>NC_141906.1:81220111-86399262 GCF_057802395.1 Ceratotherium simum simum | reverse complement strand
TCCAGGGAAGGGATCTGACTTATCCACCTTTGGCTGTGTCTCACCCATGCCCAGCATGGTGTCCACCACAGAGACTCCATCAGGACATGCTGACAGGATTGGCACAAAGGCTTCTCTTAGTCCTGGAACAGGTCAGAGGGAATCGAGAGTGAAGGAGAGAGAACTGAGTTGTGTGGCAGCTGTTTAAAAAGAAAGAAGTACAGAGATCTTTAGCAAAACGTTGACTGCTAACAAAAGAGAGAAAACCATGGACTAATTCCTCCATCAATGACTACACTGACTAAAGGCATTCTGGATTAAAGACAATATTGTCTCTAGAGAGGGGAGTGGGGTGGGGCAGGAGCCAACGAGCAGTGCCCCTAAGCGGTGTGGCAAACGAGGGTTCGAGTCTGATGGGCCAAGGAGGCCAGACTGTGGAGTGGCAAGTGGGTAGGGCTCAGCTGAGATGCCAGGCATTGAGTCAGGTTGGGCAGCTAGAGCTAGACTTTAGCCGGAGAGTTGGGGTATAAGCCAAAGTCCCAACTCTCCATGGCCATTGTTGACAAGGGTCAACTGAGCAGGCTTGGACATTAGCCAAGCCAACCCAGATCCAAAGCAAATGCATCCCCAGAAGGGACCTGCAGGATAAGGGAAAGGCAGCCTCTGTGATGTCAGTGGGGCTGGGGCTCCTGCCACCAACCTGACACTGGCTCGTAGCAGAGGTGGGCCATGTCCCAAGGCTTCTGCAGGGTCCCCAGGCTCACAGCTTTCCAGAGCTTTGCCCACCCGGCCCGATCCTTAAATTAGGTTCCTAGACTGCCAGTGCTGCTTTTGCAGGGAGCAGAGAGCCTGACCTGACTGCATCTGGTTTTTGCTCTGGTCCCTGGGGAGTAGATGTCCTGTAGATGTCTCTGAGAAGAGCACCATCAGTTTAACATACAGACTAGATTTATACACACACACACACACACACACCCTGCCATCCTAAAGAGAAAAGAATACCGCGTGCAAATCCCAGAACTGGCCAAGAGAGCAGACTGGGATGGGCGTGCTGACTTGAGGGTAGTGAGGGTGCTGACTGGGCATCCACATGTCTCTGAGCTCTCCACAAGCATGTGTGTGTGAGTCCCTTAGCTCTTTAGAGTTCAGATCCAAGAACAGCCATTATTTCATGTGCCAAGGTTCTCAGAGAATTGAAAAAATAGAAAAGCCTGCATCAGCCCTGAATATTTCTCCATTAGATATTTTCAGCAGCTCTTCAAGCACAGGCAGGGGTAGTTTTAGCAACCCGGAAGTGGAGAGCGGGTAACTGTCCCATTTTGCTTTCAAAGTGCTCCATTCACTCAATTGTCAGAGCCCATTCATCCTGCAGTTCAGCAGATGGTCTTGAGGGGACAATGCCACATGCCCTGAAAAGGGAGGCGAACTGGCTCTGTGGCATGTTTGTGATTTCCTGAGCTACTATCTTTGGACGTGTACCACACAGCTCAGGGGTGTCTCTGCACCCACTCAGCACCTTCCACCCCCTGCTCTTATTGTACTCAGTGAGACCCCAGGGTGGGGGCTTGCCCTTGGGGCACAAACTGCTGGGAGAGGGGACAGCCCCCTGTGACAGCTCCCCAAGGAGGACAACACCAGGGGCCTCCAACAGCCAAAGTGCTGGGTCATCACAGAGGGAGGGAGCAGAGAGCACACGTGGAGAATGGGACCAGGGAGGGGCATCTGATGTGGCAGAGAAAGATAGAGACCATGGCAGGGAGAGGGGGACAGGCTTCTAGGCTGGGGCTGCCCTGACTCCCAGGGTGGTTCACTCTTTCTCTCTGAGCCTGTTTGCCTGCCCACAAATAGGGTGTACGACAGTGTCCCTTTGGCTTCCATTCTGTTGTTCAGATCAAATCCCAAACACATTGGGGTGGTTCCCAGGTCTCCAGGGTGGTAGGAGCTGGGGGTGATGAGCAGGAGCAGAGGAGGAACAGTTGGGAGGGGAGGGGGCTGCAGGAAGTAGCAAAAGTCTCTCTGGCATCCTTACAGCTCATCCTGGGAGAGGAGACTGGGGCTGTGTTCTGGAGCTGGCTGGCTGGGTAGCATGGGTGGGGAAGAGGGTGTTGGGAGGGAAACCATGGCAAATGTGGCTGCCAGGGTGCTCAGAGACCCATTACCCAGCCTGGTGCTAAGCTGCCAGTGAGAAGGCATGTTCCCCAGGGCTCTTTAGGTGGTGACAGGGCAGGTGCTTGGGAGAATCTGGGTGTTTTTGCTTTTCTAAGTTGTCCCCAAAAGGCGGTGGTGGAGAGTTAGCATTTACTAAGCACCTTCTCTGCACCAGGCCATCAAATTATCCCATTACATACAGGGGTGACCTCATTTCACCTTCATATTTTACAGGAAAGACCTGAGGTTCAGAGATGTTAGGCATCTTGCTGGAGGTCACACAGTTGAGAAGCAGCATAAGGCGGATTTGAGCCTGCTTGGTGTGGGTCTCAAGCCCTAGCTCTTTTCACATCATCAGTGGCATTTCCTCTGAATTCTTCAGAGCCCTGAGTTCTTCTAAGATCCCTTAGGGTTACCCCAGCAGGTGTGCATTGAGGGTGCCAGGAGGGCTGGCAACAAGAGCAGCTTCCATCCTCTGCCAGCTTCTGGGGCGTGTGACCCATGTTTACAAAAGTCTGTGTTTGGTTTAGTGCTCTGCTGTCACCATCTTGAAATTTTGTCATTTTTTAAAGAAGGGGTCCTGCATAATTTCTCTGCACTGGGCCTCACAAATTACATAGTCCATCCCGCTGATGGGGTTTTCACATAAGGTGTCACTTGAGAAAGGTGTTTTCTGCTAGAGTCCCACCGGTGGTGGCAGCCCCTGCCCTCTCCCTGGTCCCTTCAGCTCTGCTGGACTTGGGGTCGAGGGCCCCTTGGGGGGGCAGGAACTCCGTGGCCGGAGCTTACCCTGTGCCTTCTCTGTCAGTGAGGCCACGGTGTGTTTGCACCAGATCTCTACCAAGGTCTGAAGGCCTGCATCTCCAGCTGGCCCACTGGGGCCTGGGTGAGCAGGCAGCCCTGGCAGAGATCCCCAGCCCCTCCTGCCCCCGCCTCCACCTGAGAAGTCCCTCTCCAGGGCCCACTCCTCCAGGCTGGTGGCACTTCCATCCTCCCTGAGTGTAACAGTGGGCCCTTAAAAACCCGCAGAATCCCTCAGAGGGAGCATAAGAGGAAAGACAAGTTGGCAAAAGCTGTTTTTCTAGGACGAAGCGATATATTTTTAGTTTGTTAACTACATTTCCCTTTTAAAAATAATATATATGTGGGCCGGCCCTGTGGCTTGGTGGTTAAGTGCACGCGCTGCGATGCTGGTGGCCCGGGTTCGGATCCCGGGTGCGCATCGAGGCACCACTTCTCCGTTCATCCTGAGGCCGAGTCCCACATACAACAACTAGAAGGATGTGCAGCTACGACGCACAACTATCCACTGGGGCTTTGGGAAAAATAAAATAAATAAAATCTTTAAAAATAATATATATGAACCCATTTGAGAAAATTTGACAATCTAGAGAAGGAGAAAATGTTAAAAGCTATATCAACCATAGTTCTGTTTCCCAAAGATAACCACTGTAAACACTTTGTTGTGTTTTCTTCAAATATTTTTCTATGCACAGATCTTTGGTTTTCCCCCCATTTTATTTACATAATGTCACACATATGAATATTGAATTTGAATCTTAATGTGTTTTTTTTTACTTAAGATTGTAGCACAATTGTTTTCTCATGCTGAAAGTATGCTTTTTGATGGCTGTATGATGCTCCAGTACCTGTGAGCATGCCATCATCCATGCAGTGATCTCCCATCCTTGGCTCTTAAAGTTGTTGCAACTTTTTGTTACTAGAAACACTCATCTCTGCATCTGAAAAGTTCATATGTGAGAGCGTCTCCTTGGGACAGGTTTCCAAAAGTAGAATGACGAAACAATGGGTAGAAGCACGGTCAAGGCTCCCACTCCGTCCACCCTGCGTCACTGCTCTCCGAGCTGGCTGCACCGTCCTGACAGCCCCGAGGGCTGCACAGCAGGACCCCTGCATCGTGCCTCTCCCACACTGAGTGTGACATTTTGTTGTTCACTTCCCTAAGTCGGAGAGACCGGCTTTTCCCCAAGGTCACAATGGGAAGCAGCCCTAAAATGACGAGGTCTGCACTTCCTGTAGTTGCGTGGTTGAAGGTGCCATCCCTTGGGTAGTGGAATGCCCTGTGTAAGCTCCCACTTAGAGTTTATCGCAAAGGAGCCATGTTTTTCTTTTTCAATGGAGTTTATAAGCAGAGGTTTTAGTGGACCCATCCCTGCCAATCAAGTGTTGAAGGGCAGGTTTGGGGAGATTGGCTGGGCTTTCGGGAGCTAGAAGGCAGGGTACTGTGTTCCAAGAGGTTGGGACAGAGCGGGCCAGCAGCAGACCCAAGTTTCTGAACCTGGGGAGGCATGGAAGGACAGGGACATGTGGATGAATGGACAGACAGCTGAAGGGACGTGACTCAGGAGGGCATGTCATGTGGGGGAAGCACTGGAATGGGGGACTCAGGAAACCTGGTTCCAAGCCAGCTACTGACTCACGTTATGACCTCGGATGGGTCACATCTGTCACTGGCGGGGCACTCTGGGAGGGAGGCCTCATGGGGGAGAAAGGGCCGAGGGGCATGTGGAGCTGCAATTCACTTACCACAGAGTCCTCAGCCAACCCCCCCAAAGCTCCAGAGCTGGGTGGCCCTTCAGACCCTTCAGGCGGCGAGGCACACCACAGCACCCACAACAGCCCTCTCCGACCTTCCAATACACAGGAGTCAGACTAGTCGGGGCCTCATCTCTATAAAGATCTGTGACTCTGATGTTGTCCTGATACCTGGGTCCACCTATCTGGCCCTGGATAGGGCAGTGGTGCCAGAGTCATCCCCAAAGGCAAGGGTGTCTCTGGGTGGGAGGTCTGAGCCTGGCCCTGACCTCCGTGGGTGGGGCTGGGTGACCGAGGGCTTGTGGGCATCTCCTGAGCAGACCTATTGGACATCCTGCTGCCCATGGTCAATTTCTATCAGGAGTTGGTCTCCAGCCACCAGTACAGCCTGCAGATCCTGGCCCACTGCAAGCAGAACAGTGACTTTGACAAGCTGCTGAAGCACTATGAGGCCAAACTGACTGCAAGGGGATAGTTCTGGAGACCTTCCTCACTGACCCCATGTTCCAGCTGGCACCTAGCCCTGTCCTTGAGGGCGCATGCCTGGGGAGCCTGCTGGGGGGCCATGGCAGTGAGGGCCCCATCTGGGACAAAGCCACAGCTGGGTGCACCAGGGGACCATGGCCGGGAGAGCCCAGGCCCTAACAGGCCCCAGCTCTGGGCTGCCTGGAGAATGGGGTTAGAGCCAGCCCCTGACCCAGCGGACCGCAGGCCTGTCCAGCTCCACAGAGTAGGCAGTGTGGGAAGGCGAGGGGGAGCTCCTGGTCCTGAGCCCACCTCCAGGCCCTTCCTCTTGCTGGCTTAGAGCCTGAAGCTCTGGGCTCTTGCCCTAGACAAGACCCTGGAAAAGTCTCCACATTAGAGTCTGAGAGCAGAAGTGCTGTGTGTATCCGTCCTCAGCCCTGCTCATGGGAGTGCTGGGAGCTGCGAGTACCATTCTTCATCCACTTGGTGTCTCTCTCTCCCTCTCTCCATTGTTGCTCTGTCTCCGACTTGCTTCATCACTCTCTCTCCCCTTGCCTCAGTCTCCCTGTCCCTTTGTCCTTTCCCATCCTTGCCTCTGTCCCTGTCCCCCTGCCTGTCCCTGCTGCAGATTCCCAGGCACATTCTGACACTGCACGAGCTCCTGGACCACTTTTCAAGAGCACATCAAGCCAACAGCTTGGAAAATGCCAGGGCTAATCTGGGAGGGCTGTCTGGGTGAACCCAGCTCCCAGGTGCCACCCTGGAGGACAGGCCAGGGCTGAGGATTCTCCACGGCGGGAGTTTGTTGAGCCCCAGATGGTAAAATGTCATGTTCAGGTTAGGATCCCAAGGGGTGGGTGTTGGGGGATCCCCAGCCTGTCCCACCTGGAAGCAGGGACATGGGGCAATCTGAGAAGTTCAGAGCTCAAGCCCAGGGGGCACTTGGTGGGATGGTGTGGGTGGTGTGCTGTCCCTGGCACAGATGGTGTTTGAGAAAGGGCCATGGGCACTCATGTGGGCCCACCTGCCAGGATGGGCATCTGCCAAGGGACTCACAGGCACTCTGCCCACTTCTTCTGTTCTCCAGTGTCAGTGTGTCACAACCTGTGGTATAGGAGCCCCAGAGGGGGTCCTGGGTGACAGGCCTTCACGTGCCGAAGGCGGCAGTCAACAGCAGGCAGTGTCATGGGTGGAGAATCCCATGACTTGTCCAGTGTCAGAGGCCCCAGCACTCTGGTCAATGCCCCTCTGCTGCCCCTCTTTCAGTCCCCAAAGCCCAGGGGGAAACTTCCTCTGCTGGGGCAGAAGCAGAGGAACCAGGGAGGAGGCGCCTACAACAGCCCAGGGAGCAGTTGACGGTGGCCTACACCAGGTGGTGGCAGTGGAGGTGAGCAGGAGGTTCAGATTCGGGGTGTGTTTCGAAAATGGAACCAACAGGATTTTCTGATGCATTAGATGTGGGGAGAGAGAAGATGGGAGTCAAGAGTGATTCGAGAGTTTTTGGTTGAGCAAGCAGAAGGTTGGAGTTGCTGCTAACCAAGATGGAGAAGGTGCAGGAGGGGCAGGTGTGGAGGGGAAGTCTTTCTTGCTTCACTGGAGCTTGACTGGGGGCATGTTGAGCTTGAGATGGACAACAGTGGTGGAGAGGACAAGAAGGGAGGAGGGCGTTTGGGTCTGGAGTGTAAGGGAGTGAGCCATTCAGGAGCCATCAGGTCGGAGATGGTATTTAAAGTCACAAGACTGGCGAGATCACCAGGGGAGTGAGTTTAGGCAGGAACGAGGTGCGCACCAAGAGCTGAGCCCTGGGGTCTGCACCTTATGGAGGCCAAGAGATGATGAGCAGCCTCACACGCAGTGATGGGCTGCCAGAAGCTGCAAAGGAGTGTGGTTCTGCAGCATGTGGGGTCCTGTCCCCAGCCCTGCCAACCACTCAGTGCCCTAAATGTCTTCCCGTGTCCAGCAAAAGGCAGCCAGTAGGGCCATGTCTCCCAGCTGGGCAGTGGGAGGACCAGGCTGGACTAGGGCAGGGCACAGGCCCAGGAGTGGAGGTTCATTCTGGGAGCAGATGTAAACAGAGCGTGATTGCACACTAACAGAAACCATTGTGGGGTGGGGACCCCAGTCCTCTCGTGCCCCAAGAAGCCAAATCCTGCACACTTCCCCAAGGAGAAGACTTGGGGCTCCAGCGAGGCTCCTCATCCCTATGGGATGCCCTGTCCCGGTGCGCGCAGTGGCGAGGAAGGCACATGGGTGCCAAGGCATTTATCCTAAGAACCTGATCCCCTTTCCTGAAGCCTACTCATCCTTTGTTCCACCTGATCACCTGCCTGTGGCCTGAACACAACCCTAATGGCACAGAAGTGAGTTTTCCTATTGCCCTGACAGCAGCCCTTTCATGCTCCTCTCTCCCCTTGGAGGACTGAGGAAAGCTCCCAGCCCGGCATGAGGCCATCAGATAACCAACCCTCCCGGGCTGTGCTCAGAAACACTCCTCCCCAGGGGCTGACTCTCTCCTACCTCTGGCCTTTGTCCCGCTTTTTCTTCCGAATCTCATCTCTTGGGCTCACTGTAACCCAGGTCGTCACTTCCAGTGCCCCCAGGAGCCTGCGGCCCTGGGAACTCCTCCCCAGCTGCGTGGACGGTGTGGCTCTCAGCACAAACCCCAGCCGGGGCTGGCAGCAGTCCCGAGCAGCTGCAGCTGGCACTTGTCTAAGAGTGAAACTAGTGTTGTTACTCTGGGATCGCCCCCTTTTTTGTAACAAATACAGCCCTCCTCAGCAAAATCCCCACCCTCGTCAAAAGAAATGGTTCTGCTTACCTTTGCTCACCTCCAAATATGAATCCCTATCCAGGGAACTAGCATATCCTTGAAAGATGCCTCCCTAGAACAGGGCTAGGGCCTGGGCTGCTGAGAAGAGCATTGCTGGGAGAGACAGACTGAGGCTTCTAAACAAGAGACCCCATCTCCATACCCCAAGTCTGATAACCAGAAAATAATGGATAATAATAGTTTTATAATAACACCTTTGCAACCAGTGATACTAGCAACAGTGATCATGGCCCTTTACTCAAGTGCTTGCCGTGTGCTGGGCCTGAGGTCAGCACGTGAAATGCATTCTCTTCCATCCTCACTCCGGCCTTCTACAGGTGAGCCAACTGAGGGTAGGAGGGGCCCAATAATTTGCTCATCACGCTGAGTTCATTAATTACAGATCCAGCTCGACCAGTATCATCTCTCATTGCTTAGAGGGTTAAACTGGACAGTGTCTACTAGAGAACTACGTAAGCCATGCATATTAACCAGCCCTCTTGGTGATCTGGTCGTGGTTGTAGAATTTGAGGCATCAGCAGACAAAGAAGAGGTTTTGTGCTTTTCTTGGAGTAGGTGGGGTACTTTCTCCAGACGCTCCTCCCCACATAATTACTAACCTCTTCAGACTCCTGAAAACCCACCAAGGCTCTTAGCAAAGTTGGGAACTCACAGGCTTCTTTTCCCACCACTGTTATTTTTTTTGTTTTTTGGTAAGGAAGATCATCCCTGAGCTAACATCCATGCTAATCCTCCTCTTTTTTTTTTCTTTTGCTGAGGAAGACCGGCTCTGAGCTAACATCTATTGCCAATCCTCCTCCTTTTTTTCCCCAAAGCCCCAGTAGATAGTTGTATGTCATAGTTGCACATCCTTCTAGTTGCTGTATGTGGGAGGCGTCCCCAGCATGGCCGGAGAAGCAGTGCGTTGGTGAGCGCCGGGGATCCGAACCCGGGCCACCGGTAGCAGAGCTTGCACACTTAACCGCTAAGCCACGGGGCCGGGCCCACCACCAATGTTATTTTTAAAAAGCAGTTAAATGGAGCCACCTCCTGGAGGAGGGGTGTTGTGGCAGTCAGAACAGGACAAATAAGAGAGTTGTCCTTCTTTCTAGATTAAGGGGCAAGGTGTGTCTTTCTCCCCCCAGGACGTGCTGGAGCTTACTGGAGTCAGTCTTTCCGTGAGCCAGCTGGATTGCCAGGTGCTCCAAAACTAAGTCATTCCAGGGCCCGAATATGAAGGAAACAACTGTATAAAGTGCATTGGGGGAGGGGTGGAGACAGTAAGTGCAAAGTCCCTGAGGCAGGATGGGTGGGGGGAGTTCTATGGATGGAGATAAGCCCAGTAGTGGTGTGGGGGTCAGAGTAATGAAGAAAGGTTGTTTCCTGTAGTCCTGTCCTCCCAGTTTTGCCATCTGTGTTCCACGTGGTTCAGACTTTTAAATCAGACCTGCTTTCTAGCTATTATTGTCCATTTACATTTCCAACACCTGTCTCCTTGTGCTATCAAAAGGATGATGGGAGATCATGCCCATAGAGTGCCCGGCAGAGCGGGCATTCAATATGCATGCTCTCTCCCCCTTTGTGAACACAGGATCCACCTGAGAATCCTAGGCTTTCTTCTTAGGTCTGGCCAGAGGCCTGGCATACTTTCTCCCTGAGAGGTGGGGGCAGCCTGTCTCTGACATTTTCTGTCTCCACAGGATAATGCACAATGAAGTAAATGAAACAGAGAGCATCCAGGAAAACATAGCCATGGAGGGCATGATTGTCGAAGGCTGTGAGACCCTCCTGGACACCAGCCAGACTTTTGTGAGATGGGGCATGGCACCCTGCCTCCTCCCACCCTCATGGTAGGCCCCAGCAGTGGTGGCACTTGGGGACACCACAAGTTGCTTTGGCTACCATGTGCCAAAATCTGCCAGGGTGATTGTGGAGTATTCCAGGGCTGCTGGAGTAATGTGACAGTTGTATGTAGATGTCAGTATCTGCACACATGGATGCAGATATTACTGGTTTTCACAGTTCCCTTCTCTCCAGATGTACACATGATTCTTCCCAGATGCCCTTGATGTGTCTGTGGATGTCATAGTAAACACTGGCATGTCCTTTTGGGGAGAGAGGACTGGAGGAGGAGGACAGATACTGATTGGCCTGGTGAATCACAAGCACGTTCAGCATCCGTGGGGAAGTCGTGTGGGTCAGTTCCTCTGTCCCTTTCTCATCATCCTTGGCCCCTTGCGGGAGGCTGTGATCACAGCGGTTCTCAGGGGTAGGAGGTTCCCTTCACCCTCAGCCTCCACTCGCCTTGGGAGCCATGTTTAAGAAGCACAGCCCTGTGAGGGGGCAACTAGAGGTTGTGACAGAAAGGACTGATTTCCAACTCGGAGACATTAGAGCCGCAAGGAGTTTGAGGCTCACCTCTTCGGATTCCACTTGCTGTGGGACCCGCAGCTTCTGCCTGCATGCCCCCGAGGTGACCTCCACCTCAGATGGGCCTCCTGAGTTCCTTCTATCCAGCCCTGGGACTCTCTGAGCAGATGAAAGGCTCGCCAGCACGTCCTGCAGCCTGTGCAGCTGCCTTTGGCCCCTGCTGCCCATAGCAAGGGTATCGTTGACGTGGAGTTTTCTCCTGAGCCCCGGTGTGTGGCCCCTGTGCCTTTTCCCTAGGCTGACCCTGTGATCTGCTGAGCCCCGAGCCAGCCTCCCTGTGTCCTGGCTCCCTCTGAGATGCATTGAGCCCAAGCTGGATGAGGCCCAAAGAATGACCTCTCCTGGGGTGGGCAGTGTCACCACAGTCCAGGAATCTGCTCCATTGCTCTGAGCCTAAGCATTTCCTCCCCTCCTGAGGGACTGGGTTGGACATGAAGTCCAGACAAGGGGGCCCAGCAAGGTGCCAGGCAGTGATGGACGTGGGCAAGAGGCAGAATGTTGTCCTAGAGCAGGTCTGGGGAGATGGAGCGCCAGGGAGGGCTTCCCAATGAGGCATCACTGGAGTCGAGTCTTGAAGGGTAAGTAGGAGCTCAAAGGGTGGATGGAGTGAAGGAAGGGCCTTCCAGGCCAAGGAGCAGCACTCAGGAGACACACTTTACTTGCCCTGGAGCTAGAGTGGCAGCAGAGTGGGGAGGTGGTGGAAAGGAAGGAAAAGTGATCCCAGTGGTATAGCCGCTATTAATGGCTCATTTGTTGAATGATTCAAGTCCTACGTGCTAGGAGTTCAAACAAGACTAATCCAGTCTGTTTCTATCTATTCTGTATTTCTCCCAGTATGAACAGTAAGTACAGGAAACTACATATATAAATGATATATGTATATTTTTTGAATAATACAAATCACTATATTGAATAATATAATATATTGAATTAAATAATATAAATATATATTTAATGAATATATAATGAATATGTATAAGTATGTTTATATATATTTGAATTAAATAATATAAATATATATATGATTTAAAGGAATATTCAGGCATAATAACAGTAATTTACAGAATTGATAAAAGACTTCTACTCTAGATTCAGGCAGCTGAATACATCTCAAGCACAATTAAAAAAAAACCATCTAGAGCCAGATCCATCCAGGGAAACCAAAGAATACTAAATACAAAAGAAGATATTCAAAGCCCCACAGAGGAACACAACACTTACAGCGACTTACATTTAGACCTATGATACCTTTCTTAACAATGGAAGGCAAGAGAGAGTTGGAATAAATCTTCAAGGTACAGAGAGAAAAGAACTTTCAGTGTGTATCCAATCAAACCATACCTCAAGAACTAGGGTGACTTAAAGATATTTTTATACAAACATTTACTGAGAGTATTACCACCAACAAATGCTCATTAAGGATCTTCTAAAGAATATACTTTAAGGAGGCCAGCCACCTGGTGTAGTGGTTTAAGTTCAGCACGCTCCGCTTCCAAGGCCTGGGTTCGTGGCTTTGCATCCCAAGAGTGGATCTACAACACTCATCAGCCATGCCATGGTGGTGACCCACATACAAAATAGAGGAAGATTGGCACAGATGTTAGCCCAGGGCTAATCTTCCTCAAGGAAAAAACTTAAAAAGTAAAAAGGAATATACTTTAAGAAGAAAGAAACTGATAGAAGAAGAACTGCTAAGAGGTAAAAATGGATCGTGAGGATAAAAAAGGGTAAACATCTGAATAAATCATTGAAAGCATGACTGTATGAAACAATAATAATATTGACAATGTATAACTGATGGAGTTAAAAACTAATGACAAGGGAACTTCTGTTTTAGAGGAGACTAGGACGGGAAAGCACTCTTGCTGCAAAACTGGACACAGGCAGATAAATTATAAATATATTTTTAGAGCATCAGACAACTTTAGAATCAACCAACTAAAATTCCAGAAAGAAGAAAAAGTCTTTTATGTGAGCAAGGATTTTTATCTTTCTTTCCCCTGGAGGCGTTTTCTGATTCTAGCTGGTTGCCGAGGATCTGGCTTGTTCAGTCAGAGCCTCGGCTAGGGAAAAGAGAAACTAGCCAAACTTGTAATGATTCTGCAGGACTGGTGTGGCAGAGGAAACCCGAGGGCTTTCAGACACACAACTGCTCTTCCTCACAGCACCTGTGCTAAGTTTGGTGCCACACAGGAATCTGGGGAGATAGGCCAAAACCTTCCACAAAACAAAGTGAAACCTCCAGAAGTGGTGGAAGTGGCCTAAGTCAAACATACTGCTAGTCTGACCTTCAGGGAATTTGCCATATTGTGAAGTGATATAAGGTAGGAGGCTGCAGAGCTGTGCTGAGTTGTCTGAAGGGTGTAGCTGAATTTTCTGTGGGCTCCCCAACCAGAAGAGACAGAGATCTACCAGACTTAGAACCAGATGCCTGTGTGGGGGAGGGGCGCACAGCAAACAGGAACAGGGGGAAAGCGGAAGGGCTGGGTTTACTAAAAGTGAGAGCCAGCCCCAAATCTGATCACCGTCTGATTGGACTCAGGTGATCCAATCTCACTCCGTTTCTCAACGAAGGAAAATAAGGTCATGTGGAGCCTCTAGAGTTACATTACACAGACCTTCCAAAGACACTGGTGAGAGGATGGAGAAGGCAAGCCACAGACTGGGAGAAGACCTTTGCAAATCACATATCTGACAGGACAATAAAGAACTCTCAAAACTCGGCAATAAGAAAATCCAAGATTAAAATGGGCACAGATTTGAACACTTCACTAAAGAAGATACACAGATGGCAAATAAGCACATGAAAAGATGCTCAACGTCATTAATCGTGAGAAAAATGCACATAAAAACCACATTGAGGTACTGCTACTTACCTATTGGAATGAGTAGAATTAAAGAGGATGACCATAAGAAGTGTTAATGAGGATGGAAAGTAACTGGAACACTCCTACATTGCTGGTGGGAACACAAAGTTGTTGGAAAACAGTCCATTATTTATTTATTTATTTATTTATTTGTGAGGAAGATCAACCCTGAGCTAACATCCATGCCAATCCTCCTACTTTTTTTCTTCCCCAAAGCCCCAGTAGACAGTTGTATGCCATAGTTTCACATCTTTATAGTTGCTTTATGTGGGATGTCCCCTCAGCATGGTCAGAGAAGCGGTGCATTGGTGCACGCCTGGGATCCGAACCCGGCTCACCAGTAGCAGAGTGGACACGCTTAACCGCTAAGCCACGGGGCCGGCCCCTGGACAACAGTTGTAAAGTGGAGTTTGTTATGCTGCTGTAACAAACTAGCACAAATTTCATGGCTTAAAACTACTCAGAAGGTCTGTTTTGTTGATGTCTGTGTGTGTTTAGAGAATTCAAGTCACTGTGGGCTCTGAGTGGTCTGTATGTGTGTGTTTGTGTGTATGTTCTGAGTATCAGTGTGCATTATCATGTGTAGTTTACAGTCTGAATGCTGATGGTCATTTGCAAATAGTGTGTATGTGGGTGTGGGTGTGTTGTCAGCATTTCCATGTGTTCAGAGGATGTCTGTCATTGTGGGAATGTGTGGAATAAGTATGTTGTTACAGACTAGCATGGGCACCAACACTGTTTGCCTGTTACTAGTTCAACACTGAACACCCCTGAAGAAACATTGAGTCCAGACATTCACAAGCCCCATCAGGCCCACAGAGATCCTACTCAGCTGTTTTCTTCCTGTCACAGAAATATGAACAGGTAGCCAAGGACAACTTGATATTTGAAGAATTCCTCTAGCATGAAAAATGGAGCAAGAAACACATACACTGAAGTGAGAGACTAAAGGAGCAGCAGGGAAATCCAGAGATCATAGTGAAACTTCAACTGCATATCTAGTAACATCTTCAAAACAATTAGACATGGGCCGGTCCCATGGCCTAGTGGTTAAGTTAAGTTAAGAGAACTCCACTTCAGCAGCCCAGGTTCAGTTCCCAGGAACTGATGTAGTGGACCTACACCACTCATCAGTGGCCAGGCTGTAGTGGCAACTCACATACAAAATAGAGGAAGACTGGCACAGATGTTAGCTCAGGGTGAATGTTCCTCAGCAAAGAAAAAAAAAAAAGATAAAACATCCATTAAGTGTATATATATGTATTGATGTTACTGCACAATATTGGGGTTCTCTTTCCCAATGCACATTAAAAAGGCCAATTATTCTGGCATCAGCTTTTGGGAAAAGAATTGTAGCTTTATTTTGTGAGATTTATGTGCAAGGAGACAGGGCGCATGTGTCTGTCTCAGATCTGTGTCCCCGATCCAGGGCTTGGGGCACAATTTATGGGATGAAGGGCAGGGTGGTCTGACATGTGGAGGTAGATGATTGGAAGTAAGGAGAAGTGAGGTAATTGATGATCTGTGCAAGCAAAGTCAAGCTTTGTGGCTCTTCATCGGATGTGTGTTCAGAAATTGGCAGTGTTATGATGATCTGAGGATGGAGCTTTTAGCTCCTTGACATAAAAAATGTCATTTATTGAGCATTTGCACAGGCCTAGTTGATGGGTTGGTGGTCTCTACTGGCCTTAACTGGACTAGGGGGTCTCAGTTCCTGAAAGAAAACTCTTAACTACTCTGTTGATAAGGAGTCAGATGAACTGGTCCTGGAGGGCCCGGGGTTATGTTGGTATATGCATATATAAGCATATGCATGAGATTATCTGTATGTGTGTTAAACATAGAGTATACACAAAGCCAGGCTCTAGTTAAAGTGGTCAGGACAAATTTTAATCAGTAATATACCACTGCAATAGGGAAGAGGGAACAG
The DNA here is from genome assembly GCF_057802395.1 of Ceratotherium simum simum. NCBI lineage: Eukaryota > Metazoa > Chordata > Mammalia > Perissodactyla > Rhinocerotidae > Ceratotherium > Ceratotherium simum. The sequence continues at coordinate 86,384,078 of NC_141906.1, read as the reverse complement.
GATGAACTGAACTCAATTTGATTTGTACAGAAGTGACTGGACATTTGAAAAGGAGAATGAGGGAGCAGGCAGAGGGGTGAGCAGGGGCTCAGTCAAGTCAGGGAGGGAAAAGTTACAGTGTTGGTCAGTGCAGTGTGATCTGGCCAGCTGTGTCTGCTGGTTGCAAATGATCAAACTTTCACTTCTCTCCTCTCACAGAGTCTGGGAGACAGACACCCTGTCCTCAGCTCAAGGAATGGCTCTCAGGACCTTGAGAAATGCACTCCTGGGTTATTGGAGACACATATAGAACTCAAAAGGACAGAGGAAATATTCACAGTTGTAAGCACTTTTGGGTAAATGCTCTAAGAAAAGGATGTCAGGGACCAATGATTGAGTGTTGGCCAGAACAAACAGTCAATTCTTTTGGCTGCCTTGAGCTTTCTCAGGCAGGCACTTTAAGGGGGCAGGGGTCATCCTAAGGATGTGGATTTGAGCTGTTAGAAACTATGTCAGCGTTTAAGTCTTATAATGTGTGTGGGGGGGTGAAATGATTTGTACTGAGAGGCCATAGTTATAATTGGCCAAGATTGAGGCCTAGTCAAGAAGAGGGCTCAATGGAGCCTGGCTTGAGTTTGGTCAAGTACAGGATCATATATAGAAATAAGATATGTACATTTTTTGAATAATATAAATCATTATATTGAACAATATAATACATTGAATTAAATAATATATATTTAATGAATATATATTGAATGTGTATAAATAATATAAGTATGTGTATATATATTTGAATTAAATCATATAAATATATAGAAGAGAGTGACATCAGCATCATGGCAGAGTGAGCTTCCCCTATTGAACTCTCCTCCTCTAAGACACAAGAAAAAGCACATTCATATTCCAACAGAAGCTATTCACAAATAATATAAATATATATATGATTTAAAAGAATATTCAGACATAATAACAGAAGATTCCAGGGCCAGCCCCATGGCTTAACAGTTAGGTGCACGCGCTCTGCTGCTGATGGGCCAAGTTTGGATCCTGGGTGCGCACCAATGCACCCCTTCTCTGGCTATGCTGAGGCAGCGTCCCTCATACAGCAACTAGAAGGATGTGCAACTATGACATACAATTATCTACTGGGGCTTTGGGGGAAAAAAAAAGGAGGAGGATTGGCAATAGATGTTAGCTCAGAGCCGGTCTTCCTAAGCAAAAAGAGGAAGATTAACATGGATGTTAGCTCAGGGCTGATCTTCCTCACACACACACACAAAAAGAAATTTCCAGAACTGATAAAAGACTTCTATTCTAGATTCAGGCAGCTGAACACATCTCAAGCACAATTAAAACAAAAAAATATAGAGTCAGATCCATCCAGGGAAACCAAAGAACACCAAATACAAAAGAAGATATTCAAAGCCCCACAGAGGGACAGAACACTTACAGAGACTGACATTTAGACCTATGATACATTTCTTTTTTTTTTTTTTAAAGATTTTATTTATTTAATTTTTTTCCCCCCAAAGCCCCAGTAGATAGTTGTATGTCATAGCTGCACATCCTTCTAGTTGCTGTATGTGGGACTCGGCCTCAGGATGGACGGAGAAGTGGTGCCTCAATGCGCACCGGGGATCCGAACCCGGGCCACCAGTATTGCAGCACGCGCACTTAACCACCAAGCCACAGGGCCGGCCCATATGATACATTTCTTAACAATGGAAGGCAAGAGAGAGTCGGATTAAATCTTCAAGGTACAGAGAGAAAATAACGTTCAGTGTATACCCAATCAAACCATATCTCAAGAACTGGGGTGAATTAAAGATATTTTTATGCAAACATTTACTAAGAGTATTACCACCAACAAATGCTCATTAAGGATCTTCTAATGAATGTACTTTAAGGGGGCCAGCCACCTGGTGTAGTGGTTTAAGTTCAGCACGCTCTGCTTCCAAGGCCTGGGTTCATGGGTTCAGATCCTAGGCGTGGACCTAGACCATACATCAGCCATGCCATGGTGGTGACCACATACAAAATAGAGGAAGATTGGCACAGATGTTAACACAGAGCTAATATTACTCAAGGAAAAAAATTAAACAGTAAAATGAATGTACTTTAACAAACAATTGATAGAAGAAATGCTAAGATGTAAAAATGGATCATGAGGATAAAAAAGGGTAAACATCTGAATAAATCATTGAAAGCATGACTTTACCAAACAATAATAATATTGACAATGTATAACAGATGGAGTTAAAAACTAATGACAAGGGAACTTCTGTTTTAGAGGAGACGAGGACAGGAAAGCACTCTTGCTGCAAAACTGGACAAAGCCAGATAAATTATAGATATATTTTTAGAGCATCAGAGAGCTTCAGAACCAAGCAACTAAAATTCCAGAAAGAAGAAAAACACTTTTATGTGAGCAAGGAATTTTATCTTTCTTTCTCCTGCAGGCGTTTTCTGATTCTGGGTGCTTGCCGAGGATCTGGCTTTCTCAGTCCGAGGCTCAGCTAGGGAAAAGAGAAACTAGCCAAACTTGTAGTGATTCTGCAGGACTGGTGTGGCAGAGGAAACCCGAGGGCTTTCAGACACACAACTGCTCTTCCTCGCAGCACCTTTGCTAAGTTTGGTTCCGCACAGGAATCTGGGGAACTAGGCCAAAAGCTTCCACGAAGCAAAGTGAAACCTCCAGAAGTGGTGGAAGTGGCCGAAGTCAAACATACTGCTAGACTGACCTTCAGGGAATGTGCCATATTGTGAAGCGATGTAAGGTAGGAGGCTGGAGAGCTGTGCTGAGATGTCTGAAGGGCATAGCTAAGTTTTCTGTGGGCTCCCAAACCTGAGGAGACAGAGATCTACCAGACTTAGAACCAGACCCCTGTGCGGGGGAGAGGAACACAGCAAACAGGAACAGGGGGAAAACGGAAGGGCTGGGTTTACTAAAAGTGAGACCCAGCCCCAAATGTGATCAACATCTGATTGGTCTCAGGTGCTCCAACCTCACTCTGTTTCCCAATGAAGGAAGACAAGGTCATGTGGAATCTCTCGAGTTACATTACACAGACCTTCCAAAGACACTGGTGAGAGGATGGAGAAGGCAAGCCACAGACTGGGAGAAGACTTTTGCAAATCACATATCTGACAGGACAATAAAGAACTCTCAAAACTCGGCAATAAGAAAATCCAAGTTTAAAATGGGCACAGATTTGGACACTTCACTAAAGAAGATACACAGATGGCAAATAAGCACATGAAAAATGCTCGACGTCATTAATCATGAGAAAAATGCACATAAAAACCACATTGACATACTGCTACGTACCTATTAGAATGACTAGAATTAAAGAGGTTGACCATACCAAGTGTTAACGAGGATGGAAAGTAACTGGAACACTCCTACATTGCTGGTGGGAACACAAAGTGGTCCAGCCTCTTTGGAAAACAGTTTTAAAGTGGAGTTTGTTATGCTGCTGTAACCAATTAGCACAAATTTCATGGCTTAAAAACAACTCAGATTTATTGTTTTACAGTTCTGTAGGTTAACAGTCTGACACGGGTCTCCTTGGGCTAAAATCAAGGTGTTGGCAGAGCTAGGTTCTTTTGGGGGGACTCTAAAGTTTAATCTATTCCCTAGCCTTTTCAAGCTTCTAGAGACCACCACATTCCTTAGGCTGTGGCCCCCCTCCTCTACCCTCAAAACCAGAAACTCTGCATCTCTCTGGCCCTGCTTCCCTTGTTGCATCTTTTTCTACTCTGCTGCTTCTCTTTCCCTTTTAAGGGCCTTTGTGATGCACTGGGCCCACCTAAGTAATCCAGGATAATTGCCATATTTTAAAGTCAGTTGATTAGCAACCTTAATTCTATCTGCAAATTTAATTCACCTTTGGCAAGTAAACTAATGTATTCCGAGGTTCCAGGGATTAGGACACATTTGTGGGCCATGACTTTGCTACACAAACAGTTTTTAAAATAAAGTTAAACATACATATACCATGTGACCCAGCAATTCCACTTCTAGGTGCTTACCCAAGAGAAGAACACTTATATTCACACAAAAACTTGTTTGCAAAGTTTTATAGCAGCTTTATTCATAGTCAAAAAAGACAAAACTGAAAATAACTAAAATGTCCTTCAACTGCTGGATGGATAAACTGTGGTACATTCACACAATAGATACTACATTCAGCAATAAAACAGAAGGAACTGCTGATACAGTCAACAACATGGATGAACACTCAAATAAATGTATTGTGCTAAATGAAAGAATCCAGAGTCAAAAGGCCAAATGCTGTAGAATTCCATTTATATGATATTCTAGAAAGGACAAACCATAGGGAAAGACAGCAGATCGTTAGTCTCCAGGGGTTAAGGGTGGGGGAAGAATTGACTACAAAAGAGCAGCTGAAGGGAGATCTGGGTGCTGGAACTGTTCTGTATATTGAATGTAGTAGTTGCACAGCTCTATGCATTTGTCAAAACAGTTGTAACAAGAGAAAAACAAATACATCATTTCTCACCCATCAGATTGGCAAACCTTTAAAAATCTGACAATGCCAATCTGACAATTCCCAGGGCAAGGATGACTCATACACTGTTGGCGGGAATGGAAATTGTTAAAACTTCAGAGGATGATTTGGCTGCAGCTCGTCAAGTAGCAGACGCACATCAGCCTTTGACCCAGCAATCCACTCATAGGCAGGTGTCCATTCTAGGGAGTCTACACATGTGCTCGAGGAGACACAAATAAGGATAGTCATTAGACATGGTAGGAGAATGAATTAATTGTAGTTAGTAGTTATTTTAAAAAGAAAGGAAAAAATGCATATGGGAAAGAATCAACCCTGCTGGCTACATATATGATCTGAGAAGGCAACTCATTAGTTTGTCTCCTTAATAGTATGTATACAGCACAGAGAGCACTGTACTAGGAATCTGGAGACAAGCATCCGAGCATTTAGTTCCAACTCTGCCACTAAGTAGCAGTCAGACTATGGATGACTTAACTCAAGAAACCTCACTTTCCATTTCCTGGAAAATGAAGAGTTTAGGCTCTACAACCACTGAAATTATTTCCATCTCCACAATTCTATGATTCAATAAGCCAACTATCAAAAATTATATTCCAAAGTACCTATGTTGAGAAACTGTTCTTCCCAGACACCCTGAAATCAGAAACTATCAGAGAAATAGGACTTCTTAATATGTTGATACATAAAATGGTCCAAATTTCTTGGTATGTCTATGACCAGCTTTTTAATCAAGATCGTAACTCAGAAAGAGCATATAAGCAGCTAAACCCACCATATTGACTCAGGTCACCCTCAGGTAAAACTAATATATCTTCTCCCATTTTAACTTTCCAAAACAAGTTCCCGATACTAATGAGTCCATCTTGTCAAGTTCAGGTCTGTCTAGCCAAAAGTCATTCATGTATATGATAAGATTTACTTGATTTTTTAACAAAGATAAAATGATGAATGGCTTTTTGTATTTTGCCTGTTTCATCTATAAAGATCTTACATTACCATTTAATAGCTTCAGCCTGCTACAATAATTTAAAGAGCCTTTTGAAACTTGTAATATGCCACGTCCAACATGATCTAGTAAAAAAATCAGTAGTTCAGAATCCAAAAAAGCTTAGTTAAAAATTTCAGTACCACCAATACTTACACTTCAAAGACACCAATAACCAACAAGTCATTTGTTCCTACTGCAGAATTTAATAGGTTTTTAACTTCTGTAATCATCCAAAAGCATAATTAGGATGCTATCATTAAAATGTATTTTTTAATCAGAAATATTAAAACTAATGATTAAACTATTAAACTAAATGATTAAATATTAAAACTAATGGCAACTAACGATCTGTTGTCTTTCTTTATGGTTTATCTTTTCTAGAATATCATATAAATGAAATCCTACTGTATTTGGCCTTTTGACCTTTCACCTGGTCAGTCAAATCAAAATTTCAAAATTCTTGTTCTATGGGCTTTCTTAATCTAAATTCTTATGATTCTAAATGAGTACGGAGACAAAACACACACTACATACTACTTGTAAAAACCTCCTCCTTATCCGATTTTAATTTTAGCACCAACTGCCAAGAAAAACCTTTCCACTGAAACCAAAATTCCATACACATTATGGCAATCATCAATTGATCAGTCATCAAACTATCTTAACCAAAGGTGAGTTATTATTAGGAAGTTACATAATTTTCACCAAAGATTGTTTAAAGCTCCTTTCATTAAATGCAGTTTACAACAATTCACAGGCTTCAAAGTTCGCCTTGCAAATATAGAGTCAATTATCGGAAACCATTAATGCGATTAGGTTTTTCTATAAAGGTGGTCCCAAGGAAGTAGGAAGGCTTATTTGTTTAAAGAACGCAATGAGGAGCCCAATAGCCTGAGCGGAGTCAGGCAGAAGAGCGCTGACTGCAGGCCATCTTCTGAAGGAAAGTGTTCACTGGGGGATGTCGCGACTTGGCCTAGACAGGGTCCTGGGGGAGCATGAACTCAAGGGCGCACACAGAGGGCAGGCGACTCCCTGCCGCCCGCTGCACCTCCGCTGGGTGGGCAGGAGGCCCCTCCGAGGTGAGGCCCCGCCAAGGCAGAGGGACCCGCCGGCCAGGCGGCACTCCTCTGTTCCTCCAAGGGACAGAGGTTTGGCTCCCCCGCCTGAGGCAGCCCGCCAGCAGCCCCGTCCCCATCCGCCGCCCCCGACACCGCGCTCCCGCCATCAGGGGCGGAGATCTCCTCGCAGAGCCCGCGGCCCACCGCCCACCGCCTACCTCGGCGCCGCCTCCTGCCCAGCGCTCCTCCACACTGCAGAAGGGAGAGCTCCCCAGCGCTGAAAATCCTGGAGGAAGGATCCAGAAACCGCCAATCCCCCCACACAAACCAGCGCAGCCGCCACCTCCGCACCAGGGACCCTGCCTCCGGTGCACGCGTCACGCAGCTCTCCAGCTCGCTGGCCCCTCTGCCGCTCTGAGGGCCGGTCCTGCGCATGCGCGGGCCTCCGAGGCTACAATGGGAACCGCTGGTGGGGCACGGGCTGGGCTTCGGGGGGTGGTGACCGAGGTGTCCACGAGACGAGAGCAGGAGCTGGCTGTCGCTCTGCAGCCCTTGACTCTGCTCTCCCTGAATGACCGTCAGCTCCTGGAGAAGATCTGCCTTCTCTTGAGGCGGCTTCTCCTGTCCTGAGAAGTGCGTCACATGATCTAACATTTGTTTAAAAATGAATAATGACATCCTTAACACCCAAAGTGTGTCGTGTCCCCAGAAGAATTCTCTGCTTCCCCAGAAGACTAGACAGTGAGCAGCTGGGACCGAGTTCTGACCCAGGAAGGAAAGACACTGAGTGTGAAGCCATCTCCCCTCCGCCAACTCCTCACCCTGATCTGTGGCCTTGATGGGGCGACAGCGCTGGGGACTTGTGCAGGTGACAGTGTTCAAGTGTTTGCCCACGGTATTACATTTCTTATGGTTTAGTGGTTAAAAGAGGAGGCGACCTGTCAGTTTTTTAGACAATTTCACTTGCAGAAATGTCTTTGGACAAAGAAGTTTGTTTTCTTCTGATTTTTATAATCAATAACAATAATTAAAATACTTATTTTCTTAATCTCATTGGCATGCTAAAACAAACAAGTCACTTGGTTTTCACCAAATTGGTCACGTTTTCATTTAAACTTTGGAAGTATTGCTGTTTGAGGTAAAGAAAGTGTCGGGGAAGAGGGAGAATATCCCTCTGCCCTTTTCCTTAAGGTTCTTATGGCTGGCCAAATAATTAACAAGACAGGTTAGCAGGAGAAAATAATACTAAGTTTAATAACATGTATACATGGGCGAAAGCAGGTACACTACATTTCTCAACACAATAGCAGAAATTCTCATCTTAAATACCATGTTCAGCCAACGACAAAGGAGGATGTTGGGGGTGGGGGGAGTCAGTTACAGGAGATTACCACTAAAGCACAGTAAACAAGAGTAAGGTTATTATGCAGATTTAAGGCCTCACCTTCCACATTGATAAGCCTCTAGAAATGAGGCCATCCCCCCATCTTCCCAAAATAGAGAGGGAGACACCTTTACAAATGGAGATTTCCCTTATAAATGTAAATGATTGTCTGGCAACTCCTCGCAGGGCCATCCAGAGAATGTGGCCAGAGAGACAGAACTTCTGAAAAGATGGGCTTGTTGGTGCCTTTTCTATTGTAACATTTATCCTACATTATCTTTACAGCCTTCATGATAGATCTGTTCCAGGAAGGAGCTACCATGTCAAATTCTTTAGGCAGTTAGTGGGGGAGGACAAATGTCCCTCAGAGAAAACAATCAAGGTAAAGAGATATATTTTAGGATGGTCAAATCTTGATCTCCCACAAAAGCATCTGGGAAGAACTGTAGGATCCCAAAAAGGAAATCCAACTCCAGTCTCGGGAAGGCGCGGACCCACAGACACAGGAGACCGAGCTTGATGCAAACGCACGAGGTTTTATTAAGCGGAGCTCCGGGTCGACACGTATCTCTCGCAGGAGACAGAGGGGTCGACCCCGAACCTTAAGGGGCAAGCTCTTTTATAGGATTCGGAAGCATAAAGCGGGAAAAGGTTGGCGCGGTCTTACATGATTGGCTAATTTAAAACATTTAAACAGTTACATTTTATGGCGCGAATTGCTATGGCGCGAAGCAATTATCAGGTTACACACACGCGTCCCCATCTGGACCCCCTCCACCCCGCCCCTCCCAAACTTATCCCTCTGGAGCACTCTCTTGTTCTCAATTTTCCCGAACAGTTTAGGGGCGAGTCTTCTATGAATAGAGTCAGTCAGGATCGATAAACGTTCCCCCTTATACCAGGAATCCTTAGGGTGTGGAGGTGCCTGTCTCTAAGGTATTAACTTTTAAATTTTTAATATAATTTACTTCCTTCATTCCCCACTTCTTCTTTTGTCCTTAGTTCTAATCTTAGAACTTAGTTTTCGGTGTCTACTATCAGTGGCTCATTGCGTGGGAGAGCTTGGTAATGGCGTTGGAGCATCATAGCATGCACTGCATTGACTCTTTTTCTTATGAAAGCAGTAATTCTATTGAAAACACACGGTCCGAAGACCAAAAGTAGACAAAAAATCAGCAAGGGTCCTGCTAGGGAGGATAGTAAGGTCGTCATCCAGGGGAACTTAGTGAACCAGGATTCAAACCAGCTCTGTTGCGCCTCCCTGCTTTGCTGCCTCATGTCTAATCTTTTCTTTAATCTTTGCATTGAATCTCGGACTACCCCTGTGTGATCTGCATAGAAACAGCAGTCTTCTTTAAGGGCCGCACAAAGTCCTCCCTCTCTTAAAAACAGCAGATCTAATCCTCTTCTATTCTGGAGCACTACTTCAGACAGGGAGGTGAGGGACTCTTCTAGTTTAGAGATGGACTGTTCTAAAGTCCTGAGGTCTTCATCTATAGCATTGCTCAAGGCAGTTAATCTCCTTTCTCCTGTGACTAAGGCCGTAGTGTCAGTCCCTACGCCCGTGGCAACTCCCAGTCCCAGGAGTACAGCCAGGGTGAGGGATACTGGTTCTCTTTTCCATAATCTGGATCTCTGGTCAAATTCATCCTCGAAACTATTGGCAGTATGATAATAAATTCTAGGCACCAACTGCACAAGCACGCAAAAATCTTGTGACGAATTGAATACGCTAGTTGAGATGCAGGGGGTTAGGCCCGTGGTGCAGGCCCACCACCTATTGGGTCCTGGTACCAAAAAATGACCAGGAGTAGTCGGAAGGCTGACTTCAATCTTATTACATAGAGCCTGGTAGCCCGGGGGAATTTTTCCTAAGCATAGTCCTGAACCGGTCCCCGACACATCCGTTAGGGTTAGCCGCCCTTCTTTGCCCCAAAGACAAGTCGTGTGGTCTGAGGTGTTATTATAGACCCCCATGGTGGCAATTCCTTCATAATAAGGGGGGCTGACCGCTAGGCATAGCCAGCATGATTCAGTCATTTCAGGGTTGGAATCATTCAAGGCGTAGTAAGCTCCCCATACTAAGTTAAACAGTCTGTGCCATCTTTGCTCAGTAGGTACTGCGGGAGGTGGCGTAGATGGTGGTCGCAGAGCAGATCTGGTGACCATATCTACGGCCCCATTTAGGGTTATGGATTTTACCTGGGGGGGTTTGGGGCTATTTAACCCTATCGGTCTGCTGGCGGGGATTTTTGGGACAGAGGGGCCTCTGATCGGCTAGGATCGCGTTTGGCCCTGTTGGTCTGGTGGCGGGGGTTCTATTTTTAATCTAATAGAGAAGGTCAGGCCATCATTGTACCGTTCTTTGTACAATCTTATTCCCCATGAATGACCATTCCCGATCCAGGTTTTAATTGTTTTTCCCTTCCCTGTGAACTGAATGGTTAAGAGGTGGCACCAGGTATTGCATTCTGAGCCCCGACTCATCTGGTGGCTATAATTTGCTCTAACCCTGATTAAATCCCAAGAAGAGGAGGGTTCCCAATAAGTAGTCCCACTGGTTTCACATCCCCAGTTTTTACAGTAGAAGTCTTCCTTGCCCCCGCACCAGGAGTCAATTGAACGAGGTCTGTGGTGACCGGGGCACACGTAAAAGGAGTATGCCTTTAGTTTACCCTTGCGATGGGGGGAGTGGCATCCTCTGGCTTGTTTTGCCCCCCTTCGTCGACCCATGAAATCCCAGTCGGGGGTTCCTATAGCCAGTTTACAAAGGTCAGGGTGTAAGTCTGGCCACCATGTCCAAGGGGAAGCAGTTTTTTGGATTGACCAGGTTATATCTCCTACCTGGGAGACGACTTGCCACGTGAGCAGTTGAGGAGCGTGGGGATTAGGATTGGACGACCTGCTCACCGTTCCCATGATGCAAACGCAGCTTAAGAGGGTTATCAGTCTTTTCCACCTTCCAGAGATCTGCTGCATTCTGGGGTGCCTTCTTTACGTGTGTGGCGTGAACCCAAGAGGTTATACCGTCCACCTTGACTGCTGTGGGCGTAGTGAGGAGCACCACGTAGGGCCCCTTCCAACGTGGCTCTAATGACCCCGTCCGATGTCGTCTCACAAGGACAGAGTCCCCAACCTGGAATTGGTGCGGGATGAGCAGATCACCAGGCTGGTAGGCCTCTTTTAGCTGGTTCCAGATGTCGCGCCTGACGGCCTCGAGTGCTTTCAAGCGGGCTGACAAAGGTATAGAAGGTATAATGTCAGGGTCATGTATCCCTATTTGTGCCAAAGGGGGAGGGGTTCCATAGAGGATTTCAAAGGGTGTAAGTTTTAAGGGTCCCTGTGGGGTGTTCCGGGCGTGGAACAGGGCAAAGGGCAGGAGGGCTGTCCAGTCACTATCGCCGGTCTCTATGGACAATTTAGTTAGGGTCTCTTTAATTGTTCTATTCATCCTTTCTACCTGGCCTGAGCTCTGGGGTCTATAAGCACAATGTAATTTCCAATTGATCCCCAGTTGACTGGCCAGTCCCTGACTTACCTGGGCAACGAATGCAGGACCATTGTCAGATACAATTACCTTTGGGATCCCGAATCTCGGGAGGATTTCTTCCAATATCTTCTTGGCTACTACAGAGGCAGTCTCTTTTCGGGTGGGGAAAGCCTCTACCCATCCTGAGAAGGTATCTACAAATACTAGAAGATATTTATTTCCATACCGGGCCGGTTTGATTTCAGTAAAGTCTATCTCCCAAAAGGTTCCGGGCCTATCTCCCCGGAGTCTATGTCCAGTGCGGTATTTGGTAACTGCAGCATTTGTGAGAGCGCAAGCTCTACAATCCTTATAAATTTCCTCAGCTGCCTTTCTCAAATCTGGTACCTGGTACGGGGAGGCCTCAATAATTTTAATTAGTTTCTGAGGGCTCAAGTGGGTTAGCCGGTGTAGATGTGATAGATATTCTCGCCCTTCTGCAACAGAAAGGACTTTTTCTTCTTTAGTTAGTTCCCCACCGGAGACAGTTTTGTTGACCTTAGCTCCCTGGAGAGTCAGGACCATAGGTCCTAGTGCCGCCCGCTTGGCTTCCAAATCTGCTAAGCGGTTCCCTTGAGCTATGGGGTCGGTGCCTTTCTGATGACCTGGGCAATGGATGATTGCCACCTTTTTAGGCAAATGTATAGCCTCTAGGAGGCCCAGAATCTCTTTTTTATTTTTGATATCTTTTCCGGCCGAGGTAAGCAGCCCTCTTTGTTTATAAATAGCCCCATGAACATGGGCAGTAGCAAAGGCATACCTGCTGTCCGTGTATATATTCACAGTCTTATTTTCAGCTAACCTTAACGCCTGTGTCAGGGCGATAAGCTCAGCCTTTTGTGCAGAAGTCCCTTCCGGCAAGCTGCTTGCCCACAGAGTCTTTTCCCGTCTACCACAGCAGCCCCAGCCATCCTCTTACCTTCTGCCATAAAGCTGCTGCCGTCGGTGTACCAATTAGGGGCCCCAGCCCATGGCTCATCCGGCAGATCGGGTCGGGTCCCCGTTTCTGATGCCAAGATGTCGCCGCATTGGTGAACAGGTATTTCATCATCTGCTTCGGGCAGTAGTGTGGCCGGGTTTAAGATGGCCGGTGGGGCGAAGGTAATTCTCTCAGTTAGGAGCAGACTTTGGTAGTGAGTCATCCGGGCGTTAGTCATCCATCGATCTGGAGGCTGTCTGATAATGCTTTCTAAGGCATGGGGGGCTACTACGGTTATCTGTTGGCCCAGAGTTAACTTATCTGCATCTTTTACCAGCTGGGCAGTGGCGGCGATTGCCCTTAAGCAGGAGGGCCATCCACTGGCTACCGGATCCAGTTTTTTTGATAGATATGCGACTGGGCGCTTCCAGGGCCCAAGGGCTTGAGTTAGGACTCCCCGGGCGATTCCCTTTCTTTCATCTACATACAAGGTGAAGGGCTTGGTCAAATCTGGTAGGGCCAACGCGGGTGCCTCTAATAATGCCCGTTTTAGAGTCTCAAAAGCCTTCTGGTGCTCTAGAGTCCAGACAAAGTTCCCACTTTCCTTAGTCAATGGGTACAGTGGAGCAGCCAGGGTAGCAAACCCAGGGATCCACAATCGGCAGAAGCCGGCTGTCCCCAGGAATTTCCTTACCTGGCGAGCGGAGGTTGGGGCCGGAATCTGGGTCACAGTCTTTTTCCGTGTGTCGGTTAACCACCTTTGGCCGTCCTTTAGTGTGTAGCCTAAGTAGACTACTTTTTCCTGGCACAACTGTGCCTTTTTTTTTGACGCCCGGTATCCCAACTCACCCAACTCGGCCAGGAGGCGCTTGGTCCCTTCTTCACAGTCTCCTGGGGTTTCCACCGCCAACTGTAGATCATCTACATACTGTAAAAGAGTCACTTGAGGGTTTTTAACCCTATAATCAGTCAAGTCCCTGTGGAGGGCTTCATCAAACAGGGTAGGGGAGTTTTTAAAACCTTGAGGTAGTCTCGTCCAAGTCAGTTGTCCAACGATCCCCATATCAGGGTCGCGCCACTCGAAAGCAAAAAGTAATTGGCTTTTTGGGTGAAGCCGTAGACAGAAGAATGCATCTTTCAGGTCCAAGACAGTGTACCATTTTCGTGATGGGGGGAGGGAGCTGAGTAGGTTATATGGGTTTGGCACGGTAGGGTGTAAATCCTGCACTCTCTTATTTACCTCTCTCAAATCCTGGACCGGCCTATAATCATTAGTTCCAGGCTTTTTTACAGGCAGGAGGGGGGTGTTCCAAGGAGACTGGCAAGGAACCAGGATTCCTTGTTGGAGCAGCCTCTGGATATGGGGGCGGATTCCTTCTCTGGCCTCTTTGCTTATTGGGTATTGACGCACCCTTATCGGGAGGGCTCCGGCCTTAAGATCTATCATGACTGGGGGAATTCTCGTAGCCGTCCCTAGTCCCCCGGTTTCAGCCCATGCCGTTGGAAATTCGATCAGCCACTTATCGGTATTGAGCCGAGCTCTAGGCTTAGGCTGCTGATGGAGCCGATATTCTTCCTCTAGCTCCAGGGCCAATATCATGGTGGTAGGTGCGGACCAGGATACTGTAGGCCGAGGTTGAGCAAAACCTATTTGAGCCTTCAGTTTGATTAAAAGGTCTCGACCTAGCAACGGGGTCGGGCATTCAGGAATCACTAGGAAGGAATGGGACACCCTTCCTTTCCCCAAGTCCACTGTCCGGGAAGTAGTCCATGAGTATTGTTTCTGCCCAGTGGCTCCAACAACCAGAGTCTTTTTAGTTTTTAATTTCCCCAAAGGTTGCTTCAGTACTGAATATTCAGCCCCAGTATCAATCAGAAAACTCATAGGGGTCCCCTCAACAGTTAGGGTTACCCTAGGCTCGGGGAGGGGGCCCGAGCCCCGTCCCCGCTATTCTTCGTCCTCTCCTAAAGACAACACCTTGGGTGTGGCCCTTTTCTTGGGGCATTCCCTTGCCCAGTGTCCTCTCTCCTTACAATAGGCACATTGGTCCTTGTCCAAGGGTTGCCGTCTGCGTGAGCCTGGTCGTGGGGCGTTGCCCAGGTTCCCTGACTGTCTGTGATCTGGCCCTGTCGCTTTTATCACTGCGGCCAGTATTTTAGTTAGTTTTTTTTCTCGTCTCCTGTCTCTCCTGTCTTCCCTCTCCTCAGCCTCCCTTCTCTCTCTCTCTCTCGCTTTTCCTCTTCACTCTCCCTTTTATGATACACCTTTTCAGCCTCCTTTATTACGTCCCGCAGGTCGTAGTCTTGCAGCCCCTCTAGCCTTTGTAATCTCTTCTTTATATCTGGGGCTGACTGTCCAATAAAGGCCATAATGACAGAGGCCTTCTGCCCTTCCGAGGACAGATCAAAGGGCGTGTACCTGCGGTAAGCCTCCATCAATCGTTCTAGAAAAACGGAGGGGGGTTCAGTGGGTCCTTGCTGAATCTCTCTTACCTTAGCCAAATTGGTGGGCCGCCTTGCGGCTCCCCGGAGACCCGCCACTAGAGCCCGGCGGTAAGCGGACAGCGACCCCCTACCTTCAGCCGTGTTATAGTCCCAGTTGGGTCAGTTGTGCGGAAACCCTTTTTCCGCCTCAGCTATCGTTGCCGGCTGCCCGTTGGTGCCTCGGATATTCTTTCTTGCTTCCTGTGTGATTCTTTCTCTCTCCTCCGTGGTGAAGAGTGCCTGTAAGAGCTGTTGACAGTCATCCCAAGTGGGCTGATGGGAAAACATTAGGGACTCTATCAGGGCGGTTAATCCGGCGGGGTTTTCTGAAAAGGGGGGATGGTTATTTTTCCAGTTATACAGATCTGAGGAAGAGAAAGGCCAGTACTGGAGGGGTGACAGCTGGTTGGGCCCCGCAGGAGCTCCATACTCTCTTAGCGGGAGCGCCACCGTGGTATCAGGCCCGTCCGGAGTGGCTCCGCGGCTTCGGGTTCCAGCGGGGGGCCCCGCGCCCGCCGCCCTCCGTCCTGATTGCGATCCGGGAGGGGGGGAGGGGTAAGGGGGAGGCGAGAAAGGGGGCCATTCGGGAGGAGGCTCAATCTCAGGGTAGACCCCGGGGGGGGCCGAAGGGGTCTCCGACTCCGGTGGTCGAGGTGAGTTCGATTTTTGCCGTGTCTCCGCATCCTGCAGCGCCAGGACTCGGGGGCTTAGTTTTTCTGCTTTTACCCATGGCTTAACCCACGGGAGTGGGTTCTGCACCAGATCCTGCCACACTGTAATATATGGTCGTTGGTCAGGATGGGACCCTGGTCTCTCCTGGAAAACAATAGCCCTCACCGCGAGAATAACAGTTAGATTAAACGTCCCCTCAGGGGGCCAACCCACATTGAGGGAGGGCCACTCAGAGGTGCAAAAAGTCTGCCAACGCCCTTTTTTTATTTCTACCGACAAATCGTGCGCTCTCACTCTCACTTCAGTCCAGTGGTCTAAGGTCAAAGAGAGGGGGGTCGTCATAGTCTGTCCCATCCCGTCAAATGAGGTCCACGTAACGAACAAAAACAGAACAATGAACATCAAAAACACAGCAAGACATAAACAACTTTGCCCGGTTGGTGTCTGTACAAGCCAACCAAAGGCGGTTTCAGACGGGAGGGGTTTTCGTGTCCTCCCTGGGAAAAAGAGTGCCGTTTCTTTTTCTACCTGAAAGGGGGTAGTCAGGCTTTCCTGACTCCCCTTGTCCCTTGGGGCGTCCCCCAGGGTTGCAGCCTGCAGTTCCCAGCACGTCTGCCACTGCAGCCGCTCGGCCCTCACGGCCCGAAGCGGCGGCTGCCCAGATACCGAGACCAAAGCAATGCTTTGCGGCGCCGCACACACTCACACACCCAGTCACTCAGGCTTACCTCCAAGGGGTCTTCGGAGTCTGGGGTGACCGCGCAGATCCCGGACGAGCCCCCAAATGTAGGATCCCAAAAAGGAAATCTAACTCCAGTCTCGGGAAGGCGCGGACCCACAGACACAGGAGACCGAGCTTGATGCAAACGCACGAGGTTTTATTAAGCGGAGCTCCGGGTCGACACGTATCTCTCGCAGGAGACAGAGGGGTCGACCCCGAACCTTAAGGGGCAAGCTCTTTTATAGGATTCGGAAGCATAAAGCGGGAAAAGGTTGGCGCGGTCTTACATGATTGGCTAATTTAAAACATTTAAACAGTTACATTTTATGGCGCGAATTGCTATGGCGTGAAGCAATTATCAGGTTACACACACGCGTCCCCATCTGGACCC
Organism: Ceratotherium simum simum; assembly: GCF_057802395.1. Classification (NCBI taxonomy): domain Eukaryota; kingdom Metazoa; phylum Chordata; class Mammalia; order Perissodactyla; family Rhinocerotidae; genus Ceratotherium; species Ceratotherium simum. The sequence goes on along the minus strand of NC_141906.1, from coordinate 86,367,415 downwards.
CCTCCACCCCGACCCTCCCAAACTTATCCCTCTGGAGCACTCTCTTGTTCTCAATTTTCCCCGAACAGTTTAGGGCGAGTCTTCTATGAATAGAGTCAGTCAGGATCGATAAACGTTCCCCCTTATACCAGGAATCCTTAGGGTGTGGAGGTGCCTGTCTCTAAGGTATTAACTTTTAAATTTTTAATATAATTTACTTCCTTCAGAACAATTACCCTTAGTTGCTATCTTCCCAGATAAATGTACAAACGCATAGCTATGAGCCGTTTTGACGGGCCTGGCAAATCCAGTTTGAGTTCTAGAATGGATCATCCAAAGTAAGGTTAAATTAGTAATTTTCTGAGGAGTTTGCAAGTAAATGTTCAAGTTGCCTTCATCAAATAGGTCTGGTGATTTAAATGATGTTTGAGTTTAATGATAAAAGTTTTCAAGAGACTGAGAAATATTAAGTACACGTACTTAAAAATGTGTAAATTAAAGTAAAGCCTGCCATTATCCTCTTTAAAACAGAGTCACAGTAGCACTATTGTCAAGGTATGACAAGGAGTAGAAATGTTTTATAGAGTCAATTCTTCACTTCTAAAGGACCTAATGTGACATTCTAGAAATCTCCATAGTCTTTCAGTCATCTACATTTAAATTGCTCAATTTATATTTTAAAGACTAATGAATCTGAGGGCAAAATATTCAAGGTCATTGTTTAATTGTTTTTCATTGTTGCAAAGCACATGGGTATAAAGTGTGGCTGAAATCCATGGTCCTGGAGAAGAAAAATATACAGAACTTATTTATCACTCTCACAGTGTGTCCTGACTTAATCCTACAAATGTCCCAAGAATAAAGCCTCGGTGAACTTCATTCTGTTCTTAGATATGACAGCTTTCATTCATAATGAATATTCTCAAATTAGGCTCCAGCTAGTAATTATGTTCCTGATGAAAATAGGCAATAAAAAAGAATCCATGTTTGATTAAATTGGGCTCAAGAGGACTACTTAGAACGAAAATTTGTTTTTTGCTTTGCTTTTCTTTATCAATTTCTTTCTTTCTCCTCAGTGGATTTGGCAGATAAATGACACAGAAAGCTGAGAGACTGGAGGGCAGGGTCTTGAAGAATATGGGGTTTCCTCATCTTCAAGATCTTTTTCATCTTTCAAATTCTATGATTTTTGCTATTTGTATAGGGATTCATTTTTTTCATTATTTCTAATAGTGATCATAATAGTGAGACTAACAAAACTTAGCACCTGTGGAACATTTTTCATTGTAAAAATTTACGTTATTCTGACAACTGTTAATATTTTAAAAAGCCATTAACAGCTAATCTGATGCTCAGAGGATTTTTAGGGTAGTGAGACTGTTCTGTATGTAATATTGCTTACATGTCACTATATGTGTGTCAAAACCCATGGAACTGTACAACAAAAAGAGTGACCCTCAAACTAGGGACTGTAGTTCATAACAACGTATCAATATTGTTCATTCATTATAACAAATGTATGACACTAATGCAAGGTGTTAATAATAGGGGACATGGGGCTTGGGAGAGAGGAGAGGGGCAGTGCGGTGGGTGTATGGAACGCCATGTAGTCTCTGTTCAATTATCTGTAAATCTAAAACTGTACTTTTAAGAATCAAATTTTTTAAAGTTTTTTTGAAAGGCACTGAAAGGTAATTTAACACCATAGGGCATCTATTTTGTGCAGAAGGGCAAGGAAAGAAGAAGTTGAAATGATTTAAACAGTTCACCTTGTGAGAATTTGAATTGTCTTGTGTTTCTGAAGCCTTAGACAAGGGCAGGACATAGAGTTTGAGACATGGATGAAATAAAGGAGAAGGAAGACATCAGAGTGATCAGACCTGATCAATTAAATTTAGGACAAATTACTAAATTGGATGGATTTGTGTTTATTTGCTTTGCTTTTTAGAAACCTTACACCTTTCTATGAAAGCCACACGTGCACAGTATCAACAGGTCTGTTTCCTACCGAGTGGCACCTGCTTCTCTCCCTCTGCATCTTCTATTCCTTTCCCCCGCCTCTCACCACATCTGACTGATGGTGCTGTTTCTATCTCCCTTCCTTACTCTCCCTCTCTCCTGTTTTGTTTTATTTTCTTTATCTTTGTGTTTCTTTCTTCTCTAACACATCAGACTAACCATAACCTTCCTGGTCATTGTTTAGTTCCACTGAAGGAACTCAGTGGTTACCATCAGGAAATGATAGATCAGTGTTCTGGGAAAAATTTCTCTATTTCAGCTACTTCTCCACCCTCAATCTGAAGCAGGAAAATTTCTTGAATGTTGAGCCAATCTTTTATGTTTTTTCTTTTTTGAACCCAAATTTCAGAGCTCCTGGTCATATTGGAAAAATTCCTGAAGAAGGCTGCCTGGAGTTTGAGGTGATAGTTCTTCCTATGGCCATAAAGGAGAATCCTTATTTTGTCCATGGGGCCTCAGGAGAATCCCTCGTGAGAGAGGAATCCTTGCTAACCCTATGTTGTACCTGGGACTGTCTTCTCCTAAGACAGTGGTTCTCGAACTCCAGTGTGCATTAGAACCATGTGGAGGTCCTCTACAACACAAAATGCTGAGCTCACCCTAGAGTTTGTGATCCAGTAGGATGGGGGGGCCCGATAATTTACGTCTCTGATCATTTCCCAGGTGATGCTGCTGACCAGCCACACATCGAGAACCACCGTCTTTGAAACCCTAGGTTTCAAAGGATGCTTTGCTTGAGCAGACAGCCAAAAGTATCAAAATCTTAATCAAGATACACCAACAAATTAAATGTGTTGGTACTTGGATCCAGAGGCTCCTGAATTTTCAGGGGCTAAAGCAAAGATTACTCTGAGTTCAAGGTTTGTGACTCTCCTAAGTGTTACCCAATTCCTTTGCTTGCTTCCCTCCACCCCTACCTGGCTAGGAAAGAACATTAAAAAAAAGCCAGCCTTGATTACTTAATCCTCAGTCAATTAAGACATTTTTGAGTAAGACTTTTTTGACAGAATAGCCAACTTTCTTTTATCTACACTATTGGAAACGAATTATTAGTGATAACAATGGTTATTTACTGAGGTCCTAATATGTCTCAAGCCCTTTACATACTTTTGTTGCTCTGCTTCTCAGAAGCCTACGGCATCCCAGGTGTGTTTACTGTTTCCCCACCACTCCTCTAAGGAACTCCTCAGAGCACACTCATATTTGACTTCACCATGCCTTCTCTCATTTAATTTAACAGTAGATTAAAATTACAGAAGAAACTTGAAGGAGTCTTGAACCCCAGCAGGAGAAGGTCTAAAGTTCTATCCAGGACAAATGGCTTAATGTTTGTTTCTGAGAAGTTTCCAGGGACAAAGACTCCACAACCTTCAGAAACCAGTTCTGTTGATTATTAATATCTCTAATCAATGATATACATTAATTAATTGGTTTTTAATTGATTGGTTGATTGTCTGCTATATTACTTTGCCATATAACAAAATTTTTCTTTGTGTTTAGTTAAATAATTTTCACTTTATATCCACTTTTTAAATTTAGCCTTCTATAGGGCCGGCCCTGTGGCTTAGCGGTTAAGTGCGCACGCTCCGCTGCTGGCGGCCCGGGTTCGGATCCCGGGATCACACCGACGCGCCGCTTCTCCGGCCATGCTGAGGCCGCGTCCCACATACAGCAACTAGAAGGATGTGCAACTATGACACACAACTATCTACTGGGGCGTTGGGGGAAAAATAAATAAATAAAATCTTTAAATTTAGCCTTCTATAGACTTCTTCGTACATTAAAGATGGTAATTGTCACCTATTAGCATTTTCCTTTTCAGTTTAGATAACCTCAGTTTCTTTAGTGCATTAAAAATATTTAATAAGTGTTGTGCTTTTTTTCTCCAGTTCTTCTCTAGGTTCAATTTGTTGGGTAGTATAGTGGAAAGATGACTTCAGAGGTCCTGCGTGGTAAAGAATCATCTTTGCACTGTATTCAATGTGAATAAAATCTATATTAGTTTTGTGTTCAGTCTAATCTGGAATCTGAACCTTTCTTTCCTTCCTCCCTTTATTGTCTGGAATAGTTAATAATCCCAGACCTAAAGTTTTGCTTGTGGAAAGTGTTTGTTGTTTTTGTTGGTTAGTTGGTTTGACGTTTTAGCAATTAATTTTATTTAATAGATATGTGAGTTTTCCTATTTTATGTTATTTTTTGTGTCAGTTTCAGTATATTGGTTTTGTATAAAGTGAATTTTGAACTTTGTTGTCTAATTCGTAGTCCTAACTATTTCACAAAATGATGTATCTCATTAAGATCTAAGCACTCTTGTACTTCTTATTTGATTTCTGATACTGGTCATTTGTGTTTCATTTCTTTTTCTTTTCCTTAATTAGTTTTGCTAATGGTTTATTAACTTTATTAATATTTAAAAAAATCTTTTAGCCTGATTTGTTTCTTTAGTATTTTTCTATTTCATTTATTATTATCTTTATTATTGTTTCCATTCTGTATTTTTTCAGTGTCATTGTCTTTTAATTCTTGAGACAGAAGCTGAGATTATGGATTTCCTGTCTTTCTTCCATACTCATACATTCATTTAAAGCTACACACTATTGCCTTCTAAGCACAGATGTAGCTGGTATCTCTTCTCTTCCCTAGTGTATTTCTAAACTCTATGCTGCAAGCCATGTCTGCCCCATAAGGTCTCCAGCCCATGAGCCTGCAACCATGCCAGCCTTCATGTGTCTCCGTCCCTCTACCTGAAGCTCATATGTTCTGTCCAGTGTCACCATCTCATATGACTTCAGCCCATGTCTGCCCTTTTGTGTTGTCAATGTTTTCTCTCCCCTCTGTCTATACCACCTCTCAAAAGTCTCCATTCCTTGTTACTGTAGCCCATGCCAACCCATATGAGTCTCCATCCCATCTCTCTAAAACCCATGTCAGACTACTAATGTCATTCTCTCATGTACCTGCAGCATGTATCTTATTTATTTATTTTTTTTTTTGTGAGGAAGATCAGCCTTGAGCTAACATCCATGCTAATCCTCCTCTATTTGCTGAGGAAGACCGGCTCTGAGCTAACATCTATTGCCAATCCTCCTCCTTTTTTTTTCCCCCAAAGCCCCAGTAGATAGTTGTTTGTCATAGTTGCACACCCTTCTAGTATGTGGGACGCGGCCTCAGCATGGCCAGAGAAGCAGTGCATCGGTGCGTGCCCAGGATCTGAACCTGGGCTTCCAGTAGCAGAGTGTGCACACTTAACTGCTAAGCCACGAGGCTGGCCCAACAGCATGTATCTTTCCTTGAGTATCTATATCTCCTGTGCCCACATTTGATACCAGACCTCACACGTCCCTCTCACTCCATGTGTCTGCATCTCTTTCCATCCTTGAATGTGCCTGTCCGCTGTGCTTCAGCCCATGCCAGCTCGTGTTTGTCTACGTTCTCTGTGTCTCCAGCCCATCTAGACAACCAGTGTTTTCATGTACTGTTCCTCTAACCCCTGTCTGAATGCGTGTGTTTCCTTACCTTGTGCCTGTAGCCCATGTGTGCCTCAAGTGTCTTCACTGACTGTCCCACACTTCGGTGTCATTCACCTGTTAAAGGACATCTTGGTTCCTTCTAGGTTTTGGTCATTGTGAATAAATCTGCTTTTTAGATGTTCTTAGTGGTCTGTTTGTGGATATATATTTTCATGGTAGTTGGAGAAATACACTGGTGCACAATTATGTATATGTATGGTGGTGCACCATATAGTGACACTATACTTAGACTCACAAGAATTAACAAGATGTCTTCTTAAGAGGTTGTACTGTGTGTATTCCCATCAGCAATGAATGAGCTTTCCTATTGTCCCACACCCTCACCAGTAATTGGTATTGTCAGTTTTTTGTTTTTAGCTATTCTACTAAAAGAGTAGAGTATCTCATTGGTGTTTTAATTTGCTTTTTCTTAATGCACAATGGATTTTATTTTCCAATAATTCCTTGTTGTTGAGCAATTTATATTTGCTTATTTCCCATGTATATATATATTTTTTGTAACTTGTCTATTCATATTTTGGTCTATTTATTTTAATTTGGGGAGTTTGTTTTCTTGTTGCAGAGTTTGACTGGTTCTTTGAATATTTTGCATGCAAGTCTTTCTTCAGATATGTGTTTTACACATGTATTCTCCTAGTCAGGAGCTTGTCTTTCCACTCTGTGAATGCTGTCTTTCCCAGACTGGACTGTTTAAATTTAACCATGTCCACATGATCAATTTTTTCTTCATGGATTGTGCTTTTTGTGTTGTATATGAAAACTAATCATCAAACTATAAGTCATGAAGATTTCCTCCTAAGTTTCCTAGTATAATTTTTATAATTTTGCATTTTATATTTAAGTTGATGAGTGATTTTGAGTAAATTTATGTCTAAAGTGCAAAGTTTGTGTCTTTGTTCATTTATTTCCATAGGGTCGTCCTTTTGTATCATCACCACTGGTTGGTGATGATTAGAGAATAAAAGACTGAAGACTAAAAGACTATTTTTTTTTATGTTGAAGTGCATTTATTCTCTTGACTAAGGCCAAGTTGTCTGTATTTGCATAGGACTTTTTGTGGACTTTCCATGCTTTTTCACTTACCTATGTGTCTATTCATTTTAAAATATCACGGTCTCTTGATTATTGTAGTATTGTAAAATGTCACAGTCTCTTGACTTTGTAATTAATCTTGAAATTGTTAAGTGTGAGTTCATCAATTTGTTCTTCATCAGGATTGTCTAGACTACTCAAGGTTTCAAATGAGTTTGTCAATATCTACAAAATAGCTTGGTGAGATATTTATTGGAATTGCGCTGGATCTTTACATCAATTTAAGAAGACTTGACATCTTAATAATATTGTGACTTTTGATCATGAGCAAGGAATATATCTCAATAGATTTATTTTTTCCTTTATTGCTCTCAAGAGTGTCTCATATTTTTTTCCACAGATGTCTGTAAATATTTTATTGGATTTGCACTTGAGGATTTCTTTGTGTGTGTGTGTGTATTGTAAATGGTATTGTTTCATATTCTAATTATTTGTTGGTATATAGAAAATCAACAGAATTTTGTATACTGGCTTTGAATTTAGCTTCAGGATATCTCTATAAATTCCCTTCTAGGAACAGAACAAGGGGCTCCATTTCTTTTTGAACTTCCCAAATGACGGCATTGAATAATCTGAACACTGAATTTCAGCCATTCACCAGAACTGCCATGGCACACAGCCACCACTAAGAGCCAGGTTTGAGCTTTCTGTGCTGCACAGCCATGGCCAGTAGGCAGTGCCTAAATCTGCCAGTTGTGGCTGCTTGGAGTGCAGGATTCGTCCACCTGTGGAGGTCAGCGGTGTCCAGAGTGAGGACAAAAGCTTTCCCCAGGACATAGGAGGTGCTGCTGCAGCTTTGGAACAACTCGGGACCAAGCTCACCAGGAGGAAAAAGCTTCCTGGCCATGTCCCTGACAGCTGAGGAGAGGGTTTTGCTGCAGTTTCTAGTGGATACACTTCTTTTTTTTTTTTTTAATTTTATTTATTTCTCCCAAAGCCCCAGTAGATAGTTGTATGTCATAGCTGCACATTCTTCTAGTTGCTGTATGTGGGACTCGGCCTCAGCATGGCCGGAGGAGCGGTGCGTCGGTGCGCACCCGGGATCCGAACTCGGGCCGCCAGCAGCAGAGCCCGAGCACTTAACCACTAAGCCACGGGGCCAGCCCACGTGGATACATTTCTAAATAGCGAGTATAAGACCTTTCATTTTCTAGACTGTTATTTCTTTCAGGCTGGCCCATTTTGATCTCCCACAGGGTCAACACACTGAGGAAGGCCATGACAATTGAATCGGTGCAGGACTCCCTGGCTATCTTGCTGCTTCCCACCCCCATCTGAACCATTTCCCCTGCACTGGGGTCTGGTCCAGAAGGGACAGCATGGAGGTGACCAGGAACCAGCCTCTCTGTGTTGGGGCTGGCCCCAGGGCTGGCGTGGGGGTGGTGGCAGGAAGGGGGATGGCGTGTGAGATGGCACCAGCGGTGGCAGCAGAGACTCAGAGGTCAAGGATCTCTCTCTGGGACCTGAGGAGAGGAGGGGGCCACACCCTACCCACCTGGCCTACCTCTCCCATGGGCCCTTCTTTCTCTTGCCGCTCTGGGAGCCCTGCGGACTTGGGTTCAACCCATCTGGCCAAGGGCACATGCGCAGCCACTGGGCCCTTGGGCGGGCCTCAGTGAAGGCCACCTGTGAGGCTCTGACCAGGCGGGGCACTCTCTCAGGGCAGCCAGGTGCAGGCGAAGAAGGAACGCCACCATTCTTGACTTGGCTTCAGCTGTTGTCTCCTCCCATCCCCCCACTTCCACTTAACTCGCCTGCCACTTCCATTCTTTGGATGTGGTGGTCGGGTCTTGGTGACCAAAGGTGGCCTGGGGTGCGAGGTCAAGGCTCTGCCTTGGGCAGTTGCTTTGTCCCAGGCCTCATTTCTTCCTGAAAAGACAAAACCACGGCCTCACTCCATGCCCACACTTTTCTACTCCAGCCAGGTGGATGAAAGGCTCTGTGGAGTCAGAAGGGCTGAGACAGGCATGTGACAAAGCAGTGAGTGTGGCCCCAACAGGCTGGAAGCCTAGAGACTGTGGGCCACACTGGACAAGCCCTTCCTGCAACGTGTCCCAGCCTATTCTCTGGAGTCAGGAAGGCCTGGCCTTCCAAGTGCCCAGGCCATGACTCTGGGGAGAAATCCACGATTGAGGCCACATGTGGGGCCCTCAGCCTGAGTGCACATGTGCCACGCAGAGGGAAAGGACAAAGCTGGCTCACCTCACCTGCTTTTTCTAAAGGAGTCTGGCCGGCCGGCCCAGCCACCTGGTCCAGGACACGTTCCGGGGGACAAGTTCTGGAGGAGAGAGCCCTGGGGTCTGCTGTCAAGTTTTCTGGGGGTTGTGCTGGACCATGTCAGAGGAAGAAGCTGCCTTGCCACCCATGTGCCAGACCTGGGATCTGGCGCCTTCCCACACCCGGTTCCCTGCCCTGCCCAAGCCTCCCGAGGTAGTAGGATGGTCTTGGCAGTGGTGAGTTGATGGGGTTGGCAGTGAGCATTTTCTGGGATGGCCTGAGAGATGCAGGTCCTCTGGGATGTGGTGTTTGGAAATAGGCTGCCCCTGGCTAGGTCTATTGAGAGACATGCCTCAGGGTCTGTAGACAGAGGGGCCCTCCGACTGTTCAATCGGCACAGGACCATTCTTAAATGCCTGAGAGAAAACACTTTCTTCTCTTGGTTTTCAAGACGATGGTAAGAAGCATCTCTTTATCTGAGTAGAAATCACGAATATAGCTGAGTTAAACTGTGGATAAAAGGCATTCCTAGAAGTAATTTCATGCCCAGTCTTCCTTCATCCCATCTCCTAAGGATCGCCTAGTGAAATCAGGTTTTGCACAGGGCCATGAAGAACTTTGAGGGAGAATCTCACTCACATGCTTTACAGAAGGCACATTATTATCCCTTCTTTTAAGTGCATGATTCGTAACACCTTTGTTTCTGAGTGGCAGTCGCACTTCATGTGCAGTCTCCATTCCTTCCAGCTGCTCGGATAGCCTTCTGAAAACAGATATGGAATGGGGCCCTGTAGGACGTTAAGACAGAATCTCACTGACTTGCCTGTCAGAATGCATTTTCTAATCCCGGATTCTAAGTACATGTTTAGCAAGATGTTTGTATCTGAGAGACAATCACTACTACAGCCCAATCTCCCTTAAGACCAGCTCCTAAGGTTTGCCTTCCCAAAACAGGTTTAGAAACAGGAATATGTATTTTCTTGAGACAGAATCTCACTCACAAGCCATAGAAAACACAATTTCTGATACAAGATTATAAGTAGATGGTTAGCCACATATTTGTATCTGTGTGGCAATCAGTACTACAGCTGAGTTAAACTATGTATAACACCCATTCCTGGAAGTAGCTTCATGTCCAATCTCCCTTCCTTCTGGATGCTATGGATCACCTTACCAAAGCAAGCATAGAACAAGGCCTTGTAGGGCCTTGAAACAGGACCTCTCTCAAATGTCTTAGAGAACACATTTTTTTGTCCCAGGTTGTAAGTAGATGGAAGGAAATATCTTTGTTTCTGAGTGGCAATAATTACCACAGCTGAGTTCATCTATGTCTAACACCAATTCCTTGAAGTAAGTTGATGCGCAGTCTCCCTTCCTTCCAGGTGCTATGGATTGCCTTTCCAAAGCCAAGTATAGAACAGGAACTTGCAGGGCCTTGAGACAGGATCTCTCTCTAATGACTTAGAGAACACACTTTCATACCCCAGGTTGTAAGTAGATGGTAGGAAAAATCTTTCTATCTAAGTGGGAATCACTACTACAGCTGAGTTAAACTATGTATACCAACCATTCTTGGAAGTAACTTCATGCACAACCTCCTTTTCTTCCAGCTCCTAAGGACCCCCGTCCCAAAGCATTGTTGGAAACAGGACCCTGTAGTGCCTTGTGAGAATATCTTACTCACATGTCTTAGAGAAGGCACTTTCTTATCCTGGTTTGAAAGTAGATTGAAAGAAACATCTTTGTATCTGAGTGGCTATCACTACTACAGCTTAGTTGAACTACGTATAACACCCATCCTGGAAATAACTTCATTTCCAATCACCCTTCCTTCCAGATGTTATGGATCGCCTTCCCAAGCTGGTTTTGAAACAGGACCATATATTGTCTTCAGACAGAATTTCACTCACAACCCATAGAGAACGCACTTTCTGATACCAGATTCTAAGTAGATGGTTAGAAACATCTTTGTATTTGTGTGGCAGTCACTACCACAGCTGAGTTAGTCTATGTATAACACCCATTCCTGGTAGTAACTTCATGCCCAATCTCCCTTCTTTCCAAATTCTAATGATCGCCTTCCTAAGCAGGTTTGGAAACAGGACCATGTAGGGACTTGTTATGGATTCTCACTCTCATGTCTTAAAGAAGGCAATTTATTATCCATCTTGTAAGTAGATGGTAAGAAATATCTTTGTATCTGTGTGGCAATCACTACTACAGGTGAGTTAAACTATGTATAACACCCATTCATGGATAGTAACCTCCTACTCAATCTACCTTCCTTCCAGCTTCCAAGGATCACCTTTCCAAAGCAGGTTTGGAAACAGGACCATGTAGTGTCTTGAGACAGAATCTCAGTCACAAGCTATAGAGAATGCAATTTCTGATATGGGAATCTAGGCAGATTGTTAGGAGCATGTTTGTATCTGAGTGGCAAACATTACTACAACTGAGTTAAACTACGTATAACACCCATCCTGGAAATAACCTCATTCCCTATCTCCCTTCCTTCCAGCTGCCTGGATCATGTTGCCAAAACACATATGGAACAGGGCCTTGTAGGGAATTAAGACATGACCTCTCTCAAATGCCTTAGAGAACACACTTTCATAACATAGGTTGTAAGTAGATAGTATGAAACATCTTAGTATCTAAGTGGCAATCAGTACCTCAGCTGAGTTAAACTATATGTAACACCCATTCCTGGAAGTAATTTCATCTATAATCTCCTTCCTTCCAGCTTCTAAGGATCCCCCTCCCAAAGCAGATATTGAACAGTGTCATGTAGGACCTTGAGAGAGAATCTCACTCACATTCCTTAGAGTAGGCAGCTTATTATCCCAGTTTCTAAGTGGATGGTAAGAAAAATCTTTGTATCTGAGTGGCAATCACTACAGCTGAGTAAAACTACATATAACACCCATTCTTGTAGGTAATTTCTTGCCCAATCTCCCTTCTTTAAAGCTCCTAAGCATCACCTTCCCAAAGTAGGTTTGGAAACAGGGCCATGTGGGAACTTGAGAGAGAATCTCACTCACAAGCCATAGAGAACATACTTTCCTATACTGGATTCTAAGTAGATAGTTGGGAATATATTTGTAGCTGAGTGGCAATCACTACTACAGCTGAGTTAAACTATGTAGAACACCCATTCCTGGAGGTAAATTCATGCCCAATCTCTCTTCATTCCAACTCCACATAATTGCCTTCCCAGTTCTGGTTTTGCACACAGCAAGTAGAGCCTTGGGAGAGAATCTCACTCACCTGCCTTAGAGTAGTCACTTTGTTAACCAGGTTTGTAAGTAGAAGGTAAGTAACATCTTAGTATCTTGTTGCAATAATTACTACAGCTGAGTTAAACTGTGTATAACATCCATTCCAGGAAATAACGTCATGCCCAATCTTCCTTCCTTCCAGGTGCTATGAATCACATTGCCAAATCAAGTAAATAACAGGGCCTTGTAGGGCCTTGAGACAAGACCTCTCTCAAAAGTCTTTCAGAACATGGTTTCTTATCCCAGGTTGTAAGTAGATGGTAGGAACCATCTTTGTATCTGTGTGGCAATCACTACTATAGCTGAGATAAACTGTGTATAACACCCATTCCTAGAGGTAATTCATGCCAGCCTCCCTTCCTTCCAACTCCTAAGGATCACTTTCCCAAGGAAAGCTTGAAAACAGGATCGTGTAGTGCCTTGCGACAGATTCTCAAGAACAAGCCATATAGACGAACTTTCTGATACCAGAATCTAAGTCAATGGTAGGAACATGTTTGTATCTGAGTGGCAAACTTTCTTACAGCTGAGCCAAACTATGTATAACACCCTTTCATGGAAATAGCTTCATGCGCAATCTCCCTTCCTTCCAGCTACGAAGGATCACCTTCCCAAAGCAGGTTTGGAAAAAGGAGGGGGTAGTGCCTTGTGAGGGAATCTCACTCACATGCTTTAGAGAAGGCACTTTATTATCCCAGCTGGTCAGTAGATGGTTATGAACATGTTTGTATCTCAGTGGCAATCATTACTACAGCTGAGCTAAACTATATATAACACCCAGTCCTGAAGGTGACTTCATGACCAATCTCCCTTTCTTCCATCTCCTAAGGATTGACAACACAAAGCAGGTTTGGACACAGGGCCATGTAGGGCCTTGTTAGGGATTCTAACTCCTGTAACTTAGAGAACATATTTTCTTATTGCAGCTTGTAAGTACATTGGAAGAGATATCTTTGTATCTGAGTGGCAATCACTACTAAAGCTGAGCTAAACTATGTATAACACCCAGTTCTGGAAATAGCTTCAGGCCCAAACTCCCTTCCTTCCAGCTTCTATGTATCACCTTGCCAAAGTATGTATGGAACAGCACTTTGTAGTGCTTTGAGACAGGACCTCTCTCAAATGTCCTAGAGAACACATTTTATTATCCCAGGTTATAAGTGGATGGAAGGAAATATCTTTGTATCTTAGTGGCAATAATTACTACATCTGAGTTAAACTATGAATAACACCCATTTTTTGAAATAACTTCATGCCCAATCTCCTTTCCTTCTAGATGCTATGGATCACCTTCCCAAAGCAAGTACACAACTGGGCCTTATATGGTCTTGAGACAGGATGTCTCTCAGATGCCTAAAAGAACACACTTTCTTAATTGGCATTGTAAGTAGATGGTTAGAAACATCTTCATATCTGAGTGGCAGTGACTACTACGGCTGAGTTAAATTATGTATTACACTCATTCCTGGAAGTAACTTTATGCCCAATCTCCCTTCATTCCAGTTCCCAAGGATGGCATTCCCAAAGCCTGTTTTGCACAGGGCCATTTAGAGCCGTGTCAGAGAATATCACTGACATGTCTTAGAGATGTCAGTTTATTATCCGGGCTTGTAAGTAGATGGTAAGAAACATCTTTATATCTGAGTGGCAATCACTACTACAGATGAGTTAAACTACATATAAAACCCATTCCTGGAGGTAACTTCATGCCCAATCTCCCTTCCTTCCAGCTCCTAAGGATCGCCTACCCAAAGCAGGTCTGGAAACAGGACCATGTTGGGCCTTGAGAGAGAATCTCACTCACATGCCTTAGAGAAGGCACTTTCTGATACCGAATTCTATGTAGATAGTTAGGGGCATGTTTGTATATGAGAGGCAATCACTACTACAGCTGAGTTAAACGACGTATAACACCCATACTTGGAAGTTACTTCACGGTCAATGTCCCTTCTTTTCAGCTCCTAAGGATTGCCTTCCCAAAGCAGGTTTGGAAACAGGACCGTGTACTGCCTTGAGACAGAATCTCACTCACAAGCCTGTGAGAACGCACTTTCTGCTATTGAATTCAACGTTGATGGCTAGGAACATGTTTGTATCTGAGTGGCAACATTGCCACAGCTGATCTAAACTATGTATAACACCCATTCCTGGAAATCACTTCATGCAGAATCTCCCTTTCATCCAGTTGTTATTGATCACCTTGCAAAAGCACGTCTAGAATAGGGCATTGAAAGGAATTGAGACAGGACCTCTCTCAAATGTCCTAGAGAAAACACTTTCTTACCATGGTTTGTATGTTGATGGTAGGAAACCTCTTTGTATCTGAGTGGCAATCAGTACCAGAGCTGAGTTAAACTACGTATAAGACCCATTCAGGGAATTAACTTCAGTGGCCAGTCTCCCTTCCTTCTAGCTCCTAAGGATCACCCTCCTGAGGCAGGTTTGGAAACAGGACCATGTATTTCCTCAAGATAGATTCTCACTCAAAAGGCACAGAGAATGCAGTTTTTGATACAGGATTCTAAGTAGATGGTTAGGAACATGTTGGTATCTGAGTGGCAAGCATTATTACAGTTGAGCCAAACTATGTATAACACACATTTCTGGAAGTAACTTCATGTCCAGTCTCCCTTTCTTTCAGCTCCTAAGGAATGCATTCCAAATCAGGTTTGGAAACAGGACCATATAGTGCCTTGTGAGGGAATCTCACTTACATGCTTTAGAGAAGGGACCTTATTATCCAGGTTTGTAGGTAGGTGGTTAGGGACATGTTTGTATCTGAGTGGCCATCATTACTACAGCTGAGCTAAACTATGTATAACACCCATTCCTGGAAATAGCTTCATTCCAAATCTCCCTTCCTTTCAGCTGCTATGAATCACCTTGCAGAAGCACATATGAAACAAGGCCTTGTAGTGCCTTGAGACAGGACCGCTCTCAAATATCTTAGAGAATACACTTTCTTATCCCAGGATGGAAGTAGATGGTAGGAAACATCTTTGTATCTGAGTGGCAATCACTATTACAGATGAGTTAAGCCCTGTATAACACCCATTCCTAGAGGTAACATCATGCCCAATCTCCCTTCCTGCCAGCTCCTAATGATTCCATTCCCAAAGAAGCTTTGGAAAGAGGACAGTGTAATACCTTGTGGGGGAATCTGACTCACATGCCTTAGAGAAGGCACTTTATTATCCAGGCTTGTAAGTATATGGTTAGGAACATGCTCATATCTGATTGGCAATCACTACTACAGCTGATGTAAACTATGTATAACATTCACTCCTGGAACTGTATTCATGCCTAGTCTCCCCCAATTCCAGCTTCTATGGATTGGTTTCACAAAGAAGTTTTGGAACTAGGACCATATAGTGACTTGAGACAGAATCGCACTCACAAGTCATACAGAATGCACTTTCTGACACAAGATTCTACATAGGAAAATGTTTGTATCTGAGTGGCAAGCATTATTACAGCTGAGCTAAACTATGGATAACACCCATCCCTGGAAATAGCTTCATGCCCAAACTCCCTTCCTTCTAGTTCCTATGGATCATGTTGATAGCACGTATGGAATAGGGCTTTTTAGGGACTTGAGACAGGACCTGTCTCAAATGTCTTAGAGAGCACACTTTCTTACACTGGGTTGTATGTAGATGGTAGGAAACATCTTTGTATCTGAGTGGCAATCACTACCACAATTGAGTTAACCCAAGTACAACACCCATTCCTGGAGGTAACATCATGCCCAATCTCCCTCCATCCAGGTGCTATGGATCACCTTTCCAAAACAAGTATAGAACAGGGACTTGTATGGCCTTGAGATATAACCACTATCAAATGCCTTAGAGAACATACTTTCTTATCCCGGGTTGTAAATAGATTATCAGAGACATCTTTGTATGGTATTAGCAATCATTACCACAGCTGTGTTAAACTAAGTATAACACCCATTCCAGGAAGTAATTTCATGCCTAATCTCCCTTCCTTCCAGCTCCTAAGGATTGCCTGCCAAAAGCAGATTTGGAAAGAGGACTGTGTGGTGCCTTGAGACAGAATCTCAATCACAATCCACTCACAGCTGGTTCAACTACATATAATACTCATTCCTAGAGGTCACTTCATGCCCCATCTCCCTTCATTCTAGCTCCTAAGGATCGCCTTACCCAAGCAGGCTTGGAAACAGGGCTGTGTAGGTCCTAGAAACAGGACCACTCACAAATGCCTTAGAAAAACACTTTCTTCTTTGGGCTCTTAAGAAGATGGTAAGAAACGTCTTTGTACCTCAGCGGCAAACATTGCTATAGCTGAGTCAAACTATGTATAACACTCATTCCTGGAAGTAAATGCATGTCCAATCACATTTCCTTCCAGCTCCTAATGATCCATCTCAAAGCAGGTTTAGAACAGGGACACGTAAGTACTTGAGGGAAAATCACATGCCTCAGAGAAAGCATTTTCTTATCCTAGCCTGTAAGTATATGGTTAGGAACATGTTTGTACCTAAGTGGCAATCATTACTACAGCTGAGCTAATCTATGTCTAAAACACATTCCTGGAAATAACTGCATGCCCAAGTTCCCCTCCTTCCAGCTGATAGGGATGTCTTTCCCAAAGCAGGTTTGGAAACAGGACCGCGTAGTACGTTGAGACAGAATCTCACTCAGAAGCCATAGAGAACGCACTTTCTGATCCTGGATTCTAAGTAGATGGTTAGGAACATGTTGGTATCTGTGTGGCAATCATTATCACCGCTGAGCTAAATTTAGTATAACACCCATTCCTGGAAATAACTGAGTTCCCAGTCTCCCTTCCTTCCAGCACCTTAGAATCACATTCCCAATGCAGATGTGGATACGGGATTCGACAGGAACTCTCTTGAATATCTTAAGGAACTCACATTCGTATCCCAGGTTATAAGTTGATGGTAAGAAACATCTCTGTTTCTCAGTGACAATCATTACTACAGCTGAGTTTAACGATGTATTACACCCATTCCTGGAAGTAACTTTATGCCCAATCTCCCTTCCACTCAGCTCCTAATGATTGTCTTCTCAAAGCAGCGTTTGCCCAGTGCCATGTAGGGCCTTGAAAGAGTATCTCACTGACATGCCTTAGAGAAGGCACTTTCTTATCCTGGTCTTTAAGTAGATAGTTAGGAACATGTTTCTATCTGCGTGGCAATCATTACTACAGCTGAGCTAAACCTATTTATAACACCCATTCCTGGAAATAACTTGAGGCAAAATCTCTCTTCCTTTAAGCTTCTATGGATCACCTTCCCAAAGCAGGTATGGAACAGGGCTTGCTAGTGCCTTGAGACAGAATCTCACTCACTTGCTTGAGATAATGCCCTTTTTTGATCCCTGATCTAAGTAGATGGTTACGAACCAGTTGGTATCTGATTGACAATCATTACCATAGCTGACCTAAACTTAGTATAACACCCACTGCTGGAAATTACATCATTCCCAATCTCCCTTCCTTCAAGGACATACCAATTGTATTCCAAAAGCTTGAAGGAAGGGAGACTTGGCATGATGTTACTTCCAGTAAAGGTGTTATATATTGTTTAACTTAGCTCTAGTAGTGATTGCCACTCAGATACAAAGATGTTCTTACCATTTATTTACAAGGTGGGAAAAGAAAGTGTGTTCTCTGAGACATTTGAGAATGGTCCTCTCTCAAGGCCCTACAAAGCCCTGTTTTCATGCCTGCTTTTGGAAGTCGATTCTAAGGAGCTGGAAGGAAGGGAGATTTGGCATAAAGTTATTTCTTGGAATGGGTATTATACTTAGGTTAGCTCAGTTGTAGTAATGCTTGCCACTCAGATACAAAGATGTTCCTAACCATCCACTTCAAATCCGGTATCGGAAAGGTGTTCTATATGGCTTGTGAGTGAGATTCTGTCTCAAGACACTACATGGTCCTGTTTCCAAACCTGCTTTGTGAAGACGATCATTAAGACCTGGAAGTAAGGGAGATTGGGCATGAAGTTACTTCCAGGAATGGGTGTTATACATACATTAACACAGCTGTAGTAGTCTTTGCCACTCAGATACAGAGATATTTCTTACCATTCACTTACAAGCTGGGATAAGAAAGTGTCTTCTCTAAGGCATGTGAGTGAGGTTCTCTCTGAAGGCCCTACATGGCCCTGTGCCAAACCTGTCCTGGGAAGATCATCCTTAGGAGCAGGAAGCAAGGGAGATTGAGCATGAAGTGACTTCCAGGAATGGTGTTATACAGAGTTTAACTCAGCTTTAGTAGTGATTGCCATTCAGATACAAAGATGTTTCCTACCATCTACTTACAAACTGGGGTCAGAAAGTGTGTTCTCTAAGACATTTGAGAGAGGTACTGTCTCAATTCCCTAGAAGGCCCTGTCCATATGTGCTTTCACAAGGTGATCCATAGCAGCTGGAAGGAAAGGAGATTGGGGGTGAAGCAATTAAGAAGATTGGGTGTTATACATAGTTTAGCTATTCTGTAATAATGCTTGCCACTCTTATGCAAACATGTTCGTAACCATCTACTTACAATCTGGGTTAATAAAGTGCCTTCCCTGAGGCATATGAGTCAGATTCCCTCAAACGGCAGTACACGGTCCTGTTTCCAAAGCTGCTTTGAGAAGGTTATCTTTAGGAGCTGGAAGGAAGGGAGATTGGGCATGAAGTTTTATCCAGGAATGAGTGATATACATAGGTTAGCTCAGCTGTAGTAATTATTGGCTCTAAGATACAAAGATGTTTCCTTCCACCTATTTACATCCCATGAAAAGAAAGTTTGTTCTGTGAGACATTTGGGAGAAGTGTTGTCTCAAGACCATACAAGGCCCTGTTCCATACATGTTTTGGCAACATAATCCACAGCATCTGAAAGGAATGGAGTTTGGGCATGATCTTTTTTGCAGGAATGGGTGTCACACATAGATTTGTTCAGCTGTAGTAATAATTGCCAGTCAAATACAAACATGTTACCAAACATATACTTACAGGGCAGGGTAAGAAAGCGCCTTCTCTAAGGCATGATCTTGTGATTCTCTCTAAAGGCCCTACATGGCCCTGTTTCCAAATCTGCTTTGGGAAGGCAATAATTAGGAGCTGGAAGGAAGGAAGATTGGGCATAATATTACTTCTAGGAATGGCTGTTATCCATAGTTTCACTCAGCTCTAGTAGTGATTGCTACTCAGGTCCGAAGAAGTTTCTTACCATCTACATATAAGCCGGGATAAGAAAGTGCCTTCTCTAAGGCATGAGGGTGTGATTCTCTCTCAAGGCCCAACAAAGTCCTGTTTCCAAACCTGCTTTGCGAAGGGGATCCTTAGATGCTGGAAGGAAGGGAGATTGGGCATGAAGTTACTTCCAGGAATGGGTGTTATCCATAGTGTCACTCAGCTCTAGTAGTGATTGACAATCTGATAAAAAGATGTTTCCTACATTCTACTTACAAGCTGGGATAAGAAAGTGCCATGTCTAAGGGACGTGAGTGAGATTCTCTCTCAAGGCCCTTCATGGCTCTGTTTCCAAACCTGCTTTGGGAATGTGATCCTTAGCAGCTGGAAGGAAGGGAGAAAGAGCATGAAGTTACTTTCAGGAGAGGGTGTTATATATAGTTTAACTGAGCTTTAGTAGTATTTGCCACTCAGATACAAAGATATTGATTACCATTTACATACAAGGCTGGATAATAAACTGCTTTGTTTAAGGCATGTGAGTGAGATTCTCTCTCGAGACCCTACATGGCCCTGTGCAAAACTTGTTTTGGGAAGGGGATCCTTAGGAGCAGGAAAGAAGGAAGATTGGACATGAAGTTACTTCCAGGAATGGGTGTTGTACATACTTTAATTCAGCTGTCATATTGATTGCCACTTGGATACAAAGTTGTTTCTTACCATTTACTTACAAGCTGGGAGAAGAAAATATGTTCTCTAAGACATTTGAGAGAGGCACTGTCTCAATTCCCTAGAAGGCCCTGTCCATATGTGCTTTCACAAGGTGATCCATAGCAGCTGGAAGGAAAGGAGATTGGGGGTGAAGCAATTTAGAAGATTGGGTGTTATACATAGTTTAGCTAGCTTCTAGTAATCATTGCCACTCATTTACAAACTTGTTCTTAGAGCTCTACTTAGAACCTGGGATCAGAAAGTGCCTTCTCAAAGGAATGTGAGATTCCTTCTCAAGGCCCGAAATGGCAATATGTTCCAAACCTGGTTAAGGAGTGTGGACCTCATTTGCTGGAAGGAAGAGAGACAGGGCACAAAATAATTTCCTTCTTGCTACTGGCAAAAGTGGTTGAGCAGTGGTATTTTGTCTTTCCATTGGGAAAGCAGCCTCAGTGCCGGCAGCGAACAGCAAAGAAGAAAAGGCACTTTCCATTATGATCCTCAAAAACTAAAAGGAAATGTTTTTCTCCACAGAGTATGTTCAGTAGGTGGATATTATAGATATTCTCTTGCAGCTGCAGTGGAAAGTTTAAAACCTCTCAAGGGTAGATCCTCCTTAAAGCTACTTGCAAACAGAGTTAGGCAAGAACTTTGTGGCATTACATGGGAGAGAATTCTATTTTACTTTTTTTGAGGAAGATCAGCCCTGAGCTAATATCCGATGCTGATCCTTCTCTTTTTTGCTGAGGAAGATTGGCCCCGACTTAACATTTGTGCCCATCTTCCTCTACTTTATATGGGACGCCACCACAGCATGTCGCAGCAAGCAGTGCATCAGTGCACGCCCCGGGTTCCGAACTTGCAAACCCCAGGCCGTGGAAGCGGAGCGTGTACACCCAACTGCTTGCACCACCGGGCTGCCCCGGGAGAGAATTCTTAAGTGAATGTCGTTAACAGCAATGTTGGGAAAGGCAATTTTCAGGATAGTCCTATACAGATACAAACAAGAGATTTTCTTCACACCGGACTTTCATTTTATGGATGTTATAGATACTGTTTCACAGCACTACTGAAATTTTAAAACCTCTCATATGAAGATGTTACTAACAGCTGTTGACAACCTGTGTTAAGCAATAGGATTCATCATGATATGCTAGTGAGATTCGGAAATGCAGATTGAACTGCAGTGTATTTGAAGTCCTTATGAAGGCGATCCTATAGAGTTACAAGAAGAGGTTTTATTCCCACTGTACTTTCAAAGTGCATAGATGTGATAGAGCTTTTTTCTGAGCTTTTTGGTGGTGAAAAGCTGAAACTCTCATAGGAAGGTGTTCTTAACAGCTACTGACAAAGAAGGTTTACCAGGGGTGTTGTTTCTTTCCTGTGGGAGGATGCCTGAGTGCAGCAATGAACTGCAAAGATGAAAAGGCATTTTGAAATATCCTCAAAAGCTAAAAGGAAGTGTTTTCCTTCACAGGGTATTTACACATAATGGATGTTATAGATATTCTTTTCCAGCTGCAGTGCAATGTTTAAAACCTCTCAGAGGAAGATCTTCCTTAAAGAATCTTGCAGCCTGAGTTCAGTAAACAATTTCTTGCACTACATTGGAGAGAGAGCCTGAGTGAAGGTCGTTAAAAACAATGATGTAAAAGGCAATTTGTTGGATGATCCTATACAGAGACAAGCCACTGATTTTCTTCACACTGGACTTTCATTTTATGGATGTTATAGATACTCTTTCCCAGCTGTACTGAAATTTTACCCTTTTTTTTTTTTTTTAAATTTTTTGTTTATTGCAGTAACATTGGTTTATAACATTGTAAAAATTTCAGGTGTACATCATTGTACTTCTATTTCTGCATAGATTACATCATGTTCACCACCAAAATACTAATTACAACCCATCACCACACACATGTACCCAATTATCCCTTTCACCCTCCTCCCTCCCCCCTTCCCCTCTGGTAACCACCAATCCAATCTCTGTCCCTATGTGTCTGTTTATTGTTGTTATTATCTACTACTTACTGAGGGAAATCATACGGTATTTGACCTTCTCCCTCTGACTTATTTCACTTTGCATCATGCCCTCAATGTCCATCCATGTTGTCACAAATGGCTGGATTTCATCGTTTCTTATGGCTGAGTAGTATTCCATTGTGTATATATACCACATCTTCTTTATCCATTCGTCCCTTGATGGGCACTTAGGTTGCTTCCAAGTCTTGGCTATCGTGAATAAGGCTGCAATGAACACAGGGGTGCATGTAGCTTTGCAAGTTGGTGTATTCAAGTTCTTTGGATAAATACCCAACAGTGGAATAGCTGGATCATATGGTNGNTCTATCGTTGATTTTTGAGGAATCTCCATACTGTTTTCCATAGTGGCTGCACCAGTTTGCACTCCCACCAGCAGTGTATGAGAGTTCCCTTCTCTCCACAACCTCTCCAACACATGTTGTTTCCTGTCTTGTTAATTATAGCCATTCTGACGGGCGTGAGGTGATATCTCATTGTAGTTTTGATTTGCATTTCCCTGATAGTTAGTGATTTTGAACATCTTTTCATGTGTCTGTTGGCCATCTGTATATCTTCTTTGGAGAAATGTCTGTTCAGGTCTTTTGCCCATTTTTTAATTGGGTTGGTAGATTTTGTTGTTGAGATGCATGAGTTCTTTATATATTTTGGAGATTAAGCCCTTATCAGATGTATGGTTTGCAAATATCTTCTCCCAATTGTTAGGTTGTCTTTTCGTTTTGTTGATGGTTTCCTTTGCTGTGCAGAAGCTTTTTAGTTTGATGTAGTCCCATTTGTTTATTTTTTCTATTGTTTCTCTTGCCCGGTCAGATGTGGTGTTTGAAAAGATGTTGCTAAGACTGATGTCGAAGAGCGTACTGCCTATGTTTTCTTCTAGAACTTTCACAGTTTCAGGTCTTACATTCAAGTCTTTAATCCATTTGGAGTTAATTTTTGTGTATGGTGTAAGGTAAGAGTCTACTTTCATTTTTTTGCATATGGCTATCCAGTTTTCCCAACACCATTTGTTGAAGAGACTTTCTTTTCCCCATTGTATGTTCTTGGCTCCTTTGTCAAAGATTAGCTGTCCATAGATGTTTGGGTTTATTTCTGGGCTTTCGATTCTATTCCATTGATCTGTGTGTCTGTTTTTGTGTCAGTACCATGCTGTTTTGGTTACTATAGCTTTGTAGTATATTTTGAAATCAGGGAGTGTGATACCTCCAGCTTTGTTCTTTTTTCTTAGGATTCCTTTAGCTATTCGGGGTCTTTTGTTGTTCCATATAAATTTTAGGATTCTTTGTTCTATTTCTGTGAAAAATGTTGTTGGAACTTTGATAGGGATTGCATTGAATCTATAGATGGCTTTAGGAAGTATGGACATCTTAACTATGTTAATTCTTCCAATCCAAGAGCACGGAATATCTTTCCATTTCTTAGTGTCTTCTTCAATTTCTTTCAGAAATGTTTTATAGTTTTCGGTGTACAGATCTTTCACCTCTTTGGTTAAGTTTATTCCTAGGTATTTTATTCTTTTTGTTGCAATTGTAAATGGGATGGTATTCTTAATTTCTCTTTCTGCTACTTTGTTGTTAGTGTACAGAAATGCAACTGATTTTTGTATGTTGATTTTGTATCCTGCAACTTTCCCATATTCGTTTATTACTTCTAAAAGTTTTCTGGTGGATTCTTTAGGGTTTTCTATATATAAAATCATGTCATCTGCAAATAGTGAGAGTTTCACTTCTTCCTTTCCAATTTGGATCCCTTTTATTTCTTTCTCTTGCCTGATTGCTCTGGCTAGGACTTCCAATATTATGTTAAATAGGAGTGGTGAGAGTGGGCATCCTTGTCTGGTTCCTGTTCTTAGAGGGATAGCTTTCAGTTTTTCACCATTGAGGATGATATTAGCTGTGGGTTTCTCATATATGGTCTTTATTATGTTGAGGTACTTTCCTTCTCTACCCATTTTATTCAGAGTTTTTATCATAAATGGATGCTGGATCTTGTCAAATGCTTTCTCTGCATCTATTGAGATGATCATGTGATTTTTGTTCTTCATTTTATTAATGTGGTGTATTACGTTGATTGATTTGCGAATGTTAAACCATCCCTGCATACCTGGAATAAATCCCACTTGATCATGGTGTATAATCTTTTAACGTATTGTTGTATGCGATTTGCTAGTATTTTGTTGAGGATTTTCGCATCGATGTTCATCAGTGATATTGGCCTGTAATTTTCTTTTTTGTGTTGTCCTTGTCTGGTTTTGGTATCAGGGTAATGTCAGCTTCGTAGAATGAGTTAGGAGCTTCCCTCCTCCTCAATTTTTGGAAGAGTTTGAGAAGGATAGGTATTAAGTCTTCTTTGAATGTTTGGTAGAATTCACCAGGGAAGCCGTCTGGTCCTGGACTTTTATTTTTGGGGAGGTTTTTGATTACTGTTTCGATCTCCTTACTGGTGATTGGTCTATTCAAATTCTCTACTTCTTCTTGATCCAGTTTTGGAAGATTGTATGATTCTAAGAATTTATCCATTTCTTCCAGATTGTCGAATTGGTTGGCATATAGTTTTTCATAGTATTCTCTTATAATCTTTTGTATTTCTGAGGTGTCTGTTGTAACCTCTCCTCTTTCATTTCTGATTTTACTTATTTGTGCCTTCTCTCTTTTTTCTTGGTGAGTCTAGCTAAAGGTTTGTCTATTTTGTTGATCTTTTCAAAGAACCAGCTCTTGGTTTTATTAATTTTTTCTATTGTTTTTGGTCTCTATTTCATTTATTTCTGCTCTGATTTTTATTATTTCCCTTCTTCTACTGATTTTGGGCTTTGTTTGTTCTTCTTTTTCCAGTTCCTTTAGGTGCATTGTTAGATTGTTTATTTGAGATTTTTCTTGTTTGTTGAGATAGGCCTGTATTGCTATAAACTTCCCTCTTAGAACCGCTTTTGCTGTATCCCATAAATTCTGGTATGTCGTATTTTCATTTTCATTTGTCTCCAGGTATTTTTTGATTTCTTCTTTGATTTCTTCATTAACCCAGTCGTTGTTCAGTAGCATTTTGTTTAATCTCCATGTATTTGTGGCTTTTCTGATTTTCTTCCTATAGTTGATTTCTAGTTTCATGCCTTTGTGGTCAGAAAAAGATCCTTGGTATTATTTCAATCTTCTTAAATTTATGGAGACTTGTTTTGTGGCCTAATATGTGATCAATCCTGGAGAACGTTCCATGTGCATTTGAAAAGAACGTGTATTCTTCGGTTTTTGGATGGAATGCTCTGTATATATCTACTAGGTCCATCTGTTCTAGTGTGTCGTTTAAGGCCAATGTTTCCTTATTGATCTTCTGTTTGGATGATCTATCCGTTGGTGTAAGTGGAGTGTTAAAGTCCCCTACTATTATTGTGTTACTGTCTATTTCTGTTTTTATGTCTGTTAATAATTGCTTTATATATTTAGGTGCACCTACATTGGAGTGCGTAGATATTTACAAGTGTTATATCCTCTTGTTGGATTGTTCCCTTGATCATTATGTAATGCCCTTCTTTGTCTCTTTTTACAGTTTTTGTTTTAAAGTCTATTTTGTCTGATATGAGTACTGCTACCCCAGCTTTCTTTTCATTGCCATTTGCGTGGAGTATCTTTTTCCATCCCTTCACTTTCAGTTTGTGAGTGTCTTTAGGTCTGAAGTGTGTCTCTTGTATGCAGCATATATATGGGTCTTGTTTTTTTATCCAGTCAGCCACCCTATGCCTTTTAATTGGAGCATTTAGTCCATTGACGTTTAAAGTAGCTATTGATAAGTATGTACTTACTGCCATTTTTTAACTTTTTTTTTTTTTTTTCCTCAGTGTTTTAGTAGTCCTTCTCTGTTCCTTTCTTCTTCTATACAGGATTGATGGTCACTTTAGTTTGACCTCTGTCTGAAAGCTGTACTCTTTAACTACCCTCCTCCCTCCTTTTATGTTTTTGATATCATATCCGACCTCTTTTTTTTGCATTTGTATCCATTACGTTCTAATCGTGGAAATAGATAATTTTTCCTATTTGTGGTCTTCTCTTTTCCCCTTAAATCAGTCCCTTTAACATTTCTTGTAACACTGGTTTCTTGGTGACAAACTCCTTTAATTTTTGCTTATCTGGGAAAATTTTGATCTCTCCTTCCATTTTGAACGATAACCTTGCTGGGTAGAGTATTCTTGGCTGTAAGTTTTTTCCTTTTAGCACTTTAAATATATCATGCCATTCTCTTCTAGCCTGTAAGGTTTCTGCTGAGAAGTCAGCTGATAGCCTTATGGGGTTTCCTTTGTATGTAACTTGACATTCTCTTGCGGCTTTTAGGATTCTCTCTTTATCTTTAATTCTGGTCATTCTGATTATGATGTGTCTTGGTGTGGGCCTCTTTGGGTTTATCTTGTTTGGGGCTCTCTGTGCCTCCTGTACCTGGATGTCTGTTTCCTTCCTTAGGTTAGGGAAGCTTTCATCTATTATTTCTTGAAATAGATTCTCTGCCCCCTTGTCTCGCTCTTCTCCTTCTGGGACACCTATAACACGGATGTTAGTGCGCTTGATGCTGTCCCAGAGGTCCCTTAGACTGTCCTCACTCTTTTTAATTCTTTTCTCTTTTACCTGTTCACCTTGGGTAATTTCTTCTAGTCTTTCTTCCAGCTCACAGATCCGTTCTTCTGTATCCTCTACTCTGCTTTTGAGTCCCTCTAATGAGTTTTTCATTTCCAGTATTGTATTCTTCATTTCTGCTTGGTTCTTTTTTATATCTTCCATTTCTTTGTTGACATTCTCACTGAGTCCATCTATTCTTCTCCCCAGATCAGTGAGCATCCTTAACACTCTTAGTTTGAACTCTCTGTCGGGTAGGTTGCTCATTTCTGTTTCACTAAGTTCCTTTTCTGGGGTTTTGTCCTGTTCCCTTACTTGGAATGTATTCTTTTGCCTCTTCATTTTGCCTCTTTCCCTGTGCTTGTGTCTACGTATTAGGTAGGTCAGCTACGTCTCCTGCTCTTGGATAGGTGACCTTATGTAAGTGATGGCTTAGGAGGCTTCCAGTGTGCTTCCCTCAGTTCTCAATGTTCCAGGGGTGACCCCTAAGTGGGCTACGTGTATCCTTCTGCTGTGGCCTGTTTGCTCTCCCTGTAGGCGCCCAGGGAGGCTGAGTTATGCTCCTGGCCAGCTGTTGTAATGCTCAGCTGCTTGTAGTTGTTGTGGGCCCTTCAGTCTCTTTATCAGCTGTGGGGAGCCCCAGCACAGTTGGCTGCAAGTTCTAATACCACATTTGTGTTGCAGTATTTCTTTTAAGTGAGTAGGCCCCCACCGTGGCAGGTTGTTAGGCTCAGGGCCTTACAATTGCTGTAAGCCTCTAGCCTATTAGGTCTCTTGTCAGCTCTCTGAGGATTGCAGCTGGGTGGGGCTGGCCTCAGGCACAGGAACACCCAATTGTTTCAGGTTTTGGAAGGTGGAGCAAACCTCCTATGTGGGTCTTTGAGTAGTACAAGTCTTCTGTGGCTGAGAAGCCCTGCCGCCCACAGGTCCACACACACACAGTCAACACAGTCCTGCCCCGTGTGAGCGCCCCGACCTCCCCAAGTGGACCCAGTCTCTCCACGGCGGGAGCCCCACACACTCTGCCACCGCCCCACACTCTCCACCCGCTCCTTGTGCACACCCTGCCCCGCTCAAGTCAGCTCAGTTGCCAGGCTGCAGAGAATCCAGTCACCAATCTATGCAGGCCCACACGTTGCCTGAGGGCTTGTTGTTGGGTGGGGCTAGTTTCTAGGGTGGGCTGCCTGCCCTGGCTGAGCTGGATTAAATCGGTGCTCTAGCGGGTGGGGCAGACCCTGGGCTAGCATGTCTCAGGGAGAACTCCAATGGCGTCTGTGTCAGCACGCTCACACCAGGCCACAACAATGGCCGCCGCCAATGTCCCAGTCCCTGGAGAGGTCTCACCCCTCACCGAGATGCACTCAGGGCCTATTAGGTGAGTCTCTTGTCACCAAAGCACCGTGCACCTTTCTTTCTGGTGATTTTAGGATGCTTTCTGGAACGGGTGAGTTTGTGCGCGGGCCCTTTAAGAGCCAGTTTTAGTTTCTTTGTGAACCGGGTTTTCTGGGGGTGCTACCCAATGCTTTAGTAGCAGGCAAGGTCAGATATTATGCTGCTGGTCTCAATTGTGCTGGGTCCACAAAATGCCCACAGCGGGGGCGCTCCCCGGCTCAGGGCCCCGCGCCTCCAGGGAGGCTGTGTACCTGTGAGCTGCTCCCGGCGGCCGTGAAGCTGGCGGCTTGTGAAGGTGGTGTTTTTCCTCTCCAGAAGGGAGTCTCTGCCTCTTCTACCCCAGTTAGGATTGTCCGTTGTTGCAGGAGTTCCTCTTATCCAGTTTTCAGTTCTGTCTCAGGGGTAATTTTTCCACGAGTAGTTGTAAATTGGCTGTGTCCACGGGAGGAGGTGAGTTCAGAGTCTGCCTACGCCGCCATCTTGACTCCCAAGACTCTGTACTGAAATTTTAAAACCTCTCTTATGAAGACATTTGATACCTGTGTTATGCAATAGTGTTCGTTATGATATGCTAGTGAGTCTCTGAATGCATATTGAACTGCAGTGTATTTAAAGTCACTTGTGAAGATGATCCTAAAGAGTACAAGAAGAGGATTTCTTCACAGTGTACTTTCATTGAATGGATGTGACAGAGCTTCTTTCCCACCTGTGGGGAAAAGATTAGACTCTCATAGGAAGGTATGCCTAACAGCTACTGGCAAAGTAGGTTTAGCAGTGGTGTTTTTCTTTACATTGGGAAAGAAGCCTGAGTGTATGTAATGAACTGCAAACATCAAAAGGCTCTTTACAATATGATCCTAAAAAGCTAAAAGGAAGAGTTTTCCTCCAAAGAGTACTTCACAGAATGGAAGTTATAGATATTCTCTCCCATTGCCTTGAAAATATACAGCTCTCAGAGGAAGATCCTCCTTAAAGATACTTGCAAGCTGAGTTCAGCACTTTCTTGCATTACAGGGAAGAGAAAGCCTGAGTGAAGGTCGTTAACTGCAATGATGGAAAACACAATTTTCAGGAGGATCCTATACAGATAGAAGCCACAGATTTTCTCAGAACATGACTTTCATTCAATGAATGTTATAGATACTCTCTCCCAGCCGTACTGAAATTTTAAAACCTCTCATATGAAGACGCTGCTAAGAGATATTGGCACCCTGTGTTAAGCAATAGTGTTCATCATGATATGCTAGTGAGACCCTGAAGGCAGAATGAACTACAGTGTATTTAAAGTCACTCATGTATATGATTCTAAACAGTGACAGGAAAAGATCCTCTTCACATTCTACTTTCCTTGAATGGATGTGATAGAGCTTTTTTCCCAGCTGTGGTGACAAGTTTAAAATCTCATAGGAAGGTGCTCCTAACAGCAACTGGCAAAGTAGGTTTACAGTGGTGTTTTGTCTTTAAATTAGGGAGGATGCCTGAGTGCAGGCAATGAACTGCAGAGATGAAAAGGCACCTTGCAATATGATCTTAAAATGCTAAAAGAAAGTATTTTCCTCCACAGAGTACTTACATGGAATGTATGTTATAGATATTCTGTCCCAGCTGCAGTGGAAAGTTTAAAAGCTCTCAGGGGTAGATCCTCTTTAATGTGGCTTGCAAGCTTAGTTCTACAAGGTCTTTCTTGCATTACATGGGAGAGAATTCCTAAGTGAAGGTTGTTAACTGCAATGGTGGAAAAGGCAATTTTCAGGATAGTCCTATACAGATACAACCAAGAGATTTTCTCCACACTGAACTTTCATTTTATGGATGTTATAGATACTATCTCCCAGCTGTACTGAAATTTTAAAACCCCTCATATGAAGATGTTACTAACAGATATTGGCAACCTGTGTTATGCAATTCTGTTCATCATGATCTGCTAATGATATCCTAAATGCAGGCTGAACTTCAATGCATTTAAAGTCATTCATGAAGATGATCCTAAACAAGCACAAGAAGAGTTTTTCTTCACGTGTACTTTCATTGAATGGATGGGATAGAGCTTCTTTCTGATGTGTGGTGAAAAGTTTATACTCGCAGAGGAAGGTGTTCCTAACAGCTAATGGCAGAGTAGGTGTAGCAGTGGTGTTTTTTCTTTATATCAGGGAGGAAACTTGAGTGCAGGCATTGAAATGCAAAGATGAAAATGCAATTTACAATATGATCTGAAGAAGCTAAAAGCAAGTGTTTTCTTCCACAAGATACTTATATGGAATGTATGTTATAGATATGTTCTCCCAGCTGCAGTGAAAAGTTTAAAAGCTCTCAGAGGAAGATCGTTCTTAAAGTTCCCTTCAAGCTTAGTTCAGCAAAGTCTTTCTTGATTTACTGTGGAGAGAGAGCTGAGTGAAGGCCATTAAATGCAATGAGGGAAAAGGCAATTTGCATGATGAACCTACACAGATACAAGCAAGAGATTTTCACCAAACTTGACTTTCATATTATGTTATAGATACTCTCTCAGCAGTACTGAAATTTTAAAACCTCTTATATGAAGATATTGCTTTCAGATATTGGCTACCTGTGTTAAGCAATAAGGTTCATCATGATATGCTAGTGGGATCCTGAATGCAGTTTGAACTGCAGTGTAGTAAAAGTCTCTTCTCAAGATGATCCTTAACAGCCACAAGCAGGAGTTTCTCTGAAGAGTCAACTTTCATTGAGTTCATCATAACAATAATCTGCACCAACTATAGTGATCAAGGAGGGTTTGAAAGCTCTCCTAGGAAGATGTTCCTGATGGCTACTCGAAAATGTTTTTGAGCAGTGGTGTTTTGTCTTTCTATTGGGAAGGGAGGCTCAGTGCAGGCAATGAATGACAAAGAGGAAAAGGCACTTTACTATATGATCGTAAAAAGCTAAAAGGAAGAATTTTTCTCCAAGTAGTAAGTTCATAAAATGGATGTTATAGATATTCGCTCCCTGCTGCAGTGAAAAGTTTACAAGCTCTCAGAGAGAGATCCTCCTTAAAGATACTTATAAGCTGAGTTCAGCAAACATTTTTTGCATGACTTGGGAGAGAGAACCTGGGTAAAGGTCATTAACTGCAGTGATGGAAAAGGCAATCTTCAGGAGGATCCTATAAAGAAATAAACCACAGATTTTCTCCACACTTCACTTTCATTTTTTGGTTGTTATAGATACTGTCTCCCAGCCTGACTGAAATTTTCAAACATCTCAGATGAAGATGTTACTTACAGATATTGTAACCTGTGTTAAGCAATAGTGTTTGTCATGATAATCTCGTGAGACCCTGAAAGCGGATTGAAATGCAGTGTATTAAATGTCTCTTCTCAAGATGATCCTAAACAACTACAAGCAGGGGTTTCTCTGGAGAGTCAACTTTAATTGAATGGATGTTAAATATAATCTGTAAAACCTGTAGTAATACTTTGAAAGCTCTCAAAGGAAGATATTCCTAACAGCTACTGGCAAAATTGATTGAGCAGTGGTGTTTTGTCTTTACATAGGAAAGGAAACATAATTGCAGGAAATGAACAGCAAAGAGGAAAAGGCAATTTACCTTATGATCCTAATACCTAAAAGGGGGAGTTTTTCTGCAGAGTATGTTCACGGAATGGATGTTAGAGATATTCTCTCCCAGCTGCAGTGTGGAGTATATAAGCTCTCAGAGTCAGATCCTCCTTAAACCTACCTGCAAGGTGAGTTCAGCAAGATGTTTCTGGAATTACATTGGAGAGGATTCCTAAGTGAAGGTCGTTAACTGCAATATTGGAAAGGCAATTATCAGGATATTTCTATACAGACACTAGCAAGAGGTTTTCTCTACACTGGAGTTTCATTGTATAGATGATATAGATATTCTCTCCCAGCTGTAGTGAAAAGTTTAAAACCCCTCCAAGGAAAAGCTGACTTACAGCTACAGGGCTGTTGACTTCAGAAAGGGTGTTCTTTCATTATATTTGAGGGAAAGCCTGAGTGCAGACTATGAAGATCAATGATTGAAAAACTCACTCATCAAGATGATCCTCAACAACTAAAACAAGAGTTTTCTTCCACCATGTATATTATTTCAGTAGATGTTATAGATATTTTCTCCCAGTAGTAGTGAAAAGGTTAAAAGCTCTCATGGGAAGATCTTACTTACAGCTAATGGCAACCATTGCTCAGTAAGAACATTCTTTCATTTAATGTGAGAGAGAGCCTGAGTAAAAGTCGTGAGCTGCAATGTTTGAACAAGTACCTTTCAGTGCAGATGCTAAACAGGTACAAGCAAGAGTTTTTCTCCACACTGTGCTTTTCATAAATGGATGTTATAGATATTCTCTTCCTTGTGTAGTGAAAAGTTTACACCCTCTCATAGGAAGATGCTCCCTAAAACAGCTACCGGCAAACTGAGTTCAACAAGCACATTCTTTCATTCCATGTAAGAGACTCTGAGTGAAAGACGTGAACTGCAACCTTTGAAAAGGCACTTTTCAAGATAATCACAAACAGATAAAAAAGGAGTTTTTCTTCACACTGTATTTTCATTGAATGGATGTTACAGATAATCTGTACCAGTTTTAGTGAAAAGTATAAAGGCTCTCATTAGAGCTATTGGCAAGCTGAGTTCAGCAGGAGTTCTCTTTAAATACATTGGATGGAAAGCTTGAGTGTAGACTATTAACAGCTTATGTGTGATATCAATCATGTGTCCTTTGTGATAGTCCACATATGTTTATGTGTGACATCACTCCCATTGTTGTGTCACATCACATCAATAGTGTGACATCACTCCCACTGTGACATCAGTGACATGTAACTTGTGACATCACTCTCATTGTGTGCATGTGATAGCATACTCTTTGTTATGTGTGATGTGACACACATAGTTATGGGTGACAACACACCCCATGTGTGCGTGACAACATCCTCATTGTGTGTCACATCTCATGAATTTTGAGTGACATCAACCTTAATTATCTTATGATATCAAACCCTTATTATGTGTGGTGTCACTCCCAGTATTATGTATGACATCACACGAATTGAGTGTGACAAAACTCTGATAGTGTGTTTGACATCACTACAGTGGTATATATGTGACATCACTCCAATCCTTATGTGTGACATCACACCCATTTTGGGACATCACACACCTTAAGTGTCATAACAGTAGGATAGCCTGTCACATCTCTCAAATTGTGTGATATCACTCCCATTGTGTGTGATGGCAGTCGTATTCTTAACTGTGATGTGACATCCACTGTTATGTATGAAGTCATTCCCAGGTTTCTGTGAAATCTCTCACGTTTTACTCTGACTTAAATCCCACGTGTGTGTTTTGTGTAACTCTCATTGTTATGTGTGAATTGACACTCATTTTCCTTAGAGACACCACTCCCAATGTCTATGACATCACCAGGTTTGTGTGTGCCTTCACACACATTGTGTGTCTGACATCACTCAATGTCTCTGTTGGGGAAGTGAGAGAGAATCTCCCTCTGCCCTTTTCCTTAAGGTTCTTATGGTTGGCCAAATAATTAACAAGACAGGTTAGCAGGAGAAAATAATACCAAGTTTAATAACATGTATACATGGGAGAAAGCAGGGACACTGTGTTTCTCCACACAATAGCAGAAATTCTCATCTTAAATACCATGTTCAGCTAATGACAAAGGAGGATGTTGGGGGTGGGGGGAGTCAGTTACAGGAGATTACCACTAAAGCACAGTAAACAAGAGTAAGGTTATTATGCAGATTTAAGGCCTCACTTTTCACATTGATAAGTTTCTAGGAATGAGGTCATCCCCCCTCTTCCCAAATACAGAGAGGGAGATACCTTTACAAATGGAGATTTCCCTTATAAATGTAAATGTCTGTCTGGCAACTCCTTGCAGGGCCATCCAAAGAATGTGGCCAGAGACAGAACTTCTGAAAAGATGGGCTTGTTGGTGCCTTTTCTATTGTAACATCTATTTTACATTATATTACAGCCATCAGATAGAAGATCTGTTCCAGGAAAGTGTTACTATGTCAAATTCTTTAGGCAGTTAGTGGGGGAGGTCAAATGTCCTCAGAGAAAACAACCAAGGTAAAGAGATAGATTTCAGGGTGGCCAAATCTTGATCTCCCACATCTCTGTGACATCAAACCAATGGTGTGTGTGTGTGATAGTGCTCACATTTGTGTGTGAAGACACACCCATTGATATATGTGACACCATTTACATATTTTTGTGACATAACATTTTTACTTTGAAAGCACTCCTATTGTGTGTTACATCATTCACATATGTTGAATCACACCAATTGTGTGTGACATCAATCAAATTTAGCATGAGGAATTGCTATTTTTACGTTTGATGTCACCTTAAATATTCTGTGTGACTTCACATTAATTGTTGAGGACATCACTCTGCCAGTGTGTGTGACATCACTCACATGGTGTATCTGTGACTTCACTCATATTTTGTGTGACATCTCTCTGTTGTGTGAGATATGACACCTGCTGTGTTGTGTGACGTCACAACAATAGTGTGATTTCACTCCACTTATGTCTGACACTATATGAAATGTATGAAAACACTCTCACTGCTATGTGTGATATCATTGACGTGTCCCTTGTAACATAACTCACATTTTAAAATGTGACTTCACTCCCATTGTGTGCATGTGATATCAGTCCCATGGTTATGCTTGACGTGACACACATGATTATGGGTGACATCACACCACTTTTATGTGTGTGACAATATCCACATTGTGTGTCACATCACATCAATTGTGTGTGACATCAATCTTAATTAGCATATGATATTCCAACCATTATTATGTGTTATGACACTCACAGTACTATGTATGACATCACACCAATTGAGTCTGACAAAACTCTGATAGTGTGTTTGACATCACTAAAGTGGTATGAGTGTGACATCACTCACATTTTGTGTGTGACATCACTCCAATCCTTATTTGTGACATCACACTCCTTGAGTGTCATAACAGTAGGATAGCCTGTCACATCTCTCAAATTGTGTGATATCACTCCCATTGTGTGTGATGGCAGTCGTATTCTTAACTGTGATGTGACATCCACTGTTATGTATGAAGTCATTCCCAGGTTTCTGTGAAGTCTCTCACATTTTACTCTGACTTAAATCCCACGTGTGTGTTTTCTGTAACTCTCATTGTTATGTGTGAATTGACACTCATTTTCCTTGTGACACCACTCCCAATGTCTGTGACATCACCAGGTTTGTGTGTGCCTTCACACACATTGTGTGTCTGACATCACTCAAGGTGTGTGTGGCATCACACCAATGGTGTATTTGTGACAGGGTTCACATTTATGTGTGAAAAAACACCCATTGATATGTGTGACACCATTCACTTTTTGTGACATAAGTTACATTTTTATGTATGACATCACACCTATTGTGTGTGACAGCATTCACATATGTTGACCTCAAACGAATTGTGTGTGGGTTAGGGTTAGTGTTAGTGTTATGTTTAGCGCTAGGGTTAGGGTTAGGGTTAGGGTTATGGTTAGGGTTACGGCTAGGGCTAGGGCTAAGGCTAGGCTTAGTGTTAGGATTAGGGTTAGGGTTACAGTTACCATTAGGGTTTGGATAGGGTTAGGGCTAGGGCTAGGGTTATGTTTATGGTTAGGGCTAGGGCTAGGGTTAGGGCTAGGGCTAGGGTTACGGCTAGGGTTAGGGTTAGGGGTAGGGTTAGGTTTAGGGCTAGTGTTGCGGTTAGGGTTAGGGTTGGCGTTAGGGTTAGGGTTCAGGCTAGGGCTTGGGTTCTACTTAGTGTTCATGTTCGTGTTAGAGTTTGGTTTCAGCTTCGTGTTCAGTTTTGGGTTTGTGTTTGGGTTAGGGTTAGGGTTTAGGGTTAGGGTTAGTGTCAGGGTTATGGTTAGGGTTAAGCTTAGGCCTATGGCTAGGGTTAGGGTTAGAGTTAGGGTACCACTAGGGTTAGGGTTAGGCCTGGCTTAGTGTTATATTTAGTGATAGTGCTATGGGTAGACTTAGCATTAGGTTTATGGTTACTATTTGGGTTAGGGTTAGGATTAATCCTCCTTTTAGTGTTAGGGTTATGGGTAGTGGTAGGTGTTGGCTTAGGGCTACGGTTAGGGTTAGTGTTCATGTTAGGGCTAGGGCTAGAGTGAGCATTAGGGTTAGGGCTAGGGTTCTGTTTAGGGCTAGGTTTAGGGTTAGGTCTAGGTCTAGTGTTATGTTTAGGGCTATGACTATGATTATAGTTTGGTTTAGGTTATGGTTAATGTTAGACTTAGGGGTAGAGGGACTCTTAGTTTTAGGGTTAAGAGTTGGGCTGGGGTTGGTGTATGCTAGAGGTAGGTTTAGGGTCATGGTTTGGGTTAGGATTAGCATTAGTGTTGGGGCTATGGTTAGGGATAAGGTTAGGGTTATGGTTAAGGTTAGGGCCAGGGATAGGGTTATGGTTATGTTTAGACAGGGCTAGGGCTAGGTCTGTGTTTAGGGTTAGGACTCGGGTAAGTGTCTAGTCTAGTGCTGAGTTAGGGTTAAGTCTAGGGCAAGTGTTAAGGTTAGTGTTACGCTTAAGGTCATGGTTTGACATAGGGCTAGGTTTAGGCTTATGATTAGTTAGGTTCAGGTTTGGTGTAGGGGTAGCGGTTTTCATTAGGGTTGGGGTTAGGTTTAGTTTAGAGTTTGGGGTAGGGTTATTAATAGGGTTCAGGTTAGGCTTAGGGCTAGGCTTAGTGTTAGGGCTAGGTTGAGGGTTAGTGCTATGCTTGGGTTACGTTTAGTGTTTGGCTGAGGTACAGGGGTATGGTTAGCGATAGCATTATGTTTTGGGCAAGGCTTAGTTTTAGGTCTAGGGTTAGAGCTAGGGTTAGGGTTCAGTTAGGTTTAGGGCTACAGTTAGTGTTAGGGCTAGGGTTAGTGCTAGGATGAGGGTTAAGGCTACGGCTGGGGCTGGCCTAAGGTTATGGATATGGCTAGGATTAGGGATAGTGTTAGGCTTAGTGTTGGGTTACCGTTAAGGGTGGGGTATGCCTAGGGTCGGTGTAGCTTTAGGTTCAGGGGTAAGGTTAGGTTTAGATTTAGGGTAAAGGTTAAGGTGATGGGTATGGGTAGCAGTAAGGTTAGGTGTAAGGTTAGAGTTGGGTTAGAGTTAAGGTTATGGTTGGGGTAGGGTTAGGGTTTGGGTTAGGGTTAGGGTTAGCATTAAGGTTAGGGCTAGGGCTAGAGTTAGGGCTAGGGTTAGGGTTAGGGTTAGCGTTAGTGTTAGGGTTAAGGTTAGGCATAGGGTTAGTGGTAGGGTTAGGGTTAGCACCAGAGCTAACGATAGGGCTAGAGTTAGTGTTATTTCTAGGGCTAGCTCTAGGGTTACTGTTAAGGTTATAGTATGGGTTAGGGCTAGGTCTATGATTAGGCCAGGGTTAGCATTAGGGTTAGGGTTAGGGTCAAGTCTACGGCTACGGTAGATGTTAGGCCTCGGGCTAGGGTTAGGGTTAGGTTTACGTTTACAGTTACAGTTATAGTTAGTGATAGGTCTCAGGTTAGGCTCAGGTATCGGTCTAGGGTTTGGGTTAGCCCTAGGTCTATGGTTAGGTTTAGTGTCAGGGTTAGGTTTAGGCTTAGTGCTAGAGCTGGGGTTTGGTTTCCGTTTAGGGCTAGGGTTAGGGTTACAGCTAGGGTTAGGGTTAGGTCTATGGTTAGGGTTAAGGTTATGGTTGCATTAGGTTAGAGTTAGTGCTAGGGTTATGGGTAGGGCTAGCACTAGGGTTAGTGTTAGAGCAAGGGTTAGGGTTAGGGCTAGGGTTAGGCTTAGGGTTTGGGTTATGTTTATAGCTACAGCAGGGTTAGGGCTAGAGTTAGTGCTACAGTTAGAGTTAGGGCTAGGGCTGGGCCTCGGTTTAGGGTTAGGGCTAGAGTTAGGATTAGGGGAGGGTTAGGGTCAGTTTTAGGTTAGAGTTAGGGTTAGAACTAGAGCTAGGGCTATTGTTAGGATTACAACTAGGGTTAGTGTTAGTGTTAGAGCTAGGGCTATGCTTACTATTAAGGCTAGGGTTAGGATTAGTGTTATGGTTATTGTTAGGGATTGTTTCGGTCTCTAAGGTTAGGGGTAGGGGTAGGTTTAGGTTTAGGGCTGGATTAGGGTTAGGGTTAGTGGTAGGGGTAGGAGTTGGGTTATGGTTAGGGTTACAGGAGTGGTCGGTTTAGGGGTAGGGTGAGGGTTGGGTTAGAGTTAGAGTTATGGTGAGCGTTAAAGCTGGGATAGCATGAGAGTTAGCATTAGGGCTAGAGTTAGAGTTAGGGCTAGTGTTATGCTGAGGGCTAGGATTAGGCCTAGCATTATGGGTAGGGTTAAATGTAGGGCTAGACTTAGGGTTATGGTTAGCATTATGGGTAGGGGCAGTTTTAGGGCTCAGCTAGCATTAGTAGTAGGTTAGGGTTATCCTTAGTGTTAGGGTTTGGGTTAGGTATAGGTTTAGAGTTAGGGTTAGGGTTAGGGTCGGGTTTAGGGCTAGTGTCATGGTTAAGAGTAGGATTAGGACTAGCGTTAGAGTTAGGGTTTGGACATAGGCTAGTGTTGGCGTTAGGGCTAGGGCTAGGATTAGGCCAGGTTTAACATTAGTGTTAAGGTTAGTGTTGGGTTACGGTTAGAGTTAGCGTTAGGGTCATCTCTAGGGCTAGGGTTTGCTTTAAGCCTAGGGCTAGGGTTAGAGATAGGATAAGGTTTAAGTTTAGAGTTAGTGCTAGAGCTAGGGTTAGGTTTATTTTTAGTGGTAGGGTTAGGGTTAGAGGTAAGTTTAGGTTAGGGGTAGGGTTAGGTTAATGGCTGGGGCTAGGTTTAGGGTTAGGGATAGAGTTAACGGTTAGAGTTAGGACTCTAACTAGGGTATGGATCAGACTAGGATAAGTGTTAGGGTCAGGGTTAGCATCGGGGTTAGTTAGAGTTAGCATTAATGCTAGACTTAGGGGAATGGGTAGGGTTGGGGTTAGGGATGGTTTAGGGTTAGATTTAGTGGTTGTTTTAGGGTTAGGGTTAGGGATAGGGTTAGTGTTAGGGTTTTGGTTAGAGCCAGGGCTATGAACAAGGCTAGGTTTAGCTTTAGTGCTGGAGCTAGGTCTATATTTATGGTTAGGGTTAGGGTTAGGGCTAGAGCCTGTGGTAGTGAAGGGTTAGAGTTTGGGCCAGGGCTACAGGTAAGTTTAGGGTCAAATGTAGGGCTAGGATTTGTGTCAGGGTTAAGGTTGATGTAGGGTTAAGGTTGAGGTTTAGAGTTAGGGTTAGGGTCAGTTGTAGGGGTAGTGGTTGGCTTAGGGCTAGGGTTAGGGTTTGAGTTAGGGTTATGACTAGTTTTAGGGTTAGGGTTAGGTTTAGAGTTAGGGCTAAGTCTAGGGTAGGGTTAGGGCTAGTTTTAGGGTTAATGTTAGGTGTAGTGATAGCTTTAGGGTAGGTCTAGTGCTAGGATTAAGGTACAGTTAGGGTTAGGGTTAGGGTTATGGTAGGGTAAGTGTTTGGTTTAGGGAGGTGTATGGTATGGTCACGGTTAAGGTTAGGTTTAGAGTTAAGGGTAAGATTAGTGTTAGGGGTATGGGGTGTGTTGGGTTAGGTTAGGTTTAGGGTTAGCATTAGTGTTTGTGCTAGAGTTAGGGGTAGTGTTAATGTTAGGGTCAAGGTTGGGGCGAGGGCTAGGGTTAGGGATAGGTCTAGCTTTAGGGCTAGGGGTAGGCCTGAGTTTAGGGTTAGGGATAGGAATA
Source organism: Ceratotherium simum simum (assembly GCF_057802395.1). Taxonomy (NCBI): domain Eukaryota; kingdom Metazoa; phylum Chordata; class Mammalia; order Perissodactyla; family Rhinocerotidae; genus Ceratotherium; species Ceratotherium simum. The sequence continues at coordinate 86,327,644 of NC_141906.1, read as the reverse complement.
GGGTTAATTTCAGGTGTAGGGCTGAGTTAGTGATAGGTTTAGGGCAATGGTTAGCGTTAATGTTACAGTTGGGGTTAGTGGTAGGGCTAGGGCTAGTGGTAGGGTTAGAGTTAAGGCTAGGGTTATGGTTAGTGTTAGCGATAGTGCTAGGGGTAGGATTAGGGCTACGGCTAGGGTTAGGCATATGGCTAATGCTAGGAATAGTATTAGTGTTAGGGATATAGTTAGGGTTCGGATTAGGGTTAGTTTTATGGTTAGTGATAGGGTTGGGGTTAGGGTTGCATTAGAGTAAGGTTTAAGGTTAAGAAGCGGGTAGAGTTTGGTTTAGGGTTATGGTTATGGGAGGATTAGGTGTAAGGATAGGGTTAGGGTTAGGGTTAAAGTTATTGGTAGGGATAGGGATTGGGTTAGGGTTAGTTTTAGGGTTAGGGTTAGATTTAGGGTTATAGTTAGTGTTAGATTTGGCATTATGGTTAGAACCATGGTTAGGGTTAATGTCAGATTTATGGTTAGGGCTGGGGTAAACTTAGGGTTGGGTTTGGGTTTGTCTTAGGGTTAGGGCTAGTTTTAGGGTTAGGGTTAGGGTTAAGGCTAGGTCTATGGCTTGTTTTCCAGTTAGGGCTAGGGTTAGTGTTAGAGTTAGGGCAACAGTTTGGGTTAGGGTTAGGGCTAGTGTTAGGGATAGGGTTACAGCTTGGGCTAGGGTTAGTGTTAGGGAGAATCATAACCTGAATCATAACCCTAACCATAACCCCAAAACATAACCCAAACACTAACCCTAACTCAAACCCTACCCCTAAACCTAACCAGAACCCTAAATCTACCTGAACTCTAACCCTAACCCGAACTCTAACCCTAACCCCTAACCCTAACCCGAACCCGAACCCGAAACCTAACCCTAACCCTAACTCTAACCCTAACCCTAGCCCTAACCCTAGCCCTAACCCTAACACAAACCATAGCCCTAAAGCTAACCCTAACCTTAAACCTAAACCTAACCCAAGCCCTACCCTAACCCTAACCCTAAACTTAACCCTAGCCCTGGCTCTAACCTTAACCCTAACTCTAACCCAGTCCTAGACCTGACCCTAACCCTGGCCATAGGCTGAAACTTAACCCTTGACCAAGCCCTAGACCTAACTGTAACCTTAGCAGTAACTCTAGCAATGGCCTAACCCTAACCTTAACACTAAAACTATCCCTAACCCTAGCCCCCAAAATTATACTAACATTTACCCTAACACACGCCATAGCCCTGACGCTAGCCCCAACTGTCAAGCTAACCCTAACCATAACCCTACCACTAAACCTTCTCCTTTACTAACCCAAACCTAACACAGAACTACCCCTAACCCTTACCCTAAACCTACCCTTAACCCAACCTTAACCCTAACCCTGCCCAAGTTCTAACCCTAACCCTAGCCCTAACCCAACTGTAATCCTTGACATAAGACTCATCCTAGACCTAGACCTAATGCTAACCCTAGCCATAGCCCTAACACTAACCCTAATCCCAGCCATAACCCTAAAAATAACCCTAACCTTAACCCTGACCCTAACCTTAACTGTAACCCTAAACTAGCACTAACCATAATCATATCCCTAAACCTAACACTAATCCTAGCCCTATGCCTACAACTAACCTTAATGTTAACCCTAATCCTACCCCCAGCCCTAACTCTAATCTAACCCTAAATCTATATCTCTAGCCCTACCCCTTCCCATACTCCGAACGCTAACCATAGCCCAAACATAATCCTAACCCTAATCCTAGCCATAGTGCTAACCCTAAAACCGGCCCCAGAACTAGTGCTAACCCTAACCCAGCACTAATCCTAGTCCTAACCCTATCCCTAAACTTAGGCCTAAACATAGTCCTAACTCTAACCCTTGCACTAATCATCACTCTAACCCTAAACCTTACCCTAACCCTAACCAAAATCCAACCCTAACCCTAATACTAATCCTAGCCCTAGCACTAGCCCTAGCCCTAACCTTAACACAAACTGTAACCCTACCCATGAACCTTGCCCAAAATTAAACCTAAACAAGCCACACATGTGCAAATAGCCCTAGCCCTAGCCCTAACCCTAAACCCATACCTATCCCTAGTTCTAACTCTAACTGTATCACTAACCCTAATCCTAACACTAACCCTAACCTGAACCCTAAGCCTAAGCCTAACCCTAGCTCTAACCCTAACCAATACCTATCCCTGGCTCTAACCTTAACCCTATCACTAACCCTAATCCTTAAACTAAACTGAAACCTACCCTAACCATAACCCTAAACCCTAACCCGATCCCTAACTCTAAACCAAACCTTAACCCCAAACATAACCCTAACCAGAACCCTAACACTAAACCTAATTCTAACCCAAATTGAACCCCAACCAGAACCCGAAACCTAGCCCTAACCCAAACCTGAACCCTAACCCGAACCTGAACCCTAACCCGAACCCTAACCCAAACACTAACACAAAAACTAACCTTACCCTAACCCTAACCAAAATCCAACCATAACCCTAACCATAACCCTAATACTAATTCTAGCCCTAGTACTAGCCTTAGCCCTAACACTAACCCTAATTGTAACCCTACCCCTGAAACTTTCCCTAGGAGTAACCTAAACAAGCCAGACACCTGAAAATAGCCCTAGCCCTAGCCCTAGCCATAACTCTAAACCCTTACCTACCCTACCCCTAAACCTAACCAGAACCCTAAATCTACCTGAACTCTAACCCTAACCCGAACTCTAACACTAACCCCTAACCCTAACCCGAACCCAAACCCGAAACCTAACCCTAACCCTAACTCTAACCCTAACCCTAGCCCTAACCATAACCCTAACCCTAACACAAACCATAGCCCTAAAGCTAACCCTAACCTTAAACCTAAACCTAACCCAAGCCCTACCCTAACCCTAACCCTAAACTTAACCCTAGCCCTGGCTCTAACCTTAACCCTCACCCTAACTTAACCCTAGCCCTAGCCCTACCCTAAACCTAGTCCTAGACCTGATCCAAACCCTAGCCATAGCCCTAACCCTAACTTGAGCCCTTGCTCTAGCCCTAACCATAACCCTACCCCTTCCACTAACCATAATGGTAACCCTACCTTGAACCATAGTGCTAACCCTACTCTTACTACTAACCCCAACCCTACCCCTATCCCTAATCCTAACCATAAACCTAACACTAACCCTGGCCCTACCCCTACCCCTACTCCTACAACTAACCATAACCCTACCCTAATATTTACCCTAACTCTAACCCTAACAGTTCCCCTACCCATAACTCTAACTCTAACCCTAAGCAAACCCAGCCCTAAACCAAACCAAAGCCCTAACCCTAACCCAAACCCTAGCAATAGACCTAAAACTAATCCTAACCCTAACCCCAGCCTAAACCTAGCCCTAATAATACCTCTAACCCTAAGCATAACTGTAGCGCTATGCCTAACTCTAATCCTCACCCTAACAGTAGCTCTGGCCCTAACCATAACATTAACATGAACACTAGCCCTAGACCTAAACCTAATCCTAGCCTTAGATCTGACCCAAACACTACCCCTAGCCCTAACCCTAAATTTAACCCTAGACTACCCCTGGTACTAACACTAAACTTAGGTACTAAGCTTAAACCTAGTCCTGACCCTGACACGAACTCTAACCCTAGCCTTAACACTAACACCACCCATACCTTTACCCATAATCAACCCCACCTATAACCTTAACCATAACTCTAACCCTCTCCCTAACCCTAATGCTAATACTAACCCTATCCCTAACCATACCCTACCCTAACCTTAAACTTAGCACTACACATACCGCTAAACCTAACTCTAATGCTACTGCTACCCCTACCCCTAACCCCTAAGTTTAGCCTAACTCTAACCCAAACCCAGCCCTAAACCTAACCCTATCCCTACCCTAACCCTAATCCTAGCCCTATCCCTAACAAAAACTAGCCCTAACCCTAATGTAACCCTAAACCTAACTATAAGCCTATCCTTAACCTAACCCTACCCAGCCCTAACCCTAATCCTAGGCGTTACCCTAACCCTAGCCCCAAGCCTAACTCTAACATTAATCCTAACCCTTACCTTAGCCCTACACCTGAATCTAACCCTGGCCCTAGCCCTAACCCTAACACTAGCCTTAATCCTAGTGCTAACTCTACAGCTAGCCCTGAACCTAGCACAGGCCCTAACCCTAACCCTAACCCTAACCCTAATCCTAACCCTAGTGCTAACCCCAAAGCTAACCCTAACCCTAACCCTAAAACTACCCCGACCCTTACACTTACCCCTACCCATACCTCTAACCTTAACCCTAACTCTAACCCTAACCATACCACTAACACTAACGTTACCCTAAACCTACCCCAACAGCATCCCTAAACTTAACCTTAGCCCTAATGCTAACCCTAATCCTAGTCCTTACTCTAGCCTTAACCTTAACCCTACTGTTAACCCTAAACTTACCACTAACCCTAACCCAAACCCTACCCCTGACCCTAACACCAACCCTAACACTATCCCTAAACTTACCCTTACTCCTAGGGCTAACCCTAGCCCTACTGCTAACCTTAAATGCTAACCCTAACACTGATTGTTCCCCAACCCAAATCCTAACGCTAAGCCTAACCTTAACCCTAACACAAACTCAACACTAAACGAAACCCTAACCCTAACCCTAACCCTAATCCTACCCAGGCCTAGCCCTAACCCTAAACCTAGCCATAGCCTTAATGCTAACCTTAACCCTAGCACTTTCCCTAACCATAGCCCTAGCCCTAGCCCTACACCTAAGCTTAACCCTAACCTTAACACTAGCTGAAACCCTAACCCAAACCCTAACTCTAACCCTAGCCCTAACCCTAACACTAGGCCTAAAACTAACCCTACCCCTAAACCTAGCCCTAACAATAACCTTAACCCTAACTCTAACCCTAACCCTAACCCTAACCCTAACCCTAACCCTAACCCTAACCCTAGAGCTAACCCTAACCCTAACATTAACCCTGATCCTAACCCTATCCCTAACCCTAATCCTAAGCTTAGCCATAACCCTAGCAGTGGACCTAAACAATAGCCTATTCCTAGTCCTAACCCAAACCCTAACCCATCACCCACCCTTACCCACACCCCTACCACTAACTCTAAAAGTAGCCCTAACCATAATCTTACCCCTACACCTAACCCTAATACCTAATCCCTAACCCTAACACTAACCCTCCACGTACCTCTAACCCTAACCCTAACCCTAATCCTAACCCTAAACCAACAATAACCATGACCCTAACCATAGCCTTTAATTCTATCCCTAGCCCTAACCATAACCCTACCCCTAGTGCTAACACTAACCCTAACCCTAGCCTTCGTCCTAGCCCAAACCTTAACNCCAATCCCAACCCTAGCCCTCGCCCTCACCCAAACCGTAACGCTAACCCGAGCCTTAATTCTCACCATAAGCCTAAACCTTACCCTAACCATAACCCTAATGCTAACCCTAACCCAAGCCCAGTCTTAGCCTTAACTTTAACCCTATCCCTAGCCCTAACCCTAGCCCTGGTCCTAACCCTAACCCCAACCCCAACCCCAACCCTAACCCTAAACCTAGCCCTTACTCCCACCCCTTCCCCTATCACTAACCTTAGCCCTAACCCTAACCCAAACACTACCACTAAATCTACCCCTAATTCTAACCCTAAAACTACCTCTACCCCTAACCCTAACACTAACCCGTACCCTAACCCTTATGTGTAGAACCTAAGGCCGCAGGGCTACCAGAGTGGTGATACACAGGAGGGTCTGTGGCAGGCCCAACAGGCCAGGGATCTGGGTGTGGCATGCTGCTACATCCCAAGTCAGGCACACTGCTTTCCCAGTCCCTCCCTCACTGTCAGCCCCCCTCCACCCCTGCAGCACCACTTCTTCACCTGCACTGGGCTGCTGTGAGAGGGTGCCCAACCCAGTCAGAACCCCCTGGGTGGGGCCTAGAACTGAGGCCCTGAGGCCTCAAGGCCCTGGGAGCCATTGGCCTGACACCTTGAACCCAAGGCTGGAGGGCTTCCAAAGTGGTGATACACAGGAGGGCCTGTGGCAGAGGTGGGGGAGGTGGGGAGGGCGTGCCCACCCACTCCTCTGGTCCCGAGATCCCTGATCTCTGAGTTGCCACTGCTGCTGCCACCAGGGCCGCCACCTGCACTGCCATCAGCACCATCTCACACCCCATTCCTCTTCCCCCACCACACCCATCCCCACCCCACCCCCGCCCCAGGGACAGCACCACCACAGGGTGGACCACCGGCCCCTGGTTGGTGAGAAGTGGGTTCCTTGGTCACCTCCACGGTGTCCAATCTAGAACCATCTGCGTGGCAAATGGGTCAGATGGGGGCGAGAGGGTGGCAAGATAGCCAGGGAGGCAGGGGAGAGGAAAAGCCTGGAGTGTCCCTTCAAGCGAAGGGTCATGGCACCCCTCAGTCTGTGGTCCCTGAGATGGGTCCCTCCCTCAGACCTGGCCAGGAGCAGCCCATTCCCAGGCGCCACATCACAGTAGACCTGCCTCTCCAAGGACATCCCAGGAAATTCCTGAGTGCCTCCTCACTGCCAGACCCCTCCACTCACCACTGCCAAGACTATCCTGCTCCCTCAGGAGGCCGGGCAGGCCTGACAGGGCAGGGACTTGGGTGTAGCAGTCCGCCACATCCCAAGTCAGGCACACCGCTTGCCCGGTGGCTTCCTCCACTGATGGGGCCAACCACCCTCCCCAGAAAACTTGCAGGACCCAGGGATCTTTCCTCTGGAACTTCTCCCTCTGACAGGCTCCTGGCCCAGGTGGCTGTGCCGGCCAGCCTCCTTTGGAAAAGCAGGTGAGCCAGAGGGAGCTCCTCTCCCTCTGCACAGCACCTGTGCACTCAGGGAGAAGGCCTATCTCTTGCCCTCCATCATGGATTTCTCCCAAGAGTCGTCCCCTAGGAACTTGGAAGGCCAGGCCTTCCTGACTCCAGAGAAGAGACTGGGATCTGTCAATGGAAGGGCATGCTTTTTGGCCCCCCAGTTCCCTAGGACTCCTGCCTGTTGAGGTCACACTCTCTGCTTTGGCACATGCCTATCTCGGCCCTTCTGACTCCGCTGAGCCTTTCCTCCATGTGGATGCAGTAGAAAGGTGTGGGAGTACCGTGAGGCCTTGTTTGAGTCTTTTGAGGAAGAAATGAGGCCCTGGGACAATCCAGCTGTCAGATGCAGAGCCGTGGCCTTGCCCCCAGTCCTCTTTTTGCCAACAGGACCAGATCACCACTTCCAAAGAAGGGAAGCAGACAGCTGAGCAGCAGTGTTGAAGGGGGATGGGAAACACAGCCGAAGCCAATGGGAACCCAGTGCGCCTTTATCACCTGCACTGGGCCACTGCAAGAGAGTGCCCTACCCCATCAGAGCCTCACGGGTGGGCCATAACTGAGGCCCCAAGGCCCCAGGAGCCACACATGCACCCTTGGCCTGATGCATTGAACCCAAGGCCACAGGGCTCCCAGGGGGGTGACACACAGTAGGGCCTTGGCAGAGGTGGGGAAGGTGGGGTGGACCCAGGCACCTCTCCTCCAGTTCCCCTGATCACCAACCTCTGAGTCACCATCACTGCCACCACAAGTGCTGCTTCTGGCGCTGCCAGTGCCATCTCACACCCCATCCGTCTTATCCCAACCACACCTACACCCACCCCACCACTGCCCCAGGGCCAGCACCACCGCAGTATGCACCGCCTGCCCCTGGCAGGCAAGAAGCGGGTTCTCTGGTCAGTTCCGTGGTGTCCCATCTGCACACGGGTGCGTGGGAAAGGAGTCAGAGACAGGAGCGGGGTGGCAAGTTAGCCAGGGAGGCAGGAGCAAGGAAGAACCCAGAGTCTGGCTCCAAGTGAAGGGTCATGGCATCCCTCAATCTGTGGTCCCTGAGATGGGTCCCTCCCTCAGATCTGGCCAGAGGCAACCTGTTCCCAGGTGCCACATCACAGTGGACCTACCTCTCCCAGGGCATCCCAGGAAACTCTTGAGTGCCTCCCTCACCACCAGTCCCCTCCACTTGCCGCTGCCAAGACTATCCTACTCCCTAGAGAGGTTGGACCAACAGGGCAGGGACCCGGGTGTGGCAGGCCGCCACATCCCAGGTCAGGCACACCACTTTCCAGGTGTGTCCCTCAGCACCAGCCCCCCTCCACCACTGCACCCCTACATCTTCACTTGCACCGGGCCATCATGAGGGATTGCCCCACACCATCAGATACCCATGGGCAGGGCCCAGAACTGAGTTCCCGAGGCCCTGGGGGCTGCACATGCACCATTGGTCTGAGGCATTGAACCCAAGGCTGCAGGGCATCCAGAGCAGTGACACACAGGAGGGCCCGTGGCAGAGGTCGGGGAGGTGGGGAGAGCGTGCCCACCCTCCTCTCCTCTGGTCCCTGAGATCCCCGACCTCTGAGTCATTACTGCCGCTGCTGCAAGTGTGTGCCCAACCTGGGATGTGGCTGCCTGCTGCACCCAGGTCCCTGCCCTGCAGGGCCTGCTGGGCCTCCCAAGCGAGGGAGGAGGGTGGTCTTTTCAGTGGTTAGTGGCGGGGGTCTGTCAGTGAGGGAGGCACACAAGAGTTTCCTGGGATGCACTGGGAGAGGTGGGGGCCACTCTGGTATGGCGCCTGGGAATGGGCTGCCCCTGGCCAGGTCTGGGGGAGGGACCCACCTCAGGGTCAAGGGGCTGAGGGTTGCCACAACTGTCACTTGGAGTGGGACTCAGGGCCCTTCCTCAGCCCTGCCTCTCTGGATAATTTCCCACCACGCCACCCCCATCTGACCCATTTCCCACACACCCTGGTCCTGATTTCAGTCCTATGAGGTATCCAGGGATCTCACCTCTCACCACACTGGGCCTACACTCCACACTGAGGCAATGTTCACAGTGGCAGTGGCAGGGGCTGGTATTGGGAAGGTGGGGTCTGAGGGGCCAATGGCAATGGTGGTGGCAGTGGTGGTGACAGCAGCAGCGACTCAGAGTTCTGGGTCAGCAGAACTGACCCAGCAGAGTGCTGACCTCAGCACCTTGGGAGTGGATGGAGAGTGCATCTGTGATCTTACCCTCCTCACCTCCCTGACCTCTCCCATGAGCCTTAATTACTGTCTTTCACCCCTTTGGGAGCCCTATGGCTTTGCATTAAACCCATCAGGCCAATGGTGCATGCATGGCCACTGGAACCTCTGGCCTCATAGTGACTCTCACGGTGCCTAAGTGATGTGCCTATGGCTCTCTGAGAGTGTGGGGACACTCTCTTGGGGTGGCCGGGTTCAGGTGAAGGTGCACTGATTTCCTATTGGCTTCAGCTGTGTCTCCCATCCCCCTTCAACACTTCTGCTCAGCTTGCCGGCCACTTCTCTTCTTTGGAAGAGGTGGTCTGGCCATATTTACCAACTATGGACTGTGGAGGAGGTCAAGGCTTTGCCTCTGCCAGCTGGTTCTTCCCAGGCCTCATCTCTCCCTTGATAGTAAAAACACGGCCTTGCCTCCGGATCACACCTTTTGACTCCATCCTGGGGGAGGAAAGGTTTGTGGAGTTAGAAGAGTAGAGAGGCATGACAAGCAGAGAGTGTGGCCCCAGCAGGCCTACCCGGCATTCTCTTCCATTGACTTCTGGTTGGTCTAGTAAGTATCACTACTCCCAGGTTTATCTTCTCACACAATACCAAAAGCTCCAGATCTATTCTTCACTTCTGTAGTAAAACTTACCTGATCCATGTTTCATGAAAAATTATGACAAGGTATTTTATGAAATGTTGTGGCTTTAAATTGGGGGAGTTTCACTTTTTTGTTTTCTGGTGAGAAATATTGGCCATGAGCTAACATCCATTGCCAATCCTCCTCTTTTTTTTTTTTTTCTGAGAAAGACTAGCCCTGAGCTAACATCTCTGCCCAGCTTCCTCTATTTTGTATACAGTATGCCACCACAGCATGCCTGATGAGCAGTGCACAGATCCGCACAGGGATCTGAACCTGCAAACCCTAGGCCCCTGAAGCAGAGCACACAAACTTAACCACTACACCAGCGGGCCAGCCCCTCAATTTTTTTAATTTTAGAAAATAATAATAGTTCAATATCTTCCTTTGTCTAGGTGATATATAATCGGTTTAACCAAAGGAGGATGTTGTAATTTGGGAGGAGTTAGAGAGGTCCTTAGTGAAAGCAGGCTATGCAGATGGAGGCAGATATATACTTCACCCTGGACAGGAATAGCTCTGCTTCCTACTGACATTTGTTACCCACATTAGGAAATCTTCTTACACAGGGTCTGAGTCAAGAGCCACAGAGGGCGTCATAATTTAAAACCTATCTGAGCATTAGGATTCTCATCTACTTGTCCTCCCAGGAGGGTTCTGAGTATTAAATGTGAAAATAGATGTAAGCATATTTGAAAGCTATATTTAGCTGTGCAAATGTAAGCATTGTTAATCATACAATCATAATACTAGTTATCATTGATTAGATCACAGGTCAGGCATTATGCTGGATGTTGTACTTGCTTTACTTCTAATCCTTACAAGTACAGTATTATCCCATGTTACAAATTAAAAAAAAAAAAAAAAACCCAGCTGTGCTGACCATGTACTCTCAGCCCAGACCACCCTTGAGTAGTCTGCTCTGTGTTGCTGGGGCTGACATGCTGCAAACCATATTTTTCCAGAACCCCTGCCAGCTGGCTTCCAATTAGGTCCTGCCAATGGGAGGCACTGGAAGGTGATGGGAGATTGAAGGATGGGACGGTCTCTCTCTTCTGGTTCCTATTGTTATTTTGCAGCAGTAGTCCATAACTGCAGCTTCTTCACCTTGACCTTCTTAGCACAGGCTCAGGGCACAAATCAGGGCATTACCTACATGTGACATTTTGGGATCCAAGGCAGAAGTTTCCACACAGAGGTCCTAACCCCAGCACGAGTTAGACCTCCAGAGGTCTGAGAATCAGCTACTTGGCAAACCCTCAAAGGTCTCAGCACCTGAGAGGTGATGTCTCTTTCTTATTCCTGGATGCTATAATGCCACTTCTGTTTTGTTCCCCAAAGACTAGGGATTATAGCTCTTTTTAAGTTCTAAATATCTAGGTTATCTCAGTGTCTACTGTTTTTCCATTTGTCTTCTAACACCTATATGTCTAACTTGAATTTTACCCTGATCTGTTTGGAAAGTCTAATGAGTTTTCTATTACCTGAACCAGTGCATTTGCCTGAAGCTTCCTAAGTTGGTTAGCAGTGGCTCCATCAGTCAACCAGTACTCCTAACTCCAAAACCCATGTTCTTTCCTTTGTCTTATACCATATTCACAATATTAATGGTTTGCTTTGATAAAAAGTCTTAAGTTCCAGGCTCATTTCAGAAATATTATGTACGGTGTTTTGAAAGTGGGCATTTCTATCTTCTTTGGCCGAATCCCTCCCATCTGGAGTCTACCTACCTTTAAGCACAGTGAACCTCTAGTACTGAGCTGAGAATATCAGGCTTTTCCCAGCCTCCCTTGCAGCTAGTAGGGGCTCCTATGCCCTAAGCTCTGCCAGTCATCACAGCCACTCCTGAGTCCTAGGGACCACAAGGTGCTCTACCTGAGGGGCAGCTGCCTAGAAGCCAAGTAGCTGGAGAAGTGAGGGAAGCAGTGCTGGTGATGGTGTCCTACAGACAGTGCCCATCAGGTTGGAGGTGCAAGGGTGAGTTGGAGCATTTGATGTTTGGCAATGGCAGCAGCAGTGTCCACAGTTGCACATTTCTCTAGACTGGTTTTAATATTTGTCCTGAATCTATAAACCCTGAACACACTTTTCCAGCTAACATATTTAGTAAATTTAATTTTTGCTAAATTTTATTAGGTTAATTTCTGCTACTTCAACTAAGACTCTTGATTAATAAAATTTCTAATCCTTACAACAATTCTGCAGAGTAAGTCAAATCCTGAATTTGAAGACAAGGAACTAGAGGCTTGTATGTGCTAAGTAACTTGCCCCAGATCACAAAGCATGCTTGTGCCTGAGCTGGGATGCAAACCCAGGTTTGTCTGACTCTAGAGTTCTTGATCCTTCTTGCACACTAGATTGCTTCTCCCACTTCTTTCTTTATTAATTATTATTATATATTTTTTTGGTGAGGAAGATTGGCCCTGAGCTGACATCTGTGCCAATATTCCTCTATTTTTTGTATGTGGGATGCTGCCACAGCATGGCTTGATGAGCAGTGTGTAGGTTCGTGCCTGGGATCCAAACCCATGAACCCAGGCTGCCAAAGTGGAGCATGTGAACTTAACCATTACACCACTGTGCTGGCCCTCCAACTTGTTTCTTAATTCAAATCAATCCAGCCTCAATTTTGCTTCCAATATTTGCTCACTCTGTTCCTCCTACCTTGAGTACCCCTCTCTCTTGTGTCCACCTATCCAAACCCTTCTCATCTTCTTGGGCTCAGTTCATTTCCCTCCTGCTCCATGAAACTTTCTCAGATAAATTCCCTTCACCCCAGTCCTCTTTTATTCTGACCTCAGGCTGTACATAGAGCCAACTAGACATCAGCTCACCTCATTTCCTTCAATGGTCAATGTTGTCTCTCCACCTGGGATTACAAACTACTTGGGAGCACAGACTTCATGATCTCACCCCTCCCTATCTCCAACCCAGGGCTGAACATTTGCTGTTAAATAGTTCAGACACTGAGCTTTGTAGGATTTTAGAGGAGGAAAATTATAGACAAGGAAACTATATTGGTCAAGGACTTTTTCACTTCAGATTCATCCTAGATTCCATTGTTTCTCACCCTCACATTGCAGAGTCAATCCATCAGTCTTCTGGGAAACATCCATCTCCTGATTTTGTCCATGTCTTTCTATTTCCACTGTCATCACCCTAGTCCAAGTGGTCACCTCTCCTGGATTATGGTAGTGGCCTCCTCACTCATCACTCTGCATCCACTCTTGCCACTTGGCAATCCAGTCTTAACATGGTCGATAGAGGGGTCCTCAAACATGCGCGTCATTTGGCTCTCACCTGTGCTTAAAGCCCTTTCATATCTTCCTATTGCATTTAGAAACACATGTAAAACCCCAGAATGACCTAGAAGGCCCTATAAATAATATCTGTCCTCTCCCATTATCTCTCTGAACTCATCTACTACCACTCAGAGATCCAGCATAAGCTGTGAGGGCCACCTAAGGCTGGAAATGCCAGTAGTCAGTTTTGTCTTTTTCCACATCAAAGAGTCTGCCTGAAAATAAAATCAATGTGGAGTATAGCTGAGCAAGGCCTGGAGAGAGAGAAAGATGGTATGCTGATGACATCATTTCAGTCCTGGATCTAATGGTGTCTGTTCTCAGTTTCTTCAGCCAATAAATTCCCATTTTCTTTAAGCTAGGTTAAATTATGATTTGCAACCTAAAGGAGTCCTGGCCAATCATCTGCCTCATTATTGCATTATCCAAGATTCTACTCTTCAGGAATACTCCGGGTCTCTGTTTTACAGTCCAGTGTGCAGTTCCAGATTTTTTTTGTTTGTTGGTTTGTTTGTTTTGTGAGGAAGATCAGCATTGAGCTAACATCCATGCCAATCCTCTCCTTTTTTTTCCCCCTTTTTCTCCCCAAAGCCCCAGTAGATAGTTGTATGTCATAGTTGCACATCCTTCTAGTTGTTGTATGTGGGACATGGCCTCAGCATGGCCAGACAAGTGGTGCGTTGGTGCTTGCCTGGGATCCAAACCAGGGCCACCAGTAGTGGAGCACACACACTTAACTGCTAAGCCACGGGGCCGGCCCGGTTCCAGATGTTTTATGTGCACACACAGATTTAGGTAGAGATGTGACTGTACTACAGATACTGATAGAGGACAGGTGTTATGGATCTTTTATTTTTTTTTAGTTTTATTCATATATAATTGACATATAACATTGTATTAGTTTTAGGTGTACAACGTAATGATTTGATATATGTACATATTGTGAAATGATTACTACAAGAAATTTAGTTAACGTCTATCACCTCACACGGTTACAAATTTTTATCTTATGATGAGAACATTTTTTCTTTTTTTTGTGAGGAAGATTGGCCCTGAGCTAACATCTGTGCCAATTTTCCTCTATTTCGTATATTGGATGCTGTCACAGAATGGTTTCATGAGTGGTATGTAAGTCTGTGCCCGGTATCCGAACCCCTGAAACCTGGGCTGCCAAAGCAGAGCGCACAAACTTGAAAACTATGCCACTGGGCCGGATCCTTGTGATGAGAACTCTTAAGATCTACTCTCTTAGCAACTTTCAAATATATAATACTGTATTGTCAACTATAGTCACCATGCTGTACATTACATTCCAAGAACTTATTTGTCATATAACTGGAGGTTTTTACCTTTTGACTACCTTGACCCACTTCACTCACCCCCTATCCTTCACCTCTGGCAATCACCAATCTGTTCTCTGTATCGATGAGCTTGTTTTTTTTAATAGACTCCGCATATAAGTGAGATCATACGGTATTTGTTTTTCTCTGTCTGACTTATTTTGTTTAGCATAATGTACTCAAGGTTCATCAATGTTGTCACAAAAGGCAGGATTTCCTTCTTTGTTATGGCTGAATAATATTCCATCTTATATATATATATGAATATATATATATTTACCACGTTTTCCTTATCCATTCATTCATTGATGGACACTTAGGTTGCTTCCATGTCTTGGCTACTGTAAATAATGTTGCAACGAACATGGGAGTATAGATATGTCTTCAGGATAGTAATTTTGCTTTCTTCAGATAGATACCCAGAAGTGGAATTGCTGGATCATATGATAGTTCTATTTTTAATTTTTTGAGGAGCCTCCATAGTGTTTGCATAATAATTTTACCAATTTATGTTCCCACCAACAGTGCACAAGGCTTCCCTTTTCTCCACATCCTCACCAACATTTTGTTATCTCTTGTCTTTTTAACAATAGCCATTCTAACAGATGTGAGGTGATAGCTCATTGTGGTTTTGATTTGCCTTCCCCTGTTGATTAGTGATGTTGAACACCTTTTCATGTACCTGTTGGCCATATATATTTCTTTGGAAAAATATCTATTCACTTCCTCTGCCCATTTTCTGATTGGATGTTTGTGGGGAGTTTTTTGCTATTGTGCTGTATGATTCTTTTAGATCTTTTATTTTTAATGGTACAATATTCTACATTTTATTTTACTATTACTTGCTAAAAACATTGTGTCACTGCTTTCTTTCCTTGTCAGTATATGCAGATCATGCATTAAAGGTCCTACAAAGTTGGAGTAAAAATGCTGGCTCCACATTCCCAGTTACCACTGTGGGATCTGTCATCTTGTGCAAATTATTGAGCTTCTTTTCTGTGCCTCATCTCTAAATGGTAGTATCATGTAAGCATTAAATGTGATGATACCAGAAAAAATACCTAGCCCATGGTAAGCACTCCATATATTTCTTAGTTAGTCTTGTTGAAGGTTTTTTTTTCAGGAGGCGACCTGACAAATTAGAAAGATCACTTTGGCAGAAATGTGCCTGGTGAATCAGAGGTGACAACAAATGGAGACTGTTGCTACTCTCTGAGGATGGAAGCTAAACTCCCATCTATGACTGGACAAGCTGGATTGCCTAACTAAGCCAAATGCTTGCATCTTACCTCCTCTGTTCATAGTCTGTGTCAGGTCTCAGTGAGGAAGCATGGTCCTATGAATACTTGAGAGCTGGAAATCCAGGAGCCAGCAGGTCCTGGGAAAGGCTGTGAGTGTGGCAGGTACTGTCTGCAGAACTGCGGAAGGAGAATGCATGTAGAGGTTCCTGGGAAGTTTCCCCATAGTGGAGGAGGAGGGGAGTAGGAAAAAGGGGAGATAATACATGTGTGTGTTTCACTTTCAGACCAGATGTAATTGAGGAAATGAGATAAGTAAACATCCTCCTTAGTCTCTGGGGACATGAAAATCTTCTGACAGCAAAACTGGGGCTTGAAGAGCTTTCCACAAGTTGACGGGAAGAGAGAGGGCTGGGTGAGATTCCGTGGCAGGTGGGGGTAGATTAGGGTGTCAGGAAAAGGACATGACAGGGAAGAGGAGAAGAAGGAATGACAGGTCATCTCTCACTAGAGTCCAGAGCAATGTGGGATTCACTCAAGTTTAGGAAGAAGCATCTCCATTTTTCTTTAACATTAACTCTAAGCTGAAGCTTCACACTGGGGCCTCTACCAGACACAGCTGTTATTTATTGTCTGAGAGACCAGAGTGGGAACATTTATCACATTTAGGACCCCAGTACCTGTAGGGATCACCCAAAGTGCAACCAGCTTACTCTCTGGGTGGTTGTAGGCACAAAGAGGCCCTTGAATTAATGAGTCAGTGGCCCAGACATTCTAGCTGCCAAGAGACACACATTCTGATCTCCTCTCTGAAAGGGAAAACTAGATTCCCAGTTCTGCACAAACAGCTTTCCCCCTTCAAGCAGGACTTCCTCTTGAAGGCAGCCAAGGAAATGGGTGGGAGAAATGGGGGTCACATTCCCCTTCTTACTTAAAATCTTTTTCAGTCTCTCATACCAGTGTGTGCTTGCCCTCACAAGTAGAATGTGGGGGGGAACTGGGTTTGGAGCCAGGGTCCTGGAGTCATACCCTAGTGTCCTCATTTCTGGATCTAAATCTCCTGGGTTCTGCACTTTACTAGCTGTGGGGTATGAATACCCACTCAAAGTGCTCCATGCCTCAGTTTCCTCATCTCCAAAGCAAGGGTTGTTGTAATACCTATCTCAAGGGATGATGTGAAATCTAAATGTGAGTGCATCTAATTATTCACAATAGCCAACATGTGGAAACAACCCAAGTGTCCACTGTCAGATGAATGGATAAGGAAAATGTGTATATACATATGTCAGGGTGGGGAAAAATCCCCTTTCTTCCCTTTTTATTTTCTTATGGTTGGACTGATAATAAAATTGACACAAGACCAGATTAACAGGATAAAAACCCAGTTTAATACTTACATATTCCAGATCAGACAGTGACCAAAGCAGGCAGTATATGTATCTTTTACACAAAGAAACAATAAAATTGTGAAGAATTTACAGGACAAGGAAACTGAGGTTTGGGGTATGTGAACAGTGAGGAATTTAAGCCGTGTTTAGGCTTGAGATATTAAACTAGCAAGGTTTGTTTATGCAGTCTTCTCAACCCTGAACTCCCTAGCTGTGGTGAAAAGGATACAGGTAGAACCCCTTTCACTTGGAGAATTTATTTCCTTCTTTCAGGGAGAACAGAGACAGAAGAGTCAGAATGCCCTTTTGCTTTTCAAGTGACTTTAATTCAAAATAATCAATATGATATTATGGGATATTTTGGGGTGGCCTGCCCTGGGCCCCAGCACATACAATGGAATATTATTCAGCCTTAAAAGAGAAGGAAATTCTATCATTTGGAACAAAGTGGATGAACTTGGATGATATTATGCTAGGCAAAATAAACTAGACACACAAATAACAAATACTCCATGATCTCACTTATATGTGAAATCTAAAATAGTTAAATTCATAGAAACCGAGAGTAGAATGGTGGTTGTCAGGATCTGGGGAGTAGGAGAAATAGGGAGATGTTGGTTTGAGGGGGTATGTAGGGGTATGAAGTTTCAGTTATGCAGGATGAATAAGTTCTGGGGATTGTAGGGGAGGAAGAATATTCCTCTACACTCTATGTCCTTCTGTCAGGTCTAAGAATCAAATTGACATGAAACAGAATAATAGGAGAAAATCAAACAAATTTAATAACATGTATACATAGGAGAAACCTAGGAAAACTGAGTAACACCAAAATGGCTGAAGCCACCACCTGAAATACCATGTTCAGCTAAAGAAAAAGGAGGATGTTGGGGTCAGTGGTTTGGGACTTCAAAGGGGAGGAAGGAAATTCCATGGAGATGGAAAAGCAAATTTTTGGCAAACAAGTGTTTGCCAGACGTTGCAAAAACAATGGGACATGGGGAGGACTTTGATTAAGTATGCCTTGCCAGGGTTCTCCTTGTCTTCCACATCTAGTTTGTATTATACTATAGTTATCTTATGGTATTAGCTCCTTCCTGGAACAGGCCTTCAATCTTAAATTCTTTTAGGCATTTAGGGGGAAGGTCAAAGCTTTTTTCCGACTCTTTTGTTCTTAAAAATAATCAAGCCAAAGAGACACATTTTGGGATGGCCAATTCCAATTCTCCACAGGATCTGATGTATAGCATGGTGACTATAGTTCACATACTGTATTATATACTTACAATTTGCTAACAGAGTGGATCTTAACTATCCTCATCACCAAAAAAATATTAATAATAATATGAATGAATGTTAAGTGCTTACTCAGTGTCCTGCAGATAACAAATGCTCAGTACATTGTAGCTATTATGATCACTGTGTCTAAACCACTGGAGTTGCAAAGGTTAAAGAGGCCACTGTCCCTTTTGCTCTGGGATTCTGCAGTCAGTGCTTTGTAAAAGGCAGGACATGTCACCTAGGCTTGGGCCTTTGCCAAAACTGGCTCCTTATTTACAGCCTAAATATAACAGTGTGATCAGGGTGCTGGCCTCCAAAAGATAAGCAAGGGGGATGCTGTCCAGAACGGTGGCCCTGAAAACTGGATTACAGGCTGCTACAAATCTTCCCTGCAAGAAATGTTTCCTTCAGTCATCTTACAAGTCTCATACTGGAGTTCAAGTAATGTTTTAGTTACAAGGAATCCAAGATCTTTAAAATGCCACATTAGACCCCTGCTATTCTGAGAGAGATTTGAGCTGGGAAGATTCTCATCCACTGGTAATTAGAACTTTGCTTCCAAATTATCAATTTTTTAAAAAACATAGAGACCAAATCATCTAAAATTTAATGAGATATATAGAAAAAATTAATAATGAATGCTTAAGAGGTAGTTCCTTTTTAGCCTTGTAAGAATATTAAGACAAAGCTGATTTTGATGGGAAAATTATGTTTGTAATCAAGGCAGCAAACTGAATACATTTGCATTTTCTAAAAAAAAGTGTTTCCTGAAGCTGTAACAACACTAGAAAATAAAACACAATAAACAAGAAATCAAAACTAGCAGCTGTGTGAGGAAGGCAGCAACTGAGGGAGTAGGAGGACAGGGGACAGTTGTTGCTGCTACTAGTGGGACACTTGTTCCCCACTCCCTTTGAGGTTTTAGCCATGGGGTCCTGTAGGGACTAATGTTTTCCCTCCAAGGTACTATCATCCACTGGCCTCCTGGTCCTTCATCCTTATTCCTTGAAGACCTCAGCATTCATTCACAACCCCCCCTCTCCTTGTCTACTTTTGTCATCTTGAGGCCTTTACTGTCCATGTGATCCATGAACACCTGGCATCTCAGCCCTAACCTTCTCATCTCTAGGGATCTTTTCTCAACTCCACACCCATACTCATGGTTATACCGTGAACTTGGTCATCATCAAGATCTGTTGCTTCTCCAGCAAGAATTCAAGTAGCCTACTCTGACCATATCTTTTCCTTCAAGCCCACAAGCTCAAGTAGACTAGCTGCAAAGACTATTCACTCTCATTAAGGCCTGCCATCCATTGCTCATGACTCTCTATACATCTGAGTGTCCATCCATCTATCCGTCTACCCATCCATCTATCCTCTCCCTCTGGAATTCATTTTCTTCATTAAATACATTAAATCTGTGTTCCTTATAGATAAACTTAAATTTCTCGTCCTATCCTCACTTCATTGTAGTTACTTTGCTAAACAACAACCTTGGAAGGCACCAAATACACTTTTTTTGTCTGTCTATAGTTTTAGTATCACTATATATTTATGATTCCTACTCCAACTGTCCCCAACTATTAACTATCCTATCATGTTTCTCAGATAAGTTCATGCTACCACGTCCCTAAAAGTGTCTATTTCATGCATTCTTCTCCTTGTATCCTTATCCCATCCCCAGTGTTAGCAGATGAACTGTGCTCACACCTCATTAGAAAATAAAAACCATCAGACATGCACTATTTCAACATCTCAAGTGAGAGATGAGAGTTTGTTATAGATGAAATGCTTGTGTCCTTCTAAAATTTATATGTTGAAACCTAATCCTCAGTGATGGTATTGGAAGGTAGGGCCTCTTGGAGATGATTAGATCATGAAGGTGGAGCTCTCACAAATGGGATTAGTTTCCTTATAAAAGAGATCCCAGAGAGCTCGCTTGCCCCTTCTGCCATGTGAGGACACAGTGAGAAGACAGCCATCTGTTAACCAGGAAATGGACCCTCACCAGACATCAAATCAGCCAAAATTTTGATCTTGGACTTCCCAAACTCCAGAAATCTGAGAAATAAATGTTTGTTGTTTGAGCCACACTTTATGGTATATTTTGTTATAGAGGCGTGGGTGGACTAAGACAGGGTTGGAGGTATCTTTTGTAAATTTTTCTCTTATTCTTTCTCTCAAAAATATAGAGGAAGTATCTTTCTCTTATTAAATAAACATAAATTGTTGAGAGTGTACTCAGTATTTGACTGTGTCATTATATCCTCACAACCACAAGTGTATTATTTCCATGTTTTAAAGATAAGGAAACCAAGGCACAGAAGGCTAAATAGTTTGTCCAACGAAGTTGGACTGAGAGCTAGAAATCTGCTCTGTCATCCAAACTGAGCCACCATGCTCTCCCCATGTGCTATGATCCTCAATTTTTCAGTTTCTTTTCTTTTGTGATCCCTAAGATTCTTATGCTTTCTTAATTTGTCTTAACTGGCCCATCAGCATTCAAATCTTCAGGATCACGAAAATAATCTTTCACTTACTTTAATATAGTTTCATTTTCTGGGAGAGATTTTTGGCAAGGATTTTAGGTCTTCAAGTATCACTAGAATAGATTCTCTGGGGAAATAGGACAATTCTCTCCTTGAGAGTCATTATAGAGACTGAGAATCTGCCTTTATCATTCAATTCTACTAGGCAAGGTCAGATGTTGGAGGCAGAATGATAGATTCCACAAATTGTGGAGGATTTTCCCTGCCTAGAAACACAAAAGGGCAAAGTTTCTATCTTGACAGTTGGCCAGTGAAGCTTTGCTGAAGGGGGCGCTGAGAACACAGCTGGACCTGCTATAGAACACAGTGTGTGTGGCTGTCCCCTCCTATAGCTACACACAACTTTTCCCTCTTCCTCCTTTGTTCTCCACCCCCTGCCAATCTCTCTGCCATCACCAAATAGCAGTTGATTCCTGATGAAAAGTTTATATCCCAGTTGAACCAGCTGCCTTTTACTATGTGCATTATTTCTCCCTGTCCCTGTGACAGGCCATCTCATCATTCTCTCTTTCCCTCTGCCCTGGTGTCAGGTCACAGATATGGGTAGGCTTACTAAAATGTCCACAATTCAAGAAGCACCTTGTTAGGAGGATTCATTGGCAGTCAGGCTTACTGCTGTCTCCACTGGAGAGGTGACTGACATGGCAGGGAAGCCTCTGTTCTGAATCCACTCATCATTGTCTCAGGTGCAGGTCAGGGCCTTGATTGGCTCTGAAAAATGGTGAGAAGGAGGAGGAAGAGGGATAGAGGACCAAGAGGAGACTGCAGATGCCCCAGCAGGAGTCCTGAGCCTTCCACTTCTGGGCCTTGGCTTTAAGCTCAGAACAGCTGTCAAGACTGTGCCCTCAGCCATGGCATCAAAGTTGGGAGAAAAAGTTCATTTGAATTACAAACTGAGATTGCTGCTTATGGAATTCCTGCCCACCCCTCCCCTTCTGTAGAACACACAGTAGTTTCAAGATAATTTCACTGGGTCCATGAGAAATAATTCCCTGCCCCAGAACCTTGGATGTTCAGAGAAGAAAGGAATAGAATCCATGTTTGGATCTTTATAACAAATGGGTAAGATTAAATCCTTAAAACATGTCTAGACTCTGTGAGCCTTGGTTTCCTCACCAAAATAAAAGAGTGGGGATAATTTATTTGTTCTATCTGATCTACAAGCTTATTAGTGAAGTAATATATACAAAAGTGTCTAAAAGATCCCTAAGACCTTCATTCTGTGCCCAGGAAGAATTTAGAAAAAGAAAAAGATCCATCTTGGTTCTCAAGAAATTTTTAGCATTGTTATTCCCACATCACCCTTGTTGTGCTCTTGCAGGAGTTGGATGGGTTAGTGTGGAGAAAAAATAACCAGAATTAAAATCATCGACATAACTAACTAACCAGCAGTCTTCTAAACAACAGAGGACCTGCTACCTCGAGGCAACCTTTGAGCCCTCAGCAACCGGCACATCTTCCTATTCATTGGAAAATCCCCAAAGAATCTCATGGAGGGCCTAGGGATTAATAGTAATTATAATCATAGTAATAATGACAAGCAACAGCCATCTATTAAGGCAGCACAATGGGCCTGACATTGTTCTAGTTCTTTACATGCATTTTCTCAAATAATCCTCACAACAATAGGAAGAAGCAATTGTAATTGGAAAAACTGAGGTTGGAGAATTTAAGCAAATTGTTTTAGGTCACACATATAATAAAGAAATAACCAGGATTTGACCCCAGGAAATCTGATTTCAGAACACTTGTGATGAATCACTTAATTCTACTATGTTTTATAACAGGGAAATTCTGAGAAAGAAAATGAAAAATGATGAAAAATTGATGGGACTATACTCTATTGGGGAAATTAAATATTGAAATTAGGTTCAGCTCCATTTTTTATCCTGCTACTTTCCAGCTATAATCCAAGGAGGCTTTGAAATTGGAAAACAGCCATTGATGATTAAGCAGCTAGCAACTATGGGGGATCAGAATTGGCCACCTCAAAATATGTTTCTGCCTGAATGACACGTTGGCCCTCACCCCCACTAACTAACCAAAGGAGTTTGGGATGGGAGGCCTGACCCCAGAATAGGCCACCACCATAGACATCTCTGGGTATCTGGGTGGGTCCAAGCTAAGCTCATTCTTAGTTCTGGTTGTCTTTTATAAGAGACATTTACATTTGTAAAGAAAATCTCCATTTGTAAAGGTACCTTCTTCCCTGTACCAGGAAGAAGTGGGGAATGGCCTACCTAGAAACTTATCAGAATGAAAGACGAGGACTTAAATCTGCATGATAAACTTACCCATTGTTAACTGTGCTGTTTAGGCAATATGCTATCTGACTCCCACTAGTTCCTATAGGTAACATCCCCCTGGAGCCGGGCTCACCATGGTAATGGGTGCTTGAGCTATTGTTTTTCAGGAACTGAACACTTTGTCCACTTCAGGCTGGATTGAGACCACCAACCCATCAACTGGGACTACATAGACATGTTCAATGAGTGCCATTTGACAGCACGAGATTGGAAGTCCACCCGCAGGGCATGCTAACGCCGCCATTCTATGAACATGCATCCTATGAAGAGGCATGAAACCTGACTACACTTGCACAGATCAAAACTTATCTCATCTCTCCTCACTTCCAATCATATCAGACCACCTTGCCCCCTACCCCACAAATATCCCTGAGTCCCTATTTTTGGGGAAGTGGATTTGAGATTCAATCTCCCATTTCCACACTTGGTTGTCTTGTGATTAATAAACCCCCTCTCTCTGCAATCTCGTCGTCTCAGTGATTGGCTTTCTGGGCAGCAAGCAAAAATGGACCTGGTGCAGTAACAGCTTCACAGCTTAAGACAAGTTCCTACCAACCTTATTCCTTGTCTGAAAAGCAAAACTTTTCAACAGCCATTGTCTCATGTACTCTTATCCACTATTTCTCTCATCTTTTTCTTTACTCATTTTATAGTTGACATCATTCCCGTATATTTTATGACTTTATTCTATCTAATATTACAAATGTAGAAGCCAAAGTAGGAATAATTATAATCGTAGCTCACATTGACACTTCCAAGCAAAGTGCTGGCCTTCAGTGCCAGGCTGATAATTTTAGGCATTGTTCTATGAATAATGGAGAATCACTGAAAGGGTTCAAGGATGGAAATGCCATTGAGCATTTACTTCCTTTTGAGTACTTAGTAAGAACTGTTGGTTATCCTTAGAAACTTAAACTTCCTCTTTCCATAGCTATGGCCATACTTGCATCATACTATCCTCATGTCCATCAGTTTTCAATGACTTATAACCTAAAACAGGAGTCAGCAAACTATAGTCCATTAGCTAGTCATCTGTTTTTATAAATAAAGTTTTATTAGAACAGAGCTGTGCCTCTATTATGCATTGTCCATGTATGGCCCCTGGCTGCTTTCACACTACAATAGCAGGGCTGAGCAAAAGACTGTGAGCTCTTCCCTTAAAGGGGTGGGAGGAATATGTCTTGTTTACTTTTGTTCCTCTAGAAACTATCATGAACCCTGGAATAAACTGATCAAACAAATTAATAAATAATTTTATAATTTTTGACTTCAGCCCATCAATTCTGAATCACTTTTGAATCCTTATTTTGTGTTCTGATGCATGAGTGACCCATAACAGTCTTAAGACATTTGCAGATTATTTAGTGTGGCTCTCTGGTTCAGCTGAATCGGGCTGGGGAGCCCTAGATTGACTCATCTGAGGCAGTTTTGAGAGAGAGAACTGGAGGAGTAGATGCATCTGGGGAGGCTTTTTAGCCTTAAATTGGGGCTTGAGGTAAGGTCAAGGTTTGCATAGATAACCGGGAAGAATAAGGGCTCCTCCAGAGGGGAAGCAGCATGAGCAAAGGCCAGGAAAGGAGGCAAGGTGACTCAATTCAGAAGACAAACAAGATGGACTGGCTTGGACCAACAAGAATTATCACTGTACAGTGGAGATCCTCTTTTGGAATCTCCCCTCCTCTGCCCCTTTGTCTCATTTCCTCCTTCACAGTCCCATCTCCCACCTATTCTTCAGGAATAGTAGGGGCCACCTGTTCTATGACATCTCAATTTCTACAAACCTTATCTAATCTCCTTTTCCCTTAGAAGACTTGAAACACTTTGTTCCTTCTTATGCCTCATATGTTAATTTATTAATTTAACGAATGCATATTATTAAACATCTCTTCATATGCTGAGTACTGACCTGGGCACTAAGGCAAAAATAAGACATGAAAAGAGTTGACCTTTGTTAAAAAAAGAAACAACAGGCCCAAGGTGGAATCACTTACCTCTAGGACAGCAAACCAAGACTTAATTTTCAGTCTTCCTGCGAATGTGACCTTAAACCAATCAGTCCAGAAATGTCCATTCCACATTAGTGAGGTCATCTGCCTGATAAGACCCCTGACTTTCCCCCCAAAAAAGGTGCCCTTGTCTGAAAAAAATCCCTTTTTTTGTCTTTTGCTAATATCTTTCTTCTCTTGCCCAGTTTCTGCCTATAAATCCTTTCTGTTTTGTACAACGCCTCAGAGAGCCTTCCTATTTCCTAGATGGGATGTTGCTCAATTCATGAATTATTGAATAAATCCAAATAGATCTTTAAATTTACTTGGTTGAATTTTTGTTCATTAATACCTTGTATTCTATTTATTGTCCCAGTCTAGGCCACCTACCAAGTAGTTTGGGTGAGTTATATAGCATATTTTGTCTAAGGTTTCATATTTTATATTTTAGTCATGGGACACTAGAACCTAAAATCTCAGTTATGCCAACAACTAATGAACATATGAGAAGCACTTGTAACAGGGTTTCATACATAGTAGGTACCTGCATTAATTTCCTATGTGTTTCCTATTTGCTGTAACAAATTATCACCAATTTGATGAATCAAAACCATTAAAACAGTAGAAATGTATTATCTCACAGCCTTGAGGCCACAGCGACAAATCATTTTCACTGGGATGAACTAAGTTGTGGAAGGGCTGCACTCCCTGCAGAGGATCTAGGAGAGAATCCATTCCTTGCCTCCTCAGGCTTCTGGGGACTGCTGGCATTCTTTGCTTGTGGCTGAATCACTCCAATCTCTGCCTCGGTGGTCACATTGCCTTCTCCTCTTTTGTCTGTGTAAAGGCTCTTCTGCTTCTCTCCTATAAGGACACTTGTGATTACATTTATGGCCCATGCAGATAATCCAGAATAATCTCTCCATCTCAAAATCCTTAATTTAATCACAAGAACATTTTTCTCCATAAGGTAACATTTACAGATTCCAGGGATTAGGACCCCAACTCTTTGTGGGTGATTATTCAGCCTAGTACAGCATTTAACCCATACATGTCCCTGGTCCCCAAGAACTGGATCACAAAAGAGGGGCTGTTTTATCTCCTTTTTACTGTGGTGCCAATCCCTGGTCTCTACACGGTTAATATACATTTATTGTCCTGAACCCAAACAATTGACAGTCCCACCCCTGCAGGGAGAGAAAGACCCCACCACTCTGGCCCTCAGGCACCTGGCTCATTGTCTGCTGCATATGGTTCTCTTCCTGCCATATGGTCTAGGGTCCTTAGGGGCAGTTCCTTTGTATAATTATCCCTGGAAGATATCCCAGAGCTATAAAATGCAAAGACCCTGCTCTGTCCCCTCCTCAGTGCCTGCCAGAGAAACCTTTATTTCAGACTATTTTGAAGTTGAATGGGAAAGGCCTGGAAAATAAAGGCTCCCTGGACATCATAATGTTCAACAAGTTCCCCCAGGTAGCTCTGAGTACCTTTGGGGCCTGATAGTCACTTCAGTTGTGTGGGACTGTTCTTTTTGTGAGTGACTTTACCAAGCCCCTAGTCTGTGCCTCTTTTTGCATCCCTCTCCCTCCTCTCCCTTCCTCACCCACCCTCATCTCTCTCACCTCACTGATCTTCTCTTGACCCACTTCACACATTATGTTTTTTCTACTCTTCCTCAAATCCCCAAACTCTTTTGCATCTTTTACTTGCATCTTTTCCTTTGTGTCTCTGCGTCTATGTCAAGCTTTAGTTCTCTCTCCTTTTCTTCTCTAGCCCCTTGGACTCAATTCAAGTTAACAAATACTTCTGGCACAAACTATATGCTGGACATTTTACAAAGTAGTCAAGAGAACAAAATGGTATGCTAGACAGGTTTGACCCTTGGAGAATTTACCATCTCCTTGCCTCTTCTCAAAACCTTTGGTCTCTTCCCTTCACACATTCATCCATCTCTGCCTTCTCCTTCACCTTGTATCATGTTTTCTTGTGCTCCCCCTCCACCTTCTGTTGTTTTCTCTGTCCCTCTCTGCTCTGTTTTTCTGAAATGGCGTCAGAATGTTGTAATAGTGTTGGAGGCCAGGATAGGCCACCTCAAAATATCCCACAATGACATACTGATTATTTTGAATTAAGGGTGCCTGAGAAGCAGCCAGTGCAAAAATGGGCATTTTAACCTTCCTCTCTGTTCCCTCTGAAAGCAAGAAACAAATCTACTATGTTAAAGGCACCCTCCTACACTGGGAGATAGCCATCCTTATCACCAGAGCCATGGAATCCAGGGCCGAGAAGCCTGTATAAACAAACGCTGTTACTTTTACTAGTTTACTACCTCAAGCCTACTCTCTGTTTACATTCATCTCTTCTTATGTACCCTAAACCTAAATTTCTTTGTCCTGTCATTCCTCACAAATTTATTGTTTATTTATGTAAAAATATATATATATGTATATACTGCTTGCTTTGTTCACTCTCTGAACATCATTTCTCTATAATCTCTAAAATATATGTATTAAATTGGATTTTCTCTTATTAATCTGGAGATTTTGTGT
The DNA here is from genome assembly GCF_057802395.1 of Ceratotherium simum simum. Lineage (NCBI taxonomy): Eukaryota > Metazoa > Chordata > Mammalia > Perissodactyla > Rhinocerotidae > Ceratotherium > Ceratotherium simum. Next base: position 86,299,952 of record NC_141906.1, on the reverse strand, counting down.
TGTTGATGTGGGGAGAGAGGGAGAATCCCCCTCTGCCTTTTCCCTTAAGGTTCCCATGGCTGGCCAAACAATCAACAAGACAGGTTAGCAGGAGAAAATAATACCAAGTTTAATAACATGTATACATGGGGGAAACTCAGAAATGAGCAACTCTTCCCTCTAAGCTGCTTGCTTAAGTATTGTAGCTAAAGGTGAGGAAGGTGTTGGGGGTGGGTAGTGGTCTGGGACTTCAGAGGGCAAGAAGACAATTCTTTTCAGGGTCACCTATAGATAATGTGGTCAGGGAGAGATAGAGTTCTTTGATAAAAGGGGCTTGGTGCCCCTCCCATTGTAACATCTATTTTACATTATCATTACAGCCATCATGATAGAAGATCTGTTCCAGGAAGGAGCCACCATGTCAAATTCTTTAGGCAGTTAGTGGGGAGGTCAAATGTCCCTCAGAGAAAACAATCAAGGTAAAGAGATATATTTCAGGGTGGCCAAATCTTGATCTCCCACATTGACATAAGTACCAATAACCATTCTGTAGATAAGAGAAATTAGGTGAGTTTTACTCAAGCCAGAGTGAGGATTATAACCTTGGAAGGGTTTTTCCAGAAAGGAAGAAAGTATTCCAGAAAAACATGGTTTTCAGTATAGTCAGATCTTTTTAGAACAAAGAACACACATTAATTACACCCAGAATACATTTTCCTCAAAGTTTCAAAGAGGTATTTGGTATCAAATTAGCAGGCCAACAAGACCCTGATGTCGGGAGGGCAACTAATAGGGGTGTTACCAATAGGGCCTTACCAATAGGGTGTAGGAGGGGAAGTTCACATTCTTATCTTAAAAGAGTGCATTCTTTACCTTAGTGGTTAAAGTAGATGTACAATGTCTGTTTGATAGGCCATAAATCAGGCTTCTTTAGTTCAAGCCAAATCATTTTTGAACCAGAATAGTTACCTCAGATATCTCAATATGTGAAAATCTCTTGTCAGTATCAATTTTATTATTAGTGCAGCCATAGGAACACACGAAGGATAGAAGGGGTGCTTCCCTCCCACCACCCGACAATAGAAACTCATCTCTCATGTTACATGGCTAATTCTTGGCTAATCTAAATATATTTGTTAACAATGAATCTAATGCAAGTAATTTTTGAAGTATTATTTAATTAAATAAATTACAAAAATACACAGCAAAGACTGAGACTGCTGTAATTATTCATAACTACTACTAAATCTCTGGGCAACACAGAACATTACATATTAAACTACATGGATTGTGTGGGGGATCAGAATTGGCCACCTCAAAATGTGTCACTTTCCCTTGATTATTTTCTGAAAGACACTTTGAATCCCCCCCACTAACTGACTAAAAGAATTTAAGTGGCCTGTCCCCAGGACATGCCATCACCATAGATAACTCTGGGTATTGATAGACTGGGAGGGTCCTTGCTAGCCCATTCTTATCAAGGTTCTGTTTACCAAACATTTACAATAGTCAGGGAAATCTCCATTTGTAAATGTATCTCCCTCTCTGTACCAGGAAGAAGGGGGGATGACTTCATCTCTAAAAACTTATCAGTGCAGAAGGACAGGCCTTAAATGTGCATAATAACCTTACTCTTGTTTACTGTGCTTTTCTGGTAATCTCCCATAACTGACTCCCTCCACCCCAACATCGTCTTTTGTCTTTACCTGAAGAGGGTATTTAAGATGAGAACCTCCACCATTTTGTAGAGTTACCCAGTTTTCTGGGTGTCTCCCATGTATACATGTTATAAAACTGTTTGATTTTCTCCTGTTATTTTGTCTCATGTCAATTTAATTTGTAGCCCAGTCAGATAGGGTAGCCAGAGTGGGTAGAGGATAGTCTTCCTCCCCTACAATGGTTTCTAGCCTTTGTGCATTTAAATAAAGACCTTTCAAATTAAAGAATTTTGCATCACCTTCTCTCTTATTTGCACACACACACACGCACACTTTTCCACCTCCATTGCCAATCCTCACCCTCCAATTCTGTTTAGTCTGCCTTCAAATCTGCTTAAAAAGAAAATTAATCCATCAGGTCATTGTATTAATCTCATTGTTCGCTGTATTGAATAGGTTTCATTTCTTTCATTGCAGTGCACTGTGATAGTGAAATGAGAATGTGGGTCTAACAATGTCTCTGGTAGTGCTGGCCCCAGGAGCTAGGCATCAATCTCTCATCTGGGTCTGAGAATAGCTGAGCACCCTCAGCTGCTATGGTCTAGGAGGGAGGGTATAGGAGGCTGGATGGAATTCCTGAGTAGAAGAAGGGCCAGTCACTGTCCTGGTGAGTATGAACATGACCTTCTCTTGGCCAGTTCTGGCCAAAGACACATTGAAATAGGCAAAGCCCTCATGTGGATCTTGGGGAGCCAGAGTTGTTGAGTTAGCATGTTCTGGATGTGACTGTTTAGACAAACACTCTGAACGTTGACCACCACCTCCCAAATGTCCTGGCAGGATACACATTCCAATGCTCTTGTGAGTCTCACTTCTCCCTACCTCACAATCACTATGCTCCTTTCTTCCCTCCAAACTGACATCCTGCTGTTAACCAAACTTCTGGATTCTCCTGAACTCACCATTTCATTCCTCCACACTCTGCACTTTCACTTCTCTCTGCCTTGAATTCCCTTTCCCCTTGTCTGAAGAACACTTTCTCATTCTTGATATCTTAGCATGAAAGTCATAGTCTTGTGGAGCCTTCCCTCAATGTCAGGTGAGGTGTGAGCCCTGACCACTCTGCACATCTCTGGACCAGCCCATGCCTCTCACTTTGTCCTCACCACTCACTCTGTCTTCACCTCATTCATTTGCTCATCTCTTTTACCTACTCATCTGTAAGGTCTTGGAGGACAGGGACTGTGTCATATTAATGTCTGAACCCCTGGTACCCAGTTTGGAGTTCAGCTCAGAGCAAATTTCCTGAGTGAGTGAATGAATGAAGGTGCCGGAAGGATGAATGCTGGGTTAGAATTGGTGAATACCAGGACTCAGAACACAGCTTTCAGGTCTACTCAAGGCTGTCTCCTCTGCAATGTTGAAGATTGGTAAGCTAGCTCATGAATATCCCTGAGGAGATGACTATTACTGTGACATCTTCTTTCCCTGGAAGCAGGCTGTCCACGCTGTTGTCAGGGTTCCCTGTCACCAGCTCTTCTGTCATCTGCAGACTGATGATAACCAAGGTGTGCTGTGCATCTCTCTGGAAGGAAACAAGGCTGCCTGTCTGAGGATGTGATCTCTGTGAGTGCAGATACAACCCTCCATCACCAGATGGGGTTGGAGGAATGGGCACACACCCCGGGTCTGCTCTATCATACCTGAGCTGTGTCTCTGCTCCACAGTGTCTGGGGTGGAGGGCAGAGACTATTGTGGGGAAGGCACTAGGGGCAGGAATGACATCTGTGGAGCATTTATATCTGCCAGACGTTCTGCTAAGCAGTTAATATCATTTACTCCTCACAACAATCTAATGAAGTAGGTGATATTTTTATCATTATTTTATAGATGAGTTCACTGAATTTGCAGAAGCAATGTATCTTATTCAAAGTTATATTTCTAGAAAGTGGTGGCTGGTTAGAATTTGTATTTCAGGCCTGTCAGACTGCAAACCACATGCTACTGATCTCTACTTCATGCTGCTCTGCAGAACACAAGGTATCTGAGAGTACCTGAGAATGTGGGATCACTGCTTCCTCTGACTCTAGTGTGGTGGAAGGGGCACTCCAGCCATGGAGCTAGTATAATCTATGGCAGGCAGCCATTGGTTAGAAAAATTTAACAGAGGAGGTCAGGTATATATCTAATGGACATAATATCCATTTGAAATCTTGAAAATGTTAACCTACAATCCAACCAAAAACAAGGTACTGAGCAAGGTCCTGGGATCTGTGGGTTGTGTCACTTTTAATCCCCTCCAGCTCTTGTCCAGATGTTTGTAGTCATGAAAATTCTGAATCCAAATTTCTGGGCTTACATGCTGTCTGTCTGTCACTGGCTCAGTATTAAGTGGGCAGAGCAGGACCCATTTAATTAATGCATTTGTTTGCTCACATTGCAGACTCTTTTGACAGGTCACATTTCCTGTACATGCCTATGGAAGCTGTGGCCTTTTAATGAACTGTTTAGAATATGTACCAATTAAAGCATTCAGCAGGCTGAGCATTGGCAGCCTTCAGCCTGTTAATTACTCAGGGTGAGCTATTAAATTAAGAATTGCTCCTGAAATGCCATACTAAGAACCATTCACAGTGCTGGCCAGTGCCATGTTCTGTTGGGCCATCTGTGCATCAAAGGGCCAGAGGAGAAGGACAAGCCACCAAGAAAGAAAATAGTCTAGAGGAGAAGGAATATTATGGATTGCCAATCCTGGCAGCAAATTCAGAGAATTATTTTTCTTGGAAATCAAATATATTAGAATATTTTATTATAACTTCGTACTACACAATACAAACTCTTCATTTTATGCTATAATTTTCTGAGGGGCAGGTTCTATGGCCTGCAGGAGGAATAATTGATATCTACTGGGGGCTCACTAAATGCCAAGCACTTACAAGATGGTTTAAATATATTATATTTACCTCTTCCAAAGCCTAAAAACTGATCTTATCCACATTTTACAGTTTTTTTAAAATTTTTTGTTTATTGCAGTAACTGGTTTACAACATTGTATAAATTACAGGTGTACATCATTATACTTCTATTTCTGCATAGATTACATCATGTTCACCACCCAAATACTAATTACAACCCCTCACCACACGCATGTGCCAAATTATCCCTTTCACCCTCCTCCCTCCCCCCTTCCCCTCTGGTAACCACCAATCCAATCTCGTCTCTATGTGTTTGTTTGTTGTTATTATCTACTACTTAATGAGGGAGATCATACGGTATTTGACCTTCTCCCTCTGACTTATTTCACTTTGCATAACACCCTCAATGTCCATCCACATTGTCACAAATGGCTGAATTTCATCGTTTGTTATGACTGAGTAGTACTCCATTGTGTATATATACCACATCTTCTTTATCCATTCGTCCCTTGATGGGCACTTAGGTTGCTTCCAAGTCTTGGCTATTGTGAATAATGCTGCAGTGAACACAGGGGTGCATGTATCTTTACGCATTGGTGTTTTCAAGTTCTTTGGATAAATACCCAACAGTGGAATAGCTGGATCATATGGTAGTTCTATCCTTAATTTTTTGAGGACTCTCCATACTGTTTTCCATAGTGGCCGCACCAGTTTGCACTCCCACCAGCAGTGTTTGAGAGCTCCCTTCTCTCCACATCCTCTCCAACACATGGTGTTTCCTGTCTTGTTAATTATAGCCATTCTGATGGGCGTGAGGTGATATCTCATTGTAGTTTTGATTTGTATTGCCCTGATAGTTAGTGATGTTGAACATCTTTTCACGTGCCTGTTGGCCATCTGTATATCTTCTTTGGAGAAATCTCTGTTCCGGTCTTTTGCCCATTTTTTAATTGGGTTGTTAGTTTTCTTGTTGTTGAGATGCATGAGTTCTTTATATATTTTGGAGATTAATCCCTTATCAGATGTATGGTTTGCAAATATCTTCTCCCAATTGTTAGGTTGTCTTTTCGTTTTGTTGATGGTTTTCTTTGCTGTGCAGAAGCTTTTTAGTTTGATGTAGTCCCATTTGTTTATTTTTTCTATTGTTTCTCTTGCCTGATCAGACATGGTGCTTGAAAATATGTTGCTAAGACCGATGTCGAAGAGCGTACTGCCTATGTTTTCTTCTAGAAGTTTCATAATTTCAGGTCTTACATTCAAGTCTTTAATCCATTTGGAGTTAATTTTGGTGTATGGTGTAAGGTAAGGGTCTACTTTCATATTTTTACATGTGGCTATCCAGTTTTTCCAAAACTATTTCTTGAAGAGATTTTCTTTTGTCCATTGTATGTTCTTGGCTCCTTCGTCGAAGCTTAGCTCTCCATAGATGTGTGGGTTTATTTCTGGGCTTTCATTTCTATTCCATTGATCTGTGTGTCTGTTTTTGTGCCAGTACCATGCTGTTTTGGTTACTATAGCTTTGTAGTATATTTTGAAATCAGGGAGTGTGATACCTCCAGCTTTGTTCTTTTTTCTCAGGATTCCTTTAACTATTCGGGGTCTTTTGCTGTTCCATATAAATTTTAGGATTCTTTGTTCTATTTCTGTGAAAAATGTTGTTGGAACTTTGATAGGGATTGCATTGAATCTATAGATTGCTTTAGGAAGTATGGACATCTTCACTATGTTAATTCTTCCAATCCAAGTGCATGGAATATCTTTCCATTTCTTTGTGTCTTCTTCAATTTCTGTCAGCAATGTTTTATAGTTTTTGGTGTACAGATGTTTCACCTCTTTGGTTAAGTTTATTCCTAGGTATTTTATTGTTTTTGTTGCAATTGTAAATGGGATTGTAGTCTTAATTTCTCTTTCTGCTACTTCGTTGTTAGTGTAGAGAAATGCAACTGACTTTTGTATGTTGAATTTGTATCCTGCAACTTTATCGTATTCATTTATTACTTCTAAAAGTTTTTTGGTGGATTCCTTATGGTTTTCTATATATAAAATCATGTCATCTGCAAATAGTGAGAGTTTCACTTCTTCCTTTCCAATTTGGATCCCCTTTATTTCTTTTTCTTGCCTGATTGCTCTGGCTAGGACTTCCAGTACTATGGTAGATAGGAGTGGTGAGAGTGGGCATCCTTGTCTGGTTCCTGTACTTAGAGGGATAGCTTTCAGTCTTTCACCATTGAGGGTGATATTAGCTATGCGTTTGTCATATATGGCCTTTATTATGTTGAGGTACTTTCCTTCTCTACCCATTTTATTCAGAGTTTTTATCATAAATGGATGCTGTATCTTGTCAAATGCTTTCTCTGCATCTATTGAGATGATCATGTGATTTTTATTCTTCATTTTATTAATGTGGTGTATCACGTTGATTGATTTGCGAATGTTGAACCACCCCTGCATACCTGGAATAAATCCCACATGATCTTGGTGTATAATCTTTTTAACGTATTGCTGTATGCAACCTGCTAGTATTATGTTGAGGATTTTTGCATTGATATTCATCAGTGATATTGGCCTATAATTTTCTTTTTTTGTGTTGTCTTTTCTGGTTTTGGTATCAGGGTAATGTCGGCTTCGTAGAATGAGTTAGGGAGCTTCACCCCCTCCTCAATTTTTTGGAAGAGTTTGAGAAGGATAGGTGTTAAGTCTTCTTTGAATGTTTGGTAGAATTCACCAGGGAAGCCGTCTGGTCCTGGACTTTTATTTTGGGGGATGTTTTTGATTACTGTTTCAATCTCCTTACTGGTGATTGGTCTATTCAAATTCTCTATTTCTTCTTGATCTAGTTTTGGAAGGTTGTATGATTCTAAGAATTTATCCATTTCTTCCAGATTGTCGAATTGGTTGGCACATAGCTTTTCATAGTATTCTCTTATAATGTTTTGTATTTCTGAGATGTGTGTTGTAATTTCTCCTCTTTTATTTCTGATTTTACTTACTTGTGCCTTCTCTCATTTTCTTGGTGAGTGTAGGTAAAGGTTTGTCAATTTTGTTTATCTTTTCAAAGAACCAGCTCTTGGTTTTATTAATTTTTTCTATTGTATTTTTTAGTCTCTATTTCATTTATTTCTGCTCTGATTTTTATTATTTCCCTTCGTCTACTGATTTTGGGCTTTGTTTGTTCTTCTTTTTCCAGTTCCTTTAGGTGCATTGTTAGATTGTTTATTTGAGATTTTTCTTGTTTGTTGAGATAGGCCTGTATTGCTATAAACTTCCCTCTTAGAACCGCCTTTGCTGTATCCCATAAATTCTGGCATGTCATATTTTCATTTTCATTTGTCTCCAGGTATTTTTTGATTTCTCCTTTGATTTCTTCATTGACCCAATCATGGTTCAGTAGCATTTTGTTTAATCTTCATGTATTCATGGCTTTTTTGATTTTCTTCCTATAGTTGATTTCTAGTTTCATACCGTTGTGGTCAGAAAAGATGCTTGGTATTATTTCAATCTTCTTAAATTTATGGAGACTTGTTTTGTGGCCTAATATGTGATCAGTCCTGGAGAATGTTCCATGTGCATTTGAAAAGGATGTGTATTCTTCGGTTTGTGGATGGAATGCTCTGTATATATCTACTAGGTCCATCTGTTCTAGTGTGTCATTTAAGGCCAATATTTCCTGATTGATCTTCTGTTTGGATGATCTACCCGTTGGTGTAAGTGGAGTGTTAAAGTCTCTTACTGTTATTGTGCTACTGTTTATTTCTCTTTTTATGTCTGTTAATAATTGCTTTATATATTTATGTGCACCTACATTGGGTGCGTAGATATTTACAAGTGTTATATCCTCTTGTTGGATTATTCCCTTGATCATTATGTAATGCCCTTCTTTGTCTCTTTTTACAGTTTTTGTTTTAAAGTCTGTTTTGTCTGATATGAGTACTGCTACTCCAGCTTTCTTTTCATTGCCATTTGCATGGAGTATCTTTTTCCATCCCTTCACTTTCAGTTTGTGAGTTTCTTTAGGTCTGAAATGTGTCTCTTGTATGCAGCATATATATGGGTCTTGGTGTTTTATCCAATCTGCCACCCTCTGCCTTTTATTGGGGCATTTAGTCCATTGACGTTTAAAGTAGCTATTGATAAGTATGTACTTACTGCCATTTTTTAACTTTTTTTCTCTGTGTTTTAGTAGTCCTTCTCTGTTCCTTTCTCCTTCTCTACAGAATTCCTGGTTTCTTTAGTTTGACCTCTGTCTGAAAGCTCTACTCTTTAACTCCCCTCTTCCCTCATTTTATGTTTTTGATATCATATCTAACCTCTTTTTTGTGCATTTGTATCCATTACATTCTTATCATGGAAATAGATAATTTTTCCTATTTGTGGTCTTCTCTTTTCCCCTTAAATCAGTCCCTTTAACATTTCTTGTAGCGCTGGTTTCTTGTTGACAAAATCCTTTAATTTTTGCTTGTCTGTGAAATTTTTGGTCTCTCCTTCCATTTTGAATGATAATCTTGCTGTGTAGAGTATTCTCGGCTGTAACTTTTTTCCTTTTAGCACTTTAAATATATCACGCCACACTCTTCTAACCTGTAACATTTCTGCTGAGAAGTCAGCTGATAGTCTTACGGGGTTTTCTTTGTATGTAACTTGTCTTTCTCTGGCAGTTTTTAGGATTCTATTTTTCTCTTTAATTCTAGACATTTTGATTATGATGTGTCTTGGTGTGGGCCCTTTTGGGTTTATCTTGTTTGGGGCTCTCTTTGCTTCCTGTACCTGGATGTCTGCTTCCTTCCTTAGGTTAGGGAACTTTTCATCTATTATTTCTTGAAATAGATTCTCTGCCCCTTTGTCTCGCTCTCCTCCTTCCGGGACACCTATAACATGGATGTTAGTGTGCTTGATGTTGTCCCAGAGGTCCCTTAGACTGTCCTCACTCTTTTTAATTCTTTTCTCTTTTACCTGTTCAGCTTGGGTGATTTCTTCTAGTCTTTCGTCCAGCTTGCAGATCCATTCTTCTGTATCCTCTACTCTGCTTTTGAGTCCCTCTAGTGAATTTTTCATTTCCAGTATTGTATTCTTCATTTCTGATTGGTTCTTTTTTATATCTTCCATTTCTTTGTTGACATTCTCACTGAGTTCATCTATTCTTTTCCCCACATCAGTGAGCATCCTTAACACTCTTAGTTTGAACTCTCTGTTGGGTAGGTTGCTCATTTCTGTTTCACTTAGTTCCTTTTCTGGAGTTTTATCCTGTTCCCTTACTTGGAATGTATTCCTTTGCCACCTCATTTTGCCTCTTTCTCTGTGCTTTTGTCTACATATTAGGTAAGTCAGCTATGTCTCCTGCTCTTGTATAGGTGCCCTTATACATGTGATGCCTTAGGAGTCCTGCAGTGTGCTTCCCTCAGTTCTCAATGTTCCAGGGGTGACCCCTATGTGGGCTACCTGTGTCCTTCTGTTGTGGCCTGTTTGCTCTCCCTGTATGTGCCCAGGTAGGCCGAGTTATGCTCCTGGTCAGCTGTTGTAATGCTCAGCTATTTGTAGTTGTTTTGGGCCCTTCAGTCTCTTTATCAGGTGTGGGGAGCCCCAGCACAGTTTGCTGCAGGTTCTAATACCACATTTGTGTTACCCTATTTCTTTTAAGTGAGTAGACCCCCAGTGTGGCAGGTTGTTAGACTCAGGGGCTTACAATTTCTATAAGCCTCCAGCTTTTAGGTCTCTTGTCAGCTCTCTGAGGATTGCAGCTGGGTGGGTCTGTCCTCAGGCACAGGAGCACCCAATTGTTTCAGGCTTTGGAAGGTGAGTCAAACCCCCTATGTGGGTCTTTGAGAAGCACAAGTCTTCTGCAGCTGACAAGCCCTGCTGCCCATAGGTCCACACACACAGTCAACACATTCCTGCCCTGTGTGTGCACCCTGACCTCCCGATGTGGACCCAGTATCTCCATGGCGGGAGCCCCACACGCTCCACCACTGCCCCACACTCTCCACCCGCTCTTTGTGCATGCCCTGCCCCACTGTAGTTGGCTCAGTTGCCTGGCTGCAGAGAATCCAGTCAACAATCTCTGCAGGGCCACAAGTTGCCTGAGGGCTTGTTGTTGGGTGGGGCCAGTCTCTAGGGTGGGCTGCCGGCCCTGGTTGAGCTGGATTAAATTGGTGCTCTAGTGGGTGGGGCAGACCTGGCCTAGCAGGCCTCAGGGAGAACTCCAATGTTGTCTGTGTCAGCATGTCCACACCAGGCCACAACAATGGCCACCGCCCATGTCCCAGTCCCCTGAGAGGTCTCACCACTCACCGAGATGCACTCAGGGCCTATCAGGTGAGTCTCTTTTCACCAAAGCACTGTGCACCTTTCTTTCTGGTGATTTTAGGATGCTTTCTGAAACAAGTGAGTTTGCGCGTGGGCCCTTTAAGAGCCAGTTTAATTTCTTTGTGAACCGGGTTTTCTGGGGGTACTCACCAATGTTTTAGTAGCAGGCAAAGTCAGATATTATGCCACTGGTCTCGATTGTTCTGAGTCCACAAAATGCCCACAGCGGGGGCACTCCCTGGCTCAGGGCCTCGCTCCTCCAGGGAGGCTGCGTACCTTTGGGCTGCTCCCAGGCAGCTGCAAAGCTGGAGGCTCGTGAAGGCATTGTTCCCTCTCTCCAGAAGGGAGCCTCTGCCTCTTCCACCTCAATCTGGATTGTCTGTTGTTGCAGGAGTTCCTCTTATCCAGTTTTCAGTTCTGTCTCAGGGGTAATTTTTCCACGAGTAGTTGTAAATTGGCTCTGTCTGTGGGAGGAGGTGAGTTCATAGTCTGCCTACGCCCTCCCACCTTGAAGTTTTTTATGTATTTTTTGTCCACCTTTTGACTCACTCTGGCCTGGGAAAATAATACCATTGTTCACATATCTCAGACTATTGCAAATAGGAGTAATCCAACCTCAACACGTCTGTTGGATTTGCCGTGAAACTATAGTTCTTCTCATCACAAACTTCTCCTTGACTTCCAACGTCTCAGTTTCTCTGGAACAAACTCAGTTATCTCTCTATCAGGCCAGTTTCTTTAACCTTAGAGGTCCATTTCCCTGCCTCTGGTTAACAACTCCAAACCTAAGGAAAACTGTACAAAACTCCAGGCTTTGTACAAAGAAAGGAATACAAGGCAAGGGTAAACAGAATAATACCATCTATGTGATCTATAGACCTTTAAATTTTGCTGGCCTCCATGGCTGTCACTTTTCCAGTCCCATGACACAGACTCAAACAGGAATTACCAGGAGGCATTCATGATTGAAAATTAGCCTCCTTTGCCCGACCGATACTGCTGTGGCTAGGTGTAAGTATGAATGAGGCTATGATTAGAAACCTCTCCTTAACTCTTGAAGATATTCTAGAATCTGCTACTGAAACAATATCTGCCCCCCCAAAATCCCTAGATTCTCTGGCCAAAGTTATTCTTGATAATAGAATAGCCCTTAATTATCTTTTAGCTGAGCAAGGACGTGTTTGTGCTAGGGCAACAATATTTGCTGCACTTGGTTTGACACTTCTGGAGAAGTTGGAGACTCAGCTACAGAAGATCACTGACCAAGCCACTTGGTTTAAGAAAGTGACACCTTGAATGAGGTCTTTCCTTAACTTATTTGATTCTGATTGGTTTGAGTCTTGGGGACTATGGCTCTGAAGTCACCCCAGACATTGGGACTTATTCTGCTTATAATAATTGTAATAGTCTCCCTGGTGCACTGTATTTTCTCAAAAGTGTATAATGCATGTTCACAGTCACTAAGCCTCAAGAAAATGATCTCCCTAAGATTAGAATGTCAGAAAGGGGATGAAGAGAATGACCAACTTAAACAATGTGAACCTGATATAATGAACTATGAATACCACAAAGAGATTCAGCTAAAAAAAAAAAACAAAAAAAAGGTGAGAACTCCAGAACAGTAGCTGGGAGTAGCATTAATGACAAATTTTGGTCACATCTCTCAGTCAGGCTGTGAGTCTGATCAAAGGGGAGACGAATTTTAAAAACAAAACAAGAGGACCAAATGGAGTCCCTTATGCTAAGCTCCACATCACCAAATTAAGACTTAATTACAGTTTTGGGTCTCCCAGAAATGGAATCACAAACCAGCCAATCAGGAATCACCTGATCAGTGCTAGTTAGGTAATCTGCCTGATAGACCCCTGCTGTTCTCTAAAAGGAATAACCAATTCACTTTTTTGTAACTTCCTTATTCCCATTCCCTTCTGCCTATAAAAGTCCTTCATTTTTTTTAATTGATGTTTTAATGGTTTCTAACATTGTCAAATTTTGGGTTGTACATTTTTGTTTGTCCATCACCATATATATGACTCCTTTCACCCCTTGTGCCCACCCCCCACCCCCACTGCCCTGGTAACCACAGTCCAGTTTTCTCTGTCCATGTGTTGGTTTATATTCCACATATGAGTGAGATCATACAGTGTTTGTCTTTCTCTTTCTGGCTTATTTCACTTAACATAATACGCTCCAGGCCCATCCATGTTGTTGCAAATGGGACGATTTTGTCTTTTTTTATGGTTGAGTAGTATTCCATTGTATATATATACCACATTTTCTTAATCCAATCGTCAGTTGAGGGACACTTAGGTTTCTTTCACTTCTTGGCTATGGTGAATAATGCTGCAATGAACATAGGGGTGCATAAGCCTCTTTGGATTGTTGATTTCAGGTGCGTTGGATAGATTCCCAGTAGTGGGATGGCTGGATCATAGGGCATCTCTATTTTTAATTTTTTGAGGAATCTCCATACCATTTTCCATAGAGGCTGCACCAATTTGCATTCCCACCAGCTGTGTATGAGGGTTCCTGTTTCTCCACATCCTCTCCAACATTTGTTGTTTTTTGTCTTGGTGATTATAGCCATTCTAACAGGTGTGAGGTGGTATCTTAGTGTTGTTTTGATTTGCATTTCCCTGATGATTAGTGATGTTGAGCATCTTTTCATGTGCCTATTGGCCATCTGTATATCTTCCTTGGAGAAGTGTCTGTTCATTTCCTCTGCCCATTTTTTGATCGGGTTGTTTGATTTTTGTTGTTCAATTGTGTGAGTTCTTTATATATCATGGAGATCAACCCCTTCTCAGATGTATGTTTTGCAAATATTCTCTCCCAGCTGGTTGGTTGTTTGTTCATCTTGATTCTGGTTTCATTTGTCTTATAAAAGCTCTTTAATCTGATAAAGTCCCACTTGTTTATTTTTTCTTTAGTTTCCCTAGTCTGGGTAGGCATGTCATCCGAAAAGATTCCTTTAAAACCAATGTCAAATAGTGTGTTGCCTATATTTTCTTCTATGAGTTTTATACTTTCAGGTCTCACCTTAAGGTTTTTGATCCATTTTGAGTTAATTTTTGTGAATGGTGATAGCACATGGTCCACTTTCATTCTTTTGCATGTGGCTGTCCAGTTTTCCCAACACCATTTATTGAAGAGACTTTCCTTTCTCCATTGCATGTTCTTAGCACCTTTGTCGAAAATTAGCTGTCCGTATATGTGTGGTTTTATTTCTGGGGTTTCAATTCTGTTCCACTGATCTGTGTGTCTGTTTTTGTACCAGTTAAAAGTCCTTCATTTTGTACAGTTCAGAGCTTCTTTCTATCTGCTAGATTGGATGCTGCTTGATTCAAATTAATTTTTGCTCAAATAAACTCTCAAAATTGTTAAAATGCCTCAGTTTACCTATTAACACAGCCAATCAAGGTCCTTGTGGGTAGAGTTGTGAATGACCACTAATATTCCTAATTCCTATTTAAACTTGGTAAGATCTTCTGAAAGTGGAGGTAAAAAGGCTTTATTATTTAAAATATCTGTTGCTATCCAGGGGATAGGAACTCTTTGCAGTGGAGGAGGCCAGGACACATCTGCAAAGGACATTGCATAGAAAGGCCTGAAGTTGGAAGAGCCTGATTATAGAGCCCTGGAAAGTAGGATAAGTTGTAAGGGACAACAAAGCAAGCCTCGCTGTCCATCCAGAGATATTCTGATTAATTAACCTCCTGACCTTCAGAATTTATACTAGTAACCTGTATACTTTGGGCCTGGAGATCTGGCTGGAGTGCTCTTTGTAAATCTTGTAGGGAAAGGAAAGTTAAAACAGGCAGCTAGGTGTTTAGGAGATCTTCTGGGGAAGGTGGAGGAGTTTTGAGTGCTAAGGGTATATGCTAGGGAGATGGGACCATATTTTAAGAAGAGGAAATTACACTGCATGTGGACTTTAATTTTTATTCTAATTTCTGTTATTTCACCTTCTTAGGGGCATTCCTAAGACTAGCCATTATACTCTTTTACATCCATTTTTAAATTTGGCCTTTCTATTGGTACCAATAAGATGATTGTTTAGGATGAGAGACCTCTAAAATTTTTTTCAAATATAGAAGTTTTTCCAATTCAAATTTTCCAATTTGGCCATTGACAAGTAGGATCTCACATAAATCTCAACAGTGATTCTAATCAATATACCTTTTTATAGCTTAACAATGGATGCAAGAGGTGTCCCCCCAAAAAGGTGCAAAAGATGCAGCCTTCACTCTCAGAGCTAGCATAAGAATGCAAAGATCTTCATTGTCACAGGCAGTAAGAATGGTATAGTAAAAATGATGTCTCTTGTTTTCCGTGAGAATGTAAGACACCTCTAGTCGCAGACCCACTAGTCTGTGACACTGGATAGGCACTACTGGAATGGGACTTTTCCAGCACTAACAAAACAATGAAAGTTGAGATGACAAAAGCCCCTTATAGACTGGGACTCCTTATGACAAGTTCCCTTGCTAGCTGGCACAGTCAAACAAAGAGTATGCTGCTTGTGACTTTGTGTCTCAGAATTTCAGTCTATTTGACTTGCCACCAGATGCACGTCAGTACATGTATCTTCTGGCTGGCGAAGATCGAAGAGAATATTCTTACGGATCACAAAGATAAAGTCACAGGACAGAGAACAAGACAAATGGAAAACCTCATCCAGTTTTTACATAACAAACCCACAGCAAAGTCTAAATTGTCTAAACAGATGCTAGTCTGATGAGAACTGTGAACTCACCAGTCTGCGAGGCCAGCTCCAACAACAGGCTTATAGGAGCCTTGCCTGTGTTCTTTCCTGTGGTTTTCCTCCTTATATCAAATGACACAAAATACAGAGACAAAAGGAAACAATGACTATCTCAGGGAAGATAGGGATCAATAGAAAACAAGAAGACTCACAACAAATATTTACCAGAGTTGCTGTACCCAAGAAACAACTTCACAAAAATAATTTCTTTTGCTAATCTAAATTTAGAAAAAGAAAAGGACTCTCAGTACTCTCATTTTCACCATAACCTGCAGGCAGAGATCCAGAATATTGATATGGTAAGAATTCTTACCTTCTGCTGGCTCCTGTCAGAGGTCCCAGGGTCTCTCACTTGCAGTAACTCCAGAGTGAGCAGTGTCCCACTAGTGGAGGGCCCCACATTGGGCACCAAAACTATAGGGGCAGAAAACTTTTCCCTTCTTCCCTTCTAGTTCTCTGGATGGTCTAATAATTAAATTGACATAAGACCAATTAACAGGAGAAAAACAAATTTAATTTTGCACATACGTAAGCCCCACCCCCCAAAAAATATGATACTCAAAGAAGTGACCAAAGCAGGCATATTTTATATCTTTTAGACAAGGAGACAAGACATTTGTGAAGAACTGACGGGATGAAGAAGTTTGGGCTTGGGATAGTAAATTAGTGAGGAAGTAATAAGATTTGTTTATCCAGGTTTCTCAGCCCTAAATTCCCTATTTCTGGTGATAAGGATGCTTTTTACCCCTCTGATACAGGGAGGGTACTTTTACATGGGAGGTTTATTTCCTGCTTTCCAGAGGACAAAAGAGAGTCAGAGTGTCCTTCTTGCACTGGTTGTTTCTCAAGTAACTTTCATTCAATATAAGCAATATGTCCCAAATGGCATACTTTGGGATCACATATTCTGCTCTCCCTCAGTTACTTAATGGACAAAAGATGCTGCTAGCTATCCTGGTCCTTGTGGCTCACTCACAGAGACTAGACTCTGAGAAACAAAGCTGAGGAGGCTACATACCCAGATATTATAACTACTCAAGGCAAAGCACCTGGATGTTTGGAAATCCCAAATATACTTGGCTGGCTAAGGTGTCCCTTTTTCACACAGGCAATGGGATCTATGTTACTACACCCAACAAACACATTGCCATGAAAGGTCCAGGCACTACCTTTGGGAGACACAATTGCATTTCTGCCTCCATCGTTTCTGACAGAATAAGAGAGATGCCTTTTTGTAGATTGGTAATACCTAAGTAATAGCTCAGTAGCTAAGAGGGCCTTGTGGCAGGTGCTGGCTTCCTCAAATACTGACTGACAAAATTCCTGCCTGAGACTGCTCTAGAAGCATCAGGAAGGTGACTTTGGAAAAGCAGGATGAAAAGGAGGGGAACAAACCCTTCCTGAAGGCACCAGTGTATTGAAATTCAGACGTGCCACATTAACGAGTAGCTCCTTGTCACATAACAAAGATTTCTGAACTGAGTTTATAAATGAGAGACTGATGGTCAGAAAGGCAGAGTCAGTGTGAGAATCCAGGTTGCTGTGGGAGATAAAAATTGGCCACCCTGAAATATGTCTCTTTACCTTAATTATTTTCTCTGATGGACATTTGACCTCCCCCACTAACTGCCTAAAGAATTTAACATAGAAGGCCTGTTTCAGGAAAGAGTTACTACCAAATGATGGTTGTAATACAATGTAAAATCGATGTTACAATAGGAAAGGCACCAAGCCCCTCTTATCAAAAATTCTGTCTCTCCCTGGCCACATTCTCTAGGTTGCCAGACAAACATTTACATTTATAAGGGAAAACTCCATTTGTGAAGGTCTCTTCCTCTCTGTACCAGGAAGAGGGGGGATGACCTCATCTCTAGAAACTTATCAATGTGGAAGGTGAGGTCTTAAACCTGCATAATAACCTTACTCTTGTTTACTGTGCTTTTCTGGTAATCTCCCATAACTGACTCCCCCCACCCCCAACATCCTCCTTTGTCTTTAGCTGAAGATGGTATTTAAGATGAGAATCTCTGTCATTTTGTCAAGAAACTCAGTTTACTCTGGTTTCTCCCATGTATACATGTTATTAAACTTGGTATTATTTTCTCCGGCTAACCTTTCTTTTAATTATTTGGCCAGCCATAAGAACCTTAAGGGAAAGGCCAGAGGGGGATTCTCCCTCTTCCCCAACATTGCCTTACTCCAAACCCTGTGCTGCCTGGGATGGTGTCTGACTGACATAATAACATCAGAAGTCACACTGATAACAGCCAACCTATCATTCTCCTTGATCACTTCCCACATGTGTTTCCTGGGGAGATAATAAAGGGCCTCCCATGGGTCTGGACCTGCTCCCTAGTCTCACTGATTCCAGGGAGGCATCTGTTACCTTCAGGTGCTGACAGAGGAGTGAACTCAGCTTTCCAGGATGACTGCTTATGAGGCAGGGGTGGGCAAATGACCAGTCCATATCGGCCAGGGCAAGACAAAAATAGTAACAAAAAAACTCAAGATAAATCGATCATAATTGGTAGTGAGAGCCTGAAAAACTACTTTTAAGGGGGAAGTAACATTTCACAGTGGGATCTGTCAGATTCTTTTCAAATGTAAAGGAGGCTACAGAGGGGAGAGTCTGCTATTAGAGTTGTTGATTACTTGTTGAAATCCATAAATGTTACTGGGGACAAGATCATCTGAATGTGAATTAAGTGTCCTGAGTAGTCATAATCATTTAACTGTATGTGCTTATGAGTAGGGAGAGTAAAATTTAAGAAGAACAAGAAAAGCAGTCTCGGGGTCCCTGGGATATGTTTAGAAATCTAGGAAGGAAGAAATATGCCTGTGTCTCAGGATGCTACTATGAAAGCCTCACAGCACAGGACAACTAATATTTTCCTTCCTAAAGGCAGAGACCTTCTGCTGAAAATCAACTGTGTACCAAGGTCTTTTCAAGAGGGAACATGAAGGATAGTGGCTACCAGGACAGGCCCTAGAATCAGACAGCTCTGGAACACCAGCCAGCCATGTGACTGAGGAAGTCACTCAGGAAAAATCACATTTTATTGTGAGGAAGTCTAGCATGCAGATGGCAGGAGGCCGGATCTTTCTGGCTGCAGCATTCTGCTCACTGACTTTTTCCTGAAGTAAAGGTTTGAGAAATGAAGAGAAGGGATCATGTTAGGCCTGCATTTCCACTGCTCCAGCCCCCTTTTGTACAGCCCTCATTATACTCAGAGAGAGCTTCCCTAGGCTGGACAGGACCCCATTCAGCCAAGTGAGAACTGGAGATGGAACAGAATAAAGAACAATGGTTCTTTACAAAGCAGAGCACAGGGCATCAGCTGAGCTATTTCTGGGGGACCTGGGGACTGTCAGCCTTCTTTGGATAGCTTTCCTTCTTTTTCTAAGCAGCCTTCCTTCTGCAACTTTGCCTGGAGGAAATTATAACATCTCTGGTTTCTTGATACAGAACTGAGCTTTATTTCCCTGTTCATTTTTAATTCTTTATAAATAGATTGAAGGCAGAGATTTGATCTTTGCAAATGAGGTTCCAGAATGGTTTTCTGGAGCCTGCTGGGCCAATTCAACATTGTCTGAGAATCTAATATGACCTCCATGTTTCTCTAATGCCACAAGAAATGGGGAAAGGCAGACAGCTGGGTGGCAGTCAGCAGAGCCAGCCTGAAACACACTGATCTTGAGCCTGTCTTTATAGGTTCATAGGCCTGGTGTGAAGATGGCTCTTCTTTAGTGGGCTCATGAGCAAATACATCAGCCCCTTCCCATAAGTTGGCTCTCACAAAGAGAGAGTAGATAGTATACTCCAAAACCAAGCTCATGAACTTCATTTATCTATAGATTAAACACCATCCCAGTTCAAGTCCTATCCGGTTTTTTGTTTGTGGCTGTATGTGCAAGTCAAAAAGCTGATTCTAAAATTCTTACAGAAAGGCAAAGAGACAAGAAAAACCTTCTTAAAAGAAAAACATAGCTGAAAGGCTAACAGAACCAAATATCAAGGCCTTTTACAAAACTAAGGAGAGATGAATTTACCAATAGGACAGAATAAAGTCCAGAAATGGATCCAGACATATAGGGTTCCTGTATCTGCAACAAAAAGTGACACTGCAGTGCCACATCCTGGGAAGGATGATCTTTTTAATAAGTGATGCCAGGGTATGTGGACCTGCAAATGGAAGAAAATGCAGTCGTGTGGGACTGTAAAGTAAAACAATCGCTTTGTAAAGCTGCTTGTACAGCTACTAAAGCTGAACTCATGCAGGCTGTGAGAGCAGCAAGAACATTCCTAGGTGTAT
Organism: Ceratotherium simum simum; assembly: GCF_057802395.1. Classification (NCBI taxonomy): domain Eukaryota; kingdom Metazoa; phylum Chordata; class Mammalia; order Perissodactyla; family Rhinocerotidae; genus Ceratotherium; species Ceratotherium simum. The sequence goes on along the minus strand of NC_141906.1, from coordinate 86,280,022 downwards.
ACTCAATGGAAATGCAAACACATGCTCTCCCAACCATGCATCCAAGAATGTTCTCAACACCACTGGACTTTCCTGTAGTCATCCTTCCCTTTACAGCAATCTTGACATCCTTCAAGACCCCTGATGTGTGTGGTTTCCGCTTGAAAGCATTTCAGAAGCTTTTAGCTGTAACCTTGCCTTACTGTAGAATTCTCACCACAATAATCTTCTCTGAAGGCCCTTACCTACTCACCTTGTGTGGCAATTACTTGAAGTGTGTGGGTGAACCACAGTTCTGTCATGTTGCAATTAACAGGGTTGACATGGCTGGCCTGGCCGCTTGACTGATAGGCAGGTGTTCGTGTTCCTCCTCACCGTCCATGTGCAAACAATCTTCCCACCCAAGCAGGATGCCATGTCTGTACTGGTCTCATCCTCTTGTGGACTACAGGCTTTTCAAGGACAGGAGTGGTGGCCGCCTGGCTTCTCTCCACAGGGCTCCAAGCCATAGAGTAAGAGCTCACTACATGTTTGGGTAGCTATGTAATATGGGGACAGACTTCCCTTCCTCTTTACCTATGAGTCATAGAGATTTGCCCCAAAGAACAACTACAAATGATAATTAAATTTATTGTGGGATCAACTTCATAAGAAATAAAAATACGTCACTGAGCTTAGCTGGAGATGATATTTAAGGTGATGGCTCAGGCCATTTCAGGGAGTTACTTAGTTTTACTGGGTGTCTTCTATGTACACAGGAGGTATACATGTTATTATACTTTTGTTTGTTTTTCTCTTGTTAATCCTTTTTTATTATAGGGGTGTCTTAGCCAAGAACTTAGAAAGGTACAGGGAAAATTATGTTTTCTCCCTCACAAAATTCTGTAGGAGCTCTATATACTCTAAAGGCAGATGGAGAAAATGGGAGATGCATTCCTGAAGCACTTTGCACATTCAGCAGTTACAGAAATTATGAGAAATTCAAATCAAAAGAAGCCTTCTTCACCTTAAAGCCATGCATCTTAGTAGTTCCCAATTCACCTTCCTGAGCTTTTTGTATCCCAGAAGCTAGAGGAAGAACAAAGAACTTAAATGTGATCAAAAAGGAAGACAAGTTTGGTGACGTGAACATGACAGGAACCACAAGCAAAATTGTTTTAGCCCCTAAATCCTTGACTAATTCCCTAGTCTCCCTGTTCATCTCACAAGAATCCCCATCCTTCTCATTTTCTTTGCCTTAGCCCCTCTCCATGCCCCTTCCAGTTTCAGGACTGTTTTCCAACTTGCATTTAAACAAAGAGCTGGCCTCAGGGAGGTGGGCACAATGGGATATGGGGGTGTTCACTCTGACCTTCTCCCACTCCATAGAACTGTCCCCTGGGATCAGCCCCTGGCGTCAGGGAACTTGGTATGTGTGGTATGTGTACCTAACAACAACAAAAAAATTACTTTGACAACAAGGAGATATTGGTCACCTTCATGCCGATATTTAAGTTAAGTAAAGAAGGAAGAAGCCATTTTGGAATGGATCAAGGAGTTGAACGGGAGGTGAAACAAAGACAGCATTTATTGTTAGTTTTCAAAGAAATTTTCCATGAAGGAGATAAGAGGAATGGGCTTGTAGCTAGAAATGAATGTGGAACCAAATAAAGGGTTTGTTGTGGGTTTTTTTTGTTTTTGTTTTTGTTTTTTGTATGGGAACACTAGGGAATATTATTCTGGTCTTGAATGTGATTAGAGACATAGAGAACAGGGGAGAGGTAGTTAAAGGGACAAAGTGCTTGTGAAATGAGAGGGGCCAGTGGGATCAGTATTAAATAGGACCCAGGTCCCTGCCTTGGTTGTGAAAATAAAGAAGAGGAGAACCACCCACTGGTATGTGGTAGAAATAGAACTAGATACGTGCAAGCTGAGGAAGATGAACCCTTAATCTTATATAGTAAGTTGTCAACTCTATTTATTGAGCTCCTGTTGGGAACTAGGTACCAAATGGGGAAATCAATGAACTATTTGTGTCACATAAATGAGATGACAGATGTAAAGTGTTCTTAGAAGAGGAGTACCCTGTAACAGAGAGGAACTTAGAGCATTAGCTCTATGGGATGGAAACATAATGTTGCTTTTGGCCAGAAGAGGACTCTCTCAAAGTGCAAAGGAAACAGGAAGGAGTGCAAGACAGAATTTGGTCTTGGTGGTTGTTTCACAGATTTTGGTTATGGTGCCATATATCCTATTTAATCAGTAATTAGAATCCCATCTCTTGTCTGCTGCTCCTATCTTTTTTGTGTGAGGAAGATTAGCCCTGGGCTAACATCCATCGCTAATCCTCCTCTTTTTGCTGAGGAAGATTGGTGCTGGGCTAACATCTGTGCCCATCTTCCTCTACTTTATACGGGGCACCGCCACAGCATGGCTTGACAAGCGATTCATTGGTGTGCACCCAGGATCCGAACCTGTGAACCCTGGGCCACCGAAGCAGAGTGCACACACTTAACTGTTATGCCACAGGGGTGGCCCCTGCTGCTCCCATCTTTACCCCACAAATGGCAGGTAAGGAGTAAGAATGATAACAGTGGATTGACTGGGGCTCCATTCTGAGATAGTAGAAGGCCTGTCCTACCCCAAGCCAGTTGTCCCAGAGTGTTCACTCTCCCCTCATAAAGCACCTCTTCCTAAGGTGCTAGGCAGGCCTGGGTGAGAACAAGATGAAAATAGGCAAGTTCTAAAAGGAAGACAGGTGGGGGAACCTTAGAGGAATGCCTGAATGCTGATGTGAGGTAGAGCCAGAGTTATGGTGATGTGGAGGGTGTAGTATTGCAAAGCCAAATGAATTTCTTCTTTACATAACACTGTACAATAAGTAGGCTTTGGATGCCTGTTGAGTTGATTTTCAATATGCTAATATACGTTAAATTGTCTAGCTATAGTGAAAAGAGATTGCTCTCATTTCCCTGCAGATAACAATAGCACACTATACACTTTGAAAACCATGTAATTTTTAAAAAGATGTTCCATTTCTTTCATAATTTCCTCAGTCTTTTACCTCTTTCTGTTTTTTTCTCTCCTTCTTCTCTTATCTTTTTCTCATTTTTTTCCATATTTTTTTTATATCTTATTTTCCTTTCTTTTCTTTATTTCTTATCTTCCTCCCTTCTTTCCTTTTCCCTGTCTCTTTCCAGAGAGGTGATGAGAAGGAGGGTGTCGTAGGGGTGGAAAAGTTTTTCTTTCTTCTATTCTAGGTTCTTTGATTGGTCTAATAGTTAAAGTGACATAGGATAGATTAATAGGAGTAAAACAAATTTCATAAGTATGGGGGCCCAATAAAAATACGAGACTCCCTGGAAGTCAGGTAATGGCTTATAGCCTGAGCTAAAGAGAGGAAGGTAAGGGTCTGGACTTTAAAGAGGAGGAAAACAATTCACAGGAAGATGAGAAGAGCAAATGTTTGGAAAACAAATATTTGCCAGGCCATGCAGATGAGTCTGATATAAAAAATTATCTCTGATAATAGCTCTCTTCCTGGTACAATCTCCCTATTGAAATTTATTTTAGGCAGTTAGGGGGGAGGTAAAAAGCTTTTCCTGAGTCTGCTGGGCCATGATTATTTTCAGCTCAAAATAACCCACAAGACAAAGTGGCACATTCTGGGGTGGCATACTCTACTCCTCAGTGCCTTCACTTTGTCCCCCTTGTTCTCCCAGCCTTTCATGTCCTCATGTTCTCTCCTCCCCCATCTCTCCCTTACTACCTTTGCCAATCTTTCAAAGAATCCACACACTCCCAGTCTGATCTCCTCTCCTCTGTGGAGATATCAGGGCCAGCACAAGCTGCCCCTATGATTCTCTAGGAGTGAGATGGCCATCCAATCAACTTGGATAATCCTGCAAATATGTTAGCCCAAAGAAGAGGTCCTGAGGTCAAGAGAGACAGACAGAGCCAGCAAATCACACCTGGTTGCTGCTTGTGGCTAAGAGGCCCCTGTATACTTTGATTCCACACTAAGTTTTGTTTTTGATATGATGTGCATGCTAAGGCTAAATTTGGAGTCACACAAACATCTTCCACCCAGTTAAGAATTTATACCTTCTTCAAGCACTGGGCAGAGACTATTTCGTTCAGATCTGCTTCATCTCTATTTTTTATTGGAAAAAGCACCAGACTGGAACTCAGCAAGCCTAAGTTCTAGCCTCAGTTTTACCATTTTTTGGCCTTGTAATCTTGGAGAAATCACCAAATCTTCTAGAACTCCATTTTCCTAATGTAAAATAAAGAAATTAAATAACCAGATGTTGCAAACTGGTGGCCTCTAACCAGATCTAAACTCCAAATGTGTAATGTTGGTCCACATGGTATTTTATAAAATGTGAATTTAAATGATTTTTATAAGGCATGTGATACATAGTTTGCCACTTCCTCAGACTTTCTATCCTTTAAAACTTCTCAAGTTACTTATGATGATGTCTTTGTCTACCCTACCCTTGTTGACATTAGAGATTTCAGTAGATGGGCTAATGCTAAGATTCCTTCCACTACTAATGTCTTTGATTCTATCTTAAGTATATCAAAGTGGTTCCCACATGAAATCAAATATTTTCCTGAAAATAGAAAAGTTTAGACAATTGTCCAAGCGATTCCTAACATCCTTGTATGTTCCAACATGTAACCATTGTCTCATTTATGTTATACTATATCACCAAATAGTATTTACAGGCACTTAACTATTCCTGGTTCATGCTGGGCCCTCTAACAAATCCATCCTAGATGACATTGGTGCTTTCTAAGTGCTTATACACCTGTGGAGGTTTAAGAGTAAAGGTCCTTGGAACTACTGGCATTTTAAAGGGCTTTTACTTCTTCCTGAAACATACGCAGAAGCATAATCATATGAGCATCTAATGAAAATTCCTGCTTAAAAGTGATGATGGCTCTACCTTTGCCAGTACAGTGACCAGGTGGCTCTTGCCAAACTTTCCAGTGTACCTATCATAGACTGTGGTGATTCACTAATGTTTCCATAGGTGGAGACTTTAGATTAACAGAATTCTGGTTTCCTGTTTCTTAACCTATATATATATATACTCTGATTTTTATAAGAAAATAAATTGTCTTCTGGGTTGAGAATGGGATTTAGCCAGAAATAGTGGCTAAGAGAACAAGGCTGGCTGCTGAGTTCAGGGCTCTCGTGCTGGAGACACACTTGGGAGAAACATCTAACTTGGACATACCTCTGAGTTGAGACTTGAGTGGATAGGTTTCAGCTCTCCCTAAATGGGTTATTTTCTGAGAAAAGAGAAGTTAACCTCCTGGGAAAGAGTGGACAGGACACAGCTTAAGAGAATCAGTTGGAAGGATCCTGATCCCCCCAGAGCAGGACACTGATTTTAAGAGTGAGCTGGATCAATGGTGTGGAGTCCTTTCAGCATTAAGTTGCCTGACTAGGAAGTGTCCACAACTTTCACCTCAGGGACAAGTATGGTCTTGATATTAACAACCTGCTTTTTCTCACTTCATCAATCACTAATTTATTAAAATACCAATTAAGTACAAAACATGAAGAAGACATATATAAAATTATTCTATATTATTCTGTTATATAACACAAATATATAATTACATGTTTTAAAAAATAAATTACATAAACATTAGTTAAAATCCCTGCTCCAACATTGTCTACCTGTGACCTTGGGGGAGTCACTTAATTCCTTTGTGCTCAGTCCCCTTCATTACATTATTTCAGTATTCCACAGATATTTATCGAAATGGTGCTATGTGTTAGGTATATTGACTATAACACTGAACATGACAGACTGTCAAAAAAAATTGTGCATACAGATAAAACAAAGCAAAAAGATGAGTTTATTGTAAGGCTTTTGACCTGCAAGCCAAGAAACTCAAGGCTATGAGAGCAATGAGTTCCAAGTTGCTTACAGACTAGGGAATTTTGGGGTAAGTGTGGACATTATTCGGCTTTTTTCAGCTGATTGGTTTTACTGAATTCATTTGTGTGCGTGCGTGTGTGTGTGTGTGTGTGTGTGTGTCTTATTTGGGATTTTCTATATATAGAATCATGCCATCTGCAAATATATGGATACCGTTACTTATTCTTTTTTATTGTGGATACCTTTTATTTATTTTTCTTGCCAAATTTCTCTGGCTGGCATTTCCAGTGTGATGTTGAATAACAATAGTGAAAACAAGTGTCCTTGTCTTGTTCTTGATCTACGGGGGAAATGTTTAGTCTTTCACTATTAAGTATGTTATTAGCTGTGGGTTTCTCATAATGGCCTTTACCATATTGAGGAAGTTCTATTCTTTTACTAGTTTTCAAAGTATTTTTATCATGAAAAGATGTTTGATATTTTCAAATGTTTTTTCTCCATCAATTAAGATGATCATATACTAAATTCTTCATTCTATTAATGTGGTATATTGCACTGATTGATATCTTATGTTGAACTACCATTTCTTCCCTGGGAAAAATCCTACTTGGTAATTGTGCATAATCTTTTTAAGATGTGGTTTTGGTTTGTTACTCTTTTGTTGACTATATTTGCATCTATATTCATGAGGAATATTGTTCTGTAGTTTTCTTTTCTCATTGTTTCTTTTTCTGGCTTTGGCATCAGGGTAAAACTGGCCTCATACAGTAAGTTAGGTAGCATACCCTTCACTTCCATTCTTGTCAGTCAGGTCTACTAGTGACAAACTCTACGAGCTTTTTTCTGAGAACGTCTTAATTTCACTGTCAGTTTTGAAGAATAGTTTTATCAAACGTAGTGTTTTAGTTAACAGTTTTTTCTCTCAGCACTTTCAAAATGCCATTCTTTCTGATCTCCATGGTTTCTGATGAGAAGTCAGCTGTTAATCTTATTGAGGAACATTTGTACATGATGAGTTTCTTCTCTCTTGCTGCTTTGAAGATTCTTTCTTTGTCCTTGGCTTTCAACAATTTGATTATAATATGTCACAGTGTGGATATATTTCTTGGGTTTCATTGAGATTCTTAAATGTGCAGATTTCTTTATTTTGTCAAATTTGGGAAGTTTTCAACCAATTGTATTTCTTTGAGTATTCCTTCTGCTCCTTTCTCTCTCTTCTCTCCTTCTGGGACAATGATTATATATTTTGATAGACTTGATGGTTTCCCACAGGTCTTGTAGACTCTTTGTTTATCATATTATTTAGCTATTTTTTTCCTTTCTACTCAGATTGGATAATTTCAATTGATTCCTCTTTAGTTTTGCAGACATTTTTCTTCTAGCTGCTCAAATCTGCTATTGAAAATTTCCAGTGTGTTTTTCATTCCAGTTATTGTATATTTCTGCTCCAGAATTTGTTTGGCTATTTTTTTATAATCTCTGTCTCTTTATTGACATTTTCTGTTTGTTTCTAGATTGTTTTCCTTGTTTCCTTCAGCTTTTTTCCCATGCTTTTTCTTAACTCATTGAGCATATTTAAGACACTTGATTTAGAGTCTTTAGTAAGCCGATGTCTGTGCTTCCTCAGTGACAGTTGCTGTAAATTTCTTCTACGAATGGGGTATAATTTCTTGTTTCTTTACATGTGTCACTTTTTTTTGTACAAAACTGGAGTTCTGAATATTATAATGTAATAACTGTGTAAATCAGAGTCTTCCCTCTGAAGTTTTTCATTTTTAATTTTTTTGCTTGGATGTAGCTGTTTGTTTAGTGACTTTTCTCAACTTTACTTGTAAAGTCTGCATTCTTCATCATGTGAGATCTCTGTTCCTTTAGCTTGTGCTTAGCTAGTGTTTTGACAGAGATATCCTTAAAGGCCACAAGCCAAGAGGGAGGTTGAGAGAGAGAGACAGAAAACTAAACACCTCTCCAAGGTTTTGCAGATTTTCTCTGTGCTAAGGCCCTCTTTCAACACTTAGCCAGACCATTTACAACTGTGCCTTAGCCTTTACTTCCAGCTTACAATGAGCCTAGAGCCAGGAGTTAAAATTTAGGACTTTCTCATGCATTTTCTGATCATGCACCTTGCCTTGGCTATGCATCTGGCTTTCTAATGTGAGAGCTTTTGAATGCCCTAATATCCTAAGGAAACTTCCTCCCTACTTTTCTCCTATGCTTCTGGTGCTCTGTTGTATGCCTCAACTATATTCTATTTTTTAGGTTTTTTTTTTATTGTGGTAAAATATACATAATATAAAATTTATCTTTTTAAGCATTTTAAGTATAGAGTTCAGTGGCATTAAGTACATTCACCTTGTTGTGCAACTATCACCATCCTCCATCTCCAGAACTTTTTTCATCATCCCAAACTGAAACTCTGTATTCATTTAGCAATAACGTCCTATTCTCCCTTTCCTTAAGCACCACATTCTACTTTCTGTCTCTATGAATGTGACTAAGTGTCTCATATAACTGGAATGATACAGAATTTGTCCTTTTTTAAGTGGCTTATAACCATATTCTTTTGCTTGAGGTGGTTGCAGGTTGTTCATTCATTTTTGAGGAATGCCCACTGCTTTTTTGTCCTGAATGAGCTCTGATTTAGGTAAAACAAAGACAAGCACCTTGGGTCATTCCTTCAATTAACCCCAAGACAAGTTAGAACAGAAAACTGTTTTCAAAGAAGGTCTAATCTGATTCTACCAGACCCAGGAAACATGGTCCCACACTTGGAATGCAGGCTGATATCTTCCAAATTGATGCTGTACTGAGGAAAGGATGAGGCAATAGCAAATAAAAAGGCCACAAATATTTCCTTCCTTTTAAAGTGGTGTTTTTTAAGTTCTGTATTCACTTATTTGCTATAAACTTTTGATTGTTTTCTGGAGTTCTGACAAATTATTCAGACAGTTTTTGCTTGATTTTCTAATGTTTCTGTTAAGAGATAGGTGATTGGAGCTGTCTATTGCATGCTTTTCACTGACTTCTACTTGTGCACAGGTTTTGATATGAACATAATTCTTCTACTCTCTAGGATAAATCTCCAGGAGTCCAATTTCTGGGTCAGAAGGTAATTACTTGTTTATTTTTTTAAGGAACTCCAAACAGTTTTTCAGAGTATTTGTACCATTTCACCTTCCCAACAGCAGTGCATGAGTGATCCAGGTTCTCAACATTCTTATCAGTGTTGTCATTATTTTTTTTTAATTTTAGCCGTTCTGATATGTATGTAGTTACATCTCATTGTGATTTTAATTTGCATTTATCTAAGACTAATCATCTTGAACATCTTTTTATGGGCTTATTTTCCATCTGTATATCCTCTTTAGTAAAATATCTCTTCAAAAATTTCCCCTTTTCTAATTATATTCTTTTTGTTTTTGTTTTGCTGTTGCTCTTTACTACTGAATATTAAGAGATCTCTGTATATCCTAGATACGAGTTCTTTGTGAGCTCTGTGATTTGGAAATGTTTTTTCTGACACTACATCTTGTCTTTTCAGCCTCTTAACAGAGTATTCACAAAGCAAAAACATAAAATTTAAATTGATTTCTTGACCCATTGCTATGAAACTGAATGCCTTTTTTTTTGGACCAAATAGAAGCAGAGGATCTTTTCCTCTCATTTATTCTCCATTTAATCCTGACTTCTGGCCTCTTTCTGCCTTGGGTCTTTGAAGTGTTTGACTTTCCCACCCTTTCTTCATCTCTGAACTTTCTTGATCCTGTAGAAATCAGAAAGTTTCCCATCATGTTCTCTGGGAAATGTACATGGAGAAAAAACACCTTCTCCAACAATTCTCTCTAGCTTAAGGAGAGGGATATATTTGTCATGTGCATTATTGGCCACCAGCTTGGGGTGTAAAATGTTGACATCACTTGCTTGTCTGGCTTTTGCAGTGTCCCTGTTTCCTCTTCTGCTTCCTTCTAGTAGCCATGAGCTGGGCCTGCTGCATAACTTGTGGGGCCCAGTGCAAAATGAAAAGGTAAGCCCCCTGTACAAACATTATTCAGAATTTCAAGACAGTGAGAATTTCAAGCATAGCATGGGGCTTTTCCGGGCCAGAGGCCAGTGCAACTGCTCAGGACACGTGTCCATGAAGCTGGCCCTGCTAGGGGCCCTAGTGAGACCATGCTGTTCCCTCTGCAACACTTTTCCCTGGCACACCCACCAAAGCTCTTAACCTGATAAGGCAAGATCTTTTCTGTATTACCTCAGAGCTCACAGCTCCATTGAAGGAAGAAAAAATCATAATCACTGGCTTCATATGTCTGTGTGCTACATGTGATCTCTTATATTTGTCTAATTGTATTTACTTCCAAAGGCAATTTTACATCTATCAATTCATTTGATCACAAGAACAATGATGTGATACATGGGGAAATAATTATTATTGTCTAATGACAATAATATATTACAATGTAAAATTGCCCAAAGTCACATACCAATTCATAACTGCCCTGGAATCTGAAAAGTAGCCTCTCAGCTTCCGTTTAGTGGAAGACTATTTCCTATGTGTCAGAATCTCAAGTTCCAAAGGTCTGCTATGTGTTTTAGGCTTACTGAATCTTCAGAGCTAAAGATAGTGGTGACTCATACAGAGAGAGGCCAGTGTTAGCCCATGAGTCTACAGCAGGGGCTGAACTCTTCCCTTTTTTAAAGAAAGGTGGCAACAACCCTGTCTTCAAGCACCAAGTGTTCTGCATCCCAGCATCATGATCAGCCTGATATATAGACTCTGTTCTCCTTAACTAAGGAGATCATATATCCTGGTTTGCCCAGAACTGGGCCCAAATACACCCGTTGTACCATAGTAATTGTTAACAGTGTTCTGTTCATTGTCACAAGCTGCTCAAGTAAAAGTTTATGATGTTCCATACTTAACTTCACGTATACAAATTCTCATATATGTGAAGTAACCTTAGCATTTTTCTGATCCTCTTCATATTATCTATGCCTGGGACCCAAGCTTGCCCTCATCTGGCAGAACAGTCTCTGCCTGGATCTCAGCAGATCCAGGTTCATCAGCCTTGACCCTAGAGTCATTAGTGCTGACTTCCTGGATTCTGCCTTGCTGCCAGCTTGTTCCCACAGACCCAGCCTTCATTCTTTGCTGTAAAAAATCATCCTAACATTTATCTCTTTCTAGTCTGACTATACCTTTCAATCTATCAATCAGCTGTGTGATCTTTTCAGCCACCTGACCTCTCCAAGTCTCAATTTTCTGGGCTGTAAAATGTGAATAATAATACCAACTTAATGTGGTTGTTGTAAAAATAAAATTAGATCCTTACTCTTTGTTAAAAAACATTAAAAATGGCAGAAGCTTTATTATTTTAATTGATTTTCTGCCTTTAGTGTCTCTGAATTGCCCCAAGGAGGAACTCTAGTCCTGGCTTCTCCTGGACAATCCTGTCACATTTTCACCCATGCCCATCATAACAACACCCTCCTATCAGTACGGGGGAACTTTGTGTTGAGCTGATGATGGCTTTTTATAGCTTGTTACCCCACACATAATGAAGAAATGAGTATTATGTGTTAGGCAATCACTGCTGCAGCCATCCTCTTTCAATCACTCAGCCCCTTGGCACCTGTAAATTCACTGGAAGAGGATTAGTGAATATCTGAGATTCAGACGATGGCTATGGAATTATGCCCAGGTAGGTGAAGCCCATGGCCTTGTTTCCATGAACAATGTTCCAACACGTCAGGCACAAGCTGGTTCTCAGACTCCATATGTGATGAGAACACTTAATTTCCACCTGCAGGAAGTATCAACATTTCTCCTGGACTCCAAGCTCAGCCTTCACTGGAGAGAGAATGTAAGGTATTATACCAGCTTCATGCCAGGACCTCAGCCTGAAGGGCTGATCCAGTCCTTGCTGGTAGTCCAGTCCTCATTCAGTGCCCATGGTCTATAACCATGAAACCATGACTCTTACTCTGTTGCTGAACCCACCCTGGGCCCCAATTCTTATGAATACATTTCTACCCTGGTCTCTGCTCTAGTAAACCTCCTAATATCCGAGAGCCCTCTTGGGTTTGAGGCCTTGCCTTGTTCTCACCACTTTTTTCCACCAAATCAGAGCTCTGATTTCAAGAAGGCAGCTGAGATCCTGCTCCATGTGGACAGGCTCCCATGAGGTCATCTTGCCTGGACTTTTGAGTCTTACTTGTGTGTTAGGGTAGTCTCTACTACTTTACCTGGAGCCATACTTGACCTAACCTTTACCTGTTCTTACATTGCCATATCCACCAGGATGTCAGCCTTGCCTAGACAGTTGGAATACTTCATACATATCAAAGCCTAGTTAATTTCCTTCAGTTTCTGTTCCACCTAAATGGGAAGGTCTGGGTGAAATATTCGATCTGAACCTCTATTTGATTTGCCTCTAGCTTACTAGTTCTTGTGGTTGCTAGCTAAAAATGAATGAATTTAGAAAACTATGCAGTGCCTACCTGTCTTATTCAGTATTGAATAATTTTCTTGAAATTCCATCCATCATACATGACTCCAAGAGCTCTGACATGCCCTGGTCCTGCTTTGTTCTTTAACACAATCTGCCCTTTTCTCCAGAGGGTTGTTGAAATAGAGAAGTATCTGTAGACAGAGGTGGTTACCTTGGGCACACTGGACCTCTGACCTGACAGTCTCTCTCTGTTCCACATCTTTAAAGCTACACAGTTAATCTCAGATGATAGGTTTATTGCTCTTCCCCATAGAAAAGCAAGCATGGGAAACAAATAAAGGACAATGGACTCAATCTTGTGTCAGAAACAATGTTTGATACACTGAGATGACACCTCTGATAACAGACAAGCCCAGTTAGCATCTTCTCTCCAAATACAACAATTACCCAGCAATAGGGGAAAGCCTTGGCAGAATAGATCACCTCCTGGAAAGCAATTTCACACTAGAATAAACAGAGAAGAGATGAAATGATAAATGCATTGCATTGTCCAGTTTTTAACCTAGAATTTCATGTACTAAAAAATAACAAATTAATGCCAGCAATGACTGAAACACATCCTAAGATTTGAAAAAGAGGTCTAGGAATAGAAGACATTCTAAGATGATAAATATCTAATGTCAAGCTTTCACTTAGCCACAGGATTCTGACAGATAATGCCAACTTGGTTACATCTGAGTGAGCAGTGAAAAGAAGAAAGACACAGAGAAACACTAAAAGAAGGAAATAAATAACTACAATGGGTGGCTATAAAACAAAAGAAGCACAACATATATATGTACAGATATTTTTCAACAAAAATATTTCTCTGTAGGATTGTTAGGCTCCTGCCTTAGCATCTGGTATGACATCTTGAAAAGATGTCTGATATTCAGTGAGGAATCAAAACAGAAGACAGGAAATCACTCCTATTTTGCAAGACAAAGCTGTGTTGTTTTCCTCATGCTCTCCTGGATGGATGGACTTACTTTACAAAGTTGAAGCTAATGAACTCAGAGATATCTGTAGGGAAAATACTTTAATCCTTTGAAAATTGGGTATTAATGCCTTTAGACCCATGTCAAGGGGGGTAAATACAGAGCTCTTTGACTTTTGAAATCCTGAGACCAAATTTGCATTTGCTAGACCTGATCCTGGGCAATAAGGAGTTGAGACAACAGAACAGGTGACATGTGAAACACCTGTTCAAAAAAAAAAAAGTTCAACATAGTAAATTTGAAGATCTAATTGACTTTACTAGGTGATTCATGAATTGGGCCGCATTCTATCTAACAAGTAGAAAGGTGTGGGAGATCAAAATTGGCCACTCTGAAATATGTCTCTTTACCACGATTATTTTCTCTGACAGACATTTGACCTCCCCTGCTAACTTCCTAAAGGAATTTAACTATGGGTATGGACAGACTGGCAGGGTCCTCACTAAGCCCATTCTTTTCAAACTTCTGTTTACCAAATATCTCCATTTGTAAAGGTATGTCTCTCTCTGTATTGGGAAGACGGGAGATGACCTTACCACTGCAAACTTATCAAGAGGCAGAAGAGGACTTAAATCTACATACTCTTGATTACTGTGATTTCTGTCTCTCTGGTCATATTTTCTATAGGTGGCCCTACAAAGCATTGTCTGACAGACATTTATATTTTCCTCTCCACATAAATTGTCTTCTTCCCCTCTGAAATCCCAACCTACCAATCCCTGCAACATCCTCCTTTGTCTTTAGCTGAAGATGGTAGTTAAGATGAGAATCGCTGCTATTATGTTGAGAAACTCAGTTTCCCTGGTTTCTCCCATGTATACATGTTGTTAAACTTGGTATTATTTTCTCCTGCTAATCTGTCTTTTAATTATTTGGTCAGCCATAAGAACCTTAAGGGAAAGGGTGGAGGGGGATTCTCCCACTTCCCTGACAGTTTTGGCACCCAACGTGGGGCAAAAATTTGACTGGCTGGACACTACTTGCTCCTGGACTACTGCAGCATATAGAGATCCCGGACCCCTGACAAGAGCCAGCAGGAGGTGAGAGTTCTTACCATGTCAGTTTCCCGGATCTCTGCCTGCAGGGTCCAATGGAAGTGAGAGTGGTGAGTTTTCTCTTTCTAAATTTAGATTAACAGAAGAAAATATTGGTGTAGTTAGCTTCTCGGACTCAGGGACTCTAGGATCTGGTTGGGTACCCATTGGATAATTGATCTTTTTCCTCCCAGAAATAGTCTTTGTCTCTGTCTCTCTTTTTGTCGTTTACACAGACATCTTTATAAGCTTATCGTCTGGGCTTTTGTTTTGTTCTATGTCTTGAGAGCTTGGATTTGTGACCTTTCTGGTCTCCGCCATCTGGAGGATGTACGTACCGGCGTACATCCTTGGTGGACAGTTGAGCAGACTGGGGTCCAAGAAATTCTCTTTGTCCGGCTGTGCCTGCTGTCAGGGAAGTTTGTCATAAGGGGTCTCTTTTGCTTTCTAAGGGACCTTTGTCATCTCTGTTGTGCTTTCTTATTTTGGGGAGTGAATTCTCTGGATCTCTTTTGGGGACACCTTTGCATCCATCATTCAGCTTGGGATGAGTCTCTGTTAAGGTTAAGATCCTACTCATCAATGTGGCCAGATGATGGATCATTTAAATTGGAAAAACTTCTAAATTGGGGAAAAAATTTTTTTGAGAGCTCTCACGTAACTGTGTTATTCGTACCTAAAAAAAGGCAAGAGAAAAGAAAAAAGAAGAAGGGAAAAATTTGACTAGCCTTAAGACCCTGACTCAGGGTACAATTAAATTGAAAAAATGTAAAAGTATAAAATTATAAAGGTTGGAATGTTTAAGCTAATTTTCAGCATTGGATATAATGCAGACGTGTAGCCTTTATTCATCAAAAAAACTGATGTTATTTCTATTACAAAACTGGTTAACAAAAAATAGCTTAAATGATGGCTAATATTATCTAGTGTCTCATGAAGTCTTGTAGGCAATCTAAATAATTATTGGGAACAAGTAACTAAATAGATCTGAAAAAGATAAATGTTGGGTGAACTTTTAACAATAACTGTGTGTTATGCTGACAGTTTCCAAACTTTTTGGTGACTTAAAACTTTAGAATTTTGCTAAATTTTATGATAAAAAATTCATTGAGTATTTAGATCATTTTCAAATAAGATAAGGTATTAGACATTGGTTGCTAAATATAGTTTTGTCTACTTTTGGCTTATTACAGAAAAACTAAAAGGTGTTTTGGGTCTATTAGTTAATATATCTTATGTTGTATTAAATGATTGTACTATATAGTAACATGTTTCCAGAAATTATAAAGTGTTTATAAATTTTCTAAACCACAAAATGCTAATGTAAAAGAAAGTATATAATTGCTTACTTAGTTTCTACTTACAAATTAAGGTTTCTAAGGGTTTAAAGTTCTAATATGTGATTAAAACTACTAAAAATTAGTAAGGAAAACAGCTCTATATACAAGGAAAGTTATAAAAGGTTTGTAAAAGAGAAACTCTAGGGAAGGAGTTTTATACATGGTCAAGTTGGTTAAGATTGGTTATACAAGTTGGTTAAGATTGGAATAAATTTGATTAAGTGAATAAGTTTTAATACCAAAAGTAAGCTAGTACAAAATTAAAATTTGGTCTTCTCTTAAAAGGATAATTTTCTTGAACTTGATAAAGAGGTTATAAAAGGGTTTTCTTTACCTTTGAGTAAGTCTACCTAAAAGACAGAAAAACTGTTAAAATAAAATTTCCCATGTTCAAAAGGACTGAGGTCTCTCTATTGAGGTTTTTTGTTTGTTTGTTTTTTGCTGTTTTAACTCTCTGCCTGTCCTTGACAGTTTCATAATGAGCATTGTTTCATACTTGATCAAGTGTTTATGATAAACCTACTTAGGTGATATTGTGTGGGTGAATGTTATTGATATAGACATTTTGAAATTGTATAACATTACTGAAACTCTGATCTATTCTGGTTATCAGTCATAATTCTGATTATTATTATTATTTAAAGTATCATATGTCACAAAATTAACCAAATTTCTTTGTCAATTGCCATTTTGGGGTCTTGTTTACAGACTTATTTCTTTACTCTAATGCTTTTACAAAATGTGTTTCATCTTCACAGAAGTTCATGGAAAGGACTTTAACATTTACTCTGGAATACAGGTTTCTGACAAACTTTCTGATTATAACACTGAACTCGGTAAGAAATTACAGAACTCTGATGGAGAGACTGATGACTTCATGAAGCTGCTAACAAAAAGATCAGGATCAAAAATTGATTACACAGGACTGAATAAACTGATGGAGTGATTATATTTTTTATGATTTTTCATTTAAAATATTGCTGAATTTTTTAATGTTTTGTTTTTTCAGATTTAAGGGAAACTTTTTCTCTTTTTTCCTGAGCTAGCTATGACTTATAGCAATTTGGTAAATGATATTTTTGTAAGTAAAATTGAAATATTTATCTTTTTCTCTCTACCTGATCCCTCCAGAATTTGAAAACTCTTGGTAAGCAAATATTATTTCATGACAATATAGTTATTTGCATAAGTTCAATAAGAATCTGTTCTCCTTACAACAGGACACAATTGGAAACACTGGTTATATTACCAAGGCTGTGACTGGAACATCATATTTGCAATATAACCATACAGCTTTTGAGTAATAAAGATTGGAATTTATGGAATAAAGCCACTTGGAAATATTGGCCTGGTACCTTATGTTCCAAGCAGCACTTACTGGATAAATAAGGAATGCCACTTACCTGGCAGGTACAAGGAACCTCGAAATATTTTGGGGGAACCTCAAGAAGAGAGAAATTCACCCAAACCTATAGGTACTGCAGGAGAAGTCTGATGACAAAAGTCCTTGGCTTGACTTTCCTGGCCTCGAGAGGCCTTTGAAGTTCAATCTGAGATTCCTTATAAAAAGTTCCAGCAAAGCAGATTTAAAAGAGCCTATATGATCAATGGCTATTCTTGCTGTACTTATGTATATAATTGGGCCAAATTTATTGAAACTAGACATTTTACAAACTAGTTAGTCTTAATTTGGCTATCTTTGATAAAAATGAGGGTGATTTTAGAGAGAAACTATTTCAGTGAAAACTATAGTATACATTTGTGGATATTAGGTCCTAGTTTTGTTAATTGTCTTTTAAGGTTTATGTTTTGTATCTGTTGATGGGACTGGACCCTGATATCTTCTAGTCTCCTGAAATATCTGGCTACTGATCTCTAAACTAATGGTTTTGATTTTTTTCCCATCATTTTCATTTGCAATCACTGAGAATTGAACCTGCCCTTTTTGCTGAAGCCTTATAAACTGAAGCCGATGGACTTGATGTAAATCTGAAGGATTACCCAATGACATCATCAGAGACATTTTAAACTACAAAAGATGATTTAATGGCCTAACTTTGGAAACCTGCCTGCATCAGCACCTTCTAAGACAAACTTAATTGAACTGATCTATTATCAGAACTAAGAAATGTGTTCAATGAGATAAAACAATCTACCAACACAGCTTCTGGACTATGAAATTAGTTTAAGTTTCAAAAGGATTGTGAAACTCTTAGTTTCAAGGCTGGGACTGTGGGAGATCAAAATTGGCCACCCTGAAATATGTCTCTTTACCATGATTATTTTCTCTAATGG
Source organism: Ceratotherium simum simum (assembly GCF_057802395.1). NCBI lineage: Eukaryota > Metazoa > Chordata > Mammalia > Perissodactyla > Rhinocerotidae > Ceratotherium > Ceratotherium simum. The sequence goes on along the minus strand of NC_141906.1, from coordinate 86,262,006 downwards.
ACATTTGACCTCCCCACTAACTACCTAAAGGAATTTAACTCTGGGTATGGACAGACTGGCAGGGTCCTCACTAAGCCCATTCTTTTCAAAATTCTGTTTACCAAACATCTCTATTTGTAAAGGTATCTCTCTCTCTGTATTGGGAAGAGGGGGGGATAATCTTATCTCTGGAAACTCTTGCCAAGAGGGAAGAAGAGGACTTAAATCTACATACTGGTGATTACTGTGATTTCTGTCTTTCTGGTCACATTCTCTATAGGTGGCCCTACAAAGCATTGTCTGACAAACATTTACATTTCCCTCTCCATGTAAATTGTCTTCTTCCCCTCTGAAATCCCAACCTACCACTCCCCCAACATCCTCCTTTGTCTTTAGCTGAAAATGGTATTTAAGATGAGAATCGTTGCTATTATGTTAAGAAACTCAGTTTCCCTGGTTTCTCCCATGTATACATGTTATTAAACTTGGTATTATTTTCTCCTGCTAATCTGTCTTTTAATTATTTGGCCAGCCATAAGAACCTTAAGGGAAAGAGTGGAGGGGGATTCTCCCTCTTCCCTGACAAAGGCATTCTGGGCAGTTATACAAAATGTTACATTTTTTATAGGAAGAAGGGTGGGGCAAGAGTTATTAGTAAAAGAAAAGAATGTTTCTTTTTCCTATTTTAGGAATGTTCCTATTTTAGACCAGAACATATTCTTTTGGGGTGAAAGGAACCACAGGAATTTTAGCATCCAGACTACTTCACTAATGTTAATAAGGAAATTTTACATTTGACTGTTTAAAGGTTACCTTCCTGGGTTAGGTTGAAAACTGTAATTAAGTCTTGGTTTGCTGTCCTGGGAATAAATGATTCCATTGTGAGCCTCTTATTTTTTTAACAATTCCCTCTTTGATCAAACTCTCAGTCTAAGTGAAATAATGTAATAAAAAATTAAGATTTTAACAACATTTTCAGCTATCACTCTACAGTTCTCATAGCTTTCATTGATCCTTTGTGTGATATTCATAGGTCATGACACCTTTTCTGAGTCTCTGTGGCATTCATAGGCCATGACCTGAGGTTCACAGTTTTTAAGTTGGTCCTTTTCTTTGTTCCTTCTCTAACATTCTAGTCTTAGAGAGATTACCTGACTAGCAGTTAGTAGCTGTGAACACACATTTAAAGCTTTTAGAGAATATAAAACACCAAGGGGATTATAAGCAGGATAATTCTCAATGTTTGGAGTGTACTTTGGATCCATGGTCCCCAAGACCCAAACCAATCAAAATCAAATAATTCCAAGAAAGACTGCATTGAAGAAATTATCATTTTAAGCCAAGTGGCTTGCTCAGTGATCTTATGTAATCAAGTTTCAACTTCCGCAGAAGTGTTGATCCAAGTACTGCAGGTGATAGTGGTCATGGCATAGACAACTTTTTGCTCAGTTGAAATATAATCAAGGGTTATTGTATTATCAAGAACAATATTGGCCAGAGAGTCTAAGGATTTTTGTTGAGCAGCTAGTGTCTTAGGAGTTGAATCTGTAATGTCTCCAAGGGATAAGGAGAGATTTCTGGTCATATTCTCATTTGTATTTACTCCTAACTGGGGAAGTGGGGATCTGACAAAGGGAGATAATTTTGAATTATGAACACCTCCTGGTAGGTCATTACCAGGTTGAACACTTAGGGGAACAGTTAGATAACCTAAGAGGCATTGCCCAGATGTGTGCCAGCCACCTAGGCATTGATAGACTCAAGGACAATGATAACCACCACAGACAAAGATAAACCCTGTCAGGGCAAAACCTATTCCCATTATAGTCATACTGTTAATATACAGATAGGAGTTTTAAATGACAAATCCAGCAATCTGAAAGATTACTCGTCTTAGTAATGATCTGGGAGATATTTATGATGGCATTGTCTTTTCAGGCCAATGCCAGAGTCAAGGAAAGGAAGAGAACAAGAAAGCATTTCGTTGTCTATTTCAAGTACGAAGTCTTGATCTGGCATATTGGGTAGAAGCAATCTACTTTGATGTCAGATACTTCCTTTTCTTGTCAATTTGATTCAGAGGCCTCCAGCATTTGTACAAGAGCAGGTGTCAGGTGGAACCTTCTTTAGCTGTGAGATGTATACTCAAGGCTCAAAACCTTTTAGTTTTGTAGTAGTGTCAGTGATCAGGGGTACTTGGTAGTGTCTCTTCCAACAAGGCTAGATGGCTGTCTTCCTTTGATGGTGTTTCCAGAATACACAATCACCAGGTTCTACACTGTGACCAACAGGATACTTTGAATTGGGATCCAGGGAAGCTTTTTTGACCTGTTGATAATAAGCTTGAGGATAAGACATTAAAGCCTTACAGTAGCTGGTCATACTAGCATTAGACAACAAAGGATCAGCAGAAGGTTTTATAACAATAAATAGTGGTCTGCTGGTGATTATCTCATGTGGAGTGACTTTGTGTTTCCCAAAGGAAGTACCAGGAACAATTAGTAAGACCAAAGGCAATGCCTTAGGCCAGGGGAGTTTAGTAGCTTTGGCCATTGTGAGGACGTCACCCTCGTGACAGGGGAATGTTTCAAACCATCTGGAAAACATACATGCAATAATGAGCATATATTGATAACCTATACTAAATGGCAGTTGAATGAACTCCTGCTGCAGGTGTTTAAAGTATCCAGAGGGAGGAGGTCTGGGTCCTCTAGAGACAAAAATAGTTTTTCTTAAATGTACTATGGCAGGTAAAGGAATGCAAAAATCAAAAAATGAGGCTTACCAGGGAGCCAGGAAGAACCAAGCAACCATCTTGGATTTCCCATAGCCCTGACTATTCATTTAATTTACAACCATTGTTTACCCATCCTAATTTCTCTGATTCAGGAGCAGACTGTTGCCATGTTACAAAGACAACAGGACCACAAAAGTCTGGCAATGAGGGGTCATTTTTTGTAGAAGTAGAAAGAATGGGCTTCATCCACACATGCCACAATATTTATATATTCTGTTGCTGCTGTTTTTGTATGAAAGCCAACTAGAGCATTTCCCTGATACTAAGATTTATTCCTTTTAGGGTGAATCTCAATTTTGATGACAGCTATTTCAAAAGTTAAGAGAATAGCGGTAAGAAGATTATTTACTTCTTACCCATTTTTGATTGGGGTCCCAGGAGCCTTTAAAAAAAAAACAAAAAAACTTTGTTTCATGTCTTTTATAAGGAGAACAAATGCTTTTTTTTTTTAGAATTTTTTTTTTTTTTTGGTGAGGAAGATCAGCCCTGTATTAACATCTGCCAATCCTCTTTTTTTTTTTTTTTTGCTGAGGAAGACTGGCCCCAGGCTAACATCTGTGCCCAGCTTCTTCCACCTTATATGGGATGCTGCCACAGCATGGCTTGACAAGCGGTGCATCGGTGCATGCCCGGAATCCAAACCAGTGAACTCAGGGCCGCCGCAGTGAAGCGTGCTCACTTAACTGCTTGTGCCACCAGGCCGGCCCCAAGAGAACAAATTCTTATTGAACTTACACAGACATCTAACTATATTGCCATGAAAAGAATACTCAAGAATTTCTGAATTTTCAAGAGATTAGAAAGGGAGAAAAAGTAAATGTTTTTATTTTTGTTTTCAAAGGTATAATTTACCAAATTGCTGTAACTTGTAGTTCAGCTAAAAAGTTTTCCTTATATCTGGGGGAAAAAAAAAACCATCAATATTTTAAACACAAAGTAATAAAAATTATAATCATATATCTATACAAATATAATCAAAGAAGGTATAGCATCACTTAATGGCAATGCTTCCCATGTAATGTCACATAACAAATAAGCTTAATTAATTTAATTTTCCTCTTTTTATAAAGCGAGAGGATAAATCCTTTGAAATATTTCAGGAGCCCTCTGGAAAATGTCAAAGTTAGTTTGTTGCCAAAAGACTTCATTTTTGGAATTTGATTTTGGTAACATGTCAAAAATATCCAAAAAATGGTTTCAAAACACCTGCATAAATAAGATCACAGATTGTTATGAACCTTAATACTTAATTATCTATTTAACCATAGTGATAATAAAAGATTTCAAAGGCAAATACAGAATACATAGTTGTGAGCAGAACTTAGTCTTTTTTATATTAGGAAGACTCAGTTTTAGGCAATCAAAGACCTGATTAAGACAACACAGAAAATTATTTTGATGAAATCAAAAATCTTTGTTTTCTAGGCAGATTACTTTAAAAGAAAAATCTTTTACAATCTTTTATCATAAGCAAACCAATATTCCAAGAAAACTGTCCTTTTACAGGTGAAAGAAAATTAGTTTCATTTTGCAGAAATACACTATGGATCTTAAAGCCTATTTCCATACCCTTATGATAATAATCCAATTTTAAACCAACTTAATTACACAAGGTGAAATTCTCTCTTTTCTCTTCCCAATATTTTATTTAATTTGTCATTCATAACCAAAAGTTCTGGTTTAGACAAAATTACTTATTTCCCTTAACAAAAATGTATATCCATATTTCATATTTTCTTTTAACCAGAAACATATCTTACTTTCCTTGTATACAGAGTTGTTTCCCTAATTATTTCTAGTAGCTTTAATTGCAAATATTAATTAGAAGTCTTAACTCTTAGAAGTCTTAATTTCTAGTGAAAACAAAGTCAGCAATTTTGAACTGCCTTCTATATTAGCATTCTGTGGCTTGGTGAATTTTATAAATACCTCATAATTTTTAGAAGGCATAAAACATGTTTACTAACAATCCCAAATGTCTTTAATTTTGCTATAAAATGAAGCAAAAAGTGGATAAGCCTATGTTTAGCAATTAATATTTCATTATTTGGAAATGAACTAGATATACAATGAGTGTCCCAGCTCATTTAATTTAACTTAGCCGAACTGTAAAGTTTCAGGTTACCAAAGATATTTGGGAAACTATTTTTAAGTATACATACTATATAATCATTGCCAAAGAGTTCACCTAAAACGTTTTTGTTTTACTTATATCTATCTAAATAATTCTCTCCCCAAAATTATCTTTAGATTACCAACAAAAACTTCATGAGACATTAAAAAAAAAAGCCATCATTCTAAGCTATTTTTTTGCTGACAAATTTTGCAACAGAGAGAGTATGAATTTAACTAGCAAACCTGGATAGAATAAAAGTTGTTTATCTGCATTATTTTCATTGTTAACTCTAAAGACATTCAATTTCAATTAAATCAATAAATTTAAACAACTTCATATTTACTAAAGATTATTCCAGATCATGTGAACTTAAAATCAAAACAAAACCGAACATTTACGTTAGTTTTAGAACACCCAGTCTAAATTTATATGTGTTTGTTTTTCCTTAAGCTAGTTAAATAGAGATCTTTTACAAATTAATTTTATGATATCATTTGGAGGTAGAAAATACCACATACTTATGATATACATATATATACACATACAAACACAATTGGAGACTTTAAAGTTATTAATATTTCTGGAGAAGACACTTAAGATTTTTCATTTGTCCAATTTCCAAATATTTCCTCCCTTTTTTTTCTTTATGATGAGACATATTTGCATTTCAAAGACTGGCTCTTATGTCCTAGATGGGGGTAGAAAATTTACGTTACAAAGACACAGATTAGCTATCAAAGTCTTCTCCAAGATGGAGTTTTGGGGGTGTATTTGCCTATTATCAGACACCTAGAATTTTTTTTTCCTTCTTTTTATAACTCCCTTTCTAGTGTTCCAATATCTACAAGCATTTTGAGATGAAAAGGGGAGGTTTGGGGATTGGCAAAAAAGACAAGTGAACTTTGAACCACTTGCTAGAGCCACACCTTTGGCCCTGCAGAGATCTGCAAGACAAAGGCAGTTGTTTTTAATTCCTTAAAGAACTGGGTTGCTAATTTATATCAAAGGAATGATACACCTATCCATCTTCATTGGAAGATTTTTTTTACCCTCTGGGTATATTTAGCTTAGAAAAAAGACCAAAAATGTTTCCTAGCAGGGTCTAAATATCAACTTCCAATTAGGTCAAATTTCTGATTATAAAGTCAGTAAATTCTTTCAAATATCTTGTCAAGTTTCAGCCAAGACAAACAGTAAATATTTTCAGCAGTATTAAATAAATGCCTTAATGTTTTAAGTTTTGGTTTCCCTTTGGGTATTTAAGGGAATAATGTAGCAGTTTACCAAAAAAAGATAGTCCCTCAGAATTTTGTCAACTCTGGGAGGGGCCCATATGGAGGCATTTAAGTTGGTGTTAAAAATTTTGCATAGGGCCTTCAAGGACAATCTCTCTTCCAGTATCTTACTTGATTTCAAATGAAACATGGACCCTTTGGTCATCAAATTGATGGTGGACTCACAGGAGGGTGTAATGTGAGAGGCCTAGGTGTTGTTTTAGATACCTTTTTTGTCTTTAATTTTTCATTAACCTTTGCAATCAATCATTCAATAAAGCTGTTTTGGAATCTTGAAGTCTTTCGGGAACCATTTACACTAGCTATCCCATTCTGTTTGTTCAATCTGGAATCCCTTGCTCTCAAGTACGTTTTTTAAATGAGAAATCTGGTCTAATTGGAAAATTCCCATAATGCACATTGATAAACTGGCCATTTTGTTAAATATCTGTAGCTTCCAGGACTACAGTTGTTAAACAGGGGTGCCAGAAAGTGGTATGCCCAATTCTTTAGATATAAAGGATCTCATTTCTTTTAGTTAGGCCTTTGTGTTTCTTGGAGCCAAACTAATCCTTTATCTACACAAAACAAGACAAATAAACATGTGCATCTTAATATATTGGCAGTAACCAAGTTATGTTACTTCATCCTGGCCAATAGAAGGCCCTGTATCAGCAGTAACCAAGAGTCATTACTGCACTGTAACCAAGAGAAAGCCCTGTGTGCACCACCATCAATTTCCATGGAATCTTGGACTGGGGAGAGGATTGGACCGGCAAACCCCAAGGAATGGGAACTGTGGACTGATTTTAAACAAAATGGAGAATTGCAACTGCCACCAACAGTTACCAATATAGAATTTAGAGAAGGATTCCAAAAAAAAAAAAAAAAATTATGGTATTGTAGACTAAACCACCAACAGTTCCCAACACAGAATTTGGGGACAGAATCAAGGGCTGGGGTTTTTCACTATATCAGCATTAACCGAGGGATGTTATTGCATCCTGGGAATTGCAATCTGCAAGGTTAGGGGCTTGGCTATAGGCAAAACCATCCGCCAGCTCGAGTTGATCTGCCCTGTAAAAGAAAACTATTAGATTGAGAGCTTGAATGCAAAGACAGAAGAATTTAATCCAAAAGGAACTTACCAATGGCCCTTGGAAGGGGATTTGCAGGCACTACGCCTGTGTTTCTCATTTCTGAATGTCATCAGAAGTTCACTTCAATCCCACTGCTGCCAGCAAATCTGTTAAAAAACAAAATTCAACTGACTAAATTTGAAGATATAATTGACTTTATTAGATGATTCATGAATTGAGCAGCATATCATCTTTTTTTATTTTTATTTATTTTTATTTTTATTTTTTGTGAGGAAGATCAGCCCTGAGCTAACATCTGTGCTAATCCTCCTCTTTTTGCTGAGGAAGACCGGCTCTGAGCTAACATCTATTGCCAATCCTCCTCCTTTTTTTTTTTCCCCAAAGCCCCAGTAGATAGTTGTACATCATAGTTGCACATCCTTCTAGTTGCTGTATGTGGGACGCGACCTCAGCATGGTTGGACAAGCGGTGCGTCGATGCACGCCGGGGATCCGAACCCGGGCCGCCAGCAGCGGAGCATGCGGACTTAACCACTAAGCCATGGGGCCGGCCCGAGCAGCATACTATCTAACAAGTTGAAAGGTGCCCCAAGGTTACACAAAATGGAAAGTTTTTGTAAGAAGAAGCGTGGGGCAAGGGAGTTATTAGCAAAAGAGTAAAAATATATTTTATGCCAGAACATATTCTCTTGGGGGGAAAGGAATGGCAGGAGTTTTATTATGCAGATTAATTCACTAGTGCTTATCAGGAAATTTCAGATCAGTTGTTTAAAGGCCACATTCCCAGGATTGGTTGAAACCTGTAATTAAGTCTTGGTTTACTTTTGTGAGGACAAATGTCTCCATTTTGGGCCTGTTGTTTCTTCTTTTTAGCATGACAAATTGTATTCTGAATAGTAGAGATTTCCTAATAAACCAGAACGGCGCTGCTCTCTGTCAAAGGTGGCAGATGAGATGTTTACTGGAGTAGATACAGCACCTGATCTAGGATTTCCCTTTTTGAATATATTAAACTCTATGTGTTTACATGGAGAAAGTGGAGAAGGGCCACATTTCAGTTATCTATAATTATGTAGCAAACCAGTCTAAGATTTAGTGGCCTCAAACAACAACGATTTACTGCTCACATTTTTTTTGTGTCAGGAACCAGGGCATGGCACAGCAGAGAGCATAACTCTGCTCTATGATGACTGGGACAACAGGTGGATTGGTTGAAATAGCTGGTGATGGCTGGGGAAACTTAACTGGCACCATCTTTCTTGGCTTTAAGCCTGACTGTTGGCTGGACTCCTTGTTTCTTTTTGATGAGGAGTCTTCTGGGGCTGGAATGTCCAAGAGGTCTTCTCCACTCACTTGTCTATTTTTCAGGCTAGAATGAGTGAAGCAGATAGGACGTGCCAGGTGTCACTCTTTCTCCACAGGGCATCTCTATGTGCTTATCTTGGGCTTCTTCACAGCTATCTCAGAGTAGTTAAGCAAGCATTCTAACAGAAAGAAAGTACAACTTGCCCGTCTTTTAAGACTCATGTCTGGAAACTTGCACAGAGCAATATCTGTCATATTGTATTGAGCAAAGCAGTCATCATGGAGCCCACTCAGGTTCAAGGGGAGACAAATTAGCCTCCATATCTAAGTTGAGGAAGTAGCAAAGAATTTGTGGCTATCTTTCATTTACCACAGGTCATAAACTGTTGGTGAGGAAATTGGAGAGGTATAAGTTAGAGATCTTCCTTATTTTGCTAAAAGATATTCAGTAACTATCCAAGTAGCCAGCCATGGTAGTCTAATAGTTAAGATTCAGCAGTCTGGCCTGGCCCCGTGGCTTAGCAGTTAAGTGTGCGTGCTCCGCTACTGGCGGCCCGGGTTAGGATCCCGGGCGCACACCGACGCACCGCTTCTCTGGCCATGCTGAGGCCGCGTCCCACATACAGCAACTAGAAGGATGTGCAGCTATGACATACAACTGTCTACTGGGGATTTGGGGGAAAAATAAATAAACAAATAAAAAAATTAAAAAAAAAAAGATTCAGCAGTCTCACCACCATGGCCCAGTCAGGGAACCACACCACCTGTCTTTCAGTTGCCATACTGTGGTGGCTGTGTGTTGCTGTGTTGCTGAAAGCTATGCCACTGGTATTTCAAATACAAGCAGGGTCACAAATGGTGGGCAGGGTTCAGTGGAGCTTCCAGGCTAAGACAGACTATGAAGAAGGACCTGGCCACCCAGTTCCAAAAAGAATAAAACTATTGGCCATGAAAACCCTTTAAATAGCAGTGGAGCAGTGTCTGATATAGCACCAGAAGATGACAGGATGATGCAAAAGACCAAGGTTCTGTTCTGCTGTACACAGGGTTGTGGCACTAACAACAAAACTACCCAAATAAGTTCTCTGACAACTGTGTGTCTCAAACAGCACAGTTGGATTCTCCTCAGGTAATGAGTGAGGACAGGAGACCAGGGCCTCCTTGGCTGATTTCCAAGGATGCAGGAACCAGAAGAACAGTCCCTGTGTCACCAATACAGGGCCTCTGAAATGGAGTAGGAAGTAAGACCAGGGATCCCTGTCTGTTTTCCTGTGACAACACTCACTAGGTGCCAACACTTGATCCTCTTCCACCACCACCCTCAAAAACAAGGATTGTACAAGCAGCCAAACTTATTGGTCCAATTAACAATAAAATTATTTTATATTTACACAACATTTATAATCTTTAAAAGAACAAAATTATCTATATTTATGCTGGGAATGAGGGTATTTCACATATAAAGAAAACTGAGACACCAAGGTAATGAAATACTTGTCCAAATCATAGACTAAATGTTGCTCCCCAAGCCCAAACTGGAAGCGTGAGTCCAGACATAGAGAGAGCCAAGTGTTCTCCTGGGTCAGACCCCTCTATAAACTCAAGGTTCCCATCTTTCTGCTCAGCTCCACTCTGCTCTAAGTGTGCTATATTCCAGTGCCTTGGTGTGTTGCCTCCTTTGGAACCCTAAATGCACCAGTCTCTGAATTATAGTTCCTGGGGTTTTGCTTGGTTCATATTTTTACCTATTTTGAGACAATCATTTCTGCCTCCTCAGCCTGACCTACTAGTTACTGAGAGCAAGAGAGGCCATTTATCATTTTAATGTGTTCTTTTGGGCCTCTAATTTATCAAGGCTTTTGGATAAGAGACCCAGGAAATCATTACCTCCTACAGCTGACTTATTACATGAGACCTTTTAATGTAGCACATGAAGGTTCTGCTAAATCATCTGTCTGGTGGTTGTGCTTCAATCACCATCCTCTTCTTTGCCTCATTCCAGTTTGCAGGCAATTACCATCCAGCATGCTCTGGGCCTTGTCTCCCTTTCTGTTGATTAGATCTGCTACCACAATGGCTTGACATACAACTCTGTTACTGTAAGTGTTCCAGTTTCTTGAAGAATAACTTCTGAGAGAAGTAGGAGCAGAGAGGAGTGTCCCACTGTATTCAACCCCTGCTACCTTCTCCCCTAAGTCATACTGTCCACCCATAGCCGAATACCTCAGCTAAAGGAGCATGGTCCTACTACAGCAGTTGATAAGAGCTTCTCTGATGTGTACCAACCTTTCAACCAATCAGACTAATGTGAATGAAACTCTTTTGAAGCTTCTACAGAAAGGGGGCAATGTTTACCCACATTCTCAGGGCTCAAGCATCAGGACACTTGGTCATAGCAATTGTCTCTGGTTCCTTCAGGCTAGCGTGGGTGACTGTGAGCACAAATCAGGAGCAGTTCAATGTAAAGCATGAACCCAAAAGGCCTGGTGTTACTACAGCTACTTCTATCTCAGGAAGTTCTGACTTCAAGGGATTCTGCCATGGGACACAAAGAGCACTGGACCAGGGCTCAGAAAGTATGGGATCTTATCTCATTTTTTCCCTCCAACATTTTACTGTGAAATTTTCAAACATACATAAAAGTTTTAAATCTCTTACATTGAAAACTCATATACCTGCCAGCTAGATAATCAACATTTTATGGTTCTTTCTCTAGTATATCACTATCTATCTACTCCTCTATCCAACAATCAAGCTATTTTTTTATGGATGTCAAGGTAAGTTTCAAACATCAGTAGACTTTTTCAAAAATACTTCTGCTTACATATCAATGATATTTGTTCAATATTTGTTTACTTTTTATTTTTCTCTCTTTAGAACATACAACAAAATGCACAAATCTTCAGTGCATCATTAGATAAATTTTGACAAATGCATAGAACTCTGCAATACAAATCCTTATCAAGATATAGAATATCATCACACCGTGTGTTTGTTTTCTGAGGCTGCCATAACTACAAGCTGGGTGGCTTAAAACAACAGAAATGTATCCTCTTACAGTTCAGGAATCTAGAAGTTCCAAATCAAGATGTCATCAGGGCCATTCTCCCACTGAAGCCTCTAGGGAAGAATCCTTCCTTGCCTCTTCCTAGCTTCTGGTGTTTGCCAGAATCCTTGCTATTCCTTGGTTTGTAGACATAACACTCCAATTTCTGCCTCCATCTTTACATTGCCTTCTTCCCTCTGAGTGTGTATCTGAATTTCCCTCTTTTTATAAGGACACCATGCATTGGATTTAGGGGCCCTCTGTTCCAGTATCATCTCATCTTAACTTGATTACATCTGCCAAGACCATATTTTCAAATAAAGTTACATTTACAGTAACACAGGTTAGGACTTCAACATATCTTTTTGAGGAACACAATTCAACCCACTACACCCCTGAAAGACACTTCATGCCCCTTTTCAGCCAATTCTGACCCCCACATCCCAGAGAAAACCACTATTTTAATTGATTCACCATTGATTAGTTGTGACTGCTTCTGGAACTTCATATAAATGAAATCATATAGTGCATTCACTTTTGTGTAAGGATTCTTTCACTCAGATATTTTTTGTGAATCTCAGTCATGTTGCTGTGTATATCAGTGGTTCATTCCATTTTTATTGCTAAATAATATTCCATTGTATAGATATAACACAATTAGTTCATCCATTTTTCTTTGATAGATACCTGGGTTGTTTCTATTTTGGAGGTCTCATGAATAAAGCTACTATAAAACCTGCACAAGTCCCTTCATAGACATATGTTTACATTTCTCTTGAATAAAAGAGAAAAACCTAGAACTGTTGTTGTCAAGTCATAAGGTAGGTGTAATTTTGCACTAGTTTACATTCCCACCAACAATGTATGAGAGTTCCAATTGATTCTCATTCTTGCCAATATTTGGCAAGTCTTTTAAAAATTTTAGCCACACGAATGAGTGTATAACCATTTATAATAAATTGAATTTTCACTTCTCTGATGACTGATGACATTGAGTACTTTTTCATATACTTATAGGTCATTTACATATCTTCTTTGGTGAAATGTGTTCAAATATCATGCCCAATTTATAATCAAGCTTTTTGTAAATTTGGTATTGAATTTATAGGGGTTCTTTATATGTTTGGCTGCCAGATTTATAATTTACAATGTTCTTTTCTCATTCTGTGGCTTGCCTATTCACTTTCTTAAACCAATGTTTTTAATTTTGATTAAAACTCATTTATGAATTTTCCTTTTATATTTATTCAATGTCCTTTCAAAAAAAATTTTTTTCTATGCAGGTCAAAAAGTACACTTCTATGTTTATTTCTAAATGATTATAGTTTTAGTTTTTATGTTTTTGTCTATGATCTGTTTTGAATTATATTTCTGTATGGTATAAGAGAAGGCTTGAGGTAAATTTTTTCCATGTGGGTATCAAGTAATTCTATCACCATTTGTTGAAAAGACTTTACTTTTCACATTAGATTGTCTTTAAATGTTCAGCAAAAAATCAAATAATCTTAACAGTATGCATCTATTTTCTTGGCTGTCCATTCTTTTTCTTTTATCTATGTGTTGATCCTTGTGTCAATATCTTTCTATCATGATTACTGTAGCTTTATGCTTGGTCTTGAAGTCAGGTAGTATAAGTCTTCCAACCTTGTTCTTCTTTTACAAAATTGTTATGGATATTCTAGATTCTTTAATTTCTACATAAATCTTCATATTATCTTATCAATTGCTACAAGAAAGTCTGAAGAAATTTTGATTAGAATTGTATTAAATTTATAATTTTGGGGGGAGTAACTGACATCATAACAATATTGGATCTTCCATCCATGAACTTGGTTCATCTTTTCTTTTGCTTATTTTGATTTCATTTACTTGTTCAATTTCTGTCAGTAATATATTTTAGTTTTTGGTGTAGAGATATTGCACATTTTTGTTAAATTTGTACCTGTTTTGTGTTTTCTGATGCTATGTAAATGAAATTTTAAAATTTCACTTTGATACTGTTTGCTGCTAGGACATAAAAAGTATAATTGAAGTTTGTATATTAAATTTATTTTCTGCAACCTTGTTAAATTTACTTATTATTTCTAGTGGTTGTTGTGATTCCTTAGTATTTGGCATATACACAATCTTGTCTTTATTAATAAAAACAGTTCTATTTTTTTCTCTTTTCAATACGTATTCATGCCCCCAACCCCCACCCCTTGTTGCACTGGCTAAAACCCCCAGTAAGGTGTTGAGAAGAAATGGTGAGAATAAATATTTTTGTTTTGATTTCAATTTTATAGGGATAATATTCACGATTTAGTGTGATGGTTGGTGTGAGTTTTTTGCAGATACCTTTGATCAGATTAAGGAAGTTCCCTTCTATTCATGGTTTTCTAATTTTTTTCAATTATGAATGGATATTGCACTTTGTCACATGTTTCTCACCATCTATTGAAATTATCACATAATTTTCCTCCTATATGCTGTTGATATGGTGAATTATAGTGTTTACTTATTTATTATTAAACCAATCTTGCATTCCCACTTGCTAAGTGGAATAAACCCTACTTAGCCATAATGTACAATATTTTTTATATACTACTAGATATGATTTTCCTAATATCTCCTTAAGGATTTTTAACTTATTTTTATGAGATGTTAGTCAGTAATAACCTTCTTCTTCTTTCTCTTTTCCCCTCCTCCTCCTCCCCTTCTTCTTTCTCTTCTTCTTCTTGTCTTTATCAGGTTTTGTTACTCTGCTTATGGTAGCCTCATAAAATGAGGTCAATAGTGTTCTTCATCGTCTACGTTTTCAAAGTATTTGGATGAAATTGGCATTATGTGTTCCTTACCTGTGTCAGTCACTATTATATTCATTTAATCCTCACAGATATTGTGTAAGGTAAATATTTTGTAGGTGAGGAATCTGAAGCTCTGAAGTTCTAGAAGACTTATCTAATGTCATAAGGCACTTGTGTCAGAGTGACCTCTGAACCCAGACCCATCTGACACAAAGTCCTAGTCATATTTATTTTACGTACCCACAAGAACATGGTAGGCTACTCAAAGTCTCATTGACTGACTGAGGCCAAGCTTAGTTAAGTTTATGCCTCCCTCAACTGAATGTATTAACAGCTAGACTCTTTTCTGAAAGGACTTGAATGTCTCTTCACAAGCAGGGAAGTGTCTCTAACCAGAAACAAAAGGATCCCCACATCAAGGGAGGCAAAAGAATAACAGATTTATTTTCATTAACGGCAAAGTTCATGAAGCCTCTCACATATGAGGAGTGAAGAGCTCCACGTGCTCATTTACCTTTCCTGAGCCTCCAGGTAGGACTCTGTCTGATGCCCTCTCTGAGGAGTTCCTGAGGGAACAATACTGTTGCTGTTTAGTCTTGGAAAAGGGACCCAGGGAGACCAGCTGGCAACACCAGCTTCATAGTTCCACTTGAGGACATGGGAGTATACACATTTTCTTACCTCATCAGCTGGGCCTGGGACCACAGAGAGGCTATCAGGTGGAGCTTTCTCACAGAGAAAGAATAGTAGGCTGAGCTTTTCCAATGGCTTAGAAGCTGCTCTGAGTATCCTTCCATCTTCCCTCTTCAATTATTCCACTCTCACCTCAATCTTATGTAAGTCATTTTAAATACAAAAAGGCAATAGATGTAGAGTCTACTAATTTGCAATTTATCTTCTTTTATATCCTAACTTTACCTTTCCACCACGTAAGGGAAAAAACTTTTACTTTGCAATCAAGAGGACAAAATTTTGATAGGAATTTTACAACTGTTTAACACAATACATATCCTATCCTCTTACCCAGTTGCCTTTGGGAATATATATGTATCCATTTCACTCATCCAGTTGTCCCTGAGGGTACAGTGGGGAGAAGAGAAATTGAAGCCAGTTGCTCTATGAGGACAGCGAGCCCAAGCATTTGTATTTAGATTTGGAAGAAACAAGACAAATTCTTCCCAGCAGATTTGCTTTCCTGCAGTGCTTTACTCATTTGAATCTTAGAAGGAGCATCTATCAACCCTTTGAATATAGGAAAAAATGGGACACATCTAGAGCATTTAAAAGTTTCCCTTTTAAAAGTGGAAATCCACAAATAATAATATATAAATTGGAGCTTTCTTTGGAAGGAAGATTTGGATCTTGCTGTTTTCCTCTGCTTCTAAAGATGGAAGATGCAGAATGCAAGCAGAGAAATCCAATCTCTCCTTCTTCTGCCAGAGCCAGAAATATATGAGCTCCCACAGGAGGACAAGGGAGGCTGGGAATATGTGCTTTGAGGGACAGCCCTTCCTGCTTGAGGTGTGTCAAGTGGGAGACATTTGGGCATCTCTTCTCCTGGGCTCCACGAAGCTCACCATAGACCCTCATGGCTAACCAGGCCCCATTCTAATTTGTTCATACAGCAAGTAAACGGTGGAGACAGGATTCGAGGTATGTGTTTGACTTAGGAGGCAAGCTGTCAAGCGGCATATTTCTGACTTTTGAGTAAAAAATTACTGCACTTTTGTATCAGGATTGAATAAGACTTGCATTTGAGAAGAGAGATTTAAAGTATTTCCCTGTTATTCATATAAATGTTCAACCATAGTCATAGAAGGTGTTTTTGCTTTATTTTTAAAATTTTATGTAAAGAGTCACCATGGGGTGTAATTCAGGCTGAACACATAATTACCAAAGAGCACAGCTATAGGAGCTTTGTGGGGTGCTGTGCTTGACATTCATCTTTTTCTAACCAAATCAGTTCTAATTTTTCATCTAAACAAGTCATTATCAGCTCCTCTGGTGCCTCCTAATGTTGTGCTAAGTTAAAACACAGCTTCCCTCAGCCCACAGTGTCCTGCAGACTCTTGGAGAAGGTGGGCAAGGGAGGCCTTTGTTCAGACAAAGCAAGATGCCCCTGAGCTCCCTGCACCAGGACTGCTGGCTGGTATCAGCTGAATTAGACTCTACATGGTATAGTCCTGGTCTGTGTGTGTGTGTGCATGTGTGTTTGTGTGTGTGTGTGTGTGTCAGAGGGAGAGAATATGACATTCCTTTCCCTTGATTCTGGGCCCAGAGATGGAATAATGTTCAGTTTTCACCAAAGCCTGGTGGCCTCAGTGGAGACCAGGCTATTGTGCTCAGTCAACAGACCTGCCACCCATGTTTCCTGCTTCTCGTTTCTCTGCCTATTATCTTCCTCTGAGCTTTTTCTGTCAGCTTTTAAGTGTATTTTAACATTTTTATGAGATTGTGAGGTTCTAAGACTGAAATTTCTCTCTTCACCTCTCCACAAAAAGCCTATGTCTTATCCTGCGTCTGTCTGTATCTAACATACATTTGCAACATTTTATTCTCCCAATTTTTACCCTTTGACCCTTTAAGTTGTGGAGGATCAGAATTGGCCACCCAAAATGTGTCTCTTTGGCTTGATTATTTTTAAGGACAAAAGACTCTGAAAGAAATGCTACCTTCCTCCTAACTGCCTAAAATGATTCAAGATAGAAGGCTCTTCCGAGGACAGGCCATGACCATAGATAACTCTGGGTATTTGTAGACTGGGAGGGTCCTTGTTAAGCCCAGTTTTATCAAAGTTCTGTGTCTCAGGTCACATTGTCTATAGGTAGCCCAGAAAACATTTGTTTACCAAACATTTGCTTACCAAACATTTGCTTTTCCATCTCCATGTAAGTTGCCTTTCTCCCCTTTGAAGTCCCAAATCACTACCCCCAACACCCTCCTTTGTTTTTAGCTGAAGATGGTATTTAAGGTAGTGGCTTCTGCCATTTTGGCAAGTTACTCAGTTTTCCTGGGTCTCTCCCATGTATACATATTATTAAACTTCATTTGATTTTCTCCTGTTATTCTGTCTCATGTCAATTTAATTCTTAGATCAGTCAGAAGAACCTAGAGGATAGAGGAATAGTTCTTCCTCCTTTACACCCTGAATTTGGAGCCAAGTTGGACAGAAGTGTGGGTGGCCTGGGGCACCCCATTTATGGCTGGTGTCTGAAGTGAGGGAAGTCTTGTGGGACTGAGCCCTTAAACCCATTGAGTCTGATGTTAACTCTGGGTAGTTAGTGTCAGAAGAGGATTGAATTGTTGGACACCCATTCAGTGTCAGAGAATTGATTGTTGGTGTGGACAAACTATACATGTGTTGTGAGAAGTGGTGTCAGTAAAAAGATATCACATTGGAGCAGAGCTAGTGCTAGAACCAGGTCTCCTGGGGTGCTCTCTTCACCACATCCCCCTTCAGAAGCACTCCTTCTCAAATGCCTTCAGCTGATGCAATCCTCGAAGAGAGCAGGAGGACCACACAGTCTGCTTGTTCAGGTTCAGGGCTGATGGGAAGCTTAAGACAGACAGAGAAGAACAGGCATCCTCTTGACTAAGTTGCTTAAAGGAGAGAAAAGAGCAAAGCTCACACTGGACTCCCACAGGGATATGCTCCTTTCTTACATCTCCTCTCACACACACAGATCTTCATAGGTCTGGGTGGTGAAATAAAAATCCTTCTGCTCTGACTGTATCTGGGAATAACAGAAAGGGAATTTATCAGTGATCAGCAGACTGGTGATTTGTGAGGTCACTGGGAGCACTCAGATTTGAAATGTTATGACTTCTATCTTATCTGAGGGCAGCTTTAAATAAATTCCTGCCTGAACTACCTTATACTGAGTGGCCTGGGATGTCACCAGCCAAGCTCCCCAGAACCCTGGAGATTAAGAACACACATTTCACACATTTGCCAAATTCAGGGCTTCAAGTCCATCCTCACAGAACATCTCTTACTGTGCCCAATGGCAGAGACCTTGGCTTGTTTTTCTTTCTTTTTTTTTTCACCCCACTCCACACTCTGGGTTGCACCTGGCATAGTGCAGGGCCAAGTGAATGCCCAATGAACATTTTATACCTGTATGTCTTGTGGGTCTGACCATGATGTCTCTCTATAGTCCTCTCCTGACCTTTATCACCCATCCCATCCACACCTGTTTTGCTCCTGTAGTGTTAATATCTCACAGTGATGCCAGCCTAGCCCAGCTGATGGCTCTATCTCTGGAACTCTGCACCTGTAACAATATCAAGTCACAGCATCAGCCTTTGGAGGCTCTGGCAGCCCCAATCCAGAGGTGTCTTTATCATGTGGGGAAGGAGATTGGGTGGGCCAGAAGCAGAGAAAAAAGGACACACCAGGGGCAATGGGGAAAGATATATTGAGACTCTCAAATCATTTTGATGCAGATCCTTCTCCACTCCTTATGGCCTCTCTCTCAGCCTTCCCAGGATTTGAAAAAAATGACATCTGGTAGACAACACTGCTCTCCTCAGCTCTCAATTATCCTGGGTTTAGTTCCAGAAGTCACCCAGTTCATAAATCCAACCATTTTGCCAGAGCAAGAGGTTTTATCACAAAGGTCAACATCCCTGATTACATATCCATCTATTTATTTACTTTTTATAATTGCATGAAACACATTCATTAATTCCTTCTTTATACCCTCAAGTTTCATTGGCCACAAGAGAAGCTTGAGAAGTTGGTGGTTATTTCAATCTGCTCCAGTGTCTCTGGCTCTTGGGAACTTGATCTGGAAGAGGACCCCCGTCAATGCCTGCTGTAAGCCCAGCCTCTCCCTAAGTGGCAGAGGTGATGAGGAGAGCATCTAGAGGTCCTCAGCAAAGAGGCAATTACCAGACTCTCTATAAAGAAGCACTGCCAAAGTGCAATTTCCATTGATTGGAATGTGATCGATTAATTGTCTCAACAAATGTTTCCTGGGTTCAGCAGAGAGGGGCTTTAGCATATTGTGTTCTCTACCAGAGTTCATGGGCACAGTGTACTGAGACCAGAGACAGAGAGGAAGTTTCTGTCAACTTGCATGGGGTCCTCCAGAGAGACCTGCTGCTTCCCCCTAGGAAATCCATTCTTTCTGTAGCTCCTAAGATCTACTTTAACCCTGTCAATAATTCAATCTTCAAAATGACACATGAAGGGTTTTCTGTCCTATCTATGAATAGCTTTTGCCAATACAATGCATTCTTTAAGAAGAACTACCCAAGTAGAGTAGCTAATAAACACCAGGCATGGCATTAGAAACTCTGCACATGTTATCTCATTTAATCCTCACAATAACTCTATGGTGTACAGCATAATTCCTTACTTCACATGCAGAAATAAAGGTTTCTGCAGAAAGGTTCAGAGAGGCTAACTAATTTACCTGGGGTCACACATATAATGTTAGCTAGTACTAGGATTTGAATTCCAATTTTTCTGACTCTAACAGGTGTTTTTCTTCTCACATCTCTGGCCTGAGTGGTTACTTATCTATGTGGCTGGATGATATATTAATTTTTTGTTGTTATCCTCATATGTTTATTTCCCCTCTCCCACCCCCCATTTCAAGCAGAGTCAGGCCCTTTCATGTTTATGATCCTTTAGCAATTCTTGTCTCAAGGCAGAAATCAAAAGCAGTCTAAGGTTAATGCTCATTTCTATCAATTATAAAAGCCCGTGTCCATCATAGACAGGATGTTAAATATTCAAGAGGGGAAGTGGGTGGAGGAGTTGAGAGATCAAAGAGCGAATGGGAAAGATATCCCAAGATTGAGATTGAGGAGAGAGATATGAAACCCTGTGGCAGTGATGGCCCCAATCCGAGATTCTTGGCAGTGTCCAGCAGTTGATAAGATGTCCAAGGGAGATGTGTGAAGGGCAAAGTCATACATCCCCACCCAGCCTGACAAAGAGCCCAGGCCCTGCCCCTGCACATTCATCTTAGACCTGAAGAGGCTACATTGTCTGAGATCTGATATCTCTGCAGAGACCTATAAAAACTGATGACTGGCAAATGAGATATTGAATTTCACACGAGCCTAGTGGATGGAGCGCATAGCCAAAATTAATATGATCGATGTAAACAAAACAATAAGGAAGCTCTTGTCTAGCTGAGTTCAAAGTTTATCACTACCCTGTTACCTTTGACATCAGTGGCCCGTGCCAGCCCAGCATTACCCTGTATTGTTCACAGAGCACTTTGACATTATCTCAGTTGACCTTCTTTTATTAAACCTCAAAGATTAAAGGGCTTGCCTAGTTTGGGACTCTAATGTTCTTCTTCCACATCTAGGGCTTTTCATAGCATTTTAGATGAATGGGGACACTACTGTCTATGAGTTCCTCTGATGAGGAAGGCGATGTGCCTGGATCAGAGGGACAGTGTGGGCTAGTGGTAGAGTATGGGTCGTGGACCTTCCAGGATGTGATTATGTGACTGGAACATAATACGTATCTGGCTGTGTGTCCACTGTTCCTCCAAACCCTGCAGAGGGATTTCTGGGAAACCAGAAATCACATTTACCATAGCATAAATGGCATTGTCATGTCAGATAGTCATTTGCCTTGGCAGAAAGAAAAAACATTTTAATCCTTATAGACAGATGTATTTTCCAGAAGCAGCAGGAAGCATTAGAATGACTGACTCTGTTCTGTAGGCACTACAGTGCGGGCCTTAGTTTCTTCATCTGTGTGATAACATTAAATGAGGTAATGTATTACAGTGCTCAGCACCGTGCCTGACATGTAAATGCTGAATAAATATTGGCTATGATATTATTGGCCTACTCTCTATTCTCTGAGCACTCTCTACACTGTCTTACAACTGTTCCTAGGCCCATCTGCCTAGAGCATCATTCTTGCTCTTCTCCAGCTGAGAAAACCTACACATTTTAAAATAAATATAATATCTAACATTTACTAGATGCTTACCAGGTTCTATTTAAGTGTCTTATTAAAATCAACTTATTATGTAATCATAACAACCTGATGTTGTTATTATTATCCCCATTTTATGGAAAAACAAACTGAATCACAGAGAGATTAAATCACTTTTTTCAGGTCATACAGCAGAGAAAGGCACCCAGGGGTGTTACTTTCTCTGTGAAGTCTTTCGTAGTATCCCAAATCCACAATAATTATTTCTTCCTTTATATTTCCAAGATACAGTAGTTTGAAATTTTAATTCTTTTATATTTTACATATTTTATCCCATAGCATCCTGTTTCCACTATTACAGCATTTAGTATATAATGTAAATATTTAATTGGCTGTCTTCTCCTCCAAGGGGCAAAGATCATTAGTGGGCTCACCATTATCTCCCTTACACCTGACATAGTGCCTTTTCCTTGAGAATAAATATATAAAATACTTATGGGGTAAGGTGTCTGGATTTTTAGTAAATTCCCCCAGAGGATTTGGATCCACACCAAAAGGTGAGACATTAATAATTTCCCCCCAAATCACACGTCATTTAAATGAAAGAGCTGGGATTTGAACAAGATCTTTCTCTCTCCAAAGCCTTGGAATATACCCATTAAAACACAGTGTCTTCCATGGCACCCCTAAGTAATTTCTAATTGGTTTTGAGACAAATCTAAGTGAAGCTTTGACTAGATCTTCAGTCCCAAAGGCTGTAGCTGGCTGCCATTGTGCCCAACAGAGTTTTCATCTGGAAAAGTTATATGGAGAAGAGTACCAGACGTGAGCTGCACACTGAGCCACCTAAAGTGTCAGGAATGAAAAGACATGCTACCATGAGCACCTGTGTTCCCAGCCCACAATGTCAGTTTTTCCACCAAGACTTTATTGAGTGATACTAGCAAGTCATATGCTCTCTTTGGGCTACAGCTTCCCCACATGCAAAGTGAGATGGTTGGCCAGATGATCTTGCAGCTCTGAGGGGCCATATGCTTGTTGTAGGACACCCTGCGCTCATGGAAACTCAAGAAGGTGATGGTGATGACAATGCCATTGTAGTCCCTCTACAGAGTCGAGTTTCAGGGAGATTTGGGTGCTCTTATCTGCCAATCTATGGTCCAGGTTACATCATCTTTGTATTATTTAATATTAGTGGATTATTATTATTTTTTGGCTGAATCCAGAACAGCCATCATTAGAAGCATCTTCCTCGTGAAATATTTGTCATCATTGTTTTTCAAAATAATTGCAATTTAACAATGATAAAAGAAAAATAATATCTCTGAGAAATGATGAAAATTCAGCAAATTTTACTGCCTGGCAAAGCAGGAAAATCCAATGCAGATGATTAAGTCTTGTGGCCTAATAGTCTCAGACAAACCATCAAACTATCTCAGAGATAAGACCTTTAGAGCATTGATCATGGACTCCTGTGTAGATATAGACAAAGGGACATCATTCCTGTAAAATTATCACCAAGACCAAAGGCAAGGGTCAGATTTATAAATGCAAAAAACTCCACAAATATCAAAAGAAAAAATGATTGGCTGTTGAATTTGGCTTGCTAGTTCTTTACTGATTGGTTGTAGTAGAGCTTGTTGCAGCTCAACCCCAGTCCACTTCTGTTTTTCTAGGAATTACATTGACACAACAGATCCATTAGGATGAAGAAAAATAGTATAGATCACAAAAGGCCTCAAGTTTTTATTTAAGGTCTTCTCCTGCAGATTTTTATCACTTTTCTGAAGTGTTCTAATTCCTTTGTCTGAAGTCCTGACCACCTGTTGTCTTAAAAACTCTCAAATCCTCCGGGTGAGCAAGTATATCTGCATTTACTCAAGTACCAGCAAAAATTGCCTTTATTGACAAGTAAGGCATAGCTACACTGTAATAATCATCATGATTAGAAGGTAGCTCAGAAATGACCCATTTGTCAGAGAGGATTCTCACATGTAATGAAATCAGAGCACATGCTCTCATTCAGCATGCCAGTTAAACCTTCACCAGCCTCTCCCTTGTACTTCTCAAGGGCTGCAACTTTCTGTACTCAAAGTGATGGTTACTACCACAATGTCTGCTTCACAGCTTCATAGATTACCTAAAGGCCAACAGAACACAATCAGAAATTTTTTAGAGTCCCATTGATTTTTAGTAGGGAACACAAAACATCTTCCTTCGTGCCCATCATCCAGGAAGAGAAGAAAAGAAGAATAATGGCTGTCCCACGTGGAATGGATTGTATACCAAAGATTTCCCTCTCTCTGGGCAGGAAAGCAGTCATTCCCAGAGGAAAGAATCTCCAGATCTCTTTCAGGTTGAAATAAGAGTGTGATGAGCAATTAGGGAAGAAAAACATTGCCGAGATTTGGCCCCAGGAGAGCCTAGTGGCTTAGGTCTTCAGGACCATCCTCATAGTCACCGAAACTCTGCCCTTGCTTGTTCCCAAAATTGATTATTGAGCATTCAGAAGACTTGGGCTTTATTCTAGTTTCTGCCATTAACTTGCTAGTAATCTGGGTGAGTTCTTACCTCTGAAATGGAGTGAGCATCATATGATACTTCTCAGATGTCCCAGATGTCCCACTGAGAGAGGAGGCATATGTCCCCTCCACTTGAATTTAGGCAGGCTTGCGATGGCTTAAAGCAATGAAGTGCAGTGGAAGTGATGCTATATGACTTCTGAGGATAGGTCAGAAAAGATCATGATATTTCTACCCGGTTCTCTTGAGTTGCAAGCTACTGTGTAAGATTTTAGATTACTAAAAGATCAAAATGTTTAATAGGTCACACGCAGGTGCTCTGGTTAACAGCTCAAGCTGAGCTCCAGCCAAGAGCTTCCATCATCTGCCAGCCAAATGAGTGATCCATCTTGTACAAGCAGCCCAGTGGAGTCTTCAGATGACTGCAGCACCAGATGACATTTAATATTAGCTGCACGTGAGACCTAAAGCAATTAACAGCTCAGCTGAAGTCTCTTCCAATTCCCGACCCACAAAACTGTGAGCAAAGTGAAATGGTTGTTTTAAGTTGATAAAATATTAGGTAAAATGTAATAAGTACTACTAACTGGAACAAAAGTTGGTATCTGGAGTTGGAGGGCTGCCATATCTGAAATCTAAAATATGTGGCAGTGGCTTTGGGCCAGGCAGTAGATGGAAGCTGGAAGGGATTTTAGGACAGTGTTAACAGAAGCCTATGGACTTGGAGAAGATGCTGGTGAAGACTTCAGGAAAAATGAGCAAAATGTTGTTAGAAGATAGAGGAAAGGGGAATCTTGTTACATACTAGAGGAAAGTTTAACAAAAATATTTCCTGTGGTAATGTGGAAGGCAAAAATGTACTTGATAAACTCCTGCATCTAGACAATAACATTTCCAGGAAGAGAGTTAAAATTGTGAACTGGTTTATTTTATCTGCATGTGATAAAGTACAGATAGAGATGAGCTATGGAATAAAATATGAAGGAGTAGTTCATTTTAAACAGAATTTAGAGCACATATAGGAAGCAGGACTTGCTGTGTTTGAAAATAAAACTATATCTCATTCTCAGCCACTCCCTACAAAATAATTCAAAGTGACCCTGAAGGGCAAAGACAATCCAGACTGTTCTAGGGAAATATATTTCGGTGAAGATGAAGCTGTAAAACCCTTTGTTAAGGACTAGCTTTAAGGTGTGGCTTTATAAGCACTTTCAGATGGATGAAAGACTTTCTAAGAAAGAATCTTAAGAGTATTATCTCACAGCTGCTCCACAAGAACTCCAAGGTAGATAAGGGCTTATCTTCAATCTAGTTGAACATGTATTTTATTTAATGGAGTGTAATATAAGTTGATACTTAGGAATCCACAAACTTTGAAAAACATTGTATTAGCTTGTACTGAAAGGGACAGGGGCAGAAAGTTTTGTGCTCAGCTAATACCCAGGCATGATGAAGACTAGACGAAAGGAAAACTCTAGATAGTGAGATGGTGAAGAGAAGGCACCTGTTAGGGGGTCTTGCAGACAGTGTCATGTGAGACTGCAAGAAGAAGAGAGAGTTGTGGCTCTGTAGTCCATGAGGGGCCATCTTGTTTGTAGGGGTCACTCCCTGGGTCCACTCAGGAGGCCTTTTTTCTGTAATTACAGCTTGTGAATCAACATAGTCTTTCCTCCCTAATCTCAGCAGAATGTCAATTAAGGTTGTCCAGCTATTGATTTTTCATCTGCATGTTCTTTCAATTCTTGAGACAAGAGTGTTCAAATCTTCAACTTGATTGATTTTAATTTCCTTAATTTTTGATTCAGGTGTTTTAAAGCTATGTTATTTGTTTCTACATATTTATTATTGCTATTTCTTCCTGATAAATTAATACTGTTATCATTCTGAATATCTCTCCATATCGCTAGTGAAACCCCTTATCTTGAAATCTACTTTGTCTGATATCAATAGAGTCACAATAATTTACTCATTTTATTTTAATTAGTGTCTTATGGTATATTTCTCCTTCTTTTATTTCAGTCTATTTACGTGGTTATATTTGAAGAGTAACTAGTGTGCTGTTGCTCTTGCTGCTGTTGCTGTTGGTAGCCCAGTCTAACAATCTGTCTTTTAAATGTGTTGTTTAGCCCATTTAAATTTAATATGATGACAGAAAGAATTGAATTTAACTCTAATGATTTGCTATTTGTTTTATATTTGCACCATTTCTGTCTTATTCTCTTTTCTTCCTTCTCTATTTTCTTTTGGATTTATCACTTAGTTTTATTTTCTTGATTTCCATTTTAACTATAACACTTGCTGTTTTTAGCAATTATAGATATTTCAATACATACCATTAACTAGTCACATTCTCCTTGAATTAATATTTTACCAGTTCACATATATTATAGTTACATTGCGGTAGTATAATTTCATTTACCCCCTTCTGTACCTGATGCTATTGTTGTCACATATTTTATTTCTTCATATACAAAAAATCCCACAATAGGTTGTTACTATATTTGCTTTTAACAGATGAATCTTTTAAATTAATTTATAAAACTGATTTTACATTTATTTACATATTTACTCTTTCTTATGCTCATTGATGCTTTCTAAAGTTTGGGGCTTCCATTTGGGATAATTTCCCTAAAGCCAGAAAGAAATTCCTTTAGTATTTCTTTTAGTAATGGTCTGCTATGACAAATTTTCTCCATTTTAGTTATAAAAATAACTAATAAACTAACTAAATAACTAATAAAATAACTAAAAATAAAAATATATTTATTTTCCCTTTATTTGTGAAGGATTTTTTCTGAGTATAGAATTCTAGGTTAATAGATTTATTTTTCTTTCCATATTTTGAACATATTATTTTGTTTTCATCTGGAATCTATATATTTCTGATAAGAAACCAGTCATCATTATTATTGTTATTTCACTTAATGGAATGTCTTTTTTTTACTAGCTATTAGTAACATATTATTCTCAGCAAATTGGCTATGTTGTGTCTAGTTGTGAGTTTCTTTGCATTTCCCCTGCTTGAAGTTTGCTGAGCTTGTTGGATCTCTTCAGGTATTTCTTCTACTTAACTCTGTCTCTCCACTCCTTCTGGAGCTCTAATTACATATAATTGGACCATTTCATGTTTTCCCTTGAGACCTTGTTCTTTCATGGTTATTTTTTTCCTCTGGGTATTTCAATTTGGACAATTTCTATTGACATGTTTTACATTTATTGATCTTTTGTTTTACAAGTTTGCTGTTAAGCCCATTTAGTTAATTATTAATTTAGATACTGTGTTTTTAAGTTCTAGAATTTCAGTGGGGAAGAAGTGGTGAGTGGTGCTTGGAAGATCCAGGGCTCCTTCCAGACTCAAATTCAGAGCCCATTTCCTGCCATCAGAGGGATCACAGTTTAGTTTAAGAGAAAGAAAACATTAGAGAACAATTAAATTATATACCACTGTTGAAAACCAATAGCTAGTTAAAGACAAAACAGAAAAATCCCAGCAGCTTATTTGAACCAGCTGGTTCAAAACCATTCAATTTAGCATCTACATGGAGGCTGCAACAAGCATTGCAGCACCGTGCCTGTAAATGAAATACTTTAGAAATGGGGGCCTTACTGAGATTTGAGGTGTCCCAGAGGAGCAGGAACTTCAACTCCTGACCATGCCCATACTGACACATGAATCACCCCTCCCTACTGATGACAAGGAAAGTCGTCTATGGCATAGAAGCTCATGATCTCTACAATCTGATTCCAACCTGCTCTCCAGATTCTTGGCTTTCCACACCCCCATGTCAGTGTGGGTGAGATTTCTAGGCAGAGACATAAGTACAGAGATTAAAAGACATAAAGTTTGTCTGTCTGCTTTACATGTTTGTGATCTGCCATTCTCACAGATTGGAAACATTACCTTTCAAGCTTTGTCTTGGAGGTGTTGAAGGCCAGTTTGGATGGGAGACAGGAATTGTTTGGCACTGTGGAAGACACAGAGGTATGCTCATAGATCCTGCTTCACAGAAGGATTTACTGCTGTACTGCAGTGAGTACTTTCAGCCGCAAGTAAAAGAAAACCCAACCATCTGTGACTTAAACAACAAGGGCACCTGTGACCTCAAATAATAATCAGAATTCTGGATGCACAGTAGTTCTAGGGTTTGTTCAGTAGCTAAATGTTGACATGGAGGGCTGTTCAGTAGGAGACATGTAGTGAGTTCAGTAGGAGACAGCTCCCATCTGTTAGCTCCTTCAGCGTCTCCCTCTGTTCAGATAGACATTTAATCTATGGCAGGACTTTCACACCCAACTTGCATCTGGTGATTGAGTAAGAGGAGGGCATAAAAGTTTGGTCATTTTGGCCTAATACAGAAAGATCTGATGAGCAATACCTACTCCAGAGATCTCTGTAGGGTTGTTCAAGGCCTTGTTGAGTCTTCATTGGAGTTCATCTTCTTCCTTTTCTCTTTTGGTGCTTCACACCCCTTTCCCTGACAATTGATCCCCAATAAGAATCTGATAATAAGCCCCCAATAAACATTGATCCCCAAACTTCGCCTTAGAATCTGTGTCTGTCGAACAAATTAAGTTTTAGATCTGGATCGCTCATCTGGCTAACAATGGAGACCTCATAGAGCAGATTAATACATCTTCAGGCACATTTGGTGAATGTTTTATTTTCTAATATAATCAGAAGACAAGAAAAGAAATATTTTTTATTCACATGAGATAGATACCAATATACATTTATGGTTTCATGCCAGGGCTCTGTTAACTCTCCTGCCTCCTGTGTGAAGAAATATGAACCATCTGGACATTCTGCAGAATATCATATTGATGCATTACAGCAACGATATTATGCTGATTGGGCATTATGAAGGCATATACTCCAAAGGGTGGAAGATAAGCCCTACAGAAATTCAAAGACCAGCCACATCTGCTGTATCTGTAGGAATCAATAAGTCAGGAGCATTCTGGGATATTCTCTCTAAAATAAAAGAGGAAGGAAGGAAGGACAGGAAGGAAGCACAAGGAAGAAGGAAGTACGATAGCCAGTGTGGCTCTTTGGGTTCTGGAAGCAATATATTCTGCATCTAACTATATTTTTCTGGCTCATACATAGGTGACAAAAAAGCCGACAGCTTTGAGTGCAGCCAAGGGCAGGAATGGGTTTTGTTCCAGCTCCAAGCTTTAGTGCAAGCTGCCTAACCACTTGGGTATATACAATCTGGCAGACCCTATGGTATTATGACATCAGTGGTGAGAAAGTATGCTGTGTGGAGTCTACGGTATGCTCCAGTAGGAGTATGACAATCAAGATCTTGGGGCTCTGTGGCAAGGCCATGCCATCTGTAGTAGAGAATTATATGCTTTGAAAAACAACTTTTGCATGTTACTGGACTCTGGTCAAAATGGAACACCTAACATGCAACACCAGGTGAACACGTGTCTGGAACTGGCCACCATAAGCTGTTTTCTGTCAGAACCACCCAATCATAGGGTAAGGAGGGTCCAGGAAGATCCACCATAAGGTGAAAGTGTGGTATCTGTGACTGTATATAATCAGAGCCAACCTGCCTCCATCACCTTATGATTATGGCTATATGAAGATCCCATAAACCAGCTGAATGAGGAGGAAAAATCCCAACCTGAGCTTATGGAAGAATCATCTTAGTATGTGGGTGCAAGACAAAAACAGACAGCAGCTGCTCAGCAGCTTCATTCATGGGTAGCCTTGATAGAGAATGGTGAGAAAAAATTATCCTAAAGGGAGAGCTTCTGCTGATGAACCTGGTCTTTTATCTCATGTGAAAAAAAGGAGTAGCCTTAAATCAGTATATACAAGGTTAGGCTGCAGCAAATGACCTAGCCAGCTAGTTAGGATCCTGAAAGAGAAAATATTGAAAGATCATGGATTAGGAGGCCTGAAGTAGAGGTATGAGAATGAGCATATGGCAGTAAGCACGAACTGTAAAGATCTTGGTGTTACACATTAATGTCTACCAGAGAGTACCTACAATGGAAGAGTCACTAAATAAAGAGGTAGACAAAATGACCAGTCAGTTGACATCAGTTGGTATCTGTCTTTGGCTACTCTATTGCTGGCAAGATGGGCACGTGGATGAAACAGCCATATTATCACAGATGGAGACTATGCATGAGCTAAATTTCATGGAATCCCACCCACCAATGGTGATCTAGCTATTGTTGTTGCTGAATGTTCAAGCTTCCAGCAACAAAGACCAACACTGAGCTCCCAATATGGCACCATTTCAAAGAGCCTCACAGAAAATTTGCTGATTACATTGAACCACGTTCCATTACGTAAGTACCAAGAGCTTGTTTTCACAAAAATAGACAAGAATTCTGGGGATGAGTTTGCTTTTTTTGCCCTTAGGGCCTCTTTTAGTATTATTTGAATGTTTACAGAATCTTTGACACACCAGTATGGGATCCCACAGAATATCATGACAAAGGAGGTAAGTAAAGAAATGTGGGAGTGGGCCAATGACCATGGGATCCACTGGTGATATCACATTCAGATCCACATAGAAGCTGCCAGCCTTATAGAACACTGAAATGACATGCTGAAAGCACCTTTAAAGCACCAGCTCAAAGGTAAGATCCTGCAAAGATGTGGCGCCATCCTCCAGGATGCATGGTATGCATTGAATCAAAGACGGTTATATAACATTGTGATTTCCAATAGAAAACATAGGTTCAGAAATCAAGGGATGAAATCAGGAGCAGCCTTACCACCCACTAACGGACTTTTAGTGCCCTTTTGATGCAACTCTGGTCCTTGCATAGTTAGAGGTTCTGTTCCCCAAAGACTTATAATTTTGCCAGGTGACACAGAAAGAATCCCATTTGATTATAAACTATGGCTGCTGGATGGGCAGTTTGAGCAGTTTGTAGCCAGAGACCTGCAAACAATAGGAGAAGTCACCATTTTGGCAGAAGTAATTGACTCTGATCTTCAGAAGGAGGTGGGGCTATTATTACACAGTGGAGTCAGGGGGAAATACATGTGGAGCCCAGGATCCACTTGGTCCCTTCCCAGTACTCCCTTGCCCAATTTACCTGTAAATGGAAGATATAGCAACTCAGGTATGAGACGAGGAATGACCATGTCACAGCTAGTTGGGAATGAGAGTCGGAGTCACACCAACAGGTAAATCACAGAAGCTAGCAGAGATGGTAGCTGAAAGTGAGGGGAACATAAAATATACAGTGAAGGAGGCAGGTAGAAGATGCAAATCAATGCAGCCTCAAGACCAACTTTAGGGGCAGGAGCCATCCTACTAACCTCTCTCTTCTAAGTTTTACTGAAGGAACAAAGGCCCATCAGACTTCTAGAGGAGCATCTCTCAAAATATACAAGAGCATGCACTGAGTGAACTGTAGTAAATACAACTTTTTGCTGCCAGATTCCCATTCAAGGCTTACTGCCTGGCTGTGAGGACAAGGCCAGCAGACAGCCTCCGTTGTCGGCTCCTTCAGGGTCAGACTCAGCTGCAGATACTGACTTTGTCCTAGATCAAGTTGTTCCTGGGCAGCCTGTACCTGGTGACTAAGAGAGGTGACAGAACAAAGGCCCAGCATTCTTGGCTCGATGAAGGAAACTGATGGGCACTCCTCACTCTTTGTTTGGTTGGCCACAGCTCTGGGGGGCCTAAATCTCAGTACAACTGTTTCTTCTGCTCAATTCTTCCTGTTGTCTTCCCCTTCAAGTGTCATCTTGTAAATATCTTATGCCTCAAACACCAACTCAACATTTGCTTCTGAAGAATACAACCCATCCCAAATCCAGTGTCAAGATAGAGCATCCCTAGATTCTTAGGGATTATAAAGTCTGCAGTTTCTTCACCCATTTATATCTATGTAATACTTAGATATAGAATATAGAATATAAGTTCCCTGGTGGTCTAGTGGCTAGGATTAGAATATAAAATATCTATATCTATAATATCTAGATATAACATATATAATATCTGTGTCTATCCAGCTACCTAGTAGTTATCTAAAGCCTATCCCTTATTGAGCCCTCCTCCTGCCACCACCTCCTAGGATCTCAGGAAGGAGGGGCAGGAGAGCAGCTTCAGAGACACGATGGGCTCTCATGTGTGTCAAAGACATCCTTCTGCCACCTTAGGATGCTGCCAAGGACCAGTTTAGGTTTTCAGAGACTTGCCTCTGGAGCTGACCAGGTCTTGTCCTTCCTGCTTCCTTCCTTGCATCTCTGTGCCCTTCCCCAAGCTTGTAGCTCTGAGTGTCTTTAGGAACTGTTTATGAGGAGTATGTGCTGAGGATTGTTGATGTCATGAATAGCCTCAACACTGCCTGGTGGGTCGTCCACATGTCGCCCTGGGAAAGAACACCAGGCTGTCTCTTTGGGGACACACCTGTGAAGTTATGTAACTCCTGGGTGGCCCCACCCACCTGCCCTGCCATAGCTGCTCCCAGATGGCTCCTGGCAGTCTGCCTGGCATCTAGCTCCTGCCATCTCTCTCACTGTCTGGGAAGTCTGGGGTTCCTCAATGCCGTTGTCATTTCCCCCCCATGGCCATGTTTGCTCTGTCACTGTTACTGCACCCATGACAAAAGCTTCCTTCTGAGGCACACTTGCTCCCTGCAGACACATTGTCAATGAGCACTGTGTCAGGTAGGGCAGGGAGCTACCTGAAGAGGCTTGGAGTGCCACCTGCCTCAGTCTGCTTCTCTGAGCAGGTGTGTTGCTCCAGCAAGGAGGAGTAAGCAGCCAAGGCATAGCTTTCTGGTTGCCTGGAGGCCTGTCGCATGTGGAGGTATGTTTACTTTATCAGCAGACAGACAAACCAGAAACAAAGCTGTCTAGCATTTTCAGGATCATGTGATCCATTGTAATCATGGATATAATTTATTGAAAACTTGCTCTCTTCCAGGCCCTTTGCAGACATTATCTTTGCAGTATTCCTCTAGAAAATCTTCCAGGACGCTCAAATCCAGCTAAAGGCCCTTTTCTGATTCCCAAGCTTGCTGGGCTTCCTCTGTCACATGCACTATTGTATTAAATTGTCTATTTACTTGTTTATGTCTTCCCACTGGACTCAAAGCTCTGTGAGGGCAGGAGCAGGGTCTGTTTTATGCTTTGTTATATTCCCTAGCACCCAGCACAATACCTGTTACATAGCATTACCAATTAAGATTTGTTTTATCTTAAATCCTCACAATAATCTTACATTATAGGTATTATTTAGACCTGGAACATAACTGTATTTGTTTTTATTCAGGTGAAATTCATATAACATAAAATTAATCATTTTAAAGTGAACATTTCAGAAGCATTTAGTATATTCACGATGTTGTATTGCCACCATCTTTATCTAGTTCCAAAATATTTCTCACCCCAAAGGAAACTCTATACTCATTAACCAGTTGTTTCCCATTCCCTACTCCCCATAGCTCTTGACAACCACCAATCTGCAATCTATCTTATGGATTTGTCTGTTCTGGACATTTCATATAAATGGAATCATACAATATGTGTCTGGCTTTTTCACTCAGCATAATGTTTTTTATTTTTATCCACATTGTAGCATGCAATATTACTCCATTCATTTTTATGACTTCTTATTGAGTCAGTTTTGGTAATTTGTATATGACTAGGAATTTAACCATTTCATCAAGGTTGTCTAATTTGTTGGTGTATAATCGTAGTATTCTTTAATAATCCTTTTCTTTTCCCTAGGTCAGTAGTAAAGTCCCTACTTTAATTACTAATTTTAGCTATTTTCTCTTTTCTCTAACAGTCAAGCTATAGTTTTGTTAATTTTGTTAATATTTTCAAAGAAACAACATTTGGTTTCATTAATTCCCTGTATTATTTCGTCTATTTTTACTGTAATCTTTATTATTTCCTATCTTCTGCTAGCTTTGGTTTTAGTTCTTCTTTTTCTAGTTCTATAAGGTGTTCAGATAATATACCTTGTATAGTTTCAATCTTTTAAACTTTATTGAGACCTGTTTTGTGGCTTAGCATTTACTGAAGAATGTTCCCTATGCACTTGCAGTATACTGTTGTTGTTGGGTGTAAAGTCCTGAAATAGAACTGAAATTATCTCTCAATATTAGTTGGTTCATAGAGTTGTTCAAGTCTTCTATTTCCTTATTCATCTCCTGTCTAAATGCTCTATCTGTTATTGAAAGTGGTGTGTTGAAGTCTCCAATTATTATTGTAGAACCATCTATTTCTCCCTTCAGTTCTGTCAATGTTTACTTCATATAGTTAAGGGATTTATTGTTTGGTGCATATATGTTTATTTTATGTCTTCTTGATGAAATACTCCTTTTATTAATATATATATATAATATCCTTAATTGTCTATTTTTTTACTTAAAATTTATTTTGTCTAATATTAGTATAACCATATCAGCTTTTGTTTTGTTTTTCCTATTTACATGGAATATCTTTTATACCTTTTCCCACTCTTTTACTTTCAACTTACTTATGCTTTTGGACCTGAAGCCTATTGTAGGCAGCACATAGCTTGATCATGATTTCTTTTTAATCCATTATGTCAATCTCCGCCATTTGACTGGAGAGTTTAATCCATTTATATTTAAAGTAATTACCAGTAAGGAAATCTGTCATTTTTATTTTTATTTTCTGTATGTCTTATACATATTTTCTACATTATTGCCTTATTTTGTGTTTAATTGATCTTTTGTAGTGTATGATTTTCATTCCCTTCTCATTTCTATTGTATTTTTTTTAGATATTTACTTAATTGTTACCATGGATATTGCAATTAACACCCTAAATTTATAACAATTTAGTTTAAATTGATACCATTTTAGCTTTAATACCCTGTAACACTCTGCTTATATACAGGTTCATCTCACAATCTTATTGTCACATTTTTATACATTCTTCATCCACTAACATAGATTTTTAAGTATTTTATTCATTTGTATTTTAATTCAAGTAAGAAATAAAAGCAGGAGTCACACACCCAAAATACAATACTAGCTTTTATATTTACCTATGTGGTTACCTTTACTGGAGTTCTTTATTTCTTTATATGGCTATGAGTTACTGTCTAATGTCCTTTCAGTTCAGCTTTAAGGACTTTCTTCAGCATTGCTTGTAGATCAGGAGCAGTGTAACATACTATCTCAGCTTTTGTTTGTCTAGGAAGTTGTTAATATTTGCTTCATTTTTGAAGGATAGTTTTTCTGCATATAGAATTCTGGATTAATGATTTTTTTTTAACTCTGTAAAAATGTCATCCCATAGTCTTTTGGTCTTCAATATTTCTTTTTTTTTTTTTTTTGGTGAGGAAGATTTGACCCAAGCTAACATCTATTCCCAATCTTCCTCTTTTTGTGCTCGAGGAAGATTATCCCTGAGCTAACATCTGTGCTAATCTTCCTCTACTTTGTATATGGGTCACCACCACAATATGACTGATAAGTGTTGTAGGTCTATGCCCATGATCCAAACCTGTGAACCCAGGGCCACTGAAGTCGAGTGCACTGTACTTAACCACTATGCTATGGGGCTGGCCCTTAGTCTCCAAGATTTCTGCTGAGAAATCATGGTGAGTTGCTTTCCTCTTGTTGCTTTCAAGATTCCCTGTCTTTGTCTTTCCATAATATTATAATCGGTCTCATTGTGAATTTTTGTGTTTATCTTTTTTGGGATATTTTTGAGCTTCTCGAATCTGTAGATTCACTTCTTTTATCAAATTTGGGAAATTTTCTGCTGTTATTCTGCAAATATTCTTCCTGTCTATGTCTCTCTCTCCTCTCCTTCTGGGATTCCCATTAGGCATATGTTGGTATGCTTGATGGTGTCCCATTGATCTGTTAGGCTCTGTTAATTTTTCTTTATTATTTTTTCTCTCTGCTCTTTAGACTGGATAATTCAATGGACACATCTTTAAGTTTGCTGACTCTTTCTTCTGCCTGCTCAAATCTGCTACTGAAACCCTCTAGTGAGTTTTTTATTTCAGTTATTCTGCTTTTCAGCTCCAGAAATTTTACTTGGTTCCTTTTTATAATTTCTATCTCTTTATTGATAATCTTTATTTGTTAATATATCATTTCTTTTGTTTTCCTTTAGCTCTTTGAGCATTTTTAAGACAGTTAATTTAGTCTTTGTGTAGTAAGTCTAAATCTAAGCTTTTTCAGGAACAGTTTCTATTAATTTCTTCTTTATTGGGCCATACTCCTTTGTTTATATGCATATTTTTCCAATTTTTTGATGTAAACTGGGCATTTTGAATATTATAATATGGTAAATATTATAAAATATGGTAAATATTATAAAATATAAAATATTATAAAATATTATAAAACTGACCAAAAATATGGTCAGTTTCTTTGTCCTCCTCAGTGTTTGTATTTTGGTAGTCAGGAGGTGGTGGCTTGGTGTTGTCTGTATGTACATGTTTAGTGATTGTTTTCTAAACTATTTTCATAAAGTCTGTATTCTTTGTAATGTGTAATCTCTGAAATCTCTGTTCCTTTAGCTTATATTCAGCCAGTGTTTTGACTAAGATTTCTCTGACTGCCAGGATAAGACAGAGAATGAGAGAGAAACAGAGAAGCAGAAGCAGAAGAAGGAGGAAGGGGGGGAAGGAAGAGAAGAGAAGAGAGATAAAGAAAGATAGAAAGAAAGAAAGAAAGAAAGAAAGAAAGAAAGAAAGAAAGAAAGAAAGAAAGAAAGAAAGAAAGAAAGAAAGAAGGGAAGAAAGAAAGGAGGGAGGGAGGGAGAGAGGGAGGGAGAGAGGGAGAGAGAGAAAGAGAGAGAGAAAAGAAAGAAAGAAAGAAAGAGAGAGAGAAAGAAAGAAAGAAAGAAAGAAAGAAAGAAAGAAAGAAAGAAAGAAATAAAGAGAAAGAGAGACAGAAAGAGAGAGAGAAAGAGAGAGGAAGAAAAGAAGGAAAAGAAAATAAAAACAAACCAAAACCTGTCTTGGTGTTTGCAGAATGGTTCTGTTCTGGGAGGCTCCATCAGCACTTTGTCAGGCCATTCTTCAACTTTGCCTTACCCTTTAATTCCTACTTGCACTAATACTCGAGATCACACAGAAGGAAAAGATGAAGGTTTCTCACGTATTTTCTGAACATGTGTCCTGTTCTGCTCATGTGTGTGGCTTCCTAAATTCCTCAATATACATGAGCACTTTTTAATATCTTAATTTCCCAAAGAAACTGTCTCTTCAGCTTTTCTTCGCAGACATTTGATGCTTTATTGTATGCCTTAACCATAATCTTTTGCCTCATGTGGTTGTGGGTTGTTCATTCACTTTACAGCTTTTTTGATGAACGCCTACTGCTTTTCCACCCTGAGTGAGTTAGGAGTTAGGCAAAGTCAAGATAAGCAATTTGCTTAAGTCCTTCAGGTATCCCACAGGCTGGTCAGAACAGGTAGACACAATTCTTTTCGAATGAAGTCTGCTCTAATTACTCTAAAACCAGGAACAGGGGTCCCACACTGAGAATGCAGGCTTTCATCCTCAAGACCAAGCTAGGGAGAAGGTGGAGCAAAGGTAATTGAAAACACCACAGAGCTTTTTAAATTGCCTTGTCTTTGATTTAGCATTCACTTGGTTGCTGTAATTTTTTACTCTTTTCCAGAGTTCTGACAAAGTTGGTTCTGACAGTGTGATGGTTAACTTTATGCATCAACCTGACTGGGTTATGAGGTGCCCAGATATTTGGTTAAAGATTATTTCTCAGTATATCTGTAAGAGTGTTTCTGAATGAGATTAGCATTTGAAATGTAGATTGAATAAAGTGGATTGCCCTTCCCAGTGTGGGTGGGACTCATCCAATCCTCTTGAGGTCTGAATAGAACAAAAAGATGGAGAAAGAGAGAATTTGCTCTTGCTGCTTGACTGATTGAGCTGGGACATTGGTCTTCTCCTGCTTTTGGACTGGGCTTACACTATCAGCTCTTCTGTTTCTCAGGTCTTCAGATTCAGACTGCACTATCTCACTGACTTTCCTGGGTCTCCATCTTGCAGATGGCAGATTGTGGGACTTCTCAGGCTCCATAATTATGTGAAATAATTTCATATGATAAACCTCTTCCTATTGGTTCTGTCTCTCTGGAGAACCCTGACAAATATAGATAGTTTTTTAAAGATTTCTCAATATTTCTATGGAGGCGTGGATGCTCTGGGCTGTTTATCCCTCTATTCTTCTGACATCACTGCAGGTGTAATTTTGGCAGAGTCAAAGTTAGAACCCCAGTGTGTTTCATTCTACAGCTAAGGCTTTTTTACCAGCTCCATGCCACTCCTTCAAAGAGGACACCACTTAAAACTATGTTTTCCTCACACCTCCTTTGTTATATCCTGTCAATCCAATTAAGCTGGCACAAGATTCATAGAAGCTGGCAATGGAAATAAGATAATTGCTACAAGCCATACTTGGTAGTGTTCCTAAATAGACTAACAAATAGAAAGTTTTGAGTGGTTTGTTTTCACAGGTTGAATCTCTCAGATACATGTAAGTTGTACTCCTGTTCCCAAATTTATGTCTGTGTAGAGAGATAGAATGTGCTGGCCACATTACCTTGTGGTAATAAGTGGGGTGGAATGTGGCCTGCAGAGTCTCTTGTTTAAAATGGTGGTTACTGACGAGTCTATTATTATCAATAAGAAATAAGAAGACTGACAGAAAAAAAAATAACAGCAGTTTTTATTTATGGAGCTCTACTACCTCCCACAGTAGGGTTTATCAATCTTGGCACTATTAGCATTTTGGGATGGATAGTTCTTTTTTGTGGAAAATTGTCTAGTGCTTTATAGGGTGTTTAGCACCATCCCTGGCCTCTACCAACTGGACACCAGTCACTTCTCCCACCCCCAGCTGTGACAACAAAAATTGTCTCCAGATATCACCACATATCCCCTAAGGAGTGCACCATTGCCAAATGACAAATCCATCGAAGAGGATAAAACTAAAAAGTCAGAGAGGGCTGGAGGACTGAACCCACATTAGGTAAGTGTGTTGCTTGGATATAGAATGTAGACAACTATCAAGGAGGAAAGGGACTTCTCAGCGCTGGCCAGAGCACCATTTTGGAATGCCTCTGTTGACCCTTTATTCTGATTGTTCTTTCTATTCTGCCATTGCCAACTAGGAGCAGGGAGGCTTTGGGGAGGTGCCTGCAACACATCATCCCCTCCAAGGTTTATTTTTTCTCCCTCCTGTCCCCACTTCTACTATAGATGCTCAGAAAATGGCCTGAACCAAGAGGTCTGCACACTGCTGCCTTACACCTTCCTGGCCAAGTGTTTGCAACATTGAGATTACCAAAAGTTATAAAGCAAACAGATTTTATTGAATATATATTCCCTCTAGCATATTAATTTTGTTTAATGTTAAAGAGGTGGGATTTCTGCTGTTTTGTCGCTGAGAAAGAGATGGAATTTGTTTTTAAAACAAAAGAGGCAGGTCCACTGCAACTGGCAAATGTGGCAGAATCCACAGTCAGCGTGGTGTGGAATGCACCAGCTTTTTACCATAAGCAAGTCACATCTCCTCTCTGGATCTCATTTTGAGATTTATGAAAAGAAGAACTCTGTCATTTATTCACCAAAATTTGCTGGGTGCTTATGATGTATTGGCCAGCCAGAGTTATCTCCCTTCAGCAGACCCATAATAAGTGACATTGGGGAGAGAGATTGACAGTTATGCTTTCAGGAAACTCAGTGTCTGTGTTGGGGTGGGATGTTTCTCTATGCTCAGCATACCTGGAGGCCAGGTCTCTGAAAGCCAGTCTCCCTTGCTCCCTTTGATATCCTAAGGTTAATGGAGGATTAGCCAGATTGCCCTAGACAATGTCACTTTGTCCCAGACCTGGAGAGAATTCCACATACTAGAGCCCAATAAGTTACTTAATCTCTGTAAGCCAGTTTTCTCATTTTTAAAATAGTATAAATTTGATAGGGTTGTTTTTAGCATTTAACAGATACCATCTGAGAAGGGCACGCTATGGTGCTGATCTCACAGCTAGCACTCATACATGTCAGCACTTCTTATTATTACATAATATTATTACACATAAGGTAATGTTATTATGCTATTAAACAGCTCCTATGTACTTTCCATTTCTCAGAAGCTTCCATACGTCCTTCAGAAGATGGCCATCTTAACTTTTGAATTCATATTCTATAGCATATTAACCTTGCTTCCTGGAAGTTTGTTCTAGTGTCTAACCCAAACCCTTCTCCTTGTGATTTTAGCATCTTTCCTCTGCCTCCCTTTGATGATATCTAGATGTGATATAGAATTTCAGATCATCTTTTCTGCACTGAAATTCAAAGATTCTTTGAATTCACAACTGTATTAACTCCTACTTCATCCCCTAAGGTCCTGGTTCATGGTACTATCTGACCACATTCATTTGTACATCAGAAGTGTATCTATCAGAGTTTTCTTTGTTGTTTTCTCCTCCAACCTCAATCATCACACCAAAGACCTTCTGGAGACAAGTCTGTGTCTTTACCATGACCCTTAATTGATTACAGCTTTATGCTCTCTCAAAGTGTTTTCAAACCCACAATCTTATAACACACATAGGCAAACACACACATGCACATGCACACACATGAGCTATTGAGGCAAGCTGACCTGCCTACCTGTTCCTTTTGTGGCCTCCCTCTTTTGTGGTGAGGAAACAGAGACAAAGACCTTTGAGCAGGCAGGGCTCTATGTAAAGCTTCAGTCCCTGGATTTGTAGGCACGGGGTCTTCTCTTTTAACCAGGAAGCCTCCTCAGGGCTCATACTCCCACTCCCCACATTCACTGGATCTACCTACCCAGGCTTCTCCCTGGTAAGCAGGCTGATCTGGTGTTGCTCACATTTGCAGCTAGGGACTTGGCTCCCTCTGGTGACATGGTGTCGTCTACAGCCAAAGACTCCGAGGGATCCACCCTAGCCTTGATGCGGCTGATTGGCAGACCTCGGCATGCTTCCATATTTGTGTGTAAACTCTATCTGAGCTTTATATCTGTGTGTGTATGCATATGCATATGAACATGCACACATGCTCTGATGCTGGGCTATAAGGACATTCTTGGTATAGGACAAAGACCATCTCTATTTTTTGAGGCATCTAGATGAATGGTTAAGTCTTTCTCCTAGACATCACAGACCCACACTTCCCTAGTGACAGCTTATTTTGCAGCTCAAAGTCCCCCCAGGACGTCAGGGTGGGAAATCAGGTTAGATGAGTCCTGCAATTCTGGGAACAGCACAATTCAACTTGTATAGTAGGAGATTTCAATATTCTTCACTCAGAGGTTAGTAGAATGAGTAGAAAGAATATCAGTAGAGGTACTGAAGACTTGAACAACATGATCAAGGAACTGTGCTAACTGACATAAAGAGAACATCCCAGCAAACAAAAAGAGAATAAACATTTTTTTTGGAACATATAACATTTGCCAGGATAAACCATATGCTAGTATATAAAATAAGTTTGAATAAATTTAAAATAATTAAAAACATAAAATATGTTCTTGGACCACCATGGAATTAAATCAAAATTCAAGGATAAGAAATATGGAATATTCCCGACTATGTGAAAACCAAACACACTTCTAAATAATCCATACATCAGGGGAGAAATCACAAAGGATATTAGATAATATCCTGAACCGAATTAAAATTAAATTACAATAGGCACTACTAAAGCAGTGCTTGGAGGGAAATTTATAGCTTCAAACACTTACAACAGAAAAGAAAGTCAAAAGTCAATAATTTAAACATCTACCTCAAGAAGCTAGAAAAAACAGAGATGACCAAACGTGATAGAAATTATAGAATAAAAAGTGGAAATAAATAACATCAAAAAGAGACTTAAAAAACAATAAATAAACTTGAAAAAACCAAGAATTATTTCCTGGGGAAATTTTTAAAAGCCAAATCCTTGGCTAAAATAATAAATAAAAAAGAGAGAAGACAGAAATTACCAAAATCAAGAAAGAGGTGACATCACAACAGACTCTCAAAACTAAGATGATTTTAAAGAAATTTTATGAATAAATTTATGTCTATAAATTCAATAACATACATGAAATGGGAAAATCACTAGAAAGACAGAAAAGAAATTACCAGAACTGACTTGAGAAAAATATAAAATGTGAATAGATCTATATCAAATAAAAAAATTGAAATAATATTTAAAAACTTCACACACATATATACACACACAAAGTACAGCACAGATGGATTCACTGGTGAATTGTGTAAGGGAGGAAAGATAATTTTCCCTCCACTCTTCTAGGTTCATGATTGAGACCCCCTCCCATGATAAAAGAGATTAACAGGAGAAAAACAAACAGAAGTTTAATAACATGTATACCCCCTATATACATGGTGGAGACCCAGGAAAACTGAGCAAATCCCCAAAATGGTCCAAGCTGCCACCTTAAATACCATCTCCAGTTGAAGACAAAAGAAGACATTAGGAAATGGAGCCAGTTATGAAAGGTTACCAGAAAAATCACAGTAAACAAGGGTCAGTTTGTTATGCATAGTTAAGCCCTTGCCTTCTCCACTGATAAGTTTCTAGAAATTTAGTCATCCTCCTCTTCCTGGTACAGAGAGGGAGACACCCTTGGAAATGGACATTTCTCCTAAAAATGTAAATGTCTCTTACAAAAGTGTAATGTCTACACAGTTTTTAGAGCTTCTCCTGTGTCTGCTGTGCCTTAAAAATAACCAGCTCAACGCAATCCTTAGACAAGAGAAGCATATTTTGGTGTGGCAAATTCTGCTCCCCTTCAATTGTATCAAATATTTATATCAATCTGACACAAATTCTTTAAAAAAAAACAGAGGAAGAAAGAACACTGGCCAATATTATCTTGAGACCAATGCTAGATAAAGACATATCAAGAAAATAAAATCAATACACTTCAAGAAGAAAGGAAAAGTGAAATTAGAAATTATTTTGAACTGAATAAAAATGAAAATATATCATATCAAATTTGCGGAATGCAGCCCGAGCAGTACTTAGAAATTTATAGCCTTAAAAAACCACATTAGAAAAAAGAAAAGAATGAAATCAATGACCTTAATTTCTGACTTAATGAAACTAAAAATAAAGAGCAAATTAAACACAAACAGAAAAAATAACTTTCAATGCTTTGTGATGCTTCACAAAAGATTCAAATTATTTTAAATCACAATAAGATTATAATAATGAGAGATCATCCTTAAAGTAGACATAGAAAAATTTGGAAAACTAAACATCTTTCAAATTACTTTTGTTTTTTTGATTGCAAATTCATGTGGGTGATATTTATTCTATGTGGTAGCATTTTACTTTTCTATTTGAAAGGATAAGAATTATTTGTAAGCCTAATATATACATTAAATTACTTTAGAAATAATAAGTGGATAATCTGTGGTAATCCCAACTGGTTGAACTCACAAGAAGAAAAGAGAAACAAGCAAACTATAGATGGGATTTCACATAAAGACAGCATTGGTCCAACATTTACACATTCCTAATCAGTTAGCCATCTTTATAGTCAGTCATTCATTTGAGGGTTGTCCTCTAGATAATGGTTTATAAATGGCAAATTTGAGTGTCCTCATTGTTGGTATGGAAGTTAGTGGAAAGGCATATTTTCCTTCTAGGGATTTCTCTTATATGCACTTGCATAAGTATGCACAGATGTATGTACATGTTTGTAATAACAAAAGACTGGCAATAACAGTACATATAAATATCGAGGCAGGCTGAATGGCAGTTCATTTATACAATGGGATACAGATGTTAAAAATAAAGAGATATGGGGTCCAGGCTGGTGGCATAGTGGTTAAGTTCACCCGCTCTGTTTCAGTGGCCCGGGGTTCACAGGTTCGGATCCTGGACGTGGACATATACGCCACTCATCAAGCCATGCTGTGGCGATGTCTCACATATAAAGAGGAGGAAGGTGGGTGCAGATGTTAGCCCAGGGCCAATCTTCCTCACCAAAAAGAGAAAGATTGGCAACAGATGTTATCTCAGGGCAAAGGATTGGCAACAGATGTTAGCTCAGGGCTAACCTTCCTCACCAAAAACAATTAAAAAACGTAAAAAAAAAAAAACCAAAGATATATGTATTTAGGTGGGAAGTTATCTTTAAGCTGTTTTTCCAAGTGTAGAAAGAAAGGTACAAAGCAGTGTCTGTAATG
Source organism: Ceratotherium simum simum (assembly GCF_057802395.1). Classification (NCBI taxonomy): domain Eukaryota; kingdom Metazoa; phylum Chordata; class Mammalia; order Perissodactyla; family Rhinocerotidae; genus Ceratotherium; species Ceratotherium simum. The sequence continues at coordinate 86,217,993 of NC_141906.1, read as the reverse complement.
TGTTCCTGTTTGTGAACAAGGGGCATATACATATATATGCAGACTATCCCTGAAAGGGCATATGAGAAATTGGTAGTAGTCATTTGTCAATTTTTTCTTTTTCTCTTTCTCTATTTTTTCTACAAGCTTAGATTGTTATTACAGTAAAAGGCAATTAGCTAAAAAATATGTATATCTGTATACATAAGCAGGAAAGTAATATACATACAGGAAAGGAAGTGTAGTAAGATTCTAACAATTGGAGAGTCTTGTTAAAAGTGTAAATTACCTTGTATAATTCTTGCAAATTTTCACTAAATTTGAAATTATTTCAAAATAAAAAGATAACAAAAAAGCACTAATTCCCTAAATAATTCTTACAAATTTTGAACTCATGGCCTACAAAATTCTCCACACCCAGTCTAGCTCATGTGCCCTATGTACTAACTGTGCAAATGCCATTATCTCTCTGATCCTGTTTCCTATCCCAAAAATCAGAATGATGATAACATCGACTTTGTAGGGTTTTACCCTGCACATACTGCGCATTCAATAAATATTACTGCGCCCTCTCTCCCCCCCTCTTCCAACATGCTCTTACTCAAGATAAACCACAAACGGTCCTAGGAGGTAAGGAAGCCAAGGCACTTTGCAATTCTGTAAAGAGGGAGCAAAAAATATGGATGAGGCAGAGTTTGTCATTGTCGATGTTACAACCACAAAGACCATCTCTGAAATCAGTCACTTCCTCCTTCCTGTGCTTGAAGACATTAAAAATTTACCTTTTGCTGTCCAGAAGGAGTTCCACATAAACTAAAAAGTTCTTGTCTCTGAAAATTTTATTTATTTATTTATTATTTATTTTTTATTTTTTTGTCTCTATGTGTTTGTTTATTGTTGTTATTATCTACTACTTAATGAAGGAAATCATAGGGTATTTGACCTTCTCCCTCTGACTTATTTCACTTTGCATTATACCCTCAATGTCCATCCATGATGTCACAAATGGCTGGATTTCATCGTTTCTTATGGCTGAGTAGTATTCCATTGCGTATATATACCACAGCTTCTTTATCCATTCGTCCCTTGATGGGCACTTAGGTTGCTTCCAAGTCTTGGCTATTGTGAATAATGCTGCAATGAACACAGGGGTGCATGTATCTTTACGCATTGGTGTTTTCAAGTTCTTTGGATAAATACCCAACAGTGGAATAGCTGGATCATATGGTAGTTCTCTCCTTGATTTTTTGAGGAATCTCCATACTGTTTCCCACAGTGGTTGCAACAGTTTGCACTCCCACCAGCAGTGTATGAGAGTTCCCTTCTCTCCACATCCTCTCCAACACATGTTGTTTCCTGTCTTGTTGATTATAGCCGTTCTGACGAGTGTGAGGTAATATCTCATTGTAGTTTTGATTTGCATTTCCCTGATAGTTAGTGATTTTGAACATCTTTTCATGTGTCTGTTGACCATGTGTATATCATCTTTGGAGAAATGTCTGTTCAAGTCTTTTGCCCATTTTTTAATTGGGTTGGTAGAGTTTTTGTTGTTGAGATGCATGAGTTCTTTATATGTTTTGGAGATTAAGCCCTTATCAGATGTATGGTTTGCAAACATCTTCTCCCAATTGTTAGGTTGTCTTTTCGTTTTGTTGATGGTTTCCTTTGTTGTACAGAAGCTTTTTAGTTTGATGTAATCCCATTTGTTTATTTTTTCTATTGTTTCTCTTGCCCGGTCAGATATGGTGCTTGAAAATATGTTGCTAAGATTGATGTCGAAGAGCGTACTGCCTATGTTTTCTTCTAGAAGTTTCATAATTTCAGGTCCTACATTCAAGTCTTTAATCCATTTGGAGTTAATTTTTGTGTATGGTGTAAGGTAAGGGTCTACTACCATTTTTTTGCATATGGTTATCCAGTTTTCCCAACACCATTTGTTGAAGAGACTTTCTATTCCCCATTGTATGTTCTTGGCTCCTTTGTCAAAGATTAGCTGTCCATAGATGTGTGGGTTTATTTCTGGGCTTTCAATTCTATTCCATTGATCTGTGTGTCTGTTTTTGTGCCAGTACCATGCTGTTTTGGTTACTATAGTTTTGTAGTATATTTTAAAATCAAGGAGTCTGATGCCTTCAGCTTTGTTCTTTTTTCTCAGGATTCCTTTAGCTATTCAGGGTCTTTTGTTGTTCCATATAAATTTTAGGATTCTTTGCTTTATTTCTGTGAAAAGTGTTGTTGGAACTTTGATAGGGATTGCATTGAATCTATAGATGGCTTTAGGAAGTATGGACATCTTCACTATGTTAATTCTTCCAATCCAAGAGCACGGAATAGCTTTCCATTTCTTTGTGTCTTCTTCAATTTCTTTCAACGTTTTATAGTTTTCGGTGTACAGATCTTTCACCTCTGGTTAAGTTTATTCCTAGGTATTTTATTCTTTTTGTTGCAATTGTAAATGGGATGGTATTCTTAATTTCTCTTTCTGCTACTTCGTTGTTAGTGTACAGAAATGCAACTGATTTTTGCATGTTGATTTTGTATCCTGCAACTTTACCATATTCGTTTATTACTTCTAAAAGTTTTCTGGTGGATTCTTTAGGGTTTTCTATATATAAAATCATGTCAATTGACAGTTTCATTTCTTCCTTTCCAATTTGGATCCCTTTTATTTCTTTCTCTTGCCTGATTGCTCTGGCTAGGACTTCCAGTACTATGTTAAATTGGAGTGGTGACAGTGGGCATCCTTATCTGGTTCCTGTTCTTAGAGGGATAGCTTTCATTTTTTCACCATTGAGGATGATATTAGCTGTGGGTTTCTCATATATGGTCTTTATTATGTTGAGGTACTTTCCTTCTCTACCCATTTTATTCAGAGTTTTTTATCATAAATGGATGCTGTATCTTGTCAAATGCTTTCTCTGCATCTATTGAGATGATCATGTGATTTTTATTCTTCATTTTATTAATGTGGTGTATTACGTTGATTGATTTGCGAATGTTAAACCATCCCTGCATACCTGGAATAAATCCCACTTGATCATGGTGTATAATCTTTTTAACATATTGTTGTATGCGATTTGCTAATATTTTGTTGAGGATTTTTCCATCGATGTTCATCAGTGATATTGGCCTGTAATTTTCTTTTTTTGTGTTGTCCTTGTCTGGTTTTGGTATCAGGGTAATTTCAACTTCGTAGAATGAGTTAGGGAGCTTCGCCCCCTCCTCAAATTTTTGGAGAGTTTGAGAAGGATAGGTATTAAGTCTCCTTTGAATGTTTGGTAGAATTCACCAGGGAAGCCGTCTGGTCCTGGACTTTTATTTTTGGGGAGGTTTTTGATTACTGTTTCAATCTCCTTACTGGTGATTGGTCTATTCATATTCTCTACTTCTTCTTGATCCAGTTTTGGAAGGTTGTATGATTCTAAGAATTTATCCATTTCTTCCAGATTGTCAAATTGGTTGGCATATAGCTTTTCATAGTATTCTCTTATAATCTTTTGTATTTCTGAGGTATCTGTTGTAATTTCTCCTCTTTCATTTCTGATTTTACTTATTTGTGCCGTCTCTCTTTTTTTCTTGGTGAGTCTAGCTAAAGGTTTGTCAATTTTCTTTATCTTTTCAAAGAGCCAGCACTTGGTTTTATTAATTTTTTCTATTTTTTTTTTTTTTTGGTCTCTATTTCATTTATTTCTGCTCTGATTTTTATTATTTCCTTTCTTCTACTGATTTTGGGCATGGTTTGTTCTTCTTTTTCCAGTTCCTTTAGGTGCATTGTTAGATTGTTTATTTGAGATTTTTCTTATTTGTTGAGATAGGCCTGTATTGCTATAAACTTCCCTCTTAGAACCGCTTTTGCTGTATCCCATAAATTCTGGCATGTCGTATTTCCATTTTCATCTGTCTCCAGGTATTTTTTAATTTCTTCTTTGATTTCTTCGTTGACCCAGTCCTTGTTCAGTAGCATTTTGTTTAATCTCCACATATTTTTGGCTTTTCTGATTTTCTTCCTATAGTTGATTTCTAGTTTCATACCGTTGTGGTCAGAAAAGATGCTTGGTATTATTTCAATCTTCTTAAATTTATGGAGACGTGTTTTGTGGCCTAATCTGTGATCAATCCTGGAGAATGTTCCATGTGCATTTGAAAAGAACGTGTATTCTTAGGTTTTTGGATGGAATGCTCTGTATATATCTCCTAGGTCCATCTGTTCTAGTGTGTTGTTTAAGGCCAATGTTTCCTTATTGATCTTCTGTTTGGATGATCTATCCGTTGGTGTAAGTGGAGTGTTAAAGTCCCCTACCAGTATTGTGTTACTGTCTATTTCTGTTTTTATGTCTGTTAATAATTGCTTTATATATTTAGATGCACCTACATTGGGTGCGTAGATATTTACAAGTGTTATATCCTCTTGTTGGATTGTTCCCTTGATCATTATGTAATGCGCTTCTTTGTCTCTTTTTACAGTTTTTGTTTTAAAGTCTATTTTGTCTGATATGAGTATTGCTACCCCAGCATTCTTTTCACTGCCATTTGCATGGAGTATCTTTTTCCAACCCTTCACTTTCAGTTTGTGAGTGTCTTTAGGTCTGAAGTGTGTCTCCTGTATGCAGCATATATATGGGTCTTGTTTTTTTATCCAATCAGCCACCCTATGACTTTTAATTGGAGCATTTAGTCCATTGACGTTTAAAGTAGCTATTGATAAGTATGTACTTACTGCCATTTTTTAACTCTTTTTTTTTTCTCAGTGTTTTAGTAGTCCTTCTCTGTTCCTTTCTTTTTCTATACAGAATTGATGGTCACTTTGGTTTGACCTCTGTCTGAAAGCTCTACTCTTAACTCCCCTCTTCCCTCATTTTATGTTTTTGATATCATATCTAACCTCTTTTTTGTGCATTTGTATCCATTACGTTCTCATCATGGAAATAGATAATTTTTCCTATTTGTGGTCTTCTCTTTTCCCCTTAAATCAATCCCTTTAACATTTCTTGTAGCACTGGTTTCTTGTTAACAAACTCCTTTAATTTTTGCTTGTCTGGGAAATTTTTGATCTCTCCTTCCATTTTGAATGATAACCTTGTTGAGTAGAGTATTCTTGGCTGTAAGTTTTTTCCTTTTAGCACATTAAATATATCATGCCACTCTCTTCTAGCCTATAAGGTTTCTGCTGAGAAGTCAGCTGATAGTCTTATGGGGTTTCCTTTGTATGTAACTTGACTTTCTCTTGCGGCTTTCAGCATTCTCTCTTTATCTTTAATTCTGGACGTTTTGATTATGATGTGTCTTGTTGTGGGCCTCTTTGGGTTTATCTTGTTTGGGGCTCTCTGTGCTTCCTGTACCCGGATGTCTGTTTCCTTCCTTAGGTTAGGGAACTTTTCATCTATTATTTCTTGAAATAGATTCTCTGCCCCCTTGTCTCGCTCTTCTCCTTCCGGGACACCTATGACACGGATGTTAGTGTGCTTGATGTTGTCCCAGAGGTCCCTTAGACTGTCCTCACTCTTTTTAATTATTTTCTCTTTTACCTGTTCAGCTTGTGTAATTTCTTCTAGTCTTTGGTCCAGCTTGCAGATCCGTTCTTCTGTATCCTCTACTCTGCTTTTGAGTCGCTCTAATGAATTTTTCATTTCCAGTATTGTATTCTTCATTTCTGATTGGTTCTTTTTTATATCTTCCATTTCTTTGTTGACATTCTCACTGAGTTCATCTATTCTTTTCCCCACATCAGTGAGCATCCTTAACACTCTTAGTTTGAACTCTCTGTTGGGTAGGTTGCTCATTTCTGTTTCACTTAGTTCCTTTTCTGGGGTTTTGTCTTGTTCCCTTACTTGGAATGTATTCTTTTGCCTCCTCATTTTGTTGCTTTCCCTGTTCTTGTGTCTACGTATTAGGTAGGTCAGCTATGTCTCCTGCTCTTGGATAGGTGACCTTATACAAGTGATGCCTTAGGAGTCCTGCAGTGTGCTTCCCTCAGTTCTCAATGTTCCAGGGGTGACCCCTATGTGGGCTACATGTGTCCTTCTGTTGTGGCCTGTTTGCTCTCCCTGTAGGCGCCCAGGGAGGCCAAGTTATGCTCCTGGCCAGCTGTTGTAATGCTCAGCTGCTTGTAGTTGTTGTGGGCCTTTCAGTCTCTTTATCAGGTGTGGGGAGCCCCAGCACAGTTGGCTGCAAGTTCTAATACCACATTTGTGTTGCCCTATTTCTTTTAAGTGAGTAGACCCCCAGCGTGGCAGGTTGTTAGGCTCAGGGCCTTACAATTGCTATAAGCCTCTAGCCTATTAGGTCTCTTGTCAGCTCTCTGAGGATTGCAGCTGGGTGGGTCTGTCCTCAGGCACAGGAGCACCCAATTGTTTCAGGCTTTGGAAGGTAGGGCAAAGCCCCTATGTGGGTCTTTGAGAAGCACAAGTCTTCTGAAGCTGACAAGCCCTGCTGCCCATAGGTCCACACACACAGTCAACACAGTCCTGCTCCATGTGCGCGCCCCGAGCTCCCGAAGCAGACCCAGTCTCTCCACGGCGGGAGCCCCACACATTCCACCACTGCCCCACACTCTCCACCCGCTCCTTGTGCACGCCCTTCCCTGCTAAAGTTGGCTCAGTTGCCTGGCTGCAGAGAATCCAGTCAACAATCTCTGCAGGGCCACAAGTTGCCTGAGGGCTTGTTGTTGGGTGGGACCAGTCTCTAGGGTGGGCTGCCTGCCCTGGCTGAGCTGGATTAAATCGGTGCTCTAGCGGGTGGGGCAGACCCTGGGCTAGCAGGCCCCAGAGAGAACTCCAATGACGTCTGTGTCAGCACACCCACACCAGGCCACAACAATGGCCGCCGCCAATGTCCCAGTCCCTGGAGAGGTCTCACCTCTCACCGAGGTGCACACAGGACCTATCAGGTGAGTCTCTTTTCACCAAAGCACTGTGCACCTTTCTTTCTGGTGATTTTAGGATCCTTTCTGAAACGGGTGAGTTTGCGTGTGGGCCCTTTAAGAGCCGGTTTTAGTTTCTTTGTGAACCAGCTTTTCTGAGGGTGCTCCCCAATGTTTTAGTAGCAGGCAAAGTCAGATATTATGCCACTGGTCTCGATTGTTCTGAGTCCACAAAATGCCCACAGCGGAGGCGCTCCCGGCTCAGGGCCCCGCTCCTCCAGGGAGGCTGCGTACCCGTGGGCTGCTCCTGGGCGGCCGTGAGGCGCTGCGGCTTGTGAAGGCGGCGTTTTTCCTCTCCAGAAGGGAGTCTCTGCCTCTTCCACCTCAATTAGGATTGTCCGTTGTTGCAGGAGTTCCTCTTATCCAGTTTTCAGTTCTGTCTCAGGGGTAATTTTCCACGAGTAGCTGTAAATTGGCTGTGTCCACGGGAGGAGGTGAGTTCAGAGTCTGCCTATGCCGCCATCTTGACTTCCCTCCTCTGAAAATTTTAAACCTTGACCTAGAGATATGAATTCTGAGCTAATTTAATATCTTCCTCAAAAGTATGGCAAATCTTGATGCCAAGAGCTTTTTAGCTGTGTGTCCAGTTCCAGTGAGAAATGAACCAAAACGTAAAAATTTGATCTGCTGTAGATTCAGGTTCAACCAAAATTGTGAAATTTAGGAGCTCGGTAGATATTAAGTTTAGATTTAAGAACGGTCACCATGTATAACGTTTAATTTTATGTGTCAACTTGGCTGGGTCGTAGTGTGCCCTGATATTTGGTTAAACATTATTTCTGGGTGTGTCTGTGAGAGTGTTTCCTGATGAGATGAGCATTAGAATCAGTAGACTGAGTAAGGCAGATTGCCTTCCCCAATGTTGGTAGGTATCATCCAATCCGTTGAGGGTCTGAACAGAGTAAAAATGTGGAGGAAGAGCGAATTCACTCTCTGCCTGATAGCATAAGCTGGGACACCAGTTTTCTCATGCCTTGGTACTGGAACTTACACCATTGGCTCTCCTGGCCTTTAGGCCTTAGGATTCAGACTGGAACTACATCACCAGCTCTCTTCGTTCTCTAGATTGCAGATGGCAGATCGTGGGATTTCTCAGCCTCCCTGATTGCATGAGCCAATTGCTTATAAGTCTCTTTACATCTATCTGTCTATCTATCTGTCTATCTACCTATCTATCTATCTATCTATCTATCTATCTATCTATCTATCATCTATCTATCTATCTATCTCTATCTCTATCTATCTCTCTATGCCTATCACTCTATCTCCCTATCTCTCCAGCCTATTCTTTTTGTTTCTCTGGTGAACCTTGACTAATATACTATATTCTGTCAAGTTTTACTGGTGAATTATTAACTCTGTCCAATTCAGTCTATTCACACACTCTTTGCCAATTTGAGCAATTCATCACTTCTCACCTGAACTATTGCAATTCCCTCTTAGATACCTTCTGCCTTTGATCTTGCCTCCTTTAACTCCAGCCTTCACACAGCTACCATTATAATCTTTCTAAAATAAAATTATTCCTCTGATTAAAGAAAACTCAACAACAAAACAAATTACAAAAGTAATTTAATCTATGTGTTGGGCTCTTTGTTGGGTCCTCTGTGCCTTCAGAATCACTTTGAATATCTTAAGAGAACACAGAGATGTCCAAACTCAGTCCAGGTCATTTCTCTCCCTTTATCCTCAAGTTTTCTACCCAACATTTCTTTCACCTTTATCGGTCTGTTTCTTATTTTTTAGTTAAGTCATGTACCTTAAAATCTGTACACCTATCACTTTTTCTTCCTTCTGCCTGAAATGCCTGCCTTCATCCTCCATCTGGTGAATTCCAACTCACCCTTGAAGATGAGCTCAACTATCCCTCTTGCATAAAGACTTCCCTGACACCCGGGCAGATATCGCACCCACATTCCCACAGAGTAGCTTTTGTTGCTCAGTTGAATCACATGACTTATCACATGACTGGACAGTCTATTGTTTATGGAATTGTCTTCCCCATGAGACTTCAAAAGTCTCAATGACAGACAATTCATCTTTGTGTTCCTGGCCTATACTAGACCCTTGGTTTAGTCTCATTACTCTTTACTGAGGACCCCCAGTGTACCTGGTTTTGGGTTCTGGGGACACAGGCAAAGTTCCTGTCCTCGTGGAATTCACCAGCTAGGGGTGGATAACGATACCACAATATGTATATGTGTGTGTGAGAAAGAGAGAGAGAGGGAGGGGATTTCAGATAGTGGTAAGTGTAATGAACAAACTAAAGCACAGTGGTGGCATAAAAACATTAGTGACTGGGGCCATGATCAAGGACAAATCTCTAAGGAGGTGACATTGAACTCAGAAGTGAATGAGGAAAAGGAACCAGCCAGGTGAAGACCCAGGGAAGCAGAATTTTAGGCAGAATGAACATCAAGTAAAAAGGCCCCATGTGAGAGAACCACTTACATCACAGGTAAAGAGGGACAGATCAAGTGAGGCTGTGTCAGCTGTTACGTAGCTGTTGTTGTTGTTTTTAATCCTAAGAAAAATGGATCAATTGCCGTAAAAGGATTCTGAGCGAAAGAGTTATATTTGTTATAATATAAAAATGTTATAATATAAAATATTTATAATATAATATAAAAATGATTATATTTGTCTTTTGAAAAAGAGCCTTTTGTCTAAGGTGAGGGGAGTGAATGGAAAGGAGGAACTAGGACATCGCACTCACCAGTCTGCATCCTGGGCTTCCCAAGCACCAAAGTGAAGCCAGCACTGAACTCCTACCTTTAATGAGTCACAACTACATCAGCATAAAATTATCAAAGTATTCAAAGCAAACGCTATTTTACAATGAGCTTCTACCTGGAGATTTGTGAAGGCAGCAGAGTGACCAGGACACCGTGCCGAGGAAGAAGCTCACTAGTGGGTGAAACTAATAGTGCATGTTGCTGGGTGGCAGCAGGGTGGGGCAGTAGAATTTGGGCTGAGGTTTGTAAAACAGGGTTCTTGAAGGGGGTCACTGCTTTCTCATCTCTGTTAAGAAGAATCTGGGCTGGATTAGTTATTCTCAAATATGGCTCCATGGATAGACGCTGAGCTGGGGGCATCAGAATCACCTGGGGAGTTGTTGGCGAACACAGACTTGCCAGCCTTACGCTGGAAAATGATGGTTTAGCAGAGTGGCGCTGGCCCGGGAATCTGCATTTATATCAGCATTCTTGAAGATTCCTTGATTTTCCATAAGGCCGAATTTGGGGAGCACTGCACTAGGAGACCCTAAGGTCCCTTCCTGCTTTAATATCTGACTTTCAACTGTCTTCAGTGTTGGGGGATGTTATTCAGAGTGTGCGTCATCCAAAATGGCAGCTCAGCATGGACTTTGAGGAGCTGAGGGGCTCTTGGAGGTGTTCTAGGTCTCAGATAAGGCAAACGCATCCCAGAGTGGAAACATGACTTGCCCAAGGTCACACACCAGGCAGTAACAATTCTAGAACTAGCCCCAATTTCCTGATTTCCTAGTGATTTAGAAGATACTGCATGCAAAATGTCCATTTCTGTTCCTGGCATTTAACAAACCCTCACTTCTCCATCATCCGCCCCTGTCCCCACTCCAGCCCCATCTTTCTTTCACATGGAAACCCATTAGGCTTCGGACGTTATGCCCTGTTTTAAGAAGACTTGATCCTGTACTGACTGTGGCTCCATTGGTGTGAAGTTGAGCCACCTCTCCCAGAGCACACAGAGAGGAGGGTAGGGTGGTTGGTGTGGGTCAGAGGAGGCTGCAGGAGGGTGTCAGAGCTTTTTGGGTGTTGAGATACAATGAATGGCAGGACATGAGTGGTGTGCTGACCCATGACACCCACAGCATACACAGTGCTCTGATGGGGAGAAGAGCCCCTTTATAACAGCTCAAAATTCCTGATTCCATACTCTCCCACCTCTCCCCTCTCCAAATCCTCAACTTTACTACAAGGATGGAATCCTATCATCCGAGAAGATCATGGCCTGAAATCATTTTTGGGGGGTGTGGGGGTAGTGGCATTAATTTAACTTAAGCCTTCAAGGGAGTCCCTGTGTCCCAGGCTGCTTTCTCCTACACCTGCCTACCCTCCTCAGACACATACACTTCCCTGCTCTAGACGAGGCTCCTGAGATCATCTAGTGCACATTTTTCTCAGGACAGACCTCATTGATGCAGTCCAAGCCCTGGTCACAGATCTCTGTTGCCCTCAGTCTCTCGGGCTGTGTGCCCTACTCTAGACCCGGGTGGGGGTAGAAGCCTCCTTGAGGTCTAGTCCAAGTCCCCACTCCACCTTCACTGCAGGTCCTGATCCCCAGTCCTGGAGACTCTCAGGATCTCCCTCTTTGGACCACCAGAAGCCCTTGGGGGCTAAAAGCCTCTGCCCACTTCTCTTTTAACTTCACCACCATTTCAGTTCTTCCTTGGGCAGCCCAGAGGGCAGATTGTTTCCTAAATTCTTAAGAACATATAGGAACTAACAACATCATCATTACAATGTATTATTCAATCAGTTAGAAATGTTTTTGAAGAAAAACCACAAAGCATATCTTCATTTTAAGTATATCTGTTGTTTCTTGGAAACTATTAGTTGTCAGCGAAACATCAATTTTATTTTGTTGTGTGGCTAAGATTATTTGCTCTAATTAAGGACCATGCATGGAACTAAACAATCATGCTTTATCTATTAAAATGAGACTTTCAGTTCTGCTAACAATCCTGAGTGTGCTGGATGAGTAATCCCCCCAGTATTACAAGACACATCTGGGGTATAGGGATGTGAGGCTATGGGATCAGAGCTGTCCTTGTAGGAACATTGCAGGCCTCCAAAGACACATCTGGGGTATAGGGACGTGAGGCTATGGGATCAGAGCTGTCCTTGTAGGAACATTGCAGACCTCCAGGACCCTGAGGCATCACAGGGTTGAGTCTGCCTGAGTCCTCCCCTCCCACCTGGTGCAGTTCAGATCCACCAGAGAGGACTGTCTGCAGAGAGAGAGCCCTGGGAGCTCACTGTCCTACTGCTGCTGGCCCAGGGCAGACACAGGGCCACGTGACAGTTCTCTCAGATTCTGAGCCAGCTGGGAAGCTGGGACCCCAGGAGACAAGGGTTGGGAAAGAGGCGGCTCCTGAAGCTGGGATTTCTCCCTGAGGCCTGTTTCCCTGAGAGAGAGGAAACTTAAACCTGTGGCCTCCGGTCCCAGGTTCTAGGACAGGGACAGGAGGGAGGGGTAGTGCTGAGAGAGACGGTGGGGTGAGGGCTGGGCTTGAGGGATAGGAGGGAGGGGCAACTAGGAAACAGCATTGTGTGTGAGGAGAGGTATTTAGAGAGAATCAGAGGAGGTCAACTGAGACAGACAGTGAGTTGAAAACTGAGGGTTTTATGGCTACATCAAGTGCAAATGGTGGGAAATAACAACAGGCATGGATTCGTCCTTTACGCAGGGTTACTCTGAAACTTAATTTTTCTCATAAATCAATTGGCCTTAGCCTGTCTCCTCTCAAGCTCCAGGTTCCCTCCTACCCTTTATAGTTCTTTTTCTCTATATGACTGCCCATTTCTCCGGTCCCTGAGCTGACACTCCTATCTCCGTCACACACCTATCTCCATCACACACCCTCCAGCCGTTTCTCTCTCCTCTCAGGAATGCATCCTAGGGCCTCCCTCCTTTGACCCCAGTCTAAGCAGCCATATTAATCAGATAGCCTCCTATTTGCTAATTTCTAACACTTCACAGACAATACAAGACATTTCTGGGCACAAAGGCTCAGTAAATTTGGGAGCTTGGTCAAGCAAAATGCAGGTTCTTGAAATTTTAGGTGGTTTAGCAAAGGTTTATATTTTAGTTCAAAAAAATTTCCAGCACTTGCAAAGGTGTGTGTTTGTGCGCGTATGTGTGTGTGTGTGTGTGTGTATGAGACAGAGAGAGTCTGTCATTGGGGACTGAAAGTCCAAATGGCGTAACCTTGGGCAAGTAGCTCATTCATACAATTGGAATAATGATACCACTGCACCTCCTAGGGTTGTTATGAGGATGAAAGTAGCGTGTACACGATTTCTAACTCAGTCCCTCACACTTAACTTCCCATCCTTTTCTTTGTTTGGTGCTGGGGGTTGGAGGAACTTGTTAGGGACAAAAAATAAGTCTGAGATGGTTCTGCAATTCTAGTTGCTTATCTCCTAGTCTAGTTGCAAAGAAGGTGCAGAAGAAGTACATAAGTGCCAACGAGTAACCTACTCAGTTTGGTGCCCATCCTCCAGTTCCAAGCTCTCCCTGGAGCCTGACCAGGGCCACCCTAGCAATGACCTGTGCTTTCCTGAGATCCTGGAGCTGGGATGCTGCTGGTCCCACAGACAAGGAGCCCATGCACAGCACAACTGGCAAGTTGGTGGGCTGGCTCCGGGGGGTTTGGTTTTCTCTTGTGTGGCCTGGAATGGCAGGGCAATGCACTCCAATAGTGCTGGCAGCTAATGCCCCCTGAGGTGTGTGTTGACGAGTGGGAGGCAGGGAACAGGAGGAGGTCAGCAGTTGGGTTCTTCTCCTTTCCCATTTAACTGTTCTGACATGTAGAAATTCACATCAATGAAACTTGCTACCAAGTTGCTGGCTAACTAATGCATGCAAGCCTGCTCACCCCCTTCCCTGTCTCACTGCACTTTTGTTCATTATTCCTGTTTCCCTGAGTTATAATCATTAATAAATTGGTAGCACATGAGGTTTTTCTTTAGGCACCATTTTTCAAGGACTCTGGATAAAGACACAACCTAAAGCAGTGAGTGGTCAGGAGTAAGCAGGGATACGTTGGAGAAGGAGGTGGGAGGAGCTGGCATAGGTATGGGGCTGGGCCAGCTGAGGGCTGTGTCAGGGAGGGGCAGCATGGATTCTAAGGCCTGAATGTTGGGGAAAGAGGGATAGCAAGAGCATGCTTAGCACCAGGACAAGCCAGTGCTGCTGGAACAAAGGTATCTGAAAGCAGGGGTGGGGCCTGAGGGTGGAGAGCTAGCTTTTGGTTTTTAGTGGAGGCCTAAAAATGCTGGGGACTCCAGGCATGGGCAGGTCTGTGGGTAGTGGGAGCCGAGTGCAGTGTGTAGCCCAGGCATCCTCTCCATTAGACACAATCGTCTAGCAGGCAGTGCAGACTCCCCTCGCCCCCAGGACCTCTCACCACACAAGACTTGTGTTGACCCAATCTCCTCAGAGGAAGGCTTTAAAAGGAAATAATGTATTGCTAGCACGGTTTCCCTCACTTTTTATTAAATATTTCTGAGCAAAACTCAAGATTAACAAAGCAAACACCTTTGTCCTGTTGGCATCTTTGGGCGATAATTCACTTCCTTTTGGCTGCTGTTCTAAGTTATTTCTGTATTTTAAGTTTCCTGGATGCCCAACCACAGAAATGACTCCAGTCTGGGCAGAACAGCCCCCTCTTCACTGGCTGCCAGACAGCCTCTGTCATGAGAATTCCAGTGAATACGCAGCTATGGTTGCAGGAGACAGGGTCTACTGTTCCTGGTGCTACAACAAGAGCTAAACATGGCCTTCCTCACCTCCCTGCCCTGTGTTACCCTGCGCTCCTGTCCCAGCCCAGCCTGTGGGCTCCTAGTGTCCTCATACTCTCCTGCCCTGGGTGGATCCCCACATCTATGCTGGCAGGAGTCTCACATAGAGATTTGGGGAATCTGAAAACACAATTTTGTGTACTTAGAACGGGAGTAAGTGGATGATTCACTTTCTCTGGTCCTTCAAGGGTCTGGTATGAGTGTGTGCATGTGTATATGTGTGCACATGTGTCTTTCTGTACACATCTTTATGTATGTGTACATGTCTGTGTATGCAAATGTGAATGTGTCTGTGTGTACATGCATATGGGCATGCATATGTGAATGTGTATGTGTTTGTATGTGTATGCATGTACCACTTCTCCTAGCCCTCATTAAATGTCACTGTAATTTGATTCTAGCTGGTCCACCCTCCTTCCATCCCAGCTCCTCGCCCTGAAGTGACACCATGAGACCACTGGGCCTAAGTGTACATTCTCACACACTCTCCAGTGCAGACACATTTGCATCCCACCCGGTTCTTACTCTTGCCTATGGACTCTACCCAGGGTTAGCCAAACTGTAAGTTCCGAGTGCACAGTCGTGACAAGACCACCTCTACTTCTGACACGAATTGTGAGTTTGGGAGATTCCCAAAACCACCCTCAGTTTAAATAACTTGCTAGAAGGTTTCACAGAACTCATTGAAAACCATTATCCTCACAGAGACAATTTATTGCAGGGTGAGGATATACATTAGAACCAGGCAAGGGAAGAGACACGTGGGATACTGTTCAGGAGCAGTTCCAACATACGTCCACTTGTCCTCCTCCTGTGGAGCCCTGGACGGTGTCATCTCCTCCTGGCCTTGAGGTGTGACCATATGCACAGCATGTTGCTGACCAGGGAAACTCAGCAAGGCATAGTCATAGTTTTTATTGGGGCTCAATCACATAATGCCTGAGTGACTGACCTTTGTCTCCAGTTCCTCTGGAAGTTGGCACTGATACCATGTGCCCAAATCATAATCATGCTTCAAGAATGGCCCCATCACCTACCACATTGCTAGACTGTCAGTGACGAAAGCCCCCAGGTAAACAAAGTGTCCTATCAGGCAAGACATTCCAGGGGCCTGGACATCAACTCCCAGAAGCTAAGAATAAAGGCCAGATGTCTCTTTGGGTAAAGTTAATTCTCCTCTGCACAGACTCCCACCAGCAGCCTATGTCCTTGCTTAAAGTTTGAGGATTGGAGGAGTCAGATTGTCTTTTCAGGTGCCCAGTCACCGAATGTTGCCCCTTAGGGATGTATGGCCCTTTCCAGCTGAGGAGGAGGCTGGTCCTGTCTGCAGGGCACCTCTGATATGAAAGAACCATCCTGGTTAACAAGAGAACACTGGCCACCTTTAGTATCTGCTTGTTTGAGGACCACAGAGTTATCAAGAACAAAGCAGCTTACTCTGCTGAGAACCCTCTGCTGCCTCCAAGAAACAGATATGGGGAAGACGAGGGATAGAGAAAGGATGAGACAGAGACAAAGGAGGAAAGAGAGTGGTGACATACACATTGCCTTTAGCTTGTATAGGAACCTCATTGAAAAAAATGGTACAGGTGCCACAGGTGCCATCCATTCTGTTGGATGACAATGCTGCTTATGCAATAAAGACAGAAGGCAAAAGCTGCCTGCCCAGTCTGCAGCCGGCTCCAGTGTTTGGACAAACCTTCTTGTGTCTGAGACATAGCAAGGTGGCCCAGGATGGCTGGAGGCCATGGGAGACTGTGGAACTGACCAACACGTGCTCCTCCTCAGCTCCCAGGCATGGAAGAGGGCATGGTGACATCTGAGCAGACTGGCTGGCATTGAAAGTGAGTAGACATTCATCATGTTAGCCCTGTGGGAAAGGATGAGATGGCCTTACACTGGACAGTTGTTATTGAATTGACATTCTGCATTTATTGAGTATCTACTATGGAAAAAGCACTAATCTGGTCCCAGGAGGAAAATTTCAGAAATGCACAATGAAACTTCCAGCCCCTCAGGGTTTGACAGTCTACAATCACAATGACAGGTGAGGCCTTCAATTTGAGGCAGATGGGGATGCTGTGTTATGGCAGAGGATGAACAGTATTCTTTGGCACCTAGGTGAGGGACAGTAAGGGACATTTCTTAGAGGAGGTGAGATAACCTGAGAGATCAAGGAAGGGTTACACTTTGACAGGTGAAAAGGGTAGGGTTCCAGGGGAAGGCAATCCAGAGGCAGTGAAATTTTAGGCTGGAGGCCTGAAGGAGGAAGAGATGAATGAAGTATAGGGACCAGTTCTGTGGATATATCTGGGGAAAGACTCTTCTAGGCTTAAGAACCAGTGAGTGCAAAGGCCTTGAGGCAGGAATGTTCTGGAATGTGCCAGGAGTCACAAGGAGGACAGTGAGACAGGAGCCCAGTGCATGATGGCAGAGGTTGGGGGGAGTGAGAAGGATGACATGGGAGATGGAGCTGTCCAGAGGATGCAGGGCTTCACAGTGCACTAGGAGGACTTTGACTTTTGCCTGAGTGAGATGTGGAGCCTGTGGAGTCAAAGAGCAGGGCAGTGACATGGTCTGACTTGTGTTTTCACAGCATCTCTGGCCGCTACGGGGGGACAGCTTGTAGAGAGGCAAAGGTGGAAGCAAGGAGACCACTGAGGTGGAGATAAGTGGAGGAAGAATTGTAGGAGGAAGAGACACAGAGGATGCGCTTTCTCCTCTCCCACACCCTTCATGTCTCCAGTCCTGGGCTTTAGGCCTGGGAGAGGAGAGCTGAGTCCCCTCAAGGTTCCCTGTGGTGAGACTGGAAGATGTGGATAAACAGCTGAGGAAGGTGGAGTCCTGAGCTATGTCTGCTGATGACAAGATCAGAGGTGTGAATTTGTGGACTAGGGATAACTCTGGGAATCCTCGATGATTAAAGGTGAATAACATACCTGCCTCCTTCACCACCTCTGCTGAGGATCAAATGAGATAATAAATGCAAAAGGGTTTGATATAATTTAAGAAGTTATTAAAAATCTAGAATACTCTCCTCTTCCCCTACACAAACATATTCATAACAAAATAAGGAAAAGATAATCATATCAATTACAGCCCTTGTTTCTGTAACTTGTTTCTGTAACTGTAGCTGGTATTTACAACTACCTTCTTCCACTACTCATTCCATATTCCCTTTGTCTTCAGCAAACACCTCAGCTGGTCATGGTTCTTTACCTGGTGGGGTGACCCAAACCTTCGTTCCTCAAGGGTCTGGGACTTTACTAGTTCTGCCTGGATTGAGTTGTTGTAGTTTTCCATTGACCTTAATCACAGAGCATGGTGATACTAATAATACATAGACCTTAGGAAATTTCCTCTTGAATCTCCCTAACTAGATTAAAAACAAAAAAAGTTCAAGTGTCCTGTTTGACGTAAGGAGTCAGGCCGAGGAGCACCAAGGAGGAGCAAGCACAGCGAAGATGACTGTTGAGTGCTCCAGGGTGGAGGACACTCCCCTCCTGCTACTAGTCTTGGATGCATATAGGACTGAAAAAAGCAGTTTTAAATTGAAGCCAGATAAAGTTATGTTAGAAAATAAAAAAGAATATCTTAAATAAGAGCAGATTGAGGTCCTTCAGGAAATTATCAAAGTGGCTTGCAAAATTTTTTTCCTGGGAGAAGATTTGTGATAGGGGACAAAGTAATTCCTCTAGAGGCAGGAGGAGAAATAAATGAATGCAGGCTGCCCTCATCTGGGACAAGGGTGTCAGAAGCAATGGAAACAGGTAAACAGGAGAAGCAAAGTTTATTTGAATTAATTTTACTTAAGGTCTGCATGCTGACTATGCAAAATAAATTGAGTTGAGCTCAAACTGTAAGAAAAGACACAGACTGGATCTGCATTTTGCTGAAATACATTGAAGATCTGTGTTTTTTAGATGTAGAAGGGTGAGGGGCTCACCTGTGGGCCTCATCTTAAGAGGCTTGGTCTTAGCATAATAGGGGCAGAGAGCTCCTCACCCCATTAGACTCTCTCAGGCTAACCAATCCCTTCTTGGCAGCTGAGCCGCGGGATGGGAGCTCAGGATAAGCTTTTCCATAAGATTTCTGTGGGACATATTATCTCTCTGGCAGATACCCCAATGGCTCAGGAACCATGGAAGCTTCCTCATAACGGTTTTACACACCTAAGGCCCCTGTCTCTGGGTGTGGGGGATTCCCATGTAGAACTTGGTGGGTGACTGAAATTTCCTTATCATCAACTAGGACAGTTATGGCACCTGCTTGCCTCTAGTTATCCTGATATTCTGAGAGAGAGAGGCTGCGGCGGACACCCCTAACCCAACCTAGGAGAGAAATAGAGCAGATTTGAATAAATTCCTGAAGGCAAGGTGTTCCCAGAAATGTTGGCCAGTAAGACTTCCGCAATGGAGGCAGGCAGTTTATACCCTCAAGGGCAGACTTCAGTTCATAGGACTTACATTCCACTGGAAAGCCACTGTCAGATTCACAAAAATGTCAGTGATCAAAATGCCAATGATCAAGTAGTTCATTTTAAGAAATTCAAAGAAAGGTAAATGGAAGATAAATTTGAAGACATAACTGTGGATGGTATTCAGGCATCGCGTCTGGCAGGGACTACATCCCATGCATAGCTATATATTACAACTTATGAGATGTTGTGACTGATTTTTATCTGAAATGGTACATGGTAAAATGATTAATTAACATTTTAGGTATCTTGGGCCCTGCCCCGATCCCCAAACAAATATGTATGTGCTGGGAAAGTTCTAAATAAAAAAGCCCCCGAGTGTCACTGTTCATTCCCTACACGTAGGCAAAACAAGAATCACAGCTCTCTGCCCTTTTCTTCAAGGTGGCTTAGTGACTCGGCACCATGACTTGGCCTATTTACCTTGACTGAATTGATCAGTCATCCCAACGATCCTCCTCCAGTGCTTTTCAATTTTAGCAGAATCATGTAAGGATTTCTTTACTTTTTTTTTTTTTTTTTATATTAGCACCTGTGTCTCATCTCACCCCAGGTGAGGCCCACGGATCTAATGTTATAAAGCTCGCAGTTGGTCCCAAATCCCAGCCGAAGTTAAGGACTAGGGATCTCATCTAACCCTTGTGCTGCAAAGCTGCACCATGACTTCTGTTCTTTCCTTGGTGAAAATGGAGATCACCTCAACATACCTGGCGTATTTCTCCTTGAGAATATTTTATTAGTCTTATAGGGCTGCCGAAACAAGGTACCACAGAGTGCGTGGCTTAAACAACAGAAATTTACTTTCTCACAATCTGGAGGCTGGAAGCCCAACTGAGGTGTCACAGTTTTGGTTTCTCCTGAGGCCTCTCTCCTTGGCCTGCAGAGGACCTTCTCGCTGTGTCCTCACATGGGCTTGCCTCTGTGTGTGCACATCTTTGGGGTGTATTATGTCCAAATTTCCTCCCCTTATAAGGACATCAGTCAGATTGGATTGGGGCCCATCCTAAGGGCCTCCTTTTTAACTTAATTACCTCTTTAAAGGCCCTAACTCTAATGCAGTCACATTCTGAGGTCCTGGGGGTTAAGACTGCAACATATCACACCCCTCTCCACCTAGTAATGGCCCCTTAGCCTGCAGATCTGGCATCTATGAGAATATCCTAAGGCTTCTGCACACTTCTTCACCAAACTTTGGAAGTGGCAGCAAGTCTCCTATGTCTCCTGTGTGGCAGCACATTATGCACGTCATGCTGTCCCCCTCCTCAGGGCACGCCATTCTGCAATTTCAGATCCTGTAAGACATTTTCCCTAGGGTTGTGCCAGAGTAGGGTGGGGGCAGGGTTCACAGGACAACTGGCTTTGAAGAGGGGGCTTTAAAGCTTTAAATCCTGGGGATCAAGGGTGACACTAGAAAGAGGGGCTCCTGGGAGCAGAAGTCCTGATAAAACCTCCCAGGGCAGGTTTGTAATTGAGGAGAATAGAAGCGGCAGCCATGGGCAATCTCTCTTCTCCTACGGGTCTGTCTCCCTCACCCAGGTCAGCAGCCAGGGCAGGCTCTGTCACCAGGGAGGTGGGCACAGGGATGTCCTGGCCAGGGGGCTGGGCCCAGGTCCACAGCAGCCTTCCAGATGTCCCTGCATGGAGGTGGGGAGGAGGTAGAGGGACGGGTCAGTACCCCCGGCAGGGAAATGGGGTCAGGACCTCATTTCAGAGATTGAGAAACCAAGGTCCAGGGAGGCTGGGATTTGCTCTGGTCACACACAGGCCCTGGAACCCAGGCTCCTGGTCCTCCCACAACTCTGTCTGCCATGCCAGGGGCAGCTCACAGGCCGTAGCCTGCCTCCCTCCAGGATAAACACCTCACCCTTCCCCTGGCATGGCCTGCAAATTTCATCATATTTTAAGTGGTTGGGCAAGTTCTGCCTTCCTGCCCCTCCCTGACCTGTGGGCTCTCTTTCGCTCAGCTCCAAAAGGCTGGGACAGAGCTCAGAATGGCCACGGACTATGGAAGACTGAGGTCTGGGCTCCCTAACTTGAATAGAGTCTTGGCAACATCAGAAATGCTGTGAGCCTAGATTTCTTTATTGTTTAAATTAAATCATAATCCCCTGGCTACCCTGGAGCTCTAAGGATCAATAAACTAACAAAAATGGATCATACCTTTAAGACCACTATTTGAATTTACATTTGTAGCATTGCTCTTATTAGAGGTAGTGATCTGAGCGCTAGTCTAGGAGTCAGAGATTCTGGATTTGAACCCAGATCTGTTACTTACCAGCTGATTTGGACTTTATATTTCTTACCTCAAAAATGAGTAGGTCAGGGCGGGCCCCGTGGCTTACCAGTTAAGTGCACACGCTCTGCTGCTGGCGGCCCAGGTTCGGATCCCGGGCGTGCACTGACGCACTGCTTGTCCAGCCATGCTGAGGCCACGTCCCACATACAGCAAGTAGAAGGATGTGAAACTATGACATACAACTATCTACTGGGGCTTCGGGGGGGAAAAAAAAAAAAGAGGATTGGCAATAGATGTTAGCTCAGAGCCGGTCTTCCTCAGCAAAAAGAGGAGGATTAGCATGGATGTTAGCTCAGGGCTGATCTTCCTCACAAAAAAAGAAAAATGAGTAGGTCAAAAATAGCCACAGCACTGCCCATTCAGTCATAATTTCACTCATTCAACAAGCATTCTGAGCATCAACTCTGTACTAAGCACTGTTCTAGACACTGGGATTCAGCATCGAGTGTTCAGGCAAAGCCCCTGACCTTGTACTGTTTATGTTCCAGGGGTAAGGAGACAGACAGTAAATATGTAAGTGTACTGATCTGCTCAGACTGCCATAACAAAATACCATAGACTGGGGGCTTAAACAACAGACATTTATTTCTCACAGTTCTGGAGGCTAGAAGTTCAAGATCAAGGTTCTGGCCAGTTCATTTCCTGGTTAGAGCCCTCTTCCTGGCTTACAGCCAATGTCTCAGTATGTCGTCAGTAGGGACTGTCCTTGGTGTACTCTTATGTGCCAGGAAAGAGAAAGATCTCTCTCTTCCTCTTCTTATAAGACCACCAATCCAATCAGATTAAGACCCTACCCTTATGACCTCATTTAACCTTAACTGACACCTAAAAATCCTGTCTTCAAATATGGAAGATTAGAGCTTCAACTTGTGAATTTTGAGAGGACAGAATTCAGTCTATAGCAGTAAGCAATTCAAAAAATAAGATAATTTGAGGTAATGACAAGTGTTATAAAAATTAACCAAAAAAAAATATAGAAAGCAAATGAGAAGGTAAGATGCACCTTCTAAGTGGCATTATTTAGGAGGGCATATCTCAGCTGAAGCCCAAGTGATGGGATGGGTGAGCCTTGAGACATTCAGGGAGAGGACTTGAGGCAGAGGAACAGCAAGTGTAAGTTCCTGAGACCAGACGCAGTTTGAAAAGTCCAAAAGCATCAAGAAGGCCAGAGTGGCTGCAACAGAGTGAGGGTTAGGAGATGAGTTGAGAGCAGACCATAGAGAATTTTGCTTGTTATCATGTGGGGAATGCCTTTGAAGCTTGTAAGCAGTGAAGTGCTATGATCTGACTGACATTTTAAAAAGATTGCTCTGCCACTGAGTGATAATGGATTTATTGGGGGGGAAGGTGGAGCAAGGTGTGTTAGGGGAGGGTCTCCTCTAGGCCAGAGACAATGGTGGATCGACTTGACTGACAGTAATAAAGATGGGGAAATGGGTGGATTTAGGATGGATTTTAGAGAAAGAGTGAAGAGAATCAGTGATGAACTGAATGTGGGATATGAAGGAAAACGAGGGCTCAAAGCTGATGCCTAGAATTTTGGTCTCAGGTACTCATAGCTTTTTCTGACTCTTAGTTCTTTTACAGAGATGAGGAAGACCTGGAGGAAGGATAGATTTCAGGAGAGTGATCAACATTTCAGGGCAGTGGGTATGTTCAGTTTTATATGCCTGTGCACAACCACATGGAGATAAAGTGGAGGCATGTGCATATAAGAATCTCGAGTTCAGGGGAGAAGTCAGGGCTGAGGACACAGACGTGGCAGTCCCCCAGTGTACGGTCTTTAAAGCCATGTACCTGATGTGTACACCTAGATAAGAGGGGAGAATGGGAGGGACAAGGGGGGATGATAGATCCCTGGGGTGACCCAACACAAAAGGGCCTAGCAGGGGGCAGGAAGCCAACATAAGAGAAAGAGAAGGAGCTGGCTGTAAGGTAGAAGGGGCCAAGGCTGAATGACACATGATGCTGACTGCTGTTAGGATGCAGTGAGTTTAAAATATGGGAGAGTTTTTCATAAAGTCTAAAGCACTATTCAACTGCTGGTCATAGTGAGTCCCCAGGTGTAGACTGAGGGAAAGGGTGGCTACAGCAATGAAGCAGAAGTGGTAAGAATCTGTATGGGCCACCAGTTCCTCAGTTCTCTGTTCCAGGAAGAAGCTCAGGGAGAATCTGAATCCAGGAAGATGGCAGGTGTCTCCTACAGTGGCCAGGACCACTATTGCCCCACAGCCACAAGACTTCCTCCTTCTGTCCTGGCGTCCCTCACATCTGCGGGGTATTTGTTCACTGACTCGCTCACTCACTCTTTCATTCCCAGGTCCAGACACTGAGATGGGTACGGATTTATCGAGAAAGGCAGAGTGAGATTCCTTTGTTTGCAAAGAGGTATTTACAATCCTTTCCAAACATACCACATGTGTAGCCACAGAACACTTGCAGAAGAGTCAAGGACTCTTCACAGCCACACCACAGCAAGTACATATGGACACAGGGCTCATACACATGGACACAGGGCCTGAGTGGATGTTTCAAAGCTAAAGGAATGTCACGAAAAGGCAACATCAGTGGGACAAGTTCATCCATTACTTGTATTTCTGTCATTTTCTTTATGCCATTGGATATTCGTTTTGCTTGGAGTATCTCAAGTGGTGTTTTGTTCTGATGTGAGTTACAAACACATTCAGGCAGATACACACTTGCTCACCCAGTGATGTTTTTGAAGATAAGGGGGATTTTTAAAAAATATATTTTTACTGATTTCAATTACTTGGGCCAAGAAATGAGATGTGGAATTGTGCGAAGGTTAGAAGTGGCAGGGCAGGAGGGCATTTCAGGAGAAATAGGGAGGTTGTCTCCTCATTTTCTTCTGGGCCGTTTCCTGAATGAGACAAAGCAACTGACCATACTTGGATAGTTGGCCAGGAGATGACAGGGCCCTGCTCAATGTCAGAAATGTGAGATGGTTGGGCTCAGAGTGAACTTGGCTAAGCTGCCCCACAATCATATGGAGGCCCTCTGAAAGCCTGGTTCCATCTTCCTGATTATTTTCTTTATCAAGGTCAGGAAAGGAGGACTCCTCTGCCCGAGCTGTGAATGAGCATTTTCAGGCAAGTGGTTACTGATGGGGTCTGCATGGGACCCTGCCAAGTGCAGCTCAGCTTTCTCCTGTGGTTTGACTTCTTATGCAGCTCCCTGACATCTCAGGAGAAAACTGTCACTCTTTTCACTCTCAGGAGAAAATTGTGTCCTTCTATAAGGGAGCTATTCTTCAGTAAAGTGGAAAAAGGTTGGGAAAATTATGATTTTCTTGGGAAAATCATTGAAATATCTCTGCTGAAAGAAGAGAACAAATGCCAGGGTGGGAGTGAGTGGGAGACACTTGCACACATTGACTGTCACCAGATTCTGGGTCAGGAAGACACATGATGTTGGCTATAGCCTCATACACCACATTTTGTTTGATGCTACTGTGGTCATATATGTACCTGCTCCAAGAGTTAGAGGGGTTGCAGACTGAGTGAGCCTCTCCTCTTCTCCAGCACAATTGCAGGCTTTTATCCCTAGGACTGAGCTCACACACCTGGAACTCAGAAGACCTGGAATGAATCACTCCCAAATACCTCAGATTTTTTACCAAAATCCAGAGAGAGGCCACAATTCCAAGGATGAAGTTTGGAGACAAGAAGAAAACTGATTTTATTGGACATCTACTCTACAGCAGGCATTTAAAACTTCTTTACCCTCCAACAATTGCAGTACCCATATTTGCAGAGGAAGAAACTAAGGTCTAGAGCATTGCTGTCCAATAGAACTTGCTGGGATGATGGAAATTGTCCATATACATTGTCCAATGCAGTAGCCACTAGCCACATGTGACTACTGAGCAATTGAAATGAGGCTAGTGCAACTGAGGAATAAAAATTTTAATTTAATTTTATTTTAATTAAATGTAAATATAGGCAGCCATCTGGGACTAGCGGCTACCACATTGGACAGTGCAGATCTAGGGAATAAATTGATGTGCCCAAGATCACACAGCTAGTAAGTAGCAACACTAGATGTCAAATTCTGTCCATTTTCCTCTCTCAGATGATATTCCTTATACTTCCATGTGACCAGAAACAACAGAAAATTAGAGAGCAAGAAAGAATTGAGAATCCTTCTGATTGGAGCTATTTCCTCCAAGGTGTCTGCCCTGAGTCAACCTCCAGGTTTGAGGATCTCACTTCAAGTTCAACTTTCACTCTCAGAAACTCTTCGCCATGGAAGAAGGCTGGAGAACATATGGACTGAGACATTTTAGTGATTAAAATCTGTATGAAATTCTAAAGTGAGTGGAGGGAGAGTGTCCAGGGGGTGGGAGAGAAAGGCAAAAGAGGAAAAAGGGATTGTTGAAAATCTGAGGCCTTACTGGAAAATTTCAATTCAGCTCAGATCTTTGCTAAGATCACCCTTTTCCCACTGGATATCATTCTTGTGTTCTTTGTCTCCAGATTTTCAGCTGCAGAGATTTGATATCCACTCAGTATTTTTAATCTTTTCCTAATGTGGTCATACGGAAGAGAGGTTTCACAAAGGGCCTTGGACTTCCCCTGACTCCATCTCCGAACCTTCACCAGAGGGTTCGTTGTGGCCCCTGAGACTTCCTTTCTGCTGACAGTTGCAGAGAGCACCACGTCTTCTTACAATTCAGAGAAAGCACCTTGACCCAGGAGAGAGGGTTTTAGTCCTGGATTAGCCGTTGCCCGGATGAGCCACAGATTATTCACATATGATGAAAGGATAATACTATACCAACAACCATAATTTTTGAGAGTTTATACCAAGCAGGCACTGTGCTTTACATCCATTACCTTACGTAATGAATATATCAATACTATTCCCCAAGGAGACACAGCAGCTAGCCCAAGATCACCAGCTAGTAGATGGAAGAGCTGAATTCAAACTAGGTCTGTTCAGCTCTCCTATCTGTGTTCTTATTAACTACAACTATTGCCTCAGAGACGATGATGCTACCAGTCACACTGAAGCGTGTCAGTGAATGAAGGTGACTACTCTAGCTGGACCAAAGAAGGGGCTTGTAGTTGTGCATCCAGAAGAAGGAGACAAATTCTGAGCCATACACTATACTTTACCCCAGCACCATTCTTTCTTGGATTTCATCCCCCTCCCCTCCAAGCTGGTCATTCTGGGTGTTACTGATGGGGAAACTGACCTGCCAGTTTTTCTGCTCGGTTGGTCCCCTGCCCAGACAGATCACATGACTTCTGCTGGACCACATTAGAATCTGCCCAGCCTAATGACATTTTGACTTAACTGCTTCAGTCTACATTGGCATTATTTTTTTCTTCTTCTTTCTCTTTACATCTTTTAAATGATCATATTACCAGGAGTCAAATGCTTAAAGTCAGAGGATTTTAAACTAAAAAGTAAGAAATTTTCTGATCCAATACCACAGCCAAAATGGGAAATAGAAGTCTTCTGATGCAAGCAGGATGCTCTCTATTGTGATTATCATGACAACTGATACTTACTCAAGGCTTAACTTGAATCTCAAGCCTACAATGGGACTTAGGGTACCTGGCTGGTTTAGGAGAACCAGGAGTTATTGTCAGGCCCCCTCATTATTTAGACAATGTTGAAATGTCCAGGCTGGACAAGTGTACAGGCATGTGTCTGTGAGATGAGACTGGGGTGGATGGGGCTGGATGAGCACAGCTTAGTGCTCCAGCTCTGCTACCACTTCATGGTGGGGAGGACAAGCCCCATGACTCATTCTAGTCCAATCAATATTTGTGATGATTGGTCCTTTGTTTAATCTTTTTATTTAACATGTGACTCTAATGCCATCTACTCACCAGGTAGAATATTTTCCCTTCTCCTGGAGCTCTTGTGGCACATCCCACAAGTGGCTCTACTGTGGTTAAGGGCTTTCAAGTTGTGTTTGCCACCACTGTACTATAAACCTATTGAAGACAGGGACCTTTGTGTCCCCAGCTCTTAGCATAAGAAGTCACTTAAGAGATAAGAAGTCCCTCCATACATATTGGCTAAACTGAATTACATTATTTCTGGAACTGGTCAGAGTATAAATATATAAATTTTTAAATAATATATTATTATACCCACTTGACAAGTTTGTCACAAAGGCTGCTTGTCTCCTGGTTTAATCTCTATAGTTTAGGGGAAAGGAGAACACCATCAACATGCAAAAACCTATGTTTGGTGCTTTACTTATGTTATCTTACTCATTCGTCACAGCAACTCCATGAAGTTCTCTCTCTAAATTACAGATGAGAAAACTTGGACTAAGAGAAGTTAAGTTGAGGTAGTGGGCTCTTGTTGAGAAACTTTGATATCAAACAAAGAATCAGAATATGGCTTTGCCACTTATCAGCTTGGTGACTTTATGTGAGTATTTTAAACTCTGTAATCTTTGATTTCCTGACATGCAAAATACGGATGAAAATATCTACTCCAGACGGTTGTTACACATGTTATGTTTCATGAATATATGAAAGTTACATTGGTGTCTGAAATATAAATGAGAATCCATGAATTTAAAGTCCCACTCTCCTCCAATTACACGGGATCTGTCACTCCTAAGTGATGTAGTCAGGACCTGAATCCACTCAGTCTCATGCAAAACATGTGCTCTCTCCCTTATACCACCTAGCCTTTCCAAAATGGCACTGGTAGCCAGGCAGACGGAAATGTACACGTGCATGCCACATTGGGGAATCTGTACATTTTGGACACAGCTGGGGGTCCTGAGTAGTAGGAGATAGAAATTTTTTCTTGGGCCCAAATTTGAAAAGGTGAACACACTGTTTAGATTTTCAATTTTAGTCCATGGATTATGTGCCAGATGTGGTCTCAGATTTTGGAAAGCAAACAAGATGCACTTTGCTTCTTCCAGGTCAGTGTCTCACCCCAAATGGAAATTACCATACTAGAGTCACAAGGGCCAGAGTGGGTCCAGGTGTCTTCAGGTCCCTAACACGTTTGGCAAGTTTGCAGCTGAAAAGGCAGCTTTCTTGATGGAGGTGGACCCAGCAGGTGTGATTGAGGCCTCTGCTCTGAGCAGCCTACAGAGAAGATATTAAGAAAAGGCCTTTATGCTTTCTCCTTCAGGAGAGAAGTCTTTCAGGAGAACAAAGAGTTGAACGCCAGGAAGTTCAAAGGCTTTTCTGCAAAGCTAAGTAACATGATTTCAGGGTAAATTTCCTCCCTTGATTCTATTTTATTTCAGAACCATTAGGATAATATCATTATTCTTTCCATGTCACTGGCATCTCTGCCTTTTTTGCGTGTTCTGCTGGTTCCTTTGCCCTTGTGCTGAGAAATAGTTATGTTTGTAAGGCAGAGATTAAAATAACTGGCACAAAGTGATTTGTCAATGTCAGGCTGAAATCACTCTGCTCTTCCTCCCAGTTCATCGGGGTGCTCTTTCCAGATGGGATACTCCTGGGGAGGCAGACATGTCCTCTCTATCTCTCAAACACCACTGGGACTGACATCCACACACTACTTCTGTATGATGGAGAAGTTCCTATACCCACTTGCCCTTAAGGTTAAAGCAGTGTACAAGTATGACCTGTCTTGTGAGCACATGGTCCATCTTGGTCAGTCCATAGGTTCTACAGAGGTCCGTTGCTGGTGAGCTGAGCCCTCAAAGAGGCCCAAGGGAGTCAGTGTGGTTTCAACTATGAAAGAAGCATGGCTTCAGTGAAAGGGCTTAGAACTTGGTTCAGATCCCATCTCTACCACTTATCAGTTAATCATATTGGAGAAATGACTTTAAGCTCTCTGACCCTTGGTTTCCTATCTATAAAGTAGTGTTGATACCATTTTGGAAAGCCAAGGTGATGTAGGGGTGAGAGCATATGTTTTGCTTTAGACTGACTGGGTTCGGGTCCTGACTACATCACTTAGGAGTGACAGATCTTGTGTAAGCAAGAGTAGGTGGGAGTTGGCATTCATGGATTCTTATTTGTAGTTCAGGCATCAATGTAACTTTCATATATTCATGAGACTTAGCACTTACAATTACTCTCTGAAATCAATATTTTTATACCTACTGCATGAGATATTGTAGGTGAATATAAGTGATAGTCATCACATAGACATAGGTGATATACTTATGAAACTTAACACTTATACTAACTTTCTGAAGTAGGTATGTTTATACCTGCTGCTTTGTTTCCTTCTAGGGTTGTTGTAAGGATAAAATGAGGCATTGTAGGTGACAAGACTTTACAAATTCTACAGCACCGTGCAGATGTCTATCGTGAAGCACAGTGGCTAAGAGAGTGGATTTTGGAGTTCATCTGTCCGAATTTGAATCCCAGCTCTGCCACTGATTAGCTGTGTGATCTTGGGTGCTTAGATTAATACTATGACTCAGTTTCCTCAACTGTAAACTTCAGGCAAACATCATATTATTTCAAAAATTTTGTTAAAAGGTTTAAATGAGTTAATATACATAATGTACTTAGTGTCTGGAACATAGTAAATAATATTTAAGTGTTTGTTGCAATTGTTGCTATGTTATTATTATTGTTGTTGTTGCTGCTGTTGTTACCACTACTTTTGTTACTTGTTGTTATTGTTTTTATTCACTATAGATCTGAATAGAGCAATTCACAGATGGCCCCATCTCCACTAACTTACAACTCCAAGTAGCCCCCGTAAGTGTAGGATTTTATTTTGATTCTTTCTACTGTATTAACAAAAACATAACGTGTTGGAACTAGCTGAAATCCACTCTGTGACAATCTGTATGTTAAATTGCAGTGCTGTACTATATACATTCCAACCAGCAATGAATGAAGGTTTCAATTTCTTGACATCCTTGCCAACATTTATTTTTCATGTTTTTAATTGCATTCTAATGGGTATGATGGGGTATGTCATTGTGGCCTTGATTTACATTTCCTTAATGCAAAAAGTTGCAAAGCATCTTTTCAATATGCTTATTGCCATTAATATACTTTGGGGAGAAATGTATATTCAAAGACTTTGTTCACTTTTTCAATTGGGTTATCTTTTTTATTATTGTAAGAGTTCTTTATATATTCTGGACACTAGTCCAGATATATGATTTGCAAATATTTTTCCCATTCTGTGGGTTGATATTTTACTTTATAGTATTCCAGCCCCATTTTTTGAAAAAACTATTCTTTCCTTATTGAATGGGCTTGGCACTCTTGTCAAAAAACAGCTGACCATATATATATGGACATTTCCCTGGTCTGTCAATTCCATTCCATTGGTCTCTATGTCTATTTATATGCCAGTACCACACTGTTGCAATGTGTCCACTAACTTTGTTTTTTTCTTTTTGGAGATTGTTCTGGCTATTTGGATTCCTTTGAATGCCCCTATAAATTTTCAAATCAACTTGTTCAATTTTGTAAAAAAGGGGAAAAGGCAGTAAAAGTTTGATAGAGATGACAGTTCTGCAGATTAATTTGAGAAATATTGCCATCTTAACAATATTAGGTCTTTCAATCCATGAAGATGGGACATATTTCCATTTAATTAGATCTTCTTTAATTTCTTTCGAGAACATTTTATAGTTTTCAGTGCACAAGTCTTGTACTTTTGGGTTAAATTTGTTTCTAAGTTTTTTTTTCTTTTTAATGCTATTGTAAATGGAATTTTATTTCATTTTCAGAAAGTTCATTGCTAGTGTATATAAATACAAGTGATTTTTGTATATTTCTCTCATATACTGCATCTTTGTTGAATATATTTATTATTTAAAATTGCGTGTGTGTATGTGTGTATTCTTTAGCTTTTTTTACATATTAGATCATACCTCCTACAAATAAACATAGTTTTATTTCTTCCTTTCCAATCTAGATACATTTTCTTGCTGAATTACTTCTTTAGAACTTCCAGAATAATATTGAATAAAAGTGATGAGAACAGAAATTCTTGTCTCATTCCTGATCTTAGTAGGGAAACACTCAGTCTTTCACCATTAAATATGATGTTAGTTGTGAATTTCTTGTAGATGCTCTATAACAGGTTAAGTCCCCTTTTGTTATCAGTTTATTGAGTGTTTGTATCGTGAAAGTATGTTGGATTTTGTCACACATGCCTTTTTTGTTCCTCATTTCCTCAATTACTACCTTTTTTTGTGTGTTAAATAGACATTTCTAGTGTACCCTTGTCATTTCTTTTACTATGTAATGTTCAGTTATTTTCTTAGTGGTTATCCTGAGAATTACCATTAACATCTTAATTTATAACAATCTTGTTCAGATTGATACCAACTTAATTTCAATAGTATACAAAAGCTTTGTTTGGTATAACTCCATCCCCCCATTTATTGTGCTACTGTCAAAAATTACATTTTTATACATTGTGTGTCCTTCAACATGTATTTATAATAGTTTATATAACTGCCTTTTTTTATATCATGAAGAAAAATACACTTATACTGTCTTTTACATGTGTAGTTATCTTTACCAATGCTGTTTATTTAGTCATATGAGTTTGAGTCACTGTCTTGTGTCCTTTTATTTCAGCATGAAGGTTTCTTTGTCATATGTATAACTAACTTCTTTAGTCATATATTTCAGGCTTTTTGTATACTCGATCTTATTCTGCTGTATTACAGTCAGCTTTAACAAAATTGTCTTCATTTATTGTTGATTTGGACAGTTGAGAAAGGGACCAGGTGTCCACGAAGGAATGAGTTCTCCTCTCAGATCAGCACAGTTAATGGAGCCTTGCAAACTTTCGTTCATATTTATGCAGCTTAGAGACATATCTGAAGCTCAGTCACAGGAATTATGTCAATCACAACTGTAGTGGTAATTAATACTTCTCTTTTGTCAGTATTGATTTCATTATTTATTTGATTGTGTAAATGTTTGTGTTATTATTTTAAGGCAGATCTAATACCCTTTTTTGGGAGTGGTGGGTAAACATCAAGATACATGATAAATCTCATACAATATTTAATGATAAGTCATCAACCCCGAGTCAGTCCCATTTCCAACTTCTCTAAACACTGTAGCCTTATTGTATGGGTGCAGAAATGACATCGGTCTAGACAGTGATTAGCATGGAGCCTGCCCATGTCTTTTGCAAAGTGGAGACAATGAACATTGTAAAACAGTTACAATAACATTGACTTAGACATGAAAACAATTTGACAGCAGATTAAATACACTTAAAGAAAGAAGCCTCGTGAAAAGACAACATCAGTGCTAAATCTGGGTCAGGTCATCAGCTCACAGAGAAGCCAGGAGACAACGACCAGCCACTGTACAGCCCTCCATCTGCCCTTGCTGGGTCAGTGTCTTCAGATGAGTGGAAACTCTTCTCCATGTTGGTGAAATTTTCTGCTTGAGATCAGCACTCAGATGATAAAGAGGGAGGAGAGGGAGGGAAAATGTTTTTTCTGATTTTCTAAACATAAACTATGGAAAATGTGGGCATGAAATCTCTACAGACCTTGGGAAAGTAAATGTCAACCAAATAGAACAGGGCAAAGTTGAAGAAAATAGCAAAGGACTGCTCTTGTTATGCAGAAGTGAAAATAATGTTATGACAGAGCTAAAAATAATGCATTAATGAGATGAGAAAAATTCTGTTGAATTAGTTACAAAAAACAAATGAAGAAGAAGCAGAAGAAGATTTGAGATTTGTTAAATATTGGAAATAACCATTCTTGGTTTGATATTGATTAACTCTTCCTCTGGTGAGGATCATTTACTTTCATCATTTATATCAGGGTGAACTCAGTCCTCTCCTTTTTACCTCATCAGTTTCTTTTCCTTTTTTTTTTTTTGAGGAAGATTGGCCCTGCACTAATATCAGTTGCCAATCTTCCTATTTTTTCTTTCTTCTCCCCAAAGCCCCAGTACATAGTTGTATATCATAGTTGTAGAGTTGTAGCTCTTCTACATGGGACGCCGCCTCAGCATGACATGATGAGTGGTGAGTAGGTCCGCGCCCCAGATCCAAACCACGAACCCCAGGCCACGGAAGCAAAACTGTGAACTTAACCACTACACCACGAGGCCGGCCACACCTCATCAGTTTCTTTCTTCTCACAGGCCCTGGAGACTTAGCCCAGTGTCAAAGTTGTACTGCTCAACTCTCATAAATGAGCCCCACTTTCATGATCAGCTTTGGAAAATCAGTTGAATCCTAGACCTCAGCTTCATAGTTACGAGTATACGTGTTTAACTCTACAAACATATGAGGAAATTTGAATACTTAAAAATAATAACTAAAAAATTGGAGAGAGGCAAGACCATCAACTTTATGAAAATCCATTTTGTGTTAAATAGTCTACTGGAAATGAACTTAAAAAAAGAGTCTTGGAAAAAGGGTGACTATTGTCAGCCTAAGATTCGGATCAAATCAGGTCCTTGGAAACTGCAGAATAGATGACTCTCTTCATTCTATCCACCTCCAATTATTGTTGTACAAAGTATCTCATACTCTAATTATCTTAGAATTAAAATCTATGTATTAAGCTCATTCCTTTGCTTCCTAAAATTTTTCTACAAAATAAAGCGAGCAGGTTCTAAAAACAGATGTCACCAGTTTGTCTCAAGGTCTATAAATTTTTAAAAATTTCTATCCTCCACCCTAGATCCAAGTCTCAAATTGGAATCTTTCTAGGTAAAAGTTGATGCTAAATATAGCATAAACAGGAGATCAGAGGCAGTGTTGGCAGTGTTGATGTGTTGGTGGTGGTGGAGAGAACATGGAAGGCAGTGTTTATATGGTAGAAGTGGCAGAGGGGAGGAGATAAGAGACAAGCTTCCTCTCCTCCACCACCATCATCACACCAACGCTGTCTTTCCTCCACACCTTCATCACGCTAACATTGACCCGTTCCCACTCCCCTCCACAAGCTCCACACATCAATCCTGTCTCCCACCTCCTTCGCATCCACCACCTCCTCACCAACTCCCTTCCCACCAATTCCCTCCACCAACAACATCACACCAATTGTGACTCTACATTTCCCCTCCATGACCACCGTCCCAACAACCCAGAATTCTACCTCCTCCCTTCCACAACACTCATCACATCAACACTGCCTCCCATTTCCTCTTTGCCACTACTTTCATCAACCAACCTGCTTCCTATCACCTCCCTCCATCAATGCCATAACCCCAAACATGACTCCTTTCCTCCACCACCTACATCTCACCAATCCTGACTCCCACTTGCACCCCTGCACCACTACCATCCATACCAACCCGCCTCCTACCTCCTCCCCTCACCAATGCCAATATGTCAAATTGGATTCCTATACCTTTTTCACACCAAAACTTAAGGACACCATCTCCCCAAAATAACAATCACACATATTCCACATCACACCTCTCATCACTCCATCACTACATCACATCAACGCTGACTCCCACCTCCCCTACTCCACTACTTCCATCACATCAACACCCACCCACATCTCCTGTTCTGGTCTATCTCCATCACACCAACTCTGATTCACACCTCCTAAGTCAGGTTTAGAGTGATAGCAATGGTGGAGTGGAAGAGGAGGGAGATGATGTTTGTGTGATGGAGAACAGGGGTGAGGAAATGAGAGACAGTATTGGTGTAATGGAGTTGGTGGAGGGGAGGAGGCAGAAGGTGAGTTGGTGGTGCACGCAAGAGAGTAGGTGGAAGCCAGTGTTGGTGTGGTAGAAGTGGCAGAGGGGGGAGGTGGAGTCAAGTTTAGTGTGATGGATGTGGTGTAAGGAAGGAGGAGGGAGGTGGTTTGGTGTGATGGTGGTAAAAGACGAAAGTCTGGTTTAGTGTGATGGATGTGGTAGAAGTTAGGAGGTGGGATGCAGGGTTGGTATGATAAAGGTCTTTTAGGTCTTTTAGGTCTCTCCTAAAAGAAGAGGAGGTCAGAGTCAGTGTTGGTGGAACAATGGTGGTGGAGGAAAGGTGGTGGGGATCCGGTTAGGCATGATGTCTGTGGTAGAAGGGAGGAAGTAGGAAGCAGGCTAGAATGATGGAGGTTGTGGAGGAAAGGAGGTGAGAGTCAGGTTTTGTCTGGTGGAAGGGAGGAAATGGAAATCTGTCTGGTGGAATGGAGGAGGTAGAAGGTAGGTTTGGAATGTTGGAGGCGGTGGAGAGGAGGATGTGGAGATGGGGTTAGTGTGATGATGGTCATTAGAGGAGGTGGTGGAAATCAGTCTTTGTATCATGGAGGTGATGGAGGAAAGAATATGAAATTGAGAGTTGAGGTGCTGCGAGTAGTGAAGGTATGGCAATCAGAAGTGGGTTGGTGTGAAGTGGTAGAGAGGATGAGGGAAGAGGAAGTGTTTGTGAATGGTGTTGGTCAAAGGAAGGAGATAGGAGTCTGAGATAGTGTGATGACAGTGCTAGGGAGTGAAGGTGGGAAGCTGTGGTGGTGTGATGCTGGTGAAGAAGGAGAAGACGTGAATTCAGGGTTATTGTGATGGATATAGTGGGAGATAGGGCTGGCTTGTTGGAGGTGGTGAAGTGGAGGAGGTGGGGAGGGGTTGGCGTGATGGAGGTGGTGGGCGGAAAGAGGTGGGAATCGTAGCTGTGTAGATGGAGATGCTGGAGAGGAGAAGGTGTTTTCCAGGGTTGATGAAAGAAGGTCGTTGAGGGGAGGAGGTGGGAGATAAGTTTGATGTGATGGCTTGTGGAGCAGAGGAGATGGGAGGCAGGTTAATGGTGAGGTTAATGGTGGAGGGTAGTATGTGGGATCCAGGGTATGGTATGATGGTTTTCGTGGGAGGTGGGGTTGGGTTGATGGGGGTTTTGGAAGAGAGGTAGTGTTTGTCAGGGTTGGGGTGATGTAGGTGGTTAAGGAGTAGAGATGGGAGGCAGGTGGTATTTGGAGGTGGTGAAGAGAGGGGGTGGGAGGCAATGTTAGTGTGATGGAGGTGATGAAGGAGGAAGTTTGAGTCTTCAGGTGACAATCTCTATCCTCCACTTTTCTTAAAATTCCACTTTAAGTTTACTAGATTGTTTTCAAAGCTATGCATGTTATTCTTTAAAAGTGCATCTTCTCATAGAGGACCTTGTATTTTGTATCTGCCTGCTGCAAACATCATCTATTTTTTTTCTCCAGGAAAACCACACTACATAGGGAGTCAATAGATGTAGGTCCTAGCCCTGACTTGATTGCAGATATCCAGATTGCCCTGTTCATACTTAGGTTATGCTGTACAGTTGGAAGAATTATACCTGTCTCTTCTACCACACTGAATATCATGTGATAGCCTCACTGTGAGGTAGAATGGAATCATACTAATGATATCATGAACTGCCTTGCCTCACACTTCCCACTGCATCATAGTTTAAAAATCATTCTCACATACATTATCATATTGGAATCATATAACAACTACTGTTAGGCTGTCATCTCTGACTTGAAGTTTCATGTCATGAAACCAAATTTCCACAAATTTTGTTCACAGATTTGTAGGTGTATCTGCAATATTTTATCTGCTTTTAAAGCAGGAAGAAGAGCAGATAGGAGCAAAAGTGTTAACTGTTTTAGTAAGAAAAACAAAATCCTTCCCAGAAGCCTTCATAAATGCCCATTTACGTTTCAGAACTGCATCATATGTCCACAGCTGGGGGCCAGGGAAGTAGAATTCCAAAGGACATAAGGAAATATTTGAGTTGGTAGTTTTATGTACATCTTTTTTTTATTTAATAGCAAATTGTGTCTCTCACCTGACTACCATACACACTCAGATTGTGTGTTCTCTCTGTTACCCTAGTCACAATCCCCATGGTAATAATTAGCTTCCTACTTCCTCCCCCTCACCTTCTTTCCACCGGTGGAGTGAATGGAGAGGAGGGAATCTGCAGGCTGAGGGGATAAAACTCTGTGAAACAAGAGACCTGGCTCCCTCCTGGCAGGTTCTGGAGTCTGAGTTCATGTGAGCAGTTCTAATGATGGGTGCTTACCAAGGGACTGCTCTCCTGGCAGTGAGAGAGAAGAGCTCCACTCTCGCAAGTGGGGCCCAGCCAGAATCTGCTTCAACAAACCCAGCCTAACCTCGCACACCTGAAGGAGGCTCGGCAAGGTCCCTGATGCTTCTCAAGGAAAATGGTCTTTGTTTCATTTGTGGAAGAAGATGCTTCATCAAGGAGAGTGGACAGACTTTAAAGGATTCTGAAAGGTGAAATTCTTCAGCCTGGTGCAGGTAGGATGTCAAGGAGAGGGGAGAATGGTGAATCTGTCATCTTCTTGTGTATCTTGCTGCTCTTGGTTAGGTAACAGGTGGGTCTGGATGAGACTGCCAAGTGCCAGGCGGGAGAAGCTGTGCTGTTATACAATGAGGGCCTGGTCTGGGAACATAGGGATCTGTACCATGCTTACACATGGAACAACTGGGAAGTCTCAATTGTTAGAATGTCGTGACCCAGCTGAATAGAGAAACAATGATCTGGTTCATACTGAAAATACAAATGAGCATCAAGATCTGATGAAATCCTTTCATCAGAAGAAAATAACTTGCTTTGGTAGGCTGGAGACGTAGGAGGAGGAGAGGACTTGGAATTCTCTTTTCTCCCTAGTCTTAGATTTCTCTGTGTATTTGTAGGTTGTTAATGCATTTATTAAGTTATTTCTGAGTGTGTTTACAGCTTGTGAATGTTTTCATCTTGAATATCACTAAAATCAATTTTATCTGCTTCAAGCCAGTTTTTTGAGGGTATGCAAATTGTGTCCTTTGTGAAAACTTTCTCTTCTCCCTTTTCACTTCTCCCTGTCCTCCTCTCTCCATGAGTGTCTCCTCTTTCTCCTCTTCACTTCTCTCTCTCCCTTCACTCTCCTCTTTTTCTTTCTTCTTGTTTCTCCTGCCTTCTGTCTCTGGCTATCCTACTTTCTTGCCAACATACTCTCTACCCTCTTCTCTAAACATACAAAAGAGGGTCGTGCTCCTTGTGTTTATTTCCCATGCTGCATCTCTGTGTTTGAGGCAAGTGAGGAAAGGTAAAAGCGTTCAAAAAAAACACTTCAAGGGGAAGAGAAGGTTAGGGAAGAATGTCAATAGGTTTATTCTATTATGACCATCGGGGAGTCTCTGTGCTGGCAAATTTATTTCTCTGTGAAATGATAACTGATTGTACCTGAAGGGGCAAAAGAGAGAGTGCCTTAGATCACCCCCGCTACTGTCAGCAGTGTCAGGCACTGTGGGGAAAGAAACCGCATGGCTGCACCACTGCACTTTCCGGTTTGCCATTTCATCCTTGTCACTTCTATGCTCATTTGGGGACCAGAAAGGAATACAAGACTTATATAAAATCATTTTCTTCATGCCTTATAACAGTACCTGCTGCTGCTGCAGCTACTTTGACCTTCCACACCCTCTGCTCTGGCCACATTTATGGAAATGTAATTCCTCACTGGCCCCTCATTCTCTAATTACACCTGAGTCAGAATAATCTGTTCAACAGGAAATGGAAAGTGCTCCAGAACTGCACACCGGGAAGACTCCCTCAAGCCATGACATGCAGCATGAGTTGCCTGCTCGTTCAGTCCATCCACTCACCGCAGTTTCCAGACTGAAAGGTCACACCTAGCGGTTCCGCGTCCACTCTTCTCCCACTCAGGTCACTCCGGACCATGCTTTACGTCCATGCAGAGTCAAGTTCAGGTGGTCTTTGGTCCACTGAAGGGACACATAGGCATGGAGAGGTCACATGGTAACAATTTTAACCCACAGAAGTCTCCCAAGCTGATGAGAATGAGGATGTTATGGAGTTGCAAGGTCCAGTAAACAAAATGGCTCAAACACAAATTATTGCTAAATCCAAAAATTGTGACTTTATACACCATAGAATATCTAGCAAGTAAGCACAAAAACTCTCTAAGTTTTAAGCCAAAGGAGAGAAAATGAGTAAGTGAACTCACCATGAAGTTCTCCCACTTATACAATGGGGCAACCTGAAGATCCCAGGAAGTGGAGCCTTTTTATATTTATAGAATTCAAGGCTATAATTAAGCCATATTTAAACCCTCCTACATACAGGTGAGGAAGTTGGGTTGAGAGAGGTACAGTGATTTTCCCATAGTCACACAGTGAATTAAGGCCTGTGATAGGATTAAGAGACAAAATCTCTCAAACATTGGTCCATGGCTCCCTCTGCCACACTGTATAGGTGGGTTTCTCTATAGTAGAGATGATATTACTCTTTCACTCAACAATTCTTTATTGAGCATCTTTTGTATACTAGGAACTTTGGCATTATAGTGATGAGAAAACTGGCCCCTTCCCTCATGGAATGCAAAGTTTAGTGGAGGATATAAATTGTAAATGAGTGAAGAGATAACTAGTTGTAAATTGTGGGAGGTGCTGTGGAGAACAGGACTAGGTTCTGTAATGAGGATACTGGGAGATCGCCTCACATCGCATGGTCTGTGGTGAGAAGGAGATGGCCAGGGTGAGACAGGGATGACAAGCATGTCTGGCGGAGGGAGAGGTGAGTGTGAAAACCACAAGTGAGAATAAGCTTGAGGCAGTCAAGTATGAAAGGTGGTCACTGTGGCTGGACTAGGCAGTGGAGAGAGTGGTACAAGAGGAAGCTGAGAGATGGGCAGGGGCCATGACCCTTAGAGGCTTCTAGCACAGGAGAGGAAGTTTGCATTAAATGCAGAATGCCACAGGACACTATTGATTGGTGTTCAGCAGAAATAACATTATCTAAATGTGTTCGGTGTGTATGGGGTGTGTGTGTCTGTGTGTCTGTGTGTAGAATAGACTGGAGGAAAGCAAGAGCATAAGCAAGGGGGTAGTTAGCAGGCTGACAGATATTGGCTATTATCATATCTCAGTGAGAGAAGATGACTGTGTCCTAGATTCAGATGGTGGCAGTAAAGAGAAAGAGATAAGGAGAGATTCAACATACATTTTAAAAGTAAAATGGATAAGGCCTGGAGACATGTTTAAAGGGAATGATAAGACAAAAGGAAGTGTGGACAATATATCCTACATTTCTGTCTCAAGAAACTGGTTGAATACTGGTGCCATTTACTGAATGACTACACAGGCATAGGTTGATGAGAGAGGAGGGCATTTGGGACATCTTCATTTGGGGATGCTGTGGAGCCATTGAAGTGAAGCTGTCAGGTGGACAGTCTACTGCTCAGGTGGGAGGTCAGGGCAGGAGGTGTGGATCTGGGTGTTGTTGGCACATGGATGGTCTATATGCCACGGTGGGGTGAGCTTACCTAGGGAGAGGTGTGGTGTGGGATGTGGCTACTGTGGCTGTATACTCCCGTACTCCTCCTGGGAATGGTCTGCAGGGACCAAGCTGTTTTTTTGAAAACCTGATGTCCCCCCGACCCTCAAACACAATTATGCATGGTTTTAACATCATTTCCACTTCAACTCTGCGGGGCTCATGTGAGTAAGGAAGGCTGCCCTATTTCAAACTCCTGATTTATGGGGGGTAAAGTGAAAGGTTTATGTAAGGAAGCCATTTGTTTTTAAAGCTAATGGCCCATTCTTGGCTACAATATCATTTTATTAAAAAAAATCGCATTTTAGGGCAGTTTAAGCTTGGATATAACCACATCTGTATATAGTGCTCTGTTTTGGATCATGTGAGCTTGGTAACTCAGAGCAATCTATATTTATTATATGAAAATTGCTGACTGAATTGCAAATTTAAATTGTCTACTTTCTTTTTTATAAAAACATTTTTATATTTTTACTTCTAGATAGCAGTGGGAATGATAAAATTATTAATAATAGATTCACATTGGGTGTTTGTTTATTGAGCCTTCCATCTTCATAGCTCTTTGCTTCTTGGTCACTCACATGCTGTCATTAGCAGGGACAAATGCAGTCTCTCACCTTCTTTGTCCAGGACATTCCTGGTGACAGACAGCCTCCATGTCTCCTTCCTCTCCTACCTCTCCTTCTCTATGTTCCTCCCTTATAGAGTTTAAATCTCGTATTTTTGGGTTTGTTCAGAACAAATTAGCAAGGCTCCACCCCAACTGTCTTCCTACCTGATACAGTACCCCATTTTCATGTACAATTTTACATGTCACGAAAGAAAAAGAGTCCTAATTGTACAACCAAACTATACACTATAAATCCAAGGTTTTATGTCCCATAATGTGGTTATTTGCTGTAATGACCTTGTTTTTGTTACTCTTGTCATAAACTACCATGGCTGCATCAGCTGTCTAAATGGAAATATTTGCATCTCCAGCCCCACTCCTTCACATCCTCCAGAGTCAAAAAGGAAAAGCTATTAAAACACAAAATCTATTAATATATAAATTCAGCTCAACAAGCAAAACCAGTGAGCATTCAGCCCGCAACAGAACCCACCAAATGTGACCAACCAAATATTATAGCTTCCACTGTCCTCTGAGAAATCATCTTGCTCTATGGTCTCTCCCGTCAAGCTCAGGAGGCTCTGAGGATGCAGTTAAAAGTATGTAAAATAGGAAAACTTAAATACCCCTGGCTGTCTCACACAGAACTAGGTCTGTCTGATGGGGAAGCTGTTTCATCTCCCTGAGCCTCCATTCGCTCGTCAATAGTGACCTGTGGAGTTAGCACCAGGGAAGTTCTATTTGGTGGGTCTGGGGTGGGCTTGAGCACTGTGTATGTAAAACCTCCACAATAATTGTGAGCCACCCAGATTGACAAGCATTGGTCTCATTCAATGTTTCTCAAGTATTCACGTGCAGACCACAATTCAACATTTCTAAGGTTGATCCTGAGACTCTGCATTTCTTACAATCTCCAGAAGGTTCTGACGCTGCTGGCACACAGTCCACATTTTGAGCATCGCGATTCTAAATGGTTCTAAACCTTAGCTGCATGTCAGAATCATCCAAGTCCCTCCTCTATTTGATAATATCTATAGAACTATCACTCAAGGATCCCTATCCTAGCCAAGCTACAGGGGTGTGACCCAAGCTGACTCATTATTCAGGTATTCTTTCTATGCAATTTGATTCGGAGCCTCAGTGACCCAAAGACTGTAGAAGGTCAGAGTTCATTAATCCTAATTGCAATGACACTGGTGAGACTGTTATTGGTTCCTGGGACTCAATTCCCCAGAGCAGCTATGGTTCTTTCCCTTGATGAGCCTCGTTTTCAACTTTCCTTTTATGAGATGCTCCATATTATTCCAAATTCCTTTTTTTATTTGTTAGACAAATTATCTTTCTTTTACCTACAACTAAAGAAAATTAACTGATATTTTCTATATATAACATGTAACTTCCCATAATTGTACTCAACCTGCATGTGAGTATTGTTTCCCCTAGAGTGATGTGGAGATGACAACCACCTGACTTATCCCACACCTTCGTCCCAACCTGGAACTCCAAGGCTTAGACGACACACCAGCTACCGGCTCCTGCCTTATATTTGGGTCTGACTTTTCATAAAGAAGCTTTCTAAGGCAAGATGTTGATTAATTGACTATGCAGAAGAGATCAAAACTCCTGCCCAAGCTGACTCTCACATCTTGGAAGGACTGGCCAAGGTTAAATCGTGAAGCAAGCAGTTTGTGATCAGTACCTTCCTTGCTCCTCTTCAAGGTTTTTGTTGACTTGTTTCATCTCCAGCCTCCTTGGCATTTTCCTCATAGGGACATATAGATCAAGTGTATCCCACAGCCTTTCACCAAAGAATAATTCACCTGTCTTGATTCTCCACTCTTCTGTCTGCTTCCTAATGTAACAAATAGATAATCTACGTGAATAGGTCAAGATTGATGTCAATAACCAATAGCAGCTCAATA
Organism: Ceratotherium simum simum; assembly: GCF_057802395.1. Classification (NCBI taxonomy): domain Eukaryota; kingdom Metazoa; phylum Chordata; class Mammalia; order Perissodactyla; family Rhinocerotidae; genus Ceratotherium; species Ceratotherium simum. The sequence continues at coordinate 86,175,001 of NC_141906.1, read as the reverse complement.
ACTTACTGCCTTTGAGGCTGCATGTTCTAACCCAAAGATGGAAACTAATAGTGGATTTCAGGCACAAGTGCCAGTATTGGTTAACATTTAGGAAACTCAAGACTTGCTTCTCTCTTCCTTCCTCCCATCCTGCTCCAACATCCCCTTCTACTCCCCACCTAAGCTATTACTCCCCAAGGATGAGTCAGTGTGGCAGACTGCATTTTCCAACAATGGCTGCTACAACATCTCCCATCTCACACGCTCTTCTTACAAGGTGATCTTGGTACCACATCTGTAGAATGGTGTCCTTGTCCCTCCCCTCAAGTCTGGCTGGGTCTTTGTGACCACCTTGACCAATGGAGCACAGTCAAGGTGACACGATTTGACTTCCAAGGCTAGCACCTAAAGGTAGTACAGCTTCCACCTGGTTCTTCTAGAATGTTTGCTCTTGGAACCCCACCACCATTATGTGAAGAAGCTTAAGCAGCCACATAGAGGTGTCCTGTCCAAGAGTTCCAGCTGGGTACTAGCCAACAACCAGCATCACTGCACATGAGTGAGGAAGCCTTCAGATGATTTCAGACCCCAGCTGTCGAGTCTCCTCCAGCCTTCAAGTCTTCCAAGCTGAGGATGCAGACATTGTGGAGCAGAGAGAAACCATCTGACAGTGCTCTTCCCAAACACTGACTCACAGAATCCAGGAGCACAATAAAATAGGTACTATTTTACATTGGCAAATTTGGGGCAACAATAACAACTGGACAGTCAGAATCAAGGACAGGAAATTCCAAGTTCTAGGTCAATGCTTAGCCCTACTGTCTAGGGTTAGATTTCAGAGGAAACACATGAGGGTATGGCCCCTTTTCTTTCTTATCTATCCATGTGGCTGTAGTGATAAGTACCCAAGGCCAGATAGTTTTTCTCTCTGAATGCTCTTACTTCCTCTTGTTAAGAAAACAAAATTTGACTGACCAAATTTTAAAGATCTTATTGGCTTTATTCAATGATCCATGAATCAAGCAGCATCCAATCTAGCAGATAGATAGGAGCTCCAAGGAGTTGTACAAAATGAAAGACTTTTATGGGTAGAAGGAGGCTGGAACAAGGAAGTTATACTAGTTGAAAAAGCAGGCTGGTTATTGCAAGGTTACTTTCCTTTAGGGGACAGTAGGGTCTATCAGGCAGGTGGCCTCACTCGTGCTGATTAGGCGATTCCTGATTGACAGGTTTAAGATTCCATTTCTGGGAGACCCAAACCATAATTAAGTTAAGTCTTGGTTTGGTGATGTGGGGCTTAGCATAAGCAACTCCATTTTGGGCCTGTTGTCTTGTCTCTAACACTATTACGCCACAACCATGCTTGGCCTGTTTTGCACTGGGTGGTGCAGACAAGCATGTACTCTTGTTCTGTGACTCCATTTCCTCTGGCTGTGGTGGAAATTCTCTGGACTGGATGGTATGATAAACTCTGAGGACTAGCTGTGAGTGCACGAAAAGAAGTATGCTGCCCAGCATTTGGTTCTAAGCTATAAGCTGCACATATGCAACTTACTCTTAAAGAATTCCCCTTTGGGTCCAACCTAGTTTACTGGACTTCTGTTTTGAGGCTTGGAAACAAAGTCCTAATTAATAATAAAATATTACTTTGCTTTCCCTTGCCAGTTTAGCCTATGCATATATTTTCTTTAGCCATCTCATGTGGAGGAAGGACAAGGGGTAATACAAGAAGAGATTTGTGTATGATTGCATCTCCTGGCCAAAATACCATTATAATAGCATCTCATGAGAACTCCCTAAGAGCATCAGTAGAAGAGATGTTTTTGAGAGAGTTTCCCAATATTTCTTGAATCGTACACCAGAGTTGCACATGGTGACTTCCTACGAGTGGACCCAGTCTCGTGTTATAAAGACCTGAATATTTTCCCTGAGAAGACAGCAGGCAGACTGAGAGTTATCCAGTTGGAAGCCATTAAGTGACTTGATAAATGAGTAGGCCAGAGCTCCAATGTGTCTCTTTCAGGCATATATCTCAGGTTTGTAAGATAATTTAAATAAGATTCAGACAGTTTCCTTGCATTTCACATCGGTTGCATATCACATTCAAAGGGTGATAATTCTCTTCTAATAAAACTGTGCCCAGATGTTGGCAAGGACATTAATGTCATGAAGAAAAGAGGCAAATGCAAAATAAAGAGGAAATAATCGAGAGACAGAACCAGAGACCAAGCAGGGCAGCCACAGTGGTGCAGTCGCCTCAGGACAAATGTGTTCTCTGCTTCCACGGGACAGTCAGGTCACCAACCTGACAGGGACAGCATTTGGTGGTAGCTGCCAGCAACAAGCAGGGCCTGCACTAGAATTTCTCAAGCTGTATCTCACAGAATAAAAGTTTTATTACAAGTTGCAACAACAACAACAAAAAATGTTCTGTAGTCAAATGAGTTTTGGAATGAGGAAAATCAGGTTTCTTTGTCACAGGGATCTTCAACGAGTTTAATGTGTAGATTTCCCAAATTTATTTGACCACAATATGTTTATTCTCCAGGAAACTAAGAAATGCTGATTATCTCAATGTGTTAAAAATGATTTTCTTTTTTTGCATGTGGCTATCCAGTTTTCCCAACACCATTTGTTGAAGAGACTTTCTTTTCCCCGTTGTATGTTCTTGGCTCTTTTGTCAAAGATTAGCTGTCCATAGATGTGTGGGTTTATTTCTGGGCTTTCGATTCTATTCCATTGATCTGTGTGTCTGTTTTTGTGCCAGTACCATGCTGTTTTGGTTACTATAGCTTTGTAGTATATTTTGAAATCAGGGAGTGTGATACCTCCAGCTTTGTTCTTTTTTCTCAGGATTCCTTTAGCTATTCGGGGTCTTTTGTTGTTCCATATAAATTTTAGGATTCTTTGTTCTATTTCTGTGAAAAATGTTGTTGGAACTTTGATAAGGATTGCATTGAATCTATAGATGGCTTTAGGAAGTATGGACATCTTAACTATGTTAATTCTTCCAATCCAAGAGCACGGAATATCTTTCCATTTCTTTGTGTCTTCTTCAATTTCTTTCAGAAATGTTTTATAGTTTTCAGTGTACAGATCTTTCACCTCTTTGGTTAAGTTTATTCCTAGGTATTTTATTCTTTTTGTTGCGATTGTAAATGGGATGGTATTCTTAATTTCTCTTTCTGCTACTTCGTTCATTGCAGCGTTATTCACAATAGCCAAGACTTGGAAGCAACCTAAGTGCCCATCAAGGGATGAATGGATAAAGAAGATGTGGTATATATACACAATGGAATACTACTCAGCCATAAGAAACGATGAAATCCAGCCACTTGTGACAACATGGATGGACATTGAGGGTATAATGCAAAGTGAAATAAGTCAGAGGGAGAAGGTCAAATACCATATGATTTCCTTCATTAAGTAGTAGATAATAACAACAATAAACAAACACATAGGGACAGAGATTGGACTGGTGGTTACCAGAGGGGAAGGGGGGAGGGAGGAGGGTGAAAAAAAAATGATTTTATCTGAGTGGTGGGTTTATGATTGATTTGTGCTTTCTTCTGTTTGCTTGTCTGTATATCACATATTTTGTATAATGACTATATACTGTCTTCGTAATGAAGGAACCTATTTTAATACAATGAAGACTCTTTTCTGCCTCAGGTCAGGCTAGATCCCGAGGACAGGGTGGGAATAGAGGAGGGATGCTGAGACTGGAACCAGACAGGCCCTGTCTGGGTGCTCCGAGTGAAGAGTTGGGGTCTGGGGTTGCAGCACAGCCTGGTGTAGGGATTGTTTGGCTCCTCTTCCTCACCGCCCCCTGTACATCCCAATTCCTTTCAAGCCAAGGAGCTCTGAGCAGAGGTGGCCAAGGAATTGCTCAGGACTTCTGTTTCCCAACATCCCTCTCAGACAAGAGGATTTTCCTGATCTTAGGCGTCAAGCTTCTTAGCCCCATGTCTGCAGCTGGTGGTACATTGGGAGTTTTTAATCCCCTGCTAAAGGCAACTAAGCCCTAACTGAATTTAGATAAACAAACAGGAAGGGACACCTTCTTTTTCAGGTTTACTAATATTCATTTTTCTTCTCCAATTTCAAAAAACGTAATTAATAACAAAACACTGGGGGGAGGGCGGCCCAGTGGCACAGCACTGGGCCGCCCCCCAGTGCACGCGCTCTGCTGTGGCGGCCTGGGGATTCGCAGGTTCGGATCCCGGGCGGCACCAATGCACTGCTTGTTAAGCCATGCTGTGGCGGCATCCCATATGAAGTAAAGGAAGATGAGTACGGATGTTAGCCCAGGGCCAGTCTTCCTCAAGAAAAAAGGGGAGGATTAGCATCGGATGTTAGCTCAGGGCTAGTCCTCCTCACAAAAAAATAAAAATAAAAAATAACAAAACCCTGGGGATCATGCAGCAAAATTACTTTATAGGAATATTTATTATGCAAATAACAAAATTAATTACATATATTTGCATCTTATTAAGTATTGAGCAGTAAAGCAGCTTTAGTAGATCCATTAATAGCTGTAATTGGATCTATTTCTACCAAAACAATCTTAGCCTAAGAGGAAGTGTCAAGATGACGTTAACTTTGTTAACCTAAAAATAGAGATCCAAAATGAGAGGGAGAGAGACATTTATTTTGAGATCAAAGAATTGCAATTCAGGGTACACAGATTTGGGTAGCAACCCAAATAGTGTCCCTTAGGCAGGGGCTTTTAAAGACAAGAGAGAGTTGTTTGCATTACAAACAATATTATATTGGGTCGGCATCAGAAAGTTAATCTCGGCTAAACATAATTGATTGCTAAAGCTGGCCAGAGGGAGGCAAAAGACCCTTACTGTGATGAGCTGCAGGTTTATTCAGCTCGTTCAGTTCAAAAGTTCTTCTTCTGCCCCACGAGGACGTGCATAACACCCATTTCCTTAATGGCTTCCCAGCTCCATTTTAAAGCCCTTAGACATAAGTGACCCCATTTTTGTTTCACATTTCAAAACTTGGATTGGAGTTTTAAATCCTGCTTAGGAATTCTAAGGTTTTACAGAATACAATTTTTTCTTACTTTGACAATGATTTTTTAAATTATAAAAATGAAAGAAATGTTACTAGAAATCCCACAATCTCTACCTGCAACTCCAATACTCTAATGCAATCATCCTTTTATTTCCAATACCCTCCAAATATCAGTTATGAATTTACATAGATTTTGCTTTAGTACACTGTCTTATAGACATTATTAAAATAGTATTGCTTGCTCAAGTTTTGTAGATTAAGATTAAGGTCTTAAGATTTTCTAAAGTTTGAAAGACAATCCTGCTCCAAAGTTACCCTACTGGCTGGATACAGTGGTGGTGTTCACTGACAGAATCCCAGCTCACTGGGTCCCTGGAGCTCCTGCCTCAGTGAAATCCTAGAACAGGAAAGGAGTTGGACTCAGTCCCCTCCCACTTCAGGTGTCCCTGTGTCCCTTTGAGCTACTGGGCAAGTTAGCTGGGGCCAGCCCAGAGTACAAATAATGTCCTCTCTTGAGGACACTCTCAGAAGCCACCCCACCCCACCCTCACTGTCCAAATCTCCTCTCAAGTCACTTTTTTCCCTGCTGGGAATGGCGCAGGTACACACAACTGCACGCACATGCACGTGCACACACACAGCTTTCTCTCCTACCCACCCCAGCCTCTGGTCCCTCCCACTGTTTTACTGTACATATCAATGGAAATTTTCATCCCCTTTTTCCTTAAAAAGTTCCTAATGGCCCTTCGTAAAGAACTTCCTTGACATTTTAAATTTGAAATATGACTCTAAGTTATTTGCCAGAGAAAGAAAAATACTTTTAGTCCATCCTTTCAAATGTGTGTTTTTTTTTTAATTCAAATTTAGAGTTTGGAGGAAAAATCCTGGGTTTGAACTGTGACTCTACTTCTCACTGCTCATTGGCCTTGACCAGGGCAGTTCAGCTCTCTCAGCCCTCAAGTCTTCACTGGTGGAAAGAAGAATGACCACTTCAAGTCAGAATCAGCCCAGCATGGTTCCATGAGCCAAATCTACCCAAGCAAAGAGGCTTTTCTAAATTAAAATAGTTTGCCTTACACAAAAAGACACTTAATTTCAAAAATTGCAAATACAAACAAGCAAAAAGAGGGATTAGAAAGTCAATATATGGAAAGAGCACAGCACATGAAAAATATCTAATAAATATTAGGTATTCCTATTTAATTTAGTTTTCTTATGACATTCTTTTGAAAGACAGAGTAAGTAGAGTGGTTACAACAAAAAGCAATATATAAGAGTTTCTTGCATCTCCAGAGATCCAAGAGTCTTTGTCTTGTAACCATGGGCCCTCCAGGACCAATTCAACTGACCCTATCTTATCAACAGAGTAATTAAGAAATTGTCTTTCAGAAAATTTGCAAAGTCATGTAGCCAGAGCATATGCAGAAGAAGAAATCTTGACCTGAAATGATCACAGAACCAAAGATTCTCTTCCCCATGGAACCAATGGACCAGGACATGACCAGAACTTCAAAGTAGGACTCTTATCAGAAGTGAAGCGTCCATCATTCAGGAAGATCCGGTGTTAAAATTCCTTCCCCACCTTACCATAAATGTTTAGAACCTCATCATAAATGTTTAGAACCTCATCATAAATATTTAGAACCTTACCATAAATGCTTAAAGCCCACCAATCAAAACCTGTCCCACCAGTGTTTCCATGTGCCAGCTTGTTTTCCTTAACCTCTTAAATTTCACCCTAAATCCTGAACTGGGGAGACAGATCTGAGGGCACATGCCCCGTCTCTCCCTGCAGATCGATCTCACAGCATATAGGTGATCTCTTTTGCCAAAAGCTGATGCTGTAATTAATTGGCTTGTTTATGCACATTGGGTAGGAGAACCCCATTTTTTGTGGTAACAGTCTGAAACCAGGTCTATTGAGCAAAGCTTTAGGAGCCAAGGTTTTGGGCAAGGCCCAGTAATGCCATGGGGTCAGTGGTCAGCTGAGGACAAGTACACATGTAGGTGGCAAAGGGTTTTGCCCAGAATGAATGGCAGAGCACCAGTGCTCAATCTAGCCATGAAGAAGCTCATGGCTCTGTTCAGCAGGAGAGCAACGTGGTAAGACCACTTCCTCATGCATTTAGCTGTATCATTTTGGAACTTTGCCTGTATAAGCAGGGACTGCTTATCTCTGAGAAGAGGAATCCCAGATCCAGGCCCACAGCAGGGCAAGGATGTGAGGTGTGAGATGAGCAGATGTCTGAATTATGGGTGACTAAGACCTGGCTGCTCTTCTCCTCTCTCAACCATAAGGGCAGGGTGAGATGGGGTGGGTGAGGTGGACTTTGCCCAGAGCCAGGATGAAGGCATTGCAGTAAATGGACCATAGCCAGGATCCATCCCACACATTCTCTGTCTTCAATTTCTGTGTGATTCTGTTACTGCTTAAAATTGGGGTTCTCTGCCTGATGCACATAAAAAGCCAATTATTATGGCATCAGATTTTGAGAAGAGAAAAAGCTTTATTGTGAGGTCAACTGGCAAGGAGACAGGAGGCAAAGCTTTCAAATCTGTCTCCCCAATTCAGGCTTTGTGGTGAAATTTAAGAGATTAGGGAGAACAGGCTGGTACATGGAAATGTTGGAGGGGCAGGTTTCCACCCGATTGGAGGGCTTTTCATTTATAGTAAGGTTTTAAACATTTATGGTAAGGTGTGGAAGGGGCTTTAACACTGGATCTTCCTGGACAATGAACCCCTCACTTCTGATAAGAGTCTGACTTTCAAGTTCCGGTCATGTCCTGGTCCTTTGGTTCTGTGGCAGGGAGAATCTTTCCCTGTTACTTCAAGTCAGAATTTTCTTATCTGTGCATGCTCTGGCTACATGACTTGCAATTTTTTTCCCCCTCACTGGCCCTGAAAAACAACTTGTAATCACTCTGTTGATAAGATAGGATCAGTTTGGACTAGTCCTAGAAGGCCCTTGGTTACAATTCTTGCCTAGTTTATGATAAGCCCTGAAAGTCTGCTGAAAATGCATGCTCCTTCCCAACCACCTACAGTCACTGATCCTTCAACTCCTTCCCTTTCTTTATCTCTTGCTCTTTGTTTTTTCCTCATTCTTACTCCTCCTTTTTCTTTACTGCTTTCTCTTTATCATGTTCCCCTTTCTGTCTTTCCTTCTTGCTTTTCTTTTCCCACTTGCTCTGCTTTGAGAACATTTGCTGTTTGCATACTCAGTCTTTATCCCCCTTTCCTCATTTGAGGAACCAGCTCTCTCTAACTCTCACCCCCCAGCACCTGCTGCCTTCATTTGAGGACCTGGTTATTGGCTGAGCCCTGACTTTTAAGGTGTTTGAATCAATAAATGCACATTATTTTTCTTAAGTTACTTGCACTCTGGTTTCTGTCACTTACCACCAAAGAGGCTTACATCATATCTCAGCACTGGCCGCTGCCAACATCTCCAAAATGTGATTTCACTCTTATCCTCCTAAAGTCCAAATCCCAGCCAGACTGAAGTGCTCGCGGGTTGCTCACCAAGCCAAGCTCATTGCTTCCCAGCTGTCCCTGGGCTGCCCTTCAGCCAGTCACCTGTCCTCCTAGGTATCCCTTGCATCCTTTGTTTCCTCAGGCACGGTGCTTGTCTCCTTACAAGGTCCATGCAGATTTGTCTAGTTTCCTCTCCTGCCCTCAGCCCCCCACACCACACTCTGCTGTGAGCTCGTGGTGGTGGGGACCACTGTTTATTCACAGTGCTTTCCCCAGCTCCTGGCACAGATTATTTCCTTTCCTCCTCCTCTCTCCCCACTTGCCTGTCTCCCCTTACCTTCCCCCTCTCAACAATTTAATCTCCTCCCTTTCAGCCAGCTCCTCCTGAGGGTCTCTCAGAGGCATGGCCTGAGGAAGGCCTGAGCTTCTGGAAACCTGTGTGCAAGTTGCTAGGGGCAGGGCTGCATAGAGAGGTCTGTGGGGGAAGAAAGACCAAGATCAGGTGCAGTTGCCTTAATGCCAAGCAGCCCTGAAGACCAGGGTCTGGAGAGATGCTCTGCTGCCACCTGAATCTCCCATCACTTGAGTCCTAGAGACTCTCTGGGAATCAGACCCTTTCCAAATAAGGACACATACCAAAACTCAGAGTGGTATTTCCCAAAGACATTTCTGATCTCTTCATTGACCTCAAGGAGCTTCAAGTCCAGGTAGAAAAAATAAGACACCATGAAAAATGGCACATGTAATTAAACAGTGAGTGATGTAGTGTCAACCAAATACCCTGGGGAGCTCAGGGTCATGCCGGCCCTGATATCAGTTCCCCTGTGTTAAACCCAGCATACATGGGGTTAAAACCAAAAGCACTCATCCCCCTTTCCCTGCTTCTCTAAGCTACATTCACATGTAAATATTGGTTTTTTTTTTTTAATTCATTTTTCCCCCCAAAGCCCCAGTAGATAGTTGTATGTCATAGTTGCACAGCCTTCTAGTTGCTGTATGTGGGACTCGGCCTCAGCACGGCTGGAGAAGCAGTTCGTCGGTGCGCGCCCGGGATCCGTACCCAGGCCGCCAGCAGCGGAGCGCGCGCACTTAACCGCCAAGCCACGGGGCCGGCCCTAAATATTGGTTTTTTTAACCTTTGTATCCCTGAATTTCACAAGGAAAATAGAAGTCACAAATTGTTAAAAGCCCAGGTGGCCTCACACTGGGCTCACACTGAAGTTTGGCTAGTTACGGGTCCTTTGAAGTTTTGTTACAGGAAAGCTGACATCCAGAGAATATCAAGAATCTAAAGCTTCCCAGACCCCAACTCCTCGGCTTCCTGGTGCCAGAATCCACCACCCATCATGGAGACAGACAACCAAGGATGACCACCTGTGGATTCCCTTATCTCACCATCCTCCTCCCCGGGAGCAGCCTCACAAGGCCAAATGCAGGCTGATGAGAAGGCACCGACCTGCAAAGCCACAGCTCCCCCTCCCATATCTAAAACCTTGTAACAGCTGGCTCAGCACCAGAATGTCTGGGACCCTCACATAACTGCCCCACCAGATGTTTGCAGTCATGCAGACAGCACATTATTTTCCCATGGATTTCCCTTTAAAAACCCTAACTGCTAATGCTTCAGGAGAACCGTGGGTTTTGTGGCACTAGCCTACTGCATCTTCATTTGCTAGCAAATTAAAAATTACTCTTTCTTTTCCTCACTCCCTTGTCATTGCATTCATTGATTTGGCTATGGTGACAAGGTCCCGGGTTTTCAGCAACAAGAGAAGGGAGGACAGCTGTGGGAGCAGGCAAACCCTGGAGGAGGAAAGACCTGGAGATGGTCAGGATTTGGATACGGGTTCCAGTTTCAACACTTACCTGCTGGGTAACCTTGGGAAGTTATTTAATCTTTCTGAGCCTTACCTTCCTCACATTTAACATGGAGATACTGAAAACTATACTAGTACCACCTCTTGGGATTGCTGTGAGGATTAGATGATTACGCTTTGTACACCTCTGAGAGAGTGATCCCCTCACCCCTTCCCATGGTCCTTGTCCTTCCCCCTCCTTTCCCTCTCCCCTCCTCCTCATGTAGCTTTGCAAGGAGAGAGGAAAGCAGGTCATGGCTAGCTGGGGAATCTGATGAGTCTTCCCCCCAGTACCGCCTGCCCTGTGGCTTGTCTGCAGTGACTCTGGCCATCATTTTGGGAAAGGCACCTGCAATGGACGGGCATACTAAACAATGATCATCACCACAAGCTTCTATGGCCTTGGCCCTGGGATGTTGTAGGTCCTGGCAGCATGAAGATTCTTCAAATCCAGGTGTGTCTGGGTCAAGCCTGAGCTTTTCCACCATCCCCTGCTGCCTCCTTCCTCCACCCATCATCACCCTTTGTCTGGCTGGATCAGGCCCTTCTCCCAGCCCTGTCCTCCACCAACAACTAATTAACTATCTAACTAACTAGAGAGTTTTTTATAAAGCTGCACTCACAGTGACATTGTTTATGGCCATAATAATCACCTGATGGTTTCACTTATTCAGCCGTCTTCTGATAGATCTTTTTAAGACTCTTTCATGGATTCTCATAGCTCTGGGTAGCTTGTTATGTAAAGGAGGCCTCGATGTGCTGGGTGCTCTTAACTGAAATGTGTTTTATGAAATAAGATGGTACTTTTTTTTCACAAACCAGAATAAATCAATGTAAGTGGAGAACAGAAGTAGAAAGGTTACTCTTTTTTTTTTTTTTTTATTGTGAGGAAGACTGGCTTTGATAATTGGTAACATCCATTGACAATCCTCCTCTTTTTGCTGAGGAAGGTTGGCCCTGGGCTAACATCTGCGCCCATCTTCCTCTACTTTATAAGGGACACCACCACAGCATGGCTTGATTAGTGGTGCAGAGGTCTGCGCCTGGGATCTGAACCTGTGAACCATGGGCCTCTCTAAGCAGAGAGCGTGAACTTAACCACTATGCCACTGGGTTGGCCACTAAAAGGTTGCTCTTTAAACGATGGGACAGAGAGATTCTTAGTGACTGGATGCTGAGAAGAGCCTATATTCAATGACTCTGCATGAGGAGCTATCATTCTTTTAGCTTTCAAGTGAAGGTTTTCTTCTCTGAGGAGTTTTTGGTGAATATGAGGTGGTGAAGTCAGGTTGAGAAATGAGAAAGGGAAGACAGGGTCCTCACAGTCTTTCCAGTTCAAGGAGGTGACAGCAATGAAGTCATTCACTTGAGTTTCTCTTGACATGAACAATCTGTATTTTGTGCAAATAAAACACTTTCAAAATAATTTTTTGGCCTTAATCACACAGATGTCTCTACAAAAGCATTTGTAATTGTATCTAAAAAACCATGATAATTTAGAAAAAAACTTTAAACATATATTTTTTCAAAAAACTCCATTAAATAAAACCATCTGTTTTCCTACCATAGCACATGAAATTCTTGCTTTCTACTCATCTAAGGCAAATATTTTATTTTTGAGATGAAGCTAAAAAAATAAGTTTTCTAAAACAATTACAAAGTAATTGTCAGTAAACACAAGATCTTCCCTGGGGCACTAAGAGAAGATTGTGAGCAATTGGCCAGAAATGTAACCAAAAATATACAGATAACTAAAGCACACTAAGGTTTTTAGTGTTAAATGGGCCAGAAATCCTGACCCACCCACTATCCACTCCCACTTTGGAAAAGATCAATTCATAGGTTTACATGGTCCAAACCAGCTCTTCATTTGGGGCAGCACTTTCCCTCAACCTTTGTCAAATTGAACCCAGATCCCATAGGGATTGTAGATATTTTCCTCATTACACAGTCTCCTGGATGGAGAAGGCATAGGTTCAGGAAAGTTCATCTTTAAATAGGCTCATGACAGAAGTCCAAGCTGAAGATGTCCTCTAAGAAGTTACCTGCGACTAAGCTTGAAGTTATCAGAATTCCCCAGAGTTGCTCTTTTGAAACAGCTCTGGTCTTTGAAAGGCGAGTGACCAGGGTCCAGGCAGGCAGAAGTGAAACTGGCATTCAGCCCTTCTCCTCATGCCTAAAACCCCTAAGACCACCCCTTATGCACCTGGCTTTTATACAGGGAAGTTCTCTCAAATGATGTGCAGGGTGAGGGCAGCAGCATCACAGCCCAGGTGCCTTCAGATCACCTGTCCAAGTTTTAGGATGGAAGTAAGGATGAGCACCGGTGGAATAATGTTTCAGTGTACTTAGTATTGGATGGATTTGACCTAAGAAAGCTGAATGTGGCCAAAGCAGCACTGGGAAGATTCAGAGTGGGAGAATTCACCAACAGCATCAGATGGCCTGGCCAAGATCTTCCACTGTCCGGTGAAGAAGCAGCCCCAGCTCGTAGGTGAGGTAGTCAACAGGACTGCATGGCAGAGAGGAGCAGGCAGTTGGGTCCGGTGAAGGCCATCTAAGGACTGCACTAGGACAGATGGAACACTTTTTCCCAAGCCAGATGTCTGGATCATCTCAGAGTCATTGACCCCACACATTCTTATCCCATAGCTGGTGGGGTAGCAGGTAGAGGATGTGACTGGTTATTTCCTCTTTTGCTTTAACACTTTCCTCTGTTTTGGTACCTCAGACAGTACTCCTATTTTCTCTAATAAAGGACTGTTTAGTAGTCTAGGATTCTCTCCCTATGCAGCTATGTTTGCCAAATCCCCTGCTGAAATGAGACTCCAGCTCATTCTGGCTCATGATCACCTGTGCACTGAGTTCCCTGGGTCTTGGTCCCTCTCTCACACTGGCATCTCCTCATTTGTATTTCCATGCTTTCATCAATGATAGTCAAAGTGGCTTCCCTAGTTATGGGATTTGAAGGTGTCAAACAGGACCTGACCCAGGGCCCCAGGGGAGTAAGAGAGAGAAGGCTGAAGGAGGAACCAGCAGGGTTTACTTACTGGACAATTCAGGTCTCTGCAGCTTCCCTCCCTGCCCTGTGTGAAGAGCTCAGACAGGCTTCGCTGCTGATGTTATGGGAGAAGGTAGGGTGGGGTCAAGGGTCTAGAGAGGGAATAAATAGAAGAAAGAGAGACAAAGAGTTTTAAAATGAGCTTTCAAAAGTCCATTAATAATTGATTGATTGTATAAAAAATTCCCACCTTTTAATTAGCTAGAAACATTCCCAAGGGGAACAAAAATATCAAGGGCTATCTGCTGCCTCTAGACAGCAGAGCAGAAGGTTCATGGCTTTTGGAGTCAGGAAGATGTGCATTCAGATAACATCTCCACTCACTGGATGCTTCCTGGCCAAATGTAGGCCTAGTCTTCCAGTTTTTTAAATAGGGATGATAATAATATTGCTTACTGAATAGGGCTGTTTGAGCAAGAAATAAAATTATGTATGTAAATATCTTAAGCTTCATTAGTTATTTTTAAGCAAATGGAATACGTTAATTTTATTATTTCCCCTCTTATTGGTTCCCAAATCATTAATTGAGCACCTAGAATGATGAATGGCAAATAGTAGTCACAAAATACGTATTTGTAGAATAGATTTCTGAATGAATGAATACATGATGAAGTGAATAAACACATGAATGGATATCAAATTGCTGTAAAAAATGTTTAGATCAAAAAAAGACCTGCTGAGAAGGGACCATTTCTCCTCTCATACCCCTTCCCCCCTGCTCATGCAGGCAGCCAAAAAGGGGCCTTCCTGATCATTTTAGAAGCTGAGTGGAGCCTGTTAGGAAAGGTCTGAATACATCCAAGGGCATTGCCTGCTTTCCTAGGGGCATCTCAGGGAACGAAGGAGTCAGAATGGGGAAGATGGTCAAAGCTGTTTCCCAGCCTCAGAGAGAGAGAAAGAGCAAGCAAGCAAGTGAGCTGGGACAGAAAGGGCACCCTAAGGACACCCTACAACCCCTCCGTAGAAAGAAACTGAGCAGAGAGCTGCTTCCTTGAACAAATGGTGCTTCTTACTTCCAAAGACATCCTGGACATAAAGTACTATGCATTAATGACAGTAATTTTTTTCTTCTGGATCCATGAAACAACTGGAATCAAGTAACCAGAGTGATCCCAGGATTTGCCAGGGCAAATTAAAGCCTTGTCTTCAAAACAATGGTGAGTATCTCCCTGGGTGCTGGATAATAAGTGTAGTATATTAGATCATTACCTCTGTGGACTTGTTTCTTGTAAGATGTTAGTAAATGATAAAATAGTGAGTCACTGCAAATTTACCTTTGATTATTTTATTTGGCTGATGGCATCTCACCAATATTCAAAATGTGGATAATCCACACTAAAACCATAATTAATTTGTATTAGATGTTATTAGTATGATAATTAAATTAAAATTTATGTATTAAATTTTATTCATTCTGTTAAATTTTTATTAAAATTTATTAAATTTTATTAATCATTAAAACATATATGTATATGCCTCCTTAGCATGTTTTCAGAAAAGTTAAGTGATTCATGGTTCATACTTGAAGAAAGGAATTGCTAGAAACTTGATAAATTCATGTGAAAACAGAAATTTTGATCCATAACACTCTTTCCAGAAATAGTAGCTACTCTTATTCCTCCTGAGAAATCTGAAGTCAGTGGCCTCAATCATTATTGTTGCCGTGCCTGCTCTTATTACTACTATTACCATTAATGTTATTATCATTCATTATTACAAACCCAAACTGTGCTGTACTGGGCTTATGGAAGAGGCCCAATGCCAGAGCACAGAGGATTTGCAATGGTTAAGGAATCAAAGCATAGACAGCAAGAGGGGTCCCCTCTGTTCACCACCCCAACCACACACACATAATGGCTGCTTCAGATGCACACTGGGTTTTGCCAGACACATCATTCTCTTTTGCACTAAGAGTTTCATTCTTCTCCTTCTTTACATTGTTTCTTTTTGGGTGTAAGGGAGGCCGGTGGTGTGGATTTGTTAATAGGATGTAAAATGGTCTAAAGAAAAGACACAGACAGAAGTCAGGCAATGGGCCATACCATTTTCTCAAGTTTTAATTATGTTTAGAAATTTCACATAATACAAAGTTTAAAAATATGTAAGCTATTGTGGGAGATGAAAATTGGCCACCTCAAAATGTGTCTCTTTATCTTAATTATTTTCTCTGACGATAGACATTTGATCTCCCCCAAACTGCCTAAAGAATTTAACATAGAAGACCTGTTTCAGGAAGGAGCCAAGACCATATGATGGCTGTAATATAATATAAAACAGATGTTACAATAGGAAAAGCACCAACAAACCCATCTTATCAAAATTTCTGTCTCTCCCAGGCCACGTTCTTTAGGTGGCCCTAGAGAATGGGTTGCCAGACAAATATTTGCATTTATAAGGGAAATCTCCATTTGTAAAGATATCTCCCTCTCTGTACTGGGAGGACAAGAGATGACCTCATCTCTAGAAACTTATCAATGTGGAAGGAGAGGACTTAAATCTGCATACCCTTGATTACTGTAATTTCTGTCTCCCTTCTGTCTCCCTCCCCACCCCAATATCCTCCTTTGTCTTTAGCTGAAGATGGTATTTAAGATGAGAATCGCCGCTATTGTGTTGAGAAACTCAGTTTCCCCCATGTATATATGTTATTAAACTTGGTATTATTTTCTCTTGCTAACCTGTCTTTTAATTATTTGGCCAGCCATAAGAACCTTAAGGGAAAGGGTAGAGGGGGATTCTCCCTCTTCCCTGACACTATGCGCTTAGAATAGCTCCTGGCAGAGAGAAAGGATCCAAAAGCCAACACTACCCTTATTATTATAATTATCTGATAATTGAGTTCTGCCCTTGACAAGGCCCCCAAATGAATCCAGATTGGGGGCTCTGACTGTGAAACACCTCCACCTTCCCTCACACAGCCCCTCACCACTGTCCTCAGCCCCTTGTTCCAGCATCCTACTGGAAGAGAGGTAAATGCAGAAGACAACACCTGTTCCCCATTCCAAGGGTCCCCAGGATCCAGGGACTTTGGCACAATGCTGCATTTGGGTTACTGTGAGTTCCTATAGTTGCCTACTTTGGGGATTTTAGGGCAGGTTAGCCTAGAACATAAATTAATAGCAAAAAGATCTATCTTGTTGCAGGCCTGATCATCCCATGCTTTACCCTAGGCAGAATGTTCATGGAGGGGCTGCCCCCTTCAGAGTTCTTCTCTCCTCCATATGTAGCCTGATAATCCTGGCTATGGATTGAAAGATGTTATTAATTAATGCCCAAGGTTTCCGTGAGCAGCGAGTGTCCCTGTGCCCATGATTTCAGATGTGAACTCAGTTGTTCCATTCTCCTCATCATCTGCTTTATCACTCTTGTGGACATCACTGTACTGGGCAGGGATCCCAGCCCCAGGAGCCTGGAAATGGACATAACTATTGACAGATCAACTTCAGTTGTCTCAAGTAGGGCTCCTATTGGAGGCTGATGTATTTCTCATGGCTTGTGGCATGGACTTTTCCATTTCATCTCGAATGTGATGCCTGAGAGTGGGGAGCTGAGCTGACAGTCAGCCCAGCCCTGGGGAAAGGTGGGTTGGTCTGATATCATCTCTGGCCTGGGCCGATAATCTCCAACGATGGACAGACTTTGTCCTCCTGGCTCAGGGAAGGGCTGTCACTCAGAAAACTATAATCATTCTACAACCTAAACCTACAGCTGAGGCTCTGCTCCCAGAGACCTACCCTGATGCAGTCAGTGGAGCCAGGGGGTTATGTCCCATGTCTGTGCTGTTGTGTCTCCTTTCTTTACAGGGCTGAGTGTGAGACCCTGTCATCTCAGAAACCTGTCCGGACCTAAGGGTCTGTGAATCTGTGAAAGGAGAACCTCAAGATGTCTCTGAAAAAGGCCACTTTGGAATGTGTCCTAGAATTCCTCCTTCTGTGGAAGGCTTGCTGTGGTCTTTCTACTCGGAAAGAGCCAAGTCCTCTCGCACTTGGTGATGAAAAGCTGAGGAATTTGTTTTACTGATGCTTCTCTTTGTCACCCTCAGCTCGAACTCCAAGCTCATCTTTGTTCAAAGTTTCTTTTTGCTTTTTTTTGGAAAGTTTTAAGAGAACAGAATAATTAACCCCTATGTACACACTATCAGCTTCCATGATTATCAATTCATGCTAATTTTGTTTCAATTATACTCCAACCCAATCTCAAAGAGGTCATTTTAAAGCAAATTCTGGATATCATATTATTTTATTCATAAATATATCAGTATGCATTTAAAAAACACAAATATTCTTTTTTCCTGAAATTTTATTTTGAAAAATGTTAAACTTACAGAAAAATAAAACAAAAATCTGTAATTTCACCTAGATTCACCAACTGTACTTTATTCACATTTGTTCCATCTTCTATCCACTTATAAGTATGTATAATATAGTATATATGTCTGTATGTGTGTGAAACTATGCTGCACATTCTAACATCTTACCATTAAATGTTTCAGCAGCTACTTCCTAAAAATAATATTTTTGTACATAAGGATCACACCACATGCAGGATATTTAAGACTGTCGTTATTTAATACATTCAATAGCCTCTTATTGAATTTCAATTTTCAAATAGCCTCAATTATTTCAATGATATCAGTAAGGACTTAAAAAAATAACTCAAAATCATAACAATACTTACATATTAATAATAACTTTATAATATTATTAATATATAATTAATGTTCAAATTTCCCTTATTGACTCATAGCTTTTTAAGTTTGCTTGATTCAAAATCTAAATAAGGTTAATGTAGTGAAACTGGTTAATATGTCTTCTGTTTCTTTTAATCTATAGATTCCCTTCCATTTCCCCTTTCCTCTTGCCACCTTTGAAATATATTTATGGAATAAACAAGATCATTTTATCCTTAAAACAAACCCCAGTATACTTTGCTGATTTAATTTTCATGGTGTCGTTTAATACGTCTTCCTCTCCCTTGTGTTTTCTAAAAAGTGATACCTTGACCATATTTGTGCTTTTTTATTTTTGCAACAATACTTGGTAGGCAGTGTTTTAAACTCTATCAGGAAGCATAGTGTCTGGTTGTCTTTTTTTACTATTAGAATTGATACTGGCTCAAGACAAGGTTGATGTAAGAGAAGCCATGTTGTACAAAAGAAACCCTGCTGCAACTTTGAACGACATCTGACAAACTAACCTAGCTGGGTATGCACCCTTCAGGAGATCTAACTGCTATGTTGATTTTACAACCCCTGCCTGTGCATATACCTCCCACCTGCGATAAGATGATAACTGTGTTCTTTTGAGTTCCTTAGGAATGTGATGACCCCCGAACAGAGAATCTATGCTAATAGCCAGCATCAATGAAACCTGAAAGATCTTGTGTGGCAACTCCCAGTCTGTAACACCAGAAGGTCAACATTCCTAACCCCCTCCAGAATAACCCACCAGCCTATATAACTGCTGTAAGACTTTGTGCCCCTTAAGATGTTTTTTTTCAGACATTAGTCGGCCATCTTCCCTCTTGCTAGCAAGCTGTAATAAAAAAGTCATTTTCTCCTACCACCTTGCCTCTTTACTATTGGCATGTCTTGTGGCGAACAGAAGGCCCCATGTTGGGCGGTTACATTATGTTGTACGTTATACTAGTGGTCATTAGGGACGGCAAAATGATGACACAAATTATATCATTTTTTTTGAAATATCTCCATAAAGAAGATCTCATCATTTATTTGGTTAATCTAAGGTGCAATTCCTAAGGACAAGTAAGTGTTTGATGTTTTTCCCTTTTATTTACCAGTTTTCAAAATTTTCAGTTGGTTTGATGTCATAGTTAAATGATTGCTCTGTAGTTTTTTGCTTGTTTTTAGTGTTATTAAAACCTCAGGATCTAAACATAGCTCATGCGTTTTCAGTTCACTGGTCATTAGTGCTCAAATTTTCTCATCTTTGTCCAGAGGGAAGCTTCTGCAAGTCAGTTCTAGACTCTTTTTGACAAAACGTTAGCAGTCATTGATAGCTTCCTTGATCTCTCTTTTGACAAGATGTTTCAGGCTATTTTGGAACATTTCCAGACCTGGGATCAACCATTTATCCAAGAAACACTGGTTGTTTTAGTGATGGTCATTGTGACTGTTCTCTATATCTTTCCAGTGGTTAGAGCGAGGCACAATGTAAACTTTAACTCTCAAATACATCAAGAGTTCATGCCGATAATTCCGACTTAAATTTTACTTAACCACATCAATCTTACCTCTATATCTCCTTTCTCCTGTGCCAAAAATTCCCAATTCTCAATGATGTCAATAGAGTTAATTATTTGCTTTTCCCTAGAATACAACAGAATGGTTTGATATGAATAATATCACCACCAACAAAATATGATAACTGAGTAAGGTTTAAGATATTTTCTTAGTTATTTTTGTCCTTACAGTAAATCCCGTTAAGGATGTCAAATCAAAGTATTCTGTTTTAAAGTCACTGGAATAGTTTGTCTTATTGTGGATATGCCACCAACTGGATGCAGATTTAGGTTCATATTTGAACAATTTATTTTGCTTTTGAAGTTTGAGGCTTGCATTTTAAATTTAAATTTGTTACATAAGTATGTAAAATATTTATGTTACTTCAAAAGCAAAGATTAAAAAAAAAGGCATAATTGGAAAAGCCTAGCTTCTGTCTCCGGCCCCTTCAATCTGTTCTTTCCAACTATTTAGATGTGGAGATTTAAAAAATACAGTTTGTCTTTACAATTTTAATATAAGCAAAAATCTATGTAGATATTCATACCCCTCCTTTGAGATCGATAGTAATCTACCACACATACATGTATTTCTTTTTTTTCCCTTGTCCCAATCTTGCTTGTTATACTTAACACTATGTGGTGGAATGCACTGCAGACCTGTATGTAAAGACATCCCTCACTCTTTTTTAAATTTTAGGACTTGAAGTTTTAATAGTAGTTTCCATTTATTGAACATCATCTACGAATCAGACACTGTGCTTGGGCGTCTTCATTCCTTATCTTATTTAATCCGCATAACCTTACAGAATAGCATTTACTGGTCTTTTTTTTTTAATCAAACTCAGTGAGGCATAATTGACATACCATAAACTGTGTCCATTTAAAAGTGTGCAATCAGATGAATTTGACAATTGTATATATCTGTGAAGACACCAGCACCCAAGACCCAGAACACTTCCATCACTACAAAATGTGCCCCTGTGCCGCTCTGTAGTCCATCCCTTCCTCTGTGGCCAGCCTCAGGCAACCACTCATTTGGTTCTATCACTATAGATTAATTTTCATATCACATAAATGGAATCATACAGTTTGTATGTGTATCTTCTTGTGTTTGGCTTTCTTCACTCAGCATAATGATATTAAGCTTCATCCTTGTTGCAAAGCCATGAGTCTGTTCCTCTTTAAGGCTGGACAGTGTTGGGGCCCAGGGCAGGCCACCTTAAAATATCTCAGAATAGCATATTGATTATTTTCAATTAAAGTCACTTTAGAAGCAAAAACCTCCTGTCTCTGTTCCCCATGAAAGCAAGAAATAAATTTCCCAAGTGAAAGGTGTTCTCCCTGCATCCTTATCACCAGAGTGAGGGAGTTCAGGGCTGAGAAGCCTATATAAACAAACCTTGCTAATTTATTACTTCAAGCCTAAACTCTGCTTAAATTCCTCACTTATCGTGTACCTCAAACCTAGGTTTCTTTGTCCTGTCATTCCTCACAAATTTATTGTTTCTTTGTGTAAAAGATATATATGCCTGGTTTGTTCACTCTCTGAGTATCATTTCTCCATGATCTCCAATACGTACTTATCAATCTGGTTTTTCTCCTGTTAATATGGTCTTGTGTCAATTTTATTATTGGTCCAACCATTAGAACATAAGAAAGGCAGAAAGGGGGCATTTCCCCCTCCTGGATAGTAGTATTACATTTTAGAATATTCCTTGTTTTTTTCACCCATTTACTTTTTGAATGGATATTGTGTTGTTTCCATTTTGAGGTTATTGTGAAGAAAGATGCTATAGATATTCATTTACAAGTTTCTATTTGACATTGGTCTTAATTTTCTTTGAATAAATACCTAGGAATTGAACGGTGGTTTGTATGGTAGGTAATGTTTAACATTTAAGGAACAGCCAAACTATTTTCCAAAGTAATTATGCCATTGTCCATTCTCACCATATGTCTGAGTGTCCAGTTGTTCCATATGCTCACTAATATTTAATATCGACAGTCTTTTTAATTTTAGCCATTCTTGTGGTGTAACAGTATCTTTATATGGTTTCAATTTATATGCCTTGGTGATTAACATTGTTGAACATTTTTCATTTGCTTATTTGCAATTTGTATATCTTCTTTTGTAAAATGTCTTTGAAATCTGTTGTCCATGTTGTTTTACATTATCTTATTATTGAGTTGTAAGAGTTTTTTAATATATTCTGGACACATCTTTTGTCAGACTTATGTATTATAAAAATTTTTTAATCATTTTGTGGTTTGGCTTTTTGATTTCTTAACATTACTTTTAAAAGAGCAAATATTTTTATTTTTAATAAAGACCAAGTTATTAAAGGTTTATTTTATGGTCTCCACATACAAAAGCCTCAAAAATTTTCTTCTTTGTTGTCCTCTAGGAGTTTTATAGTTGTAACTTTTCCATTTAGATCTAAGACCCTTTTCAAGTTAATTGTTCAATATTGTATGAGTTAAGGGTAAATATCTATAGATCTATTTCTGGCCTCTCTTTTCTGCTTAAATTATATATATATATCCCTTCTCCAATACTACACTGTCACAGCTAATTGTACCTTATAGTTATTCTTAAAATCATATAGTCTGTCTTCAACTTTGTTTTTCCTTTTAAAAATTGCTTTGACTGTTGTAGATTTTTTAAATTTCCATAGACATTTTAGAGTCAGCTTGTCAATTTCTATAACAATGTGCTTCAATTTTGATTGCAGTTCTGTTGAATACTTGGATTAACTTGAGGAAAGTTGACATCTTAACACTACTGAACTTCTAAACAATGAATATGGTATATCTCTCCATTTAGGTCTCCTTTCACTTCCATCAGCCACAGTCTACAATTTTATTTATTTATTTATTATTTTTTTATCATTATATAAGTTTCATGTGTACAGCATTACAATTTGATATCTGCATACACTACAAAGTGTTTACCACCACAAGTCTAGTTACCATCCATCAGCATACAATTGGCCATCTTCATCCATTTTGCCGACCCTCCAAACCCTTTCCTCTCTGGTAACCACTAATCTGTTCTCTGTATCTATGAGTTTGTTTTTGTTTTATTTTATTTGTTTCTTTCAGTTATTTTTAGATTCCACATATAAGTGAAATCATACGGTATTTGTCTTTCTCCATCTGACTCATTTCACTTAGCATAATACCCTCAAGTTTCATCTGTGTGTTGCAAATGGCAAGATTTCATTCTTTTTTATGGCTGGGTAATATTCCATTGTGTATATATTCATCTTCTTTATCCATTCATCCATCAAACAACACTTAGACACAGTCTGTAATTTTAAATGTTTGTGTTACATGTCATTTGTTATATTTATGTTATTTTATTTTTTTAGCACTGAATGACCTATTAACTCTAATGAATTTTTAACTTTTAATGAATTATGAACTTTTAACTCTAACTGAATTTTTTAAATTTAACTTTCTAATTTTTGCTAGTATATAAAAATCCAATTGATTTTTGTAAATTAATCTCATGCGTTATGATCTTTCTAAATTTATTTATTACTCTTACTAAGACATTACCCCTTCCCTCATCCTTTATAGCAAGTAGCACAGCAGATTGTGGAATGCCTTTAAGGACAGTTTCTGACTTGTTTCCTGATGACAATCACAAGTTGAAAAACAAACCTCTGTTGTTTCTTGGAATATCAACACTCAGCTGATGAGACAAGAATTGCCATTTGACAAATTTTAATTGAACTTGTTTTATGTCTTCATTTTCCAAATTTTGCTGCTTAGAACCAGCAAGGAACTGTCCTTGGAACTTCCTGGAGCTGATAGTCTTGCATATAATAGCATGCAGAGTTTTCTCCAAAGTCCCTCCCATAATTACAACACATGAAGACACTGGAGAAAGGAGAAGAGAGGGGAATAGACAGTGATCTTTAGCCCCAGACTCTTAACTGCACCCCTCCTTCCACAGAGGCCTTAGGAGTCGAGAGTGGGATCCTTGCAAGCACAGCGTCCACTTTCCATTGCAGGCTGTTCCCCCTGCTGCTGCTACAATTGTTACCACTTTAAGAAATCTATAGGAAAACAAAAATGCAGCTTTAGCCTTACTGAGGTTTGCTTTTACTAACCCAGATGAGGCAGTACATTCTATGAGTCTGTCTTTCCTGGTACCATGGCTATCCCAGTCCTAAAAGTTAATTCCATAGGGTCACTCCCAGAGGCTGCCCTTCTTTCTGAGAACCATTCAGTCTGTTTCCAGGTGCCTATTGCCTTGTGCCCTCAAACTGCATCCTGTTGTATATGGATCCCACTATGCTGTTCCTACTTCCAAATTTACCCTCTCCAAACAATGCTACAGACTCCAGACCTGTCTCCCATATCTGCAGCATGTATATCTGACCGCTTCACCTTGCAAGTAACTAAGGTAACTGACAAGCTACTTCTTAAAAAAAATTTCAGGATGCATAATGTCTCAATATCATCCTGATCAATTTGCAGTCCAATTGTTATGTAAATGTCAGACAATTATGTTTGTAAGAGATTAAAAGGGAAGATTTACGAACCATATAGATTGAAAACTCCCTCCCCCACATACTTCTTCCAACATTTTTCTTCTTTCAGTAAATGGCACCCCCTGCCTCCTATTTGCTGAGGTTTTGTGCTCAAACACATCCTTGGTTTTGTTTTCTTCTCTGCATTAAAGCATTCAATCCACATTGGATCCAATAAATCTTAGTTTCTTCTCCAAAGATGATCTCAATCTCTACTTTTCCCTATTTTCTTTGCTATACCCTAGTCCAAGCAGTCATCTGTCTTCTGAATTACTGCAGCATCATCCCCACTTGTCTCCCTACTTCTGTCTTTCTTGCCAAAAATCCATTCTCCACAAAGCAGCCAGAGAGATACCATTAAAACACAGATCAAACTACATTGCATCACCATTTAAATCCTTCAGTGCCTTTCCATTGAAAACATTAATTGTCCTGATGTGATCTCTAAGACCCTAAATGATCTGGCCCCATTGTCTCTCTAGTCTTACCTCTGACCTTTCTCCTCTCCTTCACCAGATGGCAGCTCTCTAGGCATCCTGTGACTCCCCAGGCACACCAACACTTTCATATCTCTGGGCCTTTGAACTTGCTTTTGCTCTGCCAGATCCTCAGAGTGTTAGACCTTTCTCACCCTTTACATTTAGGCTCAAATGTAACTTCAGACATACATTTCCTGAGAATGCTCTGCAAAGGAACAGCCCTCTGCCTAGTAACTACATCTTATGATTATCATTTATATCATTTATTCCGAGCTACTAATATCATTTTTATTGGTTTACTTGTTTTTCAATTACTTCTACCTGCCAGAATCTGAGCTTAGTGTAGGACAGAGGGTGAGTCACTTTGGTTTCTTGCTGGATTCCCCCTCTCATCAGAGTCCAGAACAGTGCCAGGCACATAGGAGACTCACAATACTTATTTATTGACTAAATGAATGAAGAAATGGAAGGTCTTGTAGAGAAGATGGGATGTGAGTCACGTTTGGAAGGACAGATAAAATCTGAATGTGACCAGGGGAGAGAGGAGTAATTATCAATCAAGGTTATAACTACAGCAAAGGCCCAGGATCAAGTATGTAAGAACTGTGAAGACAGAGACAGAGGAGGGAGGACAGGCTACCAGGCAGAGAGTTTGTGGAAGTGCATTTGGAGGTAAGGTGGCAGAAATGTGTTAAGGAAAAGAAAAAGTCCACTGGAGTATCAGATAATATTTCTGTCCTTAGAATCTGTTATGGATTGAATTGTGTTCTCCTAAAATTTATGTATCGAAGTCTTAACCTCCAAGAGTGCAGAATGTGGCTGTATTTGGAGATAGGGCCTTTAAAGAGGTGATTAAGTTAAAATGAAGCTGTTAGGGTAGGCCCTAATCCAGTCTGACTGGTGTCCTCTTAAGAAGAGGAAATTTGGACCCATGGAGAGACACCAGGCACATAGATGCACAAAGGGAAGACCATGTGAAGACACAGCAAAAGAGCGGCCATCTGTAAGCCAAGGAGAGAGGCCTCAGGGGAAACGATCCTGCCAGCACCTAGATCTTGGACTTCTAGCTTCCGGAATTGTGAGAAAATAAATTTCTGTTGTTTAAGCCACCCCATCTGTGATATTTTTCCATGGCAGCCTGAGCAAATTGATACAGTAGCCGTTCCATTGAGATATCCTGTATCCTGTTCACATGTGGTTAAGAGATGAATTAACCACACCCAGGAATTGTTGTGTGGTTGCTGTTTGATGCGTGAAAGTCCTCCCCACCTTGGATGCAGTGAAGGTCAGTATGAGCATGTGAGCTAAGAAAGGAAGTCCTCCATGAGAGAGGCTACAGGACATAAGGAAACACAGATTTCTCTTCCACTGGACTCTGAGCCTTAAGGGCCAGGTGAGCCTGGTACTGCTGGTCTTTCTGCTCCAGAAAGAATGAAGTCAACATGGATTACAGCAGAGCAAGAGATGTAGAGGAGTGAAGGGGATGATTTTGATTATACTTTGATCAAAATGAGTGTGCTTAAAGTCAATTTTATCCCTCGGAGTTCAGTTTTTCAAGCCAATAAACTCCCATTTTTGCTTACTTTAAGTAAAGTGGAGCCCTGACTAATGATCTGGCCTCATCCTATCATTGAAAGTACCATTTTCCAGCATTACCTAGTGCTATCTCTGTTAATGTTTGGTGTTTATCCTTCCAGACTTTTCCTATAAATATACAAATGTAGGTATATAATTAAATATAGGTGTGAAATCAAATATACATGTAAATATAGATACAAAAACAAGTGTAGTTTTTTTTAAACATTCAGTATCATGGGACTTATCTGCACCGTGTGGTAGCATCTACACTACTATGTGTAGATCCATACCATGAGGTCATGCAGAGCTGTGATTAAGGGCAGACTCTGCCAGACTACCTAGATTGGTATTCCAGTCTACCATCATGTATGATCTTAAGTAAGACATTTTCCTTTCTAAGGCTCAGTTTCCTCATCTGTAAATGGAAACCATAGCAGCACCTACCTCACAGGATTGTGTAAGCATCAAATGAGATTATGCAAGAAAAAATAAACTTATTTTCTAGTGAGCATCAACTGTATTTCTTAGTTATTGTTATTAAAAGTTTTTGTTCACAGCAGCACCAAAGATTAGAAAGATCTCTTTGGCAGAGGCATTACTGGTAGATTGGAAATGGCAAGAAGTGGAGGCCATCGCTGTCCTCCCGTGGGCGAGGACTTGCCCCCAGGAGCTCTGTTTCCCCAGAAACTGTCCTGGAGAGGAGCAGAGGGAGCATAGAGAGGATGACAAAGGACTGCAGGTGTTTCATGTTCAGATCTGATGCCCCTGGGGAAGAAGACATGCAACTACCCTTCAGGAATACTGGGGGATTCTGATGATGAAGAGAGAAGAGGAAATTTGCAAACGCTGTCTCAAAGGAGAGGGCTTGGTTCCATGGACCAGAGAAAGTGTTCAAGCCAAAACACAGTAGAAATAAAGGGAGGAAGAAAGGATAGGGTCCTGAAAGACCCCTTCCACTGAGGACTTCCTTGAAATGTGGGATTCACTCAGATTTGGGGAGAGTTTGCTTCAGTTATTGCAGAAAGAGGTGCCCATACCCTCGGGGAAACCCATTAACCCCCAGCTCTAAGCTGAGGCCAGACGCCTCAAGAGATTCAGGGCTGATGCACAGATTGTGTTCTCAGCCAAACACAGCTCTCTTTATTGACTCAGAAAGGGCAAGAGTGAGGATATTGATCAAAGCAGGGCCCCAAGAGATCCTTTCAGTATTGGAAGGATCAACTAGAGTGCAATGAACTCGTTCTTAGAGGCAATGCACGGTAGAAAGTCTGAGAAGTAACAAGCTGACTAGAACTGAATGGGCTCACTGCCAAGAGACACAGACCCATGTCCTCTCTGAATCAGAAAACCAAGCCACAGGCTTCAGGAAGCTGCCTTCTCCCTCCAGGCACATCTCTCCCTAAGCAGACAGGCTGGGAAAATGGTGTGGCAGGGGTCACTGTGTCCTTATCTTTCTTAAAATCTCTTGCAAATATTCACTTGGTTTTTGACTGCCCTTAAAGGTAGAATAGAAAGAGTATCAGTTTTCAGAACAATCTCATGGAAATCCTGGTGCTGCCACTTTGACTGGTTGTGTCTGGGAGCACATTGGTTAACCTCAACTTACCTCAATACAGTATCTGCTTTCTAAAGTAGGTGCAACTGCAATACCTTCCAAAGAAGACTGTGTTGTAGATTAAATATGAGTACATGCTAAACACTAAACAATGCCCTTTACTTAACAAATAGTCTATTAATTGTATCTACCATTATAATTACTATACCATATATACCTGAGATGCAAAGATTGAAAATATCCACTGTTCCTTCTCTTCTGGGAGCTTGCAGGTAGGTGCCATGTAAAAGCAGAGTATGGCACTCAGGCTGGGGATTTAGCAAACGTGGTTCCTTATTTTCAGACTAAATATAACAGACCATGATCAGAGGCTAGCCCCCCAACTTCGATCTAGTGAAACATTGTTCTGCTAAGGTGACAGTAAAATAGTGGTCATGAGAATTGGACTCTGGGTTTCTGGTAACTTTCCTAGTGGGAAAATACTTTCTTTGGCTGATTTTACAAACCTCACACTGGAACTCATGTATTATAAAGAACATGGGGGCCTTTAAAATAGCACCATTACCCTTTCTACTTTAAAAGGATTTTGAGCTACACAAAATCTGATCCTTTGCTAATTAAAAGTTTGCTTCCTTTTAAACAATAAAAAATTCAGAGTTCAAATCTATTCATCAAATTAATTGGTGATACTTAGAAAAATTAATAAGGAATATATGAGATAGTACCTTGTTAACCTTCCAAAAATATAATAACAAAGTAAACATCAATGGGAAATTTATTTGTAAGTGAGACACCAAGATGTATACATTTGCAATTTCTTAATGGGAATTGTAGCAGAAAATTACTGTGAAACTTGAATATTAAGTGCAATAATCATGTAGTCAAGACAGCAGCTGTGTGAGAAAGGCAGCGGCCAGGGGAAAGGGGACAGCGACAGTTGCCTTTAATGTGATACTTTTTTCCCTTCTACCCAGTAATAATGAATTTCAGTCTGGGTGTGAGTCAACTGAGCTGGTCTGTTCTGGGTTAGACTTGAAATCAGTGAGAGGAGAGAACAGATTAAGTAGAAATAAAGAACTCTACCCTGCCCCACAGGCTGATTTTATTCTGAGTCTCTTTGAGTGTGTGCATACGTGTATGTGTGCTTAATTCATTCATTGTTTTCAGTATCTAAAGTCTCCACCCCCATCTCTTGTCATCATTCTCAGGGGGCTCACCATCCACACGCCCTCTCAACACCTGGATTCACAGCACCTTAACCTCCACATTGCCAATTATCTTTTCCTCTACTCAACAGTAGTTGGTATTCATCCACTCCCAGGCTCATAACCAGGGCCTTGTCATCACCAATAACTCACTGCCAAAATGAATACCAATAACCCACTCTCATCACAAACTCTCATGCTTCCACCTCACTTATTTTAGTAGCCTCATGAGCCTCATACAGACCTCCTATCATTGATCTTATGACTTTCTAGTTATCTATGCCTATGTTACAGATACTTAATTCATTATAGAACAGATAATCAATTTCCTTCATAATCTATCTTAAATCAATGGTCTATAATTACTTAGTTAAAATTAAGCTTAAATTTCTTGTCCAACTTTCACTTCATTTTAGTTACTAACCCTTTGCCCTAGAAAATATGAACCAAGCTTTCTTCATCTTGGGGCAAGTGAGCACACTGAAGCAAAAGTCAAACAAAGGGACAGACTGAGTCCACTACAAATTCATGACCACCCACCTCAACACTAGTTGGTAATCTTGCATTTGTCTAAAATAAGTTCACGCATCTGTTTTCTTTAAATAACTAAGTTTTGTCTTCTCCATTTTATTCAAACCTTCAACATCCACTCTCCCATTCATATTCTGAGCATTAACCAATGCCTTATCCTTACTAAAATAACTAAAGTCCTGAAATAGGAATTCCTTCTGGGTCCAAGAGGAGGGGAAGGATTAACCTTTCTTCATTTTATCTATTTTTTATTTCCTTCTAATAAAATAAAGGAAGTAGTGTTTCTTCAATTAAAATACCAAGTACATGAATATTGGAATTGAACAATTAAGTAAATAGATAGTGGATGTTGGAAGCAGGTTGTCTCACTGTTGGAGTAGGAGATACATACAAGAAAGTTGAGGAGGCTGCACTGATTTGTGTGATATTGGATTAGAGTTGGAGGCATCAGTATGAGCTCATGTTTAGCTTAGTATGGATACAGATGGTTGCACATAGAAATATTTACAGATATGTGTACATACACAAGTTACTATGTACCTATGTATTTCCTTGCTCTGTCAGCTGAGAAAGCCTAGAAGCAGTGGATCCAAGTAACAAGGAACACACCTAAAACCCATATCTTGGATTCTAGTACTGTTCTGCAATAAAAGGAACCAGGACTTCTTGTAGAAATGCTAATTGTAGGACTAAGACAAAAAACATAAAAGAAGAACCTGGAGCATCTTGTAGTGCCAGAAAACAAGAAAGTGCTACACAGACACACACAGAAACAGGCAATGGTATTGGTGTATGTCAAAGGGACATATCAGCCAACTGAAAGAGCTCCCAATGGCCATAGCTGGGACAATTTGAGCAACAAAACAGATAAAATAGTATTGGATTATATCACAAAGTATAAAATAAATGCCCATGATTCCATACTGATATAAATAAATGATTGAATAAATAAATAAATGAATGAGAAGAGCCAAATATCCTGTGCAGAATTCCAAATAGCTTATGTAGATAATGAGGTGGAACATAACTTCCCACTCTTTAAATGTGAGCTGCTCACAGTGACACTTTTCCAAAGAGTACAGTATAGAAGGGAGGACAACCTAAAGTGGAGAAATCTGACAGACACTACTTCAGCGAGGTGATCAAGGTCAACATCAATGGTGATAAGTCATGTTGATAGTATGTACCCTTGATAGGATGTGATGAGCATGGCACTTTAATTTTGTGGTCTGCCTCCCCAAACCCATAACCCCAGTCTAATCATGAAAAAACATCAGAAAAATTCCAATGAAGGAAGAGTCTAAAAAATACATGACTAGTACTCCTCAAAACTGTCAATGTCATCAAAAACAAAGAAAGTCTGAGAAACTGACATAGCCAAGAGGAGCCTAAGGAGATATGATACCTAAATGCAATGTGGTACGCTGGATGGAATCCTGGAGCAGAAAAGGGGCATTAGGTAAAAACTAAAGAAATCTGAATAAAACATGGACTTGATGTATTAATATTGTAACAAGTGTAACAAATATACTGTGCTAATGTAAGATGTTAATAATAGAGGAAACTGGGTGATGAACATACAAGGATTCTATGTATTATCTTCATAATTTTTTTGCGAATCTAAAACTGTTCTAAAAAATAAAATTTGTTTTAAAATAGCAAACACGTCTTGACCCTTTATTCTGTGCTTATCACTTGTCTAAGCTATTACATCTTCTACAACAACTTTATTAAGTCAGTATTATTGTTAGCCTTATTTTTTCTTTTGAAGAAAATTTGTCACAAAGAGGAAAAATAATTTTCCAAGATTATACAGTTATTAAGCATTGGAGTTGTGATTTAAAACCAAGATGCCTTATCCCAGAGTCTAGTCACTTAAGCACTATGCTATATTACCAGCCCTACTTGTTTGTTCTGGATTCAATCCCTTCTACTTTTCTTACTAATTTTGTTTCTTGAGCAATTTTCCCTTCTTCATCTTTCCTCCTTCTCTCTCTCTCTTGGATCATTTCTATGAGCACTTTTTAATTTAAAGAAATTTTTAATTTATTTTCAATGGCTTAATGTGTATCTTCCCCACTGGACTGAAATCTCCATGGGGGCAATATTTTAGTCTGTTTGGGCTGCTATAACAAAATACCACAAACTAGGTGTCTTATAAACAACAAAAAAATATTTCTCACAGTTCTGAAGGCTGGGAGTCTGAGATCAGGGAGCCAGTTGAGTCAGGTGAGGGTGCAAACTTCTCATTGTATCCTCACATGGTGGGAAGGCAAGGGAGCCTTCTCAGGCTTCTTTTGCAAGGGCATTAATCTCATTCATGAGAGCTCCACCTTTGTGACCTAATCACCTCCCAAAGACCCCACCTCCTAATGTTATTGTGCTGGGCATTAGGATTTAACATATGGATTTCGGGGGGACACAAACATTTAGACCATAGCAAGCAGGATCAAAATCTGTTTTGTGTGTGTTTTAAGTTTTCCATTGCATATCCAGCACTTGGCATGGTGCAAAGCTCAATAAATATCTGTGAAACAAAATAATGAGAATGGTGGAAATGCAAGATGAAAGAGAGAAGAATATGAGAAAATTCTCTGGAGAAGAAAAGAGAGAACATCCCCCTTATCCATGACCATGACCCTAGATATTCTATTAGACATGGCCTTATCAGTAATCTTGTCAGACCAGACAGCAGGATGGCCACTTGGCCAGAACAAATTTCAGTCACAACAGCATAAAAACAAGAAGGCAGTCCCAGGAGGAGATATCATTCTGGCACTGGCATCAAGGTACACACTCAGGTGAACAGAGAACAGGACAGGGAAACAAGGTGAGAGCTAGGACCTAGAATATGCATTAACATTAATAATGTTAACAAACATTAACATGTATTTCTTCACTTATTCATCCAAAATATTTTTTATTAAGAACCTTAATTATGTTCTGTACTAGGTAAGCACTGGGAATAGAATGATGAACAAGTCATCAAGAACAAATTTTTGCTGAGCTGAAGCAACTCACCTGGAGCAGGATGTAACTTTGGGATGGACGTACCCTGGTACTTGTTCCTCTCCACGGTTTTCTTGCCTGAATTATCCAACCATAACCTAGTCCTGCTATTGCCCCAAGGCTTGGCATCATC
Source organism: Ceratotherium simum simum (assembly GCF_057802395.1). Taxonomy (NCBI): domain Eukaryota; kingdom Metazoa; phylum Chordata; class Mammalia; order Perissodactyla; family Rhinocerotidae; genus Ceratotherium; species Ceratotherium simum. The sequence goes on along the minus strand of NC_141906.1, from coordinate 86,142,331 downwards.
AGCTTTGCACCAGCATTAGGAGAGACATCCTGTAGGGTGGATTTTCTGACCTCATCTTGCTCTCGCCATCACTGCTGTACCTGCATATCTACTTGATTTCTAATTTGATATTTCCCCTTGACCTGTCAATCCAATGTATGCCCGACTTACTGCTGGCCTGCTAGGATGCCAAACTGCCACCTCACCTAAAAACACTTGCTATGGCTCTCAGGAGCCCAGTTGCTGCATACTTTCTTATATTCCATCAGAAATGGATCAAACTCTAGTATACTCTTGGCAGAAGGGAAAGAAGACTCAGCCCTGCTTCCCCCCACTTTCAGTGAATATTATTAAATTCTGAACTAAAAATAATTTAGGAAAACCCCTTTTTATTTAATAGTTCCAAAAAATGTGTCTCCCTGTGCCATCCAGCTCCCTCATTTTGTCACAAAGACAATGGAGGAGGAAGGTGCTGTATACAGCACAGATCCATTTGTAATTCAGAAAACTAAGATTAAAAAGTACTGCTCAGGGGAAAAGCTCTCTGTCGGCACCCAGTCTTCCTCTGAATATTGGGACATAGAACCGAGGCAAGCAAGAAAGAAATATTCCATTTCACCATATCGGTCCAGTGAAAATAATAATTGTTTTATTGTTGACAGGGGTTTCTGCAAATTCTCAAAGCCTAGAAGAGATAACAATTAGATTTGAAACTGTCAATTATAGATAAAGGGATTAGAATAATGGACATTCACTGAAAATCCCAAGCCTACTCTTCATCCACAGGCCCAGCCTCCTTTCTAACTGAGCCTGAGGTCTTAGCCACTCCAGGAGCCAAGAGAGGAGTTAAATGTCCCTTCTTGTCTTGCCCCATCACCTTCTTATACTGCTACTGATCAAAGAGACAGTCAGAGGAGTTCAGAAGACATTAAAAGAAGAGAAACGAGGAGCTGCAATGACTGATGGACTAAAATCTCAAGCGTCTCTGGAGGTCAGACACTCCATTGATGTCTTCATTTCAACATCAGGGAAACCAGTCCTGTGAGGTCGCAGGCTTGCCCAAGTTTTCACGGTGGTCTTTGTTATCCTCCATCCAGCTCCCTGACTCAACTTCTATTCAAGTTTTTGTTAAATGGGCTGCACTTCCTATATATATAGTATGGAAAACTGACTTGCTACATATGAAGGCAGATGCAAATTTTTGTGAACTCACTTTTTTGTTTTTTTTTTGCTGTACCCTGAAAAATTAACCACTGAGTAGAAAAACTTCATCTGAATAAGGTTTATAACCTGCTTCAAGGATTGGGAACATTTTCTTTCATCTACTGTGAATACAGTCTACATTTGATGATGGAGACATTGAGACACTGAAAATGATCATTAGGATCCATTCTTCTAGGAGTAAGAGGGATTTCTTTTCCTCAGAATCTTCATCGAGATGGCAAATCTGGAAAACTTGGATCAATTCCCATCCCAACCAGGAGAGCTCAAGTGTTGAAGGCAAAGGGATAAATTCAACAAATCCTGGAAGTCATTTCATATCTGGTATTTCAAATTGTTGAAGGTTCTGAAGGGGAAGTCAGTGAGCAGAGCCAGATGGCTTGTTATAGGAACACAGTGGTGTGTGGGCATTCCCTCTCTGCAGCTCTGTGCAGCCTCTCTCCATTCCTTCTGATCTCCACCACCAGCCCCTGACAATCATCCTGATGTCACCAAAGAGCATTGATTACAAAGCAGAGGTTGATTTCCAATGAGAGGTTTATAGTCTAGTTTAACCAGCTGCCCCTATGGCCATGTGTATTATTTCTCCCTGACCTGTGACAAGACATCTCATTATGTTATCTCTCTCTCTCTGCCCTGGTGTCAGGCCACAAATCTAGGCAGGCTTATTAAAGAATATTTTGTTAGAAGTATTAATTGACAGTCGAGCCTCACTGCTGTCTCCACTGGAGAGGTGACTGACATAGCAGGGGGGCACTTGTCCTTAGTCTGTTTAGTTGCCATCCTTAGAAAACTCTGGGAACAGAGCATTCTGGGGACATGCTTTGCTCCCTCTGACAGCTTGGTTGGGGGAAGAGGAGAAAGAGAGGGAGGAATTTAAGGACAATGAATATACCACACCAAGGTCCTGGAGACTGTACTTTCTCTTTCCACACTCACTACACCCAGGTTGTATTTTTAAGCCCATACCCAGCTCTGGGAAATGTCCCAGTGGCTAAGAACATTCTCCCATTGACTGCACAGGGATTTCAATGTGATTTTCCTGGACTAGAGAGAGTTGTTTTCCTGCTGAGAACCTGGATGTTCAAAGGGGAAAATTAGGGTGTGACAAAGGTTAGATTTTTACCATTATCTCTAGCCTCTCTGAGCCTTGGTTTCTTCATTAATAAAATGGTAATAAATACATTAATTTACCTACTTCTCAAGCTTGTTGGAATATGAAGTAAAAAAATGCATATGAAAACGTTTGAAAAGCTCCCTAAATTCTTCATCTCTGCACAGGAATCATTACAGGAAAGAAAAGGGGTCCACATTAATCCCTGGGAATGTTTAGCATTGTCATTCTCATATTTTATGTGTTTTGATGGTGTGAGGGTTGGATGAGTCAGTACAGAGAAGGCAACTGACAAAAGGAGGCAGAACACTCACCACTCCAGAGATAGTTTGTCTTGTGGTCTCCCCTCAGGAGCATCCATCACTTTATACTCATAGGAAAGGCCCCAGTAAAACTCATGGAGGGTAGAGTGATGAAGGAGGAGGAGAGCAGGAACAGCAGGAAAAGGAGGAGGAGGAAGAGAGAGGATTCTTCTTCCCACATCCTAAGTCCTACCTCAGCAGTTCTCGTTTTCATCATACTACTGTTCTGGTGTTTGCACTGATGGTGCAAAATCAAAGATGGAGACGACTGCTAGTACTTTACTAGGAATCAAGGCAGTGGTACCAAACTGTAGCCATGGTTCTTCAGTACTGCATATTCAGAGTTAAAAAAAAAAAAGTTTCCCTAAAAAAGTGTCCTTGATGAAGCAGTAAAAATTATGAATTTTATTAAATTTTATCATTTGAGTGAATATCATTTTAATATTCTGTGAGGTGAAATAGGGAATACACTTCAGCCACCTCTCATGCATGTTGAAGCATAACGGTTATCTTGAGGAAACCATGTGTGCAATTGTTTGAGTTGCAAACTGACCAAGCAGTTTTTTTCACAGAATGAATATTTTCTCAAAATTAATGAAACTTCAAGAAAAACGACTAATATTATGTGTTGCTGATGAGAAATCTGAGCTTTCAAGTGAAAATTTAAAATTTGGAATACTTGGATTTGCCACCAAAGCTTGACAGATTTTTCAATACTTAAAGAGAAAGCATCCTTCTCATTCTTCATATTTCTAATCCCTACTCATCCATGAAGACTCAGCTCCTGGGGCCGGCCCAGTGGCACAAGTGGTTAAGTGCACGTGCTCCGCTGTGGAGGCCCGGGATTCGTCGGTGCGTATCCCAGGCACACACCAATGCACAGCTGGGCAAGCCATGCTGTGGCTGTGTCCCATATAAAGTGGAGGAAGATGGGCATGGATTTTAGCCCAGGGCCAGTCTTCCTCAGCAAAAAAAGAGGAGGATTGGCAGATGTTAGCGCAGGGCTGATCTTCCTCACACACACACACACAAAAGACTCAGCTCCTTCCTTTTGTGTTCTCTCAGAGGCTGTCCTCAGCCTCTTTTACTTTCCCTCAGGCTGGGTATCATGTGTTTGTGTGTGTGTATGTGTGTGTTTCTGTATATGCCTATATACCCAAGTGTCTATGTCTGTGTCTATATGTATGTCTATGTCTGCATCTGTATCTGTATCTTTATCTGTCTATCATCTATTTATATTTAAATGTTCATTCTACTTAGGAAGTTCTTTTAGTTCACTATTTAATATTGATACCAAACCTCTACTAATCTCAAGTTTGTGTGCCCAATGTGCAATAGGCCAATCACTGAGACACCAGTGCTTGGAGATGGAGAAAGGTTTATTCAAATTGGCCAAAAGGAGAAGGCAAGAGGATAGGTTCTCCCAAATCTACCTTAACGAAAGAAGAAAGCAGGGGTTTCATAGAGCTGAGGAGCTTGGCAGGAGGAGTTTCAGAGAAACAAAGGGAAAATCCAAGTTTCTTTCATTCCAGATAAGACCTTGGGCAATCAGACTTCTGGGCATCAGCTGCAGCTGGGGGCTGTATATCTGGTGATGGTAACTTCCTTGAAGGCATTCTTTTTCTTCTGCAAAACAAGCTCATAAATCCTTGTGACCCTCGAGTCACCCCTCAGGTTAAACAAGAAAACAGCAAATTAAAAAGATTAACCTGTTTTAATCTGTGCCTGTGTTGGGTACAAGGTTGAAGGATAATCTTATTGACTGTTTATAGTAACTCTCAGGTACCCGGCTTCATACTTTCCCATTTAAATTCATTAAATATTTTGTTCACAAAAATAGTTCAGGAATGTTTGTTTTTAACTAATTCTCAGTCAATATTTCCTATTTTACACAGTAAATTGAGGGCCAGAGTGATAGTTTTTAAATTTATTTTATAGAAAATATGGGAATGCTGAAAGTAAGAAATGTCAACACAACACCACCAAAAAACATTCTACAGTTAAAAGAGATGAGGTGAGTTTTGCTTGAGCCAGGGTGAGGATTATAACCTGGGAAGGCAGTTTCCTCAAAGGAAGAAAGAGTTCCAGAGAAGCATGGTTTTCAGTGCCATCTTATACCTTTTTAGAGCAAAGAACATACACTAAACACGCCCAGGATACACATCCGTCAAAGTTTCAAAGAGGTATTCACTTGCAGACTAGCAAGTCAATGTGACCCTGATGTGGAGAAAGGGGCTAATGCAGGCATTACCCACAGAGCGTTTCCAATAGGGTGTTATGGATAGGGCATAGGAGGGGAAGTATGCATTCTCATCTTAAGAGAGTGCATTCTTTACTTTAATTATTAAAGCAGATGTACAGTGTTTGATAGGCCACAAGGCAGGCTTCTTTAGTTCAAGCTGAAGCAGTTTTGAACTGGAATATTTACCCCATATACCTTAGTATGTGAAAATCTCTTGTAAGAAGGAAAACACCACTAAGCACATAGTATATTCTGAATACTTAATAAGAATTGTTGGTCATTCTATCTATGGCCATCTCCTATTAATTGGCTTTTGACACCTTTATACTTTATCAAATGAACCTCCATGCTACCACCAGATTAAAATTTGTAAAATGCTTTTTTTATCATATTATCTCCATAATGCCAAAATTCCTATGATTTTTCATGATCTAGATTAGAAAATAAAATTTATACTTCTCGTAACAACAGAAAAATATTAGCAGAACAGGCCATCTATTAAGAGAGACAAGAATAGGTTGTGAAAATATAGAAAATAAAATAAAACAAAAACACATTTGAAAGCATTAGAGAGCTCCAACTCAGGAAAGAATTGAAGGGCTAAAATCCTAGAGAGGAAAAAAAAAAAAATGCAGAGATTCAGAGACAACATTTAATACTAATTTTCCCCAATATTTGCCATTTCCTAAATTGTGACAAAACTACAAAAAGCATTATGGTGAATGAGAAGCTTGGAAGACAAGTAGCCTCTGGAAGTCTTATGGAGATAGGGAAACAAAATGGGAGTCCACAGCTTACCAAGGAAGAAAGGCCTTGTTGAATACCCATAGATTACAGTGGGGCCCACAAAGGGCTGTGCACACAGACTAGGGGTGAACTGGAAATAAAAGACCCTCAGAGAGTCTGAAGTCTCACTTAAAATTATCTTAATTTCTTATTAAATTAAGATTATTTCTCCTTAACCTAATTATCTGCCAGAAGCAAGTATAGTTTAACTCTTGAAACTTCTCTTGAAATCAGAGAAGGAAAACTAGTTTAGTTTTGTGTTCCAGCACCAATTGGTTGGTGGTGTCTCATTGAAGGGAGGAGTGGAGAAAGATTTAGTGTCTCTGTTTTGACTCAGGGTAGATAAAGGGTGGTGGAAAGGAGGATATGATCAACTATTGATGGTGAGAGGCAGAGGCATATATGACAGTATTTGCTACTCCAAGCCTAAGAGCTCTCATTGTCAAGGTGTACTTCAAATGCAGCATCTCATGTCTCCCCATCTCAAGGTCCTTAATTGTAATCACATTTGAAAAGTCCCTTTTGCCATAAGGTAACATATTCATGGATTACAAGGATTAAGACATGGAATGTCCTTTAAGAGGTTTTCTGTCTATCATAGCCTTATAGAGTATATTACTCTATATTCGACAATATTAAAATTTTACATAGTGCTTATTATGTACCAGGTACTGTTTTAACTGCTTTTTGTACATAATTAATCCTCTCAATAGTTCTAGTGAGGTGGGTACTATTATTATCATCCCTTTCATAATTGAGGAAACTAAGGCACAGGTAGATTAAGTAGTTTGCCCAGAGTACAGCAGTGAATGGCAGCAGAACCAGAATTTGAGCTGGGTACTCTGGCTACGGAGTCCATGTTCTTAACCACTATGCTAAACGACTTGTTAAAAAAATAGTATTTGCTGATCTGAGACTTTAACAGCAAAATTATTTCTAGGGGGCTTGAAATTCACACGAGCTTCTTATCATCTTTGAATATCCCTCCTCAATATTTGCATGCGTATACATGACTTCCATGCATAAAGAAATATATTGTGTCATGGCCCAGTTTATTCTAGGTCCTTGAGTTGTTTTGTTTACCTTTGGGAGTCTCATTGATTTCTGTGATGGGAATCTTCTCATTTATGTCAGTTTTTGAGGATCCATGGTTCTTACAATTAACCAAGAACCATGCTTTATATATTTTATGTAGTATTGACTAGAGCATCAGATGCCCAAAGATCAAAGACTTCTGATATCCCCTGAGTACAGGCCAAGTAAGACAAATGTCCTATGTTCCAAGTGTTTTCTACTGTCCTTGGTGCTAAGATTGCCATTGAGGGTTATGCAAGACTCATTGCGGTTGAACCTATATGGGGCTCACTCTTCACTTCTACCTACTTCACAGGCAAGATGAAACATTTTTAGCTTCATCTTCAGAGTAATAGGGAGCCACTGAAGGGTTTTTAACAATGTGGGTAAGATCATTATATTTAAGTTTTGAACAGGTCAGTTTTACTGTAGGTGGGAATGTTGGACATTAGACTAAACTGATAGCCATTTCAGTTCAGGCAGAAGATAATTATATCTCGGACTAAATTTGTGTTTGAGACATAGAGAAATGTATATCTTTAAGAATTATTTAATTAGTAAATGTCTTGGTAATGAATTGGATATGAGAGCTAAAGGAGAAGTCAAAGGTGGCTGCCATGCTTCAGGTCTGTGTCATTGGATGAAAAACAATTACATTTAATCTATTAGGGCATGGTGAAGGATGACGAGGGTGAGGGAGTGGTTGGTGAAGGGTCATTAATATAGCTTTTGACGTGATAAGTTTTATGTGCTTTAGAAACATCTAAGAAGAGAAATCAGGAAGGCACTTGAATATATATGTCTAGAGCTCAGAATAAAAGTGTGTACTGAAGATGTACATGAATGTGGCATTTACATATATTTATAATAGTATATAATGACTTGAATTAATCCTCAATAAAAGAGTTTAGACAAGTGAGAAAAAAAGAGGGCCTAGAGCTCAGCCTAGAAGAACCTCAATCATTAAAATTTAAGTGGAGGAGGATGAGCTTGCAAAGTCAGAGTGGCCACATCTTCAGTTGGTGAGTTACTTAGCATCTCTTTTCTTCCAACTCACCCAACATCAATACTGAGTGAACACACAGGGGCTAAGCTTCCATAATTGCAATGGAGAAATAGAGAGGGCAGACAAAGCAGAAAATCCCGTGTAGAGTGGCCTGACATAAAGGGCAACTATATTCATTAGATTTGCTTCTGAAAATCACTGCACTATTATTGTAGGTATCTTTTGCTTTCTCTTTGTCTATCCAGGAAACTACAACTTACTTCCTCCTCTCCTACTAGGAATAGATCCTTTCCTCATCACTCCAACATTGTGGCTTGCAAAAAGGCTGCCATTTTTTATTGATCTAGGTTCTCTGAAGATAGTCATTGGTATAAAAGCAGGCCCTTGACCTAAGCTGGAGAGATTGGAGAACCTTTTCTTTTTAACTTGAGATGTAAGATGGCTGGCCTCAGTCTCTCACTGGTGATTAAGTTTTTAGTGTGTACCTCACAGCTAGTGGTACATGTCCTGGGGCAGGGTGGAATTCAGCCATGAGGGACAGAAGCCAATCTGCAAAGAGCACAAATGAAAGGTAGAAATAGTCCTGGTGGCTGGCAATATCCTGAACTAAAGTTATATGTGAAGCACAGCTGCATCCCAGCCGTTATTATAGTTTGCATCCTTAAGACAATAACTAACATTTTTTTGCAAAGGTAATATCTCATTTTGGGTTTAGGCACTTGACATGCAGCTATGCACTAAGTGAACCTTCATGCTCTATGGCTGAGAGAGCAGCTGTGCCTGCTGATGATTAAGAAGTGGCTGAGAAGGGGAGTTCACTGCACTCCTGGGCTGGAAGCACTTTCTGAAGGACTATATTCTTCACTGAGGGAAGGTGGTAGGGAATCAGCTCAGGAAGGGGGTGGGTGTGTGTGGTTTGCTCATGAACGATCTGGTAATTGCCCTCTGGGATCTGGAGTTGCCGTTATTTCTTACAAGGTAATGAAGCTGTGGGATGACACCACATTTCTTAATATGCAGAATTCTGCTGATTCAATTTTAGTCACTAAAGTGGAGAGGGAGTGGGAGAATGAACTCTCCTGATGTTTTTAGTGTCAGAGACCAGAGGCTGCAGGAGCGAGCAGCAATAACAACCACTCCCTGCTTAGCCCCTGCTCCCTCCCAGCAGTGGTAGGTGAAACCTGTGATCAGAGGCTTCAGCAACAAGAGCAGATCTGGTGACCCAGCTCCCAGTGACAGCACCCCCAAGCCAGCTCTACCAGCAGTGGGGGAAGCATACAAATCCCTGGGTCTCTGGGCCCCCAGCAGTAACACTGACATCTGTGAACCCAGCACCACTGGCAGTGGTGCAGCCAGCACCTCCAGACAATCCGGGAGCAGCAGCATAGGTGTTGCACAGGGCAGCAGCATCCAAGTCCATGGAGAGCCAGTGGAGGAATAGTCAAACAAGATTTAATACCTATCTTTCACAAACTCTGCCAAAAAATTGAAGATGGGACATTTCCTAACTCGTTTTCTGAAGCCAACATTACTCTGATATCAAAACCAGACAAGGACAACACGAAAAAAGAAAATTACAGGCCAATATCACTGAGGAAGATACATGCAAAAATCTTCAACAAAGTGTTAGCAAATCAAATACAACAATACATTAAAAAGATCATACATCACGATCAAGTGGAATTTATTTCAGGGATGCAAGGATGGTTCAACATCTGCAAATCAATCAATGTGATACACCAGATTAAAAAATGAAGACTAAAAATCACATGATCATCTCAATAGAGGCAGAGAAAGCATTTGACGAGAATTAACATCCATTTGTGACAAAAACTCTCAATAAAATTGGTATAGAAGGAAAGCATCTCAACATAATAAAGCCATAAATGACAAATCCACAGCCAACATCATACTCAATGGTGAAAAACTTAAAGCTATTCCTCTGAGAACAGGAATAAGACAATGCCCACTCTTGCCACTCTTATTCAATATAATACTGGAAGTTTTAGCCAGAGCAATTAGGCAAGAAAAAGAAATAAAAGGTATACAAATTGGAGATGAAGAAGTGAAACTGTCATTATTTACAGATGACATCATTCTGTATACAGAAAACCCTAAAGAATCGTGAAAAATCTGTTAGAAATAATGAATACAGTAAAGTTTCAGGGTATAAAATCAACATACAAAAATCAATTGCATTTCTATGCACTAACAATGAACTAGGAGAAAGAGATATCAAGAATACAATCCCATTTACAACCACAATGAAAATAATAAAATACTTGGGAAAAATTTAACCAAGGAGGTGAAAGACCTATACACTGAAAACTATAAGACATTATTGAAATAAATTTTAAAAAAGACATAAAGAAATGGAAAGATATTCTGTGTTCATGGACTGGAAGAATAAACATAGTTAAAATGTCCATGTTGCCTAAAGCAATCTACAAATTTAATGCCATCCCAATCAGAATCTCAATGATATTCTTCACAGAAATAGAATAAAGAATGCTAAAATTTATGTGGAATAGCAAAAGACCCCAAAAAAACCAAAGCAATCCTGAAAAAAAACAACAAAGCTGGAGGTATCACATTGCCTGAATTCAAAATACACTGCAAAGTTATAGTAATCAAAACAGCATAGTATTGGCACATAAAGACACATGGATTAATGGAACAGAATTCAGAGCCCAGAAATAAAACCACATACCTATGGACAGCAAATCTTTGACAAAGGAGTCAAGAACATACAATGGAGAGAGGAAAGTCTCTTCAATAAATGGTGTTGGGAAAACTGGAGAACCACATGCAAAAGAATAAAAGTAGAACATTATCATAAACCACACACAAAAATTAACTCAAAATGGATTAACCACTTGAATGTAAGACCCGAAACCAGAAAACTAAAAGAAATCATAGGCAGTATACTCTTTGACATCGGTCTTAGCAGCATCTTTTCGAATACCACATCTACTCAGGAGAAAGAAACAAAGGAAAAAATAAACAAATGAGACTAAGTCAGACTAAAAACCTTCTGCACAGCAAAGGAAACCATCAACAAAATGAAAAAACAACCCACCAACTGGGAGAAAATATTTGCAAATCATATATTTGACAAGAGGTTAATATCCAAAATATATAAGGAAGTATATAACTCAACAAGAAAAAAATGAACAAGCTGATCAAAAAATAGGCAGAGGATATGAACAGACATTTTTCTAAAGAAAATTTACAGGTGCCCAAGAGGCACGTGAGACGATGTTCAACATCACTAATTATTAAGGAAACGCAAATCAAAACTACAATGAGATAGCACCTCAAACCCAACAGAATGGCTATAATTAACAAGACAAGAAATAACAAATATTGGAAAAGATGTGGAGAAAAGGGAACCCTTGTGCACTGCTGGAGGGAATGCAAACTGGCGCAACCACTATGGAAGACAGTATGGAAATTTCTCAAAAAATTAAAAATAGAAATACCATATGATCCAGCTATACCACTACTGAGTATTTATCCAAAGAACATGAAATCACTGATTCAAAAAGATGTATGTACCCCTATGTTCATCACAGCATTATTCACAATAGTCAAGACATGGAAGCAACCCAAGTGCCCATCAACAGATGAATGGATAAAGAAGATGTGATATATGTATACAATGGAATACTACTCAGCCATAAAAAAAATCTAGCAATTTATGACAACATGGTTGGAGGGTATTATGCTAAGCAAAGTAAGTCAGATGGAGAAAGACAAATATTGTATTGTTTCACTTGTATGTCGAACATAAACAAAAAACACATGGATAAGGAGAACAGATTAGTGGTTACTAGAGAGGAAGTGAGTGGGGGGAGAAAGGGGTAAGTGGGCACATGTGTATGGTGATGGATAAAAACTATACTATTGGTGGTGAACACGACGTAGTCTATACAGAAGGTGAAATATAATAATATACACCTGAAATTTACACATTATAAGCCAGTATGACCTCAATAAAATAATTTAAACAAAAAAAAGAGTACCCTTGCTCATTTGGGTGCACTTGTAAGCCAGTATGCCTAAGCTCAGAGCCTCAGCCTACAAGGAGGGTACTCTTTCTTATCTCATCAAGGTAGCCACCATTCAGTTACATGAAGGGATTCCTTCTTGTCCCTGGATGAACTCTATGCCAGAGATACATCAAAATTGAAAAATCAGCCTCTGGGTTTGTCAATCCCATGACAGGCTGACCAGGAAGCGTGAAGCTTGGGGCTGGGGCTGATGCTGGACCCAGAGTAGGAGGAATTTTCACTTATTTCACCTTGCCATCTGATTCAGCCCTGGGGTTTCTGAGATGAGATAAATGTGTGGACATCAGAGGAAGGGAAGGGTTCAGTTTTCTCCGGCACAGCTGCCGTTCCTCCATCCCTGCCAACTGAGATATCTCTCACGTGCTAGCTGCTTTTCCTCTACTCTGCTCTCAAACGTGGCTCCCTTTCCTGTTTTTATGCTCATTTCCCTTTCCATTTTGCAGGCTCGCTCATTAATTCTTTTCAGGTTTGTCTCTTGAACAGAGGTGTTTCCTGCTTTCTGTTTGTCTCTCCTCTCTCTCATTGGAAGACTCCTGTGTCCACTTTCTCTCCCTAATCCCCCTCCTCATGCATACACTTTCTGATCCTTTTTTTCTTCCCTTTTTCCCTTTTGTGTTCTTCCACTTATTATCTTCCTTGTTCTCATCTTTATTTTTTATTTCACTTTCCTTGTCACCTAATATTCTTTGTCTCACATTCTCTTGATTTTTCTTTGTCCATCTGCCTCACTCTTTCCTCTCCTCTGAAAGGCAGCCTATGCCAGTCACTTCCAGTCAGATTTCTGTCTCGAATACTAGGTTTCCCCAAAATTCTTAAAGACAAACAAGCAAACAAAAAATCAAAAAACACACACAAAACACCCCCCAAACTCTCCTGGTATGAGGATTCATTAATATTCCAAATGTGAGCTGGTTTATTCACCTGAATCCTTGCCCTCGCCCATCCTGCTCAGTACCTTAGAGGAGACCTGATTTCCTGCTATGAAATAAAAATAGACATAGCTGGAACCCATTGAAAAAACATTCCCTGGGTCAGAAATTTATCCATGTTGGGAAGTGCTCATGACCTGTCCATCATGATGCAGCCAAAGGTCACTGCCAGGACCTTTGTGAGCAGGTATTTTTCCTCTATAAGGATTCCTGCTGTAGGCCTTGTGGGCTGACAGATGTATTTAATGTTTATTAAAGCCATCACAAGATCATCTTCTCCCCACTCTTAGTAATGAGCATGTGTCCTAACTCTTATAGGAAACATGGCCAGATTTTCCTCATTGGCTTATTTTGCTGAGTTGATCTGTATTAGTATGAATAGGATTAGTATGAAAATTGAAGACTATTTTCATTTCAAGACCTAGTGATTCACAGATATCCTGGCACTTAAAAAAATATCTCAGCACTTAAAAAGATTTGGGGTAAAAAAAAGGCTATAGGAAATGACGCCTTTCCCCAGATCTGACCTAAGAATGTAGCCACAATTGGAAGACGACACTGGCTCTCTCTCAGCTTCCTTCCCCATAGTTCACTTAGGACCTGGGAATTTAAGTACTTTGCTCCTTACCACTGTTCTTGGTGCTGCTCCACGATAGAATGCTACTCCTTGAGACACTTGGTAAGTTGTTCAGAGTCCAAATCTGTTTCCATTTAAAAATAAAAGACAGTGTCTTAAATAGAGAACTGTTTCTTTCCAACAGCACAGTTCTTTGTCAGAAATGTCATTGCTAGATCTAGAATTAATATAGGAAATAACATAAATTCTTACAAGAATGCAAGTCTCCCCCGCCCTGCTTCTGTAGAAAACTAACTCTTTTTCTGTGTGGACATGGTGAACTGTGATATTTCAGCCCTCTCATCCTACACCACCATCACGATCAGGGGACACTGAGACCCAGAGCCATGGCCATGCCCAATCCTAATGGACAAGTCTCTAGGAATGTGTCTCTCTCAGCCTCAGGAGGTAGGACTTGACCAGGCACAGAGAGAATGTGATCAATAGGAATATCCAACACCATTGTGTGGAGTCCACAGGGATAAGGGATAGGTGGGGAGGCTGTGAAAGACTTTATTACTAGAGTACACTAAGGAGAGCAGGATGTGATATAAACAATGCTGGTATGCTGGAGAATGTCCTTGGATTCTATCAGTAGGTTTCCTTGAGGTCCAGGAACACTGGAGGTGGGCCACATATAGGAATTTGGAACACAAAATTTCTAAAATAAAGTAAAATTTCTTGAAATGAAGATATGGCTTCAGAATAGCTTGAAGAACTTAATTTCAGTACAAATCAACCAATGTATTCTTTCTTAAAAATATATTCAGTTTTTATATGTCCATCTACCACATAGTTTGTAAGACTCTTTAGAGCAGAGACTTGATGAAAAGAATCTCACAGATCTTTGCACATAGCACGGGTGAGAAATGTTCTGTGATTTTTACACTGTAAAGTATAAGAAGTGATAGTCCTATTCCTCTCTCCACGAAGACTCATAAACCAGCAGCTTTCCCAGGGAGCTGAGGCATGTGCCCCCATCATCTTGCTTCTCTCTCTACTACTCTATCAAGAAGCAGGAATTGGCTCTTCTGGGCCCTGTAGTTGCCCCTGCTTTGCAGCTGTTCTCAGTCCTCTCTGTCATATCCTAGGTGAGGACTAGGGGTTGTGGGCGAGGAGTCTAGGATGGAATGTAATGATAGGAGTCACAGTGAAGAGATAGAGGGAGGCCCATCCAGTATTCTGATGGGTGGCACCAGGTCTTTCCCCCTGTTTTGCACCTTCAGTGACTGGAGCCCTGGCTCTGGTTCCATGAAGAATATAAATCCCACCTCCTGTGGCTGAAGGAGAGACACAGTCAGAGAGCCCTGTACATCTGAATCTGGCAAAGCCATATCCAGTCTGGGTGGTGGGTCTCTTTGATGTCCTTGGACACAGTAATTCCGTTGAAAGACTATGGAGGAAAAAAATATTCTTACTAACATCTAGACAAAGTAAAAACAATTTTTACTTTTAAAAAAAAGAATTCTTCATCTCCCAGGAAGAGCCTACAGTTGTTGAAAATTTCTCTCCCCACTAGTCCCTCTAGTGTGGTATTTGAAGGCCCACTCACCACTTTTGTTATCTAGAAGCTCACAACTCCTAAACCATCCTACATGTTCAGAAATATCTTCCATCTGGCTAGGGCTGAGCTAGAGCCAGAAAAGATGGCTGAGTTATATCAGGGTCATTGGCTGAGAATCCAGGACTCTTACGTTAAGCTTCTTGGGAATAAAATCTATCCCTAGGTGCACTTCTGAATTGAGGTTGAGTGATTCAGCTTCAACTGACCTAAGTGGATTGTTCTCCAAGGGGCTGTCAACCAATGTCCTAGAAAGATACTGGAGTGATTTGCTTAAGCAGTTTAGTTAGCAAGACCACACATCCCCTTTACCAGCATGAGTGTCTGCTAGATGGATAGCATGAACCTCACAACCACCCCCAAAGCCTCGAATAGAGACTTGACAAATAACAAGCCTGTCCTTTCCTCAACATCTTCCTACCTTCATTCATTCCTGGATCCATTAATTCATCTGAACATCTAACAGGAGCCATGCGTTATGCAAGGCCAAAAGTCAATAAAGTATGGTTTATTGACTTAGGTTCTACTCCCAATCACAGTGTTGATTGTGAGAGAACTTGGCTAAATCACACAATCAATCTGAGCCTAGGCTTCTTTAACTATAGAAAGAACTTAATAACCTACCTTAGACTCAAGGTTGCTGTGAGAATTAGATGAGTGTTAGCATATTTAAAGCAGTTATACAGTGCCTATTAGGTACTAAACAATGATAGTAATCATCGTGACTCTCCAGTGCAGTGTCCGGCCCCAGAGCTCACAGCTTCTGGGGTCTCTGGCAAAAAGAAACAAATAAATGACAGGAGCCAAGTCCCAGGTATGCAGATTTCTTGGCTCTCACAGAACGTATTTGGAATAGACCCTATTTCCTAAACTCCCACTCCTACCAAAGCCAGGTTCCAGATGCTCATGGGCTAAATTTGTAGTGAGGTGAGATCACGTGGGATTCAAGCTACTATTTCACTTATTCTCATGTGCAAAATAAGCTAGTTTTGTGAAGCATGCTAAATCATTTCCATGGAAACCACTTCATCTGCTGAGACACATTTCACTAACGCTGCAGTGGAATTTTGTTGTTGATGTGCTTTGGAAGAAACTGATGAGTGGGTGTGCCTGGGCACTTGTGTGTATTTGTTTTCAGGCTTGTGTACACACACACACAATCCTTCTTTTTTCCTTAGAGTTTTTACAAAGAAGATTGATTGTTGCTCAGGAAACCATGACATCACTGTCATCATGTGCATCAGCAAAGCTTCTATTGTATTGAAGGCTGGGCTTGCATTCAAGCAGGTTAACAAGAGGAGAGAGGTGGATCCAGTGATGAGTTAAAGATAGAAGTGGGCCAGTGAGTGGCAGGTAGTCACCATCTATGAGGAAATTAAAGATAAAAAGGGATGGATTTGGGGAAAACCAGCCCTGGATGCCAGTTTCAACTATCAAGGGTAGTGTGGAGGAATAATGACACTATGTTACCTGAAACATATTCCCTACTTAAAAGCCTTCTTTCTTCCTGTCACCCCACAGCTTAGTCTGGACACTGTTTCCTGCTCACACCACACACATACACACACGTATATCTACTTAGCATAAACACCATTCAAATCTTAAACATTCCTTGATTATCTACGCCAAGCACAGTAAAAAGTGCTGTGGATTACATAAAAATTGGAAAGTTAAGGCATATGCCCACAAAGAATTTTAAAACTAATAGGAAAGATAGAAAAGTATACAAATACTGGGTATTCAAGTCCAGATAAAATTTAACAGAAGGGCCATTTGTCAAGATGATAACCATACAGCCTTAGTCAATTCACTTAGCTTTCAATGTTTTCATTTCCCCACCTGTAATTTGGTGGTAAAGATACACAAAATGGCTTCAAAGGGTGAATAAAATTTCCTCTAAAGGGGTATGCAAATATAAGGGGCAGGTATACATACATTCTGCAGGAGTCATTAGAAGAAGCCTAATTGTGGAGGGTGCAGCTGAGACAGGTCAGCATTCAGATTTCAGTAGACAAAGGGTTGAGAGCATATTACGGGCAAAGTGGTGACATGAGCAAAATCATGTGACAAAGTCCTGCTTGCTTGAAGGAAAAGTCAATAGTAGAATTAAACAGGAATGTGGGAGGATATATAGGGGAGCAGAGGGTAGAAGAAACTGGGAAAGGAGGCTGGGATTAGACTTTGGAGGACCTTGTGTGCCCAGATTCCAGAGAAATCTGGATATTTCTATATAGCTAGATAGAAGACACTGAAGACATTTCAGCAAAGGCACAATATGATCCACAGCAGGGACAAAAACTCACAGGCCTGAGGCTGAGGTCAATGTACAAGTGTTTTGCTTGCTCAAAAATGTGTTTTCTTATCATTTAAAAATTAATTTATTCTCTATAGGTGTGACCTGGTCAGCTCTAGTTTGCTACAAGAATCATTCACTGTTTTATAACCACAAATTTATTCATTTTTGTTACCTGTCCATCTATAGAAAGTACACGGAGTTTTAACATCTGGTTAAGTAAAACTTTGAAAAAGATTAATCTGATGCCAGAATAGACGCTGCAATAAAACTGGAAGGGGAGAGACCAGTTAAGAGGGTGATTGCGACACAGCTATACCTAAACTTCCCAGCACTGGCCTTCTGGATAGAACCTGGGCTTTGGTGCTGCCTTGAGGCTGAAGGTCTGGAACTCTGCTACATGAATTATTGACTTCTCCATAAATCACCTTTGATCACTTATTCCAGGACAAGTCTGTATGGCACATGGGCTAAAGAGACATTTAAACAGGCATGTTTCTTGGTGTACAACCCAAGTTCAAGTTACCTATAGAGAATCAAGTCAAAGGAATAAACATTTCTTGTCCACTACTCTGTGGAGGCCACATGCAGATTGTTGGGGTAAGTCACAATGATATATAACACACAGTCTGACCCTCAAGAAGCTCACAATATAGGTGAGAAAGCAGGACATAAATACATAGAAAAAAATGTAATGGAGGGATTAAGTTATAGTAGAAGGGATATCTCAAAATAGAATATGATTAATTGCCAAATGAATTTGAGTCCCAGCTTCTCTCCTAACTAATTAGCTATGTAATCTTAGGTACGTGGGTTAATCTCCTTGAAAATGTTCTCTCACTTATAATCTGAGAATTAAAATGATTATGTTTTCTTCCTTACCAAATAGTTGTGAGAATCAAATAAAATCAAATAAACAGAATTTTAGAGTATATGGGATATTGATAGTATCCAATCATCTATTTGACTTTCAGATAAGGGAAACTGAAGTACAGAGGTTCTATGAGATATTTTCCAAAACTCCCCAGCTGATAATAATAATTGATACCATAAACTAATTTTTTAAATGTACATATATTTATCCCATCAATATTTGTTGAAAGCCCATGCTCAAAGTCTTATTGTAGGCTCTGCAGGCAGAGTAGTGAACAAAATGGATATCACATCTTCTGCCTTTTAAGATCTTACAGTATCTCAGAGAAGACAGACTTTATAAACACATAATTACAATTGGGATAGAGATACCAAACAGGAAATCCTTAGTACAAGGAAAGCGTATGACAGAGGTACCAGGCTACCTTGGCTTTACAGGCCAATCCAGTAAAGGCAGGGAGGGCCTCTTAAGAGGGGACATCTAGCTCAGAGAAATAGTAACACACCTGTGATTGTGGACAAATTGAGACTAGAACACATGATTGAATATAAGGTCACTGTTCTTTCTTTAAAAATATCTTACAGACTCTGGACTTAACCTCAATCCATAAACAACTACAAAACTACACAAAATATATAGAAAACAATTAATTTCACACACTGGACAACAAGCAATGGATGGCTGATCCCTGAGATTAAAAAACATATGAAGTGAGCCACACAATCACCCTGGCTTTCTATCTAGGGGCAATTTCAGCACCACAGCACAAGCAAATGGAACCAAACAGAGCCTGAAAGACTCACTGTCCTGAGGAGACAGACTGGAGTCTAGGGAGACTAGTGTAACTAGAATTTGCAGAGCAGAGCACCAAAAAGGAAGAAGTTATGCAGTGAAACAACCCCAGAAATCTGCATAGTGTTCCCCTTGAGTATTTGGTTAGATGCTAATCTTCATGTCCATAGGGTGAAACATCATGAGTCTAGGCAAAAAAACAACTTCTGAGGAAAAAAAAGCTGTAAATTTCTCAGAGTTTACCCAGAACTGAGAATGGTTCAGATCCCAACTAGGCACAGTGAAGAGACCTCATTAAATACATGTGACATTCAGGAGAAGAAAGCTTACCTGATATTTGTTCTAGAAATTTCAAAAAACAAGCCCTGAGAAGATCAAACTGATATGCAAGTAATCTAACTGCCTGTCAGAAAAAAGTCCACTACTCTTTGAAGGAATACAATAAAATGTATCACTCAAAAATGTAAAATTTCCAGTAACCAATCGAAAACTATCATACAGGCAAAAATCAGGAAAATGAGGGGCTGGCCTGGTGATGTAGTGGTTAAGTTCATGCACTCCGCTTCAGCAGCCTGGGGTTCACATGTTCAGATCCCAGGTGCATATCTATGCACTGCTCATCACGCCATGCTGTGGCAGCTGTCCCACATATAAAGTAGAGGAAGATGGGCACAGATGTTAGCCCAGGGCCAATCTTCCTCAACAAAAAGAGGATTGGCAATGGATGTTAGCTCAGGGCTAGTCTTCCTCACACACACACACACACACACACACACAAATAAGGAAAATGTGACCAGTAACCAGATGAAAAGTCAGTCAATGGAAAGATCCAAAAATGAGACAGGCATGAGGGAATTAGCAGATAAATATATTAAAACAGCTAATATAAACACACTCAATATATATAATAATTTAAAGGCAAACGTGAATATAGCGAGCAGAATGGAAGATATAAAAATGAGCCAAGTGGAATTCCTAAGGATAAAAACTATAATGTAAGAAATAAAAATTTCACTGGATAGGATTAACTGCAGATTTGACTGTGCAGAAAAAAGATTATAAATTTGAAGATATAACAAAAGAACTTGTCCAAAACAAAGCACCGAGAAAATAAAAGGACTGGGAGAACTAATAGCGACAGGAATCTACGAAACAGTATCAAAGCTCTACTATACATGCAAGTGTAGTCCTAGAATAAGAGGAGGGAGGCAGAAGAAATAATTTCAGAGAGTTTTTAAAATTGGATGAAAATTACAGAACTACACTACCAAGAAGTCCAAGCAGAAAAAAAAAAAAGGAAAAGAAAATCAAAGCAGGATATGTCTAATCAAACTACTGAAAAACTGTGGTAAAGAAAAAACCTTTAAAAACATAAAGAAAAAAAAGTATGTTACTTATAATTGGGTAAAGAGAGACTAGCTGTATATTTGTGGTCAAAAACCAGGAAAGCTAAAAATAATGGAACAATATATTTAAAGAGTTAAAAACAAAAAAACAAAAAAAAAACCTAGAATTCTCTACCCAGCAAAATATCTCAAAAAAAAAGTTAAAAAAATGAATTTTTCAAACAAAATACAACTGCTGAAAATTGTTGCCAGCAAATCTATCCTCTAATAAACATTAAAGAAAGACTATGGCATCTATGAAAAAAAAAAAAAAAGAAAAATTCCTGAAATAATGTGTGCTCGCATTATGAAAGATATTTTTCTCATTAAAAACTTTTAAAAATATATGTTAGAATGTTTGGGGCTGGCCCGGTGGCAAAAGCGGTTAAGTGCGTGCTCTCTGCTGCGGCAGCCCGGGGTTTGCTGGTTCAGATCCCGGGTGCGCACCAATGCACTGCTTGGCAAGCCATGCTGTGGCAGCGTCCCATATAAAGTGGAGGAAAATGGGCACAGATGTTAGCCCAGGGCCAGTCTTCCTCAACAGAAAAAGACGAGGATTGGCAGATGTTATCACAGGGCTGGTCTCCTCACACACACACAAAAATATTAGAATGTTTAAGGCCAAAACAAAAACAGTGCGTTGTGGAGTAAATGTAAATATATATGCACTCAGTATAAATAGACTACACATTATAATAAAAATGCAGAAATTTTTAGAATGGATTTTAAAAAATCCAACATCATGTGTCTACAACTTAAACACTAGATTTAAAAACACCCAAAGATTGGAAGTAAATGAATGGAAAATGATATACCAAGCAAACAATTAAGAGCTAGAGTGGTTATACTAAAATTAGATAAAATAGATTTTAACACAAAAATTGTTACTAAACACAGAGAAGGATATTTTATAGTGTTAAAAGGATTAATTCATGAAGAATAAATAAAAATTATATATACATACATATATGTAATTTACATGTATACTGTATATGTATATATTAGTATAATATATATTAGTATATATATGTTAGTGTAAAAATATGTGAATCAAAAACTGGCAAAATAAAAGAGAGAAATAGACAATTCAATAATAACAGTATGAGACTTCAGTACACCACTTTCAGTAATGGATAGGACAACCAGACAAGATCAACAAGGAAACAAGTGATCTGAAAAATATCATAAACCAGTTAGACCTACAGATGTATATGGAAAACTCCATCCAACAAGAGCAGAACATAGATTGTTTTCAAATGCAGATGGGATATCTTGTAGGATAGACCATGTGTTAGGACATAAATCAAATCTCAATAAATTTAAAAAGACCGAAACCATACAAAATATTTTCTCTGGCAATAATGAAATAAAACTATAAATCAATAACAGAAGAAAAACTGAAAAAATTAAAAGCATGTTGAAATTAAACAACACATTCTTAAAGAACCAATGGATCAAAGAAGAAATCATGAGGGAAATTAGAAATTACTTTGCGATAATAAAAATGTGTACACAACACAAAAAAAACTTATGAGACTCAGCTAGAGCAATATTTAGATGGACATTAATAGAAGTAAATAACTATATTAAAAAGTAAAAATGATATCAAATCACTAACCTAACTATACACTTAGAGATATAAGTAAAAGAAGAGCAAACAAAACCCAAATTAACTAGAAGAAAAGAAGTAGTAAAAATTAGAAGGGAAATCAATGAAACCGGAGTTGATTCTTGGAAAAGATCAATAAAATTGACAAACTTTTAGCTAGGCTATTTAAGAAAATAAGAGAGAAAACTCAAATTACTAAAATCAAGAATGAAATAGGGGACACCACTACTAACATTATAGAAATGAAAATGATTGTAAAGGAATATCATGACAAACTGTATTCAACAAACGAGATGTTAGATGAAATGGACAAATTCTTAGAAAAAGACAAACTGTCTAAAATAACACCAAAAGATATAGAAAAACAGACTCTACCTATAGAAAGAATAGTAATATAGTAATCAAAAGACTTCCCACTAACAAAAGCCCAGGACTAAATGGCTTCTCTGGTAAATTTCCCCAAATGTTTAAAGAAGGGTTAACACCAATATTTCACAAACTTTTCACAAAAATACAAGAGGAGGAACAATTCCCAAGTAATTTTATGAGACCAATATTACCCTGATATCAAAACCAGACAAAAGCATTACAAGGAAATAAAACCACAGACAAATATCCCTTATAAATACAGACGCAAAATTCTTAAACAAAAATATTAGCAAATAAAATCCATCAATGTATAAAAAGGATTATTCACTATGACCAAGTGGGATTTATCCCAGGAATGTAAGGGTGATTCAATCTAAGAAAATCAATCAATGTAATACATCACATTAATAGAACAACAACAACGAAGACACACAATCATCTCAATTGATGTAGAAAAGCATTTGACAAAATCCAATACCCTTTCATGGTAAACTCTTACAAAACTAGGAATAGAGGGAAAATTCTTCACCATGATAAGGATATTTATGGAAAACCCACACTAACTTTATACTCAATGGTGAAAGAATTAAACTTCCTCCTTGAGATCAGGAAGAAGACAAGGATGCCTGCTTTCACTGCTGCTATTCAACATCATACTGGAAGTTCTAGCCAGAGCTATTAGACAAGAAAAAGACATAGGTAGCAAAACTGGAAAAGAAGAAGTAAAATTATTTCTGTTTGCAGATTATATTATCCTATAGATAGAAAATCTAAAGAACCCAAAGAAAGCTACTAAAGCTAAGCAAATTCAGCAAAGTTTCAGGGTATAAGATCTATACACAAAAATCAACTGTGTTTTTCTACATCAGCAATGAACAATCTGAAAAGGAAATTAATGAAGAAATTCCATTTACAATAGCATTAAAAAAACCTAAATAGGAATAAATGTAACCAAGGAAGTGAAACACTTGTGTGGTGAAAAATAAAAAATATTGCTGAAAGAAATTAAATAATAAATAGAAAGACAAATTGTGTTCATTAATAGAAAGACTTAACATTGCTAAGATGTCAATATTATCCAAAGTAATCTAAGATTCAGTGCAACTTCATCACTATTCCAACAGCCTTTTTCACAGAGATGGAAATACAGATCCTAAAAATTATACAGAACTGCAAGGAGCCCCAAAGAGCCAAAACAATCTCAAAAAAGAAAAATAAAGTCAGTGGTTTCACATTCCCAACTTTGAAATTTACTACAAAACTACAATAATTAAATCAGTATGGCACAGGCATAAAGACAAACATCTAAACCAATGGAATAGGAAAGAAAACCTGGGAATAAATCCTTGCATATATGGTCAAAAGATGTTTGAAAAGAGAGGCAAGACCACTCAATGGGAAAAGAACAATTTTATCAACAAATGATTCTGGGAAAACTGGATATCCACATGCAAAGGAATGCAGTTGGATTCTTATCTGACATCATATACAAAAATTAACTCAAAGGGACCCAAGACCAAAATGTAAGAGTTAAACTGTAAAATTCTTAGAAGAAAACAGGGGAAAATCTTCATGACATTGTATTTGGTAACAACTTTATGGATATGACATCAAAAGCATAGTAAAAAAAAAAAAAAGATAAATTGGACATCACCAAAATTAAGAATTTTTGAGCATCAAAGGACACTATCAAAACAGTGAAAAGATAACCTATAGAATGGGGGAAAATATTTACAAATCATATATCCAATGAGGGACACATATTCAGAATATATAAAGAACTCCTTCAACTCAACAACAAAAAACCAAGCAACCCAACTCAAAAGATCTGAATAGACATTTTCTCTAAAGAAGATATACAATGGCCAATAAGCACACGAAAAGATACTCAACATCTTTAGTCATTAGAGAAATGCTAATCCAAACAACAATGAGATACCCCTACTCATTATAAAAACACCTACTAGGTTAGCTATACAGTCATACATTGTTTAACAACAGGGATTTGTTCCGAGAAATTTGTTGTTAGGCAATTTCCTCATTGTGTGAACATCATAGAGTGTACTTACACAAATTTAGATGGTATAGCCTACTACACACTTAGACTATATGGTACTAATCTTATGGAACCATTCTTGAATATACAGTCCTTCATTGAACAAAATGTCATTATGCAGTACATGACTGTAATTAAAAAATGCAAAATAAGAAGTGTTGGTGAGGATGTGGACAAATGGGAACCCTCGTACATTGCTAGCGGGACTAAAATGATGCAGTTTGTAAAGCAGTTTGGCAGTTCCTCAAAAAGTGAAACATGGAACTACCGTATTATCCAGGATTCCATTTATAGGTATATCCAAAAGAACTGAAAACACATATACCAATACACATACCCACATGTTCACAGCAGTGCTATTCATAATAACCAAAAGGTGGAAACAGCCCAAACGTCCCTCAATGGATGAATGGATAAACAAGTCTATTGTAAACATGCAATGAGTATTATTCAGCAATAAAAAGGAATGGAGCACTGATACATGCTACAATGTAAATGAACTTCAAAATCATTATGCTAAGTGAAGGAAGTCAAACACAAAAGATCACAGATTGTATGATCCCATTCATATTAAGTGCACAAAAGAGGGATATCCATAGAGACAGAATGCAGATTGGTGTTGCCAGACTTGGGGGAGTGGGGAATGAAGAGAAACTGCTTAACGGGTGTGGGTTTTATTTCAAATTGATGGAAATATTTTGGAACTAGATAGAGGTGGTGGTCACAAAATATAGTGAAATACTTAATGCCATTGAACCGTTTATTTTAAAATGGCTAATTTTATGTTGTGTGAATTCCATACCAATAAAAAAATAATGAGGGGCTGATGCATGTTTCAACATAGAAGAACCTTGAATGCTACATAAAACAAGCCAGCCACAAGAGGATATATATTGTATGATTCCATTTACATGAAATGACCAGAATAGATAAATCCATAGAAGCAGAAAATAGATTAGCAATTTCCAGGGCTGAGCAGAGGAGGGAATGGGCAGTGACTTCTAACGGGTAGGAGGCATCTTTTTAAGGGTAATAAAGTTGTTCTAAAATTAGATAGTGGTGATGGTTGAACAACTCTATGAATAACTAGAAAGCACTAAATTGCACACTTTAAAAGGGTAAATTTTATGATATGTCAATTATTTCTCAATCAATATATTATAAATAAATATATGTAGAAGTAAAATGTATGGCAATAACACAAAGGACAGAGATCATAAATAGAAGTATACTGTTATAAGATTCTTATATTTTACATCAATGTTCTAATATTATTTGAAAGTACAGCTGCATATTGTAATTTCTAAACAATTTAAATAACTAAAACAAAGTACTATAGGTAATAAGCTATCCATGATAGTAAAGTAGAATTATGAGAGAAATTCAAATAATTTTTAATAGAGCAAAAAAATTAAACAAAGCACATATTGCATGAAAAGAGGCAGAGCAAGACAATAGTTTTAATCTGAAAAATACTGGTAACATTAAATTCAAATGGTCTAAACAGTTCAATAAAAAAGAAGACTGTCAAAATTGATTACAAAGAAAAATCAAGACACAAGTATATGCTGTCTATAAGAAAATTACTTTAAATATAAACACACAGAAATGTTAGAAAACAAGGGGTAGAAAATGATATTCTATGGGAACATTACACATAAGAAAGCTGCAGTGGCTATGATAATACGAGACAAAGTAGACATAAGAAAAACACTACTACAGGGTTAAAAAAATATGTTTCCTAATGACGAAGAGGTAAATAAATCAAGAAGACATAACAATTCTAAATGTGTATGCACCCAATAACAGAGATTCAAAATATATGAAGCAAAATCGGACACAGTGAAACAAGAAATAGACAAATTCACAATTATATTTAGAAATTGAAATTCTCTTTTCCCGGTAACCGATAGGAACAAGCAGACATAAAATCAATAAGGACATAGAAGACTTAAACAAATCTATCAACCAATGTGACCTGATTGACATTTATAGACCACTCTATCCGGCAACTACAGAATACATGTCATTTTCAGTTGTACATATAACCTTCATCATGAAAAGACTATATGTTGGGTTATAAAACAAATATTAATGAATTTAACTGTACCCAAGTCTTATCGAGTTAGTCTTCTGAGCACAATGGGATTAGATTAAAAATCAATATCAACAATATATTTCAAAAATCACCAAATTTTTGGAAATTAAATAACACCCTTGTAAGTAACCTGTGAGTCAAAGGAGAAATCAAGATGAAAATTAGAGAACATTTTGAACTATATGAAAATAACAGCATGACACATTATAATTTGTGGTACGTAGCTATAGAATTGCTAGAATAGAAGTTTATAGTTTATATGCTAAATTTAAAATAGGATGGTACTCTTATTATATTATCTAAGCTTCTACCTTAACATAGATAAAAAGCAGATTAAACCCAAAACAAGTAAAATGAAGGCCAAGAAGTATAAATTTTAATTTCTTTAATTCCCAGACCACAAAGATAATAGAATAAAAAATTTGAGAGATCTCAGCAAATCCAAGATAAGTACAATCTCAATTTTGACATCCCTTATTAGCTGATTGCAGAGAGAGTTCAGTAGCACGGTGAGGAAGGCTCACATTTTACCTCTCTTGGTTTATAACTCAATTTCTGTTTTTTTACAGAAATTATCAGCCACAAGCTTATGAAAGATAGAGAACATAAAGATTCTGCACATAACCGCATCTTATACACCTTCAGGTGGTAGGGGGAAGAAAGATAACCCAGAAAATGAAATCTGATCCCCCGGAGAAGATCTAGCAGGACTCCCAGTTTCTTCTCATGGTAAGGAGTCAAGGTCCTGGTTGAATTTTCCAGTTCAGGACTCTGTCCATTGGTGCTCCAAGTCACAGGTGGACACATAAATAGGATCGAGGCATACTGATAAATGTGTACCTCATCCTACCAATGCAGGTCTCAATGATCAAGACTCAAAAATAATATTTATGGTTAACATTTGAATATCATTTTCATAGATGTAGAAATTATTTCAAAAATTTTTAATTTTTTATATTTAGAGATTCAATATGTAATACTGAAGAATATAAAATGCATAAGAATAAAACCATGACTACCTATGAACTTATCACCCAGGTTAGAAAAAAACTGTCAACATAGTTAAATCCCTGATCACCAACCCCTATATGATTCATCTCCCCAAAGTAACTACCACCATTCCCAGTCATTTTATAAGATTTTTTTTTTTACCACACACATGTATTCTTTGCATTTTTAAACTTTATATGACTGTTATTATAGTGTAAATATTTTTTGAAACTTGCTTTTTATACTTAATATTATGTTTAGAGTGTTCATCAGTGTAGACATATGTAACTATTTTTGATTTATTTTTCATGGATTTATAGTGTTCCATTTTATGACATGAAAGTTTATTTCTCTAATGTTGATGGAATATATTTGTTAGTTTTTGTTGTATAACAAAGTATCTCAAAATCTCAATTACTTCCAAAATTTATATTCACTCTCAAAGGTTTGCAAGTTGTAGTTAAACCAATCTAGGCTGGGCCAGCCTGGATTCTGGGCTTTCCTTAAGATTCAAGTCTGCCCTCAGGCTGAAAGGGCACTTGCTACATGGGCATACTCTTCTCAGAGAGGACCACTAGAGTGTGAGAGGCTGAAACAAACCATGAAAGCAGAGTTAAGGCCTCTATTCACAATACATCTCCTAACATTCCATTGTTCAAACTCAACATCAATTGGATAGGGAAATATACTTTGTCTGCTCCAGTGAGAGAAATTACAAAGTCACATACCAAATATTAAGGAGTGAGTGAAGACTCAAGACCAATGTTCTCATCTATGTAGAACACTTGTATGCTGCTAATGGGAGCGCAACTTGACAGGACAGCTTTAGAGAACAATTGGCATTATCTAGTAATGATAAAAGATGACTTAATCTATAACCAAGCTATTGCACTCTGAAGTATATAACTTAAAGAAATTTTCACATACACATTAACATTTGATAATAGAAAAGCATGTGTCTATTCATTATTTCAAGTAATCCTCTGAAAAATACTTTAGAGTGGATATTTTTTTCCCCAATTTACAGATAAGAAAACTGCAGCCCAAGGTCCCATAACTAAGGAGTGATGGGCCAGGAGCTTGGGGTTACGGTTTTTGACTTTAGGGCTGATAATCTCTGTGTACTACACTGCCCACCCACCATCACATAGACCTCCCCTCTGTGCACACTCATGACCACATCACCCTAGAAGGGCTGTAAGCAAACTCTCCCATCAACTTATTTGAAAGATATAAATCAAGTGACTTCTCCTGGTCCTCTTGGCTTCTTTAAAATAAATGCCAACCTTGTTAGGCAAAGCTGAGAGAAATATCCAGATATTTTGACTTCTGAAAACAAAACATTAAGACATTTGGAAATATCCCAGTAGTTGTTGGAAGTCTTACTTTTTCAGCCAGACTTTTGGCACTCTATCACTCTTCAGTCAACCTCCCTAGAGCCTGAGATGAGAATTCTTGAGCAAGTGACTCACTGAGGGAATGCCCTGAGGAAATACTTGTAAGGGGGTGAGGGAAGCAGGGTTGGAGAGAGAAAAAGGTGACGTAAACACATAATTTCAAAAGTCTAACCTAATGAGATATCATGACACACCTATTACAATGGCCAAAATCTGGAACACTGATGATGCCAAATGCTGGTGAGGCTGTGGAGCAACAGGGACTCTCATGCATTGCTGGTGGGAATGCACAATGGGACAGCCACTCTGGAAGACAGTTTGGTGGTTTCTTACAAAACTAAACATACTTGTAGCATATGATCCAGTAATCATGGTCCTTGGTGTTTAACCAAAAGAATAGAAAATTTATGTCCACAAAAAAACCCTGAACACAAATGCAGCTTTATTTTATAGCAGCTTTATTAATAATTGCCAAAAACTTGGAAGCAACCAAGATGTCCTTCAGTAGGTGAATGGATAAACAAACTGTAGTACATCCAGACAACCGGAATATTACTCAGCACTAAAAAGAAATGAGCTGTCAAGAAATGAGCTGTTACTAAGTGAAAGAAGCCAGTCTGAAAAGCCTACATACTATATGATTCCAACTATATGACATTCTGGAAAAGGAAAAATTATGGAGTCAGTGAGACGATTAGTGGTTGCCAGGGTTTGGACAGGGAGATGGATGAATAAATGGAGCACAGAGGATTTTTAGGATAGTGAAAATATGCTGTATGATACCATAATTATGAATACATGTCATTATACATTTGTCCAAACTCATACATGTACAACACCAAGAATGAAGCCTAAGGTAAAGTATGGACTTTGGGTGATTATGATGTGTCAGTGTAGGTTTATCTAAAGGTACCATTCTGGTGAGTGATATTGATGACAAAGGGGCTTTACATATGTGGGAGCAGGGGCTATATGGGAAATCTTTGCACCTTCCTCTCAATTTAGTTGTTAAATTAAAACTTCTCTAAAAAATAATTTCTTAAAAAAAAGTCTAACTGCCATCCAATCTCATGGGGAATTCTGGAGCATCAATTTCATAACAAAGGCTGCCGCATGTGAGGACAGGTGGTGGAAGCTTATGCTTTGACACTAGTCTGTTAGTGGCCTCAGACAACCTCCAGCAGCACCTTCCGGCATTTATTAAAGTCACTTCACCTGAGGTTTTGGCTCCTTTAGGAACCCACACATACCATCATAAAAAGCATGGCCTATGCCATTGAGGAGGTATTAATGCATCCCTCCAATCATTGCTTTCAGAATCAAATGTACATTTTAGGAGTTTGGAGAGTCTTGGGACAAGACACTGGTTTCCCCTGATGCTGATAACTGGTATACACTTATACTGATTGACATTACTGTAGAAGAAAACTGAATGGTTTGCTCCCAAGGGGACTTTGGAAAGCTAACATATATTAACAGACCACAATGTGCCAGAGACCTTGTTAGTCACTTCAACGTAAGTTTTTTTGTTAAGTCAGATGCTGATCTGGAGAAGTAATTATTTCTGAAGCCAGTTCATAGAGGCAAAATCAGGACTGCAACCAGACTGCTAACTCCAAGCCCTGGTTGGCACGGGCGACATGTGAGCAATGACAATATGTTTATCATCATCATCATCATAGACACCCTTGTTGAACACTGTTCTGCGCCCTCCTGTCACGCAATAATGGTCTCTTTTGTGGGTCGTGCTGACTCCTTGGCCCATACCTCTGGTCTCATCAGTTCCGTGGAGGCCTCCAATAACCCTTAAAAGTGGTAGAGTCTGACAGAGGACCCTTTCTACTTTTCCATGTTGACTGGGGCAGAGGTGGTCAAATGACCACTGTCACAGTGTCACCATAATAAGACAAAAACAATAAAGAAAACCTTAAGAGGAATCAGTAATATATTGTCAGCCAGTGCTCAAATGAGGCAAAGTGCTTTCAAAGGGAAATAAACATATCACTTTCCTTTGAGACTGACTGGAACATGATAGAGTCTCCTTTAGTAAGAAAGAATCTCTGGAGAAGAGAGCCAGCTATTAAAATTATTAATTACTTGTTACAATTTTCAGATGTTCCTAGTATCTAGTCATCTGCATGTGCATTAGGTGTCCATCACAGTAGTTATAGTCACTCAGTTAAATATGTCCATGAGTGAGGAGAGCAGAATTTAAGACAGAATCAGCAAGGCTGTCTCAGAGAACCTGGAATGTGTTTGGGAAACAGAAAAGAAGCAAGAGGCCCATGACTCAAGATGATTATATGAAAACCACACAGCACAGGACATGACCTTTCCACTTCCTGAAAGACACCTTTTTGCTAACTTCCGACTGTGGACCAGGTACTGTGTAGAAACTATTTTGCAGTGTGTTGGTGAAGACTGAAGGCTCTGAAATGCAAAGTTTATCACAGTGAGATACCACTAAACACCCACTGACAACACCAAATATTGGTGAGGATGTGGAACAACTGGAAGTCTCATCCATTGTTGGTGGAGGTATAAAATGCTACTTTGAAAAAGGTTCTACCAATTTCTTTTAAAACTAAACATGCACCTCCCTTATGATCTAAAAGTATGTATTGATAAAAAAAATTCTGGTTAAAGAATATTTATAACAGCCTTATTCTAAACAAATAGTCAAAAACTGTAAAAATCCCAGGTTTCTATCGTTAGGAGAATGGATAAACAAACAGTAGTAAATTCCTATAATGGAATACTATTCTACAAAGAAAAGGAATGAACTGATGATTCAAACAATATCATGAATGAATCCCAAAAAACATTACCCTAAGTGAAGCATACCTTATACAAATGAATATACACTACGTGATTCCATTATATGAAGTTCTAGAAAAGACTAACATGTAAATCTAGTTCTAGCACAACTAATCTATGAGGGAAAACAAAAATCAAGAGTAGTTGCCTAACTGTGATGGGTGGAGGCATTTGAGGACTAATGTAGGAGGCACTGGATGGGAAAGGATATGAGGGAACTATCACGTGATGGTGATATTTTATATCTCAAAATAGATCAGGGTTATATAAGTGTCTGCATTTGTCAAAACCCATCAAATGTTCATTTAAGGTTTTTAATACTTCATTGTATGTAACTTTTATCTCAAAACAAAAAAAAAACAAATATTGAACTCTGGTAAATGATAAGCATGCCGAAGTATTTAATGAGAAGTGTACTGATGTTTGCAATATTTTTACCAGCTTTATTGAGGTATATTTTCCATACAATAAAGTTCATATGTTTAAAGTGTAGAATTTAAGTTTTGACAAAAGTATACACTTACAAAATATCATTAAATCATGCCCTTCCTTACTCTGCTTACCTATACCCCAACAAATATCAATTTGTTTTCTGTTACTATGCATAGTTTTGAATTTTATATAACTAATTTTTTAAAAAATACTTTAATGACTAATTTTTAGAGCATTTTAAGTTTATAGAAAAAAATATGTGCAGAAATTACAAAGAGTTTCCATATATCACCTCTTTCCCCATACACAATTTCCCCTATTAGTAACATGCTGCCTTGGTGTCTTATACATATTAGTTACAGTTGATAGATCAGAATCAAATCAGTGTTGTTAACTAAAGTTCGTAGTTTACATTAGGGTTCACTCTTTGTGTTGTACAGTCCATAATTTTGATAAATGCATAATGTCCTGTATCTACCGTTACAGTTTTATGCAAAACTGTTTCATGTCCTGCCCTGTGTTCCACCTCTTCATTTCACGCCCCACTCACCCTAAGTCCCTGGAAATCACTGATTGATTCTTTTACTGTTTCTATAGTTTTGTCTTTTCCAGAATGTCATATAGTTGGAATCATACAGTATGCAGCCTATCAAACTAGCTTCTTTTGCTTAGCAGTATGCTTTTAAGTTTCCTCCACATCTTTTCAAGGCTTGATTGCTTGTTTTTCTTCATATCACTATTACTGGTAATATTCCATTGTATAGCTGCACCACATTTTTTTAATCCATTTACCTGTTGAAGGATATCTAGGTTGTTTGCAACTTTTGGCAATTATAAATAAAAGCTGTTATAAACATTTGTGTGCAGGATTTTGTGTGAACATATGTTTTCAGCTCATTTGGCTAAATACCTAAGAGCATGATTGCTGGATCAAACAGTAAGACTATTTAGCTGTGTAAGAAACTGTCTTCCATAATATTTTGCGTTCCCACCAGCCAGTGTATGAGAGTCTCTGTTGTTCCACATCCTCATCAGCATTTGGTGTTGTCAGTGTTTTGAATTTTGGCCATCTCATTGTTGTTTTAATTTGAAATTCCCTACTGACATAAGAGGATGACCACATTTTCATATGTTTATTCATCATCTGTATCTCTTGTTTGGTGAGGTGTCTGTTCCAATATTTTGCCTATTTTTTAATAGGATTGTTTGCTTTCTTATTTTTGAGTTTTAAGAGTTATTTATATATTTTGGGGCCGGCCCGGTGGCACAAGCGGTTAAGTGAGCATGCTCCACTGCAGCGGCTCGGGGTTCACTGGTTCGGATCCCGGGTGCACCCCGACGTGCTGCTTGGCAAGCCATGCTGTAGCGGCGTCCCATATAAAGTGGGGGAAGATGGGCACGGATGTTAGCCCAGGGCCAGTCTTCCTCAGCAACAAAAGAGGAGGATTGGCAGATGTTAGCACAGGGCTGATCTCCTCACAAAAAAAGATAAGTTATTTGTATATTTTGATGCCAGTCCTTTATCAGACATGTGATTTGCAGAGGTTTTCTCCCAGTCTGTGGCTTGTCTTTTCATTCTCTTAACAGTGCCTTTTGCAGAAGATATCTTTTTAAAATTTTAATAAAGTCAATCTTTTCTTTCATGGGCCAGGCTTTTGGTATTGCATCTAATATTTTATCACCAAACTCAAGGTCATCTAGATAGTCTGCTATGTTACCTCCAGAAACTATATAGTTTTGCATTTTACATTTAGATCTATGATCCACCCTGAGTTGGTTTTTGTCAAAGGTGTAAGGTCTCTGTCTAGATTCTTTTTTTTTCGTTTTTGCCAGTGGATAGCCAGTTGTTCCAGCATCATTTGTTGAAAAGACTGCCCTTTTCTCATTGAATTGCCTCTGCCCTTTTGTCAAAGATCAGTAGAGTTTATTTATGTGGGTCTCTTTCTGGGCCACTATTGATCTATTTATCTATTCTTTCACCAATCCTAAACTGTCTGATTACTGTAGCTTTATAGTAAGTCTTAAATTGGGTAGAACTTTTTTCTTTTCCAGTATTGTGTTAGCTATTCTGGGTCTTTTGCCTCTCCATATGAACTTTAGAGTCAGTTTGTTGATATCCACAAAATGACTTGCTGAGATTTTGATTGATGTTATGAATAGAATTGTGTCCCTACTAAATATACATTGAAGTACTAACCCCTGGTAACTGTGAATGTGACTTTATTTGGAAATAGAATTTTTGCCAATGCAATCAAGTTAAAGTGATTTTATTAGGGTGGGCCGTAATTCAATATGATTGATAATCTTATTAGAACAGGAAATTGGGACACAAAGAAAGACATATGAGAGGGAAGACAATGCAGAGATAACAGGGAGAAGATGGCCCTGTGACAATGTAACCATGGGGCCAGTTTAAACTGACCCTGTCTTATCAATAGAATGTTAAAGTTGCCTTGCAGGGGCAGAGAGCCAAAACTGCAAGTCATGTAGCTGGAGCATGTGCAGAGGGGATAATTTTGACCTGAAATAACACTCAGAACCAAAGATTCTCCCCCTACAGAACCAAAAGACTGAGACATGACCAGAACTCAAAGCCAGGCTCTCTTCAGAGATAGGGGTCTATTGTCTAGGAAGATCTGGTGTTCAAGTCCCTCTTTACCCCTTACCAAAAATGTTTCAAGTCCACCAATCGAAACCTGTCCTGCCAGAGCTTCCACATACCAGCCTGTTCCCCTTAACCTCCTAAATTTCACCCAAAACCCTGGATCAGGGAGAAAGATTTGAGAGCCTTTCTTCCTGTCTCCTTGCTAGTTGACCTCTCAGTAAAGCCTTTTAGTTTCTTAAAAGCTGGTGGCATGGTATTGGAGTCTGTGCACATTGAGCCATGGACCTTTACTCTGTAAAAACAATGGAAGCAGAGGTCGGCATTATGCTGCCACAAGCCAAGAAATGTCCAGGACTACAAGAAGCTGGAAGATGCAAGGAAGGATACATCCCTACACTACACTTTGGAGGGAGGATGGCCCTGCCAACACTTTGATTTGACAGTTTTTGCCTCCAGAACTATGAGAGAATAAATTTGTGTTGTTTTAAGGCATATAGCTTGTGGTTCTTTGTCACAGCAGCTGTAGGAAACTAATACAGGTGAGATTGCTTTGATGTTATATATTAAGAAGAATTGATATTGATATTAATTGATATTGAATCCTTGTATCAATGAATATTGTATATCTCCCCATTTATTTAGATCTTTGATTTTTTTCAAGAGTATTTTTTAGTTTTCCTCATATAGATATTGTACATATTCTGTAATATTTTTACCTAAGTATTTAGTTTTTGGTTAATGTAAATGGTATTGTGTTTTTAATTTCAAATCCCAGTTGCTCATTCCTAGCATATAGGAAAGCAATTGACTTTTGCATATTAACCTTGTATGCTGAAACCTTGCTATAATTGCTTCTTAGTTCTAGGAGAGTTTTGTCAAGTCTTTAAGATTTTCTGTGTAGATAATCAAGCCATCTGTGAACATAGGCAGTTTTCTGTCTTTCTTCCCAATCCATGTACTTTTTATTTCCTTTTTTATCTCATTGCATTAGGGAGGATTCCAGTATTATGTTGAATAGGAGTGGTGAGAGGGGACGTCCATGTCTTGTTCCTGATGAAGGGGAGCAGAATTTGCCAGCCCCAAATATGCCTCCTTGGCATAAAGATTATCTTGAGCTGGTTATTTTTAAGAAACAGCAGAAGTAGAAACAGCTCTGAAAACTGAGTAAAAGTTACTCCTTTGTAAGAGATATTTAAATTTATAAGGGAAATCTCCATTTGTAAGGATGTCTTCCTCTCTGTACCAGGAAGAAGAAGATGACTAAATTTCTAGAAACTCTTATCAATGGAGAAGACAAGGGCTTAAATATGCATAACAAACTGACCCGTGTTTACTGTGATTTTCCTGGTAACCTTTCATAACTCGCTCTCCACCCCCAACATCTTCTTTTGTCTTCAGCTGGAGACAGTATTTAAAGTGGTGGCTTGGGCCATTTCAGGGAGTTAGTTTTCCTGGGTCTCTATCGTGTATACAAGAGGTATACATGTTATTAAACTTCTGTTTGTTTTTCTCCTGTTAATTTCTCTTTTATTACAGGAGAGTCTCAGTCAAGAAACTAGAAGGGTAGAGGGAAAATTAATTTTCCTCCCCTAAACTGATCTTAGAAGAAAGCATTTAGTTTTTTGCCATTAGTATGATGTTGGCTGTAGGTTTTTCTTAGATGTTTTTATCAAGCTGAGGAAGTTCTCTTTCTATTCCTAGTTTGCTGAGAGTTTTTATCATGAATAGGTGTTGGATTTTTTTAAATGCTTTTTCTGCATCTACTGATATATTCATACAATTTTTCTTCCTTACCCTGTTGATGCAGTGAATTGCATTAATTGCCTTGTTTTCATTTCTCTTGAAAATTTTCTTGATCCATGTGTTATTTAGAAGTATGTTTTTCAATTTCCAAATATTTTTGGATTTTCCAGGTATCTTTCTGTTGATTTCTAATGTCATTCTGTTGTGATCTGAGTACATACTTTGTATGATTTCTAATTTTAAAATTTTCAGAAGTGTGTTCTGTGGCTCAGAATGTGGCCTATCTTGGTGAAAGGTTTATGTGAGATTGAGAAGAAAGTATATTCTGCTTTTGTTGGATGAAGTTATGTATAAACATCAATTAGATCCTGCTCATTGGTGGTGATGTTCAGTTCAACTATATCTTTACTGATTTTCCATTTACTAGATATGTCTATTACTGATAGAGCATTAAGTCTCCAAATATAATAGTGGATTTGCCTCTTTCTCCTTGCAGTTCTGTCAGATTTTGCCTCAACAATTTTGACAGTGTTGTTAGGCACATACACATTAAGAATTATAATGCCTTTTTGGAGAACTGATCCCTTTATCCTTATGTAATACCCCTTTTTTATTCCTCTTTGATAATTTCCTCCTTCTGAAGTCTGCTTTGTCTGAAATTAGTATAGTTACTCTAGTTTTCTTTTGATCAGCATTAGCATGATATATCTTTCTCCATCTCTTTACTTTTAATCAATCTACTTATTAACATTTAAAATGAATTTCTTGTAAACAACATACAGTTTGATCTTTTTTTGGTATCCCCTCTGATAGTCTCTGTCTTTTAATTGTTACATTTAGGCCACCTGCATTTAAAGTGATTATTTATATACAACCCAACTTATATAGTTGGATTAATATCTACCATATTTGTACCTTTTTTCTATATGTTACCCTAGTTATTTCTTTATTTCTTGTCTGCCACTCTCTCTCTGCCTTCTCTATTTTAACTGAGCTTTTATGTGATTCCATTTTGTCTACTTGCTTACCATATTGACTATACTTCTTTAAATATATTTAGTGGTTGGCCTTGAGCTTGAAATAAACATTTTCAACTAGTCTAAGCCCACTTTCTTTTTGGTTTTGTTTTTAATTAATTTATTTTTGTATTGCAGTAACTTTGGTTTATAACGTTGTATAAATTTCAGACATACATCATTATACTTCTATTTCTGCATTGATTATATCATGCTCACCACCCAAATACTAATTACAGTCCATCACCATACACATGTGCCTAATCATCCCTTTCACCCTCCTCCCGCTCCCTTTCCTCTCTGGTAACCACCAATCCAATCTCTGTCTCTATATCTTTGTTTGTTTTTGCTTTTATCTTCTACTTATGAGTGAGATAATATGGTATTTGACCTTCTCTCTCTGACTTATTTCTCTTCGCATAATACCATCAATGTCCATCCACGTTGTCACAAATGGCTGGATTTCATTGTTTCTTATGGTTGAGTGGTACTCCATTGTGTATATATACAACATCTTCTTCATCCATTCATCACTTGATGGGCACTTAGGTTGCTTCCAAGTCTTGGTTATTGTGAGTAATGCTGTAATGAACACAGGGGTGCATGTATCTTTATACATTGGTGTTTTCATGTTCTTTGGATAAATACTCAGCAGTGGAATAGCTGGATTGTATGGTAGTTCTATCCTTAATTTTTTGAGGAATCTTCATACTATTTTCCATATTGGCTGCACCAGTTTGTACTCCCACCAGCAGTGTATGAGAGTTCACTTCTCTCCACATCCTTTCCAACACTTGTTGTTTCTTGTCTTGTTAATTATAACCATTCTGACTGGAGTGAGGTGATAGCTCATTGTAGTTTTCATTGTATTTCCCTGATAGTCGATGGTGTTGAACATCTTTTCATGTGCCTGTTGGCCATCTATATATCTTCTTTGGAGAAATGTCTGTACAGGTCTTTTGTCCATTTTTTAATTGGGTTGTTAGGTTTTTGTTGTTGAGATGTATGAGTTCTTTATATATTTTGGAGATTAACCCTTTATCAGATGTATGGTTTGCAAATATCTTCTCCCAATTGTTAGGGTGTCTTTTTGTTTTGTTGATGGTTTCCTTCACTGTGCAGAAGCTTTTTAGTTTGATGTAGTCCCATTTGTTTATTTTTTCTATTACTTCTCTTGCCCAGTCAGATCTGGTGCTTGAAAATATGTTGCTGAAACCAATGTCGAAGAGCATACTTCCTATGTTTTCTTGTAGAAGTTTCATGGTCTTAGGTTTTACATTCAAGTCTTTAATCCATTTTGAGTTAATTTTTGTGTATGGTGTAAGATAATGATCTACTTTCATCTTTTTGCATGTGGCTGTCCAGTTTTCCCAACATCATTTGTTAAAGAGAATTTCCTTTCTCCATTGTATGTTCTTGGCACCTTTGTCGAAAATTAGTTGTCCATAGATGTCTGGGTTTATTTCCGGGCTCTCAATCCTGTTCCATTGATCTCTCTGTCTGTTTTTGAGCCAGTACCATGTTGTTTTGGTTAGTATAGCTTTGTAGTATATTTTGAAATCAGGGAGTGTGATACATCCAGCTTTGTTCTTTGTTCTCAGGATTCCTTTGCCTATTCAGGGTCTTTTGTTGTTCCATAAAAATTTTAGGATTCCTTGTTCTATTTCTGTGAAAAATGTTGTTGGAACTTTGACAGAGATTGCATTGAATCTATTGATTGCTTTAGGAAGCATGGATGTCTTCACTATGTTAATTCTTCCAATCCAAGAGCACAGAATATCTTTCCATTTCTTTGTGTCTTCTTCAATTTCTTTCTACAATATTTTACAGTTTTCAGTGTGTGGATCTTTCACCTCTTTGGTTAAGTTTATTCCTAGATATTTTATTCTTTTTGTTGCAGTTGTAAATAGTATTGTATTCTTAATTTCTCTTTCTGCTGCTTCCTTCTTAGTGTATAGAAATGCAACTGATTTTTGTATGTTGATTTTGTATCCTGCAACTTCCCCATATTCATTTATTAATTCTAAGAGGTTTTTTGGTGGATTCTTTATGGTTTTCTACATATAAAATCATGTCATCTGCAGATAGTGACAGTTTCACTTCTTCCTTTCCAATTTGGGTCCCTTTCATTTGTTTTCCTTGCCTGATTGTTCTGGCTAGGACTTCCAATTCTATGTTAAACAGGAGTGGTGACAGTGGGCATCCTTGTCTGGTTCTTGTTTTTAAAGGGATAGCTTTCAGTTTTTCACCATTGAGGATGATATTATCTGTGGGTTTGTCATATACGGCCTTTATTATGTTGAGGTACTTTCCTTCTATACCCATTTTACTCAGTTGTTATCATAAATGGATGCTGTATCTTGTCAAATGCTTTCTCTGCATCTATTGCGATGATCATGTGATTTTTATTCTTCATTTTATTAATGTGGTGTATCATGTTGATTAGTTTGCTGAAGTTGAACCATCCCTGTATCCCTGGAATAAATCTTACCTGTTCATGTTGTATAATCTTTTTAATGTATTGTTGCATGCAATTTGCTAGTATTTTGTTGAGGATTTTTGCATTGAGGTTCATCAGTGATATTGGCTTGTAATTTTCTTTTTTTGTCTTGTCCTTGTCTGGTTTTGGTATCAGGGTAATGTTGGCTTCGTAGAATGAGTTAGGGAGCTTCCCCCCCTCCTCAATTTTTTGGAAGAGTCTGAGAAGGATAGGTACTAAGTCTTCTTTGAATGTTTGGTAGAATTCACCAGGGAAGCCGTCTGGTCCTGGACTTTTATTTTTGGGGAGGTTTTTGATTACTGTTTTGATCTCCTTACTGGTGATTGGTCTATTCAAATTCTCTATTTCTTCTTGATTCAGTTTTGGAAGATTGTATGATTCTAAGAATTTGACCATTTTTTCTAGATTATCCAATTTGTTGGCATATAGCTTTTCATAGTATTCTCTTATAATCTTTTGTATTTCTGAAGTGTCCATTGTAATTTCTCCTCTTTCATTTCTGATTTTACTTATTTGAGCCTTCTCTCTTTTTTTCTTGGTGAGTCTAGCTAAAGGTTTGTCAATTTTGTTGATCTTTTCAAAGAACCATCTCTTGGTTTTATTAATTTTTCTTTTCTCTTTTTTTTAGTCTTTCTTCATTTTATTTCTGCTCTCATTTTTTATTATTTCCCTTCTTCTACTGATTTGTGGCTTTGTTTGTTCTTCTTTTTCCAGTTCCTTTAGGTGTGCTGTTAGATTGTTTATTTGAGATTTTTCTTGTTTGTTGAGATACGCCTGCATTGCTATAGACTTCCCTCTTCGAACCGCTTTTGCTGTGTCCCATAAATTCTGGCATGTGGTCTTTTCATTGTCATTTGTCTCCAGGTACTTTTTGATTTCTCCTTTGATTTCTTCGTTGACCCAATGTTGCTCAGTAGCATTTTGTTTAATCTCCACATATTTGTGACTTTTCTGTTTTTCTTCCTATAGTTGATTTCTAGTTTCATACTGTTGTGGTCAGAAAAGATGGTTGGTATTATTTCAATCTTCTTAAAATTGTGGAGACTTGTTTGTTGTCTAATATGTGATCAATCCTGGAGAATGTTCCATGTACATTTGAAAAGAATGTGTATTCTTCGGTTTTTGGATGGAATGTTTTGCATATATCTACTAGGTCCATCTGTTCTAGGGTGTCATTTAAGGCCAGTTTCCTTATTGATCTTCTGTTTGGATGATCTATCCATTGGTGTCAGTGGTGTGATCAAGTCCCTTACTATTATTGTGTTACTGTCTATTTCTCCTTATATATCTGTTAATAATTGCTTTATATATTTAGGTGCTCCTAGGTTGGGTGTATAGACATTTACAAGTATGATATTCTCTTGTAGGATTGTTCTCTTGATCATTATGTAGTGCTCTTCTTTGTCTCTTGTTACAGTTTTTTTTTTTAAGTCTATTTTGTCTGATATGAGTATTGCTACCCCAGCTTTCT
Organism: Ceratotherium simum simum; assembly: GCF_057802395.1. NCBI lineage: Eukaryota > Metazoa > Chordata > Mammalia > Perissodactyla > Rhinocerotidae > Ceratotherium > Ceratotherium simum. The sequence goes on along the minus strand of NC_141906.1, from coordinate 86,100,981 downwards.
TTTCATTGCCATTTGCATGGAATATCTTTTTCCATCCTTTCACTTTCAGTGTGTGAGTGTCTTTAGGTCTGAGGTGTGTCTCTTGTATGCAGTGTATATATGGGTCTTGTTTTTTTATCTGATGAGACACCCTATGACTTTTAATTGGAGCATTTAGTCCATTGATGTTTAAAGTAGCTATTGATAAGTATGCACTTACTGCCCCCATTTAAGTTATTTTTTCTTGGTGTTTTAGTAGTTCTTCTCTGTTCCTTTCTTCTTCACTTGCTCTCTTATCTTGTGATTTGATGCCTTTCTTTAGTATTATGTTTCTCTTCGTTTTTTTGTGTATTTATTATAGGTTTCTGGTTTGTGATTACCATGGGGTTAATCTACAGTAATCTACGTATATAGCAATCTATATTAAGTTAGTGGTCTCTTTAGTTTGACCTTTATTTGAAAGCTCTGCTGTTAACTCCCCTTCTCCCGCATTTTATGTTTTGGATATCATATCTAACCTCTTTTTTGTGTGTTTGTATCTGTTACCCTCCCATCATGGAAATAGATAACTTTTCCTATTTGTGGTTTTCTCTTTCCCCCTTAGATAAGTCCCTTTAGCATTTCTTGTAGAACTGGTTTCTTGGTGACAAACTCCATTAATTTTTGCTTATCTGAGAAACTTTTTATCTCTCCTTCCATTTTGAACGATAACCTCGCTGGGTAGAGTATTCTTGGCTATAGGTTTTTTCCTTTTAGCACTTTAAATATATCATGCCACTCTCTTTTAGGATGTAAAGTTTCTGCTGAGAAGTCAGCTGATAGCCTTATGGGGTTTCCTTTCTATGTAACTTGTTGTCTTTCTCTTGCAGCTTTTAGGATGCTCTCTTTATCTTTAATCCTGGACATTTTAACTATGAAGTGTCTTGATATAGGCCTCTTTCAGTTTATCTTGTTTGGTGCTCTCTGTGCTTCCTGTACCTGGATGCCTGTTTCCTTCCTTAGGTTAGGGAAGTTTTCAGCTATTATTTCTTGAAATAGATTCTCTGCCCCTTTGTGTTGCTCTTCTCCTTCTGGGACACCTATAACATGGATGTTAGTGTGTGTGATGTTGTCCCAGAGGTCCCTTACACTGTCCTCACTCTTTTTAATTCATTTTTCTTGTATCTGTTCAGCTTGGGTAATTTCTTCTAGTCTTTCATCGAGCTCACTGATCCTTTCTTCTGTATCCTCTATTCTGCTTTTGAGTCCCTCTAGTGAATTATTCATTTCCAGTATTGTATTCTTCATTTCTTTTTTTTTTATAATTTTATTTATTTTTTTTCCCCCAAAGCCCCAGTAGATAGTTGTATGTCATAGCTGCACATCCTTCTAGTTGCTGTATGTGGGACGCAGCCTCAGCATGGCCAGAGAAGCAGTGCGTCGGCACGCATCCGGGATCTGAACCCAGGCCGCCAGCAGTGGAGCGCACACACTCAACCCTGATTGGCTCTTTTTTATATCTTCCATTTCTTCGTTGATGTTCTCACTGAGTTCAACCATTCTTCTCCCAAGATCAGTAAGCATCCTTAACCCTGTTTGTTTGAACTCTCTGTTGGGTAGGTTGCTCATTTCTGTTTCATTGAGTTCCTTTTCTGGGGTTTTGTCCTGTTCCCTTACTCAGAACGTATTATTTTGCCTCCTCATTTTGCCTCTTTCCCTGTGCTTGTGTCTAAGTATTAGGTAGGTCAGCTACATCTCCTGATCTTGGGGAGGTGACCTTATATAAGTGATGCCTTATGAGGCCCAGCAGTGTGCTTCGCTCTCATCACCAGTTCCAAATGTTCCAAGAGTGACCCCTGTGTAGGCTACATGTGTCCTTCTGTTGTGGTGGGGTTGATCTTCCCATATGTGTCCAGGGAGGCTGCGCTGTCCCCCTGTCTAGGTGGTTGTAATGCTCAGCTGCCTGTAGCTGTTGTGGGCCCTTCAGTCTCTGTATTGGGTGTGGGGAGCCCCAGCATAGTTGGCTGCAAGGTCTAATAGCACATTCCTGTTGCAGTTTTTCTGTTAAGTGAGTAGGCCCCCAGCATGGCTGGTTGTTAGGCTCAGGGGCTTACAATTGCTATAAGCCTCTGGCCTATAAGGTTCTTGTCAGCTTTGTGAGGATTGCAGCTGGTTGGGGCTGGCCTCAGGCACAGAAGCACCCAATTGTTTCAGGCTTTGGAAGGTAGGGCCAGTCACCTATGTGGGTCTTTGAGAAGCACAAGTGTTTTGCAGCTGACAAGCCCCACTGCCCACAGGTCCACACACACAGTCAACACAGGCTGCTCTGTGTGCATGCCCTGACCCCCTGAAGTGGACCCAGTCCCTCTAAGGCAGGAGCCCCACTCACTCCACCAATGTCCCACACTCTCCACCTACTCTTTGTGCGTGCCCTGCCCCACAGAGGTGGACCCACTTGCCAGGCTGTGGAGAATCCACTCACCAATCTATGCAGGCCCACAAGTTGCCCCAGGGCTTTCTGTAGGGTGGGGCGAGTCCGTGGCTGAGCTGGATTAAATCCTTGTTCTAGTGGGTGGGGCAGACCCTGGGCTAGCAGGTCCCAGGGAGGCTCCAATGGCATCTGCCAGGGTCTGTGTCAGCACACCCACACCAGGCCACAACAATAGCCACCGTCAATGTCCCAGTGCCTGGAGAGGTGTCACCTCTCACGGAGATGCACTTGGCACCTATCAGGTGAATCTCTTTTCACCAAAGGATTGTGCACCTCTCTTTCTGGTCATTTTAGTTTGCTTTCTGAGACAGGTGAATTTCTGTCTGGGCCTTTTAAGAGCCAGCTTTAATTTCTTTGTGAACTAGATTTTCTGGGGGTACTCCCCAATGTTGTTAGTCACAAGCAAAGTCAGATATTATGCCACTTGGCTTGGTTGTGCTGGGTCCAAAAAATGCCTATAGCAGCAGTTCTCCCTGGCTTAGGTCCCCCACTCCTCCATGGAAGTCTGTGTACATTTGTGTTGCTCCCAGGTGGCCGTGAAGCATTGCAGCTCATGCAGGTGATGTTTTTTTCTCTCCAGAAAGGAATTTCTGCCTCTTCCACCTCAATTAGGATTGTCATTTGTTGCAGGGGTTCCTCTTATCCAGTTTTCAGTTCTCCCTCAGGGGTTATTTTTCCAAGAGTAGTTGTAAATTGGCTGTGTCTGTGGAATGAGGTGAGTTCAGAGTCTGCCTACGCCACTATCATGAATCTAAAATCTAAGCCCACTTTTAAATAACCTCATACCACTTCACAACTAGAGCAGATACCTTATAATAGACTTATATTTCTTCTTGCAAGGATTGTGTTTTTGGTGTCATATATAAAAAATCTTTGCCTAACTGAAAGTCACAAAAGTTTTCTCCATTATCATCCAGAAGTTTTTAGTTTTAGGTTTTACCTTAAGAGCCCAGATTATTTGCTTTGAGCTAATTCTTTATATGTTAAGAGATCTGGATTGAAGTTCTTTATATGGATATAGATATAGACATGAATATGCAATTGTCCAGTACCATTTTTTTTTTAAAGACTATTCTTTCTCCAGTGGTTTTCCGTTCCATCTTTGTCAAAAATTATTTGTCCATATACTTGTGGATCTATTTTGTCTCTATCTTCTGTTCCATTGATATTTGTTTGTATTTATTTGTTTGATTACAATATAAAACTGCCTCAATTACTGTAGCTTTAGGATGAGCCTTAAAAAACAGATAGTGTTAAAGTGTTAATCCCTCAGCTTCATTCTATTTCAAAGTTGTTTTGGCTATTCCAGCTTCTTTTAATTTCCTTAAACTTCAGAATCAGCTTGGTGATTTCCACAAAGAGGCCTGCAGGGAATTTTGATTGGGATTATTTTGAAACTAGATCAATTTGAGGAGAATTAACATCTTAGCAATTCAAGATTTATAAACATAGTAAGTCTCTCATTTATTTAGTTCTATTTAATTTCCCTCAATAATATTGTATAGTTTTTAGTGTACAGGTGTTAAAAATCTTTCATTTTTAGATTTATCCCTGTGTCATATATTTTATGGTATTTTATATGATATATTAAAATTTTTAATTTTTTTTGTTCATTACTAGCATACAGAAACACAATTGATTTTGATATATTGACACCGTATTCTGTAACTTTGCTAAACTTTCTTATTCTATTCTATTTTATTTATTTATTTATTTATTTTAGGCCTACTTTACTGGAGCTTCTACATGGACTATTATGATGTCTAAACATAAAAATAGTTTGGCTTCTTCTTTTCCAAATCTGGATGCCTTTAATTTCCTTTTCTAACATTATTGACCCAGTATGATCCTGAACAGGAGGAGTGAGAGCAGATATCCTTGGCTCATTCTAATCTTAGGGGTAAATTGTTCAGTGTTTCACCTTGAAATATGTTGTTAATTGTACATTTAGTTGTAGACACCCTTTACTAGTTTGGGAACTTCTCTTCTATCATTTTGCTGATAACTTTTATTAGAAATAGATGTTGGATTTTGTCAAAGGCTTTTGCTGAATCAATGAAGATAATCACATGATTTTTTTGTTTTTTTACTTTGTCAATATGGTGTGTTACACTGATTGTTTTCCTAATGTTAAGCCAAATTTATGTTCCTGGGTAAACCCCAATTATCACCTCACTTGGGTCATACCTACTATTCTTTGTTTTCTTATGTTTGTGGTTGCTTTAGGATTGATAGCATAAATTTGTAACTTATGACAATCTACCCTCAAGTGACATTATCCCATTTCTCTTATAGCATTACAACCTTGCAATACAGTAAAGTACAGTACAAGAACCGTTCTCCCCTATGTGTTCCACTACCGACATTGGGGAGATTGTGGTCAGATGTTTTACTTTTGCATATGTTGAAAACCTCAAATTTAGAAAATCTGAAAAAGCCTTTATTTCATTTAAAAAATGTTTTCCCTGGATATGCAATTCTGGGTTGACTTTGGCTCCTTCAGTGCTTTGAAGATGTTGCACATTTCTTTCACTTGCATTCATTTCAGCGAGAAATTTGCTGTCATTCTTACCCTTCTTCCTTGAACGTAATGTGTCTTATTTTTCTCTAGTTCCTTTGAAGACTTTCTCTTTGTCATCGGTTTTGAACAATTTGATTACCATGTGTTTTTGTGTAGGTTTCTTTCTGTTTCTTTTGCTTGGGGTTACTTGAGATTCTTGAATCTGTAAGTTTATAATTTTCATCAAATTGGAAAAATTGGAGGCATTATTTTTTCAAATATATTTCTGATCTCCTTCTTCCTCTCTTTTTGGGACTTCTAGCACACATATATTAGTTTGCTTGAAGTTGTTTCACAGCTCATTGATGCTTTGTTCATATTATTGTTATTATTACTATTATCTGTCTTCTCTTTGTCTTTTATTTTGGATACTTCCTATTACTACACCTCGAGCTCACTAAGCTTTTCTTCTGCAATATCTAACCTATTGTAAATTTTATTCAGTGTATTTTTTTATCTCACATTATGGTTTTTCACTCTAAAGGTTTGTTTTGTTTTTTTTTATATCTTCCAAATCTCTATTTAACTTTTTCTATCTTTGTGAAATAACTGTCCTTCTTTGCTAATTTTAACATATAAGTCCCTTCTGGGTTAGTCTTCATTTATTGATTTTTTTCTTTATTATGGATACTATTTATTGCTTTTTTAATGTGTGGTCATATTTTACTGGATTGCAGACACTGTGAATTTTATATTTTAGAGTGCTAGATAGTTTGTGTTCTAATCAAATTCTTGAGCTTTGTTCTGGATCACAGTTAAGTTACTTGAAAACATTTTATTCCCTTTGGGTTTTGCCTTTAAGATTTGTTGAGTGGGACCAGACAACTGCTGAGTCTAGGTCTGAGTATTCCTGACTACTGAAGGCAAGACCCTTCTGTTTACCCAATGCACTGTGAATAGTGAAGTTTCTAGTCTGACTGGTGGGACTAGGTAATATTCCTGGTTCTGTATGAGTTCTCGGCACTGTTATCTCTAATTGAGGGGGGGTATTCTTTCTGTGGCCTTGAATACTCTCCTCACATGCATACATTGAGCAGTGTTCAGCCAAGTCCTCAAGAAGGACCCTCTGCAGATTTATGGAGTTTCATCTCTGTATATCTCTCAGTACTCAGTGCTGTGAACTTGTCTGTGTTGATCTCCCCAGACTCTCAGCTTTCTCTCTGCAAATCAGGGGATCAGGCTGGCTCTGCCTGGGTTCTGTCACTTTGCATCAAAACCTGGAAGTCCTCTCAAGGTAGTAAGCTGAGCCAACTGTAGAGCTCACCTCTTTGTTTCACATGTCATTATTCATATCTCAGATCATTCTTCTGTGCTGCCTTCTATATAGTGCCTTAAAAACCTTTATTTTATATATTTGTCTACTTTTGCTTGTTTCAGTCAGAAGGGAAAGCCAATCCCTGTTACTCTATCTATCTTGCCAGAAGGGTAAGTAGTCAACGTCTACAATTAGCTTTAAAATGCAATAACAAGCTGTTTGATGGATGAATAAAATGTGAAGTTAGATGGATAGGTATGTGGTAGGTCATGTATAGTAAAATGTTAATTATAGGATCTGAGCTTAGTATATCATGGTTCATTGTAAAGTTCTTTTAACTTCCAATGCCTGAAAATTTCAAAAAAATAAAAGCTGAAAAAAAAAGTTTATGCCCTAGATTTGTATAGCTCTGGGCCACCCACTGTGTGCCCTTGGAAAGTCATTTATGCAAATTGTTTTTCATTGTGAGGAAGTTCTGTGGGCAGGTTCTATTGGAGGGCAAATCTGACTGGCTGGAAGATTTTGCTGCCTCTCTTATGAGGATGAAGACCTTAGAGATAAAGGTGTGTGAGTACTTAGTCTTCCTCCACCTCCATTCCTATCAGCTCTTGTTTGTACGACCTGCACGATACTCTAAATGCACCTCATCTCAGTGGCCAGACAATTGGCCAGTCTAGCAAGTGAGTGAAAGGAAGGGAAGAAATGAGGAAAGGTAACAATCTCACAAAGCAGAGAATGTATTTCAGAAGGTCATTTGTAAGGAAGAGTATGGGGCTGTTAAGTTTCTTGCTGACACTCTTCTTATAGAAAATTATAATATGTCTGGTTCCTTGTCACTTGGGGCTGAGCTTTTTTTTCCATTTTATCATAAACTGCTTGTACATGGATTAAAGGCAACAATTAAATATTCCCAATGGAAGTTCTGAAATGGCATTGGAGGGCCTGCTGGGTCAAATTCAGTGTTCTCATGGAAACAATACAATCTCTGAGTCCCCCTGATGGTTTGGGAAATGAAGGAAATCAAAGGACAAGAGTAAGGAACCAGCAGTTTCTTAGGCAGCCATGTGACAGTCAGCATGAGCTGGTCCAAAGCTGCATTGATATGCTAATCTTAATGAGCTCATAGCCTGCTATACTAATGGACCTGTAAACAAATATAATAGCTCCCCAGTTTTAAATTGGCTTTCCTAAAGGGATATGAGACAAGGCAACACAAAGCCAGGGGCATCATTCCATATTAATCTACAGGTTCAAACAATCCCAATCAAACTCTTAGCAGTTGTATGTGTGTGTGTGTGTGTGTGTGTGTGTGTAAAATTGACAAGAAATGTCTAAAGTTCATATGGAAATAAAAAGAACCAAGAATAATCTAGGTAGGTTTGAAGAAGAACAAAGTGCAATAACTTACCCTTGCAGATATCAAGGTCTGTTATAAAGAAAACTGGTTTAGGCAGTATATTAGTGGTGTGAGGATAGACAATCTGACCAATGAAACAGAATAAGATCAAGAATGAGATGAGTATATGATCATCTGATTTATAATATAATCATCACCCACTATAGTGGGGAAAATAATAATCTTTTTAATACATGTTGCTAAGACAATTGGACATCTATATGGATATTTTGGACCTGTAGGCCAAAGACACCTCTATATTGTCAGGCAGATCTGATCCTTACCTCTCACCATAAACAATAACAACAATACAATGTCAATTCTGGATGGATTGGAGATCTAAATGCAAAATGTCAACCAATAAATCACCTAGGGACAACACAGGAGAACATCTTCATGACGTTAAAATAGGAAAAGATTTCCAAAAGATTACACAAATTTTTAAAAAGCAAAAAATATGTGAATTTTAATTGTATTATAATTAAGTACTTCTGTTTATCAAAAATTACTCCATTAAGAGTGTGAAAGGAGAACCCAGATGTGCAATACACATATCTGAAAAAGAGTTCATATCTAGAATATCAATAAGAGGAAACAGATGACCCTTAAAAAATGGGCAAAAATCACGGAAAAGCTCTCCATAAGAAGATATTCAATTGCTGATAGGCATAAGAAAGTATTCATACTCTTTAGTCATCAGAGGAATGCAATTTAAAACCATATTGAAATGCTACTACATACCTACCTGAATAGCTAAAATGAAAAAAATATATATCAAGAATAGGAAGCAACCTTGTCTGGGACAGACTTGAGAATCAAAACAACTGGAACAGTAAGCCCTGCAAGGAAAGCAAAGGTCCAATTCTAAATATTCTAAGGACACACTGGCCTTGCAAAAATGGGTCCTGCATTCTAAAGACACCTCCTCACTTTCGGGAAAATCACCTCACCAGGCCATTGCAGGCCACACACCAGGACACGGATATTCTATTGGGGAATCCAATAGTTCTAGCACAGTGTATTGAAAAGACTATCCCTTCCCCCAGTATACTGAGTGATATTTTTATCATAAATCAGGTAGCCATATACTACTCACACATCTCATTCTTGACTCTATTTTGTTCCATTGGTTAGATTGTCTGTGCTTGTACAATAATATATTGCCTAAACCAGTATTGCTTTATAACAGATCTTTAAATCTGCAAGAGTAAGTCATTCAGCTTCTGGGGAGGGGTTCCCCATATTACACCAATGGCAGGGGGCTTTCAGCAAGCAGTCAGACAGGAGAGATACTGAAGCCTATGTGGCATGCTGGTGACCAGATCCCCTTGATATCAAAGGTCAGTGCTGTCTTTGCCAAGTGGTCAAGTGTAGGGGCCACAGCACCTCCACCGAGATGTGTTCCAGTGCTTGACTGATTTTCCCAAGAAGATGCCCTCTCTCCACCCTCTTGATGGTCACATTGATCAATCATACAACTTAATATAACTTAATATGCACTTAATATGTACCAAATATGTTTAAACCAAACACTGCTTAATCATGATCACTCTGCTAAGAGGTATGTGTGTGGGAAGGGGGTGCTGCTGAAGAAGGATAGCATGTTCTACCTGCCCTGGGGGGTCGGTGGTCTAGAGAGTGAAGTAGGTTAATACCTCAGGCATCTAAATAATCCAAGTCAGACTATGGTTTATAGAAAAACAATATAGGAATTCAAAGAATGATGTAATCAATGAGTAGTTAGGCCCAAGTTCCTGAGCTCAGCCTTGAAGCATGGGTAAGATTTCAAAAGTTAAAACCTGGCCTTGTTGTGGTTATAGCATCCTGTTTCTGAAGAACCTCACATATTCCTGCTCAAGAGTAACTGTGCTTCTCTCCTAACAGAGGAAGGTGCTGAGTGAGAAGGCTTGTCTGGAGTCCCACAGCAATGCATGTTCAGTAATAGACCACAGCATAGTCCTACTGGAATCCATCTGCTATCCCATTAGGATGTGTCCAACTACACCCTCACCCAGTTCCCACTCTACAACCTTCTACTGGCTCTGTGCTGGGTTGCAGCAGTTAAGTCTTTGCCCAGCACTTGCTGGCAGCACATCAGAGTAAACAGACTCATCAATCCTAGCCCATCTGCTCTGGAGTCCTGTCTGGTTTAGTCTGAACAGCTGGTGCAGTGAAGAATGAGGAACAGCACCGACCCTCCCAGTTTTCCCATCACCCACGACTTTGCCCTGAGCCTGAGTTCTTGGGAGAGAGGATCTGGCATGAAGATCACAAGGAGAATCCTGTCGATGGGGAGGTCTCACACTGGAAGCAGATATTGGTACCCATGAAGTTTTCATGCCCATTTTAAAGACAGCCAGGATCACATCCCAAACCAATATGTGAGCTAGAAAGAGAATTCAGAACTCTGAATTCTTATCATACTTCATTCCTAAAATGCAATTAAATTCTTCCCAGATGAAAAGAAAACAAATTTGGGATCAGCCCGGATTTGTGGCCAAAAAAAGATGTTCGCCGACTGAATTACCCAGACACTGGACATGTATCTCTAGGAACTTAGAATTCGAGGTAAATATACTTCCCTGGGCATACAAAAAAGGAGGAGATGACTTTGAGGGTATGTCCAGAGATAGGTGGGATGTGTTTCAGTTGTAAAGTAGGAGAGGGAGAAGATATAAAAATATGTTTGTGGGAGGGACCGGCCCAGTAACATAGAGGTTAAGTTCACGTGCTCTGCTTTGGCGGCCCAGGGTTCATGGGATCAGATCCCAGGCACAGACCTATGCACAGCTCATCAAGCCATGCTGTGGCAGCATCCCATATACAAAATGGAGGAGGACACAGATGTTGGCTCAGGGCTAATCTTCCTCGGCAAGAAGAAGAGAACTGGCAATGGATGTTAGCTCAGGGCCGATCTTCCTCATCAAAAAAATAAATATATGTATATATCCATATTCCCACATATATATGTGGGAATTACAGCCTGGGGAAAATGGATGTGGAACCATGCCTATACCTCAAGTCCTCCTTTGTCAGAGACTTGCGGAGATTCCACGGCTTGGCTTAGAGGTAAAGTTAGAAATTGGGGTGACCTAAATGGTAGCAGGCCCATTAGAGATACTGAGCAATGGTTTATTGCAAGAAGCATCAAGGAGTTCTGGAATCAAGTACTAGTCTGCTTACCTTTCTGACTGTGGCTTTAAAACAGTCATTTTCTGGAAGTGACTAATGTCTAAGAACTGGGGCCAGGAGGAGGCAGCAGGGAGTGAAGTGAGGGATGCTAGTTAAGATAACTGCAGTTAGCCTTCTGATTGCTGAGATCTTTATTTCCACTTATCACCCAGGAGTCCAACATGAGTTAATAGGTACTGGCAACTGAGAAAGATAAGTCAGAGCACAGGTAAGTGAGGAAACTGTATAGAAATTCAGAGAGGCAGCATTTACTTTTTTTTTTTTTTTAATAACTGAACTGAGATTTGAGTAATTAGAGAAAGAAAAATATACCAGTACTTTTCAACCTTGCAATCATCAAAGAGCCTCTGTTAAACTCCTAATTGTATGTGGTCTCCTCAGAAGAACTGGTAAATGCCAGTTTCTCATGTAGTTTACAATGTCCCACCATCTCATGCAATTGGAGGGAAGCAGCTCAGACCTCTTCTGAAACAATGTGGTGGTGGGGGCAAGATTGCTAGGATTAGATTCTTTGTAGAATCTTAATCTCAATACCATAGATGTAGAAATGTGACAACTATTCTCATTTTGGAGAGTGGAGGGTCCGTGAGGGCAGTCCCTAATAACCTAGATGTCTCCATGAGGTCACCAAGTACTTTTAATAATCAAGTAAAAATCCTTCTACCCTCTCTCTCAGTTACTGTGCAAAGTCCGCTGCCCAGCTCTCAAAACTTTAGTGAATTCCCAAGGACCATGTTCCCGTGATTTCCTCCCCTCTGGTTTCCTCTCCTTTAAGAATGCTTGCTCTCCACAGTTTTGTCTATCTTTCAAATTTCTTTGCTTCTTTCTGTCCTCTGACATGCTGAGCATGGCATATAAATGTGGAATTAAACTCACTTTCTCAAAACACCAATGCATAAGCCAGTTATGTGCAGAGAGTTTTACTGAGGATTTGGGAGTCTCAGAGGAGTTTTACAGCATAGCTAAACCAACAGACAAAGAAACTAAATTATCTATGTAATAATGCTGTGTATTAGACATCCCTGTGCTTAACAATCCTGTAGTCATTTCTTCCACCAAGAATTTCACACTAGCTATCTCGTTTCAAATCCCAGTCTCCACCCACATTCTTGAACCTTCTCAAATTCTTCATTTTAAGTAAAAGACTAAACATGAATTAATTATATTTCCAACTTAAAAAGCTAGAAAAATAACAAAAGAGTAATTCATACGTTAGTTAAAAAGAAGGGGAAACGAACAAAAAACCGGAACTTAATGATATTAAAAAAACAGGAGGGCCGGCCCCATGACTTAGCAGTTAAGTGCGCACTCTCTGCTACTGGCGGCCCGGGTTTGGATCCCGGGCCCACACTGACGCACCACTTCTCCAGCCATGTTGAGGCCACGTCCCACATACAGCAAATAGAAGGATGTGCAACTATGACATACAACTATCTACTGGGGCTTTGGGGAAAAAAAAAGGAGGAGGATTGGCAATAAATGTTAGCTCAGAGCTGGTCTTCCTCAGCAAAAAGAGGAGGATTAGCATGGTTGTTAGCTCAGGGCTGATCTTCCTCACAAAAAAAAAAAAAGAAAAACTGAAAAAGTAATAGCTCTAATTAATAAATCAACAGAAAAACCACTGACCAACTAATCAAGAGAAAAGGAGAAGCACATAACATGAAAATCATAACAAGTGACTAGGGGAAAATAGTCATTAAAACAGATGAAATCTTAAAATTGACTATTTGCACATAATTATAAAAGAAAGATACGTGAAATAAATAATTTCCTGGGAAAATACAGGTTCTCAGAATTGATCCCAGTAGAGATAGAAAGTTTAAACAGACTAACTCTCATAAAAGAAATAGAGAATTTATCAAGGTTCTACCCCATAAAAAAGGCACCAGATCCCGTTGCTTCACAGATGAATTCCATAGACCTTCAAAGATCTGATAGTACCAGGGCTACATCGATTGTTGCAAACCAATGAACATGAAGGAAATATTTAAACTATTTTTATGAAGCAAGTATAACTGATATAAATCTGATAAACATAGCGGAGAAAGAAAATTATAGACTAGTATCACTTACAAATATTGATTTGAAAATTCTAAATAAAATATTAGTGAACAGAATCCAAAACCAGCACTTGCTTCAAAATCTAAGTTAAAAGATTCATTTTATATAAGAACAGATTAAGTAAATAAATTTTATTGATTATTTTTAAAAATATATTTTATTAATGTATGTATCCATAGATAATCTTCGCAATGATACGTCTAAAGATGGTATGATTTAAAGACATTTAAATATAACAAATATAATACATCCTCTCCATTTTTCACTCTTTCTCTCTGTTTAGGTTTTTATCCCAGAAGACAATCTATCATGGTGGTTAATAAGGACTCAGTAAGTGTTTGTTTTCATCTACCAGTCACCACTTAGTATAGTCTAAAGCTTCAAGCCCAGGCTTTAGCTACAATGCTTCTCTGTCCAACCCACCCCACCCCTCTGCCTTTTTTTGTTTTAACTTGCCATAAAGTCCATCAAGGTACTAAATTCCTCTTGCAACTTCAGTTTTGTGGCTTCAGAACAGCCTGGTATCAAGTTCCTCAAGGTTTCTGGCTGTGTGCACCATAGTTTAAGGGATTTCTTGTTATTGTTGTGACTATGACTGCCTCTCAGACCCTGATCTCTCCAAGCTTTAGTTGTTACAGATTTTTCTAACTTTCCTTCCACATGGAGAAGGAGAAAAAAAAAAAATCTATGCAGGGCACATTTATATTGATAATTAAAACTCCACAATAAAAGAAGAAAGAAGTTGATGCCCTTAAAAAGAGTGTACTGAATATTTAATTAAATGCAACACGTCTCTCCCCTCAGCAATGGCTGAAAACTTTACAACTTGTCTCTAAATAATTCCTGTTAAAAAAAAAAATCCAAGCTTTAATGAAACAGGGCACTTTGAACATATTTAACATGATATTCTAATGTTAATTTGTTTGCTTCATGACTTATTGTTAGGAATCCAAATGTTTACTTTTAGAACTAAAATGAGGTAGGGGATTTCTTGCCTCTCATTTTTCCATCGTTGAACACTGTTTTTTGTCCCTTTCCTCCCTGGCCTTTGAAGTTGTCTGACTTTCCTGCCTCCTGGAAAGTTTTCTGGCCCTGGTGCAGATCAGAGCTTTCCCCATCATGCTGTCTGATGTGGTGTAAAACCTGAAAGGAAGGAATGAGCGATCCCCCAGCCATCTCTCTATCTCAAGTAGGAAAGTATTTCTGGGATATGTGTTTATCATTTGCCATTGGACTAGGATACAAAATTCTGACACCCACAGGACATCTGTCTGCCTCTGTGTGGTTCCTCAGCGCTTCCTCTCTTCCAGTGTCCCCTCAGTAGCCATGAGTCCTAGAGAAGCACTTACCTCATTCCCTTGATCTTCCTCCCCTTCTCAATGCCTCCCCCCCCCCCCGAGGGCTCTCAACTTGAAGGGCCTGATTCTTCTCTGTGATGTCCACAGAGCTCACAGTCACACAAAATGATAAAGAAATACTTCCACTCCATTTATCTGATTCTACTACTAAGAATGAGTGATGTCTTACAGATGGGGTCCTACCTAGGACAACAGTGTTCACTTCACAGGGAACTTTGTTTCATTTGTCTCAGAGAAAACACTGAACAGGTAGACAGGGAAGGGGTTAGTATTCCCATTTAACATATGAGCAAAGTGATAGTTAGGAAGGATAATGAGGATGGCCTAAGGCTACAAGCCCAACTACTGACAGAACTGGAACCAAGAAATTAGGTCTTCTAAATTGAAAATAAAATGTACCTGATCTGATTCTGCTCCTTCACGCCCAAAGGTCTGAGGTGTCTTTTACGCCTCCTGAACTTGCACAGGTCGTAGGGGTGATTCCTGCACACGGAATGTGCAGGAGCCTATAGGAGGGACTGGGTATTGTCCCCTTCTGGGAATGGTGGAGTAGTTTTGTCACGAGGTGCTGGATGTTCTTCTTCTGGGCATCTTAGGTTCATGCCCAGCACAACATACATAGATTTGCCTGAGACTGTTTATACCCGTTATCTCAGGTAAAAATATCATGGGTCCCCTTTTGACTCTCAAAATTTGCCCAGTTTGAACATGGATATCTTACCTATAACCAACATCATACGAAAGTTTCTTTAATCCATGAAATCTCACAGCTAAACCTTCCTTTGGACCAAGCACAACTGGAAATAGTCCTAGAATTTCTCTTAGTGCCTCAAACATAGGCCAGCTTCTGACCTACTTCTTTATGGAATCTGTATTTGGGGACCCAGGCTTGCCCACGTCCTACCAAACAAACAGCCTCTGCCCCAGGGTCATATTCAGAAGCTGGCTAGAGAGTCACTGGTGCTGACGCCCTGTATGTCACCTTGCTGCCAACTTGTTCCACAGAATCGACCTCCATGTTTTGCACTGAGGAAACATCCTAACGGTCACCTGTGTCCACTCTCACTGCAAGTGAGTTAGCCGATATCAGGTACATAGTCTATGGCTATGGCATGATGCTAATTTAAGGGCCCCATAGAGACTGAGACTGATGACTTTGCTGTCATAAATAGTGATGCAAACTTGCAGGCTCCATATTGTAGCCAACCTCAACATGCAGCCGCTTGTTCCAAAAATGAGGCCTCTGGATTCCCTCACCTAGTCTTGACCAATCTGGAGTGCAGCACATAGTCTAGGACTCTGCCAGCTGCAGCAGCATGCCTAGGGGTTCAGCATTAAGGGGCCCAACGTGTGATCCTGTGCGTGGACTGGATAGAATGACTGGATAGAATGGATAGTTATTCAGTTTCTGAGCCCCAAGTCCTACCCTGGTCCCAATTATCACGAGTGTATTTGTGCTCTGGACCCTGCTTAGTGAATGTCCTCATGCTCCAGAGTTCTCCTGGTCTTGAGTCTCCTCCTGAGGACTGAGCACTCCATTCCAGGTTAGTGGCTGAGGTCCTGCCCCATGTGGAGAGAACTCCTTAATACCAACTACCTGTGCCTCCCATTCCCATCCACACTGTGTGCTAGATCTTCCGTTGCTAATTCTTCTTGAGCTCCACTTGGCCTGACTCCTACCTGGCCCAACATTACCATATCCACTTGGATATTCTCTTGCTCAGCCAGGTGGACTCCTCCATCTATATCAGCAACTGACCACTTCTCACTTGAGTAGGAGAGTCTATATCTTACAGAGTTACAATAAGAGTTACAATATCTTAAGGGTTACAATATCTTACTGGACTCTCCCTTAAGTCCTGCTCTAAATGTTAATCTTGATGAATCCCAAGATAAGATCTAATCAAATGAGATAGCCAGATAAAGTACACCTGCCTCACTAGGTGTTGGACAGTTACCTGGAGTCTCCATGGAATTACACATGACCCCAGAGCCCTTAACATGCCCCAGTACTGCACTGACCTTTAGGACGTGCTGCCTTTTTTTTTTTTTTTCTATGAAGAATTGAGATGGAGAAACTGCTTGGGGACATTATCGTGGTCTGGTCTGTCTATATTGTACCCAAGACCTTGCATTTTCTCCTTGTTTTATGCCTTCAAAGTCATATATTTAATCTCAGAGAAGTTGTTAGGTTCATTGACCATCCCCACAGGAAAAGTCTCCATGAAGAATGAATAATGGAGCACGGGTTTGCAGGAGTGACAGAAGACAATATAAGGAATCGATGTTCGACAAAACTTTAATGACAAAACCCTGGTAACGGATCAGCAAAATTAGCATCTTCTTCATAGATATTGCAAATTACCCAACAAGGGGAAATAGTCTTGGCTGAATTAATCACTACCTGGAAAAAAATTTCACACTAGAGTAAGCAAGTAGAGATAAAAATGGTAAATACATTATGCCATCCAGTTTTTAGCCTGGGTCATGACATGAAAGGAAGGAAGGAAGGAAGGAAGGAAGGAAGGCAAGCAGGCAGGCAGGCAGTCAGGCAATGAATGCAGCTTTCCCCCTCTTTGGCAAAATGAGAAGAGAATAGTGGTGGAAAACTAGTTCTGATGACGATACCCTGAGATGACTAATATCTAATGAGAAGGCTTTCTAACCTGCAGACTTCCAACCGACAGACATCAGCCAGTTTGGTTCCACTCAGTGAGCAGAGGAAAGAGAAAAGCGGCAGGAGAACATTACAAGAAAGAAAGATATATTAGCTACTAGGGGGTGATTATAAAATTGCAGAAAGAAAATATAAAAACACAGTTACTTTTCAATGAAAGCACCCCATTTTTTCTGTGAACTTGTTGGTGTTCCTGCTTTAGCATTCTGTGCAGCATCTTGAAAAGGCATTTGGCTTTCAGGATCAAAGAAGGAGGCAGGAAGATGTCTTTGTTTTTCAAAAATAAGGCTGGGTCGCTTCTTATTTCTCTCTGCTGGACACTTTTATTTTAAGATGATTTAGTTTTTAGGACTTTAGACCCATAGTAGGAAAAATAAAAACCTCTTGACAATTGAAAATTGAAATTATGTTGGCTTCACAGAACACTGGATATTCTTTTTCTTTTTTTAATTTTTTGTTTATTGCAGTAACATTGGTTTATAACATTGTATAAATTTCAGGTGTACATCATTGTACTTCTATTTCTGCATAGATTACATCATGTTCACCACCAAAATACTAATTACAACCCATCACCACACACATGTACCAAATTATCCCTTTCGCCCTCCTCCCTCCCCCCTTCCCCTCTGGTAACCACCAATCCAATCTCTGTCCATATGTGTTTGTTTATTGTTGTTATTATCTACTACTTAATGAAGGAAATCATACGGTATTTGACCTTCTCCCTCTGACTTATTTCACTTTGCATTATACCCTCAATGTCCATCCATGATGTCACAAATGGCTGGATTTCATCGTTTCTTATGGCTGAGTAGTATTCCATTGCGTATATATACCACAGCTTCTTTATCCATTCGTCCCTTGATGGGCACTTAGGTTGCTTCCAAGTCTTGGCTACTGTGAATAACGCTGCAATGAACACATGGGTGCATGCACCTTTACAAATTGGTGTTTTCAAGTTCTTTGGATAAATACCCAACAGTGGGATAGCTGGATCATATGGTAGTTCTATCCTTGATTTTTTGAGGAATCTCCATACTGTTTTCCATAGTGGCTGCACCAGTTTGCACTCCCACCAGCAGTGTATGAGAGTTCCCTTCTCTCCACATCCTCTCCAATACATGTTGTTTCCTGTCTTGTTAATTATAGCCATTCTGACGGGCGTCAGGTGATATCTCATTGTAGTTTTGATTTGCATTTCCCTGATAATTAGTGATTTTGAACATCTTTTCATGTGTCTGTTGGCCATCTGTATATCTTCTTTGGAGAAATGTCTGTTCAGGTCTTTTGCCCATTTTTTAATTGGGTTTGTAGTTTTTTTGTTGTTAAGATGCATGAGTTCTTTATATATTTTGGAGATTAAGCCCTTATCAGATGTATGGTTTGCAAATATCTTCTCCCAATTGTTAGGTTGTCTTTTCGTTTTGTTGATGGTTTCCTTTGCTGTGCAGAAGATTTTTAGTTTGATGTAGTCCCATTTGTTTATTTTTTCTATTATTTCTCTTGCCCAGTCAGACGTGGTGTTTGAGAAGATGTTGCTAAGACTGATGTCAAAGAGCGTACTGCCTATGTTTTCTTCTAGAAGTTTCACAGTTTCAGGTCTTACATTCAAGTCTTTAATCCATTTGGAGTTAATTTTTGTGTATGGAGTAAGGTAAGGGTCTACTTTCATTTTTTTGCATATGGCTATCCAGTTTTCCCAACACCATTTGTTGAAGAGACTTTCTTTTCCCCATTGTATGTTCTTGGCTCCTTTGTCAAAGATTAGCTGTCCATAGATGTGTGGGTTTATTTCTGGGCTTTCGATTCTATTCCATTGATCTGTGTGTCTGTTTTTGTGCCAGTACCATGCTGTTTTGGTTACTATAGCTTTGTAGTATATTTTGATATCAGGGAGTGTGATACCTCCAGCTTTGTTCTTTTTTCTCAGGATTCCTTTAGCTATTCGGGGTCTTTTGTTGTTCCATATGAATTTTAGGATTCTTTGTTCTATTTCTGTGAAAAATGTTGTTGGAACTTTGATAGGGATTGCATTGAATCTATAGATGGCTTTAGGAAGTATGGACATCTTAACTATGTTAATTCTTCCAATCCAAGAGCACGGAATATCTTTCCATTTCTTTGTGTCTTCTTCAATTTTTTTCAGAAATGTTTTATAGTTTTCGGTGTACAGATCTTTCACCTCTTTGGTTAAGTTTATTCCTAGGTATTTTATTCTTTTTGTTGCAATTGTAAATGGGATGGTAGTCTTAATTTCTCTTTCTGCTACTTCGTTGTTAGTGTACAGAAATGCAACTGATTTTTGTATGTTGATTTTGTATCCTGCAACTTTCCCATATTCGTTTATTACTTCTAAAAGTTTTCTGGTGGATCCTTAGGGTTTTCTATATATAAAATCATGTCATCTGCAAATAGTGAGAGTTTCACTTCTTCCTTTCCAATTTGGATCCCTTTTATTTCTTTCTCTTGCCTGATTGCTCTGGTTAGGACTTCCAGTACTATGTTAAATTGGAGTGGTGACAGTGGACATCCTTGTCTGGTTCCTGTTCTTAGAGGGATGGCTTTCAGTTTTTCACCATTGAGGATGATATTAGCTGTGGGTTTCTCATATATGGTCTTTATTATGTTGAGGTACTTTCCTTCTATACCCATTTTATTCAGAGTTTTTATCATAAATGGATGCTGGATCTTGTCAAATGCTTTCTCTGCATCTATTGAGATGATCATGTGATTTTTGTTCTTCATTTTATTAATGTGGTGTATTACGTTGATTGATTTGCGAATGTTAAACCATCCCTGCATCTCTGGGATAAATCCCACTTGATCATGGTGTATAATCTTTTTAACATATTGTTGTATGTGATTTGCTAGTATTTTGTTGAGGATTTTCGCATCGATGTTCATCAGTGATATTGGCCTGTAATTTTCTTTTTTTTGTGTTGTCATTGTCTGGTTTTGGTATCAGGGTAATGTCAGCTTCGTAGAATGAGTTAGGGAGCTTCCCCCCCTCCTCAATTTTTTGGAAGAGTTTGAGAAGGATAGGTATTAAGTCTTCTTTGAATGTTTGGTAGAATTCACCAGGGAAGCCGTCTGGTCCTGGACTTTTATTTTTGGGGATTTTTTGATTACTGTTTCGATCTCCTTACTGGTGATTGGTCTATTCAAATTCTCTACTTCTTCTTGATCCAGTTTTGGAAGGTTGTATGATTCTAAGAATTTATCCATTTCTTCCAGATTGTCAAATTGGTTGGCATATAGTTTTTCATAGTATTCTCTTATAATCTTTTGTATTTCTGAGGTGTCTGTTGTAATTTCTCCTCTTTCATTTCTGATTTTACTTATTTGTGCCTTCTCTCTTTTTTTCTTGGTGAGTCTAGCTAAAGGTTTGTCTATTTTGTTGATCTTTTCAAAGAACCAGCTCTTGGTTTTATTAATTTTTTCTATTGTTTTTTTGGTCTCTATTTCATTAATTTCTGCTCTGATTTTTATTATTTCCCTTCTTCTACTGATTTTGGGCTTTGTTTAGAACACTGGATATTCTAAAGTTGTGACATTTAACTGGTAACAGCGAGAGATGGTATATCAAATGGTATTCTGGGGAGTGGAGAATTTTGTAATAAACCAGGATGGATTCATTGTTAAGTGCCCTACAGAGATGGTGATACAGAGCAGTAGCACGATGGATACAATGATTCCTGGAGTCTAGTGTATTCCTTAGAAAGTGCTCCGGGTTCCTTGAGACACTTAGAGTCTGTAGTTCTCTGATGTTCTGTAATCTAATGCTCTTATCTATTTATTTCCAGGGATATGCCAGAGATGTGTTCTAAGAATCAATGATGTGTTTAGTCACTAGTAAGAGTCTAATTGAGCATACATTACGAAGATATTTCAAGTAATTTTGAGGATTACACCAACTGGTGGTCTAATTCAAAACAAGAACATTTCTAAAGAGGTAAAATGACACTTACTAATCCAAACAAAGTAAATTTTTATTGACAAATGATATTAAAGTGGTTTTTGTCAATTTGAAATAGATTCTAGATTCTAAACTCGACAGGGTCAGAGACCTCATTGGTCTAACATACATACCAGTGAATACAAACACCACCCCTGTGCCTGCCTCATGGAAGACCCTCAACAAATACCTATTATTACCTCAATCTTCCCAAAGTATAAGCCATCTACTTTTCTTGCCATCTCTTTCATTCTTGTTGAAGCTGAGTGCCAGCCACCCGGGCAAAAGATGACAGAAATCAGACTGAGGTTTCTACTGAAGGACTTGGGTCAGTAAATGCAAGGGCCAATTTAAGGTTGTTTTGAGTGGCATGGGTTTGGGAGGGGATACATGGTCCCATCAAAACCCAGGAAAGACCATTCCTTTCCAGGGGAAGCATCCTGCTGAGCAAAAATGGTCCCAAGTGGAGACTGAACATGTGGAATGACAATGAGAGGGGCTCATCCAATGGGATCTGTAAGCAACTCAAAGTTACCAGATACAAGACAAACAACATGAAAAACAAAGTCTGGAAATTCAAAGGCGTGACAGCCTCTTAAATATTAGACTTCATTTGCTTTATGTATGCAGTATAAGTTTATAGTTATACAGAGAAAAGAGACTTGTAAATGTGCACATGTGTGGCTACCTAATGAATGCTTAAATAAGAGTGACTAAAGAAGCCTCTGGCTTCCAGCCTTAACAGAGTAACTGGTACCAGACTTGACCTCCTGTGTAGACATGGGAAAATTGAACAACGTGTGTGAAACAATGGTTTTTCCCAAGTTAAACAATATGCAGCACAGGACTACGATGCCTGAGAGAAGGTATTTTCTCCAGAGCCCTTTCTTGCTTGTGGCACAAGGAGAGGAACACCAAGCAAAGCACAGCTGTCTCGCTGAAGAGGGGACAGAAATTGGAGGTCAGGGAGACTGAGGCTGCTCGAATTTGCAGGTCAATGACCTGTAGGACAATCTCAAGACACTTGACAAAATGCAAGTATATAGAGCCAATGGAAACCACACTATGATGCATTACAATCAAGTTGCTGAAAAACAAGGATGAAGATGAAAATCTTAGAAAAAGCAACAAACAAAAACAAAACAAAAAACCCACCTCATTCTATAGAGAGGGAAATATTAGAGTGTTTGGAGATTGTCACCAGAAACAGTGCAAACTCAAGGATAATGGAAGTAAGTGCATACTTAAAGTACTAAAAGATGAAAGAAAGTCAACCTAAAATTCTATATATAGCAAAAATATCCTTCAAAATTGAAGGAAAAATAAAGACATTTAAGATAAAAAGTGCTGAGGAAATGTGTTGCTACGTACTGTTCAAGTTCTTTGGGCTAAAGCATATTATGTCAGATGTTACTTGTATTTACAGAAAGTAAAAAAAGAATTTGGAAAATAAGAAAAATGAAGGTTTATATTAAAGGCTTATTTTTAATGAAAATAATTAACAATAAACTGTTTAAAGCCAAAATAGCAGCATGTTTGGGGTTTATAACATGTGTACAAAAATCTTGAAAAACAATAGTAGAAAGAACATGAGGCGGACATGGAAACAAAATGTCATAAGGTTCCAACATTTTACATGTAGTAGTTTATTAGAAGGTCAACTAAAATAAATTTGATATAGGAATGCAACCACTGAAGAAATAAAAAGAGTATAAATAATATATGATTTAGGAACAGAAAAGGATACTGAAAAATACTCCAAAAGAATGCAGAGACGTTCCAGTTTCTGAATGTATATTTGGAGAGTTGGAAAGAACACTGCTATCAAACTGACAATAAAAAATTCAGACAAACAGCAAGGTCATACATTTCCTGACCACATTGGAATGCTGAGCTTGCAAGGCAATCAAATTGCCCAGGAGTTAGAGAGAAAGAGGCTCCTGCAGGTAGAAACAAGACATGGCACTGACTTAACTTGGGCAAGATGCAGTGGGCCACTAGTAAGAAGAGATAATCTAGGGCAGTTGATGAATTGCTTCTGGTGGCATATGCTCTGGAAAGAGAGAGTGAAGCCCCCAGAGACAGCAAATATAGGGAAAAAACACCCATTTTGCTCAGGTTCTTTCTGCGTGATACCCATTGAACACTAACAGAAGAGATCGGAAGAATCTTCATATAGTCTCCCTTAGGGGCGTGACTGCCCTGCTGCTATATGAAGAGCAAAAAACTCCACTTATGGAACAAAAGTCTTAATATATAAGGGGGAGTCTCCTATGATCCTTTGTATTTATGTAGTATCGGTTGTAATATCTCTTCTTTCATTTTTTATTTTATTTATTTGTCTTCTCTCTTTTTTCTTAGTCTAGCTAAAGGTTTGTCAATTTTGTTTATCTTTTCCAAAAAACAAGATCTTAGTTTTGTTGATCTTTTCTATTGTTTTTCTGATCACTATTTTATTATTTCTGCTCAGATCTTGGTTATTTCCTTTTGCTAATTTTGGGATTATATTGAGATATATTGAGATAATTTGGGGGATTATATTGAGAAATAAAGTTAGGTTGCTTATTTGAGATCTTTTCTTTTTCTTAATATGGGCATTTATCACTCTAAACTTTCCTCTTAGAACTGCTTTTGTTGCTTCTCATAGGTTTTGGTATGTTGTGTTTCCATTTTTGTTTGTTTACAGATTTTTCTTTTTTTTTTAATTTTTTGTGTGTGTGAGGAAGATCAGCCCTGAGCTAACATCCATGCCAATCCTCCTCTTTTTCCTGAGGAAGACTGGCCCTGAGCTAACATCCATGCCCATCTTCCTCTACTTTATATGGGATGCCACCACAGCATGGCCTGACAAGCGGTGCATCAGTGCACACCCGGGATCTGAACCCTGGCCGCCAGCAGCGGAGTGCGCGCAAATTAACTGCTATGCCACAGGGCCAGCCCAGATTTTTCTTTTTATTTCTCTTTTGAATTCTTCTTCTACCCATTGATTGTTCAGGTGTGTGTTATTTAATTTCCACATATTTGTAAATTTTCCAGCATTAGTCCTGTTATACCTATGGAATGAAAGAAAATATTTGCAAATCATTATATCTGATAAAGTGTTAATATCCAAAAAATACAAGAAAGCCATACAATGTAATAGCAAAAATACCCCCAAACAATCCGATTCGAAAACATGGGCAGAGGAATTGAATAGACATTTTTCTGAAGAAGATACACAAATGACCAACATGTACATGAAAAAAAGCCCAACATCACTAGCAATTAGGGAAATGCAAGTCAAAACCACAATAAGCCACCACATCACATCTGTTAGAATGGGTATCATCAACAAAACAAGAGATAACAAGTAGATGGTGAGGTTGTGGAGACAAGGGAACATGTGCATTGTTGGTGGGATAGTGCTTTGGTATAATCACTATGGAAAACAGTATGGAAGTTCCTCAAAAATTAAAAATAGAACTACTCTATGATCCAGCAATCTCACTTCTGAGTATATATCCAAAGGAAGTGAAATCAGGATCTTAAAGAGATACTTGCACTCTAATGTTCATTGCAGCATTATTCACAAGAGTCGAGTGTCCAGCTATGGATAAAGAAGATGTGATACCTAAGTATATCATATTCAAACTTCTGAACATGAAAGGCAAAGAGAACATCTTAAAGGAAGAAAGGTAGGGGTAGGGGAACACATTACCTACAGAGGAGCAAATATGATAATTACAGTGACTTCTCTTCAGAAATAATATACACCAGAAGACAATGGAGTGACATCTTTAAAGGGCTAAAAGAAAAAATACTGTCAGTCCATAAATCCAAAGAAAATATCTTTCAGAGATGAAGATTTAGTAATAAGGACTTCTGCAGACAAAAGTAAAAAAATGACAGTGAAATTTTATTTCCAGTAGATTTAGTATACAAAAAAATTAAAGGCAATTCCTCAGGCACAAATAATATGATATCAAACACAAACTTAGACCTACACAAAGAAATAAAAAGCACAGAAAATAGAATAGATGAAGGGAAATTAAAATTTATTTTTCAATTTTAATTGTTCTGACAACAGCTGACTGTCTAAAGCAAAACTATTAGCAATGTATTACGTTTTTATAGATTATGTAAAAGCAATGTGTATGACAACAATGCACAAAAGGATGAGAGTGAGGAATTGGGAATAAACACTTGTAGGTCCTTATACTACATGTGAAGTGACATAATATTATTTGAAGGAGGTACTCTGATTAATTAAAGATGTATACTATAAACTCTAAGGCAACCAGTAAAAAATATATATGTATAAATGTGTATATATGCATAATATTTATGCCATATGTGTATATGAATAATATGTATACATATAATATGTACATATAACATACATATATATATAATACATATATACAAAAATAAAGTATAAATACAAATAAATAGAGAAACTAAAATGGTAAAAAAAAATGGTAGAATAAACTCAGGAAAAGAAGAAAAAGATCAAAGAGAAAACAGCTAGCAAGATGATAGATTTTAATCCAACCATATCAATAATCACATTAAATGTGAATGGTCTAAACACATCAGTTAAAAGTCAGAGGTTGATAGAATTAAGAAATAAGTTAATGCAAGACTTAACTAAATACTGTCTATCAGAAACCAAATTTAAGTATAAAGACATAGGTTAAAATTGAACCTACCTACGAAAAAAAGGTATATCATACAACCTTAATCAAAAGAAAGCTTGATTAGCTTCTTGAACATCAGACAATGTGGTCTTCAGAATAAGAAATTTCATCAGAGAGAAAGAGGGACATTATGCAGTGATGAAGGGGTCAAATCTTCAAGGAGACAAGAATAATAAATGTGTATACACCTAACATCAGAGCTTTAAAAGACATGAAGCAAAAATTGATAAAATAGCAGGATACTTCCACAATTATATTTGGAGATTTCATTCATCTCTCAACAACTGATAGAATAAGTAGGCAAAATATCAGTAAGAGTATGTGTAGACCTCTTGAATAACATTATCAAACAATATGACCTACTTGACTTTTATAGAACCCTGCCTCCAACAGCAGCAAAATATACATTCTTATGTGGACATGGAATAGTCACCAAGCTAGATCATGTTTTTTTTTTTTTATTATTATTGATGTTTTAATGGTTTCTAACATTGTGAAATTTTGGGTTGTACATTTTTGTTTGTCCATCACCATATATATGACTCCCTTCACCCCTTGTGCCCACCCCCCACCCACATTGCCCCTGGTAACCACAGTCCAGTTTTCTCTGTCCATGTGTTGGTTTATATTCCACATATGAGTGAGATCATACAGTGTTTGTCTTTCTCTTTCTGGCTTATTTCACTTAACATAATATGCTCCAGGCCCATCCATGTTGTTGCAAATGGGACGATTTTGTCTTTTTTATGGCTGAGTAGTATTCCATTGTATATATATACCACATTTTCTTAATCCAATCATCAGTCGAGGGACACTTAGGTTGCTTCCACTTCTTGGCTATGGTGAATAATGCTGCAATGAACATAGGGGTGCATAAGCCTCTTTGGATTGTTGATTTCAGGTGCGTTGGATAGATTCCCAGTAGTGGGATGGCTGGATCATAGGGCATCTCTATTTTTAATTCTTTGAGGAATCTCCATACCGTTTTCCATAGAGGCTGCACCAATTTGCATTCCCACCGGCTGTGTATGAGGGTTGCTGTTTCTCCACATCCTCTCCAACATTTGTTGTTTTTTGTCTTGGT
Organism: Ceratotherium simum simum; assembly: GCF_057802395.1. NCBI lineage: Eukaryota > Metazoa > Chordata > Mammalia > Perissodactyla > Rhinocerotidae > Ceratotherium > Ceratotherium simum. The sequence goes on along the minus strand of NC_141906.1, from coordinate 86,074,315 downwards.
GATTATAGCCATTCTAACAGGTGTGAGGTGGTATCTTAGTGTTGTTTTGATTTGCATTTCCCTGATGATTAGTGATGTTGAGCATCTTTTCATGTGCCTATTGGCCATCTGTATATCTTCCTTGGAGAAGTGTCTGTTCATTTCCTCTGCCCATTTTTTGATCGGGTTGTTTGATTTTTTGTTGTTCAATTGTGTGAGTTCTTTATATATTATGGAGATCAACCCCTTGTCAGATGTATGTTTTGCAAATATTCTCTCCCAGCTGGTTGGTTGTCTGTTCATCTTGATTCTGGTTTCATTTGTCTTATAAAAGCTCTTTAATCTGATAAAGTCCCACTTGTTTATTTTTTCTTTAGTTTCCCTAGTCTGGGTAGGCATGTCATCTGAAAAGATTCCTTTAAAACCAATGTCAAATAGTGTGTTGCCTATATTTTCTTCTATGAGTTTTATAGTTTCAGGTCTCACCTTCAGGTCTTTGATCCATTTTGAGTTAATTTTTGTGAATGGCGATAGCACATGGTCCACTTTCATTCTTTTGCATGTGGCTGTCCAGTTTTCCCAACACCATTTATTGAAGAGACTTTCCTTTCTCCATTGCATGTTCTTAGCACCTTTGTCGAAAATTAGCTGTCCGTATATGTGTGGTTTTATTTCTGGGCTTTCAATTCTGTTCCATTGATCTGTGTGTCTGTTTTTGTACCAGTACCATGCTGTTTTGATTACTATTGCTTTGTAGTATGTTTTGAAGTCAGGGATTGTGATGCCTCCTGCTTTGTTCTTTTTCTTTAGGATTTCTTTAGCTATTCGGGTCTTTTGTTGCCCCATATAAATTTTAGTATTCTTTTTCTATTTCTGTGAAGAATGTCATTGGGATTCTGATTGGGATTGCATTGAATCTGTAGATTGCTTTAGGTAATATAGACATTTTAACTATGTTTATTCTTCCAATCCAAGTGCATGGGATATCTTTCCATTTCTTTATGTCATCGTGGATTTCCCTCAATAATGTCTTGTAGTTCTCATTGTATAGGTCCTTCACCTCCTTGGTAATATTTATTCCTAGGTATTTTATTCTTTTTGATGCAATTGTAAATGGTATTATCTTTTTGAGCTCTCTTTCTGTTAGTTCATTATTAGCATATAGAAATGCAACTGATTTTTGTAGATTGATTTTGTACCCTGCAACTTTGCTGTAGTTGTTGATTGTTTCTAATAGTTTTCCAACAGATTCTTTAGGGTTTTCTATATATACAATCATGTCATCTGCAAATAGTGAGAGTTTCACTTCTTCGTTACCTATTTGGATTCCTTTTATTCTTTTTTCTTGCCTAATTGCTCTGGGCAAAACCTCCAGTACTATGTTGAACAGGAGTGGTGAGAGTGGACAGCCTTGCCTTGTTCCTGTTCTCAAAGGAATGGCTTTCAGTCTTTCCCTGTTGAGTATGATGTTGGCTGTGGGTTTGTCATATATGGCCTTTATTATGTTGAGGTACTTTCCTTCTATTCCCATTTTATTGAGAGTTTTTATCATAAATGGATGTTGTATCTTGTCAAATGCCTTCTCTGCGTCTATTGAGATGATCATGTGGTTTTTATTCTTTGTTTTGTTGATGTGATGTATCACGTTGATTGATTTGCGGATGTTGAACCATCCCTGAGTCCCTGGTATAAATCCCACTTGATCATGGTGTATGATCTTTTTAATGTATTGTTGTATTCGGTTTGCCAATATTTTGTTGAGGATTTTTGCATCAATGTTCATCAGCGATATTGGCCTGTAATTTTCTTTCTTTGTATTGTCTTTGTCTGGTTTTGGTATCAAGGTGATGTTGGCCTCATAGAACGACTTAGGAAGTGTTCCATCTTCCTCTATTTTTTGGAATAGTTTGAGAAGGATGGGTATTAAATCTTCTTTGAATGTTTGGTAAAATTCACTGGAGAAGCCATCTGGTCCTGGACTTTTATTTTTTGGGAGGTTTTTGATTATTATTTCAATCTCTTTACTTGTGATTGGTCTATTCAGATTCTCCATTTCTTCTTGGTTCAATTTTGGGAGGTTGTATAAGTCTAAGAATTTATCCATTTCTTCTAGATTGTTCAATTTGTTGGCATATAATTTCTTATAGTGTTCTCTTATAATCCTCTGTATTTCCATGGTATCCGTTGTAATTTCTCGTCTTTCATTTCTAATTTTATTTACTTGAGCCTTTTCTCTTTTTTTCTTAGTAAGCCTGGCTAAGCGTTTGTCGATTTTGTTTATCTTCTCAAAGAACCAACTCTTTGTTTCATTAATCCTTTCTACTGTTTTTTTGGTCTCAATTTCATTTATTTCTGCTCTGATTTTTATTATTTCTCTCCTTCTGCTGGCTTTGGGCTTTGTTTGTTCTTCTTTTTCTAGTTTTGTTAGGTGTAATTTAAGGTTGCCTATTAGGGCTTTTTCTTGTTTGTTAAGGTGGGCTTGTATCGCTATGAGTTTCCCTCTCAGGACCGCTTTTGCTGCATCCCATATGGTTTGATATGGCATGTTATCATTTTCGTTTGTTTCCAGATAGTTTTTGATTTGTCCTTTAATTTCATCAATGATCCATTGGTTGTTCAGTAGCATGTTGTTTAATCTCCACATTTTTATCACTTTCCCAGTTTTTTTTTCATGGTTCATTTGCAGTTTCATAGCCTTATGGTCTGAAAAGATGCTTGTTATGATTTCAATCTTCTTAAATTTATTGAGGCTTGCTTTGTTTCCCAACATATGGTCTATCCTAGAGAATGTTCCATGCGCGCTTGAGAAGAATGTGTAGTCAGCTGTTTTTGGATGGAGTGCTCTGTATATGTCTAGTAGGTCCATCTCGTCCAGTTTTTCATTTAAGTCTACTATTTCTTTATTAACTTTTTGTCTGGATGATCTATCCATTGTTGTAAGTGGGGTGTTAAGATCCCCTACTATTATTGTGTTGTTGTTGATGTCTCCTTTTAGGTTTGTTAATAGTTGCTTTATGTACATTGGTGCTCCTATGTTGGGTGCATATATATTTATAAGTGATATGTCTTCTTGATGGAGTGTCCCTTTTATCATTATATATTTCCCTTCTTTGACTTTCCTAACCTGTTTTATCTTGAAGTCTACTTTGTCTGATATGAGTATGGCAACACCTGCTTTCTTTTGTTTGCCATTAGCTTGGAGTATTGTCTTCCATCCTTTCACTCTGAGCCTGTGCTTGTCTTTAGTGCTAAGATGTGTTTCTTGAAGGCAGCATATTGTTGGGTCTTGCTTTTTAATCCATCCTGCCACTCTGTATCTTTTGATTGGAGAGTTCAATCCATTTACATTTAGGGTAATTATTGAAATATGAGGGCTGAATGTTGCTGTTTTGTCACTTATTTTCTGGTTCTTTTGCATTTCCTTTGTTTCTTGTCCCATTTGTTTTGGACTGCCAATTCAGTTTGGTTGTTCTGTCTTATGATTCTTCTAGTTTTCTCTTTGTTTATCATATGTGGTTTTGCTTTGATTATTTGTTTAGTGGTTACCTTGAGGTTTGGGCAAAAAATCTTGTGTATGAGATAGTCCATTATCTGATAGCCTCCTATTTCCTTATACTAAGTCACTTCAGTCACTTTCCTCTTCCCCTTCTAAGTTGCTCTTGTTATACCTTATTCTATCTTGTGTTGTGGCTGTGTGTTTACAGTGATGAGGTTAAATTTATTTTTGGTGAATTTCTTCCTTTGATCTTTGAATTGAGTATTTAAGTGGTTGCTAACCTATACCGGTAAAGATCTACAATTTCTCTGATTTTGTCTACCTACTTTTCTCCTTCCTCCAAGCTTTGTGTTCCCTTTCTCTTCTTTTTTTCAGGCCTGAGGGCCTTCTTGAGTATTTCTTGTAGTGGGGGTCTCGTGGCCATGAACTCCCTTAGCTTTTGTTTATCTGGGAGAGTTACTATTTCTCCATCATATTTGAAGGATATTTTTGCTGGATAGAGTATTCTTGGCTGAAAGTTTTTGTCTTTCAGTATTTTGAATATATCATTCCAGTCTCTTCTAGCCTGAAAAGTTTCTGTTGAGAAATCCGCTGAGAGCCTGATGGGAGTTCCTTTGTGCGTTATTTTTTGTTTTTGTCTAGCTGCCCTTAATATTGTTTCTTTGTCGTTGACCCTGGCTGGCCTTACCACTAGGTGTCGTGGTGAAGGCCTTTGTCTGTTAATATATATAGGTGTCCTGTTGGCTTCGCTTACTGGTATTTCCTGCTCCTTCCCCAGATTTGGGAAATTCTCAGCTATTATTTCCTTGAATAGGCTCTCTGTTCCTCTTTCCCTCTCTTCTCCCTCAGGAATACCTATAATTCTTATGTTACATTTTCTAATAGAGTCAGATATTTCTCGGAGTCTTTCTTCATTTCTTTTTAGTCTTAGTTCTCTCTCCTCTTCCATCTGGAGTATATCTGTATTCCTATCCTCTAAAGTACTAATTCTTTCCTCCATATTGTCAGCTCTGTTCTTTAAAGATTCCAGATTCTCCTTTATCTCTTCCATTGTGTTCTTCATCTCCATCAGCACTGATTGGTTTTTCTTTATGATTTCAATCTCTTTTGTGAAGAAACTCCTAATCTCATTGAACTGTTTGTCTGTGTTGTCTCGTATTTCGTTGAGTGTTTTTAAGATAGCTATTTTGAAATCTCTGTCATTTAGTTTATGGATTTCTGTGTCTTCAGGGTTGATTTCTGGGTGCTTGTCATTTTGTTTCTGGTCTGGTGATTTCATATATTTTTGCATTGTGGTTCCTGTGTTGGTTTTGTTTTTCCTCATCCTGGAAGTCTCTGGTTGCAATTTCCACCTGCCGCCACTGTCTGGTGGTAAAGGGCTGTGTAGTCTAAGCCCCCTGTGCTCTGCCCCGGTTTTTCTGCTGTGATCCGCAGTTTTTTTTTTTTTTTCCCGCTGCGATCCACGGGTCCAGTTGTTTGATCAGGTCTGCCTGGGATCGCTAGGTCTGGTCTGGTCAGTTGAGCTGCAGAGTCTGGGTTGCGGGGAGGGGGGAGCTCTCTCTTTTGCCCTCTGGGTCCCTGACGTGGGAGGCTTCTCATTTGCCCCTCTTTATCCACTCTCTGGGGTGCTCAGATGTTGATGGTAGCCCTGTGGCTCCTCTGAGTCCTCTGTGCGGGAGTTTCCCACTGGCTGAGAGAGTCCGAAGAGCCACGGTTTCCCCACTGAGGGCCGCCCCTCCTCCCTCTCTGGGAGCCGCGTGGACCGGGATCGCTGACCTGATGGGGAGGGAGAGAAGTTCTCCTTACCTCTCCCCACGTCCTCCGGGGGCCCAGCACGTTCCGCTATCAGATATGCGGCAGTGTGGATCCCTCCGCTCTAGGTTTTCACTGTCTGGGATTCCGTTGTTGGTCTGTGACTGTTGCTTTTGTTGTATCTTGTTGGGGGAAGAGTTCATGGGAAAGCTCACTCCGCCATGATGTTGACTTAGATCATGTTTTTAGCATAAAAGAAGCTATAACATATTTAAAAATAAAATTATAAAAAAGTATGTTTTGAGACCATAAGAGAATTAAATTACAAATTAATAACAGGTAGCCATCTGGAAAATTCCCAAATAAATAAATGTTGGAGAGGGAGAAATCTTCCTTACAAAATAATTACAATCAACGAATGCAAAAAGGAATGAGGGAAATAGAAATTATTAGAACATCATAGGAATAATTGCTGAAGGCAAGATCAGCCAGTGAATATTAAAACTGCTTGGTGAAAGACTATGGAGAAACAGATATCTACAAAACAATGAAGATGTTCTCCCCAAATATTGCTTATTTATAAAGGGAAAAATAGTAATTTTACAGTGGAGAAACGTGGAAGACATCACCATAATGTGGTTTAATATCCTCAGTAAAGGGACATATTGATGTTGTGTACTCCCTGATATATTGCATGAGGATGGCACATCATCTCTGTGGTGTCCTTCTCAAAAAAAAAAAAAAAATTCATTACCTCAATCTAACCACAAGAAAAAATCAGACAAATCCAAAGTAAGTGATATTCTAAAAGTTTCCTGACCAGCACTCTTCAAAAGTGTGAAGGTCATGAAAGACAAGCAAATATGGATGAACTGTCACAAATTGGAGGTAACTCAAGGTAAATGACAACTAAATACAAAGTGAGATCCTGGATTGAGTCCTGGAACAGAGAAAGGACATTGATGGATATAGTGAAATCTGAACAAAACCTGTAGTTTAGTTAGAGACATTGTGCAAATGTTAAATTTTTAAGTTTGATAAACATGCCATGTGAGATGTTAACATGGCCAAAAGCTAAATGAGGAGTATGTGGAATCTCTCTGATTTAGCTTTGCAAAGGCTCTGTAAGTCTAAAGTAATTTCAAAATAAAAAGTTTAAGAAAAGAAGTCAGAAAAAAAGAGAAATGGGAAAAGAAACCCCAGATGTGACACATAGAGAACAAATAGAAATATGAAATACATAAGCCTAAATAAAGTAGTACTTGTATTAAGTATTAGTGACTAACTACCAATGGAAAAGACACCAATTATCACACTGAATGAAAAAGCAAAACCTAACTATATGCTGTCTAGAGAAAATGCATGTTAAATATAAAGACACAGATAGATTAAAAAATGTGAGTAGGAAAGTATATACCATGCAAACATTAATCCTAAAACAAGCAGTGGAAACATTAATATCAGGGAAAGTAGACTTCAGGACAAGGAATATTACCAGGGAAATAGAGGGACATTTCATAAAGATAAAATATATAGTACATTCATCAAGAAGACATAATGATTTTAAATATGTATGCATCTAACAATAGATTTTGAAAATATATGAAGCAGAAATAGTCAGAACAGAATGGTTATATAGACAAATACGTAATTGTCATCAGAAATGTCAATATTCCTCTCTCAGTAATAGAACAAGTAGAAAATCAATGAGTATATAGATGAATTAAAAATGCCATTAACTAATGTGATCTAATTGAAATTTATAAAAGACTACAATTAACAATGGCAGAAATGAATTCTGTTCAAATGTGTGGGGAATATTCAACTTGATAGACCATTTGTCAGGCTCTAAATCTAAAAAGAAAATAAGTCATACTGACAATCTTTGTGGACCACAGAGAATTAAATTAGAAATGAGTAACAAAAATATATCTCAAAATATACAAATATATGGAAATAAACAACATAAATCTAAGTAACCCATGGGTCAAAGAAAAAAAAAAGCACAAGTATGATTAGAAAATATATTGAATTAAATGAAAATGAGAACGCAACATATGAAAATCTGTGCTATGCAGTTAAAATAATGTTACACAGAATTTTATACCTTTACATGCTTATATTAGTAAAGAAGAAAGACATAAAATTCAATGAGTTAAGCTTCTAAGGTGGTAAAAGAAGATCAAAGTGAACCCAATGTAAGTAAAAGGAAGGAGGAAAAAAAGATAAGAGTAGAAATCCTCCAGATCTTATAATCATTAAAATAATAATGATTTATTATGAACAACTTCATGCCAAAAAGTTTGGCAATTTAAGTGAAATAGATAAATTTTGAAAGTATATAAATTACCAAGAATGAATCAAGACAAAATACAAAATTGAATAGTCATATGTCTATCAACAAAATTAAATTTGTAATAAATTGTTTTCCCACAAATAAAACATCAGACTTAGCTTCACTGGTTAATATTATCAACATATAGTTACGAAATAATACCAATTCTATTCAAATTCTTTCTTAAAATAGAGGAAGGGAATATTTCCCCAATTCATTATATGAGCCAGCATTACAATAATATCACAACCAAATACAGTTATTTAAAAAAAGAAAACTATAGAAAGATATTCTTCATGAAATGGACACAAAAGTCTTTAACAAAATATTAGCAAATGGAATACAGCAAACACATACACACGAATGTACAAAGAAATATAATTCATTATATAAAGTTTGGATTTGTCTAAGCAATGCAAGTGTGGTTTAACACTCATCAATCAATCAATATAATTTACCACAATAACCAAGTAAAGGAGAAAACATACTTGTTTCAGTGGAAGAAAAAGAAAAGTATTTTACAAATATCCACATCTATTCATCATAAAACTCTCAGATAACTATGAATAGAAGGGATCTTTCTCAAATTGATTAAAAAAAAATAGAACAAGCAAACAAATAAACAAACAAACACACAAAAACGTATATCTAATATCCAACTTAATTGTAAAAAACTATGATTGGAAATAAGGGAAGAATGTACCCTCTCACCTCTTCTATTTAACATTGTACTGAAAGTCCTAGCCTGACGGTTAAGGCAAGAAAGATAAAAACAAGATATACAGATTAGGAATTAAGAAGTAAACTGCCTTTATTCAAGCAATATCTTATTGCTTTAATAGAAAAGGTAATTTACAAAAAAAACTACTAGAATCTAGAATTAATAAGCCCCAAGAGACCCTTCTCCCAGGAAGACTGATCCCTGCCTAGGACTAGCTCAGCATACAGAGGCCCAGTCACATACCTTAGCCACAACAAGTCTGAAGTGATGTTGGGGCCTAAGGCTTCTGTCCTCCTGTCCAATCATCTATGGGAGGAAGGATATATCCCATTCACACGCCCACAAGTTCTCAAGTACCTGTTATGGGGGAAAGGAATTAAGACTTAGAGACTCCAAAAGAGTGGAGAATTGATCCATCTGCACTTGGCTTTGGGAAGAGCAAGTCAAATTCCTCCCAGGAGATTTGTTTTTCACAGTTTAGTATTAAAAATAAAATCTGGAGGCCAGCCTGGTGGCACAGCGATTAAGTGCACGCGCTTCGCTTCGGCGACCCAGGGTCTTGCAGGTTCAGATCCCAGGCGCGCACAATGCACCGCTTGTTAAGCCATGCTGTGGCAGCATCCCATATAAAGTAGAGAAAGATGGGCACGGATGTTAGCCCAAGGCCAACCTTCCTCAAGTAAAAAGGGGAAGATTGGCATTGGATGTTATCTCAGGGCCAGTCCTCCTCACAAAAAAATAAAAAATTTAAAAAAATAAAAAATGAAATCTGGGTGATTGAGAGCTAATCAGTGCATGAGTGCAAGAAAGTCAACATCCAAAGGGAAATAACCATCCAAAAGGATTAGAGGTAACAGTGTCCCATACTCACATGGAGTAGGAATAGTACCTGCTTCCACTAGATAGATTGGAAATCCTCATAATACATGGGACATTGGCTAGAGTACAGTACAGTACAGAAGGCTCTTGTCTCAGTTGCAGAAAATAATTACCCCTAGGCTGAACACAGCTCCCATCCAGCCTAAGAAATATTAAAAGTAGGACCCAAAGGACCAAACTGATTCCAGATAACAGCGTCACAGAACAAAGCCCAAGAACATATACTGGAGTGTAAAAATTACCCAGCACCTAACAAGGTAAAATTAACAATGGCTGGCAAGAAGTAAAAATTTATCTGGCATACAAAGAAACAGGAATATATGTTCCATGATGATAAAAAATCAATTGAAATTAACCAAAAACTGGCATAGATATTAGAATTAGGAAACATAGACACTGAAACAATTATTATGTCTGTATTCTATATTTTAAAAAAATGTAAATAGAAACATGAAAGAACCAAATCAAACTTTTATAGATAAAAACTAAATTGTGTGAAATGCAAAATATTTTGGATTGTGAATAATAGCAAATAGGTATCACAGAAGAAAAGATTAGTGAATATGAAGAAACTATTCAAAATAAATTGCGAGAGTAACAGAGAAATAATATATATATTTAAAATATACATAATATTTTAAAATAAAACATTGTGAGCTTTGGGATAACTTCAACTATTCTAATACATGTGTAATTGGAGTCCTTGAAGAATAGGAGAGGTAAGAAGGGGACAAAAAAATATTTGAGGAAATAATGACAAATTCTTTTCAAATTTGATGAAAACTATAAAGTCGCACATCCAAGATCAACAAAACCCAAGCACAAGAACATGAATAAAACTGCACCATGGTGCATCATGATCATATTGCTCAAGAGCAGTGATAAAGAGAAAATGTTAAAAGCAGCTAAAGAAAATACATTTTATATACAATGGAACAAAGATAGAATAACAGCAGATTTCCAGTCAGAAAAAAGCAAGTGAGAAAATAGTGGATCAATATCTTGCAAGTACTGAAAAGTCAACTTTGAATACTATATCCAGTGAAAACATCTCCCCAAAACGAAGGCAAAGCAACCTTTTTTTTTTTTTTAAACCATATAAAAGCATTTGAAATAATTCAATTGAATAACTGACTGACACTACAAGAAAGACTAAAGAAAATCTTCCAGGCGGAATAGAAATGATACTTGTTTGGCATGTGGTTCTAAACAAACAAACAAACAAATAAACAAATAAATGAAGAGCCTTGGCAGAGATTGCCAAATTGGATAAAAATATCAAGACTTGCTTATATACTGCCTACCAGAAACACATTTTAATAATAAATACAGAAGTAAGTTAAAAGACATACTGTGCTAGTACTTGTCAAATGAAAGCTGGAGTGATTACATAATATTAGACAAAGTAGATTTCAGGACAAAGAGTATCACCAGAAAAGAAGGCTATTCCATGTAATAATGATCAGGAGCACGTAACCATTCTAAACCTTTTTACACCTAACAACAGTGTTTCAAAATATCAAAGCTAAAATTCTTAGAACTGCAAGGAGAAATTAAAAAAAAAACACAAGTTTAATCATAGTTTTTAATATCTTTTGATAATTCATAGAACAAGTAAAGAGATAATCAGTGAGGACATAGAAGATCTAAAAAACATTACTGCAATGTTATGATTTATAAGAAATATATATATTTGGTCATTCAGATGACCAAAATATATTTCTCAGATATATTTGATCTTCATACACATTCCCTGGCTTACAGCTCCCAAAACCCTTAGAATTTCCTGAGCGCTGAGACCAATGGTAGCATCTTTCGATATTATATTTGATCTCTTGTTCTCAGTTCCTGAGAATGGTTCAGGTCCATAAAGGTGAAGGAGTTGTCTTCTTTATGTTAATGAAAGTCACTTTTGGGGGCCAGCCTGGTGGTGCAAGCGGTTAAGTGCGCACGTTCCGCTGCGGCGGCCTGGGGTTCGCCGGTTCGGATCCTGGGTGCGCACCGACACACCGCTTGTTAAGCCATGCTGTGGCGGCGTCCCATATAAAATAGAGGAAGATGGGCATGGATGTTAGCCCAGGGCCAGTCTTCCTCAGCAAAAAAGAGGAGGATTGGCATTGGATGTTAGCTCAGGGCTGCTCCTCCTCACAAAAAAAAAAAAAAAAAAGAAAGTCACTTTTGGACCCCACCGATGGGTGGGGGCTGTTTGCCAGAAGAACCAGCCATGTGATGAGAGGATTGGAACTTCCAGTCTCACCCCCTGATTTCCAGGGAGGGGAAGGGACTTGAGGTTGAATTGATCGCCAATGGCCAATGACTTAGTCAATCATGACTACATAAGGAAGCCTCCATAAAAACCCAGAAGGATAGATTGGTGGTCCTTCTTCAAAAAGCTTCCATTTTGGGGAAGTACAACACTTCCAAGTGCCACTGCACTGGACCCGAAGCTCCACGAGGACAGAAGCTCCTTTGTTGGAGACGTCACCCTATGTGTCTCTTCATCTGGCTGTTGATTTGTATCCTTTAATATCCTTTGTAATAAATCGGTAATCTAGTGAGCAAACAGGTTTCCTTGAGTTCTGTGAGTCATTCTAGAAAATTAATCAAGCCCAAGGAGGGGTCGTGGGAACATCTTATTTATAGCTAGTCAGTCAGAAGCACAGGTAAAAACCTGGACTTGCTATTGGTATCTGAAGTGGAGGGCAGTCTTGCAGGGCTGAGCTCTTAACCTGTGGAATCTGATGCTATCTCTACATAGATAGTGTCAGAATTGAGTTGAATTTTCAGATAGCCTGCTGGAGTCTGAGAAGTGCTTGCTCATGTGGGGAAGACCACACACACACACACACACACACACACACACACACACTGGAATTGGGTCCGTGAACCTTTTGCAACTATCAGCCAACTTGACCTAATTGACATTTATTGAATATTACACCCCGAATAGCACAATAAGCATTTCTTTTCAACTACACCGCAAATATTTTCCAAGATTAGACTATATTATGGGCCATAAAATAAATCTCAATCAATTTAAAAGAATTAAGAAAATATACAAAATATGTTCTCTGACTGCAATGGAATTATATTAGAAGTCAATAACAGAAATATCTATGGAACATTCGCAATCATATGGGAACTAAATAACATACTTATAAACAACCCTTCAGATCAAAGAAGATATCAAAATTGAAATTAGGAAATACCTTGAACTGGATGAAAATAAAAATTTAACATCAAACCCCAAATAATTTGAAGACAGGAAATGATGCTTGATTCCACAAGGAGAGAACATGAAAGCTCTGAATCCAGGACCTTCCAAGACCTCACTCTAGGGGTCTCTTCTTTTGGCTGGTCCTGATTTACATCTTTTACAATAAAATTGTAATCATAGTAACAGTGCATCACTAAGTTTTACAAGTCCCTCTAATGAATTATTGAACTTGAGGAAGGTTGTGGGAACCCTTTGCATTTGTAGCTAGTTGATCAGAAGTGCAGGTGGCCTAGGGACCCAAAAGTGTGGCTGGCTTCTGAAGTGAGGGCAGTCTTGTAGAGGACCCAGCCTTTAACTTATAGGTGGTTAGTGTCAGATACATTAGAAAATCAATCAATGTAATTCACCATATTAACAAGCTAAAATAGAGAAATGATGTGATTATCTCAACTGATGTAGAAAAATAAGTTGACAAAATCCAACATCTATTCATTATAAAGACTCTCAGCTTTCAACCTGATAAGAGGAATCCATGAAAACAGTTAACTTTATACGTAATAGTGACGATTCACTACTTCCTCCCAAAATTAGTAACAAGAGAGGAACATATGGTCCTTATATTCAACATTATTTTCGAATTTCTAAACAGTTAAATAAGCAAGAAAATTAAGTAAAAAACACTCAGATTGAACAGATATAAATAAAACTGTCTTTCTTCACATGTGACATGCTTATCTAATTTTTAAAAAGATAGAAACTATGATCAAAACACACAAAACCACACAGTAGAAATAATGAATGTGTTTGGCAACTTTGCAGGACAGATACATTACACATAAGTCAACTGTATCTAGAACGCAGAACTTGGTTTCTGATTTCATTCTCCAATAAAGGGAACCAGGGCTCTCTGGAGAAATGCTTGATTCTAAGACTAGGCAGAAAATAAACAAGAGAAGCCTTGAGCGTTTTGTAGTGCCAGAAAGTAAGACAGTGTTAACAACCACCACCACAACAGACTGACACTGATGGGGGCATGACAAAGGGATATAGGAGTCAACTGAAAGTGCACTCAGTGGCCAAAACTAAAACAAACTTGAGCAACAAAATATTTATTTTTATTTTAGTTAAAATATTATTGGATTATAACCCAAAGTATAGAATAAATATCCATGAGTCCATACTGACATAAATAAATGATTGAATAAATAGATACACTGGGAAGATTAGACAAATCCCCAGGCAGCAGAATTCTAATTACTTTATGTAGATACTCCACCATCAAGGAGGGGTAGCATAACTCCCCAGTCCTTAAGTGTGGGCTGCACATAGTGACTTCCTTCTAAAGAGTGCATATAGAAAGGGAGAAAAAAAAGTAACTTGACAGTGGAGAAACCCACAAACACTACCTCAGCCAGGTGATCAAGGTCAACAACAGTGATAACTTATATTGATAGGATGGACCCTTGATATGGTGTGATGAGAATGGCACTTCTGTCATCATCCATCTACCAAAAAAATCTATAGACACAGTCTAATCATGAGGAAAACATCAGACAAATCCAACTGAGGGACAGTCTACAAAACACTCGACTAGTTATCCTCAAAACTGTCAAATTCATCCCAAACAAGGAAAGTCTAAGAGACTGTCACAACCAGGAATAGGCCAAGAAGACACGATGACTAAATGTAATGAGTTTTTCTGGATGGGATCCTGGAACAGAGAAAGAACTGTAGGGGAGAAAGACAAATCCTCTACCCTCTGGGTCCTTCTGGCTGGGCTACCAATTAAATCGACATGAGACAGAATAAGAGGAGAAAATCAAACAGAGCTTTATAACATATATACATGGGAGAGACTCAGGAAAACTTAGCAACTTGCCAAAATGACTGAAGCTGCCAGTTTAAACATTGTCTTCAGCTAAAGACAAAGGAGGATGTTATGGGTAGTGGTTTGTGACTTGAAAGGGGAGGAAGGCAATTCACCTGGAAATGGAAAAGCAGATGTTTGGTAGATAAGAATGGGCTCAGCAAGGACCCCCACAATCTACCCAGAGTTATTTATGGTGATGGCATGTCCTGGGAACAGGCCTTTTATCTTAAATTCTTTTAGGCAGTTAGGAGGAAAGTGAAAGTTTCTTTCAGTCCTTTTTTCTATCAAGGCAAAGAGACATATTTTGGGGTGGCCAATTTTGATCTCCCACAGGAGTTAGGGAAAAACTAAGAAAATTTGAATAAACTATAGGCTTTAGTCAATAACAGTGTATCAATATAGGTCCATTAATTGGGAAAAATGTACCATAGTAATGTGAGATATTAACAATAGGGGAAACTGGGGGCAGGTATACAGGGACTGTCTATACTATCTTCTCAATTATTTGTAAATCTAAAACTGTTCTAAAAAATAAAGTCTATTTGAAAACATATACTGATGCCAAAAATGAATTGTATTTTATAATGCTAACAAAGAATATTTGGAACTTAAGGATTTTAAAATATTATTTAGAATAAGGTAAAAAAATATAAAATATTTAGCAAAGAGTCAGCAAAAGATGTGTAAGACCTACACTGAAAGCTGTAAAACATTGCTGAGAGAAAAGGGCCTAAATAAAGGGGGGAATTAACCTGTATAGGGGTGATAAGGCTCAATATTTTTAATGATTCTCCCGAAATTGATCTATAGGTTCAATGCAACCCTAAAGTCTCAGCAATATTGTTTTAGAAATTGATGAAATAATTTTAAAGTTCATAAGGAAATGCAAAGGCCAAACTTGAAAGCCTAACACAACCTGATTCAAAATGATTGTGAAACTACAGTAATCACAAGAGCCTGGCACTGTGATAAATAGAGAGAGACAGATGTGTGGGAAGAGGACAGAGAGCTTGGAGATCAACCCACATGTGTATTGTGGGAGATCCAAATTGGCCTGAAATATGTCTCTTTACCTTGATTATTTTCTCTGACAGACATTTCACCTCCCCAAAACTGCCTAAAGAGTTTGACATAGAAGACCTGTTTGAGAAGGAGCCATTATCATATGATGACTGTAATCTATTGTAAAATAGATGTTACAATAGGAGATGCACCAACAAGCCCATCTTATCAAAACTTCTGTCTCTCCTAGGCCACATTCTCTAGATGGCCCTGCAAAGAGTTGCCAGACAAACATTTACATTTATAAGGGAAATATCCTTTGTAAATCTCCCTCTCTGTATTGGGAAGAGGGGGGAATGGCCTTATCTGTAGAAACTCTTATCAGTACGGAAGGAGAGGACTTAAATCTGCATCTCCCTGATTACTGTAATTTCTGTCTCCCTTCTGTCTCCCTCCCCACCCCCAACATCCTCCTTTGTCTTTAGCTGAAATGGTATTTAAGATGAGAATTACCACTATTGTGTTGCAAAACTGTTTCCCTGGTTTTTCACATGTATACGTGTTATTAAACTTGGTATTATTTTCTCCTGCTAATCTGTCTTTTAATTATTTGGCCAGCCATAAGAACCTTAAGGGAAAGAGCAGAGAGGGATTCTCCCTCTTCCCCAACAGTATAGACAACTGATTTTTGACAAAAGTGCAGAGTCAATTCAAATGGAGCTGGAACAACTGGTTATCTATATTTTTAAAAATAAACTTTGCCTCATCTTATACAAAACTTGACTCAAAGTGATCATAGAAACAAATGTAAAATTGAAAATTATGAAACTTTGAGAAGAAAACTAGGAGAAAATCTCTTGGACGTTGGATTAGGCAAGATTCCTAACTCTGGAGCAAAGACTACTGTCCCTTTTGTGCAGGGCTTAATAGGGCCTGAGTGAGAGCTAATTCGTCATTTTCCTGTTCTCTGTGACAATGTCCACCCACAGTCAGAGGAGGCAGTTCATGGACTTTCACTCTGCTTTAAACAGTCACCACAGGACTGAACTCAGGGCAAATGCGGGGAGCAGGGAGCACAGCCACAGAATCTTTCTGATGTGTTTATGCTTCAGGTTTTTCCTTTCTAAGAAAAAATAAATTCTAATTTCTCATTTAAACCAGTCCAATACCAGTTCCTCTGGCACCTCCCAATCCTCAGCCAAAGTATAAAATGCTGCTTTCCTCATCTCTCAGGGTCCTGCAGACCCTTGGAAGATGGGCCAGGACACCTTGGTCCAGACAAGCACTCACGTCCTTTCAGATATTTCTCCTCACTGGTGTCAGCACATGATGTGTGTGTGCATGCATGTGTACGTGTGCAGGTATGTGTGTATGTGTGAGAGACAGAGAGAGAAAAAGAAGGGATGCAACAACAGTCCTCTACTTTGAATGTTCCAGTCCAGAAAGCTACCAGCACATAGACACCTGGCAGCTCCAGAAGAGAAGAGGTGACACTTTGCTTGTGCTCTGTGGATCTGACCCTGCCTCTCCTTTCTCCTACTTGCCCACTGAGCTTTTTCTCCTGGATGTTTTACTTCTGATCTTCTTTGTTCTCAGAGCCAACTTTCTGGCTCATCCACAGGCCTACAAACTGTGACCATTTCCAATGTGAACCTAACATCTATTTCTCTCAATATTTTATCCACCTAAAATACTTTTTTTCTCTCTTTTTTTTTTTTGTGGGGAAGACTAGCCCTGAGCTAACACCTGATGCCAACCCTCCTCTTTTTGCTGAGGAAGATTGGCCCTGGGCTAACATCCGTGCCCATCTTCTCTACTTTGGATGGGACGCTGCCACAGCATGGCTTGACAAGCAGTGTGTCGGTGCGCGCCAGGGATCTGAACCTGAGAACCCCGGGCCGCCGCAGCGGAGCATGCACACTTAACTGCTACGCCACCGGGCCGGCTCCAACACCTAAAATATTTTTTAACCTTGAAACTTTAGCTCCTATCAAAACAGCGCAGAATCTCAGTGCTGTGACTGGCATAGTTTAACCATAAAATGTTAAAATTTGAAGGGACCTTATGATCATGGTACAGCCCCACCCCAAACCCTTTGTGCCAACCAAAAGTAAACCAAGAACTAGAGGCATTAAGAGAATCCTCAAGACCACACAGATGAGGGAGCAAAGGTGAAATAAGCATCCAGGCTTCCTGGCTCCTAATTAAAGTTATCACCACTATGGCCATCCTGCAGTCTCAGGTGCCATCAATGACAGATCACAGGTGAAAATGCGAGGACCACACTACTCATTTATCAATGACCAGCACTGACAGGGAGCTGAGGTAGAAGGTGGAAGAATCAGCACCACCCCGGCTGAGTTGCCCAAGCTTGGAAGCAGCAAGAAGGAAGGAAACCACATTACTTTCTTCCTTTCACACATACACATGCATGCGTTCCTATAGGTACACATGCTCATGTCTTCACAGAGCCAGGTGATAGAATAAAAACTCTCTGTTCTGAGTACATCTACGGTATACATTGAAAATATCAAAATCTTTTTAAAGAGTATTTAGCATCAGAGAGTTGGTGATTCATAAGTTCCCTACCAACAGTAAGATTATGGGATGCTGTAATTCTCACCTTGAGTGAGTATGTAGGACATGTAATACCTACCCTATCTGAGTGGACTGTACGGTCAGTCAGCCAAGGGTCCCAGCACCCATAACACACATTTGCTGGACCCTGGGACACACACTTATCCTCTGCTTGAATCTCAAATTCATTGATTTTCTGAAATAGGTCTTATTCTCCCCAAGTGCAGAGCCTTTCCCTCCATCTCTTTTACTCCACTTCACACTCCAGGTTGCACCCTGCACAGCGCAGGGTCAAGTGGCACACAATAAATGCTCTCTGCCCGCTGTCTCTCAAGTCTAACAATGCACTCTCTCCCCAGACCCCTCCTGATTTTCATCTCCCACACACACTTTAGTCCACCTCGGACCATCACTGCATGTGTTGTTTCTGTGGGGTTAGCATCTCACGTGATGCCAGCTTGTGGCTCTCACGGGAGCTTTGCCCTGCATCCATATCAGCTTCCAGCACTGGCCTTTGGAGGCTTTGGAGACATAATTCTGTGGTATCCATATTTCAGGATGAGGAAGAGGAGAAGGGACGGCCCAGAAAGGATGGGGTCAGTGTGCTGAGACCCTCATCCCATTTCTGACAGGGATTGTTCTCCATCTCTCATGGCCTCTCTCTCTCAGCTTCCCTGGGATCTGAAAACCTGGCATCAGAGGGGCAAGGCTGTTCTCCTCAGCCCTCAATTATTCCCTGGGGTTCATTTCCAAAAGAATCAGCTCTGAGTCACAAGTTTACACGTCCAGTCATTCCACAGAAGCACAAAGCAACATCACACAAAGTCAACATTACTTAGTACATTCCCATCTATTAATTTTTGTAACAAATTACACAACACATTTATTAATTCCCCTTCTCCCCCATCAGGCCATGCTTAATAACAATACAATAGAAGATGGAGAAGATAGTGTTCACTGTTGGGTGATTTTCTGATTTGCTCTGGCACCTGCTCTGGCTATCAGCTCATCTGACTTGGAAGAGGATTCCAGGGCTCCTGTCAATGCCTGGCAGGAGCAGCACACCTCCTCCAAAGAAGCAGAGTCATGGGGATCACCTGAAGGCTCCAATGGAGCAATGTGGAGAAGCAATGTCCAGACATTCCCCCAAAGTGTTACCAAAATGGAATTTCCATGAATAAAATGTAATTGTGTGATTGCTTTAAGAAATTCCCCTTGGATCTCTAGATCTATTCGGTACAGAGCTGTCTGCAGCTCACAGGATCAGGAGTGGGAGGTGAGAGTGGGAAGCTGGGTGCTCGCATCCATGGTCTGTACTGGGCTGCAGAGAAATCTGTCCTTAGTGCAGGTGCCAAGAATGACCATGGCCCCAGCCACAATCCAACCTTGCAAATAAACACCAAGAGCTTCCAGGCTTTTTCACATTGACCTTCCCCCAGGATATCTGTAACAAAGGGATGACTAACAAAGATTGAACGACTGACATGTGCCTGAACCACCCTAGGCATCTCAAGGACCACGTCTCACTTAATCCTCGCAACAGCTCTAAGTATATACAAAGCCATCTTTGTTTTGTATAAAAAAATGAGGGCTTAGAGGAGTTCAATAACTGTCCCAAGGTCACACCATGTCAGGGTATAAATTCAGATTTCTCTGAATCTAACAATCAGGCATTTTCCTTTCACACCTCTGTCACGCATGATACTCAATAAAGAAAAGAATAATTTATATAAATATTAATGACCTTGTGTTTGTTCTCCTGATATTTCTCATTCTCAATCCTCATTTCAGGCAGGCAATTAATTAGACCCTTTTATGCTTCCATTTCCTTGACTCAGGGGCAGTTCTCAAGAAAAATAAAAGGCAGCCAAAACTCAACAGCCTTTCCTGTCTATTACAAAATTTTGGACCCTTAAAGAAATGATACCAGGCATCTGTCCAGATTGGCAAAAGAGTGAACGTTTTAGAGAACACGGATGAGAGAGAGAATCCCACAGAGGCACCCTCCAAAGAGATAAAGCTGAGATGAGAAATCACAGTCATCAGGACAACGACATGTGCCTCTCAGGTCAACATTTTTCTTCTGAGAAATAGAAAAAGTACATATGCTAGGAAAGTGGTGGTTGTTCTCTCTGTGCTGGGATGAGAAGAAGGAGGGTTCGCAGTAACTCTGGGCCGCACTTGAGTCAGTCCCACATATCGCCAGGAGTGACATTCTCACAGTCCCCTCAAGGATCCTTTCTAGGATATACAACCCTACCATCTGGATTCTGTCTCGAGTTTAGCTTCAAGAACTCCTTCGAGTCCCTAAGAGGATATATGTGGGGATGTCAAATGAAGTGTTGATTCTGATGGCCACAGGAGTCAGCAGCAACCAAGGATCCCAGCAGGAGTAACAGATGGTTAAGATACAGGTGATGCATGTTAGGGAATGTCATGCAGAAGTCAAAGTAATGAGCACACCCAGTGATGTAGATGGTGTTGAGTAAAAGGAAAGAAAGTGAGAGAGAAAGCACAATCCAGAGCGAAGTGACATCTTACTTAGTTACACGCATAGCTAAACAATTGTCATATTCAAACCCATATAGCAAACCCTTTGGGCATAGTTCCTATGAGAAGGTGGTTGAAGTGTGAGAAAAAAATAAAATACAATGTGACAAGATGAGGTTTGCATACCCCACTGATGCACTGGGGAGTGTGATTAACCCAAGTCTGGACCTGAGTACCATAGGGTGGGGGAGAACAGACTCCTATCCCCAGGGCTTGGGGAGTTGGCCCCCTCATTGCAGACAAGCATAAAACTGGACACAATGTATGTGTCTCAGACATTGGAAAACAGGCCAGGAGGAACAGCAAGCACTCGGAAAAGGAAACATATGAGGACGTAGGAGGGGCTTCTTGTTCACCTCAGTCCTTTGTTGGTGGCATTTTCCCAGCTGTGATCCAGGGAAATCCAGTCGCAGCAAAGCCATCCCTCTGTGCTGAATTGAGGAGGCAGAAATCAAAGTTCAGGACTGCAGGGTTGCTGAAGTGACAGAAACTCTTACAGGACAAGTTACAGATGACAGCAGAGACGCTAGAACTCTGCATAAGGTCCTAGGATAAAGGCTGCAGATATGAGGGCAAGATTCCTAAGAGGTCGAGTAGTGTAGTCCCCATCCCCCACTACAGCCCTTCCACCAGAGTCTCAGGGTGACTCTGGCTAGACGCATGACCTCTCTGGGCCTCAGCTTCCCTAGGTGTAAAATGGGAGGGTTGGCAAGATGAAATGTCATTTCTACTATTCCTGGATCTGATTTCAGGGCACTCTGAGCTCCTGGAAGTTTTGGGAGATGGTGACAAAGCCACGGGCATCAAGTGTCTGGGAGCTAGCAGCCCCTCAACCAAACTATGGACCCTAACACGATCTTTGTGCTTTTCTCTTCTGGTGTCTGACACTGGCTGTGTCCAGAATAGACATCATCCCTCGCCAGCCAATGTGTCCCACTTTCTCAGTGAAGGTGTGATTGTTATTACAGTTTGTCAATAATTGCAATGTGACAAATGGCACAGAATGATTTTGCAATGAACATTACCATTGGAGACACAAATGACCCAGCTCAGAGGGGTTCTTGTGGAGATGAAAGGGGGAAGGATTCTCATTCAGATTTAGGCCAAGCTTGCCCCAGACTCTCTTTGCTCTTTGCAGGGACAGCTGCTTTCTCCCTCGACATTGGTGTCCACAGCCATGGCCTCTGCCTCACCAATTGCCTGCCAGGCCCTCATTCTGTAGCTGGGAACTGTCTGAAGTTCCCTGTTGGCTTTTAGTAAAGAAAGGAAAACCCCCAATGACTATCCCAGGGAGGGGTTGGCAGAAGATTGGGGACGGCCCTCTCTGGGGAAAGGGTCTTACGGGGGCAGCCTGTGCAGGTCGCTTCCATAATGGCACTGAGTATGATGGGTTCCCAAGGGGAGGAGTGTCGCCTGCAGCCTGGTCCCAGGACTCTGGGATCCTGGTGGCCTGAGCCTCCAGGGCCTGTGCGGGACAGTCCCTGAGACTTCTGACCTCAGTCATGTCCCAGGTGGAGCAGTGAGCATCAAGGTGCTCTGCCTTTCTCTTGTCCAGTGACCTGAGCTCTCACCTGTGAAGCATGGCTTGTGGTCAGATAAGCTGCTCTCTAAGGATGCCCTCTCCACACGTAGCTTCAGTGGGTCCCACTCCTTGGCCCTGATGATGGAATTCATGCCTCATTCCATGGCTGTACAGCTCCAATCCCTTTCCCCGGGCCCTAAGCTCCTTCTCCCGGAACACCCAAGTTGAGCTTTGACTGGTCAGACTGGCTTGGGGAGTCTGCACTGACACCCGAGGCTGTGCCTCCTTGGACCCTTTGTGAAACCAGCAGCTCTGACTTGTTCCAGTTTGAATCATCCAGCTTCTCTACTCAGAACCTTCTCAGTTAGTCGAGGCTGGGTGAGCACCAGGCTGGGCTCAGAGTAACAAGATCTTTTCCAGAAGTTTCCATACCAGGATCAACATGAATGACTTTGGTTCTATTCCTGCTGAGGAAGTTGCTTCTTTTGGCTTCTTGGCTCAGTGGCCTCCAGCAGCATGTGGGTGTCTCTCCTTAGTAACTCTGTTTCCTGTGGTGTTCCCAGATGCCTGAGTGACAGGACAGCTTCTGTCTACCTACAAGGACATTCTGAAGACTCTCAATACTCATAGACAGAAAGGGCAGATAGGTGACACCCACCAGGTTGCTGATTTTAACCCTCCTGTGACAGACAAGAATGCAGCATGGAGACTGTGGGGTGGGCCCAGAATAGGCTAAAGCTTTGGAGACCAGGCATAGGGACCATTCTCTATGACCAGTGTATAGTCATGAGTTGCTTTAACAATGAGGATACATTCTGAGAAATGCATCACTTGGCAATTTCATTGTTGTGTGAACATCACCAACTGTACTTACACAAACCTAGATGGTAATGCCTCTACCACACGCCTTATGGAACCACTGCCGTATATGTGGTTCATCATTGACAGAAACATCATTATGCAGCACGTGACTGTATGTGGAGTATGAGTAGACAAGTACTCTGCCCATTTCAACCTGGGTCCCCTGGGCTTACCTGGGCAGGTCAAACCCTAGCTCAACTTAACAGGCCCCTCTGCCCTTAGGTTGCTCTTTTTGGGTGGGATCTGTCTGAAGCTGCCCCAAGGCAGGGATACTGACCACATGATCTCTTAAAGGCGAGCCTTTCTTCCCTACCCTTTTCTCCCCTCTTCTAAGTGCCCTTGGCCCATTTCTCAGGCCCACTGATTCTAGGAGTATGCCTACTACTGGCCTCTGATTGGTAGACAAGCTAAGAGAAGGAGATGGTGTCAAAGAGAAACAGAGCCAGGCATTTATTAAAGACAGCAAGACAGATTTTATTTAGGCTACTGCTGTAGGGAAGACAGACTTCAGAGTAAACTGAGCTCACCTCTGCTAAACAAAAGGAGGGATGTACTTAAGTGCTGAGGTGTGCTAGAGGAAAGATACTGAAGGACATAGGGGAGGTTGGTTAATGTGATTAGGCCATCAACGTTTGCTAATTGGGGCTTATAGAAGTTAGGTCCCTACCCTCCCACAGAGACTAGGAGACAGGGACCCTATTCTTCTTGGTGATTACATTTCAAAGGGAGGGCTCCCAGGTCCTTGAGGAAAACAGCCTTGGGTTGTAGAAGACTTACATCTAAAAGGGGTAGAGAAAGGATTTAAGATTGCAGGTTTTCTGAAGTAAATGCTCTCAGGAAAGGGAGGTAAGGGGCCTGTAGTCAGGTTTGGCTGGAACACACAGTACAGTCTTTTGGCAGGTTGAGCTTTCTGAGGCTGAACTTTAAGGGGTGCTGGGTCATCCCAGGGACACAGGCTTGTGTCTGTGCACAACTCGTAGTGTGTGTTTGTGGGGCCGCTGAGACCATTTGTGCTGAGAGTCTGCAGTCCTTACAGGCCAGGTTTGGGACCCAGTAAAGAGAGGGCTAAGAGGAGCCTGGCTAGGGTTTGGTCAAAGAGGGGGAATTGTTGGCAGTTAGACTGGGTGGGGGGCATGAAGGTGGGCCTCAGGGAGCTAGGAGGACACCCACAAGCAAACACAGGCCTTATGAAGCTATTGGAAGAAAAGTTCTGCTCTTTTCTATAAAGCTAAACACAAATATACTCACTTAGCAAGCACCTGTTCGTGATACTTCAATAAAAAAATTTATATTAAAATATTTAAAGCATATACCTCATGTTATTTTACTCCTCCTCCATCTTGCACAGCTCTGGGGAGTAGCCCCACTCCACATTTGGGACAATATAATGGTAGGTCATTATGAAATACTGAGGCCATTTTGGGTTCCCCGTGAGCAACAGGGGCTGGAGCTGCTTGCTTGGTGTTTCAACGTCGCCAGAGCAAAAGGTCCCTGCCCCTTGCTTGAGAGGATTGTATGCCTGGGAAAGGCCTGGGCCGGCTCTCACTCCAGCCTGGCTGGGCTAGGGACCCTCAGAGGACTGCAGCCAGTGTGTGTGTAGGGGGCTATCTGCTATGCTGTGAGCCTCCAGCTGAGTAAGGCTGAGAGAGCAGCACAAGGCAAAGGCTCTTGATTGGGTCTATGAGATGATAGAAAACAAATTCATCTCTGCCTGGTTCCTGGCACAGAGCTCCTAAATCCCTTGAAATTTCCTGGGTGATAGGAGTATCTTTTGTTCTAATGAGGTGACTCTGGGTGAGCTCCTGGATGGAGGCTGTTCACTAAAAAGACCAAGTCACTATTAGAAGCTTGGAATTTTCAGCCCCACTTCCCGTTCTCTTGAGAAGGGAAAGGAGCTAAAAATGGGGTTAATGATTGATCATGCCTATGTGATGAAGCCTCCATAAAAAATCCCAAAAGTGTAGTGTTCAGAAAACTTCCATATTGGTGAACACATCCACATACCGGGAGGGTGTTGCACTCGAACTCCAGGGGAACAGAAGGTCCTGTGCCCGGGACCTCCCAGACCTCTCACTCTGTATCTCTTCATAGGGCTGTCTTCTGGATCCTTTACCATGCCCTTTTATAATAAACTGGTAAACTGTAAGCAAAGTGTTTCCCTGAGTTCTGTGAGCCACTCTAGCAAATTACTCAATCCCAAAGAGGGGGTTGTGGGAACCTCTGATTTAAAGCTGATCACTCAGAAGCAAAGATGATAATCTGGACTTACCACTGGCATCTGAATTGGGGTGGGGGCAGTCTTGTAGGACTGAGCCCTTAACCTGTGGGATCTGATGCGATATCCAGGGAGATATCATCAGAATTGAGTTGAATGGTGGGACACCCAGCTGGCGTCGCAGAATTGGTTGGTGTGGGTGCCCCCCCACATCTGGTGTCAGAAGTGTGGGTGTGGTAGGAGTGTGAGAGTAAAGGGGAGACACAGGAGGAAGAGTGAGATTTCCTACTCAGATATGTGCTGACTCAGGGCTGGATCGCATCCTCATTATCATTCTCTTCATGCTGTGGCTTCACTGACAGAGCAGAGATTTTTAGATGAGAGATGCCTAGTGCCCAGGCTCTGGAATCCACCTTTTCTGGCAGGTGATGATGTCAGAAGACAGGCCCCTTTTCCCATTCACTGAGACGTGGGGTACACCTGGACTCAGAGGCCCCTTAACTCAGCTCTGAGTATGGTGGTACCCCCTGGACACGAACTATTTGACTTTCAAAACAAGTTAGGTGTCAAATCTTAGGCCATTTTACACACTAGGAATCCAGAGACAGAAAGGTCACCCTGGCTGGAGCCACAATCTCTGACCCTTGACTCAAGATTGGGGCTCTTTCTCCATGTCCCCTCTGTTGCTCCTGGACTATGCTTTTTCTTGCATGCCTGGAGAGATGGGGGGCATTAGGCACCCTCATCTCACCTTCCCCTGCTCCTCTCCTGGGCCCAGGCTGCTCTCCTGTGTGAGCTGCTACACAGAGAACTCATCCCTGATGCTGCCATTGTGTTCCCACCGGCCGCTTTGATCTGAATCCATCTTCCGTCCAAAATAGACAGCCTGGTCCAGGTCCAGTTCCTCCTGTGCTCAGGTGACAGGTGAGATGTATTCACATTGGTTGGTAAATGAGGAATGTGGCATCATGTTAGGTTGGTGAGAGAAGCTTCCAGCAGCCCTGCACTCTGTCCTGCTTCCCTACACCCCAAGAGCCCCAGCCCCACTGGAAGTACCAGGTATCCCTCTTTCTTCCCCAAGAAAAATGAGGAAAGGGAAAGTAAACAATAACACCAAACCAAATAACAAAATAACTCCTCTCCAACTTTATTTTCTTTGGTCTATAGGCCAATTTACCAGTAAAAATAAGTAAAAGACTAACCTTTTGGCCAATCACAGTTCAGCAGCTCTGCAACAAACAAACCTCCAATCCTGCAATGCATATTTACATCTCATTAATAAAAGTCAAATGCATAAAAGCATTAAAATTCAGATATTAGGTTCAATTATCCTGCCAACAGCAGTTGGGGGAAACTGTCAAGGGTTTATTTACTCATTAGCTTAGAGAGAATTTCAGTGGCTCTCTAATTATGCATTGCTATATTTGTTTTTTACTTCCTCCTCCATTTGTGTATTAAAAAAGAATTCATTTCAGGTTTTCATTTCTCTTCAGTGCAGTAACCTGTGAGAGTTGATGAGGTCGGGTCCAGGGAAGGCCTGGAAAGGGCTTATCTCCTCTATGGACTCAGTGCCATCAAAACCCCAGTCAGGCTCTAGCCGAGCTGCAAGTGACCAGGAGGTCAGGGAGGCCTGCACCTGCTGTGGGTTGTGTCCCTGAAGATGCCCTCTGCAACCCCAGGGAGGGCTTTCTAGGGCCCACCACACCTCCCCCAGGCTCAATGTCTGCACTGCCAGCCCCATGAGGCTGGGGTCCACTGGGGCCAGCAGCATCGCAGGAACACAACACCTCTCTCCTCTTGTGCAGGCAGCTGTCACTGGCCATGGCTATCAGACCAGTCTCTGCATTTCATGAATGCTTGTTGGGTGAATGAACAGAAATCTTCTTGACAAAGCCCTTTACTATCTGTAGGAAGATACACTGAGCCCCAGGCTGTGCCCATGTGGGTGGTGTTGAGCTCCTAGTGTGTATGCAGGGCACTGGCCAGCTTCAGAGAGAAGTTTTGCCTGGAGCCCTCCTTTCTAGAGGCTTCTGCCCTGCTTCTTCACTAGACCCTATTACCCAGCTTCCTTGGATCTCTGTTTTCCTCCTCTCTCCTCCCTGAGTCTCTGTGCTTTCCCGGCTCAGCTTCCCTTCTCCCCTCTGGCCAACAGGGAAACTCCATTATCCTTGAATCCTTGAGGTTCCCTTTGGCTCAAGGCCAGGCTTGATCCAAGCCCAGCTTATCTACCAGCCCCCATAATACACAGCCATTCCGTTAGGCCCCTGCAGTGCTTCAAGTGTTGAAGTGTGGTAGAAAGGGCCTGCGTTCTAGGACACCTGGGTTCTGGGGTTTGTAACTACCAACAGCTTTATTCTCTTCATCAGTTTTCTGTTCTGTAAAATGGGGCTAATAACACATGCCCCCCTATTCTGTGCTCCCCAGTGAGGTGAGCGCTCTTTGCCTCAGTTTCATGGGTGTTCACTGGAGGGGTCACTAGACAAGGAGTCTTCCCCACCTTGGTCTTCTCAGCCCTCCATGTCCTTATCCATATCCATTATGAAGCAAAGAAAAGGCATTCCCACTTTAAGATAAAGACACTGAGGCCTGGATTAATTAAATTGCTCAAAATCTGTGTGATTCCATAGCTCGTGTCATTAGCTACCATGAAACAACCTTCTCACTTTCTATCATAGTTATTTTACTGTCCTGCTTCCATCACTCTCCCATGAGTTTGTTAAAGAGGGGATGGTGTCAAAGACCTAAATAAAAGAGGTAGCAATAAAACTCTTAGAAGAAAACATGGAGGAAAAGCTTCACAGCATTGGATTTAGCAACAATTTCTTGGATATGACATCAAAAGTACAACAATAGAAAAAATAAATATCCTGGCCTTCATCAAAACTGAGGACTTTTGTACATTAAAGGCTATTATTGAGACTCTGAAAAGACAACTCACAGAGTAGAAGAAAATATTTTCAAATCATATATCTGATAAGGGATTTCTATCCAAAATATGTAAAGAACTCCTACAAGTCAACAACAAAAAACAAATAACCCAATTCAAAACAGGCAAAGAATTTGAATAGACATATCTCCAAAGAAGGTACACAAATTGCCAAAAAGCATGTGAAAAGTTGTTCAACATCACAAACCATTAGAGATATACAAATCAAAACCATTATGAGATACCATTTCAGAGCAACTAGGGTGGCTATATAATATATATATATATATATATATAAACTAAACAGAAAATAAGTGTTGGCAAGGAAGTGGAGAAATTGGCACCTTTGTGCATTGCTGATGGGATAATGCAACCACTGTGGAAAACAGTATGATGGTTCCTCAAAATATTAATCATAGAATTACCACATGATCCAGCAATTCCACTTCTGAGTATATGCCCAAAAGAATTGGAAGCAGAAACTCAAACAGATATTTGTACACCAGTGTTCATAGTGGCACTATTCACAATAGCCAAAAGGTAGTAACAACTCATATGTCCATTGATAAAAGAATGGATAAATAAAATGTGGTATATACATGCAGTGGAATATTATTCAGCCTCAACAAACAAAGGAATGCAATTTTGATACATGCAACAGCATGGATGAACCTTGAAAACCTTATGCTAAATGAAATAAGTTAGACACAAAAGGACAAATACTGTATGCTTGCACTTATATGAGGTATATGAGGTATGTAGAGAAGTCAAATGCATATAGACAGAAAGTAGAATGGTGGTTGCTGAGGGCTGAGGAGGGAGGAAAGGGAGTTGTTTTTAATGGATACGGAGTTTCAGTTTGGGATGAAGAAAAAGTTCTGGGAACGGATAGTAGTGATGACTGCACAAAGAGGTGAATGTACTTAATGTCCCTGACTGTACATTTAAAAATTTTTTAAATGCTAAGTTTTATGTTATGCAGATTTTTGCAACAATAAAAAAAGACAGAATGGCATAATTCCTTTGGGGCTGTGAGCAGATTTATTGCCTAATCAGATTTGAGTTGAGCTTCCAGTTTTTATTTCTTCCTTTAATACCACAAGATTGTTCATATCCTTGAGGACTTATTATGTGCCAGGCATAATACTGGGTTCTAGAGATTCTGAGGTGAATAAACACAGTCCTCACCCTTGATGAGCTCATGTTCTAGAAGGGGAGCAGGTGTGTCAGCAGACAAATTGCAATATAATAATAGAGATGCTGTCAATATGGAAGCAGACACAGGCAGAACAGAAGAAGAAATGGCTGATTCTATAATAGGAGAGGAGGAGTGAGCAGGAAGGTTCAGAAGACCAAGCGGAAGAGGTCAGATGCCATCCATATATGACCCTGTTCTCCTCCACCCCTCGGCCCCTGCTCTAAAAAGTGTTCTGAGAGCAAAGGGGCAGCATGGCTGGGATGTCCCAGTGAGGGCACTGTATAGGTAGGCCCTTCAGCTGACCATGAAGATAAGGGTTTGACAAGCCACTTATCTCCCTTCATTGTTCTCTCCCTCTTTCTTTTCTTTCCTCCCTCCTTCTCTTCCTTCCAAGTTACTCATAAGCATTTGTTAAACAATGTCTGTGACCAGACTGTACTATGGACACAGGGAGAAACAACATACAGTCCCTGCCTTCAAGAAGCTCACATTCTAATGAGACAGAGACAAGGAAACACAAATTTGTAATTTAAGGTGATGAGACTAAGTATAAGGAGAAGACAAGTGAGGGACCTGCTTTGGCCAGGGGACCTCAAAACCATGCTTTCAGCCAGAACTCTCATCAGTTAGAAAGCAAGTATGGATGGGTTGGACCCTTTCACCAGAGCTGATGTAGCCAACACAGTCTATGTCCCTGTGAACATTCCTGACCATCCTGGTGACCAAAGGGTCCAACACCTCCAAGTGGACATGCTCGTATGAAACAGTGGACCTTAGAAACAGGCCAAGGGACAGGCTGGGGAGAGAGGCCCAGAGGGGCAGGACGTGACTCAGGGGAGAAAATGAGGAAATAATAAGTGGAAGAGATCAGAAACAATGGCAACAGTGAGAGGAACATATCAAAGTTCCCTCTTGGGAAATGATTTGGCCCGGGGTCCTTAGTTTTTGTTTGTCTGCTTTTTAAAAGAATAAGATGAACAGATATAGATGATGCAACAAAACACCATGGAGTGGCTTGTGAATTCCTACAGGATGGAGAATGGAAGGTCTCAATTTAGTCTGCCAATTCTTCCAGGAAACCCACCTTGGCCCACTGGATGGAATTAGATGTCTGTTCTCTGAGCGTTCACACCTGCACCCTTGACTATCCCTGCTACAGCACTGACCACATGGTACTGCAGGGGTTCTCAGCCTCTGCACAGCTGACAACCTCAGACAGTTCTCTGTGGTGGGGACCGCCCTGGACATTGTAGGAGAGGTTTAGCAGCAGCCACCTCAGCCCACTAGATGCCAGCAGCACTCCCTGAGTTGCAAAAACTAAAAATGTTTCCAAACACTGCCTAATATCCCCTGGGAGGCAAAATAACCCACAGTTGAAAATCACTGCTGTATTGTAATTGTTTCACCTGCCAGGCATCTGTGATAGTTTTGAATTGACAGATTATTTTATCCCTAGCAGGGCCGGGGACATAGAGATGAAAGATTATGAATGGAAGGACAAATTAAAGGATGAATGTTCCAGTTGAGTTTGCAGATGTGGAGACTGGAGCCACAACACAGACAAAATGCTGGTAAAGGTGTCTCCCTTGTCTTCAGCTACCCTAAGTGAAGATCCTCTCTGTTTCTGGAGGAGGAAACCCATCTTCCAGTTTCTAAAAGTTGCTGAATTAATGTCTAATTTTGTGTTCTTGTTGAGTAAACTTGTAAATATAATTCAGTTCTAGCTGTGTTTGAAAGATGCATATGTGTATGGGGAAGTGAGGTAAGACCCTCTCCACTGGTTTAGCAAAAATCATACAATATGGAACACATAAAAATTTTAATATGGATGCTTTGGGCTGGCAACAAGATGATATGCTGGGAAAACTGAGAGCTCAATAGTTTTGAAGCCCTTGAGTTTTTTCTCAGTTCCAAGTGGAAGGAAAACCTCTTACAGGACCTAGTATTTTTCCAACAGGACTAGCCTCTCTGCCTTGAAGAAAGAAAGAGGCCAGGACTGTGACAGGTTCTGACTCTCATATTCACTATATATCCTCTGTGCCATGCCCTGTGTCTTCTGGGCCATTTCACAGCCCTGGAAAGAGAAGATTAATTCCTACTTGGGGAACAATGGCCTGGTGAACAGGGGATTTTGAGTTAGAAGTCTTAGATGTGAGTCCCAATTCCTGTTTTCTACCTTATGACCTGGGACAAGTTGTAAACCTCTCTAAGCCTAAGTTTCTTCAACTGAGAAATAGAAAAAATAGAATCATGTAGTTCTCATAACTGTTGTTGGGAATAAACACAATAGAGTTTGCATAAGGTGATTTGAAAACACTAAAGCCCATGTAGACTTGGAAGTTACGTTCATCTTCAGAGCATGATAACAGTTATTGACATTGTTTAGCCATTACACAGCCACAGCAACAGGCAAACTGTTTTCTCTTTGCATTCATAGTAAAACCAGAAATAATGCAAGAACCTTTTTGGATCAAGACAGCATTACTAGGCCACATCTTTCAAATTTGGACACTTCAACAAAGCACAAAGGGTAACTTCTCGTGGCCTAGAAGAAAACAAGGTTGCCTGGACCTCTGAGCAGTGAGGTCATTCTAGGCTGCCTTGGCCCCAAGTCTGTCCCCTGTGGTACTGGACAACACAGGAGGTGCTGGGATCCAGCCGCAGGTCTGTGCTGTAAGGAGAGTTTTCAGAGAATCTTGTGTTGGGCCTATTTGAAGACATGATGGCAGCTGGGGTAGCTTTCCTTTTGACCAATGCTCTTCCATCCTCCCTTGCACTGAGGTGCATCGACGTAAGGCGAGAGAGCAGATTTGGTGGAAGACTCACCACATGTTAGCCAGCCAGACATTGGCCCCTCCAGAATTCTCTGCCCCCAAGGTTCAGACTCCAGGTCTGAGAAGGTCAGGCTGGAAGGCAGGGGACAGACACAGTAAGACCTGTCTGGTCTAGAGCTAGAGGGCCCTTGTTCCTCTGAGCACTCAACCCCAGGAACTACTGACAGGTTGGGACCAAATCATCAGTGTTTCCCACTTTAGTGGGGCATGGGAAGAGCCTTTGAACACCACCATTCCCTCCTCCACCCCTTCTCCAACCAGATACAACGTGGCTACTCAGGCAACACACACTAGAAAGGCAGTATTGTTCCTCAAAAAATTGAAATGCTTCATTTGTTAGATAGCTGCTATACTGAGCATACACACACACACACACACACACACACACACACACACACTCGTGTTACCAACCAGCCCACCACTCTGGACTGCACAGAACTCGCTATTCCTGGGAAGTAACTCCAGACAGAGCAGGAGCTATAGGACCATGTTCCGCAACGATGACTTGTCTTTGCTCTGATGGGCCAGTGCCCTGCCACGTCTGCTGTTAGATATAGTGAATATCACCCCGATGTCTAGGCTTGTCCTTGCTCCAAGGTTCACAGTGGAAGGAAAAAGGAGGGGGTGGGTCTGAAGCCATTTGAAGCAGAAGATTGGAGTCCCCTTAGCCTGTCCCTCAGCCCTTGTCAGCACCCTCTAGGTGCACATTTCTGAGAGACAAAGGTCCATTCTACAATTGGAGAAACTTAGTCCCAAGCCTTTGTCCCAGCTGTCCCAGCTTTATCATAGCCAAAGATACGATGGCAGTTTGACCCCCAGGGCAGACCCTGGCCCTGGATGGGTGAGGAACCTGCTCCCCAGCATCTGATTTTGTGACCTGATGCTGGTGATATAGCCCCTTGTTTTAACAGGAGATTCTGAGGGTCTT
The DNA here is from genome assembly GCF_057802395.1 of Ceratotherium simum simum. Lineage (NCBI taxonomy): Eukaryota > Metazoa > Chordata > Mammalia > Perissodactyla > Rhinocerotidae > Ceratotherium > Ceratotherium simum. The sequence goes on along the minus strand of NC_141906.1, from coordinate 86,041,453 downwards.
CAATGCCCACCATCTCAGGACTAAGTGGCCCACAACACAGAAGGGCCCTTGGTAGGAAGAGAACTCAGCCACTCTTTGTCCCATTTATTCATCTCCTCTCTCTGGGACAGAGGTAGATTGGCTTCCATAAAGTTTGTCTGTTTATTTGCTTGAAGGGAAATTAATGCAATATAACACCCATTTATTGATCCAGGTGTGAAGCTGTGCTGGAGGGCCTAACTGGAAGGCAAAGCAGTCTTCAACCTCAAGAGCTATCTACACACGTGGATGAGTAATGGAAATGCTCTGGGTCTGTAAATTAAAGTAATCGTGAAGGCTGAGAGCACAGAGGCTGGCTGGTGAACTCTGTCTGTGGGCCTTCACAGAGGCAGCGAGGCCTCCCTCCCAATGTCCTGCATAAACAGAGGGGCCCCAAGTAGGCAGATAGTGGGGGCGGGGGTGATCCGAGCCCCTCTCCCATTGAGCCTCAAGCCACCCTGGCTTCTGCGCCATCCAAGACAGGTGGATCAGTGGGCACCAGGGCTCCCACGGGTACACCCACCTGCATTGCCCCTGACCCCACGGCAACAGCAAGGCTCATCTGATGGGGCTTTTCCACACACATTGTTCTCTCCAGCTTGTTACTGGCCCAGCTACATCACTACCAGCAATGCGACCTTGAACAAGCTACTCAAACTTTCTGAATCTTAATTTCCTCACCTGCAATAATACCTGCCCAGGAGGATGGCCGAGAGAGCCACGCAAGACAATTCACGTAGAACGCTCAGCACAGTGCTGCCACCTGGGATTTCTCTATAAGAAGTAGGTATTGTTATTTTATTAAGCTTGACAACTGTTCTATGAGGTAGGCAGAGAGGGAATCATCATGCCTGGTTTACAGATGAAGAAACTGAAATTTATGATTAAAATGTGTTGCCTAGGCTCACCCGGTGAATAAGTAGCTGATCTCAATCCTCAATAGGGAACCTATAAAAAAATTGTGGCACATCCATAAAATGGCATATTCTGCTTTTATTAAAATGAAGAGACAGCCCTGATGGCCTAGCAGTTAAAGATCAGTGCCCTCCACTTTGGCGGCCCAGGTTCGGTTCCTGGGCATGGAACCACACCACCCATCTCTCAGTTGCCATGCTGTGGTGGTGGCTCACATAGAAGAACCAGAAGAACTTATAGCTATACACAACTATGTACTGGGGCTTTGGCAGAGGTGGGGGGCAAGGAAGAAAAAAGAAAGAAGACTGGCAACGGATGTTACCTTAGGGCGAATCTTCCAAAAAAAAACATTTTAATAAAAAGAAAAGAAGAAGAATGAAGTATGTACCTCATTGTAATGGAAGAACAGCCAAGATGTTGAGTGGAAATCACACCTGGCATAATCCTACCCAGCATCAGAGACATCTTCAGGGTGAAGAGGACCACTGTGTGGGTCCCAGGCCCCTCGGGCAATGTCTCCCCTCTAGGCCTGGCTTATGGGTCATCTATGGGGCCATCCCAGTATGAGGGGGCAGCAGAAGAGGAGGATTGTTCTGTTGGGAGGAAGGAGCATAGCAAGTTAAAACTAATCTGATGATTAAAGCAATGTGATTTATTACTATTTAAAGTTGCCCTTTCTGCAAATGGAAGCTACCTAGACAAATGGGATTGTGATAGAGTGGAAGCCAGCAGACAAACCTAGCTGGGAGCCTGTCCAAGGCTCTAGTCTCTGTGCATGATGCACTGTCCGACACATATTTCAGGAAACCTCCCGAGGGAGGGTCAGAATCCTGTGATCTGGTCTCCATAACCCCACGGTGCTGTGGATGGTGAGCTCCTCCCGCTTCTGTGCTCAGTCTTCCTCTATGGAGTAAAAATGACCCTCTGAATTTGCTCAGTGTTTTAACATTCACAAAAATCTTTTTTGTACATTCATCTTTTTTGATCCTCAAATAATATAGCAGTTGAAAAAAACTATACTGTCAGGCTTTTCCAATGGATCAGGATTCAATGTACTTCAAAATATATAAATACATTTTTATACTGTAAATATATTTTATAATTTATAATTTGTATATTTTATACTTTCAGATATACCATCTTATTTCATCCTCACAATATCTCTGTGAAACTAGCCAGGCAAGTATTCTTGTTCTTGTTGGGTTGCTGAGAGCAAGAGGTAGAGATAGTTTCAAGCACCTGCCCTAAGCCACACAGCTGGTTTGCTGTGGAGCTGAGGTGATACCAGGTCTTCACATCCTGGTCTAGGGCACCTGCCTGCCTAACTCAGATCCTGAGCAATAAGAAGCAACCTTTCCTACTTGATCCCTCTCCTTCACAGTGTGTGTGTGTGTATGTGTGTGTGTGCGCGCGCACATGCGTGTGCGTGTCAGGGCGAGCCGTTTCTTTTCCGAAGCAACCTTGTCTACTAGAAGATCATGGGACTGACAACAGAAGACCTAGCTTCCCACAGCAGGCCTGCCACTCATTCCCTGCTTCTAAGACTTGCATGTGAAAATTGTTCACATTTGGTATCTACCACAATTCAGGAGCTAAAAATATGCTATCTTATCTATTCCTCACAACAACGTGGGGAATTGGGTTATAATATGCATACTTTATGATCGAGGACACTGAGCTAATGTGATTTTCTCAAAGACACAAGCTGGGAGAGTGTCAGAGCTGGGAGAAATCATGCTTCCCTGGTCCTGGCATCCTTCTCTCTACCTCAGCAGGGTGCTGACAATCTCAGTGAGGTCAGCTTGAGCTCCATCATTCTGGGTCTCTGGGCCTCTTCTGCTCTGCATGTTGTTTCCTGAGGGGAAACTGAGAGAAGTGACCACCAAGAGCCCCCAGACCTGCATTTCAGGCTGGGAGCATGCCAGTGCAGAAAGCAGATGGGAGGACCAGCTTGTTAGGGGGGCAGACCATGCTTGGACTTGGGGTGGCTCTTTAGTCCTCTCAACTTGCTGAGACAGGGCCCTTGAGGAAAGAAGCAGGGAAGCCTCCCTTTGCCCTTCACTGATGGATTTAAGCAGGTCGAGCTCCATCCATGGAGCAGACAGGACATCCTAAGCTCCTTGGTTCCATGGAGTCATCCACATGTGGTGCTTCAGGTTGGAACCACAGACTTTAAAACCAGTAGCAGCCCTGAGATTGTGTCATCCAACACACTCAACTTACATATGAGTAAAGTGAGGCTCAGAAAGTGTAATTAACTTGTCCAAGGTCTTGCTGTGAGTTAATATCAGCCTAGCAGAGCCAGGTGTGTTGACATTGACTTAGAGATGTACAGTATCTACCCTACAGACACCCCCGGCCCTCCTTTCTTCTGGTTGTTGAACTTCTTACAATAGGAGCAAAATGATAAAAATTTTATGAAAATGCCGTATAAGGCAGAAGTGTTTAGTATGGCATATATGATGGAGACCAGGAATAATGCTCCCATCACCTTCTCAAAGGCAAACTTTAGGAAAAGAAAATGACTTTTGGCTGGTTCCTGCCAGGCTCCACAGCACCCTCAAGTCTCCTTGCTTGTAGGCAAGAAAGGCTTACAAACTCCAGAGGACTGAAGCAGTGAAGCGAGGCTGCTTCCACACTGGGGCAAGGTGTAGCCCATTGCAGGGAATGCTCCAAGCTCTAAGCAGGGAGAAGAGAACACATCTCCCAGGGACAGAGAAGCATTGTATCTTCCATAAATAGAGGGAAAGAAGGAAAGTCCATGATGAGTTTTGGAAATCTATTGCAATCTATTGACTTAATTGTTTTCCTTCATCTCTATGCTTATTGTTCAGCTTCGTATCCGACAGTGATTTAATCTCTATCTTATAATGACACCTCTCTGACTTTCAGTTATGCATGGCCTTGAGCAGTCACACCTTTTACTGACAAATTTCTCCCAGATGCAGAGGTCAGTTATGCTGCTTGGATGTTTCAAGGGGTATTTAGTGATAAGGCTCAGTTTTCCCAGCCCTAGCTTTCCCCTAGCTTCTTGCAAGCTAGGCTTTTAGAAGCCTATAAGATAAGGACAAAAGGAAATCTCTCCCAGGAGGCCCCCTGACCTCTTCCCAGGGATGAGGAGCTAAGAGGAAGTCACAATGAGTCTTATATTCCAGCTTTACAGTCTCTTGTTATCTGGGGTTGGAGAACCTGTGGAGTAGAGAGTGGGTGTTGGAGAGAGTCACAGTGAGGGACACAAGGCTTGGTGGGCCTGGAGTGGAGACAACTGCATAGACTCTGAAGTGACCAGATACTGCAGTGGCCAGATCTTATCTTTTTAACAATGGCTTAACAAAATGGCAGTTATGCTTTTCTAATCCAAACGCAGTACCTGTGGTCTGAAAAATTCTAGTATACTAAAGACTCAAGGCATTTCCAGAAAAATCTAGGACCTGTGATTGCTATTTTAAGCCAAACTCTTAGAGATCAAAGTGGAGGAACCATGGAGGAGAAAAAAGAGCAGAGGACAGAGAATTATGCACCTTAGCTCTATGGTTCGTCTGCCATCTTTTACAGCATCATTGAGGGACAGTCGACACACAATAAACTGCTTTTATTTAAAGTAAACAATCTGATGCATTTTGACATATCCATACACTCATGAAGCCATCACCACAATCAAGACAATGAACCCAAAGTGTCTTCAGACACCTTTGTAATCCAACCTTCCTTCTCCTTTATCTCAGGCAACTGCTGATCTGCTTTCCATCACCATAGGTTAATTTGCATTTTCTAGAATTTCCTCTTAGGGAAATCATGTATGGCACCATGTAAAATGCACTTTTTTATTTTTTATTTTTTTGTGAGGAAGGTCAGCCCTGAGCTAACATCCATGCTAATCCTCCTCTTTTTGCTGAGGAAGAACGGCTCTGCGCTAACATCTATTGCCAATCCTCCTCATTTTTTTTTACCCCAAAGCCCCAGTAGATAGTTGCATGTCATAGCTGCACATTCTTCTAGTTGCTGTATGTGGGAGGAGACCTCAGCATGGCCAGAGAAGTGGTGCGTCAGTGCACGCCCGGGATCCAAACCAGGGCCGCCAGTAGCGGAGCGCGCGCACTTAACCGCTAAGCACCTAAAATGCATTTTTTGATCTCACTTTTCACACGGCACAACTATTTTGAAGTTCATCTATGTTTTCACATGGATCAATTTTTTGTTCCTTTTTGTTGTTGAGTTGTATTCTATCATGTGGATATATCACAATTTGTTTTTTCATTCACCTATTGATAGACATTTAGGTTGTTATCAGCTTTTAGCTAATGCAAATAAAACTGCTATGAACATTTGTCTACAAATCTTTTGTGGACATATACTTTCATTTCTCTTGTGTAAATACCTAGTTTTAGAATGGTTGGGTTGAATGGTAGGTGTGTGTTTGACTTTTTAAGAGCCTGCCAAGCATTTCCAAGGTGCTTATACCACTTTACATTCTCACAAGCAGTGTATATATCACATCCTCACTGAGACTTTAATTTCAGCCATTCTAGAGCACGTGTGATGCTTTAGTTTAGTTATAAATCACACTTACCTAATGATGTTGATGTTGAGTATCCTTTCAAGAGCTCATTTGTCAACCATATATCTTTTTTGCTGAAGTGCCTATTTCAAATCTTTTGCTCATTTTTCATTGACATGTTTATCCTATTAAATAATTTTAAGAGTTTTAAAAAATATATATTTAGGCCCAATTTCTTTGTCAGATACATATTTGGCAAATATTTTCTTGGTGTCTTGTCTTTTTATTTTCTTAACAGTGTCTTTTTTATGAGTAAACATCTAATTTTGATGAAATTCAACTTATTGATTTTTTCTTTTATAGTTCATGCTTTTTGTGTTCCATATATTCAAGAAAACTTTGCCAAACCCAAGGTCACTGAGATTTTATTATTTGTTTGTTTGTTTGTTTCTCCTAGAAGCATTGTAGTTTTAGCACCTACATTTAGATCTATGATTCATTTTGAGTTAATTTTTGTATATAGTATCAGTAAAGGTCACTTATTATTATCTAGCTGTTCTATTTCTGTTGGTTCTTTCCCTGACCTTGGGTAATGTCTCAGTACTCAGATGAGAACCCTCTGCAGTTCTCCAGAGTCCTCAGCTCTCTCTCTTTCTCTCCTCCCCCCATCTCTCTCCCTCTCCCCTCTCCTTCTCCCTTTCTCCTTCTCCCTCCCCCTCTCTCTGTCCCTCTCTTCCTCTCTCTTTCTCCCTCTCTCTCATTCCCTCTCCCTCTCTCCCTCCCTTCTCTGGTACTCTGCCCTGTGAATTCCAGTCACTTGGCCTCCCTAAATTCTCAATTCTTTCTCCTAAGCACAGGAAGATCTCCAGGCTGCCTTTGGATCTCCCTCCCTGTGTTGACCCTGGAAACTTTCTCCAAACAGTGAGCTGCCATATCATAGGACTCCTTTCATTTGTTTGCTCTCTCTTAGGGACCTATTATCCAATGTCTGAAAAATCATTGTTTCACCTATTTTGTCCAATTATTTAGTTTAGGTGACAGAGTAAAGCGATTTCCTGTTATTCCAACAGGGCCGGAACCTGGAAGTTAGTTTTCCATTTTTAAGCCGCATGATTTGGGGCAAATCCCTTAATTTGTCTGAACCTTGGATCACCATTTATAATTGGCATACCAATGATGAGGATCCAAGGCACTAAAATGCAGGTAAACTTCTCTAGCCAAACTCACATGGTTCCAAATCTAATTAGCTGAAGTCTGAAACTGAGCAGATTTGCATTTTTGAAATAAGTTTTTAAAATAACTCAAGAACTCAACAGATTCAGATTCATTACCCTAACTCTATTCGTGAAAGTGTTTTGTAAACTCTAACTTGCTAAAGAAATTTGTGTTTATTGGGTTATTCAACATATTTTTTAATTGAAGTATAGTTTACAGATGATCGCATGTTCAGATTTTAATAGTAGGGTTCAATGCAATTTAGCAAACATGTACACACATATAACCACTACCACAATCAAGATATGGGACGTTTCTGTCACCCCAGAATGTTTCCTTATTCTATTCTTATGCCCTAATGGCTAGCACAGTTCTGATTTCTCACACTTTAGCTTAAGTTTTCCAGTTCTAGAAATTCATAAAAATGGAGTCACACTGCGTGTACTTTTCATATCTGGAGATATTTCACTCAACGTCTTGTTTATGAAATTCATTCATGATGTTGCATTTACTCTTGAGTCTATTCCTTTTATTACTAGATAGAAATTCTTTTATGACTGTATCACAGTTTGCTTATCTCTTCCCATATTGATGGAAATTTAGGTTGTTTCCTACTGAGAGCTATTATTAAATAAAGCTACCATGAACATTCTTGAACAAGTCTTTTTTGTGGAAATAGGATTTCATTTCTATTGGGTAAATATGTAGAAGAGGAATTACTGGGCCGTAGCATAGGTGAATGTGCAACTATTTAAGAAAGTGCCAATTTAAAAAAAAAAGGATCATGACATTTTACATTTCCACTAATATCATATGAGAGAATTCCACTTGCCCTATAACCTCACCATACTGTTTATATTCATTCTTTTAAACATCAGTTATTCTAGTATGTTTGAAGTGGTATCTCATTTTGATTTCAATTATTTCTCTAACTACTTATACTGATTGTATTTTATATGCTTGTGGGGGATCAATATGTCTTCTTTTAAAGTTGTATGTAAATCTTTGGACACTTTACTTAAAAGGTTTTTGTCTCTTTATTATTGAATGGGTAGGAATTCTTTCTATATTCTGAATACAAGTTCTTTGTCAAATATTGGAAATATTTCTCCCATTGTGTGGCTTGCCTTTTCCTTTTCTTAAGTGTCTTTTGAAGAGCAGAAGTTTAAAATTTTGATGAAATCCAAACGATCATTTATTTTTCTCTTATCATTAATCTATTGTTTTGTTGTTGTTTTTGTTGTTCTTGAATAAGAAATATTTGCCTATCCAAAGGCCTCAGAGATATTTTTGATTAGCTTTTATTCTAGAAGTTTTGTGGAGTTATTGTTCATATTTAGATATGGGGCCCATCTCACATTACTTATCAGTGTTGGCATGAGATAGGAAGAGGACCACTTTTTCCTATATGGATCTTCATTCGATACAGTACCAATTCTTGGAAAAACTATTTGTTCCCCATCAAATTACCATGGCACCCATGTGTGGATCTGTTTCTGGATTCACTATTCTGTTCCAGTGATCCATTCATCTATTCTAATTCATTTATTGATTACTGTATTGTCTTAAAATCAAGTAGCATAATTCGGCTAACTTGATCTTTCTTTCTTGCTTTGGCTTTCCTAGATCTTTGGATTCCTCTATAAATTTAAGAATGAGCTTCTCTATTTCTATAAGAAAAAACTGCTGCTGTTATTTTTATTGAAATGGCATCCAAATTCTCATTGATTTGAAGAGATTTGACATCTTAATATTGATACTTCCAACTCATAGACATGTTATATCTCTCCATTTTATTTGTCTTTAGTTTCTTTCAGCAAAGTTTTGTAGATTTTAGTATAAAGATCTTTCATATTTGAATGAAATTTATTTCTATTTTATGTTTTTATATTATTATAAACATTTAAAATATAATTTTCAATTTTCATAGTGTTTAGAAATACAATAGATTTTTGCATCCTGCAACTTTGCTGAACTTTCTAATTAGTTCTAGTAGTTTTTAATGGATACCTAAGGAATTTCTACATTAACAAATATGATGTTTATGAGTAAAGAATGTTTTATTCTTCACTTTCAATCTTTAACCTTTTATTCTTTTTCTTGTGCATTGTATTGCATAAATCTGGCAGAAGAAGAAAAAGAGCATGGTTGCTCCTTCATGGGGGATTTACATGACTCAGGCCAAGCAATGGTGTGTGTCACTTCTGCTCACACTCAGTCTGTTCTGTGAGCACACCTGGACTGTGCAGGAGGCTGGAGCATGTCATCCAGGTCTGTGCCAGGAACGACGAGACCACTGACTTGGTGAGTAAGGGAGACCGAGACCATAAAAAACAGTAAATTTACAAGATAATTTGAGTATAAAGATGAGTTCTGTGAAGAAAATAAACACTGTCTGTGTGTGTGTCTGTTTGGTTATGTGTCTACATATGTGGTTTTTGTGTGCTTGTGTAATTCTGAGTCCAAAATCCGGTCTCTGGGTTTTCCATGTTGCTGTGGGTTAGGATTTTCCTGACTCCTGGTCAGGGTTCTCTCCAGAGCTGTATGCCTGCAGGGCCCAATAAATTCCATGGAAGTGTTTTTGTCTTCAATGGACCAGAATGCGAATGTTCTTTGAGAGCTGATTTCTTTACTGAGAGGAGTGAGATTCAATCAAGAATTCAGTCTTTACTACTTCTTTCCCAAACGCTTTCCAGGGTGGAAATTCCCCAATTTCTCATTGCCCACTCATTCTTTCTCCTAGAATATTCCCATGACAGTTCATGGACCCATCAACGTAGAGTGTAAGAGCTGGTCTAAACATCAAGTTCTGGGAGACACAAACATTCAGTCCATAGCATTAAGTTTGAGGGCTTAAATGTTTTTTCTTTCCTTTTTTTTTCCATTTCAGTTCATTTTATTGAGGTTCTAAAAAATAATTTCCTTTTTTTTTCCCCAGTGTCTTCTTTCTTGTACATATTCAACGTATACAACTTAATGATTTGATATATGTATACATTGTGAAATAATCACTACAATCAAACTAATTAGCATACAATTAGCGTGGATGTTCGTGTCCCCCCGAAATTTATTTGTTGATACCCTAATCCACAATGTGATGGTATTTGGAAGTGGGGCCTTTGGGAGTTAATTAGATCATGAGGGTGGGGTCTTCATGATAGAATTAGTGTCCATATAAGAAGAGACAGAAAGGGCTTTCTTCCTCTTTCTCTGCCCTATGAGGACACAGCAAGAAAGCATCCATCTTCACCAGGAACAGGGCCCTTACCAGGAACTGAATCAACCAGCACACTGATTGTGGACTTCCCAGCCTCCAGAACTATCAGAAATAAAGGTTTGTAGTTTACATTAAAAAATAAATTCTAAAATGAAGAAGTGATAATGAGCTTAGCTGCTTTTCTTTCAGCCCCTCCCCTTCCAGACTTTCTGCTTGACCCCTTCCCAAATGCCGTCACAATGTTACCAGATACATACCCATGTTCTTTACCTGCCACACAAGAGGGGCCAAATAAAAGTGGATTGCTAGGCTTATGGCAAAGAAAGAGTTTTTTATTTTGGGTGATGTCAGCTGGGAGATAAGAGCTCTCAAATTTGTCTGATCTCCCGAAAGCTGGGAGGCAGGAGTTTTAAAGGTTGTGAGGAATGTGGCTGCTTGTAGGGAGGGGGATCCTGTGGCCTTGCTGGTCAGCACTTTCCCATCAGCCTGTGTTTGGCCTTGTGAGGCTGCTGGCAGAGAGGAGGGTGGCAAGATAAGGGAATCCCAGATGGGGGTCCTTCAACCGTCTCTGTCTCCTTGGTGGATGGTGAAGTCTGGTGCCAGGAGGCCAAGGAGTTGAGGCCTGAGAAGCTTTAGCTTCTTGATATCAGTTTCCCTATAACAAACCTCAAGAGCTGGTGATTAGCCAGAACTTCAGTGTGTAACAATTTATTACATCCATTTGCCTTGTGGAATTCAGGGATACAAAGGCTAAAACAACCAATATCTACATGTGAATGGACCTTAGAGATGCAGGGAAGGGGAATGAGTGCTTTTTGGTTTTTTAACCCCATATATGCTGGGTTCAACGTAGAGGAACTGATATCAGGGCCAGCAACAACAACACTGGATTCCAAAGAAAATCACCACTAAAGCTAAGAGAAGGAAACAATCCTGACAGGCGAAGGGTGACAATCTCACCCAAAGACATCCATTCTCTTTTACTATTCACAAAATTGGAGGAAATTTCTGTCAGAATGCAAATGTAATGGAAAAAAAAGAAAAAAACACTTTCCTGTTGTTAACTCATAAAACACTGCATTTAGACCCTTAATAATGATACATTAGTAAATAGATAAATAGAAAATCAATTGTGTTCTCTAATAACCAGATTACTGTACACATTCTCTGAAGACATCAGAATTTAGGTGCTTAAAATTTTAATTTTTTTTACATTCAATTTCATTAATTATTAATAATTAGGTTGAAACATGGCACGCACACACACACACACACACACACACACACACAGAGCAATGCCTGCCACAGAGGTGCAGCACAAAAGCCTCCTTCTCTCTGGAGACAGGGTCCTTCTGAGCACAGACAGAGAGGCTCAGGAGCAGGGAAACTGAATGCTGAAATGGAATTAGTGCTGTTGTGCATAGGCTTCCAGAGCAGCAGATGCTGACAGGGTCTCCGCAGCCACTGCTCAAGCCTGCAGAGACTCCCTTGATGGTTTTCTGGAGGGCAGTGGTTCTACAAAACATCCACACTGCCAGGAGGGGCTGGGGTTCCAGCAGGTTCTGCTGTTCACATTAGGTGCAGCCTTAGGTGAGTCTCTTTCCTTCATCCCATGCATGTCTATCCGCTTTCTCAGTCTCTGGGGAGGAACAATGTGGACATCTCCTTTAAGCTTCAATAATGGGACCTGTTGGCAGGAAAAACTTCCCTGAAGCACATGACTTTTTGTCCAAGGCTGTGTACTAGACCCAGCTGCCACTTGATCAGGTGTGTACTATGAAGTCAGTTTCTTAACTTAAGCATCAAATCCCAATCTCTAAAATAGAGGCTTAATGAGTTTCTGTCTTCCTGCATCAAATGAGATAATGGAAGTGAAGATACTGTCAGTGCAAAGTTTGAGAACATCAGGTGATATATTTACAAACATAGGCAGGACCCCTTATATCGCACTACATCAAGTATGGCCCAGATTATGGAAAGCAGCAGCCAGGCTGCATCACTTCCTTCTCCTGAACAGAGACAGTGGAGAAACAAATAAGGAGGCACACTGCTGTTGATTTAGAGAGGGCCATACTTATGTGCTGCTTCCTCATGCATTTCAAAATGTTCCAAAGAAAGTAGGCATTGTCCACGTTATATTTTAAACCTATTCAATTGTTTCCTTGTCACTCATTCATTTATTATTTATTTATCAAAATATAAGGAGCATTGACTACAAGGCAAGTACTGTGCTAGGCTCTGGAGAAGGAGAGAAGATGGAGGGGTGGAGAATACAGTAATAAAGACATGAATCCAGAAGTTCATAATATAGTGAACTATTTGTAAACTAACGAAATATATCGTGATAAGTTCTACCTAATAGAGCCACTTGCTGTAACAGAGGAATGGAAGAAGTTGACAGGCAAAGTGAATGAACTTTCTAGACTGAGGATCAGGAGTTTGCCAAGGAAAGAAAGGGCGGGAGGGGATAATCATACTTTGCAAGCTTTTTGTGTGCACTGTGTGAGATATTGTAAGAGAATTCATTGTAACTTGCAGATTTTGATATAAATGTTTTACATTATTATTGTTGTGGAGGAAGAATAAAAAGAACACCATCAAGTGTATCAATAAGTGGAAAAAACCCAGTCAAATATTTCAAATGTGCCTCTAATAATTCCCATTCATATAAGGGAGTGTTGACAATACGCTGTGTTAGTAACATGGCGGTGAATAACACAGGCAAGGTCCTTGACTTCATGAAGCTTGCCTTCTAGTAGAGGACATGCACAATTAATAAGTAAACAAATAACAAAAATAGATTATTGATTGTGTTAAGTGCTATGAGAGTAAAAACTAAAGGTTAATGAAATAGACTAGAAACAAGAGAAGAGGCATTTCATATACAATACTCAAGAAGAGGTGATGCCAGGGGCCAGCCCGGTGGCACAAGCGGTTAAGTATTCACGCTCCACTGCGGCGGCCGGGGGTTTGCGGGTTTGGATCCCGGGTGCACACCGAGGCACTGCTTGTCAAGCCATGCTGTGGTGGCATCCCATATAAAGTTGAGGAAGATGGGCATGGATGTTAGCCCAGGGCCAGTCTTCCTCAGCAAAAAGAGAGGAGGATTGGCAGATGTTAGCTTAGGGCCGATCTTCCTCACAAAAAAAAAGAAGAAGAAGAAGAAGAAGAGGTGATGCCTGCCTGTGTTGAGAATAAAGAATGAGAGCATCTTGCCACACAGGGAGCTCGGGGACATTTCATCATTAGAGGGAAGAGCAAGTGCAGATGTCCTGAGAGGGAAAGACTCTGTATTCTTGAGTCAAGACACACCAGGGGGACCTCAAATTATTCAACTTGATCTCCTAGAAGAAAAATCGAGTTTGAAAATTGAATTGTGGATCTGTTAATTGAGAAGTAGAAGGTGAGAACTTTGAAATATATCCCTAAGGTGATAATGTCCTTTCTACTTCTTTCATTTCCTCTAATCATGTCCTTTTCTCTTTATCTTCATATTTCTTTCAACTGCAAGCAGCAATAGTGGTAATCTATCTATTATGAGATGTAGGAAAAGCCTTCATCAACTGAAATAAGCCAGAAAGTGGTATTTGAGTGAAAAATAAAATTCACTGTCCCTGAAAAGTGAGAATAGATGGTGTGCTCCATCTTCTCAGAAGAAACAGCACTCAGGTGACTGCACACTGTCCATGGCATGCTAGTGCAGAGCTGGCTTCACAATCTATGATTTACTGCCATTCGTGCCGGGAGGGTGGAATTGAGAACAGAAGAGCCAGGACTTTGAAGGCAGACTCTGGGTTACAAGTTTTACTTGCTGGTTCTTTTTTTCTGCAGGTAACTTAGAAGATATTATTTCAGCTTAGTCTCTCCCACCTTCAAATGATTTCCACCTTAATTTACCTTAGGCTTAAAAACGAAATCACAAATTTTAAAGAGAATATTATGTCTAAAAGACATGGCCAAGTCAATCCCTCTAGCTCTAACCAGGGAGGGCTAGTACTTGACTCTTTTAGCTCCATGTTGCCCCACTGCAAACATGGCAGAGAGCAGCACCAAATGATCTTTGTCATTTTTGATTCCTGGTTGTTGAGTCAGATACCTTTTAAATATAAAACTCCAGGAAAGTCACTACCAACTGATCAATGTTGACACTCTAAGTGCAACTTACTTGCTACAGTTGCTTTATTCTAAACTCTACTTAAATTCTTCCAAGCACCCTATTTAAATTTCTTCCATATTGAATATGGTGAGGTCACACAATTGAAGGAGCTTGGATTCCTGAATGACCGCTTTGAGAAAGCTCACTTGGCCAGGAACTCACGTTAGAATGATGCATGAAAAACAAATTAACTGTGTTAAGAAAAAGGGCAAAAAAAAACTAAACTAAAAAATTCAGGTGGGGAGATACCTGCTTAAACCCTGAGATGTTTTAAAACCCTGAGAGGAGGCAGGAAGGTGAAATATTTTCAGGATAAGCTTTTCATGAGTGTCAGGGCTGAGACTATGGCCCTGAGGTCCTTGAGTGATGTTCTTTGAGTTGGAACCCTAGGCAAGAACCACAGGGAGGCAGTCTCCAAAGCCAAAAAGGAAATTACTGTGAACTTCCAAGGGAGGGAACCTGTAGATTCCAGGCCAGCAGGGCTTTTTTTTTTCTCCTGAGAATGGAGGTGGATGTGACATCAAGAAAAGCAATTTCAGTACTGACTTTGTCTCTGGGTACCGTTTGGAGAAGTAATGTGGCTGATTTGTGGGGCTAAAGGGATGGCTGCCTGAGAGACAGCAAAAGGGATGGAGCTTGCCTGTGGTCTCAAAGCATTTTGAAGATGGGTCTTTTTGCTCCCTTGTGGGTAGTCTGACTCCAGTCTCAAGAAGGAATAAAGACTGAGAGGAAAATCGTTCATACCTCAATGAATGGCACATGCTTCCCTCAGGTTAATTGAATGAGTCAATATGGACAAACAAGTGAATATAAACAAATGAATGGGCTGTGTGCTTGAATCATCCGATAAGGAGATCAGCCCTTTATAGAGAGTGACAGACATTACTAAAGCAGGTAGATAAGTAGCCAAAGGCTGGCACTTCACCATCAAAGATTCTCTAAATAATTTAAAAGCTGGAAACAACCTTAAAGCTAGTCTCATTTTATGCAGGGACATAAAGGTGGCATTCTAAAAGCTACTCCACTAGTTCATGAAAGAACCAAGAGCAAATCCCAGGTCTCTTGACTTCCACTCTAGTGCTGTTTCCAGTATATCAACCTTTGAGGATCCCCTAGCACAGACACAACAGCTATAGTCTCATTGATGAACAAAGGACTGGAGTTTAATTATCTCATGGACTAAAGAAATAATCCATCTTATTTAAGGCTGTCACTGTCCCATCAGAAAAATCCCTCTTCACACCTCCTCTCCATCCCTAAAGAGGTCTTTTCATTAGAGAGTGCTCAGTGGGAGTCCTTTCTATTGTTTTCATGAGGTTCCTCCCACTCCCTCTCCATCTTTACTACTGTATTATGGATTCATGAGCCCCGTTGCCTTTGAACAAGAAAAATGAAAGCCTTTGCAGTCAAAGCCCCATCCTCCCAGCACCCACAGCTCCCACACCCAGGGGCAGCACCATCCTAATATATGACCCAATGTGTTCTACAACTTGAGAGATATTACATTGCAAAGTAAATGAGTCTCTACAGGAAACAGATTTTTTCTGACTCAGGAGAATGGGCAGCCATAATTTAATGCTGTGTCAATTCTTTTTCTCTTAGAGGTATCTTGACTCCCATTTTGACCTATCATTGCTAAATAAGGAGCATTGAACCAGATGGTCAGGTCTGAAATGTAAAATTCAGATTTCATGTAAGATTCGAATCCCAGATTTCCCAGTGCCATATAGGTTCTTAAGGCTGAACGAGTCTCATTTGGTCATGAGCACAGAGCCTGGGTTGTCCAGATTCTTTGTTACCATCTTAGGTCACAGTTAGATACCACTGGGAAATGCTTGGCTAAGAGTTTTGTTCTTCACTCTTCAAGACTCATGGGTGACAGTCCTGGCAGGCATCTGGAAATTGGAACACCAGGAAGAGGGAGAGCGAATTTCTTTAACGATGAGTTTCCTATAGAGTAAATATCCTACTGATTGTCAAGAGATCAGTTTTTATTATCAATTCACACCTGAGCTATCAGTTAACAACTCAGGATTAGAGGAAATAGCACAAAGAAGAACAGAGATGAGGGTGATAGGAATCAGGCTGAGTGGGGATGCTGTATGTAGAACTGGTGGGAAAAAGACATATTTATAGATGTAAAAGAAGAGCATGAAAACAAGCACTCATGAGGCTTTCCTTCTCAGAATTTATACTTTCATTTAGAGCCAAGCCTGGGCCCATGTCTATCTCTTTATGTGACTGTGTTTGTGTCTCTCAAAATCATTGGATTTTCCATTTATAAATGGCATACTTTTGTCCTAGGCAGAATGATCTCTCGTGTATGTTTTAAAAGTTTAATAGAAGAATTGAGATTTCCCTGGGGGATCCCATTCTATGATCTAGTATTCTTCTGTAAAAGGTTTCTGTTTTTTGTATTTTTCAGTTTGACCTGAATTCTTTAAAGATGACTTGCTTCATTTCCTCTGAATATGGATATAAGCACAGTGCTGGAAATAATACTTAGCTTTTCTGTGCTGAAGATTTAGGTATTAGAGTCAGAAGGTTATGGTTCAAGAGCTGGCTTTACTATTTATATCCATCAACTGTAGATAAAAATAATATCTATTTTGTATGGTTGTTGGAGCCACAAATAAGATAATGTTTATGAAAGCACTTTGCCATCTGGAAATCATAGATCAAATGTGGAGTATTTTCACTATTACTGTGACTTTGATCTTTTCTAAGAGTTCTTTAAGACTCTTGGATCTCTCAAGGATGGAGAATATTTCACCACAGCTGAAATCTTTTTGGGAGTTCCCTGCTGCCCTGTCACTTGTTTATGCCTTCTGAAGCAGGAGCATTGGCACACTTGTGCTGCAGCTGTTTTCAAGCCTAGTAGATCCAGTGAGAAGTCACACTTTCACAATTTATTCGTTTTGTGTTGGTTACACTGCAACCAACAGGTACAATAAAATACAGAAATCTACTGGACTCTGCATCAAGGAATATTAAAAAAAATAATAAAGTCATAGGGGAGCAGAGCATTCTTGTGTAATATAAGAAAATATAACTGATTTTCTCTTAATGCCATGTGACTTTAGGGGGCATAAATTTCCAGAAGCAGGACAATGGTTTGACTGTGAAATGACTGGGCTTTCCCATACTCAGGCTTTAGTACCCCATCCATTTTCCTGTCTGCTAGGAATTGCTTGAGTGTGTAGGATGACTTTCCATCTGCCCCTCCAGATCCAATCTTCATCCTTCTTCACCTTCCTCTGTACCCCAGAGGCTGATCTGCGTGAACTGCATCAATGGGATCCCTCACCCTCTGGCTTCGGACTGGATTCCACAAATGAGGATCACTGGCTGAAGATTAGAGGATAGGAGGATAATGAGGCCAAAACACTTGCTCCTCAGGACCCTCCCAGAAGTGTTTCTTTCCGTGGGCTGACTGATTCTGTCTATTAAAGGGGGCATCTCCTATTGGGCAGTCTTCTCCACATGCCTCCTTTCTCCCCCAGTCTGCCACCTCTCTTTGTCCCTTCAGGCCAAGATACAGAAATTAGGTACTAAAGTCCAGCTGTTCCTAACCCCAGGGTACTACGCTACACCATACCATCTCTTGTGGGTTCTAGAGTCTACACTGCCAACACTATTATACATAATCCCTTTATTAAACTCTCCTCAAACTCCTAGTTTGGGTGTGACAGATCTTTCCTGCCTGAACCAAAATTAACCCCTAAAGATCACCTCTTTTGAAGGTTGCATAATAGAGGCACTGTGACTCTGTAGACTGAAGGCAGGGTAACACTCAGAGAGGGGAAAGGGGGAATCACATGGTGTGTGGCCCTGCTATTCCCTTCCTCCTAAATTCCCCTAACATGTGATCCAAGTGAAATGTCAAGTCAACAAAGCCAAGGACAGGTGGGGAGATCTAGAGAGACCCCCAACGTCTGAGCAGGGTGTGTGTAGAGATTGGGAAGTAGGGTAGCAGTTTGGCTCTTTGCCTTGATTGCAGTAGATTTCTTGTGTGTGCTCTATGTATGGTTCTTTCTTTTAAGCCTCCACTTATTTGCTGTATGAACTTGACACAAGTGACTTGACTTATTCATGCCTCCATTTTGTCAAGTGTAAAAACGCATAACACTGTGTCTGTCTCCTGAGATTTGGAAGTAAGTGGGTTAATACATGGTGAAATGCTTGCAACAAGGCATCAGATCTCAGTAAATCTTAGTTGTTATTTCATCTTCTTCTCCTGTCTCCTCTTCTGCTCCTCCTTCATCTTATTGGATCATCGTCTTATCATAATTGTTTTTTTCTACCAACCTGGTGTTTTCAATCTGCATTGGCCATCCCCAGCAAGCTAGGAATTCTAGTCACAGGATTCAATTAGATTGGTTCCCAAGCATTCTGAGTTCTAGTCCTAACTTTCTCTCCATCTTCTCTGATGGAGAAGAAACTTCAAGAGAGGATTTCATCTTTTCCAGGCTCTGAGTTTCTATTTTTTTTTTTTGTGTGAGGAAGATCAACCCTGAGCTAACATCCGTGCTAATCCTCCTCTTTTTGCTAAGGAAGACCGGCTCTGAGCTAACATCTATCGCCAATCATCCTCCTTTTTTTCCCCAAAGCCCCAGTAGATAGTTGTATGTCATAGTTGCACATCCTTCTAGTTGCTGTATGTGGGACGCGGCCTTAGCATGGCCAGAGAAGCTGTGCGTAGGTGCGCGCCCAGGATCCGAACCCAGGCCGCCAGTAGCGGAGCGCGCACACTTAACCACTAAGCCACGGGGCTGGCCCCCAGGCTCTGAGTTTCTTATTGCTCTCATATCATGAGGCAAAACTCATTTCCACTGTAATAAAATTAGTTGGGGGTCGAAACATATGCATGACTATCCTAAACAATCTCAGCCATTAAGAAAAAAAGAAAAGAAAAACAAAGTCTTTTATTGTCAACTGAATTCTTCCTGCTGCAGTTTGTCTAATTTGGTGATTTATCCTCAGTTGAGATTGAGATATGTAACTTGTTTTCCTCTTGTTTATTTGTGGGTGGCAATGATTACTGGAAAACCTCGAGGTTGGCTCAGTGACAAGCTGGAGAATATTGACATCCCTGAAGGGCCTTGAGATGCCAAGTGTTTTCTATCCTGGTTTGCTTTCAGCCCAGGTATTGGCACTACTCACTTCCTTACCTCATTCAGATGCTTCCCTCAAAGACACCTTTTAGAGACCTCCAATCAAGAACCCCTTGTCACTCTCTACCCATTCCTTTACCTGGTTTTAGTTTAGCTTTATAATATTTACCCCTATGTCATACCTTTATATGTTATATTTATTTGTTTAGTATCTGTTTTCTGCACTGAAATATAAGTCCTTTGTGAGACATGATTTTGATAATTTTGTTCACTCCTGTATCCCTGGCACCTGGATGTACTGGAAACCATCAATTAGTCCCTCCAGATCTACTCTCCTATTTGATATGTATACCAGAAGTTGACTCATACAAATGGATCCTCTTAGGATAGGTTTGACTTATGAGTAGCTCTGACAGGAGGTTGGCAGGTAGACAGAAGAGAGTGTAATTACCTATGTGTACCTCTGTGTTCTGGTAACACTGTCTCCCCTTACCCTTTCCCCCCTAGAAGGGATTACAACCCCACCTCCACCCCAGGAGACTACACCAACTGTCATTGATATCCGTAAGTTATACTCATACCTTTGCAAAACAATCCTTTGTTAACATTGTCTCAACAAACCCACTTCTTTTCTGCGTGGACCTTGACTGATAGATTCTGTATTTGACACATAAGAAACATGTTTTGAATGTTTTTTAATAGCTAAAAGCTAAGTACGAGAAAGGAAGATTTATTTTATTACTCCCGTGAGGCTAATAGGAGGAAAAACTTAAAGGGTGAAAGATTATCTTACATAATAGAAACTGGTGCCTGTAATAATTTCCAAAAATCTTTCAAAAGTTTATAAATAAATGAGTTTTAAGCCCACAAAAGTTTTTGTAGTATAATAAGGATGGCAAATAAGGTTATAGATAAGATTTATTAAGAATCTCTGAAATTTAATCCTCTTTCTGATACTTTATCTGTTATCCTTATGATTGGTTTTGTTTTTATTCCACGAACTATACCCTCAGAGACACAGAAGCGTCATCCAGGTTCCTGGGAGCTGAGATAACACCTTGTTTCACTGCTCACTTAAGCTTTATATTATCTGAGAATCCATAGCAAGAAGAGTCATTACACACTGCGAGCTTCTCTGATCCTAACTTATTCTTGGTTGACAGCCAGTCACATTCTGTAGTCTAACGTTCCTGTTCTTTCACTAAAATGGGTTGTCATTTACAGGTCATTGCCTCTTGGGCTGGGATATTAGCAGATAATCAGGTAAATTTTCACTTCCACGTCCTTTGTGGGGGTAGAGATGGTTTAGAACTTTCAGTGGGTAAAGAGAGCATAATAGACTGAAAATGTCTTCCTCCCATTCATCTTGGGGATCTCACAGTGAACCTCAGTAAAATTATAAGACTTTGAGAAGTACAAATTAGAACCTCCTAGGAGAATTGTGGGAAGATATTGATCTCTATAGTGTAATTTGGAATATCATTGAATCTACCTAATTTTTTTTAAAGAAGGATAGGAAAACCAAAAGCTATGAACTTCTACAAGAAGTCAAGTGGCAATGTCTCTCCAAGAACGCCAAAGTGTGAGCAGGTGGAGCCCAACTTCTGACAGCCAGAAGATCTACGTAATACCAGCATCTCTATGAGAGGAAGCAGAAGGGATAAGGGGTCTTTGATAGAACTGAGTCAAGGAGAATCCCCAAAGAGCCAACAGGGACTTACTAGAAATCACTGTGGGTCATTTGAGAACAGCAATTGAAACTGGGAGGTGCTGGGTCTTTTCCTGTACCAATTTGTGGATTATTGCGAGGAGTCTGTCAAAAGATGAAGGGTCTCGAGCAGTTTGAGTTGTATGAACTCTTACAACAAACAAGTGAATGTCTATTCCAGGAAAAAAAAAAAACAAATTGAGCTGGAGCTAGATACAAAATTGAACAGGACATGGGGAAATAAGGGCAAAGAAAGTTAAATGTTTGCACAAAAGTGAGGAGTGGGGACAAAACCAGGAGATCACAGAAAGTATGGGTTTATATTTTTCAAAACAATGACAACAAGGAGTGAAGGCTTCTGATTTTGGCCATGATGGAGTAAATGGCATGGCGCTTGCCCTCCCTTCATAAGCTGGACATGATATAGGAGGCAAATGTTTTCAGACGTTGAACAACAGGCAGCTGGGGTGTTATCCTTGAGAGAGGAGAAACACATGAAGTAATCCCTAACTATCCTCCTAACTTTCTTCCTGATGGCATTTTCCTAACTTGGCAAAGGGAGATAAATCTCAAGAGGAACACTGAATGGTCTCTGGCTGAGCTCAAGAGGCAGAGATCAGAATTCCAGGCTGCTGGAGTGACTGGAAATTGTGAGGCAGAGCACTGAAAAAGAGGGAGCTGTACATGGGTTGGGAGTTCAGACATCTGCACAGGGATCGGCAGTTAAGCCATCCAAGATGTTGAGGTAACCACACGTGGGATATATACCAAGAGCACAGCACTAGGCATATCACAGTCAAATTGTTAAAAACCAAGAGTAAAGAGAAAATATTAAAAGAAGCCTAAGGAAAAAAAGACATATTATATACAGAGGAACAAAAATGGGTGACTTCTCATCAGAAATGATGGAGGCCACAGAGACAGAGATTGGATTGTTGGTTACCAGAGGGGAAGAGGGGAGGGAGGAGGGTGAAAAGGATAATTCGGCACATGTGTGTGGTGATGGGTTGTAATTAGTATTTGGGTGGTGAACATGATGTAATCTATGCAGAAATAGAAGTACAATGATGTACACCTGAAATTTTTACAATGTTATAAACCAATGTTACTGCAACAAACAAAAAATTAAAAAAAAAAAAAAAAAAGAAATGATGGAGTCCAGATGAGAATGAAACGACATCTTTGAAGTATTGATCAGTCAGCTGCATCAGATAAGGGGAAGGGAATAAGTGTGTTTGTCAGACAGGGGTGAGTAAAGGCAAAGTAAATGACTATCCGCCAGTCCCACAGAGCACATAATAACATATGAAACAAAAGCTGAATTAGTTGGTAGTATATTTTCCTTATCATAATCAGAACATTACCTCCTTCTCCCATCCCAAAGGGGCCAAGAACAATGCTTAGAATCAAGAAGAAAGTTAAATAACTTCTGGGTCAAATCAGGTCCTCTTTCTTGGAAGATCAGTGTTGGAGGAGGCTGGTCAAGTATTTGCTTAGATCTGCCTGTGCTTACATGGCTAGAGAGTTTGTTTTTGTTTTGTTTGAAATATAACATAATAAAAGTGCACAAATCTTAAGTATACATCTAGATTAATTTTGACAAAATGAACACATCCCTGTAAGCACTACTCAGATCAAGACACAGTACTACAAACAGTCCAAAAGTCACCTGGTGCTCTTTTCAGCCAATATGCCTTGGCCCAGGCGAGAATTTATCCTGAATCCAAAAATCACAGACTGTCCATCTGTCTCTGCTTGTCTGTTTCTGAATTTTATATAATACAGTGTGTGTCATTTTGTGCCTGGTTTCTTTTTCCTCACACTGATGTTTGACAGATTGCTCCATGTTGATGTATTTATATTTCATTCATTCTCACTGATATATAGTGTTCTGTCTATGAATATGTCACAAGTTATCTGTTCTTCTGTTGATGGATATTTAGATTTTTTCCATTTTGAGGATATTACTAAAAATGCTGTTAGGAACATTCTTGCTCTTGCCTTTGAGTACACATATCTAAACATTTCTGTTTATGTAAGTACATGTGGAATTACAGGTCATGACACTATGTTTAGCATTAAAAGATAAGGTTAACACTTTGAAAAATGGTTTTGCAAATGTATCCCTCCATGAGGAGTATATGAAAATTTCAATTATGCTGTTGCATAATAAAAACACATAGTAGTAACTCTTGTTAATTTAACTGTTGTTTCATCTTAGCCATTTTGATTGATGTGTAGTGGTACATTATTGTGGTTTTAAATTAATATTTCCTCCATGACTAAGAAAGTGGAGCATCTTTTCATGGCAGTTATTAGCCATTTGCATGGTTCTTTTGTGAAGTGTACACTCAAGCTTTAGCTGCTTTTTTCCTACTGTATTCACCGCCTTTTTCTTTCTGATTTATTAAAGTTCTTTGCATATTTTCAGTGAGTCCTTTGCTGTATATCTGTACGCAATATTTTCTCCCTCTCTCTTGGAAAAGCACTTGCATTTTCACTCACTTAAAGGCATCTTTGAACAGCAGCAATTCTTAATCTCAATGCAGCCCAGTTTATCATGTGTATCTTTCTTCTCACATATAAGGAGTAGTGCTTTTGGCGTCCGACCTAAAAAAATCTTCTTATTCCAAGGTCATGAATATAGTCCTCTATGTTTAACCGTTAAGGGCTTTATTGTTTTTCTTTTTACATACGGATCTATAATCCAGGTGGAATTGACATTTTTTTGGTTTGAGGTGGGAATCAAAATTCATCATTTTTCATATAGATATTTAAATGTTCCAGAAATATTTACTGAAGGGACATTGCACTGTCACCTTTGTCATAATTTAGCTGACCATATATGTCCGTGGGTCTGCTTCTGGACTCCTTTATGCTCCATTGACATATTTATTTACTGTTGGTCTTGATATGTTCTCTGATGAATATATAGATAAATAGATATTTGTCTATTCTTGATATTATAGTTTTATAATAGGTCTTAATATCTGGCAGTAAAAGTCTGCTACCTTTGCTTTTCTCCATCAATATTGTATTGCTAACGTTGGCTGTTGCATTTTCATGTCAATTGCAGAATCAACATGCCAAAGCACACAAATACGCACACAGACACACACACACAAACACACAGAGGCTGGGATTTTTGATTGGATTGCATTAAATCAAGATCAATTCAATACGGGGAGAGTTGATATATTAGCAACATAAGAACTTTCAATACATGAATAGTATAGAGTATCTCACCATTTATTTGTCTTTGATTTTTGTCAGTGATATTTATAGTTCTCTGAATAGAGATCTTACACACTTTTTTTAGCTTTATTCTTAAGAATTTGATGTTTTTATGCTATTGTAAAATAATTTAATTTAATTTTCATTTTCTGCTTCTTGTATCATGGTATATAAAAATATCTTGTATACTGTATACTTCTTTATATTGATTTTGGATACAAAATGTTTGCTTAAATTTACTTATTTATTCTCAAAGTTTTTCCATAGAGTTTTCTGGATTTCCTATGATAACAATCATGTTGCCTGCAAATAATAACATTTTGTTTCTTCCTTTCCACTTCCCAGGTGTTTTATTTTTTCCTTGCCTCTTTTGTAGTGGTTAGGGTGACCAGTACAAGGTGAAATAAAAGTGGCTATAGCAGACCTCTTTTCTATTTCCTAATCTTGGTTGGTAGTTTTTCAGTATTTCATCACTAAGTATAATGTTTACTTTATGTTTTTGTATTAGGATGATGTATATGAAATTGCTAAGTGATGTTCCATTGTATGGATATATTGCAAATTGTATATCCATTCTCCAGTTGATGGGCAATTGGGTTGTGATCAGTTTTTTACTATTATAAATACCCCAAGGTCATGAATATATTTTCTTATGTTTAGTTCTAAAAAGCTGTGCTATTTTTTTCTTTTACCTTTATTTATTTATTTATTTATTTTTTTTAAATGTCCAAAATTGAGGAATATTTATTTCAGAAAGAAATGTATCTACAATGAGATATTTTATATTTGTAATTAATAAAAATAAATTTTAAGTAACTGGAAAATTCTTACATGTATTCTTATGTAAAAAAGAAGACACACAATATATATGAATCATCTCAACTGTTTATAATTTCAAATGTTTTTTTTTTTTTAAATTTTTTGTTTATTGCAGTAACATTGGTTTATAACATTGTAAAAATTTCAGGTGTGCATAATTGTACTTCTATTTCTGCATGGACTACATCATGTTCACCACCAAAATACTAATTACAACCCATCACCACACACATGTACCGAATTATCCCTTTCACCCTCCTCCCTCCCCCCTTCCCCTCTGGTAACCACCAATCCAATCTCTGTCCCTACGTATTTGTTTATTGTTGTTATTATCTACTACTTAATGAAGGAAATCATACGGTATTTGACCTTCTCCCTCTGACTTATTTCACTTTGCATTATACCCTCAATGTCCATCCATGTTGTCACAAATGGCTGGATTTTGTCGTTTCTTATGGCTGAGTAGTATTCCATTGTGTATATATACCAGAGCTTCTTTATCCATTCGTCCCTTGATGGGCACTTAGGTTGCTTCCAAGTCTTGGCTACCGTGAATAAGGCTGCAATGAACACAGGGGTGCATGTACCTCTGCAAATTGGTGTTTTCAAGTTCTTTGGATAAATACCCAACAGTGGAATAGCTGGATCATATGGTAGTTCTATCCTTGATTTTTTGAGGAATCTCCATACTGTTTTCCATAGTGGCTGCACCAGTTTGCACTCCCACCAGCAGTGTATGAGAGTTCCCTTCTCTTCACATCCTCTCCAACACATGTTGTTTCCTGTCTTTTTAATTATAGCCATTCTGACGGGCATGAGGTGATATCTCATTGTAGTTTTGATTTGCATTTCCCTGATAATTAGTGATTTTGAACATCTTTTCATGTGTCTGTTGGCCATCTGTATATCTTCTTTGGAGAAATGTCTGTTCAGGTCTTTTGCCCATTTTTTAATTGGGTTGTTAGTTTTTTTGTTGTTGAGATGCATGCGTTCTTTATATATTTTGGAGATTAAGCCCTTATCAGATGTATGGTTTGCAAATATCTTCTCCCAATTGTTAGGTTGTCTTTTCGTTTTGTTGATGGTTTCCTTTGCTGTGCAGAAGATTTTTAGTTTGATGTAGTCCCATTTGTTTATTTTTTCTATTGTTTCTCTTGCCCGGTCAGATGTGGTGTTTGAAAAGATGTTGCTAAGACCGATGTCGAAGAGCGTACTGCCTATGTTTTCTTCTAGAACTTTCACAGTTTCAGGTCTTACATTCAAGTCTTTAATCCATTTGGAGTTAATTTTTGTGTATGGTGTAAGGTAAGGATCTACTTTCATTTTTTTGCATATGGCTATCCAGTTTTCCCAACACCATTTGTTGAAGAGACTTTCTTTTCCCCATTGTATGTTCTTGGCTCCTTTGTCAAAGATTAGCTGTCCATAGATGTGTGGGTTTATTTCTGGGCTTTCGATTCTATTCCATTGATCTGTGTGTCTGTTTTTGTGCCAGTACCATGCTGTTTTGGTTACTATAGCTTTGTAGTATATTTTGATATCAGGGAGTGTGATACCTCCAGCTTTGTTCTTTTTCTCAGGATTCCTTTAGCTATTCGGGTCTTTTGTTGTTCCATATGAATTTTAGGATTCTTTGTTCTATTTCTGTGAAAAATGTTGTTGGAACTTTGATAGGGATTGCATTGAATCTATAGATGGCTTTAAGAAGTATGGACATCTTAACTATGTTAATTCTTCCAATCCAAGAGCACGGAATATCTTTCCATTTCTTTGTGTCTTCTTCAATTTCTTTCAGAAATGGTTTATAGTTTTCGATTGTACAGATCTTTCACCTCTTTGGTTAAATTTATTCCTAGGTATTTTATTCTTTTTGTTGCAATTGTAAATGGGATGGTATTCTTAATTTCTCTTTCTGCTACTTCGTTGTTAGTGTACAGAAATGCAACTGATTTTTGTATGTTGATTTTGTATCCTGCAACTTTACCATATTCATTTATTACTTCTAAAAGTTTTCTGGTGGATTCTTTAGGGTTTTCTATATATAAAATCATGTCATCTGCAAATAGTGACAGTTTCACTTCTTCCTTTCCAATTTGGATCCCTTTTATTTCTTTCTCTTGCCTGATTGCTCTGGCTAGGACTTCCAATACTATGTTAAATAGGAGTGGTGACAGTGGGCATCCTTGTCTGGTTCCTGTTCTTAGAGGGATAGCTTTCAGTTTTTCACCATTGAGGATGATATTAGCTGTGGGTTTCTCATATATGGTCTTTATTATGTTGAGGTACTTTCCTTCTATACCCATTTTATTCAGAGTTTTTATCATAAATGGATGCTGTATCTTGTCAAATGCTTTCTCTGCATCTATTGAGATGATCATGTGATTTTTGTTCTTCATTTTATTAATGTGGTGTATTACGTTGATTGATTTGCGAATGTTAAACCATCCCTGTATCCCTGGAATAAATCCCACTTGATCATGGTGTATAATCTTTTTAACGTATCGTTGTATGCGATTTGCTAGTATTTTGTTGAGGATTTTCGCATCGATGTTCATCAGTGATATTGGCCTGTAATTTTCTTTCTTTGTGTTGTCCTTGTCTGGTTTTGGTATCAGGGTAATGTCAGCTTCGTAGAATGAGTTAGGGAGCTTCCCTCCCTCCTCAATTTTTTGGAAGAGTTTGAGAAGGATAGGTATTAAGTCTTCTTTGAATGTTTGGTAGAATTCCCCAGGGAAGCCGTCTGGTCCTGGACTTTTATTTTTGGGGAGGTTTTTGATTACTGTTTCGATCTCCTTACTGGTGATTGGTCTATTCAAATTCTCCACTTCTTCTTGATCCAGTTTTGGAAGGTTGTATGATTCTAAGAATTTATCCATTTCTTCCAGATTGTCGAATTGGTTGGCATATAGTTTTTCATAGTATTCTCTTATAATCTTTTGTATTTCTGAGGTGTCTGTTGTAACCTCTCCTCTTTCATTTCTGATTTTACTTATTTGTGCCTTCTCTCTTTTTTTCTTTGTGAGTCTAGCTAAAGGTTTGTCTATTTTGTTGATCTTTTCAAAGAACCAGCTCTTGGTTTTATTAATTTTTTCTATTGTCTTTTTGGTCTCTATTTCATTTATTTCTGCTCTGATTTTTATTATTTCCCTTCTTCTACTGATTTTGGGCTTGGTTTGTTCTTCTTTTTCCAGTTCCTTTAGGTGCATTGTTAAATTGTTTATTTGAGATTTTTCTTGTTTGTTGAGATAGGTCTGTATTGCTATAAACTTCCCTCTTAGAACCGCTTTTGCTGTATCCCATAAATTCTGGCATGTCGTATTTTCATTTTCATTTGTCTCCAGGTATTTTTTGATTTCTTCTTTGATTTCTTCATTAACCCAGTCTTTGTTCAGTAGCATTTTGTTTAGTCTCCATGTATTTGTGGCTTTTCTGATTTTCTTCCTATAGTTGATTTCTAGTTTCATACCATTGTGGTCAGAAAAGATGCTTGGTATTATTTCAATCTTCTTAAATTTATGGAGACTTGTTTGTGGCCTAATATGTGATCAATCCTGGAGAATGTTCCATGTGCATTTGAAAAGAACGTGTATTCTTCGGTTTTTGGATGGAATGCTCTGTATATATCTACTAGGTCCAACTGTTCTAGTGTGTCATTTAAGGCCAATGTTTCCTTATTGATCTTCTGTTTGGATGATCTATCCGTTGGTGTAAGTTTAGTGTTAAAGTCCCCTACTATTATTGTGTTACTGTCTATTTCTGTTTTTATGTCTGTTAATAATTGCTTTATATATTTAGGTGCACCTACATTGGGTGCGTAGATATTTACAAGTGTTATATCCTCTTGTTGGATTGTTCCCTTGGTCATTATGTAATGCCCTTCTTTGTCTCTTTTTACAGTTTTTGTTTTAAAGTCTATTTTGTCTGATATGAGTACTGCTACCCCAGCTTTCTTTCATTGCCATTTGCGTGGAGTATCTTTTTCCATCCCTTCACTTTCAGTTTGTGAGTGTCTTTAGGTCTGAAGTGTGTCTCTTGTATGCAGCATATATATGGGTTTTGTTTTTTTATCCAGTCAGCCACCCTATGCCTTTTAATTTGAGCATTTAGTCCATTGATGTTTAAAGTAGCTATTGATAAGTATGTACTTACTGCCATTTTTTAACTTTTTTTTTTTTCCCTCAGTGTTTTAGTAGTCCTTCTCTGTTCCTTACTTCTTCTATACAGAATTGATGGTCACTTTAGTTTGACCTCTGTCTGAAAGCTGTACTCTTTAACTACCCTCCTCCCTCCTTTTTATGTTTTTATATCATATCTAACGTGTTTTTTGTGCATTTGTATCCATTACGTTCTAATCGTGGAAATAGATAATTTTTCCTATTTGTGGTCTTCTCTTTTCCCCTTAAATCAGTCCCTTTAACATTTCTTGTAGCACTGGTTTCTTGGTGACAAACTCCTTTAATTTTTGCTTATCTGGGAAAATTTTGATCTCTCCTTCCATTTTGAACGATAACCTTGCTGGGTAGAGTCTTCTTGGCTGTAAGTTTTTTCCTTTTAGCACTTTAAATATATCGTGCCATTCTCTTCTAGCCTGTAAGGTTTCTGCTGAGAAGTCAGCTGATAGCCTTATGGGGTTTCCTTTGTATGTAACTTGACATTCTCTTGCGGCTTTTAGGATTCTCTCTTTATCTTTAATTCTGGACATTTTGATTATGATGTGTCTTGGTGTGGGCCTCTTTGGGTTTATCTTGTTTGGGGCTCTCTGTGCCTCCTGTACCTGGATGTCTGTTTCCTTCCTTAGGTTAGGGAAGTTTTCATCTATTATTTCTTGAAATAGATTCTCTGCCCCCTTGTCTCGCTCTTCTCCTTCCAGAACACCTATAACATGGATGTTAGTGCGCTTGATGTTGTCCCAGAGGTCCCTTAGACTGTCCTCACTCTTTTTAATTCTTTTCTCTTTTACCTGTTCACCTTGGGTAATTTCTTCTAGTCTTTCTTCCAGCTCACAGATCCGTTCTTCTGTATCCTCTACTCTGCTTTTGAGTCCCTCTAATGAATTTTTCATTTCCAGTATTGTATTCTTCATTTCTGATTGGTTCTTTTTTATATCTTCCATTTCTTTGTTGACATTCTCACTGAGTTCATCTATTCCTCTTCCCAGATCCGTGAGCATCCTTAACACTCTTAGTTTGAACTCTCTGTTGGGTAGGTTGCTCATTTCTGTTTCACTTAGTTCCTTTTCTGGGGTTTTGTCCTGTTCCCTTACTTGGAATGTATTCTTTTGCCTCCTCATTTTGCCTCTTTCCCTGTGCTTGTGTCTACGTATTAGGTAGGTCAGCTACGTCTCCTGCTCTTGGATAGGTGACCTTATGTAAGTGATGCCTTAGGAGGCTTCCAGTGTGCTTCCCTCAGTTCTCAATGTTCCAGGGGTGGTCCCTATGTGGGCTACGTGTGTCCTTCTATTGTGGCCTATTAGCTCTCCCTATAGGCGCCCAAGGAGGCTGAGTTATGCTCCTGGCCAGCTGTTGTAATGCTCAGCTGCTTGTATTTGTTGTGGGCCCTTCAGTCTCTTTATCAGGTGTGGGGAGCCCCAGCACAGTTGGCTGTAAGTTCTAATACCACATTTGTGTTGCAGTATTTCTTTTAAGTGAGTAGGACCCCAGTGTGGCAGGTTGTTAGGCTCAGGGCCTTACAATTGCTGTAAACCTCTAGCCTATTAGGTCTCTTGTCAGCTCTCTGGGGATTGCAGCTGGGTGGGGCTGCCCTCAGGCACAGGAGCACCCAATTGTTTCAGGCTTTGGAAGGTGGGGCAAACCTCCTATGTGGGTCTTTGAGAAGCACAAGTCTTCTGCAGCTGACAAGCCCTGTTGCCCACAGGTCCACACACACAGTCAACACAGTCCTGCTCCATGTGCGCGCCCCGACCTCCCCTAGCGGACCCAGTCTCTCCACGGCGGGAGCCCCACACACTCCGCCACCACCCCACACTCTCCACCCGCTCCTTGTGCACACCCTGCCCTGCTCAAGTCAGCTCAGTTGCCAGGCTGCAGATATTCCAGTCACCAATCTATGCAGGCCCACACGTTGCCTGAGGGCTTGTTGTTGGGTGGGGCCAGTCTCTAGGGTGGGCTACCTGCCCTGGCTGAGCTGGATTAAATCGGTGCTCTAGTGGGTGGAGCAGACCCTGGGCTAGCAGGCCTCAGGGAGAACTCCAATGGCGTCTGTGTCAGCACGCTCACACCAGGCCACAACAATGGCTGCCGCCAATGTCCCAGTCCCTGGAGAGGTCTCACCCCTCACCGTGATGCACTCAGGGCCTATTAGGTGAGTCTCTTGTCACCGAAGCACTGTGTACCTTTCTTTCTGGTGATTTTAGGATGCTTTCTGGAATGGGTGAGTTTGTGCGCGGGCCCTTTAAGAGCCAGTTTTAGTTTCTTTGTGAGCCGGGTTTTCTGGGGGTGCTCCCCAATGCTTTAGTAGCAGGCAAAGTCAGATATTATGCCACTGGTGTCGATTGTGCTGGGTCCACCATATGCCCACAGCGGGGGCGCACCGCGGCTCAGGACCCCGTGCCTCCAGGGAGGGTGCGTACCTGTGAGCTGCTCCCGGCGGCCGTGAAGCTGGCGGCTTGTGAAGGCGGCGTTTTTTTCTCCAGAAGGGAGTCTCTGCCTCTTCTACCCCAGTTAGGATTGTCCGTTGTTGCAGGAGTTCCTCTTATCCAGTTTTCAGTTCTGTCTCAGGGGTAATTTTTCCACGCGTAGTTGTAAATTGTCTGTGTCCACGGGAGGAGGTGAGTTCAGAGTCTGCCTAAGCCGCCATCTTGACTCCGCCTCCTTCCTCTTTTACCTTTAGATGTAAGTCTTTTCATGGCCATACGTTTCAATTTTCTTGGGTAAACAAGTATGAGAGGATTGCTGTATGATGATGTAAATGTATGTTTAACTTTATTAAAAGACATCAAACTCTTATGAAAGAAACCATATCTATTTGTGTTTCCACAAGCAATACATGTGATTCCATGTTGTTTACATCCTCACTAACACTTGGTATTTTCATATATGTTATTTCTGACAATTATGTTAAGTTTTATGACTGCTGGTTCTTTTTCCAAAAAATTAATAGAGTTTATGTTTTAGAACAGTTTTACATTTACAGAAAAATTGAGTCAAAAGTACAGAGCTCTCCTAAGCCCCTTTTACACCCTTTTCCCTCTCCAGCACTTCCTCCCACCACTCACACACAGTTTCCCCTTCTCTTAACAGCTTGCACCAGTGTGGTACATTTGTTACAATTGATTAGCCAACACGGACACATTAGATAAAGTCCATAGTTTACATGAGCGTTCACTCACTGTGCTGGGTTGTGACAAATGTATGATGACATGGATCCACCTTTACAATGTCATACAGAGTAGTTTCACTGCCCTAAAAATCCTCTGTGCTCAGCCTATTCATTCCTCCTCAACCCCCACCAATCCCTGGTAACCACTGATCTTTTTACTGTCTCCATAATTTTGTCTTTTCCAGAGTGTCATATAATTGGAATCACGCATTATGTAGCCTTTTTGGATTGGCTTCTTTTACTTAGTAATATGCATTTAAGGTTCTTCAATGTCTTTCTATGGCTTGATCACTTCTTTTTGACACCAAATAATATTCCATTGTCTGGATGTACTGCAGTCTATTTATCCATTCACCTATTGGAGAACATCTTGGTTGCTTCCAAGTTTTGGATATTATGAATAAAGCTGCTATAAACATTCATGTGCAGGTTTTTGTGCGGACATAAGTTTTCAATTTATTTGGGTAAATACCAAGGATCATGATTGCTGGATCATTGGTAAGAGAATGTTTAATTTTGTAAGAAAATGCGAAACTGTCTTCCAAAGTGGCTGTACTATTTTATATTACCACCAGCAATGTATGAGAGTTCCTGTTGCTCCACATCTTCACCAAAATTTGGTGTTGTCAGTGTTATGGATTTTGGCTGTTCTAATACATGTGTAGTGATGTCTCACTGTTGTTTTAATTCCCATTTCCCTGATGACGCATTGTCGAACATAATGTTGAACAACATTTTATATGCTTATTTGCCATCTGTATATCTTGTTTGGTGAGGTGTGTGCTCAGATATTTTGCACATTTTTAAATTGAGTTGTTTTCTTATTGTTGATTTTTGGGAGTTCTTTGTACATTTTGGATAGTAGTTCTTTGTCAAAATTTATGTTTTACAAATATTTTCTCACAGCCTGTGGCTTGTCTTTTTGTTCTCTTAATAATGCTTTTCCCAGAACAGAAGTGGCAAGTTTTAATGAAGTCCAACTTCTCATTATTTCTTACATGGATTGTGCTTTTGGTTTATCATTGCTTTTTATAGAGAAGATATTCTGAGCTCCTCACTCAGTCATTCCAGAAGTCCACCTGCCTTTATATGTTCTTAAACTTTAATGTGTTTCAGGCACCGTACTAAGCAACTCATGTTCCTTGTCACATTAAATCTTCCCAACGCCCTTATGTAGTAGATATAATTTTAAACATCCATTTTGTTACACAATGGAACTAAGGCTGAGAAAATTGCTCAATGTTACAAGGCTAGCAAATGGTGAAACTAATATTTTAATCCAAACAGCCTGACTCAGGAGGCTGCTCACTTAAACAATGTTCTCTGCTGCCTGTTGAAGACTTTGGTATGCATCCAGGCTCTTGCCTGGTGTGGGGCCCTTCTTTACCACAACCTCCATAGTGGTTGCAAGATGATAGCTCATTCAATTGTTCTAATTTCAGTAAGTCTTTCCTCACGTCTAGCTCAAATCTTCCTTTTCATCATTCCCACTGATTCCATCCACATCTGGCTAAAAATTCTCCACTGGCTTCCCAGTGCACTTCAAATAGAATCCAAACTCTTTGGCATTCCAACACGGGGCTGAAATGAAAGAGCACCTTGCCTGCCTTTTGCATCTCTTCTACCACTCATCCCTTGTTCACAACTGCAGCTGCACTGATCTCTCTCTGGAAAATATAACAAGCTCTTTCTCACTGCAAGGCATCCGCACTACTAATCCCTCTCCCTAGAAGTTCTTCCTGAATAACTTCGCATTTTTGGTTCCTTTTCATCATTCAAGTGTCCACAGCCAGTCCATTTCATTCTCTATTTCTAGCTTTTTTTCTTTTCTTTTTTTTTTTGTGGTTATCATTTGAAATTATTTTACACATTTACTGGCTTACTAGCTGGTTTTCCCCTGCTATAACATATAACTATATTAGAATTGCCTTTTACTTGTCTCTATCCTCTTACTGGACTGAAAGATGTGTTTGTTTTGTCTGTCATTATATCCATAAATTATATCCAGCAAAGTGACTGGCACAGAACGATTATTTTTTAGGTTGAACTCTCTCAACGTTCTTGTGGTATAGGCATATTCTTTGGAAAATCCAGAGTTGGATCTCAGATTTGTCTGACTGAAAAGTTCAGGTCTTTTCACTTGCTCCATGCTGCTGTCAGTAAGCATAGCACATAAAAACTTTCTGGTCCCTAGATCTCCTTTACCAAACTCAGTAAAGTCAATTTTACAACTACTGAACCAGAGGTGAGTTCCAATGGAAGGTGGCATTCAAAGTAAAAGAATTACCATCAATTAGGTTTAGCAATAATCTTAGAGAAATTGGCACATGAAAAATTTTGTGTAGTTTCGCTTGAGATGTAAACATCTCTGACAATCATGAGCTGCACTGCTTTTCCTAAGTTTCCATCTGTTTAGTGATGGGTTGGGTCTAGCCTTGTTGTCATGTAGTGGAAAGTTTGTTTTGGAGTGGGCTTCAAAGGCCTTGGCTTAGTGTTGGCCAAAGTTTTGTCATGTCCCTGAAGCCCTTCTGAATCCTTGCTCAAAACTGAGGGATTTTTTAGATTTCTTCATGATCCAGTCTTGGTAGGTTATACATTTCTAGGAATTTATCCATTTCTTCCAGGTTATCCAATTCGTTGACTTGAATTGTTCACAGTAGTCTCCTAAGATCCTTTGAATTTCTGTGGTATTGTTGTAATATCTCCTCTTTCATTTCTGATTTTATTTATCTGAGTCATCTTTCTTCTTTTCTTAATCTAGCTAAAGTTTTGTTCATTTTGTTCATATATTCAAGAAACCCACCCTTAGTTTCGTTGATCTTTTCTATGTTTTTTTTCTGGTCTCTATCTCATCCGACTTCTGCTCTTTGCTATTTCCTTCCTTCTGGAAACTTTGGGCTTTGTTAGTTTTTTTTCTAGTTCCTTAAGGTGTAAAGTTAGGTTGCTTATTTGAGGTGTTTTTTCTTAACGTAGGCTTTTATTGCTATAAAATTCTATCTTAGTACTGCTTTTACCACATCTCATAAGTTTTGACGTGTGTTTCCATTTTCATTTTTGTTAAGCTATTTTTTGATTTCTCTTTAATTTCTTCTTTGACTCATTGGTTATCAGGAGTGTGTTATTTAACCACAAAAAAAAAAAAAAAAAAACCCTGTGCGGGCACATGCTTCTCATTGCCCCTGCAGGGGTCCCTGGGGTTAGCTCTGCTCCTTGGGCCTGTCACTCGCCTGCTTCTTGGCATGGTCGGCCCTGAGCAGACACAGGAAGTGCAGGTGGGGTCTTCTTGGTCTTTACCTCATTTTCCCCAGGCTTGACCTCTTGGAGCTTGTAGAGAGACAGCCATTAATCTTAAACATGGTGTTATTGGGAAAGGGCTGGAGGAAATGGACCTCCTCCACAGTTTCCCGAACCAGCTCCCTCTTCTCCTCCTGGGATTACAGGAGATAATATCTGGATGTTGTCTGGTCAGAGGAACTGCCTGCATAGAGAGTCAGTCCAGGCAGGAAGAGAAGGCAGCTTCATGGTATGATAATAAAGGGCAGGCTAGGGCTAGGAATAATTTAAGGCAGGGGCTTGGGGCAGGGCCCCAGCACACAGCACACTGCATGTTTGTCAAGGGGTCATTTGGAGAAAAGACATGGGCACCAGGAGATGATGAGAGCAGAGGCTGCCCCCTGCATCTCTCCCCTGAAGGGCTGCTCCTCTGGAGAGGAGAAGGGCCTGGCTGTGCTCAGGATGCACTGATTGCACTAGGTAGCAGGACGACAGAGGCATCAAGCTCACCAGTTACTGGCATAGGAGGTGCAGGCATCTCCTTGGTTTTTAGGACTGTCACCAGCCACTTTGCAGGCACAGACCCAGCCTCAACCTGCCGCCAGAAGGCTTCTCCTTGATTCTAAACTCCCTGTGCCTTTGGTGGCTATGGAAAACCCTTGATGCCCTTCCCTCTCTACTATATATCTCATGGACTTGCTCATTTGGTAGTTTATTGAATACTTTCTTGGCTTTGTGCATAATAGTCCTGGTCTTTGCCTTCTAGGATTTGTCACCTAGAGATGAAGAGAACCAAATAAATGCAAAGTCACAATTCATGGTAAGAAGTCATGAGCGGTGTTAGCCTTTGATTTTTTTCTCTCCCTCAAAGTGAGTAGGATTGACAGGAGGGGTAGACTCAGGAGGGTTTCCTTTCAATTATCTTTATGCAGTGGCTTTTATCCATTTGGGGGTTACTAATCTAAAATTTAATACAAGAGGTAGATCTTTTCTCCAGAAAAATGAAAACAAAACAAAATTTCACATTCATGAAATTATTTTCTATACAACATAAGGACCTCCTTAGCCATGTTCCTGGAAGGGGGGTTCAGAGTAGAAAACACCTACATGGAAAGCTCCCGATTCACTCCCAGGATCACCACTGCCACCATCACAGCAGCAGTCTTAGACCTGCTCACCTCATCTGCCAATCACACAAGCTCTGATTGAAAATTGCGAGGAGGACAAATCCACCTCAGACAGCTGAAACCAAAGTGTAAAAGAAGGCTGGGAACTTAGATTGTAGTAGTTTACAGTAGTGTTTGGAAACTGCCATGTGGGTGGACCCCGGCTCCTGCGAGAGCATCATTTTGGATGCCCAGCTATAAAATGAGCCTCATGTGCCTAGGCTTTCCTGATTCTGGCACCACCAGGTGAAAATCAGGAAGGCAAGGGCATTGGCTAAGGCTTTGGGGAGGGGGCTTCCACAGACCACCTCCTCCAGAACTATCTCCTCTCCTTCCCACTCTCTGAGACAGCTCCATGCCCTTCCAGGAAAGTGACAGCTGCTCAAACAATGGTCTGAAAGATTGCACTATCTCTTCCCTCTGGGGCATTTATCTTATTTTATTTCTCAGTAGTGGGTTTCCTGCTGCTCTGCCGTGGAGAGAAAGAAGACCTTGTAATGTTGCCTATATTTACAAGGGCTTCATTTTTGCCCCACCATGAGTTGGGGAATTCGCCCATCTCGCCAACACTCACCGTGTGCATCCATTGAAATGCCTCCTCAACTTGTGTAATTTCATACCTGAGACTGTGCTACATTTCCATTTAGGAAAAGAAAATGAGAAGAAACAGGCTGGAGACCAAAGGAAGTTAAAAGGAAATGAGGAAGACGGAGACTCAACTTGACTTTGGAAAACCTGAGTCTAATGGAGGAGAAGTATGTACACCCCAAATAGCCACAGATAGCTGAGAATAATTATGGTTTAATCAGGAGCACCTTGAATAATTCTCGTAACCTCTCTGAAACTCAGTTGCTTTTATAACAACGTCTCCCTGGTGTTGTCAGAGTCACATACTTTAAAGGAAGGGATGTCTACGACTCCACCTTGTACAGCACCTCCGCGGCCACTCAGTGCCATCGATGGCCATCAGTGCCATCACTCTGGTTTATGGTGCTTGGCACACAGTGACGTAGGTAAGCATTTGTGAAGAAATGAATTGATGAGTAAACCAGAGCTGGCAGGTGAAAGAGTGACTGGAAGTGGCCCCACTATTCAGGGAAGACGCCAGCAGGAGGGAGGAAGGTGGAGGAGTGCTGGCCCTGCTGAGCACCTAGGAAGCTCCTCTGCCACAAAAGCCCATTATCTGAGCATGCACTGGGAAGGCTTTCCTGGGCCCCTGTGTCCAGGCAGCATGACGGTCAGTCTGGTAAGGGAAATGAAGCCCTTGTGCTCAGACTTTGAGTTCAGAAATGAAATCCACAACCCCTCTCCATTCTTTCTGCCCCAGGGAGAGCTCTGCAGGCCTTCCTTCACTTCCATCTTCTTTCTTCTCTCTAGCATTTCATTAAATGCACTATCACTTGCTTCCCTCTTTGATTCAGAGATCAGGACCTGCCTTGGTGCTTTCCATCTGGCACCCAGCATTAGAGTTTCTGTGTCTGGGGCATTTGGTGGCTCTGGGTCCTGGACAGCATTTCCACAGAAGTGAGGTCGCAGCCTGTTTGGCTCTGCTGAGTGGTCTGAGACAGGGACCCTCTCATCCTTGGCCAAGACAGATCCCTGGAGCAGAATGACAACCTGCAACCTGGCAGAGATAGCACGCTCTCAGGGACAGATGCTGCTTAAATGTGCAGAAAATGAATGAGATTCAGAGTTTGCAAATTCTTGTAGTTTTTCCCCTGGTTCCCATAATCAAAAAAGAACTTGTTTCTGAGTCAAAAAGTTTTGCTCTGCCACTTACTACGTCTTTGAGTAGATCATTTAATCATCACGTTTGAATCTCAGTTTCCTCATGTCTAAAAGGAATTTATGTGATCCTTGTCAGGCTCAGCTGAGATGATAAAAGTGGAAGCAATTTGAAACTTTGTAAAAGCCTATTTATATATTAGTATTATAATAATAATAATGTTGATAGCCTCCTTATGATAATACCCAAATGCCTATTATTCTTCCTAAAAGCCCTGAAAGAAGGAGCCCCTCACAGAAACATCACCACCACTAGGCAGCTCTGCCACTCTGGCAGTCAATCCAGTAGCTTCAGAGGATGCTCACTTCTGGGAAGGATGGATGACAGA
The DNA here is from genome assembly GCF_057802395.1 of Ceratotherium simum simum. Taxonomy (NCBI): domain Eukaryota; kingdom Metazoa; phylum Chordata; class Mammalia; order Perissodactyla; family Rhinocerotidae; genus Ceratotherium; species Ceratotherium simum. Next base: position 86,002,668 of record NC_141906.1, on the reverse strand, counting down.
GTTCTGAAACGTCCCCAGCAGTGCTCTCAAGTGAAGGCCCACAGACACTCTCATGACCGGGCAGATTCCTGGAGCCACCAGCCGCGCTGCTAGATGGAAGGCCTTCTTCCCAAGGGCACCTCCCGGCTCCTAAAGGCCCTGATCTCCTGAGAGACCGAGCAGTCAATAGTGTTTCCTTTGTACCACCAGGAACTCTAGGGCAGTGCTGGTGATACCAGGGAAATAATTCACATCTGGACATGTAATTACATGCACAGTCTAAGCACCTTCCAGCTTGCTGCATGTGAACACGATCCTTTGATTTTTCACAGATGATTTTCTATGGTTTCATGCCAGGCAAGCTGGCCCATTTATGTGGTCTCATCCTTTGCACAACAGAAAGTTCCCTTCACCACAAATCCCCTTTCCCTGGTTGAAATTCTCAACATTCAAGGGTCAATTCAAATGCTGTCTTCTCAGCGATTTTCTCTGACACGTGTTTTCCCATTTTGAAGAATATTCCTTCCTCTTGGCTCCACTGTATTTTGACTTTAACTCTTGCATGGAACTTTTCTTTCTGGCCATGTATCACGGCTGTCCATGTATCTGTATTATCTCCCATAAGATTATAAACCGTCAAGTGTAGGGTTACACTTCACTCGTCTTTGCCCCTTCCATAGTACCTAGAAAAAAACCTATTTACCCCCAGTGCCCAGCACAGTGTCTGGCACACAGCAGATGCCTAGTAAGTGTTTGTTGAATGACTGATATGTGGAAGAGAGGAAACTGAGTAAATGCTATAAGACATAATCAAATTAGGCTTTTTGACTCTCAGTCCAGGGCTTTTTTTAATCAGAAAATAATCCACTTAAAATTATTATCATCATTTTAAAGCCAGAGCTATTTTCCTGAGATTCCCTTGATCAGTAATAAACATGGTTTGTTTTCTCTATTGTGGCTTCTAGTCTGCTCTCCATCCCAAGGCACAGCTGCTCATCTTTGGAGAGTTACACCAAAGCCTAAGGCAAGGCTTTCCAACTGGGGGAGCTGAGTGCCTGGTTTTCTAAGGATGGGTCACAGGTGACCCAGTTATTGATCCCCCCCCACCCTTCCAAGGGGTTGGGCAAAGCTAGGGCAGCTGGGACCCTGAGGATAGTCACTCCTAAGTATCTGGGCTGAATCTTAATGCTGTTTATTTGTGCATAACATGGTTATGTACATGAAAATGGTTGAGAGGCACAGCAACAAACTGTTGAATAGATGGACAGGTGACGGATGGAGAGGTGGTACAAGGTTAGTCATGGATTGATATTTCTTAAAGCTGAGCAATGGTATGCGTGGGGATTAGATGGACTATTACTTCTTCTTTAGAGTATGCTTGAAATTTCCTATAAAGAATATTTTAAAGATAAAAATTAATAAAATTCTCTATCAACATAACTTTATCAAAGTTTCCCCAAGTTGCAACACAATTATATACATTTCAAAGAAGAGATATTCATTTATGGGAGTCAGACCCATTGAGGGGTGTGGGGGTGGGCTCATCCCCTTTTTATGGCCAACTGATCCTACATCAGACTTTGAAACTCTGTGACTCAGGCCTGCCTGTTCTCCACAGCCAGCCTGGCTCCACCCCATTGTGCACTAGTCATGCGGTCCTGAGATGTCTGCCCCATCTCCTCAATCTCCAACTTCATCCCCTCCAAAATGAGAAACCCTGCCTCCTTGGAGCACGCCAGCACAGACCACGCACCGCACACCCAGGACATGCTACAGCCCCTCCAGCCAAGTGCTCCTTCATAGACAATCCCAAAGGCACTGGAAGGTGAGGCAGCCTATAGAGCATGACTGTAAGTGGAGAGCTAAGGTCGAGGATGTGGCCCACCTGGTGGTCTTTGGTATTAGAATCACAGGGTGCAGCTTAGGGTCCAGCCATCTCCTCCCTGTGGTTCAAAGTATTAGACATTTATCTTTCCCAGTCAAGAAGCAATTCCACCTAAATTCAAGGATTTTTTTCTTCTGAAAGTTCTTCTTGGCCTAAAGATAAGAAATCTGGGCCAATTCACTATCTTTCTATAAACATATGCCAATCTTGGTTCCAAGAGTGTCTCACCAGCTATCTGACTCTGAGGAGAAATGAACCAACGGAACCACATCTGACTGCTGCAAGCTCAGGTTCAACCAACACGTGTGGACCTCAGGAGGCAGGCACAGAGGTATTTGGACAGTTAATGATCTCGGAGATTCAGTTTATGTCTTAGAGTCCAGTGGTGAAACGGGTCATCATCTTCTGTCGTATTTCCCAGTTAATTTTTTAAAGCCTGTCTCCTTCTCTCTATCCCCACTGCCTCTGTAAATTTGAGGCCTCTATCATTTCTCACCTGGACTTCGGTAGTCAGTCTCAAGGGAGTCTCCTTGTCTCTGGCGTCATCCTACTCACACCATCCTTCACACAACTGCCAACTTGACCTCTCTAAAATGCAAATCATGCTCTGATAAAAGCCTTTGATGACTGCATGGCCTGCAGAATCCAGTCCAACTTTTTTTTTTTTTAAAGATTTTATTTATTTTATTTTTTCCCCCCAAAGCCCCAGTGGATAGTTGTGTGTCATAGCTGCACATCCTTCTAGTTGCTGCATGTGGGACTCGGCCTCAGGATGAACGGAGAAGTGGTGCCTCGATGCGCACCCGGGATCCGAACCCGGGCCGCCAGCATCGCAGCGCGCGCACTTAACCACCAAGCCACAGGGCCGGCCCAGAATCCAGTCCAACTTCTAACCAGAGAACAAAGATTTTTATTAGCTCAGCTCGACCCATGCTTCTTGCCTCTTCTTAAGCTCATCTCCTCTCACTGTGTTCATATTCATCAATCTGTTCCCTGCTCCTCAGAGAAATCAGCCTGAACTGCCTTCATCATCCACTCAGTGAATTCCAACTCATTTTTTAAGACCAACACAACTGTCACCTCTGATTTGAAGCTTTCCTGGACACCCCTCCCACATACCTCCAAGCTCCATATCCCATCATCCACATTCCCACTGTGTTTTTTCCATACCTCCACTACAGTCCTTACCACAGGCAGGCAGAACCTATAGGGGAGGCACTTTCATCTTTGTGCTTCTATCCCACACAAGTCCCTCCATAAATTCTTCTGCTATTACATGAGGCATAACATTGTTTTATATACTCTGATTTTTAGTATCAGAGTATTTTGCCGTATAAAACTGCAAAAGAACTTAGAGGTGAATTAAATCAGGTTCTTCATTTCCCAGATCAAAAAATTGTGACATTTATTTGTTCATACATTTATTCACTAATCAAACTCACACATGGTAAATATTTATTGAGAACTTATTATGTGATTGCTTCTTAGTGTTGGGGATGCAGGCGTGAACAAGACAGAAAAAGCCTCCACCCTCACAGTGCTAACAATCTGGGAGCAGTGGTTAGTAATGGGAGATAAGTGGTAAAGAGTTAAATATGATAATTTCCGATAGTGATAAGTGCTATGAAGAAATGACACAGCAATGGGGTAGACAGTGCCTGGGTTGGGGATAACTTGAATCCCAGGAGGTCAAGAAGGGGCTCTGTAATGCCATGGTATTCGAGCTGAGATCCAACAGCAAGAAGGTTCTGGCCAAATAAAGTTAGGGAATAGCATTCCAGAAAGAGAACTACAAGTATATAGGTCCTGAGGATGGGAGGGGCTTGGAATGTTCTAAGAAGAGTCCAAAGCTACTGTGACAGAAGCATAGTGAGTGAAGGGGACAGTCAGGGGGTGGGTGGTGTGGGGAGAGAGACCAAGGCCAGATTATAGAGGGCCTTGTAGACTATGATAAGGATTTTGATTCTATGATATCAAAATGCAAAGCCATTGCAAAGTTCTCTATGGGAGAATGAAGGAATCTGAGAATTAAAAAAAAAAGTTCCCACAAATTTAGGAAAAGGTTCTTCCTTAACTGCGGTTAAAGGAGCCCTCAGAACCCCAGTTTTAACTCAAGTAACCATGTTTCTATGGATGATAGCAACCCACTTTTATACCTCTCTAAAACCTTTACAAGGTCACTACTTTCTCTGCTCAGAGAGTCTGTGCCTGACTAGCACAGCTCTCCCTTACTATATAGGCAGTAAATTCAACTTTGTCTTTTTATTTCAGATAACAGATGTTGGACTCATCATTTTTGACGATTCTGTAAGTTTCTTTCAGACTATTTTGAAGACTTAGCATTTGTAACCAAGTAGGTTTTCATATAAGGTCATCAGACTCAAGTCTTTGTATAAGATACTTAGACCTATGTCTTTGTATTAAGTAATTAGATCTTTTGATTTAGAAGTAAATCATTAAGTAATTAGACCTAAGTCTTTGAGTAATGCAGGGTTTCTCAATTTTGGCACTATTGACATTTTGGACAGGTAATTGTTTGCTGTCGGGGGCTGTCTTGTGCACTGCAGAATGTTTAAAAGCATCCTGGGCCTCTATCCACCAGATCCCACTAGCAACTCCACACCCAGATGTGATTAACGGAACTGTCTCCGGATGCTGCCAGATGTCCCCTGAGGAGTAAAGCCGCCCCAGGTGTGAGCTGCTGGTATAGGTTATTAGACCTTCTGCTTTGGAGATACAATATTTGGTAAATATTTTTTAATTAACCTGATTCTTTTCCTGCTTCTATATGATTAAGTCTTGTTTCACTTGTTGTTGCTTTGTCTTGGATTGTCCTTTTTCTGCTGCCGATTTACAAGTGTTCCATGGGGAAGGGATGGAGGCATCTACCTAAGTCTCCAATCCAATACAAGCAGGTCCTGAGGGACAAGGGCTAGAAATTAGACCTGGAACATATTCATAAATAAGCAACTGTTCAAACCTTGCTTTGGGTCCCCCCATGAGACTTGATGGGGCATTCCTTGTCTTGTTAATTTTTGAAAGAAATTACTAAAAGCCCATCTTCAGGGTCAACAATTGTCAAAGTGTTGATTGTGTGGCCTCTGCTATCCTCTGGTTGGTTGAGGAACCCAAGGCACTGTGCACAAGCACACACTGTTGACTGACCACAGTGGTGTCTCCTTGTTTGTCAGAGTTTGTTGATATCAGGGGTCAGCACACATTTTCTGTCACAGGCCAAGGAGCGAACAGATGAGTCTTTGTGAGCCCTATTATCTCTGGGGCAGCTATTCAGCTCTGCCCTTATAACATGAAAACAGCTACAGACCATACATAAATAAGTGATCCGACCGTGTTCCAAGACAGCTTCATCCATCATCACAGGGGCAGGTGGGATGTGGCCTGGGGGCAGTAGTTTGCTGAGTTTTGGTCTATTTCAAAGTCTTAACCCCTTCCTGGGAAAATTTCTGATTCTTTTATGAAGTTACACCATAATCTTTACTCTTGTACTTTGTTGGTAAATGGCAAACAAACAAAACAAAACCAAAACAAAACATAGACTTAGTGTAATACGGACATTATGGGAAAGTTTTAAGATGTCAAAAGCAATAAATCGATATGTTTACAAGGAGTTCCAAAAAGTTGTGAGTCAAAACACCAAGTATTCCATAGTCAGCTTTTTAATTGGTATGCTGGGGTCTCAAAATTCTAGCTCCAAAACAATCTATCTCAAAGATGCTGTGACCTTGCTTAACCTGCCCTTATCACATCTCTCTTTCTATAGAATTTAGAATCTCATTAGATTCTTTTTGTTCTAGACTACAGTTCAATTAATTGTTAGTTCCTCAAATGGGGAAGATAGACAAGACACGATGTAAATAAGCCATATGTGTAAAATTTCATTTTTGGACCGGTAAAACACACTTTAACTTCTGAACTACAGAACTGTAAGATAATAAATTCATCTTGTTTTAAATCATTACTTTTATGGTAATTTGTTATAGCAGATGTAGAAACTAATACAATCACAAAAGACTATTTTAGAAAACTTTCTTTTAAGGGTGAACTAAACAGAGATCCAAAAGTATAAACTAAGTAAAAATAAAATTTATGCTTTAAAAAACTTTCAAAAATTTATGCTTTAGAAAACTGGAATAGGCCTCAAGTTGAAGTAAAGAAAGCCTTGTTCTCTTTTTATAAATCGTTTCAAATCTGAAATAGATTACTTAATTATAAAATAAATTCAAATATGAAATTTCCAATTCAGAAAATATTCAATATATAGCTAAACATTTCTAAGAAGCCTTAAAAAGTAAATAACTAACAGGTCTCTCAATATAACAACCAGAAGGTCTTGTGTTCTCTAAGATATAGGAGCTGATTTATAAGGACACTTGTAGATACTATAAGCAGAAAGCCATTGAAAGAAAAAAAAATTGTCTCACTTTGTCTAATAAACAAACAACTGTGCAAAATATGCCCAATGATGTTGCCCCAAGGAGATAGTCATACCCTACAATACTTTCTCTAAACTGCAAACAGAATCATCTGTGGTTATAAGTAGACATTAATACAGCTTTCCTCCTTATGTGGCTCCCTTATATCTATCTTTAATCCCATGACTATAGAACATCAGAGCCTATTGATTAAGGTTGGAAATGCAAATTGACTTGTAAAAGGTTAAAAAACATAAAAAGAGAAATATATAATAAGAGAAAAATAACATCACCAAAATGGTGGCCTGGGGAGCTCCAAGCCCTGTTTCTCCTTCCTTTCCTCCAGAATGTCAAAAAACAACCAGATATGGGCTAAATTAACCTCATAGGAGCTCTGGAAAGCAGTCAAAGATCTACAGCAACCAAACACCCAATCAAGAAAAAAAAAAAAACACATTCAAAATGGTAGGAAATTCTGTGGTGTTTTTCCTGGAACATGCCCTTGCATTGGCGCATGGTCCCACTCTGGAGGAGCCAGCAGCCCAGATCCCAGTTCCTCCCTCAAACTAGAGGAACAGAGCAGACCTTATTTGCAATGTTCTAACCTGTCTGGAGGCTGCCTAAAGGACTGGTCTCTGACTGGTCCAAACACAGGATAAACAGTCAGCGCTGTTCATGAAAGCTGCAGGGGAACGTCAGCCCTGCAGATGCCTGGAGGAAGAGAACAGGTGGAGACATACAACAGACCATCTAAGGTCCTGAGAAGTTGGCATGAAAATCTGCGGGAAATTAAGACATTTAAAAGCAGTCATATATATGAGAGAACTGGGAAAGTCACATGCAGTCCTGGGCAAGCCACATGCTCAGAAAAGACCTGAGAAGTTCAGCTTCCTCCTTGTGCTGATCCCTAGGCTCTGAGCACATCTCACTAATCAGTGAAGGACTACCCCAGCACAGAGCCCCTCTGCAAAGGCAGGGAGAGGTAGTGGTTTTTTCAAATGCCCAATTTTAACAAAAGATCACAAGGCATCACAATAGTACCAAAAATAATAAAGTACTTCAGAATAAATTTAACCAATGAAATAAAAGACTTGAACACTGGAAACTACAAAATATTACTGAAATAAATTAAAGAAGACATAAATTAATGGAAAGACATGTGGTGTTTATGAATTGGAAGATGTTAAGATGTCAATGCTACCCAAGTGGTCTATGGATTTCAATACAATCCCTATCAAAATTCCAATACAGGTTTTCCAGAAACAGAAAAACCCATCCTAAAAATCTTATGGACTGTCATGGGACTCAAAAAGGACAAAGTAATCTGAAAAAAAAAGAACAAATTTGGAGAACTCACATTTCCTGATTTCAAAATTTACTACAAAGCTACAGTAACCAAAGCAGTGCTGTATTAGCCTAAAGACAGACATAGACCAGTGGAATAGAATAGTGAGCCCAGAAATAAACCCACGTGTATATGGTCTAATTTTCAACAAGGGTACCAAGACCAATAGTCTTTTTAACAAATGGCACTGTGGTAACTGTATATCCACATGTAAAATAATGAAGTTGTGCTCTTACCTTACATCACATATATAAATTAATTCAAAATGGATCAAAAACCTAAACATAAGAGCTAAACCTATAAAACTCTTAGAAGAAAACAGGAGAAAAGTGTCCTGATATTGGATTTGGCAATGATTTCTTGGATATGACACCACAAGCAAAGACCACAAAAGAAAAATAGATAAATTGGACTTTATCACAATTAAAAACTTTTGTGTATCAAAAGACACTATCAAAAGTAAAAACACAACCTACAGAATGGGAGAAAATATTTGCAAATCGTATATATGATGTGATTAATATCCAGAATGTATAAAGAACTCCTACAACTCAACAATAACAACAAAACAACAACCACCACAGCAAAATTCAAAAATGGGCAAAGGACAAGTCTGGAGAAAACCAGCTGGAAGTCAGTAGTGTGCCATGAATAATCCATAGCCTGGTTTACGGGGTTCAGCTGCCTTCTTCAGAAGGGCTTGCGTTTCTGATTCTGCTTCCTTCCACTTCTTTCCTCCCTAGCTTCTCAGTTTGTTTACAGTATTGAATCCCATGTGCAAAGAGGACCCACACCTAAAAGACTTTTGGGGCTCAGTGCCTCAGTTTACATCCCATGCCTTCCATGCCCCAGGGAGCCACACAACCATACACACACACTGACAAGTGTATGTTCACACATGTAGTACACACCTGCAAGTATGCACAAGCACACATATACACAGACACACATGCACACATACATGCACTCACAAGTGTGTATTCACACTCACAGCACACACCTGCATGTATGCACAAACACACATGTACACAGACACACATGCACACATACATATGCAAACGCACATGCACTCATGAGTGTATGTTCACACATGCAGTGCACATCTTCATGTATGCACAAGTACACATGTACACAGACATGTATGCACATGAACACACACACATATACATCCTTATAGAGGCTGCTGGGATCACCTGGGCTTTACCCCCGGGTGGTCTTTCACTTACATCCCCTATCCCTAGTCAGGGACCTCTCTGGCTGCCTGGACCACACCCTCCTCCTCAGGTCCAGGGGACTCATCCGAGTGGTCTCTGCAGCCCCTGTCAGAGGCCTCTTGTCCTGGCCTCATGGGATGAGGTGAGTGCTTGGTCTCCCACCCCCACCCCAGCCACCTATCACTTACTGGATGGATATTTAGTCACCATCCAGAGGTTGCCTCTGTGGTGTGAGTCCATCCTCCTTATGCCTCTTCCCCAAAGACAGGCTCCCCATTTGACCCACCTGAAGCCCTGGAGGGGTAAGAGCCTCTGCTCACTTCTCTTTTAACTGTAACATTCAAGTACTTCCCGGGAAACCTCAGAAAACTCATTGCTTCATAAATTCTTAAAAGCACATGTGGAAATATCAGAGTGATCATTACAACATTATTCTGTAAGATAAAAGTGCTTGGGGAAAAAATATCGTGAAATAAATCTTCATTGTAAGGGCGTCTGTTGTTTTTGCAAACGATTAGCTGTCACTGTCATCAACTATTTTTATTTTGTTATGTGTCTAAGGCTATCTGTTCTTACTAAAGACCAGGTGTGAAGCGAAGCACACTTGCCCCATTCTGCAGAAATGAGGCTTTTGTTCCTGTTCTGATGATCCCGGATATGCTGGACGAGCACCACCAGGAGTGATAGACTCAGGACTGTGGACAGGGATGTGAAGGTCCTATGAACTCAATCCCCATCTTGCAGGACCTTTGCAGCCCTCCAGGACCCTGAGGCACCACAGGGGTGAGTCCAGCCTGAGTCTTCCCCTCCCACCTGGTGCAGCTCAGATCCAACAGAGAGGATTGTCTGCAGAGAGAGAGCCCTGGAAGCTCACTGCCCTGCTGCTGCTGGCTTAGGGCAGATGCAGGGCCATGTGACAGGTCCCTCAGATTCTGGGCCAGGTGGGCAGCTGGGACCCCAGGAGACAAGTGTTGGGAAAGACGATGTTCCTGAAACTGGGATTCCTCCCTGGGGCCTGTTTCCCTGAGAGAGTCATCCTCAACCTGTGGGCCTCCGGTCCCAGGTTCTAGGGCACAGACAGGAGGGAGGGGTAGTGCTGAAAGAGACAGTGGGCTGAGGTCTGGGCTTGAGGAACTGGAGGGAGGGGGAACTAGGAAACAGCATTGTGTGTGAGGCTTTACCCCTGGGTAGTCCTGGGTATTTAGAGAGAATCAGAGGAGGCCAACTGAGAGACAAGGTGATAATGAGCTGAGACAGGAGAGCTTTATGGCTTTACCCTGTGGCCAGATCACGTCTACAAGTCACCAAGCACAAAAGACAGGAATAAAAGCAGGAATGGCTTTGCTCTTTGCCTAGGACTGATCTGTAGCTAAGTCTTCACAGAAATGTTTGGTCTCACTCCTGTGTCCCCTCTCCACTCAGACAAATGTGGCCATAGCAAAGGCAGCCTGGGGAGTTGTGAAGGGGATGCAGCTGAGGCCTTGGAGGCCAAGCCCGAGTTTCTGCAGGGGCAGGCTATGCACTGTGAGGACTCTCGGCATTGAGGGACACAGTGTGTGCCCCACCTGACACACACAGACCATCAGCCAGCAGGTGGTACAGCCTCCACAAGTGGGCTGGCGGCCTACCTAGATCCCTTTAAAGGCTCCTCACCAGCCAGAACTGCACACAGGGACCCTAGGCTTTCCTTGAACCAGCCGCTCTGATATATATACACACATACCACTGTGTTTTCCCTAACTTTTATTAAATGCCTCTAGGCAAACCCCAGGGCTTAGTGAAATGAACACACTTTTCCTTCTCCATGGCTTTGGGTCAAAATCCAGTCCTTTCTGGTGGCCATGTAAGTTGCTGCTGTGCCTTCAGTTCCCCCTGACCATAGAAGTGACTCTAGTCTAGGCAGAACAGCCCTCCCCTTGCTGTCTACCAGGAGGCCTCCGTGGCTACAATTCCAGGGACAGCAGGCTGGGGTTGCAGGAGACAGGGACGCCTGTTCCTGGTGCTGTGACAAGAGCCAAGCATGGCCCTCAGCCTCCCTGCCAGGCTTGCCCCCCACACCAGCCTGTGGGTTCCCCATTCCCTCCTCCCAACCTCAGACCTCCTCTACTTCTGTGCTGGGATCCTGAGACATAAAACATGGGGAACTTGAAAAGACAGATTGTAGTACACCAAGGACGGGCATGGGTGAGTATCTTGACTTTCTGCGGCCCTCCTGGGCACGTGCGGGGTCTGCATGTGTACTATGCATTTAATGGTCCCTTTCCCTGACTTCTTTAAAGGCCACTATCACTAGATTCTGCCTGTCACTCCCTGCCCATTCCCTCTTTCATGGAAGCCAAGTCAGATAGACTCTAAATTCTGAACACAGGCACAAGTCTAAATTTTGACAAAGACTTCACCGCAGATTCTCTTCCTAAAAGGAATGTCCAGTCAGTGCTTGTGTTGATATGATCCTGTGGACCCCGTAAGCCACCCCTACCCTCACTGGAAGTCGGAGGAGCAGGTAGGAGGCCAGAACATTTCCTACACTCCTGGGCTGTGGACACAGCCAGAGGAGCTGGAGGCCCGCCCCAGCTGAGCAGGAGGAGGTGGTCCACCCCACAAGCTTCTTCTGGGATGAAGGAACCATCCTAATTTTAAAGGGAGCACTGGTCACCCTGAAGATCTTCTGTTCAGGGACTGGAAAGCATTTGGGCATATAGCAATTCCTCTCCCAGAGGAAAACTTTCTGCTACCTCTGAGTACAAATGGAAGAAGTGGGGCAGAAAGTAGGAAGGAAGAGGGAGAGAAATGAGGGAGAGAATTTTTGCACAGATAACAACTCTGGCTGGCACGAGGGTCTCAGTGGAAAGTGTCAAGGGAGCCAAATGAGAGAGTTTGTACCAGATGATAAAGCCACTCTGGCTAGAAAGAGAAGTGCCGGCTGTCTTCTCTGGCCATACCCAGGGCCACTCGGTGCTCCAGCCAAGAGATCTCAGGCCCTTTAACACACATTCTGACCTGAGGGTGGGGGGAAACGTGTGCTGCTGGAGCCTGCTGTGCAGAGGCAGAGAACATAGCTCCTCGTGTGCTTCCGTTAAGGCTGGCTACTCTAAAATTACACCCAAGATTTAATGTATAGAGTTATGACTGAGTGATGACACGGACAGGTAATGTCATTGGAAGATGAATTTATTATTATTGCTTCCAGAGATAAGAGGACACGCCATGCCACTCAGTGCCACATGGGAAGAACCAGGTTTTGGTCAGGAAGTGGAAGCAGAAGGGAGGGGAAAGCCTAGGCCAGAGGCTTTATTAGGATTTCTGCAAGAAAAGCAAGGCAAGGCAGAGTAAACAGTTAAGGATTGGCTGGTTTGAATAATTCCAGTGGACTCTGGGCTATGGGGATGGTCTCTAGTTGTTCAGTAGCTGGCCCTGGGGTGATTTAGGGCAGAGGGAATTTTGGCTTGCCATGTGACAGTTAGATAAAGGAGATTGTTGGGAGTACAGCCTCTGGATTGGCTGGTTTGTATGTGAAAGGCGTGCTCCCAGCCAAGCCCTTAGCTATCTCTAAGAATTGGCAAGCTCTGGGAGGGGCAGTCTCTCTCCAGGTCTGTAAGGCTCCCAAATGCCAGAGCATGAAGGATACAGAAAATAAGAAAATGTAGTTAATATAATTGGCTGTGATGAATGGATGCCAAGTAGACAAATGCAGAATTGCAGAAAGCACAGTTAGAACAGTGCCTGGTAGGAGAGGCGAGGCTGAGCAGGGCGGGCTGGGAGCCCGGAGCAAGTAGAGCCATTTCGTCGCAGGGTCCTGTGGGAAAGCACTCTGATTGCCAGATTTAGCAAATAAAGATAGAGAACAACCAGTTAAACTCGAATGTCAGGTAAATAACAAATACCTTTTTATTATAAATGTGTCCCAGGCAGTATATGGGACTTACACAAAAATTACTCATTGCTTATCAAGCATTCAAATTTTACTGGGCATGCTGTATTTTGTCTGGCAATCCTAGAAAAAGCAGATAATGACTCTTAGTATTGAGCAATTGTTGTTGATTTGGAGTCAACTAGCATTTGTGGAGTATCTAGTATGTGGTAGGTGCTGAGCTGAGCACTGTGAGAAAATGCAAAGAAAACAATGGGAGTCCAGCTCCCCTCAGCATCTCAATCCAGCTCACAAACACATGTTAACAAATTTGATTTGACCCCAGGGGCATTAAATATTAAGGCAGAAGATGAAACATTGTGTGTGGAAATTTGGGGATGAGGGGGAGATTATTCTAATGAAAAGGATGAAGAATACTGTTTAGGAGAGCTGGGACTTGACCTGGGTCTTAGATAAGTGGGAATGGGGTGAGGCTGTGGGGCGAGAGCACATTGAACATGTGGGGAGATGGTGAGTAAGAGTGGGAGACAGAGGAGCCCGAAGCCTGCTGAGGCCTCCTGCCTGCAACAACGTGACATTACCAGCGTAGGAGCCTGCTTCTAACAGAACAGCCTGCTTATGGACAGGGAAAGGTGCACAGAAAGCTTTGCAAAGACCACGGGATCATCAGAGTGAGGCTGCCAGAAAGGCTGTGGTTCCTGGACCTCTCACTCCTCCATGACTCAGACACTGAGCTGTTATTTTGCTTGCCCTCCGCTTGCATACTATTCACAGCTGGGTTGACCTGGGGCAGAGAAAGCACTGGGCATTCGTTGGCAGCCAATAAAGAGACTGCCTACCCACCTTTTGCCAGAGAGGAGGGATCCTGAGTGCCAGCAATCCTGAAATCAGGTGAGAAAAATTTGTGTTGTTGTTGTGTTAAATCAACACTGGGAAACCTCAGAAGCACATCCTGACCCACAGTGGGTGGTTGGCCTTCTGAAGTCCTGTGTAATCACACAGGGCCACGCGCAGTGCAGAGCGTCAGCCCACAGGAGCTGTGCCATGGAGTCTGACAGGTGCAGCTACCGTTCTCTCTTCCGGTCGCATTCCTTTCTTCTTTCAGTAGTGTATGTTTGTATGTAAGTGTGTGTGAGTGGGTGTGAGTGTGTGTGTGAGCCAGTGTTTGTGTGTGTGCATGCACGCTCATGCAGGCCCTGCCTTCTGCAATGTCGACCTAGATTTCTATATTTCAACTGCACACAGAGACTGTCTCAAAGATACTGTCTTGTGTGACATTAAGAAAATAGCCCTGAGAAATTTAATGTGAGAGCATCACTCACCCCCTCCCACTGCAGACACACATGTTCGTGGTCCCTTATCTGAAAATTGGTGTTTGAGGGATGAGCTTTTTAAATGAAGCCAGACTTGACAAAAGGATGGGTGATTGTCCTTTGTCCTGGCTATGGCAGCTGGATATGGAAACAGATGGACACAAACAGCCTGAAGGGAAGGTGCATGTGATGGAGGCTGTTCTGGAATTAGAGTGTGGAGAGGCAGGGAATGTTGAGAGGCAGTGTTCTCACAGAAACGTAGTGAGGAAAGAGTCACACATCATCTTTAAAGTGTTTCCTCTGTCCACGTCATATCACCAGTTCTTGACCTTGAGAGCTAAGTACTCCCTCAGGCCTTTGAATAGTCAACGCTGGTGTGTGTGGGGGTTGGGGGTGGTGTATGTGTGTGTAGACATACCCCAGCATCAGGTGCTAACTTTCTGGAAAAAACAAATACTGCAAATACTGTCTGAAATGTGATAAAGTACGTAAAATCAGCTACAGATTTTTTTCTCTCTCTCTCTTCCTTTACCCTTTTCTTTCTTCTGCCATATTTATTGAATATCTATAATCAAGAACACGCTGGACTGGGTAGTGGGGATATAGTGGAGAAAAAGACACATTTCCTGCTCCCAAAGAGTCCACCACCTAGTGTGGGATACAGATATGACACACACACACACGCACATATACATCTAATTAAAAATTGTGGCATCTGTTTTGGTGCAAAGGAACAAGCACTGTGAGAAAGGATCATAGGGCAGAGCTAGTTTAGTTTTATTTGTGGGGTGGGGTGTAACTGTTAATGTTGACCTCTCCAAGGAGGTCACATTCATTCACTCTTAAATTAATATTTAACAAACGTGCTTTAGCATCTACCATGTTTGGTGCTGAGATGTAGCTGTGAACTAAACCTGGGAAAATCCTTGTCCTCAAGGAGCTAACATTTCTTTGAGGAGAGACAAAAAATAAATAAAGCAAATAAGTAAATATTTTCATGTACTAGAAGATGACAACCTCTCTGGAGAGAAGTCAGTAGGGAAAGGGATAGGGATCGATGGAGAGAGGGGTACAGTTTTATATAAGGTGAAGGCTCTGATGGAAAGGTGATTGGTGGGTGGGTGTTCTGATGCGTCCCACAAGTCCTCCTTCAGGAAAGGAGGACTTACTCCCCTAGCTCCTGGGTGTGTGCTGGCCTTAGTTCTCAACCCCTCAGGGGAATGCGTCAGCTGCATCTCCACTACAACTATGCCCAGGGGTGGCCTTGAAAGAGGGTGGTGAGAGAAAACCCACGCAATGAGCAGAGCTTCAAGCAGTGCACGTGGTTATCAACTCTGTGTGGAAAAAGAAGGGGCCTCAGGATAGAATATTTTTGAAATTATGAACTGTGGCAAATTGTTTGGCCAGCTGTTTAGGGACCTATAAGGAGAAAGACTGATGACTGAGGATAAGAAGATCTTGGGAAAAGACATGTGGGTGGACATATGGGATCAAATGTAAAGTGGAAGACCTCCTTATCACATGCCTCATCAGAAGGCATCTAGCACAAAAGAGGCACTAAACAACCAGGTTGACACAATGACTAGGCCCACCGATGTCAGTCAGTCTCCACCATTGGCCATATGGAACAGAGTAGTCATTATGGCAGAGATGGAGGCAATTCAGGGTTCAACATCATGGATTCCCATATCCCAAGGCTGATCTAGCTAGTACCACTGCCTAATGCCCATCCTGCTAGCAACTGAGACCAACTCCAAGTGTGACCAATTGACCAACTGGTAGCAAAGGAACTTCCATCTTAGGTGGTCAGCAACTCATTCTGGTAGAATAGACACATATTCCAGGTATAAATTTGACATTTTTGTTTGCAGGAACTCAGAGAACAACATTTCCCAAAGACTTATGAAATGCTTGATTCACTGCACAGCATAATGCATACATTGAATTATACAAATAAGGAGATGTGGGAGTGGACACATGACCATGGAGTTCATTATACATATCACATACCACACACCCAGAAGCTGCCAGGTGAATAGAGCTGAAATGGTCTATTCAGGGCACAGCTGAAATACCAACTCAGAGTCAATGTTTTTAAGAGGATAGGGCATCATCCTCTGGGATGCAGTGTGCACTTGAAATCAAAGACCTTTATATAGCACTGTGTCCCCAACAGGCAGAGTAAATTAGTCTGGGAACCAAGGGACAGATGGAAGAGTAGACATGCTTACGACCCCAGTGACCCACTGTGGGAGTTTCTGCTTCCTGTTCCTGAAGCTATAGGATTTATGAGGTTAGCAATCCTGGTCCCCCAAAGGGAAAGGCTTTTCCCAGTGAACACAGCAAGAATCCTGTTGAACTATAAGCTAAAACTTCCACCTAGCACTTTGGGCTCCTTGTTTTAAAGGACCAGCAGGCAAGAAGAGCAGCCAGCATATTGGCAGGATAATCGATGCTCACTATCAGGAGTAGGCAAAGCTGAATTGTACAATGAAGAAAGGAAGAAATACGTTTGTCACACAGATGATCTACTGGGAAATCCCTTGGTATTCCTTTGCCCAATATTGATGATAAATGGGAAAATGCAATAAACCCAGCCTGAAAAGTGCATGGAGACCAGGTGCTCAAATCCCTCATGGTTGGGGGCCTATGCCATGCCACCAGGTAAGCTACTGAGATCAGCAAAGTGCCAGCTGAGGGTTAGGAGAATCTAGAATGGAGCATAGAAGTGGAAGATGACATGTTTATACTTTAACCTCAATGCTAGTTTTGGCGGTGGGGGCCACAGTTCTTCCCATTTGTCTTTCTGTTATAAGTTCCCTCCAGTGAGACAGGCTTACTGGGATCCTGAAGGAGCTTCTCCTAGAACTTATATGACCAAGTGGATCTTAGGAGGATAAACAGTGTGACTTACATTTTAATAGTATTTCTCTGGTATCTGTGTGAAGAGTACACTGAAGGGAGGCAAAAGTAGAGGCAGAGAGACCCGAGATTAGCTGAAGTTAAGGAGGGACAGGGGAGAGAATTATAAGGGGAAGTGACACAGGAATTTGTCTCATTCTTCCCTGACATCCTTCATACCCTCTCTCCAAGTCTTCAGAACCCGAGAGAGGGGAAAGAGAACTCCCTCTTCATCCACGTTGTGAGTCTGAAGTGCACATATAGCTGAAGACTGCACCAATGCAGAGTAGTAGCTGCTAATGACAAACTTAGAGCCTTAAATTCACAGACAGAGGTGGCCTTTTATAGCAGAGGAGAGGCTGACTTTAGAACCAGAACACATGGATCCAAGGTCCCAAATCTACTGATCACCATCTGTATGACTTTGGGATTCAGCCTCTCTGAGAACTAGATTTCTTAACAGTGAAACGTGAGAAACAAAACCTGCCTTCTTCAATCCCTTTGTGATGAGGATCAGATGAAAAAAATGTAAAAGTATTTAAGACACTACAACGAGTTTTGCCATTCCAGAAAATCTTCTTCTTCTCTTCCTAGTCCTAGACCCCAGAGATTCCAAATTTGAAAATCCCTGGGAGTTTCCTATTTAAACCTCCTTTATTTTGAGGGCAAAAAAAAAAATGTCTAGTAATATATCGAGTCTGGGGGAGAGAAGTTGAGGATGATGGGTGAGGTTTAAGCACGTGGAAGATGATTACAGCTCCCAGCAGGGAATGAGGGTGCTCGAGCTCATGATTCTGTTTGTGTGCTTGAGTTTTAATTTTACTTGGTATGTAACTAGAGAAAACAAGTTTAAATTATAACAAGAAAAACATAGATTAAACACAAGACAAGAATCACCTCACATGAAAGCAGGCCTCTCTCAGTAGGCCTTGAGAGATTATTGAGACTGCTTGTACTGGGAGAACATCCATAGAAATACCACTGAACGTAGGGGGAGGGGTAAATAAGCCTAGCTGTCCACACCTGGGCTAAGGATTTCTGAAGCAAAGGAAGAAAACAAACAGAAGCAGAATGAGTTTGCTGTTCTCATAGTTTATTTTAATTTGCTTATATAAGTTTTCAACTTCACCTCTGCAAAAGTACTTGAAGTAATTTACAGATTAAAGACAACTTCTAAATTGGACTTATACTTGAGGGAAAGATGCTAGTTGGATCATGATTCTGACCAAATAGATCCAAGACCTGGGCTTCTCAGGATGGAGAAGACCAGTCTGCTCAACTGTGGGCCTCATCCTGACAGGCTTGGTCCCAGCACAATAGGGGCAGCAGGCCCCCCACCCCCGTTAGTTATCTCCCTGCTGCTGATTTTCCCTTTCTTAGGGTCAGAGTGGCAGGATGGGAACTCATGTTCAACTTTTCCACAGTGTTTCTCTGGAAACCATGGGCTCTTTGGCAGATTCCTCAATGGCTTGAGAGCCAAGAAGGCTCTTCAGAATTGTTTTTGCACGCCTTTGAACCCTGTCCGTTTGTGCAGAAGGGGATCCCTATAATGCTTTCCTGGATGACTGTAACTTTTGCTCTATAAACCAGGGCAAGTCTGGCTTGGCTTCCTCTCTCAGCCTTACCAGTTATGGGCAAGGAAGTGCAGGACACCCTTTTCCCAAATCGGGTAGATGTAGGTCAACTTTATGCCTGGAGGCATTGTGTTCACTGGGACGCCACCCTACAAGATGTAAAGGATGGAGACTGGAAGAAAGTACCAGGAATGGAAGATTCTGCTTCACATGGCCAAAGATGGGAGCTTCAAGTACTCCTAAAGACCCTATGCTTGATTCACAAGAGACCCACAAGTTACTGGTAAACAAATACTTCCATTTAGGCGATTAAAAATGCAAAGTGGAAAACAAATTCATGGAGATATTGTGGGTAGCATCCCAGCAGTAACTGGCAAGAGGCTCACAAAAGTGATTTTAGGATTTCCTACACTCTTGAGATTCTATGATTACGTGAGTTTTTAGCTGAAAGGGCACACCTGGAGGCCAGCAGTTCCCCTTTGCATGCGTGGCTGCAGCACTCATACACATAATACTGAAGTGACACAAGGCACATTCTGAACTATAAAAAGCCTTCAGGTGACAGCCTGTCCGTTCCTCTCTTCCAGGAAGAACTAGAAATATAGCTCAATATCCTGTGTTTTTAAAATGGCCAATGAGGCAACTCTAAATCCTGGCCCGCTGTCAATTGTCACACCATCTTAATTTCAATAAAATTTTTCAATGATCTAGTCCACTGTTTTTCATATTTACAGGAAGCAAAATCAACTACAGATTTTTTTAAATGGGCATTTGAATTACTCCTCATACCTTCTGGATCAGAATTTTCCAGGATGAAACCTAACGATACAAATGCATAAATCTCCACAGATGACCCTGAAGCACAGCTAAGATGGAGAGTCACTGATCTCATCTAAATCCCTCCTGCTGTAATGTCACCACTTGACTCATGTCTGTCCTTGGTGAAAAGAGCTTAACTCAAGATCCCTGACATAATGTCTCTTTGTGCCACGAGTCCGTCCCCCTCAGCGTGTGCAGCTCTGGTGCTGCGGGGCTCTCATGGGAATAGCTGGGGTCTCTCCTCCCAATAAGTGTGAGGACTGAGGGCAGGAGCGGTGGAAGGCAGTACAGCAGGGGTGTCTCTAGGGTGGTTCAGTGGGCCAGGAACAGAGGGTGCTGAGGAGCATTACAATGGAGCATAAACAGAAATGTACAGGATGTTGCTCTCTTTTTGGGCTGTATGTTGTATTGTCTAACTCACTTCTTATTTCTTCTTTGAAACACACCATTTCAAAGCAGGTGTGGATTGAATTAATTCAGCAAATTTAGTCAAGAAGCCCATATGAGTTCATGTTAATGTTATACATTTGATAGAGAAGTCCTGGTACTTGGGGAGAGGAGACCATCTCCCACCTGCACAGCACCGTCACAGGGCAGGCATTGCATTTTACCTGAGTTCAAGCCCAGGGCATGGGTAGGGGAAGGGAGAAGCAATCTCTTTGTCTTCCAGCTTGAAACCTACAAAACAGGAAGACAGTGTCCACGAATGCACATGAAAGGACCATGGGTCGAAGGAGTGGAGGGTGTGCAAGAGCTAATCGGAGTTGCTGGAAAAGAAGCTCCAAGCATTGTCTCTGACAAGCTGAAAGCTAGTAATCAAAGGTGTCTTCTGAAAGGGAGCCTGAGCTGTGAGTG
The DNA here is from genome assembly GCF_057802395.1 of Ceratotherium simum simum. NCBI lineage: Eukaryota > Metazoa > Chordata > Mammalia > Perissodactyla > Rhinocerotidae > Ceratotherium > Ceratotherium simum. The sequence goes on along the minus strand of NC_141906.1, from coordinate 85,982,479 downwards.
AGCATCTTCCATTGAGTGCTTGCTCCTGAGAGCTGAGGGGACCCTGCCAAGGTCAGCAGGGCTTTCCCCTCTGGTTTTGACTTCCAAAGCTGCTCCCACACTGCTCCATGGGAAACCTCCTCTCCTTCAACCCCAGAGGAAGGAACACACGCTCCTTGGGTGGGGGGTACTGAACAACATGTAGGAAGCAGTTGGGGACCTCATGGCAAGTTTCTGGGAGACGGTGATCTTGGAGCAGGAGTGTGATTTGATATAATGAAGGGAGGACAGATAGAATAATGATTTGGGTATGTGAACTGCCTCTAAGTGCTCATACCAGGAACCAGGTGCAAGCAGGTGCAGCCCTGGACTCGGACTGCATGTGGCTGTTTCAGGGAAGCAAGCATCCATGCTGCAGGGCTCAGAGGAGGAGGGACTGAAAGAGCTTCTCCTTCCCGCCGTCACACTAACTGGGGATTTACGTCTCTGGGGTAAAGCTCCCACATATGTTAGAGCCACAGAAAATCCAGACTAACCCCCGCCACTGCCTACAACTCACCAGCTCAGGTGTCTTCCCTATAGCCAGGGAAGACCAACCCTGTAAGGGTGACATATTGTTGGGGGTGGAGGAGGAGAGGGAAAGATGACATGAGAAGCTGATGTTATTGAACACTTACTAATGAGCAGGTACTTTAAGCCACCCCCTGCCCCACCGGATCTGCACCACAACTGCAGCACCCACTTTATAGAGGAGGAAACTGAGGCCTGGAGAAGTAAATTGCTCGTAATCACACAGGTAGTAAATAATAGCACCATAGTTCAAAGTCATACTTCTCAACTCTAAGTCACATAATCTTTCTACTTCCCACTGGTGGCAGAGCATCAGCGGGGCATAGGCCCTTCTGTGTGGAGCTATTTCCTCCTGATGTGTCTGCACTGAGCCAGCCTCCAGGCCGCAATGCTGTCCCTACAGACCTTCGCTGGTCCCAAGGACTCTTACTATGGGAAACACTTGGCAGTGAAAAATTTCCATTTCCTCCAGAAGGTCTGAAAAGGTCTGGGCAGAGCCACTTTAGTAAACAATAGCTTTATATCAGATTCTGAAGTGGTGAAAGGACAAGAGAGAGAAAGGTGGGGTAGAGAGAGAAATGGATAAAGGGATTTCCTGAGAATCTGGGGCTATTCCTGAAAAGACCACGTCTGCTGAGAATTCCCCGTGAGTTGCCCTTTGCCACTGGGGTTAATTTTTGTATTCTTTGGCTCCCGGGTTCCAGCTGCAGTTAGAAACACACTATTTATGACTTTTCTGAATCCGATTGTTGACAACAGACGCTTCTCGTCAGGCCTCTGACTCTGACTCATCCCATATCCAAACCTTTGAGAAATTCAGTGTGATGCCGAGACTGCCCTGGAGGGCTGTCAGTCGAAGGCGGCATCTTCTAACAGAGGAAGTGGCTCTGTCGGGACCATCCTGCAGGGCAAGTCACTCCTTGAGCTACAGTTCCCTGATTTGTGACAATGACAACAGCAGCAGCAATCACAGCAACCAGGAGGTGAGATGGGCTCTGCTTTACATCCATTTTCTCGTTTATTCACTACCCCAGGGCTCTTCCCAAGAGGAAGCAGGGTTAGCACATTCCCAGAATGTACCCAGGGTCACCCGGTTAGGGGAGGAAAAGGGGCAAAACTCAGGCCTGCCCAGCTGCCCGTCACCCGTTCCAGGGCCCCAGGGCACCGAAGATGCCCGACCCCAAAGGGCTAGTGTGAGGCCTAGGAAACAGGAGGCTGCATGTGCTGGATAGAACCAGCCAAAAGGCCTCACACTGCTTCCAGATCAGGAAGGAGGACGGGAGTCAGAGTGAACCTGCTTTTCTTTCCACCAGCACAAACCTCCCCCAGCTTTAATTGGGTTTTCAGCTACAAATGTTTGCACTGATAATTGCTGATGAGGAAACTAGCCTCTCTGATGGGCTTGTCACTTGATCAATAGACCACAAGGGTTCTGTTTCCCCCACACTCAAAATTCCCAGCTCTTCAAGCCCCATTAAATTTTCATTTAATCATCGTCACTTTGTGCTGGAATTGAGTCTTTTTTTGTTTTTTGGTTTTTTTTTGATGGCAACAAGGATTTTTACTGAGTTTTATTAAGTGCCAAGAAATTGACATAATCCATCTTAGTTGCTGTCGTTACTCAAGGCTTTCTCAACCTTCTCAGGCTGTGGCTCTTTCTTCAAGTGATTCTTATATAGCGCATGCTTTTTAGCCCCTATTCATTAATTACTCCCAAGTTTTGATTCCCAGTCTATCCCTGTCTTCTTCTTTTTTTTATTTTATCTTTTTATTATTTTTTAAATTTTTTGTTTATTGCAGTAACATTGGTTTATAACATTGTACAAATTTCGGGTGTACATCATTATACTTCTATTTCTGTGTAGATTACATCATGTTCGCCACCCAAATACTAATTACAACACATCACCACACACATGTGCCGAATTATCCCTTTCACCCTCCTCCCTCACCCCTTCCCCTCTGGTAACCACCAATCCAATCTCTGTCTCTATGTCTTTTTTTGTGGTTGTTATTATCTACTGCTTGATGAGGGAAATCATACAGTATTTGACCTTCCCCCTCTGACTTATTTCACTTTGCATAATACCCTGAAGGTCCATCCATGTTGTCACAAATGGCTGGATTTCATCATTTCTTATGGCTGAGTAGTATTCCATTGTGTATATATACCACATCTTCTTTATCCATTCGTCCTTTGATGGGCACTTAGGTTGCTTCCAAGTCTTGGCTATTGTGAATAACACTGCAGTGAACACAGGGGTGCATGTATCTTTACACATTGGTGTTGTCAAGTTCGTTGGATAAATACCCAGCAGTGGAATAGCTGGATCATATGGTAGTTTTTTCCTTAATTTTTTGAGAAATCTTCATACTGTTTTGCATAGTGGCTGCACCAGTTTGCACTCCCACCAGAGGTGTATGAGAGTTCTCTTCTCTCCACATCCTCTCTAACACATGTTGTTTCCTGTCTTGTTAATTATAACTGTTCTGACGGGCGTGAGGTGATATCTCATTGTAGTTTTGATTTGCATTTCCCTGATAGTTAATGATGTTGAACATCTTTTCATGTATCTGTTGGCCATCTGTATATCGTCTTTGGAGAAATGTCTGTTCAGGTCCTTTGCCCATTTCTTAATTGGGTTGGTAGTTTTTTTGTTGGTAAGATGCATGCGTTCTTTATATATTTTGGAGATTAACCCCTTATCAGATGTATGCTTTGCAAATATCTTCTCCCAATTGTTAGGTTGTCTTTTCATTTTGTTGATGGTTTCCTTTGCTGTGCAGAAGATTTTTAGTTTGATGTAGTCCCATTTGTTTATTTTTCCTATTGTTTCTCTTGCCCGTTCAGACATGGTTCTTGAAAATATGTTGCTAAGACCGATGTCAAAGAACGTACTGCCTAAGTTTTCTTCTAGAAGTTTCATAATTTCAGGTCTTACATTTAAGTATTTAATCCATTTGGAGTTAATTTTTGTGTATGATGTAAGGTAAGGGTCTACTTTCATTTTTTTGCACGTGGCTATCCAGTTTTCCCAACACCATTTGTTGAATAGACTTTCCTTACTCCATTGTATGTTCTTGGCTCCTTTGTCGAAGATTAGCTGTCCATAGATGTGTGGATTTATTTCTGGGCTTTCAATTCCATTCCATTGATCTGTGTGTCTGTTTTTGTGCCAGTACCATGCTGTTTTGGTTACTATAGCTTTGTAGTATATTTTGAAATCAGGGAGTGTGATACCTCCAGTTTTGTTCTTTTCCTCAGGATTCCTTTAGCTATTTGGGGAATTTTGTTAGTCCATATAAATTTTAGGATTCTTTGTTCTATCTTTGGGAAAATTGTTGTTGGAACTTTGATAGGGATTGCATTGAATCTATAGATTGCTTTAGGAAGTATGCACATCTCAACTATGTTAATTCTTCCAATCCAAGAGCACGGAATATCTTTCCATTTCTTTGTGACTGCTTCAATTTCTTTCAGCAATGTTTTATAGTTTTCAATGTACAGATCTTTCACCTCTTTGGTTAAGTTTATTCCTAGGTATCTTATTCTTTTTGTTTTAATTGTAAATGGGATTGTATTCTTAATTTCTCTTACTGCTACTGCGTTGTAAGTGTATAGAAATGCAACTGATTTTTGTATGTTGATTTTGTATCCTGCAACTTTACCATATTTGTTTATTACTTCTAAGAGTTTTTTGGTGGATTCTTTAGGGTTTTCTATATACAAAATCATGGCATCTGCAAATAGTGAGAGTTTCACTTCTTCCTTTCCAATTTGTATCCCTTTTATTTCTTTTTCTTGCCTCATAGCTTTGGCTAGGACTTCCAATACTATGTTAAATAGGAGTGGTGAGAGTGGGCATCCTTGCATGGTTCCTGTTCTTAGAGGGATAGCTTTCAGTTTTTCCTCATTGAGGATGATATTAGCTATGGTTTTGTCATATATGCCCTTTCTTATCTTGAGGTAATTTCCTTCTATACCCATTTTATTCAGAGTTTTTATCATAAATAAATGCTGTATCTTGTCAAATGCTTTCTCTGCATCTATTGAGATCATGTGATTTTTATTCTTCCTTTTATTAATGTGATGTATCATTGTTGATTGATTTGAGAATGTTGAACCATCCCTGCATCCCTGGAATAAATCCCACTTGATCCTGGTGTATAATCTTTTCGATGTATTGTTGTATGCGATTTGCTAGTATTTTCTTGAGGATTTTTGCATCGATGTTAATCAGTGATGTTGGCCTCTAATTTTCATTGTTTGTGTTGTCCTTGTCTGGTTTTGGTATCAGGGCAATGTCAGCTTCGTAGAATGAGTTAGGGAGCTTCTCCTCCTCCTCAATTCTTTGGAAGAGTTTGAGAAGGATAGGTATTAAGTCTCCTTTGAATGTTTGGTAGAATTCACCAGGAAAGCCGTCTGGTCCTGGACTTTTATTTTGGGGGAGGTTTTTGATTACTGTTTCGATCTCCTTACTGGTGATTGTTCCATTCAAATTCTCTACTTCTTCTTGATCCAGTTTTGGAAGGTTGTATGATTCTAAGAATTTATCCATTTCTTCCAGATTGTCGAATTGGTTGGCATATAGCTTTTCATAGTATTCTCTTATAATCTTTTGTATTTCTGAGGTGTCTGTTGTAATTTCTCCTCTTTCATTTCTGATTTTACTTATTTGTGCCTTCTCTCTTTTTTCTTGGTGAGTCTAGCTAAAGGTTTGTCAATTTTGTTTATCTTTTCAAAGAACCAGCTCTTGGTTTTATTAATTTTTTCTATTGTTATTTTAGTCTCTATTTCATTTATTTCTCTTCTGATTTTTATCATTTCCCTTCTTCTACTGATTTTGAGCTTTGTTTGCTCTTCTTTTTCCAGTTCCTTCAGGTGCATTGTTAGATTGTTTATTTGAGATTGTTCTTGTTTGTTGAGAGAGGCCTGTATTGCTATAAACTTCCCTCTTAGAACCGCTTTTGCTGTATCCCATAAATTCTGGCATGTCGTATTGTCATTTTCATTTGTCTCCAGGTATTTTTTGATTTCTCTTTGATTTCTTCATTGATCCAATCGTTGTCCAGCAGCATTTTGTTTAATCTCCATGTATTTGTGGCTTTTCTGATTTTCTTCCTATAGTTGATTTCTAGTTTCATACCATTGTGGTCAGAAAAGATGCTTGGTATTATTTCAATCTTCTTAAATTTATGGAGACTTGTTTTCTGGCCTAATATGTGATCAATCCTGGAGAATGTTCCATGTGCATTTGAAAAGAGCACGTATTCTTTGGGTTTTGGATGGAATGCTCTGTATATATCTACTGGGTCCATGTGTTCTAGTGTGTCATTTAAGGCCAATATTTCCTGATTGATCATCTGTTTGGATGATCTATCCATTGGTGTAAGTGGAGTGTTAAAGTCCCCTACTATTATTGTGTTACTGTCTATTTCTGTTTTTATGTCTGTTAATAATTGCTTTATATATTTAGATGCACCTACATTGGGTGCGTAGATATTTACAAGTGTTACAACCTCTTGTTGGATTGTTCCCTTGATCATTATGTAATGCCCTTCTTTGTCTCTTTTTACAGTTTTTGTTTTAAAGTCTATTTTGTCTAATATGAGTATTGCTACCCCAGCTAGCTTTCTTTTCATTGCCATTTGCATGGAGTATCTTTTTCCAACCCTTCACTTTCAGTTTGCGAGTGTCTTTAGGTCTGAAGTGTGTCTCTTGTATGCAGCATATATATGGGTCTTGGTGTTTTATCCAATCAGCCACCCTATGCCTTTTAATTGGAGCTTTTGGTCTATTGATGTTTAAAGTAGCTATTGATAATTATGTACTTACTGACATTTTTTAACTTTTTTTTCTCGGTGTTTTAGTAGTCCTTCTCTGTTCCTTTCTCCTTGTATACAGAATTGATGGTGTCTTTAGTTTGACCTCTGTCTGAAAGCTCTACTCTTTAACTCCCCTCTTCCCTCATTTTATGTTTTTGATATCATATCTAACCTCTATTTTGTGCAGTTGTATCCTTTACCCTCTTACCATGGAAATAGATACTTTTTCGTATTTGTGGTCTTCTTTTTTCCCCTTATCTCAGTGCCTTTAACATTTCTTGTAGCACTGGTTTCTTGGTGACAAACTGCATTAATTTTTGCTTGTCTGGGAAATTTTTGATCTCTCCTTCCATTTTGAATGATTACCTTGCTGGGTAGAGTATTCTTGGCTGTAAGTTTTTTCCTTTTAGCACTTTAAATATATCATGCCACTCTCTTCTAGCCTGTAAGGTTTCTGCTGAGAAGTCAGCTGATAGCCTTATGGGGTTTCCTTTGTATGTAACTTGTCTTTCTCTGGCTGCTTTTAGGATTCTCTCTTTATCTTTAATTCTGGACATTTTGATTATGATGTGTCTTGGTGTGGGCCTCTTTGGGTTTATCTTGTTTGGTGCTCTCTGTGCTTCCTGTGCCTGGATGTCTGTTTCCTTCCTTAGGTTAGGGAAGTTTTCATCTATTATTTCTTGAAATAGATTCTCTGCCCCTTTGTCTCACTCTTCTCCTTCTGGGACACCTATAACACGGATGTTAGTGCATTTGATGTTGTCCCAGAGGTCCCTTAGGCTGTCCTCACTCTTTTTAATTCTTTTCTCTTTTACCTGTTCAGCTTGGGTAATTTCTTCTAGTCTTTCATCCAGCTCTCAGATCTGTTCTTCTGTATCCTCTGCTCTGCTTTTGAGTCCCTCTAGTGAATTTTTCATTTCCAGTATTATATTCTTCATTTCTGATTGTTTCTCTTTTATATCTTCCATTTCTTTGTTGACATTCTCACTGAGTTCATCTATTCTTCTCCCCAGATCAGTGAGTATCCTTAATACTCTTTCTTTCAACTCTCTGTCAGGTAGGTTGCTCATTTCTCTTTCACTTATTTCCTCTTCTGGGGTTTTGTCCTGTTCCCTTACTTAGAATGTATTCCTTTGCCTCCTCATTTTGTCTCTTTCCCTGTGCTTGTGTCTACATATTAGGTAGTTCAGCTACATCTCCTGCTCTTGGATAGGTGACCTTATATAAGTGATGCCTGAGGAGGCCTGCAGTGTGCTTCCCTCAGTTATCAATGTTCCAGGGCTGACCCCTATTTGGGCTATGTGTGTCCTTCTGTTGTGGCATGGTTTCTCTCCCTGTAGGCACCCAGGGAGGTGGAGTTATGCTCCTGGCCAGCTGTTGTAATGCTCAGCTGCTTGTATTTGTTGTGGGCCCTTCAGTCTCTTTATCAGGTGTGGGGAGCCCCAGCACAGTTGGCTGTAAGTTCTAATACCACATTTGTGTTGCAGTATTTCTTTTAAGTGAGTAGGCACCCAGAGTGGCAGGTTGTTAGGCTCAGGGGCTTACAAATGCTATAAGCCTCCAGCCTTTAGGTCTCTTGTCTGCTCTCTGAGGATCACAGCTGGGTGGGGCTGGCCTCATCATGGAAGCACCCAATTGTTTCAGGCTTTGGAAGGTGGGGCAAACCCCCTATGTGGGTCTTTGAGAAGCACAAGTCTTCTGCAGCTGACAAGCCCTGCCACCCACAGGTCCACACACACAGTCAACACAGTCCTGCCTCATGTGTGCGCCCTGACCTCCTGAAGTGGACCCAGTCTCTCCATGGTGGGAGCCCCACACACTCCACCACTGCCCCACACTCTCCACCTGCTCCTTGTGCAAACCTGCCCCACTGAAGTGTGCTCAGTTGCCAGGCTGCAGAGAATCCAGTCACCAATCTATGCAGGCCCACAAGTTGCCTGAGGGCTTGTTGTTGGGTGGGTCCAGTCTCTAGGGTGGGCTGCCTGCCCTGGCTGAGCTGGATTAAATCAGTGCTCTAGTGGGTGGGGCAGACCTGGGGTAGCAGGCCCCAGGGAGAACTCTAATGGTGTCTGTGTCAGCATGCCCACACTGGGCCACAACAATGGCTGCTGCCAATTTCCCAGTGCCTGGAGAGGTCTCACCTCTCACTGCAATGCACTCAGAGCCTATCAGGTGAGTCTCTTTTCACCAAAGCACTGTGCATCTTTCTTTTCTGGTGATTTTAGGTTGTTCTCTGAAACAGGTGAGTTAGCACGTGGGCCCTTTAAGAGCCGATTTTAATTTCTTTGTCAACCAGCTTTTCTGGGGGTACTCCCCAATGTGTTAGTAGCAGGCAAAGTCAGATATTATGTCACTTGTCTCAGTTGTGCTGGGTAGACAAAATGCCCACAGTGGGAGTGCTCCCTGGCTCAGGGCCCCGCTCCTCCACAGAGGGCTGCTGTACCTTTGGGCTGCTCCCCGTCGGCCATGAGGTGCTGCGGCTTGTGAAGGCGGCATTTTTTCTCTCCAGAAGGGAGTTTCTGCCTCTTCCACCTAAATTAGGATTGTCCTTTGCTGCAGGAGTTCCTGTTATCCAGTTTTCAGTTCTATCTCAGGGGTGATTTTTCCACAAGTAGTTATAAATTGGCTGTGTCTGTGGGAGGAGGTGAGTTCAGAGTCTGTTTACACCTCCATCTTGACTTCTCTTCAATTGTGTTTTATGAGCACATTACCAGAAGTTGAAGGCTTGCAAAACAGAGGATTTTGAAATAAAAACACAAAAATATTCAGATCCAATACCATAGCCAAAATGCAAAATAGAAGTCACTTGGCAATGATGTACTGATGTGGTTCTGATGACACTGGTGTTTATTCAGGTCTTAATTTGCATCTCAAGGCTGACATGGGGCCTGTGGGAAGAAATCTGGTCTGGTCCAATCATGTGGGAGTATTGGAGTGATTTTGGAAACGTACCTTGACAGATGCAGCTGAGTATGTATGACATTTCTGAAGTGGGCTGAACAATTTCTAAGCAGTCAAATGGAGTTCCCAGCATTGAAATCTCTGGTCTTCAGTCTCCTGCCCATTTCCCACACCTTATTCCTACAAAAAGGGAAGATACAATTACTGACCATCTTGTATGAGCAGATGGCGACATTTTCTTTCTGGGTATCCTTATGAGGAATGGCTACCTCACATGTTAACATAATTTTATAGCTCACTTCATAAGTACCTACTAAGAGCAAAACTAAGATACAAGATGTAAAAAGATGATTGAGATGCCTCAGAAAGGCATCCAGAGTCTCGAAAGGATGATAGACCAGAGTCCAAACAATGCACAGGAGGAGAGGGAGAAGGGATGGGCAGAAAAAGGACTGACCATGAGTGGAGTGTGGAAGAAATAAGATCAGTGCCTGGGATATAGGCCATGAGGAGACACTGTGGATGGGGGGAAAAATCCCAGCTCTCCCACTAATGAGCTAAATGGTAATAATAGAGAGCAGTCTCATCTGGGGTCAACAGCTTAATTTGGTGTTTGTTTCATCGGGTGTGCCTGTGACTGTTTCTCTGGATGAGTTGTATGCACCATATATGTGTTTTGTAGCACAGGGTTATGCCTCTGTGGGCTACAACGCCATGTCTGTGTGTGACCAAGTTATCACCCATTCCTGCACGTGAGCCTGGCCTATCGGAGCCGCCATGACTGGGTGGCCACATTGGAGATGTGGTTGTACTTCCATACGTGGGCTGCTCTGTGGGGGTCACTGTGATGTTCTGGGTGCAGCTGTGCTTGTAGATGTTACTGAGTGTGTCACTCATCTACATGACACAGTGTTTGGTAGTACTCGACTTCAATATATCTTGACTTGGAAGGTGCTAGACAGGAAGAAACACCCTGGTGAAGAGAGGGTACCACACAGTGATGCCAGGGTTTTAGGCCTAGAATTGGTATACGGTCTTAGCTGGACCTCTGACATGTGTGTCCTCATGCTCTTCAGGCATAGGGGGGTTGGTGACAGTGGGGCTGGGCTCCCTGCCCAGACTGAGCTTGCTGCCATGGTGTCTCTGCCAGTAATTACAGTCTCCCTAACCCAGGCCCAGGGAATTTCTTTTCTGTACTGACATCCCAGTCCCCAGAAATAAGAGTCCAGCAAAGGTCCTGTGGAAGAAGGGGTTTGAAGTCACAGCGTCCTTCTCATAGCCAGCCTGGGGCTGTTTCTGATTCTATTATGTGGAGGTGGGAGGGGAGGATATTGTGAGCTAAGCTGGGAGAAGAGATGATAAATCAACGAATGAGCCAAGTGTAGGACATGGTCAAGAGGACTGCTTTCCATCTGGGGAGAGGAGCACAGGTTTATCCCAAATCCCTCACACTTAGAGATTTGAAAGTCTCAGGTCCAAACCATTGAAACCTCCTCCTGTGATTTGTAATTTAGTATTAATAAGTATATGTGCAGGGGAGGGGGATTAGTATGATGAGCTCTCATTACTCTGCATAGATTTTCCCCATGAAGAGCCTACAGCTACTGGGAAAAAACTCCTTGGAATGTTCCTAAGTATAAGTGAAAGACAGGTGTGCATAGGGTGGTGGTGGCAGCAGTGAGGGTCAGAGCTGCCAAAACCACCAGGCCTCACCAGCTAGTCCTCTCTGAACAGACCCATAGGTATGAACACAGCAGACAGTGTTCCCTGCCTCTTCTCTCATCCTCCGGTCTGCAGATGGTGAGTCAAGACTGGTGGGTTGAGCCTGAGCTTCTCAAACCACCTGCTGCGGTGCTTGCGGATCTCATTAGCTGCGGAAGGAGCACACTGACTCCTGTGAACAGAAGGTGCTTGGAGATGCCCACAGGGAGGGAGAGAGCATCGGGCTTTCATCTTGCCCAGATTGTTCTGCAGCTGCTCCAAAAACCCACTGCAGTGGGTCTGTGAAGGGGACTTGGGACAATATTGACCACCTGCTGCTGGCACTCAGGACCACATTTCCTGGGGCACTGGTGGATCCATTAAGCAACTGCTTCAACGGATGAGAGCACGTGGAATTAGGGAAGGGCTAGACCTCGCTTTCCCAAATCCACCCAGGCCTGGTGCTTTGGAAGTGGTGAGGCAGTTGAATTCAGGAAAATGTGACGTGTTGGGGCTAGACAAGCAGATGGAGCCTCTTAGAAAAGGATATTGTTATTTAGTTGCTGGGATTTGGGTGTTCACCAGACTTTAAGGTTCTTGAGCACAAGAGCCCTGTCAGAATGGAACTTTGATTATGCAGACTGATCTCTTTACGGTATAGTGAAAGCTTGAAAACCCAGAGGAGTTGGGTAGCTTAACAAACAGACAAATTGATGTTACTGACAGTTTTGGAGCTGGGATCTGGGCTCTAGCTTTCTATCCAGGATCTTACATACTATTCTTTTTGTTCCTCTCACCCTACAGAATTCTGGGCCTTTGCAGATACTCATAAAATATGTTAATTAATTAATGGATAAATAAGGGTTTGTAACCAGATACTGAAATCCCAGTGTTTCTTGTTTTAACAAACATAGGACATTTGGGTATAGTTTCTCAGTATAGTCAGATTACCTGGTCTGAGGGAAATGGACTCAAGCCCTGGGCTAGATTCTCTAGGATCTACTGAAGGTCACTGACGTGGGTATATTCAATCTGCATATGTCATCACCTGTAAACAACAGCCTGAGGTGTTTGCCAAAAATTACCCTACTGTTTCTAGAAAACCTCTCATCCCCTCTTCTTGCCTTTATCTCTTCTGGCTGCAGACCCACTGTGCCTGGAAACCCATGGCTCCACCCAGGGCCACCTCTGCCCTTGTGTCCCTCCAGGCAGGGCCTGTGATGACAAGAGATGGAGCTGGTCCACTTGGCTGGAGCAAGGGGATGAAGAGAAGGGCCCTGTCAAGGAAATGGGGGTGAGGCAGTGGGGAACTTATGAACAATATAGCATGGCAGAATTTGGGGGAGATACCGGCAAAGTAAAGTTTCAGTCATGGGCAACAAACACGAGAGACAACGTTTTCTGTGAAGCATTCAGATCCCTCCTTCCTTGTCTTCTCTGCACTGCTGAATGGTAAACATCGCAAACCGTCCGAGAAGCCCTGTTTACCCCCAAATGAGGAAAGGGATTCAGGGAAGAGCAGTGGGAACTGCAGCTGGTAGCAGCAGAAAGGGAAGGCATGGGAGGCTGGGCCTGGGGGTTTGGGGTCAAAGAGCAAAAGCCAGGACACTGAGGGCCCAGGATGAAGAAATGTTCATGGAGCAGGGCAGTGGGGGCAGCCCCAGTTCCCCACTAATCCTGGTGGTCCTTTCTGCTGACAGCCATCTTCTCCCTGCCCACCTGGGGAAGGGTAATGAGTGTGAGCTGGAAGGAGAATGGGCCTGGCTCTCTCTTTCTTGCACAGAAGACCACAGGGCAGAATGGAGTCACAGAGGGCTCAGGAATGGAATTTAAGCTGATCCAGGCTGTGCTTCTTTTCTGGGCTTCCCCTTTCTTGTCAATAAACTGGGCATTATAATCTCTATAATTCCTTCAAATACCAGAATAAAAACAAAGCAAAAAACACACACCGTACAAAATACAGTGCTTCTATTGTCGTCTTTTAAGTCTCAGTTCTCATGATGTCTGCATGAGAAGGAGCTGACACCCAGAAAAGTTACAAGATCTACCCAAGACTATGCAGGAACCTTGACTCTAGATCAAGCACGTCTCAATAGATGACAACCATAAGTGCTAACAGTTATTGAATGCTCGTTATATATATGAGAAAACTGAGCACAGAGAGCTTAATTGACTTGAGTAAGGTTGCCCAGCTAGCAAGAGGTAGATCAGGATTCCAATCCAGGCAGTCGGCTCCAGAGTCTCTTCTCTTAGATTAACGATAGTCAACTAGACCATGGGCAGGGGTGAGAATGCTCCAGTGAGAAGAGAAAAGAGGATTCCCACAAGTTGTCAACAAAAACTCTTTTTCTTTTTTCTGTTTGTGGATATTTAGAGACCACTTACTTGGATCTGCATTATAGTACCAGGAAACTTTTCTGATAGATAACAACCAACTTTGAAAAAGTACTTTGCTTTAACTTTAAAGACCTTACTTTTTTAAACAACTTCATTGAGATAAACCTCACGTACCATAAAATTCACCCATTTAAAGTGTACAATTCAATGTTTTTGTATATTCACAGATATGTCAACCACCATCACAATCCATTTTAGAACATTGTCATCACCTCAAAATGAAACCCCAGACATTTAGCTACGATGCCCTACTCCCCTGTGCCCTCCCACCCTAAACAGCCCTAGGCAACCACTAATGTACTTTGTCTCTATAGATTTCCCTGTGCTGGACATTTCATATCAATGGAATCATATAATATGTGGTCTTTTGTGACTAGTTTCTTTTGCTTAGCATAATATTTTCAAGGTTCATCCGTGTTGTAATATGTATCCATTCCTTTTGTGCCCACATAGTATTCCATTGTAATAATGTACCAAAATTCAGTTGATGAACACTTGGGTCATTTCCATCTTTTAGCTATTATGAAAAATGCTACCATAAACACTTGTGTGCAAGTTTTATGGGAACAAATGTTTTCATTTCTCTTGGGTATACACTTAGGAGTAGAATTTCTGGGTCATATGGTAACTATGTTTAATCATTTGAGGAACTGCAAGAGTGTTTTCCAAAGCAGAGGTTCATTTTACATTCCCACCAGCGCTGTATGAAGGTTCCAATTTCTCCATATCCTCCCCAATACCTGTTATTATAGACTTTTTGATTCTAGCCATCCTATATGTGTGAAGTGGTATCAAATTGTGGTTTTGATTAGCATTTCCCTCATGACCAATGATGCTGAGCATCTTTCCACATGCCTATTGGCCATTTGTATATGTTTCTTAGAGCAATGTCTATTCAGATACCCTGCTCATTTTTAATTAGGTTGTCTTTTTATTATTGAGTTGTAAGAATTCTTCATAAATTCTGGATACAAGTCACCTATATAATTTGCATATATTTCCTTCTATTCTCTCCATTATCTTTTCACTTTCTTGATGGTGCCCTTTGAAACCACGAAAGTTTTTAATTTTTATGAAGTCTGATTTATGTATTTTTTGTTGTTGCTCATGATTTTGATGTCATATGTAAAAATCCTTTGCCAAACCTCAGGTTATGAAGCTTTACACTGTGTTTTCTTCTAAGGGTTTGATCATTTTAGCTCTTACATTTATATCTGTGATCCATCTTGAGTTAATTTTTGTAAATGGTAGGAAGTAAGGGTCCAACTTCATTCTTCTGCACATGTCTCTCTAGTTTTTCAGCACAATTTGTTAAAAAGACAGTTCTTTCCCTGTTGGATAGAATTGACTTGAATGCTAAGTTCTTTCTCCTTTCCACAAGATCATATCGCTAAGGGATGTTGTTGGCAGATTAATCCCCTTTGTGCACCCACTCCACCATTCCAAAATGGCACTGGATTCCAGAACCTCAGGAATTACACCCAGGACCAGTAAATGATAAGTGCTAGCCCCACTGAATTGTTGATTCATGTATCAACACAAACACTTTTTGAGTACATACTATGTAACAAACAGGCCTGTAGAGAGCAAGTGCAAGGGATTTGACCTAAATCCAGAAGACTTCTTGGGCTACTTCTCTCTTCAGAACCCAGGAACATATGATTTCACAGGAAGAGTTTAGGGGTAAGCAGAGGCCTGGGGGCACCTGAGGTTATTTCTCACTCCTTCTGGGCTATTCTCTTCTCCTCACTAACTTTTCTAGGTCACTGCTTCCTGTCTCACTCCAAGCTTTCTGCTTATTACCTGACTTCTGGGAGGTGTGTTTTCCTACCTTTATCTACCTCAGGATCAGCTCTGAGTCAGTCATTGTCTCATTCAATGTGATTTATTGATGAAAATGACGATGCCTCTCGGTTAGTGAGAGTCTGACAGACCTGAAGCATCAGAGGGGTGGGGAAGGGAGCGCCACCCATTCCAATAAAATGCCTTGGCCAGAGGGGATGTCTTGGCAGAGGGTGGCCTACAGGGACATCTGCACCCACACTGGAGTCCATGATGATGAGGAGGCAGCCCAGGTGCTTGGGAATGTCTGAGGTGGGAGCAGAGGGCATCCTGGTCTTGGGGTCGTGTCTAGGATCAAGTTGTTACTGCCTCCTAGTTAGTGGGAATGACTGTTACCAACTAGGGAGAGGGTGAAGATTGGAGTATGAAATTTAGTTATGAAATGTCATTGGAATATTTCTCTCATATGCCATCCACACGGCAGTTGCTCTGTACATCTCTCACTCTTTACTCTACATCTGCACTGTCTGTCTCCAGGAACCTCAGTCTTGGAAAAGTCTCATTGCATTGAATAGAATGCAAAGGGGAATATCCAAAGATGGCAATATCTTTAACTGCAAAAGGGCTGAAGTGCACATAATTCAACCAAAGATTGATTGAAGATGGGAGGAGATGGACTCGATGTGTGTGTGTGCACACACACGCATGTTGGAGGAGGAGAGGGGCTCGAGGAGATGGTTACTCAGCTCAGAACCCTGTGGAAATTGGTTGAGTTTCTTACAACAGTGGACCTGGAAACAGCCCGTTGCCTGTCACTGGGGGTGAGAATTATCTCTCTGCCAAGCACTGGACCTTGCATGACTCAATGGCCAGAGCTCAGAGTATGTCAGGATGGCCAGGACACAAGACAAATCCACAGAGCGGGGCCAGGTACAGCTTCAGAGAGTGCATGTTGCCAGTCACTGTGTGAGGACCTGAGAATATGGAAGTAAAATCCAGTCCCTGCTCAAGGGAGCCCTCTGTTCAAGGAGATGAGACATACCAGTAAACTGTTCCCAGTCATGCCATGTGGTGAGTCCCATGGTCATGAAGCAAGTGTGAGAAGAGGACCATTAAATATAGGGTGGGGAGAAGTCCAGGAAGGTGCCAAGAGGAAGAGATGTGTGATCTGAGTCACTGGGTTGAAAAGAGGAGGGAAGGGCAGTTTGGACTAAGGCACAGAGCTGTGCAAGTCAGTGCTGTGATTTGGGGCCAGCTGGGGCTCTTGAGTGGTTCAAGACAAAACTAGACATATTTCTTTGGCCCCAAACATGAGGAAAGTAAATGCCTTATTTAAAAATTTTCAATTTTAATGTCCAGGCTCTGAGATTCACCTGAAGTGGCCTCAGCTCTGAAAAGCAGGAATTTGCTCTTCAGCTTGAGTAGCCCTTGAGCGTTTTCCAGATCACCGAGGGCTCAACCTCAAAGGGAAATGCTCACAGCTGATGTCACGAGGGCCAGGGTAGGACACTGTGCCCCAAAGTGTCTAACATGGTAGGCAAATCTTCAGATGACGAGGTGGCTTTCCCTGTGCAGAGGGACCCTCACAGGATGAAGTCTGTAACTGCAAGGGGATGGCAAGACCTGGGGTCTCTGTCCTGGGATGGGGCATTAAGACAAGCCTCTGCACCCTGAATCTCCTGGCGAGAAGGTGCACCAGGGACTCCTGCAGCACAGCTGGGTAGAGGAGAGTCTTCCCTGCAAAGCTGATGAACATGATTTCAGGGTAAATTTCCTCCTATGATTATACATTATTTCAGAGCCATAAGGATAATGTTGCTATTCTTTCCATATCAGTGCCATATCTTCCTCATTTGCATTATTCTGTGAGCAACTCCACTTTTGTGCTGAGAAATTGCTCTCTCAGTAAAAGCCGTTTTGGAAGGAATCAGCACAGAGGCATTTGCCAAAGTCAGGCGTGGTACCACCTGGTCCTCCTTCCCATTCATCATGGCCCTCCCCCCAGGCAAGGGGGCTCTTGGGAAGCAGACATGCCACCACTCATCCCACCTAACCTCAAAATGCTGTATAATGGGGTGGTCATTTTCAAATAAAACAAACACAACTTTCTCAGTCAGGCAAAGAGGTACAAAGAGGCTCATGGCTGGAGGGCTGTATACTCAGGAGGCCCCTAGAAGGCCATTGACTTAGAAGAAAGAGCTCGGGTATGGTGTCAGGTATCAGAAAAAAAAATGAGTTCAAATCTTACTTCTGCTACTTACTGGAGATTTGAAACTCTATTCTCCAGTTTCCACATCTATAGAGTGGGGATAATAATTTCTGACCTCTTTGCATTTCAGAATTGTTGTAAGGGTCAACATATGAGAGAATGTAGAGTAGAGTAAATTGCAAATTCTCAAATTAATACTCATTATCAAGTGACAGAATAGTGCAGTGATTTTGAGCATGAACTTTGGTTTATGTCTGGTCTACTGTCTTGGTTTGCATTGCAGGTTTACCACAGGTCAGCTGTGTCATCTTGGATGAGCTGCTTAATGTCTCTGTGCCTTGGTTACTACCTTGCAAAATGCAGAAATAAACAGTACTAGCATAAAAGGTTTTGTAAGGATAAATGCATAATATGTGTAATGCCTGACTCATACTAAGTAATTTGTACGTGTTTGCTTTTCCATTATTGTCCTGTTGTTTTTATCATCATGGTCCAGAATAAAGTAATTCCCACATGGCCCCATCCTTTGGTGGTTTATAGTATCAAAGCCACCATAGGTAAAAGAACCTACCACTTTCCTTCGTAGTATATAGGTGGCATCCTAAGATGCCAGAATTGAAAGGGACAGTAGCTAGCTCCTATGCCAGTCTCTGACTAGGTCTTATATATGATTGTTAATCCTCATAGCATACATTTGAGTTCGGGTATCATCAACTCTATTTGATATATTAAGAAAATGTGACCATAGGATTAAAGTGACTTTCCCATAGACAAACTGCTTGTAGATGGCAGAACTGGCTCTACTTCAGCCAGGGTCCAGTCAGGTGAACAAAAATCACACAAGGTATTTTACCAAAGAGAATTTAAAATGAGAAACTGACTAAACAGATGATGGCTGACTTGAAAATGCAAAAACACAAAACAAACAAACAAAAAAAAACCCCAGAACAACAGAGATAAGAATTGCAGGAAGCAGCTTCTATTTCCAGGGCTGATACAAAGAGAAGAAATTCAAGTGATTAGAACTTAGAAGCTTCCATCAGAACCACATCTGGCAGGCCCTCAAAATTGCAATCACAGTCTGCAACACACTTGCAACACAGTTCAGGTGTTAATTTCCCCCCAAATCTTCCTGGTCCCAATGTACTCTACAGGACACACGCTTAGGCAGAGGGCCATCACCAACCTTCTTATATTGACCTTATCTGAGTCCTTGCTCTAGTGAAGGAACCTCCAGATATGTGATCTTCTCAAGCTCAGAGTTATTTCTTAAACTTAACAGATGTTAAATTAATATTGGTTAATTTAAAGTTTGACAGGAAGAATCACAGGAATTATTTGCTGAAAGACTCTACATGTTGATCAAAGGTCCTGGAAGGCTTCAGGATTCCTCAAGAAGACCTGGGCACATGGAAGTCTGGGTGCTGAGGCAGAGGATTCCAAGACACCAAACAATGCCGTGACTTGTGGAGCTGAATGTCAGGAGGGAGGGAGGAGGTGGAGTAGGAGGAGAGAGACAGAGAGAGAGAGACAGAGAATGAGGAGACACACCAACCAAGACTCAATTTCTAACTGTCCTGAAAGACTGTGAAAACCAGAAGTACCTACTAGTAAAAGGAGAGGTCTTCAGGATGCTAATCAGCTGTTGGTAGCACCCCAGCTGGAAAGCAGAAGAAGATGCCAGACAGGTGCCTTTATTGAGGTAAAAGGTTGTTAGCTTCCTTTTGTCAGTTCCTTCCGGAGGTAGGTGATTGGAGGGCATATAACTATCTACTCCCAGCCCTGCCTCTCCTCTCTGGCCTGTATAAGTACTAGGGACCTTTTTTATCGAGAGCTCAGGGCAACCAAGAAGACTTTCCAATAAGACTTTCAGATTTTTCCTGTTGTAGGTGGTGGACGCAAGGGAGAGATGACCTCAGAAGTGCTCTGGTTTGGTTTCAGCCTGGAGCAAAGGTTTCAGTTCTAGCACTTTCCAACAATCAGATACTGTACTTAAGGGATGCTCCTTCCTGATTCTTTCTGACAAGATGTAACATAGTCTCACTGCCAACATTGGCCCTGATCTTGCCTAGAAGTGATACTCTTTCAAGTGTCCAAATTTCACTTCCATGGTCTAGCCTCCACTATGTAGGACTGAACCATCTCTTCAAATACTGTTGTCTCACTGTCTTTTGGGAGTGATCCTGCATCTCCTTACCCAACTTTCTATGCACGTACTTCACCCCCTGAGCTCATTGGAAGCTCTAGGGTCCAGATAGTTTTTTATCATCATCAGTGGAGCAGAAAAGGCCATGTACTACTGGATCCCAATGTGTGAAATGCTGGAGAGACAGGCAAACAGATGAGACTGTCTCTGTCTAGGTTGAGACTCTTTTTTTTTTTTTTGTGAGGAAGATCAGCCCTGAGCTAACATCCATGTCAATCCTCCTCTTTTTGCTGAGGAAGACTGGCCCTGGGTTAACATCTGTGCCTATCTTCCTCCACTTTATATGGGATGATACCACAACATGGCTTGACAAGCGGTGCCTCAGTGCCCACCCAGGATCTGAACCCGGGCCGCCAGCATCGGAGCACACACCCTTAACTGCTATGCCAGGGGGCCAGCCCCTAGGTTGAGACTCTTTATTACGACATTCTCACCATTCCTCCTTCCTGCTCCACTCTTCCCCTGTAATGCAGCACCAAACATACACCCAAATACACTCAGAAAACCCCAGCACAACAAAGAACTTGTGAAAAGTATCTGGAGATGAAAAGATAAGGAGGGAAGGGATTCTTGAGGACGTGCATTGGAGATACTGTTTGGGTTTCTACAAGAAACTTACAAGTTCAAAGAAACTGTCATGAAGCTCTGTGTATTTCATGGGGGTAATATGGGGTACCAATGGTTGAACACAGAGGGGTAAGTTTTGTCAGGCCCAAGAAACTGTCACCACTAATAGGATATTTCCCACTTCAGGGAATCAGCCTCCATAGGGTCACCTTAACTTGGCAGCACAGGAAATATCACTGGGGGCGAACACAGCTCAGCAAAGTCAGGCGAAAATAATTATTAAAATTATTATCAAAATTTAGGTCAGAGCTTCCCATCAGTCCATGTCCTAAACTCTAGGCAAAATAGACACTGAACACTTACAATGAGAGCTATATAACAAGGGAAGCCAATCCTTGGCTAAAAAAAACAATACTTAATGCCAGTCCTTTAAGACAAGTACCCATGGCTATTGGTAAGAGTATCAATAAATTTCTACAACATTGTCAAGAAACAGTTAGGCACATACATCAAGAACCATGAAGTATTTATATTTTGACCCACAATTATCATATTCTTGCCTTTGGAAATTATTAGAGATGCTCTTCATGATATAAAACAGCCTAAGGAAAAAGCCGAAAGGGAAATGGTTACATAAATTACAGTGAAGCCACAAACCATTTAAAATGATGACTTGTGTTGGGCCAGCCTCGTGGCTTAGCGGTTGTGTGCGCACTCTGCTACTGGTGGCCTGGGTTTGGATCCCGGGTGCACACCGATGTACTGCTTGTCTGGCCATGCTGAGGGGGCGTCCCACATACAGCAACTAGAAGGATGTGCAACTATGATAAACAACTATCTATTGGGGCTTTGGGGAGAAAAAGGGGAAAAAAAAGGAGGAGGATTGGCAATAGATGTTAGCTCAGGGCTGATCTTCCTCACAAAAATTACAAAAAAAAAATGATGATTTGTACAAATGTTTAATGACATAAAAAAATCACCATATAATCAATATTAAGTCAAAATAACAGGATACTAAACTATAGAGCAGGGTGATCACAACCAAAATATGTTACCTATGAAGAAAAGACTTCACACATATACACCAAGATATTAAGCATAGTTCTCTCCTGGTGATGGGACTATGTGGGGTTTTTTTCCTTCATTATCCTTCTGGTAATTATCAAATTTTCTGAAGTATGCATGCATTACTTAAAAGGAAACTTACCATTTAGTCTAGAGAAACAATTTTCCCACCATTGACCTCCATGAGTACCCTAGGGTGGATGTGATTAACAGCATATTAAACACTACAAAAGAAAAATATTAGTGAACTTGAAGACAAAGCAATGGAAATTAAAACAAAATACAGAAAAGAAAGAAGATCAAAATAAATAAACATGAGTTTGAGGACAATATCAAGTGGCCTTATTTATATACATATACTTATAGTCCCAAAGGAGAGGCATGAAATGGAGGAGGAAAGAGAATAGAAAAAAAAATTTTTAAATAATGCCAAAATATTTTCCAAATTTGTTGAAAACTAAACTAACTCACAGATCTAAGAAATTCAATAAATTTCAAACACACACACACACACACACACAACCATGAAGAAACCTATATCCGGGGAGTAGGTAAACCAGGGATAAGAAAAAAATCTTGAAAGCAGCCAGAGAGGGGAAGAAAAAGCATATTACATACAAAGACTAAAGATAAGAAATACCTAAGACTTATTGTCAGAAACAATGCAAGTCAGAAGATGGTAGGATGACCTTTTTAAAGTACTGAAAGAAAAAAAACATCTGTCAACTGAGGATTTCATACTCTGGAAAAACATTTTTCAAAAATGAAGGTAAAGAGCTTTTCAGACATACAAAAACTGAAAGAATTCATTATCAGGAGAACGTTACTGCAATAATTTTTTTTTATTGAGGTAACGTTGACTTATTATATAAATTTCAGGTGTATATCATTGTATTTTGACTTCTGTGTAGACCACATCACTGCAATAAATGTTAAAGGAAGTTCTGTCAGAAGGACGATGATAGCACATGGAAATCTTGGCCAACACAAGGGATGGAAGATTAAAGATCGATGTGGTTAAAATAAAACATTTATTTTCTTACATCTCACTTAGCTAAGATAGTTAAAGTAGAAGTATATGGTCATAAGTTCTTATACTGTTACTGAACTAATATAATATTAACTGAAGCCGGACTGTGATATATTAAAAATGTATGTTATAAAATCTAAAGGAACCAATAAGTTAACAAAAAAAGTACCTCTAGCCAGGGGTTCAGTGGGAAAGAGGGAGGAATGAATAGGTGGAGCACAGGGGACTTTAAGGACGGTGAAGCTGTTCTGTATGATACTATAATGGTGGATACATGTCATTATATGTTTGTCAAAAACTATAGAATGTACAACACAGAGAGTGAATCCTAATATAAACTATAGACTCTAGTTCATTATAATGTATCAATATTGGCTCATCACTTGTAGCAAATGTACCACACTAATGCAAGATGTTAATAATAAGGGAAACTTCTTGTGGGGGGTGGGGTGGGCACTGAGGAGGTAAATGGGAATTCTTTGTACTTTCCATTTGATTTTTCTGCAAACCTAAAACTTCTCTAAAAAGTAAAAACTATTAATATAAAAAAAAGTCTTGCGCCTTGCCATGATTTCTGGGGAAGTGCTCCATAAAGGATCATTTCCTCCTTATCATCCAGCCCCATGAGTTATTGATTGCTAATTTGAAGCTATTGTCAGGGTTAATAATCTCTAAAGTTTTTGTCCCAGGAGTTCTCTAGCCTAATATGTTTTGGGCTCCTTATGATCTTGATTTGATTCTGCTTTTATAGGATCTATTCTAACTAAGCTCTTTTTTTAATTCATTTCTTAATTAGTCAATGGATAAGGAGAGCAGGTGTTCCATGTTGAAATGCCCAAAGCTGCTCTATTCCCCTGGCTGTAACTTCCCACAGATGGACATCCTTATGGTGCCTTGCTACACTTAGTTCTAATTGGGAAATTTAGAGACCTAGTTGACATGCAGTCACAGCAATGATTGCTCATCAATTTATGTTGTTAGTAACAGTTGTCTCTCCTTTATTTCTGATCCTATTGTATCAACTGCATTATAATTGGTTATTTTTTGTTTTGTTTTTCTCTCCATAAGATGCTGCTAATCATTTGGGTGGGTGGGTGGGACAAAAACCTATTAAACATTCCAATTAAATATCATGAGTAATTCATACAAAACCCTAGGTTTAATTCCTCTAAATTTTGTGGCATATGATGTATACATACAGAAACACAGAAGGTCACCCAAGTTTCCTCTTGTTGTTTTTCCTAGAACTCTGCTTAATGGCATCAGACAAGGCACTGATTTGTAGAGATTGCCAAGGCCCCTTCCGAAGCAAAGGTAATGCATCTTGTAAACAGTTACAAGAACTTTAACCAGAGTCATGAAACAATTTTACATCATGTTAAACACACTTAGAATAAGGATTTCCAGAGTGAAAAAAAAAAAAATCTGAAAAGTAAATTAGGGGTTAGTCAGCTGCTAGCGGAGATCACTGGAGAAAATTGACAGAGTTCAAATGGTCTCCCTGGGCCATTCCCTTTACCTGAGTGGGTGGGCTTCTCCCATCTGATGAGATTCTCTGGCAAAGATCATGCTCTGATTATGGCTACATTTCATAGCTGGAGGAAAATAAAAGGCATAGAATCAGTACAGACTGTGGAAAAACCTAATGTCAGCCAAGCAGGAAAGTCTAAAACTGAGAACAGAGGAGCTCTCTCATCACCTGGTGGTGACAAGGCTGAAAATAATGGATTCAACTTAGGTCTCAATTAGTAAGGAAAGAAAGGAGAATTTCCGAGGATTGGAAATAACCATTCCTAGGCTAATCTTGTTTCACTCAGTGACATTCATCCATTCCTATCTGGGTTAAGGCTGTCTTCCTTGTTAGACTTCTTCAGTTGCCCTTTTCCCCTTCAAGCCCTGGGTATTTAATTCCATTGGCCACTGTCCAATAGAGAAACTGAAAGTTTCTCTAGCTCAGAGCAAGCCCCAACTATATGATTATTTTGGAAATATAGGAAACGAGATTTGACACTTAGCTTCACATATTCATTTTTCTATTCCAAACAGAAAATTGGGTGTATATCCATTATCAAGAGAAAACATTTAAATATATTGTCATTCATCAACATCATTTAAAATTTCCTTGTTCTGGGTTTATAAGTACTCAGTGGTGCTGTGCCATAAAAAAAAAAAAAAATGCCCTGGCAAAAGACCTAAACAGACAATTCTCCAAAGAAGATATACAGATGGCCAACAGACACATGAAAAGATGGTCAACATCATTAGCTATCAGGGAAATGCAAATCAAAACTACAATGAGATATCACCCCATGCCCGTCGGAATGGCTATAATTAACAACAAAGGAAACAACAAGCGTTGGAGTGGATGTGGAGAGAAGGGAACTCTCATACACTGCTGGTGGGAGTGCAAACTGGTGCAGCTACTATGGAAAACAGTATGGAGATTCCTCAAAAAATTAAGGATAGAACTACCATATGATCCAGCTATTCCACTGCTGGGTATTTATCCAAAGAACACGAAAACACCAATGCACAAAGATACATGCACCCTGATGTTCATTGTAGCCTTATTCGCAATAGCCAAGACTTGGAAGCAACCTAAGTGCCCATCAAGGGACGAATGGATGAAGAAGATGTGGTATATATACACAACGGAATACTACCCAGCCATTTGTGACAACATGGATGGACATGGTGGGTATTATGTTAAGCAAAATAAGTCAGAGGGAGAAGGTCAAATACCATATGATCTCACTCATAAGTAGAAGATAAAAACAACAACAAACAAACAGACAGAGACAGAGATTGGGTTGGTGGTTACTAGAGAGGAAAGGGGGAGCAAGGAGGGTGAAAGGGATGATTAGGCACATGTGTGTGGTGATGAATTATAATTAGTATTTGGCTGGTGAACATGATGTAATCTATGCAGAAATAGAAGTATAATGATGTACACCTGAAATTTATACAATGTTATAAACCAATGTGACCTCAATGAAATAAAAAAATAAAAAATGCAAGCACTCATCAAAAAAAAAAAAATATATATATATATATATATATATATATATATATATATATATATATATATATATGCCCTGGGAACAGAACTGAGGTTTGAACTGTGGTGAAGATTCATCACCATAAAAAAACATCAGGGCTGTGTATTTTCTGCCTGAGTGATGTCTCTGATTATTTCAGGTCCTTGGCAAAAATAGAGTAAGACAACCCCACAACAAAAAGCTATTCAAGACATCTCTCTCACCACAGGTCACAGTGCCTGAAATTCATTGATTAAACAATCCTTCCTTCTGTACTTTCAAAATATTCCTTTTCTAAGGCAAGTATGCTTGAGAATGGGGTCATTTTAAGGACTATCCAGCTAAAACTTAGATACATAGGGGATGATGGACTGTAGAGCACATTGTGACAACTAGCTGAGGACAAGTTACTTTGAGAATAAAGTTCAGAGAAAAGACCATAAGTAGGAGTTCCAGAGTAATTAATAAAGAAGAAACTAGAGACCGGTGTGCGTTTTTTCCAAAGGACAAATGTCACCCTTTCACCATTTTGTTATAGACCTACAAATTTATTTCTCTTTCATTCATCCATATAGCCTATGATTATGTTATTATGGATTTTTTTCTTTTTTGGAATATCCTCCAGAAAGCAAGTGGTACTGGATTTAAATCTCAGAAAAGGAGCAGTAGGATCAGGAGTGATGGGGGAACGAAGGGGTGTGGTAGAGGAGTTACTAGCAAGGAGAATGACAGAGGTGCATTAAATATTCACTATATGTTAGCCTATCTTATGCTTAACGAAAAATGAGCAAAATATTTGAACAGACACTTCAAAAATCATGATATAGGAGTAGACAATATAAATCTGAAGGAAACTCAACATTATTAGTCATCAAGAAAATGTGAATTAAGACTACAACAAAATAGCACTTCACACACTCCCTAGAATGGCTAAACTTGGAAGACTGGCAATATCAAGTGTTGGTATGAATTTAAAGTTACTAGATTTCTCATACACTGCTGGGGGAGTGTAAAATGGTGCAACCACTGCGAAAACAATTTGGCAGATTCTTATCAACTTAAATATATGTTTACCATATCATCCAGCCATTCAACTCCTAGGTATTTATCCAAAAGAAATGAAAACATGTTGCCAACATAAAGACTTGAACATGGTTGGTTTTAGAAGTTGTATTAGTTTCCTATAACTGCTATAACAAGTTCTACAAACTTCATGGCTTAAAACAATACAAATGTATTCTTTTATACTTCTAGAGGTAAGAAATCTAAAATCAGTTACACTGGGCTAAAGTCAAGATGTCAGCAGGGCTGGTTACTGGAGGCTCTGAGGGAAGAATCTGTTTCCTTGCCTTTTGCAGCTTGCAGTGGCCTCCTGTATTCCTTGGCTTATGGTCTCTTCCTCCATCTTCAAAGCTTATCAATCTAATCTCTGCTTCTGTCATCACATCACCTTCTCCTCTTTGTCTCTGACTCTTCCTACCTTTCTCTTACAAGGACCATTGTGATTATGTAGGCTTACCTGGACAATCAAGGAGAATCTCTCCATCTAAAAATCCTTATATTAATCACACCTGTAATGTCCCTTGTGCTGTATAAGTGACATTCACAGATTCCAGGGATTAAGACATGGAAATCTCTGAGTATAAGGGGAGCATTATTCAGCTTACCACAAAAGCTTTATTTATAATAGCTCAAAAACCCATCAACAACAAATGGATAAACAAAATGTATATTCATACAATGGAATACTATTCTGCAATAAAAATAATTAATATCTGATACATACAAAGCATGGATGAACTCACAAACACATTACACTGAATGACAGAAACCAAATACTAAAAAATTCATACAGTATGATTTCATTTATATAAAATTATAATAGCCAAAATTAATTTGTAGTGAGAAAAATCAGATAATTGATTATTTAATGTGGAAGATGTCAGATGTTTTTCCATAATGGTGCACAAGAGAATTTTCTAAGAAAGTGGAATTTGATTTTTACTCCACAGGATTGTATACATTTGCCAAAGTAATTGAACTGTATACAGATCTTCCTCGACTTAGGATGGGGTTATGTCCAGATAAGCCCATTATAAGTTGAAAATAGCATAAGTCGAAAATGCATTTAATACACCTAACCCAGCGAACATCCTAGCTTAGCCACACCTACCTTACACGTGCTCAGAACACTGACGTTAGCCGGCAGTTGGGCAAAATCTTCTCACACAGAGCCTATTTTACAGTAAAGTGTTGACTATCTCATGCAATTTATTGAATGCTGCACTAAAGTGAAAAACAGAGCGATTGTGTACATATAGAACGGTTGTAAGTGTGTTGGCTGTTCACCCTCATGATCACGGGGCTGACTGGGAGCTGTGGCTACTGTCGCTGCCCAGCATCAGGAGAGATGATCATACCACATATTGCTAGCTTAGGAAAAAATCAAAATTCAAAATTCAAAATATGGTTTCTACTGAGTGAGTATCGCTTTCTCGCCACCATGAAGTCAAAAAATTGAACCATCGTAAGTCGGGGACCATCTGTATGTAAAAAGCAGAAATTGCATTGTATGTAAATTACACCTCAATTTCATTGACTAAAAAATAAAAACATTTGGCTTCTTCAACCTTTCCCCACTGCTTTTGTGCCTCTCACCAGTGGACTGATTGGAGGAAAAAAGTCTTCTACCTGAGTGGATGACTCAGGGAGCCAAAAGGATCTATGCTTCTTGGAGGATTACTTTATTCTGAATTCTGGTGCACATCAAAAAGCAGTTCTAATTATCTGGTTCTGACCTAGAGCTACTTCTTTCCCAGAGAACATTTGAGTATGGTTCAAACAGACAGGGGACCTGGTAAAGTATTCTTTGGTAAACAGGCCAACCCTAACCTTACACTCCGGAATGAAATGCCACAAAACTCCTCTTCTTTATTCTGTTGAGGGCTTTCTCTTTTATTTGTAGGAGATGAACCACAAATTATGGTGGACAGACTTTGTGCATCTCTCAGAAGGGGAATGTCCTCAGTCCTCAGAGAAGATTGAGAAGGGTGATAAGAAAAAGGGAGAAAGATTCTCTTCACTATCTCTGATCTCCTTTGCCATCCCTATGTCCAGACTGCTGTTCTTCCTGACTTAGAAGGTGGTGTTGGTTGAGACTGGAAAACACTGGAACTCCATTCTCACCACTGTGGTGATGGTCACTGCCTTCTGCATTGTTTGGTATCCAGAAACTCACGGGCCTACTCCCATTAATATACAATTTGGAGGAATAACAGCCTTTACTCTACTGCTCAAGTGCAGTCAAAAGTTTCAAGTTTGGTTTCACTGAAGAATTCTGCAAAATGTTTCAAGAAGAATTAATACCACTTCTACATAATTTCTTCCAGAAAATAGAAAAGTAGGAACACTTCCTAATTCCTTTTATGAAGCCAATAATACCAGGTCAAGTCATCGTGGTGAGATAATCTAAGACCTTAATTACTCTTCCTAGATAGAGTGGGAAAGATGCTTGTGAACTCTAATGATTTGAGGAGCTGAGAAATGTGACTCGTGGCCTGACAATTAGCCTGGGAAGGTGACCCGCTCTCATTATAGCCAAGATGATTTTGAACTCAATATTTTCTTATAGTTTTCCTTCTATAAAGAATCAAAGAAGGAAAACTATAAGAAGGTCTTAAAGATATTTTATCCACTCAGAAATCCTCTTAATGAGTTGAGAGTTGAGAAAAGAGAAGTGAAGAAATTGTTTCTCCGTTTACAACATCTTCTCTTCCTTGCCCATGCACAAAGTTCCCCAGGGAACATCTATGTGGCCAGGGTGGGAAGAAGGATCCCTGGACATTAGTTATGCCTTAGCAGCCAACATCACTTAGGTCACCTACTACGGACTCTGCACTCCTTCCTTTTCTGCCCTATTATTTGTCCATGACCTAGTCTTTTGCTTCCTCTCCTTAAGCTCCTTGAACTGCTGCACCTCTAGCTACTTTAATACATATGGGACAATATAGGGCTGAAATTCACTGAACCTTAGCCCATTCCAAGTATCTCTGGCTCTATCAGAGGAGACACATCCAGGTCTGGGAGTCTGGAAGCTAAACTGAGTCACTATGGGGATATCCAGCTGCATGCAGCTGTCATCAACCGTGTATACCTTCCCCGGGCTCTTGAGGACTTGGAAAAAGGGCAGCATAATAAAGGGCTGTGTCAATATGTAAGAGAGACATGTGACAAATTATTTTGTATTATTAAATATTTTGATAAATTCAGTAATAAAAATGTTTTAAAATAATTCTCTTTGAGAATATCACTGTAGAATATGCAACCACCAAATATATGATAAGGGAATACAACAAACAATTCTAGACACAGATACTGAAAGATTAAACGAAAGGGATCAACTCCTCACAAAGCACAAACTTACCTAATGTGAAATAAATAATTTGAAAAAGCCATATAATTGCTTAGGAAATTAAATTCATAATTTAAAGTTCCCAAAAAAGAAATCTCCAGGCCCAAATTTTTTCACTGAAGAATTCTATCAAATGTTTAAAGAAGAATTAGTACCACTTCTACATAATCTCTTCCAGAAAACAGAAAAGTAGGAACACTTTTTAATTCTCTTTATGAGGCCAATATTACCCAGAATCCAAAATCAGGGAGAGATAGCACAAAAATACTTTAGCAAGGTGAAAGAATAAGAATCAAATGATATTATTAAACATTTGAAAAAATTCAGCACTAATTCAATTCATGAAATAACTTCTCAGAAAGCTAGGAATAATGAGAAAGTTTCTCAACTTAATAAAGATTATCTACAAAATGCCTCAAAATACCTACAGCTAGCATTATACCTACTGATGCAAGGCTGTGTGCATTCCCCTATTATCAGAAACAAGACAAGCACATCTGCTCTCATTCCTCTTATTTCACACAGTGTTGGAATTTCTAGCCTTAGTAATAAGTCAAGGAAGGAAATTAAAGTCATACAGATCAGAAAGGAAAAATAAAATTGTTTTTGTGGAAACAAAAATTTAAAACATAATACCAACATGAAATAGATGTAAAGCTAAAAAAACGTACGCATGATTTGCATGCCGAAAATGACAAAATGCAGATGAAAGAAATCAAAAAAGGTCTAAACAAATGGAGACAAGGTGTGTTCCTAGATTGGAAGACTAAACGTGGTAAAGATGTCAATTCTCCCCAAATTGATATACAGGTTTAACGCCATTTCTATAAAAACATCAGTGATTGTTTTGTTGATTTAGACAAAATTTATTCTAAAATTCACATGGAAATGCAAAGATACTAGTGTGGGAGATCAAGATTTGGCCATCCTAAAATATATCTCTTTACCTTGATTGTTTTCTCTGAGGGACATTTGACCTCCCCCACTAACTGCCTAAAGAATTTGACATAGTAAATCCTTCCTGGAACAGATCTATCATGATGGCTGTAAAGATAATGTAGGATAAATGTTACAATAGGAAAGGCACCAACAAGCCCATCTTATCAGAAGTTCTGTCTCTCTGGCCACATTCTCTGGATGGCTCTGCAAGGAGTTGCTAGACAAACATTTAGATTTGTAAGGGAAATCTCCATTTGTAAAGGTATCTCCCTCTCTGTTTTGGGAAGGGGGGGATGGCCTCATTTCTAGAGGCTTATCAATGTGGAAGGTGAGGCCTTAAATCTGCATAATAACCTTACTCTTGTTTACTGTGCTTTAGTGGTAATCTCCTGTAACTGACTCCCCCCACCCCCAACATCCTCCTTTGTCATTGGCTG
The DNA here is from genome assembly GCF_057802395.1 of Ceratotherium simum simum. Classification (NCBI taxonomy): domain Eukaryota; kingdom Metazoa; phylum Chordata; class Mammalia; order Perissodactyla; family Rhinocerotidae; genus Ceratotherium; species Ceratotherium simum. The sequence continues at coordinate 85,951,421 of NC_141906.1, read as the reverse complement.
AATATGGTATTTAAGATGAGAATTTCTGCTATTGTGTGGAGAAACACAGTGTCCCTGCTTTCTCCCATGTATACATGTTATTAAACTTGGTACTATTTTCTCCTGCTAACCTGTCTTGTTAATTATTTGGCCAGCCATAAGAATCTTAAGGAAAAGGGCAGAGGGAGATTATCCCTCTCTCCCGACAGTTTTGGTGACCCAGATGGGACGCTAACTGGCTGGCAAGTTGCCTTCTCTGGCTGGAAGAACTGCCTTCTCCCTGGACTACTGCAGGTGATGAGATACGGGAAAGTCTGACACAAGCTGGCTAAAAGGTAAGACTTCTTACCACGTCAGCCTCCCGGAATCTCTATCTGCGGGGTCCAGCAGAAGGAAGTGGTGAGAATTTTTTTCTCTTTCTAAATTTAGATTGGCAGGAGAAAATATTTGGGAAACTAGTTTCTTGTGCTTTTAGTGACTCTTGGTTTAAATTTGGTAGAGTATTCTTGGTTTTGATCTTGATCCCTTTTCCTCCCAGAGATAGTCTCTGTTTTTCTCTTTTGTCTCTGTCTCTGTGTCTTTTGTCATAAGAAGGAAATACCGTAGTGTAGGATGCAGGCATAGGCCCTATAAGCCTGCTCTCCGGGCTGGCCCCACAGACTGGTGAGTTTGCAGGTCTCACCAGACCGGCGTCTATTTAGACAAACTTTGCTGTGGGTTAATATGCACGTGAAGTGAAAGCCATTGCCAAGGGCATCTTGGAAGCCAAAAGGCCGCAAATTTGGTGGGCACGGGTGGAGCAGTTAAGAGCCATTAGGGCGCTCGCCACTTTCAGAAGTCTCCCGTGACAGGATAAGTTGGGTCGCGGAACGGGATAGATGACACAGGTCCCCCGCCAACTGCAAGAAAATGTCCATGCAACGACGAGGTACTCTGTAAAGCACACAGTCCCCAACCCCACGGCACCTCCCCCCCAGGTATTGTTCTGGCTCCAAGAGACCTAAGGTGTGGCTAAAGCTGTCATTGTGCACATAAGAAAAAAAACAGATGAGGTTTTTCCTTCTGTCTTGTTCTGTGTCCTGAGAAAACTTGGCTTTGTGACCAGTGAGAATCATCTCCTTGGTCTCCACCATATGGAAGGTGCATTTACCGGGGTGCACTTTGGTGGCCAGTCGAGTAGACTGGGGTTCTGAACAGTCTCTTCGTCCGGCTGTACCTAGCTCTCAGGGGAGTTTGTCATAAAGGGCCCAGTCCATAAGGGCTTTTGTCGTCTTAACCTTTGTTGCTTGTTAGTGCTGGAAAAATCCCATTCCAATATCGTCTGCCCGGTGTCACAGATTAGCGGGTCTGTGACTGGAGGCGTCCCACACTATTGTGGGAGACCGGAGACACCGTTTTCACTACACCATCCTTACCGCCTGTGCAACAAAGGTCTTTACTTGCTCTGAATATCTTTGGGAGTGAATTCTGTGGATCATGGGGGCTACATCATCTGCGCCCTCACCAGGGACGCCTCTTGCATCCATGGTAAATATTTATTCTAAGAGTGGAAAATTACCTCCGGGTCTTTCCTTAAAAAGGCTTAATGGATTGAGTCACTAATGGAATAAATACACAAATGAAGATCCTACTTGTCAATGGCAAGACGACGGATCCTTTGAATTGGAAAAACTTCTAAATTGGGGAAAGAAAAAAAAATGTTTTGAGAGCTCTCACACAATTGTTTAATTGGTACCTAAGAAAAGGCCAGAAAAAGGAAGGGAAAAATTTGACTAGCCTTAAGACCTTGACTCAGGTTACAATTGAATTGAGAACATATAAAAGTGTTGATAAGATTATAAAGGTTGGAATGTTCGAGCTAATTTTATATAAGGGGTTACATCAACTTTGCCTGAGTATGTTTTAAAATGTCTGACTGGGACTGCTTCCCTGGTCCAAAATTAGAAGACCAAGACCTATTAATAAAAATCTTAATGATAACTATGTTTAGAGGTATAAGAGGTGATGAAATTTACATGAAATTTTGTAGAAAAAAAAACTGATGTTATTTCTATTACAAAACTGGTTAACAAAAATAGTAATTTAAATGATGGCTAATTTTACCTGAAGTCTTATGAAGTCTTGTAGGTGTCGGGGGAGAGGGAGAAAATCTCCCTCTGCCCTTTCCCTTAAGGTTCTTCTGGCTGGCCGAATAATTAACAAGATAGGTTAGCAGGAGAAAATAATACTAAGTTTAATAACATGTATACATGGGAGAAACTCAGAAATGAGCAACTCGTCCCTCTGTCTAAGCTGCTTGCTTAAGTATTGCAGCTAAAGGCGAGGAGCGTGTTGGGGGTGGGTAGTGGCCTGGGACTTCAGAGGGCAGGAGGACAATTCTTTTTGAGGTCGTCTATAGATAATGTGGTCAGGGAGAGACAGAGTTATTTTTTTTTTTTTTTTTTTTTTGTTCTTTTCTTCTTTTTTTTTTTTTATTGCAGTAACATTGGTTTATAACATTGCAAAAATTTCAGGTGTACATCATTGTACTTCTATTTCTGCATGGACTACATCATGTTCACCACCAAAATACTAATTAAAACCCATCACCACACACATGTACCGAATTATCACTTTCACCCTCCACCCTCCCCCCTTCCCCTCTGGTAACCACCAATCCAATCTCTGTCCCTATGTGTTTGTTTATTGTTGTTATTATCTACTACTTAATGAAGGAAATCATACGGTATTTGGCCTTCTCCCTCTGACTTATTTCACTTTGCATTATACCCTCAATGTCCATCCATGTTGTCACAAATGGCTGGATTTAAATCGTTTCTTATGGCTGAGTAGTATTCCATTGTGTATATATACCACAGCTTCTTTATCCATTCGTCCCTTGATGGGCACTTAGGTTGCTTCCAAGTCTTGGCTATTGTGAATAAGGCTGCAATGAACACAGGGTGCATGTACCTTTGCAAATTGGTGTTTTCAAGTTCTTTGGATAAATACCCAACAGTGGAATAGCTGGATCATATGGTAGTTCTATCCTTGATTTTTGAGGAATCTCCATACTGTTTTCCATAGTGGCTGCACGAGTTTGCACTCCCACCAGCAGTGTATGAGAGTTCCCTTCTCTCCACATCCTCTCCAACATATGGTGGTTCCTGTCTTGGTAATTAGAGTCATTCTGGCCAGCGTCAGGTGATATCTCATTGTAGTTTTGATTTGCATTTCCCTGATAGTTAGTGATTTTGAACATCTTTTCATGTGTCTGTTGGCCATCTGTATATCTTCTTTGGAGAAATGTCTGTTCAGGTCTTTTGCCCATTTTTAATTGGGTTGGTAGTTTTGTTGTTGAGATGCATGAGTTCTTTATATATTTTGGAGATTAAGCCCTTATCAGATGTATGGTTTGCAAATATCTTCTCCCAATTGTTAGGTTGTCTTTTCGTTTTGTTGATGGTTTCCTTTGCTGTGCAGAAGATTTTTAGTTTGATGTAGTCCCATTTGTTTATTTTTTCTATTGTTTCTCTTGCCCGGTCAGATGTGGTGTTTGAAAAGATGTTGCTAAGACCGATGTCGAAGAGCGTACTGCCTATGTTTTCTTCTAGAACTTTCACAGTTTCAGGTCTTACATTCAAGTCTTTAATCCATTTGGAGTTAATTTTTGTGTATGGTGTAAGGTAAGGATCTACTTTCATTTTTGCTTATGGCTATCCAGTTTTCCCAACACCATTTGTTGAAGAGACTTTCTTTTCCCCATTGTATGTTCTTGGCTCCTTTGTCAAAGATTAGCTGTCCATAGATGTGTGGGTTTATTTCTGGGCTTTCGATTCTATTCCATTGATCTGTGTGTCTGTTTTTGTGCCAGTACCATGCTGTTTTGGTTACTATAGCTTTGTAGTACATTTTGATATCGGAGTGTGATACCTCCAGCTTTGTTCTTTTTCTCAGGATTCCTTTAGCTATTCAGGGTCTTTTGTTGTTCCATATGAATTTTAGGATTCTTTGTTCTATTTCTGTGAAAAATGTTGTTGGAACTTTGATAGGGATTGCATTGAATCTATAGATGGCTTTAGGAAGTATGGACATCTTAACTATGTTAATTCTTCCAATCCAAGAGCACGGAATATCTTTCCATTTCTTTGTGTCTTCTTCAATTTCTTTCAGAAATGTTTTATAGTTTTCGGTGTACAGATCTTTCACCTCTTTGGTTAAATTTATTCCTAGGTATTTTATTCTTTTTGTTGCAATTGTAAATGGGATGGTATTCTTAATTTCTCTTTCTGCTACTTCGTTGTCAGTGTACAGAAATGCAACTGATTTTTGTATGTTGATTTTGTATCCTGCAACTTTACCATATTCGTTTATTACTTCTAAAAGTTTTCTGGTGGATTCTTTAGGGTTTTCTATATATAAAATCATGTCATCTGCAAATAGTGACAGTTTCACTTCTTCCTTTCCAATTTGGATCCCTTTTATTTCTTTCTCTTGCCTGATTGCTCTGGCTAGGACTTCCAATACTATGTTAAATAGGAGTGGTGACAGTGGGCATCCTTGTCTGGTTCCTGTTCTTAGAGGGATAGCTTTCAGTTTTTCACCATTGAGGATGATATTAGCTGTGGGTTTCTCATATATGGTCTTTATTATGTTGAGGTACTTTCCTTCTATACCCATTTTATTCAGAGTTTTTATCATAAATGGATGCTGTATCTTGTCAAATGCTTTCTCTGCATCTATTGAGATGATCATGTGATTTTTGTTCTTCATTTTATTAATGTGGTGTATTACGTTGATTGATTTGCGAATGTTAAACCATCCCTGCATCCCTGGAATAAATCCCACTTGATCATGGTGTATAATCTTTTTAACGTATTGTTGTATGCGATTTGCTAGTATTTTGTTGAGGATTTTCGCATCGATGTTCATCAGTGATATTGGCCTGTAATTTTCTTTTTGTGTTGTCCTTGTCTGGTTTTGGTATCAGGGTAATGTCAGCTTCGTAGAATGAGTTAGGAGCTTCCCCCTCCTCAATTTTTTGGAAGAGTTTGAGAAGGATAGGTATTAAGTCTTCTTTGAATGTTTGGTAGAATTCACCAGGGAAGCCGTCTGGTCCTGGACTTTTATTTTTGGGGAGGTTTTTGATTACTGTTTCGATCTCCTTACTGGTGATCGGTCTATTCAAATTCTCCACTTCTTCTTGATCCAGTTTTGGAAGGTTGTATGATTCTAAGAATTTATCCATTTCTTCCAGATTGTCGAATTGGTTGGCATATAGCTTTTCATAGTATTCTCTTATAATCTTTTGTATTTCTGAGGTGTCTGTTGTAACCTCTCCTCTTTCATTTCTGATTTTACTTATTTGTGCCTTCTCTCTTTTTTCTTGGTGAGTCTAGCTAAAGGTTTGTCTATTTTGTTGATCTTTTCAAAGAACCAGCTCTTGGTTTTATTAATTTTTTCTATTGTTTTTTTGGTCTCTATTTCATTTATTTCTGCTCTGATTTTTATTATTTCCCTTCTTCTACTGATTTTGGGCTTTGTTTGTTCTTCTTTTTCCAGTTCCTTTAGGTGCATTTTTAGATTGTTTATTTGAGATTTTTCTTGTTTGTTGAGATAGGCCTGTATCGCTATAAACTTCCCTCTTAGAACCGCTTTTGCTGTATCCCATAAATTCTGGCATGTCGTATTTTCATTTTCATTTGTCTCCAGGTATTTTTGATTTCTTCTTTGATTTCTTCGTTAACCCAGTCGTTGTTCAGTAGCATTTTGTTTAATCTCCATGTATTTGTGGCTTTTCTGATTTTCTTCCTATAGTTGATTTCTAGTTTCATACCGTTGTGGTCAGAAAAGATGCTTGGTATTATTTCAATCTTCTTAAATTTATGGAGACTTGTTTTGTGGCCTAATATGTGATCAATCTTGGAGAATGTTCCATGTGCATTTGAAAAGAACGTGTATTCTTCGGTTTTGGATGGAATGCTCTGTATATATCTACTAGGTCCATCTGTTCTAAGGTGTCGTTTAAGGCCAATGTTTCCTTATTGATCTTCTGTTTGGATGATCTATCTGTTGGTGTAAGTGGAGTGTTAAAGTCCCCTACTATTATTGTGTTACTGTCTATTTCTGTTTTTATGTCTGTTAATAATTGCTTTATATATTTAGGTGCACCTACATTGGGTGCGTAGATATTTACAAGTGTTATATCCTCTTGTTGGATTGTTCCCTTGATCATTATGTAATGCCCTTCTTTGTCTCTTTTTACAGTTTTTGTTTTAAAGTCTATTTTGTCTGATATGAGTACTGCTACCCCAGCTTTCTTTTCATTGCCATTTGCGTGGAGTATCTTTTTCCATCCCTTCACTTTCAGTTTGTGAGTGTCTTTAGGTCTGAAGTGTGTCTCTTGTATGCAGCATATATATGGGTCTTGTTTTTTATCCAGTCAGCCACCCTATGCCTTTTAATTGGGGCATTTAGTCCATTGACGTTTAAAGGAGCTATTGATAAGTACGTACTTACTGCCATTTTTAACTTTTTATTTTTTTTTCCTCAGTGTTTAAGTAGTCCTTCTCTGTTCCTTACTTCTTCTATACAGAATTGATGGTCACTTTAGTTTGACCTCTGTCTGAAAGCTGTACTTTTAACTACCCTCCTCCCTCCTTTTATGTTTTTGATATCATATCTAACCTCTTTTTGTGCATTTGTATCCATTACGTTCTAATCGTGGAAATAGATAATTTTTCCTATTTGTGGTCTTCTCTTTTCCCCTTAAATCAGTCCCTTTAACATTTCTTGTAACACTGGTTTCTTGGTGACAAACTCCTTTAATTTTTGCTTATCTGGGAAAATTTTGCTCTCTCCTTCCATTTTGACCGATAACCTTGCCGGGTAGAGTATTCTTGGCTGTAAGTTTTTTCCTTTTAGCACTTTAAATATATCGTGCCATTCTCTTCTAGCCTGTAAGGTTTCTGCTGAGAAGTCAGCTGATAGCCTTATGGGGTTTCCTTTGTATGTAACTTGACATTCTCTTGCGGCTTTTAGGATTCTCTCTTTATCTTTAATTCTGGACATTTTGATTATGATGTGTCTTGGTGTGGGCCTCTTTGGGTTTATCTTGTTTGGGGCTCTCTGTGCCTCCTGTACCTGGATGTCTGTTTCCTTCCTTAGGTTAGGAAGTTTTCATCTATTATTTCTTGAAATAGATTCTCTGCCCCCTTGTCTCGCTCTTCTCCTTCCGGGACACCTATAACACGGATGTTAGTGCGCTTGATGTTGTCCCAGAGGTCCCTTAGACTGTCCTCACTCTTTTTAATTCTTTTCTCTTTTACCTGTTCACCTTGGGTAATTTCTTCTAGTCTTTCTTCCAGCTCACTGATCCGTTCTTCTGTATCCTCTACTCTGCTTTTGAGTCCCTCTAATGAGTTCTTCATTTCCAGTATTGTATTCTTCATTTCTGATTGGTTCTTTTTATATCTTCCATTTCTTTGTTGACATTCTCACTGAGTTCATCTATTCTTCTCCCCAGATCAGTGAGCATCCTTAACACTCTTAGTTTGAACTCTCTGTCAGGTAGGTTGCTCATTTCTGTTTCACTTAGTTCCTTTTCTGGGGTTTTGTCCTGTTCCCTTACTTGGAATGTATTCTTTTGCCTCCTCATTTTGCCTCTTTCCCTGTGCTTGTGTCTACATATTAGGTAGGTCAGCTACGTCTCCTGCTCTTGGATAGGTGACCTTATGTAAGTGATGGCTTAGGAGGCTTCCAGTGTGCTTCCCTCAGTTCTCAATGTTCCAGGGGTGGCCCCTATGTGGGCTACGTGTGTCCTTCTATTGTGGCCTGTTAGCTCTCCCTATAGGCGCCCAGGGAGGCTGAGTTATGCTCCTGGCCAGCTGTTGTAATGCTCAGCTGCTTGTAGTTGTTGTGGGCCCTTCAGTCTCTTTATCAGGTGTGGGGAGCCCCAGCACAGTTGGCTGTAAGTTCTAATACCACATTTGTGTTGCAGTATTTCTTTTAACTGAGTAGGCCCCCAGCGTGGCAGGTTGTTAGGCTCAGGGCCTTACAATTGCTGTAAGCCTCTAGCCTATTAGGTCTCTTGTCAGCTCTCTGAGGATTGCAGCTGGGTGGGGCTGGCCTCAGGCACAGGAGCACCCAATTGTTTCAGGCTTTGGAAGGTGGGGCAAACCTCCTATGTGGGTCTTTGAGAAGCACAAGTCTTCTGCAGCTGACAAGCCCTGCTGCCCAGAGGTCCACACACACAGTCAACACAGTCCTGCCCCTTGTGAGCGCCCCGACCTCCCCAAGCGGACCCAGTCTCTCCACGGCGGGAGCCCCACACACTCCGCCACCTCCCCACACTCTCCACCCGCTCCTTGTGCACACCCTGCCCCGCTCAAGTCAGCTCAGTTGCCAGGCTGCAGAAAATCCAGTCACCAATCTATGCAGGCCCACACGTTGCCTGAGGGCTTGTTGTTAGGTGGGGCCAGTCTCTAGGGTGGGCTGCCTGCCTTGGCTGAACTGGATTAAATCGGTGCTCTAGCGGGTGGAGCAGACCCTGGGCTAGCAGGTCTCAGGGAAAACTCCAATGGCGTCTGTGTCAGCACGCTCACACCAGGCCACAACAATGGCCACCGCCAATGACCCAGTCCCTGGAGAGGTCTCACCCCTCACCGAGATGCACTCAGGGCCTATTAGGTGAGTCTCTTGTCACCAAAGCAGTGTGCACCTTTCTTTCTGGTGATTTTAGGATGCTTTCTGGAACGGGTGAGTTTGTGCGCGGGCCCTTTACGAGCCAGTTTTAGTTTCTTTGTGAACCGGGTTTTCTGGGGGTGCTCCCCAATGCTTTAGTAGCAGGCAAAGTCAGATATTATGCCACTGGTGTCGATTGTGCTGGGTCCACAAAATGCCCACAGCGGGGGCGCTCCCCGGCTCAGGGCCCCGCGCCTCCAGGGAGGCTGCGTACCTGTGAGCTGCTCCCGGCGGGCCGTGAAGCTGGCGGCTTGTGAAGGCGGCGTTTTCCTCTCCGGAAGGGAGTCTCTGCCTCTTCCACCCCAGTTAGGATTGTCCGTTGTTGCAGGACTTCCTCTCATCCAGTTTTCAGTTCTGTCTCAGGGGTAATTTTTCCACGAGTAGTTGTAAATTGGCTGTGTCCACGGGAGGAGGTGAGTTCAGAGTCTGCCTACGCCGCCATCTTGACTCCGCCCCACAGAGTTTTTTGATAAAAGAGGCTTGGTGCCTTTGCTATTGTAACCTTTATCCTACATTATCTTTATAGCCATCATGATAGAAGATCTGTTCCAGGAAGGAGCCACCATGTCAAATTCTTTAGGCAGTTAGTGGGGGAGGTCAAATGTCCCTCAGAGAAAACAGTCAAGGTAAAGAGATATATTTCAGGGTGGCCAAATCTTGATCTCCCACATAGGCAATCTAAATAATTATTGGGAATAAGTAACTAAATAGTTGTGAAAAAGATGAATGTTGGATGAACTTTAAACAATAATTATGTGTTACGGTGCTCACAGCTTCCAAACTCTTTTTGGTGACTTAAAACTTTAGAGTTTTGCTAAATTTTATGATAAAAATTCAGTTGAGTAGATCATTTCCAAATAAGAAAAGATATTAGACATTGATAAACTTATGTTTGTCTACATTTGGCTTTTTATTACAGGAAAACTAAAAGGTGTTTTGGGTCTATTGGTAAACATGTGTTTTATTAAAAGATTGTACTATAAAGTAACATATTTCTAGAAGTTATGAAGTGTTTATAAATTTTCCAAGCCACAATATACTATTGTAAAAGAAAGTTTATAATTGTTTACTTAGTTTTTACTTACAAATTCGTGTTTCTAAGAGTTAAAATTTCTAATTAGTATATGTGATTGAAGCTACTAAATATTAAGAAAAATATGTCTGTGTACAAGGAAAGTAAGATGTATAAAGAAGGAACAAAGAATGGAAATGTTGTATTTGGTTGATTAAGAAACATAAATTTGTCTTCAAGAACTAGGAGGGAAAAGAAAGACATGGGACAAATTCTGAATGTAAAAAGAAAGTTATAGGTTTGTGGAAGAGGAATTCTGGAAAAGGAGTTTTTGCATGGTCAGGTTGGCTAAGATTGAAATGAATTTAATTAAGTAAATGAGTTTTAATAGCAGAAGTAAGCTCGTACAAAATTATAATTTGGTCTTATTTCTCTTAAAAGGATAATTTTCTTGAACTTGATAAAGAGGTTATAAAAGATTTTTCTTTACCTTTGGGTAAGTCTACCTAAAAGACAGAAAAAAAAAAATTTAAAATAATTTCCTACGTTCAAAAGACTGAGGTCTCTCTATTAAGGCTTTTTGGACTGTTAATGCTCTGTTTGTTTTGACTTTTTATATTTTTGACAAGCTCCCCAAAATTCATATCGTAAATAAAGTCTTTTTTTTACTTTTTTTTCATTGGGAATTTTCAAAGTGCCCTGGAACTTCTCAAAGAAATTTTGCTCTCTTCCTATAAGGAGGAAGATACTAAACTTATTAGGCTTATTCAGTATGTTAAACTACATGGGAAGCATTGTCAGACAAGTGATGATAAGCCTGCTTAGGTGGTATTATGTGGGTAAATGTTATTGATATAGGTGTTTTAAAATTGTATAACATTACTGAAATTCTGATCTGTCCTGGTTATCAGTCATAATTCTGGTTGTTTTTATTTTAAATTCTTGTATGTCACAAAATTAACCAAATTTCTTTGTCAATTGCCATTTTGAAGTCCTGTTGTTTACAGACATTTCTTTGCTCTAATGCTTTTGCAAAATGTTTCAACTTCAGAAAAATGCATGAAAAGGACTCTGACATTTACACTGGAGTACAGGTTTCTGACAAACTTTCTGATCATAAAACTGAACTTGGTAAGAAATTACAGAAATCTGATGGAGACTGATAACTTCATGAAGCTGCTAACAAAAAGATTGGGATCAAGAATGGATTACACAGGACTGAATGAACTGATAAGGATAATTATAATTTTTATGATTTTTCACTTGAAATATTGCTGAATTTTTAATGTTTTGTTTTTTCAGATTTAAGGAAAACTTTTTCTCTTTTCTCCTGAGCTAGCTATGATTTATAACTATTTGGTAAATGATATTTTTGTAAGTAAAATTGAAATATTTATCTTTTTCTCTCTATCTGATCCCTCGAATTTGGAAACTCTTAGTAAGTGAGTATTGTTGTTTTCATGGCAATATAGTTATTTGCATAAGTTCAATAAGAATCTGTTCTCCTTATAACAGGACACAATTGGAAACACTGGTTATATTACCAAGGCTGTGACTGGAACATCATATTTGCGATATAACCATACAGCTTTTGAGGAATGAAGATTGGACTTTATGGAATAAAGCCACGTGGAAATATTGGCCTGGTACCTTATGTTCCAAGCAGCACTTACCAGGATAAGTAAAGAATGTCACTTATCTGGCAGGCACAAGGAAACTCGAAATATTTTAGGGGAACCTCAGAAGAGAGGAATTCACCAAAATCTGTAGGTATTGCAGGCAAAGTCTGATGACAAAATCCTTGGCTTGTCTTTCCTGGCCTGGAGAGGCCTTTAAAGTTCAATCTGAGATTCCTTATAAAAAGTTCCAGCAAAGTAGATTTAAAAGAGCTTATGTGATTAATTGCTATTCTTGTTGTACTTATGTAAATAATTCGGCCAACTCTATCAGAACAGGACTTATTTTGCAAACTAGTTAGTTTTAATTTGGCTATCTTAATAAAAATGAGGATGATTTTAGAGAGAAAAGTTATATTTCAGTAAAAACTATAGTGTACATTTTCAGATATTAGATCCTAGTTTTGTTGTCTTTTGAGGTTTTTGTTTTATATCTATTGACTGGACTGGATCCTGATTTCTTCTAGTCTCAAGTTATCTGGCTACAGATCTCCAAAATAACTTTTTTTATTTTTTCCATCATTTTCATTTGAAATCACTGAAAACTGAACCTGCCCTTTTTCCTGAAGCCTTACAAACTGAAGCTGATGGACTTGATATAAACTTAAGAGATGACCTGACGACACCATCAGAGACATTTTAAACTGCAAAAGATACTTTGACGCTGACATCTAAAAGTCTTCTTAACTGGCTGTCCTCTTAACTCTAACTCATTTCCAATTTGCTCCAACCATTAACCTTGTTTTTCTTTTGTTTACATAGAAATGCTTCTACTAAATACTCGATTGCTTGCTTCCATAATATAGGCGTAACCTTGAGAGCCCACCTGCATCACCACCGTCTAAAATGAACTTAATTGAACTGATCTATTATCAGGACTAAGAAATGTGTTCAGTGAGATGAAACAGCCTACCAACTCAGCTTCTGGACTATGAAACTTCTTTAAGTTTCAAAAGGACTGTGAAATTTCTAGTTTCAAAGGCGGGACTGTGGGAGATCAAGATTTGGCCATCCTAAAATATATCTCTTTACCTTGATTGTTTTCTCTGAGGGACATTTGTCCTCCCCCACTAACTGCCTAAAGAATTTGACATAGTAACTCCTTCCTGGAACAGATCTATCATGATGGCTGTAAAGATAATGTAGGATAAATGTTACAATAGGAAAGGCACCAACAAGCTCATCTTATCAGAAGTTCTGTCTCTCTGGCCACATTCTCTGGATGGCCCTGCAAGGAGTTGCTAGACAAACATTTACATTTATAAGGGAAATCTCCATTTGTAAAGGTATCTCCCTCTGTTTTGGGAAGAAGGGGGGATGGCGATGGCCTCGTTTCTAGAGGCTTATCAATGTGGAAGGTGAGGCCTTAAATCTGCATAATAACGTTACTCTTGTTTACTGTGCTTTAGTGGTAATCTCCTGTAACTGACTCCCCCCACCCCCAACATCTTCCTTTGTCATTGGCTGAACATGGTATTTAAGACAAGAATTTCTGCTTTTGTGTGGAGAAACGCAGTGTCCCTGGTTTCTCCCATGTACGCATGTAATTAAACTTGGTATTATTGTCTCCTGCTAACCTGTCTTGTTAATTATTTGGCCAGCCTTAAGAATCTTAAGGAAAAGGGCAGAGGGAGATTTTCCCTCTCTCCCAACACTACAATAGCTAAAACACTTTGGAAATATAAAAATAAAGTAAGAGGAGTCACTCTATCTTATAGTAAGACCTACTACATATCTACGGTAATGAAGACAGTGTCACATCCACAGATGGATACACACGTAGATCAATGAAACAAAATAAAGAACCAAGGAATAGATCCAGATAAATATACCAAATTTATTTTTAATAAAGTTGCAAATTCAATTCAATGAAGCAAGTATATATAGTCTTTTCAAGCATTATGCTTGAACAGTTGAATATCATTAGGCAAAAAAAGAACCTCGATCTAAACTTGACACTTTATAAAAAATAACTGAAAATGGATTATAGATCTACTTGTAAGATGTAAAACTATAAAAATTTTAGAAGAAAATGTAAAAATTTTCAGGACATAGAGCTTGGTAAAGAATTCTTATATACAGCATCAAAATTGCTATGAAATTAAAAATCAATAAATTGGTCTTTCTCAATATTTAAAACATTTTTGCTTTGCAAAGACCGTACCAAGAGAAATAAAATATAATCTACAGACTGGGAGAAAACATTAGTAAACCATATAGATAACCAAGGACTAATGTCTAAAATATGTAAAGAATTCTCAAAACTCAACAGTAAAAATAGAAACAATTCAATTAGATAGTGGACAAAAACTATGAAGAGAAATTACACTGAAGATATACAGATGGAAAATGAGCACATAAAGAGACGTTCAGCATAACTAGCCATCAGAGAAATACAAATTAAGACCATGATGAGATATCACTACACTCCTGGTGGAAGAGTTAAAATTAAAGATAATGACAATACCAAATGCTGGTGAGGATGTGGAGAAACCTAACCTGTTATATATTGCTGACGGGAATGTAACAAGCTACAATCACTCCGGAAAAGAGTTTGGAAATTTCTTTTTAAAACTAACATATACTTACCATATAACACAACAGTTATTTTCCTGGGCATTTACCCCAGAGAACTGAAAACATATGTCCACACAAAGAACTGTGTATAATCATTCACATCAGATTTATTTGTAATAGCCAAAAGTTGAAGACAACCAAACTACCCTGCGATAAGTGAGTGGTTTAACAAACTGTGGTACATCCATACCATGGAATAAAAAGGACCAAACTATTGTTATACACAACCACTTGGATGGCTCTCAGTGGCACTACTCTAAGTGAATAAAAGTCAATCTCTAAAGGTTACATACTAGATGATTCCATTTATATAACACTCTTGAAATGACACAATTATGGATCTAGAGAACAAATTAGTGGTTGACAAGGATTGAGATTTGGGGGCAGGGGCTGGGTGTCACTATCAATGAACAACACCGAGAGGTCATTGTGAGGATGGAACAGTTTTGCATCTTGACTGCTGTTGTGATTACACAAGTCTACTCATGTGATAAATTGATAGAGAACTATACACACACTCTAACTCCAATTTCCTGGTTTTGATATTGTGTATAATTGTATAAAAGGTAACCTTTGGGGAAACTGGATGAAAGGTACATGGAACCTCTTTGTACTATCTTTGTTACTTCCTGTGAATTTATAATTATTTCAAAATTTAAGAAAAACTAAAAATAATTCTCTGTGAATTACATTATTCCATGATTCAATTGGAGACTAATATTGGCACAAAGAGCAAGTCTCTCTAGTTTTAATATAACTGAATATACCTTAATACCTTAATAAAGTCTAATAGAACGGCATAGCAAACAAGTAACAGGTAATAGATCCTCAGGCACCAATGTACTTAAAACATCCAGTAGTGAGGAACAATATATTCTAGACACAAAAGAAGTAAGTAGAATACACATTGGTCATGGACCATTGGTGGGATGTGATATAACCAATTGCCAAACCTGGAAGAAGCTGTACTGTACAACAGGCAGTCTCGGGCTTGTGGGATTGGGGTGCTGTCCAATGTGCTTATGCTCAGTGTGATTGATAGGTCTTATATGTAGGGTATTTTATAACCCAGTCCCGTATAGAAAAGGAGACTTTCTTCAAATTGAAAATACAAATGAACACCAGGGTCTGAGAAAATATTTTCATTAGGAAAGAAATTATTTTCTTGGAGCCAAGTGGGAAGGGGGACAAGGAAACATAAAGTAAGTTTTCCCCAGATCTGGATTTCACTGTGTGTTTATAGATTGCTAATAAATTCACTAAGTTGTTGTTGTTGCATGTATATACAGATTATGAATTTTACAATCTCATATGTGCTGTAATTGATTTTATCTGCTTCAGTGTACCTTTTTTTTTTTTTTTTTGTGAGGAAGATCAGCTCTGAGCTAACATCCATGCCAATCCTCCTCTTTTTGCTGAGGAAGACTGGCCATGGGCTAACATCTGTGCCCATCTTCCTCCACTTTATATGGGACGCCGCCACAGCATGGCTTGACAAGCGGTGCATCGGTCCACGCCCAGGATCCGAACCCGGGCCGCCAGCAGCGGAGAGCGTGCACTTAACCGCTATGCCACAGGGCCGGCCCCTTCAATGCACATTTTTGAAGGCATGCAAATCATGTACCCTTGCTACCTGCTTCGCCTCCTACATAACCTCCACCATTTCTACCACCTCTTTTTTTTCCTTTTCTTCCTCGTCCTCCTTTCTCTCTTCTTTACAGCTCATTCCTTTCCTCCTGCTGCATCCTCTTTCCTTTCTCTCTCCTCCTCCTTCTTCTTTCCCTTCTTCTTCTCCTCCTCCTCTTTCTCTGTCCTCGCATTCTGGTTTGCTCATATTCTTGTGCTCTCACTTTTTTGACCTTCTGCCTATCATGTAGGAAAGATGGCCTTGGTGTTCTTATATCTCTCTTATTATAACACTGTAACCAAGGCCAATGAGAACCAGGAAACTGAAATGCTTCAAGGGTGTGAGAAGTTCAGGAGAAAAAAATAAAACAAGAGGTTGCTGTTAACAAAACCTTCCAAAATTCTCCAGTCTGGCAGATTCATTACTTTAAGAAATAATAACAGATTGGTATCTGAAGTGGCAAAGAGAGTGATTTAGATCATGTCCATTACCTGCCAGCAGACAGTGTCAGACAGCATTGGGAATGAGGCAGTGCTGCTGGTGCCAATGGTCGTTTCCAGTTTGTCACCACAAGATATATCCTCATTTAGGAACCAGAAAGTATTCAAAGGCTAACTTTTAATTTTTCTATGTTTTGTATTACTGCTGCTGCTGTCTTGACGGTGCCCACAGACATTGCTCAGATGCATGGAACTGCGGTGGATAAAGGGCCAGCTTCCTTCACATCTACAGCTGCTCAGATCTACAATTAGGAGTCTGGGGCCCTGGGGCCCTGACATAATGGTGGGCTGGCTTCCCAATTGCTCTGAAACTAGTACAACCCATTCTCATGAGAATCACTAAGATAATTTCCCTCAGGCCATAAGTTTAAGCCCCTGCTGGCTACATGCTGACCGTTCTCCAGCTTCCAGACCTAAGAGTCACAACCAGCACAAACTAAACTCTTTTCTCCACTCACTGCTCATCAGTCCAAATGTTCACAAACACATGGGCGCAATTTCAGATGGTCCCTTCAGATCCTGAATTTAGTCCCTGAAATTAGTCTTGGATAGATGTAATGATTAAAATTTAATCCATGATGTTCCTAGACTGACAAAGGTAACCAAAGAGGCACCACACGGAGCTATTGTATACCTAATTGGTGCCTCGTATACATAAGAATGTGCCAGGAGTTGAAAAGTTTTTTATTATTATGAAATTCAGAGCCATACAGATGGTGCATTTCAATTCTCTCATATACAGGCAAGGAAGCCTGGGTCCAGAGAGGCACAAAGATTTGCCCACAGGCATACACTGAGGGGGGCTCTGTTAGGAGTGACCCAAGTCTCCTAAATTTTGGTTATAGCTTTTTCCCATCATGCCATTGTAGTTGGTTTTCTCTATAAAAGTGATGGTGCTTATTCATTCACTTAAGAAACTGAAAATCAGTGAAAATAACATGATTATAATTTATGAGAGGTGATATGAAGACAAGATCTGGGTGCTATAGGAGAGAACAAAGGGGAGACCTACTTGGTTTGGGTGGCTAGGAATGGCCTCCTTGAGGAGGGGACCTGCCATCTGAGTTCTGAAAATTTAGAAGGAATAGTGAGGGGAAGAGAGGGATAAAAGGTATATCTGTCAGAAGGAATGGCATGTTTCAAGTCCCTGAGCCAGGAAAGCACTGTCTCTTCAAGAAATCAAGAAAAAGTCACTGTGGGCTGGAGAGAGAGACATATGACTGGGTGGCCAAGCAGGAGGTGACCATACCATATGCGGACAATCTACTGGATCAGGGATCTTGGACTTTATGTGAAATGCAGCAGGAAGCTACTGACAAGTCTTAAGCAGAAAATTAAATGGCATCTGATATATATTTTTAAAGGTCACTCTGGATTTTATGTCAAGAATGAATTAGAAGGAGGCAAGAGTGAAAACAGGGAGAGCAGTTAAGAGGTTATTGTAATATCCAGGTGAGAAATGAGTGTGATTCTCATAGTGACTATAAAGGGAGAGGTACGGAGAGATCAGAGATGTATTTTGGAGGTAGAAATGACAAGAGTTAATTATGGATTGGAAGTGAGGAGTAAGAGGAAAGAGGTGTCAAAATGACTGACTTACATTTATGGCTTAGCAAATTCAGGGTTGAGAGCTTACATTTCTGGCTTGGTATTATTTTCTGAGATAATAAAAACCAAAGCAAGAACAGATTGATGAAAGGATGAGGACATAGATCAAGGTTTATACTTGTATAATTTAAGTTTGGGATGCCAGAGAGCTTTCAAGTGAAGCTTCCAGAAGTCTACAGATCAGAAGAGAGGTCTGGGGTGAAGGCATGGATCTGGGCACCAATGGCATGTGGGTGATCTAGATGCCATGATGGGGGTGAGCTCACCTATGGATAGGCATGGTGTGGGATGTGGCTACTGTGGATGTCCTCCTGGGAATGTTCTGCAGAGCACAAGCTGTTTTCTTATCCAACTGATTTCCCCTCTGACCCTCAGACAGATTACCAATTATTTATAGGATTAACGCTGCTGTCAGGTCTTAAGGGTTCATCCAGTAGGAACCTGCTGACCTGTCTCAACATTTCAACTGAGTAAAGAGTCAGGAAACAGGAAGGGAGACCATTACTTACCAATGGTAATGGTCTACACATGGCTGCAACAATTGTTTTATTAAAAAAACAACTCACACTTCAGAGCTGCTTGGTGCATGGACATGTTAATCATATTTGCATACGGTGCTCTATTTCAGATGACTTGAATGTGATAACTCAGAGTAATCCATATTTATGAGTTGAAAATTGCTAACTGAATAATTACACATTAAGTGACTTCTGTTTCTTTGTATATTATTGTTTCTAATTAGCAATGGGGGAAATAAAGTCATCATTATTTATGGATACGGTTTATGCTTGGCATTTATATTGGGCTTGCTATCTTCACGTCAGTTCACTGCCGCTCCTCAGTCTCTCCCCGTGGCATCATCAAGCTGGTCAGCGCAAGGGGCAGGAAGGTTCCATCCTCCTACTTCTCCTAGTGCTCCTCTCTGCTGTCTTCCCCCACATGTTTCTTCAGACTCTCTCATAAGTCTCCACTCCACTGACACCTGACCCAGCACTGTCTTTATATCTTTCATGTATAGTCTCATGTACCATAAAGGGAAAACATTTATTAATTCTGAAATCATTAATAATGCTGAAATTTTGTTACATGAAAATCTTGCTTTTTATATTGGATTATTCAATGTTGAGACCTTTTTTGTGTTTGTTATTTATGTTATGGACAAACATTCCTGGGACATTTTTCTAAATAGACCTAATTGCTTTTTCAGCTTCTGCCCTTCAGATCCATAAATGGTAAGCAATGAGCATTTATTAATATATAAAATGTATTAATTTAATTGCAAACAGAATGACCAGAGGGGAAGCAGCTCCAATGCTGCCCAAACATAACTGAACAAATCCTATGCTAGAGCAACACACCCTGTCACTTCTGCTTTCCTGTCTCTGATTGCCTCTGTTTGTATGGCCTCTCCCTCCAAGCTAACCAAGCTCTGAGGCATATGACTGAAACATTAAATAAAAATTTGAAAAACTTCTGCTTTGCTCATGCAATAACCAGTGTACTCATACAATAACCAGGATACTCACACAATACCCAGTGTACTCAACAATAACCAGGATACTCACACAATAACCAGAGGACTTAAACAATATCCAGTGTATTCACAAAATAACCAGGATACTCACACAATAACCAGTGTACTCATACAATAACCAGTGTACTCACACAATAACCAGCATACTCACACAATAACCAGGCTACTCACACAATAATCAGGCTACTCACACAATACCCAGCATACTCACACAATACCCAGTGTACTCACACAATAACTGGGAGACTCACACAATAACCAGTGTACTCACACAATAACCAGTGTACTCAAACAATAACCAGTACACTGACACAACACCCAGTGTACTCACACAATACCCAGGATACTCACACAATAACCAGGATACTCACACAATAACCAGAAGACTCAAACAATACCCAGTGTACTCACACAATAACCAGGCTACTCACACAATAACCAGTGTACTCACAGAATACCCAGTATACTCACACAACACCCAGTGTACTTACACAGTTACCAATATACTCACACAATAACCAGTGTACTCACACATAACCGATGTACTTGGTTATTGTGTGATACATTTTGGTAATGCATTTTACCTCTCTGAATCTCAGTCTTCACTTAAATAAAATAACAACTTTGGCCTGAATCAATGGGTTTTAACCTGGGAATTGCATCATATTCACCTATTAAATTTTTAACAAAAACAAGTGTCTTGCCCCACCACCAGAAATTGGGATTTGGTGGTCCTGAAGTGGGTCCTGGATAAAAAGACAGTTAAACAGTTTACAGGTGATTCTGATGCCCACTAAAGTTGAGAAACTTTGCTAGTCTAGAAGATTCTCAAGCTTGGAAAATAAAATCAACAGGGTCAAGGCTGTGCCTCAGAGCAGTTAAACAGAATTTCTGAACATGGGATCAGGCATCACTGGTTTTCTTTTCTTTTTTTTAGCTCCCCAGGTACTTCTATGTGCAGCCTATGTTTAGAACTACTGATCCACTCTAAAAGATCTCCAAAATCACTTATAATTCTCTCATTCTGAGAGCACAGTCAAGACTAATTTAAGACAAGAAAAAAAATCCCAAATCACAAGTACATAAGAGACAAGTCTGTCTGGTGGCAAGATCTGAGGTTCTGCTGTTGAAATGGAGAACAGAAGGCTGTACAGCCTTTGTCTAGTCTAAATGCCCCAGCCTTGAAAATAAGAATCCCGTGTGGATTCCATCCTATGTTTCTGAGTTGAGGCTTGTAAGCAAAGCTAATAATAAAATGTTTATTTTATTTCTTAAACTTTAATTTCTTCGGCCACTATTAACTTATGCATCTATTTCCTTTAGAGAACTCATACAGATGAGTGGTGTGTAAAAAGAAGGGGATTTGTATATTCCTACATCTCCTGGCCAAAATACTATCATATAGCATCAGTAGAGAAAAAAATCAATAGAGAAGATATGTAGGGATGAAGAGCTTCCTGGTGGTTACTGTATCCTATCCCAGAGTCCTCTGTAGGGGCTTCCCACTGAGCTTGCACATCTCTTGATGGAGACATGGAGAGAAAGACTCAAAGCCATCCAGTTAGAAGCCCTCAGCTAACCTGATGAATCAGCTGACCAGAGCCTCCAATATGTAGCTATTGGGCATTTATATAGAATTTATGAGGAAAAAAACAAATAATATTACAACAAACAGGCTGTGCTTTTCATATTCTATTCGGGAGATAATAATTCTCCTCTAAAGTGTGCCCAGACACTGGGAGGGATATTAGTGTCATGAAGACAAGAGGCAGCTGTGAATTGTAAGTGATAAGCATATGACCAAGCTGGGGACCAGGCAGGCCAGGAAGGTAATGAAGAGCCTGGCTTTCCTCCTGGGATCATCAGGAAATTCAGTTACAGAGACAAGGACAGATGGGCCAACAGTCAGTGCACTCCATGCAATACCCAGGTCTGCCAAGTCCAGCATTTGGAGGGGCGACAGTAACAACTGTGTCCCTCTGGAAGCGGCTGCAGGCTTCTCCGATGGGTTCTCCTACAAAAGCCAAGTGCCATTCACACTAGCCTGTCTACTTTGTCAGCTCCCTTGGCACATGGAACAGTCAGAGGAGAAGGGAGGATGAATAGTAATGCCTGGGTCTGGGCTTCTGGAGGCACAGGTGGCGTGGGTGGACAAGGATTTGTGGGAGGGAGTCAGTTGCCTGATCCCTGACACCTAGCTTGACCCAGGATATGGGTTCTCTCCTGTCAATGATATATTTCCAAAAAGCAAGCCAATTTTACTATTTACTTAAATAAAACCCAATGATGAATCAATTTCTGGAAAAAAAAAATGCATCACCAACACACAGTTATAATAATTTTTGCAATGAAGGTGTCCTGTTGTTTTATCTTCTATACTACGGGAAAACGTGCAAGAGACCTGAGTGTTGCATACAAGCAAGAGCAAACTGGGTCCTCAGAAAGATATCCACACTTGAGATTATGCAGTCATCTTTTTTTTTTTTAATTTTTTGTTTATTGCAGTAACATTGGTTTATAACATTGCATAAATTTCAGGTGTACATCATTATACTTCTATTTCTGCATAGACTACATCATGTTCACCACCCAAATACTAATTACAACCCATCACCACACACATGTGCTGAATTATCCCTTTCACCCTCCTCCCTCTCCCCTTCCCCTCTGGTAACCACCAATCCAATCTCTGTCTCTATGTCTTTGTTTGTTGTTGTTATTATCTACTACTTAATGAGGGAAATCATACAGTATTTGACCTTCCCCCTCTGACTTATTTCACTTTGCATAATACCCTCAATGTCCATCCACGTTGTCACAAATGGCTGGATTTCATTGTTTCGTATGGCTGAGTGGTATTCCATTGTGTATATATACCACATCTTCTTTATCCATTCGTTCCTTGATGGGCACTTAGGTTGCATCCAAGTGTTGGCTATTGTGAATAACACTGCAGTGAACACAGGGGTGCATGTATCTTTACCCGTTGGTGTTTTCAAGTTCTTTGGATAAATACCCAGCAGTGGAATAGCTGGATCATATGGTAGTTCTTTTCTTAATTTTTTGAGGAATCTTCATACTGTTTTGCATAGTGGCTGCACCAGTTTGCACTCCCACCAGCAGTGTATGAGAATTCTCTTCTCTCCACATCCTCTCCAACACATGTTGTTACCTGTCGTGTTAATTATAGCCATTCTGACGGGCTTGAGGTGATATCTCATCGTAGTGTTGATTTGCATTTCCCTGATAGTTAATGATGTTGAACATCTTTTCATGTGCCTGTTGGCCATCTGTATATCATCTTGGGAGAAATGTCTGTTCAGGTCTTTTGCCCATTTTTTAATTGGGTTGGTAGTTTATTGTTGTTGAGATGTATGAGTTCTTTATATATTTTGGAGATTAACTCCTTATCAGATGTATGGTTTGCAAATATCTTCTCCCAATTGTTAGGTTGTCTTTTCATTTTGTTGATGGTTTCCTTTGCTGTGCAGAAGATTCTTAGTTTGATGTAGTCCCATTTGTTTATTTTTCCTATTGTTTCTCTTGCCCGGTTAGACATGGTTCTTGAAAATATGTTGCTAAGACTGATGTCAAAGAACGTACTGCCTATGTTTTCTTCTAGAAGTCATAGTTTCAGTTCTTACATTCAAGTCTTTAATCCATTTGGAGTTAATTTTTGTGTATGGTGTAAGGTAAGGGTCTACTTTCATTTTTTTGGTTGTGGCTATCCAGTTTTCCCAACACCATTTGTTGAAGAGACTTTCTTTTCTCCATTGTATGTTCTTGGCTCCTTTGTCGAAGATTAGCTATCCACAGATGTGTGGGTTTATTTCTGGGCTTTCATTTCTATTCCATTGATCTGTGTGTCTGTTTTTGTGCCAGTACCATGCTGTTTTGGTTACTATAGCTTTGTAGTATATTTTGAAATCAGGGAGTGTGATACCTTCAGCTTTGTTCTTTTTCCTCAGGATTCCTTTAGCTATTTGGGGAATTTTGTTGTTCCATATGAATTTTAGGATTCTTTGCTCTATCTCTGGGAAAAATGTTGTTGGAACTTTGATAAGGATTGCATTGAATCTATAGATTGTTTTAGGAAGTATGGACATCTCAACTATGTTAATTCTTCC
Organism: Ceratotherium simum simum; assembly: GCF_057802395.1. NCBI lineage: Eukaryota > Metazoa > Chordata > Mammalia > Perissodactyla > Rhinocerotidae > Ceratotherium > Ceratotherium simum. The sequence goes on along the minus strand of NC_141906.1, from coordinate 85,928,060 downwards.
AATCCAAGAGCACAGAATATCTTTCCATTTCTTTGTGACTTCTTCAATTTCTTTCAGCAATGTTTTATAATTTTCGCTGTACAGATCTTTCACCTCTTTGGTTAAGTTTATTCCTAGGTATCTTATTCTTTTTGTTGCAATTTTAAATGGGATTGTATTCGTAATTTCTCTCTCTGCTACTTCATTGTTAGTGTATAGAAATGCAATTGATTTTTGTATGTTGATTTTGTATCCTGCAACTTTACCATATTCGTTTATTATATCTAAAAGTTTTTTGGTGGATTCTTTAGAGTTTTCTATATATAAAACAATGTCATCTGCAAATAGTGAGAGTTACACTTCTTCCTTTCCAATTTGGATCACTTTTATTTTTTTTTCTTGCCTGATTGCTCTGGCTAGGACTTATAGTACCATGTTAAATAGGAGTGGTGAGAGTGGGCATCCTTGCCTGGTTCCTTTTCTTAGAGGGATAGCTTTCAGTTTTTCAGCATTGAGGATGATATTAGCTGTAGGTTTGTCATATATTGCCTTTATTATGTTGAGGTGTTTTCCTTCTCTACCCATTTTATTCAGAGTTTTTATCATAAATGGATGCTGTATCTTGTCAAATGCTTCCTCTGCATCTAATGAGATGATCATGTTATTTTTATTTTTCATTTTATTAATGTGGTGTATTACGTTGGTTGATTTGTGAATGTTGAACCACCCCTGCATCCCTGGAATAAATCCCACTTGATCATGGTGTATGATCTGTTTAATATCTTATTGTATGCAATTTGCTTGTATTTTGTTGAGGATTTTTGCATTGATGTTCATCAGTGATATTGGCCTGTAATTTTCTTTCTTTGTGTTGTCTTTGTCTGGTTTTAGTATCAGGGTAATGCCAGCTTCGTAGAATGAGTTAGGGAGCTTCCCCCCCTCCTCAATTTTTTGGAAGAGTTTGAGAAGGATAGGTATTAAGTCTCCTTTGAATGTTTGGTAGAACTCACCGGGGAAGCCATCTGGTCCTGGACTTTTATTTTGGGGGAGGTTTTTGATTACTGTTTTGATCTCCTTACTGGTGATTGGTCTATTTGAATTCTTTATTTCTTCTTGATCCAGTTTTGGAAGCTTGTATGATTCTAAGAATTTTTCCATTTCCTCCAGATTGTCGAATTGGTTGGCATATAGCTTTTCATAGTATTCTCTTATAATCTTTTGTATTTCTGAGGTGTCTGTTGTAATTTCTCCTCTTTCATTTCTGATTTTACTTATTTGCGCCTTCTCTCTTTTTTTCTTGGTGAGTCTAGCTAAAGGTTTGTCAGTTTTGTTTATCTTTTCAAAGAACCAGCTCTTGGTTTTATTAATTTTTTCTATTATTTTTAGTCTCTATTTCATTTATCTCTGCCCTGATTTTTATTATTTCCCTTCTACTTATTTGGGACTTTGTTTGTTCTTCTTTTCCAGTTCCTTTAGGTGCATTGTTAGATTGCTTATTTGAGATATTTCTTGTTTGTTGAGAGAGGCCTATATTGCTATAAACTTCCCTCTTAGAACCGCTTTTGCTGTATCCCATAAATTCTGGCATTTCGTATTTTCATTTTCATTTGTCTCCAGGTATTTTTTGATTTCTCCTTCGATTTCTTTGTTGACCCAATCGTTGTTCAGTATGGAGTCTTCTTATTGCTGAAAGTGTGAATGACTGGGATTCCTGTTTCTTCAAGCAGGGATCTGGAATTACATCTGCCTTGGTTTGGAGTTTCTCCCCTTTGTCTTTAGATTAAGTTTATTATCAAACCTCCCTCATGTTATGTTTCCTTATTGAAAACCCAACAGCAATCTCGGATAGCCTGTTCGGCATTCAACAGCAGCATTGTCCAGATCAGCCTTGCAGAGAGGTGGCCTGTGCCCTTGGTCTTGATAGAACATTTCTGGGCCATTGCACAAGCACCTGCTGAAAACAGGCAAAGTAGCATCCACCAGATAATCCTGAACACTGGTGGTCAGGTGGCTCATTTACAGTGGAAGCTTTGCTGGACAGGAGACCGGCATGCTCTGCCCATCTCCATAGGTCCAGGCATGTGCTGCTTCTCCAAAAGTCCTTGTATCTCGTCTTCAATGAGTTATTGTGTTACCTAATTATTGAAATATTTTTCTATTAAAATAATTATTCATTCCAATGAATTGGCTGCAAGCAGCCCATCATGCTAATACCCCATGAAAGATCTGATGGAGGGCTGGAGGGAGATACAGAGCGCACCAGTCGTGCCTTCTATGAGATACAGAGAGCTTCTCCCATCTGTTGAAGCTACAGGTCTCACACGGCAGGAAAGACAATTGACTTGCACCCTAAAGAAATGAACTAACTTGTCTCTCTGGAAAGTTCAATGACAGAGACAACTTCAGGCCAGATTTATAACATTCTAAGTTGTGATGATCTAACCTGAATTGAAACTCAGAAACACCAAAGTGAACAGAGGGCAATTCAGGGAATGATGAACCTAATTACCAATTATTATTACCAGCAGGTGGGGAGAGCAGGCCTGGATTCTGGAAGCCATGGATTCTGAAGAACCCAGCTTTCCATGTTTATGATAGAAATGAAACAACTTTGAGGGCAAGAAAGCTTGGCTGGAGACTGTCAATATGGAGGGCCCTCTCAGTCTAGGGCTGGATAAGAGACTCAGAGCTCAGACCTGCTCTTCTGTGGCAGAGAAGGCTGTGCAACCTCCCCTTTAGAGTCTGAACAGTGAAACCTCTCACCCCCACTCCCCCCGATGTTTCAAGCCCCAATATGCTCAGGCCTACCACAGGGTCCAGATCATCTTGGCACTCAAGAAGTGTCCATAGCATTGAGCTGAATTTCCTGAAAGGGAAAGATCCTAAGCTCATTTCCCTGTGCTGTAAGTTACTTATACACAGTTTAAAATATACCTGTCTGAGATGGAATGTGAAATAGATAGCAGCTCATGAATAAAACTTCTCATCAGGAAGGATTGGACAGCTGCTAAGTGTTTGCACAGAGACCAGTCTTCAAATTGCACCCAACCCTGTCACATGCACACACAAGGAGAACTCTCCAGTAAATTACATTAGAATGGAATCCAACCTGTATACCAGGAAGCAGCCTTAGAATTTCCAATCCAGCCTCCTCATTTGATGAATGAGTAAAGCTATAACCCAGAGAAGGTAAGTGAATTTTCTAAGGCCATGTGGTCAAATCAAGGGTGGAAATCAGACACTGAGTGCTCTGGTCTACACCATAACCCCTACTAGGAGTTGAAGTGGCCTTAAAAATCATCTAGTCCAAGCCTGTTACTTTATATATGATCAGAATATCCATTGCTGTCTTAGCCGCGGACATCTGAGAGGAATAAAAAGAGCAGAGTAAGGTAACAGAAATTATTAAGAAAACCAAGAAGGAAAAGTTACCAGAAGAAAAGAAAGAAAAGGAAATGGTGTGTGTGGGTTTGGAAGGTGTGCTCTACAGTCTGTATGAGGGGAAGGAGGCCTCCTCTCGGCTCCTGGCAGCTAAAGAAGTGCCGTCGAGGGATTTCAGGGACTCTGAGTGGAAAGACTTCCCTGAATGCAGAGGCAGGACATCCCCAGACACTGTTGAGCAACCAGCCAGGAAACTGAGATGTGCAACCATTGAAGAAAGCAACTTGGAGGGGAAAATGTCAAATTAACTTAAACATACCTCAAACTTCACAGATTGCCATGTAGCCATCCACTTCCCGCTGCAAGGACCGTTTCTCAGCAGCGCATTCATTGCCACAGGAGGTTGTGGGTGACCTCTCTGCACCTGGCACATCTGCATGTATCTCAGAAGCCCTGAAGGGGATGGACATTTCCAGGCATTAGCCACGGAGAATACAAGTCCCCTGAGAGTAAACTGCCTGGTGTTGAAGGAAAGACCTATGTCCTGGGCTTGGTTCTTCTGCACCTATACTGTGGCGGTCCAGGCTTGCTTGAGGATATGCCCAGAGTTGTTGGTGTTCAACAGACTCTTTCTCGCCTAGCCTGGAGAGCCTCCAGGGAAGACAGGTGAATCCTGTTTGCAAGACACATCATTTCATGGTCTCGACTCACCATATTTATTTCCTCTGAGCCTTTCGTTAAGTCTTGATTTAAAATGTCCCAACAGATTCTCACTGGTCTGGGTTTAATCAATGGAGAATAACATTCCCTAAATCCAGGATCAGGCAACCACAGCAATTCATGGGAAATCTTTAAAAGAAAGCGAAAGAAGAGAGGAGAGGGAGAATATTCCTCCATGGCCCACCTAGGGGGACTTGGTTGTGATCTTATTGAGGTATACTTCAGCACTCCCCAAAGAGCATCACACGGAACAAGAGGTCTAATAAACCGTCTTACCAGGGGAATAATGATCTCAACAGTCAAATGAATTGGGGAAGTAGGTAAAATAGTTTTTTTTTTTCACTGAAGCGCTCCTCAAAATCCTTATCATGTAGGGTTTGGTAAATTTATTCGACCACAAGCCTTTTGTTTCTAGGGCATCATGAGAAAAGTTCATAAATGGATGTTAAGAATGATGATCTCTGGGATGCAGAGGGTTGTGGATGACTTTTATTTTCTTCTGTGTGCTCATCTGTATCTCATTCATTTCAAACAAGGAATATATACTGCTTGTGTACTGAAAAGCAAAAACAAAAAGTATTTTAACAAAATTAAAACTACCCCCAGCCTTAGGTCAAGCTTGAACAGGCTGGGAACAGTGGGAAGCATGGATGTGAAGGCGAGGATTGGAGTCACAATGTAAATCCTGGGAATGAGAGAGGATGCAGAGGCTGGAACCAGGCAGGGCCTGATGCTGGGACCCAAGGTTTGGGGCTCTGGACTTGGTAAGTCCAGTATATTAGAGCTTCTTGGCCTCAGCTCCTCATCCTAGACTATTTCAATGTCCCTCAGGCCATGAGCAGGGGTGGCCAAGAAAGAACCCAGCGACTCCTTTGCCCACTATCCCTTTTCTCCAGGAGTCTTTGCTGAGCTGAGGAAGCAATCTTCTCAGACAAGCCAGGGAGTTGATGGTGACTCTAAGAATTTAAACCCATCTTGATAACTGGCTACTTGCCTGGTTTCCTCAACTTCTCCCCCTCTGACATGGTATTCACATCCAACAACATGGTCACTCTCAGCCAAATACTTTGTGGTTTTGAAACATTTCCCTTAAAATGTGGTACCCATCTGAAGTGGTGAATATGTGGGTTAAAAAAAAAAGAGATTACATTTCCTTTTAATTTCTTTAAAACACGTGGCTGCTTATAGCAAAAATTACAACATTGTATTGTAGGGTTTATAAGTATTTAGATATAATACACAGAACAATTTTAGCAGAAGGGGAAAGTGTCCCTATCACAATGCTTTATAGCACGTGGCCAGGGAGAACCAGCTGAGAGTTATTTCCCCAAACAAATAATTTTGACTAATTCCAAAAAATAATCCAGAAATAAAATAACACATGCATAGGGTTATGCTTTAAAAAAAATCATAAAACAACTTGAGTTAAGAAAACCATAGTCACCCCAGGATCCAGCAGAGTGAATTAAAGCCACGCCATCAGAGTCATGGTGAGGTCCCTGTGAGCAGCTGGTAGTGAGTGCAGGGTGATGTACACAGATGTGTATAAACCTGTTACCACAAAAACATTCATAGGAAATAAAATAACAAGTCAATTCGAAATTAGCTTTCATTATTTATCTAGACAGAATGCACCTCTCAAATATTCATAATGCAGATATTTCACATTAAAAACACAACAGTAATTTTTTTCAAGTGTTCTTAAAACATGTTTAAATACCTTTTTACATTTTATAGTGCTCTATCAGAAGACTTAGGCCATTCATTTATGTCACCTGTGAAGATAGGTATAAAAAAGAACTTGATACATGAGTCCAAAAATATGAATCTGATCCAACACTTCCCAGTACTGTTGTCTCCAGAAGGAGCAGCTGCTGCAGAGAACAGGAGGAACCAGCAGCAGCCGTCATTGTTATTGCCTTAGTTATCAATGGTGTTGTTACTAATTATTACACGCTACAGCTACATGTAGGCGTATGGGAAAGGCTCAGTGACAAATCAAGGGAGGTTTGCCACGGCTAATAGCAAAGTGAGGAGGTTCAGCTCAGAAGTGCAGGGAACTTGACACCTCCAGGGGCAGCTCTCAACAGAGGGGGGCTGCCACAGTGGATAAATGCCCTGTGTCCTTTCTTTCAGATGTATAGTGCTGGGAGGTGTTCTCTTCATCTCTCAGAGGGCCCTGCAGAGATGACCCCTATTGTCTATGGCAGCCATCGTCATGACACACCATTTATTGGCTTTTAAAAATCAACTCTATTAAGTTACAACTCAAATGCACCCGTTTTAAGTGTACATGTGACGTGGTTTGATATATGTACGGTAGATGTATACAGTACAGTACACAGTAGGCGTCACCAGGTATATCACTCTAAAAAGTTTCCCCACACCCTTTGCAGTCCATTTCTCTCCACTTCCCACCCTTGCCCCAGGTAACCACTGATTTGTTTTCTCTTGTTATAGATTAGCTCTTTGAGTTCTAGATTTTCACATAAATAAGTCACACAAATTTGAACTACAGTAGTCCACCCTTATCCACAGTTTCATTTATCTGTGGTCAACTGAGGTCTCAAAATAGTCAATGAAAAATTCCAGAAATAAACCATTGGTAAGTTTTAAATTGCTGCGCCATTCTGAGTAGCGTGATGAAATCTCACGCTGACTGGCTCCATGTCACCTGGGACGTGAATCAACCCTTTGTCCACGGATTCACACTGTACATGCTACCACCTGTTAGTCACTTAGTAGCCATCTGGGTTATCAGATTGACTGTGGAGGTATGGCAGTGCTTATATTCAAGTCACTCTTATTTTACTTAATAATGGCCCCAAAGCACAAGAGTAGTGGTGCTGGCAATTCGGATATGCCAAGAGAAACGGTAAAGTGCTTCCTTTAAGTGAGAAGGTGTAAGTTCTTGACTTAATAAGGAAAGAAAAAAAATCCTAGGCTGAGGTTGTAAGATCTACGATAACTTTTATTACAGTATATTGTTATAATTGTTCTATTTTATTATTAGTTATGGTTGTTAATCTCTTACTGTGCCTAATTTACAAATTAAACTTATCATGAGTATGTATGTATAGGGAAAAACATAGTATATATAGGGGTTCAGGACTATCCTTGGTTTCAGGCATCCACTGGGGGTCTTGGAACACATCCCCCACAAATAAGGAGGGATTACTGTATTTAGCCCAATATAATGTTTTTAAGATTCATCCATGTTATTTTGCATATCAATTTGTTCTTTTTATTGCATTGTACGAATATATCATTTTTTAAATCCATTTACCTGTTAATTTGAGTTTAGCTAATCCAAGTTTGTCTATTATGAGTAAAGCTGCTGTGAATATTCAGGTATTTATGTGGACACCTATTTTCTTTTCTTTAGGTGAGATACCTGGGTGTGGAATTCTTTTCTGACTTACTTTCTCTGCTCCCTCACTCCTGTTTCCTAGGGTCACACCCAGAATCAACCACCTGAACCCAAGTCCTCATCTCAGCCTCTGATTTTGGAAACATCCAAAACAAAATATTAGAGCCTCACTATATACTGCTTGCTCCATCTCACTGATGAGGAACAAGCTCTCCATAAGTCTTCCTTAACTTGTTCTTTATGCCAAGAACCAACTTCCTATCACCACAAGTCCCAGTGCCTGTAACTCTGTTCACCTCACGATGTCCTTGAATCATTTCTCACATGTGGATCTCCTCAATCTGATTATGAACTCTTAGGGGAGAAAAATATTCATCCTGGTTATGTTATCTTACATCACAGCAAGTAGAACACTCCTGAGACCTTAATTATCTAGCTATGACCATGACTAAATTTGTTGACCTCTCCAAATTTCAGATTTTTCATCCACCAAAAAATATTAGGTAATTATACTAACTATATTTCAGGGTCATTGTAACAATTAAATAATATCATGTTTTCCACACATCCAGATTCTGGTCTACAAATGCAATTTCCCACAAAAAGAATCCAGGAACCCTTTGAGAAATGTCTGATTCCAGTTCTGGGGTAGGAACTGTGCAAGATAAGTCTAGAAACTATTACTGTGCCAGAAAGATAAACAATGCTGCAGGGTCATGTCAAAAAGACAGGCACATGTGTAACATTTTTCAAAATAAAATGTTTGAAAAGAAAAAGACACAGCCCTTTGTTGAAGAAACTACCACTGGCCTAAGATGTAACAATTTGGTCATAAAACAAATAATGTTTGGAACAGATTAAAACACATCAAATTATCAAACATATACAAATTCATTCATTCTTAATGATTTTTTAAAAAAATGTTACTAGAACAGATTGTTATGAAATCAACACATTAATATAAAATTCGAAAACTAAACGAAAATAACTAAACTTCCTTATGCCTTAACTATACAAGTTTATATTTCATAGTAGCCAGAGTTGATGAGGAAAATTTTTTGAAGCATACTAGCTTATGAACACAGAAGGAAAGGCAGAATTTAAAAAAATCAACATTTTGAAACTTCAAATAAAATAATGGATCTAGGCAATGGTCATTGATGGATGTGAAAAGCGTTAGTGGAGAGAAGTGATGGGGAATTTTATAATGGAGGGATCAGACAGACACCAAATGAGCACACTAATAAATCTTTCCTTTTGCTTTTTTTTAACTGACCAATCTTTGGGTCACTGAAAGTGGGGAAAGCAGACATTTTGTGCCTCGTGGTGAGACGCGATAGGAAATTTCCAGAACCACCATGATGGCGTGCTACCCCTTAAAAATGAAACCTGTATATAACCAATCTAGCTTTAGTTATCATTTCAAATAATTTCAGGGGCTGGGAAAACAAATTAGAAGGCCGCAGAAGAAAGCAAAATTTGTAACTTTCTACACAGAAAATGACTTTTTCCAAGGAAACAATGGCATAGAAAAAAGAGAGTGGGAGCAGAGGACATTTACCAAAGGAGGGAGACTTGAGAGGCATAACAATCAAATGCACCTATGGGCTTTGGATCCTGACTCATAAACCAATGAGAGAAAGACATTTCTGAGACAATCAGGGAAATTTGAATACAGACCAGGCATTAGATGTTGTATATAAATTAGTATTAAATGTTTTAGGTGTTGTTATAATAGAATAGAATCTAAGGGGAAATATTCTTATTAGTTAGAGATAAATGATGATATATTTACAGAATGAGCAATATGATGTTGGGGTATTTGCTTTCAAATACTCTGGAAAAAGAACAGTGGAAGTATCAAATACACAGGATTAGTGAATATACTAGTAATTATTGAAGCTAAGTGATAGGTACAGGGGGATTCATTATTCTATTCTCTCCCTTTTTGTGTGTTTTTAAAATATTACATAGTAGAAAGTTGAAAATAAGATAAATTCCTATAATGAATGTAGCTAACAGAACATGGCCCACTGTTTATATCATTAGATGGCTGAGGATCAGGGACTTCTGCCCTGATCTATTTAGATCTATTTAGAACCAGATTGGGGAGCCTGACTCTAGAAGAATTCCAGTACTCTTCCTGGAGTACTGCCACAGCACTCCACAGCGTCCAGCTCTGGGCTGGGAGTGAAGGTCTTAGTGGGTCAATCCCTGCTCCTATGTAACTGCCCAGACATGAAGGTCTGTGGGAACCTGATGTGCAACGTGAGTGGAGGTGAGGGATGTGCTCTGCTGGAACTCTCTGGAGACATAAGCTCTGGAGCAGGTTGCAGTAGAAGCTGTCGACCTAAAGGAAGGCCAGGAGCTGCCCTTCTCCTCTGAAATGGAACCTGCCTCTCCCGGGATCCAGAGCCCAACTCTCATCCCTGGTGATGTGCTGGGCACCTGTGGCCCTCTGTGCGCCCCGTTAATGGTTTCTGTATCACTCTCATATCATCAAACCCACCAACCCTTGTGCTTGTGGGAGGGGAAGGGGATGCTAGCAGCCACTCATAAAGTCCTGATTGCTTTAATGTTTTATTCTGGAAAACTCTACACATATACTGAAATAGAGAGAATAGTATAATAAACTCCAATGTTCCATAAACCCAGCTCCAATAATAATCAGTTCATGGCTCTTGTTTCAATTATATACTCATACATTCCTGGATTATTTTGAAGCAAATCACATCACCTTATATAAAAGTATTTTAGTATGTATCTCTAAAAGATTTGAATATTCCTCTCAACTATTATTAAAAATTAAAACATTCACATACATATAATTATTTTTCTGAACCATCTGAAACTAAGTTACACACATCAGGACAATTCACCCCTAAATACTTAAGCATCTATCTTCTAAAACAATGGCGTTCTCCTACATAACCATAATTCAGTGGTCCCATTTAAGAAATTCAATACTAATAGGTACAATAGATGGTAAACCATATTAGGTTTACCCCAATTGTACCAAAAATGTCAACAAGGACTCGTTTTATGAACATAATTACAATACCTAAATCAAAGTACACGATCACACAATACACAATCACACAATACACAATCACACCTAAAACTGTTAACAATAATTCCTTAAAATCATCAAATATCTAGTCAGTTTTATATTTTCCATCACTTTCTCTCTTTTCTCAAAGTTTCTCTCTCTTTTTGTGTGTGTGTCTCTGTCTGTGTGTGTGTCTGTATCTCTTTCTTTGTAGCAGAAACCCAGAAATTTGTCCTATAGAGTTTCCCAAAGTAAAGATTTTGTTGAGTGTATCCTCTTGGTCTGCTTTTGAACATGTATTTTTCCATCTCTGTATTTTCGATAGATTGCTAGATATACCTGGAGACTGGACAGAAATTAGATGTGATTTTTTCAGTAACTCGACTTCACAGGCAATGCTAAGTGCTTCAGTCAGGTGGCATGTACTGTCTGATTGTCTTTCATTTGGGATCTTAACAGCTGTTACTTAGATCAATTAATTTATTAGGAGTTATAAAATAGTAGTATTTTACATACATCATTTCTCTTTAATTTATTACCTGTAGAATTTTTAGAAAGTTTATAAAATTTCTCATTATCTCTCAATACACTCTGGTATAGCTATCATATACCATGTATAACTATCATATATTATGGTTTACATAGGAAAGGTGGCATCAATGCTTGATTCTTACCAGTTTTCAAAATAATGGTTTTGCTTATAAACATTCTCCACTAGTGACTTATTAGTTTTCATAATATTTTTTAACATTTCATTATGAAATCATAGATTTAAATGTATTTGATCAGTTTTATTACACTTATTGAATTTGTTATTGACTTGTTTTAAAGTTATTAAATAATTTATTAAACTTATTGAAGCTCAAATTGTCCCATCTTCGGTTAGTGGGACCTCTTAATGTAGCCAGCTGTGTATTTTTGACATAATCCTATTATTTTGTGATTGCTCTCTTGATTTCTGGTAGAACAAAATGTTCCAGGCTCAAATTGCACATTTCCAGTGACAGACTTATAACCAGCCATTTTTCCAAAAAGCCTTGGTTCCTTTTAGTGATAAATGATATTTAATGATGACAATTTGAGTTCTTCAGGTTTCCATTGCTACTGAATTGTCCACTTTTCATAAGACTTTCAGTGGATAGAGATAGATAATATGTATTTGTCAATTACAGGTTTTTACTTAACCTCATCAGTCTTACAGCTGTTTCTTCTTTATTTTATGCTGAAAATCCTGGGTCAATGACATTACTTTAACTAATCATTTTCTTTTTATGACAATCAGTCACAAAATACACAGCAGCTTAAATTAACATTATTAGCATTAGGAAAAAATATGATTACTGACTCTGGGTGAGAATTTGCTTCCAGTTCTTTTCTTCCTATATGATATCCCATTAGAGATACCTAGTAGAAATGCTGGGTCTTAAGGCCATGTGGAGCAGTCCCTGTCTCCTTGATGCCACTGTTTCATCGTGTACATGCACATTTACCTACCCACCAGCACATCCAGGGCTGATAAAGGAACTGTATAGAGGAGAGCATCTGTATATTTTCCCAATTAAAATTACAATGGGAAAAGTGACCTTCTGTTTCTTCTGTTAGCAGCAATGCTGAGCTCATGCCACTAGGAGCAGCTACAAACCAGTTCCAGGTGGGTGGCAGCCCCACATGGTCAGAACACCTGACCTTCAGTGACCCCATCTCTGAGCTACATTCAATATAGTAGGTTCTCCATGTTAATTTCTTAGTTAATAGAATTGAAGATTTTTCTTCAGAGAAATGACATGAAAAATAGGAACACTGCTTTGGAAGAGGTGAGTGGTAGATTCAGGAGGCAACAAATGGGAATATTTGCTTCTCTCCAGGGGATGAGGACCAGGTTCGTGTCTGTGGCCTGGATGAAGTCCACTCCCTTTATCTCAGGCAGAGGTGTCCTTTTCCTCATGGCATCCATGGATCCCCAGCACTGAGTTGAGGCTGAGCCAAACAGCTCCTCATTTATTGTCTCAGAAAATGTCAGAATGACAACTTTAATCAAGCCCTCTTCTAAAAGAGCCTGTTTCAATCAAGGAAACCAAACTGACTAGTAATGATCTGGAGGTGGATTAACAAGCTGGCCAGCCCTGCCATAGGCTTGCTCTCAAGAGACACGGTCCTCACTCCTCTCCCTGAATGAAACAAAGCACCAGAGCCACCGACGTGAGGAGGCTTCCCTCCCTGCAGGCAAGACTCACCCAGGCAAACAAGTGAGGAGAAGGGTATGGGGGTTGGTCAGAGGGCTCCCTCTTTCTCAAACTGTCTCCCAGCCTCTCCGTGTTGTAGTTGATCACCTCCATGAATAGAAAGAAACAAAAACAATAAGAATAACACAAATCATTCGTTTGGGGTCTGAAGGCCCGGGGCCTGGTTTCTCCTTTCTGTGGTCTGAACTGTTGTTCAAACACTGGGTCTTCCACTTCTACAGCTGTGGTTCTAAGCAGTGAGTTAATCTCTCTAGGCCTCACTGCCTGTGTCTCTAAAATGGGTGTAACTATAATACCCATCTCAGTGGGTCATGTTAGTGTTAAATGTGAATAGGTATAAAGTAGTCACTCAACCTCCTACACAACAAGTGCACAAGGAATCATAGCCCTTGTCACAGTCACTAGGTTCTAGATACCAGACTTGCAAAGGGTAGGAAACAACACCGTCCCCTTCCCCTGGGAGCCTTCACCTTATTGCTCTGTAAGAGGCACGAAATGGCACTCAGGCTAGACCTTTGACAAGCATGATCCTCATTTACAGACTGAAGAGAATAGACCACAACCAGGGTCAGGCCCCAATCCCCATGAGACAGTGGAGACAGAGACTGACTGTGTGAATTGGACTCTGGGTTCCTACAAACCTTCCCAGTGGAAATGCTCCTTTCACTTGACTCAATAAGCCTCATAGTGGAGTTCAAATCCCATTTCAGTTTTAAGGGATGGAATCTGTTAAAAAGCATGCTCAACTTCTACTCTAGGATGAATTTTGAGCTGGGAAAATTCTGATCCCCTGGAAGTGGGAAATTTACTTCCAAACAATCAATAAAAAAGATCATCAAGTTTTATTCTATTCAGGAAATTCATTGCAGTTGCTTAGAAGAAATTAAAATGAATGTTCAAGAGATATTTTTAGACTTGCAAGAATTTAAAACAGTGTAAACATCAAGGGGAAAATTAGTAAATGAGAGAGCATGTTGAATACATTTGCATTTTATGAACAGAAAATGTTTCCTGAAATTACCATAAGACTTGAAATACTAAACAAAATAAACATGTAGTCAAACAGAGGTCTGTGGAGAAGGCAAACAGGAGGGAAGCAGTGGGAGGCAGAAGAGTTGTAGCTCTTTAGTAGCACATTTTTTCTCTCTTATCTGGTAGTCCTGGAAGTCAGATGGGGTGTGAGCCATCTGGCTGAGCTGGGTGAGGTTGGCTATGTTGGTAATATGTGAGAAAGTGAGCTAATAAAATAGAAATAAGGAACTCTCCCTTGTTTTCTAAGCCTTCGTTTTATCTTATGGCTGTGGGGAGAAAGAGGAAAGATGTGTATCTGAAGTTCACTCATTTGTTCAATAGCTGTAAAAGTCTTGAGTCTATATCAATTACCATCCCTCTCTCTCTCTATCTTGTAAAGACTCTTCCCACTTGAAGCTCCAGCCCTCTGACGACCCAGAGGCCCTTGCCTTCTCTCTGTTCATTATTGCCATCCACAATTGTCCTGACCCATCCTACTGATGCACTGAAGCCTTCAGCACCACTGACTCTTCTCCACCCTGAATCCAGTCATAATTCTCTGGACTCCACTTTCCACATACTTCCTCATACTCTAACTTCCCATTTTCAGGGATCTTTTCTTCCACTCTACAGTGGCCATCAACTCTCATTGTCATAGCCTGGATATTCTGTCACCAAAGACTGCTCTGATCACACAGCCTACTTGGACCACAAGACTTAACCCCTGGCCCACTGGCTCATGAAACCTGACTGCAGTAATTGTTCAGTCTCATCAAAATTTGCAGTCCATTGAACCCACGAATTTTCTTCTATCTATTCAGGCCCTCTCATGTTCATTTTCTTCATTATCTTTCTTTAATCCATTATCAGCATTACAATTGCTTCCTTATAATTAAGCTCAATCTCCTCATTGTAGTGATTTTGTTAAACCGCAAATCCTGGAAGAGCCCAACCTTCTACCTTCTTCATGACTACATTGGTGCAACTGACTGCCGTTGTGGAGAAATAAACTCCCAGTGGAACAAACTAAAATCATAGTAAATCCATGATCACCTACCTCAAAGTGGCCAGGGAGTCCTACTATGTGGCTCATGTGAGCTTATCCTGCCACTACTCTCAATAGCTAGACCATATGCTCTCCATTTTATTCAAATCTCCCATTTTCTGGCCAGTTCCCCTCTCCCAGTATTAGCTGATACTGTTGCCTCAAAACTCTTGGGAAAATAAAATCTATCCATTGAGAATTCCCTCAGTGTCCCAAAGGGGAAAAAAATCTATAAACTTAAAAAATTTTTTTGCTCTTAATAAAATAGGGGAAGCACAATTCCTCCTATTAAAACTGGCTAATATTTCTTGTGCCTCTACTATATACCAAGCTTGATCTCAGTGCTTGATTTATTTCATCTCATTAACTCAAGACAACAGTAGGAAAATACTTCTATTATTTTTTTTAACCCTGGAGGAAACTATGGCACAAAGAGTTTCAATAGTTTTCCCAAATCAAACATTAGACGTTCTCTTGGCTGGAAGAGAAAAGACTTAAGAGGGCATTGCCACAATTTCAGGGTCTCTTATTTATGTCCTGAACCAGATAGGGGGAATATATATGTATCTTCTATTTATTAACTCTGGAAAATAAATTTTACTCAAGGAAGCTGCTTCACTTTGTAAAAAAGAGTACTAAGGAAAAACATAGGGATAGTGCACCCCAAACTCACCCCACTGCAATAAACGATTCTCAAAGAGCATGTCTCACTCAGAGGCAAGGCTCCCTCTGAGCACATGAGTTCTCCTTGAATCCTGGGGCATGGATATGAAGAAAGTAAGAAGCAAATATTTTGTTGCATCATATTTTCTATTTTTTATTTTTAATTAATTTATTTTATTGAAGTTACATTGGTTTATAACATTACATAAATTTCAGGTGTACATCATTATATTTCGACTTCCGTATGGACTACATCATGTTCACCACCGAAAGTTCAGTTGCCATCCATCACCATACACATGTGCCCCTTTATACCATTTGCCCTCCCCCTGCCTGCTTCCCCTCTGGTAACTACCAACCTGTTCTTCATACCTATGTGTTTGTTTTTTTGTTTATCTTCCACATACAAGTGAAGTCATACAGTAATTGTCTTTCACTGTCTGACTTATTTTGCTTAGCATAATACCCTCAGGGTCAGTCCATGTTGTCACAGATGGCATAATTTCATATTATTTTTTATGGCTTAGTCGTATTCAATTATATATATATATATATATACACACACACACACACACACACACACACACACACACATACACATACACACTACATATTCTTTATCCATTTATCTGTTGATGGCACTTTAATTGCTTCCAAGACTTGGTTATTGTGAATAATGCTTCAATAAACATAGGGGTGCATATATCTTTTAGAATTAAAGTTGTCTTGTCCTTTGGATAATTACCCAGAAGTGGAATAGCTGGATCATATGGTATTTCTATTTTTTTTTTTTTTTTTGAGAAATCTCCATACTATTTTCCACAGTGGCCACACCAATTTACATTCCCACCAGCAGTGTTTCCTTTTTCTCTACATCCTCTCCAACACTTATTTCTTGTCTTTCTAATAATAGCCATTCTGATGGGTGTGAAGAGAGATCTCATTGTGGTTTTGATTAGCATTTTCCTAATAGTTTGTGATATTGAACATCTTTTCATGTGCCTGTTGGCCATTTGTATGTCTTCTTTGGAAAAATGTCTGTTCATATTCTCTGACCATTTTTTAATTGGGCTTTTTTCTTTTTTGTTGTAGTTGAGTTATATAATTTCTTTATATATTTTGGATATTAACGTTTTATGAGATATATGACTTGCAAATATT
Organism: Ceratotherium simum simum; assembly: GCF_057802395.1. Classification (NCBI taxonomy): domain Eukaryota; kingdom Metazoa; phylum Chordata; class Mammalia; order Perissodactyla; family Rhinocerotidae; genus Ceratotherium; species Ceratotherium simum. The sequence goes on along the minus strand of NC_141906.1, from coordinate 85,911,438 downwards.
TTCTCCCAGCTGGTGGGTTGTCTTTTCATTTTGTTGATGGTTTCCTTTGCTGTGCAGGAGCTTTTTAGTTTGATGTAGTCCCATTTGTTTAGTTTTTATTTTGTTTCCTTGGTCTAAGGAGACATGGTATTCAAAAAGATACTGCTAAGACTAATTGCAAAGAGCACACTACCTAAATTTTCTTCTAGGAGTTTTATGGTTTCAGGTCTTATATTCAAGTCTTTAATCCATTTTGAGTTAATTTGTGTGTATGGTGTAAGATAATGGTCTACTTTCATTCTTTTGCATGTGGCTGTCCAGTTTTCCCAACACCATTTATGAAAGAGACTTTCCTTTCTCTGTGGTATGTTCTTGGCTCCTTTGTCAAAAATTAGCTGTCCGTAGATGTGTGCTTTTCTTTCTGGGCTCTCATCTGTTTCATTGATCTGTGTGTCTCTATTTTCTACCAGTACCATGCTGTTTTGTTTACTATAGCTTTATAGTATTGTTTAAAATCAGGAAGTGTGATACTTCCAGCTGCGTTCTTTTTTCTCGGTATTGCTTTGGCTATTTAGGTTGTTCCGTACAAATTTTAGGATTCTTTGTTCTATTGCTGTGAAAAATGTTGTTGGGATTCTGATTGGGATTGCATTGAATCTGTAGATTGCTTTAGGTAATATGGACATTTTAACTGTGTTAATTCTTCCTATCTATGAGCAGCGAATATCTTTCCATTTCTTCATATTTTCTTCAATTTCTTTCAAGAATGTCTTATAATTTTCAGTATATAGGTCTTTCATCTCTTTGGTTAAATTTATTCCTAGGTATTTTATTCTTTTCGTTGCAATTGTAAATGGGATTGTATTCTTTATTGCTCTTTCTGCTAGTTCATTGCTGGTGTATGGAAATGTGACTTTTTTTTTTTTTTTTTTTTTTTTTGGTGAGGAAGATTTGCCCTGAGCTAACATTTGTGCCGATATTCCTCTATTTTGTATGTGGGATACCTCCACAACATGGCTCATGAGTGGAGCAGGTCAGCACCCAGGATCCAAACCCATGAACCCAGGCCATTGAAGCGGAGCGCACAGAGCTTTAACCACTTGGCCATGGGGCTATCCCCTGAAATGCGACTATTTTAGTATGTTGATTTTGTACCCTGCAACTTTACTGTATTTGTTAATTATTTCTAATAGTTTTTTCATGGATTCTTTAGGGTTTTCCATATATAGAATCATGTCATGTACAAATAGTGACATTTTTACCTCTTCCTTTCCAATTTGGATCCCTTTTCTTTCTTTCTTTCTTCCTTTTTTTTTTTTTTTCCTAATTGCTCTCGGTAGGACTTCTAATACTATGTTGAATAAGAGTGATGTGAGTGGGCATCCTTTTCTTCTTTCAGTTCTTAGAGGATTAGTTTTCGGTTTTCACCATTGAGTATATGTTGGCTGTGGGTTTGTCATATATGGCCTTTATGTTGAGGTACTTTCCTTCTATACCCATTTTATTGAGAGTTTTTATCATAAATGGATGTTAATTCTTGTCAAATGTTTTCTCTGTATCTATTGAAATGATCATGTGATTTTTATTCTTCATTTTGTTAATGTGGTGTAATCACATTGATTGATTTGTGGATGTTGAACCACCCCTGCATCCCTGGAATAAATCCCATTTTATCAAGGTGTATGATCCTTTTAATATATGGTTGTATTCAATTTGCTCATATTTTGTTGAGGATTTATGCATCTATGTTCATCAGCAATATTGGCCTGTAATTTTCCTTTTTTGTGTTGTCCTTCTCTGGTTTTGGTATCAGGGTAATGTTAGCCTCATAAAATGGGTTAGGAAGCATCCCATTCTCTTCAATTTTTTAGAAGAATTTGAGAAGGCTAGGAATTAAATCTTCTTCGAATGTTTGTTAGAACTCACCAGAGAAGCCATCTGGTCCTAGACTTTTGTTTTTTGAGAGTTTTGTTTTGTTTTTGAGGAAGATGAGTCCTGAGCTAATATCTTTTGCCAATCTTCCTCTTTTTGCTGAGGAAGATTGGCCCTGGGCTAACATCTGTGCCCATCTTCCTCCACTTTATATGTGGGATGCCTGCCACAGCATGGCTTGGTAAGCGGTGCATACGTCCGCACCTGGGATCCAAAACTGCGAACCCCGGGCTGCTGAAGCGGAGTGTACAAACTTAACCACTATGCCACCGGGCTGGCCCTGAGAGGTTTTTGATTATTATTTCAATCTCTTTACTTGTGTTTGGTCTATTCTGATTCTCTATTTCTTCTTGATTCAGTTTTGAGAGGTTGTATAATTCTAATAATTTGTCCATTTCTTCTAGGTTATCCAGTTTGTTGACCGAGTTTTTTGTAGTATTCTCATAATCCTTTGTATTTCTGTGGAATCCATTGTAATTTCTCCTTTCATTTCGGATTTTATTTATTTGAGGCTTCTCTCTTTTTTTCTTAGTGAGTCTGACTAAGGATGTGTCAATTTTATCTTTTCAAAGAACCAGTTGTTAGTTTCATTTATCCTTTCTATTGTCTTTTTAGTCTCTATTTCATTTATTTCTGCTCTGATTTTTATTTTTCCTTCCTTCTACTGAGTTTGGGCTTCATTTGTTCTTCTTTTTCTGTTTCTTTTAGGTATAGTGTTAGATTTTTTATTTGAGATTTTTCTTGTTTCTTGAGGTAGGCCTGTATTACTATATACACCCCTCTTAGTACCACTTTTGCTGCATCTTGTAAGTTTTGATATGTTGTGTTTTCATTTTCATTTGTCTCCAGGTACTTTTTGATTTCTCCTTTGATTTCATTGACCCAATAGTTGTTCGGTAGCATATTGTTTACTTTTCACATATTTGTGACTTTTCCAGCTTTCTTCTTGTAGTTGATTTCTAGTTTCATATCATTGTGTTGGGAAAACATGCTTGATATGATTCCAATCTTCTTGAATTTATTGAGGTTTGTTTTGTTTCCCAACATATGGTCTATCATTGAGAATGATCCATGTGCACTTGAGAAGAAAGTGTATTCTGCTTTTGGATGAAATGTTCTCTCTATATATATATCTAGGTCCACCTGGTCTAATGTTTCACTTTAGGCCAATGTTTCCTTGTTGATTCTTTGTCTGGATAACCCATTCACTGATGTAAGTGGGGTGTTAAACTCACTACTATTATTGTGTTGCTGTCACTTTCTCCCTTTAGGTCTGCTAATAGTTGCTTTACATACTTCAGTGTTCCTATATTAAATGCATATATGTTAATAAATATTATGTCTTCTTGGTGGAATGTCCCTTTTATCATTATATAATGTCCATCTTTGTCTCGTTATCCTTTTTGGCTTAAGTATATTTTGTCTAAGTATAGCTACACCTGCTTTCTTTTGGTTGCCATTTCCTTGAAGTATCATCTTCCATCCCTTCACTCTGAGCCTATTTTGTCTTTAGAGCTGAAATGTGTTTTCTGGAGGCAGCATATTGTTGGGTCTTGTTTTTTAATCCATCCAGTCACTCTGTGTCTTTGATTGGTGAATTCAATCCATTCACATTTAGAGAGATTATTGATATGAGGGCTTAATACTGCCATTTTATGTTTTGTTTTCTGGTTGTTCTGTAGTTCCATTGTCTTTTTCCTTGTGTTTCTATCTACCATTTCCATTTGGTGGTTTTCTCAGTTTTCTCTTTATTTATGTTTTTTGACTCTTCTCTGATTTTTGATTTTGTGGTTACCATGAGGTTTGTATAAAAGATCTCATAGATGAGATAGTCCTTTTTCTGATAGCTTTTTAACTCCATGAGCCTATGCAGGTTCTGTCCTTTTCCTCTTCCCCTTCTATGTTTTTGTTGTCACAAATCATCCTGTTTTGTGCTGTGAGTTTTTGACCAAATTGAAGTGGTAATAGTTATTTTTGATGCTTTCTTTCTCTTTATCCTTTATGTTATAAATAAGTGTTTACTAACCTCTTTTGATTAGAGTTACCATTTTCTGATTCTGTCTATCTTTTTATCACCTTGCTCCAAGCTTTGTAAACTTTTGTCTTTTTGTTTCAGGTAGGTGGGCTCCTTTCAACATTTCTTATAAGGCAATTCTAGTCGTGATGAACTCTCTCTGCTTTTGTATGTCTGGGAAAGCTTTTATTTCTCCTTCATATCTGAAGGGTAACTTTGCTGGATAGAGTATTCTTGGCTGACAGTTTTTGTCTTTCAATATTTTGAACATATCATTCCACTCTCTCCTAGCCTATAGATTTTCTGCACAGAAATCCACTGATAGCCTGATGGAGGTTTCTTTGTGAGTTATTTTCTTCTCTCTGACTACCCTTAATATTCTTTCTTTGTCATCGATATTTGGCAATTTTTTTATAATGTGCCTTGGAGAAGGCCTTTTTGCATTGAGACAATTAGGAATTCTATTAGCTTCATGTGTTTGTATATCCATTTACTTCTCCAGGTCTGGGAAGTTCTCAGCTATTATTTCTTTGAATATGCTCTCTGCTTCTTTCTTGCTCTCCTGTCCTTCTAAGATATCCATTATACTTATGTTGCTTCTCCTAATTGAGTCAGATTTTTCTCATAGAATTTCTCCATTTTTTAATAATCTTAATTCTCTCTCCTGTTCCACCTGAATCATTTCTAGATCTTTAACTTAGAGCTTGGTAATTCTCTCTTCCATATCATATGCTGTATTTCCAATGCTTTCTACTTAATTTTTGTTTTATTAATTGTGTTCATCTCCAGAATTTCTGTTATTTTTGTTGGGGGGGGATGGTTTAAATCTCTTTGGTAAAGAATGCCTTCTGTTTATTAATTACAGTCTTGAGATCATTGAACTTTCTTTCTGAGTTTTCTTGTAACTTGTTGAGTTTCTTCATGAGAGCTATTTTTAATTCTCTGACAGTTAGATTGTAATCTTCTGTGATTTCATGTTTGGTTTGGAGAGTTGTCCTTCTCCTATTCTACCATGTTACTATAGTTCTTCATGGTGCTTGATGAGTTGTTTCTCTGCTGGTGCATTTGTGGTAGCAAACACCTTTCTTATGTGGGTAAGTCTTTGGTTACTTTGATTCTGAGCTGCTTCTGGTTGTATTTGAGACCCTGCACTTTCCACCCTTCACTGCCTCTGCCAGAGGCATGGTCAATGCCCTCCTTGTGCCACTTGTGCCTCTGAGGGTGCTGGTGACTTGTTGGCTACAACGTTGCTGCAGTTGCAGGTGTCACCACTGGGGTCAGCAGGCTGCAAGCACCTCTGCTGCTTCCAGGGTTGCCTGGGTCTCATGTTCTCCAACTGGCTCTCCACAGGCTTTCCATGGGCTTGGGTGCTGCTGCCACATGCACCACTTGTGCTGTTGCTCCCGGGTTATCTGAGGCTGCTGGCAGTGCCATTGCTGGGAGCACTTGGTTCACAGGTGTCACTGCCACTGCAAGGGGTCCAGAGTCTTGTATGCAGCCCCTGCTGCTGATAGGGCTGGTGTCAGAGGTGCCACCACTGTGTCTTGTTCATGGGTTCTGTTGTAGCTCCTGAAGCCTCAGATCCCAGGTGCCACCCACTACTGCTGGAGGAGGGACAGAGGCTGAGCCATGAGTGCTGTTGTTGCTCCTGCAGTCTCTCATGCACTTTTTGAAACCTCAGGTCACAGGCACCACTGTCACTGCCAGGCCTATCTGTGTTTAGGCTGCAGCCCCCACTGCTAGAAGGACCAGGGTCAGAGTCACCACTGCCTGGGGAGGGGAAGGACACTACTCCCCTAGTTCCACTGCCTCCCAGAGGTCCAGTCACTCACCTTCAGATGAATAGATGCATGGATGCCTCAGGCATTCTAGTGTGCTGTACAGAGAGTCTTTTGTTGGTCTATGGATGTCCTACTGGTTGTAACTTAGAGAGGAGAGACAAAGGGAGAAACTCACTCTGCCATGATGCTGATGTCACAAGTTGCATCATATTTATCCAGAGAAAATATTTTAGTGTTTCTTTAATTCTAAGGATCTTGGCAAACTCTCAAAGCTTAAATGAATTCAGAGAGTTCTAGATTGGAAACTGCCTCTGAAGGAGAGAGGGGGTGAGAATTATAACCTTACACTGATAAACACAGGCCTCATTGCAAGCCTTAGCTTCAGCCACTTTACTCATTAAGCTTGGGGCCAGAGCTTCTCACAGGGCCACAAATGGGAGAAATTGAGCCCCCTTTTTTGTGGCCAATACACTCTTTGATCTTGATACTGATAAAAAATGTAGACTAAATGAGGATAGGAGACATTGAAAATTAGAAGCTGGGAAGATTGGCAAAGTAGAATTATGGCCTGGTAAACCAGAAGAATCTCAGGAGGTTATCCAGTTCACACCCGCCATTTTATCAGCAAGGAACCTGGAGTCCAGAGGGACTGTATGTCTGTCCAAGGTTGCACAGTGCTACTGCTAGGCCCATCCCAGGAGGCCAGACTCACTAACCCCATCCTTATTACTGCCACCTGTCTTATTCTCTTGTACTGTATGGAAACTGGACTCCTTACATGTAAAGGAAGATGCTGATGAAAGTAATTGGGTACAATTACTCTTGGCTTTGTTGTCAATGGCTGTTTTTGTTCTCTGGAAAATTAACCCCTGAGAAACAAAAGTGACTGTCAGGATGTACAATGCTGAAGATTGGGACCATAATCTTTCAACCACCCTGAATACAATATTTTTTTTTAAATGAGAGGAGGTACTTTCTAGAATATCTGTCCTTTAATGTTCCTTGGAATAGTTTATCCAGGAAGGTAAGGGAATTTCCTTCCCTGAGATTCAGTCTTGAGAATGAGATTCCATCTTCTATTCTCACCCCTACAAGGACAGGTCAGGGTATTGGAGGTAGAGTGATCAATCTTATAAATTCTGGAGGCTAAGACCACCCTCTTGACAGACAGAATTGGTCAGCAAAGTCTTCCTGAAGGGGGCGCTGTGAGCACAGCTGGATCTGCTATAGAACCCACCAGTGTGTGGATGTCCCCTCTCTGCAGCTCCACACACCCTCTCCCTCCCTCCTGTCTGCTTTCCACCCCAGCCCCTGCCAATCAATCACTCTGCCATTGCCAAGGAGTGGTTGATCCCCAACAAAAGCTTCATATTATGATTGAACCAGCTGCCCCTTGATCACTTGTGGCCCCTTGGGTCACATATGTTATTTCTCAGTCCCTTTGGCATAGGCCTCTAATCATTCTCTCTTTTTCTCTCTACCCTGGAGTCAGGCCACAAATCTTTGCATGCCCATTAAAATGTCAGCACATTGAGGGGTACCTACATAAGTGGGATAGTCGGACATCTCCCTGCTGTCTTCCACCTTGCATGGTGACTTCTCACAGTGGAGAGCAATTTCTCCTGATCCTACTGAGTCCCATCCTCAGGAAATTTTGGCAGTCAGATTGGCTGGGGTCTTGATTGGCTTGGCAAACTGAGAAGAAAGAGGAAAGAGGAGGATCAAAAGCTGAGTGTCTACTACCCTTGGTGTCTGGAGTCCCTGTGATCTCTGCACTGACCTGGACTGTCACTTCAAGTCCCAGCCACTGTATTACCAGCCCTTGTGTTAAGGATACCTGGTGCAACAGGAAGAGTTGGCTCTGTATAGAATTCCGCCCATATTTCCTGTTGCACACGCATTGATTTTAAGATTATTTCTCTGGGCAAAGGGGAAAAGTTTCTCTTCCCTGGGATTTTGTATTCAGAGAGAGGACAGCAATTCACCCTGGATGGGTTACATCCTTACCATGACTTCCAGCACCTTTGGTCTTCAGGTTACTCCACAGTCGTGGGGACAATAGGCTTCGTTTACTCACTTTGTAAGCTTGATGTGAGGAGTAAGTGAAACATGTAAAAGAAAAGATTTGGAAATACACTAATTTCTTTCCTTTCTGAACATAAGAAACATTAGTGAAAAAAAGTCTTTCCTGAGGCAATTTTAATCATTGTCATTTCCATTATTCTTTGATTTGTCTGAGTGTGGCAGTGGAATGAATCAGTACAAAGCAGAAGATTAATGGAAATAGAATGACAGGCCAGAGCAGTTAGCCAGAAAACCATAGCCCTGCAGTGCTCTTCAACTGTGCTGCATGTTTAAAGCACCTGGGCATCTTGTTAAAAGGTCTGATTCAGTGGTTCTCAGGCAGGAGCTAATTTTCTGAATTTCCAGCAAGTTCTTAGATATTACTGATGCTGCTGATCCAGGAATCTCACAATGATCAGTCCTTCCTGATCATACAAGTCTGGTTTGGGGAATAGCCTAAACTTATCTCCTAGGCACAGGAAATTCCCCAAAAGGGAGGGGAGAAGACGAAGAGGAGCTACCGTGTATTAAATGCTTACTGTGCCCCAGGAAAGGTCTAAATGCTTTGTTTGCAATATTTCAATTAACATCTGTCAAGCTAGAAAAACAGAAACCAGTTTAAGAGGCAAGCATTTATTTGGGATTGATAAATAAATGGCAAGCAGTAGGATACATTGAAGTATATGAAGAAGCCATTTAGTGTAAAACTAATTTGACCTGACCTTGTTTTTCCAAAAGGGCCAAATGTGGCCCTTGAACATGCATTGTATATCTGCTTTAAGCATTTACTATGTCACAAACACAAGAACAAATGACCTTAAGATAAAGTAACTTCCCCCACATCAGAATTTCCTTAAGGATAATCATCTCTCTCTCTAAGCTAGGGATTAATTACTGACCTGCTGTGACCACCCATCTGGAGACCACAGACCTGCTACCTGCTGTGTTCATCAATTGCTGTGTGAATCATTGTGCTGGCTGGGCAGGCTAGGCAATCTCGTGACTGTTGTAAAATGGACATTCCAATCATATGTGATACATGCTCTTTGGCAGTATATAACCACTCTGTACACCCCACTTCTTTGGTGCCCTTCCTTCCTTGGAGAAGTAAGGCCCTGGGCTATATGGTCTTCAAGTTTGGCTCATAATAAACTCACCCCAATTTTGATTTATAGATTGATTATGGATTACTTGCATCGACAGGATCAAGGAATTGCAATTTGGGGAGCACAAACTCAGGTAGAAACTCAAATAGTGTCCTACTAGGGAGTAAAATCAAGTGCTTTTAAAAGCAAAGAAGGGAGGTTGCATTACAAGGAATTTTAATTGAAGTTGGAGGCAGAAAGCTAGTCTTGGCTAAACATTGATTGACTATTGATTCTATCTTCAGAAAGCCCATAATCCTCAGTCTTTGTGACCAGGATGTCTGTTCTTCTGCTGACTTCTCAAACAATTGCTTGTAAAACATTTGCCATTTAGGCCCAGTCCAACTGTTTGGCCCGGTCCAAGGTTCAAGACAGCAAGGCAGTTTCTTTGGAAAGGCAGCTGATTCCATTTAAAATGGATCCACTATAGTCAATTTTGACATATCAAACAAACCCATGAGGTTGAACTATAATTGTTCTCATTTTACAAATGATGTCATAAAAGCTTGAACAAGAAAACAGATCAACTTTTATCAGCTAATGAAAAGAAGAATCGGGATGTGTCCTCAGGCACTCTAAACCCAGAACCTGGGCTGTTGTTCACTTCATTACATTTCTAAAGAGGAAACATTTGAAAATAAAATAAGAAAAATAGAAAATAACGAGCATTTTGCTATTTGTTTCAAATATGAAAAGGTATATTTTCTAAAGAAAATGCTGCTAGCTAATTTTTTGGCCTGTTACTTTTCAGTTATGAACAAAGAGGACATCAAATCATAAACTTGGTTGTTTCAAATCCAGCACTGTCCAAAGATTGTCTAGTCATGCATTGCCTCATACATTTTCATCCACAAATTGTCCTCATCCTCCATCTACTGCCATCCCTCTCACTTACTTTTTGATCTGGAAACCTGTCTACCATTTAAAAACCAAACCAAACAAACAAACAAACTGAAAATTCCTCTATTGTCATATGCTCTTCACCAAGTTCTTCATTCAGCTACTTTCCTCTTCTGAAATCCTTCTATCCTCTGTGGACATGGACAGTGCTTCCTTTGCGTCTTTCTCCATAGGAAAATGTCCATTCTCCTGTACTCAGTTTCCTACACACCATAACAGCATTGGCAGCCACAGTTCTTACTCTCCTTGAAATGTTAGTCTTTGTTCATTTTCTCTGCTGCAATCTGCCTACTATAACTATATAACTTGTCAACATCATAAATTTATCCACATTTACAAATATTTCTGTATTTTACTCAAAATATCTCAACTACTTGAGCCAGTTGACTGTAGTCTCTTTGAAAGTTTGCTCCTTCTTTCCTCTTGGCTTCCATGGCATTATACTCTTCTAGATTTCCTCCTTGGCTTTTGTGAATTTTTCCCAGTAAATATTTTTATTGTGGTAAAATTTACATAACATAAAGTTTACTATTCTAGCAATTTTAAGTGTACAATTCACTACAATTCACCACTAACCATTTCCAAAACTTTTTCATCATCTCAAACAGAAACTCTATACCCATTAAATGAAAGCTCTCATTCTCCCGATTCCCTTCCCTCTGGTAATCTCTATTCTAGTTTCTGTCTCTATGAATTTGATTATTCTTAACTCATATAAGTGGAATCATACAATATTTGTCCTTTTGAGTCTGCCTCATTTTACTTAGTATAACGTTTTCAAATTTCATCCATGTTGTAGCATGTGTCAGAATTGCATTGCTTTTTAAAGCTGAATCATATTTCATTGGATGTATATAGAACAATTTGTTTATTCGTTCATCCATCAATGGTCATTTGGGTTGTTTCCACCTTTTGGCTATTATGAATAATGCTATGAACATTGATGCACAAGGATTTATTTGAGACCACTTTCAATTCTCTTGGGTGTATAAATAAGATTGGATTTTCTGGATCATATGGTAATTCTATGTCTAATTTTTTAAAGATTTGCCAAACTTTTCCATAGTAGTTGCATCATTCTAAATTCCTACCAGCAATGCACAAAGGTTCCAATTTCTCCACATCCTCACCAACACTTATTTCCCCTCTTCTCCTTCTCCGTCTCCTTCTCCTCCTTCTTCTCCTTCTTCTTCTTCTTCTTTCTTTTTCTTCTTCTTTTTAATAATAGCTATTCTATTAAATGTGAAGTGGTATCTCATTGTAATTTTGATTTGAATTTCCCTAATGTGTAGTAATGCTGAGAATCTTTTCATGAGCTTATTGGCCATTTGTATATCTTCTTCATTTGCCCATTTTTTGAATTTGGGTATTTGGTTTTTATTGTTGAGTTGTAGAAGTTCTTTATATGTTTTGAATATTAATCCCTTATCAGATATATTATTTGCAAATTTACCATTCTGTGGGTTGTCTTTTCACTCATTGATAGTGTCCTTTGGCGCACAAAAGTTTTTAATTTTAATGAAGTTTAATTTACCTATTTTTCCTTTTGTTTCCTGTGCTTTTAGTATCACATCCAAGAAATCATTGCTAAATCCAATATCATGAAGACGTCCCTCTATATTTTCTTCTAGGAGTTTTAGCTTTTATGTTTAGGTCTTTACTCCATTTTGAGTTAATTTTTGTATACAGTGTAAAGGAAGGGTTCAACTTCATTCTTTTCCATGTGGATACCCAATTTGCTCAGCAGTATTTATTGAAAAAACAACTTTTCCACAATGAATGGCCTTGCACCCTAGTCAAAAATCAATTGACTGTATATGCTAGGGTTTATTTCTGGGCTCTCTATTTTATTTCATTGGTATCTATGTGTGTTTATATATTTTATATATATTATATATTGGTCTACACTGTTATAATTGCTGTAGCATTGTAGTAAGCTTTAAAGTCAGGAAGTGTGAGTCCTCCAAGTTTGTTTTTCTTTTTCAAGATTGTTTTGGTTATTCAGAGTTCCTTGAGATTCCATATGAATTTTAAGATTTTTTTTAAATTTCTCAAAAAAATGTTGTGGAGATTTAATAGTGATTGCATTGAATCTGTAGATGACTTTGGGTAATATGATCGTCTTAATAATGTTAAGTCATTCAACATATGAGTGTGAAATGTCTTTCCATTTATGTATGTTTGTTTAATTTCTTTTAGCACTGTTTTCTAGTTTTATGTGTACAAGTCTTTCACCTCCTTGGTTCAATTTATTCCTGCGTATTTTATCGTTTCACTGCTATTGTAAATAGAATTGTTTTCTTAATTTCCTTTTCAGATTATTCATTGCAGATTTATAGAAACAGCAGTGATTTTTGCATGTTGATTTTGTGTCCTACAACTTTGCTAAACTGTCATTAGCTCTAACAGTTTTTTTGTGTGTGGAATCATTAGCGTTTTTTACATATATGCTTATATTACCTGCAAACAAAGATAATTTTATTTATTTATTTCCAATTTGGATGATTTTTTGTTATTTTTGTTTGTTTGTTTATTGTGGAAACATTGGTTTGTAACATTGTATAAATTTCAGGTGTACATCATTATACTTCTATTTCTGCATGGATTACATCATGTTTTCATGTTGACCACCCAAATACTAATTACAATCCATCACCACACAGATGTGCCTAACTATAACTTTCACCCTCCTCCATCCTCCCTTCCCCTCTGGTAACCACCAATCCAATCTCTGTCTCTATGTCATTGATTGTTGTTGTTATTACTACTACATAATGAGTGAGATCATGTGGTATTTGACCTTCTCCTTCTATCTTATTTCACTTTGCATAATACCCTCAATGTCCATCCATGTTGTCACAAATGGCTGGATTTCATAATTTCTTATGGCTGAGTAGTATTCCATTGTGTATATATACCACATCTTCTTTACCCATTCGTCCCTTGATGGGCACTTAGGTTGTTTCCAAGTCTTGGCTATTGTGAATAACACTGCAGTGAACACAGGGGTGCATGTATCTTTATGCATTGGTGTTTTCACATTCTTTGGATAGATAGCCAGAGTGGAATAGCTGGATCATATGGTAGTTCTATCCTTAATTTTTTGAGGAATCTTCATACTGTTTTCCATAGTGGCTGCACCAGTTTGCACTCCCACCAGCAGTGTATGAGAGTTCCCTTCTCTCCACATCCTCGTCAACACATGTTGTTTCCTGTCTTGTTAAATATAGCCATTCTGATGGGCTTGAGGTGCTATCTCATTGTAGTTTTGATTTTCATTTCCCTGATAGTTAATGACGTTGAACATCTTTTCATGTACCTGTTGGCCATCTGTATATCTTCTTTGGAGAAATGTCTGTTCAGGTCTTTTGCCCATTTTTTAATTGGGTTGTGAGTTTTTTTGTTGTTGAGATGCATGTGTTCTTTATATATTTTGGAGATTAACCCCTTATCAGATGTATGGTTTGAAAATATCTTCTCCTAATTGTAAGGTTGTCTTTTCGTTTTGTTGATGGTTTCCTTTGCTGTTCAGAAGCTTTTTAGTTTGATGTAGTCCCATTTGTTTATTTTTTCTATTGTTTCTCTTGCCTGGAGAGACATGGTGCTTGAAAATATGTTGCTAAGACCGATGTCGAAGAACATACTTCCTATGTTTTCTTCTAGAAGTTTCATAGTTTCAGGTCTTACATTCAAGTCTTTAATCCATTTGGAGTTAATTTTTGTGTATGGTGTAAGTTAATAGTCTACTTTCATTTTTTTACATGTGGCTGTCCAGTTTTCCTAACACCATTTGTTGAAGAGACTTTCCTTTCTCCATTATATTCTCTTGGCTCCTTTGTCGAAGATTAGCTGTCCATAGATATGTGGGTTTATTTCTGGGCTTTCATTTCTATTCCATTGATCTGTGTGTCTGTTTTTGTGCCAGTACCATGTTGTTTTGGTCACTATAGCTTTGTAGTATATTTTGAAATCAAGGAGTGTGATACCTCCAGCTTTGTTCTTTTTCCTCAGGATTCCTTTAACTATTTGGGGTCTTTTGCTATTCCATATGAATTGTAGGATTCTTTGTCTTATTTCCGTGAAAAATGTTGTTGGATCTTTCATAGGGATTGCATTGATTCTATAGATTGCTTTAGGAAGTATGGACATCTCAACTATGTTAATTCTTCCAATCCAAGAGCACAGAATGTCTTTCCATTTATTTGTGTCTTCTTCAATTTCTTTTAGCAATGTTTTATAGTTTTTGGTGTACAGATCTTTCACCTCTTTGGTTAAGTTTATTCCTAGGTCTTTTATTCCTTTTGTTGCAATTGTAAATGGGATTATATTCTTAATTTCACTTTCTGCTACTTCGTTGTTAGTGTATAGAAATGCAACTGATTTTAATATGTTGATTTTTTTATCCTGCAACTTTTCTGTATTTGCTTAGTACTTCTAACAGGTTTTTGGTGAATTCCTTAGGATTTTCTACATATAAAATCATGTCATCTGCAAATAGTGAGAGTTTCACTTCCTCCTTTCCGATTTGGATCCCTTTTATTTCTTTTTCTTGCCTGATATCTTTGGTTAGGACTTCCAGTACTATGTTAAATATTAGTGGTGAGAGTGGGCATCCTTGTCTGGTTCCTGTTCTTAGAGGGATAGCTTTCAATTTTTCCCCATTGAGGAAGATATTAGCTGTGGGTTTGTCATATATTCCCTTTATTATGTTGAGGTATTTTCCTTCTCTACCCATTTTATTCAGAGTTTTTATCATAAATGGATGCTGTATCTTGTCAAATGCTTTCTCTGTATCTATTGAGATGATTATGTGATTTTATTCTTCATTTTATTAATGTGGTGCATCACGTTGATTGATTTGTGAATGTTGAACCATCCCTGCATACCTGGAATGAATCCCACTTGATCATGGTAATATAGTCTTTTTAATGTATTGTTGTATGTGATTTGCTAGTATTTTGTTGAGGATTTTTGCATTGATGTTCATCAGTGATATTGGCCTGTAATTTTCTTTCTTTGTGTTGTCTTTGTCTGGTTTTGGTATCAGGGTAATGTCAGCTTCGTAGAATGAGTTAGGGAGCTTCCCCCCCTCCTCAATTTTTTGGAAGAGTTTGAGAAGGATAGGTATTAAGTCTCCTTTGGAGACTTTGAATGTTTGGTAGAATTCACCAGGGAAGCCCTCTGGTCCTGGACTTTTATTTTGGGGGAGGTTTTTGATTACTGTTTTGATCTCCTTACTGGTGATTGGTCTATTTGAATTCTCTATTTCTTCTTGATCCAGTTTTGGAAGGTTGTATGATTCTAAGAATTTATCCATTTCTTCCAGATTGTCGAATTTGTTGGCATATAGCTTTTCATAGCATTCTCTTATAATCTTTTGTATTTCTGAAGTGTTTGTTGTAATTTCTCCTCTTTCATTTCTGATTTTACTTATTTGTGCCTTCTCTCTTTTTTTCTTGGTCAGTCTAGCTGAAGATTTGTCAACTTTGTTTATCTTTTCAAAGAACCAGCTCTTGGTTTTATTAATATTTTCTTTTCTTTTCTTTTTTTTTTTTCCTAGTCTCTATTTCATTTATTTCTGCTCTCATTTTTATTATTTCCCTTCTTCTACTGATTTTGGGCTTTGTTTGTTCTTCTTTTTCCAGTTCCTTTATGTATGCTGTTAGATTGTTTATTTGAGATTTTTCTTGCTTGTTAAGATAGGCCCGTATTGCTATAAACTTCCCTCTTGTAACCACTTTTGCTGTATCCCATAAATTCTGGCAGGTCATATTTTCACTTTCATTTGTCTCCAGTTATTATTTGATTTCTGCTTTGATTTCTTCATTAACCCAATTGTTGTTCAGTAGTATTTTGTTTAATCTCCACGTATTTGTCGTTTTTCTGATTTTCTTCCCATAGTTGATTTCTAGTTTCACACCGTTGTGGTCAGAAAAGATGCTTGGTATTATTTCAATCTTCTTAAATTTATGGAGACTTGTTTTGTGGCCTAATATGTGGTCAATCCTGTAGAATATTCCATGTCTTTTGAAAAGAACGTGTATTCTTCGGTTTTTAATGGAATGTTCTGTATATATCTACTAGGTTCATCTGTTCTAGTGTGCCATTTAAGGCCAATATTTCCTTATTGATCTTCTGTTTGGATGATCTATCCATTGGTATAAGTGGAGTGTTAAAGTCCCCTACTATAATTTTGTTACTGTCTATTTCTCTTTTTATGTCTGTTAATAATTGCTTTATACATTTAGGTGCTCCTATGTTGGGTGCATAGATATTTAGAATGTGTTATATCCTCTTATTTGATTGTTCCCTTGATCATTATGTAATTCCCTTCTTAGTCTCTTTTACAGTTTTTGTTTTAAAGACTATTTTGTCTGATATGAGTATTGCTACCCCAGCTTTCTTTCTATTGCCATTTTGTGGGAGTATCTTTTTCCATCCCTTCACTTTCAGTTTGTGAGTGTCTTTAGGTCTGAAGTGTGTCTCTTGTATGCAGCATATATATGGGTCTTGTTTTTTTATCCAACTAGACACCCTATGCCTTTTAATTGTGGCATTTAGTCCATTGATGTTTAAAGTAGCTATTGATACATATATACTTATTGTACTTTTTTTTTTTTACTTATGTAACTTTTTTTCCTCAGTGTTTTAGTAGTCCTTCTCTGTTTCTTTCTTCTTCTCTTGCTCTCTTCCCTTCTGGTTTGATGTCTCCCTTTAGTATTATGTTTGGGTTCCTTTCTCTTAGTCTTTTTTGTCTTTATCATAGGTTTCCAGTTTGTGATTACCATGGGGTCCATATACAGTTGTACGTATATAGCAATCTATATTTAGTTGATGGTCTCTTTGGTTTGACCTTTCTGAAAGCTCTGCTCTTTAACTTCCCTCGTCCCACAGTTTATGTTTTTGATATCATGTATAACCTCTTTTTTGTGCATTTGTATCCATTACCCTCTTATCACGGTAATAGATAATTTTTCCTATTTGTGGTCTTCTCTTTTCCCCTTCAATAAGTCCCTTTAGCATTTCTTGTAGTACTGGTTTCTTGCTGACAATCTCCTTTAATTTTTGCTTGTCTGGGAAACTTGTTATCGCTCCTTCCATTTTGAATGATAATCTTGTCTGGTAGAGTATTCTTGGCTGTAGGTTTTTTCCTTGTAGCACTTTAAATATATCATGCCACTCTCTTTTAGCCTGGAAGGTTTCTGCTGAGAAGTCAGCTGATAGCCTTATGGGGTTTCCTTTCTATGTAACTTGTCTTTCTCTTGTGGCTTTTAGGATTCTCTCTTTACCTTTAATTCAGGACATTTTAATTATGATGTGTCTTGGTGTGGGCCTCTTTGGGTTTATCTTGTTTGGTGTTCTCTGTGCTTCCTGTAACTGGATGTCTGTTTCCTTCCTTAGGTTAGGGAAGTTTTCATCTATTATTTCTTCAAACAGATTCTCTGCCCCTTTGTCTCGCTCTACTCCTTCTGGGACACCTATAGCACGGATCTTAGTGCACTTGATGTTGTCCCAAAGGTCCCTTATGCTGTCCTCACTCTTTTCAATTCTTTTTTCTTTTACCTGTTCAGCTTGGGTGATTTCTTCTAGTCTTTCATCCAGCTCACAGATCCGTTTTTCTGTATCCTCTGCTCTGCTTTTGAGTCCCTCTAGTGAATTTTTCATTTCCAGTATTGTATTCTTCATTTCTGATTGGTTCCTTTTTATATCTTCCAATTTTTTTGCTGACGTTCTCACTGAGTTCATCTATTCTTCTCCCAAGGTCAGTGAGCATCCTTAACACTCTTTGTTTGAACTCTCTGTCAGATAGGTTGCTCATTTCTGTTTCACTTAGTTCCTTTTCTGGGGTTTTGTCCTGTTCCCTTACTTGGAGTGTATTCCTTTGCCTTCTCATTTTGCCTCTTTCCCTGTGCTTGTGTCTATGTATTAGGTACGTCAGCTATGTCTCCTGCTCTTGGAGAGGTGACCTTATATAAGTGACACCTTATGAGACCCTGCAATGTGCTTTCCTCAGTTCTGAATGTTCCAGGAGTAACTCCTATGTGGGCTACATGTGTCCTTCTGTTGTGTCATGCTTGCTCTCCCTATAGGTGCCCAGGGAGGCTGAGATATGCCCCCTGGTCAACTGTTGTAATGCTCAGCTACTTGTAGTTGTTGTGGGCCCTTCAGTCTCTTTATTGGGTGTGGGGAGCCCCAGAACAGTTGACTGCAAGTTCTAATAGCATATTTGTGTTGCAGTATTTCTTTTAAGTGAGTAGGCACCCAGCGTGGCAGGTTGTTAGGCTCAGGGGCTTAATAATGTTGTAAGCCTCCAGCCTTTAGGTCTTTTGTCAGCTCTCTGAGGATTGCAGCTAGGTGGGGCTGGCCTCAGGCATGGGAGCACCCAATTATTTCAGGCTGGAAAGTGGGGCAAACCCCTTATGTGGGTCTTTGAGAAGCACAAGTCTTCTGCAGCTGACAAGCCCTGCCACCCACAGGTCCACACACACACTCAACACAGTCCTGCCCCGTGTGCACACCCCAACCTCCTGAAGTGGATCCAGTCTCTCCCAGGTGGGAGCCCCACATACTCTACCACCAGCCCACACTCTCCACCCACTCCTTGGACCCACTCACCAGTCTGCAGAGAATCTAGGCAGCTCACTTAGCAGGCCCAAAAGTTTCCCAAGGGCTTGTTGTTGGGTGGGGCATTCCCTAGGGTGCGCTGCCTGCCCTGGCTGAGCTGGATTAAATTGGGGCTCTAGTGGGTGGGGCAGGCCCTGAGCTAACAGGCCTCAGGTAGAACTCCAATGACATCTGCCAGTGTCTGTGTCAGCAAGCCCACACCACGCTATAACAATGGCCCAATAGCCGCCACCAATGTCCCAGTCCCTGGAGAGGTCTCACCTCTCACCGCCTGCACTCAGAGACTATCAGATGAGTCTCTTTTCATCAAAGCACTGTGCACCTTTCTTTCTGGTGATTTTAGGTTGCTTTCTGAAATGGGTGAATTTGTGCATGGCCCTTTAAGAGCCGGTTTTAATTTCTTTGTGAACCAGCTTTTCCAGGGGTACACCCCAATGTTTTAGTAGCAAGCAAAGTCAGATATTATGCCACTCGTCTCGCTTGTACTGGGTCCAAAAAGTGCCTACAGCGGGATTGCTCCCTGACTCAGGGCCCCGCTCCTCCAGGGAGGGTTGTATACCTTTGGGCTGCTCCCCATGGCCGTGAAGCGCTGTGGCTTGCGAAGGTGGCATTTTTTCTCTCCAGAAGGGAATTTCTGGCTCTTCTACCTCAATTAGGATTGTCATTTGTTGCAGGAATTCCTCTTATCCAGTTTTCAGTTCTCTCTCATGGGTAATTTTTCCATGAGTAGTTGTAAATTGGCTGTGTCCATGGGAGGAGGTGAGTTCAGAGTCTGCCTATGCTGCCATCTTGACTTCTCCTCCCTAGATGAATTTTATTTATTTTTTCTTGGCTTATTGCTCTGGTTAGAATTTCTGATATTAGTTGAACACAAGTGGTTAAAGTGAGCAAACTTTTATTTCTCCTTATCTTAGAGGGAAAGCTTTCAGTCTCTCACTATTAAATATGATGCTAGCTGTGCAATGTTCATCTATTTTGAGAATTTTTTTCCTATTCCTATTTTATTGAGTGTTTTTTATTACGCAAGAATGTTGAATTTTGTTAAACGCTTTTTCTGCATTAATTGTGAAATTCATGTGGTTTTTCCTTCATTCTATTAATGTGATATTATACATTCATTAATTTACATATATTGAATCAAACCTGCATTCCTTGGATACATCCCACTTGGTCATCATGTGTAATCTTTTTAACATGCTGTTGGAATCAGTTTGCTGGTGTTTTGTTGAGTATTTTTGCATCCTGAGTCATTAATGATTTTGATCTGTATTTTCTTTTCTTGTGATGTCTTTGTCTAACTATGCTATCAAAGTAATGCTAGAATGAATTAGGAAATGTTTTGTCCTCTTCTATTTTTTTTAAGAATTTGAAGAGGATTGGCATTAATTATTTATATGTTTGGCAGAATTCACCAGTGTAGCCATCTGGTCCTGGACTTCTCCTTCTTGTTACTATTCTCTTGGAGATCACAATCTATTGGGCAACAAAATGGCATAGAAACAGTTATAGTAATTTTTTGGGAGTATCTTGGTGGAGAAGAATGTGCATTGTTATCAGAGAATCCTAGATGAGCAATGCAGACTGGGAGAGTCAGGGAAGATCTCTGTGGGGAGGAGACCTCCAGAGTGAGTCCTGGTAGAGAAGAAGTTGGCAAGAGAGGGAAGTAGGGAGAGATTGGAGGACAGTGTTTTTGGCATGGAGGGGTGAAGAAGTATGGCATAGGTATGGAAATGCAAACAGTCCAGAGTGACACAAGGGGGAGGACGCGAGATGAAGAGTGGAAGAAGGATGACTGGAAAGATGTTGAGGGGAAGAAGAAGATGGATTTCATCGTAAAGATGGTGGAAAGCTATGGAAGAAATGTAAGAAAGGACATGTCATGGCCAGGTTTTAATTTTTAATAATAATAATAATAATAATAATAATAATAATAATAATATTAGCATCTCCTTTAAGATCTTTCTTTCCACAGTGTAGAGAATGTTTTGGAGGAGGCAAGCCAGTATTAGATTAACCATTAAAGGCCAAGAGGGGATGGAGAGATGAGCAAGTCATTTAAGATAACAAATGAGGCAGGCCTTGCCTATCTAAAGGGATTGGGTTTCAGGAAAAGGAATCTGGGAAATAAAATAGGGCCTTTCCTCCATGTGGATTTCCTTCTACCATTACCCCTACTCCATCTCCACCACTACAGTCTAGCCTTCAAGATACACCCCTTGATTTGTTCCTTCATCCATGATTGCTCCTCAGTTCTTTCAAATCTTTTGCAATCTTCTCTCCCATTAAACACCTGAACCACTATGTTCTTGTCTTGTGCCACTTATTTCTTCAACAAATATTTACTTAACAGAAATATTTTAGTTTTCTTTCTGGACATTGAGACACACGGAAAATAAACATGAATAGGAATTTACTCTGCAGTATGATCGGGTATACACTTGGGTTATTCCATACTCTACCACTTTCCACATGATGTGGGCAAGTTATGCTGCATTTTCGAGTCTTTACTTCATTGTCTAGAAAAATGGAGATTGTGATAACTACATAAAAGTTTATCAAATTAAATGAAATACCATTTGTTAATCACTTAGTACAGAGGTTGATGTGTAGTAGTATAGTTGTTACATAGTGTATATAGCTATATAGTCTTGTGGTTCTCTATGTCCTCTGGATTATAAAATGGAGACTGTATTTGTCATCTTCTCTTTTTACTGTTACACTGAGCCTAGTGCTTGATCCTCAGGACTTAGCATATGTTGGCTACAATGATTTATTTATGAGATAAAGACACCATCCCCATCAAAAGACCATCCTATTTTTTTCAGACCAGGAGTGTGTATACATCCAGCTTTCACATACCAACTCGAGCATCTAATTCTGACATCAGGGGAAGCCCTTTCCTGAGGTCTGTTCCATATCATTTTTACAGAAGTTTTCATGTGTAATTGCTGCAAAGATCATGAACTAGCCCCACCTCAGTTAGTCTGAATGTGATGGTATCTCTATTCTGGAAAGACCCTCATTCAGATCTTTTCAGATGAGATGTGAATGAAGTGGATGGATATCCAAAGTCTTCTTCAGAGACTATAATGTTAAACTTGTTCCCACACGGTAGCTCATGAGAACTACCCAGGGAAGGACAGGAGCTCTGATTTGCTGGAACTGTTTCACATGACTCCACCAAGCACACAAGTCCTAACCTTTCCATCTTTTCTTTCTCCATCCCTCTCTCATCACTCCATCATTTCTACCTTTCTTCTCTTTCCTCTATTAGTTTCCTACTAATGTTGAAACAAATTACAACAATTTTAGTAGTGTAAACCAACTGAAATTTATTATCTTACCATTCAGGAGGTAAAAATTCTAAAATGGATCAGTAGAGCTGTGTTCCTTTTCAAGATTCTAAAGAAGAATCCATTTGCTTGACTTTTCCAGTTTTTAGAGGCCTTTCAGATTGGCATCTTTCACCTGACAATATGCTTTTAAGATTCCTCCATGTATTTTCATGGCTTGATAGCTCATTTCTTTTTATTGCTGAATAATTTTCTATTGTCTGGATAACCACAGTTGGTTTATCTATTTAGGTATTGAAGAACTCTTGGTTGCTTCTAAGTTTTGGCAATTATGAATAAAGCTGCTGTACACACTTGTGTCAGATCTCTGTGTGGACATAAGTTTTCAAATCATCTGAGTAAATACCAAAGAGTGCAATTTCTGGATCATATAGTAAGAATATGTTTAATTTTGTAGGAAACTGTCCTCCAAAGTGGCTGTGCCATTTTCTATTCCCACCAGCAATAAATGAATTCTCCTGCTGCTCCACACCCTTGTCAGCATTTGGTGTGGTCAGTGTTCTGGATTTTAGCCATTCTCATAGGTGTGTAGTGGGATCTCATTGTTATTTTAATTTGAAATTCTCTAATGACATATGGTGCTGAGAATTTTTTCATATGCTTATATGCTGTCTGTGTAACTTCTTTGGTAAGGTCTACTCGGATCTTTTCCTCATTTTTCAATTGGGTTGTTTGTTTCCTTATTGTTCAATTTTAAAACTTCTTTGTGTATTTTGAATACCAGTCCTTTATCAGATATGTGTTTGCTTTGTAAAGCTTTTTTTCCCCAGTCTATGGCTGGTTTCATATGCTTTTTTGTCATTAATATATCCTGTTTGTGAAGTATCTGTTTAAATATTTTGCCCACTTTTTACTGGGTTGTTTGTCTCTTTATTACTAACTTTCAGAAATTTTTTAAAAATATCCTGGCTACTTGTTCTTTATTAGATATATATTTTGTGAATATATTCTCCTTTTCTATAGTTTGTCTATACATTTTCTTAATAGTTTCTCTTGAAAGGCAATAAATTTAAATTTAATAAAGTCAAGTTACTATTTTAATGTATATTGCTTTCTTTAACTCTCTTAAAAAATCTTCACTATCAAGTCTTAAAAATATTTTTCTGTTTTCTCTAAAGCCTTTGAACTTTAGCTTTAAAGTTTAGGTCAGTGATCTATCTTGAATTAATTTTTGTTGATGGTGTATAGTATAGTAAGAAAGCAGCAAAATAAAATTATGAAATATTCAGAGTGACTGGGATTGTAATCAAGGCATGTGCAGGATCCAGTGAGGACACAAAGGAGGCAGGGTTGAGGGATGACTTCATGAAGGTTACACTAGAGCTGAGTTTTCAAGAATGAAAAAGATGTGATGGGCTGATCAAATGGAAAGGGCATTGTAGGAGGAGAAGACACCAGGTGAACATGCATGGAGGAATAAAATATTATGGCCTAGTCAAGGAACTTCCAATAGCTTATGGACGAAAAAGTGTATATTTGATGAGGGCAGGAGGGGGAAAGGCAGCATTTGAGGCAGTACTGGAAGGGTATTTGAGAAGGTGGAATCTCATGGCTTGTCATCCTTCCTTTATGTAAGCAACCACATCCCTGGCATGTTAATTGTTTACTTCTAGCTCCATCCTTCCATGAAGCATTTGCTCATTTCCACTCAGCTTTAGTCAGAATAGGCTCAGACCAGGTCAATTCCTCTTTTAGTCATGATATCACTTCAGTCTCCTCTTTCCCTCCCCTGAGACTCCCAGCAAATGGGTTCCAGGCACTAGGCAAGAAAGTCTCTGCCTTGCTCCTGAGACCAGTGAAACAAAAATCTCACCCCTCTTTCATTTCAAAAGCATTGTGAACTGGTAGTGAAAGAAACTAAATACCTTTAGAGTTAATGTAATATCCTCACATAACAATTGGCTGTCTAAACAAAATTAAGTGTGTTCTTTTGTTTCTGGTTGGACACAGCGGAGATGGAGAAAGTGTTCTGTGTGTGTGCAAAAAGAGCACAAAGTATTCCAATGTCCCTTAATTTGCAAAGCTTAAAAAAATATGCACAAGGACAGAAAGCATGCATGCTACATGCTACCTCAGATTTAGTATTAGTTTTGAATGATTTATATGAAATTCAAGACTTTGCTGTAAATTGTTCATAATTTATCTAATTAAGTAGCTTTCTACTTGCATTAAATGCGTCTATGTTGAATGTAATAAGATTAGCAGAGAACCAGTTCTTTAATACATGAGGAAGATTTCTTTTATAGAATTCTAATGACATTTCAAGAGAGAGATCAGTGAGAGATAGAGAAAGAGACAGAACGTGAAAAGGAGCAAAAGGGAAGTGGGAAGTTATAGGAGAGCAGGGAAGCTGGTACTGACTGGTCCAAAGGGAAAGAAGGTGCAGAAATTTGCAGGAAGATTGTAACCTTTCCAACAGTGTGGCAAGCTTGTTTTTTGCGCTTCTGCAGAGTACTTAGCACTGTGTAAGGCACAATGTTTGTGTGAAATAGTATTTGGTGTACTTATTGAGTCCAATAGTTAGGGTAGAGGGAGAGGGAAGGAGATGCAGAGATGGAGCCTGAGCCAGGGTGGACAAGGGGAACCACAGTGGAGGGCAAAGTGGAGTGCGGAACAGAGAGGGCACAGGAATAAAGTAGGAAGGCAAGTAAGAGATGGAGGAAAGCAGGAAAGAAGGGAACAGAAGAAGGAAGAAGAAAGTGAACAGGGGACAAACGGGGGTAAAGGGAGGAAAAAACAGGTCAGGGGTTTGGTGATATTCCCACAGACTGGAGGATCCTCACAGGCCACCTCATAAGGACATGCTAACCTCACCACGCCTCAAAGCCGGGACTCCCACCCTTTCATTTAGCTTAGAAGTACTCTGCTCATCCCAGCCAGCCCCACCCTGCAGCTTTAAGTGCACCTGGAGACACTGCTTTCCAAGAGGACCATGGACCATACTGCTGGGGTGGGGACCGTCCTCTAAGCTGGTGCCTGAGGCCAGGTGCAGTCACTTCAGCTCTGGGAAGGCAAGACAGCCAACTCCTGGGGATAGCATCCCTACCTTCAACTCAACTCAGCTCAATAAACAAGTGCAAATCAAGGACTGTGTTGAGTGCAACTGGGAGGTGAGAAGAGCCTCAGGGCAGCCCTGCTTTGTTTACAGTCTAGCATGCAGAGGGAAGAGAATGAAAAATGTTAGACGTCTGTCTCACACCAAACACTGGGCAAGGTGCTTTATAAAATCATTTACCCTGCAGAGCTATATACAACCAATAATATTATCCCAATTTTTATAGATAAGTAAACTCAGGTTCAGAGATTCACAACTGTCCAAACCACAAGTGACAGAGTGTGGATTAAGAGCAGTATGTAAATAAAGATAATATAAGATAATGCCCTACTCATCCTTTTTTATGACCCAGTGTACAATACAGTGCCTGCAAAATTACAAGATTCTCAATAAATATTTTATTGAATGAATGAATAAAGTAAGGTAAGTGGCTAAAGAACTCTAAAGTGAAGGGATGTTACATTTGGTTCTGGAGAAGTAAGGAGATGTCATGGAATTGGTGACATGCAGGGTGTTCTTTTAAGGATACATAGACTGTGATGAGCAAGGATGATATAGGGGCAGATATAACAAAAATCTAGGTGCCAGAAGGACCCAAATTTATCTGTAAGATAAGTCCCTGCTGCCAACCCTCTCTTTTGGTCAGGTCAATCTTGTTTGTTTTCCCAACCTACATTACAGACAACATCAGCCCTGCTCTGTGTGACGTGTTCTAGACTGATATAAACAGGATGGAATCAGAGAGTGCTCTCTGATTTAACTGTGGATGACATAGCTTGCTATGGGTCACTAATAGATTGGATCACAAAATAAGGATGCAAAAATAATTCAGAAAAGATGGGCTGAAGCTAATAAATTTGACGTTTACAGAGATAAATGCAGAGTCACTTATTCAATAAGCAATATGGAGGGCACTTGGGTTTCAGGACCCATGTAGCTCCTTGAGGTGGAGAGGAGCTGATATTTGAGCTGAGTTGTCAAGAAACAAGTAGGAGCTCTTCAGAAAAAATGGGATAAAGCCCTCCAGGAACAAAAAAATGACATGAGCGAAGTCATAGAGGCACAGAAAGCACAATGTTTGGGGGAGGGCTGAGTGGTTTATTTATTTGTATATAAATGTGTATCTAATGTCACCCACATGCCAGGCAACGGCTAGATGCTGGGCACATGGCACTGAGACACAGATCTCGCATTCTTGCATAGACCTGTGCTAACTGCTATAAAGGAAAGTGACAGAGTAACAGGGTGATTTCAGAGAGATTAACATGTGGACGGCACATACAGTAGAAAAAGATGGGGGGTTAAGAGGATGACCAACATATCCCGGGTCACCCAGGGCTGCTCCTGTTATATCACTGAAAGTCTAGCATCCTGGGAATGACTTTAGTCTGGGCAAACCAGGACGGTTGGTCAAGCTAGCAGGGAAGGCTTCTCAGAGGCGGTGACAACTAAACGGAGACTTCTCGGATGCCAGTGGCTCAGCCTTTCAAAGATTTGGGAACACTTCTATAGGATGAGGGGTCAGCACGTGCAAAGGCCTTCAGGAGCATTTTCCACAGCAATCCTTGCAACGTTTTACCTCTCTCCCAGCCCCCAGTTTCACCCTCTAGGCGTCTGGCCAACAATAGATGTTCTGGCTGGCCTGCGAGGGACTGTTGTAGATCAATGAGCTGAGGTGTGTGGAGGAGACGAAGAGCTGCATCGGGTATTGCTCTCCGCAGACCCACAGCCCCTCAGAAGCAGCATATTCCGAGCTCGTTCTCCTCCCCACACTTGTTTCTTTTTCTAGGGTTCCCAGTCTCCGTGCCTCACCCCACCGTCTGAACTTTGGCTCTGCACCTGCGTCTGTTTCTCTACAGCCAGGGTGGGTTCTGTGGATCACAATTCCCTACAGCTAACAGCTCCTGCTCATTCACCCCAGCTGCACAGTTGCTCCCACAGCAGCCTCTCACTGTCTCCCTCTGATAGATTCTCTGCACTGCGGACAGCGTGATCCTAAAAGGCTGACCTAGAGCCTGACAGAAACCAATAACTTTTGATTGTTATCATTGTCATCATTGAAAGAAAACCAAGCCATAACATATCCTTGCTTAATCTCCTTCAAAAGCTCTCTTCTGCCTTCATGATAAAACCCATGATTCTGGCCCCTGCTTGTCCTTCCAGCCCTAATTTTTCCACTCTCTGTCTGACTCCTTCCCTCTCTGTCTGAACTCTGAAGCTGCACACAACTTCAATATCCTACACCCTCAATATCATGATCCTTATGCAGGAAATTCCTCTTCCTCTCCTTCCTGTCCAACTCCATCTCATCTACCAGGACTCAACCCAAATGTCCCTCCTCAGGGAAGCTCTCCCTGACCCTCCCCATCTGCTTGCTCCATTTGTATACAGCCCTGGAGTTTCCTCCATCACAGCACTTCCTACAGTTACTAGGCCCTGTCCTCCCAGTGGAGGGCGGTCTCCGGGTCTTATTGACACTTGCGACCCCAGTGCCAAGCACAGCTCAAAGCACATGGTAGATGCACAGGAAATGTCTGCCAAATTAGTAAGGAATTTCTTCCCTGGCTGAGAGGCTCCTTTCCTCCTCATTGTCTTCCTTTAGCGAGTTTTTCTCCTACATTCCTGGTTCAAGTTCTCTTGGAATCTTGAACCGCTCCCTCCCCTCACCTCCTAGCCCCTGACTCCTCTGCTGCCACAGTGCTCATCCCCTCATATATTTGCAAACTGCTTGCATTTCTGCCTCCACGCTGCACAGTGAGCTCCTCCAGGGAAGAGACAGTCTTGTTCATCTTCCCACACTCAGCACTTTGCATAGCTCCTGGCAAGGAGCACTCAGTGATAATTCGCTGAACTATCAAGTGAATGGAAAAAATTCTGTGCAGGTAGCCAAGTGCTGCACCCTTCACAACTAAGGAAGAACAATCCTTGCTTTTGTTTAGAATGAAGACAACACACTCAAACGTCTGTCTGCACAGCTTTTGGAACTAGATATGGATAGTCTGAAAAATTAAGGAAATTCATTGATGATCTCAACTCAGAATTTCTTTCACTACAAAAGCACATTTAAGATATGATAAATATGAAAATGAGAGTTTTCAAAAAGCACAGCACTCACACAGGATGCTAAGGGGTGAAATATACCACATTGCCATGCAGCCACCTCCTGGCTGGAGGTAAGGCCAAAAGGAAAGCGGAACATGACCCTAACTAGAGTAAAGATTTTCTATGAAAAATACTGCATGCACTAGAAGAAATGGCCATATATGTCACTGCATGGGCTTGTTCAAGACACGTGGAGATGGCAAGGACCCTGTCTCCAGAGTCTGAGCATTGGATTCCTCTCCTTGCCTCTTGGTGCTCATAGTGATTAATATGGCTGAGCCAAGCGGTAGCTGAGTGAACATTTTCTCACTACATCAGGGTTCGGTTTCTGCATTTCCAGAGGGAAGGCTATGTCAGGAAAGATGCCACCCCACCCTCCATTTCCTTTCTTTAGGTTAATTCCCTAAGCCCTAATTTGTGGCAATAACAGAAATGTCCTAGTGGTTCTCCCATCTTCAGACTCAGTATCATGGTCTAAGCCAGTGCAGTCTAGGACCCTGCCCTCCACGCTGGAGACAACACAGGGGCTACCTCAGCATGAGTGCTCCTCTGGCCCCTTACTGTCCAAGCTGTGCCCCTGTGGGAGGAGCTGGCACCTGGACCAGATGCGGAAAACAACAGCCTCTCAGTAAGGAAGGAACAGTGAGGCACAGGAGACAGAGCCCTGCCTGGGGTGGGGGAACTGGGCTCTACTTCATGCATCAGCTCCCTGCCAGTCTCTGGCAAGGGCACCACCACTCCTGGACCTCAGTCTCCTCAACTAGACACACACCACAGGATAGCTTTCTGTGCTTAAGGTCTCTCCCAGCACTAAGTTCCTGTGCTCAGGGACATCTGGAGGGAGAGACAGAGCCATGATGAATGAAATGCACTGGCCAGACAATGTGAGTGAAGAGGTATTGAGACACTACTGAGTGCCACAGACCATGCTAAGCAATTTAATGTGATTGAAAGCTGAGAACAATCCAATGAAGTAGATACTATTATTATCCTGTTTTATATACAAGGAGACTGGAGCTTGGAGAAACTGTGCAAACTCAATGACGCATCACGTTAGTGATGGCCTGAGTGGGATTTGGGTTTCTAGTCTGCCTGACTCCAAAGCCCATGCCACTATCTCCATTCACACGTCACCTGCAGAGGACAGTGGCTCCTGAGAGTAGCTGGCCTTACTGGGTCTCTTCTACTCAATACCTAGGAAGGGATGACACCTGTAGCAGGCACACACTGGGGCTTCCAGCAACTCTAACATGTCCATTGGGATGCAGAAAACCTCCAGGTTGCTCTTTTTTTTTTAACAATTAGAACTAGCGTTTATTGGATGCTTACTATAAACTGGGCACAGTTTTTTTTTTAAATTTTTTGTTTATTGCAGTAACATTGATTTATAACATTGTATAAATTTCAGGTGTACATCATTATACTTCTATTTCTGCATAGATTACATCATGTTCACCACCAAAATACTAATTACAACCCATCACCACACACGTGCTGAATTATCCCTTTCACCCTCTTCCCTCCCCCCTTCCCCTGTGGTAACCACCAATCCAATCTCTGTCTCTATGTGTTTGTTTGTTGTTCTCATTATCTACTACTTAATGAGGGAGATCATATGGTATTTGACCTTCTCCCTCTGACTTATTTCACTTTGCATAATACCCTCAATGTCCATCCATGTTGTCACAAATGGCTGCTTTTTAATTCCTTTTTCCAAAACTTCCCAGCCACATTAAGCCAGCACCATGGTATACTGGGAGCTCTTGCGACCTCCTCTGGCTCTCCAGGGGAGAAGATTTTTCAGATCCAGGTGTGGCTTGAACCAAGTGAAATCCAGCTCTTTGAGATTTTCAGGTTCCCACTCAGGTTCCAGTCACTCAAGAAGTATTTATTGATCACCAATTAGGTCTGGGGCAGAGGTTTCCATGAGTGATGACTAAGTGACATAAACACATTAATCCAGAGTGGGGGACAGCAGGACCCCTTTAATTAGCACATTGCACTGCCACAGCACAGGCTTTCTCGTCAGGTCAGCTTGGCTGTCCATCTGGCAGAAGCTGTGGACTTCTAAATGAACTGTCTAGAATAAGCACCAATTAAAGCATTAGGTAAAGTCAGCTTTGCCAGCTTCTAGCATGCTCATTCCCAGGGTAAGTATTGAGTGAGGCATTGCTGCTGAAATGCCCCCACCAAGAGCCTGCTGGTCTATGTGTGCACTCCAGAGCAGAGAACAGGGACCAGCCACTCAGAGCAAGGCCGGTCTAGAGACTAGACTAGAAGATGGATTGGTCTCAAGAGGAAAAAGAGAATTTAATGCTTTCCAATTTCACTATCCAAAAGTGAGGACTTTATTTCTTAGGTCCTGAGTGTTTTATTAGGTTAGCTTAACTGCTTAATCAAACAACTCCAACATTTCAACGGTTTCATATAATACAAGTGTATTAATCACTCACTGTTGGTTTCCTATTGTTGTTGTAACAAAATGTCACAAATTTATAAGCTTAAAACACAAATTTATTACTTACTACAGTTATGAATGACAGAAATCTGACATGGGCCTCAATGGGCTTTAATCTAGGTGTCCACATGGCTGCATTCCTTCTGGAAGATCTAGGCAGAATCCATTCCCTTGCCTTTTCCAGCTTCTAGACGCCACCTGCATTCTTTGGCTTGTGGCCCCTTCCTCCACTTTCAAAGCCAGTAATCACCTCACTCCACCTCTGCTTTTGCTCTCACATCGCCTCCTCTGACTCTGACTTTCCTGCCTCCTTTTCTTTGAAGGATCCTTGCAATTACAGTGGGCCTATCCTAATAGTCCAAAATATTCTCCCCATGTCAAGATCTTTAACTTAATCATGCAGGCTAAGTCCCTTTTCCCATATAAGGTAACATATTCACAGGTGCTGGGGATTAGGATATGGATATCTCTAGGGTGTTATTTTTTTTTTGCCAATAATACTCCAAAAATATCCAGTTGGGTGTTTCTGGGGAGTGGGATGTCTTCTTTATGGTCATTTCTGGACTCAGGCTTCTTCCCTCTGTGACACCACCAAGGCCTCATGATCTTCTCCTTTCAGCCAGCAGAAGAGAAAAAATGAAAAGAAGGGAAAAAAATCCCTGTAAGCGCACTTTTTTTATGTTTTAAGACCAGGAATCAGGGGGTAAAAATGGGAATGGCACTACTCACTATTACCCCTAGTGACCCACTAGCAAAACTTTTGCTTCCTTTCCCCAGCATCTTATTTTCTGTTGGCCTAGAGACCTTAGTTCCAGAGGGAGGAATGCCCCCACCAGGAGACACAACAATGATCCCATTGAACTGGAAGTTAAGACTGTTGTCTGTCCACTTTGGGCTCCTTATGCCTCTGAATCAACAGACAAGGAAGGGAGTTATGGTGTTGGCTGGGGTGACTGATCCTGACTACCAGGGGGAAATCGGACTGCTACCCCACAGTGGAGGTAAGGAGGAGTATGTCTGGATCACAAGAGATCCTTTAGGACTTCTCTTAGTATTACTGTGCCCTGTGATTAAGCCCAGTCAAAAAATATAACCCAATCCAGGCAGGACTACTAATGGCCCAGACCCTTGAGGAACGAAGGTTTGGGTCACCCCACCAGGTAAAGAACCATGACCAGCTGAGGTGCTTGCTGAAGACAAGGGAATATGGAATAAGCAGTGGAAGAAAGTAGTTGTAAATACCAGCTACAACCAGGTGACCAGAAACAGAAACCAAGACTGTAATTGTCATAGACGTTTCCTCCTTAATTTGTTATAAACGTGTGTGGGTGTGTGTATGTGTAAATCTTTGTCTTCTTTCCTCTCTTATCCCTGTGTCTTGTAACATAAGATGTATTGACTTATAATATTTAAGTATTGTTAACTTTACATCATGATATTTAAGTTATGGAATACCAAGGAAGAGAGTAAATGTCACTCAAAGACCTTGCATCCTCTTCTGAGGAAAGGGCTAGTGCATTTTCAGTTGTGCGCAGGGTACTTGTATCACATTAGGCGGAATTATGACCTTGTTATCTTTATTTGGAGATTAAGTATGGTTTAAGGATATGCATATGGGTGCCAGACTGATAAGCAATGGACTTGTGATAGTTAATTTTATGTGTTAACTTGGCTGGGCCGTAGTGCCCAATATTTGGTCAAACATTATCCTGGATATTTCTGTGAAGGTGTTTTTTGGATGAGATTACCATTTAAATAAATGGACTTAGAGTAAAGCAGATTATCCTCCATATTGTGGGTGAGCCTCATCCAATCAGTTAAAGGCCTGAATAGAACAAATGTAGACCTCCCCCAACTAAGAGGGAGCTCTGCAGCAGAGGCTTTTGGACTTGAACTGCATCAACTCTTTCCTGAGTCTCTAGCCTGCCAGCCTCCTCTATCAGATTTTGGACTCACCAAGCCTCCACATCTGCACGAGCCAATTCCTTTTTTGCTCATAGTCTGTTGATCAAGACTCAGTCACATGTCCATTGTTAATTGCGAGGAAGGATGGAAATACAGTTTTGCTGTGTGTCTGAAAGGATGAGGAATCAGTTTGATGAACAGCTAGCCAATCTGTGCCACATCAAGAACTTGGAGGTATATTTACAAGACAACTGGTCCACCCTCCTATGATCCTGGGTTCTCAAAGTCCTTAGAGGGATGTTGCTCTGTACTTTGTTCCCCTTGGAGAAAGCTCTGTTTGTGTCTAACCTGAACCAGGATATGAGCCTTACTGACAAATATTTAGTCTTACATAGTTCTGGACACCTCATCAGAATCAATTTAGATCGCTAAGATCTACCATGATTGTATGTTTATTAGGTGCCAAGAACCAGGCTTGGTGCTAAGAACAGAAAAGTGAGTAAGACATGATCACTGTCCCTAAGGAATTCACGGTCTATTTGGAAATAGAGAAATATACACAAGTAACTTTAATACAGTTAGACTGTCCTGAGGCTATAAAGGAGACCACAGGAAATCCCATGAGGAAGCCATGAGTGGCCAGTGAGAACTGGCCAGGCATCCTGGTAACATAGGAGAATTAAAGGAAAGAAAGTGGAGGTGAGAAGGCACTGGGACAGGCCTAATCCAGCTGCACAGTCCTGCCTTCACCCCCAACCCCGGCGAAGACAACCCATGCATGCCCTACTGGGTGGGTCCGGGAGTTTGAGGCCTGAGGCTTATACAACAGGGGAAGGGATTCTTTAGGAAAAAAAGAAAACAATGTTATAAATACAAAAGCAGTTTTATAACAGTAAGTGTTATTAGAATGATAAATCACAACAAATTACCAATTTAAAAAAACTGACCAAGAAACCGCAAAAAATCTAGAGGAATAACATATTACTTAAATTTGTCTGATGTCTGACACACTTATATAACTCCTTTATTGCTGCATTTTTTTTTTGAGTTTCACTGAATACTCTTTGATTAGCTACCATATGACGTTATCAAATCACAGGGATGTTGTGACATAATTTTCTGTAACAAGGACAGAAAGATAATCCAGTCCTTACTCTAGCATGGTTGATATATTTTTTTGTTTTTGAAGTTTAATAAACTCATTATTACTAATACTATGCACATTTTTAGGATTGTTGTCACGTTAGGAGAAGCCTCTCTCCCCTTTCTGCTGCACGTGAGCACCGGTTCTCCTCACACTGACTGGTCTTCAACGACATTGGAGTCCACGGCACCCACAGGCCAGTTTGTCAGGGATGTCCTCATTAGCAATGCAGCTTTATAGTATCTTTGTTGATAGTGGTATTTCTAGTCAAGTCAGAAAGATATTTATACTTTTACCACAATGTGTTCGTGTTCCCCTCCTCTTTATTAACTAAATTATCGCAGAACCCAAGGTTTTATTTACCATTTGTATTAGACACTTATCTCTTAATTGCACACTTACATGGCTGCAAACCACATAAATATATACCACTAAACCAAAACTAAAAGAGCCCAATTCAGACTTCCCATAGGTTAGTCCCCAAATGCCCCACAGCCATATGGCTCCCTCAGGACACGAGGCGAGTGGGAGTGGAGACAGAGGGGAAGTCAGACTTGGATGGGCCCTGATGCTCACGTTCATATATGTCACCATAAATTCTCTGCTGCCTCCACTACCAACTGTGCAATCCTGGACAAGTTTCTTAACTCACTACACCCCAGTGTTCTCTTCTCTAACATGAGTATGACATTCAAATTTACAGTGTGCTGTGAGAGTCAAATGAGATCAACACATGTAAAAGGTCCTAGACTGGTTTTTGGCCCACGATAGGTATTCAATAAACACTAGCTAGCTCCCCACTCAGCTAGCTCTTCCAGTGACTTAGAGCTTCCAAACAAGCTGATTATTATTCTTGGGGTAGCTACCCTGAGGGAAACACTCTGAAAACAGGGATTGGCTCTGCTTCTATGGAGTGATGCCAGGCCTTACGTTCTTGTAAGGACCCTGTTGACCCAGCTGTCTCAGAGCTTGGCTGAAGAGCTCTCTGGATGCCACAACCTTAATATGACACTCTGTGTCATATTAAGTGACACAGTGATGCCCTAAGGGGACCTACTGGGGCCAGGTTTGGGAGAGGAGCACCTGCTACATCTAAAGGGCATGAGACTGCCCATGCTGCGAAGTAATTCAAGACTCTGAACACCCTATGGAACTCAAGATGTAGCTTGGCAGCCTCTGGACACAAGAGTGAGACTGGTGCCCCCTAAGAAGAGGGTCTTTGTCCTGTGCACCTTCTCCCATCTCCATTAAAGGAAGAGGGTCGGGGCAGAGGGCAGAGTGCAATGAAAATTTGAAGTGATTTAACGGCAGCTCTTTGTTTTTGCGTGGCCTCTTACAGCTTAAGGAAGTTTCCATGAGGTCATCTCACAAAAACTCTGTAAATTGGCCAGGCAGGTGTTAATATTCCTATTTCACAGAAGTAGGAAAATGAGGCTTGGGTAGGTAAAGGAGAAGATGGATGACACCGAGCTGGGAAGGGTGTGGCAGGGCTGGGATTCAAATCTCCACTAGCTTACCTCCCCCATCTTACCTCTCCCCCCTCTCTCGCCAGAACCCCTCCGCTATTAACCCATTATCTGGACCCTGACACAGGGAAACACAGTGGTTTCTGCAATTCTCAAGGTGGTCCCCAAACTAGCAGTGCTAGCATCACCCAGGAATACTGATAAAAATGCAAATTCTCAGCCCCCTCCCCCCAGAGCCACTAAATCAGAAACATTGGCCTGGGACCCAGCAATGTGTGTTTGAATAAGTCCTCCAAGTGATTCTGATGCATGCTAAAGTTTGAGAAGTACTGCTAGATTTCAAGCAAAATCTCATATCCTCTGAGGTGTGATGTGAAAAGAGTTCCAGAAAGACACTGGGCTAAGTTGCAACACTCAGTGTCCACCCCTCTTCAGGTCCCTTCATCCTGGAATGATTCCTGCAGCACCAGCCTGCTAGCCCCCAAGAATATGTTCTTCATTGTTTATGTCTGAGCGGCCCAGGTGTAAACAAACCTCCTGTCTTTGGTTTCCTCTAGCACAGCTGCAATACACTGACGCTACCAAACAGATCCTTAAATACTAACAAAGAATAAAAGAGAAATTGCTGGAGAAACCATGAAGGACACAAAGACAAGTGGAAGAAACCTAGTTCACCATCTATTTAGCTCTGGCCTCATCAATTCTACAACCTTTCTGAGGGTCCTAGTCAGAGATTTTGAGCTCTGCCCTTTTCCCTATCTTTTCTCTGCTCTCCTCCTTCTGGAAGTGGGAGGGTAGGACATTGATCTGCAGAAGACCTTGGGCAAAAGTGGGGCCCATGCCCCACCGTGAGTGAACAATGAAACACTTGCTTCTCTTCAGAGCAGGAAAGAGCACTCTAGTCACTGAATGCCTTCCTCCCTCCACCCCACAGATATAATCCAGGTTATATCTTCACCAAAGCCTTGTGCTTTTGCCTTACACATTCATGCAGATCCCTTACCATGAATGTCCCTGCCATTTAGCTAAGTCCTACCCCTGCTTTCGCCATCAGCTCAATCCCACCTTCTTCGTGAAGCTTCCTACTGACCTCATTGGCCATGAAGACTGTACTATTAATATTAATGGTCAACATTCGATATTTGGCATCTGCTGCCACATGTGCCTAATTATCCTGTGTGCACGAGCTCTTTCTTCCTCAGTTGGGTGGCAAATTCATTGTGATCAGCAATTGTGTCTTATTTCTGTTTGTATCCCTTGAAGAGTCTAGCAGAGTAGTTTTCAGCTATGGCTGCAAATTTGGATCACCAGGGGAGCTTTTAAGAAATATCATTGCCTGTAACTTAGCCACAAGTATTCTGAGTCAGTTGGTCGAGTGTGTGACATAGAGATTTATACTTTTACAGGCAGGATAGAGAATCACTGGCTGGTATCTTGGAGAGATAATGCAGTATTGACAGATATTTGAAGCAGCTGCTGCTAATGATAATGGTGACTATCATATCAGAACTTTGGTATGGGAATCCGCATGAGCAAAAATTGCAAAGGTGAAAACCTAAGGCTGGATGATGAAGAAATGACCCTCTGTCCCACCCGTTGTGATGGAGAGCACTCAATGCTCTTTCCATGATGAAGGAATCAGAAGAGACCGGGGTGACTCTTTGCTCAGTCAGCTCTTTGACAGGATCCCTTCATTGAGGTTGCCCTTGGCAACCAAGTTCCATGCATGCAGGCACTAGGGAGGCCATGTGGTTCAGGATCATTCTCTGATTCTGAAGTGAGGATTCCTAGTTTGGGGAAAGAGTCTGTAGCAGAAAGCTCCAGGCAGTGAGGCAACTGAGCCTAGGAGAGAGAAAACTGAGGGAGCATTTTCTATGTGAACTTCAGAAAATAAAGGAATATTTCTTTCAAAAAGCTTAGTGTCTTCTGGAGGCGACAGCACCAGCACCAACAACAATCACATTTGTGCAGGGATCTATGATTCCCAAACTCTTTCTCAGCCAAGAACTAGAATTTGATCTTTCAACACTGAAAGGCAAATTCTTTGCCCCACTTTTACAGATGAGAAGGCTGAACTTTAACTGGATTTAAGAACATCACATAACTAGCAAATCCTTTGGCTCAGCCTAGTCTCCACTTTTCTCTGTACCACATCATTACTAGATTGTAGCAGAAGGTAAGCAAGCTAGACATGAGGAATGTGTTACTACAAGAAAGAAATGTGGTTTGTGTTTTATATTCAGTTTTACAAAAGAAGAAATCTCTCCCTTCTTGGAAGGATATGTTGAAATTCTTTTCCCCACAAAATGAAGGTTGTACATGTGACCTCCAGTCTTTCTCGGCCTTGTGACACTGATGGACATGGTCTTGATGATGGAACCTCCCAAAACTCTGATTTTGTCTGGAGTGACCATCAGTAGAAAGGAATTCATGCTGGGGAGTGGATCGTGCTGAAGCTCATGGATACTCTGAGACTTCTGTGCCACCAAGAACACTGCTGTCGCCCGTCCCCTGTGTTTACCTAACTTTCTGTGATATGTTTTGCATAAAGCTGATAAAAATGTATGTACAGTGAGGCTGAGAGATGCCGTGTGGAAAGTGTCTGTCTGAGAGCACAACACCAACTTTCAGGAGATCCTGAAAGGTGTAGAAGGTCCTGGTGGTGTTCAATTCCCAGATCAAGTTATTCCTTAAGGCTCAGCTGCGCCCCAACCTTCACTGATGTTTGGTTAATTGGGATAAAAAACAAACACTTTTACCTCAGCTGTCATGTCGATGGGTTCCAGGCACTTACAACCAAAATTGTCCTGAAACAGCTATTAGCTAAGCAAGCCCTCATTCTCCAGGAACAAGGGGAGCTGTGGCTCAAAGGGTCCTCCCTGAAGATGGGGTGGTGTTATGAGATGTTTGGGGATTCGATCAGAGATGTAAAAGAAATGTTTTACTCCAAACAAATGGACTGAAGGTATATTTTATTATATAGAGGAGAGTAAAGGCAATAGTCTGCAAACAGATCCAAATAAGTCAAATAATAGAGGGATAAACACCAGCTCAATCGGAAAGGGAAACACCAGATCGACTGAGATAGCGGCAGATTCGAATAGATCATATAATAAGAGGTAAAAACATCAGATTGATCAGCAAGGGAAACACCAGATCAACTGAAGGGAAATGACACAAATCAACTGGAAAGAGAAACACCAGGTTGACCGAAAAGAGAACACATCAGATCGGTTACTCACAACATTCATGCCTCACTGCCAGGGAGAGTGTCTTCAATTGACACGGCTGGGCAGGAATCCGATCATCAGAGGTCCTGGGCAAGGTGTCCCTTCCACAGGTGAGACTCTCACCAGGCCTCGGTTTCCAGCAGTTTATATAAGCAGTTACAGAGTTTTCAGAGCAAGCATTCAGTGTTGCCATGCACAAATGGTTATCAGTGGCATACTTGCACTGAGCCTCCTGGCTATCGTTCCAGCCCGGCAGTTGTGTACTTGCATTGTTTTTCCTGGTTATCATCCCAGCCGGGCACAGATGGCCAGTCTGCCCCAGGCTATGCTGCCCAAAGGACCTTGAGATGTTACAAATTGCAACTATCTCTGTGGGAGAAAGGCCACTTCCCAGGAAAAAGGCCAGTTCCCACCCCACAGAAAGCAGCTTTATATTTCTTTGTGTGTTGATGTCTGTAGGTTAATGGAACGGTCAAACATGGCTGTACTCATGTCAAGACTGGTGGTGACTGAGGAGGGGAGAACTAGCCCTAGGAGAGGCTCCCTGTTCTCCTGGCTGAGGAACTCTCTGAAGGGAGCCTGCTCTGCACTGGGATGGGTGGCAGGAATCAGCTCAGGGAGAGGAAGATGTGTGTGGTTTCCCCAAGAATGATATGAAGTATTTAGGAAATCACCCTCTGGGGTCTGGAGGTGCCACCTACAAAGTATTGAAGCTGTGGGGCTGACATCACTTTTCTTCAGCCATTCATTCAGTCATTTCTGTTGATTCCATTGGGTAAATTGCCTGAGTCTCTCAGTGGAGGGGAGGGGAGAGCCCTCCAGTTGGAGGGAACAACTCTTCACCCCTGCGGGAGGAGCCTTCCTGGAAGACTGGCTGCATGGCCAAGGGTCCCTCTCCACCAGTGGAGTCTCCCTTGGGACCAAACAGTGTTCATTGGGGCTCAGACCACGAGCAGGGGTGTGCTTGCAGGGGCTGCATATAAAACCGGTAATCTAGAATAATGCTTCTTGATGGAGTTGTTTCCTCCTGACTATCTGGGCCAACTGAGATCTCTTTCACAGAAATCACACAATCTCATGGTCGTTAGGTTCTTCAGAGAAAGCAGTGATCAAAGCTGCTGTGCATCAGTCACCCACTGCATCAGAATTTTCAGTTGACTGGGAAGTGCACCAGTTCGAATGCTCATAACCAGCCTACAGGAGGAACACCATCACCCCCACTTTCTAGGTGAAGACACCGAAGCTCAGAGAAGCCTGTGACATGACCAAAGTTGTCCCACTGGAGAGGAAGAAATTACACTTGAACATGAATCTTCTGACCCCAAGTCCAGAGGGAGCCAACCACAGGGGTTCCTTTCACTTCCAACATCCAGGATTCCATGATTCTAACAGCAATTCTCACTTGTTAAGAATGAAGTGGCCTTGTCGGCCGCCAGTGTCCCCACTCATCTTCTCCCTGAGCTCCCATTGTTGCCAGCCAGGGGTCTGCCTGGAGTGAGGGCCTGGATCTTTGGAGGTTCCTCAGCTGGAAGGTCTATGTCACTCCACGTTCCCAGACTGTGGACCTCCTCAGGAAGCAAGGAGGCAGCAAGAGGGAACACTGTGACAGCCAAGCAGGGATGTAGGAGACTGAAGGAGACCTGCTGTCTGTCTTGTGCCCCTCACTGATGGCAAGCCTTTTCCCTGGCCCACCTGTGATTAATGCTGAGACCCCATTTTCTTTTGGTGTACACTGGATCAGCCTGCCTCCCCTCTCTGTTCCTGCAGCCTTGCTCTGGGACCTCCTTTCCCTCTCCTGGGCCCCAGCCCTGAAGACAGCAGTAGTGAGAGCCAATACATCCCAAGAGTGATAAGCATGTCATCCTGGAAGCCTGGGGTTGGAGCTGACCCAGGGACAGCAAGGAGGTAAAATTCCACCTGTTTTCACTTTGACCATCTAACTCAGCCATGGTGCCTCTGAGCCAATAGAAATGTGGGGACATCAGGGACAGAAGCACCAAGCTCCCTCTGGCCCAGCCAGCCCTACGGCCCTGGACAGCAGATGCAGTCTGCCTTTCCTCTCCAGCCTTCAGATCTGACCCCTCCCTCTGCTCTCACCCTCCTTCCTTCCCATTTGCTGACTTGCACTTCTCTTCTTCATCTCCAAATCCTGGCATGATTTTCTTCTCACCTTCTGTTTGGCTCCTGTTACTGAGTCTCTTCCTTTGATCTCCTCCTCTCCCCCTCCCTGAACACACCTTTTGTCCTCTCCTCCCCTTCCTCTCTCACATTCTTTGTCTCTTGCCTCTCCCCATTTAGTGTGCCATCCCTCAGCCGGCCATGTTTTCCCTCCCTCTGAGCTCTGCTCATCCTCCCCTTCCTTCCTTACTCCCTTTACCACCTCGTCTCTTTCTCTGCATCCCCTCTGCCTCTCTGCCTCTCTCATCT
This sequence comes from Ceratotherium simum simum, assembly GCF_057802395.1. Lineage (NCBI taxonomy): Eukaryota > Metazoa > Chordata > Mammalia > Perissodactyla > Rhinocerotidae > Ceratotherium > Ceratotherium simum. Next base: position 85,870,858 of record NC_141906.1, on the reverse strand, counting down.
GAACAGGAGCCCTCCCAAAGACATTGCCCCGGCAACGGTCTTGAACCCTGCTCTCACATGAAGTCCTAAAGGAATCAGACTGCTCTGGAATGAGAGTCAACATAGGATGGAAAGAGCAGAGAGATCTGTTCACCTTGCAAACGTGGAATCTTTCATTTGTTTGAGCCTCTCAGTCCTCACGCAGCCATCCTACATACCACCTCCATGAAGCTTGGTTTACTGCCTTGAAAAGGAAAAAGTCAGCACACTTGGTGCCATTGAACTAACACTGCCCTGGGCAGAAATTTGTCCACATTTGGGTGTGTTCAAGGCCTGTGCTCATGATGCCGCTCAGCCACTGCCAGGACCCTGCAGACAGAGCCTGTGCCCTGTGGGGCTCTGCTGCCTCATGCCTGTCCCTGTGGGATTCTGCTGCCTCATGCCTGTGCCCTGTGGGGCTCTGCTGCCTCATGCCTGTCCCTGTGGGGTTCTGCTGCCTCATGCCTGTGCCCCGTGGGGTCCTGCTGCCTTATGCCTGTCCCTGTGGGGTTCTGCTGCCTCATGCCTGTGCCCTGTGGGGCTCTGCTGCCTCATGCCTGTCCCTGTGGGGTCCTGCGGCCTCATGCCTGTGCCCTGTGGGGCTCTGCTGCCTCATGCCTGTGACTTGTGGGATTTTGTTGCCTCCTGCCTGTGCCCCGTGGGGTCCTGCTGCCCCAGGCCTGTGCCCTGTGGGGTCCTGCTGCCTCATGCCTGTGCCCCGTGGGGTCCTGCTGCCTCATGCCTGTGTCCCGTGGGGTCCTGCTGCCTCATGCCTGTGTCCCGTGGGGTCCTGCTGCCTCATGCCTGTGTCCCGTGGGGCTCTGCTGCCTCATACCTGTGCCTTGTGGGGTTCTGCTACCTCATGTCTGTGCCCTGTGGGGTCCTGCTGCCTCATGCCGGTCCCTGTTTTCGCCCTAAACGTCTTTGCTGCTAGCATTTTCACGGCGTAATCAATTGACTGTAATGCAATTTTACAGCGAAAGATAAATAAATAACTGGTTGACAGTTTTGTGGGCCTTTTGTCAGTTTGGTTCCATTTCTCCATTGACAAAGTTCTCATAGTTACTCACGTTTTTATGTGATATAAATCTTAGCTCACTCTCATAATGGTCTGTACAGTAACAAGTAGACGTGGTGGTGGTCTTAAAATAGTTAGCAGTGTTTTATTAATGGCTTTATGGAGCTGAAAGGGGACAGTGATTTGCCCCAAGAGTTGGTTTCTTATTTTGAAACACACTGCATTGGAAGAGAAAAAGAGGGCTGAGGAGCTCTTCATTCAGGGTGCAAGTTGAACCCACGCTTCCCACAGAACAAAGACAAATGCCTAGTTAGGTACAATTCACAAAAAAAGAAATAAAATCAGTACTTTGTGCCGTATTGCCATGAATCTGTATACACACATTTGAAATGTGTTCAAAAATTTTGTATTTTGCAACAAAGCCTTTTAAATTTTATTATTCATTTCTTCCTGTTTCACTATATCTTCTTAAATTAATGTCATTCTTTTATGTTTTCATGATTTTACCTTTTACTGCAAAATTGCCTTACAGCCAATTAGTTATGCGAAGAAAATGTTTACTGCGAAACTGCTTGGGGCAAAGATGTCTACGACAAACATGCTTGCAGTGGAAGTACCTAGGGCAGCCTGTGGCCACTGGGGCCACCAAGCTTATTTGATGTTTATTTGGAAGCATCACAGGACCATCTTCTCTCTGCACTTGGTAATAAGCCGTATGTCCTACAGGAAACATGGCCAGCGTTGCATCCTTGGATTTTTTTTTGGGTGTGGTAGGTGGGAAGGAGGTGGGCACATCTCCAAAAAGAGGATTGAAAATTGAAACCTATTTTTATGCTGGGAACTCGAAAATTGCAGATGTCCTGGTACTTTAAAATTTTTTATCAACTGAGGGGGAAGCTTGTAGACAAATGAGAATTTAAAGAAAGGCTCTGTCTAGTTCTGGCCTGAAAATGGGGCCACAGTGGGCCCATGATGCTGAATGTACCCAGTGACTCTGCTCAGATGTCATTGCCACTCCTCTGCAGAGCCCAGCACCTGTGCTGTCCTTCCCCACCTGTTCCTCTTACAGGATGCATTGTTTGCCCCTGGAGTAAACTTCTCTTGTAGAAGTCCAGTAGCAGTAACATCTTCATTTATAGTTCTATTTCTTCCCAAGGGCATGCTTCTTTGAAAAATATCATTACTGGAGTTACAGTAATACAAAAAATGCAGTAATGTCATCTAGGATACGGAAATCCTTCTTATTTGGTCCCCACGGTGAACTAATCCTTTTCCCTCTGGACACTGTAGGCTGTGGCATCCCAGCCCACTTAGCTCCATGGGGTGTGCCCAAGGTGTCAGGATAGAACACATCATCCAGGGAGGCAGAGGCCCAGCGTGGTTGTGGCCTTCCCCACTCCCACTGTCCAGGCTATGGGGATGAATATTTCTTCTGTCACAGGCATTGACCAGGCACTCACAGGGGACAGTCAAGTCCACAGGGGCCTCTTGCTGAGTGCTGAGTGTTGCAGAGTGCTATCTGATAGGGAGGTAGAGGGAGGACAGAGGGCGAAGCTATGGAAGGGTGTCACACCGGACATAGGGAGGAATGGGCAGGGCCTTGGCACAGGGCAGTCACACCAAGTGTTGGAGAATGGCTTTGGGCTGACGGAAGGGCTTTCTGAAGAATCTTGGAGATAATATATGTGCCAAATGTAGGAATTTGGAAACCAAGATCTCTAGTTGCAGTTAAGATTACGGCCTTATGATAATGAGAAAAACATGGTTTAGATCCACATCAGCCTATTTTCCAGTCCCTCCCGAAGTTTAGTCAGCTGTCATGTGCCCCTCCCTCACTTGAGTGTCAGGGTCTCTAGGACAACGACTCGATGGTATCCCCCAAGTGTTTCACATGGTGCCTAGCAGACATCCAAAACTGTTCCTTGCATGTTACAATATGAAATATTAATAAAGCTGGCTCTTTCCTCTTTGGCCCTTTCAGGATTGAAATGGCACCTGGTTCTAGAGAAAAAGGAGCAGCCCCTTGGGGGGCTGGGATCAGAGTCAAACTGCATGTCACCTTCTTTGTTGTGCCTCTTTTTCTACCACTCTTTCGAAACAGCAGGTGTGGTGAATTTAAAAATAGCTGCAAATTCTTACACAATCTCCCCTCTGCCCAAACTTTAGGAAACTATTAGCTTCCACTTCCTGTCTGCCACAGTGCTTGCTCTCAGAATGCCCCCTCTGGGGACACTCTCTTTGGGAACACAAACACCATGCTCTGAGAAGCACAAGCCACATGAAAAGACCCCATGCAGTTTCTCAGGCTGAGTCCATGGAGCCTTCCATCCTCAGCAAGGAACCAGTCATGTCAGTGAAGCCACCTTGGACCCTACAGGCCAGGTTGTCCTCCAGGTGAATACCTCCAGGTGACCTCTGTCAAGGCAATGTGGATCAGAACAATCAACTGGCAAAGTTATATCAAAATGTCTAACTGTCAAAATCATGACATATGATGAAGCAGTGTTGTTTTAAGTCACTGAGTTTTGAGGTAATTTATTACAGAGCACCATTTAACTGTAACAACAGGTAACTTGATCACCTGCCATGGGCCCTGTACTTTTATCTGCTTTGCTATTGCTCTCAAACCCCTTCCTCACATTCAGGGAGAAAGTACAAGCCACATGTGAGGAATCCAAAGAGGACACAAGATAAAAACCACAGTGGGAATCAGAAGGACCCTTGTCCAGTGCTCCCTTTGGTGGGCCCCAGGTCCTTTAGCCCCTCTTCAGACAGAGACCCTGGCCGTGGTTCCAGAAGGAGCGTAGATTTCTCCTCATTACCAGGTCAGGGGGAAAAAGAAAATTCCTGTCAACATTCAAACATGTTTTCTTCACAGTCCTGCCCTTCTCTTTCCTAGGAAGAGCTGATGGTCTCAGAGAGCTTCAGAAGGTGTCTCTCTATGCTGATCCCACTTGTCTGGGCACTTTAAAGGCCAACACACTTCTTGAAGAACCAGAGAGCTCCTAAACCATTCAGAAATGTCCACATTCTGGACTGGACCCAAGGCCAGAGGCAGGGATGGCAGCTAGGCTAGAATGAGCTGCCAAGAGTCCTGCGCCAAATAGGCCATCCAGAGAAGCTTCTAGGAAAAAAAAAACCCACTCCTGGAAGCTCCTGTAGATGGCAATTCGAGCAATCAGAATTCAGCCACCTAAAGAGGGTTGTTCATCCAGGCGAGAGTATCAGGAGAGGGGTGAGGGCTTGGGTGAAGGGATCGGGGGCAGGACCCTTTACCCTTGTTGTCAATTAATCAGCATTGAGATTCCTCCAGCCTCGAGTGGCCACACTTCTGCCTCAGGACTGAATAAATAGCATGCCCCATTTCCAAAATCTTCATCCCTTCCTTCTTCCCTCCCTCCTTTCCTTCCTTCCTTCCTTCCTTCCTTTCTTTGAACATCTAGAACTAGATGCTCTGCAAGGCTCTGGCGTCTCAGACATGGTCATTGACATAATGTAGATTTGGGTTTGACTCCTGCCTGTTCAACTTGTTATCTAGGAGACCTTAGCCAAGTCACTTAGTCACTTTCAGTTTCCTTGACTTTAGAAAGGACTCAGTAAAACCTACTTCATACCTGTGGTACTCATGAGAAATAGCACATATTGAGCATTTTTATAGTGCCTGGAAAATACTCAGCAAATAGAGCAAATAGTAGCAGAGCTTGAGAAACAGAGCTTGTTCTCAGAGAGCTCAGAGGTCCCCCAATTGTGGCATCTAGGATGAAATGACGGTAGCCACGATCTGGGGCCTTTGGGTCTCCCAGGCCCTGCCACAGGGAGCAGTGTGAGGTCATAGCCCTGGATCCCAAATTCCAGCCTGTTATACAGCCTAGGAGTATAAGTGATAAGCAGTGAATTTGGATATGGGTCAGACCACTTGTGATTTAGGCTATTTCTCATCTTTTTCTTGCACAAAACAGGCTATTTTTGCCAAGCATGCCACAGCGTTTCCATGGAAACTGCTTCATCAGCTGGGTCCCACCTCACTGATGCTGCAATAGAATTTTGTTGCACTTTGGAATAATGGACTAGATTACCAAGTGGGCCAGCATGGGCAGTTGTAAGATGGTATGTTTGCAAGCACATGCATGCCTTCCTTTGTATATTTTTTTCTTCCTATGGTTTTTAACTAAGCTGCTTTATTGCTGCTTAACAAGCCATGGTGCCCTGATGTCTTGAAAAAAAAAAAGGAGATGATTTTAGTCTGTCAAGTGTTTGGTTCTCATTCAAACAAGTCAACAAAGAGACAGAAGGGAGGGACCAATGGTAAGAAAGAGATAAGGAGAGACTAGAGGGTGCAGGTAGTTATTAAGAAATCAAAGGTGGAAGAGATCAAGCAGAAAGAACAGCTCAGGAAGGTGCCCACTACCAACTGCTCAGTGCACACATAAGCGGCACAGGCTCCAGGAGCTCTGATAAGCCCTGGGTTTGGCACAGCCCCACCCTGCCTCCTGGCCCTGCTCCCTGTCCACACACCACAAACACACCACATCTCACACACAGCACACACACACACAAACGCATACACCCACACACCACACATGCACACACAATCACACACCACACACACATACACACCACACACATATACACACAACACACTCCACAACACACACACCGTATATACACTACATATCACATGCACACACACACCACACATACATCACACACCACACACACACCACACACCACACACACACACACCCCAAGTGCATAGGCTTTATACAGTCAATCAACATACACCTAACATGCCTATGAACCAAACTTTGTAAGAAGTGCTGTGAGGGATACAGTGATGAACAAGATGTGATCCCTACCCAGGAAAAGTCTTCAAATAATGGGGAATGTAGACGGGTACGTAGAAGACTGATATATAAGGTGGTGTGTGCTGAGTATTATGGCTGCAGCAGATAGAGTTTGAGAGACCTTATATCTGGAATAAGAACCAGCAGCTCTGGCCCTGCTGATTACTCACCACGTGGTCTTAGGCAATGTCTTGGCTCTCAGTTTCAGTTTTCTCCTATAAAATGGGGATAAGGTCACTTACCAGACAGTATGCCCACTAGGAACAAGTAAAAATTGTCTGTAAAGTGCTATACAAATGTAAGGAATTGCTATTACCAAATCATGCAGGAGTTTTCATACAAGGGCTAATAGAAAAAGGTGTATCTAAGATAGTCTCTGAATTTCAACAGGCAGATTCAAGTAGATAAAGCCATGAGAACAATTATTGCAAAGGAAATAATGTGAGCAAAGTCGGGTGGGAATCTGCTGCTCACCCAGAAGAAGCCTGCAGTAGAAAGGGCTGGAGTGTTGAGCCGCACATGAGGAAACAGGAGAGATGAAGCTGAACATAGACTGTGGATGACCTTTAGTGTCCAGGGAGATTCATTCCAGATGTTCAGGATCAGATTAAGTTTCCCCACAAGAAATCAAAGCAAATGAAGAGGTATTCACTGAGTATCCTTATTTACAGGGAACATGCTGGGCATTGGAGGAAACAGAAGAAAACATGATTCACAGACTTGGCCATTGAGAATGATGACAATCTAGGTGAGGAGACAGGACTCAACATACACATCCTCATGGCTTCTCTTTCAGATGCCAGAGCTGAGAAGCAAAGCTGTGTCAGTTAAGCGCCCAGATATTTTGGCTACATAATGCAAAGCAAATGAGTGTTTGAAATCAATCATTTGTCTAAAGTTTTACTTTTTCATCCAAACATTTGATACAGAAGTCATCGACAGCCATTCTTTAACATCATCAGGAAGCCAAGCAAATGTGCCTCAATGAAGGCCCATCTCTCTTCCACATAGTTGAAATTGCCCTTCTGAAACTGCTGCTATCGAATCAGAGCGATGTATTGCTGAATGTTGAAAACAGTTTGATAATATTTCAATAGCTGAGAAAATCTTGGGCTAAGGGGTTGGTTTCCCCTGATACTGACTGGTAATGTCTGTCTGATATCCTTTGAGAATAAGAATGAATTGCTTACTTCCAAGGGCACTTTGGAAAACCAGCTCTCAAAGTACCACACACCACACTGAACACTTAACATAAGCTACCTCTTTAATTTTTATAATAATCTTGAGAAGCACTTATTCATTCAGTTAATGAAGAAACTGAAGATCTGAGAGGCATATTCAGGATTGGAACCCACAGTTTCTAATTCTAATTCCCCATGGCCTGGAATCATGGCAGTCTGACAACACAACAACAACAACAAAACAATAACAACAACCACTGCAACCATAACACCACCAAGAGAAACAACTCCTATCTTTTGAGCACTTACATGCGCTTCCCCTTGAGGCAGTAACAGGCCTTTTGAGGACCATGCTGACCCCTTGGTCCACCTCACTGGCCCCTCCAGGTTCATGGAGATTTCCTGTAACTCCTGGGACAATGGAGCCTTCACACCCCTCCAGGTTGACTGTTTCTGGATCACAGAGGATCAGATGACCAGCCAGGTAAGTATAACAGTGTCAACCAGGGTAAGCCAAAAATATTAGAGGAAAAACTCTACAGCAAAGAATGAAATATGAGTGCTGAGTGGCCAGGTAGATGCAAACTGCCTCTAAGAGAAAGGTACAAACCTCTTCCATCAAGATTGATTCTGATCTTTCAGTCTCTTTTAAACACACAAATGTTCCTGAGGGCGAGGGACAGCTATTAAAATGGCTAATTACTTGTTAAAATGTACCAGTGATCTTGGGGACAAGTTCCTCTGCATGTGAATTAGGTGTACACAGTAGTTATAACCATCCAATCATGTGCTCATGAGGGGGAAGGTAGAACTTAGGATAGAAGCAGTAAGACTGTCTCAGGTCACAGAGATGTGTCTAGAAAACTGAGAGGCTGGTGGGGTCCTGAGCTTCAGGAAGCAGGTCCAAACACCACGCAGTATAGAACAATTAATCTTCTGCCTACAAAGGAAAAGAATTATCTGTTGACTGTCCAGGATGGGCCAGGAAGTGTGTAGGGATTGACTCTGAGCAGGTGTTGGGAAAATCACAGTTGTTTAGGAACCCATGAGGGGGAGGGAGGGCAGAGTGAGCCTTCTGGTACTCTTTCCAGAAGGAAAAGCCTGTGAGGGAGGAGAAGAGACCATCTCTCTCCTCCTTCATCTTCATCCCCTCCAGCTACCATCTGTCGGACTTCCTTGGTGGTCCAGGATCTCTTTGGATTCAGGACCATCTCACCATCCAATCCAGCAAGGAAGTTAAGACAGAGAAACAGGAAAACAGCAAACCCATGAAGTGGGCTGCAGAACCCTACCACACCATTTATAGGGAGAGGAGGGGCAATTTTGCAGTCCTTGAGAAGATAACAACTCACTTGGCTCCTTAATTCAGAGGCTAGTTTTATTTTTCTGCTCATCTAAAAGTTTTGTATATAGGAATAAGAAACAACTATAGTATACTTCCAAAGAAGGCTTCAGAGTGGCTTCGGGAAGCCTGCTGAGCCAACCTGGTGCCATATAAGACAATGATTCAACATCTGTTTCTCCATGCCATGGCAAATGGGAGGGAAAAGGGCACAGGAATGAGGAAGAGTTCTATTTCTTGGGAGAGAATGTGACAGTCAGCAAAAGGCATCCCAAAGTCCCACAGATCTTGATCTGCTCATTCTAATGAGTTCATAGGCACTGAAATATAGCCCTGTCTTCTCCTTATGGGACCGTAAATGAATATATCAGCCCCTTTTTCACAAGCTGGCTTATAGGAGAGGAGACAGGCCCAGATAGTGCAAAGCCAAGTTTTTTAACCAAAATTAATTTGTAGATTCAGTACAGCATCAACAAAATTGCCAGCATTATTTATGTAAATTATTGAAATGATTCTGAAATTCTTATAGGAATGCAAAGGACTGAGAATAGCCAAAATGATCCTGAAGAACACAAACAAAACTGAAAGACTTAGGCTCCCAGCTATCAAATCATATTATAAGGCTATATTATTTCAGCTAGCATGCTATTGACTCAAGAGTGCATAAACTAATCAATAGAATAGAACATAAAATTCAGAAACAAGCATATGCATATAGGATCATCTGATTTATGGCAAAAACAGCACTGCAGTGCAGTGGAGGCAGGATGGTCTCTTCAATGAATTGTGCTCAGACAGTACATATTTGTGCATGCATGCGTGTGTGTGTGTGTGTGTGTGCATGTGACTTACATCATACCATACATAGGAATGAATACCAGATGGATTGCAGAGAAAACATAAGCAATATCTTCATGACCTTGAAATATACAAGTTTCTTCAACAGGACACAAAAGCGACTAAGCATAAAAGAAGGAAATTTGAAAATGGGTAAATTAGACACTGTTAAAATAAAGCTTCAGCCAATGGCAGACTAACCTACATCAGACCTAAACACTCAAAAGCTCAGGAGCACACACACACACACGTCTGAAGGCACTGAAGAGTGTTGCAAAGCAGGCAGAAGCTGGAGGAGGATGACCACTGGAGGAAGGAATTACACTGGGTGACAGCCCCATTCACTGATCCAGCTTCCCCCAAGGGCACTCTCATACATTGCACAGAACATGGAGATATAGCTCAAGCAGAAATCAGAAGTCTTCTTGGGGTGAAGGGTTGGAGGTCTGTTGGGAAATGTTTTCCCATGGATCTCTAATATTCTTGCACATTTACGAGAGAAACACTGAGCAAAATTTGTTCCAGAGGTTCTTTTCAAGGTGTTAGTGTAGCAAACAGCCTTGAATGATAAATATGTGTCACCCTCCAGGGCAAAGGGCGGGTATGCTTATTGTCCAACAGAATGGAGATACTGTGTCCTTCTAGAACAAAGGACAAACATGCTTAATCCCATTGTAAAAGACTCAGGTTCTCTGAGCTCAGGGCTCCTCTCCTGTGACCCAATCTACTGCACGTGCACATGTCTTCTGGGCCTTCTCACCTCACTCTGAAGGGAACTGGGGCTCGTGAAATTGGCACAAACATGCTGATAATCTGGCTACTGCTATTGCTGTGAGTGATAAACTGTCCTTAGTCTCTGATCCAGGAGTCGTGCGCCTTCTACCACCGTCCTTGAAGCTGGGGTAAGCTACTTTGTTAGCTTGCAAGTAGAATAAAAACTCAGACTCTCCACAGTTCTTGGCAGTCGTTGTAAAGAGAATGAGATGTTGACCAACACGTGGTTTTCTGAAAGAAGTATGAGAGTCTCAAGAGTCTATTGACAGGATTTAAGGGAAGTCCATAGGAACTAGTGGCAAAATTGTTCACTAATTTGTATGGTTAACCAAGCAATCAAAGGTCCTTCACATTATTGCCTGTTAAAGAGGGGGTTTGGGGAGGTGGCTGCAGGGTGAATAACGGGAAGTAGGTTCAAAAGATTCAAACAAAGCTGCCTGAACCTTGTGTCAGTTCTCTCAAAATAATTCCCTGAGGCACACAAACTCCCATTGGAAAGAACAGATGCAACACTGGCTAGTCCTACTTATTTTTTTCAGTTATTCTATTGAGGTCGTAATGGTTTATAACATTGTGTGCTTTAAAGTATACATTGTTATTTATCAGTTTCTGTGTAGAGTGTATGTGTTCACCAACAATAGTCTAATTTTTACCTGTCACCATATATATATGTCCCTTTAACCCCGTTTACCCACTCCCTTTCCCTCTGGTAACCACTAATTTGTTCTCGTTATCCATGTGTTTGTTTATCTTCCATGTATGAGTGAAATCATGTGGTGTTTGTCGTTCTCTGTCTGGCTTATTTTGCTTAACATAATATCCTCCAGGTCCATCCATGTTGTTGCAAATGGGACGATTTTGTCCTTTTTTTACGGCTGAGTAGTATTCCATTGTATATATATACCACATCTTTTATCCATTAATCAGATGATGGGCACTTGGGTTGCTTCCACATCTTGGCTATTGTCAATAATACTGCATTGAACATAGGGGTGCATACATCTCTTTGAATTGTTGATTTCAAGTTCTTTGGATAAATACCCAGTAGTGGGGTAGCTGGATGGTATGGTGTTTTTATTCTCAATTTTTTGGGAAATCTGCATACTGTTTTCCATAGTGGCTGCATCTGTTTGCATTTCCAACAACAGTGTATGAGGGTTTCCTTTTCTCTATATCCTCTCCAACATTTGTTATTTTTGTTTTGTTAATTATTGCCATTCTGACAGATGTAAGGTGATATCTCATTGTAGTTTTGATTTGCTTTTCCCAAATGATTGGTGATGTTGCATCTTTTCATATGTCTGTTGGCCATCTGTATATCTTCTTTGGGAAAATGTTTGTTCATATCCTCTGCCTGTTTCTTGATCGAGTTGTTTGTTTTTTTGTTGTTCACTTGTATGAGATCTTTATATATATTGAAATTAACCAAATATTGATTTCAGATATTTTCTCCCAGTTGGTAGCTTGTCTTTTTGTTTTGTTCATGGTTTTCTTTGCCTTGCAGAAGCTTTTTGTCTGATGTAGTCCCATATTTATTTATTCTTTTGTTTCCCTTGCCTGAGAAGATATGGTATTTGAAAAGATACTGCTAAGACCGATGTCAAAGAATGTACTGCCTATGTTTTCTTCTAGGAGTTTTATGGTTTCAGGTCTTACATTCAAGTCTTTAATCCATTTTGAGTTAATTTTTGTGTACAGTGTAAGATAATGGTCTACTCTCATTCTTCTGCATGTGGCTGTCCAGTTTTCCCAACACCACTTATTGAAGAAACTTTTCATTCTCCATTGTATGTTCTTGGCACCCTTGTTGAAGATTAGCTGTCCACAGACGTGTAGTTTTATTTCTAGGCTTTCATTCTGTTCCGTTGATCTCTGTGTCTGTTTTTGTGCCAGTACTATGCTGTTTTGATTAAAATATACCACTGTAACTTTGTGATATATTTTGAATTCAGGGATTGTGATGCCTCCAGCTTTGTTCTTTTTTCTCAGGATTGCTTTGGCTATTTGGGATCTTTTGTTGTTCTATATAAATTTTGGGATTCTTTGTTCTATTTCCATGAAGAATGTCACTGGGATTCTGATTGGGATTGCATTGAATCTGTAGATTGCTTTAGGTAGTATGGACATTTTAACTATGTTTATTCTTCCAATCCATGTGCATGGAATATCTTTCCATTTCTTTGTGTCATCATTGATTCATCGATTTCTTTCAATAATGTCTTATAGTTTTCAGTGTATGGGTCTTTCTACTCATTGTTTAAATTTATTCCTAGATATTTTATTCTTTTTGTTTCTTTTGTAAATGGGATCGTATTCTTGACTTCTCTTTCTGTTAGTTCTTTATTAGTGTGCAGAAATGCAACTGATTTTTGTAAGTTGATTTTGTACACTGAAACTTTGCTGAAGCTGTTGATTATTTCTAATAGTTTTCTCTTAGATTCATTTGAATTTTTCGATATACAGAATCATGTCTTCTGCAAACAGTGAGAGTTTCACTTCCTCCTTTCCAATTTGGGTACATTTTATTTCTTTTTCTTACTTAATTGCTATTGCCAAAACCTCCAGTACTACGTTGAATAGGAGTGGTGAGAGTGAGCACTCTTATCATGTTCCAGTTCTCAGAGGGATGGCTTTCAGTTTTTCACTGTTAAGTATGATGTTGGCTGTGGCTTTGTCATATATGGCCTTTATTATGTTAAGGTATTTTCCTTCTATACCCATTTTATTGAGAGTTTTTATCATAAAGGATGTTGGACCTTATCAAATGCTTTCTCTGCATCTATTGATATGATCATGTGATTTGTTTTTCCTCATTTTGCTACCATGGTGCATCGCATTGATTGATTTGCAGATGTTGAACCATCCTTGTGTCCCTGGTATAAATCCCACTTGATCATGGTGTATGATCCTTTCAATGTATTGCCAACATTTTGTTGAGGATTTATGCATCTATGTTCATCAGCAATATTGGCCTGTAATTTTCCTTCTTTGTGTTATCCTTGTCTGGTTTTGGTATCAGGGTAATGCTGGCTCATAGAATAAGTTAAGAAGCATTCCACTTTCTTCAAGTTTTTGGAATAGTTTGAGGTGAATAGGTATTAAATCTTCTTTGATTGTTTGGTAGACTTCTCTTGATAAGCCATCTGGTCCTGGACTTTTCTTTTTTGGGAGCTTTTTGCTTACTGTTTCAATCTCTTTACTTGTGATTCATCTGTTCTGATTCTCTATGTCTTCTTGATTCAGTTTTGGGAGGTTGTATGAGTCTAAGAATTTATCCATTTCTTTTAGGTTATCCAACTTGTTGACATATAGTTTTTCATAGCATTCTCTTATAATCCTTTGTATTTTTGTGGTATCCATTGTAATTTCTCCTCTTTCATTTCTAATTTTATTTACTTGAGGCTGCTTTCCTTTTTTCTTAGGAGTCTGGCTAAGGGTTTGTCAATTTTCTTTATACTCTCAAAGAACCAACTCTTAGTTTCATTGGTCCTTTCTACTTTTTTTTTGGTCTCTAATTCATTTATTTCTGCTCCAATTTTTGCTATTTGCCTCCTTATGCTGAATTTGGACTTTGTTCTTCTTTCTCTAGTTCTTTTATGTGTGGTTTAAGATTACTTATTTGAGATTTTTCTTGTTTGTTGAGGTGGGCCTGTATTGCTATGAATTTCCCTCTTTGAACTGCTTTTGCTGCATCCCATAAGAGTTGGTATGTTGTGTTTTCATTTTCATTTGTTTGCAGGTATTTTTTGATTTCTCCTTTGACTTTTTCATTGATCCAATTGTTGTTCAGTAGCATGTTGTTTAGTTTCCACATATTTGTGACTATCCCAGCTATTTTCTTGTAGTTGATTTCTAGTTTCATAGCATTGTGGTCAGAAAAGATACTTGATATGATTTCAATCTTCTTAAATTTATTGAAGCTTGCCTTGTTTCCCAACATATGGTCTATCTTTGAGAATGTTCCACGTACACTTGAGAAGAATGTATATTCTGCTGTTTTGGGATGGAATGTTCTATACATAATATTAAGTCCATCTGGTCTAGCATTTCATTACGTCCGCTATTTCCTTGTTGACTTTCTGTCTGGATGATCTAACCATTGAAGTAAGTGAAGTGTTGAGGTTCCCCACTATTATTGTGTTACTGTTAATTTCTCCCTTTAGGGAGAAATAGTTACTTTATATACCTTATAGCTCTGGGGTTAGGAGTATATATATTCATAAATGTTATGTCCTCTTGGCTTTTATCATTATATACTGCCCCTTTTTGTCTCTCATTGCCTTTTTTATCTTGAAATCTGCTTTGTCTGATATAAGTATGGCAACACCTGCTTTCTTTTGCTCGCTGTTTGCTTGGAGTATCATCTTCCATCCCTTTACTCTGAGCCTGTGTTTGTCTTTAGAGCTGAAATGTGTTTCCTGGAGACAGCACATTCTGGGGTCTTGTTTTTTAATCCATCCAGCCACTCTGTGTCTTTTGATTGGAGAATTCAATCCATTTACATTTAGAGTGATTTTTGATATATTAGGGCTTAAAAATGCCACTTTATCTCTTGTTTTCCAATTCCTCTATATTTCCATTGTTTCTTTTTCCTTGTATTTCTGACTGCAATTTCAGTTTGGTGGTTTTCTGTGACGGTTTTCTCAGTTTTCTCTTTATTTATGATTTGTGTCTCTGCTCTAATCTTTTGTTTAGTGCTTACCATGAGGTTTGTATAGCAGATCTCGTAGAGAAGATAATCCATTTTCTGATAGCCTCTTATTTCCATTAGCCTATGCAGGCTCCATCACTTTACTCTTCCCCTTCTGAGTTATTGTTATCACAAATTATTCTGTTTTGTATTGTGAATTTGTCCCTAAATTGAAGTGTTTGTAGTTATTTTTTATGCTTTCCTGCCCTTTATCTTTTATGTTATAATTAAATGTTTGCTAACCTGTTCTGAAAGAGAGCTGCAGTTTTCTGATTTTGTCTATCCCCTTGTTCAAGACTTTGTAAGCCTTTGCCTTTTTGTTTCAGGTATAAGGGCATCCTCCATCATTTCTTGGAAGGTAAGTCTAGTGATGATGATCTCCCTAAGCTTTTATTTATCTGAGAAAGATTTTATTTCTCCATTGTATCTGAAATGTAGTTTCAATGGCTAGAGTATTCTTGGCTGAAAGTTTTGTCTTTCAATATTTTGAATATATCATTCTCTTCTCTCCTAGCCTGCAGGGTTTCTGCTGAGAAATCTGCTGAAAGCCTGATGGGGGTCCCTTTGTAGATTATTCTCTTCTACCTTGCTGCCCTTAATATTTTTTCTTTGTCATTGGCTTTCACCAGTTTTACTATTGTATGCCTTGGAGAAGGTCTTTTTCCATTGATGTAATTACGAGTTCTATTGGCTTCATGTACATGTAAGACAAGTTTCTTCTCCAGGTTTGGGAAGTTCTCAGATATTATTTCTTTGAACAAGCTCTCTGCTCTTTTCTCCCTCTGGAATATCTATAATCCTTATGTTGCATTTCCTAATTGAGTCAGATATTTCTCGAAGAATTTCTTCATTGTTTTTAAGTCTTAGTTCTCTCTCTTCCTGCATCAGAAGCATTTCTATATTTCTGTCCTCTAGATCAATAATTCTGTCCTCTGTAATACCAGCTTAGTTTTTTGAAGTATTCTAGATTATTTTTTATCTCATTCATGGTGTTTTTCATATCCAGATTGTCTGTCTGTTTTTTTTTTTTTTTTTTTTTAGAGTTTCAATCTCTGGTGAGGTATTCCTTCTGCTCATTAATTTTATTTCTGAACTCATTGAACTGCCTTTTTGAGTTTTCTTGTCACACATTGAGTTTCTTTATGGCAACTATTTTGAATTCTCTGTCACTTAGATTGTAAATTTCTGTGACTTCAGGATTGGTTTCTGGAGACTTGTTATTTTCCTTCTGCTCTGAAGTGTTATTGAGTTTCTTCATGTTGTTTCATGAACTGATCCTTTGCCGAGGCATTTGAAGCACTATCAGGTCACAGATTCCACCTGCCACCTCTGGGGAGGGCAGGAGCTGTGTTTCCTGAACCTGCCATGTCTACTGGAAGTTGTGCCTCTAGGACTTCTCTGTATTTTCCCCATGGCTGCAGCTGCTTGGCAGTCACACATGTATGTGTAGGCACTCTGTGCAGGACCACTGCCTTGGCACAGGACCAGCTGAGCTGGTGCATTAGGTGGGAAGGGAGTGGTGCTTTCTTTCATGCACATGGGCTGCACAGGCTCCTTCGAGGAGGCTGAGCTCTGCCACTTAATGTGGAGTGTTCCCACGGGGGGGCCCCCTGCACAGTGGCTGCTCCCACAGGACGGTCTGCTAGTCTGAAAGCAAAAGCATTCACGCACAGGCCTGCCTGCCCCCCCACCTCCTCTTACAGTCACTTGCCAGCTGCTGTGTAAGGACCTGCAACCTAGATCACTACCACTGGGGAGGAGGAGGGATCTTCTCACCTCCTCCACTGCTTCCTGGGGATCCAGTACCCCTACCTTCAGATGTATGGCTGCATGGATCTCTCAGACATCTTATTTTGCTTTGTAGGGAATCCTCTGCTGGTTAATAAGTGTCCATTTAGTTGTAACTTAGAAGGTAGGGACTAACGGAACAACTCACTCCACCATGATGCTGATATCACCTAGCCCTACTTCTGAAGCATGATTTTAGGTAAGTTTTCTTTTTCTTCCTAAATCTCTTTAGATCTAAGTTATCCTAATTAGTATGTTATCAACATATATTGAGTTCCTGTTGTTCATCAGGTGCCTAATTGGAAAAGCACTTCATACCTTGATTCACAAAACTATCATAATGCAGAAATGAGGTAACAGATGCAAAAGTGCTCTAAAGAAGAAATCTATAGCAAAAAGAAATTCTAGCATTAGGGCTCTGGGATGATAACATAAAAGTATTTTTGGCCAGCAAATGATATTTTCATCATTTGCCAGGGAAGCAGGAAGAGCTACCAGGTTAAGCTTGTTCCTAGTGGCTGTTGCACAGATTTTGGTTGCAAGCGTTTGTATCCTAACTGATCACAAGTTACATCCCCACCACGATTTTGCTTCTCCACTTCCACCTCACAGCTATCTGCTAAGTAATATAAGTGACAGCATAAGGTGACCTGTCCTACCCAAAAAACGTCTGTGCCAGAGTTTCCACTCTTTTCTTCATCAGGCACTTCATCCTGAGATAAGCTTGTCAAGATTGAGTAGGCAAAAAGAAACAGCTCAAATAAATAAATAGAAAGAACAGAAAAAGAAGAAGGAAACAGAAAACAAAAACATCCTAAAGTCAGATCTCTTGAGGAATCTTATAGGAAGAATGAGCACAGGTGATGTGGAAGTAGTGTGGCTACAGCAAGTGAATTCCATTATTGATTTATGTGTTTTTAAATAACTCAGTGGAAAAAGTGAATGTTTGGTGCCTGTTGAGTTGATTTTCAATGTCTTAATATGTGTGAAATTATCTAGTCATGAAAAAGAATGCTCTGATTTTCTTGCTAATAATGACCACACACTATGCATATTGAAAAACACAATAATTTGATAAGAACTGTCACATTTCATTCCATAATTACTTCTTGCCCTACTGCTGTGTGTGTTTTCCTTTGATTCTCTTCTCAGAGAGGACACCAGCATCTTGTCTGTCTGCTTCTCCAGGTCACTCCTTGCCTTTGTCGTGCTCACGTCTTGGTTCCTTTCTTCCATTTTTCTGCCCTCATTCTCACCACCTTTGCTGATCTCTCACAGACTAGATCACGCGTTCCAGTGTGCTCTTCTTCCTGTGGAGAGAAGACCAGCAGGTAGCATCAGCCTCCCCTAGGTCTCACTGGAACTCACACAGACTTGCTGGACTCAGCACTGAGGTGTGGAGACAGAGTGGGCTCTGAGAGGAGGTGCTGTGGTCAGAGAGAAAATTGAAGGCAGCAAATGGTACCTGGGAGCTAAGGATGGCAGAAAGGCCCTCATGCCCATGAATTTCACAGTAATTTTACTCCTAATGAGAGATATAAACCTAAAACTAAATTTAAAGTGAGAGAAACATCTTCTATTCAAAAAGAGAAACTTCTTCCATTTAAAAAGAGCTTACATATTCCTCAAACACTACATGTATATGCTATCACATCCCGAGGAAAGGTAAACACCAGCCATAGGTTCTGGCATCAGCCTTACCACTTATTGCATCAG
Source organism: Ceratotherium simum simum (assembly GCF_057802395.1). Classification (NCBI taxonomy): domain Eukaryota; kingdom Metazoa; phylum Chordata; class Mammalia; order Perissodactyla; family Rhinocerotidae; genus Ceratotherium; species Ceratotherium simum. The sequence goes on along the minus strand of NC_141906.1, from coordinate 85,852,650 downwards.
GAATTCCATATTTTAGTATAAAACCAAGGAACTTATTAACTAGGTACTGCAAAATGGTGGTCTCCACCTGGATCTTGACTTAAAACACTGTATATGGTATTACACATGTAATAAATTTGAATGCCTTTTTGTAGGTCATGTGGTGTCCAGTTTGCATAGCCTCCAGGATGCCTTATTATTTAACAGTTAGCAATTCAGTACATATATATACCAGGCTGTGCCCACAGAGGACTGGAAGTTCTGGAAGAGGGACAGTGGTCTCTGCTGTGGGATGGGGAAGGGGAAGGAGAAAAGGGAAGAGGCAGAGAAGGGAGGAAAAAACAGGGGTAGAGGCATGTTTGGTGCAGATCTGGCTACTTGGTGAGCCTGGCAGGGAGTGGGTTTGCTGCTACATCACAGAGCCACAGCCTGACACCAAGCCTCCCACCCCTAATCTTCTTAATTAGATCTCAGGGGAATAGAAAAGGGAAAAAAAATGTATCAGAATTTCTAGTTTTGCTGTGCCTAGCATATTCCTGTTTACCTAAGAAGTCAGAATGTGGAAAATTAGAAGAGAGAATAATTCACACAAAGCAGAGTGAGTGGTGTGGTGTGAAGGTAGGACAACTCCTCACCAGTGGAAATGGTGAGGTTAGAAGGAGGAATAGGGGCAGGAGTGGTAGGTAGAGGGCAGAGGCTAATCTTCACAGACACTTGCAAATGCTACCAGCTTCACCCAGAATGCAGCCTCCAGAGAACATAAGCTCCATGAGGCAGTGACACTTCTCTTTTGTTACCAAACCAGGTCCGTTTTGCCTGCTGCACAATTATGCCAATCACCAAGACAACAAATTTGCAGCAAGAAAGGGTTTTTATTCACAAGGCAGCAAGCAAGGAGACAGGAGAATGAATCTCAAATCCACCTCCTCAAAAATGAGGACTAGGGATATTTATGGGGTAGGAGGCAAGGTGGTCTAAAGTGTGAGAATAGATGATTGGAGGCAAGGAGAAATGAGGTAATTGATGATCTGTGCAACCATAGTCAAGCTTCATGGCTTTTCATAGGACACATGTTCACAAAGTGGTGGCATTACTATGATCTGAGGGGGGAATTTTTAGCTCCTTGACATCAAAGAGTCACCTATCAGTCATCCATGCAGCCCTAGTTGATGAGTTGGTGGTTTTAACCAGCCTAAACTGGACAAGGAGTCAACTCTCAGTTCCTAAAAAACTCAAGCACCCATTGCCATGGTGACCTAAGCGTCCGAAATGTTATCTATAGGGTGGGTTTTGTAATGTATTACCTAACTACTTTTGCAAATAGACAACTAACTGAGAATAGTTAAAGCAAGTTGGCTCCCGGTTTCACTTTGTGCCCAAAGACACCCCAACATTATCATGCAATGCCTGGCATACAGCACTCTCTCAATAAATATTTGTAGATTGACCAAATGATATCATTTATATGTTTCCTCAGCACCTGTCATGTGAAAATAATTTAATGTATTTTTATGTAAATATGTCTGAGTGTTTAAAAAAAGTTATACAATAGACCTTTGGAACCCAATAATGCCAATGTCTTTGAGATAAGACAGATATTGATGGGGCCCAAAGGCACACAATCTGGGAAGCATTTGACTGAATGAAAAGAGCATCCTCCACCTCTAGTACAGCCTCCTCCTGAGGAAGCCCTCACTGTGCTCACAGCACTGCTGAAAGCCCTTCAGCCTTTCAGACTTTCTCATTCACTTTCTCATTTGTCTCTTGTGTAGATTCTGAGAAAGGGTCCCATGTACCTGTAAGAAGGAAATCAAGTGCTTTAGAGAGTATCTTATACTTGGATAAACATAAATCATGGTCCACAGGAGGAGATTCAAGTTGATTCTACCATTTACTAACTGCAACTGTGAGCAAGTTTGCTATTTTCTCTAAACTTCAATTCCCACATCTTTAAATGGAGATAGTAATATCTGCCTCATGATGTTATTGTGAGAACTAAATCAGTTATCAGGAACAGAGTGCAGCCTAGATTTCAGGCACACATTCAGGGCTTCATGAAATTTGGTGGTTCCTTTCTGTCACCACATCTCAAAAACCTTATTCCCGGCACAATGAGCTTCCAAATAATAGTGTTGCCTGTGACAACCATAATGATGATGAGAATCTGAGAAAGGTTAAAGGCTCAGAGAGGTTAAAATCCTTGCCCTAGGTCTCACACTAGTTAATGGTGGAGTTGGGCCCCAAGTCCAACACTTTGTGATTCTAAAGCCCATGACTTTTTCTTTGCCCTAGGGGGACATGGCATTCTGAAGGAGCCTTTATCACGTGTTCTGAGTAAAGATTATCTCTTCAGATGTGAAATGAACAGATATCCTCATATCACTCTGGCATTTAAGGCCTGGAAATAGAACAAGACACTGTAGAATTACACTCTGTCTGAGCAAGCATCCACCCCTTTAAAGGCTGATCTGAACTGGAGAGATGGTTTTTGTGTTGAATTTGAAAGAGGAGTCTCAGTCTTTGGGGTTAGAGGTGACATTGGATCCAGCACCAGCCCAGCCTGAACTCTCCCTCCCCTGATCATTGGAGGTGTTTGCTGTGGCCAGGGAGGGCAGTAGTTTATCAAACTGGCAGTAAGGATTTCTTTGATAGCTTCTAAGAACATTAATTTTAGAAAGAATCTGAATCATGACCACCAGCAGGCCAGAAAGGAGTTACTGGGGGAATTAAAATGTATAAAACACAGGGAAGAAAGCCTCTGTATAGAAAATTATACCCCGACCTTAGGATGGCAGAATTTACACATCTTAAATCATTTCATCATCGGGACCACTCTGTGAGGTATGTGTGATTATTATTACCATTTTATTGATGCCATAGAGGCACAGCAAGGTAAAGTGATTTTCCCAAGGTAGGAGTGACATTGCCTGGTCCCAGCTACCTGCACAAGGTGCTCTGACATGACCCCAATGCACATTTCAAACATGTGCCCAGGCACACACATGCACACACAAGCACACACCATCTATGTGCAGTGCTTTAAAAATAGAGAAACTATGAGAAAATAAGAGGCGCTGTGCTGCAGAATTGAATAAAAAGGACTCTGGCTTCTCTCACACAGGACCTTCCACTCATTTTTTCTGGAAGTGAGGGGTGAGAGTTGATTAGTCAACAGAAAGAATTCACTATGTGGCTCAGCTACACCGGTTTATGATGCCTTTTGGTTTCTCCTTGCCTCACCACTCCTCCTCATTTCTGGACCAGCTCTTCTTCTCATCTCAACTCACTCAGAACCAACCAAAACACACATAGACACAAACACACATAGACACACACACTCACATACACACACATGCCATTGCTATTGACTGCTCAAGGAATGCAAACCCATTTTAATATTGATGCAGGAACAATTCCATTAGGTAGGCAAATCAGGACAAAAATAAATCCAGGATAAAGTCAAATCAGAATGTCTTCTGGATGATAAATTTGTTTGTTTTTTTTTTCACATCAGCATGCACATCCTTCTAGTGAAGGTGTCATGCTGTCCAGGGACCAAGCTCATACCTCTAGAAGAAATTAAGTGTACTGATTAACAGTGTAAGATTTGAATTCAAATTTCAAGATGTATGACCTTGGGCAATTCACCTTACCTCTTTGTGGCATCAATAAATGGGAGTAAAAATCACCTCTACCTCACAGGGCTGTCTTAACAACTAAATGATGTAATACATGTAAAGAATATAGAAAAATACCTGGATGTAAAGTGCCACTTAAGTGTTAACTTAGTACAATTACACTCTTCCCTTGCTTGAAAGTCCGGTGAAAACACCTTGGATCTCATTTCTTAATATTTTTCCCAAACCACCAGGAGCTGCAAAGTGAGCAGGAAAGCCACAGACATCACAGCTCAGGGCTGAGATGTTGAGGCAGAAGAGGGCAAACACCACACACTGGGCTGGGGCGTGGCCAGAGGCTGTTTCTTCTACTTTTTATTGGCTTGAGGTGGGAAAACCTTCCCCCCAGCCTAAGACCCACAGGGTCCTGCTCCAACTCAAAGCCCCACATGTTGCCACCAACAGCACCAAGAAGTTCAGAAACCTACTGTCCTACAGACTTGAGCATAAACTAAAATAAAAGGAAGTTACTGGGCAGCAGAATTAGCCCAAAGGACTGCTAGACATTTCCCTGGGGGCCTGAGGAAGACAGAAGAGGTGGAGCCAGCCCTCGGGTGCCCAACTCGGAGGAAACTAAAAAGACTCAGAGGCCAGATCTGCCTGAACCTCCTGGAAGGAGGCAATAGGTCTGTATGCGAGGCTGGGGGCATGGAGGTGCTCATAAGGTCATCATGGGAAGAACACTTCACCCAAGTGCAAACTGGTGCAGAGAACTCAGGAAGAGTCCTGACCCCATTGTACCTACCTGCAGGGTCTTGGGTCAGTGGCTTCACCTCTGCATCTCCATTTCCTCCTAGAGAAAGTAAGACCAGTCATGTAGATGTATTAAAGATTATGTGAATAACAGATAAAGGGAAAGGCATGCTGGGAACCCACAGCAGAGTGCATCTGTGCTGGGGAGGTGGGAGAAAAACATTTTGTGAAATCTCAGCCAAGGCCAGAGAAGCCCCTCATCCTGCTGTGAAGAGACCCACAGGGAAGCAATGAAGATCCAGGAGAGTCTGGAAGGAAGCTGAGAGGAATGGCCTCCAGTGACAGCAAAGGGAGAGCAGACCCAGAGGGCCAAGACATGGTGCACAGGATGAAACGTGCCCTGTGGGGAAGAGAGACAGAGAGAGCTGGGCGGTTCCTGATGAGGTCAATGCTGCAGAGAAGCGAGGCCAGAGCCAAAGGGAGTGATGATGCTGATGAGCATCAGCCCCAGACACAGGAGGGATGAGCACATGCCAAAACTCAGAATACAAAGCACACCTGCGAGGCAGATCTGCACCACATCCACCCCAGTACTGAGGAGGGAGGGAGGGAGGCATCCTCTGGAATCTCCCATTGGAGTTGACTTAAGGGACGGTGAGGTGAGAGTGTTCTTTGTCCTGTTTTTCCTACCCTGTCATAGCTCATTGCCTTTTTCAGAACCACTGCACTCTCCAGAAAACAGTGACTCAGTTAAGTGATTTTTTTCTAAGGTCACAAAGCTAACAACCTAGCTGGGATTCAGGTCCAGGTCTCCTACTCCAAGATCCCACACTCTTTCTTCCATGCCATAAAGCCACCGAGACAAACCATGGAAGTACCTTTCAATGGGAGGTGTTCATGGTTGTCTTCATTTAGTTACAGCAGTGGTTTTCAAGGAGAGGGGGCATCTCCCTCAGGGAACATTTCTAGATATCTGGAGACAATTTTGATTGTCACAACTTGGAGAGAGGTGAAGGTGCTACTGGCATCTAGTAATCTTGTATGCAAAAGTCCAGGATGTTGCTAAGCACCCTGCAATGCACAGAACAGCAGTAACAAAGACTATTTTGCCCACAATGTTAACAGTGCTGAGGTTGAGAGGTTCTGATTTACCAGATGAAATGCCCTCTGACAAGTCAGTCACAAGCCCTCTTCAGCTCAGCTTTCCTGCTTTCCCAAGGGTTTCCATTCCCACAGTCCTTCCAGGAACCATTCTGAGGGGCCAGTCTGTTACCGCCTTTCACCTGAAGGGGAGAGGCAGGTATGAGGGATATCTGTTTAATCCACGATTGAGCTCCTGGTTCCCAGCATGCTCCTTCTGTAGCCCAAGGAGTGAGAATCCATGGCCATAGAACCTACTATCAACAAATGTCACCGAAGATCAACAGATCATCATTCCATACTTTCCAGAATAGGCCCAGTAGTGGGACAGCTGACCACACAGCAACACTCTGCGTATTGAATCCCAACTTCCCATCACTGGTGAGAGTCCTCAACACCACTTCTGGGGAGATACTCCCTACCTAGCCAGCAGCCTCCTCACTTGTTTTCTTTCTGAGAAGACCAGGCATCAATCATTCCCACAGAAAAATCAGACTTGGGAAATGAATACAGGACACTGGGCTTGGTTGAGTGACAGAAGACAAAGCAATGCTGATGTTTGACGAAACTGTAATGACACCTCTGATAGCAGCCCGTGCAGTTAGCATCTTCTTCCCAGATACAGCAAATTACCCAGCAAGGACAGAAAGTCTTGGCAGAATTAACCACTACCTGGAAAACAATTTTGCACTAGAATAAACAGAAGATAGAGAGAATAATAAATGCATTACATTATCCAGGTCTTAATTCTTGGTCTTGATATATATTTAAAAACAAGTCAATTATTTTCAGCAATGATAGAAACTCATCTTGTTTAGCAAAATAAGATAGAGAGGTTTGGGGGTAGAAGCTGGCTATCTGAGAGAAGATATTCTGAGATGATAAGTATCTAAGGTCAGGACTTCACTCAGCCACAGGATTCTAAGGGACAGATGCAGCCAACTTGGTTATGTCTGAGAAAGCAGAGAAAAGAGATGCAGCACAGAACATTAGGAGAGGAAAGAATATCAGTTAGCCTGGAGTTGTTATAAAATATAGAAGCAAAACATGAAGAATGTAGCTATTTTTCAATAAAAACATCCCATCTTTCTGCAGGGTTTAGCTCCTGTTTTCACATGCTATGCAGTGTCTTGGAAGGCATCTGGCTTTCTGTGAGAAATCAGAACACAAGCGAGGAAGAGGTGCTTGTTTCCCAAGACAAAGCTGGGTTGCTTTTCTTCCTCACCTGCTGGGCAGATGGACTTTCTGCAGTAATGTTAAAACACTCAAGAGGCATTTGAAAGAAAACATTTTAATGCTAAAGTAGATGAGTTTTCATACCTACTGATCCGTGATGCAAATGAATAGAAGCCATTTTACCTTTGATTCATGGCTTTTAAGTGGTATGTGCAGACAGACTCCCAGGCTTTCTGGAGTGAGACACCAGAGCATGTGTCACAGGAGATGATCGACTTATATTCTGGGCAGTGGAAGTTTTTGTAATAATCAGAATTGCTTTTTCTGTCCAAGATGATGGTTACAGTGCTCCCTGGAGTATAAAGGGTGTCCTTGAAAATCGCTTAAGATGCCCTTACAAGCTGCAGGCCTATAATTCTCTCATATCCTATAATCTGTGACCCTGTCTAGCTGCAATCTATTTGCTACAAGAAGAGTGCAATAGTGCATTAAGTCACCCTTAAGCATCTAGTTGGGCCTGGACCGGAGCCATTGACACAACTACCAAGACATTTCAGATGCTCTTGAGCATCATTGATGTGGGTGATCTAATTCACAGGTAAATATGTACAAAGAAAATATGTTATGAGCTTATCCAAAGTAAACATGTGTGTAGATAAAGGTTATGTGTTAAACTACATGCTAAGTTCTGTATGGAGAAAATCCCCAATGGTACCACAGGGCTTTGCTCAGCGCAGCCACATAATCAATAGTTAGTAAAGAAATGAATAAATCTGCTTTATTCATTACGAGAAAAGTCTTTTCTTCTCCTCATCCTGGCTCTCCTCATCCATCTCTCTAGCCCTTTCCTAGCCCCCAGAGCTGACCAGTCTAGTAGAAGAAGATAGAACACAGAGTTGATCTTTTGCCTGAAGGTTTTGGATCACAAAGAAGGGTCATTGGGGTCTGGTCCTCCTGAAGGACATAGATTTGGGTCTCATCAAGCCCTCCCAGGGACAGGATGACACTGAGAGGGAAGACTGAGGCTGGGAGTGTGGCCTAATAGAGTGTGGAAGGTGCCCTGTCTGATGGAAGCCTGTAAGCAATTCAAAGAGAGGACAGAGAAGCCAGACAGCATGGAGAAACTCAGCCAAGAAGTTCAAAAGCAAGAGTCTTTCTGAATGATAACAGCTGCATTGTTCTTTAATTTCCAAAACTCTTAAACATTTAAAAATTTCCTTAGCCTTATACATCAGGAACCTGTAGCTATGCTGGTACAAGAGACTTCTAGATATGTGTGTGTATGGCTCACCCACAAACCTTAAATCAGAATGATTAAAGAAGCTGCTAATAGGCAGTTTACCCCAGACCCAAACTGGGCAGCCTCCTAGGATCCCTCGAGAGACAGGGCAACAAGAAAGACCTGCCTTTTGTGTAGCTCACTGGGCAAAACTCTGTGCTGTGGATAGATTGAGCTGGGAAGACTTTTTCCCCAAAATATTTCCTTTGCCAGCCTGCCACAATGCCTGAAATTCCTCATTAGAGGTCAAACATTTATTTCATGTCTTCCCTTCCCAAGTATCTGCTACTCTCAGTGCTGGATAACCCAGAAGCCCCCATATGCTTTGAACTTGCCTTATGAATTAATGCATTCATTTTTCCCACCATGGGACAGCAAGCTGAGAGTGGCACCCTGCTGGAATGTACAGAAGAAATGTGCTTTACAGTGGGAAGAGAGCAGCCAGAGAAAAAGCAATAAGCAGTGCGACTCAGAAATCCAGGCCCTGGAAAAGCAAAATTCCTCAGGCATCCAGAACATTGTGAAAGTACCAAGTGGCGAGGAGGCAGGAAAGGGGAGCCGTGGGGGCCCCCAAGAGCCCCACCTAGGCCACAGCCCTCTCACAGTTCCTTACCTCCAGGCCCTTCCTCTCTCCCTACTCACAGGGCTCACGAGGCCCATGGCCTTATCCCACGAGCACCAGGCCTAGTGTGGCCCTCACCCAGGGGCATTCAGGAATGCTCCCACTTCCTTGGGGCCAAGGCCTTGTTTGAATCATGCCCTAAAGCACATGACAGGGCTCCCAGGTCAACAAAATCTCATTTATCAGCTGTGGTGAGTAAAGATGATCAAATATTAATTACTACTTAACAAAGGCACTTGTGAAAATTTGCTGTGCTTGGGTTGGTGAAAAGCTTGGGAGCCACAAATCTAGGAACTCCTGATTTTTTACCAACTAGAAACATTCCGTGTTTGCACAAGCAACGTTGAGAAGGACAAAGAGCACAGCCTGTGGTTAAAGGGATTTGTCGGGGAGGGATTCTTTGTTTCCCAGGGGAGTTCTGACCATGAAACAATGTTCAAAGGATCAGCCAGCTACTGCCACCCTTTGAAGGGAAGCATGGCACAGATGAATGCACCACGGCTCAGGGGAGTAGCTCCTTCAAGGACAAAGAGCAAACTTGGAGGCAGAGCCAGGCCCCAAGGCTCTTAGCCAGTGATCTCCAGCTGCTGATAGAGAAGCCAGGGAGGGTCAGAGCCCTCTCCAAAACAAAGGCCCCATCCTCCTGCAGAGCCCTGGCCCAGTCTGTGCCAGGCCTTTCCTGAGCCTCAGCGTCCAAAATTTCATCTTCACTAGACATTAGTCTCTGCATGTTTGCCTGGCCCCGAGGTTTGCCTCTGCTGAGACAGCCTGGCCTCTCCTCCATCTGCTTATATGTTGCTGAGAGTAGAGAGGCCATTAATCATTTTAATGGGATTTTCACATTCAGATATTAGAGGCCTTTAATTTATTGGCACTCTAGGATGAGAGATCAGGAAATCATTACTGACTGGTTCTGTGAGTCCTCTAATAAGCTCTTTGGACTATCACAATAGTTCAAGAGACAGCCTCAGCTAATCCATCTGTTTTTCATGTAGCTTCCTCCTTCTTCCCTGTCCCCTCCTGGTCTGAGAGGCCCTTTGACCTGGCCTGTCTCTTCTGTATACACCGAGCACTCACCTGGGGACTTCCCTCCTGTCATCACCATCTGCTTCTCATCTTCAGCTTGCACAAACTCCATGATGGGATATAGTTTGTCTCCTGAAGGTGTTGCAGGGTCATAGTTGGTGGCTCTCCCACTGTGCACAGCCATTTCCCTTGAGCTCTCCCTTCCTCACCAAATTCCTCCCCTGGTCAAAGGCAGTCCTGCTGCACCAGGTGATCTGAGCCCTCGCCCAGCACTTCCTGACACTGGATCCTAGCCAGTCTATGAATAAATGAGAAAGTCTTCTGAGGCTGCTACAGGGATAGTTGATGTTCCCCATGGTTCCTGGGACCCAGGGTTGGGCACTGAGACATTAAACCTTGGCAGTTGCCTCTGGTTCCCCTGCTGACATGGAGCAGGAGTAGAGCAGGTTGGGCATGGACTCCTGGGTGCTTGCTGCTGGGAGCCTCAGTTTCCTCTGCTAATACATCCCTACCTGCCCAGTTACTAGAGTGGTCATTAGAGTTAAATTAAATATTATCACTTATACAGGTCTATGTAAATGTCAACTGAGTGTTGCTCAGGTGGCCTCCACTGATGAGGACAAACGAGTTCATGTGCAAGTTTACCTGCACGTTCCCTGACTCAGCAGGTCTACCTGCTGTGATATTCCTGGCCCTAGAAGGATGATCCCTGAACCTCCAGGACCTGTCACCTTCACCATGCTGTCCTGGGAGGCACAGTAACAACTGGAGAGAGTTCTGGGCAGGCTACCACCCCCAGAGTGCTACACAGACAGCAGACTGAAACACGCCCCATCTTTCTGAGAAAGAAGCCTATTTGCTTGTCCTGGAACTTCAGCCTGAGGCACAGGCTTCAGATTTGGCACATATCTAGAGGGCTACAGAGATGCTTTCAGGGAATGTAGGCCAGGGGTCACCATGTTTACACTCTCCCTCTGTCTCACTATAGTACACTGGTATCTCCCAGAGGGGAGCTTATACACTTGTCTGGAGCCCCAGTTTCTGTGACTGTTGCCTAGGTGACACCTCCAGATCACCTGATCTGGTTGCCAGCAAGGCTTACGCTTGTGGTCCCACAGGACTGTATATATTTGTATACTTTAAAAGCTGCTGCCTGAGAGTCTATCTTCCAATCACCCTGAATGTAGATGCTGACCAAGAACTCCCCATTCGGGACACTGAGAGATCTTGTCACACCTTCAATACAGGGAACTATTTAAAATAAAATAAGGTCTTTGGACTATCACAATAGTTCAAGAAACAACCAAGAGCAAGAGCAAGGTTGAATGATAAGTCTCCTCTCCTACACAAAGCTACTCTTCAAAGAGTGAGAGAGGTGACTTTTATATCTTATACATAGAAACTAACACAGAGAGTCTAGCAAAATGAGGAAACAGAGGAATATGTTACAAACAAACAAACAAACAAACAAAAATAAGATAAAACCTCAGGAAAGAACCTTAACGAAACAGAAGTACGCAATTTACCTGATAAAGAGTTCAAAGTAATTGTCATCAAGATACTCATTGAACTTGAGACAAGGATGGATGAACACAGTTAGGACTTTAACAATGAGATAGACTATATAAGGAAGTACTGAAAAGAAGTCAGAGAACTGAAGAATATAGTTACAGAACTGAAAAATACAGTAGAGGGGTTAAACAGCTGACTAGATGAAGCAGAAAAGAAAGGATTAGTGAACTCAAAGACAAGGCAGTGGAACTCACCCAATCAGAGCAGCAAAAAGAAAAATAATTTTAAAAAAGTGGAGATATTTTAATGGACTTTTAGGACAACATCAAACAGACTAAAATTTGCATTTTAGGGTCTCAGAAGCAGAAGATAAAGGTGCAGAGAACTTATTTAAAAATGAATGGCTGAAAACTTCCCTAACTTTATTAAGGAAACAGACATCTAGATATAGGAAGTCCAGAGAGTTCCAAATAAGATGAATCCAAAGAGATCCATATCAAGATGCATTACAATTAAAATATCAAAAATTAAAGACAAAGAGAGAATCTTGAAAGCAGCAAGAGAGAAACAACTTATTACATACAAGGGAATCCCCATAAGACTATCAGACTTTTCAACAGAAATGCTGTAGGCCAGAAGGAAGTGGCATGATAGATTCAAAGTGCTGAAAGAGAAAAACTTCCAACCAAGAATTCTACCCAGCAAAGTTATCAATCAGAATTGAAGGAGAGAGAAAAGTTTTCCAGACAAGCAAAACCTTAAAAAGTTCATCACCACTAAACCAACCTTACAAGAAATGTTAAAGGGACTTCTTTAAGCTGAAAAGAAAGGTCACTAATTAGTAACAAGAAAACATATGAAAGTATAAATCTCACTGGTAAAGGTAAATATATACTGACGGTAGTGGAATAATCACTTATAAGGCTAATTTGAAAGTTAAAAAACAAAAGTAGTAAAAATAACTGTAACTACAATAATTAGTTAAGGGATACACAAGATTAAAATATGTAAAGTATGACATCAAAAACACAAAATGTGGGAGGAGAGAAAAATGTAGAGTTTTAGAATACATTCAAACTTAAGTTGTTATCAACTTAAAATATACTTTTATAAACATAGATTGCTATATGATACCCACAAGGCAAAACATATAGTGGATTCACAAAAGATAATGAGAAAGGAATCTAAGCATTCCATTAAAGAAAGTCATTCAAACCACAAAGGAAAACAGAAAGAGAAGAAGGAACAGAGGAACTACAAAACAACCAAAAAACAATTAACAAAATGACAATAAGTACATAGCTATGAATACAAACTTTAAATGTAAATGGACTAAATTCTCCAATTAAAAGACATAGAGTAGCTGAATGGATTGAAAAAACAAGACCCATCTATACGTTGCCTACAAGAGACTCACTTCAGATGTAAGGACACATACAGACTGAAAATGAAGGGATGGAAAAAGATGTTCCATGCAAATAAAAACCAAAAGAAAACTGAGATAGCTATGATTATATCAGACAAAATAGACTTTAAAATAAAGACTGTAATAAGTGACAAAGAAGGGCATCAGATAATGATAAAGGAGTCAATCTAATGAAAGGATATAACATTTGTAAATATTTATGCAGCCAACATAAGGACACCAAAATATATAAAGCAAATATTAACAGATCTAAAGGGAGGAATACACAGCAATACAATAACATTAGGGGACTTTAACACCCAATTTACATCAATGGATAGATCATCCAGACAGAAAGTCAATAAGAAAACATCAGCCTTAAACAATGCATTAGACCAAATGAACTTAACAGATATATACAGAACATTCTATCTAAAAGCAGCAGAATACACATTCTTCTCAAGTGCACATTGAACATTCTCCAGGATAGATTATATGTTAGGACACAAAACAGGATCAAAAAATAAATTTAAGGATAAAACATCTGTTTTAAAGATGTTCAAAGAACAAAACTAAGACTTGGACAAGACAAGAAAATGATGTATGAACAAAATGAGAATACCAATAAAGAGACAGAAATTATAAGAGTCCAAAAATAAATTCTGCAGCTGAAAAGTACAAAAATTGAAATGATTCATTAGAGGGGTTCAAAAGGAAATTTGAGCTCAGAAGAAAGAATCAGTAAACTTTAAGATAGGACAATTGAAATTATTGAGTCTGAGGAACATAAAAAAAAAAATAATGAAGAGAAGTAATTAGAGCTTATAGGACCTGTGGGACACCATTAGGCAGACAACATATGCATTGTGGGAGCTCCGAAGAAGAAACAAAAAAACAGGTGGAAAGACTATTTGAAGAAATAATGTTAGAAAACTTCCTAAGCATGATAAAATATACGAATATACAAATCCAAGAAACTCAACAAACTTCATTTAGGATAGTGTTAAACAGACCCACAATGAGATAGATTGCAATCAAACTGTAAAAAGATAAGGACTAAAAGACTTTTAAAATCAACAAGAGAGAAGTGACTTGCCACATGCAAACGATTATCATTAAAATTATTAGCTGATTTCTCATCTCTCTTGGAAGCCAGAAGGCAGTATGTTGATATATTGAATGTGCTGGAGGGAGTGGGGAACAACTATAAGTTGTGAATTTTATAGTGGTTAAAACAATTATTCAAAAAGTGAGCATTAGGGGCTGGCCTGGTGGCACAAGCAGTTAAATGTTCACGCTCCACTTGCAGCGGCCCAGGGTTCACCAGTTTGGATCCTGGGCACACACCGATGCACCACTTCTCAAGACATGCTGTGGTGGCGTCCTATATAAAGTGGAGGAAGATGGGCATGGATGTCAGCCCAGGGCCAGTCTTCCTCAGCAAAAAGTGGAGGATTGGCAAATGTTAGCTCAGAGCCGATCTTCCTCACCAAAAAAAAAAAACAAAAAAACAAATGAGGGTTAAATTAAGGCATTCTCAGATACAAAAGCTGGGGAAGTTAATTACCATTAGACGTGCCATGCAAGAAATGCTAAAGGGATTTCTTTAGGTGGAAATGAAAAGACATGAGGCAGTAACATGAATCCATATAAAGAAATAAAGATCTCCAGTAAAGGTAAATAAATAGGCAATTGTAAAAGCTAACATTATTGTAATTTTATTTTGTAATTTCACTTTTTATTTTCTACATGATTTCAAAGACAAATGTATACAAAAATCATTAATCTATGTTATTGGGCACACAATGTACAGAGATGTAATTTGTGACATCAGTAACAAATGAAGAAGATGGAGCTCTATAGGGGCAGAGTTTTTGTATGATAATGAAGTTAAGTTGGTATAAATTCAAGTTAGATTGTTCTAGCTTTAGAAATATCCATCGCAATCACAAAGAAAATATCTATAGAATATATACAAAAGGAAATAAACTGTTTCACTAAAGAAAAGAAGGTAATGGAGGAAATGAGGGACAAAAAAGCTATAAGGCATATAGGAAACAAATAGCAAAATAGCTATTTTCCTCTTCATCAATAATTACTTGAAATGTAAATTGATTAAATCTCTAATTAAAACACAGTGATTGGATGAATGGATAAAAATAACATGATACAACCATATGCTGTCAAAAGAGACTTAGTTTACATCCAAAGACACAAGTATGTTGAAAGTGAAAGGATGGGAAAAGATATTTTGTGCAAATGGTAACCAAAAGAGAGCTGGGTGGCTACACTAATATCAAACAAAATAGGCTTTAAATCAACAAAGGTTATAAGAGGCAAGAGTATTATATATTAATAAAAGGTTCAATACAGCTGGAAGATATAACAATTACAAGTAATTACACACCTAATAACAGACCCTTAAAATATATGAAGCAAACATTGACAGAATGAAGGGTGAAATAGACAATTCTAAAACAATGGTTAGAAATTTTAATATCTCACTTTCAATGATGGATAGAACAAATAGACAGATGATAAATAGGCAAATAGAGGACTTGATAACCCAATAAACTAATTAGACCAAAGAGGTATATTCAGAACACTACCCAAAAGCAGCCAAATGCACATTTTTGTTGAATGCAATATGGGAAATTCTTCAGGATAGACCATATGTTATGCAACTAAAAAGTCTCAGTGCATTTAAAATTATAAATATCATACTATATATCTTCTCCAACCAGAATGGGATGAAGTTAGAAGTTAATAATAGAGGAAAATTGGAAGATCCACAAATATGTGGAAATTAAACTACACATACCCAAACAGTGGATCAAAGAAGAAATCACAAAGGAAATTACCTTGAGACCTTTGAAAATAAAAATACATTACACCAAAACTTATGGGAAGCAGCAAAAGCAATATAAGAAGAAAATTTATAGCTGTAAATGGTTATGTTAAAAAAGAGGTCTCAAGAGTGGCATCAGCATCATGGTGGAGTGAGTTGTTCCCTTTGTTTCTCCCCTCTAAGTTACAACCAATCAGGCATCTGATGATCAACAAAGGACTCCCTGAACAGCACATCAGAATACCAAAGAGACCTATGTATCTATATATCTGAAGAGGTGCTCGTCTTTCCAGCAGTGGGAACAGTTCCAAAATGCAAATTTTCCTGCCTGGGGAGGGGCACACTGACCAGGGGTTTCAGGGTGCACTGATGCATGCCAGAGACCAAGGGCTGCATGAGCAGCAATGACATTCACTCTTAGCTTAGCCACTGCCTCCCACAAGGGTGGCAGGTGGCAACTGAGACCTGAGGCTTCAGGAAACACAGCAGAACCTGTGACCAAGTGGCAACATACCTTTCACTGGCTTTACCACCAACAGTGATAGTGACTCAAGAGCCTAGTGTCTCTGGCAGAGGTGCTGGTGGCACCCCGAGACAACCCTGGAGCAGCAGCAGAGGTGGTGCATGGGGCAGAAGCACCTGAGCCCATGGAGAGCCCTCAGAGAGCTGGTGGAGGAACATGAGATGCAGATGACCCCGGAAACAGCAGAAGTACTAAGAGCCTGGTGACCCCAGTGGCAATACCTGAGATGGCAGTAACATCATGAGCAGCAAGGAACCAGCAAACTCAGAGACACAGGCAGCGTGAGGAGGGCACTAACAATGCCTCTGGTAGGGTCAGTGGAAAAGATCAGGCTCTCAAATACAATCAGAAGCAGCTAAGAACCAAAGTAACCAAAACCATACCCAAATAAAAAAAGGTGTTTACTACTATAAATGCACTAACAGAGGATCAACTCATCAAGCACCATGAAGAACTACAGTAACACAGCAAAAGAGAAAGAAAATGACAACTCTGCATAAATCAAACTTGAACTCACAGAAGAATATAATCTAACTGACAGAGAATTCAAAATAGCTGTTATAAAGAAACTCATAAAAACAGTTCAATGAGCTCAGGAATAAGATGAATGAAGAGAAGGAGTACTTCATCCAAAGGACTGATACACTTAAAAAAAAAAACAAAGAGAAATTCTGGAGATGAAAAATACAATTAATGATATGAAAAATATAGTAGAGAGCATTGAAAATACAGCTGACCATATGGAAGAGAGAACTAGTGAGCTCAAAGATAGACATATAGAAATGATTCAGGTAGAAGGAGGGGAGCATAGGTTTTTAAAAAATGAAGAAATTTTACAGGAAATATCTGACTTAATTAGAAAAAGAAACATAAGCATAATAGTTATCCCAGAAGGAGAAGAGAGGGAGAAAGAAGCAGAGAGCTTATTTAAGGAAATAATAGCTGAGAAATTCCCAAATCTGGGGAAGGAACTGGATATATAAGTACATGACGATAATAGAACTCTTAATTATCTCAATGCTAAAAGATCTTCTCCAAGGCATATTACATCAAAACTGTCAAAAGTCAATGACAAAGAAAGAATATTAAGGGGGGCCAGAGAGAAGAAAATAACTTACAAAAGAAACCCCTTCAGTTTATCAGCAATTTCTCAGCAGAAACTCTACACACTAGCAGAGAGTGGAATGATATATGAAAATATTGAAAGACTAAAACTATCAAGCAAGAATACTCTATCCAGCAAAGTTATCCTTCAGATATGAAGGAGAAATAAAGGCTTTCCCAGACAAACAAAAGCTGAGGGAGTTCATTGCCACTAGACCACCCTTACAAGAAATGTTGAAAGGAGCTCTTCTACCTGATACAAAAAGGCAAAGGTATACAAAGCTTTGAGCAAGCTAATAAATAGATGGAAATAATCAGAAAAATGCAACTCTGTATAAGAATAGGTTAGTAAACACTTAATTATAATGTAAAGGTTAAAGGGAAAGAAATCATCAAAAATTACTATAACCACTTCAATTTGGTAACAAATTCACAAAACAAAACAAAAAAAGATAATTTGTGACAACAAAAGCATAGAAGGGGAAGAGGAAGAGGATGACACCTGCATATGCTAATGGAAATAATATGCTATAAACAGGAAAAGGATGACCTCAGCTATGAAATTTGAAACAAACCTCACACTAACCACAAAACAAAAAATCAGAGCAGAGGCACAAGTCATAAATAAAGAGAAAACTGAGAAAAAATAACAGAAAACCACCAAAATGAAATGACAGACAAAAATACAAGGAAAAAGAAACAATGGAAATATATAAAACAATCAGAAAACAAGAGATAAAATGGCAGTATTAAGCTTTTATATATCAATAATCACTCTAAATGGAAATAGATTGAATTCAGCAATCAAAAAATGCAGAGTGGCTGGATGGATTAAAAAACAAGACCCAACAATACACTGCCTCCAAGGAGACCCATTTCAGCTCTAAAGACGAACATAGGTTCAAAGTGAGGGGCTAGAAGATGATATTCCAAGCAAACGGCAAACAAAAGAAAGTGAGTGTAGTCATATCAGACAAAACAGACTTCAAGCCAAAAAAGACATCAAGAGACAAAGATGGACATTATACAATGATAAACGGGACATTCTATCAAGAAGACATAACACTTATTAATATATATGCACTTAACGCAGGAGTGCCAAATTATATAAAGCAATTATTAACAGACCTAAAGTGAGAAACTGACAGCAACACAATAAGAGTGGGGGACTCAATTACATCAATGGATAAATCCTCCAGACAGAATGTCCAGACGGAAACATTGGCCTTAAATGAAATGTTAGACTAGATGGAATTAATAGATATATATAGGACATTCCATCCAAAAACAGCAAAATACACATTCTTCTCAAGTGCCCATGGAACATTCTCAAAGATAGACCGTGTTGTTTGGGAAAGAAAACATGCTGCACTAAATTTAAGAACAATGAAATCATATAAAACATCTTTTCCAACCACAATGCTATGAAAATAGAAATCAACTACAAGAAAAAAACTTAAAAAGTCACAAATATGTGGAAACTAAACAAAATGATACTGAACAACTGTTGGAACAACAAAGAAATAAAAGGAGGAATAAAAAATACCTGGAGACAAATGAAAATACAACATATCAAAACTTATGGCATGCAGCAAAAGCACTACTAAGAAGGAAGTTTATAGCAATATGGAACTTATCTCAAGTAATAAGAAAAATCTCAAATGAGTAATCTTCAACTACACCTGAAAGAACTAGAAAAAGAAGAAAAAACAAAGCCCAAGGGTAGTAGAAGGAAGAAAACAAGAAAAATCAGAGCAGAAATAGGTAAAACAGACACTAAAAAAAACAATAGAAAGTATCAATAAAACTAAGAGCAAGTTTTGAAAATATAAACAAAACTGACAAACCATTAGAAAAAGTCACTAAGAAAAAAAGAGAGAAGACTCAAATAAATTAAATCAGAAATCAAAAAAGAGAAATTAAGGGGCCGGCCCAGTGGCACAAGCAGTTAAGTGCATGCACTCCACTGCGGCGGCCCAGGGTTCACCGGTTCGGATTCCAGGCGTGCACCGATGCACTGCTTGGCAAGCCATGCTGTGGCTGCTTCCCACATAAAAGTGGAGGAAGATAGACATAGATGTTAGCCCAGGGCCAGTCTTCCTCAGCAAAAAAAGAGGAGGATTGGCAGATGTTAGCACAAGGCTGATCTCCTCACCAAAAAAAAAAAAAAAGAGAGAAAAATTAAAGCAGATACCACAGACATACAAACGATTATAAGACAATACTGTGAAAACCTATATACCCACAAATTGGATAATCTGGAAGAAATGGATAAATTCTTAGACTCATACAACCTCCCAAATTGAACCAAGAAAAAATAGAAAATCTGAATAGACCAATCACAAGTAAAGAGATTGAAACAGTAATCAAAAACCTCCCAAACAACAAAAGTCCAGGACCAGATAACTTTTCTGTTGAATTTGAAAAACATTCAAAGAAGATTTAATACCTATCCTTCTCAAACTCTTCCAAAATTTGAAGAGGAAGGGATGCTTCCTACCTCAGTCTACAAAGCCAACATGACCCTGATACCGAAACCAGACAAAGACAACACAGAAAAAGGAAAATCACAGGCCAATATCATTGATGAACATAGATGCAAAAATCCTCAGGTAAATATGAGCAAATTGAATACAATAATATATTAAAAGAATTATATACCACTACCAAGTGGGTATATTCAACACCTACATATGAATCAATGTGATAAACCACATTAGCGAAATGAAGAATAAAAATCACATCATCATCTTAATAGATGAAGAGAAAGCATTTGACAAGATACAACATCCATTTATGGTAAAAACTCTTAATAAAATGGGTATAGAAGGAAAGTACCTCAACATATTAAAGGTCATTTATGGCAAACCCACAGCCAAAATCATACCCATCGGTAAAAAACTGAAAACTATTCCTCTAAAAACAGGAATAAGACAAGGACGTCCATGCTTACCACTCTTATTCAACGTAACAATGGAAGTCCTAGCCAGATCAATTAGGCAAAAAAAGGAAAAAAAAAAAAGAAATAAAAGGTATCCAAATTGGAAAAGAAGAAGTAAAACTGTCACTATTTGCACAAGACATGATTCTATATATATAGAAAACCCTAAGGAATCCACCAAAATACTATTGGTAATAATTAACAAAAAACATAAAGTTGCAGGGTAAAAAAAATCAACATACAAAAATCAACTGCATTTCTATACACTAGCAGCAAACCAGCAGAAAGAGAAATCAAGAACACAATCTCATTTACAATTGCAACAAAAAGAATAAAATACCTAGGAATAAATTTACCAAAGAGGTGAAAGATCTGTACATTGAAATCCATAAGATATTATTGACAGAAACTGAAGAAGACATACAGATAAAAACAACAAACAAAGACATAGAGACAGAGATTGGATTGGTGGTTACCAGAAGGGAAGGTGGGAGGGAGGAGGGCGAAAGGGATGATTAGGCACATGTTTGTGATGATGGATTGTAATTAGTAATTGGGTGGTGAAGATGATGTAATCTACACAGAAATCAAAATACAATGATGTACACCCAAAATTTATATAATATTATAAACCAATGTTACCACAATAAAAAAATTTTAAAAGAAGACATAAAGAAATGGAAAGATATTACATGCTTATAGACTGGAATAATTAACATAGTTAAAATGTCCATATTACCTAAAGCAATATACAGATTCAATGTAATCTCAATTGGAATCCCAATGACATTTTTCACAGAAATAGAGCAAAGAATCCTAAAATTTATATGGAATAACAGAAGAACCCAAAGACCCCAAATAGCCAAAGCAATCCTGAGAAAAAAAGAACAAATCTGAAGGTGTTACACTCCCTGATTTCAAAATATACTAGAAAGATATAGTAATAAAAAAAACACTGGTACTGGCAGAAAAATAGTCACACAGATCAACAAAACAGATTTGAGAGCCCAGAAATAAACTCACACATCTACGGACAGCTAATCTTTGACAGAGGAGCCAAGAAAATACAATGGAGAAAAGAATGTCTTTTAAGTAAGTGGTGTTGGGAAAACTGGAAAGCCACATGCACAAGAATGAGAGTAGACCATTATCTCACACCATACACAAAAATTAACTCAAAATGGATTAAAGACTTGAATGTAAGACCTGAAACCATAAAACCCCTAGAAGAAAACGTAGGCAGTACACTCTTTGACATTGGTCTTAACAGTAAATTTTGAATACTATGACTCACCAGGCAAGGGAAAGAAAAGAAAAAATAAACATATGGGACTACATCAAGCTAAAAAGCTCCTGCATGGCAAAGGAAACCATTAACAAAATGAAAACACAAACCATCAAACAGAAGAAAATATTTGCAAATCATATATCTGATAAGAGCTTAATTTTCAAAATATATAAAGAACTCATACAACTCAACAACAGAAAAACAACCCAATCAAAAAATGGGCAGAGAACATGAATAGACATTATTCAAAAGAAGATATACAGATGGCCAACAGACACATGGAAAGATGTTCAACATCACTAATTATTAGGGAAAAGCAAATCAAAACTACAATGAAATATCACCTTATACTCCTCAGAATGGCTATTATTAAAATGACAAGATATAACATGTGTTGGAGTGGATGTGGAGAAAAGGGAACCCTCATACACTGCTGGCGGAATGGAATTTCCATAGTGCAGCCACTATAGAAAACAGTATGGAGATTTCTCAAAAAATTAAAAATAAGAATACTATATGATCCAGCTAGTCCACCTCTGGGTATTTATCCAAAGAACTCGAAAACATTAATTCAAAAAGATATACGTGCATCTACATTTATCGCAGCATTATTCACAACAGCCAGGACATGGAAGCAACCCAAGCATCCATCAGTGTGTGAATGGATGAAGAAGATGTGCTATATATACATTGGAATACCACTCAGCCATAAAAAAGATGAAATCATGCCATTTGTGACAACATAGATGGTCCCTGAGGATATTATGCTAAGTAAAATAAGTCAGAGAGAAAAAGACTAATACCATATGAACTCACCTTTATCTGGAAGATAAACAATCAAGCACATAGATAAGGAGAATAGATTAGGATTGGCAGAGGGGAAGGAGGTGGATGGAGGGAATAAGAGGTAAAGGGGCACATATGTATGGTGAAAGATGGAAACTGGACTTTTGGTGTTGAAGACGAGGCAGCCTATACAGAAGCTGAAATATAATGAGGTACACTTGAAATTTACACGATGTTATAAACCAATGTGCCCTCAATAAAATAATTTAAAGAAAAAAGGTATCTCAAATCAAAACCTAACTTTATTTCTTAAAGAACTAGAAAAAAAAGTAAACTCAAAGCTAGCAGAAGGAAGGAAATAGTAAATATTAGAGGAGAGATAAATAAAACAGCCAATAAAAAAACAAGAAAGAAAATCAATGAAATGAAGAGTTGGTTCTTTGAAAATATCAACAAATAGGCAAATCTTTAGCTTGATTGACTGAGAAAAAAGGAGAAAAAACTCAAATAAATTAAGAAGTGAAAGAAGGAAGATTATAATTTTACAGAAATGTAAAGAATTATAAGAGAGTACTGTGAACAATTGTACAGCAATGAATCTATATGAAATCATCAAAATAAACAAGACACCAAGCAGGATTCATGAATAAATACAAAATCTGAATAGACCTATAACTAGTAAGGGGATTGAATCAGTTATCAAAAACTTCCCAAGAATAAAAATTTCTGGACCAGATGGCTTCACCAGTGAATTCTAAGAAATACTTAAAGGAGAATTAACAACAATCTTTCTCAAGCTCCTCCAAAAAGTTGAATAGGAGTTAACATTTCCTAACTTGTTTTATCAGGCCAGCATTACCCTGATAGTAAAGTCAGATAAAAATATCACAAGAGAAAATTGCATACCAGTAGCCCTTATAAATATAGATGTAAATATTGTCAGCAAAGTTTTAGCAACTTGAATCTAAAAGCCTGTTAAAAAAAATATTTCACTTCGACTAAGGGGGCTTTATCTCAGAATACAAGGCTGTTTCAACATAAGAAAATCAACCAATGTAATACATCACAGTAATAGAACAAAAGGGAAAAAAACACATGATCACCTCTACTGATGCAGAAAAGGCATTTGACAGCATCCGACACACTTTAATTATTAAAACTCTCAGAAAACTATAAATAGAGGGAAAATTCTTCAACATGGTAAAAACACAACAAACATCATACTCAATGGTGAAAGACTGAAAGCTTATTCTCTAAGATTAGGACCAAGAAATAATTCTCACTTTCACTTCTGCTTTTTACCATTATATTGGAAGTTCTAGCCAGGGCTATTAGGACAAAGAAGAAATAAACAGCATCATATTGCAAAAGAAGATACAAAACTATCTCTATTCACAGATGACATTTTTCCATAGAATGCAACATTCCAAGAATCCACAGGAAAGCTACTAGAGCTAATAAACAAATTCATCAAAATTACAGAGTGCAAGATCAACACACAAAAATAAGTTATGTTTCTCTACATCAGTATTGAACAATCCGATAAAGCAAGTAAGAAATCACTTCCATTTACAATAGCATCCAAAATAATCAAGTACTTAGAAGTAAATCTAACCAAGGAGATAAAAGTCTTGCACACTGAAAACCACAAAACATTGATAAAAGATGTTAAAGAAGATACAAATAAATGGAAAGACATCCCTTGTTCATGGCTAGGAAAATCATGTTAATATTGTTAACATGCCAGTACTACCCAAAGCAATCTTCACATACATCACAACCCTTATCAAAATTTGAGCAGCCTTTTTCACAGAAATGGAAATATCAATCTTCAAATTTATATATATTTTAAGGGATCCTGAATAACCAAAACTATGTTCCAAAAGAAGAATAAAGTTGAACTCACACTTCCATACTTCAAAACTTACTAAAAAGCTACAGTAATTAAAATAGTATAGTAATGGTGTAAGAGACATATATATCAATAAAGTGGAACAGAGAGCCCAGAAATAAATCCTTGCACATATGGCCCCTTGATTTTCAATAAGGATGCCAAGACTATTCAATGAAGAAAGGAAACTCTTTTCAAAAACAATGCGGGGAAAACTGTACCTATGCCTGAAAAAGAATGAAGTTGGCCTTTTTCCTTATACCATATAGAAAAGTTAACTCTAAATAGATTAAAGAACCAAACTGAATAGCTAATATTATAATAATACTCTTATAAGAAATCACTGCTAAAAATCTTTATGACATTATATTGGAAACAATTTCATGGATGACACCAAAAGCTCACGAAACAAAAGAAAAAATAGATAAATTAGACTTTATCAAAATTAAGAAATTTTGTGCATTAAATGACACTATCAAAAAGTGAGACATATATATGGTGATGGACAAACAAAAATGTACAACCCCAAATTTCACAATGTTATAAACTATTAAAACATCAATAAAAAATGCAAAATGACAACCGACAAAATGGAGATCATTTGCTGATAATATATCTGATAATGAACTAATATCTAGAATATATAAAGCACTTCTACAACTTAACAACTACAACAACAACAAAATCAACCCAATTCAAAAATGTACAAAGGACTTAAATAGACATTTCTTTAAAGAAGTGGAGAAAATAAAATACTCACGCCTTGCTGGTGGGAATCTAAAAGTGTATAGCCACTGTGGAAAACAGCTTGGCAGTTACTCACACAGTTAAGCATAAAACTACTGTTTGACTCAGCAATTTTCCTCCTTAGTATATATGCAAAAAAACTGAAAGCATAGACTCAAACAGATATTTGTACACCACTGTCCATTGCAGCATTATTCATTATAGCAAAAGGGTAGAAACAACACATGTCCATTAACAGATTAATGGATAAAGAAAATGTGGTATATATATATACAATGGAATATTATTCAGCTATAAAATAGGAATGAAATTTTGATATATGCTACAACATGGATGAACCTTGAAAACTTTACATAAAGTGCAGTAGGTCAGAAACAGAAGAAAAAATATTGTATAACTCCACTTGTATGAGGTACATAGAATTGACAAATTCATAGAGACAGAAAGTAGAATAAAGGTAAACAAGGGGTATCAGGAGAGATAAATGGGGAGTTATTGTTTAATGAGTACAGTTTATGTTGGGGATAATGAAAAAGTTTTGGGTATAGTCAGTGGTTATTGTTACACACATTGTGAATGTATTTAGTGCCACTGAATTATATACTTACAAGTGGTTAAAATAATAAATGTTATATTATTGATATTTTACTACAGTAAAAAATTTAAAATTAAATAACGCTTTCTGTACTTTCCTAATGGCAGAGTAAGTACTTAAAAAAACTTGCTTCTTTATAAATGCACTGAATATATTGACAAAGAAATTGACAATGTCACCTTCATCAGAACTCTAGAAAGTAACAAAAGGCTTGAAACAATCTGAGAAATGTTTCTTGAAGAAAAATACCTGAATATTTGTAAGAACAGCCAGCACCATAGCATTTTAAATTGCCCAATTTCCACCCTCCTCTACCCAGCTCTGTGGTAGCCTTGAATACAAGCATCATTGTGAACATGATAGCTGTGACACATAGGATGCAGTCTACTAGCCACTGAAGGATGCAGTCTGAGTTTGAAGCTCCAGGAAAATCTGCATATTGAGAATTGTCAATATTTGGCCTATCTAGCATTGCTTTGGAAAAGTCCCATGTATAGACCTTATCATTATTTGATCTGAGATCTTGCTCAGTGGGAAAATTCCTATCACCCAGGCCTTTTTAAAAAACTATCCATGTTAATTGTTTGATACCACAGTTTCCTGAGGCAATGATAAAGTTAGGGCAAAAAAGAAGGTGCCTATTCCCCAAAGGAAAAACTTATAAGGAAGATCTGGGGATTAAGATGACAATAGAAGGCTTTGAAATGCTTCAATGTATTCCTGGAGATCTAGAAGTCCATGCATATGTGCAGGGATGTGCACATGCACCAGAAACCTAGAGAGAGCCCTGAACTCTTACTTCTTGTGTACCTTGAGGCCCTGTGCAAGCAGGAAGTGAAGACCAAGTCAGATTTTTGAATCGCCAGAGTGTTAAGGGATGCACAAACATACATACACAATCTCTAAGCAAAGGATGGAAGACATATTTGTTCAAGCATTTAAAGAACTCTATGCCCAGTAATTAGCTGACCACTAAGCTAACCAACCAGACTTTAATGGCTGCACAAAACAAGGAACATAGAGTTTACAGAATTAGTCCAGGAAAGTCACTAAACAAACAAAAAGTGATGACAACAACAAACAGCAGCAACAAATTCGAGGGAGAAGAGTTCTGATTTCCAGAGTCACCATGTTATATGATTTAAAATGTAGAGTTTTCAACAAAAAATTATAAGATATACAAAGAAAGAAACAGGAAAACATGGCTCAGACACAGGAGAAGTAGCAGTCAGTTGAGACTGTACCTGAGGAAGTCCAGATGTTGGATTTACTACACAAAGACTTTAAATCAGTTATTATAAATATGTGCATAAACTAAAGTAAATCATGTTCAAAAGTTAAAGAAATTTATTAGAACTATGTCTCACCAAGTAGAGAATATCAAAAAAGAGGTAGCTCATTAAAATAAACAACAACCAAATAGTATTTCTAGAGTTGAAAGTATAATAGCAGAAATGAAAAATTCACGAGAGGGTCTCAAAAGCAGACTTCAGTTGACAGAAGAAAGAACTTGAGGACAGGTCAATTGAGAATATTTGGTCTGAGTAACAAAAAGAAAAAAAGAATGAAGAAAAATGAAGAGAGCCTCAGAGATCTATATATCAAGCATATCAATAGAATGTGAGTCCCAGAAGAGAGAAGAGAGATAAGGGGGCGAAAGAATATTTGAAGGAAAAATGGCCAAAACCTCCCTAAATTTTATGAAAAAACACTAATCTACACATTCTAACAGCTCAATGACCTCCAACTAGAATAAACAAATATATCCAAACTTAGAAGCATCATAGTCAAACTGCTGAAAGGCAAAGACAAAAAGAGAATCTTGAAAGCTTCAAGAGAGAAGTGGTCACCATGTATAAGAAACCCTGAAGAAGACTAACAGCTGACTTCTCAGCAAACATCAAGGAGGCCAGAAGACACTGGGAGAACAATCCAAATATCTGAAAGAAAGGACTGTTTATCAAGAATTCTATATCCAGTAAAATTGTCCTTCAAGAATGAAAGAGAGATCATAAATTCAAGAAAAATGACAAAGAAAGCACTCTGAAAATTCTGTCCTCCCTAAAAGTAAAGAAAAAACTAATAAAATTTTCAGAATAAATTTTTTCAGAGCTCTGGAAATTAACCAAAAGTTTGAAGCAATCTAGGGAGTGTTTTTAGTAGAAAAACAGCTGAATCTTGGTAAGAACAGCCGCCTCTGTTGTGTTTTAACTTTCCCTATTCCCTTCCCCCTCTTTCCAGCTTTGTGGTTACTTCACATCCAACAGTCCATATAAAACCAGTGAAAACTAGCAGCCCAGCAGCTACATGGAGAAAGAACAAGGTTACAGCTTCTTCAAAGCCTCATTCCCAGCAAATTGTCATTATTTGACTTGTCTGCTGGTTCCCCCTGAAAATTCCATTTGTAGGGCTGTCTTTGTTTGACCTAAATTGGAGCTTACCTAGTATGAAAAGCCTTTTTCATATGGGCATTTGCTGAAAACATTTGGAAACAATTGTTCAATGTATCGCTTCCTTAGGGGGTAAATAACAGTTGGAGAAAACCATAGGCTAACCAAAAAGCTTAAAAGGAAAAGCTGGGAAATTAGATGTTGACAGTACCACTGAAAAGCTATGCACATTCCTGAGAATCTGGAAGGCTACAGCCATATCAGGGCAGTGTTCATGTCAGGGCTGTATGCATGTTCAAGAAAGACTTGAGAAGACCTTAAGCACTCATGTCTGCCTAAAGTTGAGGTTCTGAACAAGCAGGAAGCAAAGGCTAATGCAGTCATCAACTGCCTGGCTGAATGTTGACAAGCACAAAGAGTATCTTGGCAAAGACTAGGTGATTTAGCAGTTTACGTATTCAAGGAAATTTCTGTCCAATTATTAGCAGACTACTAAACTAAATGAGTAGATTTTTCAATGACCACACACTACAAGGAATGCAGACTTCAAAGAATTTTGGGAAAGTCCCTAAGCAAGCAGCCACAACAAACAACCACCAACAGCAACAGAAACAAACTCTGGACGGGGGTAGAATCCAATATCCAGTGTTGCAATATTATATTATTTAAAATAGACAATTTTCACCAAAAAATATGAGAATATGCAAAGAAACAAAACAAATATGGTTCATATACAGGAAAAAAAATCAGTCAACAGAAACTGTTCCTGAGGAAGCACACAAATAGGACTTATTATACAAATTTTAAATCAGCTATATTAAATGTTCAAAGAACTAAAGGAAATGATGTTTTAAAAAACTTAAGGAACATTTGAAGGCAATGTCTCATCAAATATAGAATATTAAATGGTTATAAAAATTAGTTTTTTTAAAAAAGTGAAAATCCTGGAGTCGTAAAGTAAAATAATTGAAATAAAAAATTCACTGGAGTTGCTCAAATACAGATGGGAGTAGGCAGTATAAAGAATCAGCAAATGTGGGGCCGGCCCAGTGGCGTAGTGGTTAAGTGCACGCGCTCCACTGCTGGTGGCCTGGGTTTGGATCCCAGGCATGCACCAACGCACCACTTGTCAGGCCATGCTGTGTTGGTGTCCCATATAAAATGGAGGAAGATGGGCACAGATGTTAGCTCAGGGCTTATCTTCCTCACACACAAAAAAAAAGAATCAGCAAATGTGAAGATAGGTCAATTGAGATTATCTAATTTTAGAAACAGAAAGAAGAAAAAAATGAAGAAAAATAACAAAGTCTCTATATCCAGCAAAACTATCCTTCAGAAAAAAAATATATCATCCCAGATGAACAAAACGGAGATAATTTTTCCCTAGCAAACCTAGAACATTTAGAGCCTTTTAAACCTTTAGAACTACTAAAGAAAGTTCTCCATGCTTAAATAAAAAGACAAGATACAGTAACTAGGATCCACAGGAAGAAATAAAAAGCACTGGTAAAAGTAACTACATATATAGCATGAATTTATTTTTTGTTAGTAATACTTTTTTTTCTCCTATGTTATTTGAAAGAAAACTACACAAAACCATAGTGATAAATATGAGTTGAAGGGCATACAATGTAAAAACATGTAATTTGAATGACAGCAACAACATAAAGAAAGGGGAAAGGAGCAGACTTCTGTGGAAGCAAAATTTTGTATACTACTGATATTAAGTTGTTAGTAATCCAAACTTACTGTAATAAGTTTTGATGTTGATTGTAATCCCTGTGATATCCACTAAGAAAACAACTAAAAAGAAAAAAAAGCATAGTAAGAGAAATGAAAAGGGAATTAAAATGGTACACTAGAAAATATCCATTTAACACAAAAACAGTAATAGAGGAGTAGAAGAATTAAAAAAGGACAAGATGTAGAAAACAAATAGCAAAACGGCAGACACACACTTTACCTCATAAGTAAATACGTTAAATATAAATGGATTAAATACTCCAATCAAAAGGCAGAGACTGACAGAATAGGTTAAACAATTCAATTATATGCTATCTACAAGAGAGACAGTTTAGATTCAGAGACAGCTGAATCTAGCTAAATAGCTAAAAAGTAAAAGGATGGAAAAAGATATACTATGCAAAAAGTAAGCAAAAGAGAGCTGGAGTGGCTATGCTAATACCAGACAAAATAGACTTTAAGACAAAAATTGCAAATAGAGACAAAGAACATTTTACAGTGGTTAAAGGGTCAATCTGTCAAGAAGTTATAACAGTTATAAACATATACATACCTAACAAGGTGTTAATAAAGGAAATAAGGAAAGAAAACTTTCAGAATTTGAAGGAGAAAAAGACAATTCAGCAAGATAGTTGGAGACTTCTATAGCCCACTTTCAAAAATGAGCAGAAAAAGACAGCATATCATAAAGGAAATAGAAACTTTTAACAACACTATATATCAGATAGACCTAACAGACATCTAGATATAGACACCTCTGCTCAAAAACAGAAGAATACACATTCTTCTCAAGTGCATATGGAACACTGTCGGGAATATATCATATGTCAGGCCATAAAACAAGAGATAATAAAGTTAAAAGTTTTGAAATCACGCAAAGTATGTTTTTCCAAAAAAAAAAGAAATAAAATTATTAATAAATAACTGAAGAAAATCTAGAAAATTCACAAATATATGGAAAGTAACATACTCAAGTAACTGATGGGTCAAATAATAAATCACAAAGGATATTAGAAAAAAGGTTGACATGAATGAAAAGAAAAGCACAATACGCTAAAACTTCTGGTACACCACAAAGTGATTAGAGGGAAAGTTATAGCTATTAACACCTGTATTTTTTTTAAAAAAAGAATTATCTCAGATCAATAACCTAACCTTCCACCTTAAGAAACTAGGAATAAAGAGCAAACTAAATCCAAAGTAAGCAAAAGAAAGCAAATAATAAATATTAGAACAGAAATAAAAGAAATAGAAAATAAAAAAATAATAGAGAAAATCAACAAAACCAAAGATTAACTCTTTGAAAATATTAGCAAAAGTGACAAATGTTTAACTAGCCTGATCAAGGAATAAAAAGAGGATTCAAATTACTAAAACCAAAAAAGACAGATGGAATGACATCACCAAAAATGGTGGAGTAGGAAACAAAAATCCTCAATAGAATTCTAGAAAGCCAAATCTAGCAATATGTAAAAAAGAATTATACACCATGACCAAGCGCAATTTATTCCAGAAATGCAAGGTTGCTTCAATATACAAAAATCAATCAATCTAATACATAATCATGATACATGATACATGATACTACATCAATATAATGAAAGATAATTGCAACAGCATCTTAATAGATGCAAGGGGAAAATTTGGCAAAATGCAACACTTTTATGATGAAAACATTAAGAAAAAATAATAAAATTAGGCATAGAAGGGAAAATCCTGAACCACATGAAAGGCATGTATGAAAAAATCTATGGCTAATATCATATTAAAGGCAAAAGAAGGAAAGCTTTATCTCTAATATCAGGAACAAGATAAAGATGTATAGTCTCATGACTTTTATCCAACATTGTACTGGAGTTTCCAGCTATGGCAGTTAGGCAACAAAAAAGAAATAAAAGACATCTAGTTTAGAAAGGAAGAAGCAAAACTGTTTCTATTTGTGGATGACATGATATTATATATAGAAAACCCTAAACAATCCACAGGGAAAAAATACCAGAATTAGTAATGAGCTCAGCAAAATTGCAGGATAAAAGCCCAATATACAAAAAATCAATTGAATTTCTGTACAATGTACAATCCTAGAAAGGTATTAAGAAAGCAATTCCATTTAAAATAGCATGGAAAAGAATAAAATAATTAAGAATAAATGTAAAAAGAGAAGTGCAAGACTTGTACACTGAAAAAATGCAAAAGATATTTGAAAGAATTAAAGATCTACATAAATGGAAAAACTCCATATTCATGGATTGAAATGCTTAATATTTTTAAGATGTCAATTCTCCCCAAACCGATCTAGAGATTCAATGCAATTCTTATCAAAATTCCAGCTGTCATCTTTCTTGAAATTGACAAACTTGTCACAAAATTCTTATGAAATTGCAAAGTTCCTAGAATGGCCAAAAGAATCTGGAAAAGGGGGGCTGGCCCTGTGGTGCAAACTCTGCTGCAGTGCATGCACTGTTAAGTGCATGCACTCTGCTGCAGTGGCCCCGGATTCCCCAGTTCGGATCCTGGGCACACGCCTACACACCGCTTGGCAAGCCATGCTGTGGCGGCGTCCCATATAAAGTGGAGGAAGATGGGCACGGATGTTAGCTCAGGGCCAGTCTTCCTCAGCAAAAAAAGAGGAGGTTTGGCAGATGTTAGCACAGGGCTGATCTTCCTCACAAAATAAATAAATAAATGCAGGCTCACAGGGATTGTGTGACTCACCCAAGTCCCCATGCCTAATGGGAGGCAATGTTATGATCTGAACTCAGGTCTATCAAAAAGTCAGACAATTTTCTTTCCACATTTTTGGCTTCTGGTGACTTATCAATGTGACATGATAATATGCTGAAATATTAATTTGTACCATTTTCTTAATATTTTTCCCCATCCCACCTGCTTATTCAGGCAGTGTCAGGCCCTCTTATAGTCATTCCATCACTGAGATTTTTCTCAAGACAAAAAGCAAAGGCAGACTGTCATTAAGCACCATTTCTGCCCATTGAAAAAGCCCACAGTCATCAAAAAAGTGATGCTGAATATTTACATCAGAGATAAAGAGTCATATTCAAGAGATCAAGGAGTAGAGGGAGAGAAATTGAGGCCAAGAAGAGAGACATGGAGCCCTGTGGCAGTGACTGCCCATCTGAGCTTCCTGCAGTGTCCCTGAAGTTGACATGATGTCCAAGGGAGATGGATGAGGTACCAGAGACACAATCTTGCCACCAGAGTCTCCAGCCTTACAAAGTCCCTAGGCTCTGGCACAGACACCCCAGAGCCCCAGACCTGAAGGGGCAGTATGGACTGAGACATCCAATATCTTGAGGAGACCAGAGAAAATTGATGATCAATGGCCAGAAGGTCCTACCCAGTGTTTTGGCACAACATACGCTATGGGAACTTCGCCCAACTTGGAGGAGCCATGAAAAGGAATGATGTTGTAATTCCCACTAGCCCAGAATAAGGGGACTGAGAGCAAAAACTAAAGTGCTTTAAAGAAAGAAAAAATGTTAAGTTTCTTGTCACCTTAGTGCAAAGTTCATATCCATTAATTTAATCTTGATGGAAGCACCATATATGTTTTAGCACAGCCTCACACTGTACCATTTAGAGCACTTTGAAATTATTTTAGTTGATTTTCCTATACTGGACTCTAAATAAATGGAGGAATTTGCCTGTTTTAGATCCAGATGTTCTGACTCCACATCTTGTGTCATTTGTGCTAAGCTGAGTGGATGGGAAAGGCACTGTGTGGGTTTCCCTGATGAGAATAGATTTGTGCCTGAGCTTGTAGGAGGATGGGTGAGGTAACGCAGTGTGGGCCAGGGCTAAGAGTGTGTATATTAGTCAGGATTCTCCAGAGAAAGAGAACCTACAGGATATATATATATAAAGAGGGAGAGAGGTATATGCCAGCAATGAATCTGGAGGAAAATCATGTGTTTTTCTTTCCTGGAGAGCTACTATATATGTGCAGCCGATATATATAAATATGAGACATTTATATATGTCACCCTTATCTGACCCCCCTATTGGGCACTTCTATGATTTGAGAGAAGCAGTGGCCTAGTGTCTAGTTCTTTTCTGTGAACTGGAGAGAGCAGAGAGTACATAATTTGCAATTATCTAACCTGTCTGGAGGCTGCCTGAGGGATTGGTTTCCATCTCATCTAACTTGGAGATCATACAACTCAAAGCGGCACAGTTTAGATCTCAGGTGAGGCAAAGCTGCAGGAAGAGGAGGGCACAGCTCATGAAAGCTACAAGGGGATAGTCAATCTGATGATGACTAGCACACAAAATTACAGATTGAGTAACACAACTGAATAGCTAAGGCCCCAAGAAGATGCAGAAATGAGGTTCTGAGGGAAATTAAGACATTTAAAATTAGTCATGTATATGGAAGAATCAGAAAAAAGCACACACACAGGTTTAGGGAAGACACATGTCCAGGAACCATCTGTGAAGACAAGTCTTCACTCAGGCTGAGCCCAAAGCATAGAACAAGCCCTGATAATTAGTGAAGGTCTACCCCTGTATGGAGCCAGTCTACTAATTTTCAGCAAAAGACCACAGGCATATAAATAAACAGGAAAACATGACCCACTCAAAGGAACAAGATAAATCTCCAGTAACCATCCCTGATGAAACACAGGCATCAGACTTACCAAACAAAGACTAAAATAACTGCCTTAAAAGTGCTCAAAGAGTTAAAGAAAAACACGAAAAACAAACCAAAGAAAATCAGGAAAATGATATACGAACAAAATGAGAATATCAACAAAGAGATATAACTTACTTAAAAGGACCAATCAGAAATTCTGGACCCAAAAAGTAAAATAACTTAAATGAAAAATTCACTATAGTGGTTCAACATCAAACTCGAACAGGCAGAACAAAGAATCAGCAAACTTGAAGAGAGGTCATTTGAAATTGTTAAGTCTGAGGATTCAAAAAACTAGTGAAGAAAAGTAAAGAGAGTCTAAGAGATTTATGGGACACAATCAAATGGACCACATACACATTATGGGAGTCCCAGAAGGAGAAGACAGACAGAAAGGGGAAGAGACATTATTTGAAGAAATAATGACCAAAAATTTCCCAAATTTGAGGGATTTCCCATGAACCTGAAAATTCAAGAAGTTTTATGACTTTGTGTGGAATCAACCTGAAGATACTCACCCTGAGACACATTATAATTAAACTGTCAAATGCAAGAGACAACAAAAGAATCTTGAAAGCAACAAGAGAAAAGTGATTAATCATGTATGAAGAAGCCTCTACAAATTATCAGCAGATTTCTCAGCAGCAACTTTGTAGGCCAGAAGACAGTGGGATGACACATTTAAAGTGCTGAAAGAAAAAAACTGTCAACTGAGAATTCTATATCCAGTAAAACTGTCTTTCAAAAAATGAGTGAGAAATTAATACATTACAGCTAAAGAAGTTCATTACCACTAGACCTGTCCCACAAGAAACGCTAAAAGGAGTCATTCAAATTGAAATGAGAGAATGGTAGACAGTAACTCAAAGCCATATAAAAATATAAAGTTCTCCAGTAAAGGTAAATACATGGACAAATATAAAAAACAGTATTAGTGTAATTTTAGTTTATAACTCCATTTTTATTCTTCTGTAGGATTTAAAAGATGAGTATAAAAATAATTATAAATCTATAATAATGGGTACACAATATGTGAAAATGGAATTGTGACATCCATAACATAATATGGGTGAGGAAGTTTTAAAAAAGTAGTTTTTGTATGCTATTTAAGCTAAGTTGGTATCAGTTTAAAACAGATTGTCATAGCTTTAGACAGTTATATGGAATTCTCATAATAATCACAAAGAAAATATCTATGGTATATACACAAAAGGAAATGATAAGACAATCAAAATGTTTCACTATAAAAAAAATCAACTAAACACAAAGAAAGGCAGAAATGGAGGGAGATGAAGATCACAAAGGCTATAAGAAATAGAGAAAATAAATAACAATGGTAAATCCTTTCCTATCAGTAATTGTTTTAAATGTAAATGATTAAAATATCCAAATGAAACACATAGATTGGCAGAATGGATTTTTAATAAAACACACACACAATCCAAATATATGCTATCTACAAAAGATTCACTTTAAATCCAAAGACATAACTAGGTTGCAAGTGAAAGAATGGACAATGATATTCCATGCAAATAGTAACCAAGAAAGAGCAGGGATGGCTAAACTAATATCAAGCAAAATAGACTTTAAGTCAAAAACTGTTAAAAGAGACAAAGAAGGACATTATATAATAATAAAAGAGTTAATTCACCAAGAAGATATAACACTTATAAACATATACACACCACACATCAGAGTTCCTAAATATATAAAGCAAACATTGACAGAATCGAAGAGGTAAATACACAGCTCTACAATAATAGTATGATACTTCAGTACCCTACTACAGTAATGGCTAGAACAACCAGACATATTAATAAGGAAATAGAGGACTTGAACAACACTACAGACATATAGAGGATACTCCACCTAACGAAAGCATAATATACATTTTCTCAAGTGCATATGGAACATTCTCCAGGATAGACTATATGTTAAGCCACAAAACAAGTCTCAATGAATTTAAAAGATTCAAATCATACAAAGTCTCTTTTCTAACCACAATGGAATAAGACTAGATATCAGTAGCAGAAAGAAGCCTGGAAAATTAACAAGTATACGGCAATTAGACAGCATACTCTTAAACAATAAGTAAATCAAAGAAGAAGTCACAAGGGCAGTTAGAAAATATTTTGCAACAAGTGAAAATGAAAATACAACATACCAAAACTTGTGAGATACAACAAAAGCAGTGCTAAGAGGGAAACTCATTGCTGTAAATGCTTACATTGAAAAAGAAGAAAGACCTCAAATCAACAACCTAACTTTACATCTTATGGAACTAGGGAAAAAAAAAAAGAACAAACTACATTCAAAGCTAGCAAAATAATAAGATTAGAGCAGAGATAGATAAAACAGAGAATAGGAAAACAATAGAGAAAATCAACAAATTAGTTCTTCAAAAATAATAAAATTGACAAAGCTTTAGCTAGACTGACTAAGAAACAAAGAGAAGAGTCAAATAACTAAAATCACAAGTGAAAGAGAGAACATTGCTATTGAATTTACAGAAATAAAAGAGATTTTAAGAGATTACTACGAAAAATTGTATGTCAACCAATAGATAGCCTAGATTAAATGGAAAAATTCCTAGGAACACAATCTGCCAAGACTTAATCATGAAGAAATTGAAAATCTGAATAGACCTATGATTACTAAAGAGATTGAGTCAGTAATCAAAAATCTCCTGACAAAGAAAATCTCGGGATCATATTACTTCACCGATGAATGCTACCAAACATTTAAAGAAGAATTAACACCAATTGTTCTCAAACTCTTCCAAAAAATTGAAGAGGAGGAAATACATTAAACTTATTCTTTGAGGCCAGCATTACCCTGATACTAAAAAATGAGCAAAATAACTGAAGAGAAACTTTATGTTAAAAAACTATTTA
The DNA here is from genome assembly GCF_057802395.1 of Ceratotherium simum simum. Lineage (NCBI taxonomy): Eukaryota > Metazoa > Chordata > Mammalia > Perissodactyla > Rhinocerotidae > Ceratotherium > Ceratotherium simum. Next base: position 85,815,737 of record NC_141906.1, on the reverse strand, counting down.
AATGGTAAATAAACAAAAAATATGTTAAACATTAGTCATCAGATAAATGCAAATTAATATAATAATAACTAAAATTTAAAAGGTTAACAATACCAAGTATTGGTGAGGCTGTAGGAGAACAAATATTAGTACTCTCATGCACTGTCAGTAAGCCTGTAAATTGGCACAAATCTTTGGAAAACTGGCAGTATCTACTAGAGGTGGCCATAAACTCAACAACTCTACTGCTCAGTATACACAATGGAACTGTGTACATGCATGAGTCCTGACACATGTACACAATGTACAACACTCTCCACAAGGGCTCCCAGCTGGAAACAACACAAATGTCCATAAGCAGTATAATGGATGAATAAATTGTGATGTATTATTACAGAATTCTGTATTATGTAGGAGTAAGAGATACATGAAAAATATATGTATGTGGATAACCCTATGACCATCAAGATTCTGGTGCTTGTAATATGTGAAATATTGAAGCTATTAAATCATCTCTCTCTATGTTGTTTACCAAGGTGTAGCAGATTAAAGATGACTAATAATCCTTTTCTCTGGCTCCTTTTGAGAGGTAAAATCTCATTCTTCTATCCTTGACTCTTTGACGGCTTTAATGATTTGTTTGATCTGTTAATATGGTGAAATGACATTTGGAGACATTCACAGCTAGGATATAAGACAGCCTGAGGCTTTCTCCTGAGTCTCCTAGAACACTTACTCTAAGTAAATACAGACACCATGAAAAAGCCAGATGACTCTGAGATAACCAGGCTGAGAGGCCATGTGTAGGTTCTGTAGTCAATGATCCCAGCTGAGTACAGCCTTCCAGCCATCCCTGCAAGAGTTACAGGACATGTGCGTGAAGCTATTAAGGTTCTCCAGACTTGCTCATCCACCAGCTAAGTACCACTGAATGACCTCAATCTATGCCATGAGGAGCGGTAGAATCATCAGATGAACATTGCCTAAATTCTTGACTCATAAACAGTGAGCTATAGTAAAATGGATGTTATTTTAATTCATTAAGTCTTACAGTGATTATATATACATATAGATACATGTATATATATTTGGTGCCTAAGATAGGCAAAATTCTAAAACATATGGTCTTTGATCTGGGATGGGTGGCAAGCAGAAGCTAGAAGATGCTCAAGGAGACTATTAGTGAAAGATGGAAGAACAGGGAGAAAATTTTATTGATGGCAGAATGAAAGGAAACCCTTATTATATAGTGGTAAAATTTGAAAATGTTTTTTGCCAGCAGTAATGTGGAACAAAGAATATGAATCTAATGATCTGGTGGATTTAGCCAAGGAGATTTCCAGGCAGAATGTCAAAAGCGCCAGCTGGTTTCTCATAGCAGCACATAACATGATATGAATAAAGAAAAATGTGTTAAAAAGTTTTCAAGTAAAATTTAGAGGGAAATATAAAGCATTCAGAACTTCCTAGATTCTACAATAAGATTGTTTCTCATTCCCAGCTATCCAGAGTCAAAAGGCTCAAAGAATGAAGAATAGCCTCAAGGTAAGGACCACCTCAGAGGTGTGCCTATAAGCCCTTTTGCTGAGACTTCAGAAATATTTAGGGGTATGTTTTTATAGCTACTCTCAACTAGAGAAAAATGTCCCTGAGGGTGTTAGCCTACAGAACCTGTCTCTCAGTTCAAGCCAGAAAAAGATTGTTTCAAAGAGATTTTTTAGTGTAACTTTTACTTGTGGACAACAATGTATTTATATGAAATAAGATCACAGAAACCCAAAGTTTTTAAGAGGATTGTATTGGTAAATGCACCATCAACTTGGACTAAAAGGAACAGAAACTATTCAAAATGAAGAGTCTTCTGAGTCCAACAACTTTCTATAGGCAGGAAGTAAGCTGAGAAACTTGTCCAGCTGCAAATACAGACCATTTCTTAAAAAGGAAAGGATGATTCAGAGGGCAGAAAGAAGATCCAAAAGGGCAAAGCCAAGAGCCACAGTCATTCCCGCGGAGCAGAACTGGGCTCCAATTAAAGAATTGGCAGCATATGCCTAACTGAATTTCAGAATGGCTATGACCCTTACATTCTCTCTCTTTCTGAATTGGAGTATCTATTGTGGTGATCCTACCTCTGCCCACCATTTTCTATTGGGTGTGAGAGGGACAGACAACTCATTTCTGTAGTACTTAGGTCTTTGGATTGAGGGAAATATACTTGAGGAAGTACATCCAGGAGCCTCATCTGCTCCTGGACCTAATTTATGTGATAATATCTGGATTTGGATAATGATGTCCTCGATCATAGATAGTGATATCCAGGCATTTCTGTCAAGGTGCCAGATGTAAGTGAAGCCATCTCGACCCTCCAGGCTTGCCCATCTCCCAGCCAAGAACCATTAAATAACTTCAGTCAATACCACCAGAAATAGAAGAATCCCCCAGCTTAACCCTGCATAAACTCCTACCCACAAAATCATGTTATAATAAACTGATTATTTTAAACCACTAAGTTTTGGGTAGTTTGCTACACAGCAATGGCAGCCAGAACACAAGGCTTATATGTGTACTACACATTGTAAAACTTTTTTCACCCTGCCTTATAATTTACCTGTTTCCTATCTGAACACCTTATCAGAATGTAATTACTTCAACAGGAGAAATACCACCTTAATCATGGTTGTATCCTTCACAGCACTTAATGCAGTCTCTGGTCTACCATAAGTATCCAATATGGCGAAATTAGGACCAGAAGCCAGGTGTTTCTTTTTTCATTTCCTCCACAAACACTTTTTAGTTCTTTCTCTAATTCTAAGCACTATGTTAGAGCCTGGGCACATAAAGGTGCAAGACTGAACCCTTGTCACAGTCTGTAGAAAAGAAGAGAAAGAAGTGGAAAATTACAGGGCAGTGATAACTGTTGGTTTTCAGACACTTAATCCACTTAGGGGACTACGGGAAATGTTTCCAAGAGAGAACAAAATGATTTGAGCGTTGAATGATGATAAGCAATTAAAGGACGAAGGATAGCAAATGGACACTTTAATAAAGAGGGAAGAGCATGTGGTGGCAGAGAAGTGCACGAGAGGATCCTCTACTCTGGAAACCACAGGTGGAGCATGATCACGCACTGGAGCATGTGTCAGTTGTGGAGAACTGGCAGGAGGTAGTGCTGGAGAAATCAGCAGGACATTGTGTTCCATACTGAGGACTTTAAATTAAAGGCAATGGGAATCTGTTCTAAGGTTTTGAGCAAGAGATGGAGAAGAGCTGATTAATGTTTGAAAAAGGTTGCCCAAGTAGCAGGAGTAGCAGAAGCCATGGTAGCAATCCAGGCAGGACACTATGAGGGTATGACCTCAGGCAGTGATGGTGGGGACGGAGAGGATGGGGCAGATTAGAGAGGCGTTTATAAAGCGGAATTCAAAAGGACTTAGTGTGGCAGTAACAAGAAGGGAGGCCTCCAGAAAAACACGAGGTTATAAATTTGGGTAAAAGAGAAGGAATAGAGAGAGAAGACAAGATGGGAGATTGGAGGTGAGACACAGAGTGTGAGTTGAGGTATATGTTGGAGACAGGGCATACGATTAGAGTTGGAAACTGAGAGAACTTCTAAGTCCAGCTCAGATATGTTGCATTCGAGTTTCCTGTGGACCATCCATCTGCAGATGTACAGCAGGTTGCTGGAGTTCACAAAAGGCTTTGGGGCTGAAGATTCATAGTCAAGAGATATCAGGTGGTGACCACACCTATGGTTTTGGATGAGAACACTCATGGAGAATGCCAAATGGACCAAAAGAGATGTGTGGGTTGAAGGAGGCAGGCTAAAAAAGGCAATGAGAAGCTGCAGCTCCAGCTGAAAGGAAAGTCTAGAAACACAATGCCATACAGGACAAGGGGCAAGGGCATCAAGTTTCAGAAGTAGGACACAGTCACACGGTTCAAATGCCATGGTGAAGTTGAGGATGTTCAAGTGGGTTTAGTAAGTAAAAACAAATTTGTGCAGTCATGAAGGTAATGTCAATTCTATGGTATGGGGGGGAAAACGTTGCAACAGAGACAAATCAGCAAAGATTTTTCGTTGTTTTAAGGAGAGTACATTTTTGGAAATGGCCATGGGACCTAGGTGAGTACTCTGGCTGAGTACACGGGCTGGAGAAGGATGGACCATCCTCCTAAGATGTTCTGTGAGGGAGCGGTATCCCTCAGGGGACAAGTGGGTGAGTCAGGCAGAGAAGGGAAGGGATTGCACAGTGAGGAGAAAAAAGGAGGGCACTGCTTGTTTGCTTTGTACTTATTTTTCTAAATGTCAGAACAACTTTCCAGAGCAAACGGTTGAAATGTTCCAGAGGGATTGTAGCAGATAAGGTACAGGGGAAGAACTTGAGTGACATGTGACTGACATATGATGAAGCAGCATGGGACAGGGATGTCTGACACCAGGGCTTGGAAGCCAGAGTCTCCTTCATTCACACCTGCGAAGCATCAGGCTGAAAATGACTGGGAGCACTTTCTTTAGAAATTAACCTTCCTCCATTTAGAGCAGTGAAATCACCATGAATTTTCCATTTTTCATTGGAATCTCTGACTTTTGGAAAATACAATATGATGAAATTTAACAGAACAAGTTCCAGAATAAGAGTCTTCACAATCAAATCCTAGGTCTGCCATTTATTAACAATTTGAACTTGAGAAACGTTTTATTTTCTGTATATTTCATAGTTTGTAAAATAATGTTCTTACTTCAAAAGGTTGTTGGTAGATTAAATGAGATAATTCACAAAAAACACTTAGAACAATACCTGATTCAGAGTAAGCATTTCATAACTGTAGCTGCATATACTTAGTAGTAGTAATTATTTCCCACTGGGCTCTCCAGGAGCTTCTTTGGGGTTTGCCCATGAACAGGAGGGGACAGAAGCTGTTGAGCACACAACACAAGCCAGAATGCCTCTGTCACGGCGGGGATCCCAGCTGGCTTCTCTGCCCACGACACTAATTCAGTTGCCTTCTCTGTTTTGCTGATCTAACTCCCATGCTGTCAAAGCAAATAAATGGGAGAATGAAATGATCATTTCTTCAGGAACTAAAGGAGTCTTTTCTTTCATTCATGTTTCTTGTAGTCAGAAGAAATAATTTTAGGAGATTTTCAATCACTCTAAGAAATATTATTTTACTTTATCTTTACAACAAAGTTGTCAAAGAGGTAGGAGGAACACACTGTCCCATTTTACTGATGAGGCTCTGAACTGCTGGAGGACATGGTAAGATCTCATGTTACTCGCCCTGTATGGCTGCCCTCATGACCATCCAAGGTCCCAAATTGAGAAAGTGTCTTCCTGGTGCAGGAAAATAACCATGAGATCACTCAGGAATTCTGTACACAGTAATTTCTTTCTGTAACTAAAAGGAGCCTTTCCTCAACAGTGCCAAGGGTAGATCACCAAGGCCTTCGTGAGAGCTGCTCTGGGCTTGGAAAGAGAAGATAGACGGAAACTGCTGTTTTCTCTTCCCACTCCCTCTCTTCTTTTCCTTCTCTGTGTCTTTCAGAGCAGAGATGAAAGACCAAGTGGCCTGCTCGTGTGATGATGACCGAGTGGGCTCAGGACAAGTTATTTCTCCACTGGAAATAGCAGTGAAGTCTGACTGCCAATGAATCCTCTTCGCAAGGTGCTCCTTGACACAAGACACTAATGAGCCTACCCAGATCTGTGGCCTGACACCAGAGCAGAGGGAGAGAGAGAATGATGAGATGGCCTGTCACAGGGACAGGGAGAAATAATGCACATGGCCAGAAGGCAGCTGGTTCAACTAGGATATAAACCTCTCATCAGGAATCAACTGCTCCTTGGTGATGATGGCAGGGAGATTAGTATGGGCTGGGGGTGGAGAGCAGAGGAGAATGAGGGAGGGGTTGTGCAGAGCTGCTGAGAGGGGACATCCACACACAGCTGTGTTCCTACAGCAGGTCCACAATTGCTTGGCATGGACTTGACCTCCTCTGCCTCCAATACCTGATCTGTTCCTGTGAGAGCAGGGATAGATGATGTATTCTTCATCTCAACGATGACTCTCCAGGAAATAAATTCATCTGCCTCCCTGGAGAATTTATTCTAGCAACTCTTAAATAGAAGAAATTCCCACCAAGTAAATAAATCCAAGAATACAGATTGCATTCAGAGTGGAGAAAATATTACCCTGGCTCTTGGTGTCACGCGTCTTTATGTACATCCAGATTTGTTACTTGTAGTTTATCTGCCAGTGAAGGAATATACTGACAAAACTTGCTTTTATTAGCATCTCTCTGCACATGTGTCAAGTCTGGTTTCAATTCTGTACTAGGAAAACATGACAGGTAGGCACAGCAGAGCATGTAAGAAAAACTTATAGGCAGAGGGGGAGAGGTAGCCTGCGGGGATGCAGTGAGCACTTGGGCTAGAGTCCATTCGAGCATCCTGTGCTGGGTACCTCTCACTGTGCAACTTCAGCCTGCCATGCAACCTGCTGAACTCCAGTTTCATTAAAGGTAAGAGATAGATACCCATCAACAGTAGAATAGAAAAATGTGGCATTTTCACCAAAGGCTTACTAAACAGCCATGGAGCAGGAACAATCCACAGCCACACAACCATGTGAATGAATTTCATAAACTTAACATTGAAGGAAAGAAGCGAAACATAAACAAGCACATACTGTGTCACTCAATTTATGTAAAGTAGAAAATTGACAAAACTAATATACATTGGCTGTATTAGTAGTTACCCTTGAGAGGGTATGACGAAGAGCTCAGGGAGACTTCTAGGGTGCTGGCCATTTTGGTTTCTTGATCTGAATGCTGATTACATGAGTGTGTTCTGTTTATGAAAACTGACCAAGCTCTACATTTGATATATGCACTTTTCTGTACTTACAGTAATCTTCAAAAAAAAGTTAGAAAACGGGAAGTGGGGGTGGGAAGAGAAGAACAAATTGAATCACTTCTGGGGTTTCATCCAGCCCTAACAGGCTGACAAACTAGTTTATTAATCATTACAACTTTTGTTTCTCATCCTTTTAATGCTTTGTTTCCTCCCTTTGGCTGCTTTTTCCATCAGTAGATAATGATGTGAGGGTGGATTGGGCAGAATAAATGGGGGGGACTTAGTACCTTCACTTGGCTTCCTACAGGCAGCTCTGACCTCAGGCTCAGTGGGAAAGGGGGCTGGGCTGTGGTTTTCAATCAAGCTTGGTGCCATCAGTAAATGTCAATGATTGTCATTTCTCTATCCCTAGAAGACAATTCTCAACCTAATCCTTATCTCTGGGCAGAAAAATTGAAACTGTTCCCGGATTTTGGAATTTGTGAAGGCCATTATAAGTGAAAAAGAAATTTTTATTTTCTGTGAAGAGATATGATAAACTATACATTTTCTCATTATCTTCTTTATTTTGATACCTAACATTCGTGGAGAACACAAGGCGCTTTGCCCTTGATTAAGATGTGCTATTTTAAGATGTTTGCTGCATTGGATATAGATTTACGCAGCTCTCGACACCTTCTCCTCTAGCTCTCTTTGTGAAATAGTGAGGCAGTTGTCCTGGTGAAAATCTAGGGTCTGGACCTAATGAATAGAGGTGTATTTTGCACTGAAAGTTGAGGAGAGCCGTGCTGATTCTTCTTCACCCTCTCATGTAAATTCCATAGCATTTAGTCTGTATCTGTTGGAAAGCAAAAGGCAACTCAAATCCTGAGTTGAGTATACCTCAAAGTTAGGGGTTTTAAGGTAGGTGGTGGGTCACCCACCTGGCAGGTAGGCAATAAACCAGATGTGTGTATGACTTTGAGGTCAAGATGAAATTTCCTGTTCAAAATCAGCCAAAAGTAATGGAATAAACATCTGGTTGGCAGATGAGCCTAGCACTCAATATTTAGGCCAAGTAGATGGTTCAAAGCCTGGTGTGGCCTTTGGGAACTGGAAGGGCAAGGTCGTTGTAGGGCAAGTAGGGCAGGCAGGATCAGTGAAGAAAAGGAAGAGCAAAAGGGAACAACTTCCACTCCAGCTAGAGACAGGAATCTACCTTAAGCAGGGAATCCTCTGCCTGAAGTGAGGGACCAGAGGACAGGGGCGAGGGTGGAGTGCAGAAAGCAAAATCCTACCACACAGGAATACTGTCAATATATCCTTTTCAAAAGGGGCAGTCTGTCACTGGCTGCCTGTCCATTCGTATCTAACTTACTCAGTGTTTACTTATTGAGCATCTACTACCTGTTGATGCCAGGCACAGTTTTGAGGCACTGAGAATACAAATGTTAAACTGCTTCATAGGCTCTGCCAACACAGAAACATACAGATGGCAGGGCATGCAAGGATAGATTACCAACAGTGCATGGGAGTCAAGGAGTGTCTGTGGGTTAACACTGCCATGAGATAAGGTAGGGAGGAGCAGGGAGGACATTGCATCAGCATGCCATGTTTTGGAAACTTTGATGAAATCCAGTCACTCAACAAATACTTACTGAGCACCATGCTTAACCTTACAACACAGGACAGTGGTGATCCCCATTCTACTGGAGCTTACATCCTGGCTTGGAAACAGCTCCATAGGCATAGAGTATATTCCAGAAACCCCAAGACAAGAGGCATTCAGTGTAGACAATGATGGTGATGATCTACGGCGTGAGAAGTTTGGAATTTATCCTGGAAGCACTGCGGAGTCACTGAAGTACTTTAAGTAGAGAAATAGTAACCTGGGTGAGAAATTATGAGCTTCTGGAAAGCAGAGAGAAAGTGAAGGACTCCAGAGATATTTACACCTTATTCATTTTCACATGCACCCTATTCAGTGACTTTCCTCCTCTCTACCCATTGGTTACAGCCTCATCACATCCAAACTGGAACAAGACAGTGGAAAGACCAAGGCTATCTTCCTGTCTCACCCAAGTGTTCCACCACCCTCGTTGTGAATAAATGGAATGAAGTGAGCCAGCTTCATGAAGCTCAAACCTGGGTCCTCTGCCTCCTTGGGAACATCTGATCTTACCTGTAGAGCGACCCACAGGCAGTTATAGACTCAAGGAACAGTCTTTTAGCCCAACCTGGAAAGGCCTCCTCTGTCCTTGTCACCACAAAAAATGAATGAAGGTCTTGGTTCTTCACATCATGTTGAACTCCAGGTTTTCCAACCATCATCAGAAAGAAACTAAAGCAGTGAATATCAGTTTGTGGTTGAAACCATGAGTGATATGCTCTAGGACATTTCTTAAGGGAGTATATGAATCAGGATAATTACCACCACAGGCAAACCACAAAATTTCAGTGGATTAACACAAAGATGGCATATTTTTCACCCATGAAAGTTGTGACGTGGATTGGGACACTTTCTTCTCCAGGGAAGCTTTTTTCTTCTCCTTGACATTATTCAGGGATCCAGGCTGTTCTAACTTGTGGCCCACTCTCCTCAATATGTGGCCTTCACAGTTACAAAAGAAAAGAGAGAGAGAATGGAGGTGGCACACCAGCGTTTAACTGCCTCAGCCTTGAAGTGAGGCTTACAACCACAGGCCATTGGTCAAAGTGAGTCACATGACCCCAGTCCAACTATAAGGTAGACTAGAACAAGAAAAGGAACCTAGGCTCTTCTGTGAAACTGAGCTGCCTCTGCCATGAGATGACCCAAAACTCTAGTGCTGAAAAATGGACAAAGTAAAGAGCTGTTTGACCCTTTCTGAGAGACCACTGTAAACACTTCACCACCTCCTGGTATTTCAATCCTGTCCTAGACTTTGGGGGCATTGTTTTTCCCATCAGGAAATTTAAGAAGCTTCAGGCCATGAGCTAATTAATAACTGTGCATAAATTGGTTCTTGATTTTTTTTTTTAGAACATGCTTGATTGCAAAAAGTATATAAACTAATTAAGCAAATTAATGTTATTGTTGGTTTAGCTTTATCCTTGACCCCTTCTTCAGGTTTATAGATCCTAGCTTACCTTGTCCCTGGTCACCTGAGCGTCTGTCTTGGTGTCAGGACCCTAGCTCCTCCTATCTCCTCTGAAGTCTTTTCATATTTCCTGTAATAAAACCAAGCTTCTTTGACTATGTCTCCATCACCTTCTAACTGATTTCTTTGATAATAACCCCCAGGATATGGAGTAAACCTCTCTGCCCCCCAATCCTCGCACTTTCCCAAGAGAAGGGATGTTAATCTGATGGAACATAATCAAGATCACTGATCAGGCCATGGTTAGTAGTATGTGGGAATCAGCGTGCATAAAAAGGATTCTCTGTCTTTCTATCTCTGTCTCCTCTCCTTCTTCTCTATTCCCTAGAGAACACTCTCTCAATCTCCTCTTTTCTAATCTTACCTCTAGTTATGTATTCAGGCACCATTCCAGGTGCTAGGATTAAAGTGGAGAAATAAAGCAGACATGGACCTGCTTTCATGGAGGCTTCAATCTAGTGGAGGAGAAAGACAATAAACAAGTAAGTTAAAAAACTGGTTATGTATTGTGATAAGTATTGCAAAAGAAATAAACATCAGTGACCAGAGAAATAATTTAGGTAAAGAAGATCAAGATCACCTCTCTAGAAAAAGATCTTTAAGCTGATTTCTGAAGGGTGGTTGGTGAGAAGTTAGGAAGAAATGAAGAGAAGAGTTTCCAAGCATAAGGGACAACATGATCTAAAGCTCTGAATCAGAAACTGAGAGAAAGTTAGCAGGGCTGGATCCAGAAGTTCAGGTTCTTGGGTGACAATTAGTTGCTCTAATTTTATCCACATGCTTGATACAATTATTTAGAAAATAGTCTTGTCACATTACTGCCTCGCAAGAAATGCATGCTAACTAAAGGGGAAGACATAAATGGTGGAGGTCAACTGCTCAGGATACACATCTTCATATAACACCTCTATTTTCTCCTTGGTTCCCATCATCTGCCATTCCTGTGACTCCAAGTATGGAGCCTCTCCAGGGCTCTGTCAGACTGACTGACCTCTTCTGTCCACTTCTCTCTGTGCTTGCTCTACACTGTGACTTCTCCATATTGCTATCCATGAATATGCTTCCAAATATTTTCCATCTTCCAGAAATCTGTTAAAATATCACATTACTTATGGCCATGTATTCTTTCCTTTTAATGTCTTATATTTCTTTAAATTTATTGTTTAATTTTTTGTGTGTGTGTGAGGAAGATCATCCCTGAGCTAACATCCGTGCTAATCCTCCTCTTTTTGCTGAGGAAGACTGGCTCTGAGCTAACATCTATTCCCAATCCTCTTCCTTTTTTTTCCCCAAAGCCCCTGTAGATAGTTGTATGTCATAGTTGCACATGCTTCTAGTTGCTGTATGTGGAACGCGGCCTCAGCATGGCCGGAGAAGCAGTGCATCGGTGCGCGCCTGGCATCCGAACCCACGCCGCCAGCAGTGGAGCGTGTGCACTTAACCGCTAAACCACGGGGCCGGCCCTTGCCTGAAATTTTAATGGGGCCTTAGAATTGTGGTGAAGCACATGAAGCTGATTGACCAGCTATACAAAATAGCTCAATTATAGAAGAGAGGTCAAGGGATTTTGATTTTGTTGTTGGTTTGTTTTCTTTTAGATAGGAGCTACTTGATGAAGTTTGAACACTGATGAGAATGACCCAGTAGAGAAGGAAAAAGAATATATGAGAAGTTGAGATTGCTAGAGAAGCAAAATCCTTGGAAAAGTGAAACAGGATGAGAAGAACACCTGGGCAGGGACTGATAATAGTCTTATGTTCACAGTATGGGCGCCGGCCCCAGATTTTCTAGATTCCAATCCCATCTCCACTGTTTAATATTTGTATAACCTTGAGGAAATTTAACCTTTTGTGTCTCAGTTTCCTCATCTGGAAAAAAAATCAGGAATAATAACAATACCTTCCTCATAGGTTTGTTGTGATGATTACATTAGATAGTAGGTGTACAGTGGCTGATGCATAGAAGAGGCTTCATAAATATTAGCTATTTTTTATAAGAGGAGCAAAGTTCTTTCCTCTGTTTTATTAGGAGGAAGAAGATAACAAGCAAAATGCAAAAGAAATGTATTTTGGGGGGGAGGAGTGACTTTGAGAGAGTTTCTGTCTGATGGTTTTATTTTCTAAATAGGGTATGGAGAGAGGCAATAACCTAATTCTGGGAGTGAGGGGCATTCTGAGGATCTGAATAAAATGTAAAATATATAAAAAGTCAGAAAAGGGAGTGGTAGAGTGAGTTTGAGAAACACGGCAGTTTTCCTGCCCATACTGAGGCAAGTGGTCATGAATATAAAGTGATATAGGTCACTTGTGGTGTTACTATTCTTCAGCACAGCTTTGTTATGACTGTGTTAGACACGAAGGAAGCAGATGATTGTGTTCTTCCTGGGCTAGAGTTTAGGAAAATACCTACAGAGAAGTGAGAGGAATGAACTTATGTTTAAGGATATAATTAATAGTGTCCCATGGATTAAAGACAGGAAATAAGAGAGGCATAGAAGAGGTCCTGAAGAGATAGAGTAGTAGAGTACACTAGAGATCTTTTTTTTTTTTTTTTTTTTTAAAGATTTTATTTATTTTTATTTTTCCCCCCAAAGCCCCAGTGGATAGTTGTGTGTCGTAGCTGCACATCCTTCTAGTTGCTGTATGTGGGACTCGGCCTCAGGATGAACGGAGAAGTGGTGCCTCGATGCGCACCCGGGATCCGAACCCGGGCCACCAGCATCGCAGCGCGCGCACTTAACCACCAAGCCACAGGGCCGGCCCTACACTAGAGATCTTAATGAGGGTACAGAATGGACTCAGTCAGGAAACTTGAGCAAGGAGGCTGGTAGGATAAGAGGCTGAGGTCAGAGTGAGCTATTTGAATTCGTTTTCATATGGTTCTCGAAGATGACAAGTTTCAGGGTAAGACTGCACAGATAGTGTCTGCCACAGAGAGAGGGAAGTCACTAGAGATAGGAGTTACAGCCTGAGAGGCTGGAGTGGGGAAAACGTGTCGGTAGTCAAGCCTCCAAGTATAATGGCTGGGTTGAGGGTGGAGACAGAGAATGTTAGGAGGTGTGAATGTCTTTCATGAATGGGGAGGAGAAACCAGATGTCAGTGGATGACAGCAAGAAGGCAGTGTGTAGGAATATCTTAATAGCTGGTAGGGGGAGCCTCAGAGGGTCAGCCGTGTGTGTGCCTGTGTGTGCATGCCTGCATGGGCATGTGTGTGTGTGTGTGTGTGTGTGTGTGTGTGTGTGGAGTAGGGGGAGGCAAATATCTCACTACGGACAGCTACAATAGTTTCCTCCCTCTCCCACTGCTCCCTAGCCTCTGCCTTTCCTACATAGCCTCATTTGTGCTTTGTGTTTATTTAACTTAACATGCAAGTTTTGTGATAACTTCAGAAAACATTCTCAACTAACAAAATGTAAATGTATTCAGCTTGCTGTCTCATTTTACAGATATAATTTTCCCATTGATGTTTAATTGCCTTAAAATTCTTTCGAGGGTAAAAGCAAACTCTCTCTTCAACATTAGCTATTAAAATATGTATCACCAATTAATTTGCTGAATTGATTTGAGTTTTATGACACTTTTTTTATTGACTGAAAGTGAACTTCCAGTTATCAAGGGATTAGATATTCTCAGCTCAATATCCCTCTGAGAGTAGCAGAAAGCTATTCTGATATTTTGAAGATCCTGGGCCCCTTGTGACCAAATAGTGACATGAGCCCCAGTGTGTGATCAACCAAAGGAAGCATTTTCTTAAGTGGAAGATTCTGAGAAACCTAGAATCTAGTCTGTAAGCCACTGGGGCATTGCTACTTTGGCAGAAAAGCATATAATTTGCTTGCATTTTGGACACCAATGCACTGAATGTGTTCCATTATATTTAGATTGGAAGTATAAAAACACTTAGACATCCCTGCCCAGATCCTATCTTTCACAAAGTACAGGCTCCCAGAAGTGAGTAAATACCAGCTTAGTGTTTACCCTTCTTATCTTAAGTGTCTAGGGAATAGGAATAACAATATTTACAGTTTATCGAGTATTTTATGTGCAGGGCACTGTCTAAGCACGTTACATACATATCTATATATCTCTCCATGTTTATCTTCAGAGATATGTGAATATATATGTTCTTAATATATATTCATAGATAGATAAATAGATAGATCGATCTCCATTTTTAACCCTTCCACCAACCCTCTGAGGTAGGTGTTATAATTATCCCCATTTAGAGATAAGGAAACTGAAACAAAAAGAAAAAGTAATTGAGTCTGTAGAACAGACTAAAATGGAGTCACTTATGTCAGGGACAAAATGCAAATGGTCACTGCAGCTGCATAATGGAAATTTTACTAACCTTACATGAGTTTACAGCTCTTCTCAGAAATCAGCAGAGGACCCCAGCCAATCCCCAAACGCCAAGTCTGTTCATGCCATCTCTGGACTTCCTTGTTCCCCGACTCAGCTCCTTGATCCAAATAAGAAAGAAGACCACTAGGCAACCAATCAGCTGAAAAAGCCAAATAACTTCCGTGTTTACCTCATAAAAATCCATTAGTCTGTGAGCAGCTCAGAACTCATCACTCTCATAACCTTGAGTTTCCTGGGTTTCAGGTCAAAAGCCTTACAATAAACTCATCTTTCTGCTGTATTTTATTCAGTATACAGTTTGGTTTTTGACAGTTCAAAGCACATAGCTAGTAGAACGGGGCAGAGCCCAAATTGAACCCAGGAGGTCTGACCCTAAAAATGAAGCAACTTGAGTTTGAAATTAGGCCTTCTGGTTCCAAACACAACATTGAAATACTAAACTGAGTGTGCAAGTGAAATTTTGAGGTACAGGGGTATTGGGACCCCACCACAGATGTTTCCCCGAGTGTCTGTCTTGTGACAATCTCTCTTGGAAGGAAAGGGTGGCGTCCTCAGATATGTGGCTCAGACTTCTGATTCAGAGGGTGGGGCAAGGTCTCATCCATGTCCCTTTGATGACCCCTTGGCAGAGCCACCTGACTTGTTACATCTCTGACCTCTTACCCAACAACCATCCCTGATAAATATGCTGATTGCACTTTGATTGATCCCTATAATAGTCAAATAGACTCTTGGGCCCAGGCTTGATAAATGTTCCTGCTCTGGCCCTTTCAGAGGCAATAAATGAGGAAATGTGTCTGGCTGCAGCCCCAGTCTGCTCATCCAGCCCTGCAATACATGAGGGCTCAGCCTCTGCTTATAGCTGGGAGTTAATGGATCCCATGAGGAAATGGGCACCTTCTTGTGAGATAACTGAATCAGTTTCTCCCTAAGCCCAGTGGGTCTCAGAATGTTCTGGAGTCCTCCCTGGGACTGGGTCTTTCAGGGACTTAGCAAGTTCTTACCTCTACCTTTTTTCTTGCCATTTTCCCTGTTGTATCCTTGTCTGGAAAACTCTCATATTCCACAGCGTCACTCACTCAGCCTCTCTGTTGATCTCTGAGAGTTCTTCAAGTCTTCTTTTTCCTTCAAAAGTTTTCCCCGTCCAAGAGGCTGAGGAGGTTGCTTGCACATCTCCTTTCCTCCTTGGTCACTTGTCTGAACACGTTCTTCCTTCCTGCTCTCCCTCCTCCTCCTCACCATCCCAGGAAATTGACATGGGATCTGTTAGTACATTCCTCACGTTTGTCTCTGTCCCTTCCTCCTGCCTCACTGGTTTCTAGACACTCCTGGTTGCAATCATAGCTTTTCTCCAGCATCTTCACCCTGGATAGTCAGATCTCCAGTGCCCAGAACACAATGCTCTTATCAAGGAGTAGGGACTGTGAGGACACAGACTGTATCCAGAAGCAGGGAGAATCAAGTATTCAGCAGAGTCACCAAATCCAGTCAAACCCCTGGGGTCAGGTCCTCATCCCTTGCAGAAAAGCAACAGCCTCTATTTGTTGCCATCTCCAATCCACTAAGCATTGTTGCACAGGCATACTTTGTAAGCTATTACTTCATACCTCTAAATGAAAACCTTTAACAATAACAAATAAATTATTGGGGTGTTTATTAGGTGCTAAACATTTTTTATCATCTATTTTAAAGCTCACATAATTTTGTGAAGTAGGTGCTACTCTTGCTTCTCCATTCAGAGTTGATGAAACTGAGGATCAGATAGGTTAAATAACTTTTGCAGTGTCACAAACTTAGTAAGTAGTATGTAGATGTGGGTTGTGAATCCACACACTTTCAGCCTGCCTCCTTGGGCAAAACTCTGTATGACTTTCAAGCCATGGATTTGCATGCACTGACATGGAAGGAAACACTGATGTTTAATCAAACTATATAATTTATGCTTATTCACACACAGAGAGACATACACACTTGGGTGTGTATGTCTGTGTGTAAAGCAATTTGTAAAATGATATGCATACAAATATAGGTAGAGAGGTATAGGGAGGTGCTCATGTCATTCTTATAGCTCATTGTCAATCCCTCATAAAGAAGGACTGCATTCCCTACCAGGGAGCATGCATCAGATCTCATGGAGGATTCTGATTATCCCAGCTTCAGTAGCATCCCTATATCGCCAGAACCAGAGGGAAGATTAATGTGACTGGTCAAGCAGTAGTCACCTGTCCAACTATGGGAGTGGATAGGCTTGGGTTAGCCCTACTCACCTATAATGGGGCGTGGAGATTCTCCAATAATAGCAATGCTTAGGAGACACTTTCACCTTTAACTTGAAACACTCCTGCTACCTTTTCTCCAAATGTTCCTTCCACAAACCACCTCTGCACTGGTGGCAAGCCTCAAGACTCCCACCCCAATCCCCCTTGCCAACTTTCACGTTGCTGACTATATCTCTTTGTTGGTGTTATTCCTTTGGCTGATTATTCTTCTCCCTCTCTCCTCTACCTATTCAAATTCTACCAATACTTCAAAGCACAATTCAATTTCCATCTTACCAACAGGACCTTATGGTCATTCATTCATTCACTTATTCAAAAATATTTATTATGTGTTATGTACTAGGTGTTGTTCTACGTTGGTTGGCAGGGTGGAAGTAGACCCAAAATAATTCAGTTCCTACTCTTACTGATTTTATATTCTGCTGGGAAGTGTCTATGAACAAGTAGGCAAATATATAAAAAAGAAAATTTCACCTTGGAACAAGTATCATAAAGGAAAATAAACAAGAAGTTAAGACAGACAGTTATTGTGTGAGGGATGGTCATTACAGAGGAGGTGATATTTAAGCTGAAACTTAGATGATAAGAATAAACCACCTCTTGAATGAGCAGGGGGAGGAGGGTTCAAAAGTAGAGAGAACAGCATTTGCAAAGTCCTCGAGGTATGTGCTTGGCATTTGAGGAACAGGAAGATTAGCATGCCTGGAGTCTGGTGAGGGAGGAGATAGGTGAGAATGAGGATGGAGATAATGGGTAGTAAAATCATGTAGGGTCTGTGGGTCGTTATTCTAAGTGCTATAGAATGCGTTGAAAGGTGTGAGGCAGGGATGGACATAACCTGACGTATATTTTAAAGTACTCCAACCACCTTATGGAGAATGGATTGTAAGGCAGCAAAAGTAGAATCGGGGACACTAGTGATAAAGCTACCGAAGAAACACAGGGGAGATGGCTGCTGGATTAGAGTTACAGCTTCCTAGATAAGCCTGCTGCATCATTATATGGTACCCTTGTCATGTGTTGCTGGAATCTATTCACTAATTTTTGAGGAGTTTTGCTTCGATGTCCATGAAAGAAACTTGTATATTTCTTTTCTTTTAAATATTTGTCAGCTTTTTGTATTAGAGTTATGCTGGCCTCATAAAATGAGTTAGAAAGCATTCTCTCCTCTATATTTTGGACCAACTTTGTATAAGATTGGTATTAGTTCTTAAGTTTTTGATAGAGTTTACCAATGAAATAATTTGAACCTGAAACTTAGTTTATGAGAAGACTTTTTATAAAAATTGAATTTCTTACCAGATACGGTATTTAGATTTTTCCTTCTTGAAACAGTTTTGAAAATTAATGTTTTTCAGTAAATTTATCCATTTAATATAAGTTAGCAAAGTTATTGTCAAAACATTGTTTTTATATTCCTTATTGTTATTTTATATCTAGAAGGTTATAATAGTGATACCTCTGCTTTTATGTTGATAATCTGTATTCTCCTTTTTTTTTCTTAATTTGTCTTACACAGGGTTTATCAAATGTACTATTCTTTTCAAAGTATTAACTCCTTTAATGAGGTAAAATTCACATAGCATAAATTAATCATTTTAAAGTATAAAATTCAGTGACATTTGGTGCATTCACAATGTTATGCAACCACACCTCTTTATGGTTTCAAAACTTTTTCATAACCCCAGAAGAATATCCCATACCCATTAAGTAATCATGCTTCATTCCTCCCTCCCCCCATTCCCGGGCAACTACTAATCTACTTCCTCTCTCTAAGCGTTTTCCTATTCTGGATATTTCATATAAAAGAGGTCATACAATGTGTGATCCTTTGTGTCTGGCTTCTTTCATTGAGTATGTTGTTTTCAAGGTTTGTATGACTCTGGTGTGGCTGTCATAACAAAATACCACAGACTAAATGGGTTAACCAACAGAAATTTATTTTCTCACAGTTCTGGAAGCTGGAAGTTCAAGAGCAAAGTGCCACCATGGTCAGTTTCTGGTGAAGATTCTCTTCCTGGCTTGCAGACACACACCTTCTCACCATGTCCTCACGTAATCTTTCTTCAATGTGTGCTCATGGAGCAAGAGAGAGGAGGACAGAGAGTGAGCTCTCTTGTGTCTCTTCTCATAAGGACACTAATCCTAACAGATCAAGGCCCCACCCATCATAAGGTTAATGGCTTCATTTAACCTTAATTACTTTCTTAGTGGCTCCTTCTCCAAATACAGGTGCATTGAGAGTTGGGGCTTCAACAGTGATTTTGGGGAGAACACAAACATTCAGTCCATAACAAAGTCCTTCCATGTCGTAGCATGTATCAGTCCTTCATCCTCACACATTTGGTGTCAAATCTATGAATCCATTGCCAAATCTGAGGTCATGAAGATTTACCCCTGGGTTTTCTTCTAATAACTTTAGAGTTTTAGCTTTTTTATGTATGCCATTGATCTATTTTGAGTTAATTTTTGTATATGGAGTGAAGTAGAGGTCCAGTTTTCTTCTTTTGCATGTTGCTGTCCAGTTATCCATGCACCATTTGTTGAAGACACTGTTCTTTCCTCATTGGATGGTCTTGGCACCCTTGTCAAAAGTCAATTAGCCATAGATGTTTAGATGTTTGGACTCTCAATTATATTCCTTTGGTCCATGTATTGATCCTTATGTCATCACTGCACTGTTCTGATGACTGTATCTTTGCAGTAAGTTTTGAAATTGGGAAGTCTAAGTTCTGTAAACTTGTTTATCTTTTTCACTATTGTTTTGTCTACTCAGGGGTCCCTACAATTTCATATTACTTTGAGTATTTCCTTTTGCATTTTCAAAGAATTAACTTTTGACTTTGTGAGTTTTCTCTCTTTTTTTGTTCTGTATTTCATTGATTTCTAATTGTTACTATTTCTTTGCTACTTTGGATTAACTTGCTTTTATTTCTCTATCTTCTTATGGTGAAAATGAAGTTCATTAATGTTAGGCCTCTCTCTTTCTAATATAAGCTTTTAAAGTTATGTCTTCTTCTATACATGTTTAGAAACATCCAATAAATTTTGATATGCTATATATTCAAATATCATTTGGATCAAAAATATCTTCTAATTTCCCTTGTGATTGTGATTAATTATTTGATCCAAGGTTTATATCAAAGTAGACTATATAATTTCCACCTATTTGGGAATTTTCTAGATATCTTATTTTTATTGATATCTAATTAAATTCAATTATAGTCAAAGAACATATTCTACAATACTTTAATTTTTTAAGTTTATTGATACTTATTTTATGACCCAGCATAGGGCCAGTATACGTAATCTCCCTTAGTGACCTTTAAAACAATGTTTATTCCTCACTTGTGGGATGTAGTGTTCTGTAAATATCAATTATGTCAAATTGATTGATAATGTTCAGATGGCCTATATTCTTATTTATTTTTGTCTGATTGTTTTATTAATAGTTGAGGGGTTGGTAAAACTTCCAACTATGATTATGGATTTTTCTAATTCTCTTTTAAGATCTTTCAGTTTTCCTTCATTTATTTTGAAGTTATGAAGAAAGTCTTAGGCAAAAAAAGAAGAGAAGATGATTCTGTTTCAAAGTGGGACTCTGTCAGTGTGTGGGAGACTGTCTACCACAGAAGTTGGTCAAGGGGATGTGTCACTACATTTGAATAGTCTTGAATCCAAATACTATGACATTTCTTATTTTTATTCCTGATGGGGTTTTTTTTGGACCAGAAGATGTGGGTGAGTCCATAAAGTGAGGCTTTGGTAGTAGTCCTGCATGTATGGAGAGCACCTTGTGTACTGTCTGTCACCCCTCTGATCAGAGTCAGGGTCTTGGAGTCAGGGGTAGGTCATTGCATTAACCTGGTTTTCATTGGAGGGCTTAAGGAATGAAGAGGATGTATGCTTCCCTGTAATGGAGCATTCAGGCCTCTGCCCCTGAGTTTTCTGGATGCCAGTGAGATGCTGCTTATATCCTCTTGAGCTCAAGTCTCTCCTGGGGGTGGGGGAGAACACGTGACTTCCTCATGCTAATTTCATCCCCAATCCACAGAATAAAGAAGGTAGAAGAATAAGAAAGGAGAGATGGGTGGTGGAATGGTAAAGAAAGGGGAGTATAATTCACCATAATATTTGGAAAAATCTGTTTCCATTCATCCCTAATCTCCACACCCTCAGCAATGGTTGTTCCTAAGAGTACTTCTGAATTCCCAGCCTAGATGGAATCCTCATGTAGTCCAGCATTTCCCCAGATTAGCCTTATTCAGACGATCTCCTTCCCATGGCCTATCATCAAACCCTCAACAATTTCCTGCACACACACACATGAAAAAAGGTGAAGTAGGAAGGAAGGAAAGAAAGAGAGACAAAAAGAGAAACACAAAGTCTTCTACCCAAAAAGTAGTTTGTTTCTGGCAAATGCCCTTGTATGTCTATTGGCTTATGCCACATTTTGTGTGTGCGTGTGTGTGTGGGTGTGTGTGAAACCTTCTTGCTATACCTGCCATCATCTATTATTTACTATAAACTTTCTATATACTGGCACTGGACCTTTTCCATATGTCTGTGGCAGCACAGATTTGGTATATAATAAATAATAATAATTATAACAATAGCAATAATAATGATTGATGCTGCTGACTTCTCCGGATTTCTGTGATCCAACAACAGCATCTTCTATTTCTAGAGACAACAGGTGGAGAACTGTGAGGGAAAAAATGCATTTTCAAACCAGTTTACCAGACTTCCATTTATGATTTTCCACACTGTGACACATGTAAACTACTTAACAATTATGAAAAATACTAGTCAATGAGGGAGCTTATTTATACATTTTTAGTGATGCTCGGTAAAACTTTGTTTTGTTTTGAATAAAAGATACATAATGTCTCAACAAATAACAAAGGGTAACTTTGCATTGACTTATTATTTTGTCTTCCATTACAGTTCTTCAAGGAATAAATACATCAATGTCTAGATCTATTATCCTGAGCATGGTTCCAGTAGGAACCTCACTGTTACTTGGATGGTTTAGCTTTAATTTGTCCTGGTGTATATTTGATCACTGTGATTACTTAACTCAAGTCATTTAAAGGATCTGGCAAAACAAATTATTAATCTTAAACTGTAGCAATTTATTTCTAGGAAACCTTGGGGTTGTAAAGCCCTGTTTGTTCAGGGCAGTGTGTTCTCCAGGGCCATGTGTTGTAGAACATCACGAGGGGCTTTTTTCTTTCCATATATTCTTCCTCTCTGAGACTGAGAACAGCGGTGTATCTTCTTTCCTATTTTGACACCTGTTCCTCCAGTCACCCCTAGCTGGGGAGGCAGCCTCCCTGATCCATTCAGTCCTTGCCTAACAGGCTCTTCTCAGCTTCCAAGGAGAGGAGAGGTTCCTATTCACAGCAGTATGTTTGCTGCTGACACTGGGCTGGGGCCCTCGGGGGCGGGTCCTATGCACCAAATTTCCTTTTGGTCTGAAAAGTTCTCACCAGAACTGTTCCTTGTTTGCTCCCTCATTAATTTGGTCATATAGTCATCCTCTGCTACCCCTTTCTTTGCTGCTCCCTGGGGAGAGGGTGAGTCACCTATCTCCCTTCTTTTTCTTGCTTTGCTTGACCTGGAACTGGGTGAGAAGTTTCAGCCATGATATGCTGTGCAGATTTTCCCCATCTGACTTGCATGCTACTGCTCAGAAGGGTTAGAAGCCCTAGAGTTATACCAGAGGGAGGAGTTAATTTCTGGACCCCATTTAGGCCTTGAACCTAAAATGCATGTTTGGACGTAATCTTTACCAAGTCCTGCATTGAGAGTTAGTTGGCCACTTCAGTCATCAATAGTGTTACTTTGAGCTTAGAGATGATTAGCCAAACAGGATTTATGCATTTCTGAGTGTCATAACATAGCCCACAATACAATGAAGAGTGCCATTCTTCCACCATCATCCCTACCATATCCTCCTAGGAAAGTTTCTAGGTAAAACACAAGATGCCCAGTTAAATTTGAACTTGAGATAAACCAAAATTTTTTTTAGTATAATTGCATCTCGAATATTTCATGGGACACATATGTACTCAAAAAGCATCCATTGTTTATCTGAAATTCAAGTTTAGCTGAGAATTCTGCATTTTTTTTGCTAAATCTCACAACCCTACCAATACCCCAGTGGGGTACTGACTCTGGGGACAAATTTTGAGATGAGTTAAGGAGGCCTGGGGATAAGAGTGGGGAGTCCTCTGCAGACAGCAAGCAGCAGATGCCAAGACTGGAGGATGGATTATACCAAAACAGCACAGAACAGAAACAGAGAACCAAACACCAACAAGCCCCAAGAGGGGTGAGAGAAGAGTGAGTCTCTGGGGACTATGGGTGCAGGGTTAAGTCAGTGTTCTCAGACCAAGAGTTTGGGTCCAGAGACAAAAGAACCAGAAATTAAAACTAGAAATGGTCAAGTAGGGTTGGGTGCGTCAAACTTGAGCTGGTCTGTGCTCTCCTGGACCAACCAGTCAGATCCAGGGGCATGGGTGGCCAACCCAAGCAAAAAAGTCAGGCTGTGCTGGACAAAGTGCCTTCTAAGCCATCATTTAACTTCTGATTGAAATGTTGAACCAGGTGTTCCAGAAGGCAGGGCACCAGCAGCCTCCTCTAGGTGAAACTGCCCAAATGGATATGAGTCCCCCTCCTATACGATCATCCTGCCTGCCTCCCTCCATCTCCTTTACTAGGAACTCAAGAAGCTCATTGTCAAAGTCCCTGACGAAATACAGATCCATATCTAACCAGGGCTCCAACATCCCCAGAAACCCCATTACAGTGCACAAAAACTCCAAAGGGCCATGAGGCCTCACAACCATTTGGAAACGAACCAGCCTCTAAAACTAACATTATTTCTCTTCTTCCCACCCATTCTTTCTCCTGCCTCTACCCTCACAACCTGTCTCATATCAGCTGTGAGATCGGCTTGAGCTCTTCTCCAGGGGCTGTGTGAGCAGCTACAGAGCCCATAAAATAGTGAAGTTTGTGATCTGCCTCTTAGCCTCCATCTCTCTATCCAGGTGTTCAACCTCCTTCCTCAACATCTTGTGCCTGGGGAGTCACTTTGCTGACACTGACGAGAGAAAGAGCTACAGGTTCAGCCTGTGTGTGGTATTCTGTGGAGAATAACACTCACCTTGAGAACACCTTTCTCGCACACACTCACAGAGGTTGACTCTATTCTCTAACCTGGCTCTGTCAGTTCTGAAGGCAGGGCTGTGCCTTCCTGCGCTTGGTATGGCAAGTATTGTTTAGAAGCATTTAGTATTTAGTGTTAGCATTTAGCAGTAGTATGGGTATTCTCTAGTGGATGAAAAATGAAAGACTTAAAGAAATGTAACATATCACCCAAGAACACAGTGTGTTTTGGTCCTTATCAACCAAAGGAAGCAGAGATCTGGGGCAACTACCTATGAACTCAGTGCTTAAAACTCTGCCTCAAATTATCTGGATATTTTAGATCAATTACCTGGTTAATTGCCTATACTATTCATTCATTGTATCAGTCAAGATGCCATGGCAACTTTTTCAAAATTTGTTTAGAAAACATTTGTTTATTATCATTATTGTATCACTGTACTAATTAGTATAGTTGTTAGTACCCTTGAGTAGATTCCAACTCCTAGCGACCCTGTGTATAGCAGAGCAGAACCCAGTCCGGTCCTGTGCACCATCCTCTCACCTTCCAGCGCTGTATCACACAACACTCTGCTGCTATTCATGGAGTTTTCATGGCCCATTTTTTCAGAAGTGGGTGGCTAGGTCCTTCTTCCTAGTCTGTCTAGTCTGGAAGCTCCCCTGAAACCTGTCCACCATGGGTGACCCTGCTGGTGTTTGAAATCCCAGTGGCAGAGCTTTCAACATCACAGCCACTACAGTGTGACAGCCGACAGAAAGGTGGTGTGGTTCCCTGACAGGAAAAGGAACCCAGGCTGTGGCAGTGAGAGCACCAAATCTTAACCACTAGACCACCAGGGCTGGCATTAATTATTATACATTATATTAATATATTATAAACAAATATTATGATTATTATAATTTCATGTCAATATCATCACATTACTGTTACTATTCATCAGTTTTATCTCACAAAAATATTTGAAGTAAAAAAGAAGCAAAAACTTGAAAATGGTTTCATTTAAAGCTATTAAAAGAGTAAGAGCTATTAAAAGGTTTTTTTCTAAATTCTGCCAGTCTTGTTGGAAACAATCACAAGCATTTCTCTTAAAAATCTTTAGGTGATTAAGAAAAAACCCACACATTTGAAAATCACTTTATTTACACAAAGAGCAGGTTTGGGCAAACTAAGAGACATTCTAGAAAATGGAAGGGAACTGTCTTAGAATGGAATTCTGTGGGCCCCGAGGAAGAATCTGTGTTCCCTGCCTGTGTCTAGCCTGGGCTCCCTGCCCCAATTCATGATTTATGAACCACTCCCTCAGAAGAAAAACCCCTGCATGAATGGTAGAAGACTAGCTTTTCTTCAACTAGGGTCACTGAATACACATTTTTCTTAGCATCATGTAATGAAGAATTTTTGTGAATGGTAGCACGTCTAGTTCAATTGTCCACTTATGCTGATTTATTCTGGCATGCGCAATATTACAAACCTTGCAAGTGTTGGCACCATAATTAAAATCAAGCCTGAGCTTTCCCACCACCCCCTGCTGCCTCCCCTTTCCACATGTGATCTTTTTTTTTTTTTTTGTGAGGAAGATCGGCCCTAAGCTAACATCTGCCAATCCTTCTCTTTTTGCTGAGGAAGACTGGCCCTGGGCTAACATCCATGCCCATCTTCCTCCACTTTATATGGGACGCCGCCAGAGCATGGCTTGCCAAGTGGTGCATCAGTGCGCACCTGGGATCTGAACCAGCTAACCCTGGGCTGCCGCAGTAAAGCGCACACTTAGCAGTTGCGCCACCAGGCCAGCCCCTCCATGTGTGATCTTGGCTCGGGGTCAGCGTCCCACCAGCACCTGCTGTCTGGTTGGTGCAGGACCTTCTCCCCAGCCCTGGCCTCCACCTTGGAGCCCACAAGGCCTCTTGAAGAGGCTCTTGAGTGAGTAGAGGAGTGAGTCAGTTTTCCCTATAATGCCTCCATGCACTGCCATCAGGTGTGGGCTCCCCCGGGAAGAGCTTGACCTCAAGTGAGATGGGGTGACCTTGCAGTAGCCAAGAAAGTATCTGCCGTCTGCACTCTCCAACCTACTGTTGAAATAAATTTCTAGGCCCAAGATGGAGCTGCTCCTGCTCGGGGTGCCACATCAGCAAACTGAAACTGAGATAACTTCTGTGTCCCTGTAAATGCTCCGCCCAACCAGAAACACAATGTATCTAGACAGCCAGTCCCCAAACAATAAGCCAACCCTAGACTCTATGCTTACTTCCTTCTTCCTTATTCTTTATTCTATAAAAGCTTCCTGCCTTCAGCCCCATTTTGCAGTTCTCTGGCCCCTTGGGAACAGAGACTTCCTGCTTCATGAAATGTTAAATGAAGTTTGTTTGTATCACCTAAATTGCTGTCTTGAAACATTTTTAACATTAAACAACAAGCATTTACTGAAAGAGGATTTGGGCAGCTCATCTTCCTTTCTGCCACAGTCCACACCCTTGCACTGTTCAGACCCATTCCCATATATGTGGGGACCGGCTCCTCCAGAAGTGTGATGGGCTTCTCTTCCCACAGGAAACCTAAAGGAGAAAGGCTAGGGGCGGGCCCAGTGGTGTAGTGGTTGGGTTCACATGCTCCACTTCAGCGGCACGGGGTTCGCAGATTTGGACCCCTGGGACAGACCTGCGTACTACTCTTCAAGCCATGCTGTGGTGGCATCCCACACACAAAAAATAGAGGAGGATTGGCACAGATGTCAGCTCAGAGACAGTCTTCCTCAAGCAAAAAGAAGCTCAGGGCCAATCTCCCTCACCAAAATAAAAACGAGAAAGGCTCCTGGGGTTAGCTAGAACCCCAAAGCCCCTTTCAAAGGACCTCACCCCCTTCCTAGCCTTCCCTTCTCAGATCAAGGCTGTCTTCCATATCCATCAATAGACACAACTGGCAAGAGATTACCAAGAGGCACCCAAGTTGATCACCAGATATACAAAAGTGTTTCTCCCTGTCCACATGTTGGACTTTCCTCCTCCTGATGATCAGGGCCCATTACCCCTGCTGGCACAGTGACTCCTTTCTTGACTGCTGGTCCCTGGACACAGGAGCCCAGTATGCCCAGGAAGCAGCTGTAGCTCATAATTCAGTGGGAGTCCCTGGAGAAAACATGCCCTTTTTGGAGACCAGGACCTCCAAACCTAGAAAGCCCAGTGGGAAAGGAAAGCACAAAATCCTCCAGTGGGTCATTGGAAATGAGAGTAAGTGGTCCTACCCATTGTTCCCATACGTATGTTTTCTTGATCATGGGAACATAGTGCCGTATAAAGGTCTTTGATTCGATGCATATGGTGCAACCTGGAGGGTAGAATCTGGTCATTACAGCATTGGCTCTAAGCTATCACTTCAGATATGCCTTTAGAAGGCTGTTTTGGCGGTCTCTCAAGCTAGCAGTTTCTGAGTGATGTGGTGTGTGATACAATCAGGGGGCCTTCTGCTGTAAAGGGGTCCCCCTAACCTGACATGATATTATGTGAGGCCTCCTACCTATGGATCAAAACCTTCACGAGTCCTCAAACAATGGTGTTACCCTGCTGGCAGGAAATGTGATCTCATATTTGGAATATTGTCTGTTCCTGTGAGAACAAACCACTGCCCTTTATCATGAGAAGGAACCATAAGTTTGATATCTGGGTGACAACAGCTTGACATAAGTCCTCTTTGACTCAGGGATGCCTCAGCAAGGTCCTCCCACTTGTCTCTCCCCAGTTCTCTCCCTCCTTAACTGAAACCCCAGATATCTGATGCATTAAGTTGATAAGTGGTCCTTATGGCATGTTGTGATAAATTTAGAAAAACAAGTTCCTTTTTGGTGGCACCTGTGAGGACCCATTAGAATTCAAATTCAACCAACTGCATAAGGACTCATAGGAAACATAGCCTCTCCCTACTTAACACATAGATACTTTTATTTCTACAACCCTGCTACTTCTCCAATTATTCTGCCACCACCAACCTTGGCTGGTGAAGCCTCTTCTGATCTGGGAGTCTCCATTGTCACAAGTATTAGTAAACTTTGATCTCTTATGCTTGATGTTGCCCATGTCATTAGTGCAGCCATCTGGTAAATTCCCAGATGAGGGATTATTGTGGGAATAAGCTTTGGGGTGGTCCCTCTAGGGTGATTGGAAACACCCATCTAAAGTGAAAGGGATCAATGCAGTCAATTTGCCAACAAATGGTGGTTGATTTCCTCAAGGAATGTTGCCACATTGGGGGTGCACCATTGGTTTCTGTTACAGGCCATGAGGACATCCAACAACGACAGTAGCTAGATCAACTTCAATAAGTGGAGTCCGTGTAGCTGGACCCTTGCATAGCCTCCATTTCTGCCACTGTGGCCCTTTTGTTTATGTGCCCATTGCCATTGAGTAGCTGATCACAAAGGCTGGCTGACATCAACTGGCTAAGTCATCTGTCTAGTTGCTGGTTTAGTGTCTCTTCCATGGCAGCTGCTGTCTAGTAAGCCTTAATATATTATGGAAAAATCTTGACACTTCTTGTACACTCCACTATGTGTATTCATATGCCTCTATCACCTCTACTCCAGATTTTCTTGTCCCTGACCTTCCAAAATATTTCTTTCTAGGTCCCAGATCATCAGGATAGGTCATCTGTCATTGCTCACAAGTATCTACGTATAATGTATGTGTGTGTGTATATATATATACACACACACATATATCAGGCCACTTTTCTTTCCACACAAAGTGAATCACCAGGACCGTCACCTGAAGCTCTTTTCATTGTCATTTCTTCCAAGGCCACCCTTAAGTGAAGCTATCAGGCAGCTGCCATCCATTTTTAGCATACAATCATATACCAAGCCAACTCATTTGTAAACCAAAAGCTTGTACTTCTTCACCTATTTATACAGGATTCCATCACACAGCCAGAAGAATGACCTGAGGGAGGAGCACTGAAGCGATAGTAGTTGCTCCCACAGAGGTCTGGGCTACCTGTTAGACAGCTTGTTTATATTCTATGGTTCTGTTCCCGCTTAATTCTGAATGTTCTACTTCTATCTTACAATGGCTTGATGCCAGGCCTGCTCAGTCTTACAACATAGTATATTTGATGGTACCCAACTCTTATTGGCCGTTCTGGATGCATGGTCACTTGCATGGTCATATGCGTGATCATTTGGCTATGGGCTCAGGTCCTCTATCTCTTCTAGGGCCAAGCAGTATGCCAGAAGTCCATTTTCAAAATGTGTGATTCACCATAAATGGCACGGTGTATAGCAGCTTTTCCACTCCCATGCCTCCAACATCATAGGTTTTGTTGAATCATATGCCCAAAGACCAGGGCTGCTTCAACTGCAACATGAACCTACTGCAGAAGGCTTTCTTGCTCTGGGCCCCACTGAAAGCTAGCATTCCTTTTTACATCTGGTGTGTGAGCCAGAGCAGTATCTCTACGCGTTAAATAACGCTACTTTCTGAACCCAGAGAGGCCCATCAGGTGTTATGCTTCCTTCTTGGTGACACTAGGTGCAAGATTTGATAATGTGTATTTACATGGAGGGGCTGGCCATAGGACCCCTGAATTTTATGTATATGGAAGACCCCTGAATTTTTGCAGTATTTATATCCAACTCTCTGAAGTGTGTGTGTCTTACCAAGCATCTAGTGTGTTAGCCACTTCTTTCCCATGTGGCTGAATGGATATAATATCACATTAATGTAATAGATCAATAGGATGTTCTGGAGGATGCCCAGATGGTCCAGATATTCTTGGATTACATTTTGACAAAAGACAGGAGAGTTAACATAACTCTGAAGGAAAACTATAAATGTATTGTTATCCATTCATGTGAATATGAACTGTTTCTGATCCTCTTTTCTTTTGGAAATAGAAAAAACCTGAAACAAAAAAAGCATTCGTCAAATCAGTGATGACATACCATGTACCTGAGTCCACATTAATGTGGTCTAGCAGGCATAGCACATCTGACCCAGAGGCTGTAAATGAGACAACTACTGTTTGAGTTTGTGATAATAACAGTCATGCTTCTGGATCCATCCTGTTTCTAACAAGTACTGGAGAATTATGTGGAAATATTATAAAGCTAACCACCCTGCATCATTTAGATCATTAAGAGTGACGCTAATCTCTGCCATCCCCCCACCAGGATGTGACATTGATTTTTTTTTTTTTCGCTGTCTTCCCAAGAAGAGAAGAGTTTCAGAGGTTTCCACTCAGCTCCTCAGTACAATGGTTCTCACTGTACAAAACAAGGATCCAATGTGGAGATTGCACTAATGCCAAGTATGTCCATGCCAGTTGTACATTTGGGGCTTAGAGAAACGGCCACCACATGGGTTTGTAGGTCCAGTAGACCCACTCTAAGCCAGATCTTGACCAGGACTCCATTATTACCTGGCCCCAATATATTATCACTCTAAAAGGGGTCCATTACTCCTGGTATCAATCACGACTAGTTTCTATGTCCAACAGTCCTCAAAGTGCTTGGGTCCATTTCCTTCAGTGCACAGTTACCTAGGTAAATGGATATATGTCCGTTTGGGGAAGGACTGGAGTAGTCAGTGTTTTTCAGTGTTTCAAGGCCCTTCCTTCTGGGAAACAAACCATCTCTTTTGTCAATGGGTTCAAGTCTGAAAACTGGTTCATGTCAGGAAACTGGGGAAAAGATCATAATATTTTATTGAGGCAACCATCTTCCCGATTATCCACCCTTGACTTACTCCACTAATATAAGTCGAGTATTACCCTTGTCTGCTAGTATGGGTTGAGTATTACTCTTGTTAGCTGCCCATCTACTTGACCCCAAGGGCTGCTAGGCTCTATCAGTGATCTCCACAACTCTATGGATCAGGTCCCCTTGGCTGCTGCTCTCACTTTGCCAGTCATTGTAATTGCAATCAATACCCTGGCTTCTGGTCACCTGGCCTCTATCATTTTGGCGTCATGTTATCTCAGTTGTATTCGAAAACTATGTTTTTACAGAGGAGAACTACCACTGCAATTTCAATGATGCTAATGTTCCTATCAGCAGTGCACCTTGATGAACTGTGGATCACTTTGCAGGAGATGACAGCTTTTCTATTTGCAGTCAAAGAGGTCCTCTGGCATTCACTCCTGGTTTTTCATTGTCTTACCCCCAGCTGTTAATAATCTCTCCCCCGTGCAACAGTGGCACATAGAAATGGCATAAGATCTCTTTATGCAAGAACTATTTTCTCCATTTGTTCCACACCTGAAACAAGATACTCATTCACAGGTACACCACCTAGATTTTACCAACTGTGAAAAATTTAACAGCAGGACCACCACCTGGTGCCAGGGGCCAATTGTGACCCACCTACCACCAGTGATGGTGTCCTCATTGCCCCCAGGGCAGTGTGTGATCCAATTCCAAAGTCCCATTGCCTGTCTTCTCAAAACACTCCAAGTACCAACTGTCATTATTTAAGTGCTCTAATAGCAGAATCTGAGACAGGCTTGGAGACAGGTTTGGATCTTTATCAGGGATTAGAACCTGTGAAAGGAGAGAAGAGGGAGCAGGATTGGGCAGTAGAAGAAGCTGAACTGTGATGCAGTTCATCAGAATCTTGGACCACCCAGCTCGGAGCTGGAAGGAACATTGCTGATCAGTGTCTTACATTGTTCCAAAATTATTGGACCTTTACCTATACCTCCATGTTGTTTGGTCACTGGATGTGGACTGCCCTGGCAAAGGATATGACCTGGAGCCAGATGGCCTTCTGCCGAGGCAGACCTTGAAGGAGTTGAAAGCTGGAGGTTGTCTACTGACCTCAATGTCCATAGCTAGAAAGTAATTGTTCCTGATGAGAGATCTGGGCAGTGCGTGCCCATGTCTACCACAAACCACCAAAGATTAAAGATTATAGATTTTATATATATATATATACACAGCCCAGCAAATCACAGGTGTCTGGTAAATATTATTTAATATTCTTCTTATTTAATTTTATAATGGACATCTTTTTGAAAACTGGAGTAGGTAACAGTGTTATAATAACAAGGACCAGGGATGTGTATCCTGCCTTAATAGGGATCCCAGGGATGAGTTCTGCTATCAGAAGTATACAACAGATGTAGATTAACAGATGTAGATGTGCGGGTGGAACATTATTTTCCTATTTACAAAAGAAAAGTCTAAGGTTTAGAGTGGCAAGGTGACTTGCCCAAAGACACATGTTGGAAACTGGTAGAATCCAAACTCAGGTTTTCTGTCTCCAAAGATATCAGGCTTTGTTCTCTGCTGCCATCTAAAACAACAAAAGGCCTATGCAAATGTTTATTTTTATGTGTGCTGGAGCATGATTTTTAGCAATATGAACTTGACCTTTTCTCTACAGAAATCATTAGTTCCATTTTCCAAGAAGTTCAACCATCCCCAGGATAGACTAAAAGTGTCATGCTCTTTTCTTTTTTGCTGAGGAAGTACTGTGCTGGTTTACTGCTAATGCTTTGACTCCAGAGTTGAAGGACAAGAGAGATATTTTCCAATGAGCCATCAAGGATTTTTTGAGGAAAGAAGAGAGAGTTGTCAGTAATAGAATAAAAGAAGAGTTCGAAGCTGGAGAGATAGAAAAGAAAGGAAACGAGGGTATATGCCAATTTCCAGTACCTCCCCTAGGAGAAAAAAAAAAAATATGACCTGAGAGGGAAGGCCAGGCTGGGAGGTGCCAGCAGTGAAGCGCATGGGGTAGATTGAGGGATAGAGTTGAGGAGGAACCTTGGAGGGCTTGGGGCACAGTATCTGAAGAAAGAGGGAATCTTATATCCCCAGCACCCCAGGATGATGCCAGTTGACAAGGTGTGATTCAGGTGAGTCAAAAGGTGACCCATGGACACCTGCTGGAGATGTGAAGCTGAGAACAGCTTCTACATTTGAGCAGGACTAAACCAAGGGAGGGGTTCCAGTGGACATCAGCATTGCCTTTGAACCAGTGCACTTTAGAACAGGGTTTTTTCAAAAAGGCATGAAATAAACTTAATGATATATTAATCATAAACTTAAGCCACCAAATCTTAAGCAAAAACTAGCAAATAACATATTAAATTTATATTAAAATTAAATTTATATTTAAATTATGGAAATTTATATTTAAAAAATACCCTTTAGAACAGCATCCAGAATCACTAAAATCATAGATAAAATTTAATAAAATGTGTATAAAGTCTCTACACTAAAAACTACAAAACATTGTTGAGAAATTAAAGACCAATTGAGCTATGAAATCAATACAATGCCAATCAAGTTCTAGTAGTGATTATAGTTTTTGTATTAAAATTGTTCACAAGATAAATTTATTCTGTAAAACTATAGGGTTCCAGAATGTGGTTTAAATTCCCCAGCCTAATTAATTCAGCCATTGACTCCTTCTCCAGCCCATCTTATTAATTTTTCTCCCTCCACTCAAATATCCAGACTGAATTTCTGGTTTTATTAAAACTGCCTTGCTACAGAATACTTAATGGGATGCAAAAGATTTATTATTATATAATAAGTGTGCCTAGAAGTTTCTTTTGCCATGCAATCCCAAGTGTTTTATCACTATATTTTGCAAAACTGAGGAGGGAAAATGAATGCTGGCAACTCTCCAAGAAAAATGCATACTCTATCTAGTGCTTGTTTATTTAAGTTAATATGGGGATTTTTGCCCTTAGTAAGGGGTTAAAATTCTTAATGTCAACATCAGCTCCAAAGGAGGGTCTGAGAAGTT
Organism: Ceratotherium simum simum; assembly: GCF_057802395.1. NCBI lineage: Eukaryota > Metazoa > Chordata > Mammalia > Perissodactyla > Rhinocerotidae > Ceratotherium > Ceratotherium simum. The sequence goes on along the minus strand of NC_141906.1, from coordinate 85,782,224 downwards.
TGATCCCAGAGCCAGGCAGTCTCTTGGTTAGGAGGGATGGTGGGCAACAGATTCTTGGCTTTATCTTGGGAAAAGGAATTCCTTAGAAAAAGGAAAAAGGACAGAGATTCTTGACTTTTCCTTGCCCAGAACAGCTTGTCCTGAAGGACATTAGAATACATAGGTTACAGGGAAAGGTTGCTAAGGTAGCCCTAATACAGCCACCTCTACTCTAGCACCACAGTCTTTCACTTCAGTTGGGGCATCAGGCCTGCCTAGTTTCCAGCCTCTGTATCCCTCCCTCCTCCTCAAGGATGAGAGACTCTCTTCCCCAAGGTCAGCTATGGAGGGAGAGTCTCTCCATGGACCTCACAGGCCTCCTCTCCTCTTCTGTGATTTATATCATCTGAGGATTTCTCACTAATTGTTGCTTCTGGCACTATTCTGGCTTTAGGGGATGCTTCACCCTATTTAATGGTCTTACCCTAATTTAGACCCCTGAAATCTGGCTAGAACATTTAGACAATACTTTACTAATGGCCTAGAGAAAACAAAAGGAAATAAAACAAAACATAGTGGGTAATGAAAACTAGGTGATGGGAATCACAAGACAGTGTTGTTATTCTCCCCCTCGGTGCCCTCCCGATCTGTCTCCCTCCATAGCTTTCAGGCCATTTCCAGAATAACAGAGAACTGTTACCACTCAGAGGTGTCCCCAAGCAAGCCAGGGCTCTTCCAAGACCAGGCCCAAGAAGAACAAAGCCTTGCTTGCAGGGATGGAGGATATATGCAGAGGCCAAATGGCTACTGTTGACTGCCCGACTTGTCATCAGCAGGAACCACGGCTGGCCTCAACATAAAGAAAAGGCAGGTGCACAAACGACTATAAACAGGTCTACTCCTTTAGAATACTGGAGGGAGCAATCCTAACAACGGCATATCTAATTCTAAGTCTCTGCTTGCATAAACAGCAATCCCAGTGAGCTCCTCCCTCGCTCTCCCTCCCAAGCAATTTCTCTTCTCCTTATCTCAATTGTGGACATCCCTTTGTGGGCCCAATTGTTGGCATATGCATACGTTCAGCTCTTTCATACCCTTCTTCAACAGAGAAGATGAAACAAAAAGAAAGGCATTTAATACAAAAAAATTACAATTGTGCCTTTGGGATAAACTTTTTTTAATTAATAGACTTTATTTTTTAGATCAGTTTTAGGTTTACAGAAAATTGAGCAGAAAGTAGAGTTCCCATATAGTCCCTCCTTCCCCATCACAGTTTTCCCTATTGTTAACATCTTGCATTAGTGTGGTACATACGCTACAGCTGAGCAAGAATTATGGATACATTATTATTAACTAATGTCCATAGTTTACATTAGGATGAACAGTTGGCATTTTACATTGTATGAGTTTTGACAAATGCATTACACCATGTATCCACCAATTACAGTTTTCGTACAAATAGTTTCACTGCCCTAAAATTCCCCTGTAATACACCTCCCCTTACTCCCAAACCACTGGAAAGCACTTACCTAAAACCTGTCTCCATAGTTTTGATTTCTCTAGAATGTCGTATAGTTGGAATTTTACTGTAAGTAGCTTTTTCAGACTAGTTTCTTTCACTAAGAATTATGCATTTAATATCCTTCCTTGTGTTTATTATTATTGTTGCTGAATAATACTCTATAATATGAATGTACAGCAGTGTGTCTATCCATTCACCTATTGAAGGACATTCTGGATGCTTCTAATTTTGGCAATTATGAATGAATCTGCTATAAATATTCATGTGCAGATTTTTTTGTGGACATGTTTTCAACTCATTTGGAGGCAATAACTGACCGTGATATTGCTGTATTGTGTGCTAAAACTATGTTTACCTTTGTAAGAAACTGCCAAACTATCTTCCAAAGTGACTGTATCATTTTGTTTTTCCACCAGAAATGAAGGAGAGTTCCTGTTGCTACACATCTTCACCAGCATTTCGTGTTGTCACTTTTTTTTTTATTTAGCCATTCTAGTAGGTTTGTAGTGCTGTCTCATTATTGTTTTAAATTGTGATTCCCTAGTGACAAATGATATTGAACATCTTTTCATATCCTTGTTTGCCATCTGTATATCTTCTATGATGAGGTTTTTTTCCCATTTTTTAGTTGGATTGTTTGTTTTCTTATTATTAAGTTTGAAGTGTTTTTTATATATTTTGAATTTTATTTTTATCAGTTTTATAAGTTATTTTATCAGTTATGAATTTTTCAAAGATTTTTTCACAATCTCTGGCTTATCTTCTCATTTTCTTAAAAGTATCTTTCACAGAGCAGAAGTTTGTAATTTTAATGAAGTCCAACTTGTCAATTTATTCTTTTATGGATTGTGCTCTAGGTGTTCTATCTAAAAAGTCATTGCCAAACCCAAGATTTTCTCTTATGTTATCTTCCAGGAATCTTACAGTTTTGTGTTTTACATTTAGGTCTATGATCAATTTTGAGTTAATTTTTATCAAAGGTCAGTGTCTAATTTATGTTTTTGCTTGCAGATATCCGTTTGTTCCAGCACCATTTGTTGAAAAGACTATCCTTTCTCCATTGAATTGTCTTTGCTTTTTCATCAAAGCTCAGTTGACTATATTTGTGTGATTCTGTTTCTGGGCTGTCTGTTCTGCTCCATCAGTCTGTCTTCTTTCACCAATAGCACACTATATTGAGTGCTGTAGCTTTGTTGTAACTCTTGAAGTAAGGTAGCGTGAGTCCTCCAATTTTGTTCTTCTTCTTCAATATAGTGTTGGCTATTCTGGACCTTTTGACTTTCCACATAAACTTTAGAATCAGTTTGTCAAAATCCACAAAATTGGTGGCTGAGTTTTGATTGGGATTGTGGTGAATCTATAAATCAAAAGTGGAAGAACTGTCATCATAACAATATTAAGTCTCCCTACCCATGGACATGGAATCTGTCTCCATTTATTTGGATCTTCTTTGATTTCTTCCATCAAATCTTCATAGTTTTCCTTATATAGATATTACGTATTTTGTTAGATTTATTCATATGTACTTAATTTCAGGGGGTGCTAATGTAAATGTTATTGTGTGTTTAATTCAAATTCCAGTGGTTCATTTCTGGCATAGAGGAAACCTTATGTATATTAAACTTGCATCCTGCAACCTTGCTATAATCACTTGTTAGTTCCAGGAGTTTGTTCATATTTTCGTTTTTATCAATTCCTTGGGATTTTCTATGTATACAATCATGTCATCTGTAAACAAACACAATTTTATTTCTTCTTTCCTATTCTGTACACCTTTTATATTCTTTCCTTTTCTTATTGCATTAGGTAGAACATACTGTACTATGTTGAATAAGAGTGATGAGAGGGGACATCTTTGCCTTGTTTCTCATCCTAGGAATACAGCATTTACTTCCTCACCACTAGGTATAATGTTATCTGCAGGTTTTTGTAGAATGTTCTTTATCAAACTGAGGAGTTTCCTTTCCATTCCTAGTTCTCTGAGTGTTTTTTTATCATGAATTAGTGTTGAATTTTGTCAAATACTTTTCCTGCATCTATTGGTATGATTGTGTGATTTTTCCTCTTTAGCTGGTTGATGTGACAGGTCACATTAATTGATTTTCAAATGTTGAACCAGCCTCACATACCTAGGATAAATCCTATTGGGTTGTGGAGTATAATTTTGTAATACATTGTTGGATTCAATTTGCTAATACTTTGTTGACTCTTTTTGCATGTATATGCATGAGAGATATTGGCTCGTAGTTTTCCTTCCTTGTAAGGACTTTGTCCAACTTTGGTATTAGGGAAACATTGGCCTCATAGAATGAATTAGGAGTCATTCCCTCTACTTCTATTTTGTGGAAGAGATTGTAGAGAATTGGGAAAATTTTTTTCCTTATATATTTGGTAGAATTCACCAGCAAACCCATCTGGGGCTGATGTTTTCTGTTTTGGAAGGTTATTAATTATTGATTCAATTTTTTATAGATATAGCCCTATTCAAATTATCTATTTTTTCTCTGTGAGTTTTGATAGATTGTGTTTTTCAAGGAATTGGTCCATTTTTTTCTAGGATATTAAATTTGTGGGCATAGAGTTGTTCACAATATTCCTTTATTATCCTTTTAATGTCCATGGCACCAACAGTGATGTGCTCTCTTTCATTGCTAATGTTAGTAATTTATGTCCTTGCTCTTTTTTTCTGGGTTAGCCTGGCTAAAGATTTATCAATTTCATTGATTTTTCAAAGAACCATTTTTTTTTTTTTAAAGATTTTATTTATTTATTTTTCCCCCAAAGCCCCAGTACCTAGTTGTCTGTCATAGCTGCACATCCTTCTAGTTGCTGTATGTGGGACGCGGCCTCAGCATGGCTGGAGGAGTGGTGCCTCGGTGCGCACCTGGGATCCGAACCTGGGCCGCCGGCAGCGGAGCGCACGCACTTAACCGCTAAGCCATGGGGCCGGCCCAAAGAACCATTTTTTGATTTTGTTGATTTTCTCTATTATTTTCCTGTTTTCAGTTCTAGTGATTTCTGCTCTACCTTTTATTATTTATTTTCTTATGCTTGTTTTAAGTTTATATTATTCTTCTTTTTCTAAGTTCCAAAGGGGGAAGCTAAGATTATTGATTATAGATCTTTCTTTTTTTCTAATATCTTCATTCAATATTATAAATTTCCCTCTATGCACTGCTTTTATTACATCTTACAAATTTTGATTTTTTTCATACAGTTCCTTTGAACTTATTTTTAAATTTATCTTCAGACATCTTCTTTGACCCATGTGTTATTTTGAACTATGCTGTTTAATTCCACATATTATGGAGTTTTCCAGTTATCTTTCTGTTATTAATTTCTATTTTAATTCCCTTGTGGTCTCACAACATATTTTGTATGATTTCTGTTCTTTAAATATGTTGAGGTGTGTTTTATGGCCAAGTTATGGTCTATCTTTGTGAATGTTCTGTATGAGTTTATGAAGAATGTGTATTCTGCTGTTGTTGAATCAAGTAGCCCACAAATATCAATTAGATGCATTTTTTGATAGTGCTGTTCAGTTCAACTACATCCTTACTGATTTTCTGCCTGTTTGATCTGTCAATTACTGATAGAAGCATTTTGAAGTCTCCAGCTACAATAATGAATATGTCTCTACTTCCTTGCAGTTCTACAAATTTTTGCCTGACTTATTTTAACGTTCTGTTGCTAGGCAGATACACATTAAGGATTGTTATGTCTTCTTTAAGAATTGACCCATGACATTATGCAAGGCCCCTCGTTATCCCTGATACTTTCTCTTGTTCTAAAGTTGGCTTTGTCTGAAATTAATATAGCTACTCCAGTTTTCTTTTGATTTGTGTCAGCCTGGTATATCTTTCTCCATTCTTTAACTTTTAATTGATCTGTGTTTTAATAATGAAATTGGGTTTCTTGTCGATAAGCTATAGTTTGATCTTCTTTTTACATCCACTCTGTTTGTCTCTGTCTTTTAATTGTTACAGTTAGATAATTCACATTTAAAGTGATTATTGCTATAGTTGGACTAATATTTAGTGTATTGTAACCATTTTCTACTTGTTTCCCTTTTTCTTTGTTTCTTTTTTTATCTTTCCCTCTTTTTCTGGCTTCTCTTATTTTAACTGAGCATTTTATGATTCCATTGTCTCTCCTCTCTTAGCATATCAATTATACTTCTTAAATATATATATATTACATATATTAGTGGTGTTTTTTGAGTTTGCGGTTTACATTTCCAACTAATTTAAGTCCACTTTCAAATAACATTACCACTTTATAGGTAGAGTGGGTACTTATGACATTTCTTCCTCCTATTCCTTATATGATACTGTCGTCTATTTCACTTATTCATAAGTTATAATCAACCAATACATTGTTGCTATTATTATTTTGAACAGTTATTTATCAGTTAAAAATAAGAAAAATAAAAGACTTTTTTATCTTCTCTTGTCTTCCTCGACATTCATTTTCTTCATAAGTTTCCAAATTTCTGACCTATATCATTTTTCTTCTGTCTGAAGAATTTCTTTTAACATTTCTTTCAGTGCAGGTCTGTGGGTGACAAATTCCTTCAGTTTTGATTTGTCTGAGGAAGTGTTTCGCCTTCACTTTTGAAAGATAATTTTACTGGATATAAATTTGTAGGTTGGTGAGTTTTTCTTCTTTCAACATTTAAATATTTTACTTCATTCTCCTCTTATTTGTGTGGTTGTTTGCATGGAGAAATCTGACATAATTCTTATTCTTATTTCTCTATAGATAAGTTGCCCTCTCCCCCAACCCTTATCCTGAATTCTTTCAAGATTTTTTTCTTTGTCTTTTATTTTCTGGAGTTTGAATATGACATACCTAGATGTGGATTTTTTAGCATTTATCCTGTTTTGTGTTCTCTAATCTTTCTGAATATGGATCTGGGGTGTGGTGTGGTGTCTGAAATTAATTTTGGAAAAATTTCAGCCATTATTATTTTAAATATTTCCTCTGGTGTTTTTTTTCTTCCTTTTCCTGGTATTTCCATTACATGTATATTACATTTTTTGTAATTGTCCCACTGTTCTTGGGTATTCTATTCATTTTGTTTTCATTCTTTTTTTCTGCTTGTATTTTAGTTTGGGAACTTTCTATTGATATAACTTCAAGCTCACTGACTCTTATGTGAACCATGTCCAATCTACTGGTTTTTGATTTCTAGCATTTCCTTTTGATTTTTCCTTAGAGTTTCAATCTCTTTGTCTACATTCCTCATCTGTTCTTGCATACAGTCCACTTTTACCATTAGCATCCTTGGTATATTAATCACATTTATGTTAAATTCCTGGTCTGATAATTCCAATATCTTTGTCATATCTGAGGCTGGTTCTGATGTTTACTTTATCTCCTCAGATTATGTTTCTTTCTTGCATTTACCGTGTGTTAAAAAGAAACAACAGGCCCAAAATGGAGTCACTTATGCTCAGCCCCACCAAGATTTAATACCTCATCTAATTGCAGTTTCAGCTTCTCCCAGGAGTGGAATTTTAAACCAATCTGAATTTCCTAATCAACACTAGCGAGGTGATCTGCCTGAACCGACTCCCCGTTTTCCCCTAAAGGATGGTGATCTTGCCTGAAATTATCCACTCTCTTGACTTCTTTGTCTCACTCTCTTTCTGCCTATAAAAACCTTCCATTTTGTACAACTCCTTGGAGCTCCTATCTATTTACTAGATGAGATGCTGCCCAATTAATGAATTTCTGAATAAAGCTAATTAAATCTTTAAATTTATACATGTAATTTTTTTAAAAGCCAGACATGATGTATTGAGCAATAGTCATGGAGATAAATAGGCCTTAGAGTGAGAATTTATGTTTTTCTGGCTAGGAGTCCTGCCTTGTTTACTGCATGCTGTAGCTATAGGTGTCTGAGGCTTCAGTTTCTTCTAGCATCCTTATTCTTGTCTTCCCTGCTGTCTTGGATTTCCCTAGAAAATTCTAGGGAACAGAGTCTGATCATTGCAGTTCTTTCAGCTATAACCCTCTGTTATTATGCAGGGATCATATTGCTGTGCTAGTAAGATGTGTGGGGAGCAGAAATGTTCCATAATCCTATGATTAGGTCTCAGTCTTAATGGGCCTGTGCCCCTGGACTATGACTTTCACAGTTGCTTCTCGGCTTTTTTCCTGCGTTAGGTGAAACAGGAAGGCTATATGTGGCTGGTGTTAGCTAATGGCCCTTGCCCAGGTCAGACAAGGCTTTGGTAAAGTATTTTACCTTGCGGGCTTGGCTTTCATTACAGAAAATAGAACAAACAGCAGAATACTCTGGGTGTATTTCAAAATAGTTGTTTTTCCTTTGCCCTTGCTTGAAGCACAGGGAGATTTTCCTCCAGTCTTCACAGTGAGAACCAGGGAGGGCTCCTGCATATAAAACTCACAAAAAATGTGGGTTTCCCCAAGACTAATTCTCTCAGAGTTTTTAGCTCTCGAGCTGGTGCACACTGAGCTTGCAGCAGTTCATGAAGTGCAGTTCTAGTGCTCCTATGGGTACGTTTCCAGCTGCCTTCTGCACCTGGGCTGCTTCTTCTGGTCAGCTGTGATTCTCTGTACCCTCTCTCTTCTCAGTTTCCAGGCAGTGGTTTGCCTGTGATATTAACTCTCAGGTGAATCTAAAAGGAGTTTTTGGGGTTTTTTTTAGTTTGTTCAACTTTTTACTTTTTAGGATGGTGAAGCGGGTACCTGAGGGTAACTGTAAATATTCAATTAGAACATGATAACCCTTCAGCCTTGTTCTCAACACAGACATAGATGAAAAGAAGTTAATCTTGTTAATTTGCCGTTTTCTTGTTTAGCCTGAGGGGTGACTCAAGGGTCACAGGATTTATGAGCTTGTTTTACAGAAGAAAAAGAATGCCTTCAAGGAAGTTACCATCACCAGATAACCAGCCCCCTGCTGCAGCTGACGCGCAGAAGTCTGATTGCCGAAGGGCTTGTCTGTTGTGAAAGAAACACGCATTTCCCCTTTGTTTCTCCGAAACTCCTCCTCCCAAGCCCCTTAGCTCTATAAAGATGCCTGCTTTCTTCTTTTGTTAAGGCAGACTTGAAAGAACCTATCATTCCACCTTCTCATTTTGGCCAATTCAAATAAAGCTTTCTCCATCTCTAAGCACCAGTGTCTCACTGATTGGCTTACTGCATATCCAACACAGGAACTTGAGATTAAGAGGTTCAGTATCAATGGGAGTGGCAACTTCCAAGCCCTTTACACGTTGGAGTGAAAATCAAAAGTCTACTTTCATTTCCTTTATAATTTGACCATCATAGTTATGTTTTATTTAGCTAAATGATAAAATTGGATTGTTTTCTTTAGAAATATTTTGTTGCAGTTTGAAAGTCATATCCTGGAGAATAGTGAGGGTTAGGAAGAAATCTGGCTTTACATTTTAAATCTCCTACATTCACCCATAAATCCCAATACATCCATTTTATATGCTCTCCGACACTTCAGAAATAGGCAGTGTCCTCTTCAGTGTTCCATTCTTCTCTTCTAACTGCATGGTGTTCCCCAAGAGGCTGGACTCAGGATACCAGACTAGTGTGGAGTATGCTTGGGTTCTGGAGTAAAACTCATCCTGGGTATCTGCTCCTTGAAGTGTGTAGCACCTTCCAGGGGACAGCAGGAGCCAGCTTGTTACTGCCAGCCTCCCACAAACACTGTACCAAACAGACACCAGATGGTGGAGGAGGTATACTGGCTTGTTTGTCTGTCGATCTTGTAAAGGCAGAGAAATGTCTGGAAGAGACCCTGCACCTCTTTAGCTGCCAATTCATCAAGCCCCCGGGGGGATGAGCTAGACCCTTCAATTCATTCTTGCTCTGCCCACTTCATGCTCTCTTCATGATTATCAACTCTTGAATTTCAAAGCTGCCTCTTTTTCATAACATCAATTTCTATTCCAGGCACATTTCTATCCATTGAATAGGATATTAAAATCCCAGATCATATAAACAACAGAGACATTGAATCTTATTTATTTTTCCTTAATATTTTGAGGAAAAATTTCACCTTTGTTGCCCTGGAAAAGTCATTTATTAGGTACCTTCCAGCTGAACCTCTCTGATTCTATCTGTCTCAGTGTCTACTAGGAAAAACACCAGCTCAGAATAGCACAGGATATTGTGTAAGAACTGCCAACTGGAAACAATGGTGTATAATTAGTGTAACTCATGAAGAAGACTCTTATCCCACAATATATCATCTATTGATATTTTGGGAAGTTTGAATGAAATAGAAAAGCTTTATGATGGTAGTTTAATATTTCAAAATTCAATAACATATAAACTACTTTTTATTTACCCATCTTTTCTCCCCATGAGTTGTCCAGATGTTCAAGGGAATACATATGTACACACACAATAAATGGAAGCATAGAAATTGTTTCTTATTAGCTAATGCTTTGTTTCCAAACCCTAGTTCAGACAACTTTGGACCCCATGGGGAATACTTTTTAATTGGTCCATTGGAAGCTTAAAGAATAGAACCTAAGGCTGAATACTCTACTTTTTCCTGATACTCAGATCTTACTACCAGAGAGATTCTGATGCTTACTGGTTGTTATCTGAGGCTTATTATCAGTCTACAACGCTGTCAAAGGATCAGAGAATTAGTAGCTCAGAGGGCAAACCAACAGTTATCTATATTGGCTGTCCTTCACATGCACCTACAGAGATTTGAAAAATACTGATGCCTGGGTCCTGCTTCCTGAGGGCATAGGCTAGTTGATCTGGAGTGTGATGTGGTTATTAGGATTTTTTAAAGCTCAATGGATGATTCTAAATTCTACCAAGCTTGAAAGGCTCTGATCTAGAGTAGTAGTTTTTGATGTGTGGTCCTCAAACCAGCAGCATTAAACACTACCTGGAAACTCCCTGAGCCCTCTCCAGATCTAATTAATCAGAAATTCTAAGAGTGAGGCCTAGCAATGTGTGTTTTAACAAGTTCTCCAGGGGATTTTCATGCACAGTGAGGTTTGAGAACCTCTGCTCTAGACCATTTGCTCAATTCTAATGAGCATCAGAGCATTGGAATCACCTAAGAGCCTCTGTAATTATTCATCACTCCAGACTCACCATGTCTGAGTGTCTGGTGGTGAGGCCAGGGCACTTGTGTGTTTTACAAAATGCTATGGTGATTCTGATGAAAACTCCTAGTTAACAGCCATGTATTGAGGAAAACTCTTTATTTTATTGAGGAAAAAATTGAGGCTTAGCGAGGTAAAATGACTTACCTGAGGTCATAAACAGTCCTAGTCATTGTGTGAAAGAGACAGAAATCTTTCAGTTTCACTGTATTATATCATTTCTTAAATGACGTATCTTTGAGCTTAAATGGAGAAACCACAAGACCAGGAGCAATTATAGAATGAAGGGGAGACACAGGTCAGCCTCAGCCTTAGGATTTGGTTAGTTATGTCTGGTGGGAATATGTGTGGCTGAGTGCCACAGATTTTACCTAGTGAGTTGAGTTAAACTGATAGATTCTTTGTATTAATGAGTGTTTGTCACTGACTCTGTGGCAATCCAAAACTGAATCAAGAAGAAATAGAGAATTTGAATAGACCAATCAGCAGTAAGGACATTGAAACACTGATCAAAAACCTCCCAAAAGACAAAACTCCAGGACCAGATAGCTTCCCCAATGAATTCTACCAAACATTCAAAGAAAAATTAATACCTATCCTTCTCAAATTCTTCCAAAAAATTGAAGAGGAGGAGAAACTTCTTCACTCATTCTATGAGGCCAACACTACTCTGATACCAAACCAGACAAAGTCAACACAAAAAAGGAAAATTACAGGTCAATATTGCTGATAAACATAGATGCAAAAATCCTCAACAAAATGCTAGCAAATTGAATACAACAATACATTTAAAAGATTATACACCATGATCAAGTGGGATTTACTCCAGGGATTCAGGGATCCACAAATCAATCAATGTGATACAACACATTAATAAAATGAAGAATAAAAATCACATGATCAACTCAACAGATGCAGAGAAAGTATTCAACAAGATACGACATTCATTTGTGATAAAAACTCTGAACAAAAATGGGTATAAAAGGAAAGTACCTCGACATAATAAAGGCCCCATATGAAAAACCCACAGTTAATATCATACTCAATGCTGAAAAACTGAAAACTATCCCTTTAAGAACAGGAATCAGACAAGGATGCCAACTTTGGCTACTCTCATCTATCATAGTACTGGAAATCCTTGCCAGAGTACTCAAGCAAAAAAAAGAAATAAAAGGGATCCAAATTGGAAAGGAAGAAGTGAAATTGTCACTATTTGAAGATGACATAATTTTACGTATAGAAAACCCTAAAGAATCCACCAAAAAAACTATGAGATAATAAATGAATACAGTAAAGTTGCAGGATACAAAATCAACATAGAAAAATTACTCACATTTCTATACACTAACAATGAACTAGCAGAAAGAGAAATTAAGAATACAATCCCAATTGTATTTGTTGTTACAGTAACAACAAAAAGAATAAAATACCTAAATGAATTTAACCAAAGAGGTGAAAGATCTGTACACTGAAAATGATAACACATTGATGAAAGAAATTGAAGAAAACACAAAGAAATGGAAAGATATTCCATGCTCATGGATTGGAATAATTAATATAATTAAAATGTCCATGCTTTCTAAAGCAATCTACTGATTCAATGCAATCCCTATCAAAGTCCCAACAATATTTTTCACAGAAATAAAATAAAGAATCCTAAAATTTATATGGAACAACAAAAGATCCCGAATAGCCATAGGAATCCTGAGAAAAAGAATAAAGCTGGAGGTATCACACTCCCTGATTTCAAAATATACTACAAAGCTATTGTAACCCAAATAGCATGGTACTGGCACAAAAAAAGACACACAGATCAATGGAACAGATCGAGAGCCCAGAAATCAATCCACACATCTATGGACAACTAATTTTTGACAAGAGAGCCAAGAACGTACAATGGAGAAAGAAAAATCTCTTCAATAAATGATATTGGGAAAACTGGACAGCCACATGCAAGAAAATGAAAGACCATTATCTTACACCATACACAAAAATTAACTCAAAATGGATTAAAGACTTGAATGTAAGACCTGAAACCATAAAACTTCTGGAAGAAAACACTGGCAGTACGCTCTTCAAAATCAGTCATACAGCATCTTTTTGAATACCATGTCTCACCAGGCAAAGGAAATACTAGAAAAAGTAAAATAATGGGACTACATCAAACTAAAAATCTTCTGCACAACAAAGGAAACCATCAACAAAATGAAAAGACAACCTAACAATTGGTGGAAGATATTTGCAAATCACATATCTGATAAGAGGTTAATATCCAAAATATATAAAGAACTCATAAAACTCAACAACAAAGAAGCAAACAACCCAACTAAAAAATGGGCAGAGGATATTAACAGTCCTTTTTCCAAAGAAGATATACAGATGGCCAACAGTCACATGAAAAGATGTTCAACATCACTAACTATCAGGGAAATGCAAATCAAAACTACAATGAGCTATCACCTCATGCCTGTCAGAATGGCTATAATAAACAAAACAAGAAATAACAAGTGTTGGAGAGGATGTGGAGAAAAGGAAACTCTCATACACTGCTGGTGCAAATGCAAACTGGTGCAGCCACTGTGGAAAACAGTATGGAGATTCCTCAAAAAATTAAGAATAGAACTACCATATGATCCAGCTATTCCACTGCAGGGTATTTATCCAAATAACACAAAAACACACATGTGTAAAGACATTGGCACCCTTATGTTCATTGCAACATTATTCACAATAGCCAAGACTTGGAAACAACCTAAGTGCCAATCCAGGGATGAATGGATAAAGAAGATGTGGTATATATACACAATGAAATACTACTCAGCTATAAAAAAGATGAAATCTTGCCATTTGCAACAACATGGATGGACCTCAAGGGTATTATGCTAAATGAAATAAGTCAGAGGGAGAAGGTCAAATACCATATGATCTTGCTCATAAGTAGAAGGTAAAAACAACAACAACAACAAACAAACACATAGACACAGAGATTAGATTGGTGGTTACCAGAGGGGAAGAGGGGAAAGGAGAGTGAAAGGGGTGATTAGGCACATGTGTGTGGTGATGGATGGTAGGTAGTCTTTGGGTGGTGAACATGATATAATCTACACAGAAATAAAATTATAATGTACACCTGAAATTTATATAATGTTATAAACCAATGTTACCACAATAAAAAAAAAGTTGATAATGGGCAAACAATTCAAACAGGCACTTCACAAAAGAAGACATATGAATTCCAATAAGCACATGAAATCGTGCTTAACATCATCATTTATCAGAGTAATGCAAATCAAAATCACAATGAGATAGCATCTCCAACCCATTAGAATCACTAAAATAAAAAAAAAGTTATGACAGTATCAAACATTGTCAAGGATGTAAAGTAACTAGAACTCTCATACACAGCTGAGGGAAGTAAAAGGAAACATTTGCTTTGGCAAATTCTTTGACAGTTTGTTTGTTTGTTTGTTTTTTATAAAAGCAAGTACACATCTGACCAAACAATTCCACTCCTAGCTATTTACCAAAGAAAGTTTAAAACATGTGTTTATAAAATGAATTATTTTAAGAATCTTTACAGCAGCCTTATTCATGACAGCTGAAAACTGAAAACAACCCAAATATTCATCAACTGAAGAACGAATAACCAAACCATGAAATACTCATATAATGGAATACTGCTTAGCAATAAAAAATTAACCTACTGATAAATGGAACCACATGGCTGAATCCCAGAAATATTATTCTAAGTGAAATAAGCCAGACACAAAGAGCACATTCTGTTTGATTCCACTCATATGAAGTTGAACAACCAAGTCTATTCTATGGTGATAAAACTCAGAAGAGTGGTTTCTTGTTGGGAGGGGTAAGGATTATATAAATGAGCACAAACAAACTTTCTGGGTTGATGAAAATATTCTGTGTAGTGTTTTTACTGTCATTTTATGGGTATATATAATCATCAAAATTCATCTAACTAAACTGTTAAATTATGACCTTAATAAATAAAGGTCATGGGTTACGGTGTTAAATAAGCAACAGTATCTAAGGTCAGCTGTTAAGTTCTTTCTGACTAAGATGAAACTGAAAACTGGATAATTACCAGTAACACAGCTACATTGTTTCATTTGATGGTGCTACCTGAGATACTGCTTGTTGATAGGTAATGGACATGATCTAAATCACTCTCTATGCCCCTTCAGACACAATCTGTTATCATCTCACAAAATAATGAATCTACCATACTGCAGAATCTCAGAAGGTCTTGATAGAATCAACCTCTTGAGTTTTATTTCTAACATTTTCTTACTCTTGAAGTATTTCCAACTCAAGCGACTCTCCTCATGAGACTCCAACAATAAACTGTAGAATGAGAGAGAAATACTAGTACCATGACTAGCTCTGTTACACAGCCAGAGATGAGAAGCTGAAGAGGGAGAGCGCATAGAGAGGAGGAAGATTGAGAGGGTGTGAGAGCAGGGAAGCTAAAGTACAAGGACAAGCAGAGAAGAGGAGGAGGGAGAGAGAAGGTAGATGAAAACAGAGAGAAAAGCTAATTATTTACTTCTGATACAAAAGAAAGTCTTGGGCCGGCCTGGTGGCGCAGCAGTTAAGTGCGTGTGCTCCGCTTCGGTGGCCTGAGGGTTCACCAGTTTGGATCCTGGGCACGCACCCACGCACTGCTTGTCAAGCCATGCTGTGGTGGCATCCCATATAAAGTAGAGGAAGATGGATGCGGATGTTAGCCCAGGGCCAATGTTCCTCAGAAAAAAGGGGAGGATTGGCATTGGATGTTAGCTCAGGGATAGTCTTCCTAACAAAAAATAAGTAAAAGAAAAAAGAAAGTCTCAGACTTTGGTGAAAATCTGTATTTTCAAACTCAGTTTCTGTACCAGGAGGTGTCATGAATTAGATAATAAAAGAGATGTCTCAGTATCTCCAAGGTAAGCACGTTGGACAGCTCCCCCACTCTAGGGACACCAGACCCTGGAATTACAGTAAAGCAACTCCTCTCAGGATTAGCACAGTTTTCGGAGACCCATTATCAAAGCTTTTATTGAGGCACATTCTGTACGTATTTACTGATATTGGAATCTATATTTTTCCTCACAAAAACTTTGTTATGGCATCAGGGATCATCTGTTTATTGCCATCTCTTTCTAATTTCATTTCTTGTAGATATATTTATTAAGAATAGGGAGGGCCAGCCCCGTGGCTTAGTTGTTAAGTGCGCACGCTCTGCTACTGGCGGCCCTGGTTTGGATCCCTGGGAGCCCACCAATGCACCGCTTCTCCGGTCATGCTGAGGCCCTGTCCCACATACAGCAACTAGAAGGATGTGCAATTATGATATACAACTATCTACTGGGGTTTTGGGGGAAAAAAAGAGGATGATTGGTAATAAATGTCAGCTCAGAGCCAGTCTTCCTCAGCAAAAAGAAGAGGATTAGCACAGATGTTAGCTCAGGGCTGATCTTCCTGACACACACACAAAAAAAAGAATAGGGAAACTCTCTTTTTGCCCGTTTTAGTTTTCAGTTGATTTGTGGAATAGTATGTTTCACAGAGGACTCATTTATTCAAAACATTTTTGTTACTGACTTTTTTCAAAGCATGTAATAATGCAAAATAATCTGTAACATAGCATTGTTTGAGGCTTTGTCTCTTCCCCATCGCTAAGTGCCTGAGAAAGTGAAACATGACTGATGGCAGCTGCATGTACCTGAGCCACACTATAGCGTCTCCATTTGTATTCCAGACCCTACCGCAGTCGTGGCACTTCTAGAAGAGCCTGGAAGAGCTGGTCTTGGAGAAGAAACAGCTCTTCTTACCTTATACAGTTTTTCGTGATTCAGGTGTTGTCAGTCCAGCTCTTGAAATTCTCAGAAGAGGAAGCAAAATGACAAGCCGTGGAATGAATTTGGAGAAAAAAATGGAGAGAGTTCAGATTCCAGTGAGAATTACCTTCTCAGTTCCCACCAGCTATGATTTCAAGATCCCAATGAGCATCTATCCTCAAGGAACCCCTCGTCTCTTTCATAGCTAGCAACTTAGAGATGATCTGGGGCATCTGACTGCAAGGACAGTGAGTACAGAAGCTGTAATTGTAGGTCCAGCCTCTTTCCTCTCTCCTCACCTGCTTACTGAAAGGGAATACCAAAGTGGGGATAAACAGCCTCAGGACCTTCGTGTAGCTCCCCTTATACAAATCCTTACATCTAGATTACTCAGTTCCCCATATTTATCCTCTGCCCATTTATACCTCTGAGATATTAAGGTCCTCATCAGAATGCTCTTTCCTAATGGGTGCACAGCACAAAGTGATCCTGTTCCTATAGGGCAAAACTACTGGGGGGAAGTTTCTTGGAAGGCAGCTGTTAGGGGTATCATTGCAATATTCAGAATTTGTTCTTGGGGTGGCTGAGAAGACCTAAGATAGAAAGAGAATTGATCAATTTCAGAGCCATGTTGGCAGTAACTAAAATGGGACCATCTTTCCAAAGCAAGTAAGTGATTATCTGGGCGTAATGACATGAAGCATAGAGTTTCTCAGTTTCACAAACATCATCTTCTAACTAAGGATGAGCATCACTCTGGGCATAGTGAAATTGGAAAAGGAATCTGAGCAGATGAGAAGTTTCTCTTTCCCCTTCCCTCAGCACCCTCACCCTTCCCAGCTTGCCCCTACAATTTGGGAAGCTCATCTTCCCAGAGGCACTCTAAGCACTTCAACCGTTCTTTGTGGTTCACTGCTTTCCACAAATGGCCTCTTAATAAAAGAAAGCTCTGCCTGGGACCCCTGACTTCTGAATTCAGATATTTATTATCAAAATTCAGGTAAAATAATAATCCTGATAGGAAATATTGACATGCTCATAAACTCACCCCTCAACTCAGCCTGCCTTTCCTAGCACAGGGTCACTTTGGCTCATGCGTTTTATCATGTCAATTTGAAGACGTTCTTTCGAATTTAGTCCACTGGTAGGAGTGAGATAAGCAGCAGGGAAGGGAGTACTAAACCAATTAGTACCTTAAGAATTGTGGCTAGAGGAAAGGGAGAATCATAAGAAGAGAACGGATATAAATAGACTTGGAAAATTTATATGAGTATAATATATGAGCTATAGGCTGCTATAAAAAAAGGATGTGCATGAAAAATAGCTTTAGGATATTTTAATATCCCTACTGGAATTGTTGCAATAATTTGAGGGTGGGAGAAATTTGGATACATGTGCAACTTTTATTCTAAGATAACTTCTCATACTGTCCATTTGATGGTGGCTATTATGAGGCTCAAATGAGGTAACAGACATTTTGAAAGTAATTTTAAACTATAAAACACTTTGCAAATATTGACAATGGTTCTGTTTGACATTATTCATATTAACCCAAACAAAAACTCACATGGAACTTCCCAAATTATTTTTCAAGTGTGTCACAAAACTATGTGGGATAAAAGATGCTAGGCTTGTTTCTATTTTACTCCAACGCATAGAGGGAAAATACTTGGAAATTTATGACAAAATTGGGACTAGAATCCAGGTCAGTTGTCTCCTGAGATAGTAGAGTTCATATTATACTATATTATTTCTATGTAGACAAATTAGATCAGAATACTATAGCGGCCTAGCGTGAAAGATGTAGCTTTATTCAAGGAATCTGGTCCTATAGAACAGAAGACACACCTGTAGAAAACAAGCTGTCAGTCTCACAATAAGAAAGTTTTGTGGAAGAAAGGATATAACATTCATAGTCAGGAGACTCAGGTTGGTGTTCTCACTCTACCACTCTGGCACGTACTATTTTTTGGATAACCCTAAAAATATCACCCACACTATTTTCTCCTATTCTTCCACTGTACAGGCTAGAAAACTCATTCCTTGTTTTCCCACCAAACTGACCACTAGGTGTGGCTATGTGATACAGTTCAGGTCAATAAAATATATGTTATTTTAGAGGCTTCTGGGAAAGATTTCTCTTTCCTAACCAAAGAAACAGTTAAAATTGATGCTATTATTCCATCTTCTTTCTACCTTAATTCCAGATGTAAGATCTGGAGCTAGAGTGGCCATATTATGACCATGAGGCCTCAAGCATGAAGAAAAATCCAATAGAATAACAGAGATGTCAGTCTCGATACTACCTAAGTGCTGAACATTACCAATATTTTTCTATCTCCAGATTTTTAATGTTTTGGGAAAACTTAAACCTCATTTCTTTTAAGCCACTGAGACAAGTTATTTTTTTTGTTTTTATACAGGTAAATATACGTTTAACTTGTAGGTAACCCTATTAAGTTGCAATTGAGCATGCTATTCACCTGCCTGGGCTGATGAACTAGATAAGTGATTGCCTAACACAGAGTATTGAAAGAATTAACTGAGAAAGTGTGGGGAAGGGAATAACAGAGGCTGACACACAGAAGACATTGAATGTACTTCTTCATCCCCATCCTCCTCCACTATTGCCTCTTGCTCTACCTCAATCATGACTGCCTCCATCAGTTCCTCCTCACTCCTCCTCTTCCTCCTCCCCCTCTTCTATGAATATTTTCTACCATTCTCAACACAAAATTCAGAATATTTTCTCCACTGAACAGATCCCAATACTAAATTTGCACTAGGGCCTATGCTGGATGTAAGAATGACTGAGATATAGACTTTCTAAACCTAGAGGCAAAATAATAAATTAAACAACATTTGAATGGTGAACCATTTATGAAATATTCTAGAACCCCCTGTGTTAGTTTGCTAGGGCTGTTGTAACAAAGTACCACAAGCCAGGAGGCTTAAAACAACACAAGTTTACTGTCTTACAGTTCTGGAGGTTGGAAGTCTGAAATCAAGGTGTTAGCAGGGCCATGCTCCCTCTGAAGACAGTAGGGAAGGGAACTATTCCATGTCCCTCTCCTAGCTTCTGGTAGCCTCAGATGGTCTTTAGCTTATAGATACATCACTTGTTTCCTCCATCTTCACATGGAGTTCACTCTGCATGCCTTCACACTGTCTTCCTTCTGTGTATGTCTGTGTTCAGATTTCCGTGTTTTATAAGGACACAGTAATATTGGATTAGGGCCCACCTTAATGACTTCATTTAACTTGGTTAAATCTGAAAAGACTCTGTTTCCAAATAAGGTCACATTATGAGGTGCCGAGATTTAGGACTTCATCATATCTTCTTTTGGAGGACATAACTCAACACATAACACCATTTGTAAATTATTCTATAGCCCTTGCTTCATTATTTCTGCATTATACCTTAATCAGGGAGAAACTTATTTTCAGCTATATGTCACAGTTTTGTCTTATTTCCTGTTTTTCTTGTGTTTTTAGGTTTAAGATGAATATGATTATAATTTTCTTTTACCCAAAAGTATTTACCTGTGAATGGGAGATTATTTAATCCAAAAGACTCCAGTTACTCTAGACAGGTAGTGAATAAAATATGAGACATAAAGGGGACATGTGCTCTGTAATTCCCAAAGGCCTGACCTGGTCTGAGGAATCATCACTCAAGCAAAAATAATGCTTATCTGTTTGATCCTCATGGTGGTGAATTCCCAACAGAATCCATTTCTTTGTCTCTTTTTCAAGAATCACTTCTCTAGCCCAGGTCCAGTAATTACCTGTCAACCCACAATAGGGATATTTTAAATGATGTTGATGGCCTTGTCTCTTTCCAGTGTAATTTATTGTTGTTATTTATAAGTGCCCTAATGTCCCCGGCTTTTGCCACAAAGAAAATCAAATGTGAAGTTAAGAGCAAGATTCATTGGCTGAGATTTCCTCAAGCAACACACATAAAAAGAGCTTGATTATTAGTGTTAGGTAGACAGCCATTTTCAGCACTGCACAGGGACAACCAGGACCAAATGTTCAGTGCCACTGGATGAGGAGAGGCCTGATAAATGTAGAGGAGGAAAGCTCTCCAGTAGGAAGGAGGTGGACAAAATAAACCTGGCTGGAGAAAGAGAGGAATCAGAGTAAAACTGGGAAAATTTTATTGGTAATTTTGATTATTTTCTCCTTTTCCCCTTGATATCTGAGCAGAGTTTTTCACGTTTAGTTGTGCATCTACTATGTTCAGAACTATTATCACTACGTAATAAGAGCCATCCTTTTCCATTCTCTTCATGCCTGCCTTTTTCTCCTTGTCTGACACCAAGTTTCCCATAGTTTGTACAGACTCCCTATCATCTATTTTTTCCTCCACTTCCTCCTCTGATTTAGCTATCCCTCCCTTCTGCTCCCTCATCTAAGGCAGGAAATCTTACCAAACTAGAGAAAAACTCCCACTCACCTAAAGAAAATGACCTGGCGAGGGCAGATGGGATGCTGTATCTTGTCACTATCTCGAGGGCTTTCTGCTAGCTGCTGACTAAACTCTAGTGTTGAGATTGCTTTTGCACTGCGCTTCTCCCACTAAGTGTGTTTAATCTGCTGTAAAATTGTTTTCATGGTTGCAGTCAGTGTTATTGTAGCTGTTTAACAGTGTGCATTTCTTTGCTTTGCAAAGGGCCTTGACAGTCTTTATGCAAATTAGTGCCTTGTCTAATGCCATTAAGCATGGTTCCTGGAAAAGCAACAACTGGAATCATGGATAAATTTGTGCACTCAGTCTGGAGGATGAGGAGAGTAGAATAAGGAAGCAGAGACTCTATCTGTGATGCATTGAACAGATATTGCCTGGAGATACATGATCTTCACCTTAACCTGTAGCTTTGTGTTTGGGACAGGAATAAGCAAATTTCATTATACCAGCTGAATTCGTGTCCCCCTCATCATCTGAGGCTGTTAAACTCTACCCTGAACTAGAACACAATTTAGATTGGTCAAAGAAAGCAGTTTTTGATTTGGGTTAGTCATGGAAGCCATGTGTCAGGGAGAAGACATAGAGTGCGTTTGGGGGGGTCCCCAAAAATATTTAGCTTGTGATGTTTTAAGGAAGGGGGTAAAGAGACATGTTGTCCAGTAATAGCACTAAATACTGTACATTTTATTTCTTTTAATCTTGGCACCAATTTTGTAAAGTTAGGTGTCACAGGTTGGGTTCCTATGAAAGCTAATTCAGAGACAGAGTTTGGAAGGCAGAATATTTATTAAGAAGTGTCTTTTAGAGGCCAGGTCAGGTGACCTAGTGGTTAATTTTGGTGTGCTCCACTTCAGCAGCCAAGGTTTGGTTCCCGGGCATGGACCTACACCATTCGTCTGTCAGTGGCCATGCTGTGGTGGCAGTCCACATACAAAAAAAAAAAAAAGAGGAAGATTGGCAGTGGATGTTAGCTCAGGGCAAATCTTCCTCAAAAACAACAACAAAAAAAGTGTCTTTTGGATGAAGATCTGTGGAAAGAAGAGAAAGGAAGAAAGAGTGGACAGAGGGATCATTTGAGCTATGATATAGGCCCAACAACAGCTTCAACTGGATCCCTGAAGGAATGATGGTCCTTCAGAGTTGTCCCAAGTTGGGCAAAGATGATCAGGCCTTCATACTCCCACATCCATCAGTCATTGGATGTGTGCCAATGAAACAAGACATGCCCCTAAAAGAACCACTTCTCTACAGCTAACAAGATCCCTGAAGGGACTGGTAGCTAAAGCCTGTTGCCAAAACCACTTCCAATAATAGGAGCAGCAATTCTTCATTGAAGGGTGTTCTGGGTGGTGTATCACAGTGTCCACCATGTAAGGTAAGTTTCTCATCACCTTAGAGACAAAAAATAGAGAAATTAAGAGAGGTTAGTGGTTGTCCAAGCTCACACAATAATAATAATAATAATGACAATAATAGGTACTATTTTTCAGGATCCCTTTGAAGCACTTCACATGTGGCCTTGTTTAAGTGTCACAAAAGCCCTATTGAATAGGTATTATTATAATCCCTATTTTAACAGATGAATAAACTGAGGTACAGAAATTTAACTTGCCCAAGATAACCCAGGTAAACCTAGGATTCAACCCCAGTCAGTATGATTCCAGAGACCATGCTCTTAACCCTATGCATCAATGCATCTGTCTGAATTTGAACCCAGAACTTTCTGACAATGAAACCCATGCTATTCCCTTCATACTAAGATGAATTCTTCAAGATTGGGATTTGGGGAAGGTGCTAGGACTAGGGAAAGAATGAGCTAAAACTTTTTCACAAAGCTGAAATTCAAGCGGAACAGGTGTGAAGCCGCATTTTCCTGAATCCACCACTCAGGAACCAGAAAAATCATCTGAGTGTCAAGAATGAGAGACTGCCTCATTTTTCTTGGCTCTGAACCAATGCAACCAGGTTTCCAGCCTCCCCAGGAGCCTGGAGAAGGGGACAAGTCTGGAGGATTTATTTATATACCTCTACCTCCTTTCCCCTGGAAGGCACAGTGATAAGGAGGCTGCCAGCTTTTTACCTTAATGTCAGTCATGCTGTGTGGGGCCTACATCTTTCTGAACCCAACACCTGTATGGAAGCTCCTCTTGCTTCTTTGAATAGGATCCTATCAGCAGCTAGTCAGCATTCTAGTGGCCTCTCCCCTCTTTGGCAAATTCTACATTTTTTGGTTTTTTTAGATCTTTTGTATGGGTCTTTTTTATGGGTCTTCTCTCTCTCTTCTCCATAAACCAGTCTCTTGCACCAGAAATTATAGCCCCTAGGTTCCCCATGCCTGCTTAAAGCCTTTGCCGTCACCACTTAGGCTTCCTGTCTTTTCTGGAACATGTAGAGGCACTTGAACCAATATCTAAAAGCTACCATGTTTCTTCCTCTTTTGTTTTATTCAACCAATATATATTAAACATCTGATAAATGATCTGATGGATCCCTGAGCTCCAGAAGCTCACAGACTACAGGCAGAGACAGATTCATAAGCAGATAACACAAGTGAAATGTCCTTGATAGATCAGAGTTGAGACTGATATAAGTCCAGATAGTAAACACCAGGGATACCTTGAGTAATTATGACCATCCTTTGAATTACAAGGACATGAGTTGATTCTTGGAAAATTAGTACTTGATCCATGTCACAAGAGAAACTCAGATTAATTCAGACATACATGAGAATCTGAGAATACATGATGTAAGCAAGGTAGAATGTTAGATGTTAGATGTAGAATGCCTCAAAAGTGAGGAGGGAGCTTGGCTAGTTTAAGAACATGGCCTGAAGTTCAAAGAGGAGTGATGATTTCCAGTGGAGGATTCCATTTAATTACCTCTTATGACACAGATACTTTTATAGGGTTTGTGTACTTTCAGGAAAATGACTGTGGGTGAACTGGAAGATCTGCTCCACTAAACTTTATGACATTTCAGTTCACAAGCATCCCTATCCTGGGGTCCTCCCCTTCAAATTAGCACCACACAGAAGGTGAAAGGATTCTCTGATTTGTTCTACAAAATCCTTGGCCCCAGAGACCTAGAAGGAGTCTGCCCTTGGTAATAAACATAGAGAAGGCTTCAGGCAACGTAAGTCAGGGCTAGCAGTGAAGGCAGCCATGACCACAGTGTATCTCCACCTACAGGACAGCAGTAATGACAATAGTGATGAAGGAGGTGCATATTTCTGTTAGAAATGCCTTCAGCAGAAAATATTAGAACACTTGGCCAAGGGGCACTTAAAAAAATATGCAATTGTTTTTTTTTCCATAAAATTAGAAGTCTGAGAGTAGTTGGCTCCTAGCATTGCTTGAGTTAATTAACGCAGTCAGAACCAGATTGTTGCAATTCTCTTGGCCTCTCCCTCTTGACTTTAAGTTTTCTACCATAGCCCCAGTTGTAAAATAAAGCATCAAACGCTGGTGGAAATAAATGTGTCTATGTGTGTGGAGGGAGGCGGGTAGCAGCAGCTGCATATGTCCCTTTTTATCAATAAATAAAATTTTCCCCTGAAGATAGCCCTTACATTTCAGTGGCCATAACTGGGTCATATGGTCACCCCTGGCTACAGAGAAGGCTTGGAAAGTAAGTTTCTAGCTTTCCAGTCTCATTGGATGAAAAGCCAAGGTAGATGAGAGTTGGAAATAGTAGTGATTAGTCAATCAAGTTCGCTGTGTGCCTCTTGACATCAAAAAATTTGTCAAGAAATAAAATTATGCAAGAGGCTGAACTACTAGAGAAGGATGGGAAGGCAGAGCTGGCCCATTCTAATTTGGACATGAATGTGACCTTATTTGTCTACCAGCTGGCTCTTCCAAAATATTTGAAGGAAAGTCCTCCCCACCTGCCTACCCCTTGCTCCTCGCCAATCCCACTGCCACCACCTCCATTATCTGGCACCTGGATTATGTGGATTTGCCACACCCAGTCTTATTCTTCTCCAATATACCTTATGCACTTCTTCCAAGTGGATCTAAAGGAAACACAAATTTTACCGTTACCCCACTGTTTATACCATTAGGTCGCTATGCCCAGAGGATAAAATCCAAGCTCATTATAATGACATAGAGAACTTTAAGACTTACTATGAAGCTACAATAGTCGTAACAGCATGGTATTGGCAAAAGAATAGACACAGAGAGCAATGGAACAGAATAGAGAGCCAGAAATAGACCCATACAGATATAGTCAACTGATTTTTGACAAGGCACAAAGGCAATTCAATGCAGAAAGGATAGTCTTTTCAACAAATGATACTAGAAAAATTAGATACACCTAGGCAAAAGAATGAACCTACTGAATTGTACATTTAGAAATAGTTCAATGGTAAATTTTATGTTATGCATTTTTTGCCACAATAAAAAATTTTTTAAATTTAAATGAATAAACCTAGATACAGACCTTACATCTTACACAAAAATTCACTCAAAATGTGTCATAGAACTCAATATAAAATGCAAAATTATGAAACTTCTAGAGAAAATAGAGGTGAAAATATATATGACTTTGGATTTGGGAATTAAGGTTTAGATCCAACACCAAAAGTATGATCCATGAAAGAAAAAAATGATAAGCTTGACTTTATTAAAATTAAAAACTTTTACTACATGAAAGATACCATTAAGAGAATGAAAAGACAAGCCCCATGGTGGGAGAAAATATTTTCAAAATTCATATCTGATAAAGGATTGTATCCAAAATATACAAAAATCTCTTAAAACTCAATTATAAGAAAATAAACAATCCAATTTTAAAATGAGCCAAATATCTAAACACACACCTCACCAAAGAAAACATACATATGGCAACAAGAATACAAAAAGATACTCAACATCATTTGTCATTAGGGAATTACAAATCAAACAACAACATGATAGTAATAGAAACTATGATAAATGGCTTTAAAAAATCTGAAATACCAATTCCTGTCAATGATATGGAGCAACAAGAACTCTCATTCATTGTTGATGAGAATGGAGAATGGTATAGCAACTTTAGAAGACAGCTTTCTTATAAAGCTAAACGTAGTCTTAACATAAGATCCAACAATCATACTCTTAGGTATTTAGCCAACTAATTTTAAAAATTATGTCCACACAAAAACATGCACATGAATAATTATAGTAGATTTATTCATTATTGCCAGAAACTGAAAGCAAATACAATGCTTTTTAATTGATGAATGAATTTAAAAAACGGTGGTACCTTCATACAGTGGAATGGTATTGAGTGATAAATAGGAATGAGATATCAAGACGTGCATAGACATGAGTGAATCTGAAATGCTTATTGCTAAGCAAAAGAAGCCAACCTGAAAAAGCTACACACTGTATTTTCCAATTATATGCCATTCTGGAAGGTAGAACTAGAAAGTAGAGTCAGTAAACAGATCAGTGGTTACCAGGGATTCAGGGAGGGAAACATGAAGCATTGAGGATCTTTGGGGTGGTGAATTTATTATATACTGAAATGGTGGATACATAGCATTGTACATTTGTCAAAACCCAAAGAAAATTATAGAACTTTAATGTATGTAAATTTAAAAGATTATTTAGGAGGTTGGGCAATCACAGGATTTGCAAAAGAATCTAGCTATATTACAAATGCTTGAAATAACCTAAAGGAAGGCGTTTGGGGGGTGGGAGGTGCCATTTAAGTAACTTTGGAAATGGATGGGGATCTGCAGAACTAAAGTACATAAGTACTGTATCCTAGTTGATAAAGTTGTTTCCCATGAGGGTATGAGTTAACACCTCATATACATATGGTAGTATGAAACCACTATATATACATATTGAAACTGAACAATTATGTAAATGGATGGTGGCTCGTAGGAGCCAGATTTCTCACTGATAGAGAGGTTACAGATAAGCATGAGGAGAAGACTAGAATGACGTGTTTGGCACTGGATTAGAGTTAGAGACATCAGTATGAAGTTATGTTTAGCTTAATATAGATGCAGATGGCTACGTGTATGTGTGTGTATGGGTTAATATACACAGATATATCTTTTGTTCTGATCATTGAGAGGTCCTAGAAGCAATGACATTCCAGTGTCACACTTAGCACCCAAATTTTGTTTTTTATTTTCCAATAAAAAGAACCAGCCCTTCTTAAAGAAATGACTGATGTTCAACACACACACACACACACACACACACACACACACACACACACACTAGGGGTATGTGAAATGGACTCCAGAGCCAACAGAAAGAGCACCTGATGGTCAAAGTTGGAATAATTTGAGTAACAAAATAAATTAAGCAGTATTGGATTATAATCCAAAATAAAAAAACAAGTTTCCATGAGTCCATGTATAGGTGAAACATTAGGGACATTTTGGGGCAGTGAAACTATTTTTACAGTACAGAAATGGTGGACCCATAATGCTATGCATTTGTCAAAACCCCTAGAAGTTTTATAGCATTTTAATGTATACCAATTTTAAAATAAATAATTAGAGGAGGAGACAAATCTCCCATGCAGAAGAATTTCAAATAATATATGTAGATATTCTGCCCTTAAGAAGGGCATATTTCCTCAGTCCTTAAATGTGAGATGTGTATAATAGATTGCTATATCAATATTGGTTCATCAGTTGTAAAAATTGTACCATACTAATGTAAGATGTCAATAAAAGGAAAAACTGGGAGTATGGTATATAGAAAGTCTCTGTAATATCTTTACAACTTTTATATAACCTAAAGCTATTCCAGAGAAGTCAAGATGGCGGCATAGGTGGACTCTGAACTCACCTCCTCCCACCGACACAGCCGATTTATAACTACTCTGGGAAAAATTACCACTGAGAGAGAACTGAAAACTGGATAGGAGGAACCCCTGCAAAAAACAACAGTCCCAATTGAGGTGGAAGAGGCAGAAATTCCCATCTAGAGAGAAAAAACACCACCTTCACAAGCTGCAACACTTCACAGCCACCTGGGAGCAACCCAAAGGTACGCAGCCTTCCCTGGAGGAGTGGGGGCCCTGAGCCAAGGAGTGATCCTGCTATAGGCATTTTTTGGACCCAGCACAACTGAGATGAATGGCATAATATCTGACTTCACTTGCTACTAACAACATTGGGGAGTACCCCAGAAAAGCTGGTTCACAAAGAAATTAAAGCTGGCTCTTAAAGGGCCCATGCACAAATTCACCCATTTCAGAAAGCAACCTAAATCACCAGAAAGAAAGGTGCACAGTGCTTTGGTGAAAAGAGACTCACTTGATAGGTTCTGAGTGCATCTTGGTGAGAGGTGAGACCTCTCCAGGGACTGGGATATTGGCAGCAGCCATTATTGTGACCTGATGTGGGTGTGCTGACACAGACGCTGGCAGACACCATTGGACTTCTCCCTTGTGGCCTGCTAGCCCAGGGTCTGCCCCACCCACTAGAGCAGGGATTTAATCCAACTCAGCCAGGACAGGCAACCCACCTTAGGAACTGGTCCCATGCAGCAACAACTTGTCATGGTTGCCTCAGGCAACTTGTGGTCCTGCATAGATTTGTGACTGGATTCTCCACAACCTGGCAAGTGGGTCCAGCTCTGTGGGGCAGAGTATGCACAAGGAGCAAGTGGAGAGTGTGGGGGTCCTGCCTTGCAGAGACTGGGCCCACTTCAGGGGGTCATAATGTGCACATGGGGCAGGACTGTGTTGACTAGGTGTGGACCTGTGGGCAGTGGGGTTTGTCAGCTGCAGAAGACTTATCCTTCTCAAAGACACATAGGGGATTGGCCTCACCTTCCAAAGCCTGAAATAATTGGGTGCTCCTGTGCCTGAGGCTAGCCCCACCCAGCTGTAATCCTCAGAGAGCTGACAAGAGCCTTATAGGCCAGAGGATTATAGCAATTGTAAGCCCCAGAGCCTAACAACCAACCATGCTTGGGACCTACTCACTTAATAGAAAAACTGCAACAGGAATGTGCTATTATACCTTGCAGCCAACTGTGCTGGGGCTCCCCACACCCAATAAAGAGACAGAAGGGCCCACAACAACTACACACAGCTGAACATTACAACCAGCCAGGTAGGGGGACAGCTCAGCCTCCCTGGGCACCTACAGGAAGAGCAACCCTGCCACAACAGAAGGACACTTAGCCCACATAGGAGTCACTCCTGGAACATTTGGAACAGGTGACAAGAGGGAAGCACACTGCTGGGCCTCATAAGGTATCACTTACATAAGGTGATCTCTCCAAGATCAGGAGATGTATCTGACCCACCTAATACATAGACACAAGCATAGAGAAAGAAACAAAATGAGGAGGCAAAAGATTACATTCTGAGTAAGGGAACAGGACAAAACCCCAGAAAATGAACTGAACGAGACAAAAATGAGCAACCTACTCAACAGAGAGTTCAAACAAAGAGTGTTAAGGATGCTCACTGATCTTGGGAGAAGAATGGATGAACTCAGCGAGAATGTCAAGAAAGAAATGGAAGATATAAAAAAGAACCAATCAGAAATGAAGAATACAATACTGGAAATGAAAAATTCACTAGAGGGACTCAAAAACAGAGTAGAGGATACAGAAGAACGGATCAGTGAGCTGGATGAAAGACTAGAAGAAATCACCCAAGCTGAACAATTAAAAGAAAAAAGAAGAAGAGTGAGGACAGTCTAAGAGACCTCTGTGACAACATCAAGTGTACTAACATCCTTGTTATAGGTGTCCCAGAAGGAGAAGAACAAGACAAAGGGGCAGAGAATTTATGTGAAGCAGTAATAGATGAAAACTTCCCTAGCCTAAGGAAGGAAATAGACATCCAGGTGCCAGAAGCACAGACAGAACCAAACAAGATAAACCTAAAGAGGCCTACACCAAGACACATCATAATTGAAATGTCCAGAATTAAAGATAAAGAGAGAATCCTAAAAGCCGTAAGAGAAAGACAACAAGTTACATACAAAGGAAACCCCATAATGCTATCAGCTGACGTCTAAGCAGAAACCTCACAGGCTAGAAGAGAGTGGCACGATATATTTAAAGTGCTAAAAGGAAAAAACCTACAGCCAAGAATACTCTACCCAGCAAGGTTATCATTCACAATGGAAGGAGAGATAAAATGTTTCCGAGACAAGCAAAAATTAAAGGAGTTTGTCACCAAAAAAATGGTTATAAAAGAAATGCTAAAAGAGACTTATTTAAGGGGGAAAGAGAAGACTACTAATAGGAAAAATTATCTATTTCCATGATAAGAGGGTAACAGATACAAATGCACAAAAAAGAGATTAGAGATGATATGAAAAACATAAAATGTAGAAGGAAGGGAGTTAAAAAGTAGAGCTTTCAGATAGAGATCAAACTAAAGAGACCATAAACTTAATACAGATTGCTATATACATAGTTTAGTGTATAGGTACCCCATAATAATCACAAATCAGAGACCTATAACAAATACATAAAAAACCAAGAGAAAAAACCCAAACTAAGTATGTACTTATCAATAGCTACTTTAAATGTCAATGGACTAAATGTCCCATTTAAAAGGCATAAGGTGGCTGATCAGATAAAAAAACAAGACCCATATATATGCTGAATACAAGAGTCACACTTCAGACCTAAAGACACTCACAAACTGAAAGTGAAGGGATGGAAAAAGATACTGCATGCAAATGGCAATGAAAAGAAAGCTGGCGTAGCAATACTCATATCAGACAAAATAGACTTTAAAACAAAAACTGTAACAAGAGACGAAGAAGGGCAGTACATAATGATCAAGGAAACAATCCAACAAGAGGATATAACACTTGTAAATATCTATGCACCCAACCTAGGAGCACCTAAATATATAAAGAAATTATTAACAGACATAAAAGGAGAAATAGACAGCAACAAAATAATAGTAGGGGACTTTAGCACTCCACTTAGACCAATGGATAGATCATCCAAACAGAAGATCAATAAGGAAACATTGGCCTTAAATGACACACTAGAACAGATGGACCTAGTAGATATATACAGAACATTCCGTCCAAAAACTAAAGAATACACATTATTTTCAAATGCACATGGAACATTCTCCAGGATTGATCACACATTAGGCCACAAAACAAGTCTCCATAAATTTAAAAGACTAAATAATACCAAGCATCCTTTATGACCACAATGGTATGAAACTAGAAGTCAACTATAGGAAGAAAATCAGAAAAGCCACAAATAAGTGGAAATTGAACAAGATGCTACTGAACAACGATTGGGGCAAAGAAGAAATCAGAGGAGAAATCAAAAAATACCTGCAGAAAAATGAAAATGGAAATACAACATGCCAGAATTTATGGTATACAGCAAAAGCGGTTCTAAGAGGGAAATTTATAGCAAGGCAGGCCTATCTCAATAAAAAAGAAAAATCTCAAATAAACAATCTCACAATGCACCTAAAGGAACTGGAAAAAGAAGAACAAACAAAGCCCAAAATCAGTAGAAGAAGGGAAATAATAAAGATCAGAGCAGAAATAAATGAAATAGAGACTAAAAAAAAATAGAAAAAATTAATAAAACCAAGAGCTGGTTCTTTGAAAAGATAAATAAAATTGGCAAACAAATCCTTAGCTAAACTCACCAAGAAAAAAAGACAGAAGGTTCAAATTAGTAAAATCAGAAATGAAAAAGGAGAAATTATGACACCACAGAAATACAAAAGATTATAAGAGAATACTATGAAAAGCTATATGCCAAAAAATTGGATAATCTAGAAGAAATGGTCAAATTTGTATAATCATACAACCTTTCAAAACTGAATCAAGAAGAAATAGAGAATTTGAATAGACAAATCACCAGTAAGGAGATCAAAACAGTAATCAAAAACCTCCCAAAAATAAAAGTCCAGGACCAGATGGCTTCCATGGTGAATTCCACCAAACATTCAAAGAAGACTTAGTACCTATCCTTCCCAGACTCTTTCAAAAAATTGAAGAGGAGGGGAAGCTCCCTAACGCATTCTACAAAGCCAACATTACCTTGATACCAAAACCAGACAAGGACAACACAAACAAAGAAAATTACAGGCCAATATCACTGATGAACATCGGTGCAAAAATCCTCAACAAAATACTATCAAATCACATACAACAATACATTACAAGATTATACACCATGATCAGGTGGGATTTATCCCAGGGATGCAGGGATGGCTCAATATCCACAAAACAATCAACATGATACACCACATTAATAAAATGAAGAATAAAAATCACATGATCATCTCAATACATGCAGAGAAAGCATTTGACAAGATACAGCATCCATTTATGATAAAAACTGAATAAAATGGGGATAGAAGGAAAGTACCTCAACATAATAAAGGCCATATATGACAAACCCACAGTTAATATCTTCCTCAATGGTGAAAAACTGAAATCTATCCCTCTAAGAACATGAACCAGACAAGGATGACAACTTTCACCACTCTCATTTAACATAGTATTGGAAGTCCTAACCACAGCAATCAGGCAAGAAAACGAAATAAAAGGGATCCAAATTGAAAAGGAAGAAGTGAAACTGTCACTATTTGAAGAGGACAGGATTTTATATATAGAAAACCCTAAAGAATCCACCAAAAAACTTTTAGAAGTAATAAATGAATATGGTAAAATAGTAGGATACAAAATCACTATAGAAAAACCAGTTGCATTTCTATATACTAACAAGGAATCAGCAGAAAGAGAAACTAAAAATACAATCCCATCTACAATTGCAGCAAAAAGAATAAAATATCTAGGAAGAAACTTAACCAAAGAAGTGAAAGATCTGTACACTGAAAACTATAAAACATTGCTGAAAGAAATTGAAGAAGACACAAAGAAATGGAAAGAAAGATATTCCATGATCTTGGATTGGAAGAATTAACATAGTTAAGATGTCTATATTTACTAGAGCAATCTATAGATTCAATGCAATCCGTATCAAAGTCCCAACAACATTTTTCACAGAAATAGAACAAAGAATCCTAAAATTTATATGGAACAACAAAAGACCCCAAATAGCTGAGGAAAAAGAACAAAGCTGAAGGTATCACACTCCCCGATTTCAAAATATACTACAAAGCTATGGTAACCAAAACAGCATGGTACTGGCACAAAAACAGACACACAGATCAATGGAACAGAATTGAAAGCCCAGAAATAAACCCACGCATCTATGGAGAACTAATTTTCGACAAAGGAGCTAAGAACACACAATGGAGAAAGGAAAGTCTCTTCAACAAATGGTGTTGGAAAAACTGGACAGCCACGTGCAAGAAAATGAAAGTAGACCATTATCTTATACCATATACAAAAATTAACTAAAAATGGATTAAAGACTTGAATGTAAGGCCTGAAACCATAAAACCTCTCAAAGAAAACATAGGCAGTACGCTCTTCGACATGGGTCTTAGCGACATATTTTCAAGCTCTATGTCTGACCCGGTAATAGAAACAATAGAAAAAATAAACAAATGGGACTACATCAAACTAAAAAGCTTCTGCACATCAAATGAAACCATCAACAAAACAAAAAGACAACCCAACAGTTGGGAGAAGATATTTGCAAACCATACATCTGATAAGGGGTTAATATCCAAAATAGCTAAAGAACTCATAAAAACTCAACAACAAAAAAACTCACAACCCAATTAAAAAACGGGCAAAAGACCTGAACAGACATTTTTCCAAAGAAGATATACAGATGGCCAACAGGCACATGAAAAGATGTTCAACATCACTAACTATCAGGGAAATGCAAATCAAAACTACAATGAGATATCACCTCACTCCCATCAGAATGGCTATAATTAACAAGACAAGAAACAAGTGTTGGAGAGGATGTGGAGAAAGAGGAACTCTCACACACTGCTGGTGAGAGTGCAAACTGGTGCAGCCACCATGGAAAACAGTACAGAGATTCCTCAAAAAATTAAGGATAGAACTACCATGTGATCCAGCTATTCCTCTGCTAGGTATTTATCCAAAGAACACGAAAACAGCAACATGTAAAGATACGTGCACCCCTGTGTTCATCACAGCATTATTCACAATAGCCAAGACTCGGAAGCAACCTAAGTGCCCATGAAGGGAAGAATAGATACAGCATACGTGGTATATATACACACTGGAATACTCCTCAGCCACAAGAAATGATGAAATCCAACCATTTGTGCCAAGGTGGATGGACCTTGAGGGTATTATGCTAAGTGAAATAAGTCAGAGGGAGAAGGTGAAATACCATATGATCTCTCTCATAAGTAGAAGATAAAAACAACAAACAAAGAAGTGACGTCAGCATCATGGCGGAGTGAGCTTTCCCGTGAACTCTTCCCCGGATAAGATACAACAAAAGGAACAGTCACAGACCACCAACGGAATCCCAGACAGTGAAAAGCTAGATCAGAAAGATCCACACTGCCGCACATGTGAGAGTGGAACGCGCTGGGTCCCCGAAGGAAGTGGGGAGAGGTAAGGAGACCTCCACTCCCTCCCCATCAGATCAGCGATCCTGGTCCGCCCGGCTCCCAGAGAGGGGGGGAGGGGCGGCCCTCAGTGGGGAAACCGTAGCTCTTCAGGGTCTCTCAGCCAGTGGGAAACTCCAGCACAGAGGACTCAGAAGAGCCACAGGGCTACCATCAACATCTGAGCACCTCAGAGAGTGGATAAAGAGGGGCAAACGAGAAGCCTCCCACGTCAGGGACCCAGAGGGCAAAAGAGAGAGGTCCCCCCTCCCCGCAAACCGGACTCTGCAGCTCAACCGACCAGACCAGACCAAGCGATCCGCGGCAGACCAGACCAAGCAATCTGTGGCAGACCAGATCAAGCGACCTGACCCGCGGAAAGCAGCAATGAGAAAAAAAAAAAAAAAACCTGCGGATTGCAGCAGAAAAACCTCGGCAGAGCGCAGGGGGCTTAGACTACACAGCCCTTTACCACCACACAGTGGCAGCGGGTGGAAATTGCAACCAGAGATTTCCAGGATGAGGAAAAGTAAACCAACACAGAAATGACAATGCAAAGATATATGAAATCACCAGACCAGAAGCAAAATGACAAGCACCCAGAAACCAACCCCAAAGACACAGAAATCCATATCTAAATGACAGAGATTTCAAAATAGCTATCATAAAAACACTCAATGAAATACAAGACAACACAGACAAACAATTCAATGAGATTAGGAGTTTCTTCACAAAAGAGATTGAAATCATAAAGAAAAACTAATAAGTGCTGATGGAGATGAAGAACACAATGGAGGAGATAAAGGAGAATCTGGAATCATTAAAGAACAGAGCTGACAATATGGAGGAAAGAATTAGCCCTTTAGAGGACAGGAATACAGATATGCTCCAGATGGAAGAGGAGAGAGAACTAAGACTAAAAAGAAATGAAGAAAGACTCTGAGAAATATCTGACTCTATTAGAAAATGTAACATAAGAATTATAGGTATTCCTGAGGGAGAAGAGAGGGAAAGAGGAACAGAGAGCCTATTCAAGGAAATAATAGCTGAGAATTTCCCAAATCTGGGGAAGGAGCAGGAAATACCAGTAAGCGAAGCCAACAGGTCACCTAAATATATTAACAGACAAAGGCCCTCTCCATGACACCTAGTGGTAAGGCTAGCCAGAGTCAATGACAAAGAAACAATATTAAGGGCAGCTAGACAAAAACAAAAAATAACGTACAAATGAACTCCCATCAGGATCTCAGCATATTTCTCAACAGAAACTTTACAGGCTAGGAGAGACTGGAATGATATATTCAAAATACTGAAAGACAAAAACTTTCAGCCAAGAATACTTCAAATATGATGGAGAAATAGTAACTCTCCCAAATAAACAAAAGCTAAGGGAGTTCATGGCCACGAGACCCCCACTACAAGAAATACTCAAGAAGGCCCTCAGGCCTGAAAAAAAGAAGAGAAAGGGAACACAAAGCTTGGAGGAAGGAGAAAAGTAGGTAGACAAAATCAGAGAAATTGTAGATCTTTACCGGTATAGGTTAGCAACCACTTAAATACTCAATTCAAAGATCAAAGGAAGAAATTCACCAAAAATAAATTTAACCTCATCACTGTAAACACACAGCCACAACACAAGACAGAATAAGGTATAACAAGAACAACTTAGAAGGGGAAGAGGAAAGTGACTGAATTGACTTAGTATAAGGAAATAGGAGGCTATCAGATAATGGACTATCTCATACACAAGATTTTTTGCCCAAACCTCAAGGTAACCACTAAACAAATAATCAAAACAAAACCACATATGATAAACAAAGAGAAAACTAGAAGAGTCATAAGACAGAACAACCAAACTGAATTGGCAGCCCGAAACAAATGAGACAAGAAACAAAGGAAAGACAAATGAACCAGAAAATAAGTGACAAAACAGCAACATTAAGCCCTCATATATCAATAATTACCCTAAATGTAAATGGATTGAACTCTCCAATCAAAAGATACAGAGTGGCAGGATGGATTAAAAAGCAAGACCCAACAATATGCTGCCTTCGGGAAACACATCTTAGCACTCAAGACAAGCACAGGCTCAGAGTGAAAGGATGGAAGACAATACTCCAAGCTAATGGCAAACAAAAGAAAGCAGGTGTTGCCATACTCATATCAGACAAAGTAGACTTCAAGATAAAATAGGTTAAGAAAGACAAAGAAGGGAAATATATAATGATAAAAGGGACACTCCACCAAGAAGATATATCACTTATAAATATATATGCACCCAACATAGGAGCACCAATGTACATAAAGCAACTGTTAATGAACCTAAAAGGAGACATCAACAACAACACAATAATAGTAGGGGATCTTAACACCCCACTTACATCAATGGATAGATCATCCAGACAAAAAAGTCAATAAAGAAATAGTAGACTTAAATGAAAAACTGGACGAGATGGACCTAGTAGACATATACAGAGCACTCCACCCCAAAACAGCTGACTACACATTCTTCTCAAGCACACATGGAACATTCTCTAGGATAGACCATATGTTGGGAAACAAGGCAAGCCTCAATAAATTTAAGAAGATTGAAATCATAACAAACACCTTTCAGACCATAAGGCTATGAAACTGGAAATGAACCATGAAAAAAATTTTTGTCACTGGGAGAGTGGCAAAAATGTGGAGATTAAACAACATGCTACTGAACAACCAATGGATCATTGATGAAATTAAAGGAGAAATCAAAAACTATCTGGAAACAAATGAAAATGATAATATGCCATATCAAACCATATGGGATGCAGCAAAAGCGGTCCTGAGAGGGAAACTCATAGCGATACAAGCCCACCTTAACAAACAAGAAAAAGCCAAAATAGGCAAGCTTAAATTACACCTAACAGAACTGGAAAAAGAAGAACAAACAAAGCCCAAAGCCAGCAGAAGGAGAGAAATAATAAAAATCAGAGCAGAAATAAATGAAATTGAGACCAAAAAAACAGTAGAAAGGATTAATGAAACAAAGACTTGGTTCTTTGAGAAGATAAACAAAATCGATACACCCTTAGCCAGGCTTACTAAGAAAAAAAGAGAAAAGGCTCAAGTAAATAGAATTGGAAATGAAAGAGGAGAAATTACAACGGATACCATGGAAATACAGAGGATTATAAGAGAATACTATGAGAAATTATATGCCAACAAATTGGACAATCTAGAAGAAATGGATAAATTCTTAGACTTATACAACCTCCCAAAACTGAACCAAGAAGAAATGGAGAATCTGAATAGACCAATCACAAGTAAAGAGATTGAAATAGTAATCAAAAACCTCCCAAAAAAGAAAAGTCCAGGACCAGATGGCTTCTCCAATGAATTTTACAAAACATTCAAAGAAGATTTAATACCCATCCTTCTCAAACTATTCCAAAAAATAGAGGAAGATGGAACACTTCCTAAATCATTCTACAAGGCCAACATCACCCTGATACCAAAGCCAGACAAAGACAATACAAAGAAAGAAAATTACAGGCCAATATCGCTGATGAACATTGATGCAAAAATCCTCAAAAAAATATTGGCAAACCGAATACAACAATACATTAAAAAGATCATACACCATGATCAAGTGGGATTTATACCAGGACTCAGGGATGGTTCAACATCCGCAAATCAATCAATGTGATACATCACATCAACAAAACAAAGAATAAAAACCACATGATCATCTCAATAGACGCAGAGAAGGCGTTTGACAAGATACAACATCCATTTATGATAAAAACTCTCAACAAAATGGGAATAGAAGGAAAGTACCTCAACATAATAAAGGCTATTTATGACAAACCCACAGCCAACATCATACTCAATGGGGAAAGACTGAAAGCCATTCCTCTGAGAACAGGAATGAGGCAGGGCTGCCCACTCTCACCACTCCTGTTCAACATAGCACTGGAGGTTTTGGCCAGAGCAATTAGGCAAGAAAAAGGAATAAAAGGAATCCAAATAGGTAACGAAGAAGTGAAACTCTCACTATTTGCAGATGACATGATTGTATATGTAGAAAACCCTAAAGAATCTGTTAGAAAACTATTAGAAACAATCAACAACTACAGCAAAGTTGCAGGGTACAAAATCAATCTACAAAAATCAGTTGTATTTCTGTATGCTAGTAATGAACTAACAGAAAAAGAGCTCAAAAAGATAATAGCATTTACAATTGCATCAAAAAGAATAAAATGCCTAGGAATAAATCTTACCAAGGAGGTGAAGGACCTATACAATGAGAACTACAAGACATTATTGAAAGAAATCCATGATGACATAAAGAAATGGAAAGATATCCCATGCACGTGGATTGGAAGAATATACATAGTTAAAATGTCTATATTACCTAAAGCAATCTACAGATTCAATGCAATCCCAATCAGAATCCCAATGACATTCTTCACAGAAATAGAAAAAAGAATACTAAAATTTATATGGGGCAACAAAAGACCCCAAATAGCTAAAGAAATCCTAAGAAAAAAGAACAAAGCAGGAGGCATCACAATCCCTGACTGCAAAACATACTACAAAGCAATAGTAATCAAAACTACATGGCACAGGTACAAAAACAGACACACAGATCAATGGAACAGAATTGAAAGCCCAGAAATAAAACCACACATATACGGATAGCTAATTTTCGACAAAGGTGCTAAGAACATACAATGGAGAAAGGAAAGTCTCTTCAATAAATGGTGTTGGGAAAACTGGACAGCCACATGCAAAAGAATGAAAGTGGACCATCTGTTATCACCATTCACAAAAATTAACTCAAAATGGATCAAAGACCTGAAGGTAAGACCTGAAACTATAAAACTCATAGAAGAAAATATAGGCAACACACTATTTGACATTGGTTATAAAGGAATCTTTTCAGATGACATGCCTACCCAGACTAGGGAAACTAAAGAAAAAATAAACAAGTGGACTTTATGAGATTAAAGAGCTTCTATAAGACAAATGAAACCAGAATTAAGATGAACAGATAACCAACCAGCTGGGAGAGAATATTTGCAAAACATACATCTGACAAGGGGTTGATCTCCATAATATATAAAGAACTCACACAACTGAACAACAAAAAAACAAACAACCCAATCAAAAAATGGGCAGAGGAAATGAACAGACACTTCTCCAAAGAAGATATACAGATGGCCAATAGGAACATGAAAAGATGTTCAACATCACTAATCATCAGGGAAATGCAAATCAAAACAACACTAAGATACCACCTCACACCCGTTCGAATGGCTACAATCACCAAGACAAAAAACAACAAGTGTTGGAGAGGATGTAGAGAAACAGGAACCCTCATACACAGCTGGTGGGAATACAAACTGGTGCAGCCTCTATGGAAAACAGTATAGAGATTCCTCAAAGAATTAAAAATAGAAATACCCTATGATCCAGCTATCCCACTATTGGGAATCTATCCAATGAACCTGAAATCAACAATCCAAAGAGGCTTATGCACCCCTATGTTCATTGCAGCATTATTCACCATAGCCAAGAAGTGGAAGCAACCTAAGTGTCCCTCCACTGACGATTGGATTAAGAAAATGTGGTATATATGTACAATGGAATACTACTCAGCCATAAAAAAAGACAAAATCGTCCCATTTGCAACAACATGGATGGGCCTGGAGCGTATTATGTTAAGTGAAATAAGCCAGAAAGAGAAAGACAAACACTGTATGATCTCACTCATATGTGGAATATAAACAAACACATGGACAGAGAAAACTGTGCTGTGGTTACCAGGGGCAGTGGGGGTGGGGGGTGGGCACAAGGGGTGAAGGGAGTCATATATATGGTGATGGACAAACAAAAATGCACAACCCAAAATTTCACAATGTTATAAACCATGAAAACATCAATTAAAAAAAAAAAAAAACCTTTCCTTCCTTCCTTCCTTCTTTCCTCCTCTCCTTCCTTTCTTCCTTCCTTCCTTCTCTCCTTCCTTCTTCCCTGTCTTTCTCTCGCATATACTTTTCTTTCTTATTAAAAGCTTAATGCTGATCTCTGAGTTAACAAGGACATTAGATAAAAAAACAAAAAAAAACAAAGACATAGAGACAGAGTTGGATTGGTGGTTACCAGAGGGGAAGGCGGAGGGAGGAGGGAGAAAGTGATGATCAGGCACATGTGTTTGGTGA
Source organism: Ceratotherium simum simum (assembly GCF_057802395.1). Lineage (NCBI taxonomy): Eukaryota > Metazoa > Chordata > Mammalia > Perissodactyla > Rhinocerotidae > Ceratotherium > Ceratotherium simum. The sequence goes on along the minus strand of NC_141906.1, from coordinate 85,741,617 downwards.
TGGATTGTAATTAGTATATGGGTGGTGGACATGATGTAATCTATGCCGAAATAGAAGTATAATGATGTACACCTTAAATTTATACAATGTTATAAACCAATGTTACTGCAATAAAAAAATAAATAAATAAATAAAAAGAAAAAAATAAAGCTATTCCAAAACTAAAGATTTCTTTAGAAAATAAGAAAAACACCCAATTATCCCTAGGAATACTATTTGGCAATAAAAAGGATCAAAGTACTAATACATGCCACAGCATGGTTTAACCTCAAAAATGTTATGCTAAATGAAGGAAGCAGAAATGACAGTCCACATTGTATGATTCCATCTATATTAAATATCCAGATAAGGCAAATTGATAGAGGCCAAAATTACATTAATGATTAATGTTATCTGTACCAAAAGAAATCAATTTTCCAAGGCAAGTATCCAGTGTGTTCAATATTCCCCTTCAAAACAGAACGTGGAGGGGCTGGCCCCGTGGTGTAGCAGTTACATGTGCCCGCTCCGCTGCTGGCGGCCCAGGTTCCGATCCAGGGCGTGCACCGACGCACCACTTGTCAGGCCATGCTGTGGCGGAGTCCCACATAAAGTGGAGGAAGATCGGCACAGATGTTAGCTCAGGGCCAGTCTTCCTTAGCAAAGGGAGGAGGATTGGCATGGATGTTAACTCAGGGCTGATCTTCCTCACAAAAAAAAAGAAAAACAGAACCTGGAGAAAGGTGGGGCTACCAGTCTTGGCATGATTAAGACTTTCACTCTATCTGGAGGACCAGGAACTGAAATGTTGAATCACCAGTGTCACTTTTACAGTATTCCCAATGTGCTTTCCAAAGAGCCCAAAGGTTCGAGAGTTTGGAGAGGCCTCCAGCCTCAGGTGGGCCATCAGCTCTGCAGACTGACGCAGCCTCAGCCTCCTCCAGTCTCTCCACTCAACTCTGCACCCGCACCTCCCCATGCCAAGCCAGGTATTGATCAGCTCCCCCTCAAACAACCAAGGGCATTTGAGGGGTGATGATGATGCATCATAAACATGACCAAGAAAACCACCACGCAAGGCAGAAACTGTAATGAAAAGAGAAATTTGTTATTGACTTTGCTTTTTCTTCCATGTACACATTTAGATAACACAGAACATGAGGAGAGCATGGAACTGCGCAGAGCCTGTTGAACCAGCGAGAGTCAGGAACACCGGCTTCTAGTCTCTGGAGAACCTACTCCACCCCCTGGGCATCAGCTCCCATGTCTGCACATGAGAAGGTTGCATGGCATGTGGTGGAGAATATGGGGTCCCAGCTTTGCCACCTACTAGAATTTGGAAATGAGAGAGCCACTTAATCTGCCTGAGCCCTGAGTTCCTCATTTGTAAAGTGGGGACAACATCACTTTGTGTCCCCACTTTGTGGGGTCACTCTGAGATTAGAGGTGGTGTCAAGGGCCTGGCACAGCACAGCCTGGCATGGAGTGGGTGCTCAACCCACAGAAGCTCCACACAAAGAGGATGCATCTGCAGTTCTGCCAGGTTCCAATGGCAACATCTGATGGTTCCAATGACACACTGGGAAGGACAGACATGGAATCCCACACCTGTGATTACTGCAGGGACTGGAGATACCAGAACACAGGACCAAGTAAGAATCACTCGACTCAGGACTCTGACAATAAAAATCAATAGCGGTAATTAATAATGACAATAATAGCACCATGCGCCAGACTGTTCAGAATCCTTAGGATCTGTTAACTCATCTCACTACCACAATACACTTCTGCATTGGTGTGTTATGTTTATTTGCTCATAACCTATACAGTTCACTGGAAGCGATGCTGAGATGGAGTTTAGGGTGCAAGATGTTTATCAGGGACTGCACCCTAATGAAAATGAAACTGGGGGAGCAGGACTGCGCAGAGGAAGAACTCTAGCTGCAAGGCAGCCCCAACAAAGACTTGCCAACCCAATAGGGAGCTCAGGGGTGAGCATTGCCCTCAGAGCTGTCCTACATCGGCCGAGGTGGGCAGGCATCATACCCCTCAGGGTTCAGATTTTCCCTGGGCTGCCTGGGCAAAGCTGTGACCCCAGGAGAGAGAGCTCTCTGTAGGTCAGGCCAACACTCAGGGCTAGAGGCTGTGTGCTGATTGCAGTCCCTGGGGGGACAGCAAGTTCTTTCCTGGAGGGAAGTGGGCAGCACACATTTTATAGGCATCGTAACGGAAACACAAACAACTCACCAAAAAGCACATGGATAATCAGTGGCTGTGCTTGGAACCATTCAACTACACCGCTTCTTAACTACTGACATTTGTACTGTGCTTTACAATTCATAAAGTACAGATCTTGAGTTCCATCCAATAAACCCATCGAAGTTGAAACTATCATTAAGTTGAAAATACATTTAATTCACCTAACCTACCAAACATCCTAGCTCAGCCTTGCCTACCTTCAACATGCTCAGAACACTGACATTCACCTGCAGTTGGGCAAAATCATCTTACACAAAGCCTATTTTATATTGTGTTGAATATTTCATGTAATTTTTTGAATACTGTACTGAAAGTGAAAAACAGAATTGTTGTAAGAGATGAGTATTATATCACATATGGCTATACCGGGAAAAGATCAAAATTCAAACTTTGAAGTACAGTTTCTACTGAATGCATATTGCTTTTGTACCATCATAAAGTCAAAAAATCATAAGTCGAACCATTGTAAGTCAGGGACCATCTGTACTGTCACCTCCATAATATCACTTGATCCTCTCAGCAACTCTGTCAGAACTGTCAACTCCACATTTCAGATGAGGAAACTGAAGATTGGAGAGTTGATATTATCTTGTCCGGAGTCACAGAGAAAGTGACAGAGGCAGCATTTGAACCCAACTCTGCCTGTGCCTGATTCCACAATTGAGCCCTCTCCTCTGAGCCAGACTGACCTCCAGAGGAGCTCTGAGGTCCTGGCTCTGGAAGCCTGTGCCTGACCACGTTGACTGTGGCTGTTCTGCAGGACCAAGCACCCCAGTGTGCTCAGCCCTGGGCGGCAGTCTGTTTAGTCTGATGGCATGTTAGGGAAATGAATGCTCCTTCTTCATACAGAGGTGAGTGTGGGTGTCAGTCCCAAAAGTGTCAGTCTGGGATGGGGGAGGACACACCTGCCCCGCAAGAAGGCCCTCCTGCTCGGAGGAAGGGCCTCGATAAATGGGGAGGAGGGAACTGGAGGTTGATGGCCTGACCTTGGCAGTTGGCTTTGTGACTGTCCCTTTCAAAACACATTTACAGACGCAGGCATTGCAGCTCAAGAGCAGAGATGCTCACAGAACAGTGAAAATAAGGCCGTGATATCACTGACATGGAAAGAATAGCAATGTTATCTTAATGATTCTGAAATAAAATATAATCACTGGAGGAAATTTATCCTGAAATCATATTCATCAGCTTTGCAGGGAAGCCTCTCACCTTCCCGGCCATCACCCTGGTGCACCTTCTCCCCAGAGGATGAGACTGCAGAGGCCTTTCTTAATACCCCATCTCTGGGCTGCCTAGGGCAGAGGCTTCTGGCCCCTAGCCAACTTCTCCTGAAATGTCAGGCTCCTCCCTGAAATGTGGTCAACCACAATAGGGGCCACTAGACACGTGGCACCCCCTGGCCCTCAGACTGTCAGCTGTGGCTATTTCCCTCTGTGGCTGAGCCCTCAGTGACCTGGCAGACATACAGGGGCTGCTCAGGGCTGCATTACAATTGCCTACTTTCCACAGCTGGGGCTGCCTCTGGGGAGGCATTTTACTTCTCATTTTACTTCTCAATTTTACTTCTCATTTCCTTAGAAGTAAAATTTAAAATCCTACACAAAGCTTTCAGCGTCTTCACAATCTGGGCCCAACAAATAGTTTTAGCTTCATCTCCAGCCACTCAGCACCCCCAGCTATACTGAAAGGCTTACTGCTCCCCAAACACAACATGGACTTTCAACTTCTGTGTCTCTGTCTTTAGTAGAAGTCACCAAAGAAAATATACATATGGAAAAAGTGTACCAAAAGATGTTTAACATCATTTATCACTAGGAAATTGCAAATTAAACAACAGCTTGACAGCACTACTACAATGGCTTAAAAAAATCTGAAATACCAATTGCTGGAAGGCCTCTTCTCAGCCCAGCGAGCCAAGTCAATGTCTCCTCCTCCATGTGCTGCCCTGAGCTCCCCCCACCCATCAAATTAAAATTATCCCCTTGTCTGTGCTCAGTTCCTGGCAGTGGCACTCACTGCGTATGTGACTAACTGTTTACTGTCCTTCCCTGATTGATTGTGGGCCTCCTGAGGTCAGGGGCTGCCCTGTGCCCCCAGACCCTCCCAAAGACCCTCACACACCCTCACACACACCTTCACAGACTCTCACACAACATTTGCTGAAGGATTGTTGGCCGGCACCAGGCACCAGCCCCACCTTCCTTCTAAAGCCAGCTCTCTCTGCTCTGACCTTCTGAGGCTCAGAAAGTGACATGCAGGACCCACGTGCAGGGCAGGGGGCGATGCCTGTATCTGATGACGGCAAAGATGCCGCCATAGCCAGGCTCACTAGTGCAGAGAATGGAGCTTAATATCCACAAGTTTCTGACCTGAATGCCTGGTCTGCCCCTGCCTCATTCCTGCAACAGTCACACACACACTCACAAGCACACACTCACCCACATGCTCATACACACATGTACTCACACACACTCTCACATGCACACAGACACGTGCATGCATTCACACATGCACTCATGCCCTCTTTTCCTTGTCATCTTTCAGATGAATTATATATGCTTCAACCTTTTTGCAGTTCAAGGAATTGTCATTTCTGAATCTCCTCCTCCATTTTTTTGACAAATAAAATTACATATATTTAAAGTGAACAACACAATGATTTGATATACATTTACATTGTGAAATGATTACCATATCAACTTAATTAACACATCCATCACCTTATATCGTTAACTCTCTGTTTGCTTGTTTGTTTGTGGTGAGGACACTTTAAATCTACTCTCTTAGCAAATTTCATGTATATAATACAGTATTATTAACTATAGTCATCATGCTGTATATTAGTCCCTCAGAACTTACTCATCTTGTAACTGAAAGTTTGTACTCTTTGACCTGCACCTCCCCATTTCCCTCACCCCCCAGCTCCTGTTAAGCACCATTCTACTCTCTGTTTCTATAAGATCAGCTTTTTTTGTTTTTTAGATTTCACATATCAGTGAAATCATACAGTATTTGTCTTTCTCTGTCTGCCTTATCTCATTTAGCACTATGCCCTCCAGCTTCATCCATTTTGTCACAAGTGACAGGATGAATCTCCTCCTCTAAATTCTGTTTAGTTCAGGTGGTCTTCCCCAGGTCAAGACTCTCAGAGATGGAGACAGCTGGCCCAGGAGGGGAAAGTACCAGTGCCGCCGCAAAAGTAAGTGTGGTTATCTCTTCTCTACTCACTTCCCAGGTGGTTAAAGCCTTTCTCCATAAAATAGGGAAAATCACAGAGAGATAAATGGGGTCCATCCTCCAGTTTAAGACATGAACTGGGGCCCAAGCCCTCCGCTCCAGTCTCAGAGTCCCCCAGGCACTGTCTGATTCCTCATCATCCCTGCCTCCAGCAGAGACAGCAGGCGCTCCTGCAGGCTGCGCCTCCAGCAGAAAGTCTGGAGAGCTCTCAGGGCTGAGGCAGCAGTGCTAGCAGAATGCCTTCCCTGGAGCTGATCTAGGGGAGATGTGACACTAGGTGAAAGTAGAGTGCGCATGGTTATCTGAAAGTGGGGTGAAGTTTCTGTGCTTTTTGCACCATCCCCCCTCGCCCCTTTGGCTTGAGACATTGCATTGGAGTGGGGAGGTTTTCCCTGCCTGTCCCCCTATGAGGCAACTGAAAGTCCCCTGGGATGCCCAAGAAAGTGACCTCAATTAATAGCAGAGCCTTGTCACCTGCCATCCTTGGTCTCAGTTTCCCCATCTGTAAAATGGGGTAGAGAGAAATGGGAAACCACACATAAAAATAGAGTATGCAAATTCCTGCTGAGAGAAGCTCAGCTCTTTCTGAGCTCTGGACCCAGTGCCTCCTTGAACAACCCTGAACCCTGATGGGCCTGCTCTGGATGTGAGAATCCAGGCCCTGGAGGAATGGAGAATACAGACAACACAATCATTCATGCCCAGTGAGGACCTACTCAAAGACACTCAGGGACCTTGGTCACTCTGAGAGGCCTTGGTCACACATGCAGTGATAGGGATAGGTGGGTGCCCAAAATGCCCAAGGAAAAATTGATACATGGGAGGTTCAAACTGAGTTGGAAATTGGGTACCCTCTCCATCAGGAAACATTCTTTTTAATTTTCTCCACACTTTATCAAATTGACCAGAACAATTCCCGGGCCAGCAAGAGTACGCTCCACTATGCATTGATATTTCTGTAATTATAGAGTATCCAGCTATCCCTATTAGCTCAGATGTGACCAACGTCTCTCATTGTTATATTGGGTTGATCTGTCCCTCAATCTGTATGCCTGATGGAGAAAAGGGGCATGATATCCGGTGGAATCTACCAACTGGAATCTCTTTAATTCTTTTTTACACGATGCTTGACAAGCAATAAAGAAATAACCAGACATATGAAGAGGAAAATGAGATTGTTAATCAAAAGACAAACAATATAAGCAGATAATGATTTTTCAAATATTGAAATTAACAAATAAAACTTTAAATAATTATTATAAATATGCTAAAGAAATAAATAAAAACATAAACAAAATTGATCAAGAGATGGAAAACTGACAAAGAAATTGAATCTAAAGAATAAAGCCAGATATACAATCTATAATTGAAAATTATAACATCTGAAATAAAAAACTCATCTAAAGGACACATATTTGACAAGAGAGGATCAGTGAACTCTCAGATAAATCGATAAAACTTTTCCAACTGAAGCACACAAACTAAATTTGAAAATGAGAGTGAGTAAAAACAGAGATGAGATGTAGTGAAAAGATCTAATACATGGGTGACTGGAGTTCCAAAAAGAGAGAGAATAAAGAACGAGAAAGAAGCAATATTTGAAACATCCATGGTCAAGAACCCATTACAAAACTGATGAAATACATCAAGCTACACAGGGAAGCTCAGCAAAACATAAGCAGGAAAAATAAAAAGAAAACAACACCTACACAAATCATTGGCAAGTGGGTAAAATATAAATATATCTCAAGGAAAATCAGAGGAAAGTATATATTACTTTCAGAGGAACAACGAGATTGACAGGGGAAGAAAGAATGACAGTTTCAACAGAAACTATGGAAACTAAAAGACAAAGAAGTACAGAGTGAAAGATCTGAAAATGAAAACCACCACCTTACAATCAACATAAAAAAATAAAAATAAAATATAGATATTGTCAGACAAACAAAAGTAGAGAGAATTTGTCACTCACTGACACTTACTATAGAAAGCATTATTTAAAATGCTTCAGAATGAAGTAAAAGGTCCCAGATAGAAGCATATATTTGCAGGAAGGAATAAAGAGCTCTAGACAGGGCAAATATATGGGTAAATAAGAAATAATATCGACTATTTAAAGCAACAATAATAACAATATCTAAAGGGTCTGTTACATATGAATGAATAAAATATATGATAAAACAGTAAATATAAGTGATGAGATGGTAAGTGTAGTAAAATTATCAGGAATTCTGGAATTGTTTATAAAGGGATAGGTTACTAAGTTTTATTGAAATATGTAAAAATAACCACTAAAAGTAGTACCAAAATATAACTAAAATTTTAAAAAGGAAATCGAAATGAACTCATAATCTTAATTTTAAAAAAGGTAAGAAAGGAGGAAAAAGGAAATAAAAATGATTGAGACAAATGAAAAAAATACTAAGATGGTAGATTTACGCCCAAGTATATTAGTAATTAGCTCAATGGTAATTGGAATAATCTCTCCAACTAACAAACAATGTCAGATTAGTTAAAAAACACAAGATCCAACTACGTGATGTTTATGAGAGACACACTTTAACTATAAGGATAAAAATATATTGAAAATAAGAGGATGAAGGTATATGTGAACCCACACAAGAGAAAAGAAAAAGAAAAGCAAAATATCTGAAAAGCAAGTATTATTAAAGTGTTATTTCTTTTTTAACAGCTTTATTGACATATAATTTACATACCATTCAATTCACCAATTTAAGATGTACAATTTAATGTTTTTTAGTATACTCAGAGATATGTGCAGCCATCACCACAACCAATTTTAGAATATTTTCATTGCCTCAAAAAGAAACCCCATAGGGACTGGCCTGGTGACACAAGCAGTTAAGTGCACGCGCTCCACTGTGGCAGCCCGGGGTTCGCCGGTTCGGATCCCGGGTGCGCACTGATGCACCGCTTGGCAAGCCATGCTGTGGCAGTGTCCCATATAAAGTGGAGGAAGATGGGCATGGATGTTAGCCCACAGCCAGTCTTCCTCAGCAAAAAGAGGAGGAGTGGCAGATGTTAGCTCAGGGCTGATCTTCCTCACACACAAAAAAAAGAAACGTCATATATTTAACTATCACCCCTACCAATTCATTTTTTCACCATTAAGTATGATGTTAGCTGTGGGGTTTTTGTATATGCCCTTTATCAGGTTGAGGAAGTTTCCTTCTATTCCTAGTTTATTGAGTGTCTTTATCATGAAAGGGTTTGTTGAATTTTTTCATATGATTTTTATACACCTATTGAAATGACCATCTGATTTTTGTTTTTCATTCTATTGATATGATGTGTTACATTATTTGACTTTTGGGTGTTAAGCCAACCTTGCATTCCTGGGATAAATCCCTCTTAGTCACGGTGTAAAATGCTTTGTATATATTGGTAGATTTGGTTTGCCAATATTTTCTTGAGGATATCTGTGTTTATATTTATAAGCAATATTGGTCTCTAGTTTTCTCGTATTGTCTTTGGTTTTGATATCATCATAATACTGGCTTCATAAAATGAATTGGGAAGTGTTCCATCTTCTTCTATTTTTTGGAAGAGATTATGTGAAGTTGGTAATAATTCTTTAAATATCTGGTAGAATTCATCAGTGAAGTTGTCTGGGATTGGTCTTTTCTTTGTGGATTTTTTTTTTGTTATTATTACTACTTCAATCTATTCACTTGTTATAGTTCCTTTTAGATTGTCTGTTTCTTGTGGAGTCAGTTTCAAGTGTATGAATCTTTCTAGGAATTTGTCCATTTCATCTACATCATCTAATTTGTTGGCATACTATATAATTCTTTTATTTCTGTAAAGTCAGTAGTAATGTTCCCTCTTTCATTTCTGATTCTAGTAATTTGAGTCATCTGTCTTCATAGTCAATCTAGATAAAGATTTGAAACTTTTGCTGATTTTTTCAAAGAACCAGCTTGTGGTTTCTTTAACTTTCTCTATTGTTTTTCAGTTTTCTATTTTGTTAATTTCCACTCTAATCTTTATTCTGCTTGCTATTCCTTTTCCAGTGATTTAATGTGAAAGCGTATGTTATTGATTTGAGATCTTCCTCCTTTCTTAATGAAGACATTTACAGCTACAAATTCCGTTCTAAGCACAACTTTAGTTACAGATCAGAAATTTGGGAGATGTCTTTATTTTAATTCATCTCAAAGTATTTTCTTGTTGCCCTTTTGATTCTTCTTTGACCTATCGGTCATTGGGGGTGTTTTGATTAATTTCCATGTATTTGTGAGATTTCCAAATTTTTCCTTCTGTTGATTTCTACATTTAATCAATTTTGGTCGAAGAACATACTTTGTGTTACTTCTATTCTTTAAAATTCTTTGAGATTTTTTTATGACCTAGCATGTGGTCTATAATGAGAATGCTCCATGTGCACTTGAGAAGAATACATTTTTTTTTGTTGGGTAGCGTGTTCTATACATATCTGTTAAGTCTAATTGTTTTATAGTATTGTTCAAGTTTTCTGTTTCCTCATTGATTTCTGTCTAGTTGTGCAAACTATTATTGAGAGTGGGGTATTGAAGTCTCCAATTATTATTGTCGAATTGTCTGTCTCTCTTTCAGTTAGCTTTGCTTCACGCATTTTGGTACTCTTAGTTGCATATAACTGTTATATATTTCTGAATGTATTGACCCTTTTATTATTATCAAATGTCCTTGTTTATCTCTACTAATTGTTTTTTTTAAAATCTATTTTCCTGATATAAGTATAGGCACTCCAGTTTGTGTCTATTCAGATACTTTACCAATTTCTTAACTTTGTTATTTGATTTTTTGCTATTGAGTTTGTATGAGTTCCTTATATATTTTGGATACTAAACCCTTATAAGACATGGTTTGAAAATATTTTCTCCCATTCCATTGGCTGTCTCTTCACTCTGCTGACTGTTTCCTTTGCTGTGCAGAAGCTTTTTAATTTGATGCAATCCCACTTGTCTATTTTTGCTTTTGTTGTCTATGCTTTTGGTGTCATATTCAAAATATCACTGCCCATATCAATGTCAAAAACTCTTTTCCTATGTTTTTTTCTAATAGTTTTTCAATTTCAGGTGTTACATTTAAGCCTTTATTCATTTTGTGTTGATTCTTGTATATGATGTGAGATAATGGTACAATTTCATTCTTTTGCATGTGGATGTCTAGTTTTCCCATTACCATTTATTGAAGATACTTTTCTTTTCTCATTGTGTGTTCTTGGTATGCTTGATGAAGATCAGTTGATCATATGCATGTGGATTTATTTCTGGACTCTTTACCCTGTTCCATTAATCTAATATGTCTGTTTTTATACCAGTACCACACAGTTTTGATTTATGTAGCATATTTTGAAATCAGAAAGTGTGATGCCTCCACCTTTGTTCTTCTTTCTCAATATTGTTTTGACTATTCAGAGTTTTTTCTTGTTCCATATGAATTTTATGATTTTTTTCTGTTTCTGTAAATAGTGTCTCTGGGTTTTGCAGGGATTGCATTGAATCTGTAGATAACTTGGGGTAGTATGGACATTTTAATAATATTAATTCTTCCAATCCATGAACACGAGATGAATTTACATTTTTCTGTCTTCTTTATTTTTTTCATCAGTTTTATAATTTTTTGTGTACAAGTCTTTCACTTCTTTTGTTATGTTTATTCCTTAGAATTCTATTCTTTTTGTTGCTATTGTGAATGAGATTACTTTCTTATTTCTTTCTCAGACAATTCCTCATTTGTGTATAGAAATGAGACTGATTTTTTTATCCTTCAGCTTTATTGAATTTATTTATTAGTTCTGACAGTTTTTTGTTGCAATTTTAGGGTTTTCTGCCTATATGATCATGTATTCTGCAAATAGAAATAATTTTACATTTTGCTTTCTGACTTAGATAGCTTTTTTTTTTTTTTTCTTTTTCTTGTCTAATTGCTTTGGCCAAGACTCCCAGTACTATGTTGAGAAGAATTGGCAAGAGTGGGCATCCTTGCATTTTACCAGACCTTAGAGAGAGAGCTTTCAGTTTTCCCCTCATTGATTATGATGTTAGCTGTGGGCTTTTCTGTATATGGCCTTTATTGTTTTGAGCTAGGTTCCTTCTATACCTATTTTGTTGAGAGTTTTACATGGATGGATGTTGAATTTTGTCAAATGCTTTTTCTGCACCTTTTGAGATGATTTTACTTAATTTTGTTAATGTGGTATTTGACAATGATTGATTTGCATATGTTGAACCATCCCTGCATACCTGGGATAAATCCCACTTGGTCATGATGTATGATCCTTTTAATGTGCTGTTGAATTTGGCTTGCTAGTATTTAATTGAGGATTTCTGCATTTATATTTAACTAAGATGTTGGTCTATAGTTCCCTTCTCTTATGGTGTCTAGTTTTGATATCAGGATGATGCTGGCCTTATAAAATGTGTTTTGAAGTGTTCTTTCTTCTTCTAAATTGTTTGAAAGAGTTTAAGAAGGATTGATATAATTCTTCTTTGAATGTTTGGTGGGAATTACTCATAAAGCCATCTGGCCCTGGGCTTTTCATTTGTTGGTTGGAAGGCTTTTGTTTACCAAATCAATATTCTTAACTGTTATTGGTTTTCAGTCTTTCTATTTTTTCTTGATTCAGTTCTGGTAAGTTGCATGTTTCTAGAGATTTATCCATTTCTTCTCGGTTATACAATTTTTTGACATATAATTGTTCATAATAGTCCCTTACCATCCTTTGTATTTTTGAGGCATCCATTGTAATATCTCCTCTTTCATTTCTGATATTCTTGAGTGAAATTTCTCTGTTTCCTTTGTATTTTATCTTTTCAAAAACCAACTCCTAGTTTTTTTGATTTTTTCCATTGTTTTTCTATTCTCTATGTGATTCATTTCTGCTGTAATCTTTATTATTTCCTTCTTTATGCTAATTTTGTGCTTAGTTTGTTCTTTTTCTATTTTCTTGAGCTATTAAGTTAGCTTGTATATTTAAGATCTTCCTTCTTTTTTAATGTAGGTGTTTATTGTTATAAACTTCGTGCTTAGTACTGCTTTTGCTGCATTCCACAAGTTTTGAAATGTTGTGTGCTTGTTTTCACTTGTCTTGAGATACTTTTAAAATTCCCTTTTTATCTCTTCTTTGACTCAATTGTTATTCAAGAGTTTATTGTTTAGTTTCCATGTATTTGTAAATTTAACCATTTTCTTGCTGTTGTTGATTTCTAATTTCATTCTATTATTGTCAGAAAATATACTTGAAGTGATTTTGATCTTCTTAAATTTGTTAAGACCTGTTTTGTAACCCAATATGTGATTTACTCTGGAGAATCTTCCATGTGCATTTGAGAAGAATGTGTATTCTTCTGCTGTTGGGTGGAAAGTTCTGTATATGTCTGTTAGTTCAATTTGGTTTATAGTGCTATTCAAGTCAACGGTTTCTTTATTGCTTTTATGTTTAAATGTTCTATCTATTATTGTATGAGGAGTATTGAGGCCCTCTACTGTTATTGTATTGCTGTCAATTTCCCCCTGATATCTATCAATATTTTCTTTGTATATTTAGGTGTTCGGATGTTAGGTGTGTATATATTTATAATTGTTATACTTTTCTGTTGAATCAATCATTTTATCATTATGTAATGACCTCTTTTGTCTCTAGAGACAGTTTTTGACATAAAATCTATTTTGTCTACTAAAAGTATAACCACTCATGCTTTCTTTTAGCTACCATTAACATTGAATATCTTTTACTATCTCTTCAATTTTAGCCTATGTGTGTCTAAAGTGAGTCTTTTATAGGTAGAATATCACTGGATCTTGTTTTTATCTTTTTTTTTTTAAGGACTTTTTTTTTTATTTATTTATTTTTCCCCCCAAGCCCCAGTAGTTGTATGTCACAGCGGCACATCCTTCTAGTTGCTGTATGTGGGACGCGGCCTCAGCATGGCCGGAGAAGCAGTGCGTCGGTGCGCGCCTGGGATCTGAACCCGGGCCGCCAGCAGCGGAGCGCGCACACTTAACCGCTAAGCCATGGGGCCAGCCCCATTTTTATCTTTTTTTAAATCCATTTCACTACTCTATGCATTTTGATTGGGGAGATTAATCCATTTACATTTAAGGTAATTATTGAGAAATAAGGACTTACTATTGCCATTTTTAAAATTATTTTCTGTCTATTTTTAAGTTGTTTTGCCCCTCTCTTCCTCTCTTAATGTCTTCCTTTGTTATTTGATAATTTTTGTAGTGATTTGTTTTGATTCTTTTCTACTTATCTTTTGCATATCTATTATAGGTTTCTTTTTCCTGTGGCTAGCTCAAGATTTTAATGAAATATCTTATATTTATAACTATCTATTTTAAGGTGATAAATAACTTAAACTTAGTTGATACTATTTGTGGTTCTTTGAGCTTCATGAATTTGGATGTCCATTTCCTTCTCAATATAGAAAGTTTCAGCCATTATTTTTTTCCTCCCCTTTCTCTCTCTCTTTTCCTTCTTGGACTCCAATAATATGATAGGTTAGCTTGATGTTATCCCATAAATCCCATAAGCTATCTTACTCTTTTTCATTCCTTTTTCTTATTTCTTCTGCTACCAGATAACTTCAAATGACCTATTTTTGAGTTTGTTGATTGTCTCCTCTGCTTCAATGAGGCTTCTATTGCAGGTCTCTATTGCACTTTTTCATTCAGTTATTGTTTCTTCATCTCCAGAATTTCTGTTTGGTTCTTTCTTTATGATTTCCATCTCTTTGTTGAACTTCTCATTTTTGAACTTCAGGCATTCTTTACCTGATTTAGTTGAGTTCTCTCTCTATGTTCTCTTGAAGCTTGCTGAGCCTCCTTAAAACAATTATTTGGGCTTTTTTTCAGGTACTTTATAGCTTTCCATTTCTTTGGAGTCAGCTACTGGAAATGTATGTGTTCCTTTGGTGGTGTCATGTTTCCTTGATTTTTTATGTTCCTCATAGCCTTGCATTGATGTCTACACATTTGAAGGGGCCATCACCTCTTCCAGACTTTACAGACTAGCTTCAGTGGGGAAAGACCTTCACCTACATGTGGGTGCAAAGGCAACATCTGGGGCTGGGGCTCTGGTGGGCAGAGTGGCACATACTCCAGACAGCTTCATCAGCTGAGGTCAACACCAGCAAAGACTGTGGGGGTTCAGTGTCAAAGGCTGTGGGTGTCAGTGGCAGCAGGTGGCAAATGCTTCTAGTTTCTTCTTGCTCTCCTTTTGCCCCATAGGGGGAAGTCACAGCTGAGGGTATCCCTCTTGGCCTCAGGGCATGGATATGTGCAGAGTGGCAGCAACACTGGGGTCTCGGTTGCAGACACATATGCAGTGACACTAGCTCTGGGGACCAGGGCATGAACATGCACATGATAATACACCACGTTTAATAGCTTGTCAAACAAGCAGACAAAGACCAAAAAGCATATGGATCTGACCAATATAATTAACCTTGGCCTAATTTTGATATGAATGACAATATACACAACAATTACAGAATTCATTTTTTCCAAAATGCATATAAAGATTTACTATACCAGGGGCTGGCCCAGTGGTGTAGTGGCTGGGTTTGCATGCTCCATTTCAGTGGCCTGGGGTTTGTGAGTTCAGATCCTGGTACAGACCTACACACCACTCATCAAGCCATGTTGTAGTGGTGTCCCACGTACAAAATAGAGGAAGATTGGCACAGATGTTAGCTCAGGGACAATTTTCCTCAAGTAAAAAGAGGAAGATTGGTGACAGATGTTAGCTCTGGGCCAACCTTCCTCATCAAAAAATAAATAAATAAATAATAAAAAGGTTTACTATACCAGCCATATATTGAGTTTATAGAGTAACCTACGAAATTTTTTTTAGAGATAGAAATAATTCTTGATATAGTCTCTGCCTCTAATTCAAGAAAGCTAGAATTCTATAACAAAAATCTAACTAGCCAATCTCCATTTGCCTGAATATTTTTAAAATGTACTTCTAAATAACAAATGAATCAAGAAAAAAAACAAAACATAAATTAGAAAATATGTTGACTTGAATGGAAATGAAGATATGACATATTAAATTTATGGGATGTAGCTAAATCAGTGTTTAGAGGAAAAATTATCACCATAAATGCATATATTTAAAAGAAAGCTTGAAAATCAATTATTTAATCCTCCATCTCCAGAAAAATAGAAAATGGATAGTAAATCAAGCTTAAGAAAGATAAGATAAAAAAATAATAGAGAGAAGAGTAAAAACTACGTATATGAAACTAGAAAATTGAGACTATAAACACATTTTCAATAGCAGGAATGAAGAAGGGGATATACAAATTTTATAGACATCATAAAGAAAAGAAGAAGAAACTACAAACTACTTTACCTCATGAAATGAAAATTTGCATGAAATACAAAAATCCTTCAAAAAACATATTCTACCAAGGTGATAGAGGGAAAATAGCATATCTGAATGGCACAATGCAAATAAAAGTAATTAAATCAATTATAAACATTCTCATGAGAAAAAAACCCTTAATCTAATGGCTTCACTGGTAAATTTTTTCAAAGTTATAGGAACTAAATAACACCAATTTTTTGGGGGGGGGTGAGGAAGATTAGCCCTCAGCTAACATCTGTTGCCAATCCTCCTCTTTTTTGCTGAGGAAGATTGGCCCTGGGCTAACATCCGTGCCCATCTTCCTCTACTTTATATGTGGGACGCCTGCCACAGTGGGGCTTGATAAGCGGTGCATAAGTCTGCATCTGGGATCCGAACCTGCGAATCCTGGGCCATCAAAGTGGAGCACGTGAACTTAACCGCTACACCACCAGGCTGGTCTCAGTAACACCAATTTTATAGACTCTTTCAGAAAATAAAGAAGGAGACGTCTCTTTCCAGTTATTTTTACATGACTGATAAATACTTGACAGCAAAACCTGACAAGGAAATTACAACACACCCTCACAAAAGTAAACTTACAGATAAATCTGCTTATAAACAAAAAATGAAAATTCCTGAACAAAATTTTGATAAAATCTAGGCCCAGTAATGTTTAAAAAACTCTTAGTAATGTGGAAATAGAAAGTAATAGCCTTAATGTGATGCATAAGATATACAGCAACTTACAGCAAATACTTTGTGAATTATTGAAAGCATTCCTTCTTAGACTGTGAATAAAACAAGATGCCCACTATTAATCTTTTTCCTTCAATATGTTATTTAAGATTTTGGCCAGTGTAGTTAGGAAATAAATAAGTAAAACAAAGTTTAGAATGGAAAAATATAACACTGAGTTTTGCAAATTCCTTGACTGTGTATGTAGAACATTCAAAAGAATCTATACACTATTAGAATTAATAAATTAATTTAGCAAAGTCATTGGATACAAGGTCAATACATAAAAAGCAGTTGTATTTTTATATAGTATTAACAAACAGAAAACAAAATTTTCTTTACCATACATAATTGTATCAAAAAATTTCAAATGCATAGGAATTAATATGAATGATACACGAAAGCTCAACACTGGAAATGATGAATAATCATTGAAAGAAATTCAAAAGACCTAAATAAAAGGTGAAATATCTCATACCCCATGAGTATGATGAATGGAACAGAATAGAAGCCAATAATGGATCAACACATATATATTCCTCTTTACAAAGTTGGTACTGTAGGTCCATTCTTAGGGGTGATGGGAGAGATGGAATTTTCAATAATGGTTTGCACATCTAAATGGCAAAGGTAAAACAATAAGATTTTTATATGGAAATTAGGAGAATATTTGTGACCTTGGAGTAGAAAAATATTTCTTAGAAAAAAACACAAAAAGCCATAATCATAAAAGAAAAAATAGGTAAATCAGACTATTTTTAAATTAAAAACTTCTGTTCATCGAAATAGACTGTCAGTGAAAAAGTAACCAACAGAATGAAGAAGATATTGGCAACACATATATACCTGACAAAGAACTTGTACCCAGAATTCCTAAAAATCAATAAGAAAACTACAGAAAATCAAGTAAAAGACATAAACATAAGACGTTAGTAGATGTAAAAAAGAAGAAAACCGATAACCAAATAGCCCCTAAAATATGAAAGGATGCTCAATTCCATTAGTATCTTAGTCCGTGCAGGATGCTATAACAAAATACCACAGACTGGGTAGCTTGCAAACAACAGAAGTCTATTTCTCACAGCTTTGGTGGCTGAAAGTCTGAAATCAGGGTGCCAGGATGGTCGGGTGAGGGCCCTCTTCTGGGTCCCAGGCTTCTCTTTGTATCCTCACATGGCAGAAAGGGGTGAGGGCTCTTTCTGCATCCTTTTTTATAAGGGCACTAAATCCCATCATTGGGGCTCTGCCCACATGACCTAACAGTCTCCCAAAGGCCCTACTCCTAATACCATCACACTGGGCGTCAGGATTTAACATACGGATTTAGGAGCTACACAAACATTCAGATCATAGCAATAAGTCATCATGATAGATAATGGTATGTGTCAACTTGGCTAGGCTATGACATCCAAATATTTGGTCAAACACCAGTCTAAGTGTCACTGTGAAAATATTTTTTAGATGAGATAAACATTTAAATCAGTAGACTTCAAGTAAAGCAGATGGCCCTCCATAATATGGGTGGGCCTCATCTAATCAGTCAAAGGCCTTAAGAGAAAAAGACTGAGATCTTCTGAGGAAGAGAGAATTCTGCCTATAGACTGCCTTTGGACTCAAGCTGCAACATCAGCTCTTCTCGAGTTTCTAGCATGCTGACCTACCCTGTAGGATTCGGGCTTGCAAGCCTCCACAATCGTGAGTCAATTCCTCTGGAAAACCCAACTAATACAGTCATCATGGATACATGAGGTCACAAAATTGCAACCACAATATATTAAAGCTACACATGCTCCAGAATAACTAATATCAAAATTATGAAAAATACTGAGTGTTGTGATGTGGAATAACCAGAACCCTCAGGCACTATTGATGAGTATATAAACTAGTACAGCCACATAGTAAAACTATTTGGTAGTGTCTACCAAAGAAGAACATACACATACCTTCCATATACATAAGCATGGAACTGGGGGAAATTTCTGAGACACATGCATTATTTTCTGGCAATCACCTTTCTAACTCCTCCCTTCTCAAGATCTTCTTGTCCTGAGAGCAGTTCCTTCTAAGCATATAACCAATATATATTCTCCAAAGACAGGTAATAAAAGGTTTAGGGAAGCAGCATCCATAATAACTCCCAACTGAAAACTTCCCAAATTCCCATCAACAAAACAAATAAAATGTAACGTATTCACAGAAACAGCAATGAGAATTAGCAAACTACAACAACACATAACAGTTTAGATAAATTTCACAAACATAATTTTGAACAAAACAAGCCAGGTCCAAGAGGATACATACTGTATTATTCATTTATATTAAATTCAAACACAGAAAAAACTGATAGTTTCTTTTGGAAGTCAAGGTAGGGTTGATCCTTAGGTGGAGGCTGAAATAGTGAGTAAGAGAGGAGTTTCTAGGATCCTGGTCATGTTCTGTTCTCTTGAGCTGAGTGCCGGTTACACAGGTGTGTTCAAACTTTCATGCATATTTATCAAGGCAGGCAGGGCCAAGGGGCACTCGCTGGTGTACAGGGAGAAAAACTGAGGCACCAAGAAGTTCAGCAACTTTCTCAAGACCACACAGAGGCTCAGTGGCTGGACTGGGCTAAAGACCTGATTTGCTGACTCCAAGCTCAGAGCTCGGCACTCTCCATCCTCACTCTTCTCAAGAAAGGGTCCAGAGCTTTGCTGTCCAATATGGTAGCCACTAGCCACACATTGCTATTAAAATTTAAATTAATTAAAATTAAATAAAATTAGAAATTCAGTTCCTTAGTCACCTTAGCCACTTTTTGAGTGCTCAATACTGACATGTCACCAGTGGCTGCTGTATTAGCACGGATATAAAGCATCTCCACCATCACAGAAAGTTCTGGTGAACAGCACTGGTCTAGAAGGACCAATGAGAAAATCAAGACCAACTGAGTCCCTCAAGGCACTAAAACTTATCTTAAGCATCTCACAGGCCATTTAGCTGTTTATCTCGTGGGGGAGAAAAGAGCCCGAATAGTGGCTATTTACCAGGGCTGGTTCTTAGCAAGCAGATGTAGTGTGTCACTGGTGTCTCAGCCCACCTTTATCTGTCCTCCTCCTTCGTTGGGCTCAATGCCCACCCCGTCATCAGATCACTCACCGTATTTCTGATCCAAGAGGACTCATGCTTCAGGCTTTAGCACTTAATTAAAGGAATTTACAGTACCAGAGGAATGAGAAGAGACAGTCTTGGGACACAGCACATTCTAGAACATTTGAACCCACCCATTCTAATCTCGAACTGAAGAAGACATTTGAGGGTGGGTCAGACCTTACAAAGCCAGACTGAGACCTCACGTACCTGGGATCTCAACCCTTCTGGTTCACAAGAAGCCCTGGGTAAACGAAGGTCCCCCAAACCCCTCCTCCATGCCACAAAATCCCTCCTGTGGTGTGCTGAGGTGTCAGAGCAGGAACATTCTCTAGGAAGATCCCAGAGTGATGGAGCTGCCAGGATTACACCTCTATTAACATCTCACTCAGTAAAGTAGATTTATTCAACTTTCCAGTCGTAATAAACTTCTTTGAGATTTTTGCATACATTTCACTCCTCATAACAGCCTAGGAAGAGCTGTGAGCTCTCCTGAACGAGTGGATGGGCATAGAGCTGAGTATCTCACAGGAAGAAAATGTCCCATGCACCTCAAAGAAGAGGTGCCCAGGCAGGGCCCAGAGCTCTGCCGTGTGTGCTGAGTGAAATCCTAAATGGCAAGCATACTAATCTAGCACAGAGCAGCCTCTCTTTGCCCCTAAGTCCAGGGGACATGGTGTGGAAAGCACCCCCAAATTGAACATTCCCATGACCTCTCTGTTGGGCTAAGTCTCTCTAGCTCTGCTTTGACCATTGATTGTTTTTTTTTTTTTGACTCCTCATGGAGCCATCTAGAATAAAGCATTCTTAGGAAAAAACCTACATCCAGGGATCGCACAGGCCTTCAATTTTGTGTGTGTGTGTGTGTGAGGAATATCGACCCTGAGCTAACATCTGCCAATGCTCCTCTTTTTGCTGAGGAAGACTGGCCATGGGCTAACATCCGTGCCCATCTTCCTCCACTTTATATGGGACGCCACCACAGCATGGCTTGCCAAGAGGTGTGTCGGTGCGCGCCCGGGATCCAAACCAGTGAACCCCAGGCCACCGCAGCACAGTGCGCGCACTCAACCGCTTGCGCCACCGGGCCGCACAGGCCTTCAGTTTTTAATCATCTTAGCACCTGATCCCATTTCCCACTGCTGAAAAAGGTCAAACTAAAAGAACACTTGAAATAACCATCGAAGTAAAAATTGGAATATATATATATGCCTGTATACCCTTTACCCCCTACACCCCAAGCCCTGAGGTCACTCTCTCCTGTAACTCTGTCACAGGAGTCACTCAGTGTTGCTGAGTTGATGATGTCTTCCTGACTCACCTGGGAGAGTGTTCACAGGTTTCTTCTTGAATGTGCCCTGACTGCTCATTCAGCCTTCATCAGAAGCCCATGCCTGGTGAACGTCAGTGAACTTGCACTTCTTGTTCACCTTCTACTCTCCTTCCTCCATGAACACTGGGGGATAGTAAGTGGGAACCCCATGGATGTCTCAGTCTCTGGTCCATCACTCCATCAGAGGAGCTTCCTACTTCAGCATATAAAATCATGCTCCCTGGACAATTTCCTACTATTGATTTTGCTGCTGAGTGGTGGCGGAGAGGCGAGATTGAGGAAGGATGGATGGGGGGAGTGGAGAGCAGGGAGGAGACCCTTTTCTACAAGGCAGGTGGATGATTGCATGGCTCGGCCAGAGAAAGAGAAGGACAGGTGCAGGGATGACCTTCATTTGCAGAGACAAAAAGCTTCAAAACTGGAGTTGTGTGTGTGGTGATTTGCTCAAGAACCTCTCCCTCCCTCCCAGCCAAGGTCTTGGTTGCCACTGTTGGGATCAAAAATCTTCTACTTTCCTGTCTCCTGTGTAATGTAATCTTCTCCTAGCAAGAGGATCAGTGTAGAGACGAAGTTTCCCGTTTAATAATGGGAGCACAGGATGTACTGAAGGCCACAGAGCAAATCTGGACAGAATCCAGCCCCACCCTTTTGTATTTTTACCCACATCAACACCCCTCCCCTTGCCTCATCTACTAGTCCTGTAATCTAAACCAGAAGACTGATATGAAAGAGCCCAAGTTACACGGAGTTGGAGCACTTCTCTAAACCCATTTCCATCCTATTCTAAGTCAGGACAGAGTTGACAGTGTTCTCTTCTCCCCATTACTTTTTGGGGGCCTTGGGGCTGACGGCCAGCTTGGCCTCTGTCTTGGGGTACATTCTCTTGGGCATGTGCTCCCACAGGGGATGCAAGGGTCCATTTCAATGAGTTATAGGCATTTGGTGAGATAACCTGCACATCATGAAAACTCAGAAGTGTCAGGGACTGTTCTCGTTATTACCTTCTTGTCCTCACAGGTTCCCGTCTTCTCCACACTCTGCCCTGAGCCCTGGACTTTGGGGTCTCCCAGTGTGAAGAGGGGGACAGGCCATGCATAACAGGTGGTCTTCTCACCTGCCCACCCTCAGGCCAGAGGCAGCAGAGCAGGTTCTTCTGACCCCACGGGTCTCAGTGACCACCCCTTTCCATGCTGCCCAGCCCTTCCCCAGACCCCAGAGCTGGCCTGTGCCTTCCCCATGCCCCAGCTCCAAGCTGCTTAACCTTCAGCTTGGGCCAAGGCCATACTCACAGAAGAGGTGGTTTAGTTCATGTTAAGACATCTATGAGGAAATCTACAGTGTGTGAATTATTTTGCAACTGAGGACTGAACTGGATCCTAACCACCTATAAATGTGGGAAACAAAGAAACAACCCCAAGCCATCTTTGGAAATTCTCTCTACAAAGCACAATAGAGTTTTCTTTTGCCACCTTCAAGAGAAAAACCAAAAAACAATCAAGAAAAAAAATAATTCCTCTGTCCTACCTTAGTCTAGTTCAGACATCTTATTCACTTATCCCTTCCTTCCTTCATGAGAAGTGGGGATAGCAGTGATGGTAACAGATCTGCAGTATTTTTGTAGACTGTGATATTCTGGTTACTCTGGGTATTTGAAGCAGTGGTGGAGATTATAACACCCATTATATAGAAGAGCAGGCTGAAGTCAGGAGAGGAAGCAGACCAGGGTCAGCCTGACTCCAGTGCTAAGCACTTTATTAGATCTCGTTTCCAAGGGCTCCTCTGTGGCTCATTCTCCTTGAAGCCACACTGACTGTCCCTCTACCTGATTCACAGGTGGCAGGGGTAAGGACTGAAGGCCATGATCATAGAGGTCGTGAGAGCATGGGGGTCTGCATGGTCAGACCTGCCCACCACCACCCCAACCTCTGACTTGCCCACCAACCCCCAACCTCTGATCTGCCCTCCACCACCCCATCCTCTGACCTGCCCTCCACCACCCCGTCCTCTGATCTGCCCACCACCACCCCGTCCTCTGACCTGCCCACCACCACCCCGTCCTCTGACCTGCCCTCCACCACCCCGTCCTCTGATCTGCCCACCACCACCCCATCCTCTGACCTGCCCACCACCGCCCCGTCCTCTGATCTGCCCACCACCGCCCCGTCCTCTGACCTGCCCACCACCGCCCTGTCCTCTGACCTGGCCACCACCGCCCCATCCTCTGATCTGCCCACCACCACCCCGTCCTCTGAGCTGCTCACCACCCCCTGTCCTCTGACCTGCCCACCACTGCCCCATCCTCTGGGCCTGCACCCCCTCCACTGCTTCCCTCCTGTCTGCTTCTCTTCTGGCTGCTACTACCTTCAGCTTCTCACTCTGGTCCACTGGGAAACAACCTCATTCTCCCCTTTCTTCCTGTTTATGAAGCAAGCACACCCTCTCTGGAGTTTTCTAATGTTTTAATACTTTCAACACTGATGACAAGAAAAAGTATGCAAAACAACAAGCAGAGGAGGACCTGAAGGCCTCACAGAAAAGCTGTCTCTGGTGGCCTTGGTCTGGTTCCTCCTCCCCACTTTCATGATCATTCCCCTGGAGAGCTGCCTCCCGCCTGACTCCACTCTGTGCAGAGCCCCTTCTAGTCCCCCCATGTGGGCCTGAAACAAAGTGGGAAGCAGAAACGCAGGTGGGGAAGTGGGTTCCCAAGCACGGGCAGGGTCTGCTCCAGCAAGGTGTGGGGACACAGTGGGGGCCACATGGTATCCAGAAGAAGAGCTGGGGTCCTTCTTGGCAAACGCTGTTTGCAGGGCAGTGACTGAAGCATGTGGGAGGATCCAGAGTCCCTCAGTCACGGGGAATCTAGCCCAGGCTCAGCGACCCACCACCTGCACACCAGGTGCCCACCAGCCACACCGAGAAACTGTCACCAAAGTGTCTGTGTCTGTTCAAAGGAGAGTTACGAGGCCTCTGGTTTTACAGTATCTAATTTTAACTCCTTGTCTCTCCATCAATTGAATATTTTTTTTCTGAAAACCTGCTGAGAGCCCAGCACTTTGGGGGGGTGCAAAGCACAAGTAAATAAAGAGAAAAAAGCGGAGGAAGCACTGGGCAGGCAGCTGGAGACCTGGACGCTAACTCCAGCATTCACCAACCATCTGTGTGATGCTGGGCAAGTCCCCTCCCATCTCTGGGCTCCATATCCTCGCCTAGAAAACCCGGGAGTGGCCTGGAGATTCTGTGACTCTGCAGTACTCGACGGTGTTCCTTCACTCATGGAGCTGACAACCTGGCCAGACCCCAAAGCCCAATACTCAAAGGTTAACCTATTCTTTTGGGGTGACTTTCATTTCTAAAGCCTCCTGCTACTTTTAGCCCCCAAATGTTCTTTTCTATTCTAGTCAACAGATGGCTGCCCCAAAGCGTCAGGCCCCAAGGGATTTGGGAGAGGCTTCTGTGTGCCTTCCCTTGTTCCCCATAATCTCAGACTGAAAGAACAGCCTGCCAGCCCATCAATGCCCTGCAAAGTGTGCTGATGGCTCCTGTCATCACAGAATGAGCACCCAAAGCAGATGAGCCCCACTGGCGCACCTCTCATTTTGCCTTTTGGAGAAGTTGCAGGTCCGTCTGGACAAAATGAAAGATTGGTGCTCTCCCCACACCATGGGAGGAGGTAGCTGTGTTCCCTCCCATGGTTAGCTGTGAGCACCTGCTGTTCTGAGTCCACTGTTTTCTGGAAACACCAGCTAATGAGGTCCCCAAGCAGCCTAGCCAGGCTCAGCCTTGATCAATTCCTCCGACTCACCACCTGCAGGCTGATGGCGATGGGAACATGAGGTTTTAACCCCACCCCCACCCCAGGTACGGGAGGCTCTTGTCTACTTTGTGGACACCCATCTGAGTGTGTCCAGAGATGAGCAGGGTCCCTGGCCTGGTGAACACTGAGTTGCTTGCTCACGACACTGTCAATCCTCCCCAGCCAGCCTGCAACCGAGGCAGTTACCAACCACTGCGGCAAAGTTCTCCACGTCTCCAGGGCAGGTGAGGATGCTGCACAGAGTCACGATGATCACTGTGAGATGTGTGTGTGCATGGGAGCATGTGAGTGTGAATGAATGGGCAGGAATATGAGTGGAGTGTGTACAGCACGAGCTAAGAGTCTCATCTCTGACATTTACAGCATATCCTTGGTTTCCAGAATAGAGAAGGTGCTAACAAACGCGTTGAGTCACTAAATGAATGGATGAGCAGTGCAGTAGGTATTGTGGGGACACTCCTTCTTCAGATGAGCACACTGAAGCCCAGGGAGGTTGGTAAGAGGCAGAGCTGTCACTCAGACTAGGAATTTTGATTCCCAGTACAGTGTTGTTGTTTCTAATACTAGAAATGATCACATCTAGCAGGCACCAGACCCCATCTTCTCATGCCATGTGACCTTTCTGTCCTCTGACCCACAGTTTCAGAGGTTGGGCAGGTGCAGGTGGGGAGGTGGACACACATCTCAGGCGGGAGATAAAGGGCTCCCAGGACTTCCTCCCACACTTAGACCATGACACAGTCCCCAGGCAGTGCAAGGGCAGGGTGAGGTGCTTGTCCTGGACGGCAGTGGCCTGTGAGCTGCCCCTGGCATGGCGGACAGAGTTGTGGGAGGACAAGGACCCTGGATTCCGGGGCCCATCTGTGTCCAGAGCAAATCCTAGCCTCCCTGGACCTTGGTTTCTCAATCTCTGAAATGAGGTCCTGACCCCATTTCCCTGCCCGGGGTTCCTCCCAACCTCTGTGCAGGGAGATCTGGAAGGCTGCTCTGGACCTGGGCCCAACCCCCTGGCCAGGACATCCCTGCGCCCACCTCCCTGGTGACAGAGCCTGCCCTGGCTGCTTTGGGTGAGGGAGACAGACCCGTAGGAGAAGAGAGATTGCCCATGGCTGCCGCTTCTATTCTCCTCAATTACAAACCTGCCCTGGGAGGTTTTATCAGGACTTCTGCTCCCAGGAGCCCCTCTTTCTAGAGTCACCCTTGATCCCCAGGATTTAAAGTCACCTCCTCGCTACTCTCTTCTCAGACAGTACTCTCTGTCTCCCTGAGATGGCCTGCAGGTCCTCCCTGGCTCCAAGCCCTCCCACCTGAGAGGGTCCCAGCACCGCTGCACAAGCCTACAGTTGTGCATATTGTGCAGTGCGCAACCCTAGGGGATGTAGTCTCCTTGTGGTGCGGGTAACAGCGCCCCCTGGGGCTGGGCACTGAAAACCCACACAGCTCTGCACTGTGATGCTGGAGACCTGAAATCCTCTCAGGGGCTGGGGCTGGTGAATAGCACCCTCGGCCCTGTATACCTTCACAGGTGGACAGGAAGCAAATTTCTGGAGGTGGTCTCAAATGCCAGCTTTAAGGTGTGAAAAACAAAGCATAAAGGTGTGAGGCACATGCTTTCTACAATGAATATTAATAAAACATGGAGTAGTATCTCTTCTCTATATAAAACTTTCAAGAAAAATGAGATATAAACTGAAAAGAAATACAAAATTCTAGTTTCAGTAAGATAATTTCTCATCTTACGCATTGTTAAAATCCAAATTTAGTTTCCCTATTAGAGAAAAGTGAAAAATCACATGCAATCTTGTCTTAGAGTTAGAAGCCTCTGGGAGAGTATCTAGAATCTATATTTGAATAATTTGACACGTAGCCTTCATAAACAATTTTTCTCTGATATTTCTGATGAGGCGTTTAATTGTGGGCTCACAACGTGCCGGGATTGATGTATCAGGCTGTTTTCTCAGCTTCTCCAGTTAACTCTTGCAACCATCTCTACTGTCATTTACATGAGTGAAAACTGGCTTTCTGCTCCATGAAGTTTTAAGCCAAAAATAGAACATTTGCTTCTACCCATCCCCAAACTCCACTTCACATCTCAGCCTTGAACAAACTATAACCCAGGAGAGGGTATCCTTCTGAAAAGAGAGGCCATCCCTTGCCCATCAATTTAAGAAATAATGTGGTATCAGATAGGCTAAATTTGCAAATTCAAGTTCAACTCAAACCTGCTTTGAAGCGATGCATGCGTTTTTTCCAGATATAAGTTAAATAAAGCAGAGACATAAAGGAGAATGCGGCTTGCACGTTTCCCTGTTTGTGCTCCACCCTGCTGTCCTCCAGCAACATTTGTCTCTGACACACAGGGCCACGCTGAGCCTTACTGACCACCTCTCCTTCGACTAAATCCCCTTTGGGCACCAGACCTTTAACATGTGTTAGGCAGCTCCATGGTATTCAAGGTGAGCGGGCTGTATGGGGCAGAGACATAGACACCTGCAGGGAAATTATGGCAGCTGCCTGGAGGGACTCTCCGGTGTGCCATTGCAGCAGGAGGCACTGAGATGACAGATGTGGTTCCCCATCCTGGTGCATTGGGATCTTCTGTAGAGATTTATAAAATTAGATCCTGGGCCCCAACCTCGAGATGCTGATTCAGTAGCTCCAGGGCTGAGAAACAGTAACTGTAGTTAACAAAACGTTCATAAATGATTCTACTGCACAGCAGAGAGTGGAAACCACTGCATGAGGTCATGGGGACAATTAATTGTCTCTAAGGATGTGAGTCAACAAGCTGTGTTTCTGCAGAGGCATGGATTGGGTGACACCAGGAGTTGTAATAGTACAAATTTTCGTACTTCACGCCCAGTGTTATTTAGAGCAGGCCTGACCTGGGTTACCAGACTGTGAATCACCAACTTCGGCTCATGTCATTTCAGATAAAAACCATATAGTCATAGAATCTCGGGTTATAAGATATCTTAGAGATCATCTGGACAACTTGTCTCCATTCTATTCATGATTGTCATCTCTAATATCTCCCTCAATTCATCTTCCACTCTTTACTGGAATTGCTTAAATGAACTATTTGATCATCAGTAAATTGTGCCTCTCTGTGAGAAAAATGTAGACTCCACAGCAGAATCGACAGCCTTGTCCTTGCCACGTGAACCAGAATCTG
Source organism: Ceratotherium simum simum (assembly GCF_057802395.1). Classification (NCBI taxonomy): domain Eukaryota; kingdom Metazoa; phylum Chordata; class Mammalia; order Perissodactyla; family Rhinocerotidae; genus Ceratotherium; species Ceratotherium simum. The sequence goes on along the minus strand of NC_141906.1, from coordinate 85,713,593 downwards.
CCACTGAGTACATTCTTCCAGCCTCCGTCCTCGATGTCAAAGCTGTCGTCCCTGTCGAGTGCAGTGCCTTCCAGAACAGACTTCACATTGACCCTGTCCCCACTCCTTTGTCTGAAGGGTGTGACCTGAAGCTCCTCTCCCAACATCGATGGGTGCAAAACCTGTCCCATTTCAGTGAGGAAATCACCTCAGGAAGCCATGTGTCAGGACCCACTTGGGTCCTGGGATGGGGTTCCAGGTATAGACGTATAACAGTTTTGAGGAGGCTCCCCGAAGCCTTTGAGAAATCTGCCAGAGAGCTAACAGATTCCTTAAAAACACTTCGGAAAAGTCAGTCATGAGCTCCCATCCCAAGGCTCAGCTCCCAAGAAAAGATTATTCAGCAGGGGGGAGATGATTAATATTGATGACTGGGACCACGCCGGTCAGGATGAGGCCCCCAGGTGAGCAGACTAGCCCTTCTCCACCCAGAAAAGAACCACAGGTCAGGGATCTATGCATGCAGAACCCAGTTTCAACCTGCATTTCTCTCACCATTTGAGCCCAAATAGGCAGTGTGCAGACCTTCCTTACCTAAGATGGACTGAAATAAGTTTGTAAGCTGCTAAATAATTCTGCATATCCTGTTCACCTGCTTCCATTGCTTCTGGAATCTGTGGCCCAGATGTGGGCAGCAGGTGGTCATTTGTCCTTCCTCCTGCCTGCATAGGAGGAAACTTCACAAACTGCCTTGGTAATCTCCCCCAGGGCCTTGGTCAGCCCTTATTTAGAGTTGAGCATCACTCTACCTGGACCTTGCAATCATTTTCAACATGCCTAACCTCATCAGTCAGCCCCCAACCTATCTCCCCGAGACCCCACCCGCCACTGTCAAAGCACATGTTCTAAATGCAGTGTGATATCCTAGATGGGACCAGAAAAGGACATTAGTGGAAAAACTGACAAAATTCAAATAAAGTCTAGCGTTTAGTTCATAGTGATGTGCCAGAGTTAAATCTCTTAGTTTTGACAACTGTAGTTATGTAAATACTAACAATAGGGGAAACTGGGTAAATGGAACATGGAAATTCTCTGTACTATCTTTGCAACTTTTTATAAACCCAAAATTATTCCAAGAAAAAAGTTTTAATCACATTAAGGGAAAAAATGTTTTCCTTTGGTCCAGAAATACCCCAAGAGGAGAGTTTCCCATCATATCAGATCTAGAAGCTTGAGAGAGGGGACTAAAGCGAGGATGAGAACGTGGATCTCCTTTTACATTGAGGTCTGCTGCTCTTAGGTGTCGGGAGCACTTGTGCATGCCTGTCTTTTGCTCAACAAACCTGTCCAATGAGGCAGGTACTAGGATGCATGTTTTACCACGGAGAGATCCAGGACTCAGAGAGCACAGGCCATTCGCCCAGTGGCGCCCCTCTGAGTGGGGACATCAGCTGGGGCATTCCAGCTCTGGTGGTCAGCTTCCCCCACCCCGTGAAGGCTGTCTCAGGCCACTGACTCAGGACTCTGAGCTTGTCACCAGCAGGCAAGGCTCAGGGCTCCAAGGCCTCAACTCTCTATCCGTGTCCTCCAGTCTCACAGTGTGGGACCCAGAAGGGATCCCACTTCTCCTCTGCCAGGGCCGGGCCTGGGATGCACAGGCTGTAAGAGAAGAGAGGGCATACCCTTGTGTCCTTCCCCTCACATTTCTCCCTCCCGCCTCCACTAACCTCGGCCTCAGTGGTCTCTTGGCTTCCGCCTTTGCCTCCCTACAGGGTGTCCCCACATAGCGGCCAGAGGACGTGTGAAAACAAGTCAGATCATGTCACTGCCCTGCTCCATACCTCCAGGGGCTCCACGTCTCACTCGAGGCAAAAGCCAATGTCCTTACAGTGCACCTTCCGGGCAGCTCCATCTCCCAGCTCATCCTTCCTCACTCTCCCCCTCGCTCACTCGGCCCCAGCCACACAGAATCAACCTGCATGTTCCCACCTCAGGGCCTTTGCACTTGCCCTTCCCTCAGCCCGGCAGGCTCTCTCCCTGGATACCCACAGGGCTTGATACCATACTCATTCTCGTCTTGCCTCACATGGTGCCTTTGCAGTGATGCCCGCCCTGACAATCCTGTGTAAACATGCAGTCCTCACCCATCACTCCCACCCCCACTACCATTTAAATTCCCTTCATAATACTCATCACTTGTTAATACACGCTAACCTTTATTTATGTATTTTGCCTCTTGTACATCGCTTCTCACTGAATTTAAGCTTGCTGAGGACATGGCGTTCTCTGTTTAGGTCACTGTGTGCTGCTCAACACCAAGAGCAGAGGCACTCAGTAGATACTTGTTAACTGTTGATTAAATGAATGAATGAAAGTCGTGTTCAGAGATGCCATTTTCCTGTCACCTGCCCACAGCATGGAAACAAGATCTGCCCCATGATTCTCTCTCACAGCACTCTTGTTTCCTCCAAGGTGCCACGATTTCTAAGGCAGGTACTGTGTCTGCCTTATTTTTGTATTTTTGCCCCAAATACCAGTCAGATTAGAGGTGCTCAGTAATTACTATGCAGCAGATTGGACAGGCTTTTCAGATTTTAGAGAGTTATAAAAATTTTATATTTTTCTGGAAAGTTGGCCTTGGGTGTGGTTGGTGCACATGTGTGCACATACACACACATACATATTCACACAAATACACACACATGCATGCACACACGCACACGTGTGCACAAGCATTGACTGTCCAAGGGCCCGAGGGTGTTCTTAGCTTCCAATGCCCAGCTTGTGAGATGTGAGTTATTCAAGAGAAAATAAGAGGAAGCACATTAGCGTTTTGTGTGATTCTTTCCCTGGTTGATTTTAATGTGAGACCTTCAGCCCTCACCATGTGCAGCCTCTCACACAGATCCCATAACCCCTCAGCATCTGGGGCTCCAGGGCCCATCTGTTCCCAAGAATCTTCAGCTGCCACATCCAGGAGAAGGAAGAATCTCCCACCTCCCTTTCTGAGTCTGACTTTTAAAGATTGGGTTTATATTTCAAAGGCTCATCCACCAACTACCAGTTTTGAGATACAGGCGAGTGGATGTGGGAGGGCTGGGGACAAGAGAAGGAATCTTCTCACGCTAAATTTCACAGGACTGCTCTCCCTGGTGTAAAACAGGCATGTTTTACATCTACCTGGGGATGAACCATCTGTGAATACAGTCAACATGCATACACACGCGTACACACGCACAAGCACACACACACCTGAGCACACACAGGCACCCATGCAAGAAGAAAAGGATGTAACCAGAAGCAAGGACAGTAATTACACCTGTCAGATCCTGTGGCATTGCTCCTGTGGGCTTGCCTCCAAGCTGGGCACAGCCCCACAGGATCCCAAAGGATTTGGGAAGGCTGACCTTCCATGGGGAGTCTGGATGTGTGAATTCAGGTCAGGTTTCTGGTTGGAAGAAACTTGCTCACCTGGTCTCAGGACTGCTGCTCCTCAGAGACCAGGAAAGGAGCAGTCAGCAGCAGCCTTTACTGGCCACCTAAGAATTCCCAGGACTTTCCATGGCCCAGGTTAACTCTGTCATGAAAAACCATCCAAGAAAAGGGCAATTAAAATGAAAGCTTGATGTCAAAATCGGGAAGAAATGTCATCACCACCGTAAGAGATGTGGCTGCTCTCAGTTTCACACTCCACACTCAGGGCACAGGTGAGTGACTTTGATTTAACTCTTTCATTCATGAGTCCTCTTTTTCCATGACATCTTCCCCCATCCATGAGCAAGACTCTTCCATTAGACCTCGATTTATTGCAACAAGGATGCTGTAACATTGCAGGCAGAATCCCATCCCCTAAAACACTTCCCACCACTTGCTACTGCTTTAGCGTGCCTTATACTCCTGAAGGGCCTCCCCTAAACCTTCCCTGGATCCAGAATGCCCCACTCCACACCCCACCCATCCCACGTGTTCCTTCAGATCAAGTCACCACCTCTAAGAGGTGTCCCTGACTGTCCCTCACTCAGATTCCAAAGTTCACTCTCTGGTGCAACACGCCTCAAATCAAGTTCCTCAGCTGTGTTGTGAGTGTGAGAGGTGAAACTCTGAGGGGTCGGGGGTCCCTCTGGGCCCAGCGTAGAGCCTTCAGCATAGGGGTAACTCGTAAATGCAGACTGACCATGATGCCAACCCTGACGTGCCTGTAAGGCTGCACCTGTCCTCCTCTGCAGGACAGAGCAGCTGCCCTCACCCCAGAGCACCAGCATGTCCTGTCCAGCCGCTGCCCGCTCCCTGCCAGGCCAGAGCACAGAAGGTTATTCCAGCAAGTCTCCTCTCCCCTAGAGCTCTCCTGCGACTTTCCGCCTGCTTCACCCTCAACAGGAAGTGTTTTGTAGCAAACAGCTCAGAGCTCAGCTGGCTTGAGCACTAAGTGGTCCAGGCTACAACCTGAGCAGGCAGCATGTGCTTCCTCTCTTTATTGCCAGAGAAGCATTATCACCTGACAGAAATGCCCAGATGAAGCTCCTAGGGCCCTGTTAATGAGGTTCTTATAGAAGCTAGAGCCCTCCTGTACACCCCCTGCTTCTCCTCACCTCGCCTCTCCCTCCCCCTCTCCCCTCCCCTTCCTCCCCTGTCTACCTCCTTTCCCCTCTCCCCCTTCTGTTCTCCCTCGCCCTCCCTGTATTCCTCCCCGTTCGGCTCTCTATCCCTCTCTCTGTCTTGCCCCCTCTCTCCCTCTCTCTCTCACCCCTTTCCCAACCTTTCTCCATATCCTTCCCTCAGAGGCAGTTCCCTATGGGGCCTGAGCTGCATTATCTTCAGTACTTTCTGGTCCTTGGGCAAGAAGGTACTGAGGTTAAGACTTGGAGTTTGCTCAGAAATAATCTCTCAACCCAGATGATTCTTTCATCCCGGAGGAGATGGCCCAGTCTCCTCCTCCTCAGCTGAGGAGGGGCTACTGGCTCTGAGGGGCCAGTTCCGAGCCCTGCATGCGGGAGATGCCGTCAGCACTGGCCCACTCCTCTGACTTCTGCAGAAGGCAGGGGTTACTGGTGGAGGTACACAAAGCCAGACTTCAAAGGAGGGTCCAGACAGCATCCGAAGTTACAGCACTGTGTGAGAACGCGCACACTTAGGTCCCAAGCCCTGTTGGAGGGATGGAGTAACGCAACGGGTGGGTCAGGAACGGGCCAGGATCAAACAACCAAGATCTTTTAAAGTGACAGAAGGCTCAGCCTATTTACAGAACTACACCCCACGTACCTAGGAGAATCACAGATCAAATAATCCCTTCTTCATATTCTGGGTGAACTCTGTATATTTGGGTCCCGCTGAGTTTTTTGAGACACTATTTACAACAGAGAAGTAGAGGACATCTCCTGGGCCAGGACAGAGCAAAGGTGTTAGGTGACCACAAGCAGGTCTGTGGGGCCAAAGATCCCAGAAGTTTGGGGGCAGCACATGGGAGGAGCCATGCTGGGCACTTGTCACAGCATCAGGGACAGGTGACAGGGCCCCCCTGGATCTCCAATCCTGGCTGGAATTCTTACCATGGGGATTTCTTAGCATCCAGAGAGAAATTGAGTTGTTCTTCCCAAATTGAAGTTTATTCTTTTGTCAAGGATGTTGAGGAGCCATAAAACACCACAGTAAACGCAGTGACTTGGAGCAGCAAACAGACTGAACAGAATTACCCCCAAAGGGGCAGAGAGCAAGCAGTATGTTCTCTTCATTAAATCCTGGAGTTTGCCAAGAGATATTTGATTTCAAAGGAAGGAAGAGAGGAAGGGAAGGAGGGAGAAAAAAAGGAAAGGAAAGAAGGCAAGAAGAAAGGAAGGAAGGGAGGGAGGGAAGGAAGAAAGAAAACCACCAAAGTAATCTCCTTTTTTTTACAACCTCTAAGACCCTCCTGTGAGCAGAGCAGTTTACAGTAAGCCAAAGGCCCCAGACCTGCAGTCCTGTCTTGTGTGGGAAGCAAAGGAGGAGTACAGCCTGTGTCTACCACCTGCAGAAATCCGTATTTTACTGCTGGGTGTGTGGTTTGTGTAAAATAGACCTCGAAGAGAGCTCACACTGCAAAGGGCTCCCCACTGTCCACATGTATACTCATGCCAGAAGCCACAGCCTGGCATCATCTCCATATAAACCCTGCAATACCCCAGCCTCTGTCTCTATATTTTGTCCCTAGATACATGATAGTCTGTTTGCCATGGCCATGAACTCTTATGAGTCAAAACACACTTATCAACACTTCAGCTTTCTCTGCATCGTGGTAATTATATCCACCTTTGTTCTAACACTTAAGATCTGTCTTCTCCTATCCCATTCCATAATCCCATAATCCTCATTGATGTTCAAGAACCCAATATCATTGCAGCATCCCTCACTATAAACACTGGTCTTCAGAATTTCTCTTCCATCCGTTTCCTCAGATGTTCCAATGACCTTCTCACCATTGCATTCCTTCTTGCCTTAGTGAAGATAGTCTCCTCCTGCCCCTTCAAGGAAATATAGTCAGAAGATGCATTCCCAAGTCTTACGTAATAATATCTATTCTAATGTATTTGAATTCTTGAACCTTCCAAGCTTCTTCAATGCTATACCAAGAAATCTCCAATATCTCTACCGTATTTACTGTTCACCATTATCATATCCAGGCTTCAAAGATTTTATGAAACATCCTCTCAGAATCCTTCCACAATTGTTCCCCAACTTCCTACTGGTTCATAATAGCCAGATCCTGCAATTCATTTGGCAGTTAGGTGATTGCCTCTCCTGGAAAGAACTATACCTTCTAGCATAGGAGGCAATATTGAGGAGAAATAGTTTCATTTTTATAGGCACTTAGATGCCATGTACCTATTATTTTCCTTTTGTAAAGCTTCAAATGCCATAATAAATGCCAGGCAATACCACATTTTTATATTTATTTTTGCATACATATAAATCAAGCACCATCACTATTCATATCCCAGACTCTCAACTTCTAACTTCACCTCATCCCAATACAAAAGCCTTAAAATTTTCATGCCAACATATACCAGGGTTCATCACCACCCCACTCACTAACAGCAGTGTGGTTCCTAAATCTCATTCTGAGGATTTGATTATAAGTGCCACTCCTGGTAACCACTGTCAAATGTGGGCACTTTAGATTATGTGGCAGCAGATTATGTGGTACTGAGGACATTGCCCTCTGGGAAGAGGGAGTAGAAGTACTTTTCCCTATTATTCCTGCTAAGTGTGACTAAAAGCCCTGGGCATTCTATTTTAAAAAACATGAGAAGACACTAAAAGATGGAGAGAAGAAGGCAGACCAGTTAGGAGCTTGGACTCTGAGAAACACCACCACAATGAATTCTCTGGATTTTCCTTTTGCCTTATATCTCAGATTTGGAGACAAAGAAGACAGCAATCCAGAAACACAAATAGGTATAAACCACAACAACAAAAAGCCTCAACAAAAGCCTGCTATCTGTAGTCAAATGACAAGGAAAGGGACAGCATAGGAAGACAGTAAAAGTGTGGATGATAACCGCTATAATCCGGCCAAACACCATAGAAAAAACTGTGATCCCACCTTATTCATGCCAGCAAAGGCTGAGCGAGGAGCCTTGACTTCCACCCTTGTGATGCTGTAATGAGGCACCCACCCTACCTACCAACCCCACCAGGGCTGTGGCAGAGAAGGCTGAGTTGGGAGCAGAGACTTTCTTCTCTGTTGGGCAGCAGTGTCAATGGGGAACACACAAGGGATGTGGACTTCCACTTCTACCAGGCAGTAATGAGGCACTCCTACCCTCTCCATTGAGTGGTCTCAGGGGAGGCCTGGTAGAAAGTCAGCACTTTGCCCTTACCCATGGTAATGAGGCCCCTCCCATCGTCTCAGTGAAGGACATGTGGGAGCAGTAATGAGGCCCTCCTGCCCCTCACAATAAGACTGATATCAGCAGAAGAACATGGAGATCTAGAACCCCCACTCCTAACCAGCAGTAACAAGGAGCACCTTCCCACCTTGGGTGTCAACCAAGACCAAATGAGGAACCTGAATTTCTACCACAACATGACAGCAATGAGCCAGTGAAGACAGAAGGTTTAGATAAGATCCAGAGTCTCGTTCCATAATATCCAAAATATCTAGGTTCCAACTGAAAACAATCCGTCATATCAAGAAACAAGAAAATGTCAACTTGAATGAGAAAAGACAGTTGATAGATGCCAACACTGAGATAACAGAGATGCTAGAATTATCTGACAAAGATTTTAAAGCATCTATCCTTATAATGCTTCAATGAGCAATAATGAACACACAGGAAAAAAATGAAAAATTAGAAAATCTCAGCAAAGAAATAGAAGATGAGAAAAAAAACAAATAGAAAGTTTAGAATTGAAAAACACAATAAAGGAAATTTAAAAACTCAATGAATACAGTCAACATCAGAATGGAGGAGACAAAGAAAAGAATCAGTGAAATTGAGATTTAACAATAGAAATTACCCAATCTGACCAATAGAAAAAAATATATTGAGGGGAAAAAATGAACAGAGATTCAGGAAATCATGGGAATATACAAAATATCTAACATTTGTTTAATTGGAGTCCTGGAAGGAGATAAGAAAATGGTTGGGGCTGAAAAAATATTCAAAGAAATAATGGCTGAAATTTTCCCTAACTTGTCAAAAGACATAAACTTACAGTTTTAAGGAGCTAAGCTAATCCCAAAGAAGATAAACCCAAAGACATCCATGCCAGACACATCACAGTCAAATTTCTGAAAACTAAAGTCACCTTACTTATATGGGAAAAACTATTTGAATGACAATGTATTGCTCATCAGAAACCATGAAGGCAAGAATGTACTGGCACAACATTGTTCAAGTGCTGAAGAAAAGAACTGTCAATCCAGCGATATATCCAGCAAAAATATTCTGTACGAATGAAACAGAAATCAAAACAGTGGTAAAAGAAGGAAAATTAAGACAATTTGTTGCCAGCAGACATACTTTAAAAGCATGAACAAGGAAGTTCTCTAAATAGAAAGGAAATGATAAAAGAGGAAATCTTAGAGCTTATGGACAAGAAAAAGACATGGTAACAGCAAAAATACGGGTAAACACAATAGCCTCTAGAACTCTTCTTGAGTTTGCCAAATTATATTGGAAACTTTAAGCAAAACTTATAAAATTATGTGATATATTTCTAAACATATGAGAGGAAATGCTTAAGACAACTGAATTACAAATGGGGAGGGTAAAGTGTTGTAAAATGTGGTGAGTGTTGTACACTCTGCTAAAGGTAGAGCAAAGTTTTTATATACTAGTGAAGTTCAGTTAGTATTAATACAAATTACATAGTTATGAGTTAAAATCTTAATTGTAATCTCCAGGGTAAGCACTAAGAAAATAACTTTAATAAAAGTAAACTTAATGGCACGGAAACCAAAATGTTACACTAGAAGATATTTTTTAACACAAAAATATTTATGCAGTAATGGAGAGATGAAAGAGAGAAAAATGACATAAGACATATAAAAAACAAATAGCAAAATGAAGAAGTTAAGTCTTAATAGTAATTACACTAAAGGGAAATGGATCAAAAACTCTAATTAAAAGAAAGAGATTGACAGAATGTATTTAAAAAAATATGATTACCTATATGCTGTACCCAAGAGACACACTTAAGGTTCAAAGGCAAAAATAAATTAACGGTAAATGGATGGAAAAAATATACCACACAAAGAGTAATGAAAAAGAGCTGGAGGAACTATACTAACAAAAAAATATATACGTTAATGCAAAAATTGTTATTTCAGACAAAAAAGAGAATTTTATAGTGATAAAAGGGTAGTCTATCAAGAAGATATGACAGTTACAAACAGAAACACACTAAACTAGAAAGCTTCAAAATACATAAAGCAAAAACTGACAGTATTGAAGGGGTAAATAGAAAATTCAACAATAATAAAGTTGGATATTTCAGTATCTTACTTTCAATAATTAGTCAAAAAACAAGACAACGGATGAACAAAAATATTTGAACCAACTAGACCTAATATACCTCTATGGAACACTGCATCTAACAGCAGCAGAATACATATTCTTCTCAAGTGCACATGGGACATGTAGACCTAATGTTAGGCCACAAAACAAGTGCCAATACATTTAAAAGTATTTAAATCATGCAAACAATGTTCTCTATCCACAATATAATGAAATTAGAAATCAATAACAAAATAAAATTAAGGAATTCACAAATATGTGGAAATTAAAAAAAATTCCTAAATAATCAATGGATCAAAGAATATATTGCATGGAAAATTAGAAAATACTGTGAGGCAAAAACAAAACGTACCAAAGTGTATGAGATGTAGCAATAATAGTGCTTAAAAGGAAATTTATAGCTGCAAACACCTACGTTAAAAATAAGAAATATCTGAAATCAATTACCTAACTTTCCACCTTAAGAAACTAGAAGAAGAGCAAACTGAACCCAAGCAGAAGGAAGGAAACAATGACTATGGGAAAAATATGAAACACAGAATAAAAATCAATAGAAAAAATCAATAAAACCAAAAGTGGTTGGAAAGATGAATAAAGCTGACAAATCTTTAGCTAAACTGACCAAGAAAGAAAAACAAGAGTCAAATTATTAAAATCAGGAATGAAAGTAGGGCCATTACTACCAAATTTACAGAAATAAAAAGGATTATAAGGGAATACTATGGACAATGTATGTCAACAAATTAGATAACCTTAGAGGAAATAGACAAATTCTTAGAAAGACACAAACCGACAAAACTGACTCAAGAAGAAACAGAAAATCTGAATAGAACTATAACGAGTAAATGTATTGAGTTAGTAATAAAAAAATAAATAAATAAAAAGCTTTCCCACAAAGAAAATTCAAGGCCAGACGACTTCACTGGTAAATTCTACCAAACATTTAAATGAAGAATTAACACAAATCCTTCACAAACTCTTCCAAAAAATAGAAGAGGGAACACAATCCAGCTCATTATATGAGCCAGTACTCCCTGATACTAAAACTAGACAAAAATACTACAAGAAAAGAGCTACACACCAATATCCCTGATGAATGTAGATGCAAAAATGTTCAATAAAATACTAGCAAACAGAATCCAGCAACATAGATTCCAGCAACATGAGCTAGTTTGATTTATACCAGGAATGCAAGGTTAGCTTAACATATAAACATCAATCAATATAATATAATACGTCATCAAATAAAGAAAACAATACATAATTATCTCAATAGACACAAAAAAGTCATTTGACAAGATCCAGCACTCTTTCATGATAAAAACATTCAATGAACTAGGGATAGAAGAGAACTTCTTGACCTAATAAAGGACATCTACAAAAAACCCAGCTTCAACATGCTTAGTGGTGAAAGACTAAAATCTTTCTGCCTATAGTTAGGAACAGGACAATAGTGTCTGCACTTTCCACTTTCTCTCAACATCGTATTGAAGGTTTTAGCCAAGGCTATTAAACACAAAAAAGAAACAAAAAACATCCAAATTGGAAAAGAGAAATTAAAACTATCTCTATTCACAAATGACAGGATCTTGTACATAGAAAATCCTAAGGAATGCTCTAAAAAACTATTACAACAAATAAATGAGTTCAGCGAAGTTGCAGGATATGAGATTAACATACAAAAATGGGTTGCATTTCTATACCCTAGCACGAACAATGAACAATGTGAGAATGAAATTAAGAAAACAATTCAATACACAAAGCATTAAAAAGAGTAAAATACTTAGGGACAAGAGGTGAGTGGATGCCTCTATAAAAGCGAAACATAAGGTATTCTTGGGGTGATGGAATTGCTCTGTATCTTGACTGTATCAGAGTCAATATTTGGTTGTGTTGTTGCTCTATAGTTTTACATGATGTTACCATTCGGGAAAACTGAGTAAAGGGTACAAAGATCTCTCTGCATTATTTCTTTTAACTACATGTGAACCTAAAAGTCAAATTAAAAACAAAAAAGATTACATGGTACCACCTCATTGGGGTAGGCATTCCTGGGAAGCAGGGGTGATGGAATTAGGGAAGGAGGGAGAGCAAATATGAGGGGCTGTGTTACAAAGCCAGAGGTCCCATGAACGACTACCTCTCAGGACCAAGAGCATGGTGACCCAGCGTGCCCACTCTGTGCCTTATCTCTCTCCCATTGTTCCTTAACCCCACGCGTACTTAACTTCTCAGCATTTCTGGGTTATGTCACATCCTGGAGAAACCAAAGCCCTGTATTTGCCCCATGTCCCCAGCTAGATGAGAACAGAACACCTGAAGTGTATGTGTTCTCAATCACCTGGAAGATAAACAACAAGAAGTTGGGGGACAACACTCGTGTTATTCTGTGTCCCCACACCCAGCACCAAATGTTAAAAGGGAGTGGGAATTCTACGCTAGGTGACTGTGTGTCCTCACTGCACACATGATTCCATTTCATACACAATTGATGTGGTTTCTTCTCACTCTGTAGAAGGCAGCATGCCCAGGATCACACCCCTTGGAGTACCACATCCCTGAGTGCAGACATCCTGCAGTCCACAACAGGCCTTCTCCCTCCTCTCACATACACACTGTTCAACAGCAGTATGAGTTGTGTTTGCTAACACCTTTGGCAAATTACCTAAATTTTGATAATTGGCCTCTGCTCCAACAGGTTGTTTAGGTTTCTGAGGCTTTTAGCCAGGGAATATCCTGGATCATCTTCAAAGAGTGACAAATCCCTGGAGAAACGATGGGCTGCCAATGTCGGGCAGTAGGGTCTGGGGGAGAATCTGGAAGACAGGAAAGAGATGGTCTGCTGGGTGGTGGCATGGGGTGGTGCTGGGAGGTCTCACTGAAGGACCTGTGCAGGGGGAAGGTAGGTGGAGGTCACTTAGGGAAAGGGGTAGGAATAAGTCTGTAGTATGAGGTCAAGACCAAACCCATCCATGTGAAGTGCTGGCTTCAGTTGTCCTTTGGAGAGGATAACTCCATTTCTGTTTTATTTTCCGTCTTCTATGCTTGGTAGACTTGATGCAGTCAGAGGGAAAACCATAAATCTCTTATATCACTTTCATCTTCACTCTTAGTTTTGCCATATTCTGTATAAATACCTCTCATACACAGAGGCCTGTTAATAAACATTCATTCTCCTTGCCTCCCTCCTGCCCCTCAAGCCCAGCCCTCACCCCACTGTCTCTCTCAGCACTACCCCTCCCTCCCGTCTGTGCCCTGGAACCTGGGACCTGAGGCCCACAGGTTGAGGATGACTCTCTCAGGGAAACAGGCCTCAGGGAGGGATCCCAGTTTCAGGAGCCATGTCTTTCCCAACCCTTGTCTCCTGGGGTCCCAGCTGCCCACCTGGCCCAGAATCTGAGGGACCTGTCACAGTGGCCCTGCGTCTGCCCTAGGCCAACAGCAGCAGGACAGTGAGCTTCCAGGGCTCTCTCTCTGCAGACAGTCCTCTCTGATGGATCTGAGCTGCAGATCCACCTGGAAGGTGGGAGGGGAGGACTCAGGCTGGACTCACCCCTGCGGTGCCTCAGGGTCCTGGAGGGCTACAAGGGTCCTGCAAGGCTGGGATTGAGTTCACAGGACCCTCACATCCCTGTCCACAGTCCTGAGTCTGTCACTCCTGAGGGTTGCTCGTCCAGCACATCTGGGATTGTCAGAGCAGGACCAAAAGGCTCATTTCTGCAGAATGGGGCAAGTGTGCTTCGCTTCAGGCCTGGTCTTTAGTTAGAACAAATAGCCTTAGGCACACAACAAAATAAAAAAATTTATGACCCAGTGACAGCTAATCATTCGCAAAAACAACAGATGCCCTTACAATGAAGATTTATTTCATGGTGTTTTTTCAAAGCACATTTAACTAACTGAATAATGCGTTATAATGATCATGCTTATATTTCTAAATGTGTTTTTAGGAATTTATAACAAGATTTTTCCTCTGAGCTTACCAAGGAGGTTTACTTAATTGGTGATGAAGTTAAAATAGGAATGGGCTCAGGCTTTTTACACACTCACCACCTGTGGTTCCAGACCTTTCAGAGACAGGAAAATGCTTTCTGGGTTTGGAAGACAAGGGGGAGGGCCCACAGTAAGACGGACACAAGCCCCAGAAACAAACCCTGGGTGGGGACACAGATACACCAAGTGGATAAGGGGTGATCTGGGGGTGAGAGAGGACTGGCTGTTCCCCAACCCTTGGAGGACAGAACAGGAGGCTGTCGGCAAGGGGCTGGCTCAGCCAGCCAAGGAGGTCTCTAAGCAGGACCTGTCTGGTAAAGGAGAGGGGCCTGTGAGAAGGAGAGGACATCCCAGCAGGTCTCCTTCAGGCCCTGGTGGAGTAACTGGACTTGCCCACGTGTCATGAACAAGTAGACAACTGGACAACATAAACACAATGACCCTTTGCAGACACTGGGAAAGAGTATCAGGTGATTACCGAGCAGTGTCTGATCTGCCAAGCCATGGTCTGCTGGGGTGATCGGGAGAGGCCTGCATCTTCCAACCAGGGTGTCTGATGGGGACCCCTCCCTCCATGAGTGGCTGGGCCGTGTGAGCATGACCTGTCCCAGTCACTCCGCTGGTCTCTGCTGTCTTAACCAATCTCCCAGGTACAAGCTCATTACAGAACATCACTTGATCTAAAGGTCTTATTAATTCTGCTAATTTTATGATGATCTAATTGTACCTAATTAAAGATAGGAGTTCAGTTCCAGTCATTTTATAGTGAAAATCAGATTCTGCCACTCTCCAAAGTCTCCCCATTCCCTTCAACATAAATCAAAATCCTTACCATTGCCTACAAGGCCCTCTACCACCTGGCCTGGGCCCTCTGCCTGTTTGTCCTCCGTCTGAAGCCACTCTGCTGAGACAATGGCTGGCAATGGGCCCAGCCCCTTGCCTGCACCATCTCTGGAGTCCCACACCTCTGGTGGAATCTGAATCTTCGGCAGGTCAAATGCAGCTCCTTTGGTTTATTTCTCACCGGAGCTGGAGACAGCTGGTGAAACACTCTTGGCATCAAAATCTGCAGATTCTTGAAGGAAGATATTAAGTTGGCTCAGATTTCCCATTTCTAGGCCAAGATATCGACCTTGCATAGCCAAGAACTCTTGAATTTATGTGGAATTGGTTCTTGAAAGATACATTTTTAGTTTAATATCTGGAAGCTATGATTCACAGAAATGCACAGGAAGGAGGAGGCGGCATGGCCACGAGCTGGATTCTGTACACCAAAAACTGCCAGCCTCGCCTCATTTCTGTTGTCAGCACTCCCTTTACAGCCTCACAGACACTTGGCTCTCCCAGCCTTCTGAGGTTTATCCAAACCCAGGGAGAGCAGAGAGTGGGAGAGGAGGAAAGAGGAACATGTTTTGAGGACTCAGATCAGGGGCTTGATATCACCATTCCCAGTTTTGTGACCAGACTCTGAGTCCCAGGGCAGTTAGGTCGCTGGCCAGAGATCACACATGTGTAGTAAATGGCTGAGATGGTCAAGGACTGGAAAAGGAGCAGTTCACAGGCCCGAACGGCAAGTGTCAGATATTGTGGGATTGGTGGGTTGTGAACATACAGGACCAGTCCCTTCTGATTCCTGGGTCTGGAAATGGGCTCCCTCTCCAGAGTGTGTGTAGCTGTGCTACAGCTGGGGACACTGATAGAATCACGTCAGAGGGAGCTTGTGTTTACTTTTATACTTATTTATTGTAGAATTTTCAAACATGCGTGAAAGTAGAAAGAATAGTAGGAAACAGTCAATTTAACCCTTACATACCCATCTCCCAGCTTCAAAGTATCTACTTATATTCATCTTATTTCATCTACCCAGGCTCATCTCTTCCCCCTAGGAGATTTTAAAGAAAATCCTAGGCATTATGATAATTATACCTGAAAGTACTTCAACATGTATTTATAATAAATAAACATTTTTAGCCCATAACCACAATTCTACAATTATATCTAACAATTCTTTAATATCAGCTAATATTTGGCTTATGTTCAAATTCCTTGATTTTCTCAAAAAAAATGCGTTTTACAGTTGCCATACTTAAATCAGGATCCATAGGAGTTTCATACATTGTGGTTGTTTTCTTTAAATCTGTCATACTTTCCCTGTGTTCTCCTTTTCTTGTGCCGTTTATTTTGTTGAATAAACTGGGTCATCTGTTCCTGTAGAATCTCCCACATTCTATATTTAGCTAAGTAGAATATTTAACTTAAATGTAACCTGGATGCTTAAATATACGGGCTTGATTAGAGTCTAGTCTGTTGTTGCTTTGCAGGAATATTTCATAGATGATTCTGCCTTCTTGTTGCATTGTGCCTGATTTTGTTAAAGTGATGCATCTAAATGGGAGCTTTCAGATGATAGCAAAATCTGGGTGATTACAATAATGATGTCAATAATAACAATACAATGGTAATAGCAGTATTTACATACTGAAAGGTTACATGTGCCAGGCACTTCGCCAAATGCTTCACATACATGTTTTCATTCAACTCCATCCTCACTTTACAGAGAAGGAAGTGGACTAGTGGAGGGACTGAGTAAATGACTTGCCCAGGGTGGTACATAACAAAGCTGGAATTTGAGCTCTGGTCGGTCTACTCCAAAGTGCGGGTTCTCTAATACTCTGTGGGGTTTGGTGACTCTGGTACAAGAAGGCATCCCACACGGTGACTCTGGGGAACAGAAACGAGAGAAGTAGAGGGAAGTTTTATAAGTGAGCTAGAGAGGGTATCCACAGCCTGGACCCTGAGAGAGACAACCAGGAGAGCTGTCTGTGACCTCCTTAGGAAAGGCTTTATGCAAGCAGGAGCTATTTAAGTGAGTGGGTGTGTGTGCTGGGTAGAGGTGATGGTTACCTTGTCCCTGTTCTCCTTCACAACAGGCATACATTGAGTGTGGTAGTATTGCTAGGATCAATTGATGGCGTGGCTCCTGGCAGCCCGGGGAATCTGAGGGGATGAGGAACCCAGATCTCAGCCCATATGTGAACTGGTTCTCAGAACAACAAGATGCCATGGGCCACCTGTCAGGAAGTTTCAGTTTTGGATTTGGGATGAGTGTCCAAATACCAGCAGTGTTTGAGCTGGAATGGAGAGACAGAAACCGGGAGCCATGATGGGAAAGATCATGCTTCCTAGTGACCAAGGGGGCTAAGAAACATAATCCCAGCCTCAGAATGATTATAGTTCTTACTTAATTCTCTTCTGTTGGAAAAAGTGTTCCCATTGGAATCAGAAAATCTGGATTTGTGTCTGGCCTTTAGCATTCACTAAACCTTAAAATGGTCATTTAAGCTCAATGGGCTTCAATTTTCTCACTTAGGTAATGAGGACAGTCCCTTTAAAATTCACTCAATAAGCAATCATAGAACATCTATTATGTACCAACTCTGTGATGGGAACTGGGGGTGAAAAGTTGTGACGGTTGGTCATGGACCCTGTGCTCAAGGGATGCAGGATAGGGGATTTCAGAGAAGCTTAAATAAGATAATACATTTGAAACTAGTTTATTACTGCTCAATCCCAAAAAGGACAACACAGTCTTACTAGTGGCGTGGAGGGACTGTGTCTCTCATTGGACACAGTGCAGAGTTCACTGTGGAAGGCACAAAGAAGAGTAAGTTGATCCCTGTCCTCATGGGAATTAGAATATTGTGAGGGAGATTAGCCACATACATAGATGGCAACAGCACATGGCCAGAAAATAAAAGCACCACAATAAAGTTATAAACAAAACATCATGCTTCCGAGAGGATAGAGTACTATGTTCAAAATGGAAGGGGTGGTGTATCAGGAAGTCTTCACCTTCAAATTTGTTCTGGGTATCTGAGGAGATTTCAATACAGGGCAACTGTAAAGGTGGATTCTTAGAAGAGAGAACCTTCTGTCATTCAAGGATTAAGACCAAGAAATGGGCCAACTTCCCTGGAAAGAACACTGGAGAAACCATCTCTTAGGGACACACCAGCTGGGTTAGCTGCACTAAGCAGAAAGGTGCTCCTTAGGCTGAACTGTCACCTGTGTTCCCTGCGTCTCCAGGTGTGAGTGTCCTCTGCCATCACCAACCCTGCCCTTGGATTGACAGATGGTGCCAAAGGAGACCAAAGGGGACTCTGGGTGACAGGGATTCTCAGGGGAACACAGCCAAAGATGCACTTGGTAGGGCAGAAAAGCCACCAATGCCTTGGGAGTGGTGTTTCCAGAAAATTGCTTGGTCACAGCAATGCCTGGAGAACGTCCTTTTAGGGAACATCCTGGGAGCATTTTTCATTCTCCTGCCCAGGCTTGTGGGTCTACTCTGATGCCGTGAGATGGACCCAGGCAGCCTCAGACTACCACTTCACAGTGGTGATGCCCAGAGGAGAGATGACAGGCTTATAGGGATTATAATAATGAAGCTTACGTTATTATTCCTTTAATAGTAATATTTATATAAGCCCTTCACAATTATAAAAAGCTTTCATCCTCATCACCTCATCAAGTCTCATAATTAACTTTTGAGTCCATTTTATAGATTTAGAAACTGAGATTCAGAGCACAATCATTATGGGATTTCTTCAAGATCATAGAACTTGTTCAAGGTCATAGAAGGGCAGAACTGGAAGTGCCTCTGATTTTAAGCCCTGACTGCAGTGGGCTATGGGAACCTGGGAGAAGAGAGGGAACATAAGCTGGACAGGTTTCCAAACGCAGACACTGTTTGTCCTTCCCCATGCTGAACCCGGCATGCAGACAGAAAGGTTTCCTCTCTGTGTCAGGTCATAAATAGTCCCTGTGCTCCAGCGGCACGTCATAGAGCCCAGGGACTTACTCCAGGTCACAACAATGCTTGGGGCCCTGCCCAGGACTGCTCAGCTTACCTGAAAGGCTCACAGAAGCTAAATCTCAGAGAGGGTAAGAGACTTACCCCAGGACATGCGGCTGGTAGGTGGTGGGCCCAGGGCTCCTGATTTCAGAGTTTACTGCTTTCTTTTCTCAATGCCCCAGCAGTCTCCTGAACAATCACGTTAATTCTCAGTTGTCTATGTAGTGTTTGCGATGTGAAGAACACTCCTTCTTCCTCCTTAGTCTGGAGATTTCCAAGGGAAGGACCAAGCTCTCCTCCTTCCTCTGCAGTTCCTCACACCTTGCTCTCCTCCTTACATCAAAAAACATTTCCTCATTGCATCCTAATGGAGATATAGAACAGTCTCATTTTTCTACGTCCAAACCACAACCTGTGGGCATTGGGGAAACATTTCTCACGGGGTCACACTCTGGGGGCCCAGTGGATTGTCTCAGGCCCAGGAAGCTGGGAGCCAAGTCCTGATACACAGGCTCTCCAACATGAGGCACCCTCCCCTCTCCATCGTGGCGTCCTCTCCGCCCCCTCCCCTTGCAGACACACAGACATCATGCTGCCTAGAACACAGCAGTAGAGACCTAACACCAACATTGCCTCTGGAGCCTTCCCTAGAATGTTCCTCATTCCTGCCTGTACCACCTGTAACGCCTTCCATCCTGTGAGCTGCCCATGTCCATGTTGCTTAGAGCCCCAAATACTCTCAAGATGTCAGAGATCAATGACCCACTTTATGAACAAGGAGAGTGAGACCCAGAGAGAATCAAGTAAGAGGCAAGAATAAAGCACCTGGTAAGTTGGCAGCAGGACAGGGTGGGTTCTTGGACTGCTTGAACTCACGTTGTTGCTATTTCCACTTGTCCACACTATCCCCATGGGGAGAAGGAAAGGGAAGGGAGCAGGGTCTGAGACCTGGGTCAGGTGACACTTCCCCTCCAGGGTCTCTGGTCTTATCTCTCCCTTGAAATATAATAATGATGGCTCACATTTACTAAGCGCTCACTCTGTGTCGGGCACCTGGCTAAATCTTTAATATGCTTTATATCATTTTATTCCTTACTAATAGTCCTATTAAACAGGTATAGTCATTATACCCATTTTACAGATTAGGAGGCTAAGGCTTAAAGAGTATAAGTCATTTTCTGCAGGTCACACAGGCAATGACGGTGGGTCAGGACTGTCAGCTCCAGGGCCTTAGCCCTGACCCACAGCGCTGGAGTGCCTCTCTCCTTGGCCATGTGGTCCACACCGTGCCGAGAGAGGTGTCGCTATTCTCTTGAACACAAATAATGTTCTGGGAAGGGATGCCAGTCTTAGAAAGTAACATCACTCTGCTTTCCAGAGGCCCCAATTTTTTTAGCTCTCTCATCTCTTGCCACCACCCAACACTCTCCCTGTGTAATTTAATCCTTCTCAGTGCCCCTGCCACCTTTCACCTGCTCCAGATCATGCTGATTTTCCATGTGGCTTTTTCCAGCAGTTGGTTTTTATCCCTGATTCCTCTCATGTGACCGCTGACATAGGTTGTAGTGCAATCTGCAATCAATTAGGAAGAAAGAATCTCCCCCACAGCAGTGGCTCCTCTCTCTTGAAGCTCAGAAGGTGGAAAGAGTCGGTCCTCCTTACAGCAGCCTATGGGTACAGGGTCGAAACTGCCCAAATGCTGGGCTGCAGGTCTGGTCCACGGGGCTTAGAGGGGAAGGGGGCTCATGAACCATATAAGCTCAAGATTGGAGGGGCCTAACAGTGACTTGACCTAAGTGTTCATAAAATTCTTGTTTAAGTCGGATATAATCTGATTTGGCTCTGCCTCTGAGCATCGAGCTGAGATTGGCTTGAACCTGTGGGAAACCTAACGCTTTGCTGCCCTCCTGAAGTTGGGAATCCTCAGGGTCTTAGGTTTTTCCTGTTAGCCCTGGAGGCAATTTCTGTCTCCCACCAAACCCTCATCCCCTTCTACGTATTGCAGGAGCTCCTGTATTAGCCACAATGTCAACCTCAACATGGGACCCACACTACTTCTCTGATTTCTAGCCCCCCACACACATAAGCACTCACATAAGCAGCCGGGCACTCTATCTGGGACACCCTACTATCTAACGAGGGCCTTGGTGAAATCAGGCACCCAGCACTGAGTTCCAGAGGTAGCCCACGTGGTTGGGGTTGCACTTCACAGAGAGTCCACTGGCGTTGACAGGACATGGGCCTGGGTCTGGAACTGGAATGGACTTTTTACTGTAGGCATTGAAAGTGCTGAGATCCAAAGGCACAGCCAAGCCAATGTTTTCTGGGGAAAGCTAAGATCCAACTCAGAGACCAGGTTCAACGTCTAATCAGAGAGCAGGTCACAGAGCTGGCAGTCAGGAATCCGGAAAGAAAGGAGCAGGGAAAGAGCAGGACAGGAAGAATGAGGTGCTGCGGCATTTCCAGGGCAACTGTCACACATCACAGCAGGGATACTGATTGTCAGTGAAGTACTTCCAAATACAGTGAATAGAGCCCTAAAAATCCAAAGAGGCCTACAAGCCTCTTTTTAGTTGTAGAAAGTGTAAGATGTAGCAATTTATCCTTTATTTTAGAGGGATGTACCATCATGCCCTACACTCTTAGATCCCTAGAATTTCATAAAGATTAAGTCAGGATTTTTATCTCCAAATTTCTGGTACGCCTGCATCTTACTAGTGTATTTGTATACTTACCACTTCTTGCTCTCCAATTCCAAACATTAGGAGGCGCTCTAGTTGATCAGCATGGTGATCCACAGAATGTCAAGGCAATCCAGATCCCTTTGGACCATGTTATGATGAGAGATCAAGAAAGTTAACATAGCCGAGATGCAGAAGAGTAAAAGTACACTACTGTCGATGCAGTGTGAAGACAAACTGCCTTGGGTTCTGCCTCATTGTGAGAGCTGGCAAAAAAGTATTCACCAAATAAGTAGGTGCTGATCAGAGACGTAATGGTGAGGATCCAGTCAAGAGACAGAAACCATTCTAATAATATGAACAGCTAAAATTTAATATAAAGAATTATTAACCAATAAACTGTGATTAACTACTGAAAGAGGTAAGAAAAGAAGAACTCTAAGGAGTACAGACGTAACAAATGCAGGGAGTAGTTATTGCCTCTAGAACTGAAGCGGAATAGACAAGAAGGAAGAGGACTTAGCCGCAGAGCTGAGAGTCAGGCCTCGTGGCTGTGGTCTGCTGGGTGGTTGAGAAGTCCCTGGTGCTGGTGGGCCAGAAATGGTCTACAGGAAGCCATCCTCCAGAGTGCCACAGAAACTCACTGGAGCACCACTGGGGATCCCACATGCCTCCAGCAGCCAGCCACTCTGTAGTAGAAAAAAAGAACAAACATTAGAATCAGGAGTAGAGGTCCCAACCTCTACTATGTCTTGTAGCTTCCCTCCAGGGCCTACTGTGGATAAAGCATAAAATTGCGCCTCCTGGCAAAGGAGAAATATTTACAGGGTCCAGCTCTAGTACCACAGAGCAGTGCAAAGAAAGATGGATTTAGAGCTGAGAGGCAATAAAATGATAGTTGGCACATTGTGTTAATCTCCTCCACTAATGATCCCACATCAGAACAGCAGCAGCAACTGGAGCTGACACCTAGTTAACTCCACCAACTGCTATGGTCCACTTTGTGTTTTCCAAGGGCAAGAAGGTGGACTTAATAGGGATACACCCTAAGGCATAGATCATCTAATTGATGCAGGGACACACTATAGCAGATCTCTTTGGTTTCCCACAGCATTCCTTCTGCCGTGGGAAGCATGCCCACTTCTGATTTCAGCCATGCCTGTCATAGACAACTCCGTGCAGGTTCAGACTCACCTCCTGGTGGAAACGTCCCACTTCAAGCACCATGTGTCATATCATCCCACTTTCCGCCTCAGGGTCTTCCTCCCCCCTCCCATAGCCTCTACAACCTCAGCCAATCTATTATACCTGGGCCTTGAGAGTCTGTTATGTGATGCTGACCAATCCCTTGCCCTGGATTAGTGGCCCAAGCACAAGAGTCATGTAGAAGTGAGTGCTGCGGAGTTCACATGTCTGGAAACAATTCTCAAACAACGTGAGCTGGGACTCGGATTAAACACTCCATCCTCATCTTTAGGTGGAAGATTCTGGGAGGCATTCTGTAGCAAGGGTCTCAGCAAAATTTAGTCCCTTTTTTCTCATAGGAGTTATCTCAATAACACATATTTATGTTGTCTTTTCTTCACTATCTTTCTTAATCTCCCTTCTTCCTCACTTCTGCTTTCTGAGATCACCTCCCAAAGAAATGCCTGCACTCAACAACTTGTCTTAGGCTCTGCTTTCAAAGAAAACCAAATAAGACACCCTGCATACTAGGGGTTCTTACCATACCACTTACCATCATCGATATCATCTGATTGTTCTCAAACAAGTAGGTCATCTGTCAGGAGTTTAACTAACCAACTGTGTGGTATTGCTGCCTCAACATCCATTTTGTTTTGTCAAGCAGGCTGCAGGGACCTTAAACTGACACAGGCCCCTCATGCAAGCACATGCCCTAGGTAACAGCCGACAGTCACAAGCAAGTGTAAGTTCTTGATATGACCTCCCACAGTCCTTGTCATCAACAGTCTCCTCCGCCTCTCAGGGCCTTTCCCTTGTGTGCCCCTTGGATAAGACCCCTTGGAGCTTACCAGAACCCTGCTGTTTTGGTTTGAATTGACCAATCAGACCTTAGTCTGGGAAT
Organism: Ceratotherium simum simum; assembly: GCF_057802395.1. Classification (NCBI taxonomy): domain Eukaryota; kingdom Metazoa; phylum Chordata; class Mammalia; order Perissodactyla; family Rhinocerotidae; genus Ceratotherium; species Ceratotherium simum. Next base: position 85,690,007 of record NC_141906.1, on the reverse strand, counting down.
CCCATGGCACTCCATCCATGGATCCTAATAAAGGTATGTGCCCCAGGTCCTATCACTCTCTTGCTCTCTCTGCACTCTGCCTTGACCTCCCAGTGCAGCCCCTCAATGCATGCCATGTACCTCCTCCAGGATCTGTGAGTAATAAACTTCTCTATTTCAATTTCTCTTGTGGTCTGTTATTGAACCATGACTCATCATTTGGTACCCTGTACTCCACTTAACAAATGTTAATTTAACAAATTTGTAACATAACTCAATCCCAAAATCCCACTCTGATGACTGGCTTTCTAGATCCACGTCTGGGACAATTCATTTAGCCCAATTTCCCCAGGAAATAAAAGCCTGATATAAGGACTTCAACTTAGGCTTTATTTAGAAGATGCAATCCTAGTATGAGGGTGAAAGAAATAGTAGATGGAGAAGTGAAGAAGGAAACGTAATTCAAGATTATGTAGTACTACGCTGGCCTTTGCTTCATGATGAGCCACAGAGAAACACAGTTATTCTGCATATTCAAAGGTTTATTTTCATGGGATTTATTCATATAGGCTACAGGAAAAAGCATACTGTGAAGTAGTCCGTGGGAGAGTAGGGTGAGAAGGATTTAACTTCCTGTGTCCATCCTGTATCCTGACTTCCCTTTGTTGACTTGACCTCATGCAGAATTAACTCTCCATCTAGGGGGTCTTGCCTTCCAGCTTTGGCAGCTGCTTGGATAGCCAGATCCTAATTATGACATGGAAATTCATCTAAATCTGAACATAATCAGAGGAATCATAGACTTAGTAAATGACTGGTAGGTATGGCTTCACAGTAACAGCCAATGGGAGGCCCAGCAACCCAGGACAAGATATCTGTCAGGACCACATCGTGGAATCTCAAGGCCCCAAGTGTAATAGGTTGGCTGTGGTAGCAGCTGAGATGTAGAAAGAGTCTATGGGACTGGGAGGCAGGAAAGAGTGGGGAAATATGAGGAGGTACATAAGATGTGTCTAACACTCCATAGGCTGGAGTGAGTCAGGGAGGTTTTGCATTAGTAGTGAAACATCCAGGGCCTTGACTAGGGAGGAAGGTAGGAGTGGTATAAAGAAGTAATTCAAAGTACTGAGACTGTTGAGTCCTAGGAGATTGTGAGGAGGAAATGTGGAGTGTTCTCACCCAGAGATGTATCCAGCTCACCCTAGTGTGGCAATGCCCAAGATGAGAAATCACCCAGACTCTACCCACTAGGGTTCTGGTTACTCCAGCATGCCTGTGCCAGTAGGAAGCTGACATGATGAGTATTGAACGGGGCCTGTGCCTGCCTTTCAGAACTCATAGATTTAAGCAAACATATTCTTACATTCAGAGTTCAGACTCAAGAAAGGTTGAATTTGTAAACAATTTTGCATCTGAAGTGTCTTCTAAATGCTTGCGCATGAAGACTCAATTTAAGCAATCAGCGCACTTGTAGAGAGGAATCACAAATTAGTTACACTAGATAGAACTGTGACTAGAGACTGAGCCCAGCCCTACAGCTCAGTCGGAAAACCCTGTTCTGCGTGAAGCAGAAAAAATGGAAATGATTTATCTGAATTTCCAGGGGCAAGTACACTGAGCCCAGTTTGCTGCCACTTCTGATCAGGTGAATGAGGAGATGGCAAGAGGCAACTCAGAGAAGCCAAAGTGAAAGATTGGTCATGTTGAATGCCAGAGGTTTCACAAGCAACTGATCTCATCCCCAACAGAGTGACTAAAAATGCTCCCTAACCAATGAGCAAGGAAGCATCACATCAACCTCCAGGACACCAACTTCGTGTCACGAAGTCAAAAGCTATAGCTACAATCACATCAAGTTCCCCTGACGCAGAACATGATGACATAAACTCAAAGCGCATATGTCCTCCGTGCATGCGTTTGCACGTCCACACACAGGTATATCCAGGTTTGCTCTCAGAATCAGACTTCTTTTCTCTCAATTTTGCCACTACGTCCCCTTAGTCATTAACTCCTATTGATTCTACACTCAAAATGGCTGTTGATGCATCAATTATTTCCCTTTACTCTGCTCTTGTGTGAATGCAGGCTTAACTGTCAGATGTTTATCACACATATCCAACCATGTGCACTAGTTCAGGAGAGGAGCAGAGCCCTAACTGGAGGGTTGGGGAAAAAGGAAGGTGGCTCAAGATAGAGACAACCTCCCTCCTTGCCTCCTCCATAAACCCTTTCCTAAAGTGGCCTGTCCAGGTAGGACTGGCCTCTGTATTCTATACACATCTGTGCACTCCTGTACATTCCTTCAGGGTATCCTTATATTGCACTCCTTTGCTTCCTTGCCTGTATTTGTGAATTGGTGTTAAAGGCGACAGCTTATTTGTCTCTGTATCCCCAGCTCCATGTTCAGTATCTGGTGAGAAACTTTGTGAGTGTTGACTGAATTAATGAACATATGAGGCTATGACTCAATCTGAATCAATAACTCTGACTGAAGTAGCAATAAATAGTTATGAATTAATAGGTCAATTATATTTTAAAAATAAGTTAGAAAATGATCTTTTCTTCTGTTAATAGGTCAATAACAGAGAATCAGATCATCAAAGAAATATATTATCACTCCTTGGCATTTACACAAAGGAGTTGAAAACTTATGTCCACACAAAAACCTCCACATGGATGCTTATAGCAGCTTTATTCATAATTGACAAAACTTGGAAGCAACCAAGGTGTCTTTCAGTAGGTGAATGGATAAACTGTGCTACATCCAGATAATGGAATATTATTCAGTGTTTAAAAGATGTGCTCTATCAAAGCAGTGAAAAAGACATGGAGGGAATTTAAATGCATATTACTAAGTGAAAGAAGCCAATCTGAAAAGGCTACAAACTGTATGATTCCAACTATATGACAATTTGGAAAAGACAAAACTATGGAGACAGTAAAAAGATCAGTGGTTGCCAGGGGTTAGGGGAGAAGGACGGATGAACAGGTGGAGCACAGAGGATTTTTAGGGCAGTGAAACTACTCTGTATGATACTGTAGTGGTGGATACTTGTCATAAATATGTTCAAACCCATGGAATGTACAACACCAATAGTGAACCCGAATGTAAACTTAAAGAAAAGCAGCATGTTATTAGAACTGCTCACTTTCTACCAAATAGTCATAATAATAATAATAATGAAGATAGTAACATTTATTGAGCACTGATTACATTCAGAGGCTTTGGAAAGAGCCTTATATATATTGTGAAGTTAGGTGTCATCACCTCTGTTTTGCAGGCAAGGAAAATGAGGCTTGGAAAGGCTAAGTAACTTACCCAAGGTTATGCAGTGAGTAAGCAGAGACACCCAATTTCCTGCTCTGAACCACCCCATCTTTCTGACTTTCAGGGACTACTTCTCTCCAGCAGACCTTGCAGAGGGCCACTCAAACACCAGACATCCTGCTAGCAGCACTGCATTAGCTAAAGAGATCCCCAAAAGGGACCAGCTGTGGAGTTCTCAGAGCCTTCATCCCAGGTCTTGTGTGCTGGGTTTGTTAAGCATCAGTGTGTTCGGCATACTTTCACGATTGGCAAACAGCTTTCTCCGTCACAACACACTACATCCTCACCCACACATGGACTACTCCCTGCCGCATATATTTGTTTATTGTCTGGGTTCCCTACTAGAATGTGAATCCCACAGTTGTCTGTTTTGTTCATAATCGTATCCTCAGTGTGTAGATCTAACATATAGTAGCCTACCAATGAACAAATGAATGGAAAAATACATGGACATACTGCACTACCACTTACATTATTAAATTCAGTCAAATATTATTATTCGCATTTATAGACAAGAAAAAGGAAGCCCACAGAGGTTGTGACCTGCCAAGATCACGGTCTATGATGTCTTGGCTCTTTCAAAAGGACCCAGTCCACTTGGTACCAGGCCCATTGGACCCCTGCCCAGCCTCTCCCAGAAAGCAGTGGAGAGAGCCACAGCAGAGTCAGAACTTCACCAAAATCTTGTGATTCCAGACCCAGAACAGAGTGCAGAAAGTCAAGCTCCACTAGACTCACTGGGAGGAAAATCAGCAATAAAACAGAAAAGGAAACATAAGGAAAAAAGAAGCACAAGAGGAGAAAAATAAAAGTCAATCTTACAAATTATGAAATGAATGTCTTCACAGCCCCGTCTAGGAGTTCTGGTGTTTTGTAGAGCAGAGATACGATGGCTTTGCAGCAAATTGGTAGCTCAGAGACAACCTTCACTCTGGCCCCAGGAGGCTGGGGAAGGCCCCAGCAGCCTGCCACATCTGTGAGCACGTCAGCAGCCAAAGGAGAGACAGGGCTGCAGAGTGACCTGCCCCAAGCTTCTGCTTCTCGCCCCGTGGCCCCTACCTGCTGCCTGTACAGATACCTACATATTTACAGTCTCCTCTCTTCTACCTCTAAAGAATGAAACTCTGGGGGCCATGATTGTATTTTTACTCTCTGTCATGAATTTACAGCTAGTTCCCTGATGATTCTGGGTTTGTCTGCATGACAGAAACGTGGCTGAGAGATAAAGCTGAGGGCAGAGATGGCACCAGCAACGGAGGTCCCAGCCAGGGCTCCCGTGCTGCTGCCTTGGGAAGGCAGATCCACCTGACATGATCTTCCCCCAAGGGGCTCCCAGTAAACTGTCACAGGGGTGCTTGGGTGTGTTCTGGCTGTGAAGGCAGGGTTTCAAGCCCTCCAGAGGCCCTTGGGGAAGCCAGATAGCTTTCTTTTCTACCCCAGAGATGCTATTTCAACGAACTAAGAAGGATGTTTGCACACTTGTGTGCAGACTCCCCCAGACACACTCCCCCATGCATGCCTCACAAGTAGAAAGCACATGCAGGAGGAAGCACTTTGATGTCCACCAATTGGCAGCCATCAGGGATTGCCAAACTGAAAGAGCCTCTTTGGCTGCAGACACTCATATCAGCTGAGGGAGCCGAGTCCCGTTACAGAATTGGGAGGCACCAGGTTAGCCAACCCGGGAAGGAAACAGCCAAAATAGCCTGAATGTGGGTGAGTCAAGTCTGCCTGGATAGAGAGAAGACCCCCTCTTTCTGGGAACACAGAGGCATAGGCTATAAACCCCATCCTTTCACCTCCTTCCCCATGACGACTTGAAAATTCTCTGATCTCAGTTTCTCTGTCTGTTGAATGGGAGAGACAAAACTCTCACTGCATAGATCAAAGCTTTTATATGTGTGTATGTGAAGATCAAGTAAGATACTAAATCAGAAAACATTTTGAGAAAGCATAAAGCAATAAATTAGAAACGTCATGAGGGAGGCACAAACCTTGGTCAGAGGGCTTCTGGTCTGAGGGTGAGGTTGGAAGAAAAATTAAACATGATGAAAAGATGATGGATGACACTTTGGATGTACAAATGAGCATGGCTGTAGAGGTCCAAGACAGAACCCTTGGGGGGTGAGGTTGAGTTGTGTTAACAACTCAAAGAACCTTGAGCTGCTATGCAAGAAAAGGATTGGCAATTCTACATTATTTCTGGAAGTTGTAGGAGGGAAGCAAAAGGAAAAATAACTAAAATGTCTATGAGCAGCGTTTGGCTTAAAATAGATAAAACTTCCAGAAAGCAATGACAGCAGAGGTCATGCTGCAGAAGATGACCGAGGAGCTAGAATAGCCATCTTCTGTGAGTGATGCTGGGGCTTCTGAGAAAATAACAGAGTGTGGGGGACCCTGGGAATCATAGATTTACGAGATGTCATAAAAATAAAAGCTAATATTCACTGAGTACTTACCAGGTGACAGGAACCATACACAGCACTTACAGACACCACCTCATTAAATCCTAACGCAACTATTACTATTATTACTTCATTTTACAAATGTGGCTTCAAGAGCCTGAGTAACTCATTCAGAGTCAGGAGTACAGACTGCTGTCCCAGTTCTCAGCCTGATGGGACACTTGGGGGCAATGTAGCCACCACCCCAGTATCTGTGGGAGAGCAAGGAAGAGCGGGAAACTCAGCCAATAATTGGCATCAGAGACCAAGGTCCCCAGATAACATTGAGCTTCCTGAGGGCACAGCTGTGAATCTCTCCTCCCCAGTGTAATTGCATTATGGGTCTTCAAAAGGGCAAGAGTCCTGTCCATTTGTGTCACCTATGGACAGTTCACCAGTGCACTAATAGAGTGCTTAACACAAAATAGCACTCAGCAAAACTTGGTGAAAGAATGGCAGAGGTCTCTCATTTTATTTATTTATTCAATTTTTTTTTGTGAGGAAGATCGGCCCTGAGCTAACACCTGCCAATCTTCCTCTTCTTTTTGCTGAGGAAGACTGGCCCTGAGCTAACATCCATGCCCATCTTCCTCCACTTTATATGGGACGCCGCCACAGCATGGCTTGCCAAGTGGTGCGTCGCTGCGTGCCCAGGATAGGAACTGGTGAACCCCGGCCGCGGCAGTGGAGCACGCGCACCCAACCACTTGCACCACCAGGCTGGCCCCTATTTACTTTCTTTTTATTGTAATAAGAACACTTAACACAAGATCTACGTCCTCAACAAATTCTTAAATGCACAATACAATATTTTTAACTACAAGCATTATGTTGTACAGCAGATTTCTAGAATTTATTCATCTTGTATAACTGTAACTGTATACCCACTGAATAGCAACTCCCATTTCCCTCTCCCCTCAGGCCCTGGCAATTACCATTCTACTCTCTGTTTCTATGAGCTTGACAATTTTAGATACCTCATATAAGTGGAATCATGCATTATTTGTCTTTCTTTGACTGGCTTATTTCTCTTAGCATAATATCTTCCAGGTTTATCTATGTTGTTGCAAATGACAGAATTTCTTTTCTTTTTAAGGCTGAATAATATTTCATTGTATGTATATACCACATTTTCTTTATCCATTCATCCATCGATGAACACATAAATTGTTTCCACATCGTGGTTACTGTGAATAGTGCAGCAGTGAACATGGGAGTGCAAATATCTCTTCGAATCCTAATTTCACTTCTTTTAGATAAATACCCAGAAATGAAATTGCTGGATCACATGGTAGTTTTATTTTTAACTTTTTGAGGAACCTCTACTGTTTCCATAGTGGCTGCACCAGTTTACATTCCCATGAACAGTGCACAAGATTTCCAATTTCTCCACATCCTCACCAATACTCGTTATATTTCAGGGTTTTTGCTAATAGCCATTCTAACAGTTGTGAGATAATATCTTGTGGTTTTATTTGCATTTCCCTGATGATTAGTGGCATTGAGCTAATTTCATGTGCTTATTGACCATTTGTATCTTCCTTGGAGAAATATCTATTCAAGTCTTTTACCAATTTTTTAACCAAGTTATTTGTTTTTTGCTATAAGATTTGAAAATGAGAACCAGAGAGGTTGAATGACTTACTCAGAGTCACACATCTTTGTGGCCAGAGCATGGAAAAAACTGAACGTACAGCCATCCACACCATGCTGACTCTGGGCTCTGTTGGTTTGCCAGGCACAGCCAGTCTACCAGCCTCTTGTGATTGAAAGAAAAAAGGAAACTATTCTAAGTCCTTCTCTCCCTCAGTGGCAGAGCTACAGGAAGGCACTCCTGTCAAATAAAATAAATATGCTGGAGGGCAGAGATATTTCAACAAAAACGTGTTTATCTTGTAACACCTCCTGCAACCCAAATGCTGGAAACTCTTTGCTGAGCAGCTGTGAGGCAGCAGAATGGGCTGCAGGCCTTTCTCCGGTATCTGTCACTGTCCTATGAGGGTAGGGACTGCTGGAAAGATGGGGACATCAAGGAAAGGAGATGGCGTGGACAGTGGGCATCTACTCAGGTGACCAACCACCCTGGTTACTCCAGGGCTATCCTGGTTTTAGCACTGAAAATTCTGCTTCTTGGGAAACCCTTCCTCAGGATGTGAAAGTTTTAGGGAATGGATACAGAAGTTTAAGGAAAAATGTAAAAACAAATCCCATACAGTGGCCCCCCCCCAAAAATAGGAGCTAGGAACCACATTGCTTTTAGAGTCGAATGGGTATGGCACAGATTGGCTGTCTTCCATGGTCACGTTGTTTTCCTGTTGATGTTGACAACCAGGCAGTTCACATAACATCGCATACATTGTCTCATCCCTTGGAGTGATGTGACTTAATGTGTGCAATCGTGGTGCAATGATGAGCAGTAACAGTCCATCTGTGACGTTGCCTGTGGATTAATTACTATATTTTGTGTCAAAACTGTGCTAGTTTAATTTTTAACATGGTGAATATTGTGACCATGTTTCCTAAGAGTTCAGATAGTGAAAATGAGAACTATTACAATACCAACACTGGTATGACCCAGACACCACCGAGAAAGAAAGTTAAAGGACAGTGTTACTTTAACAACAGATGGACGTACGCATACAACTAGATTCAGGAGTTAAATAGCCAGAGCAGAGCACCCTGCACACTGTAGAAAATGACTGGAGGTTGTGTTCGGTGAGAGGTGAGAAAGCGCATTAGAGACTGAGCCTCAGAAGTCCAGGCTGAGGCAGGCAAGTACTCCTAATCAATTAAAAGTTTTCATCTCCCCAAAAGAAACCAGAGCTCATTCATGAACAGTGATGGCTAATTAGCTTGGATTTATGGTATGAACGAGCATGCATTACCATTCCCTTGTATTGTTCTCTGGATTGCTCTATGAGACTGAGTCAAGTTCTATTTCCTCATGTAGAAGTTGCAACTAAAATGCCCTGTGGGAGAACAAAAGGGAAATTTTGGTGACAGATGTATCAGTTCTTACAACTTAGAGCTGTTTCTATCAGATCTTACCAACATCACAGTTTGTACAGTATTTTAAGTGATGTGTTGTATCATGTCAAAAAAAAAAAATGGTCCACAAACTCTTAGGTACTTCGATTTGGGGAAAAAAGGACTTCCGATCACCTTTATTTCTATGAAGATTTTAATGAAACTAAAGAAGATATTTTAAAAATTATTGATACCTTGTTCAAACATAAACTAGACTTTGCTCATATATCTGCATGTTCAGCAGACAGTGCAAATGTGAATTCTGGCAAATGCAATTCAGTCTGTAAACTTCTTACCAAAGAAAATGAAAAGGGTTCACTTGCTAACTGCCCTGCACACTTTGTCCCCAGCAGCACTTCGGGGGGGCTCAGTTTGCTCCCCGTGAGGCCACGTCCCTCTTCAGGTCTTCGCTCACCTGCAGAGGCGCGCAGTGAGACTTCTCACTCGATAGACGTGGAGGAGGGCTCTTCCTCAGACCTAGGCTTTCCAGATGTCTGACAGGGCTGTGAAAGTGTCGGCCTGCTGTCAACTCGCATTTTCCAAGTGGGGGACCAGGAGAACGTCCTCGACTAATTTGGAAATACATTGGGGACGAGTATCGAGAAAATGATTACAGTGAAATAAAAACTGTCATGCTCTTTCTCCAAAACTGGTCTTCAAAGAGGCTGTAAAGAACTAAGACAAAGTGGAACAGATTTCCCCTAAGTTGTTGGACATCACGTGTGGGTCTCCACAAAAATTCACAAAGTGACAAAGGGCTCACTTTCTGATTATAAGACTGCTTTCTTCCTCAAAATAATGTCACCAGAAAAGGGCAGCCAAGTTAACCACAACTTTCTCAACTTTACTAAAACTGTGACTTGTTTTTAATTCAACTTTGATCTCACAAGTTTTAGTCTGTGCTTTAGAATCGTTTCCCCTGAGAAAGAAAGATTTAACTTTGACAGCATCCAGTGTGCCTCAGAGTATTTGAAATGGACACTACAGACATTCAGAGATGATAAACTTAGGATGTAGAGGCTGACCGACAAAAACAAGCACTCAGGGCCAAAGCAGAGAGACGTGGGTGGAGAGCTAGAAACTAGCTCCTGCAAGTGTCCAACCTGCTGCTGCTGGTGAGTAAAATCCCAAGATGCCCAGCTCGTGGCCTCTGGTGAGAGGACATGCTTGATGTCACCGCAGGGGACTGCGCCCTGGTGAGAGCAGACCTGCAGACCACAGGGCGTCACATCTGCCTCTGCTCAGGCTGTCCACCTCATCAAAGAAGAGAGAAATGTCCCGAAGGCTGCAGGCAGTTCAGAAAAGGACTGGAAAAGGAAATAAAAGGAATAAAAACATCCTGCTGTATCATGGGAAGGGAAGAAAGAAACATATCATTGTTTTAAATATTGTTTTTTAAATATTTGATATGACTTCTGTTTAATATCTGCTTAATTAGTCCTATTGTATTTATATTCTCCTTTTAAAAGGCTTCACACTTATGTATCTTAAGAATACATAATAATATAGGCTGAAAAATGTAAATATCCAATAAACAATTATAAAAACTTTATCTCAGAGAAAGAAATACAAAAAAGTTACTAGTCCTATTGTTATTTTGTTTAAATAATAGCATTTATTGGAACAGAAAATCAAATAGCACAGAATATATAATTTCAAATAAACACATTTTTCATAATGTTTATGACAAAAGTAACAATACAGGGGTATAATTATTATTTATACTATTTTGGGTTATTCTTGTCTGGTTTTGGCTGTGTCCCAGGTTGGCTCTCTAAAAATTGATCACTCTCGCATGCTCGAGGAAGGAGGGAGCCCTGTAATCACAGGAATGTCCAGCTGCCTGCTCCGCCCAGGCCTGGAGTTCCTCGTGGTGACTTCCTGCGAGCCCAAGCCCACCTCTCCTCTCTGGGATCAGAACCATGCCTGCATGTGCTCTTGATCTCCAGTTTTCCCATTAACCAGATAGACAATTCTGGTTTGAACAGGACTTGGGCTTTGCTCAGAGGTTGATACTAACTTAGCTTTTCAGAGAACTTGGCTAACTTTTTCCTTTGCTTCTGGAAAGAACCCACTGAAATAAAGAACTGCTTGTTTTTCTGACTGTCCTGGGGCCTGAAGCTCAGGGACTCCTCTGGTTATGAAGAACTTGTGGTTATGAAGAACTCGGGAACCTGGTAAGCAGCCAGATCTCTTGTGCACACACTCAGGGGATGAGGATGGGCTGTGGTTATGAGGAACTCGGGAACCTGGTAAGCAGCCAGATCTCCTGTGCACACACTCAGGGGATGACGATGGGCTGTGGTTATGAAGAACTCGGGAACCTGGTAAGCAGCCAGATCTCCTGTGCACACACTCAGGGGATGAGGATGGGCTGTGGTTATGAGGAACTCAGGAACCTGGTAAGCAGTCAGATCTCCTGTGCACACACTCAGGGGATGACGATGGGCTGTGGTTATGAAGAACTCGGGAACCTGGTAAGCAGCCAGATGTCCTGTACACACACTCAGGGGATGAGGATGGGCTGTGGTTATGAGGAACTCGGGAATCTGGTAAGCAGCCAGATCTCCTGTGCACACACTCAGGGGATGAGGATGGACTGTGGTTATGAGGAACTCGGGAACCTGGTAAGCAGCCAGATGTCCTGTGCACACACTCAGGGGATGAGGATGGGCTGTGGTTATGAGGAACTCGGGAATCTGGTAAGCAGCCAGATCTCCTGTACACACACTCAGGGGATGAGGATGGGCTGCAAGGCATCAGAGGTAAAACTATGGGAATCAGGGGCACTGCCATGGCAGCACTGACCATGGTTCTGAGGCTCCATCTCCAACTCTCTGTCATGACAGGCTTCAGGAGCAACTTCCCCAGATCTTGGACTATCAGCATCCTTGATGGTGGGGGGAAAAAGGCATTTTGCAGTTACTGGAGCTCCCTGAATACTCAGATCTCCACTTAATTTGTGGGAGATTCCCAGCTCACTGGTTCTCAAGAGAGCTCTTGATTTTGGTTGGGGACCAATGGACTCTTCAGCCTTAACTATCTCCCTAGAACCATCGGCCCTTGAAGGAATTCTTGGCTTCAACTCCCACAACTGTATCCTCTGACACATGGCTCCTCTCTGGCTGGAGTCTCCAGGGGCATAATTTCTACCTCCATTGTCACTGTTTGACTTGTTGTCAGCTCAGGGCTGGCCCTGTTGGCCCTCATGTGGTCACACTCTGCTAGGCTTTGTCATTGGTGCAGGGTATGAGAGGCTGAGCAATTTGACTATTTTCTTTCCCAGTCTGAGGGGCCTCAGCAAGGCCATGACCAGTATCAGGGGGAGATCATGTAGCCTTCCTTACCCATCAGTCAGGGAGGGGTCAGGGAGAGGAGCATCCAGGAGAAACATTGAATATCTCACCTTTCCTCCCTGACCTGCTTGATAATTTCCTCCAAGGAGCTGGGAAACCTCATCTACGGGGGTTGCCCCTGGGGCTGCCTGAGAAGTGATAGGATGACTAGTGATGCACAGGAGCGGGTCTTCCTCAAACAACACTGTTTTATGGATTCAAGGCCCTCGAGTGGTAAGCCCCACCTCTGCCACACGAGAAACCACATAAAATGAGCTTCCAGGACCTGTCAGAAAGAAAGCACCAGAGAGGTGTTCAGCTGATGTTTCTGACCCCCTGAGGCAGCCAGATTTCTGTTTTCCAGGGCTTATTGGACTTCCCAGGAGACAGTAAGGTAAAATGTGCAGCAGGCCATGAAGGACACACAGACATGAGGAGCCTGCCCATAGATCGCCCCAACTTCTTTCCCAGGTGTCTGTTCAGATGTGTATCAGTTACTTCTACTCTGGGTTCTCCTTGGATCCCTTGGTCCCTCCTGGCCTGAGTGAATCACCAAGCCACCGTTCTCCTCCTTCTCAGAATCAACCTCCAGCCCCTTGTTGAGAAGCTCTCTGAGCCCCTTGATAGGTCTCCTTTGGGACTTCTCCCCAGCAATGTCCTAGGTCCTTCCCCAGATGATTCCCTAGATGGAAATTTCCGAGGTTCTTCACATAGACTCTTCCTGATTGCCTCAATCCAATCTTCCCTAGATTTCTGCTGCTTTAGCTTTCAAACACAGAGGACCATGAAAGTCTACGTTTGCCACTAGCTGAGATGTCACTGGTAATTTGAGATTGCATGGATGCTAGTCTCTTGAGTCATGTGCACCTGTCTCTCTATTTTGTGACGAGCCTATTTTGAAGGTGGTGCTCAAGTTGCTTCCATATCTCCTTGCTGACCACAAATTCTTCTGGAAGGGTGGAAGGAGCCAGGAGATCTGGCTGCTTACCAGCCTGGCACCAGCAGTCCAGGCTGTCCTGGGGAACGTGGAGAGCTGGAGAACCAAAGGCTTCCTGAGGTCTTTGGACCTCATAAGATAAATGCCACAAACTTTCCAATTACTTCTGCCACATTTGCCATTTAAGGCTTGGAATTTCAATTGGAGTGAAAGACTGTACCTAATTCTGGGTTCTATGGAGTGATACTCCACAGTCTCAAATCTGGCTTGGAGAAGTCGTTAAGCAGGGGAGAATGCATTGAGGTGGGCTTGGGGCTGTACCTCAGCCCCTTCTGGTTGGCCTCTTCTGCCTCAACATTCCTAGATATAGGGACTGTCATGGGGGCAGCACTGCAGGGAAGATCTGGGCTGGGTCTTGTGTTGGGGCAAGGCTGGGGCTGGGCAATGAGTGGACCTTCTTTAGACTGCATTGGTTTTGGGGACATTAGAAATTACTTTGAATAAAACAAAGGGAGCCCCTAGGGAGGGAAACCTACCAGAGCCCAGGCCTGTAGTCATATAAACTTGCTATGCCTAGCAAGGAGACCCAGAAGAGCTGGCTCCATTTCTGCAGCACTTAGGATTAAATCTTAGGATTTGGGATTTAGTGATTGCTTAGGTGATGGCTCTTGTCTGCCTTCAGCACTCCAAAAGGACTGGGGGAGTCTGGGGTTTAGCTCCTTAGCAAGTGACTCTAAGGTATTCAGAGAATTTAGTTTACAGCCTGGCCTCTGTTGTTTTGGAAATGACTCCTCCTTCTATTCTTTCTTTAAGCACATCTGGAAATACATTCTCTTCATGACTCATCTCTGCAGGTGTTTTTAGACATCAAGCCTAAAGATGGAGATGCTACCAGCATCTAAATGCCTGGTTGCAGGGGTTTCCTAGAGAACGGGCTATGTCATATATAGAGAAAGAAACTCTTGATGGAGAGCACAGTGTGAGGATATGGGGAGGAGAAGTGCTTGCTATATGCCTACCTCCAGGAGAATGCTGAGTGGTCCATGCCTGAGAATGTTGGCACAGAAGATTCCAACCAACAAGGCCTCCCTGGAGATAAACTCTCTGGGAAAGTGTTCAGGAGGATGGTAATCATGTCAGGTGATCAAAGTGAAGGTGGAGTAGAGAGTGCTGGTGGTAAAGGTGTCAGAGCACTGAATCAGTGGGGTCCATAGGTGGTTGAACTTGGGGAAAGATTGCTATCCTGAGAGTGTGTGGCATCAGGTGAAGGCATCCTCCCTTTGCTTCTGCACTGATGCTTAAAGGTAAGAAAAAATTGGAGGCTGGGGCCCAACTGTCTCTCTCTTCTCTCTGGGCAATCTGCAAACAGTCATTATTCATGAATACTATTTTCCACTTTGAAATCATGGAACTCTATGTTCCTCCCTTGTATTTATTTTTAAAAGGGAAAAAATATACTTTATTGTTCCTTCTGAAAAAGTCAAATAAATAAAGACTTTCTATTTGTGATCCTCAGTAGACCTCTGCTTAAGACAGGTGCAAAATCTCAGTCCTACTGGCACATGTGTGCTTTATCAGATGGGATTCCACTCCCTAAGGCAAGCATTGCTCTCCAGATCAGCCCAAGGACTCCAGATATGGGAAGGCAAGACAACTGATGAAAGAATGTTCGGGGTCTCTCTCTCCTATGCATGACTGGCACTTCCTTAATAGTCCCCTCCAAGACCACTGGACCACAGTGTTTGGGGTGTTAGCCTAGAACCCTCAACCACTCCCAGAGAGGTCTGCCTGTGAGCTTTGGGTAGAATCTCTAGTCCCTACTCTAACTCGTGTCCTGCCCAACATGTTTCCCTAGAAGGGAGGTGACCAACCAGCCCAGTTTGCCCAGAACTTAGGGGTTTCCCATGATGTGGGAATTTCAGTGCCAAAACCAGGAAAGTCCTGGGCCAACCAGGACAAGTTGGTCACTCTACAAAGAATGATGCTTTAATTTTTTTCTAAGAGTTCCTACTACAGGTGTTGCCTGTGCAAACAACGTTGGTTTAGTAAACTGGAAACAGAAGCAGGGAAAACAGAAGTTAGTGCATGCTGGGGGCCTGGTTCTAGGGTTTTCTTACTTGGTTTCCATCTCTATTTTGCAGGTAAGAAGAGGAAAATAGATCTTTCTAGAGGGAATAAATAAACAGAAGAGAGACTCCACACCACAGAATTTAAAAGTAGATAAAATGACACAGGAAGTTGAGCTTGCACTCAGTTGTGGAGCTCAGAGGATTCTCACCAAAAGGAGAGATTTTTTCATTATCTGAAGCTCATTGCTGCCTCAGGCAACTAGGCACTGAGAATGAGTGCTCTAGCCTAGAGCCATCACAGAGCTACCAGAAGGACACAAAGGCTTCTCATGCAACAAAAAGAGGAAGGTGAACCCATGGCCCTCTTCGTTCAACCTGACACATCTCACCACCAGCCTGGGCCAATTTCATCCCTCCAGTCTTCTTTGGGCCTTCCTCTTCTCCAACTCCAACTTTTCAGCATTTCATATATCTACTCTACAATTACTCCACACATAACTAGATATTATCCGGGTCCAGCTTTGACCCATAGACATTCTGGCTTTGACCTCATCAATTTCATAGCCAAGAAAGTCTGGACTTCTCCTGGAATTTTTGCTAATTCCCAGTGCTCTCAGGACTTCCTCTATCCTCTCGCTCCAGCCTCTCTTGCACCAACCCAGATATAGAACTCAATACCATCTCAAGTTTCCCAAAAGAATGCACTTTCCCAAAAACTAATTAGGTAACAATGTGTCCTTTATTAATGGTACTATTAGGATAACAGTGAGGAGATGTTAGTCTACCCCATGGAAAATAGTTAAAAAAAATACCTCTCTGTAAATGTTTTCCTTCCAACTCCTTAAGGGCTGCTCTGCTCCTGAGGTCTCTCAAATCTCCCCCTTCCATGCATGCAGTATCCACCCTTAGTGTCCATTTCTCCTCTCATCGAGGTCCCCGGCCAACCTAACATTTTAAATTCTTCTGACATATTTCTGCAGAAAAATTTGGTCCTCCCACTCCCTGCCCCAAGCAGCACACTTAATCCTTCTCAGTCTGGAGAATGGGTGAGATTATCTCTTTAGCATAATACAAGCAGTTGGAGTTATATTCAGCAATATCTTTATTTATTTATTTATTTTGAATTACATGTATGGTGAAGGGCTTCATGGTTTTCCATTTTACTTTCTAGCTTTTTACCAAAATACCTGTTAGACTCTCAAGACTTTTTAAGAATGCAATTGTTTAGTCAATGGTAGATAGATGAAAGACACAAATGTTGATATAGATGTATAGATTTACTTTTTCTTTCCTGGGTTTTCACCAAAATCCCTATTGGTCTCTCAATTATTATCTTAAAAATATATCTTAAACGTAATTAGATATAGAGATAGCTAGAGAGATAGAGAGATTTATGTTTATCTCCCTGTGTTAGGCAGGTACATAATAGAGTTGAAATACTTACAACCTCATATTTAAAATTGTAAACTGCTGAAATTCACCACTGTATCCTTTCTTTTACAGCCTCAATGTTCTGGTTACTTCCTCCTGCAGCCTCCACCCAGGACATTTTCCCACCTATGTGGTAAGCCTCCCAGAGTCCACAGCTCCTCTCTGTGTGTGTTTCCT
Source organism: Ceratotherium simum simum (assembly GCF_057802395.1). Classification (NCBI taxonomy): domain Eukaryota; kingdom Metazoa; phylum Chordata; class Mammalia; order Perissodactyla; family Rhinocerotidae; genus Ceratotherium; species Ceratotherium simum. Next base: position 85,673,280 of record NC_141906.1, on the reverse strand, counting down.
TTGCAACAAGATCTTGCCCACCCCCCCACCTCCACACCTGCCATGCTCCTCCTCCCACTCTGCCTTCTTGAGTCCTTCTGCTCAGAAAAAGCCTCTGCACAGCTTGCTCCTTCTGGCACTGTCATTCGGGCCTAATTCTGGCTCTGAGTAGCTCTAGAGGCTACAAGAATACCATATGTAAAATCACCCTTCAGAGCTTGAGCAAAGAGAGGCTCCAGAATGAGAATTTCCAGGTGGTAGAAGGGTGTGTACAAATGGCCAATCAACTGTATTCTTCAAAAATTTCAGTCATAGTAGATTAAAAAAAAAAGACTGAGGATCTTTTACAGATTAAAGAAGACAAAGAGATATGATACCACAATGCAATATGTGACCAGTCTTTTACTGGAAGAAAAACAATGCTGTAAAACAGACATTATAAATTGACAAAATTGAAATACAGCTGGTAAGTTAGATTTAAATTCTGTATGAATAATCAATTTACCGAAGTTGATAATACTGTTAGTATAAAAGAGAATATTTTTTTCCATAGAAATACACATTGAAATATTTTAGGGATAAAAGGTCATGATTTATGTGATTTACTATCTAATAAATGTTCAGTTACAAGGGAAATGTGTTTATATCTAGAGAGGCAGCAAATGAGAAAAATTCTTTAAAATAGATGAATGTGATTAAAGGGCACAGGTGTGATTCTTTCCTATTGCAACTAATTGCCAAACAAAAGTTTAAAAATGGCCCATTGACTCCGCTTCCCATTTTGAGCTTCTCTGATTTTACTTCTCACAGCTGCCGCTGTCATAGGCAGCCCCTCAAAGTGCCCTACAGATGTGCTAGTGAGTCTGGATGAGGAGAGGACAGGACAGGCACTGAAGGGATGAGGGGATGAGGCAGGAGCTGAGGTACCAACAACTCAAATCTTTGGGCTGCTGTGTAAGGAGGGTGATTGACAGTCCTCATCACTTCTGGAGGTAGTGGGAGAGAAGCAAGAGGAAAAAATAACTAAAATGTCAATGAGAAGGGAGTCAGTTAGAACTAGATTTAGCATGTGCTGTTCTGCAGTTTTTTGAAGAAAGAATCCACAGCTCTCTTTTGTGTGTGTGTTCCTTTTTTTTAACTGAAGTATAGATGACATACAAAAAAGCTGTGCATATTTAATGCACACATCTTGATGAGTTTTAAGATAAGTATATACTCATAAATCCCTCACTATATACAATGTGTAAACTTAATCATCACTTTTAAAAATTTCCTCTCTCCCTCTATTTTGTTGACAAGAACATTTAACATAAGATTTACCCCTTTAACAAATTTTTAACTTTACAATACAGTATTGTTAACTATATAAACTACGTTGTACAGTAAATCTGAAGAACTTATTCATCTTGCATAAGTGAAACCATGTACTCTTTGACCAACCCCACCCTCTAGCCCCTGGCAACCACCATTCTCTCTGCTTCTATGAGTTTGACTGTTTTCAATTCCTGATATAACTGGGATCATCTAGTATTTGCTCTGCGTCTGACTTATTTTCTTAGCATAATGTCTTCCAAGTTCATTCATGTTGCAGCAAATGGCAGAATTTCCTTCTTTTTTCAGGCTGAATAATATTCCTTTGTACGTGTATATACCACATTTTCTTTATCCATTCATCAGTGGATAGACACTTTGATTGGTTCCATACTTGGCTATTGTGAATAATGCTGCAATGAACATTGGAGTACAGGTATTTCTTGGAGCTTTAAACACCATTTAAGAGAAGTGTGCAAGCCCAGAGTAGTTCCACTCAAGCCACAACATTGGGATAATTAAAGTGGAGCCCCATGTTCCTGCAGCCCCCACCAGTGCACTCTGCAGGTGAAGACAGGGCACCTCACTCTTCTCTCTCCCTGAGCCACATTCACTTGACTTTCTTCCTCTCCAGATGGCAAACTCCTAGAGGAAAAGGACATGGTTTATTATTCATCTCTGTGCTCCTGGGTCCTTAGGTGCTCTATAAAAGTCTGTTGACTGAATGAACGGGTGAGATGTTATGACACAGATGTGGATGGTGTCACTGTGCCCCAGCCCTGCTGAGGACGGAGGAGACACTTGCTTATCCTGAGCCATCAACAGCAAGGCCAGTGCCCCTCTAATCCTGATGCTAACTACACTTAGTTGAGCCCAACGATACCCTTCTCTCCCCCCAGGGAGCAGACTTTCAGAAATGACAACCCAATGTTTGCTTCTGCTTTTAGTGTCTCTGAGCACCTGCATCTGGCAGCTCCTTCCAGGAAGATCATTTAATAAATACTGTTGAGATTTTACTACGTGCTAATGCTCTGAGCTCATGCTGAATGCCAGTCCCACGGAGAGCTGCCCATACCAAGGTGTGGCAGGGAGTCACCCAGAACCTGCGTGCCCCACACTACCGCCCACAACCACCACCCACCCCAAAGTGGATTGTCATGACACTGCCCATTTTCCTATCGAGCCTAAAGTGTTCACCATTTGCATGACTCCTCTGTTGGGCAACATGCAAAGAGTGTCTCCAAAAAGCCCCATGAGGGGAAGGGGCGAGCTAGTGAAGAGAGTGGGAAGTGTAAGACCCTATTCCTCCAGCCCATTCCCAAGACCACACCATAGCTCAGATTAGCAGAGTGTCTCTCTACAAGGCTTCAGGAGTTCACATCTGAGGGATGAGGTAAAGACTGGAGGACCCCACCTTCACTCCCTGTGTCTGCTTAGGGCCAACCTTGCCAAAGAGCAGGAAGAAAAGGCTCCGAGAGAAGAGCCAAGCACAGGGACTCCTGGAGCAGTGAAAGGAAGAGAACACAAGCCCCCACTACACCAAACAGAAGGAGAAAGGGCAGTGAGGAAAGGCTAGTCTTACTCCAGCTTCCTTAGAAAAGAAGATTCAGTCAGGGTCTCCCTGGGAGGAGTAGATAGCCTCAGACAGGACCCACAGGATCCTCTCTGGAAATCCACACACACACACACACACACACACACACACATTACACTTCGAAGTATAGACATGAGCATAAACCACAAGTACATTATCATCACTTTGTGGCAGACTATCACTCCTAACTAGGTTTATCGTCTGACTCAAGACATAAAACACAAGACATGTGGAACATGATAAGAGGAAGGAGCCCTCAGTCAGAGCCAAGAGAGCTGGGCACATACACACATGCAGCCCTGTCAGCTGGTATTCTTACGGTAGAGGTAGAACCCTCAACTCCTTCTGACCAAGACTTTCCGTGAGGCAGCCACACTGCAATTGCAACCCTGGGCAAGAATGTCATCAGGCTTACTCTGTGGTGAGGAGCTGAGAATCTATTTAACTGAAAGTATGTGTCTTCTACACATGCACCCAGTATTCACATACATTGACTGACACGCCCCTCTGTGCCAAGCACTGTGATAAACACTGGGCATACAGCAGTGAGCCAGCCTGACTCCAGTAGGAATCAAGAATGCCGCCCTGTCCTGGGAGCTGAGGGATTTACCAGAGAAAGTGAAGGGAGTTCCTATCCTCAGAGTGCACACAACCCCATGGAAGAGAAAAGCCACACCAGCCAATGAGACTTCAAAGGGAGAAAGCTACTTGCCAACCCCTACAAACTAAGAAGCTGCAAATTGAATACATAGGGCTGAGAATACGGCTCTGTCAATGGACAGAGCATCCCCTCCTAACCCCAGAGGGCAGCAGAAGCCCTAAATGTTGACTACTTTTATTGTTCTTGATCGTTCAGCCTTCTTTTCTCTGCTGTAAATCTCTGATAGATAAGTAGCCACCGTTTTGAACATTTCAGGCCATCTCACACCCTATCCCCACAAGACAATCTAACCAGGCCATTCCCCTTTGCAATAACAGCAATTTGGGAACAGGAGCAAGACTCATTTAGCTTCTGAAAACAAACCACTCAAAAACCTGCCTATGCCATATAAGAACTTTTGTCTGCTGTGGCTGACGGTGGCTTTTACTCCCAGCACTGCTGCTTTCCTGCAGAGGTCTCGCCCAGCTCACAATCTGACAGTGGAATTCAGCTGACTGTGGCTGATAAAGGAGGTGTCATAGGTTGAGTTCCCCAGGAAAATAAGACTCTGAAATAAAACACCCCTATTTGGGAAATTTATTAGGAACAGCATCTGTGAGGAGTAAAGGAAGCAAGATTGGGCAGAAGGAAAAATTGGACTGTGATGCAGTTACAGCAGAGGCCTCAGCAGGTCCTGTGGGGAGCTCTAGTGCCAGTAAGATGACCAACTCATCCCAGTGTATCTGGACCGCTCCTGGAATTCGCAGTCAAAGTCCCACACCCCAGGAAAATCCTCAATGCCCCGAAAACTGAGATGGTTTGTCACTCTAACAGCTAGGCTGACCCTTCAGAGTTCTTCCCATTGAGGCGAAGGGGCCACACCTTTTTATCCTACATTGACCAATCATCCGGTGCAAGCTGCATCCAGAGAGAGAGTCTGATTTGGGCGAGGCAGCTTCCTTCACCATGGGCCATTCCTGGAGAGAGACTCAGCTGTGAGGCACCATCTTGGGGGAGGATTGCCTGGTCCTTAATGGGATCTGGGCATCACACCACAACATCCACTGCAGTTCATTTCTTTTATTCCTGGGTTTATTTGCTCCATATAGCGAGTTCGTCCCCTCTGGATATAGCTGTTCAGGGTTCTGGCTGGTATGTTTCCTGGGGTTACTTATAAGGAGAAGATTAGTAGAATTACTATAGCCCCTCTCCAGTACTACAGCTGGTCTTCAGGCTGCAAATGATATTCATCATCTCCCTCTACTCCCCTCATCTTGGGCTAGCAACTCTGCTGGTCTTAGAGGCTTGCTCAGTGAGATGATCCAGACTCACATTCCTGCGGGACCTCAACCTCTAATCACCCTTCTTAGTCCAGGGCTGTGCATTTGTCCATTTGCTATTGAGATTGTCAAGGTATATCAAGAGATAGGCCAATTGGTGACCTAGATATCAAATGTGCTCTCACTGCCCTTATTAAGTAACATCTGCTTCCTGGTAATGAGAAACAATTACTCCTGCCAGGATGGTGTTCCTGTTTCTTGCTTCTTGACACAAGGAGGCCCAAGCTGTTCTCTCGGTCCAGCGTGAAGTAATGCAGGATCCAATGTTGGTGGATCAAACACTATGTCAGCCCTCAACCAGTCGTGCTGGCTGAGATTCTATAAGTGAAAAAGACAAACCCTTACTCAGAATGCATCAATTCCACTCAAGATGAATTTATGCCTTTTTTTCTTTCTGCTTGTTTGATTGATTGATTTTTTAAATTGAGGTCACATTGGTTTATAACATTATATAAATTTCAGGTGTATATTATTATATTTCAACTTCTGTATAGACTGCATCGTGTTCACAACCAAAAGTCTAGTTGCCATCCATCAGCATTATTCACAGTAGCCAAGACCTGGAAACAACACAAGTGCCCATCAATGGATGAATGGATAAAGAAGATGTGGTATATATATATATATATATATATATATATATATATACACACACAATGGAATATTACTCGGCCATAAAAAGATGAAATCTTGCCATTTGCAACAACATGGATGGACCTTGAGGGTATTATGCTAAGTGAAATAAGTCAGACAGAGAAAGACAATTACCATATGATTTCACTCACATGTGGAAGATAAACAAACAAACATTTAGATACAGAGAATAAATTGGTACTTACCAGAGGGGAAGTGGGGTGGGAGAGGGCCAAGGGGTAAAGAGGCACATGTGTACAGTGATGAATGGCAACTAGACTTTTGGTGGTGAACACGACATAGTATTTTCTAAGTTAAAGCGGTGCGATGTAATCAACCTGCCACTGAGTCGCTGGCTGTCCTCTTCAAGTGATAGTGCAGTACCTGGACTCTGTTGCTCTCTGCTGCTGTCAGGTTGGACGTATGACAGTGATGGTAGCTAAATCTTCTGTGGCGAGCAGAAGCCCATGGTTCTGGCCCCTGCATAACCTCTGTCCCTGCCGTCCCCACTACCCTCCTCAGGCACCAGCTGTCCTAGCCTCAGGGTGAGCAATAATAGAGGCTGGCTGATGTCAACTGGAGAGATCACTCTATTTGTAGTTTTGTCCTTTTCAGTGGTGGATGCTTCTTGGTGGATGTCGATATGTTAATTCCATGCCAGCCACTGTAGGTCCATCCACATGATTCTTTCCCAGACCTCGGTCTTCTAATCTTACAGTATTTCCTCTTCCTGGCCCCTGAGCAGCCAGCCACGCTACTCACCACTGACCATGAGACCATATATATTCTCAGAGCTCTTTGCTTTCCACACGAGGTGTATGACCAGGTATACCACTTAAACTTCTTCCTAGTGGGAGGTTCTCCCATCACCACTGTCTTTCAAGTACACCCTAAGTGGTCTTGTATATAGTAGTCTTTTCTTGTCTTCCTCCCACCCAAGCTTCTGTGAACCAAGTGTGGCCTTTTTCAGACTCCATTAACCAGTCATATGGGATTATCCACAGGGCTATTGGTGTGACCTGAAGGTGAGACACTGGTGCAATGTTGGAGGATGATATGGTGGTTAACCTGCTCATGTAGCTCCCTTTCACTCTCTGGCCCTGCTCTACCTGATCCTAGAGGTACCATGTTTGTACTATGTTGTAATCCATATTACGGTGGATTGCTGCTGGTTCTGCCTGACCATATGTGACCGTATGACTTAGTGGGTCTGAGAAAATCCCACTCACATTGGATGGTCCTGGCCGCATGCTCATTTGATATCCCACAGTTAGGCACCCTACCTCTCTCAGGGTACAGTAGCAGCCAAGACCTCTTTTCAAATGTGTGTAAGATTCTCTGCTTCATATGGCATGTTCTTGGTCCCAAACTCTTGAGGTCTCATCATGATGCTCCTGTGGTGGCTTGCCATGGGCCACACACAACTTTTCTTCTGACCACACCCAGTATTGGATAGGAACAGGCTTGCCAAGCATGGAATGTGCTGCCTGAAGAGTCTGAGGAAGCCAAATAGGTGTTGTGTTTCTTCTTGGCAGGGGGGTGGGGGGGTAGGGGGGTAGTACAGGTGCAATAAGTTGTTCTTAATTTTGGAGAGGATACTCAGGCATGTCCCAGCGCCTAAACACCCCTCAGTGGTATGCAGCCCACCTTCTGACCAGTGCACTCTTATTCTTCTAATAAATGATGGTCCTCTGAGCAGTCTTCAAACACAGCCCACTGGGGGCGTGTCATCCGTTTTGGTGTGCCCACTTTCACATGCTTGCTTCTCTGAGCCCTGTAACTCTTCCTCCACCACGTGCTTCCATGTCCTAGCACTGGTGCTTCTCTCACTGTGGACGTCACTTTTCCCAAGCTGCTCGCCAGTCTAGCAGCAAATTAGCACCATTTCCTGGGGTCCACGCCTTGATATTAAACTCTGTATCAGGGGAGTTTACAATCCCCTGTATTCAATCCCCCTGACCCAATACACTCTGAATCAGTCCCATTACTCCCAGAACATGCCATATACTTGGGATGCAGCTACTTCAGCATTTAATCCTTCTCTTTCTTTCTTTCTTTAGGAGACCTGACATTTCCAGATTGTGACTTGACTCTAGTTATTGGTGTGATGACCAGGAGGAGAGGTGGGAATAGATTATGGGGCATGTGTTACCTTGCAAGGCAGCAGCCTTTACAATGTCTTCAAGTGCCAGTCTTCTACCAGGAGAAGTGGGTGACTTCTTCAGGCCCAGAGTGTTCAGTGAAATCTGGAATTCAATATTTCAAAAGCATTGATCTAAACATCCCCACTCCCGGTTTCAGGGCTCCACACCTTTTTAATCAGGGGAAAGAAGTCCTGCCAGGGTTGAGAATTCTAACTTCTCTGGAGCGCTGTTACTCATACAGAGTCTGGATCTGATCTTCACCTTTTCCTGCCCCTGGCTGCAGGGAGGAAGCTCTCTGTATATGGTGCTGAAGAGGCCCTCTGGCTCTCACACTTTGCCTTCTCTTGGTGATTAATCACCATCTGCCTTTTATTGTCTTTCTCCGATGCACAGAATGCTCCCAAGAGCTATCTAATTCCATAGTACCTAACAATTATTTTTCCCCCAAATGTCTCAAATATCTAAGAAGGCTGTTGCTAGTAGGTAAAATGCACCCACTAACGCATTTTCTTCCACCAGTATCCCAGCCCACATCACCACCAGTGAAAGTTTTAACAATTTGACTGCAATTGCATACCAAGGACTATCAGTACTTCATCTCCCACCAGTGATGGAGCCCTCATAGCCAGCCTCCAGCAGATGATGTATCTCCAAAGTCCCATTTTACTGTCTGCATCCTAAGACCATATCCTGTACCAACTGATGTAGGTTGGGTTTCCAGGGAAACAGACTTCAAGACTCTGAGATTTGCACGCAGTAAGTTTATTGAAAAGCGCTCTTGGAATAACACCCATGAGGGAGGAGAGAAGCTATATTAGGCAGAAGCAGAAGTTAAACTGTGAGGCAACTGCAAAGGAGATTTCAGCTTACCCTACTAGGTGCTGTGGAGCTGGGATGGGCCTTTGGAGTCATCCTCATTGAGACCAGGAAGTTGGCCTTTGAAATGCTGAATTACCAGTCGTAGGATACAGCTGTTCCCAAGGAGGGGGATAAACTTAAGTGGGGCACCTTCCTTCAGGGGAGGGTCATTGCCGCAGAAGGTTACTGTGGCTGTCAATAGCCAACACTTCTGAAAGCTGAGGATTGAGTGTGTCAGTTCTGAAGGGGGACCAGGCCGTACAACACAGCACTCCCTCCTGGAATGACTAGAAGGCTTTATGCCCTCCCCTCAGGAGAGGGCACCACGGACTAATTGAAAAAGCCTGAGATTTTGAGTCAGACACATATGAGTCTCCTCCCCGGTCTTCCAAAAAAAAAAGGGAAATCTCAAAATAGGGCTAATCACACCTATGACTCAGAGATGTTGTAAAGATATTATCTACAAAGATTTACCTGTTCTAGGTCAGGCACAGACCAACTTCTTGCCCTCACGGAGATTTCAGTACCGTGGGAGGATATAGACCAGAAGATGGAGAAGATGTGGTGATTGATGGGAAAAGGCCTTGAGCTGGACCTGAGGGCCTATGGAAGTTTTTCCAAATGAATACTGAGAAAATGCCTGCAAAGGGCCTGGGACTCATTATGAATGAAATGAAACCCATGGGTCACATGATCCAAAAAATGCTGGGCTGATTTTCCTGTATGTTTGCCTGTCTCCTGGGATGTTAAACATGCAACAGGCCTGAAACCAGGGCCCAACTTGCTTTACCTATACTCAGTTAGTTGTTTGTTTGCAAAAGTAGTAGATAATGCATTACTAAATAAAGCCCACCCTGTGGATAACGTCTCTGATGCTTGGGTCACCATGGTAACGGGTGCTTAAGTTTTTCAGGAACTGAGAGTCGACTCCTTGTCCAGCTCAGGCCAGTTAAGACCACCAACTCATCAACTGGGCCTGCATGAATGCCCGATAGGTAACCCTTTGATGTCAGGGGGCCGAAAACTCCACCCTCAGATCATGCTAATGCTACCATTTTGTGAACATGTGTCCTATGAAGACCTGTGAAGCTTGACTATGGTTGCACAGATCATCAATTACCTCAATTTTTCTTACTTCCAATCATCTATTCCCACACTTCAGACCACCCTGTCCCTCTAACCCATAAATATCCCTAATCCCCACTTTCAGGGAGTTGGATTTGAGATTTGTTCTTCCGTCCCCTCGCTTGGCTGCCTTGTGAATCAACCCTTTCTCTGCTGCAAACTCATCATCTCGGTGATTGGCATATCGTGTGGCTGGCAAAATGAGCCTGGTTTGGTAACAGGTCTCCATGCAGCCAGCAAGATGCACCATGGGTGACTGGTCTCACTCTCTGAAATACCTCATCTTCCTAGAGATGCAGTCTAAGGCTGACGACACTCAGGGGCTACTGAGACAGCTCCTGAACGTATGTTTGCAGAAAGCACATCAGTGCTGCTGCTCTGGGCCTCCAGGATCCAGAGCAAGCCTGAGCCCCCCTCCTTATCTGCCACAGCTGCCAGGGACAGAGTGAGCATGGCCATGGGGAGAAAGCCACAGCAACCCTGAGGGACACCACATTCCCCAGGAAGGAAGAGAAGACAGGAGCTAGATCCCTGTGGATCTAGCTGATAGTAGGCTGATAGAGGGTTTGCATTAAGACGGCAAAATGTTAGGAAGAGAGAGGTGAGGAACCTGAGAGACATTCAGCCGCTCTAGCCCCTCTGGGGTTGAGCCCCTCCCCACCGCTGGAGCTCCTTTGAACTGAGGGAGCTGTCTGAGGGATCCAGGTAGACTGCTGGGATCCAGCCGGCACCAGCTACGGGAGGCAAGCAGGAAGGGCACCCAGGAGAAGGCATCGTGTAACTTCACAGGCGTGTTCCCAAGGAGCCAGCCTGGTGCTCTTTCCCAGGGCCACCTGAGTAAGAGACGCAGGGCAGTGCTGAGGCCACCGTTCCTGACACCACCTCTCAGCACACACTCCTTCTACATGGATTTCAGAGAGCCACTCACTCAGCTGCTGAATTTGGAGAAGGGCGTTGAAGCTAAGAAAGGGGGAGGAAGTACAAACCAGTCTGCCTCAGAGGCAAACATCTTGTCAGAAGCCGGGCCCTGGGCAGCAGGGTAAAATGGAAACATTTGTATTTGACACACACAGGCCCTCTGATCCCTGAGGCTGCCTTCTTGCTCTTCCCACCTGCCCTAGGCCGTGCTGAGTTCCTTCAGGACAGGATGAGCAGGCCTGGGGCTTGCCAGGCAATGACCATTACAAAGACTTTACCCTGCAGACACTTCACGCTTTGTGACTCCAAGAACTTCCCAATATTAAATTCAGCAACCTTCTCAGTAACTCCTGTCTCTGCCACATTGGCTCTCACTCTCTCCTAGACACACCCTGTGCCTTCTTACCTCTTCACTCATCTCTGCCAAGAAAGCCCACCCCATCCTCTCCTTTGTGTCTTCAAGTGTGTCCTGTTCTTCAAAGGTTCTCTCAGCACCCCCGCCTCTGGTCAGGCTTCCCAATTAGCAGATCAAAAAACTCTGCCCTACTCTGACGTTCCAGTGTGCAATAACTACCACAGTCATTCTCATTTCCCACTCCAGGGCCGGGATTGTGATTTTCCACATGTATCGTACCTCCCAGGCTAATACACAGACTTTTCAGTGACAGATGCCTACCCTCCATTTATGTCCCAGCTACCTGAGCTTAGTAGGTGTTTAGGAAAAGGATGGGCATTGGCTTCTGCTTCCCAAAGATCTCTTAAAGATCTGCAAGAAAAACTTTTATACTCAAATGTATACATCTCTTGATATTCAATGTTTCTATTAATGATATGGATGAACAACCAAAGTAAATTTTACTAAGTAAGTGGAGTCATCAAGCTGGCATGCCAATGAAAGCCACAGAATTCAGAAGGTCCTAGATGTATAAAAATTAACAAAACTGATTTTAATCAGTTCTGCACTTATCTCTAAGTTGTCAACTATAGAAGCATGAGCTGGTTAACCCACTTCAAGTGTGAATGATGGGTTGTACCTGGGAGTAGGTGGGAAATGGCTAGCACTGTGATGTAGTTTCCAGAAAGGAACCCCAGTCTGTGTGGATAGAAAGCTCAGTCGTTACATCTGGGAAGAGTGGGCAGGGTAACCACCCCACTCAATCCAGGGCAAACCTCCAGGGTCAGGCCTGTTGTTCTGAGCACCACACAGCACAGAGGAGTTGACAAACAGATCAGTCATGAGCAGCATGCAGGGTAACAGAGACTTCAGGAGCTATGAATGAGGCCCACGTCATGTGAGGAACCACAGCATAAAAGGAGGTGACAAGGAACTTAGCCAAGGGAAGAAATGACACAGAGGCAGGACCAGCTTCCTGGGTGTGCAACCCATGCTAGGTCTAATGCTCTGCTCTCACCAGTTTGAAATTCTTAACCACTTGTGAACAATCACTTATGTTCCCCCCATTTTCATTCTGAACTGGGCCCCGCAAAGGGTGCAGCCTCCTGTCCTGGTCAGAGGGTTGCAGTGTGGCAGGTTTTTCATTGCTCTAAAGTGAGGAGCTAGGGAGCATTTATTCATTCATTACCTCAACGAGGATCTACTGAGACCCTCTGTATTGAGCACTATGCTAGAGACTGTCCTTAAGGCTGGTCAACCATGCAGACCAGGTCACTACCCTGGTGGAAGTTGCATTCCAGAGTGGAGAGAAAATAATAAATAAGTAAACTAGAATATGGGATAAGATAATTTCAGATAGTGATAATTGCTAAAAAGAAAAAAAAAATCAGGCTAAGGTAACAGAGAGTAAGAGGTACTGGTGGGATTAGAGATCTTCTTTAGAAAAGGGATCTGAGACCTGAATGACGAGAAGGAGTCAGATATGCAAGTATCAGGAAAGAAATTCTGCACAGAAGAGCAGGAATTGAAATAAGAAACAGTGTTTTACAATTACAGTACAGATAGAACACCTGTGTCCCTGAAATGTGGTAGAAGGAGCAATGGAGATGAGGTGGCAGAGGTAGGTGGGGCCATGTAGGGCTCAAGGGTTATGGTAGAGAATTTGGGTTTTATTTTAAGTAAAGGAGGAAGCCATCAAAGGATTTAAGCAAGGAACAAGTAGAATGAATGGGGATGTCAAAGAGGCAGATCTGATGAAGAAACGAGGAAGAAATTAACAATATGAGGGCTACTGAATGGGCTGTTGTCCTGCATGTGGTCAGAAATGGGAAATCCATTCCAGAAACTGGAGGAAAGGAGAATGTACATGAGATGGGAGGTAGCCTGGGTGCCTCTGAGGTCTCCTCTGGGAAGTAGATCTCAAGAGTTGAGGCAGGAATCCTCCTGAGTCAGACCAGTGAATGAATGCCTGGTGTAAAGTCCGATTCTGTCACTTATGGCTGTGTAACGCTGGGCAAGTTACTTAACATCTCTAAACTTCAGGTTTGTTTGTTGTTGTTACTATTGTTATTGTTTTAATATATAAACTACAAATTATAGTACCTACAACATAAGGGTGTTGTGATGATTTAACAGATGAGGTATGTAAATTGCTCAGAACAGTGCCTGGCACTTAGCAAAGGTTAAGAAATGCAGCAGTGTTATTGACAGTAACACACAACCAGGTGAGATTTTGGCGCATCATACTGCACAACGTGGGCATTGGCCATCTTGCCTAAGAGTAATGCCCTCTTTGCATGATATGTGTCAGTTTTCATATCTGAAAGGAGGGATTAAGTCAATGCCACACGAGGCATTCAGTGGTAATCTCAGGACCAGTTGACCTGTTGACCAGTAGGAAAGTGGTTAAACTTCAGAGGGATCAGGCAAGACTAGTAGCCCAAGACAAGGCAGAGGTCGAGTCACAAGGAGGCAGCACTGGATCCCAGGTGCTGAGGTAGGAAACCGTCAAGGTCATGGCAGAATAGGTGTACCTTGCTCTCTTTTGTTCTTCCCTCTGGGTGTGCTGGGCCGCTGTTGTGCTTGTAGCTAAGGCTTACAGGGGCCACTTTTAGTTTGAGCTTAACCCAGCATTCTCAGCATTAGAACCCAAATCCCCAACAGCCAGGGCAGGTGAGTGGTGAGGGGCAGGTTTCTGAAATGTCCTTAAATGGAATGATTGAGTATGCATGTGGATGAGAGGAAAGAACAAGAAGATATTTAGTAGAAAAACTGTAAGTGTTCCTGTGGATTGAAAGACAACAAGGTAGGTTTGCTTAAATAAGTTAGAAGAATCCCATACAAATGTGAGAAAGACATGAGAGAAGAGCAAAACCTGCTTACAGCCCTCCACACAGCCCACAGAACCACACGCACTTTGCAAGTGCAAAGGGCCATTGCCAAGCAATCAAGATGAAGTTGAAACGTGATTGTGCCTCTGCTTTATGACGGTTTCTTTCTCCTCCAAAAAAAAAAAAAAAAAATCGTTGCTTTCTCCAGGCTAAGGGAAATTTGGAACAGGGACGCATTTGAAAAAATCTTAGAAAAGGCCAATTGAAAATTCCATTGCCAGGCCAACAGTAAAGAGCTTGGAAACCAACACAACTGTCCTCAAAACTGGAAAAAAAGCTGAACAAATTGAAAAACAACAACTCTCCTTAGATGGATCAGAGAATTGAGGTCATAGGGAAAAGGCTGACCTAATACAGTCATGCACCCCTTAACAATGGGGACACATTCTGAGAAATGTGTCGTTAGGTGGTTTCGTTGTTATGCAAACATCATAGAGTATACTTACACAAACCTAGATGGGATAGCCTACTACACACCTAGGCTATACAGTACTAGTCTTATGGGACCACCATAAGTCACACATGCAGTCTGTTGTTGAGTGAAACGTTATGGTGGTGCATGACTGTGACTGGAGAGAGAGGCAGATGCAGAGAACCACAGTTTACCAGGCACAGAAGCCCAGGAGCAGGAATGGGCGCTGGAGCCAGCACCAGGAGGAATGTTTAAACTGTATGTAATTGAGGAATTGCTGGAGGCTCAGTGATGACTAACCTGAGATTTAAAATACAGCCAAATGATCTTTAACACAGGAGCAAGGACAATTCAATGAAGACAGGATAGTTTTTTCAACAAATGGAGATAGAACCACTGGACATCCACACGCAAAAAAAGGAATCTAGACGTAGAACTTACACTTCTCACAAAAATTAACTGAAAATGGATCAAAACTCTAAATATAAAATACAAAACTATCTAGAAGATAATGTAGCAGAAAATCTAGGTGACCCTCGTTTTGGTAATAACTTATTAGATGCAATACCAAAAGCACAATCATTGAAAAGAAAAATTGATAAGTTGGACACCATTAAAATTATTAAAATTAAAAACTCTGCTCTATGAAAGACACTGTTAAAAGAATGAAAAAGAGAAGTCCACAGACTGGAAGAAAATATTTGCAAATATTGGATAAAAGAAAGGTCTCCAAAATATGCAAGGATCTCTTAAAATTGAACAGTAAGAATACAAACATGCAAACTAAAAAATGAGCAAAACATCTGAAGACATCTCACCAAAGAAGATATACAGATGGCAAATAAGCATATGAAAAGATGCTAAACATCATATGTCATTAGGGAAATGCAAATTGAAACAACAATGAAATACCACTACACACCTATTAGAATGGCTAAAATCCAAAACACTGACAACCCCAAATGCTGGCAACGATGTGGAGCCACAGGAACTCTCACACGTTGCTGGTGGGAATGCAAAATGGTACAGCCACTTTGGAAGACAGTTTGGCAGTTTATTACACAACTAAACTTACTCTTATCATGTGATCCAAGTGAGTTGAAAACTTATGTCCACACAAAAGCCTGCACATGGATATGCATAGCAGTTCTATTCATAATTTCAACCATGATGTCACTCAATAGATGAATGGATAAATAAACTACTGCACATTTTAAGGGAGGAAGAACATTTCCTCTACCCATTATAGGTCCTTCTGGCTGGTCTATGTATTAAATTCACATGAGATAGAATAACAGGAGAAAATCAAAGAAAGCTTTATAACATGTACTCATGGGTGAGACCCAGAAAAACTGAGTAACTCAGCCAGAATGGCTGAGGTTGTCATCTTAAATAGCATCTTCAGCTAAAGACAAAGGAGGGTATTGGGGGTAGTGGTTTGGGACTTCAAAGGGAAGGAAGGCAATTCACATGGAAATGGAAAAGCAAATGTTTGATGAACAGAACTTTGATCAGAATGGGCTTCGCAAGGACCCTCCCAGTCTATCCATCCCTAGAGTTATCTATGGTGATGAATTGTCCTGGGGACAGGCCTTTTATCTTGGGTAAGGTCAAAATTCCTTTCACTTTTTTGTTCTATCAAGGCAAAGAGACACATTTTTGGGTGGCCAATTTTGATCCCCCACAATATCAACACAAAGGAATACTATTCAGCAATAAAATAAAGTCAGCTGTCAATCCATGAAAAAAAGGGAGGGAACTTAAATGTGTATTGCTAAGTGAAAGATGCCAACTTGAAAATGCTACACACTGTATGATTCCAATTATATGACATTCTGGAAAAGGCAAAACTATAGAGACATTGAAAAGATCAGTGGCTGCTAGGGTTTCAAGGTGAGGGAGGGAGGGATAAATAAGCAAGCAGAGCATAGGGGATTTTTAGGACAGTGAAACTACTCTGTATGATACTGTAACGTTGGATACATGACATTCAGTGTTTGTCAAAAGCCAGAGAACTGTACAACAAAAGAGTGAACCCTAACGTAAACTATGGACTTTAGTTAACAGTAATGTATCAATATTGTTTTATCAATTGTCATATGTACCACACTGATGCAACATGTTAATAATGGGGATACTGAGGGAGGGGAAGTGTGAGAATATATATGGAACCTCTCTGTATTTTCTGCTCAATTTTTTTGTAATCCTAAAACTGCTCTAAAAAATTAAGTCTATTAATGAAAAAACAAAACAAAATTTAAAAACCTCCATAGCCAGACCTCACTTCTAGGTAGAATTGTGTTAGAATAATCTAAGACATTAACTAAAAAGGGAGAAAAATTACATGTCTTCTTAATAAATTTTTTTAAAAAGCATTTGATGAATTTCTCATGGTGAGAAAAAATCTTAACAGGCTAGGAATAGAAGAAAACATTATTAATCTTATAAGTTATATCTACTGATACAGTTTATGAATACTATGAAAAGTCATATGATTTAGTCATATGAAATTGCCATTCTTGTAGATCTAACTCCCAAAACAAACATTATACTTACAGTGAATTATTGAAAGAACAAGAAAAGGATGCCTACTTTGATTGTTGCTATTCAATATTGTACTGCAGATTCTAGCCAAGGCATCAGACAAGAAAAAGAAATAAAATACATGAATATTGGAAAGAAGCAAATACACTTTACCTATAAACAACATGATTGTGAACATAGGACCAGAAGAATTCATGAAAAAGTTTTTAGACTTAATAAGCAGTTTTGTTGTAAAAATTTACACACACACACACACACACACACACACTCCCACACCCTTATCTAAAATAGATCTGGCACAATAAACACTCAATAGAAGTTAGTTGGATTATTTTTAGAAGCCACTTGTGTCAGCTCTGAGAAGACAGTATACGGTCCATGATTCAAGCTGGCAAATTTCCAAGCTGCCAGGGATGTAGCCAAGGTTTTCCAGTAGCACAGCCAGCACTCAACCACTCCCACGGTAGTGAAAGGTGGAAAGTGTTGTGTTGCTGATATGTTGAGGGATGTTGAGCAGTCAGTGACTAAACTGTACGCAGCACAGTGGTACCTTCATTCTGTGGTACTCCCATCGAAAGTCTGCTTGTCTATCTTCCCTGCAAGATTATGAATTCATTTTGTGGACAAGATCTGTTCTTTTTGGTATTCCCAGCACTTGGTAAAGATTTGGCTTATAAAAAGGCATTGCAAGTATCTGTGATTATTGAATATGTGTATGTGGGGGATCAGAATTAGCCACCCCACAATGTGTCTCTTTGCCTTGATTATTTTAAGAACAAAAAACTCTAAAAGAAACTTTGGCCTTCCCCCTAACTGCCTAAAAGAATTTAAGATAGAAGGCCTGTCCCAGGACAGGCCATCACCATAGATAAATCTGAGTATTGGTAGACTGAGAAGGTCCTTGCTAAGCCCATTCTTATTAAAAGATCTCTTTCAGGTCCCATTTTCTATAGAGGCCCAGCAAATACTTGTTTAATAAACATTTCCATTTCCATTTCTATGTGAATTGTCTTCCTCCCATTTGAAGTCCCAAAGCACTACCCTCAATATCCTCCTTCATCTTCAGCTGAAGATGTTAAGGTGGTGACTTCAGCCATTCTGGCAAGTTACTCAGTTTTCCTGGGTTTCTCCTGTGTATGTGTGATATAGTGTTAGACCAGCCAGAATGACCTAGAGGGTAGAGGAATTGTCTTCCTCTCCCACATGTAACTTATTTATCTCACTTCTGAGATGAGATTATAGTATTAGGTCCCTTTTAGGCATTATATTCACAGGACCTTGGGAAGGTAATTGCAGCACTTACTCAGCTCTGGAGCTCACATCACTTCAGACACTCCCTAAATGTGATGTCAGCACTGGAGAGAGTTCTCCTCCCTCCAACCTGAGGTTGTGCACTATTCCATTACACAAATATACTAAGTCTGTGGTAGAGTGCCAGAATCCAAGGTCACTTAAAGCTTCTACTATTGTCTGATCCAGTGGCCATCTCTAAAATAGAAGGTACCCAGCAGACCTGAGGAAATATTCCACAGGGTAAAGGAAATTTATAAATCTTAGAAAGAACAAAACTTTGTAAAATCAATGAAATGCAGGTCAATCTCATTTGAGCATATTCACTAAGATCTTTTATGCATTCAAACAATTAGTTCAGGGACTTGCTTTAACATAAATGGTTGCCTCTCTGTTGAAGCCAATCAAAGCTTCAAAGAAACTACAAAAAGAAAGAAACTTCAAATGCCCCTGAGGGATCAATTAACACCTTTAAATTTTCATCTAAAACTTTTCTTAACAGGTACCTAACTAATACATGCTTAAATTCTAATGAGGACTGATAAGAGAATCCTAATAGAGTTGTTTGGATTTGTTTTTTAAATGGCAGTACCCATTTGCTAGTCTACATTGAGCAGTAGATGAGAGTATGAGGAAGAATCTAACTTTAAGTAAGTGCAGTTGTGCATAGAAAAAAAAAGCAAATCAACAGTAAAAACATTTTTCATGATACTCTTCTAGCTAGTGCATTTCACTATAAACCTTGTCCATAATATGACATATGATTTTAAGATTCACACAGATATAAATATATTTTAATATTCATGATTTTTACATAAACATTCAAATTGATGAATAACATATCTACATAAAAGTATGCAAATATGTGTATACTCCGATGAGTTTCACAAAGTGAACACACTTGTGTAACCACCACCACCACCACCAAGAGCAATGAATAGAATCCCCCATCCCATTCCAGTCACTGCTCACATCCTCTCCAAAGGGAACAGTGTCCTGACTTCTAGCATCATAACTTAAGTTTTGGCTGTTTTTGATCTTGAAGTAAAGCAGTACATGTACCTTTGTGTCTGCTTTTTTGCTCAGCATTTTGTTTATAATACTCATCCCTGTGGTTGGGTGTAGCAGTAATTTATTTTTATTGCTATGTACTATTCCATTATGTGAATATAATACAATTTTTTTCTACTGTTGTTGGATATGTGGGGTGTTTCTCATTTGGCACTATTAATAATAATGCTGCCACATTCAGTCATGTGGATAGTTGGTTTCTGATGGGCATACACCAAGATGGGAAGTCTCTGGATCACCATAGTGTTGCATAATTACACTTTAGTAGATATTAACAGCCAGTTTTCCAAATGACTTTACTAATCCATACTCCATCCCTCAGGAATGAAGATTCCAGTCGGTCCATGTGCTCTCCAACACTTGACAGTGCCAGCATTTTCTATTTCAACCTTTCCGGTGGGCACACAGTTTTATCTAATTGTGAGTTTAATTTGCATTTCCCTGATGATCAATTAGTTTGAGTGCCTTTTTCATATATTTATTGCCTATTTGGATATCCTGTTTTATGAAATGAAATACATATTCTGGATAAAGGCCTTTTGTTTAATATAAGTAATGTAAATATCTTCTCCTATACCCCAGCCCGTCTTTTCTCTCTCATAGTGGTCTCTTTAGATGAACACAAAGTCTTTGTTTTAACATAGCCCAATTTATGTCTTTTGCTCCATGTTTCGTGCCTTCCCTCCCAAGTTCATGAAGATATTCTCCTATGTTACACACTAGAAGCCTTATTATTTTACTTTGCACATTTAAATCTACCATCTTGGAAATTATTTTTTGTTTGTTGAGTGAATTAAAAGTTAAGATTAATTTTTCCTTCTTTTCACCCTCTCTCTTTCTTAGAGCATAATTTGTTGGGCTTGTTAGCTCTTAGATTCCTTCTAGTTTATTCTTCATTTTTAAATTTATCTACTTCTGTCTTCAGTTACATTGTCTCCTTTCTGAGCTTTTCTAATTCTTTTTTATGCTGATTATTCATATCTTATACTATTTTCTTAAGTATTTGGAACTTGTTTTGAAATATTAGGTTATAGTTTTCATCATTTTTGTGAGCATATCTTTCCGACATTCTTTCTTTGATGGTAAGACTGTTATTCTGTTTCTTACTCTCATTTGTCTTATAAAAACATTATGTGGGATTCAACTATCATACTTTTCTGTTGCTCATTTTCAAATTGGTTTTCCTATTCAGAAGGCAGAGAGGTCAGGAGAGCTTTTCTAGCTTCACATCTACAGCTTCTTCTTTTGTCGTTTTAGCAAAATGGGCAAGATCACAGCTCAGTGCTGTCTGTCGTCACTAGCTCTGTCCCCCCAACTTTTGTCTGGACCTCTCATTTCTTTTCCCCATTGTCCCTGTCCTGCTCAGTTTGGCTTCTCTTCCCAGGAGGTTATAACCTCAGCGTGGAGTTTTATCTTGGAAGGGATCCTCAGGGGTAGTTTTCACAGTTCATGAGGCTCAGATTGTCCAAGCCCTGAAAACAGCACAGAGGGCCCCTTGCATTCACTGTGTGTTGGAGCAGGCCAAATCCTTCCCAGTTTCAGCTGCTTGGTTCAAATTGTCCCTCTGTGTTTACCAGTGCTTGTCTTTTGGCTGCTTGCAGGTTCTGCTGTTAGGTCCATCAGACACCCTCTTGCTTCCCTCTGTTTCATCCCAAACAATGCTGATACCATACAGGACTTAGAACAGTTGAGGCTTTCCTTCTCCACTCAAATTTTGAGGTTCTAAGGGATGATTTGTCAGTTGATTTTGTTGTATATATCGTCTTACATTTCTGGTTCTCCTATCCTGTATGTTTTTATGAATGGTTTCAGGGAGATTCAAAATCTAAGTGTAGCTGCTGTCATTTTCACAAAATTCTTTCAGGAGGGTCTATTTTCATTTCCTCAAAGTTTTAGAATTTGGTACATCCCAAGTGGGGTGGAGAGGAAGATGATTTCTGTCTACTATGCTCTCTCCTCCATTAAAATTTCCAGCCTACCTCACAGGGTCTGGGGAAGCTAGCCTGGGAAGTTTATTATTGGACATTCTAGAGACTATGCCTTGTAAATCCAAACTCATTGTAGGGAAAACACTAGCACATTACCCTGCATCTTGGATAGCTGTCAATCAAGAGTAAGTCCACATCAGAGAAACTCAGGATGTGGAAGGGTGCTTCATGCTGTGGCCTCCCAGATAACGTAAGGCTTGAGTCAATGGTAAAAACCAGGAACTAACTCAGTTCCTTGAGGACTTGGATAAGGACATCTGTGTTTGGGGCTTTTAGAGGTTAGAGAAGACAAAATAAGAATGAGAAAAAATGTAAAAGTAGCAGCAAAAGCACCAAAAAGGGCTCAGAGTTCAGAAATTTAACTAAGCCTCATCTATAATATATTCTCTGTCTAACCGATTAGGAATACAAGAAACATAATGAGTTACAAAGCACTTTTTTCTAAATTCTAAAATGCTTTGGGGACACATTTCCCATCCATATGTTAGTAGACACTAGGTAATCTTTCTCCACTTAAAAAAGTATTCCTGTTGGCATCACAGAACAGGTATATTTGCTCTCCCTTCCTCCCAATCATTTGAGAATATTCAGTCAATATTTCTGACCCCTGATATATGCCAAGAACAGCTGTCATGATCAGTCAGGTTTCAGGCATGACGATGGGCAGTTTGAGCAGGAATATGAGGAGAGATCAATAAAGGAAATATGTACCAATATGTGGGCAGAGTCAGAGGAGTCCACAGGGATAGTGCAGTCTCCAAGGGCGAGTAACATTGGGGGACTCTTAGACTACTAGGCCCAAAGGGGCACTGCCAAGACCCAGGAGAACCAAGACCCTCCAATATTCTTCCAGAGCCCCCCTTGGAGCTTACTGAAGCCTGAGGCCAGGAACCACATGGTTGCCTTAGAATGGTCCAACCTCCTGCTGCACTGAGCAGAGGAGAGTGGGGTGGAAAAAGGATGCAGAGGGGCCAGGGACAATCTCCAACACTTCAGACACATGGTGAACAAACAGGAGAAGTCCCTGTCCCAGAGGAGTTATAGTCTAGTGAGGAAGGAAGACAATAAACAAACATACAATGAAAGTTCAGAAGGAAGAAAAGCCAAGTGAGGGAAAAGAGAGTGACAGGGAGGCCACTACTAAAGCCCTCAGAGAGGCGTCTGGGCACAGACTCTTTGAGAAAGTGCCACGTGAGCAGAGTACTGAGATATGAATTCTTGGGCAGAGAGAACAAGTGCAAAGTGAATGGGAACATGCTTCAGAAACTCAAGGCACAACTGGATCAAAAGGTGATTTCTCTCCTATTTGGTCACTGAATGAAGCGTAAGGACTTTCCAAGGAAAGCAAGGGACACAGTACAAAAACAGAAGTGTTCTTTAACACCAAGATAGATTTCTTCTGTGTCTCAGATGTTCAGGGAAGTCTCATCTCCCTTCCGTCACCACATCAAGTTTTGCCACTTTGAGGAGAGGGCACGCAGTAACATGGAAGCCTGGTAAAGAAGAAACTCCACTGCCAGACATAAAAGGTGGAGAGAAATTCAGGACTGAAACTTGTAACCTTGGGGACTACTGTCTGTCCACAGGTAGAGCCCTCACCAAATCCTAGAGTCTTAGATAGGCCAGTGTCTCCTGGAGACACCTGGTTGGATAAAGGAATAAGGAAGAGGAGGAGGAACAGGAAGAGGAAGAAGTGAAGGAGGAAGAGTCACTAGCATTTATTGAGCACTGACTATGTGTTAAGATTGTTCTCAGCACTTTACAAACTCATTTAATCCTCAATCTTGTGAAGTAGATACTAGAATTATGCCTATTTTATAGATGAGGAAACTGAGGCACAGAGGGGTTAAGTGACTTGTTCAAAGGACTCAGAGCATGAGTACAGGAGCTGGAATTGGAGCCAGGGGGCCACTCTAGAGTGTGCTCTTCACCACAACTTCTTCAATTGGAGCCTCAAAGAACGAACGACTCCTCCATGGCCACAAAACCCCCACTTGAACCAAGCAAAGGAGAAAGCCCTCCCTCCTACCTCACGTATTCTCAGGCAGACCTTGGAGGAGCAGCCTTTCTTTCTAAGACTGATCCTGATTATGATTTCTACAAATTTCACTTGGGGTGTTGGGAGGAGGGAAAGGAAAGGGGGGCATATACAAAGTGTTTCCCTGTTTGGGGTCTTATACTGCAAACCTCCCTCTCTTCCCTACCCCAGCAACAGTGCAGAGGCCCATAGAGTCACAGTGGCCTTCTGCTATGCCATCCATCCACCAGCTCTCAGGAAGAGTCAGACTTCTGTGAGGTACCAATTGCATCAGACAGAAAGTAGATCCAGGCACACTCAAATTGGTCATTTGAGTGACTGTTGATACAAAGGAGGACAGAGTGTAGAGAAAACATTAAAAATAATCAAGTTCACCAAGACTAATAACAGCATGGGTCCCCCCCACCCCACCCTCTGCTCCAGGGCCTGAAGGGCTGAGGATATGACACAGGACTGGAACCCGGAGAGAGAAGCTGTGTGGAAAGAGCCACCTAACAAGAGCTGTGCCTCCAGAGAGGAAGGCAGCCAGCCAGCCCAGGGTGACTCCACAGAGAGGGAGAGAGAGAGAGAGAATCGACATCCTGGCCTTACTCTCCTCCTCTCCCATCTGTTGTCAGTTCTCCCCATTGGTGAAGCCCAACTGGCAGCCAGAGCACAGGGGCAGAGCTCACAAGCGAAGCTCCCAGGCCTGGATCTGGAAGGCAGATGGACATGGCCGGCAGATGGACACGGCCAGCACATTCAGGGAAGTGCCAGCACACACGGCAATGGACTGAGTGCTGGAGACTAAGCATGGAGTGTCCAGACATTTGACAGGCAAACTGCAGCCCTGGTCCTGCCTGTGCCTGCACAGGAACCCTGTCCAGCCCACCTGCCTTTTCCACATGAGGAAAAGACCGATTACATTGTGTTAGGTTGTACAGTGGTTCTCTGCTACTCTGTGTCTCCTCTAGCATTCCTTGCTATGGAGCGCAGTAAATCTACTCTATATTTTATTGTACCTTGCTGGTTGCACTACAATTAACAGATAGGTGTGGCATATAAACAGCAAAGCCAGAATCCGAACACCAGCGTGCTGACTTTAAAATGCATCATGAGCACAGAGAGGTTAAGCATTATTCCCAGAGCAGCTCCTCTAGCCACTTGCAGCAAGCTGTCTTTAGGGAGAGTTGGGTCATTAAATGAATACATACAGACATACGTATATACATACAAGCTTTCAGAGAGGAGAAGTTATTAAATTGTAGAACAGGATATCCTGGGGAATCTAGTTCTTCCAAGAGGGTTTTACAAAGTGGACAAGAGATTGTCTAGGACAAGGCTCTATTAGGCACAGGCATTGAATCCAACAATATCGAGAGGCACAAATTAGACTGCCTAGAAAAACATTTGAGGAGCAGGGCAGGCTCTAAGCAGAATGATAAGTGATCAGAAGGTAAGTTGTGTTTAGGGGTCTTCTCTGACATTGCCATGATTCTTTCCCTCTTGCCCAGTCCTCCCATATGATAGTCCCATTTGATCACATTCAATCTGTCCCTTTTCCCATCCCTGCTTCATATTCTCTCTAATCCTAAAGTGTTAAGTGACAGCAGAGCAATGGCTAATATGTTAGCTGATAATAAGGAATAATCCTGAGACGATTACTAAGGATATTTACATTTTAGGAGCTCTTTCAGAGAACCTCCCTCCCTTATTGGTGGTCATTTCTAGACTGCCTGTCTGGACTTCCCACCCCTGAACCGAAGGTGTAAAGAAATGAGCACTTGGGCCAACACTTCCTCAAATTTGCTAACCTGATCTAAGATGGCTCAGGGGCATTCTAGACAAGGCAAGCCCTGGACTTATTACCTAAAAAGCCTCATTCCAGTCCTAGGAGCTCAGATGCCAGTAGGAAATCAGGGATTAGAATCTTGCCTACACATTTTTACTTTTAATTTCAGACCTAGATATCTAGTTAAATGTTTCTTACTTGGAGATGCTGAATGAAAACAGAAGTCAAGATACCTCTAAGAGGAAAAATGTTAGCATGGGCAATAAATTTTGGTTGCCCAACGTCCTGAGTAAGATAGAGTCTGTCTCCTATACAGACCAATTTAGTGCATGATTTATCACACACACACACCCCCAGTGGAATATATTGTACCGCAGATCAGGGCATTACTGCCCTTGTACATAGGGTTCAAGGGTACAGGAGAAGAGGGGGATTTGGCAGCAATGACCCTCATTTTTCCTGTTCAAAGGCCACAGAAGGTCATAAATCCACATTACAGAAGTAGAAATAAAGACAGAGGGGCAGATAAAGGGCTCATATGAAAAATAGAAAGGACCATCACAGAAGACCTCTACAGGATGAATTGACTTCATCAGGGGATAAGGAGTGACAAGAGGAGGAATACTCCTCATGGAACAGTGACAGTGCCTTAACCATGACAGATGAGACTTTGAGTCTATTACATGTTGACCTCCAGCCTGTGCTCTCCCCAAGGCTCTAAGTGTTGGCCGTGATCTGGGAGACCTTGAAAAGGTGATGAACTGAGCATCAATTTGAGACTCAAATGAGCATCAGGAGAGTGGAGGTAGGTCCTGATTTTTCACTAATTAGCACGTGGCCTTGGGCAAGTCCCTTAACCTTCCTGTTTATAAGATGATAGAAATGGACAAAGTCAATTATTTAGAGTATCATTAATTGCGAAGTTACAATCCTAAAACGCCTGTTATTGTAGGGTCTGTAACTTTCTAAAGTTATTATAGGGTTCAAGCTCATAACACACTTGTTCATTCAATCATGTGCTTGTTCCTCTACACATTCAGTTAATATTAATGGAACATGCTACCAATAAGGGAATAAGGAAGCCCATCTTCAACATGCATTGAGAACATATTTAAGCTTCCGTCTTTGTTGCTATCTTCTGCTGCATCCATCTCTTAGGTAACCTAATCAGTTATTATTTTCCCAAGGAAAAACCAGAGATAAATTCAGTAATGGAATTAATTGTTTGGCTATCAAATCCACCCCCATTCTTAGTAACAACACTGCAGATCTGAAATAGAGAGGTTCCCTCTCCAGGGGTGCTCAGAGATTTCCTTTTCACCTTCCAAGGCTACCTCTTCATTATTTTTGACAAGGTCTGCAGTTAAGATACATCATCAAACTCTGGTTTTGGCAATGATGGAGTAACAGGAACTGATTTAACCTCCTGCCATAAACAACTGGACAAAATATAGGAAACAACTGTTTTGAGACATTGGATGACAGTTATTACAGAGTCCGTGAAAGCTGAGAGGACAGAGCCCACATGATGAGCTCTGATTGTGTTGCAGTTTTGTCCGGAAAGAATTTCAAGACTCAGTGGGGAAGGGGAAATCCAAACAGAGCCTATTGAGAAGAGAGAGATCAGAGGTCAGAGAGGTGGATTCATCTACAACTACACAGATAAAGAGCTCCAGAAATCAACAGAGGATCCCCTTGAAACTTTGTTGAATACTAGGATGTACATGTTTAGAATGAATCTCCACAAAAGCTGGCTGAGAATGACCAGGGAGTTACAAGCTGAAAGTTCCCAGAGCTCATCTATGGTGGGCAGATGTTCAATTCTGTATTGGTGAGCTTAGGCTGCTATAACAAATTACCATAGACTAGGGGGATTAAACAACACACATTTATTTCTTACATTTCTGGAGGCCAAGAAGTCCAAGATCAAGGCACCAGAAGATCCACTATTTGTGAGGGCCCACTTCCTGGTTGGCAGACAGCCATCATCTCATTGTATCCCCACACCGTGGAGAGGAGAGAGAGAGGAAGAAAGATCTCTCCTGTCTCTTCTTGTAAGGGCACTAATCTCATCATAAGGACTCTACCCTCACGACCTAATTACCTCCCAAAAGCCCCACCTCCAAATTCTGTCACATTGGGGGTTAGAGTTTCAACATATAACATGCGATCCACAATAAATTCCAACCAGCCACAGAGAAGAGTCTTCAGTAAACATTCAATATTCAATGGAACATTGACATTCAGTGGAGACGCCAGAGGAGACATACCTTAATAGTGGCACGGAACTTTCCCTAGAGTCAAAGGTGCGGTATACCTGTCCAAAGGAAGACTAGTGACAGGCCTCAGAGACATCAAACTGACCCACAAGTGACTTGACTGCCTGTAAAACAAAGTCTACTACTCCTTAAAGAAAGATAATAAAATCCAGGCACTTACGATGTAATGCATAACATAACCACCATCCAATCAAAAATTACTAAATGTGCAAAGAAGCAGGTAAATGTGACCCACAAAGAAGAGAAAAAGAAAATACAAGCTAATATCTCTTGTAAAGAAGGATGCAAACATTTTCAACAAAATAATAGGGAACCAAATCCAGCAATATATAAAAAGGATTATTAACCATGATCAAGTGAGATTGATCCTAGTCATGCAAGGTTGGTTTAACATCTGAAAATTAATCAATGTAACACACCATGTGAATAAAATACAGGATAAAACCACATTATCATCTCGATAAAGGAAAAGCATGTGACAAAATCCAATACTCTTTCATGACAAAAACAATCAACAAACTAGAAATAGAATGTAATTTCCTCAACCTAATAAAAGCATCTATAAAAACCCCACAGCTTACATATACTAAATGGTCAAAGACCGAATGCTTTCTCCCTAAGATCAGGAATGTCTGCTTTTTCCACTACTATTCAATATTGTATTGGAAGTTCTAGCTACTGCAATTAAGGGGGAAAAAGAAATAAAAGCATATAGATTGGAAAGGAAGAAGTAAAACTATCTCTATTTGCAGTTGACATGATCTTGTATATAGAAAATCCTAAGGAATCCACTACAAAACTACTATAACTAATAAATGAATTCATTGAGGTTGCAAGATAAAAGATCAAGATACAAACATCAGTTGTATTTCTATACACTGAGCAATGAAATATCCAAAAATAAAAATTAAGAAAACAATTTCATTTGCAATAGCATCAAAAAGAATAAAATACTTAGGAATATATTTAATATACTTAACAAAAGAAGCGCAAGACTTGTACCCTGAAAATTGTTGAAAGAAATTAAAGACCTAAATAAATGGAAAGGCATCCCATGTTCATGGATCTGAGAACTTAATGCTGTTAAGATGGCAATAAGCCCCAAATTATCTACAGATTTGATGTAATTCCTACTAACATCTCAGCTAGATTCTTTGCAGAAATTGAGAAGCTGATCCTAAAATTCATACAGAGATGCAGGGAACCCAGAATAGCCATAACAATCTGGAAAAAGAAGAGCAAAGTTGGAAAACTCACACTTCCTGTACTGTCAGACTTAAAAATTCATCTCTGAGCTGCACAGGCCCTATGAGGCCCCTTGCTCTCACTAGATATGCTCCCTCACCCAACAGGAAAGGGTCTCCACTCTGCTAGTTCCCCTGTAAGCTGAACCCTATCCACTCCTCAACCTAACAGGTTTCAGTTCCCTGCCAGCCTGTGAAATTATTCAAACAAGCCAATTACATCTTCCGATGGGAACCAGGGAGACCCTACCCTCTGGTTACTACAAAGCTTGCCTCACACAGCCTCTGCCAGTGGCTCCCAAGTGCAACCTCCATGTGGCCCTGCATGGTGTGTGGTGTCCTCCTCCCCCAAGGTGGGAGTACCTGTGACAATAAACTGCCCCCAATCTCAGCTGTCCAGTATCAGACGTCTCATGTTTAGTCATCTAATACTTTAGGGTGGGAGATCCCCCCTTTACCAACAGAGCTAATAGGACAGTCCCAATTCAGAATTTATTACAGAGGTAATCAGAACATCTCCCAACTACAAAACTTATTACAAAGCTATAGCAATCAAGATTGTGTGGTACCAGAATAAGGATAGATAGATATATTAATGCAATAGAATTGAGAGTCTAGAACCTTTACATTTATGTCAGTTACATTTATGGTCAGTTGATTTTCAACAATGGTGTCAACACAATTCAATGTGGAAAGAATAATCTCTTCAACAAATCATGCTGGGGCAACTGGGTAACTACACGCAAAAGAATGAAGTTGGACCTCTATCTCAAAACATATACAAAAATGAATGAGAGACCTAAATGTAAGAGCTAAAACTATAAAACTGTTAGAAGAAAATGTTGGTGTTAATCTTCATGACCTTACATTAGGCAATAATTTCTTAGATATGACACCAAAAGCACAAGTAACCACAGAAAAAAATAGTAAATTGAACTTCATCAAAATTAAAAATTTTTGTACTTCAAAGGACACTATCAAGAAAGTGAAAAGACAACCCATAAAATGGGAAAAAATATTTGCAAGTTATATATCTGATAAGAGACTTGTATCCAGACTATATAAGGAATGTTTATAACTCAATAATAAAAAGACAAAAAAAAATAATTTACAAATGAGCAAAGCGTTTGAATAGACATTTCTCCAAAGAAGATATACAAAAGGACAGTAGCACATGAAAAAATGCTCAGCATCATTAGTCATCAAGGAAATGCAAATCAAAACCACAATTAGATACAACTTCACACTAAGATGGCTATAGTCAAAAAGACAGACAATTTAATTGTTGACAAGAAAAATTGGAAAAATTAAAACCCTCATACATTATTGGTGGGAACGTAAAATGATGCAGTGCTATAGAAAGCAATTTGGCAGTTCCTCAAAATGTTAAACATATAATTACCATGTGATCTAGCAATTCCACTATTAGGTATATATGTATCCAAGATAAATAAAAACAGACCTCCACACAAAAAAGTTTATAGAAGCATTAATCATAATAGCCAAAAAATAGAAACAACGTAAATGTCCATCAATTGATGAATGGATAAACAAAAAGTGACAGGAGCATGCACTGCAATATTATTTAACAGTATAAATGCATGAAATACTTGTGCCTGCTACAGAATAGATAAACCTTGAAAACATATGCTAAGTGAAAGAAGCCAGTCACAAAACACCCCACATTGTATGATCTCATTTATATGAAATATTCAGAATAAGCAAACCTATAATGACAGAAAGTAGATTAGTGGTTGCCAGGGGCTGGATGGAGGGAGAATGTGGAGTAAGTGCTAATAGGCATGGGGTTTCTTTTTGGGGTGGTGAAAATATTCTGGAATTAGAACACACTAACACAACTCTGAATATACTACAAACCACTGAATTGTGCACTTCAAATGGGTGAATTTTATGGTAACAAATTACATCCCAATAATGCTGCAAAAAAATTTACATGGCAATGCAAAGATCTAATGTAGCCAAAACAACCTTGAAAAAGAAAAACAAAGATGGAGACCTTTTATTACCAGATTTCAAGACTCATTATGAACCTACAGTGATTAAGGCAGGGTCAGGTATCAATCCACAAAGCAGAACAGAGTCTGGAATAGACACATAATTACAGTATCAGCTGATTTTACAAAGATGCTAAGGTAATTCAATGGGTATAGTCATTTCCGCAAATGGTGCTATAAAATTGGATATCTATATGCAAAAACAAACAGACAAAATTTACCTTTATCTCACACTATATACGAAAAGTAAATAAAAATGGGTCACAAACCTAAATGTAAGAGCTAAATTTATAAAACTTGTGGTAGAAAATAGAAGAGAAAACATTTGTGATCTTTGGTTAGGCAAAGATTTCTTGAATGTGACATAAAAATATAAACTATAAATGAAAATTTTAATAAAGTGAAGTTCATAAAAATTAAAATTTTTGTTCCTCAAAAGACATTGTTAAAAAAAAAGAAACAGCAAGACACAGACTAGAAGAAAATATTTGCAAAACACATACTTAACTTCAGAATATATAAAACATTCTCACAACTCAATAATAAGAATACAAATAACACAATGAAATGAGAAAAATATTTGAAACTAATCAATTAAGTCATAAAAATGATAAAGATCATTTATTTCAACATCATTACTCACTAGGGAAATGTACATTAAAACCATAATGAGAAACTCCTACACATCCACTAGAACGGCCAAAATGTAAAAGACGACAATACCAAGTTTTGATGAGAAAGTGGAGCAACTGGAACTTTTAAATGTTATTGGTGAAAATGCAAAATGGTGCAGACACTTTGAAAATCATTTGGCGACTTTCTATCTTAAGTATATACTTGCTATATGATCCAGCAATCCCACTTCTACATATTTATCCAAGAAAAATTAAAATGGATGTCCACACAAATACTTCTACTGGAAAGTTCATAGTAGCTTCATTTATAAAAGCTGTCAAAAAAGAGAATAAACAAATTGCCATACATCTCTACAATAAAATACTACACAACAGTTAAAAGGAAGGACCAACTGATGCATATAACAGCGTGAAGGCATCTCAGAAGTCTGGTGCTCGGTGAAGGAAGACAGACACAAAAGACTACACATTGCATGGTTCAATTCATATGGGTTCTAGAAAAGGCGGATGCCCAAGGTCAGAGGAGGGGATGGACTGAAATGGGGCATAAGGGAAATCTTCTGTATTTTGATTATGCCGATAGATACACTTCCATGCACATTTGTCAAAATTCATCAAATTATACACTTAAAATTGGTAACTCTTACTGAATGCAAATTATACCTGGATAAAGCTGATTAACAACAATATCTGAGCTATAGAAGTAATTGGCAAGGAGGCCGTTGGGAGGAAAGTGTGACCGTGTACTGGGATAGAATAAAACAACATGACCCCTTATTCACAGAGACCTGCACGAAGAAAAGTGGGTTTCAGTAGTCACAGAAGGAAGTATAACTAAATTTAACAAAACACACAACCATCCTCTTTTTGAAACTGAAATAGGAAACGTAAGAGTGATGTTCTTCCTGAGCGTGACTTCTTCCTTCCTCCCGGGGGAACGTGAGTGGAACTGGTGTGGAGTCTTTTCATTAGAGCACGAGCCTTAACCTGTGGGAGATGATCTCTCAAGTGTGCCTTCAAGTCCCAGAGGCAACACCCAGCAGGGGAAGTGTACTGTGACCCAGGCGCCCACCTCAGGGCTGCAGACTCCCGCTAGGGGCTGGGTATTCACGACCCTGCGTGGATGTCAGGGGCTGGGATCTGACCACTAGATGTAGACAGTAGATTCTCTTTTTTTAAAGTCATGTTTTAATTTCCAGGCCTAAGGTAAATCAAGTGGTGTAGAAACAATGTGGGTTTAGGAGATATTGAATTTTTTTTTTAAATACTTTAAGCCATCTGCAGAAAAACATGATCTGCAAGGTAAAACCTTGAGTTCCACTTCTGGCTTCAAAGATCTGGCTTCTCTGTTCTCAGTTCTACCTGCCTAGCATCGAGGACACTAAGTTATCATTACATATTCTAAAACCCAAGTTCTGGACTAGCAGACAGGTAACCTGTGTACACACCTGAGTGGAATTTTTGTTTTGTTTTTTCCCTAGAGAAAATGGAACACCCCATCTATTCTCATTTCTTTTGCAAAGTGGCTTTCATCTTTCACATAAATACCACTATCTGGCTTATTCCAGCAGGTGAAGGCTTGCTCCCTACCATTACAACATATGGAGGACCGTTACTGCTCTCTGCAGTTGCTGGACAATAAGAAATCCTTTCACTCGTTGAGAGAAATATGAAATGAAGAGAAGAGGACATGTTTAGAAGGCATACAGAGAAGTAGGAAGTGCTTCCTCACCTCAGGGATACATTTTAAAGCTTCTAGCTTCTAGCTCTCAATTAACAGATCCACAGTTCAATTCCCAAGCCAAATTTTCTCTGGTCAAGTCAAGCAGAATTATTAGAAGTGTGGAAAGCAGTTGTTTTAAAGAGTGTCTCAACCAGGGAATAATCCTCCTGCTGAAGCAAGCAGCTCCGGTGGGTGAGAAGGCACTGGGACAGGCTGCTCCATTTTCAAAGAAAGGCATGTTTACCGGGCCCCACAATGCTCCAGGCAGACTGTACTTATTATAAGGATTCTTCATCTAGAGATGAAATGAGGCACCACCAAGGCCAGGTGTATTTTGGGTACAAACCCTATACTGTTACAAATCCAAGGACTCTAGGTCCAAAATCAGGGAAAACTATTTGAGAAATGCTTTAAAAACTTAAATCTAGCTGTTTTTCTTTCTTGCCTTATTGTGTCCAGACACATGAACACACAGACACACACAGCACACTCCTCAAGGACGTGGACTCCAGCACTAACAGCCTTTGTGACAAGCACTGGCAGGTTGTCACTTCACTGTGACTTGGTTTCTGCATCTGTAAACTATGACAGAACCTGCCTCAGAGCGCTGTTGGGAGGAATAAAGGAGACAAGGCACATACCGCACATGGATTAGAACCCGGCCACGCTAAGTAATTGTTAACTTGCATTATAATCACGATGTGTATGGGAGAACACACAGACACCCATGCGTGCACACCTGCACATCAGCATCACGGGCGGGTGCGTGCACCCACACACACGCACAGCAGGGGCACAACCTTTGACCCATCTGGACATATGTAGACGTACGTCTCCCCAGCCCGCGCGGGCGTGCTCAGGCGCACACAGCGGCACATGCCCGGCCAGGGTCAGCAGTGGCCCCTGTAACCTCACAGAGCACCTAGTTCTTGCTGCCTGGCCTGTCCCTCCGGTCGTTCTCGGAGGCGCCAGCTCTCCCAGGTCCCGCGTCCCGCCCGCGGTGCGCAGTGGCCCTGCCTGGGGAGGGCCCGCGCGTCCCCGCTCCACAGCCTTCGTCCGGCGTCCCGCCGGAGCCCACGGCAGCTCCCCGCGGAAGTGAGCGCCCGCACAGCGCGCCCGCTGGCTTTAGGGGAGCCGGGCCGAGGAGACACCTTCCAGCGTTCCCCACCGGCCCCAGGGTCAAGTCCAGACTCCTTCAGCCCGCGTGCAAGGTCAGGCTCCGCCCGCCCCGCCGCAAGCCCGCCCACTCCAGGACCACTCTCAACACTCGCATGCTCCAGGGCCGTCTTCACGCCGTCCTTCGCCCAGCAGGCTCCCCCTTGGTCTTCAAAATCCTGCTCAAGCGTCAGAGCTTATCCGAATGGGCCCCAGAATGCACTGTTTCCTTCTCTGTGCCCCTGCTCAGCCCTTCGCTCCCCAGCGCGCCTCTGCTCGGGCTGCACTGAGAGGATTCACCTGGGACGAGTCCACCTTCTCCCCTAGCCGGCTCTGTCCTTGACCATCCGCCCTCAGCAGCTCCCACCTCACTTTCCGCCGCTCTTTGTGTTACTCACGGCTCCGTCCTCCTCAGCCTCCATCCCGGGCCCCAAATATGTCCAACTTTTCTCTGCCTCAGGACTTTGCACTGGCTGTGCCCTATGCCCCACCCCTGCACCCGTAACACACACACACACACACACACACACACACACGACCCCCGCCTATTTGCACGGCCTTTGCCTTCTTCTTAGCCTTCCAGTCCCAGTTCCAACGTCCCCCCCTCAGCGCGGCCTTCCAGACTCGCCATCCCAAAGACGCCCTTCCCCAGCTACACCGCGGGTTCAGAGCTCTTGACTTCCCTCACAGCGCTCTCCACAGCCTGTGATTACTCTATGCAGTTTTCTGTTTCCTGTTTCTTGTCCGTCCCCCAGTCGAATGTCAGCTCCCGTGTTCTTGGCCGCGTCTGCCTTTCCGTGTATTCCCACAGGAGGCGCTCCGTGAACGCCAGTCTTTCCCCCGGGCGCTGAGCTCCTGAAGGACAAGGACTGCGGTGAATATTCACGACTTGCTCTTCTCGCTGTTGACTCTCCAAGGGTGACAGGAGCGCTTCATGTCACAAGGGAAAGCTCCGCCCCTTAGGGAAGACTAATGAAGCGGAGCTGCTCTGTGTGAGGCGGAACGCGTGGAACATGCATGCGCACACACACACACGCACACACACTCACACACGCTCTCTGGTTGGTTTGTGGTCCCTCCCTGGAATCGCCATGGCTCTAATGAGCTGAGTGTGAAAAACACACTAGTGAGTTCTCTGAAGTATGTTGCTCTGGTCCCAATAATTGCGTCCCCCATAATCCGTATGTTACATCCTAATTCCCAACCTGATGGTATCAGGAGGTGGGGCCTTTGGGAGGTGATGAAGTCATGAGGGTGGAGCCCCCATGGATGGGATTAGTGCCCTTATAGCAGGGACCCCAGAGAGCTCCCTCGCCCCTTCTGCCCTGTGAGGACACAGTGAGAAGTTTGCAGTCTGTGACTGGGAAGATGGTCCTCACAGCAACCTGGCTGTGCTGGCACCCTGATCTCACACTTGCAGCCTCCAGAAGTGTGAGAAATGGATTTCTGTGTTTATAAGCCACCCAGTCTGTGGCATTTTGTTATAGCAGCTTGAACAGACGAAAGCATAAGTGTTTCCCACCCTAAGTTCTGGATTCCTGGGTGCGGAAGGGACAAGAGACTTGAGTGTCTGCTGCCCGGAAGAGAAGCAGTCAGCCAGCCGCGGGGAGGACACAGCCAGAGACCTTCCCACTTGTTTGCTGGGTCCTAACAGGCCTCTGCAGAGGTTAGGGTGATAGGCGGCAGGGGGCTGGAAGGTCTCCAGAAGAATGGAGAGGACTCCTCAGAGGGGCGTCCAGAGCATCACCCCTCGTGGGACCAGTGAGACCCGCAGAGGGCGCCAGCCTCTGTCTGTGCTGGGATCCCCTGAGCCACACAGGCAGGGCCCTCCTGTGAGCCTAAGCCACCTCCTCATCAGAAACACAGACTTGCAGAGAGGGAAGGGGTCTGGGGTTATTCGCTCTGTTAGTCAGGGTTCTCCAGAGAAACAGAACCAACAGGGTGTACACATGCAGGGAGAGACTTATTTTAAGGAATTGTCTCATGTGATTATGGAGGCTAGCAATTCAGACATCTGCTGGGTGGGCCGGCAGGAAAGAGCTGAATTTGCAGTTCATGTCTGCTGCAGAATTCCCTCTTACTCGGGGGTGGTCAGCCTTCTGTTCTACTGAGGTCTTCAACTGATTGAATGAGGCCCACCCACACTGGGGAGGTCAATCTGCTTAACTCAAAGTCCACCAATTTAAATGTTAATTTCATCCAAAAACACCCTCACAGAAACATCCAG
Organism: Ceratotherium simum simum; assembly: GCF_057802395.1. Lineage (NCBI taxonomy): Eukaryota > Metazoa > Chordata > Mammalia > Perissodactyla > Rhinocerotidae > Ceratotherium > Ceratotherium simum. The sequence goes on along the minus strand of NC_141906.1, from coordinate 85,637,061 downwards.
AACAACATTTGACCAAATATCTGGACACCATGGCCCAGCCAAGTTGACACATGAATTAACCACCACATTCACCGAAGACCTTCATTTGTTACAACAGAAATCTGAGCCACAGAGAGCTGCTGGCCAGTGCCCCAGGCCACAGATGGGGCAACACCAAGATCAGGATGCAGGCCTCCTGCGTCTTTGTCTGGTGCACCCTCTGTTCCCAGGCTGCCTTCCAGAGCAGACATGAAGCTGGCCCACAGACACACAGCTCACCTGACTTCTGGACCCAACGAACCTTCAAAGCTGGTCTTCCTTGTCCCTCCTGCCAGTCAAGCCATTGTCCCCAAACCCCAGAATGTCAGAGCCCTTCTTCAAAATTTCCCCTGAAGTTACAGTGTGTGGGTGGACAGAGAGCCAACTGTCTCTGGAACCTCAGCCTTTACTCTCCCTGCAGCTCTTACCCCCCTGCTGGTCCACGGGGCACCTCTCCCTGTCCTCTTTCCTGCTGTCTCCGAGTGCCTGCTCTGTTGACTCCGGGATCTTTCCCCCTCACACTGCATCCCTCTCCCTGCCCCTCCTCTCTTCCCCTCCAGCCCCCTCCTGCTTCCCCCTCCTCCTTTCACCTCCGCCCCCTCCTTCCTTCCCCATCACTATCTCTGCCCCTCCTCCCTTCCCCTCCAGCCCCTCCACCCTTCCCCATCACTGTCCCTGCCCCTCCTCCCTTCCCGTCAAGCCCCCTCCTCCTTCTCCCTCCTCCCTTCACCTCCGCCCCTCCTCCCTTCCCCATCACTGTCTCTGCCCTCCTCCCTTCCCCTCCAGCCCCCTCCTCCCTTCCCCTCCAGCCCCTCCACCCTTCCCCATCACTGTCCCTGCCCCTCCTCCCTTCCCCGTCAAGCCCCCTCCTCCTTCTCCCTCCTCCCTTCACCTCCGCCCCTCCTCCCTTCCCCATCACTGTCTCTGCCCCTCCTCCCTTCCCCTCCAGCCCCCTCCTCCCTTCCCCATCACTGTCTCTGCCCCTCCTCCCTTCCACTCAAGCCCCTCCTCCCTTCCCCATCACTGTCTCTGCCCCTCCTCCCTTCCACTCAAGCCCCCTCCTCCCTTCCCCATCACTGTCTCTGCCCCTCCTCCCTTCCCCTCCAGCCCCTCCTCCTTCCCCCTCCTCCCTTCACCTCCGCCTCCTCCTCTCCCTCCCTTCCCCATCATTGTCCCTGCCCCTCCTCCCTTCCCCTCCAGCCCCCTCCTCCTCCTCCTCTCCCTCCCTTCCCCATCACTCTCCCTGCCTCTTCCCACCCAGCCACTCACCTTCTTTTTTAACCACCTTCCTCTCCTACCACCATCAGCCCTCTCCTACCACCTCAGCTTGCCTCCACCCCTGAGCTTCTTGCCTGTGCCTCTGCCTCCTTTGTTTCCACAGGATTAGGAGTTGGGAGCCGGCATGACTGGGCAGGTGTGATGCAGGTGGAGCAGTATCTGAAGGTGGAGCCTGAGAGGTTGGGAATCAGGAAGGCCAGCTTTTGGACCCATTTGTCTTGTTCTTTTCAGTTCTCTTAATATTCGTTGAACCAACCTCTCCCAGTTCCTAATCCTCTTCACTGACAGGAGGTGATGACAGCTATATACCCCCTGGGTTTGAGGTGCCATTGGGTCATCCAAGATGAGACATCAGTAGTGGACAGCCCAGCGTGGAGGCAGTGTCCTGCATGGTGAAAGGCACTTTCTGGAGTCAGACTGCCTGGGTCACATCCCATGCCTCCTGGTTGCTAGCTGTGTGGCTTTAGACGAAGCGTCACCTCCCAGCCTGTGTCCTCATCTGCAAAATGGAGATGATGACAGCATATGACCTGGGGGCTGCGAGGAGGACATCCATACATCAACGCTTGTGACGCAACTGCATCAGGGCCTGCACGGAGCAGCTCGTCCATCTCTGCTCTTTGGGACCTGCTCCGTCTTGGGCCCCAAGACACACTGCTTTATGTCCCGCCACGCCATAGGAGGAGAGGAGGAGTCCTGATCACCAGAAATGGAGCCTTGTCGGTACAGGGAGAAGCTTCCAGACCAGGCATGGTGACCCTCCCTTACCTGCATAGGAGCTGGGCTGGCTTCCTTCTTCTCCAGAGCTGCAAGGAGCTCTGTTGTTCCTGCTCTTCCTGTCCCCATGTAAAGTTAGACATTTGCGTTGTCTTCTGCAGGTTACAGGACATTCCCGAAACCTCATCTTACTCAATCCATACAAACACCCTGTGACAGAAGATTTCTCCTATAAGAGAACTAAGGTCAAATCTAAAGCATGAACTAAGAACCATGAACTTGGCTTTGTCAAGGACACAGAGCTAAAGAATGTGAAGGACTCCAGGAAGCAGAGAAACAGACGGTCTCCCGCGCTTCCCAAGGCCTGACCACCAGCAGGGCTGTGACTCAGCAGGAGCTACAGGACAGCTGACCAGTGCTAACCAGCCACCACCAGGCCTGGGGCCTGTGTCACAGAGAGGAACGTTCTGTTCCACAAGCAAGGAAAGGGAAATAAAAATATCCAAGAAAGAAAGAAAAGTGGATGGCAATAGAAAAATAATTCTGGAGGCTTACAGGAGAGAATTGCTTTATTTAACAAGTGAACTTGGCAAGATACGGGAGCCTTGTTTGCGGGATGCTGCCAGCTTCGCCTGGTTCACATCAGGATCCTGTTAAGAAACAAAGTGGGGAATTGGGAAGGAGGGATCTCAGGCCCAGAAACATTCCTATCTTATCCACAGTCCTGGCTGTGGGCCAAGGGTGCCCGTGGTGCAGGGATAAGGGGACACTTTCACCTCAGTCCTGCCCCTCTCCCAGGCTGAGGTCACCTCAGGCCTGGCCCTGCCTGCCCATGCAGCCTCACGTGGTGTTACAGGACATCCCCCTCCTAATGATGCTTCACCCAGCAAACCACAAGGAGGGCTGGGGGGTCCGAAAATACAGTCCTGATTGACGTTTGCACTGTGACCCACAGTTAAAATTGCTTTGGATAAGCTCCAGACTTTGCAAAAAACAAATTTCAAGTCATTTGTCATCAGGACCAAATTTCAAATCATTTGTCATCAGGACCAAATTTCAAATCATTTGTAGCTCTGGTTCTTAATTATTTCAGAGAAACAATTAAGGGTAGCTAATCCCCTAACATGTGTGTGTGTGTGCCTATATGTGCATGTGTGTGCATGTATGTGTGTGTATGTTTGCTTGCTTAGGTAATTCTTTTCCGTCTCTTAAACAGATGGTAGGAACGTGTCCATGCCACTCGAGGCTTCAGGAAGGGCCAGCTCTTGGCCAGTCTGACCTGCTGTGAGAGGGCAGCAGTGAGCTCTTATTTAAAGATCAAACAGCATCTCCGGGACTGTAAACAAAATCTGCCATCCAAAACAGGGCATGAGTGGGATCCGAAATGACAAGAGGCCTTCAGAGTGGTCAGGAACTTGAGCTCCCGGCGTGTCCCTCACCACGCAAACACCTCCCGGACATAGAGTGCCTGCACACAAATCCAGTGTGCACGGTGTGGCACTAGGCTCCTTATCAGCCTGCTCCCACTGTCATGTATTTCCACCCCCTGCTCCAGTTAGCGGGTTTTCAACTGCAAGTAACAGGAAAATCCGCTAGCAGGGACATAAGTGTGAGGACAGTCACTCTCTCAGATTCTAACCACAAGTTTGGACTCAGCAGTGCCCACCCAGGCTGGCAAAGCACCTAAATGATGACAGCAAGCGAGGCCCATGTTCCCTCTTTCCGCTCCACATCCCCAGGGATTGCAGATGTCTCCTTCCATGTGTGCAGAAGGGCTGAGGCAGTTCCCGGCTTGAAATGCAGGCGTAACCACGTCCAGAAACAAAGAGGGACATTTTCTTCCCTTCGACTGTTTTATCAAGGAGGAAAACTTCTACAACTCCCCTTATGACTTTCCCTCAAGCTCCCTTTGGCTAGAATTGGGTGATAGTCCTGTGAACTACTCAGAAGAGAAACTGGGACAGCAAAAGTACGACATCTTCAGCCCACTGTGGGCTGATGGAGGGATGATTTGGGGAAGCAGACACCAGCGTGTGTGGGGGTAGCTGTGCACCAAGGGGCTGGTGTTCCCCACACAACAGCCTTTGCACATGCTGTTCCCTCTGCTCTTACTGCCTTCCCCTCTCCAACCCTTTCTTCACTTGCAAATGCCTTTCCGTCTAGAAAGTTCTCTCACTTCCCCTGTGAACTTCCTTGACTCCCCCATAGAGCTTCGTTAGATCCAAGTCTGCATGAAATATTTCCTCACCTTCCACATCTATTCCTCGAATGTGAACTCCTTGATTTCAGATACCACGTTCCTGCTTGTGTATGCTGCAAACCTCACCTTCCCTGCTCCCACCAAGCCCCATGCCGGGCACAGTACTATTCAGCTGATAGTCTATGTTCTGTACATCTTGATGAATGAACGAATGAGTGAATGGGCAAGTAAATGATTGAGTAAGTTAAAATATAATTTACACGGTTTTTATGCCACTCAGGATCTTCAGAGTGCCTAAGGAAAGTCACAATTGGGTATGGCCCTCTCTAAATCAACAGACTGCGACTGCTCTTTGGTTTGGATGCTGTTCCTGTTCTGGGAAGAAAGAGGTGACGACTGCTGTCCCCAGAGACACAGGGCTGTACTCAGTGTGTCCAGGCCTCAGGTGTGGCTCCTTATGTTAGTACATGCAGAAAATGCGGTCCTCAAAATCCAGTATGTGTGTTCGCTTCCTATGGCTGCTGCAACAGACGATATCACACTTATAGTGGCATAAAACAGTACAAATTTATTGACTTACAGTTCTGCAGTTCAGAAGTCCAGCACAAGTTTCGCTGGATTAAAATCAAGGTGTGAGAGCTGTCCTTTCTGGAGATGTGAGGGGAGAGTCCACTTCTTGCCTTTTCCAACTTTTAGAGGCCGCCAACATTCTTTGGTCCATGGATCCTTTCTCCAACTTCAAAACCAGCCACATGGGCCAGGTCCTTCTCCCACTGTACGTCTCTAACCTTTCTTCCTTTGTCCCATCTAACTATCTAACTCTCTAATCATTGTTGGGAAGAGGTCTCTGAATTTAAGGACTTTTGTGATTAGATTGGGTCCACCCAACAATCCATGATACTATCTCTATCCATAACCTTAAGCATATCTGCAAAGCCCCTTTTGCTGTGCAAGGTAGCTTACTCACAGTTTCCAGGAGTTAGGATGTGGACGTCCCCAGGACCGTTATTCTGCCCACTGTGTATGTGGAAGACTCACTGAGGAACTTGGTAGGGGGGCTCTCAGACTACTCCTGCAGAGATTCTGATTCAGTGTCTGGGGTGTGCCCATGGGTCAGCACTTATAACAGCCCCCAGACAATTCTAGTGAGAGTAGCTTAAGGAGATCTCTCCGAGAACCACTAATGGGGTACTCACAAGGCGTTTCCACTTCCATGATTTGGAGTGATTTGCACAGGAGCCTTTGGAGACAGGAAGGTAGGGACACTCGTGCCCATGTCAGAGATGGGGGCCTGGCACTTAGACTGAGAGAAGGGCATCGTATGGAGTGTGACGGAGCCAGGGGTGTGGCTTCAATCTTCAGGCACCAAGTCAGGAGCTCCTGGCACCATCTCTGCCAACAGTATCACCACAGAAAATGACAGTGGCCACACATCCCTTCCCAGAGGCAGGGAGTGGCAAGCAACATCACAGGATGAAGGACACAGAGCGCCCTGGGGGCTGCTCTGCAAGGAAAGGACGGCAATCACACAGGCTCTCTCGTGTGAATCGGACCACCTCCCACAGGGTCCCCCAGGCCTGAGCAGTGGTGGAGAGATCTGCCCCCCTCTGCCCCCCGGACCCTGTGCAAAGAGTCTCTCCACACTGGATTTCAGCTTGGCTGCACCCTGCCCAGCTCCTCCCACCACTCGCAACCCGCAGTCTCTGCTGCAGGAAAGATTCCATCTGCAGGGAGGGGCGGGGCCTGGGTCTCGGCAAGATCTGCTTCTGTTGCAGGCCTCTGTGTTTGTGTGCTGTGTTACAATCTAATTATTCATTATTATAATGTAGTGGGATGTGAAATATTAATTGAAAAATTTTGGTGCTTACCTTCTGCACTCTGGAGAGTGTGTGTGCCTGTCTAGTTAACAGGAAAGGGATAGTATTTTCTAGATCATTGATTTATCATCATTAAGGCTCCAAATACAGTGCTGTATGAGTCAGTATCAGGAATATGCTTTTCCCATTGTTTCCCTCGAACTGAAATCGCCTCCAGCTCTGAATGTTAAAGTGGACTGGATTCAATTTGTTGTGATGGCCACCCTCCTGTCAAGGTTTATTTGTCTCACTTACGTTCAGAACGGGTGATTCAGTGAGACTCGCACAATTATCTCTGCACAGTATTGGCTATAAAGAGGACATCTTGTGTGCTCGGCCCCTGGTATTATGCCCATCATGGAGGAGGGGCAGGGGAGCCAACCTTGCTGTCACCTCTCCTCTCACCAGGCGTGCCCAGACCAGCTCCCTGAGCGAGGCGGTGGCATCCTGGCCTTAACAGGGAGTCCCAGGAGAAGGATGAAATGGGCAGTAAGAAATCGGCAGCCTTCACATAGCATGCGTTTGGGATGCGGGGGTGGAGACCAGATTTCTGACTGAGGCAAATGCCCCTCGGACTCAATAAAGAATCCAGCTTCCCCCAAATCTTGTGTGCCAGTCCTGCGCCGCCAGGCAGTCGCACCTCGGGGTGCAGTTCCCTCCAGCTGTGTGCTAGACCCTGCAGATACAGAGCTTTGCTCCTGACTCATGTAGAAGTGGGTGGCGGCAGCATCGTAAGGCACAGTCATGCTGTCACACACAGGGACACACTCAGGAGCAAGGACACAGACCCACGGTCACATGGTCCCACACAAAGACGCACACACAGATGACAGTCACACAGATGCACACATTCGTATTCTGTCACCTCACTCTTTTTTCATAGCTGTTGTTACTAAGCTGAAATTAGGTTAATTGTCTTGATTTTTATCTCTTTTCCTAAGGTGGAGATGTTCACCAAATGTCTTTTGTCTTCCTTTGGGACCCCCAGAAGACTACTGGCCCAGCACCCTTGTAGGTGGGTGTGCTCAGCTCCTGTGCCCAGCAGAAGTGATGCGGGTACTTCCCAGCACCATCCTCTGTCCTCTCTTCCCTTTTCTTCCCTCCTCGCATGGATGAACTCAGTGCACACACTTTGAACTTTACATGAATGAGAAATGAACATGTACAGCATGAAGGCGCTGAGATTTTGGAGTTTATCTGCAAAGCACCTGGCATCACCTGAACTCATACCCTCCTCTAACCAGGAAGCTGGCTCTGTGAGGGCAGTTTCTGCCTTACACAATCCTACCTCCAGCACCCAACACACAGCAGGCCTTCCATCAGTAGTAGTTGAATGAACGAGTGAATGAATGAACAAACAAGTGGAAGGAGGGTGCCCTGCCTCTGCCTACTCTCCACTTCTCCAGCATGGACATCACTCCCCCTGGGAGGCTCTCTCTGGCCTGGCTCTGGACACCCTTTCCTGGATGCACACAATGGCTGGATTTGTTCTCTGGGGTCAGGGATCCCCTGCCAGCCCGTGAGCGCCCCACGCAGGACCACTTGGATCTGTTGACTGTTGTGTCCAGCTCCCGCTGCCATGCTGCTCATCCAGCAGGAGCTCTTAAACACGAGTTACAGGACTGAGTGGATAAGCCAGCATTTTTTAGCGCTTTGAGTCTACAAAGCTCTTCCATATACAAATGTCCCTCACCATCTAGATGTGTTTGATTCTTGGGTTCAGATAGTGAGAGCTGTGGTGACAACAAGGACAGTGTGATCTGAATCTGCTGGTTCTTGAGTGAGAGAGAGCAAGTGCTGAGAGTGCTGATTTTAAAATGGATCAACAATTATCTTTTTAGTTCATCTTTCTAGCTCCTAGGTTCCGACAGTAAGGGTTATCTGCACTCTAGTTGATTTGATCTTCACAATAATCTTCTGAGGTATAACCATCCCCATGATAAATGACAAGGCAGGTTCAGAAAGGTTGACTATTTTCCAAAAGACCCACAGCATGTTAATGACAGAACCCAGCCTGGAACTCAGCCACAGAATTCTCTCTCCCTTTGTGTTCTCTACAGAAACCCAAGAGACTATCTAAGAATAGCAACAGTGTGGCCTGGATTTCCTGAGAAAGCCCTGATTTTAAATCATTTTCCCATTTTGCCTGTAAGTGCACTAGAACTTGTCAGGCGCTCGTACAATTCCCACTTGGAGAATGTGGTTTCTATTTGTCCAAGGTACAGCCCAAGAAGATATGGCGTGCTGTGCATCAGATCCCTTCAGACTCTGACCACCATGAATCTAGCCCCTGGAACCACCCACTACAGTGCCCTCCCCTCTACCACCCATCTGCTGCCTGCCAAGCTGCCCCCTTATCCCCTACTACCCATCCCCACCAGAGTCCTCCCATCCCCTGGAAACAAGGTGCCTCCTGGGGAAAGCCTTTCTTCTTTTCCTGGCCTCCCAGGCTTCTGGGGTTCCAGCAGACAAGGAGTGGGAAAAACTCAGGGCTGGCAGAGCTGCCAAACCAGGGGGGCCAGGCATCAGACCACAGCTGAGCCATCTTGCTAAACACCACTTGAAATGTCGGCAGCATAATTGACTTCTGCGCCTGTGAAAATGTAGGTCAGCGCTTCAATGCAATGCCAAAAAAGCATGACCATTGGAGTGAAAGACAGAAGGGAAGTAATTACAAAATATAGATTAAATAACCATCAGATAACAAGCCGAATAATAAGCATCAACACATGGAGATAAAGGAAAACAATTAAGTCAGTGGGTTGTAGCTGGTTCCCAAGCTTGTCAGGAGCTCCCCCTCCCTCCTGTTTATGGCAAATGTAATTCTGCCCCACTCCTGCAGAATCTGCTTTCTCTTCTCTCTGCCCAGTGCCTGGAGCTGCCTTGACAGGGGTTATTCTTTGTCCCAGAGGATTAGGGGCCTGGTCCCTGCTGCAGGCTTTGCAGGCTTGGAAGCAGTTGTGGATCCTAGAAGAAGGGTGCACCTGGGGGTGCTCTGAGAGTGTCGAGAGCCCCAGGCCTTGCACTCAAGTTGTTTGCCTTAGACAATGTCACTATGAAACCCTCCAACACTCCACATCAAAAACCTCCGCTTAAATGGAGCTGTCCCAATACTTTTATAGCTTCGCTCCTTCCATTGGAAATTTAGCTGCCAGGAGAAGAGAAGGCTAGAGAGGGTTCCAGAAGGTTGGGTAATAGAGACACTTTTTGACCAGGTGTCAGGACACCTAGGCCTAGATTTGGTTCTGTTGGGTCTGCTATGACCTTGGACAAGCGAATTAACTTCGCTGGGCCTCCATTTCCTTGTCAGTAAGACAAAGGTTTCACAAGCTGGTCTGTGAAGCCATTATCTTTCTAACAGCGGGAGTCAGGCAACTTGGGAAGGTCTCCTGCCTGCTCAGTGGACGAGGCTCAACCTGACTAAACCTGGTGGAAGGAGACTGCCCTTCTCCTCCTCAAAAGATCTGATGTCCAAGTGGCACCTGCACCTCTCAAAGCTGGTGCTCACACCTGCTGTCCTCACTGGTGTCCTCCACCCTGGCACAGAAGGCCGTCTGCCCTTTGTGGTCACTTCTCTCAGCTTCTCTCAGGGAACAAGAGGCCCAGCAGCACGGGAGGCAGAGCTCCGAGGCCCCCAGGGCTCTGAGCACGTCCAGTTCCTCGCACAGATGAGTGCACAGGCCCAGGGAGAGGACGTGACTCACCCAGCTCTTACTCTGCCAGCCTAGGGCTTTGAGCAAACCGCTTTCCATTCAGAGACAATTTCCTTACCTGCAAACTGGGCTTCATACCACCTACTCACAGTGTTTTGTGAGGAAAAATTAAGACACATGTATAACACCCAAGACGTGGTAGGTATTCAAGCGATGGGTAATTTTCACACCACAGTCTCAAAATAACACTGGGCAGGCCTCCAACTAGACTCTAGGTTTCCTGATTATGAGACCCATATTCTTCTCTTACAACTTGTTGCTTCTGAGAAGGAGTAACACCTCTCCACCTGCCCCTTAGACGCTTCTGAGCAGAGGACCCGGCAGGAGTCCACGTTTGATGATGGACAGTGAGGTGAACTTGAGGAAAGCAGAGGGGCAACACTGCACCAGGGGCTAAAGACCTGGGTTCTGGGATCACCTCCACAGGTGGGTGACTTAGCTGGGTGACTTGGCAGACCCTTAACCTTTCTGTCTCCTCTTCTCATCTGTCACATAACGGTAAGATTAGCCGTCTCACTAACCTCACAGACCCGCTCTAAGGAACCTTCAGGAGCACAGTTATAAAAAGACCTTAAAAATACACAGATACTGGTCCAATGAAAAGATCTGTTACTCTAAGGGGTTTCCCAAAGTTTGTGTTGTTATGAGGATCAGAAAAGATTATGGATGTGAAGGCTTTTCGTGAACTTCAAAATGCCTAGCAAAAGTAAGCACCGTTCTTATTAAGCCGTGTGGGCTGACGGGGGCAAGGAGGGCGTGCTCAAGGTCACACAGCCTGGTCTGGTGGACACAGCACACAGGGGCCTGGTTTCCTCCCGGGCACTCTCCTCGCGCCTGTCCCTGACACGCATCATGCAGAGAAGAGAGCCACGGGCAGGCTCCCAGCTGGGTTTGTTTGCCTGCTGAAACCCCTTCTGTTACAATCCCACTTATTGAAGCAGCTTCCATTTGTCAGAAAGAGCAACTTTGCATCATAAATTACATTGGTTTAATCAAATATTTCCATAGGTTTAATTATGTGTAATTGGTTGTCCTCAAGACTTTACCCCCCTTCCCGGCAGAGCTGGCCACCCCCCCATGCCCCGTCTTATCCTCTGTGCCGGGAGCAGCCCCTGAATTGGCCCCTAAGCCAGGCCCAGGGGGGCCTTGCCTGAGCCCCCAGCACCCGGCGGGGTGCACTGGGCTGTTTGGTTGGAGTGTGGCATGGGTGCTCCAGATGCTCTGTTCCCTGAGCACTCTTAGACATTCTTTCACATCAGTACCTGTAGAGTGTGTACTCACTTCTTTTAATAGCTGCAAAGTGTGTTGCTGATGGATGTAACACAATTGATTTGTCTCTATGGATGGGATAGATTTGGGTAGAATCTCAGCTACATGTTCACTTGGACAAGTCACTTTATTCCTGAGTCTCAGTTCACTCTTCTGTAACCAGGAGGAGGTGAAACCGCTTTGCATACCTCACAGGACAGTTGTCGGCTGAAATAGCAATAACCACGCACTGAGGGTCACACCAGGCCAGAGAAGCACTCCACAGCATCATTTCACTCAATCCTCAGAGCAACCTACCGACCAGGAGTTGCCATCCCTGGACACAGATGAGGAAACCACGCACAGAGAGCTTGGATAGGATTTGCAAGGTCACTTCGCTGGTAAGCGATGTAGCTGGGCCAGGCTCAGCAGAACCAGGTGTGCGGAAGCAGTTAGGAGTGGAAAAGCCCCATCAGATGAGCCTCGCTGTTGCCGTGGGGTCAGGGGCAACGACAGTGGGCGTCCCCATGGGATCCCTAGTGCCCACTGATCCACCTACAGACACCTCACATTACTCTGGATGGAGAAGAAGCCAGGTGGCTGGGAGCTCAGCGGGCTTCTGCCTGCCCGGGGCCCCTCTGTCTGCGCTCTCTGGCTTCAGCAATGCTCTCACAAAGGTCCTCACCTCATTGCTATTGCTCCGTTGGTTCATGACTGCATCCCCAATGCACAGCTCAGTGCATCGCACAAGATAGATGATTAATCAATGCATGTTGTGTTGAGTAAATTTCCTCTAAACAAGAAAGAAAATTTGTAGAAGCCAGTCTCTGGATGTGAACAGGGCAGGGGGATCATGGGAGGAAGGCAGGTAGAGAACAGGAGAAAGAGCTGGTCAAACTCTTCCCACCATGGGCCCTCCCACTTCTGGAGAGGTGACCATGCAGGGTCTCAGAGAGTGTCTCCTTCCAGACATGTCTTGATCACAAGCCAGGATGCAGAAAAGCAAGTCCTCACCCTCCCAGAGAACAGCATCCTCTGTGCAGGGTGTCCCTCCCTAGGGTGGTTTGAGTGGCCAAGGCCTGAGCCACAGTCTCTCCACTTGCAGCATGGGGTGGTCACCTCCTCTGAATCTCTGCAGTGTGCACCACAATGGGACTGGCGGGGGCCTGGAGCAGGGCTCTGCACAGGGCCTCAGACCAAATCCAGCCGCCGCCTGTTTTCGTAAAGAAAGCATACGGGGACTCAGCCCTACCCATGCATTTATAGACTGCCTATGGCTGATTTCTCTACAACAGCTGCATTTACTAGTTGTGAGAGAGACCATATGGCCCGGAAAGTCTAAAATAGTTACTATCTGGCCCTTAATTTGGCAAGCCTGGCCTGGAGAGAAGCGCAGTAGATCCATTCTCTACTGCGAGTAGCTCCAGCCTTCACTACCCCTTCCCCTCACAACATAAGTCTTAGAATAAGGATAGCCCCAGGCAGGTTGATATTCAGACACTGAACAGCTGCTGTGACACAGCACCACCATGCAGAGCAGAGGCCTTCGACCCCAGCAGAGGCTGAAACCCTCTGCTGTTACCCCTTGGTCCCAGAGGCCCGGGCAGCACAGGCTGCATTGGAGAGGGGTCCCTCAGGAGCCCAGCCCTGGGCTATTTCCCAGTATAGCCACACCAGGCATGTTGACTGAGTAGTAAATGAGGGGACAGGACAGAAGAAGACTTGGGAGAAGCATCCTTGCAGGTGCAGCTGCCGGGTCCCTGCCTTCCCGACCTCAGTGACTGAAGCAGGAGGCGGGCGCTGTGGCTCCAGCCCTATCAGCAGTTGGCAGGTCAGACTCTGAGCCTGAGCCAGGCACAAGATGTCTGGCAAGGCCCCGCCTGGCTGGCTGAGACCTGCTCTGGCCCCCTGGAAGCCGCCCCATGCCTCCTCAAGGGGCCGAACCTCCTCGGGCTGTGGAGAGTAGATAAGCACCGGCCAGAGGGACGAGTGCCCGGAATGCCTTTCAGCACGTTCCAGCCATGACCTGCAGAATAATCTTTTCAAAAATAAATCCAACTGGAGACTCAGCTGAAAACAGCTTCCTAAAAATTGCAGAAGAAATTGGACACTTTATTTCAGTGACAAAGTAACTGGGCCGCTGAATCACTAGGGAAAGGTCTCATTTCAGCAATTCCAGTTGGTGCTGGATTGTTGAGGCTGGCCCAGTGGTGGGCCGGCGGTGGGCTACAGGGCCCTCTCCCTCCGCTTCTCCTCAGGGAGGGCTAGGAAAATGCTCTGCAGGAAAATGGCCCATCATAGCAGGTGCCCCAGGTGGTCAAATCAGTCCTAGAAGGAACTTCACTTCTCAGGTTTTCCCCCAATGATCCCAGTTCCCCGGAACATCACCTCCCGTCTGTCAAGAGGGGGCATTAGCCCCTGTCTGTTTTCTTGAAGATTTTTATGTCTGAAAGCCCTGGCCTCTGGATACTAAAGAGTTTTCTTCTTGGATCAAGTAGCTGAATACTGAAATTGATTACTGATTTAGAGTAAAAATGAATGATACCATTGTCTTCCTGGACAGTCTTCTGTGGTCATTAGCCTAAGTAATAGCCATGAATAGAACTTTCATTTGCCCAGGGCTGCACTTTACAAACACCTTTTCCAAATGCTGTTTTATTTAATCCTCACAACAATCCTGAGAGGTATATAATTCTATTTTCTCTATTTCACAATTGGGAAAGCTGAGGATACTAAAGCCTACATACCTTTTCTCAAACTACGTCTTAGGTAAATGGCAAAGCTGCAAATTGAACCCAAGTCCTCTAATTCAGAATCCCATGTTAACTGTGTGTGTTCTGCCAACCAGAAAGAACTTTTCTCTCCAGTAGTATAAATCTTTTCTAGGAACTCATCCAAGAGGCAGGCAGCATGGTATCGTGGATAGAACATGAACTCTAGAAATTAGAATCTCGGTCACCAACCTATGCTTGCCCCAGAAGGCTCTGGACAGACTCTACGGCATTGAGTTGATATACGTCCACATCACCTTGTGCTTGTAGGTGAAGTCCTTAGCCCGTGTCCTCATCCATGCTTCTCCAGCTCCCTCGACCCTCGATATTGTGGTGCCCACCAGAGGAGTCATTTGATAGAAGCACCCACACTCTGGCCTGCTGGGCCAGCTGATGCAGAAGGCCATGACAGGAAAACACTCCTTCTGCAGTAAGTGAAATAAGCCAGATGACTAGAAAAAAAGAACAGGATAAATTAAAAATAGCGTAATTTTAATGGCACTAAAGTTCCAGAGAGAACAGAACCTTATCAGGTAAGCTGAGGGTCACAAGCTCCTTTTCCCAATGGGCATATTTGCTGATTCTGGGCTTGGATCAACGGCAGGTCTTGGCCCAGCCCTGCTGGAGGAAGAGTAACTCGCAGAGCTTCCAGCAGTTGTGCAGGGCTGCAGCAACAAGTGGGATATTTCAGATATTGCAAACACACAACCGGACATTTGCTGAGGTCAGGGAGGGAAACTGTGGAAGCAGCTCAGAGCTAGGCCTAAAGCTTCTCAAAATCAGAATGAAGTCTCCTGTAATAGTGCTGTACTCAGGAAATAAAGGCCTACCAGAGGGAAGAGAGCCGCCTCAAAAACCCTGCCAGGCTCCCCCCAAAGACGTGTGGAAGCTCTGAGTCTTCTGGGTTCCTAGGCTGGAGTCAGAGGCTCTGGAAGGCTGACGGGCAGCGCTGCATACCCCACAGTCTTTAGGGTTGAGCAGATGAACAGGGGCAAGCCAAAGAGAGGCTGAGCGTGCATTTCCTTCCTTTTGCTTTCTGACTGACTATTGGTATTGACAATTCATGTCCTCGGCATGGAGTGAGAACGGTTTTGCCTTTTCTCCACTCTGACAATCTCTGCTTTCTGACTGGAATGGCTAGTTCCTCGAGGTTGAATGTGCATATGTTGTCGGGTCTAAACCTGCCAGCTTGCCTCTCGTTTTCCGTTTGTCCCTTGGGGTCTTGCTCCTTTGGTGCTCCCTTTCTGCCTGATTTGCGTTCAGTTGAAAATCTCTCAGCATTCCGGCATTCCTTTATTACTATTTTCCTAATGTTACTCTAGGGATGACAACGTCCATTCTCATCTTTTCACAGTCTTATTAGAGTCAACATTGCACCACTTCGCTCTTGGCACTCTCCTGCCTGCTTCGTGTTTCACACACGTAAGGCCTTGACAAGAGTGTGAGCTGCTTTACCTGGCTCCATGATCTGTGCTGTTGTTGTCGTATCTTTTACTTCCACATGTAAATCCCATCTTGAAGTGATTTTTCAGTTTTGAATAAGTCACCTGTCTATTAAGAAAATTAATAGAAGAAAACAGATGGTTTTTATTGACCCACATATTTAACATGTCTGTTGCTCTTCATTTCTTCCTATAGATCCCAATTTTATCTGGAATCATTTCCTTTCAGCCTGAAGAACATCCTTTAGTATTTCTTCCAATATAGTCTGCTGGCAACAAATTCTCCCAATTTTTGTTCATCAGAAAATGTCCTTATTTTTACAGCCATATTTGGAGGACATTTTCATTGGATATAAAATTCTGGGTAAACCTCCTTTTTGTTTTTCCTTTCAGTTCTTTAAAATGTTGCTCTATTATCTTTTGGCCTCCACAGTTTCTGATAAGAAGTTGACCATCATGCGTATCATTGTCCCCTGTAAGTGACAGGTCTGTTTGCTCAAGCTGTTTTCAAGATTTGATCTTCACTTTTGATTTTCAGGAGTTTGACTGGGCTTTGCCTAGGTATGATTTTCTTTGTATTTATCATTCTAAGGGATTTCTAAGCTTCTTAGTTCTGTACTCTGATGCTTTCCTTCAAATTTAGGGTATATTTGGCTATTGTTTCTCAAAGAATTTTTGCTGCCATGCTCTTATTATCCACTTTTTTCTGGGACTCCAATTACATTGGGTGATATTGTCTCACAGGTTAGTGGCACTTTGTCCTTTGTTTTCCATTTCTTTTTTCTCTCTGTTCTTCAGATTGCATAATTTTTATTGAACTGTCTCCTAATTCATTAATTATTTTTTATTCCACTTTCAAGCTGTTGTTTAGCCCATTCAGTGAATATTTTCATGTAAGTTATTCTATTTTTAGTCCTGAATTTCTTTTTGATTATTGCTTATAATTTCCACTTCTTTCCCACAGTCCTTATCTGTTCATTCATAAAAATTATTTTTTAAAGTCCTCTAACAGGTTTACAATAACTGCTCTGAATTTTTTGTCTGCTAAACCCAACATCTAGGCTATCTCAAAGTAGATTTTTATTCATTGATTTTACTTTTTGCCAATGGATCAGATTTTCCTGTTCCTTTGTTTTTCTAATAATATTTTATTGTACAACACTAGACATTAAGATCACACATTGTAGAAATTCTAGATTCTATTATGTTCCTCTGAAGACTGGATATTCGTTCTAGTAACTACCTCAATTACAGTGAACTGCCTTAAACACAGTCTTGGTTTTATGTGTTGTTGTGATGTGATTTCTATGGAAAATCAAGCCCCTCTAACTGGCAGGACTCAACCTCCAAATCCAAAATTACTTTCAAAGTGTTTAATTAGTTTCAGGCTTTGTTAAGGTTACTGTACTCTGGAGAGTGGTCCTCACTCCAAAGCTGTGACCTTCCCCGTGTTTCCAGCAGAGACCTGGGTGCACGAGTTATCCCCACTCTGGCGAAGCCAAAACCCTAATGTCTCCCAGCACTCGTCGACCTCGACCACCTTCACTCTGTCCTCAAACCCACAGCGACTGCTCCACGGTGGACCTCACAGCCTCACCCTGCCCGTAAGCATCTCAGCCTCTGGAAAAGAGCTCAGAGACAGTCCCTACACAGATTTCTGCCTCCTTCCGATGTAGGTCTCTCTGCGTCAGTCCTTTACAAGCTGAGTCTTATTAAAACTACAACCTAGCCCAAATTCAGTTTATTTCATTATTGAGCAGATAGGCCCTTCCTCCTTTTGCCTAACAGAGGAAAACGAAAACTCTAACTTGAGGAGTAAAACGTCGCCTATAGTCTTTAAAGCTCTTTTGTACACAATATATGGCACACAGTAAAACAAAAAGTTACTAGGCAGGCAAAGAAACAAAAAAAAAAAAGAAAAAAATGCCTGTTAATTAAGAGAAAAAGCAGACCAATGATTCATATATCGGAGTTAGCAGCAAAAACTTTTAAAACTCTGATTTATAATGTTATGAGTAGTGAAAAAGATCAACAATATAGATGAAAAGATGGAAATTTTGACTTGTATAATTGGAACCTATAAATAAGTGAAAAATGCAATATCTGAGTATTAATCAATTGTCAAGTATTGATTAATTATTAATATTTAATTGATAGATTTAAAATCATATTTGATATAGCTAAACACAAGATTAGTGAACTGTAAGAGAAGTCAAAGGAAAGTACACAGAGAAAAAAGAATGGAGAATACATCCAGAGGTCAGGAATCATGCAGGACACACTCGACATGTCTAAAATGAGTATAATTGGGGTAGCAGACTGATAGGAGTGATGAAATGGGGCAGAAGCAACTTCCAAAGAAATAATGATGGAAAACTGATGAAAGATAACAGCACACAGATTTAAGAAACCCAGCAAACCTCAAACAGAATAAATACCCAAAAAATATATTGCTAGGCATATTATAGTCAAATTTCAAAAGAAAAGAATAAGAACAAAAGAACAAAAGAGAACAAAAGAAAGAAAGGAAGAAAGGAAGGGAGGGAAGGAGGAAAAACAGCCACAGGTTAAAAAAATTACCTTCAAAGAAACCATAAGAGCTGACTTCTCAAGAGAAAGGACTGAAACCAAAAGATAATGGAATGTTATTTTTAAAACATTGAAAGAAAAAAATGTGAATCCTGAAAAAAGTGAAAATGAATTTTTTTTATATAAGCCTTTGTATAAACAAAATGTGAGCAAAATAATAGCCAACAAATCTTAACTACTATAAATACTACAAAAAACTAATCAGTCTGAAAGGAAATATCCTAGATGGAAACACAAAATTACATGAATAAATGAAAATAACTGGAAAGTGAAAATATATGGGTCAATTAAAATGAATATCAACTGTAGAAAAGAATAATATTCATGGCTTGTAGAGTTTCAAATATATGTAGAATTAAAATGAATAATAATAATAATAATAAAGCAAAAACAGCAGGAGTAAATGGAGTTGAAACATTCTCAAATTCTAGCAACATGAGAGAAGTGGTAAAAATAACATTTTTATCAGATGTGAAAAATCAAAGATGCATATTGTACTGTCTACAGTGACTATGAAAAAAATAATAAAAGAAGATATACATAACAAGTTAATAGAAAAAGCAGAATGATAAAAAATATCAGATTAATTTAAAGAAACTCAAGTATGGGAGAAAAACACAAAGCTGTTTGTTCACCTAGGAAATTAACAGCAACATGGTAACTACAGGGCCTACTCACATCCGTCATAACACGAGATGTAAGGGGAAGGCTGACAATATTCTGTTTCTTGATTTGGGGGCTCATCACCTTGGTGTGTTCAGATCGTGAAAATGTAAACATGATTTATACACTTTTTGTATTTGTAGTTCATATATTGTTGAAGGCTATTTTTAAGCAATCTGAAAATGCCTACATTCTGGAAAGCTATATACAAAAATGCCAAAGGTAATGGGAAATGGGCTTATGAAATATATTTTCACCTTCTGTTTATGTATATTTTCTAATATTTTAACAATTTAAACCTATGTACTTTGCATAATTACCAAAAATTTAAAAACATTTTAAAAGCCAATGAAAAATAAACAGATACAAAGGTGGTAGTGCCAAAGCTTGTCTCTGGCCCCTCTCTGAAGCTTACCATTCTTGATGTCTCATGCTGGGTGTACATGGCACATTCTCCTCTTCCCTGCATCTGTCAACTTACCTGGGTTCCAAGTTCAGAGGAGGAAAGCAGATTGGAAATGTAGGGTTCTTAGTTATTGGGGAGCCTGAGAGGCTCTTGTAAGCCTGTCGTTTCTCTTGTCCTCCCTCCCCTACTCCATCTCCCAGAAATCTAGCAGAATGCCTGAGCAGCGCTGGGTGTTCAGAGGGACCACCCTCCATGCCGGCCAAACGCGATGGGTACGGCTGTGGGGGCTAGACTCCTTGGGCTGTGAATGCTCCAGATGGGGACATAAAGTTGAAGTTGTGTGGGCAACAGGAAAGGGGGAAGAGGGTTCTCTGCCCTCTCGCCTTGGCTAGAAAATGACAGAAATTCTTTGCAATGTCTCATAGAAAAAGGATTCAATCTCAGTGCCAGCAGCTGGGGTGTCTGGAGTTTTCTTCAGCACAGGGAAGGGCTTTACCCCCAGCCTGCTATTTGTCTCTCTTGGTCCAATTCCTGGAGCCAAAATCCTTGATGTCAACAAACTCCAGAGATCAAAGTGCAGCTACACGGACAGGTGTGGGGCTCCAGGCCTGGCTCCTCAGTGGTCAAAGTCAAATACACCCCCTGCCCCTCCTCCTACTCTCCCACCCCAGTAACTCCTGCTAGCAACAGGGTGTGCATGTGAACACCTGGCCAAGGGAAGAAAGCAAAGGGACAGGCTATGAAGTCTCCACTTAGGCGTCTGTGGGCACCCCAGACCCGACACATCCGGGATGAGACTCATCATGTACCCCAAAACCTACTTCTCCTTCGGGGTTCTTTTTCACACCATTTACCCAAATTAGAAACCTGCAGTCACCCTCAGCACCCCCATGGGCCTTTGTTTCTGTAGCTCTCACCTGAGACTCACGTAAATATGTGTCTTCTGCTCCCCCATGGCCTTCATCATCGACCTGTCACACTGACCTTCCCCCTCCTCACTCCCACACACCCACCTGTCATGCTGGCCCTGAGACACCTCATCATGTCAACTCCATTCCAAACCCCTGAAGGTGCCGCATGCCGGTAGGGTGAAGATCAATCCTTCCAGCCTGGCAGCCAGGGCTTTTCACCGTGGGGTCCCCGTCAACATCACTGCCTCCCTTCTGCATCCCTTCCCTGTGCACAGCCACGCGGAATTTCTCTCTAACACTTGAAGGAGCCATACTATTTTGCACCTCCAAGCTTTGGTGTGCACTCCTTCCTTTCTCTGAATTCTGCCCCTTCATCTCCTCCTTCAAGACCTGGCAGAGATGCCCCATCTTCTGAGAAGCCTTTCCTTTCCCAGGTCACTGCTCTTGCTATGCTTCCTTAAGGCTTTGCACACAACTCTCTTTTTTTTAATCATCAATTTTTAAGCACTTACTACATATGAAATATCATGCTAAGTGCCTTAAATAGCTCATCTAATTTAATACCCATAACAATCCTACAAGGCAGGTACCGTAATCATCCCCAGTTTACTAGTGGAGAAAATGAGCCATAAGTTAAATAACATATCCAAAATCTCAAATCCAGACATAACAGATTTTAAGGCAGGTCTGTGTGAGCAGCTCCCAAAGCATTGCACCATCTCCGTCCACAGGTGCAAGCTTCTTGAAGATGGGGAGGAGGTGGCAGAGCGGAGGCTCAGTCCTCACTTGGGAAGACAGTGGCGATCCCGCTTTATTTCCTGTGGGCTGGTGAGTAGGCTGCAGCCATATATGAGAGTCTCCTGTCTTCTTTTTTTAAACGACCCCTGAGACAATTCATTGCAAATATTAAAACTTATTGAGTCCTCGTTATGGGCTGCAGACACCAAGATGAGCGAGTCCCTGTCCTTGAGGGGCACATGTCACATAACAATCTAGCTGGAGAGCCACCGGTAAAGGGGCCGACCCCAGTGTCACGGTGCGGAGGGCAGACTGCACTGCCTAGTGCTCCAGAGAGCAGGAATGTACCCAGGGCCACTGCCAGGGTCGGAAACCACCTGCACCTCATCCTGTCCCCCGTCCCCTTCAGAACCGGTCTTTTCTTCCCTGCAGAAGACTCGCCACCCTTGAGCACATACCGAGGGCCTGTGTGGCCATGGCAAGTCAACAAGAAGTGTTCTGGGTGCAGCAGTGTGAAGCAGGGAGCCAGGCACCTGTGAAAGCTGTGTGCTCTGGAGTCAGACTGTCTGGGTGTGAACCCCGGCCCATGGTTTCCTCACTCTGTGACCTTGGGCAAGTTAATTAGCCTCTGTGGGCCTCCGTTTCACCTTTTCTAAAATGAATATTATAATAATGTACCTTCCTCCTAGGGATTTTGGAGGACTAAAGAGTCGTTATGTGTAAATTCAGTAGACTACTCTCCATAATGTATCAAGGGCTGCCCTAGTGCTCGGCACTTTTATACTTGACATGGGGCCTATGCAATGAGGTGGATTAGCCGTAGTGGTGGTGATTAGAAAGAGGGCCTTCATAGTGTAATTGTTGTACTTGTAATGCACAGAATGGGGTCAACTTCCTCTTTCCTGCTTTTGCCTTCATGTTATGTTAAACTCCAGGAATCCCTGTGGCCCCCAGTTCCCACCCCTGCTGCCCAGGACAGAGCAAGAAGCAGCTACACAAACCTAGAAGCAAGAAGACCGGAATGAAAGTTGCCAGGTGCAGCTGTGTAGCCTGCAGTTTCCTGGAAGATGGAGAGTGGGTAGGTCTCAGCTCAGACTGTCCCTTCTTCTGGACGTCCTCCACGATCCACCAGAAGGGTTGAGGGATCTGTCCTCTCTGCTCCTCTGGCAGCAACATCCAGACTTACCGCCGTCTCAGCACTTTCCACACTGTGTTGTCATTCTCTGTGTCTGCCTCTGGAAAGCGAGGTCTTCAAATACAGGGACTGTGTGGACTCTGATTAGCCTTAGCCATGACCTTGGTACCAGGAAAACAGTAGATGCTCAATAAATATTAGACAGATGAGTGAGTAAATGAATGAATGAATGAATTTTCAGGGTAAGGTTGGAAAGATGAAAGGTGGAGCCACACAAAGAGAAAATGCTAGTGGTGAGAGCTTCTTCATCATTAGCCATTCAAAATGGCAACACATCCTAAGCATGGGGTGTGGCACTTTGGGGGGCATATTTGCAGTTCCTATAACAGTCCTTAAATAAATGTTAAATTTTGCGTTTTGCTGATTAACATCTTAATATAATTCATTTCCAGTTGTGTTTGAAATATGTGTGTTTGCAAGTACTGATTTAACACAAATATTAAATAAAGTAGAATATTTACAAAATCCTTTTTCTGTACACTTTGGGCCAGACTTTTGAGAAGACTCTGGGAAAATCCACCGGACAGTCGCTTGGAAGCCTGTGAAGGTCTCCATTTACACAGGGAGAGGCAGAGCTCACTAGTGGCCGTCTGGCGGTGCTGGCCCTGTGCTGAGGGCCTCGCCTTGGAGAGCACACTACTGGGCGACAGTCACACAGGCTCGAGCATTTGTGAAGCTCCTCACAGCTCCACTGTGAGGAAGGCAGACGTGTATCACCAGTGCCATTTGCCAGCTAAGAAAAGTGAGCCCCCATGAGATTTAAGTGCCAGCTGCTGCAAGACCAGAGCCAGGTCTCCTGACTCCAGACCCAGGGCCCTCTCCAGGCCCCACAGCTGGAGCACAGCTGCAGAGACCAGCAAGGCTTCTGGGTGTTTTCTGAGAAGTCTGTCAGGGCCTGGTGGGAAAGAGAAACCACAGCAAGCCTCTTTCCCTGTTTCTGTACCCCTTCTATGCCATCCATCAGCAGAACCCTACAGGCTGACGCTGACAAAGGAGCCCCAGCCCCAGAAAACAGCAGAGGGCAGAGGGCTCCGTACCCCATAACCAGCAGAGGAGGCAGAGGGGCCTGAGGTGGGGGGAGCAATACTCCCCAAGGCCCACAAGAGAGTGGGGCCTCCCTGGTGGCTGGAGGAGACCAGGCAAAGCTCATCTTGGGCAGTACAGACTCTCTGGGAGGAGGGAGGAAGCCAACAGAGTCCCCAGAAGGCAAGGAGAAAGGATCTAGTGAAGGAGCAGGGCAGGAGCTTCCAGAAAGGAGGGCATACCAAGTAAAGCCTTTTTCTGAAGCTGGCCAGGGCCCTGCACCCACCCTCAGAGCCCAAGACCACCCACCTGGGCATAGCCTGGGGCCCATGGAATCCTCGCACCCACAGTAAAGGGCTTTGTCAAGAAGATGTCCGTTCATTCACCCAACAGACATTCATGAAATGCAGAGCCAGGCCTGAAAGCCGTGGCCAGTGACAGCTGCCTGCACCAGCAAGGGGTGTGATCTGTGCCTGAGGTGCCCTGGCCCCAGTGGACCCCAGCCCCATGGGGCTGGCAGTGAAGACAGTGACCCTTGGGGCGGGGGGTGCCAGGTCCTAGAAAGCCCTCCCCAGGGATCCTGAGGGCATCTGCGGGGACACAGCACAGAGCAGGGACAGGCCTCCCTGACCTCCTGGTCACCTGCAGCTCGGCCAGAGCCTGGCTGGGGTCCTGATGGCACAGAATCCAGAGACACGCCCTCCCGGCCTCCCCTCACAGGCTGCTGCAATGAGGAGAAGTGACAACCTCGAGTGACTTTTTTTCAGGCAGGAGGAGGAGGGGGTAAAAACTAGCAGCACACGATTCGGGAGCAAACTTCTGTGCAAACTGATGAATAACCAGGCCTTGACAACCTCCCCCAACTGCTGCCGACAGGATAATTGTGTCTAATTTCTTAATTTTAATGCCGTTGTTGCATTTGGCTTCTGGTAATGAGATGTAAACATGTGTTGCGGGTTTGTGGATTTGTTTAATTGCAGGGTAGCTAAACTGCGGTTGGCCGGAAGGTTAGTCTTGTATTTACTTATTTTTATTTTCATGTGCCCCGGCTGGCAAAGAAAGTGAGCTGGGGAGGGGTAGCGTGGCAGTGTTTGCTCCTTCCCCATCCCCTCTGCTCTGGGAGAGAGAAAGGAGGATCTAGTGCCTTCTGAGGGCTGGTGGTTTGGGGTATAGGAGGAGGATGAGAGGGAGGCTCCCTCCCCAGGCCGCCACACCCTCGTTGGCCACATGGCTCTGAACAAGGCCTGCCCAGCCACCGACGGAGGAGGAGGACTGTGCTGGACCGGGGTGTGCTCAGGAGCGGCAGGTGGGATGCAGACTGGAGCAACTTGCAAAGTAGCAAGGAATCCAGCAGGGTGGGAGGGCAGCTGGCTGAGCACAGGGCTGGGGCCTGGCCCCAGAAGGATCCATGTAAGGCCATGCGATGAGGGGGAGGGAGGGGAACGAGGGTGCCCGGGCCTGTCCCCGTCTCTCAGGGGCCCAGGGAAGAGCATCTTGATGGCTACAACCGCGGCAGAGGGAGCAGAGGAGCCGGGCAGGGTGGACGGGCCTGGATGGGAGTGGGGAGTGCAGAGAGAAGCGAGCATCATGGGTGCTGTGGGAGTGTCCAGGCCTAACGTAGCGGTGCTGGGTGGCTGAGAGCCGGGGCACTCCAAGTGGCACCAGGCCCTGGAAGGCAGGAGCCGTTCTTATCCCCAGCCAACAAGTGGGGAAACATTCACAGAGAGGTATGCAAGTTACTCAGAGTCACAGAGCAAAGTCGTGGTGACGGTCTGAACCTGGCACGGTCTGACTGTGAGGTTCACACTCTCTGCTCCAGGCCACCTTCCTCACATCTATCGGCTACCTATGCTGATCCCCACAGAAACACGGTCTCTGTTGCTGGACCACTCGCCGCTGGAGCAGCCATGGCCAGAATCTCAGGGGCCAGAAGAGGTCATGGACCACAGGCTCCCTGGGCTTGGAGGCCATCTACTCCACTTGCCTAGTCCCTCCACAGGATGGAGGTGCCCGGTCATCTGACATAGCTGAGACCTCTCCCTACGTCCATCATGTCCCAGTGGGGGCAGGTCTCCTAGAGCTACCATGCCGGTGTTCACAGCCCCGTGAGTAGGGAAGTTCTCCACTACGTCTGACTTAAGTCTTTGATCCCCGGTTGTAAATGGAATCTCTTTGCCATCCTCTCTCCAGAACAATCCTTCAGACACTTAAAGGAAGATACGCAGTGCCTCCTTACCCTTCTCTTCCTGGGGTCAAACAATCTCGAGTGCCTCCAGCCCCTCCTTCTCACCCAGGTTTCTCTGAGACCCTCTCCTGATGCCCCTTGAGTCTTGTCAAAGCTGCAGACCGCTGACTGACCAGAGGACATATTTTAGTCAGAGTCAGGACAGCAAAATATTCTCCTCTGTCTTGGTCTTAACAAGGAGCAATGCTTATAAATTGGCGGCGTGCCTCTTTGGAGCCCCCTCCCTGCCTTATCTCTACACCTGTCCCAGCCCATAGCTCTCGTCAGCCTTCCACTTTCAGATCACTTTGCTCTCTTTTGGGGGAAGGAGCTGATAAGCCAGTTCCTCCAGATTACACCTTCTGTATTATTTCTCCCAGAGGAAATCAGTCTATCTACGTTTAGACCGAAAACCGTTATACCAGAGAAATGAATATCTAAAGGTAGAATATCCTAGTCAGGGAAGCTAGCTGTGCACTCCCAAGCACATTTGGTGGAAAAAATATATCTGCATTCATTTAATAATGATCATAGAAAACAATATGTATGTTAATAAGAAAGCCGGTTAAACACTTTGCAAACAAGATGATCTTCCTTAACCAACCAGGCAGCTGATGAGACAGCTCCAATATAATTAACGATTTCATCCATCTCACCAAGTGCCTGAATCTCCCTTGGTTGGACTATCTGGACACCGTAGCCCATCATCCCAGCTTTTAGCAAGACAAATTGGCTGGAAATCTACCACATTCACAAGTGCTCCTGATAGGCATAAGGAGTAAGATAGGGGGTGCATTATAGATTTAACAGGGTGCCCCATTTTTTCCATTCTCTGAGAGCAATGATCTACAACCTGAGATGCTCATTAAAATTACAAGGAAATCTTTTCATGTCAATACCTGGGTCCAGTGCTAGACCAATTTCCATCTTTAGGCTTCATGTGTGGGGATTGTTGTTGTCAGTGTTTGAGAATTTAAAAGAAAAACTACCCAACCCCTAGGATGGCTCTCTACGAAGAAGAGGGCTGTGTTACAGGGTCCATGAGACAGTGGGTACCAGAACAATTCTGCCCTTGACCTCTGGAGCCATATGGTGCCCTGGAAGAGGCCATGTGCCCTGGGATCCCGTGCACGAAGTTGCAGAGCCTGGTGGAGAGCCCCTCGCCAGGCTCAGCCCAGAGGATGGCTCATCCTCCCTGGAAAATTGTCATGTCAAGTGCAGGCATCTGGGCCACACTCACTCGCAACAAGACCACACCAGCGGTAACCCTTGGGCTGAAAACAACACAGAACCAGTGTTCAACAGCAACCCCAGGTGGCGAGGAGAAGCGGGACATCCGAGACCACGCCTCCCCCCTCACAGGTGTGCGTGGAAGCAGAACTGATTTCCCTGTGAGCTTCAAATGCCCTGGAGAGTTCTCAGACCGTTCATAAAGACAGCCTCAAAAAAGCAAAGAATATACCGACTTCCCTACCAATAAAATTTCAAGTGTCAATATTTGATTGTAAAAATGAATTCGCTGTATCTGTATTTGCACCTCCAGTTTGCAAAGCGTCTCATACAAATTATGCAAAAAAAGCTAGCACATCCCAGCTTCACGTAATTTAGTATTTAACCTTGCACATGGCCTCAACAAGAGCAGCTACATTTCAGGGCAGTAAATCTCGAAGTTCTTTGATCGTAGTTTGTGTCATCCCTAAAGTCTCAGTTTCTGCCCTGTCTTCCCACTTGGTTAGTCCTTATGTCAATAGAGGCCATCGGCACGACCTCTATCTTCACAGAGCCCTACACCTGGGCTTGGGGACTATGGACTACCCTGCATCCTGGCCTGCAGCCTTCCCTGCCCTGAGCTGAGCTCTGCTTCTTGCCCTCCCCGGAGCCCGTGGTGCTACGAGAGGCGGGGCAGTACCGGGGGAGCACTGCTGAGAGGCAAGAGACCTGGGTTCAAGCCCTGGATTTTCAGCTTGCGGTGCTTCCTTGAGCTGAGGCCCCTCAATTCTCTGGGCTTCGGTTTCTTCCTCTGTAAAAGGAGAAGGCGAAGCGAGAAGATCTCAGAGGCCTCATTAGGTTGACTATCTGCGGTTGGTAGCAGGAGGTGCTGGTAACAGGGTTGGAAAGGACCTCATTAGGGGTCAATTTCTCCACCCTCTTGTTTACACCAAACAATCCCGAATATTTGATCACCTCGCCCAGTTTCTAAAATGTTCGTGCACATGGGCTTTTTAAAAATCTCCTACATTTATTCCTCCAAAATCTCAGTCTCTGTGATCCAGCCTCTATGCAGGTCTATGATACTAAGAAAAAAAATCCACTGACTCAACCTTCCACCAGCACAATAACCTAAAGGCTTGCTAAAATCTCTGTTATGTCAGCCCCAGGCGTCAAGCCCCTGCGTGTTGAGTTTTGCTACAAGCTGTCCCTGGATAATGGGAGCTTGAGGAGAACTGAAATGGGTGAGTCCTGTGGTCAGGGCAAGGGCATGGTGTCATGGACCAAACAATAGAGGGTTTGCAGCAGAAGGACAAAAGTTGCAGGCCAGGTCCAGGTAGGCAGTTCCAAATCCAATGATAAGAAATTGGGGATGCTGGGTAAAAAAGGACTGTGCAAGTAGCAGGTAAGTAAGAGTTGAGAAAGAGAGGAAAAATCAGATTCCAAATGAACAATGGGGTATAGGGCCTGGATCTCTTCTTGGACTGCAGTCCAAGCGGCTGTGCAGGCTTTTTCTCCTGTCACTGAGGCATTCAAAGGGGAAATGCCACAGTGGACTCTGGGTACAGTGGGCATAGATTCACTTTTTATTTCTTTCTTTTAATTTTCAGAGAAGAAGCCTCTGTCCTGGATTACAAACCCAATTCTGCCTAGACATCCTAAATCTCAGTTCTCAGGTCAACACAGAAGAACTTCCCTTCCCAGGAAAGCCAAGTGTTTGCCTCACCAAGTACTCACAACCTCACGCTGGTGTCAGATATGAAAAAACACTATTGACCCTTTGATCAAAAGTGCTGGGGACTTCAGTGCATTATAGTGATGCATGAGCCCTGAACATCCATCACTGGAGCCATTAGCTGAGTCCATGGAAACCCTCCTTGTGACTCATCCCCTGGGCCTCACAGGAAAGGTTTGTTGAAGGATCAGGAGAGTCTGTGCCGTGGCAGCAGGGGGAGGGGAGAGGCAGATGGGGAGGTTTTTCTGTTTGTTTTTCTTTTTAATAAATATTTTTGTTTTATTTACTTATTTTTAATTAATAGACTTTTTTGAGCAGCTTTTAGGTTTATAGAATAACTGAGGAGAAAATACAGACAGTTCCCATATATGACCTCACCCTCCTCACAAGTTTGTCCTGTTACTAACATCTTACCTTAAAGAGGCACATTTGTTACAATTGGTGGGCCAACATTGATGCGTTATTATTAACCAAGTCCATAGTTTACATTAGGGGTCACCCTGTGTTGTACATTCTATGGGTTTTGACAAATGTATAATGAAAAGTATCCACAATTACAGTATCCTACAGTAGTTTCACTGCCCTAAAAACTTGTGCTCCACCTGTTCAACCCTCCCTCTCTACCCTCAAGCTTCAGGCAGCCACTGAACTGTTTACTGTCTCCATGATTTTATCTTTTCCAGAATGTCATATAGTTGGAATCACACAGATATAGCCTTTTCAGATTGACTTCTTTCACTTAGTAATATGCATTTACATTTCTTCCATGTCTTTTCATGACTTGACAGCTCATTTTTTTAAATCACTGTATAATATTTCATTGTATGGATGTACAAGAGTTTATCTATTCACCTATTGAAGGACAAATTGGTTGCTTCCAAGTTTTGGCAATAATGAATAAAGCTTCTATAAACCTTCATGTGCAGGTTTTTGTATGGACATAAGTTTTTAACTCTTGAGTAAATGCCAAGGAACATGATTGCTTGATGATATGGTTAGAGTATATTTAGTTTTGATAGAAACTGCCAAACTGTCTTCTAAAGTGGCTGTACCATTTTTCATTCCCACCAGCAATGATTGAGAGTTCCTGTTACTCCATATCCTCACCAGCATTTGGTAAGAGACATAAATCTGTGTTTATCTATATCTATCTCTATATCCATCGATCTATCTATCTATCTATGATCTATCTATCTACATATCTATCTCTATGAAGAGATTTATTATAGGGAATTGGCTCACGAAATTATGGAGGCTGACAAGCTCCATATGGTGCTGGAGAGCCAATGGTGTGGTTCCAGTCTAAGTCTGGAGGCCTGAGAACCAGAAGAGCTGATGATATATTTCCAGTCTGAAGGCCAGTAGGCTCGAGACCCAGGAAAAGATGATGTTTCCATTCAAGTCTGAAGGCAGGAAAAAGCCAATGTCCCACATTGAAGGCAGTCAGGCAAAATCAATTCTCTCTTACTTAAGGAAGCGTCAGCCTTTTTGCTCTTTTCAGGCCTTCAACTGATTGGATGAGGCCCATTCATGTTATAGAAGACAATCTGCTTTATTCAGTCTACTGATTTAAATGTTAATCTCACCCAAAAACACAGAGAACACCCTGAATAATATTTAACTAAATAGCTGAGTACCCCATGGCCCAGTGAAGTTGACATATAAAATTAATTACCACAGTTATCAAATTTGTTAGCATAGAGTTGTTCATAATATTCTTTTATTATCTTTTTAATGTCCATGAGATCTGTAGTGATGTCCCTTCTTTCATTTCTAATATTAGTAATTTGTACCTTCTGTTTTTTTCTTAGTTAACCTGGATAGAGATGTACAATCTTATTGATCTTTTCAAAGAAACAGCTTTTGGTTTTGTGGATTTTCTCTATTGATTTCTTGATTTCAATTTCATTGATTTCTGCTCTAATTTTTATTATTTTTTTTTCTTCTTACTTTGAATTTAATTTTCTCTTCTTATTCTAGTTTCCTAAGGTGAAAGCCCTGATTATTGATTTAGGTCTTTCTTCTTTTCTCATATACGCATTCAATGCTAAAAGTTTCCCTCTAGGCATTGATTTTGCTGCATCCCACATATTTTAATAAGCTGTATTTTAACTTTTATTTTGTTTGAAATATTTTAAAATTTTTCCTAAGACTTCTTCATTGACCCATGTGTCACTTAGAAGTGTCTTGTTTAATTTCCAAGTATTTGGGGGCTTTCAAGCTATCTTTCTATTACTGATTTCTAGTTTAATTTTATTGTGATCTGAGAGCATATTTTGTACCATGTCTGTTCTTTCAAATGTGTTAAGCTGTGTTTAATGGCCCACAAAATGGTCCGTCTTGGTGAATGTTCCATGTGAGTTTGGGAAGAATGTGTGTTCTGCTGTTGTTGGATGAAGTACTCTATTAAATGTCAGTTAAATCCAGTTGATTGATGTGCTGTTCAGTTCTAAAATATCCTTAATGAGTTTTTGCCTGCTGGATCCACAATAACTGAGAGAGGAGTGTTGAAGTCTCCAACTCCAAGAATGGATTCATCTATTTCTGCTTGTAGTTCTATCAGTTTTCGTCTCATGTATTTTGACATTCCGTTGTTAACACATACACATTAAGGATTTATGGTCCTTTATCGTATGTAATACCTCTCTTAATCTCTGATCATTTTCCTTGCTTTGGTGTTGGCTATGTCTGAAATTAATACAGCTGCTTCTGCTTTCTTTTGATTAGTGTTAGAATGGTATATCTTTCTCCATCTCTTTACTTTTAGTCTATCTATATGTTTATATTTAAAGTGGGTTTCTTGTAGACAACATATACTTGGGTTTTGTTTTTTTATCCATTCCGACAATCTTTGTCTTTTAATTGGTGGATTTAGATCAATGATGTTTAAAATGATTATTGATATAGTTGTATTAATATCTACCATATTGTTCCTCTTTTCTATTTGTTGCCTTTGTTCTTTGTTCTTATTTTTTTGTCTTCCACTCTTTTTCTGCCTTCTCTCATTTTAACTGAATATTTTGTATGACTCCATTTTTTTTCTCCTCTCTTAGCATATCAATTATATTTTGTTTTTTACTACTTTTAGTGGTTGACCTTTAGTTTGCAATACATATTTCCTACTAATCCAAGCCCTATCTCAAGTAACACTATACTGCTTCATAGTGCAGTTACTTTATAATAGAGTGTTCCCAATTCCTATCCCTACATCCCTTATAACATTGTTGTCATTCATTTCACTCATCCGTAATCTATAATCATCTAATACTCTGTTGTTATGATTATTTTGAACAAACTGTTATCTGTTATATTTATTAAGAATAGAAAATTAAAAGATTTTCTTTTACTTTCATTTATTTCTACTCTAGTGCTCTTCTTTAATTATGTAGATCTGATTTGCTGACCTATATCATTTTCCTTCTTTCTGAAGAATTTCATTTAATGTTTCTTACCAGGCAGTCTACTGATGACATATCCCCTCAATTTTTTCTGAGAAAATATTTCTCCTTCAGTTTGGAAGGTTAATTTCGTTGGCTGTTCTTCTTTTCCACCACTTTGGGTATTTCACTCCATTCTGCTTGCTTGCATGGTTTCTGAAAAGACATAGAACATTATTCTTGTCCTTGCTCCTCTGTAAGCAAAGTGTTTTTTCTTCTGGCTTCATTCAAGATTTTTTCTTCATCTTTGATTTTGAAGTTTGAATATGATTTACCTAGGTATAGATTTATACATATATATATTTTTTTTTTGCCTGCTTGGTGTTCCCGGATCTTTCTGGATCTGTGGTTTGGTCTCTTTCCTTAATTTGGAGAAATTATCAGTCATTATTTCTCTAAATATTTCTTCTGCTCTTTTCTCTCTTTCTTCTCCCTCTGGTGTTACATGTACGTTATACATCTTGTAATTGTCCCACAGTTCTTGGATATTCTGTCCTACATTTTTCATTCTTTTTTCTCTTTCATTTCTGTTTTAGAATTTTCTATTAACATTTCTTCAAGTCCACTGATTCTTTCCTTCAAGCCTATTGGTGAGCCTATCAAAGACACTCTCCATTTCTCTTACAGTGTTTTTGATCTCTAGCATTTCCTTTGGATTCTTTCTTAGATTTTCCATCTCTCTGCTTACATGACCCATCTGTTCTTTCTGTTGTCTAAGGTTTTGTATTAGAATTCTTTAGCATATTAATCATAGCTGTTTAAACTCCTGGTCTGATTATTCCAGTATCTCTGCCATCTCTGAGTCTTATTCTGATGCTTTTTCCATCTCTTCAAACTGTATTTTTTGTCTTTAGTATGCCTTGTAATTCTTTGTTAAAAGCTAGATGTGATGCACTGGGTAAAAGGAACTGAGGCACGTAGGCCTTTAGTGTGAGGTTTTATGTTCCTCTGGCCAGGGGTTAAATAGTGTTCACTGTTTGCTGTAGCCATCAGAAGCTAAGATTTCCTCTGGTGTCTTTGTTTTAATCCCACTATTTTCTCTGGACTTCCCTAGAAACTATTTCTTAAATAGAATCTGAATTTTGTCATTCTTTGAGCTGCACTTCCTGCTATTCTACAGGAGCCCTGATGATGTGGTGGTGAGATATGGAGAGAGAGGAAGCATTCTATAGTCCTGTGATTAGGTCTCAGTCTTTTAGTGAGCTTGTGTCTCTAGGCTGTGACTTTCATAAGTGCTTCCTGCTTTTGTTTTGTTTATTCCCCTTAGATGAGACAGGAAGGTAGAGGGCCTGGAGTTGGGTATTTTTCTACCCCAGGAGGAAGGCTGGACAGAGCTGGAGCTGGATCTTTCCCTTCTCTTAGGTCAATTAGGCTCTGATAAAACCCCAGTTGATTAGGCTCTGATAAAATAGTTTCTGTTGAGGGAAGAACAAAATGCTCCGGGTGTGTTGCAAAATGGCTACTTTTCCCCTCTCCCTGCCAGAAACGAGGAGATTGTTCTCTCGTCTTCACTGTGAGAATCTGGTGGGGCTCCTAGAGGTAAAACTCACAAAAGTGTTTGTGCTGCCCTACGACTGGGACCCCTGGAGTTTTTAATTTTCAGTGTCCATGCTGAGCCTCCAACGACTTGTCTGTTACAGTTTAGGTTCTCCTACTCTGGCACTGGTTCCTGCAGAGGGTTCTGCCTATGGCCTTCTGCTCCAGTGAGATGTGATTCTCTGTGTCAGCCTGTCTATCTGTCCAATTTTTAGGGCAGTAGTTTGCCCTGTGATCTTAATTCTTTGACAAATCTTAGAAGAGTTGTTGATTTTCAGTTTGTTCAACTTTTTTCTTATTTTAAGGTCAGAATGGGGCCGGCCCCGTGGCTTAGCGGTTAAGTGTGTGCACTCCGCTGCTGGTGGCCCGGGTTCGGATCCCGGGCGTGCACCGACGCACCACTTCTCTGCCTATGCTGAGGCTGCATCCCACATACAGCAACTAGAAGGATGTGCAACTATGACATACAACTATCTACTGGGGCTTTGGGGGGGGGGAGCGGAAGTCAGAAGTTATCATTTCTAAGCTTCTTACATGCTAGACCAGAAACCAGAAGTCCTTTGGTAATGTTTTTAATTTTAGACTAGTTTTGGATATACAGAAAACTTGTGAAGAGAGTACAGTTCCCATATATCCCACACCCAGTTTTTCCTACTGTTAATATCTTATATCATATATTTGTCAATAATATTCCTATTGTAACATCTTACATTGTATATATGTCACAGCTAATGATCCAATATTGATGCATTATTATGATTAACTAAAGTCCATAGTTTATTCATTTTTTCCTTACTTTTTCTCCAATGTTCTTTTTCTGTTGCAGGATTCCATCTATAATACCACATTACATTTTGTCATCACGTCTTCTTAAGCTCCTCTTGGCCATGATGGTTTCCCAGGCTTTCCTTGTTTTTCAATATCTTGACAGTTTTGAAGAGTATGATTCAGGTATTTTGTAAAATGACCTTTAACTGGGGTTTGTCTGATGTTTTTCTTATGATTAGACTGAGCTAATGGGTCTTTGGGAGGAAGACCTTGGAGGTAAAGTGCTGCACTCATCACATCATGGCAAGTATACATACTATCAACACAACTCATCATTGTTGATGTTAACTTGACCACCTGGCTGAGGCAGTGTGGGTCAAGTTTCTCTGCTGTCAAGTTACTTTTATCACTCTTTCCCTCCTCGGAAGGAAGTTGGTATTTGGCAAGACTTTTTCAATTCAGGATTCTCAGAGAGGACTTCCCTTCTTGCTTCCCCACAGAAGGCACACCAGAAGTCCACATGCTCTCATTCACCCTCTCATTCATTCATTCATTCATTCAGTAAACACTTAATTGGTGTCCACTATGTGCCTGACCCCATGACAGGCCCTGAATCTCAAGTGCAGAACAAAGCAGACCAGGTCCTTGTCCTGGGGAAACTTACAGTCTATTAGGAAGACAGACAGTAAACAAGCAAACACAAAATAAACTCAAATCACAGTGGTCATGAAAGCATGAGAGTGTGGGAGGAATCAAGGGGCTGAAATTAGATGAGATTGGGCAGGAAACCTGTCTGCGTCCAGAGTGCCAGGGATGTCAGCAGGCGAGGGGGCAGAGAGGCTGAGAGCTGTGCTCAGCTGGGGTACTGGCACGTGCAAAGGCCTGAGGTTGGGAGATGGAGAGTGGCTAGCCAGTGGTGTTGCTTTCACTGACTTTTCTCATCAGACTTTGCTCTACTCCAGGTCAGACACAGTGTCTTCTCCTCTGTGTCCGATTCACTACAGGCTGACAGACAGAGTCAGGGCCGTCATGGAGGTTTGTGCAGTTGGTTTGGGGGCCAACAAACCATCCTTTGGGCCTGTTTCTGCATCTCTGAAAAGGTCGTGTTTAGGAAGAGGAGGGGTGGAGGGCCTCACAGACAGAGAGAAAAGGTGCCAGCAGTTAGCAAGGACACAGGCACAGCCAATAAGGCAGATGAAACAAGGCCCAGGAGCTGGGATGACAAAAGCCAATGAGAAGGTGCTTTGAGGGAAGTCGGTCAGACTTCAGACTCCTGAGCTCACTTTGCAGCCCCCTAGAACTTGAGAGAGCTGCAGTCTTCCAGCGCAAGCGGGAAGCCGATGTTTTCCAGATATGCTCACCTTCCAGGCACACAGTCCTTGCACGCGGTGACGCAGACACCCCTGGCTGGCTGTTCCTATACCTGCAGGCCTGACCCAGGTGTGCTGTGCCTGGAAACCAGAGCAGCCCTGGGTGGGCGAGAAGAGAGAGAGAGAGACGGGAAAGGAGACTTGCCAGTGCCTGAGCCTTCTGTAATTAAAGCCAACCTCCTTCCAGCTGGGACCAAAGGAGGTGTGTGGGCTTCTGCTTTGGTTCTCAGTGCAGTTAGTAGGGGGAGGGAGTCAGAGAGAGGGCCTTTTAGGCCCACTGTAACCAGTCTCAGGCTCCTCTACCTCCCTATTCCCCAGCACCAAGCCCACTGATGCTCTTCTTACATCTCCGTACTCTCCCGACCACCACAACCTCTTCGCAGTGCTCCTTTCTGCAACACACACGTGTGCACACACACATGCACACATTCACACACAGACACTCTCATGCACATACTCACATGTACTCATACATCAAACCCCCCGAAGCCCATATGGAGCCTGTCTATTGCCGTCTATTGCCTGCCTTCTGTGTGTCGGCCCTGGCAATCCTGAGATCGGTGTCATTGTCCCCATTTCACAGGTGAGGACACACTCAGAGTGGTCAAATGATTTAGGCAAGAGAATGAGAGGACTGCAATGGGGAGCAGGTCTATCTTCCTAAAACCTGTGTTCTCAGGCCAGCCCCAGTGGCCTAGTGGTGAAGTTCGATGTGCTCCACTTTGGTGGCTCGGGTTTGGTTTCCGGGCATGGACCTACACCACAAGTCTGTCAGTGGCCATGCTGTGGTGGCAGCTCACATACAAAAAGAGGAAGATTGGCAGCGGATGTTAGCTCAGGGTGAATCTTCCTCAGCAAAAATAAATAAATAAATAAAACCCATGTTCTTTCTATTACACTCATGTGGTCCCTCAATGCAGTAAGAGAACAATTAGGAAAAGGGCACATTTCTTCTAGAGAAGAGAGGGTTGGGTAGAGGAAAAGATCACCCCACTGCACCAGGTCACAGCATGACAGCACCACAGTGTACGGTACAGAGCAAGATGAGTGTCCCGTGGGATCGTGGTGTCCGAGTTCAGCACAGCCTTGATGAGTCCTCGGGCTGGGACTGCCTGCACCTAGGTCCCAACTTTACCACATATCTGCTGTGTGGCTGGGCAAACTGCTAAAAGTCTCTGTGCTCGGAGACAGGGGTGCTACCCCACAGGGTGCTCATGAGAATTGGAAGAATCTGGTCGTAAAGCCCTGAAGCAGTTCCAGGCACAGGGAAAGCGCTGGGTAAGTACTGGCTCTTGGTTATTCTCACATGTCCACAGTCACGCACCCCAGGGAGCTCCCTGGGCAGCTCTGCAGGCCCAGATGGTGCCACCTAAGGGGTCCTCCCAGCCCAGGTGGGCAGCCAGCCCTGCACTCACCCGTCTCCGAGCTGTCAGCACTTCCTAACTGCCAGCACAGCCCATCCTCAGCGCCAGCGCTGGAATCCACTCCTGGCCAGGCTTTCTGGTTTTTATGATGGACACATAGGAGTGAAGGAATGAGTGCAAAGTGCCTGCCCACCCCAGATTCTCCCAGCTCTTCTGTGAGCAGGCAGACCTTCTCATTGGCTCCCCTTTACAGAGAAGGGAGCTGGGGCTTGGAGAGTTGTCCAAGTGATTTGATCAGAATTCTGCAGCAAGAAAGAGTCAAAGTGTAGACCGCAGCCTCCGAGGCTGAGGGGGGATGTGAGGCAGTCACACGCTGCCTCTGGAGGCAGACGGACTTTACTGGCTGCGTTGCTTTAAGCAAGCCCGTTAACCTCAGTTTCCCATCTGTCAACTGGGGCTAATGATGCCCCACATGGCTATTTTGAAGATGAAACGAGGCCGTGAGTGAGGTGCCAGCACCTGGGAGGGCCAGCGGATCCATTACCAGAGCTAACACACAGGCAGGTTGTCAGGGTCCTTGCCAACCTGATGCCAACAGAGAGAATCATTTGAACCACGCACACTTGCTTGGCTCCTCTTTAAGATGACAGCTCTTTTACCCTCCCTTGTTCCCTCCTCCTTCCTCCAGCAAACATTAATTATATATGAAGTTTCCCTCCAGCAGAAGGGTTATAATTAATTTATGTTGGGACCATAATAGATTCCAATACCAACTCTGTCTCGTGGCCTCCAACTGTGCTCTGACTGCTGTTTGCTGCAGGCGTAGCTCCGTGCTCACTGTGGGAAGTGGCCTCCTGCAGCATGCCCTTCCCCAGCTCCTGGGAAGAGAAGCAGCCAGAAGGGACAATGGAGACATGGGCTCTCTGTCCACGGAGATCACGGAAGGCTCTCCATGCCCTACCCCCCCTCCTGGCTACTGAGCCCAGAAATAAAGGAGCACACACCTGGTCACCAGACCTGGCGTGGAATCTCAGCTCCTCCTTGCAATTGATGTGTAACCTAAGACAGTCACCCAACCACTGTAAGCCTCAGCTTTCTCATTTATAAAAATGGAACAATATAGTAACATATATCGCCTTAAGGGATTTGTGAGGATTAAATCAGACAAACTTGTGTAAAACATTCACAACAATATCAAGCACTCACCATGTACTTAATAATAACAACAACAGTAGCTAGTAAGTCACGAGCATTTACTGTGTGCAGGCACTGTGCTGGCTCATTCCATCCTCACAACAACCTGTGAAGTTGGTCCCATGCCAGCTTCCTGGGTATTGCGGCAAGAGGCTATCCTAATAGTACGGTCCTTCTTTAGGAAGACACTGTCTGGTGGGGCAGGTGGAAGGTGGGCCCAGTGCCATCCCTGGGGAGGAGGCCCTGCCTGAGCTCAGAGACCAGGGTGGTGCCTGGCTACTGCTACCCAAGGTCTTTTCAGGGAGCAGAGAGGGGAGAGGGGAAAGGTTGTTCACTTCCGAGGGGGTCCCTGTCACTCCCAGACTGCAAGGACCTGAGGAGTAAGCATCTGAAAGTGGAGATTATAAACTCCACTGGAAAATCGAGGAGGGGAGCTCTGGCTGCCTGCTACGAGGGAGCTGGGCAGAGCAAGCATCCTGGAAAGAGGGACTGAAAGGGTTTGTTGGCCGATGGACACAGATCAAAGAAAGAAGTTCCCTGAGACGCTGAGGGCCACATCCTTTCTGACCAACTCCCATGACCACCCCAGGGCTCCATGCAGGAGCCCGCCTCCCCTCCCGGGAGTACCCCCATGACACTTCACAACCTTTATTTCTCTGAGCATTCTGTCCTGGGCCCATTCCTCACACAGCACACCCAGCCACCGAGCCATTTGCCCCTGGTGTCCCTAGGCATTAATGCGCAAGTGTCCTTGAGCACCCAATGCCTTCCGTGCCTGGTCAGTGCCCTCAGCCCTGCTCCCCAGGTCCTGCATCCTCTAGTCTGTCTTCTTCAGGGACCTCATGCTTCTGAACCCCTCTCTCTCAGCCCTGATTTAGGCATCTGCACAGTGCCTACACATTCCTGATAGTTTAAAACATATTTTTTTTGTAATTTGGCTATTGCCCGTGACCCCAATAAAATGTCAGATTTGGAGTTGTGGGCTTTTTAAAATCTTTTTAAACTACTGTATCTTCAAAGCCTATAACAGTATGTGGAACAAAGCAGGTTTTCAAGAAGTAGATGTCTAACAAAGGAATGAGCAAAATAAAATGCGCTATCCTTCTCTTCTACTCGGTCTACAATAAAACCAGGTAGAGAACAACCCAGGAATGTATGGATATATATTCACATGTGCACACATGTACCTAGACACATGCCCACACATCTGTGGTATATGCGGAGGAGGAAGCCCCAGCGAGGAGAAACCTACGCTTTTGTTCAGGAAGACACGTTCCACGAGAAAAGAGAGGCCATGAGCTGAAAATAGAAAGACATTAGACAAACAAACTGATCTTAAAGAACACACAGACTAATGCTATCTGCTATCTGGCACTGAGGAGCTGGACACAGGGATGCAGAGAGACCGGGGTGGTCAAGAGCTTCCTTGATGTCCAACAAGGCCGGCCCCGGCAACCCACAGACAGAGGGGCTGCAGCTGCCGCCAGGTCTCATCTGACCCAGAAGTGAGCAAGACCAGCCTGCCAGCGAGTGAAGGGCTCAGGCATGTAGGAATGGGGCCCGCTCAGGCCTGAGCTGCCCCTCCAGGAGGGACGCACTTTCCCAGTGGAGTGCAGTGGTGTTTCTCCAGCCTATTCACTGAGGTCACAGAACCAGCTGTTGAAGGGAACAAGAATGCCTAAAACCTTAGCTTTCAAAGTCCTGAATTGGCTGCTGGATTTGCTGCTGAACCTCAGGCGAAGTGCACTAACATCTCTGAGCCCCAGTTTTCTCAAGGTGACTCACGCCTCGTTTGCACGGGACCATCATGGTGGACGTCTAGTGGCCCAACAGACTGATTAGTCACACTCCTTTCGCTTCAGAAGAGTCTCAATTTGGACAATAAATTATACTGTCGCTCTAACCATAAATTCCTGCTACAGTTTGTATAAGGATTAAGTGAGCTGACACATGCGAGAGTGGTCAGCACAGCGTCTGGCGCACGAATGTTCATGGGAACAGTTAAATACCTATCACGCTGCATCCGGCCTGGCACAAGCCCCTAGGGCCCTGTCCCGCTGCTACCTCTGACCACTCTCTCCCTCTGCCCATCCCTTCTGGGATCTGCTGCTTTTACCTCCTCCCACTCCCCCGGTCTGCCTATCCCTAGCTGAGTGACTCATGGCCACTGACAGTTCTGGCAGAGAGTGCTTCCCTGCCCGGGGGGCCACAGCTCCCCGCGATGGATGATCTCCTGTCCTGGTCACACAGGTAATGGACGGTGAGGCCATTTAGGGAAGCGCTCCCTTATCTCACCCTGGTAAAGCTTCCCTCTTCCTCTTCTTGAAAAACGGGCAGCTGGCCCATGTGGGAGCCGTGACCACTCTTCAGAACCTTCACCAGGATTGACGGATGGAATTTCTGCACTTTGCAAAGAAATTTTGCAGTGAGAGCTTCTCCCTTGGGCTTTGCTTGCCTCCCTGCGAGGAAGCACAGACTGTAGAGGCTGGAAGGAATCTTTTGTACAAACGTCTGTTTCTACAGACGAGGAAAGAGCCTTTCAGAG
The DNA here is from genome assembly GCF_057802395.1 of Ceratotherium simum simum. Lineage (NCBI taxonomy): Eukaryota > Metazoa > Chordata > Mammalia > Perissodactyla > Rhinocerotidae > Ceratotherium > Ceratotherium simum. Next base: position 85,596,911 of record NC_141906.1, on the reverse strand, counting down.
AGCGAGGGGCTGGTGAGGTCACAGAGCTCCAGGTCAAGGGCCAGGCAGCCGCTCCATGTCCTCCCATGCTGTGAGCTTGCTGGGCAGGAATGTGAGCAGTTATGGGGCAACAGGAGGAGCAGAGGTGAGAGGCCAGAGTAGAGACTAGACCTGTAGGAAGGCAGCACTCTGCAAGGCCCTGCTCTGTTAGGGCTCACCAGCAGCCTGTGACCCTCTACCCTGTCCAGGTAGGACCTCTGCCCACAGACCCATGCTACCATGAGAGCGGGACCATGCACCCCACCAGATTCTGTCCTGACTCTGCCCTTTGTGACCATGCACAGGGGGCTACCAGATTGGAAGGAAACAGAGCACCAGGATGCCCTGCAGTGTAAGGACATACTTATACTAAGAAAGTGTGCTGTTACCTGCAATGCACATTTAACTGGGGGTCCTGTGTTTTATCTGGCAGTCCTGCACGCACAAGGTCGTCTCTGCTGAGAGCTTGGAGTACAAGCAGGTGTTGCCAGGGAGGTCTGCCCTTGGAGAGCGAGGCCCGGGGTCATGGCCTCGAAGCCTGGAAGAGGCCTCGACAGACAAGAGCAGGCAAGGCCCCATGCAGCTCGAGGAAGGGGTCCCCCAAAGCTCTTGGCTGGCCGTGTGTTAGCTCAGAGCCAGGCATCTGCTAGAAACAGGAGGGAACTCGGGAAGAGGGAAAGAATGTCCCTCTGGAGCAGGTACTGCAGCGCACGGTTCACTCTCACCCCTGAGACTGTCTCTGTGCTCCAGGCCTCTCGGGGAGGGGATGGCAGAGCAGACCGGGGGGCAGACCAGCTTGGCCCCGAGCTCAGCCACGCGGCTCTTCCTCCATAGGACCCTTGGCAAATCACAGAACTTCTTTCTGCCTTACACCTGGGCGCACAGATGTCCATGCACAGATTACATGAGATGTTCGATGCCCAAGAGGTCCTCAAAAAAAATTGCTAAATGACTGAATGGACTCAGCCATAATGGAGGATTTCTTTGTTTAGTATTCTTATCTCCCGTCAGTTCTGCTAATTCTTCACCCACAGTCTCGCAGAACGCTGCCTCTCCCCCGCTCTCCACTCTCTCCTGTTAGCTGACTATGAGACTCTCGCTCTGTCCTCCAAGTCCCTCACCACTTCTATGAGGTTGTCACCTTCATCTCCGGTGGCTGTGATGTGGGGGATGTCCTCTAACCTGTCTTCCACGTCACTCATTATTTCCTTCACTGCATTTGCTAGCTGTTTAGCTTGCCCATTAGATTTTATTTTTAACACAATCTTTGTTAATTTTGAGAAGTTCATTTTTTCATACCTTCTTGTTCTTTTATCATAATGTCTTGTTCCTTGTTTAGGTTTTATGTGTGTCTATCACTAATAATTTTATAGACTCTTTCATATTGTTGTATTACCCTCGGTGCTGTGGGGTTCCAGTACTCCTGGTTCTTGGGCTGCTGAGTCTAGCTCATAAAAGAATGTATCCAATATGTTAGACATTTTTATTGTGAGCTTATAATCAGCAAAGACTTTTTTCTCAACGAAAATCCTCTATGACCTGACTTGTTGGTTAGCTTCTTCCTGGCACCTTGGAGTATCACAGACCTGGGATCAATTTTACCTTCATTGCTCAGCTGGGGAATCCTGGCCCACAGGGAACTGTCAATTCCAAGTCCAAACCAACGCACAACAGTCAGGCACCAATGACGCAACCGAGGCTCTCCACCTGAATCACAGACAGAGCTGTTCTCCCCTGCTCCCTGGGCACTGGCAGGCTTCCTGCCTCCCCTTCAGTGACAGCACTTACCTGTAAGAGTGCCTTGCCTGTGTAGGCTCAAGTTCTTCTCTCCTATCCACATGTGGTTAGAGCCCAAAGCCTTTCACACACATGCACACATGAACATGCATGCACACACGTACAAGTGCACACACACATGCACCCACTTACACAAATGCAAGCATGAGTGTGAATGCACACACACGCAGTCACTGAAGTGTTACTTCGCACCCTAGAGTGCTGACTTTTGGTGCCTTCGCACCGCTGGCGTCTGGGGAGTCTCATTTCTTTCCTGTGTCTTCGCCTATACCTTTAAAGCACATGTGCATATGGTCAGCTTCGATTCAACTGTTCTGCAGGCTTGTATGGGAGGGACCCGGCTCTTGCCAGACCTGCCACGGTATCGGCACCAGAAGCCACGCTCTGTCCTGTGGGTGTGATGTGCTCGTTGTTCCTTTCAGAGAGTCACTGGAGCAGGGCTTTGGCTCACCACGGTCCCCAGGATACTATGATGGACACTGATGGACACAGAAATCTGATTACAATCTGATGGACACTGACAAGACACTTGGGCCCAGACCCCTACTTTGCTGGGAGAGGGTGAAGACAGGATCCATGGGGCTGGCTTGGCCCCAACACCCCTGTCACTCCAGCCATGGCCTGAGCCCTGCATTCCTGCATCAAGCCTGGTAGATCCAGCATTCACAGCCAAGAGGGAGGAACGTGGTAGGCACAGCCCAGCGCCTCAGGACACTGAGGGTGCAAGCCCTCCTAGGCCAGGGATTCTGCCTAGGGACACCATGGCCTTCAAGTAGTAGCTTCCAGTGCCCCTTCTGACTCCCTGCTGACTCTACCCCAGAGGTGTGGGGCAGGCCGCCCACTGGAGGCAGGCCTTACTGCGCTCCCTCTGTGTTATTCTGCCCAGCCCGCACTGTGGGGAGGACATAGCTACAGGAGCTTGAGGCTGCCTGCACCCCTCCTCCTGGCAGCTTGCAACCCTCCCCCTCTGGCCCTGGAGTGACCCAATATGGAAACCTCTTCACCACAAGCAGAGCTGGTACAAGGGCTCTGGCCATCAGACGAAGCTGGACGATATGTGAAACACAGCAATGCCCCCATTGAGACATCCTTGCAGCCCAGAGCCTCGGGGGCCAAACCCCATCCCCTACCAGGTGACAAGGAGTGCCAGGCCAAGAGGAGGGTAGAAGCCCCGAGAGAAGGCCGCCCTGAAGGTCATCATCTCACTTTCCTGCTCCTTAGTCCACCCAATTAGCCCCAGCATCAGCCCAGCTGTGTCCAGGGGACGGTCATCTCCTCAGCCCCGACCACACAGGAGCCAGCAGGTGCCCTCCGACTTTCTGCCCCTTGCCCCACCGTGAAGGTACCCTGAAAGATGTGAGGACAGTGTGGGCTCCCTCGTACTCCAGCCTGGGGCTACTTCTACTGCCCTGTTGGGAGTCGGGCTGGGAGGAGTGGAGGGGTGAGAGAGAAAGTCTGCTTTACCCGGCCTGGAGCAATCCCCAGGGCTGCCTGAGCTGACCATGCTCGCACTGCCCACCACCACGCACCGACCCTCCTGATGTGCGCAACACAAACCTGGTCTCTCATTCGTTCAAAGGACAGGAGAGAGCCTGCCTGCCACCGTCCTCCTCCCTCCTCCTTCCTTCCACCCGTATGTTCATTCATCCACAGTCCATTCATTGTTTACCCACAATTCATCAGACTCTTTGAAGCCATATCGGCGCCATGCACTGTGCTGGGCACTAAGGATGCCGTGACATGTCACAGTCCCAGCTCTGAGCTGGGCACGAGGAACGCAGTGACGTCACAGTCCCAGCTCTGAGCTGGGCATGAGGGACGCAGTGACGTCACAGTCTCAGCTATGAGCTGGGCACGAGGGATGCAGTGACGTTGCAGTCCCAGCTATGAAAGACTGCAGTTCAGTGGGAAAGCCGGGCATGTGAACAGACAACCCACACAAAGTTGTCATAAACACCTGCAAAAGGGGCACGAGGCAGGAGAGGGCAGTCGCCTAGCATCAGGGATGGGACAACTTGAGGAGGCCGTGGGGTCAGTAGGACTCAGCGGAGGGGGCAGGAGGAAGGGGCTCACAGCAGCAAGGAGAATTGAGTGGGCACTGCCTGTTTCCCAGAGGAGAGCAGGGAGGGGAAGGGTCTTATACACTGGTCAAGGAGGGGGGTCTTGATCCTCAGAGCAATGGGGCAACCGGGGGCTTCAAACAGGGCCATTGCAGGATCAGATCTGCATCTCTGTAGGGTCACTCTGGTGCAAGTGTGGGGGTGGGGATGGTTGGAGGAGAAGACTCCTGGGAGGTGTAGTGAGGACCAGACAAAGGCAGTGGCCATGGGGATGGGAACAAGCAGGTAGACCTGAGGTGACAGGCAGCAGAATCTGTAGGACCTGCCAACTCTTGGGCGTGAGTGAGGGAGAGGCAGGAGGCAAAGATGGCCCTTGGGTTCTGACCTGTCACTTGGAGGTAAATGGGAAGGAGAGGCCCAGGGCCAGCTTCTTCTAGGCAGCAACCTGAACCACACCAGCAAGTCTGGTGGAGGAGGGCCACCCACTGGGCTCCCCTCCCAATTCTGGGTGCTTCCTCACCGCACCTCCCCCACCCCTGAGTGTAATTCCAGGACAGGAAAAAACAGGCTCTGTCCCTGCAAAGCCTGCTCCTCTGTAGACCCTGGTAAGGGAGGAGGGTTGCACGAGGCAAGGCTCATCCATTATGAATTCTCCTTGGGGACTCCAACGCCTCCAAAGCCCATTGCATTATTTTAACCTGACTTAAAGTTGACCCAGAATAGAGAGATGTCTCTCTTGTTGATTGTCATCCCCTTCTCCTGTGGTATCTTCCCTGTTTCCTTAGAAGAGGCACAGCACTTAAAGCAAATAATCGGTGTCATGCACAGCCCCACACAAACGACAGCACTTCCCCTCTGCCCAGCCACCAAATGGAGCCCAGCTACCAAATGGAGCTAGCCTTTCATCCCTCTCTCAACCTCCCCAGTTTGCAAAGAGAGCATAGTACGTTCATTTCTGATGGCATTTTGGGGAGAAATTCAAGTTATTTGGTTTCTTTGGCTAAACCACTCTGAGTTAGACAATCCTGCAGTTCTCAGGGAAGCCACTGGGCAGAGGGACTGACCTGTCCCCTAGAAGCAAGGAGCATCTCAGGTGGCTGGATACCAAGGGGCCTGAGCTCCTGGCCTGGGGGAAGAAGGAGGGGAGGCCAGAACAGAGGACTGGTTGCTAGGCAGATGTTTCCCCAGCAAATGGGGTAGTTGAGACTGTCAGTAGAGGCTAACCTTGAAAGATTTCACCATGAGAGAGAACGGAAACACAGGCACAGATACAGATACATGATGTGAAGACTGGCCTTTGTCTGGGAGGCTGGGGAGGAGGGATAAACCAGAAGAGAAACCGTGGCCCCAGCCCCATAGGGAGGGAGAAGGGAGAGGGGGACAGGAGGGAGAAACAGGTAAAGATGGAGAGGAGAGAAGGGGAAGGAGGGAGGAGGGGAGGGAAGGAGGGGGTGTGAGGGAGGGAGGGAGGGGAGGGAAGGAAGGGATGTGAAGGAGGGAGGGTGAGGGAAGGAGGGGGTGTGAAGAAGGGGTGTGAAGGAGGGAGGGAGGGTGAGGGAAGGAGGGGGTGTGAAGAAGGGGGTGTGAAGGAGGGAGGGAGGGTGAGGGAAGGAGGGGGTGTGGAGGAGTGATGGAGGGAGAGGGAAGGAGGGGGTGTGGAGGAGGGAGGGAGGCGGAGGGAAGGAGGGGGTGTGAGGGAGGAAGGGAGGGTGAGGAAAGGAGGGGGTGTGAGGGAGGGGGAGGGGGAGGGAAGGAAGGGAGCGGGAACAGGCAGGCAACATTTCCTGAGTGCCTGTTTTGTGCCACAATCTGAGGTCAGAGCACATCTTCTCTCATTTGTTCCCCCCACACCCCGGTGTAGAGGTGGCACTAGTCCCCTTTTACAGATGAGGACACTGAGGTTTGAAGACTTGAAGGACTCATCCGGAGTCTCAGATCAGTAAATGATGGGTCTGTGGTTGGAATTCAGGTTTTTCTAACTCCTAAATCTGCACTCTTTCTACCACTGCAGGATGCTGCTGAGTCACTCCAGTGACCCAGCTCTCTGGGAGGTAGAGGTACGGGGCTCTGAGACGAGTCAAGCAGAAAAGACTACTCTCTCTGCGTAAGCCCGTGTCCAAACACCCAACCGTCTCCCACATGGTTCTCCCTGGCATCGGGGGCCTCAGGGTCTGCTCCCTATAACCTTCTGAGACCGCTGCCGTTACTCTTCCCCCAGTGCCCAGCCCACCCGGGTGTCCCTGCCTCTCTCATTCACCTTCTGCCTTGGTCTTACTTCTCTTGGCCTCGCTGCTCTTCTGCAGACCTGAATCTCACCCTCTCTAAAGACCCCCAATTCCACATCTAGGAACCCTTCCTGAAAACCATGCCCACAGTTCTCTGGCTCTTGGAGAAGAGCTCCTGGTGTTTAACTCTTTTTTTCCCAAAGCTCCTGCTAACGATACTCAGAGTGAGGAGACCAAGTGCTCATGTGGAAAGGACCCAGAGGCATCAGCCAGCAGGGATGGGACTCCACACAGCAACAGCCACTTGTGTGCTGCTGTGTGCGGAGACCTCTCCCCACTCCACAGGGCAGGGCTCAGACTCGTCCAGGACCGCCCTCTCTGAGTCTGGAGCTCAAGCTCTAGGGCTTGTGGGCCTCCTCTTGCCTTGTTTCTATTTCCTGGTTGAAACTCCTAAGGCAATCAGTGCCCACAGAGCATCAGGACAAGGATAAATAAGTAATTAATACTATTTTTTCTAGATGTAAGCAAGACTGCACTGGGTTCCCCAAGGACTGGAGATGAGAAGGTGTTGGAGCAGCCGCAGAAGCAGATAAGGGTAAAACTCCTTTTAGATGCATCATTGCTCCTATAAAAGCATTTGTCCCATCTGATCTGGACTCAGGACCTGCGATTTGGGAACTCTAGTTTCAAGGCACAGAGTGTCCATAAATTCCAGAAGCATAAGTGATTGTAGGTAATAAAGGATTTTCTGGTATTGCATTACAATGATGTAATGTCATTGCCACATGATCTAGTTGATGACATTACATGACATGTTCCACATATTTTTCATTAGCAACTTAGAGCGCAATAAGTAGTGCGAAACTGCATGAGCACAATACACTAATGCAGCATCTCCATCAACTGCTGCACGTGCATCTGTGAGGCATTGCCTCATAGGATTTGTGTCTCTGATTTTCAAAAGTAAACCTGTACCTTTACCAGACCCCAGAAGAAATCATAAGGGGCTTCAGATCTAGTGAACATCCAGCCTTCTCCTCCCAGCTACCCTGCCCAATACAGTCCAGGAAATTATCATCCACCAGCCCCTCACCACTCTGTCATAACGGATGGCACTCCATCCTGTTGGAAACATCTTGAGTGACCTCTCCCTAGCCTGCCAAGTGCAGGAAGGGGTAGTAGTTAGGCACATGACCTGGTCCAGTACAGCAAGTAGACATCTATGCTCCCAGAATTTATGGCCAACATATGCCTTAGTCTGCTCAGGGTGCTATATCAAAATACTATAGACTGGGGGCTTAAACAACAGACATTTATCTCTCACAGTTTTGGAGGCTGGAAGTCTGAGATCAGGGTGCCCAGCATGGTCAGGTTGTGGTGAGAGCTCTCGTCCTGGCTTGCAGACAACTGTCTTCTTGCTGTGTCCTCACACGGTAGAGAGAAAGCTAGTAAGCTCTCTGGTCTCTTCTTATAAGGGCACTTCTCCCCTCAGGAGAACCTCACTCTCATGACCACATCTAAACTCAATCACCTCCCAAAGGTCCCAACTCCAAATACCATCACATTGTGGGGTTAGGGCTTCAACATATGATTTTGGGGTTGACACAATTCAGTCCATAGTGTTCCATCCTTGGCCCCCCTAAATTCATGTACTTCTCACATGCAAGATATATACATTTCATCCTGACAGCTCCAAAAGTCCTAACTCACTCCAACATTGAGACTAAAGTCTAAAGTCCAAAGTCTCATCTACATATCATTTAAATTAGAAATGGGTAAGACTCAAGGTGCAATTCAGTCTGAGGAAAGAGTCCTCTCCAGCTGTGAACATGTGAACCCAGACAAGTTATGTGCTTCCAAATACAGTGGTGGGATAGGCATGGAATAGACGTCTCCATTCCAAAAGGGAGAAATAGGAAAGAAGAAAAAGGTAACAGGTCCCAAGCAAGTCCAAAACCTAGCAAGGAAAATCCCATTAGATCTTAAGATGTGAGATAATCCTCTCCAGTTCAATGCTCTGTCCTCCAGGCCCTCTGGAGTAACAATGTCTCCCCTACGGTTTGGAAGGGTGGCCCCACCCCTCTGACTCAGTGTACCCTCGCACCTCCCTCCACACCCCGCCCATGCACACCACAGCTCTACAAGGGAGAGCATAGAAAACAACAAAGGATCCCAACCTTTAAAACTGTGGTAGAGGCAGCCCCGCCCCCAGGCCTGTGCACTCTGGGCCTGTGATGGGAGTGGCAGCCCTGATGTTCTCTGAATAACCTTTGGGGTCCTTCTTGCCTCTTCTTGAAGGACAGCACACATTTGCAGCTGAATAGCTCTACTGTCTTGTCTCGCAGGATCTAAGAACTCCGACAACCTTATCTTCTTTCATTTCATCCTGCCTTCTCTTGCCCCTTCAGTTCAAACTGCCAGTGTCTTTGCTGGTTTAATCCATCTCTATTCCTGCTCTCTGCTGAGATGGCTGATTAAGTCTATGAGTCATACCCATGATCTCTTCATCAAATGGCTGCTCAGCCACACCCTTAGTGTCTCTTCAGAGCGAGTTTTCCCTTTTTTTCCAATATGGATAGGCTGAGAAGTTTCCAAATCTCCAAGTCTAGTTCCTTCTTGCTTAACAATTTTGTCTTCAATTTATCTCTCTCGTCACATTTGACTACAAGCAGTCAGGAGGAACCAAGCTGCTCCTTCAACACTTTTCTTAGAAATCTCCTCAACTAAATATACAATCTCATCAATTGCAAGTTCTACTTTCCACAAAACAGTAGAACACAATTCAGCCAAGTTCTTCGCCACTTTGTAACAAGGATCACCTTTCCTCCAGTCTCTAATAACATGTTCCTCATTTCAATCTGAGACTTCACAAGATTCGTCCTTAATGTCCATATTTCTACCAACATTCTGTTCATGATTATCTGCGTATTCTCTAAAAAGAAGTCTGGGCAATGACTTTTTGGATATGACCCCAAAAGCACAGGCAACAAAAGCAAAAATGGACAAATGGGATTGTGTCAAACTAAAAAGCTTCTGTGCAGCAAAGGAAACATTCAACAGCACAAAGAGAAAACCTGCAGAATGGGAGAAAATATTCTCTAACCATATCTCTGACAAGGGTTAATATCCAAAATATATAAGGAACTCAAATAACTCAATAGCAAGAAAGTGAATAACCCAATTTAAAAATGAGCAAAGCACCTGAAGAGACATTTCTCAAATAAATACATAAAAATGGCCAACAGCTAACTGAAAAGATGCTCAACCACACTAATCATCAAGTAAATGCAAATCAAATACCACAATGAGATATCACTTCACACCTGTTAGAATGGCTACTATCAAAAAGACAGAAGGTTACAAATGTTTAGGGGGGATGCAGAGAAAAAGGATCCCTTGTACACTGTTGGTGAGAATGTAAATTGGTACAGCCATTGTGGAAAATAGTATGAAGATTCTTTTAAAAATTAAAAATAGAACTATGATATGATCCAGCAATTTCACTTCTGGATATATTCCCAAAAGAAATAAAATCAGTACTCAAAAGAGATGTCTGCACTCCCATGTTCATTGCAGCATCATTTACAATAGCCAAGGTATGGAATCAATCTAGGTGTTCATCAACAGACGAATGGATAAAGAAAACGTGGTATATACATACAACAGAATATTATTCAGCCTTAAAAAGAAGAAAATTTTGTCATTGTGATGAATCTGTAGGACATTATGCCATGTGAGATAAGCCAGGCAAAGAAAGACAAATACTGCATGATCTCACTTAAATGTGGAATCTAAAAAAGTTGAACTCATAGAAACAAAGCATAGAATGGTGGTGATCAGGGGCTTGGAGGTGGGGGAAATGTAGAGATGTTGGTCAAAGGGTACAAAATTGTACTTATGCAGGCTGAATAAATCTAGGGATCTAATGTACAGCATGATGACTACAGTTAATAACACTGTATTGAATACTGGAAATATGCTAAGAGAATAGATTTAAAATAGAATAGAGAATAGATAGATGCCCACATCTCACAGAACAAACGGTAACTATGTGCAGACAAGATATATTGATGAGCTCAACTGTAGTAATCATTTCACTGTGTACATGTATATCAAATTATCATGTTGTACACCCTAAATATATACAATTTTATTAAATATTTTAAAAAGAATCAAAAAACTATAGGATATCAATTAAATTTGAATTCCAGATAAATAACAACACCTCAGTTTAAGTATGTCCCCTCAATGTTTGGGATATACTTACACTAACAATTTACTTGTTGTTTACCTGAAGTTCAGTTTGGCAGGTATCTTGTGCCTTGCCTGGCCTCCCTAGTCCTGTGAGCACTGCTGGTCCATTCGGGCTGCTTGTGTGGGGCTCCAAACCCGGGCACGCTGCTTCTCTATCAGCGGCACTTCACTGGAGAAAGGAATTTTCTTCTATTTCATATATTCTGAGCCTCTCTTCCTCTTGCTAAATAGTGCCCTGCTTTAAAATCACACTTCATAATGGGACAAGAACATTTTCCTCTGAATATTTTATATTCATCAATAAAACACAAAATAATTTAAACAAGGTTATAAAAAGTGTCTTCACACTTATTTCAAAAAGTATTTTACTGAACAAAATAACAAACAACCCAATTCAAAAATGAGCAAAGGACTTGAGTAGACATTTCTCCAATGAAAATATACAAATGCCAATAAGCACATGAAAGGATGCTCAGCATCACTAGGCACTAGGGAAATGCAAATCAAAACCACAATGACACACCACTTCACACCGATTAGGATAAATATTATCAAAAAACAGAACCTAACAAACATTGGTGAAGATGTGGAGAAATTGGAACCCTTGTGCATTGCCAGTGGGAATGTAAAATGGAGGAGCTGCTGTGGAAAATAATATCATGGGTCCTCAAAAATTAAACATAGAATTACCATTTGATCCAGTAATTCCAGTTCTAGGTATATACTCAAAAGAATTGAAAGCAGGGACTCAAACAGATATTTGTACCCCCATGTTAATAGCAGCATTATTCACAATAACCAAAAGTTGGAAGCAACCCAAATTGTCCTTCAGCAGAGGACTGGATAAACAAAATGTGGTATATGCACACAATGGAATATTATTCAGCCTTAAAAAGGAAGGAAATTCTGACACATGCTACAACATGGATGAACACTGAGGACGTTATACTAAATGAAATAAGCCAGTCAAACAGGACAATATTATATGATTCCACTTATATGAGGTCCTAGAGTGGTCACATTCGTAGATATAGAAAGTAGCACAGTGGTCACCAGAGGCTAGGGGAGGTGGTGACGGGGAGTTAATGTTTAATGGGTACAGAGTTTCAGTTTGGGAAGATGAAAAAGTTCTGAAGATGGATGATGGTGATTTTTGCACAACAATGTGAATGTACTTAATTATACACTTAAAAATGGTTAAAATGGTATATTTCATGCAATGTATATTTTTTTGTTGTTAGTGCCATCCAGTCAATTCTGACTTCTAGCAAACCTGTGGACAGCAGGGGGAACCCTGCCCGGTCTTTTTGCACCATCCTCTCACTTCCGTGCTCTATCAGACAATATTCCACTGCTATTCACAGGGTCTTCATGGCCAATTTTTTCGGAAGTGGGTGGCCAGGTCCTTCTTCCTAGTCTGTCTAGTCTGGAAGCTCTGCTGAAACCTGCCCACCATGGGTGACCCTGCTGGTATCTGAAATACTGGTGGTGTAGCTTTCAGCATCACAACAACATGCAGCCATCACAGTATGACAACTGACAGTTGTCACAGAGGTAGGGGTAGCCACACCACCCAGCCCGCTGCCCTGGTCAGACACAACCAGACTGCTCTGCCCCAGCATCACACTGAGAGCCGGCCATCAAGGGGACTAGGCAGCAAGGGGTCTGGAATCATTTCTGTGGAGCCTGGGCAAAGCACAGCTAAGCTTGACAGGATTCAGGAGGAGGAATCCAGTGGTCTTGGAGCACAGGAAGAGTTGCCATGAAGAAAAGAGATGAGATTCTTTGGACATTTCTCCAAAGGACCGATTGGCACCCCTGAGTTGGAGTTGTAAGAACTCCTGTCATTTAAGGTATGTGGAAGCAAATAGGCTTCTTTGTGGGTAAAGAGCCCCCTGCCTCTAGAAAACTCTAAAAGGATGGCAGCAGCCAGGGAGAGACCTTAGAGAAGGGTTCTTGCGTGGATGGGAGTTTAGGGTAGAAATCTTATCGGTCCCTCAGAAACACGGATTCCAGGATTTGATTTATTGCACTCCCTCTCTGCTATCTGACATCACCCTGCGAGTGCACCTGTCTTTTCAGGCACTTAAAGTTGAGCACAATTGCTCCTGTTTCTTCATTCTCATCCCACAGCTCTTGGCACAGGGCCATTCAGCCACAGGGCCATGCAGCCCACTGCTCCCTGCCAACCACCCTCTCAGCAATCGAAAGTAGTTACTGAGCACTATCCAGCTGCTCTGGTGCAAACAGGCATGTAAGAGATGATCCTCATCCCCAATGGAACTGACATGCAACCAAGGAAAGTCTCAGGAAAAACTCTGGCATGTGGTTTGTGCTCAAGGACTGAGTATTAGTGGGATTAATTGTATAAATTGTTACACCCAAATTCTGTGGGGTTCTCAAGGAAGGCAAAGGAATCCAATTTCAGATACTTTAGTCAGGGAAGGTTTCAAGGAAGAAGTGAGAACTGAGCCAGGCCTGGAAAACTAGGAAGGAACTATGGATTCAACAATGGACAAAGCATTAGAGGTGAGACAGAACATTTTGAACTACCAATTATTATGTGCTGGGCATTGACCTAAGTCGTTTACACATTATCTCAGCTATTCCCTGTACAGCCCTAGGAAATAGCTATTAATACCCATTTCACAGTTAAGAAACTGAGGCTTAAGGAGGTATGCGCCTTGCCAACAGCCACACAGCTAGTAGGTGGGTGAGCTCAGATCGGAGCCCACGCCAGATTCCAAAGCCTGGGGTGGTAACCACTCCACAGTTGGCATTTCTTGGGGTAGAGGCCAGTAAAAGCAGTCAGAGTGGAGTGAAGGTGCCCTGGGAGAAGAGTGGGGGACAGGGTCCAGGAGGGAAAGTGCTCCTCAGGTTGGGGGCCTTGAGAGCAGGCAGAGAGGTGGTCTGGTCATCAGCAAGAGTCACCACCGGCAGGTTCCCGAGGAAGGGCTTGGTCAGGAGCCTTTCTCCTACTGGGCTGGCCTCCCTTGGCGTCCCCACACAGAGCCTCTCCCCCTCCTCAGAGCCAGAACATCCCAGAATGGGATGACAGACAGGTCATCTGACAGCAGTGGCAGACAGGTTATCTCTCTCCCTTGAACAATAAACAAGAGAACAACTCGTCAGCCCTCCCTCAGGGGCAGCTGTTCCAGGGGGAAATCCCACAGTTCTTGGCAGTGGTTGTCTGACAATTTCAGGAAGCATCAGAGACTTTATCCATCAGGCCCAAAAACCAATCTGCCTTTTCCCACTTCATCCATCACAACACTCACTGCTGTTGGGGAGGTGGGCAGGGGGGAAGTTGGGTGGGGAGCTCTCCCTCTGTCCCAACTCTCCAGCAAACACGGCTTTCCTGCTTCCCTCCAGTACAGTGATGGTCACTGGTCAGGCTGGAAGGAGGGAGACAGAAGCAGCCAGGCCTCTCCAAAGCCTTCAGAGACTAGGAGACCTGCCAGCCCTGGACCGGCTGACCTGGTTTTTAATCCCAGCTCCATCACTTACTGGCTGTTTGTCTGTGGTCAAGTTTCCTTACCTCTCTGAGCTTCAAAGTTCTCACCCGCAAAGGTGATTGTGGTGACTGTGCAGGAAACGAAGAAGGAATGAGGAGCATATGGGAAGTTATCTAGCCGAGGGTCCAACTGCAGTGAAGCAAACGGAAACAGCCCCATTTCTGGGGCGCTGAGACTTTCGCTGCCTTGTGATGAGCTCCTCAAAACCCATGCTCCCGACCCCCTTTCCTGCTAATGCATCTCCTTGCAGGAGCTCAGGGTCTCCTCGTTCATCCCCCGGGGGCTGCACACTCACTCAGTCTGCTTTCACCCCAAGAAGCCTCCTCCTGGGCCGGCCAGCCGGGCTTGCCTCCCCATGCATGCAGTAACCCACGTGCATCCCGCTGCCCAACGTCAGCACAGCACCACATCTCTGAGCATCTTCCTCATCCTCGACCTTGGTCAGTTCTCACAGCCAGCCTCCTTTTATAGATGAGGACCCTATCGCCACAGAGCCCAAGCGACTTGTCCAAGGTTAAACAAGTGACAGTGCCTGGATTTGAACCCAGGCCTATGTGATTCTGCACGTTGAATTCTTTCCAAAGCGTCCCTCAGAACAAAGTCTCTGGTGCCCAGTACCAAGTCGATATTGCCCACCCTGCCCAACACCTTCACTACAGCACCCGTTACCAAGTACATTCCTTCCCTCTCAGCAAAGGTGGCTGCCCTGGCCTTGCCAGGTGAGGGGCAGGGGACTGGCGGGCTGCTGGATTGCTCTAGTGTGAGGACTTCTCTGAAGAATGAGTTCACAGGATTGTTTTTTAACCTTGAGTTGAAAGCATTTCCAAGCAGGCCCATCCCCCAGGGGCATTAGGGAACAGGTGGGGTAGAAATAGGGAGTGACGAGGTCTTACAGAGGCCACTCATGGCCTCGTAAAGGCAAATTGGCTGTCCTCTGGGCCGCCTACACCGTAAGGGGAGGATGAAATCTCTGCACCCATGACCCAGATGGGTGAAGAGCCCAGGGCGTTCTCAACAGGTAGACAGCTCCTGAGTCCCTTCTTTGGAGAAAACAAAAGTTCATTATCTTCAGATTACAAAAGCCCTGGCCCCGAGACTGGAATCAGCCTGATTATCAGGTGGTGAAAGGCCTGCTGGGTCAGTGGGGCAGGTGGACACCCTGGCCCCAAGCACCTGCCTCCCTGGGGAACCTGCGGTGGCCTTCTCCAGTGGGTATGGGAGACCCTTGGGGCAGAGCCCTGAGGTGGCTCAGAGGCGGAGGGGCAGGGGCAGCATCTCCAGCTACTGGTTAGCACCTGAGACGTGTGGCCGGGGCTGGGGTGCACACACCACAGACACGCACAGATGTGCATGCTCACTTCACTAGCACCCGTGACCAAGGTCACAGAGGCAGGTGTGCATGAAGCACACACCTGTGCACACATGGGGACCCCAGGGAGGAAAGCTCACATTCCTTCTCATGATTTATGAACCTCGTCATGGTGACAACACTTGCGGCGCCCTGTCCCACCAACCCAGCCCCTTCACTTCTGTCTGTGCTCCTCAGAGTACTCCCTGGTTCCCTCACACCGTCTTTCTTTTCAAGTGTCGGTAAACGCCACTTGTCCACAAAAAGGAACACTAAACTCTTGGCACTGAGCTGTGTGTGAGTGACTGCATGTACGCTGAGAGTGATGGTGAGTGTGTGTGTGTGTGCGCACTCGTATGTGTGTAAGACTATGTATCTGTGTGTAAGTGTGTGTGTCTGTGAGTGTGTGTGTATCTGTGTGCATGAGTGTATCTTTGCGAGTATGTATTTGTGTGTATGTCTGTGAGTGTATCTGTGTGCAAGAATGTATATGTGAGTGCGTATCTGTATGTAAGCATGTCTGTGAGTGTATCTGTGTGCATGAGTGTATCTGTGTGTGTGTATCTGTGTGTGAGTGTATATCTGTGTGAGCGTGTCTGTGTGTGCACACGTACTCCAGGTTCACATCACCACATTCTGTTTCTTCCTGGGACTGATGGAGACATCACCTACTCATGCAGACTGAAATCTGAATCTCACACATTGGAGACAACTGAGTCTAGTCTCCTTGTGTCACAGATAAGGAAACTGAGCCTCAGAGCGTTGAAGCTGGCCCAGAGTCTGCAGCCAGTGAGTGCAGGGGCTGGTGGAGAGCTCAAGTCTGGCTCGTTGCACCCACCGTCCCCTTCCGCTCTTGCTTCTCCCCTGCCTGGCCTCTGCCCTCATCTGGCCCTACAGTGACAGCCCAGCTGGAGAAGTGTGCACGTGTGCTCCCTACTGTTGATGAGAGTAGACCGAGGCAGCATCTTAGATGGGAAAGAGACAGGCCGGTACTCTGAGGGGAAAGTGGACCGCACAGTAAAGCAGACGGAGGAACAGAAATAAGGAGGCTGAGGGGCTGCAGGGTGCTCAGCATGAAGGCAAGGAGCAGAGGGGTGGCCATGGAGCGGGGGACGGGGGAGGTCTGCAAACCCATGGCAGGGCCCCTGAAGACCATGGGGAGAAGCAGCGTCTGCCTGGAGAGAACGACTGTGACAATGTGGGGCTGGGGAGGTGGCAAAGTCAGGCGAGGGCAGGAAACGCGGGGTAAACTAAGAAAGCACTCTCATAGAACTGATAAAGCCGGCAGGCGCCACAGCAACCCTGAGGGGCCAGGAGGAAGGCCTCGCCTGTCCAGGGACGGCCGGCACATCCGTGTGCTCACAGCGCGCAGCACCTCACAAGGGGACTGTGTGGGTTCTCACAGTCCCAGTCGGTGCCTTCAGAGCCGCAGGGCTGAGGAGGGGCGGTGCGTGAGTGTGAGGGACGCCCCTGGAAGGGTAGAGGAAGGACCTTCTCAGCCCCTCAACCCTAAGGAGGTCAATCTTGGTTTCAGGGAAACAGGACAAAGCACCCTGCCTATGGGGCTGGCTCTGTGACTTTGCTGTGTGTTTCTGACACAAAAAGCCTGGTTCTCTCAAATGCCTGCTCCTGCTGCCCACTGCTGACCTGTTAACCCTCACACCACTATCACAGGCAAAATGCTGCTTTGAAAATGAGGCCTCATCTGCATGTGGGCAGGACTGCTGGATCGATGTGTGATACGTGAGTCCTTGTACAAATGAGACAGGTTTTAATATAGCTGTGGATAGACAGATGAGACAGACAGAGAGAGAGACAGCATAGATAGATAGATGACTGACGGGAGAGAGGGAGTCTGGAGAATAGATATCTTGATGGAGAAAAGTAGCTAGACAAAAATTTATAAAAATCAATGGAAACAATAAATGAATGAAAAAATTAAAAATGTATAGGAAAATGAATGTAAAGAATCGATTTTTATAACTAGGTGAGAATAAATAATTGATAATGGTTATTTGATGGTAGATAGCAGGCCTAGATAACAAGAGGTGGATGGATGAGGACAGCTCTAACATCTGTGGGGTGTGCCTACAAGCCAGGCCCTGCCCTGGCAGTTTACATACCTCATTTCATTTAATCTTCAGGATCCTGTGAGGAGATATTCTCATTACCCCATTTCTCAATTGAGGAAACTGAAGCACAGAGAGGTTAAGTAATTTGCTCCAAATCACACAGCCTGTGAAAAGAAGAGTTAGGGTCTGAGCCCAGGTCTGTTTGAATGAAAAGGCAACGCTCTCAGCCACTTTGCTGTATCCCCTCTCCCTGGGGAGAAAATGGATGTGGACAGATGATGGAAAGTTCTACAAACCACAGAAGCACAATTACTTCATGCTGCCCTGATTCTGTCACCCTCATCTCATCTCATTTTCCTGATTAAACCAAAAGCTCCGCAGAAGCCCCCCGATCCTCCAATGCCCCACGGTTGAGAAAGACTGAAGCCACCTGAGCCATGACCTCTACAAGGCCGGGAGAAGCCAGTCCCCAAAAGGCTCACACAGCCTTTTACCAAAATGGCTGTTCTTCAGAATCTTACCTTCCTTCACTCTCAAATCACACCCCGGCTCTGGAGAGAATTTCCTCCCGTTCTCAGTAGAGCTAGTTGCTTTAGCTCTGACAGATTCTAGCGACAGGCAATGCCAGAGAGACAGGAGGGGAGACACGGCATCAAATAACCTTCCAAGGAGGTGTCCTTGGGGCCATCTTCAGCTCACCTCCTCTCAATCAGCATCCCCAGGAAGTCCCAGGAGGCAGGCGTGAGACAAAGAAGTCAGGTCTGGAGCAGCAAACGCCTGATCTGCTCTGGTCAGCAGCTTTTAGGAGAAAGCCTGGGACCAGCGCTCCATGCCTGGGAAGCCAGGCCATTCGCCCAGCCTCTCCCGGGGCAGAACTCAGACCTTAGAAGGTGCCCTGACTCATTCAGATGCAAACAACTCCCCTCAACTCAGGGTCCAAGGGTGTTTTCTTTGCCCATAAACCTCAGTGGAGATTATAGATCAAAAACATCAAGGTAGACAAGGGCCAGAAGGAAGCCTGAATCCTAGTGTTCGGAGTCAGCCTCTTAGCTGTGTAACTAGAGAAACTGAGGCCCGAGAGGTGAAGTGACTTTTGGAAGGTAACCCCCATGCCCCCTGGGGCAGGGCGGCATCCCTCACTGTCTCTCTTAGCTGCCTGGCGTTGCTCCCCATTCAGCCTGGGCTGTTGTTCAAGGGCTCATAACTTGCTTTAATATGACCTTGAAAAATCATAATGAAGGAATAAAATCTTCCTCAAATCCAAGTGTTCTCCAGCCTCTCTCTGGACTACCTGCTCTCAGTGCAGTCCACTGCAGGTGACAGAGAGCCTCATCAACCACCCCCAAGCCTGCCCTGGAAACACCTGTGAGAGGGCAACTTAGCTTCTGAACACTCAGACCTCCAGGCGTGGAGCAGGATGCCGACACGGCTGCCAGGAGCACCATTGCTGCTGCTAAGAAAGTGATAATAAATTCAGGTTCCAGATTTCTAGTGTTCAGCTCAAAGTTTGTCCTCCAGCTTTGGAAATCAGTACAGATCCGGACAACAATTTAGTACATAGCAACCACCCAGGGAGCAGTGGAAGAACAACCCTAACGCTTCAGCCCTTCCACACCAGCTGAGACGCAGGCGCGGGCCCCGAGAAGCAGAATAGGAGGGTCGGTCGGGAGGTAGTGTAGTGGTCTGTCATTTAACCTTCATGGCAACTCTTTGAAGTGGGTACCACCATCCCTGTTTCACAGATGAGAAAACTGATACTTAAGGGAAAAATAAGTAGCTTCCCTAAGGATGCACAGATCATGATGGTGCTGCTGGCTTTGACCCTGTCAGCCTGGTTCCAATGTGTTCCCTCCTACCTGCTCCTTGCGGCACCCGGGGGGAGAGCTGTGTAGTGTCCTGGTTAAAACTGGCTGGCTTTGAATCCTGCCACACCACTTTGGGCTGTGCATCCTTGGGCCAGTTAGATTAACCTCTCTGCACCTCAGTTTCCCTGTCTCTAAAATGGGAATAATAGCGCCTGCCCCATAGGGGTGTTGTGAAAACTCTGCATGTGGAAGCATGCTTGGCACAACGTAAGCTCCATAGGAGTGTTAGCCCTTGCTAGCATGCTCTCTGCATCTCTTCTCACCTCACACAGCAACATCACCCAAATGGGACCGTTGGCACGCCTCCCCTCAGCTGCAGGAGCCTCCGCAGCCCCCAGGGAACAGGGTGTACAACAAAGACGCTTGTCTCCTGAAAGGGAGGATGTGAGCCTTCTAAGCAAGTGGGGCTGCTCAGGGCAGGAGCCATGCGTAGTGACAGGCGGGGAGTCCCCCAGAATTAATTGCTCACCACATGTCACTGCTGGTGACAAATTTGCAATTATTGTCTTCCTAGGAAGAAAAACATCCCATCTTCTCCCAGTACTGGTCCCCAGGGTCTCTGGCCTGATTTCCACAGGTCTGGGAGGAGCTCCTGCCAGTTTCAAAGGGTACAATGACCCCAGGTGGGAGAAGATGACCCTGGGCCTTAAATGACAGGCTGGCTTTGCTCATCCATGGGAACCAGTAAGGAGGCTGGCCATGCAGTGATGTCCTCCCAGTGGAGTCTCTGAGGTGGATGGAGGCTGGGAGAGTCTAGGGCAGAAGTGAAACTGAGAAGGATGACTTTTATTTACGAGGACAGATCCGGGAAGTAGCCTTGCATGCTCTGTTCTTACCTGGCCTCAGACTTTTGCTTCAAAATTCATCATCAAAGCAGACTTGGGCAAAGGACCAGAATAAAAATTGGGTCCCCCACTGGACTTCCTGAGGGCAGGGACAGTGCCCGGACAGACCCAAATGTGGGCTTTGCTATAGTTGCTTGCCTCTGATTGGAGCCTGTATCAGTCTGCAGAGAACAGCCAGGAGACCCTCACCTCTCTCTGGACGCCTGGTGCCCCTTTCCTGGCCACAGTAGCAACCATTCATTCATCCCCCACAGTGGGAGAGTTCCTCCACACACCAACCATAGCATTTGACTTTTCATATTTCCTCTTCAAAGGTAGTGGGAACTAATAGAAAGAAAAGAGGACATGATTGGGAGCCAGTGGACTAGGGAATACAGACTCAGACACTGTCTTTGTGGGCCACGTCCCTTCCATCCTGTTACTGTCCCATAAGCTGGGGACGTGGTGAAGGATGAAGTGCCAGTGAGACAAGAGACTGAGAGAAGGGCCCTCAGTGAGTCAAACTCACTGCAGGAGAAAACAGGGGATAGGCGCTCTGGTGCTCCTGTGTGCGCCCCCAGCCGGTGGTTCCGGGCTGAACCTCGCATGCTGAGTCAGGGCCCTGAATCTTGCTGCAGAGCGTCTGCTGACGCTGGAAGTGCTCTGCAATAATTACCATCCAAGTGCCAGGTTATTTCTGTCTCCATCAGGAGGACAGATCAGGAGGGGCAGAATCCAGAAATAGCAAAAACAATTAGCAGGCGGGCTTCTCGGGGCATAATTACCGTGTGCGAATTAGGACCTGGCCAGGTAAACCTCGGCCTAGTTTCTGGGTGTGTGGGAGGGGGGGCCTGGGCACGACCTCCCCAGGCCCTCACCTGTGGACAGCAGGACCACCAGCTTCAAGGGCTCCTTCTCCTCACAGGGCCTTTAGGACTCAGAGGGCCTGGGGGAGCTGAGGGGTTGCCTGCCTGGCACATGTTCCATGACTCCGAAGATGGACTGGAGGCCTGAAAGACCCAGGAGGGCATGTCGAAGACTCACCAGCTGCTCTCTACCAAAAATGACCTGGCTGCAGGTCCTGAGAAACAGGTCAGGCTCTGGGGCCGGGTCTGAGTCAGAAGACATGGATTCAAGCTTTGGAGCTTCTACTCCTGAGCTCTGTGACCGTGGGCGAGCCGCTGAACCTCATCGAGTCTCAGTGTTCTTCGCTGTGAAATTAGGAGGCTGTACACCAGCATTAGTCGGGATCGGCTAGGTAATGCTGCCTTTACAAGGAGCTCCCAAGTCTCAGAGCTTAGTGCAATGAGGTGCAGTTCTCACCAACACCAGGGCCACTAGAGTCTGAGCAGCCCTCCAGAGCAGCTGTCCCCTGTGCACTGGCTCAGCAATCCATGCCACATCCCACGAGGGCAGCCTGTCTTCTCCATGTATGACTCCATGTTCCCTGTGGCTGGGAAAGACAGACTGGAACAAAGCTTTCCACAGCCGTAGCCCAGAAGTGACACTTCTACTAGCATTTCTTTGGTCAGAATTAGTCACGTGGCCCTGCCTATCTGCAAGGAGATGTGGAAGTCAGTCTCCTGTACACTCAGAAAGGGAAAGGAACCAGGCGTTGGTGAGTCCAGGATGTTCATCCCAGCTGAGCTATCACCATAACCAAGAATTTGTGAGTCTGGAGGGAATAATCCATATCTCCACCAGAAAGTGACATTCTGCATGCTGCTGCTTTCTTCCTGTGTCAGTGCCTGTATGCAGTTCCTCCCAGATTCAAGGCAAAATGCCCCTGGTGTGGGGAAGTCATCCACCAGCGTTTGAGCAGAAGCCCACGCTGGGCAGAGGCAGGGGAAGGAGATAAAGCCCAGAGCTTATAACCTCTGCCTTCAAGGGCCAACTCTCTAGCTGCGGATAAAGTACAAATAGAGACGTTCAGATTGGTGTGTGCAATTATGCAGTGTGTGTCTATGGTGCTGCGGGGACAGGGTGAGGCCAATCAGCTGAGGCTTCCTCAAAGCACCAACTGCAGAGCAAGCCTGGCTTTCCCAGGTTCCAGAGCCTTCCTGGAGCCTCACTGCTGGTCTAGCGCTGCCTCCTCTCTCCACGCTCAGCTACTGCCATTGCCTCTGAGCCTTGAAGACGGCATTGTGCCAGCCTGCTCAGCTCTCTGAATCCTTCCACTGGGGCCCAGCAGGATTCTGAGAGCAGAATCACGCACCCGGGCTGGAGTCGGGCCCAGTCACTCAGGACCCCTCTTCCCTCTGCCCTCTGCTGGCTGGCGGGGGGGCGGGGGGCAGGAAGTGGGAGAGCGCTGAATTCCAGTCCCAGCTCTGCCACAGATAGCCGTGTGCATTTGGACCATCTCCTGCTGACACATCTGAGCTCAGGTCCTCATATAGAGAGGAGGACGTCACCAGGTCTGTAAAGGTGCCCACAGGGCCCAGCACCTACACGTGGGAGCTTTTTACTGCTGTTCTGTCAGTCTGACCCAGGGCAGCCCAGAGTCTCTGTTGTACCTTCTGCACTGGAATCCAGCACCATCTCACTGGAAACGTGTGTCTGATCTGGTGGTCACCGTGCTGACTGGCCCCTCTTCCCTCTCCTGGGAAGTGGACCTCCCTGCGCTGTGTGTGCATCTCAGGCTAACCCCAAACTCCTGCCCTCCTCACATTCTCTGGGGCCCAGAAGCTTCTCAGCTGGGTCCCTATTCCAAATCGTAATGAAATGACAATATTTTTCTCACAACACAAGGAGCAGAGGGGCAGCATGCGGTGCGGGCTCAGCCCTGGGGCTGGAATGAGAAAATCTGTGTTCTTGGGTTCTGGTCCTGGCTCTGCCACTTTGGTGAGGCAGTAAGCAAGTCACTTAACATCTATGACTCAAGTTGCCTGTCTATAAAAGGGGGAGGGCTCACCACCTGCCTTCTTCACAGGGCAGCTTTGAGGAGGGGGTGGGGTGATGCAAAGGAAAGTCCGCTCTGTGCTCCTGAGTCTCTGAGCTGCAACGACAGGCGAGACGGGAGCTCAGAACCCCTGTCCCAGGCCCCAAAGTCGCATGGGGGAGTGAGATTCAGAACACGACCACTTAGCCACGCTCAAGTAAACGCAACGTGGGGCCCCCAGGCACCCAGGGGTCCTTCTCCACTCAGAGCGAGTCTCAGGCAGGTGCTGACCACTGGTCCGCCCACTGGCTCTGCAAGGCTCACCAGCTCCAGGCCCGTTGCATCTGCCCAGCGTCCAAGCCCCACGCCTGGCTGCTGTAGACACTGTGAATAACGGAGGGTCACGTTAGTCTCAGGGATTTATCACTACTTACAAATGCAGCTTCATCAACAAAAGCAGGTGAAAATCGATGTCAAAGCAGCTACGTGAGCTGCACCTTCCCTCACAACTTGGCACATATTGATAGTCTTTTGTCCACTTGGTGTTTTGCATGCAATGTGGAGCTAAATGCAGGAATAAAAATACCCTCAGCTCTTCTTGCCGACAGTCCTTTGGCTGCTTTTCAGGGCAGGGTGCTCGAGCTTGGTGCTTCTGCCCAGCCCTCACCGGGCTGTGCTGGGCAGAGAGTGGCCTAAAGGAATTTCTTCTCTCCAGAAGGGCGACAAGAGGGCAGCTCCTCTGAGCACTGCACCCGGCTCCCACTGACACAGGCCAGACATCCCCCAAGCCCGGAGAAGGCCGCACGCCTTCCCTGATCCCGAGCAGGGACAGGCATTTTCTTCTGCATGTGCGTGTGCGCATGTGCGTGTGTGCGCGCGTGCGTGCGTGTGCATGTGCGTGCCTTGTGTGCACATGTGTGTGCATGCGTGCGTGTGTATGCATGTGCGTGCCTGAGTGTGTGCGTGCGTGCGTGTGTGATTGTGTGTGTGTGGTCTGTCTGTCTGTCTGTTTGGTTTGGTTTGGTGTTTGGCAGGGGTAGGGATTGGCTGGTTGGATTGGAAGAAGAGCAGGAAATGGATTTGAAAGAGATGTTGGCTGTTTCTGGGCAAATCTGTATTAGAATATGGAAGTGAAATGGGGCAGGAAAGCTGTGATGCTTTAGAAGTTGTTCTAAATTTTCACTTGTTACATTATGTTCTCTGCACCTCCTGGCTCAGCACTGTGCTCACTGTCTACTGAGGCACGTGGAGAAGACAAGGAACCATCCCATTGGAAAGAGCAGCAGGTGGCAAGTGCCGAAAATGCATCCAATTAATCTTGTTATATATGAATTGTATTAGTTCAGCTGCTATAACAGAATATCGTAGACTGGGGGCTTTAAACAACAGACATTGGTTTCTCACAGTTCTGGAGGCTGGAAGTCTGAGGTCAGGGTGCTGGCAGATTCAGTGTCTGGTGAGAGCTCTCTTCCAGGTTTGCAGACAGCCGTCTTCTTGCTGTGTCCTCACATGGCAAAGATCGAGATTATCTCTCATGTCTCTTCTTCTAAGGCACCAATTCCATCATGGGGGCCCCACCCTCATGATCTAATCACCTCTTAAAGGCCCCAGGTCTAAATACCATCATATTGGGGATCAGAACTTCAACATATGAATTTGGGGTGACACAAACATTCAGTCCATAGCATTAATCAAGTTCTGGGAAAAAATGGGGGGCAAATGTGGATATAGAGGAGGGCTTCTTCATCTGTTTCCTATTTAAAGAGAACTCACCATGTGCCAAGCATGTGACATGCATCACTTCTAATCTTTACAATGACCCTCAGGATAGGTGTTATTTACCAATTTTAGAGATTACAAAAGAGAGGAACCAACTTCCCAAAATCACACAAACAGCAAGAAGCTAAATTGGGACTTGAGTTCAAGTTTGCCTCACATCAAAACTCAACCTCTTGTACATTGGAGAACAGATGGTGGTGGTGTCCCATTTATAATTCAGAAGATTATTTCTTAGTATAGATCAAAAGTTTTCAAACTTCAGTATGTGTCAGAATCCCCTGGAGGGCTTGCTGGCCCCACCCTGGGAGTTTCTTCTTTCGTAGATCTAGAAAGGAGCACGACAATATGCATTTAACACGTCTCCAGGTGGTGCTGATGCTACTGGTCCGGGGACCACACTTTGAAAACCACCAGTATAGAAGATATATCCCGGTGCTAGAGAACCCAGGAGGGTCAGATGGCTATTCAGTAAAGTTGCCACCGGGAGCTTTGTGGGCCTCTCAGGACACTGACAAGCCCCATGTCTCCAGGAGCCACTCTGCCATCAGGACAGAGTATTTCTGGGGAAGAAGAAGGCTTAATGCCCCAGGTATTGCCAAAACACAGAAGCCCGTGGGTTTTCTCCCCTTGACCCTGGTTCTCTCTCAGCCTTTCCTCCCTTGTTCTTGATGAATATTTGATCCCTCCAGATGGTGAAGCACTCTTAGCAAGATGAGAACTGCCTCACTCTCCCTTCTTTTTTGCGTTTCTCTGATGGTGGCAGAACGAAAGTTCTGTCTTATTTAAATAGGTTTGAGAGACTCGCTGTTAATTTTGTGGAGGGCAGATGTATATTTGTAGAGATGTCTTATATTTCTGGGACTGCGTTTCCCAAAAGCACGTGCACATTTTGGATGGATGAACACTTAAGTTAGCCTGAGAGAAAAAGGAGGTGTGGGAGACACCGCTCCCCCTTCACAGCTGGGGATTGAAGGCCCAGAGGGTTTTCCGGGTTGACGGCTGCAGCAGTACTCCTACACCACTAGCAGCTGCTGCTCGTGTGCTATAGCTCACGGAGCCTCACACAGCGCTGCACGGCATTCACCACACTAACATTGACCGACACACACAGCAGACCCGGCACGGTTCTCAGCCTGTTACTTGTATTATCTCACTTAATCCTCACAGCTGCTGATGAGACAGATCTTACTGTCATCTCCATTTTTGGGAACAGGAAGCCAGGCACAGAGAGACAAAGTACTATGCCAGAAGCCGCACCACGAGTAAACGGTGGGTCTTGATTTGACCCGAGCCTGTGCCCTCTCCAGCCTCCTGAGACAGGTGCTGTCACCTCGCACTTCTCTGGTGGCCCAGAGGGGATAACAGGGGAAGTCACAGCAGCCCCACAAACCCAAGGCCCTCTGACATCAGAGGCGAGTCAGGTCAGAACCCCAGGCCTCGCCACTCCTAAGCCAAGTTTCTGCTCACTAGCAAATTCTGAGCAGGATGCCCCTCTCAAACTCTCAAGCCCACGTTGCTGCTGGTACCACCTAATGCTCCCAGCACCCCCTTAGAAATGCAAAGCACACCATCCATCTTACAGACCTTACATTGAGGGTTTCGACCCTCCTTGCCTTTGACCTCAGAGAACAGGGAACATTTTCCCAGAGCGCAAGCTCAGAAGCAGGATTGGAGTGAAGACTCCAAATACGCTCCTCTCAGTAGTTCCAATGCTGTCAGTTCTATCCTAGTTGGAGCACCCCAGGAGTGTGTCTCCAGGGTCCCTGCCCTGGGCTCAGCAGGCCCTCTATCTGCAGGGCTCACACACACTCCCACAGGGTGGGGGTGGGGGCGGTGCTTCCCAGAATATCTGTCACGAACGGATTTTCATTGCCTGTGGGTTGCTATGGCATTCTCTCTAATGCAAATGCACATCCAGCCCTGTGACAGCTTTTCTCTTCTGGTCTGTGGGAGAGTGGGGGCAGGGGGATGAAGAGGGGATATGCAGGCAGGGGGCTGGCTGGCAGCTCAGAGGAGAAGGTAAAGGTTTGTGTGGAAAGATGACAGGATTCCTGGTAGCATCTTACCATCTCAGAGCTCCCTTCCCGCCTGTGCAAGGATCTCCATACGCTTGGCCAACATGTGCCCCCTCCTTCCCAATACCACGTGTGCAGAGAGGCAACCTGGACCTCATCCTGAAAGGAAGGAGCCGAGAAGAGCTGTCCTGGCCCTTCTTTATGCCCTCGAGCCTCAGCCTCACTCCCCCCGCCTGTGGGATGCAAGGTTCCTTGGAAGATGGAGGTGGGCAGACTGCAGACAGCAGGGCCGGGGGCCAATCTCCTTCCAGCTGCCTGAGGGGTGTGATGCCAGAAGGGACGGAGGAGGTACCATATGCTTGCCATGGGCTCTTGGCTCACCTCCTCCTCAAAGAGCTGCTTTCCTGAGAACGCTTGTTTCTCAGAGGCCTGCAGGATAAGATTCATCTCTGTTCGTTAGTCAGAGGGCGAGGTGAGCTGGAAACCTTCCTGCAGAGGCTCAGGGAGCCCTAGAGCACCAAAGTCTTCTCGGCCACAGGCAGATGTCACCCCTCCCAACTGCCAGCTATCCCGAGGGAGGAAGCAAACTGCAGTGTGGGGGCTGGTATGACCCCATCTGTGAGGGTGAGAGGAGGGAGCAGAGATGGGGTCAGAACAGACAGGGAGTGGGTCCTGTGTCACGTCCAGTCAAAGGGGGGCACAGGAGTTGGCCCTGAAGACTGAGAGTTCTTGCTTTGGAAGTTCCTCCCATGGGCGCCCTGGGAGGGGGAGGGGGATATTTTTCTGTGAGATTCCAGAAGACAGAATGAGAGCCAATTGTTGGAAGATTCAGGAAGACAGATATTGACTCATTGAAAGGAGGCATGTTCTGGGGCCAGCCCAGTGGCGTAACGGTTAAGTGCGCGTGCTCTGCTGCGGCGGCCCGGGGTTCGCGGGTTAGGATCCCAGGCGCGCACCGATGCACCACTTATCAGACCCCACTGTGGCGGCGTCCCATATAAAGTAGAGGAAGATGGGCACAGATGTTAGCCCAGGGCCAATCTTCCTCAGCAAAAAGAGGAGGATTAGTATCGGATGGATGTTAGCTCAGGGCTGATCTTCCTCACAAAAAAGAAAAAAAAGAAAAGAAAAGAAAGGAATTAGAATCTGCTTCCCCAGGAAATGGTAAGAAATCTGTCCCTCAAGTGTTCAAGCACAGACTGGGCACGATCAGCCCAGCAGCCATGAAGCCAAGGGCTGCTGCACCGCGGCCGTTTGCTCTGGATGACCAAGATCTTCCATTCCGAGACTGAGACCCTCCCACTCCAGTGTTCCCACTCCACACCTCGCCTCTGGCTGGTCAGTTGGGAAGTATTCACAGAGAACCACCAAGTGCCCAGAAGAAGCATAGACAGAGCCCGGGAACTCAGGGAGCACATAAGAAAGCTGGGAGGGAGGACAAACCCACAGGAGACGATCAGCAGGCAGTAGCAAAGCCCGCGAGTGTGCCTGCTGTGCAAGTCACAGGCCACGCAACACTGGGGTAGCTCTGGTGGTCTGCTGTGAGTGAGGGGCATCCTTGTAACCAGCCGGGAGCACAAGGCCTGCTTGAGGGTGGTGAGGGGATTGGAGGTGAGGGCAGGAAAAGGTGAGCATATGCCACAGGCTGGCTGGCAGAGGGGCACAGGAATCAGCAGCCTTCCTGAGCTCCAGTTTGTGGGGGGACCTCCAGGTCAGAGGCCAGCTGTGGCTCCCAGGTCAGGGATGCAGAAACATCTGTTGGCAAGTGTAATTCTTGGCCCCTGAGAGGTCTATGGCTGAGGTGGCCTCTTGCGTGGGAAGTTAGGACAATGATGCGTGTGAACTCCACTGCCCTCGCAGTCAGAAGCACCTCATAGGGGCTCTGGGGCTTATTGTTTTCTGTCTTGGGTGATAATTATCTGTGCAAATGTCTGATCTCTCAAACCAGATGCTGAGTTCCTCAAAGCAGAATCCATCTTTTACCCACTTCCTCACCCCTGACCAAACATGCTTCACATACACACACACACACACACACACACCAGTATTTGCTAATGTCCTGATGAATAAGCAAGTTATTACATTTTTCTAGAAAGATTTTTCAAATAGGGAGAGTAGGGGCTAAGCCCTTGAAATCTGGCCAGTAGCCTGACTTAATGGAGTGACACCCTAAATCTGCATTATGGAAAGCATGGGTTTAGGATGATAAATATTTCTGAGAATAGAAAAGCTGAAGGAAGCTGAGGTTTTACTCAGTGCAAGATGGGAACGTGCCTGATATAGGATGCAACACCCACAAAGTGATTGGTAAGTGCTGGCTGTTTCATTGTCTTCTTAGGACAGAGGAGTCCACTCCTGGTCCCAACGAGCCCAGCAGACAGGGTCTCACCCTCTGTCCCCACTCTGTGCCTCCCCTCCAGGACCTACTTCTGATGACAAGCTGCTTGGTTCCCTGGTTGTCAGGTTCTACTCTTTCCTCCCCAAAACATTTATTCAGTCCCTCTCTTCTTTGAAAGAGAGCCTTCCACCAGGGAACACCAGGGGCCAGAATGGATAGGTAACAGCTCAGTCAAGGTCAAGAACAGGACATGGTCTCAATGTCAAGCTCTCCCCTGGACAGATACGTGAATGACTCCTTTGGTTCCAGGACCTTCTGGATTCATCTGTTTATGAGTCTGTTTCTCAACTCAGCTTTTCCACTTGGATGGGTAGGGAGGCCACCTTGGTTCTTAGAGGCACCCAAGGAAGGAGCAGCAGCAAACACCTCTGGGTTGTCCCGACACCCTGGTCCCTCGGGCTTTCAGATCTGTATGAAACCAGCTAGAAGCCTGAGGGCAGGGGCTAATTTCTACTTTCCTATGCACAGATCGTGCTCTAGTACTTATTTGCAAAAGAAAGGAAGGCCGAAACGGAGGGAGGGAGGACTGGTGCAGGGAAGGAGACCTGTTTGTGGATAACAAGGCCTGAGTCATCTCTGACCGGCCACCTGATCACCGCCTCCAACATCTCAGCCTCGTCTCCTCATCTGGAAAACAAAGACGGAGTCCCTGTGTCTCAGGACAAAGGTAAGGATCAGATACGTCACCAGTCAGCGCAACTGTGGCTGGCACGCTGTAGCACGAGGCCGAAGCGTCAGGTGGATTTCTGGTAAAGCTCCTCAGTCCTACCGTCTAAACTCTCAGCAGCAAAGGCGGAGGACGCCAACCTTTGATCTGCAACAATCTGCCAGGTGAAAAATGGCCTTTCAGGGAGGTTTGAATCTGTGTTTCTCTCAAATACAGTAAAGATGAGCGTCTATTCACCTTTAAGAGCTATTTGCATTTCGTTTTCTGTGAGTTGTCTCTTCACTTCCTTGGCCCATTTTTCCTTAAGCTTTTGGCCTTATTTTATAGGAGCTCTTTCTACGTTAGAGAAATTGTCCTTAGTCTGCAACATTTTTCCCAGTTTATTGTTTGTTTTTTAGCTTTGCTTATAGTAGGTTTTGCCATGTAGAATTTTAATTTTTCATGTAGTCAGATTTACCAAGGTTATTTCATAATTTCTGGGTGTTATTTTCTTTCCCTGTCACAGTTAGAAAGGACTTTCCCACTCTATGACTATAAATAATTCTCCCATGTTTTAATTTCTCAGTAATTGTAAGGCTTCATTTTATGCTAAACTTTAAATGTTTGATCCCTTTGGAGAACACCCTAGTTTAAGACGCCAGTTATCCTCCCAGCCGTGGACTCCATGGCCCTTTCCTCAGATGGCTACTTCACTGTCCCAATGCCACTGATGGAACAACCGTCTTTTCCCGTAATTTAAGAATATCTGAGAAAGCATCTTCACACGGCCCTGAATTTCCTTATGCATCTGGTTCTATTTTTAGACTCCATCTTCTATTTCATTGATCAGGTTAACTATCCATGCACCAATACCACACCGTTTTATTTATTATAGCTTTAAAATATAACTATAGCACTCATCTCCCCTTGATGCCCGTCTGTTTTGGAATTTCCTGAGCTATTCTGGCTTTTTTATTTTTCTATGTGAATTTAACATCAGCTTATCTAATTCCAAAACAAATTACTTTGTTATGTATTTGGGAATCAAATTAAATTTGTAGGTTAATTAGGGGGAATTGATATATTCATATTGAGGCTTACAATCTGTGTCATTTAGAAATATGTCCAACTGCTAACACACCTGAATGCATTGGCTGATCCACATGTGGGTTGAAGGAAAAGCAATCTAAAGGCAGGCAGTCTGAGCTGGTTTGGCAGCTCAGTAAGACTGCCCAGGATCTAAATTACTTCTGTCTTTCTTCTCTGTTGTTCTTGTGCAGACTTCCATCCTCAAGGTCAGCCTGGCTGAGAGTTGCAGGGTGGCAGCTGGAGCTGCAGACAGGGTGTCTCTCTTCCAGGAAGGAAGACATGAAAGATGAAATGGACACTTGCCAACCCTCTGCTCCCGCCCCTTTTAAGGAGATATCTTGGAAGTCCACTCAACAAGTTTCACTAGCATATCTACAGTGTAGTCTTTCCGGAGAGCTGGAAAATGTAGTCTTTTCAGCTAGGCACACTGTCATCTCAAATAAAACTAGATTTCTATTACTAAGGTTAAAGGAGAAAATTGGAGAAGCAGTCTACAGACTGTGCCACCCTGTCCTAGAACACAAGGAGCCCGTCCTTTTGTTCAAGTGCATCCCCCCTTTAACTCACTCTCACCTGGGTCTCATCATCACTACAACCCTAAAACTGCCCTTGTCAAGGCCATCAAGAGCCACCATCTTTCTAAATCCAATGATCAATTTTCACTCTTCATCTTATGCAGCCATTCAGCAACATTTGGCTGGTAGATCACTCCCTCTTTTTAAAATACTTCCCTAGTTTGGCTGTGGGACATGCTCCTTGATTTCATTCCACCTAATGGCTGCCCTTCCTCTCTCCTTCACTCAGACCTCTTCTCTTTCCTGGGCTTGTTCACTCCCTACTGAGTACATGTAGTCTGGTGCCTCGGTACCAGTGAGAGAGGCCTTTCAAATGCAGATGTCCAGCCCTACACACCTATTAGAGTCGCTAAAGGTTTTTAAACTGGCACTGCCCAGTGCTGGCAAGGATGCAGAGCAGCTAGAACTCTCCTACCCTGCTGATGAGGATGCAGTGGTGCAACCACTTTGGAAACAGCTCGTCAGTTTCTCATAAAGTGAAACACACACTTACCCTATGGCCCAGAAATCCCACTTCTGGTTATTTGCTCAGCAGAAATGAAGACGTGTACATATAAAAACTGTGTGTGCCTGTTTATAAAAGCTTTATTCATAATTGCTAAACATGTGGGGAAAATTCTCAGATGTACAACTACAGGTGAATGGAAAAACAAATTGTGGTACATCCATACAATGAAATATTACTCAGCAATAAAAAGAAATGAACCACTGATGCATGCAACGTAGTTTAATTTCAAATGCATTATGCTGAATGAAAGAAGCTGGAATCAAAGGATCAGATAACGTATGATTTCATCTACCTGATTCAATTTGTATTACACTTGGAAAATGTAGAACTATAGGGACATAGTAATTTCCAGGGGCCGGGGGTGGGGCAAGGGGAATGTCCATAATGGGGCTCAAGGGAACGTTTTGGTGTGATAGAATATTGTATATCTTGATTGGTGGAGGTGGTTACATGACTGTATACATCTGGCAAAATTCATACACCTGTACATCTGAAAAGGTGAATTTTACTACAAAAAATATACATTAATAACCCTGATTTAAAATATATATGTATCCAGCCCCATCTGCTTCCCTGAACTCCACACTTAGGCATCTCCTCCTGGGGAAGAACAAAAGAACTAAATGTAGAGCCTGTCATTTTGTTAAATGGCACCTTTATTCATGGAGTTACTCTGGGAGAAAAACAAACCTTGGCGACCTCCATCGCTACTCTTTTCTCATCCCTTGTACTAACCCACAGTCCTGCGGCTCTGCCTTGTCCCGACGTGCCCGTTTCTCATGACCAGCCTGGAGGCCCCTCCTTCAGGTCACAGCGGCACCTGCCCTCAACTGCCTCCCCAGCACTTCCCTGAGTCTGCATTTGGACTGCTCCAGTGTATTCTTTATAGAGCCCGTGGTTTGTTTTGTTTTATCTGTTTCAAAACACAATGAGATCACATTCAAAATCACCCCGTGGCTTTCCAGGACACTTAGCTTGAAGTCCAAGTCCTTCCCCCAGCCCTCCCTGAGCTGGCCCTGCCTCCCTCTGTGACTCCATCTTCTCCCATCAAGCCCAGGGGCCTCTGTGCTTCTCGCAAATGCCCGATCCAGCTCCTCCTCAGGCCCACGCACTTGCTCCTCCCTCCTCCTGTGTGCTCACCCCGCTGTGCTCACCCTGGGGCACATATGTGACCCATGTGCTGCCTGCTCACTTTACTTAGCTCTCAACACAAGAGTCATCTCAGCAAGGCCGTCTCAGCAGCCCCTCTTGATTTCCTATTTTGCTTTAATATTTTTCCCCTAAATCATATCACTTACTAAGTTTCTCTCTTTTAGTTCACCTGTCACTATCTCTCTTCCCCACTAACATGTGACCTCATTTATGTCAAGCATTACTGAATGCATGAATGACTGAATGGCCTCGATACGCTTTGTTGTTTCTGCCATCTGTAAAGTGCTGTCCTTCTGAGTGAATCTCCAGGACTCTAACTGTGCACCCTTCCTTAGGATAGCACACCCCTCAAGGGGTCCTTCCTCTTCCTCATCCACTTCCTCCTCTTTTGCAGTTACAGCCTCACTAAGAACCATTGAAAGAGACGCCCTAGCCCCCTCTCTCCAGGCCCTGATCCTGACGTCCCCACGCCCACCCCTGCATCCATGCAGCAGCACATGCCCCAGTACTGAGACGCAGAGACTGAGGTCCTCAGCAGGCACCAACTGCTTAAGGAGCCAGCCCCTCTCTAAGCCCAGTCCACGCTCCCCAAACCTTGCCTAGCACAGTCATTCCTCAGCTCAATTTTCAAGGATATTTTGAGGGAAAGGTCACAGGATTAGAAGAATGCTACAGTGCAGAAAACAGAGCCCCGCCCAGAGTCCTCGGCACCAGGGCCCTGGGCTCAGCGCTGCCTCCACGGGGGGAGCCCAGTGGACACAGATGGAGACCAGGGATGGTGGAGCCTTCTCTGTGATGCCCCAGGGCCAGTCTCAGGACTCAGCCAGAGCTTCTCCAGCCTCCAGGAAGGGGAGTATGTGAGCTCCCAGAGGCAGCTGCTCAGTTTTCCAGGACTGGGCCTCCTCAGCCACCTTTGCGTTGGATCAGCTGCAGAGATGCAGATCTTCTGAGCGTGGGTCTTCCCAGTGGTCTTCCCAATGCCCTAGAAGGCAGGCAGGTTGAGGCCTCAGTGAGAGCCCTTGGTAAGTCATGAGCCCAATGGTGGTAGCATCATTATTCACTTATTTTCTCATTTATTAATTCGTTCAACAAATATTTGTTTACCCCCTCCTGTGCCCAGAGTCAGGCCAAGGTGAGGAAAAGAGAACAGCAGGCACAAAAATTCACAGCCGCCCTGTGCGTCCCCAGCCAGCGCTTCCTCCTGGGCACAGAGGTTGTCGTCCCACACAGCCCACCCTGCCTTGTGTCTGCCTACTGTCCCACCTACTTCACAGTGGGCCCATTTCCTCTGGGCTCCAGAAAGTCTGAAGTAGCCAGCCACTCTCCCTGTCCTCTGCACTGCTCGAGCCTGGACGTGGACATCCTCAGCTCTCTCATGGTAACGAGGATGATGAGAGCGAGCGGTCGGTGCCGTCCAGGAGGAGAGCACTGCAACGGCACAGATCCTGGAGACCCGGCCTCCATCTCCCACCCTCACTGGCAGCCAGCCCTCTGGAACCGCGTTGGCCATCAGAACCCTGCCTGCAACTCCCTGTCACCCATTAATTTGGGGCTGGACAATAAATTAGGCACAGGATTCCTCCCTGGTGGTCCTCAACTGTCCCTTGCCCCTATCCTTCTATGCCTCTCTCTCTATCGCTGTGTCTTTTGGTGCCCTGGGGTGAGGGACCAGCAGGTGTCCAACCTCGTGTGTTCTTTTAATGCACTAAGTAAAACATTACTCATAGATTAGCTGAGCAGTTTTAAGTGAACAACCATTTTCATCTGTTTTAAATTTTCATGGGTACTTTTCTGAAACAAGTAGGTTGTTAATAATTGAGGGGAATGAGGCCTTGTTAATCTCTCTGTATTTTAATAGGTTCCTACTGTGTCCTAGCCATTTGTATTTAAAACAGCTTCATTTTTCCCTAAAGTTGTTTCCCTTGAGGAGGGATGTGGTGGGGCAGATGGGGTCAGGGGTTGTCTTCCAGTCTGGAAACAACACTGGGAGCTAGTCTTAGAGTCTCAGGACGAAATCAGGGAGGCCGTGGAGTCAGCACCCAGGGGTGGGGAGACGGGACCAGCGAGGTCACAATGGGGGCCCAAGCACACCCAGCACCAGCTGGATCCAAGGGACAGGATGGGGTCATGAGGCTGCTACAGAGAAGTGATTGGATGGTCTAATCGGCAGAAAGACAGAAAAAAGCACGGGGGTACAGAGAGAGATCTGGTCGCAGGGACAAGGAACAGCTGGGCAGTAAGGCAGGTGCAGGGGCAAAGACTGAGCCTGCACTTCACACCTGGTTACCCGGAGTGAGCCCACTGCGCTCCGAGGCTCTGACACCACCTCTGAGCCACACACCCAAACAAGCAGCCTCAGAACAAGAGCTCCCACTTCCCTGTGCCTGTTATGTCCAAGGCGTCATTCTTTGCCCCCTGCACACGTGTTGTCTCATTCCTATGACAGCCCTCTCAGGTAGGCACTAGTACCATGCCCGTGTTACTGATATGAGAAGAGTGAGGCACAGACAGGTAAAGTGACGTGCTTAGGGTTATACATTTAATCAGCAACACAGCCAAGATTGAAACGCAGGGCTGCTTGCCTTTAAAATCTATGCTTTGAACCATCCTGCCCTGCTGGAATATGGCCTGCTGAAACCTGCCTGCGCTGCCCGCCAGCTGCGAGTCTGTGATTTCTGTTTCCAGGGTCTGGCTCTCCCAAGGCAGTCATCTCCCAAGTCTGTCCTGGGGCGCTCTTGCTGCTGCCCCCACCCCACATAGCTCCCTGTCACCCACCCCATGGCGTGAGTTTGCCCCTGGCCCTGGCCCGCTCCCATTACACTGGATTTTGGGGTTAGCGGGCAGACGGCTGAGAGGGAAAGGAAGAGGGATTGTCTTGGACTGGACGGCATAGCTTCAGCCTGGATTGAAAGCCACTCGAGTGAGTGAGTTCATGCAACAAGCTGTTAAAACCTGCGGTGAGGGGGAGCTTAAAACAGTTCTACACTAAAGCCTTACTCTATCGGAAAAATCGGCTTTTCATATTTATAGGCAGGAAAGCAACAGCCCTACTCTCTAGACCAGGTTAGCAGAAGGCTTCCTGGACTAGGGGGATCAGAGACAGAGGAGAGCCATGCATTCAGGCCACAGGAAGTACGGGTTCCTCCCGGGGCAGGGTATGGACTCGCCCCCTCACACTACAGAGCAGAAGAGCACCTCGGGGCTCACATTAGGGACCTTGTCAGGTCCCTATGAGTTGTATGTCATTTGTCGAAAGGTGAATCCCCAGGCAGTGTGTTTCCAGGACACCAGGAAACTCCCCTCAACCTGAAAAGAATGTCTCCCCCATCAGACCATCCCATTAAGGATTTGTTCCCTGAACAAACGCATCAGGGGCAAAGAAATCGTGCTTGCTGGAGTCTATCTAGCCCCACAGCTTTACATCTATCAGGGTCCCCTCTGTACTTTCTTCCACCTGCTTGGGAAAGCAAAATGATCCAACAACCAGGAAAGGAGCACCTCTCACAAGCATCTGCTAAGTCAACGCCAGTGCGGCCCTCGTGGAGTCCAGACGGACGCACGGCCCCCGGCTCAGGGGCGCTAGGTGACTCCAGGGGCACTGCAGTTCTCTGAGCTCTACTTACAGTGTCTGCGGCGAGTGTCTGGGCTTGGAGTTGCATCCGCCACTTCCGCTGCATTGAGAGAACAAGGAAGACAAAGATCCCCCTCAGCATATGCAGAGCTCTTAGCCCAGCCTGCACGCACCGGCCCTCAGGAAACGGCTCCTGATGTTCTTGCCGTCTCCATCTTCTACAGCGCGCGAGAAACTCTGCTTGCTCAGCCTCGTCCTAGAGAGACTCAGAGCCAGTCAGATCTTCTCCTTGACCAGCGTCTGGTGTTTGGGTCCTAAGCCGGCACAGCTTACCCGTGCCTTCTCCGTACCACCCACATCCCTAGCTGGGGAGAAACACGACTGAAGCCCATGTCTGCCTCCTGACTGTGTCTTGTCTTGCTGGTAGAAGTTTCTGCCACTCCTCCTCTTATGGGCTAAATTGTGTTCCCCACAATCCAAATGTTGAAGTCCCAACCCCCAAGGCCTCAGAATGTGACTGTATTTGGAGATAGGGTCTTTAAGAAGTAATTAAGGTAAATGAGGTCGTTAGGGCAGGCCCTAATCCATAGAGCGATGTCATAGTCCAATGTGACTGATGATAAGAAGAGGCGATTGCACACTGGAAAGACTACATGAGGACACAGTGGGAAGACGGCCATCTGCAAGCCGAAGA
Organism: Ceratotherium simum simum; assembly: GCF_057802395.1. Classification (NCBI taxonomy): domain Eukaryota; kingdom Metazoa; phylum Chordata; class Mammalia; order Perissodactyla; family Rhinocerotidae; genus Ceratotherium; species Ceratotherium simum. Next base: position 85,559,628 of record NC_141906.1, on the reverse strand, counting down.
GAGAGGCCTCAGGAGAAACCAAATCTGCTGACACCTCGATCTAGGACTTGCAGCCTCCAGAACGGTGAGGGAATAAATTGCTGTGGTTTAAGCCTCCAGTCCATGGTCCTTTGTTATGGCAGCTGGAGCTGACTACGACACCTCTAGTCTACATTCTGGCAGCAAGGCTGCAGCTCCTTCTGCTCTGCACAGGCTCCCTGCCAGCTCGCAGCCCACTCCCCACCAAACCCACCTTCAGCTCCCTCTATCTTCACATCTTGCCTCTGCCCTTCCCTTCCCGCCATGCTTCAGCATCCTAAGTTTTGGTTTAAGTCCTCCAAGAGGCCTCCTCTGACTTCTTTAACTAGTTCAGGAGTCTCTTGACCCAACCTTCTACATTGTCACGCCCACACGTGTGTGCATTGCACGTGTGTGTGCATGTGTGTGTGTGGTTGTGTACACAGGTATCTCTTTGACCCCTATCTATAGTGCATACTCCCTAAGGGCAGGAGTCATATCTGGACCCATGGAATGTCAAGGCTCAGTGGGACTTTAGGGACTATTTTCTCTGTCGTCTTGACTTTACAGATGAGAAAACCACGTCCAGAAAGAGGAAGTGACCAGCCTGGTCAGGGACCAAGCGAGGTTGACTGCAGGCCCGGGTTCCCCCGCCAGGCCACGCTCCTGCTCTTTCAGGTGGCCCAGGAGCCCGGGGGACAGCTCTGTCGTCTGGGCCCGTCAGTGGAGCTTCTGGGACACCTCACGCACTGCTCTCACCCTCTCTCCTTCCACCTCCCCAGATGCACAATTTCTGTGCATGTCCAGACTTTCTCTTCTGCAGCGTCTCGTGAAGACAAGGTGCTCACCAGTGTGGGCATCGGCGTACGCGGGTACACACAGGAGCACAAGCCAACGCGTGTTCTCTCCTGGGTATACAGATGCCCCTCACAAGTACACATTCACCAACACGTGAAGGCCTTCAGTAGCACGTCTCACCTTTATATGTTTACACATGATTTTTCCTTGCTCAGTTGATATTTGTCTCTCCCACGAGCCTGCAGGGCCCTAAGAGCAGAGAAAGTGTCTGGTCTGTCCCTCAGTACCCAGCAGCGCCCGGCACGTGGTAGGTCTTCAGTAAATACTTGTTGAATGAGAAAATACCTACGTGCACAAGCAGACACATGGGCACACACACAGTACCTCACAGGACACACACGGTTGTACACATGGTCACACATGTGTGCACACCCATACTGCACAGAAGGGAACACAGCAGAGGCACCCATGGGCTCTCATGTGCCAAATGAGATCATGCCTCGTCACTGGTCGGGGAGGTAAAGCTCCTGCAGAGCCCCCAGGCAACATTGGGCTGCTCAGAAAGCACGTTCCAGTGGGCCTGCTATTATTCCATATCCGCAGTCTAGGGTGAGCTATGGAAATGATCTGTGGGGAGGTGAGAGCCAGCTGTGAACCAACAACCATGATCCAGATGGCAGTCAGGGAATGATAGTAATAGAATAGTGTCCAGCTAGGGGCCTGGCTTCAGCTGGCCGGTGCCAGGCCCCACGGGGGTGTGCAGCGCTCCAGAGGGCCCCAAGCCTCCTGATGGGAGACTTGAACACAACTGTTCTTGGAGTGGAGTCCATGGTGGCTTTAAAGACCCAGGGGTCAGAGATCAGCCCAGGAAGCAGAGACAGGGCAAAACATCGTGGGCTGCTTCTCCCCTCCTCCACCATCACAGACACCTTGCTACTTGGAGGGTGAGCTGAAGGCAGCGCCAGCCAGGGCCTCAAGCCCCTGTTTGCCCAGAGCCCCAGCGTGAGTGGTCTTTATCAGGGCTCCAGGCACCCCAGCCAGCCCAACACCAGTTTCGGCCGGAACACGGCTTCCTTGGTTTTCAGCTGGAGAGGGAGGCACTCATGTGTGCAGAGGGCCCATTTCAGGCCTGTGGCACGGACCTGAGAGCTGGGGCACCCACGGCTATTGTGCCTGCCCTGGGAGCTGACACAGTGAGCCCCATTCTGCCTAGGACTGTGACCCCTCCCCAGATAACTGAGCTCCCTCGCAGCCAGGTGCAGAGCATGAAGCAAACCCGCCTTCCGCTGGACACTGCACAAACAAGGTAAGGCATAGACAGTACCAGCAGGGGGGAGCGCTCTGCCACCTGAAGTGTGGAGAGCAAAAGCAGTCCATTTCAATTAATTCATCACACACACACACTGAGGGCCCACTCAGCGCCAGGCCCGTGCGAGGGGCTGGGAGTGGGATGTCCCCACCATCCTGCCCCTGCACTCCAGGACCTTACAATTTTGCCCCCTTAAACCCATTCTCCACACAGGTACCAAAGCAACTTTTTTAAACTGAATCGTAGTATGTGTCCCCCTTTAAAGGCTTCCAGTGGCTTCTCAATAAAATCCAAACTCCGTTTCCTGGTGGGGAGGTCCTAATGGCCTGGCACCTGCTCACCTCTCCCCGTATCCCCTTGCCCGCCATGCCACAGCAAGGCCATACCACACTGATCTTTCCGCTCCTTGTCCGAGCTCACTTCCACCTGGGGCCTCTGCACCTGCTGCTCCTTACCCACATTCCCAGGCTGGCTTCTTGGGAAGAGGGCTCAGCTTTCAGGCCCCTCCCCTGGATGCCTGGGGAAAGCAGCCGGCACATGGCCAGTTGGCTGTACTTTGCTGCTTTCCTTCTTTTGTCCACCTGCTGTCTTGGTCAGCTCAGGCTGCCATAACAAAATACCACAAACTAGGGGGCCTATACAACAGACACTTATTTCTCACAGTTCTAGAGGTTGTAAGTCCAAGAGGAAGGTGCTGCCGGGGTCAGCTCCTGGTGGGGACTCCCTTCCTGGCTTACAGATGGCCGTTTTTCCACTACATCCTCTCAAGGCCTCTCCTAGGTGCATGTGCAGAGGAAGAGAGAGATCTCAGCTCTGTCCTCCTCTCCTTACAAGGCCACAGTCCTATCAGACTCAGACCGTACCCTATGAGCTCATTTAACCTTAATCACCTCCCCAAAGGCCGTATCTCCAAATACAATCAGCTCAGGGGCTGGGGCTTCAGCATAGGAATTTTGAGGGGATGCATTTCAGTTCATAACTTCTACTTGGCAAATATTCATTCAGCGCCTACTACGTGTTGCTCATATTCTAGGCCCAGAGACCCAGCAGCGAAGAAAACAGACAAAGACCCTGCCCTCATGGAGGTTGCATTCTGATCAGGGAGTGGCAGTCCTCAAAGGCAGGTGACTCAATTGTTGCATTTCAGAGAGTGGTGAGTGCTCCTGCAAACAACACAAGAGAGAAAAAGGAGAAAGGGGTTCCTAGGGCAAGGGAAGGGTGACACTGAACACAGACACAGAGTGGTCATGACACTGCTCACGAACGTCCCAGCCCGTGCTCTTCCTTAGCACAGGCGGAGTGGACTTTCCCGCCCAGGAGATATTAGGGCAGCCGTGTGACTAATGGTGGCCAACGACATGGCCATAGCCAGCTGCTCCTGCACTGCTCCCTCCTGTCCTCTGCACTGTGCCAGAAGGGACCCGGCCAGCCTAGTTGCCAGCATGAGAGTTACAAGGAGCAGAGACTCTAGCTGGCCCGAGATGGACACGTAATGTAAGGCAGAAGTAACCTTGTTATTTTTAAGTAACAGAGAAATGGGGCTGTTTGCTACTGCAGCATAATACGTCAGCCCATCCTGCCTGGTACAGACCTAAAGGAGGTGAGGGATTGGCCATGCAGACACAGGGGAAGGGTATTCCAGGTGGAGGGGACATCAAGTGCAAAGGCCCTGGGGCAGGAGCCTGCTCAGCATTGTCAAGGCAAATAAAAAGTTCTCGTGCTTGGAATGTGTGTGGCGGGGGGTGGGAGGGAGAGGCAGAGGGCAAGAGACAGGCTCTGAGGCCATGGGGGTCTGAGGGCCACTGCAGGATCTTAACTCCAAGTGACAGGGAAGCCACTGGAGCGTTGGAGCAGAGACATGACATCTGATATATTTTTGAAGGATCCCTCTGACTGGGGGAGAGATGGTGAAGGGCAAAGGCGACAGCCAGGAAACACTGAGGAAATATCTAGGGATAGGTTGTAGAGGTGTAGACAGGGCTGATAGCAGTGGAGGGGCAAACTTGGATTCCGGAAGTATTTTGAAGGTAACACTGACAGGCTTCTTTGATGTGGGATGAGAGAGAAAGGAGTCAAGGGTGGCAGCTGTGCTTTTGGCCTGGGACACTGGAAGGATGGAATTTTCATTTCCTGAGTGGGGAAGACTACAGGAAGGAAAGACCTGCAGACACAAGCAGGGGCTGGTTTGGGATCAGCCTTGTGAGAGCAATAGGACAGACCCTGGGGCCTTCAATGCAGGAGGCCAACCTCACTGCTGACCAGAAAGCCTGCAGAGGACAGGGTGGAGGGAGCCACGAGGACAAGACATGGCACAGACACAAGAGAGGCTCCAAAGCATGGGGCTCTACAGCTGACGCAGCATTGTCTCACTTCCGGGGCAGACTCCACAGGGGCAGACCAGGGTGGGGAAGGTTCCCCTCAGTCCTCTGTGTCCACTGGCGGTTTGTCTATAAAGCTCCCACAGTCTGGAGAGTGCCAGCCAAACTCTCTCACTTCCACCACGTGGGACGCAGGAGAGACTTGCGATGAGCCCATGGGCTTCTGCAAGGACAGAAAAGGCCCAGGAAGCTGGTGAGCCCCAGCAGACACACGTCCACAACGCAGTGTCTAGAACACAGATGGAGGATGTGAGGTCTCCCCACTGAGGGCAGAGATGATACGATAGCAGTCGTTTGTCACTGGCTCCCGCCACCCAGCTGGTAAGGGGTGAGCCTGCATGTGCACCTGCCCCAGACACACCGGGGCTCCTGAAACTCGGGGCCTCTGAGTCAGGAGTCACCCTTTCCCAGGACAGACAGCAGTGAACGTGTGGTTAGACTAAGCGGAGGACTTCCGTGTTCCTCCTCTCTCTCCTTCCAGAAATGGGGCAAGAATAAGTCTTTCTTTTCTCTCTCTCTTTCTCTCTCCCTCTCCCATTTCCTCTTCTCCTTTTTTCCCTCCCTCCACCTCTTCCTTTCCACAAATATTTATCGAATACCCTCCAAGTGCCTGTATTAGACACCTCATGATAAGGATACAAAGCTACTCAGACATGGTCGCTTCCAGAGAGATGCTCTGATTCAGGCTGGGGAGAGAGACACACAGATGACAGTCATGGTGCACAAGGTCAGGCGGTGGCGTGCAGGAAGTTACAGGCATCTCTGACTTGGGGAGAGGCCTATGGAGGCTTTAAGGAGGGGTCCACACCTTCAGACACCTCATAGTGCCTGTGTGCTAGGACTGGACTCACATGGAGCTGGACACGGGGTCAGCAACTGCTCTCTCACCTACAGCTGGCCCGTTTCTGGTGCTGGACCAAACTCATCAAGAATTTCTTCCACTATGCAGGGTGAGAATGAGTTTCTCCAACTGTGTGGCTTGTCAAAGACTTCTCCTGTCTGGATCGCAATTTGCAGCTGTTGGAAAACAGGCAACGGGCGAAAGTGGTCTCCTGGCTCAGGGCTCCTCTCCCTTTGGACCACTTAGTCTCTCTTTCTCCCAGCCCTCCAAAGGACTCCACATCCTTCCGCTGCCCCTGAATTCCCAGGACCACTCACCAGGGTCCCCACACTGCCACCCAAGCCTGCTCGACCTCCAGGCTCCCTGTGTCTGTCAGGGCACAGAGGCGAGAACTCAACTTCGCCGTAGACTCCTCTCTGTCCTCCTTGTCACCCACTCTCACACGCTGAGAGTAGTGGCCAAAACCATCCTGGTCTCTCTTTGGAGGAAGGACTTGAAGTAAAGGAAAGAGGAGGGGAGGGAAGGACCAGGGAAGAAGAGACCAAGCTTTGGATGGTGCAATGCTTAGGAGCAGGGAGATGGATTATCTGGACACAAACACTCAATTTTGGCTCTTCCTCTCACTGCGTGTCTTGGACAACTTTATCTCTCCATATCTCACTTTCTTCATCCAAAAATGAGTTCATAATTAATACCTCCCTCATAAGGGCTGTTATGAGGATCAACAATATCTCATAAATGGTAACCCTCATAGAGCCCCCTATTAGGGATCAGGAAAGTCAGCAAGTCACCATGTCATTTGTAGCCAACAAGACGCAGATTTGAATCCATGCTCTGTCACTTGCTAACTGGTGGACTTTCGGCGACTTGTGGATTTCTTTGCATCTCAGTTTTCTCCTCTGTAAAAAGACCATTTGAAAATGTATTAGAAGGCAAGGTCTCTGAAAATGGACATTGTGTCTCTCCCACAACAAGAGTATCATAGAAGCACTCAATATATATTAGTTGAAAGAATGGGTGATAGAACGGCATTCACTGTACTCAGTCACCAGTGTACTGTCCTTCACACAGTAGGCGCTCAGCAAGTGCTACCTGAGAGTGTTCCTGTTCCAAAGGCCACTTACAGTGCAGGCCTTCACTGCATCTGGACAGTTGTGAGAGCCCGGGACCGTCTGTGCGTCCTTGCCAGCCCATTCTGATCTTACTCCATCAGGTCGGCTTTTCAAAGTACAGACCAGTTTCCTGATTAGGAACCTCAGTGCCCCCCCAGAAGTGCAGACTCCTGATGAGACTCTGACCCTAACCCACTCCTGTATGAATCCTTCATTCCTTGAACTTGCTTAGGCCACCACTTCCTCTAGAAATGCAGCTACCACACACACACACACACACACACGCACACACCCGATGCCTCACCTCCGCTGGTGGAAATCCTGCTCATCCCTTCAAGACCTTACACAGATGCCCATCCTCATCTGTAACCGCCCTCCAGAGAACCTCCCTGTTCTGTATGTCCCTCCCCCAGTGTTACCATTAATTGGGTGCTATGGGTAGGAGCAGGGACCATCTTTCCACAGAACCAGTTTCAGAGCTGAATAAATAGTGGGTCGAATTCATCAAGTTAATTTAACCCCCATGTCCATCTGGGCAATTTTCTTCTCGATTCAGGCTGAATCAATATGTCATTCCCTCAATGACCTGGTCTACGGTTTCAATGGCCCACTCACTGCTCTTCAGAGAAGCTCTCTGTGGGCTACTGCGTCTGTAGGTTCCTGTTTTGGGATAACACATGTGCATATTAGCAGGAACTTACAGGATTTTAACCCACGTTAAGTCAGATAGAACTTCAGGCCTGAGGGGGAGACATTCTGGAAATAGGAGCCTTCCAAGGCCCCTCGAATCCCCCATGTGAGAGAGGGCCCTCGGGGAAGGCTGCCTTGTGGCTTTAGACATTTGCTGCACAAGGTTGCCCAGGAGGCAGCAGCCTCCTAACCAGCCCCCAGAGACATTTCCCCAGCTGGACCACCCCCCAGAGTTCCCAAGGCCAGGACATTGGCATGCTTCCTGTTGACCAGATGGCCTTGGAATTAGGGCTCTTCCCGGGACTTCATTTCTCCGTTTTTGTTTCTTGGCCTTGCCCCAGCCAGGGTCTCGACTGGAGAAAGTTAGCTTGATCACTGGGGGATGGGGGATGGGGGGGTTGATCATTTATTCCCCCAGAGGGATTTGGTGCATCAGAATCACCAGGCACTCCCTTTCAAATGCAGGTGCCTGAGCCCCACCCAGACACGCTTACCAACTCTTGGGACAGGGTCTCTGGGTTCCAGCTGACTCATGAAGCACCTTGAGCCAGTCCAGGCAGCCTCAAAGACCCAGGGCCCCTGACACTGCCACTGTGTTGTGTAATAAACTTTGGGAATTTGCCTTCCTGGAGTTTTTTAGTTTCTGCACTTTGCCATCTCTGGAGATTCTTAAGGTCTCCAATACATACTATTTCAGTATAGTGTAATATAACACCCTACACACGTGTTTAAACGAGAAGCAGAGTCCTATTTGGAGGAGCCAGATGAGAAATGACTTGCCCCGGACCAAAGATCCTTGATTAACTCAGCAGACGCCCTCACCATACAGAAACATTTTGCAGCCTCTTCCAGACGTGCCCTGCTCTTCTTTGCAAACACCACCGCCCCTGGAATTTGGAGGAGAAACCAAATTCACAGAAATAACCTCATGTAGACTAAATCCTTGTTCACATTACGTCCTGACCACAATTATCTAAAATGGGCATCATTATCCTTACTTCATAGATGAGAAAATTGAGGCTTAGACGAGTTATTTAGCATGCCCAGGATCTCACAGTAAGAAACTCTGGGACCCTATCTGACCCATCTTCTTCCACCACACCATGCTGCCTCTTCCCCACCTCTCCACCTGGGACAGTCCCATTCACGACCTCGGCCCCCCCAGCGGCACCCTCTGTGAAGGCTTCTCAGACTCTCTGAGGAATTAGCGCCTCTCCTCTCTTTCCTGGCACCATGCTCTCTCCACACGTCTGTCACAGCCTTTTCCTCCTGAAATGAACTTATTTATGTGTCCACCTCTGCCACCAGACGGAGCTCTTGGACGTCAGGTCCTGTATCCTAAACACTGCTTTTTTCCTAAACTAAGAAGAGTGGCTGACACATGAAAAGTGCTCAAAGACAGTAGAATGGATGGGGCGGACTTGCTCCCTTGGAACTGGGAGTGAGGGCTTCTTCATCAGCTTTTGCTCTCTCCTCTGTCAGCTCCTTTGCTAGTCCCCCCTACACTGTGCCAAGGGGACACAGAGCCCCAGGTCTCTGAGCTCAGTCCCTGTTCAAATCCCACACCTGTAAAACCAGGGTGAGAGGCTGTTCTCTGGGCAAGTCAGCTCAGGCTTCTCTGTGGGTGCGCAGTCCTTCACATTTCTCTTTTTAAAAACATCAGTAAATAGCTTGTGATGACTTGAATGGAGATCAAATCACTAGTATCAAGGTTTTCTCATTATGGGGTTGAGCTTTTCTCCACATCTACTGTAAAAGGTAACGTGGGCCGTGAGAGCACAGCATTAGAGGTCCAGCAATTGAATTCAAAGTTGGTTCCAGAATTACAAAGCATGTGCCTCAATGACCACCAGAGCCCCAAACCCAGGTGTGGAAAGAAAGTGGAAGCTTAAGGTTACAGCAATTTCTCCCCCGGTGACTGGCATTGGCCGGAAGGGAGGAGTGTGGAGGGCAGGCTGGCAAGCTCACAAGACAGTCTGGGTGGCACCTGACATTCCTGGGAGCTGTCAACATCAGGAGAGCATACAAGCTTCATTAATCCCAGCAAAAGGCAGCTCAAAGGGCTGGCAGCCTCGTCTCACTTCTCAGCTTCCCGTGTGTGACACTCACCAGTTTCATTACCATTAACAGCTCTGCAAACTGCACCATCAGCAAAATGCCCGAAAGTTAATAAACAGCTCCACAAACAAATCCTGGTAGAGGACTCACCTCTCTGTCTCCAAATGAAAGGCGCACCTTCCTGGTGTTTCTGCTAGCTTCTGGGTGTAAGTGACAAATTGATCCTGATGCCCAGCTAAGGGCATCTCTCTGGGCTAGCTGGGAGCTCATTAAATTTGGAGCCAGAAGAACTGAGTTCTTTCCCAGGCTCTGATGGCTACTAGCTATACGACCTTGCAAAACTCACTTAACCCCTCTGGGTCTCAGTTTCCACAACTGTAAAATGGGAACAATAATAGTATCTGCCTCACAGGGTTGTTATAAGGATCAAATGAGATGATCTATGTAAAGAAATCAGTAAAGTGATGGTACAAAATAATGACTCAATAACAGATAGCTATAGATATTGCTCTCTGCCACACGTCCATCATCATAAGACTTAGCCCATGTCACAGGTATTGTGAGATTCCAGTTAGTGCTCTGAAAACACTGAACATACAGATGCAGAAACCATCACCATTGTTTTTATTCTTGAGCCAGTCTTTCCCATCTCCTGAGTCTAAAAGACCCTCCTCTCAAAGACTCCTGTCCATCTGTTTTGTCTGCCTTCTGCTCCCATCTTTGCTGTGGCCCCTCCCCTTGAATCCTGGAGCCGCCAACACCCGCTGGATGCCCTGGCACTTTCATAGCAGTGTTATCCCAGCTGTAGGAAGGGGACACCAGAGGGTGAAACATTCTGCAAAGTGATCCATAAACCAGCTGTGTCCTGATTGCTGCTGGGCCAAGTGGGATCAACCAACCAATGTGACCATGAGGTCCCCTTAGGGGAGCCCCAGCCACCTGGAGGCCAGGGGAACAAGCAGGACTATGTCATTGGCTCACACATCCCCCAAACCCAGGCAAAGGGGCAGAAAGAAATTTGGCTAAGTGTCAAAACAAATAACTGAATAAAAGCCCCCAGGACCTCTGAAAAGTCACTTCCCTCCTTGTCCAGCCTGCAGTCTGGAGATGGTTCCCACCGTCAGATGCATGTTTGAGCGGGGACGGAGTCAGTGTGGGATTGATTTTTAGAGCCTGACTGTCTGCTGATAGATGGTGTGATGAAATGAGAGATATAAATTGTCACCCTTTGCAATCCAAGAGGCTGTTGCTGCGGCAGTTACTCTCTAGCTGGAGGAAGAGGACGAGGAGGGCAGTGCCTGGCTGCTGTGTGATGGGTTCAAATTTGTCTGGCTAGCATTCCCCTCAGAGAAGTGGCCACCAGCAGCTTGACTGGGTAGTGTAACGGCCAGGAACAATGGCTCTAGGGTGGCCTGAGCTCACCTCCGTCCCTCCCTTGCTGCATGGCTTTGGGCAAGTTACTTAACCACTCAGCAAAATGTATATAATTGTAACAGCTACTTCATAAGATTGTTGGTTTAAGAAATAATTGCATGGCTACCCATGGGTACAAAATATTCCAACTAGCAAGCCAACCCCAGTAAGGCAATTTATCATTGCACAAAGCAAACTGTCATAGGGAGGAAAATTCCAGGATTTTTTAATTGAGTGACTCATGATGTCATCAAGAACCTAGGTTCTTTCTATCTTTTCACTCTCCACCTTCATTGTCTTGGATCTGTGCTCATGCTAGGTCCCCCCATGGTCACAGCTGCCACTGCTCTGGCATCACAGCCAGGCATGACGCATCCAGAGGGAGAGAGCGGCCCCCGCCACACGTCTCTTTTCAAGGAACCTTGCTCTGGGACCTCTCATCTCCCCTCCCCTTTATTTCACTGGCCAAGGTCGTGTACCCTGCCCTTACTTACTCTTGTGTAAGCCAGTGACTTACTGGGGAAATGTGACCACAGTTGATTTGCCCCGTGGGTAAGGTCAGCTCCCCTGAGCCATGACTGCATGTCCCCTATGAAGAGAGGAGGCAAGGAAATGGGGCTGGGGAGGGAACCACCGTGGGCTGCAGCAGGTGGATGCAGCAGCATCTAGTGTGTGCTCCACGTCAGCTCCGCGCCCTTAACATCTGGACTGGAACTCCACACCACACGCTGCCAAGCCTCCAGGAGATGGGAATTCCAGTTGAATACACTTGCCTTATAAAAGCACATTTCTTTACAACTAAGCAAAATGTTAAAGAATATATTTTAAAGAATAATGTAAGATTTATGCTATTTATTTCCAAAACTAAATGGAGGCAGTTAATTAAATTTTAAAAAGCTACAATTAAAGAAAGCTACACTAATATTAGATTTATAGTTTAAAGAATTATTTAACAGAACATAAACATATAAGCACGTTTAGATACAAATCATATCCATTTTCAACTTTTGCCCTTTGTGGTAAAGTAACCAAGTTTCTGAGCACAGGAATGCACAGAGCCTCCCTCCGAATTTGTCTTGGATCTTTCCTGGCTTCCATTTCCCTGGCTTGTCCGAGCCGCAGAGCCAGCTCCTCACTCAGCTAGATTCTCATTAGCTTTCTTGGGCTTGTTTTCTCTTACCTTAATTAAAGAGACAGTACTGTCAGTTCCTCTGTCTATTCTTCCATCACTTTGGATTTGCTTGGCCATCAACCTCAAAATGATGACTACCCCCACAGGCTAGGATTGTCTTCTCTAAGCTCCATCCTGTCAGCCTCCTCAAATCTTTTTGAGATGAGGTGAGTATATATAATTGAAAAATATATATTCTGATGTTTCCTGCCCCTCAACTCCATTCAGCTCTCTGAGAAGTCAAGGTGCGTTTTTCCTTTTTTAAAAGTTTTTCTCTCAGATACACAGGCAGAAGGAAGAAGATCACAGCCTATAATTGCAATGTGTGTGCCATCCTCTCCTCTGGGGTGCCCGGTCGACAGTGGGCAGTGATGGCAGGGTGGGAAGGGAGCAGGAGAGCCAGGACTTAGCTGTGAACACTACTGTTTAATCTGCTGCAGGTGTGGCCCATCACCTCCCCTACCCAGACACAGACCTCAGAGGTCAGGCGAGCCTGCTGCGAGCAGGGCTGCCAGAGACCCGTCTTAAGAGCACAGGGCCTCCCTTCACACCCACACTGCAGGGGACTCAGGAACCTGGTGGGTCAGGGGCCAGAGAACAGGGCTTCCTCTCCCTATAGCTGTGCATCTCCCCTGCCCACTCCCCACCACCACCCCTCAGCCAGGGTCTGAGTAGCCACTCACAGAATCAAGCTTGTTAAACCAGGAGGTTGGATTTTATGAACAGCTTAATTTAGTTTTTAATTGAATGCAGGTTCAAATTATATCAACTGGCTTTCATAATGGATGTTTCCCTTCTCTTTCAGAGAGGAGAAAATAGCCAGGTCCTCAGGGCAGCATGGAGGGTAGGTACCTTGTATTCAGCCAGAGATTGGAAATGTCACAAAATTAGAGATTTAAGGGTCATTTGGTCCAGGTCCGCAGTACCTTCAACCTATACTGTTCTTAATCTATTCTAGATATATCAATCATCCTTCTCCACTTAGGGCCACTTGGGGACTCCCCTCGTCAATAAAATGCACCAATGGGAATCAATTCCTGACACTTTGGAATTTCTTATGGAATATAACCTAAATCTGTCTTGCTGTGAAAAATTATTATTCTTGCATTTCAGCAGGAGGGAGTTGGCCCCAACTATTATTTGATACCAAAGACTTGAAAGTGTGGGCTGAACTCCTATGCGAAAGCCCCAGCAATAAATAGCAAAAGGAAACAATTCCAATAGCCGTCACAACTATAAGAGGCCTTTGTCTTCTCTGAAGAATATCTCTCTAAAGCTCTGTCTCCCACCCTGTTGCCTCCCTCAATTTCTAGGTGGGAGTAGAATAAGGAGATTATTGTGGGGAAGGGACACGCAGGCACAGAAATAACCTAATGCGTTTTGCTGGAGAGGATATTAAAATCTCATTGTAGCACAAAGCCCTCTTCTTAGACCAGTTGAAGGGTGAAAGACGGCAGCTGTACAGGTATAGATGCATGCCCATTTAAGGGCGTTAAGAAATAAGAAAACGACTCGGTCCTAAACAATAGAGTGAAAATTCAGCAGTTAGCTTTGAGTAAAGATGATGCTGGCATGGGAGCTTAGACGATGAAGACTTCGTGGAACAGGTGAGCTCCAAGGAGATTCCTCACAGAGAGGAAGGAGAGAGGCAGGGGCTAGCCCCATTCCCTTGGGCGCTGGAGAGGGGCTATGATGGGGCAGGAGCCCTTATATCTCCCTGAAGAGTAGACATTCTCGTGGAGGCAGCTGACAACTGGACAGCAGGTCAGGCTCACCCTTTGTCCAACCTTCAGTCTTCAGGTCATGGGCCACGAAGGTTATAGGGAGGGAGAATTGATCCGACAAATGAGAAGGCAGCCCAAGGAGGAAGGATTCAGCAGCAGACAGGGAAAGGCACATTCTCAGTGGCTCCTAATGGCTCAGGCTCCTAAATCTCAGACCCCTGAGATTGTGTAAGAGCAGGAGGGTTACGGCCCTTGAGAGTATTTGCTCCATTAGGGGCTTTCTCCTTCTTAGTGTGAAATGTCTCCTCTTTTCTCCTTTCCCCAGTTGCTCTCTTTCTCCCCTTGTATTCAGCTCCCTCCTCCCAAACTAAATTCCGAGCCCACAGCTTGGAGTGGTGCCAGAGAAGCATGTGAGCCTGCACACTGCCTTGTCCTCAGTCTCCTTCTACAGTGGTTTCTTTTCCTCCTTTCCTCCCCTCCTCCTCTTCTCCAGTATTCTCCTCCTTCTTTTCCTTCTCTCTGCCCTTCCTCCTCACCACTCCCTCCCGCTCCTTTTTGCAAAGATTGCAAACCTCTTTCTCCTTGCCATCCCTTCTGCTTGAAATTCCACCAATATGCCACTAAATTGTATCCACTCAAGATTAAAGCCCACTTCAAATCCCAGCCCCTCTCAAGTTTTCACAGCTCGTTTTCCTCTCTGTCCTCTGAACCCCTGCACTATTGATCGTCTTTTTCTATAGTGAAGTATTAGAAGTTCCAATGTTTGTGCCCAACCTGCTTCCATGAGGGTAAGCTCCTTAAGGACAAGGTCACTGTCCGTGGGTCTCCCTCCTGGGCATCTGGCACACTGTGAAGCAACTTGAGGACCAAATCCTGCTGGAATGGAAGTGTCCTGCATGGGTTTCAGGAGCTTTCTCTGCTGGACAGTTCCCTGCCCCCTTTGCTGATTTTGTCATTGGGCACAATCCCTTAGATGTGCACGGTCATCGCACCTCTCCAGTCTGGGAAGAGAGAGATCCAAACAGAACACTAAAATGAAAGTCTCCTCAGGCGCCTGGAATCACAGGGTGTCAATTTAACTTACTTTTCCACTAGCCTTTCATCTTTATCTCTGAGCTAGTTCTTTTCTATCTATAATCTCTCCCGACCAAGGAAGATCAAGGATCAAATATGATAAAATGATAAAAAGATGAAGATCTCTTTTCTCTAAAGGTTTCCAGGAACCAGAATGTTGAAACTGGTAAAATCTTTGTATATCGTTTAGTCCAGAATCCATGATGTATAGTCGAGGAAGCTGAGGTGCAAAGTGGCTAAAAGACTCACTCCAGACCCCACGGCAGTTGGTTCGAGTCGGTTAGATGCCAGCACACACCAGCCTCTACCTCCAGGATGTCCTCCCTTGCTGCACTCTCCTGTGGGGTTGCACTGCCACCTGATCCCTTGCCGCAGCTTCGCCCTGTCCTCCAGACCCTTCCCTCCTAGCTCATGGTCACTTAAGAAGCAAAAAATATCTTCATTCTCACTAAGTATATTACTGAGAGCAAACAGCTCCTAGTGGTCCCTTCTCAGTAAGCTTTGGTTCTAATAAGGGCAGATACTTAACCACAGGAGTAAATCACTATGTGATTCCAGCCCTTGGCAGCTCTCCTGCAGAGAGTTTCCTGGGGGTCCACTTAATCACGGCACAGATTGTCTCTATTCTATCGTATATTGTATAATGGTACTGGAGTCCCACCACCTCCTTCTCCAGTAAACTGAGATGCAGACTGATGGTTATAATTCTCTGAGTGCTGAGGCACTGGGAGACTTCAGGCTCCTGGGAAATAAGGTCTCTTTGGTAAGGAAGCCTTCTGCAATCATGGGAATGCATTAAGCCACCTCCACAGGCAGCTGAGGGGCTGCAGACTGTGTTTATCTCAGCAAGAACTGACCAGCGGAGTGAAGGCACCTACAACCTCGCCTCCTCGCCCAGCCTGGGGTCAGCATTTGGATAAGCACTGTACGCTGCCATGCTCTAGCTTCTGTTCTGCTCCCCAGGATCCTCTGCACAGACCCCTGATTAGGCATTGGAGGGGCGGGGATTCTACTTCAGCAGGAGGAACGGTTCACCAGGGAGTCCAGAGAACAGTCAGAACTGGTTCCAAAGCTGAACCCATGAAGGAAGATGAAGCCACCAAATCCCAACCCCAGCCGTGTGATGCTCTCTCCTCTCTGCCTCCTCGACCCCACAGCTCTGTGCACTTAAATCCCACCAATAGCCACTCACCAGGCTTGAGCAACAAGTAAGCCAAGCTCCACACAGGATAGGGGGTGTTGCCTTTAGTCAGTGTAGTGGATGAGGGAGGGGAGAAGGGAGCAATAGCAGTGGCCTGCACTCCTCGATCATCTGGTAGCAGGCGTCTTCTTAAAATGATCCGGCAGGCTGCGGCGGGGTGGGGTTATAGGAGAGAAGGGGCAAAGCTGTCATCCTTCCTGGGCAAATCTTCTGAGGTTACACATGATTCAAAGTGGGACTCCAGACCCCAGGCTAGTATAGTTGGCAAAGGATCGAGGTGAGGAGGGGAGGGGAACAGAGCAGGAAGTGCCCTGAGTCTAGAGTAGGTAACTGGGTTCAAATCTCAGCTCCGTCACCTATGTACGTGATTTAGGACAAAGCGCTTACCCTCTCTGAGTCTCACATCTGTAAAGCAGGGGCAAACCACATACAGTTCGTTTTAAGCATTAAAATGAAAGAGCCTGCTTCAAACTGCTCGGCCTAGTGCCTGCCTCCAAGCAGGCACTCAGCAAATGTTCGTCCCCTCCTGCCTTTCAGCCGAGGAGCTTCGCCCCGTGGTTATTTCCCAGCCGGTGAACACAGGCTGCAGCCGCTGCAGCCCATTGCAAACTGGCCCCCAAGGAGCACTTTTCGGCTGACCTCCCTGACCCAAGCTAACAGCCAAGCTGAGAGTAAGTTGTCAGCACTTCAGCGTCCTCATACTCAGAGATCCCTCCCATGAGGCTGAGGAAGGGTGTCCCAGTCAGGGCCCCAGTCATATCTTCTTCTTGATTCTCTAAGATTTTGCATGGGCAGGCATGGGGGAGACTCAAAGGTCAGAGAACATGGGGCCTGGATAACCTGGTCCCCTCTCTCCTCTTCCCCAACACGAAGCCAAAGTTAGAGCAGAGATCTGAGTGGGCCCCGCCTGGGACTCCAGCTCTCTCCAGGAGGGATGGAACATCCTCACCTGGCAGCCAGGGACCTCCACAATGTGGTCCCAGCCTTCATTCCCATCAACACCTGCCCCCAGCCGCCCCCCCACACACACAAACTTTGGACCTGGCTGTGGCAGACTGCACATCCCAGACTCTTCCACGTCTGTGTCTTTGCCCAGGCTGTGCTCTCCACCTGGGATGTCCTTCCTGGTTTTTCTACCCACTGAGATTCTCAATTCACAAGATCCTCTCTTTTCTGATTCCCAAATCAGCAATGAGAGCACCTTCCTGAACACGCTAATATTACTGTCTACACTGCAAATATAACGCTCATTGACTTTATTTATTTACTTATCCAAAAGTATTGTCTGAATCCTTCCTGTGTGCCAGATATGATTTTAGCTGTCGCGTGTCTCTGCAGTGCCCCAGGGCAGCTGGCCTCCTTGTTCATCTCCACACCCTCACTGCTCAGCACGGGGCCCAGCCTATAGGAGGTGTTTGGTAAGTGGACAGAGTATGATTTCTCCAGTCAGCTCCTGGGCCCAGTCCGGGCCATTTGTATGTTTGGCAGTAGTTTCTTTTTATCTTTAGGGTGCCTCAGGGCTACCAGTCCTGAACTCACACCCAACTTGTGAAAACCACCCTCTGGAAGCTTTACAGAGAGAACTCAGGGCATTAGCAGGGTGGACCATCCTCACAGAATGATGTTTTCATCAGAGCAGGCTTCCCAAGAAGGCACTGGGGCATTTTCCATCAACCTGGGAAGTGATTGGACCTTGGTAATGGCATAAAATACTTCCTTGTTGCCTAAGGGTTAGACCCAACATTGATTGTACTGCTCAGTTTAGGAGACTTTGCCCCAAAAAACCAAATGCCTCAGTGTGTTCAAGTGATAGAACGTGTGGCCCTACGTGGGGAAACCTCTAAGCTGGGAGTCCCATGCACCCCATCTGACCTGGGGTGAGCTGTCTCATCTCTCCATGCGCAGGTTCCTCACTTATCAAATGAGGGACCAGCCTGCTGCTTCCAGGTCTTTTCTCTCGATAATTCCAGACCTCTCCTCTCTTATTATTTCTGCCTGATGTTGCAAAGAATTGTTTGCTGGACTATCTTTATTTCTTTCTCTCCCATTTTGTGTAAAATGTCAATGGATATTATAAGTGCCCACCAGAGTTGCCAACTGGTATGAGATAACTACACCAAGTCACTGTAATTCAAGCCAAAATGGAAGACTTGGACATCCCTTGGCAGCTTTAACATGCATCTACGCACAACTTTTATTAGACTTTTTTGAAATATTGGCAAGAGATTCCAGAATTCCCATTGCTATAAAAGGCCCAAAGAGGTCTGGAATTCCCCAGGGTGAAGGCCCACAGGGAAGCTTCATCTCTTAACTCTGAATGTGCTCAGCTGAGACATGGAGGGACAGAGAGGCAGGGAAGAGGCAAGAGGGGGTACAGGGCTCTGAGAAGTGGCGTTTGACTTCCTAGTACTGTTCCCCCAGGTAAGGGCTTGTCATAAGGAAAGTGAAAGAGCCTTGCCTTGGCTTGTCAAATTATCATTTCAGCTTTTCTTATGAGCCCTTGAGAGAGGCTCATGCTGTAACTCACAGCCCTGGTTCCCCCAAAGTTTACTGGAGCAGAAGAGCTACCTTCTCTACTTCTCTCTCAAAGCCTCTGCTTCTCAGGCAATTGTCCAAGCAGAGTGAGCTCGGAGCCACAGAACATCAGAGCTGGGAGAATGTCAAAGGAACATGGGACCTTACTGCTAGTTTTAGAGATGGGGAACCTGACGCCCAGAAAAGCAAAGTGACTTGCCCAAGGTTGCATACACCAGACATGAAGCCAAAGCTGGAGTTCAGATCTGTGAACTACGCGGTAGAGCTCTGGGCGGGGCACCAACCACTGCCGAGGGTAGCTCGGCTCAACGCTGGTCCTTACTTCCCAGGCTCCACAACTGCTGACCTGGAAGAGCCACCAGATGGCAAACGGCAGACAAGCACACCCAGACCCAGCACCCATTGGTCACTAGACTCATCTCTGCTCCTCCAGTTCTCCTCCATGGGCACAATGACTCAATCTCCAAGGCAAAGGTGAGAAAATGAGGTTCCCCTCATTCCCTCATTCAACAGAGATGCACTGGGTACCAGCTCCATAAACAGCACACTGACAAGTCCAGAGACACAAAGTCAACGGGCCCAGGCCTCGTGGGAGACACACACACGCCCCGCCCCATGCAGTGCCAAGGGAGTGCAGGAATTCCACAGAGATCCACACAGGGGTTTGGTGGCTGGGGTGGAGGGAGAGGGAAAGGCCTGGAAAGTCTCCAGAGGGGAGTACCTGTGCCAGATCTTCAAGTACGGCTGTGAACTGACCAGAAGAGGGCAAGAGGGCATCCCAGGCAGAAGAAGGGCATGGGAGTGAGAAGTGGCCTGGTTTGGGGAGATGCCTCCTGGCAGCAGGTGGCTTCTAGGAGGCTGTGAGTGGCAGGAGGTCATAGTTGGGCTGCAAGGGCCTCACAAGCCTGCTGTCAGAACAGGAACGTTGGTCTTTAAGCGATGGGGAGCTATTGAAGGCTTTTAAGCAGGGAAGTGACCAAGTTCAGATCCGCATTTTAGCTAAATTACTTTGGCAATAGAAGGAGGATGAATTGTTGATTGATTAGGCATGCAGGGCCAAGACACTGGGATGCATTAAGGTAGTGAACGCCAGAGGAAAATCTCAAGTTCTGGCTTCCAGTCCCTGGGCTTTGGCCCCATGAAATGATGAAATGCTGGAGGCTGCAGGTAACTGCATGCCAGATGAGGGTAACGCAAGCTCCTGCCCCACTCGCCTGCTCAGATAGAGCCCTGCAGAGCCCTGCTCCAGGGCTGTCCAGAGTGCTGTTTCACAGGCAGTTCCTCTGCTCCATCAACGTTCATGCTCTTGGGCAGGTGAAAGGACACCAGCTCTGTTCATGCCCCACCTCCCAGACGGGGCCGGGTCTGTGCTCACCCTCCCACAAAGCAGGCCACCTGGGTTCACGGAGAGGACACTCTCAGGTGTGGGGCCAGGAGCCCCCGGGATGCCTCACAGTTAGACCAAGGATGCCTGGGGAGCCTTGGCCAATTAGGAAAATCTCAGGCTTGCCCGCACAGCTTAACAACTCTACTCCCCCTATGAACTAACTCTGTTTACAGAGGTAGAAGATTCTAGAGCTAAAGATCTACAAGGGTCTGTTAGCTGGCAAAGACAGACATCCCCAACAAAAAGCTGAGCAGGGAAGAAAGCAGGTACAGACGATGAAGAGCACAGCTCCATGCCTGCAAGACAGTATACCCGCCCCTCTGTCCGTGCCTCCATGGAGAGCACAGCTCCAGGCCTGCGAGATGGTTTACCCGTCCTTGTGTTCGTGCCTCCACGGAGAGTGGTCAGAAAGGCCACAGACCCCGATGACAACAGTGGTTCTCTCTCAGCGATGGGATTTGGTGACTTTTATTTTCTTCTTTGTACCTTTTGGCATTTTATTTTACCATCATTTGGAAAAAGAAATGAATTGTATAGAAAATGACACTATGCTTTTCCTAAATATATAAATTTCCTTATTATAGGTTTATTTTAATTCCTTGGACCCAAGAAAGGCTTTTCCAGGTCTAGGCTTGAGGCTTCCTGCTATAATGAAAGCCTCCTACTCCATCCCCACTGAGGACAAGGCCCCGACCAGACAGGAGATGGGAGTTCTCCCACTTAGCTGCATCTATAGCCTACCCACAACCTACACCACTCCCCTCTTCCTTCTCTCCAAAGCCAGAATCACGGCCTTCCAAACCTGCTAACGACGTCCTCCAAATGTCTGCCCGTATGGCTTGTGCAGGTCCTCCCTGCAGCCTAGCTAGCCCGAGCTCAGCCAGAGAGGTTGTGTGTCCTCAGCCACCCCTGCACCGTCCTGACTGTCCTGCTCTGTCAGCTCTGTGGGAGCGGAAAGGCAGACTGTGAGGAGCAGCATGTCCCCAGCCCTGCAGCCCTGCTCAGCCACAGCCCTTCTTCGGGGACAGAGGGTGTCCATGTTCTTTGTGCCAACTTCCATGAGAAAAGCCTCCTAGTCCTTGAGACACAGGGGCTGTAGGGTCCTTCCTGACCTTCTAGTTCATCTCAAAATGGCACTCCATATGGGGACCTCCTAACATAGCAGGCAGGCTATCTGCTTAGTGTCATGGTGGGGAGAAGTCAGAGGCTGAAGAAAGGATTTGGGGGTGGGAGGAACTAAGATGGAGGAGATTATAAAGGATGATAGGGAAGGGCTGGAAGTCGATACCTGTGTCCCATAGCATTTCTGATACCAGCTTGCCCAAGTGATGCCTGAAACTTTCCCCATTAATGTCATTTCCTTTGGATCTGGATGTTGAAAGTTCTGCTTAAAATGCAAATCAGTTTCCCAGAAGGAAAAACACACTAATGATAACGTCAAATATTAATATATCACTTTATGTCATATCTCATTTCATTCTTGAAACAGCTCCTGAAGCAGGTGAATGACTCCATCTCTTTTACAGGTAGAGAAACTGAAGCCCCGTGAAGCTCAGAAGTGCGGTGCCTGCAGGATAGTGGGAGGCAGGCAGCCCTGGGCTGGAGCACTGGCTCTGCTATGTGATCTCAGAATGAGCACAAGCACTATATCAATGAAACCCTTACGTGTGTAAGCCACGAGGGCAGGTCTCTACTAGGAGCCAGATGCAATTGCTAACTGAGAGACAACTGGCTCTCAGATGTGGGACACTACACATAATGGAGCCTGAACACGGGATGAGCTCTGAGCAGGGAATCGGGCAGCACACAAAGGTGAAGCGCTCCCTGGAACCTGGCGACCCTTACAAGCAGTGGCAAAGCATTTGGTCAAGGCTGCCTATCGTTCCATGGGACATTAGACCACATCCCTCCGGAAGTACAGCACTGGGAAGATGGAGAAATAAAGCAGATTGTGTGTGATTTGATTCACTCTTTTCACTTTCAACAAAATTCTGCAAGAGAGAGATGGACTTCAAGTAGAGCTGGTCGTTGTGTAAGCAGAGGAGGAAATGCTACATTTTCAATCCTGTGCCCCACGTAAATTGAGTGAGAGTTTTTACAAGCTAGAAAACAGCCAAATGCTGCTGGACCCCAAATTGAAACAGTTATAAATGGGGGCTGTGAAGTGGGAACTCTAGTGGAAGATAAAACTTTGACCCCCAAGCCTTTATCAAGCCCTCTTATTAAGAGTTCTCTGCAGATAATGGGAGTCCATGCCCCACAAAGATCAGATTAAGGGTCATCATGGTCACCAGTAATTTGCAAGCTAAGGGGATGGACCAAACTGCAGAGGCCAGTGAGGAAAATACACAAATATTCCAGCTTAAAAACAATGTCTAGACTGGCTGTGGTTATTTACACATTGAAATGCTCAGAAGCAAATAGACTAGAAGCTGGTTTAGGTTTTGAGGGAACTGTATTTTAAAAGAAACCTCAAGCCCAGCCTTCAACAACCTGAGACTGCAAAAGCCCTAAAACACTCTTCCTTCCCTGGTCCCACACTCCACACTGCAGGGTGTGGAAACTATGCATCCCCAAGAGGGGCCAGCACCATAGTGCCCAACTCCAAGGAGGCAGGGGGGACAATCGGCAGGGAGCACCCTCCCCGAGGCAAAGCCAGAGACCATAGAGGACACTGCCCAAGGAGCTGCTCCCATTGAGCTGGAGAAAGGTGGCCACATGGGCCAGCCAAGGCATCAAGTGCACTGGCGGGGCATCAGTCCTTTCCATCCTGCCTAGCAGGGTCTGACCACCGCTGTGGACCAGTCATCTCTGTATTTCTCTTCACCCCTTTCCTGAATGGAAGGTGGATTTTTTTTTTTAATTGAGGTTACTTTATCTTTCTCCACAATGATATATCAGATAGGTTGGAAGCAAATAGCCTGTCTTTCAGTTTATGAGTCATCAGGCCACAAGAAGTCGTGTCTGGGCTGATGGAGAGGTGGTGCCCATAGCGCAACCTCAAAAGGCCCTAAGGTCTCAAGCCGGATGCAGTAACTGGACAAGATCTGGGAGTCTTGCCTTAGGAACAGAGGCAAGCGTTTTCTATGTGGGAAGAGCAGCGTCCATGGAAGTTGGGGAGCCAGTGTGGCAGGCGCAGCAGACATTGCTACCGGCCATTCCAGTGTTCATTCTCCCCTCTCTGTTGGTAGCATATCCCTATGTTATTCAGGGTGGTGATGTGCCAGGCAAAAAACTACATTTCCCTTGGAGGTAGTTACGGCCATGTGACTAAATTCTGACCAAGGAGATGCAAGCAGAAGATTTTGTGTGATCTTTGTAGGGAAATGCCTTTTTTGCCCTTTTCCATTTTCCTCATCTCTCCTAACTAGAACATGAACCTGATGGGTGGAGCTCCAGACACTGTTTTGGTCCATGAGGAGACCTGGAACTAGAAAATAATGTAGTAAGAATGCAGAACGCAAATACAAGTGAAGCTGCCCGCCATGTTTGCTCATCTCCAGATTTCTACCGTGAGAAGGGGAAAAACCTACAATTTTGTTTAAGCTACTGGTTTTACACATCCTCTTCTCTTGCTAGCTGAGCATAGTTCTTAACTGATTCAAGCTCATCACTTATTGTCTCTGAGTCTTAGTTTCAGCATCTGTAAAATGGGGATAAAGATACCTACATCCGAGATTTTTTGTGAGAATTTCAATGTAATAATATATTTAAGAAGGCCAGCCCAATATCTGTCACATAGGTGACATAAGTCCATAGAAACCATGACTGCATCTACTATTATCATCATTGTTTTTCTATAGTCATCAGTTCGAGCCAGGATCCAAACACAGGGACTCCAACAGCCAAGCCCTTGTGTTTGCATTTTATAATCGCATTAACTCTTACCACTTTAACATTAGCTATAGAGAGACTGAATGGACCAGAAGTGAGGACAGAATATTTTGTTTGAGCTCAAGCATCAGGAAAGTTTACCGCAAGTGGCAAAAACACTTAGAGCAGTGTCGGCAAACTTTTCCATAAAAGTCCAGAGAGTAAACATTTTGGCTTTGCGGGTTGTACCATTTCTGCCACAGCCACTCAACAGTTTAGCATAGGCCATGTGTAAATGAATGAGCATGGCTGTGTTCCAGTAAAACTTTATTTACAAAAACAGGTGACGGGCTTGATTTGGCGAGTGGACTGTGGTGCTGACCCCGGGCCTAGAGGGATGCACTGTGAGAGAGACACAAGACACTCCCGGAGGAGTCTCTGGTTCTGTAGCCATGTGTCCCAGAGGCCCCATGACCTGCTCCTACTGGTCTCCTTGTGCTCTTCCTGTGGGTCTTAGAACAGGACACCTCCAGCCTGCACCTCCCTGGTCATAGAGCATTTCTTTCCCCACCCCCCACACTGCTTTGCCTACAGGCTCCCATTCATCCTTCAGTTCCCAGCCTAGACACTTAAATATTGTACCTTTCAGAAAACCTTCCTGACCCCATCTCTGGGTAAGAAGCCTTGGCCAGTGGTTCCACATCATGGCCCCTTCAGACTGGCTATCCCCTTCATCAGACTCCTATCTGTCACAAACTCTGTGTGTAGCTGTTGAGAGGACATGACATCACGGGGTGGTCATAATGCTCAGGGTTAATAAGGGAGGGATCCTGGGAGAGGTAAGCTTTAAGCTGGAGGTCGGATAAGAGGAGGAGCTTGGCTGGGCGTGAGGAAGAAGAAGCAGGCATCCAGGTCCCAGGGCCAGGACTGGGGTGTAGGTTGGCCCTGAACCTCCACAGGTGGCATCTGCCAGTCCCAGGTCTATGGGCATTCTGCCAAAAGGAGGTGTCTCCAGCAGGCTGTTAACCTCGGTAATGAAAAGCACAATTTTATGAGCACCAGATTGGCTAAACGCATTAATTTTATCCTTAATAGAAAATTAATTCTTGGGATGAGTGAGGCAGCAGCAGCAAGGACCTGTGGCTTCAGATATGAAGAGGGAGTCAGGAGTCACTGCCTGATGCAGAGGGTTATTTTCCTTTTATTACATTACAGCAGAAGTAGATTTTAACGGTCTTCTTTTTTGCAGGGGAATATTCTGTTTTTCGGTTCCAGGAATTTCCTTTTTATCCAGAGGAGGAAAGAGAAGACAGCCAGACAGCCCTTGTTTTGCCTTGCCCCTCTATCTCCATTCTGTCCCCTGTCACATATCATCAGGATAGAAGGATAGAATGGTGCCCCAGTCCTGCCTCCAGTGATGAGGGAGGGAACTGTGGTCAAGTCTTCTGTGGCATTTGTGCAGCCCAATGAGGTCTGATTTTCCCTGTTTTGTCCTAACCCATCATATAGCACCTGGTTCTAGAAGGTGAGCCTTGGAGAGTGGAGTGGGGGAAGGAAAATTGAAATAGAGAATAGAAGAAAGGAAAAAAAGAGGAAGGGAGGAAGAGGGGGGAGGGAGGGACGGTGGTTACAGGAGCCTTTATTGAGAGGCTAACATGGGCTAAGCACATTAGGTGCTTTACCTATACAATCTCATCTAATTTTACAACAATCCTTTGAGACTGGTGTGATTTCCCCTGCTTTGGAGATGAAGAAACTGAGTCTCAGGGAAGATAAGTAAAGTCAGAAAGCATGTGACCCACATCCAAGCCTGTGTGATTCCCCCTAGTGCTGGCCCTCAGCCCCTCTCCACATTCTAGCATCCAGGCCTCCCTGGGAACAATAGTGCAGTGACCAATGGATGCACGACAAAGGCACAGCAAGGTAGAACAGACTGTATAGTCAAGGGGAAGCAAGTGTCTCCACAGAGGGTCAAGCGTAGATTCATAGGAGCTTCTTACCATCCATACAAGTGTGACCTGGTCCCTCAGGAGTAGCGAGCCTGTTGGGCCTCAAGGCTTCCTGTAGCCAAGGACCCCACCCCCACCAACCTGCACTGTAGGGTGAAATGTTTGGTTAAGAAACCATGCTTTATGCTCTTTCCATGATCACACAGACTGATAAGGCAACAGCTGATTGCCCTGCCTGAAAACGCCTTTGGATGGTGACTCCAAGCCACAGCAATTGTCTTCCAGGAGCATATGAGGTAGCCAGTAATGGTTCCTTTGGGAGAAGGAAAACATGGTGGAAGATGAATTGCTTCAGGATGGCTGATCCTCCTCTTACCTTCTGGAATGGACATGTGGTAGATTTTGGCCTGGTATGGTTCCCACTGGTACAGTGTGGGTTGGGGTAAGAACATGGGCCTCAGTATTGGAAAGACCAGGCTCAAATCCATACCCTCACCCTCACTGTTTGTTACTTCAGACAAGACCCTTAACTCTTTGAGCCTTAGAATCCATGTCCATAGATGAAATAACAGTACTACACAGTTACTGTGAGGATTAAAGAGGTAACGAGTGTGAGAACTTAGCACTTACAAGCCCCCAGTACCTGTGGGCAGCTACGGGGCACAGAGAATGAAGTCTTGCTATTGTGGGGACACTTGGGAGGCTGTTTGCTTGCTGGGACACAATTCTGAACATGCATTCTTCCCTTATAAGCATCCTATTTCACCTATCATCAAGACATCATTGAAATATGGCTTCTTTCCCCCAAATCCAGGAAATCAATGTCTATGGAAATACTATTGTTAGACCTAGGCATATACAACGTCTTTCTTGCAACTTCTTTCACCATCCACCCCCACCTCCCCTCCTGGCCCAGCAAGTGTAGCATGTCATGACTGACAGCAAGTTTGGAAAACAGAAGAGCTTCACAGGGCACTTATGCTCTCCACCACGTGTCTCCTACAAAGAGCCACCAAGATCATGCCCAAGAAACGTAGAAAAGTTTGAGCCAGCCTTGTCCAATTTGATGTTTAGGCACTTCACTCTTGTTCTCTTAGAACACCTCTTTTGTAAGTGAATTGATGTAGTGTTCGAATCCAGAAGGAATGATTCTGAGTTCCCCTTCGTTAGCTCCCAGGAGCTTAAGAAATCTGTTAACAATTTCCTGTTGTCAAATTGTTCTAACAGCATGAATGCTTCCAACATAGAATCTCCCTGGCGTGAACTGGCCTGAAAGCTCTTTACACCAACCTTTGCAAGGAAGATGAGAAGCTTTTCTGTGCAAAGGAGACAGCTGTTGCTCATGCACAGCATCGCTTCGCTTCCAGGTGTATGCTTACGGTAATCAGGAAGGGCATTAGGTGGCTTGACATCTTCAGTGAAAGATCTTCGAGAAAAGATTAGGAAAAGCGTTGCTCCAGCTGTTGACACATCCAAGAGTTGATTCCCACTCTGCTCTCAGGGGCCCTGACGACCCCTCCTGCAAATATACAGAACCGGAAGTCATGTTAATCTAGATCTCTTGAGTTAAGCTCATAGAACTATTAAGGTCATGACTCTGACAATCTCTGGGCTTCATTCTGGTGGATTTTAAATGCCATTCGCCCTCCAGATGGCTCCTCTGCTCATAGAATAAGTTCTCCGCAGTCTTAAATCTATTAGCAAAGTGAGGATGTAAATCTTCAAATGGTTTGAGCCTACTGTTAATAATTCTGAATACTCTGGAAATTTTGAGTACCTGCATTACTTGGAGTTGATTGACTCTTGTTTTATAATGTAGCCAGAATTTGTTATAATCAGGCGTGGTAAGGCCATCAGATCAGGAGATGATCACCATTGAAAAGATAGTTTGTTACTCACTGTTCTCAAGAGGAGGGCACACGCCACACCACACAGGGCCACACAGGGAAGGAGTGGGATCCGTCAGGAGTGAGAAGGAGCAAGAGGAAACCGACGTGAACAAAAGCCGTTACTGTAGTTGTTGGACTGTTGGACGAAGGAATGAGCGAGGCGGGGTAAGCAGCTGAGCAGGCTTAGGTTTGGATGGTTTGAAGATGTGGCAGGCTCTGGGCTATGGGGGTGGTCTCCAGTTGTCCAGTACCTGGCCCTGGAGTGACTTAGGGCAGGGGTGTGGTGTCCCAGATGGATAAAAGGAGACAGCTAGGGGTATGGGCTCTGAACTGGTTGATTTGCATATCAAAGGTGTACTCTATCTCCAGGAATTAGCTGACCTTGGGAGGGGCAGTCCCTCCCCAGTTCCACAAGTCTCCAACATGTCAAAGCATCGTCAAATACAGAAAATAAAAACATGATTAATACAACCCTTTGCAATGGTCTGCTATCCTTGGGTCATATTTGCACTTGAATTATAAAATATTTTATGAGTGCTATTATTAGTATTATAATTGCTATACGCCATCTTTCTGTCTATTGGCTTCTTTGGGGCCGTTACCAATATAATTATTGATTGGTCAAGAACAAGCATTAAGTTATTCTCCACATAAGACTTACAAGGTGGCCCTCCGTCTTCTCACCCAGGGATTCTCGTGTGTGCAAGATTGAATTGAAAGTGTGCTGTTCTGCCGTGTGAGCAGCCTGCCCTCAGTGAGCCGTTGGTTCTGTTGGGAAAGCTATATCTCCCCATTATCCAACGCTGCTGGTAGGAGACATACTTTCAGTAAACCCACAGTCACTCAGTGCCTTGGCCAAAGGAAGGAGAAAGGGAGAAAGGAGGCTGAGCGAAGGCATTATGACACGCTTGGTGCCACAGACCAGGAAGAGCCAGCCCACTTCTCTTTGGCCTTTGATTTCTTTGTTCTGAGGCTGGGCGGGTTGAGGGAACCTCCTTAGTCTGGACCCCAGGAATCTGGCTGACCAGGAGCACACCTTCAGCATACCCCAAAGCAGTGCTTTGACCCTAGAGATAACACTTGACCTCACAAACTGGTAATCTCATACATACTTATTAAATTTTTATTATTTCACAAAATAACACTCAACTTTGAATGTTTGTTTTGTTTTTTTAATGCTGTCTATAACCTACCAAACTGATTTCATAACCAGTAATGGATTTTAACCTGCAGTTTAAAAAACCCTGCTCTAAAGAAGCTCAAAGCCTTCCAGAAGACTCAACTAGAAGCCATAACCAATAGCTTAGTGATCATTTATTTTTAATTAAATATCTTTAGTTTTCATTAAAATGACACCTTTTGAGTGTAAAAAATTCAAACAATATGAAATTTGACTGAAAAAGGGAGAGGAAAAAACCCCTGCCCTGGAGATATCTACCACGTGCTTCCAGTGATCCTCCTTCCGGAATCAAGCGTACGTGTGCGTGTAATTCTCTACAAATGCTGTTATACGATACAAGCTATGCTATTGTAGGATCCCAAAAAGGGAACCCCAACTCCAGCCTCGGGAAGGCGCGGACCCACAGACACAGAAGACTGAGCTTGATGCAAACGCAAGAGGTAAGAGGTTTATTAAGCGGAGCTCAGGGTCGACACGTATCTCTCGCAGGAGACAGAGGAGTCGACCCCGAACCTTAAAGGGCAAGCTCTTTTATAGGATTCGGAAGCATAAAGCAGGAAAAGGTTGGTGCGGTCTTACATGATTGGCTAATTTAAAACATTTAAACAGTTACATTTTATGGCGCGAATTGCTATGGCGCGAAGCGATTATCAGGTTACACACACGCGTCCCCATCTGGACCCCCTCCACCCCGACCCTCCCAAACTTATCCCTCTGGAGCACTCTCTTGTTCTCAATTCTTCCCTGAACAGTTTAGGGTGGGTCTTTCATGAATAGAGTCAGTCAGGATTGATAAACGTTCCCTCCTATACCAGGAATCCTTAGGGCGTGGAGGTGCCTGTCTCTAAGGTAGTAACTTTTAAATTTTTAATATAATTTACTTCCTTCACTATGACCTTGTTTCATGAAAAATGTTATTCAAGTATGTTCACTTTAATCACGATTGTTAAGAATTACAGTGTTTTATCACAAGATTCTACCATAATTTGCTCTACCAATTCAGTATTGATGGGCCTTCTGGTTGTTTCCATTGTTTTGTGGTTATAGACACCACTTTTTTGAACATCCTTTAGTGCTTATCTTTCTGCATTGCTGTAATTTCCTACTTATGGTAAACCTGGAAGTGGACTCATTGTTTCAAAGGGTAAATACATTTATATTTGATACATATTACCAAACTGCCCTAAAAATGTCATGACAACCCCTACTTACAGCACTTGAGATTGTCCAAACATCTCACATGTATAACACTGGCTTTTGTCCACCTTTTAAATTCTTTCCAATAAGATAATAGAAAAATATCTCATTGTTGCTATTTGCATTTTTAATTTTTAGTGAAGATGAAAATCTTTGTATAGGACAATACCTCTTTTGTATGTGTGAGCAAATTACCTGTTAAAATCCTTCCCCCGTTTTCCTCCTGCTTGTTGTTCTTTTCTTATGGATTTGGAAAGCAATGACGTTCATGTTCAGTGGTTAAGACTATCAGCTTCAAAGTCAGATAGCCCAGGTTCAACCTTGCTCCACCTTGTTCAGTCTGTACAGCCCTGGGCAGGAGTTGACAGGGCTGGGAGTCCTAGAAGCTGGGGTTTCTGGAAGCTGTGCTGCCTGAGGCTCAAGGTCACAGTTGACACCTGTTTCTTCATCCCTAACCCGGGATAGTAATAACATCCCCTTTCCAGAGTTGTGAGAACTATATGAGTTAGTGAGTCTAACATACATAAGACAGTGCCTGGCACATAATAATCATTCAGTCATATTATGTTAAGGATGGGGTGAAATTTAAAGTGTTTCAATAATTGTGTGTCATGGGCATCAACCAATTAGGATGAAAATCAGCAGTAGCTTTGGAGCAGCAACCTACCAGCTTTAATCTGCAAATTCCTGGATGTGGGGGAGGGTGGCTGGCCCTAGGGGACCTGGGGACAGGGTCCATGGTGTTCTGAGGCTCAGGGAAGCAGCTCCTTACCAACTGGTATGGAAGACGGCCAGTGTTCTACCATGCGGTTCAGCTGCACCTCCCTTGCCTGCTGGGCTCTGCTGGCAACCTGCTGTGTGTGAGGCAGGAGGCTTCCAGTCTCTCATTCACCATTCAGTTTGGTCCATGGTTTTCTAAAGCTTTAAAATTTTATGTGATCAGAATTATCAAGCTTTTCCTTCATACTTTTGAAAGGTCTTACCCATCCAAAGATTATACAAATATTCACCCACATTTTCTTCTAGGATTTTCCTGGCCTCATTTTTGACTGTTGTTGAGGAAGATTCGCCCTGAGCTAACATCTGTGCCAATCTTCCTCTTTGTTATATGGGGGTCACCGCCACAGCATGGCTGACGAGTGGTGGAGCTCCACGCCCAGAATCCAAACCTGCAAACCCAGGCCACTGAAGTGGAGCACGTGGACCTTAACCACTATGCCACCGGGCTGGTCTCTTTTAATAAGTAAAATCTTTGAGAGTGAATTTACATTTTCTGTCAATGTTCAGCTTTTTAACAGACTCATTCTTATTTCCAGAAATCAACCTCTATGGGTTGCAATTTAAAATATACACATATATGTGTATATAATAAATTTATAGTGTATAATATATAGTACATGTGTATATATAATATTATATATATTTTATAACATAAATACACCAACAATAAAGAATCAAAGGTTTTTCGTTGCTGTGCACATGCCCAGCACTCTGGGGCCCATCAAGGAGACTCCCCAAAGGGCCACTCTCACTGCCCCCTATGCCCTTCTGGAGCACAGTTCCTAAGTACACACTTGGGTTCTTATTTGATTACTGGTTGTCTCTCCCACACACGGAGGTAAAGTACATGAGGACAGGATGGAGTCTGCTATTCAGCTCACCATTCTTCTCCTGACGCCAAGCACAGAGTCTGGAGTATAGTAAGACCAACACAGATATTTATTGAACGAGTTAATGAAAACGAGTGAAAGCAAAGACGAAGAGAGAGAGAGACAAAGAGAGAGAGAGAATGAAAGATCAGCTTTTGTTTCATGGTCTTTGTAGTCTCTGCTTTTCCACATTCCCAGCCCATCACTCTACTGTGTCTCCCAGAAATAGGTGCTCAGCACAGATGGTTGAATTAAATTGAATATAGATGACTTACGGGGGTTGTTTGGCTCCTTGGTCCCATAGCACAGAAATGCTCTCATGACTGACCTCCTATGCAGTCTCAAAGTCTAGTTATTTCTCTATATAGACTAGAAGATCCTCGAAAACAAGGACCATTTATTATCCATTGTCATATCCCCACCCTCGTTATACTGAGTTGGAGCTAAGATGTTTATATATGTTTGGTGAGTGAAAAAAGAACCCTTGGGCACCTCACCCTGAGCCTCAAGCAGCACAGTTTCCAGAAACCCCAGGTTCCAGGACTCCCAGCTGTCGAGAGATGGGTCTTCTCACAAGGTCTTGGTATCTGCAAATTTCCTGCCCAGTCACATTACCTGCACCTCCATCCGTGTTAGCTATAGTTACTGGATGTGTAAATTACCACACATGGAGTGACAAAGACTCAATTAAAAAGGGAGATCTGAAGTCAAAGCTGTCACCCTGAGGATTCAGACCTGACAAAGAAATGACAATAGCAGCTCTCTGCAGGGCAAGTGCTCCAGAGCTGAGCAGTTGGAGACGTCCCCTCCTTCAGCCCCCAGGCTCCCTTTGTGCCTGGCAATGGGTTGAATCTGTCAAAGACTGCTGTCATCTCTCTGTTTGTGGGACCTGCAGCAGACTCAGGTGCTGCTGGGCTTTGCATGGTCCTGTGTCCAGGACCAGCTGAAAGGAGGGGCCAGGAGCAAGAGGAAAGCCTTTTGCTTCATCTGCCATTCTCCAGACCCTCTGGGAGAGCAGATTCTAAGGGGAGCCTGGAAAACGCTTGGCTGAGCTGTCACATCCAGGAAAACAGTGCCTCCTGAGTAAAGAGGACCTGGAGGGGATCACTGCTCCTCTCTGTGGTACAGTGTGCTGTGTGGGCACTCAGGACAGAGCAGCGAACAAGACATGGGCCTAGCAGCAAGCTGGCCACAACGCATTGGTGGTGACCCCAGGGTGACTGGAATGGAGTCCCTCACTTCTCCGTGATTCCATTCCCCCACTCATAAAATGGGACATTGTGTAAGAACAAGGCACTTGTTATCATGGAAAGAACCAAGGACTCGAGGTTTCTGTGCTAACTGCACCACATGCTGACCACTGAGGGGCCTCAGGCAAGGCTCACCTCTCCCTGGGCCCTCCTCTCCAGTCCCTGTCTCTCCCATTTGGCTAGAGAGGGTCATGACCCTCACCCCTGCTCAAATCTTCCAAGGTCCCTCATTGTATCAAGTACAGCACAATTTTCTAACCTAGCATTTCAAAACTTTCACCCTCTCTCAGTTCCCAGAAGAACTTTTTAGCCTCATTGCCCACCATTCTATGCCCACTATGTACCAATCACAACAGACCACTTTCCATTCCCCATAATCCTCACGATTCCCATCAGATTTAATTGCTTCTTTTATGTGTGATCCCACAGCAATTTTTACCTATATAATTCTTATATTATTTTTATATTTCACATTTTCATATTTTATATCTGTATTTTACTACATTGTATATTACCTGCTGAATTATACACTCCTAGAAGGCACTCCCTACACAATGGATATGTACATATTATGTATTCAGTGAATGTTTCATGAATGAATGAAAAAATATATAAATAAATGAATGAATAAACTTGTCCATATCTGTAAAAAGGGAATTACAAAGAATGACTCACAGAGTTCATGTAAGGAGTGATTGTGACATACTGAGTAAAAGTGCTTTGCAATTTGAAAATAATTATTCAAATGTGGATGGTTATTGAAGTTATTAATATAGCTTCCCTACCTTTCTGTGTTCTCTGGCAGCAAGGATGGTATGATCACACAGCATGAGAGGCCTCAGACAAGGACGGTGTGATCGCACAGCCATGGGAGGACTCAGACAAGGACAGTGTGACAGAATAGCTGTGGGAGGCTTCAGACAAGGATGGTGTGATTGTGCGGCCATGGGAGGCCTCAGACAAGGACGGTGTGATCGCACAGCCGTGAAAGGCCTTGGGAGGGAGGAAGTTATCTAAAACCCATGTTTGGAGTTACACTGAAGCAGTGGGTTTTGCTTTGGTTTGGTTTGGTTTTCCTTGCCTAAATAACTTTTCTGACCCTGAGATCACAGTCTCTTCCTGGATATTAACACTCACTAAAGCCTCCTCCATGTGCAGGCATGTCTGGAAAGTAGATAAACTAGAGACCTGAAGAAGTGAAACATGTCCAGTGCAGGGTGACACCCATGATCCTGGTTGGGGAGTAGGGGTTTATAACAGATGATTCAGGGCCTCCTCACAACACAAGGAAGACTGCCCCTCCCCCACATATACTGATAGAAGGGGCTCTCAATTCCCCCCTGCCTCCTCTCAGCCAGCATTATCTTCTAAAGACCCCTCTAGCCTATAGAAATGGCTATTGAAAACTGAGGGAACATATAAATAAAGGAGATCAGCAAATAGGGCTCATAGAGCTTGAACTCTTCAAAGATGGAAGGAAGATTCCTGATGTGAGGGGAAGGAATTAAGCTGAAGGATGGAGCTGCTTCTTCACCCTTGGAAACTGATAGAGCATCAGGCTGGGGAACCCAGACCTTTAGTACCTCTCTTCACAATACCGACAACAGAAGCCTTTCTGTAAGTGGGGAATGTTCATCCTCTGAGTCTGGAGCGGGGACCATGCTCTTCCCAGAAACCTCTGGGAACACAGCTAAGTAGGAGCTAGCAGGTGGAAGGAAGTTCCAGCCCCAACCCTGGGGAGCCCCTTGATAAAGGGGACATGGGTAAAAACATAAGACTCATGAGAGGAAGCACAACTCCCAGAGACACTTAGACAGCCATCTGGGTGTCTGATAGATACCGCCAAACTTTCATAAAAAGAGGTAGAGTCAGTTCACCTTCATTCACCATATCCATCCCCTCTTAGGTTACATCAGATTGAGTTTCACTGACGAACATTTATTAAATCAAATGTGTTTTACAACCGAGATCCAGGGAAACTTGCAGACAGCAGATAGAGAAGTAAGCCTGCACAGTCATCTTTTCCTGGGAGTGTAGGAAGGGTAAAAAGAATACAAAGTATCCATCCATCTGATCTTTGTTTCAACTGGTTGTTTTGGTAGCATCACATAGTGTAGTTTTCTCTTTAATAAGAATCCATAATTTTCACCTAAAATGTCTTCAGAAAGACATCCCCTCCACGACAGAGCATTGGAGGGAAAGTGATCATGCATCCTGGAGATAGTCATTTATTTACCAGCGATGTGATGACAGGCACCCAAAGCTGCCAAGCCTCCAGCATAGACTGCAGCACTTTCAAAGGTGGGAGGAGGTGGGACCACAGCACACATCTTGAGGGACTATCACCCACCAGCAGAGCAGTATCTGTCAAAAATGTCAGACTCATTCTCGAGACAGGCAGTTTTACTTCCAGCAACATATGTCAATATAGAGTAAAAAAGAAAAGGAGAAACTGAGTTTAATCAAATAGCAAAAGCAGAAGAAATCATGGCATTTTTCATTATTCCTGAAATTACACTGGCACTCCTAAAGTGCTCCAGAGGTCCTGTCTAGCATGCCCCAAGGAACGCAGTAGCCACCGTGAGGCTCTGCGGAACTGCCAAGACAGCTCCAGTGGTGAAGAATGTTCCACTCCAAATGTAACGAAGGCAGACCCAGACACTAATCCTGGTCCTTGCTGAATAAGAAGCACAGTTGCTTGGATAAATGCATACTACTTGATTAGTCAAAAATAATTGAGCATACGTTTAATGTGGTATGTCCATTTCCTCCTAAAATGCAAGCAGATTATCATATCTTACGGTATGGAATTTCCTTCGAATGGAGAAAATACAGAATACAGTATACAATATTTGAAGATGGACACTGGGCCAGACACTGGTGAGGCATCAGGACCAGTCATCAGTTGTGGTTCTTGACCTCAAGGAACTCACAGGCCCGGGAAGAGACAGGTGAGGTAGTGGGTTATCTGAGAGCAGTGTGGCAGGGACTAGGATGGAGAGACATAGACGGTCTTCAGGAGCACCCAGCAGGAACACCAGCATAGGTGTCCAGGGAAGCTCCTGTCTAAGCCAAGCTTGGAGGGCAAGGAGTTCGCCAAGGCAAAGGGGTAGGAAGATTACAGGCAGGTGAAAGAGGAGATGCAAATGTCCAACGTAAAAAGAGGCCAGAACTCTGAGGAACTGCAAGGAGTTTCATTTGGCTGGAGGCCTGGGCAGTGAGGGAGAGAGGAATGATGTTGGAGAAGTAAGTAGAGTTCAGATCACAAAGGGCCCAGAAGCATGGCTTGGAATTTATCCTGCAGGCAATGTGAAGTCGTTAAGAGATTTTGAGCAGAGGGGTGGTGTGAATAGAGCTGGGGGGTCATTTAGAAGGCTGCTGCAATAACCGGTGAGAAATGATGGTGGCTGGGACCAGAGTGATGACACTAGGGATGGAGAGAAGTGAACAGACTGAGGAACGTTGAGGAGGTAAAATCTGTAGAAACTGATTGGAAATTGATTGGATATAGAGGGAGGGTTGCAAAAAGTTGCCCTTGAGGAAAGGGTATAGATTAGGGCCATTCACAAGATAAGGAGGAGCAGGTACAGGGGACATAGGTTTAGGTTTCAGCTTGCTATTTGTCTGACCTGTGGTTTGAACTCTATCCCTTCAGCCAGCACATACTGAGAAGCACTCCTGTGCCAAGCCCCGTGCTGGTCACAGAGAGAAAGAAGATACAGCCCTCAAGGAGTTCTCAGCCTCATAGAAAACAAAGCCCTTGGACTTGACTTTCTCCTGCCAAGCTGATCTCAGCTAGCCGTCTCTGTAGGCCGGGCGGGGCAGGTGTCTCCCAGCTCCTCTATCTTTCCTGGGTGCCCTGGTGCAGGACAATTTCCTAGCTCTTCCTCATGCAGGCCCAGTCTTGCTGCGAGCTCCCATACCTTGTTAGCTGGCCCTGAGATTAGGCAGTTCAAAAGAGAGGAGGCTTCTGCAGCTCCATAAATAATTTGCTCAGAAATCCCCCTAAGACCTTCCCTTCAGTCCTGGACTACCGGTAGCAATTCCAGAATGGCTCCTCTGCTCTGTCCATCCCAACAGTTGAGAGCTCACACCCAGATGTGTGTATACACACACACCCCCAGCAAGGACACAGCTTCTCCTCTAAAACTCACGGCAGCTTTGACAGATGTGTCGAAGTAAATGGGAAACATTTACTCAGCACCTTCTTCCTTACTCCCTATTTTGGAACCTGCAAGGCCCTTGCTTAAAATAATGGGATCACAGATTTGTAAGGACCTTGTATAACCTAAAGCAGCCTCTTCCTTCTACAAGTGGACAAACAGAAGCTCATAACAAGCCTACCCTCACCCCCTTTGCCTCCCAGGCCAGTGTACTTTTCTACCCTATAAACTATATTCACATTTCTTTCTCTTCCCAGTGCCAACAGGGAGGAAAGGCATTCCAGGGGGATCTCTCTTGATTATGTTGAGTCATCCTTATCCAGATGTTAACAGGGCCCCCTCGCCAGTTCCACTGCAGCCACAGTGTTGGCCAGAGAGCCACCATGCAGACGGGCTCCCAGCCACTGGATGAACCGCTGTAGGGAAAGCGCATGAATCATGCTGCGTGGCTGCCGCAGCAGCTACAACAAAGTTTGCAGGGGCCAGCCCCGCCAAGCGGGCTGGAATCGACCCCTGGTTCACCCTTGGCCGCTCCTTTGGCTTACTCCCATGCCTTGCCTTCTTCGTCTCTCCCAGCTCATGCCCCCAAACACCTCTGCTAAGAGGCCTCCTACCTCTATCCCTTTGCCTTAGGTAAGAAATGTGCTGCTTCCAAGAGCTCTGCAGACATGCAGCTGCCCCTGCAGAAGGAGCAGTCTTCCTAGAAGCAGCCATCAAGGGCAAAGCGCGTTTTGCCCCCAAAAAGGGAATAGTGGGTGGAACCTCTCTGAAAACAGTTCTTTTCCGGGCACTTGTTAAGGGGACCTGGCAAGGGCTCAACTCCTCTGAGCTGCAGTTTGAGCTTCTTCGCCAGATAGGAGGATGGAGGAGACTTCCAAAATACGGAATAAGACTGGCCTCTGTGGAGAGAGCCCAAGACAAGGAAACAGCGGTTGTTGGTTCTCACACACAAGCTGTGTGGCCAAATTTGAGCTTGTTCCCAGCAGAAGCCTCAGTTTCAGAACAGGGTCCCTCACAACAGGGCCTGAGCCGCAGGGAGTGTTTCTGTATCAAGCCGTCTTTACACAACACAATTTGGGAATAGCCTGAAAGGAAATTCAGTGGCTGTTTAGTTATACTTTAATCACTGAGGGCAGATCAAGACGCTGCTGTAATTATGCCAAAGGAATCTATACTTATTGTCTTGTGGGGATTTGCATCCAGATACAGTGATCTTTCCACAAGGCACCCAATTTATTCATAAAGCCATAGCAAGGCATTGCAGCTGTGAGCCACCCAAGTGTGTCTTCCTCCTGCCTCATAGGGCCGGGAGCCGGGGGTGGAGCCCATCCACTCAGCAGGCTTCCCAGGCTGGTCCCTGGTCTAGAGGCCTGGGGAGGAGCCACGAACCCAGCCCCCCAGCAGTGGGGAGTGGGGGTGGCAGAATCACTTGAGACCCAGCTTGCCATGAGCAGAAAGGGACAGGTCGTCCCTCGCTATTAAATACAGAAGAGGAACCAGCAAGCTCCTGAGTGAGAGCCCACATGCTGACAAGAAGACCAGGGCCCTTCAGGCTGTTTCAGGCCCCTGCACAGGGAAGCTTCGAAGGTCTTGAATTCTCCTCACTTGTGCCCACGTGGGACTCGTGGTTGAAACGTCTGTCATAAAGAAGGCATTCATAAAACGCCCCCACCGCTCCTGACTGTGGCCTGGGAAAGGGGAGAGGGTGGGAACGCAGTTACTAAGGTGGGTAAAATGCCACCCAGCAGGGGACACCACGAAAGCTAAGCCACGCAGGATTTCAGAGATTCTGTGGCTGCGGCATGGCCCAAACCAACCAGTGCCACCACCGGTTCCAGGCCTGGTTGAGGTAGTTAGGAAGCAGCCAGGAAAATTAGCATCCTTAGCTTCCGCACCCTCTGAGAGCCCCGGTGGGGTGAGAGGTGGCAAATGCGGAGGGATTCAGCACCAGCCAGCCTAAATCCCACGTACGATGTACGTACCTCTCCCCTACCTCTCCCCAACGGGGCTGGAGCCCACTCTCACCCACTCGTGAGCAGCCAACCGTGCTCATCTCTTCCATCTCCAAGATCGGTGACCCACCCTGGGAGCTCAAAATCAGCCGCGGCAGGGGTATTCACACCATCAAAACCAGCACATGCTACGCACAAAGGCTTTCTTTCCTGCTACTTGACAAACATTTATGAATATGCCACCTCACCCCCAAGTCTGAATGGCTAGAATAGAGTGAATCCTGATTGTCTCTAACCTATTCTTAAACTGATTCTGACACTTCATGTCCTTAGGCCAGCAAAGAGTTCTGTTAAGCAAGAAGGAGTCTAGAAATACGTCCACCCACATCCCCTAAGGCACGAAGGGAAGATGCCATCTCTCTCAAGGATGCAGCTTCCTGCTTGTGCTGGGGGGACCAAGAATAAATGTGAGTGATCAAAAAAATGAACCCTCTCTCTCTCTTTCTCTCTCTCACACACACACATTCCCGCCCTGAGCTCACATTTATTGAGCACTTTACATGATTACCTTATTTATTCCTTTTTAGAATTTAAGCAATAGATACTGTTTTGTGCCCACCACATAGATGAGGTAACGATTTCAGACAGCCTGAGTGTACGGACCTGGTTCCATAGCTAGTAAGAGCCAGGATCACCGAATTCTGTGGAGGTGAGCTCTAACTCGGGGACTCTCTGGGAACCACCTCAGGCCCCAGGTGGGAGTGCAGACAGGAGCCCAGGCATACCCCCAAACAAAAATACGACAGGACGCCTCTTTGGGAGTCACACAAACCAGGCTGTTGAATGACGCTGACTCTCCCAGAGCCAGGCCCTCAGGGCCGCCCTGCCCCACAGGCACACTCCTTTTGGTCTCAAGGGTGGACAGGCCACCCCCAAGGTGACAACAGAAGAACAGAAGCCAAACTCCAAGAGTAGAGCCAAGAGCACTTCTTGAGGGGCTGCTGCCTCAGTGGGGCCAGGGACAGTGGGGGCAGCCAGACTGCAAGACTCTCCATTTGCCAAAGAGTTGGCCGCCCCTGTGAGGTCACCATGCCTTCTCCCTGGGCAGCAGAGGAATCGACAACAAGGGCTGGGCCCTGTGAGAGCTGTCTGTGTCCCAGCAGCAGTGGCAATGTCCTAGACCTGGGGCGGGGGGGTGGGTTGCAGAAGAAAGCACAGCAGGCCATGTTTGCGTCCTCCTTAAGCCTCTGAATGAGAAGGGATTGAACTGGGTGTCTCTGAGGCCCCTTCCAACTCAAACTTTGTTGCTCAGACTCCATCTACTTCCCCATCGCCAGGCTCAGGAGGCACGGTCCAGCGGAAAGACCTGAGTTTCCTGCCTTAGGCACTGGCAGCTTCCCCTCTCTCCCTCCTTGGACTCCTGCCCATGGACAGGTAGGGCTCCCACTTCCTCGATGTGATTAAGCCACCTGAAGCCATCCAGCAGAATTTTTGGCTAAAAAGTACTAAACTGGCATTGGAAGCTGAACACTTAAGACATCCAGCATGATGGGAGACAAGGGACTGTCTGATCTGTTGTTTAGCAGTAGATTGTAATTCTAAACACGGTGTTCGTTATTCCACTGTGTGGATTCTAATTAACTGTCAGAAATGCATTATTGAGGGGATGATGGATTATGCTGGGGAACTATTAATACCTCTAACTCACGTCTGCCCATGTGCAGCCCGAGCCCAGAGCAACTTACTAGGGATGCCAAGCAGGGTATGAGAACTCGAGACGGCCCCTTCAGGCCCGGCAATGAGAAGGTAATCAGCACCACCACACCCGCACCTGCAGGAGTCACAGCCTCCAGCCTTTCTAGGTTGCACAATTGCAGCAGACATGAGGGTGGCGTGACTGTAAAGGATGTCTACAGCTGAGGCAATGGACCAAATTCAGTGAAATGGAAATTACTTGGGACAGATATAAGGGTCTGTATGTGGGTCTGCCAAAACCAATTGCCTGATGGCAGGGAAGATGTGAGGTTTACAACGAGAGTCACTAAGCAGAGTTAACCCACTGCCCAAAAAGCTGGTGCAAAAATAGTCTGCATTAAGAAAAGCAAGTTCTCTCTACATATGCCTCTGTCAGGCTGCCCTCCTTCTTTGTTTTACATTGGTCATACTATTTAATTCTATCCAATAGATATGAAAGGATTACATTAGTCTGGGTTCTCCAGAGAAACAGAATCAATAGGAGAGAGAGAGATTTCTTTTAAGGAATTGGCTCATGTGATTGGGGGTCTGGAAGGTCCAAAATCCATAGGGCAGTCCAGCATGTTGGAAACTCAAGTAAGAGTTGATGCTGCAGTCTTGAAGTAAAATTCCCTCTTCTTTGGGAAAACTCAGTTTTTGGTCTTATGGCCTTCAAATGATTGAATCAGCCCCATCTCCAACCCACATAATGGAAGATATCCATCTTACTTCTCTATAGTCAGCTGATTATAAACATTAATCACATCTATAAATACCTCCACAGCAACGTCTAGGCTAGCATTGGACCAAACAACTGGACACCATAGCCTAACCAAGTTGACACAAAAAATTAACCATCTCAAAGAAATACTGGCAAACCAACCTGAACTCACTCACAAGAGACAAAACACAATCACATGACCATGTCACGTGAGAATTACTTAAAGGAACTACAGGACTTTGTGACTTACTTGATACTCTACTTCACTCAATCTAAGACACTAACAATTGAATTTTATTTTTTATTTTATGTACTATTTATTAAGAAAGAAAAGATTGCCAATTAAACTAGGACACAATGCATTCTTATGATGTAATTTCTATTTTATATTTGTTCAAAGAACTATTTAGTCTTATTTTGGCAATGTCTTTTATTAAGTGTTACTCTTTTACATATGTAAAAAGAAAAATACCAGTTAGATAAATTGAGTAAAATATTCTTAAAACTTCTTCCCATTCAGAATCCAACTCTCCTGTATCACTTTTTTTTTTCTTTTGATGAAGATGGGCCCTGGACTAACATCCATGCCCATCTTTCTCTACTTTAGATGAGACGCCTGCCACAGCATGGCTTGATAAGGATCTGAACCTGAAAACCCTGGGCCGCCGAAGTGGAGCGCACGCACTTAACTGCTATGCCACCAGGCTGGCCCCTCTCCTGTATCACTTTTGATTCAGAGCAGGTAATGTTCAGGTTTTTCCACACGATATCATCTCTGCCATCACAGGCTTGACTGATGCAACATTGTTAAAGGAAACCACATAAGAACTTGGGAGCTCTTAAGCAGGGTTTGCAATTACATGGAGCTGACTGACTTTGACTCTTGCTTTGAGAAGGTTGCTAAACATGCCTAATTCACCACCCGCACAACAATTTGATTCCTATGGGTTAGAAAAAACCCACCTATATTGTCCCCTGGGTGGTTTTCTAGCCCACTGACACCTAGTCTGCAAGTTTAGGGGCTGGAGCTTCAGACGTTTGCATACATACAGGCAACGAGCACGGTGTTGTGACTGACCTAGCTGAAGCCACCGTGAGAAGCTGTGGCACACTCCTATGGCAGAGGTGCTGAAATCTGGGGGCAAACGTGGCTTTCA
Organism: Ceratotherium simum simum; assembly: GCF_057802395.1. Classification (NCBI taxonomy): domain Eukaryota; kingdom Metazoa; phylum Chordata; class Mammalia; order Perissodactyla; family Rhinocerotidae; genus Ceratotherium; species Ceratotherium simum. The sequence goes on along the minus strand of NC_141906.1, from coordinate 85,517,286 downwards.
AATCAATGAAACACATTCATGTCAGGTAATTATTGGAATCTTGAGATGTGGCACTCACTGGCCTGCGAGCCCCACACACATTGCCACATTTAATCCACACAGCAACTGTGTCGAGGTGGCACTGCCACCAACCTCATCTTACAGATGATATAGGCAAGGATCAGAGAAGTTAAGCAACATGCCTCAGTTTACAGCATGTCACTGAAGCAAGTGAGCAGTGACCCAGTCTATCTGACGGGAGGAATGGTGCTCACACTCACCAGGCCTCTCCCAGGAGAGGAGAGTGGGCTGCCAGCGCTTCGAGGCTGTCCTGTGAGAAGAGTTCTGGGATCCTGCTAAAACTGATGAGGAAAATGGTAAGAATTTAAGAACAGTGGGACCTTACGAGGGAAGGGCTGATCTGAGGGCAGCATGTGCCCCCTCGCCACACTGGTATTTCTACCTGTGCGATCTGGGTCAGATCTCTATATTATTGCTCCCCCTGCACTGTTGCGGGGTTAAATGAAGGCACATGAGAAAGAGCAACATCTGCCGGCTCACATCCAGTCTCAGAGTTCTGGGGACGGCTGCTCTGATTTTCCCTATCTGGGCATACAAGTCCTTCAATGAGGAGATTAGCCACCACCCCAAATAAGAGAGTACTTCGTGTCAGTAGTAGAGAAAGAAAGTCAAGGTCTCCACTAACAAAAGATCATTAATGTTTTATTCCTCTGGATAAACACTGTGAAATCCTTATCGATCTCAAATATGTTACTGGACAAATATATCTTTCCAAAAGCGGCCTTTTAAGAATTTACTCACTGATGATACAAAGTTTATCTTCCTCTTGCCTGCTGCATACCACAAGGTGACCTCTGTCCAACCTGCAATGACCACAAGGGAACTCTTGGAGTCTCAGATTGAACTTCTAAACGAACAAAAGCCGGTAACAACCATGTGTGCGGGGTGGTCCCGGCATCTGGCTGGTGGGCATGCCCCTGGTCCCTTCTTCAAATGCAGTTCTTACAAATGACAAATTCCTAGTTTAAAACTCTGAGTATGTTTTTCCCCTGCCATTAACTCACAGTCAGGTAGGGTCTATAGCCCAGACACCCGCGTAAAATAGTAACTGGAGGAACTTAGGAAGACAGAAAGGGATTTATGGAGAAGGCTCAAGCCCACAGTCTGTAACGAGAAACGCGTGAGACCTGATTCTGCAGGGCCACCTACAGCAGCGATCAAGGTACACTGTGGTTTTTGGTGTTGGCTGCAGTTCTTCCTCACTAAGAAGACAACGTGATATGCTACTTTCATATTTATCCAGAGCTCTCTTCTGGCCGTGTGTTTGGCTGGTAGTCTCTGATCCAATGTGGACCTCTTCCAGGAGCCCCACCCAGTCTTCACTGTGCTAGGATGGCCACTCCTTGCCTCCGTCTCCACCAATACGCAGACCCAAAACACAGTCGTCAGGTGCATGGCTTCACCAGCTTATGTCTAGCGAAGACTTAGCCCACCTCCCTTCCTCTGCAATGCCGCAGTTTTGTCTTCCCATGCTGAGTTCACTAAACTTACACCTGACGTCTGGTCCCAACTGGGTTTCTGCTGGCCCTTTGCAAGTGCCATCTAGCCCCACCAACACCACCTGATCTTCTTCTATCTGCCTCCCCCTAGCTGATTCAACGAGTTCTAGAATAAGAGATAGAAGACTGGGATTTGACTGCTGGCAATGACAGCTTGGGCAAACAAATTCACTTTGTTTCTCAGAGCTTCCATTTCCTCATCTGTAAAGTCAAGATAGTTAGAGGTGCCCTCTTCTTTATCTTCATGATGGTTTCAAGGACTAAAGGACATTGTCTATATCAGCGATCATTATATAGACATGAATTACCATCATCATTGTCATTGTCGTTATATAGACATGAATAACCATCACCATCACCATTGTCACTGTATAGATGTGGATTATCATCACTGCTGTCATTTTTTGATGTGGAAGACACATCTGATCACTGAGATGAGGCCTTCCAGGACCTTGACCTAAGGACCAGGGGCTGGGACGCTTTCCTCTGTATTCTGTGCAGGATGGTTCTGATGTATGTGCCGCTCTGGAATGTGGGCACATTAACACCCCATGGAGTAATGGTTGACTTCCTTCCTCTGTCCCTCAGGGGACAATTCTGATGCACATCCTTGAGTCCCCAGTAGGATGGAGCCCCAACTGCCCCAGAGTGGCGGCTAGCTCAGCAATGCACCATTGGAAAAGCACTCCTCCTTGCCTGTCACTCACTCCAGCCCCTCACTCTGGTTCCTTGGTATCACTGTCCAAATAAATGGTTTCCAAGCCCTTCTCTCAGGCCCTGCTTTTGGGAGAAATCTAGGTAAGAGAAAAACTACAGTGCTATGAATTTGAACTCCGACTTCAGAGAAGAGAAGGCTTAAGTCTTTGGAATAAGCGAGATGTCAGAGAAAAAATAGAGCAGAAGACAGGATCTTCACACACTCTTAGGAGAAGCCCTCGTTTTTAGGGCAGGAGAGGAAGAGATTGTGGTGATGCAATATAACTAACCTGGAAAACAGGATCTGGTCACTAACCTGTTCCCTACTGTTTCCTAAACAAACACAAAACACATTTCTGCTACTGAGGATGTTCACTACCTGTAATGTCAGGAGATAAAAACCAAAGGAGAAAATCCAAAGATTTAAGGGAAACTAAACAGAAGCCTTTGAATCCTAGGTTCACAGAAGACGTTTCACCATCTTCCACTTGGCTTCAATCCAGCTCTCCTCCCACCTTCCATCCTCCAGGCCGACCTCTCCAGCAGTGGTGAAAAGGAATCCGTGCAGAGGTAGAAGGCAGCCAGGAGGATGTGGTGTCATGAGACAGGGAGGAGAGCCGCCAGAAGAAAAGGTGATCAATGTCTGATCACACAGAGGGTGGGAGAGAGGGGGGCTGAGGAACTGCCATTGATCGGCATTTCAGTCTCTGGTGGCCTTTGAGAAAGCAATGTCTATCATGTGGTGAGTGCAGGATCCAGATGTATGAAGTTGAAGACTGGGCAGGCTGGGAGGGCCAGAGGGAGCACCAGAGTCAGATAAACTGGGCAGCGAGTGAGAGGGAGCAGCAGCCAGAGGTTAGAGTGGGTAGCAGAGATTTTGTAGAGAAATGGGACTTGGAGAGTGTGTCAGAAGACACAACCAAGAGGCAAGAGATGTGGAAGATGCTGGAGAGAGGCGGCCTTCCCAAGAAGGACTGGCTGAGTCCTTGCTCCCCTCCCATGCCAGGCTCAGCAGTCCCCAACGAGAGCTGCCTTGTTCTTCTCCATCCACATCACGCACACCCATAACCCAACAGTGAGTCCAGCATAAACTGAGTGGTGCACAAATATTTGCAAATGAAAATAGGAACAAAGGAAGAGATGGAGGTGAGTAATGGAGAATTTGAGATATAAAAGCAGAGAAATGGGGTTTTCCACTGAGTCATCTCCACTTTCTCTGTAGAGCAGGAGAAAAATGTCATCTGCCCAAATGAGACAGTTGGAGGGTGCACTGGAGGGACAGGGGGAGAACGTTGAAGTGCCGCCAGGGACAACATGCCAAGCAGAGCTTCCCGGCCGGGGCTGTGACTGCAAGACCAGCCCTGAGGACAGAGCACCAGGTGGGCCCAAGCAGCCTGGGGGAGCCTTCTCACGGTGGCTCCAGCACAGCGGGGTGGCCAGCACGGGATGGACAGCACATGCTGCTCAGTGCGACGCCCCTTGTGGCCGAGGAGGCGCCTGGTCACACGACATCTGCCCCAGCAGCCCCTGCTCCTGACGGCAAGGGGCCACGGGCGGATCTGTGTCTCCATTTCCCAAGGGCGCAGCCTGCAGCCAAGGAGCAGCCCGTTGCAGTGGAGGCAAGGGGTTCGGCAGGGCCTTCTGGCAGGTGCAGCTGCAGGCAAAGGGCCCCAACGTCTGTGCCCACACACCGCTGGTGACCGGTGCACGGGTCCGTGGTGTGCACCCTGGCTGCTCTAACAGCGTACATTCACAATTTAGAAATACCTGATACGAAGGAAGCCAGTGAGAAATCCCATTCAGATTATTACAAGAAATTCCAACATTACTACTATCAGTGAAAGAAATGGAAAAACTGTTTGAGCCTTAAAATACAATTTCAAGTGTTGTAAATTTCTGAATGGTTGTAAAAAAAAATGGTTTTAAAACTTTTATCACCTAGTTGTGTGAACAAAGTTTCTAGTCAATGGTGCCTATAGAGAATTTCAACAAATTATCACTAAGTCTGAGGGAGAAATTGCAATGTAGCTATTTTAAGCATCAAAACTGATGTATAAAAAAAAGTTATGCTCTCAAAAGCCTGCTCAACTTTCTCATTTAAAAACTTTTATGGATTTTTAGAACTCTTATACAAATTTATTATTTAATATCTTTCTTTAAATTTCACATTTGATAATTTCTAATTAACCTTAAGTAATCCGAAAAGAATGTAATGAATATTTTCACCGGGCCCCATAGAGATACCCCCAAAACCCCTCCAGGTTGGTTCAGTGCCCCATTCAGACATTGTTTTCTACATACAGCATGACATGAAAAAGGAGCCAGGCTGGGGAGCACTGTGGAAAGGAACGATGAGGAGACGTTTGCTGTGGGCCAGGCAGCCACAGTTCAACAGCCTTCCCAGCAAACCTCTGTGTCCCAGGAACAGAGGCCCAGGAGGAAACAGCATGGGGCCCAGAAGGAAGCTTCAGGGGACAAGGCCTCTGCGGCACAATCCAAGGCAGCGTGACCCTAACCTGGCAGGGGGCTCGGGGGCCATGGGGGGTTTGTTTACCCTACCTGGGAACCTAGTTTTGAGATTCAGTCCAATCCAGGTGAATGTCTGCAGGGCCAACTGCATTTACCCATCTCCGCTTTTCCCCTCTGGAAGTCCTCCTGGGGATGTCCCAGAGACGTCCCTCTCTGAAACATTACCATGGGTCTCATAGAGTGATTCCATTTTAGAAATGTTCTCTCTCATCCCAGATTTCAGTCACCTGAAATGTCACTGTCTTCTCTGTCCCAACTGTGACCTTGTAAATCACAACAGCCTTGTAAATCACTCACTCACAGAAACTGAGTCCAAAGCCAGGAACCACAGGGTGGGATGGGACCGCACCATGCAGTGGGAGACACTCTGGACACAGACGGGTTCAGGCCTGTTTTGGCCACTGACCAGCAAAGGGACCTCTGGTCACCATGTTCCTTTTTTGGCCTCAGATTCCTCATTTGTAAAATGAGAGGGCTTTACCTAATGATCTTTTAAGTTACCTTCCAGCCCTGACTTTTTCCATTTCTGAGGTAAAGTATATCCAAAATATTTAATTAAATGTTGGTTCATTTTATTGGATCAAAATCACTAGAATGCAATCCTCTTGACAGGAACTATACCTGCATTGTTCACAGCTGTGTCCCTGGTGCGGAGAACAGATCTGCGCATACAATAGGGGCTCAATAAATATTGAATGGAGGGAGGGAGAGAGGGAGCGAGGGAGGAAAGGAGGGATGGAAGGAGGGATGGATATGTTTTCTAGGAATGTGTTGAAGTCAAGGCTCTGTTAAAGACATTGTAAAGGTCACTCACTTGAAAAAAAAAAAATCCAGTAGGGCATGAGAAATCACCCCACTGTGCACCAAAGTATATACACAGCAGTACATTTAATATCAAAACCACCTTGGGAAAAATGCACTGAGAGTAGAGGGCTATGGACATACGCCCATCAGAATTCCCAGACTATGGGGCCAGGGAAGCTGTTGACTCTCACTTGACCAATCTTGCAAAGTTTCTAGAAGGCAAGAGGCTATAAAGCCATGTTAGGAGGATGGAACTCAGTGCTGGATGGTGGACAAGAGCACACAGCCCACGCTGAAAAGCTGTTAGAGGCGGAGTTGAAGCCCAAGCCACGCGGACAGGTGGAGGAGGCAACAAGGAGAGCCCTTCCTCATGCTGAACAGTAGTCCAGTTCTGTGAATTTGAGCAGGGCCCATAATACTCCAGCCCTTGGCACTTCTCTTAGGTTCTCCTCTGAGCCCTCATAAGAATGGTCATGCCCAGGATGACAGAGAAAGCCTGAGGAACTGCCCACCTCACTCTAGCCTCCCAGAGAAAAAGCCCTCCACCCTCTAAAGTCAGCACTGAATGTCCCGTTCGAGTCCGTCCATCCCGTGTCTTACCTCCAGCAGTTAATACCTGCCCAGCTCCTGGGTCGCATTCTCTATTGTCACCAGGGCTCGTCCAAGACATGCAAAGACTGCAAATGATTGGCCTGGGCAAACCCTTCTGAAGGTGCTGTCTCCATAGACACTTCTGCTTTCACTGAGAGGTGAGAGATGTATCCCTCCAGGGGCCCAGTCAGGCTGCTTTACTAACCTTCCCTCTCCAGGTGGACTCTTGGAGACTCCCAGGGCTGGTCACCAGAACTCATCACTGCAGTTCACCTGGTGACCTCACCCTCTGAATCATCCTCCTCTAGTGGTGAGGAGGCCAAGCTTCCCAACCCCTAGCTCTGTTCTCTCCAAAGGAGTCACACACCAGAATCATTCTGAGGATCGCCCACAAGTTACCATTCCTGACATCTGCATTTGTTTTCTGTTGCTGCTGTAACAGGTCATCACAAACTTAGTGGCTTAAAACATCACACACTTATTATCTTACAGTTCAAGAGGTCAGAAGTCCAAAATGGGTTGATGGGGCTGTTTGCCCTTCTGGAGGCACTAAAGGAGAATCTGTTTCTTTGCCTTTTCCAGCTTCCAGAGGCACCCTCATTCCTTGACTAGTGGCCCCTTCCTCCATCTTCAAAGCCAGGAGCGTAGCATCTTTCAGTCTCTCTCTGACTCTCTGGCTCTGCTTCTGTCATCTTATCTCCTCTCTGAGCCTCCTGCCTCCCTCGTATAAGGGTCCTAATGATTACTTTGAGCCCACCCAGATAATCCTGGATTATCTCCCCATCTCAAGATCCTTAATTAGTCATCTGCACATATTCTCAGGGCCCCAGACTTCAGATATGGACATCTTTGTGCCCAATGGCTTCCTATCAAAGAAAAGCTAACATCCTGACAAGGCCTGCGTGATCAGGACCCAGTCATCTCTTTGACGTCAACATTGTGCCTCTCTCTGGCACACTTAGCTCCAGCCACATGAGCCTCCTTAGGATTCCTCAAGCATGCCAGCTCTGTGCCCGGAAAACCCTTCTCTCACGTACGCACACGGCAACTCCCTCTCCTTCTTCAAGTCTTTCCCTAAATGTCACCTTCTCAGTGAGAACTTCCCTGACCACCCTTCTTATACTGCATCCCCCTGCCCCTGCCCTACACTTCCTGTCTCCCTGCTTTATTATACTGCTTTGCCCTTACTGCCTCTAGGATACTATATATTTTCCTGTTTTATTTGTTTATAGTCCATCTCCTCTCCCTGAGCTCCAGGAAGGATATTTTGTCCACTGTAGCCCTAGGGCTACAACAGTCCCTAAAATGGAGCAGGCACTCAGTAAACATCTGTGGAATTCCATCATTCACTCAAAATAACTTTGTAAGCAGCTCCTGTGAGGGCCACTGCCCTACACGACTCTGGGAGGCACCTGCACTTGGTAGTCTATGGACTAGCCCCGCTGGTGGGAGAGGCCCTGGGCTCTGTGCTCCAGGCAGGAAACAGAGACAAAGGACAGTCTGTGACCACAAGGAACAGGACATCCGGTGGGAGAGGCTGATAGCAAATCAAATAACAACAGCACAGGGAGGCAGTCACTGATCCACACAAGTATCAAGTATCATGAAATTACGCCTCACCTCATCATCTCATGCATTGGTGACATCATGGGCCACCAGGCATGTCCTTGGCATTGACAGCCACATGCAGTAAATAGCAGGCCTCCACCACAAGGCGAGAGAGGCAGGTGTGTGATGACGCAGAGGACTTTTTCCAATAGCAGTATCATAAAACCGCCCAACGTTGCTGCTGCCTTATTGAGGAACTGGGTCAGCCCATCAGAGGCTGTCAGTCACCTGCCATCCATCAGCAAGGAGCTGGGTCCCCACATCCCCTGACCGAGCTCACCAGAAGCCAGGGGAAGAAAGCCAGTGGTGGCTGCCACCCCCCGTGCTCATGTAACTGAGCAGACCCAACTTGATGAGAAGAAGGTCATTTGTCACCTTTTATAAGGGTGTTTCTTTGCTTGGCTTCAAAACCCACACTCCCTCTCTCTTATCTCCTCATGGAGACTCAGTACACAGCTAAAATGAAAGGAATTAATCGAGGCATTTTACTAACACCAAAGTTTTTTTCCTCTGTGTCATACCAAGTTAATTATTTAGTGGCATAGAGAGCAAGCCGCCTGCCCAGGCTGAGGCTTCAGTGCACAGCAAAGCCAGCCTCCTCTCAACAACCCCTCAGAGAGAAGGACGCTCCAGATGGGCCTGCCGCTGCCTTTGGAAGCCCAGAGGCCAAGTCCAAATTGGAGATGCAGGTACCTCTGCAGTGCCCCGGCCCCGTACACTGCTGAGCTAACTGTCCGCTTTCCCCACTACATGGACGAGTCAGGGAGCCCCTTCCTCCTTCATTCAGGAGGGCGAGGGGCAGAAGAGCCTACTGGACTCTGCTTGTTCTGATCCTGCTGGAAATAGATTGCTTTTGGGGGCACTAGCGAGAGAAAAAGGCACAGCCAACATCAAGCATGTGGTCAGTGCCCTGGGTGGACCAATGTGTCCTCAGTCGCATAGTCCCCACTGGCCACCAGGCAGCAAGCACAAGGCAGGAGTGGATTAGCACCAAGTAGACAGAATTCCCAGAGTACTAAACGATCACGCTGCACACTGCAGAGTCAAGAAGGAATGTAAATAGAATCCACAGACTCAAGAGGACAGGGGCATCCCGCTCACATGAATACACACACAGCTCTGGGAGCCACCCAGAGCACCGAGTGGATGAGGCAAAGAGTAAATCCTTGGGGACCAGAAGACATAGAGGCCACAGCGAGCTGAGGCAGTCAGAGGAAGGCTTACTGGGGGAGATGGAGATGAGGTTGGGCTTGCTGGATAATCAGGACCTTGCAAGGCACTCCAGTGGCTGGAAGGGGAGGCACGGCATGCGCACAGCCAAGGCACGGAGGTGGTATGTCAAGAGGACGACCAGCAGACCCCTCTGCCTAGGAGAGCAGCCTCATGCAAGCAAAGTGCCAGAGGCGAGTTTAGAACAAGGCAAACCAGAGGGTCAGCTGGTTGGCTCCAAGCCAAACAATCCATTCCAGCACCAGGGTGCCCATGGCAACACCACACCACTCCACACCTAACCACTCGCAAACGCTAAGCACTGAGTCTAAGCATTGAGTCACTTGTTCAAACCAACAACCCCATCCATATGAGGCCATTTTATACCCATTTTACAACTTAGAAAACTAAGGCCCAGAGACGGCAAATGTCTGGGCCAAGATCACACAGCCAGTAAGTGTTGGAGCGAAGTTTTAAACTCAGGCAGTCTGGCTCCAGAACCCACCAAACTGTTTTTATTTCTCAGTGCCTGTATTTCTTCAGAAGTGTTGTCTTTTTAATTATTACTGTGCACATCAGCAATATCAACTGGGCTTTAACAGAAAACAACCCACAGCCCGACCCAGCAGATCAAAACTGTGGGTCGTTTTCCCACTTCCTTCTAGTCCCCATCACTGAGTTGGTACATTTGCTCCCATACTGGCTAGTTAATAGCTGCTGCTGAAGCCTGTTCGCTCTGCCTACCCCAGCACCAGGCCTCCCCACATCCAGCAACTAAAAGGTTAATACCTGACAGCCCGCCTTGTTAACTGCTGTGATATCTTGCCTCTGCAGGCAAAGGCGGATGGTGTCCACAGGGAGTGACTACTTATCCCTCATGAGGAAAATAAGCAGGAGGCAACCTCGGGCTCCGGGTGGTACCCAGGAGGAAACGGGCCTGGGTGTAGGTCAGAGCCGGCAGTGACCGTGTGATATCACACCTGGGAGAGGACACCTTCCATAGTGCCAGCTCAGTGCCCTATGTTTCCAGGTGCCTGCCACCTCCTGCCATAGGAAGTACTGTCATGGACACTGTAAATGGGGGACCTTCAAGGCTGGTGACTATTTTGATGGGCTGCACTAAAAAATCTGTAAAGATGGTTAAGATTTAACATGACTGACTGCCTAAATGATTCTTCTTATGTGTCTATAAAAGTGATATCATCAAAGCAGAGCCTTGGGACAATTAATCTTCCTGCAGTCTGCAAGAGCCCAGGCGGGGATTATTGCTGGGCCTGAGGTGTGGCCAGAAGGCCTGTCATGGTTATGGACCTGGCAGGAAGGCTGTGGGCAAGAAGGGAGAAGGAAGCGTCAGCAGGACATGAAGACTGGATGGCCTTGGGTGAGGGGCAGTGGAGGTCATTGGTGACTCTGGGGTTTGAGACGTGACTGGGAGAACGGAGGTGCCAGAAACCGAGAGAAATGTTAGAAGGCGATGAGTTTTATTCTGAACGTTATGAGATGGATGTACAGGGCAGCCCGGAACTTAGGAGAAAAGGAAGAACCAACATCTGACCTTAGTCAGAGGGTAGGGTTCATGCCTTGTTGACCGTGGTGTCCTCAGTGCATGAGGCTTCCTGCTAAGGAAAGGAGCCTTTGAAACTGCAGGGAGGGGATGAGCTCTCTCGGGAATACACATGGAACAGACAAGGGCGCTGAGGAGACGTCCTCTGAGCTGCCCACCCCTGGAAGACAGGACGGAGATGTCAGAGGAGTAACAAGCGAACCAAGAACTGCTATCTTGTTGCCATGAGCAACCCACGAGGGACAAACGAGCCTCCTGAGCTCTCCTGTGGATTTCCCCCCATCAGCTTGGCAGAGGACATCCAGGTGATACGCAAAAAGAGACAACCTCTTTAAGCCAGACAGAACTGGATTAACTCGTTCCTCCTCTCTGATTCTCTGCAGAGGGAGAGGAAGGTTGGCAATGGGCCTGTGGGCAGCCCAAAGACTAGAACAGGGCTGATGCCTGTCCTCCCTCTGGGCAGCTCTGTTACCTACCCTCAGACCCTAAATCTGTTTGTCTTTTGTGGATTGTGAAGGAGTCTGTTTGCGAGGTACAGCTTGTCTCTGGTTATTTCTCCTATTTCCTTACATCCGTCTTCGGGGCGCACAAATCCACCATCACTATCCACTCACCACTTAGAGAGGAAAGCAAGGTGGTCCCTGCGGCAAACCATGGGGCTGAGAGGGTGCCAGTGGACATGGGAGGGCCACTCTGTCCGAGCCCACTTGGAGTGAAGCCCCTGGACAGCCACTTACTTCCAGAACATGAGGCTTAAAAAGTGTCTTCACTGTGTGCATTGAGTCGGGTCTTGAGATTCATCCAGGTTTGTGAGGACTCGAGGGACAGGAAGGCCGTGACTTTAAGACCCACTCAGAGAACCGTGCATCTCTCTGCTCTCAGCCCATGCATGTGAGTCATCTAATCTGATGATGGCAGTATAGAGGCCGGAGCGTATACAGTCACATCAGAATTTTCCAGAAGCTTCTGATATGCCCCCTCCACTCACAATTCCCTAGGTAGACGGCCCATCAGAGAGCAGACCTCTGAAGCACTCCAACCATTTCTAAAGGAGCTTTAGTCTCACTAGTGTGGCTCCGATGCCACAGCAAAGAGCAGCAAAAGCCTTGGGGAAAATGCAGAGATTAGACGGAGGCTTTCTTATCTCTAGGGGCTTTGAGAAGCTGGCTCATGGTCAAGACTTTAAATTCCCGGGACTGCAGAGTCTGGACCTCCTGACCCAAATGCACCCAGGGAAATGCCCTGACTGTGGAGATGCTGCTCCCCATCCCACTCACTACCCAGGGCCCAGCCTGTCCCCATCACCAAAGGCGCAGTTCAGTACTTCGTGCTCTCTCAGAGTCACAGAAGTGGCTCAGAGGTACCAGATAGAAACATCACTCCAACTGCCACACTTGCTTCCACAGAATCAATGAGGTTCCATGCCCACCAACTGGGCTGCCAGGAGGAAGGGACCTACCCAGTGACCTCAATGCTCTGGAGGACACTCTGGACCCCTCCGCCAAGGATCACCCACTGAGGAAAGAGACTATGAGGGGCTTCACCCAAGATACCTGACTGCACTCTCAAGGACACAGATGCTCAGAGAGGTTAAATGAGTTGCCCAGGAATAATGAGCAAGTCCATGTTCCCACCCAGATCCGGAAGCCTGCATGGGAGGGTCTGGGCACAGGAATAAAGAAACAGGAAGCCCCAGCCAAAGGGATCCAGAAGAGTTAGCACTGCCTCAGAATCAAGATAGAGCCTGCAGAATTCCGTCCACCCAGGACAGCCTTTCCCAGCCAGGTCCTATTAGGGTCGAGGAAGGGTCAGCCACCTCACCATAAACCTGGCTCAGGAATCAGCCCAGCCCACCCAACAAGGAATGGGGATCTGTGTTCCATCTGGACTTCCCAGAATCTTACCTGACCCAAAACGGATGTTAGGTCATCCACTTCTCTCTCCATGGTGGTGGATTTGGTGGAAGGAATTGTGTGGGTTGAGAAACCCAATTCCCATTCCACACCACCCCCCCCAATCCGGCTTGCTTCCTTATGAAATCAGAAGCATCTCCCTCTGTCTCTCTCCTGAGTTCCCCCGTCATCTGGTGACTGCTGATGCCCGCGCTCTCTGCTCATCCCTCCACCCCTTGCCTCTCTTCTGACTGGCCCTGGATCTACCCTCAGGTCCTTTTATAACTCAGTCACCCAACAAAGCTTTGTGTAGGAACAGCATGACTCGAACCCTTCACATGGGGCTTTCCCAAGAGCCAGGACTGGCTGGGGTCTGAGCAGTGGCCCGGGGGCTGAGACAACCTGGGACCACCTGCCACCTCACCTTTGCCTAGGACCAGGCACACAGCCCAGGACCCATGCATCAAGGATGGAGCAGAGCACCTGGGAGACTTTCTCCCAACAGAATCCGCTCTGTCAGAAAGGCGGGGCTGTCTGTGGCTACGATGCCTCAGCAACTTGAGAAAATAATTATCTCTGTGCCGTGCTTCTCTCTAAGAGTTGTTGGGATCAAAAGAACAGCTTTATTCAGGGAGGAAAAACAAGGGGCAGAAATTGTCAAGATAAATACAGCCAGTAGGACAGCGTGGCTCTGCTGAGCTGGAGTTTTTTGGGTTTTGTTTCATTTTGTTTTTCTTTTCTCTTGCTGAGACATTTAGTGGAGGTGCTGTGGAGCACAGACAGCTCCTCTCACTAAGATGCTCTGCAGGAGAAGGGAGGGAGGAGCGGCCATCTTTAAGAAAAGGAACTGTAGGAACTATCTAGGTTGACATCGGTCCCAGAGCTCAGACCCCAGTCTTAATGGGCAAGTCAGAGTGGTACATAGGGATTCCCAACCGGTAAGCAGTTCTACAGCCCCTAGAAGCATTCACGCATTCTGGCCGCTGTCCTAATCTTGCCTCCACAGTCCACAGTGGAGGGCGTGACAAAGGCAGGTGGGCAGACAGGAAGCTGACCCAGAAGTCTGCTCCTGCCACCCGAGGCCCTCACAGGGTGTGACGGGCCTGGATGGAGGTTGTATCTCCTGTGGGGGAGCTTTGTAGAAGCACCTTGCCTGGCGATAGCAGCTGCACTCTAGTCAGAGGACCCTCCCCCAGATGCAGGCAAGAGTTGGGCTTAATTCCAGCTGCCTAATTTACTGACTGTAAGGATCTTACTCTATGAATAGGAAAGCTCCAGAAGGAAGTTCTACCCAAGGGTGAGAGAAGAGTGGATCAAGCACCTACCTCTTTCTGACACACTCTGTGAGGGATGGCAGTGTTGACTTATAAGGTGAATAATAAAATTATCAACACATATATCACAATTAATAAAGCATTTCATATTCATCAAGCACCTGTTAAGTGCATAGTATCTTCTATGCAATGTGGGAAAAAAGAAGCATAACGCAGCCAGCCTCTAAGCTCTAACACACCAGAACAGTCCTCAGAAAGCTCTCGGCTCACTGCTGAGCTTTCTTTCATTAACTCGCCATATAACTGCATCACCCATTAGGTCCAGCACTGAGCTGGGCACCTCAGGGAATACTAGGACAAGTCAGATGTGGTTACTAGCTTATAGGGAATGCATTCTGGTGGATAAAAATGATTTGTGATTCACAAAAGGCCAGAGTGGAAGCCCAGGGCGGGTGGCTCCTGGCTGGGCCTGGGAGCGTTCAGGAGGAGCTCAGCAGGTGGGAAAGGGATGGATGGCCTTCTAAGTAAAGAGAAGAGAATGACTCATTGGGGAGGAGAGCTACAGACACACTAACAAATAACTGGCAATAAAGGGCGGAATGTGATAAATGTCAAATGAGTGTTTCTGACAGCAAATGCCAGACAAGTTAGAGAAAAACACCTGTTTGAATTGGGGTGATCAGGAAAGACTATACAGAGAAGTGAGGTTTTTAACAGGATCTTACAAAACGAGTGGGCCTTCTTGTTGAGCAGCTGGAGAAAGGGGAGCTCAGTCCAGATAGAGGACAATGTCAAGTAGGGCCAAATTTCAGGATGCCCGGAACCCGTGGCCACAGAGCTGGGAGTTTCTTCTTGGAAATAGGCAGTCCTGAAATGTTAGATCTGAGAAAGAGCAGCTTGAGGAGAGGAGTGTGTTCCCTGTTTAGAAGCAGAAGCTCCTAGAGCTGTACTGTGTACTGTGGGGGTGGGCTCAGAGGGCGTGATGGACTGCGGGACAAGCTCGGCCTCTAGGCCTGGCTTAGCCTGCACCCAGAGGAAGTGCTCTCCGCCTCCCAGCTGCAGAACGCGCCTCCCAACACAGTCTTCCAGCATCACTCACTCCAGGTGGGGGACATTGGCTGCTCTTTATTCGGAGAGAGACTTTTCTATCAAAAACGAAATGGAAACATCAAGGCCTCCTGAACACAGCTTATCTTGAAAATATAATTTTTCACTTTCTCGGCAGGTGGTGAGGGCTCCCTTCCCTTGTGGCTCTGGGCACTTTCCAGACAAGATGTGTCCTTTCTCTTGAAGCCTTGGGAGCCCAGATGACCACCTCTAGTGCTTTGTGCTACTGCAGCCAACTGCCCAGTGGCCAAGCCTGAGGACCTACCAATGGTTACCGGGGGAGACCTGGGAGGAGAAAGCAGTATTCAAAATATCTGCAGAAAGGAATAAAGCAAGAAATAAAGATCACAAATAATCCCTCCAGCCTCTGCTAACATTTTAGTATATTTGCTCCTGGTGTGGTTTTTGTGTTTTTTTTTTTTTTTTTTTTTTTTTGTGAGGAGATCAGGCCTATGCTAACATCTGCCACTCCTCCTCTATTTTTTGCTGAGGAAGACTGGCCCTGGGCTAACATCCGTGCCCATCTTCCTCCACTTTATATGGTACGCCACCACAGCATGGCTTGCCAAGCAGTGCGTCGGTGCATGCCTGGGATCCGAACTGGCGAACCCCGGGCCGCCGCAGCAGAGTGCACACACTTAACCACTTGCGCCATCGGGCCAGCCCCGCTCCTGGTGTGTTTTTACAGATTTTTATACCATTGATATCATGTTATATGTACAGTTGCGTATCCCGCCTTTTTCTTAAGCACCAGCCGATGTCTGTTTGTAACACCATTCTCTTCCCGTCTCTTGATCTGACAACTCCTACTGATTCTTGTGTCCCAGCTTAGACAGCATTTCTTCCAGAAAGGTTTCTTTGACCACTCACATCTCAGGAAATGGCCTTTCTTGTGGGCTACTGTAGTCCTGTGCTGCTTCTACCAGAGTCCTTATCGACAGCATTATAATTCCCCGGTTACGGGAGGACCGTGAGATCAGGAATGTGTCTGTCTGACAGTTGCATCCTCTCCTCCCAGCACAGTTCCTGGTGCATATTAGGTATTTGATAAACATTTGTTGGATGGATGTCATTCTTTATAGACACCACATTTAATGGTTAGAATATTTTATTGTAAGGATACACCATAATTATACCATAATTGTTAAACAATTCTTTTTTTTCCAGTTTTATCGAGGTATAATTGACATATAACATTGTAGCAGTTTTAGGTGTACAAAACAGTGATTTGATATATGTGTATATTGTGAAATTATTACAACAATAAGTTTAGACAACATCCATCACCTCATAGTTACAACTTTTTCTTGTGATGATTAACAATTTTTAGTTGTTTGTTAACTCATTTGTTTCCTATCTCCCCCACTAAATTGTAAGTTCCACAAAGTACAGAAACCATCTATTCATCAAGTGTCCCCAACATCTAATACAGTATTTAGAACATAACAGATTTCAATATTTATTGAATAAATGATTTAAAGAATGAATGAACATTTGGGTTGCAATTCTAATAAACAACACTGTGATGAATATCCTGTGCATGAATCTCAAACACAAAGGAGAAATATTTAGTCAAATTGTTTGTGCATACACAAAGGCTTCTAGTACCTGTATTCAGACTGTTTTAGGTGAAAGTTAACACCGAATAGCCTCCCACCAGCACTCAGCATATGAGAAGGCTACTGGTATGTCCTCAACTCATTGAAGCACATCAAAAGTATATCTTTTAAATCTTTGCTAACTTGGTGGGTGAAAAGAGTATCTCATTTTTGTTACTTTGCATTGATTTCTAAGAAGAATTAACATTTTTAATATGTTTCTTAGTCATCCGTATTTCAACCTGTTCATGTATGTATGATATTTGTCTATTTTCCTCTTTGGGTCTTTGTATTTTTCTTAGTGTTTTGCTTTAGTATTTATCTCATAGGCATGAGCTCTTCAGATAATTTATTCTTTGTCTTTGATAGCTGTAACTTCTTCCATTACATTTGCCTTTTTATTGTAGAATACTTTTGCTGTACAGAATTTTTAATATAATCAAATCTCTTGTTATTTATTCCACTGCTTTTATGCCTAGATTACTATTTTTCATTTAGAGGTAAGCACTGACTTAAATTTTCTTGTAATTTCAATATAGTTTGATTTTTTCCCATTAACATATATCCCTTTTGATACATGGTATAAAGTGAGGTTCTAAACTACTTATTTTTCCCAAAGAACAAGCCATTTCTCCCAGCAGTGCTTATTCGATCTCCTCCTCCCCACGCTGAGATGCTCCACCTCCTATGTTATGTTAGAGGCCCTTTCTCTGGGTTATCCTGGGCCACAAATCTCTCTCCTCTTCCTTAACTACTATACCGTCTTAGTAATGATTTACGATATGTTCTAATGCATGGTAAAACAAACCCCCCTCATTCAACTTCTCTGTTATAATTCTTAGCTATTTTCACCTGTATATTTTTTCAAATGAACTTAAAAATTATTTTGTCAAGTCTTCTCCTCCTCCTGAAAAAAATCAGAGTTTGACTTAGGAAAAATCAAACCTATACGTTAATATGGAAGAATGGATATCTTTATGATATCTAGTTTTCTGAGGCTCTTCCTGCATGTGCTGTGTTTGGGCGGGGCCTGAGGGCAGGCAGCGGGTGTGCCACTCTCTAGGAGCACTCGCCTCTCTGGCAGGGCTCTCTCCCCTGGAGGCAGAGGGCACAGGGCAGAACTGTGCCCATGCTGGCTTCCAGGGCTCACTGTAGCCCTGGAAGCTGTAGTCAGTATGAGATCCATGCAGCAACTGGTCAGCTAATTTACAGCCCAAAAGAACATTTTGATCTAAAATAATTTGGTAAATTGGGCCAAAATGAAGATGAGAAATAAGATGTTGAAAGTAGCAACATCATGGCATAATTATTAAAAAAAAAAAAAGCACACATAAACACGAATCCTCATCTCAGCTCTGCTGCTCACCAGCTGCATAATCAGAGACATCTCTTCCTCTCCAGGCCTAGGCTTTTGCATCCGTGAAGTGAACAGGTTGGACTAGTTAGTGCTGAAATTTCCTTTGTTCTCTGAGTTTCTACTAGCCAATTTGTAAACTATTGTGCCTACATTTGCTTACTTACTAGTAAAATTTGGAAGATCCCATTCACTGGCCCCCTAACTCCAATTCCACAAAACATGATCTAACTTCAGCATTACTATCTATGATATTAGTGTCAAGCCTAAGAAACCTACAGGGCATTAGATCAGATTCCTAGGGCTTGTGCCCCCATGTTGAAGCTGGGCATGGGGACAAGGGTCTGAAGACTCTCCATTGGCCACTGGTCCATGGGATCAAGGCTGGATAACAATGGTGGGGTCAGTCTGCTTTCCTCCATGACCAGTTGAATGGGACCAGTGTGGGGGCTACAGTCAAAGCCACAGGGCTGAGGAGGTTCTGGGAGGAGCAAGCAGAGAGGACAGCCTATCACTGAAGGATGGCCAGTAGGCTGAGGGTGCCGAGTGCCATGGACACTGCAGGCAGGCTCTCGGCCTGTGGGGCAAGCCTCTAAACCCCTACAAAGACTACCATCAGATCTGTGGTGATGTCTAGTGACTTCTGGGGGAGGGGCCCATTCCCCAGGTCCTCACTGCTGCAGAGATGAGTTCTAATTCCAAGACACCCACCGGCCTAACAGATACGGCTTTGCAAAGGGGCCACCAAGCCTGGTTCTGGCTAAAATCAATAAATAAACAAAATAGCTGACTGCCCTGCAAGGCTGGATTGTACAGACCTAAGGCAGCTACACCGTGTCTGAATCCACAGAGGAGGGACTGATAAGGAGCCCAGCCGTGTCTTGGGGCCAGAAGTAACTGGGGGACATCAGATGAGGAGGAAAGATGTAGTAAAGTTAGATCTGAAGCCAAAGCCCAGCTCAGCACTCACCAGCTGTGCAACACGGGGCACACTGTTTAACTTCTCTGAGCCTCAGTTTCTTCACCTAAAAGTGAGTATTATTAGTTAAATGAGTTAGCGTAAAGTGCCTCATACATGGGAGATAATCAATAAATGTTATTTTCTTCCTTTCCTTTTCCCCAGCCTGTAAGCAGAGATAAACTAGAAAGAGATATGGTCAAAAAAAACAATTTCAAATCCCAGCTCCCCACATATTAACAAAGTCAATTTGACCCTCTCTTGAATCCTCCCTTCCTCACCAGTGAAATGGGAATGATAATACCCACAGCACATAAGACATCAGGAGACAGATGTGAACATTCCTTATCCACTGAAAAGTGCCAGGAAAAGGTAAGTTGAGACTCCACCCTTTAAATAATGGAGAAGGGAACCTCTCTAATGATCCCACGGAGGCTGAGGTTGCTGTGTGGCTGCAGTGGGGTAGCTTCATGGTCATTAGCGTCCAATTCCCATCATTAGAGCAGATCCGGCAGGTGGCCTGGGTCTCCGAGACAAGCCTTCTGCCTGCTGAAGCTAATGATGATGCTGCGTGTTAACCTTCCCTGGGGGTGTTCTCCGTCACTGGGCATCCAGAAGATGAGCTATTTTCTGGCTTGGCTTTGCCTCTCACAGCTGGACAGCCACCTCCAGGCTGGAACCATGGGACTCTCCCACAGTGGTTTTCCTTCACTGCAATGTTATTTTCCAAGAAAATAGGATCAGAGGATTTGGATACACTCCCTGACTCTCTGAGAAAAATTAACTGTGGACGACAAGCCCCTCGGGTCTCTGGGAACCTGCTGTCCATGTGAGTAGGATGCCTCCTCCCAGGCCCTCTTTCGTGGAGCTCTTCTCCTTCAAGACACAGTTCCAAGTGCCCAGAACCCTCTCCCCAGCACTTACCACGCCATACTGTTTGTACATCCTCTTCCCCACAGGAGCTTGAGCCCATGAGCCCAACTGCATCTTACTTGTGTCTGTGTCTCACAGCCAGGCCACACAGGCCATCAGTGAAAATGAAACTAAGACAGACCTGAGCTCTGCCAAAGGGCCTTGTGCTGAGGCTGGAGCAGCCTGAGGGCTAACCTCAGGGTGAGGAGGGCAGTGGGGCCGTGAAACTCTGGGGCACTACAAGGGAGAAGGAGAAAGAACTGCCAGGAAAGTGGGTGCTTCGCCAGTGAGACACCTCTGACCCTGGAATGCCATCCCATGGGAACAGAGACCCTGCTCCTGCCAGGGGACTCCTAAATTTTGAGTTCTTCTACCTACAGCGACCATGTTTTCTAAACTGAAATCTGGAAAATGAATATAAAAATTAAATAGCCTACAGTGGCCCATTGAAGGAATCCATCTTATTGTAATGAATACAATCACAAAAAATCAAGTTGTAAGACTCAGCACCAACAACTACACCAGGAAGCCGTCTTGCAGGAAGGGCTCTATCAATGCATCCTGTGCTCCGGGCGAGGTGGGGAAGAAGCGATCCCAAGCAAAGCTGTGAAGTGCTTGGCAGGTTAACGTGCTGGCAGCTGGTTCTGGGCCCGGGCAACCCTGCCAGAGGGGCCGTGAAGGGCTGCAGACCCACCTTCCCAAAGCCCCAGGAGCTCTGCAGAGAGAAGAAATCCTCCACTCCCATCTCGGGGGGACCCACCAAAGGATAGAGGACTGGGACCCGGGAGACCAGAGTTCTATTCGGAGCTCTCAGACACTGTGCTATCCTGGGCAAGCCACCTACAAGCTCCGTCTCCATGCCCAGAAAAATTGGAGCATCGGGCCTCCCGATAGCTTCTTGTGTTCCCACAAGCCAAGAGCTCCCCTGAAGTACCTTGGAAGCCACGTGGAGTTTCTCCAAGCCCAGCCAGCCCACCCTGCCTCACTCCCCCACCACCCCGGGGCTTCACCTCCCCCCAAGCAGGAACAGCAACTCTGGTATCTTCTAAATGCTGGAGCTCATCACACAGTTTTGTTTGGAAAAGTCAAGTGTGTAAACCACTGGATGGAGGATCTCTAGGAATCTTTCTGGCTCTCATTCCTGCATCTGGTCTCCTCAGTGGACTGGAGAGCACAGCCGAGCCTGGCTGAAGTTGGTATCGGGGCAGCCCCACGAGGGGCCATCCTCGCAAGAGGAGGTGGACTTCTCCTGATGGAAGGAAAGGGCCAGCATGTGAGAGAACGCTTTCCCCACTGAGCCAGTCAGCTCGGACCAGAAAGACACGGGACCCATTTCCTCTCACTACAGCTGTGTGCCCTTGAGCACGTCAGCTTCTCTGACCACAGTTTCCACCCCCGCTGTTAACCAGGAAGCAAATGCCTCCCTGAACTGTTGTGCCGGTGCATGGAAGCACAGGGCACACGGGGGGCCTCTCTGGGTGAGGGCTCCTTCCTTTCCTACTGGAAGGAGCGAACATTGGCTTGACTGCCTCTAAGAAATAGCATTCCTTAGTTCAGAATTCTGTGTTTGGTTGATTTCTTCATAAAACCTTAATTGGGAAGAAAAAATATATAATCTTCTTCATTATTATTAAAAGCATTAGTTAATCCAGCTGTGAAGAGCTGCAATTTACTTGGGAGGGGCTCAGGAACAGCAAATTGGGCCTCCAGAACAGAGCGGTCGTTGGTCCATAAGCCCTCCATGCTCCTGGCTTCCAGCTGGCACTCCACTGTCCCTGCTGCTATGCTGGATGCAGGGGAGGGAGGGCGAAGCATGTCCACTGCCCCCAAAGACCCCACCTGGCCTCCTGGGTGTGCACCATCCCTGCCTCACCCAACAGGACTGCAACCTGACAAGCAGCCAGGAAAGGAAAGGTGAGCTTGGTCTTTCCCTCACTTGGAGTGTGTGAGGTCCCCACAGCTAAAGATGCTTATGTCCCACAAGCAACCCTGGGTAGGGTGTACTAGTACTGTAGGCCCTGTACACTGTATGCTCAGCAGAGCTCATACCTCATCATCTGGAGGGAGTCCCTGTCCGTTCCCTGCCCAGCACTACTTTCCTCTAGGGCTGGTACCCCGCTGCTTCCATAGACAAGGGACAAGGGAAACTTCGGTCCACGCAGTAGGTCCCCTTCTATAGCTGCCAGACTTTCTGCACCAGCCGCCTGCCGGCCTAAACTGCTCCAGGTCTCCTCTGTGCCAAGCTCCCCCACCTGCCAAGCTTTTAGCCTACGTCACCTCTCCATGGCCTCTGTGATCCATCCGGCTGGCTCCCCTGCTGCTGAAACCTGCTCTGATGGCTGCCCTGCGCCGCCCAGTCTCCTGACTCCACTACCCCCAGGTGTCCTTGTAGCCAAGTACGCCTCTGGTCTAAGACGTCAGTTCCAGTTCCCGCTGGATGTTATCAAGCCCATCACCACACCTAATCTATCTGAGGATCAAGGTTCTTTACGACCACGATGCTCAACTGACAATGCTAAATTAATTCACTGCCGAATTAAAAAGAGCTAAGTTTAGTCATAGATGTACATGCAAATCAAAGAGTTAGAATTAACAAAAATCTTAGATCTGGATGATCTAGCCCAATCACCCTATTTTAGGGTTAAAAGACTTAAGCTCAGAGAGGGGAAGTGATTGCTAGTGGCCACACAGCAATCTAATCCCTTATAAAGGTAATAACGGACCCAGCAGGGTGATGGAGATGGTCTAAGTGTGGTCCTGCTTGGAGACAGAGCAGGACGAAACGGCAGGGGTGGAGGCTGCGGCTCAGCAGCAGGAAGACAGAAGGGACGTTTGGCTAATGGTGAGCTTCTCTGGCCCCTTCAAGGTCAGTGTTGATAGAGATTGGGTCCCAAGAGATAAAAGGAAGGTTCTGAAAACATTCCATCCATGCCACTGCCTCCAGCCATCTCTGCGCGCTCACAGAGCAAACTGGTTTCCATTCTCCTCTTTCTCTTCTACTCAACTCAGCCAACATGGGCCAATGCAATGTGGCCAATGAACCCATAAACCAAGGCAAACCAGATTTGGGTTCCTGTATTCCTGAACACTTGCAGAAGCGGGGTATGAGGAGAAGCTTGGGAGAGAGAACACCCTCCTCCCAGCAACCCCAGTGTCCTCCTACCTGGTTCTTGGCCCACAGCTGCACTCCCAGGGAGGCAGGATGAGGGATAACGTTAGGCTTGGTCAAAGGAACACCTTGAGCTTCTGGACTTTTTCTTGCGAAGGGCCTCAGGGCCCGAGTGCTGATGGCTGTGCTGGTCTAATCGGGTTGTAGGGCAGAGAAGGGATTTGAAGCCCGGCACAACAGAAGGATCCAGCTCACTCTGCAGCTTGCACTGAAGAGCCAAATGACACATAATTCAGTTAGAGAAGAAGGAAGCAAACCTCATCACAACAGTTGACAACACGAAAACAACAAATAAACAGCTGCTTTGAGCTGGCAACAAGGAGGCCAATTTGATCTTTGCAGAAAGAAAAATGCCGTTGTGCATGTGTGTGTGTGCATGCGTGTGTAGGGAGAGGCAGCCCTCTTCAACGAGCTGCAGCTGCGAGCGGCTCAGAGCACAGCCTGAGCCAGGCTCCCCGAGCAGCCTGCCAGGTTAGACTACACCACTCACAGCACACAGAGCAGGTCCCAGGCTGCACCCACATACATGCCCCACCACACACACGCACACATATGCTCCCCTGCCAAAGCTGGGCTATAGGGGGAAATATTTGGACTCTGAGAGTCAAAAGTCCTGGGCTTGAACATGCGCCCCACCCCTCCCACCCACCAGCCCCCGGTGAGTGGAGACAAAGAGCATCGCTTTTCCGGTTCCATGTGTGGTGGGCAAACAACCCGCCACAGAGCCATGAAGCATCAACTTGAAATGAAGATTCCCCGGGGCCGTCTCCCTAACTGGCAAATAAGAATCTCTCAGGGTCCTTCCTGTGAGTCTGTGTTTTCGCAGGAACCTCAGTGATTCTTTTGCACACAAGGTTGCGGGAGTACTCAGCGACAGTTGTCTCTAAGAGCATCAGGTGGCTATCGCTATAATAATTCTGCATAATGAAAACCCACAAATCTCAGTGGTTAAAACACCAGTCTTTTGCCCTTACAGGTCAGCAGGCCCACGGGGGCAGCTCAGCTTCAAGCTGCAGGTCTGCGAGTGCTGGGGGCTGCTCCAGACATACTTATTCTGGGGTCCAGGCTGAGGGGCAGCAACTTATTCCCTAGCGTGGCAAAGGTGGAAGAAGGCAGAGAGCTACAAGGCCCCCTAAGGCTTGGCCTCAGTGTGGCTGCTGTCACTGCCACCCCATCCCAGTCTCCAAAGTTATGTGGACAGGCCCAGAATCACAGGATGAGGGACTCCACACGGCCTACACTAAAACTATGATGAGGCATGGATTCAGGGGCGAGGAGGTGAGGAAGTGAGGCCAACTGACCTCATAGTTGCTTATTTTGTTTACCTACAGAAAAGCCTCAGTTCTCAACTACCCTTTCTGTAAAATGGGTACATAGTAATCCCTGCCCCTACACATCTCACGGAAGTGTGGCAAGGATATAATCATCATAATCACAGTAAGGAGATAATGTCTTTGACAGTGATTTCTAAACTGTGGGAGCTGATGTGCACATCAGCTACCACGACTATTATTCGTAAACATCAGCCCAGAAAGGTGGAGGAGAGTGGTGGACTGGACGATCGCTATGTTCTGACAGGTTCTCCAAATCTATGTCATGAGGCTGGATGCTACGGTGCTGCCTGTGCTTATTCATTTAGCCACTCTGCCTGCTCTCAGCACAGTAAAGAACACAGCAGGAGGCCACCCCTTGGTAGACCTGAGTCCTGCTGAAGACATCACATGGAGGTTTCTAAATGTCACAGCCACACAGGCCTGTGGATCCAGAACCTTTCCCTGTAGCACACAACTCCAGCATTCCATCGCCAGTTAACATCACATCCCTGCTCCTAAATACTCCGAATGTTTTTGTGCTGCAAGTATGTGCAGATCCTGGCTGGCAGCAGCTGTATCCCTCTCAGCACGCCCAAAGCTCCTGTGCCTATGGTAAAGGCCTGCTCTGTTTGTGAATGTGTTGTGGTCTCTACACATTTTGTTCCCAAGGGCTCTGACAGTCCCTTAATCTCAGGGAAGACACAGACTGATGCTGTGGTATCTCGGTACCAACACCTCGATCATCTAGGCCAGTGGTGTGGAATCACGGCCCTGCTCTTAACCAAGACTTGCCCACAGCACCGTGCTCTGCTACTAGGCCACTTGGGGACATTGGCACCCACGCACCTGAAAGTGAGTATGCAGTCTAGATGAAAAGAACCTCAGGGATGGAAAATGCCCACTTCCCTAGGTCCACCAAGCCTAGCATGAACCCTGACACTGGCTCCTAGCCCACCTTCTTCTCCACTGTGCATCTGGGATTTGCTTCCTTGTGTATTTCTGTGGAGACATGGGTATCAGGCCTGAGTACTGCCCCTCACAGCAGGAGTGTGGTCTAAAGCCACTCCCTTCTCCATCATCCCTTCACCCAAATGATGGGACCTGTGGAACTGGGGTCTCCTGGGGCTCTTCACAGGGCCAGTGTTAAGGGTGTCAACATGCGTGGATAAAGATACTCATCTCTCTAGAACTGAGGGGAATGTAGTGCAGATAAAGACATGTGTTTTTCACCTTCCCCAAGATGTGCCTGGGTGGGAGATTTTCGTTAGTCTCTCCTAGAACTTAGTGAGATTTTTCAATTTTCAGACTCAAGTTTTTTGACAAGTCAAGAAAAATTCCCTGTATTAATTCTTTATTTATTGCTTCTCCATCTGTTCCTTTTTCTCCTTCTGGAATGCCTACTATTTACATGTGAATTCTCCAGAATCTATCCTCCAAATATCTTATTTCTTTTCTCCTCATAATTTCCAACTCTTTATTTTTGGCTCCATGTTTGAGATATTTCTTCCACTTGATCTTCTAAGCCAATAATTTACTTCTCAGGAGTTGTCACCTTCTTCTTTAATTCAGCTACTGAATGTTTCCACTTGCAACATGTGACTTTTAGTTCCAGAAGTTTTCCATCATATGGTGCTTTAATCCCCTGGTGATCGGGTTTGGTCGTTCCTGTTGTTGGTTTTCATCTGTGTCCTCCAGTGGAGTCACCTCCTCTGGGTGTTCCCATTGTTCTCTCTCTCAGGTTGAAGGGTTCTCTTGGGCATGTTTCAGTTTTCCATTGCTGCCCACGTTTACTTCGTGGGCACTTTCAAGCCATCGAGGGTCCCTGAGCGGTGGCATACGGGGACTCCTGTGTGTTCTGGTGGTCAGCTCTCAGTCCTCCATTGAGGGTCCAGAAGGAAGACTCTCTGCTTCTACCCCCACAGCGGCTAGGGTAGAATTCTCTCAGCTTCAGGGGTGGGGAGGGATTCAGCCCACCCCTACAGCCTCCAGCAGCTTCTCTGGGTCCAGGGAGACCTGCCGTATTCTACTGCCTACTCACAATCTTCCCTGAAGTACCTAACATTCATCTCAAACTTCATGTCCAAACAAAACTCTTGTTTTTCCCTAAGAAATCTGATTCTCCACCCACTATTCCCCTACGTCTTTAATCCATAAACCTAGGAGTTACCCTTGATCCTCATCATGCACATCCAAACTCACCATGTCTTCTTGGTTATCCCTGGACTGATTTCCACATTTTCCCTTCAGGATTCTTTTCTTATGTCTACAGTAACCAGATTTTCTTCATTAGGCTGTACAGTCCTAGATTTTTACTTCTTACTTCTAATTATTTATTCAGGCATTCATGCTTTCGAAAAGTATGTATTAAGTACCTACTGTATGCCAGGCCCTGAGTTAGGTTTGGGAAGTTCGTTGGTGCTGATGAGTGGATTCCTACTCCTAGCGACCCTGTGTCTGACAGAGTGGATCCCTGCCCAGTCTTTTAGCGCCATCCTCTCACCTTCTGGCGGTCTATCAGACAATGCTCCGCTGCTATTCACAGGGTTTTCACGGCCAATTTTTTCGCAAGTGGGTGGCCAGGTCCTTCTTCCTAGTCTGTCTAGTCTGGAAGCTCCACTGAAACCTGTCCACCATGGATGACCCTGCTGGTATTTGAAATCCTGGTGGCATAGCTTTCAACATCACAGTAACACACAGCCAGTAGGACAACCAACAGACGAGTGATGTGTTTCCCTGACTGGGAAACAAACGTAGCCACGGTAGTGAGAAGGACCAACCCTTAACCACAAGACCACCAGGTGAACAAATCATGGTCCTCACTCTCAAGATGCTTATTGTATATAAGTAAACAGGAAATACTGCACAGAGGGCTATGAACTTTGTGGGGATAGGGACGAATCCTGTGGGAATGGGAAGGATGGGTGCTCATATTCTCTGATACATAAGGGGCCCAATCCTTTCTGTCTTCCCTCCACCTTCAATATCTCTTCCTGTTCAACAAGAGTCCCTAATAGCCTTGCATTCTTCCTGTCCCTGCTCTCCATGGGTATTTATACCTCTCTTGATTGTTGCCTTCTTCTTCTCACACTTCCCTCCTGTTCCATCCACTTTTCCCTAGCAGGAGCTACTAAACCCTAGTATTCTGAACCCTATGGAACACCACTGAGAGGACTACCTCTTCTGTGCTTCTGCCTCTCACAGCAGCTGGGGACCACATTTTGTTACTTTCTCTTATCTGTCCCTCTTACTGCCAATATCTGAAGGCAGAGCAGTTTAAGAGAAAAAGGTCTTGGTTCAGCAAACCTTAATTCTAGCTATTCTTGGTTCTGCCAGCCTTATGATTTTAGGCCTATCTCCAGACCTTGTTGGGCCTCAGTTTCCTCATTTGTAAAAGGAAAAAAATTGGACAAGATCTCTTTTGAAGGAGAAGTTCTCTTCTAAACTTGACATTCTATGAATTTGTAAAACTTGTTTACTATATATTTAATGGAATGTAGGACATTTATCTCGGTGAAGAGGGATCAAAAGATGGACATTATTCTGCCTTCACACCTGTATCCTGCCTTGTGCCCATGAGCCTTCACTGCTCAGAGTGAGCTTGGTGGCCATGGCATCAGCATCGCCTTAGGACCTTTTAGAAATGCAGGTCTGGGGCCCACTGAGTCAGAACCTACATTTGAGTCAGATGCCAAGCAGAACCAAGAGATTCCTAAGTTCCTTAAAGTTTGAGAGGCACTGCCCTAGAGGACACAGCCCAAAAATATCAAGGGAGGCAGTTTTCAATTTCAATAGAGAGAACTTTCTAATTTAGGAAGCAGACCAAAGATGGAATGGGATGCCTTAAAAGGCAAAGGGGCCTCTGGCATTGGGTTAAAACAGAAAGGATAGGCCCCTCTTGGGGATGTTGTACAGGGGAATGGAGTATCCTGGAGGGGTTTGGATGGATGACCTGTGGTTCCTCCTAACTCTGAGTTGTAAGGTTTTTAAATTCTACCTCTGCTCACTGCCTTGGTTTTTCTGGGGGCCAGTGGAGTCAGAATATAAGCCCACTACTCCACTCATCTGGTTTTGAGAAACCATTGCCAATACAGATGCAATGGTGGAAGGGAGCAGAGTGGGGCAGAGGAAAGTGACAGGGGCCCACCCTTCCTCACCCAGAGCCCTTTCTGGGAAAGCTACTGGGCCTATTGCAACACAAACCTCTTTCCCACCTGGACTACACGAAGACCCTTTTCTCCCTTCCTGGTCAAGGGCTTGGATTCTCAATTTAGAAGCTAATTCTCATTCAAATTAGTCCATCTCACAGATAGAATTAGAAGCTGGGCGATGATTTGAAAAATATAATAAATTTAGTCCAATTTTTCTGGCTTGCCAGCTCCATCCAATGATGAGGAATTTGCTCCTCAGGCTCTAGTGCTGACAGGGAGCCATTACCCATGAGACTGAGGTTAGTCTGATGGAACACAGGAGCCAAATGGGTTAAGAGCTGCCTTCAGCCCCAAGTAGAGGCACCTAGCCAAGGCCAGAGGGATGCAGGTGCAGGGAGGCCAGGGATCAGACTCCGCCTGAGGAGGAAAACTTGATCAGAGCAGGACAATCCCCTCTGTGAGGTCAGACCCCAAGACAGGGCCAGGTCAAGACAAGGCACCCATCTGTGCCTCAGTTTCCTTATACATAATTGGGGGGTGATGAGACCTCCCCGGCCCATCCTATGAGGTTATAATTAGGAAAAAGCAGACAACATAATCTGTGTGAAACCTCATTTATTCATTCATTCATTTTCAATAAACTTTTGTAACATCTAATATTCATTAGGCATCTAGCATGTACCAAACACTGTGCTGGGTGAAAGAGCTGATTTAATGAACAAGACACAGTCTGAACTCCCATGGAACTAAGATGAAATTATGCTGACTAATAAATAGTAGAGATGGTGATGGTGATGATGGCGAGATGGTGATGATGACAACAACGATGATAGGCATTCACCTCAGAAGATTCTGCTGGCCAGTGCCTGACTGTAATGTGCAGTGAAAGAGTGTTCCTCCCATTGCTCATCTTGGCTATGAGCTAAGAGAGATTAAAATGCTTTTGTACAAAGCAAACAATATACATATTTTATGAAATACATTTTTCTGCCTGTTTAATTGTGGGATCTTCAAGAGAGGCAGAGAGATTCACCATTTACCACTGAGATAAATGGATTGAGTTTCAGCCTTCAGCTTCAGGAGGCCCCCTGACCACTATAATGTCCTGGCTCTCTAGGCTTGCTGGGGGTCAGAGCATTCAGGAGGGCCAGTGGCCATGCAGTGTGGCCTGGGTAGCTTACTTTCCTCCCTGGGCCTCAGTGTGCCCAGCTGTAAGGCTAAAATGTCCACTTTCCCATTGCTTAAGGTTCCTTAAGCTTGGTTTATCACAAAGAAATCTGCTAAGATTCACAAAGATGACATTGGTTTACCAGAGAAAAGGTGAATGGAAAAGTTCATTAGAAATGGCCTATCCTAGTGTCTCCAGTGGTCTTCCCCAGTCCTCTCACTGTCAAAATACTCCCATCCTTCCCCTTAATCCTTAATCTAGAATGTGGACATTTCAGTACCCCCCACAAAAAAAATATTAGGAGCTTTAAAGGTGGTTTCAAATGGAGGATATGCTGGGCCTTCCTGTACATCACCCATGGAGTTCTACTAGGTGGTCTGTGGGTGACCCGGGCCAGGCCAGGCCTAGGAGAGGGCTTTGTGATTGCCCTGGCTACATAAATAGACAAATATCACATACAAGATGGGTTTACCAGCAAACTGACCCAGAGTTTGGGACTTCTTTTCTGGACCTCAGAGCTAAGTCATGGAAAGCCCTCTTTAAAGTTCTGCCAGTTGGGCCATCAATGTGTAGAGAGGATTGTAATTTGATTTGGGGGACACATTGTGCCAGGACTTCATCATGCCTTCACTACACCAAGAACACATCATCAATTCCATAGAGCACTGTCTTTATCCCACCACACTGTATCTCTTTAGACTGTAAGCTCATGAGGGTAAGTAAGATGTACTGACCAGGAACAAGCGCCTAGTAGGCACTCAATAATGTTAGCTGAATGAGTGAACAAATGAAAGAAGAGAACACATAGAACCACTGATTTCTAAAGACATATAATCCTAGAAATTAAAAGGATCTTAGATGTCACCTAGTTAGCAGAAATGGCCATCACCACCCACTCAAGGCAAACGTCACCAATGGGTCACGGCACTGTGTCCTGCTGACCACACACATAGCTGCAGACACTTCACACAGCACTTCACACATCCACAACCAAGTTACTGAAATTGGAATGCAAAATAAAATTCATTTGCCATCCCTGATCTAGCTCAGTCCCCTCTGAACCTTCTCTAATCCTCCTCCGGAAATCCTGTTTCTCCTAGTATGCCTTGGCTAGCTGTCACTTTAAATAAGATTCTGCCTTTTTCAAAGAAACACAGCTACAGGGCCTGGAAACAGGGCTCTATGTGGATGTCAGCCTGGCTTCCAGAATGTGATGCCCTCCTGCCAAGTCCAAGTTGGGCTTCCAGAGTCCTGATATTGCTTACCTCCAGATGCGAAAACATATGCCGCTCATGAGTGGCGCTGGCCTCGGTGCTGAAACATAGATATGTAGATGTGAGACTGTAAAACCTACATTATTGAGGATTTAAGGTGTTTGCTTTGCTGAATGAGGGATTAGAGACCAGAAAGCCCAAAATGACCATCTGTTTGCAGAAAACGGAGCTGGAGAATTAGAACTGTCAGATGTGTGCTCTAACCCAGAGGGTCCCATTAGAGCTCTCCCTAACTCCTGACACCCTTTCTCTATCACTAAGCTATGCGAGGACACATCACCATTTCCCCTACAGAGATCCTGAACGCAGGCAGCCAGGAAGTAGCTGCCAAATGAAGGGCAGCTTTTCCAGTTGCAGGTCTGGGTGCAACCATCTCTAGGGCATGGCACCTGGTGAGCAGCCACACTGGCTGGGGGGCTAATTGTCTGGGCAGGAGGCTCAGGAGTGCCATCTTTGGAATCTCACCGAAGGGCCTGCTGCTGACCAGTGTCCAGGCTTTCAAGTGGCCTTGCTCCCCTCATTTCTTCCCAAAATCTGAGGAAAAGCTTGGTCTCCAACATTCAGCACCCTTTCCATTCATATGTCCAAACCTCCTCCTTCTCATTGCCCAGAAAACCTAACAGACTCCTGCTTGTTTCACGAAGCCAGCAGGTGAATGTTTCTTGGCCCCTTCAGCTTCCTGTGACCAATGAGGCTGTCAGGTAGTGTTTAGTGTGAGTTCTCTCTTCTCCCATCTGCCATAACATAGATCAGGCCACATGCAGGCAAGGCAAAGAGCATCAAGGTTCACTAATTCTAAGTACGCCCCTCCCCACCTTCTGCCATCCTCTTGGCTCTAGGGAAAAAAGAAAAGAAAGAAATTCACAGACCTGAGGAATCTTGAGAGGGAGTAGAGAGGTCTGCTTCTGATACACTGAGCACAAAAAAAGATTTCTCAAACCTTTTGACACAAAACTTTTCTTTCAGAATGTGCCCAATCAAAAATCACTACTCTAAGTCTGAAATTTACCCGTAACTGTTATATTCTCCTCTTAATCCTCTCCCATCCAAAAAAAGTCATTATACCCAGCATCTTGGGTGATAACAAAGAGAATTTGGAGGCCACTGCCCACTGTACCTCCCTCCTCCTCAGCACTTGCAGCAGCCCTTGCCCGGGTCTCAGTCTGCCCCCTAGACAACCAATGACTTGCCCATCTCTTCTTTCCTTCAGAAGAATCCAGTGGTACAGGACATAGGGAAAAGCAGATGGTGAAATTGAAACACTGAAACCTCTGATTTGAGAGGACCACTAGACTGAAAGCAGGAGCTGTATCTTTCATTTCTCTATTTTCAGCACCTAGTAGAGCTTCTGGCATAAAGTATGCTCCCAGAAATTGGGTTGAATGAAAGAATGAATAAATGAAATCAAAGCACCCACAAGGGAAGACTCCTGGCTCCTTCTTTATGTCTTCCAAATCCCAAAAAGAAAGGATGAGAGTGGCTCAGGGGTAGGAAGTCACTTCTGCAGAAGCTCTGCTAACACCCAAAGGTCTAAGATATCTGCCCATCAACCTGGCAGTGGAGGGGAGTCTAGGCCAGAAATTAAGCAACTACATCCATCTTATTGAACAGCTCCTCTCCAGAAGACACTAGAGCAGGAGGTCAGTCATGCACATGAATCCTCAAACTCCGAGAGAATGTCCTTTTCACTCCACCCGTCTCTGTCCTTCTCTCCCCGCTCCAGCCTCACTTGCCTTGTTTTTGTTTCTCAAACACACCGAGCCTTTTCCTGCCTCCCAGCTTTGCCTGTTGCTGTTCCCTGGGCCTGGGCCCTGTCCTGCAGCTCTGCGTGCAGCTGGCCCTTCTCACCCTGAGCTTGTAGCTCAAATGTGACCTCTTGACACAGGCTTTCCCCTATCCTTCCCTGGAAAGAGCCCCTCCCACGATTCTCCCTAGCTCTTTGCCCTGTTGATTTCCCGCCTATATCTCATTCAACATCTGTGTTTGTCCTATTTGTTTGCTTGCCTATTACACCCCCTAGCACACAAGCTCCTGAGGTATACCCAGATGATGAACAGCACAAGTTCCAGAACTAGACTGCTGGCATCAAAGGCCAACTTTGTCACTTACTAAACATGTGACCTTGATTGAATTACCTAAATACTATGCCCCAGACTCCTGACCTATAAAATGGAATTTATAATAGAACCTTATCATAAACAGCACATCGTAAATAAACATCCTGAAATTAGTTAATGCACAGGAAGACTTAGAGCATTACCCGGTAGATATAAAGTTAACTTTTCTAATTGCTGTGCTTTACTGCTCTGTCTGTTATTACTGCTATATCCTGGTGTCCAGCACAGCCTGGGCTACAGCAGAAGCCCATATAACAGGAGGTTATAACAGGCAGATGATATTAGCTGAACAAGTGAAAGGTGCACGCGTGAGTAAGAGCCTCCAGAGAAGCCTAGAGAAAATGCAATGGGACTGAGCAGAAGGCAGCTCACTTCCTAAGTTGCCTGAGAATCAGGAGAGGCTGCAGGAAGAGGGCAGCAGGGCCACAGCAGAGTCTTGGAGGAACTGAGGGAGCCCCTAGGGCTTGCTCTGCAGCTGAGACAGGCCCAAGTTGTAAAGGGCTCTGGAGAGACTTGCGAGGAATGGGCTCTGGAGGGAGGTCAAGGGGCAACCTGAGTTGTTTTCACTTCCCCAAGAGGACAGAGCATGGTCCCATGTGTGCCTCAGGGAGATGCTCTCCCAAGTAGCAGGGCTCTCCTCCCATTGCCTCTCATGCCTCCTTCAGCTGCAGGAGAAACAAAGCAAAACAAACATTCCTTGATCATTTCAGCCACCTAGAGCCATGACACTGTGCCCGTCCTATGGATGCAGAGATTAGAGCGGGGCAGGAGTCAGCCTGCTTGCTGCAGCTCAGGAAGAATGCTGGCCCTGCTGGGGAGGGAGCGAGGGTAGAGAGGGGAGCCATGAGTCCTGGTGACCAAGGACCATTTCAATTTGTTATGGGGAAACAAACATGTTCAAGATCCAGAGCTCTGACCAGAAACCTCCTGATGAACGGGATGAGCCAAAAGGTCTCCTCCCCTTTCTCTCCCTGGGCAGTGAGCTCAACCCCTCAAAGCCACACATGCATACACACCCAGCGAGAACCACCGCGGGAGCGTTCCACACGTGCCTGCCAGACAGTGGAGGCAGGACTGGGCCCTGGGAGTTTACCCTGTCTGCCAAGCAGAGTGGCCGCTCTCCTTCCTCTTACTCCCCACTCTGGCGAGGAAGGGGCCGTGCAACAATGGGTGTGCAGCTGCCGCATGTGGCGAGGGGGTTCTCCCTGGACCTACACACTCACATCAGTAAAATCACTGCTGTAGATTCTGCGGCGCATCGGATGCTCCCTAGATATGGGGGCCCCAACACTTAGACAGCTGACAGGTGCTGGATCCCAGACAGCAGGAGGCAGCGCAGCTGTGCTCCGATCTCTCTCTGGGTGGTTAGCGGAGAAGGAAGGGCTGCTCAGAAAAGGAAGCCTCATTACAAACCAGGAGCAGACCAAGGCTCCCGCTGAAAGAGAGGCAGAGGCAGAAGGAACTCACAGGGGAATGATCAACTGACAAGAGTGGACTGACTGTTTTCCGGATTAAATTAGGGCACAGGTGACTTGGAGACAAGCTGCAGACCCTCCCAGGTGTTCTGCGGGTTCTGCATTGCAGATGATGGTTTTATGGGACCCGTCTGGACGTCAGATGGCAAGAGCTGGGCCAGGACCAGGGCGGGGGCAGGGCTCCTGCCCTGCTTAACTACACAATAAACACATAGCGGCTTGTCCCAGAGGACAAATCCAGGCTTTGCATACTAAACACTTTGGTGCTAGGCTTTGGGGGCCTCTGAGAAGAGGGGCTCGCTCTTGGCAGGGGAAGAGGGAGGAGGGATAGATCAGTCATTCAGGGAGACCCAAGGGCTACTCCAAATGTCTCGAGCAAGGGCTAAGTTGTGGGGATGCACTAAATCCAGATGTAGAAGGAAGGGAAGGATTTCCACAGACCTGCAGAGGCCAAGCAGAAAGACAGAAAAGGGGTAGAAAGACAGTAGTTGCGGCCCACCCACCCCGTGGGGACTGGTGTGTGTACGTCCATATTTGTCTGTAGGTGTGCGGGTCTGTGCAGGTATGCACACATAGGTGCATGAACACGTACACACGAGGTATAGTAGGGTATAGTTGTGTGCGTTTGCATGTGTATCTGCCTCTGTGTGCATGTTTTGTGTCTACATAGCTGTTTGTATATTTGTGTGTGTCCATGCACTTAGGGTGTTGCCAACACTTCCCACCAAAACTAATGGCGAGCTGTTGTTTTGTCTTCACTGAGCCTCCTCATGCTAATTTTAATCCCACATTATTGTTTTAAGTTGGCTCTAAAAATTAATATTAAAAAATTCTGTAAACAGAGCCTGGGGCTAAACTGCAAGACGGGTCCCTAGAAAGGGGTTTATTGTCACTATTGTTTTTATAAGAATGGTGAGGGTAAAGCTTGTCGCCCGTCCGGCTCCATCTAGTTAGCCTCCCAATAGCTAAAGGGAGAGGACCCAGGACGCCTGCAGAGAGGGTCCAACTGGCCACAGCCTGTCGGGGACCAGGCAGGACTCCAGGAGATTTAGTCCACTGAAGAGACTGAGTGTGAGGGAAGGTGGTCACTCAGGTGGCCTTCAGAACTGGACTGAAACCCAGGCCTCCTCATTGCCTCCCTCCCCAAGCTCACCACCCGGGGGCTGTGCCTTGTCCTTGGAAACTGATGGAGAAATGGGTGTGACCCCCTCACACCCCCCCACGCACTGCTGATGTTCCCCTCTGTGGGTCTCAGTTTCCTTGTTTGTAAAATGCGGGGCTAGAACTAGAAGCTCTCCAATGTCATTTCTGCCCTGCCATTTGGCGATTCTGTGACTGGGACTAGCTGCGCAGCTGGGGAGAGGGGCAGTTGGTACTCCATACACACGGATGGCCAGGTCCCTCTGCACTCTCTTGAGCTGCCCTTTCCTGCTCCTGCACCTGCTCTTCCCCTCCCTCCAGCTGGTGTGGAGTGGTAGAAAGAAGCAGAGTGGAGGCAAGGAAAACATGGTCTCAGGAAAGGTTTTCCTAACAGAGTTTAAAGGAGCAAGGGTTATTCCAACAAGAGAAGGAAACAGCAGAGTAGGACTTGCTATAACTCATACTTCATTAAGAGAATGATGAAATGATCCTGCACTGCAGCAGGAGGTACTCAGGTTAGATTTGGAAGAATTTCCTTGTTGGCAAAGAGGGCTGTTAAACACAGGAGAGGAAGAGAGAGTGAGAGGGAAGGACAGCTGTCCCTAGATGCAGTAATTAATTACAGTTTCAAATGTCTGTGAGATGGTATGGATGGTGGGACCCCTTCCTCATCTCAAGGTCTTAACCAAAGTGGCTCCCTCCCCCCATCCCCCACCCACCACACACACTCAGCAGAAGGAGCAGGGCCTGGCTCAGTAGTGACCAGGGCAGAGAAGGTAACAGGAGAAGGGGTTCTGTGCTTCTCAGCATCAGCCCACAGGACACGGAAACACCCTGCCTGGTGGTACAACTTTGATTCAGCAATGCCTGACGGTGGGTCTAGAGCTGGTCTCCAAGTGAGGGAAGGAGGCATCAGACCTGGTGGGAGGGTTTGAGCTACTAAAAAGTACAGACATCCTCTGGCTCCGCTGGGAACAAAACCCTAGCTACAGGAGCTGGCCTTCTCCTGGAACGCTGAAGAAGACACAGAGTGGCCCTGACTACAGGTGTCTAAAAGCAGGACCAGCCAGGGGTGCAAACCCTTAAAACGTATATAAGGATAGCTTCTAAGTCTCTGGCAACTTGACAAAAGAGTATTTGGAAGTATCTCCATAGATGGTTACACGCCATGGCTACATCTGCACCCCATACATATATGCACACACATGTGCATACACAAGGACTCACTGGTCACACATCCCCCAGCCCACCAGGCACACACAGGCAAGGAACATGCAAGGGCTTCTTTGCCCAAGGAGCCCTGGGAAATTCTTGGATAGCCTGCTGGCCCCCTTTGCTTCATCCCAGCCTCTCTCTTGTGCCTTTCCACCTCCCTCTCCACCCCACGACTTGCTCCCTGCCTCCTCTTCCGAATATCCAGGGCACTGGGGGGGGGGGGGGGGAGGGGAGGCTGACATTCAGCAGCTTGACATGCCCTTGGACTAGGCAGCAGTGCCGACAGGTGGGGCCGCCCTGTGGGCCGGCGCCTGAGGACCCCCATCTCCACGCCACACAGTCACCCCAGTATCCTGGCAGATACCATCCTACCCCACCAGCCATCGCCCACTCTGGGGTGCCTGAAGTCAAGAAGGGAGCCGCACCCTCCCTGCTCCCCAGCTCTGTCTCTCGGTCCCAGAGAACCGCCTCCCAACTGCCCAGCCCAGAAACAATCACCCTTTGAGAAAGGCTGCCAAGCTGGGGACCAGGAACAGCCAGGATGGAGGCGGGGCGGGATGGGGGTGCAGGCAGTCGGCCGGGCGAGCTTTAACTCCAGCTAGCCCAGGCGCGGGCAGCGTGGGGCCCCGCGAGCAGCCCCTGCTCCGGCTCCTAGAGCAGTAGCCGCCTCCGCTGGGGGCGGGGGGGGGATACCAATCCCGGTGGGGGTCCTCGCCGGCCTCCCTCCTCGCGCCCCCCGCCTCTGCTGGCGAGATTGGTACCGACCATCAGAGGCGCCGGTCCCGCCCGCCGCTCCCGCTCGCTCCGGGCGGGGCGGGGCGGGGCGGGGAGTGAGGGGAGGGGGGCGGGGCGGGAGGCGCTGTCAGATCCGCGGCGGCACCGGCGCATCAGCCGCCGCCGAGGGGACCCCGGGACCGCCCGCTCGGCTCGGCCCCGGCCCGCGCCCCAGCCGCCCGCGCTTCCCCTCTCCGCGCCCCGGTGCTGCCCCCTGCTTCCTCCCGCCCCCCGCGCCCCCCTCCGGCCTTCCCCACCCCCGCGCCTCCCTGCCCGCGCCCTCCCGCGCGCTCCCAGGCTCCGGCCGCCGCCTCGCGGAGCCCACAAGGAGCGGACCGGGGCGGCGGGGCCGGGCCGGGGCTGCAGGCGGGCGGGTGCGCGGACCCGGCTATGAAGTGGCCCCCGGGGGCCCGGAGCCGGAGAGCCCCCGGGAAGGGAGGTGCGCGCGGCCCAGGGCGGCAGCCGGGGGGCGCCGGGGCCGGGGCGTAGCGGCTGCCGCCCGCGATGGACCGCGCCAGGGACGATCCGGACTCGCCGCCGCAGGTCAGTGCTACCACCGCCGCACCCACCGCGGGCGCCGCCGCCGCCGCGCACAGAGCCCCTTTGTGCGTCCCCATCAGTAACCACGCCGTGTCCTCCCGGGTGCGAGTGTGTGTGTGTGTCTGTGCGTGTGTGTGTTGGGTTGGGTTGGGTTGTGCACGCAGTGGGGGCAGCTGGAAGGCGGGCCGAGGACCAGGCTGGGGCTGGGAGGTGCTGCTGCCGAGGGGCTGCGAAAGAACCTGGGCGCTGCCCGCCCTCCTCCTCCGGGAGAGGAGATTCTAACAGCTGTCTGGGCTCCTAGCTCGCTGGTCCCTTTCCACCTCAGCAGGTGGTTCCCAGTGGCCTGGAGGAGTCAGGGGCCAGCACCCCAGCCGCACTCCTGCTCCCCAGCAGTCATCCCCAACTGCTCTGAGGCTCCAAGCACTGGCAAGTTAACTCTCTTCAGGGGACCCAGGCTCTGCAGCTCTGCTGGGGAGGCTGAGGGGCTGAGAGGTGATGAGAAGGGGGCAAAGGGTCTTTGAGACCTTCAGTTTATGGAGAGGAAGGAGGAGGAAGGAGGCACGACCAAGTTCACCACCCTCCCCCTGCACCTGTGCTCAGGCCTGAGATCCTGATCCCCCAAAGTCAGAGCATACAACTTCCAAAAAGGAAGCTGAGTGATGAGGCATGAAAGAAGAAAGGAGGAAGCCACAGGATCTAACAGTGCCAGGGAGAGGAGGTGACAGCCTGGAACCAAGCAGCTAAGGTCAAGAGACCCCCCCACACACACACATAAAGTCTTGACCAGCCTCGCACCCCCCCACCCCGCCCCCCCAGCCAGCCAGGCCTAGTGTCAGCCATGTACTGTATGGATGGATTCTTGTAGAAGCTGGAGCTGAGGGACTCTGGGGATTTCTAATTTGCAGGGCAGGACCCTGAAGGGGGCCCTTGACGGTTGCTAGCCCCATGCTGGTGGGAGTAGCTCCACCTGCATGGGTACCAGTCTGGTTGGAGTATCTGTTGAGTAGCCCGGAGGGAGTATGTGCGACCCTGAGCTGGGGTTGTGGGCGTGCACTGTGTAAAAAGATGGGGTGGGGATGGCCTAGTGCATAGCACTGTGAAGTTATCGTGTGTGTTTGTGTGGAAATGGGAGACACACAGCTTCCTAAGTTACTGGGGTTGTGAGGGTGTGTGGCTTCACAGGACCGTTGCTGTAGGCTTTTCTAAGATTTGTCTTCTGTGCCTCGTGTCTCCCTACCTCTGCCAATAGCCACCGCAAAGATTGAGACATTTCCTCCCAGAACCTGCTTAGCTGGTGACCATTATTGGCCTTACTGGACCAAACATCAAGTCCCCCCTTCCTTAATATGGAATGAAGAGCCTTCCCCATGAGACCCTTAAAGAGACTGTGTACTCTGCCCCATCCATGCCAGCACCCCCAGAGGTTCTGGAGCTGTGTGCTGTTTCCCTCTGCCCCTTTTGGTGGGAGCAAGAAGGCTTGCTAGAGTTAGTGGGACAAGGAGGGGTGGTAGATCTGTGCCCCGTTCAGCACAGGAGCCATTTCAGTAGCTGATCTGGAGGTGCTGGGAATCCTCCAGGTGCAGGCATGGTGGAAGCCCCTCTGTGCTGGGTGGGGTGTGTGCAGGCGGGTTTCTGGAGGAGCAGGCACTGCTTGGTCCACCTGAAGCGTGGGGAGATCAGTCACTGAGGGGCAGCTCGGACCGCAGGGTGGGAGCCTGCAGCAGAGACCAGGGCTCCAGAGGGGGCTGCTGGCGGGACTAGCCTGGTCCCTGCCTCAGGCCTCCGGGTAGGCCGGGATTGTCTCACAGTAGTTTTTGACGGGTGAGAGGGCCAGGTCCCTACAGTTCCCTGGTGGCAGAGCACAGGGCCATGAGGCAGGGCAGGGGCTTTGCAAGCGCAAGAAGTACACCTGGGTGAGCTGACCAGGAGTGGGGCTCTAGGACAGGGGGCATGTTGGTTCAGGTTGGCTGGAAGAGAGGGATGAACTGGCACAGACGTGCCTGAGAGCACCCTCTGCTCAGAACGGGCGAGAGAGGCAGGGCTCAGGAAGAGAAAGAATCTGAGCCA
The DNA here is from genome assembly GCF_057802395.1 of Ceratotherium simum simum. Taxonomy (NCBI): domain Eukaryota; kingdom Metazoa; phylum Chordata; class Mammalia; order Perissodactyla; family Rhinocerotidae; genus Ceratotherium; species Ceratotherium simum. The sequence goes on along the minus strand of NC_141906.1, from coordinate 85,477,231 downwards.
GTCTGAGGCAGGCAGAGGAGCCAGCATGAGACCACAAAGACACAGAAGCATGCTCACAGAACGGAGGAGGGAGGCCCAAAGGCAGAAGTCCAGCTCTCCCAGCGGTGCGGTTAGAGCCAGCCCAAGGGCCCCGCCATCCTTCCCAAGATCCCCAACATCAGCAGTCGTCCACCTGGCAGGGAGGCCCCTCAGTGGAACAGTGGCAAGGTCTCCTGAGGAAGGCTCTTTCCTTGGCTCTGATGAATTCGGGGGTGGTTCACAGGGAGGCCCAAAGGCAGAAGGAGGACAGGCTGTGAGACCAGGGATCTTCTCACCCGGGCCCATTCCCCAATGCTGAGGGCTCCTCCCTATGTCCTGCCCCTGCCCCACCGCCCCTCCTGGTCCTGGGATGCAGTGGGGTTGGGGAGAGTGTGGACTCAGAGGAGACCCGGCACCCAGGGAGAAGGAATAAGAAAAATCTCCTTCATGCAACCCCCAGCCTCCAGGCAAGAAGACCTTTGGGGACCCTGCTGAAGAGCGACGGAGTCCTGGAAGTCGTGCAGCATGGAGCACAGACTCCCAGCCGGGCCAGGGCGTCCGCCTCAGCTCCCTGTGTGACCAGTTGAGCAGGCTTGGGGAGACCGAGCCTCTAAGCCCTGATTTCCCAGGCTGTAAACTGAGGAGCCTGTGCCTCACCAGACTGTTTTTTGGTGAAGTGCTGGTGAATGCTAATGTGTTTATTTTATATACCATCCCCCACATTCTTCCAAGATCTGGATGGCTCTAGAATTCAAAGTAGCAATTCTCTGGCCAACCCTGGAGCCAATCACGTGGGAATCCATGCAGTCTCTCCCATCTCCCACGTGGCCCCACCCCATCTGATTCCCCACACCTCCAGACTCTGGGGCTCACCCAGGCCCTCCTGGGGCACACTGTTTTGCAAGGACACTCTGATGTCTCCTTGCCGAACAACAGCAACAACCTTCCGTGTCTAATTAGTGGTCAGTGTGATCATTCCAATTTATCAGCCAAGGGTTGTCTAAAAAAATTCATGCAGCTTACAAGAACTCCAGATCGTGACCTCTTATTATTTGTGCTGAAAGACAGCAAGGTGGACAGAGATCACTCAGGATTCCATTCACTCCCACAGACGCTGACTGAGCACCTACTGTGTTTCAGGCTCTGGGCCAGTGCTGGGAACAGAAGGCATCGAATATCCAAAATCAGGGTTTTCTGTTTAGCTTTGGAAGGGTTATGTGAGTTGCTTTTTTTTTTTTTTTTGCAGCTACAGCAAATTTACTTTTCTAATGAGGGTTAGCTCCAGCCAATATTAAAATGAGTCTGCGCTCCCTGCGCACTCCAGCTGACAGCAGGGCAGGCGCCTAGGGCCAAGTGCCTGGCAGGGAGTAGGGCGTTGCACCCGTGAAGCCCAGAGTGAGTGTGTCAGTCTGTATCATTGAGAGTTGACTGGATTTGGGGGTGCATGTGGCCTGCAGGGCCTTGGGTCCCACGGCTCAGTTTGAGAGCCATGGGCTGGGTTTCTCTCTTGTGTGTGGGAAACGTGAGCAGTCGTGACTGCTCCATGAAGGAGAGAGGGATGGAGGGAGCAGAGGGAGCAGAGACGAGAGGGCGTGGCCTTGGGTATTAGGAGTGGATGGGACCTGAGGTTGGGGACCTGGTTCTGTGGGTCCTCACTGACTGGCTGTGTGTGGCTGGGCACCTTCTTTCACATCTCTCCTTCACTTCTCTCCCTCTTGCTGCCTTCTTCAACTGAGCAGTCTGGCGTCTGAGGCCGTGAGTGTCTTTAGGCTCAAGACTCTGGGCTGTTCCTTTGACCATCACTCAGAACCCCTCAGAGCCAACACTGGGTGTGGGACGGGCTGCTTTCCCTTCCCTCCCACACCCTCAGCTGGTGTGACTGAGGTGCAGTCACACCAGCCACATTTCAGGAGCTGTTGTGGCCGGGGGCCACTGTATTGGACTGCACAGATGGAGACATGCCCAGCCTCCCAGAAGGTCTACTGGAGAGGGCTGCTCTAGCCCCAGGCTTAGCAGGGGACAGAGAACATGGGCTCTGCAGCCTGACTGGGGCCTCATAGCCCAGGTCTGCCGGTTCCTAGCTGTGTGGCCATTGTATAGGACAGCACTTACCCTCTTCACACCTCAGATTTCTCATCTCTAGAATGGGGGTAAACACAGGATGTTTATGAGCAGGGACTGGGCTGTGACAGGTGATCATATAAATCACTAGAGCACGCGATGGTGAGTGCTTCGCTCACCACTTTTTACTATTCGTTTACTTGACGGGTCACTTCACAAACACTTATTGAACAGCCTGCTCTATGTCAGACGTGAGGCCAGGTGCTGGGGCTGTCAGTGATTGGCATGTGACATTGCTTCCCCCTCTGACCCTTCCTGAGCCTCAGTTTCCTCGCCTGTGATGGGAATGTGGCCCGGTAACAAGCTGCGCCACAGCCGGGGGGAGATGAGCAGACAGGGGCACGTGTCCCCTCTGCAAGTGAACACCACCACACCAACGGGGGCCAACGTGTCTGGAAGTGGATGCAACTGGAATTCTGTTTTATTGGAACCACTGTCACCAAAAAGCATTTCCTAAAGCCCCTTGATGTTCAAAATGAAAGAATCAAATAAGGTCCCAGCTGTGGCCAGCATCTTGCTGACTGGGGATGGAGAGGTGCCCTTGCCCGGGCTCACCCCCTCCCTGGTCAGTCCTGAGGGAAAGAAAGCCAGGAGCTGGCTCCCCTGCATTCAGCTCAGCAGAGGGAAGCAGCTGGGAGGGAGAAGGGCCCTGGGCCTGGCCGGGTTTAGAGGTCAGCTGTCTGACTCAGTGTCCGTCACAGCTGCGTCAGCGACCCCCTGTGTGAGGGGATCTCACTGAGACTCCTCACCCGGAATAGGAGGAGCACAAACCACATTACAACGCTTTCCACGGTAAGCTCTCCCCCGAACACCCCAGGAGCAGGAGGCAAGAGAGAGAAGGGAGCCTACAGCCAAATTGCTAGAAGGCCGAAGGGGAGAGGAAATGGGCCCGAGGAGCAAGAATTGGCCATCCATAGCCACAAACTAGCAGATGGACACAGGAGACTGTCTGGCCTGCAAGGCTTCTCCCAGAATTAGGATTCTGTGCCTCTAGGTGGCTTCTTACTTTTTACAGCTAGGGAAACCGATGCCCAGAGAGGTTCCACTCTTGTCTCAGGTCACACAGCACTTTAGTGCCTTGTCCTAGCCTGTGACCTAAGTCTCCCAACTCCCTGCTCCTCACCATCTGTCGAGCTACCTGTCCTCTTGGCAGGACAGAGGGGACAGCGGGGCAGCCTCCCCCAGGTCGGGGTGAAGAGGCTGGCACTGAGACCCCAGAACCCCTTTCACCCAGGGTGGAACAGGCCTTTTCTCTCCTCCTCTGGCAACTGGCCCAGGAGGACCAACCTAAACTACCTCTGACAGGGCCCCAGGGAAGGTCAGATCCTTCAGGACACAGGCAACGCATTAAAAGTACGTACAAAACTTTAATTAAATCAGTGAATCATGGGCCTGCTGTTGTATGTCAGTGCACACTCTGACCAAGGAACAGGTCAGCCTGGAAATCATCAGGCTGGGCGAGCCGTTGGGTTGTGGGGCTGCCCGGCTCCTGCTCAGCCCGGACCTGAAGTCCTCTGGGTCCCCGTTAGCTGATTGGGGGGGTCCCCCCAGGGGGGTGTCCTCCTACGTGTGAGGAAATCTAGCAGTCGTCCTCAGCCCAGCTCTCCCATCACCAGCGTCCTGACACCCTGGGCGGTAAGTGCCAACTCCCAGAGGTGCTAGCGCCATGTCCCCTGGGAGGAGTCGTGCTTGGAATGGTGCGGCCAGCGTGAGCAGGCCATGCCAGCGACCTTCCTGTGGCTTCCTGGGCGTGTACTTAGTCCCCAGCTCAGTGCTGTGCTCTCTTCTCCCCTGCCGGCTTCAGGCACAGAGCACAGAGCAGGAGGGACAACGCTTGTTCATGGGAGGGACTGGCTGGTACTCACGGGGGGGGATTGACCTGCACGGCCCCAGGACCCTGGCTCCCGGGTGGCAGGTCGCTCATGCCACCAGCCTGCTTAGGTTGACTGGCAGCCTTTGGGCATGTTATTTTCTTTTTCCATCAGAGAGTTTCTGAACTTAAGCTGAAGTATTACTCGCCTAACTCATCACTTGTCCACATTAACTTCTTCTCCCACCCATAAATCAGTCTCTCGCAGAACAGGTGTCCCGGCGGCTCTCAGTCTCCACCCCTCCCTCCAGCCCTCCCCAGACCCTGCGACTGGGAGACACAGCAGGCTGCCGTGTATGCATGTCTGTGTGTGTGCACGCGTGTGTGCATACCTGTGTCTGTGCACACACTCATCTGAACCTCTGGGGGGTTCTTCCCCCAGGTGTGCCCTGTGCCTTTTTCCTCATGGGGACACTCTCACGTGACAGCCAGCAGGAGGGTGCACCCAGTAGCGCCCCCTGAGGCCACACGCAGCTGCCCACCCCTGCCCTGTGGCAGGGGAAGCCCTCTGATCCCCCATCCCCTTGGTCCAGGCTCTACGGGATGTGTCATTGTTGACAGATCAAACCAGACCTTCTGGATGTTGGATTTTTTTTTTATTGTAAGAAATAAACACAACATAAAATTTACCATCCTAACCATTTTTAAGTTTTCAGTGGTATTAAGTACATTCATATTGTGGTGCAACCATCCATCTCCAGAAGTTTTTGTATTGCAGATTGGAAATTATATTCGTTAAACAATTCGCCATCCCTGTCCCCTCAGCCCCAGGTAACCACCATTCTCTTCCTGTCTCTGTGAGATGGACTTCAGGTGCCTCCTGTGAGTGGAGTCACACAGTGGTTTTCCTTTTGTGACTGGCTCCATTCGCTAGCATTGTGTCCGCAAGGCTCATCCTGGTGTAGCCTGTGTCAGGATGTCCTTCCTTTCTCTGGCTGAATGGTGTCCCGTTGTAGGCATGTACCACATTTTGTTTTTCCAGTCACCCGGTTGACGGGTTTCTTGATGCCAGGCCATGGAGCAAAAAGTGCTCAATAATGATGTTTCTCCCCACGCGCCCCTCCCATACAGGGGCTGCCTCCGTGTAGGGGGCCCAGCAGACGCCACTGTGCTCGGAGTCAGCCTACGTACCAGGTGTCCTGGGAGAAGAGAGGGAGGGACCCCCGTTGTATTGGAGGAGAATGTCTGGCTTGGGCCTCTGGTTGCTCCCTTCACCATCCAGTGCCGACCGGGCATCCTCAGGTCCTCAGGGCCCAGCCCTCTGTGACAGTCTGGGGCTGAGGGCGCCTGGCCTAGTCCTTCAGGTGGAGGGGGAGCTCAGCAGGTGGAGGGACAGCGAAGGGAAGAGCATTCCAGGCAGAGGTGCTGGCCAGTGAGGGGACACCTACATCTTGTTTCCCTCCCCACCCTGCCGCCTTCTGGACCCTGGAGAGGAACCTGCCCCTTACTCCCAGAGCCCTTCCCTGGGGCAGGAGCCTGGGTGGCCCCGGAGAGCGCCTGTATATGTAGCAAGGCTGCCCCAGCACGTGCCTTTGCATGCACAGGCTCCTGGGGCTGGAGCCACCCTACTGCTGGCTGTATAATACACGGAATAAAACATACAGATAGTGTCAACGTGATCCACCCTCCAGGGGGCTGAGATTTAGGGACCTTCGATTCATCATGTCCACACCTGCTCGCTCTTGGGGAGCACACGCTGCCCACTCTAGGCTCACAGGCCTTGTTACGCTGGGGTCCCCACCCACCGCCTTGTAACACCTTTTGTTAACCATTTCTTATCCAGGCAATAGGGTTCCCTGACGCTACAGGGGAGGGGTTAAGGAGCAGAGCAGGAGGAACAGAGGAGGTGGGGGAGCCTGGAGGTGGGAGGTGGTGGGAGTGAAGCTTTCCAGGAAGCTGGGCCTGCCTCCAGGGGAGAAAGGGCAGGAAATGATGGGGCCCAGGGGTCCGTGGCCCTAAACCCCTGCAGATGGCGAGGTCTCAGCCCCAAGGCCACTGGAGAGGAGAGCCTCTGTGCTCTTACAGGTGTGGAGGCCGAGAAGAGAAGAAGCGGGATGCCTGACCTTCTGCAGTCCTCAGCCCTGAGTGCGTGTTTGGGGGGCTGGGCAGGGACACAGGATTAATGGGGGCAAGGTGGACGCAGCCCAGGGAGGCGTCCCAACATCAGGCGGGCCTGGCTGTCTGCCAGTCGCAAGGCCTTTCTGTTCCCAGCTTGGTGTCCAGATTTGTAAAGGAGGGACAACAAAAGCAGTGCCACCCCAGGCTGCGTGAGGCTGCAGTGGGGAACCCTGTAGAAGTGCTTGGTGAGGCAGGAAGTGCCTGCGGGAGGGAGCCGGCTCGGCCTGGAGATCAGCGCAGGGCAAGGAGACCTGGGCCAGAGTTCCAGAGTTTGGGGGGATGGCCTCCCCGCAATCTGCCATCCCTGGGCGCTCCGGCCACGCACACACCCGTTTATCACACTGCTGCATGCCAACGCACCTGCTTTCCACGGAGCCCAGCCGCAGCACAGCCTCATCCTTGGGAGGGAGGAGTCTGCTAGGAAAACTGCCCCAGAGGCCGGTCGGTGCTGACCCCGGAGAAGGAGCCAGGCACTCTCTTGCTTGTCCCTTTCTCTTCCAAACACTTGGGTTCGGCTGAACTTTAAAACAAGGTGGTTGCTGTTGTTGTAGTATTATTATATTTTACGCTATCTGACATTTGTAGTGCTCATTGTGTGCCAGGCCCCACGCTAGATGTTTTCCATGGATTCCCTCACTTGATCCCAAAAATAGCCTGGTAAGAGTTACAGATGAGGAAACCAAGTCAGATATTGATGCGGCTTCTGCTTTGTGTCGGCCCTGGGCCCTGTGGTGAGATCGAGGCAAGTAGGGCCTGGTGCCCCAGAGGAGCCCGTGGCCTGGGATCTGAGGGCAAACCTAGAAACCAGCAAGTGCCCGGCAGGTCACAGGGCTGCACATTCGCTGCATGGACACCGTGAATGCTCAGGCCTGGGGAGGAGCATGCCTGGGAGAGCTTCGGGGGAGACAATGCAGAGCTCAGGACGGTCTCACCGAGTCAGCACCCTCACCCAAAACCACATGGACATCAGCACCCAGGGAAACTGAGGCAGAGAGCAGCCTGGACAACACGAGGGCGGGAGGTGGGAGGCCGGTGCTATGGCTGCTCATACACCCCCTCCAGAGCATCTGACTCCCAGCCTTGTCCATGGCCTGAGAGCCTCTCCACCCGCACCTCGGGCCCTCAGTCCCAGGGCCAGAACCACTGGGTTACTTGGCCTGCTTGGTTCCAGCCCCCAGGCCTTGCCAAGACCACATGCCCTGCTCGCTGGCCCACCAGGGTCCCGTGGGTGCCGAGCCAGTCACTGCGACTTGTGCCCGGCTCCACACTTCAGACCCTCGTTGCAGCCAGCACTGGGCACCCACCCTGGACAGCGCAGCCTTGGGCCCACCTCAGCCTCTCTGGGCCTCCTCTGTAGAAGAGAGTCGACGAGACAGGAATGCGCCCCTCCCGGCTCCCAGAGCCCAGGATGCTAGGGTACCGCAGACTTTCTGGGTTCTGGAGTGTTCTCTAACCTCAGCCTCAGCAGGGAACATGCACCCCCACTGCTCGTCTGGGCAGCCTTGCAGAAGAAGAGCCTGTTGGCTGCAGCGCGCCTCTTGACCCCTGTTCCTCTAGCAGCTGTTGATCTGCGTGTCTGGCCCCTGCTGTTCGTCTGGTGTCGGAATCTGCCAAGCCCTCTACTCCTGTTCCCCTCACCCCAGCTCAGACAGGTGCCTGTGAGGGCCTGACCCCATGGGTGTGCGCCACGTGGAGGTGGCGCTCCACCCGCGGTGTCCCGAGCTGCCCCCACCTCTCACAGACAGCAGGCGGGCGCGGGGCAGGAGAGGTTGGCGTAGTGAAGAGCGTTCTGCTGTCACACGTGCGGGGTCGGGGGAGGCCCTGTGCTAGGATGATTTGGACCGTCGGTTCTGCTCAGCCTGTCCTCAAGGAGGGAGGCAAGGCCGGGGCAGGTGGGGATGTGGGAGCCGTCTTGGCAGCAGTGAGTGAGGACCCCTTGCTCCCGGAGCTCGGGACGCAGGGCAGAGGAGCCGTTCTTGGTTAGCTCACAGAGGCTGACCAGCACGGCCTTTGTGCAGGAGCAAAGACTGAACCTGGGAGTGGGCAGAGGGGAGAAGCGCCCGGGCCGAACTTGGCCCAGCAGGTGGCAGGGGCACAAAGGGGTCTGTTGGGGCCACCCACTGCACCCAGAGCAGTCTCAAACCGAGCCAGTGCTGATGACTCCACTCCCAGGGGTGGTTTTGTCACCTCAGCACTCTCTCAGCAGCCCTAGTTTGGGTAAAGTCTGTGGTCACACCTGCTCTGATGAACAGGGCCACTTCAGCACTGACACCCAGATTGGGCACACAGGCCAGGAGGATCCCTTGTTTCCAGAAGCCCAGTGCAGAAGTGGGAGAGCGCCCCTGGGAGGGAGCCAGCAGCTAGCTCAGCCAGGAGAGGTGTGTGGGCTGTAATGCCAGGGCCTCTGCAGGGACCACCGCTCCCCAGGGTGTCTGGGGCAGGCTGCAGGCAGGGGCCTCAGTTCCTTCATCTGTAAAACAAGAGTAAAGCTTTGGAATTACCAGAGCCCAGTGATGAAGTGCGATAACTAATGTGAAATCATTTGGGAAGCCAAAGATCACTACTGAGTGTGTGCCATTGTGTCAGCAGTCATTTTTAGGGGTGGCTGCTGCCTATCCCCAGCACTCAGAGAAAGTGAATTGGCCTCTTCACATCACCCCATCTATGTCCTAGGATCCGAGGCTGTTGGACGCCAGGAGCACACGAGATGACCGTCGTTTGAACAGCGACCCAGTCACGAGATGCTCCACCAGATCCCAGGCGAGGGCATGCACACATGTACCCGTGAACATGCGTGCACTCCTTCATATGGGGTGCTGGCCATGATGCACGCACATGTGTGTGGAGAAGTGGCCAGCGGCCCTGGGAAGTCATTCAGAAGCAGGCTTTGAGGTTGCTGGGACAGCCTCAGTGAGTTGTCAGAATGGAAGACTCAGCCCCAGCCATTTTTCTGAGTGAAATTACAAACTCTGCATCCAGGAGGATGGGGAACAGGGTGCCTCAGTCGCTCTTGCCAGGTGACATTTTGCCAAATCAGACAGCGTCAAGAGTGTGGTGGGTAAGGAGCACAATGAGCAAACTGATACTCAGACTTCCACAGAGCAAGGACCTGTGACAGCCAGCAGGCCCAGGTGCACACACACCCTCACACTGGGTGATGGCAGAGGTCTGGTCGGAGGCCAAGGTGAGAAAGCAAGGTCGCAGCTGGAAGGAAATGAGGGGATGCCAGCTTGTGAGGGCCAGGCCTAGCTTGCTCTTTGGGCATCTTGACTTGAAATTGAGACCTCTTCCCCTGGGGCTGGCCCAGACCCTGGCTCTGAGTGGGAATGGGGAATTACCATCTGAATGGACCACACAGGTTGGCCTGCTTCCAGAGCTCTCACCAGCACTGCAGCAAGAGGAGAAGCCTCTGTGCTGGGCTGTGGAGGTCAGAGACTGTCATGGACAGAAGGTGGGTATGAAACAGGAGAGGATGTGGTTAGAGTGGTGGAGGGGGGGCACATGGCAAAGAGCCTCAAATGTCAGGCTCAGTAAGTTGCCGTCAGGGGGCGACACAGAAGGTTTTGAGCATGAGCAAGTCAGTGGGTTGGATCAGGCAGTAGGGTGGACTCTGAAGAGACATCACAGTGGGAGGCCATGGAGCCACAGGTGGGACCTGGACCAGTGTCGGAGGGATGCAGCCCAAGGCCTGGGGGCAGACCAGGCTGAAGGAGCTGATGCAGAGAGGTGGGGAATCAAGGCCAGCCCTGGGATTTCATGTTGACTGCCAAGACGGATGATAGAAAGAAGGAAGCCTGGATGGGGAGCCGCTCTAGGAAGAAAGATGATGGTTGGGTCTTAGTCATGTTGTATTTAAGACCATAGTGGAATATGCCAGACAATAAAAGAGGCATAGCAGCTCCATGCTGGAGATGGGGAAACTGAGGCCAAGAGAAATCAAAGGGCCTCACTCTGCATGAGGCCACCATTAGCCTTTGAGACGGGGAGGTGTTCCTTCTGACTATCCCAGCCCTTGTTCCTCACTCCCTCTTCTTTCGGGGGTGATACAGAGCTTTCAGGGTCTGGGGCTTCCATCCTGCCTTCTAACAGCCAGAAGTTCAGCTGGAGGGACTTAGGGGGAAGCAAGGCCAAGCAGACTCATTCCAGGCCCTTTCCGGGGCTGCAAGGTTGACACTTACAGGAGCTTCTGTTTATTGGCGCCAACCATGTGCCAGAGAGTTTATGTTGATTTTTTTCTAATCACTCTAACAACCGTAATGGGGGAAGCACTATTTTTATTCCCATTTTACAGATGGGAAAACCAAGGCTCAGAGAGGTTACCTTGACCAAGTCACACAGCACAGGAAGGGAGGCTGTGGTGTGATGTCCAGGCTGCCTGACTCTGGGGCCCAGACTCTCTCCACTATTGCACTGTCCCTCCATGTGCCACTCTTCCGGGCAGAGGACAGCAAAGAAAGATGAGAGGGAGGGGACAGAAGGCTGTGACGGTGGTTAGATGCTGCCACCACCCTCAGGAGCTAGGGGGGCCAGACGGGAGCTGAGGGGCAGGAGGTGACCTGGCCTCCTTGTTGTGATGGACAGACTGCAAGGTGTCCCCCTGTCACCCCTGACTCCTGTTGTGCATGCCTTTGTGTCACCCCCTCCTCTTCAGTGTGGGTAGCGCCTGTGACTAGCCTCTAACCAATAGAAGGTGGCAGATGATGGCTGTCCCTCCCCTGATTCCATTCTCTTGTACAGGGCTGCATCTTTTTAGCAGACTGGCTCTAGATTCCCTTCTTGCTGGCTTGATGGAGTTAAGTGGTTGTGTTGGAGAAACCCATGTGTTAAGGAACTGCAAGCAGCATCTAGGAGCTGAGGGCAGCCCCCAGCCAACAGCCAGCAGGAAGCGCCGTCCTCAGTCCTACTACCAACCGAGAGGCAGTGGACTCTGCCAGCAACCTGAACTTGGAGGCAGGTTCTTCCCCTGTCAGCACTCCAGAGGAGAGCACAGCCCAGCCAACGCCTTGCAGCCTGTGAGACCCTGAGCAGAGGACCCTGCTGAGCCGTGCCTGGGCTCCTGACCCACAGAAACTGAAGATTACAGACATGTGTCATTTTAAGTATGACATGCTAAGTATGTGATCATTTGTTGTCAGTAGAAAACTAAGGCACTTGTCTTGGAGCAGTGACATTCCTTTCTAAAAGCTGGCATGGCTGCCACGATAGGCCCGGGGCAAGGATGGAAAGATAGCAAGGAAGGAGGGCAATGAAGGTGGGGGAGGCTGCACTTTCCAAGACCAAACCCCTTCCCTGACCTCGCGCCTGAGCCGAAGGCCAGAAGCTGGGCTGCAGAGGTCTTTGTGGGGATTGTGCCCGAGTCCCACAAACTCCAAAGCTAGACGCGACCCTCTCTGCTTTCCCTATCATGCAGGCAAGGACCCAGTGGCTGTGTGCTGCTCTTTCTCCCTGTTTGGGACTCTCCACTGTCCTGTCGGCGATCAGCACCTTCCTGCCGGATGCCTCCCCAACCCAGCCATGGAGCATCGCCCCCGTCCAGTCCTATGTGGTCACCCCTCCTGACTGTGCGTGGTGGCTCTTCACGGGGGTGCTCCACGGGCCTGGCTGACCATTGTTCATCTGTCCGCACTTCTCCATCAGGTCTGTATCCTCCAACTAGCTGTGTCCCTGGCCGCTGCACCCTCCCGGCTGTCCCTACTCTTGAGGAGCCGAGCACTGGGTCGCCTGTGTGCTCCAGCCCCAGCCTGCACAGGCCCCAGCTGAGAGCAGCAACGTGATGTCCCCACAAAACGAAGCACTTGGATTTTGCTCTAAGGGCCTCCTTCATGGAGGCTTTGACTGGAGTTGACACCCTGAAGACCGGGAGCTGCAGGACTCAGGGACTTCAGGAAAAGTGGCTGGGCCAACATGGGTTGTATTCAGTTCCTGCAGTGAACCAGCGTACCACACGAAACCAAACCCCAATCTTCATTTTTTACTGAATCAGAACCCAAATCTAATCCAAAGGCTATTTCTGAAAAACCAAAAAGAAAAACAAAGGCATTCCCTAAGACAAACAATGAATTGCATTTTTGGACACTGTTGGGCTGGAAAGAAGCCAAAGCCTGAGGGTGTGCTTTCCGCCACTGACCTGAAGGAGCGCTTCTACTGCCCAAGCCCTGGACCTGGTTTTCCTGGTCAGAGAGGAACACGATGGTGCGAGACCTGGAATCCATGCCGCCCATCCCATCAGAAGTTCCCAGGCGTGAGAGCCAGAGTGGCTGGGCCCCAGGCAGGGTACAGACCTCCCCGGCCTGGGCCTCCTCTCCTCAGTGCTGCACTGTAACGGCAGGGTTGGGGGAGCCCCTTCCAGGGACACTCACCACACACGGGGCCCCGGCAAGCTCAGGGAGCTCTGTCCCTGGGGCAGGAGTGGCGGGGGGTGGGCTTGAGGGTGGCTGGGAGAGCAGAAGCAGGGAGGGAGGCAGTGCGGGCATGGGGGCGCGCCCCCGCAGAGTCCAAAGGCTGGAGCACTAGCAGCCCTGCCAGTGGCTAACCCCAGGACCTTGGGCTGATCCTGCAGCCCTTCTCAGCCTCAGTTTCCTCGTATGTAAAGTGGGGATGAAATCTCCTTGCCTGCCTCACCAGGCTGCTGTAAACACCGAAGGCCCAAGCTTTAGGAGAAAAGGAATGCTGCTGGCCCAGCCACAGGGCAATTGGCTTGCAGTTCCAGCCGAGCATCCCTCGCGTGCCTCACTCACTTCTTCTGAGTGGAGTGAGCTGTGGGAGCGCCTCCTCGCCCCTCCACTCTCCTCCCTTCCAGGTGAGGCAGTGGGGGAGGAAGAGGGCAGGAGGCCTGGGCAGAGTGGATCCCCGGAGCCCCTCAAGTGTCCTGGGGGTGGTGAGTAGAGAGAAGCCGATGCCTGTGTCCTGCAGCAGGAGCTGGTGGCTGGAGCCAGGCCATGGGGGTGAGGGCAGGATTGTCAGGAGGACTGGGGCTGGGTTAATGAAGTATGGATTGACTGGACCAGGGGCTGATTAGCTCTGGCATTGGGCTTTTCCTGAGCAGCGGCAGCAGAATCAATACTAATCCCTTGATCCCATTAGAGGCTCCTGTGGATCTCTGGGACAAAGTCCATGCCTCCCTTCCAGGGAGGACTGTCTGGAGCTGGAGGGTAAAGCAGGAGCCTTGACCAGTATTCCTCCTGCTAACTTCCTTTAACATTTCCCCTCCTCCTGCCTGCTGCTGCCACATCCCTGACTCCCATACCCAGGGGACAGGTGCCTTCTCCAGCGGCCCTGGCCCCCCAGGCCTCCCCACCCACCCCACCTCCTCCTGGACCCCGACCACTGGAGCCGGCTGTGCTCCTGCAAGAGGAGGCTTCAGCATCTGCCTCCGTCAGCCCCGGGGGGACTCAGGCTCCCAGGGACGGAGGATGGCAGAAGCTCTCTTAACCAGCTCTCCTTGATGGACTCAGCACGTTGACTGACGTTCTCCGTTCCGTCTGTAAAGCACACTAATGGATGCCGTGCAAGCCTCACGCCGGGGCTCCCCTTTAGTGGCCGCTCCACTCCCACCAGCTGAGCACGTCCTGTTGAGAGTCTGTCATGTTTGTTCCCAACCTGTGTACAACGATCATGCTTGTTGTCATCATCCCGGAATATTCTATAAACCAGAAATATGATCTGGAAAGAAATAAATGTGTTTCTATGAAAATTAAGATGAATGCTCTCAAAAGACTCCATAAGGTGAGTCTGGAAGAAAAGTTCTCCAAATTAGGTGAAGATTGGTGGGGAAAGTCATAAAAATTTTAAAGGATACTGCACTCGGATTAGTCAACAGTGCCCTTCCAGTCTTGGTCACTTTAAAGAACTCAACACTCAACACTGGAGGTCACAGGCGGTGCCCCGCGGTGTGGGTGATGTCAGAACTCCCCTCAGCTGACTGTCCCCCAAGAAGAGGCCGCAGCCTGCATGAAAGAGGCAGAAGTGCTGCAAGCCAGCCGATGCTGCGTGCTTGGGGTCTGGGCACAGTGGCCACACCTTGCACAGTAGGGGGGAAACACCATCCAGTGAACTCCTGGCTCCTTGAAGTCACTTGTCTCAGGTGGAAATGTGTATGGCATGTAGGCATCATTTTGAAGGATTCTTCAAGTTAACGTACCTCTCTGACTAACCAGCTACTGTTCCAGTCTGACTGGGTAACACAGCTTTTATCATCTTCCAGAGATGAGTGGCGTGGATGGTTTCTGAGCTTATTTGTAACCGACCTCCATCTCACACACACACACACACACACACACACACACACACACGCCATCTCTGCAGTGTTAGTACTTATCACCCTTCCGCCTGAGTGATGTGATGGAAGCCTCAGAGTGAGCTGCGTAAATTCCCTCCTCCCCTCCAGTCTGGAAGATACTGGAAGGAAGCTCCTGCTCCCTTCCACGTTGCTCTGTTGCCCACAGAATCTAATACAGTGCCTGCCCCCTACAGATGCTGAATTAATATTTGCCAAATGGAATTAGTAAGCCTCATCTTCAGGGACTAGGGTCATCAATGAGGTTTTCGTGTGAACACTTGCATGCTCAGAAGAAAACCTTTCTATGGGTTTGGAATTGGCCAGCCTTCAAGCCAACCTCACACCCAGCTCTACCTCCCCAGGCCCAGCCTCTCCTGGGCTGTTCAGCCTAACTGGCTCAGCCCCAGCCTTGGGCACATCAGATCCCTCCTATCTGGGTTCCAAACACCCCCTAGTTCTCATGCATAGTCCATGACACCCTAAAACCCATAGACAAATTCTTATAAACAAGTCTTCCCAGATATGGTCAATGTCCACGGCTTATTGGACCTTAAATCATGACCAATTCCATGGAAAGCTGGGTGTGAGGTTTGGCCTTGAATGCCCACCAGACCCCCACTTTTCTCACATAGGACATTGCTTTGTCCTCACGGAGCCCTAAGTGTCTTAACCTCAAGTTGCTAAAATGGCAGAACTGAAAATTCTTTAGAACTCTCCCAATCTAGCCTCCATATTTTGAAGAGGAAGACAGAGGTCAAGGAGGGCAAGCAGTGTGATCCCATCCATCCTCCAGTGGAGAGCCAGCCAGAACACTGTCCAGGCCACTGCTTTCCTGCCTCCCTGCCGCTGCCTCCCAGCGCTCTGCTCCTGTCACCAAATGACCATCCCCCACTTGGCCTCCCGCGCTCCACCCACACTGTAGCCTTTGTCTATGTCCAGTGGAGGCTCCTGAGAGCACCCAGTGGAGTGGAAAGGCCTCCTCATGTCTGCACTTGCTGAGGGACAAATGACAGTTGAGGCTGGCCACAGACATGAGTGACAAGTGTTGGGTGAGGGGTCATGACCATAGCGGACCCTGGGCCCCCACACTCATTCACACCTGCACAGTTTCCTGTCAGCCTCCCCTCATGCCTCCACTAGACCCTTCCTCAAACATCCCATTGTCCCTGCCCTTGCCTCCTACCCTCTCCTGCCTTCTGGGTGTGGCCAAACCTCTCCTCCATCTTTTGGGCCCAAAGCAGTTCTGGATTCTAAGGCAGATGCAGCCTGCAGGGCCAAACCTTCAACCACAGGCAAGCTACTGTCCCCCCTCCAGGGCCCAGGCAGAAGCATAGGCTGTGGCGAGGTGGTCGTCCTTGCAGCCCCATCTCAGACTGGCCTCAGATCTTCTGGGGGTGGGGTGGGTGCAGCCTCCGCCCCCACACAACCCAGGCCCTGGCTCCATTTCCCACAAGCCCGCCCCCTGCTGGCCAGCTGGCTTTCTCTGAGGCTGGGGGCTCTCCCTGTTCTGCTTAATAACCGCCTGATAATTAGCTCCACGATTTTGCTACTATGCTTATAATAGCCACCATTAAAGTTATGGGGTTTTCAAGCTGTAATGGCTTCCAGAGTAATTAATGCACAACTGGGTTTATTGCGAAGTTTATTTTTAGACCTTTCCTCCCTTATCCCCCCTCCCCTTCCTTTCATAGATGTTCTGACCAAACAGACTGTATAGGATCAGAACTCTCTCCATGGCCTCCCTGCACCCTTGTCTCCATCTCCCCCCTTTCCTCTTCTGCCCCCCTTGCTGCTCCTGCCTCCAGCGAGGTGCTGGGACCCCGCGGTTGAGGCAGCTTTCGTGGAGGAGAGTGGCTCTGCAGTGGCTCTAGGCCAGGGCCTGTGTATGTCCCTGTGCTCGCCCCACACCTAACCAGGTCCCAGGGCTCTGGGGCCTGCCCCTTCTCTGCTCCTGACGGCAGCACGAGCCAAAGGGCCTGGACTGGTGCCTGGCTCCACCACGTCCCGCCTGTGATTCAGGGGCTGGCCCTGCTGACATCCACAGAAACAGGGATGAGGACAGCCCCTCCCGCCAGGGGTGTCGTAACACTGACAGGAAGTGTGGGGCATTGTCTTTGGACGCTGCGCATGCCACCTGACGGCTCTTATGACTAACGACAGCCACGCAGACAAGGGGGAGGTCGAGTGGGTGCGGACATAGGAGGCTTGGGTGAGGAGGCTGCCAGAGGAAACAGGTGTAAGGGCAGGAAGGTGCGCAGAGAGGCTGGCGTGTGCGCACCGAGTGGCACCAAGCTAGCCTTGCCATCGCTCTCTCCATCCTGGGATCAGAACCCTCCCCAAGATCAAGGACAGTGGGAAAAGCTCCTTGGGAGTCACTGAGAGCCAGAGGAAATCTCTCAGCCAGGCCTTTTAGAAGCTCCTCTGTCCTGCGTGAAATGTGGCCTGAGATGGCCAGCCAAACCAAGGCCCTGACTCAGCCCTTTGTGGGCCTGTCAGTGGCCTTGCAGCGTGGGCTGGGGCCGGGGTGTGGCATGAGGTCACTCTGCTCCATCCACTCAGCACCTGAGACCCAGACAGGCACCCGGGGCGGGACACTGGGCCCTGTCACCTGCTGGGGCCGTGGAAGAGCCATTTGTAGGAGACGCAGCACACACCCAGGACTATTCGCCCTGCGCTGTGCCCGCTGTTTGTCTCTGCCTGTAAGCTCTAACCCTGCTGGGCCTTCCATTCCCCCAAGGAAGGAGGGGCAGCCTGTCTCCCCCCTGTGACAGGCGACCGTGGAGGCAGAGTGGGCCTTTGGGGGTAGGGGCGGGTGGGCATGCTGGCCAACCCAGGAAAGCACAGCTCTTTACTGGAAGACAAGGCTTGGTTCTTCCACAAGGCGTCAGAGCTGTTTGGAAAGAGGACCAGACAAGGAGAGGAAAACACACTGTTTCCAAAACTGGGGGCCAAAAATCCCCCTAAGCCATGGCTCTGGACTCAGAAGAGATGGCGAGCACTCGCTGCCTCGGGATGGGCGGGCAGCTGGCCTCTGAGGCGTGTCACTGCACAGTGCTAGGCACAGGTGGTGAGCACGCCAGAACTCGCCCGGGGCTGCCCACGGTTGCCCTCCCTGCCCTCCTCCCCACAGGCCCCACCTGCATCTTGCACGCATGGTGTTCGGCACAGAAGTGAAGGGGGCGGCAAAGAATAGGATGTGACTGCTGCCATGGTGTTCATGAGGTCTCTGTGCCTGCTCTCCTTGTTACACACGAGGACGAGGCCCACAGGAGGATGCTGCCAGCGGATGCTCTGCGAACCTGACAGGAAGTGTGAGCAGGCTCCCCTCCTCACGCAGGGGTGCCTCTCCTGGGGCCCCTGCTGCTCCATTTTGAGTCCTGTCTCCCCAGGGTGTGGCAGCCCCACCAGGACTGCCTCTCCTTCCTGCTGATACTTGGCTCCAGCGCCCGGTGCTCTGCCCTATGCACAAGAATTTCCCACTGACATCTACAAAGGGAGGGCACCTCCCAGGGCCTGTCCCCAAAACATCCCTTATTGGTCTTCAGAGCACTCACCCCAATGCTGACCCCTTTATCCAGGCTATGAAAACAAATATCTGGGCACAAACATGTGGACAACACAGGAGCTGATGTGTCTTGAGCACTAGCTGTATATACATCAGGCGCCATCCGATGGGCCTAGGGCATTAACTCATTTAATTCTCAGAATGCCCTTGTGAAGTAGGTACTGATGGTATCCCACTTTCATAGATGAGGAAACTGAGGCACAGAGAGCTGCCGTAACTTGGCAAAAGGCATACGGTTTGTTGGCAGCAGAGCTGGGTTAAACCAAGGCAGGTGTGTCTGAAGTCTGTGCACCTGCTGACTCGCATAAGTGGGCAGTGCCACGCCTCAGGCCTGGGGGGACAGAGGCTCACTTCACGCAGTGGGCAGGCAGAAGGGGTCCACAGGGAGATGGCAGTCTGGGCTCCATTGTGAAAACCCCACTGCTGTGTGTCCTGGAGCTGGGCCCGGCCCTTCTGGGCCTCCGTCCCCCGCCCAGGTCTCTGGCCATCCTCTGCTGCTTTCTCTTGCAGGTGTCCACCTTGCAGGGCTCCTGACCGTGCCCCTGGACAGCCACCCGTTCTCAGACACCAGTCTGGCCGGACCCCGCAAACCTGCTTCCGCAATGGGTGGGTTGTGAGCGCTGGTAAGACCTGCTAGCCAACATTCAGCCTCTCTGCTGTCCCCATGCCTGGCCCGCCCAGCCCACTCCTGTTCTTTTCTCCCCTGTGCTCACCACTGGCTGCTGCTGCCGCCCCCGGGGCCATCCTCTCCCGACCTTGCCGCGCTCAGGTAACGAGGAGCTGTGGGCCCAGCCAGCCTTGGAGATGCCGAAAAGACGGGACATCCTTGCGATCGTCCTCATCGTACTGCCCTGGACGCTGCTCGTCACCGTGTGGCACCAGAGTACCATCGCGCCTCTGCTGGCCACACACAAAGGTGAGCCCCTGGCCCCCGGCCTGGCTTTGGTAATAAGAGTGACCACAGCCAACACTGATGGCATTCTTATTTTCCTTTACTAGGCAGCTGGGAGGAGTGAATGATCCAGGCCAATGACCTTATCCTTTCGGGGGTCTTGGCCCCTTTGGGAATGATGAATGCTGTCACACACACACACAACTCTGCATCCAATTCCAGGACGTGCAAGGACTGGAGCATTCTGCAGCGGGTGGGAAGGATGCATGGATAAGATTCCTGGCCTGTACTGTGTTTTAAAACCTTTCAGGGAAGGGTATCTTACTCGCTCCTGTTTTCCTAGTTGGACAACCCTGATCTTGTCCTACTCTGAGAATAGGCCTGGGCAGAGGAAAAGTCCCAGGACTTACTGAGTCCCCTCTCAGAGGAAAAGTCCCAGGGGAAGAGCTGGGGTTAGAACTGGCTTCTCCTGGCTCCAAGTGCAGAGCTTTCCCTCTACCAGGTTGCCTTTCCCTCTCACACCGGGGCTTCCTACACCCCAAAAGCTTCCACGTGCCCCGCATCTGGCCTGTCCCCTCATTCCTTGGTCCTTAGTCTCACGCTCTTCTCCTCTCCCCACTCTGTGCACACACAGACTCAATACTCTAGGGCGGTAATTTTCCCATTGAAATGTGCGTAAGATCACATGGGAGCATGATAAGTTATGAAGGCCCCCAGCCCTCTCCCAGAAAGAAATGATGGGTCACAGGTAGGGCCTGGAAATCCACATGTAGCCTGTAACCCCGAGTGATCTGGATACAGGCAGGAACCAACAATCACAGTCTGAAGCTCCAGTTACACATTGGGACCTGCTCAACCTAGCTGTTCCTGAAGCTTCTGGGAGGAAGGGCCACGCTGAAGATGGCTAAATTCCCACTGCCCACTGCTGGGCACCGAGAGCCTCTCCCGACATTCATCCTCTCCTCCCAACTCCAACATCTCTTCTTTGGTGCTTGTCATTTTAGAATTGTTATCCTACAACTACATCATTCCAGCGGGGTTAAGACGACCATATATAAAAGTAACATAACATCGTGTGGATTCTTGACAAAGCTCTGGGGCCAGAGACGTCAGGCTGTTTTGCTAAGCGCTGATGATACTGCTTGAAGATGGGGAATTGGCATTTTTTCTCCCCAGAGCAGGCCAAGAGGAACTGAACAAAAGCTGCAGGGAAATAAAGTTAGGGTCGCCAAGAGGCCTTTAGGATTCAAAGGTTGTAGAAGCCCTGAAGCCAGCCGGAAGGGCCAAGTCATACTGCATAGAGAACTTTCTCAGGGCACAGTTCCACCTGTTTGGGATGATTTGAGTGGCAGAAAGGTGGGGAAAATGATTCTAAATCTCCTTCCTGGGCCTTGTTTTCCAAAACTTTATGGACTGCAGGATAAAGTAATCCTTATATATATTCTAGTCAGAATCTCCATTACCCATCTCTCTCTCCTCAGCCTTGTGCTCTTTCCACAGTTTGACCCAAAACTCCTCCAACAAGTCACCTTTGATCAGCTGTGTCTGTGCTGGTCTTCCCACCCTGAATGCACAGCCGCGGGCATCGTATCCATGGCCCGGGCAGCAGGCTCCTAGCTGCTGCTGTCTGTCTGGTTTCGCCATTGGCTTGTGCAGACTCCCTTCTTCTGGGTTCGTCAGCGTCTCCTCCCAGAGCCGAGTGCCAGACCTCACACAGGCACTCCACACACCCCACGTGCTGATGACAGCAGTGGGACGGAGGGAGGTAACAGAATGTCTGATTCATGCATCCTCCCCGGATCGCACTTCCACCCTTTCACGTGACGGCTCATTTCCTCCTTTCCATAGCCACGTGGAGCCGTGAGGAACTGGGCTGGACACTGCCCGCTTCTCTACACGAGGAAATGCCACATCTGCCAGGCAGTGTTCTGAGCCCTTTACACATATTGACTCATTAATCCACATGGTAACTCAAGAAAATAGATGCTATTATTAGCCCTATTTTATGGTTGCTAAAATTGAAGCACCAGAAACTAAGTAAGCTGCTCAATGGCATATGGTTAATAAGTGACAGAACTGGGCAGTGTCTGAGCCCAGGCATTTGGATTCCTAGGTCTGTCCTCTGTGACCACCTCCTGCTGAGAGGGGCTGAGAGCAGGAGGGTCTCATAGTTGTCCAAACAGAATGATGTAACTTGGAGAGAAGGGACTCATTAACAAGAACATCAGTGTCCCTGAATTCTCTTGATGGGCCTACTAGCTTCACCAGTGAGGAGAATGTCCAGGATGTAAGAAAGAGCATGCTCATTAGAGCTCCCCAGTTGGAGCAGGTTGCCTTCAGGAAGGAGCGGGTTCCCCTTGCCTGCGAGTGTTCACCAGAGGCCAGCTTCTGCAAGGTTTCACACGGTGTCCCTCATGGTGTCCTTGGGGAGACAGGGGTAGATACTAGGGGGATGCTGGGACCGTGAGGGTCAGTACAGCCAGTCTCCAGATGGTTGAGTGAGTGTGTCCAGAAAGTGCAGATTCAGAGATTGACATTGAACCAGCAGAAGAGCTAGAACAGGCCTCCATCCTATCCCTTTGTGTCTGCCAAAATGTAGGAATATCTCAAATCAGAAACGACAGATTCAGGATGCAAAATTATCTTGATAACTATTGGCAAAGCCCTGGAATAAAATGCAGTAGTTATGTATTAAGTTCTGCACCAAGATTCAAAGGATCGATTACATAAGGCCAGGACAGGCGAGGTCCCACTTGACTAGAGGGTTTGTGAAAACTCTGGTGAGCTAACCCCAGCCTCTTTGGGGTCCACAGTGTGCTGCGGCCACAATGACACTAGCCCTGCTCTGGGACATTGCAGCAGCCACACCACAGAGGCTGCCAACGCCCCTGTGCTCTGCTGGCCCAACCCTGTGCAGGGCAGTGCGGTCAGCTCTAGCCAGATGAGGAAGGACTAGGGTACAAGGGCTAGGACACTTTGTCACAGAAACCCCACACATTTAGGAACTGAGCATGCAGTCTTGGAACACGGCCAGCTGCCCTCAAATAGCTACAGAGTTGTCAGACTTGAGCAGGAGGCAGGGGTTATTTATGTGTCATCCTGGGAGTCAGAACTAGGAAAACCGGGGGGAGGGCGGGAATTCCAGAGAGGCAGACTTCTCCTTCAGCTAGCACAGGTAGAGCCCAGGCAGGGCGGACGGCATCCCACACAAGGGGCAGAGAGGTTTGTCGTGACAAGGTGGGTGGCACCCCGTGCGGTACCTGAGGCCACAGCCAGGCCATGGCTCCTGTCCCCACACTGTCTGTCTCCCAACCCCGCAGATGATGGCAGGGACCCCCGGCGCGACGCGCCACCGGGCGCCGACCCCAGGGAGTCTTGCATGTCTGACCGCGACATCGTAGAGGTGGTGCGCACCGAGTATGTGTACACGCGGCCCCCGCCGTGGTCTGACACGCTGCCCACCATCCACGTGGTGACGCCCACCTACAGCCGCCCGGTGCAGAAGGCCGAGCTGACGCGCATGGCGAACACGCTGCTGCACGTGCCCAACCTGCACTGGCTGGTGGTGGAAGACGCGCCGCGCCGCACGCCGCTGACCGCGCGCCTGCTGCGCGACACCGGCCTCAACTACACGCACCTGCACGTGGAGACGCCCCGCAACTACAAGCTGCGCGGCGACGCCCGCGACCCGCGCATCCCGCGCGGCACCATGCAGCGCAACCTGGCCCTGCGCTGGCTGCGTGAGACCTTTCCCCGCAACTCCAGCCAGCCCGGCGTGGTGTACTTCGCGGACGACGACAACACCTACAGTCTGGAGCTCTTTGAGGAGGTGGGGATGGGGCAGACTCCAGGGGAAGGGGGCGCGGCTGCGGGGCCTGAGGCCTGCGACGTGGGGAATTGAGAGGCGCACTCCTGGCGGGAGCTCCCGCGGAGGGTCTCTTTGGGTGTGCACACAGGGAAACCACAGGAGGGGTGCCCGGTTGGGGTCAGTGCAGACGGAATGGGAGAACCTCACTGCAGGTTTCAGCAGCCCCCACTGGGTACAGGGAAGAAAGCTGGAGTTGGAGCTCCTGGACCAGAGTCCTGGCCTCACAGGCGTTGTCTGAATGAGGGCTTAGAGTGGGGTCATTGAGTGTGGCTGCCAGAAACCTCTGTGGTGGAACAGTTTGTGTGTCCTTGGGGTTTGTGGGTCATGGTAGTCTTGAGGAGGGGGACTCTGAATTGGGAAGATTGGGAGGGGTTGCAGCAGGGGAGAAAGGGCAGCAGGTCCTATGGAGAATGGATGGTGAGCTGTTTTGAGAGGCCAGGCCTTGCCCACAGTGCAGGGCAGGCTCCTCCACAGATGCCCATCGCGGGGGATGCGTGTGGGGGTAGGGCTGGCCTGGCTTCCCTGGCGTGGCCTCAGATGGCTGTCTGCACAGAATTAATTGGTGATTTCCATGGGGACGGGCATCATGCCCCATCAGCAGTCCCAGGCATCCTGACTCTGGATCCCCCACCTGTAGATGCGCAGCACCAGGAGGGTGTCCGTGTGGCCCGTCGCCTTCGTCGGCGGCCTTCGGTACGAGGCCCCACGGGTCAACGGGGCAGGGAAGGTGGTCGGCTGGAAGACAGTGTTCGACCCCCACCGGCCGTTTGCAATAGACATGGCTGGGTTTGCGGTCAACCTGCGGCTCATTCTACAGCGAAGCCAGGCCTACTTCAAGCTGCGCGGTGTGAAGGGAGGCTACCAGGAAAGCAGTCTTCTCCGAGAACTTGTCACCCTCAATGACCTAGAGCCCAAGGCAGCCAACTGCACCAAGGTAAGACCCTCAGCGGAACTGACAGCTGCAATGCAAGTGTTTCCAAGCCCATCCAAACCCTCCCTGCAGGTCAGGGGCGAGAACGGTAGGCCTCAAAACAGCCTTGCAAAGCAGCAGCAGCCTGGAGCAGTGCCTGCCCAAAACCCCCTTCCGGGAGGCAGCATATCACCCCAGGCGGCCCAGGACAGCCTGGGAAATGGGGAGAGTGGTGATCAGTGAGGCAGAGCCAAGGATCCCTTCCCTTGCCCGAGCAGCTGTGCTCCACGACCTCCCTGACAAGCACACACGCACAAACACGTGCACACACACACACTGCTTCTAGTCTGGACTCCTCTGGCTAGTGCTGGGGCTATCACTTGGCTGAGCTGAAGGCTCCTGAAGAACCTTCTTCCTGTCTAGAGAGACCCATCAAGAAACCCAGGGGAGGATGAGAAGCAAGAGGAAATCTTGGAACTTATTTATCAATCTTCTGTAGCTCTAGAGTTTGTTTCCAACAGATATTTTGAATGCATACGTGTACAAACAGCAGGAACGAGGGGGCAAGTAGAAATAAAGAAAACAATGGAGGAAATCTGGAGGGAACAAGGACAAAATGAGAGGGGCAGGAGAAATATTGGTAAGGTGTGGGAGGGAGCGCGGGTCAGGGGCCTGCCCCATATTGTTTTGTGTCTCTGGACACACAGATCCTGGTCTGGCACACACGGACAGAGAAGCCAGTGCTGGTGAACGAGGGGAAAAAAGGCTTCACTGACCCCACTGTGGAGATCTGAGCCCCAATACAGGTACGGCGGGGACGAGGGCGGGCGACACACAGGGCAGGGGCACACCAGGTCTGGACGCAGAACACACCTGCCTGCCGAGCGAGGCTTCTCCTCTGTGTCTTCACTTGCAGGAGGACAGGGCGAATCCCAGCGGGAGTGGAAGAGGCGGAGCTGATGTGTCCCCTCCCCCCACGCCTCTGCAGGCTACCAGGAGCCTGCTGCCTCACACAGCTGGGTCCTTCTGCCACGGCTCTTGGGAAGGCCTCACTTTCCAGACACCCCCTCCTGACCCCCTGTGGTTATTACTATCATTCTGGCCATGACACTGTCCCATTGCGAGGCTCTGCTACGAGGCTCTGTCTTCCCTGGTGGGTTCCTCTTCAGCATGCTGCTGTGACAGTGACCCCTCACTCACTGCTTCCACCATCGAGAGCATCCAGATGTCTCTCAGCAGTGACGGTGTAGCACAGTGGTGCAAGCATGGACCCCAGAGCCTGGTTCCACTCCCAGGCCTACCACTCTTCACTGTTTGACCTTGCTTTCTTTCTCTGGCCCGCAGTGTCTGTATCTGTCAAATGGGTTGCTGGGGCACCAGGGACAGCCTCTGGCACATACTATGTCCTATATAAGTGTTGCTATTTTTATTTGATTCTTTAAAACCCTCTATTGATGTAGGCCACAGGATCTATCTACATTTTAGAGGTAAAGAAATGATGTTCAGAAGAGCTAAATGAAGTGTATTATGCCAGATCATCGGCAAGGCCAGGAATTTTCTGTGGGCTTTTCTATGATCTCATCACAGAGGTGGCAGCTCAGGCAGTGGGACTCACATCTGTCCTTTCGCCCCGGAGTTAAGAGCTTCGTCATCTGTATCACAATTGCAACCACCCTGCCCACAGGGGAGCACAGGGTATCAGCCTGCCTGTTTTGTTCCCTGAACTTAAAAAATCAACTTGGCCAGTGCCACTGAGAATGCAGTGCAAGCTTCACTCCCTGCCTCCCATCCTCACTGGGTCACTGGAAGAACCTGCTCCCACCCGCCTCTCAATAAGAGTCCACATAGGATGCTGGGGCTTGGGCTCTGCAGAGCTCGGGGTGACCCCTTTTGGGGGCTTAGGATCCGGTGGTGTGGCCAGGCTGGCCACTCCCTCCCCTGTCTCCCCTCCCCCGCCTCACCCGTTCCTCTTTTCCCCTTCACAGGAGCCTCCTTCCCAGACCCTGTAGCCTTCCATTCTCTCCCCATGGCTGATGGTCCCTCCAAGGCAAACTCCTAAGGAATCGCCATCACCCTCCTTTCTATTCTGGAGGCTTCAGAGAGAGCCCAGCCTGATGCCAGGACAAAGGACGGAAAACCTAAAGCACAGAGATCCCAGACCTGTTGTTCTCTTCCATCCAAGCCATGCCAGCCAGTGAGCCAGTGCCCCAGCACGCCTCCCCAGGGCTTCCCACGCCAACAGGGTTGTGGGAGCAGACACCGTGGGCACCCAGGCTCTGGAGAGATGCCAGGCAGGGAGGGAGGTGAGAAGACCTAGCAGTGAAGCAGAGTGTGGCCCTCCCCAGCTCCCTGCTCATGGGGCCCAGCACAACCACACAGGACACCTGGCCAGGGAATTCTGAAGACCAGAGAGTGGCCCCCCACCTGGGCATCAGGAACGCCCCACTCCCCTCCTCGGAGAGCTGCTCCCAAGTGCACATAGCTCTCTGGCTTTCCTCTGGCTCCCATTTCCAGAGCCTAAGGCTGTCTTTGATCCCAACAGGCAACCAACCCTGCATGATGGGGGCCTGGGCCTGCCAACAGGCTCCCCCTATACCTCAGGTGGTGGTGGGAGTGGAGCCCCTTCCTCTGGCCCCACGTCCCTCAAGCCTGCTCCTTCCAGCACAGGGAAGGAGGTGGGTCCCAAGCCAGCACAGGTCATGGGGTCACCTGAACTAAGACCACCCAGGCCCTGTTCACACACTGCCTCCCCACCACCCACCAGGCACCAGGGCCCCTTGCCTGGGCTGGGACTAGGGAGGACAGGAGCCCTCTTCTGGAGACCTCAGGGCTTGGGGAATCAGAGGTGGGCGAGAATGGACTAAGCAGGGAGGCCGGGCAATTCCACTCCTTCCTGGCCCTGGTGTGGGTGCGGGGGGACTTGTGATTAGGAGAGGGATTGATGGAAAGGGGGCAGAGATCATTTGGACAGTGAGGGGAGAAGAGACCTGAGCACACACTACTTTGGAAATCATTCTCTTTTAAACACAAAATGGGAAAGAAAAACTCACTTCCCCCTAAGTTGGGAGCATGTAGAACAAGCCCGCCTCCTGTCCAGCTGCCCCCTTTCCACCCAGAGAGCAGTGAGCATGCGCTGCTCCCCTTCACCACGAGGGGACGCATTTCCAGGCCACTGCAGAGGCCCCTGGCTTTCCTACTGGGGACAGGGCCCCCTGGTGGTCATCCCATTCATGCTCCTGCGAGTTGGAAGCACAATTTTCCTCCCAAGTGGAGGAAAAGGAGAGGCCTGAGCCTACAGAAGAGGTGTTTATATTTTAACTGCTAACAGCCCCCACTCCGTTTAAACTCACAGTACTGGTCTGAGGACCACTGAGAACCCCCTCTGGTGGGTGGGGGGTGGGACTCAGTCCACTGACCTAACATTCAGAAAATAGTATTGGCTGCCTGTTTCGAGATGGATTTAACTTCCCACAGTATTCATGAAACCATCAGATGGCGTCATATCCCTGAGGACCTGAGCCCTTGCAGGATGTTCCCCAACCTCATACTTTTGATGGTTGCTTCGGAGATAAACCCCTGGGAATCAGGTGGGGTGGCACAGGAGAGAAGGGAGGAGGTGGGCACAGGGCACCCATCAAATGGGTGAATTTACACCCAGGCACTCCACTGCCTCACGCACCGAAACCAGCCCTGAAGGCTCAGGTCAGCCCGGCTGGTCTCAGGCCGCCACCTTAGCCAAAAACCCAGAGCTCATTTTCAGGAAATTGATAATGAACAACGAAATGGGGTACTCTCTCTCTCTTTTTTTTTTTTTTTTTTTGGCAGATGCTAGTTCAGTTGTTTTCACCTAATATCCGCTCTGAGCTGCATGAGTGTTTCTTTATAGTTATAACTCGGGTGGACTGCAGCTTTCAGCCTTGTCAGGAATGAGTCTGTTATAAATCAGAGTGGGGTCCAGGACCACAATTTGTTCTCCAAACCCAGTCTGTTCCTTGCTCCCCACCATAAAGGAGTGAGGCCGGGGGCTAGGAGTCCCAAGAACAGAGGCTGGGCTGAGGGAAGCCCCTGCAGCTGCACCATCTGGTCTGTTTTAATTTAACTGTATTTAATTTTTTTCAAAATTAAAAGTCAAATATGGTTTTTAACAGTCCTAATTCTCCTCAGCCCTACATTATTTTATTCTCATTTATTGCTTTAACCATCCAACAAATATTTATTTGTTGGGTGCCTACTAAGAACAGGCATTATTCTAGGAGCTAGCCCAGAGCAGTGAAGAGCCAAAGCACTTGTCTGCGCAGAGCCGACCTTCCAGTGAGAGGACGTGCACAGACAATAAAGATCTCCAGGGGGCCAGATGCGGTCTGTCCCAGGAGAAGAGTGAGGCTGAGTGGGGGAAACAGCAGCTGTGGACAGGAGCTGACCCCTGGGGTAGGGCAGTCAGAAAGGCCTCCCTGAAAAGGTTACATCTGGCAGAGCAGCAGCACAGACACACAGTTATCTGGGTCAGAGCATGCCAGAACAGGGAACTCTCCCCTCAGTGGGAGGGCATTTGTGTGTTTAAAGATGGGCAGAAAGGCCAATGTGACTGCAGAAGTCTGGGGACGTGGGAGGGGCTGGTGGGGAGATGGGCTGGACACGGGAGCAGGGGAGGTGCAGGGTGTATGGGCCCTGGGAACCAGGGGAAAGCTTTGGGCTTCTACTGTGAGTGAAGACGGAGGCCATTGGAGGGTTTGGATCAGAGGACCGACAGGATCTAACTGTTAGCCTTTTGGGAGAATCACTCGCCTCCTGTGCTGACAATAGACAGCGAGGACAAGGGCAGGCCAGGGGACAAGGCAGCGGCTCCCGCAATGATCCAGGCACGAGATGGCAGCGAGATAGATGAGGGCGCAAGCTTTGGGGCAGAGAAAAGTGGTCCTGGTTCCCGAAGTATGTAAGAGGCAGAGCCAGGAGAATTTGCTGATGGATGGGATGTCAGATATGAGAGAGGAGCCAAAAATAATCTCAGACAGAAGAGAACTGCGTTTCCGGATCTGGGGCAGAGTGCAGGCGGGATCGTGTGGGCCGGTGGGAGTTTGGTCTCACGTAACTTGGACAGGTGCAGAAGAGAAGTGCGTGGACAGCGGCCAGTACACTTAGAGCTCAGATGGAGGTCAACACTGCAAAGTACTAGTGTCCAGGCTGTTGACAAGCCGGGTCGGTGAGACCCCTGCAGTGAGTGTGGACAGCGGGAAGAAGAGGCCTGAGGAGTAGGCCTGGAGACCTCCAGCATCTAGAGGCTGGAGTCATAAGGAGGAGTCTTCAGAAGAGCCTGAGCTGAGGCTCTCCAGCAGGAAGGTCTGGACAAGCCGTGGACAAGCTCCGGAGGATGACCTCCGCTGGGGCTTTAACAGAGAAGCTGTGGGGGCATTCGGGAGATAAGAAGGCCAAGAACAGTAAGCTGCTTCAGGAGGACCTCACCTAAGAAGGGGCCAGGGTGTCTTTGCAGATTTGCATAAAAGAGTAATTTGAGAGGACTCTTCACTTTATGAAAGGATTCACTGTAAGAGTCCTGTAAATACCAGTTCCCTGTCACATTTTCCAACAGCAGCCACCTTACATACCGCTTTGCAGAGCACACTCTGGTGTAAAGCGAGGCCCAGCGACACTGCTCCCCAGCGCTGGCCGTGCCCAAGCAGCCCTAGCCCCATGCATATCTGAGGCCTGTGCTTTCCATTCCAAGGCAGTTCAGGAACAGCTGGTGAGTTCTGGTAAGATTGGGGACTTTGCACTCCTCTTGCCCCTCAGCCATGGTCCATGAGGTTCATTTTAATAAGCTCCATTTCTCTGGCCCCAGTGGGACCCTTAGGCCCAGCCCCCTGTGATTGTCTGTGCTTACGGCTCAGCTGCTGTACACCACAGCTGCCCCCAGTGCAGAACCCTTTCCTTAGTCAAGCACAGGATGCAAGCCTGTGGGGCCGTGGGGAGCCTCATGGCCTGCTGTGGCCCCCGCCCCCAGGCTTTGTGGGCTCCTGGTGTAGGCACCATCCTGGGGAGGTGTCTGCTATTTGTCTGTGACTATTACTGAAGATAATTCGTTTGTGGAATTATCTTCACAAACGTTGTTTGGGAAGAAGACCCACCTGCCACAGTTGACTCACACATAGAGGTCTTGGCTGTCTAGCAGGTTCCCACCCCTGCCCACCAGCACCAGAATGGACCTGTATTTGACTTCTCTCCAGGGGCACTTGCAATCCAGGTGCCACTTCAGGGGGAATGCAGGTCAGGAGGGAGGTGGTAAGGAGCCAGGGGCTGCATCATCTACTCACCAGGTAAAGCCCAGCACCAGCTGGGCTAAATGTGAGCCTGACTCCACAGGGCCTGCACCTCTGGCTAATAAGCGGCACAAATAGGATTGGAGGAATATCACCGAGGAAGATTTGATTCGACTCTACTGCTTTATTGCAATTCAAGACAGCAAACCTGAGCCAAACCACTGGGCTCAATCCCCAGAACAAGCGCCTCAGAAGTGGACAGACAACTGCAAGGGCAGGCTGCCTCTCCGCTCTGCTGAGTGGCCAGAGGGGCTGAGAGGGGGAGGGAGCTGGAGCAAGGCCTGCTCTAGGCTGCCCCAACATTCCAGGGAGGCCCCCCACGGCCCCGCACTGGAGTGGCCTCCTGCTGTCTCCCTGCGGCCCTGAGAGGGTGTGGTTTCTGCTAGGAGCTACATCTCCTCCTCAGCTGATGCTTCTCCCTGAGCAAAACTGGACACACTCTAATTCAGAAAAACAAGAGGCCGAGTGTTTCTGCTTCACGTAAACTTGGCCTGTCATCCTGTCAGATTCAGATGCAATCAGACTGAGAATGAAAAGGAGAAAACATGTCTCAAACGGAATTTCTCCCAGAATCCTAGAGAAGGCTTGGGAGGGTTTGAAGAAAGAACAAAGCCGATCAGAGGACACACCCCCTTCCCTATCCCCTGCAAGTGGTGACCACTCACTACTTCAGAAATGAAAAGGGGCCACAAGGGATGTGGTCGAGCCAGGTGAGAACCTCAGAGGAGCAAACATATGACCAGGAGTCACGGCCAGCTAGTCAGGCCCTTTCCTGAGGGCCCCAGACACCCTCATGGAGATCTGATTAGACATTCCCACCCCCAGAGAGACAGCCTTCTGTCCTCTCCCAGAAGAGCAGGGAAGTAGAAAGGCGCCATCAATAGAGCTGGGTCAAGAAGCCACTTCAGGTAAGAAGGGGTCTCTCCCTGGCCATCCTACCTCTCCTCTTCAGGTCTCCAGGTTTAGGGTCTTGAACTCAAACAGTGGGCAGAGCTGTGGCCCCTGGACTCCCGGAGGTTGCTACTTAAGGACACTCTCATGCTGCGAGGCTGCGAGGGGCCTGCCAGGCCTCCCATCAGCCGGGAGGAGGGTGGCGCCCTCTTGCTTCCTTCCCACCAGGAGGAGGTGCCGGGCGGTGCTGCTCAGTGGATGTACTGGTTCCTGCCTAGGTGGGGTGTTTCAGTGAACTGTATCACAGGACCTGCCATCTTCTCCTCAAAAACAATGACCTAGGGGCGAGAAGGGCTGGGGTATAACAACAGCAGATGTCTGTCTTAGAGCCAGAAGGGGGCTGGGAACCAGGCTGGAAGGAATAGAGACCCACAACTTATCAGCACCAAGGAGAAGCACAGAAGAGCTGGCTACAACCTCTGCCCCTCTCCTGCCCTCACCAGCCTTAACAGCCTGTGACCAAGGACCCCAGAGAAACATTGTGATGCCAGGGAGGGCAGGGAGAAGGGGGTCCTGGGGAAAAGGAAGGGCCTGCAAGTGCTCACACCTGGTTGATGCCTTGGTCCAACCAGGCACCTGGGAGGTAGAGGGTCTCCTGGGGTCCGATGTTCCAGTAGCGTCCAAGGTTTTGGCCATTGATGAATACAACCCCCTTCTCCCAGCCCTTTAAGCAGAGAAGAGAAGGTGTTAGTCAACCATGAAAGCCACTGAATATAAAGTCACATGGGAAGGCAGAGAGACAGCCACATGCCACGTGTTCTCTTGGCTTCCAAGAGACCCACGTGAACCAACGTTCTGACAGCCACAAGGTTAACGAGTAGGGAGTTCTGTCTCCCATTCTCCCAGGCAGGGCACCCAGGCTCAGACTGGACGTAGGAACCTAGACCCTGAGAAGTACCACCAGGTGGTTCTTCTGCTTTGAGCCCACTCCCCTTGGCCCAGGGAGGCCCTGAGGGCCCTTTCAGAGAGGGCAACACAAGGACCAAGACCCTCTGGGAGTGGTACAGAGGGCTCCCTGGGGCAGGGGGAGACTGGAGAACCTGGGCAGGGAGGGGCTACAAACCTCCAGCTTCATAAAAGTGTCAGAAGGGGAAAGGGCAACTGACAAGGCCCCCAAGAAGAAAGCAGGGAATGTAGGTACTTCAGGGACGTGGTTCCATTCGTCGGAGCTGAACCTACAGCCAGAACGGAAGAAAGAGAGGAGGGCGCTTTCTCAGATCTGGGCCCTGTCCTGCATCTAATTCCAGAGGCACTGCAGTCCCCCCTGCCTGTTAACCACAGCACAGGAAGGGCAGCGGGGTGGTGTCATGGAAATTCCCTGGTCTCTAGAGCTGGCACTTCGTGGGCAAGTGCTCTGGGCTCTGGGTCTGTGTACACATGGGTGGGAGGAGGGGCGAGGCCTAAGCAGCTCTGGGCCTTCCTGGCTCTCCTGCTCCCTGTCCATAAGTTCACACGCTGCACCAGGTGGGAACCCACCTCTGAAAGAAGCTCTTTTTCATATCCAGGCTGTAGATCCTGAATTTTCTCAGGGGATAATCATTCAGATAGATATTTCCAATTAAACCTGTGGGAAGGAGGCAAGGAAACATGAGCACAGCCACAGCTGACTTGGCTGTGGCCAGCACACATGGGGGACGTTCACATGAGGATTTCTCCTGAAGGACGCACTCCCTGAGGGCTCATCACATGGCATAAACTCTCCCTAGAAATCCCAAAGAGGATGAAAATGAGTAACACAGTATGTGCCCGGTCCTAGAATTTGCCTGGAAGAACACATCCCAGGGCAATGACAGAGCTGAGAATGTCACCAGGCGAGAACAGTCTCTGGCCTCTCTGAGTGGGAAGCTCCCTTTTGGGGCTGAGAATTCCAACACAATAAAATAAGGCCAAATGGGCAGATGACAAAGAGGTCACAGTGGTTCTAGCCTGGCTTCAAGGTCAGTTGCGGTGGGGTCCCAGACTAAACAGACCTAAGAACTCAGCCAGGAATCTTCTACATGACCTAAGGTTAAAGATTTTTTTGTGGGGCCGGCCCTGTGGCTTAGCGGTTAAGTGCGCGCACTCTGCTGCTGGCGGCCAGGGTTCGGATCCCGGGCGCGCACCGACGCACCATTTCTCCGGCCATGCTGAGGCCGCATCCCACATACAGCAACTAGAGGGATGTGCAGCTATGACATCTAACTATCTACTGGGGCTCTGGGGGGAATATAAATAAATAAATAAAATCTTTAAAAAAAAAAAGATTTCTTTGTGAACAGATGGCAATATGACTTGTGTATCCAAGTCAGAGAAACTGTGCATACGTGAATAGCGATTAATTAGCACCTTGGGGAATGGGTCAGCTATGTCGGTCCAGGAGCAGCTTCCGTGTTCCTCTCGGTCATGGAGCTGCTGAGTGGCTTGAGGGGGAGTTTGGATAGGCTGGGGATCGTGAACAGGCTTCATGGGGCCTGTGGACCCTGTTAAATTGCAGGTACAGGTGTGTGTCGGGGGCACACACATTTCTGGAGAGCAAGTCTGTGACTTACAAACACTGAACTGTTCCAGAGGATAGGAACTCCACAGTGCAAGTCCAGGGCACACCTTGACCACAGGCCTGGGGAGGCAAAGACTGGGAAGTAAGGATGGGCCTGGAGAGGGAGCTCCTCAGGGGAAAGGAGGAGCACTGGGGCTTGTTTAGGGAAGAGGGAGGGCAAGCAGGACCAGAAGCTACTCTGAGGCCCACTGGAGAGGGCTGGCCCAGGACCCAGGGAGCCCCTGTGGCTGGGCCACAGCGCTTTGCTTCCCTGGCAGGCAGGACGGGACACGCAGGTTTCCACATTACAAAGGCAAACACTGTGAGAGAGTTGGGAGGTCACCAGTCTTCCCTACCACAGTGGGATTTATTTTGTCTAAGTTCTTATTTCACAACTTGCATGAAACTGCCCACATTTTGATAAACAGATAAGAAAGAAAAGGCAAATTTAAGCAAAGGTTTAGAAGGCCAGGAAAAATAAAACAAATTGGTGGAATATTCCCAGAGGGGCTTGCCATCAAGAGCATTTTGTTCACTGTTTGTCCTGCCGCCTCCTCCTCCCCACCACAAATGTGATCATCAATGGATTTCCAAGATTGATCAAGAAAAGAAATTCAGTGTGGAGACGCAAGGCAGGAGTTTTTGGATTTGGATTTTTGGATATGCCTTTTTTTGGATTTCTGGGAATCCCATTCCTTGCCCCTCACCCACTACCCCCCACCACCCCAGCAGACAGCCCCCTGCTAAAGCAACTACAGCCCAGGGAGATCTGGAGAGGCTGGCTCAGTGTTCACTGTGTGTACACCATGGGCATGAGGACAACATGCACAGGGAGTGCAAACAGGGAAGAGGTCAGAACCCACCTAGGCCTCTCAGGCCCACTTCCACCTCTCTCCAATGGGCCTCCTTGACCCAGGTCCCTCCAATGGGCCTCCTTGACCCAGGTCCCTCCAACGGGCCTCCATGACCCCTCTTTACTGCAATGGGCCTCCATGGCCCCACCTCCCTTCAATGGACCTCCATGACCCACCTCCCTCCAATGGGCCTCCTTGCCCCACCTCCCTCCAATGGATCTCCAGGACCCACCTCCCTCCAATGGGCCTCCTTGACCCACCTCCCTCCAATGGGCTTCCTTGACCCACCTCCCTCCAATGGGTTTCCATGACCCCTCTTTACTGCAGTGGGCCTCCATGGCCCCACCTCCCTGCAGTGGGCTTCTATGACTCCTCTTTACTGCAGTGGGCCTCCATGACCCCACCTCACTGCAATGGGCTTCCATGGCCCCACCTCCCTGCAGTGGCCTCCATGACCCCTCTTCACTGCAATGGACTTCCATGACCCACCTCCCTCCAATGGGCCTCCATGACCCTACCTCACTGCAATAGGTGTCTATGACTCACCAATTGGCTTCTATGACCTACCCCACTCTAATGGTTCTCCATGTCCAACCTCTCTCCAACGAGCCTCTGTGATTCTACCTCCCTCCAATGGGCCTCCATGACCCAATTTCTTCCAATGGGCCTCCATGACTCTACATCCTCCAGTGGGCCTCCATGACCCACCTCCCTCCAATGGGCCACCATGGCCCCACTTCACTGCAATCAGCCTCCATGGCCTGCTGTTGTGCTGGTACGGAGAAGGGATAACCAGGCAAGTGCTGAGCATTAGCAGCTCTTCTCTCGGCATGTGCTGTGACCCACCTTTGCGCTGATCATCAATCTCCCCATAGTTGACTCGCCCACGATTCTCCACCAAGATCCTCAGCATGGTGTGACCCTGCCAGGAATACAGTGGTCGATGATGACTTCCTGATTACCCAGCCATAAGGTCACAACTGCACCTAGGGGTTTCTCTGTGGAACCCTAGTTCTTCCCTAAGCTCTGAGGATGATCAGAATGTAATGTTCTGCCCCTCTTTCCATGTGTAGCTCTGTGGTTAAGGAGCCTCCTGTCTTCCAGGTCTTCCTCTTTGACTCCCACCAAACCTGCTCAGGAAGCAGCTGGTGCAACCCATCACCCAGCTCCCCAGGATAACAAACCTGAATCAAGGGGATATTGATTGCCTTTGTTTCATAGTCCAAGAATCCTATAGATACTGTGTTCACAAATACCTGCCAAATGAACAGACAGAAAGCACCCATGGGTTGACAGGAGGGAGGCGTAAGAGGGATCTCTGCTAAGCAAAGAAAGAGGTAACACTGGGTGTGTGCTGAGGAGGGGGTTTAGCCAGGCACAGAGGAAAAATGAATGCCTGTGAGTACAGCTGAAAAGGACTGCACAGCTGATGGTGATGGCCCATCTCCACGGACTGGGAACGGCCGGATATGTGAGCACGGAGGGGAGAGAGTCAGACGTCTGTGATGGGGCTTGATGACTACAAGGTGACAGGAATGAAGAGCAGACGCTCCTACCTGTCCCCGGTCACGCACAAGACCACTGAGGACACCAGATGAGGCAATGGTGGTCTCGTACAGAGTGTACCCAAAGGACTGTCCATTTCCATTGTTTACTGGCAGGTTCTCCATATTGACTGGCTTTTCAGAATTGACTGGCTGTACAGAGAAAAGACGGTGGAGGCACAGGGGCTAGGCAGAGGAGAAAAAAGGCAGCAACCTCATCTTGAGCTTTCTGGGGGAGTGTGGCATAGCAAACAGACTCCCACCTGGGGTTAGCATACTGTGGGGCAGGGGCAGGGATGGAGTGGGGGCCCCAACATTTGTTTCTATTTTGACACCTCATTTCACAAACATGTGGAGCCAATCCAGTTTACTGGCTCTCTAAGCTCCAAAATCCTGCCTTGCCTTCTCGTCACACTAACTCGGGCTCTCCAGGGTCACAGGGTTAGGTGTAAGAAGGGGCATATGCAGTAACAACAGAATGAAGCCCTGCCATCTCGTGGACTTGCACCTTTTTAAGCCACCATCATTTTTGCATCACAGCATCCCTCTGAGTCAGCTACAGGAGGTACATCCTATTCTCAGAGGAGGGTGAAGCCCATTCTCCTGCCCCTCATCCTGTCTTCCCACTGAGGCTGGAGAAAGGGAATTCCTACTGTGTGACCCAGTTTTTCTTCAAGTTCTAAAAAGTTCCTTCCCAGTTCATACTCTAGCTTGAGTTCGTTCTCTTTACTCTGAGTTCTAAAGTGAGAGAGTAGACCTCAAAGCTCAAGAGTTGGTTTTTTCTTCCTCCATGACAGCTGTCTGGAGGGCTTCCTAGCCCCTCCGCCCAGCCCGCAGCACTTACTGTCTCCATGTACTTCAGGGCGTCCCACAGTGACAGGTAGAAAGCTGGCGTCACTGACTCATATGCAGTCTTGGGAAGAGGGTCAGGCGGGGGAGGCAGAGGGGCACCTGCAATGCAGACAAACAACAGGGCCACCCCAAGGGACCCCACAGTCACTGCCCTCCAGCCTCCATAACCCCTGGCTCCTAAACACAGCCCAACGTGCTCCTCTACCGCAGAGCCAAGAGGAAAACAGGTCCATTCCCAGAAAGGCCTAGACCCCGCTAGGAAGACAACGCCAGGGGCACTGGGGGCTTTCTCATATCCTCAGGAGTCTTAGCACCCATGAAAAGGCAGGGCTGGCAAGACACAAACTAGGATGAAAACAGTTAATCTCTCAACTCGCCTGTCCTCGTCTAGAACGTTCCTGCACACAGATCAACCAGGGTTGAGGTGGGATGGTCAGGAAGGAACTCTTAGGGGTCTCAGAGCAAAAGCAAGGGCCCAAGGTGGTGCTCGAGCCTGCTGCTTGCCAGGTACCTGAGATGGAGCCAAAGAAGTCCCGAAGCTGGACGTACTTGGCCGTGTAGTCCCCAGCCTCTGTTAGCACTGCGTCATAGTCTGCAAGACACCAGGGCACCGTCACTGGTCACTCATGTCCCAGGACAGTGTCTGTGGCAGCAAAAAGAGAAGGGAGAAGCTGAGAGAGGGAAGGGTCCTCATCCCAGCCATTTGGGAGGCAAACACTTTTGGTATGAGCCATCACCCAAAATACTATATATACCAAATACAACAGAATGCCACCAAAACTGCGCACGACCACAGCATGACCCTAAATTTCCAGGCATCTTTCCTACTTTCCGGGGACTCTCAATCTAAAGGGGGGGCAGCGGTCACACCACGTGAAGGTCCTGAGTAGGGAGAAGAAGCCGCTCTCACGTAAGACTTTCCCTCAGCCTGCGTGCCTCTCCCACTTCCTCCAGCTCACTTCCGAAGGCTCCCAGGCACGTCAGCCGGCTTCCATCTCCCACTGCTCTGGAAGTTTAAAAGTGACAATCCAGACAAACCTCCACCTTCCCCAGGCACTCTGCAGCAAAATACGTTAAAGGTGCCAGAAGCTGTCCCTAAAGGACTGTCCATAAATAGCCCCAGACACACAAATGCGGGGGTGTTCTGGGGAGGGGCAGTACTGGGGAATACTTGCCATAGCTGGTGACATCAGACTTATATTCATAAAAATGCATGGCTCCATTTATGAAGCCAAAGTTGGTGCCTCCATGGAACATGTAGAGGTTGATGGAGGAGCCGGCATCGATGATGGCAGACACTGTTTTTAAGACCTCTACAGGAGGAGGGGAGAAAGGGGAACATGCAGAGTGAGTTTGAGTTTGGGACAAGCTGTAAGTCCCTTTGGCACTCTCATCTTTCCTGGTCCCTCCTCAAATCCAACTTCATCACTCTGCCCTTCAGCTTCCACTAAAACTCCCATCGCAGAAGACGAGGGGAGGAGGACGAGAAACGGGCCAGAATCTCGGCCCCAGAGCTTCGGCCTTCCTGTTGTTTTTACATCACATCAGGTCTCCATTGACTACGACTTGGACAATGTGCCGTGTAGGGCAGCCTTCTGCCTCCCCGGCACGCTTCTCAACTGTTACTCTCAGTAAGACACAGAGAGAGAGGATTCATAATTACAGATATAATTCTGACCACTTCCTCAATCCTACCTTTATTAGAACCAATGACATGAAAAGATAGTATCAAAGGAGAAATATAAATGGTTAACTAATATATATATGTGTATGTTTTCTTAAAAACCTCAGTATTGGTCAAAGAAATGTGAACTAAACAATGACTTATCAAATTAGCAAATATTAAAAATTATTTTAATACTCAGTGTTGATGAATCGGTGGGAAATGGGTATTCTCGCTGAAAAACGGTAAGAATTGCTACAGTCTTTCTGGAGGGCAGTTTAGTAAACATACATCAAAATTGCATTAACATAGCAATTCCATTGCTAGGAACTTATCTTAGGGAAATAATATGCCAGGTATGCAAACTGGATGTTCAAGAATGCTCAGTGACACAGTGTTCAGTGAACAAAAACCACTGAAAACAACCTCCATGTTCATCAATAGAGATTGGGTAAATGAATTATGTTTTAGTCACCAATACATGGGGTTCTTTCTGTTCTTAAAAACAGCAAGGGAATCTATGTTTAACAGTTAGAAAGCTGGCTGTCTGTGTCATTCACACACAAACAGGTGACGAGGAGCAGATGTGCCCACATTTGTCCACATCTATGTGCACACAGGGCTGAAAACAGAGATACAGAGAATGGCCTGGACTGTATACGCCACAGTGTCTTCTCCGGGCTCTGGGGTTTTTATTTCTTTTTTATACATATTCTGTATTTGCTCAATGTTTGCAAATTATTACTTATAATTACATTACTTATCTAATTACAAAAACATAATAAAGCAATGTTAAAAGTCCTACTGTTCACTTCAAATGTCAAGATAAATGACTCTGGAAAACCATGAGCTGACTACTACATGCAAATACTCCCAGGAGCCTTGCACCCTACAGCTAGTCTACATCAGTTGGCAGGGTATTTGGAACTTATTCCTGCTTCTTAGGTCCACACACATGCTGGATGTAGGTACTGCAAAACACTCACCAGAGGAATCCAGGATGTTGTGTGGGCCTCCCCACGAGTCAAACCACCCCGTCCAGTACTCCATCACCATCTTGGGCCGAGCCCCCTGGGCATCACAAAATGAGAAGTTAGCTGGCCAAGAAGACAGAGGGGAGCCCTTCCTGGAGAGGAATGCCAGCACCTCTGTCCCCACAGCTCTGCCCTGGCTGCACACCCCTTGCCTTAGCAGCCGTGGAAGGCAGAGCACAGACAAGCAGCAGGTACACGTGCACCGCGTCTCCGTGTGCGGCCCCCACACTGAAGGTGGGGGAGCACAGGCTACCAGAGTGGGCGCAGTGGACCCTGCCACCTTGATGTGCTTTAACGTTGCATACGGTGCTGGCGAGAAAACACGTGGATGTGTTCAAAGTAAGTCTTCAAGAGAATTCAGCTCCTGCTTTCAGAGTCTCTTCCTACATTGGTTCACATTCTGAGTCAAGCCAAGCCTATCCTCTTTCAAGGAAGGAGAATGCTCTATCAGGATAACTCCACTTCTGGGAGGCACACCGTGGATGCAGGCCCCTCAGCTGCTGCTTCCCTTTAGCTGGAAGAGTCAGAGGGCTGCAGAACAGGCCCCTCTTCGAGGACCAGGGTCAGGGCATCATAGCCCAGCTCTCCACAGTGCAGGCTCTGCAGCCACAATGTCTGCATCAAACCTTGGCTGGGACGTTCAGTAAGTCTTTACTATTACCTCAGAATACTGACTTTGCACGGGATTGCCCCAAGGATGCAGAAATCTTTCCAGGGACCATGCTCCACTCTGCCTTGTTTGTGGAAGTACCAGAGCAACTGGGGGAAGTGGAAGGACAAATATGCTGGCATTTCAGGCTCCACACCAGAGAGCCTTCCTCATTTGTCACATGCCGTGTTAGTGACGGCTTTACATTCAGAGGGCAGCTGCCCACAGAGCAACAAAGTCTGACCCAGGGTGATGATTCACAGTCCACTGAGTAGAAGGGACCAACCACACCAGGAGAAGGCCAAAGGAGTCACAATAATTTTTAGCAAGATAGGTGCCTTGGTTTTCTTTACAGCTGTCTACCCCCCAAGAAGGGGATATACTGTGCCACTTTTAAGTCACTAAGAAGGGAGAAGTCAACTTTAAGTCCCTCATGTCAGTAGTCTCCCGTGCCTCCCGTGCCAGGAGGGGGCTCCCTGATTTGAGGGTGCCAGGGCCAAGGCAGGGGGTGTCCACCACCGGCCCAGGTCACTGCAGCGCACGATGTGGTGAAGAGCTGGAGCTCTGCTGTCCTCCCTAACCTGCCAGTCACTGGGTGCTTTATCCATTCTACCAATCTGTCTCCTTAACTGTAAAACGGTAATACCAGTAGCCAGCTCACACGGTTAGTGGGAGAATTAAAGGAAACAACGCACGTACAGCCCTTAGCACACAGGGCCTGGCACACAGGAAGTGCTTGGGAAACAGTCACAGGAATGCTCTTCATCACTGGACACGGACGAGAGGCCCAGCGAGGTGCTGCTGGCCACCCCAAAGCTGAGCAGAGCTGGGCCTGTGCTGTCCACAATTCCGAGGCGCCTGTGATCGCAACAAGCAAGCACCCCAGCCCCCTTCCTCGGGGAAAGCAGATGTCGCTGAGCTGTGGATAGAATGGCCTTTAGCGGTGCTGTTTTGTCAAAGGATGACCGGCCTGGGGCACACAGGCATGGCCATTGGTCCAAGGAGGACCCTGAAGGAGCCAGCGTGAAGCACTGCTACGCTGGTGCCTGCCAAGTATCTCCTCACTTCACCCTCAAACAACTTCTCAGTAGGTGCGATCAGGGTCCCCACTCACAGAAGAGGAAGGAGAAACACAGGGCGGTCACCCCACAGCAGCCGGCACTGCTCGTGGACAGCACTCAAGTACAGTGCTATTAGTTACCAGGCAACTGTTTGTTTAACACGTCTCTTCCCAAGTAGGCAAAAAACTGCAGGAGGGCAGAGACCCTGGCATCTTAGTCACTGCAGCGGGACTGGGCCTGGCCTACCCCACGCACAGAGCAGGCACTCAGTACATAGGGGCGGAGGGAAGGAACGGAGAAAGGGACGGGACCTGGGCCCACCTATATCCGCTGTCTCTCCCAGATCTGCCTCACAAAGTCTGCCTGGGGTGAGGCCCCACCCCGTCCCATCTCCTCCTGTGCACCTTCCCTGCCCATTCTGCTTGTCCCTCTACACTCCAGTAGTAGCTGCATCATACACATGGGTGGCCCTCATCCGTTGTGGCTTCACCCTGCCGTGGTGGCCTCATGTGGATGTGCCTTAGGACACTGCCTCTGCTCTAAAAATGAGCAGCTGGGATGGAGAACCCCAGCTTCTCACAGGCATCTGTCCACGGTGACATGAACGCTCCAACAGTTCACTCTAGGCCCAGCAATCAACGCCTCCACCAACAGATGGTGGCAGTTTGGGGCATTCCCCCACTTCAGCAAGACAGGGCGAGGGATGGGGCCTCTCAGCTCTGCGAATGGGCTGCAGCTGCCTTGGCCAGATCACCTCTCTCTCTTTAGGAGAGAGACACGAACTTGAGAGAAGAGAAACCAATCCGAACAGGATTTAACTGTAAATTCCCATCAACCTGATGGATGCTGAGAAATATCCAGAAACTCCTCTTCCTCTGACCTGGAATGGGCCGGGCTTCCTGTCCCGCTGATGCCAACAATCTTTCTAGGCCCATAGGGGCCTCACAGGTTAAGGTCAGACACATACTGTACAGGGCAGGGCAGTGTTTTTCCCCTTGATCATCTGAGCACGTCTGGGGCTACTTGACTCCACACAATGCTAGTCAAGAGGCCTCTGTGATGGCACCACACCCAGAGCTTCAAAAAGAGCCCTTTCTCAAGAGGCGGGACACCCTACTCATACATCAGCCTACATAGCAACACCTCAGAGCACTTCCACAGGGCTTCCTTGGCCAGGGCGCGGCCACACGGGGGCCGCGGGGGCTGAGCTCTGCAGTGGAAAAGAGGGCTGAGAGAGCCCAGACCCCCTGCCTCCCGTCTGGGGCACCCTGCACACAGCGCGGGCATTCCAGAGCCCCGCAGGCTTCTGACAGAGAGGCTCCACTCAGCTGGAGGATTCCTACACTCACGTGGAGCAGGGCGGGCAGCTGCCGGGCCAGGCTCACCTGGACGCTGAAGAGAAAGGTGGTCAGCAACTGCAGGTCGTGTTGCAACTGTAAGTTGATGGTGGCCAGCGCTGTGGATGGAAGGAGAGAGGAAAAACAGAGCATTCTCTTAAAGGCAGGAAGACTTTCTGAAGCACCCCAGACCGTTCTCAATTCACCAGCAAA
Source organism: Ceratotherium simum simum (assembly GCF_057802395.1). NCBI lineage: Eukaryota > Metazoa > Chordata > Mammalia > Perissodactyla > Rhinocerotidae > Ceratotherium > Ceratotherium simum. The sequence goes on along the minus strand of NC_141906.1, from coordinate 85,434,604 downwards.
ATAAATTAGTCTTGACAATAGTTCCCACCTCCAATTAGAGTTTAGTTTCTCTGATGTCAGGAAATTTATCTTGCTTGTCTTAGAAATCCCACCCTCAGCACAGACCACACAGAGCACGCCTTCACTAAGCGTCTGTTCTTGATTCACGTGGGTCTACCACCAGAGTGTGCGTTCTGTTAGTTATTCTTCTGTGGGAGCCCGGAGTCTAACCATTACTTGAACTCCGGTATCTAGTACAGGGTAACAATCTAAATGAAGACTCCCCTTTCATTTCTTTGACGAGGCTAATTTTCTATTCTACCCCATCATGTGCTCATTGTTCAACTTAAAATGATATTTTAAACGGCTTTCCATCAGTGAAAGGATGCCCGAGAAAGATGTGCTATGTTTGCCAGTGGTTGTGGATCCCTGGCCGACCCCACTGCTCCTGGGGCTCCCTGTCTGCTTGCTGTCTGCCTGAACAGTGGGCCTCACACACACTGGCCTTGGCCTGAGTTCCAGTGGCCTGGGAAGGCATGACAGAGACTGAGCCGGCCTGGCAAGCTGGCCACCCTGACACTCTCTTGTCGGACATAAGCCCCTGATTACCAGTGATTAAAAACAAACAAACAAGAGCTGAGCCTCCAGGAGGTTAAAGAACTTGCCTCAAGGTCACACAACTGGTGAGCAGCAGAGCAGGACTGCACCTCGGGCCCATCCGATACCCACCCATTGTCCTGCCATGTCACCATCCTCCAGCAACCCACTGGGGAAGACACTACATCCAGACCCCTCCTCATCCGAAGTAGAAATCCCGGAAGACAGGAAGACTGTCAGAAACTGACCAGGCAGAAATCTCAGAGGTCAGCAGGATTAGCATGGCTAACTGTACAGAGCATCTATTCCTAGCCTTCTTGACACTCTACTAAGATAAAGATCAAGGCATGAAAAAGTGGAAGTCCATAAGGAACAAGAACTGGAGAGAAGGCATACCAGAGATGAGGTTTTAAGAAAGTCTTGGGTGACTAAAAAAAGGGCAGTGGGTCGGTAACGGCCTAAGAGAGTGGAAGAAGTTATGACTGGCTGCCCACCTGCAACCCAAAGCCTCACGCACAGCTGAGGCACTGTGCAGGGGAGGACGCCCCGCCCCCTGCCTCGCACACTCCTCAAGCCCCCTTGCCCACCCCTCAGAGGTGCCATCCCCTCAGGGGACCATACTCTCTGGGAAAGCCAAGAGGCTCCAGATTGGAGGGATCTGGCACAGAAGAGTGTGGGCTGAGAGATCCAAAGGGGGGAGAGGACAACCTGGACAAGGGGGCTCCTGCCCACCCCTCCAGCCTGCTCCCACAGCATCTGCTGCCCTAGACCAAAGGGTCCTTCTCTGGAACCACTTATCTCCGACAATTACACTCAGGTTTTCCTCATTGAAACAGCCCACCAGGGCCCACCCACCCCACAGAGGAGCACACCTGCCACCAGCCTCTCCTCTACCTGCAGTTCCCAAGGGGCCACCTAGCACCTCTTCCTTAACTGCTCAGGCAAGAACCAACAACTGAGAAAGTCCCCTCACGTGGACGATTGAGCAGAACAGATAAATGTGAAAAAAATAATAAAATATCCTCAGAGAGAGATAAGAACCATAGTATCCATTAAAAAAAGCATGCCGAGGCCAGCCTGGTGGCGCAAGTGGTTAAGTGCGTGCACTCCGCTGTGGTGGCCCGGGGTTTGCCGGTTCGGATCCCGGGCACACACCGACACACCACTTGGCAAGCCATGCTATGGCGGCGTCCCATATAAAGTGGAGGAAGATAAGCATGGATGTTAGCCCACAGCCAGACTTCCTCAGCAAAAAAGAGGAGGATTGGCAGATGTTAGCTCAGGGCTGATCTTCCTCACAAAAGAAAAAACAAAGAAGCATGCCTTGAGGGGGCCGGCCCGGTGGCACAAGTGGTTAAGTGTGGATCCCGGGGGTGCACCCGACAGACTGCTTGTTAAGCCCTGCTGTGGTGGCATCCCATATAAAGTAGAGGAAGATGGGCACAGATGTTAGCTCAGGGCCAATCTTCCTCAAGAAAAAAGGGGAGGATTGGCATCAGATGTTAGCTCAGGGCTAGTCCTCCTCACAAAAAAAAAAAAAAAGCATGCTATGAGAAAAGAAATTATTCAAGAAAAACGTGATCCAGGAGATAACAGAAGGATTGGAAGACAAAAGCTGAGTAAGTCGCCCAGAAAGTAGAACTAAAGGGCAAAGAGAGAAAAAATCAAAAAGCTAAGAGACTTAGAGAATCGATATGAAAGTCCAATCCATGAGCAACAGAACGACCAAGAGATCAGAAGGAGGAGGGAAAGCGTATTGAAGAAACGCAGCATGGAGGTCCCAGCACTGACGACCATAACGGTTCTGGTTCAAGTGACCCAGAGAAGTGCCCCGAAAGGGACCAAAGAAGGCCATTCTGAAATAGCAGAATACCAACAATGGAAGGAAAATTCTAAAACTTTCTAGAAACAGGAGAGGAAAAAATGAACAGGACATATAAAAGGCTCAGGCACGGAACACGACCGTCCTTCCACAGCACAGCAGCTCCTAGAGAATAAGGGAGCAATGTCATCCACGTTCTAGGAGCCGGGAGGTCCGACAGGACACGCGGGCCTGTCTGGGTAATGCTGTGTGGCGGGCCACCGCTGGTCAGGGACAGAGAGGTCCCAGACCCGATCAGACTAGACAGAGACTCTGACAGGTAGAGGCATCTGCAAAACACCCTGAGAGGAGTCTGGAAGATCTCTAGTAAAGGATTGTTTAAAAGAAAAGGGGGGAGGGAGAGAAAGAGAGAAGAATGTGAAAGAGAAACACAATGGGATAATTACAGTGACAGCGAAAACTGAGCACACCCAAGGCGAGGCGATCCGCGCACGTCCAGACCGCCGGCGCGGCCGCAGGAGGCGGAGCGCCCAGCGGAACCGGGCGGGCGCCAGAAGACTAAACCTCAGCGCAACAAGACAGATTTCGATGGATACATACAGAGTTCCACGTCAGAAGAAAACCTTGAAGGTTCCAGCGATCGTTTCCGGGGATGGGGAGGGGGAGGCAGGCTGCGCTGTATTTATCAGGATTTCTATTTTACTTTTAGATCTGGTAAATACGTTACTTTAATTACATTTTTAATTGAAAGGGATCATCTAGGCAGCACAGGCGGCAGGCGGCTGGGGGCGGGGTGGAGAGGGACCCGCAGTGGAGGGGCATGGAGACCAGCAGGGGCCTTGGAGACCCCGCACCCGCCCACCTCCGCTTCCCTCTACCCCGCCCCGGAGTGCACCAGCGTCCGAAGGGCCTTCCTACCGCACGGCCACCGCCCGCCGGATGCGCGGACATGACGGGAGTCGCTGGCGGTCCTCGCGGGAGACGGGGTCTGGGTCCTGGAGGAACTGGCTCGCTGGGGACCAGAGCCTCTCCCGCCCACTCATCCAACAGTCACTCCCCGAGTGCCGGCCGCACGCCAGGCGCTGGCCTAGGGCTTCAGAGGGAAAGCCGCTCTCTTCCAGCAGTTCAGTCCAGGGGAGGGGAAGCGGGAGGAACACAGAGCAGCGCGCCCGCGCAGGAGCAGGCACGCGCCGGCAGCCCCAGGGAGGCAGCTGCCAGGAGGGCCCTTCAGGCTGCAGTCACCCTTGCAGTGCGCACACCCAGTCTAGGCACGCGAGCGCTGCCGAACCTGACAGACAGAACCCAAGCCCGGCAGAGCTGACCACTGCCTGAAACAGGCAAATAAAACAGAGAAACCCTCGGAAGGTTAGAAGGCAAAAATAAAGCAGGGCAGAAGGGCTGGGTGAGCTCCAGGAGGAGCTGCAGTTTCCAATGGGTGCTCAGAGGAAGCCTCACCTCGAGGTGACCTCGGAGGAGAGTCGGAGGAAATGGGGCAACAGCCGCGCAGCTGCCTGGAAGAAGGCTGGGGGCGTGTAGTACATCCAGCAACACGAGAGAGGCCAAGCGAGTGGAGCAGAGTGGGCCAGGGGAGAGCAGGAGGCAGCCGGTTGGGTCACAGAGGCCACCTGGGGAGGCATCTGGAGGTCATTCTCAAAACCTGCGCTTCACTCTGAGCAAGACAGGTGCACCTGGAGCTCAGGCGGGCGTGAGATGATCCGAGTGACATTATCAAAGGCATGCAGAGGCTGCTATGTTGAGAAAAAGTTGTGCGGGAGTCAATAGTGAAAAAAAGGGAGGTCGGTTCCAGTGCTGTTGCAATAATGCAAATGAAAAATGACGGTAATAGTTGAGGTGATAAAACTTATCTGGATTCCAGACAAATTTTGAAGATAAAGCTAAAGATAAAAAGGATTTGCTGATGGCCGCATGTTAGGCATACAGAGAGGAGTCGAGAGTGACTACAAGGTTCAGGGCCTGCACAACTCGGGGAAAATGAAGTTGCCATTTACTGAGAAAAGAAAGACCGAAAGTGGGAGGGCACCAGACAAGTTCAGTCCCCGCTGGTTCCGCTGAGACCTGAAGCCTTCCTGGGGGCAGGCCTGGTGGGAGATGCACATGGCAGGAGATCAGGAAGGGTCCCTGATGGAGACAACGTCTCGGACTCCTCAGCACAGAGGTCGTATTTAGAGCCATCCAGATGACGTCACCAGGGCAGTGAGTGTACAGTGAGCAGAGCAGATTCATTCCAAGGAGTGAGCCAGAAAGAATCTGAACATCAGAGCCCAGGAAGAGAGAGGTGACCAGGAAGGAGCTGCCAGCAGGTCAGAGAAAAACCAGGAAGTTGTGTCCCTGACACCAAGTGAGGACGTGTTCAAGGAAAAGAGATTGACAGTTGCTGAAGACTAAAATCAGATAGATCAGAGGCGTCGAGGACTAACAAGTTAAATTGATAATGTGGGGATCACTGGCAACCTGGAAAAGAGCAACATCATGGAATGATGAGGGTGGTGATGTGGTCATGGTGGTTTAAGAGAGATCTAGAAGAAAGGACTGGGAGAGCCAGTGAGCATGGACAGGGGAGATTTGTTGAAAGGGGAGCAGAGAAATAGAACAGCCTCTGCACAGGAAAATGAATCGAGATTTTTTTTTAGAAGGGAGAAGTAATGTGTCTATATGCAGTTGGGAATGATCCAATAGAAAGCAAGTTTGATGATGCAGGGCAGAGGGGAGTCACTGGAGCGGTGCCCTGGAGTAGCTGAGCTATTAGCTATAGTAGTAGCTCAGTATCAGAAGCCTGCTGGTCTCAGCGGAACCAGCAGAGACTGAGCAGAGAAAGGGCTTGTGCACAAGTGTGGAGCAGCTAGCCGGAAGCAGGAGCTGGGCCAGTGCATCTACAGCAACAGGAAGACAGGTGGCGTAAGGGGTATGGATGCTGGTGGATGGAGAGCTGCCATGCTTATCGACTGTGCACTCACTGCCCAGCCAACTGTCCATCACTGTGGGGGCTACACGGACCCTGGGAAGTGGTCAGTCGTCTCCACAATTTTGGCAGGATTTGAGAAAGCCATCCTCATAGTACACTCAATGCTTCATCTGCTCAGCCCACTGTGTAACATTCAGAAACTTTCTCAGGGGCCCAACTTGCCGTTCCCTGTGTCTTGCAGTCTGCAGAGCACTGTTAGTGTCCAGAGTGCTCTGCAGAAATGGAGACCAGCCACAGAGCTGGCTATGGCAACTCCGTCTCTGTCACAGACTCTCCAACCCTCTGAGGCCCGGAGCTTCGGGGCCTGGTGCCACGCAAACGGGAGAAGAGGCCTCAGAGAAACCCCACATGAGGCTCAGGCCATGCACAGCCCCCCACCCCTGCATAGCCCCGGGAAGGCACCTCCATCAACCGCCCCCTTGCTCAGGCCGTCCTTGTTGTCTGAAGTCAGGAGCAGCTCCACAACACCTCGGTCCTCCAAGGCCTGGGGGGGAAGACAATGCAAACTCGGTTAGTCCTCAGAGCATCTGCTGAGCCACACAGCTGGGGATGCGGCAACCCGAAGAGAAGGGGGAGAGATTCAAAATAAAGCATCTGTTTCTCTGCAGAAAATGGAAGGAAACCCACCCAGTCTGTGCCCACCACGTTCGACAAAGCTCCAGTCAGCCTGAATTCCAGCCATGGCAGGGCCAGGGTTGTCAGGCTCTGGCAGCCCTTAGCTGCTCCCAGTCGGGCAAGATGCTGAGTCTGGCTGGTGTGCTGTTCCTAGTCAGGCCTGCTCAGAGGCCGGCTCAGCAAGGCCAGCTGCCATGCTTTCACCCAGAACTGACTGCAGGGCTCCAGGAGTGGGTCAGGCCTCCAGGACAGAAGCGAGCAGCCCACCCCTTCCCCACACCAGGCTAGGGTGGGCTCTGGTCAATAGCCACGCCACAGTCACATGAGCATGGTGCTCTGCATGTGCCCAGTAGAGCAGGAAATGCTCTGTGAAGGTGGTGAATCTAACACTGAAGAAGTGGAAGGACACAGTGTGCTGAGGGGCAATCCCTCCTCACCACTCAGAACAACTGCTCACATGTATGGACCAGTGATTGTCATGCCAGACCTGTTGCTGAGCACTGTACACAGACTGTCCTATTCAGTCTTCACAGTCAGAATCTAAACTGTACAAATGAAGAGCCTCAGAGAGGCTGGAGAAAGTGCTGTGGGAATCAGAGCTAATGAGCAAATGTGGACCTGAGTCCAGTGTGTACCCCTTCAAAGTCTCTGCTCTGGGAATGTGGGCTCTTTTGGATCAGAAGCCCCAGCAAGGGGTATTTTCCTATCATTTTTCCTGCAGATATTATGACAAGACTGCTTATTTCAACCACATTCTTTTGGAAATAGGGGAGGCAGAGAAGTGATCCAGTGGGGGAACAAAGCTCCCATCTGACCCCAGATGCGGGTGAGGAAAGAGCAGGGGCCTAATTCTCAGGGACAGCAGAGGCTGCAGGAGTTTAATCCATTAGGCAAGGTGAGATTTGTATCAGAAGCCCTGGATCCGCCACCTCACAGCTCTCCAACCACTCATTCACTGATGTCTAATGAACTCTGCTTTGGTTCCTGCCATGTGCAGAAAGGCTCGTGTGGGCTGGGAGGGTGCAAACAGGGACAATCACCACATTTCATAGCTGTACAATCACACTTGACTTTGCCCAGGCGTTCATTTACTGACTGCACACTGTAAGGGACAGAGCACCAGCGATCAGCCAAGCACAGCTAGGGACCTTGTGCAGTTCTCCACTACATTCCCACAGCCGTCTTAGAGAAAGGCATTCTTTTCTCCACTGTGCACACGATGAAACTAAGGCTCAGAAATGTGCGGTGACTTGCCCAAGGTCATCGTATGCTGACGGTGTCCACATGTCCACAATGCCCCAGGAAAAGCTGCATGGCAGTTCAGGGGGATCCTCTCCAGAGCTTCAGGATGACAGAGGCTGGGCACTGGGGCTTCTCTTTGTCCACCTGTCTCACACACAGACGCCTTTCTCAGACACCAGGGAGGCGTGACTGAGCAGGACAGGTCACTGAAGGGGCCACACTCTCCTCTGCCCCCATCAAAGGAGCTCTCCTCTGCAGCTCAGTAATTCAGTAAACTCCTGCTGGAGAAGCCCCAGCACCCAAGAGACAGACTGAGGGAAGGAGGTGAAGCAGGAGAAGCTCCCCCAGCCTGTGCCCCGGCTGGGGTCTTTCTAGCCCACTCAAAGACAAAGAGGAAGCTGGAGGTGTGGTGTGCTCCAGGCTGTGGTGGGACATGACCATTAGGACTGAACTCGCCCCTTTTCAGCTTTAGGAATGCCACATCTCCTAGAGATAGCCCTGCTCCCTGCACAGAGGGCTTTCTGCACGTGAGAAGAAGGGGGAAGAGTGGATAAGAACCTACAGGCTGGAGCACTTGTGCCTCGGTCTGAAGGGACTGAAGTCATTTCCAGATGGAAAATGAATCTGCCTGTGACAGCAGAAGAGATGCTGCCCAGGACATCATGGGCCAAAGCTAAAGTAGCTTTAATTCAGTGGATTCACTGAGGCCACTGAACATTTCCTCGACTCACACCACAGCTGACCCTTCCAAGTACTCCAAAACCAATGCCAATGATTCTGTCAAGGTCTTATTTATTGACTACTTATTGTATGCCTAGAACAGTACCAAGCCTGTCATGTGATTGCACAGATACGCACAATTCAGAGAGGCAAATACCGTCTTTAGTCTCACTATATACAAAAGAAAATGGAGCTTTAAAAAAATTAAGGCATTTGTTCAAGGTCTCAGCTACTAAGTGACAGAAACCAGATCTAAGCATTAGCCTGTACTTTTAAGTGTCATTCTAGCCCTGCCCTTCCCTGATCTGCCATATACTAAATCAGTGGTTCTCGACCTCACCCACACATTGGAATCAGATGTCAAAGTACCACCCCAGAGATTCTTATTTAACTGGTATGGTATATGATCTGAGTATAGGGATTTTAAAACATTCCCCAGAGGAAGCCAATGTGCAGCTGAAGCTGGGAACCATTGCTTTAGATGCTGGAATGAGAACAGCCTCTCCAGGAAGACTTCTCTAATCATCATCACTCAACTGAGTCAATTCCTTTACTCTCAACCCCTGAACCACCATGTATGTACTGCAGTCCCCAATTAAACTCAATCAATAAAGGAAATGACAACTCTGTTGAAATAAAAGTATGGAGAAAGGATTCACTAATTAATAAATGGTGCTGGGAAATGTGATATTAATATGAGAAAAGCATTAGACCCCCATGTCACACCACAGCCCATAATACACTCCAGAGGAAGGAATAAGAAGAAATGAACTGAGCTGACTCTTACTTTCTTGACGTAAGGCATATAGGCAGGGTCTTTATTATAGGAACCATATTCATTCTCCACCTGCACAGCAATGATGGGTCCTCCATGTTTGTACTGGGGAAAAGAGATAATCAGAAGCTGAGTTTTTAGTGGGAACTGTATTAGCTAATTTCACCACACTTATCACCAACTACTGGCAAAACATCCTATTTGAAAGCAAAAGTCTCAAAAGGTTTGGTATATAGTTGAGAGTGACATCAGTTTGACATGGAACAGGAAGCTCCAGGTCACTGTTCCCCAAAAGAAACATCAAATAAACAAGTATGTAATGATTAAAATAACTTTATAGGAGCTCTGGAAAAGAGTCAGATGTTTAAGCAAACAAGTGAACGTCCAATCAAGAAAAAGACACATTCAAAATGGTAGGAGATTTCATGGTGTTTTTGCTCTCCTTGCCCCACCCCCTCCCTGGCATAACACAGTGTAGTCAGAAGGAAGCATCCAAATTCCCAGTTCCCTCCCTCAGGACAGAAAAAGCAAAACTGAACTTGTTTGCAATGTTCTGGGCTTTCTTTGGGCTGCCCAGTGAACTAGTTTCTGTTTCATTTGACTTGGAGCTCAGACAGGAAATGTTGGCATGGTTTGGACCTCAGACTGGAAGCTGCATGTGAAAACTTCAGGGGGACTACAGACCCATGGATGCCTGGAGGCAAGGGATTACAGGCAGAGGAATATGAGAGAATACCTAAGGCCACAAGAAGAAGGTGGAGTGAGACTCTCTGGGTAATTAAGATACGTAAAAGCGGCCAGGGGAAACGTGGAAAAAAAAAGCACACACAGGCCGGACAGGACACGTAGCCAGAAAATATCTGAGAAAATCTTAAGCCTTCACCCTGGGCTGATCTCAAGGCTCAGGAGCCCACTAAACAGTGAAAGTGTTCCCTGCCAGTTTACAAAGACTGGGAGAGGTGACTGTTGTTTCAAATGCCCAATTTTGAACCACAAAAACACAAGGCATGTAAGACACAGGGAAATATGGCTCATTAAAAGGAACAAAATAAATCTCTAGAAACAGTCTCTAAATAAACACACTCACTGGACTTACTAGACAAAGATTTTAAAACAACTGCCATAAGTATTCTCAAAGAGCTAAAGAAATCAAGAAAAGGATATATGAACAAAATAAGAATATCAATAATGAGACAGAAACCATAAAAAAGAACTAAACAGAAATTCTGGAGCTGAAAAATACAATATCCAAATAGAAAAATTTACCATAGGAGTTCAACAGTAGATTCAAACAAGCAGAAGAAAGAACGGGTGAACTTGAACACAGGTCATTTTAAATTATTGAATCTAAAGAGCAAAAAGAAAAAAGAATAAAGAAAAGTGAACAGAGCCTGAGGGATTTATGTAACATCAGTAAGAATACAAATATACTCATTATGGGAACCCCAAAAGAAGAAGAAACAAAAAGCAGATAATTTGAAGAAATAATAGCTGAAAACCTTTCAAATTTGAGGAAACATGGATATACAAATCCAAGAAGCTTTAATGAACTCCAAGAAGCTTTAATGAACTTCTAGTAGCTTTAACCCAGAGATGCATATCAAGACATACTACAATCAAACTGTCAAAAACTAAAGACAAAGAGATTCTTGAACAAGAGGAAAACAACTTGACATGTACAAAGGATCCCCAATAAGACTATCAGTGGATATCTCATCAGAAACGTTGCAGGACAGAGGCAGTGTGATGATATAGTCAAAGTGCTGAAGGAAAAACACTATCAACTGAGAATTCCAAATCCAGCAAAACTGTCCTTCAAAAATGAGGAAGAAATTAAGATATTCTCACACAAATAAAAGGTGAGGGAGTTCATTACCACTAGACTTGTGCTACAAGAAATATTACATGGAGGGGAGTGACGTCAGCATCATGGCGGAGTGAGCTTTCCCATGAATTCTTCCCCCGACAAGATACAACAAAAGCAACAGTCACAGACCAACAACGGAATCCCAGACAGTGAAAACCTAGAGCGGAGGGATCCACACTGCCGCACATCTGAGAGCGGAACGTGCTGGGCCCCCGGAGGAAGTGGGGAGAGGTAAGGAGAACTCCGCTCCCTCCCCATCAGATCAGCGATCCCGGTCCGTGCGGCTCCCAGAGAGGGGGGAGGGGCGGCCCTCGGCGGGGAAACCGTGGCTCTTCGGACTCTCTCAGCCAGTGGGAAACTCCCGCACAGAGGACTCAGAGGAGCCACAGGGCTACCATCAACATCTGAGCGCCCCAGAGAGCGGATAAAGAGGGGCAAAGAAGAAGCCTCCCACGTCAGGGACCCAGAGGGCAAAAGAGAGAGCTCCCCCCTCCCAGCAACCCAGACTGTGCAGCTCGACCAGACCAGACCTAGCGATCCAAGGCAGACCGGATCAAACGATTGGACCCATGGATCGCAGCGGGAAAAAAAAAAAAACAAAACTGCGGATCGCAGCAGAAAAACCGGGGCAGAGCGCAGGGGGCTTAGACTACACAGCCCTTTACCACCAGACAGTGGCAGCAGGTGGAAATTGCAACCAGAGACTTCCAGGATGAGGAAAAACAAAACCAACATAAGAACCACAATGCAAAAATATATGAAATCACCAGACCAGAAACAAAATGACAAGCACCCAGAAATCAACCCCGAAGACACAGAAATCCATAAACTAAATGACAGAGATTTCAAAATAGCTATCATAAAAACACTCAACGAAATACAAGACAAAACAGACAAACAATTCAATGAGATTAGGAGTTTCTTCACAAAAGAGATTGAAATCATAAAGAAAAACCAATCAGTGCTGATGGAGATGAAGAACACAATGGAGGAGATAAAGGAGAATCTGGAATCTTTAAAGAACAGAGCTGACAATATGGAGGAAAGAATTAGTACTTTAGAGGATAGGAATACAGATATACTCTAGATGGAAGAGGAAAGAGAACTAAGACTAAAAAGAAATGAAGAAAGACTCCGAGAAATATCTGACTCTATTAGAAAATGTAACATAAGAATTATAGGTATTCCTGAGGGAGAGGAGAGGGAAAGAGGAAGAGAGGCCTATTCAAGGAAATAATAGCTGAGAATTTCCCAAATCTGGGGAAGGAGCAGGAAATACCAGTAAGCGAAGCCAACAGGACACCTATATATATTAACAGACAAAGGCCTTCACCACGACACCTAGTGGTAAGGCTAGCCAGGGTCAACGACAAAGAAACAATATTAAGGGCACCTAGCCAGAAACAAAAACTCACGTACAAAGGAACTCCCATCAGGCTCTCAGCGGATTTCTCAACAGAAACTTTACAGGCTAGAAGAGACTGGAATGATATATTCAAAATACTGAAAGACAAAAACTTTCAGCCAAGAATACTCTAGCCAGCAAAAATATCCTTCAAATATGATGGAGAAATAGTAACTCTCCCAGATAAACAAAAGCTAAGGGAGTTCATGGCCACGAGACCCCCACTACAAGAAATACTCAAGAAGGCCCTCAGGCCTGAAAAAAAGAAGAGAAAGGGAACACAAAGCTTGGAGGAAGGAGAAAAGTAGGTAGACAAACTCAGAAAAATAGTAGATCTTTACCGGAATAGGTTAGCAACCACTTAAATACTCAATTCAAAGATCAAAGGAAGAAATTCACCAAAAATAAATTTAACCTCATCACTGTAAACACACAGCCACAACACAAGATAGAATAAGGTATAACAAAGACAACTTAGAAGGGGAAGAGGAAAGTGACTGAATTGACTTAGTATAAGGAAATAGGAGGCCATCAGATAATGGACTATCTCATACACAAGATTTTTTGCCCAAACCTCAAGGTAACCACTAAACAAATAATCAAAGCAAAACCACATATGATAAACAAAGAGAAAACTAGAAGAGTCATAAGACAGAACAACCAAACTGAATTGGCAGTCCAAAACAAATGGGACAAGAAACAAAGGAAATGCAAAAGAACCAGAAAATAAGTGACAAAACAGCAACATTAAGCCCTCATATATCAATAATTACCCTAAATGTAAATGGATTGAACTCTCCAATCAAAAGAAACAGAGTGGCAGGATGGATTAAAAAGCAAGACCCAACAATATGCTGCCTTCAGGAAACACATCTTAGCACTAAAGACAAGCATAGGCTCAGAGTGAAAGGATGGAAGACAATACTCCAAGCTAAGGGCAAACAAAAGAAAGCAGGTGTTGCCATACTCATATCAGAAAAAGTAGACTTCAAGATAAAACAGGTTAAGAAAGACAAAGAAGGGAAATATATAATGATAAAAGGGACACTCCATCAAGAAGACATATCACTTATAAATATATATGCACCCAACATAGGAGCACCAATGTACATAAAGCAACTATTAACAAACCTAAAAGGAGAAATCAACAACAACACAATAATATAGTAGGGGATCTTAACACCCCACTTACAGCAATGGATAGATCATCCAGACAAAAAGTTAATAAAGAAATAGTAGACTTAAATGAAAAACTGGACAAGATGGACCTAGTAGACATATACAGAGCACTCCATCCAAAAACAGCTGACTACACGTTCTTCTCAAGCGCGCATGGAACATTCTCTAGGATAGACCATATGTTGGGAAACAAAGCAAGCCTCAATAAATTTAAGAAGATTGAAATCATAACAAGCATCTTTTCAGACCATAAGGCTATGAAACTGGAAATGAACCATGAAAAAAAAACTGGGAAAGTGACAAAAATGTGGAGATTAAACAACATGCTACTGAACAACCAATGGATCATTGATGAAATTAAAGGAGAAATCAAAAACTATCTGGAAACAAACGAAAATGATAACATGCCATATCAAACCATATGGGATGCAGCAAAAGCGGTCCTGAGAGGGAAACTCATAGCGATACAAGCCCACCTTAACAAACAAGAAAAAGCCCTAATAGGCAACCTTAAATTACACCTAACAGAACTAGAAAAAGAAGAACAAACAAAGCCCAAAGCCAGCAGAAGGAGAGAAATAATAAAAATCAGAGCAGAAATAAATGAAATTGAGACCAAAAAAACAGTAGAAAGGATTAATGAAACAAAGAGTTGGTTCTTCGAGAAGATAAACAAAATCGACAAACCCTTAGCCAGGCTTACTAAGAAAAAAAGAGAAAAGGCTCAAGTAAATAAAATTAGAAATGAAAGAGGAGAAATTACAATGGATACCATGGAAATACAGAGGATTATAAGAGAATACTATGAGAAATTATATGCCAACAAATTGGACAATCTAGAAGAAATGGATAAATTCTTAGACTTATACAACCTCCCAAAATTGAACCAAGAAGAAATGGAGAATCTGAATAGACCAATAACAAGTAAAGAGATTGAAATAGTAATCAAAAACCTCCCAAAAACTAAAAGTCCAGGACCAGATGGCTTCTCCAGTGAATTTTACCAAACATTCAAAGAAGAATTAATACCCATCCTCCTCAAACTATTCCAAAAAATAGAGGAAGATGGAACACTTCCTAAATCATTCTATGAGGCCAACATCACCCTGATACCAAAACCAGACAAAGACAATACAAAGAAAGAAAATTACAGGCCAATATCGCTGATGAACATTGATGCAAAAATCCTCAACAAAATATTGGCAAACTGAATACAACAATACATTAAAAAGATCATACACCATGATCAAGTGGGATTTATACCAGGGACACAGGGATGGTTCAACATCCGCAAATCAATCAACGTGATACATCACATCAACAAAACAAAGAATAAAAACCACATGATCATCTCAATAGACGCAGAGAAGGCATTTGACAAGATACAACATCCATTTATGATAAAAACTCTCAATAAAATGGGAATAGAAGGAAAGTACCTCAACATAATAAAGGCCATATATGACAAACCCACAGCCAACATCATACTCAACGGGGAAAGACTGAAAGCCATTCCTCTGAGAACAGGAACGAGGCAGGGCTGCCCACTCTCACCACTCCTGTTCAACATAGTACTGGAGGTTTTGGCCAGAGCAATTAGGCAAGAAAAAGGAATAAAAGGAATCCAAATAGGTAACGAAGAAGTGAAACTCTCACTATTTGCAGATGACATGATTGTATATATAGAAAACCCTAAAGAATCTGTTGGAAAACTATTAGAAACAATCAACAACTACAGCAAAGTTGCAAGGTACAAAATCAATCTACAAAAATCAGTTGCATTTCTATATGCTAATAATGAACTAACAGAAAGAGAGCTCAAAAAGATAATAGCATTTACAATTGCATCAAAAAGAATAAAATACCTAGGAATAAATCTTATCAAGGAGGTGAAGGACCTATACAATGAGAACTACAAGACATTATTGAGGGAAATCCATGATGACATAAAGAAATGGAAAGATATCCCATGCACGTGGATTGGAAGAATAAACATAGTTAAAATGTCTATATTACCTAAAGCAATCTACAGATTCAATGCAATCCCAATCAGAATCCCAATGACATTCTTCCCAGAAATAGAAAAAAGAATACTAAAATTTATATGGGGCAACAAAAGACCCCGACTAGCTAAAGAAATCCTAAAGAAAAAGAACAAAGCAGGAGGCATCACAATCCCTGACTTCAAAACATACTACAAAGCAATAGTAATCAAAACAGCATGGTACTGGTACAAAAACAGACACACAGATCAATGGAACAGAATTGAAAGCCCAGAAATAAAACCACACATATACGGACAGCTAATTTTCGACAAAGGTGCTAAGAACATGCAATGGAGAAAGGAAAGTCTCTTCAATAAATGGTGTTGGGAAAACTGGACAGCCACATGCAAAAGAATGAAAGTGGACCATGTGCTATCGCCATTCACAAAAATTAACTCAAAATGGATCAAAGACCTGAAGGTGAGACCTGAAACTATAAAACTCATAGAAGAAAATATAGGCAACACACTATTTGACATTGGTTTTAAAGGAATCTTTTCGGATGACATGCCTACCCAGACTAGGGAAACTAAAGAAAAAATAAACAAGTGGGACTTTATCAGATTAAAGAGCTTTTATAAGACAAATGAAACCAGAATCAAGATGAACAGACAACCAACCAGCTGGGAGAGAATATTTGCAAAACATACATCTGACAAGGGGTTGATCTCCATAACATATAAAGAACTCACACAATTGAACAACAAAAAAAACAAACAACCCGATCAAAAAATGGGCAGAGGAAATGAAGAGACACTTCTCCAAGGAAGATATACAGATGGCCAATAGGCACATGAAAAGATGCTCAACATCACTAATCATCAGGGAAATGCAAATCAAAACAACACTAAGATACCACCTCACGCCTGTTAGAATGGCTATAATCACCAAGACAAAAAACAACAAATGTTGGAGAGGATGTGGAGAAACAGGAACCCTCATACACAGCTGGTGGGAATGCAAATTGGTGCAGCCTCTATGGAAAACGGTATGGAGATTCCTCAAAGAATTAAAAATAGAGATGCCCTATGATCCAGCCATCCCACTACTGGGAATCTATCCAACGCACCTGAAATCAACAATCCAAAGAGGCTTATGCACCCCTATGTTCATTGCAGCATTATTCACCATAGCCAAGAAGTGGAAGCAACCTAAGTGTCCCTCGACTGACGATTGGATTAAGAAAATGTGGTATATATATACAATGGAATACTACTCAGCCATAAAAAAAGACAAAATCGTCCCATTTGCAACAATATGGATGGGCCTGGAGCGTATTATGTTAAGTGAAATAAGCCAGAAAGAGAAAGACAAACACTGTATGAAAACTCATATGTGGAATATAAACCAACACATGGACAGAGAAAACTGGACTGTGGTTACCAGGGCAGTGGGGGTGGGGGGTGGGCACAAGGGGTGAAGGGAGTCATATATGTGGTGATGGACAAACAAAAATGTACAACCCAAAATTTCACAATGTTAGAAACCATTAAAACATCAATAAAAAAAAAAAATATTACATGGAGTCCCTCAAGTGGAAATGAAAGGCATATGAACATATAAAGTTCTCTGGTAAAGGTAAATATGTAAAAACCAGTATTATTACAATATTAGTTTATAATGCCACCTCTTATTTTTTACAGGATTTAAAAGACAAATGCAAAAAAAATAATTATAAATCTATTTTAATGGGTACACAATATCTAAAGATGTAATTTGTGATATCAATAACATAAAGGGGGAACAGAGCTGTAAAGGAGCAGACTTTTTGTATATGATTGAAGTTAAGTTGGTATCAATATCAGATAGAATGTCATAACGTTAGGACAGTATATGTAATCCTCATGGTAAACACATCAAAAATATCTACAGAATATACAGGAAAGGGAATCAAAACCTGTCACTACAAAAAATCAACTAAATACAAAGGAAGGCAGTAATGGAGGAGATGAGAGAGAAAAAAGCTGTAAGACATACAGAAAACAAATAACAAAATGGCAAAAGTAAATGCTTCCCTATCAGTAATTACTTTAAATGTAAATGTATTAAACTCCCCAACCAAAAGACATAGACTTGCAGAATGGATTAAAAAATCAGTACCCAACTATATGCCATCTACAAGACACTCACCTTAGATCTAAGGACACACACAGGTCGAAAGTGAATGGATGGAAAAAGATATTCCATGCATATAGTAACCAAAAGAGAGCAGGGGTGACTGTACTAATATCAAACAAAATAGACTTTCAGTCAAAAACTGTTAGAAAAGACAAAAAGGATGTTATATTATATATACGTACATATATACATACATACATATATTATATATAATGATAAAACAGTCAATTTAGAAGATAAAACAATTATATATGTGCCAAACACCAGAGCTCCAAAATATATGAAGAAAATATTTACAGAATTAAAGACAAAAAAGACAGCTCTATAGTAACAGTAGGAGACCTCAATACCCCATTTTCAATAATAGATAAAATAACCAGACAGAAGATCAATAAGGAAAGAGAGGACTTGAAAAACATTATAGACCAATTGGAGCTAGCAAATATATATACAACACTCCATCCAACAACAGCACAATGCACATTTTTCTCAAGGGCACACAGAACATTCTCTAGGATAGACCATATGTTAGGCCACAAAACAAGTTTTAATAAATTTTTAAAAGATTGAAATCATACAAATTATCTTTTCCAATCACAACAGAACAAAACTAAAAACCAGCAGCAGAGAAAACTGAAAAATTCACAAATATGTGGAAATTAAGTGACACATTCTTAAACAACCAGTGACTCAAGAAAGAAATCACAGGGAAATTAGAAAATATACTGAGACAAATGAAGATGAAAACACAATGTAACAAACTTATAGGATACAGTGAAAGCAGTGCTACAAAGGAAATTTATAACTATAAACACATTAAAGAAGAAAGGTCTCAAGTCAACAACCTAACTTTTCACCTTAAGAAACGAGAAAAAGAGAAACTAAACCCAAAGGTAGCAGAAGGAAGAAAGTAATAAAGATTAGAGCAGAGATAAAAATAGAGACTAGAAAAGCAATAGAGAAAAATCAACAAAACCAAGAGTTGGTTCTTTGAAAAGATCAACAAAGTTGACAAACCTTTAGTTAGATTAACTTCAAAGAAGAGAAAATATTCAAATAACTAAAAATCAAAAACAAAATCGGAGATGTTGCTACCAATTTTATAGGAACAAAAAGGATTATAAGAAAGGAATATGAAAAATTGTATGCCAACAAATTGGATAACCTAGACGAAATAGACAAATTCTAGAAACACACAACATGCCAAGACTCAATCACGAATAAACAAAAAATCTGAGATCTGTAACTAGTAAGGAGATTGACACCAATTCTTCTCAAACTCTTCCAAAAAATTTGAAAAAGAGGGGACACTTCCAAACTCATCCTATGAGGTCAGTATTACCAAAGTCAGAAAAAGACTCTGTAAGAAAAGAAAACTATAGACCAATATCCCTGATGAACATTGATGCAAAAATCTTCACCAAAATACTAGCAAACTGAATTCAACAGCATATTAAAAAGATTATACACCATGAACAAGTGGGATTTATTCCTGAATGCAAGGATAGCTCAATGAAAATCAATGTAATACACCACATGAACAAAATGAAGGAAAAAAAAAACCACTTGATCATCACAATTGATGCAGAAAACGATTTGACAAAATTCAACTTGCTTTCATACTAAAAACACTCAACAAATTACGAATACAAGGAAACTATCTCAACATAATAAAGGCTATATATGAAAAGTCCACAGCCAATCTCATACTCGATGGTGAAAGACTGAAAGCCTTTCCTCTAAGATTAAGAAAAAGACAAGGATTCCTGCTTTCACCGCTCATATTCAACACAGTATTGAAAGTTTTAGCCAGAGCAGTTAGCAAAAAAAAAGAAATAAAAGGCATCCAAATTGGACAGGAAGAAGTAAAATCATCTGTGTTTGCAGACAACATGATCTTATGTAGAAAATCATAAAGATTCCACACAAAAAAAAACTATTAGCACTAATAAGCAAATTCAGAAAACTTTCAAGATACAAAATCAGTGCACAAAATATTCAATTCTGTTTCCATACACTACCAATGAACAATTCTATTTACAATAGCATCAAAAATAAGACACCAATAAATGGAAAGACAACCTGTGTTTATAGATTGAAAGACTTAATAGTGTTAAGATGTCAATGCTACAGTGACCTACAGAGTCAGTGCAATTCCTATCAAAATCCCAATGATGTTTTTGCAGAAATAGAAAAATCCAACCTAAAATCTGTATGGAATCTCAAGGGACCCTGAAGAGCCAAAAACAATGTTGGAAAACAACAGAACAAAGTTGGAGGTCTCACACTTCCTGATTTCAAAACTTACTATAAAGTAACCAAAACAGTGTGGTACTGGCATAAAGACAGTCATATAGACCAAAGGAATAGAATAGAGGCCAGAAATAAATTCACACACGTATGGTCAAATGATTTTGAACAAGAGTGCCAAGACCATTCAATGGAAAAGAATGGTTTTCTTCAACAAATGGTGGTGAGAAAACTGAATATCCACATACAAAAGAATGAAGTTGCACTCTTACTTTACACTGTATACAAAAATTAACTCAAAACAGATCATAAGCCTAAAAATAAGAGCTAACACTATAAAACTCTTAGAGAAAAACACAGGGGAGAAGCTTCATGACATTGGGTTTGGCAATGATTTCTTGGATATGGAACCAAAAGCAAAGGCAACAAAAGAAAAAATAGATACGTTGGACTTAATCAAAATTAAAAACTTCTGTGCATGAAAGGACACAATCAACAAGAGTAAGAAGGCAATCCTTGGAATGGGAGAAAATATCTGCAAATCACGTATCTGATAAGAGATTGATACCAGAATATCTAATGAACTTCTACAACTCAACAACAACAAAAAACAAACAACCCAATTGAAAAATGAGCAAAGAATCTGAATAACTATTTCTCCAAAGAAGATATACAAATGGCCAGTAAGCACATGAAAAAATACTCCACATCAATAATCATTATGGAATTCAAATCAAAACCACAATGAGATACCTAACTTTACACCTAGTTAGGATGACTTTTATCAAATAAACAGAAAATAACAAGTGTGGGCCATGATATCAAGAAATTGGAACTTTGTGCATTGCCCATGAGAATATAAAATGGTGCAGCTGTGGAAAATGTATGGCAGTTCCTCAAAATATTAAACACAGACTAACCATATCATCCAGCAATACCACTTCTGAGTTTATATCCAAAAGAAGTGAAAACAGGGACTCGAACAGATATTGTACCCCCATGTTCATAGCAGCATTATTCATAATAGGTAAAAGCAACCTAACTGTCCATTAATGAATGAATGGATAAACAAAATGTGGTATATGCATACAATGGAATATTATTCAGCCTTAAAAGGGAAGGAAATTCTGACACATGCTACAACATGAAGGATATTATGCTAAGTGAAAGAAGCCAGTCACAAAGGGACAAATACTGTATGATTCCATTTATATGAGGCCCTATTCATAGTGGTCAAATTCATAGAGACAGAAAGTAGAATGGCGGTTGCCAGGGACTATAGAGAGGGGAATGGGGAGTTAGTGTTTAACGGGCAGAGTTTCAGTTTGGGAAAATGTAAAAGTTGCGGAGATGGGTGGTGGTGATGTTTGCACAACCATGTGAATGTACTTAACGCCAATGGCGTGTACACTTAAAAATGGTTAAAATGGTAACTTTTATGTTATGTACATTTTACCACAATAAAAAATAAAATAATTATGTTATATCCAGAAGAAAAATTGTTTTGATAGGTTTGGTATGCCATTTCCCTGTTTAAGAATACTTCTTTTTTTTTTTTTTAATTTTATTTATTTATTTTTCCCCCAAAGCCCCAGTAGATAGTTGTATGTCATAGCTGCACATCCTTCTAGGTGCTTTAAGAATACTTCTGAGCCACATTCCTGGCATGACCTTCCCGACTGCCCCCACCCCTACCTCTACCACCCAACCTACTACAACATGCTGAATCCTCTTGGTAATCCCGTCTTCCTTGCAAAAATCTAGGCCAATAATTTCCTAGCTTCTTGCTTCTTTCATAATTAGGGCTGCCAGATTGAGTAAATAAAAATACAAGATACCCAGTTACACTTGATTTACAATGAATAATTTTCTATATAAACAGTGAATTTTTTTTTTTGAGGGAGATTGGCCCTGCACTAACATCTGTTGCCAATCTTCCTCTTTTTCGTTTTTCTCCCCAAAGCCCCAGTACATAGTTGTGTATCATAGTTGTAAAGTTGTAGCTTTTCTACATGGGACACCGCCTCAGCATGGCTTGATGAGAGGTGAGTCAGTCCTCGACCAGGATCCGAACCCTCGAACCCCGGGCCGCCAAAGAAGAACACGTGAACTTAACTGCTATGCCACGGGGCCAGTCCCAACAATGAATATTTTTTAATGTAAGTATGTCCCATGCAATATCTGAGTCATATTTATACTAAAAAATTATTCCTTGTTTATCTGAAATTCAAACTTAACTGAGTGTCCTGTGTTTTATTTGCCTACCCTACAAATGATCAAACAGTTCCTTTGATCTATGTGTGCTGTGAATAATATTCCAAACCATTGACTCAAGAGCAATTTTTATGGATGTACTAATTTCTCAGTGTCACTCTCCTTGTTTTTACACAAGCAATTGGGTTAATTATTCCCATTTCTGCTTTTTTATTGCTTCCAATCATTACATGCAATGTTAAGATACTATCTCATAAAAACTCATTTTAATACATGTTTTGAATAATAAATGTGTCCCATGCAGCACCTTTTTAGTAGCAGAAGGATGTGCCTTGAAAAGCCATCAATTGTAATTTTATAATTCCAAGAAGTCCTGCTGTCTTATAGGCAAGGGCCCGTCCGTTTCCACTCCTCCTCATGTAGAACTGAACCATTGTGCTACTGGGACACCGACAGGTGGGTGTTTTCCAGTTATCAAGGCATCAAGTGTTGCAGCTCTGGCACTGTGCGGGGCAGTGTAAGCACTGTCCCTCCTGGGACAACACTGAAACAGACGTCTTTGAAAAGACCACCACTGCAAGCCCCTCCCGCTACAGATCTCAGGCGTGGGGATCTCGGGGGGGGGGGGCGGGGAGAATGTGTTCCTATGTTGAAAGGCACTGCGAGCCCCTTGGCCTGAGAGCTAACCTAGGACTCTTTACTCCCAGTAGGAAGACAGGTGACGATCAAAGAGACTGCTTGCTTTTACCTGGAGTGGCACCACCCTGGACATCAGGTGATCAAAATAAAGGTCCACTGCTTCGGTGAAGCCCTTGTACGTTGTTCTCAGCCTCATGCCAGAATCTTGGAGCAACCAGCTTGAATACAAAGGGAGGAGGGGGATTAGTTTCACTGTTTGTGGGACTGCTCTGGGCGGGGATGGTGGAGTGAAAGGAAGCAGCTTCAGAGTGCTCAGGAATGGGTCTGGAGCCCACTCCCACCCCGCCACCTCCACTCAGCCAGGAAGGCAGGAGTAGTTCCAGCTGAATGAGGAGCAAGCCCTACAGCTCAAGCCCTGCACTCCGCACTGCTTCCCACCCAAGGACGCCTGCACGGGCAGGGTTTATCTCCAGCACACGGCTCTAGGTCTAGCTGCTAGTCAAGAGGGAGAAAAGCTTTTCACTGGACACCAGAACCAGTTTTCAAGCATTTACTATACAATCTCATTACAAAAGGGTGAAGACAAAAGGATTAAGAATCACTGGGACTGGAGAAGGACACAGACGCAACCTTCCAGTGTCACCCAGAAAAACCAGCCTGAAGCAGAGGCTGAGAGGCTAATCTGGCTTCCCCCACTCTGGTCCAGCTGCTCTCCATGCTGACCTGGCTGGCTCATTTGCATCAGCCTCATCAGCCATTAAGCGCTCAGCTGAGCAAGAGTAAGTCTTCCCACAGCCCCTCTGTTGTGACCACATTCCCCAGATGAACACAGAGCATTAGTTCCAGAGCTGGAGTCAAGGTATTTCTCCTTCTCACCTGAAATTCTGAGAAAACACTTACATTTTCTTACAAAAGGCTCTGATACTTCTCTTGCCCTGCTTTGGAAGTCCTGAACAGGGTCAGAAAATTATCATTTTATGTTAGATAAAAATGGATGAGGAGAGAGCGGTCTCCTCTAGACTGACACCTCCATGTTCCATCTCACGTGGAACAAGTCTGGTTTCTCATCCCCACTGGGACCCTGCCAGTGTCCCAGAGCCCCCAGCTCGGCCACCCCAGGGTGTGCCCACGTACCCCTCTTCCATGCGACCAGGATCTGAATGGACAGGAGTGGCACAGGGGAGGTCTGAGTACTGGGGCTCCCCACCGCTTCTGAGCTAAGACTTAAATCCTGTCCTCCTCTGTGCCCGTTCCAGCTAAGCCTGAGGACATTACTGACACAGATTTCTAATCCCCAGGTGTGGGGGAGGCCACTCTGGCTGTGTGCACAGCCTTGTTGGCACTCTTGCCAAGCTGCACAGCACAGCAACAGAGAAGTGATCCCGGGCAGTGGAAGAGATGGAGACAGATCCTGCCTGTGCTCCCCAGGGAAGGGCTGGGTCATGCTGGAAACAAGAGAGAAAACACGGCTGAGGCTGGTGGCTCTGCTGTGGGGTGAGGCCATTCCCACAGGAGAAGGCATGACAAACAGGATCAGCCTTCTTCCCTCTTGGGATGGCAGGGGGTGGGGGGAGAGTGGGTCTAACCATCTGGAACACTGTGAGGAAGGGAAAGATTATGCCTATTAACGAGAAAATCTCGTTGCCGGACATTAATGGCAATAACGATGAGGATGAGGAATGAATGTGGTGCCAGGTGATTCTGGTCCAGATTTCCACTCTAACCACAGAGCACTCTACTGACCTCAGCGGAAACGACGCATCCTAAGATAATTCATTAGGTCCTGAGATTTGAAGATAAAAGATAAAACAAAAAGAATAATTTGTTTCTCTTATACTTTAACAAAATACTTGGACTTAAAAAGAAAATGCTTGGTAACATCCCTAAAAAACACGCAGGGCAGGTTTGATTTTTCCCATTTTTTAGACAGGGAAAGTAAGGTCCAGAGAAGAATAATGGCCTGACTGAGGTCCCAGCCCCACAGTAGAGCCCTGATGAAGTGAACTGCCTGCGGATGGCCAGCCCTGATCCTGCAGCTTGCCATATAAAAACCACATGGAATTTGACAGGGGCAATAACTGTAACATCATTTTAAATGACCTCCATTGGATGCCACTTATTCTAAAAAAGAACTTAAGTACAGAATGAAAAAATATACTTTAAAAGCAAAATAAACCTACATTTGTGATTAGCGTTTTGCACAAGCACAGAGGCCAGCTCAAGCTGCACCTGGAGCCTCTCACAGCCCCACTCACCTGGGCAAGCCCCCGAGGTCGATCTCACTGCAGATGTAGGGGCCTGGACGCAGAATCACCCACAGCCCGATCTCCGCAGCAGTCAGGACAAAGGCCCTAGGGAGGTCAAGGTCAGCAACTCTCACGCCCTCAGAGTGGAGGGCGAGGCCCAGCCAGCACACATCACATCGCAGGGTGGCGGAGCTGCCAGCTCCTCTCCTCGCTTGCCTTCCTCGCCAACCAGGGAGACTGGGGTGAGTGAAGGGGAGGCCGCAGCCCCTGCCCCCAGCAGAGTAGGGAATCCCTACACCAGCTCCCAGCCTAGGACTGTCTGCACAGCCCCACTGGGGCATGAAGAGGAGGGCAGCAGACAGGGTACAGGGGGGCCCTAACAGTGAACCTGACCCCAACGGCCTTGCCACCCCAGAGGGGCAACCCCTGTCCCAGCCCAGGTGGCTGGGCCACACTGCAGAACGGGGTCGACACTTGGGATTAGGCACCTCTGGGCTGCAGTGAGAGGTCTGGGCTCAGAGGAGGCAGGCCCAGACCCTGGGAGTAACAGGGTCAGGGCTGCAGAGCGTCTGCTGACCTTGACCTGGATGCAGAGCCTTTCCCACTGTCCTGAGAACGAGGCTCCAGACCCTGGTCTCTCTCTGGTTCTCAAGCAGAGCCAAGATGCCCCTACGGCTCCTAATCAACCCCAAGGAGCTACCTCTCTGCCTCCCCTCTCTGCCTCCCCTACCCAGGCCAGGTCACAGAAGCAGCAACAGCACATACTCCAGGTCCAGGTTCCCAGAGAAGTCAAATCTGCCTCTTTCCGGCTCATGGAGGTTCCACGGAACGTAGCTGTAATAGGAAAGATAATTATAGGCCGAGCTTTTCATTTATTCCACTTCAACTCTAAGATTACCTTTTTTATCCCTAAAACCCCTTATGATGGTTGAAGATGTATTTCTTAAGTACATCATGTATTTCTTAATGACGTCAGGACTAGAACCGAGAACTAACTGAAGAGATCTAGGAGCCTTAGTGAATCCAGGGCAGGTCCCTGGGGGACTGATACCCTCAGCTCCTTAGAAGAAGGGAGAAAAGGCCAACAAGATTGGGGTGAAGCATGAGATCTGACCACAGGTCAGCCTGAGTGTGTGCTCCCCTTTCCTCCCTCCCTCCTCATCTCTGCCTCTCTCTCCTCATTGTAGAAAAAGAAGTAACTTCATAGAAAAACAGTTAAAAGTACAGTAAGAGAAAACCTTATTTACCAATCCTGTTTTTACTGAAGCATCCAGAATTTCAACCTGTAACAGAATAGAGGTTCTAACTCTAAAGAGAAGATAAGGAAATGAAGTAAGTTCTTCAAGGAACCCAACTCAAGAGGCAGAAGGGATGGAGTGACGTGTGATAGCCATGACAGCTGCTCCTCTCCTGGCCTCCCACCCACCCCGGCTTCTAGTGGCCCCCCACCAGCTGCAGAGTGGACACAGGTAAAGTGCACAGGGCTTGCTTGCCTCCCATTCACACTCAAGAGTTTCATATTGAAGGAAATAGAGATTATCCCGCTTTTATAAGGCAAAGGCTCCCCCTGCAGTGTTCCTACATGCTCTGGGAGTCCTGTCATTTGTCAGTGTACCCCCAGGATCAGAACTTACATATGCAAATAAATGGACCCTTTAAGTAATCCTTCTGGAGAATGACACACACTTGTGTCAACCTTGCTGTGGTAGCTCAGAACACTCCTGTGACTCGTGTTAGAAATTGTCTTCAAAGCCAGTTCATAAACCAGCCAAGAAAATCCATGTCCTTGATTTGTAATCACATAATTTTGCCTGAAATTTGAATAACCCAGCCTAATAACCCATTTTATTTCATAGACTTGGATCCAAATATCTTTTGGAAATTCTGAAAAATAAATCCACAAAATGATGAAGATTTTTCACAACTGAGCATATTTTTTAACTGATTTGCACATTCAACATTTTACTGAGTGCCTACCATGTGCCAATCACTGTGCTGGGGGCTAGAATGAAAGCCACAGCATTCTGAAGACAATTCCAGGAAGGAATGCTGAAAACTTCTGACAGCCTCTCAAGGTGGCTATTTTGAAGAAGACTACATTCATTTGCCGTATAAATTGGTGGGGGGGGGGTGGAGTGCTTGTTAAAGAATTACGTATGATAATTTAATCTCCCCTACATCTATACTTGCCTCCTTCACTACATTCTCTTGTACACCATTGCCCTTTCTGTTCCTCTAGACTTCATATCCATGTCCCATCTTTCCATCCTCACTAATGGGGAGTGCTGTAGGGATTTAGAGGAAGGGAGACTGTCTAACCGGCAGACTGAGGCATATTAGCTCAAAGATTCTCTTCAGGGGCTGCTCAGGTTTAGGATCTGCCAGGGCTCACCCATCCCGACTCAACGGAGACCCCCAGGCTGGGCTCCCATGAGGCAGCCCAGGATACAGCCACGAGGAGCCCTACTTAGTCACCAGGCTTGGTGGCAGGGGGTGGGGGCAGCACTCACGTGGTGAGGGTATTCAAGCCACAGGCTTTCATCTTCAGCAAGCGGTCCCTCCAGTATTCCTTGGGTACACGGAAGTAGTGCACAGAGCCCCCAAAGATCCAGAAGGTGGAGTCCTCCAGCATAAAGTTTTGGCCTTTTGCCTGCAGCCCTGACTGGCGGTGTCTTAGCCATGGAGAGATCAGATTACGCCAGTTCAACCTGCAAAGAGAAAGGGCAGTGGGGAAGCCTCGAAGCTCTTCTTTGGCAGTGAGCAGGGGCACAGAGAAGTGACAGGCTTCCTCTCCTCCTGTGCAGGCCCTCAGCATTTCTTTCTAAAGAGGGCCTGCTTCCAGGGCATTCAGAAAAGGCTCCCCACACCCCGACTCAGGCAACCCTTGGAAGGAGTGTTTCTTCAGCACCACGCACTCATAAAGGGGCGAAGCAAGCTGAGGCTGCAGTCAGAAACGAGAGCAACAACGTGCAACACGGAGACTGCGTGCTACCAAGAGCAAGGACGAGGCGGGCACAGCGCATGGGAAGGGCGTTCTCAGTGGGCTGAGAAGCTGCCTTCTCGTGCTAGGGACTCCGGGCGGGGGTAACACCAGGTTCCTATGATAGCCAGCTCTTCTAGGCCATTTGACTGAACATCAAAACAGCAACCACTTCATACAGTACCTCTGAGCCACCTCATGGTCACAGCTGCCCTGCTCGAGGTATAGATACCTGGAAAGAGGCAGCTGGGTTAGAAATAGCATCTATCATGGACCAAATTTCCAGGCCTTAATTATTATCTGAATATCAAGCGTCAGCCAAGAGATAATCCAGCACAACAGAGAGCCCTACCCGAACGGGCTGTTGCAAATCTTTAGTCCCGAAAAGCACCTCTTGGCATCTCTTGGGTTGGCCAAGGGGAGCCCCTCAAATTGATCCCCGTGACTCAGTGCTCCTAAAATTCCCTCTCTCCCTCTTTTCCACCCAGTCTCCTGAAGGTCATGAGAGAAAGCCAGCAAGAGAAACTATGGAACAGGCAAGTTTCCCACCAGGAAATTTAGGAAAATTGGAGACAGAAAAACAAGAGTGTGAGCAGTCTGAGGCAAAAGCAAATTTTAGTTGCTATTGTGAAAGACGACAAGAGTGGAGCCATATTAAAATAGAGCCAGAGCAGCCATTTCAGAGGAACTGTCTTGCACTTCTTGTTTTCTTTATCTTCCAAACTAGACCTGACAGCCAACCTTCCAAGAAGTCAGTAAGGACAAGAATAGCCTGTTTGTAAAGACTGACAGAACTGGACTTTGCTGGTGACAATCTCAACCAATCAATGAAGTACAAGTCTAGCCTTACCTCATCTAGCACCACTGAACTCTCCTGTAATACAATTCACCCCATCCTCCCTTTTTCCATAAAACCCTAAGCCCCTCTCCTGTAATCGACAGTATTTGGGTTTCTACCTGAATCTATGCTCCCCAAATTACAATTCTTTGATCCCAAATAAATGCTTTGTCTCTTAAACTGGTTTCTGTTTTTGTAGGTTGACATCTGGTGTCAGAAGTGGGTTCTGAAGCGATCTCACCTTCGCATAGCTGTGTCCCCAGGAAACGAGTTCAGTACCCACATGAGCCCCCTGTGTGCTCAGCTGCTTCTACAGACAGCTGACGCCTCTGATCATGGGACCTTTCAGGCTCCAGCCCCTCTCTGAGTTGAGGTCAGTGCCTTTCTTCGGGATTGGTGTAGTGGCTTTCATCATTGCAGGAGAGGTTTCTCTCAAGCAGGCAGGGGACTCCCTGGTTAGGAAGCCGACACAACTTTTGCTGTGGGAGGGGACTTCCTTGGTAGATATGTGAGTACTTTGAATTTTGGAGGGGATTCCCTTGGTAAAAATTTTTGCTTAGACAAACTTTGCTGTAGGTTAATATGCACATGAGGTAACAGTTACTGCTAAGGGACATCCTAAAAGCCAAAGCCACAAAATTGGTGGGCACAGGCTGAGCACTTAAGAGCCATTAGGGTGCTTGCTACCTTAAGAAGGTTCCCATGATAGGATAAGTTGGTCATGGAACAGGTCAGACTGACCCTAGGTCACTCATCAACCTCAAGAAAACTTCCATGCAATGAGGTACCCTGTAAAAACATCACAGAATCCCCAACCCCACAGCACATCACTTATAGGTATTAGCTTGGATGCAAGAAACACAAGGCTTATCTAACCCTATTGATATGCATATAAAAAACCCTATTACCCTTCTAACTTGTGCGCTTTCCTTTACCATGGGACTTTCATTTTCTAAAGTTTCCCAAGAAGTTCCTTCCTCAGGAACTCCAGCTGGGTTTATATTTAAAAACTTTAGTTCTTTCACCTGTAAATTTTTGTCCTAGTGGACTGACAGTACTAAAGAATGATTTAAAATTACAGTAGCCAGTAATGCTTAAGTTCGCACGCTCCACTTCAGCGGCCCAGGGTTCACAGGTTTGGATCCCAGGCGCAGACTTCCACACTGCTCATCAAGCCATGCTGTGGCGGCATCCCATATACAAAAAGTAGAAGAGGATGGGCACAGATGTTAGCTCAGGACCAATCTTCCTCACCAAAAACAAAAAAAAAATTACAGTGGTCACTGGGGCTCCTTTGAGCTTCCAAAACTTGTCTTTTTACACACTAGATTTGAGAACCACAGACCAGACAAATTAGATGAAATCTTTAACTTCTAAAGAGACCAGTGCACCACTTTCCGGCACACCAGCTTAAAAACTATGGTTCTGGAAGCTATAAATATTTACAAAGAACAGCAAGATCTTACCAGGCTTGTTTCGTGTCCTGAGAGCTTGGCTTAGTAACCGTCAGGTTGGGGGCCCTAAGACATGGCTGGACAGAAATGTTAAACTCCATTTGTGGCTAGGGTCCTACCAAACTGCCACCAGCCTCAGGGGAATTACACTGGCCATTAGAAGGAACGTTCTAATTAGACAAAATAATTTAAGAAGTCCACTTAAAAGCACCGACTTCAAAATTCCAAAATAGCCTTATTGAAAGCTTTGTTGCAAAAAGCTAATGAAAAATTAAAATATAAGAGGTATCTAAAGGAAAAGACTATACAAAAGTCTGTTAGGTTAGTGCCTTTATAGACATCCCTACATCTACCTTCAAAGGAGGGCCCCACATGGGCCCTTCCCAGGGTGAATGAGACTCTGAGATTTTCTGGTAAACTGCTACACATTCCCTTAAACAATCAAGGGGAAACTAAAAAAAAAAAAAAAAAAAGATGGAGTTAATACTGCCAGAAATATTGTTTGTCCTGGCTGAAACCCGACAAGATATTTGAAAGGATTTAGTAACTTATGATCAGAAATCTGGCCAAATTCAGGCCAGCCCCATGGCTTAGCGGTTAAGTGCATGCGCTCTGCTACTGGCGGCCTGGGGTTCGGATCCCAGGCGCGCACCGGTGCACCCCGTCTCCAGCCATGCTGCAGCCGCGTCTCACATACAGCAGCTAGAAGGATGTGCAACTATGACATACAACTATCTACTGGGGCTTTGGGGGGGGGGGGAAAGGAGGAGGATTGGCAATAGATGTTAGCTCAGAGCCGGTCTTCTTCAACAAAAAGAGGAGGATTACCACGGATGTTAGCTCAGGGCTGATCTTCCTCATAAAAAAAAAGAAAAAAGAAAGAAATTTGGCCAGATTGGAAGCTGACATTCAGAGCCTGGTAGGATTTTTTTCTAATATGCCTCTTTCCTAAGTTAAAATAAAACTATGTACCCAGAGTGAAAAAAGAAAATTAGGGATGATATAGTAGGGTAGGTAGATCAACCTATGACGTCATTCAAGTTACAACGCAATTTCTGAGGAATTGAGAGCCACTGTCCTTATCCTACAAACCTTCACAAAACTGGAATTGCAGCTCTGGAGGCAGGTCAGGTTCCACCCATTCTCTTTCATTAATCCTCAAACCTCCCCTATTTATCTCAAAAAGCTTGTAACCTCTCCAGAAACTGTTATCTAGACCATCACCAATTCCTAAGACTGAAGGGGAAAAAAAAAGGAAAAAAGAGAAAAACGAAGAGAAGAAGAAGCACCCTTTCCCAAAATCTAGAATCTTAAGTGTCTTCTCCACAAATATTAGTAAAAAAAAAAGCTTTAGCCAACTAAGCAGGTAACCTTAATTTATTCCATCTGCCAGAAACAAAATTTGGATCAAATTATTCTTTCATAACTAGTGAGCTTTGTATTACTGTGCCTGATTCATGGCAGTAACTTTAAAACAATAGCTATGGGGTCTCTATATATAGACACACATATGTTATAAATGTGTGATATTTTTCTACCTTCAGATGATATTATCACATTTAGTTTATGAGAGCTCTATTTAATTGCCTTAAAGTAAGCATTTATATAAGTTATTTCTAAATGTAATAGACACTAACCCAAATATTTTTCATATCATCATGATATAAAATAATCTTTGATGGGGCCAGCCTACTGGCACAGTGGTTAAGTGCGCGCGCTCAGCTGCGGCAGCCCGGAGTTCGCAGGTTCCGATGCTGGGCGGGCACCAACACACCGCTTGTCAAGCCATGCTGCAGCAGCATCTCATATAAAGTAGAGGAAGATGGGCACGGATGTTAGCCCAGGGCCAATCTTCCTCAAAAAAAAAAAATAATAATCTTTGATAAATAAAACTTATTTAAGTTTGTTGGTCTGACTGAAATAGGCATGTTTTCAGAGTTATCGGCATTGGATATGATGCAAACATGTGGCCGTTATTCTACCTAGTCAAATAAGCTCATGTTACGTCTGTTACAAAATCTGTCAGGAAAAATAATAACTTAGAATGATAGCTAATGTTGTCTAATGTCTCAGGAAATTTTCATGGGTAATCTAAACATAATTGTTGGGAGCAAATGATTTAGGTAGATGTAAGTGAGATAAGAGTTTATAGATAAACTTTTTAGCAATAATTATATTTTTATGGCATGTGTAATTAAAATAGCTTCCAAAATCTTATAACTTGAAACCTTAGAGTTTTGCTAAATTAAGTTCAATGATAAAAATTTGAGTAGATCATTTCCAAATAAGGTAAATTATTAGTAGACATTAATTACTAAATATAGGTTTATCTACTTTTGGCTTCTTCTTATAGAAAAAGTTTAAAATATTTGGGTTTATTAATAAACATGTTTTGTGCCACACTGAGAAATTTTCTATGAGAAAGCACATGTTTCTAGAAAGTATTTTATAAGTCTGCCAACCCATAGAATGCTAATGTAAAAGACAGTTCATAATTGCTTACTTCTTAGTTTTCACTAAATATTAAGGCTTCTAAGGGTTAAAAATTCTAATTAACATATATGATTAAAGCTACTAAAAATTAATAAGGAAAACATCTCTGTATACAAGGAAAATAAGATGTATGTTTTCAGTAAAGAAGGTATAAGGAACGGAGATATTTTTGTTTGTTTTGTTAAGAAAGTAAATTTGTCCTAAGTAAAACTGGTTATGGGAAAGATGAAAGTAATTTTTGTCCTAAGGAAAGGCTAAGAAAGAAGGAAGGCATGGGACAAATTCTTAAGGTAGAAAAGAAAGTTATAGGTTTGCGGAAGAGGAAGCCTGAGCAAAGAGTTTTGTGCATGATCAAGTTAGCTAAGATTGAAACAAATTTAATTAAGTAAATGAGTTTTAATATCAAAAGTAAGCTGGTACAAAATTAGAATTTGTTTTTTTCTCTCTTAAAAGGATAGTTTCTCCCTTAAAAGGATAGTTTTCTTGGACTTTTAATCTGCTCTTGATAAAGAGATTATTAAATGTTTCTCCTTATCTTTGAGTAAGTCTACCTAAAAGGGAAGGATTCTGTTTTGTCAAAATAATTTCCTATGTTCAAAGAGCTGACGCCTGTCTATTAAGAGAGCTAAGGTTTTTTTTAATGGTTTATCTGTGTTGCCTTTAATATTTTCTGTTGTCACTTTGGTTAAATGGATAATTAAGCATTGTTTCACAGTGACCCATGATCCTATATGACCAAATGTTTTAAAACATTTTGATATTTTTGACAAACTTCCCAAA
Source organism: Ceratotherium simum simum (assembly GCF_057802395.1). Classification (NCBI taxonomy): domain Eukaryota; kingdom Metazoa; phylum Chordata; class Mammalia; order Perissodactyla; family Rhinocerotidae; genus Ceratotherium; species Ceratotherium simum. The sequence continues at coordinate 85,401,363 of NC_141906.1, read as the reverse complement.
ATTAAATTCTAAATGAAGACTTTTTGACCTGGAAATAACTTTGAGGTTGTCCAGAGGCCCCTGGAACACTTTACTTCAAAGAATTTGTTCTCTCTTCCTATAAAAAGGAAGATATTAAACTAATTAGGCTTATTTGGTATGTTTAATCACATGGGAAGCACTGTCAAATAAATGATGATAAACCTTCTTAGGTTATATTGTATGAGTGAATATTATTAATATAAATGTTTTAGAAATTATATGAAATTTTTTAAATTCTAATATGTCCTGGTATAATGTTATCACTTGTAATTCTAGTTATTAAAATGTTGCATGTCATAAAAATAACCAAGTTTCTTTATCAAATGCATTATAATGTTGTCTTTTGCCATCTATAGATGGTTACTGTTTTACTCTGATGCTTTTGCAAATATGTTTTATCTTCAGAGAGCTTCATGGAAAGGACTCTGACACTTACTTTAGAATACAGGTTTCTGATAAACTTTCAGATCATAAAGCTGAACTAGGTAAGAAATTACAGAACTTTAGCAGAGAAACTGATGGTTTCATAAAACTGCTAACAAAAGATCAAGAACAAATATTAATTACATGGGACTATATGAACTGAGGAGGATGCTCTAATGTTCTGTTTTCCCAGATTTAAAGAAATCTTTTCTCTTAAGCTATCAACAATTTGGTAAGACAAACCTTTTTGAACAAAGATGAAACATTGACTTTTTCTCCCTACCTGATCCCTCCACAATTCAGAAACTCTCAGTGAGTATTCTTATTTTCACTTGTATAAATAATCAGGCCAAGTTTTTAATATAAACAAATTAGTTTTGCTGTGATTATATTTGGTCAAAAAAAAATGAGGGTAATTGTGGAGAGAGAAAAATTGTGTTGGCCTTTCGTAAATGTTGGATTCTAGTCCTGTTAATTGTCTGTGAGGTTTGTTATATACCTGTAGACTGGACTCCCCTGACCTAAGGCATTGACTTTGGTCTCACTGACTGCTCACAGTGCCCTCTTTGGAAAACATGAACTAACTCTATATGGAATGGTCACCAGCGGATCAGTGTCTGTTGGTATACAACCTTCTGCTGATCCCTTGTTGTCTTATACTGTAAGTCTCTAACATCTTATACTCAAGCCTGTCATCAACAGGTTAAAGAAGCTTTCCCAGATTCCAATTTAAATAATCCTGTTGGTCACAGTCTAGAGCCTGGTGACTGGGTATTCTAGAAGCATCATCAGAGGAAGACAGCCCTTGAGCCCCGTTGGAAAAGACCTTACCAAGTGCTCCTAACCACTGACACTGCTGCAGAACTAGAAGACATTTAACCTTGGAGACACATCTCACAGAAAGAAGGCTCCACCTGACATCTGGTCCTGCACAAACGCTGTGGACCTCTAGATCAAATTGACCAGGAAGAGAGAGAAGCAGCTGACATCCAAGGCAGACAGCTTTCCCAGGATGGCCAGATCAGGCCTGTACACCTCTTACTCACTGTTGCTTCTTACTTTATTTTCTCCCTCTCTTTCTTGGAAAGAAAATACCCTTATCTGCATCTCCCAATCCATTATAAAATGGGAAAATCTTTCTGACTGTTGGGTTTGTCATCAGAAGCCTCATTCTGTCCATGAATTTAGAGGCTCTTTAGTACATTTAACTAGCAACATCTCCACCATTCCTCTCCTGATTCCTTGTGCTAAATGTCTAGAACTTCTTGCCTAATCAATTGAACCTCCAGAAATTTAAGAGGTAATGTTTGTAAATACTTCTTGTAACTGTTGTAAATACTTTTTGTTTCACTTGGGTAAACACCTCTGGCAAGGTAAAGGGAGAACTAGACAGAATCTGAGCACAAATCAAATGGTTAAATGCAGTGCCCACTAGCATCCTGTGGTTCTTTGATCTCTTTAGCTGGCTGCCCTCAGGCATTGCCTCCTGGTTCAGGTCTGTTTCCCAATTTGGACTTAGCATTTTTTTTTTTTTTTTGCTATTATAGGAATTCTTTTTGTTGTAAAACTTCGTCTCCTCTGCATAGCTCAATGTTATAAAAACGCCTCTTGGGTAATGGTCACTCAATGCTTTGAAATGATTACTAAGGCTTATGAGAAACTTCAAGGAACTGCAGAGGATGTTTACTCTTAAAGGAATTTGATGTTAGAGGCTTCCTCTGCTCTGGTGCTCTTGTTGCTCAAATGTGGTCTAAAGGCTCCTAAGGAAACCACTTTACCTCCTATGTGGGACATGACACACCAGGAATGAGCCTTCTTGGCGAAGAGGGACCAACAATGCTTTGATGGCTGATCAGCAGTGCTTTCCAGTGTTTGATCAGTGATGTTTTCAGAGAAAGATCTTGATCAAAAGAGCAAAATGTGAAAGATGACATGAGTGGAGCCATATCAAAATAGAGCCAGAGCAGCCATTTCAGAGGAGTTGCCCTGCACATATTGTTTTCTTTATCTTCCAAACTAGACCAAACCGCCAACATTCCAAGAAGTGAGTAAGGACAAGAATATCCTGTTTGTAAGGACTGATGGAGCTGGACTTTTGGTGATGAATCAATCTCAACCAATCAATGAAGCACAAACCTAGCCTTACCTCCTCTAGCACCAATGAAATCTTTTTACTAAAACTCACCTCATCCTCCCTTTTTCCATAAAACCTCTAAGCCTCTCTCCTGTAATTGGGACATTATTTGGGTTTCTACCTGAATCTGTGCTCCTTGAATTGCAATTCTTTGATCCCAAATAAATCCTTTGTTTCTGTTTTTGTTAGTTGACGATGTCTTTTCTGTACCCACTTTTCATTACAGTTCCCAACAGTAGAGGGCATATTGCCCAGCAGAGCTCCTCGGCATAAAAAAGCTCCCTAAACTGTTTCTGATCTTTCCATTCATTTTGTAACACTGGCTAAAATAACATGCTGATTGAAGACTGTTGTCTCATAGGAAAAACAGACATGTGAGAACCAGAAGTGGGCTGAGAGCAGCAATCTTGATTCTGGATTCACCAGTTCTCCGTGCCCTTCAAAGAGGCAGCTCCTTCACAAAGCTTTGGCCAGCCATGTGGACCAATGGTGCATGTAATGGGGGCACAGGGCACATGCATGACTCTCCCAATATGCTCATGGGATGTCCCATCCCTCCTGCTCTGTCTCCGCCACCAGCACTGTCCTCCCACCGGGTCCTTTTCCTACGTGCCAGCCAGCTTCTCCTCTACCTAGAATGCCAAGTGCTTCAGCTCTGAACATAAACTTACATACCCTACACTGTAAAGCAGCCAGAGCCCTGCCATTAATGGGACCACCAATTTTAATGGCATTTAGTGCAAACCCACTGCAATTTGCTCTGCTCCTCAGGAAGCTCACTCCCATCCTACCAAACTTCCTCCAAACCATACATTTTATGGTCCCCATAGGAGTTCTGATACATATAGTCTTTTCCACCTCACTACGCACTCAGATAATTACAATTCAGTGTCATGAGTGCTGCTGTAAGGCATGCACAAAGACGTGGCCAGGCTGGCTTCATGGGCATGTGACCCCTGCAGTTGCACAGGTCCCACACTCAGAAGGCCCCTTGCAACAAGTAGTAAATAAGCTATAGAGATCTAATGCACAGTACAATGAAAATAGACAATAATATTGTACTACATTTAGGTAATGTTACAAATATCACTACAATAGCAGTCATATTACAATATGTAAATGTATCAATGTACACCTTTAAATAATTAATCAATTAATGAAAAAGAAGGCCCCACACACAGTTTCAGACACTTTGTTGTCTCCATCCTGAAATTCCTAGTAATTTTTAGACAAGGGCCTCAATTTTCACTGTGCACTGGGCCCCACAAATTAGGCAGCCAAGCCTTGTGACAGCAGAAGACAGCAGCTGAAATCCATCCAGGTGGAGTCAGAGACGACTTCACACAGAGGATGACACTCTCACTGGGCCTTGAAGGCAGGGATGTAAGAAAGCAGAGGATACATGCACCCCTGTGTTCATTGCATCATTATTCACAATAGCCAAGACTTGGAAGCAACCTAAGTGCCCATCAAGGGACGAATGGATAAAGAAGATGTGGTATATATACACAATGGAATACTACTCAGCCATAAGAAACGATGAAATCCAGCCATTTGTGACAACATGGAGGGACATTGAGGGCATTATGCAAAGTGAAATAAGTCAGAGGGAGAAGGTCAAATACCGTATGATTTCCTTCATTAAGTAGTAGATAATAACAACAATAAACAAACATATAGAGACAGAGATTGGATTGGTGGTTAGCAGAGGGGAAGGGGAGAGGGAGGAGGGCAAAAGGGATAATTCGGCACATGTGTGTGGTGATGGGTTGTAATTAGTATTTGGGTGGTGAACATGATGTAATCTATGCAGAAATAGAAGTATAATGATGTACACCTGAAATTTATACAATGTTATAAACCAATGTTACTGCAATAAACAAAAAATTAAAAAAAAAAAAAAAAGCAGAGGAAACCAGGCAAAAGCATAAAAAAGTGAAAGCAGATCTATTCAGGGAATGGCAAGCCGACGAGTGAGGAGGCTGTAGGTCCTCTACTCTAGGAGGCGCTCCTGAGCAGGGGTCTGGGCTGCCACTCACCACAGACTGCTCGCCACTTGTCCATCCGTGCTGAGGGCAGCACAGAAACGGAGCTCCTTTGATAGCAGTGAGAGTCCTTTGATGTCCGATGAAGCTAATCATAAAGGCTGCGGTAGGAATTTTGTATATCTTTTCTCTTCATTTCCTTTTTCTAGTAATTTGTTTCTATTGCATTTCTAGTAATTTGTTTCTATTGCATTGCATATAAAGGAAAAGATTGGAAATTTTTTTTTAAAGAAGAAAAGGAAAATTATTTTCACCACGGGCAGATTGAGAAGTACTACTCTAGACCAGAATCAGTGGTCTGGCCTCGGGCAGTTGTGATCATAGAGATGGGAAGACAACCATACTGACCAGCTCAATTTACCAGGCTTAGCAACCAAATGGATGCAGATGTGGGCGAGACAGAACAGCTGAAATCTTTCATCAGCAGCCTTCCTAACACTTAACTGAAGTCAGCTACACAAAAGAAGCCACAGAGGTTCTCTAAGCTGGAAGTATATCTGAATCGCCTACAAAACTTTTAAAACTAACCAATGCCCAGGCCCCACACGTGACCAACTGACTATTTCTGGAGGCGGGGCACAGGAATTGGTACTTTTTAAAAGCTCCTCCAAAGATCCTATGGGCAAGGTTGAGAGCCACTGGCCTAGCAAGTTTTACAGGAGGGACTGGGGCAAGTTTGGGGCCCTGGATGGCCAGAGACAGGAGAGCAGGATGCCAAGAGGGCAGAAGGTGCCAGAGATGTCAATGACCATGGGAAGTTTGTCTCAGGCTACTCATGGGCAAAGAAAATTATCTTTACTTACTCCTTCCTCCTTCTCACAGCCCCAGGACCCAAAACTCATGCTGCAGCTGCAGGACTACAGTTCTGCTACATTATACTTGAAACAGTCAATTGTGGATAACCAGGAACGTAATTACTTTTTTCTTTCACTAAAGAGAAAAGTTCCATGTTCAAGCGACTTATAAATGATATTTCAGAACACAATTCTTCCAAAGGACCACCTATATGCGGCAGTGAAAACAAAAACAATATCCGCAAGAGGTAGATCTGGACACACATCTGGGCCCCACCCCAGGAGCAATGTCACCTTGGGTTGGTGACACTAGCTCTGCGGGCATGAGTTTCTTCCTCTGTAAAATGGGCTAACGACTGCTCACAAGGCTGCTGTGAGGGTCAGACACACATGAAGCACTCTGTGATGTGCTATGAGAGAGTCTGATCACGATCTGAAATAACCTGATTCGAACACACTTTGCACATGGCAGAGAATAGCCTCAGTGGGTGTTTTTATGTCCCTAACACGGAATAATCTCAACCTTTCCATTTTCCCATTTAATTTAGCATCTAATTATCTTTTATGTGCTAGACTCTGTGCTGAACCCTCTTATTACAATTTCTAAAATTTTACAGTGAAAGATCTATCCCCTGGGATCCCACCAATCCAACCCAGCCCCCTGGCCAGGGATCTGCAAACTCTAGCCACGGGCCGAATCTACCCTGCCTCCTGCAAGCGAAGAACGGTTTCACATTTTTAAGTGGTTGAAAAAAAATCAAAAGAATACTATTTTAGGACCCAAAAAAATTATATGAACTTCACATTTCAATATCCATAAACAGCTTTACTGGCCCCGCCACACCCATTCATTTGTGTGTTGTCTGGCTGTTTTTGGGAGCAGGGAATTTGTTGCAATAGAGACTATATGGTCCACAAAGCAAAAATATTTACTATCTAGCCCTTTACAGGAAACTTGGCCAACTCTGCCCTGGAGGATGAGGCCCTGGAGACTAAAAGGGGGTCTCAGGGCCCCTTTGGCCACTGTGGGCCTCCTTCTAGCTACCCCCTTGCTCTGGCTCTCTCCACATGGCTCTTTCCTTTGTCTACAAGCTCTTGACTATTCCGGCTGTGTCTGAAGTTCCCCACACCTCACGCACAGGTGAGTTTGGTCTTCCTTGGTTTTGACCATATCTGCCCCAAAGAACACACTGTGCCTTCATGCTTCAGGTACTCTCCAGGCTTCGTGTACTCTCCAGGCTCGCCTGACCACCCCAGGCTCACCCCAGGCTACAATGAGGAAGGACTGGATGGACAGATTCTTTTCTTAAAAACAGGGGTATATTGACAGTCCAGTAGTGAAAATTCACACACACACACACAATCTCATTGTTTCTAAAGACAGCGAGAATACAATTTAGCAATCACTCCACCAGGTAGCAATCCTTATTCAATGGCCACAACTTCTAAAGAACAATCTCCAATTCTTCGCCAAGCTCACATCACTGATCCTAACTTTTGTTTATGACTGTGTCTCCTCAAATGCTACGTCCCTCTCCCCACCTGCTCTATGCAGAGGTGCAGGCAGGGTTGGAGGCGAACCTCTGCCCAACATCATCCCTGCTGGTAATGCGCACTCTTTAATCTGCCCCTCGCTGATAACTAATCATTAGGAAACTGCCATGTAGGTTTACGTCTCCAGCTGTGAGACATCTGCGCCTGCGGAGTCTCTTCATCCGGAGCTTGTTAGAAATGCAGAAACTCAGGCCTACCTGAGACCTGCGGATTCAGAATCCACACTTTACCAGACCCCAAGGTTCAAGTTTGAGAAGCACTAATCTGCATCTTCTCCTCTGATATATGTACATACAGTCTCTTCCTGGAGAGAGCTTGTCTTTGCCAGTGTATTCATATCCTATCATTTTCCAGATTTTTTAAAAAATATTTCCTCTCAGTGCTTATTAAGAGGCATGAACTTAACACTGCAGATAACAAAAGCTGCTATCAAATTCCAAATTGTGGAGAGTTCAACTATTTCGTTTCTGCAAATCTTCTGGTAGGTTCCTAGAGGAGTGTTTAATCCATTAAGAAAAGGGATGGATTCACTGAGACAATGACGATGATATCTGGATACCTCGAAGGAATTCACTGTGAGAAAATGAGATGACACACAAGAGCTTCATAAACGACAAAGTACCATGCAAATGGTTATTAATACTGATAGTGACCATGGTATTAATCATAACTTCCACAGTTTCCTGCATAATTAACTCAGTAATCATAAAATAAGAAAATATAAACTGTGTGGCTCTTTCAGGTCAGAGCGACTTTCCTTCTGAGTTAGGCTTGTTACCCAGGAGCTAACCGGAGTCTGAGGAAGCCCAGCTTGTTGCAGCTGCTTTTCCTAGTGAGCAGGTCATTCATGCTAAGACCAGGGCCATCTGCCTTTCTAGCTGGAGCTTATACTAACACTTTCCTCTAGAACTTCTGTTGCCTTTGTATCTTAGCTTCACTGGAGGACAAGTAACTTCCAGTCCTAGAATAACCTGAGCAGCAGGTCTTGGTCACTGACCTAACCTGTCCTCAGTTTGCTCTGCTCAGAGCCACACTCTGTTCACAGGCTGTGCTGAGGTTCCTAGACAAAGGCACACGTGAGTATTTCTGACAGGGCCTCACACAATTTAACAAGACCTCTGCATTCCTGCATTCCCTCCTGCATTCCTGCAAAAGCATCCCTTTTGCAAGTTATAGGCTGTGCAAGCTTAGACACAAGGATAAATTGTAATGGAGAGACTTGGGTCCTGAGTTCCCTATGAACGGCCCCAAAGGTCCTGAGTTCCCTATGGTGACATCAGGCGGTGACTGGTGAGGGTGGAGGGATGAAGTCGTCTTACACTTTGTACTTATCATTGTACTGGGTCATGAAGACAACAAGTGCAGGGCAGGCTCCACACAGGTTGGATGTCACTGAATGTGGCCAAAAGTGCTGGGTGGACGTGTTTAAATGGAAAAGGGCAGATGAGCAGGTGACAAGCTCACAACATCTTTCATGTGAAATGGGCCCATGAATTGCTCCTTGGCTTTCAGAGAGGGTCTTCCAGGGCAGCTGGGGTGGGAGAAGAGCCAGATCCAGTCACCTACTAGAATGACTTCTTTGAATGAGGTGTGCTAATCAGGACGGGTCTCTAATGTCTCTTGCCATGCCAGGGAGCATCCATGTGTCACCTGTAAGTCCTGCAAAATTGATCAGTAACTGAGGTTGTGGTGGGACTGGGAGACCTCACTTGGGGTCATAGCCAACTCCTTCAGTCTTCCGTCATACCAGACACAGTCCAATCAGATTTGGACAGGCCAGTACTGATGCAACCAGACATGGCAGAGACAGTGTCATCAACTTCTGGAGTATGCTGGCCTCCAGCAGAGACCAGGCAACACTCACACAATTTTAGGCTGGCCAGGGTGTGGACAAGCCAGGTACATGACGTAGGAATCTGCAGGAACAGTCCTTCAATTCCCAGAACATAAGTCCTTGCTGGTCCCAGGGGTCAGTTATTTTGGCACTATATATAATGTGTACTTGCTAACCTGAGATGATGATTTACAAATCCAATTTCCAGGTGCCACTGTGACCCTACCAGGGCCACCGTAAGCAGAGGTTCAACTGAATCTGGGTCCAGGGCATCATATTAAAGATGCTGACTAAAAAGACACTCAGCTCTTCACTTATCCAAGTGGTCATGCCAAAGACCATTACTTAGATGGTAGATACATTAAACTGCCTAAAAGATATCATTACACACAGAAATTTCCTCACTTAGGTCTAAAATACAAATTTCTATTCATCACTCTCAAGATTCTGATGTGGTTATAGGCTCCCATGAGGTCCAATTTACTCGGACATCCCATTCCTCTAAACTGCCCACTTGGGAATATTTCGGTCTTACCAGCCATGTGCACTCCACCCTCAGCTGAGGAGTTTGAGAGCCTAAGAAAAAAACTGTCCACTCTTTGGCCCAGGCCAGTGCCCTTAATGCCTCTACTCCAAAATAGTGCCTCGCGGATCAATCCTTGAGCCCCAAGAACTTCAGCCCTAGTGAAATGGAACTCTGGCCCAGCTTCCCGGATGTGCTCCTTGGCCTGGGCTCAATGCTTTGGGCTCTTCCTTTGTTGGGAGAGGCATTAAATATTTCCAAAGGGTTTGGGCCTTCCATTCCAAAAGCGAGTACATTTGTTTTGCAGAGATGCGAGGTCATTTTGCAGATCTATTGCACTACTGCAATCTTAGCACCTCTGGCCTTCCCTCTGAAAAGGCTTCTAGGTAAGCCAGAAACTGGCCTAGCACCCAGGGTCAAGCAAGGCAGGCCAAGTGGCTGCCTACATGACCCAGGGACATAATGGTGGTTCAGAGGGCAACATTTTCTAAATACTGTAGGAAGTTTGCATGTGAATAAGCATTTGCTAGACCAAAACTTTGAGATCCAATCATGAAATAACAAAAATTCCTCATTGGTAATCAACCACATAATAATAACAGAAACTGTCCTGATGTTACATGAGACGGTTCTTTCACTTTGGGGAAAATAACCATTAACAGCATCATAAATAGAAAAAGTGTCGTATCTGAACCTAGAGAGAGTTAGAAACTCCATGAGATAACACAAAGGGCTCTACTGACAAGACTCTCATCTCGGAGATGAGAGTGGAATCAGAATGCTTTCATGAAACAGGGGGACAACATATAAATATGTTCAACATTTTTTAAAATCCACCACATGGGACTTATCTACATAGATATGTAAGAGATGGGCTAGTTCTTACAAGACACTAAGAATCTATACACACACACAAATTAAACACAATTTCCCCCTCAGACTATAGAGGTCAGAAACTCCACAATGATTCAACAGAAACAGAATATGCTATTTCACTTGCTTATTTTAACTTATTTTTACTTACTTATTTTAAACCTCTATCAAGATTTAAAATGAATATCTCATGTGATCAGCAATTCTACATAGAGAAATTTATCCAGCAGATATTCATTGCAACTTTGTTTGCAGTAGCTAAAACACTGCAAATAATCAATGTCCATCAATAGGGGTTGTTTAAATAAATTATACGCCTAAGGGACAAATGGAGTAATATACATAGCCGTCTTCTTGCTATACACAGAATACCCCTCAGAGAAACCATTATCACTAATCACCTCTGGTGGAGGGAGAGAGGTGCCTAGGGGCCAGGAGTGAGGGGTTTATTTTCCCCTTTATATTATTTGGATATTTCATCCTTTTCATATATTATCTACTCACAAAATTAACTTTGTGGGAAAAACACAATGTGAAAGAAACACATTGGAAGGAACAACCCGGCTGACTGTCCCGCTGAAGCGGGAGCATAGAGCAGTGAGTATCAACTAAGAGTCTCCACCAGGTAGACCCCAGTCAAGAAATATTTGCTTCATTACCATGAGCCTCGAAAAATACCCCTGCCCTTCTATCCCAGGAGAAGCCCCACATAATGGGAACTCTTTTTCACTATGGCCTTACATATCCAGAGCAATAAATTTAAGCAAAAGATAAAACTGGGTGGAGAGGAAGCAGCAAACATCCCCACACCAAAAGAACTCTTCTGGATGATGGGGGCGGAAGGCTGGATCCAGAGTCCTCTTCAGGCACTAACTGTTCTGAAAAGATCTCTCTAAGCTCCCATATCTCTTGAATCTTCATCAGAAGAGCACTCGAGGCGATATAATGGAACTTGGAGTCATTTCATCAAAGATTAAGTGCTTTCATTTCACTTGCTACTTCCTTGACCTAAGGTGGAGAGAACTCTGGCCAACTTTCTGATACTTCTGCTGCCAAGGCTACCTCGCTCTTTGCCTCCAATCTCCTGGGTATCCCAGTCCCTTCAATCACAAATACACCAATATGTCCGTGCTCTTGCTCCAAGACACTGGTCCCCCTCAATTGTTGGCTACATGGCTCTTTAAGAACCCCAATGCCCACTCTATCTTCCCAGCACAGCATGGCTGAGACCTCCTACCTCTCCCTGACTGAGCCACTGCCCAGACAGCCACACTTCCCCAACTGTGTTAGAGAGATGACTGTCTGATTAGAGAGACTCCCAGATGCTGAAAACTTCACTGCTGGAAGATGAAAGGGACACCTTCAAAGACTTCAAACATTCCAGGGACTATGACTCAGGCCTCAAGCAGGGTAGAGTCCTAGAACAGGCAAAGCTCATAAAACCAATGACCTCACAGAAGCCCAGGAAGAGAGGCAGAATTTGTCAACATACCCTTGGAAAACAGGACTGGCCACGATCTGGATCAAAGAAAATGACCTGGTCACATTGCTAAGCTATCCACCTTCACTAAGGAGAAGTCTGATAGGTTCTCCTCCTTTTCTTTCGTACAAGAAGAGCTTGAGGTCTGGAATCCAGATAATGCCAGTGTGGGAGCAGTGAGAGAGACAGAGCTGAGCCAAGAGATGGACTTATCTTTGAGGAGGCATGACGCAGGCTGCCTACCTGGAAGCTTTCCTCTCTCCTGACTTTTGCCAGCTAAAATCTCAGGTATGAGAGATGCAGAGTTAACTGAATTATTGCTCAGTGACGCATTTATTTTAAAGAAAAAAAATATGAGTAGGACTATGCCTTGATCTTATCAAGGAGGCATTCTTATGTCCATGGAGTGGGAGGAGGAAAGAGATGAGAGGCCACTGGCTCAAAGACACAGTTCACATTGATACACACATCCTAGATCTCAAAATAATATGCTGAGTGAAAGAAGCCAAACCAAAAAGGAGCACATAGTTTAGGATTACAGTTCTATAAAACTCTAGAAAATGAAAACTAATATATGGCAGAAAGCAACAGATCAGAGTGCTTGGGGAGCATGGAACAGAGACGGGCAGGAGAGAGATGCAAAGCACACGAGGAAATTTCCGGGGTTGATGGATGTTTTCACAGTCTTCTTTGTGGTGGTGGTTTCACAGATGGATATATATGTCAAAACTCATCAAACTGTACATGTTAAACGTGCAGCTTATTGCATGACAATTATTCTGCGATAAAGGGAATTTTCTTAAAAGACCATTGTTTAAGCTAAAAAACCGAAGGTTGAAATCTTCTTCAAAAATCATCTTGGTCCTCCTATTTCTTGGATATGATGTAATCAAACAGCTAGGATTGCCCACGAACCAGTCCAAGGTAAAGCTCATCGAAAAAAACAGAAGCTGCAGCTAAGCAGCCCCTCTCGCCCAAATACCTGCTCCTGAGGTACAGGCAAAGGGCTGACCCCAACAGCTCAGCTCCACAACGCGGCCAGCCGAGCAGCCAGTTCCCCTTTGACCCATATTCCACTGGCCACACCCACATTCCCAACAACAGCTGGGTCAGGGGCCCACCTCCCACTCAGTTAATGACCCAGGCAAAGCTGGAGGAAGGTAGAAAAGGAAGCCTCAAAGAGTATGTTCTCCTCTAGCCTCCAGAGATAACCCTCAGTGTCCAGCCCAAGCTGGACAGAAGGAATTGGGCAGAAAGCGCCCATGAGGGTACAATCAAAGAGATGCCCAAAAGACATTTGTAAAGGACCCTAAGAGATGGCCCTGAACTTGGTTCAGAGCTTCTCTGGCTTGTCTTACCTGCTGAGAAAGAAGGGATAGCGAGAAAAACGACTCTGCTAAGCATTTCAAACTATTTCCACGAGCTTGAGTCACAGCTATTCCTTCGCTATTGCCATTCCCAGGCCACTTCATGAGCCCCCAACTGACTCCTACTGCCTCCACCCCACCCAGGTGGGGACACGGTTAACTCACCTGTGAGAAGCTCAGGCTTCTTCACAGCCCAGTCAGCTGCCTGACACCAACAAGCACCCAGCCTCCTTCTCGCACCTTTCTCTGTGGACTATTAGGGTGTACCACCTGACCCCTCTGTGCCGCCCCTCATAATCGTCTGTCTGGGTCCCCTGCATGGACTGCTATATCCTTGACCTCCAACAACAGGCAAACCACACGCTACTTGCACGCCTCTGGCCTTTCTCTCTGGGGTATGGGCTCCTTGATACCCTGCCATATGCCAGCGGCTCCTGCTGCCTCTGCTTTGAGTAATTCTTCTGGGGTTTGCATCAGCCTTGCACCAGGAGGAAGGCTGAGCATCCTACAAGAGCCAGGGCCAGTCTTCAAAGAGGAATGGATTAGAGATCATAGACAAGATGGGAAAAAGTCTTGAGGACAAGTGGGGAATCAAAAGTTTTCCGGGCCCAGAGTAAGAAGGGTACCATTTCCTTCTCCCAAACAATATTATGACATCCTTACTATCTCCAAAACAAAGAAGAGACCTAAGTCTTCAAAAGGTATAAATGGAAAGAATTTCTGAATGTGTTCTTGTGGCAGCAAAAAACGTTCAGATATTTATCTCCATCAAAAACTTTTCTGTCTCCCAGGGAAAGTTCAGAGATACTAACAAGGAAGATAGGAAGCAAAATAGAAAGTGGAGGGGTGGTGTGCCTGCCCTCAGCGCCAGCGGCTCAGTCTTCAGCTTCTCCGTTAACTTTCAGTGCCAAAGCATTTGACACTGCTGGTCTGCCTTCCCAGCAACACTGCAAGTTTTGCATATGGAAAGCACCAGGCATCCACCTGAAAGATATGGTCAGAGCTGTAGAATCCTATAAATAGAAACAGAAAAATTCTGGGCTAGGGCACCCACACAGCTGGGGGGGGAGGGCGTAAATCATTCTATGGGTAAATACAACCACTTGCCACAGACAACATTTTGTAAGGGGAGGTGGGGAGGAGTGAACTGGTGCCTGGTGAATGGTAGGAAAGTGGAGGGAGAAGACATATACAATCCTAGAAGCGGGCAAATCAATCCAGGGCCGCGGATCTCGGAGGACCCACGGGACAGCGTTCTCACGACTGTGCCTGGCAGGCGAAATCAACCACAGGTGTGAGCACTGGAGCTCTGGGTTCTGCTGAATGTCTGAGGAGCCTCCAGCACTCTCGGTAGGAAATGTGAGGACCTGGGAGAACAGCAGAAGGATGTTCCCCAAGGAAGACTGGGGGCGGGGCAGCCATGGGGGTACATCTGAGAGGGATCTGAAGGCTAGTTCTGCTGACCTTCTCGATGGCTGGGAGTATCCACGAGGAAAGCAGAGCCCTGCATCCCAGGCGCGGAGAAAGAGCGGGGAAGCTCGAGGGCAGACGCCTGGGAACTGGGAGGGCAGCGCTCAGTGTCACCGGAGGCCTGGATCTCCAGGCAAGAGCAGCGTGCCTGGAGGCGCAGAGGGACTCCAGCGTGTTGGGGAGCTCCAAGAGAGAAGAGGCTGGAGGGCTGTTCCCAGAGGGACCTCGGGACTCGCGGCTCCGGGGGCTGCCTCCTCGGCAGAGAGGGGAGGCCAGCACTCGAGGTGTGGAGGGCTGGGGTCTGGAGTCGGGCAGGTGCGAGTGGGGCTCTCTCTCACCTGCGGATCACCAGGAGACTCAAGATCCCCAGCAGCAGGAGTCCGAGTGTGCGGCCGGGCCTCCGCCGCAGGCTCCACGTGGGCATCCCGAGTCCGCGGCGCTCGGGAACCAGCTCCCACTCCAGCCCGCGCTCGGCGGGGCTCGAGTTTTGGCGAGGGGCGGGGCAACGCGCTGGTCGTCTGGCAACCGGGCCACGGGCCTAGCGTACAGGGGCGGGGCCTCCGTCGGAAGGGGCGGCCGCTGGCGGGGCGGGCTGCAGCCGCCCCGCGGTCTGAGAGAGGCGCTTCGAGTTTCCGAAGCTGTTTTGTTGTAAGTAATGTGCAGACAGGTGCAGAAATCCTGGGCACATGTTGCCCAGTGCTTGCACGGTCGTGGGACACAGGGATAAAGTCAACCCCCCACCGCGCTACTTCAGCAAGCGTGTACTAACGGCGCCTGCAAAGCCAAGCCAGTCTTTTAAAACAGTTCAAATTTTGAAGAGAAAACATTTTGAAATAGTAGTGACCTCTCATGTGAAAAGCCAGAGCATTGTAGAATTTCCTTTAGACGTATTTTATGGCTTATTGTGTTTCACGTTTGAATAGCATGGGGGGCGGGGGGCGCCCAGGGGGTGCCCCAAAATATTTTCTGCCTTAGGTTTCCACAAGTCTTATTCTGGTCTTGAAGCCCAGGACTTTCAATTTTTTATTTTGAGAAGTCCAGATAAACCCTCACATTTTAGGAGAGGACGAATAAAATTCTTATTCTGGCACAGAATTATGTCACAAGAGCTGTTGTGTAACATCTGGGCTAAACTCATGCTTTCTCACAATCACAAACCCAACGCAACCCAAGAACAAAATTCAGATTTTACTGAAAGAAAATCTTAAACATTTTCTAAGGAGGCTAATGTTTTTTCAGAGCATCAGGGTTTCCAGAAAATATCCCCCATTGCATGGTTTTAAACCATTTCCGACACTTGTCCATAGTTTTGAACTTGTCAAGCTGATAGGAACAAAATGAGATTATACTTCTTGGAACAAAGCCATGCAGAGTTTAGTATGAAGAGTCCTTCTTCTAGCATTAAGCAAATACTTAGTCAAATAGCAAAAGTTAAACCAAGGAGAGGCAAAAAGAAACAAATAAACAAGACAAGGTGGGCGGGGCTGCCACAATGAGAGAGGATAGGTCCAGGCTTTGCACAGCGCCGTTCTTACAGCAGGGCCAGAAACATTCCTAGAGACCTGCAGAGAGAGCAGTATGTCCTGCTTAGCACACTGTCCAAAGTCCGTGCCTTTTCTCCATTTTGTAACACATATATTTGCTTGATAGTTGTTAAGACTATGATGAAAATATTTTGGTATAATTGGGAAAAAAGCTAGCCCATGAGACATATGGAGAAAGTGTCAAAGGTTTAGCCCCCTTTTTACGTGTGGAGGCCCATGCCAGACATACACCTCACATTTACCCCTCACTCCTGGTAATATTGCTGAGCAGTGGTACAATCTATTAAACATCAGGATATCCGTAAGTTACTTAAAACCAGCACCTCTATATTCTTTTTCAGATATTAGTAAAAACTTGTTAACATGGGCTATAAAAACTCTGAAATCCTTAGTCCATCCCTTTATCCCTTGTTTTTATTTATGGGAGAAAAATGTAAATAACTCAGTGCAAAAAAAAAAAAAATCATTCCCCCTTAACCTTCTGGGAAGAGTAGAAGTATAGATACACCCTACTCACAATTTAAGAACAATTTTACTTTATCTGAACTTAATGATACTACGGAGAGTACTACAAAGATAGCACTAATCTGAGACATGTTTTGCTGAGGAGCCAAGACTTTGGGTTTTTAAAATACTCCTTCAAGATACTCCTTTGGGATCTTAACCCAAAGCAGACAATGAAATACTCAAATCTCATGGAACAGAAGCTACAGCTAAATGAACTGGCCTAATGGTGAAGTAAACAAAGTGGTCCAGCAAGGTGTGTGGGATGGTGAGAAATCCCTGATACAGAGGAATCATAATCTTCACAGGCCACCTTTCTAGTGTCAAGTGTTCTGGTTTAGAAAATATAAGGAATACTTTTTTTAAAAAGTGAAGTCCTATTGATATCCTTGGCCCACCACTCTAAGCCAGAGCTCCAACAGACCCAGAGAACACAGTGCATTCCTTGAGAATTCATGTATCCCGCACAATCAATGGGAATAGAAATGTTCATGAAGAAGCAGGCGAGAGTAAAAGCTGCGATCACTCCGAATCAGCACAGCGGAGACACTCGAGAAAACTAACCATATCAAACTAACTTTGTTGGCTGTTTTACTTTTTATTTTTAATAGGTAACAGATTTATAGCTGAGTGATTCGTTAATTTACATATCTTATTTTTGAGTGCTCTCTGCTAATGCCTTAAATGTAGTGTATCTGAATTTTAGGAAAACATTTGGCAAAATCTCTCTTAAAGTTATGAGGACAAGATGCAGAATGTGGCTTCTGTGATAGTACAGTCACTTGGGCCCCGGTACCATAATATAACAACCTGTTCCTCACCTCCTCCTTATAGATGGACACCTGGGTCCAGCCCTCCCCACCCACCCTGTCCAGCTCCTTTGCTCAGGATTACATGAGAAGTCCAGTTATGATGTCAAGTTGCCAAAGAGTCTTCAGCGAAGAAATTAAGAACATGTTGGAATTTCTGGGAATAAATGAGGGCAATTTCAACCCTAGACAAAAAGAAAATAGAAAGTTCCAGGAAGGAGATTTTGGCCTTGGAAAAAGAAAAAGGAAAACAGATCCAAGTTAAGATAGGTGTTCAAGGCTTCTCACCCAAAAGATGTGTCAGTGGGACTGGAAGAGGCCTGTGTGTGTTGGGAAGTGATGCACTGCACTTCATCATTGGCCTCGGTAGTCCAAAAATATCACCTTTCAGCCTCTGCCTTTGGAAAGCTGAAAAGCCAAAGATCTAATTCGACAACATTTTATTCGTTAAGAGGAATCAACAAATGCGAAATGACCACTATATGCTGAATACTATTTTAGGTGCTTGGGATACATCAATGGACAGAAAAGACGAAGATCCCTTCCCTTTGAAACTTATACTCTAGCTGAGGAAGAAAGACAACAAAAATTTATAAATGAAAAAGTAAATTGTGGGGTATGTTCAAAGGTGATCAATTCCATAGCAAAAAAGAAAATAGATAAAGGAAAGAAGCTTGGGAGTGTGGTGGGGAGGGGCACGCAGAGAGGAGGTCTTCCTGAGAAGATGTTAATGAAGCAAGATCTGAAAGAGGTGGGAGCTAGCCATGCATGCAGATATCTGGAGGAGGGGCTGTCCAAGCAGAGAGAACCTCTAGTGCAGAGGCCTTCAGACTGGAGCCTGACAGGCTGTTCCAGGGACTGCAAGGAAGTCAGTGTGGGAAGAGAAGGGGAGGGCAAGAAGTGCAGGAGAGAGTCAGAGAAATACAAGGGCCTGGTCATGTAGGGCCTTTCAGAGCAGGGCTTTGACTCTGAATGAGATGGGGAGCCACTGCAGGCTTTGGACATGATGTCAATTATGCTTTAAAAGATCACTCTGGCTGCTGTGTTGAGAATCACCAGGAGTGGGCAAGAGTAAAAGAAATAAGACCAGTTAGGAGGCCATTGTAGTAACCTATGTGAAAGAGGACATCGGCTCAGACAAGGCTGGTAGCAATGGAGGTGGTAAGGAGTGTTGGATTTCTGGAAATACTTTGCAAGCAGAGACAAGGGGATTGCTGTGACTCCTGGATTGTGTGTGGGGTGAGAGAAATAAAGAGGATTCAATAATGACCCCGACATGCTGGGCCTAAGAAACTGGAAGAACTGGAGCTGCTCTTACAGCGCTGGAGAAGGCTGTGAGTGGAATGGGTTTGTAGGGGATTTGCAGAAGCTCAGCTTGGGCTTGTCGAGTTAGAGATAAGAGACATGCAAGTGGAGATATCATGTAAGCTGTTGAATGTACAAGCCTGATGTTCAGGAGAGAGTTCTGGGATGGAGATATAAATTTAGGAGTTGACAGAGAATTGATATTTAAAGGCATGACCCTGGATGAGATCACCAATGAAGTAAGTGTGGACAGAGAAAGAGGACCGAGGATGAGCCCTGGGCACCTAACATGGAGAAAAGAGGAGGAATCAGCAAAGGTGGACTAGAAGGAGCAGCCAGTAGGGCAGGAAGAAAACTCAGAGAGGACAGTGTCCTGAACACAGAGAGAGAAGGTTACCGAGGAGGAAGGAGCAATGAACTCTGTCATATGCTGCTGACAAGTCAAGTTAAGGAAAGACTGAGAACCAACAAATGGATTTAGTACATGGAAGTTTTTTGGTGAATATGATGCAGGCAATTTTGGTGGAGTTAGGGTAGGGTTGGAGAAGCTGACTGGAATGGGTTGAGAAAGTGTGAAGAGGAATCTGTGAGTGAACACAAATAAGTCATTCAAAGATATTTTCTGGAAAAGGGAATAGATAAATGGGATGGTAGCTGGTGGCTCTTGACTCTGAGTCAAGAGCATTGTTCTATTTTAGATGGAGAAACTATAGCACGCTTTTATGCTGATGGTGCTCTTGATCGAGTGAGTGAAAATGAGTGAAGTAGGAGAGACTGTGGGGAATATCTGTAGCAACATCCTTGGGTAGCTGAAGCGGACGCAGTCGGGTGACCAAGTGAAGGACAGGCTGTGGTGTCAGCATCTAGGATCATTTCAGGCCCCGCTGCATTCTCCATGATAGAATGATCACTCAGGTTAATTTCAAATACAAACAGTGGAACATTATCAGAAATGAGAACCAGGCTCGTCATTTGAATTTGTTGTTAATATCTGATTATTCACTTTCAAATGTAGGCATACATTTGATATGTGACATGAAATGAAACGTTAAAATTTTATTTGTAAGTTAAAAGAAAATAAAGCAATGATTATTATGAAAACTATTAATATAATGTATAAAAACAAGAACTGTCAAATAGTTATGTACAAAGGGAAATAACAGCTAATAAGAATATTAAGAGAGTACATTAGGTTTATAAGTGGTAATGAAGACTATGATATCCTCTTTGAGCCAACAAATGTAAACAAAATAGATAATTTTTAAAAAATAAAATACATAGATATTATATATTTATATAATGTATAAATTTAAAAATATAAATAATTAAGGTATATTAATAAAGATTGTTATATCACAATTTTTATCATTTTAGAATTGTTTGATATATACCATTGATAACATTAAACAATATATCTTTTATAAACCGAATTTAATTTTATTACTGAATTTCATTCCAGCCACGAGTCTTGGAAAAAAGGTCTTCTTTGGGAATTCTCACCACCTCAATATTTCATGAGAAGGAAAATCTCCAAAATGATGTGCACCTACATCTATGAAAAATCATGTCCAATCCAGATAGACTAAAGAATAAACAATATATGAAGAAAAGATGAAAGTGTTAAACAAAAATTAGGTGACCAAACTTCAAAAGGACAGACTTAAAATAATACTTAAAGAAGACAATTTCTTATAGCTTTGAGTCTATGGAGGCTAAATAAAAAGTTCCTCAAAACAATTGCTCTTTCTTGCTATTTTCAGTCATTTTTCAACTGCTGAAGGATTTTAAAAATCTGCCCCAGTTATGACTCGCAGGTGCAAAGTTCCTTCTACAAAACACGTTGCTGAAAACCTTTTTCATGAATTATATTTTGCTGTACCAATTAGTGATATTATGAAATATCCATATTTTGTATATCGGGTATTTGGACATACAGAAACAAATAGACGTTAAAGTTCGACAGCATCATAGATAAAGGATGATTTTAACTATGCTTCTCTTTTGTTTTGTTGCCATGATTTCTGAGTCTAGCACAGCAAACTCAGAAATATTTATAAAATGAAAGGTGCCCTGTGATTGTCATTGGAAAAGACAAACATGGCTATGGTGAGCAATGAGTCAGGAATTAAAAATGTATAATGTTTCCTTCACGACCTTCAGCTCTGTATTTAGAAGGTAATTTCAGCACAGTTTAAGGAAAGCATTTTTCAACCAAAAGCAAATTCCATGACATACAAGGTATTTTGAAACTCTCTTTTCCCTTAACTTTATGCAAGATGTTCAGAAAGATTGAATACCAGCTAATACATGTTAAAAAAATTTTTTTAAGTATCAGCAAAGGAAGCCTTAATACCATACTTTACAGATGATAATAGCAACATAGGAGGTCAGACAAGCAAGGAATGGTTTATTTGCTTGAACCCGCTGAAGACGGAACATGTTGATATGCCTTGAGAGGAAAGTTATCCTGATATGATATCTGCTGAAGAATATTAGTATCTGTGAAAATGAAAGCTGAGCTGCAGATGAAATTTCAGAGATGATTTTTATCATCTTAAAATCCAGTTACATTACTCCATTGCTATAATTTTGGATCCAATGTTTAAAAGGACAAATTTTTAGGGGAATGCAAATCCAAACCACAACGAGATAGCATTTCACACCCACTAGGATGGCTATAACTAAAAAACAGATTAAAAACTAGTGTTAGTGAGGATGTGGAGAAATTAGAACCCTCACGTAGTGTTGGTGGGAATGTAAAGTGGTGTAGCCACTAAGGAAAACAGGTTGGTGGTTCCTCAAAAAAATTAAACATAGAGTTACCATTTATTATTAGTGCCATCGAGTTGATTCCAACTCCTAGCGACCTTGTGGACAGAAGGGTGGAACCCCGCCTGGTCTTTTTGTGCCATCCTCTTGCCTTCTGGCATTCTATCAGACAATGCTCCACTGCTATTCATAGGGTTTTCATGGCTAATTTTTTCAGAAGTGGGTGGCCAAGTCCTTCTTCCTAGTCTGTCTTAGTCTGGAAACTCTGCTAAAACCTGTCCACCCTGGGTGACACTGCTGGTATTTGAAATATCAGTGACATAGCTTTCAGCATCACAGCAACATGTAGCCAACTCAGTATGACAACTGACAGACGGGTGGTGTGGTTCCCTGACCAGGACAGGGACCTGGGCTGCAGTGGTGAGAGCCCCAACTCTTAACTACTAGATCACCAAGAGTTACCATATGTCCCAGCAACTCTACTTCTAGGTATATACCCAAGAGAATTGAAAAGATATGTCCACACAAAAATTTGTGCATGAATGTTCACAGCAGCATTATTCGCAATAGCCAAAAAGTGGAAATAACTCAAATATCCATCAGTTGATGAATGGATAAACAAAATGTGGTATAGCCATACAATGGAATATTATTCAGCTGTAAAACATAATGAAGTACTGATACATGCTACAACAGGGATAAATCTTACAAACATTACATTAAGTGCCAATCACAATGGGCTGCATATTGTATGAATCCATGTACAAGAAATGCTCAGAATAGGTAAATCCATAGAGACAGAAAGTAGATTAGTTACCAGGGGCTAGCGGGAGGGGACATGGGGAGTGACTGTTAATGGGTATGGTGTTTCTTTTTAGAGTGATGAAAATGTTCTGGATTTAGACGGTGGTGATGGTTACACAACCTTGTGGATATACTATACTAAAAACTACTGAATTGTAAATTTTAAGAGTGGGTTTCATAATATATGAACCATATCTCAATTTCAAAAACTTTTCTCAAGTATAAAGCACTTCTATTTATCTTTTTCTATGTATAGAACTGGAAATATTTGCTTTATATATTTTGAGGCTGAATTTTTAGGAACATACAACTCTGGAATTATTATATCTTTCTCATGAATCGAATCTTTTATCACTGTAGTAACCCTATGGGTCTAGTAACATCTTTTCTTATTTAATCTACTTGCCTGATATTAATATGATTACTCCAGCTTTCTTTAGCAAGAATTTGCATGGCGTATTTTTTGTCTTTCAACTTTCAATCATTTTGTGTCCTCGTGTTATAGGTGTGTCTCTTGTAAAACTCATTTATTTAGGTTTTCTTGAATCATGTCTGACAAGTTTTACCTTTAGAGGGTTTAGTCCATTTACAAAATCAACTGTGGCTGCTGACACATTTGTGTTTATTTCTACTATCCTAATATGTGCTTTCTGTTTGTACTTATTTTTCTACTTCATCTTCTACCCCCTTTTACCTTTTATTGGTTAGAGTTTTTAGGTGATTTTTTCTCATTCTATTTATCCCCTTTAGTTTTTTGAAAGTTACAAGCACTGTGTACATTCTGTTAACAGTTAAGCTAAGTTTAGTAACATGCATATTCAACAAAGTCTAAAGTTAACATCTGAGCATTATGGAAAGCTTAGCTCACTTTTTTTTCTATCACATTCCTCTCACCTTAAATGACATTTTCCCTTAGTCTTACAATTTTATACTAGTTTTATCCTCAAATTAGACATTAGTATCTTTTTATTGAGTTAATGTTTGTTCACATGTACTCACAGATTTGTCACATCCTTTCTTCCCTCCACATTCTTTCTTGATCTCAGGCCTTCACTCTGGGATCATTTTCTTTCTGCTTACAGTGCATTCTTTACAAGATCTTTTCTCCACTGCTGTTCCCTGAGAGACTTAAGCTGTGATGCCCTAAGGCATCCATGGTAATGAATTAACTTCCCTAATATGCATCTAAAAAGACATAAGTAGAAACTAATCACTGAAAACATGTTCTGTAAGGTTGAATTTTCTCATGGAACCCCAGTTGAGAAAGGCTGCTTCAGAATTCCCTTTAGTGTGTGGATCTTTTGATGATAAAATCTCTTGGCCTTTGTTTGTTTGAAAGGTCTGTACTTTGTTTTGTTTTTCTTGAAAGATAGTTTTGATGGGTAAGGAATTCTAAGCTGTGAGCATTTTTCACTAAGCACACTGAAAATATTATATCTTCTGGATAGTGTGGTTGCATTCATATTTGGAAAAGACTAATAGGTATGGAACTGAGTTATAATAACAAAGGAAGAAGTGTGAACCAGAGAGACGTGTATTCAAACACCTCTTTGAACCTTGGTTTTCTATCTACAAAATGGCTATGTTGCAGGGTTGTTGTTAAGTTTAGAAATGATGTATATATTACATCTGAAATATAAAATATACTCATGACCTTCATGATTATTATTTATGTTTTTCTCCCTTAGTCTATAGTTTACCCATAGATTTCAAGGGTTTGAGTCTAGAGCCCCAGAGAATAAAGTGTTATGTAGGAATTGTGTAAGTACAAGATAAAATTCTCCTTCAATGAGCCAGCCATTCAGATTAGTGGGAGAAAAGATAATCTGACTCCTTTGTCCTCATCCCAAACAGGAAGGTTCCTTTCTCCCTTGGACACTAGATTATTTTCTAGATTTCTTTTTTTTTTTTTTTTGTGAGGAAGATAGGCCCTGAGCTAACACCTGCCAATCCTCCTCTTTTTGCTGAGGAAGACCGGCCCTGGGCTAACATCTGTGTCCATCTTCCTCTACTTTATATGGGACGCCACTACAGCATGGCTTACCAAGCGGTGCGTCGGTGCGTGCCCGGGATCTGAATCACCGAACCCCAGGCCGCCACAGCGGAGTACGTGCACTTAACCGCTTGTGCCACCGGGCCGGCCCCTATTTTCTAGATTTCTTGAAGACCCCAGGCACTATATCTAATAAGGTGATAAGATTTTGTTATAGTACAATGGTTTGAATTTAAGCCAAGTGCTATATTTTGATTATAAGAATGTGATTAGTTTCCAATGGTGTCATTTGAGACAACTGGCTGGGTTATTCATGCATGTGTGGCTTATCTCACTAATATCTGTCCACTATCAGTAAGAGCTTTGCCTATACCCAGGTAGCTGAGGAGTAATAAGACACAGAGTGCTCCATGCCAGGCTTTACTGTCACATGTCAGAACCAAACAACTAAATTGCTGTTCCTTCTCTGATTGGATGTGCCCCACCAGGTCACCTTGGAGATACACAGGCTTCAGGGAAATGCCTGAAATCATTGTTCACTGTCCCCTGTATTCCCCTCTCCTACACACACACACACACACACACACACACACACACACACATCAGGAGTTGCATATACCATACTCTCCTGGCATGGAGAGAGCAGTAATCCTTACTCTCTTAGGCCAGAGACCCTTCCCTTCCTCCCAACTGAGTATGGAGAGGAAGAAATAAAATTTGGTTTTTATTTTATTCATATCTGCCTAAAGGCACATTTGATTAGAGAAGAACCTGCTAAGGATTAAACATTTAACTAGGTAAATCAGTCACTGAAGATTTTGAAGACTTTTTAAAGACTAAAAATAGGCATCATATGGATATACTATGGTATACATAACAATTTCCCTGTTGATTTTTTAGGTATTTTCACATTTTTGCTATTGTAAGGAACACTTTGTTTGATATTCTTGACATTCTTCCTCCCGAAAAATTGCTTGTAGATGAACTCCAACAATCCAAGAAATGTGTTATAACACAGTCTTACAACTTGGGTTGGTCTGTAGTTTCGATGTCTGAACCACTCTTTATTTTCTCAAACAGAATGATCTAGGAAGAAAAGTTGACTGTACAGGATCAGCAAGACTGCAATTTGCATTCTGGGGATGAAGGCAGATCTGAACACTTATGAGACATAATAGTCAGGGGTGGGGGTGAACGTACCTCATTGTCTTCTGGATGAAGCCAGGCACCAGGAAGGTAAAGTGTTTCTTGAGGCCCAATAATCCAATATCGTCCAAGGTTACGTCCATTGATGAACACAAATCCATAATTCCAGCTCTGGAAGGGATGGTGCCTTGAGATATAGCAACAGATTCACACTGCCAAGGTAAAACCTAAGGGACTTGGGGAGTGAGAGCAAGACTGAGATGCTTTATGGCACTGAAAGTGGAAGTGAGTTTAGAATGGGACGTATTCTAGAAGTTCTGCCCTGCTGTACCTGGTCCAGGGATGACAGAGGAAAACATGAACCAGTGCTTTAATGCTAATGCTACTGTTGTTCCTACCCTGTGATATATAATGCTGTAATATATACAGCATTAAATAACCAGGTCTTCCACTTCCAGAAATAACTACTAGGTCATAGAGATGAACACTGTTGACAACACCTATAAGAGCTACACAATTTTTTAAACCTGCTTGCAATACAATGAAGAATTACAGGACCAAAATCTAGAAGAAAATTGAGAGACAAGAAGACACTAAGGCAGTTTTTCCACTAGAGGCAACTGCTTATTCAGGAAGAGGTGGGTGAAAAGCTGAGCAGAACTTTTCATAGCCTCACAAGTTTAGGGGAACAAAAATTAGGTACCAGGGAACCCAAGTAATCTACACTCTGGGTTGGGACCCTGAGGGGCTATACTCTAGGATAAGAATTAACTAGAAATAATCCAGTCATTGGATGGAAGCCTTGATTCAAATCATTTCAGTCCTTGTAATTGTAGAAAGGTGATTATTAGTGGCCCTGGTCACCTCCAGGGGTGGATGTAAATCCTCTGACATCATCTTAGGCTTTGAATTATTTCTAGCATTTTTCACATTTAATGTCTGGCACTCAATCAAAAAATAATCAAGCAGATGAGGGAAAAAAAAAGACAATATAATAAACAACCAAAAGGAACAACAGACAATAAAAATAGATACAACGGTGATACAGATAACAGATTTAAAAGTCACAGGCTTTAAAATAACTATGCCTAATAAATTATAATCTTCAAAGAGATGAAAGACAAGACTTAGAATTTTGACTGAGAAGTGGAAACTACAGAAAAGGCTAAAGTTATAGAATAAAAATCTAGAACTAAAAAAATATAATAATTAGAACTAAAAATTTAACAAATATTTTGAATAGCAGATCAGATATAGCTAATTAGAGAACATAGCTAAATAGAGAATTAGTAAACTGAACAATAGGAAAGAAGAAATTTTCCAAAATTAAACTCAGAGGGAAAAAGAATGAGAAACATACAAGGCAGGAAGAGACAAAAGAGATATAGCAAAATGGTCTAACATATAAAATTGGAGTCTCTGAAATATTCCAGGTAAAAGACAAAGCTTTCTCAGGGGCCAGCCTGGTGGCGAAGCAGTAAAGTGCATGCGCTCTGCTGCTGGCGGCCCGGGTTCGGATCCCGGGCACGCACCAACGCACCGCTTGTCAGGCCATGCTGTGGCGGCATCCCATATAAAGTGAAGGAAGATGGGCATGGATGTTAGCCCAGGGCCAGTCTTCCTCAGCAAAAAAAGAGGAGGATAGGCATGGATGTTACCTCAGGGCTGATCATCCTCACAAAAAAAAAAAAAAAAGACAAAGCTTTCTGGACTGAATTTTAATAAAGCAGTTAAATGCTCTGTATAAGAAAATCTTCTAAAATATAAAGGCATTGAAAAAATAAAAGAAAAACAATGGAAAAAGATATAATAGGTAAATCTTAAGCAAAAGGAAATTGCTATAGCCCTAATAATATCAGAAAAACTTGACATTAAGCCAAGAGATATCTTTAGAGACAAAGAAGAAAATCTCCTAATCATCAAATTCTTAATTTACCATGAATGTATATATCATATATAGAGAGGCTAAAAGTATAGATTCAAAATATGTAAGCAAAACTGACATAATAACAGGAGAAACAAAATTCATGACCATAGTGGAAAATTTTCATATAGCATTTCAACAACTAGTAGACAAAGCAAACAGGAATCAATAAAGACATAAAACATTTGAAACAAGATAATTAAAATCAAACTAATTGACATATATAGAACATTGATCTAACACATGCAAAATACACATATTCTTTCAAGTATACATCACAATCTTTACAAATTTGACCATAGGTTGGATTAAACAAGTGTTAAAAGATTTTAAAGTTCTCAGACCATAGTGCAATTAAACATAAATTGATAACAAAATAGTATTGATTACTATTAATCGTAATTACTATTAACTATTACTATTGATGACTATTTTATAGGATTATTTACTATAAAATATCAAAGTATTTGGAAATTAAGAAATACACTTCTAAACAACCCAGAGGCCAAAGAAAAGATCACAAGGGAAATTAAAACATATTTGAATTCATTGATGATGAAAATAAAACATATAAAAACTTATGAAGTACGTATCCGGAATAGGCAAATCCATAGGCACAGAGAGAAGAGTATTGTTTGCTGAGGGGAGGGGAAGATGAGGAAGTAACTGCTTAACTGTACGGGTTTCCTTTTAGGGTGATAAAAATATTTTGAAGCTAGACAGAAGGAACGGTTGCACAACATTGTGAACGTACTAAATGCCACTGAATTGTTCACTTTAAAACAGTTAATTTTATGTTAAACTTGAAAACTTATGGGATACAACCAAATCCATGCTAAAATGAAAAGTAATAGCTGAATTCATACATTAAAAAAGAATAAAGATTAAAAATAAGTTATCTAAGCAGCTGTCTCAAGAAATTATAAAACGAAAGCAGATAAATCTTAAGATAAAAAGAATTTAAAAAACAATAAAGATAACAGTAGAAATTAAACAGAAAGGAAATACATAATATAGTAAAAGTCATAGCCAAATATTCTCTCATTGAAAGAGTAATAAATTGGTAATGTTCTGTTAAGACTTATCAAGAAAAAAGAGATGTCACTAGACATTAAAAATGTACAATTTAAACCATACATTTGAAAATTTAGATGAAATGGAAAAATTCGCAGAAAAACATACTTTATCAAAACTGACTTTTAAAGAAACTGAATAGTACTTTAATCTTGAAGGAATTTAATCCACACTTATAAACTTTCCCACAAAGAAAATGTTGGCCCTAGATGGTTACACTAATGAAATCTACCAAATATTTAAGAAACAATACCAGTCTCACACAAACTCTACTTCCAAATCATTGATGAGGGTCTTAAACATTGGTACCAAAACCTGACAAAGATATCTCAGTATATACATAAACACAAAAGAAGTCTTAATAATTTGTAATAACCAAACACTGGAAATAATACAAATGTCTATCAACAATAGAATGGTTAACTAAAGTATCGTATATTTATAAATGGACGCCTATACAATAGTGAAAATGAACAAATCACCACAACATCGCTAAATGGTTGAATCCCACAAACAGTGTTGAACAAAAGAAGCTATATAAAAAAAGAAGACATGCTATATAATTCAATATACATGAAATCAAAGGAGAAAATGCTGAATTAGTATTAGAAGTTGAGATAACCATTACCTTTTAGGGAGAAGGGGAGGCAGTGCTTAGGAGGGGTGCTGACAATATTTTATTTTTATCTCAGTGATAATTATATGGTGTTGACTTTGTGATAATTAATTGATCTGTACAACCATATTTTGTGCATTTATGTTATCTATGTGTGTTCATACATAAAAAGATATACTAGGTCAAAACTACCCCCCCTAAAAAAAAGCAAGTTGCAGAATATAATTCATGGAATGCTCCCATTAGTGTAATTGTGTATGTGTTTAGGCAAAGTTTTATATGAAATCACACAAACCTGGTGGTGCTTAGCTCTGAGAAGAGAGGAATTGGAATGGGGGTGGGTTTGAAGGAGAACTTCTACTGTTTGCTCTTTACATCTTGCTATATTTGAATTTTTCCATTGTGTTTTGATGTATTATTTTTTAAACAATGATAAATTAGGAAGATTGAGAAATGTTGGAAGGCTTGCAAGAAAGAGAAAGAAAGGAAGGAAGGGAAGTATTCCTGCCAGGAACACTATGGCTTTGCTTCAAGACCCTTTAAAAAACAATAGGTGCTTGGGGCACCAGGCAGAAGAGGGCGGCTCACTTACCAGTAGTCTCAGGAAGGTGTCCTTGGGAGAAGAGCCAGCCTTCAAGGTAGCAAGGTAGAAGGCAGGGCCCGAATAGCTAT
Source organism: Ceratotherium simum simum (assembly GCF_057802395.1). Lineage (NCBI taxonomy): Eukaryota > Metazoa > Chordata > Mammalia > Perissodactyla > Rhinocerotidae > Ceratotherium > Ceratotherium simum. Next base: position 85,371,685 of record NC_141906.1, on the reverse strand, counting down.
TTGGGACAGGCCTCCAGGTGGCAGAGCGAAGCCTGGAAGAAGGGCCAAGCTTTGAGGGAGAGGAAAGCCCCTTCCCAACTCTAGTCCCAATATCCACCCTAGAGTTCCCACACAGGAACTAGGCGTCTGTTTCAGCGAGATATATTAGACTAGAAGCATTAAAATTGGAATCAGGAGACTTATTCTAGGGTTCTAGTCCTGATTCCAAAGCACTCTATATCCTGGGTAAATCACTTCAGTTCTCTGAATCTTGGGCTCTTCATCTGCAAAGCAAAGAGTTTGAAATCTCTGAGTTCCCTGATCCCCGAAAGGGTTTATTGGGCATAAGTAGGAATGTACCTCTTGAAGAAGCTCATTTTCATTTCCAGAGAATAGATAGTGAAACCCTCCAGGGGAACATTATTGATGGTAACAGATCCAGTTAATCCTGCAGGTGGGAAGTAGGAAAGAGAATTTGGACAGGGACTGGATATTCTACAGTGCCTGAACAAAGAAATCCAGACCGTACATGCCTCATGACAAGGGCTCAGCCAGAAGGGCAAACACTTGTCTGACCTGCTGTGACTGAAGGTTTCTTGTTGTATGTTTCCACAGTACCAAGAAAATTCCCCAGTTAGTATCAGAACTTTCCCTGAAATTCCCAAAAGGAGACTGGACTCTGCTCCAGGACAAGCCAGGACTCAACCAAACTGCTCTACTTTCCTACCCTGAACTGGAGAAGGCAGGACAAGGGAGAGGGAAGGAGTTTGCATCTTTGGTCCTAGGACCTAGGTATCCCACTGCCCGAGGGGCTTATTTTTTCCTCCCAGTCCCAACATAGCCCCAATCTTAGGATCCAAGGAACCATGAAGAGAGATTACAGCCTGTTTCTCAGGCCTAGAGCCTACCTTTCTGCTGATATTGAATTTTCCATGAAAAATTGACTCGTCCTTGATTCTCCACCAGGATCCTTAAAAGCTGACATTCCTGCTTGGGATAGACAAGCTCTTGGGGACTACATGGCCACGGAGGGTTTTTACTCTAGAACCCATTCTTCTCTGAGTCCCAGATGGAAAGACAAGAAAATGGGAGAAACGGAGGCTCCAGAGCCCAGCTGTCCTCCCTCTCTTGCAAGGACTCTCTGTGTTCCTGTTCCACACTCAGTCTTCCCTTTCCTCTTCTGGTAGGCCTTAGGAAAGGTAGAGACTCAGCCATGCCTGTGATCAGAGACCCCCCAGGGGCTGATGATTGACTCAGGGCTCAATGGGAAAATTCCTTTAACATCAAAGCATGTATGCTGCAGCCCATGCTGTACCTGGGCCTGGGAGATGCAGTTATGCTTAGAGCCCTGAACACTTCCTGCAGGGACCCTAAGTGAGGAGCAGTAGTGCTAGAGAAAGGAGGCAGTCTATCTCAGGACTGGGCTATGTTTGCATTTGAATCGGAGGTCTAGTGCAGCACCTAGACGCTTGAATTACATACCCTGACTTCAGGAATGTTCAAGTTCTGAGTATTATCATACAGGATTCCTATTCTTGTCTCATTCAAAAACACCTGCAAAAAATGAGCCAGCATCAGACTGATAGGCCCGCCTGAAGAAACGAAGAAGAGAGGCTCTGGTTTAGAGAGGAGGTCATTAAGAAGGAAGGGTCCAGCCTTGGTGCTCACAGATGGCTAGAAGCTGACCGAGAGGCTCCAACAGACTTAAGCTGTGATAAAGCAGAAAGGAAGTTTCTTTGGTTTGACTTTATATTCCCGATGCCTCACACAGAGTAGGTGCTTAAAATTACTATCAAATACTAAAGTTGACCAGTGACTAATTACCCTCCCCAATAGCAGAGTTAGGCTAAATGTTCTGCTTACCTCCATAGACAGCATGCTGACCCCTACCTGTGCTGTATCGTGAACATCAGCATGGAGCTGACCTCCAGAGCAGATGGAAGTCTCATAGAGTACTAATCCATAGGACTGACCATTTCCATTGTTTATAGGAAGATTCTCCATGTTGACTGGTATATTAGATATGACTGGCTGTGAGAGAGACAAGGCAGAAACAACAGCCAGGGCGATAAGGAGTCAGGATACTTCTAAGACCCTTGTCATTTTTTGTAGTACTTCCTAATAGTCCCCAAGCAGTCTTTGGATGAAAACTACTAAAACAGATGCTATGTGATGACGCTCATGTGCTTTATGTCCCCACCGACCAGGAAACTCAGGGGATGGTGGGGGCATGGTAGAGGGAACAATTGCTGTAATCATGAGAATTAACAGAGTTAATAAGTTATATTCTAACATAACTGAAGTCAAGTAACGAATTATGCACTAAGCAAACATTTATTTAGCATTTAAAACACTGATAGCAGGTGTGAAACCAATACGAATTCAAGACTTAACATTTTCTAAACAATTTTCACCTTTTCTTCAAAATAGGACAGGTAATCTAATTTTAAAGGCAGAGCAAGTACCCAAAGAAGTTCAGTGATTTGGCCTAGTTAACGGTGAAGAGGAGTCAGAAACTCAGCTTCTTGGATTCCTAGGTCAGCAGCCTTTCCCATATGGATCATGCAGTCTCACACAAGAGCATTCACCAGATGGGTTCATCTGAGCTGGGAAATAGGATCCTCTAAGATCCTCACCCCCACTCATTCTTCAAGTTCAAACCCCTTCACAGTCCACCCAGAAGGAGCTTGTGGTTCTTGTCCCATAGTTCTAAACTTGGACAAAACGCAGAGGATGAGTTTTCACACTTCCCAATAAAAAGCCCTTGAAAGAATCTATACTCCGTGGCCTAAGGCCTTGTCCCTCATGTCTCCAGTGGCCACCGCCCTATTCCAGTGACCAGGCAGTACTCACCTCATTTAAGTACTGTAGGACATCCCACAGCGGCAAGTAAAGGGATGATCTCATAGAGGGATACACAGCCTTAGGAGTGAGCGCAGGTAAGGGGGGCAGGGGAATTGCTGCAACAAAAATGGGCCATGAAATAACTACTGCCTTCTCCAAGCCTCCCCCTTCCTATCCATGAACTCTTGTATCCTAGAGCCAACAAGACAAATGGGTCCTATCCTAACACATGGGTATACTTCTCCAAGAGTGATGGAAAAACCCACAATAACTAACTTGGAGCCATTTTGTATGCACAGCCCTCTAAGGAGTAAGATGTTCATACAGACGGAGGGCTCTTAGGGAGCAAGAACTCTGCCTTATGCCTTTTGGCAATACTGGTGCTTATCTACTTTCTAGCACATAGTAGATGGTTAATTAACTTTATTTAAATAAAATTAAATAGGATGATTTCTGCTACTGTATATGAGGGTATTATGCCATATATCATATAAGAGTTTTACAAATAATTTTACAATAGTTACAAATAGTTTTACAAATAATAACTTACTTAATTTTCACAATCATTATAGGAGACGAGTATCACTGCCTTAACGTTTCAGTGAAGAAACTGAGGCTTAACGGGCTTAAAAACACTCATGCAAAATCACACAGCTTTTAAGTGGGAAAACCAGGATTTGAACTTAAGATTGCCCTTACTCTTAAGTGCTCCATTAAGCTTCTACCTGTAGAAGAAATCCTCCCCTCTCCTCACCCTTCCACTTCACGAGGAGGACCACCCCACAAATTGAAACAGTTGCTTAGTACCCAAGATGGATCCAAAGAGTTTTCGAAGCTTGAAATATTTTTCTGTGTAGTCCCCAGCCTCTGTCAGCACAGCATCATAGTCTGCAAGACACCAGGGTGCTGTCAGGGGCCAGGCACTCCTCCACAGCACGCTGTTTCAGCACTTCTGCATGAGACGGGCCAGGACCACCAGCAGGAGACAGAAGACACATCTTCCTCGCCCCCTGGCCCAGTCCATCGCAGGCTGGGGTGTGGGAGAGTGATGCCAATGTAGCAACACTCCCCACAAGCCTTCCTGGGATCTGAGGCTGTCACAACACTGGGCTTATCCTTCTGTGTCACTTTCTAATGGACACTGTCTTCTTTCCTCAACTTGGATTGCCCAGCTGTGCCTATTGTTGCCTGGGCATGGTGATCACCACTTGCATTCTGTCTCTCTTGGAAGGTTCAAGTCAAGGAGTACACAGTGTACACAATGAGTGGAGCAGAGCTCTGGGTCACATGCAGCCCTGTCTACTGCAATGACAGACTGTTGGACATTATGAACATCACAGAAGAAAGGAAAATCCTCAATGCTCAGCATAGATCATAGATCAAGAACCCAGTGATGCCAGAACACGCTTTTGGAGCCTAGTCTGTGAAGCTCCAACACCACCTACGCTGGGAGATGACCATACCAGTGAACACTTGCCATAGCTAGTGACGACACCACTGTGCTTCACAAAATTTGTGGCCCCGTTTATGAAACCGAAGTTGGTTCCACCATGGAACATATATACATTGAAGGAGATCTCAAATTTGATAAATTCAGACACAGTTTTTTCAACATCTGTAGATGAAGATGAAGATATACAAAAAATTAAAAATTAAGAGAGGACAGAAGTCTCTGGTGAAATCTTATCATTCCCAACCCCGCCCCACAATCAACTTAACTGTTTTGTCTTTCAACCTCCACTAAGATTCTAACCAGCAAAGAGGTGCAACTGGCCAGAACTACTCTAGGAAACTAAGTCTTGTCAATACCAAGAGCCTTTTTAAAAATTATTTTTCCCAGAGTATGGACATAATTTGACTCCAAGATACATCTATTAAATAATAGCCTAAGAACCCTTATGTCACTTAAATTTCTAATGTTCATTAAACTTTTTTGAAATTGTACAAATAATTAGTATACATTCACTACTCTCTTGGGTAATATCTCTTGGGACACTGGTTTAGAATCACTGTACTAGTTCATGAGTGGCTGTTCTCAATCTTTAGCCACAGAAACTCTCCTTTTGTCACCATGGTTTCACAGGTATGATCATCCTTCGCCTGGCCATAATAGGGAGCAGAATGGTTAAAAGTTAGATGTGGGATTCCATCCTGGCTGTGCTCTTTCCTATTTGTATGACCTCAGATAGCCTGTTGTCTCTCCCAGAACCTCTGCTTCCTTATCTGTTAAGTGAACGTCCTAATTGCTACTCCATCATAGGACTGGTGAGAGAATTAATTGATGAGAGAGCATATGTAGGAAATATGGCATAGTGCTGACACATGAGTGATCAGAAAACTGTTGTTCGGTGGTGGGGGTGGTGGCCTTTTTTTTTTTTTTTCCTATTTTTCAGCCCAAATCAGGCTTTTCTCAGTTAGTGAGTACTTTTCAACAGTCTTCTTTACTTCAGGTACAAGTGAGCTTGTTTTCATAATAGCGATGGCAAAATATCTTTAGGAACAAAATACTTTTATTAACAACATCTGCCAGGCACTCTTCTGAGTGGTTTACATGGATTACTATATTTAATCCTCACGACAACCTTATAAAGTAGGTTACATGATACTCCCCATTTTTATATGAGGACACTGAGACAGAGAAGTGGAAGAAAGCTGCCTTGGACCACGTGGCTAGTGTGCAGAGCTGTGATTGAAATCCAGTTCTCTTTGGTTCCAGGATCTGCACTCTCAGCCATCATTGCGTGTCCTCTTCTGAAAATTACTCCCATTTAGTTGACAACTCCGTAGCAAATGGCCTGTGCATTTTCTGAGATGATTGAGACATTTAGCAAACGCATCCCCTTCTTCAGAGATGTCATCTTCTCAGGGACCCTTTCCATGACCACCTGGCCATCTCTCTGCAGGTCGGCACTGTCTTTCCTATCACTGCCTCCTGTTTGTTTGCTTCAAAGCACTTGACAGTTGTAGAACTCTATATTGATTCTTTTACTTCTTAATCATCTGTCAACTCCACCAAATTACAAGCTCCCTGGGGGTAGAAACCCGGTGATTTTTATTCACCAGGGCACTCGCAGGCCTAGCCAAGTCCCTGTACATAACAGGGGCTGAGTGAGGAGTTGTGGCTGAATGAGCTGATTAATTAGCAGAGAAATGTGTGAATGATCCATGACTCAGGGCCATCTCTACTTGGGGTCAAACACTGCAAAACACTTACCATCCGCATCTCTAACCACATGTTTACTTCCCCATGTGTCGAACCAGCCGACCCAATATTCCATAATCATAATAGGCTTATTGCTCTAGAAACAAACCAAATCAAACATTAAGTCTAGCAAAAAGAAAAACTGAAAAACTAAATACAACAGATGAGAATTTGAGGAACTCATACTTTTCACTTTTTCCCAATTCAGCGTTTACCCCCACCCCTACTCCCCCTCACCCACTGCACCTTTGCCACCACCCATGGCTTTGTTTCTTCCATGCCTCCTCAACGTTCATTGTCTCCGGACTCCTTCTAGCTTTATGCGTCTCCCTGCTATACCTGGATAGCATCATCAATAATCCCAGCCTTGTCATATGTGAGGCCGGTGTCAAAAGAATCAGCTTTGGATACACAAGGACCTGACTGCAATTCCTCCCATAGAAACTGTGGCTCAGAGGTCACACTTCTGGTTGGGGCAGAACCACAACTCAAATCCAGGTCTGAGCTGAACTACCAGCCACTAAGTTATGTTAATAGATTAAGTATATCGTTCATTTTCTCGATACCTTTATTTAATTTTATTCTACCTCATCTGCATTGAAATGTCCATTGTAATTGCGTTTCTATTCATTTCTTTTTCATTTCTAACAGTTCTTACTTTGTATATTTTTGTTAATAAACAATTATACGTAAGAATTCATAAATGTTATCATGTCTTTATGGATTGTACCTTTTACTAATAATTATTGAATTCTTACCATGTGCTGAGCACTATCTGAAGTACTTTACTTAACTGTTCTGTATAACAACCTATAAGGTAGGTACTATCAGTTCCTATTTTACAAAAGAAGAAATTGTGGTTGGGTAACCAGTCCACGTTCACTCTTCTAGGAAGTGCTAGAACTGGGATTTGAACTCAGCCAGGCTAGCTCCAGAACCACACTCTTAACCATTATACTATATTGTCTCTGGATTGCAAATGACTTCTATCTAAAACTAGAAGAAAACATACCAAAGCAATTGCATTGTCCAAAACTTCTAAACTAACTCTTGCCTAAAACATAGGTATCTCTTAAAATTCATATTACTTGTGGCCTAAACTGTCAGATGCCACAGGCTTTCAGCCTGATACCTGCATTCCACTTCTAGTCTAGCATTTTCAAGGCTGATGAAGAATGTAAGTTCTTTTTTTAAAAGTTGACATCTTCTCCACAGCAGGACTAGCTGTTGTTGTGCCGTGTGTATTAAAATGGAAAACTATGGCTGGGCTTCTCTTGGGGAATAGGTCAGGCATTCACACTATGCATTCTCAATTGCATTCCTGGAGTCCTCCAGCATCCTGCTGTAATCAAAAATGGTCACACTGTAAGCCTGAAGACCTGCCATCCTAGAACTTAGCTGATCCCTGGGGGTAGATACAATGTTTTCTGGATCCCATGTGTTTTTCCATCTTGGTTTAATCCCTTATTTCCTGCATCCTCCAAACACTTTCGTAGAAAGGGTAAATGGAAAATAATTATTCTGAGTCATGAAATATCTAAAAATATCTTTATTTTACCAATACAGTTGCTTAATATTTAGGCTGGGTATAAAATTCTAAGTTGAAATTCATTTATCCTCATAATTTTAAAGGCATGTTCCATTGCTTTCTATCATCCAGTGTCGATATTTTAAACTCCTATATATCTGATTCTTGTTGCTTGGTTTGTAAGCCTATAGTTTTTCCTCTCTGTAAGATGTTAATTTTACAATACGGGTCTTTTTATCATTTATTGTCCCAACCATTTGAGGGGCAACTTTCAATCTACAGATATATATCCTTCAGTTAAAGGAAGTTTTCTTATTTTAGTTATTTGTAATTTCCTTTCTTCTGTGTTCTTTGTCCTCTCTTTTTGTAACTACTATTAGTAAGATGTTAGGGCTCCTAAATTGTTCTTTTAAGACATTTATGTTGTCTCTTATCCTTTATTACTTGTTGACTTGTCCTATTTCTAGGAAATTTCCTCATTACCTTCCAACTCCTATATTTAATTTTTAATTTAAAATATTAGATTTTAATTTCAAGGTGTTCTTTTGGTTCTCTGATTATCCCTTTTTCTTAATATTGCACTCTTGTCTCATGCATAAATAATCTTATCCATAGCTCTATGCACACTAATAAGCATTTTTAATATTATATTCTGTTTCCTGAATTAACTCTATATTCCCCAGTTTCCATTTTCTTCTTTATTGGTAGTTTAATTATTTTTTCACTAGGAACTTTTACTAAATAAATACAGATCCTTGACTTTTCCATTTGTATTTAAGAGGAAAGACTGACTTCTGGTGTTAAAGTGGCACTGTGTTATCAGTCCACTTGACACTCTCCTCTTGAAAACTTTCAAAATCAAAATCAAGAATGAGAGATGAAAACACAAACAGTATCTTCCATAGATCTAAGAGACATCTGAAGCTTCAAAATATAAATTAGGAGAAAAGAGTGCCAAAGCACTCATTGAAGGTCTATCAGGGATTCAAAAATGCAGAGACAAGATACTCTTTGTTGAAGGCTTTAGGAAAGGGTAGCAGGACAAATTTCTTCGAGGTAAGAAGAATACTCTACAGTGTGATACCAATAATTTCTTATTTGCAATTACAGAATGGGATGCACAAGCTGGTAGAAGGAGTACACTTTGCATAATTCCACGTATCAGAAGCTTGGAAAGAAGTAATTATTGAAGAATCACAGATAAAAATTATTATCAGGAAGAAGTCTGCTTGTGAGGCATCTGAGAGCAGTCCCATAATTTTGGTTGGCTCCCTGGAAGAGCAGGGAATGGGAAAACAGAGGTAGGTAAAAAAAAGAATTCATCCCTGCATACAACAATGAGCCATAAGATATATTGTTAGCCTGGAATGCAGTCATGTACTCTTTCTCACAGAAACTTCTCTTAAGTACTTCAGCCTACAAGAGAAGCCAACATTTACTCAACTCAAAGAGGAATAATAATAAAAAAAGAATAAAAACAGAAACTATTTTTAAAATTTAAACTAAAAAGGGGATAAAAACAGGAAAAGAAATTACAAAAGAGAAACAGCAAAAACTTGCCCTGGGACAGGTCAAAATTATAGTCCAAAAATATTGTTGTAAAGTCACAAATCTCAATGAAACAATCACCTCTATAAACTGAGAGCATAAAATAGAACTAAAAGTATTCAAGGAAGAGTGATATGATAAAAAAATCATAGGAGCTAAAATATAACCTGGCAGAGTTAAAAAAAAAAAAAAGGTAGATAAAATAGAAACTATTAAGTCAAAACTGGAAGCAGCTAAAAGGAAAATAAACACTGTAAAGGACACGAAAAGAAAGGTAGCAAAAGGTGAACAAAATTAAATGGAAATAAACATAGAGAAGAAAGGATTAGAGAGAAATGGATGAGGGAGATGTGGAAGACAGACAAAATAACTTTGCACTACACATAACTTGTGTCCCTGAAGAGAAAAAAAAACAAAAAACAAATTTAAAAAAATATTAAAAGATACAATAGAAAACACAATTTCCAATAATGATGATCTATATTATTTGGACCAACCTTCTCATTGAGGACAAGAAAAGATGTCGGATAAAATATAATATCATCTTAGCTATAGCTGAAAGGAGAATTAATCCATGTGAAGACAAATCGGAAGAAAGTATCCAAAAGGCAACATAAGGGGAAAAAAATACGCAAATTAATTACAGATATTGAGCACATGTGAGGTCTAAGGTAACTTTAGTTGGAATCCCAGAATGAAAGGAATGAGACAACAGGGCAGGAGCAATATTTGAAAAGATACTAGCTGAGAATACGCATATTCAAGAAGCCAAACAAATTGCAAGAATAATAAATAAAAGATATTCACACATAGACAGATTATAGTACAACTGCAAAAACCAAAACAAACAAACAAAAATTCTTAACAAAGGGGGAAAAATTACTTTCATATGAGGTAGCCTGAGAGAGGATTTCTCAAAAGCAACAATGAAGTTAGCAGACTACATGCTGAAAGAAAACAACCATCAAGTTAGAATTCTACAGACAGTAAAGGACTGAGGCAAAAAAAAAAAAATAGTTTGCCATAAGTAGATATCATTAAAGGGATGTGTAAAGGATATACTTCAAGCAGAAGAAAAATAATCCTAAACACACTGCCTGGGATACAAGAAATAAGTAGCAAACAATGATAAATATTGGGCTAAAACTGAATGAACATTGATTGCATAAAACCAAATATAATAATATTTCTTAGAGTTTTCAAAAAATAGAAGTCAAATGCAAGAGTAAAATAGAATGTGTGTCTCAAGGGATAAATGGAGTCAAAGTGTTCTACGATACTTGCATACTCTGAGTAGAGTGCAAAGTTATTGCTTAACTTTAGATTGTGGTGGGTTAAGTACTTATGTCAAAATTTCAAGGATAGCTTTTAAAAGATAAAAAAAGAGTTTACAACTCCCATATTGGTATGGGGAAAAACAGGAACTGATTTCTAAAAATAGTTAAATCCATAAAAAGAAGTCAAGATTCTAAAGGAAAAGACAAAAAGAAGTCACAAAATAAGGTGATAGATTTAAATGCAATATATATCAATAATTACATTAAATATAAATGACTAAGAGCTCCAAATAAAAGATTGTGTCAGAATAAGATAAAAAATATTCAAGTAATTTCTGTTCATAGGAGATGTATAAAAAATTACAGTAAAATTAAAATGATGACACAAACAATGATATACCACTTAAATATTAAACAAAAGAAATCTGGTGTGGCAATATCAATAACAGACAAAACTGACCTTAAGATAAAAATCAATATGACACAAAGCAGTCAAAAGGTGATGTCAGCAACATGGCGGAGTGAGCTGTTCCCTTTGTCTCTCCTCCTTTTGAACTACAACTAAATGGACATTCATCAACCAATAGAAGAAGCCTACACAGCACAACAGAACGCCTGAGAGACACACGCAGCTATACATCTGAGGGTGGACGGACTGACTCTCCGGGAAGTGGTGGAGATAGGTGAGCACTCTCTACCCTCCCCCGACAGCCCTGTGCACACAAAGGATCACTTTCCAGCCTGGCACAAGTGCCCCAAAAGTGGGAACGTGCCCCAGGGTGACTGTGGGAAGAGGCAGCGGCAGCCCTTAGCCCACTGGTGATAGCTTTCCCAGCGGGAGGGGAGCCCATTGTGCCCCTGCAGCCCCAAAGAGTGGCCCTGGCTGGGTTCACACAAGAAGCCCCTCCCACCAAGTAAAGTCCACACAAGTGGCTGAATGCTCTTCAGGCTGGTGCAAGTGCCTGCAGTACCCCCACAACTTACAGCAGACAGGGTGGGACCAGAAACTCTGCTCCTGCTCTCCCCAGCAGTAGCAGGTGGAATCTGCAACCTAATACCACTACAAATGCCTTGATAAAAGATTAGTCCATCAAACACCATGAGAAACCATAGCAACAGCTCAGACCAGAAGGAAAATGACAATTCTCCAGAAACCAACCCTGAAGTCACAGAAATTTACAATCTAAATGACAGAGAATTAAAAACAGCTGTCAAAGAAACTCGACGAGTTACACGAGAACACAGAAAGCTCACAGTTCAGTGAGCTCAGGAATGAAATGAACCTCTTCATCCAAGAGATTGAAACTATTAAAAAAATCAAGCAGAAATTCTGGATATGAAAAACATAATCAATGAAATAAAAAATAATCTAGAATACTTAAAGAATAGAGTTGATGTTGTGGAGGAAAGAATTAGTCATTTAGAGGATAAAAATATAGAAATGCTACAAGTGGAGGAGGAGACAAATAAGATTTTTTAAAAATGAAGGAATTCTTCGAGAAATATCTGACTCAATTAGGAAAAACAACATAAGGATTATAGGTATCCCAGTGAGAGAAGAGAGGGAGAAAGGAGGAGAGAGCTTGTTCAAAGAAATAATAGCTGAGAACTTCCCAAACCTGGGGAAGGAACCAGATTTACAAACACATGAAGCCGATAGAATGCCTAATTACATCAATGATAAAAGACATTCCCCAAGGCATATAATAGTAAAACTGGCAAAAGCCAATGACAAAGAAAAAATATTAAGGGCAGCTAGACAAAGGAGAATAACATACAAAGGAATCCCTATCAAGCTTTCAGCAGATTTCTCGGCAGAAAATCTACAGGCTAGGAGAGAATGGAATGATATATTCAAAATACCCAAAGACAAAAACTTTCAGCCAAGAATGCTCTATCCAGTGAAACTTTCCTTCACATACGATGGAGAAATAAAATCTTTCCGAGATAAACAAAAGCTGAGCAAGTTCATTGCCACTAGAACTCCCCTACAAGAAATAATTAAAGATGTGCTCACACTGCAAGCAAAAAGGAAAAGGCCTACAAAGCTTTGAGCAAGGAGATAATCCAACAGACAAAATCAGAAAACTGCAGCTCTCTATCAGAACAGGGAAATGAATATTCAGTTATAACTTAAAGATAAAGGGAAGGAAAGCATCAAATTAACTATAAACACTTCAACTTAGTCACAAACTCACAGCATTAAAAACAGAATAATTTGTAACAACAATAACTCAGAAGGGGGAGAGGGAAAGGATGGAACCTGCTTGGGTTAATGGAGATAAGAGGCTATGAGAAAATGGATTATTTCATGTATGAGATCTTTTATACAAACCTCATGAAACCACAAAAATAAGAGCAAAAAACAAAATAAGAGCAGAGCCACAATTCACAAAAAGAGAGAAAACTGAGAAAACTTACTCAGAAAACCACCAAAATGAAATGGCAGTCAGAAATACAAAGGAAGAGAAACAACAGAAATGTAGATCAACCAGAAAACAAGAGACAAAATGGCAATATTAAGCCCTCCTATATCAATAATTACTCTAAATGTAAATAGATTGAATTCTCCGATCAAAAGACACAGAATGGCCGGATGGATTAAAAATCAAGACCAAATAATATGCTGCCTCCAGGAAACACATCTCAGTTCTAAAGACAAACATAGGCTCAGAGGAAACAGATGGAAGATGATACTCCAAGCAAATGGCAAACAAAAGAAAGTAGGTGTTGCCATACTTATATCAGACAAAACAGACTTCAAGTTAAAAAAGACAATGAAAGACAAAGAGGGGCATTATATAATGATAAAAGAGACATTCCACTAAGGGGACATAACACTTATGAATATATATGCACCTAACACAAGGGCACCAAAATACATAAAACAACTATCAGTAGACCTAAAGGGAGAAATTAACAGCAACACAATAATAGTAGGGGACCTCACCAACCCACTTACATCAATGGACAGATCATCCAGACAAAAAGTCAACAAAGAAATAGTAGATTTAAACAAATCACTTGATCAGATGGACTTAATAGATATATACAGAGCATTCCATCCAAAAACAGCAGAATACCCCTGCTTCTGAAGTGCACATGGATCATTCTCAAAGACAGACTATATGTTGGGAAACAAGGCAAATTTCAATAAACTTAAGAAGATTGAAATCATTCCAAGTATCTTTTCTGACCACAGTGCTATGAAACTAGAAACCAACTACAAAAAAAAAAAAAAATGGGAAAGTCAGAAATATATAGAGACTAAACAACATGCTACTGAATAACCATTGGATTAATGAAGAAATCAAAGAAGTTAAAAAATACCTGGAGACAAACGAAAATGAAAATACAACATACCAACTCCTATGGGATACAGCAAAAGCAGTCATAAGAGGAAAACTCATAGCAATACAGGCCCACCTCAACAAACAAGAGAAATCTTAAATAAGTAACCTTAAACTGCACCTAACAGAAGTAGAAAAAGAAGAACAAACAAAGCCTAAAGTCAGCAGAAGGAGGGAAATAATAAAAATCAGAGCGGAAATAAATGAAAGACAGACTAAAAATCAGCAGAAAGGATTAATGAAACTAAGAGCTGATGCTTTGAGAAGATAAACAAAATTGACAAACCCTTAGCCAGACTCATCAAGAAAAAGAGAGAGAAGGCTCAAATAAACAAAACTATAAATGAAAGAGGAGAAATTACAACAGATTCTGCAGAAATACAAAGGATTATAAGAGAATACTATGAAAAACTATACGCCAACAAACTGGATAACCTACAAGAAATGGATAAATTCTTAGACTCATACAACTTCCCAAAACTAAATCAAGAAGAAATAGAAAATCTGAATAGACCAATTACAAGTAAAGAGATTGAAACAATAATCAAAAACCTCCCAAAAAAACAAGTGTCCAGGACCAGATGGCTTCTCTGAAGAATTTTACTAAACATTCAAAGAAGATTTAATACCTATCCTTCTCAAACTACTCCAAAAAAAAATGAAGAAGATGGAATGCTTCCTAACTCATTCTATGAGGCCACCATCACCCTGATACCAAAACCAGACAAGAACAATACAAAGAAGGAAAATTACAGGCCAATATCACTAATGAACATAGATGCAAAAATCCTCAACAAAATATTGGCAAACTGAATACAGCAATTCATTAAAAGGATCATACACCATGATCAAGTGGTATTTATTCCAGGAGTGCATGGATGGTTCAACATCCACAAATCAATCAATGTGATATACCACATTAACAAAATGAGGAATAAAAATCACATGATCATCTCAATAGATGCAGAGAAAACATTTGACAAAAATCAATATCCATTTATGATAAAAACTCTCAACAAAATTGGTATAGAAGGAAAATACCTCAACATAATAAAGGCCATATATGACAAACCCACAGCCAACATCATACGTGATGGTGCAAAACTGAAAGCCATCCCTCTGAGAACAGGAACAAGACAAGGGTGCCCACTCTCGCCACTCCTATTCAACATACTAGTGGAGGTTTTGGCCAGAGCAATTATGCAAGAAAAAGAAATAAAAGGAATCAAAATTGGAAAGGAAGAAGTGAAACTCTCACTGTTTGAGATGACATGATCCCATATATAGAAAACCCTAAAGAATCCATCAGAAAACTATTGGAAATAATCAATAACTACAGCTAAGTTGCAGGGTACAAAATCAACTTACAAAAATCAGTTGCATTTATATACACTAACAATGAACTAGCAGAAAGAGAAATCAAGAGTACAATCCCATTTACAATTGCAACAAAAAGAATAAAGTATTTAGGAATAAACTTAACCAAAGAGGTAAAAGACCTATACACTGAAAACTATAAGACATCATTGAAAAAAATGGAAGAAGACACAAAGAAATGGAAAAATATTCCATGTTCATGGTTCAGAAGAATCAATATAGTTAAATATCCATACTACCTAAAGCAATCTAAGATTCAATGCAATCCCAATGAGAATCCCACCGACATTCTTCATGAAAATTGAACAAAGAATCCTAAAATTTATATGGAACAACAAAAGAACCCGAATAGCCAAAGCAATCCTAAGAAAAAAGAACAAGCTGGAGGCATCACAATCCCTGACTTCAAAATATACTACAAAGCTATAGTGATCAAAACAGCATGGTACTTGTACAAAAACAGACACACAGATCAATGGAAAAAAACTGAAAGTCCAGAAATAAAACCACACATCAACAGACAGCTAATCTTCGACAAAGGAGCCAAGAACGTACAATGGAGAAAGGAAAGTCTCTTCAATAAATGGTGTTGGGAAAACTGGACAGCCACATGCAAAAGAATGAAAGTAGACCATCATCTTGCATCAAAATGGATTAAAGACTTGAATGTAAGACCTGAAACCATAAAACTCCTGGGAGAAAATATGGGCAGTACACTATTTGACATTGATTTTAGCAGCATCTTTTCAAATAACATGCCTGACCAGGCAAGGGAAACAAAAGAAAAAGTTAACAAATAGGACTACATCAGATTAAAATGCTTTTTTTTTTTTTTTTTTTTTTTTGCAAAGCAAAGGAAACCATGAACAAAACGAAAAGACACCCACCAACAGGGAGAAAATATTTGCAAATCACCTATCCAACAAGGGATTGATCTCCAAAATAGATAAAGAATTCATACAACTCAACAACAAAAAAACAAACACCACAATCAAAAAATGGGCAGAGGATATGAACAGGCATTTTTCCAAAGAAGACATACAGATGGCCAACAGACACATGAAAAGATGTTCAACATCGCTAATCATCATGGAAATGCAAATCTAAACAACGATATATCACCTTACACCAGCCAGAATGGCTATAATTACCAAGACAAAAAACAACAAATGTTGGAGAGGATGTGGAGAAAAGGGAACCTTCATGCACTGCTGGTGGGAATGCAAACTGGTGCAGCCACCATGGAAACAGTATAGAGAGTTCTCAAAAAATTAAAAATAGAAATATTAAGATCCAGGTATCCCACTACTGGGCATTTATCCAAAGAACTCAATGATCCAAAGAGATCTATGCGCCCCTATGTTCATTGCAGCATTATTGACAATAGCCAAGAAGTGGAAGCAACCCAAGTGCCCATCAACTGATGTTTGGATAAAGAAGATGTGGTGTATATATATACAATGGAATACTACTCAGCCATAAAAAAAGACACAATCTTGCCATTTGCAACAACATGGATGGACCTTGAGGGTATGATGTTAAGTGAAATAAGCCAGAGAGAGAAAGACAAATACTGCATGATTTCACTCATATATGGAATATAACAAATACACAGATAAAGAGAAGGGATTAGTGATTACCAGAGGGGAAGAGGGGTGGGGAGTGGGTGAAAGAGGTAAAGGGACACATGTGCAGTGATTGACAATAATTAGACTGCTTGGGGTGACCACAATGGAGTCTACTCAGAAATTGATAAACAATAACGTACACCCGAAATTTCACAATGTTATAAACCATTATGATCTCAAAGTTACTGGAAAATAAAAATACAGAGAGTAAAAAAAAAATCAATACTACACAAGACAAAAGAAATAAATTGTGACATCAAAAACATAAAGTGTGGATAGGATAGTAAAAATGTAGAGCTTTAGAATGTGCTTAAACTTAAGTTATCAACTTAAAATAGATTGTTATAAATATAAGCTGTTTTATGTAAGCCTGATGGTAACCACAAAGCAAAATCCTAGATAAAAAAAAGATAGAGAAAGGAATCTAAGCATACCACTACAGAAAATCATCAAATCACAAAGTAAGAGAGCAAGAGAAAAAAAAGGAACAAAGGAATTACAAAACAGCCAGAAGACAACTAACAAAATGGCAATAAGTCCATACCTATCAATAATTACTTTAAATATAAATGGACTAAATTCTCCAATCGAAAGACACAGGGTGGCTGAATGGATATAAAAATAAGACCCACATACATGCTGCCTACAAAAGACTCACTTCACATGTAAGGACACACACAGACTGAAAGTGAGGGGATGGATAAAGATGCTCCATGGAAATGGAAACCAAAAGAAAGCTGGGATAGCTATATTCATATCAGACAAAATAGACTCTAAGACAAATACTGTAATAAGAGACAAAAAACGTCATTATATAATGATAAAGTGGTCAATTCAACAAGAGGATATAACATTTATATATATTTATGCATCCAACATAGAAGCACCTAAATATATAAAGCAAATATTAACAGACCTAAAGGGAAAATAGACAATAGTATAACAATAGTAGATCATCAATGGATAGATCATCCAGACAGAAAATCAATACGGAAACATTGGTCTTAAACAAACACTAGAGTTGATGGACTTAACAGACACATACAGAATATTCCATACAAAAGCAACAGAATACATTCTTCTCAAGCACACATGGAGCATTTTCCAGGATAGATCATATGTTAGGCCACCAAACAAGTCTTAAATGTAAGAAGACTGAAATCATATCAAGCATCTTTTCCAACTACAATGGTATGAAACTAGAAATCAATTACAAGAAGAAAACTGGAAAAGTCACAAATATGTGGAGATTAAACAACATGCTACTGGATAACCAAAAGGAAATCAAGAAATCTTGAGACAAACGAAAATGGAAATACAACATGCCAAAACTTATGGGCTGCAGCCAAAGCAGTTATAAGCGGTAAGTTCATGTGATAAATGCCTACATTAAGAAACAAGAAAGATCTCAAATAAACACCCTAATTTTACACAAGAGACTTAAAAAAAAGAACCAACTGAGCCCAAAGCTAATAGAAGAAAGGAAATAACAAAAATCAGAGCAGAAATAAATGAGACTAAAAAGACAATAGAAAAGATCAATGAAACTAAGAGCTGGTTTTTGAAAAGATAAATAAAACAGACAAACCTTTAGTTAAACAAATCAAGAAAAAGAGAGAAGATTCACATAAATAAAATCAGAAATGAAAGAGATGTTACAACTGAGGAATACAAGGAAAACAAGGGACTACAAAGAACAATCATACACCAAAAAATCGGACAACCTGGAAGAAATGGATAAATTTCTAGAAACATACAACCTACCAAGACTAAATCATGAAGAAATAGAGAATCAAAAACCTCCCAATGAACAAAAGTCCAGGACCAGATGGCTTCACTGGTGAATTCCACCAAACATTTAAAGAAGAAC
Organism: Ceratotherium simum simum; assembly: GCF_057802395.1. Taxonomy (NCBI): domain Eukaryota; kingdom Metazoa; phylum Chordata; class Mammalia; order Perissodactyla; family Rhinocerotidae; genus Ceratotherium; species Ceratotherium simum. The sequence goes on along the minus strand of NC_141906.1, from coordinate 85,353,082 downwards.
TAATATAAATCCTTCTCAAACTCTTCCAAAAAATAGAAGGAGGGAATACTTCCAAAGTAATTTTTTGAGGCCAGCATTACCCTGATACCAAAACCAGACAAGAATGCTACAAAAAAAAAAAGAGAATTACAGGCCAATATCCCTGATGAACATAGATGCAAAAATCTTCAACAAAATATTATCAAACTGAGTTTAACATTACATGAAAAGTATCATATACCACGATCAAGTGGGATTTATCCCTGGGATGCAAATATATGCAAATCAAACAAGGTGATACACCACATTAACAAAATGAAGGATAAAAATCCTATGATCATTTCAATAGATGTAGAAAAAGCACTTGACAAAATTCAACATCCATTCATGATACAAACTCTCAACAAAGTGGGTATAGTACCTCAACATAATAAAGGCCATATATGATGGCAATATATGACAACTGACATCACACTCAATGGTGAAAAGCTGAAAGCTTTTCCTCTAAGATCAGGAACAAGACAAGGACGCTCACTCTTGCCATTTTTATTCAACATAGTATTGAATATTCTAGCCAGAGCAATTACGCAAGAAAAAGAAATAAAAGGCAATCCAAATTGGAAAGGAAGAACTAAAACTGTCTCTATTCGCAGATGTCATGATATTACATATAGAAAACGCTAAAGACTCCACCAAAACACTGTTAGAACTAATAAACAAATTCAGTAAACTTTCAGTACACAAAATCAATATACAAAAGTCAGTTGCATTTCTATAGATGAATAACAAACTATCAGAAAGAGAAATTAAGGAAACAATCCTATTTACAATTGCATCAAAAAGAATAAAATACCCGGGGCCAGCCCCGTGGTGCAAGCGGTTAAGTTCACGTGCTCCGCTGCAGTGGCCCAGGGTTCGCCGGCTCGGATCCGGGCGCGCACCAACACACTGCTTGTCAAACCATGCTGTGGCAGTGTCCCATATAAAGTGGAGGAAGATGGGCATGGATGTTAGCCCAGGGGCAGTCTTCCTCAGCAAAAAGAGGAGGATTGGCAGATGTTAGCTCAGGGCCGATCTTCCTCACACACACAAAAAAAGAATAAAATACCTAAGAATAAACAACCAATGAAGTGAAAGACCTGTACACTGAAAACTAAAGGACATTGATGAAATACGAAAACACAAATAAATGAAAAGATATTCCATGCTCATGGATTGAAAGAATTAATATTGTTAAAATGTCCGTACTACCTAAAGTAATCTACAGATTTAATGCAATCCCTATTAAAATTTGTGTCATTTTTCACAGAAATAGAAAAAAGAAATCCTAAAATTTATGTGGAACCACAAAAGACCCCAAATAGCCAAACCAATCTTGAGAAAGAAAAACAAAGCTGGAGGCATCATGCTTCCTGATTTCAAACTATATTACAAAGCTATAGTAATCGAAACAGTATGATATTGGCATAAAAACAGACACATAGATCAATGGAACAGAATATGGAGCCAGAAATAAACCTACATATATATTGTCAATTAATTTACAACAAAGGAGCCAAGAATATAAAGTGGGGGAAAGACAGCCTCTTCAATAAATGCAGTTGGGAAAACTGGACAGTCACATGCAAAAGAATGAAACTGGACCAGTATCTTACACCACACACAAAAATTAACTTAAAATGGATTAAAAATTTGAATGTAAGACCTGAAACCATAAAAATCCTAAAAGAAAACATAGGCAGTCAGCTCCCTGACATTGGTCTTGGCAATGATTTTTTTGGACCTGACATCAAAAGCAAAAATAAGCAAGTAGGACTACATCAAACTAAACAGCTTCTGCACAACAAAGGAAACCATCAACAAAGTGAAAAGGCAACCTACTGAACGGGAGAAAATATTTGCAAATCAAATATCTGATAACAGGCTAATATCCAAAATATATAAAGAACTCATACAACTCAATAGCAAAACACAATCTGATTAAAAAATGGGCAGAAGATCTGAAAACACATTTTTCCAAAGAAGAAACACAGATGGCTAACAAGTACATGAAAAGATGCTCAACATCATTAATCATCAGGGAAATGCATATCAAAAAAAGAATGAGATATCACCTCACACTTGTTAGAATGCCTATTATCAAAAAGACTAAAAATAATGTGTTGGCAAGGATGTGGAGAAAAGGGAACCTCCATGCACTGTTGGTGGAATTATAATGGTGCAGCCACTACGGAAAACAGTACGGAAGCTTCTCAAAAAATTAAAAATAGAACTATTGTATGATCCAGCAATTCCACTTCTGGATATTTATCTGAAGAAAACAAAAACACTAACTTGAAAAGATATTTGCACCCCCATCTTCATTGCAGCATTATTTACAATAGCCAAGACAAGTGTCCATCAATGAATGAATGGATACAGAAGATGTGATACACACACACATACACACACATACACAGGAACATTATTCAGCCATAAAAAGAATGAAATCTTTCCATTTGTAACAACATGGATGGACTTAGAGGGCATTATGCTAAATGAAATAAGGCAGACAGAGAAAGACAAATACCTTATGATTTCACTTATATGTGGAAAATAAATGAACAATAACAACAAAAAGGCCCAGCCCATAGATACAGAGAACAGATTGGTGGTTGCCAATCTGTTGAGTTTACAATCTGGGGGGTAGAAGGTGAGTATAATGAATTAAGAGAGTCAAAAGGTATAAACTTCCAGTCATAAAATAAACAAGTCATGGGGATGTAATGTACAGCATGGTGACTATAGTTAACAATACTATTTTGCATACTGCAAGTTGCTAAGAAAGTAGATCTTAAAAGTTCTTATCACAAGAAAAACATTTTGTAACTATGTATGGTGACAGATGTTAACTAGGCTTATGTTGTGGTGATCATTCTGCAATACATACAAATATTGAATCATTATGTTGTACACTTGAAACTAGTATAATATGTCAGTTCAATAAGAAATGATAATAATAATATTGCATTGTACATTTGAAAGTTGCTAAGAGAGTAGATCTCAAAAGTTCTCATCACAAGAAAAAAATGCTGCTATGTGTGTGACGGATGTTAACTAGAGTTCTAGTGGGTATTATTTGCAATTTATACAAATATTGAATCATTATGTTGTAGGCCTGAAACTAATATAACGTTATATGTCAATTATACATCAATAAAAAAGAAACCATAAAGAAAAAAAACAACAATAACCAAAAAAAGTAAAATAAACCTTTAGGGAGAAGAATCTATTGAACACCCCTAAATGAGTGAATCGTAAGCAAATACAATGATAGTTTTATCCTGAATGTGGGTTATTCTCTTATCTTCACACATTTCTCATTGCCTTTTTAGAGTGCCTCCAAAGATGTGGAAAAGGAAACCATAGTGAAGAGCTCAATTAGCACCCCGAGACCTCTCTGACACACTGGAGAACAAGGCAGAGAGTGCCCTGGTCCCACACCACCAAGCAGGGCGTTTCATAACTCCAGGGTTTGAGTTTACAAGCATTCCTGCAATCATCAATCTCCTAACTCAAATTAAGAGTATGCAGCAGACAACGAGATTGAAGAAATAATTGTTCTAATAAGAAAATTTCTGTGACTGACCAGTGAAAAATGCGGTAGTACCATGCCTACTATTGAAACTCTGGAGCCCTCTGCTTAGCTTCCTCAAAGATTTCCACTGTGTAAAGTGCTTCACAGAGAAAGTGCATTATTTGATATGGATTTTTGGGAGAAGTGAAAAGATTTCTTACTTAAAGTATTTATCAAGAAAAGATGATAGGTTTGGTGATTCTCCTGTTCATCAACAGAGACTGGAGTTACAGAAAAATACAAACGTCCTTGGCTTATGACAGCGTCAGCTTACGGAACAGGTCAGTGTCTTGGTTAACTATTCAAGCACACAGAACACAATGGCACGAAAGTCTATCCTTATACCTTTAACACCAGGCAGTTGTATTCTTAGATAACATGTGCTGTAACGGGGGAGGGACAAAGATGTGTGAGCACAGGGCCGTGGGACAGAGGTAAGAGTAATGGACTGTCTGGATTCACACAACACTTCTGACCTTTCTTGATTGTGGGACCATAGTCATTCAGTACCTCTTGGTGTTTTTCCCTTCCCTAGATAACTTCTAATGTCCCTCATCTCTAAAATTCTGCAATTATAGTAACTCAATGTTCATTTTTCAGGCTTCACTTAAAGGATTCCTCAGAATGCTAGACTAGAACAACCTAGGACATTTGATTTCTGTAATTTAGAATAATACCTGCTTATTCAGCTGAACTGAAATCCTTTTTGGAACAAAAAGAGACATAAATAAGGTAAAGTATAACAGTTGCAGTATGCTAGAAACCATAATTGCATTTTGAATAGGAGGCAACAAAATATTGTTTCTGAATGCAAAAGATTAATGCTTTTTTGGCTGTTAGTTTCCAGAAATTGACAAGTAGTTTGTGGTAGTTCTACCAATTGATACTAATAAGGACAACTATCTAGTTAACTATCTATTCCCATCACAATCCAAAAACAATTTAAGGGGGCTTAAATAACATAGAATAGCATAAATAAAAAGTAAACATTTAGAACAGGAAAATGAAACTAAAAAATGAGGATAAAAAAAGGACACAGAAAAAGAGGGTCATTTCCTAATGACAAACATTTCATCTGTATGAATATAAAAGAATTCCAAATTTACATAGCCTCAAAATGTATTTAAAAACTTTGATAAATCTTTTGAAGTGAAGGTAAAATATGCAAATCCAGAATCATGGTAGGAAATATTAACACATTTCTATCAGTGATTGATAGAATAGGTCAAAAAAATTCATTTAGGGAATAGACAATTAGAACAATGCAATAAATAAAATTGACATAGAGGGGCCGGCCCGGTGGCGCAAGCGGTTAAGTGCGCGCGCTCCGCTGGGTGGCCCGGGGTTCGCTGGTTCGGATCCCGGGCGCGCACCGACGCACTGCTTGGCAAGCCATGCTGTGGCGGCGTCCCAGATAAAGTGGAGGAAGATGGGCACAGATGTTAGCCCAGGGCCGTCTTCCTCAGCAAAAAAAGAGGAGGATTGGCGGATGTTAGCACAGGGCAGATCTCCTCACAAAAAAAAAAAAAAAAAATTGACATAGAGAACTTATTGAGAATACCACACCCAATAGTGCAAAATATGTTCATTTCAAGCACACAGAGCGTTTGCAAAACGTGACCACTGATAGGACATAAACACAAATAAAATAAAATTTAAAAATAGAGAACAATATCTAAAAATTGAAAATAAATTTAAATGAACCTAATTCTACACCATATTGGTAAAATAACTATATAAAACAAAGAAATTATTCCATGTAACCTTAGTACATAGAATTTTGACTACACATTCCCTGTGGGAAAGACCTTAAAGATAAAAGAAAACCCGCAGAAATCTTAAAGACCATCAGGTTTTCTTATTTTCAGTAATATTATCAGTATTGTTATTTCAAATCTATTATTGTAGAATTGATTAAATATTGTAGAATTGACTAAATAATAAAATTGTTAATATTGTCAGCAACTATGATTTCCAGAGTGAGAGAAAAAATAAAAGTATAAATCAAAGAAGTTAAATATAAACCCTATAATTCTAAATTTGTATTTAACAAATCAATGGAAATTCATAATTTTATCCTCTTTTAAAATGTACCTATGTCCTGACCCTACACTCCCACTATACCTGGAAGCCATGGCAATTCAGTAGTCAGCACAGATTGTGCTCTACAGAAGCAGCAGAACTCCCGGGAGAAATAGCTAATTCCAGGTCTAGGATTGGAAATGTATAAGGTGAATCCGGACATCTAACTCTGCCAGAAACCAAGGAAACTATGGAAGACTGATGGTGTCAAGTTAGAAGGAAACAGGATCCAGCTTGGCTTCCAAATAGCCAACAAGAAGGCAATTAAAGCTTCAACAATATATTGATTATAATTGATGAAAATGCTTTATATGTATTAAAAAGTCATGAGTTAATGATAAAAGAAAAACTCTAATAAGTTTGAAATGGTACCAAGTATGTTCTCTGACTGCAGTGTAATTAGGAAAAAAGAAAAACTCCATATGTTTGGAAATTAAGAAATTCACTTCTAGAACTACTAATAAGTCAAAGAAGCAATCTTATTGAATATTCAAATTATTCTGATTATAGTATAACAAATATAAAAATTTATGGGCTAATGAGAAATTTATACACTTAAGTGCTTATATTAAAACATAGAAAAACCGTAACAACAATATTTACTCAGAAGAAAATAGGGAAACTTCTGCTTATAATCAGAGATGTAGAGAGCTGGAAGGAACATAAATCCCACACTTACAACAAGGACAAAGCTTGAAAAACTACAAATTAATTACTTTCCTTGAACCCATCAGAAAATTGAGGTCTCAGAGCAACCAAATAAATCAAAATCTGTTGTAAACCTGATACTTGGGAGAAACAGGACCTAATCATTTGCTTACCTGGGGCTGGAGCCTATAAGATAGAAATACATAATTTTAAAGAATTAGTAAAGACTGAGTGTGGACTAGCCTGAAAGTGTGAAGCCCCTGGGGGCCCAGATGTAGTGGGTCTTATACATTCCTGCAGGTTTTACCTCCACAAATCCCACTAGATGTTCTGAGGGAAGATTGGGGAGAATCTTCAGTAAGCTTCTGTTAATTTCCACCCCAAATTCATATGTTGAAGTCCTAACCTTCAGTACCTCAGAATGTGACTGTATTCGTAAAAAGAGTAATTAAACAGTTAATTAAGGTTAAATGAGGTTATTAGGGTGGGTCCTAATCCAATCTGATTGGTGTCCTTATAAGAAGAGGAGATTAGGATACAGACACACACAGAGGGAAGACTATGTGAAAATGTGGGGAGAAGTCAGCCATGTACGAGCAAGGAGAGAAGCCTCAGAAGAAACAAACCTGCTGACACCTTGATCTCAGACTTCTAGCTTCCAGAAATCTAAGGAAATAAATGTTGTTTAAGCTACACAGTCTGTAGTACTTTGGCTTCCTTCCTGGTACTGGCTGGGGAATGGGAGCAGGAGCCACTGTCAAATCTCCCACCGCCATCTCCCCTAGGGAATGAAGCCTTAATGTGCAGAGAGAAGAGCAACAAAAGCTGTCACCTTAGGGCACTGGTAAAAACCTATTGCATCTGGGAAAAGGGAGCAGGGGGAAAAAAAACATCCCCTTTGGGAGACAAATAGGAACACATGCTTGGCCCAGAACTACAGCTAGAGGAGGAGCAGGAGAACTTGAAAAGGCCACACCCCTCAGACCTGGGAACACAGTGCCTACCTAAGACTGAGGCTTAATCAGAACTTCAGAGAAAGTGTTTCCTCCCTCACCATCAGGCTAACCAGTGTAGAGTGAAAATAACTTGTAGTATAGCTGGGGGCACTGGAAGAGACAGATTCTCTCTGGGGTCCAATGCAAAGGGAAGACCCAAAGCCAAGAGGAGTGCAAACATGGAGAATATACTTCTGCCAAACTAGCCCTTACCCTAGACACAAGATGTCACTAGAGGAATTTGAAGGCTGTGATGCATGGAGGATAACCATAGCAACAACAAATCTCAAATTCAGCTCAACTCCTGACTAGACTTAACAGAAAACTTCACATTAAAAGCGTAACTGGAGGAAAGTCATGCTTATCTCCAAGACAGTATCTATGTCCCACACAAGATGTTCAGTTTCCAATAAAACACTATGAGCCACATAAAAAGGCAAGGAAAAAAACACACTTTGAAGAGATAAAGTAATCATCAGAAACAGAGTCAGATAAGACACATATGTTATAATTAGAAGAGAATTTAAAATAACTATAATTAATATGTTAAAGGCTATCATAGAAAAGGTGGGCAGTATGCAAAATCAGATGGGCAATTTTAGCTGAAAGATGGAAACTACAAGAAAGAATCAAATGGAAATACTAGAAACCAAAAACACAGTAACAGAAATGAAGAATGCCTTCAGTGGGCTCATGAGCAGACTCAACAGAGGAGAGGAATGAATCAGCGTACTAAAGAGAAGTTGATAGAAATTAACCAAACCTATCTGAAAAATAGTCAGGAAAAAAGAGTAGGGAAGAAAACAGCATCCAAGAGGTGTGAGACAATATCAAATGATCTAATGTACGTGTAATTGGACCTGCAGAAGAAGAGACAGAACAGAGGAAATATTTGAATAAGTAATGGCTGAGAATTTTCTAAAATTAATGACAGACACCAAACCACAGATCAAAGAATCTCAGAGAATGTCAAGCAGGATAAATTCTAAGAAATGTACCACACCTAAGTATAGTAACTCAAGCTTCCGAAAACCAAAGACAAACAGAAAATTCCAAAGGCAGTTAGAGAAAAAAAGACAAATCACCTACAAAAGCCACAGATGAGAATTAATAGAGACTTCTCATCAGAAACCATGGAAGCAAAAGACGATGGAATGACATCTTTAACGGAGGAATTAGGAATACACTGTTGTAAGATCTTAACACTACATGTGAAGCAGTTTAATATTCGAAGATAGTTTCAGATTTAATTTATTTTATTTTATTTTATTTATTTTTTTTCTTTTGTGAGGAAGATCGGCCCTGAGCTAACATCTGCCAATCTTCCTCTTTTTTTGCTGAGGAAGACTGGCTCTGGGCTAACTTCCATGCCCATCCTCCTCTACTTTATATGGGATGCCACCACAGCATGGCTTGCCAAGCGGCGCGTTGGTGTATGCCCAGGATCCAAACTGGCAAACCACGGGCCACCGCAGCAGAGCTCACGCACTTAACTGCTTGCACCACCGGTCCAGCCCCAGTTTCAGATTATTTTAAAATGTATATTTTAAATCCTTGGGCAACAGCTAAAGCTTTAAAAGGTGATAAAAGTAATTAGTCCATAGAGGAAATAAAATGAAATCATAAAAAAATTCTCAATTAACCCAAGAAAAGGGGAAAAAGGAAAGAAAAAAATTCAACAAATAGAAAAGAATTAGCAATGCTAATTGGGTTGCTAGTTGGAAACAGCAGTGCTAGTTGGATGCTAGATTTTAATCCAACTATATCAATAATCACTTTAAATGTGAATTATGTAACCACATTAGTTAAAAGGCAAAAATTGTCAGGTTGAATCTTTAAAAAAGCAATATGTAACTATATGCTGTCTACAAGAAATCCACTTTAAATACAAAGACTTTAAGATAGGTAAAAAGCAAAAAGATAAAGAAAGATACATCATGCAAACACTAACCAAAAGAAAGCTGGAGTGGCTATACTTATATCAGCCAAGGTAGACTTCAAAACAGGAAGATGAACATTACATAATGATAAAGAGGTGAATTCCCCAGGAAAATATAACAATGCTAAATGTGTATGCACCTAAAAACAGAACTTCAAAATACATGAGACAAAAACTGGTCTGAAAGTACAAATAAACAAATCCACAATTATATTCAGAGATGTCAACACTCTTCTCTTAATAATTGACAGACTACGTAGGCAGAAAATCAGTAAGGATAGAGATTACCTGAACAATATCATTAATCAACTTGATCTAATGGAAATTTATAAACAAATGCAAAATACACATTCTTCTCAAGTGTACATGGAACATTCACCAAGAATGTTATGAGCCATATTATGAGCCATAAAACAAACCTTAACAAATGTAAAAAGACAGAAATCATACAAAGTATGTTCTTGAATTTTAACAGTATTAAACCAAAAATCAATAACAGAATGATATCTGGAAAATCCCCAAAGATTGAGAAATGAAACACACTTCAACCTGACACATGGAATAAAGAAGTCTCAAGGGAAATTTTAAAATATTTTGAAAATTTTTTAAAACATTTTTTGGAAAATGAAAATGCAGCATATCAAAATTGATAGGATGCAGCAAAACCAGTGCATACAGGGAAATTTTTAGGGGTAAATGCTTGTATTAGAAAAGAAGAAAGTCTCAAATCAGTAACCTAAGCTTCCACCAGAAAAAAAACTGGAAAAAGTAGAGCACATTCAATCCAAAGGAAGCAGAAGGTAGAAAATGCTAAAGATCAGAGCAGAAATCAATGAAATAAAAAACAGAAAAATAATAGAGGAAAGAAAACAAGCCAAGAGCTGGTTCTTTAAAGATATCAATAAAATTGATAAACTTCTAGTCATATTGACCAAGATAACAAGAGAGAAGACACAAAATTACCAATATCAGGAATGAAAGAAAGCCATCACTACTGACAACAAAGACACTAGAAGGACATCAACAAATGTTACAAATAGCTCTATGTCCACCAATCAAAAACTCAGATGAAATAGAATAGAATAAATCCCTGAAAGACACAAGTTTGTCTTGTGTCTACTCAAAAACAAATAACCTGAATTATGCTATATCTATTACAGAAATTAAATATATTTTTTGTGTGTGTGAGGAAAATCAGCCCTGAGCTAACATCCGTACTAATCCTCCTCTTTTTGCTGAGGAAGACCGGCTCTGAGCTAACATCTATTGCCAATCCTCCTCCTTTTTTTTATTTTCCCCAAAGCCCCAGTAGATAGTTGTATGTCATAGTTGCACATCCTTCTAGTTGCTGTATGTGGGACGCGGCCTCAGCATGGCCAGAGAAGCGGTGCGTCGGTGCGCACCCGGGATCCGAACCCGGGCCGCCAGTAGCGGAGCATGTGCACTTAACCACTAAGCCACCGGGCTGGCCCAACAGAAATTAAATTTAGTTAAAGCTTTTTTAAAAAGTTAAAAACTTTCTAACAAAAAACTTCAGGTCCAGATGGTTTCACTGGTGAATTTTACCAAACACTAAGAAAGAGATACTAACAATTCTACACAATCTCTTTCAGAAAATAGAAAAGGAAGGAACACTTCCAAACTCATTTTATGAGGCAAGCATTACCCTAATTCCAAAATTGAACAAACACATTTCAAGAAAAGAGAACCAAAAGCGCCTATCCCTCATGAATACAGAAGCAAAAATTCTCAACAAAATATGGACAAATTGAATCCAGTAGTAAACAAAATGATAGTACACGACAATCGAGTGGACTCACCCCAGGAAGGCAAGACAGGGTCAACATTCAAAACCATATTAACCGTATTGGCACACAAAAGAAGGACATATGAGAAAAGCTGCATGACTTCGGGTTCGGCTATGAGTCTAAACATATGACAGCAAAGGCACAACCCGCCCAGCTATCAGGAGGAATGAAGAACTGAGTCACACCACATGTGGATGAACCTCAAAGTGCATGAGAGAAGCCAGATACTGTATGATTCCATTTACAGGAAATGTGCAAAAAAGGCAAATCGGTAGAGACAGAAAGCAGATCAGCGGTTGCCTGGGGCTGGAGATGGGAGCAGGGTATTAACCGCAAATGAGCATGAGGCAGCTTTTTAATTGTAGTGATGATTGTAAAATTCTATATATTAAACTCTTTACTTACAGTGGGTGAATTTAATGGTGTATAAATTATATTTCAATAAAGCTGTTAAAAAAGAAGTGACAAGAAAAAAAGAAACCAAAAACAGAAAGCCTTATTAAAGGCATTAAACATTAGGAACAGCCATAGATCCACCCCTGGAAGAGGTCTTTCTTTTTACTAGGTCAGAAACTGTGAGAAATTAGTAAGACATGGAAATAAGATTAACTCATTCTTAATTAAGACTTGTGGAGGAAGGTGTAAGGCTGAAGAGAGGCCACTGGAGGGGGCACTGCGGGGGCTCTGGCCAAGCAAGAGCGCCCTGCTTAGCAGGCATTGCAGACTGCCTCCTGAGGGAGGAGAGCAGCGTGGGCTGAGGCTGGAAATGAAGACTGTGTCAGTCACACCAGGGCTTACAGACCACAGCATGGGTCTCGGATATTATTTTAGCCACAAAGAAAACCCAGGAAAGCGTGTTAAGCAGAGGAAACCATAATCCCATTTGGTCTGTCAGAGGCCAGTCCAGCAGTTCCGTGGAGAAAGCATATAATACCTGAAGGCATGGACTACAGTTTGCCCATCTTTGTAACCATCACAGGGGGTTACCCACTGAGAGGAAACGGGAGCTACTCAATCCATATTTGTTAAAGGAATCCATGTACAATAGTCATTCATTCCCATGATTCACACAGACTGGCTAAAAAAGGCTGACCCAACCACTGCCAGGGCTGAGTCCCCTGTCAGCAACCCATAACCCATTTCTGAGCTCTGTCCTTGCAGAGGAAAGACAATGTCATCTCCCTCTGATTTACCTCACATAACCCCCTCACCCTTCTACTGATCATCTCCATGAGGTGCTCCACTAACAGAGGTGACAGAAGCAGGATTTCCTCCTCATTCCCCATGCCAAAAGGCATAAACTCCCAAAATTGCTTTGGAAGCCAGCTCAGCCCCAGCAAAAAAGCTGCACTCTTCTTGTCGAGTTTCCTGTTCTCACTGAACACCAGTTGCACAGGCTACAGAGGTCATGATAGGCGAAGGGGCAAAGACTCTTCATCTCTAAGACAGCCTTACCTGTACCTTATAAAGGCGCTGGAAAGCATCCTTCTGAAATGTTTTCATATTGATGGTGGCTAGCACTGTAGAGAGAAGGGAGAGATGCTGCAAAAGGCACTGTGACAAGTGCCACCAGAGGAGGGACGCAAGCCCACACCTTGAACACGGAAGGAAGGTGTGCTGAGTAGTAAGGATAATGAGATACTACTTGTGTTCCACTTTGCAAAGTACAAAAGGCTGTCATATACATCCTCATATCATTGGACACTTGCAAAGACAAGGTGAGGTAAGAAAGGTGGTTAAAATTGACCATATTTCGTGCAGAGAAGTGGAACAGGCCAGGGTCACACAACTTGATAAGACCTAGCAATTGAATGTAGGTTTTCTGACAAGTTCAGCACACTTTCTACCACACCATGGAAATAATGTGAGGAGGAGCCACCAGGAAGGAGGAGAGACAGCAGGTCTTACGCTCAGGACTAGCTGACAGATATTCCCCTGGACCTACGTGGCTGCTCACACCATGGCCATTTCCCTCACTGTCATCACCTTATGGTTTTCTTCTGAATTGTTCTGCTAATTTATTCTCAGGACCTACTCAGAGCCCACAGTGAGCCTCAGGCTGCAGGATCCCAGGACTGGGACTTTGCCCTAGGCCGGCTTCCTGACACAACACCTATCTTCCGCTTCTCCATGTTGGTGGAGAAGGCCTTGACTCTAAGCCATGCCCAGCACCAAGGGAGATTCTTAGCCACAGAAAAATTATGAGAGATGGAAAGGTATACTGAGGACAGAAGAGCTCGACTATGGCTCTGTTTAAACAGAGACCACAGGAGTGAGGAAAAGACGTAGAGTGGTGAGTGAACTCTTCGCTTTGACCTTGAGTCCTTATCTGCTGTAACACCAAATCTCTGGGGTCTATTTCAATGTACATGGGAAAGAGAGGCATCAGAGACACTCTTGGTTTTTCCTGAGGCATGTTCAAGACTCAAATTCGCTGGTTCAGTTATCTCTTAAAATAATTCTAAATTTGTACCTCCTTTTATGTAGCCTTTTACCACATCTTTCGTATTATCCGAGGTCAAGGGCAGCTCCACAATTCCTCTTTTCAGCAAGGCCTGTTGAGAAAAGTGGACAAAATGAACCCACTTCCCTTGCTGCCAAGGGAAGAAGGAACTATAAGAAAATTAGGAAATAAATACAACTGGGCTCAGATGGGCAACATGTGAGCTAAAGAGAAAAGTTTGCATGGAGAGTCTGACCATCTGCAGCTCAGTAAATTGGGGGAATCATGGTCTCCATCCCCGTCTGGTGTTTCTCCCAGGGATGATTACAAAAGCAGCTAAGCATGGGCTCTGACACTCCATGGCCATAGCCTCAAGGGGAAAAGCACAGGCCAAGTTGACGAGGAGGCACCCCGAGGGAGGACCCAAATCCGAGAGAAAGAGAGAGACGAGACTTGGGAAAGTCTTTGTGCCTGAAGGGGGACAGCCGAGGCTGTGGGGCCCTAAGAAAGATCAGAGACAAACTTCACAAAACTCAGGCCCTACCTGGACACTCGAAGGAAGCAAGGAAGCCTGCCGTCGCTTTGGGGAAGCGGGAGATCTAATTTGAAAATCATAGTTACTGAGGGCATAGGAAGTGGACAGATGGCCAGAGGGTGAGAGGACCCTATCTGTGTGTCCTACGTGTTCAGTGAGCCATATCCAGGCCTGGGAGGGAAGTTGAGTGGTAAATTTTAAAAATCAAGAAGAAATAATGCTAGCTGAATGAGATTGATTTGAGGGGATCTGATGTGATGATGCTCCTGAGAAAAGTCAGGGAGCGGAATTTCTCACAGACCTTGTCCAGCTCCAGAAGCTCCAGCTATAGGGCAGGAGCCAGGACATCCGTGGAGTCCAGCCCTGCCTCCTCCCTCTCTTGTCACCTGCTCTCTCTTCTTTGCCCAACTGGCAACTCCTTCCCTCACTGCTCTCCAGGTCATCCCACTCAGAGGTCTCTATATGGACAGAGCTAATGGGCTCTGTGTGGACAGAGCTAAAATGGAACCCCTGCATCCTATTTAGCAACCTAGGGAAGGAATCCAGTTTAGACTAGAACTCATTACCTTCCTGAATGTGGGAAGTCAGGGAAGGAGAGGCCTGACTGCCAGAAAGGACACAAGGCAGGACTGCAATTACTCCCTGGCCTGAGACATCCGCCCAGGGAGGAGCAAAGGCAACAGAAGAAAGAATATTAATACTACGGGTCAGAAAGCTGCAAGATGATGGCCATCATCATTAAGTTCATGAAGCATTATCTATTTTCTGTGGATGTAGATTCACCAACCCTCAGCTTTAATGAGAGTTGTAGATCACAGAGATAGCAACAGAAAGGAATAATGTTTTAACATCATGTTTTATTCATAATAAAGATATCTGAGTACATCTTGATCACCCTGACCATATTGTAGATTCACAAAGAAATTGAACTTGATCTCATATCCCACATTGCCTCACACAGAGTCACCCATGTAGCCAGGACTCAGAAACGCATGCTGTGAAAGAGACAGACTGGAGAAGAAAGCATGTAAGTATGGAGACAAACCAAGTGTTTCTTACCTTTTGAACATAGGGCATGTAGTCTTTATCCTTATCGAATGAACCATATTCGTTCTCCACCTGCACTGCAATGATGGGGCCTCCCTTGCGATACTGAGAGACAAGCAGATGATGAGGGAGAGTGAAGCTACTGGGTGGAAAAAGCGTGGAGTCTGTGGGTTTGCTGCTGAAGATAACACACCTGGGTCAGTATGCTTTGATCCAAGTTGTACCTTAGTTCGGGCACTCTTTCTCCTCCCCTGGGGTCCTATAGTTAGTGTCAAGTCCAGGCACTTCAGTGAGCTGCTGCAAGGAGTCCTACCTTGGCTAGTCCTTGTAGATAAGCCACTCCCACAGTTTTCCTCTCTATTTCTCATACAAATTAGCTACTTAAATATGAAATCTCAAACCTACAATCTCACCTGCTTCCTCGCCCACCCTACCCACTTTCCCAGCTGACAAACGAAAGAGGTGTCCCTCCTCCTGTCTTAGGGCAATGCCACCACTCAGGCGCAGAGTCCCCATGCCTCCCACACCTGCTCAGGAACTTAGCTTTCTGCACTGTTACCTCTCCCTTCTGTACTTTCAACCTTTTCTTCCAAACTGATGAACTTCCATCGTCATGGAAACTTATTCAGAACCCTCACATCAGAAAAAGAGAGAGAGGGAGGGAGGGAGTCCTCCAAGACTGTTCCCCCCGCCTCCAGCAACATGTCTCTTGCTCTCTCCTCCCTAAAGGCCCTACTTCTTGAGAGAGGTATCAGTTGTCTACACTCACTTTCTCTGCTTTCTCACTTTTACCCTACTCCTCAAACCCCCATGGGAGAGCTTCCACCCCCGTCACATCATCTAAGCCATCAACATTGACCTAGTTGTGCTGAAATTTATAACACTTTTCAGTGTTTAGTTTAATCTTTCAATGTCTTCCACACTCAAGTCAACTGTTTCTTGAAGCCTCTCCAGACTGAAGGCAGAGTTAGCTCTTGACAGTGAACGTCAGCTCACTTCCCTCCCCACGTGGCTCTGACTGCCTACAGAGTAAATGCCAGTTTTAGAGTGGAGTGTTCTCTTTTTGACAATGGGACACTAGCTCCTGAGTTGGAACAGAGGAGAATGAGCATGTTTGGTGGGTTTTCCTTTACAGCCTCACCTTTTGCTTCTTTCTCACCTCACACTCTATGCTCTAGACCACTGAACTTCTTTTAGTTCTTCAAACTCCTCATTCTCTCTCTTGCCATCTGGTCTTCATCTGTGTTGAAGACTCCTGACCATCACCCCTGGCCTGGCTAATGCTTGCCCACCCTTCAAGTCACTGTTTAAGATACTTTTTCCGGAAAACATGCTCCAAACCTCCCTTTCTCCCTTGTTAGGGACGTCCCGCACTTCCTCCACTGTGGCAAGTATCACTCATGTTGTAAGCGCTGTTTGCCTCTTACGCTGCACTGCAAGCTCCAAACAGCAGGGACATGTCTGTCCTTCTCGCCATTGGAAGTTTAGCTCCTACACAGTGCCTGGCACATGGTAGGTGCTCAATAATTACTCGTCGAATGAACATAAGTATCCTGAACTGGTGAATTGAGAAAAGTTGTTTATGTTATTGAACAGTATCTTCTCCCCAACTTGAAGGGTGAGATTTCTAAAAACTCCATTGCAGGAGAATTCACAGTTGCGTTATGAAATAAACAGGATTAGAAGAATAAAGGTCCCAAGCAAAACGGTAAATACACTCTAAAAATTATTTAAGTATAATAATTAAAACAATGAAGACAACCAATCAAACAGAAAGACCTTAAAATGCTAATAATTTAGTAATAATGAGCCCTATGCATTTCATTTGCACTTATACTTCCTTACTTCTTAAAATTTCCTAGGATTTCCCACCTCATGACTTCAGTGGGGTGTTTATAAATTTGCTTTGCCTCCTGCACCTGTACAAGCTGTGCCTCAGCTTCCTTCCACACACTCAAAGTCTCTCCAGCTGTAAGGCTCAGAGATGTTGACTCCTGCCGTTGAGTCCCATCTGGATTGCAGAAATGCAGCCACAAACATATGGCTTAAGCCTTTCTTACAAAAGACCTACCTCAATTCCACCTAACAGACCCAGAGCTTCATCCTAAAGACAAGGTCTTCTTCCCTTAGTGCTTCTCACCTCTCCAGAAGCTGTATTGCAGAAACGTTATTTCTACTCTTTCACTTTATTTCCATTCCTAATCCCCCAGTTCTTCTCTTTATAATTATCCTAATAAGAGTAACATCAATTCACAATTCAGAATTAGTTATAGAGGGCTGGATCTGCATCATATTTTCCCCCAATAGAAGAGCCTAAGATAATAAGCTATTAGCCTACTATCTAATAATTCTGGGTTTTGTCCCATCTCAGGCTATATCAAGAGATATGTTCTGATTTATTTTTATTTAAATAATAACCATGTGCCCCCTCTTGTTTGAAGAGAGTTATATTTTAAAAAGCAAACACAATGATCAAACAATTATTGCCTTGTAGACTTCAGGGTATAATGTTCTTTGTTTGTTACATACTGTTCTACGTGCTGTAGGTTCACATTGTGAAAATAAAGGCATTTCTTGTCAAGTGCATAGGGTCAGAGTACTCCATGAAGAAAGGAAAATGCACAGTGTCTGTGCTCTACGCGTTTATGAAATTAAAACAAACTGAAATGTAAGCAATAGCAAATACAGTCACACAGGTACAAAATGACACACGAACCAAGTTATTCCTTATAGCATAAACTGGAAAAATCAAATGTCCATGACAAGGGCGCTAATTAAATGACTTATGACATATTGATATCATGAAATACTATGCAGCCACTAAAAAGAATGGCAGGTTTCAAAAATATTTTTTCAAGTGACAAAAGAAAAACGCCCAGTGGGAATTGCATATTTTTATATAAAAAAGTATACACATACACACACATACATATATGCAATTATGTGCATAAATAATTTGCTTCCATATGTGTAGAAAATATCTGGAAACACACACAAAAATCTAAAATTGCTTGTCTCCTCAACCCACCAGCTGGGAGAAGATATTTGCAAATCACACATCTGACAAGGGGTTAATCTCCATAATATATAAAGAACTCACACAACTGAACAACAAAAAAAACAAATAACCTGATCAAATAATGGGCAGAAGATATGAACAGACATTTTTCCGAGGAAGATTTACAGGTGGCCAATAGGCACATGAAAAGATGTTCAACATCACTAATCATCAGGGAAATGCAAATCAAAACCACACTAAGATATCACCTTACACATATGAGAATGGCTATAATCACCAAGACAAAAGATAACAAATGTTGGAGAGGATGTGGATGAAAGGGAACCCTAATTCACTGCTGGTGGGAAAGCAAGCTGGTGCAGCCTCTATGGAAAACAGTATGGAGATTCCTCAAAAAATTAAACATAGAAATACCTTATGATCCAGCTATTCCACTTCTGGCTATTTATCCAAAGAACATGAAATCAACGATCCAAAGAGGCTTATGCACCCCTATGTTCATCGCAGCATTATTCACTATAGCTAAAATGTGGAAGCAACCAAGTGTCCATTGACTGAGGATTGGATCAAGAAGACGTGGTATATATATATATACAATGGAATACTACTCAGCCATAAAAAAAGACAAAATCATCCCATTTGCAACAACATGGATGGACCTTGAGGGTATGACGTTAAGTGAAATAAGCCAGACAGAGAAAGACAAACACCAAATGATTTGACTCATATGTGGAAAGTAAACTAACACATGGACAGAGAGAACAGTTTGGTGGTTACCAGGGGCAAGGGGGGTGGCGGGATGGGCACAAGGGGTGAAGGGGTGCATTTATATGGTGACTGACAAATAACAATGTACAACTGAAATTTCACAATGTTATAAACTATTATGACATCAATAAAAAAAAATTTTGAAAAAAATTGGTTGTCTTCTGAAAAGGCAACTGAATGGCTTTGGAACAGGGTAGGAGGGAGAGACTTTTATATCACCATAAACTCTTCTGTACTCTTTTGAGCTTTTTCACCAAGCGTTTGTATTAACTGTTTAAAACAACAAAGAAAATTTAAGAGTAGAAATAAGCAGTATAAAGATCAAGGAGTTTAGTGCATATCAAGTACATTCAGAACATCGATGACAAACACAAACCAATATCCTTTGTCAGTCCCTGTCTTGTGTGATGTGCCTTCCTAGAGGCTCTGGGGTGAGGACTGTACTTAAGACGAGGGTCTAGAACTTCAAATTGCAGGAATGTCAGCTCCCTTTCTCATAGAGACTGCATGGCCTATTCCATAAACAAGCCGTTACAAACTATTTTCCTAAAACAAATATAAGAAAGAAGGAAAGGTCATTTGGCCTCACCTGGAGAGGAACCACTCTGGAAATCAGATGATCAAAATACTTATCAACTGCTTCAATGAAGCCCTTGTCGGTGGTTCTCAGTTTCAACTTGGGGTCTTGCAGTAACCAGCTGGGGGCAAAAGCAGACAAGCTCAGTGTTTGAGGTGAGAAGACAGGGGTAAGGATGAGTCAGAAGCTGGCCAGCCCTTCTCAGAGCTCCCTCTGCACAGTGCTACATCTTTTCATCTCAAGTCCACGATCCTGGAGCAGCAGGGTCCTAAAGCCACGTTACCACGTGAGCTTCTTGGGACCATTCTCACAGACTTGTGGGATTTAGAAGAAAAGATACCCCTTTGTCAACATGACACTCTACAACTGAGGAGACGCTTTCAGCGCCATCAAGGCTCAGACACCTTGTCTTAACGAGGGGTGTTTTAACCTTTCATTGAATACTCCTCTCCATTCTTTTACAGCTCATTAAAAACATTTTTCGTGAGCACAGCCTATGTACCTTAGGCACGGGGTTACTTTTCCTCTAAGACCTAAAACTTCAAGCACAGATTAGGACCTTACAAGCTGGTAAGCACGCCCCCAAGTGTGTGACTTGTAAGGTGCTGGGCGGGGCCTCCAGCTAACCTGTACGGTGAATCGCTGCTTCTCTCAAACACCCACTGCCCTCAAGGTCAGGCTTTTTCTGCTCCTGAGCTGGGATGGGAGAGCAAGCTCATCTTGGAGAAAAGCAAAGCCTTTACCTGACAGAGGGGAGCGAAGGTGCTCACCCGGAGGCAGAGCCATGGACTAACAGGGAATCCTGTCAGCTTGCAGACATAACAGAATATTCTTGGATTCTCATCCTGAACCTTAGTTATCTGGACTGAGGGCCAACATCACAGATGAGAGAACAAGGCAAAGAAAAATGAGAGAGAAGGGAGGGGAGCTGAGGACGCTCAGCACATTGGAGAACTCGGTCTTCCATTAACAGAAAAAGAGAAAAATCAGAAGTCAGAAAAATCAGAACAAGCCCAGAAGTTGTCAGAACCCCCCCTTCCACTCTCTAAAGCTTCCCTTCCCATTCTTCCCACTTCAGGAGTAAAAGAGGGACATCCCTCCCTCCTGCGGAGCAAGAAGAGTATGAACATCCTGATGTGTCCCCCTCGCCTCCCGTACACACACTCTTGGCCATAAGCCCAAAGCACCAAGACCAATGTCTCCAGTCCCTCATCTGTAAAATGGGGATTACGATAGTCCCTACCCCTCACCACACCACTGCAAGCATTACCTGAGATGATGTGTATAAAGCACAGAACACAGTGCAAGACACAGAATACATGCTCATTCTATTAGACTGAAGTTTTACTTTTTAGTAAAGCAAACTACTTTACTAAATCACAACTCTGGACCCCTAGCCCACTCACCTGGGCAAGCCCCCGAGGTCGATCTCACTGCAGATGTAGGGGCCTGGACGCAGAATCACCCACAGCCCGATCTCCGCAGCAGTCAGGACAAAGGCCCTAGGGAGGTCAAGGTCAGCAACTCTCACGCCCTCAGAGTGGAGGGCGAGGCCCAGCCAGCACACATCACATCGCAGGGTGGCGGAGCTGCCAGCTCCTCTCCTCGTTTGCCTTCCTCGCCAACCAGGGAGACTGGGGTGAGTGAAGGGGAGGCCGCAGCCCCTGCCCCCAGCAGAGTAGGGAATCCCTACACCAGCTCCCAGCCTAGGACTGTCTGCACAGCCCCACTGGGGCATGAAGAGGAGGGCAGCAGACAGGGTACAGGGGGGCCCTAACAGTGAACCTGACCCCAACGGCCTTGCCACCCCAGAGGGGCAACCCCTGTCCCAGCCCAGGTGGCTGGGCCACACTGCAGAACGGGGTCGACACTTGGGATTAGGCACCTCTGGGCTGCAGTGAGAGGTCTGGGCTCAGAGGAGGCAGGCCCAGACCCCGGGAGTAACAGGGTCAGGGCTGCAGAGCGTCTGCTGACCTTGACCTGGATGCAGAGCCTTTCCCACTGTCCTGAGAACGAGGCTCCAGACCCTGGTCTCTCTCTGGTTCTCAAGCAGAGCCAAGATGCCCCTACGGCTCCTAATGAACCCCAAGGAGCTACCTCTCTGCCTCCCACCCCAGGCCAGGTCACAGAAGCAGCAACAGCACATACTCCAGGTCCAGGTTCCCAGAGAAGTCAAATCTGCCTCTTTCTGGCTCATGGAGGTTCCACGGAACGTAGCTGTAAGAGGGAAGAGAGAAGCACAATGAGCATCTTCTTATTTCTTTCCTCTAAACTCCTAGGTCAACCCCAAACCCACGTCAGAACCTAAGACAGCTCTATGTTGGAATAAGCTGAAGTTTCCAATGGCAACTAAACCTTTATTACACGAACAGTGATTATTTTCAATAGTTTCTTTCTCTATTACCCAACGGCAGTCCAAGCTGCCAATAATTCTATTCTAGATTCCTTGGATTTATACATAAATTATCCTACTCACCACCTCATTCTTTGCAATACCCCTTAAAAACATAAAGAAAACGAAAAAAAAAAAACAAATGTCTACATATGTTCAAGAAATTATTGCTAAGAATTGATCAAAACAAGAATAGAAGAGGAATTTCTATGAAGATAATGGAGATACAGTAAAGGAAGCTGCCACCTTTAGACCTTAGCAAGAGGGACCCCCCCCCAGGGGCCTCCCCCAGAGGGCTGAGTGTGTAGGGCCAAAGGGACATGTGTAAAAGTTTTATTAGGTGGTATTTTTACTAGGTGACTATCCTTTTTGTGTGTCACCAACAAATTTTCGAACGTCGTGTCCCTAATCGCCTGTTTCTCACAAGTCATATAGTTCTTATTACACAGTTTTGCATAGTACAGAGGTTTTTAAGAATGCATATGTTGCATTATGGCAGAACTTACTGTATTTCAAAATCTTTTGTTGTGAGGAGGAATGAAAAGTTGGTTTGCCGAAGACTTTAAATATGCATGGTAAAGTTTATGGTTCTACACTGAGAGAACAGAAGGAAAACATTTTGCTAAATGATGTTTACAAGTGATTTACTTTAAAGAAAATTGCTGAAAAAAGTTGAAAACACAAATACAGAAAAAGATATAGATGAGGCAAAATTATTTTAGCAATCTTACATAGCAGGCAAAATGGATTTTAAGGCAAAAAAAAAAAAAAAACCCTCACAAATAGATATTGAGAGAGGCATCAAGTAATAATAAAAAGAATGATCCAGGGGCCGGCCTGGTGGCGCAAGCAGTTAAGTGCGCTCACTCCGCTGCAGCGGCCCGGGGTTCGCTGGTTCGGATCCCGGGCGCGCACCGACGCACTGCTTGGCAAGCCATGCTGTGGCGGCGTCCCATATAAAAGTTGAGGAAGATGGGCACAGATGTTAGCCCAGGGCCGTCTTCCTCAGCAAAAAAAGAGGAGGATTGGCGGATGTTAGCACAGGGCTGATCTCCTCACCAAAAAAAAAAAAAAAAAAAATGATCCATCAAGAAGATATAATAATCATGGCCTTCCACACTCTTAATAACAGAGCCTCAAGGAATATCAGAGAGGAAATGGATAAATCCACAGTCATAGTGGGAAGATTTAAAATGCTTCTCTAAGAAACAAAGATAATAACAGCAAAAAATTGTAAGGGTATAGATTTGAACAACAAAATTAAAAGGCTGGACCTAATAAATACATAGAAAACTCAGTAGCCAAGAGATAGAGCAAATACATTCTTAAAAAACACATGGAACAGTTGTAAAATACAAGATAAATCTCAACAAATTCCAAAAAATCCACACCACATAGTCTGTGATCTCAAGACAAATGCAACTTAAATTAGAAAATTACACTTTAAAAATAGTAAAAAGTAAAATTAAAAAATCACTAAAACACAAAGCATATTCCCAAATTGCCGAAACGTTTGAAATAAAATGATTTTCAAAGTACTATATAGCAAAATTTGTGGGATATCTAACCAAGCATTACTTAGAGGTACACTCATATCCCTGAATAAATATATTAGAAATCATAAAATCCTGGAAAGAAAATAAGCTAAATATTCAACTCAGGAGACAAGAAGAAGAGAAGTGCGGGGAGGTACCAAAACAAATAAAGTAGAAGAAAGGAAATTAAATGTAACTCAGACATTGTGAAATAGAAAACAAAGAAATAGAGCAGATTAATAAAGCTACAAGCTAGTTCTTTGAAGACTAAAAGCTTAGACAAAATTGGGTAACGAAAAAGAAAAAAAAGCCCAAATACACAATATGATGTATAACTTCCAAGAAGGAAAGGAGAATTTTTTAAAGTCTCAGTCAATCCAAAAGAAGAAAGGAAAGGAAAAAAGATCCATAGAATAAAAATAAGATATACTCTAGAAGAAATAGAAAACATGAGTTAAACAATAACCACTGAAGAAAGTTATATTGTCCCCAAAATCTTCACCTCACAACCAGAAAATATGGTAGTCACAGAGTTTTACAGGTGAATTTTAAGAAACGTTCAGGATAAAGATAAATCTTTTGCAAAATATCTTCAGTGAATAGAAAAAGAAGACATAGTCACTTGATGATATGAAGGAAGCTGGGACCCCTCTCCCTGGTCTAACAGGCAAATCTAACAAGCAAGCTGCATAGGCTTCAAGTCAGTACAATAAAATCCCCGCTGTGCTGTGAAGCAGCCACGCAGGCCTCATAGGCCTGTCTCTAGATGACCTTGCAAGTCCTAGTCTCAGGACTGAAGATGCCAGCAGGATGAATCAGCAACAGGAAGACATAATGGGTACCTTGCTCTCACATTTCCCAGCTGCATTTCTTAGAGATTGAGGCAAAAAGTAACGACCCTGGACCTTGCCTCCCTCCACACAGAGAGAACAGCAACATTACAAGCCTTGTTTGACACGTAACCAAAAAGTTCCCCTTATCCTTGGAGTAGCTGACTATGAGATCTGTGAGCCCTGTCCTGCATGCACACCACTTTGTGAAAAGTATATAAACTGCACTCAGCTCCGTAGACCTCGGGGCAGCTCCTCAGAATCCTCTGTTGGACTGTTTCCTGGGACTTGAGTGCCTCAGTTTGATTATAGAATAAACTCCTTCATTTAACCTTTACCTAGACTCTTTACTTCAGTCGATAATGAGTTTATTATACGATTGATATCAAAACTGGACAAGACACAAACAGAAATAAAATTTAAATCAATTTCAGTTATAATCATAAATATACATACCTGCAATAAAACACTAGCCAATCAAGTCTAGCAATCTATGTGTGTGTGTGTGCACGCACATGCCCATGTGCATGTCTCATAACCAAACAGAATTTATCCCAGGGCTGTGGATTGGTTGAATATCAGAAAAAATGTCAATGTAATTTACTGCTTTAAGAGAAGAGTGTAGAAAAACCATTTAATCCCTTCGATAGGTGTAAAAGAGGCTCTCAATAAAACTCAACAATTATTTATGATTAAATTCTTTGCATATTAGATAAGGCAATTATCAATTTACTGCCTGTCAGCTTCAAATTCATCCTTTAGTATCAGCTCTGCAATAACGGACAGAGCCCTGGAAGCATTTTCTCCTTTACAGTGAGTAAGATGCTTAGCTTTGCCACAAGAGGGCGGTGGCGGGACATTCAAGAGAAAAGGGGCTTCTCGGATTTCTCCTTTTTGCATTTCTGTGGTCCTGCTGCACTGCTGGTCAGGCTGTAGGCATGTGAGGACATCCAGTGGTTCTTTCTTTTTTTTTAATTCAATATATTATAAGCATAATCCACAACAAGCAATGTAGAATTAACCCAGAAAGGCAAGGGAACCTAAATATTTTGAATTAACATAATTAATATAGATACAGATGTACAACATTACATTACATGCCCCACAGAGTTTTGCTAGCATTCTTCTGCTCTTCCCTTTCTATAGTGTGGGTCTGAGCTTCTCTGGACTGCCTTTACTTTTCCCTGATGTTAACTAATAAATCCCACAGCTTGACCTGAAAACAAGACACCTTTCTAACTGCTGATGACAAACATCTCATCAAGAAACAGAAAAATATATTCTGCACCATAAAATGATAAAATGCCTTGCAAAGGGCACTTAGACCTTACAACAAGACTCTGCAATAAGGGTTGCAAACTGCTGTGAGTGTAATTCTCAGCCTGTAAGCAAAATCCTCACCCATGAAAGGTGGCTGAACTGTTTAGAAGCTGGACCTTGGAGCCGGACTGAACTCAAGCACAGCTCCGCTGCCACCAGCTGTGTGACTGTGGGAAGGGCTGTTAGCTCTCCTCACTCGAGTGTCCTCGTGGACGAAAGGTAGTGATAACACTGCTCACCATACAAGATTGCTATAGGGATAAAGGGAATGAATACTTTCCAGGTTGAGAACATGCCTGGCTGTGTGTAAAGACTGCATGTCCACTGAATGACGGAAATTGGTTGTCTTACTGTATAATGGTAGACATATGTAAAACAGCCTCGCTGTGTTCTGGGAACGGCAGGATTGTCCCACCAAGGGTGGGCTTCCTTGCCTTTCTCCTCGCCTCCAGAAGACTGTTCCCGTGAAGTTCACCACACATCCTTTTAGATGCAGCTTCCACAATGCAACCTTCCACAGAACTTTTTCTTCGGGCTCACCCTTCAATCCTCCTTTACTGACTCCTACTTTCTTGAGTTTTACGGTTTTTCTGGAAGTAGGTCTGTTACGAAAGGAGCTCCACTGTTGCTAATTCAAGTATGACTTTTGCTTTGGGCATGGTTTTTATCTGATTAGTACGTGCGCAGACAGGATCTTTTGCTCTGCACATGCCTTTGGCGGCACCACATTCACGACTGCGTAGTCCTGCCTGGAGGAGACGCCCATCCTGACGGTGCTCATTAAGCCTGCTGTCCTTCTGTCTCTCTAGCAGGCACGGTGGGAATTACGCCATCCATCTCAGCACGTCTGTGAGGACTAAGTGATTGTGTGAAAATGCTTAGAAAATGCCTGGCCATCAGTACATCCCAAATACGTGTTACCTTTTGTCACTATACACGTAATTGTGTTAGATAGCATGCTAAATTTATCATGTTACATTTATATTTAATATGTTAAATTTATATTTAAATTCTTCTGATACACTAAACTGGGTTTATATTTCTTTGTGCCACCATAATTGAGTACATATACATGCCAGGCATTGTGATAGGGATTTTTCACATAAATAAGATAAAGGTCTTATGTCATTTAATCATCAGCACAACCTTTGAGGCAATTATTGTTCTGCCCATATACAGACGAGGATACCAGGGCCCTGAGATGTGACGGCTGGAGGCGGAGCTGGGACTGAAGACCCTCTTAATCAGCAAGCTGCAGGACTCATTCCCTTTGTGCTGTGAAATATGTTAGTGATTCGGGTATGTCCTGATATGTTCGTTTTTTGATACTGCTATTATTCCTCTACATGTTCGTCTCCATATACATAAATAAAAATTGTTTTAAAAATACCACGTATGAACAACAAGAAAACTAACAACCCAATCAAAAAATGGGCAGAGGATACGAACAGACATTTTTCCAAGGAAGATATACAGATGGCTAATAGGCACATGAAACGACATTCAGCATCACTAATCATCAGGCAAATGCATACCAAACCACATTTAGATATCACCTTACACCCGTTAGAATGGCTATAATTACCAAGACAAAAATAACAAATGTTGGAGAGATTGTAAAGAAACAGGAACCCTCATTCACTGCTGGTGGAAATGCAAACTGGCACAGCCTCTATGGAAAACAGTATGGAGATTCCTCAAAAAATTAAACACAGAAATACCTTATGATCCAGCTATCTCACTACTGAGAATCTAGCCAATGAACCTGAAATCAACAATCTAAAGAGGCTTATGCACCCCTATGCAGCATTATTGTCTATAGCCAAGAAGTGGAAGCAACCCAAGTGTCCTTCGACTGATGACTGGATCAAGAAGATGTGGTATATATATACAATGGAATACAAGGACCTGCGTGCCCTTCCTTTCCCCTGACTCGCCACTTCTGGACCAGTCTCTCCTCCTGTACAATTATACGTTCCCCCTCAGGTTTATGGTCAAGGAATCTGCCAGAAAGAGCAAAGGTTAAGAAATACTAGCTTCAGTGTGGCTTATGACAATTGACACATTAGAGTACTCAGCCATAAAAAAAGACAAAATCATCCCATTTGCAACAACATGGATGGACTTGAAGGGTATTTTGTTAAGTGAAATAAGCCAAACAGAGAAAGACAAACACCGTATGATCTCACTCATATGTGGAAGATAAACTAACACATGGACAGAGAGAACTGTTTGGTGGTTACCAGGGAAATGGGGTTTGGGGGGGTGGGTACAAGGGGTGAGGGGGCACATTTATATGGTGACTGACAAATAATAATGTACAACTGAAATTTCACAATGTTATAAACTATTATGACATCAATAAAAAAAATGCCATGTGTTTATCTGTAAGTATACTTGGAGCATACATCATTAAACTGAGTGCTCCTAAGGGAGCCAACAACTCTCCCTTTAGAGAGATTCCTGAGGGGATCACTTACTCCTTTTCCATTTCTCCCATTAACCCCTATCCAAGGCTTTGACCACAGCAAACTAAGTACCAGATGTAAGTGGTGCTTAAGCACAACAGGCACATGCTGCAAATGACTATTCAGAAGGTAAACCCTCAGGCCAGGCTCCCAAACCAGAGGCTCTGAGCCTGGATGCAGATGTTATGAGCCCTCATAAGGTAGCAAGGCCACGGAGGGCTAGGGGCCAACACTCACGTGGTGACAGTGTTGAAGCCACAGGCTTTCAGCTTCAGGAGGCGGTCCCTCCAGTACTCCCTGGGCACTCGGAAATAGTGGATGGAGCCCCCTAAGATCAGGAACTTGTCACCCTCCAGGGTGAAGTACGGATTACTCCCAACTGTGCTTTTAGTCTGAAGTCCCACAGATCGGTCCTTCAGCTCGAGAGGGGTCAGATGAGACCAATTAAACCTGCTGAGAGAGCGAGAGACTAAGAGAGAGAGAGAAATAGAAAGAGAGGAGAGCCTGCCAAAGCCCTAGCAAAAAAAGTTCTTGTTAGCAGGACATGCTTTATGCATGCTTCCAATAGTATTTTCTCCAAGAAAGGAAGAAAGCTCCCCTCTCCCCGCTCAAGCAAACCTGTACTGGAGTGGCTGAGGCCACGCGTTTCCAGATATAAGATTCTTTTTATGTTTCACTCGAGGAGGAAAACCTGATAAGATAAATGGTAGGAAAAAGATGCACAGGATTCTTTTCCAGGAGAGACACGGGCTGAAAAGAGAAAGAAATAACAATGGCAAGGGGAAGGCATTGGCCTCGTCAAGCTACAAGGACCAGAAAGCTGCTCTAGAGGCAGGTTAGAGGCAAGGGCCTCAGAGGAGGCTCTCCTCACAGGCAGGACTCCTAGGCTGGCCTAAGGTGCGGGAAGCCTTTGGCTTACCCAGGTCAACCCAGGTCCCTGCACACCCGGGGGGCCCCACAGTCCCCCTCAGTCAGGACAGAAAGCTGCCAACAGACTTTCAGTCCCAGCAGCCTGCAGCCAGGATCAGGACTGGGCTGGGCCCTGGGGGAGGGGGTCCTGGGAGAAGGTGGAGGTGGGGTAAGGGGCTCCATGAGAGGTGCCAGCACTTCATCCACCAGGTTCAGGAAGGACAGTGTCTGGCAATTGGAGCCCCTTGTCAGCGTCCACACTGATTTTCTTCCATCTGGGGCAATGGACAGATCCTCAGCAGGGCGGGGTAGCTCAGGTACCGGCAGAAGAAAGAGTGGAGGAGAGAAAGCTTGAAAGGGGAGTTGATAATGCGAGTCTTGGCCAGGTTTGAGGGCCCAGAAGGGCACCTCAATCCAAAGGGGCCGTTGCCCCCAGTAATGTCCCCAGGGCCCAGCGCGATAAATGCCTGTGGCTGACTGGCTGACAGACGTGGAGGGAGGTCCAGGAGGCTCCCGGGTGATCGGGAAGCTGGGATGGGGCTCAAGGGACGCCCGCGCCTGGAAGGGCGGGATGGGCGCGGCCCAGGGAACGCCGGAGACGGTCACCTGGAGCGCGGCGGGGAACCCATCCCCGTGAAGTGGAGGAGCCGAGGTCCCAGGGACGGAGCCGGGGCTGCCGGGCGGCGCAAGGAGAAGGTCTCGGGCTCTGGGCTGCAAGAAGGGCAGAGCCCTGCGTGAGACCCGGGATGTGCGACCGCCTGTCTGCGCAGATGCCTTTCAGCTGGTGGAGGCAAGGCGGGAGGGTCTTGGGTTATAGCCCTGACCTCGATTTTCCTAAACTGTGTGTCACCAGCCAATTGGGACGGAAAGGCGGAGCTGAGGGGGAGGAAAGGACGAGGACAGCCCAGCCTACCCGAGAGCAGGAAAGTTCTGATTCCGCCGGTTCAGCAACTTTAGTGAGTGGCCCTTTGGTTCCAGACAGCGCTTTCGGACTAAATGGATGGGGGCGTGCACGCAATAAAACAGTTTCAATACGATGAGTAAATGCTAAAATAAAGATTCTGCAGGGTGTAATGGACGACGTACAGCCTACCCTGGAGGAGTAGTTTTCTCAAACTGAGTTGGTAAAAGAATGAGAATTATCAGAGCAAAGAAAAGTGGGAATGCTGTTCCTACCCTTGGGAATACTGAAAAGTAACTACATAGTATGTGCAAGAAACTACAGTTTGGAATTCTTTGGTTACAACGTAGCCTGAGTTGGGGCTGGAGAGATCAGATCAGGAGGAGGCAGGTCAGGGAGGGCTGAGGATGCAATACCTAGCAGCTCAGTCTTTTTCCAGAGATTTCAAGCAAGAATTAGGTCGGAAAATACTTTTATGGAGATTACTTGGTACAAGGTGGAGGCTGGATGAGAAACAGACAAGTCATCCCAACAGACGTGTCACCCGTGGATAGGGCTCTTGTGTTTCTCACGCTGGTAAAACTATGCAAGAGGAGGGAGTGGATGTAAGAAAAATCTGTGCAGTGAAGTTGGTAACTCTTGACAGTTGGTCGGATGAGGCAAGTGATACAGAGAAAGGGGTCTGGGATGACCCCCATGTTTCAGGCTTACGTGACTTTCGCAGATGGTGGTGACATTTACAGAGATCAGAAACACAGGACGTGATGAAGGTTTGAATAGAGGGACAAGAGTGATGAACCCAGGTTTGGACTTGCTAGATTTGAAGTACCTGTGAGGAAAAGAGAAATCTGATCTCTTCTCCTTGAAGCCCTTGCTTTTCTTTTCCCATTTGGAAGAACAAGGCCTGTGGCATGAGGTTGAAATCATGCAAATACAGCTGAAAACTACAGTTTTCGGAGACTACTGTGGGTTTTTTCTCTTGTCTCACTCTACAGGTATACTTTCCTCTTGAAACCTCAGCTCCTGGAGAATTTTGTAGGTTATCCATCTTTTTCTCATTCTTAGGTTGGAAGCAATGGATTCTTGAGACTTTCTACATCTTACACAGATGTATAATATTTAACTTCTTTGAATACACCTTGTTTTATAAATTTGGTTTCACAGCCACAAAACTTTATTCTTCTTTGTCAAGATCTTTTAAACTATTCTAAGGCCTGTGCCTTTCTGTATAAAATTTAGAATAAGCTTGTCTATTTCCACAAAAAGCCATGCTAAAATTTTGATGAGAATTGCATTAGACTTATAGATCCAGTTGGGGAGATTTTACATCTTTGCTATGTTGAGTCTTCAAATCCAAGAACATGCTATGTCTCTCCATTTATTTCGGTATTCTTTCACTTTTTTCATCAGAATTTTATGATCTTTCAACATACAGATTTTATGCATATATTGTTAGATTTATACCTCAGTATCTCATTTTCTTTTGAGCGATTTTAAATGGATTGTATTTTCAAATTCAGTTTCAGTATGTTCATTGTTAGCATATAGAAGAAATGCAATTGAGTTTCTTGTATTGACCTTGTACTCTGTGACCTTGGTAAACTCACTTATTAATTCTAGGAGGTTGTTATAGGAATTGAAAATCCAATTCCTTGGAATTTTCTTCAGAGACAATCATGTCATCTGCAAATACAGCTTTATTTCTTTTTTTTCAAATCTGTATATCTTTTATTTCTTTTTCTTATCTTATGATGGTAGCTAGAATTTCTAGTACTATGTTGAATAAGAGTGGTGGGAGCTGACATCCTTGCTCCCAGTCTCAGGTGGAAAACACTTACTCTTTCACCATTAAGTACGATGTTAGATGTGGAGTTTGTGTATACGTTGTTAATCAAGTTGAAGAAGTTCCCTTCTGTTCCTAATTTGCTGAGATTTTTTATTATGAGTGGTGTTGTATTTTGTCAAATGCTTAAACCATCTCTTCATTTTCTAGAACAATACCATCCTACTTTTCTTTCTGAAAGATACTTTTGACAGATAGAGAATTTGCAGTTGTGTGATATCGTGATATAAGGAGAAATATATATATTTGGTTTTCGTTCCCAGTTCCTGTCACAGAGCTCCTAAAACCCTTGGAATTTCCTGAGTGATAGGGATGAGAAGAGCATCTTTTGTGATTCATAACAAGCCTTTTTCAAACACACCTGAGTTTATGTTAATGACGTGACTTTTGAAAAGCCCCTATAAGGATGAGGAGTTAGAACTTTCAGCCTCAACCCACCCCACAACTCCAACCTCTGAGGAGGAGACAGGGGCTAGAGGTTGAGTCAATTACCAATAGCCAATGATTTAGTCAATCGTGCCTACATAATGAAGCACCCATAAAAACCCTAACCGAAGGGGAACACTTCAGGGAGCTTCTACGTTGGTGAACATACAGAGAGTGGTGCATCCAGATTGGGCGTGGAAGCTCCATGCCTCTTCCCCACACCTGGCCCTATTCAGCTCTTCCCTGGCTGTTCCTGAGTTGTATCCTTTATAATAAACCGGTAAACCTAGGTAAGTGTTTCCCTGAGTTCTGTAAGCAGTTCTAGCAAATTATTGAACATGAGGAAGGGGTTGTGGGAAACCCTGATTTATAACGGGTCATCTCTACGATGACAACCTAGAACTGGCATCTGAAAGTGGGGGTAGTCATGTGGGACTGAGCCCTTAACCTGTGGAGTCTGTGCTAACTCTGGGCAGTTAGTATCAGAATTGAGTTAAATTGTAGGACACACAAGTTGGTATCTGCTGAGAACTGGAAAATTGCATGATGTGGAAAAACCGAAACATTTGGTGTCAGAAGTGTTATATGACTAAAGGGAAACCAGTTTTCCTTGAAGTTAGTACTTCTTCTCTTTCAGCCCTTGAAAAATATTGTGCTACTTCCTTCTGACTTTCATAGAATAGGGTTGTATTCCATGTCTCATAATTGGCTATAATTTCAACGGGGGTTTCCCTATAGGTAATGCATCATTTCTCTGTGGCTGCTTTCAAGATTTTTTCTTTATTTTTAGTTCTCTTTTACTTTTTCTTTTTTTGTTTTGTTTTGTTTTAGTGTTTTAATTTTTTAAAAAAGACTTAAGAGCAGTTTTATGTTTATAATAAACTTGAGAGGAAGGTACAGAGATTTCTCATATACCCCGTGCTCCCACATATGCACAGCCTCTCCCCTATGAACATCGCTCATTAGAGTGGTACGTTTTTTACCAGAGGTGAAGCTACAGTGACACATCATAATCACCAAAGTCCATAGTTTACATAGGGTTTACTCTTGGTGTTGTAAATTCTATCGATGTCGATATAATGTATAATGTATAATGACATATATCCACCATTACAATATCATACAGAGTATTTTCACTGCCCCCAAAGTCCCCGGGCTCTACCTATTCATCTCTTCCCATCCCCTACCCCTGGCAACCGATGATCTTTTTATTGCTGCCATAGTTTTGCCTTTTCCAGAATGTCATATAGTTGGAACCATATAATATGTAAGCCTTCTCAGATTGGCTTCTTTCACTTATTAATATGCATTTAAGTTTCTCCATGTTTCTTTATGGCTTGATAGCTCATTTCTTTTTAGTGCTGAATAATATTCCATTGTCTGGATGTACCAATTTATTTATCCATTCATCTACTGAAGGACATCTTGGTTGCTTCTAAGTTTTGGCTAATTTTTGTGTGGAAATAAGTTTTCAACTCATGTGGGTAAATACAAAGAAGCTTGATTGCTGGGTCGTATGGTCAGAGTAAGTTTTGTAAGAAACCTCCAAACTGTTTTCCAAAGTAGCTGTACCATTTTGCATTCCTACCAGCAGTGTACGAGAATTCTTCTTCCTCAACATGCTTGCCAGCATTTGGTATTGTCCGTGGTTCTGGATTTTGGCTGTTCTAATAGGTGTGTAGTAGTATCTCATTGATGTCTTAATTTGCATTTTCCTGATGACATATGATGTGGAGCATCTTTTTTTATCGTGATTACTTTTATTATTCTTATTATTATTTCCACATCTTTCAGATCTTTCATATCTAATAATTTTTTTAAATTATTTTGTTGAGGTCCTATTGGCTTATAACATTGTGTAAATTTCTGGTGTACATTATTACATATCAGTTTCTGTATAACTGCATGGTGTTCACCACCAATAGTCTAATTTTTATCTGTCACCATACATATGTGCCCCTTTACTCCTTTCATCCTTCCCCCAACCCCTTCCCTTCTGGTAACCACCAATCTGTTCTCCTTATCCATGTGTTTGCTTATCTTCCACATATGAGTGAAATCATATGGTGTTTGTATTTCTCTGTCTGGCTTATTTCGCTTAACCTAATACCCTCAAGGTCCATCCATGTTGTGGCAAGTGGCAAGATTTTGTCTTTCTATATGGCTGAGTACTATTCTGTTGTATGTATATATACCGCATCTTCTTTTTGTTGTTGTTGTTTATTGTTCTTTTTTTCTTTAAATGATTTTATTGAGGTCATATTGGTTTATAACATTGTATTTCAGGTGTACATTATTGTATATCAGTTTCTGTACAGACTGCATCTTGTTCACCCCCAATAGTCTAGTTTTTATCTGTCACCATACATATGTGCCCCTTTACCCCTTTCACCCTCCCTCCCCCCTTCCCCTCTGGTAACCACCAGTCTGTTCTCCTTACCCATGTGTTAGTTTATCTTCCACATATGAGTGAAATCATACGGTGTTTGTCTTTCTCTGTCTGACTTATTTTACTTAACATAATACCCTCAAGGTCTATCCATGTTGTGGGAAATGGCATGATTTTGTGTTTTTTTTATGGCTGAATACTATTCCATTGTGTGTGTGTGTGTGTGTGTATATATATATATATATATATATATACACACACACACACCACATCTTCTTTATCTATCCATCAGTTGATGGGCACTTGGGTTGCTTCCACGTCTTGGCTATGGTGAATAATGCAGCAATGAACATAGGGGTGAATAACTCTCTTTGTATTATTGATTTCAAGTTCTTTGGATAAACACCCAGTAGTGAGATAGCTGGATCGTATGGTATTTCTATTTTTAATTTTTTGAGAAATTTCCGTGCTGTTTTCCATAGTGGCAGCACAGGTTGCATTCCCACTGGCAGTGTTTGAGGGTTCCCTTTTCTCCATATCCTCTCCAACACTTGTTATTTCTTGTCTTGTTGATTACAGCAATTCTGATGGATGTAGGGTGATATCTCATTGTAGCTTTGATTTGCATCTCCCTAATAATTAGTGATGTTGAACATCTTTTCATGCGCTTGTTGGACATCTGTATATCTTCTTTGGCAAAATGTCTGTTCATATCCTCTGCTCATTTTTTGATCAGATTATTTGTTTCTTTTGTTGTTGAGTTGGGTGAATTCTTTATATATTTTGGAAATCAACCCCTTTTCAGATATATGATTTGCAAATATTTTCTCCCAGTTGGTGAGCTGTCTTTACATTTTCTTCCTGGTTTCCTTTGCCTTGCAGAAACTTTGTAGTCTGATGTAGTCCTATTTGTTTATTTTTTCTTTTGTTTCCCTTGCCTGAGTAGACATGCTTTTCGAAAGATATTGCTAAGACCAATATCAAAGAGTGTACTATCTATGTTTTCTTCTAGGAGTTTTATGGTTTCAGGTCTTACATTCAAGTCTTTAATCCATTTTGAGTTAATTGTTGTGTAAGGTGTAAAAAAATGATCAGCTTTCATTCTTTTGCATGTGGCTGTCCAGTTTTCCCAACACCATTTATTGAAGAAATTTTCCTTTCTCCATTGTATGTTCTTGGCTCCTTTGTCAAAGATCAGTTGTCCATAGATGTGTGGTTTTATTTCTGGGCTTTCAATTATGTTCCATTGATCTGAGTGTCTGTTTTTGTACAAGTACCATGCTGTTTTGATTACTATAGCTTTGTAGTATATTTTGAAGTCAAGGATTGTGGTGCCTCCAGCTTTGTTCTTTTTTCTTAGGATTGCCTCAGCTGTTCAGGGTCTTTTGTTGTTCCATACAAATATGAGGATTCTTTGTTCTATTTCCATGAAGAATGTCATTGGTATTCTGATTGGGATTGCATTTAATCTGTAGATTGCTTTAGGTAATATGGACATTTTAACTATGCTTATTCTTCCAATCCAGGAACCTGGAATATCTTTCCATTTCTTTATGTTTTCTTCGACTTCTGTCAATAATATCTAACAGTTTTTGATGTATAGGTCTTTCACCTCGGTTCAATTTATTCATAGATATTTTATTCTTTTTGTTGTGATTTTAAATTGGATTGTAATCTTGACTTCACTTTCTGCTAGTTTGTTATTAGTGTATAGAAATGCAACTGATTTTTGCATGTTGATTTTGTACCCTGTAACTTTACTAATAGTTTTTTGATGGATTGTTTTGGTTTTTCTATATATAAAATCATGTCATCCACAAATAGTGAGAGTTTCACTTCTTCATTTCCAATTTGGATATCTTTTATTTCTTTTTCTTGGCTAATTGCTCTGGCCGAAACCTCCAGTATTATGTTGAATAAGAGTGGCAAGAGTGGGCATCCTTGTCTTGTTCCTGTTCTCAGAGGAATGGCTTTCAGTTTTTCACCATTGAGTATGATGTTGGCTGTGGGCTTGTCATATATGGCCTTTATTATGTTGAGGTACTTTCCTTCTATACCCATTTTATTCGGAGTTTTTATCGTTGATGGATGCCATATCTTGTCAAATGCATCCATTGAGATGATCATGAGGTTCTTGTTCCTCATTTGTTAATGTGGTGTATCACATTGATTGATTTGTGAATGTTGAACCATCCCTGCATCCCTGGTATAAATCCCACTTGATCCTGGTGTATGATCCTTTTAATGTATTGCTGTATTTGATTTGCTAATATTTTGTTCAGGATATTTGCATCTATGTTCATCAGCAATATAGGCCTGTAATTTTCTTTTTTTGTGTTGTCCTCATCTGGTTTTGGTATCAGGGTAATGTTGGCTTTGTAGAATGAGCTAGGAAGCTTGCCCTCCTCTTCAATTTTTTGGAAGAGTTTGAGAAGGACAGGAATTAAATCTTCTTTGAATGTTTGGTAGAATTCACCAGGGAAGCCATCTGGTCCTGGACTTTTGTTTTTTGGGAGATTGTTGGTAACTTTCACTCTCTTTACTTGTGATTGGTCTATTCAGATTCTTTATTTCTTCTTGATTCAGTTTTAGGAGGTTGTATGATTCTAAGAATTTATCCATTTCTCCAGGAGCCAGTTTGTTGGTTGATAGTTTTTCATAATATTCTCTTATCATCCTTTGTATTTCTGTGGTGTCCATTGTAATTTCTCCTCTTTCACTTTTGATTTCATTTGAGCCTTCTCTCTTTTTTTCTTAGTGAGTCTGGCTAAGGGTTTGTCAATTTTGTTTACCTTCTCCAAGAACTAGCTCTTAGTTTCATTGAACCTTTCTGTTGTTTTTTTAGTCTCTATTTCATTTATTTCTCCTCTGATTTTCATTATTCCCTTCCTTCTACTGACTTTGGGCTTTGTTTGTTCTTCTTTTTCTAGTTCTTTTAGACATAGTTTAAGATTACTTAGTTGAGGTTTTTCTTGTTTGTGGAGGTAAGCCTATATTGCTATAAATTTCCCTCTTAGTACCGCTTTTGCTGCATCACATAAAAATTGGTATGTTGTGTTTTCATTTATTTGTCTCCAGGTATTTTTTGATTTCTCCTTTGATTTCTTCATTGATCCAATGGTTGTTCACTAGCATGTTGTTTAGTCCACATATTTGTCACTTGACCAGCTTTATCTTGTAGTTGATTCTAGTATGATAGTATTGTGGTTGGAAAAGAGGCTTGATATGATTTCAATCTTCTTAATTAATTGATGCTTGCCTTGTTTCCCAACATATGGTCTATCTTTGAGAATGTTCCATGTGCCCTTCAGAAGAATGTGTAATCTGCTGTTTTTGTATGCAATGTTCTATATATCTCTATTAAGTCCATCTGGTCTAGTGTTTCATTTAAGGCCACTGTTTCCTTGTTGACTTTCTGTCTGGATGATCTATCTATTGTACTGGTGTCAATTTCTCACTTTAGTTCTATTAATAGTTGCTTTATATACTTTGGTGTTCCCAAGTTAGGTGCATATATCTTAACGAGTGCGATGTCTTCTTGGTGGAATGTACCTTTTATCATTATATAGTGCCCATCTTTGTCTCTCTCATTATCTTTTTTATCTTGAAGTCTGCTTTGTCTGATGAGTATGGCTACACCCACCTTCTTTTGCTTGCCATTTGCTTAGAGTATAATCTTCCATCCCTTCACTCTGAGCCTATGTTTGTCTTTAGAGCTGAGATGCATTTCCCAGAGGCAGCATATTATTGGGTCTTGTTTTTTAATCCATCCAACCACTCTATGTCTTTTGAGAATTCAATCCATCTACACTTGGAGTGATTTTTGATATATGAGGGCTTAATACTGCCATTTTATCTTTTGTTTTCTGGTTGTTCTATATTTCCATTATTTCTTTTTCTTTGTATTTCTGTCTGCCATTTCCTTTTGGTGGTTTTCTCTGATGGTTTTCTCAGTTTTCTCTTTATTTATGATTTGTGACACTGCTCTGATTTTTTGTTTTTTGGTTACCATGAGATTTGTATAAAAGATCTCATAGATGAGATAGCCATTTTTCTAATAGCCTCTTAACTCTATTAGCCTAAGCAGGTTCCATCCCTTTCCTCTTCCTTTTTAATGTTTTTTTGTCACAAATTATTCATTTTTGTGTTGTGAGTTTGTGACCAAATTGAAGTGCTTCTAGTTATTTTTGATGCTTTTTTCCCCTTTATCCTTTATGTTATAACTAAATGTTTGCTAACTTATTCTGATATAAAGCTGTAATTTTCTGATTTTGTCTGTCTATTTA
Source organism: Ceratotherium simum simum (assembly GCF_057802395.1). Taxonomy (NCBI): domain Eukaryota; kingdom Metazoa; phylum Chordata; class Mammalia; order Perissodactyla; family Rhinocerotidae; genus Ceratotherium; species Ceratotherium simum. Next base: position 85,314,327 of record NC_141906.1, on the reverse strand, counting down.
TCTCCTTGCTCAAAGCTTTGTAAACCTTTGCCTTTTTGTTTCAGGTAGAAGGGCTCCCTTCAGCCTTTCTTGTAAGGCAGGTCTAGTGGCAATGAGCTCCTTCAGCTTTTGTTTGTCTGGGAAAGGTTTTATTTCTCCATCATATCTGAAGGAGAATTTCACTGGATAGAGTACTCTTGGCTGACAGTTTTTATCTTTCAGTATTTTGAATATATCATTCCACTCTCTCCTAGCCTGTAAGGTTTCTGCTGAGAAATCACTGAAAGCCTGATGGGAGTTCCTTTGTATGTTATTTTCTTCTCTCTTGTTGCCCTTAATATTTTTTCTTTGTCAGTGACTTTTGACAGTTTTAATATTATATGCCTTGGAGAAGGTCTTTTTGGATTGATGTAATTAGGAGTTCTATTAGCTTCATGTACTTGTATGTCAAGTTCCTTCTCCAAATTTGGGAAGTTCTCCACTATTATTTCTTTGAATAAGCTTTCTGCTCCATTCTCCCACTCTTTTCCCTCTGGGACACCTATAATCCTTATGTTAATTTTCATAATTAAGTCAGATATTTCTCTAAGAATTTCTTCATGTTTTTGAAACTTATTTCTCTCTCCTCCTCCACATGAAATATTTCTAGGTTTCTATCTTCGAGCACACTAATTCTTTCCTCCATAAGGTCTGCTCTATTTTTTATGCTTTCTATATTATTTTTTATCTCATTAATTGTGTTCATCTCCAGCATTTCTGTTTGGGTTTGTTTTTAGAGCATCAATCTCTTTGCTGAAGTATTCCTTCTGTTCCTTAATTTTATTCTTGATCTCATTAAACTGTCCTTCTGAGTTTTCTTGTAGGTCATTGAGTTTCTTTATGACAGCTATTTTGAATTCTCTGTCAGTTAGATTGTAAACTTTTGTGACTTCAGATTTGGTTTCTAGAGAGTTGTCATTTTACTTCTATCTTGCAGTGTTGCTGTACTTCTTCATGGTGTTTGATGAATTGACCCTCTGCTGGCACATTTGTGGTAGTAATCACCTTCTCTTTTGGGGGTATGCCTTTGGTTACCTTGGTTCTGGTTGCCTGGGACTTGTGTTCCTCCACTGGCTCTCCATGGCCTCAGATGTTGTTGTCCCATGCACCACCTGTGTTGCTGTTCCTCAGTTGTCTGGGGGTGCTGGTTGCGCCACTGCCAGTGCTCTGGGTTCACAGGTGTCACTGTTACTGGTGGAAGCCTAGGGATCTTGGAACTTGTATGCAGCCCCCACCACTGGTGGAGTTGGTGTCAGGGGTGCCACCACTGGTGTCTGGGTGCTCTTGCCCTGTCTGCTTGCAACTGTGCAGATCGGGCCACTGCCTCTCCCACAGCTCCACTGACCATCGTGGGGTGGGGCTGCTGCCATGCTGCTGCTGCTGCGGCTCGAGTGTTCACCAGCCATTGTGCCATCCCCCGGTGTTCAAGTGCATGCAGGACTGCTGCCAGCCACTGCTGCCACCTCCCAGGTGTGCACTCACACTCAGGATTGCCACACTGGCCACTGCATGAGGAACCACCTCCTAGACCACTGCAGCTGCGGTTGGGGGTGCGGGCTGCTCCCCTAGTTCCACTGCTTCCTGGGGGTCCAGTCCACCCACATTCAGATGTATAGCTGCCTGGATGTCTTAAGCTTCCTGTTGTGCTGTATGGGGGATCCTCTGTTAATGGATGTCTGTTTGGTTGTAATTTAGAGGGGAGAGACAAAGGGAACATCTCACTCCACCATGATGCTGATGTTACTCCCTTGGTGAAAGGTTTTTGATCCCTAGTATTCTGGTTCCAAAGCCCTTGCTTTTAATAACTACACTAGAGATCTAAGTATACGAGGGAGTTTAGACACTAATGTTAATAATAGCTATTAATAATTAATAAATGTATTGATCATTTATTATTGGACTTTTTGATGAGCACTTCATATGAACTTTCTTATTTTAACCTCACAACAACTATATGAGGCAGCTATTAATATTATCCCCACTTTACATGAAGAAACTGAAACACAGAAAGGAAAAGTAACTTACCCTAAGTCACATAGCCTGTAGGGGGCCCAACTTGGGACCCAAACCCTGGTGTGTCTAACAATAAAGTCCATGCTCTTAAATATTAAAATGTACTCCTGCCTTTGTGAGAAGTGTGGTGAAAAGACAGACTAGTCAAGAAATGTTCCTAAGACTTGATCCTACCTCATTCCTTACATCATAAGTTTCACATATACCAAAGATTAAAGAGGAAAAAGAACACAGGAGCTGGCCCGGTGGCATAGTGGTTAAGTGCACATGCTCTGCTTTGGCGGCCTGGGGTTCACAGGTTCGGATCCTGGTCGTGTACCAATGCATGGCTTGTCAAGCCATGCTGTGGAAGGTGTCCCACATATAAAGTAGGGGAAGATGGGCATGGATGTTAGCCCAGGGCAAATCTTCCTCAGCAAAAAAAAAATATATATATATATATATATACACACACAATAAAATACTAAATAAATGTTTAAAAGTTTATAGATCTATATTGATTGTTATATTTATTAACATGAAACTTCTCAAAATCACATTTTTTCTGTGAAAATAAGGCATTGAAGAATAGATATAAAGCAATAATCCACTTATGTAAATTTAATGCATATATCTATAAGTACAGATTCCTAGAAATATGTGTGAGATACTGTTTATCAACATTTTAAGAATATTTATCTCTGGATGATAGAATTTTGAATGATATTCACTTTTTTCTTATGCTTTTGTATGTGGTTTAAACTTTGTGATATAAATAAATAATTTAAATTACAAGCTAAGAAAAAAACCACACTATTCTCGTCCATCTCTGTATCTTCCTTAGAAAAGAGTGGTGAAGTTGGCTTCCATGTGCACTGAGCATTTAGTACCTCAGCTATGCATCTGATGGCTGGGTCCACAGTCACCTGCAATGTTGATGTACCTGTGGAAACAAACTGTGTACCGACAATCAGGATTTTCTATGGAGTCAAATAGAGGAATTTTAACAAGACTGGAGGATTCAGAGACTGAGTTATAAGTTCATTTTAAGAAAGACTGATTCTGTATCTTTTTGCCATCTTTGGGTTCCATCTGACAATGGTTATTTGAGGGTCTCTGCAGATGAACCCTGGAAAGAGTTTGTAAGTTTCCCAGACTTTCACATAAATTAAACCTGTAGAATTTCTAAGGAGGTGTAAGGTGAACTAAGATTTTTTTAATCTGAGGAAGAGTCGCCGTGAGCTAACATCTGTGCCAACCGTCCTCCATTTTGTATGTGGGTCACCACCACAGCACAGCCACAGATGAGTGGTGCAGGTCCACACCTGGGAACTTAAACTGGGCCACCGAAGCAAAGCATGCTGAACTTAACCACTAGGCTACAGGGCTGGCCCTGAAGTAAGATTTTGATCAAACAATGCTGTCAGTTTATGTCTTGAGATTAAGGGAGTAAACCTCTGTTATGGACTGAATTGTGTTCCCTCAAAATTCCTGTGTTGGAGCCTCAACCCCATTGTGACTGCATTTGGAGCTAGGGCCTTTAAAGAGGTAATTAAGGTTAAATGAGATCCTAAGGGTGAGGCCCCGATCCAATATGACTGCTGTCCTTATAAGAAATGGTGGAGACACCAGGAATACAGAAAAGAACATGTGAAGCAGCAGCAAGAGGGTGGCCCTCTATAAGCCAGGGAGAGGCCTCAGGAGAAACATTCTGACACCTTGATCTTGGACTCTTAGCCTCCAGAATTGTGAAAAAATAAATTTCTGTTTTTAAGTTACCCGGTCTGTGATATTTTATTATGGCAGCCTAAGCAAACCAGTATAGTCTGAAAACAAACTTCTAACACACAAACATCCCAAAGCAAACCAGCCCTGGACCTGGAGACCCAAATTCCAGAGACTATCTGTAAATAGTTAATATTTCCCCCTTCAGTTCCTATCCAGCTAACTGATGATGCAGCTACAAGTTAATCTGTAGCTTAAATCTGTAATCTTAAAGCAGGGGAGACTATCAATGGGTTTCCAGCCCTGACTGTGCAAACCTCCCTTGCTAGCACTTTAATGTTAAGGACAATTCCTGCTCCTAAATTCCTCTACATAATAACAGCAGCTTCCAGAAAAAGGTGACAGGGTTTTCCACCATATTTGTAATGGCCCTATAGGAATTAGTGTATGAATCCAAAATGACAAGACTTGATTTCCTCTTAGACCGACCTTCTTAAAGAAATGTGCAGGGCTGGCCTGGTGGCATAGCAGTTAAGTGTGCATGCTCTGCTTCTGTGGCCCGGGGTTTGCAGGTTCAGATCCCAGGAGCGCAGAGACACACAGCTTGTCAAGCCATGCTGTGGCAGCATCCCATACGAAGTAGAGGAAGATGGGCACAGATGTTAGCCCAGGGCCAGTCTTCTTCAGCAAAAAGAGGAGGATTGGCAATGGATGTTAGCTCAGGGCTAGTTCTCCTCACAAAAAAAAAAAAGTGTGCATAACAATTGTATTTAATAAGAAACCTATGAAATCCAAAAATGTGGGTTAGAAACTGATATTATCAGTGAAAAATTAAATGAAAAGATTATTAATTATTAATATTGTGCTGATCTAAGAACAACTGAACAAAGAGCCAATTGAGGCAAAAGTATTTTTAAGATTAAAGTATGCAAAATCTCTTGTCTATCTTCCTAGGTGCTATCAGCTGAATTATTCCCTCCACTAAATTCATGTGTTGAAGCCCTAACACACAATATGATGGGATTTGGAGACAGGGCCTTCGAGAGGCACTTATGAGGTCATGAGGATGGAGTGCTCATGATGGTATTAGTGCCCTTATAAGAAGAGAGCAGAGAGCTTGCTCTTTCTCTGCCATGTGAGGACACAGCAAGCAGGCGGCTGTCTGCAAGCCAGGAGGAGAGTCCTCATCAGACCTGACCACACCAGTGCCCTGATCTTGGGCTTCCAGCCTCCAGAACTGTGATCAACAAATGTCTGTTGCTTAATCCAGTCAGTCTGTAGTATTTTGTTATGGCAGCCTGAGCAGATGAAGACACTAGGTTTATTGATAGTGAAAAGCAGCAAAATTTGTAAAAGTGAAAATTTAGCCACTTTTACTTGTAAACCATGCTTGTTTTAGAAAACTATTTGTTTACTTACGTTACAAGATGTTTATTATAGGAAATGGAAAATGCTCGTTTGAGCTATAAAATGAACTCAGTCATCTTCCAATAATTAATCCGACCCATCACATGTGGTTGATAGAAAAGACAGTTAGAGGGACAGATGACAGCCATGTTCTTGCTAGTCAGAAGTCTTCAGATCCTTAGTTTTAGGTTTTCTCCTTAAAGAAATTCAAACTTCAAGTAAATTAATAACCTCTTCCAACAGATTCAGATGTAAATAAAATAGATATGCTGCATATCACATGGGGCAGCTCCTAGCAAAGGGAAACAAAGCCAACGACTCAGTGCCATCCCTCAGCAGCATGGTCATCAGGTGCAGGAATCTCTAAAAGAGATTTTCACTGGCAGGCAGCCCATCTTGGCTACTATTTCTGGTTTAGTGTCACTCAATCGTGTCTTTTTTTTGGTACCAAGTCTGCAAGATGCATTCACTAGTTAGTGGAAAACGAGGCAAAGCTCTAGGGAAGAACCCGAAGTTAAAATGTGCTATCAAGAGTGTTTTCCCTTCGAGCTGAAGTTAACCAGTCTGAGCAGGTGGAGGTAGAAAGACCACTCTCTGTTCCATTGCAGTTTGATTATGGAAAAGTGCCAGGCCTTTGAATGGTACAAGAGAGAAGGGAGAATTCCATCTCCCCTACGGAGTATACCTTGAGCAGGCTGCTCTCCTTGCAGACAACCTGATCCACTGAGGTAAGAGTCAGATGGGCATTGTCTGTAAGAATATTAAAAGCCTTGTTTCAAAGTGATTCATTTTCATCAGGTTTTTTTCTCTGTTCTTAATAGCTAACTTTTGCCAGGCACTCATATGCCCAGCACTGTTCTAAGTGTTTAGCACTTATTATCTCTTAACTGTCAAGCCTCATAAAGGAAGTACCATCGTGATCCCTACTTTATCAATGAGAAAGCTAGGGTGCAGAGGTTCATTGACTTGTTTAAAGCCGCGCAGCAGGTTGGTGACACAGCTGGGATTTGAAAGGCCTTTAATAGTGAAGTTTAGTCTCATGTTGCACAAGTGCTCAGGATTCAATCCTGTTCAGCTGAACTCAGCCCAGCAGATATCTATGAACTGGCAGCCACACTGGACAGACCAAGGGAGATGACCTAGAGGACAGTGCTCCAGGAAAAATGCAAGTGCATCTAACATGAAAGTATATCTACGTGATTAATAAAAGGGAAAATAAAATGCTTCTAAACTAGCAGATCCACAAAATAAATTAGGGTGAACCTGGAAAACTTTATTAGAATATTAGAAGGCTTGAAAATTCTCCTGTTTTCTTTATTATTAAAGCAATCTGACTATTCTTTCCTCAATTTAGTCAGACTAAAATAGAATGCAGTTTGAGGAGTTGATAATTGGAGAAGTTTTTAAAAATCCAACATGTCACTATATGGTTACTGAAATCCTTCTTGTAATGCCCAAATCTTTGTTCATGTCTATCTTTGTTTTTGCCATTACTTTTGGAATTGTGTGTTTGTGTCTGTCCATTCTCCTAGAACAGTGAGCCTCTGAAAGAGTGAGGTTTGTCTTATGGTCTTCTGTGGCACACAGAAGATGTTGTTCAGTAAAAGTTTGTCGACCAGCACTTTATTGTGTGTGTGTGTTGTTTTGATATGTGTAACTTAAAAATGCCAGAAGATAGCTCAAAGCATTCTGATATTCTGCTATTAGCACCACATCCTTGCCCAGCTGTTGATTCCATTTGAGAACTTTCTCTGAAAACAAAATTGAGGATGTTCATGAGAAATGATTTTTTTTAACAATGTTACAGTTTCACCAAATATCTTTAAGTAGGCAGGAAATCATGAAAAGAGATAATAAACCATTCACTGAGCCCCTTACTTTGTGTCAGACTGTATAAAAACCTCTCAGCATATGAATCCTGTGAAATGAATAAGAGAAACTTCAACTAAATTGGAGTCAAGAAGGGCTGTCATTCTTTTGGCTACTCCCAAATAAACTTGTTTTGAGGATAAAATAACTGGCAAATTTGCTTTGTAAGTTGACATATATGGTATCAGAAGGGAGTTCCAAAGGAGATGACCCCCAGGAGATGGCGACCCCCAGAATTGAGTGAGGTACCTGCACTAAGCCCCTTGAGTTCATTGCTTCTGTGAGTTGCCGCCTGCTTTTGGTTTGGTGAGTCTCCTCTTGGATTCCGAACTTCACTCCCTTTGCATTGTTGACACAAATAACCAATAACCATTCTACAGGTGGGAAAGATAAGGTGAATTTTACTTGAGCTGGGAAGGCAGTCTCCACCAAGCAAGAAAGTGTTCTGGAGAAGTGTGGTTTGCAGCATGATTATATACATTTCAGAACAAAGAACATACATCAAGCATGACAGGGATACTGCTTTTTTCAAAGTCACAGGGAAATAATGTGCTGCAATTTAGCACATACACAGCAGGTCAACTTGACCCTGATTTCTGGGGAAAAAAGACTTATCTTCAAAAGAGTAGTGGTATTGATGTCAGAGGAAGGGAGGCATTCATCCCTCTCTTCCAAGAGCGCATCCTTTGCTTTGGGATAGTGAGTTAAAGCAGATGTACAATGTGTGTATGTCAAGCTGTAAGTCAGGCTGCTCTGGTTAAAATAAAATTCAGGCCAAATCAGGTTTAAAACAGAATAGCTTCCTTTTATACGTTAGTGTTTTATACGTTAGTGTTTTATACTTTCCTTACGTCAGCATTCTGAGATCTCCAACTTTGTTCAGGATTGGAAGAGGTCTTGTCCTCTAGAGGAAGGAACTTTGTCCTTCCTGGTTCAAGGCTTCATCCCTGGTGAGTACTCACTTATTTCCTGAAGGTAGCACAGTTCCTTTTAGGGCTCAGGCTTACTGAGAATCCAGGAGTTTTTCTTTGATTTTCAAATTCCTTTTGGAATCAGGGCTGGGAATCAAGCAACTTTCTTTTGTTTCTAGTTTCCTTTGGGGATCAGAACTAGGACTCTAGCAACCTTCTTGGCTTTTCAGAGGAAATTTCAGACATGAGATCGTAGTTATCTAAATGTTCTGAGGGAAACACTCCTTCAGGGACCCCAGCTCAGTTTATGTTTAAGAACTATGGACCCCCCTACATGCACATTTTAAACTGAGTGGGCCATGCAGACCAAAGCAATCCAGAATTGCAATGGCCACTAAGGATAATTTTTGGTATCCCCAAATTCACTTTTCTCAAAACTGAAACCAAAAATGAAGAGGTTAAAAAATCTTCCTAGGGCCGGCCCCGTGGCATAGCGGTTGGGTGCGCGTGCTCCGCTGCTGGCGGCCCGGGTTCTGATCCCGGGCGCGCACTGAGGCACCGCTTCTCCGGCCATGCTGAGGCCGCGTCCCACATACAGCAACTGGAAGGATGTGCAACTATGACATACAGCTATCTACTGGGGCTTTGGGGGAAAAATAAATAAAATTTAAAAAAAAAAAAAAAAATCTTCCTAAATCTTTCTAAAACTTTGAGATAAGCTTTGCTAACTGCAGCTGTGCATATTCAGCACAATCAACTGTTGTTTAAAACTAACCAGGCCTTTCTGTCCCTCCTTAGTATATGAGTGAGCCATCTTTCCCAGGAAGTCAACGTGCAGACATCAAGATTCAGCCTCACAGGGCCAAATGCAGGCTGAAGATGAAAACTAAGCAGAAAAGTCCAGACAGTCAAGGGAAAAGAAATTCAGTCTTCAGGGCCAAACACAGGCTGAAGATGAAAACTAACCTGAAAAGTGCAGACTGTCAAGGGAAAAGAAATTCAGTCTTCAAGGCCAAATGCAGGCTGATGGGAAAAGGCCAACCAGCAAAGTCACATGCTCTCCCTCCCCTACCTAAAACCCCAACACATGCACATCCTCCCCTACCTAAAGCCCCAGCAACACTCCCCCTCTCCTACCTAAAACCCCAGATAAAAACCCCTAACTTTTTGCCTTTGTGGAGGTGGATCTGTGTTCTAACCCCCATCTCCTTGTCTGGCTGCCTTTTGATAACAGTAAACCTCTTTCCTTGCCACAAGCTTGGTATTTCCAGTTATTGGCCTTACTGTGCAGTGGGTAAACAAACCAGTGTTTGTGTTCAGTAACAAAACCAAATTGGAAGACCATGGCTCTAAAATTAAGTAAAACAAGTGGTATGACTCTTTTTATTGGTGCCTAGAGATTTCTGAATGCACAGAAAACTCTAAAATTGCCTCACTGTAAGATACCTTGTCTAAATTGACCAAAACAACTAAAAAACTGAGAACATAATGGCTTCTGAAGCCTCATGTTCCCCTCTTTCATCTTCTTTGCCTCAGGCACCTTCTTGTTTGTCTTCCCAGACTCTTTTGTCTCAGACTCCACCCCAGCAGCCATCTTGTGCTCAGGCTCTGCCCCCAATATTATCTTCTCTTCCATTCTGTGAAAACCTGCCCCTTTAAAATCAGACCCTCTGAGGATTCAAATGCTAAACCCCTAGCTACTATTTCTAAGTTAACTGGAGCAAATATACAACTAGAAGGAAAAATTTAAATAGAAATTATTCTAGACTTTTTATAATAGATAAAATGACTCCAAAAACAGCTTTAAAAGGATCCTTACAGCATGCAAATTTAAAAAGTCTTTAGTAAATGACTTTGACCATCTGAACAAACAACCTTAACTTAGTCCATCTGCCAGAAATGCCACTTGGATCCAACTTTTCTTTTGAGTTTTATATTGTTGTACCTGAGGTATAGCTAAAGTTTTTAAATGAAAGCTATGAGATCTGTTTATGTCTGTCTACGTGTCTCTGTATATATGTTATAGAGATGTGATATTTTTCTATCTTTGGATGGTATTGCCAAAACTAATTTGTAAAGAGCTCTGTCTAAGTGGCTTGAAATCAAGCACTTATAAATTAAGTATTCCTAAACCTCAGAAAAATAATAAAAGCTAACCCAAATGTTTTCAAGTTTACATGATCTGGGATTAATCTTTAGTAGATAAATGCTAGATTAAGATCATTGGTTTAACTGAAACAGGCATGTCTTCAGAATTATCAAAACTGAATATAACACATGCATACAACTTTGATTCTACCTAGGTTTATTAGATTAAGCTCATGTTATCTCTGTTACAAAATTTGTCAGCAAGAAAGTAACTTAAGATGATGGTTGGCTATTTAATGTCTGATCCAAGCAGATTGCTAAAGGCAAGTAATTTAAATAAATGTAAATAAGATCAAACTTTATACTAAGTTAAATTAAATAATGGTTAGTCATTGAATACATAAATCATTTCCAAATAAGATAAACATTAATTACTGAACATGGATTCATATACTTTTGGCAGGCTAAGGACATTTGAGTCTATTAGTGAACTTGTTTTACGCCACTCTGAGAAATTTTCTATTAAAAAAGGCACATGTTTCTAGAAATTTATAAAAGGTATTTGTAAGTTCACCAAGCCACAAAATGCTAATATAGTTCACAATTGTTTACTTCTTATTTTTCACTTGGAATTAAGGATTCTAAGGATCTATAATTGAATTCTAATCATTATATGTAATAAGGGAAACATCTCTGTATGTAGGGAAAGTAAGATGTGTGTTTTGATAAAAGAAGGTATGAGAATGGAAATGCATTTTGTTGAGGGAAAAGAAAATAATTTTGTCCTAAAGAGAGGCTGGTCATTTCAGAAGGGGAAAAAGAAGAAAATAGGACAAAATCTAAATGTAAAAAGAAAGTATAGAAGGTTTGTGGAAAGGAATTTTAATGTGTGGTCAAGCTGGCTAAGATTAAAATGAGTTTTAATACCAAAATAAGCTGATGCAAAATTAAAATTTGGCTTCCTTTTCTGTTAAAAGGACCAGGTTTTCTTGGGGTACTGGTCTGCTTTTGATAACAGATTGTGAAAGCTTCTTTACGTTTTAAGTAACATGGCAAGAAAATAGAGATTTTATGTTTTTTTTTTTTTTTTTTTTGAACTTTATTTTTTTTATTTTATTTATTTATTTTTTTTTATTGCAGTAACATTGGTTTATAACATTGCAAAAATTTCAGGTGTACATCATTGTACTTCTATTTCTGCATGGACTACATCATGTTCACCACCAAAATACTAATTACAACCCATCACCACACACATGTACCGAATTATCCCTTTCACCCTCCACCCTCCCCCCTTCCCCTCTGGTAACCACCAATCCAATCTCTGTCCCTATGTGTTTGTTTATTGTTGTTATTATCTACTACTTAATGAAGGAAATCATACGGTATTTGGCCTTCTCCCTCTGACTTATTTCACTTTGCATTATACCCTCAATGTCCATCCATGTTGTCACAAATGGCTGGATTTCGTCGTTTCTTATGGCTGAGTAGTATTCCATTGTGTATATATACCACAGCTTCTTTATCCATTCGTCCCTTGATGGGCACTTAGGGTGCTTCCAAGTCTTGGCTATTGTGAATAAGGCTGCAATGAACACAGGGGTGCATGTACCTTTGCAAATTGGTGTTTTCAAGTTCTTTGGATAAATACCCAACAGTGGAATAGCTGGATCATATGGTAGTTCTATCCTTGACTTTTTGAGGAATCTCCATACTGTTTTCCATAGTGGCTGCACCAGTTTGCACTCCCACCAGCAGTGTATGAGAGTTCCCTTCTCTCCACATCCTCTCCAACACATGTTGTTTCCTGTCTTGTTAATTATAGCCATTCTGACAGGCGTGAGGTGATATCTCATTGTAGTTTTGATTTGCATTTCCCTGATAGTTAGTGATTTTGAACATCTTTTCATGTGTCTGTTGGCCATCTGTATATCTTCTTTGGAGAAATGTCTGTTCAGGTCTTCTGCCCATTTTTTAATTGGGTTAGTAGTTTTTTTGTTGTTGAGATGCATGAGTTCTTTATATATTTTGGAGATTAAGCCCTTATCAGATGTATGGTTTGCAAATATCTTCTCCCAATTGTTAGGTTGTCTTTTCGTTTTGTTGATGGTTTCCTTTGCTGTGCAGAAGCTTTTTAGTTTGATGTAGTCCCATTTGTTTATTTTTTCTATTGTTTCTCTTGCCCGGTCAGATGTGGTGTTTGAAAAGATGTTGCTAAGACCGATGTCGAAGAGCGTACTGCCTATGTTTTCTTCTAGAACTTTCACAGTTTCAGGTCTTACATTCAAGTCTTTAATCCATTTGGAGTTAATTTTTGTGTATGGTGTAAGGTAAGGATCTACTTTCATTTTTGCATATGGCTATCCAGTTTTCCCAACACCATTTGTTGAAGAGACTTTCTTTTCCCCATTGTATGTTCTTGGCTCCTTTGTCAAAGATTAGCTGTCCATAGATGTGTGGGTTTATTTCTGGGCTTTCGATTCTATTCCATTGATCTGTGTGTCTGTTTTTGTGCCAGTACCATGCTGTTTTGGTTACTATAGCTTTGTAGTATATTTTGATATCAGGGAGTGTGATACCTCCAGCTTTGTTCTTTTTCTCAGGATTCCTTTAGCTATTCGGGGTCTTTTGTTGTTCCATATGAATTTTAGGATTCTTTGTTCTATTTCTGTGAAAAATGTTGTTGGAACTTTGATAGGGATTGCATTGAATCTATAGATGGCTTTAGGAAGTATGGACATCTTAACTATGTTAATTCTTCCAATCCAAGAGCACGGAATATCTTTCCATTTCTTTGTGTCTTCTTCAATTTCTTTCAGAAATGTTTTATAGTTTTCATGTACAGATCTTTCACCTCTTTGGTTAAATTTATTCCTAGGTATTTTATTCTTTTTGTTGCAATTGTAAATGGGATGGTATTCTTAATTTCTCTTTCTGCTACTTCGTTGTTAGTGTACAGAAATGCAACTGATTTTTGTATGTTGATTTTGTATCCTGCAACTTTACCATATTCGTTTATTACTTCTAAAAGTTTTCTGGTGGATTCTTTAGGGTTTTCTATATATAAAATCATGTCATCTGCAAATAGTGACAGTTTCACTTCTTCCTTTCCAATTTGGATCCCTTTGATTTCTTTCTCTTGCCTGATTGCTCTGGCTGGGACTTTAATACTATGTTAAATAGGAGTGGTGACAGTGGGCATCCTTGTCTGGTTCCTGTTCTTAGAGGGATAGCTTTCAGTTTTTCACCATTGAGGATGATATTAGCTGTGGGTTTCTCATATATGGTCTTTATTATGTTGAGGTACTTTCCTTCTATACCCATTTTATTCAGAGTTTTTATCATAAATGGATGCTGGATCTTGTCAAATGCTTTCTCTGCATCTATTGAGATGATCATGTGATTTTTGTTCTTCATTTTATTAATGTGGTGTATTACGTTGATTGATTTGCGAATGTTAAACCATCCCTGCATCCCTGGAATAAATCCCACTTGATCATGGTGTATAATCTTTTAACGTATTGTTGTATGCGATTTGCTAGTATTTTGTTGAGGATTTTCGCATCGATGTTCATCAGTGATATTGGCCTGTAATTTTCTTTTTGTGTTGTCCTTGTCTGGTTTTGGTATCAGGGTAATGTCAGCTTCATAGAATGAGTTAGGAGCTTCCCCCTCCTCAATTTTTGGAAGAGTTTGAGAAGGATAGGTATTAAGTCTTCTTTGAATGTTTGGTAGAATTCACCAGGAAGCCGTCTGGTCCTGGACTTTTATTTTTGGGAGGTTTGTGATTACTGTTTCGATCTCCTTACTGGTGATTGGTCTATTCAAATTCTCCACTTCTTCTTGATCCAGTTTTGGAAGGTTGTATGATTCTAAGAATTTATCCATTTCTTCCAGATTGTCGAATTAGTTGGCATATAGTTTTCATAGTATTCTCTTATAATCTTTTGTATTTCTGAGGTGTCTGTTGTAACCTCTCCTCTTTCATTTCTGATTTTACTTATTTGTGCCTTCTCTCTTTTTCTTGGTGAGTCTAGCTAAAGGTTTGTCTATTTTGTTGATCTTTTCAAAGAACCAGCTCTTGGTTTTATTAATTCTTTCTAATGTTTTTGGTCTCTATTTCATTTATTTCTGCTCTGATTTTTATTATTTCCCTTCTTCTACTGATTTTGGGCTTTGTTTGTTCTTCTTTTTCCAGTTCCTTTAGGTGCATTTTTAGATTGTTTATTTGAGATTTTTCTTGTTTGTTGAGATAGGCCTGTATCGCTATAAACTTCCCTCTTAGAACCGCTTTTGCTGTATCCCATAAATTCTGGCATGTCGTATTTTCATTTTCATTTGTCTCCAGGTATTTTTGATTTCTTCTTTGATTTCTTCGTTAACCCAGTCGTTGTTCAGTAGCATTTTGTTTAATCTCCATGTATTTGTGGCTTTTCTGATTTTCTTCCTATAGTTGATTTCTAGTTTCATACCGTTGTGGTCAGAAAAAGATGCTTGGTATTATTTCAATCTTCTTAAATTTATGGAGACTTGTTTTGTGGCCTAATATGTGATCAATCTTGGAGAATGTTCCATGTGCATTTGAAAAGAACGTGTATTCTTCGGTTTTTGGATGGAATGCTCTGTATATATCTACTAGGTCCATCTGTTCTAAGGTGTCGTTTAAGGCCAATGTTTCCTTATTGATCTTCTGTTTGGATGATCTATCTGTTGGTGTAAGTGGAGTGTTAAAGTCCCCTACTATTATTGTGTTACTGTCTATTTCTGTTTTTATGTCTGTTAATAATTGCTTTATATATTTAGGTGCACCTACATTGGGTGCGTAGATATTTACAAGTGTTATATCCTCTTGTTGGATTGTTCCCTTGATCATTATGTAATGCCCTTCTTTGTCTCTTTTTACAGTTTTTGTTTTAAAGTCTATTTTGTCTGATATGAGTACTGCTACCCCAGCTTTCTTTTCATTGCCATTTGCGTGGAGTATCTTTTTCCATCCCTTCACTTTCAGTTTGTGAGTGTCTTTAGGTCTGAAGTGTGTCTCTTGTATGCAGCATATATATGGGTCTTGTTTTTATCCAGTCAGCCACCCTATGCCTTTTAATTGGGGCATTTAGTCCATTGACGTTTAAAGTAGCTATTGATAAGTATGTACTTACTGCCATTTTTAACTTTTTTATTTTTTTCCTCAGTGTTTAAGTAGTCCTTCTCTGTTCCTTACTTCTTCTATACAGAATTGATGGTCACTTTAGTTCGACCTCTGTCTGAAAGCTGTACTCTTTAACTACCCTCCTCCCTCCTTTTATGTTTTTGATATCATATCTAACCTCTTTTTGTGCATTTGTATCCTTTACGTTCTAATCATTGAAATAGATAATTTTTCCTATTTGTGGTCTTCTCTTTTCCCCTTAAATCAGTCCCTTTAACATTTCTTGTAACACTGGTTTCTTGGTGACAAACTCCTTTAATTTTTGCTTATCTGGGAAAATTTTGATCTCTCCTTACATTTTGAACGATAACCTTGCCGGGTAGAGTATTCTTGGCTGTAAGTTTTTTCCTTTTAGCACTTTAAATATATCGTGCCACTCTCTTCTAGCCTGTAAAGTTTCTGCTGAGAAGTCAGCTGATAGCCTTATGGGGTTTCCTTTGTATGTAACTTGACATTCTCTTGCGGCTTTTAGGATTCTCTCTTTATCTTTAATTCTGGACATTTTGATTATGATGTGTCTTGGTGTGGGCCTCTTTGGGTTTATCTTGTTTGGGGCTCTCTGTGCCTCCTGTACCTGGATGTCTGTTTCCTTCCTTAGGTTAGGGAAGTTTTCATCTATTATTTCTTGAAATAGATTCTCTGCCCCCTTGTCTCGCTCTTCTCCTTCCGGGACACCTATAACACGGATGTTAGTGCGCTTGATGTTGTCCCAGAGGTCCCTTAGACTGTCCTCACTCTTTTTAATTCTTTTCTCTTTTACCTGTTCACCTTGGGTAATTTCTTCTAGTCTTTCTTCCAGCTCACTGATCCGTTCTTCTGTATCCTCTACTCTGCTTTTGAGTCCCTCTAATGAGTTTTTCATTTCCAGTATTGTATTCTTCATTTCTGATTGGTTCCTTTTATCTCTTCCATTTCTTTGTTGACATTCTCACTGAGTTCATCTATTCTTCTCCCCAGATCAGTGAGCATCCTTAACACTCTTAGTTTGAACTCTCTGTCAGGTAGGTTGCTCATTTCTGTTTCACTTAGTTCCTTTTCTGGGGTTTTGTCCTGTTCCCTTACTTGGAATGTATTCTTTTGCCTCCTCATTTTGCCTCTTTCCCTGTGCTTGTGTCTCGTATTAGGTAGGTCAGCTCGTCTCCTGCTCTTGGATAGGTGACCTTATGTAAGTGATGGCTTAGGAGGCTTCCAGTGTGCTTCCCTCAGTTCTCAATGTTCCAGGGGTGGCCCCTATGTGGGCTACGTGTGTCCTTCTATTGTGGCCTGTTAGCTCTCCCTATAGGCGCCCAGGGAGGCTGAGTTATGCTCCTGGCCAGCTGTTGTAATGCTCAGCAGCTTGTAGTTGTTGTGGGCCCTTCAGTCTCTTTATCAGGTGTGGGGAGCCCCAGCACAGTTGGCTGTAAGTTCTAATACCACATTTGTGTTGCAGTATTTCTTTTAAGTGAATAGGCCCCCAGTGTGGCAGGTTGTTAGGCTCAGGGCCTTAGAATTGCTGTAAACCTCTAGCCTATTAGGTCTCTTGTCAGCTCTCTGAGGATTGCAGCTGGGTGGGGCTGGCCTCAGGCACAGGAGCACCCAATTGTTTCAGGCTTTGGAAGGTGGGGCAAACCTCCTATGTGGGTCTTTGAGAAGCACAAGTCTTCTGCAGCTGACAAGCCCTGCCGCCCACAGGTCCACACACACAGTCAACACAGTCCTGCCCCGTGTGAGCACCCCGACCTCCCCAAGCGGACCCAGTCTCTCCACGGCGGGAGCCCCATACACTCCGCTACCACCCCACACTCTCCACCCGCTCCTTGTGCACACCCTGCCCCGCTCAAGTCAGTTCAGTTGCCAGGCTGCAGAAAATCCAGTCACCAATCTATGCAGGCCCACACGTTGCCTGAGGGCTTGTTGTTAGGTGGGGCCAGTCTCTAGGGTGGGCTGCCTGCCTTGGCTGAGCTGGATTAAATCGGTGCTCTAGCGGGTGGAGCAGACCCTGGGCTAGCAGGTCTCAGGGAGAACTCCAATGGCGTCTGTGTCAGCACGCTCACACCAGGCCACAACAATGGCCGCCGCCAATGTCCCAGTCCCTGGAGAGGTCTCACCCCTCACCGAGATGCACTCAGGGCCTATTAGGTGAGTCTCTTGTCACCAAAGCAGTGTGCACCTTTCTTTCTGGTGATTTTAGGATGCTTTCTGGAACGGGTGAGTTTGTGCGCGGGCCCTTTAAGAGCCAGTTTTAGTTTCTTTGTGAACCGGGTTTTCTGGGGGTGCTCCCCAATGCTTTAGTAGCAGGCAAGGTCAGATATTATGCCACTGGTGTCGATTGTGCTGGGTCCACAAAATGCCCACAGCGGGGGCGCTCCCCGGCTCAGGGCCCCGCGCCTCCAGGGAGGCTGCGTACCTGTGAGCTGCTCCCGGCGGCCGTGACGCTGGCGGCTTGTGAAGGCGGCGTTTTTCCTCTCCGGAAGGGAGTCTCTGCCTCTTCCACCCCAGTTAGGATTGTCCGTTGTTGCAGGAGTTCCTCTCATCCAGTTTTCAGTTCTGTCTCAGGGGTAATTTTTCCACGAGTAGTTGTAAATTGGCTGTGTCCACGGGAGGAGGTGAGTTCAGAGTCTGCCTACGCCGCCATCTTGACCTAAAATCGAGATTTTATGTTTTATCAAAATAATTTCCTGTGTTTTTTTTCAACCAGGTCTTTAATTATTTATGAAAACTGAATCTTCTTAATATTGAAGGAATTAATTTTTGCTTACAACTGTATATGTAACCTTTTGTATTGGCCCTTGAAAGTCTTTATTTTTACTTTGGTCAAATAGATACTTAAGTATTATTTTGTAATGATCTGTGATCCTATTTGATCAAGTGTCCAACCCTTTGGATATTTTTACAAGCTTCCCAAAATATTCAAACTCTAAATGATGTCTTTTCAACTTGGATGTAACTTTGGGATTTTTCCAGAGGGTACCTGGGACATCTCAAAATATTTGTTCCCTCTCTTTATAAAAAGAGAGATATTACACTAATTAAGCTTATTTGATATGGTACATGAGAAGCATGGTCAAATAAGCAATAATAAACTTTTTGAGGTTATATTGTATGTGTGAATGTTACTAAAAAGTGTTCTAGAAATTGTATAAAATTCCTAAAAATCTGATATGCCCTAATATAACTTTATTACCTGTAATTCTAGTTACTATCTAAAATGTATGTCACAAAACTACCCAAATTTTCTTGTCAATTCCATTTCCCATTGACTTTTTTTAAAGACTTTTGTCAGTTACAGACAGTTATTGTTTTACTCTGATGCTTTTATAAATATGTTTCATTTTCAAAGAGATTCATGGAAAAGACTCTAACAAGTACTCTGGAATACAGGCTTTGATAACTTTAAGATCATAACACTGAACTGGGTGGGAGTTTCTGGAACTCAAGTGGAAGACTGATTACTTTGAGGGTTTGTTTTCCAGAGGTAAAGGACCCCTTATTCTCCTCTCCTTTAAGCTATCTATAAATTACAGCAATTTGGTAAAGCATATCTTTGCAACAAAAGTTGAAGCATTTATGTTTTTCTCTCCGCCTGAGCCCTCCAGAAATTAGAAACTCTTAAGTGTTCTTTTCATGACAATGTATGTATTTGCATGGGTTCAGTGAAGGTCTGCTCTCTTTGTTACAAGGCACAACTGGAAATATTGGCTACATTATCAAGGCTGTCACTAGAATGTTATATTCAAGAAAAATGTACATAGACTCAGAAATGAACAGATATCTTTGAGGAACTGCTTGGAAAAATCAGCCTAGTACCTTGTTTACAAGATTTCAGCAAAGCAATCTTAAAAAAGAGCTTATGTGGTCACTATTTTTGATGCATTTATATAAATAATCAGGCAAGCTTAATACAAAAAAAATAGTTTTACTATGTTTATATTTAATAAAAATGGAGGTAATTTTGGAGAGAGAAATTATGTTTGCACCTTGGTAAATATTAAATTCTAGTCCTATTGTTTTTAAGATTTTGTTATATACCTCTAAGCTGGACTGGATCCTAAATTCTTCTAGTTTCCTTAAATGTCTGGCTATGATACTCCAAACTGATATTTTCAATTTTACTGCCCTTGAAATATCCTTGGAAGGAACTATATTAGGCCCTCCTCACTGCCAAGATGGCAACCAAAATTCGGGGACTTGAGCCTCAGGTACACACCTCACAGCTAAAGAAGACTCCACCTGACCTCTAGTCTAGAGTCAGGACCTCCAATCAAATTGACTAGAAACAGAGGCAGTTGATATCTTAGGCAGACAGCTTTCTCAAGATGACTGAACCAAACTTGTATACCTCTCTTTCATTGTTGTTTCTTGCTTTATTTTTTCCCTCTCTTTTCTGGAAGGATAATGCTCTTGTCTGCACTTCCCAACCTCTTGCAAAAGGGGGAAACCTCTCTGATTGCTGGATTTGCCATCAGAAACCTCAGTCTGTCCAAAACAGTAATGACCCCTTAGTTCACCCTAAAAGTAATTTCACTGGGATTCCAGATGCTGTTGTTTGTCTAAATTGCTCTGCTGGTCCTTTTTACCAAGTCAGGTTACTAAGCCCACCTAAACTTCTTCCTCACTTTAATTTAACCCAGCCTGGGGAGGAGAAAACAAGATCTTTTGAATATTTGTACAAAAAATTTTATGAGGCCATCAGTGTAAGGTGAATTGTTCATATATTTCTTAACATGCTCATGTATTTAGGCAACCTCTTGGTATGTAACAACATAGTATCTGAGCCTTGGTTATATTGTGCTAATGCCCCTATGCTCACGACTGAGTCTATAGATGCTATCGCTTATGCAGGAGCATTATGTACACCTCTGGTTACATCTTCATCTATGAAGGTTTTGGAATTGCCTTTCTGCTTGGGTGACTCATTGCCTTGGCAGCTGGAGAGTACAAGGGCAATGTGCCTTTGCTGTATTCACTGTCTTGTCTTTCTGCATCACCAAACAGAGACTTCTCATTGGTCTCGACCATTGAATCACCATAGTACCTTAAACGAGAATATCCAGGAGGCATACATGACTCTGGGTATGCCTCCACAGGAGAGCTTTCTTCCCGTGGATCAGAGTGAATGCCAATGAACAAATAACCAGGAAACTCTCCCTGACACTGGACAAATTAGTCAACTCCACAGCCAAGACAGCTTCAGCTCAGCAACAGTCACTTAAGTCATTGGCCAAGTGGTTTTGGATAACTTCTTCTAACATAGCCCTTGAACACCTACTTGCTTAGCAAGGAGGTGTCTGTGCAATGGCGAACATCTCCTGTTGCACATGGATAAATGCCTCTGAGGAAGTAAGATTAGAGAGCAAGCATATTGGCTACAACAAATTTCACCTAACATTCCACTGTCTGTTGATTTTGCTCAGCTGGTTACCTTCAGGTCTGGGCTCCTGGTTTAGAACCATCCTGCAAACTGAGCTTATAGTATTGCTCTTAATCTTACTCTGTATACTTGTTGTAACGTTCTGTTGACTGTTGAACCTCTGTAAAATGACACGCCCCACAAGGTGATGCTGGCTCAGCACTTTGGATGATCTCCAACACCTATGACCTTGGAGAAATATAGACTTTAGATGGAAAATGCCTGAGAGTTCTCCCTCCTAACCTTCCTTGTTATTCAAATGTGGCCTAAATGGTTTCCAACCACTATGTACCTTCCCTCCAACATGGGCCACAGCAACCAGGAAAGGTCTTTTCTGGCACCGAGGGACATGACCACTATGTACAGAGAACCTGACTGTCGATCAGTGATGCTTCAGAGAAAGATCTTGATCAAAAGAGGTAAACATGAAATTAATAAGAGAAACTCAACTAAATTGGAGTCAGGAAGGTCTGCAGGGGGAGCTCTCATGCTCTATCATACATTGTCAATTACTCCAAACAGGAAGAGATGTATGCTTGCATCTTCAGCAGGGAGTAAACAACTACTTTACTACTGAAGGAAGATTTCTCTCCCCAACTCGCAACAGCTCAGCCAATGAGAAACGTTGTGGCTCAGCCAATGAGAAGCTGTTGCCACCCTCAACTGTTATTTCCCCCAATGGACATTTGTTTAGAATAGTCTCTCCATAGTCCCCCTTTTTCTCTATAAGAGGAAGCTCCCCTTCTTTGTTCTTTGGATTTCTCTATGGTTCACCACAGCATGCACATCCCACATTGCAATTCTTCTGGCTATTCCCAAATAAACTTGTTTGGAGAGTAAAATAACTGGTGAATTTGCCTTCTATGTTTACATTCCCAAGAGACAGTCACATTGCAGGACATTTTAAGCACCAGCCTTCCTCCTTCCTCATATCCACCCTTTCTCGCCTCAAGTCAAGTTCAGACTCAAATTACTACACATTTGACTACCATCATCACCTCCTGACTGGGTTCATCTATTGCCTCTCCCTATTCATAGTCAGTCTTCCAATTCTCCTTCAAATACATTACCCTCAACATATCTCCTGATTAAAAAAAAAAAAGTGTATTTTGTCTACCAAGTAAAATTCAAACTTCTTAGCCTGGCAAATATAACCCTCTAAATTCAAGCTCAACTTACATTTCCAATTTTATTTGACTCTCTTCCCCATACTTGCCCCAGACCACCATAAGCTGAAAAATGAGCTGCCTCCCCAAACTTTCCCTGCAACTCTCCTCCCACCCCTGCTCTAGCTGGGATCTACTTCCCTCATTCACTTCAAATATTCTGCCTATTTGTAAAGATTTAACTCGAATCTACCCCTCCTTCATGAATCCTTTCTTTTCAAATCCCTCCAGCCAGATGTGCTTTCTTTCTCTAACATGGATAAATCATGACCTAACACTATAACTAAATGTCTTATAATTTCTCTAGTAAATTATAAGCCTTTTGAAGGCATAAAATATCTTTTAAATATGCTTTTGTGAAAGATGATATGAGTGGAGCCATATTAAAATAGAGACAGAGCAGCCATTTCAGAGAAATTACCTTGCACATCTTGTTTTCTTTATCTTCCAAACTGGACCAAACCGCCAACATTCCAAGAAGTCAGTAAGGGCAAGTATATCTTGTTTGTAAGTACTGATGAAACTGGACTTTGCTGATGACTAAATCACTAACTAATCAATGAAGCACAAGTCTAGCATTTTGCCTGATGACTGAATCTCAAGCCCATCTATGGAGTACAAACCTAGCCTTACTTCATCTAGCACCAATGAACTCTTCTATAATACAACTTACCTCATCCTCCCTTTTTCCCATAAAAACCCTGAGCCCTTCTCTTGTAATTAGAACACTGTTTGCGTTTCTACCTAAATCTGTTCTTCCAGAGTTACAATTCTTTGATCCCAAATAAATCCTTTGCCTTTTAAACTGGTTTCTGTTTTTGTAGGTTGACACCTTTTATCCTGTCCCCTTCCAGAATCTGAGTTCCTTGAATGCAGAATTCACTCAAAATAAAACTTATTGCAGTTAAAAAGCAAATTTGATATTCAAGTCTTCCTATCTGGTAATACTAAAAAGATGCTCATTTTGTAAACAATATTGTTCAGAAAGATGTTTCTCATTGTCTTTCCCAATAACTTGGCAAATGTTTAATTCAATCTAAATGCTAAAAGAAAGAAGCAATTGCAAAAGTTGGATTAACAAATGAATTAAGGGGAATTTCCATTGTTTAATAATGGAGCAAAGGCTGTGGTTTTGCCCTTTTCCGCCTGGAAATCACCCCAAATCAACAATGAAATGAGAGAGAAACATGCAAATTTGCATGTTCTTTGAAACTAACAGGTATCAACGCCCCCTGTTAAAAACAAGACAACAGGCCCAAATGAAGTCACTTATGCTAAGCTCCACATCACCAAACTGAGACTTAATTACAGTTTTGGCTTTCCTAGAAATGGAATCTTAAACCAGCCAATCAGGAACCACCTGGTCAGCACTAGTGAGGCCATCTGCCTCATAGACCCCTGCCCTCCCCTAAGAAGGTAACTTTGCCACAACCAACTTGTTTTTTGCCAGTATAACTTCCTTTTTCCAGCTCCCTTATGCTTATAAAAGTCTTTCATAAAAGTCTTGGAGCTCCTTTCTATCTGCTAGATTGGATGCTGCCTGATTCAAATTGATTTTTGCTCAAATAAACTCATAACTTTTAATATGCCTCAGTTTATCTTTTAACACCCTATATCATGGTACATGTAAGTAGGACACATAAATATGACAAAAGAGGAGGATGGTGTCAAAATGCTGGCATAGGTGGACCCTGAACTCACCTCATCCCATGGGCACAACAAATTTACAACTATTTTTGGAAAATTTACTCCTGAGAGAGAACTGAAAACTGGATAAAAAGAACCCCCACAACAAAGGACAGTGCTGACTGAAGTGGAAGGGGGAGAAATTCCTTTCTGGAGAGAAAAAAGCCACCTTCACAAGCCATGGTGCTTCACAGCTGGCTGGGAGCAGTCCTAAGGTATGAAGCCTTCCCTGGAGGAGTGGGGGACCTGAGAAGGGGAGAATTACAGCTATAAGCATCATTCGGCCCAAGCACAACCGAGATGAGTGTCATAATATCTAGCTTCACTGGCTACTAACAACAATAGGGAATGCCCCCAGAAAAGCTATCTTACATAACAGGGAAAAGGCCTGCTCTTAAAGGCCCCACACCCAAATTCACCCAATTTGGAAAGCAACCTAAAATCACCAAAAAGAAAGATGCACAGTCCTTTGGTGAAGAGACTCCCCTGATAGGCTCTGGGTGCATCTTGGTGAGAGGTGAGACCTCTTCAGGGACTGAGACATTGGTGGCAGCCATTATTGTGACCTAGTACAGGCTTGCTGACACAGATGCTGGTAGACGCCATTGGAGTTCTTCCCCTGGCCTGTTAGTCCAGGATCTGCCCCACCCACTAGAGCACTGATTTAATCTAGCTCATCCAGGGCAAGCAGCCCACCCTAGAGACTTGTCCCACCAAACAGCAAGCCCTCGGGCAACTTCTGGGCCTGCATGGGGGGGTGCCTGGATCCTCTGCAGCTGGGCAAGTGGGTCCACCTCTGTGGGGCAAGGCCTGCATGAGGAGTGGGTGGAGTGTCTGGGGCATTGGTGCAGTGTGTGGGGCCTCTGCAGTGGGGTGACTAGATCCACTTCAGTGAGTCAGGGCATGCACATAGGGCAGGACCATGTTGACGGTGTGTGTGGCCCTGTGGGCAGTGGGGCTTGTCAGCTGCAGCAGACTTGTGTTTCTCAAACGGTCACACAGGGGATGGTCCCCACCTTCCAAAGCCTGAAAAAATTGGGTGATCCCATGCCTGAGGATGGCCCCA
Organism: Ceratotherium simum simum; assembly: GCF_057802395.1. Lineage (NCBI taxonomy): Eukaryota > Metazoa > Chordata > Mammalia > Perissodactyla > Rhinocerotidae > Ceratotherium > Ceratotherium simum. The sequence continues at coordinate 85,289,804 of NC_141906.1, read as the reverse complement.
CTCAGCTGCAATCCTGAGAGAGCTGACAACAGCCTTGCAGGCCAGAGGTCTACAGCAATTGTAAACCCCTGAGCTTAGCAACCAGCTATACTGGGGGCCTACTCACTTAACAGAAAAACTGCAACAGAAATGTGCTATTAGCCATATGCAGCTGAGCATTACAACCAGCCAGCCAGGGAGACAGCCTAGCCTCCCTGGGCACCTGCAGCAAGAGCAACCCTGTCACAACAGGACACATGCAGCCTGCATAGGGGACACTCCAGGAACATTTGGAACTGGTGACAGGAGGGAAGCACACTGCTGGGCCTCATGAGGCATCTCTTACATAAGGCCACCTCTCCAAGATCAGGAGATGTAGCTGACCTACCTAATACATAGATATAAGCACAGAGAAAGAGGCAAAAGGAGGGGATAAAGGAATATGTTCCAAGTAAGGGAACAGGACAAAACCCCAGAAAAAGAACTAAATGAAACAGAAATAAATAATCTACCTGACATAGAATTCAAACAAAAACTCATAGGGATGCTTACTAATCTTGGGAGAAGAATGGATGAACTCAGTGAGAACTTCAACAAAGAATCGGAAAATATAAAAAAGAACCAATCAGAAATGAAGAATACAATACTGGAAATGAAAAATTGACTAGAGGGACTCAACAACAGCGTAGATGATACAGAAGAACGGATCAGCGAGCTGGATGAAAGACTAGAAGAAATACCCAAGCTGAACAGATAAAAGAAAAAAGAATTAAAAAGAACGAAGACAGTCTAAGGGACCTCTGGGACAACATCAAGCACACCAACATCTGTGTTATACATGACCCAGAAGGAGAAGAGAGACCCAAAGGGGCAGAGAATCTATTTGAAGAAGTAATAGCTGAAAACTTTCCCAACCTAAGGAAGAAAACAGACATCCAGGTACAGGAAGTGCAGAGAGCACCAAACAAGATAAACCCAAAGAGGCCCACTCCAAGACACATTATAATTAAAATGCCAAGAATCAAATATAAAGAGAGAATCCTAAAAGCCACAAGAGAAAGGCAACAAGTTATATACAAAGGGAACCCCATAAGGCTATCAGCTTATTTCTCAGCAGAAACCTTACAGGCTAGAAGAGAGTGGCATGATATATTTAAAGTGCTACAAGGAAAAAACCTACACCCAAGAATACTCTACCTGGCAAGGTTATCATTCAGAATGGAAGGAGAGATAAAGAATTTCCCAGACAAGCAAAAACCAAAGGAGTTTATCACCAAGAAACCAGTCTTACAAGAAATGCTAAAGGGACTTATTTAAGTAGGGAAGAGAAGACCACAAATAGGGATAAGAAAATTATCAAAAAAAAAAAGCAATAAAATCACTGGTAAAAGCAAAAATACAGTAAAGGTAGCAGATCAACCACCTATGAAGATAATGAAGGTCAAAAGACAATAGTACTAAAATTATCTATTTCCACGATAAAAGTGTAATGGATACACATGCACAAACAAAGAGGTTAGATATGATATCAAAAACATAAAATGTGAGAGGAGAGGAGTAAAAGAGTAGAGCTTTTAGAAAGAGGTTGAACTAAAGAGAACATCAACTTAATATAGATTGCTATGTAGGTAGGTTTTTATATATGAACCTTAGGGTAATCACAAACCAGAAACCTATGATGAATAAACCAAAAATTAAGAGAAAGGAACCCAAACATAGTACTAAAGAAAGCCATCAAACCACAAGAGAAAAGAATGAGAGAAGAAAGGAACAGAGCAGAACTACTAAAACACCCAGAAAAAACTAACAAAATGGCCATAAGTACATACTTATCAACAGCTGTTTTAAATGCCAATGGACTAAATATTTCAACCAAAAGGCATAGGGTGTCTGATTGGATAAAAAAATCATAAAAAACTCATATATACGCTGAATACAAGAGACACACCTCAGACCTAAAGACACTCACAAAATGAAAGTTCAGGGATGGAAAAAGATACTCCACACAAACGGAAATGAAAAGAAAGCTGGGGTAGCAATACTGATATCAGACAAAATAGACTTTAAAACAAAAAATGTGACAAGAGATTAGAACAGCATTACATAATGATAAGGGAACAATCCAACAAGAAGAGGATATAACATTTGTAAATACCTATGTGCCCAACATAGGAGCACTTAAATACATAAATCAAATATTGACAGACATAAAAGGAGAAACAGACAGTAACATAATAATAGCGGGAGACTTTAACATTCCACTTACACCAATGGATAGATCATCCAAACAGAAGATCAATAAGGAAATATTGGCCTTAAATCACACTTTAGACCAGTTGGACTTAGTAAATATATACAGAACATTCCATCCCAAAACGACAGAATGCATATTCTTTTCAAACGCACAAGGAACACTCTCCAGTATAGATCATGTATTAGGCCACATAACAAGTCTCAATAAATTTAAGAAAATTGAAATAATACCAAGCATCTTTTCTGAACACAACAGTATGAACCTAGAAATCAACTACAGGAAGAAACTCAGAAAGCCACAAATATGTGGAGATTAAACAAAAAGCTACTGAACAATGATTGGGTCAATGAAGAAATCAAAGGAGAAATAAAAAAAATACCTGGAGAGAAATGAAAATGAAAATATGACATGCCAAAATTTATGGGACACCACAAAAGTGGTTCTAAGATGGAAGTTTATAGCAATCCAAGCCTACCTCAACAAACAAGAAAAATCTCAAATAAACAATCTAACAGTGCACCTAGAGGAACTGGAAAAAGAAGAACAAAGCCCAAAATCAGTAGAAGGAAGGAAATAATAAAAATCAGAGCAGAAATAAATGAAATAGAGGCTAAAAAAATAGTAGAAAAAAATCAATGAAACTAAGGGCTAGTTCTTTGAAAAGATGAACAAAATTGACAAAACTTTAGCTAGACTCGCCAAGAAACAAAAGAGGAAGGCTCAAATAAATAAAATCAGATGAAAGAAGAGAAATTATGATGGATATCTCGGAAATACAAAAGATAATAAAAGAATACTATGAAAAGCTATATCCAACAAATTGGATAATCTAGAAGAAATGGATAAATTCTTAGACTCATACAACCTTCCAAAACTGAATCAAGAAGAAACAGAGAATTTGGATAGACCAATCACCAGTAAGGAGATAGAAACAGTAATCAAAAATCTCCCCAAAGTCCAGGACCAGACGGCACCCCGGTGAATTCTACCAAACATTCAGAGAAGACTTAATATCTATCCTTCTCAAACTCTTCCAAAAAATTGAGGGAGGGGAGGAAGCTCCCTAACTCATTCTATGAAGCCAACATTATCCTGATACCAAAACCAGACAAGGACAACACAAAAAGAGAAAATTACAGGCCAATATCACTGATGAACATCGATGCAAAAATCCTCAACAAAATACTAGCAAATCAAATACAACAATACATTAAAAAGATCATACACCAAGGGCTGGCCCCGTGGCTTAGCGGTTAAGTACACACACTCCACTACTGGCAGACCAGGTTCAGATCCCTGGTGCGCACCCACGCACCACTTGTCTGGCCATGCTGATGCGGCGTCCCACATACAGCAACTAGAAGGATGTGCAACTATGACATACAACTATCTACTGGGGCTTTGGGGAGATAAAGGGGAAAAAAAGGAGGACGATTGGCAATAGCTGTTAGTTCAGGGCTGGTCTTCCTCAGCAAAAAGAGGAGGATTGGCATGGATGTTAGCTCGGGGCTGATCATCCTCACAAAAAAAAAAAAAAGATCATACACCATGACCAAGTGGAATTTTTTCCAGGGATGCAGGGATAGTTCAACATCCACAAATCAATCAATGTGATACACCACATTAACAAAATGAAGACTAAAAATCCCATGGTCATCTTGACAGATGCAGAGAAAGCATTTAACAAGATACAGCAGGGGCTGGCCCGGTGGCATAGCGGTTAAGTGCGCACGCTCCGCTTCAGCAGCCCAGGGTTCGCGGGATCCGATCCCGGTGCACACCGATGCACCACTTGTCAAGCCATGCTGTGGCAGGCATCCCACATATAAAGTAGAGGAAGATGGGCACAGATGTTAGCCCAAGGCCAATCTTCCTCAGCAGAAAGAGGAGGATTGGTGACGGATGTTAGCTCAGGGCTGATCTTCCTCACACACATACAAAAAAAGATACAGCATCCATTTACGATAAAAACTTTGAATAAAATGGGTATAGAAGGAAAGTTCCTCAACATAATAAAGGTCATATATGACAAGCCCACAGCTAATATCATTCTCAATGGAGAAAAACTGAAATCTATCCCTCTAAGAACAGGAACAAGACAAGGAAGCCCACTTTCACCACTTTTATTTAACATAGTATTGGAAATCCTAGCCAGAGCAATCAGGCAAGAAAAAGGAATAAAAGGTACCCTAATTGGAGAGCAAGAAGTGTAACTGTCACTATTTGCAGATGACATGATTTTATATATAGAAAATCCTCAAGAATCCACCAAAAAACTTAGAAATAATAAAGGAATATGGTAAAGTTGCAAGATACAAAATCAACATACAAAAATCAGTTGCATTTCTATACACTAACAATGAAGTAGCAGAGAGAAATTAAGAATATAATCCCAGGGCCGGCCCCGTGGCTTAGTGGTTAAGTGCGCGCGCTCTGCTACTGGCAGCCCGGGTTCAGATCCCGGGCGCGCACTGACGCACCGCTTCTCTGACCATGCTGGGGCCGCATCCCACATACAGCAGCTAGAGGGATGTGCAGCTATGACATACAACTATCCACTGGGGCTTTGGGGGAAAAATAAATAAGTAAAATTATAAAAAAAAAAAAAAAAGAATACAATCCCATTTACAATTGCAACAAAAAGAATAAAATAACTAGGAATAAACTTAACCAAACAGGTGAAAGATCTGTACACTGAAAACTATAAAATATTGTTGAAAGAAATTGAAGAAGACAGGAAGAAATGGAAAGATATTCCATGCTCTTGGATTGGAAGAATTAACATAGTTAAAATATCCATACTTCCTAAAGCAATCTACATATTCAATGAAATCCCTATCAAAGTTCCAACAACATTTTTCACAGAAATAGAACAAAGAATCCTAAAATTTATATGGAACAACAAAAGACCCCGAATAGCCAAAGGAATCCTGAGAAAAAAGAACAAAGCTGGAGGTATCACAATCCCTGATTCCAAAATATACTACAAAGCTATATAACCAAAACAGCATGGTACTGGCACAAAAAGATACACAGATCAATTGAACAGAATCAAGAACCCGGAAATAAACCCACACGTCTGTGGACAGCTAATTTTCGACAAGGGAGCTAAGAACATACAATGGAGAGAGGAAGGTCTCCTCAATAAATGGTGCTGGGAAAATTGGACAGCCACATGCAAAAAAATGAAAGCAGACCCTTACCTTACACCATACACAAAAATTAACTTAAAATGGATTAAAGACTTGAATGTAAGATCTGAAACCATGAAATATCTAGAAGAAAACACAGGAAGCACGCTCTTTGACGTCAGTCTTAGCAGCATATTTTCAAGTACCATGTCTGACCGAGCAAGGGAAACAATAGAAAAAATAAACAAATGGGACTACATCAAACTAAAAAGCTTCTGCACAGCAAAGGGAACCACCAACAAAAGGAAAAGACAACCTAACAATTGACAGAAAATATTTGCAAACCATATATCTGATAAGGGGTTAATATCCAAAATATATAAAGAATTCATACATCTCAACCACAAAAAACTAACAACCCAATTAAAAAATGGGCAAAAGATATGAACAGCCATTTCTCCAAAGAAGATACACAGATGGCCAACAGGCACATGAAAAGATGTTCAACATCATTAACTATAAGGGAAATGCAAATCAAAACTACAATGAGATAGCACCTCACTCCCAACAGAATGGCTATAATTAACAGGACAGGAAATAACAAGTGTTGAAGAGAAAGTGGAGAGAAGGGAACTCTCATACACTGCTGGTGGGAGTGCAAACTGGTGCAGCCACTATGGAAAACAGTATGGAGATTCCTCAAAAAATTAAAGATAGAACTACCATACGATCCAGCTATTCCACTGGTGGGTATTTATCCAAAGAATGTGAAAACACCAGTGCATAAAGATACCTGCACCCCTGTGTTCATTGCAGCATTATTCACAATAGCCAAGACTTGGAAGCAACCTAGGTGCCCATCAAGGGACAAATGGATAAAGAAGATGTAGTATATATACAAAATGGAATACTACTCAGCCATAATAAATGATGAAATTTGGCCATTTGTGACAACATGGATGGACCTTGAGGGTATCATGATAAGCAAAATAAGTCAGAGGGACAAAGTCAGATATCATATGATCTCACTCATAAGTAGAAGATAAAAACAACAACAAACAATCACATAGAGACAGAGATTGAATTGGTGGTTACCAGAGGGGAAGGGCGGAGGGAGGAGGGAAAGGGGTGATTAGGCACATGTGTATGGTGATGGACTGTAATTAGTCTTTGGTGATGAATATGATGTAATCTACACAGAAATCAAAATATAATGATGTACACCTGAAATTTACATAATGTTATAAACCAATGTTACCGCAATAAAAAAACAAAAGGAAAAAATAAAAAGAATAATTAAAAAAAAGAATAGTGAGTGCAGAAATAGACTCATACATATAAATTGATTTTCCACCAAAGTACCAAGATCGTTTGATGGGGAAAGGATAATCTTTCAAGAAATGGTACTGAAACAATAAAATATGTGAATAAACCTCTACCCTTACCTCACACCATATACAAAAATTAACTCAAGTTGTATCATACACCAATTCAGGAGCAACATCTATAAAAGTTCTAGAAGAAAACATAAGAGAAAATCTTAGTGATCTTGGGGTTGACAAGATTGCTTCAATACAACACAAAGAGTATAAAATATTTTTTTAATTTAACAAATTTGACTTCATCCATATATATTTTGCATTCCTAGAAAACAGTCTGCAGTAAAACATTGTATGCATTGTCTGAAGTCAGAATGCCTAGTGAGGGGTGAAGCCAGGGGCTGGCAGTTATGTCCCCACCAGCCTGGGACTCTGAAAGCCCCACCATTCCTCCTTCATTCAGAGACAGCACTGGTACAAACTCACCCCGGCCACTCAAGTCCCCAAGTGCAGTAGAGGGTGGAGTCCATGCTTCCATTCCCCACTTTCACGCCTGCTTTGCCATTTACTCATCTTTGGAATAGGTGGCAGTGTGACGCACTTGCACTCACAGTGTGACATTGGTGCAGCTGGGGCATTGCGTCCTGGGTGCGGAGTCACTTACCCTTGGCTTAGCCGCTGGGTGCAGGAGATCCAATGTCATGTGGATTTCCACATCCCCTGCCTGGAACCAGCTCAGTTCTGCCAAGCAACCAGATCAGGAACCTGACTTGAGTGTTGTGACTAGCCCTGGCTCCAAACAAAACCACATCTCATGTAAAGACCAAACACATTTTCCTCTGTGGAGATGACAGTGTGGAGACAGTAGGCACCAGTGGATGGCAAGAGAGCTTGACTTTGTGATCTGTCTTGGACCAAACTCTGCTTGTGCTTCCACCTCCCTTACTCCTGCCTCAACCTGAAGCCTCCTTCCCCAGGAGGAACAGGGTCTGCCAAAGTCAGAAACAAAAGGAGATGCAGAACAAAGTGTCAACTTGACTGAAATATTGGGCATGAGGGTTCTTATTGTGGTGATAAAAATGTCCAAAATTACATTAATGCTGGTTGTTGCACTACTCAGTAAATTTACTAAAATCACTGACTCATTCATTTGGTAGGAACAAATTTTTTATACATAAAGTGTACCTAAATAAAGCTGTTTGAACAAAAGAAAAAGAAAAAACTGCAAAAGATCAAACTGAAGTCAATACATCACCAAGCATGATTGCCAAGGCTGCAGAAGAGGCGGCATTAGCACGACTTCTCACTGTGACTCAGAGAAACACAGAAAATGAGGATTAATATTTGTTTGGATGGACTGTGGGTATTTGGGAACTTCTGCAAATAACGCTGATAATGGATCCAAAACTCCAAGGTTGACATGCTGTACAGATAAATCATCCTCTAACATACTATTTCATGATATGCCACACATTTTAGTTGTTTTGTTTATCGTCCGTCTCCTCCCATTGCTAATACAAGCTCCAAGAGAGCAGGAACACACATACACACATGCACAGACCCTAGTACAGAGTAACTACTCAATAAATATTTGTTGAGTGAATATATGAATATAATAATAGCTAACATTACTGAGTGCTTATTCTGTACCAAACACTGTTCCAGGTGCTTTACAGGAATTAACTCAAACTGTTTAACAACTTTATGAAGCGGGAACTATTATTGTCCTCATTTTACAGATGAGGAAACTGAGGCACAGAGCTATTAAGTAACTTACCCAAAATCTCACAACAAGTGAGCAATAGATCAGAGATTTGAACCCAGGAGGTCTGACTTGGGAGCCTGCGCTCCTAACCATGAACTAGAGTACCCACTATTGTAAGAGCACTGACAAGGGCTCGACCTGAGGGAAAATGATCATCAGATAAGGTTTGGGGTACTTAAAAAAATAGAATATTTATGTTCTTTTTTCCCAAAAATATAAAGAGAGAAAGCCAATCGCTAAGAAACAAACACGTACCCTACAGTCATTCTGTATGTAGGAAAATCCCTCAAGGCAAGAAGGATGGCTTTTGACATGTTGTCTCCTTTTTATTCCTAATTAGTGACACATTCAACTGTCTGATGGTACATCAACCAGCAAGGAGTTAGGAAAGGGCTCACCTATTGCACATGAACAACTCAGTAACTCAATAATATTGACTTAGAACTCCCAGGGGAAACTCAACTTTACCCTGCACACCTATTTTTCTCTCCCATTCTTTTCTATTTCAGTATTAGTACCACTGATCCCCCAATTTCTCCATCCAGAACTTTGAGTTTCTTCCTTTACTCGTCCCTTTCTCTCCCTCTCGTATTTAGCCAGTGGTAGGCAGCCTGTGACATGGCTTCTAATGATCCTCACCCCCTGAGTTCATATCTTTCATAATCCCCTCCTCTTAGACGTGGGCCAGACCTAATGACTTGCTTCTAATGAACACAGCAAAGATGATGAGCTATCACGTCTATGATTAGGATACGAACGACCATGACTCCCCTCTCTGGGTCTCCTCTCACTAGCTCCTCCTGCATGGTTGCTCTGGTAGAGAGGGCCACCTGGCAAAGAACTGAGGGTAACCTTGGGCAACTTCCAGCAAGGAACTGAATCCTTCCAAAGACCAGTGAGTGAACTTAGAAGTGGATCCTTCCTCAGTCAAACCTCGAGATAAGACACAGCCTGACATCTTGATTGTGACTTCATGAGAGACTCTGAGGTATAGGACCCAGCTAAGTCATGCCCAAATTCCTGACCCACCAAAACTTTGAGACAAAAAATGTGTTATCTTAAGTCACTAAGTTTTGGGACAATTTGTTACACAGCAATAGATAACTAATACACAACCCATCAATACATCGTGTCCATTCTACCTCCTAAATATATTTTGAATCAGTCCAGTTCTCCTACCATCCACCTAACCAACCTCTGCAACAGTCTCCTATCTCTTCTTTCCTATTTCTATTCTTTTCCCCTTCATTCCTTTACAGAGTAGCAAGAATTACTATCTTTTTTTTTTTTTGAGTGAAAGTGACTTTTTTTTAAATTGAGGTATAATTGACATAAAACATTATATTAGTTTCAGGTGTACAACATAATGATTTTATATTTGTACATATTGTGAAATGATAACCACAATAAGTCTAGTTACCATCACCATACATAGTTACAAATTTTTTTTGTGTGTGATAAGAACTTTTAACATCTACACTGTTAGCAACTTTCAAATATGCAATACAGTATTATTAATTATGGTTACCATGCTATACATTATATCACCATGACTTATTTATTTTATAACTGGAAGTTTGTACCTTTGACACCCTTCACCCATCTTGCCCATCCCCCACTCCCCACCCCTGGTAACCACCAATCTGTTCTTTCTATCTATGAGCCTGGATTTTTTTGTTTGTTTTTTTAGATTCCACATATAAGTGAGATCATATGGTATTTGTCTTTCTCTATCTGATTTATTTCACTTAGCATAATGCCCTCAAGGTCCATCCACGTTGTCGCAAATGGCAAGATTTCCTTCTTTTTTATGGTTGAATAATATTTCTTTGTATACATACACCAATTTTCTTTATCCATCCATCCATTGATGGACACTTAGGTTGTTTCCATAGCTTGGCTATTGTAACTGATGCTGCAATGAACACGGAGGTGCGTATATATTTTTGAGTTAGTGTTTTCATTTCCTTTGGATAAATACCCAGAAGCAGAATTGCTGGATCATATGATAGCTCTATTTTTAATTTTTTGAGGAACCTCCATATCGTTTTCCATGATGGCTGCACCAATTTACATTCCCACCAAGAGTGCACAAGAGTTCCCTTTTCTCCACATCCTCACCAACACTTCTTATTTCTTGTCTTTGTGATAATAGCCATTCTAACAGGGGTGAGGTGGTATCTCATTGTGGTTTTCATTTGCATTAAGAATTACTGTCTTGAAACAGAAATCAGACCATATAAGTCCCCAGTGAGTGGTTTCTCATATCACTGAAAAGAAAACCAAAGGTCCTTTCTGCGGCACATGAGGACTGCGTGGTCAGGAGATGTCGCACTGGGGCTCACTGCCTGCCAGCTACTTAGGCTTTTGTTCACTTTCTCAAGCTACCAATTTCCCTCTTGGCCGAGAGCTTTTGCACACACTGTTCCCAGGGTCAGAATGATTGCTCCACCCCAACTTGCATGACTGACTCCTTTTCATCCTTTAAGTACAACATTCAATGTCACCTCCTCAGGGTGGCCTCCTCTGACCATCCTAAATCTAAAAAGGAACATGACCCTTTCAATTACATTCTTTCCTGGATCATCTCTTGTGTATTTCCTTTACAGCACTTATCAGAATGTTTAATTATTTTGTTTACTTGTCTGCTCACTTCTTGTTTTGTTGTTTTGGTGTGTTTCCCACTATACTGGATAGATAAGCAAGCTGCTCCTTGCATTCAAAAATTAATTTTCAAAAATCATGTAATTGATCCCATGGGAAGAAAGTGAAAAGAAAGCACCTTAGTGCTTTATGACTGGCAAGTGAAGCATTCACTTACAGAATGGTAGTGTTACAGAATATAATTAATGACATCATGGATTATGACATAGTTATCATCGTAGAGGTGATGGGCACAGTAACACTTAGAGGAGCCATTTCAGTCTCTTACAATAAATATACTCAATAGAATCCTGGGAAACAAATGTGGTTACCCAAGAGGCATTCACTTTCCTACAATCACCAGGAAAAATGAAATTTCAAGTTAAGGAATTTAAAAATTACACTCCAGAGGAAAAAAAGTCAGTCTTTAAAATGCAAAATAGCACAGGAGAGCTTCTTGCCCTCCTCAGTAAATAAATAAGCCAGAAAATTCATTTTATGGTGACAAGATACAGAGAATGTCCATCATTAACTTAAGCAGTACCACCACCCATACAGCTAACACCCTTCTCCTGCCTTTATGAGAAATGACACAGAAACTTGCCCAACCTTCTCCCTTATCTCTGTAACAAAGGGAAACACCAGCTCAGTGCTGTGCATTCTCAAGAGCACTCAAGTCAACAATCATCATTTTCTCTCAAGTAACTCAAATGCCTGGTGAATTGTAAGCTGGATTTTACACGTTTTGAACAAGTCTGAACGAAAGTACTTGGAGTTTATAATACTGAATTCCCTCGCCGCAGCTGCCCGTGCTGCTGCAGCCGCCCCAGACACCGTGTGCCTTGGAGCGCGCGCCTGGCCTGCGCAACACTGCGCTTCAGCGGCAGCTGGCGCCCAACCCGCGCAGGCGCTTGGCCGCCCGCTGGGCGGGGGCTCAGTAACAAGGAGAACTGCGTAGAGAGTGGCGAGAGTGGGAGAGGGGCAAGTGTCTACATTATCCAGAGTGGCTGCGCAGAGATTAACGGCAGTCTGCAAGACTGGATCGTCATCCAAGGTGGGCACGGTGACCCCGTGTTTTCCAAACTCCTAACAAGATAAAAAGGACAAGAATCACGCTCCGATTTCTGCAAAACTTGTGACTAATATGCTCTTGGTGGCTGTGGTGGATCACGGCATCATGATGGAACTTCATGCCCCACCGATAAGGGATTCTTTGATATTCCTGTGGATAATTTGTACTGGAAGCCTACAGTCCTGCAGTGGATTCAGGAACATCGAGGCATGGAGGAACTGTATCATCATTTCACCCGATACTGGGGGATCCAAAAGGGTCGCATGGATTGCAGACAGGTTAAATATGGCATTGGCTTTCATCGGCAGAAAGGAAATGAATGAATGAAGTCGACCTATGGTGCTGGTGGGTGACAGGAAGGTCCACAGTGGCTGTCCTCCTGGACCACATGGCCCATACATGGGGCACCATCTGCCACTCTCTGCGAGGGCTACCAAAGTTTATGCTAGCCTTGCCGCTGGGATCTTCTCTGGGCCAGACATTTCCAGAATAAATAATGCAGCCCCTGAGGCTGTTGTCACAAACACAATTCTGAAAGAGGACAAAATGAAGCACTGCTCCAAGATTCAGGTTGTTGATGTGGTCTGGTCTGGTCTGGTCGGTTGAGCTGCAGAGTCCAGTTTGCGGGGAGGGGGGAGCTCTCTCTTTTGCCCTCTGGGTCCCTGACGTGGGAGGCTTCTCGTTTGCCCCTCTTTATCCGCTCTCTGGGGTGCTCAGATGTTGATGGTAGCCCTGTGACTCCTCTGAGTCCTCTGTGCGGGAGTTTCCCACTGGCTGAGAGAGTCCGAAGAGCCACGGTTTCCCCGCCGAGGGCCGCCCCTCCCCCCTCTCTGGGAGCCGCGCGGACGGGAATCGCTGATCTGATGGGGAGGGAGAGGAGTTCTCCTTACCTCTCCCCACTTCCTCCGGGGGCCGAGCACATTCCACTCTCAGATGTGCGGCAGTGTGGATCCCTCCGCTCTAGCTTTTCACTGTCTGGGATTCCGTTGTTGGTCTGTGACTGTTGCTTTTGTTTATCTTGTCGGGGGAAGAGTTCACGGGAAAGCTCACTCCGCCATGATGCTGACGTCACTCTGGGAAACATCCTCTTCATCCTTTAGAAAATGTCATGAACATTCTGGAAAGTTCTTGACAGAAATGTGTCGAAGACTTATATTTGAATTGTTATGGGAAGGCTATTCAATTATCCTGATTCAGTTTCAATCAGTAGAAATTTAAAATGCTTGTGGAAGTCAGCTGTCTCATTCTCTAGTCTTCTATGATTGCAAATGAACCACATTCCAAACCCAGGGAAAAAACATGTTTATAAAACTGCAAAGGTGAAGGCCAGTAATGGAAATTGATTTTACATGCTCAGCAGAGTGTTTTTAAATCCATGGAATAGTCTTGATAGGTCAGCGCTCAAATGAGTCTCCTGGGACAATTGTTCTCCAGCTAGGCGAGGTCAGACTGCAAGTTATTTTAGTAGAGGTCTCTTTTCCTTATTATATAAAGACCTTCCGCTCGGGGTGGGCGACAGCCCTGCGCCTCCACACCCCTGCCGCGTCCGTGCGTTTTCTGGAGCCGGGACAGGCTTGCTGCCCGAGGGGAGCCGCGTCCTCGAACCCAGGGCCCCCCAGAGACTGGCCTACTCTGCATTTTTTCCAAAAATTTCATACTGTGTATTTCCATCAAAATAAAAACTCCACTAAATCTCCTCAAATTTACTAGTCTGATCATTATTTTGCTTTTGATATAAATAAAAGGGTGGATTTTTACAAGTGGCACCAAATGCATATTTAAACGTTATTTCATTAGTTTTGATTAAATGTTCTTTTGCCTTTTGTAAGCGAAAGTAGCAAGTCTCAAGGCAACTGATTATTTTAACTAAAGCTATTACATGAAGACTGTGGGTAGGAGAGGCCTAAGAAAAAAAGTACAAAGAAGTAGACATTAGTTGCTCCATTAGAATAATGTTCAAAGAGTAGCCCAAAAGTGATTGTGGATGGGAAATTCACTGAGGATTGCATTATCACAAGATGGCCCTCTAGACCATTCTCCTGAGTGAGATGGCTCACTGCCTCTGGGGCAGAAGCCAAGCACTCTGTGAAGTTTATTATATGCATGTTAGTGGACAGCCAACTGAATTCTTCAGCCCCCGAAAAGGAAGAGTCATCTGTGTAGACAAAGCCTAGGAATAATAAACAACAATCTCTTCCTTCTGCTGAATCCTAAAACTCATAGAGAACACAGTCCCTGATCTACACTCTGGGTGGAAAATCAAATCCATTTACATCATTAACAAACTGGAACAGCAATCTTTAAGGTTTCAAACTTCACCACAATAGAGGTTGAAGTGAAGTTAGAAAGAATCACTTTAGTTGTTACAGAAATAAGCATTTTGCTGTATCTTAAAATGGCTTTTGAGAAGGAATGGTATTGTAGCCTAGTAAAGCCAGTTGTGCAGTACAGACTGACTATATCTTAATCCCAGAACTTGCACATTCTTTGCTGCTCATGGTGTGGAAACTTAAGGGAGAACACCAAATATATTGGTCCTGTCCAGCTCTGCCAAACGGAGGTAGACTCACAGTAAGTTTAGCCATAAACAGGAGCCAGAGAAATATGAATATACCAAAATTATTCAGCCTCAAACTTAAATTATATTAGTCTACTAGTACTACCAAATATTCATATTATAACTTTCCTTAGTTAGATATGATGCCAACTAGGTTCAGGAACATATCATTTGCAGTGCTTGCATTTGTTTAGAAAATAGGATTTTAAGATCTTCCAACATTACTAAAACATTTCAATAAAATCACGCTGTCTACCTCTTTCTTTAAAAAAAAACTCTCAATTCCCACCAATCTGTGCTCTGTGAGGGCAGAGAGAGTGTCTAGTTCACTGTTGGATCCTACCACCTACACAACTGCCTGGTGTCCCACATGCCATCCGTCAGTGCTTGCTGACTTTAGCAGTGACGCAGGCAGGTGCAGGACGAGGCTCGGGTCCTGAGATGTGACGCAGTGACGCAGGCAGCTGCAGGACGAGGCTTGGGTCCTGAGATGTGAAGTACAGCACTCAGAATGAGGAAAGCCTCTGGAGTCTCGGGAAAAGAGTTTTGGCAGCAAAAAGTAGAGGACAGCACTGGCTACACTTTGAGATAAAAAGACAGCAAGTCATTAGTCTTGTGAAACTACTTTAGTCAAATTATGTGAACCACCCTTACCCTAGGAAAAAAATCCATGATTTAATAGGAATACTATTAGCATTGAGTGGTCAAAGGTATTCTTGGTTTTGCAACAGTTCTCCCACACTGAAACTAATGTGCACTCTAATTTTACTATGGAGATTGAAATTAATAAAAATATCTATAAAACAAAAAAACTGTAAGTTCTCATGTCTCCATAACTAATTCTGTGATCCGAGGTTAGTGCATTCTAAAATCCAAATTTAACTCAGTGGGAGCCGGTGCACACTGGCAGCTCTCCCCACAAATGGGATTCAGGTCTATTTTATCAGGAAGGAAGAGTGTAGCCCAGGGAAACCCATCAAAGAGTGTGTGGCCAGGGTGAGAACGTGTTTCAGGAACAGAGGCTGTCACTGGAGAGGGGAGTGGGTATTTTTTAAGCATGATCCATAAACTGGCTTTCCAATAACATATGGAAGGGGACACTCAGAGTTAAGAACATGTCTGATGGCTGTCCTTGATGACAGAGGTTCCTGTTCAGTCACTCTAAAAAAACGTCTTAATCTATGGTAGATTGGGAAACGATTCTGGCTAGAGACAAATTACTGCAGCCCGGGGAAGAACCTGAACTGTTGTGACCCTAAGACACTGATAATGAAAAAAAACAATCTGATTTTCCCCCAAGAAGCCTTTCAAGTAGATCAGCACTAGGATTGGGGTCCAGAAAGTTTTTTAATAAAAACGTGGTACATGATCCCACTAGGAGGGAAAATACACTGGAGGGTGAGGATGTAAACAAGTAAAGCTAGTCTCAGGTTTCAGTGCCGGGGTTAGGCGGGGCTGAGCGGGGAGACAAGCCCAAGGGCCGCTGGAACTGATGGGTGGTGAAATCGAGAAGGGGAGGGAAGGGACAACATCTACACGGGCACAGGTTCCTGGCTTGTAGAAAGGCAGAGTGAGGACAGAGGAGACTCTCTGCTGGCCATCCCTAACTCCAGTGGCCCCCAGCCCTGGTTTAAATATATCCAGAGAAAATGAGGAAAGAGAAAACTAAAGGAGACTTCAATTCCCTGCTCTTTTCTTCACAGGCCCTCCTCCAACCTGTACAGCAGGCCTGTCAACGACGTGGGAGTCAGACTCTGCAGTGAGTACAAATCCCACAGAAGACTCTGGACTGTCTTGCCAGATTCCTGTGGCTGCTTTCTCTCATTACCGAGCAATCGCAGAGATGTTGCACACGCTCCTTGATGTAACTACTACAGAAAACAAACCCCAGCAAGCAACCTGCTTTCAGAGACATTCAGGTTGACTTAAAAAAAGTGAAAACAAAGTTCCTTTTAAAATTAAAATACTACCTGAGAATAAGTAAAGAACTGAAGAAACCTGTAAGTGACAGAGGAGGAGCTCATCAAATGGCCTGCAGGGAGCTGGGGTCTGAGGAAATGATGTTTGCAAAGAGAACCAAAAGTCTTTCCCAGGACCCCAAAGACCAGAACTCTCGCCCCAGCTCCTCAGCTGGCTAAATGCACGACTTTAGAGAATTGACTTAATTCTCTGAGATGCTTCTCCTCATGGTGAAAATGTAGGCCTATTGTCGCTTTTTCCTTGTCTATCATGTGTCAGGTACTGTGCAAGACAATGAGGAAGCAGCAACAAATGAGATATGGCACGGGTCCTCAACAAGATTACCTTTAACGAGAGGAAATAGATATGTTTTCTAAAAATCACCTTACTTTCTGAAATACACAATTAGAGAAGTACGTGCAAGATATAGAAATAATCCATTTTTTTATTTGTTCAAAAATATGTGTCTCCTGGGGGACACTGTGTGCTAGACTGTGGAGAGTCAAAGATCAATGGCTTGTTTCCTGTCCTCTAGCATTTCAGCCTCGAGGAGGTGACGGGGTGACATCGTATAAAGAGAAGTTCAAGCCTCGGTGTACTGTGTCAAGCGCCACAGTAGAGAGAGCTCTGCCCCAGAGGTTACGTGGAGAGAGGGATTCATTTAGTCAGGAAAGCGCTCATTCCCCTCAACAGGCTCCTAAAAGGGGGAGAAACCCTCCAGGTGTGTAAATGTAGATGGACATTTAGGCCATAGCAAAAGGTGCAAAAATACAACGCCAAGAAATTAAAAGAGATTTTCCAGAAGTAGAGAGATACAGGTCCTTGGAATTCCTAAAGCAGAACATAAAAGGAGATGGGCTTGGCAGCTGGGGTTACAGAAGCAGAGTGCCTAGACTAAGCTTGCAGTTTAGACTTGATCTTTTAAGGAAAGAGAAGCGAGCCACAAGTTCACATTGGTATTTCAGCAAGCACTTCTGGGTGGTAGTAGAGGGAGTGCGTTGTGGGGGTCAATAGAGATTACACTATAAAACCATTAAAACACAAAGATCAAATTAATGACATGGAAACGTGTCTACAAAAAAGTGTTAAATTCAAAAAGCAAGTTACAGAACAGCATGCACAGCACAGTCCCACTCCTTTGTGTTAACTTCTTGCTGAGATGAACAGATCGCTGCAGCAGTAGCAGCTTCTAGGCATCCAGAGTGCACTGTGCTACAGGCACTGTGCTAAGCAGGGGACAGAACACTGCTGTCATCTCACTTCCGCCTCACAGTAGCCAGCTGACGCTGGTGCAAAAGGACCCCCATTTTATATCTGCAGAACCAAGGCTTTGCCTAAACAATTTGCCCAAAGTCAGTGGGAGAGCCCAAACCGGATGTACAAAGTACCAGGTATACTTGCTCAACTCTCCCACCTACACCAAATGAAATCAGAGAAAAGGATATTTTAACAGAATAAATCTGTAAGAGCTGTGGAAGATACATTACTATTTCTGCAGTGAAACATCTGAACATTCACATTAAGAGAGAAAGACAATTAAAAAGTGTCATTCATGACAGGTTTTGTTTCCAAATTAACTCACATTGGATCAAGCTTTGCCGCCAGATGAGTGGCAAAAAAGCACTTTAGGTTTTACAGAGCTTTGTGGATGTCAGAATTATGGATAAGGGATTGTAAACTTGTAAATTTTTACATTATTAT
The DNA here is from genome assembly GCF_057802395.1 of Ceratotherium simum simum. Lineage (NCBI taxonomy): Eukaryota > Metazoa > Chordata > Mammalia > Perissodactyla > Rhinocerotidae > Ceratotherium > Ceratotherium simum. The sequence goes on along the minus strand of NC_141906.1, from coordinate 85,271,424 downwards.
TGGAAACTACATAGAGTTCTAGTTTCAAGTTAGCTAAATGAACCTATCTTTTAATCCTCCTCTCTGTACCAAGCAGTGGAAATGATGAGGATAGATCTTATTTTCAATAGGTGAATAGATAACTAAACTCAAAAGCCAGGGGAAAAAATGCTCAGAGGTCCAGAAAACAGGAATCCCCTAGAAACAGACAGTAAATGGGATCATATAGGAGGGGATAGCCACTGAGAATGGCCATGCTGCAGGCCCATCAGCACAAAAGAAAGGAGAAACCTTGGGAGCCCCAAGCTTGAGTGGTGAAGTCCAGGAGCCATAGGAGGCCGAGCGTCAGCCTGCAGAAGGAGCATTTTGATGTTCCAGCTGCAGATCCCACCAACCTCTGGTCACAGCTCACTCCCCTAGACTCTCAGGCCTGAGGGTGGAGTGATCCCTGTTTCCTGTGGCTGCCTGCCTAGGGTGCTTCAGTTTCCTTCACTGGTTTTCTTTGACTTTAACCCTAACCATGCTCACCTCAATCACCCCTTCTGAGTGTGGCCCCTCTTTCCTGCTGGAAACCTAACTGGCAGAGTAACTGATACCACAAGCGGCCCCAGAAAATAGACGCTGTAAATGAGGTTTTGGGACCAGTTTACAGAGGTGTTTAACAAGCACATGGATAACCTTCTTGGTGGCGGGAAGGAAATGGGACATTGTTGGTATTGGTGAGTGGCATGATTACTCCAATCCTCACCATCAGAGGATCGAGATGGAGTGCAGGTGGAAGGCAGGCACCAGGAGATCAAGGGGCCAGGCACTGGTTTCCACAGCAACTATGGCGACTACAAAGACCGTGAAGTGGGCAGGATTTGTATGCAGCCCAAGAAAAGTATACATGGAGAAAAGACAATTTAAAAGTTTTGAATGTCCAACTCAGGGAAAGAGCAGAAAATGAGAAAGCCTTTGCTGGAGTAAGAACGGACTCCAAGTCATGGCGCTCGTAGACTCAGACGTGGCTGAGAACAAACCCCTTCAACCTTCCTTAAGCCAGCCATCCCCACCCCACCACAGCCCAGGAGGGAAGTGCAAGGCCTGGTCCAGGAGAAAACAGTCTACAGATTAGAGAGTGTCAGTATTTTACCAACTTGTATCAACAGGAATCTGGGTGTCATGTATGGGAGTCAGGTCCGAGGGTATTAAACTAGGCCAAGGCTAAGATTAGATCAGACAGAATTCACTGACACAACTGCAGAAAAAATATGTATGCAAAGCAAATATGATCCCCCGAAAAGTGGGTGTAGCAATACTTAATAAATGACAAAATAGTTAAAGGCAAAAACGATTTAAGGAATGATATTACTTATATGAGAAAAGGAAATCTGCAAAGAAAACATAATAATCCTGATCATGTATAAATTTAACAATGTACAGATCTTCCTCGACCTGTGATGGGCTTATGTCCCAATAAACACATGGTAAGTTAAAAATATCGTGAGTCAAAAATGCATTTAATACACATAATCTACTGAACATCATGGCTTAGCCTTGCCTACCTTACACGTGCTCAGAACACTTACATGAGCCTACGGCGGGGCAAAATCGTCTCACAGAGAGCCTATTTTATAGTCGTGTTGACTATGTCATGTAATTGATTGAAGACTGTACTGAAAGTGAAAAACAGAACGGCTGTCTGGGTACAAAATGGTTGTAAGTGTATCGGTTGTTCACCCTCGCGATGGCATGGCTGACTGGGAGCTGCGGCTACTGCTGCTGCCCAGCAGCACGAGAGAGTATTGTACTAGCCCGCGAAAGATCAAAATTCAAAATTCGAAGTATGGTTTCTACCGAATGTGTATTGCTGTCACACCATGGTAAAGTCGAAAAATCGTTATGTTGAACCATCGTAAGTTGGGAACCATCTGTAGTCTCAAAATATACATAGTAGAAAGTAATATAATTACAAGGAGAAATTGACAAATTTAAAGTTATATAGGAGACTTTAATATATATTTCTCTGAAAACACTTACCTCAACTAGACCAAAAATAAATAATTTGAATAACGTGATTAATAAGCTTAAGCCAATAGATATATAGACGCTCTTATAGGCTCAACAAACTCATAGACCAATTTTTTCAAATTTGACTATCTGGTAGGTTCCAAAGAAGTCTTAGAAAATTTCAAATAATTGACTTTTTATGAAAAGCATTTTCCATACACAAAATTAAATGAGCAATCAGGATCAAAAAGATTAAAAAGCCATGCATTTAGAAATGAAAATCACACTTCAAAATAATCAAGGGATTAAAAAACAAATCAGAATACATATTTTTAAATAGTTAGAACTGAATGAAATTGGATATGCTACACCTCAACATCTCTATGATGGCTTTTTGGAGCCAGACCACACTTGGGAAGCAAACATTCCCTGCTTTTCTCCACGTTTGGGGGGCAGATGTCCAGCAGTTTTCCACTGCTGCCTATGCATGAACAGGTGCGGGTGTTGATCCCAAGCCATCCTGATAAATGCCCTGCACACAAATGTCTGTTTCAGAAGTGCAAGACTCCAGGCCTAAACAAGGTTACAGGAGATTGGTACAAAAATAGATCACCTCTATGTCTTACAAGTTGTTCCAGATAATAGAAAAAGGTGGAAATCTACCAAGCTCATTTTATGATGCAAACCAAATAAACAAGGGGAATATAGGAAAAGATAATTATAGTAAATGTCACTAATAAATATAGATGCAAAAATTCTAAGTACATAGGCAAATCCAAGCCAAAACATAACAATTAAGTAGGGTTTATTTGAGCAAAGCAACTGTTTATTTTCAACACGGGAAAATCTATGTCATTTACTGCATTAATAAATCAAAATCAAAAACACCATATGATCATCTCAATAGAAGCAGAAAGCATTCAACACACATATAAAATTAGAAATAATACTTTTAGAAAACTAGAAATAGAGTGGAAATTCTTTTACATGATGAAGTACTATATCAGTACAGCAAGTTTTTATTCTACTGCCTTAAAAAATAAGATTTTATTTTCTCTCAAAACAAGAAATCTGGGTGTGAGTCTAGGATCAGCTATTTCAGGGGTATGTTCCATCTTTCCTCTCTGCTGCCTTTGAAGAGTGGACCTGTCCCTACGCTTGTCCCCCTCACAGTGGCATGGTGCTGCAATGGTTCCAGGCATCCAATATAGACTCACCACAATGTCATCAGCATCTGTTCTTGTGTCTCTCTTTAAAAGTTTTTAAAAGAGAAAGTTTCCCAGAAGGCCCTCTGCAGCTTCTCTGATGTCTCATGGTTCACTATGGGACCATAGGCCCACCTCCAAACCAATCAGTGACAATCACAACAGGATTACCATGATTGGCTTAGATCAATTAGAATTTTGCTGTGCACAGCAGTTAGGGTTATCCCTTCTCAGGTGTAAATTCCACAACAAAACTGAAGTTTTATACACCAGGAAGAATGGAAGCCTGGGTACTGGGGAGTGCTGTACAAAGGAGTCTCAAACACACACCGCTGGTGCCATGTGGTACAGACACACAGTAAGTGCTATTGTGAACAAACTTACAGGCAGAGAAGTAGTAGGATTTACACAATCCTCCCAATCTCTTATCATCCCAGTGAATACACCAGGTGGTCAGTGTGCATCATGGCCCCACCCTATAATGCTCTACATATTTACAGGTCAGGAGGACAGGAAACACCTATGTGTCTACATAACAACAGAGGTTCCCTGGTTGAAGAAGTGACCTTCTTAGAAAGAAAAACCTCAGTTGATATCAGCCTTCTATTGAACTAATTCAGACCTGTGGAGCTACCTTTCTGCTAAGCTAACTAGAAGTGAGGAAGACAGGAGCCTCCAGAGCCATTCAGATTTATCTCCTATCAGTCATTGCCAGGTCCTTGAGGGCTCATTAAATATAATTACTATTTTCACTAGTTCTGATTCATTCACAGCATAGTGGTTTCCACAATTCTATTTGGGAGTGAGACATCAGTGATGTCCCATGGGCTGGGACAGATGAAAGTGACATATCCAGCATCACAAGGAGTTCTCATAATGAATCACTGCCTAGAACAGTAGTGGAGGCTGTTTGAGGCTATTAGTTTCATTTCCACAATAGGAAAAGAGAGAGTTTTTCACTCTCCCTCTGCCCCCATCCCACCTTCCAAGTTCTGACTTATACATGCCCAACCAATTGAATTTTATCATCCCCTCTTGGGGATAAGCCAATCTATCGATTTTTTTCTTTTCAAGAGTGATGAGTTCCACAGTTGCCATGCTGTCATTACAAGTGACATCTGGGGCCAAAGAGGGTGGTCATAGGACCACCTAAGGCAGTCAATGTCCAAGTTTAAGTCTTTCCAGGTGTCTTGGCTCTGACCAATATGAACTGTCAGACCACCCACTGAAGTCAAAGTAAGCACAATATGATCTTTATCCATCTGTCTGCTGAGGTCAAGCAGGCACAAAAGAAAAAAAAAGAAGAGGTGGGTACAGCACTATAAAAAAGGGAGAGGAATGTTCTGTTCCTCCTCAAATTCTCCTTGTACCCCATCCTCCGAGTTCTGGGCACCTTGGAGTTTAGCCAAGGATAGAACAGTATAGTTGCATACAACGTATAAAGAATTGAAGATAGCCAAACAAGCTTCCATGGAGGTCATCATTGGAGAAAATGGTAACAGCCATGCATGTTAAAAAAACTGTTTTTTGGTCTTCCCGGTCCTTTACAGTGGTTTCATTAATAGAGATGATGGTTGTACGTGTTTTAGTGGCTTTGTCAGTCCAGATACCTTTCTTCAGATGGAGTTGCTTCATGCACATGTACATTGCCATATGCACATGTAACATAAAAACTGACTACCTCGTAAATTGTCTCTGTTTCCATAGAGAAGCCTTTAGTAATCCAGTCTTGGATTACAGTTAAGACATTAGTGTTGGTCTATTGGTCCATGTAAAGGTATTTCAGCCTGTGCTTTATAGCCAGGAACACCATTTGAAGTTCAGCCTACTGTGAAATTATGCAATGCTGTGGGCTATTCGCAATTCATCATCACTAGGATAGATGGTTGCAACGTTCTATTAAATATTTCCATCTTGAGGCAAGCTATTTCGCCTGTGAACCAGGCTATCTTTTCAGGCAGTAAGTCTTGTAGGCAAGAACCCAATCTAGTAATATTTAGGCAAAGGTAACTTGGGGGTAGCAAGAAGGCCCCCTGTATATGAAGTGACTCTGGTCTTTGGGGCCAGGTGCAGCTCATAATAGGAGTTATCACTTTCATATCACAATGGAACTTTTTGGAGTTTTCTTTAGAATATGCAAATTTAGTTATGGGAGGACCTTTTTCAAGATGAGAATTCTGGGTCAGATAGCCATGACTTTTCTCTCTGTGGGGCAACCTGTCTTCCGTAGCTTCTTAGAAAAAGAAAGAAATTCTCAAGTCCAAAAACACAGAGACTGACAATACCAATGGAGCCTTATTGTCAAAGGTTCCAACTGGCTCTGAGGTGGCCACAAATACTTGTAATTCTACGGGATCAGAGGAGATAGGAAATTCTGGGGCAGGTCTCTCTGGACTATTTCCAAGGCTCTGGCCATAGGGGATCTCACCAAAATTTGACCATCTGTCTAGTGACTCCATACAGTTGATTTAGCAAAATTCTCTCGTGTGAGATGTACTGTCTATAATTTTCAAAGATGCTAATCAAGTGCTAGGCCTTTTTGTTTGTAGTTAGTGGCTAAAGGGCCAGCAGTTGATCATTAATTAGTTGTAGAATGTCTCTTCAGGCTACAGCCCAATGATATCCCAATGGTGATTTGGGAGGAGGGTCTTGAACTTTGTCCTCATTCAATGCTCACTGTCTCTTAATCAGCTGTGCTTGGGTGGCACATAATACAACACAAGCCCTTTTCCAAGTAAAAGCCATTGCCATTATCGTTGTAATAGAACCTCTGAATATCCACCAAGAGTTTATATTATGTAGGGTGTGTCCAACTCACTGATAATGTGTTGCTGTTACGCCATTCCAGGTTAAAGCAAACTGATTTTGATGTTCTTTCCAGCAATTATAATAGCAGAGCACTAACAATGTCCAGGCTGCATACCAAGTACCAGTTGTAGTGGCACATGCACCCATTGTTATGATATCAGTGCAGTGGGAGTAGCAGTGGCCACTTCCTTGTCTAAACATCTACAGTCCTTAGTAAAACTCCAAGCAGCAGTGGTTTCCACTGGCAAGAAAGGGCTGTTGAACTTGGAAACAGTGACATATAGCACCCCTGCCTATATTCAATCTTGTGTGAAAAGAGCAAAAGACCAAAGTCCTGGTCTGAGACATTTCAACTGTGCAATCTTAGCAAGATATATAGGCCATTCCTGGCCATGTATTTGACTGACTTTACAGGTGCAAAAGCCAGGGGGCACAGTGCACATAACCAACATAAGTCCATGTACTCTAACATGAGAACAACCATATCATATTACACAGGTCAACAAAAGAACAGCAAGTATAGTGCAGACACACAAACACAAAAACATCAAAATAGCAGACACCTAACCTCTGGTATGTGAAAAGCAGAGGGTACCAGATCCTGGACCTTGTCCTTGTCCTGATTATCCTAACCATTGTGCAAAGCGGCCCCATACACACACCACTAGTGCTCCACAATGCAGATATAAAATAGGGTCTTGGGGGAACAAGCAGGGAGGCAGTAGAGTGCACTCTTCCCCTCCCCAACTCTTCTCTTCTCACAGCTTAGGCTAGACCTAGACGGTCTGCACGTGCCAGGGCAATGCTCCCACAGAGAGGGGCCTACTCCCGTAATGCTCTACGTATTTATACGGCCAGGGAGGCAGAGCATTTCTATGTAATTATGCCAAAGTGAAGCTCCCTGGGCCAGGAAGTGGCCTTGTTAGAAAGGGGAAACTCAGGAGCCCATCAGGTCTCGGTTCTATTGAGCAACCAAAGATCTGCTAAGCCAGCTTTGTGCTAATCTACCAGAAATGGGAGGAGACAAGCCCCAGGTCATTACAGCTATATCTCATCAGGCAGACATCAATATTATCTACAAATCCTCTGCCAAGTGTCTTACTCAATGGTGAAAGTTTAGAAATAGTCACATTAAATTCTGGAGTAACACAAGGAGCTTTACTATCACCAGTTTTCAACATTATACTGGAGATCCTAGCCAATAAAACAACCACAAAAAATAAGTGAAAAAATGATTGAAATATAAAATGCAAAATTGTCATTGTGGACAACATAATCATCATTATACAAAACTCAAGAGAATCCATGGACAACCTATTAGAAATTAATAAGTTACTAGATTCAAGGTTGAAATCTAGGAACTAACAGAGAGCCTACATATCAGCAAGGACCAATTATAACATGTCATAGGAAAATGATACTGTTCACAATAACAACAAAACTATAAATTTTCTGGGAATAAGTCTAACAAAAATGTGCAAGACTATTATAGAGATAAATATAGACTTCAATTGAAATACATAAAAGAAGACTTTAAGAAAAGGAAAGATATACCATGGTAATGGATATGAAGACTCCACATCATTAAAAAACAGTTTAACTAATGTGTACTTGAATGTAATTCCAACCAAAATCCCAAGAATTCAGGGCATTTGTCAAAGTAATTCTAAAATTCATGTGGTCCAATAAGAAAGCAAGATTCACTCTGGCACCTATCAAAATACAGACTGATAAGAGCAAACACAGATGCAGTGTTCATCATGTGCCAGGAGCTCTCAGGAGAGCTTCACGCTTCCTACATCCACCATACAACTGGTCCTCATAGCTGTACCCATGCGGGAAGTGTGCTAACTACTAACAGAACATGCAGGGCCGCAGCTTTGCCTGAGGCCCAGAGCCAGAAAAGGCTGTCAGACGGATGCAGGGTACCTGGCACGTCAACATTGTCCATCTGAGAAGCAGCTCTCGACTCCGTGCAGCCCTGGGATGTCAAGTGACCGCCACACTAAACTGCTACAACTGAACCTCCTCTCCCAAAATAAAGACTCAGGAAACAGGCCCCATTGTTTTCTTAACTCCAGAGCTCCAAAGAGGTGGCAATAAGCTGACTGGAGCAGTAGGGGAGAGAAAAAAATCATATGCAAGTGCTCTCTCCACCTGCCCCATCCTCTGATCCTGGTGCCGGCCTGTCTGTCCCTGGGCTGCTGCCTCCTTCCATACCAGGTCAGCTAACATGGTCACCATAGCACTTGCACACAGCTGGTTACAGCCTCTGTGCATCACTGGGGTTGGGCTGGGGGACCTGCTAGTACAGCACCTTATCAGGGACTGCCATATTTATCTGTATTTTAATAATTTTTTTAAATAAGAAAATAAGATGCATGAAGAATAGAATTTTTATTTCAAAGATTAATGCATATGCAAAAGATACTGTAACAATAATTCTGTGTAAAAGTATGAAAAACAAAATATTAGAAGAGAGAAGAGTGTGGAGTTGTTACAATTCCAAAATAAATGATTAACTGTACACAGCTCTTGGTAGAGATGTAATTGATGTTTCCTATTGCTGCCCAAGATATAATTATGACAGACTCCCAGGAAAGGGCTGGGAACTGAGCACCTTACAGACAGGACGATGGCTGTGAAATTTACACTCGAGTTTTAATTTTTTATTATGCCAAGGAGAAATGTTGTGTACAATGGAACCTAGAGAGAGATCAAATGTTAAGAAACCTAACACTCCACAAACACTCGTCACTCTGCTTACGCTCCAGTTTGGATTGAAGTTTCTGGTATTCCATTTCTATAAAAAGCTCTGTAGGGCATCTGTAGGGCAACCCTGACATAATTTAAAAGGCAGACAGTGAAGGAAGAGAGACATTTTTTAATGATTTACATTTTGAGAGAGAGCTCCTCTTATTTTGGTCTTAAAATGGAAATTTATCCATTTTGCTTTAAGAGCCCTGAGCAGACAGCACTTAAGCCTGTCGTTAGAGCTTACAAACCTGCAGCAAATGCTATCCAATAATTAAAGAGCCAGAATCAGGATCATGATGCAAAACTGGTCTGAGCAGGCTCAGACAGACTCATTTCCCCACACGCCCCTCCGCCTCCTGAGACTTAAACAGTTGCTTCAACTTGACCTAATGCCTGACACCCATCAGGTGACATTTCTCTGAATAGATAATCAGAGAGAAAAGGAAGCTGCACTGTCAATACTAATTATATAGGCCAGAAAGATAAATGAATCGAGTGTCTTTTAGACTGGCCTGTTCATGGCAGTGGCAGTTGAGATTGGGGGGGAATAAAGACAGACTTTCTATAAAATCCTGGTCCTTAAGAAGGTAGACCTCATCACAGCATTCCACAAATATTTATTGAGCACTCATCGTGTGCCAGGAACTGAGGGGGGGCACGATGGGAACAAGAAAAGTAAGTAGGGACAGATAAGCCCTGCTCTCCTGGGGCTTACAGACCAGTGAGAAAAGACAGGGACTATAGAACAACGAGAGGTAATGGTGAGGCTGCACAGGAAGCAAACAGGTCACATGACAAAGGGTGGTCGTTGTTGTCTTGACATGAGTGCAGCCATGTTTAGCCGTTCCATTAACCTACAGCCACCAGCACACAAAGAAATATAAAGCTGCTTTCTGTGTGGTGGGAACTGGCCTTTCTCCCAGGAACTGGCCTTTCTCCCACAGACATAGCCACAATTTGCAAGAATTTCAAGGTCCTTTGGGCATCACAGCCTGGGGCAGACTGGCCATCTGTGCTGGGCTGGGACGATAACCAGAGAGAACAATGCACGTACACAACTGCTGGGCTGGGATGATAGCCAGGGGGCTCAGTGCACGTCCGCCACTGATAACCATTTGTGCATGGAAACACTGAATGTTTGCTCTGTAAACTCTGTAACTGTTTATATAAACTGCTGGAAACCGAGGCCTGGTGAGAGTTCCACCTGTGGAAGGGACACCTTGCCCAGGACGTGTGATCCCGCCCAGCCGTGTTAATTGAAGGGACTCTCCTGGCAGTGGGGCATGGATGTTGTGAGTAACTGATCTGATGTGTTCTCTTTTCGGTCAACCTGGTGTTTCTCTTTCCGGTTGATTTGTGTCATTTCCCTTAAGTTGATGCGGATGTTGTCCCTTTCCAGTCGATCTGATGTTTTTCCCTCTCATTGTATGATCTATTCGAATCTGCTGCTATCTCAGCTGATGTGGATGTTTTCCCTTTCCAGTCAAGCTGATGTTTTTCCCTCTTAATATTTGACCTATTCAGACCTGTTTGCGGCCTATCGCCTTTACTCTCCTCTATATAATAAAATATACCTTCAGTCCATTTGTTTGGAGTGGAAAGTTTCTTTTACGTCTCTAATCAAATCCCCCGAACCTCTCATAACAGTGGTGGAGAGAGACAAGGATGTCAGGAAGGAGATGTGGGGTAAAAGGAAGGCAGCCTTTAGAGGTCAGGCAAGAGCATTCCAAGCAGAGCAGGTGTCCGGTACTGTCACCCCCAGGGGGACGGTGCCAAGTGTGCACGAAGACTAGACAGGAATCCCGCGTGGCTAGAGTGTAGTGAGAGACAGAGAGAGTGACAAAATGAGGCCAGCAGAGTTTGACAGAACCCAAATCAAGCAGAGCCCAGGAGCCCATGGAAAGGAGTGGAGATTTTATCCGAAATGCAGCAGAAAGCCACTGACAAGTTTTAAAGATGGGATGGCTTGATCAGAGTTCCATTTCTAAAAGATGCTGCTGTATGAAGAAAAGAAACATAACTAAAGTGGTACGAAAACTTAGGGGCTATTGTTACGCTTCGGGTTAAAGAGGACAGGGCTTGTGCTGAGTGGTGGCAGGAAAGATGGGTAAAGCGAATGGACTTGGACATTTTAGGGGATAGAAGCAAATGGTCATGCTGATGGATCAGACGCGGGGTAAAGGAGAAAGGAGGAATCCAACAGGACCTCTGGTGTCTGGCATTCCCAAGTTGGTGAAGACTGGGAGAGTAACAAGCTGAAGGCTGTCAAATAGGCAGTTAGACAGATGAGCTTACAACCCCGAGAACAATAAAAATGGAAGACGTGGCTGGGCCTCTTCCTTTACAATTTCACTTCTAATGGGTTTTAGTCCACAAATGCTTAAGGGATTTAAAAGTCCTGCCTTAAAATACAATGGTCTAAAGCAGTCATTCTCTGCTTTTTGCTACCAAACTATTCTAGAAGTGATGTCCTCGTGTCTGTTCCGTTCCCATGGACCCAAAGTGGCTCCCTACATCGGCATCTTGGAGAAAATAAGGTGATGCTCTGGCATACACTGGAGTGCTACCCTTTCTCTCCTGTTAAGAAAGCATATTAAAATACGTACAAATAAAATTGATAAATGTAAAATTTTTTATTTTTTAGTATATCATTTACAGATTTAGGAAAATTACCTATTATCAGTAACACATTACCTGACACAATTCAAAATTAACTATCTCCAGAGTGGGTCACACAGTGTTACTTAACATCCTTCTAAAAGTTCTATTTCTATCAATTAGGATGCTTGTGGTTGCAAATAACAGAATACTCAACAGTAGCTTACAGAGTACTTATCTCACATAAACAAAAAAATCTGGAGGTCTATGTTGCCAGGGTCAATGATGGCAGGTGTGGTCAGTGGCTCACTGAGGACCTGGGCTCTTTATCTTCCTGCTCAGGCATTCTTCATGGTTCCTCTCCATGCATCAAGTATTACATATAGTATCTCCAGCAGGAAGGCAGAGGGCAGAGGCAGTGAGGAAAATCCTTCCCAGAAAGCCCTATCAAGTTTTTCCAGAATTGAGTCACACGCCTACCTATCAACCCCTGACCAGCAAAGGGTAATGTGATTACCAAATGGACTAGTCCAACCATGATTCACTGTCTGGGGCTGAGCGCATTGCCTTCCAACAAAATCATGGTCTGTTAACAAGGAAGAAAGAGGAAAGCCTATTGAATGGGCAACAATTGGGTCACTACAGCCAATTCAATAATACATAGAAAAGAAAAACAAGATAAAAATGTTGAAAAGTAGATAGAAACCGTCATGATTTGCAGATAAAACATTTAAAATACAACAGAAAAACTTACAAGTGATGAGAGCTTAGGAAGGTGGCAGGGATATTCAAACAATTTGTGGCCCCTAGACGCAGTGATTCTCAACTTTAGCTGCAAAATGGAATCATTTGAAAAGCTTTTAAATATTTCTATGTCCACCAGAATAGCCAAAACAATTCTGGAAAAGAACAACAAAATCAGTGGACTTACATTTCCTGATTTCAAAACTTACCACAAAGCTACAGTGATCAGAACAGTGTGGTACTGGACTAAGAACAGACAGAAAAGAGAAGGGAACAGAACTGCGAGTCCAGAAATAAACCCATCCATTTATGGTCAATTAAGGTTTGACAAGGATTCCAGGACAATTCAATGGGGAAAGAATAGTCATTTCAACAAATGGTGAAGACACAAACAGATATCCACTTGCAAGAGAATAAAGTTGGACCTCCCGAAATTAACGCAAAATGTGTATAAACCTAATGTAAGAGCTAAAACCACAAAACTCTTAGAAACATAGAAGTTCATTCTTCATGACCTTGAATTAGGCAATGGTTTCTTAGACATGAATGACATCAAGCATAAGCAACAAAAGAAAAAAACATTGGGCTTCATCAAAATTAAAAACTGTGGTGCTTCGGGCCGGCCCCGTGGCTTAGCGGTTAAGTGCGTGCACTCTGCTGCTGGCGGCCCGGGGTTCAGATCCCAGGCGCGCACCGACGCACCGCTTCTCCGGCCATGCTGAGGCCGAGTCCCACATACAGCAACTAGAAGGATATGCAACTATGACATACAACTATCTACTGGGGCTTTGGGGGGAAAATAAATAAATAAATCTTAAAAAAACAAACAAAAAAAAACTGTGGTGCTTCAAATGGTACTATCAAAGGGATAATTCGGTACATGTGTGTGGTGATGGGTTGTAATTAGTATTTGGGTGGTGAACATGATGTAATCTATGCAGAAATAGAAGTACAATGATGTACACCTGAAATTTTTACAATGTCATAAACCAATGTTACTGCAATAAACAAAAAATTAAAAAAAAAAAAAAGAAAATGAAAAGAAACCCCACAGAAGGGGAGAAAATATTTGCAAATCACATATCTGATAAGGGACTTATACCTAAAATATACAAACTCTTATAACTCAGCAATAAAAAGACAAATGATCCAAATTTTAAAAATAGTAAAGGATATAGCAAAGGATTGGAACAGGTATTTCTCCAAAGAAGATAAACAAATAGCGAATAAGCACATGAAAGATGCTCAACATTATCATTCATTAGGGAAGTGCAAATCAAAACCACATTGAAGTACTACTTCACAACCACTACAATAACTGAAATCAAAATGACAGCTAACAATGTGGTAAGGATGTTGAGATATTGGAAATCTCATACATTCCTGGTGGGATTGTAAAGTGGCATAGCTACTTTGGAAAATAGTTTGGCAGTTCCTCAAAATGTTAAACATAGAGTTACCATATGATCCAGCAATTCCACTCTGGGTATATACCCAGGAGAAATGAAAACATATGTCTACACAAAAACTTGCACACAAATACTCACAGTAGCATTATTATTAACAGCCAAAACGTGGAAACAACTCAAATGTCCCCCAGCTGATAAAAGGATAAACAAAATGTGGTATATCCATACAACGGCTTATTATTCAACCAAAAAAATGAATGAAGTGCTGATACACACTACAACATGGATGCAACTTGAAAACATTACGCTAAGTGAAAGAAGCCAGTCACAAAAGACCACATATTGTATGATTCCATTTACATGACAAGTCCAGAACAGGCAAATCCATGGAGACAGAAGGTAGATTAGTGGTTTCCAGGGGCTGGAAGGAGAAGGAAATGAGGAGTCAGTGCTAATGGGTATGGGGCTATGAAAATGTTCTAAAGTTAGATAGTGGTGATGGTGGCACAACTCTGAATATACTAAAAAACACTGAATTTTATATTTTAAAGGGATTAATTTTATGTTACGTGAATTATATCTTGATAAAACAATCATTTAAAAAGAGCAAAAACAAATGAACGAAGTGAGCCTGTCACTTGAAGGATAACAACTGACAGTATTTGTTGCTAATGAAAAAACTCGAGCTTTCGATTAAAAATTAGTATTGTGGAAAACTTGTATCCACCACCAGTAGCTTGACAACTTCTCAAATATTAAGACTTTTCCTATGAGATTGGTGGTGATATTAACGACTGAATTTTTTCTGATCAGATAATGAAATGTGTCAATATTTTGAAGATCTGCATAATTTAGTGAATCAATGCATGCTGTTACAAGATAATACTTGAATAAAAGATCCATGCAAAGTTAGACCAAAGGATTTTAATGTAACTGAGTTCAAAAAGTTGATCTGCATGAATTTAGATTCCTTATTTCAACCAAACTTTAAGAAACTACTTCTTATAAAATTTTGGGGTACTACCAAGGAAGAATATCCATAATAATTATCTATAAAGGCTGTTAAAATACCCTTCCTTTTCCAGTTACACGTCTGTGTGAGGCCAGAATTTCTTCACACACTTCAACCAAAACAACAGATCACAACAGACTGAATGCAGAAGCAGTTATGAGAATCCAGCTGTCATCTATTAAGCATAAAGATATTTGAAAAAATGTAAAACAATGACATATTTCTCACTGAATCTTTAAAAATATACTTTTTACTTTTCATAAAACAGATAGTGGCTTCACTGTTATTATTTTTAAATGAATTAATAAATATTTAAAATTTTTTTAAAAACTCAACATCTTGCTATACTCCATAGCTATCAAATTTTTGGAGGTGGTACCCTAAGATTATTTTTACCAATCTCCCAGATGATTCCAATGTGCACCAAGTTTAGAACAGTGCCCTAGTGCCCTAGAGCAGTGGTTCTAAAATTCTGGTGTTTATCAGCATCACCTGGGGAACATGGCAAGAATACAGAGGTCCTGGCCCCATGCTACTTCAGTAAGCCTGGGCCGCCATGTTTTATTAGCTCTCCAGGTGATTCTGATACACACCAGGAGTGAAGACCACTCCCTCACACAGGTCAATAGCACCAGGCCCCTTTCTCAACTCTGTTTAGATCCTGGGCTGATTATTTAACATAATCTCTTCTTTCCAGAAGACCTGGGTTCAGTTTTCCTTTTCATAGGTTTCATTAAGCAAACTAACAAGAGGAAATGCCCTGCTTTTAACTGAAAATACTCTTACTACACGAGGGGTCATCAAGCAGAGAAGTGCCCCAGCTCCTGGAGGGCACAGCCGCCTGTCTCCCTGAGGAGCCTTCTTTCTGGTCTTTGCTATACAGTCACAGAGCAACTGTCATCTAGTCACTGGGTAACAGTTACTAAAGTCATTTCAGAGGATGGTGCTCTGATGGTTAGGTGACAAATAAATATATCATTCCTGTACCCAGAATGCAAGGTTCTCTGTTGGGTCAGTTCTGCAGTCTCTCTAGAATTGGAGGGCTGCCACTCAGGACTTCTAGTCAGTCAAAACAGGGGAGCCTTTGCTCATCCAAACATCAGTCAGCAAGTCAGGGTATTGAGTCAGCTACTGGCTGGACTTCAGGTGGCAGGAGGGTCTGGAACTGGCTGTTGCTGTCTGTGCCCTCGATGGCGTCACACGGGCATGAGAATGGGGGTTAAGGAGTCATCTGAAAGACAGCAACTCTACAGAGGGGTAACAAACAAAGACCTTCCAGGCCCCCATGCAGATTCCCTTTCTCTCCTTCCACGCATTTGTCAAAACGAGCAGAACTCGCATTTTCTGCATAAATTTAGGTTCCCAAAAAAATATAAAAATAAAAGGATGAAGGGCAAGGGCTTCTAGAAACCAGCTAAGCTTTTAACAGGTTACAAATGGTTTCAGGTTCTACACTCCCCTCCCAGACAGATTTGTGTTCCTGTGCTTAGAAGGGTAGAAACTTGTGGACTGAAATCTTTCTGACTACGCAAGGACTACTGTATGATACGAGAGAAAAGGACAGAGTTCTCTCCAACTTCTTCAACCTGCCCCTGGGAAAACAGAATCAAAATTCACTTTCAATACAACAGGCATTTAGTCCCTCTGAGGTTTGTGGCAGAATCTAGGTGGAAATATTCAATGTGACTCAATTTTGCTTACTTGAGTATCTCCTCTATGCCTAACACTGATAGACCCTAAAGACAACAATTAAAGAAGGACGAACATTCACAATCCAACTTATTTGGATAGAGAAACTTGTAGCTCTTATATTTTGTCTATAATTAACCTGGTATTCTACCTAAGGCACTAACATTCAGTTAGCAGGAAAAAACAACATTATATCACCCTTAAAGCTTCTTCTAGTAGGATAACGTGGATTAGGTGAGAGTACTTGGCCGACCTGAGTCCTCTGCATATTACCTGAACCCTAAGGGATCACAAAGACGAGGAAAGAGGGCCTGACAGTAATGAGCTGTACCTTTTATGTACATAATTTGTAGCATCACACCATATCACGTTTGTTTGTTTATAGGTGTATATTTGTAAAAGTGTAATGTGATTTTCTCTTCAGCCGCCTTCATATATAACCTTACCCCAATTTAAGAATCCATTTATCTATGAGAATATTAAAATTTCTTTCAAAAGTAGTGCAAAAAAAAAGAGAATAAGCTGTTTCTGTTATTCAGAACTAGGATTATGCAGAAGAAAAATAGAGTCACAGATAGACTAGTGTCTTGAGAGATTTCCCAAATTCCACCAGATTTGCATTTTATTTATAAAGGGTCAATCTATCAGGCCCCAACTCCTAGTGCTTTCCTGTGGGTGAGAGAAAGTGGCACTTCTGATCAGGAGAACCAGGTATGTTCTATGGCAGTAGTTCTCTCCTGGAGGGATTTTGACCCCCAGAGGACATTGGGCAATGTCTGGAGATATTTTTGGTTGTCACAACTAGGGAGGGTGCTATTGGCATCTATTGCGTAGAGACCAGGGATGCTGCTCCACATCCTACAATGCATAGGACGGCCCCACCACACAGAATGATCTGGCCCCAAAGAGCAACAGTGCTGAGGTTGAGATCCTGCTCGATGACAGAGGTTCTCAAAGTGAGGTCCTCAGACCAGCAATACTGGCATCACCTGGGAACTTGGTAGAAATGCAAATCCTCAGGCCCCACCGCTGACCTACTGATTCAGAAATTCTGGGGATGGGGCCCAGCAGTGCAAGTTTTAACAAGCCCTCCAGGTGACTGTGACGCACACTAAGTTTTATGCTCTATGGAAGCAAGAGGCTATGATATGGGACTACCTGATACTTTTCTGCTCTGGTGATGGTGGGAAGGAGAAGCAAGAGATGTGGAGTGGTGTGTAGCAGTGAAGGAAGCACTGAGCAGGGAGCTCTTGCCCTACAACTTCCTTGGACCGTGGAGGTCCTTCTCCACACGGGTGCTGCTGGCCCCCTGGCATGTACGGATGCAAGAAGTGTACTCATGATCTTGATGCTCCAGGCTGATTGGGGGCCGCAACAGCCCCCTGTACAACTGGCCTGACCCTGGCTCCCTGACACAGAGCGTCTGAGATCTGGCTGTGATTTCTATTGGTCTTGGCTTAGAAGTCTCCTTGGCAGCCCTTGATGCACTGCCAACTCACTTCCAGGGCTACTCACTCTTTCAAGCTCTCTGGAAGCCTGTCAGCTAAACCCAGGGCCTGTTTACACCATGCTGGTACTTGCAGTGGCTTGAAAAAGTGAAGCTTCATTGATCTTCCCTCTGCCTGCTCAGGCTGTGCCACCAAGTTGATTCACTCCAGGCACTTAGATGGCTCTCTCTGCCCTTTGCTATGGCTCAGAAGGGTTCCCACCATAGGAGGACTGGGAGTAGAACAGGGAATCTAGAAGACCTAGGAATCAGGTGCCAAAGGTGATAACCAGGAGGTAGGTAAAGAATGCTAAGGTGAGAAGGAGAGGCACCGGATGGGGCAGTTGGTTGGCATAAGTCTCACAGAAGCAGGGTTGTCACCTGAGTATGGAAAAGCAATGGTCTGGAACGAGCATTAGGGAGTAAAAGGAAAACACTCTTTTTTACACTGAAAACAGAAAGCATATACGAACTGCCTGTTTTTTTCTGCATTAACTTTTATATTTTATTTGACTTCTTAGAAAGATCACTTTTGCTTCAAACTTACATTTGTGGGGTCAAGTACTTTGAGCATCTTCTCCTTTTTTTCAACATTTTATTTGGTGGTCAAATAGCTTTTATTGTAGCAATATGACAAAGGGTATGCATTGAGTAGGTTTATTTTCTTATAAGCATCAGAAACCAGTTAGCTAACTTATGCCGAAAGAGGAATGTACTGGTGGGTTAGGAAGTGGATGGCAGACCCCAAGCAGGGCTTGGGATAAACGGGAAAGCCAGGGTAGTTCCAGAGACCTAGGTGTCAGGACTGGTAGGTTACTCACGGCCCCACTGTTGAAATGACTCAGCTCAATCAATTTCCTACTTTATGTCATGCCACTCAAGATTCAATATCCTGGAAAAGAAAGTCTGATTGGTATATTGTACGTCACATGCCCACCCGAGAGCGAGGGACAGTTGCAGGCGGAGAGGAAGAGCAGCTTGATGACCAGTCCCTAAAGACTCTAAGGAAGGGAGAGTGGGTGATTCTCCAAAATGATGTCTGGATCCTGCTACCAACAAAGGAGCAAGGGAGACTGAGCACACAGACACCAGACATCCACACGGGCAGGCACAGAAAGTCTGCAACACTCCAGCTGTTGTGACTGCGCCACGCACCCCTGCCCGTGGTGACCTTAGAAAGGGTTCTAGAAACAGTGTCTTGGAGTTATCGACTTATTGAATATGGCAGCATGAGAAAAAGCAGTAGCAAACATGGTAAGTTTCAAAAAAGCTAAGAATCGGAGGACGTTAGGACCTTGGTTTACAGTAATACAGGGATCCAGAAGCACAGTAGAAATGTATGGAAGGAAGGGAGGCCAAAAGAGTTGGGTTAGGGCTGTTAGAGGATTGGACTAGTTAAGTCATCCTAAACCAGGAGGGCACGAGTGGAGCTGTGACAGGTATGAGAGAAAATCCAGCTCTCACGCAGGGCAGTGAGGAAGGCTTCAGGTTCCCGGGAGATACTGCACATTCTGCCTTCTTTATCTCTATCTCAACTAGAAAGATGTGAAAAGACTGTTCCAGATGCTGCAAATTACCCTCCAGAATACCATACCTAGATGAGACATGTTTGTGAACTGGATCTCTATGCCAGGTTTAAACTCCTCAAACACGATGATCTGCCAAGAAGAAGAAGGTGGGGTGGCCGTAAGATTCAAGTTCTGCCTCTGAGACAAGGCAGAGTCCATGCGGTGTGTACTGGGAGGTGGGTGGTCCAGTAGGGGGAGTTCACCTCATTTGACCCAGGTCGAAGCCAGGGTCCTGGAAGGTAAAGCGTCTCCTGGGGACCTATATTCCAGTAGCGCCCCAGGTTTTGTCCATTGATGAATATTACTCCTTTTGTCCAGCCCTGAAAAAGATTGGAATGGAGGATTCAAGATCTGAGTTCTAGATGTAAAGACACAAGGGGTGAAGATACACACACACACACCATAAACACACCAGGTCATACTCAGAGACACACCCAGATAAGATGGATTACCAACTACAGCCCTAGATGGGAGGTGACCTGGAGAGTTCTGTACCACTGCCCCTAGCCTGGGGTTGGCTAAACATCCAGGCCCCAAGAAGGAAGGGAATGATTTCTAACTCATTTCCCTGTATCTGCTCCAAGTCAGGGAAAGGTATTCCATTTACCATCAGGTATTCCTCAAAACATGCTGGGTCCAAAACACAGCTAGAGTTGTAGAATTTTGGGTGTGGCAGTAAGAGCGCATCAGAATCTCACCTACAATATCCCCACTACAAGGTGGATGGTGAGTTCATGGGGGGTTAAGGGTCTCAACATCTTGGATTATGGCTGGGGAACGTGGGTCATGCTCATTAAATTCCCCGTGCAGTGGATTCTACAGCTGTCCCCACTAGAACACACCACTCACGTCTCTGTCAGGTTTGTTTAGCTTCTACCCCCACCCTAGTTAACACCAGGGAAGGGGGAGCCTCCCACACAGCTGTGGGGTGGCTGAGGTCCCTGGGAGCCAAGATTTCCTGACACAGAGAAGAACCCATGCATCAAGGAACTTTTTCACAAAGTTTTCTTTGGGATGGGAAGTTGCGGGGGGACATGGACAGGGGAGAAATATCACTAACCTCCAGTTTTATGAAGGTGTCTTTGGGGTAATTACCAATTCTCAGGATGCCAAGGAAGAAGGCAGGGCCCCGAAGTTGGTATAAGACTGGTTTCCAGATGTTACGAAGGGCCCTAAGAGTGAGTCAAGCACCAGTGGAAAGGTTATACCCTTCTTTATAACGTGTCAGTAGTGACTTTTTTTTTTTTTTTGCAGAGAAAGATTTGCCCTGAGCTAACATTTGTTGCCAATCTTCCTCTTTGTTTTTTCTCCCCAAAGCCCCAGTGCATGGTTGTATATCCTAGTTATAAGTCCTTCTAGTTCTACTATGGGAGCCGCCAACACAGCATGGCAACTGACAGATGGGTGGTGTGGTTCCACGACCAGGAAATGAACTCAGGCCACTAAAGCGGTGAGAGCGCTGAACTTTATAACCACTAGGCCATCAGGGCCAGCTCAGCAGTGACTTTTGAGATAACTCTCTTCTCTGCCCGAGGCCAGCGGCCCTTCTATAGCACAGGCATATGCCTTTCAGGGTGCATGATGCAGTAAATAAAACAGCAGACCATGAGTTGGCTAAACGAAGGGATGGTTACCACTCTACCCTAGACAACCATGAAACTTGGGGTCATTTCCTTCAACGTTCTGGATCTCGAGCTCTTTTATGTGAAAACTGAGGGGGTTAGGCTGGATGGTATCTGAGCTGCTTTCCATTTCTAAATGCTTACCATCTTTCATCAATCACCTTGAGTCGATGGTCTGGCACCCACCTTTCTAGGAATTTAGTGTTCATCTCCAGGCTGTAGATTTTAAATTTTCTTAATGGAGAATTGTTCAGATAGATATCCCCAGTTAAACCTGTAGAAGAGGGAAGAAAGGGAGCATAAAAAAGGTGGGAAGGACACAGAGATGTGAACAGGCTGTGGCCAGGGCTCCCCTTGAAGGGGGATGCTTTTCTGGCCTCAGAGGATAGAAGGTTTCTGCAAAATCCTACATGGATTCTTCCTTCTGAGTGTACAAGTACACCTGTTACAGTTGCGCCTACATCTTGCACATTAACAGTGCAGAAGTCCCTGCAATTCCTGCCAGGTCTGGCCAGCACAGCAGTTCAGGCTAACTAACTCTTACGGAGGTCGGAGCACCTGGAGTTGGAGAAGGAAAGTGTATGACTCCGTGCCCAGGAGGCCAGGGAGAGGACAGGACACAGGCACTGGGCTCCAGAGAAGGAAAAATCAATATTCCTAGGGAGGGACTCAAATCATTTTATTCTCCAAGGGCATTTCTAAGCCTTCTTCAAAACCCTCCCAGAAGAAGACAGGCAGTCCGCTGACTTGGTAATTAGAGAACACACTAATTTGAGGGAACCTAGAAGAAAGGACACCACCATCATTTCCTATTGAAGCAAGACTTTGCCACAGTTTATACACATGGCCAAAAGATCCTGCTCTCTTCCACACCGTATCCCTGGCCATAGCTGTCCTCAGCCTGGGGTAAGAGCAACAGGAATTTGGTGCCTCGAGGTCTCAAGTTTCTCCATTCTGGGGCTCACCTTTTCTCTCCTTATTGATCTCCTGCCCATAGGCGAGCCGGCCTTGATTCTCCACCAGGATCGTCAATGTCAGGTAATCCTTGTGGCCCTGTTCAAGACAGACCAGCCAGAGTGGAGAACACTCAGGCACTCTTCTGTAGACCTCTTAGGTCTCCCCTGAAACTAAGATGAGACCATAAGCAGGGTGATGACAGAGAGCAGACCTGAAAACCCTGCAGACCTCCAGCTCTGGGTCAAGTCAACCCTGGGGCCCCTGTTCCTCCTATGTATCTCCCCACCTCCGCCCTCCTGTGTCAGGCCTTTCAGGAAATAAAGAGTCACTTGAACATTTTTCCAGAGACTCTGTTGAGGCTGGTGACCAACCTCGAGTTTTTTGAGCAGAAAACATCCAACATGGAAAAGTTCTGCTCACTCAAACCGTATATACCTGTACCTTCGAGAAACACAGCTCTCTCTCACCCCTATTGGGCTTCTGTGTAAGGAGCAATCAGAGGACAGCGGGAGAGAAAACAGGTAATCCCAGGGACAGGCCACGCTTACAACTGAGCCCAGGGCCTAGGCAGGTGCTAGAACTATTAGTCCGTTAACAACACTGGATTATATACATTTTTCCTGGGAATAGTCAGCTGATTAGTGGAATGATCCAGGACTCCTATATACTTCTCCTCCAAAAACACCTGCCAAAGAAAGAGTAAAACATGATTAGGTCCTCAGAAGGAAAGGGGGAATAGGGGCCTTGGAAAAGCAAAGCAAAGAGCAAGTTCTAGGCAATGATTAGCTCTGTCTCCCAGAATATTACAAGCTGACCATGAGTTCACAAAAATTCAGCATGTTTAAAGCAGTCCAGTCATGAGACGTATAAGGCAAAGTCTGGAGAACAGTGTCTGGATACCAAATCTGGGCCCTGGCTCCACGGTAGGGCAAGCAGGGAAAGAAAGAAACTGAAAAGACCTGCAGGGAATGAGGAAAGAAGCAAGGCAGAGAACGAATGAATATTGTGAAAGAAATGATGGCAAAAGAGAATGCGGGGACTTGAGGTGGAGCAGCAGCCTGCCTGCCTTGCCCTGTTAGTTCCCCTCCATATTGAATCCACTCTGCCAGGTTCTCCCAGATTCTTGTCTGGAAAGGCTGTTGCCACCACTATATCTGATTTTATCGATGTCCTGAATGTAAATCCATTTCTTTTCAATTACCTACTATATTGTTCAGCCCCAGATTAAGCCAACCAGAAGACTCTCTACTCTAGCCATGCAGGACCAGAGAAGAATACATAATTTGCCCCTTAGATTGAGTTACATCACAATTTTTCAAATAAAATTTGATTAGGAAACTAAAAAAATTAAAAGTCACAAGTATTAAAAACATATAAATGTTAATATTATACAGCACACAGAATTCACATTTTAAGCTTATTAGAGTCGAACTACAAGGTCTACATACTCTATAACCATTTATTGAACACTTACTGAATAAATATTTCCTTGGGGAAGGGGTCACCAAGGTTAAAACACAACCCCCGCCACTGAGGAACTCAAAGAGTTACACAAAGAAATTATTAGAACCTCCCCAATAGCTAACATGGAACTGTGGACAGACCACTATGGAAGCACAGAGAAGGCAATAATAAGTCCTAACCAACAGCAGAATCCAGGCTAATGCACAGACACGATGCTGGTGACTGGGGAAATGAATGGAAGATTGTAAGTGGGGAAGGGGCATGACGAGATCTCTACCTTGGAAAGAAAAGTCTAGTGGCACTATGAGGGAGGGATTTAGCAAGGAAGAGGATAAAGATGAGCTCTCTGAAACAGGAAGAGCAGTTATGAGGTTCTAACAATAGCAGAAGCAGATACAAAGATGATTATAAGGCAAAGACAGCATGGATTTTAAAAGAAGACCAATTGAGTAATGTTGCACCATACAGGGGCCAGCTGAAAGTAAGGTGTGAAGAAAGGGTAAGGGGAGGGATGGCAGCAGCATTTTTGGGTTGGGAGGCTGTGAGTCCATGAACTGATGTGAGGAATATAGGATGAGGTTTATTTAGGAAGCTAACGAATTTGGTTTTGGACATGATGAGTTTGAGACGCCAATGGAACATATATCTCAGTGGAGAGAAATGTTCATACAGCAAGTAATACGGGTCCGTAACTAAGGAGGAGTAGGGGAGAGCTGGAGTCACAAAGGAGTACTTGAAGCTTTAGAAGGTGATATAGACAGCACAGAGAGTAGAAAGAGCAAGGAAATTTCATCAAGACCTGTAGAAAACAGCTCTTTATTTGGAGTGTGATGATGAAGTCTTTAACCTCACCTCTGGTACTTTCTAGTCAAAGATCCTTTGAAAGCCACTTAACTTCTCTGAGGTTTCCTCATTTGTAATAAATATCTTCGATGGGTGTTTTGAGAATGAAATGAGGAGAGCCAACCGTAATGTGCTACGTAAATGTTAGGGGTTGCTGTGCATAAGTACAGGGACTTCTGAAGCTCTTCCCAAGCCTCGTTAAAAAACACCATCAACTCCCACGAGCGTTCAGTGAATATCCTCCCTGGGAATGTTTACATGCCTTAGACCTACAAGAGCAGTAGCTTACATATAAAATGTGTCACTGAAGGGACAGAGGTTAAGAAACCGTGATGACTTTTTGAAGCTCAAAGAGAGATTTGACTATCAGTTTGACATTCGCCTCAGCAACATCACTGAGTCATACTAGCAGAGAAGTGCCACTGGGACCCATCTATTGTCCCCTACCTGACCCCGATCTTTAACATGACCCCTTGAGGTGAGGAGGCCTCCAGTGGTGATGACAGTCTCATAAAGTATGTACCCATAGGACTGACCACTCCCTTGGTTCACAGACAGCTTCTCCATGCAGATGGGCTTGGCAGACCTGATGGGCTGTGGCAGAAACAGAAGCAAAACCAGGCTGAAGGGTCAGGCTGGAGAAAAAATTTTCAGAAACTGCCCAAAGAAACCCCCGCCCAAAGCCCACTTCTCCAAATAAATGGCCCTAAGAGTGTTGGGGACAAAAGTATAAAAAATGAATAATTAATGATAATCATGGTTAAGTGTCACATATAAATTGCCCTTTTTGTTTTCAAACCAACCTCATATTTCTCTGCACGTGCTAGCCAGTGATGTATTCTTATTTTTTAGATGGAATAGCTGAAGTCAAAAAAAGGGAATGATTTGTTCAACTTGCTCATCAATTCATGATGGAGCCTGGACTAGACTCCTGATTTCAGGAATCCCAACCCAAGTGTGCCAGAGTCTGTCTACTGTGGCCTTCTCTTCTTTTTCCTTTATACAATGTCTAAGAGAAATCATCCTAATGTGTGGTGTAACTGACTATGATTATTCATGAATCTACACTCTCTCACACTACATCTGTTTACCCTCATGTCTACTGGACTTCTCCATCTGCAAGTCCATAGATGTTTCCAGTGCAATATCTCCCAAACTATATTTACCACACTTCCCCATCCTATTCTTTTTCCTTTCCAAAGAGCAATACAGTCAAAAAAGGTAAAAAGCATGGACAACGTCCTGTCCCTCTTCCTCTTCCTCAACATCCCCCATCAACCAGTCATCACCTCCAACATAGTCTGAATCTAAATATCTGTTTCACTAATCCTTCTTCTTCCTTCCCGTTATCTAAGCTCAACTTCAATGGAATTCTATTTGGTTTCAGTGCTCTAGCATGGCCCCACTCTAATCCATCCCTCACAGAGCTGCCAAAGAAATCCTTCTGAAATGCAAAGCTGGTCATCTGATTCTCAGCCCTGCTTTAAAATAGCTTCCCATAACTTTCAGGGAAATGTTCGCATTTCTTAGCATAAAAACATAGTCCTTCAGAACTCTTTGGAGAAAGAGATGATTCCAAGTCTGTGGAGCTACACAGCCTGAAACATCCTGGGAACCAAAAAGCAAAGAAAATATCAAAAGCTACTGGAGTTATGTCAAGAGGACACAGGAGCCAAGTGAAAGGATTTCCTGCGGCTGGTCTAAGATGGGACAATTTGAACATCAAAAAGAAGGACTGTAGTGGGGTAGAAACATTTTAAATGTGTTAAAAATTTGTGAGTTTATAATCAAACAAAGAGCAACAACAGCAAAACACCTCATTGGCTACCTTTGGAGGATATACAGGAATAAATTCACTGTCCTGATAAAAGAAAATACTTGTACTTTTATCCTGACTTTTCTGTACAAACTATATATCAAGGTACCAAGACAACTGGTGAAGAAAAGTTCCTCTATATAGAAGAATTCAAATGAATAAATGCAGAAGGAATTATAGAATTAGAATGATACCATTTCGAAAGACTTAATGAAATAATGGATATAGGCAATAATCATCGATGGCTGCTAAAATCATTAGGTAAAAGAGAGGAAAATTAATAATGAATGACTAGCCTAATAATAATAATAATAACATTAATCATGACTAACAACACCTGAACCCACTGATCAATTATGAAAACAGAAACAATCAGCCATTACGTGCCTGAGATATAAGGCATAAAAAGTACAATAGCACCACCTACAAAGTATACTTGCAAACAATTTTAAAAAACACCACCTAACTTAAATCTCATCAAGCATCTAGATCTAACTACCAGTTTACAGAAAATGCAGAGAATATAAAGACACATTACCAGACGCATGAGGATCTAATCAGCAAAACTCATAATGTAGGGAATTCTATAGTGCAACTCCAGGTTCTTCAACAGATAAATTTAACAAAAAGAAGGGAAAAAAATCTTTAGATTAAAAGAGACATATCAACTAAGTGTAATGTGTAATTGACCTAATTTGGATCCTGATATTAACAAACTAATGCTAAAAAAATTATGACATAATTGATAAAATTTGAGCAATGGCTATTTTATGATTTTATGTGGTGGTATGCTATAGCCAGTTTGTACTAGCTCATGAGAGCCAACTGTGCACATCTCTTCCGAACTCTGTATTCAGTTTCATCATGTAACTAGCTTGAAATTACCCATAATGGGAGTTTTTACACCACAGAATTGGCAAACCCTACTAATCAGAGTTTTTTCTTCCAGAGAGCCAGGTGCTAAACATTTCCCAGGAAATCACTGACATAAAGGGATTCTTATTATTTCTATCAGCATCATCATCATCATCATCATTATTATTAAGGGTGATAATGAGTTTGTACTTATGTTTTTCAAAAAGAATCCTTATCTTTTGAGATACATATTGAATTATTTACAGCTGAAATTACATGATGTTTAGGATCTGCTTTAAAATAATCTTGTAAAGAGTTGAGGAGGGAGAATAAGGCTATAAATGAAACAAGATTAGTCACATATTGATAAAGTTGAGGCTGGGTGATGAGCACAGGGAGGTTCACTACTGTTTTCTCTGCTTTTGTTTATGTTTTCAAACTTCCACGAGAAAAATTTAAAAACAAAACCACAAAGGCCCTCCACTGTGTGGTGCCTGGCTCCCTACTCACCGCTCTCCCACAAAGACTTTTCACTCCAGTCCTAGTTACAGCTCCCCAAACATGCAATTTCTTCCATGTCTTACCATTTATAAATGGTGTCCACTGTCCCTCAAACTCTTTTACCTCTCCCACTCTGCCCTGCTGTCCTCTCATTAGCTCCTATTCATCCTTTGGATCTCAAAATCACCTCGACCGGGATATAATCTTGGGTCCTGTGATTGTCCAGCATTCTGAGCACATCTCTATAATAATAACAACAGCTAGCACACATTAGCACTTCCTATGTGCCAGGTACAGATATTACCTGTTCAATCCACACAACAATCCTATGAGGTAGGTGAAATTATTAGCCTCATTTTACAGATGAGTAAACTTAGGTAGAAGAGGTTACATGACCTCTCTAAGTGAAATATTGGAGCAAGGACTCAAACCCAGTCTGACTTCAGAGCTTGTGTTCTTTAACCAACACTATGTCCCCTTAACAACGATGTGCTGCTGCCATTCCGCTACCATAGAACCTATGACCCTCCAATCTCTACTCTACTTAACTTTCCTACCCATTAGACTAGAAGTTCCCTAAAACAACATCTTGATAATGCAGTTCCTCAAACATTAGTGTCCAGTAAGTGTTATATGAACAGCTAGGCAGGGTTTCCTCTAGACTAGTGGTTTTCAAACCGTGCTCCTCCGAACCCCAAGGGTAAGTCAGAAGTGGCAAGTGGACCAGCCTAGAGAGGGGATGGCTGACCCTTAGGGAGGATGAAAGTACAGAGCCTCAGAACTACCACCCCTGATTTCACCAGGGTCCCTCTACTGGTGAAGAAAGAATCCCTCTACTAAAATAAGAAAGGGTCCCTCTACTAATATAAAAGTGTAAAAATTATTGCCCTAGATCCAGCCAGTGTACCTTCATTCTAACCATCTTCAGAAGGCAGGGGATCTTTTCTCAGCTGGGCTATGAAAGGCATGTTCCCAGTATCCTGCAATGTTTACACTGTTTCTTCAAATTCAAATGTTCTTATTCTAGGTTTCTTATTCTTAACTGTAAAATTAGGAGAAGGAACTAAAACTGCTAAGGATTGCTTTCTGTTCCCCAATAATTTACTCCCTGTTCTTTGAGCTAAGCCTTTCCCTCCTCTCTCTCCTGTCCAAAAGCTATGCCATGCTTCTATGCCCAAGAAATGCTTACCTCATCCAGGTAGGGCAGGATGTCCCACAGTGATATGTAGTACGCTGCTATCACTGACTTATATACAGCCTTAGGTCTAGACTCTGGTTGGTAGGGCTTGGGAACCTCTGCAACAAAAGACAGGAGGTTGGGCCATCCCAGGATCCTCCCCCATCCCCATTCAAGGGCACAATGTACTCTGCTATCCCAAAGCCACCAAGAACAAAGGGCCCAGTCACAGGGCATGCCTTCCCAATTCCAGGAAGTCATAAGGCAGGCAGTAATTGAGTGGGATTCCTCTCATATCTATAGGCTCTGAGGCAGGGTGCCCTGCTGTCATGGAAAAGCAGGTGGCACATCAATTCCTTTCCTGGACTGATAGTTCTCAGCCCCAGCTGCACATCACAATCTCCTAACATCCAATGGGAAAACACACGCACTCAGATTCTGCCCCTTTCTCCCCACTTCAACCAAGACATAATTATCTAACAGCTCTGGGAAGGGTCTGGCACCTCTGGCTTTTAAAAGTTCCACAGAGGATTCTGATGTGCAGCCAAGACTAAGCAACATGGCCCTAGACGTTGGGCACCTAGACAGCGGGCCCTGCATCTTGCACAGATTTGAATGCCCAGTGCCCAATGATCAAATAAACTGAGCAAGTCGGACATCTCCCCAAAGGAACATCTCTATCCATTCCCTCACCCCCCTCTTCACAGGACAGAGACCATTTGAGGAGCTGAGTTATCATTCGGATTGAGGTTGTTGCTGGGTACCTATAACAGAGCTAAAAAACTCTTGAAATGAAATATACTCAGGTGTATATTCTCCATCCTCTGTCAGCAGTGCCCCATAGTCTGAAAAATATAAAGAAATTTGTCACTTTCCCCAAGAAAGCCACAGCTTCACCAAAAGAAGGGAATGAGAGCTTAGTACTAAGCAAAAGGATCCTTAATACAGCAGCATTGGGAGGAAAAACTTTCGGCATTAGACAAGAAAATGCCAAGTCCCAGTTAGTCCAAAACAGGAGACATCTGCCATGCTTTCCAGCCCTTTCCATCGGAGGCAAATAGCACCAGTCTCTGAATATCTAAGAAGCCCTGGCTGAGAGCATAAGGCTGCTCTAATCCAGAGGCTTCTCCTTCCTACTCAATTTCTAACCAAACTCCTTTCTTTCTTTCACCCTTGACTTTTCACTTGGTCTCTTAGTAGAGCTGGAGATAGGGGAAGACAATACCCTGGTGCTACTAAGAGATCCAAAGTAACAGGTTTGCAACGAATCTCTAATAACAAGGATCTGCACAGTGGATGGAAAGATTAAGCTATTGATTTCTCTGCTGGCAAAGTCCCACACAGCCTATATTCTAGCGGTGGATAAATTCTAGTACTGTCAAAAGAACAAATATCAAACCCTCAATCTCCAGCATACGTTAAAGGCAAAATAGATGAACAGTTCCGGAGACTATTCTCAGAAGCCCACCCTAGGAAGCTCCAGTGTCAAATGGTGGGTTGGCCTAGGTTGGAGACAACTTTGGGGACAAGTACTTGCCATAGCTGGTGACCATAGGGAGATAATTATCTAAAGATGCAGCTCCACCCATGAAGCCAAAGTTGGTGCCACCATGGAACATATAGAAGTTGAGGGAGAACCTCAAGTTGAACATTTCACGCACGTTTTTCATTAACACTGCATATAGGTAGGAAGAAAAGGAGAAATGGGGGAGAGAACTAAAGTTTGAGAGAATTAATAGCCCCTTGGGGGATTTTCAAACTGCATATATTAAATATTTGTTTGTGCATCTTTGTCTTAGGTAAATATACATCCAGCTCAGTGTTTCTGAAGCACTTAGTAACTTCTCACAGTGACTGATCTGAAATCCTGGCACCAGGAACATTTACCTTCAAACCACATTTTAATGACCTTCATCAATTCTCCAGGAAGAACAACGTGGCAGACAACCTGGGATCAGATAACATTCTACCTCCACCCAACACACTTCCATTGAATTGCCCCCTTCTGTCAGAACAACGCACTCTACTTTAACAGCCTCAACAAAATGTAATCAGAATGGAAACCCTGCTAAAATTTGACTTTCAATTACAATGACCTCTGGGGACCCCATTCCATGCTGTCATTTTACCTGCACAGATGTCTGTAAGGTGTCTACTTCACCACATTGATACTTATGAAGCTATAAGATCTGCAGCCTTGTCCCCTAAATTTCAAGTACTCTACTGAGCAGAAAAAAACAGGCCAGCGCCATCTGTGTCATCTATTCTCCCGAGAAAGGAACTAAGGAGTACTCACCATGTGAATCCAGAGTATGGCAGGCAGTGCCCCATCCGTCCAAAGAGTTTGCTGTATATACCATCATCAGTATGGGGCTATGACCCTGAGGAAAATGAAGTGTCCATTTCATCAAGTTTGGTGCCATTGAGAAGCCCTGAATTGCTTAGGAGGGAACTGTAAGGCCCAGTTCACAAACTCCCTTTACGAGCTGGAGCAGCCCCTCACTGAGTTCTACTCTCCCATTTGCACATCATTTCCTGGTCTCGTTATTACTGGTGTGGTTTCACTGGCCTTCTTGCTCAGGCTTTGGTAAAATCAACTGCCATCATCACATTTCCCTTTCTAGAACAATAGAGTCTCTTCATTCCCTTGAGTGACCAGAGTAGAGGTCTAGTAAGAAAGTGCCTGACCCAGAGGAAGCACTGAAAATGTTCAACAAATGACTGCCCAAAATGTTGAATCCCATAAATGAGAATTCCTGAATCCCAGAATTCCCACACATCTCTCAGCTCCCACTCCTCCCTTTTGCCATCCCTGTGTCATCTCTAGTTCCTTCACCTTCCAAGCCATTGGGATAACAAGCCTCACTCTTCAGGTTTAGACTGGAAGTTAGCCTTTTCAATCACGCTCCTTCTCGCACTGCAATGTTAACTCATCCTTTGAATTCCTGCTTTCCTTGCTGCCACAACTTAACTCTGGAGCCCTTACATCCAGCCCCCTGCAGCATCCACATTCAGGCCTAAGCTGCCAAATCCTTTCAAGAAAGTCAAAAAACACTGCCAACTTGACCACCACAAAATCATGCGATTTGACTTAACTTTATATGTATTTCTGCCCAGCATTCTTTACATTTAACATTTTTTTTTAATTCTATTCAATTCCAAAAATAATGTTCTCACTCCTTTAAAGCTAATTAAACTGAAGCCATGTGGTTCCAGCTCCTGCAGCTTCCTTCCCCTCAATCTGCCTTCCCCTCAATCTCACAGAATCCCCAAATCACAGATTCTCACATTAGAAAAGATTTCTTCTTTGAGCTTGTCTAGTATATCACTTCTCCCCTCAGTAGGCATTGCCATCTCTACACAGTGGACCACACACAGGCATTCTTCAGCCTCTCTGTTCTCATGTGATGGGGAATTCATTGCCACACAAGGCAGTCCATCCCATTTTTTAAGAATTCAGATTGCTAGAAATTACAACCCTTATATTGAGGCAATATATGTTTTGTTATTCATTTTACCCATTGAAACTAATTCTGTTCTCCAGTACTACAAAGAATTTCCCTTTCACGTGAAAATACTCCTAAATTTTAAAGATGCCACCAAATGAATCTCACCTTTAATGTGAGACTCATTCTCAAGTTCCATTTTTTACTTTTTTTTTTGGTAAGAACATTTACATTTTACTCTCTTAAGAAATCTCAACTATACAATACAGTATCATCAACTATAGTCACCATACTATACATTAGATCCTCAGACCTTATTTATCTTTTAAGTGAAAGTTTGTTCCCTTTTACCAGCCTCTCCCTGTTTCCCCCAACCCCCAGCCTCTGGCAACCACTTTTCTACTCTCTGTTTTATGAGTTCACTTTTTCCTTTTGTAGATTCCACACAGAAGTGATACCATACAGTATTTGTTATTTGTCTTTTGCTGTCTGGCTTATTTCACTTAGCATAATGCTCTCCAGGTTCATCCATGTTGTCACAAATGACAGATTTCCTTCTTTTTTAAAGCTGAATATATTCCATTTTATATATATACACCACATTTTCTTTATCCATTCATCTGTCACCACACACTTAGGTTGTTTCCATACCTTGGCTATTATTATGCTGCTATGAACACAGGAGTCCAGATATCTCCTCAGGATAACAATTTCATTTCCTTTGCATATACACCCAGAGGCGAGATTGCCGGATCAGATGGTAGCTCTGTTTTTAATTTCTTGATGAACCTCCATGCTGTTTTCCACAATGGCTGTGCCAGTTTGCATTCCCACCAGCAGTGCACAGGGCTTCCTCTTCTCCACATCCCCCCAGCACTTGTCATCTCTTGCCTTTTAAATAACAGACATCCTGACAGGTGTGGGCTGATGTCTTATTGTGTCTTTGATTTGCATTTCCCCAATAATTAGGGATGTTGAGTGCCTTTTCATGTACCTGTTGGACATTTGTATGTCTTCTTCGGAAAAATGTCCATTCAGATCTTTTGCTCGTTTTTTAATTGGGTTATTTTGGTTTTTTGCTACTGAGTAGTATGAGTTCCTTGTATATTTTGGATATTAACCCCTTACCAGATATGTGGTTTGCAAATATTTTTTCCCATTCCAGAGGTTGCCTTTTCCACTGGTTTCATTGCCCTCCCATTCTTCCTCCTCCTCCATCATTATCACCATCATCATCATGATGTTAGCATCTAACTGAATGTTTACTTTGTCCAAGAATTGTCTTCCCTCTTCATATCCTCTTGGAATGCACTCACCCCAATCCCTGCACATCTCCGCACTACCTGCACCATTTCCTGATGTTGGTCCTGTCATTATGTGGCTGGATTCTCAGGCCTTTGTACTCTTCTCTAAATCTTAGTGCTGTCTCAGACTGCAGGAGGACAGGATTAGGAATTTAACTTAGAATTCCAGGCATTGCCTTATGTTGATGGTAATTAACAGATGGCTTCTTTTGCTCCTAATACCATATGGCTCAGTTCTGTGCAAAATGACACATGTAACCACTGATTTCCTCTGGGGTAGAAATCTATGCCACTCTCTGACCTCCAGTTACCCATTAATACTTTTATTGCATTTAGCACTTCCTATTTTGTGTTGTTTATTTACATTTCTTGTCTTTCTCATTAGACTACAAGTAGTTAAAGGTGAATGGGGCTATGAGTAAAGGGTTAACAAAAATCTTTCTCTGTCTCATGCAAATTGACTTTAGGTCCACTGAAAACCTGATAAAGGTAGAATGTTACCCATGTTATCAGGCAGATTGCTATGATAAAAATGACCTCTGATTAGGAAACTGCCTCTGGCCTGGAGGAGTATGAATGATGTATCAATTCCTGATGGGAGCAATAGCTCCCTGAGTGCTGTGTATCTTGAAACCAAGAGTTCCCCTTAGCAGACCCAGAAGCTACGGCTATGGAGCTATGACAAGGGATACTGGTTGGTTCCTATACCGAGCTGAGGCTCCTCTGCCAGGATGGCTCCCACTCATGTGTGTGCTCCCATTCCCTGACACCCAAGCTGTCAGCTGGGCGCATGGCCCCTGGACTGCTGTGAGGACTCCCACTGATGCTGCCCTGCTAGTAGGCTATGTTTCCCATCCTGTGTCCTTTGAAGGGGCCATGGGCCAGGCATTGTAGGCATGTGAATTTGATTTAGTTGCACCGAAAATCACCTAGAGCAGGCATTTCAAGGGCATAATAAACGCAAGGTTTAACTGAACTAATCACTGCTGAGAATTTCCCCAACAAATGAGCGAAGAGGTCCTAGCATGAGCAAGAATCAAAATGTCTCCCATCCCTGAAATGTCCTTACTTGAACTGAAGAGAGCTTTTGATAAGTTTCTTTCTTTATATTCCTCATGTGGACAGTGGCAATCACTGTGGAGGAAAAGGAGAAACTCTGCATAAGGTCCAGCTCCAAGCACTGTCAGGCAGGGGAGAAAACTTACTCCTGGACCCAGGACGGAGAGCTGGGCGTCGACGCATCCTGCAGATACCCCTCACAGATATTCACACTAACACATCATGGCTTACAGTCAATGATATAATCTGTATGCACACGTGCACTACACAAAGCGCTTCCAGAAAACAAGGGCATTTAAATAAACCACATTATGCTGATGAATAAATGAAAGCCAAATCAAGAACTTGAGCCCAGAGAGGTGAAGAGCCCAAGACCTAAAACTTGACTATAGATCTCCTGACTTCTAACCCAGAACTCTGTTCTGCCTCTTCCACCACAAGACAAAGGGCCACCAAACAACCTGGGGAGAGACCAGCAGAGGAGAATGCGCCTGGCAGACTGCTTAGGGTAAAGAATTCCACAAGTGTTCTCTGGCTCTGTGTCTGCACGTTTCCTTTCTCCATGTTGCTGTGTATCAACCCATATTTCCTCCCTATAATTCTATCCTATGTTTCTCTACTGCTTTGGTTCCTAGATTATTTGTCCCTAAGCTCCTGGGGTAGGTCTGTGGCAGTACTGTTTCTCTGACACTGCATCCACTTCCTGTTGCTCAGCCATGGCCATTTGGCAACGACAGAGATGGCCTTTACTCTGTCCCAGCCAGGCCCCACTTTGGCCACCAAGGATTGAAGAGGATGGAGTAAGTGTTATGCACTGTTGGGGCTCTGAGGGAAATAGCTAGTGGGGCAGCAAGGCGGGGACTGGCTCCTTAACTCAGCCCCACCACTTTTACCTAAAGACTCTGGGGCCCCAGCCACGGGAAATGGGAAAAAGGAAGCATCAGAAGGACTCCCGTCTGTTTCAGACTCAACTAGTAGAGGAAATAGGGCAAAAACAAAATTGTACCCTTCTTCAGGTGGCCTCTTATCAGTTCTTGTCCATCATCAGCAGTCATGAGCAGCACCTCCACCCCTCTTGTCACCAGCACCTGTAGAGAAATTCAGCAAGGTAAATGACTGTCCCTGATCCCATGGGACTGCTTCTCTCTAGAAAAAGTGATGGCAACAAAAATATGGGAATAAAGCTGAGAAATGGAAGAGAAGGTCTAATTACCCCATCCAACTATTTGTAAGTTAGTAAACATCATTCCTGCCTCAGCTACACTCAGCAAGGCCAAGGTAACAATGACAAGGTCAAACCTAAAGGAAGAGGCAGTGGGATTGTCTGCGTTCACCTTAATACAGTGCCTTCCCCTAAGGATCTGAATCCTGGATTTTCTCCAGTGCCTCAGAGAGCTTCAGACAAACTTCTTCCTCCACACTTTCACTCAAATTAACTATACCCTATGGGCCCAATTATAGGATGGATTTGGGAACACACACACACACAACTGCTGGTTTTCCTTTGGTCAACGGCAAACTCAGGTAGGTTTTGGCTTAGTCAATCCATGGTCAAACTTATTGCTGCACGAACCTTTATTGTCCCTACTTTAACTAGAAGTAACTCGAGGAGATTCTAAATCAAACACAGAGAGAAGAGGCTAAGGAACTTACCTACTTAAGGAGTAAAACACTGAGACAATGGCTGTGGGTACTGAGAAAAGCCAAAGGTATGCCTTCCTGGGTCTTTGATCAGAATGTCCTGACAGTGAAACTGTCCCTGCAATAGTCCCCACACTAACCCCACACTTGTTGGGTATAAGGAGGTAGTTTGCTTCTATTGAAGTCTTCTTGAAAAACAGGGAAGACTGAGAGGTGAATCAAATAAGTGAGAGGAGCCAGCGTGTCATGCATTAATCCCAGTCCACCCTCCACCACAACAGGTGCTATCAGAAGCAATGTTTCAAGCCTCTAGCCCCAGTGAGCAATATGGCTTATTGGTAGGTGGCCATGCAGCTTTTTATCTAAACTAGAACACTTGAGAATGAAAGAGAGACTCACGGATTCTACTCACAGGGATAGCAGCAACAGGTTTCACTTCTAGGGATGGTGAACCATTTTGTTTCAGACTAACCTTCCTTCTAATAACAACTAGACAAGCTGGACAAAAATATTTTTTAAAAACTTATTTGAAGATACTAGATATATATCAAGGCAGGACTTGAGGATCCAAGTTCCCAGGGAGTTAGAGAGATGAATCTAGCATTTCTCACAGCTTCTCCCTTGAGACATCAGCTGATTCCTAAAGCATCAGCTGAGAGGCTGAGAAGCTGAGCAGATTTCTCAGCAACTTTAGAAGACTTGGGGAAAGAAATTGCAGTTCAGGGACTGCCAAGGTGGAGGGGCCATGACAAACCCTAGGCTTTCAGCTGGGACCCAAAGCGCTACCCACCAGGAATGAGGGTGAACAAGAATGAGACTTGCTCTCATGATTGAAGCTCAGCTCCAAATTATTGCAATGACCTTCCAGAAGCAAAAATAAATTCATCCGAAAGATTGTCAAGAGCTTCAATGATCTCAATAGCGTTTTCATAAATAAATGTCTGACATCTGATTGAAAAATTGTTAAAATACTTTACTGAAACCATGAGAAAAAAACAACAGAAACAGATATATACAAGATCAGATATTAGGTCTATTAAGACATAGATTTTGAAATAACTATAATTAATACGTTCAAGGAATTAAAGAAAAATGGAAAATTTTGGCAAAGAAATGGAAACTATAGAAAAGAATCAAACGAAAATTTTAGAACTAAAAGTTAAAAGATCTGAAATTAAGAACATAATGGGGCAGTTTTAACATCAAATTAGACAAAGCTGAAGAGAAAATTAATAAATTAGAAGATAGTATAGAAGAAATTATCCAGAAAAGAGCTTTATAGATATGTGGGATATGACGAAAATATCTAACGTTTGTGTAATCGAAGTCCCAGAGGAGAAGAGAGAGAAAATGGAGCAGATAATTGCTGAGAATTTTCTAAAACTGATTAAACACTTCAAGCCACAAATTGTTGAGTGCAAAAATGTAAGCAGGGGGCCGGCCCAGTGGCGCAAGTGGTTAAGTGCGCATGCTCCACTGTGGCGGCTCAGGCTTCGCTGCTTCAGATCCCGGGCGCGCACCAACACACTGCTTGGCAAGACATGCTGTGGCAGCATCCCATATAAAGTGGAGGAAGATGCGCACGGATGTTAAGCCAGGACCAGTCTTCCTCAGCCAAAAAAAAAAAAAGAGGAAGATCGGCAGATGTTAGCACAGAGCCGATCTCCTCACAAAAAACATAAATAAATGTAAGCAGGATAAGTCAAAAGAAAACCACACCTAGCCAAATCCTAGTAAAATTGCTAAAAAACAAAGAAAGAAATCTTAAAAGAGGCCAAAGAAAAAAGACATTTTACCTTCAAAGGAACAATAATCTTATCGATACTTGACTTCTTAATAGAAACAAAGTATACCAGAGAATCCTCAAAGAAAATAATTGCCAACCTAGAATTCTACGTACAGCAAAAATATCCTTCAAAAATGATGGTGAACTAGACACACTTTCAAACAAACAAAAGGTGAAAGAATTTAACAGCATATTGTGACAAAGAAAATACAAAAAGGTGTTTTCCAGGCAGAGGAAAATGATAAGGGAGATGAAGCTCAGAGATGCAGAGGGGAAAAGCAACAAAAAGTAAATCATGTGGGTAAATCTAAATGACTCCGTATAACAATAAAAATAATAATGTCTTGTGAGTCTAAAATATATACAGCATTAAAAGAAATGACAACAAAATAGTACCTAAGATAGAAGGGAGGAAAATGCAATTAAACTGTTCTCAGGTGCTTCTTTACCTTGGAATTGGCAAACATACTAACTTATATTAGACATTAATAATTCAAGGATGAATACAGTAGTCTCTATGGCCAATTCTAAAAGAAAAGTGAAAAATGATAACAAGCTAATAGAGGAGAAAATGGAATAATAAAAAACACTCAATCCAAAAGAAGAAAGAAGAGACAAAGGACCATGGAACAAGTAGGAAAAATAGAAAATAACAAAATGGTAGATTTAAATGCAAATGTAATTATATTAAATGTAAACAAACCAAATATCTCATTTAAAAGACAAGAATTTTCATAATGGATTAACAAAAACAAATTCTAATTATACACTGTTTACAAAGTATGTACCTTAAATATGTGGATATAGAAAAGTTAAAAGTAAAAGGATAGAAAAGTATGTATTATACAAACACTAACCAAAAGAGAGCTGTGATATCCACAGAGAGAAAAAATATTTTAACATCACTTTTGCCTTACATTAGAGTTGTGTGGGTAGTTTCCAGTCCCCTCTATAGGATGTAAAAGCATGGGAAAAATTACACTGGATCTTATTCATCTTCACATCCCATGGTATCATGCAAGCTATAGCTACTCAGGACATGTTTGCTCCACAAACTAACAGA
This sequence comes from Ceratotherium simum simum, assembly GCF_057802395.1. Taxonomy (NCBI): domain Eukaryota; kingdom Metazoa; phylum Chordata; class Mammalia; order Perissodactyla; family Rhinocerotidae; genus Ceratotherium; species Ceratotherium simum. The sequence goes on along the minus strand of NC_141906.1, from coordinate 85,232,643 downwards.
GTGAAAAAAGAAGCATGTAAATATAGAGAAAAATTAAAGGAGAACTAACCTTCTTAATATATGACATGTATCTTTTATCCAGATGATATGAACCATACTCATTCTCGACCTGCACAGCAATGACGGGGCCTCCCTTTTTGTACTGAGGGTCAAAGAGATGAGAGTTTGAGAGTGAGGCTACTGGTGGGGAAAGGCTAGATTTTCTCAACTTGCTGTTGCACATAAATTTTTGGAGTGCCATAAAAATAACATATTCTTAAACTCAACTCCAAGTTACACTAAAGTTCAGACAACTTCTCTTACTCCACAGTCAGCAGTCACCTCTAGGAGGTCAACTGCTCTTAGAGTCCTACCTTTCCTACTACTCCCTAATTAACTCCCATCATTTTTCCCCAAATTCAATGCCTTAAGCTTGAGGTTTCAAACCTCCACTTCCACCCTTTCTACCTTAGCACTAGTTAAATGAGTAAAATGTCCCTCATCCTATCCAACCACTACCTAACCTATCCTATCCAAGTCTTATCCTATTATCCTCTTATCCTATTACCATCCTATCCAAGTCTTACCTCATGTGTGCTGGATCTCATCTCCTTCCCACTTCTCAGGAACTTTGCTCTTTGGAGTATCCCTCTGTCTTCTGTATCTTCATCTCTTTCTTTACTAAACTATTCTCATCATCATTTAAATTGACTCAAAGTCCTACGTTAAAAATAACTTGCCTGGACCACTTCTGCCTCCAGTTACCACTCTCTTGCCCTCTTCATCTTCATGGACAAACTCTGTGAAATATTTCTGCACTCACTCTTGACTTCTTATCTTCTCATCTACCCCTTTACTCACTGTGGTCTCTCTTCCACTCTTTCCATTCCCCCTAAATTATTAACGTTGACCCTCTCTTTGCTAAATTCCAGCAGTAAATTTTAATCCGAATTTAGTTTATCCCTCAGCAACATTTGACACCCTTGGCTATCTTCTCCTTTTTGAAACTCTCTCTTCTGCTGTATTCTGCAACATGTCTTCTCCTAGTTTCCGGCCTGCCTCTCTGGTCACTTCTCCTCAGACTCCTTTGCGAGCTCCTCTTGCCCTACTCACCTCTTAAATGTTTCTCATGGTTCTCTATTAATCCCAACTTTGTGCTGGATCATATCCCCTTCTGCTCTCTCAATTATGCCCTCTTGCAAATATCTTCTCATTTTCCCTCCCTGTTGGTTCCTTTCTGTCGATGTTAACATGCTCCATTATCCCCATCTTAATAGCTCTCTCGAGTCCAGCTGTCATGTTTTCTCTCCATATTTTGTACCTACCACACCCTAATCAAGTTTCATTGTGCCCACTTCTGCACCTCCTCAACTCCTCTTGGAGACACATTCATGGGAAGCCATGAGGTACCCCTCCCAGCATGCAGAAATAAGAAAAATAGTGTTGACCTCTAAAAATTAAACTCCATGCCAACAATGCAAGTAAGAATCTGGGCAACACCTGGGACTATGTATAAGTGTAACTGAAGTGTTTGTACATCAAAAACTGTGATCATCATGATCTAGGAGAAACTCCGGGTGGAAAGAGTTGAAATGGGAGAATATTTAGCAAGCAAGGAATAACTGACTGTACTATACCCTGATAGGGGAGAAAGAGGACAGAAAACCTAAAAGAGTGTTTCTCAAACCTTTAAATCTCATTCTCTGCTGACAAACATCGAAAAGTTTTATCAAAACCTGCTTCTCTCTTCCCCCTTCTCACTCATCCAAGGAGGAATCCAGCAGATTAGAGAACAGAAAAGGAAAGAGGAAAGACTCAGAAGTTGACAGTACCTGGGATTATCCAAAGCAAGAGACCCTGTACATGATAAATACAACAGAAAGTTCTAAAAGAAGGGAACTCAGCTGCAAGTGCTGATTCATAAGACCATGATAAAATGCTTTTGAGACCTCCTGACCTGCTGAGGCCCTGATTTCGCACTCACCAAGCAAACTTCCGAATGCTAATTTAGTTTTCCAGGAGTTTCAAGACTGAGAAGTGCTGATTTGGGGCGAGCACTCTAGTTCAATGCTGGCCAGCAGAACTTTCTGCAATGACGAAAATGTTCTGTATTGGCACTCAACATTTTTGAGCATATCCATGTGTGGCTACTGAGCACTTGAAATGTGTCTGGTGTGAATGAGGAACTGAATTTTTTATTTAATTTTAATTTATTTAAATTTAAATAGCTGCCGGTGGCTGTGGCTATCATATTGGACAGCGGCGCTTTAATTTCCGTAAAGGACTATCTCTACTATCCCCCAAATAGCACACTGATTCACACTCTTCAGTCACTTAGTTTTAATGGCTTCCGTGAGCCTGATTAACTCTGGGATACTCACAATGTTAGGAACCAACTCTGTCCCCAGTAAATTTACATTATGTGAAGCCCTCTCCTGGCCATGTACAAACCTGTCATTGCCTCCATTCAACCTCCTTCAAATGATTATTGTGAGGATGAAATATGCTAGATAATTGTTAATTGCCTCGTGCAAAGCATGACACCTAATAGACGTTATATATTTGCTCCTTCCTTCTGCTCATTTTTTACCTAGTATATAGTCCTTCTTACATTTTCCAACCATTTTAGAAATATAGTGGCACACTATTTCTATTTAACCAATGAGTATGTATGATACCATGGTTTTATTGCAGTGGAGGTATATTAAAAATCAAATAAATTGCAACTTCTACAAAATCACTGACCTAAGGTCATCTATATAATCTATTATTTGTGAAGGACTGACAAGTAGCTATCTTTAGCAGTTAAATTAAGACATCTGGAGGACTATCATTAATTTCCCATTTATGGTGATCGAGAGCAAAGAAATAATGGAGAAGATAGAACGAAAATATACACAGTGCAGTTCCAAGCATACTGTCAGGAAAAAGGCATTCAGTTGGGCAGTAGATGGGGAAAAGGCATAAAAGCAGGGCAATAAAAATATTGCCCTGATATTTCTTAAATAAGGATTGGAATGAGTTGCTACATATGCTTCCTGCTTCTGAATGATAGAAAGTAGGCTAGCCCTATCCAGGAAATCAATTCAGGCAACTACTTTCCCTGGTTGTAGAGATGTGGAGTTGGGTTATACCTGCAGTGGTACTATCCTGGGAATGAGCACATCAAAATAGTGATTCACTGCTTTAGTGAAGCCCTTGTAAGTTGTTCTCAGCTTCATTTTTGGATCCTGGAGTAACCAGCTAGGATTAAAAAGGCAAGACTCAGACTTGGGGTGGGAGGCAACAATAAGAAATGCTCGAGCATATGAGGCTGGAAAACATGGACAGCCCAAATTTGCACAGCCACACTAGAACAGCACACTGTGAGATTTTAATCCATCATTAAGAAAACGCAGTCAGTGTTCCACTTATAAACAGCTCAGCACCTTCGCCACCACCTCTTTCCTAAAAATACAAATGAAGGTTGTATAATGATGAAATGGTCTAGAGCAGGGTCATCAAACTACAGCCCACAGGCCAAATCAGAGCCACTGTCTGTTTCTGTCAATAAAGTTTTATTGGAACCCAGCCACACCCATTTGTTTACAGATTATCATGGCTGCCTTCGTGCCACAACAGCAGGATTCAGCAGTGGCAACTGAGATTGCATGTGGCCCTCAAAGCTAAAAATATTTATTGTCTGGCCTTTTACAGAAAAAGTTTGCCAATCCCTAGTCTGGAGTGAGATTTTTATAAAGCTGTTTCAAAGTTTTTTAAAAATGCACTTTAATGGAATATTATTTGGCCATAAAAAGGAATGAAGAACTGGTACATGCTACAACATGGATGAACCTTGAAAACATTATGCTAAGGGAAAGATGTCAGATACAAAAGGTTACATATTGCATAATTCCATTTATATTAAATATACAGAATAGGCAAATACATACAGACTGAAAGCAAATTAGTGGTTGCCAGGGGCTGGGGGGAAGGAGGCATGGAGAGTGGCTGGACATAGAGTTTCCTTTTTGGGTGATGAAAAAGTTCTTAAACTAGATAGTGGTGATGGCTGTTCAACATTTTTGATGTACTTAATTGTCACAAAATTGCACACTTTAAATGGCAAATTCTATGTTATGTGTATCTTACTACAATAAAAAAAGAACTATTGGAAGCAAAAAAAAAAGAAAAAGAAACCCTCTTTAAAAAGAGATAACCTGATTTCTTGCTATTTGGACTGCCACCACAAAAACTAGAACTTATCAAGATATTGCTAAGTTGGTAGCCATTAGTTTTTATTTAAAAAAAAAAAAAAAAAGTACTTCATTGGCATTGCAGAGATGAGGCAGAGGTTTATAAAAAACAAATACCATACAATTCCCAATATTTTAAAGTTTATCCTATGTCATTAAATGGAAAAAAATAGTGCAGACAGACAATGTACATAGAAACCAAGCCAAACCCTTTGCTCTAACTTACATTTGAATGTGCTTGGGGCACACACGGATGCACAGCCAGGGGCCTCAGAGCACTACTTACCTGGGTAAGCCTCCAAGGTCTAAGTCACTACCGATGTAGGGGCCTGGACACAGAATGACCCACAGCCCCACCTCTGAAGCCATGAATAGAAAAGCCCTGGGAAGTGAAGCAATCGAGATAATTTCACATCAAAAGCTGAGGCCTGGAATCACTGCTATATTTCTCCTCTAGGTCTTCTTCTGAGGTTAGAATGGGTGAGCTCCCAGCCTCATCTACAAAAGTCCTTGTGGGAGACATGACCTAGAGGGACAGGGAGCCCTACACTCTAAGAAAGGGGCTCAGTCAAGGCTCTAGAGAGCAGGACATTGAAGTGAAGGTCCAGAAATCCTAAACCAGACACCAACCTTCCCTCCTAAACCCCCTCCTCCTCCTACATCTCCTACCTCATGAGTGGCACCGCCCTGCAAGAAAGCCACGTAAGACAGACACTTACAAATCATCCTTGCTCCTCTTTCTTCCTCATCTCCTACTTTCAGTGAGTCACCACATCATGCTTATCTCTCCTACTTAACATTTTCAAACATGAAACTCCCCTGAATTCCTACTGTGACCAGGCTGGTTCAAGAACTTATCGCTTCACATCTGAGTTGTTACGACGGTTTTCTGACTGCTTTCCTCCCTTCATTCTCACCTTCTGCCAGTACTTCTCCAGTCACTGTCAATAACACTATCATCAACAAAGCAAAAATAGGAGCTCGTTATTACCTTGCATCAGCATCAGGCACCACACTCCATTCTTTAAGTTTATTATTTTATTTGACAATTCTATGAGATAGGTACCAATATGGCCTCCATTTTACAGATTAGAAAGTAAAAGATTAAAGGAGTCAGAGTTTCCTCAGGGTCACCTTTTGAGTAAATGGAAGAGCTAAACGTACAATCAGGCAGAGAGCCTCCAGAAATGACATCTTGACTCCCACGTTATTCTGCCTCTTAAAGATACTGCTGGTATGATCTTTCTATGCAAATAGGAACTTCTCAAATTAAAATTCTTCAAATGACTCTCCATGGCCTTCAAAATAGATTCCAAATTCTGTAACATGGTATAGAAAGCCAAGATGTGGTCAACTATCTCTCTGGCTTTATTTTTTGAGAGTTCCTCCACTTAACTAGTAGGAGAGGAGAGCCAGACAGCATTACTTGCAGTTCCCAGAAAATATAATGTATGGTAGAAAGCTAATCACCAAATCAATTCCCTTTTCTTCCTGGGCACACAGCTCAACTACATTTCCCAGCTTCCCATGCCTTTAGATGTGGCTATACAACAAACTGCGAGCCAACAGAATGTGAACAGAAGCCATGTGTTCCAATTCCCCAAAAAGATTCTCCACGCTCTTTCTTCCAATTACTGGCTTGATGCAGATGTGGTGGTTTGCAAGCTACGTGACGAAGATGTTGAAGCCACAAGATAGAAAGATCCTAAAGCCCTCACTTATTTCTTAGAAGAGAGACATATGCTCACCAGGAATACCTATTTTACATTTTACTTAAATGCAAATAAACCTTTATTGTTAAAAGATGTTGAGGCTTACCTGTTACAGCAGTGAACATCTCCTTCATCGATTTAAAGTGTTCTCTCACACCTCTGACTTTGCCCTTGCTGAACCTTCTGCCTGAAATACCATTCAGCCCCCTCTAGCTAACTTCTGCTCAACATTCTCATTTCCTTCAGCTGTAACTTCACTGTTGTCTTCCCAGATCTGTTCCCCTAGTTTGGGTTGTGTGTCCTTAGTATGTTGTTATGTGCCTCACTCTCTACAGACAATCCTTACTCCTGACAGCACAAAGTATATCCCCTGTCCATCTCCAGCACCAAAGACAATGTCTGAACTATAGCAGATGGCTAATACATATTTTTGAATAAACAATCAACTGTGTCATGTCTTAGAAACCCTGTAAACTATCGCCCAGAAACCTCCTCTTATAACTGAGACAGAAGATTCCTCATGATAGATTAAAACTGCAGACTCTGGAGGGACACTTTCTAAACCACGCTGTGAGTAAAATGCACCAAAGACACTAAGGTCTAGGCTCCCCCACAAATAACGGAATCACTGCTCAGAAGGGCTTCACTCCAGGGAACAAAATTATCAGAGCTTCCTGATGGTTCTAAAGCAGAAAGTAAGGTGCCCCCTATTGCTTCGGCTGACGCCACAGAGTCACAGCCCTGTCTCTGAGCCAGAGAAACAGGCATTTTAGGCATTAAGACATACTTCAAATCCAGGTTTCCAGTAAAATAAAATTGGCTTCTTTTTGGCTCATGAAGGTTCCAGGGAACATGCCTGCAATGGAAAAAAGAGAAATATAAAAACCTTTCACCTTACTCTGACTCCAGATTGACTCCTCCAGTTTTCATATAGCAGCTGGCCTATGTCTACTGTGAAGAAAGCCGAATGTTTCAATAGCCAAACCTCTATGTGTATGCACTGTGCATTAGCTTCAAAATTTCCTCCCTCAAATGCCCAGCAGAGATCCAAGGAGCCAATATTTTTCCATGATTCTGGACTTCAGGTAAGATAGATGTGAATGCAATGTAGGATGCAACCACAAATTTCTTTTTTTTTAAATGCTCACAAAAACATAAAAAATTTAAATCCATATCTATAACAGCAAAAAAGGAAAACAGCCACAAAACAAAAAACAGAGAGAGCTGAAAAGTTTATAGGACTGGATTATAAATATTATTTAAATGAATAAAATGAAATTCAGCAGCCAACAATACAAGATTCATAATACACAGCATCCATTAAAAAATTACTATGCATGCAAAGAAACAGGAAAATATGATGCATATCCAGAAAAAAAAATCAAGCAACAGTAACAAACCCAAAAACGACATATAGGATGAAACCAGCAGAAAAGAATATTAAAAAGGTATAACAAATATGTACTATATCTTTAATAAGTAAAGGAAAGCATGACCATAATGAGGAGAAAAATGGAAGATATAAAGAAGACTCAAATGAAACTTCTAAATTTTAAAAATATAATATCTGAAATTAAAAATACCTGGATACTATTAACAGCAGGAAATGAAAAATATGCCAGGTGAGACTAACAGCAAAGTAAACAGAGCAGAATGAAAGATCAGTGAACTTTAAGATAAAACAAAAGAAACTATCCAAAACAGAAAACAGAAAAAAAAGAAGACTAAAAATAAAAATGAACAGAGCATCAGTGATATGTGGGATCTTATCAAGAAATCTAACATACATGTAATGGGAGCCCTGGAAAAAAGAGGGGAAGCAAAAATATTAGCAGAAATAGAGCCAAAATTTTACCAAATTTGATGAAAACTATAAACCTACACAACCAAGAATCTCAATGAAACACAAGTAGAATTAATAAAAAAAAAACAATAAAAGATCTACGCCATAGCAGATAAGAATCAAATTGCTGAAAACCAATGAAAAAGAGAAAATGTTTAAAGCAACCAGAGAGGGAAAAACAAAAAATTATACACAGAATTTACAAATACAAGAAGTACAGCAGGTTTGTCATCAGATAATGTGCAAGTCAGAAGACAATAAAGAGACATTTTTTGTGTGTGTGTGTGTGTGTGCGCGCGCGCGCGTGTGTGTGGAAGATTAGCCCTGAGCTAACATCCGTTGCCAATCCTCCTCCTTTTGCTAAGGAAGATTGGCCCTGGGCTAACATCCGTGCCCATCTTCCTCCATTTTGTATGTGGGATGCTGCTACAGCATGGCTTGATGAGTGGTATGTAGGTCCGCGCCTGGGATCCAAACCCACGTACTGCAGGCTGCCAGAGTGGAGGATGTGAACTTAACCACTATGCCACCGGGCTGGCCCTAAAGAGACATTTTTAAGGTATTGAAATTAAAAACCAAACTGTCAACTTAGTATTCTATACCCAGTGAAATTATCTCTCAAAATTGAAGATGAAAGAAATAAATTTTTAAAAAAAACAAAAAGGTCAGAGAATTCATGACCAACAGACTTCCACTAAGAGAAACATTAAAGAAAGTTCTTCAGCAGAAGGAAATGATACCAGGTGGAAACTGCAATCTACACAAAGGAATGAAGAGCACCAAATATGGTAAACATGTGGATAAATAAAAAGGATATTTTTATCACTTTAACTTTCTTTAAAATACAATTAGATGTTCAAAGCAAAATAAAATAATAATGTATTATGATTTTTGTAGCTTATAAAAAGCAAAACACATGACACAGCATAGCACAAAGGATGAGATGGGTAAAATGGAAGTATACCATTGCAAGATTCTGCAGAAATAGGTTTACATTTTTAGAAAAGAGAACAGAAATTAGGAATTTAATTTAAAAATGTAGATAAAGAACTTTACATAAGAACTTTGGGAACAAATCCAGGATCCTTAAAAAATAATTTAATTCATATCCCACTTTCAACAATGATCATCCAGACAGAAAATCAATAAGCAAACATTGGACTTGAACTATACATTACACCAGATAGGCCTATTAGATATACACAGAATGTTTCATCTAACAGCAGCAAAACACACATTCTTCTCAACATGTGGAACATTCTCCAGGATACATCACATGTTAGGCCAAAAAACAAGCCTTAATAAATTTAAGAATATTGAAATAATATCAAGCATCTTTTCCAACCAAAATGGTATGAAACTAGAAATCAATTACAAGAAGAAAACTTGAAAATTCACAAATATGTAGATATTAAACAACACAAATAAATGGAAAGATATTCCATGCTCATGGACTGGAAGAATTAATATTGTTAAAATGTCCATACTACTCAAAGCAATCTACAGATTCAATGCAATCTCTATACAAATTCCAATGGCATTTTTCATAAAAATAAAAATAAAAAATCCTAAAATTTGTATGAAACCACAAGACCCTGAAAAGTCAAAGTAATCTTGAGAAAGAAGAACAAAGCTGAAGACATCACACTTCCTGATTTTGAACTATATTACAAAGCTATAGTAATCAAAACAGTATAGTATTGGCATAAAAACAGACACATAGATCAATGGAAGAGTATAGAGAGCCCAGAAATAAACCCATACATATGGTCAATTAATTTATGACAGAAGAGCCAAGAATATAAGTACAATGGGGAAGGGATAGTCTCTTCAATAGATGGTGTTGGGAAAACTGGACAGCCACATGCAAAAGAATGAAACTAGGTCACTATCTTACACCACATACAAAAATCAACTCAAAATGGATTAAAGACTTAAACATAAGATGCAAAATCATAAAAGTCCTAGGAAAACACAGGGGTAAACTCCTTGACATCAGCCTTGGGAATGATTATTTGGATTTGACAACAAAAGCAAAGGCAATAAAAGCAAAAAAAAAAAATAAGAAGGACTACACCAAACTAAAAAGCTTCTGCATGGCAAAGAAAACCATCAATAAAATGAAAAAGAAACCCACTGAATGGGAGAAAATATTTGCAAAACTGCAAATCTGATAGAATTTGCAAATCTGATAAGGGATTAATATCCAATATACAAGGAACTCATACAACCCAATAGCAAAAATACAAATAACTCAATTAAAAAATGGGCAAAGGACTTGAATAAACATTTTTGCAAAGAAGATATACAAACGTCCAACAGGTACATGAAAAGGTTCTCAACATCCCTAATCATTGGGGAAATGCAAATCAAAGCCACAATGAGATATCACCTCAAGCTGTTAGGATTTCTATTACCAAAAAGACGAGATAACAACTGTCGGCTAGGATGTGGAACAAAGGGAACCCTTGTGCACTGGTGGTGGGAATGTAAATTGGTGCAGCCACTATGGAAAACAGTATGGAGATTCCTCAAAAAATTGAAAATAAAACTATTATATGATCCAGTGATCCTATTTTTGGGTACACATCCAAAGGAAACAAATCACTATATCAAAGAGATATCCGTACTCTCATGTTCATAGCAGCATTATTCACAACAGCTAATGTAGGGAAACAACCTAAGTGTCCAATGCCAGATAAATGGATCAAGAAAATGTGATATACATATATACAGTAGAATATTATTCAGCCTTAAAAAAGAAGGAAATCCTGTTTTTCGCAACAGTATATATGAACATGGAGGGCATTATGCTAAGTGAAATAAGCCAGACAGTGAAAGACAAATACCATATGGTATCATTTATATGTGGAATCTAAAAAAAGAAAAGAAAAAAAAATAGAACTCATGGTAACAGAGTACAATGGTGGTTGTCAGAGCCTGAGGAGTAGGGGAAATGAGGAAAGGTTGGTAAAAGGGAACAAACTTTCAGCTATAAGATGAATAAGGTCTGAGGATCTAATGTTTAACACGGTGACTATAATTGATAATACTATATTATATAACTGAAATATGCTAAAGGAGTAGATCTTAAATGTTCTCACCAAAACAAACAAACAAAAAAAGGTAAATAAATGAGGTGATGTATGTGCTAAGTAACTGGATTGTGGGTGGGAATCCTTTCACAATTTATACATATATCAAATCATCACTTTATACACTTTAAATATATTACAGGGGCTCCTTTGGGGGGGCTTGGGCATCAGGGGGAATGCTCCTCATGGCTGCCAGGCAGCCTGGGCAGCCTCTTCAGGTGTGCCTTGCTGTGGGGCAGCTGTGTGGCCCATCTGCCCAGCCTGAGATGGCTCATGCACCCCTGCTCAGGCGGGCCCTCCTGGACCCAAGAGTGGACTCTGATCACAGTGAAGCCAGATGGGGTGCACAGGCAAGTCATCAGGAATGAGATCTAGTGTTTTGAGAGGACAGGCTTCAAGCAGGTGGCGACAAAGATGCTGTAGGTTCCGGAGACGCATCCTTGCTGAGCACCACCATGACCTGCGACCTGCTGAGGAAGCCCTTCCTCTTAGCCCTCACCAGCTATAGGAGCTCCAGCCCTGCAGTGGTCATGGTCTGTGGGGCCGTGGTCTTGGAAGGCTCCAACGTGGTCCACACTGATTCAGCTGAGGTTGCCCCTGGCACCATCAAGGAGACCTCAACATCCACATCAGCAGGAATGTCATCCACACCAGCGACTCTGTGGAGGGGGCCCAGAGCAAGATCCATCCATGGTTCCAGTGTAAGGAAGCTGGTGGACTGTGCAGATGAGGACCACCACAGCAGCATTTACCCAGCCTCAGCTCTCAAGCTGCCCTTGGCTGCCCCAGCACCCATCCAGGATCTCTGTCAACAAGAACTTGAGCCTCCACTCATGCTCTGCCCATGTGCACAAACCACCTCCCTGTCTACCTTCTGCCCAACCCCAGCCCAGAGGGATTTGAGCCACCAACTTTATGTGCCTTTCAGCTCCCTAAGGCAACAAGAGATTGGACCAAATCCTTCCTGTACCAAAGTGCCAGACAACCTTTGGGATGCCTCCCAAAATGGGGAGTGTGGTCTCTCCTCCCCAAAAGGGAGGACACTAAAATTCATTGCACTGTACAAAAAGATTTTTTAATTAAATAAATAAATTACAATTTCATGTCAATTATACCTCAATAAAGCTGAAAAATAATTTAAAAAAATAAAGTTAGGAAAACAAAGCATGGGAAATTGGAAATTAAAAGGGAATAGACCTAATATGGTAAAGGATATAAAAATAGTTCATCAAATATTATGCCAAAATTGTGTACAAAGAAATTTGGAAAACTCTAGTAAGTGGAAAATTTTTTTAAAAAATAGAAATTACCTATCTGAATAGAAGCAGAAAACCTAATTAGAAAATGTAAGAAAATTGCAATAACTCTCTACACACAAAACACTGTACAAACACCATCATCAAAATGTTTTTAGTAAATTATTTTCTTAATTATAAGAATCAAATTCCAAGATTCCATGCTGTGTAACCCATGTCAAATCAAAGTAAATTCATTTTATAAAGTTAATATAAAAACTGAAAAAAATAGAGAAACATACAGAAATCATTCATAAATATTTTCTGGGCACTTACTATGCATCAGGTACTATTATAAGTATCAAGGCTATTAACATCAATAACACAGACAAAAAAATCCCTGCCCTCATGAAGCTCACATTTTAGAAACTAATACTATAAAACTCTTAGAAGAAAACATTGAAGAAAAGCTTCATGACATTGGATTTGGCAATAATTTCTTGGATATGACAACAAAGGCACAAGCAACAAAAGGAAAAACAGATGAATTGGACTTCATGAAAATTTAAAACTTTTGTGCATCAAAGAACACTATCAACAGAATATAACTCACAGAATAGGAGAAAATATTTGCATTACATATATGATAAGGGATTAATATCTGGAATATGTAAAGAATTCCTACAACTCAACAATAAAAAAACAAACTACCCAATTCAAAAATGGGCAAAGGACTTGAACAGGTATATCCTCAAAAAAGTGTATGCAAATGGACAATAAACACATGAAAAGATGCTCAGCATCTGTATCATTAGGGAAATGCAAATCCAAACCACAATGTGATACCACTTCACATCATTAGGATGACTATTTAAAAAAAAACAAACAGAAAACAAGTGTTGGCACAAATGTGGAGAAATTGGAATGCTTGTCCAATGCTGGTAGGAATGTAAAACAATGCAGTGCCTGTGGAAAACATCATGAGGGTTTCTCAAAAAATTAAACATAGAATTACAATTCCACTTCTGGGTATATACACAAAATAACTGAAAGTAGGAACTCAGATATTTACACACCAATGTTCATAACAATTGAACATTGTTCATAACAAGTATGTTCATAACAATATTATTCACACTAGCCAAAAGGCAGAAACAGCCCAAGTAACTATCCATGGATGAATGGATAAACAAAATATAGTACATACATACAATGGGATATCATTCAGTCTTAAAAGGAATGAAATCTGACACATGACACAACATAAATGAACCTTGCACTTTATGCTAAGTGAAATAAGCCAGACATAAAAAAGACAAATATTGTATGATTCCAGGTATATGAGGTACCTAGAGTAGTCAAACTCAGAGACAGAAAGTAGGAGACTGGTTACCAGGGACTGGAGAGAGAAGAGAATGGGAAGTTATTATTTAAGGGGTTCAGAGTTTCAGTGTGGGATGATGAAAAAGTTCTGGACATTGACAGTGGAGATGCTTGCAAAACAGTGTGACCGTACATAATGCCACTGACTTTGTAAAGTCTTTGGAATCTTTGGAAAACTAGTAGACATTTTTACTAAAGTTGAACATATACCTACCCCATTTTCTATCACATCCATTCCTAGATGTATACCCAACAGAAATGTTGACATAGTATCATCAAAAGACAAGTATAAAATTGTCCATGGCTCCACTATTTATAATAGCTAACACCCAAAAATAACCCAAATATCTATCCACAAGATAAATACATTTTGGTACGATTATCAATGGAATTCTATATAGTTATAAGAAGAAACAAGCTAAAATATGTGGCAATATGGATGAATCTCACAAACATAATCTTGAGAAAAAGATATCAGACACAAAAGAGTACATATTGTACGATTCTATTTACATCAAATTCAAAAACAGACCAAAGTAACATATGTGTTAGAAGAACGAGTAGTAGTTATCTTTTGGAGGGAGGTCATGACTGTAAGGGGGATGAGAGAGCTTCTGAGTTGTTGGCATATTACAAGGTTTGGGGAGCTGGTTACAGGAGTACGTTCACTTTATTAAAATTTACTGAGCTACATGCTTATACTCTATATACATGTTAAACTTCAATGAAATATTACTTTAAAAATAAAATAAAGAAGAATGGGGAAAAAAGGAATTGAGGATATCCACTACCAGGAAGGGTGTACTAGGTCCAAACCCCCTAATGAGGAAAACAAGAGGAAATGAGCAAGTTTTTCTTTAACTGCAAGAAGGCATCATAAAGACTTCCAGTTTCTGGTCCAACAAGTAAAGATCCTGGAAGTTGTCACTCCCATCCTCACAACAAGAAAAAAACTGAAAAGCTGAAAGCTGTTGAAATGCAACAACTCTTCTTTATCCCTCACAGAATTAAGGTCACAGGGAAAACTACTCCCCCAAAAACTGGAGAGAGACAGAGACAGCCAGTATAACTATGTGTCAACTTGAGCAGGCCACAGGGGCCCAGACACTGGTCAAACGTCATTCTGGGTGTGTCTGGAGGGTGTTTCTGGATAAGACTAACATTTGAATCTGTAGACGAGTAAAGCAGGTTGCCCTCCCTCACGTGAGTGGGGCTCATCCAGACAGTTGAAGAGCTGAACAGAACAAAAGGGCTGAGTAAGAGGGGACTCCTCCTGCCTGACTGTGAGCTGGGACATCGGCCTTTTCCTGCTTCAGACTCAAACTAAAGCTTCGGCTCTTCTTGGGTCTCCAGCTTGCCCGCTCTTGGACTGGAATTTACACCCTTGGTAGGAACATTTAAACTGTGATGAACTGCTAGAGGCTCAGTATAGACTGGTTTGAGAGTTAAAAACTCTGAAGGATGGGGCAGTCTTGTGGGGAACCCCCACACTTTTATGGATTTTACCTTCAGAAGCCCTACCAGGTTCTCACAGTGAAGAGCTAAGTGAAATGCCCCCCTGCTTCCTGCTGGGCAGGGAAAAGCAGCCATTTTAAAATAAGTCCAGAGCATTCTGTTCTCCTCAACAAAACCCTGCCCTCAAGGGAAAATATTTTGCCAGAGCCTAACCACCCTGGGGAAAGGGAAATACCTCTCTAGGCAGCCACATGGAGAAAGGGAAATATCCAAATCTAGCACACTCCAGCCTTCAACATGGGGATGGGAAATACCCAGCTCAGACTCACAGAAAGACTGAGACTTCATCATAGGACTGAAGCATGCTTACCCTCACCCCATACCTTGCCACCACATTAATAAGTCTCCTGGATAATAAAAGCAGATTATAGCTAAAGGAACTATAACACTCAGACCCTACTGATGAAGGAATCTCCAGGAAAAATGAAAGACAACAGGGGAGACAAAAACAAGACACAAGAGGAAATTCTAACCTCTGAAACCACTTACAGCCAACAGTAAACACAGAGTAACTGCTGGCCAGGTAAACAGAAAACTCCACACTAGAGGCCTCTGTACCTCAGTTCCTTTTACCCAAGATCATGTCCAGCTTTCAACAAAAAATTATAAGGCATGCAAAAAACAGGAAACACAGTCCAGAGGGACAATTGAAAGCAAGAATGAGAACCACACTCATATACGGCAGATATTCTGGAATTATTAGACTGGGAATTTAAAACAAATGTGGCTACTACGCTAAAGGAAAAAGCGGACAACAGGAAGAACAGATAGGTACTATAAGCAGAGAGATGGCAACTGTAAGAAAGAATAAAAAGGAAACGCTCGAGATCAAAAACACTGTAACAGAAATGAAGAATGCCATCGATGGGCTCATTAGGAAACTGGACACGGCCAAGGAAAGAATCAGTGAGCTTCAAGATATGACAGCAAACACTTCTAAAACTGAAATGCAAAGAGAAAAAGAATGGAAAAAAGGAAAATAATATCTAAGCACTCTGGGACAATTATAAAAGTTATAACATAGATGTAATGGGAATACCAGAAGGAGAATAAGGAAAGAAAGAAAGGAAGAAATATTTGAAGAAATAATGGCTAAAATTTCCTCAAATTAATGACAGATAGCAAAGCATAGATCCAGGAAGCTCACAGAACACAAAGCAAGATAAATATCAAAAAAAACCTATACCTAAGCATATCAAAATTAAAAGTGTTATGACAGCGCAAGAATGAACAGATAATATAATGCAACCAACAATAGCCTGGAAATAAACCCTGTCACTGTGTTCTCGAACACTGGTAAGGTCTACTGACTCTGAGGTGAAGTTTTTGTGAATCCATAGTGAACATTTTTAATGACTGAAAACCTGTTCAAGTTTAAAGAATGAAAATTAGCTTGGCTAAAAAGGAAAAACCAGCTCTGCTCTTTTCACACTGGGAAGTAAACACAGATAAAGCCACATGAAAAGTTAATAGGAAACACTGTTCCCCCAATTTTTTACAACTGTTTAGCAGTTGTAAAATGTCCCCTCTTTGAGTGAATATTGCTTCCTCACCAATGACACCCCGGATCCTCTTTGCTACACCCACCTATTTCTAGGGAGACCCAGCTGCTAAACTGCCCTCGCCTCACGCCAGCACCCAATCCCTAGTTAACCCCACTTCTAATCCTGCATCAGAAACAACAACCAGTCCAGAATTTATCCCTGCTTTTCCTAGGTTCCCTTCAGAGTGCTCAGTGGGAACCTAATCTTACAAAGGTCTCTTCGCCCCTTCCCTTTGTTGATATTGGCACTCCACCACTGCTCTGGAACTCACTCCCTCCTGCAAGTCAGTAAGTCTGATTTTGTCAGACTCTAGGTTTGTCTCTACAAGACTTTGGCTGATTAGTTGTTAACAGTTTACAAAAAAAAGACAACACAGTCTTTTTATAATGATAAATGCACTCAACGCATAAGGCTGCCTTTACTCTGAGATAATGCCCTTCTTCCTCTTTGAGTGACTTAGGATGTCTTACAGTTTATGAAATAATGGCGACGCACTTTAGTTTTCTAAGCAAGGACACTAAAAATAAACAAACTTGGCAGTTCTGTTTAGTCCACAAATGTTTTTAAAATTTTAATAGTTCATGAAATTTCAATGTTTGAATCACTGCTACAAAAAAGCAAAAAAATAACGAGGAAAAATGATGTGACATGTAAAAGGTAGTATGACAATTTAGGGGGGACATGCTTTAAACATCATTCCCCAACATTTACCAAATTAAATTCCAGATATTCTTCTTCCAAACCTGTATTTTAAAAATGAAAACATTGAAAAAGAGGACACAACTAAAACTGACTACCAAAACAGTAATGGACAAGCACTTTCTAAGCTTAAGAAGGCTAGAAAGAAATTACTTATTTTTGTTACTTTCAGCTTCCGGAACGAGGATGATTATATTACTTGCCAGGCCTAATTCTCAATGAAACCCAACTTCAAAGACAGATTTTCTGCAACAGTATCCTATCCTGGGACTGATCACTGGGGCCATGACTTCTATGGCAAGTGAGGCTATCCAGGGAAGACTGAGGCCTGCAGTGCCCAGATGCTGCAGTAGTTACGAACCACTGAGGCTACAGCCATCTGTACTTGCCACTGCCTCTGAAAGTTAGACTCTTACATGCAGTCCATAGTGACCCTGTTGAGACAGAGGCCTGTCACAGCAATTGGAGGAGGCTCTATCTACCGGAGATTCTTGGGAACCAAGTGGAAACTGAGCCATCCTACAACACTGAAGAAAGTACTGAAAGGGTCCACCCTTAGACTGGTCTAATGAAGTCTCAGAGCTAGAAATTCAGACCATAAATTCTTGAAATAATTACTAGGGGCACTCACGTGGTGACAGTGTTGAAGCCACACGCCTTCAGCTTCAAGAGGCTGTCCCTCCAGTACTCCCTGGGCACACGGAAATAGTGGATAGTACCTGCGACGATCAGGAAAGGAAAGCCACCTAGTGTGAAGTTTGAGCCCTCAACTTTTAGACCCACATGGCGGTTCCTCATGTAGGAGGGAGTCAGGAAAGTTTGATTCATCCTGCAAGGACAAAGGAAGTGTGTGAAGTCCTAGAGATGTTACCTATAAGACACACAGGATGGGCAAATCAGAAACGCCTTTCTTTCAGGGGCCCAAGGCACAACTCCAGTGCAAAGAGAAACTTCCCAACCCTTCTTTCTCAAACATACCTGGGTGAGAGGTCTCTTCCAAGTTGAGCCATTACCAATAACCCTGAAGACATGCCCAGGAGGCCCACAAGTCTCACCAGGAAGGTCTGCATGCTAAACAGACAGGATGGAATGGAGGTCAGACATCCTCGAGGCAGGGAGAGAGGCAGGAACTGAGGGGGCATTGGCCTTAGAGGATGGTCAGGAAGTTAGAGGTGGCCTCACTGGAAGGCAGAATTCTGTATAGCTGTCCCTTTGACCTCTGCACCACCTGGACTCATGACAGACAGCACCTCAAGGCCATGTCCACTAACGAGGGAGAACAGCTGCATGGAAAGGTCTCCTGCTAAATAATGAGGTTTTCAGACATCAGTTACATTTTAGAGAAGATCAAGCCTCAAAGAAGTTTTACAAAACAGAGAATAATCTCTGGGAAATTTGCCAGAGACATTTAACTGCTACGGAATGGACTCGAATAATTTGCTGCTTAGCAGAAAACACTGGCTGGAATGTAGAAGAACTGCCTCTGCGGGGGCAGGGGGACGGTCCCAATTTTTATCTCCAACCCAGTTTTCCACTTCTCTGCAACTGTAGGATGCCATCTCATCAGTTCCCAGAACACACTTATCATTCGTGTGACCCATAATTTTCTCTATGCTGCTGGCCCTGGGGCAAATGCCCTTTCCTTATGTATCAAAAATTTTATGAGTCCAAGTAGGCTGAACCAGTGTCACCTAACAAAGCAGGGCGGGCTGCACCATCTCAGATAGGGGAAGCACGATGCACGGGGCGTGGCTGTGTCCCCACCACCCAGGGTAGCGCCTCAGTCACAGGAGGTGCTCAACAGACGTCTTTTGAACACATGCATGAGTTGCCAGAATCACTAACACATCTATGTCGCCTCCATACACTTCAGCTTTACTATCGGCCTGATGAGTATTACCTTAGGCAGAGCTGGGATGAGTAGAAGTTAGAGAAATCAGAGGAGAAACAGACGGGGGCCTGGGGATTAAATCGGACAAACAGTGGGGGAGAAGTGCGCGCACAGCCCTCGGGGGTGATTCGAGGGACAGGCAGCTTCTCACTGTGGGCTGGAAGAGTCCGGGGAGATGAGTGAGCTCAGAGGACGCTCAGAACTTTCCGGGAGATGACCAAATGGACAAGGCAGAACCTCAGGGAACCTGAACGAAGGGCCCAGAGAAAAAAAGTCCAGAACATGAGGCGACTTCACAGAAAACCCGAGGGGGCCATCTACGCGGACGGTGCGCTCGCCTGTGGAGTGGGCCCAGGGCTGGGACGGAGCCCCCAGTGCGGGAGGTGCTGAGAGGTCCCGGGGCCGTCGTGCGGGTGTCCGGGCTCCGCGGGGCGCCCAGGCCGGCGCCCACCTACCCTGCGCCCGGCGACTCCGCAGCAGGCTGGGGATCCCGCTCCCGCAGCGGCCCTCGGCGGGGTAGAAGAGGCTGAGCCGCCCGGCGCTCCGCCCGGCAGACCCGCCCCCTCCCCGGGGGGCCGATCCTGTAGCAGACGCGCTCCCCCGCAGGCCCCTCGGGTCCGCAGCCCGGGAACAGCGCGCGGAGCGCGGAAGGGGCAGCAGGCCCGGGGTCCCGGAGTCGTGCCAACTCACGGTTTGGGGCGCCGTCTGGAGTGCGTAGAGCTTTCACCACGTGGCCCGCCCACCCGCGCAGCTAATGCGGAGGCTGGACCCGCACAGGGACGCCCTTCCCGGCCGACACTGCGCAGGGCCACCTCGGGGTCAGGAAGCCGGCGCGACAGTGAGGCTGGAGCTCTCGCTCCGCGTAGTAGCGGACGCCCCCTCCGGAGGGTCCAGGCTTGGGCGGGTCCTCCCCTCTCCACGGCCCACCACGGCCCCTCCCACCACGGCCCACTTCGTTCATCACTGCCCACAAACCCCATTTCCCGCGTGCCAGGGGCTGAGGACACGCATGACCAGTAGCCCTTCCCTCGGAGACTGGTTGGGAATACCTAGAAAGTCCAGCTTACACCCTGGGGAGGGGGGCCGGTGTCTTTTACCGGACCTACCCTAAAACTAGCACCCTGATTCAGCCTGGAGCAGTGGCTCACACAGCTGGTGCCGACCGGCACGGGTGAACCTCGTCAAAATGCAGATACTCCCTCCCACTCCAGACCTACAGAAGCCGAAACTCCGCGGGTGGGGCTCGGCGCTCCGTGTTCGCGCAGGCGATTCTAACGCAAGCTACAGACGGGAACGACAGGTCTACAGCTCCTCTCCCCTCTCCCCTGCCTTTCTCCGCAGGAGAACCTGAGAGGATACGGGGGGAGCGGGGGTTGCGTCTCAATTACCTTCACCGGCGCACCTCACCAGTGTGGTTGTGATGGCCCTTCCTTCAGCTTGGGAGGTGGGCGACCGAGCTCCGTTTAAAATTCTCACAGCTGGGTCTATATATAATCCAGATCCAGGCTCCAAGAGTAGTTAGACTCTTCATAGCAAATTTATCTGGAACTGAAAAGAAAACACCATAAATGGCCTGCCAGCTCCGTTCCCAATAGGTTACCCTCCTCCAGAGGCAGCAGTACCGGAGGTAGCTACGTTTTGGATAAGGCTGTATTTTCCAGCAGTCAACCTTTACTGTATCTTTGTGGATCTTTCCTTCCTCTGCCTCTACTACTAAACAACTGAAAGTCTGATTGATGTCCAGGCAGCTTTGCGATTGATTAGTTATCTCCCATATTGATATTCTAATTGCAGAATTGCACTTGTCTTACATCTCCCTCTTTCTCCTTGCTTTTTAAGCCTCCTTTCTACTCTCCAGGCTGCTACTCAAATACATCAGAGGAAAAAATTCCTTTGAAATCCACTCCACTAATGGCATCTGACCTTTTCTGTAGTTCTCTTCACTTCAACCCATCATGTTGTTTCAGGCTCTTTCCCAACAACTTCTTTTGCTACTTGCCATTACCCATAATTTGCAGGGGCTGTACTTGCACTTTTGCTGGTGATCTCTCCTTTTCCCCTACTTAATTGAAGTTCATTTATTTATTTTAGCAAGAGACTCAGTCTTTGCTTTCCATTCCCAGACATCATCCTCTGTGACATCTACATCCAGGACAAGGACCCTTTTAAATTCCAGGCATGTTCCTCACACTGCTTCATCTACCAAATTATATAACCTCACTCACAGTCAAACTATTTCATCTCCAAGATATAAGATTCTAAAATTCTACTTTCTGGCCACAGTCCTTTTTTTCACCATATTTTCCAAACATCTCTTCAACAGTCTTTGAATTTCCAGTCTTCTAATCTCTCAGTTTCCTCAGTTTATTACACTTGTTCTGGCTTCACACTGTGTTCTGCTATTTCAAAAATACACGTTCTTCCTTGTCAGAAAGTGTTCTTTCTTTAACCTCATGCATTCGTACTTTGATAAGCCTCAGACTTTGATAACAAACCAATCTGCTTTCTCTTTCCTCTGCCCTGAGCTGATGAGCAGAAATGGATAAGGTCATGAAATGAAACTTAGCCTCAGGCAATAGGGTTTCCTGTCTTGGGCAGTGCTTTAAAAAGTGCCTATATTTTTATATATATTAAGAAGTATATGGATGCTTTGTCATTCAAGATCCCGTGCTGAGTATTGGTAAACATAACCCATAAACTGTAAACCCTAAATATCTACTTTCTTTGCTAATACCTTTCAGGCTCCATAGAATACTTCTCCACATCTTTTGCCGTTTGTCTTCAAAACAAAAGATGACTGTATCTGAATGTCCTGAAGAGCTGTGAGGAGCCTGTTGCCAAGATCGGAGAGAGGTAATGCTTCAATGTGCAGGAGAATATGAATGGTGGAAGTGGTTAGGTAAAAGAAGACAAGTTAACCTGTTCAATCCTTCCACTCGAGTATCATAATTGCAAAAGGTGCTTGCATAATGAAGTTATCATTTCCAGTAGTGCTCAGCATCCATTTATTTGCTTTTATTCATGTTCCATTCATGGTTCCATGTGATATTTACAACTGCTGCACATGGAAGCTGAAGAGTATCTTAGGATATTAAACAATTCACATTACTCTTATATTTGTATTTTTTTGGATCTAGACAACGTATATGAAGGGTAATATTGATTATTTACATTGGCAAACAGACCCTGAACACCATAATTACAAATAATTTAATTTTATTTGTCAACGACAAAGAAACAATATTAAGGGCAGCTAGACAAAAGCAAAAAATAACGTACAAAGGAACTCCCATCAGGCTCTCAGCGGACATCTCAACAGAAACTTTACAGGCTAGAAGAGACTGGAATGATATATTCAAAATACTGAAAGACAAAAACTTTCAGCCAAGAATACTCTAGCCAGCAAAAATATCCTTCAAATATGATGGAGAAATAGTAACTCTCCCAGATAAACAAAAGCTAAGGGAGTTCATGGCCACGAGACCCCCACTACAAGAAATACTCAAGAAGGCCCTCAGGCCTGAAAACAGAAGAGAAAGGGAACACAAAGCTTGGAGGAAGGAGAAAAGTAGGTAGACAAACTCAGAAAAATAGTAGATCTTTACCGGAATAGGTTAGCAACCACTTAAATACTCAATTCAAAGATCAAAGGAAGAAATTCACCAAAAATAAATTTAACCTCATCACTGTAAACACACAGCCACAACACAAGATAGAATAAGGTATAACAAAGACAACTTAGAAGGGGAAGAGGAAAGTGACTGAATTGACTTAGTATAAGGAAATAGGAGGCCATCAGATAATGGACTATCTCATACACAAGATTTTTTGCCCAAACCTCAAGGTCACCACTAAACAAATAATCAAAGCAAAACCACATATGATAAACAAAGAGAAAACTAGAAGAGTCATAAGACAGAACAACCAAACTGAATTGGCAGTCCAAAACAAATGGGACAAGAAACAAAGGAAATGCAAAAGAACCAGAAAATAAGTGACAAAACAGCAACATTAAGCCCTCATATATCAATAATTACCCTAAATGTAAATGGATTGAACTCTCCAATCAAAAGATACAGAGTGGCAGGATGGATTAAAAAGCAAGACCCAACAATATGCTGCCTTCAGGAAACACATCTTAGCACTCAAGACAAGCACAGGCTCAGAGTGAAAGGACGGAAGACAATACTCCAAGCTAATGGCAAACAAAAGAAAGCAGGTGTTGCCATACTCATATCAGACAAAGTAGACTTCAAGATAAAACAGGTTAAGAAAGACAAAGAAGGGAAATATATAATGATAAAAGGGACACTCCATCAAGAAGACATATCACTTATAAATATATATGCACCCAACATAGGAGCACCAATGTACATAAAGCAACTATTAACAAACCTAAAAGGAGAAATCAACAGCAACACAATAATAGTAGGGGATCTTAACACCCCACTTACAGCAATGGATAGATCATCCAGACAAAAAGTTAATAAAGAAATATTAGACTTAAATGAAAAACTGGACGAGATGGACCTAGTAGACATATACAGAGCACTCCATCCAAAAACAGCTGACTACATGTTCTTCTCAAGCACACATGGAACATTCTCTAGGATAGACCATATGTTGGGAAACAAAGCAAGCCTCAATAAATTTAAGAAGATTGAAATCATAACAAGCATCTTTTCAGACCATAAGGCTATGAAACTGGAAATGAACCATGAAAAAAAAACTGGGAAAGTGACAAAAATGTGGAGATTAAACAACATGCTACTGAACAACCAATGGATCATTGATGAAATTAAAGGAGAAATCAAAAACTATCTGGAAACAAATGAAAATGATAACATGCCATATCAAACCATATGGGATGCAGCAAAAGCGGTCCTGAGAGGGAAACTCATAGCGATACAAGCCCACCTTAACAAACAAGAAAAAGCCCTAATAGGCAACCTTAAATTACACCTAACAGAACTAGAAAAAGAAGAACAAACAAAGCCCAAAGCCAGCAGAAGGAGAGAAATAATAAAAATCAGAGCAGAAATAAATGAAATTGAGACCAAAAAAACAGTAGAAAGGATTAATGAAACAAAGAGTTGGTTCTTCGAGAAGATAAACAAAATCGACAAACCCTTAGCCAGGCTTACTAAGAAAAAAGAGAAAAGGCTCAAGTAAATAAAATTAGAAATGAAAGAGGAGAAATTACAATGGATACCATGGAAATACAGAGGATTATAAGAGAATACTATGAGAAATTATATGCCAACAAATTGGACAATCTAGAAGAAATGGATAAATTCTTAGACTTATACAACCTCCCAAAATTGAACCAAGAAGAAATGGAGAATCTGAATAGACCAATAACAAGTAAAGAGATTGAAATAGTAATCAAAAACCTCCCAAAAAATAAAAGTCCAGGACCAGATGGCTTCTCCAGTGAATTTTACCAAACATTCAAAGAAGATTTAATACCCATCCTTCTCAAACTATTGCAAAAAATAGAGGAAGATGGAACACTTCCTAAATCATTCTATGAGGCCAACATCACCCTGATACCAAAACCAGACAAAGACAGTACAAAGAAAGAAAATTACAGGCCAATATCGCTGATGAACATTGATGCAAAAATCCTCAACAAAATATTGGCAAACTGAATACAACAGTACATTAAAAAGATCATACACCATGATCAAGTGGGATTTATACCAGGGACACAGGGATGGTTCAACATCCGCAAATCAATCAACGTGATACATCACATCAACAAAACAAAGAATAAAAACCACATGATCGTCTCAATAGACGCAGAGAAGGCATTTGACAAGATACAACATCCATTTATGACAAAAACTCTCAGTAAAATGGGAATAGAAGGAAAGTACCTCAACATAATAAAGGCCATATATGACAAACCCACAGCCAACATCCTACTCAACGGGGAAAGACTGAAAGCCATTCCTCTGAGAACAGGAATGAGGCAGGGCTGCCCACTCTCACCACTCCTGTTCAACATAGTACTGGAGGTTTTGGCCAGAGCAATTAGGCAAGAAAAAGGAATAAAAGGAATCCAAATAGGTAACGAAGAAGTGAAACTCTCACTATTTGCAGATGACATGATTGTATATATAGAAAACCCTAAAGAATCTGTTGGAAAACTATTAGAAACAATCAACAACTACAGCAAAGTTGCAGGGTACAAAATCAATCTACAAAAATCAGTTGCATTTCTATATGCTAATAATGAACTAACAGAAAGAGAGCTCAAAAGATAATAGCATTTACAATTGCATCAAAAAGAATAAAATACCTAGGAATAAATCTTACCAAGGAGGTGAAGGACCTATACAATGAGAACTACAAGACATTATTGAAAGAAATCCATGATGACATAAAGAAATGGAAAGATATCCCATGCACGTGGATTGGAAGAATAAACATAGTTAAAATGTCTATATTACCTAAAGCAATCTACAGATTCAATGCAATCCCAATCAGAATCCCAATGACATTCTTCACAGAAATAGAAAAAGAATACTAAAATTTATATGGGGCAACAAAGACCCGACTAGCTAAAGAAATCCTAAAGAAAAAGAACAAAGCAGGAGGCATCACAATCCCTGACTTCAAAACATACTACAAAGCAATAGTAATCAAAACAGCATGGTACTGGTACAAAAACAGACACACAGATCAATGGAACAGAATTGAAAGCCCAGAAATAAAACCACACATATACGGACAGCTAATTTTCGACAAAGGTGCTAAGAACATGCAATGGAGAAAGGAAAGTCTCTTCAATAAATGGTGTTGGGAAAACTGGACAGCCACATGCAAAAGAATGAAAGTGGACCATGTGCTATCGCCATTCACAAAAATTAACTCAAAATGGATCAAAGACCTGAAGGTGAGACCTGAAACTATAAAACTCATAGAAGAAAATATAGGCAACACACTATTTGACATTGGT
This sequence comes from Ceratotherium simum simum, assembly GCF_057802395.1. Classification (NCBI taxonomy): domain Eukaryota; kingdom Metazoa; phylum Chordata; class Mammalia; order Perissodactyla; family Rhinocerotidae; genus Ceratotherium; species Ceratotherium simum. The sequence continues at coordinate 85,206,548 of NC_141906.1, read as the reverse complement.
TTTAAAGGAATCTTTTCGGATGACATGCCTACCCAGACTAGGGAAACTAAAGAAAAAATAAACAAGTGGGACTTTATCAGATTAAAGAGCTTTTATAAGACAAATGAAACCAGAATCAAGATGAACAGACAACCAACCAGCTGGGAGAGAATATTTGCAAAACATACATCTGACAAGGGGTTGATCTCCATAATATATAAAGAACTCACACAATTGAACAACAAAAAAACAAACAACCCGATCAAAAAATGGGCAGAAGAAATGAACAGACACTTCTCCAAGGAAGAAATACAGATGGCCAATAGGCACATGAAAAGATGCTCAACATCACTAATCATCAGGGAAATGCAAATCAAAACAACACTAAGATACCACCTCACGCCTGTTAGAATGGCTATAATCACCAAGACAAAAAACAACAAATGTTGGAGAGGATGTGGAGAAACAGGAACCCTCATACACAGCTGGTAGGAATGCAAATTGGTGCAGCCTCTATGGAAAACGGTATGGAGATTCCTCAAAGAATTAAAAATAGAGATGCCCTATGATCCAGCCATCCCACTACTGGGAATCTACCCAACGCACCTGAAATCAACAATCCAAAGAGGCTTATGCACCCCTATGTTCATTGCAGCATTATTCACCATAGCCAAGAAGTGGAAGCAACCTAAGTGTCCCTCAACTGACGATTGGATTAAGAAAATGTGGTATATATATACAATGGAATACTACTCAGCCATAAAAAAAGACAAAATCGTCCCATTTGCAACAACATGGATGGGCCTGGAGCATATTATGTTAAGTGAAATAAGCCAGAAAGAGAAAGACAAACACTGTATCATCTCACTCATATGTGGAACATAAACCAACACATGGACAGAGAAAACTGGACTGTGGTTACCAGGGGCAGTGGGGGTGGGGGGTGGGCACAAGGGGTGAAGGGAGTCATATATATGGTGATGGACAAACAAAAATGTACAACCCAAAATTTCACAATGTTAGAAACCATTAAAACATCAATGAAAAAAAAAAACGTTTTGGAAAAAAAAAAAATATTTACTGAAAGTTAAAAATCTCTTAGAAAATTGAACTAAAATATCAGCTATATTTAAATAATTTTTATATTTATTATTTTTAATTTGTATTGTCCTTTTAATTTTAATAGATAATTTTTAGCATCCCAATTTCCCACTTTAATTTTTCTCCACTTTCCATGGTCAATCGTTCTAAAGTGTTTTTTGTACATCCTTTGATTTGTAGTTGTTCCTGCATGTATTGCTGCTTGTATGGATATATTAATTATTTACACACTTGCTATGATTGTAGATCTTATTACAGTCTTGCCATTTAAGATGTAAACATGTTATTATGTCAGTAATTCTGTAGATTATTCCATGGTGCCTATGTTTTCTTCTAGTGTTCCTGTAATTTTTTTTTTCATTTTAATCTCCGTTTCGTCAAGAATTTATTATAAGTTTGCAAAATGGATGAATCTTTCATTTTTCCAAATGACTAGCAGATTACTCCCAAATGTAAATCTTTCCTTATTAATTTGAAAAGATCTTTATCATATACTAAATTACCATGTATACTTGTGTCTGCTTTTGGATTCTGTATTTTATTCCATTGCTCTGTCTAACCAGATCCAATTTGCAATAGAGCTTATACTGTGCCAGATACAGTTCTATACTCGTTACATGTGAACTCATTTATCATCCTCATAACATTATGAGCTAGTGCTCTTATCCCTCTTTCACAGATTTAGGAACTGAGGCAGAATGAGTTTAGGTGACACAGCAGTAAGTGGCAGATCCAAGATTCAATCCCTGGTGACAGAGTTCCGAAGCCTGTACTATTAACCTCTGTGCTATGTAGTATATACTTTAATATTTTGTAGCCTCTTATACGGAAAATTAGTTTGATACAATGTTGGCCTCTAATTACACTACCAGCAAGTTATCCCAAAGATCTTGGAATAGAAAGGCTCACAGACCAACTTAAGATACTCAAATCACATGGTTCATTAATTTAAATTTAAAGCACATGGTGAGAAGCAAAAGTGAGAGATGGAGTAGGTTAACACACTTAGGATAGAGTGCCAGTGGACAGAAGTCCACTGCCTGAGTCCTGCTAACAGTGTGGTTATGAGGAACCAAAGAGGCCCGATCAGAAGGAAGGTACCTGGGACAATGTCACTCACTTTCCCTGTAGGAGAGATGAAGTGGCAAAAATGGAGCTGTAGTTCTCCATTTAGCCTGCTGAACAGCTATGGGTTTTATCTATGTTTCTTGATTAGAGGACCCCTAGGGCCAGAATGTCACCAGTGGGTGAGGGAATTAGGACCTCATAAATATCACATGCTTCATATACATTTAATATATCATGAAAATTCAGGCTTATGTACAGGATTGGGACTTGAGTGGGGTGTATAGGGTACAAAATTTAAGGAGGTACTTACTCTCCGAGTGTCATAAATATTTAGTTTATGCTTGGTCCTTCTGTCCCTTTCTATGTTCACACACATATGATGTACCTTCTTTATCCAAGGCTAACAAATCTCACAGGTGACTACTATATCTGTGCTTAACACATCTTGTGAGTTTTATCCTTTCTATTTGTTTTATTTTCTATAGTAGATCCAAATATTCTTAAACAATATAACAAATGCACGTTACATAGTTCAAGTCTGTGTCTTTGTTCTTCTACTTAAAGAGTTTTCCTGATAATTCATTTATTATTCCTGATGAATTTTAGAATCACTTCATCAAGTTCATCAAGTTATAATTACATCATCCCACTTAAGCAGAAGGTATTTAAATGCTGTTCAATATTCCTCTTCTGGGGCCTGAAAAAATTAGAAAGTTTTCTTCTCTGCACAATACCATGCTTGAATTTTTGTTCATTCATTAAGTTACCTAATATTTATTGAGAAAGGGGCAGAAACTTTCTTGAAGAAATAATGGCTGAAAACTTTCCTAATCTGGAGAATAAAACAGACATCCAAATCCAGGAAGCCCAAAGAGTTCCAAATAAGATGAACCCAAATAGACCCCCACCAAGACATGTTATAATTAAAGTGTCAAAAGTTAAAGACAAGGAGAGAATCTTAAAAGCAGCAAGAGAAAAACAACTTATTACATACAAAGGAACCCCCATAAGACTATTAGCAGATTTTTCAGCAGAAACTTTGCAGGTCATAGGAAAGTGGCACGATATATTCAAAATGCTGGGAAAAAGAAAAAACTGCCAACCAAGAATACTCTACCCAGCAAAGTTGTTCTTAAGAATTGAAGGAGAGATAAAGAGGTTTCCGGACAAGCAAAAGTGAAAGAAGTTCACCACCACTAGAATGGGCTTACAAGATATGTTAAAGGGACTTCTTTAAGCTGAAACAAAAGGGCACTAGTTAGTAAAGGAAAAACATGAAAGTATATATCTCATTGGTGAAGGTAAATATATGGTAAAATTCAGAATAACCTAATATTGTAAAGGTGGTGGGTAAATGTCTTATAAAACTAGCATGAAGGTTAAAAGAAAAAATAGTAAAAATAACTGTAACTATAATAATTTGTTAAGGGATACATGAGGTAAAAAGATGTAAATTACGACATCAAAAACATAAAATGTGGGGAAGGGGTAAAAATGTAAAGCTTTATAATGTGTTCAAATTTAAGTTATCAACTTAAACTATTATAAATATAAGTTGTTTTATATAAGCCTCATGGTAACCACAAAGCAAAATCCTAGGGTAAATACACAAAAGGTAAAGATAAAGGAATACAAGCATACCACTACAGAAAATCATTAAATCACAAGGAAGAGAGCAAGAAAAGAAAAAATGAACAAAGGAATCACAAAACAGCCAGAAAACAATTAACAAAATGGCAATAAGTCCACACCTATCAATAATTACTTTAAATGTAAATGGACTAAATTCTCCAAACAAAAGACACAGAGTGGCTGAATGGAAAACAAAAACAAAAACAAGACTCATCTATATGCTGCCTACAAGAGACTCACTTTAGATATAAGGACACACACAGACTGAAAGTGAAGGGATGGAAAAAGATATTCCATGCAAACGAAAACTAAAAGAAAGCTGGGTTAGCTATACTTACATCAGACAAAATACACTTAAGACAAAGACTGTAATATGAGACAAAAAGGTCATTATAATGATAAAGGGGTCAATTCAATAAGAGGGTATAACATTTGTAAATATTTATGTACTCAACACAGGAGCACCTAAATGTATAAAGCAAATATAAACAGACCTCAAGGGAGAAATAGACAGCAATACAATAATATTAGGGGATTTTAATACCCCACTTTCATCAATGCATAGATCATCCCGACAGAAAATCAATAAAAAAAATTGGCTTTGAATGACACGTTAGACCTGATGGACTTAACAGAGACATATACGGGACATTCCATCCAAAAGCAATACAATACCCATTATTCTCAAGTGCACATGGAATATTCTCCAGGATAGATCACAGCCACAAAACAAGTCTTGATAAATTTCAGAAGATTGAAATCATATCAAGCAGACTTTATGACCACAATGGTATGAAACTACAAATCAATTATAAGAAGAAAACAGGAAAATCACAAATATGTGGAGATTAAACAACATGCTACTGAACAGCCAATGGGTCAAAGAAGAAGTCAAAAGAGAAATCAAAAAATACCTTGAGACAGATGAAAATGGAAATACAACATACCAAAACTTATGGGATGCAGCAAAAGCAGTTCTAAGAGGGAAGTTCATAGCACTAAATGCCTACACCAAGAAACAAGAACCATCTCTAATAAAGCACCTGACTTTACACCTCAAGGAACTAGAAAAAGAAGAACAAACAGTCCAAAGCAAGTAGAAGGAAGGAAATAACAAAGATCAGAGGAGAAATAAATGAAATAGGGACTAAAAAGAACTGAATAATGAAATAGAGACTAAAAAGACTAAATAGATCTTAGGAATGATCAATGAAATTAAGAGGTGGTTTTTGAAAAGAGAAAATTGACAAACCTTTAGCTAGACTCGCCAAGAAAATAAGAGAGGATTCAAATAAACAACATCAGAAATGAAAGAGAAAACGTTACAACTGATACCACAGAAATACAAAGGATCATGAGAGACTATTGTGAAGAACTATACATCAACAAATTAGGCAACCTAGAAGAAACAGATGAATTCCTAGAAACATACAACCTATCAAGACTAAATCATGATAAAATAGAAAATCTGAACAGACCAATTACTAGTAAGGAAGTTGAATCAGTAATCAAAAACCTCCCAACAAACAAAAGTGCCAGGACCAGATGGCTTCACTGGTGAATTCTATGAAATCTTTAAAGAACTAATACCAATCATTCTTCAACTCTTCCAAAAAACAGACAATGAGGAAACACTTCAAATTCATTTTACAAGGCCAGTATTACCCTGATTGCAAAAGCAGACAAGGATGCCACAGGAAAATAAAAGTACAGGCCAATATCCCTGATGAAGATAGATGAAAATCCTCAACAAAATATTAGCAAACCTAACTCAACAGTACATGAAAAGGGTCATACACCATGATCAAGTGGGATTTACTCCAGGGATGCAAGGATGGTTCAACATCCACAAATCAATCAACATGATACACCACGTTAACAAAATGAAGGATACAAATCATACGATTATCTCAATAAATGCAGAAAAAGGATTTGACAAAATTAAACATCCATTTATGATAAAAAAACAAAGTGAATATAGAGGGTTCATACATCAACATAATAAAGGCCATATATGACAAGCCCACAGCTAACATCATACAACAGCAAAAAGTTGAAAGCTTTTCCTCTAAGTTCGAGAACAAGGATATCCACTCTTGCTACTTTTATTCATAATGGTATTGGAAGTCATAGCCAGAGAAATTAGGAAAAAGAGTAAAATGTATATCACCACATACCTGTTAGAATGGCTATTATCAAAAAGACAAATAATAAGTGTTCACGAGAATGTGGAGAAAAGGGAACCCTCATGCATTGTTGATGGGAATGTAAATTCGTGCAGCCACTATGGAAAACATTATGGAGGTTCCTCAGAAAATTAAAAATAGAACTACCATATGATCCAGCAATGCCACTTCTGGGTATTTATCCAAAAGAAAGAAAAACACTAACTCGAAAAGATATATGCACTCTTATGTTCATTGCAGTATTGTTTACAATAGCCAAGACATAGAAGCAACCTAAGTGTCCATCAATGGCTGAATAGATAAAGAAGATGTGGTGTATATATATATATATATATAATGGAATATTATTCAGCCATAAAAAAGAGGGAAATCTTGCCATTTGCAACAACAGGGATGGACCTTGAGGGTATTATGCTAAGTGAAATAAGTCAGACAGAGAAAGACAAATACTATATGATCTAAAACAATACAAAACAAACACACAAAAAAACTCATAGATATAGAGAACAGATTGATGGTTGCCAGAGGCAGGGGTTGGGGGGTGGGCAAAATGCATGAAGGTCATCAAGAGGAAAAACTTCCTGTTATAAAATAATTAGTCATGAGATGTAATGTACAGCATGGTGACTATAGTTAATAATACTATATTGTATATTTGGAAGTTGCTAAGAGAGTAGATCTTAAAAGCTCTCATCACAAGAAAAACTATTTTTAACCGTGTATGGTGATGGATATTAACTAGACTTATTGTGGTTATCATTTTGCAATACATACAAATATAGAATCATTATGTTGTACACCTGAAACTAATATAATATGTCAATTATACCTCAATAAAAAAGACAGACAATAAAAAAATAAAAATAAACAGTTTATAGAACAAAAATAAGGAATGAGTCATTTTAATATCTGAGAGAAAAGCTGCTCAGACAGAGGGAACTGCAAGTGCAAAGGCCCCGAAGCAGGAGCACCTTGGTGTGGTTGAGAAACAGTGAGGAGGCCAGTATGGCAGAAGAGACCTAAGTGTGGGAGAGGATAACAGGAGGTGAGATCAGAGAGGTGACAGCGAGGCTGGATCATGTTGCACTCTGGAGATCAGTGTTTAACTTTTGCTCTGAGTAAGCTGGGACATCTTTGGAGTATTTTGAGCCAAGGAGTGACATGATCTGACTTGCATTTTAACAAGATCTAACTGCCTGAGGCAAGGATAGGAAGGAGACAGGACTCTCTTGTGCTAAGTGAGAGATGATGGTGGTTTGGACCAGAATGGGAGCAATGTAGATAGTGTGAAGTGGTCAGATTCTCCACATGTTTAAAATGTACAGCTGATGGGATTTACTAATTAATTAGATGTAGAGTGTAAAAGAGAAAGAGGGGTCAAGGATGAACCCAAGGTTTTTGCCTTAAGCGAAGTGGAAGGATGGAGTTGCCATCGACTGAATGGAGATAGCTGCAGGAGCTCTGTTTGCCCATGTGAAGTTTAACACCCCTGTTAGACATCCCAGTAGAGATTTGCAATAGGCAATTCACGGGGCAAAGGCAGGGATGTGAACTTGTAAGTCACAAGCATATAAGTGGTATTGAAAGACATGAGACTGGATCCAAAGATCACCTTGGGAATGGGTAAAGATAAATAAGACCACAAGTCCAAGGGCTGAACCATGGAAGGTAAGGCAAATGACAAAGAACTAGCAAGTGTAACTGAGGAGAGGAAACCACAAAAGTAAGGCGATCAGATGAGGGTGCTGTCCTAGAAGACAAGTGAAGAAAGCATGTTGAAGAGAAATGAGGGGTCAACTATGTTGAATGATTGGAGAGTCAAGTAAGGTGAGGACTAAGAATTGATCATTGAATTTAGCTGCAAGAATGCTTTTAAAAAGGAAGTTTAATGGAGGGATGAGGGCAAAACCCTGAATGAAATAGTTTCCAGAGAAAACGGGAGGAGAAAAATTAGATAAAGTGAGTATAGATGTGTGGACTTTTTTCTGAAAAGGAAGGAGCAAATGGGATCGTAGCTGGGGTCCTGGGCTTCTAGTGGTGACTGGTGCCTCCAGGGATAAAAGGCAAGTGGAGTTGGCCCTGCTGTGGAGCACATGGAAGTGCTGAGGAGAGGGGGTCAGGGTCTGGGGCTCCTGCCTGACTCCTTCTGATGGTGACATCAGTCCTCCAGAGGGGTGTCTTTCTCCTAGCACACAGGCACTGTGTGACACTTGCCAATGGCAGCCTGAGTGTACAGCAGCATGTTGAATCTGAAAGGGGCTCATAAACCCATGAAGGAATGGTCTGATCTGAAAGAGTGGACAGAAAGATGGGAGTTGAAAGACACCAAGAGACAGAGACCAGGGGCTGGCCCGGTGGTGCAAGTGGTTAAGTGCGCGCGCTCAGCGGCAGCGGCCTGGGGTTCGCAGGTTCCGATCCTGGGCGCGCACCAACGCACCACTTGGTAAGCCACACTGCGGCGGCATCCCATATAAAGCAGAGGAAGACGGGCACGGATGTTAGCTCAGGCCCACTCTTTCTCAAAGAAAAAAAGGGGAGGATTGGCATTGGATGTTAGCTCAGGCCTAGTCCTCCTCACAAAAAAAAAAAAAAGAGAGAGAGACAGAGACCAGCCAGAAGGGTTTCACTGTCCCTTAATTCCCTGTATTCCAGGTACGACCTGCACTTCTCCTCCCTCTGCCTAAAACCTGGGATTATTCAATTGCCTACATGGCCTAGCACCTCAGAGCTAGTTTAACATGTCAAACAATGTCACCCTTCAGCTGATCCTCTGCTAGCGCAACTGTGCGATCATTTGGAGGGAAGTGAGGAAAATGGAGAAACTTGTTTATTTCTTCGGGGCAGAAATTGTGGGCCAAATACAGTCACAATTCTTGTATCACATTTCAGGCACTGTAGAACAAGTTTTTACCTTTTAAAAAACACGCATAAAGCGGGCAAGCATGATTTCAAACAGGTGAGTTTTAAGCAGGGGCTTTACGCTTTAAACACGCTGGTCCCTGTGCAGGTATGAAGCTCAGCTGCTGCTTAAGAATCCTAGTCACCATCTGTCCGTTCGCTCTGCTCCCAAGGAGAGGGAAAAGCTGTTACATAGTGTCAGGGTCTCAGGTCCTACAGCGAGCAGAATGGCCCCCAAGATGTGTACACCCTAGTCCCTGGAACCTGTGGATATGTTACATCATGTGGCAGTGGGGACTGTGCAAATGTGATTAAAGTTATGGACTTTACCAAGGGGAGATAATCCTGGGTTTCATGTAAGCCCAGTCTAATTCAATGGGTCTCTAAAAGTGGAGGCTTTCTCCAGGTGAAAGCAGAAGAGCTTTGGCAGAAGGTGAGTTGGGGAGATTTGAAGTGTGAGAGCAGGACAGACCAATGCTGCTTTGAAGACAGAGAGACAATGTGATCAGGAACGCAGGGGGCCTTAAGGAGCTGAGAGAGACTCCCAGCTGACAGCCAGCAAGGAAACGGGGACTTCAGTACTACCCGGAAGGAACTGATGCCTGCCAACAACCTGAATGAAGGTAGAAGGGGCTCTTCCCCAGAGCCTCCAGATAACAGCCAGGCCCGTCAGCACCTCGATTTCTGCCTTGGGAGACCCTGTGCAGAGAACCAACTGAGCCCACCTGCCTGGACGTCTGACCCACACATGCTGCCAGATAATAAATGAGGGTTCTTTTAAGCCACTAAGTTTGTGATAATTCGTTACAGTAGCAATAGAACAATCATAAAATTTCCATGTAAGGAATTCTCTTAGCAAGCTCCCCGAACCACCATATTTACTGAAGTAGGTTTATAGATAGCTTTTATTATTTTAAGAAATTTCTTCTATTCCTAACTTGCTAATTTTTATGGAATATTCTGGATCCATTGTGGTAATCATGTGGCTTCTCTTCTCTAGTCAGTGTTATGGGCTGAATTGTGTCCCCCCAAAATTCATATGCAGAAGCCCTAACCCTCAGTACCTCAGAATGTGAGTCTGGAAATAGGGCCTTTAAGACGTGGTTAAGTTCAAATGGGGTTGTTAGGGTGGGCCCTCATGCAATCTGACTAGTGTCCTTATACAAAGACACCTGATAATAGGCTCCAGGGCTGCACACACACAGAGAAAAGGCCATGTGAGGGCACAGCAAGCCAAGGAGAGAGGACACCAATGCTGTGGACGCATGGATCGTGGACTTCCAGCCTCCAGAACTGTGAGAAGTAAAGTTCTGTTGTTTAAGGCACCCAGCCTGTGGTATTGCGTTATGGCAGCACTAGCAGGCTAATATAGTTAGTTAAGTGTTATAAATTGAATTAGATTTCTAAATTTGAACTACTCTTGTAAATTTGAACAAATGGACTACTTTGTTATTATGTATGTTTTTATTCACTGCCATATTCAACTTGATAATATTTTATAGAGGATTTTTGCCCCTATGTTTGTTAAATAAAATTGGCTTACAATTTTATTTTCCTTTACTGAGTTTATTTTGTTTTGATGTCAAGGTTATAAAATGTCAAGTCACATAGCATGAGTGGGGTACTCTCCCTTTTCATTATAATACTTTATATAAGACAGTAATGTATTTCTTAAATGTTAACTACTACTAATGCCTAAAATCTGGTGATCTTTCTGGAGGGCACCCTTATATTCTTTCATGTTATTTTATCTAATTTTCTCCTTATTCTTGGATCAATTTTATGTTTTGTTGAAATTTTTTCATTTTATTTAATTTTTATTTGTGAGTTTTATCTTTAATTTTAATAATTTTTACCTACTTCATTGGTCCTTTCAACCAAAAATTAAAATTTATATCTTAATCATCCCTTTGTTTCTTTCATAATGATTTTCTACTTTTATATTTATTATTTCTTTTCTTCAATTTCTTTGAATTTACAGTGTTTTTCTTGTGCTAACTTGTTAATTTGAACACAACTTATTTCCAATCTTTTTTATTTTCTAATATATGCAATTACAGTTTTACATATCTTTCTTTTTTGTACTCCACTGGGCAGGGCAGTCACAGGGCCAGCCCACATCCAGGGGATGGGAGGGACATCCAAGGATCCGTGGCCATTTATGACCCATTGCATAGGTGAAGTACAGGACAGTGGGAAGTGGCAAGGCCAGGACACAGACCAGATCTGACCAATGATCGTTCCCTTTCTGCCATTCATTACCCTCAGGCCCTCAGGAACGCGTCTGTGTCCACGATGGAAGGGTGTCCTCCAAGATGACTTCTAAGTGTGTATTTTCAACCCCAGCCTCACTTCTTTTTTTTTTTGATTGAGACATAATTGACATATTACGTTATATTAGTTTCAGGTGTACAACATATGATTCAATGTTTGTAAACATTGTGAAATGATCACCACAATAAGTCTAGTTAACATTTGTCACGTACATAGGTACAAAATTTTTTTTCTTGTGATGAGAACTTTTAGGAGCTACTTTCTTAGCAACTTTCAAATATGCAATATAGTATTATTAATTATAGTCACCATGCTGTACATTACATCCCCAAGACTTATTTATTTTATAACTGGAAGTTTGTATCTTTTGACCCCTTTCACACACTTTGTTCACCCCCTCCCCCCACCCCTGGTAATCATCAATCTGTTCAGTGTAGCTATAAGGTCTTTTTTTTTTTTTTAAGATTCCATGTGTCGGTGAGATGATACAGTATTTGCCTTTCTCTGTCTGACTTACTTCACTTAGCATAATGCCCTCAAGGGCCATCCATGTTTTCGCAAATGGCACAATCTCCTTTTTTATGACTGAATACCATTCATTGTGGTCACATCTTCTTTATCCCTTCATCCATCGATGGACACTTAGGTTTGCTTGCATGTCTTGGCTATTGTAGATAATGCTGAATAAACATGTGGGTGCATTTATCTTTTCGAGTTAGTGTTTTTGTTTTCCTTGGATGAATACCCAGAGTGGCATTGCTGGATCATATGGCAGTTTTATTTTTAATTTTTTGAGGAATCTACATACTGTTTTCTATAGTGACTGCACTAATTTACATTCTGCCCAACAGTGCACAAGGGTTCCCTCTTCTCCACAGCCTTGCCAACATTTGTTGTTTCTTGTTTTGATAATAGCAATTCTAACAGGTGTGAGGTGATGTCTCATTGTAGTTTTGATTTGCATTTCCATGATGATTAGTGATGTTGAACACCTTTTTATGTACCTATTGGCCATCTGTTTGTCTTCTTTGGAAAAATGTCTATTCAGATCCTCTGCCGTTTAAATCAATTTTTTTTTTTTGCTATTGAGTTATATGAGTTCTTTATATATTTGAATTTTAACCCCTTATCAGATTTATGATTTGCAAATATTTTCTCCCATTCCATAGTTTGTCTTTCCATTTTGTTGATGGTTTTCTTTGCCATGCAGAGGCTTTTTTTGATATAGTTCTACTTGTTTATATTTGCTTTTGTTGCCTTTGCTTTTGATGTCAAATCCAAAAGATCATCGCTGATGTCAAGGAGCTTATTGTCTATATTTTCTTCTAGGAGTTCTAGCGTTTCAGGTCTTATGTTCATCTTCAAACCATTTTGAGTTAATTTTTGTGTATGGTATAAGATAGTGGTCCAGTTTCATTCTTTTGCATGTGGCTGTCCAGTTTTCCCAACATTTATTGAAGAGATTGTCCTTTCCTATTGTATATTCTTGGCTCCTTTGTCATAGAATAATTGACCACATGTGTGTGGGTTTATTTCTGGGCTCTCTATTCTATTCCATTGATCTGTGTGTCTGTTTTTATGCCAATACCATACTGTTTTGATTACTATAGCTTTGTAATATCGTTTGAAATCTGGAAGTGTGATGTCTCCAGCTTTGTTCTTCTTTCTCAAGATTGCTTTGGCTATTTGGGGTCTTTTGCGGTTCCGTACAAATTTTAGGATAGTTTTTCTATTTCTGTGAAAAACACCATTGGAATTTTGGTGGGGGTTGCATTGGATCTGTAGATTGCTTTGGGTAGTATGGACATTTTAACAATATTAATTCTTCCAGTCCATGAGTATGGAACATCTTTCAATTTATTTGTGTCTTCTTTAATTTCTTTCATCAATGTCTCATAGTTTTCAGTGTACAGGTCTTTCACCTCCTCAGTTAAATTTATTCTTAGGTATTTTATTCTTTTTTGATTCAATTATCAAAGCTTTACATTTCTAGTTGCCTTTTTAGCTCATCATACAAATGTTGATATATGATACTGCCATTCAGTTCTAAATGTTTTTCAAAATCTATTATGATTTTTCCTTGATGCATGAATTATTGATAAGTATGTGCATGTGTCTGTGTGTGTTTTCTCCAAATTGCTAATGCTATTGCACTATGAGCAGAGTCAAGAAATGGGGTTTATATGATGTTGACTTCTGAAATTTGTTAAATCCTCTCCCAAAGCTTACTGTTATGTGATCAATTTTTTTTTGTAGAAGTGGAATTATTGGTGAAAGGTATAAGCATGTTTAGACAACTGTTAACATATTGCCATGATGCTTTAGAAAGCTTCACACCCACCAGCAGAGAATGATAACACTAGATTAAAGAAAATTGTCTGTCTGATATATTGCAATCTAGAATATCTTGGAATGAATAGAATTTTATTTGAATCTTAGTGAGACTGAACAAGATTTCATAAATTCGTTGAGTATTTGTGTCTCATATTTTGTTAATTCCCTGATTGTGACTATTACTAATTTTCCATTGGGTTTTAGTCTTTTATTGATTGATAAAGATTCTACATAAGATTTTTAAGAAATAAACTTTTGGGGCTGGCCCTGTGGCTTGGTGGTTAAGTGCGCGCGCTGCGATGCTGGCAGCCCGGGTTCGGATCCCGGGTGCGCATTGAGGCACCACTTCTCTGTCCATCCTGGGGCCGAGTCCCACATACAGCAACTAGAAGGGTGTGCAGCTATGACATACAACTATCTACTGGGGCTTTGGGGGCAAAAAATAAAATAAATAAAATCTTTAAAAAAAAAAAAAAAAAAAGAAAGAAACTTTTGGGGCCGGCCCAGTGGTGTAGTGGTTAAGTTCACATGCTCTGCTTTGGTGGCCCAGGATTCACAGGTTCAGATCCCAGGTGTGGATGTACACACAGCTCATAAAGCCATGTTGTAACAACATCTCATATACAAAGTAGAGGAAGATAGGCACAGATGTTAGCTCAGGGATAACTTTCCTCAGAAAAAGAGGAAGACTGGCAACAGATGTTAGCTCATGGCTGATCTTCCTCACCAAAAAAAATAAAATAAGTAAACTTTTGTCAAACATGATCAATTTTTGTAAATATTTCAAAAGTATTTGCATTCTCTATTTGATGGATAATGGGTTCTATATATGTCCACCAGGTCTAGCTTGTATAATTGTGTTGTTCGAATCTTCTATACTCTTCTATACTCTTAGTTTATTGTACTGGATCTATCAGTTTATGGGGGAAACATATTAAAAATCCCCACTATTATTGTGGATGTCAATTTCTACTTAAAATTTTGTTGATATTTGCTTTATATTTGAATCCATATTACTTTCCTAGTGAATTATTTTTTTATCATTTCATAGTAACTCCTTCTATCCCTGTTAATGTTTTTTAAGTTGAACTTTATATTCTGAGATAATTGTAGAGTCACATGCAGTTGTAAGAAATAATAGAGAGAGACTCATGGACCCTTTATGCATTTCCTCCAGTGGTAACATCTTGCAAAACTATAGTGCAACATCATGACCAAGATATTCACATCAAGACAGTCAAGATACAGAGCATTTCCATCACCAAAGGGATCCCCCATTGCACTTTTATAGCCACATTCATGCTCCTTCCTACCTTCCCTTAACCTCTGGCAACCACTAGTCTGTTCCCCATTTCTACAATTTTGTCATTTCGAGACAGTTATATAAATGGAATCATACTATATGTAACCTTTTGGAGTTGGCTTTTCTCACTCAGCATAGTCCAGTTGTGGACTATTATGAAAAGATACTTGTGTACAGGTATTTGTGTGAACATAAGTCTTCATTTCTCTGGGATAAATGCGCAGGAGTGCAATTGCTGGGTCGTAGGGTAAGTCCATTTTCAGTTTTAAAAGAAACTGCCAAACTGTTTTCCATTGAAAATCCCACCAGCAATGTATGAGTAATCCAGTGTCTCCATACCTCATCAGCATTTGGTGTTGTCTCTACTTTTAGCACCATTTTGATAAGTGTGTAGTGATATGTCATTGTGGTTTTAATTTGCCTTTCCTAATAACTATGATGTTGAACATCTTGTCACGTGCGTGTTTACAATGTGTATAGCTTCTTTTGTGAAGTGTCTCTTCTTGTCTTTTATCCATTTCTAATTGAATTTTTCTTATTTTGAGTTTGAGAGTTCATTATATATTCTAGATACTAAATTTTCGCTGGAAATGTTGTTTGCAAATACTTTTTCCTAATCTGTAGTTTATTATTGCATCAGCTTAACAGGGTCTTTCGCAGAGCAAAAGCTTGTCATTTTGACAAAGCCCAATTTATCAACTTTTATGGATCACGCTTTTGGTGTTAAGTCTAAGAACTCTTCGCCTAGCCCTAGGTCCTGAAGATTTTCTTCTATGTTTTTTTCTAAAAGATTTATAGTTTTATGTTTTATGTTTAAGTCAGTGATCCATTTTGAGTCTGGCTCCCTGCCCAAAGCCTAACCCAAGCTTTACATTGTCCCTGTTGTCCCAGGGCAGAAACTCAACTCAAACTGGATATTCTAGGGTTTGCATTTTGCAACATCTCTCTCCTAGTATTTATTTTATATTATATTAATAATTAGTATTATAAGTACTAATTATTATATTAGCATTTACATTAGTATTACTAATTCTATTTTATTACTAAATATTATTTTGTATTAGCATTGTGACTACATTGTGAGATGAAAATATATTATTTCAAAGTCCAGAATATAGACAAATATTTACCAATTCTGACTTATCTGGTATCTCAATTGTCACACAGGAGAAGATTCAAGATTTCCAAAAATAAAATACTGTTCAAGAAATGACACCACAGAACACTATGAGGCTCAGTTATAAATAATACATATATTAATGTAAACACTGAACATTGATTTAACCAAAAATCATGATATAACTGTACTGGGAGGATAGGTAGAGAGAAAGACTAAGTGGCTGGATAGAAGAAATAAATTCTAATTTTTTCATATCAAAAAATAAATAGATCTAAAATTAAAAATCATAAATAGGAATTTAAGCATGTTATTTTGAAATCTGGAGATAATTACTAGAAGAAATAGAGGAAAGATTTGAAAATGACTCTTTCTGTAGGAGAGTGGCAAGAGATGGGAAAGAGGGTTACAGTTTTTCATTAAAAGTCTTACAAAACTATTTGACTTTTATAATTATTTACGTATGTAGCTTTAATAACATAAAAATTATTTTTTTAAAAAAGGCAACAAGTTGCCAAAGGCAGTTCTAAACCATGCCGTGCAGTCTTCTGTCTTCGGAACATTGATATTAAGAACAATGGCTACTCAAGTTTTTTCTAAGGGAAATGGACTGGGAAATAAAAGTGGCCACCAGACCGAAGAAGACTGCGTGCTCCCATGCTTCAGTGAACCCGCCTGGAGGCACGTGTGTGCAGAAGGAAACTGCAGCTATCTTGTGGTGAGCTTTGGACATCAGGCTTACTAGTTAGAGCCCACATGCCCAGGAAAGAATGGAATCTGATAACTAGAGCTCTCCACACACATGGGGTTGATGTCAAGTTTAGACGTGGTACCAAGGGTCCCACCAAAGAATTGGTGGCATTGGACAAGAACTGGCTAGGGGTGGACCTGATTTGTCCATAGATAAGCTACAGACCCTTAAGACAGCTTGCATCCACTTTTACGGGGCAAAGGACTCAGTCATCTCTGAGGTTGACATGCTGATACTTGAGACAGAATTTCTATTCCAAGGTGGAGAACGGGGTTCTGAGAGCTGTGGGCCCAGGGGCTGGGGTTGGGGGTTGTTCTGTTTTGGAAGTTAGCTCCCCTCAGAAAGGGCAAGAGCCCTGGACAGGCTGGAGAGGGTGAGGGAGAATGGGGGATGTCTCAGCTCTGGAGCCCGTGGCCCTCTCCCCTGCAAGGTCCCAGCAGAGCTCTCCTACCAAAGCAGCTCTGCATGAACGCGGGGCAGCCACTCTCACGGGGGCAGCACGTGGCACCCAGGACCTATTCCTGAGTGATGGCAAGTGAGGTGACAGAGTCTTCCATGGTGGGAACCAGATTTTAAGCACTTTTATGTCCCTACCCCAGCTTCTCTCCCCACGCCCTGACAAGTGCATACGTGTCCTTCGCACAGCACTCATTCAACAAATCAACAAACATTCGTTTCAACTGAAAATACAAGCCTTAGTCTCGCAGAACTCCACTTTGTATGTGACAGAAAATACTCTATTCGCAAACAACTTCCCCCATCCCGAGAAATGCATGCTTTTAATGAAGGAATTGTTAGGTCAGGAGGGTTCTACAGAAAAATCCTTGTCTTTTAATCAAAACTTCAAATTGAGTTCTATTAATTTCCCAAGTTACTAAATTTGCCAAATTCTTAAAAATAAAGAAATGGCCTGGGGCCGGCCCAGTGGCGTAGCGGTTAAGTGCGCGTGCTCCACTTCGGTGGCCCAGGGTTCGTGTGTTGGGATCCCAGGCATGGGCAGACACGCCACTTGTCAAGCCATGCTGTGGCGGAGTCCCATATAAAGTAGAGGAAGATGGGCACGGATGTTAGCTCAGGGCTAATCTTCCTCACAAAAATAAAATAGATAGATAGATAGATAGATAGATAGATAGATAGATAGATAGATAGATAGATAGATAGATAAGGAAGAGGCCTGTTTTAAGAGTTCACATTTGTTAGGGGAAAATTTTTTAAGTTGTTTCCAGGAATTAGTCAAATCTAATGGAAAAATTAACACAAACATCAAAGATTAAGGTTTTAAAAAGTTAAAATAAAAACCAACTTCTGGGACCAGATTCCTGGTCTAGATTAGTGCCCTGGATAGATTTTATTCAATGATATAGTGGTTACTATCTGAAAAGACTCCATAACTCAGGGAAAAAAAAAAAATCTCAGATAAGAAAAGGAATTGTGAAAGCATTCATCACCTTAGAAATCCTTCAGTACCTTCCTCACTCCACGCTTTTTTTTTTTTAAGACAATTTTTTCGGAGCAGTTTTAGGTTCACAGCAAAATTGAGAGGAAAGTAGAGATTTCCTATACACCACTGCCCTCTTCCACTGTCAACATCCCACCAGAGTGGGACATTTGTCACAGTTGATGAACCTACACTGACACATCATAACCACCCAAGGTCCCCAGGTGACCTTAGGGTCACCCTGTGTTGTACATTCTATGGGTTTAGACAAATGTATAATGACAGGTATCCACCATTACAGTACCATACAGAGGAGTTTCATTGCCGTAAAATTCCTCTGTGATCCACTTACTCATCCATCCCTCCCCCCAGCCCCTGGCAACCACTCATCTTTTTACTGTCTGCATAATTTTACCTTTTCCAGAATGTCATAGAGTTGGAAACATACTGCATGCAGCCTTTTCAGATTGGCGTCTTTCATGTAGTAACATGTATTTGTTTCTTCCATATGTTTTCATGGCTTGATAGCTCATTTCCATCTCATGCTTTCTCAAAGAAATATATATTAACCTATTCAATATGCAAACAAAATCTCATCCTCTTAATATCTGGACTATTCACTGTCTAATTCCAATTTAGGAACAAAATTTCATAAATATTTATTTTAGCTTAATATTCAGCAGAGTGTTACAAAGTAAGTTGACAAGTATGAGAAATGTCATGCATCTATAGCTACAGCTCGGTAAAAGAAGAAAGAAGGAAGGGAGAAATAAAGAAAGAATGAGAGGGAGGCAGGGAGGAAAGCCAGAGGGCATTTTCTTGGTTTCAGCTTTCTCTTGTTGTCTAAAACACAAAATAGGAGAATCAAGTTCCCTTGAAGAAGTGAAATACCAAAATATAGGGAAATTAAGACTACTTTTATTCTTCGTTACCTTGATTCCTGCCTTCCTTCAGTCTATTCTCCACAAAACAGCAAGAACGATCTTAAAACATAGATTAAATCACCTCATTCTTTCCCCTGTATAAACCCCTCTGATGGTTTCTCAGAGCACTGAGAATAAAAACCCAAATGACTTATCTCCCCCAAAAGGCCCATAGCCCTGTCTCTGCAGGACTACCAAGAGCTTATTTGGGCCTAGGTTAAAAACAAAAAATTCTGGATGATTTGTTTGATAGTCACCATAGTTAAGCTTGAGCTGCTTTCTGGATGACCAGACTCCAATAATCCATATAGACGGTGCCCCCTCACTCTCAGCCCCTGCCTATCTCTCCTGTGACTCTCCTCTAAGTACAGTCATGTGCCACATAACGACGTTTCGGTCAACAATGGACCGCATATACGACAGTGGTCCCATAAGATTATAATGGAGCTGAAAAATTCCTATCGCCTAGTGACATCACAGCCATTGTAATGTAGTGCAATGCATTACTCACATGTTTGTGGTGATGCTGTGCAAACAAACCTACTGTTCTGCCAGTCATATAAAAGTATAGCACATACAATTATGTACAGTACACAATACTTGATAATAAACGACTGTGTTATTCGTTTATGTATTTACTATATTATACTTTTCATCATTATTTTAGAGTAAAAAGTTATAGTAAGCTAAGGTTAATTTATTGTTGAAGAAAGAAAAACTTTTTTATAAATTTAGTGTAGCCTAAGTGTGCAGTGTTGATAAAGTCTACAGCAGTGTCCAGTGATGTCCTAGCCTTCACATTCAGTCACCACTCACTCACTGACTCACCCAGAGCAACTTCCCATCCTGCAGGCTCCATTCCTGGTAAGTGCCCTGTACAGGTGTACCATTTTTTTTATCTTTTATACTGTATTTTTACTGTAACTTTTCAATGTTTAGATACACAAATACCATTGTGTTACAATTGCCTACAGTATCCAGTACAGTAAGATGCTGTGCAGGTTTGTAGCCTAAGAGCAATAGGCTATACCATACAGCCTAGGTATGTAGTAGGCTATTCTATCTAGGTTTGTGTAAGTACACTCTAGGATGTTCGCACAATGACGAAAATGTCTAATGACATATTTTTCAGAATGTCTCCCTGTCATTAAGCGACACATGACTGTACCTCCCTCCAGCCATTCAAATCTGTTTTTGCTTGCTCACACACTTTAGTCTCTTTTATGATTTGGAGGTGCTACATATGCTACCTCCCAGATCTGGAATGTTCTCCCTCCCACCCTTCAAATGGCTAGTTCCTAGGGCCTCATCTCTACATTATTCTATTCCTAAACTAGCTCCCTCCCTGCCCCTCATTTTCTCTTTCCCAGTCCTTTGTTGTTTCTTTCATAGTACTTAAAATTTAAGTGATTTCCTTTGTCTATTTATTTTTTTCACATCTGTCCCTGACAACAAGGGCAGTATCCAGTCAGCTAGTACATCACCTGGTACATTATAGGCTCTCAATAAATATTTGTTGAGTGAACACATAATTTAGGAAGCCACTTAATGAAAGTAGAGTCCTCCTGAATCAAGAAAAACAACATCAGTGATGAAGAGGAAGAAAGCACTTAAGAATGTCGGGAAAAGAAAGCACAGTTTGGGGATCAGTAAGTGGCCAGGGACTGTCTTTGATGACTTGAAAAAAGCAGTCATTTAGAAAAATAAACTTTGATCTTTGTGAAAAGATTCATCTTCCCTTAGTCTAGAGAAGCAGACATGCTTCCACAGGGCTGTGATGGAAAGTGCCTCAAGCCCTTCCACCAACTTCTGATACCGATGCTTTGCCCTGGAGGGTATCATGCATGCTAATGTCACTCATGAAAGGAGATAGTAATAAAAAGTTATCAGATTGTAAAGGACTGCATGCTTAGATGCTTCAGAAGACAGCCCTATGTACATATTGGTGACCCGTAGTTTTAGGAACTGAGGATCTAGAGACTAGAATTGACATAGTTGGATCCTCCGTGCATACAAATCATGACGATCACAACACCTGTAACTCAGATGAGGTTGAGTTTTAGTTTATGATAAGAGAATTGTCCAGGGAAACCCAAATCAAAGTGTTTATAGCTAAGAAAAAACTGATGGCAAGATAGATAGAATTCTTTCCTTTTTGCCCACAGATACCCCTTAAACACTATAAAAAGAGAAGCCTGTGGTTTTGTCCTGTCACAATGACTCTATTAATGATATTTCCTGGTCAACAGCAGAGAATCTGTGGTGAAGCTCAAACATGATTCTAGCTTGGGACAGGTAGTTTGAGTCTAGAGAAGGACCAGAAACCCAGGTCAAGTTGAAGAAAAGGAGTGAACACAACTTCAGCTATGAAACACAACTTTCAGCTATGAAAATACTAAATATTTAGAAGTTCAATGACACACTAAAACACTACGGTGCCCCAAACCTCCCCAAATACTGCCGCCACTATCCTTACTGAAGAGGTGGCAGGTCCTCAGACAGCCAACAGAAGATGGCTGGTATGGTGCTTGCCAAACAATCAAAGATGTCCCACAAATGCATAAGAGTGAGTAAGATCAATTACAGATGATTCTTGGGAAAAATAATTCTGGAACATAGCTCTTTCTCACAGGAAAAGATATGCTGGATTTTCCTCTCAAGGGGGAACCTGTAAGTCCAACCAGAGTGCCCTTTGAGTGAGCAACCACCTGGCATTGGATCCCAAGAGTTCTTCTGAGTAACAGATGGTCATGTGACACAGCGGGAAGAAGCAGAGAGTGGGGAAATTTTAGAGCATCAGATAAGTGCATCTGGACTTAAGCTTCCATTCCAAGGATATTGGTGGGTCAGATGAGAGAGATGAAGTCAAATGGGCATAAACTGGCAAGACACTAGAACAGAATTTAGTGGGAGCAACAGATGGAGCAAAGGGCAGTGACTAAGGTCATTTCTACAAACAGAACCAGCCTTGAACGTCCTGGGGAGTCTGGCTGACAGGGTTGGGGTTAGCTGTCTTAACATTTTCTTTGGCCACCCTTAACTCCAACAATTCTAACTTAATTCCACAAAGTCTGAAAAAAAGAAAATTTCAACAGAGAAAATTCTTCTATTTTATTTACAATAACAGTAATCAAGCAATCCATCCAAAGTTCAGAACAATGATGATACTAGAGAAAGAATATGACACAGTATTAAGGGAGAATTAGCAAAACTTAGAAAACTAATTAAATTAAATAAAACTAAATTGATAGATTTCTACAAATAGTTAACTCAATTACTATCTAATTACAGGATTTGGTTAAGGCTCTCTAATGTACCAATGTAAATGAAACTCTGCAAGCAGTTCTCTTTGAAAATTAACTGGGTGGTTTAAAGAAAGAAAAAAAAGTCTTTAAAACAAGAAAGTCACAAGAATACACAAGTATTTAGTAAATCTGCTAATGATGTAAGTAATGTCGTATTAAATGGTCATTAGAACTGTCAAAGTAATAAAGGGTAGCCAAGAAAAAATAAACAAAAAGGAAAGCCTACTGAACCTGGTGTCAGAAGTCCTAATTTCTAATACTGATTTCTCAGTCTGCTAATTGGATGACTTGAGGTAAGTCCCTTAATTTCTTTGGGAATTTTTTTTCCTTGTAATTAAGCTTAGTTATGTCAGTCTATTCTATTTTTGATTGCCTACTATATGCCATGAACTTTTTAGGACAATGGGAAAGCACCAATGAGTAAAACATAGCTGCATTCTATGAGTATGATAAGTTAAAACACTGCATTACATAGTGATATATACAGTGATGGAAATATATCCAAAACGAAAAGTCTGTTGTCATTTGCTATGGACTGAATGTTTGTGTCCCCCTAAAACTCATATGTTAAAACCCTAATCCCCAGTGTGATGATATTTAGAAGTGGAACGTTTGGGAGATAATTAGGTCATGAGAGTGGAGCCCTAACTAATGAGATTAGTGCCCTTATAAAAAGAGCCATGAAAGAGACAATCTCTCTCCTCCATGTGAGGATACAGCAAGAAGGCAGCCACCTGCAAAACAGGAAGTGGGTCCTCACCAGATCCTGAATTGACAGCACCTTGATCTTGGACTACCCAGCCTCCAGAACTGTGAGAAATAAATGTTTGTTTTTAAACCACCCAGTCTATGGTATTTGTTATAGCAGGCCAAGCAGACTAAGATAGTCATTCATACAATAGACGTTTTATGAACTCCTTCAGCCCCTAGCATTGCATTAGTCCGATCTCTTGCCAACACTGCAACAAATGCTGGTTTTGAATATAGTAAGTCTTCAGCACTTTCCTGGTTGTAGCATCATATTAAATATACTGTCCAAGGAGAATAGTTAGAAGATGGCAGCATAGGAGGATCCTGAGCTCGCCTCCCCCCATGAACATAACAAACCTACAACTATGTGTGAAATAATTTCCTCTGAGAGAGATCTAGAAACTGGATGAAAACAACCTCCACAACAAGGAAAAATACAGAGAAAGGTGGAAGAGGCAGAAATACACACCCTAGGAAAAGAACCACACCCTAGCAGAGGTACTTCATGGGAGCATCTCAAAGGTATGGAGCTTTTCCCAGAGGAGTGGGAGACTCAACCTACACATTAGGCACTCCAGCCCTTAGCTCCAGCACAAGAGAGATGAGACCCCAAAATACCTGGATTGAAAACCAATGGGGAATATGCCCAGGAAAACTATAGAACTTCAGGAAAAGGAAAGCATGCTCTTAAAGGGACCACGCACAGACTCACTCAACCTGGAAACCAGAACAAAAACACCAGATAGAAAAGTGCATAGTCCGCTGGTAAAAGAGACTCACTTACTGAGCTCCAGGGTGAGCCCTGGAGGGGAAAGTGGTGGCTGGGGCCCCTCCCACAGGGACTGAGACACTGGCGGCAGCTATTTTTGTGACCTAGTTCAGCCATGCTAACATAGATGCTGGCAGGTGCCATTTTGGAATCCTTCCTCTAGCCCGTTAGTGCAGGAGCCTGCCTTACCCACTAGATCACCTGAGGCAATCTGGCACAGCCAAGTAGCACAGGCAGCCCACAGGGACCTGCCCCACCTACCAGTGAGCCCACAGCAGACTTGCACCACTGGGCTGCACACCCAGCCACACTGGGGCACCTGCCCCACCCACCAGCACACCCCAGGCAGTTGTGCACCACCTCATTGCATAACCAGCCTACACCAGAGGCCTGCCCTGCCCAAGAGTGAGCTAGGCTAGGCCACACACTCAGCCACAACGGGGTCCTGCCCCACCAACCAGCATGCTGAGGCAGTCATGCACTGCCAGGATTCACAGCCAGCCCTCACTAGATGTCTTCCCAGCCAAGAGTGAAACACCAACAGCTGTGCTGCCAGGTCGTACACCCAGCTGCACCAGGGGCCTGCCTCACCCACCAGAGAGCCGGCAACAGTCCCAGGCCACACAGCCAGCCACAACGGGGGCCTTCCCTGCCCACCAGTGTGCCCGAGGAAGTTGAGCGCTGCTGGGCCAGGCAGCCAGCACCATCAAGGGCCTGCAGCAGTTGCACACCCCTGGGCCTCATAACCAGCCACACCAGGGAGCCTGACCCACTCACCAGGGAACCCACAGTAGTTGTGTGCCACCAGGCCTCACAGCAGGCTGCGCCAAGGGCCTGCCCTGCCCATTAGTGCACCTAAAGCAGCTGCACATGGACAGACCTCACAACCAGTCAGCCCAGGGGCCTGCCCTGCCTACCCGCACACCTGCAGCAATAGCGGCCCCGCCACAATAAAAGGGCACATGCAGCCCAAACAGGAGACACCTCTGAATCATTTGGCATGGGTGATGAGAAGGGAGCATGCTGCTGGGCCCCATAAGACATCTCCTACATAAGGCCGCATTTCCAAGATCTGGAGATGTAGCTGATTTACCTAATACATAGAAATAAGCACAGAGAGGTAGACAAAGTGAGGATACAAGGGAATATGTCCCAAATAAAAGAACAGGACAAATCCTCAGAAAAAGAACTAAATGAAACAGAGATAAATAATCAATCTGATAAAGAGTACAAAGTAATGGTCATAAGGATGCTCACTGAACTTGGGAGAAGAATAGATGAACACAGTGAGAACTTCAACAAAGAATTAGAAAATATAAAAAAGAACCAATCAGAGCTGAAGAATACAATAATGGAAATAAAAAGTTCACTAAAGGGAATCAACAGCACAGTAGATGATGCAGAACAGATCAGCAATCTGGATGACAGAGTAGAGGAAATCACCCAAGTGGAACAGAAAAATGAAAAAAAGAATTAAAAAGAATGAGGACAGTTTAAGGGACCTCTGGGACAACATCAAGCATACTAACATCCATATTATAGGCATCCCAGAAGGAGGAGAGAGACAAAGGAGTAAATAACTTATTTGAAGAAATAATAGCTGAAAACTTCCGCAACCTGGGGAAGAAAAGAGATATCCAGGTACAGGACGCACAGAGAGTACCAAACAAGATGAATCCAAAGAGGCCCATACCAAGACACATTATAATTAAAATGTCAAGAATTAAAGATAAAGAGAGAATCTAAAAGCTGCAAGAGAAAAGCAACAAGTTACATGTAAGGGAAACCCAATAAGGCTATCAGCTGACTTTTCAGCGGAAAACTTACAAGCAAGAAAAGAGTGGCATGATATATTCAAAGTGCTGAAAGGAAAAAAACCTACAACCAAGAATACTCTATCTGGCAAGGTTATCATTCAGAATGGCAGGAGAGATAAAGAGTTTCCCAGACAAGCAAAAACTAAAAGAGTTCATCATCACTAAGCCGGTCTTACAATAAATGTTAAAGGGACTTCTTTAAGTGGAAAAGAAAAGGCCATGAATAGAAATAAGAAAATTATCAAAGAAAAAATATCACTGGTAAAGGCAAATATATAGTAAAGATAGAGGATCAACCACCTATAAAGCTAATATGAAGGTCAAAAGACAAAAGTACTAAAATCATCTATACCTACAATAAGAGCTTAAGGGATACACAAAATTAAAAGAGGTAAAATATGATGTCAAAAACATAAAATGTGGGAGGGAGAACGAAAATGTAGGGCTTTTAGTATGAGGTCAAACTTAAGAGACCATCAACTTAATACAGATTGCTATATACATAGGTTGTCATATATGAACCTCAGAGTAACCACAAACCAAAACCTTAGAATAAAAACACAAAAAATAAAGAGAAAGGAACCCAAACATAACACTAAAGAAAGTCATCAAATCACAAAGGAAGAGAGAAAGAGAAGAAGAAAGGAACAGAGAAGAACTACAAAAACATCTAGAAAAAAAGGAAAAAAGGAGAAGAAGAAAGGAACAGAGAAGAACTACAAAAACATCTAGAAAAAAAGTAACAAAGAGACAATAAGTACATACCTATCAATAATTACTTTAAGTGTAAATGGACTAAATGCTCCAATCAAAAAACAGCTGGATGGATAAAAAAATAAGACCCATATATATGCTGCATACAAGAGACACACTTCAGATCTAAAGACACACACAGACTGAAAGTGAAGGGATGGAAAAAGATACTCCATGCAAATGGAAATAAAAAGAAAGCTGGAGTAGCAATACTTATATCAGACAAAATAGACTTTAAAACAAAAACTGTAGCAAGAGACAAGAGGGCATTACATAATGATAAAGGGAACAATCCAACAAGAGGATATAACATTTGTAAATATCTATGCGCCAAACATAGGAGCATCTAAATACATAAAGCAAATATTGACAGACATAAAAGGAGAAATAGTAATATAATAATAGTAGGGGAATTTAACCCACACTTACATCAATGGAGAGATCATCCAGATAGAAGATCAATAAAGAAATACTGGCCTTAAATGACAATTTGACCAGATGGACTTAATAGATATATACAGAACATTCCATCCCAAAACAGCAGAATACACATTCTTTTGGAATGCACATGGAACATTCTCTAGGATAGATCAAATGTTAGGTGACAAAACAAGTCTCAATAAATTTAAGATTGAAAAAATATCAAGCATCTTTTCTGACCACAATGGTATGAAACCAGAAATCAACTACAAGAAGAAAACTGGAAAAGTCACAAATATGTCAAGATTAAACAAAATGTTAAGGAACAACTATTGGGTCAAAGAAGAAATAAAAAAATACCTGGAGACAAATGAAAATGAAAATATGACATACTAAAATGAATGGGATATAGCAAAAGCAGTACTAAGGAGAAGTTGATAGCAATACAGGCCTACCTCAAAAAACAAGAAAAAAATCTCAAATAAACAATCTAACATTACACCTAAAGGAACTAGAAGAAGGAGAACAAACGAAGCCCAAAAGCAGTAAAAATCAGAGCCGAGATAAATAAAATAGGGCCTAAAAGACAATAGAAAAGATCAATGAAACTAAGCGTTGGTTCTTTGAAAAAATAAAAATTGACAACTTTGAAAAATAAAAATTGACAAACCTTTAGCTAGACTCACTAAGAAAAAAAGAGAGAAGGTGCAAATAAATAAAATCAGAAATGAAAGAGGAGCAATTACAACAAACACCACAGAAATACCAAGGATTATAAGAGAATACTATGAAAAGCTATTAGCCAACAAATTGGATAGAAGAAATGGATAAATTCTTAGGATCATACAACTGTCCAAAACTGAATCAAGAAGAAATAGAGAATCTGAATAGACTAATCACTAACAAAAAGATTGAAAGAGTTATCAAAAATCTCCCCCAAAACAAAAGTCCAGGACCAGATGGCTTCTCTGGTGAATTCTACCAAACATTCAAAGATTTAGTACCTATCCTCAAACTTTTCCAAAAATTGAAGAGGAGGGGAAATTTCCTAACTCATTATATGAGGCCAACATTACCCTGATAATGAAAGCAGACAAGCACAACACACAAAAAAGATTACAGGCCAATATTGCTGATGAACATAGATGTAACAATCTTCAACAAAATATTAGCAAATTAAATACAACAATACATTAAAAGGATCATATACCACGACCAAGTGGGATTTATCCCAGGGATGCAAGGATGGTTCAACATCTGCAAATCAATCAACATGATACATCACATTAATAAAATGAAGAATAAAAATCACATGATCATCTCAATAGATGCAGAGAAATCATTTGACAAGATTTAGCATCCATTTCTGATAAAAACTCTGAATAAAATGGGTATAGAAGGAAAATACCTCAACATAATAAAGGCCATATATGACAAACCCACAGCTAGCATTATACTGAATGGTGAAAAACTGAAAGCTACCCCTCCAAGAACAGGAACAAGACAAGGACTCCCACTTTTGCCACTCTTATTCAACATAGTATTGGAAGTCCTAGCCAGAGCAATCAGGCAAGAAAAAGGAATAAAAGGGATCCAAGTTAGAAAGGAAAAAGTGAAATTGTCACTATTTGCAGATGACATGACTCTATAAACAGAAAACCCTGAAGAATCCACCAGAAAACTATTAGAAATAATAAACAAATATGTAAAGTTGCAGAGTACAAAATCAACATACAAAAATCAGCTGCATTTCTATACACTAACAACAAACTACCAGAAAGATAAACCAAGAAAACAATCCCATTACAATTGCAACAAAAAGAATAAAATATCTAGGAATAAATTTAACCAAGGAGGTGAAAAACCTGTACACTGAAAACTATAAAACATTGTTGAAAGAAATTGAAGAAGACACAAAGAAATGGAAAGATATTCTGTGTTCATGGATTGGAAGAATTAACATAGTTAAAATAGCCACATTACCTAAAGCAATCTACAGAGTCAATGCAATCTCTATCAAAGTCCCAATGACATTTTTCATGGAAATAGAACAAAGAATCCTAAAATTTACATGGAACAACAAAAGACCTCAAATAGCCAAAGCAATCCTGAGAAAAGAGAACAAAGCTGGAGGCATCACACTTTCTTGATTTCAAATAATACTACAAAGCTATAATAATCAAAACAGCATGGTACTGGCAGAAAAACAGACACACAGATCAATGGAACAGAATTGAGAGCACAGAAATAAGCCCACATATTTACAGACAGCTAATTTTCAACAAAGGAGCCAAGTACATACAGTGGAAAAAGGAAAGTCTCTTCAATAAATGGTGTTGGGAAAACTGGACAGCCACATGCAAAAGAATGAAAGTAGACAATTATCTTACACAATACACAAAAATTAACTCATAATGGAAGACCTGAAGGCATAAAACTCCTAGAAGAAAACATAGGCAGTAGGCTCTTTGACACTGGTCTTGGCAGTGTGTTTTTGAATGTCTCCTCAGGCAAGGGAAACAAAAGAAAAAATAAACAAATGAAACTACATCAATGTTTTGAGAGGTTCGGGGGATTCAATGGGAGATGTAAAAGAAACTTTCCACTCTAAACAAATGGACTATCCATGTTGTGGTGATGGGTTGTAATTAGTATTTGGGTGGTGAACATGATGTAATCTATGCAGAAATAGAAGTACAATGACGTACACCTGAAATTTTTACAATGTCATAAACCAATGTTACTGCAATAAACAAAAAATTAAAGATAAATAAATAAATAAATAAATAAAACTGTTGAAAGTTAAAAAAAAAAACAAATGGACTGAAGGTATATTTTATTATATAGAGGCGAGTAACGGCGATAGTCTGCAAACAGATCCGAATAGGTCAAATAATAAGAGGGAAAAACACCAGCTGGATCGGAAAGGGAAACACCAGATCGACAGAGATAGCAGCAGATTCGAATAGGTCATATAAAAAGAGGGAAAAACATCTGATCGATTGGAAAGGGAAACACCAAATCGACTGAAGGGAAATGACACAAATCAACTGGAAAGACAAACACCAGGTTGACCAAAAAGAGAACACATCAGATCGGTTACTCACAACATCCATGCCCCACTGCCAGGGAGCGTCCCTTCAATTGTCACAGCTGGGCGGGAATCAGATCATCAGAGGTCCTGGGCAGGGCGTCCCCTCCACAGGTGAGACTCTCACCAGGCCTCAGTCTCCAGCGGTTTATATAGCATCAGTAGTTTCCAGAGTAAACAGTTACAGAGCTTGCAGAGCAAGCATTCAGTGTTCCCACGCACAAATGGTTATCAGTGGTGTACGTGCACTGAGCCTCCTGGCTATCATCCCAGCTCGGCAGTTGTGTATGTGTATCATTTTCCCTGGTTCTCATCCCAGCCTGGCACAGATGGCCAGTCTGCCCTGAGCTATGATGCCCAAGGAGCCTTGAAATGTTTGCAACTATCTCCGTGGGAGAAGGAACCGTTCCCAGGGAGAAGGACCCGTTCCCAGGGAAAAGGCCAGTTCCCACCACACAGAAAGCAGCTTTATATTTCTTTGTGTGCTGGTGGCTGTAGGTCAATGGAACGGCCAAACATGGCTGCACTCATGTCAAGACAATCAAACAAAAAAGCTTCTGCACAGCAAAGGAAACTATGAACAAAATGAAAAGACAACCCACCAACAGGGAGAAAATATTTGCAAATCATGTTTCTGACAAGGGGTTAATATCCAAAAGATACAAAGAACTCATACAACTTAACAAAAAAACAAACAACTTGATCAAAAAATGGGCAGAGGAACTGAACATTTTTCTGAAGCAGATATACAGATGGCCAACAGACACATGAAAAGATGTTCAACATCAATAATTATTGGGGAAATGCAAATCAAAACTACAATGAGATGTTACCTCACACCCATCAGAATGGCTATAATTAAAAAGACAAGAAATAACAAGTGTTGGAGAGAATGTGGAGAAAAGGGAGCCCCCGTACACTGCTGGTGGGAATGTAAATTGGTGCAGCCACTATAAAAAACAGTATGGGGATTCCTCAAAAAATTAAAAATAGAACTACCATATTATCCAGCTATTCCACTTCTGGATATATATCCAAAGAACACAAAAATACTAATTTGAAAAGACATATGCACCCCTACGTTCATTGCAGCATTATTCACAATAGCCAAGACTTGGAAACGACCTAAGTGCCTATCAATAAATGAATGGATAAAGAAGATGTGGTATATATATACAATGGGATACTATTCAGCCATACGAAAAGACAAAATCGTGCCATTTGCAACAACATGGAAAGAACTTGAGGTTATTATGTTAAGCGAAATAAGCCAGACAGAGAAAGACAAACATCATATGATTTCACCCATATGTGGAAGATAAAACAACAAACAAACACATAGATACAGAGATTAGATCTGTGGTTACTAGAGGGAAAGGGGTTGGAGGGAGGGCTAAAGGGGCACAACTGTATGGTGACAGATGGCAACCAGACTTTTGGTGGTGAACACAATGTAGTCTATACAGAAGTTGAAATATAGTGATGTACACCTGAAATTTATATAATGTTATAAACCAATGTAACTTCAATTTTAAAAAATAAGAAATAAATACACTGTTCAAAAAAATATCTAAGGGCTTATAGATACAGAAAATTCTTTTATTCATGAATAAGCCAGGTTGGTAAAGCATCAATGAACTGGGGAAACAGTGGGAAGTCTGTGAAAGGAGGGCAAAGAGACCAGTTTTAAATCCTAGGAGACTGTAAACACATTCTGGAGCAATGACAACTGATTGGAAGTTCTGGTGGAAGTAACAGCATGTAGCCCTAACAAAAAGCATTGGCGTCTGACTCACTGTGTGCTTGAACAAATCTTGGCCCGAATCTTTCCTGAGGGCCACATCCATGTGTCCACCTGCTTATTCTACAGTTAATATGGATGTTTCACAGTGAGCATCATCTCAGCCTGTTGAAGATTTAGTTTGCTATTCCTATCCTTAAACCCATTCTTCTTCTATTGTTTTCTCATTTCCTCAGTTTCCCCATTTCTCCAAGCCTGGGAATCATCCCTAGTCCCATCCTCAATATCACCCCACATCTAATTTGTGACCAAGTCTTTTCAATTCTCTTTCTTAATGGATGCTTGCACTTTCTCCCCACTTCCACTGCCACAGTGCAGGCCTCCATCATCTCTCTCCTGGCTGACTGCAACAATCAAACTGGTGTCCAACTTCATTCAATACACTCCCTATACCTCTACTAGACAAGCCTTCTGAAAAGCAAATCTTTTAAGGTCCTGTCCATCTTTAAATCCATAAGTGCTCTTCACTACCACAGAATAAAATCCATCTCCTTGGCATACAAGAAAGACCCTTTACAGATTAAATATTGCTTATGGGGTAGGGAGGGAGGACAATAACCTTCTCAGAGCTTTGGGCCTCTAAGGGTCTTTATCTCCCCTTGAGGAATGCTATGGAGCAGCAGGGGTGTCCTGAACTCTGCTCTCAGGGGCCTGAATTTCAGGCACAAACCCCCTGGCTTGAAAATTAAAGCACAGCCCAAACCACCTGGCCCACCGCTGCCCACCACCTATGTTCTCAGCTAAGCAAGCTCAGTAAACTGCAGTGCAGGGAGTGGAGGCCATATGGGGGCTGCCACCTACAGCCAGGGTCGGGGAAGCCCAAGTTGGCAAAAGATAGGCTAGGTCTGGGAAGCAGTCTCACCAGCCAGTTGACTCTAAGGATTTTTGTATTTTGAAGTAATTACTGATTCACAGGAAGTTGTAAAGAAAATGTACATGGAGGTCCCGTGCACTCCTCACCCCTCCTCCCTCAACATGAGAATCTTGTATAGTGTACAGTATCAGTAGCATGAAGTTGCCATTGGTGCAATCCACGGGGCTTATTCAGATTTCACCAGTTATATATGCACTCATTTGCATGTGTCTGTGTACAGTTCTACGCAATTGTATCACATTTGTGGCTTCATGTGGCCACCACCACAATCCCGATGCAGAACTCACCACAATCTCCTAATGCTACCCCTTTATAGACACTCTTCCCCTTCCCCAACATAATCCCTGGCAACCACTAACATTTTTTCATCTCTATAATGGCACTATTTCAAGAATACTGTGTAAATGGGATCACACAGTACACAACCTTCTGAGTTTGCCTTTTCACTCACTGTACTTCCTGGAGGCCCATCCCAGTTCTTGTGTGTCTAGTCAGTTGACTTTCCATGACGTGTCCTGCCTGATCCTGCATGGGATTTGCCAGCAGCTACTATTAGTTTCACCAGTGGTGATGATGGCTTTTTCCCAGTCTTTCTCTATTTGTTCAATAAACATGGAGTTCCTACTATATGCCAGAAGGCACCAAGGATAAAGAGATGAATCAGATCTATTTCTGACTCTGACAACCTTAAAGTCTGGTGGAAGACTCTTACGCCCATTAAGCCCACAGACTGATTTATAGACAAAATGGAAAACAATGATACTTCCATATTTTCTGTGGAAAGGCCAGAATTGTGTGTGCGGCTCAGGGCCTTAATCCAGGTGAAGGTTGGGGAAGGTAACCAGTGGACTGTCTTGGAGTATTTTTTATATAGATCTTTACAAAAATTTGAGAAAACTGTAATGCCCATATTAAAGTTGGACCAGGGGAGAACCGAACACTGAGTAGAATTGCACTGGAAATAAATCACAGGCCCCACTTTTCCAAAGCACAATGGCTCGAGATACCCTTGCTGCTCTGTTGGCATGAAGAGAACCGGCAACCCCTCATTCTGTTCTGTGAGGATTAAAAATGCCTCACCAGCGCTAGGATTCCTTTCTGTTTGTGGTGATGGGAGGTGAGCATTCTAATATTCCCACCAGATCCAGAATGTCCTGGGCTATGGATCAAGAGACTGGCTGAAAAGAGACAAGTAGCCAGGAGAAAAAAGTAAAAGGAACTGGGTGCACAAATAGCTTACCCCTGTTTGCAAAGAAATGAGACAGAGAAATCTGATTCAGCCTGGAACGGGTGGAAGCAGCTTTTAGGGCTCTGCTAGTAGGGACGAATTTTGCTCCATTCTAAGCAATGAAAGAACAGTCTGTCTCTCCTGGTTCATTCTTTCCCTTTTCATCTACTACTTGCCACAGGTCACCAAGTGTCTGGGATCCAATTTTCAGTTGGAAAGACTTGTCAGTTGGGTCTCCCACTCTATTCCCTGGCCTTTTGGGTCCCCGTTCTTTTCCTTCCAGTGGGTTACTCTTTGAGAACTGCTCAAGTGGGGATGCAGGAACCCCCGCTGCTCTGGTCTGTTTATCATACCACTGCGGCATCAACCTTCCCGTCCACACTGACAGGGAGAGCATTCATTCACATGGTGTTTGGCTGATCATAATTTCCAGGAATAACAGGCCTTTCTAGTGCCAAAAAGAAAACAAATTTTGGGTAAGAAGAATGCATATGGAAATGTTCAGATAAAGCAAAGAGGATGGACAATGGGAAATTTACTGTGAAGCTAATGAAACTCAAGCTCTGGGCCCCTCCTAAGATCCTGGGAGAAACCTTAGCAATGTGTTTATGTGCTTCTATGTTTTTGTAAAGTTGGCAAAAGGGAAACACAATCCTGCCATTTACCTAGAAGAGAGGCAGATCAGAAACATTTGATATTCAGCACTAATTGACTACCAGTCATGATCTTAAATATTTTAAAGGTTCTTGGAAAAGATGTGTCTTAAAAGTTCAGGCTGCCACCCATGTAAGTTTGAGCAAGGCACTTAATCTCTCTATAGTTCACTATGTGCATCTATAAAATGAGGTTAATAATACTAATTATTTGAGGGTGCTTAATGTACTCTGTTCTGAGCCCTTTATGTGGAATCTTGCACCTGATTCACCAACTATCCTATGAGATAGGAACCTTTATTATCTCCAATTTACACATGAGGAAACAGGCAAAGAGTCTAAGTGATTTTGCTTACAGTCACAGTTAGTGGCAAAGCTGGCAGTCAAATCTGGATACAAAAGTCTGAATCCAGAGCCCAGTCTCAGTCTAACAGCAGGATTGATAGTTGTTGTTTTCACCAGGGCTGTTACTCAGTTCAACCCAAATCAATTTAACAACTATCTCTTGAGTGCCTAGTCATGCAAGGAATGAATAGGCACTTTGTGAAAATCAAGAGAGAGATATGAGATAATTTACAGGACAGTGCTTTGGAGAAGTCCTAGTGTTTTTAAAATAAAAGTATAACCAGAGAAGCCCTAAAACAAATAAGTAAATAAGGTATTTGTAATGTATCAAATCTATAAAGGATGAAGAGAGAATTTTAAAATAGATGACCTAAACATTCTTCTGTTTAAATATATATCTAATTAGAGCAATGAGATTTCCCCCTCCGCTGTAATAGTATTATAATGGGAGGTAGTTTAAAGAGATATTGAAGAGTTCAGACAATTTGGAAATCCCATTTTGGCTGACGTCATCATGTTATGATCACCAGACTGCTCACTGCTTGTGCCCCAGAGCACTCTGTGTACATCTTTGTTCTCGCTACCACATACTGCAATCAAAATTTCCTAGTTCCTAGCCTGCTCAGCCTATAAGGTCCATCTAAATTGTATCTGATTATCTGTATACATCCTGCACCTAATATAGCACCAGGAACAGAGGTTTCCCTTAAGTCATGTCTATTATGCTTCTTTTGGTTTCATTTATGGGACAGCCAAATGAACACTGACAGAGATCAGCTTCAAGTTCACTATGTTCTTGCTACAGGGGTCAAATCCCTTGCCAGGCTGCTGGGAAACTGAACTCGCTGAATAGTAACGGAGGGTGATAGTGTGAAATGCCTTTTTAATAACTAGCATCTCATCAACCTCTTCTCTTACGAGGGGCACTAATAGTAAGACATCAACTTAACGCTTCAGGTCAGAACAGGAGCCTCTCATAACTGGAATGCCAGACAGCAGCCCAATTCCTGGGAGGCCTTGCATGTTCCACGGCGGACATTGTAAGCACAGGTCTGTTTGCTCACGTCTACTCTTTCCTTTGATCTTCCAAGTTCAGCCTCAAATTGCCTCATGCCTCGACTGCTCCAAGAACCTACTGACTGGGCATGCCTTACCTTCTATCTTTCCTCACTCATATTCATCCTGCATACGCATTCCGAAATGTTCTTATGAATGGATTAATCTCATCACCTTCTTCATTAAATACCTTCAATGGCTCTCCATTGCTTATTAAATAAAACCCAAACCTTGGCTTTCATAAGTCTCCATCCAGATTCAACTTACATTTTCTTTCTGCCCCATGCCAACCCCAAAGCACAATTAAACAAAAGTGTAAACAGCTCCCACACAAATTCTGCACTTTTCCCGATCCTGGTTTTCTCTCTGAAACTTTCTTGGTTCTCTTTAAATATTATACATTTTCATAAAAGCCTAATTTGAATTCCTACCTTCTCCACGAATCTCTTCCTACTTTATCACTTATGCCAGATCACTCTCATCTAAAGACCTATCATTACCTTGCACGATAGCAATAAATTAGGCCTTTGAAGGCAGAAACATAAACTTTGCAGTACACTCACACCCTGTCCCTCTGCAGTGCCCAGCACAGCACATCGAGTATGCATTCAAAAAAGAAAATATTTGTTGTAGCTAAAGATGCCTATTTTGGTCTTTCTAAATACTGGCTTGTAATTAACAAAATATCTTGGGGCCTGCCCCGTGGCTTAGCGGTTAAGTGCGCGCGCTCCGCTACTGGCGGCCCAGGTTCGGATCCCAGGTGCGCACCAACGCACCGCTTGTTCGGCCATGCTGAGGCCGTGTCCCCACAAACAGCAACTAGAAGGATGTGCAACTAAGACATACAACTATCCACTGGGGCTTTGGGGAAAAAAAAAGGAGGAGGATTGGCAATAGATGTTAGCTCAGAGCCAGTCTTCCTCAGCAAAAAGAGGAGCATTAGCATGGATGTTAGCTCAGGGCTGATCTTCCTCACAGGAAAAAATATATATATATATCTCGGATATATTTTTCTACAGAGAAGAGGGGATGGAGTAATGTAATGATTATTTATTACAGGGTTTTCCAAAAAGTCTCCATCTTTGAATACTACTTTAAATCTATTTTTATAAATCATAAACAATGCTTAGTTTGCAAAGCTATTAGTAATTTAAGGGGCCTGTTTTTTAAAAGCCAATTTAATCAAGGAGAGATCTTTGAATATTATTCCAAAATCTAGTTATATGTTTAATTAAATATAGTAAAATTTAAAAAAAAAGTGGTAAAGGCTTAGTTAGAAAGATAAAATAAAAACCAACTTTAGTAGAACTGGAGACAGCACAGAGAGAGGCAGATTTTATTTATCAATGTAGTGATTAAAAACATTCAAAAAAGAAAACAAAAACTCAGAAAAAAATACACTAAAAGTACTTATCAGGAAGGGCTATAGAAACTTTCAATAGCATTCCTAGATCACATGCTTGTAAAAAGGAAAATAACAACAAATATTCAAAGCTCCAAATAGTCTCAGCTTCTGATCTTCAGGCAGTCCAGAAGTGCAGACACACTCTAAATCACAGCTTAGGGGACGAGTTTCCCAAACACTCATTTTATCATGATTTACATCCAGAGGATTGTGACCCACAGAAACCTTCTGCATCTCTGGCTGAGGTTCAGAGGACAGAAAAAGACAAGAGGACATTTTCTCTCCAATTCTCCTTCCCCACACACCTTTGCTTTATAATAAGGAAAAACCCTCAATGCAAGTGCCCAGATCCCTGGAAGAGAAATGTGGTGAACCAGCAAAATGCTGGTAACAAATCAAGACAATGTGGATCCAAGAAAGGATTCTGGTTTGGTAGTGAATCTTCTTTGGTCACCTTTCTGCATTAGGAAAACAGGGTAGCACATCTTCTTGTGACATTCCCAACAAGGGCATCTCCTCTAGTTCTGCTGAGGACTCTGTTGGCAGCACACAGAGGGAACAGGTCACCTGGAAGAGGTCGGCCCTTCAATCTAATCTGTGACTCATCGGTAACTGAATAGTCCACAGGGAACCACTCAATACTGACTGGAGGTGCACATTAAACATCATCCCAGACCATCAAGTGTGGGTGCTACTCCTGAAGCAGGCTTCGAGAGATCAGCATCCTCATCACTTCATTGCTACCTGCAAGGGGGAGAAAGAATGAAGGGTTTAGTAGCAGCAAAGTCTGAGAGCTCGGTAAAGCTCTGACCAGGGTCCTCCATGCCTCGTCCAGGGCAGTCATGGATGTAAACTACCCCTGTTGCTGTTAGCCCTGCAAGGGACGGGATTATCACAGACTTCTCTCCAAGATACAGAAAAATGTCAGGAAGCGAGGAATAAATGCTCTTTTAAAAAAACCTCTCCTGATGGTAAAAATGCTTATATTAGGTAAAAAAGAAATAAAAAGGCAAAACATAAAACAGTATATATATTATACTTCTATTTAAAAAAGTAACTAAAAAACTACAGAAAAAGTCCAAAAGGAGATATTTTGAACTTAAATATAATAGAAGTCCAAAATATTAATTCTGGATATAGAAACATGAGTGTTTTTTTTTTTTAACTTTTCCTATATTTTGTAAGTTTCAACAATAAATATACCAATTTCTTTGGTAATCAGAAATCTGAATTCTTTTAAAACAAAAACATTTTCCCTGAAAGGAGGGGTCAAGTGCTTGCTTCATTTTTACAGTGGCCTTTATGCAATAAGAAATATGTACGCCCGTGAGGAACGAGTAATCACACATCTCAAATAAAGCCAAATCTAAAATTTCAGATTTATCCAATAACAAAGTCCATGAGGAAACAAAGTGATAAAGACCAGTGCCCAAATTTTTCTGTAAGTGGATGACAGTGTGGCCTGAAATACATGTATCTGGCTTTTCCCATTTATTCTAACAAGGTTAACAGACAGAGTGAGAATGCAGGTGAAGCTTCCTGCACTCATAAAGGCTGGGTGAGGAAGTAACTGCAGGAGTAATAGAAGGAACAAGACTTGGGGAATTTAACTGGAGCCCAGTAATGGTGCTCATAAACACCCTTTAGGGCGTTTCTGCTGGTTTGCAGCAGAAAGCAGCCTCTAACCTTTAGAAGCCTGTGATCTGGACATAACACCAGAGCAATGGGTCTCAGAGTGTGGTTCCCAGACACGTAGCAGCAGCTTCATTGAAAACTTGTTAGAGATGCAAATTCTCAGGCCTACCTGAGACCCGCTGAGTCAGAAACACTGGGGTAGGCCCAGTGATCTGTTTTCACAAGTCCTTCAGGTAATTCTGATACTACTCAGGTTTGAGAAGGATGCTCCCAGGTTTCTCCCACGCCCCGTGAGAGCACCCCCCATTACCTCACGGAAAGTCACTTAGACAAGCCCTGCCCCATCTGCTTTTCCTCCAGTGTAACAACTCCGGCTGCCTACACTGACCGGGACAAGAGCCGTGTATTTGAAGACTTATGCACTGGCATGGAGAGGAGAAGGCCTTGCTCTGAGCCTGACTCCAACAGCTTGCACATTTCCCAGCCTGAACGTCTGTGATTACCAAGAAGATATCCACATATTGATGATTTATTTTACTGAAAAATCCATTAGCAATACTGATAGAGATATCTTTTAGACTGTCTGGTTGATAATCAATTTACAGTGGCTGCTGGTGATCAAACGGGATCACACTTGCCCTGTAAATTACTGTACACAAGTTCTGGGATCCCTGAGGACCAAGTACTTTAAAAGAGCAAAGAAGGGTTTGTAGCTTTCAAAACGTTTTCTCATATATTATCTCAGTTTGAGCCTTCTCTAAAATTTACAAAGAAAAAGAGCAGAAACAGTGATTCTGTGACCTACGCACGGTGACAAAGCACAGCCTCCTGACTCCCAGGCTAGTGCTCTTTGTATGGCACCAAGAGGCACTTCCAGAGCAGGCTCAGGAGGAAGGAGGAAGCAGAAAGACAGACAGGGCCTGGTTGAACCCTGAGAACCAGTCAGCACAGAGACAGGCTGGGGAAAGTGGTGATCCTGTACCGTTCTGAAAGGAAGAGAATAACCTCTGGCAACTTCTACCTTCTAGGATTTGATGGACCCTGGAGTCCCGCACATACTGCTGAACAGCATAGTCCTTTAAGTAGCCGTAGCCTCCATGCATCTGTAAAGCCTGGTTGCAGATCTGCAGGGAGACAGGGATTAGACATCCTCGATTTCAGGAAGACTGTGCAACAAGTGGCTTCTCTTTCCACTCCAGCCCCCGAAGTGGCAGCCTGCTGTAAACTAATGCAAGGAAGAATAACCTACAGATAACCAGCCAAGCCCAAAGAGGGCTCCATAGTCTGTGCGGTCAGAGACAACAAGGGAGGTTCACCTCCTGACCCTGTCAGTTCCCACCAGACAGGCAACTCAGAGACCTCTGTCTTTCTTGCTATTATCTGTAGGGGAGAAGCTGCCTAGCCTTGTTGGGATTATATGAAGCTAAGGTGCCATCTGGTGGCAATGCAGTCTCCATGTGGAAATGGCTTTCCCTCTGACATTTGAAACACCGCAGAGTGCTACATTTGAGCAAGCAGCACTGGGCTGCTCTGAACCTTCTTTCAAAGGCAGCGTCTCATCTAGAGCACAGCCAAACAACAGTGAGAGATGAAGCATGCACAGCAGGGGGTGGGGAAAGGGCCACTGCCGACGGCTCCCGTGCAGGCGTCTCAGCAGTTACATTATGTCCTTAAGCCCCAAGGCAGTACCTGCAGCACCCAAGGAGTTGACTTAGGGCTGTCAACATCCCTGGACCTGGCAGCTGCTCCCTGTCCACCCAGGAGAACCAGAGGGCATCATCACTTACAGCAAAGCATTCGTCCGTAGCAAAGAGCTTGGCCATGGAGCACAGGGCCACTGCATCTTCCCTCTCCTCCTGCAGAGCCACTGCTGCACTGCGGATCATCAGGCGGGAGGCCACCAGCCTTGTTGCCATATCAGCCAGCTTGAATTGCAGGTACTGTCGCAACAGGGGAGAAGAGAGCCAGACAAGACAGACGGGCTTAGAGCAGCACCTGACCTGGGCCTCTACAAGACAGCTCTAATGAGGCTCCTTTTCTAAGTGACCCCAAGCTTCAAAGGCTCCTGCCTCTCCTACAGAGAAAATGTACTGCCTTATTAAGTTCCAAGCCCACATCACTTGCCCTGCACTTCCATATTATTACCTCCTTAAAAAGATTATTGATAGAACTAGAGCACAAGCCCTGGCTGGGATGGAGGCAGAAGTTCACATGGCACATCATGGCCTCCTTCTCCTAGAGAATGTGGGCCACAGAGCAGGTCTCGTGCAGAGTGGAAAGCAAATGCAGAGACACCAGGGCAGTTACCTGTTTACTGGCCAGAGGTTCTCCAAACTGCTTCCGAATGTTGAGGTGGTCTCGGGTGAGGAGGACTGAAGCATGAGCAGCCCCTAGAGAGCAGGACGCTGGAGAGGGAGAGTGCCAACACTCATCTGAGCCAGAAGGACAGTGCTGCCTACCCCAGCCCGCTACCTCCCTACCCATCCTTCTGTGTTCTCACCAACATTGATCCTCCCTCCGTTCAGTCCTTTCACAGCAATGAGGAAGCCCTGCCCCTCGTCCCCAATTCTGTTGGCCACGGGGACAGCACAGTCTTCAAAGATCACGGCTCGGGTTGGCTGTGAGTTCCACCCCACCTGGCAAAAATCAGGGACTATACGGCTGCCTGACAACTGACCACTCAGGTCAGCGTTCTCTGTTGACAAAAGCCTATGAAGTACAGCTTCCATTATCCTGGGACTTAGAGCCTTGAGAACTTAAAATGAGCTTAAATTAAAAGTTCAGACTTAAATACCTATCAACTCCCACAAATTTTTTCTCAGCCAAACATTTTTCAATATATTAAAAGCATCTACTTGTTAATGTCTACTCTACCAGACTAACCTATCCACAAACATTCCTCACAATTTCTTTTAGAATTGGGGCAGGACTATCCTCATTTTTAGTGCCTCTATGAGTATATTCTTTTTAAAAAACATAGACAACATAAGGATTATTTGGATTATTTGTCCTTATATATAAAGACAACATAAAGATTATTATTAACAATAACCACTCTTCTCCTTTTAGAAGCTTAGTGTTCTCTAAGACGTTATCATTCATGAATAACATTCATTGTGCTGGCAACATCAAGTCAAGCATTTAGGTGCAGAGAGATCCAGTGATGTGCTGGTACCAGCTCACAAGAGCCAATTATGCACATCTTTTCTTAAGTGGTTTGAAATCAGCCACAGTGGGAGTATTTATCCTACAGAAATTGCCAAACTCTACCTATGCGAGTTTTTGGGTTTTGTTTTTCCCAGAGAGCTGATTTAGCAGGACATCCTTGAATATGTCAGTCAGAAGCCCAGAGAAAATTCTGAATGCCTAAGATGTAGTCGGTGTCACGCAACTAACTAGCTGTATTCTGCATCTTTGGACAAATCACGTGGCTTCTTTGTGGGCTCAGTTTTCCCTTATATAAGGGAGTTGGACTAGAAAGCCAGCAGAGCCACTTTCTTCAAATAAAATCTTATTCAGATGTTTCATGTATAAATAGATTAAGGCCCTCACTACTTGATCCCCTTCATCTCTTCTTCCAGGTACGCCAAGGCTTCAAAGAACTTTAAGGCTTGGTGAGGCAGATTTTGAAAACCACAAGACTATATAAAATCTCCCAGTTCCCTTATAGCTCTGAAGACACTACGCCTTCACATCACCATCAGTTCCTTATATAAGAACATTAAATAGCTCCCTTTTGTTGGTAAGATAAATTTTATTCCTTAGCCTTTTATTCAAGGTCTTCTAAAATTTGGCCCAATCCTTCATTCCCAGCCTTCTCTTGTATCAGTCACCTATAAGTATTCTCAACTCCAGTGAAACTGGTCTGCACACTGCAGCTGGGTTTGTTAAACCCATACTTTTGCTTATTCTGCTCCCTCCCGTGGGAATACTCCTATCCCCAACCTCCATCAAATTCTAGCTTAAATGAAACCTCCTAAGGCCTTCCTGGTCACTTGAGCCAACTCTGGTCTTGTTCTCTTCTAAGTTCCCATACTCTCTACCACAAGTCTGAAACCTTCCGAGAGATACTGGCCTGTATGGTGGTTACCTGTGACCTTGTCTCCCCAACAAGAACATAAACACCTGAAACCAAGAATGGACCACAAAGTTCTGACCTTAACAATATCTAATTATAAAAAACCAAATACAAATAGCTGCTACCTCTTACCTTCTAACTCCTTACTGTGAAAACATATACCTTCTTCCCCTACGCAGAGAATTCCTTTCCTAATCCTATCAGAGCCCCTGGGGAGCCGCAGCCAGTGAGAACAGGTGACCCCTCTCCCTTTCTGAAGGCCCTGCACCCCTGGACCTTCTATCAGTCTTATCTTCTGTTCCACATAATACCTTCACATTCTCTTCCAAGAGTCATCACTTTTACCCTTCCCTTGAAAAAACTCATTCTTTCATACAAAATCTTTTAACAATTAAATCCAAGCTGAAGAAAACACTCATTACTCTCCCATAAAGTCAATGCACAACTGGTGTTTTCAAGCTCTCAGCTATATAATGTGTTAAATATGCCAAGTCAAAGCACATGCTTGTTGGATAAATCACCATGGAGCAGGGAGAGAGAAAGG
Source organism: Ceratotherium simum simum (assembly GCF_057802395.1). Classification (NCBI taxonomy): domain Eukaryota; kingdom Metazoa; phylum Chordata; class Mammalia; order Perissodactyla; family Rhinocerotidae; genus Ceratotherium; species Ceratotherium simum. The sequence goes on along the minus strand of NC_141906.1, from coordinate 85,163,020 downwards.
CCAGCTGCTCATGTTATCAGAACAGCCATATCAACCATAGGGGTCAGTTGGTGACTCCTCACCCCGGCCTACAAGGCCCTGCCTACCTCTCCCTACCTTCATCTCACACCATTCCCTTCTTTGCTCACCAACCTTGGGCCATACTCAACTTTTTTTGGTTCCTCAAATAGGCTAATCTTACTCCCATCTCAGGCCCTTGTATCTACTGTTATCTCTGCACAGAATGCTTCTCACAGTTGGCTCCTTCCAATACTTCAGATCTCATCTCATATGTCATGACCTCAGAGGTCCATCCCTGTCTAAACAAGCTCTCCTCAGTCAGTGTCCCATCACCCTGCTTTATTTCCTTCCCAGCACTGAGCAATAATGGAAAGTACCTTGTTTACACATATGTCTGTTGTCTGTTCCTGCTTACTAAAATGTCACTTTCACAAGGGCAGAGCATGTCTGTCCTGTTCACCGCTCTACCCCTACTCCTCAGAAAAGTGCCTCCACACAGTGGGCACTTGCTAGCTGTGGAATGAATAAAGAGCTGTCTTTCCAAATTTCCCTTACATTAAGAAATATATAAAGCAGAATAATAAAAAAGAAAACAAATAAACAAAAAAAGAAATGAAAGGAAATATATATGCTTAAAAGCAAAAGAAGAGAAACAGAAAATGAAGTGAAAAAAAGATACACTTTTTTGTTTACGGAACTTATTTGCAATTTTTCCCCAAGCACTAAACTTGATAGCTTTGGTATTCTGTCAACAGATACCACAAATATTAAGGCGGATATTACGTGTGTTGAAACAATCATCACTATCTTTATAAGCACAAATACCTGAATCAGTATAACTGGATCCTGTAAAATTATGTGTCAGACTACATAAGTCAGTCTGTGTCTTATAACTCAAAACAGACATTCCTAGGATAAGAAATCCTATAGCTACACATCTTATATATCACATACATAGCTTATATATATTACACAGATAAGACAGCATATGTCTTTTAATCTCAAACAAGGCTAGGAGGAACTTTTGTATCCCACCCAAGGAGCTAGCATAGGCTTTGCACACAGTAGTTATCTAGTATACACCTGCTATGCTCTAAAAGAGAAGGGCACTAAAACTCATAACTCCTTGGCAGTTATAAAGGATTAGGAAGCGTCATGAAGGGAAATATGGAAACCCTAGGAGCTATGAGAGGAGAAGCATATTTAGGGGTCATTTTGTTACCCGACTTCTCCCCAGAAGATCTGAATGTAACAGTCCATATGAAGGTAGATGCTTGTCCCAGCCATGTGGCCTCACAAATCTGCACGTGTCTGACCCTCATCACTAGCTGTAGTCACGTAAGCACAGTTCTACTGTCCATGGCCTGGCTATGGCATTTCTTAATCCTAGACATGTCTTCTCAAGGCACCTCTGGAAACACTCTCCCTCTTACTTTACTGAAAAACCCACAATCATCTCCAACAAGTTTTACTTTATTTTTATTTAAAGAAGAAAAGTGGCCCATATACTTTTCATTCCTGAGACTTCTAGTCAACACCAGATCTTCTATTCTTCCTGGGATAACAGAGTGCACCAATACAAGAAGCCAGATAAGAAATACGGGCGAAAAGTGAAGGCAGAAAAGATGACAGAGAAATCTCTCACACTCAAACAACAGGGAGCTCATGGAACTTACTGGCAAACTCTGCCACTTTTGCCACTGGCCTAGTGTTTCTTTAACAATGGCCTATTCTATTCTATACGTTCCTGTCAAAATCCTAATAGAGAAACTGCCTCTACAGTAAGCTAGCAAGCATACGAACCTCTTTCCTGAAATAGAGCAGAGGCTGGTCTGGCAGATGGCCAGAACTGCTTCCCAGCCAACAGCCACTCACCTTTTTTTCCTTCTTGCCAAAGCTGAGGCCAGGGGTCCCCTTCTCAACAACTATGCACGAGATGCCTTTGGGGCCTGGCTTTCCTGTTCGGCACATGACTACATAGATGTCTGACTCACCAGCACCACTGATGAAGGCCTGTGGGGTTGAGAGGGGTGCACAGGGATCAGGGAGCATATGAGTCTCCACGCCTAACATTTGGCAAGACAACTGGGTCCTCCCAACAATAGGACACTCAGAGGTCTAATGGGACAGAGAAACTAACGAGGGGTAAAAAGAACCTGCACTGACTGGGGAACCAGGGATCTAGCTCATGAGACTGTGAAAAGGATAGACAAAAGTGAACGAATTGATCTGGAATCAGACGAGAAGAGAGAGAAACAGTGAAGGTGAACAAAGGGAAGTGGGTCAGAGGTTCCCTTCCCAACATGCACAAATCTGATGGGACATTAACTCGCAGACGACAAGGATCCAGGTGACGTCCACAGGACTGGGAACAATCTCTAAGTTGTTCTGGGAGGAGAACATGCTGTACCTTGGAGCCATTGAGGATGTAATGATCTCCTTGTCGTTTAGCTGAGGTCAAAAGGGAGGCAGCATCACTCCCACTTCCTAAGGCAGGGGTCAGAGAGGACGTGGAGAGTGAGGGAGAAAGTCAGTGAAGTTCAGGGAGCCCCAGGTGCCTTCTCCTAGTAAACCGTCCCTTATAACAAACAGCTCAGAGTTTGATACTTCAAAATCCAGACAGTCAAAGGAACTCTCTGTACTTGGTGAAAACTGCATACAGCGATGCCACCATTTTCCATTTCTTATCACACTAGCTTGTGGGAAGCCTCCTACAAGGAAGTCCGATCTGCAGCCTGGACTCTGCCTCTGGAAGCCTCTTAGTCTTGTGACATCAGGTCGTGGGAATCTGCTACTCTGTGACCAAACTTCTTGGTAAACATGGTTATATGTGCCAATGGGCTAAGAAGGAGTACTCAATGATTTCACTTGACTAACATCTCTTGCTACATCTCGCCTGCAGTATGGCAAACCCACCTGGCTCAGTGAGGCAGTAGGAAGCAAACTTCTCCATGGTACAGAGTGGTGGGCAAAATTTGTGCCTCTGTTCTTCGTTTCCAAAGGTATCAATCATCCAGGCACACATGCTGACAGGTACACCAAGAAGAAAAGACAATGACAGAGATAAAGATGGAAAAGAAAAAGAAATTTGAGGGGGACGGGATGGGGAAAGAGAACAAAGGCAGCAAAGTAGAGTGAAGCAGAAGAGAGAGCAGGAGGGGAAAAGTCAGACGTGAGAAGATTCAACTTTAAAGGAAAGGCCTGGATTAAAACATATCCCTGGAACATGTACTATCCAGAGATAACAAGGGCCGAGATATTTCTCACTTGGGTGTTCATGTTATTTCTAGTTAGATTAACTGAGCTCCCTAAAAATCAAAAAATTACATGTACATTCCCAAACTCTTGGCAGTTTCATCTTTGGGTTGAGGAAAAGGGGAACAGGGCCCTGACCACTCTACTGGAGAAGTCTGTTTCGTACCAGCTCAGTCTAGGATTTGGGAGAAGGCTGGTGGACCTGATTCTCTAAGCAATGTACAAGATGACGGATTCAAGTCCGACGAGCAGCAGCAGACCCAGTGTGAGCTTTTAACAGTCTAGATCTTCAAGGGCAATCAACCCGAAAAGGTAAACCTTTTCCCTATTTATCTGAAATTTCCCAGTCAACCCATGTGAGCACTTACTTGTGTTTTCAGACTTGGACACTCACTTGTGAATGCTTATATAGGCTGTGGTGCTGGTGCAGCCAGTAGCCAAGGCTTCAAAGATGACAGAGGCATCGAGCCGTGACAGTCCAGACCCACCTATGTCTGTTCGTATGTAGACGCCCCCAAAGCCTAGCTGGGCTGCCTTCCGCATCATGTCCACTGGGAACAGCTCCTATGTACAAAAGGGAGCAGGGTTACCAGTAAGTGAGTCACAGATGAACTTTTCTTTAGAGGGCACAATGAGGGATTAAGATGTTTGCATTTGGGAGAATTAGGAATTTTCTTAACTTAAAATGCCTATTTGTCATCTATCCAGTAGTATCAGCTAAAATGCATTCTATAGGGACTGGTTTTTCTGGCATTAAAGTTTCTTTTTATTATCACTAGAACTACCTTGGTTTTAAGAGTGTCCAAATCTTTGTGCAATTAAAAAAAAATGGTATCTACAAGAGGAGGAGGATAGACTCTAGGAAAGGAACTGCGTCATCATCAGTAATCTCGTTTGCAGTAGGAGTTGTTAAGTGGAGAGTAAGCACTCAGGATTATAAGGAGATGAAGATAAGGCTCACTGCAGGAGGCATTCGTTGGAACATCTAGCCACAAGGAAAATTCCTACCTTCTGGTCCCACTCTGCCATATTTGGAGCCATCTCCCGGGTGGCAAAGTCAAAGGCCACTTTCTGAAATTCTTTCTGCTCTTCATTTAGTCCCATGGAAGCTATGGGCAAGATTCATATATTCAGTTGCAGGACAGAAGTCAGGGAGAGTACCCCAAACAGCAAGCAGCACGAAGCCAGGACCTACTATAGCATTTCCCATACACAGTACACCTTTAACACCCAGAGAATGGCATCATTCATCATTAATCAGTTTCTCTGATATATCGTTACCTTTTTCCTTCCTCCTTTACTCCCAAGTGGATTTGCTGACGTCATTTACCTCCTATTTACTTATTCTTTCCATACTCTTCTTTATCTCTTTCTCTTTGTAAATCCACATTAAAAGAATAATAGACACACATTGACCCTCAAATTATGGTAAACATTTTTTCCCTTTAGGATGTCCTAACTTTTTTGTATTGGTATCCTGGAAAAACCTGTCCTATCTATGTATATCTGTCTACAGCTATCTATCAGCATCACCATATTCATTTTAAAAGATCAATTGAGGGGGCTGGCCCAGTGGCCTAGTGGTTAAGTTCAGCATGCTCTACTTCGGTGGCCCAGGTTCGGTTCCTGGGCATGGACCTACACCACTTGTTGGTGGCCATGCTGTGGCAGTGACCTACATACAAGACAGAGGAAGCCTGCACAGATGTTAGCTCAGGGTGAATCTTCCTCAAGCAAAAAAAAAAAAGAGGAAGATTGGCAACAGATGTTCACTCAGAGCGAATCTTCCTCAGCAAACAACAACAAAAAAAACACAAGATCAATTGAGAAAGGAAGATATGTATACTTTGGCTTACTTTCCAAGATAAGGAAAAGATCCTATAATAAGGCTGTGCATTTCCCAAGTCTCAGACATTCACTGATTAACACTGATGATGGAACAGAGTCTTAATTGTGAAAACACAATTAATGTCTTACTAAAACTGTTTTCACCCAATAACTCTGAATTCTTAGAACATTTTCTATCCTATCAGCACTGTGACTTTGAGTAACTCCCTCAACTTCTAGGTCTAAGATACTTAAACTCTAAGGACAATGAATTGACTGATTTATACCAACAGGCAGGCAGTGTAGCTGCATTGGGAGAAGTTTCTCTAGAATCTTAAACATCTTGTACAAGACTATAACAGTACTTTATTAGAGGCGATACTCTTTAGGAGAAAGCAAGCTGCATCTACCAACATAAAACAGAGTGACTATTCAATTCACACTATCATTACTTTACAAATTTTCTTTAAATAGCCAGTTCCCCTAATGACATGAACACTATTTGTTTTTTACATATTTTTTCAAAAACTGCATAGAAATAGGACTGAATTGGAAAGAAGAGCTGTAAGTCAACTAGCTAGCCAAGTAAAAAAAAAATTTGTCATGTTTTGCAAGGTGATACAGACTTCCAGCTAGAGGCAGGCCAGAAGCTAAAAGTAAAGAACCTAGGCAAAGCTCCTGTGAAAAAGAACCACCTTTTGGGGCCAGTACAGAGAATTTAGAAAAGAGAGGACCACAAATCCTGGGAGCCAGCACACCACAGTAGGATCAGCAACCTGCACGTGGTGAATCAGACTTAAATTGTCCACATTTATTTCTCTTTTGTTGTCCCTTAATGACGCCATTTTAAAAGGACCACCTGCCTCAGGTGTGCTAAGAAAAAGTAAAGGAGTGTATGCCTCTACCTGGAGGCACAGGGAAGCCCTGAGGTACGGAGGGGCTGTAAAAATGTAAGGGGGAAGGAGGAAGAGTGGGGCTCTCCAGTACCTAAGGTTCATACTTCAGTGCTAAAAATCGGTCATTATGGGGTGATGCTAAAGAGCACTAAAGGGAGATTATGGAGCCACACTCAACAATAACTTATTTCAGTGCCTAATAGCAATGCACAGTCCTACCGACAGAGAACAAGTACAGGTGTCCGAGTCTGTTTCTCTGGGCTAGACCAGGGCATCAGTAATAGCCGGCTGTGTGAGCCAGGAGAAAGCATTCTCTCTGTATCAGGACTCGCATTAAAATGGGAAACTCAGAAATGAATAGTGGTGAAGATTCAAGATTAGGCTACCTTGTGAAGCCCAGAGCAGAAACCTATACTGGATGTTACTCTCAGAAGTACGGTTAGGGATAAGCAGTTCATGGTTCCCCAACTGGGAGTTAGGTGATTTATTTGCACAATCTTGCCTAAATGCTCCTGTACATCAGGGGTCAAAGATCATTCAGAAACAAATATTTATTGAATGTCTACTATGGAGCAGTGCTGGAATTACAAGGGTGAATATTCAGGTCCATTTACACAGAGGAGGACATAACTGGTAATAATAGAAAGATCTTACTGCATAAACAGAAATGCTACAGAACTTCAGTCCCAACAAGAGCTCAATAAATATTTACAATTAGCATTATTTGACAGAGTAAAGGGCTACTTTCTAAAACAAACAGTTCAAGGAACAAAAGGTTTAAAAAATAGATTTGAATTGCATCCTAAGTAAATAACAGGGAATAACCGAATGCAAATTATGTGTATAATGGAATACAACATAATTACATATATTTTAAAGATAGATAACAAATAGTCAATTTTAGAAAAGGAAATGCAGGGGGGAGGGAGGAGGGTGAAAGGGATAATTCGGTACATGTGTGTGGTGATGGGTTGTAATTAGTATTTTGGTGGTGAACATGATGTAATCTATGCAAAAATAGAAGTATAATGATGTACACCTGAAATTTTTACAATGTTATAAACAAATGTTACTGCAATAAACAAAAAATTAAAAAAAAAAAAAGAAAAGGAAATGCTAACAAAAGGACAGCGTGGCTTGGAGGAAAAAAGTGGAAAATGCAAGTTAAAAAGTAAATCATACACAAGGAAGCACAGTGACCAAGTCAAAATACCTAAGTTCCCAGAAAATATACACTATAAAAACCAAACCAAACCAAACCCGGGCCTCAGGAAGTTTGCTGGAGTTACTGGCAGAGTTCAAAAAGCCAACCCACACACACCAAACAGTAAAGCTAAATAGAAAAAGGGCCCAAATTAAATAAGGAAAGGCTTCACTGTAAAGCAACTCAACTGTAAGCAGGAGGCCAAAACAAATTCTAAATACTATAAGACTCAGAATGAATCCTAAGTAGAAACCCAACTGGAATACCCACAGTTCCACTGGAGACTCGGAACTCCAGCCACGGAGTTCCTTGACTGGAACTCCAGGAACGTTCAAGGAACGCTTAGGGAGCTGCAGCAAATCACAGCGGAGAGCCCTGGACAAGGAATCCAGTGACCGTGCTCTGGTTCTGAAACTGTGACCTGCACAAGTTTCAGTAAGTCAGGCCCCTCTCTAACCCTCTGTTTATTATGTCACTGTAAAATGAGGGGGCTGCACTAGGCACCGAGGAGATGTCCTCATCTGTAAAACTAGGAAAGTGTATACACTAAACATATGTAATATATAATAAAATATAGTAAAACTCATAATTCAGTTGAAAGTTATCTTTTACATTAAAATATGCAATGAAACAAAAGAAATATTGTTGATTACTTCCATTAACTTGATATTCTAATATATATGACATTAAAAAGAGAATTTTCTTTCATTTTACAAATTAAAAGATAATAATTTCTTGGGGCCAGCCCGGTGGCATAGTGGTTAAGTTCGCACGCTCCACTTCAGTGGCCCAGGGTTTGCGGGTTCGGATCCCAGGCGTGGACCTATGCACTGCTCATCAAGCCATGCTGTGGCAGGTGTCCCACATATAAAGTAGAGGAAGATGGGCATGGATGTTAGCCCAGGGCCAATCTTCCTCAGCAAAAAGAGGATTAGCAACAGATGTTAGCTCAGGGCTAATCTTCCTCACCAAAAAAAAGATGATAATTTCTTTTAAAAAGGTGAAAAAGCACCTCATTGGCTGAAGTTACACCACTAGCTGCTGGAAATACTCATATTTAACTTATTTGTTGCCAGAACAACTCCTTATCTACTTTGGTATCCATAAAGGAAGGGTGACCTTGCTGAGCAAATTCTAAGCGCTGGAACCGGGCAGCACCTTCTGAAGGGGTTTTAGGACACTGAGAAGTATTCTATACTTTGGTGTACTTTCTAAATCTCGGTGGCAATCTAAGCTATTTATAGATTATTCTGCTATAAAGTGTCATTTAAAGTAAACAAAAAAATTATTTCAGAAGAAAAAAATGGTTAGGTACTTGACAAAGTCAAAGAGAGGCTGGGTACTCCCTAGTCAGCCTAGCTCCCCACACTCCCTGTTACGCACATTTAAATCATGTGCCAGGTGCCTGACAAGAGTCAGGTCTGTAAACTCGGGTAGAGTTTCCTGTTTGCAATAACAGTTATTTTTTCTGCAAGAATTTCAACAGTAATAATGCTTTACAGCTACAGGTGTTAAGTTATAAAATTTATATGTGAGCAGATCCTGTACTACCGGGAGCTCTTGTTCACCCATCGCTAGCAGCACCAGGTATTTACATTCTTACTACCTTTATGACCTATTGTTACGACTTAAAAAAAACACAAGCCATGCATGCCTGCATCTCTCTCAGTATCCACTCCTATCTGATAGCAGCGATAACAACAACATGTATCTTGGTTGTGAGTATGAATGTAAAAAACCTTTAGTTACTGTATTCGGAAGTAAACTTATGAAACGTTGTGTGGACAGATTTTCAGGAGCCCCCCTCCCTGGTCTAACAGGTGAATCTAACAAGCAAACTGCATAGGCTTTAAGTCAGTACAATAAAATCCCTGCTGTCCTGTGAAACAGCTGTGCAGGCCATCTTCAGCCTGGGTCAAAATGACCTTGCAACCCCTCGTCTCACAACTGAAGATGCCAGAGGGACAGATCCACACCAGGAAAAGCTAAAGGGCACCTTGCTCTCACATTTCCCAGCTGCATTTCTTAGAAACTGAGGGAACAATTAACCACCCTGGATCTTGCCTCTCTCCACACATCACGTCAGCATCTCGGAACTTGTTTAACGTGTAACCTAGAAATTCTTGTTTATGTGACCCTCCATGTAGAACTAGAGACAGGCCCAGATGTGCTCTATCCCTTTTTTTTTGAAATCTGGGTCTGAGTTTTCTTCTTTCCCTCTTCCCTCCACATGTGCTGTTTTGTGCAAGAGACATAAGCTGCACTTAAACTCCCACACCTGGGAGCAGCTCCATCAGAGCGCTCTGTTGGTTTTCCCGGGGTTCGAATTCCTCACGCTGATTACTGAACAAACTCCTTCAGTAAGATCACCTAGACTCTGTTTCAGTCCACAGGTGATATCAAGAGGCTGATAATATAAACTACTTTTAAGGAAGATTTGAACAATTAACGAATAGCATCAGCAACAAGTTAAGCTATATAACTGCAAAGTATTTTCACATCTCAACTTATCTTCAAAGGGTCCTGTGAGGCAGGAAAACACCGTTTTACACTAGAAACTCCAAGTTCTGCTGGAAGGGTGCGGTGGACAGAAGGGGGGACACGGCTTAAGAACTGGAGAGGCCTCAGGCACACGTTTCAGAAGCCTGGCTTCCCATCCACGCCGCGTAGCAGACGAGGTCCCGGGGCGCAACAGACGGAATGAGACCACACAGTGAGGGCAGCGGGGAAGCCAGCCAGATGGACAGCATGGGGTAACCGCCCAGGGGCAACGCGCCGGCGAGGGAGCCGACCGGGAAAGGGGAGGCGGGCCGGGGGTGACGGCGCGCTGCGGCGCGCAGACTTCGGCCCCTCCCGGGTCCTGAACGCCTGCACCCCCGCGGCGAGCCTTACGATCGATGCAGGACACCACGTTCCGGTGGCCGCTCTCGGCGGGGACCCCGAGACCACCGCGCAGCCCGCAAAGCCGCGCTCCGAGACGCCGACAGCCACTTCGCCACATAGCGGTCGCTCCTGCTCCAGCCCGGGCTGGAGAGCACGTGACCTCGATTGCGCTCACACTAGCCGGGCGACATCCAAGCCGCCTCCCTCCCAGACCCCGCCCCGCACTGCACCCTGGGAGAGGCGGCGCTCTGGAGCCAAGCGGGCCTGCGCAAGGACTACAACTCCCAGAGAGCCCCGCGCGCCCGGCGCGAGACAGGCGCATCTGGACGCCGCCGCGGGGACGCAGTGCTCGGCCTTCCGGCGCCTTAGGAGGTGGGTTGGGGTGGTGTCTGCGGAGCGGTGGGGCCTGTGCAGACAGAAGATGGTGAATGAATGAGAGCAGGGTCGAGGAAAGAACCGAGGAGAGCTCAGGGGCAGGTTAGGCGAGATGGAAATGGGGGCAGAGATAACGGGAAGGATTTGAGGGTCCCAAGCCCAGTTGTTTCTGTTCTCTGAAGACCCTGTGGGCTGAGACCCTCTAAGCGTTCTCTCATCGTCCACGTCTTGCTCTGCGCGGGGGTCTCGGGCAGATACAGAATTGCCTCTTGTGTCTCTCTGTTGATTCCAGAATCCTCCGCTCTTCAGCCCCTGCAGGGAGACCATGCCGAGACCTCAGAAGAGGCTGCCTGGGGCTGCTGGGCCAGGTGAGCTGCACCCGGGCTGCGAAAGGCAGCCCCGGAAAGAACGTTTCTCTGGAGTCTGGAATACTGTTCACTTTCTGCTCCCTGCTTGTGGGGAGACTCCTTTATGGATTAGTCTTCCTTACGTTATCTCTGATCGCCCTCTATCTTCTTTTACTCTTCCCACCAAACTTATTGCGAGAGCCTCTTCTTGTCTGTTCATTCAAGCAATGGCTATTTGATAAGCACAAAAAACATTTACGATACACGGTGGCATGTACTAAGATCAAGACAGTCTTCTGCTCGGTATCAGCAGGAGCTTGGTTCCACGACTGTGTATACCAAAATCCCGGGTGCTCAAGTCCCTTATATAAAATGGCGTAGTATTTGCCTATAGCCTATGATATGCACATCCTTCCGTGTACTGAAATCATCTCTAGATTACTTATAATACCTAATACAATGTAATGGTATGTAAATTGTTGTTTTACCATATCATTTAGGGAATAATGACAAGAAAAACGGTCTGTACATATTCAGTACAGATGCAACCATCATAGGTCTTTCCATCTGTAGGTTGGTTGAATCCGTGGATATGGAGAACCAATGGTATAGTAGTTTCTGCTTTCAGGGGAAATGCCAACAGACATTAAGTGAGAGCCCAGGAAACTGAATTGCTAGGGGTGTGAGAGCAGGGAGGAATCACAGGGAGTGTATTGAGTAGGAAGCGGAATTTGAGCCCAGCCTTAAAGAATGGGAACGCTTTCCAGAGGCAAAGAAAATGAGATAGCATTTTTATATTCACAAGGATGAACAGCATTCTAAGTGGATGAAGAGCAGGAACAAAGCAATTAAAGGCAGAGAAAGTACTTCTTTTGAGAATGGCAAGGGTTCCAGATTAACTACAACATAGTGTGTTATTTAACACACACGGCCTTTGCAGCATGCCTGTTAACTCCAAAGGGACCACAAAGAAACTGGGCTAGGAAGGTTCAGAGTATTAGACATCCATAAATGATATTTAATGATGACTGATTTAGGAGCTTGGACTTAATTCAGAGGCTGTGTAGTATAGTCATTAAGTGTAGATTCAGACAGACCACAGTGACAAGGGCCTGATTTTACCATTTACTGGATATGTAATCTGGGACACATTTCCCAGGCGAATAGAACATCTCATAGATTATACAGATTAACTTAGTTAGGGTTAGGGTCACGCATAGAGCTTAGAGTCCATCATATAGTAAGAATTTAACAAGTGTTAGCTATTGAGGGTCTACTGTGTTCCAGGCATATTTTCTCTAATTCTCTTAGGATAAAATCCACTCTTTACCATGTCTACAAAGTCCCAAATGAGCTGCTGTTTCCAACTTCTCTTGGCACCTTCAAGGAGCAGAAAGGAGGCAGGCCATAAAGCACAGTGAGCAAGAAGGAAAGAAGTATGAGATGTTAACAATGGCTAATATTTACTGAGCGTTTATTATAATGCCAGGCATTGTCTAAGCCCCTTGTTTGTATTATCTTATTTAATCTTCAAAACAAGTCCATGGAGTAGGTGCTGAGTTTCCTCACAGGAGAGACTAGCCTCAGGAAAGACACAGGAGAGTGAGGGAAAGAAAACATTTATTGACATTAAATATATGTCACGTACTCTGCTAGGACCTTTAATCCTCAACCACAGCCACGTAAGGTATTCTTATCCCACTGAATGGATAATCCAGAAGATATCCTGTAAGGTAGGCATTCTCGTCCCATTTTTATAGATAAGAAACTGAAGTTGAGCAGTTAAGCTGCTACTGCTAGTAACTGACAAGTCCAGGATTTGAATCCAGGTCTGACTGCAAAGCATATGCTTTGCCCACAATGGAACATTTCCTGTCAGCAAGTATGACAGGTCTCTTCTTTTTGCTTCTCCTATTGCAGACGAGGGGCCAGCAGGAAAACATACCAAAACTAAGAACCCAGGTGAGGCATCAGCTAAAGTGAAGAACTCCAGCCCTCAGAAGACTTCAGCCTTTAAAACTTGTGAGAAGAATCTAAGCAGCTACTGGCTGATGAAGTCAGAGCCAGAAAGCCGACTAGAGAAAGGTGTAGATGTGAAGGTGAGACTATGTACCTGTCTCCAATCCCTTCAAGCGGTTTTTTTAAATAAGAAGTGAATATTGTTCACCACAGGGTTCCATCACCAAGTAATCATTGAAAGGTAGGGAAAAGGTAATAAGGAATAAAATCAGCAGGATTTGTTACTATCAATGATCTCTTTTGTGAATCCTCTAACTAGGGCAGAGGTCGGCAAACTTTTTCTGTAAAGGGCCAGATAGTAAACATTTGGGGCTTGCGGGTCTTACAGTTGCTGTTGTAACTCTGTTGTTGCAGGAGAGTGGCCGTAGACAATATGTAAAATGGTATGGCTGAAATCCAATAAAACTGTATTTACAAAATCAGGCATGGGATTAGATTTGGCCTGAAGGTCGTAGTTTGCCAACCTCTGATCTAGGCAACATTTCAATCTTAGGTTGCATTTCTCTTGCCACCTGCCATGCTCCTAGGTATCTCCCTGCCAACAGTTGGTATATATTCAGGGAATGAATATAAGTAAATTTTAATATAGCTTAGAGGAAGTATTATTAGAAATATGTAATAATACTTTTTTTGGTGAAGAAGATTGGCCCTGTGCTAACATCTGTTGCCAATCTTCCTCTTTTTTGCTAAGGGAAGATTGGCTCTGAGCTAACATCTGTGCCCATCTTCCTCCATTTTGCATGTGGGACGCCGCCACAGCATGGCTTGATGAGCGGTGCACCAGTCCGTGCCTGGGATTCGAACCTGCAACCCCGGGCCGCTGAAGCAGAGTGTGTGAACCTAACCACTATACCACTGGGCTGGCCCGGAAATATGTAATATTAAGTGAAATACAGACAACCAGCAGGTTACACTATCACCTGAATTACCCATTCACTTAATCCTCTTAATTAGCAAGAATAACAAGGTAATACAAGGCTTACTTACATTCGCCCAATCTAAGTGGCTTTGTGGAGCTACTTCCCTGTAAACTATATACTTCCACTATAGCCAGTAGCACCCTTAGGGTAGGGAAGGAACTGTCTGCTTCCATATATTCTTACCAATTGGCCCAGGCTTGTTTAATGACTTTATTTCCTGTTGCCTAGTTCAGCATTGAGGATCTCAAAGCAGAGCCCAAGCAGACAGCATGCTGGGATGGTGTTCGCAACTACCAGGTAAGAGGGTAAGAGCAGGACCCCGAGACCCAGGGTGGATAAGTGCCTGCCTCCTTCTCATGACTTATTTGGTAGCAAAACCTCTTGGCCAAGGTTGCTTTATCCCAGAACCCAAACCTGAAAATGTATTCAAAAACACCTTACTCTGCCTTCCTGCAGTGTGCAAACAGCCGGTGTCCTAGCCAGTATCCTGATACGAGTTGGGGTATCTTGGCAAAGGCAAGAATGGAACTGAATTGAATTGGAGGAAGTTACAAGAAAGAAAAACTCATCTAATAAAAGCAGACTTGATTTCTGCTAATAGCTAGCGTTTTCCAGCCGGTGGGGAGGATAGTTCTTGTTTCTTCTCCCCTGGGACAGGCCCGGAACTTCCTTAGAGCCATGAAGCTGGAGGAAGAAGCCTTCTTCTACCATAGCAACTGCAAAGAGCCAGGCATTGCAGGACTTATGAAGGTGAGTTGTTCAGGCTTTGGTCTGAATCACTCTCCCTGCAGGAAAACTTACTCATGTAGATATAAATGGACACAGCTTAAATAGGTAACAAAAAAGCAGTACCCTCCTCCCCATCCCTGCTGTCACAGGAATATGGAAAAAACTGCCCTGGCCCCTTCCTGTGAGACAAGGACTATAACAAGGCAGGCCTCATTTCAGGTCTCACTGGCACAGACTTCCCTCCACTTCTACACCTTGGTCTTTCACTCAAAAACAGGCCTGATGGTAGCTCTTCCAAGCCAGGAGTTATCAGGATATAATTATTAACTGCAGCTGGAAAAACAGTGGTACCAATAATAACCTTTAATATTTGATTTTAGAACATACGTTTAAGATTTTTATCAAAAGAGGGTTGATTTCCTATGCTTGCCTTAGACTGTGTATTATTTCCAGATATCTGAGCCCTCACTGGCTCTACAGCAAGTATGGGTAAGAATGTACAGGGTCAGAAATGAAAGCTGGACATGGATTAAAGATTGGCCATGGAGCTGACTGTACAGGCAAATGACTGGAGACTTGGTTTTGGTTTCAGATTGTGAAGGAGGCTTACCCAGACCACACACAGTTTGAGAAAAACAATCCCCATTATGATCCATCCAGCAAAGAAGACAACCCCAAATGGTCCATGGTAAAGACTACTATTTTTCCTATTTCATGAGAGAGAAAGAGTGGACAAAGAGGGACAGAGAAGGTCTGGAGTGTCTTTAGGTCAAGGTACAGAGCCTAGCCCTTACTCAGATGAGGTTACCCTGACTTGGGACATAATAAGAGGACACTGGCAGCCCTGCCCATAGGAACCTCCTGCAAGTAGCTAGAACACACAGTAGACAGAATCTAGCTGGACTTGTCTTTCTGTCCTCTACACTCTTGTCATGTAGGTGGACGTACAATTTGTTCGGATGATGAAGCGTTTCATTTCCCTGGCTGAGCTCAAAACCCATCACCAAGCTCACAAAGCCACTGGTGGCCCCTTAAAAAATATGGCTCTCTTCACTCGCCAGAGACTCTCAATTCAGCCTGTGACCCAAGGTAAGAGCAGTTCCTTTCCTTCATTACCCACACACCAGAATGACCCATGAATTCACAGGTACTAGCTGATTAAGCTTAGGCACAGTATTTAGCCTCTGTGAGTCTGTCTCCTCACCTGTAACATCCATGAGGGAGAAAATATGTTCTGAGTTACCCATCACCATGTACCTGGTACCCAACAATGCTTGGCACGTAGTAAAACATTCTGTAAATAGTTTTTGAATGGATGACTACCTACACCGGTAACATGTGAAACACCTAGCATAACTTCCCTGTTCAAGAGGAGACACAAGACCTAATTCTTCCCTTTCTTTTTCCCCTTTTTGGTAGAGGAGTTTGATTTTATTTTGAGCCTGGAGGAAGAAGAACCAAGTTAACTGAGACACTGTTGCTGGAATGAGCAAGACACTACTCCAAAGTAGTCGAGCTTTTATAAGACAACAGAAGGTGTGAAGAGCTTGCTTATTATGTGCACCTGGGGTTGTGTACATAGGTGGTTTCTGTGTACTTTTTTCAATAAACATTAATATCAAAGTTGGAAAACTTTTCTTTTAAAACAGCATTGGCTGTAATAGAATACTCTACTGGCTCCTCTTGTGCCTTGTCAGGATGCAGGGCTGCTTCTACCATCTGCCTTTACTGTAGCAAATACCAGGGTGTAGGACTCAGTCTGTTAACACCCACTGAAATGAACTTTTGTCTCTTTGTACCAGCCTTCCTCAGCTGGGTCCCACAGCGGTTTAAACCATCAGCAGTTTCAAGACAAGTTGCCAGGTAGCGGTGAAATCAGAATTCCTTTCTCAGCCACGTGCTTGTCCAAAACAGGTGTTAATAAAGTGCTCATCATTGTTCCCCAGGAACCACAGACACAGAGAGGGCAGGTGCTGTGTTGGATTGCGGGGGGATTGTTTTCCCCTGTGTGTGAGGTGGGACACTAAGAGAGAAGAGACCACAGAACCTGGTGGACCATGGGCACAATGCCTCCAAGCCACCGGGGCTTCCTTTAATCAGAGAGACAACTGAACAAGTGTTCTTTTTTTAAAATACAGCCATTGAAAAGACGACACATTAAGAAACATGTAAACACTGCAGCTGCTTAATCACAAGTTGCACTGCTTGGTTTAGTACCTATGCACTCCCAGGTATGGGGACCTTGAAAGGAGGGGCCAGGAGCCTCCCCTTACTTCCCCAGTTGGACAGAGAAGTACAGAATGGGGCAGAGTAAGAGAAAACAGAAGACCTGGCTTGTGCACAGCTCCTGAGAGAATAAAAGCAAATTCTGTCTTCTAGTTCTCCCAGAAGAAAGGTTTAAGATATTAGGAAAGTTGGAAAATGAATTTGTGTTGTCAGTTCAAGGGGCAGAGGAATTGGCAGATGCTTTCTAGTTAGAACACCAGCTATCATGGGAGGCATACCAGAGCCTAGTCTCGTGCTCCCAAGGCAGGGAACACAGCCTTGCTTCCCCATAAACGTAAGCCCCAACCGTGACAATCCAGGGGCAGCTGGATGGGCGATGCTGTCCCCATGGGATTGTCTGTCGCACTGGAACTCAGGGTCCAGCATGAGGGAAACCATCTTATCTTCCTTGTTTCTTGAGGGGATCTTGAGGTCCCCCAGTCGACCTCAAGTGTCATCCCAAATGCCTTTCCCTCCAGTCTCAATTCTGATCCATGAGCCCTGCTCAGTCAAAGGCCCACGACTGCACTGATTTCTGAGGAAAAGGGGAGTTCCCATTTTCCACATTAACTGAAAGATGACACAGGAACCAACCCCTCTGCTTTCCAAATTACAGTCAGACTGGCAAATACTGTACTTATTGGCCAGTGGGGTCTGCTTGGTCTTTCTAGAAGGGAAGGGAGGCCAATTGGAGAGTAATTCCTGATCATTTCCAACTGAGGTGGAAAAGGATGTGAACACCTTTCCTACAATAGGCCCAAGCACAGCACAACAGAGGGAAGCTCCCCTCTCCTCTAGCGTAGCAAGAATATCCATGAGAGTTTTTGTATATGTTTTTAAACAAAAATACCAACAATTCTAAACTCAATGGTGAAGATGAAGACATAATTTGGCAAGCACAATTATTCTGAAGTTGTGCAGCAAAGTCTTCTGCTGAGGCCCTCATCTCCCTCCTTTAACTCGCAGGTAGGGAGTGAAGAGGCTTGAGCAATAGGAAGAACAGAACTTCCAAGTGTTTGAGACCAAGCCCCAATTCCCAGAAATTCAGTGGAAAGCAAGGAGTGATGAGGGTCCACTCTTAGGGAAGCAAAGCAATCAAGGCCCCCTCCTGGGATCTCTTCTTAAAGGAAACAGATGCCCTTGTTTAGGATGCTGGGCACTCAGAGCAATACCCTAAACCACCCAGCCCTCATGCTGGCAAGGAGTCCCGTGGTGAAGGCAGACAGCTACCAGGCACAGTTACCATCCTTCTTCCTTAGTGGGCCCAGCCCGGCCTGTGTTCAGCTCTGCTGCCATCCATGCGTGACACTGACCCCCAGTGTCTCTGTGCCCAAATTTCTCACGGGTGAGGGCAAAGTCAGCCAAAGGCCCTTGTACAGGCTTCTGTTCCAGGACATTACTGACCAGAATCCGTAAAAGAGGGAGAAGGGCAATGCCTGAGTCCCACCAGTGACAGAAAGGCCAGAATGGAGGTGGCTTGTGGAAACTTCAAAGCACCACATCCAAGACTCCCAAAGAGGTGGCTTCCTGGTCTTGAGTCTCCCCCTGCCACTTAGGATGGGGCAGGCCCAACTCCTTGGCCACTACCTCAGGGACACTAGAGGGGAGGACGAGACATGACTACCCAGGGCCCCGCTGCCAGCTCGGAATCCTGGGACATGCTCAGATCCTCTATCAGGAAGCTCAGAGAGTCAGGAGCCAAGAATGCCTGCTCTCTGCTCTCCTATAAGACGCGAGGCAGCCCCACGTGGAAGGCCTCAACACAAGGCTCTTTTTCCCAGAGAGACTAGATTCCAGGATGCTGACTCTCCCCATCCCCACATCAGCTGCAGAATCCCAAGGATACTTGCGTCCCAACCCAAGCCCGTTAGGTTCTTCGGAAAAAAGAATTTAAGTCAAAAACAATTTGTTTTCAGGTTGCAAGTAACGGGTCAGCTGAGCATCACAACATCCTCCCCCTCCCGCCAGCCGCTGGTGTCTGGTAGACGGGGTGCTGGGGTGGAAGCCCAGCCGCTGCCTGGCCCTGGGGGCCTACTGCCTACTGTTGTTGTCAGACAGCTGGCCGGGGGTCCGCACCTCACCCAGGGAGGCTGTGCCCTCGAAGCGCTGTGAGGCGATGGCTGCCTGGTGGGACATGCTCTTCCGCACGATGTCACCCTTCCGCCACAACACCACTTCCTGCAGAATTGGGACAGGGAGGCATGGGGTGGGTTTCCCGAGGCGCCAACCTTCTCCTCTGAGAGAATCTCAGGCAAAAGCCTCCTCTGTTTACCTCTCACCAGACAGCAGCTGTCCTACCCATCCCAGGGCTCCTTTTGATCACGTGGGCGGGAAGGGCAGCGTGGTTGCAGGGGTTGGGCTGGAGAAAGCAGACTCGCGGTATCAAGTGGGAACCTCACTCTTGCTGTGGGACTCTGGGCAATCCAGTGTGTCCACCCCTTGGTAAACCAGCAAGTGGCACAGAGACTAATAAGTTCTCTCCCCCGTATCGTTCTGCCCACCCTGTCAGAAATGGAGCCTGATCTTCACAGAGATGATGCTGTTCCTGTACTGTCTCTAGGGCAGCCAGGGTCTAGAGGAGGTGCCCGGGCCTCACCTGCTGTTTGAAGTAGCGCCGCTCCTCCTCGTCGATCAGCACCAGGTTGAGGTAATAGCGCACGGAGAACTTCTTATTGATGTCTCGCATGGTGGGCGTGAGCTCATAGCCCGCCAGGAAGAGCCGGATAGGGATGGACTCTCCTGCAGGGGCCAGGCAGGAATTAGAGTGAGGGGCAAAGTGACCCACTCTACCTTACACCAAGTCACTCTGACCACAGCGGGGGACAGATGCCACCTGAGCGTGACACGGAACACTCAAGCAAATGCTTCTGCCTTTTGGGAAGTTGCATTCTGCTGCCAAGTGATTTGCTGAAGTAAAAATCATGACTCTGCAATTCCATTCCAGGTCTGGTTGCATCATCCGAATGTCCTCTCACCATCCCAATCCAGAGACCAGGGAATATGAACAGCACAGGGACGTTACTGTGTCACATGGTTTTTTTTTTTTTTTTTGGTGAGGAAGATTCGCCCTGAGCTAACATCTGTTGCCAATCTTCCTCTTTTTGCTCAGGGAGATTGGCACTGAGCTAACATCTGTGCCAGTTTTCCTCTGTTTTTGTATGTGGGATGCCGCCACAGCGTGGCCTGATGAGCAGTGTGTAGGTCTGCGCCCAGGATCCAAACCTGTGAACCCCGAGCCGCCAAAGCAGAGTGTGCGAACCTAACCACTATGCCACTGGACCGGCCCCAGTTATGCATCTTTGGATGACATGTAATATGTCTAGTTGTTGGGTTTTCAAGAGCCAATTGTCAAAACCCAGCTAACTATCCTGTCACCCAGCTATTTTGATGTCATCTCCCTCCATCCTAACTGGTGTTTGCCTCCCAAAATACATCTCCACTCCAAGACGGACTGCAGGGTGGCAGAGTGGCCTGGAAAACAGAAAATCCTCATTCTAGTCCCAGTTCTCCATTAACCAGTTGTCTGACTTACAAGTCTGTTGCCTCCTCTGGACCTTAATTTTCTCATGTGGAAAATTATGGGATCAGACTATGTAATATTTTAGATCCCTTCCAACTCTAACATCATGCCTTTCCTAGTATAAGTGGAACAAAATTAGGGCAGTAATTCTACTGAGAAAGGCCAAACCTATAGTGTAGTCTCAAGCTAAATATAAATGAACTTTCAGTTATTTGCTGTTTTGGATCTTTTCTCAGTGCCCCATTTCATTTGTACAGGAACACTGGCTCTCCTTGCACAGTTGGTGAAAAAATGGAACATACAGAGTCAGGAGAGCTCAGTCCAATTCCCCCAAGGACCTGACATGGTGACATCCAAGAAGCTGCTGTCAGGGTCCCCAGTGTTTCAGGCTGCTAAATCTCTGACACCCCTCCTTCCACATGGAACAGACTATAGGAATAAACTGAATAAAACCTTGGCATCACCAAGCACTTCTAAATGAAAACACACATTCTTTATCATCAGTTGCTGCAGAGCCAATGAAGAACATAAATGATTGCTACTTCCAAATAATCACATAGATTCCCCAAATAACAAAGCTTTCAACTCTATCCATCTCAGATGTAGTGTTAGCTGGGTGGGGGTGGGAGAGGACCGCTTCCATCTGGGTCGGGTTCCAGTGCTGTCTGTAGCACCTGGTAATGATGCTCGAGTATCTATACTTGTAAATGAATTCAGAGAATGAATTAATTACCAGAGCTAGAACTAAGTAACACAAATGACTATTCTGCATTAATTTCTTGTTCCCTAGAAGCAAAGAATGTCAGAATGTCAATGGGAAAAATTAACAAAATGTTTAAACCATATCTGCTAAATCAGTACTTTTCACTTTGTTTTTTAACAGGTGTAACTCGGGAGACACCGTCTCTAGTGCAAGCTCAGTGTATAAGGCAATCCGGGGGGAGCTCTCCTGGCTGAAGGTGGGGTAAGAGCCTGCAGTTCCACAGACTCCACCCTCCATTTGCTCCCTTTTGGGACACACGGTGTACAACTGGAGACTGAGAAATTATGGGTTAATAGGGAATCTTATGTTAACAGCATATTCCCTCGAGCCCCTCCAAAATTTTGTGCACGGCCTGGGAGGAAAGGTGTGGCGGCTGCGGCTCACCTCTCACGGGTGCTCCATCCATGATCTCATACTTGGCTATCGTGTCATTCTCATGGTACACGTTGGGGCCTGTGCCTGTCGTTTCCCGCTTGATGATGTCTATCTCCATATGCTTGATTTTGATTCTTACCAGCAGGAAGTATATCTTCCCTACAATGACATCTTTCAAGTGGTATCTGGGGAAGAGAAAGTAAAGAAAATAAGAAGTGTGTACAGCAGCTAACCCTTTGCACATTTACAGGCCTTTGTGGATCCAGGAGCAGGCACACTGCCACGCATGTTGGCTAAAGATGGAGTTGCAGTGCACACACACCCACATTCCACCCACACTGCCACTGTAGAATGAACTCCCCAATATGTTCTTTACTTGAATCAAAGTAACTTCTGTCCCTTCCATTCTTCCACATACAACTCAAAGGACATTTTTCCTGCATGTTACATCAGCCAATCACGCTTGCTCGTCTGATCTCTCTCCTCAGTACTTTCACTTCTTTTATACCTTTCGTATTTGTGTACGTGTGTCTTTTAGATATCCTAATGTGTGAGAGGCCAGTCTCACAAACGCAGGAACCAGGTCTCGCTCTTCTCTGAGCTCCACAAAATGTCTTTTGGGAACTGGGCCTCCATGGCCCACAGCAGTTTGTCGGCTGTGGCCGTGACAGGCCAGGGAGAAGCAGTGGAGCAAGACGCACGCCTCATGCTCCATCAGCACCTTCTCTCCAGGCTCTGCTCACACGGCTTGTGCTGTGTGCGCTGTTATGAATTCGGCCATGTTGCCTAACGCCTTCCGACCCTTCAGGCTTTCCTGTGGGTCAGTCAGTAGTACTGGTGGTCTGTATGTGCACAGCCGTGTAGGAGGCATGGCAGGCAGAGAGCACAATCTTCAAACCTGAAGCTCAGAATCATGGCACATGAGTGTTGGCAGGGACTTTAGAATTTAACCTCTTTATATTACAGGTGAAGAAAAGGAAGTTTGAAGAAGATCCACAGTTTAACCAGGATTTGAGTAGGGGTAGACACAGGATGTAAACCTAGGTTGCTATTCCTAGGCTTGTATTCCCCCACTGTCTCATGCCACCTTTCTGCTCACAGTCAAACTGGGAAGACTACAGACTCTAAGCAGATAACCTAAGAACACTTACAAAGGCCACTCAGAGCATTTTAGAATGAATGCTTAGAGGTCATAGATTCTAGGAGTTTTCAAACTTTTATAAATTGAACATTCCTTTATTCTCAATGAAATCTTACGCAGAAGCATTAATATGTAAGAAACATAAAAGAGCCGCTCTTGTGGAGGGCCTAGAGCCCCAGCCCAGCTCCTCTTTCACTTAATCCTTTCTTGCGTGTATGTTTGAAACCCACTAACCTAATCCAAGCCCCTCATTTTTCAGATCAGAAACCCGAGGTACAGAAATTTTAGTACCTGCCAGTCTGAGCCCAATCCCTTTGTGGCAGAATAGGACCCGATTCCAAGTGCTGGGCTCTTTCTGCTACGTCACACAGGTGGATCATCCTCTCCCACAGGGCAGGGCCAGAGCCCTGGGACTGTGAGGAGAAAGGCAACAAGCCTGTTCCCTTACATGTCCCTGCAAGGCCCAGAGCAACCTGCCTCCCAGCTTGCTCCACCCTGTGCCATAAGTGGCCCGTTCCGGGTCACACCTGGTTCCAGGCCAGGGGGTAGGGGATAAAAAATACATCCTTCCCTCACCCCTGTTCTAGGAAGGATGTATGATTCCAGTTGAACACAATCCTGTTCTCAGCCCCTTCACAGCAGAGCCATCTGGCTGAGCCCCACCCCCTGGGCCTCTGGTGACAGCAGGTCTGAGGGGAGGGTCTCTCCACAGTGAGAACCCTCGTTACAGACTCTGTGGTTTTTTTAGCTCTCTGTGAACACAATACACTTTTACTTTTGCATATTTGATTTTCAAACTTTTCAGGAATGTGTTATATTGAAAAGAAAGGTGCTTGTGGTACGTGTTTGAACTGTCAGTAAGTTTTGTGATTTACAGACACTTAAATATTTTGATGTTCTAACAGTAAACACAGTTTAAAACATACATGGCTTCCCAACTTGTCAGTTAAAATAAAATTATTTAAAGACCTTTATAAAAAGGCATCTGGTACTCTTTGCTACAATTCATTTTAGTTCAGGGAGGAGGCAGCAAACTACAGCCGGTGTTTGGCTTCCTCACTTTATTTCTAAAGACATATCGTACGTAGCATACAAATGATAATGGAATGGTATTCTGAGATTCTTCTCATCAGTAGAAGGAAACAGCTGTACCTAGAATCCAAAACAAATAACCTTAAAGTTATTTAACCTTGATTTTGAAAGACAGCCTAGGATGTTTAACTTAAATTTACCGTCTTAATTTAATATAGTTTAGTTTAAGTAAAATGACGTTTTATTTCCTGGTCAGTCTCCCTTTAGCCAGCCCAGCACATATACTCACTGTACTGTTTCTGTGCTCTCCCCCAGCATGGCACCACGAACCGGCCGAGGCAAGAGGCTCCCTCACTTTGCGTTCCGACCATGCCGTCTTAAACTCCCTAAAGAGTTCTTGCACAGCCGTGGGCCCAGGCACTTACTTGGATTTATTGTACTCAAACTCAATGTGCAGACAGTCCTCGATCCCAACTTCCATCTTGATGGAGGAGTTCAGCTCTGGGTATGTGCTGAGTGTGTGAACCACAATGTCGATCTCTTTGACAACGTCATTGAGGCGGCGACTGATGGTGGCTCGAAGGAAATACCTATGGGAGATGGACACGTCGTGAAGGGACACTCCTTGTCTCCAGATGCTACCTCAGTTTACGTGCCGAATCGACCCACTGGAGAAAACCCCTTACAGTGGTTAACCTTTGGGGCTTTGTATTCCTTTGAGAATTTACCTCTGTAGACCCTCCTCCCAGAAAAAATGGACATATGCACTTATACACAAAATATTGCAATTATAATTCCAGGGAGTTCAAAGACACTTCCCTCCAACGCCTTTCTGAGAACACTGCTCTAAGTAAAAGTGATTTCTTGCTCTGTACTCCAATAGTCTTTCATGGCCCTCACCACTATCTACCATGTATTTGTGAACAGGTTTTATTTCTTCAACTAAGTCCTAGCTCTTTGGGCACAGGGACCTGTCTTATACTCATATTTGCATGCCGCTTATTTAACAATATTCAATGCAGAAGCATTTTTCAAGTCCCTCACAGTTAAGAGAGGAAGAGGGGATGGAGAAGTTAAGTCAGCTGTTCATTCAGCAAATGTTTATTGCTAGGCACAGGATGATTAAGACATAGTCTCATGGGAAGCTCACAGTCCACTGAGGGGATGGGGAAACAGAAAAATTAGAACACATGGAAAGTGCTCATTCAGATACAGGAATCAAGTGCTATGGGGAGAGAGAGAAGGGCATTCAGCAAGAGCAAACCTTGTCAGTAAAGCAGCAGAGGAAGTAGAGGACTGCTGTGAATCCAGAAAGCCTCTGCTGAACCTAGGATCCTTGGGGAGGGGCTCCTGTGGTAGGTAGGGGGCAAGTTAGAAAGAAGGCAGAGACACAGCTCCTGGAGGGCTTAGCATGCCAAGCCTGACCTCTATGGCCAGCCACTTGAGCGTGGCCTTCCCAAGCAGCCTTGTCCCCTGACTTAACGCTATGCTAATACCCAAGGAGGGAAGAAACACCCCTTTAATTACATTTTCCTCTAAATAAAACTCAGATAATGCCCATTGCCTGTCAAGCAATCCTGGAGAAAGCTGCTAACCAGATCAGCTACACGTTTAGGCTACTCTCCTCTGTGCAGCTCAAACTGCGTCTTGGCAATCTTTTTAATTCATCTCAGTAACTTCCCTCACATTCCCGAAGACACTTGTTCCTGACCTGTCTCTAACTGTTCAGGCTCTCAAGCCCTCCCTCCCCGTTTCTGTGGAAGACATCGCTTTTACTCTACAGAGACGAAGGACTTCCAAGTCAAGACTGATGGCTCTCTCCCTTCTCTGCTCTCTGCTCGGGCCTACCTAGGGCCTAGGTATGTGTCTGTATCTTTGCCCATCCTTCCCTCCTTCAACAGCACCTCTCTCTCTCAAAACCTTTTCTCCTCCATCTGGCAGAACGACTCTCAATCTGGACGCACATTAGAATCACCTGCCAGGGAGGAGCTTTAAAAGTCCTGATGCCTGGGCACACCTCACATGTAATTGCTCTTGAGAGGGGCACAGGCATCAACATTTTTTAAAGCCTCCCAAGCGATTCTCATATGGGAGCCTTGGTAGAGAACTACTTACTGTCTAGCATCTTGATCCTTCGACTTTTCCAATTTTCTTAACACATTCAATCTCTCTCGAGCTAAAGGTTTCTTCCTTTGAGTTTATAAAAAGTCCCCAACTCATCAAATCCCAAAACACTCTCCAGGCCTTACCCTCTTGACTTTTTCTTCAGAGACAGCTGTCACTGAGGGGTCCTCTTCTAACTTCCCCCTTCACTACTCCTCACCCTTGCTTCTGTCTCCCCACCACCCAGTAGAAACTGCCCTCCTGAAGGTAACGCATGGCCTCCCACTTGCCAAATCCAGTGGACTTTTTTTGGCATCAGTTCTCCATTAAAGTGTAAAACACTTCCTCCCCCTTGGAACTCTTGCTGGTTCCACAGGAGGGCATTACCTGCTTCACTCTGCCTTCCTCCTCCTCCTATCCCCAATACTCCAACAGGTCCTGGGCTCCTCTCTCCCTGAGTTCTCCTCCTTCAACAACCTATCAGTTATTACCTCTGAGCAGCTGATTCCCAACAGTGCCCTTCTCCGTCCTGAGTGCCGGGCTTGCATTTCCAACTGTCTAGCGAGCTTTACACCTCTCTATTCTGCCAGTGCTTCAAACTCTAAAATTGGATGAATCATCTTATCTACAAATCGTCTCTTCCTCCTGAGAGCCCTCTGTCTGCATCTCCACTCATTGGTAAATTCTGTTGATGTCTATTACATTCCTCGTTTTCTGCCTGTCCCCATTGTGTCCACTAAAGTAAAACTCTTGGCACCTCATACGAGCCTTCTGACAGTTCTGTCTCCACACTACCTATCCATTAAATACTACATATTGATTTTAAGTTAACCTTCCAAAAGAACCACTCCCCTGCCTAAAAAGAAAAGAGTACAAAACAATCTTTTCATGTTTTCCCTCTGCCTAATAAGATACAAGCTCTTAATCTGGAATTTACATCTTCTATAAACTACCCTTAACTAATTTCCTCTTCTTTACCTCCTCTCTTTCTCAATATGAATCCTAAAGTCTTCATCTCATTTGGACAGCAACTTTTCTTTCATTTTTCTTTTCTCATTGTGGTAAAATATAGGAGTTCAGAGTATGCCACCCCGGCATAAAGATTATATTGAGCTGAAAGCAACTGAGAAGAAGTAGACACAAGAAAAACTCTCTGCCCTCCTCCTCTCTCCTAGGAAGGGTAGGACCTTCTTAATCCCCACAGACTGCACCAGAGAAATATACCTTGCTAAAACAACCCTCATCTTCCACTGTTTCTCCCATGTATTTTCCTTCCCCTAAGCTGTTGCCCCTAGAAGCTCAAAGTCCCTTTCCTTTTTCTTGGCACTTCTCTGTAAAGTTACCGTCCTCTGTCAAGATGCTCACATGAGCCTAAGTTCTAACCACCCCTTTGAGTTACCGATCACTGAGTTCCACGTGCATGCACAGTGCACATGTGAATAAACTTGTTTTTCTCTTGCTAATCTGTCTTTTGTCAGTCTAATTTGCAGGGTCCCAGCCAATGAACCTCAGATGGGTAGAGGAAAAAGTTTTTTTCCTCCCCTACAATATATATATAACATAAAATTTACCATTTTAATCATTTTTAAGTGTACAGTTCAGTGGCATTAAGTACATTCACATTGTTGTGTAACCATCACCATCCTTCATCTCCAGAACCTTTTCAGCTTTCCCAACTGAAACTCTGTCCCCGTTGAACGCTAACTCTCCATCCCCGCTCCCCGCAGCCTCTGGTAACCACCATGCTAATTTCTCTCTCTATGGTTTTGACTACTCCCAGTGCCTCATATAAGAGGAGCCACACAGTATTTGTCTCTTTATGACTGGCTTTATTGCGCTTAGCATTATATTTTCAAGACTCATCAATGTTGTAGTATATGACAGGATTTCCTTCCTTTTCAAGGCTGAAGAACACTCCACTGCATGTACAGACCACATTTTTTTAATCCAGTCATCTGCTGATGGACACTCAGGTTGCGTCCACCTTTTAGCTACTGTGAATATGCTGCTAAGCATGTGGGTGCACACACCCTTCTTGCACTTCTTTTGGGTGCATATCCAGAAGTGGAATTGCCAGATCTTATGGTAATTCTATTTTCAATATTTTGAGGAATTGCCATACTGTTTTCAACACCTTTCTTTCTGACAAAAACATTTAAGAGAAATCCACCACAAAAATAAAATTAAATAACAATAAATCCCACAGCCAAGCTTCGGTGACGACTAGATAATCCTCACTGTTGCTGCCTTCTCTGAGTGCAGGTATGAAACGCTGTCCTTAGTGGGGGTTGTGTGAGTGTTCAGACCTCTCTGCAAAGACTGAAAAAGAAGAGCCTACAATCACTCCTCTGATGGAAGAGGGGAGACCAGGAAGAAGCGAGGGGAGGAAAGGTCTTGCTGTAGTCTGCACCACCCTACACCCAGGTCTTCAGGTGACGAAGACGAGCTGACCTTATGAGACAGCATCAAGACCTGGACCCCGGAGTCCAGAGTGAGGGAGGAAGTCTGCTTTATCCCAGTGACATCACGTCATCTCGCGTTACACCCAAGAGTCTGTAGCTGCTCTGGATTGTTTTTTACCCCAGCGGCCTTGGAATCAGTTCCTATCCTCAGTTTCTAAGACTGGAATAATAAACACAATCCCATGTACTTAAATCATGTTTATTAATTTTTTAACAACTTGTCACGCTGTGTCACGTTTTATTCTCTCATCACCCCAAAAGATGGAGAAGACAGATCTAGAATTAGAATCCAAATCTATTACCCACTTTTCAGGTGAGAAAGTTGAGCGACAGAGCGCAGGATCACACTGCTGTTGTGTGGCAGAGCTGGACTGAGGATCAGTATGTCCTGACGCCCAGCCAGTGGTGTGCTGGAGGTGGCTTCTTGAATTTTCAGAAATTTTATGAACTGGTTGTTAAACACAGCAATTATTTGTAACTAAATTATATAAACTTACAATTAAATGAATTATATTAAAAACAAAGGTAATACATACTAAAAACTCATTGCTTCCTAATTATTTTGCTAAATTTTACGCTTCTCTCTGCCCTTGGGGGAATTTACACCTCCTGTCTCTGTATGTTGGTAATGCTACACATAGGTGGCCACTGTACATCTCTTTCCAACTATGCATTCAAGGATGTCAGGCTGGTAGCTTGAAATGGGCCACGGTGGAATATTTACACTACAGAAATTGACAAATGCTACAAACCAGGAGTTTTTCCTCCCAGAGAGCCTGTTGTCAAACATTTACCAGCACACCACTGCTCTCAGCACTCTTCCTTTTCAAGACCCATAAAAAGATCCTCAGAAATGTGGACAGCTTCAGGTCCTCATCCACATGGGGGAGCTTCTGGGGCAACATGATTAAACAGCAGGCACAACTTACCGTAGCTTCACATTCTGCCCCGTGTAGGACTCATACGGCTTCTCCACGTGGGTGAATTCAAAGTCGAAGGCCTGTGACTGAGTAATTTCTCCGGGCCGAGCCAGGTCCTTCACCAGGGACACAAACTCATGGTGGTTCCCACGGTCGTAGTAGAGCTCTGGGGAGAAAGCATCAGCCTCCTCTACCAGACCCCGAGCCACACGGGGCCTAGCAAGGGGAGCTAGGCTGCAGGAACCCTGCTTCTGAAAGACCTCCCTCCAAGACAGACCTCGTCCAGCCTTGTTTCTGACTCCCCTCTTCTCCTACCCGACTCGTTCCCTGTACTCCCCATAGACTGGTCTGTCTCCCTCCCCCTTTCCAAACACTCTCCTGTTTTATATAGCGAAATCCTGTGGCACAGTC
Organism: Ceratotherium simum simum; assembly: GCF_057802395.1. Taxonomy (NCBI): domain Eukaryota; kingdom Metazoa; phylum Chordata; class Mammalia; order Perissodactyla; family Rhinocerotidae; genus Ceratotherium; species Ceratotherium simum. The sequence continues at coordinate 85,133,573 of NC_141906.1, read as the reverse complement.
ATAACCCAATGTAATCCTGCTCCAGGATCTCAGGGCAGTACCTTAGCAAGGGGCACATCAGGGGAACCGCGATCAAAAACACCACACTTCTCTAAACACATTTTTAAAAATATTTCTAACTTTTGAAAGCATATTCACAGTTATTTAATCATATCTTCCTTATAATAATCTTGTGAGATGGCTAGGATGGGCCTTATCACTCACTCAAGAGATAAGGAAACTGAGGGATAGCATGCTTAAATGACTGGCGTAGAGCCACAGGGTTGGTCGCAGAGCTGAGCTGAGGGCAGGTCTCCTGCTGGACTGTGTCTATGTCTACGACCTGGTAAAACGGGGGTATGAACATAACCCACTTCATAAGGTTTTGTGAGGAAGAGAGGAGGTAATGCAGGGAAAGGACTTACAATAGCACCAGGCAGATAGCAAATGCTCAAAACATTAGCTGTTAGCTGCTACTCTCCCTCAAAAAGGCATCCATGTGGCCATTCTGACATAGAGGTTTAATGTCATTCCAAACTTCAGTGAGCATCAGAATCACCTGGAGGGTTTGTTAAAGCACAGATTGCTGGGCCCCATCCCAGTGTTTTTGATTTAGGGGGTCCAGGGCGGGGCCCAAGAATTTACATTTCTAACAAGCTCCCAGGGCATGCTGGTCCTGCTTCAAAGTCCACACTTTGAAGAGCACTGCTCTAAATTCATCCTCCTCTGGCAATAGTTCTAGTATTTCTTTATTATAAGTTGGTGCCACCATCTGTCCTATATTACTTTATGTCTGTTTGTGTTGTGCTATTTAAGCGTTAACTTCTGCTACATGCGTGGTCTTTAGAGAAGGCCTACAGGCCCAGCTTCCTGGCACCCCTAGTACCTGGCTATGTGGCAGGGACGCTTTATACTGACTGGGGCTATCCATGGCCACATCGGTCAAGGTACCCTGCCTTGGGCATTTCTGGGCTCCAGGCCTACGCTAGGCTGCACCCCGCAGCAGGGCAGACCAACTGGGAAAACGGAGCAGGCAGAGTGTACTCGCTGCTTCTGCTGTTGGCTGCTTGGGGACAAAGAGACAGGTCCACAGAAAGGAGTGTCTGGGACAACCGCCCACTAGGCCTGGTCCCGCATCGCCAGAGGACAGCAGGCTGATCTCTCTCAGGGATAACGTGAGTGTCAGGGGCAGTGGGGCAGAGCTGTACCTGCTCTGGGTCCACCCAGACAGCATAAGGTCTGAGCCCAATAAGGACCCAAGCCTTCTTGGGCCCAAGAAACCAGACCTCTTGCCTCCCCAGAGCCAACGCAGTGTCCAGCACTGCCCTGGGGAAGACCCATGCCCAAAAGGAGAAAATGGGGTCAGGTTGTGCTTTCAGTCTGGGTGCAAAATCAACCCCTTACTGCCCTAGAGCTGGCCCTGACAAACCTATTTCACAGGGAACATTCTTCCCCCAGACAGAGAGGCATTCTAAAGCCAAGTGGGCCCTGTCTTAAGATTTATCCAGCTGTGACAGTGGCAGTAGTGTGGTTAATCCAAACTAGTGCCGCCACCTCTGTACGAATGTACTCTGTATTTTGTGATTACAGCTTGTTGCTGATTTCCTACGTAGTTACACTTTGATCCACCTTATATTACAAACGGTCCACCTTCTCCTCAGCAGTGATTCCAATGGAATCAGCAGTGGGCAGCATTCTGGATAGCCAGTGATAATCCACAAAGCCACCAAACGGGGCACGACAGTCGCAAACTATGCAGGGAAATGATCAGGTAAGTTTTAAAACTGCTGGTTTTAAAATCCAATAACTGTGCCCCCCAATAAAAGTAAAGTAGTACAGTGACTGGGTAGGAACAGAGCCGCTCGCCAGCCTGTGCCTAGGGCTCCTCACTTAATCTTGCTGGTCCACTGCTGCATGAGCCCTTGTTGATGGTCCTGGCTCCTACGTGGGAAGTGATCCCTTAACGGGGGAACCTGGTGCCTCAGTTCCCAAGCACTGGATTCTGGCCATAGTTTCAGGAGACAAAAGCAGGCAGAGCAAGGCCCCAGTGTCCATTAACTTTAAGTGGGAAATCCCAGAGTCAAGAGAAAGACGGGAAGAGAAGTATGGAAAAATACACAAATATGATCACACAACCCAAAGGCAACATGAGAAACAAAACAGAGAAGGATCCGAGAGCGCTCTGAGAGCAGGCAGGCCAGCATCCGAGGATCCTAACCACGGTCCACCTGACCCAGGAGGGGAAGCTGGCTGCGGCCGGGACCTTCAGCAGGAGAGGTCCTCCCCTGCATAGCATCACGTTCTCCTTAACGCTTTTCCTGCTGGACACATGTTAATATCAGCTCCTACATCAGATGTCATGGACAAGTAGCCAGCGTGTAGTCTGAGTGGGGCTGGACTGGGCTTTTCAATTTATAACTTACAAGTCATTTGTAATGCTTTTGCAAACACTGTTGGGCAAAGGGGCAGAAACAGTAGCCATACTTTGTTATTTGCCAGAAAGTGTGGTTTCCTCTCACATAAATTAAAACAGAAAATCCAAAGCTATTCTAGCAAGAGGTTTGGGCCCTAAAGAGACTGTAAACTGCCTCTACTCTATCCCAAAGACGCACACACAAGTCATCTCTAGTTCTCCCCAACCTCCAAAGCCCTCAGGGACCAGCCATTTCAAGCTAGAAGCAGGAACTGACCGACTGTTTTGTTAAGGTAACTTCCCTGTCTTGAGCCTCCTTCTCAGTCCACAGGAGGAAATGACTTTTGTAGTCAGATGTTTTCATGGTGAAACTTGCCACCCACGGTTGAGGAGTGAATTTGCCACTTTGGAATAAAACTGAGCCAGCCTGGCACCACAGGGTCACGCTGTGAAAGACGCCCTGCGATTTCCTGCTGGGCCAGGACCATGTTTGGTTCAGGCTTCATGCTGGTCTTGGAAGAAACTAAGTCAGTAAGAGCAAAAAGACCTCCAAAGAGCCGTCTCCTCATCTGGATTTTCCCATCCATTGTCTGCTGACTGGCAACCCAGCCAAGACTCGTGCTCACCACCGGCATGCGATCTCCTGGACCCTGAGAAACCTGCTGAAGCAGTAACACCTCTGGGCTGCGGCACCCAGCAAGACGCAGTTCTGCCCCAAGCCCTGCAACAACTTATTAATCGGCCAGAATTAATCCATTTAATCTCAATGTGACTCTTACTAAGCATTTCATGGGTTAATGAATTAAAATACAGAAAGCCTGTGGAGTTTTTAGAAGTACAAACTTGATTGGTGCTGATAGATACATTCAGTGGCATTACTTTTAGAAAATTAAAAAATCCAGATATTATCTATTTGCCTTCAGAGGGCAGGGTATTCATGTCTGCCTTCCTCTGTAAGTTTGACCTTCTAATTACCCTTGGTTTATTTAACCCCATTAGTCTCCAAGGTGACCCAGCTCTGCCTTACATCCTCTGTTAGTGTTCCCCAAGTTATTCCAGCTGAAAAATGGTCTTTCCTTCTGCTGTTACAGAACTCCCCTCAATCTTCTCCTTCTTCTATTATAGAACTTCCCTTAATGCTCCTTACATACCACATTGCATTGTTCTAAAAATGTGGGACATTAGCTGCTAGAGTGACATGGGAGATGCCCTCAACACACATTTGTTGGCACTGTTAGAACACAGACTAAGCCATAGGAAAAAGTACACTAGGTGCAGGAAGAGTCCCAACGTGGCTCAAAAATATTCAAGGATAACAGAAAAACAGATACAACGCAGGTGAAGTAAGACATTATACTCTCAGGGGGCAAATTTAAACTGCAACATCCGAGCGTCAGTGCAGACCTGAATGGACCACAGGTCCGACAACTCTCATTTTCTTATATACAGGCAGAAATCAGCCTTAGCTTGGCATAAGAAAGTGTGATGAAAGAAAGATGCAAGAGCAAGTGAACTGACACCAGCTTTACCGCTCGCTTCCTCACCCACGTTTCCCAGTGAAGACGCTGCACAAGCGAGTTCATGCTGGTCGGTGAGTCATCATGGTTCTCAGTGGCCTGGAGTAAGGCTGCACCTAGCTCGTCAATGCCTCTGCCCAAGCACGAGCAGGAAGCCCGGGCTCTTAGCAAGGCAAACCTGTACTCTCCCTCTCTTTCATTAAAATAACTGGTTTATCTAGGAGATGAGGGAAAAACGCCAGAGAATAGCTTCTGTAAATTCCTAGAGCTGACCAGAGTATCCAGTTAGCAAATAGTCACTGAGGTCCTACTTGGTGCTAGCCACTGAGAAGAGAGATCAGCCACCAGACTGACAATGGATGGAGGCAGGCCCTGGCTTTCAGGGGCTCAAAACTTTATGAGGGAGACAGACAAATTAAAAAAAAAAAAAAAAAAGTCACAAGCTTGTCATATCCTGCTTGAAAAGAGATACTAATGAGGCCTCTAGAAGAACAGGGGAAGAAGTGCTTAAGTCAACCTGGGGAGGTCAGGGAAGGCTTTCTGCTGGAGGTCATGTCTGCTTGGCTTTAAGAATGAGTAAGAGCTTGCGTGGAAGGTCACGCCTTTCAGAAAGATGTTCACATGCAAAGGGAAGATGCCAAGATACTAGAAGGAACGTGATACCTTGAGGAAACTACAAGTGGTAAAAGCAAAGGGTTAGGGAGAGACGAGGGTGGAGAGAAACACAGGGCCAGCTCAGAAAAGAGCTGGATACACCTTTCCCTTTAACCAATAGGGAGTCGATGAGAAGAATTTTAAGAAGGGCACTAACAATGTTAGATCTGCCTTTTAGAAAGTTCACTCTCACAGAAGATGAACTGAAAGAAGAGGAAAATAAAGGCAGGAAGACCAGTTAGGAGGCTGCTGCAAACAGAAATAATAAGGGCAGTAGCATTGAGAATGGAGAGGACGCACAGACTTAAGATATATTATAGAATTGTTGAAGAGGACCAAAATGTAGAAGCCAATTGGACGTGTGAGAGGAGGAATGAAGGGTCTCAGAGGACTCCCAAATTTCTGATGCTGAATGGCCCTCAGCCTCAGAATGGAGGAAATAGGAGGTACAGCAGGCTGGGGCTGGAGCAAAAAAAGAAAGGGATTTGAGATGCATCTTTGAGGGACCTGTGGGGTATCCAGGTGGAGACATCTAGCAGGCAGCTGGAAACACAGACGTGGAACTCAGAAGACAGTTCAGGTCAAGATAATGAAACAGTTTGGGAGTCACGAGAATATAAGAAGACACTGACATTATGGGTACAGATGAGATTGCCAGAGCAAGTTAGAGTGAGAAGGGACAGGGGACAAAAGTTACCCCTCTTCCTGCCTACCTCCAAAACCAAGATCAAGATAGGAGCTTTTCTGAGCAGGCTCTGGGTCAGTATGAGGAATAGCGGTCCAAAGAAGTCCAGTGCAACAGATAACCAAACAACTGTCTGTGCAAGGACTCCGTAAGAGTCCCTTCCACAAAGGTTTCACTTGGGCTAGCATGCCTTCCAGGAGAAGACAAAAAGAAGGCAATGTGGGAAGGCAGACAAGTAGACCAAAGGGAAAGCTAACCTGGTGCAAACATTTCCCATGGAGAGTCTGCACAGGAATCAGCAGTGACTGCAAGGTGACATGTTTTAAAGATCTAGCCCCTGGAAACTTCTTGATGGATCAAGCATAACAGGGAAAGAGAAAATGACAATGATCATCTTAAGTCCCTTTTACTGAGTACCTACTACGTGTGCCAAGCCCTGCACTTCATGTATGTTATCTCTAGTCTTCACAAGACGCTAGCAAAGACTGTATTGTCATAGACTGAGCTTGATCTAATTTAAGTAACCCAGTCTGCTTGACCCTCAATCACATACCAGGCTGTCCCTCTAATGAATACACAGGTGGGACAAATACACTTTCATCAGGAAGAATAAGAAATTAATCACAAGGATAAAAAGGTTAATTACATAAACCACTTCATTTTCAAGCTGTGGAACTCTTCCCAGGAAGAACGGAACGAAAAACAAAAAACCTAATCCAAGAGACTATGGTTTACAAGAAGAAAAGTTTTGAGTTAAAACGGAAATCAGGGCCGGCCCCATGGCTTAGCGGTTAAGTACACATGCTCCACTACTGGCGGCCCGGGGTTCGGATCCAGGTGCGCACCAACGCACCGCTTCTCCGGCCATGCTGAGGCCGCGTCCCACATACAGCAACTAGAAGGATGTGCAGCCATGACATACAACTATCTGCTGGAGCTTTGGGGAAAACAAAAGGAGGAGGATTGGCAATAGATGTTAGCTCAGAGCCGGTCTTCCTCAGCAAAAAGAGGAGGATTAGCACGGATGTTAGCTCAGGGCTGATCTCCCTCACAAAAAAAAAAAACAGAAATCAATGAGGAAGGTGGACAGAGCACAAATGATATTAACTTTCTCACCCCCAATTCAGCAAGATCCATACTGTATGTCACCCAGACAGCCAAACCTCAGAACCTGACCGAAGTTCCACCCACTTCATACATAGTCAAAGAACGCGATGAAGGGGAAAACCGCACGACCACAACTTCAACAAAGTTCCTCACTAGCCTCGCTCTGGTGCCCTGAGGTCAGTTCACAGACTGTCTTAGGTATATGACACAAATACATCATACTCTGCACAAAGCATGATCCCTTGACATCTCAACATTCTCACAAGGTGATTTTGTTATCCTTGCCTTACAGGTGAGAAAGCTGAGGCTCAGAGAGGGGCTCAGCCTCCCCAAAGTCACAGGGTCAACTCAGCCCACAGTACTCAGGGGCCCAGGAAGAGTTATTAATGGAAGCAATAAAAGGTTCTGAGAAAACTCAGCAGGTATGCTGTCCTGGGATTCAAGGGGTTGGACAAGAAACCAGGCAGGGCAGGTACAGAAAGCAGCCTCCTCAATTCCCTTTCATTTAGACTATAGGGAGGCCTGAACGCCATTGCCCCTGAACAGCTCATTTCACATTGCTAGGGCAGGTGACATTCTGGTTGTCTTTCACATACTTATGAGGTATCACCACCTGGAGTGATGGTATAGACACAAACTAAACGCGCCTGTCTACAATCATATTACAAAGCCAAAGAATCCATGCAATCACTTCGAAACTACTACTTGAAAATACTAATTCTAAGTAGGAAAGGCCTTTTCAACTATCTCATCTATTATGTTTAGCATAAAATGCTTTGGAGTCATCCAATCTACCCAGTGGTTCTTCACTAGGGGTGATTTACCCTCCATAGGACATAAGGCAATATCTCAAGATATTTTTGTGGTCACAACTTGGGAGTGCTCCTGGTATTTGGTGGATAGAGGCTGGGTACACTGCTAAACATCCTACGACAACAAAGAATTATCAGGCCCAAAATGTCAACAGCACTGCCGCTGAGAAACTGTATCTCAGCTAGAAGCAGGGGAGCAGAAGGGATGGAATTCACTCATTAGCCTCCTTTCTGGTACATAAAAAGCCACTCATATTCTGGATTTAAACTAACAACAAAGAGGTTCCTATAGGATCTGCCAGTCTTTAACCTGATTTCATTGTCTTCAATACCAGAGGCAAATACTTCATGGTGAGCACTGGACTGCAGAGACAGGCTACACAGACTCCTTTTTCCAGGTCCCTCCTACCTGTGCCAGTGTTTCCTGCCTCTGTAAAAGGGGGAGGACAGATTCTTGGCTAACTCTCAGGATATGAGAGAAGGTGAAATGAGCTTTCCCAGGAAGTCCCTAAAAACAGGGTTATAACATGCAGTGTGTGGTTTAGGGTACAAATTCTCTGCCAGAGGTTTTTTCAGCCCACACAAGTATTTATTGTGAATCTACTCCTGACCTAATGACAAAAACAATTTATTTCAAAAATACCTGAGCGTTTTAATTAATACACAGCTCCAAATAGTCTTAGAATTGGAGACAACCCCGACTTGACTGGTAGTTCCCCAAATCTTCTGTATTTACTGCTTTTAACTATCTAGGTCTAATTATTAATAACCATGTTTAAAAACCATTAGACCCCTGAGAAATTTTGATCACTTAATTTTGGTCTTAGGAGCACTTCTTTGTCTTTAAGGAGAAAATGAGTCAACTGAAAATTAGCATTTAATAAAGAAGTCTTAAAAATACTGTCTAGGTAGACAGCAAGCCTGAGGCTGAAGACTGCAGACTGCTTTCTCAACACATGTACAAGGACAGACAGTGCAGAGCTAAGGTGAGATATGAGACAATGGTGAGCTATCCCTCCCACATCACATCTAAAAGAAAAAGAGGCGGATGGGAGTGCAGCGAAGCGCGGCACCGAGGACCAGCTTAACTTGGGCCTGACAGCTGGATGTCCAGGCGACGGTAAAAGCAGTATTAGAAGAACAGTCTCCCCTAACAAACCTACCTGCAGGCTATGGCAGGACCATCTCACTCCGAAATCCTGAAGGCAGGAAGCAAAGCTGGGCGGCATGCTGAAGGGAAACGAGGGTCCCGGGGCAAGGTGCCCAGCACGACGCGCGCCGCAGGGCCGCTCCCCGTGCTCCCGTGCCCTCAGCGCCCCCTCCCCTCGCGGTCACGGTCCCTCGGGCAGGGAAGACGGCCACGCAGTGGACGCGGGTCCGGCCGGCCTCACCGCGCCCCCCGCGATCGGCGCCCTGGCGCGGCGCACGGCTGCGGAGGGAGGCCCGGGCCCACTCACCGATCTGCCCGATGAACTCGATCTTGATGCCCTGGTGCTCCAGCCGCTTGTTGGGGTTCTTGAGTGCAAGGCTCACCTTCCCGGAGACCGTCTCCCCGTCGTAGAAGAGGAAATACTTCTCCTTCTTCCCGTCCTCCGTCTTGTGCTCGGCCCGCTTCCTACTCTCCGCATCGCTGAGCAAGATTTCCACCTCCACGCTCTGCCCGAAGCCGAAGAAGCTCATCTCACCGCCGGGCCGGCCGGGCCGGTCTCGGGAGGACCGCTCCTCTCTCCGGGGCGGGGACCCTTCGGGAACGCCAGAGGGCTGGACGCGAGAGCTCGCCGCGCTGCAGGTGGGGGCGCCACGACCCCCGCGGCACCGGGAGGGAGCGGGCCGGCGGCGGCGCCCGCAGCCCCAGGCGAGCTCGAGCGGCCTGCGGCGGGCGGGGCGAGGGCGGGCGGTGCAATTCCGGGGCAGCGCAGAGGCCGGGCGCGCGTGGCCGAGGCCGCCCACCGTGGGGCGCGGCGAGGAGCAGCGGAGCGAGCCACCCGGCCTCGCCCTCCGCGGTGCAGCTCACCCAGGTGCTCGCGGCTGCGGGCGGGGCCGGACGCGGTGCGGTCGCCGCGCGCATGCGCACACCTCTGCCTCTGTCCCTTTTGCCGCCGGGCCGCCGGCAGGTGTGCTCACTGCGCATGTGCAGTGAAGGAAGGGCGGCTTGTCTTTCCCACAGTTGACATGGCAGTCACGGCCTCTTTCCGGAATTCAGGTCAGATGTCCCATAAAATGGAAAGAACTGCAGATGTTCTTTCTGAATGGTTTGCTTTTTTCCTTTTCCTTTATTGTTTTAGTTCGATAAATGTTAGGCTACCATCCACATTGCGATGTGTGCAGCGTTCGATTGCTGTCTGACGGGGTAGTCCTTTGACACGCAGAAAATGTCGCTTGACAGGGGGCAGAGGTGACAATTACTACAGGAAGTGTACTGTCTCAAATTCTCTTTAAAGTGTCTTCCCATTTAATAAAAATAAGGCAAGACAGAAAAATAAAGCGCTATTACGCTTTAACTTGGTTCTTGACCCCAACTTGAAAGGCAAAGCTCAAACACTACTCGGCGGAACCTAGACTCAGTCTACAGCCCTAGGCCCGCCCCGCTGGTGCGCATGCGGCAGATGGCCCTGCTGATTGGTTGATAGCTCGTAAAGGCTGGGCGCGATGATTGGTCGGTAGGAAATTCCGGATGTCGTGATTGGTCCGCAGGAACGTCTCGGGGCGCGCGCGGGAGCGAGCTTTGAAAGTTGACCACAGCGGAGGGGAGCGGTGCTCTGCGGTCATGGTGGCGCTGCCGGCTCTCGGGAGCGGACTGCAGCCGTGGTGCCCGCTGGATCTCAGCCCAGGTGAGGAGATGAGGCTGCGAGACTCGTGGAGGCAAGGGCCATGGTGCTTTGGGCCTGCGATGCCCTCACCCCGGGCCTGGCGTCGGGTGGGGGTGGGGCGCTCGGCTCTCAAGCCCTCAGCAAGGAAGGGGTCTCCAGGCCTGTGCACCCCCGGACATTGGCGAGCCGTCTCTCGAAGAGGGGCCCAGCCAGTAAAGGGACGTTAGGAAAAGAGCCGTGTGGTCCGATCTCTTTAGTTCTTCTGCACCTGTTTTCTCGGCCTTCCCCTTGTTCTGCCAGTCTGCACGGACAACCTCGTCTACTCCTGTGGTTTTAAATAGCTAGTCTATTCTTCAGCCAGACTTATTTCTTGAACTTCGTGTTCATTGGTTCAGCGGGATGTCTCACAGGCACCTCAAACGTCACGTGAATGAAATTAGGGTTCCCAAAGCCAGCGAATGGCACCAGCCAGTCCACAAGCCTGAGTCATGGCATTCCTCCTGCATCTTCCCTGCTCACCACCACCGGTTGTTCTCCCCTCAGAGAGGTTATCCCTTCCCCTCTCTCAGGTCCTCCCTGCCCCGTTTCCTGAGGCTGCTGTCCAGGCTCAAGCCCTCGTTGTAGCCAACCTAGGCAGTTGGGGGGGTATGCCAGCTGCTTTCTGATGCTAGCTCTTCTAGCCCATCACCCACACCTCTACCTCGATCACGTTTGAAAACACAAATGTAACCCTGTCAGGTCTTTAAACCTTTAGTGTTTCCCCTTCGTTTCCTAAATAAATGACAAATCTTTGGCATGCCGTTTAAGAGCCTGCATCATTCACAGCAGTCTTCTTTTCCAAGAGCTTAACTTTTGGAGTCAGAGCTACTGGGATTGGTCTCTTGGCTCTGCTGCTTAGCGTATCCATATATCACTGGACAGATTGCTTCACCTTGCTAAGCCTTAGTTTCCTTGTATGTCAAATGAGGATTATAATATCTACCTCACAAGGGTTTTGCGAAGCTCAACTTAGTACCTGGCACATAGTAACTGCTGAATAAATACTAATAATGACTCTCACCCCTTGCACTCAAACTCAGTGCTGTACCTATTTTGTTCATTTCTAAACAAGTTATACTTTTTTTCCCTTTGTGCTTTGTTATGCAGTTCTCCCTGTCTAGGATGCAGTTGTCTGCATTTCTTTCCCTGGTAAACTCCCACGTTTAGGCCAATTGAAGAAGAATCATCCTTCCCACTTCTGTCATTCTTCCCACCTCTGACCCTGCCCCTCCCCCATAATATTTTCAATTATTCTCTCTAGTGTTTTACATATCTATTACAGTTGTCCATCAGTATCCTCAGGGAATTGGTTCCAGGACCAACCTTGGATGCCAAAATCTGCGGACGCTCAAGTCCCTTATACAAAATGGCATAGTATTTGCACATAACCTACACACATCCTCCTGTGTACTTTAAATCATCTCTAGATTACTTATAATACCTAATACAATGTAAGTAGTTGTTATATTGTATTACTTAGGGAACAATGACAAGAAAAATTCTGTACGTGTTCAGTACAGACACAAACATGGTAGGCCTTTCCATCCCCTGTTGGTTTAATCTGAGGATGCAGATACCCAGGGCCCACTGTACTGTTTTAACAGTCATCCATTGTAAAGATAATAGTAGCTACCATTTATTGAATTTATTGATTTCCTGACACCAGAAGTTTTCCTTTTTCTTTGAGGCTTGGTAGTTGTGATCCAGAAATGAGATCAGAAATACTGGTGTGCATTTAAAAATATGCATATAAAATAAATGGGAGAATGTATGAGACAAAAAAGGCAGGAAAAGATGCAAGAACATTTTTAGGTAGATGATTGTATTTGTTAGGAGAATGATTAGAAAAGAGTGAATGAATAATTAAAGGATGTTAAACAGTCAGTTGCCTCAGATGTTCCTTTGTGCTATACACTTTATTTGGGTTTATTAACTTAGTTAAAAGATTGTCACAAAGGGCCATCTGAGGCAGTCTTTTATTAACCTCTTTCCTCTCCAGATTGAATGTATGGGAAAGCCTGATCATTAAGTGTTTTGAAGTATCATTCCCCAAAACTGTTATATCTAAAAGGTGTTTTCCTTCTTGATATTTTTAGAAGATGACCATGCTAATAGCCAGCTGTCAATTATGATTTTAAAAAAAAGATTTTCTTAATCTTTTCTGCTTTCCTTTAATTATGCTACACCTGTATTGTACAGTTAAATGTGAGTTGTGACTAATAAACTTTTGTCTTCAGTGTACCTAGATTCTAAATATTATTGGTGTTTTACTTGTTCTAGAAAATTATTGATTTAATTGCATTTTCCCACTAGAATGGGTGGATACAGTGTGGGAACTGGACTTCACAGAGACTGAACCTTTGGATCCCAGCATAGAAGCAGAGATCATAGAGACTGGATTGAATGCATTCACAAAACTCTATGAAAGTCTTTCCCCCTTTGCTACTGAAGAACATGGATCTACAGAGGTAAAAAAAGAAAAAAACCAAGCTTGCCATCCTCTAGGTGTTAGAAGTAGATGAAAGTCATTATTATAATCTAAAGCTTAGCCTTTTTATTTTTTTATTGAGATAACATTAGTTTTTAACATTGTGGAAGTTTCAGGTACACAACTTTACACTTCAATGTCTGTGTACACTACAACATGATCACCACCAAAAGTCTAGTTTCCATCCATCACCATATCATTGACCCCTTCACTCATTTCACCCTCCCCACAGTCCCTCCCCTGTATCCACCAGTCTGTTCTCTGTATCTATGAGTTTGCTTTTGTTTTGTTTGTTCATTTGTTTTGTTTTTTTAATATTCCACATATGAGTGTGCAGTTCATAAAGAGTATGATAAGAGGAGCATAAAGAATGTGGTTCATTTGTTGGAATATCCTAATATCTTTCCTCCAAAAGTTTCAGGGTATTAATCTGTGATTTTTTTCACCTCATGACCACTTTTTATAATAGCGTAGTAAGGAAAAAGAATAAAAGCCAAAACAAGGAAGAAAACCAGATGAACCAAATAAGGAAAGAAGGCCAAGGACAATGCAATAACAATTCAGGCATGCCTTAACTTTAAGAAAATCTGAGTATTAAACTGAGAAGTGATTAGTTAAAGTACAAATAGAACAGAGTTCCTTTGAATATTGCGTCCTACCTAGTATATTTATTAATATTTAGATCATTAACTATTAACTGCTGTTAAAAAAACTGAAAGGCTATGGGCCAGCCCAGTGGTGCAAGCGGTTAAGTGCACGTGCTCCGCTGCAGCAGCCCAGGGTTCGCCGGTTCGGATCCCAGGCATGCACCAATGCACGACTTGTCAGGCCATGCTGTGGTGGCATCCCATATAAAGTGGAGGAAGATGGGCATGGATGTTAGCCCACGACCAGTCTTCCTCAGCAAAAAGAGGAGGATTGGCAGATGTTAGCTCAGGGCCAATCTTCCTCGCAAAAAAAAAAAAAAAAACTTAAGGGCTAGAAAGCAGAATAAAAAATGCTTAGATATTAACATCTCTGAAAAATTTAAATTAACAAAAATATTTCAGTTACAAGTTTCACATAGCTAATCAAAAATTAAATCACCTAGTTAAACATTCATTACGCATAATGCCGAGTACTGCATTAAGTACCTTAGAAGATGAAGTGATGATTAAGATACAGAGCCTCTCCCTACATCAAGGACGTTCCCAGTGAGGGAGGGTGGAGAATTAAGCACTGGCTCTTAGAGCTCCCACTCACATTTCACTGGCCAAAGCAAGCCCAGTGACCACATCCAACTGCAGGGTGCCACCATGAGTCTGGAGGGAGAGCTGGAAATATTTGCCAACCATATTGTAAAAACTGCTCTAAGGGAAGTTAGATACCATCTAATAGGGGTGTGAAAAAGGGAGAATGGTAAGATTGGGAAGGTTCCAGAAAGAAAGTAGCTGGAGACAAGTCTTCACAAAGGGATAGAATGTTGACTAGCAGAAATTAAGGTCCTAGGGCATTCCTTGGGAAGGAACAGCACCATGGGACTACGCAGAGAATGTTAGAGAGAATTGTGAGTAGTGTATTGCAGGTGGCATACAGGATTTTAAGAATGTGTGGTAGAATACAGGACAGCCAGACTGAGAATAGAGCATGGGTAGCTTTAATGGGGTTCTTTTGTCCTAGCCGCTAGCTCTAGGAGGAAGAGGTTCTGGTGAGCAAGAGACTAAGTAACATGAATAGATCTGTTTTAGGACAAATGTTCTTGACCATAGATGGACTGAAGTAGGAAGAAATTATACACAGGAGATCCCTTGGGAGATTATTTTGCTCATCTAGGTTTTATGAGTTGTGGCGTGGTCTGGAGTTATGGTTGTGGGAATTGGGAAGGAGGACTAAAAACTAGGGACATTTTTTGAGGTAGAATTAATAGGGCTTTGTGAACTTAGCGAGCCTTTATCAAATCTGTAAGACATGGTGTAAAGTGATATATTGACCGCTGTTGAATAGGAGGTGAGAGAGGAAAGTGTCGAAGATCACCCGGATTTCAAAGCTAGGGGATGAGGATATTGTGAACCGAGGTGGGGAATAAGGAGAAAGAGCAAGGTCAAGTGGAAAATTATGAGTTCAGTTTTAGGCTTATGAAGATACTGTCAGAAGATCCTCAGGGAGCTGTAATCGGCAGTTAGAAATGGGGATCGGAAGTCCAGGAGAGAAGTTCGGATTCAGCAACATAGACAGGAGAGCCCTCCAAGTCCAGGTGGTGGCTGGAGTGCAGCGATGAGATCAGGGAGGAGCGAAGACCACAGGACAGAGCTGAGAAAGCTGGCTGAAGGCGACCTGAGGAGGAGCGGCAGCAGTGTGGGGAGCACTGACCAGAGGCTAGGAAGTGGCCCAGGTGTCACATGAGGCAGAGGAGATGGGCAGGCGGAGTCCTGAGACAGGCAGTTGGAGCAGAAGTGCTTGAATTGCCCTTGGTGACCTCCAGGGCCACAGTTACAGGTGAGTGGAGTGGAGTCGAAGTGGCACTAGGAATGAGCATGTAACTGCTGTCAAGGTAGGAGATGGTTTCTTCCAGAAGTTTCTTGGTAAAGAAAAGGAGAATGCTGAAAGGATTTTAAGTGATCCTTTCAGTAAGGTGGCACGTGCTGAGTGTGGCTAAGCCAAGGCATTACCTCCCACTTTCCCTGTCTTCAGGGAAGCAGGAAGTACAAGGTCTGATGTCTTGAAATTGTGTGGGCCTGTTTTTGAAGGTACTCCAAGGTAAACCATATTTAGTTCCTGCTGTGTTTGTTTATAGAAATAATCTATTTCCTCTTCATGTGTTTAGTGGGAGAAAGTATGGAACAGTGATAAAATTAGTAAAATTGTGGTTTATATTCTAGGGTTTATTTCCTTTCTTGTCTAGGCTACTTCTGAAATCTATTGAGGGAGAGACTTGCAGGTATTTCCTTTCCTGCTCCCATTGCCCATAGAACGTTTAAATTTAAACGAATTGCTCTGATTTCCTCACTTAGTAATTAGAGTGATAAATGAATCTGGGTACATTTAACATAGATGGCAGGATAATTCGTCTGAGTAATCACAATATAGCGTGTCCCAAAAGTCTTAGTGTAGTTTTTAGCTCTAATAATTTCAGAAATATATATGCTTCAAACTTACCCAATAACTTTTTTGAAAGTTTATTTAAATTTCTTGTATACTTATTTATATTAGTAATTGTGAATAATATTTAATTTTTTGTCTCAGTCCCTTTGAAGATGGCAAACGTTTATAATTAGGAGCCAAGCTGATCTATTTCTTGTTTTTGTAAGGCACTAAGTACTTACAAAAATCAAAGAATAGGAGATTTTTCATTTTTCTAATTAATGGCTTTTACGACTTACCCCCTCCCTCCAGAGCATTTGGACCTTCTTCGTTGAGAACAATATTTCTCACAGTGCACTGGTGGCATTGTTCTATCACTTTGTTCAAACAGTCCATAAGAAAACCGTCAGTGTGCAGCATCGAGAATATGGCCTTCATGCCGCTGGGCTTTATTTTCTGCTGCTGGAAGTACCAGGTATGTATATTTGATATGATCGGACAGGTCTTTTGTCGTTTGTAGTTTTTCTCTGTTTTGAACTCTTATACTTTGTTTCCTCACTTATAAAATGGGGGCAGTGGTAGCCCATCTCATCAAGTTGTTCTGAGGATGAAATGAGGGTAATTTCATGAAGCTTGTGGCATGTTGTAGGTGTTGAAGAAATGTCTTTCCCATGTTTCTTTAAATGTGTTTGTTTTCTGATATTATGCTGTGTCTAACCTAATGCAAATAATCTGGGAGGGGTAAGGCTGGAGGGGGAATGCTTCCAAGCTACAGGAGCTCTCCCTCACCCCCACCTAGCATAAAATTCTGATATTGCTCGCTCTTCTCCTGACTCCCTGTCCAGAGTGAGAACTGCTATGGGGAGTCATTGTGTTATCTGTCTGCTGTGTGGGTGTGGAAAAGTGGGTAAAACCATTCTAATAAAGAAAGCGTTCGAATAGCTAGTGATTACTTCGTGGAGGAAAGGAGTCCATTTATGAGCACTGTTCCACTTTGTTGTCAGAGCACTTAGGTGGCTGTTCCTCCTCTGAGCAGTGAAGGAGTCCCTTCTCCTCCCTCCCTTAAACCCAAGGCAAGATAGGATGGAACATGGAGGGAGACACAGCTGGAGAACCCAAAGTTCGCAGGATTAGTCAGCTTTGCTGCTTGTCATTGTCTATATAAATGCGATTGTGATAAATGGTAGGATTTATTCCATATGATTTGGGAATTGGTAGAAAGATAGATAAAGCCTTGAACATTGATTTCTATTATTGTTAATGCTCCCATAATAACATTTTTTTTTTTTGTGAGGAAGATCAGCCCTGAGCTAACATCCATGCCAGTCCTCCTCTTTTTGCTGAGGAAGACCGGCCCTGAGCTAACATCTATTGCTAATCCTCCTCCTTTTTCTTCCCCTTTTCTCCCCAAAGCCCCAGTAGACAGTTGTACATCATGGTTGCACATCCCTCTAGTTGCTGTATGTGGGACGCCGCCTCAGCATGGCTGGACAAGCAGTGCGTCGGTGCACGCCCAGGATCTGAACCCAGGCTGCCAGTAGCAGAGCGCGCGCACTTAACCGCTAAGCCACAGGGCCGGCCCCCCCATAATGACTTTTGAAATAAGTTCCTAAAGAACTTAGTTGCCAAGCAGTATTTTAGTTATAACTGGGATCTCTCACAGAAAAGTGGTGGTTTTAGAAACGCAGTTTTACTCTTCTCTTTACTTGCTCGATGCGATTCCTCTGATTAAGGTTGAGATTCAGGCCAGGGGGAAGAAGTGGCTGTTATTAACTGTATGGCCACTTGCAGCTTTCAAGCAAGTCATATCTCCCTACCGATATCCTTCAGTTCTGAAATGTTTCTGGGTTATGGTTGGGATGCTGTTGATACTTAATATTCAGTCACAGTATGTTCTTTTTCAAGATTGTTTTAGTTATTGTGGGTCCTTTGTGTTTCCATATGAATTTTAGGATTTGCATGTCAATTTCTGCAAAAAAAAAGGCTGCTGGGATTTTGACAGGGATTACATTGAATCTGTAAATCAATTTGGGGAGTATTGCCATCTTAACAACATTGTCTTCCAATCCATGAACACAGGTTGTCTTTCCATTTACTTAGGTCTTCTTTAATTTGTTTCAATGCTATTTTGTAGTTTTCAGTGTGCAACTGTTACACTTCCTTGGTTAAATTTATTCTAAGTGTTTTATTCTTTTCTATGCTATTGCAGATAGCTGTTGTTTTCTTTATTTCATTTTTGGATTGTTTACTGGGAGTGTATAGAACTACAATTGATTTTTGAGTATTGATCTTGTACCCTGCAGCCTTGCTGAACTCATTTATTGGTTCTAGTAGGATTTTCTATATATAAGATCATGTCATCTGTGAATAGACATAATTTTACTTCTTCCTTTCCAGTCTACGTGCCTTTTATTTCTTTTTCTTGCCTAATTGCCCTGTTTAGGACCTCTAGTACAGTGCTGACTAGAAGTGGGGAGGTGGCATCTTGTCTTGTTCCTGATCTCAGGAGCAAAGCTTTCCGTCTTTCGCCCTTAAGTGTGATGTTCACTGTGAGTGTTTTGAGGATGGCCTTTATCAAGTTATTATACCTAGTTTGTAGAATGTTTTGTTATGAAGGGTTACTGGATTTTTTCATTTGCTTTTCTGCATCTATGAGGTGATCAGGTGGGTTTTGTTCTATTTTCTAATAATACAGTATATGACATTGATTTTCATATGTTAAACAGTTTTGCATGACCCTGGTGATAGTGTATAATCCTTTTTATATGTTGCCAGAGTTAATATTTTATTGAAGATTTTAGAGTCTATATTCGTAAGGGATATTATTTTTTTGAGAAGTCTTTGTCTGGTTTGGGTTTCAGGGGGATACCAGTCTCATAGAATGAGTTGGGTAATAGTCTCACCTCTTCTATATTTTGGAAGTTTGTGAAGAACTGGCTGTTTTTCTTCCTTAAATTTTTGGTGGAATTCACTAGTGAAGCCATCTGGGCTTGGAGTTTTCTTTGAAAGAAGTTCTTTGTAGAATCTGTAGTGATTTGTAGACTCTTTCATGCCTGATATTGATAATTTATATATATTTCTTCTTCATCAGTCTAGATAGAGGTTTATTAACTGTGTTGATCATTTCAAAGAGCCTATTTTGATGTTACTGATTATACTTTGTCCATTTCTCATTTCAGTGATTCGGTCTTATCTCTGTTATTGCCTTCCTTCTTACTTTGGTTTAATTTGTTCTCATTCTGATTTCTTAAGGTAGATGCTTAGATCTTTGTTCTCACATACTTTTATTTGTTTCTAATATAAATAATGTTACAAATTTCCCTCTATGGACTGCTTTATCTGCATTCCATAAATTTTGATGATTTGTTTTCATTATCATTCAGGCCAAAGCAATTTTCTAATTTTTCTTGTGATTTCTTCTTATACCTCTGAGTTAAGAGTGTATTTAATTTCCAAATATTTGAGGACTTTCCTGAAATCTTATTGTAATTGATTTCTATTTTAATTATGCTGAGATCGGAGCACATACTTTGTATGTTTATAATACTTTTAAATTACTGAGTTTTTGTTTTTGTTTAAATGGCCCAGCTTAGGGTCTGACTTGGTAAATCTTCTATTTGCACTTTAACAAACTGTGTATTCCGCCTTTGATGGATCTAGTATTCCATAAATATCAGTTAGGTCAAGGTGGTTGCTGGGGTTGTTCAAGTCTCTTATGTGATATTCTGTTTATTTGTTCTGTCAGTTACTGAGAGGGGAGTGTTGAAATCTCCCAAGTATAATTGTCAGTTTGTCTACTTCTCCTTTCAGTTCTATCCATCTTAACTTGAGGTATTTTGAAAGTCTGCTAGATACAAACATACTTATGATTGCATGTCTTCCTGATTAAGTGACCCTTTTGGTATTACATTATGTCCCTCTGTGTTGTTGTGATTGTGTTCCTGGTCCTGAAATCTGCTTTAATATTAAGATAGTCATTCTAGTAATCTTATGATTTGTCCTTGGTTGGCATATCCTTTCCCATGCTTTTATTTTTAACTTCTCTGTGTGTTTATATGTAAAGGGTGTGTTGTAGACTTCCTGTCATTGGATCATGCTTTTCATTCGGTCTTCTTTGCCCTTTTATTAGAATGTTTAGATAGTTTAGATAATTACACTTAATATAATTACCAATATGATTGGGTTCCTGCCATCTGGCTATTTATTTTCTGTTTGTCCCATCTGTTTTTTTGTACCATTTTTCCCTCTTCCTCCCTTTTTTTGGATTGAGCGTTTTTTAGTATCCTGTGTTAGCGCCTTTTTTGGCTTATTAACTATACTTCTTCACGTGTGTGTGTGTGTGTTTTAAGTGCTTGCTTTGGGTATACAACAAGTATACCCAGATAGGCTTTTAACAGTCTATCTTCAGATAATATTCTACTAATTTATAGATAGGATAAGAGCCTTAAAACAATATGCTTTCCTTTTTCCCCTCCGCTTTGTGTTATTGTAGTTACACATTTTATTTCTACATGTCATAAACCATACAATTCATTCTTAACATTTTTCTTTGAATTATCTTCTAAAGAATTTTTTGAAAAACAAAAAGAATGTATTTTATATTTATAATATTTCATCTCATATAATGCTCCTTTCAGCCTAAAGAACTTTCTTTGACTTTTCTTGTGGTACAGGTCTATTGCCCATCAACTCTCTTGGATTTTGATTGTATGAAAATGTCTTTATTTCACCTTTAAAAATGTTTTTGCTGAATAAAGAATTCTAGGTTGGCAGATTTTTTTCTTTCAATGCTCTTAAGGTGTTATTTCATTGTCTTCTGGCTTACATCATTTCTCATGAGAAGTCTGCGTGATTCTTATTGTTGTTCCTCTATATGTTTTGTGTCTTTTTTTTTTCCTGGCAACTTTGAAGATGTTCTCTATTACTTTGTTTCAGCAGTTTCATTAAATTGTCTACCTTTGGTGTGATTTTCTTTGTGTTTATCATGGTTTGGTTTATTGAGCTTCTTGGGTCTGTGGATGTATAGTTTTTAACAAATTTGGAGATTTTTCAGTCAGTATTTCTTTAAATATTTCCTTCCCTCCTTTTTCTGTGACTCCAATTACTCATATGTTAGACTACTTGATATTTTCTCACAGGTCACTGAGTCTTTATTAATTTTTTTGTTTCTGTGCTTCTGCTATTTCCTCGAGTTCATTTACCTTTGTTTCTGTAATGTCTAATCCACTGTTAATTAAGCTCATCCAGTGAATTTTTCTTTTTCAGATCAAGAAGTTCCATTTGATTCTTTAAAAATATTTTTCATCTCTGTCTTTGTTGCTATTGTTTTAATTCTTGAGCTTATTTGTAATACCTGCTTTAAGGGTCTTGTCTGCTAGTTCCATTATCCATCATTTCTTGGACTTTTTCTATTGACTGGTTGTTCTTCTCATCTTGGAGCATGTTTCCCTGCTTCCTAGCATGCCCAGTACTTTTTTACTGGGTGCTGGACATTTTTATGTCGAGTGACTTGATTTTGTTCTTTTTCTTTAAATAGTGTTCCAGTACGTTTTGATAGGCAGCTACTGGTAGGTTAACTTGACCCCTTAGGCTTGTTTTAAAGCTTTGTTAGGGCAGGTGTCAAGTAGCTTTTACAGAGCTAGTTTAGCCTGCTGTGAAGGCGTGTTTCTGTCTGAGGTCTCGACTGAATGTTCCGGGTGTTTAAAAGGTCTCTCCATGCTTGCTGACCAAACTCAAATTTGTCTCAGCCCTGTGTGAGCTCTGACAATTATTCATCTTCTAGATCCTTGGAAAGTGTTCCTCGCCCTCCTTCTTGGAGTTTTACCCCATGCGTGCGCAGCTGTTGTTTAGCCCTCTGCAGATTCTGGAGCTCTTTTTCTGTGTACCTTCCTCTCTCTAGTACTCTGCTGCATAAATTCCAGCCACCTCTGCCTTCCTGACCTGATTTCTGTATCCTCATCTTAGTAAGACCATCATCATGTGCTTGGGTTCACCATTTTTCTGCTGTTGCCCAGGAATTGCCTCAAAACACAAAACTGGGGCAATTTTAGGGTTTACCTCATTTGTTTCCCTTTTTTCAGGGATTGCTTTTCTATGCTGGCTGTTGTTCCATGTCTTAAAATGGTTATTTTATAAATTTTTGTCCAGTTTTATAGTTGTTTACGACAGGAGGACAAGTGTAAGACCAGTTACTCCCTCATGGCCAGATACGGAAATGTTATTTATTTCTGATCAGCATTGTTGTTCATCTCCTAAGGCTGAAGTTGAATGGTACTTTTTTGCTAAAGGATCATTGTTATTCAAAGTTAACAAAATGCCTGTTTTTGCTTTTTAATTTTTCATCTCTTGTTAGAGACATATTTCAAGACAATCAAATCTAACCTGCTTACTCTTTATTCTTTATGAATAGGCAGTGTAGCCAATCAAATATTCCACCCAGTGATGTTTGACAAATGTGTACAGATTCTAAAGAAGAGCTGGCCTCAGGAACCTAACTTTAATCGGAAAAGAAAGAAAGAACAGCCTAAGAACTCTCAGGCTAATCCGAGAGGGAATAGAAAAAGAGGAAAACCACCCAGGAAAGAGGATATTGAGGTAGGAAGTTAGGAAGTAAGTGGAATAATAAAACATCTGTACCAACATATGATTTTGACTTAAGAATTAACTTTGTATTAAAATATGGTTTTAGGCATCATGATTGTAACAAAAAGGTCCTAAAGTCTCATCAGCTATCCAATCTGACTTTCAGTTGCCTCTTGGGCTCCATATACTACTGAAAGTACTGCGTTGTCATCTTTCCAACCTCCCCGTCACCTCTCCCCAGCCTGGTTCCCAGGTGTGGTTGACAACATGCTAACAGGTGTATTTGCCACATTATCATGTTGTCATGAGAGTGGGTAGTTGACATATCCTGAAAACTCACGTCCATAAGAGCATAATGGAATAACATTAATTCCAAATTCTTATGTGATGAGGTAGGATGGTAGAGGTTCTTAATGTGAAAACTAAGAAACACAAGAATTCTCATTGACACAAAAATATAGAGCTAGAAACTGTTGTAACAGTCATTTAGTCCAGTAATTTACCCTTGTGGCTGAGGAGACCTGGAGCAGTCACAGGACCTGGTCAGAGTCATGTCACCTCAGCACCTGAGCAACCACCTGGAGTGTCACTGGACCTGGTTTGAGTAAATTGAAAACCATGGGACAAAGTGTTAGGCATTATTACACAGTCACCTATACATTTCTTCACAATCTAGATGGATGAAATTGTGGAAGAACAGGAAGATGAAGAGAATATTTGTTTTTCTGCCCGGGACCTTTGTCAAATTCGAAATGCCATCTTTCACCTTTTGAAGAATTTTTTAAGGCTTCTGCCCAAGTTTTCGCTAAAAGAAAAGCCACAGTGTGTACAAAATTGTATAGAGGTAAGTGAAAATTCCAAGAACCTTGGGGCAACCTCAAAGAGCATAGATGATGGCTAATACTTAATGAGTAGGGAAAATCAGGCCTTTTCTTGGTATCTGTTTTCCAGGTCTTTGTTGCATTAACTAATTTTGAACCAGTTCTTCATGAATTTCATGTTACACAAGCCAGGTGAGCCATTAAATCTTCTAATGCTAAAATCTAAATATAGTATAATAAATTTTGCTCCAGCAGAAGTATAAATGCCATTTTATCCTAATTGGCACACAGGTAGAATTTATTCATTTAAATAGAGCTTATAGGGTTAGGGACTATTCCAAGTAAACTTATATCCATTAACTAACCTTTGCCTTTTTTCTTTAGAAACCTTGACCAAGCAAAATACATACCAGAACTGGCCTATCATGGATTGTATTTGCTGTGCTCCCCAATTCATGGAGAAGGAAATACGGTAAAGGAGACAAAGATCTAATTTAGTTACTAGTTGAATAGAAAATGTGCAAATCATATAATGGAAAAACGTTAGAAACATTTGATGTAATGCCATTTTAATTTACTAGGTCATTTTCATGACCTTATATCATTTGTGTAATAAGAAGCATCACCATTTCTATTTGTTGCCCACTCTTGGTAACCAAACTTATAACCAAATACTAGGTGGCCACAGCAAATTATTGTTAGGTTTCAAACATATCCAGTGTGAATTAGGTAGGAAGAACAGATAAGCTACTGAACAGAGTGTTATTTTATAGAAATATTCCCCAAATTGTTCTAAAAAGAAGAATAGACAGTGATAGAATTTTCACGTTTCCCTTGGCAAGTCATGTGTGCTTCAGTATTTCTATTAGTGTTTGTATTATTTTAGTCAATAATTCTACAGAGATATTACTGGTTCTCATTCCTGGTTAGCGTTCATATGTAGATTTTGCCTCTCAAGTTTTCTTAACAGCATCACTTTTCAAAACACTGGAGTTAGAGTTATTCAAGCATTACAGTGTTACTAAACTTAGATGTCATTAATAAAGCAAGATTTTCCAAAAAATGTGATCAACCATGGTCATGGGGCTTTTGGTGGCTATGATATACTTCATTTCCAGGGGCAGTACCATGGTGGGTAAGAACAAGGTTTGGGGTACTTGGGGTTCTGCACATCTGGGCTCAAATTCTGGCCACCAGTTACTAGCTATGTATCCTTGTGTGAGTGACTCAGCCTTTCGAAAGCCTCAGCTTTCTCATCTGGACAAAAAGGATAAAAGGCAAATCTTCTCATGGATTTGTCAGCAGTGTTAAATGAAAGAATGCCTGTCAAATGCTGAGCACAATGCCTGTTGTTTAGAAAACATTCCATATTTTATAGTTTATTGTATCATTATCGTTTCTCTGTGCTTGAAATATGAATGTGATATAATTCACAGTAATGCTGTTAATTTCCAAGCCCTTTTTAACATTTTTAAAGATAAGATGGATAGGAAAATCTATCCTTTTTAGGTCCCCAGTGTCTCTAAAGACATAGTACTTTTTAATTGTGAAAGTATTGACTTGATGTTAAACAACGTTAGACCTTTAATTACTTGACTTTGGACAACTCGCCTTTGGAGTCTCTTTTATTATGTATAAAATGGAAATAATAATAATGTTATGTATAAAATGGAAAAGCCTTGCTTACCTCATGGAGTTGTGAGGTTTAAGATTAAATTTGGTAAAATCTAGTAATATATATGAAAGTGCTTAATGCAATATTGCCATATATTTGGTTTTCAGTAAATATTTACTGGATGAGTGAATTACTTAGTTAAGTAACATGAGATGATATATTGAAAGATGCTCTGTAAACTTCACGTAAATACAAGTGTAAAGTATTCTTCTTCCCCTTTTTCTGTAAGGGATTATCAGTAGCATTCTTTGCCATTTATAAGTGACAATTAATTCTCTATTTCTCCTAATATCTGGACTACAGTATAAGAGAGTGGGGAGAGAAACTAGATGATAGTCCTATCATTATCTATAATCAGTGTTTTCACACTGTGTACATTGTGTATTTATTGAATACCTGGTAATACATTCCTAGTGTTCAGCCAAAAACTGTGTCAACCTGGCTTCTCTTCAGACAGCTTGAAATGGTTTACTGTGGTCTGCATCACTATCTCCAAGGTCCTTGGATTTTCTGTCATGCCATAAACTGCATTTTCTTTTCTCTTCTAGGTTATCGGTTGTGTTTTCCATCAAATGCTAAATGTGATATTAATGTTAGAAGTAGGCGAAGGATCGCATCGTGCCCCCCTCACTATTACTTCACCAGTTATCAACAGTAGGAACCAGGCAGTCCAGTTTATCAGGTGAAGCACACACAGCTTGGATTTTTACTCTCTTTGTCATTCTCCTTAGTCTTCTGGGCCTTGTACCAACCGAGATTTCTGACACCTATGGAAACTAACACGTTTCTGGCCTGTTTGTGGTTTTGGGGGTCATAGTAAAGCACCTCATCGCTCATCTGGTTCTTGTGGTCTAGGTCACTGTTGGTAGCCTCTGCACTGGGGCACTGTCGAGGGGGTAAGGAATCTGCAGTTCTTGGGCCAGCACCAGCCTCCAACTCGATTCCCGCCAGCCTGTAAGGTCACCCTCTGAGGAATGACAAGAGCTCCTCCTCTGTTTTATCATCGTCTGCTTCAGTGTTTACCAGTCCAACGAGTCTGCCTCCTCCTCTTTCCCTTTCTGTTGCTTTCATCTCTGAGTCTGTTTCCTTTTGTCCCTTGCCACTTTTTCCTTGTGTCTTCTCACTTTTCTGTTCCCCTACCCCTACAGAAAATAATTACTAAAGGAAAGAATTAAGTTGATTTTTACTTCTTTAGCAATAATTGGTAGACTGATTTTCCTCTCATGAGTTGCTTAGCTTCACCTAAAAGTTCCGTGTCTCATCTTTATTGGGAAAGGTATATTTGCTGTGTCATTGGCTTTTCTTTCCCTCCTTTATTGAATATTTGGCATGCAGTGTGGTAGTGGAGAGACGTGGTAGGTATGTATATGAGAGTGTGTACGTACCTGGAAGTATACGCAGTATATAGTGTAGTTGGAGATGTGGGGTGTGGATGGTAGAATCCAAGTATAGGCTGTCATCTGATCATTGAGCAAATGTCTCTTGCTCAGGATTTTTTTAAACATTAAATAACTAAGATGTTTTAAATGGAAACACTTGCTTTGGTTCTTGCATGAGAGTTCATGATGTCGTCAATTGCAGTAATATTCATATAATGGTACAAATAAACATAGCCCTAAAAATGGGTCAAATCTGGGCATTATAATAATTTCTTCTTGGGCTAAAGTTTGGAGAGGTGCTGTTCCAAGTGCATTGAGGTAGTAGCATTTCACTGAGCTACCACAAGGTGGTGCTGTGTCTTAGTCTATTATTTACCACAAAAGGGTATATTTTAGAGTCTTACTATGAAATTTAGTAAGTAGTCAAGAGTCGTATGAAGATCACACATTTGCTCCTCCCCGACTGTAGGTATCTCCTCGGCAACAGCAACAGCTGTCTCAAACCACGCGTGGGAAGTGGTGAATGGTTTTCTGCTCTCACACTTTATATCTTTACTCTTTATTCACTGAAACACCGTTTGCAATATGGGGGTAAATTGTTGTTAATATTTAAAATTTATAAAATATAGGAGTAGTGGTTTTTGAGGGCAGAGTCAAGGAAAATTACTATTTTATTATAATTATAGGTGTATTATAAACAGAAGATGTGTTTCTTTTTTTTTTTTAAATAGCTCACTTGTGGAAGAACTAAAGGAAAGTATATTCCCAGTCCTTCGTATCTTACTCCAGCACATCTGTGCCAAGGTACCATTTGCATTAATAATAATAATAAAAGCATATAATACATATGAAGGTAAATGTGTGTGTTTGTGTGTATATTTGTTCTTGAAAATAAGTCTGTATTGTCACTAAGAGTAGTTTTATTTAATATATTCACTAGATGCTCCCCAAGACAGAGTGTTCTTTTGGGAAAAAAAAACCCTTTTTATTTTGGCAAATTTGAAACACACACAGAGATAGAATAGGGTGATAAGCACCCACAACAGTTTTTGTATCATTTATACCCGATAAGGTGTAACTCCCCCAACCATATGCACACTGAATTTTTTTTTGAAGCAAATTCCATCATATCCTTTCATATGTAAATATTTCATATACATCTCTAAAGGGTAAGAACTCTTTAAAAACATAACGACAAAATACTAACACACCTAAAAAATTACGCACTAATGCCTTAGTATCATCAAATATCCAGTCAATGTTCAAATTTCCATGATTGTCTCTTAAATTTTTATAGCAATTTGGACAGATGATTCTTAACTTGAACCCTAGAGGTCTATAAACTCTCTGAAATTATATGCTAAATTTGTATTTTTGAGGAGAGGGCTCATAGATTTCTTATAGGTTAGTTTTTAAAGGGGTCCAAAACCTAAAATTTGTTATTCATTTCTATAATATTTAAAGGTCCACTGAACTAGTGACATTCCCTTCTCTGCCACTAGTGTGACAACATGGGTTGTCATGGGTTGTCGCAGTTGTCCTGCAAGTGGACGTTGGCTGGACAGCTTCTCAATGTTTGTGTTTCAGGTAATAGATAAATCAGAGTATCGGACCTATGCAGCCCAGTCCCTGGTCCAGCTGCTCGGCAAACTTCCTTGTGGGGAATATGCCACATTCATTGCCTGGCTTTACAGATATTCACGAAGTTCCAAGGTAAGAGATGCATCTGCATAAAGTCTTGGTTCCTGGCTCTGCAACCTTGTAATGACAGCCAGGTCTGAAGACATAGGGGTCCTTGGTTTTTATTCCTATCTGATGGAGATTCTTATGATTTTGCTTCACCAGATCCCACACAGGGTTTTCACTCTCGATGTTGCCTTAGCTCTGTTAGAACTGCCTGAAAGAGAGGTGGATAACACTCTCTCCTTGGAGCAGCACAAGTTCTTAAAGCATAAGTTCTTGGTGCAGGAGATTATGTTTGACCGTTGTTTAGACAAGGCACCAACTGTCCGCAGCAAGGCGTTGTCCAGTTTTGCCCATTGCCTGGAGTCGTCTGTTACCACTGCATCAGAGAGCATGCTGGAACTTCTGATTAACAGTAAGTGTGGTGACCGCTGTCAAACAGAACTAGTCTCGTGCTGGTCGAGAAGTTGGGCTGCAAGTGAATCATTCTTTGTTGTGGCAAAATTAGGTATGATGTGATATACTTTTACCCTCATAAACCTATGTCAGTATATTTTATTGTTGAATAACTTTTTAAGTAGACAAGCCTGATCCATTTGAAAGGCCATTTTAAGGACTTCACATATGCATGTGTTAGAGGTGAGATTGTTGGCTGCCTCTGCTGTTAAATTTGCTTTGCTGAGTATTTGCTCTGTAGGCCTAATCTCCTTTCCAAATGCATACCCAAGGAGAATGGCGCTATTGTCAGCAGTTTAGGGTCTGCTTTGTCTTGAGGCCTAATTATCTTGATTTTGATTCTTCTGTGAGTATTTACTTAGGGTTTATGATACTATGACTTTTTTCCCTCTCATCTCTCTGCTATTTTTAGGTCCTACAATTTCAGGAACTGAGAGCCACCCTGGTACCTTACTGAGAAATCCATCAGGTAATGGGCCAATATATTTTCAAATAGGGAATAATTGTCTTTTTATTTAAAGGACTTGCTGGATATTTGAAATGTTTCTTCTATCTCCATATTTGTATGTTTTAATATTGTACTTTTTTTCTTCATCATTGAAATTCATTTCAGTAATGATATAGTAACTTAAATGTATAATATGCCATGCTTATATTATTAAAAAGTGTAACAAATTTATACCTTAATGACTGAGTGTTTTTTTGTTTATTATTTTTAAGGTTTTTCCTGTCAGAGGGAGACACTTAACCCTTCCAGAGGCTCAGGGGTGATCAATATGGACAACAGTGGTGAAACAGTTGGATCTAGGGGTATGTCAGCTTTTATCATTATCAGATGAGTAATAACTACTGGATTTCAGACACTTGTAAGTAGAGTTTTAAAACCTTTTTTTATGATTAATTCACCCTTAAGAATTGGAACATCTTTTTTTTCTTAAAAGTGGAGTAATTTCTATTTTATTTTATCTTTGGTGTCCTTGCACTACACTGTATTTTAAGATAAAGAATAACTACAGTCTACTTATCATGTCCTGAACTCTAGTATTTCTGTAACACATAAGAGAATATTAGCAAATATTCTATTTCCTTATAAAGACAATTGTTGTGAGCTCTTGGGATTGCTGACCAAAAAAGGACCAGTTACTAGGGAAAGTGCAGTAGAGATTAAATTTGTATTTGGAGAAAAGTCATCACAAAAAAGGGGAAAGGATGAAGAATACTATGGTACTCAATCTTGTTCCTGTTTTTGTTCCTCATTACTTTTTTCACCTGTGTTATCTCGACTCTGATTAAGCTATCCCAGAATCCACCTTTAATACATGGTAGGGAACTGTGAGTTCAAGCTTCCATTGAAAAAGGCAATGCAGCATTTAGATTATAATTTCTCTTCACCAACAGTATGAACCATTTTTTAATGGGGCATATGTATTGTATGGAATCGTTATGGAGTCCTCTCTCCCGAGGACTCCAGCACAGGATTCCGAACACAGTTGATGCCAGATCTCTTCCATTGACTTATTGAACCAGAATAATCTGGGATGGTTTAAGTGTCCGTGTGATTCAGGAGGGGAAAAACAAACCTGACTAGGTAGTGGACAGACCTGGACCTACTCTCAGAGCCTGTTTCTGTCTAGCTGTATGATCTTGAGAAAGACACTTTACTTCTAACATACTTCACTTGCTCCTTTTTCATCTATAATATGACATAGCATAAAATAGTGGGGGGAGCACTATATTAGAAATGAGAGGCATCCTGAGTTCTTTTACCAGTTCTCTTACTAAATAGCTGCATGACCTGAGACATGGAGGTCAACAAAACTATCTAATTGTCACTTTCTGATCCTAACACCTTCCCTGTCTTTCACAGAGGGCTGTTGTCAGAGTCTATGGAAATGATGTTTAGAGAAGTGATTTTAAAAGATAGATAGGTAGATAGGTAGGTAGATAGATAGAAGAGAGAAAAAGAATATGTGTGTAGAGGGTGAATTATATAGTTAGACTTATTAATATATTCTATAAATATTTATCTGATCTCTCCTAATCTGTGCTAGGCATTGTAGACACAGACTTTAATAAATCATAGTTCCATCTCTTAAGGAATAGTGAGAGAGACAGATATGTGTGTATATAAATTTTACATATATACATATTTATATCATATTTATATATATAAAATTATAATATTGTGAGATAGGTGCTGAGGTATATGTAAAGTGCCATGAGGATAATTACTTTTTATCCTTTCACCCTAAAAGATCAGCATAGAATCAGGTTTATATGACTAGATATTGGCATGTATTACTCAAATTGAATTCAGAGCAAGAACTCAACGTACATAAACAGCTTCCCTAAAATATTGTAAAGAAATTTAAAGTTGTATTGATTTAATGATGCTTCCAAATTATGTAAATGTAAGTGGAAAGTAAAAACATATATTCATTTGTACCTAATTCTGAATGAAATATTAAATTGATATATCACCTTATGGATGGCAAATATTTAATATCTTGGAATCTCTGAACTACATTATATTTGTATTGTGCTTTGTATTTTATAAAGAACTTTTAAATTCACCAACCTGTATGATTGCTACCATAACTTTACTGTCAAGTAGACAAGACCATTTTGTAGATGTGTAAAGATGGGGCCCAGGGGGAGGTGACTTACCCAGATCCCATCTGATGGCTGGCAGAACCAGGTGTAAAACTCCATTTTCCTGACTCAGTCCAGGTAGTTCTTTCCCATGCCCATGACCTCAGCCATCCTCCATTCATCACTGACTCTCATATCTGTGTCTTCAGTCCTCATCTTTCTCCTAAGATCCACATTTCTAATTACATTTGAAAGAATTCTACCTGCATATTCTGGCAATATACCAAACTCATTAGGACTCAAAGGGGGCTTTTGTCAGTTGATCCCATCACTTTTCTCCCAACTGCTGTTTCTATGTCCCGTTTAACGACTTTGCCATTTTCCTCATTTCTCATTTCTCCCTTTTATTCTCTTTTCTTAACTTATCACTGGCGAGGCCCTGTTGATTCAGTTTCAGCCGTGTCTCCCATGTCTCTCTTCTCTCTTCCATGCCCACTGTGATTTTCTCATACAGGCACAGTTGCAGTAATCTTTTCAGTGGTTTCCAGCCTTCAGCTTATTTTTTTATTGTTGAGGTAAAATTGACATCTAACATATTAGTTTGAGTTGTACAACATAATGATATGATATTTGTATATAATTTGTTTATCTTTTCAAAGAACCACCTTTTAGTTTCATTAATCTCTTTATTGTCTTTTTAGTCTCTATTTATTTCTGCTCTGATCTTTGTTATTTCCTTTGTCCTGCTAACTTTGGGCTTCATTTGTTCTTTTCTTGTTCCATCATGTGTAAAGTTAGTTTGTTTATTTGAGATTTTTCTTGTTTCTTGAGTTGGGCATTTATCACAATGAATTTCCCTTTTAGGACTGTTTTTACTGCATCCCATAAATTTTGGTATGTTGTATTTCCATTTTCGTTTGTCTCAAGGTATTTTTTTATTTCTTCATTGACCCATTGGTTGTTCAGTAGCATGTTGTTTAATCTCTACATATTTGTGAACTTTCTAGTTTTCTTCTTATGGTTGATTTCTAGTTTCATATCATTGTGATTGGAAAAGATGTTTGAGATGATTTCAGTCTTCTTAAATTTAAGGCTTGTTTTGTGACCTGACATATGATCTGTCCTGGAGAATGTTCCATGTGTGCTTGAGAAGAATTTGTATTCTGCTGCTTTTGGATGGGATGTTCTTTATGTATCTGTTAAGTCCCTCAGATCTAATGTGTCATTTAAGGCTGATGTTTTCTTATTGATTTTCTGTCTGGATGATCTATCTATTGATGTAAGTGGCATATTAAAGTCTCCTACTATTATTGTAGTGCTGTCTTTAAGTTTGTTAATATTTGCTTTATATGTTTACATGCTCCTGTGTTGGGTGCGTATTTACAAATGTTACATCCTCTTGTTGGATTGACCCTTTTATCATTGTATAATGCCTTTCTTTGTCTTTTATTACAGTGTTTGTTTTAAAATCTATTTTGCCTAATATAAGTATAGCTGCCCTAGCTTTCTTTGGTTTCCACTTGCATGGAACATCTTTGTCCATCCCCTTACTTTCAGTCTGTGTGTGTCCTTAGATCTGAAGTGAATCTCTTTGCAGGCAGCATATAGATGAGTCTTGTTTTTTAATCCCTTCAGCCACCCTGTGTCTTTTGATTGGAGAATTTAGTCCATTTACATTTAAAGTAATTATTGATAGGTATCTGCTTATTGCCATCTTGTTAATTGTTTTCTGGCTGTTTTGTAATTCTTCTTCCTTTCTTCTTTTCTCTCTTTCTCTGTCATTTGATGATTTTTGGTAGTGGTAAGCTTAGATTTCTCTCTCTTTATCTTTTGTATATATACTATAGGTTTTTGCTTTGTGGTTACCATGAGGCTTATGTAACACAACTTATATTTATAATAGTCTATTTTAAGTTGATAACAACTAAAGTTGAATGCCTTCTAAAGCTCCACATTTTTACTCCCCGCTCCTCACATTTGATGTTTTTATGTCACATTTGCATCCTTTTATCTTGTGTATCCCTTAAATAATTATTTTTACTGCTTTTGCTTTTTTGTTTTTTTTGGTTTTTTTTTGGTGAGGAAGATCAGCCCTGTGTGATCATCTGCCAATCCGCTTCTTTTTTTGCTGAGGAAGACTGGCCCTGGGCCAGCATCCATGCCCATCTTCCTCCACCACATATGGGACACCACCACAGCATGGCTTGACAAGCAGTGCATCGGTGCATGCCCAGGATCCAAACCAGTGAACCCCGGGCTGCCGCAGTGGAGCACGTGCACCCAACTGCTTGCACCACCGGGCCGGCCCCCTGCTTTTCTCTTTTAACCTTCATACTAGCTTTGTA
The DNA here is from genome assembly GCF_057802395.1 of Ceratotherium simum simum. Classification (NCBI taxonomy): domain Eukaryota; kingdom Metazoa; phylum Chordata; class Mammalia; order Perissodactyla; family Rhinocerotidae; genus Ceratotherium; species Ceratotherium simum. The sequence continues at coordinate 85,100,476 of NC_141906.1, read as the reverse complement.
AATGATTAATCCACTACCTTTACTATATGTTTATCTTTACCAGTGAGAGTTATACTTTATATGTTTTCTTGTTACTAATTAGCATCCTTTCTTTTCAGCTTAAAGAAGTCTCTTGAGTGGTGATGATCTCCTTTAGCTTTTGCTTGTCTGGAAAACTCTTTATGGCTCCTTCAATTCTGAGTGATAACTTTGCTGGGTAGAGTGTTCTTGATGGGAAGTTTCTTCTTTCAGCACTTTGAATATGTCATACCATTCCCTTCTGGCCTGCAGAGTTTCTGCTGAAAAATTGCTGTTAGTCTTATAGCGTTTCTTTGTACATAACAAGTTGTTTTTTTCTTGCTGCTTTTACGATTCTCTCTTTGTAACTTTTGACATTTAATTATAATGTGTCCTGGTGTGGGTCTTTTTGGATTCATCTTATTTGCAACTCTAACTTCCTGGATTTGGATCTCTGTTTCTTTCTCCACATTAGGAAAGTTTTCAGCCATTATTTCTTCAAATAAGTTTTCTGCCCCTTTCTCTCTTCTCCTTCTGGGACCCCTATAATGTGAATATTAGTCTACTTGATGTTGTCCCATAGGTACCTTAAGCTATCTTCACTTTTTTAAAATTCTTTTTTTTTGCAGCTCTGATTGGGTGAGTCCCACTGTCTTTGAATTCACTGATCTTTTCTTCTGCTTCATCTAGTCTGCTGTTGAACCCCTCTAGTTTATTTTTCAGTTAAGTTATTGTATTCTTTAGCTCTGTGCTTTCTATTTGGTACTTTCTTATATTTTCTGTCTCTTTGTTGAAGTTCTCACTGTGTTCATCCATTCATCTCCCAAGTTCAGTAAGCATCTTTATTACCATTACTTTGAACTGTTTATCAGGTAAATTACTTACTTCCATTTCATTAAGGGTTTTTTCTGAGGTTTTATCTTGTTCTTTCATTTGGAACATATTCCTCTGTTTCCTCATTTTGCTTCATACTCTGTTTCTATGTATTAGGTGAAACAGCCACCTCTCCTGGTCTTGAAGGAGTGGCCGCCTGTTGGAGGTGACCCTTATGGTTCAACCCTGCTGTAGCTCTTGGTTGTCTCTCAGACCTTTGTGATTGTCCAAGCAGCCTGTCTTATCTTTAATAGCTCCAGTAGTCGAGGGTGTGCCAAGATCTGTTAGGGGAGGAGCTCAGTCAGTACCGTGCTTCAGGCTGACTGGAAACCAGACCCTCGGGCAGCAGCTTTTAAAGTGTGCAGGTATATACCGTCCTGTGTAAGCCCCACTGCCCACCAGACCAGATGATCTGGAGGTGTCTCCTGGGCGGCAGTCACAAAAATTGGGGCTCCAGGCAAATGTATAAGCTTCTTTCTAGGAGATACTGGCGAGCTGTAGTGAGGCAGAGGGAGAGCACAAACATGGCGACCCCAGCTTACGTTCCCTCAGAGCAGCTCCATAGGCCTCTAGGTGTGCGCCAAACCTGAAGCCTGCCCCTCAGGCCGAAGCTCCTGGACAAGCAAATCGGCCTCTTCCTCAGAAAGACTGGGGGTGTGTTTCAGCCTGCTGTCTGTGCCGTGTCCTGGGGGTGGTAGCCTGCCCAGAGCTTTCTATCTGATTGTTAGTGGGACCCAGGAACGCAGGCCCTCTGGCCTCCAGAGCCAGGTGATCCAAGGGGCTTCTCTTAGGCTGCAGCCACAAAAAGCAGGACACGAGTCTTAAAACTGGGGCACCAGACATAAGTAAAAGCTCTCCTCTGGGAGATACTGGTGCTGTGGAGCATGGGAGAGGGAAAGCATGAAGATGGTGCCTGCTGAGGGAAAAAAAAAGAAGAAAAAATGGCACCCGCTGGCTTTAGCAAGACGAGGAGAGCACAACAATGGTCCCCACCAGTGGCTCCTTCCCCAGAGAATGTACCAACAGGCCCCTGCCCCTCCAGCTGACACTTTAAGATTAGCAAATGCATCTCTTTCACATAAAGTCTGGGCGCTTTTCACACAACTGCTTCTGCACTGGTCCCTGGGGTGGGTGAGTGTGCACAAGCACTGTAAGAGCCATTTGTTTCCCAGTTAGCTACAGCCCTTGGGGCTCGTCTCACAGGTGCAGGTCTTAAAAGTTAGGGTGCCTGATGTGGGAGATGAACCCTTTGCTCCTCAGGGAGAAGCTCCGAGTTGGTAAGTTCCCTCCGAATTGTGGGTCACTGCCCCGGAGGTGGGGTTCATAGTGAGATTGCGTCTCAGCCTCTCCTCCCTGCCTCAATGTGGCCTTTTCCTCATTTGCTGATGTAAAGGAGTTGCTCGGCTAGTCTTCCGGTCTCTTGCAGAGGAAATTGTTCCATATATAGCTGTAGATTCTGTGTGTTCCTGGAGAGGTGCGTTCAGGATTTTCCTCCTTAGCTATCTTGAACCCTCTCCCCCCTTCCTTTGCCATTTTTTTAAATGGGTTATTTGTCTTTTTGTTTTTGAGTTGGAAGAGCTCCTTATATATTCTGGAACCATATCAGATATATGATTTACAAATATCTTTTTCCCATTCTGTGGGTTGTCTGTTCACTTTCTTGATGGTATTCTTTGAGGTGTAAAACATTTTAGCTTGGATGAAGTCCAACTATCCACTTTTCCTTTTTTTGCTTGTACTTTTGATGTTATAGCTAAGAAACCATTGCCTAATCCAAGGTCACAAAGATTTACTCCTGTGTTTTCTTTTTTAGCTCTTACATAATGGTCTTTGATAAATTTTGAGTTAATTTTTGCATATGGTGAAATATAGGGGTCCAAGTTTTGCATGTGAATATCCAGTGGACATAGCCCTATTTGTTTAAAAGACTATTTTTTTGCTTTTGAATGCTCTTGGCACCCTTGTCAAAAATCATTTGACCATAGATATATGGGCTTTCTGTACTCTCAATTCTATACCATTGATATTCCATTGTCTGTCTTTATGCCAATACCACACTATGTTGATTACTGTTGCTTTATAGTAATTTTGAAATCAGGAAGTATGGGTTCTTCATCCTTATTCTTGTTTTTCAAGATTTTTTTGGCTGTTCTGTGTCTCTCTTATTTCTATATGAATTTTGGGATTCGCTATCAATTTCTTTGAAAAAACCAGTTTGGATTTTGATAGGGATTGATTTGTAGATCAATTTGGGGACTGTTACCATCTTAACAATATTAAGCCCTCTACTCCATGAACACAGGATGCCTTTGTATTTATTTAGTCATCTTTAATTTATTTCAGTGATGTTTTGTAGTTTTCAGTGTACAGCTCTTGCTCTTTAAAATTGTTCCTGAGGTGCTTGCTTCGGCAGCACATATACTAAAATTGGAACGATACAGAGAAGATTAGCATGGCCCCCGCGCAAGGATGACACGCAAATTCGTGAAGCGTTCCATATTTTTAAACAAAAGCTAAGGGAGTTCATGGCCACGAGACCCCCACTACAAGAAATACTCAAGAAGGCCCTCAGGCCTGAAAAAAAGAAGAGAAAGGGAACACAAAGCTTGGAGGAAGGAGAAAAGTAGGTAGACAAAATCAGAGAAATAGTAGATCTTTACCGGAATAGGTTAGCAACCACTTAAATACTAAACTCAAAGATCAAAGGAAGAAATTCACCAAAAATAAAGTTAACCTCATCGCTGTAAGCACACAGCCACAACACAAGATAGAATAAGGTATAACAAGAGCAACTTAGAAGGGGAAGAGGAAAGTGACTGAATTGACTTAGTATAAGGAAATAGGAGGCTATCAGATAATGGACTATCTCATACACAAGATTTTTGCCCACACCTCAAGGTAACCACTAAACAAATAATCAAAGCAAAACCACATATGATAAACAAAGAGAAAACTAGAAGAATCATAAGACAGAACAACCAAACTGAATTGGCAGTCCAAAACAAATGGGACAAGAAACAAAGGAAATGCAAAAGAACCAGAAAATAAGTGACAAAACAGCAACATTCAGCCCTAATATTTCAATAATTACCCTAAATGTAAATGGATTGAACTCTCCAATCAAAAGATACAGAGTGGCAGGATGGATTAAAAAGCAAGACCCAACAATATGCTGCCTTCAGGAAACACATCTTAGCACTCAAGACAAGCACAGGCTCAGAGTGAAAGGACGGAAGACAATACTCCAAGCTAATGGCAAACAAAAGAAAGCAGGTGTTGCCATACTCATATCAGACAAAGTAGACTTCAAGATAAAACAGGTTAAGAAAGACAAAGAAGGGAAATATATAATGATAAAAGGGACACTCCATCAAGAAGACATATCACTTATAAATATATATGCACCCAACATAGGAGCACCAATGTACATAAAGCAACTATTAACAAACCTAAAAGGAGAAATCAACAGCAACACAATAATAGTAGGGGATCTTAACACCCCACTTACAGCAATGGATAGATCATCCAGACAAAAAGTTAATAAAGAAATATTAGACTTAAATGAAAAACTGGACGAGATGGACCTAGTAGACATATACAGAGCACTCCATCCAAAAACAGCTGACTACACATTCTTCTCAAGCGCGCGTGGAACATTCTCTAGGATAGACCATATGTTGGGAAACAAAGCAAGCCTCAATAAATTTAAGAAGATTGAAATCATAACAAGCATCTTTTCAGACCATAAGGCTATGAAACTGGAAATGAACCATGAAAAAAAAACTGGGAAAGTGACAAAAATGTGGAGATTAAACAACATGCTACTGAACAACCAATGGATCATTGATGAAATTAAAGGAGAAATCAAAAACTATCTGGAAACAAATGAAAATGATAACATGCCATATCAAACCATATGGGATGCAGCAAAAGCGGTCCTGAGAGGGAAACTCATAGCGATACAAGCCCACCTTAACAAACAAGAAAAAGCCCTAATAGGCAACCTTAAATTACACCTAACAGAACTAGAAAAAGAAGAATAAACAAAGCCCAAAGTCAGCAGAAGGAGAGAAAGAATAAAAATCAGAGCAGAAATAAATGAAATTGAGACCAAAAAAACAGTAGAAAGGATTAATGAAACGAAGAGTTGGTTCTTCAAGAAGATAAACAAAATCGACAAACCCTTAGCCAGGCTTACTAAGAAAAAAAGAGAAAAGGCTCAAGTAAATAAAATTAGAAATGAAAGAGGAGAAATTACAATGGATACCATGGAAATACAGAGGATTATAAGAGAATACTATGAGAAATTATATGCCAACAAATTGGACAATCTAGAAGAAATGGATAAATTCTTAGACTTATACAACCTCCCAAAATTGAACCAAGAAGAAATGGAGAATCTGAATAGACCAATAACAAGTAAAGAGATTGAAATAGTAATCAAAAACCTCCCAAAAAATAAAAGTCCAGGACCAGATGGCTTCTCCAGTGAATTTTACCAAACATTCAAAGAAGATTTAATACCCATCCTCCTCAAAATATTGCAAAAAATAGAGGAAGATGGAACACTTCCTAAATCATTCTATGAGGCCAACATCACCCTGATACCAAAACCAGACAAAGACAGTACAAAGAAAGAAAATTACAGGCCAATATCGCTGATGAACATTGATGCAAAAATCCTCAACAAAATATTGGCAAACTTTATACAACAATACATTAAAAAGATCATACACCATGATCAAGTGGGATTTATACCAGAGACGCAGGGATGGTTCAACATCTGCAAATCAATCAACGTGATACATCACATCAACAAAACAAAGAATAAAAACCACATGATCGTCTCAATAGACGCAGAGAAGGCATTTGACAAGATACAACATCCATTTATGATAAAAACTCTCAATAAAATGGGAATAGAAGGAAAGTACCTCAACATAATAAAGGCCATATATGACAAACCCACAGCTAACATCATACTCAACGGGGAAAGACTGAAAGCCATTCCTCTGAGAACAGGAACGAGGCAGGGCTGCCCACTCTCACCACTCCTGTTCAACATAGTACTGGAGGTTTTGGCCAGAGCAATTAGGTAAGAAAAAGGAATAAAAGGAATCCAAATAGGTAACGAAGAAGTGAAACTCTCACTATTTGCAGATGACATGATTGTATATATAGAAAACCCTAAAGAGTCTGTTGGAAAACTGTTAGAAATAATCAACAACTACAGCAAAGTTGCAGGGTACAAAATCAATCTACAAAAATCAGTTGCATTTCTATATGCTAATAATGAACTAACAGAAAGAGAGCTCAAAAAGATAATAGCATTTACAATTGCATCAAAAAGAATAAAATACCTAGGAATAAATCTTACCAAGGAGGTGAAGGACCTATACAATGAGAACTACAAGACATTATTGAGGGAAATCCACGATGACATAAAGAAATGGAAAGATATCCCATGCACGTGGATTGGAAGAATAAACATAGTTAAAATGTCTATATTACCTAAAGCAATCTACAGATTCAATGCAATCCCAATCAGAATCCCAATGACATTCTTCCCAGAAATAGAAAAAAGAATACTAAAATTTATATGGGGCAACAAAAGACCCCGAATAGCTAAAGAAATCCTAAAGAAAAAGAACAAAGCAGGAGGCATCACAATTCCTGACTTCAAAACATACTACAAAGCAATAGTAATCAAAACAGCATGGTACTGGTACAAAAACAGACACACAGATCAATGGAACAGAATTGAAAGCCCAGAAATAAAACCACACATATACGGGCAGCTAATTTTCGACAAAGGTGCTAAGAACATGCAATGGAGAAAGGAAAGTCTCTTCAATAAATGGTGTTGGGAAAACTGGACAGCCACATGCAAAAGAATGAAAGTGGACCATGTGCTATCGCCATTCACAAAAATTAACTCAAAATGGATCAAAGACCTGAAGGTGAGACCTGAAACTATAAAACTCATAGAAGAAAATATAGGCAACACACTATTTGACATTGGTTTTAAAGGAATCTTTTCGGATGACATGCCTACCCAGACTAGGGAAACTAAAGAAAAAATAAGCAAGTGGGACTTTATCAAACTAAAGAGCTTTTATAAGACAAATGAAACCAGAATCAAGATGAACGAACAACCAACCAGCTGGGAGAGAATATTTGCAAAACATACATCTGACAAGGGGTTGATCTCCATAATATATAAAGAACTCACACAATTGAACAACAAAAAAACAAACAACCCGATCAAAAATGGGCAGAGGAAATGAAGAGACACTTCTCCAAGGAAGATATACAGATGGCCAATAGGCACATGAAAAGATGCTCAACATCACTAATCATCAGGGAAATGCAAATCAAAACAACACTAAGATACCACCTCACGCCTGTTAGAATGGCTATAATCACCAAGACAAAAAATAACAAATGTTGGAGAGGATGTGGAGAAACAGGAACCCTCATACACAGCTGGTGGGAATGCAAATTGGTGCAGCCTCTATGGAAAACGGTATGGAGATTCCTCAAAGAATTAAAAATAGAGATGCCCTATGATCCAGCCATCCCACTACTGGGAATCTATCCAACGCACCTGAAATCAACAATCCAAAGAGGCTTATGCACCCCTATGTTCATTGCAGCATTATTCACCATAGCCAAGAAGTGGAAGCAACCTAAGTGTCCCTCGACTGACGATTGGATCAAGAAAATGTGGTATATGTATACAATGGAATACTACTCAGCCATAAAAAAAGACAAAATCGTCCCATTTGCAACAACATGGATGGGCCTGAAGTGTATTATGTTAAGTGAAATAAGCCAGAAAGAGAAAGACAAACACTGCATGATCTCACTCATGTGTGGAATATAAACCAACACATGGACAGAGAAAACTGGACTGTGGTTACCAGGGCGGTGGGGGTGGGGGGTGGGCACAAGGGGTGAAGGGAGTCATATATGTGGTGATGGACAAACAAAAATGTACAACCCAAAATTTCACAATGTTAGAAACCATTAAAACATCAATAAAAAATAAATAAATTAAAAAAAAAATTGTTCCTGAGTATTTTATTCTTTTTGATGGTATTGTAAATGAAATTGCTTTCTGAATTTCATTTTTGAATTGTATATTGCTAGTTTTTACAACTGATTTTTGTTGATTGAGCTTGTATCATGCAACCTTGTTAAATTTGTTACTAGCTCTAAAAGTTTTTTTGTGGATTCCTTAGGATTTTCTACATATAAGATCATGCCATCTGTGAACAGAGAGAGTTGTATTTCTTCCTTTCTAATCTGGATGCCTTTTATTTCTTTTTCTTGCCTTTTTTCCCTGGCTGACACCCCTAGTACAGTGTTGAAAAGAAGGAGAGCAGATATCCTTGTCCTTCTTCTATACTTTGAGGGAAAGCTTTGGTCCTTCACCATTGAGTGTGATGTTAGCTGTGAGTTTTTTCAAGATGGCCTTTGTCAGTGTGAGGAAGTTTCCTTCTATTCTGAGTTTGTTGGGTGTTTTTATCATGAAAGGGTGTTGGATTTTGGAAATGCTTTTTCTTTTTTTTTTCTTTTTTTTTTTTTTATAATTTTATGTAAACTTTTATTTTACTTTTTTTTTTATTTGTTTTATTTTTTTCCCCCAAAGCCCCAGTAGATCGTTGTATGTCATAGTTGCACATCCTTCTAGTTGCTGTATGTGGGACGTGGCCTCGCATGGCTGGAGAAGCGGTGCGTCGGTGCGCGCCCGGGCTCCAAACCCGGGCCGCCAACAGCGGAGCGCGCGCACTTAACCGCTAAGCCACGGGGCCGGCCCTGGAAATGCTTTTTCTGCAACTATGGAGACGATCGTGGTCTTTGTCCTTTATTCTATTACTATGGCATATTAATTGATTTTCATATGCTAAACCAACATTTCATTCCTGGGACAAATCCCAAGCATGGTGTATAATCATTTTTGTATCTTGCTAGATTTGATTTGCTAATATTTTGTTGAGGATTTTACATCTATATTCACAAGGGATTTTGGTCTCTTGTTTTCTTTTCTTGAGATGTTTTTGTCTTGTTTTGCGCTCAGTGTAATACTGGCTTAATATGATAAGGTAGAAAGTGTTTTCTGTTTTTGAAAGAGTTTATGAAGAATTGGTGTTAATTTTTGTATTAACATTTGGTTTCTCCAATAAAGCCATCTGGTCCTGGGCTTTTGTGAACGTGTAGAAAGTTTTTTGATTACTAATTCAATCTCTTTACTTGTATAGGTGTATTCAGACTTTCTATTTCATCTTGAGTCAGTTTCTATAGTTTGTATCTTTGTAGAAATGTGTCCATTTCATCTAGGTTACTTAATTTGTTAACATAAAATTATTCATAGTATTCCTTTGCAATCTTTTTTATTTCTGTAAGGTCAGTAGTAATGTTCCCTCTTTCATTCCTGATTTTATCAATTTGAATCTTCTCTTATTTTCCTAGTCAGTCTAGCTATGTTTGTCAATTTTCTTGATCTTTTTCAAGGAACCTATTTTGATTTCATTGATTTTCTCAATTTTTTTCATTCTCTATTTCATTTCTTATCATGCTTTCTTATACATCAGCAGTTCTCAATGTGTGGTTTGGGGTCCCTAAGCCTCCCTCAACAGGTCCTTGAAGTTAATATTGTTTTCATAATAAGATCAAGACATCATTTACCTTTTGCACTCTGATTTTGTCGCAAGTGTCAATCAGTGTTTTCCAGAGGTCCCATGACATATGAAATTGTGACAGATCCCAGGGAGAAGCAGAGATGAGAATCCAGCTGTCTTTTATTAAGTCAGACATTAAAGAGTTTGCAAAAATGTAAAACAATGCCATTCTTTTCACTAAAGTTTTCTTGTTTTGGAAAATATAGTTACTTTTCATTAAAAAATATAGTATTTATAGTGACATATCTTGCTAATTTAAAATGAATTATTAAATCTTTTATAATTCTCAGTTTAAATTTCTAATTCAGATTAGAAATTCACATAAAAAAAGAGACCAGCCCAGTGGAGTCCTGCTTAAGTTCACGCGCTCTGCTTCGGCGGCCCAGGCCAGGGTTCACAGGTTCGGATCCTGGGCACGGACCTACACACTGCTCATCAAGCCATGCTGTGGTGGCGTCCCACGTACAAAATAGAGGAAGATTGGCACAGATGTTAGGCTCACGGGCAGTCTTCCTCAGTGAAGATTGGCAACAGATGTTAGCACAGGGCCAACCTTCCTCACCAAAAAACAAGGGAAAGAAAAAGATATAATCCGCATAAAAAAAGGTCTTAGGAGTCTTCAGTAATTTTTAGTAGTGTAAAGGGTCACACGATTGAAAAGTTTTAAAGCTGCTGTTATGTATTATTTAGTCTTTTAAAAATCCTATGATTTAGGTGTTCCTATTTGTAGCTAAACAAAATAGAAGAGCTAAATAATTCATTCAAAATTTTAGATGTAGGAGCCAGGATTTAAAACTCAGTTTGTTTTGTTTTGTTTTGGTAAGGAAGATTGGCCCCGAGCTAACATCTGTTGCCAATCTTCCTCTTTTTGCTGAGGAAGATTGGCCCTGAGCTAACATCTGTGCCCATCCTCATCTATTTTGTATGTAGTTCGCCGCCACAGCATGGCTTGATGAGTGGTGTAGGTCCATGCCTGAGATCCAAACTCTCGAACCTGGGCTGCTGAAGAAGCAGAGTACACCGAACTTAACCACTACACCACGGGGCCAGTGCCTAAAACTGAATTTCTAGTATTCCAGAATTTGTACCCTTTTAAAATTATACCACTCTGCCCTTTGTATTATTGTGAATAGCTGATTATTTGAATTTTTTCTTTTTCTACATCATTTCATATTCTAATTTCTTAGGATTTAAAACAAGCTAATTAGTCTTTTAGAGTATTTTCTTGGTATTGTGTGGTGAGATGGTAGATACTGTATGGTCTTTCTCAAACTCTAGTGATTCTTTGGCATTTCCTCCACAGAAAGATGTGTCATGGAAATGCTAAAGAAGAGAATCCGGGATGAGAAGACCAACGTTAGGAAGTCTGCGCTCCAGGTGTGAGTTTTTTCTAGACATCATTTAATGTGCTCTCTTTTGAAGCAACAGAAACTTGGAATTCAAGAGAATATTTTAAAAACCCTCTGGGGGCTGGCCCGGTGGCGCAGCAGTTAAGTGCACGCACTCCACTTCAGTGGCCCGGGGTTCACAGGTTGAGATCAGTTCAGACCAATGCACCGCTGGTCAAGCCATGCTGTGGCAGTGTCCCAAATAAAGTAGAGGAAGATGGGCATGGATGTTAGCTCAGGGCCAGTCTTCCTCAGCAAAAAGAGGAGGATAGCAATAGATGTTAGCTCAGGGCAGATCTTTCTCTCACACACACACATACACACACACAAAAACCTTCTGGCCATATTCAGTACTTACCTTGTTTTTCACTTAATGTTAGTTCACCTTGACCCTGTTATATATATGTTATGTGGATGAACTGAAGAATTATCTGTTGTTAAGGTTTCCTACTGGGTTGTTGGCTTTTTAAGAATCACCAATTTATATCTTTAATTTCTTTTTTTAGAAAAGGGGGTCTTAACCTGGTAACCATAGATAGATTTTGATAGGATTCATGAAGCCCCTGAAATTGTTTACAGAAATATTTGTTTATATAAAATCTGTGTCACATTTTCTTCAGGGAGAGGCCTGAGCTTTCATGAGATTCTAGAAGGTAGGATGTTACCAAGAGGAGGGATGAATCTGTGACCTCAAAAAATGTTAAGAACCACAGATGTAAAGGAAGTATTTTTGTCTACAGTGTGTCGTTTCGCTATGCATAAATCATCACTTCCTGTTGCATATGCACCTTCCAGGTATTAGTGAGCATTCTGAAGCACTGGGGCGTCTCCAGCATGAAAGAAGAGCTGTTGATTCTGCAGGAGCAGTGTCGAGACCCTGCAGTGTCTGTCCGGAAGCAGGCCCTACAGTCTCTCACTGAACTTCTTATGGTGAGAGGCAAGGCATTATGTATATAATACATGGTATTTTATGTTAAGAATAGTTCAGCATAATAATTACCTGTTGCTAAATATTAAATTAAGTTTTAGAGACTCTACCAAGTCTGCTGTAAGACTATATAGTGTAAGAGAAAGGAAGAAGTATCTTTCAATTACATATGATAGATTACATTTCATATTAAATATAATTATGAACTAACGTTAGAGTATGCTAATGGTTAGCCTTTTCTTGACTTCAGTTAAATATCACATAAAAATATGAATTGTAAAATTAATTTTGTTAGGCCAAAGGCCTAGATTTATTTTTGTCCATTAAGACCTATTAGATGATATGCCAAAAGAGCAGATCCACTAATCCTATATATAATTTACTTCTGCCAAATAATTAGCTTTTGAAGAATTTTAAAAGCGTATTTATTTCTTTATTTCATGATAGAAGACATTACGCAATGCATATTTTGACTTTGTCTGTCAGCATCTATTCTAATTGCTCCTTGGGATAAATATTTATTATTCACTCTTGATCTTGAATTACAAAAAGTGCTTATTTACTACCAGTAATAAAATAATGACTTTATAAGTTTAAAATTTCAGTATACACTGGTTTACAGTAACTGGGAATTGAACTTTACACATGTATTTCAGATGGGTTTTTTTTTTTTCACTTTTATGGTTTATTTGTGGTTGTGTGTGTGTGACTATTTTTTTAACATGTCTCAAAACACACTGATCACAACGTCACTGATTTGTATTTAGGCTTCTAATGGTGTTAGACTTGTTTCTGACTTCATAATTCTTAACTCCTAAGGCCCAGCCTAGATGTGTCCAGATACAGAAAGCCTGGCTGATGGGGATCATCCCAGCTGTAATGGACTGTGAGAGCACGGTGCAGGAAAAGGCCCTGGAGTGCCTTGACCAGCTCCTGTTGCAGAACATTAAGCATTACAGTAAATTTCATAGTGGAGATGACAGCCAGGTGCTAGCTTGGGCACTGCTTGCTCTCCTCAGTACGGAAAGCCAGGAACTGAGGTATGTTAATTATATCACTTGTTTTCCTTATAGAAGGCAATAAGTGTTTTTATTATAAATTTACATATTGATCTTGGAAAATCAGCTTTCCAAATTACTTAGTATATATGGAGACTCAATTTTGGCCTTTTTTTCTTGACCTAATTCAAGTCTCTTAGCATTTTTTTGGTGACAGTTTTTTTGTGAAACCTTTGATCACTTCCTTTGCTTTTCCCTGAGTGTTCTCCAGTTTTAAATTGATATCTTTGTACATAGTGGAAGGCACTGATGGATATGGTATATTAGTATTAACCCTCTACAATACTGATTATTATGAAAGATGACTTCCTAGTTCTTAAAGGTAAACTTTTTCCACATTTTATTGGATTGGTTGACTTAACAACACTGAGTATTTTTTCCACTTGGTGACGTTTGTTGAGCACATACTGTTCAATGAGCGCTGTGGTGAGGGGTTAGCGCCTACGCTGCAGTCGTCTTCCAGTGGTGAGCAGACGCTGCGTGGTGAGCGCTGTGGAGAGGGGTTAGCGCCTGCGCTGCAGTCATCTTACAATTGTCTGTGTGTGTGCTGTCTGGACTACCTTTTCTTCTTCCTTTTTTATCATACAAAAAAACACTTTCCTACTTATTTACATGTGGTTTTGGAGGAATTATCATACAGTAGAAAGAATAATAGATTTAGTATCACAAAATATTATTCTGTGGCCCTGGCAAATCCCCTCATCTCTTTGGGCATCATTCTCCTCATTTGTAAGAACAGCCAGTGGATTACATGATCTATTAAGGTCCCTTTTGGTATTAAAACTCTATGACTGAAAATACTCATGAAATACTTTTTTAGTACCAACTATATGCTTTGCTGAAATTCCTAGAAAGGAGAGGAATTTAGCCAGCAATAGAATCAACTGCTTTTTCACTTTTCTTAAGGCTATCTCACTATACACATCCAACATATTAAAGCTTCAGGGTGATGAAAGAGAGTAGCCATTCTTCTCAAAAAAGCAGGAGAGGCCTACTATAGCTCATAAGAAGCTGTCACGAGGGCCGGCCCTGTGGCTTGGTGGTTAAGTGCGCGCGCTGCGATGCTGGTGGCCCGGGTTCGGATCCCGGGTGCGCATCGAGGCACCACTTCTCCGTTCATCCTGAGGCCGAGTCCCACATACAGCAACTAGAAGGATGCTACGACACACAACTATCCACTGGGGCTTTGGGGGGAAAAAATAAAATAAATAAAATCTTTAAAAAAAAAAAAAAAAAAAAAAGAAGCTGTCACGAGGTTTATTTCATTTATTTTTCTTTTTTTTTTAAACTTTCATGTTGAAATATAACATGTATAGAAAAGTATACAAACCATAAGGTCAATAAATATCAAAAAGAAAATATACCCATCTCACCCAGGTCAAGAAACAGAAATTACTAGGCCTAAGAAATACCCTCACACTCCCTTCCAATCATCCCTCCCTCGTCAAAGGTGGCCACTACTGTGATTTTAACACTCTTTTTTTCTACTCTTCAACTTCATATCAGTGGAATTATATGATATGTACCCTTTGTGTCTGACTCCTTCTACTCAAAGTAATGCAAGACTCATTCAAGTTATTGTATGTAGCTACGTTCATTGCTCTGTGTGTGTGTGTGTATGTGTGTGTATGACATTTATGAGTAAACTACAATTTATCCATTCTACTGTTGATAGATAATTGGGTTGTTTCAATTTTTTGATTATTACATATAATGCTGCTATGAAATATTCTTATACGTATCTTTTGTACACACCTACATGCATTTCTTCTCGGTGTATACCTAGGAACAGTGTTGTTGAGTATGTTTTTATTCACCTTCGATAACTATTGCCAGGCAGTTTGGTCGTGGTTATACTAATTTACATTCACTCCAGCAGTATGAGAGTTCCAGTTGCTCCATATCTTGGCCAGCATTCGTATTGTCAGCCTTTTTCTTCTTAGCCATTTTGGTGGATGAATATTGGTATTTTGTTGTAGTTTTAATTTACACTGCCATGTTGACTAATGAGATGGAGCCTCTTTTCGTCAGTGGATTAGCATTTAAATATTCACATTTGTGAATTACCTGCTCAGGGCTCTTGCCTTTTTTTTTTTTCTTAGGGTGTCACTCTTTTGCTTGTTCATTTGAAAGTGTTCATTATATATTCTATATACAAGCCATTGTTTTACATATTTTAAATATCTTTTTCCACCCCGTAATTTACATTTTTATTCTCTTAATGGTATCTTTTGATGAGTTCAGTTTGTCAGTGGTTTTCTTTATGGTTAATGTATTTTTAAAGAAATCTTTTCCTACTTCAGGGTCATATAGATATTCTCCCATATAGTAGAAATTTGATTTTTTTGTTTCTCCGTTTTATAGTTAGGTCTTTAACTTACCTGCAGTTAAGGTGTGTTGTAGCTTCCTTCACAGGCTTTGTTTTCATTTTAAGGTAGGGGAAACCGCCTGTGCATATTTGAAGTCAGAAGGAAAGGGACCCAGTAGATAGAAAATATTGAGGATGAATGAAGGGGATAGGTAATGAACTTTCTGAAAAAGAAGAGTATATGAAAGGATGCACTTTGTGAAGTAGGAGAACTTCAGAAATAAAACGGAACAGAGAGAATAGGGAGAGAGAAGTGCAGAACTGGAAATAATATGAACACTGGAACTTTCTAGCCTTTCTTTTCTCGGTAAGGTAATAATCAGAATATTTGCCCAGTATGATGATGTCGTAGCAGCATATGCACAATATCCAAAAGGTGGAAGCAACCCAGGTGTCCATTGACTGATGAATGGGTTAAAAAATGTGGTATATACATACAATGGAATATTATCCAGCCTTAAAAAGTAACAAAATTCTGATACATGCGACAACATGGATGAACCTTGAAAACATGCTAACTGAAATAAGCCAGGCACAAAAAGACAGTTATTGTATGATTCCACTTATATGAGATACCTACAATAGTCAAATTCATAGAAACGGAAAGTAGAATGGTGTTTACCAGGGGCTGTGGAGAGGGCAGTGGGGAGTTATCGTTTAATGGGTGCAGAGTTTCAGTATGGGGTGATAAAAAAGTTCTGGAGATGGATAATTGCACAACAATGTAAATGTACTTAATGCCACTGAACTGTACACTTAAAAATGGTTAAAATGCTAAATTTGTTTATGTATGTTTTACCACAATTAAGAAAAAAAAATGTATTTGCCTAAAGTTAGGAAGGAGAGGGTAGAATTAGGGGCTTAAATGTATAGAAGTTTTGGAATTAGCCATTGTAGGAAGTGAGATAGGGCAGCAGTTCTCAAAGTGTGATGGATTCATGAGCTCAGACTGTTTTTATCATAATATTAATGTTATATGCCATTTTTCACTTTTATTCTTTCACAGTAGTACAGTAGAGTTTTCCAGAAGCCATATGATGATATTGAAACAAATTAAATACAGAAGCAGATATGAGAATCTGCCTGTCTTCTGTTTAAGGCAGACCATAAAGAGGTTTACAGAAGTATAAGGCAATGCCACTGTTCTCACCAAGTTGATTTTGTTTTAAGCAAGAGTTATTTTTTTTGGTAAAACAATGCATTATTTATGTTAACATTGTAATGGGCGTATTGTTATTTTTAGAATTAATAGTTAAATATTTTTAAATTTCTCAGTTTTAATTTCTAGCATGGTAAATATTGATAGATATAACCCACATAAACAAAAGCTCTTCGAGGTGGTCGGTAATTTTTAAAAGTTTAAAAGGGCTCGAAGATGAAAGAGTTTGAGAGCCACTGAGCTAGGGAATCAATTTTCAAAGAGGATTATTGAGAACAGTGAGGGATGGTGGAATAGAGTTCTATAAACATTTGTAAACAAGATCTTGTGGTAAGTTCTTTAATAAACAGAAAGTAACTAGAATAACAAGAAATGTTCAGGAAGAGAGACTTCTCAGAACAGATGACCTTTGAGTTTGAATCTTGAAGATTAGCAAGGGGGCAAAAGGGCATTCCCATGGAAGAAACAGCCAGTGTAAAGCCATGGAAGTGTAAAGTAGTGTGTGCTGTTCAGGAGCCACGGGATTTCAGTGAGGCTGGGGTAGCAGTGCTCACTGGGCCGTGCATCAAATGAAACTA
This sequence comes from Ceratotherium simum simum, assembly GCF_057802395.1. Taxonomy (NCBI): domain Eukaryota; kingdom Metazoa; phylum Chordata; class Mammalia; order Perissodactyla; family Rhinocerotidae; genus Ceratotherium; species Ceratotherium simum. The sequence continues at coordinate 85,083,443 of NC_141906.1, read as the reverse complement.
GAGAGTAAGCAGACTCAGGTGTGGAGAGCTGTAACAGCATGCTAGGAAGTCTGACTTGAGATTGAAACAGAGTGGGGGGACCGTGGATGAGTTTCAAGTGGGTGAGTGATACAGGATTTTATATTGTAAGAAGTAGAGCCAATGGATTTGTGTGCCGTGACCAAGAGACAGGACTCGAGTCAGCGAAAACAGGCTGCTGTTGAAATGATTTAATTTAAAGATGATGAGGGCCTGAATCAGGGTGAAGGCAGTGGAAATGGAGAGAATGGGTTGTCTTTAGAGCTATTTCACAAGTGGAAGTGTAAATTTAGTGAAGATTTGGTTTGAGGATTGAAAGAAATCAGTGTACTTCCTCCACTCAGGTTGCTCGTAGTCTAGTGGAAAAAGACAGAATAAATACACAATTCTAGTAGAAAGTGAGGTATAGGAACAAAGACAGAAGGCATGTACCGTTTGATGATTGTTTTTTTTTTTTTTTACTTTTTTTCTTTTTTCAGCGTAGGATGGCTTCCTAGAGATGGAGGCATGAGCTAAATCATTCCCAGAAGTGGAATGAGTAGAAAGTAACCAGGCAGCCAAAATGGTGAGGGTTTCAAGGCAGGAAATAGCAGTGCAAAGGCTTAGAGGCCAGAAGGCTCCAAGAATTCTAACTAAAATGACTAGTCAGTGGGATTACCATTGACTGAGGGACGGAAAGCAGAGGTAGGGCAGCTTGGGGAATGGAGCGAGGGCTGGAGATAGAAGTCCAATTTTAAATGTGTGCTTGCAATGCTTTGTCGCGTGTCTCTGGAGAGCTCTTGGTAATGAACGAGGTCACCCAGAGTTAGGTTGTAGATAAGAAAAGAGGACTAAGAAGAGAGCTTTTCAAAATCAGCAATTAAAGTGATTGGAGGAAAATAAATTAGTGAAGGGGAAAGAAAAGAGATCAAGCAGGTAGACCAGAGTTTAAGGGCATAAAGAGTAGTCAGTAATGTCTAGTAGAGGTCACATAAAATGGGGACTGAGGAGTGTCCTCTAGTTTTGATATTAGGCTAGAGGTCAATGGTGCTTTTCAAAAGAACCAGATTAGTGTTTGTTGAATCACATTCTGACTTGTTAGGGAATGGCTTGTGATCAACAGTAGGGCTAACTAGGGGGTAAATTGGGAGGCCTTTTGGGAGCTGCTCAACTGATGTGGAAGGATGTGTGAATTGTCAAGAGAGGAGCCAAATTTGAGATTTTAAAACTGGAAGTTTAGAGAATTTTTTCCCATTCTCTTGGCTTCCAACAGTAAACATCACTTAATATTTTGTGTGATTCTTGTTAATAAATCTTAAAATATTTCTTGATTGCATGTATCATTTTGGACAGTCATTACATATAAATTATGTTGGAGCTATCTGCAGTAAAACTCTAGATGTAGATGGATAGATTATTAATCAATAGCTAATTTATTAATAAGACCATTTATATGTGTATGATTATGTGTGGATGTGTTTATTTTGTTATAGTTGCCTTCTGCATGCTTTGAGAATCCCTTTTTTTTTTTTTCATTTAATGAGAAAGTCTTGTTAATCCGTGTGTGTATGTGTGTGTGTGTTCTCCTAGCAATCTAAGAAAAATTAATTGGGACACGTAGTGTTTTTTTCTCTTCACTTAAGTATATAATACTGCATTTGACTCATGAGTCATATGATCTCATTCAGTGCTGTGGGAAGAAATAAAATAAATGATTTAAAAACAACAATGACATAACATAAACACTTTAGATTAATACATCAGAAGCATTTTTTTGTTTTGTTTTAAAAAGGTTTGAAATATGTATTTCTGAGTGGTATTGGCAGGGCATAGCAAATTTTAGTTCATTTAATATTACCATATTTAAATGCTAGGATGTCATTTCTCTCTAATCCTTCCATTGAAAACAGGACAGTGTCTACATTTTTTGTCACTAAAACCCTATAAACTCTGGATGCATTTGTTATTGGTAACCTATCCTGCATGTTTGTATATAAATTTTGGAGGGGATGAGGATGAGAAAGTTCTCAAATGAATTGTGAAATTTTATTTGCTTTAAAAATAAATTCTTTATGAGAGGAGAAATAAAAATATACCTCATTATGTATAATAGAAATTTAAAAGATACCTAGTTTTGTATCAAATGTGCCACTAGCTAGGAACCTCTGCATGGATGTTTCAAGTGCCAGAGGAATCCTGGAGCAGCAGCAGTTGATAACTCTTTCACTGACAGGCTGATCTTAAAGTTTTGTTTATTTGTAGTTACAGCTCTGCTTTCCCATGTTTTTTCCAGCCGCTATTTAAATAAGGCTTTTCATATCTGGTCCAAGAAAGATAAATTCTCACCCACTTTTATAAACAACATGATATCCCACACTGGCACGGGACATTCTGCACCAGCCTGGATGCTGCTCTCCAAGATTGCTTGCTCATCACCCAAGCTGGACTACACCAAAATAATAGAGTCCTGGGAGAAAATCAGCAGGTTTGCATGCTTATAATTTAACCACTGATAGACACTAAAGATTCTGGGAAACAAAGCTCCAAGTAAGGAAGTGGGCTATTTCATATCTGTTTGTATACACAAATCTTTTCTTTAAATTCTGGCTTAAAAACAAACATGAAAAATAGAATCACTTTTAAGCCTTCAGTTTGTGCTTTGTCCAAGTATATTAAGTGCCTTAATGCTCCTACAACTTGACTCCTAAACTATGCTGCCCTGTTTCCTCCAGAACTTCCTCCTTCTAATCCAGAAGAAATGATTTTGTTGGCAGTAATGTTTACTTTGGTTCTATATTGATATTTCTTCTGTCCTTTTCCTAGTCAACAGAATCCCAATTCAAACACCTTAGGACATATTCTGTGTGTTATTGGGCATATTGCAAAGCATCTTCCTAAGAGCACCCGAGACAAGGTGACTGGTGAGTGTCTATTGGACAATCTTGAAAAGGCATTGCCACTCACTTTATTTGTGTTTTTTAAGCAGTTAAACTTCAAGGGTTTTGACTTTCTTTTTAGATGTCGTCAAGTGTAAGCTGAATGGATTCCAGTGGTCTCTAGAGTTGATCAGCTCAGCTGTTGATACTTTACAAAGACTCTGTAGAGCATCTACGGAGACCCCTGTGGAGGAACAGGTACCCTGCGAGCTCCCCTGGATGTTTGTTATGTATTGATTGTACTCAGACTTATGGCTCTGTTTTGAAGTTTGAGGAGTTTTTTCTGTAGAGAAGCTCTAGGATGGGTTGTCCCCAAAAACTGTTACTATATGTGACAAGCAATTAACATTCCCCAAGAAGATCTTGCCTGCTAAAGACATACGGTTCCTTGGTTCTCAGTATGAGTGCCTTCTAGGAATGCCTGCTTCCTGGACATATACTTCCTGGTGAGGACTCTGGAAGGTTATCTGTTAGTAAGTGATAACCCAGGTACGTGTGACAGCTTTGTTTCTCCTCCTCCTTCACTTGCACCCTCATTCCAAGAATGCTTAATAGATGGTCTTCCACCCAGTCAGGGGGCTCCCTCCAGACCAGGAGATTTCTGATCATTTAATAAATCAGTCCTGGAAAATGCCTATCCTCTTACCTGAGGCTCCGTTATTCCCATATCTCTTGCTGTATCATGTCCCCAAAGTGGCCCAGAGCCTACAGCTACTGTTTTATATAGATTCATAAACACAAATCCAAACTAGTGTTTTATGAGAGACAGAGGGTTACTTTGACTCCCTAAAAGGTATCTTTATCAGTATTTCTAATAAGTTATTTTATTACTATGTATTCTGTTTTTGTCATGAAATATACTCCTAGACAGTGCTAATCATAATGAAAAATTTTAGGACTGGGGATTATTAATAATGATTCTAGAAGTCAAAAATTAATTTAAATGATTGCTGGAATATATTTGTTTCCCAGAATAAAAAAATTATTGCTTCACCTGAGGTACCTAGCTGCCTTCCTCTGCTTCCTTTTCTTGTGAAAGTTCCTTAAAGAAAGTCCTCCCTTGATAAGTTACATTTTCTATTTGTAGTAACAGATATAATAGAACAATATATTGTAACTTTTTTGGTTAAGACTTAAAACAGGCTGAAATTTACTTAACTAAAAATGCCCAGCTCTTTCCATAGAAATGGGGTCTGGTGGTTTGCTGGCACATGCCTTTTGGCACTTTTTGGTGAAAGGGATACTTGCTTTATTATTTGATTTTTCTAGCCGTTTATCTCTAGATCCAAGAATTGTATGAAGAACTTTTAAATAAGGAACATTACCTAAGTAGGGAGCATATTTGAATAGCAGAAAACAGATTTTTTTTTAAAAAGCTGGTAATAAGGAAAGAATGATGTAGGAAAAAAGTATATGGCAGATGTGGCCGACCCAGTGGCGTAGGGGTTAAGTTGGCGCATTCTGCTTCAGCGGCCTGGGGTTCGCCAGTTCGGATCCTGGGCACAGATCTACTCACCACTCATCAAGCCATGCTGAGGTAGTGGCCTACATAGAAGAACTAGAAGGACCTACAACTAGGAAGAACTAGAAGGACCTACAACTAGGATATACAACTATGTACTGGGGCTTTGGGGAGAAAAAAAGAAAAAGAGGAAGATTGACAATAGATGTTAGCTCAGGAACAATCTTCCTCAAAAAAAAAAAATTATATGGCAGATTACGAAACTGTGATCTTGTAAGTTTCAGTGGCACACAGCTTATTAGTGGCAGAGGTGTGCCTAGAACTAGGGTCGCTGATTCCTTTCCCAATGTTTTATTCACCAGCACTGGCTGGAGGAAGGATGATCTGCACTGTGAGAGTCGGGGACATCAGAAGCCATTGGCTGCTTGGTAATGGTCCACAGTTGTTAGAACAGTGAGTTATATTGTTAGAGTCTGTGAGGAAGACCACGAGTTGTCTTCAAATTTAGAATTTGAGAACTGGAAGAGAGGTAGAACTTATCACTATGTTAGAAAAAGGGCCAAGGTTTTAGCTCTGCCAACACTACCTCCTTGGTGGTAGATAATGGACTAAGGCCCTGAGATCTTCTAGAATCTTAGGATATTTTAAATCCATATGACTCAGATATTTCCCCTAAACATAACTTCTCTTTTTCTTTTCTCTGTAAATGAACATTCTGTATTTTACTGAGGAAAACAAATTACCCAAAGAGTAGATGCCAGCAGTATATATGAAAAGATTTAGGTCTTTGGGCATTTTTGCTATCTATATGCTTGGTATGAGTTAACAGTGTTTTGTGGCTATCACTAAAAAAAAATCTATAAGATCCTGGACTGTATTAATAGAAATAGTGTCTAGAATAAGAGAGGTGATGGTCCTGCTCTTTGCTCTTTGCACTGACTAAATCTAAGTTGACGTGTTCTGTAACTCAATTTAATGACGACTCTTCAGAGAAATGTTGATAAAACTGAATATATTCATAGAAGAGCAATTAGATGAGGGGATTACAAAACAGGATGTGTAAGGAACAGCTGAAGGACCTGGGGTGTTTAGCTGGAGAAGGGGAGAATTATGAGGGATAGGCTGCCTAGCTCAATTCAGATATATGAAGGACTTTGAAATGGAAGAAGAACTGGATGTATGTGGCATTACAGAGGACCAGTCTGAACCAATGGGAGACAAATTCTGGCCAAATGAAGAAACATTGTACTGAGGTCTGCCTAAAGTGGAGAGACTTGACCCAGAACACGTCCCTGGTCGTAATGGAGGTGTTCACGGAGAAGCTGGACAACAACTTGAGTCCCTTTGTGGAGGGAGTCCCAGCACTGCACGGCCCTGACGGCTCTCTCCATATTCCGTGATTCTGAAAGTTATCACTCAGACCACCCAGCCAAGCTCTAGGCTTCAGGGCTCAAACAAGTTAGCCTTTGTCCCTTTGTCTTCTCATCTGCATAGAGCATATGGATTTCAGAACCTCTCTTGGCCAATGTTGTAGTCCAGGTTGTGCAATCTATTAAAATCTTGAGTGTAGTAATTCTTTAAAAAATAATAAACACAATAGTTTTGAAACATTTTAGGCCAAGTCAGACTAAAAAACATTTGGATCATAATGATGGTTTGCCAACAGTTTGGCAAACACAGTACCATTTTGTGGTAGTGCTGCTAGGCACTGGGATGATGGTTGAGACAGAGTCCCTTCCTGAGGCACCTAACAGCATAGTAGGGGAGACATGCACCTCAACAGATAATTTCAACATAATAATTCCTAAAATAAAAGTGTGCGTAGGGTAACATGAAAGTATGGGGGTGGAGCCACTTAGCTCAACCTGGGTACTTTGGAATGGCCTCCTAGAGAAAATGATATCAAAGAGTTGTAGAATGTGATTGCACTCCCATGTGCAATGTAAGTGTAGTTAGATGTGTGGGCTGGAGGTGGTAACCCCTTGAGTTATTTTAACTAATAAGAGACACTGAAAACTTGTCTCTAATGAACAAGTTTCAGAAGAATAATATCTGTTCTTTTTTATTTTATGTCTTTTTAAAATATACTATTTATTATAGTAGTTAATTCACCATCTGCATATGCCAGAAGAATTGCAATGCTTTTCTCTATTATTGGAGGAGCGCTGCTATTATAGATCTCCTGTGAATTAAAGCACTACATCTTCCTCAGTATGTGCCTGTTGCTCTTACGGGGCAAATGTAGAAAGAAAGAAGATATTGTAAATTCCACTCAGCCAGTTCTCATTGCCAGATTGCTAAAAGAGCAAAAGTACAAAAACATGATGGGTAGGGTTTTTCACAGCTTCTGGCTTATACATTTGACGATCATAGAGTTTTTCTGAGAAAATTGCATTTCATGGGTTATCTGGTAGCTATGTGGGATCCTTCAGAGATGACGTTTGACTTGCCGTAGGAATTACTGAAGCAGGTGTGTGGGGATGTCCTCTCTACCTGTGTGCACTGCCTCTCCAACGTAGTTCTGAAGGAAGGTGGAGCCGGCAATATGGATGAAGACCTGTTGGTAAGTGACTACTTTTGTTAACCATTCTTTTCTCTTCCTTTTATATCAGTTGAGGTTTTTTAAAGATGACATCGTAATGTGTGTTTCTAATACTATTAGCAAGAAAACGGTTTTCGTAGCCTTGAGTTTACTCTTTTTTAGAAGAATTTTTTTATTGATGACCTATTCATTTTTTTCTCGCATACTTATTATCTGGGAGGAAAACTTGATGGTATACACTTATCCAGTTTAATCCTATGAGAACCTGATCCAACAGGGAAAACACAATGTGTATGGTAAGCTTGGTAGAGTCAAGCCTAGAGAGGTAATAAGGTGAGAAAATAATAAGGCAACTATACTCTTTGTTCTTTTGTTTGGTTCGTTTGATGTTTTTTAAAATTATAATGTGTCTGCTGAGCTGTTTGAATATCAGACTATAGAACTAGGGAATAGTGCTGAGCAGTTCTAAAGTCTAAAATAAAATGAGGTATTTGAAAATTGAAAAGACAAATGACCTTGGAGCAGCAAGATTGTATGACATGGTGTCCCTGCTTTGGAAACTGTGTCAGTGCAAGAGATTCCTCTGAGCCAGCAAATGTGGAGCCAGTTTTCTGATTCGAGTGGCTGACCGTCAACAAAATATGTTCTGATTCCAACATCTGACGCTGTCCGGGAAAGAAAATAATGCGCTGCTTTCTGATGCCCTTGGGTTTAGGCTATCGCTTACCCAGAATTGGCCATTTTCCTCATCTGTTTGAGGATTAGAGCATCTCTCTCCTGTGTTCAGTTCCTGCTTTACCACCTTACACTGGTACCTAGTGATCGAAGACCATGTGTGGATTTGTTAGAAGAGAAGACCATTTGTGCCTGAGGTGTTAATACGCACATGGTTCAGTCTTAAGAATATCATTATCAATCAGAGTCTGGACGTTTCAGGTCAGAGGGACGCGATATGTGGAAAGGCCTTGACCTGGGATTCTGGGAGGTCTTGCTCTTCTGATTGATCTGGGCAGTCACTGCTCAGACTAAGACAAATGCTGATTATGACCAGTGAGTTTTCCCCCTAAGATTGTTTCTTCAACTGTTACATATGTCACCAAGATCTACCCTTCAGTCAAGATGTATATATGGAGAAGTTTTGCCCTATATATATATTATTTACTTCACTCTTCTTTAAATATAATTTAAATATTCCTTTAATCCACTAAGATATAGTATGTTAAGGATTTTTTAAACACACATACACTTATTATTGGCTTTCTTACTCTAAAATAAGCCTTTATTTAATGTTTTACTATTTAGCATCACCCCTTCTTTTTTAAGATTAAAAAAAAAACAAAAGGGCCAGCCCGGTGGCGCAAGCAGTTAAGTGCACGCACTCCACTTTGGAGGCTTGGGGTTTGCCAGTTCGGATCCCGGGCGCGCACTGACGCACCACTTGTCAAGCCAGGCTGTGGTGGCATCCCATATAAAGTGGAGGAAGATGGGCACGGATGTTAGCCCAGGGCCAATCTTCCTCAACATAAAGGGGAGGATTGGCAGATGTTAGCTCAGGGCTGATCTTCCTCACAAAAACAAAACAAAAAAAACAGAACTACTTAACTATTAAGCTGAATGTCCTTAATAAACACACAGTAGTGGCAGCTGTGAGGGAGCAGGTACTCATAAGTTTTTGGTAGGAATCTAAATAGTAAACTAATCTAGGGGACAGTTTGGAAATATATTTTAAACTGTACAACAGTTTATAAACCCTTTAACGCTGATGTCACTTCTTACAGAAGTAAAACAGTATTCAGAGGTACAAAGGTGCCGTCAGAGCTGATGCAAATGATAGCAAAGGGTTAGGAACAATGTGAAATGTTCGTTAGTAGTGGAATAGGTTATGATTACATCCATAGTTTTTAACATCCTTATGTAGTCATTAAACATATTTATTGCATATATTGACGCTAAAGGATGCCTAATATTGAAAGTAATTGCAGCCTTCAAAATACTGTGATTAGTAAGTGTATAAGCAGAGCAAACATAAAGCCATGTGACTATGAAAATACTTAGAAAAGGAAGTTATACACAAAAACAATAATGATGTCTTTGGGTGGTGGGATTATAGGTAGGTGATTCTCTATGCCCGTTTACCCAGGACAATTGTGGTTTATGCCTGTTATCACAGCATAATTATTAATAGCACCCCCTTTTACTTGCAGAAGGATCTAGATGTAGATGATAAAATCATATGGTCACCCTAATTTTAGATGAATTTTATTAAGTAGTGATTGAATTTTTACAAAGGCCGTGTGTTTTTATGAAAAAAATAGTTCTTGAAATTTGGGGGACAAAGTACTCCATTGACATGTCCTTAATCTAGCTAGAGTTAATTTTTCTTTTGCCTTATTTTACTACAAAACTAATTCTCTTTGCAGGTGAAGTACATTTTCACCTTGGGAGATATAGCCCAACTCTGTCCAGCCAGAGTGGAGAAGCGAGCCTTCCTTCTGATTCAGTCCATTCTAGCTTCCTCTGCTGATGCAGATCATTGTAAGGCACCTGAAGTTGTCCTCCGCACATGCTGTCTTAAGGCTGGGACCCGCCCCTGCAGTGCTGTAATAAGCCCTTTTTCCTTTCCCTGTAGTAGCATCATCTCAAGGTAGCAGTGAAGCCCCCGCCTCTCAGCTGCTCTCCCAAGTCAGAGGCTCTGTCATGCCTTCTGGGATTAGAGCACATGCCATCATTACCTTAGGTAAGTAAGAATAACATGTAGAGAAAGTATTGCTTGTGCAATCCAGTTCCGTGTGTAGCTTTTCATCTCAGGTAAGCCAGCCTGAGTAAATGTGTTATATACTGTTGAGCTTATAGTTACTCTAGCTCTTGTGAGTTTTGGGGGTGATTCTGAGAGGAGGAGTGCTCAGCTCCATGGGCATACCAGAGGGCTGATAATGAGAGCTGTCCAAGATGATCAGACTCCAGATACTGGGGAGCTTTTGTTTTTTATGTTAATTTATTACAAAAAAATTCCTGTGATTTTGTCTTAATACTGATAGGGTAGCACCATGAAGTCTGCTCCTCAAGAGCTGTATGCCAGACACTGCACTGAGTTCTGGGAATGACAAAATACATTTACAGTTCAGTTCATAAAAGGAAATGGTTTATTTGATGCTTTCCAGAACTGGTAGATGAGCTATTAAACATATTTCTCCATGAACTCACATTGTTGTTAATCTTGAAAACACTGACCTCTATGCTATAACTTGAATTTTTTTCTTTAGTGTGATAGAGTATTTTATGCTGGATGAGAGTTACGAATGTTTTTTGTAATAATGGTTATTTTTCAGAAATCTAAGGATTGTAAATAAGAGCAAAACATTCCCCAGGCCACACAGAAAAACCATATAAACAAACAAAACTCCATAGTCAAGTTCCTTCTGCTAACTATGAACAAGAAATAAAAAAAATAAGATGATCATTCTTTCCTGCTTACCTAGCTCAGACTTCAAGTTCATTATTAAACTTTTTAGCTTCTTTAGAGTATGTGTATAATCAAAAGTAAAATGTATCATCTGTTAGATTTTATTGGTCTTTTCAAGGTAAGTAGATAACTCCAAAATTCAAATGTTGACTTTAAAAGGAAGATAATTTTACTACAGTGAAGGAACATCTCGTAGTATCTATCTCATGAAACCCTAGAGGATGAGGGAGGGGTGTTTTTCCTTAAGGTATTTTGAACTTCCTGGTACTTAGTATGGATCTGCCTACCTTTGTTTTTTTTTGTGATTGTTGACGTGATATTTTAACTTTGACTAAATAAAATCCATAGCAAGATATATCTGGAGAAAATTTAGGCATAGAATTAGAATAGAATAGAGTCAAGACATTTTACTCTCTCCTGTGACAGGTAAGCTGTGCTTACAGCATGAAGATCTTGCAAAGAAGAGCATCCCAGCCCTTGTGCGCGAGCTCGAGGTGTGCGACGATGTGGCTGTTCGCAACAATGTTGTCATTGTTATGTGTGATCTCTGTATCCGGTACACTGTCATGGTGGACAAATACATTCCCAATATCTCCATGTGCTTGAAGGATTCAGATCCGTTCATCCGGAAACAAACGCTCATCTTGCTTACCAATCTCTTGCAGGTACATATGAGAATTAGACCTGTCATTTATTTGCCCTTCACCGTTGCTTCTGGTTTAATGGAATATTTGAGTAGCATAGGAAATGTGCTGCTTTGTAGTAGAATCCAGAAATAATTAGCTTCATCTCTGGTTTAAAATGTCGCTCTTCTAGTGTTCTGCACAGCCTTTATACATATCATTATTTCCTAATATTCATTTTGGGTGTTTGTTCAGATATCCTGTCAAGCAGTGTGAAGTTTTGTTTTTGCAGATAAAGAGCATGTAGAGTAAAGCACACTCAGTGGACAAGTCGTTCTGGTTCCAATTCCATCATTCTCCTTGGCTTTGAACAGTCAGTGTTTCTCAGACATAACTTCTTCATTTGTAAAATTAGGGTCATAGTATTTACCCTGGCCGTCTCACGGAGTTGCTCTGAGAGTCCATGAGTCATTTCAGTGTGTGAAAGAAGTTAGTGAGCTGTAACTCTCTACAGAGCATTAGATATTTTTATTCACATTGAGAGTATAGGTTTAGCTTATGATGATGGGAAAATATTTGATCTTTAAAAAGAAGACATTTAACGAAGTTGTATATCTATTCTCATATGTTCTATATACTCATTTTTTCATACATTATATACCTGACAAAGGCACCAGTGGCACTCTCCCTTCAAAGCTATAAGCTTTGAGTCATTTTCCTAATAGAGTAGATCTGATGCTGTTCTACCCGCATATTCCTCCACTTCTCTGTGACTAACAAGTGGTGAGTGCCGTCAGGATGGTTGGGAAGTGAGTGCTGCACACTGCGCTAACATGCCCCAGATGGGCTGAGTACTGACAGGCGTGATGGTAAACACAAGAACATTAACGGTTGAGTATATGACTGAATACATGTAAGGTATGAAAATTCATCCTTCAACATGCCGGTTTTTCTTTGTATAGGAGGAGTTTGTGAAATGGAAGGGCTCTCTGTTCTTTCGATTTGTCAGCACCTTGATAGATTCACATCCAGACGTCGCCAGGTAAATCTCCCTCACATGGCAGACAGCTGAATGATTTACCTAATTTCTGGTATACATGAGATCTCTTTTCTTTAAAGTTGGTTTAGAGTTGAGTTATTTAGGATTTAGTGAGCTTTTGGCAGTTGCCAGAAAATTAGCAGATTATTAAAATACTAAGTTATATAACAAAGCTTTATTTTGCATGTAAGTTAAAAACAAACTCCTCATCCAGACTGGCCATTAAGTAATCTCAGCATTGACTACATTTGCTGACACTGCTCGCTCTTCCTGAGGGAGTAACGGAGAGCAGTATACGCCCCTGTCATAGTAAACTATGTGGAATAGTAGCCATGAACTGTGGACTTAACTGTGTTGATTTGTAGGCCAAAACAATGTTAGTTTTAATAAAGAGTTCAGACTTTCTTTGGTGCAGAAATTGTAAGGAATTCTAAGAATTAAGACAGAATCGCACAGTGTGAAATAAGTATAAAAATTACAAGGCTTCTTGGAAATGGGTATTCCTTGAGAATTGGAAGGGAAGGGACTTGCTTTGCCACTTGTTAATTCCTATCCTTCTGTAATTTTTTTTAAAGATTTATTTCCAAGGGATTGGGAAATGATCTCAGAATTTTAGGTTATGTTGTATGAATAATTCTTCTTAAAGCAAGTCTGCAGTGGGAAAACAGAATGTTGAATGCTGTGGAAAAGCTACCACAATTGGGAAAGGTCTTCATAGAGTTCACCAGCTATAAATAGCTTATAATAATGGGTCCCTCTGGTTCTAAATATGGTCACCAGTGATTTGCTCTGTGTTCCATGGAAGAATTTCTGTTCGGTTTCCTTTGGGTATAATTTTCTGAAGAGGAACATTTTGCATAATAATCTAGTAGAAGGTTAACATTCTAATTAATGCTGTCTAGAGTCAGAAGCAAAAACCTGAGGCTATTACTTTTTCTTTTTCTTTGTTTCTATAGTTGGGAAAGGGCCCTGAGAGCTGTGCAACGCCCCTTACCTTTACCCTGCTGCCCTGGGACTGTGCTCAGGGCTCATCACACGGTGCTGAGCCCAGGAGTGGGCGTGATTAGAAGTGCTTGGAAGTTCTGTTATTTAACCTGCGTTTCTGTGCTTTCCCACCATTGTCAGCTCCTATACATTTTCATTAAAAAGAGCATTGATCAGTGCGTAAAATATACGCAGAACCTGTCATACAGGGATCAGAGCATGAGTCAGAAAGAAACTAGGAGGAAGATAGAGATACTGTAGACTCAAGCGAGATCATCAGTGCCTCTGGTAGCTTTTTAATACTTCCCCCTTAAATCTTTCCGTTATATCTCTGCAATCTGGGTTTGTTTAAACCAGGGTTCAGGTGTGGACCATGATTTTCAGCTTTGAAAAGCTGATGACTGCCTTTGCTAACTATAATTTAAATTAGTCTGTTCCCCTAGTTTTAGCCAAAGGTCAGACTATCTGCTTACATTAAATACATTAATTTTTCTATTTGTATCTGCTAATACAGATTTCCTAAGGGTGTGTAGTATCAGTGCCTATTGAACTAGTTTTTGTTCCAGGTGGATTTCCTGATGATACTGGCATGAGCAAATTTGCATGATAATTTTAATTGGTCATATAAACCCAAAATTTGGGAGCTACAAAATTGATATATTTTCAATATATATTTTCCTCTCTGCCCACTAGGTGGTGGCCTTGTAGTACAGTAGTCACAGGGTGATAGCCATCTAACAAGTGGATTGTTTCAGTTTAACTGGGCAAATGCTGCAGAAGTGCAAGAAGGCAGGACCAGAGAGGTTCAAGACAAGAAAGTGACTAAAATCATGGACCATTGAAACAAAAAAGGAAGTAAAGACAGAGATGGCTTGGTTTGGGAGAAAAGGAAGTAATTGAGAATCTAGAGGGCTTAGTGAAGTTTAGAACCAGTGGAATGCGGAGGAGAGAGTCAGAAAGCTCGAAGGATAGGTGGGTGTGGTCATGAAGTAGATTATTTGACATCAGAAGTAGGGTATTCCAGGTATAGTGACATGGTCCAGGATGTGGCTGCAGAGAAGCAACACAGAGTATAGATGTGAGGGTCATGACTCAAGGAAGTCAGGAAAATAGAAAGTTAGGGGTTAAATGAGCTCATCTGTATGGACATTGAAGATGCCTTGAATTATTATCTTAGTCCATTCAAGCAGCTATAACAAAATAACACAGACTGGATGGCTTATAAACAACAGAAATTTATTTCTCAGTTTGGAGGCTGGAAGTCTGAGATCAGGGTGCCAGCATGGTAGGGTTTTGGTGAAGGCCCTCTTCCAGATAGCAGGCTTCTCATTGTATCTGCACAGGGCAGAAGGGGCGAGGAAGCTCTCTGGGGTCTCTTTTATAAGGGCATAATCCCATCATGAGGGCTTCACCCTCATGACCTAATCAACTCCCAAGGGCCCCACCTACTAATACCATCCCCTTGGGGGTGAGGTTTCAACATAGGACTTTGGAGGAACACAAACATACAGAGGAGTGATGTTAGGATTTGGAATGGAGAAAACTAGGAGGCAGTTACCAAGCAGTAGAGGGCAAAATAGACAGATAGAAGGAGCTTCCAAAGAAAAGACTAAGTACTGTTATGTGAACCGGTAGAGGAGTTGTGATATTTTTAACCAGTAGCCAATCCTCCCTTCTCCCTTCCCTATCCCTCCCCCAACCACCATTTTCTTCAGAGCACTTTTGGCAACATGTCTTGTATTCTATGTGTGATGTCTGTTTGCCTACAAGAACACAAGAGTTTGTGTTTTTTTCTGCTCTATACCCTAGCACCTGAAAGAGAGTTAGAAACCGAGTAGACACTCAGGGAACAGCAGGTAAATGAATGAATGAAAATATCATTACGGGGAAAATGTGGGCCTCGTGCCCTGTCTGTGGGGTTTGAGAGAAGCAGCAGCCTCCCCTTGAGTGGGCTGTAAGGGAAATGGTGTCCTTGGAGGAAAGCCAGCTCCCACCAATGAACAGGAAGTGTAGGGAGGGTAGTAGCTTGACGCATCATGGAACCTGGAATACAGAGAACACAATAGAAAGATTCCAGGCAGGGGGAAGGAGACATGGGAAGTGAGACCCAGAGAAAAGAAACAATATCGGGCTGTAATACTGACGAGGAGGGCCAGATAACAGGCTGGATTTGGGCTGGTAGCCAAGGATAACACATCCTTTCTATTTTCTATTTTTCTATTCCAGGTAACTGAAAAGTGCTGCATTCTGTCACTCTAAAGGGATGCACCAGGAAACATTACTTGCAATGTTAATTTCTTTTAACTCTTCAGCTGCCAAACAAAAAAATAGTCCCTCTTCCAGGGTTTATCAAGGTAGTGGGATCTGAGTCTTAATCCAGTCAAGGCTGAAACTTGCTCTTTTAAGTCCCAGGAAATGCAGCAGCAAGATTAGTATTGGGTATTACACATTGACTGTGCTTTCTGGCTTCTCATGATGCATAGCTCTTTGACTCTGCTTTCAGCCCTGAGCGTTTAAATCCTTTGCATAATCTATGTTACTACTGAGTTTATTCGTAGAGTTGGTTAAGCCAGTTGTTCACTAGGGAGTAGACAGCGGTGTCTTGCACATCACTTACCTCTACCTGTATATACTCTTGACCTCAGCTCTGAGTAGATGAGTATCTGATATCAAGTCGAAGCTCAGAGCAGCCCCTCCTCTCATCTTGCAGAAGAATTACTGGATTCTATCTGATTATACATTTTCATATAAATAATTTCAAATCTGAGGAGAAAATTCATGTAGCTGTAAAAACTGCTGTAATAAAATACCACAGAAGGGAAAGTCTTGTTGTTTCTTTTGGGGATGTTTTTTGTTTCTGTAATGGTTTTCTCCATTCTTTGTCTCAGATCGTTTACCAGATCTGAGTTTAGGAAGAACTTCGTCTTGGCCTTCTCGCCTGGCTACTGGACCACACAGTTTGTGTAGAATAGACTGACACTCTTGAGATTCAACAGGTGCTCCTGGCTGGCCTTATGTGAATTTCTCCTCAGGGAATTCCCTTTATTACGTAGAGTTTTATTTGTTTTGTTTTAATAATTATGTCAGGCTGTTCCCTTATTTCCTAGGTTAATAGTCAAAGTGTTGTCATTTGCAGTGGAATTTTTATCTAGGCTTACTTCAACATCATGATTTCTGAACTACCTTCTCTGACTTGTAATTGATGTGTGTGCTGTGAATACAAACTGGTTTTAATATTAGCCTAAGGAGAAGTGTTAGGGGGCGGTGAACCTCCTGCAGGTGCTAATGCATTCCAAAGCCGAGAATGAAACGTTTGGATGATCCTTGTCACTACTTCTCTCTGCTTGAGAGTTGACTGGTGCTCCTGTGTAGGTGGAACTTGCATTTAACTCTGAAATAAAATTAAAACATTGCTCTGGACAGTATGAATGGATCAAAGCCAGCTGTGCACCACCGCAGGTTGACCCCTGAGACACTTGGCCTCTCCTCGCCTACTATCAGGATGAAACAGACACTCTCAGGGAACCTGTAGTGAACAGTTGGCTTCTGTCCATGTGCATTTGGGTTTGGAAACCATTAGCATTTTGCTCTTCACATTGGTGCGGTGCTGGTGGCATCTGTGTCCCACTGTGCTGCCTGGTGTGTGCACGTTGGATGCTTCTTCCAGGGTGGGGCACAGGAGAAAGGACAGCGCCCAGCGCTTGCCGAGGAGACCGAAGCTCAGCGGGAGTCAGCTGCTGTCTGTGGGGGGACTTGCCCTGCTCACCCAACTGTGAAGCTCTTGTCATTAATCCCAGTTCTTGAAAGGTTCCTGTTACTAACATTGGTGTTTTTGATTATTGTGGGCAACAGACTTCAAGTTGGGGGGTGAAGGCCAAGTGTTCTTTTTCAAGTGGTCATTGTCATTGTGTCAGCCTTCAGGACCACTGGCCTCCGCTTGGAGAGGTAGGTATTTTCCCCCTTTGAAGTGCAGCTGGATGATAACATTATGCTAGAATTTTGAAAGGAAACCTGTTAGAAAAGCCTTCATGCTGACCTTGCATTCGAAAGGGAGGCTGTTGAGCAAGGACGGAGAAAAGAAGCTAAATTTGTGTCTTGCTTTTGATCTGAATGAAGCTGTTTCTGGGGTAGATTGAGTATCCCTTCCTCTGATCGCAGTCCCCG
Organism: Ceratotherium simum simum; assembly: GCF_057802395.1. NCBI lineage: Eukaryota > Metazoa > Chordata > Mammalia > Perissodactyla > Rhinocerotidae > Ceratotherium > Ceratotherium simum. Next base: position 85,066,233 of record NC_141906.1, on the reverse strand, counting down.
CGGGATTGCAGAGTTCTCGGTGTCATCGTAAAGGCTGTCCGCGCATGGCGAATGGGTCTTTTTCCTCTGTGTCCTCCGTGTTTGCAGTTTCGGGGAGTTCTGCCTGGCCCACCTGTTGCTGAAGAGGAACCCTGCCATGTTCTTCCAGCACTTCATTGAGTGTATCTTCCACTTCAACAGCTATGAGAAGCATGAGAAGTACAACAGATTCCTCCAGTCCGAGAGGTCGGTGATGCCCACAGGGGAGCTGGGCGGGCGGGAGACGGCCAGCTGTCTGTGCGGGGGTTGGCACAGCCCAGCCCGAGTCTTCCTCGTTGGGTCCTACAGGGAGCACCTGTGAGGAGCACCATCATCTCACCAGTGCACTTGAGCCTTGGGCAGACAGCTCTTAGGATGCTGTGACATGCTGTTCAAGTCCTTTTCACCCTGGCCCACATGATGTGTAAAATTGTGCTATTTTGCCGTAGAGAGATTCAGCTGTTTTCACTGAAGGGAAAGGCCAACAAGGAGAAACGAATGAAAATCTACAAGTTTCTTCTAGACCACTTCACAGATGAACAGCGATTCAATATCACCTCCAAAATCTGCCTTAGTATTTTGGGTAGGCCTGGTGTGTTTGGGATAAAATGTGTATTTAAAAGTGAAATGCTGTGTGGCTAATGGCCCAGCAGATCTGTGGCAAATGGGACCCTGGTCGTACAGGAAGACCCCTTTCTGTCCGTCTTCAACAATAGCTGTCCCCGTGTAGACCCCCTCACTCTGTGAGATGTACTTCCCCTCTGGGGCCATACTGTTTCTTAGAAGCCCATCTTTTGTGCTCTCTCTCAGCATGCTTTGCCGACGGCATCCTGCCCCTGGATTTGGAAGCCAGTGAGTTACTCTCAGATACATTTGAGGTCCTCAGCTCAAAGGAGATCAAGCTTTTGGCAATGAGATCTAAACCAGATAAGGACCTCATTATGGAAGAGGATGACATGGCCCTGGCCAATGTGGTCATGCAGGAAGCTCAGAAAAAGCTCATCTCCCAGGTGATTATGTTGCTCTCTAACGAGGCCTGGCAGACCCGTGCCCCCCATCCACCTCTGAATACTGGGGCTCCACCTCAGACCCCGATTCCATGCTCAAGTGGCCTTCACGTCACCCACGTGTGATCACTCTCCACCTGTTTCTAGCTCCAGCGTCTCTCATGAGCCTGAACCTGTTCCCCTTGCCTGCTTGGAGGTGCCAAGGGATCTCACAGTTACTCTGTGAAAACTGAAATACCCACCTCTGCCTCCTGGTCGTCTCTCCCCTTTCCACAGTCTCTGTTGTGGAGAAGGGAACCATTATCTACCAGGTTGTCCAAAGGGAACCCAGTGCCACTCCACTGTGGAGTCTGGCGTGCCACGCGTGTGTTGTGTTTAGCAGTGAGTGTGAAAACTGGGATTTGAGTGACTTTAGGGGACGGCTTGTTTGCCATAGTCTTCGCCAGGCCCAGGTTCTTACACCTTGCCTGGCTGGCTCATTGGTATTTCCCCCTGAGCCCTGAAGGCTCTTGAACCCAAAGAAATAGACTTTGGTCACATCCAGTGTGTCACCAGATCCTGTCCATTTCATCTCACAAATCCATCTCTCTCACGTTTCCACTGGTGCTGCATTTAATGAAGTCTGTGCCATTTCCAGCAGGTTCCTCAGCACCCTTTCTGTCTCTAGTTTCTTTCTGTTCCAGGCTGTGCGCCACCTTGCTGCCAGAGCAGTCTTTGTTCAGTACAGATTGGACCGTTTTACTCTCCCGCTTAAAGTAGCCTCGAGGCAGATTGACTGCAGACGGGCAGCAGGGAACTCTGGGGTGAAGGATTGTGGGTGATTATCTAGATTGTGGTGTCAGTTACTCAGTATATACTTTTGTCAAAACTAATTGAACTGTTCACTTAGCACAGGTAAATTTTATCATATATAGGTTATACCTCACTAAAGCTCTTTAATAAGTAGGTTGGTGGCTTCCTCTCTTCTTCTGAATAAAATCCTGATTCTTCTTCAAGGCAAATACAACTCTTACGTGTGCCGTGCTACCCCACCCCAGCCCTTCTCTCTGTACTCCCCTCTCTGATCCCTCCATTCCAGATTTATGCTCATTCCTCCAATGGGAGATGTGCTATCCTGCCTCTGTGCCTTCACACACTGCTGCTTCTGTCTGCAGTGCCCTCTGCCACCCTGTCTTCCCTTTTCTGTCACCTAATTCCTGCACATCCTAAGTGTCACTTTTCAAAGGAGGCTTCTCTGACAAACGTTCCAGTTTACCCCTTCCTTCCTACACATCCCTCCTCTATAAATTCCTTAACACCCTGCCACTTGTCACATTGTGCCACACATCATTACACACAGTCTGTCCAGAAGTAACTGGAGGGCAAGAATCCCTGGCTTCACTTCTCTATCCCCAGAGGTTAGCTTGGTATCTGGTACAGAGAAGGTGTTGGATAATATGTGTTGAATTGAATGCATTTAAGCCACTTTATAAGACTATCCCTATACTTAGCATTTGCTCAGACTCTTATTTATTAAATTGTTTCTTTTTCTACCTATTGCCAGGAACTGTGATAAGACTTTTTAGAAATGAGTGGTTTACAAGCAAGGAACATGTACTAGCGACTTTAAATGAGAAGAAAAAGAATACTTTTCAGATTCAGAATAATAAATCTTGCATATGGGGGCTACTATAGTGAATTATTTTTAATTCTGAGAGATTTATTGCAAAACAGTTGTGGTTAGTGTCATTCATGGTAAAGAATATGAAGGCTTGGTCAAATCAGGTGCTGTATAAATACATAGCACTTTTCTGAATGTGTACAGAGTTACACAAAAAGAGAGAGAGAGTTACAGAACTGACTCTCTTCATGCTCGCCATTTTCGACCATTGTCATTTCACCAACAGGAATACAAAATGTCTCTTCGGGTAGCCAGAATTGAACTCATTTTCATTCCAGAGGGAGGATGTTGAATGGAGGGACTGAATGTGAGCCAAGGATTCATGATGGGTTTGTGTAGAGGTTGGGAGCTTTTCATCAAATTAGTCAACGTATTTCTTTTTTTTTTTAAGATTTTATTTATTTATTTTTTCCCCCCAAAGCCCCAGTAGATAGTTGTGTGTCATAGCTGCACATCCTTCTAGTTGCTGTATGTGGGACGCGGCCTCAGCATGGCCGGAGAAGCAGTGCGTCGGCGCGAGCCCGGGATCCGAACCCGGGTCGCCAGCAGTGGAGCGCGCTCACTTAACCACCAAGCCACGGGGCCGGCCCAGTCAACGTATTTCTAATTCCTTTTTCTTGTTTAGAAAATAAGAACAGTATTTATCTCCGTCCTACTTTACAAAGCCTTCTGAGTATTTTGAGGTAATGCTTATAAAGTCTCCAGGACAAAGGTGGTGGGTCTTACACAACTCCCAGTATCATAATCAAAAATAAAAAATAAACTTACATAGTACACTAGATCGGCCATGGCAAAAGAACTAGGTGAAGGAAAAGTCTTTGTCTTTCAGAAGTTTATGCATCTAAAACATGCCTTTGTGTTACTACAGGTTCAGAAGAGGAATTTCATAGAAAATATTATTCCAATTATCATCTCCCTGAAGACTGTGCTAGAGAAAAATAAGATCCCAGCTTTGCGGGAACTCATGAACTATCTCAGGGTAAAAGATGACCTTGTGCTTTGTGGTGGTGTCTCCCCACCCCCAGTTCATTACGCAGGATCCTCTGGCAGTTATGATGCTGCAGTTACTCGGGGGGTGACTGGAACTCAGAAGGCTACAAAACCAGCATTAAGGTTTTTGAGAACTGTACCAGTGACACAGGCCTTGACTGCTGGGGAGAAGACAGAGAGTTGGACCCTAGGGATCACGGATGCTTGCCTTCTTCACGCAGTTGAGTCTGTGAAGAGCTGACTCACTGTGCTGAGCATGTGTGTCCTTGTTGCCAGTTAGATTCAATTCTGAAGACTTTCTCAACTGAGGTCAAGAACAAACTCCTCATCTTAGTTAATTCTGGTGAGGTATAAAGTGAAAATTAGTCATCATGTTTAATTTGGGGATGTTTACCTTTAACACTATCTCCGATTTACAGGTCAGGAAATAAGTGCCCTGGGGAATACCAGTTGGAGGCCAGGCTGCCATCACCCTCGGATCCGAGGCTGTGAAAAGTCTCAGTCTAAGCAGCCAGGATGTGCATACTTGCAGTGCAGACATAAATGAGACCTCAGACCTTTCTGGCAAAATCGTTCAATCAGAAATAAATGCAGCATTTTTTTCTTTCTCTGTTTACACTCTGCTCTTTTCTTCCTCAAAAGACACTAAGAATTTTTTTTTTTCAAAAAGGGCTACAACAAAATTACATTGAATATAATTTTTCAAACAGCTCTTTATCCGAAGGAAGGTAAGGTGAGAAAGACAGGCTCAGCGTATGGGAAAAAATAAGAACTTCCAGTTATTCTTAAGTTTTTATTGCCCTGTTTTAAACCTCAGAAAGGAAAAACTAAAAGAGCTTGGATCCTAAATAGATTAATAAACACTTAAGACAGATTGGTCTGTCTCCTGTTTCTGAGCACAAGCCCATGGGACGGGCACTCAGCTGCCCTTTTTGATAGCACAGCCCTTCTCCACGGGGATCCTCTGTTAAAGCAGCTCCAGGACCCCCTCCTCTGACGTGGGGACCCCTCTCCTGGTGGCAGTTGAAAGAGGTGCTGGCTTTCCTTCCCTTTGTTGGGACTCCCCTTGCCTCATAGTTGGGGCTATGACATATCTTTGTTCTCCCTCTAATACTGTGAGGTGAAATGGTTTCTTTCTCTTAGCAAAGAGGCTTGGTCCCCCGCAGCCCTCCTTAAGACCTGAAAATGTTTTTACCCTGGTATGATAAAAGGTTTTCTGTCGTATCTTCAGAAGAGGATACAAAGATGGTATTAGAGCCATAGCTGCAATCGTCTGAGAAAGCTAGAGTAGACAGGTGAGCCACTGTTAGACGGCACCTCTTCCTGTAACTTGCTCCAGAGGCCCTGTCTGAGCCAGGACAATGCCGTGTATCACCTGCCCACCTAACCTCTGGCACGCATTCCTGAGAGGCCTGTCTCAGTGACACCACAAGATCCTTTGAACTGATGGTGACCCAGAGCCAAGCCAGACCACCCAGACACATCACTGTCCCCTCCCAGCCTTCAGGAATGGAGGGGGGCAGTTATTGTTGGCAGCTCCACGCCTTGTAAGTTCTGCTTTAGGCTAAGATGGTATGATGTCACGTCCTTTCTCCAGCAGGACATGGGGAAACGCCTGTTAACTGGCAGACAGGCAGGAAGCTTCCTGAGAGATCAGAACCGTCAGTTAATACTCCCTCATGCTCATGGTCAGTGCAGGTGCTCGTGTGGTCAGGACGAGTACAGTAGGTGTTTCCTGGGAAAATACTATTATAACAATTAGCTTATTGGCTGATGTCATAGAAATAGTCTGCGCTCAGCAAAATAAGTCTCACTGTTCCTATTATTTATCAAGTTGTGTTGGAGAGCTTATTTATTTATTCAAGAAAACATTAAAGGATGCCTCTGGGTCTGTTTTAGGAAGTGATGCAGGATTACCGAGATGAAGTCAAGGATTTCTTTGCAGTTGACAAACAGCTAGCGTCAGAGCTCGAGTACGACATGAAGAAGTACAGTGAACAGCTGGCCCAGGAGCAAGAGCTGGCACAGCAAGCCGACATGCACAGGGGGGCTGCAGGCGCTGACGGAGCACAGGCCGTGCAGGTAGATGCGCAGCCGCCCTCAGTGTGCCCCTTCTTTCCAGTCTGCTCTCTGCTATCTGCTTTCCCAGCCTTTCTCGAAATCCACATGTAAGCAGAGTCTGGTCTGAGTTAGACCTTTGGGACTGCTGCCTGTGGGCCGCTGTGTGTTCCTTTGTTGTGGGTGAGACACAGGTAGCTCGAGCAGAGGCTTCCCTTCTCTGGAGGCTGTGTCACGTGAGCTTGTCTGGAAGGGTGCTGTAACGATAGTTGGGGAAGTTTGCGAATGCCTGGGCAGCAGGCTGGCTATGGGGTCCTTGTGCTGTGATTGTAGTGATCCTAGCTAACAGGAGCTCCGAGGCGGTGGGTCTGTTGGCAGGCTTTGCCCCCGTGCCCCTCTCTAGAACATACGGGCATGGGAGGTGTTTCTAGGTGGCCTGCTGCTCATGTTCAGACGCTCCCTTCCCTGAGAAATCCAGGCACATCTGCTGCGTTACAAAACGATGGCGACAAACTGACTGCCCCGTTTTCTCTGTAGGCCACAACATCCGCATGTGGTAATCTGCCGATGGTTCTGTTTCTGAAGAGAAAGCTCTCCTTGTGCAGGGCTGACGTGGTTTTAAAATAGATTACTTATGAACTTGCTCATAGCATGTAAAAATTCCGTTTTTTTTAAACAAGTGATAGAAGGTAAATAGTCCTTATTTATCTTCTCTAACAGGTTGCTCCAAGTCTGGAAATAACGCCAGTCCCTGCTGGCCGGGAGCACGCCACTGCGCCCCCTGCCAAGAGCCAGCCCGCCACACCCAGGCCCCGTGCTGGCCAAGCACCCCCTTCACCTGAAACTGGGCCCTGGAGGAGGTTCATGCCCAAGGCCAGGTACGGAGCTGCTGACCCCTCTCGCCATGTGCCCAGGGGCGTCGGGGCCTTCCCCGCAGGGCGTTTTCAGTGTGAGTGTTGCCACTGCCTCCTCAGCCCGGCCCTTCCCTGTCAGGGCTGGAGCACGTGTGGGTGAGGGGAGCACTGGAGAGGACGTGGGTGCTGGGCTCCGTGTCTCCACTCTCTTTCTGCCTGTCTCTGGCCTGTTCTCCTCCACAGGCCCATGTCCCTGAGCACCATTGCAATCCTGAATTCTGTCAAGAAAGCCGTGGAGTCGAGCAGCAGGCATCGGAGTCGGAGCGCAGGAGTGCTGCCTTTCACTTTAAATCCTGGCAGCCCGGACAGAACAGGCAGTCGCGGTAAGTCTGAAGGCCAGCAGATCTGCTCGGGTGTCCATCTCAGACAGAGTGTGCAGAGTAAAACCCAGAACAAGCCCCCTTCTCATCCTTTTAACACAGTTTCTATTTTCTTATCTTTAAAACAAATAACTTTGGCGACTTGGGATTATAAATAATAAAACATTGCATGTTGTGATAAAAGATTTGGAAAAGAGAAATAGAAAATGCACTCATAGCAGAGAGGCAGTTATTCGTCCAGTCTTTCTACTCCTCACGTGTGTTTGATTTTATCTATAAAATTGTGATCTTAGTGTGCATTCTGTTTTATAACCTGCTTCCCGACACACACCTAGAGTCATATATAGTGAAATTTCCTTTCAGAACTTTTCTCCCGGTGGCTTTGTAGCATTCTATCGTGTGGAAGTACCATAACTTCTTATTACTGCCCTATTCTTGGAAATGGAGGTGCTTTTCAGTTTTGAGGAATAACCAATGACATGGTAAACCTCCTCGTACACATAGCCTTGTCTATACGTGATCTTCAGGACTAAGTCCCAGCACTCAGAGGCCATGACTATTCTAAAAACTTATGATGGTGTCAGACCACCCTCTGTAATTCCCTCGACTACTGCCAACGGTGCTGGAGGGTCCATTTCCCTACTTGGAAACACTGGTTTTATAATTTTTCATTTTCTTTGCTGAGCTTTATAGACCAGAAATGGTTATAGTTTTAATTTCCATTTCTTTGAATCCTAGTGAGAATGGACATTGTTTCTCATGTTTATCATTTATTTGTATCTTTCTGAATTACCTCTTTAAAACACTTTATTGGGATATTAACCTTACTGTATATTTTGCAAATATTTTTTCTCATTTGTTCATCTTGCTCTTTGATATTGTTGTGGGTTTTTTGGAGAGATAAAAGTTTCCCATTTTATCCTAGCATCTTCCTTCAGCTTGGAGCCAGAGTCCAGTGGAGCTGTTGGCCATCTAACTAAACGAGCAGTCAGCACTCCTGAGAGTAAGTGACGTGAATCAGCTGCCTTTCCAGACCCTTCCTGAGGTCACTGTGTCTGTGGGTGCAGGAACACTTGCTGTGGCGGGGAGCTCTGTGACTGGGTGGAGGCTCTCCTGAGGCTCAGCAGCACTGTAGTTTACGAGTGTTAACTCAGTTAGACTCCCAACAACCCCGTGAGGGATCAATGGAGCGGACGCCCCAATCCCTGAGTCACTTCTCCAGGCGGTGCCGTTCCAGCTGTTGCAGAACCCGCGCTCCGCGGCTCCTGCTGCCCCTTCAGGCTGCCCGAGTGCTCAGCTGGCCCTGCTCTGTGGCTCTCAGACGTCAGCACTGGCAGGTGCCTTGTGTGTCATCGGGGTCAGCTCCGGAGCAAACTAAGACTTGACATTCAGTTCACTGCCAGCTGTGTGAGAGCCTGTCTTCTCACTCCCATCAGGGAGTTATTGCTAATGTCCTATTCTTTCCTTTTATTTCAAAATAGAGGTGACTTAGAAGTTTAGAGTATATTTTCCCATTACTTTGTTTTATAGCTTCTTATTGTCTCAAAACCCATAAAAATCATTACTTTGAGAAAATTATTATAGTATGAAGAAATTCTTACTGTCCAAAACCTGTAGTATAGTTTACAAGGCCCTGCCTGGTGTGTTGCCATCTTCCCCCTCACTCTGCAGCCCAGCCGTGGGCAGTCTCTCCACGTGCCTGCACAAGCCTTGCTCTTCCCTGACTCAGCTTTCATGTGCCATGTCCTCATCCTAGGCATCCCCTACCCCGAGTTATCACCTCTTCACTCTGCAGCAGCAGCCCTCCCTGACCCTTCACACTCCATTAGATGCCCCTCCCTGGCACTCTGACCTTGTCAGCAGGACTCACCTCACTTATGAATAATTCATTATCTGTCCTTGCTGTTAGTTTGTAAGCTGTTTTACTCTTCACTGTGTCTGCTGGGCTTCCCACGGTGCCTGGAACATGAGAGGTGTGAAATGGATGTTTGTTAGTGATTAGATGGATGGCAGAGCTGTGATTTGAACTCAGGTTTTCTGATTCCAGTTTCTGTGTTCCTTCTACAGCCCTGTTTCTCACAGTGCTAATCTTGGGCAATACTGTAAGAGGAGAATAGTGTTATGATGTTCTTCTTTATGATAACGGAGCACCAAAGTATCAAGCCATTCATTTAGTTATGCATTCGGTCAATACACATTTATTGGGCACCTACTGTGTTCTAGCTACTATGTGCAGTTCTGTTACCTGTGATGCTGTGATCTCCCAGAATATTTACTGCATTATAGATAATTTTCACCCAAGCCCTTCTTTTGAAAAAAAGAGATTAATGGATGAGCAGAACTCCTACCCCACCTCTCCTTGGATGAGCAGAACTCCTACCCCACCTCTCCTCAGATGACAGCTGAACAGGACAGCTTTTGTCATTAAAAGCAGTGGGTAATTTTGGGTTCCTGTGTATAGGATAGGTGTTGTGTTATATATGTAAAAAATTCAACCTCCTTCATACAGAAAAGTTTTCTCTATGTTCTATGTTCCTAGCTCAGGAGCACCAAGTGCTTCTGTTTTGGCCGTTAGGTACCATCTGCTACAGAAACGGGGAGAATGCATCTCATTCGAGTTTTGCTTGTCCCCAGGTCCCTGATTTCAGTCTTCGGTTGGTTTCTTAGCATGTGTTTCTCAGCAGTGAAACCTGGCATGCTGCATTAATACTGCTTGAATTTGCGTGTGTGGAGCCATCTTTGCACTGAAAATAAGACTCAGGTGTCTGCAGATCAATAGAGTACTTTCTCTCTAGGCTCTTGAATGTAAAATTCCAGGGAATCACTCCTTATTCTGAACTAGGAAGAGATGCTTGAAGAAGGGTCTCCTATTAACTTTCCTTCCTGGGAGAATTATTAGATAACTTAAAAACATTCAGTTCTATTTTCTCTGTAGTTTATAAATACAGATTCTGTTGACAGCTGTTAGATGGGGTAACCGTCAGGAAGTAGTCTGAGCTCTAGGGAGCCAGTAGGAAAATGCTACCCAGCTCCGCTCTTCTGGCACACAGTGGTATTCAGCCTGAGCAAAGTGGTTTTGCTAAATGGAAGCAAATAATTTTCAGAGCTAGTGTTTAACTGAAAACCTATAGGGGGTTTAGCAATTCCCTCTTACTGCCGTAACTGGGGCAGCAAAGATGCTTCTGCCGTTGATTTTAAGTGCTTACAGAGTGCACGAGGATCTAAGAGCTACTGCATAGGCGCTTTTGTGAAGGTTAGAGACTTAGTACGTGGATGTGCCTAGGCTTCCAAACAGGAAAAGGAATGTGTATGTAGGGAGGGGAATTTCCATTGCAGCACAAGGAGACACCTCCCAGAAACAGGAGTGAGCAGAACCGAGCTCTCAGGAGGGCAGTGATGAAAACACAGTGCTCCATCACTGTCTGTTGACACAGCCGAGCAGCTCTCAGGCACATCGCACTGTGGATGCACTGACAGGCTCTCAGATGTAGACTAGAAAGATCTAATCAGTGCTCGTAAGAGGGTTACAGTGTGGGGAGAAGAAAGGTAAGAAGTACTCTTGCAGGAGGACGGCAGGCTCTGCAGGGCGGTCAGCACCCAGCTGTGGAGCCTGTTCTCCGTTCTGACAACTGTGGTAACAGCAGCTCATGAAGAATGGTACAGGGCACAGAGGAGGGAGCAAGCCCCAGGGAGGGACGTCACCACCAGGTCTCAAAGAAGGGATGGTACGTTGTGGCGGGCCCTCCAGACGGAAGGAACTGTGTGTGCAGACCCCCGGTGTGTTACAGCAGGGCCTGCTGAGCAAGCGATGAGGATCGGATACAGGGGCCTGCAGTGCCCATGCAGCAAGTGGTTGTCAAGATGCTTGGGGCCGGCATGCACAATGGCCATTATGCCCAGGTCAGACAGAGGCTGGGCTCTGGCCTCCTCTAAACACTGAACTGTCAGGATGCTTGTGCCGGGCAGTATAGTAACCTTACCAGATCTTCAAACAAACTGAACTCTAGTGACACAGGGGGGATAATAGCTAATAAACTACAATAGTTGCTAATATTTCTTCAGCACTTACCTTGTACCAAGTACTGTGTTAAGGACTTAAATAATCTCATTTAATCCTGACAACTCCCCTGAGGTAGGTACCTACCATAGTCAGGAAACCATGGACATATGTCTCATTTTAGAGATGAAGAAACTTGAGGTTCTTAGAGTAGTTGAAACAACTAGTAAGACACCAAGCCAGCACTCAGACCCAGAGTCTGGTTCAGAGTCTGTCCCTGCACTCTGCTCTCTGTCTCCCAAGCGTGAACTAGAAGAAGGGGAGGCTGTAAGTAGGAGGCACTGTGATAGACCAAGGGTGAGGTGAGCTTGGGCCTTCAGAGTGAGGTCGGAGAGTGGGTAACCAAATGAGATAGGAGGAAAATAGAAGTGATGGGATCGGTTACTGGTTGGAGGTGGAGAAGTAGCTAATGATGCCTGGCATTTCCAGCTTGGAGAGACCATTGACTGGATAGGAATCTAGGAGCATGTTGAGGAGTAGAGGTCATGAGTTGGTGAAGCATCTCCAGGGAATCCAGGTGAGGGACAATAGGAAATGTAGGAGTAGGACTCAGGAGGGGGGTCTGAGCTGGAGTTGGGGGTCTCGGCATATAGGCAGTAATTGAAGACATGGGTGGGTGAGAAACCAGAGACAATGAGCAGTGAATGCTCGGGCCAGCAAAGCAGTCTAGGGAGGGGAGTGGTCAGAGAAAGAGGAAGGCAGGACCAGGGACGTGAAGAAGGGACGTTTCCAGGAGGACGGAGTCTTCAACACTGTCATGTCCTGCAAAAAGGTCACCTATGTTGAGGCCTGACTGACAGGGCCGCTGGATTTGACCACGCTTGGGTCCTGCTGTAGAGACTGGCTGAACTCACAGCAGAGACGCCGTACCTGACCTCGCCTGGGTGACTTGGTTTGATGTTGTCTTGCACTGCTTTTCACCAACTCTGCTGTTTCCCCCTTTACCTAGAGACCATCAGTGATGTCACGTTTGGCGCAGGAGTCAGCTACATAGACACATCGCAGACTCCTTCCTCAGTCAAAGGCAAGTTCCCTCCTGTCAGTGCGGGAGCCGCTTTGGAGTCCTGGGAATCTGAATTTGTTTGTTTTTGACTCCCTTTCAGAGAAAATTGAAGCCAAGAGTCAAGGAAATGACATTTTATGTTTATCATTACCTGATAAACCGTAAGTTTACCAAGAGGTTCTTTTGAGGTAGATGTTTTGTCAGGGTTTTTTCTTTTAGTTCTAGAATAATGGTATCTTTTCTTTCCCTTAGGCCCCCACAGCCTCAGCAGTGGAATGTGAAGTCTCCAGCCAGAAGTAAAGACAACCCAGCTCCCAGTAGGAGGTCGCTCCGAAAGACCCCCCTGAAAACAGCCAACTGAACCAGTGCGTTCTGAGAAGGGAGTGCCGGGAAGGCAGGAGCTGTGAGGGAGCATCCTTGTTTCCGAGTGTGGAAAGGCAGGCGCATCACTTCCCTCACACTGGAGGACACTTTCGTTATGTGAGGTCAGAGCTGCTACTCGTGGTTCCGGCACTCTCTTAATTGTTCACCTGGGGAGCTGGCCAGTCTTCTAAATTTCTCTTTATGAAATATGTGGTAAAAAATTGTAAAGTAATAGAGAAATGCCTTAGCTATTTAATATTATGACTTTCTCCATTTGCAAGAATCAAGTCCATTCTGATAAACTGTCTTCTGGTCCTTAAGGAACACAACTTAACGTGTCAGTTGTCTGTTATATAAATCAAGCCTCTCTTAGCTCGTTTGATTCCTTATTGTACCTAGTTTCCCATATCTAATAAGATTTTGATTGTAATATGTTTTCTCTTTTTTATAAATGGCAGATTTTTTCAACAGTGCACAGCTTTGTAAAATGGAATAATAAAGGTTAAGCATAAATATAGCCTCCTAGTATTCAAGATAATTTTTCTACTTTTAGAACAGGACTTTTATTGGTAGTCATTTTAATTTACATAAAGTATTTAAGAATGATAAAACCAAATCTTTCCTGTTAGGGAAAAAATGACTCAGTTTGTCTTTAAGGTTCTAGTCATCTGTCCCCCTGCCTTTGTCCCTGATCAGAAGCTGTCTGCCTCCTCACAGCAGACACCCTTCTTAGTATGTAAACACGGCCCTGCTTATGAGGAAGCAGCCCTGTGTCCTTGCCCAGAGCAGCAATGATGCTGGTCTGTGTGAACAGTGTGCAGGGGAACGCTCCGTGAGGGCAAGGACTTGGGTCACTTCTGTTGGCACCATTAGGGAACCTTTAAACACATTATGTTTATGTTTTGTCCAAGAATGACCAGAAAGGAATCCAGTTGGTTCACTTTTTAATCCCAGTACTAGAGAAGCAAAAGTACAGGGTTATTACTGTTTCAGTGTGTTTAATAGAAATGTGGTTATGGATTTGAGGGGTGGAATGTCACTGTGATCCACCCACAGCTCTCCCATATATGAACTGGGACACGTGTGGACACATCACTGGCAGAGGGAGTCACAGAGCCGCTTGAGTGAATGACTTATCTCCGATTCAGATAGATGATGATGGCAGTCTCTCTTTTTTTTAAGATTTTTATTTTATTTTTTGCTAAGGAAGATTCACCCTGAGCTAACATCCATGCCCATCTTCCTCTATTTTGTATGTGGGATGCTGCCGCAGCATGGTTTAATGAGCGGTGGTGCATAGGTCCGTGGCCAGGATCTGAACCCCAGGCCACTGAAGCGGAGTGTGCAAACTTCACCACCACACCACCAGGCTGGCCCACAGTCTCTCTTTAAACATGGGACTGTGCCATTTTAAGTCCTTGCCTAACAAAAAAACTGCTAGGAAGAAGAGGTAAACCCAACATAAGAGCAAAAGAGCAAATGATAAACGAAGCTGAATTTTTTAAAGCTTTTATAAATGAGGTTTAACAAATACCAACTCATAGGTGTGTTAGTACAAGTCTGTAATATCTATGTACAGCAACAGCCACACCAAAGGCCACACCACCCTTGTATAGCCCTCGAGTGTTTAGTCACATTTACATCTTAAAAACACATGAATGTTCCTTTTCTGTCTACATTTTTACAGTAATAGGCAACTACTTCCCAAACTCCACACTCACTTCTCTCTGCTCCATCAGACCCAGTTCACATGGCACTAGGGTAGGAGGTTTTAGGGCTTAGGGATGGAGGCAATAAGGCCACCCCCACCCCATCACTATGACAACCAAGTTAGAGGCTAGAGTGTTGTCCCCCAAAAATTAGAGGAGGGGGAGCTACCCCTTTCTACCAAGAGAAGGTGAAGATGAAGGGGCAGTCTCAAGTCAAAGCATTCAAGACACAAATGCAGAAGACAGGTACCATTAAACAATTACAAAGAGTTGCCCCCTGCTTCTGCCAAATACACCAGGGCAAAGTATTTCACATAACTTAGAAAAGTCAGTATCAGTCTCAAGTATTCAATAAAAAAAACTCAAAGTATAAAAAATGAAGACACTGAAAGTTTAATCCCAAGATGACTATGTTGTCCTACATAAAACCCTTCTTTGAGCACACAGTGGGGCTGGAGGTGCTCCTCTGAGAGCCCCTCGCTTCTAACCGCTTCACATCCTGAGTTCAACACAGCAACGTGTCTGAGGCTGAGAACATCTGCTCTCAAAGAACAAAGGCTTCTGAGCGATGTCTCTAATGTCCCCCACAAAGTGAGCGGCAGTGTCTTGGGTAGATAAAAAGTTTAAAATCAGAATTAGAAAACTACCTTTGATTCAGGCGTTTTACTTTCCTCCCTGTGAGGCTTTCTGCCCTGGCTGTACTGCCTAATGGTCATCAAAAGCCTGGCCTGGCTGCCGCCACATAATGGTTTATTGTGAATGAGACACAACCTGCGGCGTCCCGGCACTTTCTTCATGGCAAAGAGGAATAGTAGAATTCATTTTCTTTAAAAAGTATTATTGTAGTTGACAGATTTGATTTCAAAACTGTCTTTGGCCCTGGACAGTCTTATGAACTACACAACTCAGTAAAATGAATTTAAAAACCACATTGCAGTAGCTGCTTTGTTTCGTGAGCCCTCCGACCAAAAGAGCTCTGTCACAGGACCCCAAAGGCTGGGCCGCCACCCACAGAAAACCCTCCTTTTCTGAAGTGTCCGCCTTAGACCTGCTGTGGGCTGAACCAAGTACATGTGGTACATGAACAACTCTGTTAAAGCTAACCAGCACACAAAGCCACAGTCGGGTTAAAGACAGCAGTGGTCATGCTGGCTGGCCTTCGAAGTTAGTAGCCAATACCAACTTAGAGTGGGGCATACCACTCAACCCCAGGAGTTGACCAACATGGCATGTCTAACCGCTCCTGGGTGGTCTTTGGGCATAAGTAGTTTTAGTAATCTAGGGAAAAGGCAGTTCAAAGCTAACCTAAGAGCTCCTTATGTTTCTTTTGGAGAGATGCAAACAAGTTTCAACATTACTCAACTGGAATTTTTTAAAGGTTTCCTAAACAACAATGGTCTGATGTATAGATGGCCTAAGTTTTCTTGTGAAAAAATGCTAAAACTTATGTGGAAAAAAGGAATGTTCCAGTAAGCCTCCTTGAGAGGATTCATTGGGTTAAAATACTCTTAATTGATATTTTCGAATTTAACACTAGTAGCCTGGAACTCCTACCTTAAGTTGAACTTTTCTTAAAAAAATAGGTTATTTAACATTGTATGACAACATATTTACAGTTTAAATAGAAATTTTCTTTTCAGTAATCAAAATACATCTTTAGCAAAAATTTAGAATGTAAAATTTTATAAAATAAACACCCACAGAAAAGCAGAACATTATTTCAGTACCACTTCAGATTTAGCCTAAGATGAAGGTTTTCCCTAAATACTGAAACCCTCCATGGACAAGCAAGTAAGAAAATCCCTTCTTCCAACAAGCAATTTACCTTCCTGGTTTTGGCTGTTTTTATAAAATGCTGATCCAAAAAGATTCTCCAAGATGGACACGACAACACTGATCACAAAGCCTTTAAGAAGAAACGATGCGGCGCTGTGTGGGCCACTGGGAACAGGTCACTGCACGAACAGCCTCTTTTCTGGATTCACTGACGCCAACTCTGCAGCTGCAGGATTTCACGCTGTGATTCCAGTTTCCAAGCCTTACAGTGCTGGTGCTGCACAGCGACCTCTTCACCCTCACGTGAGGGCACCTGGCTGACAAGAGCGAGTGGCATATAAACGGGCTTCACAGGCCCACAGTGCCCAGCCAGCAGAGTCAACATGAGCAAGAGCTCCGATCACCTACACGTGTGGCATCAGCCTCAGTGAACTCATTCAGGGTGTCTTCCTTGTGATGACTCTGCCCATCTTGAGGAAAATTCTGTCTTTCATGTGGCTTGTTAAAAAGTAAGAAAGGAGTAGCGGTCAACTTTGGCCAAAACAAAAAGCTTTTGCGCGTGTCTAGCTCTGTCCCAGTGCACTTTGCTCCCAGGCGCTCTTGATAGGAGTTTCTAGCAGAGGTATTTGCATGTGCTCTCAGCCACACTGGCAGATTCAGATCACAAAGGATGACTTGTGCCTGAAGTCGCCCTGCAAGGCCAACACCCAGTTAGAACACAGCCATCCTCTACCACTCGGGCCCTGGTGGGACAGCGATCAAATCGAATGCACCATTTCCCCGAAGAAGCAGCGTGGGGCAAAACCAATCAAATGAAATAATCCTTCTTGAAAAATAACATCTACTAGAGCTTCAAACTGCGGGTGCCATGATTGTGCACACATTATCGGGAAGGGCAAAAGAGCTCAGGGTCCGGAATATAATGCAGAAATCTTGTTTCGTCTGGGAGCCACTTGGTTTTCAAGAAGGAATGTCATTTTCCCTGCTGGGAACACTTCGGTTTCTAGGTTTCCTAAAGGACGTCTGCTCTGTTCCCTCACTCCTTACCTCCTCCTCTGTCTTGATGTAGTTAGCTCCATCTGGCTGCCCTGGACTCTTGTAACTGTGAAATAGGAAAAGAAAGTACTTCAGTGACTACTGATTTATCATATTAATGCCAACTTGAACGTCGTTTTCTTCACTTAAGACAGGCTTACCTTTCCCCATTCTGTTTATCGTTGATGAAGTAACCACGTCTATATGCACAGCAGATGCCCACTGTTATCAGGGCCAGGACAGCAAGGACAACCAGAACCCCCCCAATAATCCCGCCGATGTTCAGGTCATCTGGAGAAGAGGAGGTTTGAGGGAAGAGATGATACACACCTGTCTGTTCTTAGAAAAGACCGCCATGATCCCACTGTGCCTCCTTCCCTCCTCTCTCCTTCCACTCCCCACTCTCCCCTCATGCCTACCCCAGCAGAAGAGCAAAGTGGGAACACTATACTCCTTCTAGCCTGGAACATACAGGGCCCCATAACCCCTGGTCTCACTTTTGAAAGTGTTACCCCAGCCCCTGGCCCCATTAAGACATTAACCACAACCCTGCTTAGAACAAGCCTAACGTGTTGACTTTAGCTTACAGGAAACCACAATGACAAGGAGGGGAAAGAGGAGATAGCTGAGACATATAGTCAAAACCAGTTAAAACCAGTTGAAGGCAACATGGCAGCCTGAACTTGACCAGACATAGACCCTGCGGCTTATTATATGCTCATTGTAATACATTACCATGCTATATAACACACCCACCGGCGCCATGACAGTTTACAACTGCCATTGGCAACAGCAGGATATAACTAAATAAGGAAAGAGGTGGCACCCTTGTTCCCCTGAAAAGCCGGCCAGTTCCCTGAATACCTATGACTGTTCCTCCCCTTCATTACTTTGACCCCTTATAACAGCTGCTTAATCATCCCAAGAGCTGAGAGGTTGATTTGTGAACATAGTTCCCACTTCTCCATTCTTTGGCCACTGAATAAAGCTTGCGCTGTTGAAAGCTCAGCTTCGGTTTCATTTCAAATCTGCAACACCGAACAGAAAACAACCCCCTGAGGAAAAAAAGCGCTGATTGTGGGTTTGAGGCCCACTGGCCCTGAGCTCTTCCTTGGGTCCCCTCTGATTGTGGGTTCAAGCCCCACCAGAGAGAAGCAAAATTGGTAACAAAAGTACTGAAACCTCTACACTTCAAATGCTGTTATACTTAAATACTGTAGAGAAAGGGGCTCATCATTGTACAAAAGGCTTACAGATCCTCTGGCTAAATCCCTGAGAATATTATCAGTGGAGGAAATGGTGAAACTATAAAGACATTATTAGGGGCCAGGAGTCCTAAGGAATAAAAAATTACTAATTTCCAGGGTTTCCCTTTGCTGTGGATTAATTGGGGGGAAGACAGCTAGTTTCAAGCAGTACTTAGAACTAAAAAATACGAGGTGAGACTGTCACTTTTCACTCCACCGGCTGCCTGGCCTCATATCCATAAGCCCTCTTAGAGGAAACCCCTTCACCCCTCTTGTCCTTTCACTGTGCAAAGGTACTCTGTCCCCTTTGGTGTCAGTGCACTGGGGGCTGTTTCCTTCATGCAAATAGAAATGCAGTGGAAAATATGCAGGGGATATATCAACAAAAGCCAACTAACTTGGAAGTTGTTAAAATAAAATAATCCCTTATCCTAGTGCTGTGGTTCTCAAATTTGAGTGTACACTTAAAAATCAACTTGAAATTCTGATTTTAAAATGTCAATTCCCAAGCTCCATCCCTAGAAAATCAGTAGGTCTGGGGCAAAGCCCAGGAAACTTCCTCCTGCCCTACAGCAGTTTCCCAAACTCAACAGACGAGAAGAATTACCTGGAATGCTGTTTTATAAACAGACATTTCCAGACCTACCCTGGAGACTAGTCCCGTATGTGTGAGGTGGGGTCCTAGAATCTGTACGGGAAACAGTGCTCCCCAGTGGCTCGTAGAATCAGGCAAGCCTGGTGAACACTGCTCTAGGGGTGGCTGCATGGAGGTAGAAAGGAGACTCAACAAGCTCCCCAAGAGACTCTGACATACCCCATCTGCCCCCATCCTGCCCTCAGCACCTCACCTTTAGAACCAGTACCCTAGAGACAGCATCATCACAGAAAAGTAAAATTACTGGGGCTAAAACTCTGGGTTTCAGCTTACTGCAAAATGGTTATAACTGGATAAACTTCTGGAGACCATACACAACCTTATATTTTGATAATTCTATCAATACCAAAGAAATGGAGTTTATTAAACTCAGTTAAAAGTTACAGGATTAGCCATGTTTCCAACACTAGAAGACTCTAGAAGGAGATAAACATATTGCAAGGACCCACTTATTAGTCATTTGGCTGTTACTCAGAACTTTCTCATCTTTCAATGTACCCAAGTAGATTTTGGTGGATCCAGTCATCACTGGAAGAAATCTGACCCATGGCAGAAAACCTGTCTAAATTGATGGTCTCATATTAAATTTAAAATGTCCCATCTACTTGCCAGTCTTTGGATGAAAAGACTTTGAAAAGATGAAATCTTTTTTTCAAAAAGTCACTCACAGACTTCCATCTCCTGCTCCTCACACTTGGCCAAGCCCGCGTCATTGGAGGCAATGCAGGAATAGCGCCCGGAGTCTTCCTTGTGGACAGCGCTGAACACCTGTTTCAGGAAACTACAGGTGAGCAATGAGACCCAGCAACAAAGCGGACCTCTAGGGATGGGAGAGCAGAGGTTGCCACCCCCGCCCCCCAACCTGCTAAGTCCGGAACATGCTAAAACATCTGCTCGTTTGCTCTTGGTTTCCCTTCGGCTTCTCGGTCACTGTCCAATTCCCTGACATTCTTTTCTGACTCTCTTGCCTAAGAGCTCCCAATGAGATCCCCTTTGGTATTTGGAGATATCAAAGCCTAGCAACATCCAGAATGAGATGCTGACTTGACTTCTATTCAGGAAAAAGGACTCTGATCACAAGTGTTCCTGAGGCAACACTTTGGCAATACCAACACAGGGGATCCCACTGTAACCTGGCTCATCACCCAATGTGCTCGACACAGCCCACATCAGGAGACCTAGACAGACCCAGAGCCTGTGGCGTGCTGCAGAGGGCAGTGTGTCCTCTGTGCAGGACCAGTCTGGTTTCATCTCCTCCCCCACCACTCCCCACCACACTGGGTTATTCTGAAGCAAATTCCCAACACACTGTCTACATAAACACTTCAGTATGTATCTCTAGAAGATAAGAACTTTTTAAAATCATAACTACAATACCATTATCGTGCCTAAAGCAATTAACAATTCCTTAATATCAAATATCCAGTAATCAAATTTCCCTGGTTTCTGATGATTTTTACAAGTGGTTACTCAAATTAGGACTCATTACATTTGTTTAATATCCCTCTTCAGTCACTTGTACTCTACAGGTTCCCTTCTTTTGTTTTACTGCTTTAGAGATGATTTGTTTATAAAAGGAGGGGATGGTCATTGTTCCTGTGGAATCTCCACCATGATGGATTCTTAGCTCCTGTCTTACAGAGCTTCACTGTCTCCCCTAATAACTGTCCTTTCCGAAATAGGCATCCCTTGCCCCAACAAAGAGGTTTGCATCCTCACCTCTTAGAAGAGATCTTACCAGAGTGCCTGTTTCAGAGTTTAGGAGAAAAGAGGAATTTCGAAATCTGGGGTGGGCTCTGGAATCTGTGGGCAGTGGCATGTTGTTGCGATACCAGCTGTAATGAGGCCGGGGGTAGCCTTCGCTCTCCTGGCAGTGCAGCACTGCTGACTTGCCTACCGGTACAGCCTTTGGTACTCTGCACACCGGAGTTACTGGCTTCACTGTAGCAGAAATACAGTTGGTATTTAAAATCAGCAACATGGCTCTATTCTTACCAAAGCCCGTAACAAAGCGGCTCCAAAAACAAGGAAGCCAAGCAAAGATTCTTGCACCACTGCCGTCCCCAGGGTCATGCCTGCAGACTGTGGTCTGGGGCCTGCACCCATCCCTGTGGTTCACCTCCCCATGTACAATCCCACCACGCGTTTCCAATGCCTCCACCTCCCTGAGGAGCACCCCCGACAGCTCGACAGCTCGTGCACGAAAGTGGCAGAAGCTCCACTTCCCTTCTCACCTTCCACCCCTACTCAGGCAGTCTCAGCTCTCAAAAGCTCTCCCTCCCTAAGTCGTGTGACACCCTCAGGGATGCAGCTCCAGGAGAGGAAGTGAGAGCTGATCGTTTTATTCTGCAAACAGTCCTGAGGCCTGGAGGGCATGTGTTGACTCCACACGGGTTCCTACCCTGCACAGACCATGAGGCTGGAGGGGACGTGTTGTAACTCCTACCTTGCACAGTCAACTCAATGACAATCTCATCAATTTCTTTGCGGTCATTTCGAGCAACCACCTCACAGCGATAAAGGGCCGAGTCTTTCCGGGTCACGTTCCAGATCTTTAGGGAGGTTTTCCCCAACAGTTCTGCACGACCTGCCAAGTCTCCTACAAAAAAGAAGACACAGGGCACTACAAGACTCTTTGAAGACATCTTCACCACTTGAAGAAGGGGGTTTCCAAGGCCAGTGTGTGATGCCTCAGTAAGAAGACTGCAGACTGGTTTCTATTTTATTCCCACAGAACAGAGGTGAATGCCCTGAGGACACCGAGCACCAAACAGCACCTGGTGTGTAAGGACGCATTACAGCTGTCTCTGCTGTTAAAGCAAGGACCTCATTTCCTTTTCATCATTCCCAGCTGGGATTCCCCAGAAAAGAAAAAAATCAAACAAAGAAAACAAACAACATTAAAAAACAAACAGCATTCCACAAATGGTGCTGGGACAACTGGATACCGATGTGCAAAACAACAAAGCTGGACCCCTACCTCACACCATATACAACAAAAACCTTCCTCTAAGAGCTAAAACCATGAAACTCTTAGGAAAAAAATAGACATAAATTGTCATGACCTCGCATTAGGCAAAAATTTCTTAGATATGACCCCAAAAGCACAAGAACAAAAACAAAAATAGTTATATCGGCCTTCATTGGACTTTCATAAAAAATTTAAAACTTTTATGCTTCAAAGGACATAAGCAAGTGAAAAGACAATCCACTCAATGGGAGAAAATATTTGCAAATCATATATGTGACAAAGGACTAGTATCCAGAATACAAAAATAATTTGCAACTCAAATAGACAGACAAATAACCTAATTAAAAATGGACAAAGGACTTAAATAGACATTTCTCCAAAGAAGACAAACAGCCAAGAAGCAAAAGATACTCAACACCATTAGTCATCAGGAAATGCAAATCAAACCACAATAAGCTACCACATCACACCCACTAAGAGGGCTATAGTCAAAAAGATGGACAATTACAAGTGTTAGTGAGGATGTGAGGAAACACACTGCTGAGGGAATGTAAAATGGTGCAGCCACTCTGGAAAACAGTTGGGCAGTTTCTTAGAAACAACTATACATTCAACTACCATATGACCTAGCAATTGTACTCTTGGTCATTTATCCCCAAGAAATGAAAACTTCTGTCCACACGAAAACCTGTACATGAAGGAATGTTCATAGCAACATTATTGATAACAGCCAAAAATTAGAAACAACCCAAATGTACATCAATTGATGAATGGATAAAAATGTGGCATATCTACAACGGAATATTATTCAACCAAATAAAAGGGCTATAAAAGGGAATGAAGTACTGACACATGCTACAACATGGATGAACCTTGAAAACGATATGCTAAGTGAAAGAAGTCAGTCATGAAGGACCACATATTATAGGATTCTATTTACGTGAAGTGTCCAGAACAGGCAAATCCACAGAGATGGAAAGAAGATTAGTGGTTGCCAGAGGTGGGGGTACAGGGAATGGAGAGTGAATGATAATAGACATGGGGATTCTTTTTGGGCTGATGAAAATTTTCTGGCATTTGATAGTGGTGGTGGTTGTACATCTTTGTTGAATATACAATAACCACTGAAGTATATACTTTAAAAGAGTGAGTTTTATGCTATATGAATTATATCTCAATAAAAAAATTCAAAGTATAAAAAGACACAGCAACTCTTTCAAAGAAGCAGGAAGAACCTGGAGAATGACAAATAAGGGAAGGAGTTAGAAAAAAAAGACACAAAAAAATAAAAACTAATTATCACTAAACTTGTTGACTGGTGACAAGTATAGGAAGGATGTACCATAATATAATAAAAACAGCAAAATGCTGATGATAAGAAGATGAACATTTCCAAAGGCATTTCTAATAGGAAGGTTTGTTATCCAGCTGTCATTAGTAGAAGGATTAGAATTTCTACCATGTAACCATGTAAGAAAACAGTAAGTAGAAGTCTATCAGGGTACTTCTGATACAGTCCTGCATGGAGGCAAGAGAAGAGGCCAAGTAGATTACAGTTTCCCTCCAGCCCTCATATTCTGTGTGGTAAATACTCTCCCCAGTCCTCTGGCTAAGAGTTGTTGAATTCCCAGAAACAGAAAGTTCTTGAAAGAAAATTCCCACTTGGATTCTCTACTCATGAAAACTGCATGTACAGGGTTTATCGGGAGCAGCCTAAGTTGCCAGAGAAAACTGACTTGTTTTCTGAGAATAACATTTCCATCTCTTCAAAAATAAGTGGGGGGAGGATATCGGTGGGAAACAAAACTATGTTGAAAAGCCTCTAACTCTTGATAATATTAGGACCCGAAGCAGAAAGACGGCTTTAGGTTGTGTCCACAAACTCGCTTTCCCTTCTCTGAAACCTCAGCTATCAACTGCTCAGAGAACTCTGAAGCCCCACTTCTAACTCAGCCACATTTGTACCTCAGGTGCGCTTCTTCCCTCCGTCAGAATGGAGGCGATGCTGCACTTCACGTCATCCGTGAGTCCTTCCTCTCCCTCCCTCGCCACAGCCAACTCTTACCACTCCTCCTCTTTAATGTCTCTCTACAGTGCCTCGGCCTTAGCTCCACCAGCAGCTCCCTCCTGGGTTCTGCAAAAAAATTCTAAATCGGTGCCCCTGCTCCGAGTTTTGCCCATCTCCAATCTCTTCTCTATGAAGCAGCCAATTCGGTCTTTCTAAAGCATAAACGTGATCACGTCACTTGCCCTTTAAAATCTTTCAGTGGACTCGCAAGACACTGCCCACTCTTGCCTGGCATCCAGCGCTTCTTGTCTGTCCCTGGCAGACCTCTCCTGCTTCATCTGGAGGCACTCCTCCCTCCAGCTCCCTCTCGAAGCCCCAGCTGTGCTGGAGAACTTGCACTTTCTCCAAGCTACCTTTTGCTTCTATGTCTCTATACACACCATTCTTTCTCGCCCAACACCTTTCTCCCCCACCCCAAACCATCTTGCCTGGCTAACCAGCCTTTCTTCCTACCTCTGCCTAAGATGTCACCTCTGGGAAGCCTTCCCTGATCATCCATCCTGCCCCTACTTCATGTAATCTGAGGGCACCCTGTGCTTCCCGCTGTTCTAGCACGGGGGTAATACCCTGCTAACTGGTCTAGCACATGCTTTCTCCACATGGTGTGCTTGGCACACAGGATGCTCAGTAACTGCCTGCTGTCTCCTCGCTGCTCCATATCAAACTGCTGATTAACTCACATCGCCAACATCATGGATCGTGATAAGAAGATGGCCTAGGAAAATGTTCACTCTGATACCTCAAAAAGATGGGTTGCAGATAAATTAAAACCCTAACTAATGAACTATTATTTGTTGAAGCTGGGTGACAGATACAGAGGGTTTAATATACTATTCTCATCACTTTTGCTATGCTTGAATTTTCCATAAGTAAAACAAAATAACCAATCCTGGCTACAGAGGCAGGAGCAGTCAGAGGAGTCTCTGGCCACAAGTGCATGCTTGGGCCTTGTGTCCAATGGAGAGGACCACAGGATCATACCCTGAATTTTGTTGTCAAAAAACACATATGTAGTTTGCTCATCTTGAATTTTCTTCCATTCAATCCTGGGGTCATTTGTCTGTGAATCCATTATGATACAAGACAGTTCCACACCTAATAAGCAAAGGAAAAAAAAGAATTCTCAGTGAATGTGGCACAATTTCAGGTTCACTTGTAAACCTAGACCGTGCAGGCTGTCTCTAGCTTGAGAGAGGTCTTCATGCAGATTAAAAATCTAGCTATCACCCGGCTCTAAGAGACTTTAAGAAAAGATGAATTTTGCCAGAAAAACAATAAAGATGATTAGCAAGGACTTTTACTAAACAGAGTACAGGCTCCCCCTTCATACTCTGCTTTTACATAAGAAATTTCTTTGTTGTGTAAGTATAAACCCAGGGCAGGAATCAGATTTTAGCCAATATAAAACCTGCAGAGTCCCCACTGGCCTGTGGAAGCAGTGCTTCATCGACACATGTGCCCATCAAGGCACTGCTGAGCAGCCACCCACCTGAACATCTCCTGGCACTATATGTATATGTATGTCTGTCCTGCGTTGGCTGCAAGACTACCAAATGTCCATTAGATGGTGCTCCTTCTCCTAATAGTCTCCCTTGTACTTACTTTCAAATTCCTGTACCACTGGGTTTCGGTTGCTGGATTTGAGATTCACAGCCCCTATCAAGCAGCCTAAAGGAAAAAAAGACAAGTAAAATCAGAGACAATGCAACTATAAAACAGCAGAGAACCCTCGGACTGAGGTCAGATTTTTCCCTTCTATGTAGGCTACAACCACTAACCATAGAGGACAGAAAAATATATTCCAAAACAAAGTCTCTTAGATAAAGCAAGCTGACTACTTTCTCTCTCAGTCTGACCTTCACTGGGAAGAACCAAGAGAAAGAGCAGTCCTGAGAATTCACTCTCCTTCTCAGTCCCAGGACAAAGCCCCTAGAACTTGATCGACTTTTCCTCTGCAAATTTCCTTCTTGCTTACAGTCATTGTTAATCCTTTCAACACCCATCATCCAGACACACATGGGCCTTCTTCTTGTCATTCCTCCCTCCTACCTCTCCCCTCTCCTCTAGGCTTCAAATCCAGCAAAGGCACTCTCAGTGGATTTCATGCTGTCCAAACTCTTGGCCTGGTACTTTTCCTCTAGGATGGCATCAACACTCTCTGGGTATAGTTATCAGCCGGGTAAGAGACCACCTCACGGTATTAGCCATGTATCTAACCCAGTGATTCCCATCCATGAAAAGTTTTCACCAGTCTTTGGTAAAATGAGAAAAATAATAACATAATTTTCATGAAGCTCAGTTGAATGAAGCTATGGATGAAATCAAGATATGCTATTTGCATGGTAATCCCTTTCAAAACTAGCATCTGACTACCCACGAGTTTCAACAAAGATCAGAAACTAGTTCATCATGGTCTCAAAATTTCTTAACTGATTTTCTGGGAGAGAAGATCAAGTAGGTACATTGACCACCTACAAAATGTCATTCTTCAGCTATACTTGGCTCTAGGAAAATATGCCATCTCCAAAGAAGGCCTTCATACATAAAACCCTTATTAAGGTCTCTGGATGTTAGCTTACTATACCAGCTAAAGAAAATGTGCAGGAAGACTTGTACTCTAAGCTGCTTTATAACTCCTTGTACATGCGGGGGGCTGCAGGTCACAATAATCCATTCTTTTCCTTTTTTAAGTCTTATTTAATGATACAGCTATATGTATACATTCCCAGTATACATTTTGATCCTTTCCTTCTTACTTAGTAAGACTTCATTAATTATAGCAAAAGCTTTAAAGAATCTAACAAAAGGCATGAAAATTAGAAGTATAACATACCTGAGTTGCTGTTAGTTTCTAAAACGCTCACTGTAGAAGTGTATGTATTTTATGTTATGTATATTTTACCAGAATAAAAAAAATTTTTAGTGATGATGTTGACGATGTGGAAAAACTGGATCACTCGTATAGTTTATACATAGAAAACACTGTAAGGATACAGGGGTGGAGCAGGGTCTCTCACATTCGATTGTAGATGTCTTACCGTGGTAAGAGTACCACGTTTAGTAAAGGAGAAACTCTTTATGTCACCCTGACTCTGATTTTCTCTATTCACAAACCTTCAGTTGGGTGGAACAGCAGACTCTCTACCTGCTGCTGATGTCTTTTAGAGAGCCCCAAAGCAAAACCTGAAAACGTTAATGTTCCGTGAAGTGCCAGGAGCACATAGGCCACTGCAAAATTAGTCATGGTCTCATAAGTATTCTCGTTGTATACTTTGATCATGAATGCAGTTAGCCAGTTGATTTTTTACTTATGTGTTCATTAAAAGGATTTGGGAGAACTTATATAAATTTTTTATTTAAGTTTAAATAGTTATTAAGTATGTAATTTCTGGTATATTGTTAATGTTTACACTTGAAAATAAAACTGTTATTTCACCTTTTTTAGTGTATCCAGTGGATTCCAAATGCCATAGTGAGTTGATATTCACCATCATCATTTTAGAAAAAGACAAGTATTTTTACATTTTAATGTTGAGGGGAGTCTCAAATTTGGTTAAGAGGTTTTGAATAGAGATAAGACAACTACATGTATCTTAGATCCTGTCTAAGTCCAAGACTCAGTAATATATTCCTGAGCAGGATGAAGAACAGAGTGGCCAAATTATAGTTCTGTGAGCAAACTGAATTCAACTAAATGGTTTTCTGGAAAACTCAAGGAAATCTAATCTAGAATATAAAAAATGCATATTGATTTGTTCAGAAAACACTTCTTGAGTACCTACTAAACATCATTCAGTGCTAGAAGGAAGATATGAAGATGAATAAATATAATACTTGTTCTTTTATACTAGAATGTAAGCACGAGAGCATAAATTTTTACTCATACATGTATCGTCCCTAAATTTAGGCCTGTATCTAGCATATATTAGGCACTGAATACAAATTGCTGAATGAATGGATTCTCCCAAAGAGCTTCAAGTCTGATAGAGAAGCCAAGATAGATATGAAATTAAATGGGAACAAAACATGTGAAAGATGCTGTAATGGATTTCCCTTTGTTCTCTTTCCAAAAAACCCTTTGCTCAGCGTTAAACAATGTCATCTCCATGTGAGTGTTGTGATAGCACTGGGATTCAATGTGTGCGCAGCTAAACTCCAGCAGCCGCCATTTCAAGGCTGGCTTCCAGACCCCATTTCCTAACTGGGTGTTAGGATCTTCTCCCCAGGCATCGGATAGTATTCCAGATGGGTTAGTTATGATGTCTTCAAGTGTTAGGTGTGTGCTTTCCAATCCTCATAGCACCATTCTTTTACACAAGTTATTACTGTATCTTACAGTGGGATCCTGGGCCATTGGGGATGGGCAAAGTAAGGGATTATAAATATTTATAAATTTAAGAATTGTTTAGGAATAGGACAAAAATTCTGAGGAAGGACTCTCAGTTTGGGACCTTATTAGACCTAGGGCCCAGCTGTTGTGAATAATCACTTAAGCTAAAGCTTCACTTGCTTGAAGTGCTCTTCTATTCTTGAATCTTCTTGGGACATAGTCTTCTAGAGTTGGCACAAGCAGCTGCCGGTGAAACTTATGAAGGGTAATTGGGCAAGAGAAGTCAGGCCAAGCTCACTTTAGCAACTGTTACGTAAGTGGAAATATACAGTAGGTGACTTTTTGAGATTGACTTTTTCATTCAGCAGGATGCCTTTTAGATCCATCCAACTTGTGTCTAACAGGAGTTCATTTCTCTCTATTGCTGAGTAGCATTCCATGGTGTGGATATATCACAGTCTGTGTAACCATTAACCCACTGAAAGACTCTGGGTTGTCTCCAGTTTGGGGCTATTATGAATAAAGCTGCTGTGAACATTTATGTACAGGTTTTTGTATGAACATGTTTCCATTTCTCTGGGATAAATGCCCGAGTACAAATGCTTGGTCATATGTTGTTTCATGGTTAGTCTTTTAAAGAACCTAACCGTTTTCCAGAGTTGGGCTGTACCAAAAATTCATTACAGGAAAGTTTTTTTTCTAAATTCTTTTTTTCTTTTTTTTTAACTTAGAAGGGTATACTGGACCACTCTGTACTATCTTTGCAACTTCCTGTGAATCTATAATTATTTCAACATTAAAATGTTGCTCCTGGGAGCAGACCTACACCACTCATCTGTCGGTGGCCATGCTGTGGCGGTGACTCACATACAAAAAGAGGAAGATTGGCAGCAGATGTTAGCTCAGGGCAAAAAAAAAAAAAAGTTTGAGAATTCCTTCTCTACAGTCTAACCACTTATTTCCCAAAAGCTAAATGACATTAAGGTGGTCCAAAGGCAAGGCTATTCGATAATGTTATCAGGGTCAGGATATCTCCAATATATTGATGCTAACTGTATCACATTATTACAGAAAGAAAGAGAAGTTACTGATATTCTTAAGGCTCAACAGCTAGGTACTATCAGCAGGACCTGGGGAGGAAGAGACAAAACCAGGATTCAGAAAGGTTATACATGGGACAGATTTACTTCCAAACACATGCCCCATGCCATAAATAGTGGGGTCGGACACAGTTTTTTATATAGGAAGACCTGACCAAGAAACTGTGACTCTGCTGTCTGTCCTAGCTCTCTCACAGAAATCCTGAACCATCTCCATCTGTACAGTCTCCAGACCAACCCAGCAAAGTGCCCTCCTCCACAGAGCTGTGTGCCCTTGTCTAAACTACATGAAGAAAGAGCCTGAGGAACAAGGCACTACTGGGGAGAGAAGTAACCGAGCTGGGAATCCAGCCCTGAGGATGCAGAAACAGAGACTGCCCTAAAATAAAGAGCACAGGCCCTTCCCAGTCAGGAGGTTCCCTCTCTGCTCCCAGAAACAGATGACAGAGACATGTACATAAACAAAACTGCAGGGCACTGCAGCACAGACACAGCAGAAAAAAACAAGAGAGAGATGACGGCAGGGATGGAGCACACTGTGGCCATTCATCTGCATATGAGTCACAGCCTTTGACATCAGCCTTTGCCTCATTTTGGTTAGGGTGCCCAAGCACAGAAAATGCAGAGTAGGGAGCCAGAGAACCTTGGGGTCAACTCCTAAGTTCCAGTATCACTTGGTTAAGCAACTGGGCTCGAGAATGAGAAGCATCCCGCCCCTCTGGACATTGGTCTACAAGGAAAATACACCCTTTTCCTGAGAAGACAAGGATGGGCTGCAGAAGGGATGTCATATGGAGTATAAATTTTCACATACAAGGAGCCAATCAGCAGTGCTCAGAGAGAGAAAAGCAGACAGACATAGAGAAGTGAGACCTTTAAACTCACCAAGAGCATTATTTTGACATGTAACAAATGTGATGGTAAGCTGCTTCTTGTAGTTCAGTTCACTATTCTGCTAAAAAGGGAGGTGAACCCGTTAAGGTACTTTTCTCTGAACAGGACTGTCAACCTAGCCTGCAGGATTAATGCCTAATGTAGAGAAAAGAACACAGCAGACACTGTCCTTCCTCCCACCAACATTTTGATAATTAACACAGCAGGAGGGAACTAAAGGGTGAGGAGACAGTGCTGCCGGGAATTTAATGAACAATGCTTTCTTCTGAGTATGGTTGTCTCACAGCACGCTCTGAACACTAGTTAAGCCTCCCAGCATTCCATCGAGGTAGGTAAGGATGACTACACTCTTCCCAGTCAGGGCCTCACGTCCTGGAGAGGTTCATGTTTAAAGCACAAAGTAAAAACCAGAAGCCAGGAGTTCTGACTTCTAGTCTCTACTTCCCTGGTCTATTTCATAATTTTTCTTATAAGAAGAACATTTTATTAAAATCTATCTAGAACTAAAAGAGACAAAAACAAAAAAGTGTAAAGAGGATGTGGAACTAAAAGAGAAACACGAATCAGACCGTGAAGCCTAAACTCATATCCCATTGTTCTACCGAAACCCTTTCTTAGATGAGTTTGCAAGGGAAGTGGCCTTAAAAAAGCCTCTGGAATGATATACAGATGGCACCGGCATCTTCACCACAGCCAGCTCTTCCTTCCAGGGAAGATGTGAAGTGAAGTTAAGGGGGGAGTGGAGTTAGCAGGCACATGGGAATGATAAGGCAGGAGAGGAAACTCTGACGTTCACAATGGCCTTCCGAGCTCACGCAGGCTCCTGGATTGTTCTCTGAAACTACTGTGTTCTTTGTTTCCCCTTCCTTTTCCTAATCTGGAACGATTTTAGCAGCTGTGGCTAACAACTGCAGTCACTTATTTCAAAAATTCTGCCAGGGTCTGAGGATCTGATGCCAGATCGCAGTGCTTGTTTAAATACCATTTCCCACCCCACCTCCTCAGCCCCTAGAGCACACACACCTTGAATTCTAACTCAATGGACTGGGAAAGGCCTGGATCTGTATTTTCTCTAAGCCTCCCAGGTAATTCTCATGTACAGCCCCATTTGGGGAACCCTGCTAAGTTACTCATTATGTCAGGGCCCAACCCCAAATCTAGAGTTGTGTTCACAGAAGTACAGCCCTATTGTTGGCACTGGATGATGCCTGCTTTCCTTTACTATTCTGAAGAATTATTGGTAATAAAATACTTCTAGATCCTCAGACAAAAGGAACTAATAACAACATAAA
Organism: Ceratotherium simum simum; assembly: GCF_057802395.1. Classification (NCBI taxonomy): domain Eukaryota; kingdom Metazoa; phylum Chordata; class Mammalia; order Perissodactyla; family Rhinocerotidae; genus Ceratotherium; species Ceratotherium simum. The sequence continues at coordinate 85,034,766 of NC_141906.1, read as the reverse complement.
ATATTATCATTAAAAATTACATTTAAACCGTAACAGATGTTGAGGTAACATTAGTGTCAGCCCACAACTCCCCAACTCAGTAGAGGCTGGCACACTTTGATTCACTCTTCTAAGAGCCTTAGCATACTGCACAAGCATCCTGAAGCAGAGTGCGAGTCCACGAGAAACTAAATTCCAAAGGTGACCATTCAGCCCACATCCAGACAGACCAAGGTCTCACAATGCAAACTACCTGTCTGTTCCTCTTGTGGAAACAAAATCAATCAGAACAGCAAAACAAGCATGCTGGCTCACGAGGGGAATACTGGGAGATAAGAGGCTTCTTTCCAGGTTTAACAATGGCTATTATCATTTAACTACAGCCAATAGTAGTTTTAGCTCTCCATGAAAAATAAAATTAATTAAAAAAAAATTATTTTGGGTTTATATTCATTACTATAAACCAAGAGGGAAAAGAAGTTCTTTTAGAAAATGTTTTCACTTTGAGTCAGATGTGTTGCTCGCTAAGAACTAGTTTATGTATGTCTGGCTCTCTAAAGAGTTATATTTAGACTTCTGGCATTCTGTCCAGTTTGTCTCCTGCTCAAAAGAAACTTTTCCCTGATCAAGACTGAAGCAGCGTGGGTGCACATCAGCATGCCTCACTGCGGGACCTCACTGGTCTACTGGGGTCAAGTCTAAGAATAATACGGCAGTGCAGGCTTTCCAGTGGAGAATATCTACATGTTTATTCTTCAAGACCACTTTTGTGTGCTTGCTTAGCAGAATCCATCTTAGAAAAGAAAATATCCCATAAAACAGCATCTTTTCAATGATGTCTCAGTTCCTTAACCAATTTTTTAAGGAATTTAATAGCAAGAGCAGGGAGAGAAAGTGCATGTCAATGACATTTTCCAGACCCATTCACCCATACACACAGCAAAGAATATATAGTAAATAAACCAAATATGGGTTCTGACAAGAACATAGCCAGCCGAACCCCTGGTTAAAGCTTGCCCATTGTTACTTTGGCTAAACTAAATGATTATACAATCAAAGAGACCTTTAAAAATAAAGTATAAAGGGGCCAGCCTGGTGGCCTACTGGTTAAGTTTGCGTGCTTCACTTCAGCAGCCTGGGGTTCGCAGGTTGGGATGCTGGGCGCAGACCTACACAGCACTCATCGAGCCATGCTGTGGTGGCATTCCACATACAAAACAGAGGAAGATGAGCACACATGTTAGCTCAGGCCAGTCTTCCTCACCAAAAGAAATAAAGCATAAAAAAGAACCAACCAAATATGGAATTCCAAATAAATCTGGCTGTAATGGTTCATTTTATGTGTCAACTTGGAGGATATTTTTGGATGAGACTAACATTTAAACTGGTGAAATCTGAGTAAGCACATTGCCCTCCATAATGTTAGTGGGCCTCATCCAATCAGTCGAAAGACATGAATAGACCAAAATGACCAGCCTCCCCAAGAACATACAATGGAGAAAGGACAGTCTCTTCAATAAACAGTGTTGGGAAAACTGGACAGCCACATGCAAAAGAATGAAACTGGACTACTTTCTTACACCATCTACAAAAATAAATTCAAAATGGATTAAAGACTTAAATGTACGACCTGAAACCATAAACTCCTAGAAAAAAACATAGGCAGCTCTATGACAACAGTCTTAGCAATATTTTTTTGGATCTGTCTCCTCAAGCAAAGGCAACAAAAGCAAAAATAAACAAATGGGACTACAGCAGACTAAAAATCTTCTGCACAGCAAAGGAAACCATCAACAAAATGAAAAGACAACCTACTGAATGGGAGAAGATATTTGCAAACAATATATCCGATAAGGGGTTAATATCCAAAAAGTATGAAGAACTCATACAACTCCATATCAAAAAAACAAACAATTCAATTAAAAAATGGGCAGAGGATCTGAAGAGACATTTTTCCAAAGAAGACATACAGATGGCCAACAGACACATGAAAAGTTGCTCCACATCACTAACATCACAGAAATGCAAATCAAAACCACAGTGAGAGATCACCTCACACCTGTCAGAATGACTGTTATCAAAAAGACAATAAATAACAAGTGTTGGCGAGGATGGAGAAAAGGGAACCCTCATACACTGTTGGTGGGATTGTAAATTGGTGTAGTCACTATGGAAAACAGTATGGAGGCTCTTCAAAAAATTAAAAATAGAACTACCATACAATCCAGCAATTCCACTTCTGGGTATTTATCTGAAGAAAATGAAAACACTAAATTCGAAAGGATATATGCACCCCTATGTTCACTGCAGCATTATACATACAGCCAAGATATGGAAGCAATCTAAGTGCCTATCAATAGATGAATGGATAAAGAAGATGTGATATAGATATACAATAAAATATTACTCAGCCATAAAAAAGAATAAAATCTTGTTATTTGCAACAACATGGATGGACCTAGAGGATATTATGCCAAGCGAAATAAGTCAGACAGAGAAAGAGAAATACCATAAGATTTCACTTAATATATGGAATCTAAAAAACAAAACAAACAAAACAAACCAGAAACAAACTGTAATAGATACAGAGAACAAACTGGTGGTTGCCAGAGGGGAGGAAGGGAGGAAGATGAGCAAAATAGGTGAAGGGGATTAAGAGGTACAAACTTCCAGTTAAAAAATAAATGTCATGGGGATGTAACATACAGCATAGGGAATAGAGTCAATAATACTGTAATAACTTTGTATGGTGACAGATGGTTACTAGACTTGTCGTGATCATTTCATAACGTATATAAATGTCAAATCACTATGTTGTATACCTGAAACTACTATAATATTGTATGTCAACTATACCTAAACTAAAAAAATTGGGGGGAAAAAAAAAAAGACCAGCCTCCCCAAGCAAGAGGGAATTTCTCCAGCAGACTGCCTTCGGACTTCATCTGCACCTTCAGCTCTCCTGGGTCTCCCGTCTGCTGGCCCACCCTGCGGATTTTTAACTCGCCAGCCTCCATAATCACATGATCCAATTCCTTATAATAAATCTCTTTCTATATCCATAAAATAAATAAATTCTATTCTATTCACACACACACACACACACACACATCCTATTAGTTCTGTTTCTCTGGAGAACCCTAATACACTGGCTATGGTGCTTCTTGTTTTGAATCTCAAGTTCAGGAAAAAAATCTATGTAATTTTGCTGCACCTGCACACATGTTCCATGAAGAACTCTGGTGGTGGCAACTCTAAATGCAGTCAGAGCAATATCGTGCCACATTCCGATGTTAAGCTAGCAGGAAGACATCAGATGAGATGCCATTGATGTGAGTGCACTAACTTGTTGTTTCTATTTAATTCTAATTCCAAACCAAAGCCATCAAAGATTTCTTGACCACAAGTGTGACTAACCAAGTCAGATAACACCAGAGTGAAACTCCATCTAGTGGTCACCTTAGATGGAAGTGTTTGAAGAAATAACTACCCTGGAAAGAATTTTTCCCATCCCTCTTTCCATCTCTAATAGATAGTTTTATACAGTTTACGTAGAAAGTCTAGGATTACCATGTGCAAGAAATTACTGTCATGTTAATGGAAGCAATGGCGGAAGACCAAAAGGGAAAAAGGAGAAAGGCTAGGTCTTATATGCCCCTTCAGCATCAAGCCACCAAGTAAAAATATGAATAAAATATCCTACACTAGTGGCTGGGAAAAGGGTTTAGAAAGAGAAGGAAAGTGAGAGAGAAGAGAGAGAGGGGCGAGAGGAAAGGAGGGTGAAGGCGGGAGGCAAGCAGCAGAGAAGAGTGAGGTAAGGGGACAGGCAGAGGGGAAAGCGGGCAGAAAAGAATAATCCAGAATAATGGCACCACTTCTATTGTTATAGTGCAATGATTTCTCAGTTTTTTCAGTGGTTCAGAAAAAGTCCATGCAGTATAAACAGAATGGTGTAGTGTTCCCCTTTACTCACCAGGAGCTTTGCTCTGCACTGAAATAAGTTAACTACAGTCATAAAATGCTTGGTGGAGAGGTGGTCGCCATCTTTACATGCAACTGGCACTGTCACCTTTTTTAACTGCAGACCAATCAGACCAATTGAAAAATATTCTTGGCTTTATAGCACAAACACATGAAATTCTCCATCTGTCGTGATGAGACCTATCTTAGGGGTACCAAGGCATGACAAATATGTATGACTAAATACAGAACATATGTCAGGCATATTCTGCTTCTGTAAAATACCTCATCTGGAAATAAATTATCCCTAACACTTGCTCTGAGCATAAGACCTTGGCATGAAGCTGGTCTCTGTGTGAACCCAGTCCTGTAACACAATGTCACATGTGATCACAGATTCTGGTAGCAGAGCATTCTGAGAGGGAGAGTGTGTGCTCTCAAATGCTCCAGAAAATAACTCGAAGTTCCATCTGCATTCCAACCACAGACACTGCAGTAATCCATCCAGCATGTCCTCTCGAGAGCTCCCTGCGTCTCTGTATCCTTCAGAGGTGCATGGAAATAGCCTCAGCTGTTACAATGAAAGGCAGTGCATGCATACCACCCTCCTTCAGAATCTGAATGGGTGAGCCACCTCAGGGACTCCAGGCTTAAACATGGATGGTAATCTCACCTACCAAGAACCACTGTGTAAAAGACAGGGACCAGTTACTGGTATTTTTGTTTTTGTTTTATTCCACTAACACATCAACAAGAGGAAACATTCCAGCTACAACACATGGGCTTAGGTTTAACATGTTTAAAAAACGCATGAAATATTCATTCTCATGGGGAATGAGATGTTGGAGGTTGGGGAAAGAAGACGGCTTGGTCTTTACAAAAAAGTTAAATCCTCACATGTTCACACCAGTTTCAGTGCAGTCTATGCTATTTTACTATGCTAAAACTAGTCAAAAGAAAACTGAGGCATCTATATTAATATCAGACAAAGCAGACTTCAGAGCAAAGACTATTAGCAAGAATAAGAAAAGGTCTTTCAGGGCCAGCCCCGTGGCTTAGTGGTTAAGTGTGTGCGCTCCGCTACTGGCGGCCCGGGTTCGGATCCCAGGCACGCACCGACGCACCACTTCTCCGGCCGTGCTGAGGCCGCATCCCACATACAGCAACTAGAAGGATGTGCAACTATGATGTACAACTATCTACCGAGGCTTTGGGGGGGGCGGGGGTGGAAAGGAGGAGGATTGGCAATATATGTTAGCTCAGAGCCAGTCTTCCTCAGCAAAAAGAGGAGGATTAGCATGGATGTTAGCTCAGGGCTGATCTTCCTCACAAAAAAATAAATAAATAAATAAAATAATAATAATTAAAAAAAAAGAGAGAAAAGAAAAGGTCTTTCATGATGATGAAGGGGTCAATTCATCAGGAGGATGTAATAATCCTAAACAATTATACACCTAACAGCAAAGCTGCAAAATATATAATGCACAAATCTAGTTATTGCTGGAGATTTCAAAACACTTCTCTCAATAATAAACAGAACAAGTAAGACAGAAAATCAGTACAGATACAGAAGATTTTAAAAAGCACTATCAACCTGACTTGGTTGACATTTACAGAGCACTTCACCCGAAGAGAGCAAAATACACATTCTTCTCAAGTGCACATGAGAAGTGCACTTTTACCAAAGTAGACCATATTCTGGGCCATAAAACAAATCACAAAAAAATTTAAAAGATTCAAATCATACAAAGACTGTTTTCTAACCACAATGAAACCAAACTAGAAATCAATAACAGAAAATTATCTGAAAAATCCCTAATATTTAGAAACTAAACACTAAACACTTTTCAATAACCCATAACTCAGAGAAGTCAAAAGGGAAATTAGAAAATATTTTGAACTGAATAAAAATAAAAACATAACATGTCAGAATTTGTGATAGACTGCTAAAGCAGTAATTAAAGTGAAATTTATAGCACTAAAGGCCTATATTAGAAAAGAAGACAAGTCTCAAATCAATAACCTCAGCTTCTGCATTATGAAAGTAGAAAGAGAGGAACAAATTGTATCCAAAGTAGTAAGCAGAATAAAGGAAATAATAAAGATCAAAGCAGAAATCACAACATAGAAAACAGAGAAACAATAGAGAAAAAACAGTAAAACCAAAAGCTTGTTCTGTACAAAGATAGATTTTAGCAAAAAATTGAGGAAAAGATTAATTGAAAATTAATAAACTTCTATCTAGACTAATCAAAAAAAATAGAGACAAGACACAAATTAACAATACCAGAAATGAGAAGTGACATCACTACAATTGTACGGATATTAAAAGAGTAATGAGGCAATATTATGAGCAAGTTCATGCTTATAAATTTTACAACTTAGAGGAAATAAATTCCTTGAAAGACACAAACTACCAAAGCTCACTCAAGAAAAAATGAATAACCTAAATACCTTTATGTTTATTAAAAAAAGAAGGAAAAAAAAAAACTTGTAGGTAAAAGCCTCCCCTGACAAGGAAAATTCCAAGCCCAGACAGCTTCACAGTGAATTCTACCAAACATTGAAAGAAAAAATAATACCAATTCTAAGACAAACTTTTCCAGAAAAGTGAAGAGAAGGAAATATTTCCCAACTTATTCATTCTATGAGGCCAGCCTTACCTTAATATCAAAACCAGCCAAAGACATTACAAGAAAATTACACACCAGTATACCTCATGAACATAGATGCAAAAATTCCAAATAAAATCTTAGCAAATCAAATCCAAAAATATATTTTAAAAAGATCAACTGAGGTTTATCCCAGAAATGCAAAGTTGCCTTAACAGTTGAAAACTAATCCATGTAATTCACTATAATAACAAACTAAAAAAGAAAAACTATATGACATTTTCAATAAATTCAGAAAAATCATTTGACAAAATCTAACATACATTCCTGATAAAAATTTTTGGAATAGAAAGGAACTTCCTGAAATAAACAATAGAAAAAAAATAGAAAAAAATCAATAAACTAAAAGCTGGTTCAATTAAACCAAAAATTAGAAATAGAGGGAATTTTCTTCCTTTTTTTGGTGAGGAAGATCAGCCCTGAGCTAACATCCCATGCCAATCCTCCTCTTTTTTTGCTGAGGAAGACTGGCCCTGGGCCAACATCCGTGCCCATCCTCCTCCACTTACATATGGGACGCCGCTACAGCATGTCCTGACAAGCGGTGGTGCGTCAGGATCCACACCTGCCAACCCTGGGGTGCCGAAGCAGAGCGCCCGCACTTAACCGCTGCTCCACTGAGCCGGCCCCTAGAGGGAATTTCTTAATCTTGATAAACAGTATCCACAACAAACCTATAGCTAAGATTATAACTATGAAAGACTAAATGCTTTTCCCCTAAGACCAGGAACAAGACAAGGACATCTGCTCTCACCATTTCTAGTCAACATTGTATTGGAGGTTCCAGCTAGTACAATCAGGCATGAAAAAGAAATTTTAAAAAACATTCAGATTGGAAAAGAAGTAAATTTGTTTTGATTTGCAGACGACACAATCATATACATTAGGGGTCAGCAAACTATGATCCAAAGGCCATACACATCTGCTCTGTTGCTGCTGTTTGTTTTGGTAAGCAAAGTTTCACTGGAACACACCACACCCAGTGGTTTACTTATTGCCTATGGTGCTTTCACTCGACAATGGCAGAGTTGAGTAATTGTGACAGAGATCTAATGGAAGGCAAATCAACACAACAAAAGAGATGCTCAACTCGTTAGCCATTAGTGAAATGCAAATTAAAACAATAAGACTCCACTACACACCTATTAGAACAGCTAAAATTAAACAGACTGACCATAACAAGCGTTGATGAGAATGTCAAAAACTGGATTTCTCATACACTGCAGGTGGGAATGTAAAATGGTACAACCACTTTGGAAAACAGTTTGGCAGTTTTTTAAAAATTTAAACATATACCAAACATTCGATTCAGCTGTTCTATTCCCAGATACTTACCAAAGAGGATGAAATCATATGTTCATACAAATACACAGACCAAATACACAGTACACAAATATTCACAGCAACTTTATTTGTAATAGCTAAAAATTGAAAACAACCAAATGAACAGTGAATAAACAAAATGTGGTATTTCCATACAATGAAATACTACTATTTACCAATAAAAAGAAATGAATTACTGATGCACGCTGCAACATGGATGAATCTCTATTTATTATGCCAAGGAAAGAAGCCAGACAAGAAAGAGTACAAATGGTATGATTCCATTTATATAAAATTCTAGGAAATCCAAACTAGCATGTAGTGACAGAAAACAGGTAAGTGATTGCCTGGGGACAGGGCAGGATGCGGTGGGTGGAGACCTAGGGCAGAAGGGAAGGATTACAAGGAGGCACTAGGAAACTTTCTGTAGGGATGGCTATGTGCAAGTCTTGATAGTGGTGGTAGTTTCAATAGTTTACTTATATGCCAAACTTATCAAACTGTACACTTAATATGTGTAGTTTATCACCTATCAATCACACCTCGATTATGTTCTAAAACATCCAAAATTGAAAATCAGGTCTCCGATGTGTGCCCCTGTGGCACAGTGATCTGCTGAATAAGCATGCAATAGCCCAAACCAGAATTCCTCACTCCCAAAACTGGGCATAGATATGGAGGTATCCTAACCTTTTCTTTCTGTGAGAAGCTTTAGAGTATAATAATACAGACTAACATGATGCCTTGAAAATGATTCTTTGTTCTTACTAAACGTTTCCTATCCCTATGCTACATGCCTGCACCTCACCACAAAACACATCCATCATTTAACTCAACTATGGAAAGACACAAATGAAAATTCAAGTAATTTCATTTCTGTCATTCTATATAATCCTAAGGGGAAAAGGGGGAAAAACTATAGTGTTAAAAAGGAAAGAACTCTCAATTTTTCTCATACCATGTAATGACCCTCCCCAAATGTCCCAGAATTAAGCTTTTGGCCCTGTTTTTCAACTTTAAAATGAGATCCTACAATGTACCAAGGAATAAGGAAGAGAATGGGAAAGTGGGGAAATGGTTAAAATCACACGTTAAAAGGAAATTGAAGCCTAAAAAAAAAAAAAAAGTACCAGGGGGCCGGCCCCGTGGCTTAGCGGTTAAGTGCCACGCTCCGCTACTGGCGGCCCGGGTTTGGATCCCGGGCGCGCACCGACGCACCGCTTGTCCGGCCATGCTGAGGCGGCATCCCACATACAGCAACTAGAAGGATGTGCAACTATGACATACAACTATCTACTGGGGCTTTGGGGAGAAAAAGGGAAAAAAAGGAGGAGGATGGGCAATAGAGGTTAGCTCAGGGCCAGTCTTCCTCAGCAAAAATGAGGAGGATTGGCATGGATGTTAGCTCAGGGCTGATCTTCCTCACCAAAAATACAGTTCTATTCTCAGCCTAGATAAACAATAAAACAGAAATCTGTGTATTCTTTTTAGATAATTCCTCTCAATGGAGAAGGACTTCATTTTCAGCTTCTGTAGATCCATAAATTAACAGGATACCCACACACCAAATTTCACACAGTTACAATGGAAACCCAATGTGCTCACAGCACCCAAACAGCTCAGTGAGCTGGAGTCTGGCCTCTCCCTCCTACCATAACCTCCATAATTACCTGAGTTACATTTTTAGAACCAAAGAAGACACTGGATCTCTAAAACTAGAAAAATAGCATGCAAGTGAAAACTAACCATCTCATATGGGAAAATTTTTATTACAGGAAAGCAAATTACAGTTAATGCGTCACTTAACAATGGGGATACGTTCTGAGAAACGTGTCATTAGGCAATTTTGTTGCTGTGTCAACACCATAGAGTGTACTTACACAAACCTAGATGGTGTAGCCTACTACACACCTAGGCTGTGTGGTACTAATCTTATGGACCACTGTTGTATATGCAGTCCGTCGTTGACCCAAAAGTGGTTATGTGACATATGACTGTAAAATGAGCTATAAACTCAGGATCAGAAATAGAAGTACAGGTTTCAAGTCAAATTATAATCATAATCTAAACGAGAATACTATAAATGTGTGTATATGTACACTACCTCAATTACATATGCTCATATAGATAGACCTGACTGCATACCATTTTACACACACACACTAACATTTCTGGGAGTATTTCCTATGTGCCAAGCACAAGTTCCCGACAAGCACTGGACGTGCACATTACTCCCAACAATCCTGTGAGGTAGGGACTGTGATTATCCCATTACAGATGAGAAGAATGACACAGAGAGGTCACGCAGCTACTGCGGTACTGGGCAAGATGAACCAGGCTGTGGCTCCAGATACGTGCTCTTACCTATCCTGCCATATTGCCTTGCTTGCCTACATATGGTATAAGAGGCTGCTAACAGAGACATCCTCCGACATGAAAGGGGAAGAGTGAACGCTGAAAAATCCTGTCATGTGTGAGGCCTGAAACCACAGACTAGTCTTAGAGTGTTTAATATGCTGCCTTCTGTGTAACGGGGTGGGGGCTGGAGCGGCCCCGGTTCCTGATTACATCTCCAGAAGAATATTAGGAACACACTCCAGTCCACTCCAGTGCACCCTCACAGACAGCTTATCTGAACCCAGTGCCTGCATCCTGGTTACCTCTGAACGCCCAGTGCCTAGCACAGTAAATGGCATATATTAGGGGCTCATAAATGTTTTGCTGAATGATTTTCAAAAAAGAAATGTTCCAATAACAGGCAGTGAGAGAGTGGTAATTGACACTGAGGGTTCAGGCACTGGACGGTCTGAGTTGATACTAGCTCCATCACTTACTGTGCTACTTCCGCTACCACAGTGCCTCTGTTTTCTCATCTGTGAAATGGGGGTATCAGTGCCTACCTCACAAGGTAACTGAGGTAATTAAATGACTTATTGTACATAAAGGACTTACAATAATTCCTGGCACATAGCAAGCACTCAATAAAAATTGGAGTGAGGAAAAGAAAAAATGAAGAGAGTAATGTGATCAGATTTGCTTTTAAGAAGATAAAAGGCAATACTGGTGGTGAATGGAAAATTCTACGAAAAGAACACTATCATTATAAAGGCACAAAGAGGGTTACCATATTTTCTAGTGTAGTTAGGATACTTTCTGACATTAGAACAAAGCATTTTTTTTTCTCTTTTTATTTATTTTTTCTGAGTACATTCATTTTATTTTAGTTTTTTTTTAATTTTTTGTTTATTGCAGTAACATTGGTTTATTAACATTGTATAAATTTCAGGTGTACAGCATTATACTTCTATTTCTGCAAAGATTACATCATGTTCACCACCCAAATACTAATTACAACCCATCACCACACACATGTGCCAAATTATCCCTTTCACCCTCCTCCCTCCCCTCTTCCCCTCTGGTAACCACCAATCCAATCTCTGTCTCTATGTGTTTCTTTGTTGTTGTTATTATCTACTACTTAATGAGGGAAATCATACGGTATTTGACCTTCTCCCTCTGACTTATTTCACTTTGCATAATACCCTCAATGCCCATCCATGTTGTCACAAATGGCTGGATTTCATCATTTCTTATGGCTGAGTAGTATTCCATTGTGTATATATACCACAACTTCTTTATCCATTCGTCCCTTGATGGGCACTTAGGTTGCTTCCAAGTCTTGGCCATTGTGAATAATGCTGCAATGAACACAGGGGTGCATGTATCTTTACGCATTGGTGTTTTCAAGTTCTTTGAATAAATACCCAGCAGTGGAATAGCTGGATCATATGGTAGTTCTATCCTTGATTTTTTGAGGAAGCTCCATACTGTTTTCCATAGTGGCTGCACCAGTTTGCACTCCCACCAGCAGTGTATGAGAGTTCCCTTCTCTCCACATCCTCTCCAACACATGTTGTTTCCTGTACTGTTAATCATAGCCATTCTGACGGGCTTGAGGTGATATCTCATTGTAGTTTTGATTTGCATTTCCCTGATAGTTAATGATTTTGAACATCTTTTCATGTGTCTGTTGGCCATCTGTATATCTTCTTTGGAGAAATGTCTGTTCAGCTCTTTTGCCCAATTTTTAATTGGGTTGTTAGTTTTTTTTGTTGTTGAGATGCATGAGTTCTTTATATATTTTGGAGATTAACCCCTTATCAGATGTATGGTTGCAAATATTTTCTCCCAATTGTTAGGTTGTCTTTTCGTTTTGTTGATGGTTTCCTTTGCTGTGCAGAGCTTTTTAGTTTCATGTAGTCCCATTTATTTATTTTTTCTATTGTTTCTCTTGCCCTGTCAGACATGGTGCTTGAAAATATGTTGCTAAGACCGATGTCGAAGAGCGTACTGCCTATGTTTTCTTCTAGAAGTTTCATAGTTTCAGGTCTTACATTCAAGTCTTTAATCCATTTGGAGTTAATTTTTGTGTATGGTGTAAGGTAAGGGTCTACTTTCATTTTTTTTCATGTGGCTATCCAGTTTTCCCAACACCATTTGTTGAAGAGACTTTCTTTTCTCCACTGTATGTTCTTGGCACCTTTGTCGAAGATTAGCTGTCCATAGATGGTTTATTTCTGGGCTTTCGATTCTATTCCATTGATCTGTGTGTCTGTTTTTGTGCCAGTACCATGCTGTTTTGGTTACTATAGCTTTGTAGTATATTTTGAAATCAGGGAGTGTGATACCTCCAGCTTTGTTCTTTTTTCTCAGGATTGCTTTAGCTATTTGGGGTTTTTTGTTGTTCCATATAAATTTTAGGATTCTTTGTTCTATTTCTGTGAAAAATGTTGTTGAAACTTTGATAGGGATTGCATTGAATCTATAGATTGCTTTAGGCAGTATGGACATCTTAACTATGTTAATTCTTCCAATCCAAGAGCACGGAATATCTTTCCATTTCGTTGTTTCTTCTTCAATTTCTTTCACCAATGTTTTATAGTTTTCAGTGTACAGATCTTTCACCTTTTTGGTTAAGTTTATTCCTAGGTATTTTATTCTTTTTGTTGCAATTGTAAATGCGATTGTATTCTTAATTTCTCTTTCTGCTACTTCGTTGTTAGTGTATAGAAATGCAACTGATTTTTGTATGTTGATTTTGTATCCTGCAACTTTACCGTATTCATCTATTACTTCTAAAAGTTTTTTGGTGGATTCTTTAGGGTTTTCTATATATAAAATCATGTCATCTGCAAATAGTGACAGTTTCAGTTCTTCCTTTCCAATTTGGATCCCTTTTATTTCTTTTTCTTGCCTGATTGCTCTGGCCAGGACTTCCAGTACTATGTTAAATAGGAGTGGTGAGAGTGAGCATCCTTGTCTGGTTCCTGTTCTTAGAGGGATAGCTTTCAGTCTTTCACCATTGAGGATGATATTAGCTGTGGGTTTGTCATATATGGCCTTTATTATGTTGAGGTACTTTCCTTCTCTACCCATTTTATTCAGAGTTTTTATCATAAATGGATGCTGTATCTTCTCAAATGCTTTCTCTGCATCTATTGAGATGATCATGTGATTTTTATTCTTCATTTTATTAATGTGGTGTATTACGTTGATTGATTTGAGAATGCTGAACCATCCCTGCATACCTGGAATAAATCCCACTTGGTCATGGTGTATAATCTTTTTAATGTGTTGTTGTATGCGATTTGCTAGTATTTTGTTGAGAATTTTTGCATCGATGTTCATCAGTGACGTTGGCCTGTAATTTTCTTTTTTGTGTTGTCCTTGTCTGGTTTTGGTATCAGGGTAATGTCTGCTTCATAGAATGAGTTAGTGAGCTTCCCCTCCCCTCAATTTTTTGGAAGAGCTTGAGAAGGATAGGTATTAAGTCTTCTTTGAATGTTTGGTAGACTTCACCAGGGAAGCTGTCTGGTCCTGGACTTGTATTTTTGGGGAGGTTTTTGATTACTGTTTTGATCTCCTTACTGGTGATTGGTCTATTCAAATTCTCTATTTCTTCTTGATCCAGTTTTGGAAGGTTGTATGATTCTAAGAATTTATCCATTTCTTCCAGATTGTCGAATTGGTTGGCATATAGCTTTTCATAGTATTCTCTTATAATCTTTTCTATTTCTGAGGTGTCTGTTGTAATTTCTCCTCATACATGTATGATTTTACTTATTTGTGCCTTCTCTCTTTTTTTCTTGGTGAGTCTAGCTAAAGGTTAGTCAATTTTGTTTATCTTTTCAAAGAACCAGCTCTTTGCTCTATTAATTTTTTCTATTGTTTTTTTTAGTCTCTATTTCATTTATTTCTGCTCTGATTTTTATTATTTCCCTTCTTCTACTGATTTGGGGCTTTGTTTGTTCTTCTTTTTCCAGTTCCTTTTGGTGCATTGTTAGATTGTTTACTTGAGATTTTTCTTGTTTGTTGAGATAGGCCTGTATTGCTATAAACTTCCCTCGTAGAACTGATTTTGCTGTATCCCATAAATTCTGGCACGTTGTATTTTCATTTTCATTTGTCTCCAGGTATTTTTTGATTTCTCCTTTGATTTCTTCATTGACCCAATCGTTGTTCAGTAGCATTTTGTTTAATCTCCACGTATTTATGGCTTTTCTGATTGTCTTCCTATAGTTGATTCCTAGTTTCATACCGTTGTGGTCAGAAAAGATGGTTGGTACTATTTCAATCTTCTTAAATTTATGGAGACTTGTTTTGTGGCCTAATATGTGATCAATCCTGGACAATGTTCCACGTGCATTTGAAAAGAACGTGTATTCTTCGGTTTTGGGATGGAATGATCTGTATATATCTACTAGGTCTATCTGTTCTAGTGTGTCATTTAAGGCCAATGTTTCCTTATTGATCTTCTGTTTGGATGATCTATCCGTTGGTGTAAGTGGAGTGTTAAAGTCCCCTACTATTATTGTGTAACTGTCTATTTCTCTTTTTATGTCTGTTAATAATTGCTTTATATATTTAGGTGCACCTACATTGGGTGCATAGATATTTACAAGTGTTATAGATATCCTCTTGTTGGATTGTTCCCTTGATCATTAGGTAATGCCCTTGTCTCTTTTCACAGTTTTTGTTTTAAAGTCTATTTTGTCTGATATGAGTATTGCTACCCCAGCTTTCTTTTCATTGCCATTTGCATGTTGTATCTTTTTCCATCCCTTCACTTTCAGTTTGTGAGTGTCTTTAGGTCTGAAGTGTGTCTCTTGTACGCAGCATATATATGGGTCTTGTTTTTTTATCCAATCAGCTACCCTATGCCTTTTAATTGGAGCATTTAGTCCACTAACGTTTAAAGTAGCTACTGATAAGTATGTACTTACTGCCATTTTTTAACTTTTTTTTTTCTCAGTGTTTTAGTAGTCCTTCTCTGTTCCTTTCTCCTTCTATACAGAATTGATGGTCTCTTTAGTTTGACCTCCATCTGAAAGCTCTACTCTTTAACTCCCCTCCTCCCTCATTTTATGTTTTTGATATCATATCTAACCTCTTTTTTGTGCATTTGTATCCATTACCCTCTTATCATGGAAATAGATAATTTTTCCTATTTGTGGTATTCTCTTTTCCCCTTAAATCAGTCCCTTTAACATTTCTTGTAGCACTGGTTTCTTGGTGACAAACTCCTTTAATTTTTGCTTGTCTGGGAAATTTCTGATCTCTCCTTCCATTTTGAATGATAACCTTGCCAGGTAGAGTATGCTTGGCTGTAAGTTTTTTCCTTTTAGCACTTTAAACATATCATGCCACTCTATTCTAGCCTGTAAGGCTTCTGCTGAGAAGTCAGCTAATAGCCTTATAGGGTTTCCTTTGTATGTAACTTGTCTTTCTCTTGCGGCTTTTAGGATTTTCTCTTTATCTTTAATTCTGGACATTTTGATTATGATGTGTCTTGGTGTGGGCCTCTTTGGGTTTATCTTGTTTGGTGCTCTCTGTGTTTCCTGTACCTGGATGTCTCTTTCCTTCCTTAGGTTAGGGAAGTTTTCATCTATTATTTCTTGAAATAGATTCTCTGCCCCTTTGTCTCACTCTTCTCCTTCCGGGACACCTATAACACAGATGGTTACTCCGCTTGATGTTGTCCCAGAGGTCCCTTAGACTGTCCTCACTCTTTTTAATTCTTTTCTCTTTTACCGGTTCAGCTTCTGTAATTTCTTCTAGTCTTTTGTCCAGCTTGCAGATCCATTCTTCTGTATCCTCTACTCTGCTTTTGAGTCCCTCTAGTGAATTTTTCATTTCCAGTATTGTATTCTTCATTTCTGATTGGTTCTTTTTTATATCTTCCATTTCTTTGTTGATATTCTCACTGAGTTCATCTATTCTTCTCCCCAGATCAGTGAGCATCCTTAACACTCTTTGTTTGAACTCTCTGTCGGGTAGGTTGCTCGTTTCTGTTTCACATAGTTCCTTTTCTGGGGTTTTGTCCTGTTCCCTTACTTGGAATGTATTCCTTTGCCTTCTCATTTTGCCTCTTTCCCTGTGTAGAGCAAAGTATTAACAGCAGGAATGTCTTAGCTAAACTCCATAGAAACTTAAAATAGAGCCAGGATTAAAACCTAGATATCCTGACTCACAGTCCAAAGTTCTCTCCACTAGGAAGCAGTATCCTTACGCAAGTCACTTCCCTGCTACCCCTCTCTGAACAAATATTCTGGTCTTATCTTCAGTAAATCAAATGGTTGTGCTTATAGTTAAATGGCTAACCCCCTTGAAAATACTCTGTGGTTCCCAGAGCATACTACTTACTACATATATAACTGAGATGAAAATCCAAGTTTTAATTTGTATTTAAATGACAGTGAATTCTATACATGATAACATTAACTTGTCATTACCATTAAGCAACATGTGTTAAGTTCAGAAGTCAAGTACCATTGTTAAATAGCTCCTGGTTGTTTTGTTTGAAGAAGGCGACAAAAACAGAAGCCATGTTCACAGTGTTTTCACTGTTATCTCATGTTAGGTGTTCATAACAGGAGCACTAACTCCTTGAATTTTGAGTAGCACCAAGCACAGCACCACACATCCTGGCTGACCACTTACACTAAGCACAGCTTATTCTAGGAAGACAAAACATCACTGTGTGATTTCAGAAAATTAATTTTAGGTTTCGTTCACTCATCCTTTAGCTCAACAAATATTTATTTAAAAACTAAGGAAGTAGTACTATTTAGTGGGCTAAGAGCTCATATTCTAGAATGTCTGGGTTTGGATTCTGTCTCCACTGCTTACCAGGTCTTCGCGACTTGAGTCTCACTCAACCTGTTTTCTCATCCATAAAATCGGGATAATTACAATACTTCCCTCTTAAGGTTGTTTGAATTAAATAACATAGCATATGTAAAGTGCTTAGTACAGTCTCTGACACACAGAAAGCATTCAACCGATGTCAGCCATTATTATTATTATTACATTAAAGAACCACTTTCTAGGGCTCTCAAGGAGCTCACTATCAATCAGGAAATGGGATTCAGACACATAAATAAAAAAGTGGGAACTCTAAAGTGGTCTTAAAGAGAATGGGAGTCTAATTATGAATTTTTAAATTCTGCTATTACCCATTCAATTTTTAGCTCCCCAAGGGATTTTCCTCACTATCTGGGCCATCAATTAAAATAGGTTTGAAAAGCACTCATAATTTTCCTACATCACACCTCCTCCTCAGCAAGAAAGGCTCTGTGGATGGAAAGCAGCAAAGAACACTGGACGCTATGCAGAAAGCAATGGGCTTTCAGATGACACAAGGGCCCTACAAAATTACGAGTCACAGAAAGTTGTCTGGATCTGAAAAAAGTGACCATTTCATTGAAGATCCAGAGAAAGGAACTAAAAAAAAGGGGAAGAGGAGATTCACCTCAAAGTATTCTTCTAACCAGAAATGTAAGTTTGAGAACAGTTTATCAATCAGTTACATTACAAATGACAAATACTGCCTCATCCTCTACCACCACCACCAGAGAGAGAACAAGAGAGTGAGAGAGAGAAGGATCTAAAGAGAATCATTATGTTCTTCTTGTTAGTGCCATCGATTCCGACTCCCAGCGACCCTGTGGACAGCAGAGCAAACCCTGCCCTGTCTTTCTGCGCCATCCTCTCACCTTCCGGCGCTCTATCAGACAATGCTCTGCTGCTATTTATAGGGTTTTCTTGGCCAATTTTTTCGGAAGTAGGTGGCCAAGTCCTTCTTTCTAGTCTGTCTTAGTCTGGAAGCTCTGCTGAAACTTGTCCACCCTGGATGACCCTGCTGGTGTTTGAAACACCAGTCGTGTAGCTTTCAGCATCACAGCAACACACAGCCGCCACAGTATGACAACAGACAGCTGGTGTGGTTCCCTGACCAGGACACGAACCGGAGCTGCAGCGGTGCAAATGCCAGATCTTAACCACTAGATGACAAGGGCTGGCTAGACTTATTATGTATGCACCCTCAAATCCCCTTCTAAGCAGTGGAGAGTGCGTAAGAAAAAGAAAATCTAGAAAATGGAAACAGACTTTAATAACAGTGTCGATATAAGTCTGAAAGCTGTTCCTGGACCTGCCTTTCCCACACCAAGTGCCACTTGCATCTTACATTTATCTCATCTCATTCCTCTCTCATGCAGCACAGGTGCATTTAAGTGGAGATTTTGTGGAGATTCTGACTTAACCCAAAGGTATGTCTCCAATGATGAAATTATCAGTGGAAAAGATAGTGGGAGACAGAGCGCGCTTACCAAGCTATCCCTCACAGATATCAGCAGGCGGAGCTCCACCTGGTTAAGGCCAGAAAGCCGGCTCTGAATTCAGTTAGGAAGCTCAGTATACCATAAAAATCAGGCCCAGAAAAATACAAGATAAAATGTTGCTATCTGCCTGATTAACAGGTTAGTGCATTTTGACAATGCCCTTGGTACGATGCAACAAAGGATTCCTCTCTACCACTCAGCCATCTTGTTAGAGGAATCCTAACATGTAGGGAATACAGTTGACCCACTGCAGAGAGTACACACTTGTCTACTTGCCCCACCTGCGAGGAGGCATTTTGGCCTCAGGGACTACTGGAAAACTCCAGATACACAGGAAAAGCAAAATCCTGCCCAAGAAGAAATCGTTTACTGTCCCTCCCAACTCATTAAAGCTAATTTTGCAAATCCCAAATATCACATATGAATATTCTAATGGGTTCTATCTGGTTTTGGTTATTGTGCTTTTTGTAGGAACTAGTTTCATTAACAGATCTCTTTCAAAATAGAAAATTTTAGTTAATTTGGAATTGCTCTTGGTTTTCCTCTCTGAAGTTGAACTTTGTGTGCCCACTCTCTCCTTAAAAAGCAGTCCGCTTGCAACTGAAGTTTCTGCATATGCATGATGAAATATGCATGCATGGTGTGGACACAAAACAAGGAATGCTGGCTGGGTCTTCTCCCCAACTATAGGACTTCTCCTGGAGGGCAGAGCCTTAGTCACGCTTTAGCACTATGCCCTGTGTGTACAGCAGGCACTCAACAAATACTGACTAGACCCAGGGGAGGGATCTGATCCCGATTTCTTGGGAATTAAGTGGAAAAGGTCAAGGGAGATCTTCCTGTGTGTCCATTAGGTATGTAGGTTTATCACAGACTGAAAATGATTAGAAAAAACTAACATAGTCCTCACAATTGTGCAAGCACTAAATTTTCAAGAACTCAAGGACTAGAGCCCTTAATAATGGCGTAAACTCAGTAACAACCTTATAGTGTGAAGAAAAGTACATACATGGAACAAGAAAATTAAGAATAGATATTTAAATTTTAAAAAAACCTGAAGATCACTAGTTAAAACTACTTTCCATGATTTTAGGAATTTATAAAGTGGCATCTTGTAATATAAAAAGAAATTAAGAAAACATTAAACTGAGGTAAACATTATTTGGTCAGAAATATAGCAAACGTTATTTAAAGTAAAACATAGTTTTAAATTGTTTTTAATTCTTTGCAATTCGGATTTTCCATTCTCGATAATGCCTCCCTTCTCCATTAGTAGAAAAAAATCTAGAGCTCACTATACAACCAAAGTCAGCCTGCTCCTCAAAGCCAGCACAGACTAAGTACTAATAAGATATAAGAAAAGACATTAAGTTTATCACTAATGCTCCAAAGAGGTTCATCAAAAGATTCGAGAAGTATTTGTTGAGAATTTCACTCAGTCTAAAACGAAGCTGTCACTGATGTACCCTGTTCCTGCGCGCATGATGCAGGGAGCAAATGACCAGCTAAGACTCACCCCAACATGCAAACATGTCCTGAAATGCAGAACATCAACCACAGATAGTACAAACTGTTTCCACCATTTGCCAACCTCCATAATACTTATTTAAGAAATTCCCTCTTAGAAATTGATTAGTAAAAAGTTCAAACTATTGGGAGAGGAGGGGATGGTAAGGGGGAATTACGATATATTCGCTATTTTTCATTCCTCTCTTTTTTATTTTTTATTTTATTTTTGTGTGTGTGTGAGGAAGATTAGCCCTGAGCTAACATCTGTTGCCAATCCTCCTCTTTTTGCTGAGGAAGATTGGCCCTGAGCTAACATCCGTGCCCATCTTCCTCTACTTTATATGGGACACCTCCACAGCATGGCTTGACAAGCGGTGCATCGGTGCGCCCCCGGGATCCGAACCTGCGAACCCCGGGCCACCAAAGCAGAGCGTGTGCACTTAACCACTATGCCACTGGGCTGGCCCCTCCATTCCTCTCTTAAGGTGTTCCCCTCACTCAAGTAGCTCTGTCTGAAGCAAGCACAGGGGTGTAGAGGGGACCATGAAGAAGGCTTTTCTAAATTGTACACTACAAATGGACCCCTCAAGGGCAAGGCTATATTCCAGCCTTTTTCCACAAACTCCAAGACACACAGATATACTTTGTTGGTAATCCCCAAACAGTTCTGGAAAGTACCAAGCACAATGTGAGCATTCAGCAAACATTTAATGACAATGATAAACCTAATTAAATACACCAAATTTGGTGAATTATGAGAAACCACAAACCGAGGAGTCCTTTATTGACCGGTACAGCAGAGGGAAAGAGTAATTCTGGCCAGGATCTACCAAAGGAAAGAAGAATCCAAATGTGTTCCCTCTGATAAAGTGAGACCACAACACACTCAAGAAGTCAGTTCATAGCACAGTGCAGCTAGAGGTCCAAACAGAGCCAGCCTTCACTGGAAGGAAGCAAGACGAGGGGCGGGTAAACGCAGAACTACCTTCTGGCTATGAGAACTCAGGCTCCAGAGAGCTGCCTTCCCTCTAGAGGAAGAGCAGGGGATGAGAGACCCAAGTCAACGTCCGCCCTAACACTGGTCCCTGGATTTGAGAAGAATCATAAAACAGAGGAAATTCCCAAACCCTGCAGTATCCTTGCTGTGAAGGGTGAGTGCAACAAGGAGTGTGAAAGCACTCCGTGTTTATCTCCACCTACGAAGCCACCGGACCAATCCACGGACCCAGAACTTCTGGGCAGAAGAGAAGAGCCCACAGAGACTAGAGAATACAGGCCCTTTCCTACGTACACTCAGAGCTCACGCAGTGACAGCAGCTCATCACAGAAACGGCTTCGAAAGGCCAGACGATGCCAATGGTTACATTTAAGTCCAGCAAACAAAAGATCATTCTTTTGCTGCGTATTAAATTTTAGATTTATGCTGAACAAACGCGACAGACAAAAAGTTCAACAGAAAACCAGAAAATAAACCTTGTTTTCCCATTTGCTAAAATTAGGTTTTGTAACAAAACAGTCTAAACAGGTGTATGGACTGTTTGGAATATCTTCTAAATATCTCTTTGCATATACAAATACAGAAAGCTGTTTTTTCCATTGGTACAAGAAGACTATTTTAAAAATTTTATGCTAATACAAAATAAGGCAAACTGAATTAAATAATTAAATAGAAAAAAAAGTCTAGATTAAAACACTATAGAAGTACTGAATTGTGCTTGTGCTATTGACTTGCTACAGGACCAGGTACTACATAGGAGCTACTCTTTCACTACCTCAGGAAGAAACTCAGTACAGTCATGGGCCTCATAACTACGTTTCAGTCAACGACAGGCTGCATATACGACGGTGGTCCCATAAGATTAGTACCATATAGCCTAGATGTACAGTAGGCTGTACCATCTAGGTTTGTGTAAATATACTCTATGATGTTTGCACAACTACGGAATCGCCTAACAATGCATTTCTCAGAACTTATCCCTGTCGTTATGTGATGCATGACTGTATATCAAATTCCATGAATATCAGGGTCTAAGATAAAGACTCAAGTTTCCAAATGGCTTGTGTCATTGACTTACGACTGCTCAGTCCATACATTCTACAGCAACGTAACCCAGCATGCCTCCAACATTAATATGCATGCACACTACCCAGCTTTGGTTAAATGAAGATTCTGATTCACTACTCTGGAGTTGAGCCTGAGATCATCCATTTCCATAAGCTGCTGGTCTAGAGACCACACTTTGAGTAGCAAGGCCCTAAACCACATTTCCAAATGATGAATCAGGGTGAAAACGTGGCAGTGCTCCTATCAGGTGCTGCTGTTGCTAGGGGTGGTATCTGCTGGAAAACATTTTGGCAGCAATGGTGCCCCTATTTACTCCTCTCCCAATTTAATGATAAAGTCAATCCCTTTGTGTTCAGGAGACCCTGTGGCCACTGTAACCTCATCCCACTACATCTTGTCCCTCTTCTATTGTCTTAGGAATTTAGTTGCAGGGAGTACCAGGTGAAGAGCCCCACCTGGATGATCAGGATTTTTCTGAGCGGGTGTTGGGGTGCCAACTGGTGGAAGCTCCACTCAGGTCCTGATGCTGTGGCACTTCACTCCTTCCTTCCCTCCAGGACGCTTCCAAGAGCATCCTGAAGCAGAAGTTTCAATATCATGGGTTGCCTGATCTTGGAACACAGACTAAAAAAGGATCAGAGGAGGGAGTGGTGAGCCTGTGGAAGAGGAGGTTCCTGACTCTACTTACCTAATTCTAAAGCAGTAAGGGGTAGTTGGTGAGTGCCATCATTGGTGGTCACTTCCCATCCCTGATGCCTGACAAAGGTGAACCTGAACCCATCTGCCTTGGTCAAAAACAGCAGTGCCTCCAGGAAGCACATGTAGGGATCTTATATTTATTAGCTCCTAGAGAAAAGAATCCATTATTAGACTTTCAGATACTCGCTATCAAGCATATATTTTAACAGATGTGTTGTGTATGAAGGAAGGAGACTGCTGCCTGTAATACTAGTTCATTCATTCATTTATTCAACATATACTGAATGTTACTGAGCACCTACCATATATTGTCCTGGGTGCTAGAGATACAGTGAACAATTCCTATTTTCACGGACCTCGCATTCTAAATATACATACATAAACAGCATTCTAATTCTATACACATAATTAACTGCAATTCAATAAATGCTATAAAGAATAGGATAGGTGGCTATGAAAGCATATAATAGGAAGTACTAACTTGATGGATTAGGAAAAGCTTCCCTAAGGAAGTGACATTTAGGATTGAGTCTGATGGGTAAGTAGGTTCACCCTGCAAAAAGGTGGCCAAAGAACATATTACATGCACCAGGAAGCATCTGCAATATCTCTGAGCATGTGTGAGAAAATGAAAGAAAGCTGAGGACGCTGAACTACAGCGAGCCAAGAGGCAACTAACGAGAGAGAAAACCAAAGAGGTAAAAAGAAATGCAAAACTCTGGGCTTAATACTAAGAGCAATAGGAAGCCCCTAAGGAATGTTAAGTAAGGGCATGGAAAAAGCAGAATACAAAAGGATATTCAGAGTATAAACTCAATTATTTCTAAAAGTGTACAGAAAAATGACTAGAAGTAAATACATGAAAATGTTAAATTGTCACAATATTGTCCTGATAGAATTATGAGTAATTATTTTTCTTACGTATACTTTTTAAACTTACCAAATTTATACTGTGCATAACACCTTCTTAGAGTAAAAAAAAAAAAATCCATGCCCCCAAACACAACGTGGTACTGGCTCCCTTCTCCCCTTGCCTCACGCAACCTTTCCATCATTACACGCATTCATTTGAAGACACATCCTTGGCCTCAGACTTATTCTGCTATAAACCCTAGGTGACAACTCTTCTTTGCCCCTCTACTCTACTACCAAAGCCGTAACTCAAAGGACCACTTTTAACTGCCCTTTGGTACCAGGCCAATCCACAGTGTCTAGTTCCATCATCACATTTTCAGGGGAAAATGTCACTAAGGATACTGATGTCCAGTGAAAAGAACGAAACCTGTAAGCTTCTTAGCTGCCTGATACTTTAGCTTAAGATAGTTTATAACATACTTAAGGGGGAGGAATGGAAAAACAGCAACTCAACACAACCATGGCAGATAATTACACTAAATGTCTAATGGCTCTTATTCTACAGTCTTAGTCTGCAAACCCCTGAGTTTGGGAATTCAAGCTCTTTCATATTATGAATTTATACATATTCAGAATCATTTTATGCGACAACCCAATTATATATCTAAGTTCAAAGATCTCAACAGACAAAAAAGAGCACCTTCAAAGCTAAGCATTTCAGGTTTTCAACACTGCACTAGTTTGCAGTTTTCAAACGATGTTGCACAGCTGTCAGAGAAAAGATTCTGCTATGGAGGCCACAGGAGACCCAGAGGCACCCTCAGCACAGAGCTCGAGAGCACTCCAGAATCCAGATGTTCAGACGACTTGCCCTGACTCTAAAGCAAAGTGCTTCTTACAGTTCTAACCTCTCCTGGTTGACACTGCGTTTCTTTTCTAACAGCTAATTACATCCAATTTTCTCTTTCTTATCTGGTTTTCCTTTTTTATATCTTCCCCTTCATGTCTCCAAGCCAAACCTGAATTTTTATATATTGAAAATCTAGGATATGATGATGAACTGAAACATCAGATATGGAATTAAACAACCAAATAAAACTTACTAAGTGCTACTATGTGTTCAGATTTTTCATTTATTAAAAACCATAAAACTGGGAAGTATATAAAGAAAGGAAGATACAAGAAGGATCAGCATAAGCCTAAGGTAACACATTGATTTTATTTAATATGTGGGCATTAGAGCCCAGAGAGCCCCTCTAGTACTCCTCACTAGCACAGAATTCACTCACTTTCAATATCCCACACATCTTGTCCAACTTAAACTTACCTGTATGACTTATAATGCAAATTGAGACCTTCCAAACCATCCATTCCAATTGCTCTTAATAAATGTTGCTCAAGCATTTTTTAAGGGCCAAGGAAAGCAGAGATTCTTTAGGATGTATGGTAAAAGCTTTGGAGGCAGTGGGGTGGCAGTGAGTGGGCAGTATGCATCATTGGTAAATATAGAGTATTTGTCAATTTTTGTTTTGATATCAAAATTTTAAACATATACTACTGCTTTTGATATGGAAAGAAACTCTGAATTAATTTAAGGTGGAAACTGGGTTGGGAGTGTATTAATAAAGTTGGGTTTTAGTTCCAGCTCCACTACTTAAAATTTAAGTGATCAAAAGCTGGTTACTGAACTGTTCTAGGCCTCAGCTGCCTCCTCTTGAACAATCTTGTGCAGCAGTGGTTCTCAAATGGACCTTACATTCTAAATGCATTCTAACAATACATACACAAACAACTCTGATTCTACAACATAATTAATTGTAATTATTGCCACCCATAGGACATTTGGAAAGGTCTGGAATCATTTTTGGTTATCATAACCAAAGGTGCTGCTACTGGTATTTAGAGGCCAGGGAGGCTGCTAAACATCCTAAAATGCACAACATAGCCCGGCATAACAAAGGATTATCCAGTCCAAAATGTGAACAGTACCAAGGTTGAGAAACCCTGTCTTCCAGTATCTTTCAGCTCTAAAATTCTATAACATATGTCTGTGTGAGTTGAGAGGGGCAAATATTACCTTTATGAGTAGAAAACTTAACACAAAAGGATTAAAGGACTTGCTGAGATCATGTTGTAAATCGGTGGTAAAACTTGGGTCTCCTGATAACCAGTCCAGTTACTGAGAAATTAGAATTGGCCTATAAGACAGTTCCTTCTTCCACAGAAGTCCAACATGAACAACCTTTAAAGGAAGAGGAAATTTTTTAAAAGTATCTTACCTAGCTAGGTCTGTAACAAGACAGATTCCAATACTTGGCTCTCCAAGGGGTACCTCTAACTTCTGAACAGTAATTAATCTTCCAGACTCTCAAGGCTTCAACTACCGCTTTGAAATGAATATGAATATAATCTGTGAGAGAGAGCTGGGTGGCCAGAATTTAATGCCATATTGCTCTGGTTTAATGCCTAACATATGGTTTGTGTCAGCATTTTTTGAAAACTATATAATCTTCAGGTCTTAAACCCAAAGGTTTTTTATTTTTTGAGCTACAGTTATCTTTCATTCCCCCCTACGTTTTCTTAAAATACAAAAGAAAAAAAATATGCCTTTCATCTGAAAGGCTCCTAACATTACATGGCACTCTGATCTCAGGACATGAAACTCTGTCGCTTCACTTCTCTAGGTGTTTGGAAAAAGGCAATACTAAAACTCTCAGGTGGAAACAGCCCATGGAACATGGAGGCCTATTTATTCATATGGCATTTTCGTGTCCTGAACTCATCCATTCTTTAATAGCTAGTTATCTAATAAGATGTTTACTTTTAATGTAAACTCACTGATTTATATTGGTAGCTCCTTTACTTAAAGATATGCTGGAATTTCCAATGAAACTTTCTATTATTCAAAGTTCGCTAGTTCAGGCATGAAAATTTCCCCCAGGCATAAGAGGTCTAATCTTTTCTACAAATATCATTGAACCACTTTTTTTTTTGGTGAGGAAGATTGGCCCTGAGCTAACATCTGTTGCCAATATTCCTCTTTTTGCTTGAAGAAGATGGTCCCTGAGCTAACATCTGTGCCAGTCTTCCTCTATTTTGTATATGGGACGCCACCACAGCATGGCTTCATGAGCAGTGTCTAGGTCCACACCCAGGATGCACCTGCAAATCCCAGGCCGCCAAAGAGCAAGTGAACTTAACCAGTATGCCACCGGGCCAGCCCTGAACCACTTTTTAAATCCAAAGATGTCAAAGATAAATTTTTGTTCTTTACTCTTAAAACTTAAAACTAGATTTTTGGGGTTTTTTTTAAGAAAAGTTCAGGACAACAATCTGTACTTTAGATGAAATGTCTTTCCTACATAGAAAAAATAAACTTAAAAACTTGCCATTTCATCAAAATAAGCCATCAGGGAAGCTTTAATATGAGAAAGTTCCTCTAAATTACGATTGTAACCTAAAGTTTTGGAGAACCAAAGGAGTAGTGAAACTCTAGAAACCACAGGGAATAAAGCAAAGAATGACAACAGTTTACATTTGTATAGCATTTTATAATTTACAGTACACTTTCACACACAATCCCATTTGATTCATATCACAATCCTATAAAGTAGGTATTATACTGTCCTCTCTGCAGATTAAGAGAATAGGGATCAGATATGCTAGGAGACAATTACAACCTCATAACTTCAAAATATCAGAAGTCAAAGCGGAAACCAGGTCTTCTGACTCTAAATTATTTTAAAATAAAGATTAAGAAACATACAAATTAGACCATGGTTTCTCATCTGTCAAGGCTGCAATATGTTTGAACAGAAATACTTGTCAACCTCCTTCTAAAATAGCTAGTGAAGGCCCTGCCCCTTTCTCAAACCCAAAACTAAGGAGCAGACGCCTCCTTACGCTGCACTGTTCCCTTATCAACAAATAACTGTATACCTATTTCAAACACTACACTAGGCATCAGACAAGGCTTCTATTCTCAAGCCACACACTACTTGAAGAATCAAGGCACACAAATAGGAAAACTACATTGTCATTAATGATTTAAATTAGTAGGTCAATATAACGTCAATGGACATGATTCCAGAAAGACTACAATTGGGGTGAATCCAAGTTTGGTGGAGCCTGATGCTGATTCAGTTTTGAGTCCCTCATGAGGAAAAATACAAAATTATGAATACAAAATTAAGTACAAAGTAGATATTTATTAAAAATGAGAACAGAAATCACAAAAAATTATAAATGTAAAAAGCAGGCAACACAAATATCACAAAATCTAGAAAAATAATATTTTTATAAACTCCTTCGTACTCTACAATCTTTCCTACATGTTTTAGGATTTCTGATCACTTTGTCATATGCCAATGACTTTATAATATTGTCCATGGAAATAACAGCATGCTAATTAAGACTTTCTTTTAGGATGGTTAATCAAAAAATTTAACATTAATATTAATACTTTAGAAAAGTTTCTTTCCACTTCATAATTCATTATTCACTATTGGTAACACAGAAAAATGAAATATTCATTATGGGAAAATCATGTAAAGTGTTAAGGATTGTTGTTAAATTTGGGAAAACCTCTACCTCAAGTTTCTTTCACATTTAAACCGTAAGATTTCAGGGCATTTCAAGTTTTCTTGTAGAATGACTAATCCTTAATACTCTTTGACATGAGAAAACTCACTGTCGGCTTTTTCAACCACAACCTCACTACAATAGCATGAAAGGGGCTCAAAAGTGGTCTTCACAGTGAACCCTACCACTTCTGTCACAATCCAGGAAGTCAAACACTATGGCAGAAGATTCCTGGAAGCCATTCCTCACTGAGATGGTCTGCAAGGACAACTGTACAGAGTAGTGACTGGACCACATAAACAATCCCCCAAGCCAGAGTCAGTGTGCTCCCAACTCCCCTCAGCTGAGAAAAATGCCTGCGGCCCACCATACAATGCAACCCATCATAAGGAGAAGTATGACAGGGGAAGGCAGAGTGGAAAAGAAGAACAGTCTTAACTGACTGGAGCTAAGGCATCTAATGTTTGCAAATTTGAGGACACCTTGCTAGGAAGAAATTCAGGGCCTCAGAAGGGGTCCCTTCGTAAGTGAGGAGTCCAAAAGCCTAAGTCTGATAAGCTTCACTTTAAATTTGCCTCTGAATAATTACAGATCAAATGAATTGTAGTAAAGTAGCGATAAGAGTAGTAGCAGCAGCAACCGTTAGTAATAACAGTAAATCTCTACCACCTATTGACAAAAAATAAAACCCAACACTGAGAGCTTATTATTATGCCAGGCCCTCTGCTAAGCACTTGACATAAATTATGTAATTAATTTTAACTTTGCTGTATTAATTAGTATTTTCGTTACCATTTATTTAGATACTTTCATAGGAGCTTTACATATAGTCACTGGTTTGCAAAACAATCCTATAAAGTTATACATTATTACTCTTCTTTTATAGGTGACAAGTCACACAGCAGAGCTGAGATTCAATCCTCGGTCTAGCTCATGCTCTTCCTGAGAAACAGGAATTCAGAAGAGGAAGAGATCACTCCAGGCTGAGATCTAAAAAAGGCTTTACAGAGAAGAACATTAAGCTGGGTATTAGGGAGTCAGTAAGAATGAACAGGAAGAGGATGCTCTGCATTGGGGGTAGATGGACCATGATAACAAAGCAGAAGCGGCAATAAACAAGGGTTATTCAGAAGACAGTGATGAAATAATTCTACAGAGCCAAAGACCATGCTCCAAATCTTGTGATTGCCCAAAAAAAAGTGAATTAATTAAAGTTTTACGATCAATTTTCTCCTTATTACATAGTCATAATCTCGTAAAAGAAAAGAAAAAGCAATATTTCTCTAGACTCCAACTCCTCCATGGAAAGGGCAGATGTAGACATGCAAAGAAGTGACTTGTCTCTGTCATCCTGAAACCCAAATCCAGATTCCTCCCTTGAAGGCAAGGCAGCGGCTTCCACTGGAGACTAAGGGTTGACAACCAAGCATATCACATTGTTATTCCACTACAAATGAGGTCTAGAAAAGGGGAAGTCAGGAAGATTAAAACTGGAGCTTCTAAACCACAGTTACATTTTCTTCCTCAAGGTTTCATTAGACGTAGCTTTAAAACACATGAACTAAAAGGTGCTGTTCACACATAAGAACAGAAGCACCCAAACTTTTAACAGGTTTTATTTACTCTACACATAGGAAAGGTACGTGACAAGAAGAGCACAAAAAGTAAAATCTGTGAGTTGAAGTGAGAACAAAACACAAAAACATACTCCTCCTCAAAAAAGTTACCAGACTCTGAACTCACTGTAAGGAACAGTTTCTTGTAATTTGCAAACAGCAAACACACATGGGATTTTAGCTACAGGATAACAGTAGGAGAAAATATTTGTTCTGGCTGCAATGAAGTCCAAACCCCTCATCCAGTGTTATGAAACGTCCTCTTAGGCCTCTTCTCTCAGCACTGTTGCCTAAGTCAGAGAAAGAGAGAGCACCAGGGAGAAAAAAGAGACAGAGCAAGACCCACTATAAACGGACACCAGAGGAAGGTGCAAGAGGAACTCCACCAATAATGTCACCTCAGCATTTCACTCTGTTTTTCATATGGCTTAACTCTGCACACCTCCTGGAGCCATACTAACAGATGATGCATTGTAAAAATCATAGAATTAAGCACCTCTAAAATTACACGTATACTTCGTTTTTCCATTGAAATCGGTCTTCACTCTCTGCTACCTAGAGAGTAATTTAAATTGGAAATGTATAGAGAAGATGACCAGATGTTTGACAATAACAGCCATCACCCACAAAATAGTCTAACAGAAAAGTCAGGCTATAACAGAATTAACGGAAAGAAAAAAACAACAGAATAATAAAATAACACTTTTGTATACCACTCCTGAACTCCACGTGCATTACCATTTACTTCACAAGACATTCATTCTAAGGATGTGTCCCCCATAAGGATCCTGAGCCCTATAGCAGGCTTCTCAACCGGAAGTGCATAAATGATCTTCTGAGGGGTTGTAAACCCCCAAAAATAGTATACAAAAATTTTCACAGATGTATATAAAAGTACTTTTTGAAGGCAAGGGTCCATAGCTTTCATCATTTCCTGTAAGGTATCCCTAACATAAGCTACTTTACAGAGGTACCCTCAAGTTCTGAAACAGTGCTTAAATATTTGTTCTTACTGAACAACTGCTCTAGAGATCCACAGCTAAGGTTCTACACCCATTCTTTATTACCAACGGACTTAAAAGCTAGACCAAATATGGTCAGAGTGAAAACTTCATACCTGATACTAGGAAATCAAATCGAATTAAGATACCAATCCAACCAAATAGCTATCCATTTCTTCTTCATGGTAAACAAACACAGGAACTCTTAAAACACTACATCTAGTAAGTAAGGTTGTAGTAGATTAAAAAAAAAAAAGTTCCGAAAGATGAACTTTCTTTTGCAACCTCTTAGAGTGGAAGAAGGTTTCTTGGTTTGAAACACTTGGCTCTAAAGTGCTCTAAAACACTTCTAAACTTTCACAAGAGGAAGGGATTTCTGTGAACGAGGTTTTCAAAACCTTCAAATGCACTTTTAATTAACAAATAAACTAATTCAACTAATCCGTTAAAAATTCTCTTTTTCCCATAAAATCACTTCTTTGGATCCGAAACTCATATAGCTAAACTGAGTTATCTAATAAGGGGAAAGAAATGTGGATGTTTGGGTGGTAGTGAGAGAGATGGTGTTTAAATCACTTTCAAGTGATCTGGATTAAAACCAATATTATTTCCCCAAGATCCAAAAATGAATCACATGCAAAGCTGGGAAATAAACTCAGGAGGCCTAACACCCACAATGCTGTGCTCCCTCCTTCACCCAGAAAAGCATCTGAAAGGCTACAGACAATGGAGACTTCCTGAGATGCACGGGGCAGTTCTCCTCCTCACACTACAAGGGCTGAGCCTTTCAGAGAACCAGCATTTCATCTTAGATTCAGATTTCAGCTGGAACGCTCAAAGTTACCTTTATACTTTGCCTCTAAAGGTCTGTTACTGGCAGAGTAAGTAGTTGCTGTTTCAGGGGCCTATCTAGTGTGGAACAGCTGTAATTCTACAAATTTTAAGTTGTTGTATCTCAAAGGATAGATGGTTGCTTCTCAGGTAAACTGATCTGAGGACAGAGATTATAGTTGCATGATTGGGTATATCTTTAAAATAGTGTAGCCCCATCCTTAAAAGCAGTGATGCTTAGCAAGAAACATCTGACCTCTCCCCCTAAGCATATAAGAACCTCCATGGGGCCATACGTGCTCTGAAAAAAAACATAGCCAATATTTTAATTTTATTTTATAGTTGAAAAATGAGAACAAAAGCATTACCTTCATAATATGAACATTTAAAGAAAGGTGTGTATTATTATGTTAATCAAAAGGGAGAATAAGTAATTAAGTAAAGCTGAGATTCCTGTCTCCAGCAGTGTGGTGGATGCAATAATCTGAAAGGCCTTTGCACCCCAACAACAAGATCCTATGTACACCAGAGTTTTTACTACATCTCCGGGCTCATAGGAAGTGGGAGAATCTTTAAAAAGGCAAATAAAATAGCTGTGGGCTGAAACCAGAAAGAAATAACATGGTAGGGTGTGACCCTCAAGGCAAATGCTCATTTTTAATACTTCAGTGGGGAGACTGTGCCCTTGGCCAGCAGAAAGGTAGAGAAGCTGAGCCTGAGATTTTCAAATAATGCCAGAGACCCTGAAAAGAGTAAAGCCACCCAGGTGCCACCCAGTGGAAGCATACTCTCTCACAAGAAGCATCCTCAGGCCAGGCCCAGATTTGCACAGATTGTGATCAACCAAATACCAGCTTCTGAGTAAAGAAAACCAAACCACGATAAGTAAGAGTCATAAGAAACAACAAACATTCGATTTAGATCCCCAAGAACTTCAGATATTTGAAGTATCAGATACAGAATATAAAGCAGCTGTGCATGAAATGTTTAAAAAATAAAAAAGGAGTAAAAAAACGAGCAAGCAAAAGAGACCAGATTATTTTAAAAAACACAAGAGAAATTTTAGAAATGAACAATATAATTGGTAAAAAAAAGAAAACACACTAGGCATTGGCTAAAGAACAGATTAGTTACATCTGGAAAAGGAAACAGCTGTAAAGCAAAGCTAAATAAATAACCCAGAACAGCACAAAGAGGGAAGAATATGAAACTATGACAGAAAAGTTAACAGTCCAGGAAGATAGAATGACTGAATATATCTAATCAGAGTCCCAGAAGGAAAAAATTAAGAAAATAGAAGCTAGGCAGTATTTGAAGAGATAATACCTGAGAATTCTCAGGAAAGATATAAACTCATAGATACACAAGGTATAATAAATTAACAAGGAGAATAATTAAAAAGAAATCCACTCTAGACACAGTGTAACATTTCAGAATGCCAAAGACAAAGAGAAGATCTTTAAAGCAGCTGGAGGGAAGACAGGCAACCTAGAAAAGATTGACAATATGACTGATGTAGACTTCACAACACTAACAATAGAAACCAGAAAGCATCAGCGTTATACAGTCCAGGCTCTAATACAAAATAACTGTCAACCTAATATTATGTATCTAGTAAATCTGTATGTCAAGAACAAGATTACAACAAATATATTTTCAGACATAAATACAGTCATGTGCTGCATAAAGACGCTTCAGTCAACGACGGACCACATATACAACAGTGGCCCCATAAGACTATAATTGACCTGAAAAATTCCTACTGCCTAGTGACATCTTAGCCATAGTAACACTGTAGCAAGAGAAAAGGAAACTGCAGGAGAAGAAAAAGAAGAATCCCCAAGAAAATTCACAGTGAAGGGTTTAGCAGAAGCTTCTGCTGTATACCTCAACAACCTCCTCAAAAAGTTTGCAAATATGTACTCAACACTGAAAGGTTTTCATTAATAGAGAGGAATGTTCAGGGTGCATTATCTGCTTACAAGCAAATCTATGATAAAAAAAGAAACAAACCAAGCAAACCACCATGGACATATTTCTGAAAAGAGTGACACCTCCTCAAGAAGAGCCTCAGGCAGGTCCCTCAGGAGGTATTCCACAAGAAGGCATTGTTATCCTAGGAGATGACAGCTCCATGCGTGTTATTGCCCCTGAAGACCTTCCTGTGAGACAAGATGTGGAGGTGGAGACAGGGATACTGATGATCCTGACTCTGTGTAGGCCTAGGCTAACACGTGGTTTGTGTCTTAGTTTTTAACAAAAAAGTTTAAAAAGTAAAAAAAATTTAAAATTTTAAAAATAGAAGTGCCGGCTCCGTGGCTTGGCGGTTGGGTGCGCGCGCTCTGATGCTGGCGGCCCGGGTTCGGATCCCGGGAGCGCCCCGAGGCACCACTTCTCCGTCCAACGCGAGGCCGAGTCCCACGTACAGCAACTGGAAGGATGTGAACCTATGACATACAACTATCTACTGGGGCTTTGGGGGGAAAAAACTGAATAAATAAAATCTTTAAAAATAGAAAAAAGCTTATAGAATAAGGATGTAAAAAAGGAAAACAGGGGCCAGCACCATTGGTTAAGTTCAGCACACTCTGCTTCAGCAGCCTGGGTTCGCAGGTTCAGATCCCAGACCTACACCACTCGTCAAGCCATGCTGTGGCAGCAACTCACATACAAAATAGAGGAAGAATGGCACGGATGTGAGCTCAGGGACAATCTTCCTCAAGCAAAAAAAGAGGAAGATTGGCAACAGATGTTAGCTCAGGGCAAATCCTCCTCAGCAAAAAATATATATATATATTTTTGCTCAGCTGTACAATGTGTTTGTGTTTTAAGCTGTTATTACAGAAGAGTCAAAAAGTTAATAAATTAAAAAGTTTATCAAGTAACCAAGTTACAGTAAGCTGTTAATTTATTATTGAAGAAAGAAAAACATTTTTTTATAAATTTAGTGCAGCCTAAGTGTCCAGTCTTTATAAAGTCTACAGTAGTGTACAGTGATGTCCTAGCCTTCACATTCAGTCACCACTCACTCACTGACTCACCCAGAGCAACTTCCAGTCCTGCAGGCTCCATTCATGGTAAGTGCCCTGTACAGGTGTACCATTTTTTATCTTTTATACCATATTTCTACTGTACCTTTTCTATGTTTAGGTATCTTTAGATACACCAATACTTACCATTGTGTTACAAATGCCTACAGTATTGAGACAGTCACATGCTGTACAGGCTTGTAGCCTAGAAGCAAGAGGCTATACCATATAGCCTAGGTATGTAGTAGGCTATACCATCTAGGTTTGTGTAAGCACACTCTGCAATGTTCATACAATGACAAAACTGCCTAATGACTCATGACTGTAAAAATGAATTCAACATCAAGAGACCTACCCTAAAGAAGTGACCTTGAACTATTCTAGTAGCTTCCTAACCAAACTTGCCTCTCCAATCTTCTTGAATATCAGATTAATACTTCTAAAATCATTTTGATCGTATCACTTCCCTGCTTCAAAATGCCACAAAAATTTCTAGAACCTACATAATAAGGTCCAAATTTCTTAGCATGGCATTGAAAGCACTGTACAATCTAGTTGCTCTTGTGGGAGATCAAGATTTGGCCACCCTGAAATCTATCTCTTTACCTTGGTTACTTTCTCTAGGGACATTTGACCTCCCCCACTAACTGCCTAAAGAATTTGACATGGTGGCTCCTTCCTGGAACAGATCTATCATGATGGCTATAAAGATAATGTAGGATAGAGATTACAATAGAAAAGGCACCAACAAGCCCATCTTATCGGAAGTTCTGTCTCTCTGGCCATATGCTCTGGATGGCCCTGCGAGGAGTTACCAGACCATCATTTACAAGGGAAGTCTCCATTTGTAAAGGTATCTCCCTCTCTGTATTGGGAAGAGAGGGGATGACCTCATTTCTAGAGACTTATCAATGTGGAAGGTGAGGCCTTAAAACTGCATAATAAACCTTACTCTTGTTTACAGTGCTTTAGTGATAATCTCCTGTAACTGACACCCCCACCCCCAACATCCTCCTTGTCTTTGATTGGACACGGTATTTAAGACAAGAATTTCTGCTACTGTGTTGAGAAACGCAGTGTCCCTGCTTTCTCCCATGTATACATGTTATTAAACTTGGTATTATTTTCTCCTGCTAACCTGTCTTGTTCATTATTTGGCCAGCCATAAGAACCTTAAGGGAAAGGGCAGAGGGAGATTCTCCCTCTTCCCCCCTGACAGTTTTGGCGTAGTCGGCAGGATCCACACTGGCTAGAGAAGACCTGCCTTCTCCCTGGACTACTGAAGATGATGAGACACGGGAACGCCTGACGAAAGCCGGCAAAAGGTAAGGCTTCTTACCACGTCAGCCTCCCGGAATCTCTATCTGCGGAGTCCAATGGAAAGAAATGGTGAGAATTTTTTCTCTTTCTAAATTTAGATTGGCAGGAGGAAATATTTGGGAAGCTAGTTTCTTGTGCTTTTAGTGACTCTTGGTTTAAATTTGGTAGAGTACTCTTGGTTTTCATCTTGATCCCTTTTCCTCCCAGAGTAGTCTCTGTCTTGTTCTGTGTCCTGAGATAACTTGGCTTTGTGACCAGCGAGAATCTTCTCCTTGGTCTCCACCATACGGAAGGTGCATTTACCGGGGTGCACTTTGGTGGCCAGTCGAGTAGACTGGGGTTCCGAACTGTCTCTTTGTCCAGCTGTGCCAAGCTCTCAGGGGAGTTTGTCATAAAGGGCCCAGTCCATAAGGGCTTTTGTCATCTTAACCTTCGTTGCTTGTTAGTGCTGGAAAAATCCCATTCCAGTATCACCTTCCCGGTGTCACAGATTAGCGGGTCTGTGACTGGAGGCGTCCCACACTATTGTGGGAGACCGGAGACACCGTTTTCACTACACCATCCTTACCGCCCGTGCAATGAAGGTCTTTACTTTCCCTGAATATCTTCGGGAGTGAATTCTGTGGATCACAGGGGCTACATCATCTGCGCCCTCACCAGGGACGCCTCTTGCATCCATGGTAGATTTATTCTAAGCGTGGAAAGTCACCTCCAGGTCTTTCCTTAAAAAGGCTTATTGGATTGAGTCACTATTGGAATAAATATACAAATGAAGATCCTACTCGTCAATGGCCAGACGATGGATCCTTTGAATTGGGAAAACTTCTAAATTGGGGGGAAAAAAACGATTTGAGAGCTCTCACATAATTATTTATTTGGTACCTAAGAAAAGGCCAGAAAAGGAAGGGAAAAATTTGACTAGCCTTAAGACCTTGACTCAGGTTACAACTGAATTGAGAACATGTAAAAGTGTAAGTGTTGATAAGATTATAAAGGTTGGAATGTTTGAACTCATTTTATATAGAGGTTACATTAACTTTGCCTGAGTATGTTTTAAAATGTCTGACTGGGCATGCATCCCTTGTCCAAAATTAGAAGACCAAGACCTATTGATAAAAAGCTTAATGATAACTATGTTTAAATGTATAAGAGATGATAAAATTTACATGAAATTTTGTAGGAAAAAACTGATGTTATTTCTATTACAGACTGGTTAACAAAAATAGTAATTTAAATGATGGCTAATTTTATCTGAAGTCTTATGAAGTCTTGTATGCAATCTAAATAATTATTGGGAATAAGTAACTAAATAGTCGTGAAAAAGATGAATGTTGGGTGAACTTTAAACAATAATTATGTGTTATGGTGGTTACAGCTTTCAAACTCTTTTTGGTGACTTAAAACTTTAGAGTTTTGCTAAATTTTATGATAAAAATTCAGTTGAGTAGATCATTTCCAAATAAGATAAGATATTAGACATTGATTGCTAAACTTACGTTTGTCTACATTTGGCTTTTCATTACAGGAAAACTAAAAGGTGTTTTGGGTCTATTGGTAAACATGTGTTTTATTAAAAGATTGCACTATAAAGTAACGTGTTTCCAGAAGTTATGAAGTGTTTATAAATTTTCCAAGCCACAAGATACTAATGTAAAAGAAAGTTTATAATTGTTTACTTAGTTTTTACTTAGAAATTAAGGTTTCTAATAGTTAAAATTTCTAATTAATATACGTGATTAAAGCTACTAAAAATTAAGAAAAATATGTCTGTGTACAAGGACAGTAAGATGTATAAAAAAGATACAAAGAATGAAAATATTTTGTTTGATTGATTAAAAAAGATAAATTTGTCCTCAAGTACTAGGAGGGAAAAAAAAGACATGGGACAAATTCTGAATGTAAAAAGAAAGTTATAGGTTTGTGGAAGAGGAATTCTGGAAAAGGAGTTTTTGTATGGTCAAGTTGGCTAACATTGAAATAAATTTAATTAAGTAAATGAGTTTTAATAGCAGAAGTAAGCTGGTGCAAAATTAAAATTTGGTCTTCTGTCTCTTAAAAGGATAATTTGCTTAAACTTGATAAAGAGGTTATAAAAGATTTTTCTTTACCTTTGAGTAAATCTACCTAAAAGACAGAAAATCTATGTTTTGTTAAAATAATTTCCTGTGTTCAAAAGACTGAGGTGTCTCTACTAAGGCTTTTTGGAATGTTAATGCTCTGTTTGCTTTGACTTTTTATATTTTTGACAAGCTCCCCAAAATTCATATCTTAAATAAAGTCTTTTTTTTTACTTTTTTTCTTTGGGAATTTTCAAAGGGCCCTGGAACTTCTCAAAGAAATTTGCTCTCTGCCTATAAAGAGAAAGATACTAAACTTATTAGGCTTATTCAGTATGTTAAACTACATGGAAAGCATTGTCAGACAAGTGATGATAAACCTTCTCAGGTGGTATTATGTGGGCAAATGTTATTGACATAGGTGTTTTAAAATTGTATAACATTACTGAAATTCTGATCTGTCCTGGTTATCAGTCATAATTCTGGTTATTATTATTTTAAAGTGTTGTATGTCACAAAATTAACCAAATTTCTTTGTCAATTGCCATTTTGAGGTCTAGTTGTTTACAGACTTATTTCTTTGCTCTAATGCTTTTACAAAATGTTTCAACTTCAGAAAAATTCATGCAAAGGACTCTGACATTTACACTGAAGTACAGGCTTCTGATAAACTTTCTGATCATAAAACTGAACTGGGTAAGAAATTACAGAAATCTGATGGAGAGACTGATAACTTCATGGAGCTGCTAACAAAAAGATTGGGATCAAGAATGGATTACACAGGACTAAATGAACTGATAAGGTTGATTATAATTTTTATGATTTTTCATTTGAAGTATTGCTGAATTTTTAATGTTTTGTTTTTTGAGATTTAAGGAAAACTTTTTCTCTTTTATCCCGAGATAGCTATGACTTATAGCAATTTGGTAAATGATACTTGTGTAAGTAAAATGGAAATATTTATCTTTTTCTCTCTACCTGATCCCTCCAGGATTTGGAAACTCTTAGTAAGTGAGTATTGTTGTTTTCATGGCAATATAGTTATTTGCATAAGTTCAGTAAGAATCTGTTCTCCTTATAACAGGACACAATTGGAAATACTGGTTATATTACCAAGGTTGTGACTGGAACATCATATTTGCGATATAACCATACAGCTTTTGAGGAATGAAGATTGGACTTTATGGAATAAAGCCACGTGGAAATATTGGCCTGGTACCTTATGTTCCAAGCAGCACTTACCAGGATAAGTAAAGAATGTCACTTACCTGGCAGGTACAAGGAACCTCGAAATATTTTGGGGAAACCTCGGAAGAGAGGAATTCACCCAAATCTGTAGGTATTGCAGGCAAAGTCTGATGACAAAATCCTTGGCTTGGCTTTCCTGGCCTCGAGAGGCCTATGAAGTTCAATCTGAGATTCCTTATAAAAAGTTCCAGCAAAGCAGATTTAAAAGAGCCTATGTGATCAATTGCTATTCTTGCTGTACTTATGTAAATAATTGGGCCAACTCTATTGGAACTAGACTTATTTTGCAAACTAGTTAGTTTTAATTTGGCTATCTTTGATAAAAATGAGGGTGATTTTAGAGAGAAAAATTATATTTCAGTAAAAACTATAGTATACATTTGCGGATATTAGATCCTAGTTTTGTTAATTGTCTTTTAAGGTTTTTGTTTTATATCTGTTGACTGGACTGGATCCTGATTTCTTCTAGTCTCCTGAAATATCTGGCTACAGATATCCAAACTAACATTTTTGATTTTTTCCATCATTTTCATTTGAAATCACTGAAAACTGAACCTGCCCTTTTTCCTGAAGCCTTACAAACTGAAGCTGATGGACTTGATATAAACTTAAGAGATGACCTGACGACACCATCAGAGACATTTTAAACTGCAAAAGATACTTTGCCGCTGACATCTAAAAATCTTAACTGGCTGTCCTCTTATCTCAAACTTGTTTCTAATTTGCTCCAACCATTAACCTTGTTTTTCTTTTTGTTTACATAGAAATGCTTCCATTAAATACTTGATTGCTTGCTTCCATAATATAGGGGTAACCTTGAGAGCCCACCTGCATCACCACCTTCCAAAATGAACTTAACTGATCTATTATCAGGACTAAGAAATGTGTTCAGTGAGATGAAACAATCTACCAACTCAGCTTCTGGACTATGAAACTTCTTTAAGTTTCAAAAGGACTGTGAAACTTGTAGTTTCAAAGGCGGGACTGTGGGAGATCAAGATTTGGCCACCCTGAAATCTATCTCTTTACCTTGGTTGTTTTCTCTGAGGACATTTGACCTCCCCCACTAACTGCCTAAAGAATTTGACATGGTGGCTCCTTCCTGGAACAGATCTATCATGATGGCTGTAAAGATAATGTAGGATAAATGTTACAATAGGAAAAGCACCAACAAGCCCATTTTATGCAAGTTCTGTCTCTCTGGCCACATTCTCTGGATGGCCCTGCGAGGGGTTGCCAGACAATCATTTACATTTATAAGGGAAATCTCCATTTGTAAAGGTATCTCCCTCTCTGTTTTGAGAAGAGAGGGGGATGGCCTCATTTCTAGAGGCTTATCAATGTGGAAGGTGAGGCCTTAAAGCTGCATAATAACCTTACTCTTGTTTACTGTGCTTTAGTGGTAATCTCCTGTAACTGACCCCCCCCATCCCCAACATCCTCCTTTGTCATTGGCTGAACATGGTATTTAAGACGAAAATTTCTGCTATTGTGTTGAGAAACGCAGTGTCCCTGCTTTCTCCCATGTATACATGTTATTAAACTTGGTATTATTTTCTCCTGCTAACCTGTCTTGTTAATTATTTGGCCGGCCATAAGAACCTTAAGGAAAAGGGCAGAGAGAGATTCCACCTCTTCCCCCAACACTCTCCGATGTTCTCTTCGATGAGCAATCTGGCTCCTCAATTTACCAGCTGTGACCTTGGGCTGGGTAATTAACCCGCCTGAGCCTCAGATTCATCATCTGCAAAAGGAAACCTATAACAACTGGCTGCTATTATTCACAGTAGCCAAGAGGTGGAAGCAACCCAAGTGCCCATGGACTGATGACTGGATAAAGAAGATGTGGTATATATACAATGGAATACTACTACTCAGTCATAAAAAAAAAGACAAAATCATCCCATTTGCAACAACATGGAAGAACTTGAGAGTATGATGTTAAGTGAAATAAGCCAGACAAAGAAAGACAAACACCGCATGATTTCACTCATATGTGGAAGATAAACAAACACATGGACAATGAGAACAGATTAGTGCTTATCAGAGGGGATGGGGGTGGGGTGGGGTGGGCAAAAGGGGCACATATATACGGTGACAGATAAAAATTAGACTATTAGTGTTGAGCACCATGTAGTCTACAAAGAAACTAATAAATAATAATGTACACCTGAAATTTAACAATGTTATAAGCCATTATGACCTCAGTAAAATAATTTTTTTTTAAAAAACTGGCTCCTGATGTCACCTACTAGGTGCCTCTGGAAACTCAGAGGTGCGTTTGGAAGCAATTAACTGTTTTTCCAAGTTGTTTCTTTTCCTTTTGTGTGTTAAGGAGATGTAACCACCAGCCATCCTGAAACTGACCAAGCAAGGCACTCAAGCTATGGCCATGACCTTTGCCTTGTTTTTAATGCAAAGATCTCTCCAAGAGGACCTCAGGCCTCATTAAGTGGAAGCATGTTCTCCAACTGAGCCTGGGCAAGCAAAATACCCCCCTCTCCCTTTTGAATATTCATTCCCCAACCAAATACAAGTTCCTGCTTTTCTTTGTTCCAGGACACCACGACTTTGGAAATGATTCCTCATGGCCTCCTATTTGCTGCAAATACACTTTACTTTGAGACAACTTCCACTGGTGTAGAGTCTTATTTAACTCACCAGGAGGCGAGCCCACTTGGTTAGGTATCACTGAGATCAATTAAGATAGCCCAGGTAAAGCCGTCAGCACTATACCTGGCACACAGTTTTCAAGAAATGGGAGCTGTTATTATTTATCATTATAATAACTCATTGGTCCCAAAACACAACATATGCTTTCCCAACTCCACACCTTTGCTCATATTATTTCCTCTACTTTCCTGGCTCTCAACACCTCCATTCCCCCAAATCTGCACTATGTAAATCAAAATTATCCCTACAAGTCCAGCTCCTTCTTGAAATTCTCCTCTACCAAGCCAACCCAGAGTAAGTGCTCTCACTTCTAGACACATAAACATTTACCAAAATGCTACTCAGTTAACAATCACAAATTGCATGTTCCTTCTGGTCTGGGGAGGCACTTACCTAGGATTCCCCTAGTTTACTCACGGACAGCTTTACTGCTGTGAAAACAAAGAGGGTCAAATAAACATGGATTGGCTGATTAAGTTCCAGCACCCTGAGAGAGATACTTGACAGGAAAAACACGGCAAAAAAAAAGACACACACACAAAAACAGCCGTCTTAGGATGTGCTGCATTCTTCATAATCCCCCAGACACCTGCACTTCATTCTGAAGACATTAAATATTTTCCTTTGAGAAAGACATCCAAAAAGGAAGTCTGTGGTGGGCAGGAAGAAGTGATAAGGATACACCGGCTGACAGCTCACTTCAGGAAACGTCTTTCAGAGTCTATTTCCCAAGGAAGTCAATTTGACCTGGTCTTCCTATCACCCAAGACAAAGAGAACGGGTCCTCGAGGAGCTGCCCGGCTGGCACGAGTAGGTGTTCAATAAATGTTGGCTGGCTCTGAACAAGCAAACCAAAGCAGCTACCCAGCTTATTTGTTTGTTCGAAAAAAGGGAAAGGCAGGTCCTCTCATCAGCTGTCTCTCAGTTTTCCAGTTAACCATTTGCAGAGAATGCCACAGTTGGCTCCCCCACCCAAAAGCCAATGACAGCAAACCTCTCAAATGAGTCACAAAGAATGCATGATCAAACAACTGAACTTCAAGCCAGCCCCTCCTTCATCCACTGTGGCTGACATTAGGGAGCTGGAAAAACACACAATGTACATGCTATCACATTAAGCTAAAGTTTTACCATTTTAAAAGAAAATCTTTACTAGTGTCAAGCTTAAAATTCCACTATTTTATCTATTGGAAGCCAAATCAAATGCAATTTTCTTCTCATACTATAAAGAAAAATCCTCATTAAAGAAAACTTGGGAAAAAAGACAGAAGAATCAGCCAGGAAAACAGAGAAGACTAAAAAACAATCAGAGATAAAACCTAGCAATCAAAAACAGCACCTATCAACATTTTGGTTCCTTATCTTCCAGGGTTTTCCCCTAAGCATGAGATGTTTTGCATAATTGAAA
The DNA here is from genome assembly GCF_057802395.1 of Ceratotherium simum simum. Classification (NCBI taxonomy): domain Eukaryota; kingdom Metazoa; phylum Chordata; class Mammalia; order Perissodactyla; family Rhinocerotidae; genus Ceratotherium; species Ceratotherium simum. Next base: position 84,991,258 of record NC_141906.1, on the reverse strand, counting down.
TCATATAGTCTATACCAATCATACCTGCGGCCTGTGTCATTTAAATTATATGATAAGCATTTCCCCATGTTTTTCTTCTTCCTCAACTTGTATAACTGTGTGGGAGATCAAGATTTGGCCACCCTGAAATACATCTCTCTACCTTGATTGTTTTCTCTGAGGGACATTTGACCTCCCCCCCCGCCCCCACTAACTGCCTAAAGAATTTGACATGGTGGCTCCTTGCTGGAAGAGATCTATCATGATGGCTGTAAAGATAACGTAGGATAGAGGTTACAATAGGAAAGGCACCAAGCCCCTTTTATCAAAAACTGTCTCTCCCTGACCACATTATCTATAGATGACCCTGAAAAGAACTGTCTTCCTGCCCTCTGAAGTCCCAGACCACTACCCACCCCCAACAGGGTCCTCGCCTTTAGCTGCAATACTTAAGCAAGCAGCTTAGACAGAGGGACGAGTTGCTCATCTCTGAGTTTCTCCCATGTATACATGTTATTAAACTTGGTATTATTTTCTCCTGCTAACCTGTCTTGTTCATTATTTGGCCAGCCATAAGAACCTTAAAGGAAAGGGCAGAGGGAGATTCTCCCTCTCTCCCGACAGTTTTGGTGCCCAACGTGGGGCTCTAACTGGCTGGCAAGTTGCCTTCTCTGGCTGGAAGAACTGCCTTCTCCCTGGACTACTGCAGATGATGAGATACGGGAACACCTGACAAAAGCCAGCAAAAGGTAAGACTTCTTACCACGTCAGCATCCCGGAATCTCTATCTGCGGAGTCCGGTGGAAGGAAGTGGTAAGAATTTTTTTCTCTTTCTAAATTTAGATTGGCAGGAGGAAATATTTGGGAAGCTAGTTTCTTATGCTTTTAGTGACTCTGGTAAATTTGGTAGAGTACTCTTGGTTTTGATCTTGATCCCTTTTCCTCCCAGAGTAGTCTCTGTCTTGTTCTGTGTCCTGAGATAACTTGGCTTTGTGACCAGCAAGAATCTTCTCCTTGGTCTCCACCATACGGAAGGTGCATTTACCGGGGTGCACTTTGGTGGCCAGTCGAGTAGACTGGGGTTCCGAACTGTCTCTTTGTCCGGCTGTGCCAAGCTCTCAGGAGAGTTTGTCATAAAGGGCCCAGTCCATAAGGGCTTTTGTCATCTTAACTTTCGTTGCTTGTTAGTGCTGGAAAAATCCCATTCCAGTATCGCCTGCCCGGTGTCACAGATTAGCGGGTCTGTGACTGGAGGCGTCCCACACTATTGTGGGAGACCGGAGACACCGTTTTCACTACACCCTCCTTACCGCCTGTGCAATGAAGGTCTTTACTTTCCCTGAATATCTTCGGGAGTGAATTCTGTGGATCACAGGGGCTACATCATCTGCGCCCTCACCAGGGACGCCTCTTGCGTCCACGGTAAAGATTTATTCTAAGCGTGGAAAGTCACCTCCAGGTCTTTCCTTAAAAAGGCTTATTGGATTGAGTCACTATTGGAATAAATATACAAATGAAGATCCTACTCGTCAATGGCCAGACGATGGATCCTTTGAATTGGGAAAACTTCTAAATTGGGGGGAAAAAAATGTTTTGAGAGCTGTCACATAATTATTTATTTGGTACCTAAGAAAAGGCCAGAAAAGGAAGGGAAAAATTTGACTAGCCTTAAGACTTGACTCAGGTTACAACTGAATTGAGAACATGTAAAAGTGTAAGTGTTGATAAGATTATAAAGGTTGGAATGTTTGAGCTAATTTTATATAAAGAGGTTACATCAACTTTGCCTGAGTATGTTTTAAAATGGTCTGACTGGGAATGCTTCCCTTGTCCAAAATTAGAAGACCAAGACCTATTGATAAAAAGCTTAATGATAACTAAGTTTAAATGTATAAGAGGTGATGAAATTTACATGAAATTTTGTAGGAAAAAACTGATGTTATTTCTATTACAGAACTGGTTAACAAAAATAGTAATTTAAATGATGGCTAATTTTATCTGAAGTCTTATGAAGTCTTGTATGCAATCTAAATAATTATTGGGAATAAGTAAATAGTCGTGAAAAAGATGAATGTTGGGTGAACTTTAAACAATAATTATGTGTTATGGTGGTTACAGCTTTCAAACTCTTTTTGGTGACTTAAAACTTTAGAGTTTTGCTAAATTTTATGATAAAAATTCACTATCATCATTTCCAAATAAGATAAGATATTAGACATTGATTGCTAAATGTACATTTGTCTACTTTTAGCTTTTCATTACAGGAAAACCAAAAGGTGTTTTGGGTCTATTGGTAAACGTGTTTTATTAAAAGATTGTACTATAAAGTAACATATCTCTAGAAATTATGAAGTGTTTATAAATTTTCCAAGTCACAAGATACTAATGTAAAAGAAAGTTTATAATTGTTTACTTAGTCTTTACTTACAAATTAAGGTTTCTAAGGGTTAAAATTTCTAATTAGTATATGTGATTGAAAATTAAGAAAAATATGTCTGTGTACAAGGAAAGTAAGATGTATATAAAGAAGGAACAAAGAATGGAAATATTTGGTTTGGTTGATTAAGAAAGATAAATTTGTCCTCAAGTACTAGGAGGGAAAAGAAAGACATGGGACAAATTCTGAATGTAAAAAGAAAGTTATAGGTTTGTGGAAGAGGAATTCTGGAAAAGGAGTTTTTGCATGGTCAAGTTGGCTAAGATTGAAATGAATTTAATTAAGTAAATGAGTTTTAATAGCAGAAGTAAGCTGGTGCAAAATTAAAATTTGGTCTTCTGTCTCTTAAAAGGATAATTTGCTTAAACTTGATAAAAAGGTTACAAAAGATTTTTCTTTACCTTTGAGTAAGTCTACCTAAAAGACAGAAAATCTATGTTTTGTTAAAATAATTTCCTGTGTTCAAAACACTGAGGTCTCTCTATTAAGGCTTTTTGGAATGTTAATGCTCTGTTTGCTTTAACTTTTTATATTTTTGACAAGCTCCCCAAAATTCATATCTTAAATAAAGTCTCTCTTTTACTTTGTTTCTTTGAGAATTTTCAAAGGGCCCTGAAACTTCTCAAAGAAATTTCCTCTCTCCCTATAAGGGGAAAGACACTAAACTTATTAGGCTTATTCAGTATGTTAAATTACATGGAAAGCATTGTCAGACAAGTGATGATAAGCCTGCTTAGGTGGTATTATGTGGGTAAATGTTATTGATATAGGTGTTTTAAAATTGTATAACATTACTGAAATTCTGATCTGTCCTGGTTATCAGTCATAATTCTGGTTATTATTATTTTAAAGTGTTGTATGTCACAAAATTAACCAAATTTCTTTGTCAATTGCCATTTTGAGGTCTAGTTGTTTACAGACTTATTTCTTTGCTCTAATGCTTTTACAAAATGTTTCAACTTCAGAAAAATTCATGGAAAGGACTCTGACATTTACACTGAAGTACAGGTTTCTGACAAACTTTCGGATCATAAAACTGAACTGGGTAAGAAATTACAGAAATCTGATGGAGAAACTGATAACTTCATGAAGCTGCTAACAAAAAGATTGGGATCAAGAATGGATTACACAGGACTAAATGAACTGATAAGGATGATTATAATTTTTATGATTTTTCATTTGAAGTATTGCTGAATTTTTAATGTTTTGTTTTTTCAGAGTTAAGGAAGACTTTTTCTCTTTTCTCCTGAGCTAGCTATGACTTATAGCAATTTGGTAAATGATACTTTTGTAAGTAAAATGGAAATATTTATCTTTTTCTCTCTACCTGATCCCTCGAATTTGGAAACTCTTAGTGAGTATTGTCGTTTTCATAGCAATATAGTTATTTGCATAAGTTCAATAAGAATCTGTTCTCCTTATAACAGGACACAATTGGAAACACTGGTTATATTACCAAGGTTGTGACTGAAACATCATATTTGCGATATAACCATACAGCTTTTGAGGAATGAAGATTGGACTTTATGGAATAAAGCCACGTGGAAATATTGGCCTGGTACCTTATGTTCCAAGCAACACTTACCAGGATAAGTAAAGAATGTCACTTATCTGGCAGGTACAAGGAACCTTGAAATATTTTGGGGGAACCTCAGAAGAGAGGAATTCACCCAAATCTGTAGGTATTGCAGGCAAAGTCTGATGACAAAATCCTTGGCTTGGCTTTCCTGGCCTCGAGAGGCCTATGAAGTTCAATCTGAGATTCCTTATAAAAAGTTCCAGCAAAGCAGATTTAAAAGAGCCTATGTGATCAATTGCTATTCTTGCTGTACTTATGTAAATAATTGGGCCAACTCTATTGGAACTAGACTTATTTTGCAAACTAGTTTTAATTTGGCTATCTTAATAAAAATGAGGGTGATTTTAGAGAGAAAAATTATATTTCAGTAAAAACTATAGTATACATTTGCGGATATTAGATCCTAGTTTTGTTAATTGTCTTTTGAGGTTTTTGTTTTATAACTGTTGACTGGACTGGATCCTGATTTCTTCTAGTCTCCTGAAATACCCAGCTACAGATATCCAAACTAACGTTTTTGATTTTTTCCATCATTTTCATTTGGAATCACTGAAAACTGAACCTGCCCTTTTTCCTGAAGCCTTACAAACTGAAGCTGATGGACTTGATATAAACTTAAGAGATTACCCGATGACATCATCAGAGACATTTTAAACTGCAAAAGATGCTTTGACGCTGACATCTAAAAATCTTCTTAACTGGCTGTCCTCTAAACTCAGAAACTGCTTTACAACTTGCTCCAACCATTAACCTTGTTTTTCTTTTGTTTACATAGAAATGCTTCTATTAAATACTTGATTGCTTGCTTCCACAATATAGGCATAACCTTGAGAGCCCACCTGCATCGCCACCTTCCAAAGGGAACTTAATTGAACTGATCTATTATCAGGACTAAGAAATGTGTTCAGTGAGATGAAACAATCTACCAACTGCTACAATCTGCTTCTGGACTATGAAACTTCTTTAAGTTTCAAAAGGACTGTGAAACTTGTAGTTTCAAAGGCGGGACTGTGGGAGATCAAGATTTGGCCACCCTGAAATACATCTCTTTACCTTGATTGTTTTCTCTGAGGGACATTTGACCTCCCCCACTAACTGCCTAAAGAATTGGACATGGTGGCTCCTTCCTGGAACAGATCTTCTATCGTGATGGCTGTAAAGATAATGTAGGATAGAGGTTACAGATAGGAAAGGCACCAAGCCCCTTTTATCAAAAACTCTGTCTCTCCCTGACCACGTTATCTATAGATGACCCTGAAAAGAATTGTCTTCCTGCTCTCTGAAGTCCCAGACCACTACCCACCCCCAACACGGTCCTCGCCTTTAGCTGCAATACTTAAGCAAGCAGCTTAGACAGAGGGACGAGTTGCTCATTTCTGAATTTCTCCCACGTATACATGTTATTAAACTTGGTATTATTTTCTCCTGCTAACCTGTCTTGTTCATTATTTGGCCAGCCATAAGAACCTTAAGGAAAAGGGCAGAGGGAGATTCTCCCTCTCTCCCGACAACTGCATAGAGCAGACGGTAGAAAGATTTTTAAGTTAAACCAAGTCAAGAAATACTTACCATTCTCTTTCTTCCACAGAAACTACTGTAGTAAAAACTGAGAATTTCCAAAAGTTCCTGGAACTAAGATACATAGAAAATGCCTAGACAAACAGGAAGTGTTTAAGAAATGTTAACTGACTTTCAAGTGACAAAGAAAATATTTACTACAGTCATCTCTGAAAAAATAGAAAGGTAATTAAGTTCAGTCTCTGTTCCCAATGAATCTTTAATATCATTGAGAAGATAACACACATTATACCCAGCAACTGAAGCCCAACCTAATTCAGCACACAATCTCCCTGGCTCTTCACAGGCTGCGGAGGCTTTATTCACTCTGTGCCCCTAGCATGAAGAAAGCCCCTGGCATATGACAGATACTCAGTAAACGTCTGCTGTACTGAACTGAACTACAGACTAAGAGCTATGCTTATTCAGAGACAGGAAGGATCACTGCGAGCTGCGGTTAAGTTAGGCAAAGCAGACAGCAGGACTATGGCAGAATTTGATTCTGGCAATAATCTGCAGAAAGAAGCCTGAACCACAGAAGCCTTGGGATACTCTGAAAAGGAAAGATGACGTAGGAAAAATGTTTGTATAGTCCTAATTTATTAAAAAGTTTGACGTTTCTACACAACCAGCATTAAAACTCCTGCTGTACATACTACCTATTCATGGGAAATATGATATATAACATATAATAGATACTACTTAAAAACAAAACACCAACACAAAATACTACAGCATTCCTTGACATCAGAAACAAGGGCTAATTCTCAGGAAGCTTTCTGTGTGTCATGCATGACAATTGCAGAAAGGCAGTAAATGCAGGCTTTCGATCTCCATATACTATAGTGGATACTGTCCTTGCTCAACTAGGTGTAAAAAAATGTGCTTACAAAAACTTTCTTTCAGGATCTCTTTATACTCCAGTAAAGCTATTTGCATATACTGTTAGCACTCAGTGGATACAGAAAATCTGAAACCTGCATTCAGCCCTAACAGCATCACATTCACACCACCTGATCATAATCATATCTTAAAAAAGAGAACCCAGCTTCATGACTAGGGTGCCACTCAGCAGACTCCATACAGCCTAACTTCATTCACACACATATTTTCCTTTCTTTTGCCCCACTTGTGCTTTGAAAAAATTCAAAGAATTTATGGAGATGGAATTTGCCAATATCACATCTCCAACAGCTGCTAGTTGTACTAAATCCATAGCTTCTTCAGTTTATTATGGGCCATCTCAGAAAGTGTGCTTAACACAAATCTGGTTTCTTTCAAAAGAAACAATTTAAGCCAAGCCTATTGGGCTACCTTAAGAGCAAGTTACACAGAGCTTAGGGGTCAGGTGTATGATAATTCTGTCTGGATGTAATACTACAATTACTTATGATTAAGCATCTCTAATAGCTATCCATTCAATCTCCCTCGCCTGAAGCTCTCAAGAACAAATGCCTATCAACAAGTCACGTGGGAACGAACAGCTGATTGAAGCACTGCATACTTCAGGGCAGGTGCTCCTTGTTTTCTGAACACACGTGCACATACATACACATCTGATAATGATTATATCTGTCAAGTAATTAAACAGAATTAAAACATAAACTAGGTCATTCTAAAACATGTCTCAGGAGTCCAAACAAACGAAAATGGAACATTTAGAATTTTTTTCAAATATTTCCTGGAAATTTTGATTTTCAGATTTTACTAATTAAGCTTCAGCATACAAAACTGTCTTATCCCAAGAATACAAACTGCTACCATTCTAATTCTAAATGAAAGACTTCTCTCCAGGACATCAAAGGATCTGGAAACCTAACACTAATTACTACATAATCATTCAAAAGAGACATGTGGCATAACATTTGTAAAGTTGAATTGCACCTGTCACCAATTCAACAAAAGAATATTTTATATACAGAGCTTTGAACATTTGATAATTTGGTTAAACTGATCCATAACAAGAACTCCACCGTCAAATGGAATAATACAAGTAACCAAAAACTGGACTACCACAAATGGTTGAAGATATCCAAATTTAACATGCATGGGATATCATCCTGAGCAAGTTAATGAGTCTCTCCGTACTTCTGTTTCTTCATCCACAAAACGGACAAAATAATAGTAACAACCTCTTAGAGTTATCAATATCAAATTAATTAATACATATTAAATTCTTATAATAAAGCCTGGCAAAGGGAAACTAATAAAGAATATTTATATCAGGAACCAAAATTTTTTAAATGAGAATGCTGAAAAATAATAACAATTGAAAACAGTAATCATAAAAATAAAGACACAGCTGTCATGACCTGTGGAAGAATAAAATTTTCAAGTTATTACAGTATGTTTAGAGTATAAACAAAATAATGGAAAAAGAGCTGCCTACTAAAAAAGATAGTTACATCCCTCCAAAGTGGATTAATACATCCTGCCACTTTGACTCTTTGTCATTAGTCCTATTTTGCAAAATCTGATTCTTCCTCCTATGTCTGCAGGTAAATTCCAGCCCTTAATATCAAGGAAGCCACAAAACGAGCCCTTCCAGGAGAGCAAAATAAGAAGTAAATGCTATGTGAAGTCCTTAGCATCTTCTAGTTTTATTAACAAACCGCCAAGTCGAAACTCATTCCCGAACTAAACATTCCCAAACTAAACTGCCAAATGTTTCTGCAATAAAAACTGCAAACTTTCATGTGAACAGAACTTTCCAACAATAGGGAGTTGTTCTAGTCTGTGAACAGGGCGGTGTCAGTGTGACCAACAAAGCCAGGAGCTGGACATTCCTGACACCCTTGTTCCCGGCTAGCCTCTGATCCTTTCCATCTCCCAACCACATACGTTTTTGGAACTCACTCGCAGGCAAAGTATACGAACAACATCTATACCCTGAAACTTATCCTTCACCACAGACCCTGTTTCCACAGCTTCTGTCTCAGACCCTCACTTTTTACCACCACCATTATGAACCACCCACAGCAATGAGCATCAAACAGAGGAGTGCTTTGTTCTCTGAGTCCGTCCACCCCCACTCCCAGTCACTTCGTGTTTTAATTTGTACATTGTGGAAAACATCATGAGATGACAATGGCAACTAAGCCAAACAAAAAAATGACTTGAGAGCTGAGAAAAGACCTGGCTTGGTTACCTGCGGACGGCCACCAGGTGAGAAGTGTGGCGCAGGGCTTTAGGTAAACACGCGTTTGAGTCTTCTCTACTCTTACCAGGAATGCTGCCTTGGAGAAGAGACGACGTAGGTCTTAGTTTTCTCATCTAAAAACTGGTTAACAAAACCTCACGAGGTTGTCGTAAGGACTAAATGAGATAACGATTTCAAAGTGCCTAGTATATAATATACGCTCACTAAAGAGAAGCTATTTTAGCCCTTCTGTCCAACTGTCCTGAGACAAAGGAATCTAATGAGAATTCTAGACAGTGGACAAGACATACCGAAACTCTCAAGTTCATCAGCGTGTCCTGCTCAAAATGGCCCAGATGCTGTTTCAGGGTAAGGGTCTGCGGGGTCTAGGTCGGGCTGGAGACAGCTAAGGTTGCGCTATGTGCCTTTTCATTTCCACGAAAGGCAAGTCGGGTTTGCCCCATTCAGTTCCTTTGTTTACGGCAAGAGAAGATGAACAGCACAGCCCCAAGGGGCTGTGACCGCGCAGCCAGCCGGGCCTCGGAGCCGAGCCGGCCGGGACTTCGGCAGGGCGCCCCGCGGGGTCTTCTCGCCGGCCCCCGAGCCCCGCCCAGGCGGCCGCGGTCTTCGCGGGAGGCGGCGCCCACCGCCCGGAGCGAGCGAGCCGGGCCCCCAGGGCCCTCCGACCCGCGCCCACCCCGGGCCAGGCCCGGATCCGACCCTGTCCGCCGGGCCCCGAGCCCCGAGCCGGACCGGCTCCAGCTCCTTCGGCCCGCTCTGCTCCCATCGCCCCCAGACCCTGCTCTCCCAAGGGCGGACACACGCAGACTCACCCCTGCAAAGCAGCAGCAGGAAGAAGTCGGGCAGCCAGGCGCGGAGTCGAAGTCCCGGCCGCCGCCTCAGCGCCATGTCGAGGGGAGCTGAGGGGCCGCGGCGCGGCGCGGCGCGGCTGGACTTCCCGGCGCGCATGCGCCCAGCCTGGCGGGACCCTGCCGGCCGCCCCTAGTTACCATAGCGACCACCTGGTCCCCCGCAGAGCCGTCACCATGGTGACAAAGAAAGCTGAAGTCTGGTTGCTATGGATGCAGGGATGCTCTGGACCTGGGCCCATAAGGTCTCCTTCAATGAATTTAGTGGGGGGAAGTGAAGAAGCATGTTCAAGAGTGGGGCGGGGTAAATTTCCGTAGCTATAAAATGAATCCATCACTACAGATCGGAGAAGGAACACTCAAAATTTGGGATATGAAGTGTTTCTTATTTTACAAGTGAGGATGCAGCCCAGTTATCTTGGAAGCATTATTGCCTGCACCTTTTTTGAGACCCCGATTCCAAATGCGATGGAATGTAAAACCGCTGAAATCTATTCAAAACATAAGCAAGATGTACATTATACAGCACATAAAAGAGATGTCTTCCTAAAATAAACAAAATGCATAGTTTCTGTTGTAGGTCAAATGCATGATGGTATACCCAATAGTTCATCCGGCAGAAAAGCAGGCTAATTCTTTGCTCTGCTTTCTCAATATTGGGAAATAGTAAGGCTGGGGAAGAAAAATGGAGCAGAATCTTATGAGGACAAGCAGACAAGATGAAGAGAAGGATAAAATGTACTCGAAATTGGACCAAAGGATGCAGGAGGTTTTGAGTGTCATTTAATACTGTGCAAAATTCTTGAAATAGCTTGTTTTGTATCTAATATAGAAAGTACACCCCTAATGCTCCAGGAAACAACAGAGTAAAAACAGAATTCTGAGTACAGTCATTAGTAAAACATGCCAGAGTTTCCAACAACTAATATTTTTTAATGTTTAACTTAGGACTTCATTTTTCATTCAGTTACCCTACATATTTTTAGTATATTTAGTTTTTACAAAGTAGAACAGTGTGTATAATTTATACTAAATTATGAATGCCAAGAAACATGAAATAGATTGAGGTTGTTGCCAAGGATACACCTCAACTGCCATCATTATATGATCGTCTCTATAAGTTTTTATAACTGCTCAAACCTTTGTGAGCAATTATAAAAGTGTGAATTAATTACATTCCCAAAAATCTCATAAAGACAGAATAAAAATAACTCAATCATCTACTATGATTCTATTGTCTTTCTTTTCCTAAACCTTCTTTATGTTCCAATTCACCATGTTCCAAATCACAAGTAAAAGTAGGTGAAAGTTATTTTACAGCAGTGGCCTCTCTCCCTTCATCAAACACAAAATAGAGAAATTAAAAAGAGAAAAATTCTTTTTAGACTCACTGACTTTTTTCCCCTCTGCTTTCTTTTCTCTATTGTTCCCTTTAGCTCCTGGCTATATGGCCAGGCATATTTGCCTAACTGAAGGAACCATTTTGGTTACCTGAGAAATGTGAGATAGCGTCTGACTGTGGACAGAGTAGAGTTTTCACAAACCAGTGCCTCTTTTCTCCTACTGGATTGCCTATGTTTGCATTGTGAAATGGTTCTGTCTGTTAAATGGTCTTCTCTGCTAGGAAATCTTTTGAAACTCAGAACAAGATCACAAAGAAAGGCTCCGTGAATGTTCTATATGGAGCAGAGGTTCCTACGAGAGTGGATGCAGGTGCTTTATTGTAAAACATTGATTTTCCTCTACAGATGGAGTCTGCATGTCATGACTGGTGGCAGAGACACCATCCTGGAATGGAGCCTAACTAGTGATGCACGGACAGGATAGGACATATTTGGCTGTCAAGTGATCTGCTCCTCCTTATGATTTAGTTGTTCCCTGGAGAGCTCTGGCCCGTTTAGAAGGGAATCAGAGCTTTGGAAGCATTCAGTGAGCGCGGTTGTGGAGTCCGTGCTTCTATTACCACATTATCCAACTGAATATGCTTATTTCTAATGTGTGGCTTGCTAAGGAGAGATACATTTCTTAAAAGAACTCAGGGAACTACATATGCTTGCGCTAAACTTGAACAAAAGCATCTGCAATACTTTTCAATACCAACACAGAATGCAAATCAAGTAGCAAACAGTGGGGTTTTCCTGTGAGACTCCCCCGAACAGACTGGATAGGTCGTGGGAGCAGCAGTTACAGGAAGGCAGACGTGGGCACTGGGGGCTGATGGACAATGATTCAAATTCTTGGTTTTTGAAAGCTGCTTAACTTCTTTAAACCTTGGATCCGTTGTCTATTAAAGAGGGATAACAAAGCCCACCTCAGACGGTCACTGTGAAGAGCACGTGAGATAGGATCTGGAACATACTAGGTGCTCAATGAATGCTTGTTGCCCGTGCCCCTTCCCTTTTCTACTATTTTGGTTCAGATCAGACAAAATGGTTACAATATTCCTGGAGAGTCTTCATAAAGAAAAGGACCTTTAGCCTGCACATAATCGGAGAGAATGAGAAGCAAAGAGGGAGTTTTACATCAATGTGTGTTTATTCTCTTGATGGGACTAGATTCTTAAACAGTAACATGACTGTGGCTTCTGTTCCTTCCCTGTGCTGTTATACACCTGAACCACCACCTGAAGCTGCACTCAGCAAGAGAGAAGAGACCCCATGCCAAAGGGGAGTCTCTGACCCCAGAGTCATCCATTGCAGCATCCCACTCCAAGGTTTCTCCAAGACTCTGTCACTCCATTTCCCCTCCCTTCAAGTCCCACCTTCCTTGCGATATTTCCAACTCCATATTCTCACATTTTATCCCAACTATCATCCTCTGCTCTTTCTCTTCCAAGCATTTCTTTAATTTTACTTAAATAGGAGGACACATTCCTCCAATCTAAGGAAAAGTGGCAGACAAAACCTCTATCCCCTCTAACAAGACATGCTGCTTATGCTATAGAACAAAGGAAAGTTCTTCTGCAGTGCCATTTATTTGCATGTTCTTCTCCTTTGTTGTGATTCAGTTGGAAAAGGTCATATTAATGCCCAAGTTTTGGCTTAAAGTGGTTTCCTGGAGAGAGATCTTTATAAGAAGCCATTTAGCAGGCCTTTCATGTTTCACCAAAAGGCGGCTGGGTGTTCATGTGCTAGAAAGTGTGCGTGTGTGTGTGTGTGTGTGTGTGTGTGAAGTAAACATATCATCCATGCCATGGGTGAAAGAGTCACTCACCTCTGCCAGGGAAGGAGTGAGAGTGTCCTGGTTGTGTTACTAGCAGCCAGGGTCTCCTCACTCACTAGTGCACATGAAAACACAACACAACAACCAATAGTGAACGGACAATGACATGCCCACTATAAAGGCCTGACACAGGACTTGCTTCTCCAAGGCTGAGGGCCCTAAGAATTACGAATCTTGAGTTCCCCTGTCCGGGTGTCTGCCTCAATTCCTTCTCTGAGGAAGTAGGGAAGCAGGGCTTGGCTGAATGCCCCCTACAGGCACCAGCGGAAAGGGTCAGGGATAGCGTGTAAAGGACACTCCAACTCCGACACTCTGCAGACCGCCTGTGAGAAGGACACCTGTGGGGAAATAAAACAGACAGCTCTTTTTTTTCCTCCACTTGAGCTGATGGATATTTCCACTTGCCTCGGGACAAGGCGAGCAACTTTTCCCACTCTGTGCTTCAGGGCCGGGAACACGATGAGCAGGAGCATTAAGGACGCTCGCGTGCTCTCTGAATTTCTTGGAGCGGAGTGGCGGAGCGCCTGCTGCTCCGTGAGGCCGTGGGCGGGAAGGCTCGGGGGCAGACGCTGCGCTACCTGCGGCGCTGTGCTGCTCCACTTGTGCGCCTCCAGGAAGCGCCAGCTGCTCTGTTTACAGATTGGAGATGTTTTTATCCCAAGCTTCCAATTAGAGGTAATTTTCTCTTCACACAAATTGTACCGTCGAGTGTTTACTTTCTGGCAGCTCCAGAGAGAGACAGGGTCTCCACCGTGACCCACCCCTCTGCTGCAGGGAAACTCGACCTCCCTCAGGTCCCTGCCAGGGGCAACTCCCTATTTCAGGGTTTGGGGAAGGAGAAAGTTCTTCCTGGGGCCTCTGGGTCCAGGAGTGTGGCCTGGTAGCTTGTACTGCTCAGTCTTTTCCAAGAATGGAAGCATATTTTTTGTGGTTGCCATTGCAGGGATTCTGGACCTTTCCCAGGACTAGAAAGAGTGGGGATTTGATTCCATTTCCCAGATCTTTAACTTGATGAGGATTATGCCACAAGAAGCCTTTTTTCCCCACAGAGATTATTCAACACCCTGTCTCTTAAGCAAGTGGATAAGGGCTCTGGATAAAACTCTCAAGTTTCTCTTTAATCCCATGGAATTGTATTCTCACAAAATTTAGGATTGGGAAGAGTGGATGTGTTTAGTCCTCTCAGGTGATGTCAGATCCTTAAAGCACTCAAGAGCACAGCAGAGACTTACTACAGTTGGGATGGCCACTCTTCGCCCTACAAAACACAGAGGTCTTGAATCACCTGTCCCCTAAGGACACCTTCGTTTCTGCACCCTTTGTACCCTGAGGTCTAGCCTTATTCCATTCATTCTTTCCAGGCAATATTTTGTTTTCTGGCCAGGCATTGTGCCCTAGAATTGCACTGTCCAGTGCACCCCAGGCGTTGCACTGCTCCTGCACAGGACAGACCACAGAAGGGATAGGGAGCTCTGCTAAGCATGAAGATACTCCTCGCACACCCACAGGGATGGCTGCCCACTGCCACCAGCCTAGTGTAAGCTTCATCATTTTTTCATCTGGATTGTTAAAATGATCTCTAGGCACCTGCATATAACTTCCGTCTATAGATCTTTCTTTTCAAAATTATAAGTAGTACAGGGCCTAGAACAATAGTAGGTGCTTAGTAAATATCTGTGGAGTGAATGAATGTAAGAATGTAACGTGTCGTGCAGAACCAACATCAGCTCATGTTGTTCTGCTTAAAATTCTTAAGTGGCTCCTCATTACTTTCAGAATCTAGTTAAAATCTCTTATGTAACTGAAAAAGTCATGGCTGAAAAAAACAAGTCCTTTGGTCACAAGCATCACAACTTATCTCCTATTCCACCCTCATCTATACCCTTGACTCTAGTTGCAGTGACTTATTTGAACTTCTTAAAACTTGTCATGATCTCTCAAGTTACCTATGTGATCCCTTTTGCTTGTATTGCCCTCCCCTTCAGCCTAGTCGGTTTTCTAACTCCAGTGTGTCCTCCAGAAACAGCTTCAATCATCATGTCCTCATGGAAGAATTTCCTGATCCCACTGCTCCCTCCAAGAGGATTTAGGTGGCCCTCCTCTGTGCATGCATCTGTTTTACACTTTATCACCTTGCATTGCAATGCTGTATTTTCTCTGTAGATCTTTCCAGACTTCTAGAGTTTAATATTGTTTCACCCTTCCTTCTTTTCTAACATATGCCTTTGAGACTATAATTCCTTTCTAAGTACTGCATTGGCTGCATCCCACAAGTTGTAACACATGTTGTCTTCATTGGCACTCAGTGCCAAGTATTTTTGAATTTCCTTTATTATTTCTACTTGACCATCATTTGGAAGCCTGCTTTATTAATTTCCCAAAATATGGGGGCTGGGGCTATGTTGCCATTACTGACTTCTAGTTTTATTGCACTGTGGTCTGAGAACCAGGTCTGTATGAAACCAATGCTTCATATTTGTTGAGACTGATTTCTAGCTTCGTAAGGGTTAATTATTTTAAATGCTTTATGCATGCTTACAAAAATAAAGTTTATTCTCTAATGGTTGGGTATAGGATTCTAAATATATATCCATATCCATTGGGTTTAATTTATTTATTTTGCTTCTCAAAACTTCAATCTTTGTTTTGTTTTGTTTTTACTTTATCAATTTCTGGAAAAGTTTTGTTAAATATCATACTGTGATTATGGATTTCTCATCATTTCATTATAATTCTGTCAAAATGCCTTTTATTTTTAACTGCATGGCATACAGGTGCAGGGGTCTTGTACCATTCTAGTGACATCATGAAGCACGCACGTGGCTTCTACCCTCTCATTGCCTCCACTTTTCTTCCTCTCTCTCTTTCCCTCTGGATCAAGGAGACAAATGCTACCCTTGCATGCCTCAGAGCAGCTTCTCCCATTCTCAAGTTCCCTGGAGCCATAGCTGTTCTCCCAAATAGGCCTAGGAACATTTTCTTCCAAACAAACACAGTCCTCTCCACGAATGAAACCATGGCAAACACACTGTTCTCTATTGCATTACGTGATAGTCATGCTTTCCACATCACACCCTCCAACTGGAGGACCAGGAGTTCAGTGCAGCCTTGTGTCATGCATCTGTATATCTCTACATTTGTTCTCCTAAGGGCCTACTACATTTTGGCTTGCTCAGTAAACATGTTAGAATGTTAAGAAAACACACTTACATAGGTGCCATAATGACATACGTTACAGAATCTCCTATAAAGATTTCTCAGAATAAAAGAATATCTTTGTGCTTAGAATGGTTGAGGAAGTCTTCTTCCTGAGATGTAGAAATAACTGTATAACCTTTGATAATCACCTTCCATCACTTAATTATCCATCCAGCAAACATTATATTGTGTTTGTGCCCAGTATTGAGCTAGGGACCTGAGATAATGTGGGCACAGTTTTTTTCTTCAAGGAGTCCACAATCCAGTGGGAGAGACAGGAGGAAAAATAATTCTGCCTTGGGGGTCGAGTAACTCACAGAATGAGCTAATGTGGCTATCCACTGCTCCACCGCATCACACAGGGAAATTCTGGATAAAATATTAACAGAAAAATTAAAATGCATATTGAGCTTGAAGTAAAGAAAGAAATCCCCTAGTGACAGAAACAAGGAAGAAATTTAAAGGCAAAACAGTAAGCTTGTGAACCAGAGCCATGGTAATGTGAAGAGGAGGAGGAGGGAGCCTAGAACCAGGGAGCAGGCGAACACCCATGTGGGTGAGTGGACAGGCCCTGGGACCCAGTTGAAGCCGGACTTTGGAACTGAAATCCCTGCTCCCTCAGGGGAAGATGCCTAAGAAAAATCTCCATCCATCAGTCTCTGCTCTAGGCTCTGGGTAAGAAAAACGTTTTCTGTAAGCAGCTCCAATTTCCAGGCCTGAGTCACGTTCAGGTGTGGGATGTGAACTTGTACTATCTCGCATGGTATGGAAGCCCCCAAGCCCCCACTTAATGTAAACCCTGTGCTCACACTGGAGAAACCTCTGGGGCAACCAGTAGAAGCAAATGCACAGCTCTTCCTAGCACGTCTTGAGAACATAAAGGGCTCCCACAGAATAAAAAAGTCCCCGATGAAGACAAGCTGACAGTAAGTTTACAAGCCCCAGGAGGAAACAACTCGCCACAAGGCAGAGTCAGCGTACATAACAAGAGGAGAACCAGCACCCCCACGTCTTGAGATAATGAAACAATCCAAAAGAGACAATAAAATAAGTACAGACCAGAAAACACAGAGAAATAAAGGACAATGAAAAAGAATAGGCAGATGAGGGCCGGCTCCGTGGCTTAGCGGTTAAGTGCGTGCGCTCTGATGCTGGCGGCCCGGGTTCGGATCCCGGGCACGCCCCAAGGCACCACTTCTCCGTCCAGCGTGAGGCCGAGTCCCACGTACAGCAACTAGAAGGATGTGAACCTATGACATACAACTATCTGCTGGGGCTTTGGGGGGGAAAAAAAATGAATAAATAAAATCTTTAAAAAAAAAAAAAGAAAAAAAAAAGAAAAAGAAAAAGAATAGGCAGATGAGAAAAAGAGCCACATAGAACTTCTAGGAATGGAACATGTGGAGGAAAAAAGAAAAACAACTTCAGCAGACGAATTAAAAGTCAACTGAAAGAAAATTAGTGAAACAAAAGATAGATCTTAGGAAATTACTCAGGATGAGACACAGAGAGGTAAAGATATGAAAATGTTAAAAGAGGTGCAATATAGAATAAGAGTTGTAGAGGAATAAAAGAAGAACAAGAAAAAGGCAACAATGGAAGAGGTAAGGGCTCAGAACTGATGAAAGACATGAATCCTTAATTTGAGGAAGCTATCCCAAACATGATATCCCAGGATAAAGCAAAATCTTGTTTTGTTTACCCCTAGCCACATGGGCCATTCCTGGGCATAAAGAGTGAAATGTTAGAACCAAAACTAAAAGGGAACCCTCAAAGTTAGCTACGTTGAAAACATAGGCTATTTGCAAGAGAACTATAGTACTAGCAGAGGCTGGAACAAAATGGAAAAATTGCTTCTAAGTGCTGAGGGAAAAAGTAGTCAGTCTGGGGTTCTCTACCCAGCTAAATCATAGCTCAAGAGGAAGGGCAACAATGTGACAGAGTCTATTACCTGTTTGTTTATTGAAAGAAATACTAAAGGATGCTTCAAAAGAAAATCGTCAAAAGAAAAGGAGAAAACTGTATCCAGAAGGAAGCAATGAGGTGAAAGAAGCAATGATGAGCAAAAAATTTGGTAAGCTGGTGGGCATATTTAAGTAAGCATTGACTCCAAAAACTGATAATTATAATAATAATAACCTATTCTGTGAGGTTTAAAAAACAAAACTAAAATACTATACAATAATAACATAAAAAACTCGGATTGGAAGGAAATTTAGAGCATGAGAAGAATAATAAAGGTTTAAATTAAATTTAGACTTTTAAAATTAAAGCATAAAGTTTAAACATTTAGGGGTAGGGCCGGCCCCGTGGCTTAGCGGTTAAGTGCGCGCGCTCCGCTGCTGGCAGCCCGGGTTCGGATCCCGGGCGCGCACTGATGCACCACTTCTCCCGTCATGCTGGGGCCACGTCCCACATGCAGCAACTAAAAGGATGTGCAGCTATGACATACAATTATGTACTGGGGCTTTGGGGGGAAATAAAATAAAATAAATTTAAAAAAAAAAAAAAAAAAACATTTAGGGGTAATCTTTAAGAGGAAACAAATGAAATATACAACTTCCAAATCAGTAGAGTAGGTGAATGGGTGTCTTGCAAAGGGCTTTGAATTCTAGGTTGTTGTTTGTAATGCATTCCATAGGAGATGAGAATTATTGAAGGCTTTCTAACAGGGCAGTGACCGGATCAAAGCTAACTCCACTTTACCCGCCCCTGACCCACCATGGGGAGAATTAATCACTTACTCTGGGTTCCAAAACATTTTGAAGGTATCTCTGAAAGAGCATCTATCATATTATTCTGTACGTACATATGTGTATGGCATGCAAATGTCTTTCTTCTGGGCTGTGAATTTCTAAATTAAAGAAACATTTTAGGAATCTAAGTTAATGACCTTTCAGTGGAGTGGTAAAGTCTGACACCAGTGAGCTTTCTGTCTGTAGCGGACACTGGGCCTCGTCCCTACCCCAGCTTCGGTTTCCTTCCTTTTAGTGGCCTGTACCCCGCCGCTCTCTACTGGGCCTGGCTGGGGCTACTGGAATGCCTGGGGCTTGACGTCCCCAGGGTCCTGTTGCTGAAGAATGAAAGTCCAGCTCCCTTGCTTCCAGCTGGGACAAACTCTGAGGAGTCATTTTCTTTCCAGACTCCCCTAAGGTTGGGCTGAGGCTAGGACTTTGCCTGAAAATGAACTTGTTTGGCTTCACTCCCTTGCTTCCCCGACCTGCTCCCGGCATGCCTCTGCTGTTGTTCCCTGAGAGTCCTCCGCAAGAATCCTCATCTCTGGCTCTCCTTGCACCTCACCGAAGACAAAGCCACAAGTCACCAATCACAAAGCCCTCATTCAGGGCCCCACGTGTACCTGGCTCTTCCTGACCACTGTCAGAAAGTCATCTCTTCCCTCTTCTCTCGTTGTCTCCCCTCTCTCCCTCCTCCTCCCACCCCCCTCCTCTCTTTTCCTTTCTTTTTTCATTACCCTAGCCATGGAGCAAATCAGCCACCATCTTCCACATACTAGGCTGTGCTGGGCGCAAGGACACCCAAACACAGCTGTTGAGTAGTTCCTGGTTAAATCCTTTCAATTCTCTTGCATTTGTTTTCCTAATGTTTTCATGGGAATTATATATTCTCTTGTCCCTCACAGATTTTCTGTGATGATTTAAATGAAACAACAGACACAAACGTATTTTGGAAGAAGAAAAAGCAAATGGCACACATGCAGAGGGTCGGTGTTCTCTTCAAGGAGGAAGAGAAAATTTCCAGCCCCTTCATCCTTCCCTTCTCTTCTTGGCTGGATAATCTCGCGTCAGAGCCCTTCCTGCAGCCGATGTAGATGGCAGAGCCAGGCCATGGGGGCCTGACATGCCAAAGCCTCCTGACTGAATAAGGAGGCTGCCTGGTTCCCTGCCAGGGAACCAGGGAAAAGTATGAATAACTGTGGCGGGAAGATGAGCCATATGCTGCTTACCTCCTGCTAACCAGGACCAAGGGGAGCTTGTGCTTGTAGGTACCAGCTGAGCTGGCGCCACCTGAGGCCCTGCTGGGCTGGTGCACAGGCCAGGGCGCAGGCTGGGCTCTCCGGCCCCAGTGAGCCCACTCCTGCCCTCCCTCGCTTCCGTTGTCTTCAAGTTCCCCGTTCTTGTCCTCTTTCTTCCTGCTCACTTCTCAGATTCAATTCCCTTTCCTCTTGTTTTATCTTATTATTCCTACTCTTCTGCTTCTAGGATTCTAACATTCCTTGTTAACATTCTTTGCTTCTGTTTTCTCTGACTTGCTCTCCTGTCTGTACCCTTTCTCAGTTGCTTACTTCCACCTCTGTGTTTTTGTCCTTTTCTCCTCCCTGCCTTGCTCCCCCTTTTTTTTTTTTTTACACACACACCACCGGTGCACATGTAACTCCTCTTTCTTGCATCAACAAACACCCTGACCCTTGGTTGACCTGCAAAGGCCAAGTTCAAAGTTCTGAAGCAACCCTTCCTGGCTCCCACTGAGACCCAGTGTGTTTACCTCACACTTTGCTGACCTCACAGAAAATTCCAAGTCAAAGGGGCCCTCTCCTTATGTATTTTTTGCACTCACAGCTGAGAAGGAGAGGTTGCAGTCAGACTCTGACAAGCTCTCCTGTTTCTCTTCCTCTATCGCCACCTCTCCCAGCTGAGCTCAGACCCAGTATGTGCAACACGCAAATACGCTTCCCACTGCAAGGTCAAATGGTCTTTGGCCCCCGCTGCATGGGGGTTGTTATCCCTGTCTCTGCATCACCCTGTACCTGCCGTCTTGGTCTGTGTGTTTGTATGTGTGTGTGTGTACAGGTGTACAGCTATCTTTCTGTGTGGAGAAATGCATATGAGATGAATAAGCACGTGACTCTGCACAGGGTCCTTGCGGGAGGAAATGCGGGGATGGGGAAGTGGCGCTGCATGGAGTGCGGGGCTGGGATGAGGATGGACATGTGTGCCTCTGGAGTGCATACATGTGTTTCTGAGCAGTCTCTTGCAGAAAGCTATTGAGGGGTGTCTGGAAAATAACATTTGTAGAAATGCATATTTAACAACACATATGAACTGAAGTGAGAAATTTTTGATTTGTGTGTTCTTTGTATAGGATGAGTTTTGGATGAAAAACAGAAAGGAAGCTCTCTTGTACTTAGAAGCATCCAAAACCTCTCTTACCATAGCCCCTGAAAATGTCCAGTTCGAGGGCAGCAACCAATATCCAGGGTATGGCTTCCCTCCAAGAACTGGCTTTGTTTCCAAGAAGGTCGTTAGACTAAGAAAAAAGCATCTTGACCCCGCCCACCAGTCTCTCAAACCTTGAGACACACACACACACACACACACACACACACGCGCGCGCGTTTCCTCCTGTCTGGGCAGAGCCTCCCCGCTCTTCATCTGGCACACCAGGGCTGCTCCCCCTCCCATCTGAGGGGTGGTTTCCCTCAGGTGCCCCTGTCCTGCTCCCGGTCACGGATGGCTGATAAGTAAAAGGAGAGGAGGAGAGCAAAGAGCAAACCTGCTTCTCTGAGGCTTGCCCACATGCCTCCCCACTGCCGAGCCCCACCGCGGCCCCCTTAGGCGAGAGCTGTCCAGCCTGAGACCCCGCCTCGCTGAGGCGGGAATGGGAGTCGCCGCTTCCAGCCTGGACAAGCCCTTCCACCAGCCTCAGGCGCCACCGTGTGGCCGGCTCTTACTGTTACAATTCCTTACCCGCCACCAGCCCAGCCCTTTAATGCCAAATGCTGGCTTTAAATGCTTAGTTGATTGTGCTGTGCTTGACTGTTCAAAGGGAGTTCTGTGTACAGTGTCCCAGTATTTTAAAAGCTTGCAGGCGTACACAGAGACGCCCACGTGGACGCGAGCACAGAACGGGCACGTACATAAAACAGTAAGGGGTTCACCCTACGGACCACAGGCCAGTGTGTCTGGGGTGGGGGTGGGGTGCAGGGGGGTGCAAGGAAGAAGAAAGGAGACTGGCTATAGGAATTCCAGATATTTCAAACTGGGCTGAGTAAGGGCCAAGGTGAGACCCTAACCCAGTCTGTTAGGATGATTTTTCTACCCTCTTTAAGAGTATTTATGTATATTCATCTAAAAAATGCAGGATTGGGAGTACAGTAGCCTGGATTGGTAGCCTGGGGTCTACTTGCTTTGCAGTGAGAGGTCCCTCTGGGGGGGAGGGGGCGGAAGGTCCAGCCACAGTGCTCCTCCCTCAGGGAGGGGCAGGCAGGGCCCAGGGAGACCCCCTGGGGGGTGGTCCCTGTGGAAGGAGCACTGAAGCTGCATTCAGAAGACCTGCTTTTTGACTAACTCACTCTGTGACCTTGAGAAAATTGCTTAGCCTCTTTGGGCCTCTCTGGGCCTCTCTGGGCCTTGCTTTAAATTTAAAAACCATCTATGATGAGGCCTCAAGCTATGTTCAAGCTGTATCTACCATCACTTCCTCTTCGCGCATTAGTCAAACTGGTATATTCTCCTTCCCCTAAACAGACATCACTGGTTCTTAAACTTTGCTGGTATCATTACTTTTGCTTGGAATGCCCTTCCCACCCCATCTGTGCCTCTAAATTCTGTCTGTCTGCAAGGTGAACACAAATTCCACCTCTGTCCTGAAGCTTTTTCTGATCTTCCAAACTGGATGTTTCCCCTCATGCTCTCTTATACCCTCCCTAGGATTCCACGGATCCTCCTCTTGGGTGTGCTTCATAGTATGTTCTAGTCATTTGTACCTTTGTTTTATGTCCCTCACTAGGTGACAAACTCCACTGTGGACACCATCTCCGCGCAGCACACCTAACACTGTGCTCTGGCTGTATTGCATATTGAACAGACACCTCATTGAATGAAATGGAATTTCCTTCTTTTTCATATCTCAACTTAGATACAATTTCTTTCAGTAAGTCTCCATGAACACCTCCACCCCCACCCCAAGTTGGGTGATGTACACTCTTGGTGCTTCTAGAACATGCATTCTTCCTGTCATGGTATATGGCACTACATGACATCTGCCTTTCTCACCTACGGGATGATAAGCTCCTTGAGGAAGGCCATGCCTGTTGGTCCCCATTGCCTGGACTGTACATGGCAAATTGTAGAAACCAATAACTGTTTGATGACTGAATAGACAGACAAATGCAGGAATGAGTAGATGCATGGAAACAGGGAAGGAGAGAAGGGGTTAGAATGATCTTTAAGATTGCTTTAAGCTCTAAAATTTTATGATTGAAGAACTTTGAGCTCTTTTTGAGGGAAAGTAGTCCAAGCTATTTGAGACACAATACAGTGATCATGCTGGGGTCGGGTGGTGACTTTCCTTTGAACGGACATTGTTTGCTTCTGTGGGGGATCTGGCCTTCCCATTCTGTGGGGAGTTTCATGTTCCCTGGGCTCAGCCTGCCCAGAACTTGGCACGATCTCCGGGGTGTTCACTGCTATCATCCAGCCCGGGTAGGAGGGTGGACGGGTAGGAGGGGAACCATTTTGGGAAAGAGTGTTGGGGAGTGTTTGTGTGTGTGATGAGTCAGGGCCGTGGAGCCAGGAGCCTTCATCTCTGCCCCCTCGTTGTGGGGTAGTTCTCACCAGTTGGCAAGGGGGGAGGACCACCAACTGTCTTTGGAAAGTTTTCTTAGTCACAGCTTATACCAAGTCAGCTGGAACTTTATGTAACGAGGCTTCGTTCTGCAGATGCGCAGCGGACCATGGGGTGACAATGGCTGCTCCTCTTCCGCAGCAGCTCTTACCTGTTCCAGCCCCTCCCACCTGCCAGGGCCAGGTGACGGGCCCTCCTTAGGAAGTAGCACTTTGAGGGCTAAAGGCCGTAGACATTTATTCCCACTGGAAAAAGGTTTAGGTTATCTTTATGAACCCCCTGGGAAAGCCTCAACGCCCCTGGGGGTGTTCCATTTCCTCATAGTCCAACATCAGACAGGGGTGGTGAGGATGAAGCGGGCCCCCACTCTAGACTCCTGCGTCTGCGTGAGCCCCAGCAGCAGGGCACCTTCAGGGTGCTGGCTGCAGTTTCTCTCCAGTGCTGCTGTCAGATGGAACCCTGTCTCTGCTCTCATCGCCTGGCTCTCCAGGCAGAGAGAGGTGCGGCACTGGGTGTCTTGTCTCTGACACTGGAGCCAGTTTGCCTATCACAACATGAGTTCTGTTAGAGACAGCTCCAGATAAGGCCTGAAATGATTGTGTGTATGCGCCCGTGTAGACGGGAGAGACACATAAAAGGAGAAGGAGGGAAGGGAGAGGAGAGGCTCAGATGCTGGTGACTGGCTTGGCTGAGATGACCTGGCCACTGGGGCCGCTGAGAAGAAAAAGCAGAGCTCAAGGGTCTGTGGAGAGTTCTAGGGCCTCCCATAGGGCTTCTTCAAGGTAGCCAAAGGTTCCTGGAAAAGCCCAGGTTTGTCCTCCTTTGCTACTTGCTGGAAGGAAAGCGCTCTTTCTTGTGCCTCAGGTCTAAGGAGCTGGGCTGTAAGCTTTGGAAAAGGTAAGATGGCGGAACTGTTTTGGCTGGGGGCGGGGCGCTAAGGCACAGCATCATTGCAGGGTCAGACCCTGCTGCTCCCCAGAACGAGAAGGAATGGGTGCGTTGGAGAAATTAAGCTGGGAAATGAAGACGAATTTCCTGTCAGTGAGGATGGCCACTCTGGCCCAGTGGCCTGGGAAGGAGGAAAGTTCTAGAAAGAGAGTTATGAACTCAGGCCTATAGTCAATGAGCATATCCTGGACAACAAGAGTGAGAACTAAGCGGAGAGGGCAGTGGGGCAGAAGAAACTGGTGTTTGCGGAGGCCTCCAGCCCACCGCTACAGCTCTGCCCCTTTCTCAATGCTGGGACGTCCCTGATGGCCACACGCCTCCCTGAAGCCACATGGAAAAGCCAGAAGGAAGGACCTCAAGGAGGTCCTGAGATTGAGGGAGACCAGTTAAGACAGACAGCCAGGCTCAGGGGGCAGAGAGGGGGTTCCCAGGCTGGATTCACACTGATCCCAGATTTCTGAGCCCTGCCTGCACGGCACAGTGCTGTCGGTGGGCGGGGAGGAGCGGACCAGTGGTAAGGAAGAAGGAGACAGAGCCTCCTCCTCTGCTTGGGGCCTGGAGGTGGGATGTGCACACCAGGGCCTTTCTAGGTCCCACTGAACTGACTGTCCCAGCTGGGGAGAGGCTGAGGTTGCCCCTGAGCCCAGAGGAGAAGGTCGGAAGGAGAGAGCCCGAGGAAAAGAAGGAGAGGGACGGAGGGTCCCCAGTGCAGCACCGGGCGCCGGCGGGGGCAGCGTGGAGCTGGCAGCAGGCTGCAGCCTGGGTGAAGGCAGGGCTGCGCTAGGTCTCGGAATGAGGCCTTCTGTTTCGGAGCTTGTGTAAGAGCCGGGTGAGATCTGCTGCTACCCTCATCGGCTGAGCCCCAAATCCCTGGAATGTCATGTGCTCCTGCCATATCTGCAGTTTTTGGGACACAATCAGTAGATTATTTAGGGCTTGGGCAAAGTCCAGGAGGCCTGACCCACGGCACTCGACACTTACTGTGATCTGTGTCCACGCTGCCTTGGTCTTGGCTTGGATTTGTGCGTGGGATCCATCTCCCAGGGCAAGGCCGTTCTTCTCAGGGCACAGCTGTTCCTGCCCTCTTTCTGGACCTCAGAGAATCAGCCCTGATGTCTCAACTGCATCGTCGGGTTCCCTCACTGCTTTAAGAGGAGGGGGCAACAGAGCAGAGGAGTTACACCTGCAAACGTTAGGACCACATTGCCTGGGCTGAAAACCCAACTCTGCTACCGACTAGCTGTGTGACCCTGAGCAAGTCACTTCATGTCTCTGATTGTGGTTCGACTTTTATAAGAGAAAGCTAGTACAGGACTTACCTTGAGGGTGTGTTGTGAGGACTGAAAGAGCTAATGCATGGAAAGTCATCTTTGTCCCGTGGCTTACGACACAGTCAGCTCCCAATCAATGTTAGCTCTTGTTTTCATACGTGACCGCCTCACACATCTAACCTCATCTGCCCCAGACAAAGACAGTACCTTCCTGCGAGGCTGGCCTCCTCCTTCTGGTACCAGGAGCAGCCCATGCTCAGCCCCCTTGTCAGGCACATGAATATCCTCCCACCTCCTACAGCTCCCCACACTCCCCCACTCCAAGGCCCAGCTCAAGTGCCGCCTGCTTCTCAGAGTCTTCCCTGATGATCCGAACCCACACACATCTCTTCCTCCTCTGACTGATTGTGCTTCCAGCCAGTGCCTTGAAATTCAACATTTAAGTCATAGAATTATGGAATTTGAGAGCTGGAGTCCTTACAAATGACCCCAGGCAGTTGTTCTTCATCAGGAATGAATAATAATAGCAATGATAGTGCCACAGCAGCCTTTAGCATTCATCATAGGACCCCTAATTCACCACAGCACTTCTGCTGAACCTAAATGCTGCCTCAGAATCCTTCTCAACACAGTGCTCCAGGCAGGCAGTACCAATCCATCAGGAGTGCTGCTGCCATCCATCATCCAGACAATCAGAAGTAATCTATATGGATGAGGTAGCCGGAGCTTTTCAAGGTGCAGGGACCCGCTTCAGGCCCCAGGGCACTGAGATAAAACTCTGGTCTAATTCTTATCCGGTACTCCTTATACTACACCAGGCTTCTTCAGTTGCCTGTTGGTTGTTCTCTGCCTGTTCGTCCTGCCCTCCGGAACAGACTGTAGTATTCAGGAGGGCAAGAAGCATGGCTTAGACTGTCCGGTATTTTCCTCAGCACCGGGCACAGGTCAGGACACACCATGTGCTCAGCTGCTGAGGGACTGAAGCATTTCTCCCCAGTTCCTCCCACTTGTCTTCAGAGCTCCTTCGAAGGGGCAGGGTGGGGATTGGGGTTGTAAGGAGGCTCAGTCTCTGTGCTGATCAAGTCTGCCTGGGCTTCCAGAGTCCCTCCCTTCTGCTCACAGCGGCCACAGGAACTCTGATCACTCCGACGGGTGCTGGACATCAGGAACCCAGCGTGCTCATCTTCCTTCTGTGGCTTGTCTGCCTCGGGGCCTCGGAGGGTCCTTCCTTCTTTCAGGGCCTCTGTCTCCATCCATTTGGGGGCGGGAGACTGTAAGGGAAAAGGAGAGAGAAACAGCACAGCTGGATGCCCACCTCTCCCGGGCCCCTAAGGGCTAGGTGAGGGGATTCTTGAAGGGTCCTTTGCCCACGGGGGGAAGAGTGGGACCAGATGGCATGGATGGGACGCGGCTGCCCCATGTCTAGCTTGTTGGGGTGCTTTCACCCTCGGCTAGGACTCCTGGAAGGCCAAATGGAGCCTTCTCTTCAGAAGCTACTGAGAGGCGGCATCACCACCCGCCCAGTCCCACAGGCTGAAAACTTCAGCATCCCCCGGGCCCCCAGTGCCTGCTCCTCCCTCTTACCAGTTCTCTCAAGTCTCTCCTTCCCAGGCCCCTTGAACGTGCGCCCTCCTCCGCGGCTCCTGGCCACGCCAAGTATCTTCTCGTGGTGTCTTATCTGCAGACCAGCAGTGGCCTCCTCAATGAGCTCTCTAGTCATGTCATAACTTTGCTGGAATTTTCTTTCTAAAACTTAGATTTCATTATGTTGTTCTCTGCTTAAAAATCATTATCATCACATTGTCTTCAGGAGAAAGACAAACTCCTTAGCCCAAGGTTTCTCAGCCTCTGCACTATTGATGTTTTGGATCCCACAGTCGTCGTTGCGGGCCACCCTGTGCACTGCAGTATGTTTAGCAGCACCCCGGTCTCTGTCAGCTAGAGGCCAGTGGCATTCCAGGCTCCTCGCCCCAGGTTTTAACAACAAAAATGTATCCAGACATTGACAAATGTCCTCTGGGGCGCAAAATTGAAGCCATTGAGAACCGCTATTGTAGCCATAAAACAAGCTAGTAAGTTAGGACATACTTCCTTAGCTCTGTGCCGACAGCGGCCCGTGGGTCCTGTCCTTTAATGTTCATGTCGCGGGATAGCAGGCCCTATTGGTGTCCCCATTTTATAGATGCTCGAAGGTACCCGCTTAGAGGGTATCCAGATCTTTCAAGAAAGGCAAAGACTTTCTCCTTTCATGTGGGTAAGAAGAGAGGGAGATAATTCAAAATCTCTTCTCCTTGAGGCCGGGCCACAGAGACAGAGACTAGTCAAGGAAGGATTTGGACCCAGGCCACCTGCTGCCAGGATCTGATTTCTCCCCACATGCCCTGCCCAGCCTCTCCTTTCCTGCCGCTCACGTGTACCTTCCCCGTCACTGTCTACACTCGCCAACCCCACGCTTCCCCGTGGGCCAGTTCCCTACCTAGACCCCTCCTCCACCTGTTGAAATCCATCCATCGCTCAAGGCCCAGGCAAAGCCCTGCCCTCTTCTCTGTGAAGGCCCCAGGCCCCAACAGGAAGAAACGATGACTCCCTCCCATGCAGCTCACATGCAGACACAGCCTCGGTGGCACATTCTGTCAGGTAGGCTCATTGTGCAGGCATCTGTCTTCCCTGCTGGACTATGAATAATCTGGGTGCTCTGGTTAGCCCCGCTTTGTAATGACAACCTGTACAGAGCACACGCTCCCCAAATGCTTGTCGAACAGGATGAAGTAGGTGGGTGGATGGATGGCTGGCTCCTCCGTGAGCTGACACCCAGTGCCTCTGGGCTGCTGCGGCCCCGCAGCAGAGTACACAGCTTGAGGAGCCACATGTGGCTGGATTTTGGCCCCTTTGGCTGAGGGCCTTTGAGTCTTGCATAAACTGCAATCTTAGGAAGTGGTGGAGCTTTGGGTGCCCACCATAGTGGACTCGCCACATTAGCTCTCCTGTGGTCCACTAGGAGTGGGCCTGCAAGTGTGTGCCCACTGTGGGTGCATGTGTCAACATGCATATCTGTGTGGGAAGATAGGCAGGGGGGCCCATGCTCGTGTGTAGTGACATTGCGAGCATCTGTCACACACTGTGCAAGTTTCTGTCAGCATATGTGCATTTCTGTACTGTGATACTAGGACACGTGTGCACACATATGGTCATATCAACATAAAATCTAGGTCAAGGGACACGCAGCCATTCTAGAACCCTAAAGAATGCAGTCTGCTCCCTGCCCTGCTCCTTGTGTGGCGTGGAGGGAGAGAGAGACTTTCAAATGCCTGCGTGGGCCTCTCTTTGCACGTGTGGCTCCTGAGGCAGAATAATCAGAGAGCTCCCTCTCCTCCTCTCCCTCTTTCTGGGCCAGAGCAATGGAGCTTGTGGCAGAAATGCAGTTCTCGGGCCCTGCCCAACCTCTCCAAGCAGTTGCCAGGCCCCACAAGCCCAGGTGCAAGCTGGGCCCTGGTAGCTGGATGACTGCTGGGTTGGGGGGGTGGTCCCAGGGCTAAAGGTGCTGGGTGAGTGGGGTGAGTCACAGGAGAGGCCTAGTGTAGCGGCGGGCATTTCTTGTTCCCTGTTGATGGAGCAGAGGAAAGCCCTTCTGATAAGATGTCAATATTTTGGGGTAAGGATGGCTGAGCAGAGAAAAGAGAAGATGCAGGGGCCAGGGTCACTCCCCAAGACAGGGGCCCAGGACTGTGAGGTGCGCGTGGGGCCATGTGTTCATGTGAGTGTGCCCAGTTGGGTCAGTGTGAGGTGGGCAGGGGGCTGTATGTTCACATGAGTGTGGCCAACTGGGTCAGTGTAAGGTGGGCAGGAGGCTGTGTGCTCACATGAGTGTGCTCACTTGGGTCAGTGTGTGGTGGGTGGGGGGCTGTGTGTTCACATGAGTGTGCCACCTGGGTGGTGTGAGGTGGGCGGGGGGCTGTATGTTCACATGAGTGTGCCTACCTGGGTAGTGTGAGGTGGGCGGGGGGCTGTGTGTTCCTATGAGTGTGCCCACCAGGGTGGTGTAAGGTGGGCGGGGGACTGTGTGTTCACATGAGTGTGCCCACCTGGGTAGTGTGAGGTGGGTGGGGGGCTGTGTGTTCATATGAGTGTGCCCACCTGGGTGGTGTGAGGTGGGCAGGGGGCTGTATGTTCCTATGAGTGTGCCCACTTCGGTGGTGTAAGGTGGGTGGGGGGCTGTGTGTTCACATGAGTGTGCCCACCTGGGTCAGTGTGAGGTGGGCAGGGGGCTGTGTGTTCATATGCGTGTGCCCACCTGGGTGATGTAAGATGGGCGGAGGACTGTGTGTTCACATGAGTGTGCCCATCTGGGTGGTGTAAGGTGGGCGGGGGGCTGTGTGTTCACATGAGTGTGCCCACCTGGGTGGTGTAATGTAGGTGGGGGGCTGTGTGTTCACAAGTGTGCCCACTTCGGTGGTGTAAGGTGGATGGGGGGCTGTGTGTTCACATGAGTGTGCCAACCTGGGTCAGTGTGAGGTGGGTGGGCAGCTGTGTGTTCACATGAGTGTGCCCACCTGGGTGCTGTAATGTAGGTGGGGGACTGTGTGTTCACATGAGTATACCCACCTGTGTCAGTGTGTGGTGGGTGGGGGGCTGTGTGTTCATATGAGTGTGCCCATCTGGGTGGTGTGAGGTGGGTAGGGGGCTGTGTGTTCACATGAGTGTGCCCACCTGGGTTGGTGTGTGGTGGGCGTGGGCAGGGGGGCAGTAGTCGATGTGAACAGGTAGAGCTATACACCAGCCCCATCAAGGGTTCAGTTAGGTGGTGCGGAAACATCCGGGGACCTTTCTGGCCTCCCTCACACTTGCTTGCACACCTGCACATGGACGTACCAGAGTAGGATATTCTGTGAATCAATGTGTCCCTGCCTACACCCATAGACCCCATACATGCATTTATCTCCTCACTTCCAGGGGGTTCCCTCTCGGCCCAAGCTTAAAATCACACAGGCACACACGACATTCACAGCCCACAAATTCCTCTACATTTGAAAAAGACAAGTAGAAAAAAGGGCCAAGAGACAACAGGAGATAAAAATAGCCAAAAATAAGCTCTTCAGATCAGAAAGCTCCCTTTTAGTGAGTCACCAGTTTTCCAGACTAAGCACACACACACACACACACACATACACACACTCTCCCCACAAAACACAAACACCCCATCATGCTGCCAAGTCACGCACCATCCTCACAGAGATGCCCTGGCCTCATACATGCTCATGCTCTTTCCTCCTGAGGTAAAATTACCCTCCATAGGGGGACTCTGTGGGCCTTTGGGGAGTGCTCTCATTTGTTGCTGGAAGGCGCGAACGCCCTCCCCAGTCACTGGCAAACACGTATTCACAACCACCAGCCCCTTCCCAGCTTCTTCTGACTTCTCTGTATTTCCTGGTCTCGCCCTTGTAATGGGGCTCACACAGGCAGGGGGCGTCCTGCTGTCCAGCTAAGGGTTACACCGCTTTCTTCAGGAGGCTCTGAGTGTGGAGCCCTCAGACAGCTCTCTGCATAGGATCTCAACCCGGTTCGCTTGGGAGAGGGGAGACAGCTCCGGACGCCATGCAAGATTTACGGCTGTGTTTTGTTAGTCGCACTAGTGGCTCTGCGGGAGGATGTCTTGTGCTTGGGCCTTAAACAAGGCAAGTCCAGCAGAGGCATCGTAGAGGAGGCAGGCCTGGAGCAGTGTTTACGGGCCAGTGCCATCCTGGGGCCACCATGCCCCCCATTTCCCCATCCTTTTGCCAACACAAGAGCTTTCTCTCCACTGCTGTCTTCAGGCTTGGTGGGACCAGCCTTCCCCCCTAGGATCCTCTAGTGTTGCGAGAGCGCAGCTTGGCAGTCCATCTTCCAGAACCCACTTCCTCTCTCATTCTCTCTCTCTCCCCTCTCTTGCCCCTTCCTCTCCCTCTTTCTCCCTCCTCCTCTTCTTCCTTTCCTTTCTCTCTCTTTCCCTTCACATCCTTCCCTCCATCCTCTCTCCACCTTCACCCCTGTCTGTGAAACCCAAATCTGCTTTATTCTGGCATTTAAATAACTCAGGCTTGAAAGGTCCTTAGCTGTCCCCTCCCACCTGCTGCCAGGAGCATGATCCCCTGGCTGTGGTTTCGTTCCTCTGAGTCTGGGGTCCCTACTCCCGGGAGTTAGCTGAGCATCATTCTCCTGTGCCTTTTGAGAAAATGGGGAAGTGGCAGCATGCAAGGGTGAGTGGGACAACTAGAGAAGATTTACCTAAAACTTCGAAGCAAATCTGAGGCAATGACTACTGGGCAGTGGACCCAGGAACGTGTCATGTGTCCGGGGTTATAGTGAGTTCTCTAGAAGGTGGTGCTCAGGCCACCATGCCCCTGCACTTGGGGCACCCTCCTGTGCGGCAGCTCTGGGACTTGGCTTCCTCTTCTTCCTTTTGTGCCCTGTGTGGGCTAGCACGTCTGCCTTGGCTGTGGTTGGGGGTGTGGGCTCTGCTCTTGGGCTGCCCAAGGTAGAATCTGGCCCCCACTTTCTGGCTTTGTGAGTTTGGTGAGTTCTTGTCTCTGGGCCCTCATTTTTTCAACCGTCAAAGGGAACAAGAATAACAGTCCTCCATCATAGGGTCCTTTTATGTCTATGGTGCTTAAAACAGGGAAAACAGGCACCTGGTAAGTACTTCACAAACATCAGGTATTAGGACAGGACCCAGGTCGGCTTGCCTGGCCTTTCTAGGCCTCATTTCCCTCAGAAGCACAGGGATGAGAAACCGTATCGCTCTCCCAGGGAAGTTTCTGGGGTGACAGAGAAGACCAAAGTCGAGACGAAAGACCCCAGGCAGTACCCTCCCTGTCCCTGTCTCCCCTGGTCTCTGCCCATTGTGGGAGCACTTGTGTCTTGCCCCACCTTCTGTCGCCTCCTGCCTGTGAGTCCTTTTCACAGCTCTGGCCCAGCCCTGAGCTGGACATGGGCAGAAAGGAGGCTATTTTTAGTCACAGATAGAAGCAGCAGCTGTACAGCCACCTCTCAGAGCTCATCTCTCCAAAGGAGGGTCCAGCCTACATGGGCGAGCCTGAGGAAGGGGAGGAATGCTGGCCCAGTGGGGCCCTGAGAACCCCAGCTCCTCTCCCTCCTCAGAAAGCAGCCCTGCCCCAGGATGAGCTTCTCTCCCGTTTCCCTCCCCCACCCCCCAACTTCTTAATCCCCAGTGGGTTTACCAGTTGAGCTGTAGAGGCTGCGATGTGCGAAGTGCGACAAGGAGGAGGATCAGAGAGCAGGTCGAGAGGCTGAGGAGTAGAGCCCGTGTCCCAAGGCCGGGGTCCACCCGCTCCTGTCAGATTTAGAGCTCTTCTCTTTTTACAACTGAGAGCTCAGACTCCTGAGGTCCAGGGTCTGAGACAGGCTGAGACATCTGCGCCTGCTTCCAGGAGCTCTCCCTTTCTGTCTAAAGGAGCGAGCTTTCCCCAAGGTTCTTGGGCACTTGTGGAACACAACACAAAATGAGTCAGGAGATCTGGATTCAGGGTTTGGGTGGACTGCCTTGATTTCCCCAAGGTGATCAGTCTTCAACAGTAGACAAAGGTCCTGAAACTCAACACTGGATTATAAAATAATGTTTGCAATGCTTGCATGAGGGCTTCCCTGTTACTGTAATTCTTGTCATCACTGGAGAACAAGTAGCAGTGGGCATGGGAAGACAAGTACTGCACAAATTAACAAATTAATCAAATTTTTATTTGCTCCAGGCCCTGACTCAGGCTCTAAGGATACCTCAGATAGGTGAACAAATAGACAAGAATGTTTCCCTTGAGGCTCTCTCATATTGCAAAATATATACTCATCAACCTGGGTAACAATAGTCAACCCTGCTATGTCTGGGAATGCTGCTAAGGTGCCTAGCAACTGATTGCTAAGATCTGATTTCTCTGGAGCCTGGATTCCTGCTGCTTTAAGGCAGCGATTCTCAACCTTTGCTACGTCATGCATCTCTTTGTAAATCGATTAAAGCCGTGAACTTCTCTCCAGGAAAATGTCCAGAGCACACACACTCAAAAATCTGCCTACAATTTGAGGGGCTGATGAGCCCAGGAAGCTGACGCATGGACCGTGGGTTCAGAGCCCCTGTTTTAAGAGTGGGAGGCAGCGGCTTGGCCTGCCCTGATGGAGAGCTCACTGCGTTTCCCAGCAGGAGGTATGCAGCTGCATTTTAATCACAGTATCTTACCCATGTGGATCAGGGGGAGCTGGCTGCTTGGCCCAGGCTATCTAGCCTTCTGAAAAATTTCTAAGTTCTACCAAACTATGGAAAAACTCATCTGCAAAAATCCCAATAAGTTATAACCTTGGTGTGGCTGCAAGGAGCTCTGTGACCTTGCCCAAGTCCTTTCTTTTCTTTGGGGTCCCAGCTTTCTTGTTTGTGAAATGAAGATGGGCTGGGACACTGAAGTAGAGCTGAGGTTCCTTCCAGCTCTGCTGTGCCCTGATTCTCTGTCATGGTGCCATACAGATGTGTCTTCCCTGGAGGGGAGGTGGGGAAGAGCCTCCGGGTGATGCATCCCAGCAGGGCTGGGCCCTGAGCTCTAGAGAGGAAAATGCCTGGCTGCTGGTCTGAGCTGTGCTCCTGGCCACCCCCAGACCTTGGGCCTCCTCCTCTGCACCTCTCTGCTCTCCCTGCGGCTGACTGCCAGGCCTGGGGCTGCAGCGGCTGCCTCGGGAGTTAGGATTTAGCAACCCCTTCCGTGATTCAAGCCAAAGCTGCCTGGTTGGCAGAGGATACAGCCCTTATAAATCTCAGTTCCATGGGGGAGGGCTCAGCGCAGCCCAAACACTTGGAGATGCAGGGGAAGTGGGCTTCTCTGTGGTGACCGTCGGGGCCTCCTGGGCAGCTGGGCCCGTGTGTGTGCGAGCAAAGGCTCTCTGCTCCTGTAGACTCATCGCACACATCTGGGAAGGGGCGCCCTGCACAGAGGAGGTCCACCCCTGCCAGTTCTCTGCTTAGGGTACCTGCTCGGAGGGTAGAAGAGGGTGGAGGAAGGTAGAAGATTGCAGCCTCTCTGCTCTGGGGTGCGGTGGGCTGCGGCTCTGTGCTGTTCCCGCGTGGGGGATGGGGAATGGAAGCAGGTGGTTCCTGGTGTTACCCTCGGCCTTGAAGCTTCCGGAAGGCTCGGCCATGGCTTCAGCACAAATTAGGGGGCTCAGGGTCTGGCTCTGGGACTGGACGCTTCGGCGCCCAGGGATCAGATCTGCCAACTCCAAGTCCTCCTTTGCAGTCCGCGCCACCTTTTCCTTCCTCTCTGCTAGGGCCTCCTCAGCACCCCCGGCCAGAATGTAAATGTTCTTAGCTATAATTGATCCACTGGGTCCTCAGTGAATCGGGAGGGGAGGGGAGGCCACAGGTGCTGTCGGGGAGCACAGCGTCGCAGGGCTGCCGCTGGCTCTGCGCTCATCCTTTTGTCCCAGGAGGAACATCCTCCAAGAATCCCTGGGAAAAGAGAACAGAGAAGCTCTGACTCAGCATCTCAGCGGGAGCTGCAGGAAAGGCCCTCCTGCAGTTGGTGCTAGTTTTCTTCACACACTTCCTCACCCATGCCTGTACACACTTGCACACCCTGTACACCAGGCTCATGCTCACAGACACATTCGTGAAGCTGTCTGTACAATTTCTTTCGTCCTGTCAGACTGCGCACACCTCCACATGAACACATCCTCCTCTTGCTTCTCCCCCTCTTCCTGGACGTGCGCCTGCCGTCGGCGTCTGTACCAGTGTGCACGACTGTGAGCTACTCCAGCTCAGGCACCTGCCCTTTCCTCACTCACCTTATAAAACAGCCACGTGTGCACACGACTAGAGACAGGGCTGCGCATCTCCCAAGCACACGTGCCAGGTCACAATCCCCTCCATCACAGGGTCGCCCCGCATTCCTTTCTTCACTCCTTCCTCAAGCACCATCCTGTGGGTGGAAGCGTCTCCCCTGGTGCAGTCTTCCTCTGGAGCTGAGTCTGAGAAGCAGTGTCACGTAGGAGAAGGAGTCTGGCACCAGGAGTCGGGGAGCCTGGGCTCTCAGCTCAGCCAGGTTCATAAGAAGTTATTTTGCTCATTTATCTTTGCATAACCTCATATGCCTTGTGAGACCTTCAATAAGTAGATACTTAAATCTGGCCTCAGTTTCCTCATCCATAAAATGGATTAAAATATCACCTGCTTCATGACAATGTTATGGGAATCAAACCTGATATATAAGAAAGCAGCCTGAAAAGTGTAATAAATACGCATGATAATGTGGGTTATTAGGGCAAATCATTTCATGAGTGTAGTCCAAGAGCTGGCAAAGGTGGGGGTAGCACCTTCCAGGTGTGAGCTGGTCGAGCGCTGGTCTTGCCAAGAGCCCCTGGTCTAGGGCTCAATGAATCAAAGTAGAAATTTCACACCCAGTCCCTCCTTTCTTCCTGCTAGTTTCACCTCCCCTCACTTCTTCCTTTCCCAAGGCACATTGTGGCTACAGAGCCCGGGGCTTAGTAAGGCCAAGAGGGCCATGGCTTTGAGCCAAGCATCTGCTCTGGGCACATGGGCACACGGGGGCCTGGCTCCCAGGCTCCCAAGGGCTTGCACCTGGGAACGCTCCTTTCTGCTCCTGGGCCTTGGGGCTGTGCCAAACAGCTGAGTCCAGAACAAGCGGCCCTGTGGTGTGGTGAGTTTCACAGACCAGGCTGGGGCTGGTTCTTGCATCTGTGCTACCCTGGCTAGGTATGTGGCTACCCATGGTGACCCCCAATAGCACCTAGACATCTAAGATGGGCAGGCTGGATTTTTGCCTAGCCCAGAGTCCTCAATGCTTCAGGCCACAGTGGCTGGTACAAGCTGGGGTAGCCCTGGAGGAGGAGAGGCAGGATGCTGGGGCCAATGCCAGCTTTGGAAAGAGGCCAGCAACTGGCATCAAGCTGGCTTACGTCCAGCCTGAGCATGTGAGAGGTGAAGGGACCATTCTGCAGGAGCATTGTCTGGCTTTGGGGCTTAGAACAGTCTCAGATTCAACTCAGAGCCTTTATTTTTTAGCTCAGCAGTAACAAACCCAGGGCATTGCTTGTCTCAGTTACTTCTCCCTGGAGCAGTATTCAGAGAATAAATTCCAGTGGGACACCTGGTGCTTTGCAGAGCAGATGAGCATTTCTGGATGTGCTAGGGGGAGATGGGGGCTGAGGTTGGGGTACCAGGAAACTGGGCTCCAGCCAGTCAGCTAAGGGGCCTTGGAAGCTCAGGGCTTCCCCAAGTGAATGTGGGAACAACAGTGGTGGTGGATGAGGGCCCCACGTAAGCCCATCCCCTGCCCAGGCGCCGCTTTTTGCAGGGGGTAACTCTGCATGACCCTCCTCCCTCCCTCCTCCAGCTCTGCAGCAGCGCCAGGTTTCCAGCAGGCTTGCCGGGAAGCCAAGGCCAGGAGGGAGCTGGGCAGACAGGGCCCAGAAGCAGCGCCGGTCTGAGCGTGGAGCCTGCAAACTCTGCAAAGCTCCAGCCTGGCTCCACCCCTTCCCTGCCTGGAGCTCAAAGGGATGACATCACCCAGGCTGAGGGCTCCAGCCGGGCTGGGCCCCCGTTAGCAGGGAAGCCGGCATGCACAGGGCTCAAGGACTTCCCACGTTTGCCATGCGGTGGGTCCCTGCGCCTCTCCTGAGTCCTGGTTAGCTCTAGGGGTCTCTGCTTTGGGGTCTGGCAGAGGGTCTGAAGGCTATTCAGACTTCAAGTCTGGGACACTAGTTCTTCCACCAGAGACCAATCCCGTGAGTAAGCCGTCAAGGCACACCTCACCCCACCCCGTGCCAAATGTGTCTTTTCCTTGCCAGCACTGGCTGCAGCTCCATTTTTCTGAGGCTCTGTGGAGAAGGATCAGGTCCCTAGATCTGACCAGGCAGCACTGAGCCCACAGCAGACCCCGTGTCCCCCTCCCTGTGGGTCCGTGGCCCCTCCCCCACACCAAACCCTACTGGGCGCTTGTGTTGCCGGCTTGCGGAACATATGCTTGGCTGCTTGCTTGCTGTCTGCTGTTTATCCGACTCTTCCTACTTAGCTTCTGTTTCTGCTTGGCCCATCTGGCTCCTGTGGTACCTGCCTTTCTCCCGCGTTGCGCCTCCACTGGGACGCTGCGCCGCCCTCCCTCTACCACTTCCCTCCCAGAGCTTGGCTCTTGTCCACTCTGGGGCCACTGGCAGGAGCCCTTGACCTTGAGTGTAGGAGCAGTGAGGGACTCCTCCAGCCTATGGGACTGCCCCAGGCACAGCTGGGGACCCTGACGTCGGGGTCACTGCAGTGTTCTGAGGATGCCTGTGGGATGGGGGGTTGAGGTGGGTGGTGGAGGACAGGTTGGGAGTGGCCTTTGGACTGGAGAGGTTATGTCCTGGTGGAAATCCTCCTCTCCCCAAGTCCTTCTGAGCTTCCTTCCTATCAGAGGTCACTCTTGGGGTGGCGGGTCACCCAAATCAGAGTCTTGTAGATACTGCTCTCTGTCCACAGCAGTGATGGGAAAGTGACCCGTGAGTAGCAGCGGGAGACAATAAGGCCAGGGAAGCCCCACGGTTCTTCGGACGCAGAACCCCAGGGCACACCCAGCTCCTTCCTGCTGAGAAGAGGCTGTGGCAGTCTGACTGCTTGGGCAGAAGAGAAAATGGCGGCAGCAAGAAGCTGCAGGACACTCACAGCGGGCACAGAGGGGAGAGGGAATGGCCCTCCCCTTCGCCAGCAGTGCTCTGCTGGGGTCAATCCCACCCCACACCTCCCCTAGGCTCCACACTACCCGAGTCATTGCTCTCCCTCCTGTGCCCCTCCCACCAGCTTGCACAGCCATGCACACTTTCACACCCATGCCATGGCTCACACTCACCCCTCCAATGCAGCCCACTTCCTTCCGGGTGTGATGTGGCAGCTTATGGCTTCCCTGGGACTCATGCCGGTGGTGGAGCCTGAAGGAGGATGGAGGAGAAGAAACGGAGACCCACAGGGGCAGGGCGGTCGTTCACCTCCCTCTCTAGACCTGGGTTGCTGCTCAGGCTAAGGTTGGCTGCAGAGAAGGCAGAGCTGGCCTGGACTCAACAAGGATCCACGTGCTCGGGGACCATAGGCTGCTGCTCCCTGTAAGCATCTGCTTCCCGCGGAAACCCGCAGGGCTTGGCTGCCAGGCCTCACTGAGTGCCCACTCCTCTGCGGCTCTGCTCTCCGTCTCTGTTGTTCCATCTGCGCGCTCCACCAGCTCCTGGCTCAGCTCTCTCGGCCTTGTTATTTCTCTCCCAGAACCTTCTTCCTGCTCCTCATTTCTTCCTATCCTTTCTCCCTATCTCTGTCTAACCACGTTCATGCGACAGTCCCCGAGGTCTTCATTCCTCCTTTGTCTTTATCCATCATTTTTCCTCTTGCATCTCTGCTGTTTTTCTCTATATTCATATTCTCTCTCTCTCATACATATTCAGTGGCTCCTTAAAAATCCACCTAGATTATTCAACATGCTAGAAGCCTAGATCTGATTCAGGAATAAACTTAGACTCTAACTCTAGGTCCCTGTCTCAGACCCCAGACTGGGCTAATTGCCTAGAAAATGTTGGTAAACCCACTTACCCTTCCACCCAAGCAGGCTTGTTCTTTGCAATGCCTCCTCTTCTGGTCTGGAACACGGCTGCTGTGAGGTGTGCAGAAGCCAGACAGACAAGCCACCGCACCTTGGTCAGGCGACATGGCACGGGGTACGGAGCATCTGGGGCGAGTCTCTCCTTAAAGGGATTTGAGGAGTTCAGTCCTGGGAATAAACTTAGGACCCAACATGTCTGATCTCGGTGCTTTTACAACCCTTTTACATCCGCTCTATTATCCCCTTACAGCTCTCATGGGAGGTGCGTAAGTGAGGAAACTGTGGTGTTTGGACTAGAAGTGACTCCACCAGTGCTCCCTGGCACTTGAGGAACAGAGCTAGAGTCAGTCTTGGCTTCAGGATTTTCAGCCCTTGGCTGTGGCAGGTGAATGAACAGAAGGAACCGGAAAATGGCAGTTAAAGGACAAGGGGGTGAGAAGCTGAGCACAGCCCCACAGGGGAGCAGAGATGATAGAGGCAGAAAAGGGTGGGGGGCAGGCGGCCGAGTGTGCAGATGGCAGTTGTCTGTCATCTCCTGGTGCCAGTGGCAGGTGGTGGGGACAGGGGCACGGGGTCCTCTTGTCCTCACATGGTAACGAGTCACTCCCAGCCCTGCTTGTTCTCCATTTCCTCTCTCTGCCTATTTATCCTCGGGCCTCAGGATTCCTTCTCTGCTTTATTCCTCTTTCTGCGTCCCACCTTCAGGTCACCTGCCGGTCTTTCCCCTACATCCTTGGGGTCTGGCTCTTTCCTCTTCCATCTTTCTTGTTCCTTTGCCTTGCTTTGCTCCCTGACTGCCTTCATCTCAGCTCAATTCCCCGGCATCTGTCTCATTGACCAAGTAGCCAGGTGCCCAGGAAGTGGCTCAGGAGAAGGTTCCATGTGGGAATGGACAGGAACTGGTCTGTCACATTTCTCCCCCATAGCCCCAAACCCTCAGGGCGCTCCCTGTGCACCTCCTTCCTTTGTGAACACCATGGGGCCTGTCAGCTCGGCCCCACCCTATGTCCACCTGGGACAGGTTTGCTCCCCTGCAGCCCAGACTCACCTTGAGGCCCCGTTGTGGGACCCCTCAGCAGCAGTGGTGTAGACAGACCTCCTCTTCTCCAGGGAAAGCTCCTGACATCCTGTCTCCTGCCCACACACACCAACTTCAATTAGCCAAAGAGAACGGTTTGACCTTGAGACTCCTACCTCTGTCTCCCTGGCCTGGCTTGGCTTTTCTTCCACACCCAGGTACTTTCTTGTTTTTACTCCTGGCCCAATGTCCTAATTTTTCCTTAATTTTTAAAAAAATTTCTGTCCAAAGGGAAACAAAAGAAAAAATAAACAAGTGGGACTTCATCAGACTAAAGAGCTTCTGCAAGGCAAAGGAAACCAGGATCAAAACAAAAAGACAACCCACCAACTGGGGGAAAATATTTGCAAATCATATACCTGACAAGGGATTAATCTCCGTAATATATAAAGAACGCATACAACTGAACAACAAAAAAGCAAACAACCTGATCAAAAAATGGGCAGAGGATCCATTTTTCCAAAGAGGATATATAGATGGCCAACAGGCACATGAAAAGATGTTCAACATCACTAATCACCAGGGAAATGCAAATCAAAACTACATTAAGATATCACCTTACACCCATTAGAATCGCTATAATCACCAAGACAAAAAATAACAAATGTTGGAGAGGATGTGGAGAAAAGGGAACCTTCATACACTGCTGGTGGGAGTGCAAACTGGCGCAGCCACTATGGAAAACAGTATGGAGATTTCTCAAAAAGTTAAAAATAGAAATACCATACGACCCAGCTATCCCACTACTGGGTATTTATCCAAAGAACTTGAAATCAACAATTCAAAGAGACTTATGCACCCCTATGTTCATTGCAGCATTATTCACTATAGCCAAGAAGTGGAAGCAACCCAAGTGCCCATTGACTAATGATTGGATAAAGAAGATGTGGTATATATATACAATTGAATACTACTCAGCCATAAAAAAAAGACAAAATCGTCCCGTTCGCAACAACATGGATGGACCTTGAGGGTATTATGTTAAGTGAAATAAGCCAGACAGAGAAAGACAAACACCATATGATTTCACTCATATGTGGAAGATAAACTAACACATGGACCAAGAAAACAGATCAGTGGTTACCAGAGGGGGGTGGGGTGGGTGGGCGGGCAGAAGGGGCGAAGGGGCACATTTATATGGTGACTGACAAATAATAATGTACAACTGAAATTTCACAATGTTATAAACAATTTTGAGCTCAATCAAAAAACAAAAACAAAACAAAAATTTTCTGTCCAGAAAAAACCAAACCGAAACTAACAAACCCTTCAAAACCCACTCTATGTTTTTAACACTCTAACCCACCAAAGAGATTCCATCAGTCTGGGCCTCAGGTGGGGAGTGGGCACCAGTGTGCCCCTTGGCTCTCTTTCATCTGTTCTCCCTCTTCTCCCTTCTCTGCTGAGCCCCTGTCTCTCGTGTCTTGAGCTCTGGGCTCTCATGCAGCATAAGGAGATGGGGTGAAAGCTTGAGACTGGAGTCTCCAGGCTACTTGCCCTGGTGCCACAGGGTGCTGTGACGTCTTAGGAGGGTGTGAACTCACGGAACGCAGTTTCTCCCTCTGATTTCATGTGGAAGACCATGAGGGAGCGTCTAGTGCCAGAAGAGCTCAGGCAAAGTCCCAGCTCAGCTTAGCTGGGTCCAGCTATGAGGTCTGGGGCCACTTACTAAGTCTCTCTGAGCCTTAGGTTCTTATCTGTAAAGAAGGAGCAATAATAATCCTATCTCACAGCATTGTTGAGAAGATTAAATGAGAAAATAGAAGTGCGAGCACTCTGTAAATTATAAAGAGCTCTCGAGAAGCTATTATTCATGGAGCAGATATGGAGTGTTGAGGCGTCAGGACTAAAGAAAGAGAGGGAGGTAGCAAGCAGCACTTACCCTTTAAGAGGCTTAGTGAGGGAATTCTGAGATAGCTCTCGGGAGCACAGAGATACCTGGAGCCCCAGGACCTCAGGAGAGGAAGAGGGCAGATCCCCACCACCTCCACAACGTCCACGTGCAGCCTCACCGTTTGCTTAGGCAGACATGGCTGGCACGTCCAGCCTTCACACCTTTGCCTTTGGGTTGCAGAGATACAGGAACTAGGTCAACACATCCAGGTACGAAGGTGAGGCCCGCAGGAAAGGGGATGGATATCTCAGAGCAGCTTGATTTCCTCCATAGATGAGGAGGCACAAGGCAGAATCATGGCTTGAAGACAGGCCCCCAAAACATGATATCCCTATAAAATTAACTAACGTGGGTAAAGGAAACATTAAAGGCACTGAGAAATCCTTTGTCTTCTGCACTGCGTGAGGACAGCAGGCTGCCTTCAATGCTCCTGTCTGTATTGTATCCTCATGGAATTGTAACTTCCTCCTGGACAAGGACCTTGTCATTTTGGATTACATTTCTGTGCCGTGCCTTGCAGACACATCCACTTAATACATATTATTTGACTGAGTGACTGGAAAAGAGCAGGAACAAAGAGAGAGGGAAATGAGAGGTGAGCTGTTTTTATGTAATCTACTGCATAGAAAACCTGAGCATCCCAGCTTTTGTACTGATTAGGGCACAATTTAAATTCCACTTCCTGCCTGAAAAGAAATCATAACATCAACAAACCAACTGCCCTGCACTCTTTATATTTAGGCAGGGTCTGGATAGGATAGGAACATCTGACTGTTGGGGGTGGAAGGCGTTGTTGGGTAGCTCTTCCCATGACTACAAACTACCTCCTAAGAAATGAGTCCAAAGAGAGACATGACACCAAAAACAGACTGAGCTTCTGGCATGGAGGGGGAGGCCACATGGAGGCTGAGAGAGTCCGTCCCAGAGATGAGTGGTAAACTGAGGGTGCTCGCTTTCCTGCTCCCACTTCCCTCCAGATGTGGGAGCTTCCCAAGGAAGCAGAGATCAGGGAGTAGCATTTGCAGAGGGCACAGCCTGCATCAGGGCCAGACTGAGGCCTGAGACCCTGTCTACGAGCTTCTCTGATGACCCCTCCTTTGCACTCAGTCTTGGTGAGGACCCCAGTCTTCCCCTCTGTCTGCAGTTGGGGAAAGAGATAGGGCAAGAGCCTTGCTCTGGCTTCTGGCTTGTTGGCTATGACTCCTGGTCTCCTGCTTGGATGGAGCCAAGAGGGGAAGACAAATGAGAAAAGAGAAGTAAAAATAACTGGAGGATGAAAGATGCCCATCTGCTGTGTTGGTGAGGGAGCCTTGAGGAAGAAGAAGACTACTGGGACTCCCACCTAAGAGGCTGAACCGGGGACTCCTGGCTTCAACAGGCCATGAGGAGCAGTCAAGACCTGTGGGAGGGCAGAGAATAGAATGGAAACCACACAGGTTTTGGAGCCAGTTAAACTTGGGCTGAAGTCTTGTTTGCCCTGGGTCAAATTACCTGACCTCTGTGAGCTCTGTTTCTCACTCAGAGAGCTCACTTCATATGGGACGATAAGTATCAACCTTATCCAGTCATTGTGAGGATTAATCAAATAAATGTAATAGAATTCCTAGAACATAGTAGGGCTTCTAAATGTTAGTTCTCTTCCTTTCCATCCCAGGTGGGCACAGCCACCTCTCTTTGCTCTCCAAGCTTCTGAGAGCAGAGAAGACCAGGCAACGTCCTCTAAATGCTCCACTATTTTGACAGTGGAGGGTCCAGTGATTCCTGCTGAGGGTCCTCTTCCTATGGAAGCTTCCTGGGAGTCACCACCCGAAAACTAGAGCCCTGGGTCACAGATGAGATCCCTCTACTTTAAAAACAATGATGCAAAGTGATCACCACAGTAGATCCTGGGGTTCAAAGGAAATCGAACTGCTGCTGTAAAACCACCTGTTGTGGGATGCACGGAGGCGGGGGCACTTTTGGCCATGGTGGCCCTGAACCCTGAAGCCCCACACTGAGGTGCTTATTCTTGTCTCGAGAGGTGAATAGGTTACGTCCACGTGGCCTTGGGTCCCTCTGCTATCTGCTGGCACATCAGTAAGAGATGGGACTTGTAGGCAGATAGACGCAAGTTCAAGTCTCAGCTTCACTACTTTCTGGCTGCATGACTTGGCAAGTGGTTTGACCTCTCCAAGTCTCAGTTTCCTCATCTGTAAAAAGAGGACAATACCTTTCTCAGAAGGATGCTTCAAAGATTAAGTTGAGTAGGCATACCATTTAATCACCACCCAATACATGGTAACAAGGACAGTGCCTTTAGACGGTGATAATGTTAAATAGCACCTACAACCACAGCAGTGAATTGATGGTCTTGACACTGTGGCAAGG
Source organism: Ceratotherium simum simum (assembly GCF_057802395.1). Classification (NCBI taxonomy): domain Eukaryota; kingdom Metazoa; phylum Chordata; class Mammalia; order Perissodactyla; family Rhinocerotidae; genus Ceratotherium; species Ceratotherium simum. Next base: position 84,946,529 of record NC_141906.1, on the reverse strand, counting down.
CTTTAACCAGCTTCATTAGTCTTTGACCTCATGTGTCTCTTAGCCTCATTTAAATTAGGTCCAGTGACCATCTATTCCCAATTTCTCAACCCCTCGCCATCAGCCTGACCCTCCACAGTCACTGCGTCTTCTGGATGGCTCCACTGGAAGTGACCAGATTCCACCTGCCTGCTGGTTCACCTGGAACATAGTCAGTAGGTCTCCTTCCCGGGATGACTCCTTGGGCAAGGAGAGAGGGCAGGAGGAGAGGCTGAGGTCCCCGGAAGAGGGATGGGCATCTTTGCGTTTTGGGGCTGCCTCCCCAGCAGTTGGGCTCTCTGCTTGGGAGTTGGCTCAGACCCACTCCTGGCCTCTCAGCCCCCTGGGGAGCCTGCTCTGTGCAGGACATGTGACCAGCCCTTTGCCCTTTTTTGCCTCTTGCCCACTCACAGCAGACCCTTTCACACCTCAATTAGCCACTTAGGGAGAAGAAAGAGTGAAAGCAAGCTGGGGAAATCTGTCCAGACCATGATGAATAGATTCCCAAGCCTGCCGTTGCCATGGCAGCCAGCTGGGAACACCATTTCCAGGGCCTGAGGCACTCAGACATGCATGGGGGGGCTGCCCTGCTGGGCCGCTGCCCACTCGCCTTCCCCCACCCTGGCCTCCTAGCTCCCTTAGCAACAGCCCTCACCATTGCCATCGCAACAACAACTGCAGCTCTGCACTGGCTGGGAGCAGTGTCCAAGGAACTCTGGGGGGAAGGTAGGGAGTGTGTATCTGTGTGCGTGTGTGTGTGTGTGTGTGTGTCTGTCAGAGCCAAGGTATGAAGTTGGAAAGGAAAAGGCTTGACAAGCTTAGCCATGATAATTATAAGCATGCTTCCATGATTATACTATAGAAAAGAGGCTCATAAACTTGGGGCCAAATGGATCCCTTGGTGATCTGATGATCACCCCTGAACTTCTAAGAACAATTTTGTGTATCTGGGTGTGTGTGAATTTTTCTGGAGAAAGTGTTTATAGTTTTTATCAGATTCTCAAAGACGACTATGGTCTCGAGTAGGTAAGAACTTTAATTACAGAGCCTTTTGCTTTTCAGAATCAGAATTATCTTAGAGACTGGTTGGTCAGGCAGGCTTGAGAGTTAGAAAAGGAGTGAGTACATAGGCACACCACCTGCTCTCTACCCACAGAGTCCCCCAGATCTACCGTTTGCCCCGCTGTGGACCTCTGGGAACAGGAGCTGGGAGTCTTCTTCCTGAGGCCATCCTAAACATTCTGCCCCTCTTGCCCTCAGTCTTGCAGCTTTGCTGGGGGTTAACTGTGCTAATCACTGGTGTTACCAGTGTCTCCGGCCCTGAGCTCGGTGCTTTATATGCACTATGCACCTCATCCCGTCTAACACTCACACAACACCAGGAGGAAGGTTCTCCTACTGCTGCCGTTGAGAAGGTGAGAAGATTGGAACAACAAAAAGACCTCAGTGATTTGCCCAGGTTGTACAGGCAGAGGGGGCAGCTGAGCAGAGGGGCTAAGGGCAGGCCCTGGACCAGAGGGCCCAAGCCCGGTCCCAGTGGCACCCCTTATGCTGACCTGGCCTCTGCTCTCGCAGCCACAAATTGAGGATGCTGATAATGCCGACCCAAAGGACGGTTTTGGGAGTTAGAGTCGACACTGTATTGAGCAGCGCTTAGGACAGTATCTATTACCAAATAAAATGGAGTTAGACAGAGTAGGACCCGCCCACGGGTCTGCCTGGTCCTAGAGTGCACGTTCCACACCCGGGAGGTTGTCAGGGACACCTCACGATCCCGATGCTGGGGCTGGATGTGGTGTAATGGAGACACACGAGCCCCAGACTTGGTGCGGCCACTTGCCGGGTGTGGGTGAGTTGTACAGGCTTTTGGAGCCTCAGTTGCCCCATATCTAAAGAACAGGGGTAATGATGCCATCGTATTTTCTCAGGGGATAGGGTGCGTAATAGTCACTATTGATACATGGAGATCAAAGGAAACAGGAGCCCTTCTGCAGAAGCACTCTCATGCCCTGTGCTGAGTTCCCGCCCGTGCCCCGGGGCTTTGTGTGCAGCCGTTGCAGGCACTCAGGCAGAGAGCCCAGCGTAATTCCCCCTGAGGCAGGCAGATGGCATGGTGCCTTTGGGTACCCATGTGCCTGGGTCAGCAGCCAAAGGGAGGATGCTTAGGAATTCCACAGAGGGAGCAGGAAGGCAGCAGGGCCCAGCTGCCCCAGGCTTTGCTGGCAGGTGGAAGGGAGGCAGGTGTTGGTGTGAGGCCAGACAGGAAGTGAGGGGGAGGGTGTGGGGTGAGCGGTGGAACGCCCTCCAGGGCCATGCAGGCTGTGTGGCATCCTTCTGTGTGAGGAGAGTGTAATTAGTGGAAATGAGAAAAAGCTTTATTAGTCATTGCTGAGGAGAAACACAACAAGTTATTATCCAATCAGCTAATGGAGGGTTCGCAGTCATCCATAGGCTCCTGAGGGGAGCAATTTCATATCCCCTTCTCTTTTTGCCCCCAGAAGTCTCATGGTGCTGAGAGCAGATGGTGAGGGGGAAGAGGGTGGGTCCTTATTCTTGAGTCACTTGGCTGCCAGGGTACCTTTTTGGGGTGCTGGGAAGTGTAGCACACAGCCAGCATCTTGGACAAATAGGCAGCCTGATGGCAGGGAGGAGAGGGTCAGACAAAGGAGGTGACGCTGTGAATGACGCGCGGCCCAGTTAGAAGCCATAATTGGAGGTGATTAATCTGTGGAGGAGAAGCTGCTGGGAGTCATCACTGACTCAAGGCTGAAGCTGGCTCATTGCTGCTGCATTCTCCCACCTCACTGCCCCACTCGCAGCCTGGAGGGGGAGGCTGTTGAAAAGGTGAGTGATTCAGAGGCAGTTAAAAAAGCAGTGTTTCTTAAGGTGAGGAGCTTCTGAGACTGAATGAAATATTTTTTCTTCAATCTTTTACTTTTCCAGTGATAATGTGAGGAAGTTGGGGGACCTTTTCTGAGAACCAGGGGCAGGAACCCAGCTTGGACACTGCCAGGGCCCTGTACAGGCAAAGCAGTGACGTTCCCATATCAGAAGAAGCGGGGGAATTGGGGAGCTTCTCTGCTGTGAGATGCCAAGCCAAGGCTATAGAGTTCAACAGACCTGGATCTGAGTACTCACCAGCTCTGCCAGGTAACTCAGCCTCTCCGAGTGTCAGGTTCCTCAACTACAAAAAGATGATGGGAGTTCTACTCACAGGGCATTGTGGGGACTAAATGAGAGGGCATACGTGAAGTGTTCAGCAGAGCTGGGACTAGACCTGGGATGGGAGCAGCGAATTCCCTATCCCAGGCAGAGGCAACACCATGCATGTGCCTTACAGGAAGAAGCATTAACTTTTCTTCCATTTGTCTCTTTTCTATTCCAAAGAGAAATAAGAAAACCCGACGGGTTGAACCAGGCTTAGAGTATGCATTGTTGTCACAATGGAAGAGTGAGATGGGTGACACGAAGATGCAAATCACCACAAAAATAAAGTAAATATTTAATAAAAGAGGCTGTTTTATTATTGGCAGACATCTTTGGAGAAGGTACCAAAAGTGCACATAACTTGAAAATGTCCAGTTGGCTTTTGAGGAGACCTAGACGGTGCAGCTTTCTGTTTTGGCTTCAGAGTCTTAGAAATTAGAAATCAGAAGACTGTGAGCATACAGAAGAGCTATGTACAGAATCATCAAAATGCTTTACTCCAGCTGCTTTCACGTTGTTGCTTGGGGGCGTTGAGCAGACTGTCTCATGGGGCTGGGGCTGGATCTTGGATGGGTCCATCAAAGGCTCCATCTCAGGCTGGGGCAACACCAAACATATGCCTTAAAAGAAGGTATAATTCTTTTTCAACTTTTCTTCATCCCAAAGGAGAAGAAAACTTGACCAGTAAGAAGAACGAGGATTAGATTTTGCATGGTTGCCAGAATACAAAGACGGGGTGATTGACACGAGATGCAAACAGACAAAGTTAGGGGTGTCATTTCTTTAACCTCAAGGACACATAAGCCAAAGACCACAGTGAGCTCCCAGACAGAGCACAGCTCTCCAGGTGACCCAGAGCTCTTGTGTGGATCCATAGCTGAGGGTGACCCACCCAAGAGGGTTAGGATTCTGCCAGGGCTCACCCTGTGATGCTCTCTCTCCATTCCTGTGTTTTTGTTTGTTCCCTCCTGCCCTAATACCGCCCCTGACTGCCTGACTGTTCTAGGGACTCTTGCCAGGAGGGGCCCTGCTCAGCAGGTGCAAACAATTTATGCAGAGCTTTCCTCCCATTTCCCAGTGTTTATTATGAAATCAAGAAGAGCAAAGGTCATTTTTTCAGGAGTGTCCCTTGGCAGGTCTGGGCTTCAGGCCCCTCTGAATTGTGGATGCAAACTGCATCCAGAACATTCTGTTAGCCATAGAGCTCTGGCAATCAGGATGATTTAACTATAGGATTGGGTAGCCAAGTAACCAAGATCTTTACCCCTAGAGACCATTAGAAATAAGATCCCAATTCTTACCCCTACCTAGAGGTACGCCTCTCCCTGGTGGGTGAGGCCTGCTGGTGTAGGAAGCATCCTTCTGTGCTCCCAGGAGTCCAGTTCTTCTCCCAAAGTCCTGCTCCTCACACATGCTTCAGCCTCTACCAGCCGCAGAGCAATCAACAACTCCCTCCTGTGAAGCTTCCTCCCCACTTAACATTCGTGGGCTGCAGCCTCCTGCCATTTAATGCAAGGGCAACAACCATCAGCAGATAGATTGAGCTGCGAATATAAAAGCAAAGAGAAAAAGGAGAAGAGAATGTTATAGGCCAAGTTGGCCTCTTCTAGGGAGAAGAGAGCTTCTCAGAGGAAGGTTGATCAGCTACCTCTGCCTTTGCAAAGGGGATGGGGAAGAGTTTTAATAGGTTTGATCACAATGGCCCCTGCCACACACACGCAGGAACAGAAAGGAAGGTGGGGGGAGGGTGGGGGACCTAAGCTGGGCCCAGGCTGCTGGCCTTGTTCTGTTTCCTCCCTCCATCTGTCAGTCAGCAAGCCATCATCAGAACATGTCCTCCTTGCTGAGAGGATTCCCGCTATACATCCTTTATTTGAGATTTTGGGTCTTGGTCCTCCTCAAACACACCTACTCTGAATTTCTGCCACAACCAGATCTTTGCTGAGTCTTGTCACTATAAAGCATTTAAGATGCAGTGCTAGTCTCCCAGGTGTGCAACACAGGATCACACTTGGGGTGGGGATCTTGAGGGGCATAGATTTAGAATATACATTTGGGATTCCTGATGCCTCATGAGATGAAATGCTTTGCCAAAGATCTTGCTTGCTGGTAGAAGAGCAAGAATAAAACTCAGGTCCTCTAACTCCTGGCACTTCCTTTTGCTGACAGAGCCTTCTCTAGGCAGGGAGCTCTGCGGACGATATGGCTGCGCAGCTCTGGTAGCTGAGCAGCAGCCCTGCCAAGCATTTGTTACCTCAAACCCTTTGCAGACATCCTGTGCCTGGCACCAAGGGTCATGCGCTGTCTGAACTCTGCTCTGGCCTCACAGCGTCTGGAGGGAAACACAAGGAGGGCATTACACTTTGGGCATTAAGCCTGGATAAGCATCCCAGACTTTGCAAAAGTCAAAGCTCTGAATGAAGTCACAAACGTCTTCTGCTCTTTGACCCACCTAGTTTTGTTGCTTGAGCTCCAGATCCTCTTCTACTCAGTCTCCTTAATTTCTCCTGCACCCAGGGTAGCTCATGATTTTCCCAGTGATTGCTGTCATTTCCTTACACTTGGACTTGTCATCATCACTACTCCCACAGCTGATTTTCAGAGTGCTTCCTTCCCCCGTCTCTACCTCCACGGTGCCTCCTCCACTCTACATGTTGCTCCTTTCAGTGCTCTGCACAGCTGCTCTGTCCCCATCCGATGACTCTCTTCTCTCTAGGCTGGAGGAGTGCACAGGAAGGCTCGCTAGTGCCCAGAGGTAGGGCAGACATCTCCCAGCAGACCAGACACCTGCAGTCAATGTGAGCAATTCTGTATACATTGAACAGACTTTTATTGCGTACTTGCTACGTGCCAGGTACTATGCCAGATGCTGCGGGTGCACTGTCACCTAAAATAGGGTCCCTACCCTTAGAGGAGTGCTCAGTTGAATGAGGAATTGGTCAAGTAAATCAATGGCTTCACTACAATATAATGGACCTATGCAAAAGGAATTTTAAAAACAAAATGGAGGGACAGTCAAGTCCCTGGGGAGCAGGAAGCTCTCAGAGAAGGTGATGCTTGGCTGGAGCATTGGAGGTTGAATAGGGGTTAACTAGGCAAATAAGGCTGAGAGGAAGGGCACGAGGGAAGGCTACTCCTGTTCCTACTTGGAAAAATGCAAAGGGGTAGATCACTGGGCAAGTGTTCAGTTGCCTTGAATTCAATGGAAATCTCTCCACCCGGTAGACGGCTGGGCTCATAGTGAGCAATCTTCTCTCCTGGGAGAGGATGTTATGGTGGAAAAAGCCCTCCAATAAGGAAAGTCAAAAGACACAGGTGTGGACCTTGGGTCTGCCGTGAACTAGCTACGGTAGGTCACTGAACCTTACCAGATGAAAAATGAGAGTATTGGACAAGATGACATCTAAAATCCTTTCCAGCTCTAGAACTATTCTCTTCCTCTAACACATTTAAGAAAACCAAGCAAAAACAAATGAGGTTAGTATACACTAGGACTTCCTCCTAGGAAGTCAGATTAGGGGTCATTAAACATGGTGGTGAGAGAAGCTGCCTCATCCTGGTGGGTAGATTGGGCTGCAGAGGAAAAGAGAGGCTCCTTCCCCTTTGTCGGTTTGGGATTCCCTCTGTCTGTGAGCAAGAGGATATTGGGGCAAAAAACCCCACAATTGATTGAGATGCCAGCGGGAACTCTTCCTGTCACGCTGTTTTACTCCAGCGCCTTCATTTCTATTATTATACCAAATGATTTATTCCAAAAACGTAAACTGAGCAGCAAAAGAGTAACTGGCTCCCTAGAGAGAGGTCTCTTCCTCTTCCTTTTCCCCTGCAAGTTATCTCCCCATCAAAGTGCCTGCCTCATGCTCAGCCTAAGCCCATTCTCTATGGGAAGAGCCACTGGGTGGTTAGGGAGAGGGGAACTCAAGGTGTCATCTTTGAGTCTGCCCAGAGTACTTGGCCTTCATGGTTCTAACCAAGCAGTACTCTCTACAAGTTTCTGCTCTAATGTATTTGAAACCTGGGTAAACGTCATTCTCTACTTTGTGCTGTAGTTTTCTCATCTCTGAAATGGGGAGAAAAATTCTTGACAGTTTTCCTTTACAAGACCAGGGAGATGCTAAGACTTGGGTTCTGGCCAGATGATTGGTTACATCAAACCCATGCCCTCTCTCCTCTGTTTGCTGGTGTTCCCATCCCAAAAAGATGAACACAGCTGTGAGCAGTGCCCCTTCTCCCACAGGGCCATCCTGGGGATGCCCGTTATCACTACTCCCGAAACCGGGGGACTAACAAGAGAAATGCTTTCATGGAAGGCCTGAGGGCCGCCTGCTAAATCTTTGAAAACTAAAAACTTAGTTTTTTAATCCTCCCAATAATTCATTTTGCTTGGCTTCTTCTGACTGACGTGGAAATTGGCTAAGGTCAGGCGGAGCCCTGGGTCTTGTGGGGGATGGGATGGGCGGAGCACGTTACTATGGAATTCTGGGTGATCACTTCCTCCTCAGAATCCAGGAGGATGTTTTGCTTGTACAATTCCATCAGTTGTCACTCAGCATGTGCTATCTTATATTTTAGTGATTTAAAAAGAATATAGCCCATGTATATTTTAAGCCTTTCAAAGGAAAGAGTAGAGTCGTACACAGTAAGTTTTCAATAAATGATTGGTTTTGTAATTGCTGATGATTATAATCCTAGCTTCGGGATTTAAGAATCTATGAAAGAAATATAATTGTGAACTGTTAGACCATAAAGGGTCTTAAAGTCCCAGGCCAACTTCCTTGCAGACTTGCATGGCATAAGTTATAGTATTTTGTCTTTAAAATCCTTAAAGATGTGTATATGAATGGAAGATCTACATCTTTCATCGTTTGATTCTCATTTTGCAATGTGCCCATGGTCACACAGTTAGTAGCGACAGAGCTTGGATTAGAACACAGTCTAATTCAAGCCTCATTTTCTTTCTAACACATCATGATTCCTCTTGGTGAATCAGCAAAAGCAGTGATTTCCCGACAGTTCTGTGAACTCTGTTATGGATCAGGAGACTGAGGCTACGGAGGAGAAGGGAACTGCTCACAGTGACCCAGCAAGTAAGGGGCTGAGCCTGGCATGGAACTCCAGTCTTCTGATTGCCAGGCAAGTATCGTCATTCATGCCAGGCAGCCTACATACCCTCCAGCTTTATGACGTTCAAATGTGCTGAGAAGAATATGCACAAGTATGCAAACACTATGCACATGTTCTAACAACAAGAGGCAGTCAAGGCTCTCTGGGTTCTAGAGCACGGACTGGAGCATCCAAACTCCCGTGGCTGCCATGTCTCCTTCCACCAGGCGAGGAACAATGGTCACAGCCGTGCCTATGTTGGCAATAAAGACGCACCAGACAACTTCTTGGTGGGGGTGGTGGGGGTGGGTGGGGTGGGTGGGGGCGGGCTTGTGTTGTATGCATTGAGTGGGGAAGGAGTGGGATTCAAATATGCTTTCTTTTCTCTTGCTGAAGGGAACTCCCTGCAAAGCAATAAAACGGCAATGAGCTTTGAAGAGGGCTTTCTAACCACCAAGAAGCCAGTTCTGGATTTCGATGCTATGTCACTTAGCATAGTTCCTTTCCCACCAACTGTCTGCTATGACACCATGGAGCTAAATAGCAGAGCTGCTGAAATAACAGTCAAGGGAGAGGGAAATTAAGACACATCAGCAAGGGAAAAAAGATTTTTTTAAGCAAGGAAGGGAATAAGACAGCAACCAATGAAACAGACAGAAGCAAGATGTCTGTTCCGGGTGTGAGAGGCAGAGAAGTCTTTTGTGTGGCAACTGAATCTAAGATGACAGAGGTGCACTCAACAGAGCGGGCAGTGACAACAGCCTGTGTTAACGTGGAGCTTGTGATACACATTCACTTATTTGATCACATTACCACTCTATGAGAAGAGGCACGTAGTAACTTTTGACTCCAGGGGGCTAAGCATATGGCTTACGAGCTTGGAAGTTCTGACTCTTTAACATCAACAAGAGAAGGCTAGACCAGAGGAGAAGAGAAAAGGCCAAAGGGAGAGCAAATTTGCCTATTTGATACCTATCATTTCACATATGAGAAAGAGTGGTGAGTTCTCATAAGGAAGGGCAGGTACGTGCCTATACACCATCACAATGCTTTTTGACCAAGCTGTGCTGCTCAAGCCAATGTATTTGATTGAAGGACACAGCAATGAGTTTTCCAGGTGAAGGAGGGCGATGCCGAGCAGGTGCTTGGCATGAATGTTTAAATAGGGAACAGTTGTAATAAGACCCTGCCATGCTTTCAACCCGAGTGACTGCTGCTTTGCAGCAGGAACATCTATCACTGTCAGGGAGCAATGTGTCTACCTTCCTGTCACCTGCCTCATGTCTAAAAGAGACACTAAAGATCTGGCCATGAGTATTATGACGGGGTCCGTGTCTCCTGGCTCACCTTGTTATCTGTCTAGGAGCATGATAAATATGCACTTGTTTCCTCTGACATGATCTTTTCTCCTCCTTGGACAGGCGTCTACACAGGTCCCCTCCCCTCCCGGCCCAAGTCCTCAGGTGAAGGAACGTTCTCAAAAGAAAGTCTTTGTTCTTCTGCCATATTTTCTTATCTCTGTCTTTCCTCTGTCTTCCCCAACCACCACCCTCTCCAGTAACCCTCACAGAGCGAAGGTCTCTATATCAGTCCCATAGCCACTGTTAACAGAGGTATTCTGTGAGCCTGCATGCTGCCTGGCCATGATCTTTCTTCTTTGTGGTATAAGAGGAGTCCAAGACCCCACCACAAGTAATTGAGAAAATTGACTTGCCAGTTACTAGTGGCGTAACCTTACAAACCCCAGGATTCACCGTTTAGAATCAAATTCTTCTCAAGCTGGATGAGACCTCCAGAATTATACAATGTTAGAGTTTAAAATGTTCTTAAAGATTTTCACCTAAACTCCTTCTTTAATGAAGAGGAACCTGAAGTGTAGAGATGTGAAAGGACTTGTCACTTAAATTCACTCCTTCTTCAATGTTCCTCCCACTACTCCAACTCACCTTTACTTCGCCCTACCCTCACTTTTAGGTATAGTTGCTTTTAAGCCATCTCTCCTCTTCCTAAAACTCTTATAAGGGAAAGTGGTTTTAAGTTTGGTATGTAGAAGATGATCAGAGTGTCTCTCAATCTCTCAAGACAGGATGTGTTACTCTAACATCAGGAAAGTCTTTCCATTTAAATTTTATTTGTTTTGCTGCCATATTTCCTAAACTTTTTCAGTAAATAGAGAGGAAAGGAATCCCACCTTTATGTATTTTTTCTATAGGTGTCAAAGGCAAATTTGCCCTCCCTGTGGTCTTGTCTCCCCAACTCAGGTCTAGCCTTCTCTTTTGAAGTTAACAAATCAGAACTTCCACACTCGTAAGCCATATGCTTAGCTTCCTAAAGTCAAATAAAGGTTAGCCCATTGGAGAACTGACTCTTTGTCCAATGACAAAAAAGTAATATCTTTAAAAGCTCTCTCTTTTATTTCATGCCAAAGTTCAGGTTGATTTATAGGCTAGACCCAGCCTGGCTTCTGGTACCCAAGCATGTCAGAGAGGAAAATTGGGACAGAGAACAAAATAGAGAGACTCATAGGTGGAAGCTGTAGAATAAAGTTGCAGTAGGCAGGTTTCAGGAGAGCTCCTCAATTTTGTACTCTGCAGTTCTCGATGTGTGCCCATAAGCATCTTGAAAAGCATTTGAGAAACTGCCAAGAAGCCAAGCTAAAAATACCCATGGAACAGCGTGATTAAGAAGAAATGCAGAGATGGGTGAGAGCTTTTCATGGAAGGTGTGAGACTCAGAGCATGGGAGCCAGACTGCAGCGTACATCTCAGGCACTTGATCTAGGGGACTGAACCATGAGTCAGTCTGACATAGTGGGGAGGAATGGATGCATCTGTTAAGACTCTGTTTTATTTTTGAATCAGTCCAGTCCAGTAGTGTAGCAAGTGTGTCTAATGAGCACCTATCGTGTGCCCTAGAATTAAAAGTGTAAGAATACACCCACTCCTTTGGAAAGTTTGCATGAATTTTTGAAACCTTCTGATGGCTCCCTATCGCCCTTTGTAACAATTATAACTTGGCTTTAAGAGAACTGGGTAGTTCTCTGTCTACCCAGTTTTAGGATCCTACTTCTTCTAACACTTTATCATGTGTCTCTGACAAATATTTTCGCTAGTCTGCTTTTTCCAGTTATGAACCTTCTGTTCCCAATTATTGGGAACATTTTACCAACAGTACATTCCCTCCCTCTCTTCCAGGACTTCCACTAGCAATTTAAAAATACTCAGGCTCTTGCTCTCTGGGAAGTAGGATCCCACTTCCTTTAACCTTTCTACCCAAGATGTTTCCAAATTTCATAAGCCTTCCCTCAAGTCTCTCTTAACTTGAGGAGCAAAGAATGGGCTAGAAGAGGGATGGTGAATAGGGGATAGTCTTGCTTTCTTTCTGAGGGTACACCCAGGACCATGTTCTCCATGTTGAAAAACATGTAGAATCATGTACTTGTTCATATTTTCAAATAAAAATTGTTATTTGAGACAAAGATGTCTTTGAAAAATCAATAGTCTAAAGACAGATGTCATGATATGGGCAACCATCCACAGGACACAAAGAACAAAGTTTAAAAAAGTAACATGAGGCATTAAGCATTTATATCGTGCATAGATCAAGGTAAGTGTCTTTGTCATCCTGATATAATTTGGTTAATCTGTCCCTGGCTGTGCTCTCAGGAAACTCTCCCTCCATTGTATCCTAAATTATTTTCAAAGTCTATTCCTTTTAGAGGACAGAGGTACAGATCCAGGTGACTTTCTGATTGTAGAGTCTTGCTGTTGATTTGTGAGAGATGTTGATTTGATGCTGATTTGGGAGAAATGGATTGAGCTAGGGGTCATAAAGTGACTCAAGAGTACCGAGTGTTATTGATGAATTTTTGGGCAGTTTTTCAAAAATGTATAATACCTGTTTTCATTTGTTCAGCTTTGACTCATTTGTATAAATCTCATTTTGTGTGCTATTTGGAAATACCCTGTGTATACAATATATGTAACCATTACTTAAAAAGTTGACACTCAAGCTTACTTTGGGGGTAGTTAGGCTTGGCTTTATCTAGGAACTCTGAAGTGCTCCACATTTTATGGATGGAGAAATGGTAAGTTCCTTGGTGGCTAGAATCCAGAGAAGCTGAAGCAGCTCTACTCTTCCCAGAGCCAAGATCCCTTTGTGGCCCCTAGTATCCCATTCTCTTCAGAGGTGAGAGCCGGACAGCCCCTGGAACAAGAGCTCTGAGCTCAACGACATCCTCCACCTTCAGAAAGCTGGGCTGTCTCCTAGTTCACAGGACCTTTTAGATGGGCTGCCTCTGACTGAGCTGGGCAGTTTACAAAGCCCCAGTAGGAGAGGCATTCAATACCCATCTGCAAGGCTGCTGATGTTTCTTAATGGGAATTAAGGAATTAAGTGGATCTTAAATCCCTGAGAGAGAGAAGTTATCGTCTCTGGATCCCATATTCTCTTGGCCCTCTTTCCTGGGGTTGCTGGTCAGAGGTGGTACAGGTCCCCTCTGACCACTGTACCCCATCCAACTCTGTTGTCGATGTTTTCTACAAGTTCAGGACAGGTCTGTGCCCCTCAGGCTATCTGAATTCCTGCCACTGTACTCCCTAACCTCATCTCACACTCAGCCAAGCCATCCCTGTGCTCTACCCCTCATGGCAGTAACCGCAAACTCTGAGGGGCCTTTATCAGAGCAAACCTTGTTCTCTGCAATGCCCCATCTGGGCCATTTGGGTGGGCTATATCTTCTCCTGGAGTTCTTTTCTAAGGCAGGAGCTGGAAGAGACCCCTTTGGGAGGCAATGAAGACTCCCACTATAAAATAAATGCCAGGAGAGGAGAGGTTTTTGTTTGTTTTGTGCATAGTAGATGTTTAATAAATATCTATTGCATGAGTGGACATGAATGAATGAATGAATATGGTGGAGAGGGGAGAAGGCAGAGGATAAGAGCTCCTTGACACAAAGCAGATACAGAGAAGGAGGTGAACAGATGAAGGACATGACTTGCTCCTACCAAGGATCCCAACTCCTTTCCCAATGTTGTGTTCTTTGGGAAATTCCTGTAAGTACCAGAATGGCTTGTACATGAGTTGGATTGAGAGCAGAGCCCAACCAAATGCCAGCATGAAGTCACTGCGCCAAAGCAGCCACAGTGAGAAAACAAGGCGTTAGAGAAAATACAGAAGAGTTAGAGACATGGAGAGTCATGGGTCTGCTGTGGAGAGAGCAGGTTGGGCAACTGAACCTGCCTATCTAAACTGTGAGTTGGTAGAGTGGGGCTGGGAAGGTGTGATTTCCTGGGGTCAGGGAAAACAGGGTGTGGGGCAGGGAGGCGCTGAGGAGGGGAAGAGGCAAGATGGAGCGTGATGCCTGGGAGTGGAATCACCACGTTATCCTTGACCAGGAGTTTATGCTTCTTGGCCTCTTCCTGGCTGAAGAGGACGGTTTGATTGAGTTGTTTATTTGAGCCACTGAGAAGTGCTTCCTTGTCCACCTTCTCTGAGACTCACATTCTCTTTCTCCTGAAAACTAAAACAACCCCAAATACCAAATACCCGTGCACTGCTGGACTCTGTGCTCAGTGCTTCCATAAACACTTTCTCACTTAATTTTCTCAGTCCTTTCGTTAAGGAGGTCCCCTCTTTCTTTTCTTTACAGATGAGGAAACTGCATCTCAGAGAATAAACAACTTATCCCACATCCATCAAAAAGAAGCAGAAATAGGAGTTGAATTCAGGACCATCTGACTCCAATTCAAGTGCTTATCCCACTGTGACATGGGTGCCTGGTTCCATTCTCCCCAGAAGCAGTCATATGGCATAGATCCCAGGAAAGTGATGAGATCCATAGGAAACATGTGGAGGTCTAAGTAAGTTGGGAGTGACACAATTAGAGTCCACGATCATGGAATTGGCTACAATTCTGGGTGGAAACAGTATTAAAAGTTAACATTCATTGAGCGTGTTTACCATGGACCACACACTCCTTCCAATATGACCAAGGAAGGTAATACTGTTATTATCTCCAGTTTACAAATGAGGAATCTAAGAGACAGCAATGTTAAGTAACTTCTAAATGATAAGAAACAATAAGTGGTAGAGTCAGAATTTGAACCCAGATAGCATTTTTAATCATTATGCAAGGCCGCCTATAATATTAGAGGGGAGGTTTCCAGAAGTCACATGCAATCTTAGTGTTCCCAGTACATATGGCAGTTTTAAAAGATGACTGCAAATTCTGTGTCCCCATTCCTTGAATAAGGGCAGGTTTGTGACTGCTTTGGCCAACAGATTCTGGGGTGTGTGACACTAGATAACCTCCAAGGCCAGGTCATGAAAAGCAATGAGGCTTCTGCCTTGTGACACTAAGCCATTCCCTTTTGGAGCCTTGGGGTCACCAAATTTTGAGAAAACCCGGACCAAATGGGGAGGTCACACGCAGGTGTTCAGTCGGAGTTTCTGCCTCTGACTGAGCTCTAGACCAAAAGCAAGCATTGACTGCCAGCAAGCAAGGAGGACTCTTTCATGTCCAGCCAAGTAGAGCCTTCAAATGATGGCAGCTTCAGGTGACATCAAAATGTAAGCACAGGAGAGACCCCAAGTGAGAACTGCCCAGCTGGCTTCTGCCTTCCCTCCCTTCTCTGACCCACAGAATTGTAAGTAAGAGAAAATTGTTGTTTCCATCTTCTAAGTCATAGGTGATATGAATGTTCTGTAGCAATAGATAACGAGAACAGCAGCTCAGTCTTCTGGGTCAGTCTCCCTTCCTCAATCCTCCTTCCAACAGCACCTCACTGAGGGGTCGTCCCAAGTGAAAAACAAAACCCAAAAAACTGCTAGAAAAACAAACTTGGGGTTCCACTGTGTGCCAGACATGTTTAAGTTAGTTCACTTAATCTTTATAAGAGCCACCTGAGGTAGGTATTATTCATCCCATTTTAAAGATATGGCAACTGAATCTTGAAGAAGACGAATAGCTTTCTCAACTTAACTCCAGATTTTACACTATCTCCTAGCTTAGGCGGAAGAGATCAAGGTGACCTTAAGGCGGAGCAGAAGCAACAGCGGCTGCCGCCTTGACTGCTCTTGCCTACCATTTACTGAACACCTCCCACGTTTTAGCACTGTGCTGGGCTCTTAACATGTTCAAGGACATTTAAATCTTTCCTCAACCCTATTTATTGATCTTTATCATCCCCATCATGTAGAAAAGAAAACTGAGGCTTACAGAAGTTAAGTAACGTGCCAAGGTCACATAGTGGGTAAGATGGGAGTCACATAGTGGGTAAGACAGGAACCATGATTTAATCTATGTGGGCCTGAGCCTGCCTGTGCCTTTAACCCACCTCCTACAGGGGGCACACGGGGCTGGGAGGGATAACTTTTTTTTTACCGATTGTTTTTATTGTTAAATATATACATAAACAGAACAACATACAGAACAAAAATGCACAGCCCAATGAATTATCAAAAACCAAACATCACAAACCAAATGTCCACCACCCCAAGTCAAGAAAAGGGAAAATTGCCAATAGCCCACTAGCCTCCCTCTTCATGTCCCCTCCCAATCACCACCTCTCCCACTGCCCCAAAGGTAATCATGAGCATTCTCTTATGAAAACCACCTAAACTTTCATTCCTACAGACTAGTAGTAGCTTTGCCCATTTATAAATTTTACATATAAATGAAATCACACAGTACATATTTTTTTGCATTTACTTTCTTTTATTAATGGTTATGTTCTGGGATTCATCTAAGTTGTTTTTGTAGATGTAGTTTGTTAATTTTCGTTGGTGAATAGTATTCCTTTATATGAATATAACACAATTTATTCGTTTCATTGGTGATGGACCTTTGGCTTCTTTTTAGGCCTTTTTAAAAATTATGCTGCTGCTATGGCATTCTAATATATGTCTTTGGAGGACATGTGCACACATTTCTGTTGAGCATAGATCTTGCAGTAAGGTTGCTAAGTCACAAGGATGCCTATGTTCAATTTTAGTAGATACTGCCAAATAGTTTTCCATAGTGGCTATACCAATTTGAACTACTGCCAGCAGCATATGAGAATTCCTGTTGTTCTGTATCCTGGTAAAAACTTTATATCATCATTCCTTTTAATTTTAACTACTCTGATGGGTGTGTAGTGGTATCTCTTTTTGGTTTTAATTTTCATTTCCTTGATCACTACTGAAGCAGAGATATTTTCAATATTTGATGGCCATTTGGATAGTCTCTTCTGTGAATTGCCTGTTAGTTTCTTGTCCATTTTCCTTTTGGAGTGTCTGCTTTTTAAAATATTCTTTAAATATATCTTTTCTAATATGTGATTTTCTTAGAAGATGAGTGTGTATGTACGGATGTGTATCTACATCTCTTCAAGCCTTTTGCCGGGGAAGGGATGCCTGTGCCAGGCCATTAGGTGAGGGATTCAGGCCTCAGATAGCCTTCCCCTCTTCTTGAAGGGGAAATATGCAGATTCCCCTCTTTGGGGGCATTGTGCTGGGAGAAACAAAGAACGCATATTATAGACAAGACGGTTCTGAAACAGGGTGATGTTTGAACCCAGGTATGATACAATCTATGCAAAACAACTAGAGTGGAGCTTGGCTCCTTCTTACAGCTCTCAGGGAAAGTGAGATGACTCTGAATCTGCCCTAGGTGTAGAGGTTATGTAGAAATGGAAGGCCTCAGAAGCTCAGACCCTCCTCGTGAATCTACCATAACTGTGGGGTAGTGGGGCAGAGGCAGAGGAGTTGAGAAGGGCTTGAGGGGCTTCTAAGGCAACTAAGAAGCTCCCCAACTGACTGGTGTGGAAGGTGAACTGTCTTTCTGCTGAGCCAAGGGCTTAGGGAAACGCTGTTGTCTCTGCCCTCCGTATTTGCATCTCAACTCATCCTCTGGCAGGTCTACAGTTTGCATAATGTGTTTTTGGCCAGATTTGCTGCATCCTGGCAGAGGTCCTGACCCCTACCTTGGGCCCTGAAGGGTGTGGGAGCCGGTAGAGAAGCTTTCCTCCGGGAGGTCCGAGGTCAGAGATCTGTGCAGATTTCTCCCGTCAGATGACGTCATTTTCATGGGTGACAAGGTCCCAGCTGTCCTTCCATCTCACGGTCAGCATGTCTCTGCCCTGTGTTCTCCCTCCAGGGAGGAAGCCAGGTGGTTCTGAGCAGATCGGCCCTGATTCTATTGTTCACCAGGGTAAACAGTGTTAGTACAACCCAAGGATCTCTGAGATCAGACTCAGATCCCACAGAGCTAGGGGCCCCCGGGGACCTCACCAGCTCTCTGCTGTCAGCCTGAAGGAGAGTAATGCTCTGATGGACAGTTTTTCTTCTCCTTCCTTCCATTTGGGATCTTCAGGCCAGGACAGGGAAGGGAGAGAAGAGGCCAGCTTCGTTACTCATCAGCCTCTCACAGGGGCAGCTGAGACATAATCATCTCTGCTCGTGGAGCTGAGTGACACGTAAATGTGACTTCCCTCCAGGGCAGAGGCCATAGGGTGCTACCCAGCATTAGCAAAGAGCTTGGGTAGTCCTGTGACAGCTTTCCGGACCTGGGCCTATGGGCCACGCGGCCCTCCCTCAAGGAGCCTGAGGAAACCACATGTATCTGCTTAATGGGAAACAGAGAGCATTGGAATGATGCCTTACAGGATAACACTTTTCAACGTAACTTATTGTAATTTTTCAATTACAGTACTGACTGGGTATATTACCCAAGGGAAATAGAATCCCAGCCAGACCTAGTTTTAGCATCCAAAGTGATGGGCCACATGGAGGCTGATGTCCAGGTAAAACTTCCTAATTAAAGGTCTTCATAAATGCTTCTTTCTTGGGATTGTCTTAAGATCACATGAGGAAAGAAAACTTTTGGGGCTTGGAATGAGGAACAAGGAAAGGAAGATGGGAGTCCCAGCCTGGGGGTGGACTACATGCAAGAGTTGGACTATTTCCTTCGATGAAAAGAAAACCACAGGCTGAGAGTCCAGGAGGACGGCATACGTCCAGCACCAGACCCGCCCATCCTCTTTGTGTCCCAGGACTTTGGAGCAGGAAGCTGCTGTGGAGATGACTGCGTTGCTCATTCTCTCCCTCAGGACCCTCTTCTCTCTGCTCACTGCCCTCCCAGAGAGGCAGCACTGGCTCCCCCAGGACCCACTGTCTCTGACCCCTTCACAGTCTCCTTCCTGTCTTCACTTCCTGTGGCAGGGGTTAGGCTTCTGGTGGCCAGACCCACTGCCTACCTTCTTAAAAGGGGTGAAACTTACTGGATGGTTTCTACTTCTTCTCTGCTTTTCATCTCAGTGGACAGCTTTGTTCCTTCCTCTTTTTGTCTCTGGTGGGAATTGCTGCCCCATTGTCCTCCTCCATGGCCTAACGTCAGAATTCTCTTTCTGCCCAATAATCTGCATGGTGGCCAGCCTCCAATATGGCCCCGGATGATCCTCACTTCTGGTATTCACATCCTTTGTAGTCCCCTCCCACACTGACTAGGCTTGGCCTGTGTGACCAGTAGGAAACTGCATAAGTAACAGAATGTGACCTCCAAGACTAGGCCATGAAAGGCACGGTAGCTCACACCCTGCTCTCTCTTAGATTGCTCTCTCTGGGGGAAGCCAGCTGTCATGTTATGAGGATACATGAGTAGCCTCATAGAGGGGTCCACTAGGGGACAAACTCCTGCCAGAAACAAGACTAACTTTCCAGGCATGTGATTAAGCCACCCTGGAGGTGGGTCCACCAGCCCCAGCCAAGCCTCTGGATGACAGCAGCACAGGCTGACATCTGACTGTGGTCTCATGAGGCTCCCCCAGCCAGCTCCGTCTAGCGAAACTGCTCTTGGATTCCGTCTGCATTCTACAAACTGTGTGAAATAATAAATGTTTATTTTTTTAAGCCACTAAGTTTTGGAGTAATTTGTTCAACGTCAATCGATAACTAATACAATGTGTTTCTCTAGGACTAGGTTTCTTTCACTGTGTCCTTCCCAATAATGTCTTTTAATGTAGCCAAGGCTGTTGATAAAGCAGAGTTCCTTTATCCTATCAAACCAAAGGAATTTTCCTCTCATTAATTTTGAGTGCTTAGCATAGTGCCTGGAAAATAGTATGTCTCAGTATTAAAAAACATGGAGCAAATGCTAGTGGAATCAGCTGAATTAATAAATTAAGTCAATGAATTTCAGTGTATGTGTCAAATAAGGGGGAATAGTGTTACTGATAAAGTTAAAACAAAATGAAACTCATTTTTGGATATCTTTATGTTATTTATGGGAGTGGGGAAGTCAGGTAGTAAAGTTCACCCTTTATTGCTGGATTGATATTAAAAATAACTGCTATTCACTAAATACACACCACCTGATGATGGTAGGGCATCAGAAGTTCAATTGGCATCAAAGGATGGCCAATTATAAGTAAAAAAGTGCCATGGGTGGTCTTTCAATTAAATGACTGGTTCCATGTATGACTGAATCTGAATCTAGACCTTCAGAAGTTATCTCACTTGGCTAAAATGCAGTACTGATGAGGTGAATGTGGCAGGTATCCCAGCCACAAACTTGTTCATCTCACCTAGTTGTATTCTGTGGCTTCCACCACAAAGGAAAAAAATATATAAGAAACAGGGAATAAAACCAGAATTTACTCTATGCCAAATGCTTTCCTCACATAATTGCATTTAAACTTGGAGTAACCTTGTGAGATAGGAGCTATTATTATTCCTGTTTTACAGCCAGGAAACTGGGGCCCCATGCTGTTAAGCAACTTGCCCGAGTTCACAAACTAGTAAATAATGAAATCGTCATTTAAACTTGGGTCTGTCTGATTCGAATCTTTCTACTACAACCTTCATAGAATCCAAGATCTGGAAAGCGACTTTGAAATCATCTAAACTAACCCCACTAACGTGCATGAGGCGGTAGAGACTCTGAGATCTTAACTGGCTGATCAAAATAGCTCAGCTATTAACGGTGTGACCCAGATTGATTTTGGACTTCTGGTTTGTTTTTCTTTTCACTTCACCATCTGAGGGAGTAAGACTGACTTTGCTCATTCCCTCACAGCTCCTGGAAAATCGACTCAAAGTTTTAGAGGACTCTGATGACTGTTTGACAGAATTTTAATCTACATATTTAAAGACATCCCATTTTTTTTAAATAAACATGAATATTGCACTACCGAAAATGGGATAAAGGCAGTGTTCTGACTTTGTACCAACGGGTGCTTTGGGTCATGCTGAAAATGAGTGTGCACCCTGGGGCTTCAAATACAGCTACACTGTCACCAGTAGGTGCTGAAGGCTGGTAACATGTCTGGTAGCTTCAGCAGTAACAAGAGACCTCTGTGGTGGATCACGGCAAATTCTGTGCTCTTCTCTGATAATAGCACCAGTTTAATTATAATCCAGAAGTGTAAATTCCGGTTTGCTTACATCTCTAGTATGTTTCGTTTCAAATGTGACTTTCCAGCTCCTTCTCTCTTTTTTTCTCTTCGTGCCATAAAATATTTGCATATTTGAATGTCAAATTTTCCAAGTGCTGGAAGCAACAGGCTCTGGTATGTTCTTGAGTTATTTTGTATAGCAGCATCTGTCTTGTTTCAGCAGCCACCAGAGCTGAGAAGTGACCCAGGAGCAGCCTGGCAGAAAGAAAGAATGTGGGATCCAAGAGGGTCTCCTTATGACACAGAGCTCAGCAAGGCCTGGGGGGGCCCTTCAGTTCCAGGAAGCTTCACAAAAGATGCTTTTCCCCAGTTGATTTTTATTTTTATTTTTTTTAGAAAGGCAGATTACTAAAGGAAACAAATACTGAATGATGACTAGGAGAATGTATCTTTGGAACTTGCTAGACTAATTAGTGAGGCTCCAAAATCACTTTAAAAGCAACATATTTTGTTTTGCAATATACATTCTTGTTGCCAATTTTTTTTTTATAATTTCAATCAGAATCCACCTCAGACTGGATAGTTGTGGTAGAAGTGGAGTTTGGAGGGAATACTCTCATTAGGACAGCACATTTCAAGGAATATCCTGACTTTTTCTGTGCATAGAATGATGTCAGGAAAATTTTTCTACAATATATTCTCAGAGCTTTAAACAGCTTCCTTCTGAAATGCTGCCTTCTGTTTAAACAATTATAGTGATAGCTGCTTACTATGTGCCAGGTAATATCTAGTTTAACCCTCATGACTCCCCTGGGTGGTAGGCATTCTTATTACTCACATTTAAAGACGAGTACACTGAGGCTCAGGGAAGATACTTTTCCAAAGGCCGCATGATGGAAAGTGGGGGAGATTGGATTTGGGTGGGTTATTTGTGTTTATTGTGTGCATTGTATTATTGTTATTTGTAAAGACACGATGGTAGCAAGATCTACTGATTCAATATCCTGATGTTTGAATGCTCAGGCCCTGAATTTTCCAGGGAGCTTCTTGATAATTTCTAGAGAATATAGTTTTCTGGTTAATGTTTGATCAAGGAAATAGGATCCTGGCTTAAGCACAGAAATGTGACTGCTTTGAAACCACACCTGCTAAAATATTTATTCATTTCACAAAAATGTATGAAGTACCTACCGTGTGTCAAGGCCTGTGGTCATCACTGGGAAGCAGTTGTGAGCAGGCAGAGCAAGTCTCCGCTCTTTCTATTGTGGTGGCAGCAGCTATTTTAGGAATTCAGAATATGATGTTGAGCACTATGAGTAGGTTCAGATCTCCTGGTTGGGGCCCTTTTGTAAGTCTCATCAGAGGTATTCTTTAGCTAATCAGGGATGCTCTCAGAGTCCAGACAGGTGACCTAGGTAATATAGGCATATGTTGCGTTTCATTAACTAATTAATTAATTAATTCAGTCATTCATGTAATTCATATTTATTTAGCACCTAGTCTGTGTCAGGGACAGTTATACATCAGGCACAGTTCCTGCTGTCATTAAGTCTAGATGGGGATGACAAATATGGACAAATAAACACACATAAATATACCATCATGACTTAGCAAGCACTGGGGGTCAGCGAGCCCCTCTGAGGAATATTTGAGCTGCTCCACATGGTTGTGCAGATTGTGGGGGGCAGTGGGGTCCAGCCCACACAGGTTCTCTCGGCTGAGTGCCTGCACGTAAGCACCACCCAAAGTGGATGCCTTTTCCCCATTTGCACAGTCATCTGTGGGCTGGTGGCCTCCGAGGAGGTGCCAGCTGGGTGTGTAGCAGGGCGATATGTGCTCGGGGAAGAGGGAACAGGATGTATGAAGACACTGAGAAAGGAAAGATCTGGAACATGTGCAGAGGCCAGTGAAGGCCGGCGTGTGATGGCTTGGAGCAGGGCCTTGCGGGCCATGCCAGGCATCAGGACAGTGGTCTCAGTGCCACGAGGAGCCATGGAAGGCTTCAAGAAGGATTTGTATTTTTAAAACAATCTCCATCTTTGGCCCTCTAGCACTGCCTTCACCCCGGATCTCCCCACAACCTCTCTGAGCCTCTATTTCCTCATCTCTAAAACAGGGATTAATACCATCTAATAAAGAATTAGACAAAGTGACACATGGAAATTCCTATGAGAGCCTCTCCATGCTCTCTGTGCACAGTAATAATCAAGATTGATGGGACACTTTCTTTGAGCCAGCACTTTTCTAAGAGGTTGATTTGTTTTCACTCATCTAATCTTTAAGACAAGTCTGTTACCACCCATGGGCATCATGAGATTCCCATTTCACAAATGAGGAACCTGAGGCACACAGAAGTTGAGTGTCCAATGCCACCCAGCTTGTAAGAGGAGGAACTGGGGTCCTATTCAGTTGGTCTGAATCTAGCCCCTGGCTCTGGACGGTGATGCTCGGCAGGCGTGGATTGAGTCCCAGGGACCAGACTCTCCCGTTTGCCATTGAGGCTCGCGTTTCCTGTTTGGAATAAGAATTGTTCTGACACGGTGGTTTGCAGGTCGCGGGAACTGATGGGAGAGCGCCGACCCTTGCATTGCCTTGCTAACTTCTGTCTCTCCGTGCGTGCTGGTGTCTTGCAGGACGCACAGTGGGAAACACCGTATTTCCATCCATCCTCAACATTGTTGTGTATGTATGGTCTTTCCACCCCTCTCACTTGGCAGGAAATCACCCAGAAGATCTCATGTTGCTGAAGGCTTTTTTAACTTGGAGAAACTATAGAAAATGCAGCTTTAAAAGAGCTGCCACTCTGTTACATTTTGGTCTCTGCCGGAACGAGTGCCACGTTTAGAGACCTGCTGAGCTCTTGCTGGCAGCTCTGCAGGTACAATCTGTCTTGAAAGGGACTTCCTCCAGCTTCCGCCAGGCTGAGCTGGCTATAGTGGGGCTCCCGGAGGCGGGGACATCTGGGCCATGTCTCAGGTCATCAGTGCCTGTGGCTTGGTGCTCATCAGAATGTGGCTGTGACACTTTCCTTGTTTGCTTGGACTGCCCAGAGCCTGCAGGCCTTGTTTGATGATGCTGTTCATGAACGAAGCACAAGAGGCCGGAAGGGAGAGCAAACAGACAGGGTCTGCACCTCAATGGCTCTGCTGCATAACCTTGAGAGGTCACTCAGGCTCCAAGAGCTCACAGGGCTGTGTGAAGGTACAGGGATGACATACTCAAGGTGTACCATGTGATGATTTGACTTACACAATGTTATGTCAATTATATCTCAATAGAGCTGGAAAAATAAATAAATAAAACTCTTCTAAAAAAAAAAAAAAGAGATGACTTATGGATGATAGCACATAGGCCTAAGATGCTCTAAAAGTAGAAAATATCGTGAGTCCTCGGACACAGCTTCTGGCCAGGGCAGCTAAGCCTGATCCCGGCCCTAAGCTCCCTTGGGGAGGGAGCGGGGGAGACCTCACTGGGGGAAGGTCCGTCCTCTGGACACGGGCCCAGGAAGGAGGCGACAGCCTTGCTGCCGCGTCTATGTTATACGTGTATCTGTCAAGGCTGCCAGCAGGAAACGACTGCTCCTCAAGCGTGGCGAGGAAGTAGGAGCACGCAGATCCCCAAGGGGGCGATCCTGGGGGGTGGGCCCAGCTTTGTCATAAAAGGGGGTGGTATTTTATTAATAAAATGGCTCAGAGTCTTCTTCTGGTTTCTCACTCACCGCTGGATTTTGCCTTCATCTCTTATCCCAGCTCCGCTTCTAGAAAGACTAGCGCTGCCCTGAAACTGCCCTTCCTCGTGCACAGACAGGCACAAACCTTCCCCTCCTCTTTGTTTCCTGGGCTGGAGGAGGCACGGCCAGCGCAGGAACAGAGGGAGGCACAGGGGCTGTCGGGTTTCGCGGAGCGGAGGGATTTGAGAGACAAGGCTTGTTTAGAGCAACAAGGCTGCCGGTCCTGTCACTAAGAGCGTGCTCGCTGGGGTGGGGAAGGATATGGTGACCAGCTTCTCCTGGTGTGCCCAGGTCTGTCCCAGTTTTAGCACTGAAAGTCCTGTGAGCTGGGAACCCCTCAGTCCCTGGCAAGCCGAGATGGCTGGTTATCCCAGAGGATTCTAATGATACTTACAACAGGTCTCCAACCAGCACACCAGCTTCGTCTCAAAGCCTTTTCTGGTAGATATGTTATATCCCTCTGTGATTTTCTGGGTTCCAGAACAAGAGGACAAATGAAGTCCAACCTCATCATCACCATGGACCTCACCATCAGTGTTGCCCATGGCACCCTCAGCCCCCTGCTGCCATCTGGTCCTCAGCACAGCTTCTGCTCGCCAAGCAAACAAATATGCAGACCTGAAAAAAATCCTGAGAACCCCTGGCCGCCCCCTCAGCCGGCTCGACTCTGCCCCAGGGACTCGCCGGCTCCCTGTACTGCCCCTCCACAGAGGACAGGTCTCTCTGGCCTGGGCCAGGCAGCCAGCCAGCTTCCTGGGCTGCCCCGAGGACTCTCATTTGCATCAGATCATGGGCTAAGGGTAAAAATCTCGGGTGGAGATGCAGGGACAGAGCTGGGGGATGGACATTCACCCCTTTCCTGGTCAAGTAGGCAGACTGTCCTCCACCAGGTCACCGGGGGCACAGCTCAGCTAGGTGAGGGGGAGGGCGAAGGGAAGCACAGGTCACTCCCAACAGTGCTGCCCTGTTCTCAGCCTTTGTGTCGGGCATCTCGCGTGCTCCCCTCAAGCCTCAGGAATGTGTCGTCATCCCCCTCACAGATGAAAACGTGAGCTCCCAAGAGGTGAAATGGTTTGCTCAAGGCACACAGTTAGTGGCAGAGCTAAACCTAGAAGCAGGTCTTCTAACTTGGGCCCAGGGCTCATCCTCTTTTCCCTGTGCCTCTCTGAAGCTGGCTGTGCTTTGGCGACACCCCGCTGCTGCGGGAGTCTAGAGGTGGACTGTGGTCCGCCTCTGTCCCGTCCAGCCTCCCGTCCCTGTCGCTGGGGTCCTGGCTCTGCAATTCCTGCTCTGGGCTCTCAGCCCCACTGGCTGTGATGAGGGGCTGCCACTGCGCCGTCGCTGAGGCTGGTCCTGTGGCCCTGCGGCCGACATCACACGGATTCTCTACTTCGGAAGAGCCTTCCCTTCAGTGTTTAGAGATCACCCTGTCGGCGGTGAATGATTTAGAAAATCTGTAATTACACCTTCTCAGAGCTCAGAGGGCAGTCTTACCCTCTTTCCCTGTTTAAAGCTCCCATGTAAAGACTTCTATCAAGTGTCCTTGGAGGCAGGCAGTGGAAGGAGGGTGTGCAGGGAGATGACCAGGCCACATCAAAGGCCAGCTCTGTGACTCTGAACTGTGGTCCCGGCATGGAGAGTAGAGCTTTCGGCTTCATCTCAATCCCAGGGTCCCCAAGAGCAGTGGTGGTCCCTTCCTCCGCCCCACCCCACTCGTGGAGGTTGGCAATATTTCATTCTTTTTTCTTTTAAAACATATATAATAAGCTCCTACTATGTGCCAGGCACTTTTAATTTGGAAATGTTACTCATGAAGCCACTGTCTTTTTTTTTTAATCATTTCCTAGGAAGCCTCTTTCCTCTGGAAAAGGAAGTAAAATCCCCCTCCTTACCCTTCTCACCACAGCCTCTTCCTACTACAGGGTAATGAGGAATGCAGCGGGGAGATGGTGCTGTGGGGAAGATGGGGCAGGTATTTTCCTGGAAGAAAGTCCCAGAAAGAACCAGAGAATGGGGTGAGTGGGCATCTCTGTCCACCTTAAAGGGAAAGAAGACTTCTAGGCAGCCCGCACTGCCCGTTAGGGACCGGACGTCTGGAGGCTGAGAGTGGCGAGAGCCTTTCCTGCTTTGCTCCTGGAGACAGACCTTCTCCTGACGTTTGGCTTCTGTCCTGCCCAGGAGGGATCTGCAATACCCAGTGGACCCCAGCTCTGAAGGAGGCCTGAGTCGCCCTTTGGAAGATCCCAGTGCAGCGTGTGGAGGGGGAGCGGCACGGCTGGGAGAGGAGGGAGGGACTGAAGGTGGGCTGGACCTGCAGTTTGGAATCCTTGCACCCTCTCACCCTCCCCATCCTCTTCACAAGTTCATTCATTCCTTCATTCAGCAGCAATTTTTTGTGTCCCTAATAAGTGCTGGGTACTGCTGTGGGCATTGGAGATACAGTAGAAGGGAAGAGAGTTCCTACCCTTGTGGAGCTTAGTTGCTAGTGGGGAAGATAAATCAACTGCCAAGTGGTGATAAGGGAAACAAGGGGGAGATGGCAGGGTGAGGGGCTGAGAGATGGTGTGTGTGTGTGGTGTAGGGTGTGAGTGTGTGTGAGATTCCATTTAGAGTGATTAGGGAAGGCTTCCCTAGGGAAGTTTATTCTTTATTTTTTTAGCAGACACCTGAATAAAGTGAGGGAGCAAGCCACATGGAATCTGAGGGAAGAGAATTCCAAGTGAATGAACAGCAAGCATAGAGGTCCTGAGATGGGACCCATGGTTGGCATGTTTATGGAAGGACAAGGTGCCTCAGTTGGCTCGGATATCCTGAGGGAAGGGGAGAATGAGGAAGCTAGGTCTGAGAGATCGTCTTGCTAGAGCCAAATCACGGAGGGCCTTATAGACTAGAGTATTCAGTTGATTTGATTTTCATTTGATTCAGTGGGTTGTGGCAAGTCATTGGAGGGGTGAAGAGCTGGGCTGTGGTATCACCTGATGTACATTTAAAGGGATCATTCGAGCTGCTGCGTGCTCTCCTCCTACTGGAGGCAATTATTGTAGGGTGGACACTGTCAGGAGATAAGACTTGGATACATGCTTCTTAAATTGGAGATGCTTTACAAGGCACGTTACCATGCCCCCTCTCTGGAGACAGTTGTGTGGCATGGTAGAAAGATTAGGGCACATGGAGACAGAGCTGGACCCAGCTCTGTGACCTTGGGCAAGTTAACATTTCTGAGCCCGAGTTATTTGTAAAAAAGTGGTTATAATGTATTCCCATGACAGGGTGGTTGTGGTGATCAAACAGGAGGATGGGGGTGAAGTTGCTTTGCTAATGTAAGGCACCATATCCGTGTCAGATCTGTGAGCTTTGAGAATTGTCAAGGGGCACTGCTTGCTTTGTGTGCATTCCCACCCTCCCTTCACCCTGCTTTCACCGCTACGAGGAACCCCTTCATTACAGTCTCCTCACTTGAACAAGCAAGGTGAATTTGTTTTTTCCACCAGGATTCTGACTGGTGAAGACTCAGGAATATGGATCCCTTCTCATGGTTTGGGAATCTACTGATGATTCCCATTCTAAATCTCAGTTGTTTCTCTTCCTTAAGATCCAGAGTGGTGTTGGAGTCAGTTCCACATGGGTCTCACGTTTCTGCACATCTTTGAGCAGAGGCACTGACTCACCTTTTCTGGATGATCTTTCCAAGGATGTTTGTGAGGCAGATTGGGATATTGAGGTAGGGTCTCCCTTCAGAGTAAAGGACAGGCTTGCTCACTGTCCAGCACAATAAGATAATGTCTCCCCCAGGGAGGCAGGCTTACAGCCCACTAGAAAGAATTTGAGTTTCCGAAGCTGAGGTTTCCTCTCCTGGAACACACTGCCCTGCTTTGCAGGTGTCACCTGGTCCTTTTCATGTTGTTCTGTGGGAATTCCCCCATACCAGGGGCAGTGGTATGGGTACTGATATTCTGGCTGTTGCTATTGCTGTGAGTGGTGCAGTCCTTTGTCTCTGGCCTGGGAGTCTCAGGTCCTCGGCCAGCATCCTTGAGGCTGTGGCAGGCTGCCTCGCTAGCTTGCAAGTGGAGTAAAACCTCAGACCCTTCACAGTTCTTAACAACTGGAACCTTTCACTTTTTATGGGAATGTTCTTTTAAATACCTTGCTGCCATCTTAAACTCTAAATGTTCAGAACTGAAACTGACCCTTATTCCTACTGCTCCTCCCAACCAGCCCAACATTCCTGCCTCTGCCAATGGTACTTTCCCATGTTTGAGGAAGCTGTGCCCTTTTCTCTCTCTCCCCTTACCACGTCTAATTCCTCATCATGTTCAGGGGTGACTTCTTTAAAATGTCACTCACATCCACTCCTGCCCCATTCCATGGCCACTGTACTCATCTGGGGCCCCATCATCTGAGCCATTACTGTGCTGTCCTGCCCCGCCTCACCCACCCAGACTCTGGGTTGCCCCTTCTCCACTCAGCTCCATTTATGGCCTCCAGACCATGGACATTGTTTTCATTCTTACAGCACTTGACAATTTCGAAACACACTCATATACATTCAGTCAAATATGTGAGTGAATGTGACCCTGTGTGTAGTATAATCAATGCACTACTGCCTTGTAGTGTATTGGTTAACTTTAGGTGTCAACTTGGCTGGGTAATGGTGCCCAGATATGTAGTCAAACATAATTCTGGAGAGTGTCTGGTTATTCTGTGAGTGTTTTTTTGGATGAGATTAACATTTAAATTGGTGGATTTTGAGTAAAGCAAGTTGCCCTCCATGATGTGGGTGGGCCTCATCTAATCAGATGAAGGCTTCAATGGAACAAAAGCCTAACTTCCCCTGAGCAAGAAGGACTTCTGCCAGCAGACAGACTTCAGACTTGAACTGCAACATTGGCTCTTCCCTGGGTCCCCAGCCTGCCAACCCACCCTGCAGATTTTGGACTTGCCAGCCTCCACAATCACATGAGCCAATTCCTTAAGATAAATCTCTCTGTCTCTCTCTATACACTCCTATTGGTCTGCTTCTGTGAAGAACCCTGACTAATACAGGTGAGTATTATCCCATTTTACAGACAAAGAAATTGAGACTCAGAAATGTTAAGTCACTTATTCATAACTAGTTAAGAGGATTCAAATTCAGCTCTTCTAGGCTTTAAATCTTCCAGGCATTCTTTATGTTGTTTTTTTTTTTTTTTTTGTGAGGAAGACCAGCCCTGAGCTAACATCTGACAATCCTCCTCTTTTTTGCTGAGGAAGACTGGCCCTGGGCTAACATCCGTGCCCATCTTCCTCCATTTTATATGGGACACCGCCACAGCATGGCTTAACAAGCGGTGTGTGGGTGCGTGCCCGGGATCCGAACCCGGCGAACCCTGGGCCTCCGCAGCGCACACTTAACTGCTTGCGCCACCGGGCCGGCCCCTTCCAGGCTTTCTTTAAACGCCTGCTACCTTTGTCACTTTTTGGCTCTGAAATTTTCAATAATTTTTCACTTCTTAAGGCATCACATCTGAATTTCTTCTCCTTGATATCAAGGTTCTTCATAATACCACTTTACTTTCTCCTGTCCAGTCAGGCAGTTTTCCTCAGCCTCCCAGGCACTCATGAGGGAGAGCTCATAAACTAAACTGAAGAGAAACAGATCATTCAGTAGGTTAAAGGGATAATTAAAAGTTAAAGATATAAATCTACTTTGCAAATATGATGAAAGCAAGGCATCTCTTAGACAAATAGGGATTTAAATGTAAGATCCAGTGTAAGTGTTCTTGTAACCTAAAGGGAATGACGGGCAGGCCACTGACACGAGCCAAACAGTGCCGGGATCATGGTGGTGGCCACGAGGCCACATGGTCATTACCTAGAGCTGTGCTAATATGGTAGCCGCTAGCCACATCTGGCTCTTTAAATTTAAGTTAATTACGATTCAATAGAATTAAAAACTCCCTTGGGGCCGGCCCAGTGGTGCAAGCAGTTAAATGCGAGGCGCTCTGCTGTGGCGGCCTGGGGTTTGCCGGTTCGGATCCCAGGCGCGCACCCACGCACCGCTTGTTAAGCCATGCTGTGGCGGCGTCCCATATAAAATAGAGGAAGATGGGCACGGATGTTAGCCCAGGGCCATTCTTCCTCAGCAAAAAAAAGAGGAGGATTGGCATCAGATGTTAGCTCAGGGCTGGTCTTCCTCACACACGCGCACACACACACACACACGCACACACACACACAAAACAAAAAACACTCCATCCTCAGTTGCATTGGCCACATTTTAAGTCCTCAAAAGCCATATGTGGCTGGCGAGTGGTTACCACATTGAACATCACCATCGCTGCAGAAAGTTCTATTGGACAGCACTGAAGTAGAGAGACTAGTTCCAAATCTCACTGAGCCCTTAACAACAGTTGGTTAGTGACAGAGAAGAGTGTGACAGAGAAAAGGCTGAGATGAGAGGAGGCTTCTGGGGCTGAGAGTCATAGACCCTTCCAGAGGAAGGAAAGAGGAAGAATCGTCATGGTTAAAGTTCCTGGACCAAAACATCTGCGGGCCACAGGGAGTAATCCCTCCCTCGCTGCGGCGTGTAGACCAGGGCACAGTGATAGCAGCTTGGGCTGCAGGCAGAAGTACAGCTTTGTCTACACTAGACACCCGGGGAGCCCCACCCTAGAAAGACTCAGCCAGAAGCTACCTCAGGTTTGAGGTCCAGGTGGGGCCTCTGTTCCTAGCTGCTAGCTGGTTTCAACAAATATATTAGATATGCTTGATAACAATTTACATACCAATGAAAACACTTGATATTAAAAAGGTTGACTAAAATCTGTATTGCAATTTATATTATTTGAGTGCACTACTATTGTGCAAATAAGTTATAACATAATAAAACTTAGTTTGGGGCCGGCCCCGTGGCTTAGCGGTTAAGTGCACGTGCTCCGCTACTGGCGGCCCGGGTTCGGATCCCGGGTGCGCACAGATGCACTGCTTCTCTGGCCATGCTGAGGCCGTGTCCCACATACAGCAACTAGAAGGATGTGCAACTATGACATACAACTATCTACTGGGGTTTTAGGGGATAAAAAGGAGGAGGATTGGCAATAGATGTTCGCTCAGAGCCGGTCTTCCTCGGCAAAAAGAGGAGGATTAGCACGGATGTTAGCTCAGGGCTGATCTCCCTCACATAAAAAAGAAAAAAAAAAAATAAATAAAACTTAGTTTGAAGAAAAATAGGGCATTTATAGATCTGATATTATTTTTAATGAACAGAAATCTCAAATCCTGAGGACACCTGGGAATGCTATCAGTAGGCAAGTTTGTTTCCACCTGTGGAAAGAGATGCGTTGTGTTGGGAGAAAACAGTTGTCTGCATTTTCTGATTTCTCATTTTGCTTTTCTCATCTTACATTTCAAGAATTCCCTTTGAATAATTTCAACCTTGTATCAACTAATCTAAGACAAAAGATAATTGCTCGCACTGCAGAGATAGTTCAGCGATCAGATCAGTGTCCCTAAAGGGGAGAAAGGGACAGCAGTGGCTGTTCCCCTCAGAGCAGGCGCAGCTGCGGTGGACTGTGAGGTGAGCTGGATGACATCTGGTGATCCCTGCCCGCCTGGGTGTTCCGTTCCGGAGAGAACATCACAAGTGACCTGAGGCGAAATTCTGAAACAAAAATCTTTGTCTGCAATTCTTGCCCCCCCTTCCTTTTCTCTATTCCCTATTCTGGTTCCCTTCTCCTTGGGTATTTGATCTGTTAGTATGATAAAATGATAGTGTGGTAGTATGGATGTTCTACTCCTCCCAGTTTGCATTTTTTAAAATTTTTATTTCTTTTTTTTTTGGTGAGGAAGGTTAGCCCTGAGCTAACATCTGTTGCCAATCTTCCTCTTCTTGCTGAGGAAGATTGGCGCTGAGCTAACATCTGTGCCCATCTTCCTCTATTTCTTACGTGGGATGCTGCCACAGCATGGCTTGATGAGCGGTACATAAGTCCGTGCCCAGGATTCGAACCTGCGAACCCCC
Organism: Ceratotherium simum simum; assembly: GCF_057802395.1. Lineage (NCBI taxonomy): Eukaryota > Metazoa > Chordata > Mammalia > Perissodactyla > Rhinocerotidae > Ceratotherium > Ceratotherium simum. The sequence goes on along the minus strand of NC_141906.1, from coordinate 84,914,098 downwards.
GGCCAACGAAGCAGAGCACATGAACTTAACCACTACGCCACGGGGCCAGCCCCCACACACCCAGTTTGCATATTAATAATAACATTTACAGTTTTAACAAAATACTTCTGGAGAGAGTGCCGGAATTAAAGGTGGGGAGCAGATACCTCAAGTCACAGCAAGGGGGTGTCACCTGTGGAGCTAGGGGGCAGGTCACTGGCACGTCTGAGGTCTCTTTTCACAGCCTTTGTTTTGTTTAAGCCCACTGCAGACAGCCCTAGAACTGGTTTCCAGACGTACCATCGGATAAGAGATTTACCTGTGAGCCCCTGAGACTGCTGAAGTACCATGGGGCCAGTGAGGAGAAACAGATCTTCCTCGACTTAGGATGGAGTTACCCCCCGATAAGCCCATCGTAAGTTGAAAATATCACGTCGAAAATGCATTTAATACACCTAACCCAGTGAACATCCTAGCTTAGCCAGACCTACCCTACACATGCTCAGAACACTGACATTAGCCAGCAGTTGGGCAAAATCATCTCACACAGAGCCTATTATAGGAAAGTGTTGACCATCTCATGTAATTGATTGAAGACTGTACTAAAGTGAAAAACAGAGTGATTGTGTACACACAGAATGGCTGTAAGCTTGTTGGCTCTTCACCCTTGTGATCGCAGGGCTAACTGGGAGCTGTGGCTACTGCCGCTGCCCAGCATCATGAGAGAGGATCATACCACATATCGCTAGCCAGGGAAAAGATCAAAATTCAAAATTCAAAATACAGTTTCTACTGAATGCGTATCGCTTTCGCACCATCATAAAGTCAAAAAATTGTCAGTCAAACCACTTTAAGTTGGGGACCGTCTGTATTTGGGGCCAAGTTAAAGATCAGTTGGTATTCAAACACTCTCCTTAAGACCAAATCCTGGGGCAAGGTGGGTGTGTTGGTCTGAACCTAAGTGAGTTTGTGTACAAGGCCACTGGGATTCTGGAAATCTGATTTGGAGGAGAACTATGAGAGATCAGGGCTAGACAGAGAAGGGGCTGCAGGAAATGTGCCTAGGTTCCATGGCTGTGTCCTGTATTGACAGCAGGCACTTGATGAAGTATTCGGAGAGGCAGGCAGACTCAAGCCAGCTGTGGGCTGACAGATGTGATGAGGGCCACTTGGGCAGGTGGGGCCCAGCAGGAGACCGGCTGCAGAGCCCACGTGGGTCATCAGCACACTAGGATTCAGACTTCTGGAGATAGTCCAGGTGTGGAGCACCCTGGGGAAGGGAGCTGGTAAGAGCAAGAGGAGGAAGAGGGTGGTCAGGGGTTATGCCGGCTGGCAGTGCAGAGGGGACACAGCACTCCTGGGGCTGAGCCTGAATCTGCTCATACAACACCTTGGTGAGGATGTAGGTGCCTTGGGCTTTCAACAGGAATGCCAGGGGCCAGGATTGCTTTTGCCAAAGGAATTCCAGAGCCTGCCCCTCCCCTGTAGTTGGGCAGAGCTGATTCTACTTTCAGTGCCCAGCACAGTGTCTGGCTCTTTAAAAGTTCCCAATGTAGGTTTAGCAAATATTTACAGAGCTCCTACTACTATCTTGGGAACACAGGGGTGAATGACACGCAGTTCCTGTCCTCGTGGGAGCAGACAGACAATAGTGAAGCAAGGCAGCAAGTGGACCCGATCATTTCACAGGGCACTGGGTGCTCTGGGGAGGTAGAGCAGAGGATTAAAGAGTGTCACAGGTGGAGGGACCACCTTGGATTGGGGGTCAGGAAAGGCCTCTCTCAGGTGGTGATATGGGACCTGAAGGATGAGAAAGAACCAGTCATGCAAACATCTGGGGGTGGGGGTGGAGACTGCTCCGGCAGAGAAGATGGCCAGTGCAAAATTCCTAAGCAGCAGGTAACTTGCTGTGTTTGTGGCTTTGGTGGAGTGAGCCATGCTGAGAGTGGAGGGTGATGAACTTGGGCAGGTGGGCAGGGCACCAATCAGAGTTTCTTAAAGAAGAGCTATTGGCAGTTGGTGTGAGACTAGCATGGATATCAGGTGGCTTGGAACATCTCTAGCCCTCGCCCAGTAAATGTCAGTGTGCCTCCTTTACCAAGTCATTCTGACAACCAACAAGTTCCCCAACACATTTCCATTCCCACACACTGCCTAATAGGGACCCCTTGAAGATAAGTGTATTAGTCAGGGTTCTCCAGAAAAACAGAACCAACAGGGTGTGTGTGTGTATATATATATGAAGAGATTTATTATAAGCAATTGGCTCATATGATTATGGAGGCTGACAAGTCCCAAGATCTGCCATCAGCAAGCTAGAGACTCAGGAGGGCTGATGCTGTAAGTTCCAGTCTGAAGGCCAGTAGGCTCAAGACCCAGGAAGAGCTGATGTTTTAGTTCAAGTCCAAAGGCAGGAAAAGACTGATGTCCTAACTCAAGACAGTCAGGCAGGAGGTGTTCTCTCTTACTCTAGGGAGGGTCAGCCCTTTTGTTCTATTCAGACCTTCAACAGATTGGATGAGGCCCACCCACATGAGAGAGAGCAATCTGCTTTACTCATCTACAGATTCAAATGTTAATCTCATCCAAAAACACCTTTACAGACACACCCAGAATGATGTTTGTCCAGATAACTGGGCACCCTGTGCCCAGTCAAGTTGATGCATAAAATTAACCATCATAATCATGTAGGAACTTGATAGTCCTCCTGTTTGTCAAGACTTGGGTGGAGTTGAGCTTGCTGGGGTAAGCCATGAGGGGCTTCAGCAGAATCTGACCGGGGAAAGTAGGAGGTGGCAGTCCCTAGGCACTGAAGCTGCCCCAGCCCTGCTTTATGGTGATCAGGTTTGGGGTAGGTTGTAATATAGGAAGATGAGTAATAATAGCCAGAGTCTTGTGGTGCTTTGCAGATCCACATACATGATGATCTCACTTCACCTCCCAGTAATCTTGTGAGGCTGGCCGAGGATGCATTACTATCGTATTTTACAGATGAGAGAACAGGCTTGGAAGGGGTCAGAGGTTTGCCAAGGTTATACATGTAGCTGTGGTATGGCCAGGGCTGAGGGGCCTCAGGTTTCCCCCAGATGTTGGGGAGCACGGGGTGGAAAGGGCAGGAAGGCCACAGAGTGTGGAGAAAGCTGCAGAGGGTGAGGGGACAGCCACGCGCATGCACTGCAGGCAAGAGAAAATTTCAAGGACACGGTGTGCTGCCCGAGCTGCAGTGATGTAGCAGAGCTGTCACTTATGAGGAAGAGGGGGCCATGGCCGACAGAGCCTGCTGCTAGTGGCAGCTGGGGTCAGGGTGACTCAGAGGGAGCAGAAGCCCAGGGGTGGCCGGGAGGCAGCCAGGCAGTGGGGTGAGGAGCAGCCAAATCTGTCACTAGAGCCTCAGAGGATGGGGCCAGAGGGATGGAAGACAGCACGGGGACAGCTCTGTCTCTGCAGCCCTTTCCTGGAGACCGGCCGTGCTACCCCGACTGCTTTCCTGCTCGGCTGCCTGGGCTGAGGAAGCGTCTCAAGAAGTCTGTTCCTGGGCCTTTCATTATTGATAGTGAAGGGACAGAAAAGTAGGGCGAGCTAAGGTCTCTGTGGCGTCCCCAGGCATCTTTTGCTTAAGCTGTCAGTCAACCAGGGGCTGAGCCGTTTCATGGTGGGATCCCTGGTGCCTGGCACTGTGCAGCTGGCTGAGAGAGAGAACAGAAACTACAGGCTGCTGTGTGCGGAGCACTGCGGGGGGCCCTGTGGGAGGATAAAGGAGAGAGGAGCCCGTAGCACAGGTGGGGAGAGGACAGCTAACTAAAGACACTCTGCAGCCAAAGGCGTGGCCGACGAGCAGGTCCACAGGCAGGGCTATCTGTGTCTGGGAAGCTGGCTCATTGGGGCCACAGTGGAGCGGTCTGGATCCAGCCCAGGCATTGGGCGGGAAGACAAGACGAGAGTGGGGTAAAGCTGGGCATGTGGGGAGAGACGAGTTGTGGAGGGCTTTGAATGGCTTGGCTTTCTCCTCTGAATGAAACATGGTCACATGGAGAAGGGAAAGATGAGAAGTTGGAAATCTGGAAAATAGTGGCTCTTTTCTCCCTGCAGACTCCTCCGAGGCTGCCTGGTGTGGTGGGGGCACTGGCTTTGCCGTCAGACTGCCTGGAATGAGGCCCTGGACCTGTGTGTCCCACAGCGCTGAGCCCATGCTGGGCCGCAATGCATGCTGGCGGGCTGGTGCCTCCCTCTGCGCCGGTCCTGGCATCTCCCATCGCTTCCGTCTGCCGGGACTCTGTGCCACTCTCTCTCCCATATGCCTGAGCCCTTGCTCGCACGTAAGCACCCTCTTTCTGGGCCAGTTTCGCTGACACCTGCTGCTTGGGTCCACCTCCCCAGGGTTCTTACTACAAGCCAGGCCCAGTTTTTTTCTCACTCAGTGCAACAGAGCCCAGAATTGAGTTATGACCAACCCCAGACCCTTTGAGGAGTTTTTGGCCAAGAAACTATGTACAAAGTTGTCTGGGTATTTCTCCTCCACAGATCCCAGTCACTACTTACTCTTCCCACCTACAGACAGGAAACTGTGGCTCAGACAGAGGGAAGGCCTAGATGTCTACCTGGGCCAGAGCTGGGTCAGTTCAGTGGATCCCTCGTCCGGAGCTTATTCTTGAATTTTCTGAATATCGGGAGTTGTGAGGATATTGCTGGGGCTGAGGGCAGACAAGGGCAGACGTCACCTGACTAGGTCTGGGGTTCCTGCTAGGAAACCACCCGCAGGGAATGCTGATGGCAAAAGTACTCCAGACTCTACAGTGATAGATTCAAATTACTGGGAAGCTGTAAGTGTCTTCATTTTTCTCTCTTAGACTTGTGACTGGCAGACCCTGAGGCATCCCCTTCCTTACTTAATCTGCCCCTAAAGTGGGGCAGGCAGGGCGTGGCAGTGTACTCACGAAGTGGGGCTCTGGGGAGGCTGAGCAGGTAGGTGTGGGGACCTCTGCTGTGGGGGGACATATGACACCCTTACCTGTGCACCATCATGGGGGGAGGGAGTCCCCTTTGGGACTTCCATGAATGCTGGGGCATATCCACAAGCAGGCTTCAGATGCACAGATGGTTAGGGGGGTCTTCTGAACCTTGAGAGAGTGACACAGAGGAAGGCTGGGAACTCAGCTAAAGTTCACTTCTTTGCTCTTCTTGCTTTAGATACAGCATCCCTGGATAGGTTCCAGCTATGATTCCATTCCTGATGGAATCTGCGATATTTTCCATTTCTGCTCCCAGCCTTCAAGTGGGATTTGGAAATGCTAGTGACTAATTGCTCCCTTCAAGTAAGAGAGAAGTCCATCAGAAGAGAGATCTCTGGACTGTGCCACCTTGAGCAAATAACATTCCTCTCTGGTCTTAGATTCGTCATCTGTGGAAATGGGTGTAAGAGCACTTGCCCTGCCGCTTTTATAGGCTCTAAGGAGAGATGGGAATGTGCCTTAAAATATTTTAGAAAAGTGCTATAAGTATTGTTAATCATTGAGCTTTGGCATTACTTTTTATATCTGTATCTACTGTCTCTATTCATAACTATGTCTACATCTGTCTATCTATCTATCATCTATCTATCATCAACCCCTTGATCCATCACCTGTTTTTTCTTCTTTGAAAATTAACTAAATTTTAACTTAATTAAAATTAGTTCATTCTAATTTTAATTGAGGTATAATTGATATATAACATTATATTAGTTTCAGTTGTACAACATAGTGATTTGGTATTTGTGTATATTGCTGAATGATCACCAAAATAAGTCTAGTTAACATCCGTCACCATACATAGTTACAAAATATTTTTCTTGTGATGAGAACTTTTAAGATTTACAGTCTTAGCAACTTTCAAATGTACAATACAGTGTTATTAACTATAGTCACCATGCTGTACATTACATCCTCATGACTTATTTATTTTATAACTGGAAGTTTGTACCTTGTGACCCCCTGTACCTGTGTCACTCATCCCCCACTCCCTGCTTCTGGCAACCACCAATCTGTTGTCTGTATCTGTGAGCTTGTTTTTTTTAATTTTTAGATTCCACATATAAGTGAGATCATACAGTATTTGTCTTTCTCTGTCTGACTTATTTCACTGGGCATAATGCTCTCAAGGTCCATTAGTGTTGTCGCAAATAGCAAGATTTCCATCTTTTTTTAAGGCTGAATAATATTCCAATGTGTATATATACCACATTTTCTCTATCCATTCATCCATTGATGGGCACTTAGGTTGTTTCCATATTTTGGCTGTTGTAGATGATGCTGCAGTGAACATGGGAGTGCAGACATCTCTTTTGAGTACTGATTTTATTTCTTTTGGAAATATACCCAGAAGTGAAATTGCTGGATCATATGGTAGTTCTATTTTTAATTTTTTTAGGAACCTCCATACTGGTTTCCATAGTGGCTGCACCAGTTTACATTCCTACTGAGAGTGCACAAGCGTCCCTTTTCTCCACATTCTCGCTAGCATGTTTTTCTTGATAAGCTCCTTTTGGTGATAGAGGGTAAGGAACCATGGGCAGAAATAACACTACATCTTAATCTAGATTCCACAGGAGGGACACAAGGCATTTTCCCAAAATGGGCAAGGAAGATTCTCCTAATAGCAAACCAATGGGAAAAACTTAAATCAAATAAATAGATTGTTTACTTTTAATCTGCATAAAAAATGCTGCTTTCCAACTTGCTTTTTTTTGATTAAATGTAACAAACATTTTTCCTTGTCAATAAAAATAAATCTTTGTCACCAGTTAAAAAAACAAAAAGCAAACCAATGGTATTTTTCAGAGTTTAGGCCTCTGGTGTTCCTTTTCCTGCGAAAAAGTCCCCTAAATAGTGAATCCCTCCTTAAGATGCTCATTGCCCTGCCTGACTTCTGTTTCCTGGTCAAGAGCACTCTTGCCTGCTGAGGGGAACAGTGTCTCCTGGCTATGTCTGGTCCCGTGTTCCATCTCCTCCTCACCTGGTGCCTGGGTGTGGGGTTTCAAGCCTGCCCTGCTTGCCTGAGGGAGACCTTCCATCCTTAGGAGGACTTACCTGCAGGCCAAGTCAGATGGGCTTGTGGCCCGGGCTGGGAGAGCAGTGGTGGTGGATGGAGGGCTTCAGTGGGATGCAGGGGAAAGGAATCTTCTCTCGTTTGGTGGGGGTTCAGGAACAGCTTTGCAGCCTGCTCCTCATTCAGGGGTCCTTGGCCTCTCTCGCTGTGTCTTAGGTGCCAGGGATGCAGCTGCTGGTTGCTGGTGACTATGGCTGTTCTGCAAAGCATGTGGATTAATCAAGTACACCACTCATCAGGGGGTATTTATAGCCATCTCCTCTGATTCTAGTGTTCAGTTTTTATTTTCTAACTAGACATTTATGTCTCCTCCCTGTCCATCATTTCTATGACAAAGGTGGGACTGTGAACTTGGAGCATGTTTGAGCTCTGATACCCTCAGAAATAACAGACATTCACGAGAAAGGGGCTTCCAGGACAGCCCCTCTTTGTTCCATTTCATACTCTGCCCCATTTAGCAAATCTCAAAGTAGAGAAGGTGTTATTGCCTTTGTCCTCTAACGTAACATCAACGCCATCGCAGACATTTTTCAAAGGATCCAGAGCACTCTTTACTTTTTATACTGTTTCCTTTTAAGGCGGTGTTCCTTTCTCTCTGCAGCATAGGGAAGTTAAACTAGCAGACTGGTATTCCCCTACTTCTGAGCTGTTTTCAGTGCTTCAGGTTGACACAGACCTGAGAAGGGTCCCCCCAGGATCAGAGAAGTAGCTGGGTCCAGTGCTGGGGAGAGTCTGCTGGTAAGGCTGACCTCCCTCCACTGACTCCGTGCTTAGATTCATTTTGTTCCTGTCATCTCCGCCAATCGTCGCTGACTATCTACTGAGTGCAAGGCATTAGGCTGAGTGTGGAATCTTCCTTCCACCTTTGGGGGTGGCAGATATCTTCCTTCTCTATATCTCTCTGCTTCCACAATCTCAGGGACGCTGGGTGCAGAAAAGACAGAACATCTCTCCAGCCCTCCTTTCAGCTGCTCCACTCATGCTGACGTGGAAGGAGTCTCCACAGGTCCTTCGGTCCAGTGTTCTGCTTCTAGGCTGCACACACCAAGCTATAAAGCCAGCTTCCCTTGGCCCCATCTGCTCCCTGCCTGCTGTCTCCTGCACATGAGCAGCCAGGGAGAGAAGAAAGAAACTCTGGAAAGAACCCAGAGTGCCCATTAGATGATTGTTATTATGTTGGTGCCTGTTGCAATGATAGAAGTCTGAGGTCTTAATAAAATCCAACATTTTCCAATTAGCTGTTGCTTAATTAGAGTTGTGAATATCAGAGCCCCTACCCCCTTTTGCGTCCTCCCTGCCCAAGTCTCCTCCAGCCCAGCCTGCTCCACCGGATTGTATTCGTGACATCTATGGATGGGAGGTGGGCCACATCCTGGCCTCCTCCAGGCCTCCTTGCTAGGCTGGGTGTCTGCAGGAGGGCGGAGGCCCTAGCTCTCACTACCTCCCCTCCTCCAGGGGCCAGAAGGCTCAGGCCATCAGATCTCCCATTTGGAAAAATGCAAAATGCACAGATTTCCTTACTTGCCATGAAGCCCATGAGGATGATCACTTCTGGAAAAGGCCCCCTTGAGCACTAGAATATGTGGGCCTTTGAGCACAGACTATCGGAGCAATCAGAAGTCTGATGTCCTCCCTGCACCCTCCCTCTCTCCCTTCTTCCTTTTTTTTTTTTTTTAATTAGCAACAGAACCTTTCCTTCAAAGGCATCTTTAGACCTTCAGTATATATAACAGATAAAAACAGCACAGCTCTAGTTAATGTGCAATCAAGGCTGTAAAGCATTCTGCTTCTCCACCTACCCTTCCATCAGGTCACCTCTGGGATACCTCCTGGAAATCTAAGGAGCACAGTGTGCAAAACATTGATTTTAGTTTTTTTTTTTTTCAGGAAAGAAAATGAAGGGCCAGGGAGGGGAGGTAATTTGCCCGAGATCAATGAGCTCATTAGGAACAGAAGGAGGGACTCCGACCTGTGCTTACCTCGTCCAGTATGTTTCCCAGGCCACTAAACTGGGAGACCAGACAGAAAGGTGAGCACAGGGCATTCCACTCAGAGGGACGGAGGAAGGGTCTGCCCTGACTGACTAAACTCCGTTTTGCTGCCCCACCAGGCAGCGGTGCCTCTCGGCACTCCTGACTGGGCAGAGAGGAGAGGACCATGTCCGTCCTCTGCCCTCAGCGCCCCTTCACTGCGGCCTCTCACCCCACTGCGGACTGGATATGCTGCACTGGCTATCATCTGGGCTTGGCTTGGAGGGAGTTTCTCGGTGGTGCCTGCAGCTTCTTAATGCAGGCTGTCAAAATGATGTAGACTGTGCTCTGCCAGCCGCCCAGCTGACTTTCTTCAGATACATCTAATGTGACAATTTTGTCAAGGCCTGTTTTAAAGAGCTGTTTTGACTGGGTGTTAATTCAGCCTTCTTAATCAGCCAGTTGCTCCATCTGATCCCCCAAACCAGGAACGAAATGGTGATGATTTCTCCGTGGATAAATGTCTCCCTTGCCCCTGGGGTGACAGCCCCGCAGCAGAGGCAGGCGGTGGGACCGTGGGCTGAGCCCATCCCGGCCCCCCTGGCCTTGCTGGCTGTAGTGGTGGTGCTGAGAGACTGTCAGGCCCTTAGGCTCTGGAGCTAAGCAGAGAAGAGCCAGCTGAAAGCTGAGGGGAGCACGTGAGGAAAGGGGCTGGGGAGTTTGTGCTAATGAGGGCGAGTTAGCGGACCTCGCTGTGCTTTGAGAAGCTGGAGCCAAGAGCTCTGTCAGGAGAGGGCCCAGCCGCTGGGCGATGCCCTGAGTTAGATAATTACAGCCTCTCTGCTGGACTGAGGGTCTCTGATTGCGTGTCTGGGAGGGGAGAGCAGCAGCCAGGGCTCTGGGCTGACCGATGCAGGGCAGGTTAGAATCCCAGACGATTCCCAGTCTTGGGCAAGTCGCCTAGCTCGTCTGAGCTCCCGTCTCCTCATCTGCAGATCTTTGAGGACTGAATACGAGATCACAGGTGGAAATGCCTGCATGTAGGCAGAAGATCCAGAAGGGCAGCTGCCCTTCCTCCTCCCATCTCGCCATTGCTCCTGGGCAGGATGGACTCTGAGCCCAACAGCGCTATCCACACTGAAGTGGATACCCCGTCTCTGTTAGCCGCTGCTTCCCTCATGCTCAGTGGACTTTTTATAACAACACTGTTTGACTGTTAAGCTCTGTGTGGGTAAGAGTTAGGAATTTATTATTTAATATATATTCCAAGGACCTTGTATATTCTTGTGGAATCTTTGGCACCTGATTTAGTATGAGATGTTTGATCAAGATTTTTATCTTCTGTAATTTAAACCAATTTCTCTAGACAGTGGCTTTTGTCTTCTGAGGGAAGCAGAAAAACGAATGAATAGGTAAGTGCTTGGGGAGCAGCTATTATGCAGCAGGCCCTTGCTGGGCGTTGTCCCTGCGTCACATCTTCTAACTGAGGCGCAGCGGGCATATGACTCATCTCAGCTCACGCAGCTGTAAGTGCCTGGCTTGGGTGGAGCTCGTGTCTTCTACAACCAAGATCCAGGTTTGTCCAAGAGACCATTGTGACCATGAAGGCATTGGGTGCAACAAGTTCTCACACTGAAAAATTGGCAGCTGCCATTCTGTGCCAGTTCCTGAGCGGGGGGGGGGGGGGGGGGGGGTAAGAGGGGGCCTCCAAATTGTCCTTAGGCCAGGTATGCTGAGAGGGTCAGAGGGTGGCCACTTTCCTAGCCTGGCTCTGGGACTTCCCACTTCATTTGCATCTCAAAATGTCACCTCCTTTCTCCATGCTGCTGGCTATTGATGTTTATTTTTAACTTGCATGTGATTAAGATGAATCAGAGCTGTCTTTACCAGCTGCAGATGGTCCTAATTGGGGCACTAGGGGCTTGGGTCTCCATGGCCTCTTTGGAGTCCTCTCTGTTCCTGATCAGTTGAATTGACTCTGGCCACATTGGCGCCCTATCCTGCTCACCTGCTCAGGAGGCCACAAGAGATTCTTTGATGCTGTCTGAACTCCTGGTTCCCCTCTCCCCCACTTCCTCTGCACCCATGGGAACATCTGTGCTGCTGGAGGCACTTTGTCTTCATAAAACAAGAGTTAAAAATAAAAATCAATAACCACAAGATTATCAAGGGAGGATTAATTCAACTTTTGTAAAAGCTAATGAGATCCGGAACCCTCGCCAGTGGTTCAGGCATGGATTAGTGCTCTTCTGCCTGGCTCTAGCAGAAGTGCTTATCAAGAGCTCTCTTGGGGGATGCCTGCTGGATTCAAGTGTCCCTATGACCTCAGCCTCACGAAGCCTGTATCCCAGGATTCAGGCAGCGTCCGATCCCTGGCATCACCCCTGCTGGCTCCTTGGCTTAGGGCACTGCGGGCAGAGTGTGACCTGAATACCACCTTTCTGGGAGCAGAATAAAGTCTCTGGGGTCAGGACCTGGGAGTCTTTTGGTTTGTGAGGCTGTTTTGAGAGTTGGGTGTAGTTATGATGGGGCTTGGGGAAGCCTGTCAAAGACTCCCCACCATGAGCAGGTGCTCGAGTTTGCTTTGGGAACCTCTTCTGAGCTTGACAGCTATCCTGGCTGTTCTGAGACATCACAGTGACAGGGGTCTGGGGAGGCGTGGTGGTAGTGGAGCTCCCAGTCTTGAAGAAGCTCATTCTGCTCCCAAACCCTACCACATTGTTTCATTTGCTGCAGCAGAGCCCTCCAGGCATTTACCCCACCAAGGTGTTTCCCCACAAAGGCTGCTCTTCCTTCAGGAGTCGGTGAAGCTCCCTCTCTCTTCTTCAAGTCTTTGCTTGAACATCTTTCTGTTTCTAAACTGCAGCCCCTTCCCCACCCTTTTGACTCCTCCCGTCCTTCTTTATGTTGCCCCATAGCACTCATCACCTCCTCCTACATCGCACCCCACTCGTTTATTAGGTTTATGATTTACACCTGCCTCCTCTCTCCAGAACAGAAGTCCCAGGAAGGCAAGGATTGTTGCCTGTGTTGTTCAAATGTGCATCCCCAGTCACATAGCAGTGCCTGGCACACGGTGGACCCCCAATCCATGCTGACTCAATCAAAGAAGATGAAAAGTCAAAGTGTGTCTTTCCTTCTTTCTTAGCCCCCTCCATGAAAAGGGTACTAAGGATTATGAGGTGCATCAAGAGAGCAGGGGAGCAAACTGTGGTCCAGCCATTCCATGGAACACTCCCTGGCAGAAGAAAGATGAGCTACTGGTGCAGGCAACAGGTTGGGGAATCTCCAAGATATTGTGCTGGGTGAGAAAGAGTCTCAAAAGGCTCCATACGACATGATTCCATTTATTTGATATGCTGGAAAAGACAAAATCATAGTGATAGGAAACATATAGGAGTTATGGATTGGGTGAGGGTTTGAGTAAAAGGGGTAGCTTGCGGGAGTTTCTTGGATGCGGAACTGTTATGAATCCTGATCATGATGGTGGTTACATGAATCTATACATATGTAAAAATTCATAGAACTATCCACGAAAGGACAAAAGAGTCAATTTTACTACAGTACAATAATTTTAAAAAAGATAAAAATATCTTTAAAAAAGGAAGAGGTGGAGTTTATCCAGAAGCACCAGTTTGAGGATAATCCCTAACTGGAGTGTTAGCCTTGCTTAAGGGAGCAGTGTCTCTACTGCAGAGACTGCCCTCCTGGCCCCTCAGTCAGAACCCCGGGGCCCTGCATGGATGAATGGGAGCTGTGGATATGTTTCCCTCTCTATGTCCACACAGCAGATGCAATGCATGGGTGTCTGTGTGCAATTTTGAAAGGACAGCAGGTTTTAACACAGAGCAATACCACTTTGGCGGACCGTTTGCTGCAATAAGAAGGAAATCCATCATGAATAGAATTTTCTTTGCAAATCCCTTTCCTGGCCTCAGACCCAGGTATGGATTTCCTGCTGTTAATAGGTTTCAGTTCCTTCACTTTCCTCTTCTCACCTGTTCTCCTGTGGCAGCGGTTCCCTCTGCCACCTGATGGCTCCCATTCTACTGCAGAGTCTGCCATTCCCATTCACCGTTGGGCCAAGCCTGGAATCCAGACCGAGCAGGAGCAAGTGACAGAGCCCACCAATGAGAAATAGTTTCCACAATGAAGTGATGCTGAACGTTCTGTCAGCAGCAAGTCCTTACCCTGTGTTAAGTGCTCTTGAAATGCAGCAGCCGTTGCTACCAGGATAGCACAGCAGTTCCTGGCGTACTTTTCTTCCTGTACCACTGCATGTTCATTCTGCTCATTTGGTCCACAGAAATTACTGAGTAGCTGGTATGGCAGTCACTGTGCTAGGGTATGGCAGTCACCAAGACAGATCTAGTCCTGCCCTCATGGGGCTTACATTCTGACCCTTTCTCCTTCAAACCTGCTTCTTCCACCAACCAAGTCAGAAACCTAGGAGCATCCCTGGGTGCTCTATCTCCACATCCACCCCATCCGGCTGTCCCCTAGCTCGTATTCCACCCGGAACCTCGCTTGGATCAGCCCTCTCTTCTCCAGCCTCTGCCATGGCCTCACAGAGGCTGGCAAAGGCCCTCGCTGCGACCTGGACTCCCAATGTCTTCAGGGGCTCCTCTCTGTAATCTTTTCCTCCTCCAGCTCACCCCTCACCCTCACACGTCGCAGAGGCTGGAGTTATCTTTGTCAAAGAGTTCATAGGGACACTACCTGTTTAAGAACATTTAATTTTAAAACTGCCTATGCAGTGAAGGTCAGGTTCTTTCACAGAGCCCCTCATACGTGAAGCACCAGCCCTTTCATAGCCTCAGTGGCGACCAGCCTCGGAACAGCACCGCCCCCTCCGCCTGCCCTCGGGAAATCTGCTCTCTTTGCACCACCCCACCTCACTCCCCAAGGGTCACATGCCACCTTCTCTGGGAAATCTGCCCCTGCCCCACAACTCCCTAGGCAGGATGAATCTTTTCCTCCTCTGTACCCTTACTGCGCTTTATTCATAACAATGGTGTCCCCGTTCTCATGCCATAGCCTTGCCTATGCTTACGAAGGCAGGAGGTGACTGTCATTTCTCCCGGCATTCCTGGCACCTGGTGGGGCACCTAGCATAGAGGAGAGAATTTAATGCATATAGGTTTGTTGAATCGAATTGATTTCAATTTCCCGGACACCATCTTTTCCAGGGGCTATGTGTGTATGTGTGTGCACGCACGAGTGTGTGCACGCGTGTGTGTCCTGGAGCTGCAGTGTAAGAGGGTGAGGGAGGGAAAAGGTTCAGGGAAAGATTAAGGTCTCTCCATTACTATTTGGCCTTAAGTCATCCTGACCCCTTCCCCCTCTTCACCTCCCAGCTCGGCCCCAGTTTCTCTGGCTTCAAGCTCACTGTTCTGACAGAAGGTCTTGTGTGTCAGTTTACCTCTCCTCCAGCTTTTCTGCTTTAAGTTTTTAACAGCTCAGTCATGGAGAGGCCAATGCCCCTGACCGACTCCCCCTCTCTCTCGGAGAGTGCTCACCATGGCTTCATATCTCTCTGGGGTTGGCTTCCAGAAGGCTGCAGGTTGGCCACAGGCTCGAATCAGGGTGCAGTGGAACTCAGCGTAGCATCCTGTCCAGGGAGCTCCTGGTCCCATTTCTGAGGTTGTGTGAATGGAGAGTCACCCTCTTGCCTTCCCTACTCCTCAAACCACTGGTATTTCCAAATCTACATTGGATTTCTTGGGGGAAGAGGAATCCTGACAGGTTGGGGAGAATTTCCTTAGTTTTTGTCAGGAAATTTGTGAATTCTTTTGAATCAGAGAGTTCTAAAAATGAGAACATTCTTGCTCCACCTCCCATCTTCCCCCCTTTCCTCGCTCCCAAATCTGCCTGAAGATCCCAGCTGGGAGTGGGGTGGCATGGGTGGCTGCTGTTCTCGTGGCTGTCTGAGTTTTTGAGAAATTAATTTTTGATCTTGTTATATTCTCCTCACTCCACCCTTTTCCAAGAAAGCAACCAGGTCTTTTATATTCCGTTGCTTACGCAGATTTGTATTGCTGAAAGAAGTTGCTCACGACAAGCTTCCTTCCGGGCTTTTGTTCTCTGAAAGTCTGGGCTCCTTGGAGGAATTCTGCTGGAGGTGGGAAGAGGTGGATGGAGAAGGTCAGAGGGAGGTTCTCCTGGGGAGACAGAGGGATAGAGGTGCTCAGGTCTATGAGCAGGGGACAGGTGCCCAACCCTAGGGTGACTGGGCCTTTGTACTTGCTGTTTGCTCAGCCTAGAATGTTCTCCCAGATGTTCATATGACTTGCTTCTTCACTTCATTTAGGTCGCTGCTGAAGTGTGGTCTTCCCAGGGAGGCCTTCCCTGACCAACCGGTCTAAAATGGCAACCTTCATTCGTTTCTTTCACTTCACTTGATTTATGTTTCTTCTTAGCATTAGAACCACCTAACAAATATATTTATATTTGATTATTTGTTTATTACTACTTTCCTACTCCTAGAATGCAAAACCATAGATTTTTTCTGTTCTGGTTTACTACTGTAGCCCCAGTGCTTAGGTCAGTCAATGGCACTTATGATGGTTAATTTTATGTGTCAACTTGACTAAGCCATGGTAACCCAGATATTTGGTCAAACACTAATCTGGATGTTGCTGTGAAGGTATTTTTGATGAGATTAACTTTTTATTTTTTTTTTAATTTTGTTTTATTTATTTTTCCCCCAAAGCCCCAGTAGATAGTTGTAGGTCATAGCTGCACGTCCTTCTAGTTGCTGTATGTGGGATGTGGCCTCAGCGTGGCCGGAGAAGCAGTGCGTCTGTGCGCGCCCGGGATCCGAATCCGGGCCGCCAGTAGCGGAGCGCGCGCACTTAACTGCTAAGCCACGGGGCCGGCCCGAGATTAACTTTTAAATCAGTAGATTTTGAGTAAAGCAGATTATTCTCCATAATGTGTATGGCCTCATCCAATCAGTTGAAGGCCTTAAGAGAACAAGACTGAGGTCTACTGAAGAACAGGGAATTTTGCCAGCAGACTGCCTTTGGACTCGAGCTGCAACATCAACTCTTCCCTGGTCTCCAGCGTGCTGGCCTGTTCTGCAGATTTTGGGGATTTTCCAGCTCCAATTCCATGAGCCAATTCCTTAAAATCTCTCTTTCTCTCTCTCTCTCTCTCTTTATATATATGTGGATAGACAGATAGATACATAGATAGACATATCTATATACTATCTATCTACATCTCTATATATGTATATCTCTATATACATCCTATTGCTTCTGTTTGTCTGGAGAACCATGACTAGTAACAGCACCCAGCAAATATTTGTAGAACGAACGAATGAATGAATGAATGAACAAGTGAGGTGTGAGACTTCAGAAGAAAATGACAATTTTGTATTTCTAAGAGACTATATTCTAGAAACTGAGACTCCCCAGAAAGTACCTATAGTTGTAAAGCAACATGGATTTGAGCAATCATGTGTGTGAGCTTTGAAGGTATCAGAGGTGACAATAGACTTGGGGTGCAGAGGCTCTTTCCCCATGGGGTTTTTTTCTCAGGTTCTTGAGTGTGGTTGAGGTAGGGGTAGAGAGGGTAACAATACTGGGTAACAATAATGACTTAAAGCCAATTTATTTTGATTTAAAGAAAATGAAGTATTATGCCATTTCTTGAATATCCACATTTATGGTTTAAGTTTGTTATCTTTCCAAGTTTTGAATATTGGTTCTCCTGGCTGTGGCCACTCCTCCTCTCTTTCCAATGGTCACAATATTTGACTTATGGTCCCTCTGCTAGAAGCTTTGTCATGCATTCATTCACCAAACATTTCCTGAGCACATGTGTTCCAGGAACTGTTATTGCTAGGGGTATGTATTAATTATCTTTGCTGCATAATGTATCACCCCAAAACTTAGTGGTTTAAAACAACCATACCCATTTATTATCTCTCATAGTATCTGTGGATCAAGAATTCAGGAATGGATTGGCTAGTTGTTCCTGGCCTGGGGTTTCTCATGAGATTGTAATCAGATGTCATCCTGGGCTACCATCATCTGAAGGCTTGACTGGGGCTGGAGGATCTGCTTACAATGTGGCTCAATCACCCATGGCTGCCAAGATGGCTCTGGCTCTTGGTGGGAGTCCTCAGTTCCTCTCTGTGTGGACCGCTCCACAGGGCTGCTTATGTGTCCTTATGACACAGCAATGACTTCCCCTGAGTGAGTAATCCAGGAGACCAAGGCAGAAGCCACAATGTCTTTATGATCCAGCCCTGGACGTTACACACAATCACTTCCACATATTCTATTGGTGACACTGGTCAGCCCTAAAAAAGGGGATTATATAAAACCATGGATAAATCGAAGTATAATGATGTACACCTGAAATTTATATGTTATAAACCAATGTTACTGCAATAAAAAATAAATAAATAAATACATAAATAAATACATAAATAAATAAATAAAAGCATGGATACCAGGAAGCCAGGAGCATTGGGGGCCATCTTGTAGACTGCCTACCTGAGGATACAAAGATGAGTAAGATGAACAAATTCCCTGTAGCGCTCATGTCTTGTGAGTTAATTGGTGTGGGCTGCGCCCAGCATAGGCCTACATTATCTCCAGGTGACCAATTCTCCTGCCTAGGAAGCCCTCTTCTCTCTGGTACCATCACTACCACCAGCCTCCTTCTTCTCTTCCTGGTACTATCACTGATAACTATTAAGCACAGGATGTTATACCCTATGTCTGGGCATATTCTGTGCCCTGGTCATATTGTGAGTGTGCACGTACAAATGATCTTCCCGGTCTAGAAGCATTCTTGAAAAAATGTGCAGACCTGCAAGGGTAAAGTATAAATCGCAGGCAAAGGGGTTCTACCTCTGAAACAGGACAGACACACTTAGTGACATCTTCCGTGATAGCTCCATCAGGCCCATCTTGATGGCATGTTCCCTCGGTTCTTCGGTGCCTCATCAGCTGTCCTGTGTTCATTTGTACTTCTTTCCTACAGGCTCTATGTTCCTTGAGGTGAGGGAGTGAGTCATTTCCCTGGGGTCCCTTTCTCCCCTTCTAAGTCAGTGCAGTGGAAACCCGGATCATCCCCTTAAATGACTGGTGTCACTGTCCTCACGAGGTGGTCAAAGACCAAGACCTTTCACTGTTGTATCCCCAAGGCCTGAAATGGTACCTCTGTCGAAATGCAGTTCCTTGAGGGTGGGAACTTTGTCTATCTGTTCACTTTTCCTAAAACAGTACTTGTCAAGTAAAGGCCTAACAGATACTTATTAAATGAACAAATGAGTGCCCGGCACAAAGTGGTGCTAAATCAGTGCTTGGATGTGATAACAAGTCCCAAATAACCATAGCTCCAGCCTCTTCCTCCTTCTTCTGGATCCCAGCAAACCATCAAAACTGTCTTTCATCTCTTCTGGACCTTAGTTTTCCTCCTAGACCTTTCCCCACCTACGGGTAGGAAAGAGGGCCTAATGGGTAGCAAAGATTTGTGGGCACCAAACTCTGGCTTTGGATACTATTAGCTTCGAACATGGACCCAAGAAAATTATCCTCCTTCAACTTTACCTGCAAGAAGGGGTGCTGAGCCCAAGCCTGGCACCTACGGGTGGGATGGGGGTGCAGATGCAGGGAGAGCAGATGTGGCGCCTCAGCATCCAGGTGGGATCTCGGAACAGAATGAGGAGAGAAGCAGGGTGAGTGTGCATCATTATCCTATGATTAACATATAATAATACAGTCATCACAAGGCAGAGCTATGTTAGTACAACATTAGGCTGGAAATAATCCCCACAGGAAACACCACCTGAAGACTCCCACAGCATCAGTAATTTGGCTTCACATCCTGTTAGCTCAGGTGAGAGTAAAAGGACCCTGAAGACACTGGAAATACAGTCAGATTCCTAACACGCTCATGCAGGGAACTGCTGAATGACCTAGGGACCCAGTTTGCCTGGGACGTTGGCTACCGAGGAAGCTTCAGGATTTCTCTGCTCCCTTGTTCCATTCCTCATTTCATGCACAAGGGGAAAGAAGATGGGTTTCCATAGGCCAAGGGCAAAGATGGTTTGAGGCCAAGGTGCTACAGGTATGGTCTCTCTCCTTCAGGATTCTGGGGCCTAAGACTTTCTTTCTCTCCCACTGGTGAACTGTCCTGACCTGTGGATTCCTGGCAGGGGCCTTAAGAAGATGCTCTCCTTTCATCTGTGCTTTGCTTTTGGTTCCACTCTTCTCTCTGGCCGAGTGGGTGTAGACCTGGAGAGCAGAAGGAAGAACACCTCCCACTAATCTTGGCCAAAGGAGGCCTCAATGTGTGTAGTCTGCTTCCCCGGGGCTGTTTTGGGGTTTCCTCCTGCATCTCTCTCTACAGGAACACTCTGGGGTTGGGATGGAGTTGAGAGTGGTGGGAGCAGGGCAGGATTTAGGTGTGCTGGGCTCTGGGTCCCTGGCTAAGCATTATCTTCTATCGTAATATGACTTCTACATAGCAACAGGAGAACAACTCACATTCTAGGAGGTGTAAATTTCTAGAGGTAGGGGGATGGGTGGCTTGACATCTGCATGATCCCAAAATTCACCAAGTTTTTTACATTTCCAGTTTTCAGCAATAGCTTAAGAAAATGATTCAAGTGAGAAGGAACAGTCTTTGGAGTGGAGCCCATGCCATGGCAGAAGCACTATCCCAGAGGTAGAAGAGGTAAGTGGGTGATGCTTGCTGGAGGACATGAGGGACATAAAAGGTAGTAAGGGCAGAGTTTACCCTGAGAGACTGACCAGGGCCAAACAGTTGATCCAGGCAGACTGCCTACTCTGACTCCCCAACACCCCCCTTCTCCCCACCTCACCCCAGTCATCCGCGTCTCCCTTAATTCCCTAAAGCCTGAGTCCCATCCTCTTGGCTAAACCTCCATTTCCAGCAGTTTCTCACCATATGCAACTATTGCAAAAAGTGACCCTTTCTTTAATGCTCTAGCTCAGCGCTCACCCTGTAAACAAGAACCAATCTGATTGTTGCTCATACGATGCCAGCCTAGAGAGCAGGAGCCACCACTTGTCTTCTCTCCTTAGGAACAGGAGTGGGGCACCCACTACGGGCCTGGGGCTGGCAGGGCCAAGTGCAGGTTTCACTGCTCTCACATCCAACGTCTCCATACAGACAGATGTTCTGGGACCTGTTGCTGTCACTTTCTTTTCTGGGCCAGAGAAGACATTCTCTTGGGCCAATTCTGCTCTGAGAAGAATCACCACCTGCTCCATTGGGACAGGAAAAAGCAGAGGTAGGAGGGAGAAGGGAAGGCAGTGAGGCGGAGGGCAGAGAAAGCAGACCAGGTTAGAAACGATTTCTGCAGAATTTCCCAGAGCACTTCTTTTCCTGGTTTGGTGACTCTGGCCTCCCAGAAGTCTGTTGTAGGTGGTGTAGGACTCAAGATGCCTGGGTTAGAGGTGAAAAAAATCAAACAAACCAAGATTGGAGATCCATCTCAAGGCAGGTAGCACATGGCCCTGATGTCAGTCCCCTGGACAGAGAATCCCAGGCAGCTGGTCACTGTGGCATTGTCTCTCCTCGCCATAATGCAAGGATCTAGATTACCCTGCAGGCTCCTGGGCTGTGTCTCTTCTCTCTGGGGAAGGCCAACTTTGGCCAGCTCTGCTCTTTCTCTTTCTGGGCTAAGAGAATACAAAGGACTGGCTCAAGCAATACGCTCTCCGCTTGCTGTGTCTTTACAGGGCTGCCGCTGCATTCCCGACACAAAGCTTTTCCTGTCCATCCCCAGCTTCTGGATGGAATAGCACTGCCTTCCAGCTAGGGATGAAGGAGACTTTCCTACTCTGGTCAAAAAGAGGGCACGCCAGACACTCTGATGCCTCCTGAGAAGATGCTAAGATGATGTGGCTTTGGAAAACATTTCAGGCAGAGTGGCATGCCCTCTGCCAGAGCTCAGGCCCAGAGGTCTTCCACCTGCTGTGCCCTTTGGTGGCCCACAAGTCCCACCACACAGTTCAGAATTCACTGCAACCTAAACAACTGCTCTGTTTGTGGCATATAATAAACACACCCTGCAGCTTTATGTTGCTTAATTAATAAGCTATTATTAATCCCCAAACACCTGCAAGCATAACCAATTCTTTATTGTGACCATGTTGCCATCTTGGTGGGAATCTGCTTCACCCAGCTCCGGCTCAGCTGTTGGGGGAGGAAGCCAACTTGATTAGGAACCTCCTTTCTTTCCCTTGACCCCATCTGTTCAGTTCTTAATCTCTAGGAATCTTGTAGTGCATTTGCTCTTTTATACCTCTGACAGTTGGTGCCTCTCCCAGATCCCTTTATTGGCTTGCTATTCCCACCCCAGCTGCTCTGTGAGTGTTAGCCACTATTGGCTAGGAGCTGCACCCTTCCCTCCCCCCTCCCCCAACATGGGGTGCCCTTTTGCAATGACTGACCAGTGCAGATTACAAAAGGCCAGCCCCCTTTCCTCAAGGCGGGACAGCTGTGTAGTGCTCATGGAGTTCATGCTTCTGGACTCTAGGGGGAGAGCAGGCTGAAGCTAGACTTCGGATGAAACCCCATCTTCCTTGGCTTCTCTCCCTGCACATCCTGCTTCCCTCGTGTCTCTTAGGTTCCTACTGTGAGCTCTGCTTCAGTAAATCCCTTGCACAAGAATCCCCATCTCAGGTTCTGCATCTAGGAAGCCCGACCTGGGACACATGTTTTACTCCACTGGTATGTGTGCATGTGCATGTGTACGTGTGTGTGTGGATGTGAAAGAAGAAATGTTGGAGTGGGAATCAGATTAATTCAATCTACTGAACACTTTTTGTGAACCATGTGGAAAGGGTTATAAAAGAGGTTAGCAAAGAACCAAGGCATTGAGGGAGGAGATCCAGGAAGACTTGGGGGAGAAGATCTCTGCATCTTGAAGAATGAACGATAAGGAGCACAAAGGAGAGGAGCAGCAGGAATAAAGTAAAGAAACTAGGCCTCAGACAGAGCGCAGGCAGCTTGCTAAGTTCAGGCAGTGGTGAGCACTGGAGCCAGGACGTAGCCCCATCTGTCTGCCTCCAAAGGCTGCCTTTCCTCCACTTGCCTCTCTCCTGTCAGCCTGGCTGACAGTGTGGATACTGAAACGTCTGCTCTCCCTTCCTGTCTCCTCCATGTCAGGACCTTGCTTACATGTTTAGATGTCTTACCTGTCTCCATGGGCATGAAGCCATGGTAAATGGCTTGTGCTCATTAAATATCTGTTGAACTGAGTTGACACCAAAACTGCTCTTAACCCAGTTTCACCTTGTTTGTCAAGGTTCAGTGAAGGAAGAATTCTCCGCTCTAAGGATTTCAAGCAGAAAGGGAATTAATACAGAAATTTAGGGGCTTATACAATTGTTGGAAGGGTGGAAGAAGCAGATTCAGTGTTGAGACTATTAGAAGGATCCCTAGAACAATGTAGAATTGGGGACACTGTAACTCTGAGGCTGCCACTGGGGCTAAGCCCATCGAGGTTGGAGCTGCCACTGGCCCCAGAGAAGCCTCTGGAGACCTGGAGTTGGGAAATAGACCTCAGAATCCAGAGATTAGGCAGTGAGATGAAGAGGCTACTGCTAATGTTTTAGAAACTTAGAAAATTAAGAAAGAACACTGGAACTCCTACAAGACTATCACAACCTTGATAACCATTAACAGCCAAGGCAGCAGGGAGATCACCCCCATCTCCTGTTCGTCTTCCAAATCTTGTGCAAGTGCATGTCATGGATGGGATCTAATTCACACCCAGAAACACAGCTGCAAGGTGGTTTTCCGACCTTTTGAGGGGAATGACATGGTGGGTGATAGAGCCAGCCATGGGGATCTCCCACAGGCTTCTTTTCTCCATCGGATGGATCCGCTGTTGTTTTGCCTGAAAGTGAAAGATGAATGGCAAGAAATCTCCCTCAGTCCAAGCATTGTAGCTAAAGAGTGGGTGGGTGGGGGCCCACAGGGGGCATGGTTGATGGTCCTCAGGCCCTCAAGGCAGGGGTTGGAAAAGCCCTGTGTGAGTGAGAGGTGGCAATAGATTGCACAGAGAAGGTTCAAACCATGCACATGGAGATCATGTGTTCAGAGACTTGCAGTTCACAGGCTAAGGTTCAGATTCTGATGCTGGAGCCAAGGCTTGGGGTTTTCCTGTACAGGCACACACAGCACTGAAAGTGTTCTCCTCAGACCTTAGACATATCATATCTGTGGTAATGCCATTAACTCATTTTATTTTGGGCCCAGAGATGCCCAAGAAAGAACTTCCCCACTGTCACATAGGAAAATTAGTAAACAAAACTAGAGATCAAACTCAAATTGGGCTTCTTCTATAGGTTGAAAGCTATCTTAGGCTTTTTCAAGACCTCCTCTTGCATATAGGAGGTCAAAATCACTTGCACATCCTTCTGAGGGTCAGATTACTCCCAGGGTCTTGGTCATCAGCTTCTGCACAGTCTTGTATTGAGAACAGTGAATTGAATAGAAATGTAAAACAGCATTCCTTCCTGTAAGCAGCTTCAGCAGAACAACCAACCATGTAAAATTAAATGGTTTTCCTTCTTCTTCTTGCCAATTGGTGGACATTATGGGGAGGAAGATTTTGACTCTATTTTAAGAGAATTTTTGAGCTGTTCAGCCAGAGAACTGGCTACTTGATGTGATTTCTCCATTCCCCACAGTGTCCCAGTGAACACATTTAGTATGACAGACAATCACTTGTTGAGAAAGTCACTAAGGAAATTTGGGCATTGAGAGAATGGGGAAGGGGTGACATAATAATCTCTAAGGGCTTTTCTATTTCTGATGTTCCGTGTTTCTGTGACTTGAGCCAGAGCTTGACTTGGCATGAGGCCAGTGGCCTGGGTGTGTGTGAGGGAGAGTAGATGAACTTGTCAACAAGGGTATGGGGCAGTGTAGTCTGAGGGCTTGAGCATCTGCTTGGGCTGTATTGAGTGGGTGGTCCCATTTTGCCTTCTCTCTCCTCTAAACTTGACATTCTCTTTGCTTCCCCATTTCTGTGCTGAATAGGAGTGAGCTGGTGGCTGTCACTCTGCATTAACTTCCATAAGGCTTGGCACCTTGTTTCCTATTGTTTGGGGCCTCAGGTGCAGATGTGCTCCAAGATCCTCTGAGGATGGAGGTGTAGAGAGAGCCCAGCTGAGTTATAATGGGATCTGTCTGGTATAGGAGTTGCTGGGCATTTCTCCAACACCCCTAAAGAGATTAGCAGGCAGGACACGTTCTAGAGGAGTGGGAGCTAGAGTCCTACACAACTGGCAGAAGAGCTTCTGCTTGAGGTGTGTGTCATAGTGTGTCGGGCTTATCACACCATGACTCACAGGCAGTGCATGCTCCTGAGTGTGCAGCTTGGAGGGCTGGGGGGAGGCAGCTGGTGAGGAGCTAGAATTCCGCTCATCACTTGACCAGAGCATGCTTTCTGTGGTTCCAAAAGTGCCCTCTTTTTCTAGTCAATAACATGTGTATGTGCCCCCACGTATGAGTGTGTGTGTCTTTGTGTACACGTGTGTAGACATACATGAGAGTATCCAGGTATGTATATCAAACTATTTATGTGTCTACATGCAAATATTTATGTGTAGCCCAGTGCATTTTGTGCACATACTCCTCCATGGCCTTCTTGGGCACATGTGCATGTGTGTGTGCATGTATGTGTGCATGCATGTGCACAGTTTGGGTGGGCAGGTCTCTCTGCTGGACTTTGCCTTGGGCCGTTGGTTTCCTAGAGGGTGAGTTTGGATTTGTCCTCCCTGTTCCAGGTCGATGGCATTGATCCAGGAGGAGTGAAGAATCAATTGTAATTTGGTTGGAGGGCCTGGCGCCAGAGTGTGTGAAGAGTAATTAGAGGGAAAGGAGCAGATGCAGGGGGCTTGGCCCACTGCCCTTGATGGGGCTGGTGGCCCAGGGGCAGAGAGGGCATGATGGAGAGGAGGTTCATTCAAGGAAATTCAGGGAATTTCCCCTGAGAAAACGATGCCAACTCAGCCTTCCTCCCTCTACTGGGATGAGCTCTGAGAAGAGAGCCCATGGAGTGGTGGTAACTGGAGGAATTCTTGTTTTTTGCCCTTGCTGATCTGCAGAGTGGGAACAGGGTCTCTTGACAGATACTGTATCTGTCACTCCCATGCATCTCTTACATAATAATAAAAACACATGTCATTTATTCAAGGCTTCTAGCTTTTCAACAAGCTTTCACTTTTCTTTTCTAATTTGAACCTTACGACATAATTATGAGGTGAAAACACAAATATCACACCCCATTTTATAGACAAGGAAACACACATCTATGGACAGCTAATTTTTGACAAAGGAGCCAAGAACATACAATGGAGAAAAGAAAGTCTCTTCAACAAATCGTGTTGGGAAAACTGGATAGCCACATGCAAAAAAATGAAAGTAGACCCTTACCTTACACTATACACAAAAATTAACTCCAAATGGATTAAAGACTTGAATGTAAGACCTGAAACTATGAAACTTCTAGAAGAAAACATGGGCAGTACGCTCTTTGACATCGGTCTTAGCAACATATTTTCAAGCACCATGTCTGACAGGGCAAGAGAAACAATAGAAAAAATAAACGAATGGGACTACATCAAACTAAAAAGCTTCTGCACAGCAAAGGAAACCAACAACAAAACGAAAAGACAACCTAACAATTGGGAGAAGATATTTGCAAACCATACATCTGATAAGGGCTTAATCTCCAAAATATATAAAGAACTCATGCATCTCAACAACAAAAAAACTAACAACCCAATTAAAAAATGGGCAAAAGACCTGAACAGACATTTCTCCAAAGAAGATATAAAATTGGCCAACAGACACATGAAAAGATGTTCAAAATCGTTAACTATCAGGGAAATGCAAATCAAAACTACAATGAGGTATCACCTCATGCCAGTCAGAATGGCTATAATTAACCAGACAGGAAATAACATATGTTGGAGAGGATGTGGAGAGACGGGAACACGCATACACTGCTGGTGGGAGTGCAAACTGGTGCAGCCACTATGGAAAACAGTGTGGAGATTCCTCAAAAAATCAAGGATAGAACTACCATGTGATCCAGCTATTCCACTGCTGGGTATTTATGCAAAGAGCTTGAAAACACCAATGCATAAAGATACATGCACTCCTGTGTTCATTGCAGCGTTATTCACAATAGCCAACACTTGGAAGCAACCTAAGTGCCCATCAAGGGACGAATGGATAAAGAAGATGTGGTATATATACGCAATGGAATACTACTCAGCCATAAGAAATGATGTAATCCAGTCATTTGTGACAACATGGAGGGACATTGAGGGTATTATGCAAAGCGAAATAAGTCAGAGGGAGAAGGTCAGATACCGTATGATTTCCTTCATTAAGTAGTAGATAATAACAACAATAAACAAACACATAGGGACAGAGATTGGATTGGTGGTTGCCAGAGGGGAAGGGGGGAGGGGGGAGGACGAAAGGGATAATTCGGCACATGTGTGTGGTGATGGGTTGTAATTAGTATTTTGGTGGTGAACATGATGTAATCTATGCAGAAATAGAAGTATAATGCTGTATACCTGAAATTTATACAATGTTGTAAACCAATGTTACTGCAACAAACAAAAAATTAAAAAAAAAAAAAGAATATATAGACAAGGAAACAGAGGCACACATGCAAGGTGACTTGACAAAACTCCTGTAGCGAGTTAGTGGCAGTGCTGGATTCACAGTCCAGACCTAGCTCTGGGCTGTAACAGGGGTTCTCCTATTCCAGTGATGCTCAGATAAGGCACAGACATGCATGTGTATGACTTTTACTCATCTGGGGTGAAGGTGGATGGGAAAGGAATCACCCAGATGGCTTTCGAGGATGGTTCCTGCTACATTAGGGCAGTTGCTCCTCAAACTGTAGTGTGCCTGAGCCACCAGGAGGCATTGTAGAGAGCCGGTTCTCAGGCCCTAACCCCAGAGGTTTCAATTCAGTAGGTCTGGGGTGGATCTGAGGTGAGGCCCAGAGTCTTGAGTTTTTTTTTTTTTTTTTTTTTGTGAGGAAGATCAGCCCTGAGCTAGCGTCCATGCCAATTCTCCTCTTTTTGCTGAGGAAGACTGGCCCTGGGCTAACATCTGTGCCCATCTTCCTCCACTTTATATGGGACGCCGCCACAGCACGGCCTGACAAGCTGTGCCTCGGTGCATGCTCAGGATCCGAACCCAGGCCGCCAGCAGCAGAGCACATGCACTTAACCGCTACACCACGGGGCCGGCCCCCAGAGTCTGAGATTTTTATCACATGCTCTGGGTAATTCTAATGCAGGTGGTCCAGGAGCCATGTTTTGAGAAACACAGCTTTAGGGAGCGGAAGAAGGGAGGATGTCAGTAAGCAGCTGGTTCCAGTTCAAGGCAAGGGACAGCTAAGAGGAAATAGGGGTGATGGGGTATCCTGTCTGCCTATGGCACAGGTGGAAAGAGAAGGGATGCTGTTGGAGAGAGTGGGGATCTCCACGTCATGACTAAAGAGGGAAGAAGGGAATGACAGTGCTTTAAAACTGGATATCCTGAGGTTCACTGAGATTCCAGCACAGTGTTTCCAGCCTCCTCAAATTTAGTAGGGGCTCCTTAAGAATCTTGTTCCTTGGAATTTAAAGGAGAAGCTATTGCATCTTTCTTAGGGAGTGGGGGGTCTAGGTTAAGTTGTAGGATAACAGGATAGGAGATAGAAAAAGAGTGCTAAAATTAATAAAGGTAACCTCAACCAGAAATGGAGTCAGGAAGGCCTGTAGAGGGAGCTCTCATACCCTACCATTCCTAGTCAATTACCCCAAACAGGAAGACATCAGTTACAGCATCAGTTAATTACAGCTCAGTTACAGGACTCTAACAGGAAGAGAGTAGCTTGCACTCGCAAACAGAAAGAGGAACTACTTCACTGCTCCAGCAGGAGGAGGGAAGACTTCCTTCTTGCCCAGCAACAAGCCCAGCCAATGGAAAATGCTGCAGCTTAGCTAATGAGAAGTTGTTGTCACCTGAACTTCTGATTTCCTCCAATGAACTTTCATTGTTTCCTTGCTGATGACTTCCTTTCCTTGTCCCACCCTCCTTACGATGAAAGCCTTCCATGTTGTGTAAGTCCTTGGAGTATCTCTCCGCTTGCCAGATGAGATGCTGCTTGATTTATGAATCATTCAATACAGCCAGTTGGATCTTCAGATTTACTCTGTTGCATTTTGTTTTCTGACAGGAGCAGGAACAACACAGAGAGCGGGAATTCTCACATGCCTTCACTGCATGGTAGTGGTGTCAGGCTCCTGCCAGCCTATTAAACGCCTGAGTTTGTTTTGCCAGCTCGAGAGCCACAAGAGAAGAACTCTGTCCTAATGGATTCATCAGTCCGGAGAGGAAGGGAGGAGGGACTAAGGTGGGGAAGATTCTGGAAAGAAAAGGAGGATTGGGAAAAAGTAGGAGGTGGGGGTGGTGTGAGGGGTTTAAAGGATCCTCCTTCCCTGGCCAGTGACTATTCTGTCTTTTTTGGGATCCAACCAAGGATGAGGGCCATGGGACTTCCAAAAAGATAGGGCTTTTCCTCATGTATGTGGAATGATTCTTTTCTGAGAATCTGAGAATCTTCTCTAGGAAGCAGTAGGTCATATCAGGATGAGTCAGGTTGGGGCCCAAGGAGAGTGTCCAGAGGTCACCTTTTTCTGAAACAAGTTGCAAACGAAGTTCCTGGCCTCCATGTCCTACTCTTTGAGACAGCAGAAGGACCTGCTCTAATTCATAGGGGCCTCTTGACTTGATTGTACTTCTGATACGTGCCCTAGGATGCTCTGAGCTAGCAGCAGTTCTCCCGTAACAGCAATTCTCAAATATTTCGTGGAGTAAGTGACATGTTCTACACTAAGGACTGTGGTTGAAGAGTGGTGATGGAGGGTGCAGACAGGAAAAGGAGCTGGTGAGACATTGGTTAGAGTTTAGAGGAACATTTCAGGGTGACTTGAAAATGATCTCCTAAATATTCTACAAAGTAGTCTGACCTCCAAGCTAGTAATGGATTGAAAGTGAAAAGCCATGGGAGGATGCTCGTGGCTGCTTGCCACTTTAGGCCCGTTCTCTACCCATTTCTCTCTTCTTGGTGTGATGTGCCAGTCCCAGATGGTGCCTGTCCCCATCCTGTTTCCTGTATTCATCTCAATTCTCACTCCTTGTGCAATTACTCATAACATGAGCCAGGCTGGGATGCATAACAATATACCCTCACATTTGTATAATGCTTTGCAGTCTTTGAACTACTTTTATCCCCATGATGTCATTTGATGCACATGACATGCCATGAAGGAGGCAGTGCAGTGTCATGGTTAAGAACACAGATTCTGGAGGCAGGCTTCCTGGGTCCCAATCCTGTCTGTGCCCCTACAACTGGTATGATTTCAGGCAAGTTCTTCATTTCTTCTTCTTTAAAGATTTTATTTATTTATTCAGTTTTTTCCCCCCAAAGCCCCAGTAGATAGTTGTACGTCATAGGTTCACATCCTTCTAGTTGCTGTACGTGGGACTCGGCCTCGCGTTGGACGGAGAAGTGGTGCCTCGGGGCGCTCCCGGGATCCGAACCCGGGCCGCCAGCATCAGAGCACGCGCACTTAACCGCTAAGCCACGGGGCCGGCCCTCTTCTTCTTTAAAATGGGGATAATAAGAAATTGTTTCACTTAATGTCATGAGGATTCAATAATTTAACCTGTCAAGTCCTTATAACAGGGCCTGGCCTGTGGGAAGCTCAATTAGTGTTAGCTATTGATATTGTTATTTTTCCAGGTCAATAAAAGAGGAAACTGAGACTCAGATGGGGTAAGTGATCTGCCTAGGTCTCAAAGCTAAAATCTGGCAAGCTTGGGGCTTGAACCCAGATCACCTGGCTCCTAGTCCCACAACATGGCAATGCTGTATGACCAAGCAAATCAATATTCTTTGCACAGACTGTTCACCTCCTGGTCTGGAGGTTCATGGAGCTGGAAACCAGAGCAGTTGTCCGCTCTGCAGAGTTTCTTCTAGTATGTGCCAGGCATAGTGCTGGGAGATGGACGGTCTGCAAGTCATTTGATCCTTACAGCAGCCTTGAGAAGCAGGTATTTTTATCCCCTGCTTATAAGACTCCAAAGTCAGAGGAGTTGGGGCTTGAAGGTCTCTGACTCCAGTTGCTCTTCTGGCTGCAGAGAAGGGAGTTCCAGTGTCCTCGACCTTTGAGATTTGCTCCAGGACTGCAAGTCTCTGCTGGTTGAGGCGCTGTCCACAGTGCTGAGGGACCTCAGCAGGACCGGTGGCGTGAGGAGGAACCTGTGCTGCTCGGGATTAGCCGAGGGGTGTGTAGAGCCTTGTGCTCTGCACTCCTACCATCCTCAGACAAGGGGCTCTTGGATTTCACACTTCTCTCTTTGACCCCTAGAGGCTCAGAAATTAGGATGCTGTACAGGATAGGAGTCATATCTTCTCTATTAATGCCTCTCTCCCCCTTTCCTGGGAGTGGGGAGCACTGAGAATTTACAGATACAGCACAGAAGGTGCAAGAGTGCACATACGTGCATGTGCACGCGGAGCCGCCGTGTGCCTGGGCGTCGGGGTGCGTCTTGGCTGCGTCTATATGTGTCCCTGTGGTTCTGTACAGGGCCTGTGTATGTGTGTGAAAGTGTGTGGGTGGGCAGGTCTCTTCGTGGCGGCACAGCACCTGTCTGCGTAGGTGGTGTGAGAGTGTGTGTGTGTCCCTGGAGTGTGTATGATGTGGAGAGTGTGGGAGGGGGCTAACAACTGTGGTGTATGTGATGCTGGTGGTCCTGTAGTTGTGAGGAGTCTCATTTGTTTGGCTTCATCTTTATTCCTCCCTGAGCTGCACCACACGCAGCAGCACACGCAGATGCGTACACACACACTCCTGCAGTCTCCAGCCTATTCACACCTACTTCTTCTGTATCCACTGACACACAAGTAACCCACCAGCATTATGGTACAGCACTCAAACGTGCATGCAAACAGTAACACATGTACACACAAAGCATGAGCACATGCATGTCCAACCCTCTGGCAGACCGCACAGAAGCTGGCTCTCTGCTCCTCCTTCCTTTACGCTATCCCTAATCTTCAGCTTCCCATGTTCTCTGGGGCTCCCAATCTTTTGTCCTCTCCTTCCTCTCCCTTGGGAGCGGCTTGGCCTGGTGCTCTTGGTAGATCCATTTACTGGCTCGGCCTTGGACACAGGAAGGAAGGTTATGAACCCGCATGACCGCTTTTCCTCCAGAAATGTGGATTTGTTCTCATTAAGACCAATCCTGGTTACATGAGGCTCCTGCTGGCGCCACCTGCTGGTGGCTGTTACCTAGTGTCTGTAACAAGTCAGGGGTGGGGAGCTGCGTACCCTGGAGACAAGAATTAGGGTGAAGCCTAGGGCAACCTGTACACTGGGCTCAGGGTGAGTTTGAGGAAGGTGGATTTCATGTGGACAAGTCTCCTTGGGACCTGACTTACACAAGAAGAGAAGAATGTTCTAGGGACATCCATGCTGGGGCTTCTGGTGTGAGAAAGCAGGGGGCCCCAGGTAAATATGAACTATGGGTTGGTGTGTGTTAGCCTTGTGATGCATGAGGCGATGGCATACACTTGCCCATATGAGCAGCTTAAGGGGATGTGGACTCTAGATAAGTACAGATGCAGATGTGACCTATGTGTGGTTATCTGAAGAGATTCTGCCTGTGAATGCATGCACAGGAGTATCCTGCATTTATGTGTGTGATTTTGCATGCGTGTGTGAGCCCCTACAATGGGTGTGTGTGCAATGCATTGCTTGTGTTTGTGGAGAGATGTGGGTTTGGTTGTACTAACATACCACAGGAGAGAAGCCTTGGCATTCTTATTATGTGAAATCCTCCAACCTAGAGCCAGGGCCCTGAGCTTGGGAAGTGCCAACATTTTCTCCTACGCTGTGAATTCCTGATTCCCTCCTAAAAGTACTGCCTAATCTTCAGTTCATACTCAGCTTTCTCCCCTTCTGTCCCTTTGTGTCCTTCTCAAAATACCCATGATTCGTAGGGTATGGTCAGACTCCAGAATTCCACGTATAGACATTACCCAGCTACCATCATCTCAGGGTCCAAAGGCAGCTGAACCAGCCGCTGACCTACTTCTTGTCCGCCAGCGTGGACCATGTGCCTGCATGATGAATGGCAAACCATCCACTCTTCCCCTACTCTACCCCACCCCACGCTTTTCTGCAGGGCTCATGCCTCAAAGAACCTCCACAAAGGAACAGCAGCATAGGGCAGAGAAAGACTCCTTCTCCTCACAGCAAATGCTCTTTTCAAACTAGCGTGCCTCTTGTTGGAATGTTGCAGAGGCTTCTTGGTGCTCCTCGATTAACCTTGGGAAGCTGCCAGGAGAGCAGCCCTCACGGCAGCCTGCCCCCGTCCCCCTTTCTGCACATTCCTCCTTCTATCAGCTCCTTGTCCTGGGTTCCCTGTGAGACTCTCTTTTCAGGGCCTCCACTGGCCTCCTCCCACAAGACCCGCCTGCCCTGGGCTTCCTGGGCAGCTGTGACCAGCCCCAAGTCCACAGGCTTTTCCAAGCTGCTTTTCTAGAAAGGGAGCGGGGAGGGAGCTTAGTCTCTAAGCCCTCAGAAGTCAGGGCTCTAGATGACTTCTTCTCCTTTCCCAAATAGTTCCCATCACTATTTACATGTTTCTTCTATCTTACCTCCAGGAACATACACTTTTTAAGCATATACACCAGAATGTCCTGTATAGCTGGACCTTCCAAAGTTGGGCAATTCTATCTCCTGTGTAGATGAATCTTCACTATCTCATGTTGTTCCCTAGTTTGTAACCACCTAGAAACAGATACTGGGCTGCAAGCAAGGTTAGAGGTACAGCACCATCTTCTAATTTTAACCAGTGCCATAGCAGCTGCATCCTTTGGGGAATATAGAGGCCAGACTGCTCTCCTCTCTGAGCTTCTAGTTTACCTCCTGTGCACAGTGCCTCTTGAACACCTACTATGGACTGGCCACTCTGCTAACCCCTTAGCTCACTCTGTTCTTCTGAACAACCCTATTGGCTATTAACTGTAAGTGTTACGATGGCAAGCCGTGTCTGCATTGCTTGTCTTGCACCTGGTAGAGTGCTTGGCTCACAATAGGTCCTCAGTACATATTTGTGAATGCTAGCTGCTGATTAAATGGCTGGACATTCATGGAATTCCCAGGGAGGCTTAGGGAAGTTACACAACTTGCTTCAAGTTACACTGTTGGTGAGGTGAGGCAGGGATGGGACTTAGCTCTTCTGACTCTGAGTCCAGTAATCTCTCCTTTATACCATATTTCCTTATGTCCAAGTACCATGGAAACTTGTTGCTGTGCTACCCTCTGTCATGGATGTTTCTTCTGAGAATAAATCTGGTTCTGTCTCTAAGCTCTCCATGCCAGTCTGAAACTCAACAAGTGGAGGAAGAGAAGGAGAGAAAATTGAGAAGTAAGGTCTTGTGATAGAGGAGGCAGTGAAAGAAGGATGGGGACAGGGACAAAGGGGCAGGGGGTGAGGATAGGGGAGTGGCCGAGGGAGAGAGTCAGAGAGGAGGCAGCGGGGAGTAATGGAGACTGAAGACCTCTGGCTCCTGTCTGCTCCCCAGCCCCTCTCTTCCTGTTTCCTGCACCTGGTGGAGCGATGCTCATGCCAAGGCTCTGGGGAAGGGGTGGAGGGGGAGGCAATGGAATAAAGATGCATTGGCATCTCCTAGCACTCCCACACAAGGCCCTTTTGTGTAGGGGTTGAGAACTAAGTGTGGAGGGGCCCAAGAATGAAAGGTCTGGGAGTCAAACTTGCGCCAGAAATAGACCCCCTAAAGCCCTCCAGCTGTGGGTCTAGAGCCTACTCTCCTCCCTCACCCCAGCTTATCCATCTGTGGGTCCAAAGCAGAAGCATAGCCCCTTCCACACCACTGCCTGCGCCTCTTCTCACGCCCCAGCCCCCACCTCTTTGCCCCTGGGTTTTATTTGAGCCAAGAGAGAAGCTTTCTCTTTAGCCATTTCTTAGGCCCAGACCTGTTTCTCACCTCCTCCCTCCCTCCCTCTCTAATTAACCCCACACTTACTCGTGTTACTCCTATTTGCCTACTCCTCCTTCTCACCCTTCCTAGCTGACATATTTCCTCATTTCCCCTAACACCATCTCTGCTCTAAACATGGAGCCTTCTTGCCTGTGCCATGTCACCTTGTTACCACTTCTGTGAATTAATTCCCCACGAATCTCCATTGAACACCCACTACGAGCTAGGCACTCGGGGTACTAGAGAGCAGAAAACTACACAGACCAGCTCTTTGCTCTCAGGGGGTTACCAGCAGATTCCTTTGACTGCAGTGCCTTGTTTTATCTATCCTGTCTCTTCTTCTCCTTTATTTAAGCACAGAATTGGACTATTACTTGAGACTGCTGGAGAGTCTGCGACAGAAACAGCACATAAGAACCTTGCGATTTGTCTCTCCTGCAGATGTTCATTCCTACTACCTTCTACAGATGAAGAAAGTATAACTCAGACAAAAGAATGACCCAGATCCCCAACTTTCTAGGGCTAGAGCTGGGATGGTTCAGTGGAGCCCTGACTCCTAGCTGTCTTTCAGACTTCTGAATGCCAGAGTAAGTGGGGGCCACTGCTGCCCATCTGTTCCAGCACCTCACTGCTGGGGCCTTTAGACCTGGGCGGGCAAGGGCATCCTCAGATGCGCCAGAGTTGCCCAGGAGTCCTGCGAATCATTTTCCATGCCCCAGGCCTTGGAAAGGTGAGGGGTTGCTGGAGAATGAAGAGCATATTTCTGGGGGCACCTCACGAGGAAGGCTGTCAGTAGGGCATCTGAGTCCTGTGGGACAAACTTGATGCAAAGCAGAGAGCCTCCTTTCTGCATTCTTAGATTAAACCACAAAAACATGAAACATGTCTTTTCTGAGATTGTTCAGAGCTGGTCTGGAAAGCCAAGAAGAAAGAGGAGTGGACTTGGTATGGCTGAGAAGGCTATCTATCTGGTTTTCAGATAAACTTATCCTCAATTATGGATAGGCTCCTTCCTTGGGCAAGAACTTGTTACCTTTTCAGCCAGACAAGAAATGAACACAGTTTGGCTGAAATTCCAGGAACTGGTTTCTTTATCAATTAATTTCTATGTAAGATGCCACAAACATGTCTTTAAGAACTCTGACTTAAGGTTCAGTGTGAGAGAATTCTGCTTTGTGGATATATGGGCAGGTTGTGGGAGAGTGTCATCTCCCACCCGCTCACAGGTGTGCTGTATATACCATATGCACATGATGGCTAGTGTACAGTAAGGAATGTCATACTGGCCCTCTGTAATGGGTGGGGTTCTGGTCGACCCTCTTCCCACGCTTGGGGACTCATCTGGATGAGATACCACAAAATGACCCTGTGGTGGTTGGAACAGGTGTCTTAAGCCAGGAAGAACTGGATCTATCTCTAGGCCACTCACTACCATCTAACCAAGATGTGGCCTTCAGGGGGAAATTGTAACCAAGTAGAGGAATACTGGATATTCTGTGAAATTTGAGTCATAATGAAGCTTGAGTTTTAACAAGAAAAAGTCTTCAGGAATTTATTTTGGAGAGGGCAAAGTAGATTGTTAGAATAGCTACTCGGGTCCAGAAAAACAATTTATGTCCAGAGGCCACCAGCTCAAGGAACAAACAGGGATGTGGGAGACAAGGAAGCCAAGCAAGGTGCCTGCAAAGGTCTGTGAGCATTTTGAGCCTAGATGGAAAATTCTTATGATAAAAATGTTTGAGATTCCTGTAAAGCTTTTCTCCACTTCTCCTTTATCAGATCTTCAAATTAGATATTTATATTTCGGAAATCCAATTTCCTTTGTTTATTTTCTTCTCTCCTTCCAAGTTCTTTTAAAACATGCTTACTGGTCTCTGGCGTTTTAAGAGAAAACAAGGTGAAAGGATTTGTTTCACAAATGGGTAGACTTTTATAAGGGTCAACCTCACATCCCTGTGTGCCTGGGACTGGTAGCAGTAGCATGAAATGAAGTGAGGAAATTCTAAGATCTGGATATTGTTTGCAAACCCTTTCTATCTAGAGATTTCCTCTAAAGTTCATTTTTGTCTTAATTTTGGAGGCTGTTTTCCTGGAAGATTGTGTCATCCCCAGATGGCTGCAATATTACCTCCTATCCTATGAGCTCTCGCAATGGGATGTGGACGCTGCTCCTATTGAGATGTAGGGATCTGCATTCTCTGCCTTGGAATTGGGGCAGGGTTTTGACTCTTGTGCAAGTGATGTTATACATCTTCCAAGGCTAGGACATAAAGGGTAATGCATCTTCCAGCTGGTTCTGTTGGGACGCCAGCTCTTGGAACCTAGCCACCATGCTGTGAGGAAGCCCAAGCAGCCTGTGGAGAAGCCCACATGGAGAGGAACTACAGCTTTGCCTCTAGCACTGGCTAACAGCCAGCATCAACTTGCTAGCCCTGTGAGGGAGTATCCTGAAAGTACAGCTTCCATCCCCCACTTGGTCAGATACTATATGAAGTAGAGAAGAGCTGTCCCCACCAAGCCCTGCCCAAATTGTAGATTTGTTAGCAAACAAATGACTTGTTGTTTTAAGTCACTACCTTTTAGGATGGTTTTTTAAGATTTTATTTATTTATTTATTTTCCCCCCAAAGCCCCAGTAGATTGTTGTGTGTCATAGTTGCACATCCTTCTAGTTGCTGTATGTGGGATGCAGCCTCAGCATGGCTGGAGAAGTGGTGCGTCGGTGCGCGGCCGGGATCCGAACCCGGGCCGCTGGCAGCGGAGCGCACGCACTTAACCGCTAAGCCACGGGGCCGGCCCTAGGATGGTTTTTTATATGGCAAGATAACTGATACAGTTCCCTAACTATATAAACACTAAATATGCTCTTTGGTGCTCATTTTAGATAAATTGCTTTGACTTAGAGCTGCCTCTCTTCCTCACAAGTAGCTGTCCCAACAACCGTCCTAACTCGGATTCAACAAAGAGATCTGGCGCCACTGAGGAAAGTAAGAGGTGATAGGTAAGTGAACTATTGTTTTTGAGTCCTACTTGCTCAGTGGATATGACCAGGGAGTAAGGTTGGTTGCCTCTTCTCCTAGACTTAAAGTTTTTTGGCTTCTTGGCTACCTTTCTCACTTCCCCTCTAAGGGCCTTTGGGAATGTGTGGGTAAGTGGCTAGATGTGTTTTTTCATGGAGTAACTGATAAAACTAGCATTTTGCATTTCCAAAAAGAAGGAGGAATGACATATACTCTCATCCCTGATGTATACACACTGCATTTATTAGTGACATCAGTCACTAATCAAGTACACCTAGGAGCTGCTCATGGTAGGGGCTCACGTTCTTCCCTCTGGCCCTCTTGGACAGCTGGGGTCCACGCTCACCTTGCATACTCCACTGAATGTGTCCACGCCAGGGAGGGGTTGCCCTCCTTTCTGGGTCCAGAGATTAGACATATGCCAAGAGGGAAAGATTTAATTGTTCTCATTTCCCACTGTGACCTGACAGTATATCTCTTTTGAGCTGATATGAAACCAAACTGAGACATGTCTGAGATGATGATGATGATGCTAACTTTTCCCTTTGTATCTCAACTTTCTTTCTTTTCCTCTCTGCCTTCACTCACTGTTCCACTCCATTTCCAATAGACTTATCCAGAAGACATTTAGTCTCCTTTTCAGATGGTTCCTTTGAACCCCTTCTCAACCCAACTCATGCTCTTAAGCTCTTTATGTGTTTTTTCCCTTCCAATCTGACATACAATTTTAATTCCCTGTCAGAAACCACCACACTGAGGAGGACAAAGTAGATGGCCAAGCAAACACAATCAAGATGGTTGGCGGGAGTGGCTCCATCCTTTTCCTTACCCTGCAGGCCACTAGAAGAATGTTTCTCTGAGCACAGATGCTTCCCACTCCTCTGCCTTGTTTGTAGAACTGGGGCTAGCCCTTGGGAATCCAGCATTTCTCTCTAGGCCAGTTAACTGCTTAGGGGTTTTGGAAGGAGAAGAATCATGTTATCACCAGTTCTGCAAGTGGAGCCAGTAAGTCCCTAGGGCCATGGGAAAGTATGTGTATGTGTGTGCATGTTTATGTTGAGGGTGGAGTTGTTCTCGTGCATGCTAGCTGGGAATTAGTCCATCAGTGGGAGCCTAGAGCTTCCAGCTCACTTCATATCCCCAAGAAAGGCATCTTGGCAGAGAAAGAGAACCTAAAGCCATAGCTCAGGGAGCTATGTCCTCAGAGCTATGCATCTTGAGTGTGTTTGCATGACTGGAGTGGGTGGGTAGGGTAGGAGGTTATTCAAGTGTTCTGCTTCTCCAGATTACATCTAGATGCTAAAACTTTACCCATGTGTTTGCTACTCTGCTGGGGGGGGTGGGGGTGGGGTCCCAGGTTCCCATCTCCTGGCTGGCAGTGAGCTAAGCGGGCTCAGGTTTCAGAGAAGGCTGTTCCTCCAGTGCCCAAGGCCACTTTAGATGCACGTTGTGTGTGTGTTTTCCCAGAAGCAAGTCTCCTTCTTGTTTTTGTAGGAGCTTCATGTCCTAGAGCCAGTGCTTTGTGCCCGTTGAGAGTTTTGTGAGGCTGAAACTCCTCACCGTCCTTCGCTCCCCTCTGTCTTCCCTTCTTGGCCAACAGCCCACCCTAGAGAGCTGCGCCACCCTCACCACTGCTTTCACTCCCTGAAAGAACAAGTATCTTCACTGCAGCCTCAGAATGCTTGCTGGTGTGAGGCGATTGTTTGTAGTAGATGTTTCCATGACACTCATTTATTCCTTCTGCAAATGCAACTGTACTGGGGGAGGGGATGAAGAGAGGTTAGAGTAGAGAGATTGGGAAATATGAAGACCATCCAGTTACCTCCTCTATTTTCCTCTGTAGGAATAAGAAACCCACTTTCCCCTTTCCCTGGGTCTCCCCATCCCAAACCTCTAAACTGCTCCCCAAATCCAT
Organism: Ceratotherium simum simum; assembly: GCF_057802395.1. Classification (NCBI taxonomy): domain Eukaryota; kingdom Metazoa; phylum Chordata; class Mammalia; order Perissodactyla; family Rhinocerotidae; genus Ceratotherium; species Ceratotherium simum. The sequence continues at coordinate 84,875,039 of NC_141906.1, read as the reverse complement.
CTTGGTTTCATGCTGCTGAGATGGGGCTAGGTTCCCAGTTGGGTGGGGAGGAGAGGAGTCTTGTGCATGAGGAGGCAGCCTTTTTTAGGAGAAGGAAAAAAAAAAACTTTTATTGCTCAAAGTTGGGATTTAGCAATGATAAGCACCAACGGCCTGCCCCAGGGATGGCAGCATGTGTGGTAGGTTCCAGAGGGGGTCGTGACACTCCCGCAGCCAAGAGCGCTGACGAGTGCCAGTGACTCATTCTAAATCTTAGCGACGTGTAGAGGTCATTTTAGTCATCCCCCTGCCTTCAGGCTGCATGGAGCTTAACTTAACATCATGTTTGGGTGGGAGGGGGTGTGTTGCTCAAGGAAGAGTGTCCGTTGAGGGGAAAGGAGTGGGAGTGGGGGAGGTAGCGCGTGACCTCTTCGAAAAGATCTCCAGCGAAGGACGTTCCCTAGCCTTCCCAGGCTGCCCATTCCTGGGTTTCCCCATCATTGAATCAGCATCGTCCTCCCGGGAACTGCTTTTTGCTGGATAGAAACCGGATGTTGGGTTCCCTGGGTGGGCGGGGGCGACGTCCCCTCAGACCTGTCCGGGGTAATTGAGACTCCCAGGGTCCCGCTAGCAAGTCCGAGAAGCTACCAGTTCCTTCACCAGAAACTTGCCATGCAGTGTGAACAGACAACAGTAGACAGCGGAGACGCTACAACGCCTTCTCCCTGGCAATGCGCATGATTCTGCGGCTCTGGGCTCGCCACACTTCAACGCACCTTGAAATGGGCTCGCCGCCTTCGCGCCGCGACGGGCAGATATCCAAGCCAATCGGCCTCCAGGCTTGTGGGCAGTGTCCAATGGGCGGGCGGCGGGGGCGGTCCCAGAGGCCCGGCCCGGCTAGGCTTCACCGTGGAGCTGGCTGCGCTCCGCCCGGGCTAGTAGTGCAGGTGCCGCTGCGCCGGGGCCGGGGGCTGCGCGCCGAGCCGAGCCGAGACGCCGAGGGATGGAGAGCCGGCAGCCGGAGCTGCAGGAGCACCGGCGCGGGGCGTAGGCGGGCGCGGGCAGGCGCTCGGGCGCGAGAAGTGTGCGGGCGCAGGAGCACTTTGCAATAGGATGAGGCTCTTGGCTGGCGCGCGGTAGTACTATGATTTGGTATGTGGCCACTTTGATAGCAAGTGTGATCAGCACCCGAGGTCTCGCGGCTCAAGGTGAGTTGAAGTGCAGCGTTCCTCCTCTGCCCCTCCCCGGCGCTCTCAGCCCCTTCCTCCCCGCCTCGGGCTCCCCGGCCCCGCCGAGCGCCGCGCCTTTCCGCGGGCTCGGCTCGGGCTCGGGCCAGGCGCGCTCCGGCGCACTGCCCGAGAGGGCCTGGGGTCGCGGGCCGGAGGGGCCGGGCGGAAGGGGGCCTGAGGCTACAGGCTGCAGGGCACTCGGAAAAGGATGCCTTGGGATCGGGGTCGACTTCGACCACCCTCTGCCCTAGGGCTTCTCACCCGCGTGCCGAGCCCGGTGTCCTTTGCCAGAGCAGCAGCCTCCTTGAGTGCTGGGGAGTCAGCGGCTTTCCTAACTCTGGCTGCCGGGGAGTTTGCGGCTCTTCGGGCAGGCTGCAGCACGCTCGAGGTCGGCGCAACGCCACCGCTCCGTAGACGAGCCCTTGCAGGGAGGCGCGACCCAGAGCCTTGGGACTCTAGGCACCCACGGCTAAGGGACAGGGTTTCGGCCCTGCGGGCACCCACCGCTCCAGCTTGCGCCCTTCCTGACCACACATCTTGGCAGCTGGAGGTCGGATCCTCTTCGCAGGGCGGGGGCACACGAAGCCCCAAGAGAGGAGAAGAGCTGGTTAAGGGCGGGGGTCCCTCAGCGGGCTCCGAGGAGCGTCCTCCTTTGGCTTGCCCTGCCGGGCGCCGGCGCCTGTCTTAGCCGCACCTGGGCCCCGGCCAGGCAAAAGTTCCCCGGGAGCGCGCCGCAGCCGGGCCGACCCCACGCCGCCCTCCCAGGCTGCGAGCTGGCCGGGGGCGAGGGCGTCGGGGGAGGAGGTTCCCCACTGCTGCATCTGGGAGCGGAGCTAGGTTTTCCTCTATCTTTTTAACCCGTTTGATCTGGGAAGAAGCAAGAGGGAAGCCAGCGAGTTGGGTGATGCGTGCGTAAGCGCGCGGGCTTTTGCTTTGGAGACGGGCAAGGCGACCTGCAAGCCTCTGGGTGGCAGCCCCGGCTCTCGGCCCTTGTATGGAAGTAGGAGCGGAGCCTGGAGGGTGCCAGGATTCTAAGCTCACGGTTCTCAGCGCGCAGACACGACCCAGCTGCGGGCAAGTTCACAGAGCGGTGAGGAGATGGCTGCGGGAGAGAACCGGTCGGTGGGTGGAAGTCAGTAGGGAGGACCCGCCGAGGAGAGAACCCACTCCCGGCGGTGCTGCGGCAGCAGGGGTCGGCAGGAGGCGCCTTTCGCGGGGTCTTCTCTTTGCCTTGTCTGGGGGTGTGGAGGAGGAGGGGGAAGTGATTTGAGAAAGTTTCTGGGATGGACTGTGTCTCCCATGCTATTTGAGGGGTCTGAAAATAGAACCAGAGGAGGGCGAAGGGAAGGGTGATTTTGTTAAATGATACCTTGTTGACTTGGACGGTTTTAAACCTCTCCATTTGTAAGATGGGAAAACTGAGGCCAGGGAGACACGGGGATGGGTGTGAGGTGGGTCGAGTTGTGTTGAGAATCTGTCTCCAGCCTCAGTCTCCTCCTTTCCCCTATTTCCCTGTAGTCTTCCAATGCCCTGGTCCTCCTCCCCTTTGGTATGTTCCTGCTGTGGGACTGTCGCTGAAAGCACAAAAGGATGTGCTGGGATCTTTGAATAAAAAAGAGACACTGAAGCGTGGCTCTGAAATAGCCTTCAAACCTGAGAAGGCAGGGTGAGGGGAGTTTAAGCACAGAGTAAAGGAGAGTGGGTTTATCTTGCAGACACGCAGTGGCCAGACAGAAGGAAGGACTTCCCAACATTGAAGGTTGTTGGGCATGAAGTTTATGGCTTCTTTCTGGGTGTGGAGAGGTCCTTCTGTCTGGGGTGGCTTGCCGTGCACCCCTGCCTCCACCTGCTGTTGGTCTTGGGATCTTTTTAGCCTAAGGAGGCTCTGTGTGTGGTGGTGAAGGACCCAGGACTAGAGTGAGATGACCTGGATTCAAATCCTGGCTCTACCACTTGCTGGCCCTGTGACCTTGGGCAAGTTGCTCGCTCTCTCTAAATGTCACTTGCCTCAATGGAATATGGGATTAAAGGTATGAGCTTGTAAGATTTTGTTTGTGAACATTGTTGCTATAAAGAAATGAGTGACTACCTGTTATATAGTAAGTGCTCAATAAGTGTTAACATTATTATTATTATAACTTGAATATCTGTGGAGTTCCAAGCCCCTTCTCAATTTCTTTCCCTTGGGCCATTCAGGGCAGTGGTAGCTGGGAGTGTCTAGGGGAACGGTTCAGAAAGCTGACTGTCAGGAACCAAGAACTCTTTCACGACTGACCTGGTCTGGGGAGACCCTCTTGTCCCCCTGCATCCCAGAGATTGTGTGGAGGGCCTGCAGGCCTCAGGGTTGCTTGGAAGTCCTTTGAAAGATCTGCAAAACTGGAGTTTTGTCAGTGGCCAGAGGCTTGTGGGAAGAATGCAGGGAGCCCAGGAGGCAAACAGCTCATAGCATCACAGCCTCTGGAGGGGGGCGGGGGAGGGGGAGTGCTGTGTGTCAGGCGCCTGCTTGCATGAGAAATACCAGCCAGTGTTCAAATGCGGCTGTGTGTGAGAGCTCAGCTGTCCTCCGACTGGCAGAGGTGACTTCCGGGGAGATTCCTGAGGGGGAGGGACTTGGAGATGCCGCTCTTAGGGTTTGGCTGAAGCAGGGGCTGCTCTAGCAGAGGGGTGAAAGGGGACAGCCCCCTCAGGTGGTGTCAGTTGGGACAGAGGTAGGGATGGGCTCCCCCTTCTGGCTTTAATCATGCGTGTCTGGGAGGCGGGTGAGGTCAGTGGAGAGGTTGGGGAGGGTTTGCAGAACAGAGAGGCTAGAGAGGTATCTGGAGCCTGGAAGATGGTGATTGGAATCTCAGCATCCCAAATATTTGCTGAGCAAGCTTTGGGGAGGACCCTGGGCCATACTTGGCTGACTCTGAGCCTCATAGGGGAGGGAAGTCTGGGCCTTTATTCCCAAGGCTGCCTCCTCCTGTCTGTTACATGTTCTGTGCTTGGATTATCCCTGACTACAGAGTCCCCAAATAAAGTGGGGTTCTGACTCAGATTCTGGTAGTAGCTGGCCCAGTGCCCTCTACTCTTTGCCTGGCCTTGCCCCCTGCTTCTTCCCTTTGGCACTGAGGGTGGGAGGGAGGAGGCTTAGACTGGAGGCTGCCAGCAAGACCTCATGGGCAGCCCATCAGCTGAAAAGGGCTTAGCTCAGGAAGTGGCCAAGTGGTGTGCGTGTGTGTGCGCGCACGCGCGTGCGCGCGCGTTGCCAGCACACACACCCTGGAGGCAGGGGTGTGTCTGGCAGCATGCACCCTGGGAGAAGCTGAGCAGGGGATGTGTCAGAAGGGGCCTGGCAGAGGGATAGTGGGAAGAATCAGCTTTCAGCTGCTAGCCTGAGGCCCTACATGTGCTGAACTTGGAGTTGTCAGTCCCAGAGCTGGGTGCTTTCCTGTTTGTGGCTCTGAGACAGAAAGCTGGGATCTGGTTACCCAAGGAGCAGAGGCTGCCTCTTAGGGAGATGCTGAAGCCCAGCGTCTCTGCCTCTGTTCCGGCCCCTGGCACTGGCTCTCCTGCTGCCTGCTTTTTCTCTCTCCCCTCTGCGCCCCCCCCACCCCCGCCCCGCCACCGTGCGGCTCTGCTGCTCTCTCTTCTCCCTTGGACCTCTCTTCCTCAGGCCTGCCTCTCACGGCCTTCCTGTGTGCTGTGCTGAGGGAGTGAAGGCCGGGGCAGAAGCCCCAAAGGAGGCAAGGCCTGAGATTTCACACCTGACTTTTCTCCATGAAAGTCTCCTCCCTCCCCCACACGTGTGTGGCCTCCTGGGGCTGAGGCGCGGGTCTCAGGGGAGCAGTGCTCTTCTGTCTGCTCCGTGGGTTGGGACCTGTCTTGCAGAGTGGATCTGAGTTGTGAAGAGAGCTATGATGGGTGCGTGCTGTCTAGAGGTGTGTGCACATGCCTGTATGTGCATGTGCCTGCCTATATGTATGTGCACTTGTGTTTGTGTGTGCACATGTAGAATGCAGCAGGACAGGGGACAGTGAATGTCCAGGCACGAGGTGGGGGTCACTCCTGTCTGAGTGCCGTAGGTGGCAGGAAGACTCGACTCAGAGCTGATGCCTTGCTTTCCTCATGCCCCGCTCTGCACCTGCGTCCAGGCAGCCCAGAAGTCCCAAAGTTGGACGCTCAGCCCAGGGGCTGGGTTGAAGGATGTCTGTGGTCCCGAGAAGAAGCCTAAGTGGGAGAACAAACCCAGGCTGAACTCCCAGGGATGTAGAAATTGGTCTGTGTCACTAAGGCGGGCTCTGGTATCAGGTGCCAGCACACTCCAGAGTGAAGGGGCTGAGTCCCTGGGGAGATGGGAGAGGGTGCTGGGGTTGCAGAGGCAGCTTGTAGCCTAGCCCCCTCGGGGGGGGGCACTGCCCGTGGATGTGAGCCCTGTCTGCTGGAGGCAGCTGACCTATTTTTCTGAGGAATCTTCAGCTTTTGTATTCTCTCTCGCGTGAATAGGCAGGAGACTGGTGGGCAGAGCTGGGGCCTCCATAAGGGTTTGGAGAACAATTCCATGTGGGCCAAGGCTTTCAGGAGACCCCGCACCCGCAGCCCAACTGTCCTGAGAGGAGAGGGGACTGGGATAGTCCCCTCAGCCTGTCCTTCCAGCCCCTGCTCTCCCACCCTCTTACCTCCCTCCTGGGGACAGGCATCCACCGAGATGGTCTGTGGCAGACAGCTTGCACACAGGCTCGTCTTCACAAATTGGATGAGATGAGCCACTGTCCTCATTTTATGGCCTCAGAGTAGGGAATGCTGACACTTCACTGTGAGTAAATATGGCCTTCAATTTCCCACTTACTTATCGTGTTGACCTGGCACCTTATCTGAGGAATGTGGCCTGGTGGTGCCCTCACCTGGCTCGTGTGCACTTGGTCGGCATGAGCTTGCAGGGTGCAGGCCCCTGCCCAGCTGCTGGGGAGATGGTGGGTGGGGTGTGGCTTTGCCTTTCTGCTGAGGAGCCATTAAAGGAGCAGAGCGGAGGTTGAATTACTGACAGCTTCCTGTCAGTGGCTCACGGGGAAAGGGCTCTTGGAAATACAATCCAGCCAAGAGCAAATTAAGGTTGCTAATAGCATCGCTACCTCAGGGGCTGCTGGGGGGAGCCCAGCCGAGAGGGTTAGGGAGGAGAGGCACCCACAGGAGGAAGGAGGCCTGCATTCCTGCCCCTCCCTCCCCAAGGCCTTGCTGTTCAGAAGATGGGACAGTTCCTGACTAGGGCCAGTCTGGGCTCACCTGACCTCTGACTTCCGACCCTGAGAGGTTTGATGGGGAGTAGGGGCTGGAGGGCTGTGAGGACACTGATAGGGAGACCATAAAAGGTGGGGACTTCTCTGAGGACCTGCCTAGGCTGGGTGTAGGGGGTCCTTGCTGGAGGCAGAATGATGTCCAGATGACCTCCTGCCCACCTGCCTTCTGGAAGGAGAACAAGGACACAGTCTGGTGTTTTGACACAGGCCTCTTCTCCATCTCACATGTTCGAGCGCTCTTAGCTTTGCTTTGGGGAGTGGGGAGTCTGTCCTCTGCCTTCCTCGTGCCATCCCTCTGGGGGTGTACCTCCGTGGGAGGCTCCGTGGGAGCCTGAGTTGCCCACTTCCTGGAATCTCCTGGAGCCTCCTGGCTTGTCAAGGAGAGATTTGGGGACTATTGGGGGCTGTGCCTTTTTTGGACTCAGCAGGGATTATTTTTAGGCTGGCAGATGGAGGTGGCGGTGGCTGTCACTGGTATTATTAGACAACAGGCCTCTGGTTTGGGAGTCTGGTGCCCAGAGGAGGAGAAGGGGGTGGAGGAGGGGGAGGGGGAGGAAGAGGAAGAGCAAGAGGAAGAGGAAGAGGAGGATCTGGTAAGGACTTGTATTCATGAGCTACAGAGGCTGGTGCTCACCCCGTGGTCTTCCCTTACCACAGCTGCTGCCAGACCCAGCCAGAGGCTCCTGGGCCTCAAGCAGAGTGACGCTCAGTCCAGAGCCAGCCAGAGATGGCCAGCTGCCTTCTGAGACAGGCCTGCCCTGTCATCCTTCTCTGGTCCTGGGCTGCAGGGGCCTGGCTGTCAGAACCTGCGCAGAGCGTGCAGGGAGAAGGGCTGACCTCTGTTTCTGGGGACAGTGGGGGAGAGGCCTTGGTGCCTGGGCCTGTGGCTGGCAGGGTGATGGGAATTACTGTGGGCAGCTGGATTGTGACTCCCCCACCTGCTCCGTGAGTGACTTGGCTGAGCCGGGTGGCCTCCCAGTCTGCTCATTTGTGAAATGGAGGTGGTCGTACCTCTGGCAGCTGGGCACTGTGGGCATTAAATGGAATTTGTGCCACATGCCCAGCACCGAGCCTGGGTGTGGTAGGTGTTTAGAGGAAGTTAGCTTTGGCTGGCAGCTGAGCTCTCCCTGCCTTGGCACCTAGGCCTCCTGGTGTTGAGAGTGTTTCCGTCCTGCCCTGCCCTGGTGGAAGAGCTGTAGGTGGTGAGTGTCGGGCACGAGCCTGTGCCAGGCTCTGGATGCCTTGTGTTCTTGCCCACAGGGGATCCAGTGGCAGCCCTGGACTCAGCTGCCTGCTGGGTACCACATGGCCCAGAGAGCAGGAGGTTTGTACCCTATGGGCTTCCCAAAAGGTCAGCCAGACTGCAGGCGGACCTCACTCTCCTTTGCCCTCTGGCTTCCCTTCCCCACTGTGGTTAAAACTACCCAAACTGAGTTGGGCAGAGCCCCAAGGTGCAGGTTTGCTGGGCTCAGGTACTGCTGCTCCTGCCTTCTTGACAAGGGCATGAGAGATCCAGGGCGCCTCGCAGCCTCCTGCCGTCCTCACCTCTGCCAATGCCAGCTTCCCTCTGAGGGTGCAGCCTTGTCGCTTTGGGCTGCCATGATGGTGGAAGGTCTGGGGGTCCCTCCCCCTCTTGCAGCCCCTCCCCACCTCAGGTCACTACCCATCCTTCTCTTCCCCCCCTTTCTTCCCCTCCCTTCTCCCTCCCCCCTTCCTTCCTGCTCACTGCAGAACCAGTGGGCGTTGCCCCAGCCAGTCCTGCCGGGGAGAAGCCTGCCTGCTCCCTGAAGGAACAGCCTGAGCTCCGTCCCCCTCCTGGTTCTGGGTCCTTTGAATGCCTGTGTCTCTGTGGCTGAGTCCTCTGTATCCCTGAGTTCTCTCACTTGCCCTGGGCTGGGCTCTGCCTGCATCCTGTTTGCGTTGTGCCCATCTCGGTGTCTCTCTCCTTCCTTGCTTCTTGAATCTCTTTCATTCTTCCATTAGGGTTTGGTGTCCTCTGAGGTTTGAGTTTATCTCTCTCCTCCATCAAGCCCCTCTTCCTTCTTTACTGCCAGTCTAGTTACTTTTTTTTTTTTTTGCTTTGAGCCTTTCTGGAGAAAGTGTTTTATTAGACATGCTTTGGCTCTGAAAGGCTCAGGCTTAGGGAAAAGCGCTTGTGGGTGATGGGGTGAGAGAACGCACTGTGTGTGTGTGGTGAAGAGATGAGGAAAGCTGGTAAATATTTTAGGGTTCAGAAAGCCAGGAGGGCTGGACTGAGTGTGGAGGCTGGCCAGCTCCCAGCCCTCTGCTGTCCTCTTGGGCAGCTCTGGCTCTCTTTGCCTTGCTTATCATCTCTGGGACGCTTATCTCACTGTGTCCTCTCTCCAGCTCCTTGTTCCTGGTGGAAAAGGTCCTTGAGAAGAGATGTGGGGTGGGGCTGACTGTCTTGGGGTGGGCCTTGGGTTGGGTGCTCAGCCCTGAGCCCAGGGGCAGGCTGGGGGTGTGGTTGGAAACCTGGAGCCAGCGCCAGTGCTGGGAAGGTGTGAAAGAGGCTGCCTCATTGCCATGCAGGGAGAATGAGGCAGCGCTAGGTGCAAATGAGCAGCCAGCACTGTGGGAACCCATGTCAGAGCCAACCCACCTCCTGGCATTGCCCCCCAGAGCCCTCAACCCCAGCAGCCAGAGCGCTCCTGAGCTGAGCTTCACTGTTAGAGGTGGGCAACTGCCGTTTCCGGCCCCTCTTCCTCCTGTCCTAGGCTCTAGGGCCAGAGCCCTGGGAAGGAGCTCCCTTCTGTGGACAACCTCTGTCCCCCACTGGGTAACCCAGCCCTCGGGAATAACTCCCTCCTCTTCCCCCAGGCTCTTGTATATCCTCTTTTCATCTCCAAAGCCTGAGCTGCACACTTACATGTGCACACACACACTCATACGCACAGACACACACACTCTCACATGCACAATCTGCATGCACACACTCACACACGTCATTTTGTTAAGAGCTATTCTCACGCACACATTGCACACACGCGCGCGCACACACACACACGTTGCTTCCCCTGCTCACTCATGGTGCCCGGTTTGCCCATTCCTCCTTGGTCCAGGATCAGCCTTTGTGTTCCCGGACGCTGGGAGGCAGGCTCTGTCCCTATCTGGGTGCCCCTGGGGTTGTGGGGGTGACTCCTGCTGCAGCTGGGCTCTCTCTGTGCTTTCCCTGAGGGGCTGGAATTCAAACTTAGACTGAAGCAAGGTTGGGGGTGGGGGACTGGGAAACCTGCTGGGGCCTCAGGCAGGTGAGTGCAACACTCTGCTCTGCTCCAAAAATACTCTGTGATCTTAGCTCTTTCTCTAGAAAACAGTGATGTCACCCATAGCCAATCAGCTTCTGGAAGGGTTGCCTCCTCCTCCTTCCGCAACTTGCAGGGAGGAGAGGGAGAGGGGGAGGGGAGGGAGAGAAGGAGAGACGCACAGAGACACACAGACAACATACAGACAGGCATGGAGAGAGATGCAGACACAAATGCTCAAGCTCACAGAGAAAGAGGTCCACATAGAAAAGCAGGCAAACCCCTTCCCCTTGCACAGCGGACAGAGATGCACGTATCCTCCAACACACACACACCCCCATGCACACAGGCGCGCACAGGCATACACGCGTGCATGCTGATAGAGACGTAGAAACAGAGAGAGACAAGCAAGTGGACAGAATTCTCACATAGAGTGGGAGCTAGAGAGAAGGAGACAGAGAGACACAGAGACATGGAGAAGGAGCAGGAGAGAGAGAGAGAGAGACATATAGGAGAGAGGGAGAGAAAGAGAAGCAGAGAGACACACGGAGAGAGACAGGGAGAGAAAGACTCAGAGACAGGAAAGAGAGACAGAGACAAGAGAAGGAGACACGTAGGAGCACACAGGGGTCAGAGATGCAGTAAGAGATGCAGAGGCACCCCGACAGACAGACAGACACACAGGGGCTGCTCTCCTGGGCATCCTCTCTATGGTGTAGTGGGAGGGCCCAGGGGCTCCCTGGCTTTGAGCCACACCCAAGAGCCGCTGTCCTCGGTGCTGCCTGGAGAGCCCAGCAGGGACCTAAGGGGAGGCGGTGGGGATGGGGAAAGCTGTGGTCCAGCCTTGGGGTTGTGTTGGGTGGTGGGAGGGAAGGCAGGAGGGAGAGACTTCCCCAGCTGTCCTTTTCACTGGGAAAGAAGCTGGACAAGGTGACTTTGTGGGCATAGAGGCCTGGCATGGGAGTGAGGAGTGTCAGGCTGGAGGTGGGGGCTGCATGCCTAATTTAGGGGCTCAGGAGCTGGCTGCTGACGCGTGTGAAGCCATGCCTGGGTTAGCTTCTCAACTGTGTCCTCCACTTTGGGGCTGGGGCTGGGAATGGATGTCTCCTGCTATGTCCCCCTCCCCTGCCAGGAGGCTGGGTGCACCTTATCTAGTCATATGCTTTGTCCTCCCCCTTAGCTGGCTGAGGTTGGCAGCCCCAGGGTCCCCCTCCTCTGTCCCCAGCATCCTGCTCTCCTAATGATGATGTCTGAGGCTTCTCAGTCTGATAGGTTTGGGGCTTGGAAATGGGAGGGCTGGAGGCCCCTCCCACTCTCCCCTCTGCAGAAGATGGATTAGGAGGAGTGGCCTGGAGAGGCCAGCTCAGGCCTGTGGGGCTTTCCCTCTGGTGTTGCCATGAGCAGCCTCTGCTTGGCTTGTTAGGGATTCCCCTGCTCCCGCATGGAGTACTCTTGTTTTGTGCTGTGAACCTCAGGCTGAGCTGGGGGTGGGGCATAGGAGGATGGCTGGCTCTGCGCCTCCTACCAGACTCTGATGGAAGCTTCCTGGTGCAGGGAGACATTCCATGTTTACCCTTGGCTGCAGCAGGCCCCAGCCATTGTCTCCACAGAGAGGCTGAGGCCCCTCCACCTTCTTGGTGGCCAGACTCTTTAGAATTTGGGGGGACATTAAAGGGGGAGGGTACAGTCATGGCTCTGCTCTTTGGCATTGGGGAGGGAAGGTGTGGTTTGTGGGACTGAAGGGAACTGCTTCTCTTTCTCTTCACCTGTCCCTCTCTCCCTCAGGTTCCTAGATACCGACCCCCAGGGCTGTGGGAGGTGTGAGCCCCCAGGGCTGTGGGAGGTGTGAGCCCCCAGGGCTGTGGGAGGTGTGAGCCGGGTGGGGGAGGTGTGGCAGTACACTGGTGACCCTCTGGGGGAGGGGGTGAGCTCCTCTTCAGGAGGAGGGCTGGGGGGCAGCTGGCCTGGTGGAGGAGGAGGGGGGTGCCCCTGCGGCCGCCAGGGCAGGATCTCCTTGTCATCTCCTTTTCTGCATCCCCCCATCCCCAATTCGCTGTCCCATTAGGTGCCCACGGCCTGCGAGAGGAGCCCGAGTTTGTGACTGCGAGAGCCGGTGAGAGCGTGGTCCTGCGATGCGACGTGATCCACCCGGTGACGGGACAGCCCCCGCCCTATGTGGTGGAGTGGTTCAAGTTTGGGGTGCCCATCCCTATCTTCATCAAGTTTGGCTACTATCCCCCCCATGTGGACCCTGAGTATGCAGGTGAGGTGCGGGCCACAGGGCTCCCCCGCACTGTTTCCCTCCTTGGTTTTGGCGAGGCTGTCTCTTCCAGCCTGGGCCTTCTGGGCTCTCACTGGCTGCTGGTCGTGGTCCTGTTCCTCCTGCCTTTATCTCTGTTGTCTCCTATCTTTTCTGACTGGTCTGTTATCTCTGTTTTCCACAGTCTCTGCCTCTTTCCTTCCATCCTTTGGACTCCGGTAGGTTTTAATTAAGTGGTGGGGAGGAGAGGGAAGAGGAGGTGATGCAGACATGAAGCCCTCCTAAACAACACAGCCCAAGGTGCACAGGGGGCAGAGGCAGGGGTGAGAGCTGCGGAAGCCTGGAGAGAAGGGCTGGGCGGAGGGAGCTGAGTCACAGGCCTGCACCCGGGGCCAGGCTGCCAGCAGCAGCTGCAGGGTTTGCTCTGTCTGCCTTCACCCACTCCTTCCCTTTGGCTCTAAAGCTGGGGCCTCATCCCATCCCTGAGTGTCAGTGAGTGTCTCAGCCAGGCTGTACCGCTGGCGGCACCTGCTCTTTGCCTCCTGTGCCACTCCAGCCCCCTCCTCCTGGTTGGCGGTGTCTTGTTCTGCAATTACTCCTGCTAGCAGAGGCCTCCCTGAGAGTCCCTGCCAGCGCCTGCCCGCCAGCCTGCAGGGAGAAGGGTGTGGTACGTGTGTGAGTGTGTGTGTGTGTGTGTGAGGTGTGCGAGTGAGTGTGCACGTGTGTGTGCATGTGAGTGTGTGTGTGTGTGTTTGTGTTGGGGTTTAAAAGAAGAGAGTAAGCTGGCAGGACCCTGCTTTTGTCTTTACTTGTGGCTTCTGAGGTCTGAATTGCAGTTCTCTCAGAAAGCTTCCATTTCTGCCTCTCTCTCTCCCTGTCCCCTCTCCCTCTCTCCCTCCTGTGTCTGTGGTTGGTTTGGATAGTCTGGTTGGTTTTGATAGTCTGGTTTTTAGGCAGATAGCCAGTGTGGAGACAAGGGGGAAAGCAGAGGAGGGGGTGAGGGGTGGGCTGAGGTGGGGGTGAGGGTGAGGACCTGAGGGCAGCTCCCATCCCCCTCATGGAGGAGGGAGAGGTCCTCTCCATTCTGCTTGGCTCCTGCTGTGGCTCTTACCTTCTCATCCCATGAGGGAGACAAAGCCGGCCTCCTTGTGGGGGGAGGATGAAGTTAGGGCTGGTAGCTTTGGGGTCTTTGCTCTGCGTGCCAGCCCTTTCCTCATTCTCCGGCTTATAGGCCCTGGCCTCTCAACTCCTGGGGGTGCTGGGCTCTGGCTCAATGGGGATGACGGGTCCCCAGCCTGCCTTCCCTCTGCCCTACCATAGGGAAGACAGACAGAGAGGGTGCTGGGTGTGCGGACCCAGCTGGGACAGGAGTGTCACTCAGCCTAAATGGAGGTCCAGGGCCCTGCCTGAGACTCCCTACCTCATTCTCTACTGTCCACTCTTCTCTCTTCTTCCTTCCCTCCCTCTCTCTCTCTCTCTCCCCTTGGGGCTGTAGTCCTCACGCCTTTCCTTTGTCCCAGGAGATCTGCTGGAGGATGGGCGTGTTCTGAGGAACAGAGGCTCTTCTCAGTGCAGACAGAGTGGCCGCTGCAGCTGGGACGGGGCCAGTGAGGCTGGAGGGCTGGGGATGGAGGGTGGCTCCATGGCCCAGGCTTTATGCCTTTTCCTTTGCCACCTGCTGCTGGAGGTTGGTGCCAGCTGTCACTTTGGGGCCCTGCTGTGGGAAATGGTCTGAAGCTTACCTCGGGTCCTCTCCCTTTGGCTGGAGTGGGGAGTGTTGAGTGGCTGGCCTCGCCCTGATGGCCTCTGGGGCTTTTGTCCACTCTGCCCCCCAGGCCGGGCGAGTCTTCATGATAAAGCATCCCTGCGACTGGAGCAGGTTCGCTCTGAGGACCAGGGCTGGTACGAGTGCAAAGTGCTCATGCTGGACCAGCAGTATGACACCTTCCACAACGGCAGTTGGGTGCACCTCACCATCAACGGTGCGTACGGGCCCTTCCCGGGGAGGGTGCCCTGGGGAGACTGCTCTCTGAGGGCCTGCTCTAGGGGGAGCCTCTTTCTTGACTGCACCCCATCCCTGCTCTGAATCCCTGCTGCAAAGAGGAGCCTCAGTGCGGTTGGGCTCCATTAGATATCAGCTCCCCACTACTGCGCCCCTCAGTTGTCTCCCTAGAGCCTCTGGGCTCAGAGGGGGTGCACAGGAGCAGCTCCCTACAGCTCCCTGGGCATGAGGCAGGGCTTTTCTGTGGATGGTGGTGTCACAGTTCCTTAGAGGGAGGTAGGAATCTGGTTCTTGAAACCAGGAGGGGTGAGGCTTTGTGGAGGCCAAATTGGTAACTGCTGGCATTGTTTCCCAGCCTTGGGAAGACCCTGCCAGCCCAGGACATGCCTTCCCGCTCTCCAGTGAAATTCCTGGAGTCCACCATTACAGTCTTCCTTTTTGGGTTAATATTTTGGTTCCTTGTTAGATGTATTCCTTGTCTGAGTAATAGGTATCAAGGGTCTGTCGTATGCCCAGCCCTCGCTAGATGGGGAGACATGAGCACACCCAGACATGGTCTCCGCTGTGCTAGGTTTACAGTCTCATCCGGCCTGGGAGTCCTGGGAAGAGTCAGTGTTCATGGCTGTCAGTGGTTAATAGCTCAGGTCAAGTGAGTTGTGCTGTGTGGTGATGCTTTTCGAGTGTCTGGGCAGCGGCATGGAAGCCCTTCGCGGAGGCTGCAGGTGAATTTGCCCAGTTCCCAGTGTTGGCCTAGGCTGGGCCCTCGAAGTCTCCCCGGACAGAGAGTCCCCCCATGTCTCTGGAAGCCCTTACTTGGGAGGAGATACTGTGGAGGAGCCAGGAGAAGCTGGAACCATGGAGAAAATTTGAAGGAGTGTGGTTTTCATAGTGGGAGGGGAGCAGGGCTTTGTGTTCTGTTTTCTTTTTCTGGCCAGATCCTTATTCTTCTTTATTTAATTTATGACAAAATGTGTTTGGCCACTGCCATGTCGCAGACCCTCTGCTGTGACTGAGGGCTCTGCCGCGTGTGTGCTTTGGGTGCCCCACACAGCCTGGATCCTCGTGGTTCGATACCTGCGGCTGTAGGTGCTGTGCTCGGGAGAGAGGCATCGATGTTGTTCCTGGCTTGGGAGCTTCTCGCAGTATTGTTCTGCCTGGAAGGACTGCTCTATCTGCCCTCCCTTGTGGGGTTGGGTCATTCCTCCCAGGGGCTGGGTCAGACTGTGTTCCTTTTGGCTTGAGAACCTAGCCAGGGGCCTGGAGGAGCAGAGTGTTTTAGCCCGAGCACTGGCCTCTGGGAAAAGCAAACAGAGCTGTGGCCCTTGGTGAGTGTTGTCCAGGCGCCTGACCTGTCAGATGTAGTCGGCTCCTGTCAATCAGGCCTGGGCGGGAGACTGGTTGGAGGCTTATTTTAAGTCTTGGGCTGTCCCCCCACCTGGCAGCTTTTGAGTCACCTCCTATTGATACCAGCTGCTGTGTGCGCTGGGAATGAAAACTCATCTTAATATTAGCCCAAGCAAAACATCATTAGGGAGCAAACCTGCTGCTGAGAGCTTCGCTGACTGCACCCCGAGCCAAGAGCCCCGCCTGCCTTCCTTCTCTCTCGTGCCCTTCCTAACCAGGGCTGGCATCGCCTCCAAGCGCCACCTCCTTTCCTTTCGCATCATCCTGCTGGTGTCCTTTTGAGCGATCTGAGACATCAGGTGTTCAGTGAACACTCATGTGACGGGAAAGTGGAATTCAGCTTGGCAGCGTGTGTTCTATTACATCTTTCTCTTAGTTTGCACGAGTAGGAGTTGATTCTTTGGGAATTCCTAGTTGCTTAGAGTGGAATGAGCGTGGAACCAGACCCTGAAAAGACTTGGTTTATTTCGGGAATCCACTGCATATTAGCTGTGTGATCCTGGACAGCCTCTGTCACCTCTCAGACTCCGGTTTTCTCAGTTACCAAGAACAACGGCTCTTTGCAGGGCTGTTGTGAGGATTAAGTGGAATGCTGTGTGAGAAAGCATCTTGCAAAGTGTCTGGAACATTGATTGCATGTGGGTAATTGTGTGTAAGATGCTGGCCATCCTCCTTCTCAAGAGAGAAGAAAGATGAAATCAGATGGAAATGGACCAGCAGGGATGTAGTAACGCAGGAAGGACCTTAGGCTGGAAGGTGCAGGGGACTGTGGGAGTTTGAAAGTCCTTGTGAATCCACCAGTAATTATACATTCAAAATGCATTCTTGAATGTCTTCTCTGCAGCAGGCTCAGGGGATACAGCAGTGGGCACGACCTATACCCAGCTCCCAAGGAGACTTCAAGAGGCCGTTATGTCCAGAGACAATTGCAATATGGGGTTTGGGAGCACAGGGAGGGAGAGCTTCTCTGAGGAAATGACCCCGTGCAGAGACCTGACCAGGGAGGAGGAGGTAGCAGGTGCAGGGCCGGGGGGTGGGGAAGTGTATTCCAAGCAGATGGAACAGCATGCCTGGAAGCCCAGAGGAAGGAGAGCCAGTGCATTCAGGGAACGTGGGTAGGTTGTTCATATGAACCTGTTGGGCAGAAAAGTTAAGAGAATGCACCTTCTGCTCCAGGCTTTAGAACCAGGGCTCATCCCTTCCCGAGGAGCCTACCTCCCAAATGGGTAGAACAGAACAGATACCTCCCAAGGTGAGAGATCTCTCTCCCTTTATTCCCCCTTCCCTTCATCCCAAGTTCTGAGGTTCCTTCCAGTGTAAATATTTCCGTTACTGAAGGAAAGGATCTGGAGTGCCAACATTCCATTGCTTCCTGACGAGAATGTTTAATGTCAGGCATTTTCTGACAGGGATCACCTTTGGCAAATGAAAGGCCAGTGAAAAATGAGAGTTACACATTGTCTCATTCTCCTTCTGTGTTTTCTTGAAGACACAGTTGGGTTGGAAGCAAATCTGATTATTTCTTTATCACATATAAAATACCTGAGAAGCCCAGGCCAAGCCTCACTTCAGGTTGCTGAATGACTTGGAGGAGAGGCCAGGCTGTTTCTAACCTGCACTGTTAATTATAGGGCACTTGTAAAAAAGAATTAAGCCTGGAAATGCAGCTGGCAAGCTAATTCCTAATTCAGTAAATAATCGAGAGTCAAACCATTATTTTCCAGAAAACTCGAAATTGTTCAAAGCACTTTCCTGATTAGCACCTAAATAATACAGTAATTATGTAATTAGTAATTAATTTGTCACTTCAAGATGTAATTTAATTTATTATCTTTTCTTTTAAGCTTGACTCTGGAAGTAATAGAGGCTGTGGCTGTATTAACTGTGTTTCAAGGGGCAGCCTTGGCAAGAGGGCTCTGTCGGAGATAAGCACACCATCTAGGGCAGGAGAGAAGCCTGGAAGTTAGGATTCCAGGATTCCTCTACAATGATTTGGAGTGACTTTTACCATTATTTTTAGTGTATTGGACATTGGATGAGAATTGACTTTCTTGAGTATGTGTATTGTGTGTGTTTTTGTGTGTGATGAAGTGTGCTTGCTAATTTATTCAATATTCACTCTCCAAGAGCCCCTTGTGTGTCCACACTAAGGGCCTTGGAGATTATTTTAAAAAGTGGTCTTGCCGTGGTCTTGCTCTTAAGTTTTATGTGTTTGCATTTGTGCTGGTCTGTAGGTGTGTGTATGTGTGTGCGCTCTTGTTCATTTCATTCATTCATCCATTCAGCAGATCTTGGTTGAGTACTCCATGCCAGAAACTATGCTAAAAGCTGGGCATACAGTGGGATTTATGGAAAAGATCTCTGCTCTCAAGGAGTTAGTGATAAGTGCTTTAAAGAAAAGGAAGCAGTCTAAGGGGATGGAGAATGCTGGAAGCGCCGTCCTGGATGGGCTGACCAGGTAAGGCAGACAGGGCATTTTAACCAAGACTTGCGTGAACTGAAGGAGTGAGCTCTGGTGTAGGGTTGCAGGCAGAGGTTGGACATTCTTGGACATTCGAGGAAGACAGATGGCCAGTATGGTTAGAGCACAGTGAAGGAGAACACGATGGGAGGTGCGGTTGGCATGGTGGGGCGGGCAGCACCGAGTCCCGAAGCCCTCCGACCAGTTCTCAGGGCAGGGCAGTCTGCGGAGGGGAGACCCCTCTCGGAGCTTCTCATGAATGACTCAGAGGCTCCTGGAGAGGATGGCAATGATGGTAATGGCAAAATAACTCTCCTGTTATATATGTTTGCGTTTTACTAGATCCTTTTCACGAACTTCATCTCATTTATTCCTCACATCAATTCTGAAGGGTGGGGGATTTAGGTAAAGCCCAGAGGCTGAGTGACTTGCCCAGGGTTACTCAACGAGGGGCAGACTAGCACTTGAACTTGGTCCCAAATGTTGAGCGCCTTGATGGGCTCATAATGGCCTGCTCCAGCCTGGGGTTGTGGACCCTCAGGACTGGTGTTCAGAAGCGGGGGCCCCTCACTTCAGAAGACTGCAGAACTGATAGTCCAAGGGGTCAAGATTGACCAGATTACTTCTACAAGCAGATCAGACAAATGAGACTGAGTGTCTTAAAAGCCAATTATCCAAACAGGATGGATTTTTGTCAAAACTCCAATGAAGGTGATGGGGGGACAACCTGGCATAATTGGAGGAGAATTAAGAGGGGCATAGCCTGCAAGGGCTGTCTGCCTTTATCCATGGAAGCCAGAAGGGGAGGAACGTGGATGATTTTCTCTGCAGAACCTGGGAAAAGGAAGATTCTCTGTAACCTTGGCCTGTGATCTGTGTGAGGCCTAGATGGGGCTCAGAGGGTGAATGTCCTGGAAATGTGAGGGCTGGTTGGGCTGGGGTTGAGGCAGTGAGATTATCATGGAAAATCATGAGGTGAAAGACTGAAGGATGGTGGAACAGCCTGTGGAGCTGGTGGCGAGCGTGTGCTCTGTGAGAGCCGTGAGAGAGCGGTCTTATTTACCCTCGTGTGCCTAGTGCTGAGCACAGTGGCTTCTCTGCAGTAGATTCGCAACAAATATTCCTTTGTTGGGAATTAGCCAAGTACAATGGAAACGTTTAGAATTTGGACCCAGCCACACTGACTTTGAATTCCAGGTCTCCCCTCCGCTTGTAAAGTTCAGGGGCAGAGTATTGTACCTGTCTCCACCTTCCTTCCTTCATCTGTACACCTTGCAGAGAGTTACACGTGAACCTATGAGGGTTACGTATGAACACGCCAGACGTGGTGCCTGGCATGGGTGGGCACTGCGTGCAGGGTAGCAGCCTGGCTAACTCTACCCTGCAACTTCGTGGTATTTTTGCAGCTCCTCCCACCTTTACAGAAACACCCCCCCAGTACATTGAGGCCAAGGAGGGTGGCAGCGTTACCATGACCTGCACAGCTTTTGGGAACCCCAAGCCCATTGTCACCTGGCTCAAGGAGGGGACACTCCTGGGTGCTAGTGGGAAATACCAGGTAAGTGTGTTTCTCCCTTGGGGCCGCTGTACTCCTGTCTCCTTACCCACCTTCCCTTTGCCCCTTTCTCCCTCTCCAAGGCGGTCTCCCACTTCACGAGACCAGTAACACTGTGCAGCGGCATAGAGTGGAGAGGGAAATAGTAGGCAGACTGGCTTGGCTGCAGGCATTGTGTCCATGTTGTTGGAGGGAGATGGAAAACAAAGCACCTGCCTCCGTCCCACAGGTGCATGAGCCCCGAGGCCATCTCTGCCTGTGGATGGTGTTGGGGGTACCCAAGGGCGGTGTTGAGCTCCATCTCTCCTTGGTCCCAGGTGAGTGACGGCAGCCTGACGGTGACGTCGGTCAGTCGAGAGGACAGAGGCGCCTACACCTGTCGAGCATACAGCATCCAGGGGGAGGCCGTCCACACTACCCACCTGCTTGTCCAAGGTAAGAATGATTTCTCTGGCCTCCTTGTGCCCTGGGCGTTTCGCAGGGACTTCCAACCCCACTGAGTGGTGCAGGGGTTTTCCCAGGGCACGGCTGGCACAGCTGGTGGTGCGTGGGGAGATGGGCAGCCCATAAGGATCTGGGCGGGGGTATTCCGGAGTATCGTGTACCTCATGGCTGGAGCTCCCATGGTGGCCTGCTGTGGCCATCACACGGGGTAGTGGGAGGCACCATGATGAGTGGGCTTCCAGTTTCTCTAAATGTCCAGGTCGCATCCTGCCATGCCTCCGCCTTCCCCCTCAGTTCTCCATCCATTAGTGATGACATCAATAAATAAAGAGAGGAATTCAATCCAAACCCCATGCTTAAGTAACACCGAGGGCATTTGGCAGATGCTAGTCTGTCGAGCTCAGGGCCCCAGGGTCCCCAGAAGGGGCGGTGTTCTCCCTGTGCTGAGCCCATCCACCTGCTCCTCGTCCCACCCACCACCTGCAGGAGGAGTGGGTGAGGGGTGGTGGCGGCTCTCTGGGTGGCTGAGGTGCACGCCCTTCTGGCCTCCTTCTGACTTGGAGTGCTGAGCAGCAGCGTGGCCAGTGGTCCCTCTGCCGCCCGGAGGAGAGGGGCCCTCTCTTGGGAGAGAGCCAGGTGGCAGCTACGGCCTGTCTGGAAAGCCAGCACTGGGGACTGCTGGAATGTCACCCTCTTTTACTCTGCTTCCCCTGCCTCCTCTCCCCTGAGCTGCCCTCTTAGCCTCTGGCTGGTAAGCAGCACAAGCCCCTTCTCCTCCAGAGGCAAGATTATTCCTTGCTCTGGATTGAAAAGAGTGGCCTTTCTCCCTCCTGCATGTCTCCTGCTTGGGGCTCTGCTAAAGAGAAGGATGGGCAAGAAGGGCTCTGTGTGTGTGTGTGTGTAGGCAGGGTTGGATGGCTGGTTTGGGGACAGGATTTACAGAGGGGTGTGCATGGGGGCGAGGTGTGGGTATGCACCAAGAAGGGTGTCTGAAGCTGGCTCAAGGGGGTAGGACATGCCAGTGGCTACACCCCCAGCCTTTGGCATCTCTGGGATCTGCAGAGAGAGTAAGACCCTGAGCACTGGCAGCAGCTAGAAGTGTCTCCATGATAACTGCCCGGAGTTGCACTGCTAACCCTTGGACCAGTGCTGCCCCCCAGCTCTCCCTGCCAGGGTCGGGGCACCCCTTCCTGGGAGGCCCTGGTGCTGTTGTTCTCCCTCCCCTCCTTCCCCCCAGGTGAGGTCACGTTTGTTTCCTGTTTCCCCAGGGCCTCCCTTTATAGTGTCCCCTCCTGAGAACATCACTGTCAACATATCCCAGGATGCTCTGCTCACCTGCCGGGCGGAGGCGTATCCCGGCAACCTCACCTACACCTGGTACTGGCAGGATGAGAACGTCTACTTCCAGAAGTGAGCATCCTGCCCTGACCCCTCGGCAGGGTCCCAAACCAGTCCCCCTAGGGCAAGGCCTTGAGCAGGGGCTACTGCAGGCTGCCCTTGAGCTCTGGGAGTTTGGAAGGGGGGTGGTCTGGTCTGTGTGTCCCACGTGTCTGCATGGAGGGGCCTTGAGAGGGAGCCTGAAAATGTGAGGAAGTGTGCCCCGTCTCCTTGCCTCATCCATGGGGGTGAGGGGACTCGTTACTACCTTGCTCTGGTGTCTCACGGAAGACCCTCTTCTCACCTGCCAACCTCATCCCCTCGTTGTCTCCTTGTAGTGACCTGAAGCTGAGAGTGCGGATTCTGATTGATGGGACCCTGATCATCTTCCGGGTGAAGCCCGAGGATGCAGGGAAGTACACCTGTGTCCCTAGCAACAGTCTGGGGCGCTCCCCCTCAGCCTCGGCCTACCTGACTGTGCAGTGTAAGTAGGGGCGAGGGAGAGCCCCAGTTGGTGGGGGTTCCAGAAGGTTCAGGCCGCATTGGCCAGCCTGGAGGCTGGAGGGCAGCAGAGACCAAGCATCATTCGAGGTGATGTGGGTGGAGAAATGACTGAGGCAGGAAGGAGGGACAGCCTAAGAGGAGGCTGAGACCTGGGCTGGTCAATGGAGGTGAAGCTATCACTTGCTGGGCATCTTCTCTGGGCCAGGCATCATTATATGTCTTAGCTAATTCATTCCATCGGCCAAGCTTAGGGTGGATTCAAGGATAGGCAGACCTTCTGGACAATTGTCCTTGCATTGAATGCTAGCCTACACCTCTGTCTATATCTTGAATGAGATGCTCTCTGGTGCTTTCTTCTCAGGTATCTGAGGGAGTATAGCTTAAACTGGTGTAGAGTAGACTTCCTGCCAGCTCTCTGCCTTCCCCCACCGTGGACAGTTGTGTAGGGCGAGGGGGACAGAACCTTCTTCTGGGGTGACTTGATCCAGTTCTGCCAACACCTGGCTCCCTCTTGCCTTCCTCATTGTGCTTCTCTAGGGCTGCCAGAGATCCCAATGAATGAGCTGCTCCTCATGCAAGAACAATCGAGGGCTTTTGTGCCAGCACAAAAATTCAGTTTGCTAATCTTGATTACTTCAGTGTAGTCATTGCTTTCCCACCCCCTGGCAAGCTGATCATTGTGAGAGAGAGAGGAAGCATGAATAATGAGGATTAATTTCTTCCTTTTGATTTGCTGATGGCCCCATCACTCAGGCAACAAAGGCGCCCCATTGTTGCTGTAGGTGACAGGCTCTCCATCACTTGAGGGCCGGTGAGGGAGAACTGCTCACCCCCAAGGACATAGGGTGGCAGAGTGAGCAGTGTAACAGTCTAGAGAGGGTGGCCTGGAGTCAGCATTTGAGCTGAGGACAAGTGGAGGAGCAGGTGGTGACTCCAGGAGGCAGGGCTCGTCTGACTCTGCTCAGCAGAGGTGGGTGTCTGTGCTCGTCCACTGTTGAATGGCATTGTGGTGGAGCCAGGCTGGACCGAGGAGCCCCACTGAACTCCCAACCTCACCTTCTCATCATTTCTTCTCTATGCAATGATTTTGCCCTGGGGGCAAGCGCATCATTTCTCCACTTCTGCTGTCAACAACTTAAAAGGACTTTCAGCATGCTGTAAGTCCCAAGTTTTTAAGAGCTGTGAGGCCCCAGCAAAGCTTTGTGACCCATAGGCCTGCAGTAAGAAAAGAAAAGTCAACAAGCTATTGCTGAGTGATTTTCCATGTGCCCCAGCTGTGCTGGACGTGAAGGAGCTGAGGAGGGAAGACTCCACTTGGAGCAGCGTGCAGTCTGGCTTGTGTCACCTGGGCAAGAAGGTGTCTGTGGTGGAGGGAGAGAGCTAATGGGGTGGATGATGAATCTAGCCAGGATTAAGGCCCCCGTCCTCGAAGCTCTGGGCCGTGTGTCTCTAAGAAGAGTGTGTGGTTTCCCGTTCCTCCCCGGCGCCATCACCCACTACCACTTGTCCTCTTTTACCTCCTTCCTGCCTTCAAAGAGAATCCGGGGGTGAGATTTTCAGGTGGGTGAGACAAGGATCTTTATTTCTGCTAAAAAACAGTGTTCAGAGTATTTCCCATTCATAAACCCTTTGAAAATCTTGGAGGGAAAAAAAAAAAAACTCTACCATACAAAAGTAGGAAGCAATGTCTAAATATATAACTCAGCCTGGTATTTATGTAATGCTGTTCTCTGAAGAGCTCCAAATGCTTAAAAGACACCAGCTCATTCATCCTCACTGCCTCCCTGGAAGTTCTGGATCTTTCTCCTCGGTAGCCCTGAGGGACAGTGGGGAGAATGGAGAGGTGGTGACTCACCCACATCACAGGATGTGAACAGCAGCTCCTGTTGCTCTCCCAAGAGCATCTTGTCTGTTCTGTGGCCAATGCTGATTCTGCATTCCAGCTGCGCAGATGGGAAACTGAGGCCTGAGGAGGCTGGACAACTAGCAGGACGAGAGGAGAGAAAAGAACTGCCTGGTGGTCATGCCTCTGATCACCTTGTGCATAGAGCTGACATTACTCTTTTGTCTTAGAATGTGGAGAGAGGAACTGCTTGGCGTCCAAGAGAGACCTGGGATGAGGAGGATTGGGGGAGGGTGTGGTCAAATGTTGGCTTGGCGGTTCGCTGTCTAGGGGCTGGGGAGATGGACACTGAGAGCCCTTGCCCAGCGGTGAAGTCCACGTGTAGGAGCTTCTGAGCAGTGCTGCAGACTGGGGCAGGCTAGCACGTGCCTTTGAGTGCCCCCAAGCATTCAAAACAGAAGTTCTTAAGAATATGGACAGACAAAAGAAGTCTGCAGCCTGCCCTGGGGCAGCCCGCTGTGGGCTCTGGGCCTGAGCCTCAGGGCCAGGGTCTGGCGTCCTGTGCCCGCCCTGTGGTGGGCCCGGCCCGAGCGCGTGGAGAGTGCTGAGATCCGGGCAGTGCTTACTGAATGAGCGGATGGTGTGAAAGGCTGGGACCCGGAGTCGGAGCGTGTGGGTGGGACCCGGGGCCTTGTGTGGCGGCTCTGCCCCTGCCCAGATTTCTCACTTCTTGTCTTTCTTTTCTCCCACCCCACACTACCCCTGCAGACCCAGCCCGTGTCCTCAACATGCCCCCTGTAATCTACGTGCCCGTGGGAATTCATGGTTATATCCGCTGCCCTGTGGACGCAGAGCCACCGGCCACTGTGGTCAAGTGGAACAAGGATGGCCGCCCCCTGCAGGTCGAGAAGGTGCTAGAGAGACGCATGTGGGGTCATGAGACACACTCATCTGACACTGAGATACTGCCTCTGGGGGTCTGGTTCCCTGCCAGGACCCCTCCACACCCCCCCAAAAACTCTGGGAAACCAAAGAGCTGCTTTCCATGGGGATCTACAGGGCTTTCGACATTCTCCCGGGGCACTTAGACGACCCCCACCCCAGGCTGGCCTGTGCTCTGCCCGGGCCTGCTGCCAGGTTGGCTAGTGGAGCTGGCCCAGCTCAGGCCTGGCCTGGAGGAGGCTGGGCCCGAGCATCTGCTCCCTGACCATTGCTCCCTGCTCTGCTGTCTGTGCTCCGGCAGAACCTGGGCTGGACCTTGATGGAAGATGGTTCCATTCGAATTGAGGAGGCCACAGAGGAGGCTCTTGGCACTTACACCTGTGTGCCTTACAACACCTTGGGGACCATGGGCCAGTCTGCTCCTGCGCGGCTTGTCCTGAAGGTGAGGCCCAGCGCTGTGAGCAGTCTCTGCGTGGGTGGGTGCCTGACATGCCCACCTTCATGGCCTCGCTGTGCTCTCCCTAGGACCCCCCGTATTTTACGGTGCTACCAGGCTGGGAGTACAGGCAGGAAGCTGGCCGGGAGCTGCTCATCCCCTGTGCGGCCGCGGGGGACCCTTTCCCAGTCATCACGTGGAGAAAGGTACCTCTGGGTTCTGGAGCTCCAGGGAAGCATGGTGGAGGGGCAAGGGCCCGGGAGCAGCTCTGTTCTGATGGGGCCAGGTGCTGAGTAGCGAGGGTGAGCTCTAGAGCGATGGGCACCCTGGAGGAGGGGCAGTGGAGGGGTACAGGCTGAGCTCTCGGGTACTGCCCTCTCCATCCTCTTCTCGGGCCCCTGAGGTGTTGGTGGCTTCTCTTCTTCCCTGCCCGACCTGGCTCCTACCCTACCGCCTGCTCCTCTCTCCTCCTTGCCCCCTTGTTTGGCCAAGGTAGGGAAGCCCAGCAGAAGCAAGCACAACGCCCTGCCCAGCGGGAGCCTCCAATTCCGAGCCCTGAGTAAGGAGGACCACGGGGAGTGGGAGTGCATCGCCACCAACGTGGTCACCAGCATCACTGCCAGTACCCACCTGACCGTCATCGGTACGGGGCCATGGGCAGGCGGGCTGTGGTCTGGGTGCTGGGGACCAGCCGCTCTCTGTGGGCATCTTTCCCGAGTCTGTCCACCCCTGAACCAGGAGCCTGCTGCTTGCGGCCTTAGCCCTCTGTGGACTGTGTGTGAGGGAAGGTGACAGGGGGCCTGTCCTTGAGAGATCTTTTCCTGATGAGGAGAGAAATGGACCCAGCACCTCCCCGACACAGAAATGAGGCATCTGCTTGGCAGTCGCACCTGCTCAGAGCTCTGAGTCAAAGGCCTGCTGGGGAAGCTGGAACGACTGGAATGAGGGGCTCGGGGAGGGGTGACCGCGCTGAGATCTGCAGGCTGGGCCTGGCTTGGAGGTGGTTACTGGTGTTCCCATTACCTGGGGTGCTGGGTATTATGTCCCCTTTTCCTCTGTCTGAGGTCTGTGTCCCCAGGACCTCAGCCTGTACCATTTTACCTGCCCCTCTGGGGACTGACAGCTACAGTTGTAACAACAACCAGCACATTTACCACCAGTTTTAGGCTCTGTACCAAGGGATGCCTCGTCATTTACAACTGACGAGGTGGGAGCTGGTGTACATTCATTGAATCCGAGGCTGGCGTGGATCGAACACGTTGCCCAGTGTCGCATCACTGATAAGTGGTGGGCCAGGACTCAGAGCCCAGCTGAAGTTGTTAGCTGCTGTGTGGTGCTCTTTCATATCAGTGTTTGCATGGAATGTGGCTGTCTCGTGAGGCCGGAGAACTTGACAGGAGAGGGGCTTTTTGGCTTTGCCTTGTGACCCTAAGAGAGAGTGTTTCTCTGCTCACCAGATGAGCACAGGACTTTGGCCTGGGCTGACGAGGGTTTTGGTTCCCTTTGGCCCATGTTCTTTATGCTCATGTGATCTCCTGCTGCATGGACCAGACTGCACGGTGGGACAGGTTTCCTTCTTCAACCCTACTACCCAGTAGGGCCAGGGCGCGTGCTCCTCAGAGCAGCCCTCATCCCTAATCACTCCACTTGGGATACTTGGGCGACTGTGCAACAAGATTATGGGAGCCCAGCTCAATGGACTCAGTTCTTTTCAGTCTGAGAGGTCTCCACTTGGTCTCCAGGCACCAGCCCCCATGCCCCAGGCAGTGTCCGGGTCCAGGTCTCCATGACAACTGCCAACGTGTCTTGGGAACCAGGCTATGATGGAGGATTCGAGCAGACATTCTCAGTTTGGTACGGACTTCTGTGAGTTACCCCCGCATGCTTTGCTCTCTGCTTCTCCCTCCCCACCCCCTGACTTCACTCAGCCCCTGGGTGGGTGGAGGTCATGAGAAGGATATGGTGCTTCGCCTGCCAGACCTCCAGACGGTGAGGTGTGTTGACACAGTGACTAGGTTCTTGTGGGGGATGGGTGTGTCTGTGAGAGACTCTGGGCTATCCTGTAGTCCCAGCCTGGAAGGTTTGGGATGCTGATTTGGGCTGTTGCCTGAATCGTCCATCACCCTCTACTGCTCTCTCCCAGCTTATCTCTCTGCCCCTTTTTGTGTCCTTGGTTCCTTCTTCTTCTAGGTTCCTATGTCCTCTGGAGTCTGGAAGAGACTCCTAATCCTCAAGGGCATTGTGAAACAGCCCAGCCGGAAGTGTAGAATCTAATTTTTATTCTGTCCCTTCCCCAGTGGTTCCAGAAACCAGTGTGACGTGGCGCTCACCTTCCTGGCCTTGTCTTCAGCATCTGCATTTTCTCTCTAGGACCGTGTGTCTCTCTATTTTTTTTTTTAATCTCTATTATTAATTTAGCCAGATGCAGTGATTTGTGATCTTTGCCCAAACCTTGGGTAGATAGAGATCTCAGCAATGCATGAAGCAGGCTGAGGACAGGAGGTACAGATATGGTGGAAAGAGAAGCCACAGCTGAACTCCTTGCCATCACCTTAGGATTTCCCTCTCCCCCATTCCTATCCCGAGCCAGGACCCAGCCACCTGCATCATGGGTGACATCCTTGAGCGGGGAGGATGAGCCCTCTCCCTTCCTCCTCTCTGGACCTTCCTCCTCTTGGAGTGTATTCCCAGCCAGGCTCAAGCAGGGCCTGGGGAGGAGGAAGCATCACACTCTAGGGGCAGCTCCTGGAGATTCAGGAGAGTCCTTGATAGGCTTCTCAACAGCAAGGGGAGCTGAGGGGAACCTGCCCTGTTTCCTGCCATGGTGGTTTGGTGGCTATTTCCCAGACTCTGATTATCCTAGAGTTCTGAGTTCTGGATATGCAAACTGGGCCTCGATGCTGAGCTTGGGGAACTCTCTTGGTGCAACCAGAACGTCCTCCCTTCCCTTATCTCTGTTCCTTCTCAGGCAGGGTGGGGGGAGGGGCCTCCTAACAACCCAGCTGGGTGACTGCTGCAAGATCATGGTGCTGCCCAGCGGCTGCCCAGCGGCTGCCCAGCGGCTGCGT
Source organism: Ceratotherium simum simum (assembly GCF_057802395.1). Taxonomy (NCBI): domain Eukaryota; kingdom Metazoa; phylum Chordata; class Mammalia; order Perissodactyla; family Rhinocerotidae; genus Ceratotherium; species Ceratotherium simum. Next base: position 84,846,996 of record NC_141906.1, on the reverse strand, counting down.
GGCCAGGGAAGTGCTTTTGGCATGGCCGAGCCGTCTTTGGGGATGCCCGAGAGGAAGGTCGGGGCATAGATTGGGGTCTCCCTCGCTGCCTGTGGCTCTGCTCCACGCTGCTGCTCATCTACATTGCTTTATCACACTTTGCTCACTGGCTTTGGTGCCTGCGGTGGGGAAGGGTGGTTGCGAAGGTTGGGGAGGTCTCCTTCCTTCCTTTTTTTCCAACTGGCTCTCACTCTTCATGTACTGACTCAGACGTTTGGCGCTGGCTTCTTTTTGCTGTGCTTCCTGCTGCCTCAGCTCCAGCTCCTGGGCATACATAGTAGTGAGCCTTGAAGTGAGAGGGGCGCCTAGTGGGCATCCACCTTGTAGCTCTGGGCTGCGGGAAGTGAGCTGCCCCGCCTCTGAGTCCCACAGGACGGTGTCTCCCCCTGTGGTGGTGCCAGGACACTGCACTGGCAGATGCTGGCTTCACTGCCCATGGAGAGTTAGGTGGGCTGAGTAGAGCAAGGGATGACCCTCACCCCTTGTTCCAGTATCCTCCACGCATAGTATGACCTTCCCCTTGGTTGTGATTCCTAACCCTTAGGGCCCCAGGGATCCTGATCCCCACTGTGGAGAAACCCCTGGTCATTTTTGCCTATACCCTGGGCCTTCTCGATAACCAAACCTGGGTGGACTGAGGGAGCCCTCTGGGTCACTCTAGCCACTTTTGGCGTCCCTGGAGGGTGGTGGCTGAGCTCACCTGGGTCCTTCCCTTGTCCAGCTGTTGCTAAGTTGCTTCTCCTCATGTTCCCAGGGTCCTCACTCTCCCGAGGCAGAGCCATTCTTATGGTTGTGACCAGGGTGAGATTCTCCCAAAGGCAGTTGGTAATTTGACCAGTGTCTTGAGCATCACTTATACTTAAGGGTCCTTTTTAGTTGAGGAGGCACCGGCAGTGGCTGGTGGCCTGGCATCCTGAGGATCCACACAGCCCAAACTGGGCAGGCCGTCCTACCTCTTCCTGTCCATGAACCTGGAAAGGCCAGGTCTGCCCCCTGCCACCCCCTTGAGAAACTCGTGTCTCCAGTGTAACCCACCCCACCCCCTTGTCCCCATTCTCTCTCTTTCTTTTGGCCAGGATGAAGCGGGCACAGTTCGGGCCCCATGACTGGCTGTCTCTGCCAGTGCCACTGGGACCCAGCTGGTTGCTAGTGGACGCCCTGGAGCCTGAGACAGCATACCAGTTCAGCGTCCTGGCCCAGAACAAGCTGGGAACGAGCGCCTTCAGTGAGGTGGTCACTGTGAACACTTTAGGTGAGGGCCTGGGCCGGGGTTTCTGGAGGATGTTTCCTAGATGGAGACAGTGATGGGAGTGATGGTCCTAGCTGCTCATATGTGTTGCTTACTATGTGCCAGGCACCTTGCTAAGCACTTTATACAGTCGTGTCATCTGATCTCCCAATAAGGAATAGCCATACCATCCTGTGGGGTTTGTCTGGACCAGAGTGCCTCCTCCCATACTGGAGCACTTTTGACCGGATTCCTGTTGCATCCTTAGATAGAAGGAAGAGGCTTCAAATTTTATCTTTCCTTGTTAGGTGACATGTTTGCATTTCCCTGTGGCTTCACAGGGGAGACTGGAAATCCTTCTTCCTCCTTCTGTGCTCCCACTGGTTCTTTCCTCGGGCCCCCGGCCTCATTTGGTGGCAGGCGTATGGTCGGTTCTCCCTGTTGAATCTTCTAGCCAGGCCGGCTCTTCTTTCGTTGACGGGGTCCTGCGTGGCTGCAGTTGTGTTTGCTCTCCTCTCTGTGGCCAGAGAGGGCAGCTGTGAACGTGTGGCACCACCCCAGCCAGCAGGGGGCAGCAGAGACAGAGTGCTCAGCCGGCTCCGGGGCTCCCCTGGCTGGGCCTTGTTTCTCCACCTGGGCCCAAGAGTGCACAGGTGCTGTGGGGAGATCTTTCTACTGCCTTGGAAAAGAACCAAAGACATGTTTTGTAGTATCTTTTTAAAGATATTATCTTATTAAAAATATAATTACATTTAATTTTTTTCTTCCCTGTAGTTCCCAGTTTTTTTTTCCCCTTTTGAAATACTGGATTCCCTTGTACATGTTTTTCAGAAGTACTCTGAAAATGGAATCATGGAGGTCTGGAGTCAGTTGCCCTGCCCCTTTCTTGGGTCAGGAGGGCTCTTTTATGTGACACTCTTGTCCCTGAAATGGTGCATGCGCAGCATGGGAGTGTGACCATTGCCGTGGGTCGTGGCGCCCTCAGGGACATACGCAGAGCCAGGAGGGAGCACGAGGGTGGTGAGGATGCAGGGCCTCAGCACTCTCTGTTGTTCGCTCTCCTCCCCCGCTGCAGCATTCCCTGTCACAACTCCAGAACCCCTGGTGCTGGTTACCCCACCACGGTGCCTCACAGCCAATCGGACCCAGCAGGGTGTGCTCCTGTCTTGGCTCCCACCTGCCAATCATAGCTTTCCCATTGACCGCTACATCATGGAGTTCCGTGTCGGAGAGCGCTGGGAGACGTTGGATGATGCCATCCCAGGCACAGATGGAGAGTTCTTTGCCAAGGATCTGTCACAGGTGAGGGTCTAGCTTTGCCCTGACTCTCCTTCCAAAATTCTGGAAGTAACAGGTCTCTTTCTAGAGTCTCTGGAAGCTTTAGTGAGTGAACCTACTCAGGTGTATGAGGTGCAGCCATGTACTGTCCCTCGCCCCTGGTCCTGTATTCTCTCAGCTCTGTGGCGGTGGGGACTTGTATTGCCTTGAGGAGATTTTCCAAGCACTGACACAAGCTAGGGCAGGGCAGGGCAGGTTAGGGGCCCAGCACGTGTAACCAGACACTGAGCTCAGCTCCTTGCTAGGAGTCTAACCTGGGATGGGCAAAGGATTTCACAGCAGGATTGTCCTCTAGCTTTGCCCTTTAGCAATTAGAGCCCCTGGAGAAGAATACATTATTTTTTTTCTACCTGACCCCCTTTGATGTCTCTTTAGCGGAGAGAGGGAGCAGCTTATTTCATGGATACAGACAGTCTCATCTATCTTTCTGCTTCCTTCCTGGATACTAGTTTAGTGCTGGAATTGGCTCGTGGGGGCTCCTGAGAGCCCATGTATGCATCTCTTTCCATCTCTGCTTTCAGAGACCTCATGTGTGCAGCTTGAAATCAGCCATGGTGGGAGTAGGTGCACCGTGGCAATTTTCAAATGCTATAAATCAGGACTTTTTTTAACCCCAGAAAGCCAGGTGGTAAACACTTCCAGTGCACCACTGCTTCAGGTGCCTGTTGCGTGAGAGATCATCGCAGGGTCGGGGATGGTGGGGTCAGGGGTGGGGTCAGGGCTCTCCCGGGCCCTCGGCTGACAGGTGTTGTCCCTGGGGCTGTAGGACACCTGGTATGAGTTCCGAGTTCTGGCTGTCATGCAGGATCTGATCAGCGAGCCCAGCAACATCGCCGGCGTCTCCAGCACAGGTACTTTGGGGGTGGGTGTTCTCTTACAACTGTAGGGACGGAAGCCCTAGAGCCACGGGGGAGGCCCTTTGTGAAGCAGCTGCTGTGGGCAGAGAGGCTGAATTGGAGTCCACGGAGGGCTCTGGTCGACTCTGCGTGAGTTGCACCATTTCTTAAGCCCCTGAGAGCCATACTTCTGCTTCCATGACGGGTAAGATTTCTCCAACTAAAGGGCTGTGTTCATGAGAGTTTCTGTAAGACAGGCACAGAGAGAAATTCAGCTAATCTTCTCATTATAGTCGTCAAAAGGGGGTTGATTTAAGTTCTTTTGCTATAAATTTTCTGTTTCCTCCAGCGCTATCCTCTGTGATGGGGTGGGGCGGTGAATTGGAGCAAAGAGACAACAGGTCAACAAGGATTTATTGAATGCCTATTATAAGACTGCTTTATAATTATGGTGGTTTTATTTGGAAAATTGCTGTTTGGTGTTGTTTCCCTTCACTCCTTCCTCTCCCTAGATTTTTTCAGGCTAAATAAAGCAAACTCCCTAGCATTTTCTCCATTTATCTTTCTTTCTCTTGGCCCTGGTCCCATTTCCTCATATCTTTCTCCTGAAACAGAGCAGGGTCCCTCCCTCCCCCAGTGAAGTAGTTCCCTTGGTAGGGGAAGGCGCTCTTTCTTAGTGATCAACAGTGGCAACATTTCCTTGATCACTGCTCGCACAAAGACCCCTAGGACCTGTTGGCAAGGAGCTTGGCCAAGAAGCTCATGCAGCATAGAGTTACAGAAGCCCTAGGGTGGCAGATCTGGGGGAGGACTGAAGTGGCGTGTGGCTTCTGTCCTGTATATTAGGCTGTTAGGCACCACGGAGCTCTTTTTTTTTGCACAAAGCTGCTCCTATAGGCAGCAGAATCAGCGTACTTCTGTCTTGGCTTCCCTCCAAGGAAGAGACTCAGAGAGACGGAGGAACAGGGAATATAGTTTGTAGCCGAGGCCAGAATAGAAGACTTGAGGGTTCGGCGGGCTCGTCTTGGTGAACTTTTCTGTAGTCTGTGGCTTATGTCTGGCTCCCGAAAGGAAACATACATAGTTGGAAGATTCCTCATGGATGAATGATGCCGCTGCAACCTCAGCGTTCCCCGTATTTAAGCCCCCATTTCCAAAGGCTGTAGCGTTCATTTTTCCACTCAACCAATCAGCATAATTTGGATTATTTTTATCCTTTGTTATTATCAACATAGCAATGGATTCTGGCCAAATATATCAGAATATATAGCTTTCCCCTTTAGTGAACCTAGAGTGGTATCCACTAATATAGCTGTCCTATGAAGTATGATATAGCAGCCTGGTCTAGTCCTGGTCTGTCACCAATGGGCATTGTGAATCTGGGCACAAAGTGAGGTCAGTTCTTTACTTGTACAATGGAGAAATTGGACCCGTGTTTACTGTCGCTGCCAGCTCCAGCATGCTGTACTGAGACGACGGGGACACGCTGAGCTTCCCTGTAGAAGTGGCTCACCTGTACTGTAGCGTGTTAGAGACGGACAGATCTGAGTTCTGTAGTAACAACCCCCTCTCCTCACGTAGTGTCTTACCCTCAAGGTGCCTCCACATCTAGGCTCTCATTTTGTAGAGATGGCACGGCAGAAAGCAGAGAATATCAACTGGAAGTCAGCATAACTGTGCTGTAGTTTCGGCACTGATATGCAGTGTCCATGTAAGCAAGCCACTCAAACTCAGCCAGTCACAGATTTTTCATTTAGAGAATGAGAACAGTAACATGTGCTCTGTCTACCTCATGTGCTTAATGTCAGAATATCTGATAATATGCATGAAAGCACTTTGCAAAAAGTACCAGACAAGTATAGATTATTATTGAAATTATTATCCCTGTGGGGTAAGAGAGAGATGCCATTTCTTCTTGACAAGCTGTGTGGCAATTGCTTGACTTCTGTCCACTGCCCCTCTTCCCATCACACAAACTGCTGCGATGTTAGACTTGAGCGTGGAGCCTGAGCTTTGATACCGTCTGTTCTCCAGAGGTGGGGAAACACCGGGGGGCTGGGTAGAGTAGGCGGGCCTGGGCCGGGCAGGGACTCAGGCGTGTTCCCTGCCCCTCCCCGCAGACATCTTCCCGCAGCCGGACCTGACCGACGACGGGCTAGCTCGGCCTGTGTTGGCTGGAATCGTAGCTACCATCTGCTTCTTGGCAGCTGCCATCCTGTTCAGCACCCTGGCCGCCTGCTTTGTCAACAAGCAGCGCAAGCGTAAGCTCAAGCGCAAAAAAGGTGGGTGTCTGCCCCCCGCCTGGCTCTGTGAGCCCAGTACCCATGCTCCCCTTCAGCAGAGAAGGCCCATTTTAGCACATCCCCCTTGACAACAGGGAAAGGGGGATCTGGTGGATAGAACTGCCAGTGGGACTTGACTTGAAAGAGGGAATAAGGAGGCAGGGATGGTGGAGAGAGTGATGGCACCAGAGCTAGGGTGAAGGCATAGGCCTCTGAACTGGACAAAAGACGCCAGACACTGGAAGGAGCTACGTCCCTCTGTGGCTCTGCTTCCGGCCCTGCTGACGCCCGGGGGAGTTTTGTTGTCTCGGGCCTTAGTAGACTCTCTCTCCACTTCTTTTTCCTTGCAGATCCTCCACTGTCCATCACGCACTGCAGGAAGAGCCTAGAGTCTCCGTAAGTGTCCCTGGCCCTGGGAGGACAGTGCAGTGGCTGTTTGTGGTGTGTGGGTGGAAGGTGGAGAGGAGACAGTAGACAGTTTGCCTCGCTCAGCCCCAGGACAGTGCTTCTAAGCTGTTCACTATTAATTGATCTGCATGGTGATTTTAAGTTGTTTACACTAACAGAGGCAGCAGTAGTGTAGACAATGCAAATTAGCAGATAATCTGTTTCTCTAGCTTTGGAATGTATGTCTGTGATTTTTTTTCATCATAACAGATTTGCCTTCTTAATATGTTTTGCTTAAGTTAATGTTAAAATGAGCTTGCGTTTCTTGAGCACCCTGGGAATGGAGTTGGAGGTGTGACTAGACAGAGTGTGGCAAACAACAGGGATGGGGCAGAATGAAGGGAGAAGTGTGGGTGTGCATTCGGAAGACGGACAGCACGCACCGAGACAGTGGAGAGCTGGCCAGAGTATCTCACGCTGAAGTACACAGCCCGTCTGCGCTCCTTTTCCTTAATGTCACCTTCCTAGGTGTCTGTGCTTGTTGTTTGTCATGAGAACAAAAAGAAGTGATGGACAGGTGTCCCCCCCTCATCCGTCCCGCTCTCACTCACCCCCACAGCTTGTCCTCTGGCAAGGTGAGCCCCGAGAGCATCCGGACGCTCCGGGCCCCATCAGAGTCCTCCGATGACCAAGGCCAGCCAGCAGCCAAAAGGATGCTGAGTCCCACCCGGGAGAAGGAGCTGTCCTTGTACAAGAAGACCAAGAGGGCCATCAGCAGCAAGAAGTACAGTGTGGCCAAGGCCGAGGCTGAGGCCGAGGCCACAACGCCCATCGAGCTTATCAGCAGAGGTCCCGACGGCCGCTTTGTGATGGATCCCTCCGAGATGGAGCCCTCGATGAAGAGTAGGCGCATCGAGGGCTTTCCCTTTGCGGAGGAGACGGACATGTACCCTGAGTTTCGCCAGTCGGACGAGGAGAACGAGGACCCACTCGTGCCCACGTCTGTGGCTGCCCTGAAGTCCCAACTGACCCCTCTGTCATCCAGCCAGGAGTCCTACCTGCCACCACCAGCATACAGCCCTCGGTTCCAGCCCCGCGGGCTGGAGGGCCCCGGCGGCCTGGAAGGTCGGCTCCAGGCCACAGGCCAAGCCAGGCCCCCTGCCCCCCGGCCCTTCCACCACGGCCAGTATTATGGGTACCTCAGCAGCAGCAGCCCTGGGGAGGTGGAGCCGCCACCTTTCTACATGCCAGAAGTGGGCAGCCCCTTGAGCTCCGTGATGTCTTCCCCACCCCTGCAAACCGAGGGGCCTTTTGGCCACCCCACCATCCCTGAGGAAAATGGAGAGAACGCTTCCAACAGCACACTGCCCTTGACTCAGACGCCCACAGGAGGGCGCTCCCCTGAGCCCTGGGGCCGGCCAGAATTCCCTTTTGGGGGCCTGGAAACCCCGGCCATGATGTTCCCCCCACAGCTGCACCCCTGTGATGTAGCCGAGAGCCTGCAGCCCAAGGCCTGCCTCCCCCGAGAACTGCCCCCCACCTCCCTCCAGGTGCCCGCGGCCTACCCGGGCATCCTGTCTCTGGAGGCGCCAAAGGGTTGGGCAGGCAAGTCGCCAGGCAGAGGCCCTGTCCCAGTGCCCGCCGCCACCAAGTGGCAGGACAGACCTATGCAACCTCTGGTGAGCCAAGGGCAGCTAAGACATACCAGCCAAGGTATGGGCATACCTGTGTTGCCTTACCCCGAGCCGGCCGAGCCGGGGGGGCACGGTGGCCCCAGCACATTTGGCCTGGACACCCGGTGGTATGAGCCCCAGCCCCGGCCCCGGCCCAGCCCCCGGCAGGCCAGGCGTGCCGCCGAGCCCAGTTTACATCAAGTGGTGCTACAGCCCTCCCGGCTCTCGCCTCTGACCCAAAGCCCCCTCAGCTCCCGCACTGGCTCCCCTGAGCTTGCCGCCCGGGCCCGGCCTCGCCCGGGCCTCCTGCAGCAGGCGGAGATGTCTGAGATCACCCTTCAGCCGCCAGCCGCCGTCAGCTTCTCTCGCAAGTCCACGCCATCCACGGGTTCCCCTTCCCAGAGCAGCCGCAGCGGGAGCCCCAGCTACAGGCCTACCGTGGGCTTCACCACTCTGGCCACAGGCTACCCCTCCCCCCCGCCAGGCCCTGCCGGGCCTGGGGACAACTTGGATGTGTTTGGACAGACGTCTTCCCCTCGAAGGATGGGGGAGGAGCTGCTCAGACCAGAGCCCCCCCCACCACCCTTACCTACTTCAGGGTGAGTGTGAGCTGGTTTCTCCTGCCCACCTACACCTGGTCATCTTCCTCCCCCTTCCTTCCCCCACCCTCCACCCTTTCCATTCCCCTGAATGACAGGGCTTGTCTGGACATGCTGCAGCATCCCTTCGGGAGAGGAGTTCTGGGCTTGGCATCCGCAGGGTGTGGTCACTGGGGTAGGGGTAAGGCTTACCTGCCCAGGTTCCCCGTGAGGAGCATGAGGGGTCTTCTCCACCCAGCTCAGAGTTCTCAGGAGGCCCCCAGGGTGATGGGGAAGGGGCACACACGGGCAGGGATGAGGGCGTGGTGTCCGAGTGACTGGTCACCCTGGTTCCTCTTGGAGTGGAGAGCCCTCCACGTCTCTGTGATCCTGGCTGTGGGGGGGCGGTTCCAGGGTTTGCCCAGAGACCTCGTATCCTGCCTCCTTTTCTTCCCCGGCCCCTCCTCCTTGCTAAGCAGGACCCTGAAGCCTGGCTTCCCTGGATCACCAGGCCGGGGGGGGGGGGGTCCTGTTCCCAATCTCCTGCCCTTAGCAGCCTAGTGAGTGCCAAGCCCCTCCCACGGCCTCTCCAGGGGGCGAGTCCTGGAGGCTGGGAGCACAGTCTCAGGTCTGGAGCCACATACCCCACCCCAACCTGTGTGCCTCGCAGGAAGCTGCAGACAGACAGACAAACAGACAAGCTCCTGTGGTCAGCCTGCCTGAGAGAGCACACTCTAAACTGTAGCAGCTGGTATTCCAGGTACCAGAGTCGGCCTGGACGCCTGTCTGTGCCTGTTTTTCTCTTGGCTTTCTTCCCCTGCCCTCCTCCTCTCTCCTCCTCCTCCTCCCAGCTCCTCCTCCTCCCCTTCCTTCCTCCTCAAGTCTGTCTTTCTCTGTCTGCCTTCCTTCTCCATCTTTGGGTTGGCCCCACTTGCTCAGAAGAGTCTGCAACGTCTCTGTAGTGCCCCCAGTCCCTCCTGCCCTCCCTCCCTCTCTCTCCTTCTCTCTGGTTCCGTCCTTTGGTCTCTCTTCTTGATGTGGCCATCTGTGCAGGGGACCTGAGCAGAGGAGGCTGGCCTGGTGGTGGGCGGGGTGGGAGACGTCTGAGGAGGAGGAGCCCAGCGTCCTTCCCCTGTCCCATTCACTCCCACCTTCTCTGGTACCTGGAAGTGCAAGCCACACCTCCCACTGCCGCCCTGCTCCTGTGGGCCCGGGGAGGTGGAGGAGCGCTCTGGCGAGGCCGCCGGACAGGCGCCGTGGAGACCGGGCCTCTGTCTGTGCAGGAGATGCTGTGCGCCGAGCCCTGTCGTCTGTGCTTTGTGCCGCGCCCTCATCTGCTTCGTCCCATTGTGCCTGCGTCTGGTCTCTGTCTCTCTCCTCTCCTCCCCTCCACCCATTTTCTGGCCTCGCGTGTGGTTCTCTGGTCCCTGTGCCTCCCCCGGGTGTGCGTGGGTGGTCCCGGCGCCCGTGTTGATAACGCTTTGTTTCTGATTGATCTCAGCTATCTGGGCAGTGTTGTCGAGACAAGCCTCTCCTCAGCTCAATAGGTAAGGGAGCTCCGCGGCCGGGCGGGGCAGGGCGGGGGGGGGCGGACAGGCGGACGGGGCTTCCGCAGGGCCATCGCTTCCTTGACAGAGGGATCCAAACCATATGCCCTCACCCCTCTGTGGGGCCGGCAGCCTCCGCTCTTCGATTCCCCACGGCTTCTGGGTTCCCCACATCATGCTGCTCCGATGGCCCCACCAGGCCATGCTCCGCCCCTCCTAGCTGCAGCTTCTGAGCCCCACCTCACGTGTCAAGCCCTCTCCTGGAGCCTCCTGCCGTTTTGCTCACTCAGACACCTCGCCATGCTGCTGCCAACACACCTAGAGCTTCCCACAGAAGCCCCTTGGGACAGTGCATGCACCCTAAGGGACCTCGAATGCCTGAGGTCTGCTTTGCATCTCTGCACCCTTGGAAACCTGTCTGGGGCCACACTGGTGTCCAGGAACCGCCCCATGCCCCATTTCTGCCCTGTTTTCCCAGCAGCCTCAGGCACAGTGTCCCCACCTTCCTCCCTAACCCCTCCAAAGACTCAGATCTTCCCCTGGTGTTGCTGGTCCCTCACCATCTTCTTGGGATCTTACTAATGTTTGGTCCTCTCAAGGAGCACAGGGTTGGGGTGGCCCAGCTCCTTCCCCAACAGCTGGGTCTTCCTCAGGACCAGGTCACCTATAGTCCTGTCAGGGTGAGGTCAGGGACATGTCACCACTTCCCAGGCTCCCTGCATTCTGCAGCCGTTCTTGGTGGTTCCAGGACTGAGATGTGGACCTTGCCCTCAGGTTCCAGTTGCTTTAAAGGTCCTGTAGTAGCCACCCCAGCCTCCTTGGGTCACAGCTCTAGGGAAAGGGTCTTGGGAGGAGCTGCCCAGGGGGAGAGAATGGGCTTCCCCCTGGCAGAAGGAAGTCAAGTTGGCAAGAAGAGAGACGCCCGGTGGTGAAGTACTGATTCCTTCCTCTGCTCTCCGCTGCGGTTGACTCCTCTTCCAGCATTCTTCTGGATGAAGGTCTCAAGAAATTGGGTATTTTAGAGGGGTGTCAAGTCGCTTAAAGAGGCTTAGGGTCACCTGAGACTCACTGTCTCTCATAGTGAGTAAGAAGATGCTTCTTTTTGCCACGGATGCCATTGCCCATGCTTCCGGGAACAAGCAAGTGCAGGCACAGGGCACTGGAGGGAGCCAGAGGGCCTCCTTCTGGGTGCTCCTGGCTTCCCTAGGTGAGAAGCATCTGCATCCCTTCCCCACCTAGAGATGTCAAGGGGGCTGATGATCCTGACTCAGGCCTAGAAATGTCCTTCAGTCTTAAGAATGGCCTTCCAGAAAGAGGACTGCTTTGTCATTTCTTTACAATCTGCAGCTATAAAAGTGTTAGCAGCCCAGAGGTCCTGCGATTGTGTGTGAGGCCGGCCGATGCCACATGTGGCCTTAGCACAAGAGAGCACGGAGGATGTCAGGATGTAGTGATGAGCTCACCTGTGCTGGGGGCCTCCTGCAACTTGCTGAGTGGACGCTCCGGAGTGGCAGTAATGGACCGTCCTCCACCTTCCCTGCTCTCCTTCCCTGTCCCCTGGTTGTGACCCGTGTCACCCCCTGAGGTGTGATAGCTCCAGGACCAGCTCTCACTCCACTCTCGAGAAGTGCCTGGACCCCATCTCATTTGTTCCTGTCACTCCCTTCCCTCGACCGTTGACCCCCTCACCCCTGGAGTCCCCGCTGTGCCAGTTCTGAGAGAGCTGAGCTGTCATCCTCTTCCCACTGTGGCAAACCCAGAAACCAGGGGTAGCGACGAGGGAGCATTGTCTCCTCCAGCCTGGCGGCATCCCCAGCCTAGGAGATTAAAACCCTCCCCAGAGCCTTGAAGTTAGACTGGGCGGTGCTGGGCAGCAGGAGCCACCACGTGCTCTCCGCTTGCTGGGAGCCTCCCGGGTGGGCGTAGCTGCTGGGCCATTGGGAGCATCAGGCTCCTCTTCAGACGCTGTCTTCATGCTGCGCCTTTGCATGTGTCTCCGCTCGGTCTTGCTTGGAGAAGATGTGACACGTCTTGTCTCCGTCTGTTCTCGCTCTGTCCTATTTCCTTCAGTTCTCTCCTGTCCTCTGTCCCCACACCTGCAATTGTGTCCCGCCTCCACCTCCTTTCTCTCTCCCCTCTGTCTCCTCTTGCTAACTCCCATCTCAAACGGGGAGTTGTACTGCGGAGGCCTGTCCCTATTGGGGGGGTGGCTGGGAGACCATGTGGTTTCCTCAGCTTCCTTTCTGATAGCAGGAGCAGGCCTGTTGTCACCTCTCCCTCGAATCCCCTCTCCCCTTAATACCAGCTTTGGTCTCGATGGTGTAGGTGGTTTGGGGAGCATGGACGGGGCCCCCTTTTACTAGGTGAACCCTGGGGAGGAGCTCCCATTTGGAAACAAGCCTCTCCTGAGTTCTGTACCCAACCCCACTAGGAGGGCGCCATCTGCGGGCAGAGCCGAGAAGGAGCTGAGCTCCGGACTCCTGGCTTTCTGTTTTGTACATGGACAGTGGATTTACCTTTTTTCTGGCCGCACCTTGTCCATGGGTGGATTTCATTGGCCTCCCATCCTCAGTCAGACAAGCAGCGTCTGTTCTTGGGCAATTGACAAGAGGAGGAAAATGCTCTTTACTGCACTGCTTCTGCCAGTTGACGGGGCTGCCTGCAGACTGTCGTCGTGGTCGGCTCTTAGGGCAGTAAGGGCAGGAATTATCCAGTGGAGTCTGACTTTCCTGCCCTGTACTTTGCCTACTTTTGCACCAGCCTGTGTCTTTCCTCCACTGCTCTGGGAAAGCAGAGAGCTAAGCAGCTCAGGCCTCTTGAGCTAAATGGTTGTGATTCGGGCTTTGTATGGAATTTATGAAGAGAGAGAGAGAGTGTTAAAGTAAATTGCAGGCAATTTTTGGTAGTTCAGAACTTCAGAGAAACATCACAGGGGTGCAGAGAAACACAGAGAACTGGGGTTTATGAGTAACATGATATGGAAGATCCAGAAAAACCTGTAGGCTTTGAGGCCTTCAGCTTTCAGTAATATTCCTACTTCCCGGGAGAAGGAGAACCCCAGAGTTTGCTGGATTCCTGTATGTTTTAGAAGAATTGCGGCCGGTTGGAAAGAGCACTGTGATGTCACTTCCTGGGGAGCCCAGAGTTGGGTTCTGTTCTACTGGGGGGACCTGCTGGTCACCTGCATTCCAGGGAAAGGACGGAACAAGCTTCCTACTCTCTGGAGACACTAGCCCCAAAAGCTTCATTACCGGAAGTCACCTGGTGGGCTGGACATTGGCGGGGACACGGCCACCTTTCCTAGGAAAGGGAGGCAATTTGTGTCCAAAGGCTGTACATGCTGCAGGTCAAGACTGTTGGACCACATTTCATGTCTTGTCTGTATAATCTGCTAAAAATAAAGACCTATTTTGCGTCCCCCTCCTTCTTGTCCTTCCAGACACTTGCTTTTATTTTTTTCTCCTGCATTGGGAGAGTGTCCTGGTGTCTCCAGGAGCCTTCTTCTGTCAGTTTTCTGTGTTTGAGCACTGAGCCAGAAGTGAAAACAGGTGGACAGCCAGTATCCTGGAAGGGCTGGAGCTTGGCTGTTTCACCAGGGAGAGGTGGCTTATCCTCCTCAGTGCCTCGGTGCTGTTGGGGGATTTTTGCCTGAAGACATAACTTCAGCCAGCTTTTCCCCTCCCTGGTCGGCCTTACCTGGCTGTGCCGCTGAAGCAGAGAATGTCAGTGACTGTGGCGGTTAGTGCCTTCCAGGGCAGGTTGATCTCTGGGGGGAAGTGTGGAAGCGTGTTTTGTTCTGTGTAGCTTCTATAGCCGTTTCCACTGAGAGGAAGTTGGAAGAGCAGTTTAACCTAATGTTGACAGTCTTGCTTCCATCACGTAATAAATGGATTATTGGACAAGCTACATAACCTCTCTAACTTCAGTTCTCCATCTGAAAAATGAGGTCAATGTGGTATTTACCTCTTAGGGTTGTTGTAAGGATTAAAGAAAATTACTGTAGAGAACATAGAACGGTGCCTGGCATGGTAAGTGGTAAAGTGGTAAATAAATGCTATATGAGAATAATGATAGTAGTTATAATATGTTGGTTGTAATAATAGTAATAATATCATGCTGGGACGTTTCACCTGGCTTCAAGAATCCCTAGGAATTTTCAGGGGCGCCCTGTCCCAGTTTCTCTCATGCTCTCGTGTTTTGTGTTGTTTAGGCACTGTTCCCTGGGTGCGCGTGCTTGTCATATACTTCCTCAGACTGTACATATCTCACCTTGTATGGTCTTTCTGAAGAGGCTGGCAGGACCAGGAGACAGCTGAACTGAGCAGTGGATTCATATCTTTGATTTTCCTTTTAGGCAGCAGGAAGAAGCCTTAGTCAAGGATGAGAAGGGGGTGAGGACATTGCACTGGCATTGGAGTCATGCTCCCTCGTGCCCTAGCCATCTCCATCCTTTGTCTGCCTTCTACATTCCCTCCCAGCTGCTGCTGCTGCTGCTGCTGTATGGGGTCTCTGTGGGTAGACTATGGAGTTTGTGAAAGAGGAAGGAGTGGGGAGTTGGCAGATTGGGTCTCTGGGGGTAGAAAACCTGACTTCTAATGGTGAGTCGACTTCTTCACCATGAGACTGCATGTGCGCATGTAGGTGGGGCTTCTTAGCTCTGTGCTATCAGCGGGCTGCAGAAAATCAAGAAGTTGTCTCTGACCTGAACTTTGGAGCAGCTCCTTGATACTTTATTTACTAAAGGGCTATGGAATGATGACATCCGTCAAAGAAGATGGAGGTTGCTTCATTGCCAATTAATGCAGGAAACCCCAGAGACCAGAGGCTTATCTATAATTAGTCTGGAAGTTTTTCCTTCCCTCATCCCTTCAGAGATACCCAGTGTTGGGGAGATGTGGCTGCCGTCTTCCTATCCCTCTATCTTTTTTTTTACTTCAGACTTGGGGCTTGCTCACCACTGGGATGTCTTTTCCCATCACACGGTTGGCTGTCCTACTCCTTTTCATCAGATTTACCCAAAATTATTTGCGATGGAGATGGAAGAGGGCGATGTGGGGATTGAGGAAGAGTGTGATGGACCTCCGTCCACATGGCCCTGGAATGCACCTCTTCCCCTGATTTTGTGCTAATGCCAGCACTGCTGGGAAAGAAAAAGTGACCTGTCTCTCTCCCTTTATTCCTCAGGCTCCAAGTTTGGCTTACCTTGAGAAGAAATGGTATTGATAACATATCTTCTAGATTTTCTTTTATGACTCCTGAAAAGTTCTCTTTAGTATGTACAGATTGTCACAGACAGTCTCAGCTCTCAGCTCTCTTTAGTCCCCTTTGTCATCTGGGCTGCATAGGCTCCAGTCAAATTGCTGACTTTGTTCTAACCATGCAGTTGATCCATCAGGCAAATGGCAACATCGACTCTGCAATTGGAGGAGAAAGAGTGACCTATGTACATGGTCTTCTCTCCCAGTGACCTCGGTTTCTCGGTTACATCTTAAAATATAGATATTCACTGGATACTTGCTATAGATGGCAAGGGTTTTGCAAGGCTGCTAGACTTGGGCACTCTAACCATCGTAATCTACTTCAACTCTTTCTGTTCTCTTACATAACTGGTGAAATGTGAGCCCAGTCTGCAGAGGGTCAGGGAGACACCCTGCTGGAATGTTGGTAGATGATAAGTATTTGTTGCTGTTGGTTGCTGGGGTTTGGCCTGAATCTTGTAGATGGAAAGAAGAAGCCCAGTGAAGCTGGGTTTTATATACCCTCCATCTCACTGGGCACTGGGTTTCTCGTTTGGCCCTGTCCTCTTTTCTGGAGGAGGACAGGTAATTGGGATTGAGGTTGCTTGCTTCCTGCTTTAATCTGCCCTTTTACTTTTCATTTAAAGGTCTTGATTTTGATGGTTTCTAAGAACTTCAGATGTTGAGGCTGCTTCCTCCTCTGACCTTACTCCTCTCAGCTTGAGTTATGTATGATGAGCCTACTATTAAAGTCTCTCTCTCCCTTTCCTAGGTCTTCTGATTGCTCTAAGATTGGTTTCCGTCTGAGGTAGGCCTGCCGCTGCTGGAGCTTTCTACTGGGTTTTCTCCCTTCCAGGAGCAATAGAAAGGCAGGTGTCAAGAACCATTGTGGACACCTGGACTCTGCAGAACTCTCTTCTCTTCTCCTCTGGGTCAGCTGTTTGGCTTTCTTCCAGTCCCTCTCCAAAAGCTCCCTCTTCTGGGAGCTGACCTGTGCCTCTCTGATTGTCCCTTCCAGAACACATCTACCTGCACCTGGGAGTACTGCTGCACCTGAGAGGCTGGAGGCTCTGAAATACCAACGGATAAAGAAGCCCAAAAAGGCGTCCAAGGGCTCTTTGAAGTCAAAGAAACGATCCGGTAAATGGCGGAGAGCCCCTGCTCTTCTCTTTCCACCTTGTCTAGCCGTTATCATGGGATTGTTTGCTCAGGATCCCAACCTTGGATTTTCTCTAGAATTCAGCTCACCAGCTTATCTTTTCATTTGTTTCTCTTTAACATTAATTTTCAAACAATACATGAATATAATTTTTATGTAGAAAATGAGAAAGATAAGGTTAAAATCTCTGATTGCCCTCCCAATTTTGTTTCTTCCCACCTAGGAACCTCTCAGGGGTATGTCTGTGCTTAGACCCTTTCTGTGTATACACTTTTAGAAAATATATTGTTTTGTTTCAATGTATTTTTTAACAACATAAATAGTATCTTATTTTTTTTCCATTCTGCAATATGTCTCCTTATATATTTCTTCTCTATCATTTCATGCCTTCTATTTGGATGTGGGAATTATGGGGTCCTACTCACTGCTTAGATGACATCGTGGCATGGACCTAGCCTCTGCAGGTTGAGCAGACTTGTCTCAATGAGATGGAGTGACATCTTATCTCGTAGAAAGGACACCTCTGTTGACATATGTCTGATGTTCATCTGGCAGTGATAGGTAACTTCTAAGATGGTGCAAAAATAATGCAGCCCTTTTTTAGACTTAGAAAATTCCTTAACGTTTATCATGTACCCTCTTTTTTACCAATAGCTTTAGAAATGTTGTGACAGGCTATCAGAGAAGACTGCTGAACAGTTTCCTTGCAGATCTTTAATGACTACCATGGAGTGACTTTCTTTAGAGGCAGAGTTATGGAAAAGTGTGATACAGGGGCCCCTTGAAGCTCTAGGAGACAGTGAACACTTATTTCTCACTTAGCCTTTGGGTGGTGCTGTTGTCCTATTAGTTTATAGAGGGGACCACTTAGACAGAGAAAAAGGAAATGAATTTTTTAGGGCTTGGGTGAGAAATTGGAGCCCAAAGCTGAATTTTCAACCCATTTAAGCCCATTTCAGCTTAAGACCCATTTATGTACCTGCCACCTGCCTATCTATTTTTTTTTTTTTTTTTGTAAAAAAAGTCACATCAGCTCTTCTTTCTTGTTCTGTTTCTAGTGGTCTGGTTCCCTGTAATATGTTAACGACTCTCAGATGTCTATCTTTAGCCCAGATCTCTTCCATGAGTTCAAGTCTCATATGTCCACTTGCCTGCTGAACATGCACTTGGGTGTTTTGTGAGCCGTTAAAATGTCTAGAATAGAGTTATTGATTATCTTCTCCAAATTTGCTCCTCCTCACTTCTTCCCCAGTGTCATAAATAGCACTGCTACCTACCCAGTTGCTCAGACTGCTTCAACTGTGGTTCGTCTCTTGCTCTTAGGTCTTACATCCAATGTATTTGGTAAGGTCTGTTGCCTCAACTTTTAAAACATGTCCTGAATCTGACCACTCTTTTCTGTCTCAACTGCTAAAAGTAAATTCTGAGTCACTCATATCTCTCACCTTGACTATTGCGATAGCCTTCTAGCTGGTTCTCCTGCCTCCCTTCTTGCTCCTTCTGCAGTATATTCTATACGCAGCAACCAGAGTGATCTTCAGAAAGTGTAGTCACATCCTCTTTTAGTTATGGCCGTGTGTGCACACATGCACGCATGCATGCACACATACAAACACACTTCTGATTAAAACCTTCCAGAAGCTTCCCACTGCAACCAGAACAAATTTCAAACTCCTTATGATACCTTGTCTGTCTTTCCTGCCTCACTGTCCTCTGCTCATTCTGCTTCGGCCACAATGGCCTTCCTTCTTCTTCCTTCCTCTGTCCTCCTTCCTTCGTCCTCCTTCCTCCTGTCTCCAGAATGTGTCACTTCTGCTCTTAACTCAGGGCTTTCACATTTGCCATTCCTTCTGCTGGGAACGCTTTTCCCTTAGATCTTTGGAGGGCTCATAATTCAAGACTCAACTCAAGTGTTGCTCCTTCAGTGCTTCACTCAGTTGCTATCACATCACCTGTTTAATCTTTCTTTGTAAATCTTTAGTATCTGAAAATTTAATTTCTGAATTTTTTTAGTCTCCCCACCCCTACACAAAAGTATAATCTTCTAGAAAGCAAGGGCTTTACTGCTGTATGCCCAGAAGGGCTGTGGGGCTAAGGAGCGGCCTTGAGGGTCCAGGACAGGCCAGGCCTGACTGTTGCATATAATTAAAGTCTTTAAAACCACTTTTTTTTTTTTAAATTTTTTTGTGAGGAAGATCAGCCCTGAGCTAACATGCATGCCAGTCCTCATCTTTTTTTGCTGAGGAAGACTGGCCCTGAGCTAAAATCTATTGCCAATCCTCCTCCTTTTTTTCCCCTTTTTCTCCTCAAAGCCCCAGTAGATAGTTGTATGTCACAGTTGCACATCCTTCTAGTTGCTGTATGTGGGACGTGGCCTCAGCATGGCTGGAGAAGCAGTGCATCAGTGCGCACTGGGGATCCGAACCTGGGCCGCCAGTAGCGGAGTGCGCGCACTTAACCGCTAAGCGCGGGGCAGGCCCCGTGATTAAAGTCTGGTGTCAGGTCTGTCGTTGCTTGTGGGGGAGTGAGGGATGGGGGTCGAAAAAATGTATCCAGTCCCAACCTGTTCTTAGAAGCCTTGATCCCCAGTGCCTAGGATGAAGCCTGGTATCCAGGAGGCACTGAAAATGGAATATTGATATTTCTTTAATAAAAAAAAGAGAAACATTAGATAAGAGATATTAAGTGAATATATTCAATATTAATGAAAGATAAAATAGAAATGCTGATTGACTAGATGTATGCCTACAGAAAGCACAGTCCCATGAGTCCAGCCTCCTTGCCCCATTAGGACTGAGGGAGCAGACTTGGGGAGCTGCTGCCTTCGTGGCAAAGGAGATGGTTTCTCTGCTTCAGTCTCCCATCAACTTGCGTGACTCCTTTCTCTTAACCCTAGACACCTGGAATATATGCCCTGGCAGATGAGAAAGGAGAGTGTGAGGCTGTGTCCGTCCTTTCCACTCCGTTTTCTCTTCACTGTTTTGTGCACCTCTTCCCTTCTCCCTAGACGATTCTGCCTCCCAGCAGCTTCCAGACTCTCAGGTTCTGTGGCCTGACGAAGCTGTCTGCCTCCGGAAGAAGAAGAGACATTCTCGGCCTGACCCCTTTGCCCGCCTGTCAGACCTGTGCCACCGCCAGCTGCCGGAGGACCAGACGGCGATTCTCAACAGCGTGGACCACGATGACCCCGGCCATGCCACTCTGCTGTGACGCAACCCAAGTCTAAGTGTTCCCAGAGCGAGAAGGCTGGGCTGAGGGTGGGGGAGGGATGTGTGGCAAAGGGTGTGCGAGCCTCGTCTGCCTCTGTCGGCTGAGGGTTAGTTTTGAGGGCTGCTCAGACCTTTGCATGTTCTCTCTCCGGCCAGAGCAGGAGTCTCCTCCAGCTCCTGGCCTGCTGGCCTCTCTTTGGGACAGAGGGCTGGGGGCAGACCTTTCGCCAGGGTAGGGATCGGGAAGTGAACAGGGGCAGGGGGAGTTCTTCCTCCTCCCCACCTCTTCCCTCTTCACTAGATTGATTTTTCTTACCTCTTCAAATATCGCTGGAAGTGAAGAAGAGGAAAGCAATGGCTTTTACTGCTCTCTGCTTCTGTTTCAGTTTTTCAACTCCTGGAAGAGGGCTGGGCTTCCATCCCATCTTCCAAACTCTACATATATATAGATATAGATACAAATGCAAATGTATGTAGTTTGTGGGTTTCTCTATGTGTATGTATATGTACATTGGAGCAAAGTGCTGTTTATTTCCAGGGTCAGTGAAAGAAGGAGGAAGAGGGCAGCAGACATCGGGTTTGTGAGCAGCACTGGCAGGGAGCTGGCTGGGTGCCCTGGTGTCTGTTTTGGGCATTCTTCCTCCTGAAACGGGATTCATGCCTTCTCAGCTGAATTCACCATTTGTCTCTCTACCTTCTCCCATCCGGAGCAGAAAGAGAGGCTTGCCATGATTGCCAGCTGCCTGCTTTAGGGGTTCAGCAAGGAGTTACCACAGAACTAAACACGAGCCTTTATTTCTTTGTTCCTGGGTGAAGAAAAGGTGGCAAAGGGCCAGACTGGCATCTTTCTTCTGCAGTTTGGCTCATGCTACAGAAGTAGAAGCTGCTTAGCAGCGGGGCTGAGCAGGCCCCGATGCACAAATTAGAGCTCATCCGTCAGTCCCTTCTGGTCCAGCCAGGGCGAGGAGCCCTGTGGCCAAAGGGCCTCCCATTCGGGAGCCATCTGTGCTGAGCACCAAGCTGCCGCGGCTCTATTTATATCCTTCTGTGGCTCAGCACCCTCTGGAGTGCGGTTCCAAAGCTGCTGATTGGATTCCTCCTTTCCTTTTGTGGGAGCTAATTCCCCAGATTGATTAATTGCCACTTGTGGGGAGCCCGCCTGCGGCTCCCTTGCTCACTCTCCACGTACTGCCTGCTGACTCTTCTTTGCCCAGGCGCCCTCCTCCATCCTGTGGACCTGGGTACCAATGGGATGGGATCAGATGAAGCTAGGCAGCTTCAGATTCCTGGGTTCTAGGGGCACTCTGCACCCTCCTTCTCTTCCCCCAGTTCTGTTAATGTGGAACTGGCTGAGGCATGGGAATGAAGGTGAAAGGGGGGGTAGGTAGGGGCCTGGGCTCTGATCCTTTCTCTGCCAAAATCTTATCCTATTTCAAACTGTTAGCACCCAGAAGCTTCTGTGAGGTCATCTTCTGTGAGGGACTAAAGATGTATCTCTCTCTTCCAATAAGATAATGGTGCTGCCCAAGACAAGGCAGACGGCCCTGAGGGTGGTTGGGGGTGCATCTGGTCTCTCTTGTCCCCTCTTGCTGTGCAGGAGCCTACCCTTCCAGCTGCCTGAGAATAAAGGTGGCTATCAGGTTCCTTGAAGTATTTCCTTCTTGGTGCTGCTGTCTTGGTAGGTTTGGGGACATCTACCTCTCCCCAGTTACCCTCTTGGACATTGCCCAAGTCAAAGCACTAGGTGCTTCTGCGAGTTCATTGCAGTTGCCAGTGGCTCAGCCCAATGACCTAGGCAAGGTGGGGCCTCTGAGAGCCGGGAACCTGCTCCTTTCTGGGAGCTTCCATCTTAGGGGATGAGTTCTTCTTTGCTGCACAGACCCCGGTGCTTCCTTTCTCTCGCCTAGCGAATGGGGACCAACTCCACCCTTGGGATTCTGCCACACAAGTCACACAACCACAGTTCATTTCTGAATGTGACGGATTGTGGCAAAAGAAGTGGAAGGGGGCAGAGTTTCTGGCCCTTGTCTTGTTGACTGCCTCATTGTTCTGGGGCTAGGGTGGAACCTGGACTTTCTGGCTAATGCACTTCTCTGAGCATCCAAATCCACTTGACTACTGGGCAGCAGCTCCAGCGAAATGGGAGAGCAGAAATCGGGTGACTCTGTCTTCTTTTCTGAGGCAGCACTACCTCTGCCACCACGCCCCAATAAGTGATTCACGAGTACCTCTCCGGGGGCATGTGAGGGTGCATGTGGGGCTCCTACCGGGTCACTTTGTAGGCTTTGTCTGTACTCTCATGGAGTGTTGTTTCTCAACCATTGTGGATCCTGGCTGGAATGTGAGGCTGGGGTGGCAGGATGAATTAGGCCAACCTTTCTGAGCCCCGTGCTGGGAATTCTAGGCCCTGAGGTTACAGAAGAAGAGGAGAAGATGAAGCAGAAAGCGTTGCTTCTTTGGGATGTCATACAAGGCTGAGAGCCAAACTCTAAGCTGAGGTGCCTCAGACCATGGCTGTTTTCCCCGGGAGCCACCGTGAGCTGTTTTCACGGCTGACACGGGTGCTGGCTTCTTTCTTCTCTTCTTCCTCTGGCAGTGCCCTTCCCTCAGCTCATCAGGCCCAATGACTGGAGCAGTGCTTTTTGCTGGCCACTGGGTGGCAGCTGTGTCAGGATGTCCCCAAGGCTAGAGAAAGGACACAAGGCCAACCTGTCTCCTGACAACCTCAGACTCGTTTCTCCTCCCAAGAGGGCTTCCTTCTTGTGACTGTATCATTAGAGGCCAGCAGACTTCCAGCACCCTGGGAGCTATTTCATCCTTCCTTTAAGGACTGTGATGGAAATTGGCAGAATACAGTCCCCTTGGTCCATGTGATGAAGGGTAAAGATGTCATAGGTACACGCTTAAGTGCTGAGTGTGTGCACGTGTGTGCGGGTGTGATTGTGAATGTGTGCATGGTGGGATGTAGCCCTTTCTAGGGACCAAATGTCCTTTGTGCTCTGCCCCTGAACAATTGCAATGAGCACTCTTAAGCTTCCTAGGACTTTCACACTCCACTCTGTGGGAGATCAGATGTCTTCCAAACTTCCCCTTTTATGGTCTGGTAGCTTTGCAGGAGAAGTAACTCAGATAAAAACCTATTCCTGTGTCTCAGACTTTTGTCTGACCTTCATTCTGCATCTTGGCTGGAAACCACAGCTGTTTCAGGGTTAGGTGATTTGCAGACCAGAAAAAGGGTAAAAGGATTCTAGAAGGGGCTTGAGGCTGAAAGCACTTAGGGGGATCTGAGACTGCAATTATTTGGGGGAAAACATGAGCAATAAGGAGAAATAAGGAGAAGGCGAATCCTGTTTCTTGATTGCTGGCTGACCACACTGAGTGGGTTTCCTGGCTTGAGTGGGGTCATGTGCGTGGATGTCGTTTGTGGCCCCGGCTGAGCATATGCTGGTGACCTCGGCCACCACGTCTCTCAGCCTAGCTCCCTAGCACCTTTCCTCAAGAGATGGGGGTTTGAGAGGTCTTCTGAGATTCTGCTTTCTCAACAGACAGGAGGCTTCATCCCCAGGGTGGGCAGGCTCTGTGCCCCCTCTGAGCGACCTGAGTCCCATGACTGTGCTCTTGGGAGAGTCTCAAGCAGGGGTGGATTGGGGTGAGTAATTAGTAATATTTTTCAGTGCTCTCTGTCTTTATTTTTGATTTGAGATCTAAAATATTTGTGGTTGAACTGATTCCAGTTATTTTCCAATGCCCTTTCATGCATAGGAAACTGACTAGGGTTCAGATGTGGAATTTCTTGACTTTTTTTTTTTTGACAAGGTTGACAAAACAGAGGCTTTGGGGGAAACAGACTTCACAGAGCATCAGGGCGACTTTGCCACTCCCCAGGATTAGAATAATCCAGGCTGAGGTGTGCGTGACTGGAGCTGTTTCTTCCAATTTTGTTAGAAAAAGCCTTTTCGGGGGTTGGGGTGGGCTGGGGGAAAGAATTGTACATAAAGTACATTTTATTACTATGTAAAGAAATATAAGAAAAGCTAATGGTTAATCTTGGGCTTGCTTTGCTTGCATGTAAAAGAGCTTTGGGGGGTATCACAGGGATTGCTGGGGAGCAGTAGGAAGGAGTCAGAGTAGAGATGGGTGGGAGTGTGGGGGGGGTCCCCTGAGTACACCCCCACTGCTCCCTCTGGGAAGCGTGCACATTCTCACCAGGGCTTCTCCACCCAGCTGTGCATTTTTGCCTTCTCCAAAATAGAGGGAGGTGGCTCCGGCAGGCTGGAGGCTCAGAGCCACAAGGGGCTGCGCTTGTTGCTCTGGGGAGAGGGCCCAGGAGTTGTGTTAATGTCCAGATCTAGGCTGGCTAAGGTAACTGATGGGGTGGGTGTTTCAGGAAGGAGAGTCAGAGAGCCAGAGCATAGAGAGGAGGTCACATTCTTTGCCAGGTGTCTGTAAGGCTGGAAGGGGAATAGAGAGCTAGGTAGTAGCTGGGGGGAGTAGAAGGTGGGGATCCTGGGAGATGACAGTAAGACCAAAGCTAGGGGACATCAAGCCTTCTCTTTCTCTTTGGGGCACGTGATAACTTAGTTACCCCTAAGGGTGCGGTGTACAAGTGGGGGACTGTCCCAAGAAAATGAAGAGGAGTGATTGCCCTAGGGTGGGGGCAGGCCGGGGAGTGGTGGCAATGAAGGTTATTTTGGGGGGCAGGTGTGGAAGAGTAATAGAGTCATTGAGAAAATACTGTGGGCTGGAGTCTTGGAAAATAGGCCCAGATAGGATCTTGGAAGAGGTCTTGGTCCTTAGCTAGCCTTCCTTGCTTCTTCTAGAATTAACCTATAACACTAAGAGCCCAAACCAAACATGGACATATTTTTTGGATGTCTTTCAACTTTATCTACTTGATTTTGGGGGCTCCTCAGGCCCAAAGCTAGGAGACTTGTCTTGAGATTCCCTTCCTATCACTAGCTCCGTGTCAGTGGAGAAGGAAGAATCATTCTCATGAGCTTCGTGCATTTTTTCTCATAAGTGGAAATGGCAGGTGGCCTTTTCCTCCTCTTCCATGATCTCAAACTGTTCATAAGACATTGTTGCTGGTGATGGAGAGGAGAGACTAGGGCTTGGCTTTTGCATTTCTCACCCTTCGTTCTTGAGTTATAGAGACCGCTTTCAGACCATGAAGCTACGCTTGGCTTTATACCTAGAGGTTTTGTCCTTACTTTCTCTTCCTTTGACAAGTTAGGGCCTCTAGTCTTGTTGACCCAGGAGGGTGAAAGAATTTCACCCTGAAATCAGACCAACCATTCCTCTATCCTCTTTGATGTCTCCAATTCTCCCTCCTTTCAGATCAAGGGGCAGAATTAAATCTCTTCTTCAGAAGAAGTCAATAAACCAAGGATCAAAGCCCAGATTGGACTTCAGCACCCTTAGCAACTTGATATTTGGTTAGGGGTATTCATACTACCCACCTCTTCTGACTGAGAGTGAATCCACACTGGTTTAATGCTTTATTTCTGGGACCCCCCTCTATACTTACAAATAAGTCTCATGAGCAAAGATAATATCCCCACCAGATATTTTGTGTGTTGGGTTGTGGGGAGGGTAGAGTGTTTTCATGACCTCATTTTAAGCTGATAGAATAATTCTCAATAGATTGAGTCTGATCCAAAGACATCCCCTTACCCTAAGGGTTTCTGTGTAGGGTAAATAAAAATTAAGCGTTAGGGCAAATATCATTAGTGGCTGGCCGTACATTATAGACGGAAGAGTCAGAGTATCTTGATTGCTAAATACTTTGGTATAACAGCAACCAGTAATTGAAATCACTTGGATATTCTCTTCTGTGGTGGGTCTGTAGTAGTAGTTAGGGTTTATGAAGAGGGCTGATGAAATAGTTGTCAGCTTTGGACCACTGGCTGGGAGAGCTAGATTGGGGAGTTAGAGTGGTATGAATTCGCAGCTCCTGTCCCTGATCCCTTGGCTATCTGCCTTTCCCATCCCACTAGATGGTGACATGAATGGCTGTCTGGGCCTATTGTTCTTTTGGGTCTTGAAATGTGCTCCACCAATCCCACCTCCCCCTGGCACTGGATTTCCTAGATTTATTTTAGGAACTAGGGCAAGCTCTCCCACTCCACCCCATATACACACGAGTTGGGTTCCCTTTCCTTCCTTCCCCAATTCTTTATGGCTCCAGGGATCTTGAACTTGTGCATGGTTTATGATGGGGAGGTGGTTGGGTGGGTAAGGGGATCTGGGAGGGGAGAAGGGTTGGGCTGGGGTGGGGGGACTTGCATTTTCAGCCTTAGAAATACTGTGAGCATGCTTTTGGGCATTGTGTGGGGCCTTCACATAAGTAGATGGAAGGGGCAAATGCCAACTCTCCTATTGGTGATGAGGGCTTAAGGGGCTTTGTGCTTCCTTTTGGCTTAGGGAATCTATGAGACCTTATTTTTGGTGGAGGAGAAAAGGCTTCCTCATGGTCATCTTGTAATCCTTGAAGGGACATTGTCAATCACTCTATCAACAAATATTTATATTGCCTACTGTGAACAATGAGAGGGCTGTCCTGAGTAGACAGTGTCCTGGCTGGGTCAGAGAAATGGGATTGTCTCACCTGTCCACCTGCAGCTACCAGCTTATCTCCCTGGTCTCTAACACCCAGCCAGCTGTCTATTCTGTGTTCCTTTCCTGGGCTCAGGAAGTAAGAGTATATGTATGTGAGTTTGTGAGTGGTGCATGTGTGTATGTGTTTATGGTGTGGTGTGGTATGTATGTGTTTGTGTGTGGTGTGTGGGTGTTTGTGTCTGGCATGTTTGTGGTAGTGTATGTGTGTGTGTGTGTGTGTGTGTGTGTGTGTGTATGAGATTGGTAGGGACACACTAATTTGCCCCAGTAGTATCGGGCCTAGGAGACCCTCTTTTTGGTTGACTCTTTCTTTGCCAGGCAACTTCTGTTTTAGTAAGAGGGTGAAATTAGTGATGTACCATGTTTAGTGTATTTTTTATGGAGATTGCATATAAAATTATATAAATATATATAATTTGTTCTATTTTAAGGTGAGAGGGGAACTTATGTTGGGGGGGATGGGCACAAGGATCAGATGCAATAGTCGTGAGAGGGAGGCTTCGGGCAAGTGGGACATCTGGGGAATGGGACATGGGAGGGCAGGAGACTAAAGCTGGGCAAGAAGAGCAGGGGCTCATGCCCTCAGCACACATATATAAATAGACAGAAAACCTATATAAAGTCTATCTAGCTAGCTTATCTATATATCTATATATCTATATGAAGTCATAGTTTGCTTTATTTTTATACCTGTGCTTAGAGATGTTTTGAACAGGACCACCTTCCCCAGGTGGTCTGGGGTACTAGCTCATGCCTTGATGCCCACTCCGTCCCCATCCTTCCCCCATGCCTCTTCCTTTGAGACTCTCTCTGTTCACAGTTGCTTGGGTCTTTCTGATGGAAATGTGTATATATGAAAATTTTAAAAATAACAAAACAAATAATCCACTTGTAGAAAGGACAAGTGAGCTGAAGGTTGTGGGGAGCTACTGGATCTGATAACCCCAAAGAATCAGCATCCACAGCATCTCTTGTTACTGGAAGGGGACACTGTGGCTTGAAGGCTTTGGCTCAAGTCCTTAATGTAGTGAGGATGAAGAGGTGAAGACTCTGTGAATCCATCTCCGTATTGCTGTGGGTTGGCACCCAGTTCTCTGAAGGAATCTGGCTCAGCAGCGTTAGAAAGGAGAAGGTCAAGATTACCTAGGGGCTTACAACAGTACCTGTCCTGGTTTGTAGCACTTTGACTCAAGCACTCTTGGAAGAGTTGGTGGTGAGAGGGAGCCTCGAGAGAGCTTTGTGAAGAACAGCCTCTGCAGATACAGATGGAACCAGTGTGAATATGATATCTAGTCTAAATATATCATATATGCTTTTTTCAGTTATTATTTAATTGGAAATAAGGTGCCGTTGGAAATGGAATGATGCAATCCTGGGATGCTGAGTGGAGGATGAAGAGGGAGAGAAGAACTTTGGGCATGATGAGGAGGATGGGGCCGGGTGGAACCTCCTTCTGGCACCTGGCCAGGGACTTACAGAACTGAACAATGTATCAAAAGAGTTTGACCCAGAACTGGAGATTCTGGGGAGTAGGAGCTCACTTACATTTGAGCAGGAAACTTTGTGTGCCCTGGAGAATACCTCTCTGATAATTCAAGACCTCACATGTGCTGCAAGGGCCATGCACCTTGCAGCCTCAGCAATCGTCTCCTGGGTGCTAGCTCTTTCTTCTGAATTGCCAAGAGCTCAGAGTGATGTGTTTGAAGCTGGTGCAGGGCCAGATGGTGTAGGCAGCCAGGAGAGACTCATGGCTGCAATCTCTCTGCTCTCATTCTGCTCCTCAACTGAAAAAAGGCAATACTAACCCCTCCTCCCCAACCAAAGTGTCATGTTATCCAAGAGCTTTTGTCTTATGGAGTTTGATCATTAGAGGGACTCACAGGCCTCAGCTATGGAAGGGCTCTTTTGGGGGTATTATGGGAAGAGTGGGTTGGGGTGGAGCATGAGTCTGCCTCCTGACCCTTCTGCCCCTACAATGTAGACCTTATGGGGCCCTGCCATTCACTCAGGCACTCTCCTTGAGTCCCTGGGATTGCATGCTCAAAATGCTTCTCATTTCCCAAGGAAATGAGGAAACTAGGCTCCATCCATGCAGTACTAGAAGGGCTCCAATACTGGGTCAACTGGCTGTGCGTCCATCCTTGGCAGGTGACTAATCTTTCCTCCAGTCTTCTCAGGAGGCCAAAGCAGGATCCAGCCAGATGTTTCTTGTAATATTTTTCAGGGAAGCTGGGCAGGAGCAAAAGCAGCACATTCTATGTCCCTCCCTGGCTTGTAACCCCTCCCAACCTACCAAAGCCTCCATGCAAAGAGAGCTTTACATTCCTGTACTTTTGGCTCTCAGAGCAACCCTCCTCCCTTTCTCTATAGGTGCTGTGACACTTCTGGTACACATGCATGAGCAGAATAAATCACTTCAGCATCACAGGCCCCTCACAGGGTTAGTAACCCCACTAGGTCTAGGTTACTCTAAAGCTCTACTTCTTTCCACATTAAACCCAAGGCTTGATCCTTAGAAACCTCAGCAGCATCAAGGCATAGGAGATCAAAAGAGTCAGTGACCTGCGCATTCTCAACCCATTCCTCAACCTCCAATTGGACTCTTCATTTATGGGAGGAAAAGTGAAGACAAGGGACATAGCCCCTACCTTGAAATTTTGGAGCTGGAGGGGATGTCATGCTTACCTCTACCCTTTCCATGATCCTGGCGATTAGCCCTCAGAAAGATGGTGACAATGTCGACATTGGAGGGGAAAGGATAGGTAGCACAGCATAGATCTTCAGTTTCTGAAGAGCCAGCCCTTCAGAAAGGCTCTTAGGCAAAATGGACTGAGATTTGATATGCAGAGTAAGCAAAATTTCCTGTCCTTGAACCTCTCAGTTAATGAGACAGGTTGGTGGGAAGGGTCCTCTGATTAGGCCTTTGAGGCCCATAGCCACTACCAGGAACATGAGCTGTTCCATATGCTTGTGCCATGCTCCTTTGTCCCCATGTAGTGGAAAGGATATTGAATTTTGATGCTTTTCCCTCTTGGTAGGTGATGGAGGAATCTATAGAGTTGTTTTAGTTTTGCTACCTTTGTCTGCTATACAGAACAAGAGTTTGGAGTAGAAAGATTCACTGGGAATTGCTGACCCAAGGATTGGTGAGGGCCATATCCTTTTCCTCTTCATCATCAACCAATAGTTTGGGGAAGAGGGGTTTGTCCATTGCTCTTTGGCTTTTTGCTAGGCCCTTCTGCTTCTCTTTGCTATAGATGTTCGTGTTGAGCTACTTTGGGCAATATGAAAGTAGGAGGTGGGGGGATAGGAGAACCTACACAGCACACTCCCCATCCGTAAGGGGTTGGCCAGGATATTGGAGTCTGAGGGCTCTTGCGGTGTTTAGTAAACTCCCAGTGCAGTGCCCAGGGACTGGGAGGGGACGCTCTGGAATGATCCTGATTACTGGAACTTTAGACTGAGGTGTTCAAAAGGGAATGGTTGGTTTAGGGAAGCATAGCAGTTTAAAGCTCCATTACCAAGTTGCATACATCAATCTCAAAAGATCTTAATGTCTTATTTAGATTTAATTTCTGATCTACCATTTGTGGGGCCAGAGACTGAGGGTGTGGATGGGGTATGCTTTCACCACTTGCTCCTTCTTTTCCACAGCCGCTGACCTGAAGGGACCACATCCGGCTTCATGTCAGTGACACTTCATTCCTTTTATCTTCAACTTTTTCTCTTCTACCATGAGAGATTTTACCATCCTGGATATAATTCTTCTATCGCACTCCTGGAGGCAATTTTGTATGAGTTTCTTTTCCCCATTTTACCCAGTAGTCTGTAGACATACAGAGGGTGTGGGGGGGTGACTAGACAGTGTGCATGGGGAGGGCCCTGATGCTACCTCCCCAAGACCTCTTAAAAACTCCGTACCTCCAGATGCCCAGTCGCTTCTTGCATTAGTTCTTTTCCAATGAATCTGGATATGACTATCAGTTTCGTCATGGGAGTTCTTGCTCTCATTTCAAACTCGTTTCTCCTTCTTCAACTTTCTTTGGGGGTTACCCCCATCCATGCCAGGTCTTCTTGTGAAGATTGCTCAAACCTCGTTTCCATTTCTTGAATGTTGAGTATTACAATGTAACTGCGCTAGGGTGCTTTATGGTGCTGTTCTTGAAGAGGCCAGCTGGACTGAACCTCCTTCGTCCCACTGGTTCCTTAAATCTTGCTGTATTTTGTCTTATATTTGATTTTTTTCCCTAGGGGTTTGGGGTGGGAGATGTAGGGGTGGCTTTTGTGTTCTCTCTCTCTCTTTTCTCTATGTATGGACTGGTTAAAGTCAGTTCTCACAGGCAGCTGACTTCATGGTATTGGTTGGCTGACTTTGGTTAACTATTAAAGACAAACCAACAAATTGTACAGCTGCACACAGAACACCTTTGAGTGTGAATCTGAATGGCAACTAGAGGCTTACTTTTTGAACTTCAGGTATGTAACTCAAAAGTAAATAAAAACACTATTTTTTCAGTAAGCTTTTTTTTTTCTTCTAAGAGTTGACTTAGAAATCAAACTACAAGAACATTAAATTGGTGCTGTACCAAAGCCTTATATGAACATACTCTACACTCTATGTCACCTGTCTCTGGTGAGCTCCCTGCTCTGTCACCCTCTTCTCAAAGCCTGGGAATGCCAGCGTGTGCCAAGCCTAGGGCTGGGTCTTAGGGACCAGAGGGCCAAGGGGGCCCCTTGGAGCAGAGATGATGGTGAAGATGGGACACCATTCTGCTTCCTGAGTAGACTCTGGAAGGAAACCAGGCATTTGTGTGCATGCGTGGGGGCTGGTGTGTGTATGTACTTAAGTGTGTGAGTCTGCTTACAGGTGCACAATGCCAAAGTGAATCCACTAACTGGAGGTCTGAAAGGGAGACCCAGGTTGGCTCTGGGAGTGGGTGGTTGTAGTGAAAGGCACATCCTCTCTCCTGTTTCCTGTCTCCTCCCCTTTCCCCTGTCAGGGAGTGGAGGTGTATGGAAACAGCTACACTCCCAACCAGGTGCTTTTTCCTCAGTCTCCAAACTCTAAGCATTTAGAAAGGGCCGGTCCAAGAGCCAGGCACCTCCCACCACCAAATCACAGACTGCCAAGGCGGGGAAGAAGCATTCTCCTCCCCAGCTCTTGCTTTCTTGGGGAAGGGGCTTCCTCCTGCAGGGTCCCTTGACCTCCCATTCCTGGGCCTGGGCCTGTTCTAGCTGCCACCCTCCAGGTGGGCTCTGAATGGCTCTCCTACCCCTTCTTCCCTATCCACAAAGAAGACCCAACTGGAGATGACCCTAAGCCACGCCTGCTCTGTGGCCCTAAGCAATAATGCCTGCCCTGGTTACCAAGGCCAGTGACTCCTTTGGCCTTAGACTCTTGCCACTTAAAAAACTGAGTGACACCCCTAACTCAATTAGGGAGAGAACCTGCAGCCTGTCATGGTTTGGGCTGCCATGCCAGGCTCCACTCGCTGGTATTTTCAGGCTTACCGGATACTAACCAACTCATCGCCAGTAACACTGCATGTTCATGTAGTGAGTTAAAAATCAAAACGAGCAGACATGCACATAAGCAAACAAAAAGGAAAAAGAGCACATCAAATGACAAGATGTGTAGCCAGTGAAGGTATCCTGGGAGTGTTGCAAGTTAAACTGATTAAAAGAGGTTTAGTATTTAATTGCTCCTCATGTAACATTAATCTGCTTCAGAAATGTTTTGTATTTTGATATAAATAAACATTTGCTAAAAAAGTTCATTTTCTGATTTTTATTTCTACCTAGAAAATATTTTCTGATGTTATTTAATCTCACCTCTGGCTTTAGGTCTTCCTAATCAACCCATTTTAAACTCATGGCTCAACGTGATTCTGAAAGGATTTCAGGCTTGGAGATGAAGGAACTACTCTTCATTCATTGAGCAAATATGGATTTACAGTCCATTATGTGTGAATCACTGTTCCATTCGCTTGAGATCCATCCGTGAACAAGACAGATAAGGTTCCTGCTCTTCTAGGGCTGATATTCTAGTGGGAGAGACACAGACAATAAGCAATTATCGCAATAAGAAAATTGCATAGAATATAATACGGGGATAAGTGCTTTGGGAAAAAAAAGAGCAGGATGGGGCAGGTGGGGTGCAGGAGGGTGTGGGTTGCAGTTTAAATAGAGTGCTCAGAGTGGGCCTCCCTGGGGATGACACTTGAGTGGAAACTGAAAGGGATCACTTATCTCAGTGTCTAATGCACATCAAGTTCTTCAACTTTGTAGATTTTTTACAATGCCTGAAATAGTCAGGAACTAGGAGAAGATATGCTGACTCTTCAGTTATGTGATGAAGATAGTGTTCTGTTTGACTCTGTCTTTATCTGAATGAGCCCCCTACTCTAACAGAGGCTGGCCCTGGGCAAATTTTCACATGCAAGAGTCAACAGTGCAAGGACTCTTCTGTGATTGAATTGTGCCTTTCCTTTCCCTTGAAGGGATTAGCACCTCTATTCTCTCATCTCCAGCTGGATTTGGTGAAGCTGACTGCCTAAATCAGCACACTTCCCTCCCCTTATCACATCGTCTTTCTTGTTTCTTGGTATCCTCTCTTCCTTTTTTTTTTTGTTTTGTGAGGAAGATCAGCCCTGAGCTAACATCCATGCTAATCTTCCTCTTTTTGCTGAGGAAGACTGGCTCTGAGCTAACATCTATTGCCAATCCTCCTCCTTTTTTTCCCCCAAAGCCCCAGTAGATAGGTGTGAGTCATAGTTGCACATCCTTCTAGTTGCTGTATGTGGGACGCGGCCTCAACATGGCCGGAGAAGCAGTGTGTCGGTGCGCGCCCGGGATCCGAACCCAGGCCGCCAGTAGCGGAGCGTGTGCACTTAACGGCTAAGCCATGGGGCCGGCCCAGTATCCTCTCTTCCTTATGTTCTATCTCAGCAATACTCTGGTTATCTATCAGCTTCTACTATGCTTGTTTTTAATTTAATTTGGTCTTTAGGTGGAGGGCAAATACCAAAATAGGATATTCCTATTTATGCTCACAGTTCAAAGTGAAGTAAACAACCAGCCCTCCTGCCAAACTAATAAAAATAGGTCCATCTACAAATTTAAAAACGTCTGCCATGGTGTAAAAAGTCTCCACATAAAATTCCCTAAAAGCCCTGAGATGGGGCTGTTATGCCAGGAGAGACTTCTAGGGTCATAGCTTTCTTTGGCCTCAATTGTCTGTCACAGTTCTCCTCCTTAGTTTCCATTCCTCTTTCCTCTGCCCTTTCTTTTTCTTAGCAGGCCATAATGAAAATCTTTTTGATATTTCTTATATACTCTAGTCTTAATTTTTAAAAGCAGATACATGGAGTGTTTTGTAGTCTCCTATTGACACATAAGTGAGTGTGGCCAGCATTGCCAACCCCACCCTGAGAAGGCCAACTTCAAACTCCTCTACCTTCCTGGGAGCAGTCTCCCAATCCTCTCATGGCCGTGGCTATTTGACAGGAGGAGCTTGTGGACCAAAGTAAATCTTTTTTGTTAGATTTGTCAGCTCTGTGGCAAAGCTAAGTTAAAAAAATTAATTAGTGAGGAAAGAATAAATAGTTTGGGTTAGGAGGCCCTTCCCTGTGTTAAACTGTGTTATTTAAGGGACTTTAACCTATGTTTAAAATTGGCCCTAACTTCGTGTTGACCCAGTGCTCCAAGCTTTAAACAATTCTTCCACATGTGTTTCATTTGGGGCTCGCAGTAATCTTACGGGGGAAGTAAAATAAGTGGTGGTTGTCTCTTTTTCAGAGATAGGATTGGGGGGTGAGAACCAACAAAGGAGCCAGCCCACCAATGTCCCTTCTTTCCTCTTCCCCTCCCCGGTCTCCCTTCTCACTCCCTCCTCCCATCCTCCCCCTTCCCCTCAGTCCATCTCTCCCTCCCTTCCCTCCTCCCTCCCTGTGCTCTTCCCTCCCTCCCTGCTCCTTCCCTCTCCCCCCACCCCCACTTTCTCTCCCATTCCATCTGTTCTTCCTTCCATATCCCTCCTTGTTCCACAAAGGCTTTAAGGCAGCAAGAAGTTGCCTAGAAAATAAGAACAGGCCTCAGACTTTAGTCCTGGTCCAGTACTTTTTCCCTTAGGCTTCCTTTCAGATGGACACGACCCAGTCCCAGGATACCTGTGTTCTGCCAGTGAGGTCATATAGCACTTTGAATCTGGAAAATGAGACTTTGGAACCCTACTGAGCAATGCCAATACATTTCTTAGTGGAAATTCAGTAAGTTACAGTGACGGGTGGAGCAGAGCCCATGTGACAAGCAAACTTCATAGGCTTTATAAACCTCAAGATAATACTGATTTCAGGGGTCCAGGCACCTCGCTTCTAGGTTCTGGGGAGAAACTGGGCTGCTTCTGGGGCAGTAAAGGCCCTTTGTCATGCAGACTGCATGGTGCAGAGTGTGCCTGAGTCAGGACTGTAAGCTAGCTCAGGTTTCCTTTTGTGTCCCCAGCCTCTCCTTTTAGGCCCCTTCCCCTGTTTCCATTGAACCCTTTTCCTATATAGTCAGCGGCCTTGTACCCTTCCGTCTACAAACCTGGTGTCAAAGAAGGATTTCAAGATGCTTCAGTTCCTTCATCAGGCAAGTGAGGTGGGCAGGATCCTTTCACCAGGACCGTAGATCCCTCTGCTCTTGAGAAACTGTGCCTTTCTCTTTTACAGCTCAGCCCCGGTCTATAAAACCACCTGCGTTTACAATGCTTTCCTCCCACCCACCTGGAAGGAAATCCTTGCTTTGCTTCTGCCATTTAGTAACTGATGAACTTGGGCAAATCACCTAGCCTTTCTGAAGGGGCTGCGCTTGCCAGCTTCCCTCCTTCCTAACACGCGGAGGCAGGCATGCATTCTCTAGTTGGCACATACTCTCAAACGCCAGGGGGTGCTGGTCAATCTCTCTCAGGGACTCCTTAGCAGCACCAGGTTGAACTGTAAGGTTCTGCACCTCAGCCAGCGGCCATTCCAAGAAGAGAGATGGCAACTCTCCTTCCTGCTAACAACCCCAATATCTATGATAGATTATTTTGGAGCCCTTATTTCATTTGACTTTGGGGGAGAAGCACACCCTTTCCACCCACATAAGGAGGAGAAGGACAAGACTCTTAGTATTTACAGGCACTCCTCATAAGGCAGTGACTCTGGACTTGAGGAAAGAAAACTCTTTCCTCCCCAGGCCTCTATCTTACCAGCCACAGAGGAGTGGTGAGGTGGTTCTAGGGCTAATGGTCCTGCTTCTTGGTAGGTTGTGCTGGAACTACCTGGCCCTCTTGAGAACTGTGGCTACCTCGAGAAGGAGAGGTACTTAGCTCCTATTTCTCCTCAGTTTGGGGCCTCAGTTGCCATTTGCAGGCAGCAGGAGTGTGCCTGTTAAGTGCCCCTTAACACACTGTTACACTTGCTCATTTTGTGTCTACCTCATTTGTGTGTAAGCTCCTCGGAGGTTGGGCCCTATCTGTCCTGTTCACTGTTGGAGCATGAGTGGCTATCACAAAAGAGATTTATTCAATACTCATTGAAACAATGACTGAATGGTCAGAAATTGCCTATTATATTTGGCATCATTTAGTTTGGAGGCATTGGTAACCTTGGTAAGAGTAGCTTCAGCAGAATAATGGGAGTAGAAACCAGATCAGAGTAAACTGAGGCATGGGAAACGAACAGTTAGAGACAATGTCTATAGACAACACTCTTGAGAAGCCTAGTGTTTTAAAATATAGTGTATTAACAGAAAATTTGAGGTATAGTAAGGCCAACAGATCAGGAGACAATTGTCATGGAAAAGATAGTTTGTTACTCACAGTTCCTAAGAGGAGGGGGTATATCATGCCATAAGGGGCCACATGGGGAAGCACCAGGGTTGGTAAGGAGGCAGAAGGAGGGGGGAAACTGTGGGCAGGAGTCTTTATTGTGGTTTTCATGGGAAGGAACAGGCAAGGCAGGTAAGCAGGCTTAGGATTAGCTAGGTTGAGTAACTCAGTGGGCTCTGGGATGTAGGGCTGTCCCTGGTTGTCACGTACCTGGCCCTGGGGTGATTAGAGCAGGAGGATAGCGGCCTGAAGCATAAGAGCCTGATAAGGTAGGTGGTTGGGGGTGTGGGCTCTGGATTGGTTGGTTTGTATTTGAAAACTGCGCTTGTGGGCAAGTTATCTATTATCTCTAGGAATTGGTTAATCCTGGGAAGGTCAGTCTCTCCAGGGTAAGCAAGGCCGCAGATGTTAAAGCGTCAGAATACAGACATAAAAACAAGGTTAATATTCCTTGTAGCAAAGGGGAGCAGAGAAATGGGATGGTAGCCAGTAAGGGC
The DNA here is from genome assembly GCF_057802395.1 of Ceratotherium simum simum. Classification (NCBI taxonomy): domain Eukaryota; kingdom Metazoa; phylum Chordata; class Mammalia; order Perissodactyla; family Rhinocerotidae; genus Ceratotherium; species Ceratotherium simum. The sequence continues at coordinate 84,810,518 of NC_141906.1, read as the reverse complement.
ATGATGTCACAAGGGCAGGATTTATTTGTTTTTAAGATGGGAGATGTTAAAGTATGTTTTTGTGCTGCTGAAATGAACCAATACAGGAAGAGACTGATGACACCAGGGAGAAAGGTGATAACAAAAGTAACAAGGTCCTTGATAAAATAACAGTAAAGGGGATCTAGACCACACATGGATGAACTGGCTTTTGAGAAAAGGTGAGATATTTTATCTTTTGGGACAGGAAGGAGGAAGATGCCAGGATGCCCTGGGAGTAGGATAGAGTTCTGTTCTCCTTTGATGACTTGTGTTTTCTTATGAAGTGAGAGACAAGGTTACCAGCTGAAAGGTCAGAGGGGTCATGGTGGTGGTGGAAAAAATATGAAGAATAAAGAGCTTACTAGAGAAATGCTAAGAATTGCTGGGTTGTTTTGTGCGTCAATTTGAGGTTGGTGATTATATATTGTGGGTTATCCAGAATTGTGGATTTTCTAGGAAAGTATGATGAGGAAGAGGGACAAGGTAGTTGAAGGAGATTAAAAGATAATGATCATAATAAAACATGTAATCTATGGTTGATGAGTAAATAAGATAGAACAAGACTGATAAATACAATTAAGATGATGGGTTCAATGGTTTGGAGTCTTGATTACTCATTTTTTTTGGAGAGGAGCAGTGTTGAGTCACTGTGCTTGAAGCATAGGAGCTTGTGGTCAGATCTTGGTAAGAATGTGTTCATAATTTAAAGGAAAAGAAATTCCAGTAATGACCAGGTCCGTGGTGTGAACATGGGAGTGGATGGCTCAAGTAGGATGTGAGAAAAGTTGACTAAAGATGAGGATCTCAAAGAACTAAGAGGCCAGGATGGTGGATGGACCACCCAGGTAGGTCATCCTTGAGAATGATGACAGAAGTTGGGAGAAGAGGAAGACTGCGAGGCAGGTGCTAAAACCTTCCATGAATGAAAGAGAGTTTTGATGATGGGAGATGTCAGCAACAAGGAGAAGGAGAAGGTGGTAGATTTAAAGGGCTTAAATCTCAAAGGAACAGGTTTAAAGTGAGAGAAATGGTCTGGAATCAGCAGACAGAGTCTCTGCTTTCCCATAGCCTACATTCTGGTGTAGGGAGCCAGCCAATCAACCAATCAATCAATTAATCCATCAATATTAGATTGTAATGGCTATTATGCAGAGAGAATGACTGGGTGACTGCTTTAGATTGGGTGGTTAGGGAAGACCTCTCCAAAATGACATTTAAGCCTTGTCTCATTGGTGACAAGAAGGGGCCAGCTAGGTAAAGTTCAGCAGAGAAGGTCATCCCAGGTAGAGGATGCAGTTAATGCAAAGAGTCTAAGGCAGGAATGAGTTTGGTACGTTTGAGGAACAGAAAAAGCAGTGAGATGTGAGTGTGCAGGGAAGGAGTGCAGAGAGAGGCAGAAGATAAGGCTGGAGTGGTAAGCCGGGGCTTTGTAAACTCCGAGGAGTTAGGGTGGTGGAAAGTTGTTGGAGAGTTTTAGGCTGAGAAAAGGCATGATCTGATTTACACTTTAAAAAGATCCCTCTAACTGTTGGTGGAGGGTAGACTGTAGGAGGATAAGAGCAGAAGCAAGGAGACTAGGCAGAAGACCAATAATATAGTCCAAAGTTGAGAAGATGGTGTTTTAGACTAGGGCAGTCATGGTACAGATGGAAAGAAGTGAGGCCAAACTGGGATATGTTTGTAGGGAAAGTTGACCAGCTTGCTGAAAGATCTGATGTGAGATGTGAGGGAAATAGAGGAATCAAGAATGACTCCTAAACTTTTTACCCAAGCGACTAAGAATGCAAAGGCTGGAGGAAGAGGACAAATGAAAGGGGAAGGAAATTAAGAGTTCGTTAACATCTGAAATGATTACTAAACATCCAATCAGAGATGTCAAGTAGGCAACTGGATATAAGAGTCTGGAATTCCAGAGGGAGATGAGGAATGGAGATATGGATGGGGGGATCATCCTCAGAGAGATGGTATTTAAATCCTAGGAAGAGAGGGTGGATAGAGAAGAGAAGGGGTGCGTAAGAGATGTACTAAAGCCGCTGAGTGAAGAAAAGTAAGATAAGTACAGAGAAGTGACTATTGGTTTGGACAGCATAGAGGTAGGTAACTGATGATGTGGGCAAGGGCAGCCTCAGTGGAATGGTGGAGACAGAAGTCCAGCTGGAGTGGGCTGAGAAAGTTAAGACAGAATTGACTAATCTAGGGCTAGGAGGCAGCGGGAAAGTTCTGATAACACGGGGGAATTTGCTGACCACTGAGTGGAAGTTTCCCAGGACATTGTTTAAAGGTTTACCAGCATAGTAGGTGCTGTAGTGTCCCACCTAGATCCCCTATACTGGACAGTGCATCCATCCTCCAGCTTCTTTGACTATAGCTAATGGCTCACAGGTTCCCCATCACTGGAGAAGTGCCTTTGACTGACATGAGCCTCCTTGCCAAGAGGTTATATACCCCTCCTCCAGGGTGACCCTCAGCCAGTGGCTGATACAGGGATACAGAAGGCCACCCCTGCCTTAAAAGGTGCACCTCTATGGTGATCTCCATGGACCAAGCCAAGGCTGGAATTCCCCTGAGACCACATTTTTCTTTCCCCAATCCTGTCTAGCTTTCCCTCACATGTTTTTTCCTGGAGAGTCTTTCTACCATATAGCACACACACCCAGCTGCCTGCCTCAGGCTCTGCATATAGGGAACCCATTCCAAGACCTGCTGCCAGGAGACTCTAAGGATGGAATTCTGGAGTGGGGCCCCTTGCCAACTCACTGGCAACAGGAACCTCTCATGGTGGTAGGTGCATGTGCTAACAGCGCAACTGCTAGGATATTACCTATGCTGAACAGAGGCAGGGTCCAGGTGAAAGGGATATACTGGTTCATAGAATATCTTATATTTGAGAGATACTGGAGAAAGAGTACTTATAGGAACTGTGGAGTTGGGCGGCTGTTGCAGGACGCCATTGTTGCTTTGAACAACAAAAATGCAGGATCAAAAATGCAGGCAATCAATCACCAGTTTAAAGCAAAGCGTGAGTCAAAATACTTCCTCGACAGCTTTAAAGAGACTGAATATCCTGCAACACATGGGCAGAAGAAAGCTGAAGACCAGATTCGGGCCTTAATTTTAAGAGTGGAAGAATTTTGGAGATGGCTGAATCTCAGCCTGGTAAGTCTCCTATGCTAAAGTCACGGCTCTGACAGGGAATGAGACGCTGTAAACTGGGACAGGAATATATAGATGAATGTGTTGGAAAACCTTGAACCTCTAGATTCCTCTGAAACCTCTGGTCCTGCAGAAATGGCCACTCCCTCTTGCTGGAAGATAGAAGCCACTCCTTGCATGAAGAACACGCAGATGCCTCAAATGAGGCAGATGTCTTACAAGACACTCTGACTTCCTCAACAGCTGCCCCATTCTTCTCTTATTACCAGACCAATAATGAGAATCAAACCTCACTGTGACCCTACTGGGCAACTCTTGAGTCTGCTGAGAAGACAGGGATTTCACCAAGGAGCTGAGGGCCTGGCTAAGGTGTACTGGGCAGGGACTTGGGAGAGTATGCCCAGGAGAGGATCCTGTGAGTGCTGGATCAAGGGGGCCAGAATACAAAACTCTCCATAGGAGAATTTGTTAGTGTGGAGCACTCTCCCATGGCACAGGATTTCACAATCTTGCAAGGGTCCTGGAAGGTGATTCTAGTAGCAGCTAGAATGGTTCTTGAAAGCTTGATGAAAGTGATGGCCCACATTAAATGACAAAGACGTGGGCCGGCCCCGTGGCTTAGCGCTTAGGTGCGCGCGCTCCACTGCTGGTGGCCCGGGTTCGGATCCTGGGCGCGCACCGGCGCACCACTTCTCCGGCCATGCTGAGGCCGCGTCCCACATACAGCAACTAGAAGGATGTGCAGCTATGACATACAACTATGTACTGGGGCTTTGGGGGGAAATAAAATAAATAAATAAAATCTTAAAAAAAAAAAATGACAAAGACGTGTCAGAACTCTATTGCAGAATGTGGAAGAAGGGATCAAAAGGCTGAGAGAAGTGGACGTGCTAGAATGGATCTGCTCTATAAAACCAGAAAACCCACCAGCTGACTGTGGTTTTTGATTGGGTTGGAGGACTCACCATTTGCCCAGGAGATAAAGGATGTGTTGGTGTGAAGGGGACGAGCGTGGAAGAGAAGATCAGCAGTGGCTGTTTTCCATGGGCTGGTGCTTGAACGTGCCGTTACAGAACTGAACATCTACCAAAAACCAACAGAAGGTATTATTATTAATGGTGAAACGTTGGAAGCATTCTTTCTAAAGCCTAGAATAAGAAAAGAAATAAGACATCAATTCCATTATGAAAGTGTACTGGAAATCCAACTGGTATAAATAAAAAAGTAAAAAAATAAGAGGTTTAAAAATTGGAAAATAAAACAATACTTTAATTGTTCTCAAATAATATGAATAGCTACATAGAAAATCTGTGAGAATCTATGGACAAACTATTAGAAATAGTGACAGAACTAAGCAAGATTGCTGGATCCAACACGAACGGCATTTCTTTATACCAGCAACAGAAAACGTAATTTAAAAGGTACCTTTATAATAGCAATGACAACAACAACAAAATAATATACAAAGGAATAAATCTAACAAAATATGGGCAAGACCTTTATGGATCAAATGGTCAAATTTAATTGAAAGACATAAGAGGAGGTCTAAATAAACGTGAAGTGCAGACGAAGCATCCCTCTCTCCCTGTGTTGGTGGCTGGATTTTTCTAATTGTTCTTTTCACTGAGGACGTGGTCCTTCAGGGGTCCTGGTTTTCTGTGGCATGTCGGCACCAACACTCTGTCTCATGCAGGCCTAAGACTTATGTCTTGTGCCTGGGTGTTAAAACGTCAGCTCTTTAGTTACAGGATTGATGCTTCCCCTGTCCGCCTCTCCCTCCCTATAGCTGAGGTCAACTATAGCATCCGCTCAAGCTTAGGACTCTGGTTTCCAATTCCCTTTTAATTTTTGGCTACTGGAAATTACCTATACTTTCAAATAAACTTAGCTATGCATTCAGAAGTATGCTTGCTTTATTTTATTCAGCATTCTGGATTTTTGAGGCAGGAAGTTTTTGAGGTTATCTAGTTGGCCTTGTTACCAACACTGAAAATCTTCAATCTTTGTCTTTATTTGAAGTATACTGTTTTCTTTTTTCTAAGTAGCATATTTGTAAACACATTTCTTAACTCAATCTAATGGTGTCTGTTTTTCTAAGAAGCATACAGTTCATTCACACTAACAACTGCTATACTTTATATAGCATTCTCTTATTTTATATTTTTTATTCGTTTTATTTTGTGGTTTTCTGATTTTCCTTTTCCTTATTTTGCTGGTTTGCTATTTATTTTTCAGTTGCTCTTTATTGCTGTCTTACCCCTTTATTACATTTGGGAGTTTCACTATTGTTTGCCATTCCATTAATGATTGTGTTCCCTTTGCTAGTACTCAATTAAGTCCATATTTCCTTCACCACCAGTAACTGATAATAAATGCCAACCTCTTCCCCCACCAAGACACTCGATTATCTGACTGCTTCCCACACCCTGCATGAGCTGAGGCTTTAGGACATTTTCCCTTCCCTACGTTCTTCCTCCCCAACCTGAAATGACACCTTTGAACATTTTTACTTCTCCCACCTCATCCTAATACCTAGGTTTTGCTGAGAGAGTTTAGTACATTTATTATAAGCTATTATTAGAATTTATCTTGCCATAAGTCTCTTCTAGTTTAAGAATCCTTATTTCTTAGATTATGCATTCTTGGATGCTCATTTTCAATATATATTTGACTACACGTGTATATAAAATTATATCCATGAATGCATATATGTACGTCTTTAAGTATTTGTATATATTTATTCTTATCACTTTCTTTTCTCCATCATCTTATATCTCAAAGTCTTTGACTTGAAAAAATTTTTTCAGAGTAAAATCTCTCCTCAAATTCTTTTCTTAGATAGATTCATAGGTGATAGAGTCTCTGGACCATGCATATCTGCAAATATTTTTCAACTCCTTATGATAGCAACACAGCAGCAGGGGGTTTTCAACCCTTTTGCAAGGCACCAAAAGGAAACATCTCAGCTCCTGATCATCTCTTACTCTTCTAGGCTTGGGGTGAGAGAAGACTCAGCTCACGGTTCAGCTCTTCCTCTGCTCCTTGGGCTATTATTACCTTCCCTGCACACTAAGGTTTCTCCAGGATCCACCAAGTTATTCACCTGACCCTGGGATTTTTTCCAACACTTGTCCCTAATTCACTGTTGCAAAGGAAGAATAGATGGAGCCTCATACTAAATCATGAGTGGTTGACACTGCTTGTGAGAACATGGCGAGAGGGATGAGCAGGGGGCCAAGAATAGAACCCTGGGAAACACCAATGTGTAAGAGGCAGGCAAAGAAATGGGGACCTAAGAAGCAGACCTAGAAAGATAGGTCAGAAAGGGCAGAAGAACCAGGGAGTAAAGAGTCTCAAGGAGGAGGAAGTGATCCGTAGGGTCGAATGCAATAGAAAGGTCATGTAAATATCACCTGTATGTCTTCACAAGCTGGAGTGAAAATTGCATTAGCCTTCCATTGAAACCATACATTTCAATGACTCCATGTCACATTTGCCAAATAAACAGGAAGGATGCAAATATTACTGCTGTGCTCTATAGCCTAGAGAAGGTCACATATTGCATACATAAAGTGCCAGCTCCTTCTGTTGTATGCGTTTGTTTCTGTTTCCTGAGATTCAGTTCCTAGAATCTCAAAGAGTGGGGATCAAGGACTCTCTCTATCTGCCCCCTCCACTTTGCCTCAATATAAACCATTGGATGTGATTAGATAAGTAGAAGGAGCAGCACCCAAGTCCTAAATGTAAATGGACACACTGAGATGGAGAGGGGAGCAATGAAGAACGATACCATACTATATCAGTTAGAGTTCTAACAGGAAACAGATAATCAAAGGAAGGTTTATTTATAAAAGGCTATTTTCATAGATATGGAAGGGGTATAGGAAGACCATGTGGGATAGTGCAGGAACCCAGGGCAATTAGTGACTGTTTGACACTATCCTAGGCCTGAAGGCAAGAAGGGTAGAGGCCACCATAATTGGGAAGGAGAAGGAGTCATATAGAGCAGGTCACCTTGAGAGGAGCAGTGACAAGTGATACAGCCAGACCCAGATGACCTCACAGGTATGGAACCAAGGGAGTAAATATCTTGATCTCATTCTCCTTTCGCCCTCTAATCTCCTGACAAGGATTCCCACAGGCTGAAGCCAAGTGGAAGCCAGAGGGTACAGGAGTACATTGATATAACCCATACAGTGGAGAAGAGCAGGGAGGAGAGGGTTGGAGAATGGATCTTGAGTGGGCAATCAGAAAATATCTGGCACAAGCGTTATTCACAATAGCCAAGACTTGGAAGCAACCTAAGTGCCCATCAAGGGACGAATGGATAAAGAAGATGTGGTATATATACACAATGGAATACTACTCAGCCATAAGAAACGATGAAATCCAGCCATTTGTGACAACATGGATGGACATTGAGGGTATAATGCAAAGTGAAATAAGTCAGAGGGAGAAGGTGAAATACCGTATGATTTCCTTCATTAAGTAGTAGATAATAACAACAATAAACAAACACATAGGGACAGAGATTGGATTGGTGGTTACCAGAGGGGAAGGGGGGAGGGAGGAGGGTGAAAGGGATAATTCGGTACATGTGTGTGGTGATGGGTTGTAATTAGTATTTTGGTGGTGAACATGATATAATCTATGCAGAAATAGAAGTATAATGATATACACCTGAAATTTTTACAATGTTATAAACCAATGTTACTGCAATAAACAAAAAATTAAAAAAAAAAAAAAGACCTTTGAATCTGCAAGCAAAAAAAAAAAAAAAAAATCTGGCACAAACATGACCTGCCTACAGAATGTATGACTTAGATGTATGCTCAACTAACGTGTTCTGACACATAAAATAAGAACCAAAAAATGCATGTTGGGTTTGGCAATCTTAGAACCCATTGGCAACCTTGTTGAAAACAGGTCTAGTGGAAAGATCAGGAGAGAAAATCAAATTGCAGTGACTTGGGTTAAAGGGGGAGATGAGGAAATGAAGAGAGTGAGTGATACAGACTCGTGCAAGAACCCTGAGATGATATGGAGAGATCTAGGATGAACTAGATATAGGAGACTACTGGATGTAGTAGATGCCCTCAATTCTTTACCCCTTCTGTTTTTCAAACCCTTTGCCATGTAGCTTTCTAGATCCTTCCCTTTCTGACTCTGGACCTGATCAGGTATCTCATCTTGCTTTGGCCAATAGGAGGTCAGCAGACGTTACACAAGCAAAGGCCTGAATGAGCAGTCTGTGACTTTTGGCTGACTCTATTGTGCTTCTGCCATTACCAGGAGAATATTCCCGTGGTAGCCTGCTGGAAGATTATTGAGATATGGAGCAGAGCCACATTGCTTTAATTGCTCCAGTTGGAACCAGCCTATGTTAGAAGCCGGGGAAGATAAGCTGATCCTCAGATATGTGGGTGAGCCTAGCTGAGGTCAAGAGAGACACCTAGCTGACACCTAACTGATTCCAGATAGATAAAGAATAAACACTTATTATTATAGCCACTGATGTTTTATAGTTGATTTTTAATGTAGCATTATTGAGGCAACCAATAACTGATGCACAGGGTAGACTGATATTCTTAATAAACTCCCAAAGGATAGAATATCTAAATGTAAAAATTTTACCTTCACAGGTACTCAATGAAGACACGGATAAATTCCTATATCTTTTGGGTTGTGGGGAGAAAACTTTTTTACTATGACTTAAAATCCAGATGCAATTAAAATATTAAAAAATTTGACTACATAAAAATTAGGAAAAATTTTACATGGCAAAAAGGCCGTGTAAATCATGGCCAAAAGTGAAATAAAAAGTGCATAAGCAAGGCCAAAGTGAAAAGCGATAAACTGGGAGGAAATGTGTGTAACAGCATAGGTAGAGAGTTAATAACCTGATATATAAAACCTCCCCAGGATCAAAGTAATAGAATTAAATACTCAATAGGTAAATGGGGAAAGCATGTGAAGAATTCACAAAAAATATAAATGGCTCTTAAATGAATAGATGCTCAATTTTCCTGATAATTACAGAAAGGCAAATTAAACTACACAGAGATATCATTTCTCATCTAACAGATCAGCAAAAGTTCAAAAACTTGATAAACCACTCTTGGTGAGGCCCCGGGGAAACAGGTATGTGCACATATTGCTAGTGGAAGTAAAAATGGTACAAGCTCATGGAGTGAAATCTGACAATATTTAACAAAACTACAAACATAGTACACATTGAAGCAGCAATCCTGTCTCTATGAATTTGCCCTGAAGCTACACCTCCAACAACAAACAACAAATATGCCAGGGTTATTTATTGTGGTATTATTTCTAATATCAAAATATTGGAATTGCATGTTCACAAAAGACAGGTTCAATAAACTACACAATGTAATGCTATAAACTATAAAAAGAATGAGAAGATCTTTATGAAATCATATGGAGTAATTTTTATGATATATTGTTAAATAAAAAAAGGTACAAAGAATGTGTATATATACACTTAGTATTATTAACTATTGCTGCATAACAAATTACCCCTAAAATTAGTAGCTTTAAGCAACAATAAATATGTATTATCTCAGTTTTTTTTAACAACCTTATTGAGACATAAGTGGTATACAAAAACCACACACAGTTGATGTATACAATTTGATAAGTTTGGCCATGTGCATACACCCATGAATCCATCCCCTCTAAAAGTTTCTTTGTGTCCCTTGGTCTTTTGTTTTTGTGATAAGAACACTTAACAAGAGATCTACCCTCTTAAATTTTTTGAGTGCATGATCCAGTATTGTTGACTGTAGGCCCTATGCTGTACAGTAGTTCCCATCTTACAACTGAAACTCCATACCAATGAAACAAGAGCTTCCCATTTTCCTCTTCCACCAGCCAGCCTGGGGGAACCACTGTTCTATTCCCTGCTTCTGTGTGGGTCAGGAATTTGGGAGAAGCTTAACTGGATGGTTCTGGCTTAGGGTCTCTCATGGAGTTACAGCCAAGATGTTAGCTGGGGCTACAGTTATGAAAGCTTTCCTGGGGCCGGAAGATCTGTTTTTGACATGGCTGGCGTATTGATACTGGCTGTGGGTGGAAGGCCTGTTACTCTCCACATGAACTTCTCCATGGGACTGCTTGGATGTTCTCCAAATTCCCCAAGATAGAGCAATCAGAAAGACCAAGGCAGAGGCGGCAACATCTCTTATAAACTAGCCTTGTGTTCATACAGTCCAGTCATATTCAAAGTGGGAGGAGGCTATACAAGGGCATGAATACCAGGAGGCAAGGATCTTGGGGGTGCATTTTCAAGGCTGACTAGTGTGTATGTGTGTGTGTGTGTGTGTGTGTGTGTGTGTACATGCGTGTACACTTTTTGAGTAAGAAACAAGGAGAAATAAGAATAGATTTTAGAATTTCTGTTTCTGGGTTGGATGACAGCAGCCTAACTTTAAAAAGCCAGATACACTATAAAAGTGTATTTAAAAGATCATGTAAGATGGAGATGTACAGGTACATCAAGTACACAGAGATCATGTAAACAGGAAAGAAGAAAAGAATTAGAACTCCAGAGAGAGTGGAGCTCTTCTGAGGAAAGCTGATCATTGCCAGTGATTTTCTTCTCTGGGGGCATTTATTGATTCTAGGCCACGCCTTATGTTTAGTTTTGGCCCCCCTCAGAGGGACTCTACTGGGAGAAGAGAAATCAGGAAGCTTTAGGGATCACACAGAACTGGTGTGACAGACTGGAGACTCAAGGAACTCCAAATGTATGGTATGTTCTTCCCGTAGGATATTTTTCTGAGACGGAGCTGTGCATGGGAGGCTGGGGAGCTGGGCCAAGGACTTGGAAAAGGCAGAGTAAAATATTTTGTAATCTCATGGTGCTAAGAAGACTAAGTCCTGCTAGAGAGAGAGGCCTCCTCAAATACACGGCCTGCCTTTTCCTCAAGATATTTATCAGATTTTGAAACTGCATGGGGGAGGGAGCCTGAAGAGCTGCACTTAATATCTTCAAAGGGCACAACTAACTTTCTAGCAGAAAAATATATTTAAAAGCAGACTGGACATGGCAGAAGACAGGGCTAGGGAACTAGAAGGTAGGATAATAAGAAATATCCAAACTGAAGTGCAGAAACAAAAAAGAAAGAGGAAAGAAAGGAATGGAACAAAAGAGACATGTGGAATACAAACAAAAAGGTCTAATATACATATAACTGGATTCCCAGTCAGAGAAGACAGAATGAATGGGCAGAAGCAATATTGGAAGGGATAATGTCTGAGAAATTTCCTAAACTGGTGAAAGATATCCAACAGATTCAAGATGCTCAGTGAATCACAAGGAAAATAAATACAAGGGAAAAGACACTAAGCACATCTTAGTCAACCTGTTGAAAATCAAAGATAAAAGAAAAATCTTAAAATATTCAGGAAAAAACAACCATCATCTTCAAAAGAGCAACAATAAGGTTAACAACAGTCTTTTCAACATAAACAACGGAAGACAGAAAACAATGGAAATATTTTTAAAGTGTTGGAAGGAGCAGCCAACCTATAACTCAATAAACAATGGAATGGAATAATTAAAGATATTTATCTAAAATAAAATAAGGAAAGGATAATAAATAACAGATGATGCAAATAGAAAGAAATAAGATATTAATCTTAAAACTATCTAAAATATATTAACAATTACAGTGACTTTAAATAGACTAAACAATCCAATTAATAGATAAACATTGTCAGATTGGGGAAAAAACCACAATCATGCTGTTTATAGGAACACATTATATAAGTAAACAGAAAGATGAGAAGTAATAAAATTTAAAAATATATACTGTGTAATTACTAACAAAAAGAGTTACTATAGCTATATTAAATCAGACAAAGTCAATTTTAATGTAAGAAATATTAGTTTTGATCAATAGTGGTATTTAATGATGATAAAGTGGGCAATTGAATGAGATAAATCAATGCTAAATTTGTATGTACTTAAATAGCATACTTTCAAAATATATCAAGTCAAAATTGACAGAACTAAAAGAAAAAATAGACAAATGCACAATCGTAGTTGGAGATTTGAACATACCTTTCTCAGTAATTTATAGAACAAGTTAAAAATTAGTCAAGATATAGAGGAATGGAACAACATGATCAACTCACTTGGAGTGACTGACGTATGTCGACCTCGGCACTCAGCAACTGCAGGACACATATTCTTTGTAGGTGTTTGTGGATCATTTACCAAAACAGACATCACGTAACCTGGCCCAGAACACTAATCTCAGCTAATTTCAGAAGACTGAAATCTGAGTATTTCTCTGACTACAGTGGGATTAAATTATACATTAGTAACTAGAATATATCCAAAAGTTTTTCAGTTAAGTAACACAATTTTAAGTAACCCAAAGAAGAAGAAATCACGGTAGAGTCAGAAAATATTTTGGGCTGGATGATAATGAAAATGCTTGTGAAATATAACCTAAAGCAATGTCCTGAGGGCAATTTTTAGTTCTAGATGCCTACATTAGAAAATTTGTAAAGTTCTAAATTAATGATCTAAAATACCACCTCAAGAAGCTATAACAATAACTAAATTCAGTCCAAGGAATATAGAAGAAAGAAAGTAATAAGGGTAGACATTATTGAAATTGCACACACACGAAAATCAACAAAAAGATAGTTATTTGAAAATATTAACAAAACTGAGAAACCTCTAGCAAAACTGATGAAGATAAAAAAGACAAAAATCATAAATTAACATTATCAGGAATAAAAAAGTAGAATCACATCAAACTCTGCAGATATTAGAAAGATGACAAAAGGATACTGTGACCACTTTTATGCCAATAAATTTGACAACTCAGATAAAATGAATACATTCCTTGAGAAATACAATATTAAAACTTACATAAGCAGAAAAACAAATATGAATAATTCTATATATATTAAAGAAGTTAATTCTGTAATTAAAAACTATCCAATAAAGAAAACTTCAGGTCCAGATAGATGGATTCACAGATGATTTCCTCCAAACATACAAGGAAGAAATAATATAAATCTGACACGAATTCTTCCAGAGAATAGAAATTGTGAACACTTCTAAATTCATTTCATGAGTTCAGCGTAACATTTATACCAATATCTGACAAGGAAATACGAGAAAGAAAAATTATAGGCTAATATCTCCTATTATCATAGATGCAAAAGATGTAATAAGACCATATATATATATATACAATGTGTATGTGTGTATATGCGTATATTTCCTGAACATGTGGGGTTTGTCACAGAATTTCAATGTTGGTTTAATATTTGAAAATCAATGTAATTCACTATAATAATAGAATAAAAGAAAGCCCATATGAGCGTCTCAACAGATGCAGGAAAAAAACTGGTAAAATTCAACACCCTTTCATGACAAAAACTCTCAGCTAACTAAGAATAGAAGGAACCATATTTAATTTGATAAAGGAAATCTGCCAAAAACCTAGCACTATATTTAATGGTGAAATAGTGAACAATTTTCCTCTCAGATTAGAAATGAGGCAAAGATTGTTTTCACCATTTCTATTCAACATTTTACTGAAGATACTACCTAGGGCAAAAGGGTAAGAAAAAGAAACACCATAATAATTGGAAAGGAAGAAAAATCATCATTATTCATATATGACATGATTGCATATGTAGAAAATCCAAAAGAATCTATAAATAATCACTATTAATAAGTGAATTTCATAAGGTTACTGGATACAGGGACCATATAAAAAATTTCTGTTTACTACCAGCAAACAGTTGAAATAGAACTGAACTGAACTGAAATAAGAAATGCAATTGAAAGTAGCAATAAAATATCAAATATCTAGAGATAACTCTAATGAGAGATACGCAAATCCACTACACTGAAACTGTAAAAGATTGTTGAAAAAATTAAAACAAATAAATGGAAAGATATAGTATATTCAAGAATGGAAATCTCACTTAAAAAATGTCATTTCTCTCTAATTTGAACTACATATTCACTAAAATACTAATCAGAATTCCAGAATTTTTTGTGGTAATTGACAATTTGATTTTAAAAATATATGGAAATGCAAAAGACATAATGAGTAAATGAGTGAATACCATGAGAATAGGCCCATTGCTCTACTTCATTTGCTGTGAGGTCCCTTGATCAGAAACAATTCTGTGTAGAATACCACGATAGTAGGTAAGACATTCTATAAGTCCACCGATGTACTTTTGGCAGAAACATTGTGTGCAGGGAAGGCAAATCCATATCCAGAGTAAGTGTCTATTTCAGTAAGAACAAAACATTGTCCCTTACATAATGGAAGTAGGCCAGTGAAATCCACCTGCTATCCAGTAGCTGACTGATCACTCGGGGAATGGTGCCATATTGGGGACTCAGTGTTGGTCTCTGTTGCTGGCAGTTTGGGTGCTCAGTGATGGCTGTAGCCAGGTCGGCCTTGGTGAGTGGAAGTCCATGTTGCCGAACCCATGAATAGCCTCTGTCCCTGTCCCCATGGCTACTTTGTTCATGAGCCCATTGGGTGATGACAAGGTAGCTTGGGAAAGAGACGGGCTAGTATCCAAAGAATGGGTCATCTTATACACTTGATTAATAAAATCTTCCTCTGCTGAGGTCACCTTTGGTGAATATTCATACGGGAAACAAATATCTTCAAATATTTTTTGCCCATTCAGAGAGGTCTATACACATAACTTTTCCCCAGACCTCCTTGTCACCAATTTTCCAATCATGTTCCTTCCAGGTCCCTGACCATCCAGCCAAACCATTGGCTACAGCCCATGATTTAGTATACAATTGCAGGTCTGGCCACTTCTCCTTCCAAGCAAAATGAACAACCTGGTGCACTGCTCAAAGTTCTGCCCACTGGGAGGGTTTTCCTTTACTATTGTCCTTCAGGGATGTCCGAGAAAGGGGCTATAGTGCTATAGTGGTCTACTTTCAGGGTGTGTGAGATATTGTGTAATGCCATCTGTAAATTAGGCCTTAGCCTTTTCTTGTTCTGTCAACTGATCATAGGGAACTCCTCATGAGGCCATAGGTATGTGCTGGGAGAAAGAAGGTAGTGTAGCCAGAGTGGGGATCATTGATATTTGGGTCACTTCCTAATGTAACTCTTTTGTGCCTTCAGGGCCTACTTGTGCCTGACCTCAACTATACCACTTCCATTTGATGATGGAGTGCTGTGCACACCTAACTTTATGGTTTGATGAGTCAGACAACACCCAGTTCATGAAGGGCAGCTCAGGTTGCCTGGTAACTTGGTGACCCATGGTTAAGCCTTCAGTATCTATTAGGGCCCAGTAGTAAAACAAAAGCTATTTATCAAAAGGAGAGTAGTTATCTACAGAGGATGGCTCCAAGCTTTGCTCCAAAATCCTAATGGTTCCCATTGTGATTCACCTACAGAGGCCTGCCAAAGGTTCCAAATAACATCCCTATCTGCCACTGCCACTTTAAGCATCATTGAATCTGCTGGATCATATGGCCCAAGGGGCAGAACGACTTCTGGTGGTTTTCACTAACAGGTGTTGAGAAAAAAGCACTTGCCAGATAAATTTCTACATAACCGGTACAAGGGACTGTGTTAATTTGCTCAAGCAATGAAACTAAATCTGGAACAGCAACTGCAGTTGTAGTCAACATGTGGTTAAGTTTACGACAATCCACTGTTATTCTCCAAGATCCATCTGTCTTCTGCACAGACCAAATAGGTGAGTTGCATGGGGATTGGTGGGAATCACCACTCCTGCATCTTTCAGGTCCTTAATGGTGTCACTGATTTCTGAAATTCCTCCATGAATGTGGTATTGCTTTGGTTTACTCTTGTCTTAGGTAGAGGCAGTTCTAGTGGCTTCCATTTGGCCATTCCTACCATCATAGCCTTCACGCTACAGGTTAGGGAAGCAATGTGGGGATTCTGCCAGTTGCTGAGTATGTCTATTAGAATTATGCATTCTGGAACTAGAGAAATAACCACAGAATGGGTTCAGGGACTCACTGGACCCACTGTGAGATGGACGTGAGCTAAAACTCCATTGATCACCTGACCTCTATAAGCCCCTACTTGGACTCACGGACCATAGTGAATTTTTGGGTCTCTTAGAATTAGTATTAGTTCAGAGCCAGTGTCCAATAATCCCTGAAAAGTCTATTTCCTTTCCCTCAATGCACAGTCATCCTGGTAAAAGGCTGTAAGTCCCTTTGAGGCAGGCTGGGAGAAAGATTAACAGTATGACTTTTTGGTAGTATAGCAGGGTGCTTCCTCAGGGGGATCTAGCCTCTTCTTCATTCGGGGAGTTCTGCATCTGTACACTGGCTCAAGTCAGAATTTGTTGAAGGGCCATAGCTCTGTTTATATGATTCAAGTTAGACTTCTGTTCACTTGACCTAGAATTCTTCCACTTATATAGATCAAGCAAGAATTTAGTAGACGGCCCATCTATTTCATGTCTAAGGACACCATGAGCAACCAGCCAACACCACAGATCTCTGCAAGTCAGACTCTTATTATTACTGCTTTGATTCTGCTGTCCATTACAGTAACCATGCCTACATTGCCTTTGGTGCCGCTTTCCCCCAGCTACCTGGGATCCAAATATCTCCATTGACTTTAGATTCCCCAATTCAGTGGCAGCAGTTCCCACTGTAGTTTCTGACCTGCAGAGAAGAGCGGCCCCAGAGCTCTTCAAGGATGCTTGGGCTCCCCTCACAAACTTATTTTTCACAGTCATGGTAAAAGGCATGTCCTCTGAGCCCTCCAGGGGTGGGTGAGCATGTCTTGCATGATAAATACACTCCAGCATTGCAATATCCCTGTACTTTTGGATATCTTCCTCTACAGTATACCAAGGAAGTTCTGGCATTTCAGATTCATTTAGTGTATGTAGGTCACCTTTTGATCCATGTTTTAGCTAGACAACCAAACCAACTCTTAGAGCCCTTTCTAACTCCTTGAGCTGCAATATTAAACACAGGATCTCTGCTTAGTGGGCTCATATCAATAAATTTGGCCAGATTAAATTTTATGTTCCTTCCACCATTGTTTTCTACCCTTAATATTCATCCACACACATATTCCTCAAATTTATGTCTGTATAAATTGGAAAAATCATGTTGTTCTTTTGGAGTGTAATACAACTCCTCATTGGTCACTTTGTACCACACTTGATGGAGACTGCTGGGACTTGAGTTTGTAGTACAAATCTAGAGGTAATGGGGATGGGTCCTGAGGAGAATCAGCGGTGATTTACAAGGCAAGACCTTAGGGTAGGTCATTACAGTCTCCTCAGGCAAAGAAGGATTAATCTCTTCAGACAGGGTAGAAGGACTGCTTCCACTGGCAAAGAAAGCTAAGAAGTATTTAGGAGTTCAACATCCCCAGCTTCACCAGGATTTTTCCATATGTCTCCATACCAATTTTCAGGATCCCATTACTTCTCAATCAATATTTTCACTTTAACAACAGACACCTTATGAGGTTGGAAATTCAATTTGTATTGTAATTCAGCCACTTGTAGGATGAGACTCTGGGTTTGGTTTAGAGCAATCTCAGCACTGTGGCTACAGGAGATAAAGGTTTCTTCCAGAGCAGATATAGAAACTTTCAGATTATTTATGCAGTGTTTAATCTGAGAATTTGAATCCCTAAGCTCATCCTTTTGTTTCCCCACTTTGTCTAGTATAATTAGAAGCAGCCAGCCAAACTCATTATACTTATACTCATATACACTTATATATGTTCTAAATTATCAAATACAAGGTCACCTAGAACCTTGCCTCTTATAAGTATTCGATTAGGAGTATCCAATGGTTGTATTTTGCATATCTCTATTGCCACATCATGTCATGGACTATCAATGCTCTCTTTATTACTGGAGAACCAATTCCAGAAACCCCAGAGCCAATTCAGAAAACTCATTCTTAAGATTCTGTTCTTCTAGAACTATTTTTAATACCAAAGTCTGTATTATTCAGGCTTCTTCAGAGGAACAGAATCAATAGGATATTTATATCACCTTTATCTATATTTATATCATCTACTTATCTATTTGTATATATCTGCATACATATATATTATATATATACAGAGAGAGAGAGAAAGAGAGAGAGAAAGGGAGGGAGAAAGAGAAAAAGAGATTTATTGTAAGGAATTGACTCATGTGATTGTGGGGGTTGGCAGGTACAAAATCTGCAGGGCAGGCCAGCAGGTTGAAAACTCAGGCAGAATTTCTACATTGCATTTTTTTTTTTTTTGTGAGGAAGATCAGCCCTGAGCTAACATCCATGCCAATCCTCCTCTTTTAGATGAGGAAGACTGGCCCTGGGCTAACATCGGTGCCCATCTTCCTCCACTTTATATGGGATGCCACCACAGCATGGCGTGACAAGCAGTGATTCGGTGCACACCCGGGATACGAACCTGGGCCGCCAGCAGTGGAGCACGCGCACTTAACCACTATGCCACGGGGTTGGCCCCCTATGTTGCATTCTTGAAGAAGAATTTACTCTTCTTTGGGGAACCTTAGTCTTTGCTCTTAAAACCTTCAACTGATTAGATGAGGCCTACCCACATTATGGAGGGTAATCTGCTTTGCTTCAAGTTAACTGATTGTAAATGTTAATCATGTCTAAAAAATACCTTCACAGTAACATCTAGATTAGTGCTTGACCAAAATAACTGGAAACCATAACTTAGCCAAGTTGACACATAAAATTAACCATTACAAGGAGCAAAAGAAAAATGAGTTATCACACAGGGAACAACAATATAACAGCTAACTTCCAATCATAAACAATGGAGGCCAGAAAGCAGCAAAGTGACATATCGAAAGTGATGAAAGTAAAACACAGTCATCTAATAATTTTATATTCAGTAAAGCTATCCTTATAAAAGGTGAAATAAAGATATTTGCAAATAAACAAAGACTGAGGAAATTTGTTGCTATCATGTTTGTCTTACAAGAATTATTAAAGGAATTCCTTCAGACTTAAAGGAAGTAATAATTTAAAGTAACTCAAATCCACATGAAGAAATGAAGAGGAGGCGGAGTCAAGATGGCGGCGTAGGCAGACTCTGAACTCACCTCCTCCCGTGGACACAGCCAATTTACAACTACTCGTGGAAAAATTACCCCTGAGACAGAACTGAAAACTGGAAAAGAGGAACTCCTGCAACAACGGACAATCCTAACTGGGGTAGAAGAGGCAGAGACTCCCTTCTGGAGAGAAAAACGCCGCCTTCACAAGCCGCCAGCTTCACGGCCATGGGGAGCAGCTCACAGGTACGCAGCCTCCCTGGAGGCGTGGGGTCCTGAGCCGGGAGCGCCCCCGCTGTGGGCATATTGTGGACCCAGCACAATCGACACCAGTGGCATAATATCTGACTTTGCCTGCTACTAAAGCATTGGGGAGCAC
Source organism: Ceratotherium simum simum (assembly GCF_057802395.1). Taxonomy (NCBI): domain Eukaryota; kingdom Metazoa; phylum Chordata; class Mammalia; order Perissodactyla; family Rhinocerotidae; genus Ceratotherium; species Ceratotherium simum. The sequence continues at coordinate 84,790,900 of NC_141906.1, read as the reverse complement.
CCCCAGAAAACCCGGCTCACAAAGAAACTAAAACTGGCTCTTAAAGGGCCTGCGCACAAACTCACCCGTTCCAGAAAGCATCCTAAAATCACCAGAAAGAAAGGTGCACACTGCTTCGGTGACAAGAGACTCACCTAATAGGCCCTGAGTGCATCACGGTGAGGGGTGAGACCTCTCCAGGGACTGGGACATTGGCGGCGGCCATTGTTGTGCCCTGGTGTGGGCGTGCTGACACAGACGCCATTGGAGTTCTCCCTGAGACCTGCTAGCCCAGGGTCTGCTCCACCCACTAGAGCACCGATTTAATCCAGCTCAGCCAGGGCAGGCAGCCCACCCTAGAGACTGGCCCCACCCAACAACAAGCCCTCAGGCAACGTGTGGGCCTGCATAGATTGGTGACTGGAATCTCTGCAGCATGGCAACTGAGCTGACTTGAGCGGGGCAGGGTGTGCACAAGGAGCGGGTGGAGAGTGTGGGGTGGTGGCGGAGTGTGTGGGGCTCCCGCCGTGGAGAGACTGGGTCCGCTTGGGGAGGTCGGGGCGCTCACACGGGGCAGGACTGTGTTGACTGTGTGTGTGGACCTGTGGGCAGCAGGGTTTGTCAGCTGCGGAAGACTTGTGCTTCTCAAGGACCCACATAGGAGGTTTGCCCCACCTTCCAAAGCCTGAAACAATTGGGTGCTCCTGTGCCTGAGGGCAGCCCCACACAGCTGCAATCCCCAGAGAGCTGACAAGAGACCTAATAGGCTAGAGGTTTGCAGCAATTGTAAGGCCCTGAGCCTGACAACCTGACACACTGGGGGCCTACTCACTTAAAAGAAATACTGCAACACAAATGTGGTATTAGAACTTACAGCCAACTGTGCTGGGGCTCCCCACACCTGATAAAGAGACTGAAGGGCCCACAACAACTACAAGCAGCTGAGCATTACAACAGCTGGCCTGGAGCATAACTCAGCCTCCCTGGGCGCCTATAGGGAGAGCTAATAGGCCACAATAGAAGGACACACGTAGCCCACATAGGGGCCACCCCTGGAACATTGAGAACTGAGGGAAGCACACTGGAATCCTCCTAAGGCATCACTTACATAAGGTCACCTATCCAAGAGCAGGAGACGTAGCTGACCTACCTAATACGTAGACACAAGCACAGGGAAAGAGGCAAAATGAGGAGGCAAAAGAATACATTCCAAGTAAGGGAACAGGACAAAACCCCAGAAAAGGAACTAAGTGAAACAGAAATGAGCAACCTACCTGACAGAGAGTTCAAACTAAGAGTGTTAAGGATGCTCACTGATCTGGGGAGAAGAATAGATGAACTCAGTGAGAATGTCAACAAAGAAATGGAAGATATAAAAAAGAACCAATCAGAAATGAAGAATACAATACTGGAAATGAAAAATTCATTAGAGGGATTCAAAAGCAGAGTAGAGGATACAGAAGAACGGATCTGTGAGCTGGAAGAAAGACTAGAAGAAATTACCCAAGGTGAACAGGTAAAAGAGAAAAGAATTAAAAAGAGTGAGGACAGTCTAAGGGACCTCTGGGACAACATCAAGCGCACTAACATCCGTGTTATAGGTGTCCCGGAAGGAGAAGAGCGAGACAAGGGGGCAGAGAATCTATTTCAAGAAATAATAGATGAAAACTTCCCTAACCTAAGGAAGGAAACAGACATCCAGGTACAGGAGGCACAGAGAGCCCCAAACAAGATAAACCCAAAGAGGCCCACACCAAGACACATCATAATCAAAATGTCCAGAATTAAAGATAAAGAGAGAATCCTAAAAGCTACAAGAGAATGTCAAGTTACATACAAAGGAAACCCCATAAGGCTATCAGCTGACTTCTCAGCAGAAACCTTACAGGCTAGAAGAGAATGGCACAATATATTTAAAGTGCTAAAAGGAAAAAACTTACAGCCAAGAATACTCTACCCAGCAAGGTTATCGTTCAAAATGGAAGGAGAGATCAAAATTTTCCCAGATAAGCAAAAATTAAAGGAGTTTGTCACCAAGAAACCAGTGCTACAAGAAATGTTAAAGGGACTGATTTAAGGGGAAAAGAGAAGACCACAAATAGGAAAAATTATCTATTTCCACGATTAGAACGTAATGGACACAAATGCACAAAAAAGAGGTTAGATATGATATAAAAAACATAAAAGGAGGGAGGAGGGGAGTTAAAGAGTACAGCTTTCAGACAGAGGTCAAACTAAAGTGACCATCAATTCTGTATAGAAGAAGTAAGGAACAGAGTAGGACTACTAAAACACTGAGGGAAAAAAAAAAAGTTAAAAAATGGCAGTAAGTACATACTTATCAATAGCTACTTTAAACGTCAATGGACTAAATGCTCCAATTAAAAGGCATAGGGTGGCTGACTGGATAAAAAAACAAGACCCATATATATGCTCCATACAAGAGACACACTTCAGACCTAAAGACACTCACAAACTGAAAGTGAAGGGATGGAAAAAAATACTCCACGCAAATGGCAATGAAAAGAAAGCTGGGGTAGCAGTACTCATATCAGACAAAATAGACTTTAAAACAAAAACTGTAAAAAGAGACAAAGAATGGCATTACATAATGATCAAGGGAACAATCCAACAAGAGGATATAACACTTGTAAATATCTATGCACCCAATGTAGGTGCACCTAAATATATAAAGCAATTATTAACAGACATAAAAACAGAAATAGACAGTAACACAATAATAGTAGGGGACTTTAACACTCCACTTACACCAACGGATAGATCATCCAAACAGAAGATCAATAAGGAAACATTGGCCTTAAACGACACACTAGAACAGATGGACCTAGTAGATATATACAGAGCATTCCATCCAAAAACCGAAGAATACACGTTCTTTTCAAATGCACATGGAACATTCTCCAGGATTGATCACATATTAGGCCACAAAACAAGTCTCCATAAATTTAAGAAGATTGAAATAATACCAAGCATCTTTTCTGACCACAACGGTAGGAAACTAGAAATCAACTATAGGAAGAAAATCAGAAAAGCCACAAATACATGGAGATTAAACAAAATGCTACTGAACAACGACTGGGTTAACGAAGAAATCAAAGAAGAAATCAAAAAATACCTGGAGACAAATGAAAATGAAAATACGACATGCCAGAATTTATGGGATGCAGCAAAAGCAGTTCTAAGAGGGAAGTTTATAGCAATACAGGCCTATCTCAACAAACAAGAAAAATCTCAAATAAACAATCTAACAATGCACCTAAAGGAACTGGAAAAAGAAGAACAAACAAAGCCCAAAATCAGTAGAAGAAGGGAAATGATAAAAATCAGAGCAGAAATAAATGAAATGGAGACCAAAAAACAATAGAAAAATTAATAAAACCAAGAGCTGGTTCTTTGAAAAGATCAACAAAATAGACAAACCTTTAGCTAAACTAACCAAGAAAAAAAGAGAAGGCACAAATAAGTAAAAACAGAAATGAAAGAGGAGAGGTTACAACAGACACCTCAGAAATACAAAAGATTATAAGAGAATACTATGAAAACTATATGCCAACCAATTCGACAATCTGGAAGAAATGGATAAATTCTTAGAATCATACAACCTTCCAAAACTGGATCAAGAAGAAGTAGAGAATTTGAATAGACCAATCACCAGTAAGGAGATCGAAACAGTAATCAAAAACCTCCCCAAAAATAAAAGTCCAGGACCAGACGGCTTCCCTGGTGATTTTTACCAATCATTCAAAGGAGACTTAATACCTATCCTTCTCAAATTCTTCAAAAAATTTGAGGAGGGGGGGAAGCTCCCTAACTCATTCTACGAAGCTGACATTACCCTGATACCAAAACCAGACAAGGACAACACAAAAAAAGAAAATTACAGGCCAATATCACTGATGAACATCGATGCAAAAATCCTCAACAAAATACTAGCAAATCGCATACAACAATACGTTAAAAAGATTATACAACATGATCAAGTGGGATTTATTCCAGGTATGCAGGGATGGTTTAACATTCGCAAATCAATCAACGTAATACACCACATTAATAAAATGAAGAACAAAAATCACATGATCATCTCAATAGATGCAAAGAAAGCATTTGACAAGATCCAGCATCCATTTATGATAAAAACTCTGAATAAAATGGGTATAGAAGGAAAGTACCTCAACATAATAAAGACCATATATGAGAAACCCACAGCTAATATCATCCTCAATGGTGAAAAACTGAAAGCTATCCCTCTAAGATCAGGAAGCAGACAAGGATGCCCACTGTCACCACTCCTATTTAACATAGTATTGGAAGTCCTAGCCAGAGCAGTCAGGCAAGAGAAAGAAATAAAAGGGATCCAAATTGGAAAGGAAGAAGTGAAACTGTCACTATTTGCAGATGACATGATTTTATATATAGAAAACCCTAAAGAATCCACCAGAAAGCTTTTAGAAGTAATAAACGAATATGGTAAAAGAATGGCTATAATTAACAAGACAGGAAACAACATGTGTTGGAGAGGATGTGGAGAGAAGGGAACTCTCATACACTGCTGGTGGGAGTGCAAACTGGTGCAGCCACTATGGAAAACAGTATGGAGATTCCTCAAAAAATCAACGATAGAACTACCATATGATCCAGCTATTCCACTGTTGGGTATTTATCCAAAGAACTTGAAAACACCAATTTGCAGAGGTACATGCACCCCTGTGTTCATTGCAGCCTTATTCACGATAGCCAAGACTTGGAAGCAACCTAAGTGCCCATCAAGGGACGAATGGATAAAGAAGCTGTGGTATATATACACAATGGAATACTACTCAGCCATAAGAAACGACGAAATCCAGCCATTTGTGACAACATGGATGGACATTGAGGGTATAATGCAAAGTGAAATAAGTCAGAGGGAGAAGGTCAAATACCGTATGATTTCCTTCATTAAGTAGTAGATAATAACAACAATAAACAAATACATAGGGACAGAGATTGGATTGGTGGTTACCAGAGGGGAAGGGGGGAGGGAGGAGGGTGAAAGGGATAATTCGGTACATGTGTGTGGTGATGGGTTGTAATTAGTATTTTGGTGGTGAACATGATGTAGTCCATGCAGAAATAGAAGTACAATGATGTACACCTGAAATTTTTACAACGTTATAAACCAATGTTACTGCAATAAACAAAAAATTTAAAAAAAAATAAAATAAAAAGAAATGAAGAGAACTGGAAAGAGCAAATATGTGGGTAAATATGAAAGTCTATGTAGCCAGCCAGATAGATTATAAGGAAATAGAGGACTTGAACAATGCTATAGACCAACTGGACATGACAGACACATATAGAACATTCCACCCAACGGTAGCAGAATACATGTTTTTCTCAAGTGCACATGGAAATTCTCCAAGATAGACCAGATGTTAGGCCACCAAACAAGTCTTAATAAATTTAAGAAGATTGAAATCATACAAAGCATCTTTTCTGATCACAGTGAAATGAAACTAGAAATCAACACCAGAAGGAAAACTAGAAAAATCCACAAATATGTGGAAATTAAACAACACATTCTTAAACCACAAATGGATCAAAGAAGAAACCACAAGATTTCTGATACCAAAGCCAGATGAAGACATTACAAGAAAACTAGAGACCAATATCCCTTATGAATATTGATGCAAAAATCCTCAACAAAATATAGCAAACCAAATTCAACAGCATAATACAAAGACTATACACCATGGCCAAGTGAGATTTATTCCTGGAATGCAAAGATGGTTCAACATATGAAAATACATCAGTGTAATAGGCTACATTAACAAAATAAAGAAACAAAACCACATGATCATCTCAATTGATGCAGAAAAAGCACTGACAAAATTCAACACTCTTTCATGATAAAAACACACAACAAACTAAGAATAGAAGGAAACTACCTCGTAATAAGGGAAATTTGTGAAAAGTCCACAGCAAACATCATACTGGGTGGTGAAAAACTGAAAGCTTTTCCTCTAAGATCAAGAACAAGACAAGGGTGCCTCCTTTCCCACTTCCATTCAGAATAGTACTGGAAGTACTAACCATTGCAATTAGGCAAGAAAAAGAAATAAAGGGCACCCAAATTGGAAAAGAAGGAAAATTATCTCTGTTTGCATACATCATAATTTTATATATAGAAAACTCCAAATGTTCCACAAAAAAACCTGTTGGGATTAATAAACAAATTCAGCAAAGTTGTAGGATATAAAGTTGACATGCAAAATCCGTTGTGTTTTTAAACACAAACAATAAACAATCAGAAAAATAAATTTGAACAATTCCATGTACAATATCATAAAAAAGAATAAAATACTTAATAATAAAGTTAACCAAGGAAACAAAAGGCTTATACACTGAAAAACTACAGAATACAGTGAAAGAAATTGAAGAAAACACAAATAAATAAAAAGACATCCCATGTTCATAGATTGGAAGACTTAATATTGTTAAGATCTCAATATTACCCAAAGCAATGTATATATTCAATGCAACTCCTATCAAAATCCCAACGATGTTTTTTGCAGAAGTAGAAAATACATCCTGAAATTCATATGGAATCTCAGGAGACCCCAAATAGACAAAACAGTCTTGAAAAAGAAGAATGAAGTTGGAGGTCTCACACTTCCTGTTTTCAAAATATATTACAAAGCTACAGTAATCAAAACAGTATGACAGTAGCATAAAGACAGACATATAGACCAATGAAAAAGAATAGAGAACCAAGAAATAATCCCTCACATATATGGTCAAATAATTTTTGACAAAGGTGCCAAGACTATTCAATGGGGGAAAATAGTCTTTTCAACAAATGCTGTTGGAAAACCTGGCTATCCACATGCAAAAGAATGAAGTAGACCCTTACCTTATACCATATATAAAAATTAACTTAAAATGAATCAAAGATCTGAATGTAAGAGCTAAAATTATTAGAGGAAAACATAGGGGAAAAGCTTCATGACGTTGGATTTGGCAATGATTTCTTGGATATGACACCAAATCATAGGCAACAAAAGACAAAATAGATAAATTGAACTACACCAAAATTCAAAATTTCTGTGCACCAAAGGATACTGTCAACAGAGTGAAAAGAAAACCCATGGAATGGGAGAAGATATTTGCAAATCATATCTCTGATAAGGGGTTGGTATTAAGGATACATAAAGAACTCCTATGACTCAACAACAAATACTTCAAACAACTCAATTAAAAATGGGCAAATGAGGGGCTGGCTCAGTGGCGCAAGCAGTTGGGTGCGCGTGCTCCGCTGCATCAGCCCAGGGTTCACTGGTTCGGATCCTGGGCACGCACCGACGCACCGCTTGTTAGGCCATGCTGTGGCGGCGTCCCATATAAAGTAGAGGAAGGTGGGCACAGATGTTAGCCCAGGGCCAGTCTTCCTCAGCAAAAAAGGGGAGGATTGCCATTGGATGTTAGCTCAGGGCTGGTCCTCCTCACAAAAAAATAAAAAAGGGAAATGACTTCAATAGACATTTCTCCAAAGAACATATACAAATCGCTAATACGTACACGACAAGCTGTTCTACATCACTAGACATTTAGGGGGTGCAAATCAAAACCACAATGAAATATCACCTCATACTCATTAGGATGGCTACTATTAAAAGAAAAACACAGAAAATAATGAGTGTTGGTGAGTATGTGGAGAAGGTGGAACCCTTGTACACTGCTTGTGGGAATGTAAAATGGTGTAGCTGCTATGGAAAAGAGAATGTCAGTTCCTCAAAATGTTGAAAATGGAATTACCATATGACACAGCAGTTCCGTGTGTGGGTGTATACCTAAAAGAATTGAAAGCAGAGTCTTGAAGAAATATTTTGGCTATACTCATGTTCATAGCATGAGTGTTTTGGTACATCCATGTTCACGGCAGCATTATTCACAAAACTGAAAAAGTGGAAGCAACCTAAGTGTCCATCAAGGGATGAATGGATAAACAAAACGTGGTATATACATACAATGGAATATTATTCAGCCTTAAAAAGTAAGGAAATTATGCAATATGCTACAACATGGATGAACCCTGAGGATATTATGCTAAGTGAAATAAGTCAATCACAGAAAGACAAATACTGTATGGTTCCATTTAAATAAGGTACCTAGAGTAGTCAAACTCATTGAGAAAAAGTAAAATAATGTCATGGGCTGGGGGTAGGGAGGCATGGACAGTTAGTGTTTAATGTGTAGAGAGTTTCAGTTTTGCAAAATGAAAAGAGTTCTGGAGATGGATGGTGGACATGGTTGCATGACAATGTGAATGTACTTAATACTGCTGAACTGTACATTTAAAAATGGTTAAGATGGTAAATTTTATATTATTTGTATTTTAGCACAATTTAAAATAATAATAAAATGTCTATGTAAATCTATATTTTCACTTTTCTTTAAAAGGTATGATTGTATAAAGTAATGGTTATAACACTGTATTTATTGAGTTTACAACATGTATAGATGAAATAAAGAGGGAGAAGATTGAGATATACTGGAACAAAGTTTCTATATTTACCACAATTTAGTATTAATTTGAAGTAGATTATGATTAATTAAGATGCATATTGAAATCCCTGGAGTCACCACTAAGAAAATAACACAAAAGTATAGTGACGAAATCAATAGGAATTAAATATACACTAAAAATTAACTATTTAACACAAAAGAAGACAGTAAATGAAAAACATTGGAACAAGAAACACATGACACATATAGAAAACAAATGCCAAAATGGCAGACATGAATTCAACCATATCATTAAGAGCATTACATGTGAATGGACTAAACATTCTAATCATAAGGCAGAGATTGTTAGATTAGATTTAAAAAAGAAGATCCTGTTATATCCTGTCTATAAGAGACACAGTTTAGATTCAAAGACACACAAGGGTGGAAAATGTATGCCATTAAAACAGTAATCATAATAGAGCTGGAGTGGCTACATCAATATCAGACAGGGTAGACTTCAAGAAATATCACTAGACATAAAGAGGGGCATTTCATAAAAATAAAAGAATTAATTCACCAGGAAGATATAACAATTATAAATATTTATGCATGAAACAAAAGATTCCCTAAATACATGAAGAAATAACTGACAGAATTAGAAGGAGAAATAAACAATTCAACAAGTTGGAAATTTAAATATCTGACTTTCAATAATTGATATAAAAAACAAACAGAGAGTCAGCAAGAGTATAGAAAACTTGAACAACACTACCAACGTGGTAGTGAGAGAACAGTCCAACCAAAGACAGCAGAATACACACTCTTTGTAAGTACACTAGAATCTGACCTGGTAGTGACCTGGTAGTGAGAGAACAGTCCAACCAAAGACAGCAGAATACACACTCTTTGTAAGTACACTAGAATCTTCTCTAAAATAGATCATATGCTATATCATAAAACAAGTCTCAATAAATTTAAAAGAATCGAAATCAAACCAAGTATATTCTCTAATCACAAAATAATTAAAATAGAAATCAACAATGGAGAGAAATTTGGGAAATCCCCAAATATTTGAAAATTAACAACATACTTCTAAATAACCAATGAGTAAAATAATGTCACAAAGGAAATTAAAACATATGTTGAACTGAACGCATATGAGTGCACAACTTATGGAAAACAGCTAAAGCTATGTTTAGAAGGAAATTTTTATCTTTAAACACTGATATTAGAAAGGAAGAAAGATCTCAAGTCAATAATCTAAGCCTCTGCCTAATGAACTAGAAAAAGAAGAGCAAACTAATGCCAAAGCAAGCAAAAGGAAAAAAAAAAAAAAAGAAGATTGAATTAGAAATCAATGAAATAGAAAACCAAAAAATGAAAGAGGAAAAAAAATAGGGAAATTCAATGTAAACAAAAGGTGGTCTTTGAAAAGATTTAAAAAAGTAAACTTTTAGCTAGGATGAGCAAGAAAAAAGAGAAGACACAAATTACCAAAATCAGAATTGAAAGAGGGGAATATCACCAATGACCTTACAGATTTTAAAAGGGTTCTGCAGGAATACTATGAACAGCTTTATGCCAACAAATTAGACAACTTAGATAAAATTGATCTATAGCTTCAAGACAATGTCTATCAAAATTCCAGCAGGGTTTTTTTTTTTGAGAAATTGGCAAACTAATTCTAAAATTTACATAGAAACTCAAATGATCTAGAATAGCTGGAAAACTTTTGAGGAAAAAAAGAGGATTTATACTACCTAATCTGAAAACTTACTATAAAGCTATAATTATCTAGACAATGTGGCATTGGTATAAGGATAAACATATAGGTCAATGGAAAATAGTTGAGATACATAAATAAGCTCTATGGTCAATTGAATTTTTGACAAAGGTGCCAAGACAATTCAGTGGGAGGAAAAGATAGTCTTTTCAACAGAAGGTACTGGTATAATTATATATTTATATGCAAAAATATATATTCAGATCCTTACTCATGCTATACACACAAAAATAACTCAAAATGGACCACAGACCTAAATGTAAGAGCTAAAATTATAAAACTTCTGGAAGAAAATATAGGAAAAAAAATCTTCGTGACCTTAGGGTTTTAAATATGATACCAAAAGTATACTCCATAAAAGAAAAAAAACATATAGACATTGACTTCATCAAAATTAAAAACTTTTTCCTTTCAAAAAAGGAAAAATATTAAATTAAAAGGCAAGCCACAGATTGGGAGAAAATATTTGTAAATCATATATGTGATAAAAGGCTTATATTCAGAAAGTACAAAGAACTCTTACAATTCAACAAAAAGAAGTCAAACAATCTAATTAAAAAAAAAATTTGACTAGATATTACCCAACTAAAATATATGTAGCTAATAAGTACATGAAAAGATTATCAACACTATAAGTTATTAGGCAAATGCAAATTAAAACCAAATGTTATACTTCTTTACACACCAACTAGAATGACTATGATAAAAGAGACAGATAATACAAGTGTTGTGAGGGTACAGAGAAACTCGAACCTTCATACATTACTGGTGAAAATGTAAAATGTTACAGCCTCTTTTGAAAAAAGTTTGACATTTCTTAAAAAACTAAATATATGCCAAATATTTAAAGAAGGACTATTACCCATCATTTGCAATCTCTTTCAAAAAATAGAAGAGAAGGGAACGTAACCCAACTCATTCTATGAGGCCAGTATTACCCTGATACCAAAGCCAGACAAGAACATCACAAGAAAATAAAACTATAGACCAATATGTCTTACAAATGTAGATGTAAAATCCTCAAAAAAGTACTAGCAAACTGAATCTAGCAACATATAAAATGGATTATATACTATGACAAAGTGGGATTATCCCAAGAGTGCAAGATTGGCTTAACATCTGAAAATCAAAAACTAATATAATACATGATATTAATAGACTAAAAAACAAAAAATACATGATAATCTCATTAAAAAAAGCATTTGACAAAATTCAATGCTTTTTTGTGAAGAAAACACTCAAAATATAGGAATAAGAAGGAAACTTCCTCAACTTGATAAAAGGTGTCTACAACAAACCATCATCTAACACCATACTTAATGATAAAAGACAAAGCTTTTATCCCAAAATCAGGAGCAAGAAAAGCATGTCTACTTTCTCCAGTTCTATTTAACAATGTGTAGCCAGGGCAGTTAGGCAAGAAAAAGAAATGAAAGGCGTTCAAATTGGAAAGGAAGAAAAAAATTATCTCTATTTGCAGAAGATATGATCTTGCATATAGAAAATTCTAAGGAAACCACCAAAAAAACTATTACAGTAAATGAATTCAGCAAAGTTGCAGGATACAAGATTAATTTTAAAAAATCCACTATATTTCTATACACTAGAAATGACAAATCCAAAAATGAAATTAAAAAAAGAATTCCATTTACAATAGCATCAAAAAGAATAAAATAGGAATAAACTTAAAAAATGAAGTACAAAACTTGTACATTGAAAACTACAAAACTTTGTTGAAAGAAATTAAAGGAGATTTAAATAAATGGAAAAACACTCCAAGTTCATAGAATGGAAGACTTAATGTGAAGATGACAACGCTCTCTGAACTGATCAACAGTGTCATCTATCGTCTTGCACCCAATGCAATCCCCATCAAAATGTCAGCAGGCTTTTGTTTTTCTTTTTGCAGAAATTGTCGAGCTGATCCTAAAATCCATGTGGAAATGCAAAGAACCCACAATAGGCAAAAGAATCTTAAAAAAGAACAAAGTTGGAGACTCACACTTCCCAATGTCAAAATATACTATGAAGTTATAGTAATCAAGACAGTGTGGTATTGGCATAAGGATAGATACATATATCAGTGGAAAGGAATTGGCAGTCTAGAATAAACCCTTACATTTATGATTGAGTTTTGACAAGGATGCCAAGACAGTTCAGTGGAAAAAGAAATTCTTTTCAACAAATGGGCTGGGATAACTGGATTCCACATGCAGAAGGATGAAGATGGACCCCCTACCTCACACCATATACAAAAATTAACTGAAAATAGATTATAGGCATAAATGCAAATGCTACAACTATTAAACTCTTAGAAGAAACATAGGAGTAAACCTTATGACCATGGCTAGGCAACAGTTTCTTAGATATGGCACCAAAAGCATGAGCAACAAAAGTAAAAATAGATAGGGGCTGGCCCGGTGGCATAGCAATTAAATTTGCACATTCCACTTTGGTGGCCCTGGGTTAGCTGGTTCGGATCCTGGGTGTGGATCTACTCACCACTCATCAAGCCATGCTGAGGCAGGGTCCCATATAGAAGAGCTACAATTCTACAACTATGACACACAACTATGTACTGTGGCTTTGGGGGAAAAAATAAAAAAAAAGAGGAAGATTGGCAACAGATGTTAGCGCAGGGCTAATCTTCCTCAAAAAGAAAGAAAAAAAAGTAAAGATAGATAAACTAGACTTCTTCAAAAGTCTATTTCATCATTTTGTATGGCAAATGATGACTTTATTCATCATTTTGTTCTTCAAATAATACCATCAAGAAACTGAAAAGACAACCCACGGAATGGGAGGAAATATTTGCGAATCATATATCTGATAAAATACTCGTACACAGAATATATAAAGAACTCTTACTTATAACTCAACAATAAAAAGACAAATAATCTAGGGGCCAGCTGGGTGGCATGGTGGCTAAGGTCAGCAGACTCCACTTTGGTGGCCTGGGGTTTGCAGGTTCAGATCCTGGGCACAGACCTACACCACACATCAAGCCATGCTGTGGTGGGGACCTACATACAAAACAGAGGAGCATTTCCACAGATGTTAGCTCAGAGCCAGTCTTCCTCGAGCAAAAGGAGGATTGGCAACAGATGTTAGCTCAGGGCCAATCTTCCTCACCAAAAAAAGAAAGACAAATAGTCCAGTTATAAAATGGCAAAGGATTTGAATAGACATTTATCCAAAAAGACATACAAGTGACCAATAAGCACACAATGCTCAGCATCACTAATCATTGGGGAGATACAAATTAAAACCACAATGAGACACCACTTTATGCTCACTAGAATGCTAAAATGCAAATGACAGTTTAATAACAACGTTGGCAAGGATGTGGAGAAATTGGAACTCTCACACATTTATGGTGGGAGTGTAAAATGATGTTGCCACTTAGGAAATGTTTTGACAGTTCCTCAAAAATAGAGTTATTGTAGGGGCTGGCCCAGTGGTGTAGTGGTTAAGCTCACGTGCTCCACTTCGGTGGCCCACGGTTTGCAGGTACAGATCCTGGGCATGGATGTATGCACCACTTATCAAGCCATGCTGTGGCAGGAGTCCTACATACAAAGTAGAGGAAGATGGGCATGGATGTTAGCCAGGGCCAATCTTCCTTAGCAAAAAGAGAAGGATTTGGCAACAGATGTTAACTCAGGGCTAATCTTCCTCATCAAAAAAAAAAAAAAGTTACTGTATAACTCAGATGCTTAATACCATTAATTAATTAAATGCAAATTAAACTATTCTTAGTTACCACTATATCTCCATTCAGCTGGCTCAACTTTAAAAGAGTGACAATGCCAAGTGTTGGCAAGAATATATAGCAACTTTTACTTTCATATATTGCCTATGGGCAATAGTTGGTACAACCACTTTGCAATACTCTTTGGTATATATATACTCAGAAGGTTTAGTTCTTATGTCAATGAAAAGATAGGCATAAGAATGTTCATAGCACCATTATTTTAAAAATCATCAAACTAGATACAACAAAAATGTCCATCAATAGTAAATTTGATAAATAATTTGTGTTATGGTGATACAATGGAATACTAGGCAAAACTTATCTATGTTGATACAGGTCAAAATGCTGGTCACCTTATGGGAAAGTATTGACTGGAGACCTGCTGGGGTACTAGAAATGTACTATATCCTGATCAGGGTGGTGGTTAAACATATACACGTGTGTGTGTGTATATGTGCACTTAAAATTTTTCTGAGCTGTGCATGTATTTGTATATTTTACTGTATACATTTTGCAACATAGTAATAAAGTGAGACTAGATTCATGTATCTGTTTCATTTTGGAAACATAAACATAGGATGTATAGCCTAGAAACTTATAAAAATATTACTTCTGAAGCAATAACAAGGTTGAAGGGATAAGGGAGGAGATGAAATTTCCCTGAGTGTATCTTTTCATGTAGTTTTAATTTTTTAATCACATTAATGTTTTAAATATTCAAAAAATAAAATATCAAAAAAGATGGAAACATAATTTTTAGGGGATAGTGGCAGAAACTGAGATGTTTACAAGTAATTTCATCTTCTATTTTATAATTTCCAATCTTCCTTGCAGTTAGGTTGGGGTCATATGACTAGTACTGGTCAAAAAGCTTTAAGAAGAAGCTTTCGGGCTGAAACAGAAGAGCTGATTCTATTCCTTCTCTTGCTTTGGCAATCACGGAGGTCACATCCTGAGACCATGGAGCCACAGGATGGAATTCTTCGTGTATCTCTAAGTCACCACATGGAGCACAACTACCCTAAAGAGGTACTCAACTTGTATTGGAGTTTTTGAGAGTGAGAAATAAAACCTTTTTGATTTGAGGACTTGTTTGTTGCCTTAGCATATCCTATCGTATTCTGACCAATAGAGAAGATGTAAAATTGAGGTGATTTGTTGAGAGTGAGGAGACATAGCCACTATATTAGGGGAATTGGGCAGAGTGAGATAAAGGTTTTCTGTACTCTTCAGAAGAATGGGAGTGAGAACATTTATAGAGTATTAGAGCTAGAAGAAATCTAGAGACATTATTTTGTTCTTTTCATTTTGAAGACAAGAATACTAGGACCAGAGAGACTGATGATCGGGGCCAGGTCACATAGCAAGTTAGTGGTAGAAAGAGGGTTACAACTCTGGTTTCTGAGACCTTGAGAAGAGTCTCAGGGTTAGGCTACAGCTACTTGTGAAAGCAGCTAAACATTTGCTTAGGGTCCCTTAGGGTATTCCGAACTTCCTTCAATTTCCTAGTGAAGGTTCTAAATGGGAACAGCAGCAATCTGAGCCCCTATCAATTTTTTGCCCCCAACTCTGAAGTCACAACACAATCCCCTTTTCATTTCCAATTTATTGTCCTTCCACTTAGGCAGTCCACCATGGGTGACTTGAGATAATCAGGAAATATCTGTTACAAGAAGATGGCACTTTCACTTTCTACCCTATACCTTTTTTATTATTTGGATTATTTTTTATGAATTGAATCACTTGTGTAAACAAAGTAGAAAAAAATAAAATGTCCTTGTTGCAAATTTTGCTCCTTCATCTTTGATGTTTTTTGGGCGATTAAGATATATATAAGAATAAGAATAAGAAATGCTTGTGGATGAGGCCTTCCCCGTGGCTTAGCGGTTAAGTGTGCGCACTCCGCTACTGGCGGCCCGGGTTCGGATCCCGGGTGTGCACCAACGCACTGCTTCCCCGGCCATGCTGAGGCCGTGTCCCACATACAGCAACTAGAAGGATGTGCAACAATGACATACAACTATCTACTGGGGCTTTGGGGGAAAAAAAGGAGGAGGATTGGCAATAGATGTTAGCTCAGAGCTGGTCTTCCTCAGCAAAAAGAGGAGGATTAGCATGGATGTTAGCTCAAGGCTGATCTTCCTCACACACACACAAAAATGCTTGTGGCATTGTTTGAATGAATGTCTAGAGGGCCCAGGTCATTTTTACAAATGAAAAATTTATTCAAATTTATTTATAAAAATTTATTCTTTTGATGTATAAAATCTCTTTCTGCTTCAGCATTGCTCAAGACTGGGTGACCACCCATAAGTTCTCCCCTTGCCCCACAAATCTCTGTCTATGATTTGGGTAACTTCCCCCTTGTGTCTTCCTCAGGTTCATATTGGCTATATCTTATTCTTACCTCCCATCCCCTCATCTCTCCATTTCTGAGCTATGGCCATCACTAAGGTAGTAGATATTTCCTGACCTCTCTTTTCCATCTCCACTCTGACTCTGGAGGTTACAGAAGGTCATTGTCACATCATCATTGGCCAGCCAATCAGGTGAGCACCTTGCTTCAATGAACTCCTTGTTCCGGAGGAGTTCTCAGGCAGCTTCAATGGAAGGAGGGAGCCAAGAAGGAGGCCTGGCATAAGTCCAAAGATGATAATTACAACATGGATTGTGTACATTCTTGCCCGGAAAGGTGCAGGGTTCCCCTTCCCACCAAAAATCAGTTCGGTAAGTGGAGTTGGTGGTAGACATGTGGAATTGTTTCCCATGTATCTTCTCCATTCTGAGCCCCCTCCTGCACTTCCAGAGAGATCTGACAATATACAACTTTGGATAAGAACGGAGGAGGGGGCTGAGTTTCTAGGTGTTCCAAGGGCATCCATTTACCAATTTGTTGCAGGACGTTGAAGTTGTGGAAAGCGAGGCTGTGTCTGTAGTACAGCACTGGTTGAAAAAAGTGAGTAAGACTCCTCTACGACTCAGAGTGCCCAAAATTCTAGAGAGCTGGCCTCAATGGGTGCAGGATCTGGATTCCCCTCTCCCTAGAACCAGGAAACTCAAGTTCATTGCCAGACATCCTGCCTAGAGCTGTGTCCAATTCACCAAATGTCCTAGGAGATGCTGGGACTTGTGTCCTTGTAAAAGATGTGCTGGAATCACCACTAGCCCTTCCTGATTCTCAAGCATACTGGAGGAGAAGTTTCAGATGCGTTGCCCCCAGCTACAGGATGTCTCAGGAATATCTTGGGATAGGGCCAAGGACTTAGTGAGTTCACTGGAATTCCACATGAAGGTAGCAATAGTCGAGCTGACTGCAGCAACTGTGAGACACAGAGAGTGTATTTGTGGACACTTGGCGTGTGTGTTGTGATGGAGAGGAAGAAAAGGGAAAAGGAAAAAGGAAGAAGAGGGAATACTGGAGATCAGATACAGAGTTCCACTTTCAGAGGGACATTACTCACCTTTCAGACTGAGGAAGAGGCTTCCCAGGACGTAAAGGAGAAGATGTCCACCAACTGCCCTCCCACCCATGGCCAAGATGTACATGTGACCAGAGATGTGGTAACCGAGAGTTTGAGACAATCATCCTGGGGGTGGGGGGAGGCAGGAGGTCATACTGCAAAGGATCTTGGGCAAGTGGGCAGACCTTGTCCAGGCTGGGCTCCACCATAGCCATGGAGTCCTTGCTGGGCAGTAATCATGCAGACCCTACCCGAATTTCATAGGTGAAGCACCATCTCTCAAAGTCTGATTTGTTAGCAAACCAGAGTCAAGAGGCCCTGGAGGAAAGAACCAGAATCCAGTTCATAAGATGGAGGTAAGCATCTCATTTTCCCTGAGCCAAGTTGTGGGGAGGGAGAAGCAGAGAAGGCACAAGCCCCTCTTCAGGATTCCTGGTCGACACAAACTCCAGCTATTCTTCTCCAGAGATGTCGACTCCTTTGGCTGAGAAATTTTTCGGCCTTACTTTGGGGTCTTAAGGGAATATATTTGCTATCTTGAAAGCCTAGCTCGTTCCTAAGTTTTAAAATGACTACAAGGGTTGGAAAACTGGGCTTGCTCATCATTTCTTAAATGCTTCTGAATAAATTTCAGACTTCTGTTATTTTTGCTCTTGATTTGTTCAGAAGTGGCTGCACTTTAAAGAGCTAAAAGAAAATAAGCTCTTAAAATGCAGAAGCCAAAGCCCTCATCTGCAACTGAAGTGAGTGGAGTTTTCTCAGCTGGAGGGTAGAATTCTGTGCTCCACGGCATGGTGGCCTTGTCAGCCTCCGTCTGCACCTGCCGGAGCACAGCCCGTCCCTGTCCACCTATTGACCTTTCCTGGTTCTGAAGATGCTAAGACTCAAGCTGGAGGGGCAGGTCTTGGAACTCAGCTCACTCTCCCTGGCGTGAGCTTCCCTACTTCCTTTCAGAGACTGGTGTTCTCTCACGGTCTCTTCTCCCAGTAGAAGAATTGTGGGATTAAACTGGGCCTCCGCGAAACTGCGAAGGGACCCCCTCTCATCTCTATTTCCCTTCTTCCTTTCCATGCCACCATCGCCAGCTTTGCTCTCTTCTATCAAGGAGGATATATTTCTCAAGAAATGTATTCTGTTTCAGGATATCCAGTTTTCATGTGTTTACTCCTTCCAGGGGCATTAGCATTTTAAAAGAGGATTCAAATGCTCTGTAATTACATAACAGGAAGGGATAACTAATGGGGGAGTTTGAGACCTCTCTGGGAAAGATTTTTTGTATGGGAAACCTTCCAAGGTCCCTAACATCATAAATGTTGGTAACTGTAATCCAACCGCCGGCCTACACGTGGGAAGCTGGCCGATGTCTGGCGGCTGCACAAGGCACTGGAGATGCCGCAGTCCTCAGGTTAGGCAATGTGAGCACCATCTGCCACTGTCTTTAAGCCTTAGCTATATAGCACGACTAGGTTAAGGCTCTGGAGACATGTTACAGGAATCACAGTCAGTTCTCTATATAATTTTTCCACTCTGGGTTTTCTATGGAGATTTTAAACCAATAAACTCTGCCTGGTCCCCCACAATCCACTGGTTTTGGTACCCTCCTGTTAGTTTCAGGAAGTACAATATGTAGTCAGGGAATACAAGTCCCTTTGTTAAGCAGCAATGAGTACTCATTTATTTGGTAGATGTGCACTGACCATCTGATGTTTGCTAGGCCCTCTGGAAGAGAGAGAAAAGAATAAGATGGAGCCCTCAGTTTCAAAGGGATAAAAGTTAACTAGGTGGATAAGGTGTATGAATGCTGATGTCAGAGAAGTTTGAGGAACATCTGCAAGAGTGTTGCATGGGAGGCCCAGGGTGCAGGAGTTCTGGCACTGCTGCCCGGGGTGCTCAGAGAAGGTTTCTGGAAGGACATTTGCTTGGGCTGACCCAGGAAGGGGGCAGGGACTAGAAAAACAGGAGCCAGGGGTGGTGCAGATCACAAGAGCTTTGGCAACTTGGTCAATCCAGGGCCCAGTGCTGCGGTCCCTCCTCCCTGAGGCCTCCCCCTTTCTGCCTTGGGCTGTAGGTAATCTCTCCTTCTTCTGGAACCCACCCGTTCATCCTCTCTTAGCTCTCTCCTTGGGCACCAACCCAGCTCCGCCTTGTGTAAGTGCCATCTATGAGCACGTTAGAGGTAGCATCAATACTGTCTTCACATTGAAAGCCCAAAACACCTAGAAGAAGGTGTTATCCGGAGAAGGCAGTTTCAACAGACACAGAAATGGGGGATTCAGTGGACAGGCTGGTTTTGCTAGAGTGGAGGGTTTGTGAGGGGAGAAGGGAGTATGGAATTGGGAAGGATGTGACGTGGACCATAGAGAGGAAAGCAAATCAAGCATAGTGAATTAAAAACAACAGCAGCTATGAGGTGCAGCTTCTTTGTAAAAGAATTTTCTAGAAGTATCTCTAAACCATAGTGAATGTAGTAAAATGCTGATCATAAAGAGCTGATAATGAAGTTGGAGAAGAATTCAGAAGGGGTGAATTCCACGTCTTACAGGTCCACTGACCTGCTGTGTAACTCTAGTAAAGGTGCTATCTGTTTCCTTGACTCTCTTCAGGACCATCTGCTACCTGCTCCAGATTATTGGGTGGCTCAGGGGTACTTGGTTAGTGAAAAGAACCCTTTGTGTCCCTGATACAAGAAGGGCGAAGGAGAAGCTCAAAAGTTCCTGGGGACGGGGTCAGAACTATCATTCATATGATTCCAATTCCAGCAGTTTCACAATGCCTAGTAAAAAAGAAACTCAGCGATCCCAGTGTTTGAATGGTGTTTTGCAGCCATACCCGTATCTTCCAAGTGCCAAGTGAGGCGAGAGATGACGTTCTGCGAGACCGAATAGAGCAGGTGAGACAAAGGTAAGCCTTCCGGGACAAGTTGTTTTGTATCCCTATTGGGGGGCAAGTGGGGTGGGGCTGGCTGCTTGCCTCTTTTCTGTGGGTCTCCCTTAGGTCCAGCCCAAACCTGGGCTCCCTGGCCAAGCCTGGAGCCCTTCTGGGCCGAGTGCCTCTTGGCTGGACTCTGCTCCTTGGCCCGGATGGGGTGATGGCCCTGGCATGGGCTGTCTGCCCAACCCAGCTTCGTGTGTGGTCTGGGGTGTGCTCTGGGTAGCTCTGCCATCCTGCAGCCTCACCCCTCTCCTCTGTCCCCTACAGTATATGCCGTCTTGCGGATGAATCATCTCAGGAGCTTCACGACAGATCTTCCTACTCAGACTGCTGAGAGCAACAGGTGAGAGAGCCAACAGGTGAGGAGCCGGGCAGAGAAGATGGCTGTCTTGGGCAGGGAGACGGTGTGCTGGGACGAGGGCTGGATAATAAGGTTTGGTCCTTCCCTCTTGGTGAGGGGCTTGCACTTGGGCCAGTGAGGGTGGGGGAGAAGGCAGCTCCCTTAGGCTCCTGCAATGCCTCTCTTCAATTTCTGGAGGGACTCAAAGTCAGATTCAGATGGGCCTCTCTGACTTTTTTAACTGTGGTGTCATAGACCAGTGCTTCTCAGTCATGCATAGGCCTAGGGGTCACGTGGGGATCTTGTGAGTGGACTGTGGCGGGGCCTACATTCTGCATTTCTCACGCTCCGTGGCATTGCCACTGCTGGTCAGCTGACCCCACTCGGCACCACAAGATCACCAGCACTGGAGTCAGGAGCCAGGGTGCGTAGGTTTTGGCCCTGTCAACGATTAGGTCGTGTCTTCGGGTCACATGGCCTCTTGGCCTACACTAATTCCCAGTGGTCATCACAGTGGTTGTTTACGTGGCTCTGGAAGGTGAAGGCCAATGACAGGCCATGCGACTGCAGGAGCCATCCATTCAGGACACGGTTACTGCACCCCTGCCAGGTGTGCAAGACTGTGCTGGCCGTCCTGGGGGGCTGATGGGGTGATTTAGACTTAGCTGACCCCCAATATGCTTAAAGGAGGTCCACGGAGATGTATGCAGGCATTTATCAAGCACTTACTGTATGCCAGCTTCTGCACAGCCACTTTGTCCAGGTTTCTCACCTGATCCAAAACCACCTTAGGAGGAGGGCACTGTTTGTGCCCGTTATACAGATGGGAGAGGTGAAGCCACGCCTTGGGAGCAGATGCTGGGTTCCAGGCCAGCTCCATCATGGGCAAGCTGCTTTAGGCCTCTGTGCCTCAATTTCCTCAGACTTCACAACGTTGTTGTGAGGACGATGGTGTTCAGCACGTGGTAAATGCCACGTCGATGGCTTATTAATATTAATAGAGATGAGGAAGGTGCGGTGCTTGCAGGGCCTTCTGAAGTTGGGAGAAGCAGAGCCAGGCTTCCATTCCAGCTCTGCCTGACACACTTCTGCCTTTTTCTTCCCTGGGTTTTTCTGCTCTCCGCATCCAGCTCTGTGGATGTCAAGAACAGTGGGCTTAGGAGGAGTCATTGTCATCCCTGCCCTTTAGCTGTCCCACATTTCTGTGTTGCGCCCCTTGAGCATTCCTCTGCTTCCCAGGTTGACATCCTTTGGAGTCAAGGAGCAGCCTGTGTCAGCAGAACGTCCATCCCCCCTTGACTTGCAGAGCAACACCTGGGCAGAGAGAATCCAGTGGGTGAGCCCTTCCTTGTGACAGTGGCAGCACTGGAATCTTCTCGCTGAACTGCTAATAAAGAGACATGCTCTTTAACCACCATTCTGGCCTCTGGTGTGAGCGCTCTGCCTTTCATGCATTCGTCAGACACTGAACACCGCACGGGCTTGCCTCTGGGGACACAGCTTGCAGCCTCATGGGGAGATGACACCAGGCTACCAGAGCACTGCACGAGGCAGGCTGTGCCTGGTGCTCCTGGCACACTGAGGGGAGAGGGGGGCCAGGGCAAGGGGGCTTCCTGAGAAAAGCATGGCTTGTTGGTTTCACTCAAGTATTTATCTTCATTTATTCCTTCTCTAGTGCTCTTCCTTTCTCTATGTAATCCAACTTTCTGAACTACATCTTTTTCCCTCTCTCTGAAGGACTTAGAACATTTCTTGCAAGGCAGGTCTACTGGCAACAATTTCCTTTGATTTTTGTTTGTCTGAGAAAGTATTTCTACTTCACTTTTGAAGGATAATTTTGAAAGATACAGAATTCTAGGTCTTTTTGTTTGTTTGTTTTCTTTCAACACTTTGAATATTGCGCTCCACTCCCTTCGAAGCTTGCATGGTTTCTCAACTATCTCTGAGTAAGGCTTTTTTCCCTCCACTTTCAATATTTTTTTCTTTGTCTTTGATTTTCTACAGCACAAATATGATATGCCTAGGTGTAGATTTTTTGGTGTTTATCCTCTTTGGTGTTCAAGCTTCCTGGATGTGTTGTTTGGGGTCTGTCATTAGTTTTTGAAAATACTCAACTATCACTTCAAATATTTTTTCTGTTTTTTGTTTTTCTTCTTCTGGTGTTCCCATTACTCATATATTAAACCTTTCATATCTGTCCCACAGTTCTTGGATAGTCTTTATTCATTCTTTTTTTTCTTTGCTTTTCAGTTTGGGAAATTTTTATTGACATTTCTTAAAATTCACTGATTCTTTCCTTGGCTGTTATTAGTCTATAGATGAGCCCATCAAAGGCCTTCGTTTCTGTTACATTATTTATTATTTATGGCATTTCCTTTTGATTTTTTCTGTTGGTTCCCATCTCTCTGCTTACATTACCTATCTGTTCTTGCATACTGTGCACTTTTTCCATTAGAGCCTTTAGCCTTTTTATCATAGTTGTTTTAGGTTCTCAGTCTGATAATTCCAGCATCTCTGCCATATCTGTGTCTGGTTCTGATGCTTGCTCCATCTCTTCAGACTGTATTTTTACTTTTCATCGTACCTTCTAATTTTTGTTGAAAGCCAGATATGATGTCTGAGGTAGAGGAACTGAGGCAGACAGGACTTTAGTGTGAGGTTTTACATTTTTCTGGTTAGGAGTTGGGCTTTATTTACTCTTTCCAGCAGCTGTGGTTTCAGAGGCTAAAATTTCCTTTAGTGTTCTTGCTTTTGTCTCCTCTGTTGTCTTTGGGTTTCCCTAGAGACTCCTCCTTAAATAGGGTCTGAAGCCTGCAGTTCTTTCAGCTGTAATCCCCTGTTATGACACAGGAGCCCTGTTGATGTGGTGGTGAGGTGTGAGGGGAGAGGGGTAAGTGTTCTACAACCTTCTGATTAGGGCTCAGTCTCTTCGTGACCTGTGCCCCTGGCCTGTGACGTTCACAGTGCTTCTCAGCTTTCCCCCTCATCTCTACCCCCACTCAGGAAAGATGGAGTGGCTAGAGGGGGCTGGAGTTGGATATTTTCCTTCCCCCAGCTAGGCAGGCCCTGACAAAATAATTTTCCTTGAAAGCAGGTCTTTGTTAAGGAGAACAAAACACTCTGGGCATATTTTAAAATGGCTATTTCCCCCTCCCCTTGCTGGAAGGAGGAGGAGACTTTTCTCTGATCTTCACCATGAGAACCTGGTGGTAAAACTCAGGAAATGGGGGGCTGGGCCTCCTCTAAGACTGGGCCCCCTGGACTGTTCACTCTCAAGCTTGTCCACACTGAGCCACCAGCAGCCCATCGCCTACAGTTGAAGTTTCCGTGTATCTGCTGGCTTCCACGGAGGCTTCTGCTCCTGGCCTTCTGCTCTGCTGAGTTGGGATTCTCTGTATCTACCTGTCTGTTTCTCCAATTTTCAGCTCAGCTTTTGCCCTGTGACCTCAATTCTCTGAAGGGTCTAAGCAGAGTTATTGGTTTCCATTTTGTTCAGCATTTTTTCTCATTGTGAGGGTGGGAGTGACAACTTCCAAGCTCTTTGCATATCACACTGGGAACTGGAAGGCTCCTTCAAGTATTTGAGTGTCCACTAGAATAACAGCTAATGTTCACTGAGCACTTACCCCATGCCAGGTACCATCTAAGCACTTAATCCAAGCAGCCTTTTGAGGTAGATAGTATTATTATTAGAGAGGAGACAACAGGGCACCAAGGAGGTTACATACCTGGACAAGGGTCACTTTGGTGCCAGAGGAGTGTTGAACCCAGCCCGGCCTCTGGCTCCCAAGGCTTCTCTCTCAACCACTTTGTTCTACTGTGTGTATATACAGCAATAGATAAGAGCCCCCATCCCTGTCCTGGTAGAGCTTTCATTTTGACAGGGCAGACAAGATTTAAATGAACTATTTATTAGTCACAATTTTCACAACTACTATAAAAGGGAAGTACTACATATAATGGGAACTTGCCCTAATCAGAGAGGAAAACTGAGATTTATTTTGAACTATTTTTAATCATCACGCCCATTTGACAGATGAAGAACTAGAAGTTCAGAGAGGTTAAGTAGCTTCCTGATGTCACACAGCCGTTATACGGCATAGCCAGGATTTGACTTCAGGCAGTTTCAGAGCCAGGGCCCTTGACCACTCCACTGCACAGCTAAGCTGGGGTGAGGGGTCATTTTGACAGTGGTGGTGGTGAGCCTTGGCCAGCCAGATATTGTAAGAGACAGGGGAGGGGCATAGGTAGGACAGGTCCTTACCCACCTGTCCCACTGTTCCTGGTGGTCAGGAATACCTGCCCTTTCCCTCTGTCACCTCTCCCGCCCAGCCTCCCTTTGCTTGCTTGCCCCCTGGGGAGAGGAGCATGAGCAGCAGTTAACCAGGCAGGGTGGTGAGGGCCTCCACAATGAGGAGAGGAGCGGGTGTGACAGAGGAAACGCCAAAGGCTGCTCTGGCTGCACAGGAGCTGGAAGAAGAGGGGCCCTGGACAAGGCTGTTAAGAGAGGGGCCTGGGCCAGGCCATGTGGGGTGTGGACGTGTTGAGGATCCCGGCTTAGCCTTGTCCTAGCAGAGATGGGAAGTGTGGGCATGCTGGAAGCAGGAAGAGATCATACGTGTGGAGATGGGCTGTGGTACAGGATGGAAGCAGGGAGTCCAGGAGGGGTCCCCCGGGGAGGTGAGGGGGATTGCATAGCAGCTGGAGAGAGTGGGAGAAGAAGTTCCTGTGGGCACAGCTGGTGATGGAGCTGCCATTTGTGCAGGCAGGAAGGTCTCGGTGGGGGAGGAAGTTCAGTTTGGGTCATGATTTGGGTCCCTGTAGGACGTCACAGTGGTGACATCAAGCAGCTGGAAGGACAGACACAACTGGGCTGGCAGGCATGAGATGAGGTGGAGAAGCGGCACATAGGAGAGCCTGGTGCAAGGAAGAGCCCGGCCTTTGTTGAAGGGCAGCTGCAGTACAGACCTCAGTGGGAGGAGACAGGTAGAGAAGAGGTAGCGGGCCTTCCTCCACAGTCCTGGAGGCAACTTTGCCCTCCCAACCCCTCACTCAAGTTCTTGGGAAGGCAAAGAGTGGCGCTCAGCTTGCCAGAGCTCACGGGCTGCAGGAGCTCCTTGGTCACAGCCTAGCAAAGGGACAAAGCCCTCTCTGCTACCCGGACTGAGAGGCTGTTTTCCCAGAAACCACCAGATGGTGCCATTTCCATGCAAAAACAGATTTCCTGACCGTGAACTAGTATAGTCTCTCCTTTGAGTCAGATCCTGTGCCCGGCAGGGTTTAGGTTTTTAGCACCATTTAGGAAGTCTAAACAGATGGAAGGCCTCTGAGTATCTAGTTTAATGATGAATACAGTTCACATCCATGTACATGAACTACACAGGGGCTATTCATTCAAATAAAACTTATGGATCATTTACACCCAGCCCTGTGCTAGAGCATGGAGACACCAGGTGGACATCCCATCATATCCTCAGGGGGCTCAGAGCGGTGAAGGGCTGACATGCAAATGAGTGATGCAATGTTGTGGGAAAATAAACCAAAAGAGCACAAATGGGAGAGCAGAGGAGGGAGTGATTTTCTCTGCTTGGGAGAAAATATCTGCCGACTTCCCCACAGAGGTGACATTTAAGCAGAAGCTTGGCCAGGCTCTGGCAATGAAGGAGGGGTCTTCTAGGCAAAGGGAAGACCCATGTGGGGAGGCATGGAGGATGTTCCAGGAATGAGGCCTGGCCCTGAATGTTTGGAATGAAAAGTATGGTGGGGAGGATGGCAAGAGAGAAGGTTGAGAGGGGCACAGATATGGACCCTACAGGTGGGTGCAAAATAACCCATGAAACCCTGCTGGAGGACCCCAAGGAAAGGAGGGCCCAGCATGCAATGCTGGCCAGGCCAGGCTTCCCAGGGGAGAGGAGATGTGCAGAGGGTTCCAGCTTCAAGCATCTGGAAAAGAGAGGAGCACATCACACTCAGAAAGGAAAGAGACCTCCAGTTTGGGCTCTGCCCAGGGAGGTGCCAGGTAAGGAGCTCGCAGGCTCCCCTTCCCTCTCTCACACACAAACATCTGGAGTTTAGGGAGAGCGGAACCCGCATTAGTATTATAGCTGCAGCTCTTTCAAACCTAGGGTGGAAATGAAATCATTAAGTGGTTCAAATGGAGTTTTGTTCTGTGCATGATTAACCCCAGGAGGGGAGTTTGGGAACAAATATGCCTGCTCTTACCTGTATTACAGGGGGACTGAGCCACGGTAAATTAAAAGAAAATCATTGGCAAATTTGGGACCAGTCAGCTGTGACCAAGCCATTTGTGTAGCTAAATGGAGCTGAAAGAGCTAATAAAGGCTTTGTGGGTCATGGATCCCTCCACCAGGGGAGACCAGGGGAGGGCTGCAGATGGGGCTGGGCAGGTGGGCGGGGAGCTGGTCTGGTCCAATGCCGTGGAAGTCTTACCCGGGACCTCTCAGTGGTGGCGGTGGTGATGGTAGTAGGTAGCGCCGGCCTGTTCTTATCCAGGTGTGTGTCATTTCCTAACCAGGACCTTGTTAGTTCTAGACAGAGACAGCGACTCAGACCCAGCCTCAGCCCTCTGGTGTCTCATAGAAGAGAGACTCGGTCTAGGCAGATCTGGGCCTTGAGATACCAGGGGAGACAGAATTGCGCTTCCTGAGTCTGTCACCGTAGAGGGAGGTGCTAGTGGGTGACATAAAGTCAACATGCTCTAATGAACAACTTGGAATGTTGTGGGGACCCCCAGGATGAAGACCCAGCCAGTGTCCTGGGGTGTCCACTGCCAGGTAGAGTGGGGTTCTGGTCCACCCCCAGAGGAGAATGTTAGGCACCCAGCCAAAGCAGTACGCGAGCATGGGCCGGGCTGGTCTCAGCGGGCCGAGGGCGCTCCACACAGGGCAAGGCGAAGAGGACGACTAGCAGACGCGCTGCCCAGAGCAGGTGGGGGCGGGGTTGGGAAGGAGGAGTGAAGGCAGCAGGGAGGGGAACTGGGCTCCAGCTCCTGCAGGCACGTTCTTCAGGCTCTGAGACTCAACATCAGGGTGCGGCGCTGGCTGCGGAGTAGGGAGGGCGCACAGTCTGGAGGACACAGCTGGGACCTGGCCGTGCCCAGGCGCCTCTCCAGTGGGTGACTTACCGGTGGACGCTAACCGTGCAGCCAGGACTGGCTCTGCTTTTGTGCACCTCATCTCCCCAAGTGCTCTGACACCCACTAGGTCATGCAATATGTGCCCATGGGGACCCCCACCCCGACCTGCCCGCTCTGAGCTGCTTCTGCGGCTTCTGGGAGGCTGGGTGGGACCCGGGGCCTGGGGAGGGCAGGGGCGGACGAGGAGAGCTCCGCGGAGCCACCGGACGCGGTGCTCGACATGCTTTCCAATTACTTGGCAGGGTCCGCAGCGCGGCTCGAAATTCATTTTCCATCCTGAGAGGGGAAAACAAAGGCAGGAGAAAGCAGCAGCTGCTCGGGGCGAGTTTGGGAAACTTTGCTCCCAGCCGGGAGAACTAGGCTGGCGGGCAGGCGGAGGAGGCAGCGGACGCGGCAGGGCCTCCCCCCACTTCTGGCTGTCATCTGCACGGTGGCACCTGAGGGCTCCTGCATCACGGCAGGAGGGGGACACTGGGGTCTCTCAAGGAGGGCAGAGCCCAAGGCCTGCCGCCAGAAGGTTCTCAGCCAGTGGGCTTGGTTGGGGTGAGGGAGGCCATGGCAGCACTTTGTGGGGAAGAGGGCAAAGGCAGGGGCGGGGTAGTGGAGAGGTCCGCGTCAGCCGCAGCCCCCAGGCACCGCCGCTGTCTGTGGTGACTCCTCTCTCTGGGGACCGTCTCCACCTTAGAGCGCGCACCCGCGGAGGGCCGGGGGCCCCTCGTCGCCCCGCACCTGCGTGATACAAGGGCTCAGTAAGTCTTTGTGGAAGGAAGAACTGACGGCGTGGGTCTCAGCTGTCCCCTCTGGGCCTCTGGGGTCCGTGCTCCGTTTTCCCAGGGCTCACCTCGGCTCTGGGGCTTCCTCCACACTTTCAGGGCCCTGGTTTTGGTGCCTTCCATGAGGCACCTCTTTGAGGGCGGGCCTGGAGGTAACGTGAGGAAGGGTCTGTAGTGAGAGGTCATTACAGGGAGACCAGCAGCACAGAGTTCCCCGAGTATAAGTGGGGTGCCCGGAAGGCTCATGAGAAACTGCATGTGGCATGTTTTTGATAAAGAGGATGCATTTACCAAAAGTGTATGTGCACCTGTGTGCTTTTTCTGGGAGGCAATATAGTGTAACTGCTAAGACCAAAGCTTCTAGCATTAGATTACTTGGGCTGGAATTCTGGCTCTACCATTTAGTGGCTGTGTGACCATGAAGGAGTTGCTTAACCTCTCTGTGACTCGGTTTCCTGGAGTCCTTGGGAAGATCAAGTGAGATGACCTCTGTAAAGTGCTCAGCACATGCCTGGCGCTTGGTAAACCGTCAACTGTGCAAACATGGAGCCATGATGATGGTTATGCCCAGGAAGAGGCGTCAGTCCTAGCAGAACCCCCTTCTGATGGTGACGGACGGTTGGCTGTTATTCTTCACATATTTCATAAAATCCTCTCACTAGCCCTTTGCAGTGGGTGTCGGTGATCTAGTCACTCCATGAAGGAATGCTCAGTCACTGCCCTCTAGGAGCTGATGCCGGAAGGTGAAGGATTCTGGGTGCATGCAAAGATTCTGTGGGACTACAGACAAACACTCAGTAAAATTAGAACTGCCAGGTATGTACTGAGGGGTTGTGTTGTCAGAGATCTGTGCTTAGTCGGGTCAAGGTCTGCACCTCTTCAAGGTAGGTGCAGTTTGCCTGGAAAACCCAGAGTCCCAGCTTTGTGGACTCTGCAGACGTGCTTCCCCGGGGACCAGCTGGACCCCATGACTCCCCTCACACCCTGGGGAGGGGGCTTCTCTGGGTCTGTGTGCAACTGAGGAAATGCACTGTTTCCTCTGGCCTCAAGCTCCGTTGGGGTCTGGGGAAGAGTCCCCCAACATGGCCTGGACTAGGAGGCTGTGGCGTGGCATCTTGTGGCCAGTAGATGATGCTGTTGATCCAATGTTGCTGGCTGCTGGTCCCTAGATGGTGCCCCTCCCACCTCTTCAACTGCAAGCTGCTGATTTTTCAGATATTTCCGCCATGTGCACTGTACACAAGCCACCAGCATGCTCTATTAGCATGTGCACTTAGCTCTTGTGTGTGTCCTCTGGGGGGGCAAGTTCCTCTGTCCACTCAGGAGTCCTTGGTTTGCTAGCCATCAGAGGACGTAGGCCTTAGTTTTGGGGGAGGAGGTGCCCTGCTCTCTCCGGCTGCAGGCAGAAGCTGAGGAGTGAAGTCCCCTTGCCACCCCACAAAGTGGCAGTCCCTGCCTGCACACCACTTCTAGGATGCTCCATAACGAGGGGAGCGTGGGGGACATGCAGGGTGTGTGTGGACACAGGAAAGGGTACCACTGTGAATCAGCCCTGGGCTTCTGAGCCCCTTTTAGGGCCCTCAGTCCTGTGTCCACTTTGTGCAGAGCTGGGAGCGCAGCAGTCCTGGGAGTGAATGAAGTGCGAGGGTGCTCACTGAAGACGCAGATTATTGAGCACCACTTGGTTTGTTTTGATGGATAGGCTTGGGATGGAACCCAGGAACCCACATTTTATCAGACCCATCCAGGTGGTTCTGAGACAGCTATCCTGAGGCCACGTGCTGAGATGCGCGGGGATAAAAACCGCTGCCTGTTCTTGTAGAAGAGAACTTGGGAACTCCAGGGTCAGCACCGGAGCAGAGCATTCTGCTCACTTCAGCTGCTTCCTTCACCTGGCCTCTGGGCTCATCTTTTGCCAATTACCCCTGTGACCACCTCCAGGTGTCCTGCTCTGCTTTGGTGCAAGAGAGCTAACAAAAGAGAGAGAAGCAGAGAGAGAAACAAGTCCTAGAGAATTTGGTTTACCCTAGAATCTTACTCAACTTGAGCGCATTTCACACCCCTCCCCTTTCCTGACTGCGTCACCTTTAATCCCACTCATCTAGGGCCTCTTAGGTTTCTAGCTCCTTCTGAGTTCTTCCTAAAGGGGGTTAGTTCTTCTTCCTGCAGGGGAGAGGCCCACCAATCAGCATGGGTATGAGCTTTCCCTGGACCACACCTGGACAAGGTCAACCTTTCACATTGCAGAAACACGCACGTGTGTATGTGTGTGCGCGTGTGCGCACACGTGCATTTCACTGTGCCTGATCTCCTATGGTCAGCATCAAATAATGCCCTGTGAAGCAAAAGGAGTAGAAAGGGTATTTTCTTTAAGTTTTCACCTTTCTGGATCTTTTACCAGGACCCTTGACCAAACTTCTGGGAAGCCATTCGGGGACATGGAAGAAGGAAGGAGACGGATGCAGCAGAACTATGTCCATCGCTTCTTTGCCTTACCGGCTGTGGGGCTGAGCTGCTTAACTTCTCTCGATTTGGGTTTTTGCATCTGTAAGGTAATAGCATCCTTCTCTTGGTGGTGCTGTGATATCAGATGAGGCACTGTGTGTAAAATCCCCAGTGTGGCCCCTGGGCAGAGCCGGTGTCCAGTTGATGGGTGTTATCTTCCCCACCCCCTTCCCTGCAGTCCCTTCTTCCCAAGTGCAGAAGGGCAAGTCTTTGGGCAGATCATTCAATGTGTCTAGACCACAGCTTACCCCTCTGGAAAACAGGACTCTCAAAGCACCCCCAGCCAGAATTGCTCCTGGCCAAATTGTTGTGGTTGGGAAGGATGTTGTGATTTGATACTTTTACTCCTCCTGCTTTTGGGACCTGGCCAAGACCTCAATATCTGACTATTGTTTGCTCTGTCCGGCCTCTGAGACCTGCCTGTTCTCTTGTTCCATACAAGTTTGTGCAGCAGAACCCAGTTGGCCTGGCCTTGGGAGCCACCCAGAAGGCACACCATGAGTTGTGTTGAGAGAATCAAACACTGGATTGACTGTGTGGTCTTGGGCTCACAGGTAAAGTGGAAATTACAATATCTGCATGGTAGGGACAGAGCAAATATATGTGTAGCTTCTAACAGCATCCCACACACTTACTGCCCCAATAAATGTGCTTATGATTAGTACAGCTCAGAGGGATGGTAGATTTTCCTTGCTTCCCACTCTCAGGGGGACATTTTCTTCAGAAAAGCTGTGTTTCAATCTCGGCATCCACCACCCTGTGCTTTGGAGGAGTAGGGAGAAGGCTCAGAGAAGAATATTGTCAATGACCAAGCTTATGTTCCTGATGGGTGGAAACACGTCATTTTTATTTCCAAAACAAGAGAGGAGAAAGCTACAGTGCAGGTCAAGGTTGCCTCCCTGCCAAGCCCAAAATCTGAGACCCCTCCCAATTTTAGCCCCACGAGCCTCAGGAGTTTGTATCAGGAAGTTTGGTTTGGAAGACTAATATATTCCCTCCCTCCATAAGTGGTTAGCGGGCAGTGATTGTATGTATGTAGTTCTCTTCAAAACGTTTGTGCGTTTCTATACTTCCAAGAGTTATTTTAGATGATGAGACAGGACCTCCAGAGTTCACCTAATCCAGGCAGCCCATCCCAAACAGATGAGGCCCTGCTTTCCTGACACATCTGTGGGCCTCCCCTGGTGTTATTTCTCTCTCCCACAGCTCTGCCTGCATCCTCTGTTCTTCAGGCTGCAACGCCCTCCCTACTCCCATTTTCTGTTTTGAGCATTCTACCTACCCTTTAAGACCCAGCTCAAACGCCACATCCCTGTGAAGTATTTCCTCTTTTCTCCTTGCTCCTAACTTGCCAAAGAGGATCGAGTTTATTTCCACATCTCTCTGTCTATATCTCTATTTAGCTTAATCTCTTTTTACATTATATTTTTAAATAGTTTTTTTCTTTTTCATTTATGGGCCTGTCAGACTTGCTATATTGTAAGGTTCTTTAGAGCAGGATCTGGGTCTTGTCCATCTTTAGTAGGTGCTCACTAGAGGCTGAACTAATTCATTGTAGCCTAAACCGCCCCATTGAAATGCAAATAAATTTGCCAGCTATGTTCTCAGATCCAGGCTAGCATAACACCCCATCTGTATCATTAATACTTACATCTTCCCATGGCTCACTGCTCCCACCCCCAATCAATGTCCGCACTCTGATGTAAATGCTGTGTGTTTCCTTCCCTGGATAGAGCTCTGTCATGGGTGGATGAGGCGCCTCTGTGATGAACCCCGGCTGCAGAAAGCATCTTTCCAAAGATCACTTGGTTCCTATAGTGAGTAAGAGCCTCAGGGTGATCCTTTGGGGTTGCTGTTTATACTTATTACTGAACAAAAAAGGCCTTTCAAGGGAACACGAAGACAGAGAAAGGACGAGCATAAAGCAGCTTTCACAGACTTCCTCCTCTTGTGGGTCTCTCCTCTCTCTATCTTTCCACAGATCATCTTCGGCACACAATCTCCATCAGGGCACATGCTCCGTTGCTAGGAGTAAACCCTCATCCACCCTTCGTGATCGGGGTGCAAAGAGAACAATTACAGGTGAATCTCCCACTCACACAGCGGTGTTCAGCAGAAGGGCTACAGGGAAGAATTCCTTCAAGGAAGGGTTCTCGGTGAGGGGTCTTGTGCATTTAGGTCACTTGGTCATGACCCTTGAGTATGAGCCCCGCTCTCTCCTATTCTCCCAACCCTAGGTCACCCCTAAGTGCTGCCGGGACATGAGTGAGTGGCTGTAGGAGAATGGCTTCCTCGGTCACTGCAGGATGTCTTTGACCATAGGAGTCCTCTGTATCATGGTTGCCCCGAATTGTCTTTATTCGGAATTAAAGTTTTACTATGGTAGAAAGAGCATCGAACTTGAAGTCCCAGCTCTGTTACTTTTTAGATGTGTAATCAAGTGCAAGTGGCTTAATCTCTCTGAAATTTCATTAAAAAAGTTAAAAGAAATATTCAGACGCATATAAACTATTGATTTCTGCTTTGCCTATCCTGTAGGGTGATTGGCAGACGATGTGAAATCAAGCCTCAATGTGCGCTCTGTGAACTGTAAAGTACAATATAAGTGCATTCCATGAGGGCAAGGATGGTGTTTACTTGTTCACAACTGCCTCTCCAGCAGCCAGCCCAGTGCCTGGCACATGGCAGGTATTCCTAAATGAATGAGTGAAGGCCATTGGGAAGGCTCTGAGCTGGAAAGGAGGTTATGTGAACATGATGAGTGATGATAGAATGGAGGCTTAGAGTCATTTTTTTTCAGGAGATGCTGAGGACAGCTGGGTAAGGGATAGCTTGGCTGAAGCAAACAGTTGTTGGGAGTCACATAAATCAATAAAATAGACCCTCCGTATTTCATTGTGCCAGTGCAGACCAGCTTTACAAAGAATAGACAGAAAAACAGATAAACAATAGAAGAGTAATTCCAGAAGAAGAATGGGGAGCCCAAGGTGAGTGGAATCAGAATGCTTTTGGTAGCAAGTACACAAGACTAACAATGGCTGAACAATCAAGCTGTATAGTCATTGCAGCCTCTAGAATTAGGCTAGCTGCCCAGCGACGACATCAGGGCTGGACTCTTCTGTCCTTCTTCCTGCATCTTCAGCATGCCTGCTGTGCTTCCTCATGCATGCCTGCATGCGTGCAGCCCATGGTTGCAAGATGGCGGCCACAGCATCCTAAGTAGAGAGACAGCAGGAGGTGGCAAAATAATCTCCTCTTGGTGGCTTTGTCTTTTTATCTGGGAGGAAATATTTCTCATAAGGCTTCAGCAGGATCCCCTTACATCTCATTGGCCAATAGGGATAAAGACAAATTCAGGTTTCTGTGATTGGCTTAGAGCAGTGGTAATTCATCCTTGGGACTGGGTACATTGCTGTCCCAACAAAAATGGGATTCTGTTACAAGAAAGAAGAGAGGAAATGGCTGCTGGACAGGCAGCAAATAGTGTCTGTTGCAAGGCTTGGGAAGAAAAAAGTGTATATGGTTGTGGCCATGGCCGCTCTGTGCAGAGTGTGGATGGCGCTGGGAGAGGTGTCTGCTTGCTGTACCATTTGGATGCTCTTTGACTGAGGCAAAGGGAGAATGAGGGGCACCGTGCCAGGAACCCTGGCTAGGAGAGAGGTCAATGGGCCATAGTGCCAGCTGTGGTAGAGACTGGATTTGTACCTTTGCTCTGAGCCTTTTCTAAACAAGTTTTTTAATTTTTAAAAGATTATTATATTTGTTGAGCCTAACTCATAAGGTTAATGCTAGTGATGATGATGGTGATGATGATGATGATGGTGACAATTGTAATAATAGCGATAGAGAACATCTACTGAACATTTGCTATGAGCTCAATTATATCATTTACTTCTCTAAACAGCCATATGATGTTGGTGCTCTCCATGTCTGCACTTTACAAATGATGAAACAGACAAGAGAGGTTAAGGAACTGGTGCAAGATCATGTAGGTTATAAATGGAGGAACTGAGATTTTAGCATATGTTTTAGGATCCTAACCTGTGCATTTAACCATTAAACATCCTGCCTCTAAGTACTTGAAATTATTGTGAGGATGAAGTGTAATAACAGTAAGGATTACTGCTGCTGTTTGTTGAGTGCATTTTATTTGCCAGGTACTCTTCTAGGCTCTGAAGTTACAGTAGTGGGTAAAAGAAAGTCTCAGCTCTTAATCTAGTGATGGCAAGGATCAGACAATAAGCAAATTGATAGATACATAGACAGATAGATAGATAGACAGATAGAAGGTCTGGTGGTGCCATGTGCTTTGAAGGAAAGAAAAGCAGAGAGAAGAGAGAAAGAATGACTGGAAATAGCTTTTTTATATAATGTGTTCACAGGTGGCCTTGCTGCGGAGGTGAGATTTGAGGACAGACTGAATGAAGTGAGGGAAGCAGCCACGGATATCTGCAGAAGAGGGTTCTAGGCAGAGGGAACAGTAAGTGCTACAGTCCTGAGGCACAAGTGGCCTGTCCTGTCCAAGAAACAGCTTTGGTGGCTGGAGCAGAGTGAGTCAGAAGGAGAGAAGGGGTAGGAAATTGCAGCATAGATTGAGGGATGTTAGACAATGTGGGCAAGACAACACAGCTAGTGGGGAGAGTGAGGGCGAATGACCCAGGAGGAAGCAGTGAGGCTGTCCTGGGTCAGGTGAGGCGGGCCTTAGCTCTGATTGTGATTCTGGTCTGCCTTTTTCCTAAGGTAAAAGTTTAAGGCAGCAGCAGAATGACATGATCAGCTTTGCATCTTAAAAGATTTCTTGGTGTCTCTGTGTTCCAGTTTTCTCATCTATTAAATGAAGACAGTGATAGCTATGCTGTCAAACCTCATAAGATATTGTCAAGATCAAATGAAATGTTTGATAAGGGCTGCTTGGAGCTGTGATGCACAATACAAATGCAAGCTGCTCTTCCAATAATTAGGCTCTCTCCTGATTGTTGAATGGATTGCATTTCTCCAGGCTAGTGGCCAGATAACAGTCTCAGAACTTGGAGAACAATTTCTCATAGATTATCTCATTTAATCTTTATACCCCATCCAGAGTGGTTGAAATTATTATTATTCTCACTTAACAGAAAAGGCAACTGAGGGTCAGAGAAGTCAGAGAGGTTGATATACACAGCTTTTAAGTGCTTTCAGCCAACACTTTCTGATTCTAAATTCAGTTCTCAAAAAGAGGATGTTAGGTGTTTGTAGAAGTGGATTATGGAGAGAGGGTGGGGAGGTCAAGGTATAGATTTAAAATTTGATTGTATGTGGCAGAAATGGACTGACTTAGAGTAACAACTGTTATTATGGTCACACACACAGTCTCTGGAAAACAGTGCATCATTATAGACAGTACAGATTAATACACAATAAAAGTTGCTGAAAATAGTCGAGGCAGATGCTTGCTATAACACAGAAAGCTTAGGAAAATAAAGCGAAGTCATAACATACCAGCTGATGGCAATTAAATACAGATGACAAAAGAACAACGTAGTTCAGCTAAGATCCGAGAGCCTAGCTCTAACCATGACACTGGCCCCTGAGACAGGTCTCTGTACATGGTGGGGAGGGGTGTGGGTGGTTTCCACTCATCAGGAAATGCTCCCCGCCCCAGCCCCATCAGGAACAGGTCTTAAGAAGCCGTGGGAGCCAGGAAGGAGTGGAAAATTGTCTCCAGGAATTTCACCCTGAAACTCCATAGGTTTACACTCCAACACTTTTAAGGAGTTGCTGGTATTCTTTGAAATTTAAAGTCCTTAGGGATTTTGCTTTGGTTTTGGAAGTGTCAGAGGACTGGGAAGTTCCAACACATGATGGGCAGCCTAGCAAAGAACATCTCCACGGGGGTCACCTAAGGCAGCCCTTGGCCTCCAAGCAGGACTTTGCTCTACTAGAGCCAAATGTGCACCTAGCCCATTCTCAGAGATTGCAGAGAAAGGAGTTCTGAAGCCTCAGCTCTTTCTTCCTTATCCAAATGTTCTCTGCTGAAATGGAGACTCAGTTATTCCTCTTGTTCGTTCTTCATCTCCTGTCCTGGCTTCAGTCATTCTCAGAAAAGCTCATTGGGCTGGCCCGGTGGCGCAGCGGTTAAGTGTGCACGCTCTGCTGCGGCGGCCTGGGGTTCACCAGTTCGAATCCCAGGCGCACACCGACGCACCACTTGTCGAGCCATGCTGTGGCAGTGTCCCATATAAAGTAGAGGAAGATGGGTGGGATGTTAGCCCAGGGCCAGTCTTCCTCAGCAAAGAGAGGAGGATTGGCATCGGATGTTAGCTCAGGGCTGATCTTCCTCACTAACTAACTAACTAACTAACTAAATAAAATAAAATAAAATAAAATAAAATTAAAAAAAGGAAAAGCTCATTGATGCTGAATTTGCACACACAGAAGTGAGAGCAGAGTCTGGGTGAAGAGGAAGAGCAGGAGAGAAAGGAGAGGGACCCAGCAGCAGGGCTGCTCCTATAGCATTTCAGGGCCCACAGAGGTGGGGGAGGCGTCCCTGGTACGTTTTTATCAGCATTACCATGTAATATCCCCAGCCTGCTTTGTCTTGGCTTTGCATTTTATCAATATCACCAGTGGATCCTGCTGTCCCTTTCTGGGGTTTATGAATATTGCCCTCTAATCTATGGGGAGCTACCACACTTTATATTCCAGCCCCATCCCAGCTTCTCCAAACTCAGACACCATATTTAATTAGATTTTCTCTCTGGCTCAGGCAAACAGAAATTGAACTCTCAGTATATCTCTATTGCTCTGGAGCCCGTGCCTGACAGAAGTAGACAGCTCTCTTTCCCTCTCTGGCTTTTTTCACCTCGTCCCCTCTATTCCCACCTCTGACATTAATATTCCAACACAAGCCTGTTTCTAAGTTCAGTCTTTGGCCCCAAACTCTGAAATTCACCCTCACTTCATCCACTGCCATTCAAATGAATAATGTAGCAACAAAGATTTTGCTGCTGTTACTTTTTGGTCTTCCTCCAGACTTCAGGTGAACCTGAGTTTGACAAGTGGTGTAGAGAGTGGAGGAGATGGAGGGGGAGAGAGTTGTTTCCAACTGTATGCAAAGGTGGAGGGGCTTCTGCCTGAAAACAAGAAGACAAATCAAATGTCCTTTCAAGATGATAACTCCACCCTTGGAAGGGCCTTAGGGGAAAACCACTTTTCTGTGTTATAACTTTTCCATCTGTAAAATGGGGAAGGAAACAGAATTGATGTTTATTGAAGTGACAAAATTGAAGACATCTGATCTCGCTTTCTGTCAACAGAGTGTGAAAGGAGGGAGAGGGCTAAGAAGACACCTAGGGAACTAGAGAGGAGTTGGATCTGGGCCAGCTTCCCTGTGCCCAGGAGAGTCCAGCCTGCAGGAGCTGGAAAGGAGGGTCCCAGGCAGGCCTTTGCACCTCACTAGCCCTGAGACCATAGAGCCTGGGACCCAGCAGGTCCTCAGGAAATGTCCCCCCAGCTATTTCTCACTCTCTTGAGAAATTCACTTAATGTATTTGAGACTCAGTTTCTTCATCAATTAAACGAGGATAATGACAGCTGCCCTGTGCACATCTCGTAGATATGACACACAAATAAAAACTGTGTGCGAATGTGTTTCATAAGCTGTGATGCTCTTCATTAAGATCAGGCATCCCCATTTTCAGTTAAATCTTGATTTGTAATTGCTATTGGAAGAGGACAGGGCATGGGTTATGTAAAACAGAGGCTAATAAAATACTTTTTATTTGGCTTCAATATGATTTTTATTTTCTTTAGCCAGGAAATTTACCATTTAAATTAGTATACCTTGCCTGAGCACTTAGATGGACTGATGTCAGAAGGGTTTTAAGCTGACACAAAAAAATAAGAAGAAGAGAAAGAAAGGAGGGAAGAAAGGAAGGAATAAAGGAAGAAGCAAAAACGAGAAAAAAAAGGAAGAAAGGAACAGAGAGAGAAAGGAAGGAAGGAAGGAAATAAGAAAGAAAGGAAGGAAGGAGGGAAGGAAGGAAGGAAGGAAGGAAGAAAAAGGCCAACCGGCAAACAGCAGAGAGGGTGGTTTACCTGGATTCCTTGGGTAATGTTTGAAATGGCTTCATACAAAGATGTAAAAATATGGACATTTACTTTACATCATAGTGACTTTTTAAGAAATTTAAGTGTGAAGAGCTGCTGAGCATTCCTCAGAGGATGGGGAGGGCTGGGGCGCTGGAGGGCAGAAGGGTCTGCATGCTGCCTCCAGGGCTGCAAGGGGAGAAAGGAGCTCTGGAGGAACAACCTCCCCTGGACTCAGAGGGTCTTCTTTATCCTCGCCCATGGGCACCGCATCCCCAGAGCAGCTCCTGGGTAGTTGTAGGAAAGGGGAGCTCCTCTCTATTTTGATGGCAATGGATAGTGCAATGAGGGGCAGAGAGAAGACACAGCACCCAGCCTCACCAACTGACCCAATGGTCACACAGTGGTCACGGCATTGAGTTGGAGTGAAAGGCTTTGGAGTCAGATGGACATGAGTTGGACTCTGACTGTGCCACTTATTAGCAATGTGACCTCTGGTGAGGAATCAAGTTCTCTGAGCCTGTTTTGTTACTTGCATCAAAGGGAATTAACGCCTGTTTCATGGAGTTGTTGTGAGGATTAAATGGAGTAATGCACTGAAGGTATATAGGAGAATGCCTGTCCCACATCATCCCTGGCCTCTGTACTTGTTAGTGTCTTTGCTCTTTCCATGCCTGAATACCCAGATCCTCTCTAAGATGGCGTTCGGCATGATAGGTTGCTACGCGCTCTGATCAGATTTTCAGAGAAGCTGTGTTTGCATTCTGACTCTGAAATCTGACTAACTGGGGAGCATGGTGTGAGTGGGGTCAAGAGAGGGTAAGGTATTTGAATGGCCAAGGCAAAAATAAAGGTCCTCAGAGATTTCCTTGAAGCAGGGGCTTCAAACTTTATTTTTATCAGCAC
Organism: Ceratotherium simum simum; assembly: GCF_057802395.1. NCBI lineage: Eukaryota > Metazoa > Chordata > Mammalia > Perissodactyla > Rhinocerotidae > Ceratotherium > Ceratotherium simum. The sequence continues at coordinate 84,750,740 of NC_141906.1, read as the reverse complement.
ACCCCTTAAGACCTCATTTTTTGAGACAAAAATCTTTCTTGGAACCTCATAGATACCTAACATGAAAAGGTGAGACGATTCTGTGTGGCGGAGTCAGCTGTTTTGAGCCCCAGCTGCTTAGCTGGTGGGGAGCAGCTGCAGAACCCGTGAAGTGGAGCACACCTTCTAGAGCAGACCTGCCTTCTTAGAGGAAATCCCGTGACTAGTTAATGGCAGAGCTGATTCTAGAACTACACCTTAAACCAGGGATTATCTCATGACACCATGATGTCTCTTGGCAGAGGCGTTCTTGCTATTCCTTGCTTTATTTGGATTGCTGCATATATTAGGTAAGATCACACTAGCTGTTCCAGAATTCCAGTGGCTTAATACAATAGAATACAATACAGTAGAAGTTTATTTCTTGCTCATGTAACAAATTTCTGATCAGCAGATCGCATTCTGTCCCATAGTGATGCAGGAACTCAAAATCTTTCATTATGGGGTTCTTTGATTTCAGAAGGCTTGCCTCTTTATCTAGATGGTGGAAGGGGAAAGAGAGCGAGATTGGGGCACAAATACTTCTTAGAAACTGTGGCCTGGAAAAGGCACCCACCATGTTCACTCATGTTCCATTGATGGGAGCTCATACATGTGGCCACATTTAACCACTAGAGAGACTGGGAAATGTAGTCTAGTTGAGTGCCCAGGGAGAAGAGGAAAACAGAAGACTGGTTGTTGGTGAACACCTGGGCAACTCAACCACAGGTGGCCCTTCGGTCACCAAATATCTGTTGGTGCTCAACTTGCTATGCAAAACACAGTTGCACACTCTGGCCTCTCTTTGAGGGAGTCTCTGCATTAGAGAAGACTGACACAGAAGATGCACAGTCTTTTCCATCAGGTTTTCCTGTGGTTTGTCAAGGTCTGGCTACCTATGGACTAGAAAGGCAAACTACCCACACCTGCCACATTTGCCTCCAAGATACAATGAGGGAGCAATGACAAGATAATGGCAAAATCCACCCATTTGGACAGTGCCAATTGGCAGGCACACAGCATCCTCAGAAGCGGTGAAATCTCACTGGGCAGGCAATGGAAGACGTTCTACCCTGGCAATGGGGATGTTCATTCCTTGATTAGACTTTGTCTCTGCTCTTCTGGAACAACGTCCCTGTCTGTTGTTCTCCAAAGCTCCTGCTCTGCCCTTTGTCCACACCCCCCATGGTCACGTCTGAGGAGAGTGCTGGAGAGAATGTCCTCTTGGGAGCTGCACAGCTTTCCCAGACTGCTTTCTACTGGCGCAAGTGTTCCACTCAACAGGCTCTTTTAGGCCAGCTAATAGTTTCTTTGGTATTCAGGTCTCTCAAAAACTTTGGTAGATTTGTGAACCGTTTGCTTCCAGTCAGTTACAAATGCTAGTGACAGCACCCAAAGATCTTTCCAAGATCTAGTTCTCACATGTGCTTAATTTTTGTTCTTTTCTTTGCCCCTACTTCATGCTTATGCCTCTCTCTCAATCTAATGACAGCCAACATAAGCCATCTGAACCCATAGACTTGGAAGGTGTATTAGTTTGCCGGGGACTTTGTGACTTTATGCCATCCCAAAGTACCACAGACTGAATGGCTTAAACAAAAGAAATTTATTGTCTCACAGTTTTAGAGGCTAGAAGCCTGAAATCAAGGTGTCGACAGGGTTGTTTCTTCTGAGGGAGAATCTGTTCCATGCTGCTCTCCTAGCTCCTGGTGGTTTGCTGGGATTCTTTGCTGTTCCTTGGCTTCTGCTACATAACCCTGATCTCTACTTTCATCTTCCCATGGCGTTCTTCCTCTGTGGGTGTCTCTGTGTGCAAATTTCTCCTTTTTATGAGCCCACTCTACTCCAGTATGACCTCATCTTAACTAATTTCACTTGAAAAGACCCTACTTCCAAAAGAGATACTGGAGTTAGGACTTCAACATAGGAATTTTAAGGAGACACAATTCAACCCATGACAGATGGGTAGGCAGCCTCTTTAATTTGATCTTTGTTATAGAGCTGAGTCCCTCTGCTTAACTGAGAATTATTAATGGGCCTTTGTTACTAAAAGACCCTTTCAGCTTCATCTCTATTCTAGCCCTTCGATACCCCAAATTTCTGAGCTCTCTTCAAATATTCTTCCTAGAAAAAAATGAATACATATCAAGAGGAAAGGAAATCAGCATATGTCGAATACCTACTGTGTTCCAGGCACTACCGCATGTCCTATATCTCTTTTAGCTGCAAAATTTTGGGATTCTGTGAAATTAGGATCTTGCGTGCCTCGGCAGAGAGGACTTTTCCATGAGCCGCTTCTGAACTATGTGACCCCCCCTGACCTTTTCAGTTCTTGGTCCAGATGTTAGTTTCTCGGTGAGCCTTCCCTGAGCACCTATTTAACATTATGCTGCTCCAGCATTTCTGATCTTCCCTTCTTGCTCTTTTCCCAATGCGCTTATCCCCACCACCTTCTAACTGAGCCGCCATCTTCTTGTTTTCACGTTTGCTATCTCTCTCGGCACTGCATGTACACTCCACAGAGACAGCAGAGATCTCACCTGCTTTGTCCAGTGAAGTGCTCTCAGTGCCCAGAGTGGTGCCGGGCACTTGGAATGCACTCAGGAAGTACCTGTTGAATGAATTGAAGAGTCTGATCCTACCTGCAACACTGGGGCTGAGGGCAGTTTCCTAGAGGCTGAATCCTGTTGTAGCTAAGCAGAAGGCCTGGGGTCACCAGGTCTGGTCTGAGTCCCTGCTCAGTGACTGACAAACTGTGTGACCTGAGCTAAGTTACTTCATCTTTCTGGTCTTTCATTTCCTCCTTGGAAAATGCGGGCGATACCAGTACTCCCCTCACAGGACTGTTATGATGACTAACTAACAGAACACACAAACAGATGTTTCCAGAGGGCCTGGCGTGCTGTAGGTACTCAGCAAATGTTAGGTTTTACTTGTTCTGGCTGTTGTTAATAACACTAATTCTCACTGAAAGTCTCTCTGCCTTTTCTCATGTCTTTTCTCTGTAGATATATTTTGAATTTGGCCCCTGATCTCAGAGGTCATGAAGTGATCCCTCCATGGGTAAGAAGGCAGAGGGTGGCTTTTGCTGTAAAATACTCAGTGTTATTCCACTTCATTTCTACCTTGTTCCTTGGATGGCTGCTAAATCGTATGTACAATTGTGAGACCATTGGACTGGCCAGTAGTGAGCCTGGCCTCCAGGTCCTGCTCCATCCTACCCAGATCCACCCCTCTGTCTTTGAGTCTCAGCATTACCCTTTCCTCATTTCTTTATTTGTGAAGTAAAGGGCTTTCTTTCTTGGTAGGATATTTGAAGAGCATTCTGACATTTGGGGCATTGAAGAGTTGTAACAGAGATGAAACTGAAAAGGGATTTAAGTAGCAGAGGCCCATTAATAATTTTCAGTTAAACAAAGGGAACCAGGTGATGTCTTAAGGTCTTTCGGTGCTGACTTCTCTTGATACCGCTCTCTATGGTGTAGCTAGAAACGTTTCCTCACAGTTGCTGTCCAGTTGCTCATCTCTAGATTCTGCATGCTGTTGCTGTTGTGCTCGCCAAACTCACTTGTCTCTCCTGATGCCATCTGGGCCAGACTCTCCTATGGCCTCGAGAAGGTCTTTCCATGAACCATCCCGGACCAATGGGATTAGCTTTGGTTCTCCAGCTTCGATGTGCAGTTTCCCCTCCATGTAGGAGAGCTAGTGCCAAGCAGGCCTGCTCCTCTCATTCCAGAAGGGTTGGGATGTGCAGGTGCAGAGAGAGGAGGTGCAAGGACATGGGGACGTCAGAGTGAAACCTATTGTCTCTCCCATCCCTCCTACACAGAGGAACTAATTCAGGGCCAGGGAAGACAGGACCAAACAATTATATTCTGAGTATGCATCTATTAATGAAGGGAGCAGCAGTAGAGGAGAGTGTAATGACATCATAGTGTGTCTGATCTAATTATGCTAATAGATTTTTACGGCTTGTCACAGGGAATCCCGGTTGGGCCTGTGTCAGGAATTCCCCAGAGGATCTGGAGAGGCTGCTGGGAGAACATCCCAAGACCTGTGGAGTTGGGAAGTTCCTCTTGCTGTTCTAGGCCACCGCCTGCCCCATCCAGTGGAATGGCCAGGGAGGTGTTGCCCTGGGAGTTGGGAAAAGCCCCTCACAGGGAACAGGCCTGGTAAGAGCCAGGAGAGGAGAGCTGGGGGCTACCAGAACTTGTGGTTCCAGCAGAAGCAGCAGAGCTGGGGCTGGTTGGGGGCTGCTGGGTTGGGGGTGTGCTTGGCACTGCCCCTCTGCTGGCAGGAACTGCAACCTAACCGAAAACCAGCGGACTGTAAGACAAGGGGCCTCCCCTCAGTGTCAACTTACCCACCCAACTCACCACCCAGCACCACCTGCTCCTCTGCTCTCTTCCCACCCGTAAACTGTAGAGCACACCTCTAACCCCCGGAGGCCTTGGTACTTTAGCCAGAGTATAATCCAGGTCTATGCCTGTGTCATCAATTCTTATCTCTCTTTCCTTCTTTCCAGCTCTCCTTCTTCTCTTCCCCCAAATGTGTGTGTATTTTCATGACTGGGCTAGACTTCCATTTATAGCTGGGTAGGTAGCATATTGTTTATTTAAGGCATCCTGAGAAAACTCAGAAACCCAAATACTACTACTCTCACCTCACCAGCTGCCTCAAATTCCATACTTCATTTATTTTTTTGGCTTAAATCATAGATTTATGTTAAAGGGCATGTTGTCCATGAGCATGTGAAAAAGTGTAGTACTGTAAGCCATTATTCATCGTATGCATCAGGGGGAATAATTTCCACATCCTTATTTGAGGGGGGTTATTGAAGGTGGTAGGGAGAAAGGATGCTGAGAGCCTTGAGAGGAGGGTGGGAGGCCTCTAAAACCAAAGAAGGGGAAAGAACAGTGAGAGTGGGGTGGCCACGTGGTCACATTTTTCCCAGAGCTGCCCAGAGCTGTGTCTCCAGTGGTCACTTGTAGGATACACCAGTGTATCCCTCTGTCTTTGTGAAGGCTGAGTCTGCCCTCCTCCAGAGGACTCCATTCAAAGAGGTGCCTTTGGACAGAACACCAGCAGTGCCTGGCCAGCCGCCTATCTCTGTGCTCCAGGAGAGGGTGGGCTCTGGGAGGTCAGGGCCATGTCTCACAGTGTGTGGCACAGAATGGTACTCATAACGAGTATTTGCTGACTTCAGGGCAGGCTGCATGAGTCTCAGAGGACTGAAAAGAATGGAGATGGAGCAGTGGGAAGTGAAGAAGTCAGGACAGAATTCTGGCAGAGTTTCCAGATTCAAGTTTGAAGACCACAGAGTGTATTTCTGCTGAAGCACTGGGCACTGCATACTACTGAAATATTAGACTCAGAATTTAGAGCTGAGAGCAGTTACTGGCTGTTTTAGTTTTCTATTGCTGCCCTAACAAATCGCCACAAACTTAGTGGCTTAAAACAGAAATCCATTATCTGACAGTTCTGTAGGTCAGAAGTCCAACACAGGTCTCACAGAGCTAAAATGAGGTGTTAGCAGAGGTGTGTTCATTTCTGGATTTCCTTTCTGCATTCCCTTGCCTTTTCCAGCTTCTAGAGTTTCTTGGCTCACTGTCCCCTTCCTCTATCTTCAAAGCTAGCCATGTTTTCTTTCTCTGACCCTTCTTCCATCATCCTATCTCTCTTTCTGACCACAGTAGGGAAAGGTTTCTCTGCTTTTAAGGACTCATGTCATTAGGTTGGGCCTACACAGATAATCCAGCATCATCTCCCATTTCAAGGTCCTTAGCCTTCCTTACATCCTCAAATTTCTTTGCCATGTAAGGTGACATAGTCACAGAATCAGGGGATTAGGACATGGACATCTTTGGAGCCGTTATTCTGCTACCACCCTGGCAGCACCTAGACAAGCCTCTACAGTCCCTAAAAATGAGCTGCTGGGAAGGCCTGGTCCTCACAGAGCAGGGATTGGGAGGGGGTCGGTGAGGGAGCTGCACAGATGTAGCATGACACCACCATGCCTGAACTTTCTTGCTGGTTTTGGGCAGAGTGGAAGACACTGGCTAGATGCTCATCAAACCCATGTGTTCTTCCTGGGAGCACAGCTGAACTCACAAGTTTTCCTGATAGTTATATGGGGCCACATGACTGAGTTGTGACCCACAGAACGTAGGCAGAGGTGAGGTTTGCTACTTCCAAGCCCATCATGAGACCAACCCCATGCTCTCATGCTGGCAAGATGCCAAGGATCTGGGTGGAGGACTGCTGAGCAATCTCGATGGAAAATCAGCTAGATAGAAGGAGCCTGAGTTGGAGCAGTGTCCCCTCTTCCACCCCCACATGCATCAGACTGTGATGTGAGTAATAAATAAGATTTTAAAGTGTTAAGCTGTTGAATTATGGGATTCTTTGTTACAGCATCTAGTCTAACCTGAATAATACAGAAATTGGTCCCAGTAGTGGGTGCTTCCATAACAAAAAGTTTAAAATATTGGACATTGACTTAGGCAGGCGGCAAGTGGTGAAGAAACACATGCTGGAGGCTGGAAGGCTAAAAGCCCTGAAGTGTCACTGTGGCAAAGCATTTGATAGAACTTCACAGGATAACTTGGAAGGGAGACCATGTGCCTTCTGAGATTTTAGCTCTAGGAGGAGTGTTTGGAAAACAGAGTATCAGCAGTACGTGTATGTTCATGTGTGGTGGGCTTCTATCGGCTGCCTTTGGAAAGGTATTACAAGAAAAAGAAGCTAGGAAAGAATTAGCAGACTTGCAAGAAAAATAAAAGGGAATGGAGAAAATATGGAAATTTGGGGCATCAAACATGTTCCAGCTATCGTTGCTGTGTAACAAATTACTCCAAAACTTAGCGCTATAAGCAATTTATTATGCTTATAGATTCTGTGCATCAGGAATTCAGACAAGACATGGCAGGGACATCTTGTCTCTGCTCCATAATGTTTGGGCCACAGTTGGAAGACTTGAATCATGGGAAGGCTCACTCACTTATGAGTCAGGTGGGTTGGGGCCCCCAGTGCCTCTCCTTATAGGCCTTTCCATTTGATGGGTTAGTTGAGCTTCCTCACAGCATGGTGACTGGGTTGCCAGGCAGAAGTTGTATCAGCTTTATGACATAGCCTCAGAGGTCATGCAGTGTCACTTCTGACTCATGCAAGTCACTAAGGCCAGCCTGTACTTAGAGGGAGGGGACTCAGACTCTACCTCCTGATGGGCTAAGGGTCAAGGTTCTGGGACAACATATGAGACTTGGAAAATTGCTATGGCCATGGCTGTATTTTAGAAAACACAATCTGCCACAAAGGATTTGGAAAAGCTGAGTGCTTCCTAAACAGTAGGAGATATGATTGAGAAAGTTTGTGAGAGACAGTGACTCATCAAAACTGTTCAGTTGAGGGGCTGGCCCCGTGGCTTAGCGGTTAAGTGTGCGTGCTCCGATGCTGGCGGCCCGGGTTTGGATCCCGGGTGCACACCGACACACGGCTTCTCTAGCCATGCTGAGGCCGCATCCCACATACAGCAACTAGAAGGATGTGCAGCTATGACATACAACTATCTACTGGGGCTTTGGGGGAAAAACAAAAAAAATTATTAAAATTATTAAAAAAAAAACAAAAACTGTTCAGTTGAGTAAGTGACTTGGTCCTGTAGCAAGAAAGTAGATTGGGGAGTGGTCCTATTCAAGTCTGTTGTTCCCTGTAGCCTCAAGAGCCACTGAGAAAAAGAGAGGCATGAAGGTAGGAAAGAAACAGATACAGCAAGTGTATTTTAGAATTATGTCTAGGAAAGACCCTTGAATTTTCTATTTCAAATGGATCTGACTAGAGGCAAATGGATCAGAACACAACCAAGTTTTTTAGGTATTTTTATTACGGAAAGCAAGTGATAGAGCAAGCAAAAAAGCCTGAGCCTCAAATCTCCCGTGTGGCAGGAACCAGCAGGAATGTCTCCAAGAACCTGAGGAGGCATAGCCCTCACGTCTAGTGAATGTGTAGCTGAGGAGGATGGGCCGAGGTGGGGGTCGTGGGTAAGATGTCTGCCCAGGTGTATATCAGACCTGCAGCAAACTGGTCTCCCATTCCATTCCTTTCTCCCAAATGAGAGTGTTTAATATATGTAGTGTGGTTATTGCGGTTGTTTCCTCCCTGTTCCACCATTGTAAGTTAGGTTTGTGGGTGGTAAACACCTTATCTTTGTTTCATAGGCCGCCACTCAAAGAGCCCCCCTGGGCCAGATGGTGAGGGTTGCGAAGGCAGGGACTGCTGTGGCCTTGCTGGTCTCCCCTGGAGAGGGCTGTGTATGTTCTACGCATGGCAGGAGTAGAGCAGAAAAGGTGTGCTGTGGCACAGACTGGCTGCTGCTTAGCAAAGCCTTTTTCTTGTCTCAGTGGCCCATGTCTAGGTCACATTTTCTTGCCTGCCTTATAGTTAGTGGGGCTGTGTGATGATGCTACGGCCAGGAGCCTTGGGTGGAAGTGATATATACCACTTGTAGGTTCACCACTAACCCCTTCTCTTCATTGTCTGCCAGCCGGGCTCAGAAGGTCTCCAATGCCCTGTAAGGTAGGGGAGCCACAGATGGAAAGAGCTACATTCTCTGAATGCCCATAAGCAGCAGTGCCCCTCCTTGCCCCACCCTTACCATCCCCACTAGTTCACCGTAGACTGGAATGTGAGCAAGAAATAAGCCTTTGGGGTTTTTGTCAATAGCAATTAGTCTACCCGGATGAATACAGGCTGTTTTCCTGGCATATCCTTTGAAGAAACAGTAAATAGCATTTGTAAGTCAGTCCATTTCTCTAATGGACTGGCACGTCACTACCCTACCTCTCCCACTCCCACCAGCCAGGGCTGATTACTTCAAGGGTGTACAGATGCAACAACTGAGTCAGCCAGGTCACTTACCTTGGGCATTTGGATTGGGAGTTTAGTAGTATGGTGTTATGCCTTCTAGGTGACAGAGGTTCAGTAGGGCAGCCGTTGGCAGCTGCCCTGCACAGAGCAGGGGACTGGGCTACAGATAGAGGACAGTGCACAGAGCAGAGAGAGCTGAGACAGGGTACTATGTGCCTGGGAGAATTGGGGAGCTGATGCTGGCCCTCCTGTCCAGCTGTCCTTTCCTGGGTTCTATGGGAGATTCCTGATTCATGTAATAAATTCTTTTTGACTGAACCTAGTTTTAGTGGGTTTCGTTGATAATAAACAACTGTTGACTGAGACAGAAGCAACATGGAAGAGTATTCATGGTATTTCAGGTGAAGAGAACAGGTTACAAAATAGATTGTACATTATGATCTTGAACTTGTGACAATAGTTATATACAAATATATAGGGAATATAGGGACCGGCCCGGTGGCGAAGTGGTTAAGTTCACGCACTCCACTTTGGCAGCGGCCTGGGGTTCGCAGGTTGGGATCCAGGGTGTGGACCTCTGCACCACTCATCAAGCCACACTGTGGTGATGTCCCACATACAAAACAGAGGAAGATGGGTACAAATATTAGCTCAGGCCCAATCTTCCTCACCAAAATTATATATATATATATATATATATATATATATATATATGTATGGAATATAGAATATACACCAACATATAAACAATGGTTTTCTTGGGAACGGGGGCAGTATAGGTAATTTTTAAACTTTCTTGTGCTTTTGGTATTTAAAATTTTATACTGCCAGCTCTGGGTCCTGGAAGTTCTACCCTCTGCCCTGATTGGCTTTTCTGTAGGTAGCTAGTCAGACTGAAAGGCTGGCTTGTACCCTTGGGGCCTATTGAATCCTTCAGCTTTTGTTCAAGCCTGTCTTATCTGGCCTGGCCACATCTTCTTCCCAAGAGCCAGTTGGCTTGGAGTTGTCTCATTCCCAAAGCAGAGATGATTGTCTTACTTTGGCCCTGTAAATGTCCCCTCTCCTTCCTACTTACCTCTTAGAGGCTTGATATTTCAGAGCTCTCGTATTCAGTCACATTGCGAAAGCAGCACAGCTCAAACTCACAGCAAGGGGAAGACCCAGTCCCTGAGAAACAGGCCGCCTCCTGGCCAGCAACCCGGAGGTCCCAGCCAGACTCTCTTCTGAAAGGACACGGGCGGTTTTCCTGCTTCAGAGGATTTAGAATGTTTGCCAAAGTGGGGTTGTCCCAGCTCCATGTACAATGCTGTTGGTTGAAACTCATATTTTGAAAATGCTGATGAAATTGTCATCTTATTGTTTGTTTTAATTATCATTCTTATATTGCCTTGCAGCGATGTTCTTTCCCCCCTGCAGGAATGTTAGCTCAAACACAGCTGCATCCTTGGGATAGCACGGGAGAGGGGGTTCAGAAGGAGTGAAACAGATTGCAGGCAGGAAATGAATTTGGCCCCCACGGTCTGCATGGCCCTGGATTTGGGATATGTCTCCATCATGAGCACGCACGGGTAGCCCCTGAGGGGGAGCACTGTCCCTGTGGGAAAGCACAGCTGCCCAGTGCTCCAGAGGCCACAATATCCATCCTCAGAGATGATTGTCCTCAAGGGGAGGTAGAGATGTGTTTTCAGTCTTCTTTTTGGGGAGAGAGGGGATTTATTTAGGAAATTAGAAGTTGCAGCTATGTAGAAATCCATAGTTCACAGTCACTGAAGCACGATTCATAAATGACTTTGTTGCTTTAAATGATATCTCTGTTTACACATGAGGCATCATGTATACTTTGTGAGGATTTTGTACCATTACCGTAAGGATCAGCGAACGTGGCTTTCATGTTCTTGTAACTTTGTAGGTCCTGGTGGTGCACTGCCTCGCCGGACTAGGGCAGGTTTTTGCAGTCACAGGGACTTTGTGATGAGTATGGCTGCTCTCACACATCACAAATGTCATTGATAACAACAATTATTAGCCTTAAAACAAACCTGTCCCTACCCCTGATCCTACCCCAGGGAACCAAGGCTCTACGAAGTTCAGTGTTTTGTCTAAGGTCACAACGTCAGGGTGCCTGCAGTAAAACTCACAACTGCCTGGCTCCAAGGCTCGTGTCTTAATTCTCTGAACACAGGAATAATGGAACCAGAACCCACAACAACACAACACAACATGACACGGTGTCTGATTGCTTGAAGGATAAGAAAGATGGCTTTCTCCCCCTGCATGGTGCGAGGTGTTTTCATTCTTCAGGCTCCTGGTTCCCCTTGGACTTACCCTCGTCAGACTGTGAGACTGTGACATCGTGAGGAGAAAAGCATCACTTCAGGGATCAAAATCCTCTGAATATTTGGACATTTATTTTGATATAACAAGATTTGGTGGAGGCTTTGCTAGGGAAATCCTGGGTTAGCATGTACCAATGGCTGTCAGACTTTGTAACGTGTGACAGCTGGAGAAAATAGTATCCATGTGGAGGCGGATGAGGGCAAACAGCCTGCATCTGTCCTGTGGAATGAACGTTCAGCATCCACCCTCACACTCACTTGGTCAGTCTCTTGTCCTTCTAATTCTCCCCCTGCTCACAAATCCCCCACATTCTCCTATTGCGAGGGGAGACAATTACGCACACACTCTATTTTCAGAGCACATAGAGCCATGTGCTAAGGGCACTCTTCAACCTCTCTTCATGTAGCCTTTGAAATTTCATTGTCTCATCAGAGGATTGAATCCAGCGAATCCTTTACAATTAGGTTTCTATGGATAAGAGATAAGGAAAAATGCCAGTATCATAACATCCACTTGCAAATATCATTTATTAATCTGACAAGCCAGGAGGATTTAGAGCTTTCTGAGTCAGAGACTGAGAGGCTGAACATTTTTAGTCTCTAAAAAGCTCAGGAAATGGGTCCAACAGTCCAGCAGGATCACTTCCTTGCTGTGTAAATTCGTGTTTTAGCGGAAGGTCCTTCTCAGTGCAGGCGGAGGCCTCTGTCCAAAGCAGGCTCAGGATGGCAGCTGTCCCAGGCCTGGCGCCATTCCCTTCCCTCCCCCGCTCCTCCTTTCTCTTGGGCCTTTCTGTGGGGCTGGGGCCTCGTGGGACTTATCAGGTGCACCTCATTCACTGGGCTCCACTGTATGAGATGGGTCTCAGCTGGAGGCAGCAAGTGTAAGGGGGAAAAAGGGCTAATTGAATTAGGTTTGGGACCAGCTCCAAGTCCTGCAAGCCTTGCAAATGTTTGGGGGGTGATTTCCATATCCCTCTAAAGTTGCTTGTCTTTCTCCCAAAGGCAAAGGCTGCTGCCAAGAGTGGAGGACTTAAAGCTGGAGGCTGCCCTAAAGATGGGGAAATGAAGTAAACTCCAGTTCTGGAGCTCGAGGTGTGTGTGTGTGTGTGTGTGTGTGTGTGTGTGTGTGTGAGTGTGTGTGTGTGTGTGTGTGTGTGAGTGATGGTCTTTGGCTCCTTACTCATTTCCTATAATAGAGATCACAGTGCCAAGGAGAAGCCTAGGGCTTTGCTAGGCATTTGGCCAGCGACAGAGGCAGAGTGACGCCCGGAGAGGGGATTCTTGGAAGAAAATGGAATGTTGTAAAGTGAGAATCTTGGATACCATGGAAGGACATGCAGGGCAGAGTTGGCAATGAGCTTAGAATGACCCTCAATGAAATGATGCAGATGAGGAAATTAAGCAGGAGGAGCCAGGACGAGCACATTTGTGGTTGGATCTGTTGGAATCTGTTTAGGTGAGTCACTAGCTGGCTCTGCACCACATAGTTTCTAGGTCGTGGATGGAGATAATGATCCTCTTGGAACTCTCTAGTTAGTGATCCTACAGAGGAAGCAGATAGCAAAATGAATATGCCATTGTCCTTCTCTTTGAGGAGCTCACTGCTGAGTGGGGGAGACAGAAGCAAAGTTTGTAAGAGGCTGTGATGTGTGATGTGTGCGTTTGGTGGGAGGAAGATTAGGTGACTTCTGAGGCCCTTCTCAATTCTAAGGTTCTGAATTTCTACAAAGCCAAGTCAGTCATATCATTCATTCATTCGTTTGTTTATTCAGCAGTTATATATTAAGCACATTTAATAATCCACACCCGGGGCTATAGGAAGAAAGAAGATTGAAATGCCTTGCACAGATGGAGCTTAGACCTCTAACAGATGTTGAAGAGACGGTTGCAAGGGCATCTGGTTGAGGGAGGAACAATATATATGACACACAGACTTAGGCACACCCTCTCCTCTGGTGTTCAGCTGTGGCTTCTCAGAGCAAGTGATGTTTAATTGATACCTGACAGATGACTGGCTGGCTGATGGGGGCTGAGAGAAAGGGGCCAAGAAGAAGGTCTTTCCTTGATTAAGGTGTAAAAACATGCAGGTCCTGACATGAGGAAAAAATGACATTTTTGGGGAATGGAGAGGTATCCAGGTGGCTGGGAGTGGAAAGCTATGGAAAAAGTGAAGATGAAGTTGGACAGGAAGGGAAGCAGAAGCTGAATTATGTCTAGCTTTGCCATGGGTTATCTTTATCCTAAAAAAGGGGAAATGATTAAAGATTTTAAGAAGGGCCTTGTGACTCTATTGGCCTTAGATCAAAAGTCATTCCTCTCCAGAGAAGGCTTTCCTGACTGCCTCAGTCTATATTAGGTTTCCCTGGTTAAACCGTTTCAAATAACACAGATCTTTTCCTTCAGAGCACTTACCCAACTTATAATTAAAATGATTTTCATGTTTATTTTTTAATGGCTATCACACTCCACTAGTAAAAATGCAAGGATCATCATGACTTTTCTAACCAGTCTATATCCAGTGCTTATCACAGTGGTGGACACCTTGTGGAAATGTAATAGATGATGATTGGATGAATACATGAGTCACATGGATAGTATTTAGGGATTCCTTTGCCTGCGTTGTGGGCAACTTTTGTGGAAGACCAGGTGAGATAAAGGTGGGTTGAAATAGGTAGGAGCAGGCAGTGACAAAGGGAAAGAAATGGACAAACACTGAGAAGCACCCTTGGGGGTAGAAACAACAGGATGTTATGGTGGGTTAGATGAGAGGAAAGGGAGAAGGGTTGCTCAGGTTTCTGGATGAATAGTTGTCATTTATTGAGTTAAGAGTTCTAGAAGAGGAGCCTCCTGAGTGGCTTGGGGGTGGAGATAATGAGTTCAGTCTGGGCCTGGCTTCCCCAAAGGTCAGCTGGTGTCATGGTTGGTGTCATGGTTGACTTCTTACTCATTGCATGTAAGAAGTCTCTCCACAAGATGGATAGCTTTCCCTCTCCCCGTTCTCTAGACAATGCTACTTTCCACCTGGCTCTCATTTGTTCATTGAGTCAGTTGTCCATGCAAAGAATCTGATGTGAGGAATTCTCTTTTTCCAACTTTTCAGATGGCCACTCAAGAAATAGTGTGGGAAATACAACACAAGAGAGCTTCAGCCTCATACACATTCTTTATTTCTGAGCAGGCTTCTGTTCTAATTTTGTGTACTTTCCTCTTCACTTAAACTAGGATGATGGACTTGATGGGAAGTTTGTGTGCTTTAGCGAACCACTCTTGAGATCCTGTCTTGCCTAAAAGCCCTCAAAGGGAGCCCTATGGGTTATAGTACGCCTTTTCTCTCAGCTGACGCTGGCTGAATTAGAAGCAGACACTTGATCCAAGGCAGCTGATCATAGCAGTGGTCGGTCAGAGTCTCTCAGGAATTTGAACTCAGAGACACAGAGAAGTGGTCAGTGTAGGTATTTGGGCTGCAAAGTCATATAGGCTTGGGACTGTCGTGCTTTGAGGGACCGGGAGAATATAATGAGTAGGTGACCTGTGTTGAAGAGACAGAAGAAGGAAATAGATACATAGAGCAGAGATGAAAGACTTGTTGGAAGAAAGGAGAGAAGAGACTGATTTCCAATTCTTAGGGAGTCCAGCTATACTCCATTTTGATGGGATTGAAGGGACCTTATTTCCTTTCTCCTCACATGTCAATTGCAGCCAATAGAGAATGGAAATTTTACCTTCTCTCCGTGTAGGAGCAAGCTGGGGATGAAGTTTCCACTATTTGTTTCTATCTGTTTACTTTTAAAAAAGCTTAAAAGAATTATGACACATTTTAGATATACAGTCAAAGAGAATAATAGAGGACGTTCGTACACTCATCAACTGCATTTACCAAATCTTTTTCTTTTCTGTCATAGTATTCTGTTTTTCTTGTTTTTTATTGAGGTAACATTGGTTTATAACATTATTTAGATTTCAGGTGTACATCATTATAATTCTACTTCTGTATACATTACACCACGTTCACCACTAATAGTCCAGTTTCCATCTGTCACCTTACAAATGACCCCCTTTACCCATTTCACTCTCCCCCACACCTCCCTTCCCCTCTGGAAACCACCAATTTGTTCTCTGTATCTATGTGTTTGTTTGTTTGAATCTTCCACATATGAGTGAAATCATGTGGTATTTGTCTTTCTCTGTCTGACTTATTTCACTTAGCATAATAACCTCAAGGCCCAGCCATGTTGTCAAAAATGGCAAGATTTCATCTTTTTTATGGCTGAGTAGTATTCCATTGTATATATATACACCACATCTTGTTTATCCATTCTTCGGTTGATGGGCACTTGGGTTGCTTCCACATCTTGGCTATTGTAAATAATGTTGCAATGAACATAGGAGTGCATAAGTCTCTTTGAATTGTTGATTTTAAGTTCTCTGGATAAATGTCCAGTAGTGGGATAGCTGAATAATATGGTATTTATATTTTTAATTTTTTGAGAAATATCCATACTGTTTTCTATAGTGGCTGCACCAGTTTGCATTCCCACTGGCAATGTATGAGGGTTCCCTTTTCTCCACATCCTCTCCAACATTTGCTATTTTTTTGTCTTGGTAATTATCAAAACAGCATGGGTCTGGCACAAAAACAGACACACAGATCAATGGAACAGAACTGAAAACCCAGAAATAAAACCGCACATCTACGGATGGCTAATCTTTGACGAAGGAGCCAAGAACATACAATGGAGAAAGGAAAGTCTCTTCAATAAATGGTGTTGGGAAAACTGGACAACCACATGCAAAAGAATGAAAATAGACCATTATCTTACACTATACACAAAAATTAACTCAAAATGGATTAAAGACTTGAATGTAAGCCCTGAAGGCATAAAACTCCTACAAGAAAATATAGGTAGTACATTCTTTGACATGGGTCTTAGCAGCGTCTTTTTGAATAGCATATCTACTTAGGCAAGGGAAACAAAAGAAAAAGTAAACAAATGTGACTACATCAGGCTAAAGAGCTTCTACAAGGCAACGGAAACAAAGAGCAAATGAAAGGACAATTCACCAACTGGGAGAAAATATTTGCAAATCATATATCCAACAAAGGGTTAATTTCCAAAATATATAAAGAACTCATACAACTCAACAACAACAAAAACAAACAATCTGATCAAAAAATGGGTGGAGGATATGAAGAGACATTTTTCCAAAGAAGAGATACTGATGGCCAGCAGGCACATGAAAAGATGTTTGACATCGCTAATTATTAGGCAAACGCAAATCAAAACTACAATGAGATATCACCTTATGCCTGTTAGAATGGCTATAATTTCATTCTTTTGTGTGTGGCTGTCCAGTTATTATAACACTATTTATTGAAGAGACTGTCCTTTCTCCATTGTATGTTCTTGGCTTCTTTGTTGAAAATTAGCTGTCCATATATGTGGGTTTATTTCTGGGGTCTCAATTCTGTATCTTTGATTTATGTGTTTGTTTTTCTGCCAGTACCATGCTAATTTGATTACTATAGCTTTGTAGTATACTTGAAATCAGGGAGTGTGATGCCTCCAGCTTTGTTCTTTTTTCTCAGGATTGCTTTGGCTATTTGGGGTCTTTTGTTGTTCTGTATAAATTTTAGGATTCTTTATTCTATTTTTGTGAAAAATATCGTTGGGACTTTGATAGAGATTGCATTGAATCTGTAGATTGCTTTAGGTAATATGAACATTTTAACTATGTTAATTCTTCCAATCCATGAACATGGAATATTTTCTGTTTCTTTGTGCCTTCTTTAATTTCTTCTTTGATATTTTTCAATAATGTCTCATAGTGTACTGTGTATAGATCTTTCACCTCCTTGGTTAAATTTATTCCTAGGTATTTTATTCTTTTTGTTGTGATTGTAGATGGGATTGTTCTCTTGACTTCTCTTTCTGCTAGTTTGTTGTTAGTGTATAGAAATGCAATTGATTTTTGTATGTTGATTTTGTACCCTGCAACTTTATTAGTTTATTATTTCTTACAGTTTTTTTGGAGAATTCTTTGGGATTTTCTATATATAAAATCATGTCATTTGCAAATAGTGGCAGTTTTACTTCTTTTTTTTCCAGTTTGGATTCCTTTTATTTCTTTTTCTTGCCTAATTGATCTAGCTAGAACTTTCAATACTATATTGAATAAGAGTGGCAAGAGTGAGCATCCTTGTCTTGTTTCTGTTCTTGGAGGGATAGCTTTCAATTTTTCACCATTGAGTATGATGTTAGCTGTGGGTTTGTCAGATATGGCCTTGATTATGTTGAGGTGCTGTCCTTCTATACCCATTTTATTGAGAGTTTTTTTTTTATACCATAAATGGATGTTGAATCTTCTGCATCTACTATAATCATATGATTTCTAGTCTTCATTTTGTTAATGTGGAGTATCACATTGATTGATTTGCTGTTGTTGAACCATCCTTGCATCCCTGGGATAAATTCTGCTTGATTGTGATGTGTGATCCTTTTAATGTATTGTAGTTGGTTTACTAATATTTTTTTGAGGATTTTTGTATCTATGTTCATCAGCAGTATTGGCCTGTAATTTTCTTTTTCTGTTGTTGTCCTTGTGTGGTTTTGGTATCAGGGTAATGTTGGCCTTATAAAATGAGTTAGGAAGCATCCCTTCCTCTTCAATTTTTTTGGAAAGAGTTTGAGAAGGAAGGCATTAAGTCTTCTTTAAATGTTTGGTAGAATTCACTAGAGATGCTGTCTGGTCTTGGACTTTTGTTTTTTGGGAGGTTTTTGATTACTGTTTCAATCTCCTTACTAGTGATCAGTCTATTCAGATTCTATAGATCTTTCAGTTTTGGAAGGTTGTATGATTCTAAGAATTTATCCATTTCTTCTAGGTTATCCATTTTGTTGGCATATAGCTTTTCATAATATTCTCTTATGATATTTTGTATTTCTGTGGTATCTTTTGTAATTTCTTCTCTTTTGTTGCTGATTTTATCTGTTTGCAACTTCTCTCTTTTTTTATTAGTGAGTCTAGCTAAAGGTTTGTCAATTTTGTTTATCTTTTCAAAGAACCAGCTCTTAGTTTCATTGATCTTTTCTGTTGTCTTTTTAGTCCCCATTTCTTTTATTTCATCTCTGATTTTTATTATTTCCCTCCTTCTACTGACTTTGGGCTTTGTTCTTTTTCTCATTCCTTCAGGTGTAATGTTAGATTGTTTATTTGAGATTTTTATTGTTTCTTGAGGTAGACCTGTATTGCTATAAAATTCCCTCTTAGTACTGCCTTAGCTATGTCCCATAGATTTTGGTATGTTGTAGTTTCATTTTCATTTGTCTCAGGTATTTTTTGATTTATCCTTTGATTTCTTCATTTATCCAATATTTGTTCAGTAGCATGTTGTTCAGTCTCCACATATTTGTGACTTTTCCAGCTTTTTTCTTGTAATTGATTTCTAGTTTCATAGCATTGTGGTCAGAAAAGATGCTTAATAGGATTTCAATCTTATATTTATTGAGATTTGTTTTGCAGCCTAACATGTGATCTATCCTGGAGAAGGTTCCATATGCACTTGACAAGAATGTGTATTCTGCAGTTTTTGGATGGAATATTCTGTATATATCTATTAAGTCCATCTGGTAGATATCATGTATCACATAAGGCCAATGTTTCATTATTGGTCTTCTGTCGGGATGATCTATCCATTGATGTAAGTGGGGTATTAAAGTCCCTTGCTGTTGGACTACTGTCAATTTCTTCCTCTATGTCTGTTAATATTTGCTTTATATATTTAGGTGCTCCTATGTTAGGTCCATAAATATGAATGTTATATACTTTTGTTGGATTGACCCCTTTATCATTATGTAATAATGGAACATTCCCTAACCTGGGGAAACAAACAGACATTGAAGTCCAGGAAGCACAGAGAGTCCCAAATAAGATGAACCCAAAGAGATTCACACCAAGAAATATTATAATTAAAATGGCAAAAGTTAAAAATAAAGAGAATCTTAAAGGCAGCAAGAGAAAAACAACAAGCCACATACAAGGGAACCTGCATAAGACTATCACCTGATTTTTTTCAGCAGAAACTTTATAGGCCAAAAAGGAGTGGCATAATATATTTAAAGTGCTAAAAGGAAAAAACTTACAACCGAGAATACTCTACCCAGCAAGATTATCATTCAGCAATGAAGGAGAGATATAGTTTCACAGATAAGCAAAAAGTAAAGGAGTTCATCACCACTAAACTGGCCTTTACAAGAAATGTTAAAGGGTATTCTTTAAGCAGAAAGGAAAAGGCCATAACTAGGAATAAGAATATATACAAAAGAAAAAATCTCACTGGTAAAGGCAAATATTTAGTAATGGCAATGGATCAACTGCTTAAAAAGCTAGTGTGATGGTTAAGAGACAAACGTAGTAAAATCAACTATAACTACAATGAATAGTTAAGGGATACACAAAATAAAAATATGTAAAATATGATATCAAAAACATAAAATGTGAGAGGAGGAAGTAAAAATGTAGTGCTTTGAGAATGAGTTTGAACTTAAGTGACTATCACCTTAAAATAGACTGATATATATGAAGGTTGATGTATATGAACCTCATGGTAACCACAAACCAAAAACCTACAATAGATACACAGTAAATAAAGAGAAAGGAACCCAAACATAACACTAAAGAAAACCATCAAACCACAAGGGAAGAGACCAAGAGAAGAATAAAAGAACAGAGAAGAATTCCAATATTTGTTATCCCATATTGTCCCCCCAGTGACTTATCATGTTGGAGGGGGAACGCAAAGAATGGCGTTCGCCGTGCTTCCCACCAGGGAGAGAGTTCCAACAGTTCCCCGCCTAGTTGGCAATGTTCTACGGCTAGTAAATGGATTTCTTTCCTGTGTAGTTTAGATGCCCTTTAAACTACCATTTTTTCACTGTGCCCCAGGGTGAGCAAGCCTGCACGTGGGCCCCTCAGGGCTATCCCTCCCTACTGCAGGTTGCCATGTTACCAAGTCTCTGTCTTTCCTGCCAGTCTCTATATGGCTCCTCTATGTGGAGAAGCTGTTCAATCAGCCCTCAGTTCTTCAGGAGGAATTGCTCTATATGTAGGTGTATGTTCATATTGAATATGGTAATTGACATTATAAAGTATTGTTTTTGCTTGGTATTAAACTTTATGTAGTTGATTTTAGTGTGTAAAAATTCTATAATATCCTTTTCACTCAATGTTATATATTTTAGATTTGTCCATATTACTAACAGTAGGTCTAATTTTTTTCATTTGCACTGCTATAGAGTATTCTATTGCATGACTATCTCACAATTTATCCATTCTTCTATTGATGGTCTTTAAAATTGTTTTCCTATATTTTTCAAATTACAAAAAATGTTATAATGAATATTCTCATGCATGGCCCCTAATGCACACACACATTTCCTAGGGAATACACTTAAAATTGCGGTTGCTGGATCTTAATGCTGTGCACCTGTTCAACATAACTAGATTAGCCAAATTATTTTCTAAAGTGGTTGTATTAATTTTGCTTTGCTACAAGTTCCAGTTGCTCCATATTCTCACCAACATTTGGTATCATTAGACTTTTTAATCTTTGCCAATAGATGGTTGTGAAATGGTATATCACTGTTGTAATTTACATTTCTATGGTTACTGGTGAGGTTGGGCATATTTTCATATGTTGGCCTTTTGAGCTTTTTTTTCCCTATGAATTGCCTGTTTATTCCAGTTGCCATTTTTTCCATAGGATTGTTTGCCTTTTGCTTATTTAGTTGTAGTTTTCGTATGTTCTGGATATAAATTCTTTGTTGGTTACATGTCTTGCATATGTCTTTTCCTTATCTGTGGTTTGTATTTTCAATTTGTGTATGGTAACTTTTCATGTTCATAAGTTTTCAGTTTTAATGTAAAATTTATAAGCCTTCTTTATGGCTGGTACTTTTTGTATCTTAAGAAATCCTTCCCTATCTGAGGTCATAAGATATTCTTTCATTTTCTTCTGAAGGTTTTTAAAGATATTTTTTACATTTAGTTTTTAGATCCCTGTGGAATATATTTTTGGTATGGAGTGAAGAATATAATTTTGTTTTTTTCCCCACATAAGCAGTTAGTTTTTTCAGCACCACTGATTTATTATCCCATACTTTCCCAGTGACTTATATCATCACTCTGTCATATACCAAGTTACATTATATTCAAGGTTCTATCTTTGGGCCCTTTATTTTGTTTTCTTTATTTCTGCAGCTGTTTTAATAACAGCTTTATAATGTCTTAATATTTGATATAATAATTATGCCCACTTCTTCTTCTTAAAAAATTTTGGTCAATTTTTTATCTTTTGATTTTTTATACACATTTTAGAATCAGCTTGTCATGGTTCTTGAAGATCCTTGCCTGATTTTATTGAAATTACACAAAATATTTAGAGTAATTTGAGAAGCATGGTGAATTCTGTATTATCTTCCCACTTATGAACATGACATCTCTCTTCTTGTATGTTTTCTTTCACATATTTCAATAAAATTTTATTTTCTTCATAAAAGTAATATAAAGCTTTTGTTGTTATTCTTCTTCTAAATCATTATTATTTTTCTATTATTTTGTCTGCTTTAAAAATTTTTTTTTCAATTTAATATTAAAATACTTTTGAAAACATTATTTTTAAACTATCTTTGCCTGTATGTAGGAGCCCAACTAATTTTTATAAATTGATTATATCTGTAAAAAATTTGCTGAACTTTCCTATTGGTTCTAATTCTTTGTTTTCTATTTATTAATTTTGTTCTTAGTTTTTATTATTTTGTTTTTTAAAAAAACTTTGTGTATTACCTTGTTATTTTTCTACATTCTTGATATTTAAGTATTTTTCAATCTTTATTTTCTAGTAAATGCATTTTAAGACTATACATTTTTCTCTGAGTAGAACTTTAGCTGCATCCTATAAATTTTAATATATTATATTTGTTAGCTAAGTGGTGATTTACTATACTAAGTGGTTGTTTAAGAATGCATTGAAATTTCTAACATATGTATTTCTTGGACTATCTTGATCTATCTCTTTATTGTTAGTTTTCATGTAATTACAATTTGTCAGAAAATTTGTTCTATGTAATATTGATAACATTAAAATTTCTGAGATGTTCTCTGTGCCAGTTCAAGTTTAATTTTTATGAAGTCTCTTTGTATGTTCTTTGGTTGTTGGTGCAGCATTCTATATTCATGTCTGCCTGATCAAACTTTCTTACTTTGTGGTTTGAGTCTTTAATAGCTTTATTAATTTCATCTAGTTGCTTTTCCCATTTTGGATAGAAATATCCTAAAATCTCCAAGTATGATTGTAAAACTTTCATTTTCTAAATGTAATTTTGTTAGTTTAAAAAAATATTTGAGACTAAATCATTATTTGCATAAAATAACAGAATTTTAATAACTTCCTGGTGAATTGTTCTGTTGATCATTCTGCAGTGGCCCATTATAGTAGACTGTATTATTGTTAATATATTTACTCCCCCCACCAAGGGAAGAGTCTTCTCTTCCCTTTGACATAAGGTTTAGTCGTGTGACTTGGTTTAGGCAGTGAAGTTGAGTGAAAGTGAGAAGCATCACTTTCAAACAGAACATTTAAGAGCCAACACATGGTTCATAATGGCTTTTTCTTTCCTTCTTCCATGAGACCAGCAAAGTTTTAGATAGAGACTAATTCATCAACCAGGGTCCAAGGGTGGACGTATTGTAAAGCACAGCTGCTCCCAATCTGTGATGGATATGTTGCTGAGTGAGAAATAAACCTTTTTTGAGTAAGTCACTGAGATCTTTTGGGTTGTTTGTCACTGCAGCCTAACCCAAACTATCATGACTAATACTTCCAACTTAATCCTACTAATGCCTTTTGACTTAAGGTTGATTTTGTCTATCATTACTACAGCTACTCCAACTTCCTTTGAAATAGTGTTTGCTTGGTATTTCCTTTTCAATCTCTTTCTCTTCAATCTTTTGGAGTCTTATAATTTTGATATGTCTCTTGTAAACTACATTTAACTAATTTTTGTCTTTTTATTCCATTCTGAGATGCTCTGGCCATTTAAATTTATTGTTTTTACTGATATATTTCTTCCATCTTATTTTGTAATTTCTGTTTACCATACTTTTTACTTTTGCCTTCTCCCTCCCTTTCATCATCTATAAACTGGTACAGTGGGCTGAATGGTAGCCTCCCAAAAGGATATGTCCATTTCCTAATCCCCAGAACCTCTGAATATTACTTTATATGGCAAAAGAGTGAGTATTACCTTATATGGCAAAGAATGTGATTAAATTAAAGATCTTGAGAGAAGATCCTTATCTTGTATGATCCAGTTGGGCCCTAAATGCAATTATGTGTATCTTTATAAGACAGACACACAGAAGAGGAGGAGGCAATGTGACCATGGAGACAGAAATGCGAGTGATGTAGCCACAAGTCAAGGAATGCTAACAGCCACCAGAAGCTGGAAGAGGCAAGGAACAGTTTCTCCCCTAGAACCTCCAGAGGGAGTCTGGCCTTGCTAATACCTTCATTTAAGACTTTTGGCCTCCAGAGTTATGAGAGAATAAATTTCTGTTGTTTTAAGCCATCCAGTTTGTGGTAATTTGTTACAGCAGCTGCAGTAAACTAATGCAACTAGAAATAATAGTGTTCTTATCCCATAGGGTTATTGTGAGAATTAAATCAGATAATACAGGAAAAGAATTCATCTATCAGTGACTGGCCTACATTAAGTGCTCAGTAATTTTAGTCATTATTCTGATCATTATTATCAGTAAAAATATGTTTTAGGTCCAGAATCCTGGAAGAGCCCGAGATGGAGATTCTTGTGTAACTTATTTATTGAAGGGATAAAACCTGTAAGGGTGTGAGAGAAGCAAGGTAGGGCAAGAGAACAGTCTAGAGTCTAGCTGCTAGATGAGAGCTGAAGTCTAGTCTTAGCCTGATCTTATGAGGATCTATGAATGGCACCAAGAGTTTTCCACCTTGAGGCAACAGATCTAAGCCTTTCTACTCCTGTATTAGTCAGTGATTGGATCAGTCGACAGAGAATGGGGGTGGAATGGAGTAGTGAGGTGGGGAGGTAGCATAGCCTCCTTGTCATTTCAAGGTGACCCGGCTCTCCCCAGCCAAGGGCAAATCTCCTGAGAAGGCTGTAGCTGTGAGCCATTAACATCCAATCTTCACAGCAGCTGGGGAGTTAGGCACCAGCCCAGGCAGAGGAGGTGGGACCGGGGCACCAACAATGTCCACTACAGAGTAGAAGCTGAAAGACAATGGGGTAAAATCTTGAAAGTGCTAAAGAAAAAATAACTGTCAACTCAGAATCCTAGCCCCAATTCAAATATTCAGGTGTTGGGAAAAACACAACAATAGAGTTTTTCACTCATAAGACCTCACAAAAAGATATATTAAAGGACGTATTTCAGCAAGGAGAAAAGTGAATCTAGCAATGAACAAGTGGAATTTGAAATTAAAAGCACGTTACTATTTACATTAGCACCCCAAAAATGAAATACTTATGTATAAATCTAACAAAATATGTGCAGGACCTATATGAGGAAAACTACAAAACTCTGATGAAAGATATCAGATAAGAATTAAATAGATGGATAGATATTCCCAGTTCATGGATAGGAAGACTCAATGTTGTCAAGATGTCAATTCTTCCCAACTTCATCTATAGATTCAATGTAATCCCAATCAAAATGCTAGCAAGTTATTTTGTAGATATCAACAAATTATTCCATAGTTTATATGGTGAGGCAAACAACCTAGAACAGCCAACAGAATCTTGAAGGAGAAAGAACAAAGTTGGAGGACTGATATTACCCAACTTTAAGACTTACTATAAAGCTATATTAATCAAGACAGTGTGGTATTGCTGAAAGAATAGACAAATAGGTCAATTAACAGAGTGGAGAGCCCAGAAACAGACCCATGTAAATATAATCAAATGATCTTTGACAAATGAGTAAAGGCAATACAATGGAGCAAAAACAGTCTTTTCAACAAATGGTACTGGAACAACTAGACACTCGCATACAAAAACATGAATCTAGACACAGGCTTTGCACCCTTCACAAAAAATTAATTCAGAATAGATCAGAGACCTAAATGTAAAACACAAAACTATAAAACTCCTAGAAGATAACATAGGAGGAAAGCTAGATGACTTTGGGTATGACAGTGACTTTTTACATACAACACCTAAGGCACAAAAGGAATAACTTATAAGCTAGACTTCATTATAATAAAAACATCAGCTCTGTGAAAGACAATGTCAAGAGAATGGGAAGACAAGCCACAGGCAGGAATAAAATATTCTCAAAAGACACATCTGATGAAGACCTGTTATCCAAAATACACAGAGAGTCCTTAAAACTCAACAATTAATAAACAGCCCTTTGGAGAGGCATCTGTTAACCTTAACAGATGCCTCACCAAAGAAGATACACAAATGGCAAATAAGCATATGAAAATATGATCAATGTTGTATATCATTAGAGCATTACAAATTGAAACAACAATGAGATATCACTAGACACCCATTAGAATAAACAAAATCCAAAACACTGACAGCTCCAAATACTGAGAGGATGAAGATGTGGAGCAACAGGAACTCTCATTCATTGCTGGTGGAATGTGAAATGGCATAGCCACTTTGGAAGATGTTTTGGAAGTTTCTTACAAAACTAAACATACTCTTACCATACTGTCCAACAATCATGCTCCTTGGTATTTACCCAAAAGAACTGAAAATTATGTCCACACGAAAACCTGTGTATGGATATTTGTGGCAACTTTATTCATAATTGCCAAAATAGAGGCAACCAAGATGTCCCTCAGTAGGCGAATGAGTAACTGTGGTACATTCAAGACAGTGGAATGTTATTCAGCACTAAAAAGAAATGAGCTATCAAGCTATGAAAAGGCATAGAAGAAACTTAAATGCATATTTCTAAGTGAAAGAAGCCAGTCTGAAAAGGCTACATACTATATGATCCCAACTATATGACGTTCTAGAAAAGAAAAGGTATGGAGACAGTAGAAAGATCAGTGGTTGCCAGAGGCTAGGGGAGTGAGGGATGAATATATGGAGCACAGAGAATTTTTAGGGCAGTGAAACTAGTCTGTATGATACTGTAGTGTTGGATACATGTCACTATACATTTATCAAAACCCACAGAATGTACAACACCAAGAGTGAAACCTAATGTAAACTACAGACTTTGTGTGATAATGATGTGTCAGTGTAGTTTCACTGATTGTAACAAATGTACCACTGTGGTGAGGGATGTTAATAGTGAGGGTGGTAGTGTGTGTGTGTGGGGGTGGGGTGGGGGGGAAGGGGACATATGAGAACTCTCTGTATGTTTGGCTCAATTTTGCTATGAACTTAAAATTCTCTAAAAAATAGTTTGTTGATGAAAAACAAGTGAATTCAGGAAGAATGAGTGGGATGCAAGATACAAGGGAGAAAATGGCAGAGAAACAAGATTTGCAGAGCTAGTAAGAGATACTTTTCTAAAATTAAAGAAAAACAACCTTCACGTTGAAAGTATGTTTCAAAACTCAACAGAATACATACAAATATGAATCAACATCTAGATACCCCACAGTGAAATAGCAACATATCAAGGATAAAAAGAAAAAAATTAATTTAAATTTCTCATTTAAAGAGAGAAGTCAGACTACTTACAAAGAAATTGAATTAGAACGAGAGCCTATTGTTATCAACAGTCTTTACTATGAATACAGGGATTGAAAGATTAATAAAAAGTGTGTGTGCTTGTCTGTGTGTATGTTTTGTGGGTGGGTCTGTGGTATGGCCAGCATGATATAGAGACAAAAGGATGGGGAGAGGTTTAGTGGTGAAATGATGAGCTCAACTTTGGATGAGCTGAACGCGAGGCATTGAGGAGACCAAAGGAACAACAGAATGGATGTGAGGTCAGATACGGTCATAGAGCAGGCATGGAGTCATGTATCACATGGCCGGCTGTGTGACCCACTAATGAGGAATGTAGTTGCATTCATGCTCTGAACCACTGCACAGTGACCTTGGCCCTGTTCACATGAATTCTTAAAATGCCTATGGGTTGGCAAGATCTGAAATAATATGGGTGAATGGACTAGAGTTCAAAGCATGTAAAGTTCTTAGCCAAAAAAGTGGGGATGAAGAGAAAGGAGAATAGGAATAGTGGAGGCTAGATAACTGGGAATTGGAAGTCAAGAGAGCAGTAGTCGACATCAGAAAATCTCTCTACTTCCAAAGCCTGAAACTGTTGGGTGCTCCCGTGCCTGAGGCCAGCCCCACCTGGCTGCAATCCTCAGGGAATTGACAAGGGACCTAAAGCCTAGAGGCTTATAGCAATTGTAAGCCCCTGAGCCTAACAACCTGCCATGCTGGGGGCCTACTCACTTAATAGAAATACGGCAACAGGATTGTGCTATTAGACCTTGCAGCCATCTGTGCTGGGACCCCCCACACCCGATAAAGAGACTGAAGGGCCCACAACAACTACACAGAGTTGAGCATTACAACAGCTGGCCAGGGGCATAGCTCAGCCTCCCTGGGCACCTACGGGAAGAACGACCCCACCACAACAGAAGGACACACGTAACCCACACAGAGATCACTCCTGGAACATTTGCAACTGGAGAGGAGAGGGAAGCACACTGCCAGGCCTCCTAAGGCATCACTTATATAAGGTCACCTCTCCGAGAGCAGGAGATGTAGCTGACCTACCTAATACATAGACACAAGCACAAGGAAAGAGGCAAAATAAGGAGGCAAAGGAATACATTCCAAGTAAGGGAACAGGACAAAACCCCAGAAAAGGAAATAACTGAAACAGAAATGAGCAACCTACCCGACAGAGAGTTCAAACAAAGAGTGTTAAGGATGCTCACAGATCTGGGGAGAAGAATAGATGAACTCAGTGAGAATGTCAACAAAGAAATGGAAGATATAAAAAAGAAGCAATCAGAAATGAAGAATACAATACTGGAAATGAAAAATTCACTAGAGGGACTCAAAAGCAGAGTAGACGATACAGAGGAATGGATCTGTGAGCTGGACGAAAGACTAGAAGAAATCACCCAAGCTGAACAGATAAAAGAAAAAAGAAAAAGAGTGAAGACAGTGTAAGGGACCTCTGGGACAACATCAAGCGCACTAACATCCGTGTTATAGGTGTCACAGAAGGAGAAGAGCGAGACAAAGGGGCAGAGAATCTATTTGAAGAAATAATAACTGAAAACTTCCCTAACCTAAGGAAGGAAACAGACATCCAGGTACAGGAAGCACAGAGAGCCCCAAACAAGATAAACCCAAAGAGGCACACACCAAGACACATTATAATTAAAATGTCCAGAATTAAAGATAAAGAGAGAATCCTAAAAGCCGCAAGAGAAAAACAAGTTACATACAAAGGAAACCCCATAAGGCTATCAGCTGACTTCTCAGCAGAAACCTTACAGGCTAGAAGGGAGTGGCATGATATATTTAAAGTGCTAAAAGGAAAAAACCTACAGCCAAGAATACTCTACCCAGCAAGGTTATCATTCAGAATGGAAGGAGAGATAAAAAGTTTTCCAGACAAGCAAAAATTAAAGGAGTTTGTCACCAAGAAACCAGTAGTAAAAGAAATGCTAAGGGGACTTATTTAAGGGGAAAAGAGAAGACCACAAATAGGAAAAAGTATCTATTTCCATGATAAGAACGTAATGGATACAAATGCACAAAAAAGAGGTTAGATATGATATCAAAAACATAAAATGTAGGAGGAGGGGAGTTAAAGAGTAGAGCTTTCAGACAGAGGTCAAATTAAAGAGACTATCAACTTAATATAGACTGCTATATGTGTAGGTTACTATATATGAACCCCATGGTAATCACAAACCAGAAACCTATAATAAATACACAAAAAACTAAGAGGAATTCTCTCTAGAGGATGTGATGCCTTGCCAGTGGGTCAATACTCTGACAATGGGATCCAGTCCTGCTTCAGGAGAGTTAGCAGGAGCTGGGTGGTATCAGATTTTGAGGGATAGGCTGGAATCCAGGATATGACGCAGCGTATGTGGAAATTTAGGCAGATCTTTTTTTTTTTCTTTTAAAGATTTTATTTATTTATTTTTTCCCCCCAAAGCCCCAGTAGATAGTTGTATGTCATAGCTGCACATCCTTCCAGTTGCTGTGTGTGGGACGCGGCCCCAGCATAGCCGGAGAAGCGGTGCGCGCCCGGGATCCGAACCCGGGCTGCCAGCAGCGGAGCGCGTGCACTTAACTGCTAAGCCACGGGGCCGGCCCTAGGCAGATCTTATGGTCTGGATTGGCAAAGGAAGTGAAGAGTACTGCAGCTTGAGTGTGGGAAAGCTGCATGTGTTCTTAGAGTTCCCTCTTAGCACATGTGGATATGTCACAATTAAGCAGATGTGGACTGCAGAATGTGTGCAGAACCACAAAGTGGTTCTGGGGTATGCTGGGCCCAGGGAACACGTCAGTTCTAAGTCCTGAAGGATGGTGGACCTGAGGTCATTCTTTGCTCTCTGCCTTGTCATGGTGGGCCAGGTCTGCAGAAAAGATTCATAGATAGATCCACTTGTGTGCTGGGGGAGGTAAAGGCAGGGAGCCCAGTTAGGTTCTGACGGGACTGAGTTTACATGCTCCCCATGCATCTTCAAGTAGATTTGGTGCTAGACTTTGGAGATCTCCTTGCTGGTAGCAAGTTCTGACAGTCTGCTTCATGTTGCTCACTAAATCCCACGATAGTGCTTCCTTTTTATATACAAGGAACCTGTCACCTGCAAGGACAGATGTGCAAAACTATCTCATTATTTCCCCTTATATATTGTTCTTCTTGAATTCTCTGTCTGTTAGTGGACATCACTCTTCCCCCCTGATCCAGGCTGAAAAAATCAGTCACTTTTGCTTTCTTCTCTGACCTCACATTCAATCTCTCCCTTAGCCCTATCTCTTCTACCACTTGGAATCTCTCCTCCTGCTACCAGGCTTGACCCAGCTGCTCAGTGCTGCTCTTCTGTCCTATTTGCAATAGGTTCCTACCTGGTCCCCTTGCTCCAGGGTCTTCTCCCTCTAATTGCAATTTTTTCCTTTCCCTCACACCCTCATACAATCTATCAGCCAGACCTATTTTTTGCCTTGACCTTTAAAATATATTCCCAAACTGACTGCTGCCACAGCTAGACCCCCAGTCTTAGGGGACTTGGCTTCCCATTCCAGCTGTAGCAATAGCTTCACTCTGCTCCCCTCTGAGTCCCTATTTCAGCCTGGGTGATCTTTGTAAAATGCAAATCAGGTAACGTCACCTCTTGGCTTTACTCAGAAACTGCCAATAGCATCTCACTGCATTTAGAATAAAATCCAAAGTGCTTTCCATGGCCTTCCAAGTCCTGTGTGATCTGGGCCTGTGACTTCTCTGACACCCTTTCCCCTACTGTCCCCCTCCCTCATGCTGTCTGCTTGCTCAAGTGTGACAAGCAGGTTCCACACCAGGACCCCTTCCTACTCACTCTCTCTGGAAGACTCCCCCCAGATCTCTGCATGGCTTGCTCCTCCTATAGCACAGGTCTTCGCTCCAGGATCATGTGCTTAGAGAAGCCTTCTCTGAGTATCCAACTTAACACAGTTCTCACCTAATCTCTAGTACTTTATCTTACTTTATTTTTAATTTATAACACTTATCATTATCTCAAATTATCTTATTTATTAATTTTCTTGTTTATTTTGTCTCCTTCCCTAGAATGAAAATGTCCTGAGAGCAGGGATTTGAACGTGTATCCCCAGTACCTAAAACAGTGCTCGGCACATACTACATTTTCAATAAATATTGAAGGAATGAATGAATGGTGTTACTAAACTGATCTTCTCAGAGTGAAGCTGTGGGCATGTCATATCCCAATAAAGTGGATTTTCATTGCCACTCAAGGTGCTTCAGAATCTGCTCCAAACTTCCTTTATATTCTTATCTTGCATAACATCCCTTCATGTGATTGTAACCCACGTAAAGTGGGTACATGTTGTGATCTAGACGCTCTGCTCTTTCTCACCTGTGGGATTCTCTTCGCAGCAGTCTCTCTAACTAGCCTGCCACTCCCCACATAGCCTTAGTTTGTTTTCTTACAATAAAGCACATCTCAATGTCTCCTTCTCCGTTTCTGTAAGGGTGATGTTTTATCATATCCTCCTGCCTAAGCAGCTCTTCTTTTTACTCTGAACTTCATGAGACTTGTATCTTTTATGCCATAACTTGCAGCATTGTACCCTGTACCTCTTATAGTCATTCACCACAATATCCTTAATATCCACAATATCCTCCAGCACCTGCCTCGTACTAGACACCCAATACACATTTGTTAAATGGATATTATAGTTTTGTGTATCATTCTCTTTTTTTCCCAGCTTTATTGACATATAATTGATATATAACATTGTGTAAATTGAAGATCTGCAAAGTGTTGATTTGATAACTTATATATTGCAATATGATTACTACTGTAGTGTTAGCTAACACCTCTATCACATCACATAACTACCATTTCTTTTTTGTGGTGAGAACATTTAAGATATCTTCTCTTAGCAACTTTCAATTATATAGTACAGTATTGATATCTATAATCACAATGCTGTGCATTAGATCTCAGAACTTATTCATCTCATAGCTGTAAGTTTGTACTCTTTGACCAACAGCTTTTCATTTCTCCTATCCCCTAGCACCTGGTAACCACCATTCTACTCTGTTTCTATGAGTTCAGCTTTGTTAGATTCTGCATATAAGTGAGGTCATACATTTGCCTTTCTCTTAGCATAATGTCCTCAGGGACCACCCTTGTTGTTGCAAATGGGATGATTTCATTCTTTTTTCATGGATGATTAATATTCCATTGTATATAATACTGTATCTTCTTTATCCATTCATCTGTTGACAGACATTTAGATTCTTTCCATAACTTGGCTATTGTGACTAATGCTGCATGGGGCTTCAGATATCTCTTCAATATCCTGTTGTTATTTCCTTTGGATATATACCCAGAAGTGGAATTGCTGGATCATATAGTAGTTCTATTTTTAATTTCTTGAGGAATCTCTAAATTGTTTTCCATAGTGGCTTTACTAATTTACATTCCCACCGACAGTGTACAAGGGTTCCTTTTTCTCTACATCCTCATCAACACTTGTTGTCTCTTGTATCTTTGATGATAGCCATTCTGACAGGTGTGAAGTGATATCTCATGGTGGGTTTGATTTGTGTTTCCCTGATGATTAGTGATGCTGAACATCTTTTCATGTGCCTGTGGTCATTTGGATATCTTCTTTGAAAAAATGTCTATTCATTTCCTCTGCCTATTTTTTTAATCAGATTATTTTTGTTATTAGTTTGTATGAGTTTTTTATATATTTTGGATACTAATCCCTTATCAGATATATGATTTGCAAATATTTTTTCCCATTCCGTAGATTATCTTTTCATTTTGTTGATTGTTTCTTTTGCTGTGCAGAAGCTTTTTAGTTTGATATAGTCCCACTTGTTAATTTTCGCCTTTGTTGCTTGTGCCTTTTGTGTCATATACAATAAATTGTTGCCAAGATCTATGTCAACGAGTTTTTTCCCTGTTTCTTTCTAGGAGTTCTATGGTTTCAGGTCTTACATTTAAGTCTTTAATCCATTTTGAGTTAATTTTTGTGAATGGTATAAGAAAGGGGTCCAAGTTCATTCTTTTGCATGTGGATATCCAGTTTTCCCAACACCATTTATTGAAGAGACTATTTTTTTTCCCCATTAGGTGTTCTTGGTTCCCTTGTCCAATGTTAGTTGACCATACATGTGAGGGTTTGTTTCTTGGCTCTGGATTCTGTTCCATTGGTCTATATGTCTATTTTTATATCAGAACCATATCATTTTGATTATTATAGCTTTGTAGTATAGTTTGAAATCAAGAAGTGTGTGTATGCTTTCAGCTCTTTTTTTTTTGCCCTTCAGGATTAAGTTTTAGCTATTCAGGATCTTTCGTGATTCCTCTCTTTTAAACTGTAAATGTCATGGAATTTTCTTTGTTTTATTTATCTGTGAACTTCCCATAGCACCTGACACGTGTGTTGAATGAGTAAATAAATGAAAGCCATTATTCCCAATTTTAGGGTGTGCTTCAACTTGAATAACTAATAAATCTCCCTATTGCGTGGAGCATTCCTTCACATTCCCCATCTCTTTGGGAACATTGCTTTGTTTACATCCCTATGAATTCTTTGTTCAGAATAACAATATTAGCAATTGATGATTGTAGCAGATAGAATTCTAAGATGATCTCCCAAGATTCCTGGCCCCTGGCGTACCCATCCATTTTCCCAGTTATTCTAACATTTTTCTAGATACTGCTTTGAAAAGTTGCAGATGTTTTCTCTGTCTAGGCACAAAACAAGTCAGAGATTCAAAGCATGGGGGAATTGGGCACACAAGAAATTCTCTGTTGCTGACTCTGAAGATGGAGGGGGCCATGTGATAAGGAATGAGGGCTGCCTCTGGAAGCTGAGGGTGACCTTTGCATGACAGCTAGCAAGGAAATGGGAACCTCAGTCCTACAACTGCAGGGAGCTGAATTCTGCCAGCAGCCTAACTGAGCTCTGCAGCAGATTCTACTCAGTCCCAGATAAGAACCCCACAGCCCTTGTCAACATTTGGATTTTACCTGGTCAGACCCTGAGTGGAGAACCCAACCACACCATGCCCAGACTTCTGACCTATGTTGAGATAATAAATTTATGTTGTTTTAAGCCACTCAGTGTGGTAATTTGTTACACAGCCATAAGAAACTAATACAGTGATGATGATGATGATGATGAAGAGAGAAATGAACTTCAGGAAGGGCTGGTGCAAAGAAAGACACAGGGAACCCCCAAGTTTTCAGTCCTAATCTCATGACTCAGGTTCTCCCTCCTCCAGGTTCCAGAGTGATTACAGGTCTTCATTCTGTCCCTGCCCACTTCAGGCAGGCTCTAGAAAACAGGATTCAGACTTAATTAGTGAATGAATGTTTTCCTTTTGTCTGGTTTTTCCGTTTTAGGCTTAGAACAGAGGCACATGCTGTTTTTCCACCGATCCCCTCTCTAATAAGTGTACCGACCTGAAACAATTGACCTTAAAAAATAAAAAAAAGTAACCAGCCCCCAGAGCCCTAGCAGGCAGCATTAGCATTCTCCAGTCTCCCTGGTCATGTCCTGGGAGTCTCAAAGAAATGAATCTTATTATCAGTCTGCTGCCAGTGACTGCTCCTGACGGCTCCCTCCTTCCTGCTGCAGCTGCAGCGCCTGGCACAGGTGTCAAGAGGCTGCCGGCTCTGCGAGGATGGGATGAGGGCAGGGGAGGCCCACTGAGCTGTCAGCCCCAAGCCCAGGGCAGGTTCTTTGGGCTCCCCCACATCAGAGGAGCCTCCAAATCTGTGTTTCCAGGACTTTCTCAGGCAGATAAATGATAAGCCATTATTATGAATGATAATAAGATACAGCATTCTGAGGTCTTGTCTCCCTCTTTTTTGTTGTGAGATAAATCCTCCACACAGAGAAGTTGCATTTGTGCATATAGTTTTTAATAATTACAAAATAAATACCAGTGTAAAAAGAAAAACAAACATTGCCAGAATCCCAGAAAATCCTGTTTCCCCGTCCCCATACACAATCCCTTCTTCCTCCCGGGGGAGATAATCACTATCCTGAAGTTCATGAAAATTATTCGTTGCCTCTGAAAAAATACTAGTTTTAGTACCTCTGTACGTATCCCTAAATAGGAACTGTCTAGTTTTGCCTGTTTGCAAACCTTATGGAAATGGAATATGTGTACCCTTTGCTTCTTGCTTCTTTACTCAATATTATGTTTTTAAGATTCATCCATATTACCATATAACTGTAGTTTGTTCATTTTCATTGTTAATTAGTATTCTGTTGTCTGAATATAGCATGATTTATTTGTTCTCATCATGATGGACATTTAATTTAGGTTGTTTCTAGTGTCTGGCTGTTTACACCACACTGCTATGAACATTCTTCTAGGTATGCACCTGGCAGGAGTTTATTTAGGGTACGTATCAAAGCACAAAACTGGGCAGACATGGTGAGTGTGCACCTTTAACCTGCCTGGATAATGTCAAACTGCTTTCCACATGGAGTCCAAGTGCACTCCCATGAACAGTAGGGATGATTTCCTCATTCTTTACATTTTTGCCAGCACTTGCTATATTAGATAGTTGTATGGCATAGCTGCACATCCTTCTAGTTGCTGTATGTGGGACGCAGCCTCAGCATGGCTGGAGAAGCGGTGCGTCGGTTCATGCCCGGGATCCGAACCCAGGCCGCCAGCAGCGGAGCGCGAGCACTTAACCGCTAAGCCACAGGGCCGGCCCCGCTATATTAGTATTCTATTGCTGCATAACAAATTGCCACAAACTTAGTGGCTTAAAACAACTTGAATTTATTACTTTACAGTTTGCATGAACCAGAATCTGGGCACACAGATTGCTGGGTCCTCTGTTCAGGGTCCCACAAGGCTGCAATCAAGGTGTCGGCCTGGGCTGGGGACTCATCTGAGTCTTGGGTTCTCTTCCAAGCTCCCATGGTTGTTTGTAGAGTTCATTTCCTTGCAGCTATAGGACTCTTGGAGGCTGCATCTTCAAGGCCCAGGGGAGTATGCCTCTCTGACACTTTACCTTCTTCTGAAGGCAACTCTGATTAGGTCAGGCTTACTAAGAACAAGTTCCCTTTTGATTACTAAAAGTCACTGGGTCGCTAATTTAATCATAAAACTGATACCATATTCACAGATTTTGCTCACACTCAAGGGGAGGGATTATGCAGGATGTGTACAACAGGCGGTGGGAATCTTGGAGACCATCCTAGAATTGCCTACCATGCTTGATATTGTCAGTTTGATTAATTTTCAACTATTAGATCATTTAATTTTTTAATGTCTGAGGTTAAGCAATTTTTCATCTGTTTATTGTTGACTGGCATTTCTTGAGTTATTTATTTCATATACTCCTTATTTGCAGATATTTCTCTGACCTGGTTGAGCAATATTCTTTAATAATAAAATAGCATGATGTGACACTTATCTAGTGCTTATTCTCTGTCAGCCATTTACTCACATTGTCTCTTTTAATATAGTTAAAACCCTTGGAGTAGGTACTATTAATTTCTCCATTTTACACATGTGGAAATTGAAGCTCAGAGGAGTTAACCAACCAGATAAGGTCCTATGGATAGGAAGTCACTGATTTTGTCTTTGAACCAGCTCTGTATGACTCCAGAGCCCTTGTTTTTAAAGGAAATCTAGCATGCTGATTCAAGGGCGAGCAGATTTGCTCCACGCCGTGTTAGACGGGCAAATGGTTTCCTATTCCTTTTAAAATGAAAATGTTGCTTTTAGAGATGAAAGAGTAACCCTTTATGTTTACTGGGTTAAGCTCTAGTCTCTTCCTCCTAGTGCTGTGGTCCCTTAACTGGCTTCTTCTCTCCTCTCCAGTCTATCCAATACACTGTTGTTACATTAGTCTTCTCCAGTCTCTGAGGTCACCTGTTGGACACTACTCAAAAGCCAAGGGGTCAACTGGAAATCTGGGATTTCAGTCCTTTCTCCCTCTCTTTGGGAGTCTGACCCCAAGCTCCTTCCCAGCCTCATCTCCCACAAACCCTGTGTTCTGGCCCAGGAGTGGGACTGGGACATGTACAGCCAAGTGCTTTACTCAGACCATTGCCTCTAACTGTAAACTCTAGTCTCACTTTTTTTCTCCAAATTCTACTGAACTTTCAAGGCCCGCTTAAATTCATATCTTCTAGATGAATCACCCCTTAACTTCTCTGTCCCAAGAGATCTTTCCTCTGTCTTCTGAGTTCCTATAGCATTTATAATTTTCACCATTTGACTCCTAGTCATATCCTTCATTATAATACTACTTAATTTTTCACATCTCGATAAAATTATCTACTCATTGCTAGTTGGTAAGTCCCCTGAATCATTCTCAGTTATTATCCTACTTGAACTTTCCATAGCATGTAATACCATTAAGCAAGGAATCATTCTTGACATTTTCTTTTCTATTGGTTTCTATGACATCTTTATTTCCTAGTTTTCTTCCTACTTTGGATTCTCATCTCCACCCATACCCTAAATGTCTGTTCTATGGGATTCTGTCTTTGGACCTTTTCTTTTACCCTGTACTTTTATGCATAGACCTTACTATACTGTCACTTTATTGGACTCTCTCTTCCATTGGACCATTAGCTCCCTGAGGTCAAGGACAGCATTCTCTCTTCATTGCATCCCCAAGGCTTAACCCAGAGACTAGCAGAATGCATTCCTTGAGAACAGGTACCTTGCTCATATGGTTTGTGAATTCCCACAGTCACTCTGATGCTGCAGGTCACGAGGTGATGCTCATGGAGGGAGGAAGGCAGAACTAATGCTCGTGGATGGCTTAGACAGGATCTGTAACTAATGGGACCAGTTTAGAAGTACAATGCTTTCTGGAGAATATCCTCTTGGGAATTTCTCTTTTCTGCATATTTGACTTGGAGTGTGTGTATGTGGGGAATGCTAGTTGTCTTCAAATACTTGAAATAAATATTTATAAGGCTCTCATGCCGTTAGTCCAATTCGTGCCTTTTGGATTCTCTCAGATCTATTCTGGCCCATTGCTTCTAAGATAATTAGAGCTCTATCTCTGACTTGGCTCCCAAAACCAGGTGTAGAAAGTTAAATCAGATAACTCATATTTGGATCCAGATTCTCTGTCTTCAAAATGTTTCTACATCTTCTCATTTGGTCTTTGTTAGAATACTGTGTGTATGAATTCATTTATTAAAATATTTCCTTATCTAGGCACTGTCCATGGTGCTGGAAGAGCCATGGTGAAGAACTTCTGGCTTTAATGACATTGACATAGTATCTTCTGCCCTTATTCCCATTTGAAGCTGAGGAAATGGAGGCCCTGACAAATTACGAAGTTTCCCATGGTTCCTCTGTTGGTAAATGAAAGAGCTGGAACTTGAGCTCAGACTGTCTTACCCCAAGCCCATATTCTGTCTCTTATACCGCGTTACTAAATGACCTTGCTAAGTGACCTGCTGACCTCTGAAGTTCAGTGGAAATGTGCTTTAATTATCATGTGTGGTTTGAAGGTTTTGTCTTTTTCTGAAAGAGAAACATGGAGGAGCACCAATGATAACGTTTGAAGCAATGCTTAGCTTTTTCTTTCAAGTTCTTTAATGTTGAATAACCCAGGTTCCAGAGGGATTTTTCCAGTAGTGATTTCAAGACTCATCCAGACCTGGGAAACCTGAACAACCTGAGCCATTCTCCGGACCCCTCAGCCTCTGATTGCTGACAGGTTTCCCTGGAGAGTGGCAGAGGGCAGGAAGTTGTAAGAAGTGTTCCCTACCCTACCCAGCTCAAAGACTTACAAATTTTCTCCGAGTCCTGGGCGCCCAGCTGCCTAGATCTCCACCCCCACCGTGCAAACTTTCCTTAGAAGAAAGCAAAGGTTAACCGAGATCACACAGCCAGGTGGATGCCCGGATTCACTTTCCCTGGGGCTAATTATGGAACTACATTAGATAAAAGTCAACATATGTTGTAAAAGGCACTGTGTATCACTGCTTGACAGTTTCTAACAATGTGCTCATGTAACAGCTGTCAAAGGCAGTGCTAGAAAATGAGTAATATGTTGATTTATGTATATCAGATCTGTCCTCACGCTCCATGGTGGAGCAGACCAGGCAAGCTTGGCGCTGTGGGTGGAGACTCGGGGAGTGCGGTAAGGAAGGAAGGAAATTCCCTCATCTTTAGAAGTGCCTGGAAGGCATGGCTGAAGCCTGTAGCAGCTGTTACTTTCTGAGGTCCTTTGGAGAAAAATTGCCTAGGGGCCATCTGTTCCCTTTCTGCAACAGCGGGAAGAGTAAACTCCAAGTCTCCTAAGGTAGTGGGGCTGCTGAGGGAATCTCTGTGCATTCCTTGGCCTCTGGATGCGGCTGAAGATAACACCTTGGAGCCCCACTCTAAATGGCTTCTAGAAAAGGGGGTTCCTGTTGAAGTAATGGCTTTGGATTTTCTTGAAAGTTAGGGCATTTATAGTGACCAACTCAATTTTCTTCTTTGTTTTGTAAGTATCTCATTTTATTTCCAAAGTGCATTAACAGAGGAAGTAAAATAAGTTTTCTCTTGCATGTAAAAAGCTGCCTCCATTATCTGAATTGTTTTCTCTGAGGCCGCGCAAAGGGCCCACCGGCCTCTCAAAGGATCTGATTATTATATGGGCAAAGTCACTTTGGGGTTGCCGTTGGAATCTCCACTAGGTGCCAAATTCATGACCGGCTCTTCTCTCTCTAGCGTTCTTTCAGTCCTCCTTCTCTTTGCCTTTGCTATACTACTTGGCTTATTCTAGTATTCTCCTTCTCTTTAAGTGGTAAGAAATGACTTAGCAAGAGCATTAGGCCCAATGCATAAAGCCAGCCCCTGAATGCTGACACAAATTCAAACTCTTAAATAATTCTCACTAAACTTGTAGTTTTGGGGAGCTCTTTCACTAATAAACATCAATAAATAGTTCTACTTACTTGTTGGTATTTACTGAGACAAAAATAGGGACTCCCTATTTATTTCTATAGCCTCAAGAACAGTATCCCTGAAGAAAGATGGGGGATGGATTGCCAAACACCTTGCCTTTTGTTTAAAGTGGAAAACATTGACCAGTGAAGCAGCTTTGAGGGCTCTTACTGCAGGACTGAGGGTATGAGCAGAGAGGGCATCTCTCTTCTCTTGAAGGTTGTCTCTTCTCTTTCACTTTATGGCACTAATTGTGTTGACAAAAGTACATTCCTGTTCCTCTGCTTACATACATTGCAGCCACCGCGCTGGCTGGCAGGCACTGTGGTGGATGTCAGATGTCCCCTAGTGTTATCCTTCTTACAGCCAGGCCTTGGGTGCTGCCACCACGGAACATGTATTTGTTAGGCAAATACACCTCCAACTCGAGATTTCATGAGCTCCCAGGAGGCTTCCATGTCATATCCAGGCATACCCAATCTCCCACAACAAAATCAAAATTCCAGCAATTTGGTTAATGGAGAAAGCCACTTGCAAAGCCCTACTCTGATCACTACGATGCTGTTGGGATAGTTGAATGCACACCCAGTTAATGAAAGTTTATGGGCACTGGAAATTTATTAGGCCAAGGGTTTAGAAAGAAGTGAAGATTCACAATAGACCAAGGGTAATTAATGTGACCAATTCATAATTTTAATTTGCAAAAGCAGGTGTCTTTTGTTTAGAGATAAGTCATGAAGTGAACAGCGGTAAGCTAGCCACTCTGGGATCCATTAGTGTTTTTGGTCAGTGATCCAAATCTTCTCTTGGAGGACTTATCCTCTGGGACAGCTGTATCTCTATTTAACCCAACAGCCCATAATGATTATGGGACTTGATTTATAGGTTGATATGAAGACAATCTTAGCTAAGCATGAAGGAATTTCAAGAGAAAGTATAAAGAATCTAATGCAGCAGTCTTTTAAAAAATCATCTTTCCTTACTAGTGGGCAGAAAAATATCTTAGATGGAAAGGTTCTACTAGTTTAAGACAGAAAGGTAATATGGGTTAGTGGAAAAAATATGGAATTTAGAATCAAAGAGTTAGAGTACTGGTTTATTAGCTGTGTGATCCTGAGTAAGTTAATTAACATTTTGGAGGCTTGGCTTTTTTTTTTTTTCTGTAAAATGGGAACAATACGGCTACCTTATGAAATAGTGGTAAAATTAAGTTAGATAATGAATATAAAAGTGCTCTTCAAGCTAAGTATAAATTTAAATTTGCTGTGTTTTCTCTCTTCTAAGACATATTTCCCCTATGCTTTACCATTCCTAAAATCAATATGTTTCTTACACTTGATATGTATATTCAGTGTGGTAGTACTTTCCTTTTCCCCCTGGAAAGTTATTAAACTGACGGCATGTCTTGCAGTCAATGGCTTCTTAGAGACATGAAAACATGTTAGTTCAATAAAAAGAGGTTAAATTTATTGCTTTTCATTTGGGCATTTAGAGTCACCTATTCATATGACGTAGCCACCATTTATTAAATGCATTTTGTTATTTGCAACAAAATAGTACCTAATGCAAACAGTTTTTTACAAAATTTCCATTTCCTCTGAATTATACTTGATTTCATAGTTGGAACAATACTTGCTTGTCAAAACTTTACCGATTGGCACGTTGAGAAATGGTGACGGTGGGGAACCTGGTGTGTAGCAGAGGCCACCTTTACCGATGGAGGTAAGCTAGAGGATTTTGGACAGATCCTGAGCTTCTGGGGACTCCATCAACCCATTCTAGCTCTCGGCTGGCAAACTCTTAGAAACTCTAAAGGAAGAGCCCTATAAAGTGAAAAGTTTTATTGTTATTAAAAGATAAGATTACTTAGACACCAAAATGCAGCTTGCTCTCTTCTAGATTGATTTTTATTAACTTGTATGCAGACTTTTCTTTGTCCTGATTGTGCCATTTTATTTTCAAATACACACACTGTATTGACAATCTTATTCCCTCACTCATTTTTCTGAGGTTTTTGTTTTCTTTTATGAGGCTCTTCCAGTGAGGGAAACAGTTAAATGGGATTTATGGTGATATATTTACTTGGCTAGGTTGTAACTATTTCTAAAATAAATAAAACTTTTAAGACAACAAAACTGAAATAGTGAAGATATCCATTGACGGCTTCTCACCTCCCCTTGGGAGGGATAAAAATGCATCCCACTACAGCATGCCCTTTTCTAAGGCCCTTTCTGGTTTTCCCAAATAACCATTGTCTAAATAAAGTAGCTTGTATGAAATTGCACACCCTGTGGGTGGTCCTATAAATATTCACTAGTAAAATGTACATAAGGCACTGATCCATGGGTTTTTTATTAAAGATGTGGCTTTAGCAATAAAAAGTTCAATTTTGATCTATTGGGTAGAGTCAATGTAGGCCTGAAATCATGATCCTGAATTCTACCTCCTCCCATCCTTTTGGAACTTGAAAAGAATATTCACAAATTTGGCCCAAAATGAAACTGGGAAGACATGAAAATGAAGCAATGAGTGCTGTTAGGCGCCAAGTTCAGAATTCATCTGTTCCTGTTGAAGTCCTCATGGTGTTTGCAATGCAAATCTCAGAGTCATGCCTTAATCATTACCGCAGGGAGAAAATTAGGGTTAAAATATAGATTTCTAGATAACGAGAGCAAATAATAAAGAAATAAATACACAAAACAAAGAGAGCTAATGTGACTCATTTATAGCAATGCTTTGTTCAAGGAGGCTGGAAGAGGTTTTCTAGCCAGGAGATGGGATTTCTGGATGTGAAACTGTGGTAACTCCGCTCAAGACTCCAGATTTTATGAATGAAAGATGGCAATATCCTCTCAGGACTTTGGGTTCAAGTTGAGGGCCCCTAAAACTGGGACACTTGAGTAGTTTTATGTTTTCCATTTTATATTCTAGTGACTAAAAACTCAAGCACTTGAATCAGACAGACCCGTGTTTAACTCTCAGCTCAGCCAATTAAAGCTCTATGATCTTGGGCAAATTACTGTTTAAGAACGAAGACCTTAAGTTTCCTCATCCAAGCGGATATCCACCTCACTGGTTTGTTGTAAAGACATAAGTGAAAGAATGTGTGGAAAATAATCCATCTCAGCTGTTATTATGATTAAAGTTACTTGCCCTGCCAATCACATGTCCTCTTTTTTCTCCTGAGAGGCAACCTTGTTAAAGCCATGCTTGCTGACCATTCTTCCTTCAACCTACTGTCCCAGTCAGAGCTTTAAATTGTTGATTGCGGCTGCTCATAGCTGTATATCTGGTGGGAGAAGCTGGATGTCAGTGACTGGGAGATCATGTTAAACTTCCCTCCTCCCCTGCTGTGGCAGTAACAGACTCTTCTGGAGGTCATCCATCAATCCACTCAGAGAAGTCTACTGGGAGCCCAGTGCTATCACCAGACCAGAACTCAGGAGCATGGGGTTCTCATCTTGGCATGACCCCTGACTAGCTATGTTGTCTTTGCCAGCTCATCATGCCTCACTGGGCTCTAGTTTTGTTCATGTTAGAGGACTTGTGCTGAATCAGTGGTTCCCAATCCTGGCTGCATATCAGAATCACCCGGGAGATTTTGAAAAATACCAGTGCTCAGGCCACACCTCAGCCCAACAAAACTAGAGTCCCTGGGGTGGGGTCTGGAGTTGATATTTTTTAAAAGCCTTGCCAGGTAATTCCAACCTGCAGTGAGGACTGAGGGTCACTTGAAGAGACTGATGGTTTCCAAACTGTGCTTCTCCAGAGTGGAGGGAAGCTGGGGTTATGGGCTCTGAGGCCTCAACTCCCCACTTCAAACAGGGCAGCTGAGTTCTGGTTATATATAGTGGTTTTCTGCTTAAGGTTTTATCTAAAGAAAGTTCTGCTGCCACAAACCAAATCAAAACCTTTGAAAATTATTGGACTCAATTGTCTCTGATGTTATTCAAAATTATTCTCATCATCTGGAACTCGAGTTGTTCTGGAAGTTACTATTTTTTTTTTTTTCATTTATCATCATGGAATCTAGTGAATCCTCTTACATCTTATGATTCATCTTGGAAATACCCACTTAATAATAAGAAGATAATGAAGTTTTGTTTATTTAATCATTATTAAAGGCATCAATGAGGTACACTAACATTTAAAAAATTAAAACACATCCTGCTATATGTTTTCATCAGTTATTTACATACACTGATTGAATAAAGAATTTGAAATTTATATCAGATGTCCTCTTATAATATGCTAACTGGAAATAAGGTTGTATTTACATATAAGCTACATATCCATATATCCATATATGAGAATAAAAGTTTATCTTTTAGTTTCAGCTTCTGTGTATGTTCATTAATTTCTTCCTTCAGGAATTACTTCCTATTGAATATCTGCTTTGTACAAGACTTTGTGCTATGGCAGATTGTGTATGTGTGAGTTGTATGTTTGTGTA
This sequence comes from Ceratotherium simum simum, assembly GCF_057802395.1. NCBI lineage: Eukaryota > Metazoa > Chordata > Mammalia > Perissodactyla > Rhinocerotidae > Ceratotherium > Ceratotherium simum. The sequence goes on along the minus strand of NC_141906.1, from coordinate 84,706,412 downwards.
TGTATGAGAAATAAAGATATATGTTTATAGATAAATACAAGAAAATATTCACACTCACAACAAGCATGTGCCTATAATTGTACAAGATGCCAATTTATTTCCAGATGTTATGGGCTCAGTTTCCTGTTAACTGGATAAAAAGAGATAGTTTTCAAAACTACCTTGGAAAAAAGTTTTCAAAAAACTTTTCCTTTGTCCACTTGCTTAGTTTAAGATACCTAAAATATATTTGGTTAAGAAAGAATAAAATCAAATGAAAATGCAAATATATTAGGAACATATCTGAAAGAGTTCATGATAGAGTGAATTATAAAAATATATGAAATAAGGACCTAATATTAATAGAAGCAGGTGCCAACTAATCCAGAAAAATCTGCATATAATGGAAAACGAGTGGCATAGGTTGGGTTTCAGAGAGCCCAGCTATCTCTCTGGGTGAATTCAGATACATCACTGTTTTTCAACCCAGGGGATATTTTAAAAATAGTGATGCCTGACCCCCTTTCTCAGACCAACTGAACCAGACTCTCTGGTCATGGGGGCTAGGTATCAGTGATTAAAGTCTGCCCAGGGAATTGTAATATACAGCTGGAGTGACCAAGGACTGAGCCACCAGTGGTTTCTGTAGGCAGGCACTTGCCACACTGGAGTTAGCCCCAGATGCACACTATTTTTGCAAGAAGCCAGCAAGTTCTACAAGGAGTTTCAGTGTCGTGGGAGGTTAGTTGGGTTGTAATTGGCTCTAATTTGCTCTCCCAGCAGCTGAAACATTCTCCACCTGCAGCCAAGTGACACTCCAAAAGGGGAGAGTTGTGCTCCGACCTTTGAAAACATCAAAGGAGTGACTTCCAACATGGTTCTTACAGCCCAGTGCCCTACAGCTCAGCAGGGCTGGGGCCCAAGCCCAGCAAAGCTGATAGGAAGCAGCTTTTGCCAAGTCCAATTTTTATCTTTTCCTCCAGATCAGCAGTACCAGCAGACTCGCAGGAAAAGGACTGGGTGGGGAAGGAGGTGAATCCTGAACCCTGACTTAAAGTCAGCGTCTGCCCCTTGACTTCTTTAGCTACCACCCGGGCTTCTGTGCTGCCAATTCCCCTTCTGGTCGTGAAACTAAACTCTTCATATGTATTTTAGGGCAAATGAGTAACGCTTAATACTTGAAAGGGTTTAATGCGTGTTACATTCAAGGCAATTAACATGGCTTAGGAGGCGTCCACACCTGATGTTCTTCACGTCTTCAGTGGAGTTTTACAGCTCCATGTACCAGACATATGGAACTCTCTCCCCCTAAGTAAGCCTTGTGTTTGCATCTCTCTTTCCCTTCTTTTTGTGTCTGTATTCTCCTCTATACAGTTAGCTCAGTGTGGACAGGGACCTTCGTCATCCTGTCAAACACAGTGCCTCACACACAGTAGGGGTTGATATATTTGCTGAATGAGTGGAAAATGTATAATTAGGCAAAGTGATGAGATATTGCCTTGATTTCCAAGTGGCCTGAAATCCAAGTCAGGATTAAAAGATTCAAAGACAGCATGGCCTTGCCCTCAACGTGGCTGCTCTCTAGTGTGAGGGCAAACCTATGAGAATGACTACAGTATGAAGCACAGTGCAGTAGGGTGCAGAGGAGGTTTCTTATTCGTCCTCTCCTGGAGTAGATAGACCTGGTAGAGGTGGCTCAGCCCAGGCTGAGACCCCAGTTGGAGGCGAAGGGAGGATCAAGGCTCACTGAGATGTGCTGGTGATCTAGAGTGGCCAGAGGGAAGTGGGGCCAGAACAGTCTGAAATGTGCCAAGGATTAAGAAGGAGAACAGCATATTTGCACTAGAATCCAGGTTATGGGAACAAAGCTAGGAGTGGACTATAATACAAAGAGAGTAAGGTGAGGAGGTAGGAATAACAGAGAAGATCTACTGCCTTTAGCAGCCCAGGATGCCAAAATATCACTTTTATTAAATGGAACTCAATACTGCATACTGGGTAAGAGCCCTGAATTTGGGGTTGGTTGAACTTGGGGTCAAATCCCACCTCTGCCACATTTACATGTGGATAATTCACCTCTCTAAGACCTCTGAAAATGGGGACATTGTGCTTGCTGCTGCCACCACAGCTCAAACTGAACAGCAAGAGTCCTGTCAAAGGACAGGAAGTTCCAAGATGGGGGCAGGCTCAGGTGTAGGAAGTTTGGAACTCTGGCCCACTACTTGGTGATCCTCTTGGATCTGCCCTGTCCATGTGTTGCCTCCCCTCATGTTCTCATGATGGTCACCAGCACCAACTGGTGGCAACATGCCCCTTTTTTCACAACCAGCAGGAGAAGATTAGTGGATTCTCCTCAGAATTCCTGGGCAGCTCTCCTGTCATGTGTCATCACCCCAAGCTGGCCGAGGATAGCTGTATTAGTTTCGTAGGGCTGCTATAGCAAAGTACCACAAACCAGGAAGTTTAGAATAACAGAAATTTATCGTCTCACAGATCTGGAGACTAGAAGTGTGAAATAAAAGCATCAATAAGGCCATGTTCCCTGGAAGGCTCTAGGGAAGGATCTGTGCCAGGCTTCTCTCCTGGCTTTTGGTAGCTCCTTTTCTTGTGTCAGCATAACTCCAGTCTTCACATGGCATTCTACCTGTGGTCCCGACTCTGTGTCCAAATTTCTCCTTTTTATAAGGACATCAGTCATATTGGATTAGGGTCCACTCTGATGACCTCATTTTAATTTGATTACCTCTGCAAAAACCCTATCTCTAAATAAGGTCACATTATGAGGTATTGGGAGTTAGGATTTCAACATATCTTTTTTTAGGGGAACACAATTCAACCCACAACAACAGCCTATCCCTGAATTAAGTACCGCAAAGAGAGACACTTGCTGTAACTTGCTTAAATCATCAAGGATGAGATAAATGTTGGGGAGTTGTCTGCAGTGTCCACACTACTCATGGGGTACTGGGAGAACAATGGGGAACTCAGCACCTTGCAGAGATAAGGCACCCAGAGCAGGGACTTAGAATCTACATGTTAGTCTATATGTTACCTGGACAAGGTACTTAGCCAGTCTAAGCTTCAGCTTGCCTTTAGTCTGCCAGTTGTAAAAATGGAGATGGCACTGCCTGCCTGGCAAGGTGGCTCTAGGAACTAAGTGAGATGAGCCATGTAAAGAACTCAGCCAGGTGCCTGGCCCCATAGTAAGTTCCTGATAAATGAGACTATCACTAATCATTGTTGCTACTGTTGTTACTATAATACTTTTCTTCTGGCCGTGGTTGAAGGAGCTAAGTAGAGTCATTTAAAGAGGCAAGAGTGTCATCGGAGGAACGGGGGAAGGGAAAGCATTTGCCTTTGGAATCTTCGTCGTTAAGGACCTTAGAACGTTCAGGGGAGGGCCTCTGGCAAAGACCCAGGCCTGACACTCTGGAGAATGCTGGGGGATTGAAGGCTTTGTCACTGGGTGACTGTAAAAACTACGAGTGTAAACCAGCTAGCTCAGGGACAGGCTGTGAACAACGAGAGGAGGAGGATGCAGACAAAACTCTGAGTGCTCCTGTACTGAGGCAGGGAATGGCTGGAAAGAAAATAGGTATGCAGAGGTCTTGACAGCAGTGTCTCATATGAAGGGCAAGCCGCAAAAGAAAAAGCTATATTTGAGCAGCATGAGCTCCAAAGGAGGAGGGGTCATTGAGCAAAGTCACAGGCCAGCTTACAGGCCCCTGTGACTGTTGGCTGAGCTGTACCTCTGCTTAATGGCGTGCAGGGAGGAAAGCAGAAAATGGAAGCTAGGGAAAGAGAGCCAGATGGAAGAGTTGTGGGAGCTTAGGGGAAGGGCTTCAAGTCCAAGGCTAAACACTGGACAGGATGTTGGGGCTCTGGGGCAACAAGAAAGGCGGAGGTGGAAGCGCTGGGGCAAGTTTTTTGGACTACAATGAGCTGATTGTGAGTTGCAGCCAGCATGGAGTCCAGTCTGGGCAAGATTCAGAGAAAGATGCCAGATTGGGGATCCTTCTTGGGGCACCGAAGCCCTGGAGGGTGGAAGAAGTGAGGCTCTCAGAGGGTATTGGGGCATTGTGTTGAAATTCTGCCCCAGCAGACACAGTCCAGCGTCAGGGGGCTGAGGAAGATGTGGTGGTTCTGGCCCACACAGACGCAGTGACAGAGAGGCACAGAAAGCTAAATCAGTAGATGCACATTTGGGGCTGGGGGTGGAGAGGATGATTCCTTAGGAGAAATATGCTATATAAATTCTAGGTTTTTTTCCTAGTCTGGACCGAGTTGAAAGCTCTGCAAATGTTATAAACCAAAATGAGATTTTTTCCAACCTTATCATAATACTTTGAATTGGTAAAATGAATGCATACTGTAATTATTTAGTAGTTTATTATTAATTGATGGGTTTAAGCATCATGCATTTGTGATGCAGTCTATGTTTATGATTGGTTTACATTTCCATTGTCTGTTCTAGCTCATAATCCCCTGGGAAAACAGGGGCCACATCTGTGTCAATATACTCTGTATTGTTTAGCAAAGTTTATCACTAAAGATAATTCAACATATTTCTTTTGGGTAGTGTGAACTATTGAAAAGACATTCTTTTCTTAATGGAAAATGTTTCCAGTGTGGGAAGCAATGATCGGTATTAATGTACCCATGTTCTGCATGTGAGGACTGAGGGGGCAGTAGAGGAATTGGCACTAAATCCCTTGGTTCTCGGTCTCCTGGCTCTGCACCAGTGCCTCCTCCTAAGGCAAATCTAGTTCCTAAGCTTTGATGCCCATTGGATTCACATGGACATTTAAAAAATATATGAATGCCTGACTTCCACCCCCAGATATTCTGATTTAAGTGGTGGTATAGAGTGCAACCTGAGTATCACTATTTTTATAAGCTCCCCAGATGATTCTAATGTACAGCAAAGTTTGGGAATCACTGTCCTAAGGGATTCTCTATGACAATTCAAAGGAATAATATCATCATTGCATCTTTCAAAAACAAATAATAAAACATATTATAAATCATTGCATCTTTCAAAAAACAAATAAAATATTATAAATAATAACACACATTATAAATCTTTATTATTTATCATACATAATAAAACATTATAAATCATATAAATCTCTTTGTAAGTAGAACATTATAAATCATATTATAGATTTAATTATAAGTATATAATTAAAAAATTATAAAACCTATATAAATAGAATATCATAACTATCGTATTATATAGTACCTTCTAGATAGAATGATCAATATCATAAACAGAGTACAGACTAGAGTAAATAGCCTAGGCTTAATTACATAAATATTCAAAGATATAATATAAAATGAAGGAAGACTGATGGATTGGTGAGGAAGGAAACTACAATTCAGTTAGAAATATTGCCTAGCTATTTGAAAAAATCAAAATTTTTAGGATTTTATGGGGTTTGATAAATAACCTCCTCTATACTGTCTGTGTTCAAAAAGAGTTGAGAGATGGACATAGAATCAGACGAATGGAGATCAACATATTCAATATATTAAACTTGTTGGGGAAGAGGGAGAATCCCCCTCCACCCTTTCCCTTAAGGTTCTTATGGCTGGCCAAATAATTAAAAAGGCAAGTTAACAGGGGAAAATCAAACAAAGTTTAATAATATGTATACATGGGAGAAACTCAGAAAATAGAAACTGAGCAACTTGTCATTCTGACTAAGCTTCTCACTTAAGTATTTTCAGCTAAAGGCAAGGAGGGTGTTGGGGGTAGTGGTTTGGGATTTCAGAGGGGAAGAAGACAATTCACATGGAGATGGAAATGCAAATGTTTGTCAGACAACTCTTTACAGGGCCACCCAGAAAATGTGGCTGGAGAGCCAGAATTTTTGATAAGATGGGCTTGTTGGTGCCTTTCTTATCGCATTTATTTTACTTTATACTACAGCCATCATATGGTAGTGGCTCCTTCCTGGAACAGGCCTTCTATGTTAAGTTCTTTAGGCGATTTGAGAGAGGAAGCTCAAATGTTCTTCCTGAGTCTTCTGAGCCTTTATTGTCTTCAGCTCGAAATAATCCACATACCAGAGTGGTGCATCTTGGGGTGGCCTGCCCTGAGCACCATCACTGATCACTGGTAAAGATCGTTGGAGAACGTGGCTCTAGATCTGTTAGAAAACAAGGCTGGCTACCACTCTGTACCTGCACTGGATAGATTTGCCTAGGCAAGTTCCTGTGCTAAGCACTGCAGGTCTTCCCATGGGGGCCAGCTCTGGCGGAGCTGCAGGGTGGAGGAGCAGACCAGAATGAGAGCTCTCAGTGGGAAGGCAGAACCAAAGAGGGTGGGGGAAGAGCTGAGCCTTCTCCCACACACATCAATCAGTAAGTCACCTGCCTGCCTGCCGTGGGGATTTGGGCAAAAGAGCAGGAGAAAGAGAGCCCTCCACATGGAAGCATGAAGGAATGGGGAAAGGAGGCTCCACCCTCCCAAAAAGAGTCTTTCCTTCCACATTCACTAGATTATAGATTATAGAGTTCGGTGTGAGAGAATGAATCCTTGAAAAAACAAAATAATATTTAGGTGGCTATTTTTCCGCCTTCTGAATGAGGATGGTCTTTCTTAGCATTGGAATGGGGAATGGTGGAAAGAATCACAAAGAGACAGATCAATAACTTTCACTTCACACAATTTTGGGGCTATCAGATTAAAAAAGATTGTTAAAAAATAAAGATAACATATGTTGATGGGAGTATAAATTGAAGCAAGCTTTCTGGATATAAATTTGACAATTTATTTTAAGAGCTTTAATACATTCATATCCTTTGACTCAATAATTCCGCTCTTAGAAACGTGAGAACGTAATCAATGATAAGGTCAAAGATTTACGTCTAAAGATGTTCATTCCAGGTTATTCATCACAATGAAAAAAATGAAACCACCTAAATGCCCCAAAATAGGAGAATTAGTAAATAAATGACGGTGAGTCCATACTATGGGAGTTTTGTTTCAACTTAAAATGAAGGTTTTGAATACTTTTCAATGGGGGAAATGCTTGCAAAAAATTAAGTAAAAAATACAGAGTACAAAAATAAATATATTGCATAATCCTAATAGTGCAAAAAATAAATTTTATTTAAAAAAATATTGTAAGGAAATACATCAAAATGTTAATAGTGACTGGGATTGTGGATTTTTTTAAAAAATTCTGGTTTTTACATTATTTTTAAATGGATGTTTATTAGCAATGTTGTTATTATTTTTTTAAAGCGCATATTCTTTGTTGATGGCTGAATGTCATGGGGGCCTTCACCATGGCAGTCTGGTAGTGTCGGAACCAAGAATGAAAACTACCTTGACTGTGTGAGCAGGAAGAGGGGTGAGAGCTTCCTACCCGAGAGCTAAGAGATCTACGGGTGAAAATGAAGCACTGGAAATGGAGTGGGGCGCTTGCTGTCGCCTCTGTATGAGCAGACGTGGTGTAGCAACAAAAAGACATTGTGAAGGAATAGATGATACTTGTTCTTTTCATTGATTTCCTAAGATAGGCAATCAGCCAGTTACATAGAAATTCCTGTTAGGACTCCCAGGTCTGAACAGAGGCCATGCCCATAAAGTTTCTGGTGAAGAGCACTTGGGAAGAGGTGTGTGACAGAAATCAGGGCAGGGGAACCGGTTGGGCGAGTGTGCAGTCACAGAGTTGCTGGAGCGAATCCAGGTACCTAATCCATCTGACTGGTGCCCCACAAGAGCATCTGCTGTGGGCTCCTGCCCAGGCGCTGACAGCTGCGTGCCCAGCCTCAGCCCAGACTGCGCCCGGCTCTCTGCACAGGGCAGCTCCACTGCTTTAAATGGGAAGTCCAAAATAGCCCCACAGAAAGCCAGGAGGATTTACATGCAAATCCAGTTTATAAAATTCCTAACCATGCTATTTCATCCAGAGCTGGAGAGTTTGGCCTTGTTCAGATTCAAATACGACTGCAATAGAACCTACAGTTTCCTAATGTTGAAAAGAGAGACTGAGATCTGAGTGCAGAGAACTGCGACCAGGACAAACTCATGGTGGAGAGCACAAGTTTCAAGCTGAAACAATGCTTCCAAAGTTAGGCTTTTCTCTCAGCCTTATCTCTTCAACCTTTTTTTGTTGTTGTTGATAAGTTTTTCTTTTTTCTTGAGTCTAAATGTTTAAAGACAAAAACATCTTAGAAAACAAAAGCATATTTACCCAGACTGGTGCTTGACCTTGATGAACCATTGTTGAAATTAGGACTATTTAGGAATGTTTTATTTCTCCTTTTTGAAATTTGCCCCTTTTTAGAGTTTTAGTATTACTTATAAAAAGATAAAAAAGCTGTGACAAGTGGGCTACCAGCTCCTCCCTTTGTATTAAGATCTCTGTATTTTCAATACAGCACTGAGCTGTTTTGGACAGAGACCTTGGAAGAAAAGAGAAATAACTGATCAGTTACTCTCTTTTCTATATATCCTTAGAACTGCATTGTCCTCTTTTCTATATTTTATGCTGTTGAGTCCAATCCAGTTTGAAATGTCTAAATTATTAAATGGTAAATGATGTAATTGATACAGGATTAGGAAGTTAACACAATGTGCAATGAAACACGAGACGTGGGCAGCAAGGATGAGGTGGAGATTTTTACGTTTGGTGAAGTTTCAGAAATGTGTAATTAAATAGCAGTTCCCTCAGGTTCCTCAGACTGCCTCTAACTGAAGTTTTTTCCTTTGTACTTGGCAAAAATGTGGTTCTATTGGCTGCACACTTCTGCCTTGAGGGCAGGTCCCTCTCCAGGCATTTTCTGTAGAGTTGGGACTAGGTTGGATCTGGCGACTAGAAAGGGGAAATGTTTCATGTCTCAACGTCTCATTTGCTTTTCCCCACTGACTCCAGCAGGCTTGAGGATCTAAATCCACTAGGGAACAGTAGGGAGGAGTGAGGGAGAAGGAATCAATCTGTTCTGATGTCTGTCTCCCTGATCCTTGGAACAGGGAGACAGCATCACCTCTGAGCCCAAGTGTTCTTGTATGGGGAAAGCATCCTTTTAAAGAATTAGTCTTCAGCATTCTGTCAATTATGGCCTCCAAATCTGGCTGAGTAATTAAATGCCAGCTGACAGTAAATATCAAACTGCTTGGGAGCTGTTGCAAGATATAGACAAGTGGATTCTGGTGATTGCTTTGGTAATTTGCTTTTTAATCTTTAATACCAATTAAATGCAGGGGAGCTCAGCCCGAGCATTGCCCAGATGAGACAGCCCATCAGCTTATGCCGTGAGCTGTCCAGCACGGATTTCTTGGCTCCTGTGACTGCACCAGTTCTTGGGAGACAAGGAAGCCTGATTGGCAGCGACTAGTGGACCCTGCGCCGTCAGCAGGCAGAGAAGCCCCCTGCCCTCAAGGCATTGTCAGGGCTGCATTCCTCAAAGGCTATGGTTAATTGCCTCACCTATGCCTCAAAGGCTATGGTTAATTACCTTACCTATGCTTTCTCCCCTCTATTGTCCCCAGCACCATTGTGGGTCTGATTTTTTTTGTCATCTTGCTTTGAGGAAAGGGGGAGAAGAGGAGAAGGAGCAATGCCTACTGAACACCTATCAGGGGCAGTTACATCGCAGAGATTGCTCTTTGGTGGTTCTGACCAAGACACCAAACCAGCAGGAGTGCAGGCTCTTGCCCCTAAGACCAACTGCTGAGGAACTTATGAGCAGTGGTTCTCAACCAAGGATGATTCACCCCCACCCCGGGAGACTTTTGGTTGTCTCAGTTGAGGAGGGCATGATACTGGCTTATAGTGGGTACACGCAAGGAATGCTGCAGGGACCCTACAGTGCACAGGGCAGCCCCCACAGCCAAGAATTGTTTGGCCCAAAATGTCAGTGGTGCTGAGGTTGAGAAACTTGCTCTAGAGTGAAAACAGGAAATTGAAGGAAAAACTGTGAGAAAATTCCTGGGGCTATAGAGGATTTTTAAACTTGTGAGTGGGAGGGAGTGATGGCTTTGACTTGGGGTAGACAAGAACCGCTGGAGGCTGCTTCTGCTTTCCTTCCATCATTGCTTTAGGAAGTACACAGCCTGTTCCATACCTATGGCAACGCAGCTCAAGTCCAGGTGTCCTCAGGAATAAATTAGTACAGCACAAAAGCCCTGTGCTTGTTAGGAGCCAAAAAACAGTTGGGAAGGAACACACTTTGGGCAGTTGCTTCCTACCTCTTCTCATCTAACCCTTCCCCACCCCCCTCTCCTACCCCATGGTGAATTATTATCCAAGGAGTTTCTCCCACTGTTGTTTCTTTTGGGTTGACAAAAAGTAAAATCTTGAACTAGGTGGTTGTTTTACGGAGCAGAGAGTGATTGACTATAGTTTACTGGTCCTGCCATTCTCCAACCTAGGGTTTGTTCATCTGAGCTAATTGGCTAATATTGACTGGGTTCTAGCTTCCCCACACTCATTGTCTGACAGAGTGGCAGATACCCCCAGGAAAAAGGGGCTCACTAGCCAAAATAATGAGACATATGAGAAGTACAACTATTTCAAAAGAAAAATGGCATTAACAATAGTGCATTACAGGTTCCATCAGAAGCAGAAATATTAGAACATATAGAACAAGACTTTAAAACAAGCCTAATAAATAAGAGACAAAGAAACATAAAATAGGAACAGGAAAACAAAATGGACAAAGTAAAAATTTACATAAGAAATATATAGTATCTGAATAATGATGGATTATTTAGCAGAAAGAATATAACTGAGGAGTGAACTAGTGATATGGAACACTAGATATAGGACATTTCCAAGAAAGAAGATAGAAAGCAAAAAGAAATAGAAAAGCTAAGAGACATGGAAAAAAGAAATAGTAGGTGAAAATTCAGTCCCTAGAGGTACCACAAAGCCAGCAATGCAGAGGACATCAAAGGATACAAGAGATAAAAGTAGAAAAGAGAAACTCTGGGGAGAAATAATAGAAACAACAACAGCAAAAAGCTCATATCATGCCAAAGTGGAGAAATAAACAAAAACTCCAAACATTATTAATTACAAAGGGGAAACAGTAAGTTTATAGTGGAGAAACCTGGAAGATGCTGCCTTGACCAAGTGATATATCAAAATTATTTACTCCATGATGCACTGAAAAGGGTACATGACTTCTGTAATATCCTTCCCGAAATTTTATAACCTCACTCTAATCATTAGAAAACATCAGATAAACCCTAATTGAGGACATTCTGTGAAATGCTTGACTAGTATTCCTGAAAAGTGTCGTGGTCATGAAAGACAGTGAAAGAATGAGGAGCTGTCACAGATTGAAGGAGATTATGGTGACAGGACATCTACAAGCAATGTAGGGTTCTGGGTTCAATCCAGAACAAAAAAATGGACATTAGTTGAGAAATTGGTGATATGTGAATAATGTCTGTAGTTTACTTAATAATATTGTATCATTCCTAATTTATTAGTTTTGTTAATTTCACCATGATTATGTCCAATGTTAACTTGAGGGAAAACTGGGTAAAGGGAACAAGGAACTTTCTTCACTATCTTTGTAACTCTTCTGTAAGTCTAAAATTCTTTCAAAATAAAAAGGTAAAAAATAATCTGTTATCTCCAGGGTTAAAAAATTTGATAACAAACTAGTTGTCGTATGAGAGTTCCAGTGGCTCCACATTCTCACCAAAGCATGACATGGACAATCTTTATAATTTTGAACATTTTAATAGCTGTGTAGTGGCATCTCCTGGTTTTGATTTGCATTTCCCTAATGACTAATGATTAATGATTTGGGGCATCTTTTCATATGCTTATTTGATGCTCACTTGATGAAGTGTCTGTTCAGGTCTTTTGTCTTTTTTTTTTAATTTGGATTTTTATTTTTTTCTTGTGCTAAGAGAATTCTCTCTATATTCTGGAAACAAACCAGAAGTGTGATGTACAAATATTTTCTTGGACCTTTTGTGTAAATCACTGAACTTCCAAAGGGAGGATAGATATGATCTTGTTACCTTGGGTTAGGCAAAAAGTTTTTAGAAACAGCACTGAAAGCACAATCCATAAAACAAAAAATAATAAGTTGAATTCTATTGAAATTAAATCTTTGCAATGTCTTTTTCTAGTCTTAGCATTTTTAGGGTAATGCTGGCTTCATCAAATGAATTTGGAAGTGTTTACTTCTCTTCTACTTTCTAGTAGAGGTTGTGTAGAAATTGGTATTATTTCTTCCTTAAGTGTTTGGTAGAATTTGCCAGTGAAACCATGTGGGCTTGTACTTTTCTTTTTTTAGAGTGTTTTAACTGTACAAAATTAATTTCCCTCATAGATATAGGGCTGTTGAGGTTATCTATTTCTTCTTGAGTGAGTTTTGGTAGTTTACATCTTTCAAAGAATCGGTCCATTTCATCTAAGATGTTGAAGCCATTGGCATAAAGTCGTTCCTTATAGTCCCTCATTATCATTTAATGACTGTAGGAGCAGTAGTGATGGCCCTTCTTTCATACTTGATATTGGTAATTTGTGTCTTTTCTCTTTTTTATTGATCAGTCTGACTAGAAATGTATCAATTTTATTGATTTTTCTCTAAAATCCAGTTTGGGGATTCATTGATTTTTCTCTATTGTTTTTCCATTTTAAATTTCATTGATTTCTGCTCTTAAGTGTACTTTTTCCTTCTTTCTTCTTGCTTTGGGTCTAATTTGCTCTTCTTCAGATGTAATCTTAGATTACTGATTTGAGATCTTTTCTAATATAAGCATTTAATGCTGTAAATTTCCATCTAAGCCCTGCTTTAGCTGCATCTTGCAAATTATGATATTCTGTATTTTCATTCAGCTTAAAATATTTTTAAGTTTTCCTTGAGACTTCCTCTTTGACTAATAGGTTATTAGTAGTGTGTTGTTTAGTTTCCAAATATTTGAATATTTTCCAGTTATATCTTTCTGTTGTTGATTTCTGCTTTAATTTCTTTATGGTCTGAGACTATACTTTGTATAATTTCCATTCACTTCATTTTTTAAAGCATTGTTTTATGCCCAAGGATATGGTGTGCTTTGGTGAATGTTTCCTGTAAATTGAGGAAGAATGTGGATTCTGTGTCATTTTGGACAGTTTTGGTTCACAGTGCTGGTCAGGACTTTCATATCCCTAGTGGTTTTCTGCCTGCTGGTTCTAGTAATTACTTAAATGAGTGTTGAGGATCCAGCTGTATTTGTGGACTTGGTCACATCTGTTTCAGTTGTGTAAGTTTTTACTTCATATATTTTGAAGCTCTGTTGTTGGTTGAATACACAGGTAGGATTTTTATTTCTTCTTTGAGAATGGAACCCTTCGTTATTGTGTCATGTTCCTACCTATCCCTGATAATATTCCTTGTTTGTGAGTCTACTTTGTCTGATATTAAAATATCCACTCTAGCTTTCTTTTGATTAGTGTTTGCATGGTGTGTGGTAAAGAATTAACATAGCAGGCCAAAGGCTGCTATCTGTAGAAAGGCTTGTGGGTGAGGTTGGCTCTTGGCTGGCATCTGGGAATTTGGATTTTGGAGATATTCCCACCATTGCCTCACTAATAAAGGAGGCTTACTGTGCTTAGCCTGTTTGTGCAAACAATGTGGTTTATGCTGCACATCTGTTTTCTTTCTGGGAGTCTGGAATTTTGATATACACTAAGTGGAGGGTACCTACATGACTAGCCACAATTAATCAGCCCCTTGGGCACTGAATTTCTTTTGGGCTTCTCTGGGCATAATAATTGCACACATGTTTTTATTTTTATTGCTGGGGGAACAGTGTGCTCATGAGAGGGAGACAGCACACAGAAGCCTACAGGTGGCTTCTTTCAGACTCCACATTTGTATTTTTCCTTTGCGATCTGGCTGCGTATCCTCACTACCCACTGTAATAAATCTTATCTGTGAGTACAACTGTATGCTGAGTCCATGAGTTCTTTTTTTTTTTTGTGAGGAAGATCAGCCCTGAGCTAACATCCATACCAATCCTCCTCTTTTTGCTGAGGAAGACCGGCTCTGAGCTAAATCTATTGCCAATGCTCCTCCTTTTTTCCCCCAAAGCCCCAGTAGATAGTTGCATGTCATAGTTGCACATCCTTCTGGTTGCTGTATGTGGGACTTGGCCTCAGCATGACTGGAGAAGCGGTGCATCGCTGCATTGGTGTTCTCCCGGGATCCGAACCTGGGCTGCCAGTAGCGGAGCACATGCACTCAACCGCTAAGCCATGGGGCCGGCCCCCATGGGTTCTTCTAGAAAATCTTCAGCCATGTGGTGGTCTAGGGGACCCCCAACCCACATGGTATATTATTTTCATCTTTTGTTGTTGTTGCTTATACATTGTTTTCTTTTAATTAAATTTTTTATTTTGAGAGAATTGCAGATTTACATGCAGTTTATAAGAGAAGTCCTGTGTACTCTTTTCCAAGTTTCTCCCAATGATAACATCTTGCAAAACTATAGTGCAATATCACAACCAGTATACTGATGTTGATACAGTCAAGATTCATAAGAGCTCCATCACCACAAATATCCCTTTTCTAGCCACATCCACTTCCCTCAGTGGCCACCTCTTTAACCCCTGGTGACCACTAACCTGTTCTCCATTTCTATAATATTTGTCATTTCAAAAATGTTATATAAATGGAATCATACAGTATGTGACCTTCTGAGAGTGACTTTTTTCCTCTCAGCATAATGCTCTTTAGATCCATACAAGTTGTTGCATGTGTTAATAGTTTGTTCCTTTTTATTGCTGTGTGGTGTTCCCTGATGTGGAGGTACCACAGTCTGTTTAACAATTCACCTGTTGAAGAACATCTGGGTTGTTTCCAGTTTGGGACTATTATGAAAAAATATTCATACACAGATATTTGTATAAATATAAGTCTTTATTTCTCCAGGATAAATGCGCAGGAGAACAAGTCCTGTATGTTTAGTTTTTTAAGAAGCTGCCAAACTTTTCCAGAGCGGCTGCATTATTCTACTTCCCACTAGCAATGAATATATGAGTGATCAGTTTCTCTGCATCCTTACTAGCATTTAGTGTTGTCACTATTTTTTATTTTAGCCATTCTCATAGTGTGTAGTAATAACTCATTGTGGTTTTAATTTGGGTTTCCTTGATGGTTAACAATGCTGAACACGTTTTTATGTGCTTATTTGCTATATCCTCTTCAGTGAAATATCTCTTCACTGTTTTTTTTTCTCATTTTCAACTTGGATTGTTTGTTTTTCACCTTTGAATTTTAAGAGTTTTTTATATATTCTAGATACAGTAGCCCCCCTTATCCATGATTTTGCTTTCTGTGATTTTAGTTACCACAGTCAACCATGCTCCAAAAATAATGCTATGTCACAATGCCTATGTCAGTCACATCACTTGATCTCATCAGGTAGGCATTGTTATCATCTCACATCATCACAAGAAGAAGAAGGGTGAGTAAAATACAAGAAGATATTTTGAGAGAGAGAGAGACCACATTTACATAACTTTTATTGTAGTATATTGTTATAATTGTTCTATTTTATTATAAATTACTGTTGTTAATCTCTTAATCTGCCTAATTTATAAACTGAACTCTATCATAGATATGTATGTATAGGAAAAAATATAGTCTCTATATAAGGTTCAGTACTCTCTGTGGCTTCAGGCATCCACTGGTGGTCTTAGAATATATCCCCTGTAGATGAGGGGGATTACTGTACTAGTGCTTTGTCAAATACATGGTTTGCAAATATTTTCTCCCAGTCTGTAGCTTATCTTTTATCCTGTTAACAGGAACGTCTGCAGAGCAAATTTATTCTGTGATGTTTGCCTGAAATAGAGTGGGTGTTGTGTAAAAGAATTCTGTCTTGCTAGACTGCCCTTTCCTTGTCCTTTGACTAGAGAGCAGACTTCTGTTGGGGCTTATTTTGCCTGCATCTGTTGGTGTTTCTAGGTTGCTGCCTTCTTCAACTCCAAGTTTTGGATATATAAAGCAAAAGGAAAACACAAGAAACTCACTACAGTGTCATTCTTTAGGTCCCAAGTTACCTAGCTGATCTGCCTTCTTTTTACCTTTCAGAGCTTATTTGTTTGCTTTAGATATAATTTCCAGGGCTTTCATGGGAGGAATAGGGAAAAGTACATTTACAGGCTCAGCTTCCTGTGAGCAGAAATCTCATACTTACTTTTATATTTAATATGGATTTCTTGCAGACAACATATTTTTAAGTCTGGGTTTTTTATTTTCCAATCTGATAATCTCTGTCTTTTAACTGGTACGTTATGCCATTCACATATAATATGATTATTGATATCTTTGGATTTAATTTTACCACCTTGTTAGCAGTTTTTTATTTGTTCCATCTGTTCTTCTTTTTTTTCTCTTTTTTTGAATTCATGGGTTAATTGAACAATTCTTATTTCATTTGTGTTCTTTATTGATTTATTTACACCTCTTAAAATTTTTCTTTAATGACTTCCCAAGGGTTTGCAATATACAACTTTAATTAATCAATTTACCCCCAAATAAAATTATACCATTTCACGTGTGGTGTAAGAACCTTACAGGCATATATTTCCAATACCTCCTCCCTACTCTTTCTGTTAATTGTTGTTATATATTTTACTTTTATATAAGTTATAAGCACTGATTACATTGGTATTATTTTTGCTTTAGACCAGCAATAGTCTTTTAGAGTAAATGAAAATAAGGAAAAACTTAATTCTGTTTTACCTTCACTTGTTCCATTTCCAGTGCTCTTAATTTCTTTGTTTAGATCCAAGTTTCGTGTCTCATATCATAATCTTTTTGCCTGAAATACTTTCTTTAATATTTTTTGTAGTGTAGGTCTGCTGGTAGTAAATTTTTTCAGTTTTTGTCTGAGAAAGTTTCTATTTCTCCTTTATTTTTGAAAGATATTTTCACTTGGCATAAAATTCTGGTTGAGAATTTTTATTTCTTTCAGCACTTTGAAAATGTTACTCTACTGTTTTCTAGCTTTCATAATATTTGAAGAAAAGTGTAATATAATTATTATCTTTGTTGTTCCATATGTAACGTGTCTTTTTTCTCTGGCTGCTTTCAAGATTTTCTCTTTGTCTTTTGTTTTCACAGTTTGACTATTCTATGACTAGGTATGCTTTCTGTTTGCGTCTTTGTTTTGGTATTTATTCTGCTTGGTGTTCTCTGAGCTTCTTAGACCTGTGGTTTGGTGTCTGTCATTAATCTTGGAAAATTTTTGACAATTATTTCTTCAAATATTTCTTTTGCTCTGTTCTCTCTTTCTTCTTATGGCATCCAGTTGCCTGTTTGTTATACTATTTGATTTGTTCTCAAACTCTTGGACTGTCTGTTCAGTTTTTCTCTTTCTTTCTTTTTTTTGTCTGCATGCTTCAGTTTGAGTAATTTCTTGAGATTTTCAAGTTCCTTGATTCTTTCTTCAGCTTACTGAATCTATTGATAAGCTAGTTGAAGGCATTTTTACCTCTGTTACTGCATTTTTATTTCTAACATTTCCATCTTATTATTTCTTATAACTTCATTCCTCTGCTGATATTACCCACAAAGTCTTGCATCTGCTTTACTTTTTCCATTAGCACTCTTAACGTATTAATTATACTTGTTTTAAGTTCACTGTCATATAGTTCCAACGTATGTGTCACATCTGAATGTGGTTCTGATGATTCCTTTTTCTCCTGGGAGTGTGTTTCCCTTTCTTGTCTTGTATGCTTTGTAACTTTTTCTTGAAAGACATACATCTTGTTCAGGACCTTAGAGACTGAGGTAAATATTTTTTGTGCCTAAAAAAAGATATATCTTTCATTTTGCTAAGACTTTAGTACAAGAGTTTGAGTTAATATGATTAGGAATTGGGCTGGATTTGTTACTGCTATGGTTATGCTTGGAGAGTTACAGACTTCAAATTTCCCTAGCCGAATACCTTACGTTTAGGGTGGGGGATGCTTTGCCAGAGAGTATTTTTCAATGTATGCTCCATCCTCTGGCTTGAGGTCTTCACTGTGCCCTGCATCTAAGAGAAGGTATGCATCTCTCAATTTACTTGTTACTCCATGCTTGTTAGCCTACCCATAGGGGTGGGGGATATTCTCTTTTGTTCTGACTAAGCTTCCTTCTTTGGTAAGCACCATGTCCCTGGGTTTCAGGGATGTGGGCTTTTCTAGTGTGATTCCCCTCATCTAAGGATAGAGAGGTTTTTTTCCCTGTTACCTTTTCTCAGCTGCAGTGGGTCTTAACTAGTGCTTCACTAGTAAAAGAGGATAGAGAATAAAGATACCAGTGGAGTTTTGCCCCTCCTGCAGAGTCTGCTCTTCCCCTCCTTTAGGTCTGCACCACAGGGAGACTCAGGAATCTCCCAAACCTTTTTGTGAGTACCCAGTAGAGTTTCTAGAGAAAAAGCCTGTAATAGTGCATGGACTCCCCTAGTTCCTGTGTCCTCTAGAGGCTTAATCATCTATCACTAGTGCCCTCTCATCCTCCATTATTTTGTCAATTCTTCTAGCTAAATTTGTCTTACAGGTATCTGACTGCTTCTTGTCAAGGTAAACCAGTTTTTACATCTCATCTCTCCTATTGGCACATGTCTCTAGATTTTGGACCAGTTTATTGTCCTGTGAGCTCAGCACTCCAGCTAGTTCAAGAAAAATCATGAACTTGCTGTTTGCACTACTTTTTTTTTATGTTGTTATAGGGTTGGGATTGTTGTTCTTTCCCAATCTCTACCTCCCTGAGAGAAAACCAGAAGTTTGAAATAGTATTTTTAAAGTATTGAAGAATACTTTATTCTAGAATTATATCCAGCCAAGTTGCTGTTCAAATATGAGAGTATCATAAAAATATTCTCAGACATACAAGGCTTTGGAACACAAAGATCCACACTGAAAACAGTTTTGGATTAAATACTTAAATACTAGGAAAGAATAATCCAGAATGTTTTACCAATGTAAAATAAGAGAAGGTAATAAACTACCTAAGCATGCTGTCTTTTAAAAAAGGAAATTTATTCATGGTAATCCAGAATTAAAAGTCTAGAGTACTATAAATATGATGGGTGTCAAGGATCAAAGAGCCTAAGAGAGAACTAAAATTTCTGTTTAATTAGGGGAAAATAATAATATTTTTTAAAAAGTAAGAATAGAATAAAAAATGGTGGGATAAAATAAAAAATTAAATTATTTTACAGAAACACATTCAAATAGATCAATATTACAATAAATATAAATAGACTAAATTCCCCATTTACAAGACAAATATTGATAGGTTGAATTAGGAAATATCCAGATATAGGCGGAAGTACAGATTTTATTCTCTGGTTCAAATTTTCCTGGTACAAAGTTCTTTTTACTAGTCAAACTTTATAAAACATATACTTCTTGTGCAACATTTTTCATCCAATGTTTTAATGGGAAAAAATTGTATTTATACCCATCAAACTCAATTTAATTTTTGGCAAAATGATTTCAGGAAAAATAACAAGTTATGTTATAAATATAATTGGTGAATTCATGTGTAGAGATTCTGAAAATCTTGACAAGTGTTAGCAAGGAGAATGTTCATCTTGGATTTTGCTGAAAGGCATCTCAGAATCATTCTCAGTTGAGCAGTTCTCTGCCATTGTACACTTGTTCTGAACATGTTTCTACAATGCCTTTCATATTTGGCTTAATGTTGTAAAACAAGTCCCCAAGATAGTTGTTGGAGAAATGTTGGAGAAAACTGTGGAAGGGAAGCAAAATGAGTAAGAAAAATGATTAAATGGAGGAGTTATTATTGCAAATGAGGAAACTTTTGTTAACAAGCATGCTGATTTTTGGTGATTGAGAATGCATATTTTAAATATGTTATGATCTAACAAGTTTGTTACTGACATATAGGTATTTTACTGTATTTGTTTATGTTTTATGAAATAGATCAGGGGTTTTTGATTGATGTGTATTGGATTATTGGAAGGATAAAATAAAGCAGATTAGGCTCTTGATTACTGTTTTCACATAAGATGCCTACTTGTCAGGAACAGATTGTTGACCTTAAATGGAAGTTGCCTGTGTATGGGATAACACACAAAGATTGAAAATGAAAAGATGAAAGAAGACAAATCAGGCAAAATAAAGTTAATGTGGCTATCTTAATATTAGATAAAATAGATTTTGACATTTCTAGGGATGGAGAGGATCACTCTATAATAAAACAGTGTTCAATTCACCAAGAGGATATGGCAATACTAAATGTGTATGCACCTAATAAAAATCCTTCAAAATCTGTGAAGTAAAAATTGATAGAGCCATAGGAAGAAATGGATAAACCCACCTTCATAGTGGGAGATTTCTACATACATTTATTGATAATGGAATAATTATCCTTTTTTGATTTGAAAGTTCCTCTTTGTCTTGTGTCTCAGTATTTTCTTCCTGTAGTTTCCATTTAATGTTTCTTAATTCACTTTATTGGATCATGCAGAAAGAGACTATTCCCATGCATGTCAGGTGGAGCAATTTGTTTTGAGTTAATATCTTTGTATGGTATAAGTTGAGGGTCTTTGTTAACTTTTTTTGCATATCCATTTGTCCCACTACTATTTGTTGAACAGACTGTGCTTTCCTCAATGAATTTCCTTGGCACCATTGCAAAATCATTTGTTTATAAATGTAAGGTTTATTTTATCTGCTTAATTCTGTTCTGTTGATCTCTGTTTCTATCCTTATGCCAGTACCATACTGTCTTGATAACTGTAGCTTTATGGTAAGTTTTGAAATCTGGAAGTGTGAGTACTCCAACTTGGTTATTTTTTAAAAAAATGTTGTTTTAGATTTTCTAGATGTTTTGCATTTCCACATAAACTTTATAATCTGCCTGTCAATTTCTGCAAAAAACGCTGCTGGAATTGGGGGTGATTTGTTACACAGCAGTAGATAACCAAACAAAACCATTTACTCTGAGTCAGTTTATCACATACTAATGTACTTCCTCCCATGAGCTGCTTCAAACACACGTGTCTCTTATCTCACAAAGTGTTTCTTTTTCACTTTCATTTTTTTTTAATCCATGTGAGATACTTCACCTTTTTTATCTATTACATTTTATGTGATTGAGTTTTGCTCATAATTTCAGCTGGTCAGTCATTGATTCTATTATTCTTGTGTCTCCCGTGTCTCTCAGCTGTGAGTCATTTACAAATTCAGTAGCCATACTTTTGTGTGACTTTATGCAAGCACTGAATAAAAATTGTTTAGCAGATCAGGAGAGAGGCCTGGGCCCAGATGTGAGCCATAAAATCCAGTATCCAGGTGATCCTGGGGCTTGACTCCTTAAAATGCTACTTTAGAAATTGTAGAAAACTACTGAGAAACATCAGGGAGAGAGAAATTTTGTCTGTGAGGGCAAAGCTGAGGTCTTCTGAAGAACTTTTTTTGTCTTTGAAAATGCATAAGATTACCATTCCTTTTTGATGAAGAAAGAATTCACGATACTATCCCTTCAGCCTTACCTCATCAAAGATGACTTAGGGTGAAATCTCCAAGTAAAGGAACACATCTTTCTGGGAAATGTGCAAGATAACAGAGACACAGACTGTACTTCCTCAGTGAAAGTGGGGAGGGAAAGATAAAGACACAATAGAAGAAAGGCCTCCCCCCACAGTGCTAGGAAAACCACTCGAGGAGACTCAGCCTTTGTCTTTTTGTAGCTGAAATTATATTAACGGAAAAAGAGAAACAAGGGAGAAAAGCTGACCCACTAATAAATAAGAGGAGAAATTAATGCTGACTCTTCCATGCTTAGATTCTGGACACACTGGCAAATCAGTTCCCAGCAAGAAACACAAAGCCATGTGGACAATGAGAAATAATGAAGACTTTGCAGAACTAGCAACTGACGGAAGTGAGGTAATGATTTTCCTGGAAAGTGAGACATAGAAAATCTGAATACAGTGGTCCCCCCTTATCCACAGGGGATATGTTCCAAGACCCCCAGTGGATGCCTGAAACCACGGATAGTGCCAAACTCTATACATATATACTATGCTTTTTCCTATACATACATATCTATGATAAAGTTTAATTTATAAATTAGGCACAGTAAGAGATTAACAACAATAACTAATAATAAAATAGAAAAATTATAACAATATACTGTAAAAAAGTTATATGAATGTGGTGTCTCTCTCATTCTCAAAATATCTTATTGTACTGTACTCACCCTTCTTTTTATGATGATGTGAGATGATACAATATCTACATGATGAAATGGAGTGAGGTGAATGACGTAGGCATTGTGACGTAGCATTAGGTTATTATTGACCTTCTGATGATACGTCAGAAGGAGGATCATGGAGCCATGATGATGTTGACGGTTGGATGTCAGGAGCACACGATGTCAGTGGTTGGGGATCGTCAATAGTTGAAGGTTTTTTGCCAAAACTTTTTGGAAGAACATTGTAATTGGAAGTTGCTGTCTCTTTAACACATCAAAGTGTTGCTGCAGAGGTTGTAATTCTTTGATGATTATATGGGTGAAAAGATGCTGTGTTCCATCCAAGGATTATGTTCCATAATTTTGTCCTTTAGTCTCTCTGCAATTCGAAACACTCTTATAAATTTCGGTAATGTCCACATCGCTGGTTCTGCTTCAGTTTCTTCTTAATCTTCCTCTTCCTCTGTAGATGATTTGCAATTCCTCATTTGTTAACACTTCTCAGTGGCCTTCAATATGTTCTACCACTACTTTTTTTTTTTTTTGTGAGGAAGATTGGCCCTGAGCTAACATCCGTGCCCGTCTTCCTCTACTTTATATGGGACGCCACCACAGCATGGCTTGACAAGCGGTGCATCGGTCCACGCCCCGGATCCGGACCTGTGGACCCCGGGCTGCTGACGCGGAGTGCGCGCACTTAAGGGCCGCCGGTCCGGCCCCTGTTCTTCCACTTCTTCATCAAGCCCATCAGCAAATCCTTCTCTATCAGCTTGTCTTGCTGCATGAATGATTTTCCTACCTACTCCACTGATCCCTGGGAAGCCTTTAACATCATTCACAACTTCACTCCCTAAGTTCTTCCAGCTGCACTTACGGTTTCTGGTTTTAATTCACCCACTGCAGCTCTGATGAATGTTATTGCATCAGCAATGGTGAATGATTTACAGCACTGCATTATGTCCAGATTGGGCTCTCATCAATTGCTAATCAAATGCCATCAAATACCAGGTGGGGATATGTGGCCTTGACAAACTGAATAATACCCTGGTTAAGGTGCCAAAGCAATGAGGTTGTATTTGGAAGTAAAAATACAACCTCAACATTTTCATTTTCATAACAAACAGATTCAGGATGGCCAGGTGCACTGTCTTTTATTAATAGGACTTTAAATTCCAGCCCTTCCTCTTCCAAGTATTTCTTCACTTCTGAGACAAAGCATTGGCAGAACTGTTCCGTAAACAAGATGGCTGTCACCCACACTCTCTGATTATGTTGCCAGAACATGGCAGAACATTTTTGTTTTTGTTTTTGAGAGCATGTGCGTTCTTCACTCTGTACACTATGCCTGGCTTTATCATATGCCCTTCAGCATTGCCACATAGTACCACAGTTAATCTGTCCTTCCATGCTTTATGCCCTGGTGCCTCCTTTGTACTTTCATGAATGTAGGTTCTATTGGGCATCTTCTTCCAGAAGACACTGGTTTCATCACAATTGAAGACTTGCTTTGGGTAGTATCCTTTGTCCTTTGATGCTAATCAACTTCTTCAACTTTGCTGGAAATGTGGTAGCAGCTTCTTCATCAGCAGATGCAGCCTTTCCAGTAATTTTTATATTTTCAGTCCAAACCTATTCCTGAATCTGTGTAACCATCCCTTACATGCAGTAAATGGCTTGGTGTGACTCGTTTCAGAGGATCCCTTGCTGAAATCTTCGTATAGGCTCAATGCTTTCTGGTGCAACATGTTGCCATCAATCAAAACACGTTTGCTGTTCATGTCTTCCACCCATAAATGTAATGCCTTTTCCATCTTAACTAAGCACTTATCATGCACTCAGGCCAACTTTTGCACTTTGAGGTGTGACAGCAAAACCAGCACAAATTTCTTTTTTCTTCTTCACAATTTCGCAAATAGAAGACTTGTTTTTACTGTAGATCTTTGCAACCTGAGCATATGATTATTTTTGTCTCCTTATTAAATCAAGAACTTACAACTTCTCACTTAAAGAAAGCACTTTTTGGCTTCTCTTTGGCATATCTGAATTGCCAGCATCACTACTCTTGTGCTTTGGGGCCATTATTAAGTAAAATAAGGGTGACTTGGACATAAGCACTGTGATACTGTGGCAGTCGGTCTGATAACTGAGACGGCGACTAAGTGTCTAATGGGCAGGTAGCGTATACAGTGTGGATATTCTGGACAAAGGGATGATTCACTTCCAGGGAAGGATGGAGCAGGATGGCATGAAATTTCATCACACTACTCAGAATGGTGTGCAATTTAAAACTTATGAATTGTTTATTCCTGGAATTTTCCATTTAATATTTTCTGACCCTGGTTGACTGTGGGTAACTGAAACCATGGAAAGCAGAACCACAGATGAAGGGGGACTACTGTATATGAAAAGCTCGCTTATGTCCTTTCTCTATGCCTCATTACCCTCTCTGTCTTATCCTCTCCTTTGATATGCTATTTGTGATGAGAGAATCCCAGAGATTATTGTCTCTGGGAATGAGGCTTATCAAATCTGACTCATGGGGTTGCCTCTAATAAGTGTAACCTGATGGGAAGTAGTGGGATAGGAGAGAGAAGACCTGGGTTTCTCACTAGCAGTGTGATCGTAGGCAGACACATTACCCCATTGGTGTCCTCATCAGTGAGGAGAGAGGCACAGTGCTTGTCTGATGAGTATCCTTTCCCGCTACTGTGGTAACGACACTCACTAACCGCTCCTCTGGGGAGCTGCCTCTTCTCCACTCCATATGCTTTTGGTGGAGCTGCCAATCAGAGTGCCCTGCTTTGCTGAGTATAAGGATCAACTGGTAACCCGAGCCAGGTCAAGCAACAACAGATAATCTGTTAGACTGAGGGGAAGATGAGGGGACAAAGATGGTCAGAGTGGAGCCATCTAGGGGCCACATCAGAGAAATGCCACGAGCCATTGTGCCACTTCCTGGCCCTCCCAAGGCTGGGTTCAGTGGGACATGCTAATGTCCTTCCAATAAATACTTTTGTCTCTTAAACTTTAGTTAACAAAAGTCTTTTTGGTTGTTTTTAACCAAAGAAGGTTATCAGATATCAGAGAAGAGGACATCCCAGTAGTGTAAAGAAAAGGCTTCAGGCAGAAGCATAGAACCACTTTATTTTTGATTGCTGAGGTAGGGGAGCACGTACATCAAGTCCTCCAGGTCTGTGTAGGTACTGGACTCTCGATGGGACCTGGGGCGATATGCTGTACTTCTCTGAAGCTTAGCCTCCTTGTTCACAGTCCCAGCTCTCTGGCTGTCTTCCAGGGATATTTTTAGAGTAAATAAAATGTTATGAAGTGCTTTGATGATTTTGGAAAAACGATTAAAAATTAATCCAAGATAGTATGAAAATCTGGGTCAAGCCCCTTTAGCGAGCCCTTGGGATCTCAGAATACCTGATAGTGATTCGTACAACAGTGTGCTTCTTTGCATTTCTTATTCTGTCACACTCTTCCTTATTGATTTGCCAATCTGGGCTAGAAAAGAAGGAAAACACACAAAGACAAAAACCCTCTGCAACTAATTAATTATTTTGCCAGTTTGAGAGGGAAGTGGGAAAAAAAACTTGAAAACCAAATAACAATTTTTAAAGGAGTCCAACCAACACATTTCCATAAAGTGAATATGTTGGACCTGGTAGAAGGCAGAAGGCCCTCTAGGATACTAAAATCTCTCCAAATTTGCATATTTTTTAAATAGGGGCTGATAAAAGCAAATACTTCAACACAAATAATTATAATATTTTAATTGCGTTTCTTCAGGGCTTAAAAATTTTTTTAAATAAACATATATAAGACAAAGTCAGTGTTACTATGTAACAAAGATTCTGCCAGACCCAATTGTTTTTCCTGAACTACACGAGGAAGGAATGGTGCAAATGTGGTTTGCTTACCTCCTTGAATTACAGAATTGCTAGGGATATAGGTCTTGTGCTGAGTCTTGTTGAAAGAAGCACGTCACAACTCCTTTTCTGTTCTTCAGTACTTTTGTCCCTTTCCCACTTCCTAACTAGTACAGTCCATGGCACATAGTAGGGCGTTTAATGAGCACTTTTGAATGGGAATCATTTGTCCACACGTTAGCAGCATCATCTCACAGATTTCATGGATCACAGAATACCAGAGATGGAAGAGGCCCAGAGAATTCAGTGATACCTACAGACTGGAAAGTAAAGACACTGTAAAATGCGCATGCTCTCCCCGGGGGTCTCAGGGAGCTAGTCAGGGCCCATAGCAGTGGGAGAAGCAGCTCCAGTATCATTCAGCTGCGACTGGTGAGTTTTCCTCAAGGAGCCACTCTGAATAAGGAGCTCCTCTCTCCTCTTTGCTCTTCCAGAGCCACCCCCAGATTTTGAGGCATCTTATCTTGTATTCTAGGTCAAGCTATGGACCCTTTGATCATAGGATCATATGGCTGGGAGAAACTTTCATAGCTGTGTTTAATCTCCTTATTTCACTGGAGGACCAAAGAAGTTTACAAATTGCCTAAGCTGGTGAACTCTTTCAGGTCACAATTTGGTAGGCAGGACTCGGAAAACGGTGGCTCTAGAATGGATTTGAAGTAGCTCCAAAATCTTGGGCATATAAAGTCAAGCACAGCTGGGTTCCTAGCCAATGGACTCCCCCTTCAACCCCCATATAGGTCAATTTGGTCCCCAGGTGCAATCCCAGGTGAATCCCTACACCCAAGTCCAACGCTGCCCTCAGGCAGAGAGATCGCAGGCCTTGCTAATCAAATGCACGTGCTCTGGCCTGGAGCCACCCTGGATTCTTGTGTGGACTTGGTGTGTTACCTTCATTTCTACAAGCAAGGCCTTTCTCTAGTTCCTGTAGTTTCTCTCCTGCCTTTGTCTCTTTCTCTAAAACTGCTATTCTTGGGATAATAGAGACCTGGATTGGAGTCTCAGCTTTGCTCCTACCTATGTGTGACTCAGGCAAAATGATAGCCTCTCTGAGTCTCAGTTACTTCCTTTGCAAAGTGAGGATAATAATACTACCTCATAGTGATATTGTTATGGTTAGTATATAGGGTGAGTTGACATAGTAAAGAGTCTGGAATTGTTATAGGGAGGTGCTCAATGAACCGTGGAAAAAACTGTTGTTGATTATTCCCTTGACCTTTCTTAGGAGTATGGCCCAGCATTCTCTTGCCATTCTTCTCTCTGGAGCTGGAGCACTGTTCTGGCCTCCAGTCTAGCCGTGGGGCCTTGCTCTTACCGGACAAACTTACAGTAACCCTAACCCTAACCCTAACCCTAACCCTAACCCTAACCCTAACCCTAACCCTAACCCTAACCCTAGCCCTAGCCCTAGCCCTAGCCCTAGCCCTAACCCTAGCCCTAACCCTAGCCCTAGCCCTAACCCTAACCCTAACCCTAACCCTAACCCTAACCCCACTGTCCAGCTTCTCTGGGCTCCCTAGCATGGTCAGCTTTGATTTCCCAGTCCCAGGCTTCCATTCATCTTCCAATCCCCCTGTTCTTTGTCGTGGATTCTTCCCTATGGCTGTCTGCCTGGGCTCAGCCCGATGTTGCCATCACCCTGAGGAACCTCTCTAGGTGCTGGCTCCTTCCCAGAGGGCAGGTCCAGTGTCAAGGCCCAGGGTCCCCCTCCTCCCAGCTCTAACTGTGGCTTTAACTTGTCAAGATTCCCGAGGAAAGATACCAGAAGGCTCCCTAACCCGGGTTTGCTTTAGTGATGTTCACTATTGTGTCCGCCTACCCTCTGGCCCTCCTCTCTTCAATCCTCCCAAGGCTCAGAAAAGAGAAACATCTGCCTGCAACCCCCAACTCAGAACTGCTACCCAACTAAATAAAAGAAGCAAAACCTGTGAAAATTGGGTGTGGTAGGAATGGAAAGAAGAGGAGTCCATCAAAGGTCATTGAGGCCCGCTGTCTGATTCCTGGTGGCGTGAGCATGAAAATTCATAAGACGGAGAAGCAGGGTGGAGGTGGGAGTGGAGGGGCATGAGGGAAGAAGGGGTTAAGGGGAAAAATGAGAGGAGAACAGAACACTGCTCAAGACTTTTTCAATTTATTCTTTCAATCTTAAATGCATGAAAAGTTACTGAACCTCACTTCATTCCCTTTACGAATGCAATTTTAGTATTTATGTACAGAGTTTATACCAGACAATTTCCTTTTGTTCATCTGTTCCATGCGTAGTGTGTGTTTGCTTGTTTCCACGTGTGTGCATTTCATCTTCCCAGCTCAATGCCGAGTACAGTTCTTTGTGTCAATTGCAATGCTCAGCAAATGCTTGGCCAACAAATGTCTACATTCGCAACTGTCCTCCGGCCCCACCCACCTCATTCTCCCCGGCACCTCACTCCTTAGCAGCTCCCCTTATTTGCCTTGCTGTACAAAGTCATGTTTTCCCTGACTTTCTCCTCTTGCTCCTTCATCACCTAAAGTCCTCAAGTTTTTTAACTCATTTTAAATGCGTTTTGTATCCATTACATTCTTTTTATTTCTGCTTCTACCATTTTAGTTTCGGCTCTCATCACTTCATACCTGGTTTAATGTAATTGTCTCTTTACAATCCTCTTTTCTGCTACTCTTTCTGCCCATTACCCATTTAATCTTCCTCAAAAGTTTATTGCCATATGGCATTCTTCTGCTTAGAAACAGTCCCTTGTTGCTTATCAATAAATTCAGTCCTGTTGCTGGTCTGGCATTCAGGACCGGTCGTCCCTGATGTCTGTGGCATTGTGTCTTTCACATTTCCCAACATGCAGCCTGTCTTTTCTAGCTGTGTGGGCTCACTCTCTCCCAAGCACACAGTGCTATTCCCCATCAGCAGCGGCGTGTGATGCTTCCCCTGCCAGGGCACTTGCTGCCTTTCCGTTCACCTACCCACAGTCAGGGCTCAGTGAACATCCTTTCTCACCCATGAAGCCTTGTCAACCATTCCAGGCCACAGCATCCTCTAATCTCTATGGTACATATTATTTGCTTTGGGATTTAATTTTTTATGTTCATGCACAGGTGCTCAGTTACTTCATATATTTCCTAGCATTCTGACACAACTGTGCACCTCTTATGAGCAGGGACCAAGGCATGTTGTACAGCAGCCTTTCAGCACCATTTATTAGGTTCTTCCCATGGCCAGACAGTATGTTAGGTGTTGGGTACAGAGATGAATGAGCATATAGCTATCCAGCACTCAGGACCCATCTAGTGGTCTAGATTTTGGCCTCAATAAGACTTAAGGTCAAGTTCTGCTCTACTACTTACCAGCAAGTTATGTAGCAACTTGCAGACTCAGTTCCTTCAGGGATTAAATGGGGATATTTATACAACTGCGTTGTTACAAAGATCAAATAGTTCATATGTGTGATGTTTCCATCATGGTGCTTGACATATAAGTTATCAATAGCTACGAATTCCCTTCCCCTCTGATGATAACAGAGCTATTTTCATAAATGAGTACCACTGTCAAATGTTCCCTGCTTACTACCTACACAGCATCATTTGATAAAACAAGAACGGAACACAGAAAACCACAAGTTCTAATCTTCTAGTTTTACTTAGAACTGAGATCACAGGCCTCCATGGGTCTTACTCCTTGACTGAACCACAGAAACAGAAAATCTGCCAGGGAACCATCTCTGTAATTGTAGATTTCCCTGTTAGGCTGTAGATCAACCACTTGGATAAGCTTCTGACCTCTTCATTACTTTTCTTGCCCACTTGCTCACCTGGCAAGCACTAAGCACATAGTAGGCCCCTCATGAATACTTGCCAGGTGGAATAGATGGGGGCTTGTTGTTGTGGTAGATTGAAGAAGTAGAGTGTGATGGGCTGGTGCAGACGTCACCCAGAGGGAGGTACCTTCTGGGGAGTGGGGGTTGCCTCCGCTTCTGTGTAGCCAGAGCAGCCTTGCCATCTGTTTTTGCATCTTCCTGCTGTTTCTTCCTTCTGCCTTAGTCCCATCCTGGCTGCCTCTCTGCTCCAGCCCCATCCCAGAGGCCTCATAAGCCAAGTGCCATTCTTAGGACCCTGATTGACCCTGATCAGGGGGAAGTGGCCAGATAGGAGGGTGTGGATATTGTGTGTGGAAGCGGGGTTAGGAGTGTGGAAAAATGAGAGCAAGTGAAAAAATGGGAGGGAGAAAGGAAATAAAGCAGAGAGAGTGAGAGAATCAGGAGGGAGAAAGGGAGAAATGGAAAGAGAAATGGAGTCAGAAAGAAGGGCTGGGTGAGAAGGATGGGGAGGTGGAGAGAGAGAGAGTGTGTGTACGCCTGAGAGAGAGAGAGAGAGAGAGCGAGCGCAGGAGAGCGCTGTGATGTATAAGCAAGAATCTGCATCATGCAAGCGGAATTGCAGAGCCAAAGGGCAAGAAAGTGAAACCAGGACACAGCAGGAGCTGAGCAGCAGACTGGAGTAAGTTTGAAATTGCCAAGAGCAGTGAAGAAGTATCTGGGATGCAGTTATCTCTTGAATCAGAGATGTTATCCTTTCCAGGAGCATGGGGCTTCTTATTGTTTGGATCCACATTGGGCACTTGGCCCTTCCCTCTGGGACAGGAGACAGAGAGAGCTTGTGTGTACACTGTTCCCTGTCATTTTGGAATGGGAGTGGAGAGATGTACTGATGGAGTCTTGTCATACCTTTATGACAAAGGGCCTAGTCTCTCAATAACAGTTGCCTCAAAATTCTCCTCTAGATCCTGCCTCTAAAGTTGTTCTCTATGCAAATCTGGTCCTCAGAAGGGCCCTAAGAGATGGAACCTTGGACTTTCTACCTGCCACTCCTCCCCCCTGGAGGATCCTTCCCTCTAGGGAGGGGGAGCTGGTTGGACAGTCAGAGTGACATCTCACTTACCTGCTCATGAAGCTCCCAGGAGTCGGGAGATCACTAATGTACGTTTCCAAAGCTGGACTGGAGCCTGGTACTAGTGGAGTTGATGTCATGAGAATTGCTTCACTCCCTCAGAGCTTTGAAATTGCCCTGTTTCTCAAAAGAGCTCTGTTCCCAAGAAACTCGGTATTAACCGAGTGAAGGTTCATGAGGGAGACTCTATGATTGTACTTTGGGGACTAAAGATACACCTATGGTGGTCTTCTTCTGGGTTTGGAGAAGGGAGATGTGTGAAGTCACATTTGTGTCCCTGGGAAAGGTTGAGGTGAAGAAATTGAATAGTTAGCAAGAAGGAACTGGAGTCTCAAGAGTGAGACAGTGGCATGAGCACCTTGAGGCCTAGGCTTCCAGATTTGGGGCTAAAGGTCACATTTAGCCACCACAGTGTCTGGTGACCTGGGCAGCCCTCTTCTCTTGAATCTTTTGTAGTTTCCTGGGCTCACCAGGAGGCTCACCCCTTGCCCCTTTCTGTCAGCTCTGGAAACATTTGAATAATGAATTCTGTTTAAGACTGAAAACCTCGAAGTTCCATCTGTAACAAGACTCGAAATAATTACAGCTGATGATTGCCTGGTACATTCAGCCAGAAAAAACAGAACAGATTTGGCTGCCAGCAATTACAAGCAGCACTGGCTTCAGCAGAGACAGAACTTTTAAATGAATGCATGAATACATTGCTAAAGATCAGAAGGCAAGAGAGCCTGTTAGAGCTGGAGATGGGGGTGGGGGAAATGAATGGGCAAAAACTGAATGACTTCACCCACCATGAGAGAGAGAGACCTCTCTGCGCCAGCCCTTTGCCCATCCTAATTTATAACTGTGAAATGGCAAAAAGAGTTGACATGAGGTGGCATCCTAGGGGTAGGGTACTATGTTTTCGAGCTTTTTGCAATTTGAACTCCTATCATAGGAGACAGTGAGATGAAGTAGCTTGCTTGTCATGGATGTGGTTTGGAGTTATAAAACATGGTGCTTCTTCTTGCATGGTGTAGGGAAGATGATGTAAGATTTGGAATCAGAGAAAAGTGTGCTCAAATGCCAGTTTTGCTATAACTGTTATCTTGCTTAGCTGCTGAACTACTCTGAACCTCAGTTTTCTCATCTGTGAATACCTTCTTCAGAGTGTTCCCACGGGGATTGATGAGATAACACCTATAAAGCCTCTTACATTGCTGTCTGGAATAGAATAAGTATTCAGTGAGTATCCGATGGTCTCCATCCATTGGCTTTTCTTCCATCTGTGAAGGGCTCCCTGTTCCTTTCCTGCTGGTTTGCATCTCATATCTTTAATCCTTACTTGCTTTGGCTGAATCTATTTGTCTTTACTCCTTTATTTAGAAGAACCAGCATGTTCAAGACCTTCTAAGAAAAGATTTGGCTAGTTATTTGTTTAGGGAATTTTAAAAATGAAACTGCAAGAACTTCTGAGGCAAGGTGGAGCGGATAGGGTGATGACATTTTTGCCTTCTACTTCCTTGACTTCTCATTTTGTACAAGTTTACTTTGATATCCCTGCCTGATTCACACATCTGCCTCCGATGGCTAATTCCAATCAAGATTAGAAGTGGAAGCCTGAAACTCTGGGGATTTTAAAAACTAGTAGATGAGCCATCAAAGTTCTGGTAATCAGACCACTGGCATGGAGAGTTTCAATCTGATTTGAAGATGGCTCCCATTTTGGTACACTCCGGTCCCTCGCCAGCCTCTCTGACTCAACCCTCCCACTCCCATCTGTGAGTTCCGGCAGGGTTTAAAGGCTGCTTCCTGTCCTCATAGCTGGAGCCATCTGAGTGGGAATTCACAGACCAGCCTCTGTGCAAACCCTCTGATGCTCTCCAGGAAATTATCTCGGCAAACCCAGTGCAGCCGTTTCTACTCTGCAAAGCACGGTACCTGACTAGCTTCCCCTTTCGTTGTCCATCATCTCTCCCCTATTTCCTACTCTCTTATCTACAATCATCTGCATGAGGCTCTGTAGTCCCCCATATATTCTTCACCTTTATCTCAAACAAGAGACATCTTCAAGGGGCCCTGAGTTCCATGCCGTCTTCCTGATGTCCCCTGAGTGGTCAAGGATGGGGAGTCAGAGTGTCTCTTGGATCTGATCGGTTGTTTTGACTTTACTCACAGAGCTTCTCTGGGCTTTAAGGTTAAGCATGTCTCAGCCATTTAGGAGGAGCTGCACTGCTTCTGGCTCTTTCTCTGCTTGCTTTTGGGCTATCTCACTGCTCCTTGGTGCTTGCTTCTGGTAAGGCAAAGGTAGGGGGACAATGGAAGAGAACATGATGCCAGAGAAAGTAGATGCCATAATTTAAAATGAAGTGTATGGAGGCAGCATACACTGGTGAGAGAAGCAGCAGATGTTGGGTCAAATGTCTGGGTTGGAATTTGGGATGCCTGACCTAGAGCAAGTCTCAGGCTCTTCATTTGTTAAGTGGGGTTGCCATGAGGGTTGGATATGGTGAGTCAAAGCCTGTGGAAATGATAGCCCAGAGAGGGCCTGGGCACTCAATAAATGGCACACATGCCTCAGATGAAATCATCCAGATTTTCCTGCCCCCCCGAGGACCCCGGGACATCACTTTTACCTGTGCTTTAGGGGATTTAGGAGAAAGGGATACAGAGGTGTTGGTGGGCAGGATGACTTCCATGGTCCTGTGAGGGCTCCTACTCTTTCTAACATGAGTGGACTCTCCTAGAATTACCTAATATTGAGAGCCCTCCCTCAGGGTTGCTTGGGGAGTAGTGATGCTCTCTCCTGATCACTCAGGTTCCTGCTGAAACCCCACCTCTTCCCTGAACCTTTTGTAGAGCTCCCTAGGCAAGGCCAGTCTTAGGCTCTGTGAAGTGCTAAGAGTAAAAGTACCGTCCTGGCTGCAGAAAGCCTGCTGTTGTTACTATCTAACTGGGGTATAGCCAATTTAAACTCTTTTTAGATCAAGTTTGGGTATAAATACACAAGTGGGTAGTAATTGTAGCACTATGTAATGCTGAACAATTTGCTTAATCTCTCTGAGCTTCTGGTTTTTGTTTTGAAGAACGTTTACTGCTGAAAAAAAATCAGCTTGACTTCATTGGTATTCATTCCTTTAAAATTTACTGCCTTGTATTATCTATACTATCTACTAACATATCTATTCTTTAGATGAACTTGAGGTTCTTTGAGGGCTGGAACTATGTCATAGATATTACACAAATATTTACCTGATTATTAAATAATCATCCTTGAGATGGTTCTGGAGCTGCAAAGATGATACATGATTCTTACACTCTAGACACTCAGGAGAAGGAGAAAGGCAGGAAGAGAGACAGGAAGAGAGATTGAGATCAAGATAGAGATAGAGAGAGACTGAGAGACCCCTAAATAAAAAAATTGGCTTCTACTTTTCTTTTTCCTATGATAGTATCTTCCATATGGTATGTGAATTTCTCAGTAACTATAAATTGACTGATAAATAAGCCTAATTCCCTCACGGCAGCAAGGAATGTTGTAAATTTTAAGTGGAATTAGTAGCTAGTAGAGGATTTTTGCTTAAACTTGGTGGTGTGAACACATGGTTTCATCTTGGCTCCTCCCCCAAAGTCCACTAAAATGGCAGTAAAGGATTAAAAGAAAGAAATATCAATAAATACAAAGAGATTAAGAAAAGAGACAAAAGTATATGAAAGATGACCATAAATATTAGCAGATGAAAGAAAGGCAACTGCCTGAAAATAGACAAGCTAAAACTTAAGCTCCTGTGCATGTGTGTGTGTGTGTGTGTGCATTTGTGGGATGAAAACACAAAAAGAAAACTGAAAAGTCTTGGGCCTTGGATTTGGATGCACTAGCTACCTCTGTGGCTGAAAAGAGAAGGTTGGTTTGCCAAAAAGCAGTAGACCCTGGATTACCTCCCCCAGCCTGTGCAGCTCTGTGACTGCTCTGTCCCTACCCAAGCAGAAACCAGGAGGTTTGCATGGAGGAGGAAGAGGCGAGACACTGTTCTGTAGAGAAAGCAGGATTAAGTGCAAGTTTGCCTACTAAACAGTGAGACTTCCAGCCTCCTTCTCTTATCCTCTTCCCCAAACCAGGCAACCAACCTTTCTAGCAGGAGATGGGATGATTCCTCTCTGAGAAAACTGATTGGCCTTTAATAAAAGATTTTCGGATAGTGAGCATAGCCCAATCGAAGTCAAGCCAACTTGAGCTACATGTCCATCATGGGTTGGCTAGGGATACTGCCAAACTGGGACTCAATGGAGCAGCTGTTAGCAGGCACATTAGCCATCATCAAGGCAGAAGGAACTAGTGTTGTGAATTCTGCACAGATTCCTCAAGTTCCCCATGGAATGATACCTATCATTCCCACACACTTTTCATTGGCAGTAGCAAGTCATGTGGCCACGTCTAACTTTAAAGTTGGTAAGGGAGTGAAACTTTACCATGTGCCTGGAAGGAGAACTGGAATATTTGTGAACAACTTGGACAGGAGCCTTCCCATCTGGTCCCCAAATATTCTCTGTACTCTCTTTCCCACATGCAAAGTACACTTATCTTTCTTTGGGGTAGATCGCTGTACTGACTCATCTAGTAATGGCATCAAGCTCAACCTCTGGATAGTGGTACATCCTGCCAGTTTCTTTACCAAAGGATGGTGCTCTGGAGTCTCTATTTCAGGTACATATGTGGCTCCCAGCAATCTGGTGACTCAGGAATTAAACACACACACACATGCACACACACACACACACAAACACACACACATACACACCACCCCAAAACAAAAAAACAAATAACAAAATAAACCAATTATTGGCCTCCCCTCCACTCTCCCAATATATAATCACGGAACAGGACAGAACAACTCTACTCTTATTCAGAAAAGAGAAGGGGGGAGTCATACAGTGGATAGTGGTGAATGCCCTGAGCAGTCATGCTTAGGGTCCCCTGATCTCAGAGAGGGAATGTTCCTTGCCCTACACTTGTTCCCTGGCCCACTGTGTTTTGTGGTTCATTGCTCTGCCTTTTCCAGTGTTCTTCCTTTTTTATTATCCTTCGTTGCCTCATTTGAGGTGGAGGTTGGGGAACATGCCTTCCTTTTGGAATAGAGCAGGCTTTTTATCCTACTTCCTTTCCATAGATCATGGGAGCTCAGGGGTCATTTTAAGTTTTGACAAGTCACGGTCCAGCCTGATAGTTCATTTGACAATATAAAGCTCTCAAAAATGTAGTTAAATTTTATTTGATTATAGTCAGTTCCATGTGCAAATAGCCACAGCCATACATAGTCCTTTTATAAAAAACTTCTTAAATTTGCTATATATATTTGTTCTTTTGCTCTCATACCTTTTTCTCTCTCAAATGAATTACAGGTACCTTGGAAAAATCTGATCAGGCTTTGCTGGGAGAGCCATACCTGTAGCCTCATACTTAAGTCATTTTTTCGTTTGAAAGTATATTCTGGATACCATATCTTCTTTTTTAAAGTGAACATCTTAGTCCATTCAGGAGTTTTAGCATTGGAGATGGTGGCCATGCTTTTGTGGATCTTACTTTAAGGTTAATTTCTAATCATTCTTCAAAATTTCTTTCTCATAGTCCTTCTTGGTTTTTTCTATTACTATTTGGGTTTTAGAAGCAGGTCCTTCTTCCAACCATGAAAATGAGTGACACTGACTCTTTTGCTTTGCATTCCTACTTGGACACTCACAAGTTCTTTTCTAAGCTCATCACTATCTTTTGTATTTAGCTTTATACCAAATGCAACTAACATCAACAAATGCACACTCCTAACACTCTGTTTCCCTAGGCTACAAGTTCATTAGGTTATTGTATTAGGGTTCTCCAGAGAAATCAAACTGATAGGATGTATCTATATATCCATATCCATATCCATATCTATATCTATATCCATATCTATATCTATATCTCTCTCAGTTTCTCTCTCTATATATATACATAGATTCTGAAGGTCTGAGAACCAGGAGAGCCAATGATGTAAGTTCTAGTCCAAATCTGAGTCTGAAGGCAGAAAACCTATGTCCCAGCTCTAATACAGTCAAACAAAGAGGAAGAATTTTTTGTTATTCAGCCTGTAGTTCTATTCAGGCCCTCAAAGATGGGATGAGACCTACCTGCATGGGGAAATGCAATATGCTTCACTCAGTCTATGTAGTCAAATGTCAGTCTCATCCAGAAACACCCTCTCAGACACAACAGGTAGTGTTTAGCCAAATATTTGGACACCTTGTGGCCCAATCAAGTTGGCACATAAAATTAATCATCATAGTTATTTTCTGTGTCTTAAGGTATCTGCAGCAAAAGTTTTACCAAATGTTTCCCAATGTCAGATGTTTCCCCATTGTCTAACATGGACCACCGTTCCTCTATCCCCTGGTGAGTTTTCTTGTTGCCCACTGCCAGACCATTAAGCTGGTGCCACATATTTTAGGTATTTGATGTGGTAGCTGCTTACTCCATATGTTGATTTCTGTATCTTCAGGATGGTATAGGTTATGCTCTAGTAACATACAATTTTAGAATCTCAGTGGCTTATATTAACAGAGATTTATTTCTTACTCTCATTACCTGTTTCTTGTGGATTGTTTAGAGATTCTTCTCTGAGTCATCCTCACTTCAAGACAGAAGCTGACACAGCTGCCATCTGAAGGTCTGCTGCTTGCCATGGCAGAGGGAAAGAGGACGTGCATCACTTCTGCTCACATGCCATTGGTCAAAGTAAGTCACATGGCCACAGCTAACTTCAAAGGCCACAAGTCAGACCATGTGCCTGGAAGGAGAACCAAAATATCTGTGCATGGGCCAGATGCTCACCATCCAAGTC
Organism: Ceratotherium simum simum; assembly: GCF_057802395.1. Lineage (NCBI taxonomy): Eukaryota > Metazoa > Chordata > Mammalia > Perissodactyla > Rhinocerotidae > Ceratotherium > Ceratotherium simum. The sequence goes on along the minus strand of NC_141906.1, from coordinate 84,668,533 downwards.
CAGCTCATGCACACAAAATCTCCAATCAGCTTCTTAGTGGCTTTCTCTTAAACATGCATGGAGAGCCAAGGATCACCCAACACTTGACAAAACCCTCTAATATGAAAAACAGAGACCAATGCACACAAGGTTTAAAAAAGGAACTAAGAGAAAAGAGACAATTGAGGGAACAGAAGGAAACTTTAACAAAGTCCCCCAATTGATCTCAGAATAGAAATGTTGCATCTCTGAAAGAAGCACAGGTTGCTATGAAAAGGGACAATCAAAACAGAAGGAACTGTCCTTAACAACTGAATACGATAAAAGGAATTTTAAAATTCAATGGAGGAGTTTGAGGATAAAGTTGATAAAGCAGAAAAAAATATCCAGTAGTCCAGATGCAGAAGAGAAGAGATATGGATTGATCCAGAAAGCCCATCCTTCAATTAAGGGGAGTTACACAGAGATAAGATATTTTTCAAAGAAGTATTTCCAGGAATATCCCAGAACTGAAGGCAGGTATATTCCATATTGAAAGGGCTAAACAAGTGCCCAATACAACGAATGCAAAAATTCTACCTCAAAGCCCATCGTTGTCAATGTTCAGAACACTAGTGATAAAGAGAAGCTCCTAAAACTTCCTGGGAAGGGGCAGTTGTGGTGGGTGGATGACAGTCCCAGTGTTAGGGATCAGGATGGTGCTGGTCTTTCAGCAGCAACCGGAAAGCTAGAATAGTATCCAAAGATGAAGACCTGGGGTTCAGGAAGCTACAGGATGGAAGTGGAAGATAGTGGACAAGGATTACAGCTGTGCGGTGGGCCTAGAAAGCAGTCAGTCCCACATGGAGCACAGGAGCGGAGGCCTCCAGGGGTCGAGGGGCTACTTCTGGAGAGTGGGAACTAGCAATGAGGAGGGTGGGGCCGAAAGCAGCCTGTGTATATCATAGGCCTTTCGTCTTTTTAAATGCTGCGTGTATATTATTTTGTTACAATAAAACCCAAATTTAAAAGTGTCTTGTAGCAGTGCATTGTAAGTTGGAAATGATATTGATTTCTCATTCTGATCACTAACTCAGTGTGTGAACTTGACCAAGTCATTCAACCTCTTCAGTAAAATATTTCTTATTTCTTCATTTACAAAATAAGGCAGTAGGCTTAGATGACTTCTTAGGTTTGCTCTGGCCCTTATGTTCTAGAATTCTAAAGGGATATGAGTGTCGTGGTCACCTTAAATAGAATAGTCAGGGTTGCCTCAGAGTTGCCCTTCTTCTGATGCTCATGCGCTGTTGTGTGAATCTGACTCAACCTCCTTTCACAGGACAGACCAGGCCTGAGGGCGAGGATCTGAAATCCAGGGCCAGTGCCAGTGCGGGTTGCATGGGAAGGTGACTGGTGCGTAGGGTTTATTTATATGCTTTTAGTTCCGTATCCGGGGGACCCCTCTGAGGCTCCCTGCTGTAATGGGGCCGGCTGGAAGCTGATCTGGCAGCTCGTTAACACTCAATTAAAGCTCTTCTCTACAGCATGGCATTAACTTTTTAAAAATTTATACATGTAGTTGAAGGAATTAAAGTGCAACTGTGGTTTTCAAAGCAGCTCATGTGAGGGAGGCTGTGAAATTGTTCTCATCTGCCCAGTATTCAAATTTATATGTGCAATTGAGTTGGAAATTGACGTGCAGTTTTCAGGTGGGTGTAAGTGTCTAACGTGGCACCATATTAACCATTTTAAATTTATAAACATAATTAAAAGGGGATTACTTTGGAATTAAAAGATATAGGAAAATACAGATACATGCTCTTTCTTGGTGATATGCTGCTTTTCCCCCCTCCTATAGTCTGAATTCTTGATGAGTATGTTGTCGTGAAAATCTTAACTCCTGGAGAATAGGGAGCTATATTTTCCATGCCAGAGTGGTAGAGATATGCTCATGACATTTGACACCACTCTTCCTCGCTTCTTTCTCCCATGTTGAAAACAAGGAGGTCTATTTCCCACGAGATTTTAGAGGGTGTACAAGTTGTGAGACTCATTAGCCCCGAGGATGCTAACTTACCTTAGTGAGGTTACGGGAGAGATCCAGGATGCTATTTTCCAGTTCCTGAAGTTGCACACGAACTGGTTTTCTGGAATTAAGAGAACAAATGCTGTGAACACCTCTACGTGCGGCTGTCAGTCTGGAAGCCTCTTGATTTCATCCCTAGACTGAACATGTTGCTTTTTTGGATGGGGCGGCCCGCATACAGAAGGTACCTTCTGCCTCATCAGGAGTGTGCAAGGTGGGGTAGATGCTGGTGAGAAACATGGGCAGTTCCCCATCCTTCCCTGGATCCAAACAGCATATTCTAGAAAATTATAGAATTACTCTGATGCTTGTCTATTCTAAGTTCTATGACATTGTCAGAAAATTCTTTAAATATTTTCTCCCTTTCTGGTTTAGATTGTTTCCTTTAAGACCACTGGCTATTCTAATTGTATGGTTAGGATAGGTCTGGAGAATGCCCATGGATCTGGAAAATTCCAAGATAGAGATTCACTCTGCTTGTTCTCAGAGATGATGAGACATAGGGGATATACATCTGCATGGGCTTGACTCCAAATGCTCCATCTTCTCTGTCCTCCTTCAAGACAGGGGCTGGTCTATGTTCTCCTTTCACCCCTCCCTCTTCCCTCAATGCCACTCAGTTGGCCCTACTGTCTGTCCCAGAGCAGTGCTTAGTGCAGCAGGAGGATAACGAGTGGCTTTGGTAAGCAACTCCCCACCAAGTCCTGAATCCCTAGGTATCCCTGGCTTTCTTAGGCCAGCACAAACTGTCCTGTCTGGGGGTCTTACTCTCTTTACTGTGCTGAGCAAAGGGGGGGATGGGCGTCACCTCATTGTGCCTGTAATCTCAGGCCTTTTATCATTCATCCTTGTCATTTTCAGAAGTCTTTGAATCTAGACTCCTTTCTCCTTTTTTCCCCTAATACATTTGCATGCTCACTGAGGCGAAAAATTACATGATTTCAAGATTTCACTGAGTCCTGTTTCAGACGCTGGGCCTACTGAGCAGGGTCGTCACTTGGCAATCAGGCTGGGACTCACAGTCCTTGTTTAATATCCGCGTGGCTCCCAGTGCTGCTCTGCAGCCCCCAGGGTGCCTCTCTGTCCCATTCAGAGTTGTCTACATGGTTTATACACCCCACCGAGGGCAGGTCCAAGGAAAACCACCATGTAACTGCGCAGTGAATCATGGGAAATGAAGGTCTAGAAGAATAAAGGTCAGAGCAATTCACCAAAAATATTCTGCTTAAAAAGTTCACAAGAAAAGGTTAAGCCTTAGTCTTTTGTAAGAAAGTTAGTCTTGATGTTAAAAAACGACAAAACAAACAAGAGGACATCGTTGACTGCTTCACCCTATGCCACCTGTCACCAAAAATTTGCAGGAACCTCAAAACATACGTAAAGGACAACAGGTTAGAAATTGAGGAATTTAGGGTGAAGAGAAAAGATAAATGAGAAAATAATAAACCCTCTTTCCCATTTTTTTTGAAAAAAAGAAAAGATGTGTTATAATTGCTGGTTAAGAGAAATGCAAACAGCAGCACCTACCAACACATAGGGCACAGCAGAAGGGCAGTTACCCTGGGGCACACCGCAGGCCCTCTGGGAGCACGGAGCACTGCGCTGTGTAGTATTTGCCTCAGCTACTAGGAAACACGGAGTCAAGTTTGCAGCTGACTCACCCAGGTAGGTCCATTTTATACACATTTCTGTGAACTGACGTGCACTGGACTTCATTGTTTTCTCATCTATCTTTTCTCTTCACCCCCAATTCCTCAATTATTTCAAAGTTCCTGCAAATCTGTGGTGACTTGAGGCAAAAAGTAAATCAGTCAATGAGTTAGATATTTTTATGGGATTTACTTAGAGGATGAGAGAAACCTCTTAATATAAATCTTACTAAATTAACCTAACTGAAGGCAAAGCCAGAATGAATTGTCTGATTTAGTGGATTTCATTTGTGAGTATCTTTACCAATTTTCAATTCATTTAGTGAGAATTGACTGCACATCTATTTAGCGCATGACCCTGGTTTGGGGAGAGTCTTCTGGAGATACTGAGAATAACAAGCTGGACAGAGTCCTTGTCTCTTCTGGACCTTCATTTTCGGGTGGAGGAGGTGAGGGAAATGTGCTTTCTAGATGCTGGGAAGTTGGAGATAGAAGCATGTGGGCACTTGAGTCTACTCTCTCTACCCCAATGAGTAGGTGGTCTCGCCAAAAATGAGCCCATCTGAAGGATCAGGAGGACTTGATTTTGTAAGCGGTTCCTTGAACTGCAAATGCCTCTTGAATGGTGACAGAAGCTCTGAGTGTAAGAGAGTGGGAGGGCAGCACTGAGCTTCTCAGCTCTGCAGCAACCTTACCCAGACCACGTCATTGAAAGCTTCTGGGCTCCTCCATATGCTTCCTTCTGTTCTGAGAAGATGGAATCTAGACTCTACTGTACGTGTGTGTTCTCTCCCTGCCAATCCATAGGCCATCAGAAACACTCTACAGGGAAGCAGGCAATAAACCTATAATTAAACAAGTTAATTTAGAGTGATATGTGGTGTAAAGGAAACTGAAACAAGGAAGTGTGACAGAGGGTAATAGGGTAGTCAGAGATCATTCTCAGAAGGCAGTGTTCTGGGCAGAAGAAACAGCCATTGCCAAGACCTGTGACACAACCCATCCGGGGCTGCTTCCAGAACTAAGGAAGGCCTGGAGCAAGGGGGACACAGAGAAGCAAGGCTGTTGGTGAGCTTGACAAGGTTCTCAGGGCCAGATCATGAAGAGTCTTGGGGGTGGTGTAAGCAGTTATTCCAATAGCAATGGCAAGCCACTGGAGGGTGCTAAGCAGGAGTGTGATGTGATCTGATTCATGTTTTAAAAGTTCTCTGTCTCCTTTACTGAGAATGAATTAGCAGCGGAGGAAGGGTAGAGAGTAAGAGTAGAAGCAGAGAGATGAGTTCACGGCTGTCTCTGCAGGCCAGGGGAGAGATCAGGGTGGTGTGGTGGTAGTCCAGATGTTTGGCCAAGTCCTGGCCAGCTGGCTGGGATGTCTCCCCACTATCACTGTTATTGCTCACACTCACTGGGCCGCCACATCTTATTCTATACTGAGCCCCTTAGAGCCAACACTACACACTCTAACAGGTAGTGTAATGGATTTCCATCCTGTAATGTTTTCCTAAGCTAGACCATCATAATTAGACTGTGAGTGTGTCTGGGGCAGATGCTATGCTCACAGCTGGGAATGCTTGCTTAAATTATAGGTCTGGGGAAGGGTTTGGTGGTACGAGAATAAGTGTGTGAGTGTGTGTGTGTGTGTGTGTCAGATCTACCTCAAACTGGCTTCCAAGGGCCCAACTTTCTTTATTCCTGTGATTGGGATGTTAAACACTGGTAATGAGCATCATGGAAACACTCAGACATTCTGGGAAAGTCTTTTTACTCACTGGGCCTCAGTTCCCATAACTGGAAAATGACCATGTTTGATCTGAAAGGCCCTTTCCAGTTCAAATGTGAACAAAGACATCTGTTCTGGACTTGGACCTGCACAGTGTCTGACAGCCTTTGAGAAATCCCCCTTGACATGATGGCGATGATGTGAGTGCCTGCTGCTTGGTGTGTAAATCTGCTTGGTTCTCCTATGGAAGTACAATTCTTTCCCTTAGCTCATTTATACCTTTTCTTTTTCCCCCAACATTCCTCTCTCCACCAATTTTTTCCCCAGATTAATGTAAAGGTAGGTTTACAGCCTAAACCAAATAATTAGGAATAGCAAATGACTGAGGTGTTACTGTGACATTGCAGGAAATAGGTGGCTCCGAGTGGAAGCAAATTGTCCGATGAGGCTGGAGTCCAAATCGGGGACAGAGTCACTGCCTCGTCTCTTCTAGCTTGAAGCAACTTGAGGGCGGCGTCCTTGTTTCTGTATCTGGGACCATGTCGAGCTTACCTGCAGGCACTTAACACCTGTTTATTGTTATCATGGAGACTGGCAAATAATGGAATCCCTCCTGCCACCCAACATGTGGAAAGGTAATTGCTGCTTGGGCTGGTATCAATTCAAACGACACCACTGCAGCTGAGACAAGAGCCCTGCCTTATCTTGAAGTCTCACAGCTACTAGAGGCTGCAGGCCAATGTAGTTTTCTGGTGCTTTTTAACTCAGCAGCAATTTTTCAACAAACACATCAAACTCTTAATGGGGTTTTTGAAAGTAAATCTCCTGTTTGAAGTGAGAAGGAAAGAAAGAAACAGTTATTATTTCATTTCTCTTCTTTAAAAGAAATTCCTTTTAATTTTGGGGAGGGGGTGTTGAATGCGATGGGGATGGAAAAATGACTCTCAAAGCAAATAGTCCCATTGGAGCATCAGCCTCACGCAGCCACTGGTCAGCCCGGGAGCCGTGCAGATAAAATATTAAGCACCAGGGCAGCGACAGTGTGGTTGGCGCAGACACAATCAGATGAGTAGTTAAAGGTCTGGCATTCTTTGGGGAAACAAATGATGGATCAACCCTGCAAAAATAAATAACCTGGCTCTTTAGATCTGTGTGGCAACTCTAAATATTTAATAAACCTGTAAATGTGTGAAGAATTTGTCTTCACCCCGCTCCTAGTCACCTGTGATTTTTGGATGAATTTCTCAAACAAGTCTTTTTAGGGACTTCTGATGTGGGCCATGGATGCAGGAAGCACCGTTTAAAATTCTTGTCCCATCCCTTTCTCAGCACAGTGTTCATCTGAGGCTGTGATAACATGCGACCGTTGGGGAGGCTGGGTTTTGGAGGACAGTGTTGGGGATGGAGGCCATCTGGGACATTGGCATACCTCACAGATATCCATCACAACGTGTATCTGCAGCTGGGAAGCAGTGTGTTGAACCCAAACATGACACAGCTCAGAAAAGTAGCTAGTTCCTTGCTGACAGCTGTTTGTGGCTGTGAGGATTTCCAGGCTGGAAGGCCTGGGATGAAGAGGATGGCAGGGTGGCATCCTGAAGTAGCCTTTGTGGTTACATCATGCTCCACAGGAGGTGGTGGCCCCATTAGAAGATGCTACTCACCATTTAGTGCTAGAAGGCACATGCGTGTGAAAGTAGTGACATGGCTCTGTGTCGTGTGTGAGGAGGAGCAGTTGCTTGTGTGCTCAAGGAGTGCTAGAGATGGGTGGGGGAGGTGGCCAGATTTGCACTGCCTTAGTTGTAGTAAGTTTGTCGGAGGAGGGAACATGGTGGAAGCTGCAGTGAAGATGTATCTCTAAGATTGCCGCTGCTAGATGCCTGCTTCTAGTCGTCGGTGGCTACGGGTAAGTGGCAACTGTCAGCTGATAACTGTTGACTGACGACTGATGGGGGGATGCATAGCGTCAAATGGGCATGACCTGTTTACTGAGGGAATGTCAAAATTTTTAGTCTTATTTGGAGACAATATTGAGTTTAACTGATTTCAGAGATGCTAAAGGCTGCTGATAGAAATTGCCAGGAAGGTGTTTGGTTTGGATTCATCGAAGGGACAAGATGCAAGGTCACTGAGCCTTTTTATGCTCCACTGTCTAAGTAATTAGACAATGGTGCTGAATCATGAATGATTTCATTTATTGAAGTCAATACATATTAATTCAGTGCTTATTATATGTCAAGTCTTATGCTAAGAATGTGAAGATAAGGCCCGAAAGATGTGGTCTTGGCTCAAAAAAGCAGTAGGTCCCTCCAGAACTGTGATCTCACAGACAGGATGATACCTGTTGATAGTTTGTGCAAGTATGTTCTTTGGTAAAGTGCAAAGAGTAGAATATTTATTCAGGGAGAATCGCTATTGTTATCCCTAGAACTTCAGGTCAAGAGAGAAAAATAGGTAAAGACAAGGTTATTTGGAATTTAAAGACCAGTAATTAAACTTAGGAACCAGCAGAAGAAGCAGGCTTTGGTGGTAAAGTCCAGATTATTGCCTTTGTATGTGTGCATCCGGGACCAGGCTTAGCAAGTCCAAACCAGCGTGTGCTAAAGAGAGCAGATGGGGAGGTGGATCCTTCTTCTCTGGTCTTGCTCAACCTTGACAATGCAACAGATGGCCCCTAACAGTCAAATGAAGACAGGTTGGGGCACACAATGGGCCCACCCACTCATCTGTGTGCCCTGGGTTTCCAAATGCCCCAGAGAGGAGGGGAATGCAGGCTGTGGGGGACATGGTTTTCAGGGGCTGATCTTCACATAGAGTAGAAGAGAGGATGGAGTGCGGGTCATGGAGAAGGAGAGGCTGTGGGGAGGCTCTGATGGCTTGCTTTCCTGGAGTGACAGCTGGCAGGCAGCTGTGGAGAGATATTGTGTATGTGTTAACAGCCACAGTGACTGGGTGTTTATTGAATTGCTGTGGATTTTCTGAAAGCAAAGCAAGCATACTAAATTGCTGCAAATTACCAAGGGCTTTCCTAATGTTCGATAAAAATACTGTGAACATTTAAGGACACAGGCTCGGCAAACAGTTCTGAATGTGCTTGTAGGGAAGCTCTTGCTTTGAGAACAAATACGCTGGCTCTTCAATACAAATAAATGGAGTTAGTAGAATGATGATTGCACCAGAGGCTGGACATTACAAATTCAAGCTGGCATCCCTTCCTTTTTCAGTATTTGCTTCCATTCATTTCAAGCTAGGTTCCTCTGCCTGGCCTCTGCCTCTGCCCCTGCCTGCCTTGCCCCTGGAGAGATGATTATTTTGATGTACTGCCTTGTGAGACGTAGTGTACCTCAAATCTGGTTGTAGCTGCTTATCTTCTGGTTCAGAGGTAAAACAAGTGTAGGAGGCTGGGCTAATTTTTAAAGGAAGGAATTTTTAATTGTCTTCCTTAATGGTCCCCAGATTTTGTGACCTTTCTCAGTGTCCTGAAGGCTACCCATCACTGTCAACGAGCAGGACTATCTTGAAGAAGGCAAGACCAGGGGTTTAGACTAGGACACATCTCCTGTTTGGAAATTAAATCCCTCCATGCTCCATACGTGGTTTCCTTAGATTCAACCTAATTTCTTTCTGTCCCTGGGGCTTTGTGGTTTTGCTCATTTTCCTCCCTGCCTTAGGTCATGTTCTTTGGACAGAAATAAACCATAATTTTTTGTCCTAAGGAAAAAAGTATCACGAGATTTGGAGGTTTGTGGCTTCCAGCCTTGTACTGAGAAATACAGGAGAGTTGGGCCTCTGTGAATTAAATTACACCCCAGTTAAAAAATCAAAGGAATAACTGTTTAGGGGCCAAATGCTCTTTGGGTCAGATCAGTTCAAAGCATCAGAAAAATCGTTAGAAATATTTGAAGAGCACAGCAGGTGGCTAGGTTTGCATTTCTTAACCTGTGTCATTTGATGTTTTGGTTCCATAGGGAGGCTATGAGGAATTTCATTGCCTTCCAGCAGTTAAATTGCATTTAGGAATCCTACACTAGCCTGGGTGGTTTGCAACAAAATTTCAAGGAATAAGTACTCTGCCTCCTGTCTGATAGTAGTTATTGTGGCTAACACCATCACCTTCAAGTCTCAGTTTGGAATTCTTTTGTCATGAGATGATCTCATTGAAAACCGAGAAGACTGATATAGTTTTCCAAAGCAGTGAAGGTATACTTGAGCGGTATGCCCAGGCATGGGAGCCAAAGGTATTGCGGTTTCAAGATAGTCTAGGAGATTAGGAGAGAAGACCCAGTACTTTTGGGTTAGACTAGATACTTCCCAAATGAAGATACTAAGTGAGCAAGAAGCAACAGAGGATACAGCTGGGCCAAGGAGGGATAGGACTAGCAAAGGGACAAGGCACAATTGGAAATGAAGAGGAAACCAGAGCCACATATTGCCTATCCACAGCACACCAGCCCAGCCATGATCAGACCGGCAATGTGGGTAAGACAAATAGGAGAAGATAACCAGCGACAGGATAGAAACAACAGATGTTTTCCCTCAAGAACAATTATTGAGCAATAATCACTGGAAGAGGCAGACTCCTGTTGCAAGCAGATGGACTTTATTAGAGCCTTACAAATTGGTGCCCTAAGCTCCATCTGATGATCTTTGAGTCCTTAGCTAGGATTCACTCTTTCCTGATGGGACAAAGGCCTGAATAACCTTCTAGAGGAAGCTAAGTGCATTCTAGAGGTAGCCTTCTTGAAGTATGGCTTCTCTGGGTCGAAGAGGAGCTCTGGGGATGAACCCTAACTTTCCTGGGATGTGATCCCATTCCAGGACTGGGAATCTATGCTGCTGGATGGCTATATTTGTAAAGGTAGTTGCAGAATCAAACATGTGTGTGACCTCCATCTCTCTGAGTGCCACTTTTCTTATCTATAAAGTTAGGGAATTGGATTTCCCTATCTCTCAGGTTCCTCCCATCTCCTAAATTACCAAATTCAATCTCTCATGCGACATGTCAAATTCCTTGGGGCAAAAAATTGAGGGAAGACAATTGTGCAGTGTCCTGTGCACAAAGCTCAAAGACGTGTGTCCCTGGAAAATCCCATCCATCAATCCATCTGTCCATCCATCCATTGGTTCGTTGGCACTTTCAATGATTAACTCATTGATTCAATAAACATCGTTGAGCACTTATAGTATGGCCAAATCCATGATTTTTTAAGTTCTATGGAGGCAAGGACTATGTTCTTCATGTTGACACTATCTTTCCCAAGTGCTTGGCAAATTATAAGTGCTTAAATATTTGCCAAATGAATGAGAAAGATAACTACACTACCTGTTTTACAAGAACAACAGGGTGGCGAGTGGTTCTGCTTCACTCTAGTCCATTTTCCTGATTTCTTGTCAGTTGTACATGTTTCAGTGCTAAATAAATATTTGTTAAAGGAAGGAAGGAATCTGTGCAGCCACAGGTGTTTGTGTTTGTGGTCTTGGCCATGTGCTTGTGTACTGTCTCCTTATGCAGTGTGGTGTAGTGATGAAGGAGCAACGAGTCTGGAGTCAGGGCACCTGGATTCTCCCTCTCATTTTGTTTCTAGCAAGCTGTGCCAGCTTGGATAAATCATGAAGCCTGCTGGACCTCTCTTTTCTCATCCGTGAAGTGAGAAGTCTCTTTTGGCTCCCTCCAGGTTTAAAGTGCATGATGAGAATATGAGGAATAAAAGATGAAGGCAGAGAGAATGCCCTGGAAAATGATAGCTGTTATTATTTGAAAGGCAGGGGCTTGTCTTCTTCATTGCAATATTAAGGAAAGGACTGTATATCATTTGAGTATTCAGTAAATACTTTTGAATTACACTAACAAAATAATTGGGAAGTGTTTACTTATCAGACACTTTTGTAGGGATCGCTATGTGACAGGCACTGTCATATATGCTTTACAACTATTACTGAATTTAATCTTCACAACAACTAAATGAGGTAGGTACTATCATTGGCCCCACTTTATAGAACAGAAAACTGGGACCCAGGAGAGTGAAATCAGCACCCTGTGGTTCCCCAGCCTGAAAGGGGCAGAGCTAGCATTTGAAGCCAGGTGTTCAGGCACTAAAACCTCTGATGTGAACCACCTTGCTATGCTGTGGTATGCTTCAACCATGTTATATTCTACGATGGCTACAACAGAATATGACCCTTGGTTCCTATCATGAGGTTCTCAGAGTCTAATTGGGCACATGAAATATTTAGAGAATGAGAGAGTAGGCAATAAAGCCACAGTGGGAGGTGTAGATCACTGGAGAACAGGAAAGCATATAACAGGTACCTTACTTTTATATAACACTTTTTGCCTTTCTGAGTGTTTTTACATCTGTCATCTCATTTGCTCTCCACAACAGTCGTCATTATTTGTTGAGGGCTCACTATGTGCCAGGCACTGGATGAAGTGCTTCAATTATATTATCTCAACCAGCCTCACAGCAAACCTATTTTACAGGCATCACTTCTATTTTAGTGTCAGAAACCCAATTCCACTGGTTCATGTAAACAAAGTGGAGGAGTTAGGACTGGCTTCAAGCATAGCTGGTTCCAGGGACTCAACCAACGTCACTAGGACTTGGTCTGTTTCTCTTCCCTCTATCCCTCTCCCCTCCTACTGTGGCTCTGGTTTCCTCTATGTTGGCTTCATGCTCAGATGAATTCTTTCCTAAGGGTGGCCCCGGACAGCCTCAGGCTAATGTCATCCTTACTGCAAATGATCACAGCATTTTCAGCAAACATCCTGGAATTGCCCTCTGTGCATGTGGCCTATCCCTGAACTGGTCAGCAGGGCCAGGGGGATGGAATATGTTGATTGGTTGGGCCTGAGTCACAAGACAAGCCCTATACCTCCTGGAAGGAATTGACCCATCAGACCTCAAAGGAAGGTAAAGATGATGTTTTTAGAATAATGGAGGATGGATACTGGGCAGATTCAAAAGTAAAAAGTATATGATGATGATTTTCCCCATTTTGTGGAAGGGGGAACAGGCTCTCAGATGCTGGTGCTTTGACGAGGGCCACACATCTAGAGAGAGCAGAGCAAGGGTTTGTGTGAGGCATGTCTGGTTCTTCTCATCCATTTTAAAGATGGGAAAAGAGAAGCACAGACTGGTTGAATGCCTTCTTGATATATCTAGATAGAGAGAGGGGTTTTACATTCAGGACAGTGCTCTGCAGAATGGCAGCTGACAAAGACAGTCTTGAGACAGAGATCTCCACTGTCTTAAGGAGACTATGTGGGGTAAAAAAATCTGAACAATTGGCATTGCATCCTGTATCAAAACCTGTGACTCAGGCTTTTGAACCACAGCTTCTGGTTGAAAACCCACATGGTCCCTAAATTTGGAGTAGAGTGGTTCCTATTGGGTGGCTTCTTTCATGTTGTTTTTCAAAACATGGCGCAGGGTTGTGGCACGAGGCCCAAGGAAAGGGGGTCTCTGGCTGTGAGTCAGAGGCAGGACACCTGCTAGTGGACCTCCACCAACACCACACACAGAGAATCAGAGTGCTCGGCCCCCTGGGTTGTGCGCAGCTCTCTTTCTTTGCATCTGGTCTTCGGAAGAAGCTAACCTGGTCAAGGACCAGTGTTCAAGAATGATCTCACTGAGAAGTCTACAGGCAGTCTTGCATGGTGGGAAAGCATGGTTGAAGGGATCAGATTGCCCTAGGTCTAAAGATTAGTTTTGTTATTATCAGCTGTGTGGCCTTGGGTGTCTTAGCTAACCCCTCTGTGGCAATTTCCCCATCTGTGAGATGGAACTTGTAGGGCAGACTTCCTTATTCAAGAGACGGGTGTCCTTAGACTGAGATCAGAACACAGTTGTGGAAAAAGCCCCTCACCAAACACAGGGTTCCCCAGCTAAGAAGGAAATGGACAACTCACCAGTTCTAAGCAGTAATGATACCGAGCCAAGGGGGCTTGCCGCCTGATGAGTTAAATAAGACTCTACACCAGTGGAAGTTGTCTCACAAAGTGAAGTGTATTTGCAGCAAATAGGAGGCCATGAGGAATCACTTCCAAAGTCATGGTGTCCCTGAAGAAAGGAAAGCAGGAACTTTTATTTGGTTGGGGAATGAATATTCAAAAGGGAGAGGCGGGTATTCGCTTGCACAGGCTCAGTTGGAGAACATGCTTCCACATAATGCCTAAGCTCCTCCTAGAGAAATCTTTGCATTAAAAATAAGGCAGGGGTGACGTCAGCGTCATGGCAGAGTCAGTTTCCCGTAAACTCTTCCCCCAATAAGATACAACAAAAGGAACAGTCACAGACCAAAAACGGACTCCTAGACAGTGAAAAGCAAGATCAGAAAGATCCACACTGCCACACATCTGAGAGTGGAACGTGCTGGGCTCCCAGAGGAAGTGGGGAGAGGTAAGGAGAACTCCTCTCCCTCCCCATCAGATCAGCCATCCCGGTCCACGTGGCTCCAAAAGAGGGGGGAGGGGCGGCCCTCTGCAGGGAAACTGTAGCTCTTCGGGCTCTCTCAGCCAGTGGGAAACTCCCACACAGAGGACTCAGAACTGCTACAGGGGTACCATCAACATCTGAGCACCCCAGGAGAGCAGATAACGAGGGGTGAACGAGAATCCCCCCACACCAGGGACCCAGCGGGCAAAAGAGAGAGCCCCCCCCCACGCTGCATGCCAGACACTGCAGCTCAGCTGACCAGACCAGACCAAGTGGCCGGCAGATCACAGCCAGCAGCTGGGGCAGAGGGCAGAGGGCTCGGATTACACAGCCCTTAACCCCCACATGGTGGCGGTGGGTGGAAATTGCAACCAGATATTTCCAGGATGAGGAAAAACAAAGCCAATACAGAAACCACAATGCAAAGTTACATGAAATCACCAGACCAGAAGGAAAATGACAAGCACCCAGAAAGCAACCCTGAAGACACAGAAATCCATAACCTAAACAACAAAGATTTCAAAATAGCTGTCATAAAAAACTCAATGAAATATGAGATAACACAAACAATTCAATGAGGTTAGGAGTTTCTTCACAAACGAGATTGAAATCATAAAGAAAAACCAATCAGTCCTGATGGAGATGAAGAACACAATGGAGGAGTTAAAGGAGAATCTGGAGTCTTTAAAGAACAGAGCTGACAATATGGAGGAAAGAATTAGCATTATAGAGGATAGGAATACAGATATGCTGCAGATGGAAGAGGAGAGAGAACTAAGACTAAAAAGAAATGAAGAAAGTCTCCGAGAAATATCTGACTCTATTAGGAAATGTAACACAAGAATTATAGGTATTCCCGAGGGAGAAGAGAGGGAACGAGGAACAGAGAGCCTGTTCAAGGAAATAATAGCTGAGAACTTCCCAAATCTGGGGAAGGAGCAGGAAATACCAGTAAGTGAAGCCAATAGGTCACCTAAATATGTCAACAGGCAAAGGCCCACTCCATGACATGTAGTGGTAAGGCTGGCTAAAGTCAATGACAAAGAAACAATATTAAAGACAGCTAGGGCCGGCTCCGTGGCTTAGCGGTTAAGTGCGCGCGCTCTGATGCTGGCGGCCCGGGTTCGGATCCCGGGGGCGCCCCGAGGCACCACTTCTCCGTCCAACGCGAGGCCGAGTCCCACGTACAGCAACTAGAAGGATGTGAACCTGTGACATACAACTATCTACTGGGGCTTTGGGGGGAAAAAATGAATAAATAAAATCTTTAAAGACAGCTAGACAAAAACAAAAAATAACTTACAAAGGAACACACATCAGTCTCTCAGCAGATTTCTCAACAGAAACTTTACAGGTGAGGAGAGACTGGAATGATATATTCAAAATACTGAAAGACAAAAACTTTCAGCCAAGAATACTCTATCCAGCAAAAATATCCTTCAAATATGATGGAGAAATAGTAACTTTCCCAGATAAACAAAAGCTAAGGGAGTTTATGGCCATGAGACTCCCCCTACAAGAAATACTCAAGAAGGCCCTTAGGCCTGAAAAAAAGAAAAGAAAGAGAATACAAAGCTTGGAGCAAGGAGAAAAATAGGTAGACAAAATCAGAAAAATAGTAGATCTTTACTGGAATAAGTTAGCAAACACTTGAATACCAAAATCAAAGATCAAAGGAAGGAATTCACCAAAAATAAATATAACCTCATCACTGTAAACACACACCCACAACATAAGACAGAATAAGGTATAACAAGAATGACTTAGAAGGGGAAGAGGAAAGTGATTGAATTGACTTAGTATAAGGAAATAAGAGGCCATCAGATAATGGACTATCTCATACACAAGATTTTTTACATGAACCTCAAAGTAACCACTAAACAAATAATAAAAACAAAATCACATATGATAAACAAAGAGAAAACTAGAAGAGTCATAAGACAGAACAACTAAACTGAATTGGCAGTCCGAAACAAATGGGACAAGAAACAAAGTAAATGCAAAAGAACTGGAAAATAAGTGACAAAACAGCAACGTTAAGCCCTCATATATCAGTAATTACCCTAAATGCAAATGGATTGAACTCCCCAATCAAAAGATAGAGAGTGGCAGGATGGATTAAAAAGCAAGACCCAACAATATGCTGCCTCCAGGAAACACATCTCAGCTCTAAAGACAAGCACAGGCTCAGAGTGAAAGGATGGAAGACAATACTCCAAGCTAATGGCAAACAAAAGAAAGCAGGTGTTGCCACACTCATATCAGGCAAAGTAGACTTCAAGATCAAACAGGTTAAGAAAGACAAAGAAGAGAAATATATAATGATAAAAGGGACACTCCACCAAGAAGACATATCACTTATAAATATATATGCACCCAACATAGGAGCAACAAAGTACATAAAGCAACTATTAACAAACCTAAAAGGAGGCATTAACAACAACACAATAATAGTAGGGGATCTTAATACCCTACTTACATCAATGGATAGATCATCCGTCAATAAAGAAATAGTGGACTTAAATGAAAAACTGGATGAGATGGACCTAGTAGACATATACAGAGCACTCCATCCAAAAACAGCTGACTACACATTCTTCTCAAGCACACATGGAACATTCTCAAGGTTAGACCATATGTTGGGAAACAAAGCAAGCCTGAATAAATTTAAGAAGATTGGAATCATAACAAGAATCTTTTCAGACCATAATGCTATGAAACTGGAAATCAACCACCAAAAAAAAAAAAAAAAACTTGGAAAGTGACAAAAATGTGGAGATTAAACAACATGCTACTGAACAACCAATGAGTCATTGATGAAATTAAAGGACAAATCAAAAACTATCTGGAAAAAAATGAAAATGAAAATATGCCATACCAAATCATATGGGATGCAGCAAAAGCGGTCCTGAGAGGGAAACTCATAGCGATACAAGCCCACCTTAACAAACAAGAAAAAGCCCTAATAGGCAACCTTAAACTACACATAACAGAACTAGAAAAAGAAGAACAAACAAAGCCCAAAGTCAGCAGAAGGAGAGAAATAATAAAAATCAGAGCAGAAGTAAATGAAATTGAGACTAAAAAAAAAAAAAAAGTAGAAAGGATTAATGAAATAAAGAGCTGGTTCTTTGAGAAGATAAATAAAATTGACAAACCCTTAGCCAGACTTACTAAGAAAAAAAGAGAAAAGGTTCAAGTAAATAAAATTAGAAACGAAAGAGGAGAAATTACAATGGATACCATGAAATACAAAGGATTATAAGAGAATACTATGATAAATTATATGCCAACAAATTGGACAATCTAGAAGAAATGGATAAATTCTTAGATTCATACAACCTCCCACAACTGAACCAAGAAGAAATGGAGAATCTGAATAGATCAATCACAAAGAAAGAGATTGAAATAGTAATCAAAAACCTCCCAAAAAATAAAAGTCCAGGACCAGATGGCTTCTCTGGTGAATTTTACCAAACATTCAAAGAAGATTTAATACCCATCCTTCTCAAACTATTCCAAAAAGTAGAGGAAGATGGAACACTTCCTAAATCATTCTATGAGGCCAACATCACCCTGATACCAAAACCAGACAAAGACAGTACAAAGAAAGAAAATTACAGGCCAATATCGCTGATGAACATTGATGCAAAAATCCTCAACAAAATATTGGCAAACCGAATACAACAATACATTAAAAAGATCATACACCATGATCAAGTGGGATTTATACCAGGGACGCAGGGATGGTTCAACAACAAAAAAACAAACCCAATCAAAAAATGGGCAGAGGAAATGAACAGACACTTCTCCAAAGAAGATATACAGATAGGCACACGAAAAGATGTTCAACATCACTAATCATCAGGAAAATGCAAATCAAAACAAAACTAAGATATCACCTCACGCCCGTTAGAATGGCTATAATCACCAAGACAAAAAACAACAAATGTTGGAGAGGATGTGGAGAAACAGGAACCCTCATACACAGCTGGTGGGAATGCAAACTGGTGCAACCTGTGTGGAAAATGGATGGAGATTCCTCAAAGAATTAAAAATAGAAATACCCTATGATCCATCTATCCCACTACTGGGAATCTATCCAATGAACCTGAAATCAACAATCCAAAGAGGCTTATGCACCCCTATGTTCATTGCAGCATTATTCACCATAGCCAAGAAGTGGAAGCAACCCAAGTGTCCCTCGACTGATGATTGGATCAAGAAGACGTGGTGTATATATATATACAACGGAATACTACTCAGCCATAAAAAAGACAAAATCGTCCCATTTGCAACAACATGGATGGGCCTGGAGGGTATTATGTTAAGTGAAATAAGCCAGAAAGAGAAAGACAAACACTGTATGATCTTACTCATATGTGGAATATAAACCAACATATGGACAGAGAAAACTGGATTGTGGTTACCAGGGACAATGGGGGTAGGGGGTGGGCACAAGGGGTGAAGGGAGACATATATATATGGTGATGGACAAACAAAAATGTACAACCCAAAATTTCACAATGTTATAAACTATTAAAACATCAATGAAGAAAAAAAAAAGGAAAACTTTAAAACAAAAAAATAAGGCAAAGGTCATGAGTATAGCTCTTGTGGTGAGGTTTCGTCAGTTTCAGGATGGCTGGTGGTTACATCTCCTTAACACTCAAAAGGAAAAGAAACAACTTGGAAAAACAGTTAATTGCTTGCAAGCCCACCTTTGAGTTTCTCGAGGCCCCTAGGCGATGACAGTAGTCCTAGAGAAAGTGTGCTCAGAGAGCTGGCTCCTGTGTTGCCCTTCATGCCTGTGGGTGCATGTGACCGTGCCTGTGAAAGGTAGGCAAACACTCTCCTTGGTTCCTACCTCCCACACATACAATGACAACATGTCCTCCTAGCTCTGTCCCTTCAGGTCCTCTGCCCAGTGCCCTGAGTTCTGTGAGCGTAAGCTTGCCTATAGCTTACCCCCGCCCTCCTTGCCTTTCACCTAAAGACCAGAATTTAAACCCTGGGGGACAGGGTGGAGATCCTGATATTACTGACCCGGGTTCCCATCTCTGCATCTCAACTGGGTGCACATGAGCAAATCTATACATTCTCAGCCTCAGTTTTCTGGCTTGTTCTTATAAAGAATAAATCAGATAACATTTGCAAGTGCTTAGCTGATTATTTTGTCATAACAGAGACTGATAGTGTGACTCTTGAGGCCTGAGGCCTCCATGTCACTTTTTTCCCCTGACAGGCCCAGGAGAACCCGCCTCTGTGTGTCCTGAGGGGCATCAACCTGGCCCCTCCCAGGGCTGAGTGTGGGTAGGTCCCTGCATGGCCGCACTCTGTTCCAGCTGTCTGGGTTTCCATCTCACCTGCCTCTATTCATTGCCTTCTAATCTCCTTCCAACCCCCCGGTCAGTCCTGCTCTGTCTGTTATTCTTCAGGTATTCTCTCTCTAGCCTCTCACCTACCTCTGTTCTATCTGGTCCTAAGAGCTATTTGTAGCCTGACAGATAGGAAAGGATCCTCATCAGAGCGAGTTCCCAGTTCTGCACAAGGCAGCCCCCTCCCTCCATTCCAGGGGATTTGGGAAAAGGGAAATCTGTTCTGTGTCACATTCTTCCCCAGCCTGCCCATGTGTAGGGGCTTTCCTGCCGTTCACTTTCCGCCTATTAGCGTGTCTTCCCCTGACTCCCGCTTTATGCCTCTCCCTGCTTTTCCACATGCTTCCCAATCCTTCCTCCCAATCTCTTCCCAAGTGTCCTTCCTAGCATCTGGGGTAATCCCCTCCTCCCTCTCCCTCAACCAAATGCTCTTCTGCACCTCTCTTCTCTAGTAGGATGTCGCTGAGTGTAGGAGAGGGAGGAGAGCTTTCATAGTCCTCTAAACCCACCCCACCATCGGCTCCAGGCTTGGGGTCTCGATATGGGGAGAAGGTAACATGCTGTATTTTTTTTGTTCTAGTTCTCAGGTAAGACATTCCCTTTCCCATGCCAAACTTCCCACTTGCACACTGCCATTGCAAAGTGGGTAAAATGAAATTCTTCACCAGCACAGCACACTGTTGACCCCACTTTAACCTTTGTTAGTAAGAGCATTGTGTCAGCAGCTCAGGTCCTCATGTGCTGATCAAGCAGGCCTGGTCCTGGCCTCGGTGTGGGTGTGTGGTGCTGAGAATGTGGCTCTGGATGAGAGGACCCGGACCTTATCCCCAGGTCTTGCTTGTGACACCAAGGCAGGCAGAACCTCAGCTCCCTCATCTGTAAAAGAGGAATGGAACCCAGGCTGAAGGGGGGTTGGAGGGTCTACTGTACATTATATGAAAATGCCTTATACGATACAGAGAATAATACAAATGGTAGGGTTTTTTTTATTGTGGTAAAAGATACACAATATAAAATTTATCATTTTAACCATATTAAGGTGTGCAATTCAGTGGCATTAAGTACCTTCACAATGTTGTGAAACTATTACCACAATCTAGTTCCAGAAAATTTCCATCACCCCAAACAGAAACCCATCCCCATTTCCTGCTCCCCCCAGCCCCTGGCAACCACTAATCTATCTTCTGTCACTATGAATTTGCCTATTCTGGATATCCCATATAAATAGAATCATACAATATGTGGACTTTTGTATCTGGCTCCTTTCACTTAGTATACTGTTTTCAAGGTTCATTCATATTGTAGCATAGATCAGTGCTTCATTCCTTTTTATGGATGAAGAGTATTCCACTTTGTGGCTATATAACATTTTACTTATAAAACGGTAATTTTAATTTGAAATGTCATCCAGAGACTAATAACCATAATGGAGAAGAGGTGATTCAAAACTGGGGAACAGGGATGATTAACCCGGAGAAAAGGAGTCCTGAGACCACCTTTGAAACACCTCAGAAGCTCTCATGGAAGAACTAGACCTATTTCCTGTGCCTCCTGCTGGAAAGACCAGGACCAATGAGAGAAAATTTTTGACTCATTTCTGATAGGCTTGAGAAAACCTGGTAGGACTAGGGAGCGGTGATTTGGGGGCCTTGGAGCCATTGAGAACAGTGATCTGAGACGGAATGGCACCTAGAAGCTGTCAAGCCAGAACTGAGGAACAGCCACAGGAGTCTGACGGGAGGTGGGTGTGAAGCGAAGCCCTGGGCTGGAGCTGGGGCAAGTGCAAGAGGTCATAGTGTGTAGAGAGGCTGCGGTCAGAGTAGAAGAGGAAAGGGGCTCAGGACCCAGGCCAGGAACAAAACTTGGGAGCTGGTCATCAGGGCTTAACAGCTCATGAAATCTCAAGAGCATGTTCTTCCTCTCCACCCTGGCTGTCACTATGCTAGTTCATCTCCTACAGCTTTCTTACAAGTTCCCTGGCCCCAGTTCTTCTCCTGACTCCCCACATGTCATTCTTGTCCCTTGTTCCCCCTTTGACTTGCCAACTTTTAGATCAAGTTTCAGCTTAGACGTTACTTCTCCCAGGAAACCTTTCCTGACCTGTATCCCCATAACCCACAAAAATATCTCAGCTGGCATCTCACCTATGTGTCCCTATAGGTCTCTTCACGTCTTCTGTCGAAGCTCTAGACTGAGTGCCTGTTGGCTGGTGTGTGTCTCTGCAGGACTATATTCTGGGAGGACAGGAAACAGTATGTCTTGTTCATCATCATAGACCAGTGCCTGGTGCATGGCAGGCGAACTGCACATATTTGATGAATGAATGATTGAAGATATGAATGAATGAGGCTGGTGGAGATAGCAGTTAAAGTGAGGCAGGCTTGAGCTTATTTTTCTAACAAATAACCATGGAATAAAACACTTTGTGGAGAAGTGAGGTCTCCCACATCAGAGGAGTTCCACGAGAAGTTTAGATGACCACTTATGTGGTATGTTGTAGGAGGATTTGAGCCAGTTAAGGGAATGGACTAGATGACCTCTGAAACCCCATCCAGCTCAAATCTTCTGTGGTTTGATGACTCCAGCTCCTTGCCCTTTGCCTGGGCCATTTCTCACACCAGCTGAAACCTCGTGGGGCCCAGGTGTGGCACAGATGCTAGCCAGGATTCTTCAATCTTGCAGGTGCTGCACTTTATAGGATTTAATCTAGTAATGCATTGTCTATACAGCCTTTTCATTAATCACCCCTCCTGATGTGAAAGCCTGGAGCAGAGGCCAGGGAGGTGATAGAGAAGAGGGATGAGAGGAATCTGACTTCTGAAGCAGTGCTGTCCGGAGCCAGAAGAGCGTAAGAGCTGTGAGTAGCATGGACAATGCTGGAATGGTGAGGGCTGAAGAACAGAACTGTGGGCTGGTGAGGGACTGCACAGAGATTTCACTGTTTCCCTCTTGGTGGAAGCACAAGTTCAAAACTTATGATTCCAAATAATTTCTCCACCAACTTCCCCCAAAGTCTTGACCCTTGTTCTTCCTAAAGGCAGCAAAATCCACTCAACTCCTTCATTGGAATAGTGTTGGAATAGTGCTCTACATCCAACTAGTTCAAAGTACTTTCACCTCCAAAGGCTACTATCCTCTCAATTCCCTTGGTGTAGATGGGGACATTATCAGAGCACCCCTTTTATAGAAAGAGAAACTGAGGCACAGAGAAGTGATACCAGTTGTCTGGAAACCGGCCCCCTTCTGGTGAGCTATTAGCGGAAGTCAAAGGGCGAAGAGAGCAGGATTAGAACCCACGTAGAAGTTGGGGTATGGTGGTAGAGCGATGGGATGGGGAGGCAGTAGATATGGCAGAAGAGTCTTGGGATCTGATTACTCTTACTTATTTCCTGCCAGGTGCCCGGAGCCTATTTGGTTTTGTTTTTCAGGAATATTTTTACTTTAGTTTCCTTCTACAGAGTTTCTTGCCACTCCCCTGTGAGTGAAGCCTCACAGCGGCCATTCTATCGGCGACCCTTTTATGCTGAAAACCACCGTGTGCACAGTGAGCTGTTTTCTTTTTGTGGGCCACTCCTCTCCGAGTTTTTCCTGTGTGCAGAGGCCCTTCATCGGAGGAGCTGCCCCCAACACACAGGCCTGCTCCCTGTATCATGTTCTTTCTTTGCTCCTCCCTTTGGACCACAAAAATTAAGAACTGTAGTAAAACACATAAATGTGCACAGACACAAGCTCACGAAAAGGAGCACAAATTAAATGCCACCCAACAAGAGTAGGGGGCAGAGCAGAGATGGGGGGATAAAATGCAGATCAGACAAACAGGAGAGAGAGTGCGGAGCAGGAATGCACTTGGCAGTGAGGTTTCTGGGAACAGATGCATCACATGTTGGTGAAATAATTGTGCCCTCCTGATGCATCCTCCACCTCATTCTGGCCTGCCGCGCCAAGCTGGCCATCCTCTGCTAGCTGTTGCAGTATTTTCATTCTCTGGTGGGAGCCCTCACTCACCGAGGTGGAGAGGCCTAGATTAACTAGCGCAGATCTCTTTCATGCAGACAGCAGCTCGAGGGAGAAGGCCAGAGCTATTTAGGGATGAAGATGGCCAGTGCTGCACTGACCTCTGCTCCTCTTGCCACACCCTCACCTGCCGCCCACAGCCCACGCCCAGGTGCTGCCGTGCGTGCACACTCATACGCCCTCTCTCCCCACTTGCCAATGCAAAACTCCATCTCTTTTCTTCTTTCCTGGGGTAATTTCAAAGGCCCTGGAAATGAGACCTTTTGGAGGAAATGGCACACCTCATTGGAAAACAGGGTGTGATGATTGAGGCCGTAGTTGGATTAAGTGGGCAGAAGTTGGGATCTTTCCAGCCTGGGGGCCTCTGACGTAAACTAAACATTTCCTGTAAGCTGTCAAACGTGAGGGAAGGAGAGAGGCTGGGGCAGGCAGGGAGGGCAAGGGCGGCCCCCTCTGTCCTCTGACCTCCACCAGGCACAGAAGCATTGTCAGCCCTTTAGTCCCCTCCATTCTCTTCTTAATAACTTTGCCCTGTGGACAGGTCTGGGTGGTTCAGGGCTTCCCCCTTTTCAGCACAAATGTGTCCATCTGGGGTGCTTAGCAGGGGGCTCCCCACATTGCTCAGCTCATTAAAAGAGAGCCTTACCTTGGAGTGGCACAGGTAATGAGCACCGCGGGGCGCCTGCCGGCCCTAATAAGATGGAATGAACCGAGGGGGAATAACCTGGTGGTGTTAGTTCACTCTGCAGAGATGCTAGGAATCGCCTCTTACACCCTGTGCCGGGAATCTGAAACACACTCCTCTCTCAGGAGGAGCACTGCCTGGGGAGGAGGGTGCCTAGAGAGGCTGAGCTGGAAAAGACAAGCACGGCTGCAGAGTGGGGCCTGTGGCTGGGGGCTGCAGCCCAGCTCTCTGCTGGGAGGAGGCCAGTTTTCTTCCCAGGACATGCCTCAGAATGCTGGGATGAATTGTAACCCTGCAGACCAGGAGTCCCCATCTCTAACAGTCCTGGCTGTGCCAGGGTTGGCAGGGAGGGCAGAAGGCAGCTAAGCCTCTTGGGGCTGTGGTGCACTTGGTGATACAAGGGTGCCTTGGGGATGCCCAGGTTGAAATTTCTGACATTTGGCTTGCTGATTCTGATCCTAATTCAAGTGTCTTTTGGCCACAGGAGGAGGTGGAAAGAACAGAAAGAACGCAGACCTGCAGCACTAAGGACATCACCATTCAAAATTCGCATGTGCCTGCTCGATGCCAGGCAGTGTGCTGGGTGCTGCCAATAGAACAGAGACATGAATAAGACATGTCCTCTGCCCTTCAATGGTTCACAGGCTGTAAGAGAGATGAGCAGGCAACTAGCTCCAACATGGTCCCAGGCCCAAAGGTAGAGAGGGGTCAACTGAGTCTGCGTGGTGGAAGGGGTGGGGGGAGCTTCAGGGAAGTCTTTACAGCAGGAGCACGTTTCTTTCCTTCTTTGTCCTGCATCGGCTGCTGCATCAAACCAGTCAGAGGATCAGAGAGTCCGCATCAGAGAGGGATCCAGTGACCCAGCGGTTCCTGAACACTGTGATTCATCTTGGGTCCATGTTAAAAATACAGATTACCAAGCCTGTACCTGAGACTGACTGAATGAGAATTTCCCCAGCACCTGGGTGCCTGCATTTAGATATACATCCCAGGTGATTCTGGTAATTAGCTAAATTTGAGATATACTGAAGTAGACCAATCTCTTCCTTTATAGAGGAGGCAACTTAGACTCCAAGATGGGGGTGTGCAAAGACTGGTTCAAGACAGTGAGCTGGTATCAGGGTAGTGCCAGGCTCTGAGCTCAGATTCGGTGTTTCCAAATTCAGTGCTCTTTTCACTAAGGAGACTGCATATGATGATTCACACAGCAGGGAGGAGCTAAGAAACACACTGTGGGCACCCCACAACACACACCATTCTGTGTTAGGGCAAAGTCTTCTGTGGGACTTCAGAAGAATATTCAGAAAAGGAGGGTTGGGGTGTTCAGCAAGTTCCCACTGCTAGCTGGCTCTGGCTAGCTACATCCGCTGTTAACCCCTCCTGCTCCAGACTGCAGCTCACCTCTTTCCTGGAAGGGCATGTGTTCCTACTTGGAAGCTAGCAAAATGCCAGACAAACTAGTGGGTTCCTCATATCCTAAACACAGATGGTGGTATTTAGGAGGGAACAAAGCCTTACCACAGAAAGTTGCCAAACTCTTGTTTCCAGAGACAACGCTGTAAAAAGTCACGGAACAGGACAAGTGTAACTTTAGGGCATAATAGCTTTCTTGAAAGAGCACTAGATGCCTTTTCAATCCTGGGGTGATGCTTTTCATAAAATCTTTCACTTGTCGAGCAAGGAGCTGCTGTTGCTTGCTAGGATGCGGCCTTGGCTTACCAGCCATCTTGTATTCAATATGAGAAAAAAAAAATGTGTTTCCACAAAGTGTGCATCCTGTTACATCCAAGCTGAGAAGCCTTCAGTGGTTTTCCAAGGCAAATGGTTCAGTTTTAAATCTCAGCCTGGATCTCAAGCCTTGGGTAGGCTGGCCCCATCCCACCCAGCTGCCACGCGTCTCCTGCTGTGCTGCCTGTGTGCACAGCTCTTCCACACCCGGTCCTCCTCTGCTCCCATGAGGGCTCTCTGAGGTAAGTAAGGGGGTATTGCAGGTAATATTTTTATTTAGCAGGTGAGGCAAAGGGCTCAGAGAGGTTAAGTGACTCTTGTGCTAATACTCGTTGTGTAGGTGGTAAATTTGAGACTCATACCGGGGTATCCAGATTCTAAATCCTTCTCTCTTGATGCTTCTAAATCTGATCAGGCCACTGCATCCCTCCAGGTTCGTTCCTACCTCTGAGCCTTTGCAAATGTATTCTTCCTCTGGATTGCCTTCCTTTTCTTAAACTTTTCCTGCCTTTCAAAATGTAGCTTGAAACTCCTCCGAGAAGCCTTTCCTAATTACTCTAGCTGTCCATCCTCTCTGAACCTGAATGACACTATTTAGTGCTTAACTATGTTCCATCATATTGTTGCTAATCGTCTAACATGTATCATTTTTCTCAGCACATCTAGTTCATAAATTTCATGATGGCGGGCACTTCATGATTCTTTGATCATACCCAGCCCAATAATAAACACAGAGTTTAAAACTTTTTGTTGAAAATCTGCGTGGAGAAAGCCAATGGCATTTATCTTCCTAAGAGAATTAACGACAATGACCCCATTTAGCATATCTCAATGTGTTTGGTTTCTCCCCATCTTATTAGTGTAGAGACAGAAGCTATCTGGATCGGAAAAAGCATCCAGCTGTTCAGAGCAGCTGGAAGCCAAGTAAGGGTTATTTTGGGATGAGTTATTTCTTGCTTCTTAAGTCCTTTCAAATAATATTGTCTGGGATGGTGCTGTTTGATGGACAGGACTCCCCTCACTCCCACAAAACTGAGATAGAGAAATTACAGAGAAAGGCCAGGGATGGGTTAAGAAGAACAGGAAGCAAGCTCACTCAGCTTTGGTGGCCAGATGTGTTAGGAGCTCTTGCTTGGTCCCTGTCGCTGCTTCTGTCCAACACCCGTTCCTAGGGCCAGGGAGGGACAGCGAATGGCTCCAGAGCCTGCAGCCTTCTAAACTTGCTGTTATCCAACACTTCGTGCATTTGGGGATCTACTATTTGCTTATTCCTTACTTTGTCCCTGCCTTTAAGGGTGTCACATTTCCAATGTGGATATAGAAAAGAAACATGCATATAAATAAATGAGGTAACTGCAGTTGGATAAGTGCTTGGAGGGAAATAATTTAGGTGCTGGGAATAGTGGAGGGCAGGGGATGGGTGGGCAGTGAGGTGGTCAGGGAAGGCACCCTGAGGAGATTAAACTGAGACCTGAGGGAGGAAAAGCCAGCCAGGCAAAGAGCTGGGGAAGGGCATTAGGGGAAAAGGCTTGTTAGCCCCTGTGGCAGATGCTTGAGAAACCTGGGTGAGAACAGAGGGAGGCCAAAGTGCTGAGAGCTGAGTGAGCAGGGCACAGTGCAGGAGGCACCCATGAGATGCAGTAAACCTTGTCCAGAGAGAGGTTTTCACTGGAGTAGTGGTGGCAGAGGGTGTGGGGTGAAGAGGAGGGAAGGATGGATTCAGGAGCTCGCGTTGGGGCATGTGTTGAAGGATGAGTAGCCAGGCCTGTGGTGGATTGGGTCTGGGGCCCTGGGGAAGGGAGGAATCGAGGATGAACCCCAGGTTTCTAACATTGGTAGAAGAATACTGGGCAATAATAAATCAGGTGTGTGTGTGGGTGGCTGGGGGTGGTGTACATCAAGAGCTCTGGTCTGGAAGCTTCAACATCAAGCAGACAATGATGGCTGTCAGTTATGTACTCACCCACTACCTACTGTGCACCCATCATGTGTCAGGCACTGTTGTAGGCACTGGGGATACAGCAGGAAGCAAAACAGACAAGACTCCTCTCCCTCATGGAGCACAGTCTAGAAGGCAACATGCAAGATGAGTAAATAAGTATACAGCATGCTAGAAAGCGAGGAGTGTCTGGGAGAAAGTAAAGCAGAGAAGAGAAACATACAGAGGTTGAAGTTTTAGATAGGATGTCCAGAGAAGTCCTTACTGATGGTAAAACTTAAGCAAAGGCTTCAAGGAGCTGAGCAGATTTTGGAGGAAGGCCTACAAGACAGGGGAAACTGTAACTGCATGGGTCTGAAGACAGGAAAACGCCTGTGGTGACCCAGAGCAGAGAGATGGCCAGTGTGATGGAGCAGCGTGAATGGGGCTGAGAACACGAGAAGTCACAAAGGTAAGGAGAGGGAAGACCGTCTCGGCTTGGAAGGTCAGAGCAAGGCCTCAGGATGTCCCCTGGACTTAGTTGGGAACTCAATGGAGGGTTTCAGCAAAGAACTGAAATGATCTGGCCTCTGTAATGTCCCTCTGATAGCTGTACTGAGGACAGACCGTAGACTGACAGGACAGGGCAGGAAGTAGGACCAGTAGCTTTTGTCATAATCCCAGTGTGGATGGATCATGGGGGCTCGCACTAGAGTGGTGGCAGTGGAGTCGAGAGGAGGGCAGATTCTCCGTATATGTTAAAGGGATGATGACTGCGTTTGCTAATGGATCAGATGTGGGATAAGGAACAGGGAAATGTCAAGAGTGACGCCAACGTTTCTGATGAAGTTGCATTAACCAATTGGGAAGAAAGCAGGAAGAACAGGTTTGGTTATATCAAGAGCACAGTTCTAAGCATATTAGGTTTCAGATGTCCATTAGACATCCTTATGGGAATGTTTACCAGTCAGTATGATATATGAGTTGAATTTGGGGCAAAGGCCTTGGCTAGAGATACAAATCTGGGCATTATTAGCACATAGATGGTATTGAAAACCGGCGACTAGATGTTGAAACCTAGGCAGTGGGAAGAGATAGAGAAGAAGTCTAAACTCCAAGCCTTGGGGCACTCTAGAGTTTGGAGATGAGGTGAGATGGAGCCAAGGGTGGAAAGTGAGAAGGGATGGTCAAAATTTGTTGGAAACCAGGTGGATGTGTGACCCAGGGAGCCATGCTAAGGAAGTGTTTAAGGAGGAAAAAGTGCCCAACAGTGTTACTGGTGATAATTAACAAAATGAGGACTAAAAATTGACCTTGGCTTTAGCGACATGAGTGATACTGGTCGCCCTAACAAGAGCAGTGCTGGTGAAAATGTGGGAGTGGACACTGAGGTAGAATAATTTCAAGAGTGAATGGGAGGAGATGCATTTGCAACAATAGGAGTAGACAAGTTTTTAAAGAAACTTTGCTCTAGGGAAAGAGAGAAATGAGGGATAGCTAAAGGAGGAAGCATGGTTGAGAGATTTTTTTAAAATAGCAAAAACAACAGAATGTTTGTATGTTGGTAAAAAAGATCCAGTTGAGTGAGAAAAATTGATACTGCAAGAGAGAGGAAAATTGCTAGAGCATTGTCCTTGAAAAGATGAGGAGGAATGGGATCAAATGAACAAGTGGAAGGCTGGCCTTAGATATGAGCTCAGTCACTCACAGTGATAGAAGAGAAGGGAACGTTACGTGTACAAATGCCGGAAGGCGGATAGATGTGTGGTGGGAGCCTGCAGATACTCTTTTCATATTATTTCAATTTTCTCAATTAAGTAGAAACTCATCGGCTGAGAGTGGGGATTGGTGGGGAGCCATCCAACATTAACGATGAGATTACAGGACATAGCCATCTAGCAGAGGAGGAGAGTGTGAGTGTGTGCCCCAGTTATGAATGCCAGACAGCATCACAGCCCCCCTAAGCTTATTGATCACGAACTAAAGCAAGCCAGCATGTTTGCGTGTTTTTCTTTTAAACTTGCCCAGCTATGCAGGTGCAGTCCAATCTGGTCGGGCAAAACTAGATAGTGATTGGGCTGAGTATAAGAAAGTAAGTGGTAGTAGTGGGAAGGAGGGTGAGAGCACTTAGAGTGAAGGTGAGAGTACAGCATATGATTGACATGGGATCTAAGCTGGAGACATGGGCAAGTCTGGGACAGGGACAGCTTGTAGAATCAATGCATCAAAAATTTTGGGGGAGAGGGTAGAATGAGTGCTGGAGTTGGGCTACTTGAGGAAGTGGACTTGAAATACAGGAGGTGTGGTCAGAATAGGTGATGTTTGAAATTATGCTTTCAGAGAGACTGAATCTTTTGGTAATGACAAGATCAAGGGCGTGATCATGAGGGTGACTGGATAAATTAAGCAAGAGGAAACCTCCATGGGGGAATGGAGGTGAGGGTATTTGAAGCATTGTTATTTGTTAAATCACCACAGTGAGGAAAAAAATAGTGTTGCAGAGAGGGATTATCAGAAGCTAAACTCTTCAGAGTAAAAGGGGCACTAGATAACTATAACAAGGATGGGAGGCGAGTGGTTTAATAAGATGACATGAGAGTCCAAGCAGGTACTTTTATAGGGGAGCACAGAGAAGAGGGGGAGACACCCTAAGGAGCAGGGCAGATGCATCCCAAGAGGGCCCAGATGCCAAAGGAGCCCTTTGAGAGGCCTGAAGAGGAAGCCATGTCTCCAGGGTTTTCGTTAGAGGCACAAGGTGGAGGAGTGTTTACAGAAGAAGGCAAAGACACGGGGTCTTGCAAGAAGGAGAAGATATGGAGTCTGGCTAATGATCGGCCTTGAGTTCTAGAGGACAAGCGGTACGGTGTTAGGAGAAGGAGAGAAGAGAGGTAAGATCGGAAAAGGTGATGCACAGAGCCTATGGGTGTCAGAGCCTGGGAGATGGGGGCTGCTTGTGGTGACTGGGTACAAAGAGGGAAAAAGAGTAACAAAAATACCTAAGTTTAGTGAGTGTATTCTACGTGCCAGGCATTTTCTAATCTTTTTACATGCATTAACTCATTTAATCCTCACAGCAATGTTATGAAGGAGCACTATTATCTTTGTTTTATGGAGGAAGAAAGTGAAGCACAGAGAGTTTAAAAAACTCACCAAGGCCACACAGCTTGTTGAGTACAGAGCTAGGATTTGAATCCAGGGAGAGAGATTCCAGAATCCATGCTATCCACCACTATTTCATACTGTCTTCATGCTAGTGTTTGTACTGCCCCTTCTCAGTTATGTGGTCTTGGGAAAGTTGATTAATATTTCTGAGTTTTACATTTCACACCTGCAAAATAGGGGTGATAATACCAGAATTAGCGATGCTGTACCTGGGACATGTAGTGAGGGACTCAGAAAATCAGTAGGATAGGTGAGAGAGGCACATGGCTATGATAAGAGGCAAGATAAGAAATACTATTTTAATAGAGGTGCAACATGCTATGGAAGCAAAGAAAGAGAAATATAAATTCCTGGTGATTCAAGCAGGGAAAGGCTTTCCATTCACGAAAAGTCTGATTATAATTTAGGGGGTGGGAAAAGAGCAGAGGCCCTGATGCTGTGCAAGACCTGGCCAGAGAGCTTAGACTTTGTTTTCTGTGTAAAAGGAGCCACTCAAAGCATAACCCCACTGAGAAATCCAATCTCCCAAAATCCATGCCTACAACCTTTCTTTCTTTTTTTTTTTTTATTCCTTTTTTCAGCTGTCTTCTAAAGAGTAGAAATGGAGAGAGCAGATTGTGGAGGAATAGAGTGGAAACTGCCTTCTCAGTAATGATATGCCTGAAGACTGAGATAACATGAATGAAGGTGCTTAGGAAACTGTAACTGGAGGTGTCCTTGCTAAAGAAATGCAGTGCGATAGAGTGACATCGACACTGGAAGAAATGTGAATTTTCAAGTATGGACCAGATATCTTTGGAAGAGTCAGTCTAAGCCTAGAGACTGATAATTGTAGGAAGGCAGCAGTTCCTTTGAGAGAGAGAGGAAGAGAGACAGGCACTTCCAAGGTGCTTGTTCTAGTATTGAGCACCCAGTTTGCAGTTGGCTCAGACGTACCACGTTACCTGCTTGCACTGGCAGTCAGAGGAGAGGTGAGGTCTATCTGTCAGAGCAAAACAAAGTACCCTTATCTCATGGCTACACGTGTCCTTATTTGGGGGGAAGGGTCAGATTACCTGCTTTGTTCAACAGAGACTCTGCATGTTGACACTGTCATTTGGACCAGTAACATTAGAGTGGACCTTGCCCCCAAATGGCAGAGTCAAAATGCCCTCCTTCACATAGTGTGAGGAGTTAGCCTCAGGGATCTCTAAGGTTCCTTGATGTTCCAACTAACTGAGATTGTCTTTCTAACTCAGGGGTAAATCAGGACCCATGGGAGCAGAGAAGACTCTGATTACTGACCTGGCGGCAAGGTGGTTGGGGCACGGAAAGTAACTAGACCCTAGAAAATGTAACTTGAAGACATGAAAATGCTGGGCTTACTAAGTGCGAATGTCCTCTCCTTCACACCCCATTCCAAGAAATTTCTCTGAGCGAATACCCCCTGGGGTAGAGAAGATGGTGACACTTCACTGTGCACTGAGCAAGAGAAAGATAAGACAGTGATTTCAGCAAGAGGGATTTGAGGTAGACCCATTCCATTTGTTTCTCCCCTGCAGCTTGTAAGCATGGCTATGAGAAATCCAAGTTGAGCAGGCTAAGTTCTTCTCCACCTACCTCAAAAGTATAGAGGTGGCTGCTGCGGCAACAGACAGGTGGGATGGGGGAAGGCAGGGACAAGAGGGTTCAGGCTGAGTTTGCCTTGACATAACATTCGCCCAGAGGTGAGAGGTGGGAGGTTTTCCAGAGGTCTTGGTTTCCCAGCAGGCCCATTTGCTAAGCTAGGGATATTTAAAAATCCTGTCTCTTTCCTCCTCCTCGGCTCCGGCGGGTTTTCTCTCTCTCTGCATACAACATGCATACTAATTGGAACCTCTCCCTGAGAAGAAGCCTTCTTTCTGACAGATTCTGTAAGAATAGACATAGGTTTTGAAAAACCCAAGATGGCATTGCCTGTAATTATAAAGTAATTGATGTAATTGAGAACTCAGGGTCTTATGCAAATCACCCTCCTGTTTTTAACTTTACATCAAGACTATTTTTATTTTTAAATGCAAAAAAGTAAAAAATAAACACAACATGTGCGTTTGGGTATGGTTTGTGTGCGTTTTGGCCTGGACCTCTATGTGTGCAAAATATTAGAGTGGCTGTGGGGAAGGAACTGGCCTTGGATTGAAGATCAAACCACTTCTGGTCCTTGTGTGTCTTGGAGAAAGTCGCCAGACTTCCTCAGCCTTTGTTTTCTGCATCTGTAGAACAGGCATAATAAGAGTAACCTCTCATTGTTGGGAGAATTAATATATTATAGATGCCTGAGCAGTGTAAACTATGAAGGGCTATTCATAAATATTACGTTTCCCCTTGCCCCCTGGTGATTTTTTTCCCTCTTCTTTGGAGTTGGAGTGTGGTACAGTGGGAAGAGTAGTGCTTTGAAGAAGCAGGCTGGAGTTAATGTCTCAGCTCAAGTTTATAAACTGGATAAGTGACCCTATTTTTTTCTCTTGTGTACAAAGGAGATTAGGTGGAGTCAGATGGTCAAATGATAGCATCAATGGAAAAGCACTTTGAAAAGTGTCGGGTGCTACTGAACTATTTGTTTAACTAGTGCTCCAACCAGCTCTGCGTTTTCCCTTCACCGAGGGCTTTTGGTGAGCAGTGGTGGTAGCTGCTATGACTTCACTGGATGTGGCAGAGGTGAACTCTTTCAATACGAAACACTGCAGCACCTCAGTTAGGAGTGATAATAGCTTCCTGTGGCTGCTGTAACAAATAACCACAAACTTCGTGGCTTAAAACACCAGAAATTTATTCTCTCATAGTTCTGGGGGCCAGAAGTCCCAAATCCAGCAGTACTGTGCTCCCTCTGGGGACATTAGGGGAGAATCAGTTCCTTGCCTTTTCCAGCTTCCTTAGCTACATCACTCCAATCTCGGCCTCCGTCTTCACGTGGCCATCTCCTCCATGTGTCTCCTACTCTGTACGTCTGTGTCATCTTCCTGTGTGTCTCTTATAAGGACACTTGCGATGGCATTTAGAGCTCACCCGGATAATCCAGGGTATTTTCCTCATCTCAAAATCCTTAACTTAATTACATCTGCCAAGATCCTTTTTCCAAATAATGAAACATTTACAAGTTCCTGGGATTAAGACTTGACATATTTAGGGGGCCATTATTCAGCTGACTACAGGAGTGAAGGCTCCCTGGAACCAGGCTGCCAGGTTGGAATCCTATCTCCACTACCATGTAACTGTGTGACCTTAGACAAGTGACTTCATTCCTCTGCATCTCAGTTTCCTCATCTGTAAAATGGGGAAAATAATAGCATCTACCTCATAGGGTAGTTGTGAGGGTTAAATAAATTAATATACATAAAGCACTTAGAAAAGTCCTTGGTTCGTGGTAAGCTCTCTCAAAATGTTAACTATTATTATCTCTAATTTTTCTTTAATACCTGGTTATAGATTTGCCATCACAGTTTCATCCAAACTCTACCAGAGCTGGATTATATTTGGCCTGAACAAGCCTTTTGGTGGAAATTACATTTAATTTGCTCAAAAACTACTTTTTCATGCTTAAAGAAGTATCTCCTATAAAAATGTTTCAAAATGTTATGATCTGGTCTATTTTTGCTTTTACTATCATTTCATGATTTTATAGAACTTCATTATGTCCCCTCTTAACTTATAATTTTTCATGTTGGGGAAACAAAATCATTATAGCCTGACCTTGTACAAAAGAAGGAAATTATTGACTCTTATCATATATTACATCATATCATATCCTAGTAATTCCCAACATTTCCCTATAAATAACCTGTTACAGTGACCCCTCCCTCCCAACCACCTTTGAACCACAAGTTTTAAAATAATTTTACTGATGAAGCAAATACAATTAAATACTAAGTAATTCAGTTTTCACCACTAAAGAAACATATATGCTTGCCAATCAGTTTGTCATCAAGCTGATTTGACATACTTTTATCAAAAGGCAAAAACATTTGCTATTTTGGGCACTCCATTAAGCTTTAAAATAGCACATAGATCCTCAACCTGATAAAGGCATATATGAAAAACCAACAGTTAACATTATACTCAATGTTAAAGACTGAAATGTGAAAGACTGAAAAATTTTCCTTTATGATCAGCAACAAGACAAGGACACCCATTTTCATGACTTTTATTCAACATAGTATTGGAAGTTCTAGCTAGAACCATTAGACAAGAAAAAGAAATAAAGTGCTTCCAAACTGGAGAAGAAGAAGTAAAATTATCTCTGTTCACAGATAACATGATCTTCTCATACGTAGAAAACCCAGAAGATTACCCGAAATGCTGTTAGAACTAATAAACAAAATCAGTAAAGTTGCAAGACACAAAATCATTACACAAAAATCAGTTGCATGCCTATACACTAACAATGAACAATCTGAAAAGTAAATTAAGAAAACAATTCCATTTACAATAGCATCAAAAAGAATAAAATACTTATGGATAAATTTAACCAAAGAAGTGAGAGACTTCTACACTAAAACCTACAAAACAATGCTGAAAGAACTTAATGAGGATATAAATAAATGGAAAGACACAAAATGTTCATGGATTGGAAGACTTAATATTGTTAAGATGACAATAGTACCCAAAGTGATATATAGATTCTATGCAATCCCTATCAAATACCAACTTGTTTGCAGAAATAGAAAAAAATCCTAAATCCTAAAATCCGTATGAAATCTCAAGAGATCCTGAATAACCAAAAACAACTTTGAAAGAAAAAAGAAAAACAACTCTGTTGGAGGACTTACACTACTGGATTTCAAAACTTACTACAAAGCTATAGTAATCAAAAACAGCGTGCTACTGGCATCAAGACAGATGTATAGAACAATGGAGTAGATAGAGAGCCCAAATAAACTCTCACATGTATGGTCAATTGATTTTCAACAAGGGTGCCCAGATCTTTGGGCAGGAGATAGGACAGTCTTTTCAACAAATGGTGCTGGGAAAACTGGACCCTCACACCTTCCACCATATACAAAAATTAATTCAAGATGGATCGAAGACCTAAACGTAAGAGCTAAAATTATAAAACTCTCAGAAGAGAACATAGAAGAAAAGCTTCATGACATTGGACTTGGCAATGACTTCTTGGATATGACAACAAGAGCATAAGCAACAAAGGAAAAAAATAGATACATTGGACTTCATCAAAATTAAAAAAAAAAAAACCTTTGTGCATCAAAAGACACCATCAACAGAGTGAAAATACAACCCACAGAATGGAGAAAATATTTGCTAATCATATATCTATATATATATGACAAGGGATTAATATCCAGAATATATAAAGAACTCCTACAACCCAGCAACAAAGAAACCGAACAACCCAATTAAAATATGAGGAAAGGAATTTAATAGACATTTCTCCAAAGAAGATATACAAATTGCCAGTAAATACAACAAACTATGCTCATCATCACTAATCATTAGGGAAATGCAAATTAAAACTACAATGAGATATTACTTCATGCCCATAACGATGTTTATTATCAAAAAAAAAAACAGAAAATAACAAGTTTTGGCCAGGATGTGGAGAAATTGAAACACTTGTGTATTTCTTGTCAGAATGTCGAATGGTGCAGCTGCTGTGGAAAACAGTATGGTGATTCCTCAAAAGATTAAATATAGTATTACCATATGACTTAGAAATTCCACTTTTAGGTATGTCCTATAAGAATTGAAAGCAGGGATTTGAACAGATATTTGTAGGTCAATGTTTATTATTCATGTTATTCACAAGCAGCGTTATTCACAATAGCCAAAAGACAGAAACAACCCAAATGTTCATTGACAGGTGAATGGATAAACAAAATACGGCATATGCATGCAATGGAATATTATTCAACCGTAAAAAGGGAGCAAAGCAGTGATACAGCTATAATATGGATGGACCTTGCAAACATTATGCTAAGTAAAATAAGCCAGACACAAAAGGACAAATATTGTATGATTCCGCTTACATGAGATACCTAAAACAGTCAAATTCATAGAGACAGAAAGAAGAATAGAGGTTACTAGGGGCTAGGAGGAGGGAGGAATGAGGAGTTAGTGTTTAATGGGTACAGAGTTCTAGTATAAGATGATGAAAAAGTTCTGGAGATGGATAGTGGTGATGGTTGTACAACAATGTGAGTGTACTTAATGTCACTGAATTGTACACTTAAAAATGGTTAAAATGATAAATTTTATGTATTTTTTTATCACAAAAAAATTAAAAATAAAAAAAATAGCACTTAGACTCCCTTTCTTCCCTGTAAGACAAGAGGCCACAGCGTGGGACCTGATGAGATGTCACAGCACAGCACATGTCACAGATCATTTAGGAACTCTCCAGCCACACCCTGGTCTTAGAGGCAAGGAAATGAAGCCTTGTAAGGTCTTGGTTGGGAAAAAATCACAATCCAACTGTTGAGTCATCAGAAGGAGATTGCAGGGCTGATGACCGGCCTGCTGGTCTGTAAGAGTGGACGTGGTGTGTTATGTGTTCCTATAGTATGGAAACGCTGGTGAAGATCTTGCAGAAACAAGGGCTCCTGAACATAGTCTGCATTTTGCCACGCTGAGCACTCATGAAAACAATCAAAATGTGATTGATAAGTCTCTTATATGTACTGGGCACAGGACTAGGGCAAAGGTAAACTCGTCCAAGGAGCTTACAAGTTTGCTGGAGAGATGAGGCATAAATACCTAAATAAAGGGAACAGTGGTTCAAGACAACAATAGCTGAGCTATCGCAGGCAGTTTATGACTAACTCTCAAAGCAATTGAAGAGACACTAATGACTCAAGGAGCTCGCAGCAGGGCTTGATCACTTGAGGCTGTTGGCTGTTAGGAGGCAGAATTGCCTGGTGGCTGACGTCTTTGGTGTGGAGAGGCCAGGACCTGAGCTCCTACTCCAGCGTTGCCAGTCCTTGTTGACAAAGGACCAGTTTCTTAACCTCTTTAGGCCTCTGCTCTCTCACCTGTAGGATGGAGTAATGTTATCTCCCCCACGTGGTGGTTGTGTGGGTGAAGTGAGGTCATGTGCACAGAGCACTTAGCACAGTACCAAGCACATTTAGGACACATTCACTGAGTGTGCAAGAAGGAGGCATTAGAGTTGGGTCTTGAAGGTGAAAAAGAGAAGAGAGGAAAGGAGATTCCAGGAATGAATGACAGTGAAGTAGGTGGCTGGGGTGTTCAGGAGCAGAAATAGTGAGAGTGGCTGGAGTGAAAGGCTTCTTTCTCCTACAGTTTTCCTTTCCTGCAGAGAGGAGGTTAGACTTCTGGTTTGCCAGCCACAGGACTTATGGAGGAAAAGCAAGCTTGGACTGTCTCAGGAAGACTGGCTCTGGGGCAGGAGGAAAGCCCAGCTGGGGGCAGACTCTTGCTGCCTTTTCTGGGTCCTGTTCACCCTTGGCCAATACTCTCTGGGTTGCTCAGCACTATAAGCCTGAACATTTAGCCTTGATGCCAATGTACAGACTGGCCATAGGAGTCAGCATCCCACGTTGGTGTGTCGAATACCATCCTTGCAAAGAACTTTTCAATCATTTATTAGTTCATCAGAAATTTAATGAGAAGTGGGTAACACAATTTCTGCCTCCTAGAATGAGACGGGATTGTTTGCAGGATATTTATGGGCTTCACATGGTGCAATACAAGCAATAATGTTACTTTGCAAAAATGAACTTTGAATAATGAATATTGACTAATATTCAACTAGTATCAGGGGTTACCCTGTGGGAAATTGGGAAATGACTAAAACTTAATTTTAAAAGGAGGAAAAATGAACCAATATTATCCCATCTGCCTTGTACAGCAGCTTATACTTATATTTCCTTGAAATTGTGGGTGTTTATGTTATGAGTCTCTGAAATTATCTTATTTTTCTAACTCACGCCTATTTAGGTAATTAATTAATCTGTGTAGTAAACGTCATAGCTGAATGCTAGTTTTATTTCAGTTTTCTCAATGAAAATTGATTTACCTGCTCAGTGAGACTAAGAACTTGATTACCATTCTTTAGAATTTTTTCTTTTTCTTAACATCTCTTTCAAGATGCAATTCTATGATGGTAGAATTCGCCTCTGCAGAGAGGTCCAAAGACCATCCTCACCCTCCTGGCTTGGCTCAGACACAGACAACCATGGCGCTGATGCCACTGTGTGGGGATTGATGGTGACGTCTCCAATCCCTGCCCTATTCCCTGCTCTGCTTCTTTCTCCCTGTCTCTCATTCTTGGTTTCTCCAGCCTCCTTCCTAAATCTCTGTTTACTCTCTTTCTTCCTGCTGTATGTCTTCAGCCTTTCAGAGATACCTGTGGCCATACTATACCATGCTGGTTGCAGTGGCATACAGGGCTATGGAGGTGCTCCCCTGAGGCCTGGCATCTGCATGTCTTCTCGGGCCTTCACTTCTCTATTTCCTTCACTCCCAGATTCTTTGCTGCAGCCTGGGATGCACCAACTATAGTCAAAGAAGCTCTCTAATGCCTCATTCATTCATTATTCAACAGATATTTATTGAGTACCTACTATTTCTCAGATACCCACCTACTATGTCAGGGAGACAGCATTGAACAAAACAAAGCTCCTATCCCCATAGAGCTTACATTCTAGTGAGGAAACAGAGGACCAAACAAGTAAACAACAGGCACATGTATGGACGCTTAGATGGTGATGATGGAAGCACCAAGAGTAATAGGGTGGCTGGGAAAGGCCTTTCTGGTGAGGCTGCATCTGAGTGAGACCTGAATGACACGAGGAGACAGACACACAGCTCTCAAGGGGACGTACATTGTAGAAGAGGGAACAGGAATTCCAAAGGCCTGAGCAAGAGGCTGCATGGTGTGTTTGAGGAGCAGAGAATGGTCCCAAGGGTTTGGAGTGGAGTGAATGAGGAGGAGAATGCTAGATGATATGTTAGCTTCCAGCCTGGCTGATGGTCTCTATCTTTTTTGGCTAAGAGTTTAGCTGAAAGACACTTCATCTTCCTTTTGATAGAGTCACTTAAGCTGATGTCTTTCCATCAGCATTTCAATATTTTTCTGGGTGTAGCAAGAAGGAGTGTGAAGTGGACATCTGTTGCTTTTGCCACCTACCATCTATTTCCTGTTCTATGACAACTCTATTCCACTTTCCCTCTGTGGAACTACTCATCTCCAGTCTAGCCCATGTGTTCATATGGGGCTCCATTCCCCACTGACAGCTGCAGTATTCGACCTAGGTCTCCACTAATTAGTACATTGCATTCCCTTGGCCATTACATTACATGACCCCATTTAAGCCAATGAGACACAATGAAACCTTTGCTGGGAATACTGGAAAAGAGATTTGCTTTTTCTCACTCATGAAATGCTATGCAAATGTAGGATATGCAGTGACTGCAGCCATTTTGAATCCATACAGGAAGGCTGTCTGATAGTGGAGCCCCCCAAAAGGAAGTACAGCTGAGATAGAGACCGAGTCGTGGTGACATAATTTAAGGCCTTGCATCAAACCATACTTGAAACTAGTCCTATACCTTGAATTTTCTGAGCCAATAAATTTCATTATTGCTTAAGCCAGCTTAAACAGGGTATAAAAATTGTTTTTTGTCACTTGTACCAAAAGGAGCACCACTAACTGATACAAGTGATATGAGATGGTATAGTGAGGTGATTAAGAAGTCCACAGATTCTGAATTCAAAACCAGCTCTGTGGCCTTGGGCAAAGTCCTCAACCCATCCAGGCATAAATGTCCTCACCTGTAAAATACAGGTACTAACAGCATCTACCTCAGGGTTGCTGTGAAAATTAATGGAATATATATAACTTTGGAGGCACATAGTAACTGCTATGTAAGTGTCTGCTGCTGTTACTATTTTTTTTCACTTGGCAAAATAAGGTTTCTGAAGCTAGGTTACATTAAGTGATGTCCCCCAGTTACCCAGAAAGTCAGAGTTAGAGCTGAAGTTAGACACCAGGATTTTTAAGGGGCAGATGTCAGAAGTTATCCACCCATCACAGAAGGCATTTCTGAGTGCCTACTCTGCTCCAAGCACTGCACGGATGCTGGAACATGGACAAAGATGGCACATTCTGTGAGAACAGGGCTGCTATTTGAATACATTTATTTTCCTCCAGTTCCATTACAGGGTTCTTCACCCAGTGGGCGATTAATCAGTGGTGTTGACTAACCTTCCCCGACGCTACTCAGCCTCCCAGGGAGGAAAGGCATTTTCTGAAGAGGGTCTATCTGGGGAATCAGTGATCCACATAGACGGTAGCCCTGCTCCTGGGGCCAGCATACTCTTGGTTGGCCTGGCAGCACCTCTGCCCTGCAGGGTGCTGGAGCCAGCAGGCTGAGGCTTGGAGCTGCGCTTCTGCCCAGCTTCCCTGGGCATCTGTGTCAGCAACTTGCTCTTGAGTTCATGATAAATTCATTACCAGAAAATGAAGCTGGAGTTTCCTAGTGACATAAAATATTGATGAGAGAAATAAGGACCAAGATAAATTATCAAGTGCTCCTCGTAGGGCTGCTGCATTCTGTTCTGCCGGGTCTGCACACATTTATTCTCTCTCTCTTTTTGGTTTGTTCGGGTGGGGTTTGGTCCCCTAATAGGAAGCATATTGGAACATGACTGAAGTGCTCCAAGCCCAACGTCACACCAGAGGGGGGAAAATAGACATGTCTCCTGGTTACTGTCAAAACTATGAAACCCGGTCCTGCCACTTAACAACCTTCTTGGCAGGTTTTTGGCACCCTCAGGATAGCATGCAAAAACACATCGCTCCCCTGCTCAGAAACTGCTAATGGCTTCCAATTACTGTGGAAGAAAGTCTCAGCTCCTTGGGATGCTTTTCAAGGCCCTTTGTGATCTGCCCTAGCCTGCCTTTGCAGTTCAGCCCTCCTCTGTTCTCCCCTGAGCCCTGCACTTCAGCACATCTAGACTACCGGACTCGCCAAAGAGCACCAGCCGCTGAGCTGCTGTGCTGAGTTCTTCTTTGAAATGTCCTTCCCCAACATTCCGTGTACTGAAATCTTATCATTCACTCAAGGTCCAGGTCAAATGCCACTTCATTCACAGAAAGGCTTCTTGAATGTTCTCCTACACAGAATTAATTTATGCAAAGAGAAAACAAAAGAAACATGCCCTGTGTTGGTGAGAGCATGGAGAAACGGGCACTTTCGTTCATTGTTAGAGGTGGCATAAATGGTCTATTTAGAGAGGGAGTTGAGCTGCAGGTTTCAAAATCCTTAAACAGGTTCACAACTTTTGACCCAGCAATTCCACTTCTAAGAATTCATTCTAAAGAAAAAATGAGGAAAGTGTAAAAATTGATTTGAGTATAAGGCTATTCATCATAATGTTCTTTAAAATAGGGAAAAATTGAAAAGAATCTGCTCACAAATAGGGAATTTGTTAAATGAGTTGTGATACATCTGTATGATAGAATGATATCCATCTACTTAAAAATTAGGGTGTAGAGAAGTAGTTGATGGTTTAGAAAAATGTTCATGATGTTTTTGTAAGTAAAACAAATCAGATATAAGACTGTGTGAAGCATGAGTTGGGAGAGAGAGAGACAGAGAGAGAGAAATGTTTGAGACTAGAGAAAGCGTTGGGAGGATATGTGCCCAAATGTTGGGTTGTGAGACCATGAGCAGTGTTTATAGTATTTTTCTCTTACAATCCCAGGCAACAGAATCTTGCTGATGTGAATCAGTTGCCTCCCATCTTCTTCTTTTTGACCAGGCTTTCCTGGCATTTTCCGTGGTGGAAGAGTGCTCCACATGGCAATCCTTCCTGCACCTCAACTCTGTGACTCTGTTTCCAGGCTTCTGCTCTTCAGGGAAACTCACTCACTTGCCCTGATTTTTCCTCCAAGGGCCTTCTTTTTACTCTTTTGTTATGTTGGTGATTCTCCTCCTAACTTTCTCAAGTCCCAGGCATAGGTTATGGTTCTTCACATTGGCACATGACTTCAATAAAAGTCTGACCAACATGGTGTTCTACAATGTTATTTTTATATATTTTTATGTCTAACCATATGAGCTCATCACTACTACTTTTTTTTTTTTTTGGTGAGGAAGATTAGCCCTGAGCTAACATCTACACCCATCTTCCTCTATTTTTTTTTTTTTTTTTTGGTATATGGGATGCAGCCACAGCATGGCTTGATGAGCGGTGTGTAGGTCCGTGCCTGGGATCCCCAGGCCGCTGAAGCGCAGTGCGCAAACTTAACCACTACACCACTGGGCTGGCTCACATCATTGTTACTATTTTTAATGCCTTTAAGAGTGGGGCAGGAAGTGTTTTCCAGCAGAGGTTTTCAGCCATCTTCTCTGATACATATACATCCAAGATGCTCTAGGAGGTTGTGTTAGGGTTCTCTAGAGAAACAGAACTAACAGGATGTGTGTGTATATGATATGTATATGTATGTGTATATGTGTGTGTGTGTGTATATATATATATGAGATTTATTATAAGAAATTGGCTCACACAATTATGGAGGCCGAAAAGTCTCAAGATCTGCAGTCAGCAAGCTGGAGACCCAAGAAGAGCAGAAGCTTTAGTTTGAGTCTGAAGCAGGAAAAGGCCGATGTCCCAGCTCACAGTCAGGCAGGAGGAGTCCCCTCTTACTCAGCCCTTTTGTTCTGTTCAGCTCTTCAGCTGTCTGGATGAGCCCCACTCATGTGAGGGAGAGCAACCCGCTTTACTCGTCTACAGATTCAAATGTTAGTCTCATCCAGAAACACCCTCCAGACACACCCAGAATCACGTTTGACCAGTGTCTGGGCACCCTGTGTCCAGTCAAATTGATACATAAAATTAACCTTTTTTTTTTTTTGTGAGGAAGACTAGCCCTGAGCTAACATCCGATACCAATCCTCCTCTTTTTGCTGAGGAAGACCGGCCCTGGGCTAACATCTGTGCCTATCTTCTTCTACTTTATATGGGATGCCGCCACACCATGCATTGACAAGTGGTGCATTGGTGTGAGCCCGGGATCAGAACCTGTGAGCCCCAGGCCGCTGCAGCAGAGCGCGTGCACTTAACTGCTTACGCCACCTGGCTGGCCCCATCACAGAAGATTTAAGGCCAGTTGTTGATAGATGCTTTTTTGGTCACAGGTCGTGTACACTTACCAATGTCATATTTTTCTCTCTGGCGCTCCCAGACCCTGCTGTGTCCAGAACTCTGGACAAGAACAGCTGATTTTTAAGAGCTAGAATCACAGGATGTCAGAGGTGTTACAATGAGGAAAGTGAGGTCTACTGAAACAGGGGGATGTGTCCAAGGCCACATGTCTTGTATTCATTTATTTATTATTGTGGTAACATTGGTTTATAACATTATATAAATTTCAGGTGTATATTGTTATATTTCAAATTCTGTGTAGATTACATCATGTTCACCACCCAAAGACTAATTACAATCCATCGCCACACACATGTGCCTAGTCACCCTTTTCACTCTCTTGCCTCCCCCCTTCCCCTCTGGTAACTACCTATTGGCCACATATCTTTTAACTGGCAAAGCCAGGACTAGACCTGGGACCTGAATATCATACTGCCCTGGTGTTTTTCCTTAAGGAGGGCAGGAGGCTGAGGAAAAATCTCGTCTTCACGAAGCTTGGAAAAGGAGCTCACTGTCGTTGCATTGCCTTGAACTTGTCATGCCCCTACCTTCCCTCTCACCCCGTTCATTCCTGACTGCAGACTATTTGTGTTCTCTGCCAACTTCCTGGCTCTGTCAATACTCTCTGACGTTTTGACACATCTATCCCTACGAGTACAGCTCTTGTGTGATGCCAAGTTACATAGAGCAAAATTAATTAGTTAATATCTGTGAAAGCTTTCTGAAAATGAGAAGCATGGGCCTTACACCAATGCCAGGAATGCCTCTTCTTCCCCTTGGGAAGCCCAAGGCCT
Source organism: Ceratotherium simum simum (assembly GCF_057802395.1). Lineage (NCBI taxonomy): Eukaryota > Metazoa > Chordata > Mammalia > Perissodactyla > Rhinocerotidae > Ceratotherium > Ceratotherium simum. Next base: position 84,623,859 of record NC_141906.1, on the reverse strand, counting down.
ATGAAGCCACTGGCCCCTGGGCAGAGATGGGGACTGAGGGGCTCCTGACCAGTCCTGGGGAGAGAGGACCTGCAACACTGAGAGCCCTCTTGAGTTTGTTAGTTTGGTCTATTCTGGTTCTTGCTGTTGGGTTGTTTCTTGTCTTATTGATCCTTTCGTTTTCATGACATACTCTTTCCTTTTGAAATCTGTGTCCAGACTACTCCATGATTTCAATGTTCAGTAACTTTGAAGGGCCATCCTTTGCTCATACTGTGACATTCTATTTCTGCTAGTTAGGTCCTTACATCTAAGCAGACAGAATGTGTTACAGACTGAGAAGACTGAATTGGGGGCCAGGAGCACAATGAAATTTCAGTGCTCTTAATGTCCACTTGTACTGAAAAATCTGGATAACCAGAGGTCAAGGTTTACTGGCTTCAGTTACTTGGAAAACAAGCATGTATAGCTCCAGATTATGCGTACTGAAGCCTTTGTAGTTCTTGTTGTTGTTTTGGAATGCTTTGTAGGTATTCTGTTTAGGATTTTTGCAGGTATTAGCTTTACCCCAGAGTATGACATAAAGTACATGTTCCATCTGCCTCTTCCTCCCAGTGCTCCACCCTCCCCTTCATTCTTCAGAAGCAGATCTACTTCCAAAGCTTATAGCCCAAGCCTATTAGAGGAGCAGAAAGCTCTGCACAGGCCCCATACTCTCCCCTCACATACTTACTTGTCTAGGTGACACTGGGAGTCACCAGGTGGGAACCAGACCTAGACAAGGCAGGAGGGAGCAGACTAAAGCATTTTGGAACTTTGGAGCAGAAACAATCAAATCCTAACTCCTAGGTGTCTAGGGGTACTGCGTCCTAGCTGAGGGCCTAGCATGGCACCAGGAACACAGGTGTTCAGTAAAGGTCAGTTTCCAGCAGTGGCAGGAGGATTCTTAGGGCTCTTGGAGAGCCAGAGAGCAACAGTGGTTAGCCCTCATCTGCTGGTGGTTAGCCCAGGAAAAAGAGTGGCTGAGAGGTGAGAGGAGGTCAAGATGAGGATCCGGTCCTCAGGACTCCAGCCTGGTGTTCTAACCGCATGTCCACATGACTTCCAGCTGGTGTTCTGGTCAGCCCAACGTGCTGCCCCTCTCCAACCCTGCTGAAGATCAAGGCCTGTGCCCTCACATGGACAAGGCCCCCTCAGTCCCGGTGAAGGGAAGGCTGAGCGTGAGCTGCCTGTGTGAGGGCACCCACAGCTCTGCTACTGGCCTTTGGTGCTGACGGCAGGAGTCCTTAGAACCAGGGATGCTAATCCCACTTTGAGTTACTCAAAGAATCTTTGCAGGGTTAGAACTGGAGAATCTGATTTCAAACCTCTTCATGTTGCCTTTAAAAGAGCACAACTAATTTCAAAGGAGAACAGTTCTATTTGAAAGACGTATTTGAACCACAGTCTTTAAAGGCCTTGGGCAGTCAAAAATAGATGGTAACCAAGCTTCACCAGCCTGTTTCTGCCTCACGCCTTTCTTAAAAAAAAGTTCCCCAGTTGAAGACTGGAAGCTCATCCTCTGCTCCTGGGGTGTCAGCCATGCCCCCTCCTTCCCTCCACGTATGCTCCCCCTCCCCTACCCCACCTTGCTGCTGGTTCTAGTCCCTCCCAAACCCCATTTGGACTGTTAGCCTCAGAGGAATTGCCAACCCTCACTCCCCACCAAACCCAAAACTGAGTCCTGAGGAGAGCTGTGCTCCAGGGAAGAGGGCAATGAGAGAAGGATCCTGCAGCTGGTCAGTGGAGATATAGGAAGGAGGAAGCAATCCAAATAATTCTCTGAGCCTGGTAGTAATACAAACCTGGGAAGAGCAGAGGCAGCCAGCTGGGCTGCAGCAGGGATAGGCCGTGCTGCACTCCTAGCCCTTGCCTAGATGTACTGAGCCCAGACTGTGCCAAGCCTGGGTGAGAGCTTCGTGTAGAGTATCTTAAGTTTCCACAACAATCCTATGAAGTCCTACTGTATTATTCCAATCTACAGATAAGGGAAGTGAAACTCACATACAGTTACTCAACTCTCCTTTGGTCTTGTTCACACACGGTTAAGTGGGGATGCCAGTCCTTGAACCTAGTTCGTTGGGTACCCAAGCCCATTCTCTTAGCTGTTACAGGCTGAGGATAGGTAAATGTTTCTGTAAAGTATCAGATGGGAATATTTTAGGCCATGCAGAGTCTGTCAGACAAGTTTGCATAAGTGCTGCTCTTCGCCTTTACAGCGCGAAAGCAGCCATAGACAACACACAAATGAGTGGGCAGGACTGGATTCAGGCAGTACACTGGCTAAGGGAATGTACCGGCTTCGGGAGGCAGAGAGACCTGAATTGCATTCCCCACCCACTCATTGAATGATCCTGGGCTGCAAGTTCCTCTTCTGCAAAATGGGGATAATAACATCTCTCTGGGCACAATTGTAAAAGGATTTAATGATATAACGTATGTGAAAGATTTACCCAGTGTCTGGCGCATAATTATCTCTCAATAAATGCAGCTTTTTTTCTCCTTACCTAAGGGCAGTCGCAAAGGAGGGAATCACCATTTGTAGAGCCCCAGGACAGGAATAATAACTAGCACTTAGACAGCAATCTGCGATGTGAAAAGGGCTTTCGCAGTACTGTCACATCTGGGTTTCAAGAACACCAGCCAGATGGTAAGGCTGCTGCTATTTTACGGAGGAGAGGAAGGAGACTTGGAGGGGGTAAGAGATCTGCCCAAGTCCACCCAGCTTGGTTCCTATCCCTGAATCCCACACATTTGATAAACTCAGGTCGAGTTTTGCAGCTTCCCATCTGACTCTGTGCAAGCCTCTCAGTCTCTGTGTCTCAGTTTCTTTTGTATACAATGGGGATAATAAAGCTATCCCCTTCCAAAGGTGGGAATTACAATGATTTAATGTTAATAAATCTCATTTATTACCCTTATGAAAAGGCTGATCCACTGCCCTTTTTAGGACTCTTTACTTTCTATAGTAAGTCACTCTGTTGTCACTCTGAGCCATCGGGCCAGCTCTGTTCCTTCCTGCCCTGCTGTGTTTGCATCTTCTCTGCCCCCCTTACCCACGCAGTTCAATGTCTCAAGTCTGCTGCTCCTGTCCCTTTATATAAAGCCATGAACTATGCGGATGGTGGTGGTAGCCAATGGAAGTGACTGAGACGTCTTTGTACGAGCAGACGGGCGCCAACCACGGTGGTCTGATCTCTCCTGACTGGCAGACACACAGGGGGCCCAGTGCCACACCCCTTGGCGACCCCACTGGGTGATATGTGCTGTATTTTGACTCATAGGACACCTGGGTTGGGCCTTGCCAGATTGTGATACTCTTCAGGCAGAGCACTCTTCCTGGAGCAGTTATTCTGTATTTATTGTTTTTGAGGATGGCGGCAGCAGTAGCAATAGGAGAGCTGAGTCAACAGTTGGAAAATGGCCCAAATACTTTCCTAGTAAGCCAGTGGAGAAGAGCAGTTTAATTTACAAAACTGTTGAATTCATAACATAGCATGACTATTTCCTGCCATGCACTGTCTGTTCTTTGCAGTGTTGGTTGAGGGGTTTCATCTCATTGCCTATATTGAGTCCCGTTAGGCAAATCTCTTAATCCTCTGATACCTCAGTTTCCACAAATTTGGAACAGGAATAATGATGTTAAAGGTGTTTTGAACATCAGTAAGTTAGTGACTGAAAAAACATTCTGTAAACTGTAGGATGAGGGTCAAATGTAGTCTTGTATGTGTATGTCAACCCATATGTATATTTAAAATGACACTTCAGAGAGAAGCTGTTACCCTCATGGAGGTGTGGCTAAAAAGTACAGCAGATGGCACTAGTTCTTCCCAAGTGGTACACACACCTTGGGTTTTCCATGTTTAAAATTACTGTTGTATTCACAGTTTTCCCCTTTTTGCAATTTTCTCATCTCATCTCCATCAATCCTAAGCACTGAGAGCCACTACAATTCCAATTTGCATGACAACAGCAGTTTCCTCTGCTGCTGCCAGAAAGCCACTGCTGACCATATTGTGTGTGTATGTGTGCAAGTGTATGTGTTTATGACAATTTTATTGAGGTATGATTCACATAGTGTAAAATTCACCCTTTTAAAGTGTACAATTCATTGTTTTTTTTAGTATATTCACAACATATTGTATAACCATCACCACTATCTAATTACAGAACATTTTCATCACCCTAAAAAAACCCTCCATACTTGTTAGCAGTCACACCCTATTCTCTCCTTCTCCCGGCTCCTGGCAACCGCTAATCTATTTTCTATCTTTATGGATTTGCCTATTCCAAACATTTCATATGTATGGAGTCATACAATATGTGGTGTTGGTGTCTAGCTTCTTCCACTCAGCATAATGTATTCAAAGTTCACCCATGTTGTAGTGTGTATCAGTACTTCATTCCTTTTTATGGCCTAATAATATTCCATTATATGAATATACCATATTTTTTTATCCATTGATCAGTTGATGGATATTTGGGTTCATTTCATATTTTACTATTATGAATAATGCTGCTGTGAACATTTGTGTACAGATTTTTGTGTGGACATATGTTTTCAGTTCTCTTGGGTATATACCTAGAAGGAGAATTGCTGGGTCATATGGTAACCCTATGTTTATCTGTTTGAAAAACTGGCAAATTGTTTTCCAAAGTGGCTACACCATTTTACATTACCATCAACAATGTATGGGGGTTCCAATTTCTTTACATCCTCACCAATGCTTGTTATTATCTGACTTTTTGATTTTAACCATCCTAGTGGGTGTGAAGTTTAGATTGGATTTTTCTAATGAATAATGATGTTAAGCGGATTTTAATGGCTTGTTAGTTATTTGTATATCTTTTTTGGAGAAATGTCTTCAAATTCTTTGCCTATTTTTTTAATTGAGTTATTTGTCTTTTTATTGTTGAGATGTAACATTTCTTTCTATATTCTGTATATGCCTCATATCAAATATAATTTGCAAATATTTTCCATTTTGTGGGTTTTCTTTTAACTTTCGTGATGGGGTCATTTGAAACACAATTTTTAATTTTGGTTAACTTCAATTTATTTTTTCTTTTGTTGCTCATGCTTTTGGTGTCGTATCTAAGAAACCATCAGCTTATCCAAGATCACTATGCTTTCTTCTAAGTGTGTTATAATTTCAGCTCTTACATTTAGGTCTTTGAACCACTTTGAGTTAATTTTTGTATATGGTGTGAGGTAGGGATTCAATTTCATTCCTTTGCATGTGGATATTCAGTTGTCCCAGCACCATTTGTTGAAGAGAGTATTCTCTCCCCAATGAATTGTCTTGGCATCCTTGTAAAAAAAAAGCTATGGGTTTATTTCTGGACCCTCAATTCCATTCCATTGATCTATATGTCTATCCTCATGCCAGTACCACACAGTCTTCATTATTGTAGCTTTTGTGGTAAGTTTTGTGAATAAGAAGTCCTCCAACTTTGTTGTTCTTTTCAAGATTGTTTTGGCTATTTTGGGTCCCTTGGATTTTGATACAAATTTTAGGAGTGTTGTGTCAATTTTGCAAGAATGGCAGTTGAGATTTTGATAGGGATTACATTGAATCTGTAAATCAATTTGAGGTGTATTGCTGTCTTATCAATATTAAGTCTTCCTGTCCATGAACAGGGGATGTGCTTCCATTTATTTAGATCTTCTTTCATTTCTTTCAAAAATGTTTTGTAGTTTTCAGTGTACAAATCTTGGACTTATTTTTTTAATTTATTCCTAACTATTTTATTCTTGCTGATGTTATAGTGAATGGACGTTTTCTTAATTTCACTTTTGGATTATCCATTGCTAGTGTATAGAAATATAATTGTTTTTTGAATATTGATCTCATATCCTGCAACTTAGTTGAATTTGTGTATTAGTTGTGATGATTTTTTAGTAGATTCTTTAGGACTTTTTTTTAATATATACAAAGTCATGTTATCTGTGACTTGAGATAGTTTTTTACTTTTTACTTTCTAATCCAGATTCCTTTTATTTCTTTTTCTTGCCTAATTGCCCTGGCTGGAAACTCTAGTGCAGTTTGGAAAAGGAGTAAAGAGAGGTACATCCTTGTCATGTTCCTGATCTTAAGGGGAAAGCATTCAGTCTTTTATCATTAAGTATGATATTAGCTATGGGTTTTTCATACATAACTTTATCAGGTTGAGGAAGTTACCTTCTGTTCCTACTTTGTTGAGTGTTTTCATCAATAAAAGTTGTCAAATTTTTCCAAATGCCTTTTGATCATTTGGTTTTGTCCTTGATTCTATTACTATGGTGTGTTACATTGATTTATTTTAATATATTAAACCAACCTCCCATTCCTGGGATAAATCTCACTTAGTCATAGCATATGTATATATATATATATATAAAATATGTCTTATATAATTCTGTTTGCTAGCATTTTCTTGAGGGGTTTTGCATCTCCATACGGATACTGGTTTGTAGTTTTATTATCCTGAGATGTCTTTGTCAGGTTTTGGTATCAGGATGATAACGGCCTCACAGAATAAGTTGGGAGATGTTCCCTCCTCTCCTATTTTTTAGAAGTGTTTATGAAGAACCGATGCTAATTCTGTTTTAAGCATTTGGTAGAATTGACCAGTGAAGCTTTTCTTTTCAGGAAGCTTTTTGGTTACTAATTCAATCTCTTTACTTGTTATAGGTCTGTTCAGATTTTCTTTTTCTTCTTGAGTCAGTATTGGTAGTTTGTGTGCTTCTAGGAATTCATCCATTTCATCTAGTTTATCTAATTTGCTGACATACAATTATTCAAAAAATTCTCCTTATAACCCTTCCTATTTCCTCAAATTTGGTAGTGATATCTCCTGTTTCATTCTTGATTTTAGTAATTTGAACCTTCTCTCTTTTTTTGTCAGTCTTGCTAAAAGTTGTCAATTTTGTTCATCTTTTCAAAGAATTAACTTTTACTTTTGTTGATTTTCTCTCTTGTTTTTTCTTTTTCTATTTCATGTATTTACACTTTCGTCTTTATTATTTCCTTCCTTCTCCTTGCTTTGAGTCTCATTTGCTCCTTTTTTTATGGTTTCTTAAGGTAGAAGATTTGGTTATTGATTTGATATCTCTCTACTTTTTAAATATACACATCTATAGCCACAATTTTTCCTCTAAACCCTGCTTTCACCACATCTCTTAAGTTTTGGAATGTTGTGTCTTTATTTTCATTCATCTCAAAATATTTTCTGATTTCCCTTGTGATTTCCTCTTTGGGTCATTGTCTATTTAGGATTGTGTTTGTTTAATTTTAACATATTTATGAATTTCCCAAATTTTCTTCTGATATGATTTCTAATTTTATTTGATTGTGATTTAAAACATACTTTGCATGATTTTGATTTTTAAAAATTTATTGGGGCTTGTTTTGATAGACATATGGTCTATCCTGGAGAATGCACCATGTATACTTGAGAAGAATATATATTTTGCTGTTGTTAGGTAGAATACTTTATAGATGTCCATTGCTTTATAGTGTTGTTCAAATCTTCTATTTTTTTTCATTGATCTTTTGCCTAGCTGTTCTATATGTTATTGAAAGTGGAGTATTCAAAGCTCCAACTTTTATTGTTGAATTGTCTGTTTCTCCCTTCAATTCTATCAATTTTTGTTTCATGCATTTTTAGGCTCTGTGGTTATGTGCACCACCACATTGTTTTATGTTGCACTTCAAAGATCCCTTCTTGGGCCTGATAAGTTTCTATCTATCATACTATACTTGTTTCCTTAACCTGCTCTCTCTGGAGTTAGTGCAGTCAGGTTGTATCTGAGCATCCATCCAAAGCTTTTTGACTTGTTTTATTCTAGAGCTTGCTTGTATTTGATTCAGTCTTTCCATTAAATGGAGCTTATAGATGATGCTGGCTGAGAGGTCATAACATTTTGGAAACTGAAAAGCCTTTGGATATTATTTAGTCTATTTTCATCTTTTTTTTCAGATGAAGAAAATGGAGCGCACAGAAGTGAAGTGATCTATAGCAGGTCACAAAACAAATTAATGGTAGGGACAAGGCTAGAACTCAAACTATTTGACTCTTTGTTCACTACCCTTTTTACTGAACCACCCACATCTGCGTATTGTTATTCAGTGGTTTTCTTTGTGCATGTCTACAGGCTTGTGCTTGCTTGGAGACTCACCTGGGAATCTTGTTTAAAAATGTCTATGTCTATGCACATGAATATGTATATGTGTATATTTCCTACTTGTTTCTCTCTCCGAGATTCTCATTCAGTATGACTGGGATGGGACCATAAATCTGCATTTCAGGAAATCTCCCCCAGGTGATGCTGACGCACAGCTGGGTTTGGGCACACTGGGTACTTCCATGGATTCACAACCCTTACTTGATCCTGTGGTTTTATGACATACACACTCTTAGTAAAATTTTCCTTAAAGACATAGCTCTTCTTTATCACCTTTTAAGTCAGTTTATCATTAGACAGTTTTATTTATACCTAATTATCACAATTCTCTGGACTCTTCTCTCCCCTTCTTTCATGTAGCAAGTGACACACAGAAGGAATGAGTATTTCCCAATCCATCCAGGAAGAAGCCAGTGGAGGGGACTGACTGGTGATAGTGTAAAGAGGCAGACGGTAAATATTTCCGGCTTTGTAGGCCCTTCAGTGTTGCAACTGCTGCACTTTGCTGTTGTAGCATGAAGGCAGCCACAGACACTGTGTAGATGGATTGATGTGGCCGTGTTCCAGTAAACTTTATTTATGAAGACTGAAAGTGGAATTCTATATACTTTGCAAATGTCACAAAATATTTTTCTTCTTTTGATTTCTTTTCAACCATTTAAAAATGTAAAAGCCATTCTTAACCTGCAGGCCATAAAAAAACAGGCAGCGAGCTGGATTTGGCATATGAGCTGCAGTTTGCTGAACCCTGACCCAGGGTAATTTAGAAGCTTTGTATCTTAGAATTTAAGCTGAACGAACATTGTTCTCCAGTTTTCTATTTCGGCCTTGGCTACAGAACCCAGAGGTAAGTTAGTCAGCAATTGTAATAATTGAGTTTTAATGTCAGAAGGTACTTAAAACTTGATTAAATCGTGTTCTATATTATATCTTCCCTTAATTATGCCTGGCTATTCTATGGTATTTTTCAGCTCACAAAGGCTTGCACATAATTATCTCATTTAATTGTGTTAAAAAAAATCACTTAAAATTTATTTTATTCACATAATTAGAACATGAAAATATTCTTATTGTAAACAAAAAATTTAACACAGAAAAAGTGAAAGCCTCCATTAGTCCCCTTCTCAAATCTGCTGTTCTCACCAGAAAAAAACCATTTTGAGTTTGGTGTGGATTCTTCCAAAACTTTTCTTGCATATTTATACAGCATTTTACATATAGTTGTGTTTCATGGGTCTTTCTTTTTGTTTGCGCATTCATGTGGTAACTTGTACATATTCTACAATTTGCTTTTTGTTACCTTACAATAAATATATCATTAAGATCATTCCAAGTTAGTGCATGTAAAATATCTATTTTATTTTAATTCATGCAGACTAGTCCATAGTTTCTATGTATCATCTTGTTTATTTTTTCTCTACTGATGATCTTTTTAGTTGTTTCTATTTTTTCCCTGCTACAAACAGTGGTGTAGTGAACATTAACGCATATATGGGGGATGTCTGGGTAGAGGGTTATCCACATATTAAATTTTAATAGATACCGTGTAGTTGCCCTCCAGAAAGAATGAATAGTTTACATTTCCACCAATAGTGTACAAGAATCCATATTACCCTATAACTTTCCCTTTTTATTTTTTGCCAGTCAGATGAGCACAAAACGGTATCTCCTTGATTTAATTTGCATCCTTTCATATGTTTATTAGGTGTACGCATTTTCCTGTCTGCAACTTTGTTAATGTTGTCTTTAGTTGCACAGGCATTTGTTTGAAGCTATATTGATTATCTTCCTTTTTGGCCATTTCTTTTTGTATTTAGTGTAAGAAACTAGACTTTTGACCATAAAAATTAAGGATTTCTGATCAATGAAGGAAACTATAGATAACTTTAACAGATGAGTGAAAGATTGATAGAAGATACTTGCAAAATAAAATGAAAGAATTGATAAGACATTAATACATAGTACACACAAGAAATTTTTACAAGTCAACCAGAAAAAAATATTAGGAGACTGAATAGAAAAATGAGCAAAGGATATGAACAGTGATTCACGGAAGGGGGGACCCACATAGCCAGCAATCTCAGTAAAGAGATGCTAAATCTTGCTAGGAGTTAGGGAAATGCAAATGGAAACAGCAATGAGTTACAAAGTTATACCTATTAGATTAGCAAAAATTTAAAAGTTAAATCATACTACATGTTGTCAAGGATGTAAGGAGATCAGGAAACTCATGCATTGCCACCAGGACTAGTCTACTAGTCTGCTGCAGCCATTTTGGTACTTGTCTGGGACTCAGTGGTCCCATTCCTTGGTGTGTACTCTGAAGAATGTGATATGTCAAATGTGTCACATAGGTCAAATGTGATGGGTGTCAAGGAGCTATATATAACAACATGGAGTGGAGAGCAGAATGTAAGACACAATGTCTATACCTCAGTACTATTTCTGCATATTTATATCATTAGTGTAAGCAAATATAATATAAGTTCACTGGAGTGGGTGCCTGTGAGGAGTGGGGGAATTGGAGTAATGATCAGGAATAAAAGCTAGGAAAACAGAAGAAGAAACCTTGTATAGATCAATGATAACGAGAGTCCAGCACTAGAGTTTGATTAGCTTAATTCTCTGCAACTGGGTTCCAAAAAGAGGCGAGGTTTTACTTATTGCATGATTGCAAACTCATTATCCTGTAATCATTTCTAACATTCATATGATCTGATTTCTAGATTTAGCTTTTTTATCTATTGGAATTGATTTTTCTGTATGTTTTCAATTAGAGATGTAATGTAAATACCTTCTCATCGACAATCAATGGTTTTAACACGATTAAAGAATCCATGCCTTCCTCACTAACTTGATATGTGACTTTTATCATATACTCACGTGAATATGGGTTCCACTGATTTATTTGGATATTCTTGTGGTATTTTCACACCATTTTAATTACTATAGCTTTATAAAATGTTTGTATGTCCTGAAGGCAAATCTCCACTTACTGTTCTTCATTTTCAATAGTTTATCAGCCACTTTTACACTTTTATCATCCAGATTAATTTGGTTATCAGCTTATAAATTTCATAAGAATGTTTTAGGGATTCTTGAAGTGGCTGAATTTATTGAGTTTATAGACTGATTTAGAGAGACTGTTATGACAATGAGTCTTCTCATCCGGGAAGATGGCCTGTCTTTCCTCTTGTGCAGGTCTCTGTTTTCTTCACTAAAGCTGTAAAGTTTGGTCCATATAGATCTGACACATTTCAAATTAGGTTTAGTCATAGTATTTTAGTCATAGAATTTTTCCTATTATTAATATGACTATTTCCATTACAATTTTTTACTTTAATATTGCTTGATATTCAAATGCATTTGATGTTGATGTTACCATATTAGTGAACTGTCAACTGATTTTAATAGTTTTGAAATATCATTCTTGTGGACGTTTTAGGCAGACAGTTGTACATTTAACAAACAATGACAATTTTCTTCTTTCCAGTACTATTTTCTTATTGCACTATATAGGACCTCTATTACAATGTTGTTTGGCAATGTTGAAAGTGAGCTTTGTTACTTTAATGAGAAGTCTTCTAATGTATCGTCGTTTAGAATTAGATTGGCTTTCATTTTCTGGTAAATATTTCTTATTGAGTTAAGGGTAAGGAATTTTCCTTCTATTCCTAATTTTCTAATAGTTTTTTTTGTTTTAAGTTGAGAATGAGTATCAAGTTTTGTCAGTGTTTTTCTTTGGTTTAATTTAATTGGTTTAATTTTCTCAAAAACTCAGTGAGGTAGGTATTAATATCCCCATTTTACAGAGAAGGAGACTAGACAGCATAGAAGTTAAGAAAGTTGCTCAAGGTTGAACAAGTAGTGTGGAGAATGTGCAAGTAAAAACTGGATTTTCTGCATGCTGGTAAGCTGTTTGCAATGCTATAGTAGTCATGGATCCCTTAAGTTTGTGAAACAAAGATGGGGATTAAAAACGTTCTAAAATTTCACATGGTTGATTCTACTTCTGGGAATGTATTCTAGAAAACAAAGTGTGTGCAAAATTTATGAACAAGAATGTTTGTCACATCACAAAGCACAGATAGTGAAAAAAATGGAAAAAGTCCAATAAGAAGTGAGGTGTCATCCATAACACAGCCATTAAATCAAATATGTTCTTATTAAAATACTTTTGAAAACTATTAGTGACAAGAGAAATGCTCAGGATAACATAATATGTGAATAAAAGCAGTAAGCATATTACATTCTTGAAAATCTCCGGAAAGAATACTGGTGAGAGGAATGAAAGGAAGGAGCCTACTGAAGTACCAGTAATAAGAAAGCTCCTCCTTGAAAGGATTTTGGAAATAAGCCAATCTTACTTGCTCAGGCCTCCCTAGAGGGACATAACCTCAAATAGGTAGCTAGTCAAGGTTGTTTGGGGGCTGCAGCATGAGCACTGTCCATTCCTGCCATGAAGTTCTTGGTGTGCGCTACGTCTGAGTCTGCTCAACCCTGCACGGTGTCAGTGAAAATTCTGCATCGTCAACCTCTCCCGCGTGCTCTCTCTCTCTCTCTCTCTCTCTCTGTCTCTCTGTCTCTCTCCCTCTCTTTCTGAGGAATCCTCTATCTTTGCCAACTCCCCCTGCTCCTCCACCAGCCAGCAGCTATCTGGCTCTATTGAAAGAGTCTGCCACCCCTCATTGTGATAACCCTCTAGACAAGGCAAATGAAGCAGCTGTGCACGTACCTCCCTTACCTGAAAGTGAATTAGTGGCCCATTAGCTCAACGAGGAGCTCTTCTACCTTCCTCCAAGAGAGGAATTGGGTGCACTCAAGAACATGGAGAAGATGCTTCGGACTCAGGATACAGCCATGGCCAATCAGAAACTGTAGTCCAGGGTCTTCTCTGTCCACTTTCTGGGTGACACCTATCAGCTGTTTTATTCCTTCCCTTTTGCAAGCAACTTGCCATTTGATCTGAATTTAAACAGCTCTGGCTTGTCTGGGGGAAGAGAATGGGGGTGGGGGTGGGGCGCTGGTACAAGTAGCACAGGCTTCTCACAGCTGATATAACAAGCTGAAAGAAATTTCTTTTCCAGTTTGGCTCTTGTTTCTGCCTCTAATTCTTTCTTTCTGAGGCGTGGATCAACTCCAATAAACAAGGCATGAATGTGGTGGCTCTCAGGCCCTTTTAGAGTTCTTCAACATATAAACTCTTCCTATGTGCCAGGTGTTTTGCTGGGTACTTTTCAAGGATTATGACATTTAATCCACACAATAATGCAACTTGTCAAAAGCCATCACTATCCTCATTTTAGAGATGAGACACTGAGACTTAGAGAGGACAAGAAACTTAGCCAAGATTTCACAGGCAGAATGTAGCTTAGCATGATAACAACAGAGAAGACATTTGCTGACTACTTGCTATCTGCTAAGTTACATATATTGGCTCATTTATCCTTACAGCAACCTGTGAAATAGGTAGCATTATCAAGATTTTGGAGCTGAGGAAACTGAGGCTCAGATGTTAAGTAACTTGCCCAAGGCTCATTAGTAAGTGGCAGAAGTGAAGTTTGTACCTAAATCAGTCTGACTCTAGAACTATTAACCATTACACTCAATTTCAGCAAATATTTATTTAGTGTCAATTACTTGGCAGGTACCATGTTGGGTTTTTGGAATCCCAGGTTGAATAAGGCCATGCCATCAAAGAACGCATAGTCTAAGGAGAAGCAGACACAAAACAGATAATTCTAGCACAAGATAGCCAGCACAAAAGATTGGCCCTGAAATCATAAAAGACTTTAAATCTTTAAAGGTGAATTGGAATTAGTTGAATACATGGTTGTGGGGTGATTAAGCGGTGGGATAGTGGGACACTGAGGGCAGCAGGATGGCTTAGGCAACAGAATAGTGGAGGCATGACAGCACAAGGCTGTGGGGCAGATGGGAAAGGCTTGAGTTTCAGTGGGGCTGATGGATGTGGGAATTTTTGGTTGGCAAAGCTGACCACGTAGGTAGCATCCTGATCACAGAAGACATAATACGCCATGAGCAGGAGTTTGGAATTTATCTTGGAGATAGCCAACCATTAATTGGATTTTCAAATCTATAAAGTGATATGGTCAGAATGGAGGGAACAGAGACTTGTGGACTAGTTAGGAGGCTTCTGCAACCACGTAGACTAGAGAAGACAAAGGCCTGAGCAGATTCTGCACTGATTGTAATTTTCCCTACCCTGTTTTTAGTCCAGGAAGTTGAGCCTCCCTTCGCTTGTATGGATGGGCCTGCTGACAGGCCAGATCCTTCCCGTTTACATCTGAGTTCTGAGATCCAAGACGGGGTGCCTTCCAGATGGACAGCTTGCTCTTCTAGGCTTGCGTCTTGGGTAGTGATGGAAAGGCTGTAGATGAGGCAAAGTTGCATTAACCTCCTCTACGTTTTTGTTTGTAGACCAATTTTAAATTTGCAGTTTCATCATTTGGTTACAATGAGGTTAATTTACAAAATTCACAAGCTGTTAGGGGACACTCGGAAATCCCTATGGATCAACGTACACAGTGGCAGCCTCCACCAGCCTTAGGAAGCACAGCTGCTCTGAGTTCTCCATGGTGCTCCTCTTTGGAGACTAATTTCTCCTGGGACAGATTGGCATTGCAAGCCCCAAACCAACAAAATGTTTAATTCTAGATTCCTGAATTGTGTTAGGAAGGGAGTTCTTGGGAATGGTAGAGTGATTAATGAAGCAAAGTTGTGGTGGCAGTGGGATGGAGAGCGTTGGGAAAAAAAAGAAACCATCCACTTCTAGTGGATTTGAAAGACTTACCTGGAGGGAATGTTTTCAGACCAGCTCCTTGTGACTGCATACTTTTGAGTAAGAAAAGTTAGAAATACATGAGATAGTTTCTTATAAAAAGATTTTGATTTTAACCATGTCTCTAAAAAGCAAGGAGACCTTGGAAAGGTCATTTGTATTACTCTGAGGCTTTTCTTCATCTGATAGTTGAGAACCCTGGATTTGATGATCCCCAAAGTGTTCCTAAAGAGAGCCTTAGGAATGGGGACAGTGCAGAGTGTGAACTGTGTGGAAGATGAAAATGGATGGTGGGCGTTTCCAGCAAAGGAAAGCATTCTTCAGTTTTGGACAGGGGACCGAGAACTAGATGGCTTAGCTATTGGTGTGACAACTACATTTAAAAATAGGTTTTTTATTTTTAACAAATCATATACGTGCATGGAACAAAATTTAAAATGGACCAAAGAATATGTAGAGTGCAAAGTAAATCTTCATCTTTCCTCTGTCTACCAGCATCGTGTTCCTCTCCATGGAGGCAGGAGCTGTTGTTAGTTTCGTGTGTTCCCTTCCAGAGATAGTCCATCCATTTACTTATGGGTATATACTTATGTGTGTGTGTGTAATTTTTAAAACACAGTACAGGATACTATGTGTATTATTTCTAACCTCGTTTTTCGGTGATGCTGTTTTGAAATACCATCCACTGCAGAGCCAGTTCTTTGATTCAGTTTGTTTTCAGACTATTTGCAAAGTTCCCTTGCACCTTGACATACTATGAGCTCTGAGCTTGAAATGGTATTAGCAAATTCTGACCGTTCAGCTTCAATTTTTCTGGACTGATGTCTTCCCTCCTAGCAAACAAAATTGATTGTTTGGTTTTATAGTTGAGAATTTTTCACTTGTTGATGAACTGAAGAAGATCACAAAAAAGAAAGCAAGAATAGATGGCTATGCAAATAGTTACTAATTAATTTGACAGGCAAGTAGTTCAAGGTGAAGAGGGAAAAGGGTATGATCCAAGAAATATTAAATCAGCACAGTTGCTGGAGAGAGCCACATGACAAGAGCAGTCTATGAATACTGTGAGATTCAAAAGGAACAATTTTTTATTATTCTCATTCAGTATATTGGGGTGGAGTGGCTGCAAAATTCTATGTAATTGTCCTTTTTCCAGATTGCCTCCCCCAGCTCGAGAATCACAAATCCCTGAGAATGAGCAGCCTGATGGAGCAAGGACTGCCAGTCTTTAATCCTGGAGCTCCTGTGGGGTTTGCAATGGGAGTAAAAAGGCCAATTTAGCCTCATCCGTATATGCCATGCATTCAGGAATAATATAGTTTGACATGTGTATTTCCTCTAGGATCTTTGTTCTCAGCAAAACAGCCCAATTTTAGAGAAGTAATTAGAAGAATTACATAGGCTATAGAATATTAATTAATGTTCCTTGTAAGTGGAAATGTTGCTTCTCGTGCTGTTTCTCTCTCTTGGAGGCTGACATATTTCTATAATTTGATAGTTTTTCCTATTTGTAGTGAATATATTTTCTCTGTCTACCCTGATAACTTCCTGTTTTCTAAGATAGGACGACCTCCCAAATTTTTAGTACTTAATGCAAGCTTTGGGGTTTTCAAATATCACCTTCTCATAAGTCAAGTCACAAATTCCCATTTATTTCCTAGGTGTTTGCAATCACTGATATTAATTCTCGTTAGCTCTCTGGGCTGCCGGCCACATCTCTCCAGTTATTCCATGGGCATTGGCCTGCCATGTACTGGCATGAACTGCAGCTATATGGGAAGTGTGCTGCCCCTTGTTTGCTCCAAGGACCCTGGAAAGCTACGTGGCTAAACACATAAAATGAAAGGTCTTTACAAGTCATTGAAGCATTTCTTCAGATTAGATTTCCAAATGTCAAAAGAAACAGCAGTTCGTTAAAACTGCAGCTATAAAACCCACCAACACCACACGTAGAAAAGTGATTACAGAGCAAGCTTGATTAATTAGGTGTGAAAATTTAGGACCAGCGTGGTAATAAATGGTGGAACTCACCCAGCAGCCTGCTTCTCTTTCACTGTGTTTCGCTGAATGGCCAATTTTCCACTTGTCTGTTGTATGGAGATCATATTTCAGAGCTGGTAAAGTTTACATCTAAATCATGGAGCCAACAGAAGACCATGCATGAGCTGCAGCTAGAGTTCCAACTTTGCCTTTGTTGTCTTCTTTCTTTGTGGCCTTTGATACACTAACAAATCTTTCTGAGTCTCATTTTCTCTGTTTATAGAAGGTGAATTTCTATTCCTACCTATATCCCAAGTCTGTGAATAGAAGCAATTTTATTAAAAAACAAACAAAATAAACTCTGCATAATCCTGTATGTGGCTTTGAGATCTTTGGGTCTAGGAGATCCTATGATATGTAAATATTATAGTCATTGTTTAACGTATTTCAGAAATCTGATGATCTGGTTTATCAAATTAATCTTTTGAATGGAGTAAAAAAGCATTTGTGAAAGTCCCTAGCCTGGAGCTTAGTACATAGAAGGTATTCAATAACTGTTCAATGAATCACCATCATCTGATTGGAGAGGGTAGTTCCAAAGATTGACAATGGAAAACAATATACTTATCAGGACAGAACTACTATGGTGAGCACAACATAATCCTTCTTTGACGATTCAGAAGGTAGCATTGTGCCATGCTTTAGGGTCATAAATATTAATCATAGTTGTGAATATAGTGCTGATAACATTCCATTTCTTCTAAGCCCCAAACTTTCAGTGACTTCCAATTGCCTACAAAATGAAGTCCAATTTCCTTGGCCTGTAACTATTCTACACCCAATTCTAATGTGTATGGGGGTGGTTTCCCCACAGCAACAAGCAATTCTCTGACACCAGCTGAGTGTCCTACAATTCAGCTCAATTCTGACATTCTCTACCTAGAGGTAGCCTCAGATTCCACAGGTAAAGTCTCAGTCCCACAAGACCTCCCTCTACTTCAGATGCCAATCGCAAGTCCAGGTTTTACCTGTGCTTCTGACTGATGGCTATAAATCAGAGGTTCCCACAACACCATCCTTAGATTTTATTAATTTATTAAGCTAGAGTGGCTCACAGGACTTAGGAAACCAATTTACTCACTAGATTACTGGTTTATTACAAAGGATATTAAAGGATACGAATCAACAGCCAGATGAGGAGATACATAGCGCGAGGTTCCCAACAAAGGACCTTCTGTCCTCATGGGGTTTGAGCCTGGCACAGTGGCACGTGGAAGTGTTCTGGTTCACCAACCTGTCCAAACCCTGTCCTTTTGGGTTTTTATGGAGACTTCATTCCACAGGCATGATTGATTAAATTATTAGCCATTGGCTATTGATTCAATCTTTAGCCCCTCTCTGCTCCCCAGAAATCAGGGGACAGCACTGAAAGTTCCAACATTCTACTTACGATTGGTTCCTCTGGCAAGTAGCCCCCGTCCTTAGGTGCTTTCCAGAAGTCACCTAATTAACCAAACAAAAGACAAATTCCAAGGGTTTTAGGAGCTCTGTGCCAGAAATGGGAACTAAGACTAAATATATATTTCTTATTTTAAATCACAATATCACAGCCTGCTATTCCAGGCCATCCATTATCTGGCTCCAGTGTTATTTCTCACTATTTATCTTTGTGCATCTGAAACAGCCAAATTATATTGCACTTTGCATATATTCCAGAATTCCCCACTTCCAAGTCTTTGGCACTCATTAAATACTTTGCTGAGCATTTCCTCTATCCCAGGCACTGTGCTAGATCCTTGGGGATATAAACTTGAATATATATAGTCCTTGACCTCCAGTAGCTCTTTGTCTAGTAGGGACAGGCATATAAACAGACATTTATAATCCAGTGAAATAAATACAATGATAAATGCTCTACTGTACTATCTAGCTTCAGAGGTTCACGGCTTCCTCAAATTCCAATGTGCTTTACCTTGACTTCACATCAGCCATTCACTCAAGCTGCCCACAGCCAGAATCCTGTGTTTATCTAGAACAGCTCCATCTCCAAAGTTTACCTTTAAGCAACCACTTCCTGACTATAGTTTCCCTTTGCTGTGATCTTTACTCCATTACTCTTAAGTCTCATTGAAACTGCAAGTCTTTTATTTCCACTATTTTCTTCTGTTAACCTATTTGTCTTCCCCCTTTCTACTTCCTCTCTATCAAGCCTGGATACCACGGACTATTCTTTTAAATTTGAATGGCTCTCTGGACATATAGTAAGCTGTCCGTTATTCCACCACACTAATCCTGGATCAATCCTTCTGTCTACCTTCTCTGCTTCTATACTTATCCTTTTGTGTAGCACTGAAGACATCTAGCCAGGCAAATACCTCTATAAAAATCATGTTCTTTTGGGGCCGGCCCGGTGGCACAAGCAGTTAAGTGCACGTGCTCCGCCGCGTTGGCTCGGGGTTTGCCGGTTCGGATCCCAGGCGCGCACCAATGCACCGCTTGTCAAGCCATGCTGTGGCGGCGTCCCATATAAGGTGGAGGAAGATGAGCATGTATGTTAGCCCAGGGCCAGTCTGCCTCAGCAAAAAGAGGAGGATTGGCAGATGTTAGCTCAGGACCGATCTTCCTCACACACACACACACAAATCATGTTCTTTCCATTCATTTGGGCCATTGGTACTGCTCAGAAATCCTTTGTGTGTTCCTCATTTGCTGTCAAGTAGCTATTTCAGAACCTCTCCTCTCTTCTATAATAGACAGATCATAAAAGGCCTTGTGTTTCATGTTAAGGAACTTGGGTCCTATTTCCAAGAAATGTATTGCTGGCAAAGACTTTAAGTCGTGTGTGTGTGTGTGTGTGTGTGTGTGTGTGTGTATAACTAAGCTAGATTCTGGGAAATGTTTAGAGGTGGGTTTGAGGTGACAAGACTGGAGTTGGGGAGGCTGTTAAAATACTCTAGGCAAGGCTGTGAAGGTACTGAGCTAGGACCCTGGGAGAGTGATAGGAAGGAGGGGACAGATTTGGGAAATATATAGTGAGTAAAATCAGCAAGCTCCAACTGGGGCAGAAAATACCAGAGGAGGTGATGTTTTAGGGAAAAACCTAATGATTTTCATTTTCAACCTGTTGAGTTTTAGTTGCCTGTGGGATATTGAAGTAGAATTTTGGTGTGAGTCTGAAGCTAAGAGGATGAGGCCAATGCTGGAAATATAGATTTAGGTGTCCTTGGCATATAGATGGTAATTAAAATCATGAGAATGGTTGTGGTTACCCAGGAGCATGTGGAGTGAGAAAAACAGTGGGTGGAGGACAGAACCCTGTGAAATGGCAGCCTTTACAGAGCAGATGGAAGAAGACGAGCCCACAAGGGGCAAGAGAAGAAACCATCCAAGGTACAAGGAGAGCCAGAGAACATGGTGTCATGGAAGCCTCAAGAAGGAAGGAGTGATTAATTATATCACACGTAGCAAAGAGATCCAATGAGATTAGGATTTTAAAACACCCATTACATTTGACATTTAAGAGCTCCTAAGTGGCATTTTCTGAGAATACATTCAATTGAAGATGGGAGCAGAAGCCAGATTACTGAAGCCAGATTACTGTTAGGAAGAGGAGGAAGGCGATCCAGCGAGCGTAGATTTCTCTGGAAAATTACAGCAGAGAAGGGGAAAAGGTAGACCAGATGGTTACTACCTAGATGGTTACTAGGTAGGTCTGGGTGGATGTGGTATAGCTGTTACTGTTTCCTTTTGCTAGAAGACTCTGCCTCTGTAACTGCTCCATATTCTTATCCAGAGTTCAAAAATAATTAAATTAATAGTTCTTCCATGGGAAAACTGAAGATCTTTCCATGAGGAAGTATTATCTCCCTTGTCTGAGCTCCCACAGCACCAAATCTATGGTCCTCTTATGGCATTCATTTCTGTTTTTCTTTAAACCCCATATTGTAGTTATTTATCTATATATTCATTCCTTTATTAGAGTGTAACTCAAATGTACATTATATTCATCCAATATTTATTTTCCTATATTATATATACCTATATTTTAGAATATAAAGTATCCAATGGAATGCCATAAGGCCAGTAAGAAGTCAATAAATAATTATTGAAGGGATATATATGTATATCTGAACATAATCACAATTACATAGAAATATTTTGGAACTTTGGTTAACATGAAGTTTTCTTAATGGAATCAATTAACAGAAGATGACCCATAGGTAATATTTTTACCCTACTTGTTAACAAGTTCTTTAGATTGGGCTTCTGCTACACATAGTCCTTGGAAAAGTTGAAGCTGAATTTCTCACAAGATGACAATTCCCACAACCCCATAGTATGACAACTTTAAATTGTTGGAAAGAAGGTCTACAGGAAAGCCTTGAATTTGGTTCTCTCATGTATTTGATAATAACAAACGATATCTTACACAAAAACCACTCTTAGCAGGTATGGTTCAAGGAAGTCCTAGGATTTATAGAAATACAAGCACATTTTTCTCTTTTTGTGTCACTTTAAAGGGTAATGGTTGCCAAGCCCCAATTGTTCTAATATTTGTACTTACATGAAGAATTACGTAAGTTTTGACATTCTCATTGGACTGCTTTGGAAATCAACACGGATGCTTGTTTTATTTCTGCGAAGTAACTGTAGTGAGAGGACATGGAAAGATAGGGTGTCAATTCCTGTGTCTTCCCAGAAATCCCAGCACTAGAATGGCACTTAAATTGTTTTCTTCTAAAAAAAAGAGAGAATTTTAGAGAAACTGGGCACTGAAGAATTTAAATGCATTTATTTCCTTCTTAATGGTAATCACTTGTTGGACCTCTTTTACCCCAAACAGGAGGAAATGATGGTTTGAATTGCTCTTCAGGGTGGAAGGAGGAAGCTTTCTTGGAATGATCTGCTTACATGAGGGTTCTTTATTGACAGCCATCCATTTAGCCCTCGCTGGCCATGTGGCCAAGTCCCCTCCCCTCTGAGTTATCTCCAAGTGTGAGACTGAAGTAGCCGCAGGCCAGCATCACGGCCGGATAGCTGTGTCGTCGCACGAGGCCTGGCTCTCAGAAGGTCCTCATGCTTGGTTTAATGCTCCGCTGCCACGACTTGAAATTCTTATTAATTCTGAACAAGGGACCCCACATTTGCATCTTGCACTTGGCTGCGCAAGTTATGCATCCTGTCTTAAGTGTCAACATTGGTCTATGCTCAAGTGGACCCTGAGCTGTTTGTTTTTCTGACTAGCGACTCCCCTTCCACCGTTGCAGGTCAGAGCACTGGATCTCCAGGAGCACTGAATGAGAGAGTGGGAATGGCTAAATGCTCACTTGTTATTACTCTGGAAACAGCTCAGAATATTCATGGACCAGAAGAATCATCTTCATATATGATAAAGCAAACATTTTATGTGCTAAATGAGACAATTGGAGTGTCTCTTCCAATTACCTTTTGAGAGAAAAAGAATGGAATGTGCTGGTATGAATGAATAGCAATTGAGTGTTCATTTAAAAGGTCAAATCTATTTGGTCTCTCCACTTGGTGTGCTTGTCTCTTTGCTCTTCCTCGTGGTGCCTTAATCAGGCACTTGTTTCGAAGTCTTGTGTGGCACACCCAGGATTTGATGAGGCCAGTACGTTGTGCAGTTTTTTGGATTAATGTGTCTTTTATTAAGTTTTCTTTTCAAAGAGGTTTATGCAGAGCAACAGAGAATGAAGTTTCTACTGGGATGCCATTTGGGGACATGAAGAAAAGCATTTGCTGGATGAAAGACGTTTTCAGATTGTGAATGCAAACAAGTGAGTCAGAGCTTGCCTGGGGAGTGATTTTCTCAAAACAGCTGTGACAAAAGTCTCATACAGATGCAAAGAAGATGTCTGGAAGCCTATAGCCATCCTTCATGTCGGATGACCGCTGACGACTGCAAATATTTGTGGAGAAGTTACAAGATGCCAATAGCAACGTGGCACTTACGGAGGAAGCATAATTCGAGTGTAGACAAGGATGGCAGAGCAGAGCTTCTTGATTAAGTTAATATGTATTGATGTTTCTCCTGTTGTTTTGACTTCTTAGGCTGTTTCAATTCAGTCTTGTCACAACAAAATACAAAAGAGGCTGCTATGACATTGATTTTTCTTTTTAAATCCTGCCTCTGAAGGATAGTGGGTTTTTTGTTTTGTGTATATGTGTGTGTGTGTGTGTTTGTTTGTATTCCAGAGTTGACAGTCAGGAAGGAAGAAATGTTAAAATTGTGACACAAATAATTATGTTAAATTATTGAGCATAAATTATCAGGGGAATACATTTTGATTGTAAGCATAAATCAATTTTAAGCATAAATCAATTGCCACCATTAGAGTTTGCTGAGGTGACTTATTTCTGGCAGTGGTGAACACAATGATAGTTTGAAAAGAAAAACTCTGGTATCTAAGGCCTCCATAGAAACCTGGACTCATTGATTCATGGGAAAAAACCATGAGTGAGGAGGGGTTTGTGCGTGTGGAGAAATGCACATTTCACACTCTTTAACCTGAGACAAGGGAGTGTTCACAATCCTTCCGCACGGCCTCAGCCACGCTGACTTAGCGTCTTCATTCAGTGTAGCCTGTCATACCTACACTTCCAAGTCAGAACCAAATTTAGCTGCAAACTTCCAGTTTATTCCTGGACCATTAATGCCTCATCATAATTTAAAAATATTGGTTTCGTTTTAGCAGACAGAAAATACACTATTACTTAGCCATGTCTTTATTATCTAGACAGAAAGAACCAATCGTTTCTATAACTAGAATGTCTATAAACCAGAATGTTAATCTTTGCATTTTATATTTGGATTTTAGAGGTGAGGAAGAGGAGTATTTACATTTGAATATAGATGTGTCTAATCTGGGTATTTTCAATACTCAAAACAAAATATAGTGCTTTTTTTAGGAAGCCCTAGTCAGAGAACCTAGAAAGTTGTCTTTCTTGCCCAAATTGTAACCCTGCTCCACCCTTCTGTCTGCGGACAGACTGTATTCTTTGTGAGACTGATGGAAAGCAGCCGCCTGTAGAGACCTGCCTTCCCTCCTTTTCTTCTCTTATTCTGTGGTTGAACTTTCCTTGGGACAGCAGAAGTACTTGACTTTTTTTTTTTTTTGCTGTGGAAGATTGGCCCTAAACTAACATCCATTGCCAATCCTCCTCTTTCTGCTGAGGAAGATTAGCCCTGAGCTAACATCTGTGCCCATCTTCCTCTATTTTTTATGTGGGACGCCACCACAGCATGGCTTGATGAGCAGTGCGTAGGTCTGTGCCCGGGGATCCAAACCTGTGAACCCCGGGCCGCCAAAGTGTAGTGCACGAACTCAACTACTATGCCGCCGGGCTGGCCCCAGTACTTGACTATTTTGGTTGGAGGATCTGCCAGCAGGACTGCAGGGAGAAAAAGAATAGAGAGCAAGGTAATGATAATGAAGGAATATCCCCTATTTTACTTAACTGTGCCAAAACGGACTTTAAAATAGCACTGACTGATAAAGGAGATAAAGCGAAGCTCGCCACGGATTGCTGTAAGAGGTGCTGACGCTTTCCTTCTGAGACGGCAACATGCCCTGGGACACAGAGGACGGAGCATGATGCTGAGAGCACGGACTCTGGGGCCAGGCTCCTAGGGGCTGAGTCCTGGCTCTGGTTCTTAGCAGCCGTGTGACTTTCAGCAAAGTATTTAACCTCTTCCTTTTTCAGCTTTCTCAGCAGTAGGACAGGAAAATAACAGTACCCACCACAAAGGTCTGTTAGATGAATGAGATAATATACAGGAAATGGTTCAAAGAGGTTGTGGCACATTGGAAGGAGAGTATGTGTCTTGGTTGTTATTTATCTATATATGGACAATGCAGAACTTGTCAATCACTTCTCATACAGGCATTCAGGAAATAGCTACAATCTTCACTTTACATCTAAATTAATTTCTGCCCTTTGATTTGGAAAGGAGAGTTCCAAGATTCACTCCGTGAATGATTTTTTAACTGCTTTTATATCTACATCCACAGTCTGGGGTAGGTGTTTTAGTCAAATTTCTGGAACTTTTACAGGAATCTCAAAAATCTCATTCCTGTAAGGTTGAGATGCCCCAAAAAGAGAAGACATCATGTGAGTTTCTGGAAAATAGACGACATTGGGTGTTAAACTGACCCCAAAGTACTTGGAATTAAAGCAGATATTTTTAAAAAAGAATAAATGCAAATAATAAATCAGAGGTGAAACAACTGGAAAATCCAAAACTGTTATTTGCAGATAATATGATCACATGCAAAGAAAAAACAACAGAATTAAACCATTATAACTAAAAACAGACGTCAGCAAAATTTTCAGACACAAGATTAATTTAAGAAGATCAAATGCATTTCTGTATACTAGCAGTAATCAACTAGAATATTTTAAAAATCTAAGATACCACCTGTAACAGCCAAAAACAAGAGCAAAATACACAGTACTTAACAAAGTATGCACTAGATATTTATGGAAAAAATCTATTAATGGATATATAAAAACAAACCAAATATATGATGAATCATTTCACAGTCAATATGGTAATTTATTATAATAAAGGTGTCAATATTCCCAAATTAATCTATAAATTCAATACATTTCCAATGAAAGTACTAACTGGATCAAAAAAAAGAACTCAATAAACTTATTCTAAATTTATACGAAAGGAAAAAAATCCATGTATAGCTAAGTCAATTTTGTAAAAGAAAAGCATTGCTCTCCTATGTATTAAGATGTGCCATAATGTCATAGTAATTCAGATAAGTGGACGCTAGTATGCGAACAGACAAATAGACCAATGGAGCAAAATAGAGATCTCAGAGGTGGACCTAAATTTATTTAATTTATTTTATAGGTGGTACTGGAAAATAATCAGGAAGAGGCTGTCTCTTTAATTGATGTGATTGGGAAAACTTGCTTACTAGTTAGAGAAAAATAAAACTGGATTCCTTGCTGAAACCATACACAAAGGTAAACACCAGATTAATTAAAGACCTGAATACGAAAAGTAAATCTTTCAAGTTAATAGAAAGTGATGTTAAGGAAATCGTTGTGATACAGGGCTGGGGAAGACTTTTTAAAACACCAAAAGTACATAAAGTGCATAAAGTTACATAAAGGCAAAACTCAATTACAGTAAATTAAGGATATCTCTTCAACAAAGGATATCATAGATGAAGTCAACAGTAACAGATTGAGGGATGATATATGTGATGGAAAACCGACAGAGATTAATATCTAGAAATTCTTGCACTCAGCAAGAGAAATACAGGAATTCCAACAGAAAAATAGGATATGAAGAGGAGATTTGCATGGGATGAAACCAAAATGAGACCAAATAAGCATACAAAGAGATGCCAAAAATCTGAAATTAAAAAAATGAAAATTAAAACCCCATTTAATTGCCAATAAAGAAAGCTGAGTAGTATGTCAGGGGCTAATGGGAGACAGGAACCCACACGGTGGGAGTATAGATTGAGGCTTCCATCATGAAGAACAATCTGGCAGTACTTGCTTAAATTGAATATACATATACCCTAAGGTCAAGCAGTTCCCTCCTGGGTATACTTCCCCAGGAAAATTTTTTCCAGGCCAATTAGGGCACATGGACAAGGATGTTCATTACAGCATTGTTCGTGGTACTGGAAAGATGGAGGCAAACTGAGTGCATGTCACTAGATGAATTGATAAATAAAGCATGATGGAATCATATCGTGAATTACAATGACACATTTAGGTGTAACAGAACAGACCTCCCCATCACAGCACCGCTAATTCTTAAAACCAGTGTGTTCAATGTAGAAAGAAACTGAATGAGGTCTATAGCACAATACAGCATATGTAAGGTAAAATACATGTATACAAATCAAATAACATGTCTTATACATATATATAAAGGGATATACATGTGTGAGTATGTGTACATACATTGCTCTCTCTTTCTTTATCATCTATTTATCTCAAAGATGTTCACGTGGTTGCCTGTGGGAGAGAGGGAAATAAGAGTGAAGATGAACACACAAATGGGACTGTGCATGAACCAATGGTTAGTGTGCCCATAAATAAGACTTATGCTTCACTCAGTTCTCTGCACCTGAGGGTGACACTCATGTGCGTTCACACACTCAGCCACACACACACACACACACACATACACACAAACCCACACAGACTGGGAATACATAATCAAGGAGTTTAGGAACCAGTCTCCTCCACATCTTCACCAAACTCCCATTAAAGACCATCCAGCAAGGCTGCCGTACATGCAACAGGAAAGCCTCTGTGTTACAGAATGATGCTTTTGCTTCTTCAAGCTGAGGCTTTGATTTCTCCTGTGCTGGGGTTAATGTAACTTTATTTTTGGCACAGAGCCACTTTTCCACAAGTGAAATATCAAGACATTCCTCTCCACCAGAGCAATCTGGGAATTTCATTTAGCTTCATTATGATAAAACTTCACCCAACCTGAGTGTATGATAAGCAATTTCTATTGCCTTTTCTGTATTTGTATATCTAAGGAAAGGGTGAGTTGTTCTCTGAATTTATGCAGACTAGAATTCTAAGATGAAAAATAGTTGTAAAAAACAGTTCACATACCTGAGAAGCTAAACAACAGCAAGGTTTCAAAAACTGTTTCTAGATTTTCAGAAAATCTTTAACTTCATCAAGGGATAAATCAATTTGCAGGTGATACTGACAGCTATTTAAACCAGAGGATGGAACATCTTGATTGGGAAAAGCAAATTAAAAGAGACAGCCAATTAACTCTTTATGCATCTATCATTTTATCTATTTTTACAGACTTTTTAGGTTTTTATTATACCTTCTAGGAACTTAATTATTAAGAGGTCACTATTTTTTAAATCAAATTTTATCTATTAGAAAACTCCTAGTTTACAAAAAACAAAAGGAAGGCAAAACACAGAAATGGAATAATTCACTTTCCAGTCTAAGATGCATTGAAACTTTCTGGGAACTAGAATATTCTATGTGCATTCTATATGCCATTTATTGTATCTTATATGTGCCTAGTACTGAGTATTAAATAATTATTTATATGGACTAAAATAAAAGGTTAATGGATTTCTATATGAGCAGAATTTTTCTCAAAAGCGTTTCCTATGCAAGTGATTTGTATTCATTACTTTTATAGTCTTTATTCATTCATTCTTGAATCTATTCTTTCACTCATTAAACAGTGAAGTCCTATTCCATGCCAGGGACTGTTGGAGACTTTGGTGTCACCCTCACTAGCCTGCTGATCCGTGACAGGGTCCATATCTTAACTCAACTCTACAGTGCCAGCCCCCGCAAATTCCATCAGAAACAGAACGCACACATGGGCCCGGTTCCTCCAATTCCATTTGGGACGTTGACCATTTTTCTTTTCAAGACTTCTTAGGGAGGTCTTTTTTTCCCACTCCCTATATCTCTGTCCCCCATTCTTGACTTCGTATTTAATAACGTAGGTGCCAGTATGATATTTCTTATTCTTTGTGAGGAAATTTAATTACTATCATTGTTCCTCAGCATCTGAACAAAGAGAATGAGTAGCAATGTTTACTTTGTTCCAGGCACTGTTCTAAGAGTTTTGACATGCATTTAGTCGTCTAGGCCTTACCATAGTCCTCTGAGGAAGTGGAAAAACACCCAGCTCACATCTTTCAGAGGCTCAACAGTGAATCAAAAACTGCTTCCAGATTTTCAGAAAATCTTTAACTTCATCAAAGGACAAATCA
Source organism: Ceratotherium simum simum (assembly GCF_057802395.1). Taxonomy (NCBI): domain Eukaryota; kingdom Metazoa; phylum Chordata; class Mammalia; order Perissodactyla; family Rhinocerotidae; genus Ceratotherium; species Ceratotherium simum. The sequence goes on along the minus strand of NC_141906.1, from coordinate 84,595,124 downwards.
ATTTGCAAGTGCTATTGACAGCTACTATCACAGCAATTATTATTCTCATTTTACAGAAAAGAAACTGAAGCACTGAGAGTTTAAGTGACGTATTCAAGGCTACACAGCTAGCTAGTAGAGAAGAAATAAATTCCGTCTGGGACCTCGCTCAAACAGCTTTTCCAAATGAGTCTCCATTCCCTGAGACTTGACCTGGAAGATAGAGGAGTATTCTGCTCAAGCAAGAGCCAGTGGTCTATGGAAACACAAGCCTATTCCACCCTTGGCCTCCCTCTTGTCGTCTGAGATGATGTCACTAAAGGCCCCAGCTAGGCTCCACTGTTCCAGCAGATAGATGAACCAAAATAGTGTCCTAAAACCAGGTAGCCCATATCTTGGTGGCAATGAGAGAGGAAGGGGGGAGGGCTGGAAGAGGAGTAAGGGTGGGGATGGAGAACAGACTGACCACAGAGATGAAGGTATTAAACAAAGGAGTGTAGGTGGCCATTAAGGAAAGGTCACAGGGGAAATGTCAGTGCTAATCTGAATAATTTGGCTAATGAGTGTGTGAAAATCAAGCTGTCCTAGTAGGGAAGGACAGCCTTGCCCTTTATTTTTACTTGTCTGTCTTAATGGAAGGACTTCACTCCCCAGTTCCCTCCAATGCTTACCCTCTTCCAGAGGATCTTATAGAGGGCAAACATTTCGTTTCAGAATCTTCTAAGATGGGTAGATTCTATTTTAAACTCTAATGTGTACCTTGCAGAATTGGCAATAGCTTATTTTATTTGTAGGGGGTGGTAGAGAGTAGTAGCTGAGAAACAGCTCTTTCTTATTTTCCTTTTTTCCCTTCTTCTTAAGCAAAGGGTTTCTTGTATGTAGAATAGCTCTCATAGACTAACGTTTTGATGAAATTAGAGGCATACATATTAATGCCACTTGTTTTTCCAAATTTCCCAAGGAATAGTCTTGAAGTACACTATTGTAGGTTCTGTCAAACTCACATGTCAGACAGGGGTTGCTTGAGAGCTGAATTTATTACATGAATAGCCCCTCACTCTCCTGTCCCTGCTGCGTGCATCCTGCATTATGGCTTAGAGTCTGCAAAGCCATGGATGGTGCCACTCTGTCAGGAATCCCTGCCTGTGTCTTTGGCTCATGATAGCTGATTGAAGAGTGTGGCATATGTCCCCTATATATAGAAATGCACATATCCGTACATGGCTACGTAGCTACAGATAGACATACTGACACCCCCACACGTGGGTCTGTGCAATTTTTTTTCCCAACTCTTTCCTTCAACCCAATGATTTTCTACCGATCTGTTACCCATATAAGACAGATTGCTTTTCATGGTTCAGCAGTCCCAGCACAGACATTCATTTTAATCAATAGAGCAGTCAAAAGAAAGAATAAATTTACTAGTTTTTTTATTTTTTTACATTTAATTGAAAAACTTCAAGTGATTACCAACTTGTGTAAATTTCAAAGTGTAGGCAGCAGTAGTAGGTAAGTACATGGAGTAAGTGCAAAAGCATCAACTGGCAGGATTTGGGTCTGCGGAGAGGAGAGGCTAGATCTGGTGAAGTGATGCGAACTGTTTCTAGTCAATAACCCAGTCCCCCTCTTGTCTCTCTCCCACCATCACCACCAAACACACCTAATACACAGGAATGTCTCTATCAATCCCTCTCCTTCACCCTCACTGCCAACACCTTAGTTCAAGTCTTATTATCTCTCCCTGCTGCTCCTGCACATATGGTCAATCCTTTCTTCAAACTGCTCCTTGAATTAGCTTTCTAAAGAAAAATCTAACCATGCCACTTCCTTGCTCAAAGACCACATCTAACTCTTCATTGCTATGTGGCCTTGAGCTTGTTACTTAAACACTCCGGGCTTCAGTTTTTTTACCTGTAAAATGGGAATGATAAGTCCAGGTGCTTTAGCAGAGAAGGCAGAGTTCTTCACCATCTGGCTGTAACTTCCTTTCTACCCTCTACTGAGTTAATTAGTCTCTGAACACACCATGCCTTTTCACGTAACCCTATCTCTCTCTGGCAAACTTGTATCCTTCCTTCAAGACTTAGGTCAAATGTCCTGTCTATTGTAAAACCATCACTCTTTGGAGGAGTTAAACATTTCTCTATTCTGGATTCCCCTGCAGGTTTATTGGCCACTGCCTGAGAACAACACTGATGCTCCCCATAACCAGGCTGTAGGCTCCATGAGGGCAGAGGCATGCCTCATCGTTCTCTCCACTATCACCAAACATAATTCCTAGCACAGAGTTGAGTAGACAGTGTGAATGAGAAAGCATATGATCTAGAAACAGTCTAGTTCATATAGCAACATCTTAAAAGTGGTCTTCTTTATGACAAAGTCTAACTCTTCTAGGAAATTTAGAGGAAAATATTCTATCTATTGGTTGATGTTGAGTCAGAATCTAAAGCCCCCTTAGACACTGAAGGCAAGTTATTAAGAAGAAAACCATTTTGAAGGCCAATCTTGATTGGTTTTGAAACATTCCTGTATTTTCCTTGATGTAATTAAAACATGTAGACCGTTGCATAAGTGGACCATTTCAACAATATTTTCTCATACAGCCTACTGATATATTTTCCTAATAGAGCTATAATTTTATGGGATGCATATTATCAGTCTCCTTTCATCGTGGAGAAACTGAGACTTGCAAGGAGTATCACTTGGGAGAGCCTTAAGAACTGCTATCCAGACCAGCTACATCATAGTGCTGGGGGTGGACCCAGGCATCAGTTTTTCCAAAGCTCCACATGCACTCCAATGTGCAGCCAAGTTGAGAACACTGCCCTAGCCCTAGAGAATTTAGATTCTACATCCATGGGACTTCGAGGTGGTGGAAACAAAACTAGAGTCTCTGACTTGTGCTAGGTCTGCTTCAAGGACTCTGTGCTGTCTCTTCATCAGGACCCCACATCTAGTACGGCATCAAGTTCCATTCCAGAGTGCCTGCTTCCTCTGGTGTGACTGAGGCAGGTCTTCTAGTCTCTCTTTTCTCATCTGCAGTCTAGGGACGCTAATGTTCTTCTCTTACAAAGCTTCTATATGAATCCAATTAGACGTGACTCTTATAGGTGAGGGCAACAACTCACAGAGGGCAATGGGTATTATAAAATTAAGAAATAATAATTCCTGCTATGAAAATAGATCCCTTAGAGTAGGCGGGCTTTTTATAGAAGACTTGGTGAGAAGGTTGGAGGTTGATGTCCATATTTGCAGTGCTTCCTTCACAGCAGCATTTGGGGCTAGGAATTTTCAGCATCGAGTATTTAGAGCTATCCTCTGAGTCCCACCTTGGGCAGGGTGGTATAGGCTGAAGTAATCCACGTCTTCTTAGTATGTTGTTCTAGTCAGCTTTCTGCCTCAAAGTGTATGGTAATTTGTCTACCCCCTGAAAACAGACGGTACACAGACTGAGTTTTCTGCAGGCAAAATCATGCTTCGAGTGTCTCAGGTTATCAAGAGTAAGTGGTAGTTGTCTGATTATAAAGTGGAAATATGTTATTCAGACATGGATATATCTGTAATCAGCAATGATGAAAAAGAAAGTGTACAGGAAGTGAATGGTAATTAAAGGGGATTTAGGAGACTTTTTTGCTTGGGTGTATTGAGTCTCTCCTATGTCTCGAGAATGACCCATTGCCTTTGCAAAGTCCCCTCAGCATTGCAGTTCTCAAATGGCCTGGAAATATGGATACGTGTACTCTTTAGTAGGATTCAAATGGCAACATTTTTGAAAGGATCTGATAAAATGAGGCTGGTTTCCAATAAAAAAAAATACAGGGGGCCAGCCTGGTGGCATCGTGGTTAAGTGTGCACGCTCCTCTTCAGCGGCCTGGGGTTCGCAGGTTTGGATTCCGGCGAGCACCGATGCACTGCTTGTCAAGCCATGCTGTGGAAGCATCCCGTGTAAAGTAGAGGAAGATGGGCACGGATGTTAGCCCGGGGCCAATCTTCCTCAGCAAAAAAGAGTAGGATTGGCAACAGATGTTAGCTCAGGGCTGCTCTTCCTCGCACACACACACACACAAAATACAGGACAAAAATATGGTCTTCACTAGTGGTTGCAGAGGATAATTAGGCTAAAGCTTACCCATGTTCAGGGGACTTATTCTGAGAAGTATGGGACTGAAAGGATTTTGAGATGAAGAATTTTACTTCCGAGGGAAGGAAACAAGTAGTTTGATCTGGTTGTTGGCCCATCAGATCTAGAGCGTGGAGACCTGACTCTATGCTCATCCACCAGCTGATTGATGTGTAATGTCATCTTTTTGTTGTTAGACTTATATAGCTCTTAGCTGCTAAACAGACATGTATTGATAATCAGGTAAGCAAATGTTATCTGACTTTTTTGATGCTGATACTTAAAAATTAGCACATAAATATGATTGATAGCTTATAAAAGAACTCAGCTTTCCTGCTGTCAGACTGGTGACCCGGGTGTCTCCACAAAATAAGCCTCTGAGACTTTGTGGGGTGTGGAGAGAGAACATGACCACAGTCTGAACAATTGAAAAAAAAATTGGCACAGAAAAACTGCCTTAAATGCTCAAGTGATTGCAAGATCTCTCAGTTTTGTGAAGGTGTATGAACCTGACCTCGTGAACTGAGGCTGCGTACAGACCTTCTCTCTAATTATGATCACTTCCTTTTCTCTGGGAGCAAAGCAGAGACAACCTTGTTTCATATGCAAATTGCAAGAAATGTTCCACCTGCCCCTGTGGTTTCCCTTCACTTAAAAAAATCATTCATAGTCCTGCTGCTGTCTGGGGGAAACATTCACAAGCCTTCCTTGTCCCTTTAAATGGATGTTTAATAAGCTTGGAAATGGCAATGCCTCCAAGAAAGCCAACAGTGGAGAATTAGAGCCTGTTTCCTTAGATGAATGTGAAACTTTAAAACAGTGCAAGAAGACCCCTGCAATCCCTGCTAAATGAGATTTGATTTCTCTTTCAGCTGTTTTTCATAGCTGGAATCACAGAACATTGCTGTTTACCAGCGAAGAGGTTTGTGAGAAGCAGCTCGCTTTGTGCTCCTGGTGATACTGTCTACAGCTGTCTTCAAGAAGCAAGTCTCGCAGCAAACTGAAGCCGAGCTTACCGCTCAGTGAGTTGCTCTCGGCCGCCACTTGTCTCTCCCTCTCCTAGTCCCTGTCGCATCTTCGTCCCTGTCTTTTTCTCTTTTTTCTCAATATGTTTAATATGTCTGTTTTGGCTTTTTTTTGCCAAAGGAATTTTACCCATTCCTTTTTTACCCAAATTTTGTCTCTAGTTTGTTGTGTTTTGCAACCAGAAAATGGAGGAAATAAAAGAGCCCTAGACAGAATCTATCCAACAAACCCGAAATCAACAATCCAAAGAGGCTTATGCACCCCTATGCTCATTGCAGCATTATTCACTATAGCCAAGAAGTGGAAGCAACCTAAATGTCCCTCGACTGATGATTGGATCAAGAAGATGTGGTATATCTATACAATGGAATACTACTTAGCCATAAAAAAAGACAAAATCATCCCATTTGCAACAACACAGATGGGCCTGGAGGGTATTATGTTAAGTGAAATAAGCCAGAAAGAGAAAGACAAACACTGTATGATCTCACTCATATGTGGAATATAAACCAACACATGGACAGAGAAAGCTGTATTGTGGTTATCAGGGGCAATGGGGGTATGGGGTGGGCACAAGGGGTGAAGGGAGACATATATATGGTGATGGACAAACAAAAATGTACAACCCAAAATCTCACAATGTTATGAACTATTAACACATCAATAAAAAAAAAAAAGAGCCCTAGACAATTTGGCCCTTATAATTAATTAAGAGAAATATAGGCCCCAGACAGACTAACCTTTGCTTTCCTCCAGGAAAGCAGGTCCTCCTTTGTACATTTTGTTCTGTGACATGACCCAGGTCACAAACACACAAATGCCTGTGAGAAAGAGGCACCTGGCGTTTGGGTCAAATAAGAAGAGGCCAACTGCTCTTTAAACCCAGGGCTCTCCCCGAAAATATTAATGACAATTAGTTACAATGATTAACATGTATAATATTTAGAATTAGTGCTATTTTGGGCACTAAGAGTGTTCCAAACCTGAATTTTATGTGCATGTTGTCATTTAGTCCTCTCAACTGCTTTTGGAGATGGACATAATCATTCCCATTTTACAGAGCGGGAGGCTGAAAAACTCTGTTACTCTGGCAGAACTGGTAAATGGCTGAACAGGATTTGAACTGAGCTCCATCTGACTCCAAATGAGATGCTTGTAAGACCGCCAGCAGCAAACACCAACAAACACCAGCTATGTGCCAGGCACCTGCATCTGTTAAATCATCCAACTTCCACAACTGCCCTGGTAGGGAGGGACTTGCATTATTTCCCATTTTACAGCTGAAAAAACTGAGGCACAAGAAGTTATGAACCTTACCTAAGTCATACAGCCCAGTTAGGAAGTGGAGGTGCTGGGATACTAACCTAGGCTCTCTGCTCCCAGAGTCTGTGCCCTTAGATGGCTACTGCTTCCACATGCCCTGAGTTCTGGAGAGACTACTGCAGCCATTTGAATCCACTCAACAAACACATATTAAGCACCTACAAGATCTCAGTCTCTGTCACAATCATCTCTGAGAAACAACTAGAAACATCAGCTTGGGTTGGGTTGGTGGGGAGTGCAAGGGACTACCCACTCTCCTTTTCTAAACGTCTTTAAAATTTGATTTTGAAATTCCTGTCTTTAAATGAAAGCTGCCAAGAATGAGGTGTCCTTTTAAGTGCAATTATTTTGACTGACTTTCACACTACCCAGGATGGGTTGTCCTGGGCCTTGTACCCTTCTGAGGATAGCCCTGGTCCCTGTGCTAGAGAGCAGGGGTCCACAGATGAATAGAGTGGCTGAGTGAGAAAAAGAGCCCTGAAAACCAGAAAATTAATCCCTTCCTCTCTCCGTCCTTCTATCCCTCCATCCCTCCGTCTATCCAACTATACAGCCAGCCAGCCAGCCAGCCAGCCAGCCAGCCAGGCATCCATCCATCCATCCACCTATCCAACTATCCATCCCTCCCTCCCTCCCTCCCTCCATCCATTCCTGTATCCAACTACCATCCATCCCTCCCTCCATCCATCCATCTATCCAACTAGCCATCCATCCCTCCATTCCTCCATCCTTCAGTCCCTCCATCCAACAAAATGAACTGACAGCTTTGCTCCTGTGTTAGAGGTAGGTACTTGATACAACAGGGATCAATGGAATCAGTGGTTTTCTTAGAAGGAGAGGGAGTTAAAAACACCTTCATAGAATACGTGATCTACTGACATCTTCTAGAAAGGGAAGATAGCAATAGAGGTTCATGAACATTTAGAAATTCTGTGAAACCATCTCTATGATATGTAGTGATGGTGTCTTTTCTCTTTTGGTTCAGTTTATTCTGACACCACTCATCACATTCCTTAAGCCAGCCACATTTCTCCCTTTACTCACCTTGTCAAATTCTCCTTTCTCATTCACAGTGTGTTGCGGGAATGTGAGAAATAATAGACACTGCAAACAGTGCAAAAGCAGATTAATAAATAATTTTAAAGTATTAAAATTGGTATTGGGTTTTCTGCAACATTTTTATCATTTATAATTTATTAAGCATGTTATTTTTCACCTGGGTAAATAAGGACAACCAATATTTCATTGGCGGATCTGATTTTTCAATGTCCTTAACCAACGTGGAATGGAAGTGACAGGCTCTTCCTTGCGGAGAGTGGTAGGATGCCAGCCTGGAGGTCAGCTGGTGGTCAGCTTTGTGATTGTCTAGTTTGTGTGTTATGAAGACAGTCCAAGGCCCTCTGTATACCCAGTATAGGCAGAGTTGTGACAAGTACACATGCTGTCCCTCCCTCGAGTGTCTCCCTCCCAGTGCGGCCAGACAGGGGCTGGGTAAATTGTATTCTCACTGTCTCAGGCTCTCCTGTGCTTGCCATTACTCTCCAAATATTCATCAAGAGCCTACTATGTGCAGGCACTATTGGAAGCAACTGGGATATATCAGTAAATAAAATAAACAATGATCTCTGCCCTTATGGAACTTATCTGCTAGCAGGAGGAGAGAGGTAATAAAAAAAAGAGCACAGTAAAAATGTGAATGTGATAGTAGGTTGCTAGGTGATAAGTGCTATATAGTAAAAGGGGGAAAAAGGAGAAAGGCAGAGTGTGTGGAGTGAGTGGGCTAATAGCCCTTGTTTGCAAGCAACAATGCTGTTGCTATGGAGTGAGTTCCTGCCATTTTCCTGGCGGAAATGGCATTTGGATCCCAAAGGATTGGAGCCAAGTGTACGGTCCTCATTCACCAGCTCTATGAGGCTCTTCTAGGGTGGAAAGAAATCATCAAGGAAAGGCTTGTCATGGACTGTGTTGCCTAATTCCAAGAGGAAGCTGCTCCCTTCCTGCACTGCCCCATCTGCTCCTCATGCTGCAGAGAAGGACTGGTCTAACTCCCAGGACCTTCTCTCCCTTATCCTTCTAGGAGGAAGGGCCGGGTGCAGGTTGGAGAGGCCAGGTGGACCCCACCTGGCTGTGGTGATGCAGAGCTGCCCCTTCTCTTTCAGAGGATGTCAAGGAAAGCCAGCACACCAGAAGGCAAGGTCTGTCGGCTGCTGGACAGTCTGGGAAGCTGAGGAGTGTGACTGTTCAGCAGCACAGGTAGCAAATGTCTGCATCTGGATGACTCCGGCGATTCAACTGTTTCTTCTGCATATCTGTGCTGACCACCCCCTGGGCATCTGGCTTTGGGTTATTTCTATTTGGAACTATAAAACAAGGGGCTTCATTCCTGGGAGTTGTGCGTGAGCTTCTGGAGAAAATGAATTGTGAATGTCTGTCTCCCAGGGCTTGTGTTTCACCAGTTCTACTTGGCACAGAGCTCTAGTCTGAAGCATCTCATTGATTTCATCTAAGAGTCAGGCTGTACTTCTAGTTACTGTCACAGGGCATCCTAGAGATTGGGGAGTTAGGGAGGAATGGGCAGTCCCAAGAAACTCATCTTGGTAAGCCACCAGTGCCACTTAAGGCAGAGCTTTGAGGGACATGGGGCTGTTAAGAATCAGTGATGAAAGAAGGAAGGAGTCTATAGGTAGCATGCAGGAAATTACAGAATCATGTAGTTCATTATATTTAGCACAGTCTTAGGGAAGAATTCTGGCTTCCCTAGTGGAAGTGTGTCAGTCACTAAAATGGCATCTACCATGTGTACTGTAGTGGGGGAAAGAGTTGAGAATCATTGACTTAGGAGGAGAGGAGGATAGTAAGAGACAGCTCAGTGTCTTTCAAATGTGCCATACCATAAGAATCCTTTGGGGAACTTGATAAAAATACTGATTCTTGGGATCCACACCCCGAACTAATCAATCAAAATCTCTAGGAGGAAGAGCCTGGGAGTTCTGTCTTTAACCAGTATTCCAAGGGATTCTTTTAAGATGGAGCACGTGGTTCTCAACGGGGCTGCGCATTAGAATTAACAAGGGAGGTTTTCCTGATTGCCGATGCTCAGGCCTCACCCCAGAGGATCCTCTGCAATTCATCTGAGTGGGGACTGAAGGGAAGTTGCTAGTGAATCAAAGACTGGCATGTGATTCTCCTGTGCAGTTAGGGAGGAGGCTTCTGTGTAGAAGAGCTGGGTCTGCATCTCTTCCTTGCTGGCTGTGTACCCATGGTGGGTGACTTCAGGCTGTCATGGGATTGTCAAGGGGGTTGTCTCCACCCTGCCCCCTCTCGAGTCCTGGAAGATTGAGTGAGACCATGGATGTAAGCACTGTCTTCCATCTCTGTGTGGAGTGGGCTGTCAGCACTGTATGTAGCTCCCTCTGGGCTCCTGTCTGGAACCCTCTAGCCATTCTCTTCCCTGGTCTGTGCCTGTCCAGATGAGAAATGCAAAGGGCAAGGGGAGTTTAGGTCCCATGGTGGCCCAGCCAGGTTCCATTTGCTGCAGCGTGTCCTGGCGTCTCTGGTAATGAGGAGGGAAGGCTCTGGGCAGGGAACCCGCCTTAGTGCCACCCTGTCCACCTCCACATTATCCTGACTTATTACATTGTAACAAATTGAACCATTCCACTTCATTATTTCATATTTGAGGAGATTTATAGATTGTCCTGGTGGTTGAAAAGGCAGTGATTAAAGAAGCAGCGTGCTAATGAATAGGGCTCTGCATAAAGCCGTTTCAATTAATGCACAGCCTAGGGGCTGTAAACTGCTTGCTGATAAGAAACCTGTCCATTGAGGAGTTGAACTGACGACTTCCCACAGAATAAGGGCTGACGGGCGACACAGGAAGTTATTCAAGTGGCAATTAGGCAACTAAACTGTGTCTCCTTCCCCACACCCGGCTCACTGTAGCACAGCCGCCCCACACATATTTAGGTTTTTCTGCAAGAGTTTCTACTCTCCCTGGTTGCTGCCACTTCACCCTCCTCCATCATCTTTCATCCCAGTGGTTCTGAATTTTACAATTGTACTTGAACTTTCTGAAAGTTTTCTTTGGCTCAGATTTATGGAATGGAAGATGCCTGTCATCCTTCATAAAGCTCCTGTGATACAAGACAATTCTTTTTACCTTAAACTTCTTCAAGAGCTCTGGAGATTTAGTCAAGTCTGGTGTTTTTCTGAAAGGCTTAAAAATTTTTTTTGCTCTTTCCTTTTCATTTTTTTATAGAGTGACACCTGTTGGCAGCTTGGCTTTGGGGCATTCCATCTCCTCAGCTCCTCAACTGCTGAGCGGCCCGGCCTCCCTGTGGGGAGGGCCCTGGGAGGCGAGTGGGGCCAGCCAGGATCTCCAAAGCAAGCTCCAAACAGTCTCCATTCTTGTCACTCTGCTCTGCACCCCAGGATTTCTCAGTAAATGCGGTTTCCTGACAAGTTAAGTCCAAAGTGTGACGAGTAACGCAATAACCTTTCTCTGTTCTTTTCCTGGTTTCCTGCCAGGATTTGATGTTTGGAGACACAGGAGCATTGTGATAAGATGGCTTTTCCCTGAGTTGATAACTGTGATGCTTTCTGCCATGAGACAGAGCATGATTAGTAACATGACTAACACCAATAATAGTGATTCTAATAACAAAAGGAATGTAGCCATGATAAGAGAGAAAATCCCAGCCAACAGAATGATCTGAGGAAAAACATATTGATAATGAAGTGGGGTTTATTGAATTAACTATTCCCTTTGGCAGACACATCAGCAGAACCAAGGCATGGAAGAATGTAATCAAGAGTGTGACTCTGGTGACAGAGCTGAACTAGATGTGAAGATTGGGGCATGCTCTCTAAATTCTCTCTTCTCCTTGTATGAGTCATCTTAGCTGTGCTGCACTTTACTTTCTAAGTTTGTCTCCACACTCCTCTCAGGAATATACTCTTTTCTCCTCTATAGAAGGTGGCTGCAATATTTACATAAAAACTACAGTTTTAAGAAATTCCAAGAAAAGGCTAGAGTGGGTCAGGGAATTAGTATTTTAATGTAATATATTAAGAATAACAGAAATAATAATTATATTCGTAACAATACTTTGCATTTTTCAACAATAGTACCTTTTCTCCTAAGTGTTCAGGGACTATTCCCATATGACTTAATTGACCTGCTTTTCATCCATATTACCTCCATTCAACGTTTGGAGAGACTGAGGTACTAAGGAGGTATGTGAGACAAAACAACGTGAGACTCCAAGTAGGAACTTTCCCACTAGAGAGATTTGCTGGCTTGGCGAATTCTGCATTACTTATCTATGATTTTTGATAAGCAATTCTGAACTCATTGCTGGGCATTTTGTGACCAGGATGGGGAGGGGTCTAGACTGAGTTCAGGAAGGGGGATGATGGGCAAAATTTTGTGATTTTCAGTGTACTTATCTTAGAACCCATTTTAACCACCATCTCCAGGCAGTAGGTAAACTATCAGGTGTATTTTTGGAATTAAACTGAGAAAGAGAGTGTGTTTGGGAAATAGAACAGAATTCACTTAGAATGACAATGTGTCATTCTAAATAACACATTAAGCTTAATTTATAATGGTGGAGAAAACCATGTACACACATCGATAAATAGAGAAGAGTAAGCAACACAGAAGACAGGAATTTTAGCCACCAGAACATGTAACATAGGCTGCTCAATTTTATGCTAAACCATGGGAAAACGATTTTTTAACCCAAATCCTACCTCCAGGAACCTACTCTGTTCAAGTATAATGAAGGGCCTGGCTTGGAAGGAAAACACCAAAGAAATTGAAATCCTGCATGAGGACTGAATAGGGACAGCTAGTTTTCTCATTTCTTCAAGCAACATTGGCTCCTGAGAAGAGCTGGAAACAGGAAGAAAGAAGAATAACTTCTCATATTTGAGAAGTTACTGTTCTCTATCTAAACCATTTTTGTTTCACTTTAAACAGTTCTCTTATTTTTTCTTGGTTAAATTTAGAAATTATTTTTGCAGTACTGCCAGCTGCTTCATTGACACCTACTTGGGAAGAGCAAACTCTTGGTCATTGAGATTTTCTAAGGAGGTGTAGAAATTATTTCTTTGCTCTTAAATTCACATATGCTGACCAGAATTTCAGTAATTTTGGCCAATTGCCTTCTGCTTCCTTGTATTCTTTCTAAAGCATGAACTGATTTATCCTTCTTCCTCCATTCTTACCCCTTTGATTATTATCAAAGACACTACCTTCTTTGGAGAAGCTTACTGTGTTAAAGATGCTTTTTAGCACTTTCTCCTATTTCTTGTACTGTTGAGCTGATCGGAAGAATTGAATCAAGATGGCATCTGCTTGAAAAAGATATGGAATCCAATATTTAGAAAGGGCTGTCAAAGGTCAACCAAAAAGGCATGGCAAACTCAAAGGCCTGAGGAGGTAGGCACCTCATGTAAACGAGTGAGATAATACCCACAGAGCAGTGCTAAGTGGCTCTTACTAGGACCAAGTATAACACCTGTCCACTTTGAATTACTTTTAACAGCGAGTTTATGGACAAAATCAAATGGTTCCAAAACACTCAGAGAGCTATAACTTGTTCCAAGGGCAGGCAATTTGCAATATTTGGTGGCCACATGCTTCTAAGAAAATGCACCTCGAAGTTGCAGAGGCAACCTTGCTTCCTGGCCAAGGAAGAGAGGGTGTGGCACGTATTCATGGTGACCATCACATCAAATGGATGTCTTTTATCCCTTCTCCTCAATAAACTTTTTCTCCTATTATCCACCTTCCTCTTCTTTTCCCGTTTTCCTCCCTAAAATCTCTTCTTTCTCTATTTTCTTTTTTTTCTATGTTTTTTTCTATAAGCATGTTTTAGACATAGGTAGATACCAGAGTTATTTGTAAGATGTGGTAAAAATAAGGAGAAAGAGAGTGGTCTTCCTTTTAGACAGTCTCAGATGGCTAACACTGAGGGAAGATGACTTTATGAATTCTTTGCCAATGCTTGCAATGGTTAATAAATCATATTCGAGAAGTTATTGTTCTCTATCTAAACCATTTCTGTTTCACTTTAAAGAGTTCTCTTATTTTTTCTTAGTTAGATTTAGAAAACAGTCAATTATTTCTATTATTGTAATTAGCCCTGATACATTTAACATCATAGTCAACTTTCAACTCTGTAGATTTCATTTCCTAAGTGTCATGAGTCAAATTCCTGGGGAAACAGGGATTTGACAGCAGGTGATCAGGGAGTGCTCTTGGGTACAGCACCTGTAAGGGAGTGAGAGAAACAGGGCTGGGCCATGGGAGAAGTTGGACTGCTCTATCATCACAACAGTGGCCTCAGCTGATCCCATGGAACATTCTAGAAGCTGGGATGGCCCTTCAGAGTTGTGTCTGATTGAAGGCAAGGGGCCAGGCCTTTGCACTGCCGCATCAATCCCTCAGCAGGGCTGTTCCCTCTGGCTGGGGGAAGTTCCTGGCGGGGACTCAGTGGGCAACATTCTGGAAGGAGGGGGCTCTTCTATCTTGGTGGATGTGGGGGTGAAGGATCTGGTCTGTGCACTAAGAAGATGGACAGGTAAGATTCCCATCCAATTTCTCTCTGGTCCAGATATTATTTTGTTTGTGAAGTACCATATGAGATAAGATTAACTTCTGGCTTTAAGAGGCAGGAACACTGAAACACCAATATGACTATTATTTATGGATGAAACATCATGCTTTCTTTCATTACACTCTCCCTTTTCACTCTTTTTATAACTTTTCTTTACAATTCTGTGACAATATGCATGGTTCTTTCCCCACAAAACCTCTGCTGGCTTTCTGACAGCACATTTTGTAGCTGTTTATAAGTGACATATAATGCCTGTTCCAGGAAAAACAAAAAGATATGCCACTGTATTTTGGGGCATACATAGAGCATTTTTTAAAGGGCTACTCCAAAGGAAGAAGTTTAAAAATGCTCATTTGCCTATGCTGCAGATGTTAGCAGATGTGTGAGTCCTTTGCCACCCATGTCCTAATTAGAAAGGTTCATCTGGGATTCTGAATCCTTTCTTACCTTCACATTAGATATCCAGTTCCACCTGTGTCTTTTGTCAACTGGTCTCTCACAGGTATGTCTGTAATGAGTGGCATGGCAGGGAGGGGCGGAGATAAGCCACAGCAAGTTTTAAGGATCTCGCATAAAAAGAAAACAAAAGACAAAAGACGGTGCCTGTGGTCTACATGTTTACCGGGTGATGGATGAATATGGTGAACGAGGCAGCGTGCCCTGATCAGGGTGAAATGGCTGAGCAGGAGAACAGTGAGTGAATCAATCATGAGCCCTGCTCCATCAGCCGGCTGGGTTCATCAGCCTCACAGCCTCTCTAAACAGGCTTATAAATTACCCCTGCTGGAGGAATGGTGCGTTGGGCCAGGTTTCAGTGACTTCCTCAGCAGAGATCAATAGGCTGCGGTGAATAGAAACAACACAACTCCAATGAGATAGCTGGTGATGCACTTCAACTTTATTTCTTCAGCTATGCTTGCTTTCATAAATCCATATATTTTGTGCCCAAGCTTAAAGCCTCCAACCAAAAAAAAATCTGGACTAATTTGATATCTATGTATAGTGTACTATAGTGTTGCAGGACATGGCTTCCTGGACATGAATGCTGCCTCTCTTAATAGCTGTCTGACTTGGATGATTAACTTTGTTGTGCCTAAAACTCTTCACTTATAAAAATGGCAATAATAATAATAAATGCTATTCTTTCCTCATAAAATTTTTCATAGGATTAAATTAGCGAATATTTATGTTAGTATTTTAATAATTTTAGCAGTTATTTTTATGGGCTTAGCTCTTATTGCCTGGTCAACCTCAACCCCATTTAGTTTCAGAAGATGAGCTTGTGTCTTCCTTCACTGATAAAGCAACATTTGGCATATCACCCTAAATTACATACACCCACATCCATCCTTGCTCAGTTTTTCAATGTGGGAGGAGGAAGTGTGTCTTTTGTTATTCAAGGTCAGCTCTACCTGTGACCCTCACCCGATTCCTTTCCATTTTCTCTAGGTCTGGCTTCACATCCTACATTATCACTTACTGTTCTCTCTCTTCAAGTTTTCGTTTTTTCTTTCTAATGGCCCCAGATTCTTACTCTCTATATATCTAAGTCTCTCAAATTCAAAAACAATAAACAAATCAAACAAGTCTCTATTGATCCTGAATCTTACTCTAGTTACTTTTGTATTTTTCTCTCTCGTTCTCATCTAAACGTTTCAAAAGAGTATTCTAAACTTTATATCTCTATTTTCTCACCTTTTAGTCTTTTATCCACCAATAGCATCTTAATCATTCTATTGAAATATTAAAGATATTCTGCTCTATTGAAATTATTCTAGCAAAGTCACTGATCTTCTTATTGCAAAATCCAATGGACATTTTTCAGTCCTTACCTTCCAGTGGCTCTCTTTGTAGCTATTGCTACTATTGCTCATTCCTTTCTTGAAATCCTCTGTTTTCTTGGCTTCAATGATGCCACATTTTTCTGATTCTTTAAAAATCACATTGGGTGTAGTGTTTTCAGTAATCCCCCTATATAACTAGTCTCTAATATTATTTTTTAATTTCTTTGTATCCAAGAATTCTTTAGGAAAGAGTTTTTCAATTTCAAAAGCATAGGCATTTGTTTACTTATTTCTCCTTTTAGTTGTTGATACCTAGTTTTCTTACATTAAGGTCAGAAAATGGCCTGTATATTTTGGAGTATATTGAGATTTTCTCTGTAGTCAAACCTTGATCATGTTTTTATCAGTTTTTGATGTGAATTTGAAAAAGATATGTATTCTCTTCTTTCTATGTGTATATATATGTGTACAGATTATATTAAATCAGGTTTGTTAATCATAGTTTCTATCATTGCTTATTTTTGTGTATTTGATTTGTCCATTTATGAGAGTTTTATTAAAATCTTCTATTCATTTACCTCAAAATTTTTGGGGGGTTACATATTTCAATGCCATGTTAGTTGACACATAAATGTTCATTACTCTTATATCTCCTCAGAGAATTGCACCTTTTCTTTCTACAAACTATCTCTGTTGTAAGTTTTCCTCTTCTACTCTGACATTTCCTCTTCTGCCTTCTTTAAGAGATGTTCTACAAGGTTCTCCTCTTGCCACACACTTTCTCATGCTACCCATATGCCCTGAGAAGCCACCTTGGCTCTTAGGTGTCAAATGACACATATATGCAATAATACTGAAATTTAATCCTTGGGTTCAGACATTTAGCCAAATTTCTGACTATTATAACAACTTCCCAATGGGCTACTCCACCTGGATGTCCCGCAGGCCCCTCAAACTCAATATATCCAAAGCTCTCTCATCTCTTTTGTCCATAAGCCATCTCCTCTATAGATATTCTCTGGCTCATTTCATGGCATCACCATTATATCCAGTCACCCAAATAAAAATCTTAGGAGTTGATGAACTTGAGTTTATTGTTTTTTCAGAGTTTAAGAAAAAATAACAATCTGGAGGCAATTGTGATTCATAGTTTGGGGGAAACTCCTACCTGAGTTTTCACTGTAACCTAAATGAAAGAGTTATAATCACTCTATGCCCAGGTCATAGTCTAGTGCTCTTCTTCCAGACACAACCAACGTAAGCATTTTGGAAAAGGGGATCTGGCTGAAGCAGCAGTGGTGGAAGCCAGTGACCCCGGGTTATGCCATCTTAAATTCTGGATCCAAATTAATAGCTAGACAATCTTGAGCAATTGGTTTCTGAGGGCCTCAATTCCTTTATCTTGGAATGATTATGAGGATTAAATAAGTTGATATAGATGGAGATAATTTTTTTCTTGAGTGTACAAGAAAAATCATTTTGATAATCTCATTATCCCAGTTTCCATGCCTTCAAAAGTTAACAAATATAATCTAGACACTGATAAGCCTAATACTCAAACATAAAAATGTATCCTTGTGGCTGGCCTGGTGGCACAAGCAGTTAAGTGCATGCACTCCGCTGCGGCGGCCCAGGGTTCGCCAGTTCGGATCCCAGGCACGCACCAAAACACCGCTTGGCAAGCCATGCTGCGGCGGCGTCCCACAAAAAGTGGAGGAAGATGGGCATGGATGTTAGCCCAGTGCCAGTCTTCCTCAGCAAAAAGAGGAGGATTGGCAGATGTCAGCTCAGGGCCGATCTTCCTCAAAAAAAAAAAAAAAGTATCCTTATATCAAGGAGCAATGGGCTTTGATTTCCTTAAAATAATGTCTCCTTTAATTCAAGAGATTTGATCTACCATCATTTTTTTTGTTTTGTTTTGTTTTTGCCTTTGATAAATCATCCACATTCATTTAACATTTTTGCTGAGTTTCCACTCTCCACCCCTTTAATCATTTTCACTGTTCTGACTTGGACCCTCTCCAATTTCTCTGTACCTTTTGGAAAATTAGAATCCTCAAACTGAGTATAACACTCTAACAAGGGCCAAGTCTATGCCAAGTATAGCTCGTGACACTCTTGCTTGTCACTTGACTGACAGACAACACTGTTAAGACTTCTCAGTAGCTTAACAGTTTTAAAAGGCATGCACCTACATTGCAGACCCCAGGCTCAAACTTCAGGGATGTGATCAGCATGCACTTATGGAAGCAACTTGATGCTGCTGTTGATCCTTTCTAGAGAATGAGGAGATGTGCCCAGAATTTTAGAGGATGCAGCTCAATCTGTCTCATGCATGGACCCAGGGGAACGAGTACACATGTGGGATTTGGAGGAAAAGCATGGTGTTTGAACTTACAGATTTTTTTTATAATAATAGAGCCAATTCTCCTACCTTTTAGACCTCAGCCATTTTAGGATCATCTTAATACAGTTACAATGACTCTAGTTATTTAGCTTGCATGACTACTTCAAGTTTTCTTCTTCCACAGAAAGAAAGTATTTAACTTTCTTAGTTGAAGTGCAGAGGGTTCCACAGGGAGTAGTGAGAAATAGAATCTGGAGCAGGAGGCAAATTAGAGCTGATAAGTGATCTGATTGGTGTCCTGGAAAGTCTGAAATATTACAGACTCCTTACATAGAAAGTATTGTGATTCGGTGAGCTATGGAACAAATGATGTAGAGAAGGAAATTAATTTGGGAGTGGGGAGGGTGGAAGATCTTGCTTCAGAAATTTTAACAGGGTTAGAACTTTAGGAACACTGTAATGAAGACAGAAAATGATGATTTTTGAGGAAGAAAGTGGATTGGGCTGTCCAGCAGAGAGGTGCATATTTCAAGTGTGTTGCTCATCCAGGCTGTGCTACGAGAGGCAGCTAAGCAGGTGGCAGATCTTGCAGCCAAATACCCGTGCAATGGACAGTGCAGGCACACAGGCATTTGGAGACTAAGTAAGTTGCTAGGAGGATCACTCACCACGAGGTCCCAGGGGCAAAAATGGGAGATGGGTAAACCATGCTGCTGACTACTAACCCTCCCAACTGGCTCATGGCAGGAACTAAAGCCTTTCCTCTTCCTCTCCACTTGCCAGGATGAGGCCGAGCTCCTGCTGAACTGGTTAAACAGTCTCTGCAGTTTGGAATGATAGAGAGTGGATTGTTTTGGCTGGAACTAGATGAGGACAGGTGGTACCACCTGCTACAAGTGATTTCCTTCCAGTTGGCTCTGGAGCCACCAATCTTGGACTTTTTGCAGCTTGATGGGGTTAATAGGGAGGGGAAGAGAGGGGCAGTGGTAGATGAGGAAGAGAATCTACAGGCACTCAGATTGGTCAGTAAATCATAATGGGCTTTCACAGGTCGGCAGCCCCTCTCATATGTTGCAGCAGATGCACTGGCATTGAGAGATGGTTGTATAAGGACGTGTTTGAATTACTGATGTTCCAGGATCCCTGTGGTGGCCTCTTTCTCCTGCAGATGCCTGAGATCTTTTTGTGCTTCATCACGGTGGTGACAAAAAGTGCTTGTCTTTTTAGAAGGCTGAAGTCCTTGGAGCCAAGAGTCCTGGGAAGGGACCCTCTAAGAGCCTGGTCTTTCTTGAGCTATTTCCCTGGTGGACAGCATCTCAGCCTGTTAATTCATACTCAGACCTGTCTGGCAACAACCTCAGTGTCTTCATGGAGTTCAACCACAGCAAGTCAGGCAGGCGAGCTTTCTCTAGAGCAGGAAATGAGTTGTCTAAAACTGTCTTCATTAGTTATTGAAGGTGACAATATAATCTCTTGCAAGCCCCTGTGGTGTCTGAAAGCCCATATTTTCCAGTAGTGGCCCAGTGTTTGAATACAGTCGTGCTCAGTATTGGAAGAGTTCCCTTGTGGGAGCTGCTGTGCCTGAGAGCAGCTTGTTGTAGACCAGCTCTCTGAGCATTTCTCTCCTTATCAGCTGGTGAAAAAGTTGCCTAGTTTATAAATACCCGGCAGGAAAAGCAGGCGCGGTGCGGTGGCCACCCCTGGAGGGAGAGAGATGTTGGGGGGGCAGAACTGACCGTGCACACTTGGTGATTCTCCTGATCAAGCTCAGAGACTTCCTCAGCCTCCAAGGTCTGTGCCTGGCTCTGCAGGACTGCTGAGGTGTTGCTCTTGCTGAAGAACTTGGGAATGCCTTGTCTTCTGTTGTCCTTGACTGCCTTTATGCCCCTAAACTTATATATGGTTCCACAGAGCAAGGAGAATGAGACATGCCATGCCCATTCCTGAAGAACGTGGTCACGATTATTGAATGTCTACCATGGGCCAGACGCTAAGCCAGGCCCTTTGCATAAATTATCTTTGATCCTCACTATGTCCCTCCCTATACAGTGAGTATTATTACTGTAGTAGCTTGGGCAGAGAGGGAGGTGCACTGGGTGGGTGAGTGGGAGACAATAATATCCTTAGGAAGTAGGATTGTTACTGTAGGGTGAGGAGGTCAGGGGATAGCAAGGGTGCCGCTAGGGGGCACAGAAACAACCAGATTGTGTGGTCTTTGTGTTTTAGAGGAAGATGTCTTCTGGCCAGAGCAGGAATCCAGGCGGATTTTGTTTTCCTGGCTAATTGAACACTTGTTCACCTTATCTCTCCACTCACAGGTGCAGGTAAGAAAGCAAGAAGTCTGCAGTGTCCACAGGAGGGAAACAAAGCAAAAGAAAGCCCAGAGCAGTGCAGTGCTATTAATTCAAATTAATGACCCTCACCTACAAATGAAGCTGATGTCTAACAGATGGCTGGCTCTCGGAGAGCAGCAGACGAGACCAGATGAGAGGCTCTGCACATCTAGCAAGGTGATCAATGTCTTCCTCCCTGTCTTGGCTCCCCACATCCACCTCTTACAGGTGTTCCCTGTCTTCCGCAAATTCCCCCTCCCTGCTCCCCTACTGCCCCAGGAGGCCTGCAGGTCCAAGGATTGGCCCAGGGGGCTTGCGTCCAAAAGAGAGGCCCATTGAGAGCACCAGATGCAAAGTCACACAGATGGTAATGCTGGGACTTCACTTTACAGAGACTTGCCTGAAATGGAAGTGATTTATAGGCAGCACTCAGGGGGATGCACGATTGCCATTTAGGCACATTTCTGTCTTGATCTGTCAGCTGTTATTTATCTCTGCTGAAATAAAGATGTATTTGATTATAAAGGCCTCTTTTATTCTCTGGTTCAGTCACTCAGGCACTATAGATACAGGGATGAATAAGACACTTCTCTTGGGCCGGCCCCGTGGCTTAGTGGTTAAGTGCTCGTGCTTCGCTACTGGCGGCCCGGGTTTGGATCCCAGGCACGCACCGATGCACTGCTTGTCTGGCCATGCTGAGGCAGCGTCCCACATACAGCAACTGGAAAGGATGTGCAACTATGACATACAACTATCTATCAGGGCTTTGGGGAAAAAAAAAAGGAGGAGGGTTGTCAATAGATGTTAGCTCAGAGCTGGTCTTCCTCAGCAAAAAAAAAGAGGAGGATTGGCATGGATGTTAGCTCAGGGCTGATCTTCCTCACACACACACACACAAAAAGACATTGCTCTTGAGCCATAACCAGATCTTCACAAAAACCCTTTCGAGGTAGGTGAGTTTAATTTTACTTTAAGTCTGGAGACTCAAGGAAGTTAAGT
Source organism: Ceratotherium simum simum (assembly GCF_057802395.1). Taxonomy (NCBI): domain Eukaryota; kingdom Metazoa; phylum Chordata; class Mammalia; order Perissodactyla; family Rhinocerotidae; genus Ceratotherium; species Ceratotherium simum. The sequence goes on along the minus strand of NC_141906.1, from coordinate 84,573,588 downwards.
AATTCTCCAAAGGTGACTTGGCAAATAAATAGTAAAGATAGGATTTGAATCCAAGTCCTCTCCTTCCAAAGATTTATTTTAATTTTACCACAATGACTATCATATGTTTTTTCCTTCTGTGCTCTTTAGCATGAAGGTAGACTTTTAAAATAGCTAAGTTTTAGATGGATCACAGAGAGTTGTAATTGGAATAGTTCTTGAAAATCACCTAACCTAACTCCTGCCCTTTCAGAGAGAGGTGGAGGCCCCGAGCAGCAGGGAGAATGCCTGCCCTGTATGTTGGAGGAGGTAGGGGAGCTGAGGATGTCGGGACACCCATGGCCCATTCTCTTTCTCCAGGTAAAGATAACTGAGGGGGAAAAAGCTTAGGTGTGTGCATTTTCACACACACAGCTTCATCCATGGACACAGGCATATCAATCCCAAAAGCAACTTGTACTGTTTAAGTCACGTGTTTTTTGTCCCTCTGTCTTGTCAGTAAGAGCTGTATTAGATCCTGAAATAGCTTGACTGCAAACCTGGATCTTTGTCTTCTGTTCTATCTGGAAAAAAAAGGGCTTTCTTTTAAGGGTGAATGGAAATCCAAAGGGTCCCTGCCCCTACTCCTGACACAGCCCCCTAGGATTATTTGTTAAGAAAATCCAAACTGATTTTCTAGATTGCAGCCTTGATGATGAGAGGCATTGCTGTTTCAATAACATGTTTTCTTTTCTGTGAAGAGGGAATCTCATACTGCACAAGCTTTTCCATACATCTAACTGTAGACACAAAAGCCCCAGGAAAGTTAGTGGATCTTGGATTTGTCCCATGTTTGCTAATTGCCACAGACCTTTCTACCTAAACAAGTGCTTCTTTCATTGCAGCCTTTGCACAAACACAGCTTTGGAGAGAGTTTATATTTTTAGGGGAAAGTAAACAGCTCTGCATCGTGCTGTACTAGCAACCGTAGATGATGTAGAAACCTGGGTGCCAGGCACAGTATTTCCTGCTTTGGAAGCTATACCCAAACGCTTCTCTATGTTATGTCATTTCTTCACTCATTCACTCAGTAAATCCATATTGAATGCCTTCCATGTGCTAGGCACCGTGCCAATTGCTGGGAATATATAGTAAAAATAATTTCTAAATTGATCTCTCAAGAACCCCACAATCTTGTGAGGGACAAAGGCTGTCAAACAGACTATTACACAGAGAAGAAATCATATCATATGAAATAGAGAGAAGGGACTTCTAACCTCCTCCGGGGGAGGGGAAAGGAGTTAGAGAAAGCTTCCTAGAAGAGCTAAAGTTTTGGTTAAGACTTAAAATAAGAAACAGAAATTAGCAAAATGGAGAAATGAGAGTGGTCAGTGAAACTTGAGGTGAGAGAGCATTTTTTAAAGGTTCATAAAAGAGAATGGTGCATTGCAAGTAATTTGATTACCTAGAGTCTGTGTGACAGAGGGGAGTGGCGAGAGATTAGATTGGGGATAGAAAGGTGGGCACCAAATTATGAACTTCCTAGCTTAGCATACCATGCCAAGGTAGGAAGTTAAAAGTTATCCAAAAACAATGGAATACTATGGAATGATTTTAAGCAGTAGAAGATCTGAATTTATTTACATTTTAGAAAAATCATGGAGAATGTATTGGAATGGCAAGACCATTTTAGGTTTGATAAGACAGTGGCTGAGCAAGTGGGGAAGAGGATGCCCAATTCCAGACATATTAAGAAAGCAGAATGACAAGACTTGACGACGGGTTGTATGCAGGAGAATGTGAGTGGAGAAAAAATGATTTCCAGGTCACTAGTATGGAGAACTCAAGAGGAGGAAGAGTTTGGGGAATGAAGAGCGTGAATTCTTCTTTGGATCTGTTGAATCAAAGGGGCCTGGGCATCATCCAAGTAGAGATGTTCACGAAACAGTTGTTTATATTGATCTGGAGCTCAGAAGAGAGATCTAGAGATTTAGACTTGGAAAATATGAGCAGTCGAAACTATGAGAGCAGGTGAGATGTTCCAGGGAGAGCATGTTTAGTGGGGAGATCCTGGAGAACATGAGTGTTTAATAGACGGGCAGATGAAAAGGAGCTCACGAAGCACGCTAACACCTCGCCAGAAGAGAGCAAAGGTGGGAACAAGGTCCTAGCAGTCAGGAGAGGGTAGGATTTTAGAGATGGAGTTGCCAATAGTATCAAATGCTGCACAAAGATTATGAAAAACGGACAAAAAATATTCATTGAATTTAAAAACTGTGGAGACCATAGGTAATCTTTAGGAGGTGAGGATGTGGAGAAAACTCTTCCAGAAAGCTAGGCTGTGAAGCAAAGCATAGAAATGAGTCGGTAGCTAGAAGGGCATGTGAGTCTGAGGGAATTGACTGCCCCCACACCACATCGTGCATCTTCTGCATTTGTGACATCAAGTAAGGGGATGGCAGTAAAAACCATATGTCATGAACTGGTTAAGCAGTGGGATGACTGGTTTGAGAAGGAAGTTCCTTCAAGTGAATCAAGAGAAAATACCCAACTTGGAAGTAGTCATTGAAAACGGTTTCCTGATCCGTACACGAGGAAGAGGTTCTGATTGTGAAATGCATTTTTTTGGTGTGATGAAGAGTATAGGCTCTGGAATCAAATAGCCTTAGCTCAAATTCCAATTCTGTCACTTGTTAGCTGTGTGAGCGTGGGAGAGTTACTTAACTTACTTAACTTTTCTGTGCTTCAGTTTCCTTAATTGTAAAATGGAGATAGTGATAGAATCTTCCTTGTAGGATTGCTGTAATAGTGACAAATATTTTGCATTTTCTTGTATGATACTGGACATGTAATAAGCACTTCTTTTTCTTCTTTCACTGAACTTTCTTCTCCTCCTCCTCCTTTTTCTCGTCTCCCTCCTTTCTTATTTCTTGTTCTCATTTTCTTAGGGCAATGATCCTCAAACTTAGCATTCATTAGAATCTCTTGAGAAGCATTTAAATCACTTTGTATAGTTTCCAATACACAATTATCATTCAATAAGTATTAGTTATAATATCCTTACAGTATTTTACATTTATATAGTGCTTTTGCTCATTTGTAATGTTTAAAACTTCTGCACAATTTATTAACATTATGGAACACAGAAAGGGTACTAATTGTGAAAACAGTGCTGTATTACATCCATATGGTTCTTGCATAGTTTAAGTCAACTCATGGGAAAACTGGGACCCAGGGATTTTTAGTGACTTGTCTAAGGTGATACAGCTCATAGGTAGAACCAGAACTGACACCTGAGTCTTCTGAGTTCATGTTCAGTGTTTGTCCTATTACTGATTATCATAGAATGCTAGATTTAAAGGGACTTTTAGTTTGGTAGCTGAAAGAGGACAGACTTTGGAGCCGAGACTTTTAGTTTGATTGAATCCGGGCTTGGCTATCTTGTTCCCTCTTTCTTTTCTCCATCTATTCCTTCTATATCCATTCAGCATCTGTTATATCAGTTACTCTTGTGAGAATCAGCAATTCCTGCCTTTAAGAAGTTTATAATCTTGATGCTTTTTGTCATAAAGTCTATTTTATATTATTATAACTAACAAAATATTATTTTTGTTAAAATCTGCTGAATCAATACATTGGTTAATATATTTTTTTACACTTTTACTTTTGAAGTATCAGCACCTGTTTTTTATATATCTTAAATATTTTGCATTTTCATGTACAGTATCGGACATGTAGCAAGCACTTCTTTTTCTTCTTTCACTGAACTTTCTTCTCCTCTTCCTCCTTTTTCTCTCCTCCTTCCTTTCTTGTTTCTCGGTCTCATTTCCTTAGGACAATGATCCTTAAAGTTAGTATTCATTAGAATATCTTGAGAAACTTGTGAAAAAGTAGAAAAAGTAGAGTCCTGGTCTTTACCTCAGAGATTCTGATTAATCAGGTCTAGAGTGGGAACGAGGACTACTGTTTATAAATATCTCCACTGATTCTGTTGCTGCTGGACCTTCTCCTGAAAATAGCTTTTCCTGGGTCTTGAGGTTAAATCTATTGAGAGGATTGCTGTTGCTGAGTGAAGACATTTTCATTTGAGCTAAAGGGATATAAAACCACAATATTGGTGGCATTTCTGGCCCTTCAAGTCCCAGATGAGCATGGGATTTGGGTTTACTCCACTGATTAGATTCCCTAGTCTGATTATTAAAAGTTGACCATAGCTGATCCAAGAAAGGAATATCAAAGGGGAGAGTGGCTTCTGCTGCAAGAGCTGAAAATCCATTTGGTTCTGAAGGAAGAAAGTGAGGTGCACTCTTTTCTAGACTTTTTCAAATAGGCAGCTTAAATAACTTTGGTGAAGGACTATTTTAATGTGTTCTGCAAATTTATTTATTCTTCCATTCAATAAAGGTTTATTAAGACAGACTTTATAGTATGTGATAGGAATATGACCATTAAGTAAGACCTATATCTGTTTCCAAGGAAATCACAGTTTGGTGGAGGTGTGATTGGCGTGAGGCAAGCAATGTGAAGTGGAAGAGACAGAAATAAAGAAGTATAAACAAAAAATTACAAAGGCGGGCAGTTTATAGTTGTCTTTAAAATTCTTTGGGGGGCTTCAGAGGGAAGTTGAAATTGAAGCTAGTTCCTCACGACTAAGTAGAAGTTTTCCAAAAATGGAGGGATATAGTGCAGCAAATAAAACTGCTTGTCAAAAAGTCACATTAGTATAAAATAACATGATTATAGCTCATCATGGCGTTTAGTGAATAATCTTAGGAACTCAAAACTATTATTCCTTCAATCGCCTGTCTGATCTCTGTCTTTCAAGTTCACATGGTCTTTGTGGTGAATTACCTAGTTCTCCAACTAGCATCAGTTGCTCATCTACAGGCAGAGTGGCTTCTCCTTGCTGAGTGATGTAAGGTTGGTTTGTTTCGCTGCATTTCCATTCCCTCCCTAGCTCCTCACGATCGATGATCCTCCTCAATGTCTCCTTTACTCAGTATTTCTCCAGCGCTCTATTATATTTGACTGCTACGGACAGCATCTACCTTTCCCTTAGTCTCCCTTTGTTCTCTTCTAGCTCTGCAAGAACAGCTAGGTCAGCTCAGGCACTGACTTATTATTTTCTCAGAGTAAAGTTGTTAACTTCTTTCAAGGGTGTCAGTCTCTGAGGAAGAAAAATGGTGTTGCTGAGGGCAAGGACCTAACAGGGAATCTTGACTGACACGGTGAAATTTCAGGGTGGTGCTAATGATACTATTGAAAATCAAGATTTGAGGAACCCCTTGAAAAAGGAACAGGATATGTTAAGGGCACTTGCATATGCTGAGCAGCAGGTTCGCAAATAGTGCTGTAGTTGCTTATCTGGAAGCTCTCTGAGTTTCAAGAATATCGGGGCTCAGAATGTTGGATAAACCTCCTGCCAACTCAGCAGATGATGGATTCTGTCAGACAGTGTGGGACTTCACAAGAGTTTTGGTCTCTGTCCATTGCTTCCTTGCTTTACTTACTTTTTGTTTCAATTTCCTTCCATTTTCACAGGTTGTATAAGTTTATTTTAGCCTTTCCACTGGATACGTGAGATCAAAGAACAGCCAGCCTATATTTGGGGACCACAATAAGTCAGAAAGAAAAAGATGGTGGAATCTGGCAAAAGTCTCCTTTCTGAAGCAGCTACCAAATGTGGCTGAGCTGTCTGATTTCCCTTCTGAAAAGGATAAGACACGCTTCAGGCAGTAGGCTGGTTTCCCAAGGGTGGGTGTGTGCGACAGAGGAGGGGAGAGAACAGAAGACGCCATTTAGCTCATGCTCCTGCCTTCAGGCAGGACTTCAAGTAAATCACTCCAGGGAAGTCTGAGTTCTTTTTTTATTCAAATACAAGAAAAAGGTCAGTTTCTATAATATGTTGTGAAAAAAGATTTTATTGCTTAATAACTTTTGCATTAAGAAAATCATTACCAAAATTAACAAATATTTACTGAATCTTAGTTGTCATTTATTGAGTACCAGAAACTCTTCTCAGTGCTTTACATACAGGATCCTGTTAAAGCCAAACAACATTGTATGAAATGCTACTAGATTTAATGTACAGATAAGAAACTGAGGCTTAGAGAGATTACTTATTCCAGGTCACATGGTCAGTAAATGGCAAAGCCCTGATTTCTCTGACTCTATATCGTGTGCTTCTGATGGCTACTCTTCACTGCATATAGCACAAGACACAAGGATATGTTTAAAAGTACAAAACACAGTCTCTATTTTCAATGCACACATCCTGTTATGGATTCTAAATTCTTCACACTTTATTTAAACCAACTGACTCTTTTTAAATCTTAGGAAAGAAAAAAATTCTTTGTATAATTTTAATCTTTAATAAAGACAGTTACTAAGTCACTTCTTAAGACTTTTTTGATGGTTAAAGAATCATTCTATAATCCATCTTTCAGTGAATTGTCAATTATTGTTGTTGTTCTCTGTGTTTCTAAGCTCCTACAGATGTCTCTTATGTGATATAACTCTAAGTGACTTTTGTACGGAGAATCAGCACTATGTCCCACGGGAGAAATGGATCCACCATTCTTATAGATCAGTCCTGGTGTCGTATTGGCCTTGTCTCTCTCCTCTCCCACCAAAATCCTCAGCTCTGAATCTAAGAGCCAATAACTAGTCTCAAAAGTATTATGAATGAGAACTCAGAATTGTGAGTTCATGGGCATTTGTTAGTTTTGTCCTCTAACATCCATCTTCTTTCCTTATAGCAGTGCAATTTCCTTCTTCCCCTTTGCAAATAGTCCATTAGAGTTGTCAACAAGTGCTCTGCCTCCCTCTAACCAAGCTGATGCACAAGACATCAAGATTCATCCTTTATCCCTCTCTTGAATTTGAATCTTAAGCTGAGTGAAAAAGAGATTCAAAACGCTGTGTTCATTCATTTGACCAGCCTGTTTCTGTCATGTGACTATTCTTACTTTCTTGATTTTTAGACGTCTAGAGCTGCCTTGGTTTTTGTACATTTTCTACCTGAGTATCCAAGATCTTACCCCCAAATTCCCCTTTGCTTACATTGGCTAGATGTGGGTTCCTTGCTTGCAACCAAATAAGCTTCATTGACTCTTTTCTTGGCTACCTTGCCTGTTCATTAATTTTCTCAGTAAATATTTATCAAGGGTCTACTGTGTTCCGGGTACTGTGATCAGAACTGACACTACAATTGTAATCATGCAGACAACATCCCTACTCTCTAAAGTCTTACAGTCTGGTATGGGAGAGAGGAGAAAAACAGGCACTTATAATTCATCATAGCAAGAATCCAGTTGCACTTAATGGAAGGTGCAAGACTTTCCGGAAGTTAAATCAGAGAAAGCTTCCTGGAAGAAGTGAAATGTGTGCTCAAAGCAGAAGGATAAGTAAAACTTTGCCAGGTAAAGAGGTGGAGAAAGAATGTTCTCAGCTTAGGGAATGAAGATGATTATGGAGGCCTTGAGAGAAGAGAGAGCAGGTGCAACTAGGGAACCAAAAGCGCTTTAGTCTGGGTAGAGCAAAGAACACAGTGGTGGTGGGGGTGAATTAGGTTGAAGATAAAAGGAAAAAAACAGATTATGAAAGATCTTATAGGTCCTGTTAAAGAATTTCTACTTAATTGGAGTCAATGGGGAAACACTGAGGAATTTTGAACAATGAAGTGACATTTTTGGCTTTGTGTCTTAGAATGGCATTTCTGACTATAGTATAGAGAATGTCTTGGAGAGGGGCACATTGCCTGCAAGAGGCCTGCTGCAGAAATCTGGGCCAGACATGGCAAGGGCTAAAGTCGGAGTTGGACGACCATGGGTGGAGGATTGATGAATGTAGAAGTAGTAAGATCTAGAATACAGAAGATGTAGTGGTTGTTTGGATAGGGAAGTTGAGGCCAAGTGAATGAAGAGCAGAGGATGAGGAAGAAGATGTACTATGAACAACCAGGAGGAAGGTAGGGCCATGGTCTGAGACTGGGATAGCATAGGGAGATGATTAGATTTGGGTGAAAGAATGAGTTTACTCTCTAATTATTGGCAAAGTTGGCCTGTGCCCTCTATCAGCTCGTCATCTGAAAGTATTAGAGAGCATCAACAAGACAAGCCATAGTGTGTGTGTGTGTGTGTGTGTGTGAGTTGCAGGTGATGAAAGTTGATATTTGGTTTTGCTTGAAACCTTCAGATGGAAAGAAAGCGGAGAATGAATGAAATGCTTGAGAAGGAAGCTGAGGACCTGCTTTGTCTGACAATCCTACACAAAATGTGAAACAATGAGGGTCCTGGGTGTGGCTTTGCTGTCTGGAGTCTGTGTCCTTTGGGGAAAATTGTTCTGGGCCATGGCAGAGCTGGTTATGCATTCCGTTAGCAGCAAGAGCTCATGGTGTGTATACCTCAGGGCTGTTTGTCTCCCTGAGAGCTGGATGTATGAGAGTGTTTGCACTGGTGCTATTTCAACCCAGGCTGGCAGATAATTAATGAGTTTGTTTTTGAGCTGGTGAGTTGGAGCTGACACAATGCCGGCAGGTGCCTTTGTCCAATCCCTTCCATCCATCTTTATCGGATTTGCCAGACTCGCCTTCACTCTCTTTTCTTTCTTTACTTTACATTGAAGGCAGCTGGGAATGGATCTGCAGAAGTATCCTCCTAGGACAATCATAACAGTGGAGATGTCCTCTGTGTGTATGTGCCTTTCCTAATGATTGTTGTCCACCCCCCAATTCATCCTCTTCCTTCTTCGTTTATGTCTTGAGTAGAACAAGGAGAACTGTATTCTAAAGAAATGGTTGCCAGACATTTCCCAGGATGATTTCTTCAGTGATGAACTTAATTGGTCTCTCTCTCTTGTCTTGATCTTTCTTGATGTGTGTGACAAAAGAGAATAAGAGATATTTTTTTATTGATATTTTAATAGTTTATAACATTGTGAAATTTTGGGTTGTACATTTTTGTTTGTCCATCACCATATATATGTCTCCCTTCACCCCTTGTGCCCACCCCCCACCCCCATTGCTTCTCGTAACCACAATACAGTTTTCTCTGTCCATGTGTTGGTTTATATTCCACATATGAGTGAGATCATATAGTGTTTGTCTTTCTCTTTCTGGCTTATTTCACTTAACATAATACCCTCCAGGCCCATCCATGTTGCTGCAAATGGGACAATTTTGTCTTTTTTTTATAGCTGAGTAGTATTCCATTGTATATATATACACCACGTCGTCTTGATCCAATCCAATCAGTCGAGGGACACTTGGGTTGCTTCCATTTCTTGGCTATAGTGAATAATGTTGCAATGAACATAGGGGTGCATAAGCCTCTTTGGATTGTTGATTTCAGGTTCATTGGATAGATTCCCAGTAGTGGGATAGCTGGATCATAAGGTATTTCTATTTTTAATTCTTTGAGGAATCTCCATAACATTTTCCGTGGAGGCTGCACCAGTTTGCATTTCTACTACCTATGTATGCGGGTTCCCGTTTCTCCACATCCTCGCCAACATTTGTTGGTTTTGTCTTCGTGATTATAGCCATTCTAACGGGTGTGAGGTGATATCTTAGTGTTGTTTTCATTTGCATTTCCCTGATGATTAGTGACGTTGAACATCTTTTCATGTGCCTATTGACCATCTGTATATCTTCTTTGAAGAAGTGTCTGTTCATTTCCTCTGCCCATTTTTGACCGGGTTGTTTGTTTTTTTGTTGTTTAGTTGTGTGAGTTCTTTATATATTGTGGAGAGTAACCCCTTGTCAGATATATGTTTTGCAAATATTTTCTCCCAGCTGGTGGGTTGTCTGTTCATCTTGATTCTGGTTTCATTTGTCTTGTAGAAGCTCTGCAATCTGATAAAGTCCCACTTGCTTATTTTTTCTTTAGTTTCCCAGTCAGGGTAGGCATGTCATCTGAAAATATTCCTTTATGACCAATGTCAAATAGTGTGTTGCCTATATTTTCTTCTACGGATTTTATAGTTTCAGGTCTCACCTTCAGGTCTTTGATCCATTTTGAGTTAATTTTTATGAATGGCAATAGCAGATGGTCCACTTTCATTCTTTTGGATGTGGCTGTCCAGTTTTCCCAACACCATTTATTGAAGAGACTTTCATTTCTCCATTATATGTTCTTAGCTCCTTTGTCAAGAATTAACTGTCTGCATATGTGTGGTTTTATTTCTGGGCTTTCAATTCTGTTCCATTGATCTGTGCGTCTGTTTTTGTACCAGTACCATGCTGTTTTGATTACTATTGCTCTGTAGTATGTTTTGAAGTCAGGGATTGTGATGCCTCCAGCTTTGTTCTTTTTTCTTAGGATTGCTTTAGCTATTCGGGGTCCTTTGTTGTCCCATATGAATTTTAGCGAGAATAAGAGATTTTAACCATTGTATCAAATGAGACTCTTATGAGATGTGGTTTTATAGCTATTTTCTTGTTTCTTCCTTTGTCTAAAAAACTTCAATTTAACCTCTAGACCCAACACTAATGCTGTCTTCCTGTAACGTCTTCTCAAGCCGCCTCCTACTCTACTCTTCTTTTTCTATTCTAGCAACAGTAAATGCCACAACTCAGTTGCTCAAGCTAGAAACCTGGGAGTCAGCTTTGAATCTTTCCTATTCTTCACCCCCTACATTTAATCAATTATCAGATTCTGTCAACCATATCCACTTAATACCCCTTATTATTTTTGCATCTCTACTCCCACAACATTATTTCAGATCACTGTCATTTTTGGTCCAATTTTTATTTGTAGAATTAGAAACTTAAAAATTCAGGCGATTGCTATGGAGTTCATATACATTACTATTTTTCATCTGAATTATTCCAGCAACTCCCTGATGGGAAGACCTTCCTGCAGTTTTGCCCTATTTGCGCTTCCTTAATCCATGCTTAGAGAATCTAAACAAAAGCCTCAGCATTTTATTCCCTTGTTTAAAAATTTTTAGTGGGTTTTGACAGTTCTCAAAATCGGACAAATCTACTTAGCATCTTATGGATAAAGTTTGGCTTATAGTCAGAGCTCCCTTTCCCTTGAAAATATCTTACTCTCTTTTCCTTTGAAAGTTTGTGCTTCATCATAAATATGTCAGGCTTTACCCATGCATACCCTTCTTCCTAGGATGTCTTTTTGCCTATCCTCATTCCTCCCATTCCTTCATTTGGCAAAATTCTACTCACCATTCAACTTATATGTCATGTCCACTGGAAATCTTTTCCTGCCTCCTCCTAGCCTGGGTCATATGCCCTTCCCAGGTGTTCCCAAATTGCCCTGTACTTACTCACATCACCATTTACTGCAATGTATTGAAATTACCTCTTTGCATATTGTTTTTGCACTTTTAGGGTAGAGATTGCATCTCATTCACCATCATTTTATTCTCAAAGCCTATTCTGGTATATTAGGCGCTTAGTTATTGGAAGGCCACAGACAACAATATTTATCATTTCCCCTGGATTCTCTGCGGGCACCTTTTTAATATATTTATGAAAGCACAAACAACATTGCCTTGCAATTTTCTATTATATGCCCATGTCCCCCACCAGGTGGTGTGTTCCACGTTGACTGGGGCCGTATTGTGTCCATCTCTGTATACCACATGGGACTCAATACAGTTTCTAGACCATAGTAGGCACCTACTGTGTGCTGGTTCTTGCTAGGCATAAGAGGTACCATGATGATCAAATCCTTTATCTCCCAGTCTTTATAGAGTTTATCTCCCTGTCATTAATTAGCTATGTAGTCTGAAGAAACAGCAACCTCATCTATAAAATGAATAATCTCTAGTTGATTCTTAAAGTTTAAGGCCTCTTCCAGTACCAGCATTCTAAAATCCTGATTCTCAGTCTAGTTTGCATCCTACTCATGCTGATAGGGTTATGGAATGGAAGATGTTGGCATGTCTTATTCTTTCTTAATGTCTACTCTGTGTTGTAGTTCCTGTTCAATTCATATAGCTGAGACTGGTTTGTGGGTGTGAGGTAAGAGCTTGGGTTCTGTGGCTCATATGCAATCCCTTTTACAATCCCTATATCCAGGCAGCCTCAGGATTCTTGGAAGGTTTACATAGAATGCCTACTCTCAGCACTACTCTATGCGAAGAGCCAGAGGTGAGATGGAATGGGAATTCTGGTTATTGACAAAGGTCTGGTAGCAGTTACAGCAAGTTTTATTTATTTATTTATTTATTTTGTGAGGAGGACTAGCCCTGAGCTAACATCTGATGCCAATCCTCTCCTTTTTTCTTGAGGAAGACTGGCCCTGAGCTAACATCCGTGCTCATCTTCCTCCACTTTATATGGGACACCGCCACAGCATGGCTTAACAAGTGGTGCCTCTGTGCATGCCCGGGATCCGAACCTGCGAACCCTGGGCCGCTGAAGCAGGGCGCACGCACTTAACTGCTTGCGCCACCAGGCTGGCCCCAGCAAGTTTTAGACGGAAGCTAAGACTCTTAATTCTTTTTCCTTTTCCTAGTACAGATGCTGAATTGGGAAAACAAAACAGCAAGCACATTCTTTCTTAATCCTGCCAAGTGGGTATGATATGGAGAAGAATGTCTGGAAGTCTCTTGGTAAAAGAGATGGTCATTTATAGCTTCCCAAGATCTTGATGAACATCTCTGAACATTAAGGGGCTTTCCCTTCTGAGCGGACATTCCAGATCTGTTCCCTTTCCATTTGCTATTAACACTATTTTTTGCTTTTAAGGGCATCCAGAAGTATAATTAAGCTACACCCTACGTCTCCCATTCTCTAGAGGTTAACAGTGCATCCTTACAGACTGGAAGTTCCCTTTGTGTCCCTTATTCTGCATAGCACATCATGCCTGAGTGTCAACTGCTCAAAGCTACCTCCTCAGCTCCCTGAAATAGATCTCCTTACAACAGCCTGGCTGAGAAGCCAAATCCTGCAAATCCATTTAGGGAAAGAAAAGCCTTTTAACTTAATTTCTTCCTCAGAATCATTTATGTCCCTGATCAAAAAAGTGCTCTTTTACCCTTGCAGTGTCTTCTAAATGATGTCAGATGTTACAGATGTCACCCAGAGGCAGGATTCTCGAGTTGCAGGCTGCTTAATGCTTTGGAAATGATGTAAAGCTGAGTGAAGTGCAGTGGTGAGGAAAGCTTATTTCCAGGGTCCAGCATCCCCACCCCATCTGCATTCGGGAGACCTATGAGTTATGGCAGCTAAGCCGGCTTCAGAATGGATGGCTCCCTGAATTCCTTAAGGCAGACCTAGGAAGCTCCATTTACCAAAGTGCCCCCAGTGGCCTCTTTCCTAGCAGGCACTAAATGTATGTCATGGGGACGTCTTGGAAGATTTTCTCTCCTTTCTGATTTAGGTTAGTGATGGGCCTTTTGTGCTGAGGCATGTAATCCCTAATGATTATGGGTCAGATTTAGTGCTACTTCTCTGCTATGTTATTACCTGAGGTTTCCCCAGCCTGGTCTGGCTGCTGGAGAGTGAAGAACAATTGTGCCCCAAAGATTAAGATGTTCTCATCTACAAAATGGGGATAATAAGAGCTTTTCTTCACTGAGTTTTTAGTAAGATAAATGTCTTAGTCTTTTTGGGCTGCTATAACAGAATACCACAGACTGGGTGGCTTATAAGCAACAGAAATTTATTTCTTACAGTTCTGGAGGCTAAGTCCAAGACAAAGGTGCCAGCAGATTTAGTGTATGGTAAGGGCCTGCTTTGTGGTTCATAGATAGCTATCTTCTCTGTGTGTCCTCACATGGTGGAGGGGGCAAAGGAGTTCTCTGGGGTCTCTTTTATAAGGGCACTAATCCCACTCAGGACCTAATCACCTCCCAAAGACCCCATTTCCAAACACCGTCACATAGAGGATTAGACATCAACATATGAATTTGGGGGAGGGACACAAGCATTCAGTCCATAGCAATAAGTCAAGGCACTTTGTAAGATGTACTTTCCTCAGATCTGAGATGTAAGGCAGTGTGTATCTCAGAATTTTCATGTCATCTTGTTATTTCCATCATGGAATTTGTCATCCTTTGAAATTATCTTGTTTAACTTTTGTTTGTTGTTTATTGTCTGTCTTTCTTTTCCCAGCATCCATCAAAATGTAAGATCTAGAATCAAGCAATTCTGGATTTCCAGATTTTGACTATGATAGATTAGGTTGTAGCAGACCAGTGCTCTCTCTTAGAACAACTAAACGTGTAGAGTAAAAAACATCTATTGGAGGGCGTCTGAAATATACTGAGGCATCTGGGACTGGAGGTCCAAAATGCCAAAACAGGGAACCCTCAGGCATATGAGTCAACATTCTGCTGCTCTTTTTTCCTTTGGGGTATTTGCTGATTCTGGGCTTAAAACAAGGGGCTGAGAATTCAGATGAGGATCTCAGCAGAGGACCAGTGCTTAGATGCACAGAAACAAGCAGGGCTTTTGGCAGTCTTCTGGGATGGGAGAGACAAAATAAGAGATTTGAGGGGCCTGGATCAGAAGGGAAGGCTGGAAAATGGAGCATAAAACTTGGCCAGTTTTGCTCAAGACACTTGCCAAAGTCTGAAATTTCAGGGACAGGAGTCTAAGAATCTTAAAAGAAAGCCTTTGAAAAACAGAACACAGACTTTGATCATCTTGTAATATAGAGGAGACAAGAACTAGAGTTCAGGATGCAGCAGTGTGAATGGTACCTGGTGAAAATATCAAGCTCCCAGTTGGGACCTCCCAAGGGAAACCAGAGGTAGACAGAGCCTGACCAGAACTGTAATCCCTTCTCAAAGAGATGTGTTAAGGTACCAGCTTCACACTGTCTGCCTAGCAGATGAAAGGGTGAAGCCCATCAGAAAGAATATAACATTGTTTAGAGCTGCTACAACTTATTATTTTCGGTGTCATTCAGTCAGTAAAATATTGTCAAGCATGCCGAGAAACAGGACTGAAAACCAGGAAAAAAATGGGTAATTCTAATGTTCGAATTACTTCTAGGTTTTTATTAGGTAAGAACTTTAAAATAACTATGATTAAAATATTAAAGAAAATAGATGAAGAGAGGGACAAAATAGAATTTCAACAGAGAACTTGTAATTCATTTTTTAAAAAAATCAAATGGTGTGGTAATAGTTACTCAAATATACACGTGATAAAATTTCACAGAAACACACACACAATCTGAATAAGCTTTTTACTTTATTAATAGTTAATGGTATTGTACAAACATCATTGTCAGGTTTTGATAATGTACTTTGGTAATGTAAGATATTATTATCAAATATATAGGAACTCTGTACTATTGCAACTTCTTGTTAATCTTAACTATTTTAAAACAAGAAGCTATAATATAAAATAACTAAAAAAAGTCAAATATAAATTCTAGAATTAAAAAATACGATAGCTGGAATTAGGAACTCAATAGATAGGTTTATCATTTGATTTGACATAACAGAAGAGAAGGATACAGGTCAATAGAAAATATCCAGACTGAGGCACAGAGAGGAATAAAATATGAAAATACGAAAAAGAGATTAAGGAACATATTGGACACAGTGAACTTAAAATAATGTAATTGTAGTCCCAGAAGTAGAAGAGAACTAGCATGAGTTAGGAAATATTTGAATACTTAGGCAGCAAAGCAAAAATTCAAGAATCTGTATGAATCCAAAGCAAGATAAATGTGAAGAAATTTAGGCTCTTAATAAAACTATAGAAAATCAAAGACGAAATGAAAATCTTAAAGCCAAAGGAAAATACCCATCACCTTTAAAGGAGCAACAAGAAGACTAATGGCCAACTTTTAAATAGAAACAATGAAAGATAGAAAACAATAGAATGACATCTGTAATATGCTAAAATAACAAATAAGAACAAATAAGCCTCCAAAAAACCCTGTCAACCTAGAGTGATATGTCTAGCAAAATTATTCTTCAAAAATTAAAGAAAGACATTAACAGACAAACAAAAACTGAGAGAATTTGTTACTAGTAAAGGTGCACTAAAAGAATGATTAAAAGGATTTCTTCATACAGCAGAGAAATAATCCCAGACGTAAGCAAGCAAATACAAGAACAAATAAAGAACAATAAAAGAAAGTGTTAATATGTGAATAAATATAAATAAGTATTACCTGAAAAAACAATAATAATAATGTCTTGTCTTGTGGGGTTTAAAATAAATACAGAGGGGCCAGCCCTGTGGCCTAGTGGTTAAGTTCTGCACATTCCACTTCAGTGGCCCAGATTTGGTTCCCAGGTGTGGACATACACCACTTGGCAGCGGCTATGCTGTGGTGGTGACCCACAGGCACAATAGAGGAAGATGGGCACAGATGTTAGCTCAGGGCAAATCTTCCTCTGCCAAAAAAATAAAATAAAATAAAATAAATACAGAATTAAATGCATGTCAATTAAAAACATAAAATTTGAGAGGGGAGATAATAGATTTAGAATATTCTAGGGTTCCAGCATTAAAGGGAAGTGGTAAAGCTAATAATTTCTATTAGAATGTAATTAGTTAAACATGTATGTTGTAATCTCCAGGATTGCTTCCAAAAGAAGTGAAACCAATGAGCTAATGGAGGCAAAAAGTGAAGTGATAAAAATTTCTTAACGAAATAATCGAATACTAATCAAAAAGAAAAAGGCAAGAAGGGAGAGTAAAAACAACATAAACAGATCAAACAGAAATAAACAGTAATCTAGTAAAGAGTAATTTACTTCTCTCAGTAATTACATTCAATGTCAATAGACTAACTATTCCAAGTAAAGTATTAAAATTGTCAGACTTAATATATGCTACTACAAGGCATGTGCCTCAAATATAAGATCACAGAAAGATCATTTGAAAATAAAAATGTATAAGAAGATGAAACATACAAACAAAAGATGAAAAGAATTATTGGCTCATATTACAAGCTCAATAAATAATTGTTGGATAAATATATATTATTCTTGTTCAAGTGGTACTGAAATCACTGATGGTACTGTGGGAGATCAAGATTTGGCCACCCTGAAATATATCTCTTTACCTTGACTGTTTTCTCTGAGGGACATTTGACCTCCCCCCCACTAACTGCCTAAAGAATTTGACATGGTGGCTCCTTGCTGGAACAGATCTATCATGATGGCTGTAAAGATAATGTAAGATAAATGTTACAATAAGAAAGGCACCAACAAGCCCATCTTATCGGAAGTTCTGTCTCTCTGGCCACATTCTCTGGATGGCCCTGCGAGGAGTTGCCAAACACACATTTACATTTATGAGGGAAATCTCCATTTGTAAAGGTATCTCCCTCTCTGTTTTGGGAAGAGGTGGGGATGGCCTCAGTTGTAGAGGCTTATCAATGTGGAAGGTGAGGCCTTAAATCTGCATAATAACCTTACTCTTGTTTACTGTGCTTTAGTGGTAATCTCCTGTAACTGACTCCTCCCACCCCCAACATCCTCCTTTGTCGTTGGCTGAACATGGTATTTAAGATGAGAATTTCTGCTATTGTGTTGAGAAACGCAGTGTCCCTGCTTTCTCCCATGTATACATGTTATTAAACTTGGTATTATTTTCTCCTGCTAACCTGTCTTGTTAATTACTTGGCCAGCCATAAGACCCTTAAGGGAAAGGGCAGAGGGAGATTCTCCCTCTTCCCCCGACAGTTTTGGCGTAGTCGCCAGGAGCCACACTGGCTGGCAAGTTGCCTTCTCTGGCTGGAAGACATGCCTTCTCCCTGGACTACTGCAGATGATGAGATACGGGAACGCCTGATGAAAGCCGGCAAAAGGTAAGACTTCTTACCACGTCAGCCTCCCGGAATCTCTATCTGCGGGCTCCAGCGGAAGGAAGTGGTGAGAATTTTTTCTATTTCTAAATTTAGATTGGCAGGAGAAAATATTTGGGAAACTAGTTTCTTGTGCTCTTAGTGACTCTTGGTTTAAATTTGGTAGAGTACTCTTGGTTTTGATCTTGATCCCTTTTCCTCCCGGTGTAGTCTCTGTCTTGTTCTGTGTCCTGAGAAAACTTGGCTTTGTGACCAGTGAGAATCTTCTCCTTGGTCTCCACCGTACGGAAGGTGCATTTACTGGGGTGCCCCTTGGTGGCCAGTCGAGTAGACTGGGGTTTCGAACTGTCTCTTTTTCTGGCTGTGCCAAGCTCTCAGGGGAGTTTGTCATAAAGGGCCCAGTCCATAAGGGCTTTTGTCGTCTTAACCTTCTCCCGGTGTCACAGATGAGCAGGTCTGTGACTGGAGGCGTCCCACACTATTGTGGGAGACCGGAGACACCATCCTTACCGCCTGTGCTGAATATCTTTGGGAGTGAATTCTGTGGATCATGGGGGCTACATCATCTGCGCCCTCACCAGGGACGCCTCTTGTGTCCATGGTAAAGATTTATTCTAAGCGTGGAAATTTACCTCGGGGTCTTTCCTTAAAAAGGCTTATTGGATAGAGTCACTATTGGAATAAATATACAAATGAAGATCCTACTCGTCAATGGCCAGACGACGAATCCTTTTAATTAGAAAAACTTCTAAATTGGGGGAAAAAAATTGTTTTGAGAGCTCTCACATAATTATTTAATTGGTACCTAAGAAAAGGCCAAAAAAAGGAAGGGAAAAATTTGAATAGCCTTAAGATCTTGACTCAGGTTACAATTGAATTGAGAACATGTAAAAGTGTAAGTGTTGATAAGATTATAAAGGTTAGAATGTTTGAGCTAATTTTATATAAAGAGGTTACATCAACTTTGCCTGAGTATGTTTTAAAATGTCTGACTGGGAATGCTTCCCTTGTCCAAAGTTAAAAGACCAAGACCTATTGATAAAAATCTTAATGATAACTACGTTTAAAGGAATAAGAGGTGATGAAATTTACATGAAATTTTGTAGGAAAAAACTGATGTTATTTCTATTACAGAACTGGTTAACAAAAATAGTAATTTAAATGATGACTAATTTTATCTGAAGTCTTATGAAGTCTTGTAGGCAATCTAAATAATTATTGGGAATAAGTAACTAAATAGTTGTGAAAAAGATGAATGTTGGGTGAACTTTAAACAATAATTATGTGTTATGGTGCTTACAGCTTCCAAACTCTTTTTGGTAACTTAAAACTTGAGAGTTTTGCTAAATTTTATGATAAAAATTCACTGAGTATCATCATTTCCAAATAAGATATTAGACATTGATTGCTAAGTGTACATTTGTCTACTTTTGGCTTTTCATTACAGGAAAACTAAAAGATGTTTTGGGTCTATTGGTAAACGTATTTTATTAAAAGATTGTACTATGAAGTAACATATTTCTAAAAGTTATGAAGTGTTCATAAATTTTCCAAGCCACAAGATACTAATGTAAAAGAAAGTTTATAATTGTTTACTTAGTATTTAGTTACAAATTAAGGTTTCTAAGGGTTAAAATTTCTAATTAGTATATGTGATTGAAGCTATTAAAAAAATTAAGAAAAATATGTCTGTGTACAAAGAAAGTAAGATGCATAAAGAAGGTACAAAGAATGGAAATATTTTGTTTGATTGATTAAGAAAGATAAATTTGTCCTCAAGTACTAGGAGGGAAAAGAAAGACATGGGACAAATTCTGAATGTAAAAAGGAAGTTATAGAAAGTTTGTAGAAGAGGAATTCTGGAAAAGGAGTTTTTGCATGGTCAAGTTGGCTAAGATTGAAATGAATTTAATTACGTAAATGAGTTTTAATATCAGAAGTAAGCTGATACAAAATTATAATTTGGTCTTATTTCTCTTAAAAGGATAATTTGCTTAAACTTGATAAAGAGGTTATAAAAGATTTTTCTTTACATTTGGGTAAGTCTACCTAAAAGACAGAAAAAAAAAAAAACTGTTAAAATAATTTCCTACATTCAAAAGACTGAGGTCTATCTATTAAGGCTTTTTGGAATGTTAATGTTCTGTTTGCTTTACACTTTTATATTTTTGACAAGCTCCCCAAAATTCATATCTTAAATAAAGTCTTTTTTTTACTTTGAGAATTTTCAAAGGGCCCTGAAACTTCTCAAAGAAATTTCCTCTCTTCCTATAAAGAAAAAGATACTAAACTTATTAGGCTTATTCAGTATGTTAAATTACGCGTTGTCAGACAAGTGATGATAAGCCTGCTTAGGTGGTATTTTGTGGGCAAACGTTATTGACATAGGTGTTTTAAAATTGTATAACATTATTGAAATTCTGCTGGTTATCAGTCATAATTCTGGTTATTATTTTAAAGTGTTGTATGTCACAAAATTAACCAAATTTCTTTGTCAATTGCCATTTTGA
Organism: Ceratotherium simum simum; assembly: GCF_057802395.1. Lineage (NCBI taxonomy): Eukaryota > Metazoa > Chordata > Mammalia > Perissodactyla > Rhinocerotidae > Ceratotherium > Ceratotherium simum. The sequence continues at coordinate 84,553,376 of NC_141906.1, read as the reverse complement.
AGTCTTGTTGTTTACAGACTTATTTCTTTGTTCTTGTCGGGGGAAGAGGGAGAATCTCCCTCTGCCCTTTTCCTTAAGGTTCTTATGGCTGGCTACATAATCAACAAGACAGGTTAGCAGGAGAAAATAATACCAAGTTTAATAACATGTATACATGGGAGAAACTCAGAAATGAGCAACTCGTCCCTCTGTCTAAGCTGCTTGCTTAAGTATTGCAGCTAAAGGCGAGGAGCTTGTTGGGGGTGGGTAGTGGCCTGGGACTTCAGAGGGCAGGAGGACAATTCTTTTCGGGGTCATCTATAGATAATGTGGTCAGGAAGAGACAGAGTTTTTTGATAAAAGAGGCTTGGTGCCTTTGCTATTGTAACCTCTATCCTACATTATCTTTATAGGCATCATGATAGAAGATCTGTTCCAGGAAGGAGCCACCATGTCAAATTCTTTAAGCAGTTAGTGGGGGAGGTCAAATGTCCCTCAGAGAAAACAATCAAGGTAAAGAGATATATTTCAGGGTGGCTAAATCTTGATCTCCCACACTCTAATGCTTTTACAATATGTTTCAACTTCAGAAAAATTCATAGAAAGGACTCTGACATTTACACTGGAATACAGGTTTCTGACAAACTTTCTGATCATAAAACTAAACTTGGTAAGAAATTACAGAAATCTGTTAGAGAGACTGATAACTTCATGAAGCTGCTAACAAAAAGATTGGGATCAAAAATAGATTACACAGGACTAAATGAACTGATAAAGATTATTATAATTTTTATGATTTTTCATTTGAAGTATTGCTGAATTTTTAACGTTTTGTTTTTTCAGAGTTAAAGAAAACTTTTTCTCTTTTCTCCTCAGCTAGCTGTGACTTATAGCAATTTGGTAAATGATACTTTTGTAAGTAAAATTGAAATATTTATCTTTTTCTATCTGATCCCTCAAATTTGGAAACTCTTAGTAACTAAATATTGTTGTTTTCATGGCAATATAGTTATTTGTATAAGTTCAATAAGAATCTGTTCTCCTTATAACAGGACACAATTAGAAACACTGGTTATATTACCAAGGCTGTGACTGGAACATCATATTTGCGATATAACCATACAGCTTTTGAGGAATAAAGATTGGACTTTATGGAATAAAGCCACGTGGAAATATTGGCCTGGTACCTATGTTCCAAACAGCACTTACCAGGATAAGTAAAGAATGTCACTTATCTGTCAGGTACAAGGAACCTCAAAATATTTTGGGGGAACTTCGGAAGAGAAAAATTCACCCAAATCTGTAGGTATTGCAGGCAAAGTCTGATGACAAAATCCTTGGCTTGGCTTTCCTGGCCTCGAGAGGCCTTTGAAGTTCAATGTGAGATTCCTTATAAAAAGTTCCAGCAAAGCAGATTTAAAAGAGCCTATGTGATCAATTGCTATTCTTGCTGTACTTATGTAAATAATTGGGCCAACTCTATTAGAACTAGACTTATTTTGCAAACTAGTTAGTTTTAATTTGGCTATCTTTGATAAAAATGAGGGTGATTTAAAAAAAAATTATATTTCCTTAAATACTATAGTGTACATTTGCGGATATTAGATCCTAGTTTTGTTAAGTGTCTTTTGAGGTTTTTGTTTTATAACTGTTGACTGGACTGGATCCTGATTTCTTCTAGTCTCCTGAAATACCCGGCTACAGATATCCAAACTAACGTTTTTGATTTTTTTCCATCATTTTCATTTGGAATCACTGAAAACTGAACCTGCCCTTTTTCCTGAAGCCTTACAAACTGAAGCTGATGGACTTGATATAAACTTAAGAGATTACCTGATGACATCATCAGAGACATTTTAAACTGCAAAAGATGCTTTGAATCTAACATCTGAAAATCTTCTTAACTGGCTGTCCTCTAAACTCAGAAACTGCTTTACAACTTGCTCCAACCATTAACCTTGTTTTTCTTTTGTTTCCATAGAAATGCTTCTATTAAATACTTGATTGCTTGCTTCCACAATATAGGCATAACCTTGAGAGCCCACCTGCATTACCACCTCCTAAAATGAACTTAATTGAACTGATCTATTATCAAGACTAAGAAATGTGTTCAATGAGATGAAACAACCTACCAACTCAGCTTCTAGACTATAAAACTTCTTTAAGTTTCAAAAGGACAGTGAAACTTTTAGTTTTAAAGGCAGGACTGTGGGAGATCAAGATTTGGCCACCCTGAAATATATCTCTTTACCTTGACTGTTTTCTCTGAGGGACATTTGACCTCCCCGCCCCCACTAACTGCCTAAAGAATTTGACATGGTGGCTCCTTGCTGGAACAGATCTATCATGATGGCTGTAAAGATAATGTAAGATAAATGTTACAATAGGAAAGGCACAAACAAGCCCATCTTATCGGAAGTTCTGTCTCTCTGGCCACATTCTCTGGATGGCCCTGCAAGGAGTTGCCAGACAAACATTTACATTTATGAGGGAAATCTCCATTTGTAAAGGTATCTCCCTCTCTGTTTTGGGAAGAGGTGGGGATGGCCTCAGTTGTAGAGGCTTATCAATGTGGAAGGTGAGGCCTTAAATCTGCATAATAACCTTACTCTTGTTTACTGTGCTTTAGTGGTACTCTCCTGTAACTGACTCCCCCCACCCCCAACATCCTCCTGTGTCATTGGCTGAACATGGTATTTAAGACGAGAATTTCTGCTATTGTGTTGAGAAACGCAGTGTCCCTGCTTTCTCCCATGTATACATGTTATTAAACTTGGTATTATTTTCTCCTGCTACCCTGTCTTGTTAATTATTTGGCCAGCCATAAGAACCTTAAGGGAAAGGGCAGAAGGAGATTCTCCCTCTTCCCCCAACAGTACTGAATAATGCCAAATATTTTAGGTGGCCTCATAAAAAGACATATTTAAAAATTAGTGTTTACTGACTGTGTTGATGGTCAGAGATGAATACTGCTAAGATGAAAACCTTAATGTGGATATTGTGTAAAGTTCAAAATGAAAGGAAGTCTTTTTGATAGTCATAGAATTGTATTGTCTACATATTCAGCTGTTAAATCTGTTCATTGATTTCTGTACTATCATTTCTGGTCCATCTGGTATTTCTGCTTGGTTATCAGCTCTGAAGGGCAGAGATTAGGTTCAAACTTGATTCCAAGAACCCTCTATTGGTAGTCTAGGACCAATATCTATGGGTTGTAATGAGGATGGTGGATACGTAGAAAGTAAGAATGAATGAGGAACCTGTCATTCCTCAAAAGCGACTGAGTGCAAAAGGTGACCTGGAAGTGTAAACGTGTCTTGGCTTCTGCAAACATAAAACTCAGCTAAAACTACTCTACATGTAGTGTCATACAAAAATTTTATAGTAGTTTAAAAATACACATCCAAATCTGATGACTTGTTGGATGGATTGAGTTTTGAAATTAATTTCTAAAAAGGCAGAAAATTACGTGATTCTTATTGTTATCATTACAGAATAATTTATCCAGTGAAATTCATCCATTAACTTATCCAGAGAAATTTATCTGATAATTTACCCCTCTTCACAGGAGTTTTCTCTTGTTCCTGCTCCCCATTTCTGATCCAATCCCATCCTTATTTATTCAAAATAACCATAAGAATGATGGGGGGCATGCTTTGGTGGAGGTCAAGGATCATGAACTGAAAGTCTTAGGTATTAGGCCTGGGATTTTAATATTCAGGACAATGAAATATTCAGGACAATGAAATACTATGTCTTTCTTCCACTCTCTCATTTTCTCCCATCTTTCCCTACTCTCCTCTCCAGACCTTTTTCTCTTTTTCTTTTTCTCAATATTAACACAGCTTAACTACTGTCTTCTTTATTAAGAGCTCTTTGGATCTTTTAAGGTAAATACTATGCAGATCAACTGCGGTTGATTGTTGAGCAATTATCTGTAATGGTTGCAGTGATGAGTAACAGATAATTTGTGGTTGAGCCAGAGAGTAATTCACTGCACTGTAACTTCATGAATTAATTGTTTGTAATTGGCCCTAACATGACCTTGTCTCTAAAACAGTGGACACCCAATAACACAAGAACAAGGACGGCTACGTAAACTACCCTAAAATCACATACTGAAAAAATTTCTTGAGTGCTTTGAAAATTTTGTGGTCACAGTCTCTTTCATGGTTTCTGGAAAACTATAAACAAGTGCTTCTCAAACCTTAGTGAGCCCACAAATTACCTGTGGAACATACTAAAAAGGAGATTTTGTAGGTCTGGGTGTGGATTGAAATTCAGCATTTCTAGTAAGTGTCTGGCTAATGCAGATGCTACAGGTCTTCACACCACAATTTAAATAGGAAGGCTTTAGACCAGTGGTTCTCAACCTTGGGTGCACATTAGAATCAAATGGAGAATGTTACAAAAATATCCATGCCTGACATTCATCCAACAGGAATTAAATCAGAACCTCTGAGTACCGGACTTAGCACTTTTTAAAAAACTTTCCATGGTGCATAAAGGGTTTAGAACAGCAAATATAGACCCTCTTTCTAGGAAAGTTCATACACATGATATTTTTTCATGTAATTTCTGGGGATCAAGGACCCCCAGAAACCAATACATACAAAATCAAGAACCTATGCTTCAAAAGAAAAATCTCCTGAGGAAATGGCACAGGGCACCCTCCCACACCAATATATTCATGTCATGGGCTAGTAATTATTTTCCCCTAAATTACATATGTTGAAGCCTTAGCCTCAATGTAATTCTATTTGTATGTAGGAGATTTAAAGAGATAATTAAGGTTAAATGAGGTCATCAGGGTGGGGCCCTGATCCCTTAGACCGATGTCTTTATAAGAAGAGGAGGCACCAGGGATGAGCAAGTACGGAGAAAAGGCCATGTGAGGACACGGGGAGAATGCAGCTGTCTATAAGCCAAGGGGAGAGCCCTCAGGAGAAACAAAACCTCCTGGCACCTTGATCTTGGACTTCCACCCTCCAGAATTTTGAGAAAATAAATTTCTGTTATTTAAGCCACTGGCTTTGTGGTACTTTTTTATGGCAGCACTAACAAACTAAGAAAGATTTTTGGTGCCGAGATGCTGCTGTGACAAATACCTAAAAATGTAGAATTAGCTTTGGAACTGGGTAATAGGTAGAGGCTGAAAAAGTTTTGAGGCAGTGTTAGGAAAAACTGAGATTGCCTTGAGGAGATTGTTACTTGGAATGTGGACGTTAAAGGTTACTCTGCTGAAGTCTCAGCCAGAAATGAGGAACAAGTTGCAAAGACCTTAGCCAAATTGTTTTCTAGTGTTTTTTTCGAGAGTAGAAATTGTAGGGCCGGCCCCGTGGCTTAGCGGTTAGGTGCGCGCGCTCCACTACTGGCGGCCCGGGTTCGGATCCCGGGCGCACACCGACGCGCCGCTTCTCCGGCCATGCTGAGGCCGCATCCCACATACAGCAACTGGAAGGATGTGCAGCTATGACATACAACTATCTACTGGGGCTTTGGGGGGAAATAAATAAATAAAATCTTAAAAAAAAAAAAAAAAAAAGAAATTGTAATTGATGACCTTGGATATTTAGCTGAGGAGATTTCTAAGCAAATGGTTGCAAACTAATACAATTCTTTTGGGAAGTTCCCCTCCATTTTCTCAATTGATGTCTGTACCCACTTTATTATTTATTTATTTATTCATTCATTCATTTATTCAATAAATATATGTTGACTATATACGACTGATTTAAGCATTCTGTGAGGAAACTGGGTATAGAAATTCAAAGATGTAAGAACTTAATGCTATCTCTAAGTGGTGTGCAAATAAACAGTAACTTCCTGAACATGTTTTAGAATTACTCCTGTGGACAGGAGAGACACCCAAACTTTACCTCAAATTTTACCTTTCTGCTCACATGTCTTACCGTTGTTGGCCAAAGTAGAGCCAAATCAATAGTGTTTGTTTGCCTGGCCGTGCATTGGGTAGATAAGGATAAGAAGTTAAAGATGAGGTGCAATGAAAACTGTTTCCTCAAATTCCTCATCTAGTTTCAGGATTTGATTAGTGTGGTGCAGTGGTGCCCAAAGTCTGTGCTGAGGCACCTTGGGGTGCTGCCCCAAACTCACAGGAGCACCACGATTTAGTTTAAATTTCTGAGGAAAGTACATGGACATCTACCAGACACTGCCAAAACTATTAGTTCAAGATAGTTCACAGTTTCGACAGCATGTTACATTCATTTTGGTGTTTTCATATCTTTGGGAGGCTTGGTTTTTAGTGGTTTATGTGATTAAAAAAAGAAGTATTGTACAAAAATCATTGTAGAACAGGAAATACATGTGGTAGCATGCGATCTGATTCCAATCTGACTCCAAGTGTAAGTTGTGTGGTGTCCAACAGGTGCATGGGTACCATTAGTAAGTGATTGCACTTAGTTAAGAATGAAATAAAAATATTTTTTCTCTCAGTTTATGTTTTTTTCAAATAGCTACTAAGTTATTAGGAAATAAAAAGTCTCAATTTTTTTGATGTAACTAGTTAATAAATGAGCCATTAGGTTTTTTCCTTTGTTTGGTTCGTATTCGTTTTGGCCTAGAGCATTATAAAAAAGATACTGAGACACTAAAGATGCTGTGGATTGAAAAAGTGTGGGAACCTTTGGTGTGGTAGCTTGTCTGGACCTCTTAGAATGATCACTCTGAGGGAAGCCAGCCACCACGCAAGATGTCCAGCTGCCCTGAGCCTGCCGTGATCTGAGGACGCCCAATACAGCCATGTGGAAATGGTGCATGGAGGGAGAGAGATGCCTAACACACCTGTGGCTGTTCCAGTCCTCTGTGCTAAACGAAGAGTGAAGAAACTTGCAGATGACTCCAGTTTCAACTGCCATCTGACTACAGCCATCAACTTTCAGAACCATGAGAGATAATGACATATTGTTGCTTTAAGTCACTAAGTTTAGGATAATTTTTTTATAAGACTATATGTTTTTTAGAGCAGTTAGAGGTTTACAGTAAAATTGAGGAGAAAGTACAGAGATTTCCCATATAACCCCTGCCTCTATACATGGACAGCCTCCCCCATTATCAACTTCCCCCACCAGAGTTGTACATTTGTTACAATTGATGAATGGACATTGACACATCATAATCACTGAAAGCCCATAGTTTGCATTATAGGTAGCCTTGGAGTTGTACGTTCTGCGGGTTGGGACAAATGTATAATGGGTAAATGTTTGCATAAATGTATAATGACATATATCACTAAGATATCATTCATCTTTATGGTATCATTTTCCCTGTCCTAAAAATCCTCTATGATCCACCTATTCATCCTTTCCCCTTCTCAAACCCTAGGCATCACTGATCTTTTTACTGTCTCCTTAGTTTTGCCTTTTCTCAAATGTCATAGTTGGAATCACATAGTATGTAACCTTTTCAGACTGGTTTCTTTCACTTAGTAATATGCATGTAAGGTTCTTCCATGTCTTTTCATGGCTTCATAGCTCATTTCTTTTTTGTGCTAAATAATATTTCATTGTCTGGTTGTACCACAGTTTATTTACTCATTCACCTACTGAAGGACATCTTGGTTGCTTCCAAGTTTTGGCAATTATGAATAAAGCTGCTATAAACACCTGTGTGCAGGTTTTTGCGTGGACGTACGTTTTCAACTCCTTTGGATAAATACCAAGTAACATGGTTGCTGGCTCTTATGGTAAGAGTATGTTTAGTTTTGTAAGAAACTGCCAGTCCTGCAAAGTGGCTGTCCCATTGTGCATTCCCACCAGCACTGTATGAGAGTCCCTGTTGCTCCACACCCTCCCCGGCATTTGGTGTGGTCAGTGTTCCAGATTTTGGCCATTCTAAAAGGTTTGTAATGATATCTCATAGTTTTTTTAATTTGCATTTCTCTGATGACATACCATGTGGAACATCTTTTCGTATGCTTATTTGCCATTTGTATATCTTTGGTAAGATGTCTGTTACAGTCTTTGGCCTATTTTTTAATAAGGTTGTTTGCTTTTTTATTGATTTTTTTTGTGTGTGTGTGAGGAAGATTAGCCCTAAGCTAACATCTGTCGCCAATCCTCCTCTTTTTGTTGAGGAAGATTGGCCCTGGGCTAACATCCGTGCCCATCTTCCTCTACTTTATATGGGACACCGCCACAGCATGGCTTGACAAGCGGCACATCGGTCAGCACCCGGGGTCCGAAACTGCAAACCCTGGGCTGCTGAAGCGGAGTGCGTGAACTTAACGGCTACGCCACCGGGCTGTCCCCCTATTGTTGAGTTTTAAGTGTTCATTGTCTATTTCTGATAATAGTTTTTTATTAGATTTTTTTTAACAAATATTTTCTCCCAGTCTGTAGCTTGTCTTCTCATTCTCTTGACAATGTCTTTCTCAGACCAGAAATTTTTAATTTTAATGAAGTCCAGCTTATCAGCTATTTCTTTCATGGATTGTAACTTTGGTGTTGTATCTAAAAAGTCACAGCTATATTCAAGGTCATCTAGGTTTTCTTCTGTGTTATCTTCTAGGAGTTTTATGGTTTTTCATTTTACATTTAGGTTTGTGATCCATTTTGAGTTAATTTTTGTGAAGAGTATAAGGTCTATGTCCAGATTCATTTTTTGCGTGTGGGTATCTAGTTGTTCCAGCACCATTTACTGAAAAACTACCTTTTCTCCATTGTAGTTCCTTTGCTCCTTTGTCAAAAATCAGTTGACTATATTTATGTGGGTCTATTCTGGGCTCTCTTTCTGTTCCATTGATCTATTTGTCTATTCTTTGGCCAATACTACACTGTCTTAATTACTGTAGCTTTATAGTAAGTCTTGAAGTCAAGTAAGTTTTGGAATAGTTTTTAAAGCACAAGTTGATAACTGGAACAAAATTTTGATGCCTCAAAGCAAGGTGCTGTTATAACGTAAACTTCAAGCATGCGACACTTGCTCTCAGACTGAGCACTGACTGGAAGTTGGAACATCCATAAAGATTCTGTTAGTGAAATCTGAAGAGGCCTCCAAGAGACTGTTGGTGAGGGCTTGAAAGACAGAAGGAAATATTGCTGGAGGTTAGATAAAAAGGAGCACTTTATATATATATATATACATATATATATATACACATACTTATATATATATATATATGCTAGACATTTTGATGGCATTGTCGCTTGTGATAATGTGGAAAGAGAAAGAGTACCAAATGAACTCATGGATCTGGCTAGAGAGATTTGCAGGCAGAATGTAAAAGGTGTCAACTGGCTTTTTCTAGCTGCCTATTATAAAATATGAGTGGAAATGAACTAAAGGAGGAAGCATTTAGTTTTCAGCAGAATTTAGAAGAAATGTGAATGAACCCCAGCTTAATGGGTTCAAAAATAAAATTACTTCTCATTCCCAGTCTCTCCCAACAAAAGCTTTTCAAATTAGAAATACCCTCAGGGAAGAGATAAAATCTAGGGCATTATGAATAAATTATTGTTTCAGAGTAAGTCTCAAGGCTATAAGACCTTTTGTTGAGAACTCATAAAGAGTTAAGGGCATGCCTAGTAGGTCTTCTAAGAATATTAACTCTGTGCGTCTTAGACGTTGTTTGCTAGAAAAGAATCTAAGGGGAGTACCTTATAGACTCTTTAAACCAGAAAAAAGTCATCTAAGAACCTTAGGAACACTATTCCACAGTTTTATGACTCTGAGACCAGTGCAGAAAAGGGGCTGTTTCAGAGAAAAAAGGACTATGCTTTTGTATCAGTGAGTGGATTATAATTTGATATACAGGAAGACTATACATTTTTTAAAGGTATATGTCAGCTTGTACTTAAGGAACAGAGGCAGTATGGAAAAGGTCTTTAGACTCTCAATCTTCTATGAGCAGGAAGAAAATAAGGAGGCTGCTCAGGTTTAAACAAGGGCCGTTTCTTGTGGAAAATACATTTGGCCTCAATTTCCTTGCCTGTAAAATAGGACTAACATTTTTCCCTTCCTACCCCACAAAATTATGAAAAAAGTTGAAGCAGATACTGAATATAAAAATCCCTAAGAAACCGTATAGCATGGCATTAATCAAATGTAAGGGCTTCTGGAGTGAGTCTGTTTGTAGGAAAGAAATTTGGTCTTGGTGGAATATTCAATTCGAATGAGAAAGAAAAATGTTCAGTCAATGGAAGCCATGCTACAAGTTCTGAAGACTCTGTCCCAGAGATAAATGTACCAACTTCGGGATCCTAGTGTGATATGGCTAGCGAATCAATAGGGAATGGTGGTAGGAAGCTGAAACATATGATGCATATGATGGGAGACTGTATTTGCTTTCTATTTCTTTGTAACGAATTACTCAAAAACTTACTGGCTTAAAACGATCTACCTTTATTATCTCCTACAGTTTCTCCGAGTCAGGAATCCAGGAGTGGCTTAGCTGAGTGGTTCTGGCTTGGAGTTTCCCCAGGAGATTGTAATCAAGCTGTAGGCTGGGGTTGCAGTCACCATCTGAAGGCTTGATCAAGGCTAGAGGTCCATTTTCAAGATGGCTTGCTCACATAAGCTGTTCCTAGGAAGCCTCCGTTCCTTGCCATGCGGACCTCCCCATAGTGTTGTTTCATAAGTGTCCTCACAACATGTCAGCTGGATTCTCTCCAAAGTCAGTGAACCAAGAGAGAGCAAAGCAGAGGCCTCACAGCTTTTATGACCTCGCCTCAGGAGTCACATACTATCATGTCTGCAATCTCTTGTTAGCTTACTTAGTTCAGCCCTCTTCCTTCTGGGAGGGGAAAGGACTACACAAGAGTGTGAATATTAGGTAGGGGTCATTTTGGAGGCAGGCCACAACAAAAGCATAGAGTATACAAAATAAGGGAAGAGGAAGATTGTGAGGAGGTGAGAAAGAGAGAAAGGAAATGTGGCACCATTGTGATGTCACAAAATCAAAGGGCAAAATGAGCACATGGGAAAGAAGTCATTGAGGAAAGGTGGAATCAAGAGAGAGATGGGGAAGCAGGTGAACTTACCATTCTCCCTGTATCTTCTGTCTTTTAGCACTACAGTTTCATGAAGTCTATTCTCATGAATCACACTCAGTAGAAAGATGTAAATCTGGGAACTGGTCTCACCTGCTGTGAACCAATTGTCTCTCCAGCACCCTGATCTCATTGTGGGGGTTCTAGAAGCATAGACCAGGAGTCACAAAGGGACTTCCACATTCAGCTGGCAAGTGGCAGGACGTGTACTCAAACTTGGGCTTGTCTGTTGCCAAAGCCTTGTTCATTCTACCATATCATCATCCTGTATTCCAGGAACGAGAGAAGCCTTAGTATCCTAACTTTTGGTGACTTTACCCCTCTGAGATTACTTGATCACTCTCAGGGGCTGGAATTCTCTGATTCAATGTTGAGATCAGAGCCTACTTGGTTACTTTTGAAACCTGTGATCACCTTGTTGCATAGTTCTACCTCATTGGCTCCCCATCATCTTTCATATCTCAGCCTCATACTTCTTCATTTATCTCTTCCTTTGTTGTTATTTGTCTCTGTTAACAGGATTATTTTTTCCCGTAAAGCACTTAGAGAGACAAGGCTTGAAGGATGCTGCTGCTAAGTCGTGAGGTATTAAGGACACTTAGAGGGAAACTGGATGCAGAGACATTTCTTCATGTGACCTAAGTAAAAGCTGGATAGGAGAGGTAAATTTTAAACTTACTTTTCCTTGGGGAAAAAGAGCTTAGACAGGAAGAAATTCAGAGGAGCAGGCAGGTAATATAAATTTCTACATTTTTAGTGCTAAGTTGGGAATGTCAGACTTGTGATTGGCATTACTCTGACTTACATCCTGTCAAAGAGTTATATCCATTTTCAGAAAGGGGGAAAAGGAGTAGGTAAGGAAAATTTGGATTGTCAATGGGACCCAGAATCTCAGGAATCATAGCTCCGTGCAGAGGAACTATCTCCTCAATCTTGTGTCTTCTTTCTAATCCCCCAAAAGATCCTGATTCAGCATATACACACATATATGTAGAGTCACACATAAAAACTTATTTCTGGCCAGTTTGTTTTGGTTTCTAGACCTCCTTCCTCCTCTAACTCTCTGCACTTCTATCGTTTAGCAGGCTCTGATCTCCTGCTGAAGAAAGGCAATGGAGGGCTTGACCTCTGAGAGGTTGGTTGATTTCATGTTTGATGTGGCATCTGGAAGAAATAAAGGAGCTTTAGATATGAGTTGTTGTAAGGGCATTATTGGAGTGTCAGCATTTCTTGGGTTTCTTTATGGCGGTATTCAATGAGTTGACATGCCATAAACTGTCCCACCTTGTGTCTCAGGGGTGGGGAATAGCTGAAAGGTAAAGAAAACCTATCCTGGACACAATCCAGCTACCATTTTCCTAAATTGCTAACCCTCTGGGATGTTCAGGTCAGATTGCTTCTCTTCCCCTCTCTACCCCAGGGTTGAGTGGGCTGCAAAAGCAATTAAGGTTTATAAATGTTAGAAAGCAGAACATCTGGGTGGCTACAACTCCTACTGAAAGGGAACAAGTGTCAGAATATCCTTTGAGAAACCACTGACGTGGGTTGCCAAGGGCTCACCATTCCTGGAGATTTTTAGGAATTATGCAGATCCCTTAAATATTTTGAAACTTTTGAGATACAGAATCTGTCTGGAGGCAGATGACTGGATTGGTCAATTTAGTTGGTACCGTGATAACCTTCCTGCCCAGGAAAACCTTTATTCTGTGCTGTTTCCCTCTCTCCTCGTCCTCCTTTCCCTGTGTGTGGTGAGTTGTTAGAGTGCGGTGGCTGAGCAAGAATCAGACAGCCCAAGCCCTGACCCACTTGTCTGGCATTTTGACAGAAAAGGGAATTATACCCTTTGCGACTCGAGAGCTATTGAGTGTTTTGAGTATGTCCTAACGGGCTGGCTTTCACAGCATTTTAATTGGATGCAGGGAGTCTGATAGGAAAGACCCATAGGGAAAGAGTTAATATCTAATGCTGCACACTAGGAAGAGAGCACTCACCAGACACAGACCCCAAGATTCCCATCCCCTCAAGATTTTAGACTGGACAGACTTTCAGGCTGAGAAGCTTCTCAACACAGCCCAGCATTACTGGCTGGATAATGACCCAGGAGGGAGTAGGTGGAGGAATTCCTTGCCCCAGGCACCAGTTCGGCTCTCATCTGGGCCCAAAGGTTTGCATTAGGCTGAGACTCAGGGCCATTTCAGAGGCCTGGATCCTGCCCTTTCATTTCAGGGTAATCAACTATGTTTGGACTCCGCAAAGAACTTGAAGCCTTTAACTTGAAGTACTGCAGCTCCTGGACTGCATGCCAAGTGCTTGGAGGGAAAGCCCATCTCTGTTGAGGAGTATCTGACAAGCAGAGGCAGCAGCCGAGTGGACTAGATCATCTACTCAACATGAAGTGCTAAAGGAACAGCCGCTGGATCACATATAACCCTCTATAGTCTCTGCATTTGCCCAAAAGTGGGCCTCTTGCTGATGAGACTTTATTTTTCCATATCCCAAGAATGAGGTCCGTCTGCTGTGTTGTATTTAAAAAGCTCAGGATGTCCCTCCTTATGTTACAGAGGTTGCAGGAGTCAGACGTTCTGGTGAGAGAGAAAGGGAGGGAAGGGCTGTGTAAAGGGGCCAGTCCTTCACTCCAGAAAGCGCTCAAGTCCAGGCTGGAGGGCGTCCACGCCTGGCCCTCGAGGGTGTGCTTCTCCTCCCCGCGACAGAGAGCCCCTTGTCAAGGAACAGCAGGCTGGCAGTGGGTGAGTTAATTTCTTCTTTGTCGCTGAGGTCATTGGAATTTGCACTTGTGTCTGTTCTGTTTGACTGGAGGATGGTCCTCGTTTTGTTCCTTGACGTGCTCTGCCTTGTGTAAGGGCCAACTTTGATATCCAGCATCACAAGGTTCTCTTCCATGCAGCAGATGAAATGGAGATTTTTTTTCCTTTTCTTCAAGGCACAGTGAGGGGGCAGGATTTGTTCTTCATAAATCTTTCCAGCTTCCTCAGGGGTGATTTTATATAAATCCATCACGGTATATATACATATGTGGACACAAATGCCTCCTCTTGAGAGGTAGAATGGGGCAGGGGCTGATGCATGGATGCTGGCACAGACTGCCTGGTTCGAATACTGATTCTGCCATTTCTAGCTGTATGCAATCTTTACCTCTCGGTGCCTCAGTTTCCCCATCTGCAAAATGGGGTTACTAATAATACAGACCTCATAGTGTTGTGGAGATTGAGCTAGTATGTATACAGCTTTTGGGACAGTGCATGACAGAAGTAAGCCCTATATGTTAGCTATTATTATTTTATTGTCACCTCTTCCTTTATTCTACACCCACCATCTTTAAAACAGGAACTGTTGGCATCTCAAAAACCAGGACAGGTTCTCTGATGACTTTCCCAGCACCTGGGGGTTGTGCTTTTGACCCACTCTCTCTCGGGTCAGGGTCCTTGGTGTTGGGGAGTTAGGACTTCTCGCTGGGGCACATCTCCATCTGACCTCCTCTTCAGCCATCCTCCCCACTCACGTGGTCCCAGCTCTCTGTTAACTGCCTCCTCCCCTAATGTGAGAGAGTGAGAAGGTAAAGTGAGTAAGGAAATAAAAATCTGACAAGGTCTTTTGCCCTATTATAAAGCTTAAGTTTATATACAGATTTGTTAGAGATATAATATAATCATGTTAATTTATATACGCATGTGCAAAAGCTCCTCTATTTATAGACAATTTAGTATGTAAATCCAATGTGATATTTATAAGCAATGAATACTGATCCATCAGTGTAAATCTAAATTTCATTTCATTGTATCCACTTGCCTCTTTTTAGTACCATATTCAACATACCTGTTATTTTTGCACTTGAAAGGCATTATGAAAGTGTTAATGATCATAAAACACCTCAAAAGTGAGCCAAACATAACTTAGAGTTGATATATTTATACCTGGGGAAGTTTGTAAGTTGATACTTGCTTCTGTCTAAGTTAATAACCTGTGTGAGTCTGTAAGTGAGGCTTGGTTTTCTACAAGCAGGCTCGTTTTTGATGACCAGTGGAATTAGAAGCATCACGATGTAGTTGAAGAGCCACAGGAGTTCATATGAGAGGCAAAGTCCCCAGGTGTGGTTGTACCCTGCACAGAGCCCTTGTCTGAGCAGGAGGAGGAGCTGAAATCCAGCCTATCCTCCGCTTGGCAAACTACGTGATCTGGCTCAGCACCCCATCAAAGACAGGAAGTGGCATCTGCCCAGAAGGGGCACCTAATTGGCATTTTTTTCCTAATTTGCAGTAAATGCTGAAAATGGCCCTTAGCAAGTATGAGTTTCAAGTCCTGGCAAATTGCTAGTTAACATTGTGAACTTGGGAAAGTCAATCTTCTGAAAGGCACCTTCTTAGCTATAGCTTATGTTACAGGAATGTTGTGAGAAATGCGAAAGTATATATACCAAACAAGATATGCTTTTAATCCCCTAATTTACACCTCTACCTTCATGCTGGGCTCTGTTATAGGGGCTGGGAGTACAGTAGTGAACAAGAAGACAAAACCCCTCTGGTGGCCTCCAGAACACATCCACTTGATGTCCCCATGGTTATCTTAGGCTCACCATGTCCAAAACTGGAATGAGCATCTTTCTTCCCAGCCTTGCTCCTCTTCCTACATTCCCTGTCTCATGGACTGGCATCACATCGACCAATTGCCCAATTCAGAAGCTGGAGAGAGACACATTCTCATTCACCCCACATTTAATCATGAAGATCTATTACTTTTTTCTCCTTAATATTTCTTCTATACAATTGTTACCACTTTGGTTCAATTTCTCATCTCTTCTTGCAGGAATGAGGATGATAAAGGGGATGATAATGAAGACATTGATTTATTTATGCAACAAATATTTACTGAGCACCTGTTATGTGAGAAACCAATGTTTCCAGTCAAAAAATAGTCAATACTCAGCATCATTTGTCACTAGGAAAATGCAAATTAAAGCCACAATGAGATACAACTATGTCCTTATTACTTTGCCTAAAAACAACAATAGCAACACACTGATAATTCTAAGTGCTGGTAAGGATGCAGAGCAACTGGAATTGTCATATATTTTTGGTAGGAATGCAAAATATTATAGTTACTCTGAAAAAGAGTTTGGCAGTTTTTTATAAAATTAAACAAATATTTATTCCTGCAACCTGGTAATCCCACTCCTAGGTATTTTCCCAAGTTAGAAAGAAAGCTATGTTCACATAAAACCTGTATGTGACTATTTATAGCCTCTTTACTTATAATCTCCAAAAAATCAGAAACAACTCAAACGTCCTTCAGCCGGAGAATGAATAAATAAACTGTGTTACATCCATACAGTGGGGCGCTACTCAGCAATAAAAAGGATGGAACTACTGACACATGTAACAACATGTATGAATCTCAAATGCCTTATGCCAAGTGAAGGAACTCAGACTCAAAAAGCCTATGACTGTATATGACATTCTGGATAAGGCAAAACCGTAGGGACAGAAAATAAGTGATCTCCAGGGGTTAGGGTGAGGGGAGGTGTTGATTAGAAAGGGTCATGGAGGATTCAACCCAGGTCTGTTTGACTGTCACACTAACTTCCCACGTAGCTTCACCACTGATCTTCCAGTTTCTGCTCTCTGCCCATCTAGAATCTCCCCTCACCCAGGCTGCTAGCACGACCTTTCTAAACCCAAAGCTGAGCTTAGGACTCTGGTGTTGAAAAGTCTTTCGATGGCTCACTGTTGCTTTCAATATTCAAATACCTCAGTAGGTACTGTTCAATGCCTTCGCTTTTAGGACACAAGGGCCCTCCCAAATTTGTTCTTTTGGCCTGTCTGCCTTCCTTTTCCATCACTCTTCCACGTGCACTCTTTTCTTTAGCTTTTTGTCAATTCTTGGAGTTTATGCTATTTAGCACCTCTGAGACACTCCACGTGGTCTTCCCTTTGTATGGATCTCTCCTCTTTTATTTCTTGGTCTGAGCAGTTCCTACTCTTCCTTCAAAAGCCAGCTGGAGCATCACTTACTCCAGGAAGTCACCTGCTCATTGCTGCACATGCTTCTTTCACACTTTGATCACACTGATATGTTGACTGTCTTGGAGTCTGCCTGCCTAGATGGTCGATTCTTGAAGACAGAGACGATGTCTCAGTATTCCTAACCCTTGGAACAGTCCTGGGCATGGGACAGATACCCAATAAATAGGTTTTGAACAGAATTGCTCTCTAATCATAAACTGCAGTTATTACCTTAGGCTTCAGCCTCTGTCATCCCCACATGGAAATGTATATACATGATACTTCTGTTCGAGTTTATTTTGATTTACTCTGGTCTTTTCTTATATCCTCGTGGCCAATGCCTTATGAACAAGAACCGAGGGAGGTGGGTGAGTGAGATGTAGTACACCGAACACACATTTAGGGACTTTCTCCAGGAATCATCTAGTTCTGGTCCCAATTATATTTTGGGTGTGAAAGATGAATGTTAGTGACAAAGATAAACACAAAGAAAGTTCTTGCTTTTCGGAAAATGTGGCTGGTTAAAGAATGCTTAACCTGGTGTGAGGTGTGCAGTGTGAACCTAAATGACTAGAGTTGTAGGTCTTTGCCTGGAAAGTGATTAAGAGAGGGGGTCAGTCATCTGTGTCGTGACTTGGGTTAGCTGGCACTCGTGAGGACGGCTTTGTGGTTAATAAGGATAAGGTCTGTAGCACTGGGACATCTGACTTCAGCAGCAGTAATAACTGTTAGATGGACTTTGGCTCTGCAAGTGTTTAGGAGGCCTGGAGGGACACACCAGTGATTCTAAGCTGTTCTTTGTAATTCCCTTAACTGCCCTTGGCTCACCTAGTTATTAAGAAATCTTAATTCCCCAGTCTTGTTAGCTGAACAATCACTCTTGCTTCACATATAAACATATATATGTGCTTTTATCTTAGTCTCTCGTGGTTCTAAGTTTTATTTAACAAAAGTGGATCTTCAAACTTGGAGGGCATTTTGATATTCTGAGTCAACATCCATTACTAATATTACAAGATACAATGTCAGAGAGCTTGCATCTCTGGGAGGAGGAGGATCTGGAGAAAGAGCCCAAGGAAAGTTGGGAGGGCAGAGGGCTCGGTTCTCAGCTTGCCTCTGTGTAAACGGCTTCTGTCTGCCCTTACTGTGCCCGAGTGATCCTGCAGAAGAGACGTGCTCCTTATTGCCCATGGAGCTCCTGAGATGAGCTCTCCTGACTGCCATGTTGAAAATGTCAGCCCCAGATGGTCTGGTGGTTACATTTTCTCAAAACAGTTGGGAGCTTCTGCCAATTTCTCTATGGAATGAAAAAGATAATTTTTTAAAATGCTGATTAACAGAGCAAAATGTACTTGAGCTGGTAACAGATTTTTTTCCTCCTCCCTCCATCCACTAGCTGCAAAACAACCTATGATTCAAAACTTGAGAAAGAAACCAATTAATTTACTGAGAGACAATACTTTGGAGAAAGGGGAAAACGTGGTGGCTAAAGGTGGAGAAACAGCTCCCAAGAGTTGTAAGTATCGGAGGCCTTCTCCTGTTTATCTCCCCCAACACCATGAGGCTCTGAGGAGGTCAGCACCTTGCTTGTCAGCCCATGATTTTGGTGCTGGCTCAAAGTCCAGCAAGTCTACCAGGACACTCTGTGCATCTTTGTCTGTCCTGCTGTGCCCAATCCTGGCTGGGACTTTTGAAATTCATAGGTGCCCCAAGACTTCCTGTGAAACGAAGTGAAATCCCAGGAGTGTGATAAGATGGGGACTGGGGAACTGAAAGCACTTTTGTTCCTGATGTCAGGACTCCTCTCAGTTCCCTGACAAGTCTGAGGAGGCCTGAATCAACATTCCAGCCTGATATAAGGCAACCAGTTGGTCCATATTTGTATGAGGAGATCAGAAGCTTGAATACTAAGTAGGTAATTGACTACAGGTTATTTTCTTTGATCATGCCTGAACATGTGTTTCTCATGGTGCCTGGTGTCTTGGTTCCATCCCCTGTTCTGAGATTTGAAGAATTTCACCATCTACTGTTCCTGACCCTGTATATGCCAAGGTCCCCAATTATAGTCCTGTAGAAGGGAGCTTAAGAGCCTTCAGTCCTGAACCTATGGACTAATTTTAGTTTTAACTAGGTACATAAAATATGGAGCAAAAGCAATGAGAATGTAGCAGAAAGTTAGGAGAGATCATGCAAACTCCCCTTGGATCTTTCTCTGGATGGAAAAAAAAAATGGCCATCTTTGGATATGTGATCTTGCAGGACGATTAATGCAAACCAGTGGAAGTTAGTGTTTCCTCCCTTTGAAAGCTTCCAAATTTGGATCTCAGGGCCAGAAGTGCCCACCGTTGATGAGAAGCAGGAGATGTGGGACTCTGCAAATCTCTGGTCCTCACTCCACATGGTGACAGGGTGTTGCACATCAGTCTTCTGCCTGGTCAAGTGATCCTTGACACAACTTCCATTTCCAAAGGCCCTTGAGAGTCTGCAGCCCAGGCACTCTCTTGTTCTGAGGGAGGTGATGCCTTCC
Organism: Ceratotherium simum simum; assembly: GCF_057802395.1. Classification (NCBI taxonomy): domain Eukaryota; kingdom Metazoa; phylum Chordata; class Mammalia; order Perissodactyla; family Rhinocerotidae; genus Ceratotherium; species Ceratotherium simum. The sequence continues at coordinate 84,533,844 of NC_141906.1, read as the reverse complement.
TGCCCTGATGTGCTCATATAAGATGGCAGTTGTTTTGTGGCATTCTCTAGGGGTCTTTTTCTCCCTCTAACATTGAGGGAACAGGAGTCTGCCCTGTGTTTATTCTGAAGTCCCTAGCCCCTATCCCTTCAGAAAGGAGAAAGCTATTTTCTTCCTGTAGAGGTTCTGGCTCTAACCTTGCTCTTTGGCTGTCCTCTCCCACTTTGCTGTATGTCTTCCTTCCTGGTGTGCTCATGTGGCCTCTTTGCAGAGTCCCTCGTGCACGTAGAGTCACTGTTTGCCTATTGATCCGTCAACTACCAATGGTTTTGGGCGGAGTGTAAGCACCTTTGTAGCTACGTGACATTTGGACAGCTAGATTAGTCTTTCCTAAATTCCCACTCTGACCTGCAAGTACCAGGGCATGGCTGAAGTTGCAGTAGCTCTTTCAGGGCATTGAGTCAGTAAGTAATGATGGAAGTGAACTCAATGGGACCTTCAAGGCCCTGATTTAGCTCAATCCCAGGACCTCTTTACTAATCTTTTACCTTTATACTTAGATTCTGAGTTCACACTATACTAATTAGCATTTATTTACATATTGCTTCCTTAAGCCTTCCTTCAGCATTATAGCTGTATCTATCTAACACACACACACACACACACACACGCAAATAGGCATATTTACAGGTACATTCTTTCAGTTTTTAAAACTTATTTGCAGACTCCCTAGCAATACTTTTTTATCTTCTTATTGAAGATATGTTAGCAAATTTTGTTCAAAGGCACATGACTCAAAAGCACGCATTATCTTTGCCTTTAAGAAACATTTAAACATTCAGAAATTCCACTCCTAGCTATGTTCCCGTGAGAAATAAAAACATATGTCTAAAAAAAACTTGTACAAGAATGTTCATGGCAGCATTATTCATAATAACCAAAAAGTGAAACAATCCAAATATCCGTGAACTGATGGGTGGATAAATAAAATTTAGTGCATCCATATAATGGAATATTATTTGGCAAAAAAAAGGAATGAAGTACTGGTACATGCTGTAAGATAGATGAGCTTTGAAAACATTACAGTAAGTGAAAGAAGCCAGACACAAAAGACCACATAATGTATGATTCTATTTATATGAAATATTCATAATATGCAAATCTATAGAGATGGAAAGTACGTGAGTGATTGCCCAGGACTGGGGAACTGGGGGATTGGGGATAAATAGTATCTGCCAATGGGTATGGGGTTTCTCTTTGATATGATAAACATACCCTAACCTTGATTGTGGTGATGGTTGCACAACTCTGTGAACACACTAAAAACTACTGAATTGTGTACTTTAAGTGGCTGAATTGTATAATATGTAGATTATATCTCAATTGTAAAAAAAAAAAAAAAAAGAAATGTTCAAACTGAAGTCAGCATAATCTTTTTCTACCTAAAATCCAAAATAAATTCTGCATGGTTATTTCTCCCTGCAGCCCCCACACGGAATTCTTGTCTCTCCAGGGGAAACAGTCCCGCACGTTGGTCAAAAGGATGCTCTTTCCTCCCCAGAAGTTCTTTAGAGCAGAGAACAGGTGTCAGGCCTAACCAGAAACAAATTGGAAGCCCTGAATTTGGAGCAAATCTATCTCCTGACATTTACCACTTCTTATATAACAAGTTGAGAGATTTTTATCTCCAGGTTTTACTGTACAAAAATAGCATTAATGCTCCAATATTCTATCCTCTGGGTTGCCTGCACTCTATTTCTTTGATGAGCTGGGAAGAGCGATGGAGACAGCATATTGGGGAGATGTGGAGGAGGAGGAGTCGCTCTTGCCAGAAACCTGGAAATCATCTCTGACACCTCCCTTTCTCTTGCCCTCTAGAGTCTAATCGATTGCCAAGTTCTGTGATCTACCACCGGAGTTTCTCTACTTCTCTCCGTCTCCACTACTGCACTTGAATCTAACCTACTATCCTCCTCCTTCATCAGGAGCATCTTCATCATCACTTTTTTCTGAATTACCATAATAACCTCCTTAACTGGTCCTCCTGTATCATATCCAGTGTCACTCCCACCTCACCTGCCACCTCCTCCAAATCTATATTTCAAACTATGGTCAAAGAGAGCATTTAAAAATGCAAATCTGACCTGGAAATTCTCTTTTAAAAACATATCCCTTCCAAATTCTTCTAGACAAAGCCCAGAATCTTCTCACAGTTTAGAAAATCCTGCCTCTCTTTGCAGCTTACTTTTCTCCAGCCACCTTGGTCTCTTTCAGATCCTTGAACTAACCCACAAAGCTCTTTCCATGCTTGAGACTTGCGTGCATGTTGTTTCTTCTGCCACACTCCTCTCCCAGCCTCTCCTTCTTCTAATGAATTTCTACTTATCACTCAAGTTTCAACCTAAATGTCTTCTTCTCAGCAAAGCCTCTACTCTTCCCCTTGGAGAATCTTGTTATACGTTCTCTTACTCCCAGCACTTCTTCATAGCTTCAGAGCACTCGTCACAGTTATAATGAATTGCTTACATAATTATTTGTTTTATGTCTGTTGCCATAGACGACAAGCTTCTAGAGAAGAGGAATGTGTAGGCACCCCCAGTGCCTGACCCAGGTCTGGCCAAAGAGTTTATCCTCAATCACTATTAGAAGATGAAGGCAAAGCAGAAATCAGGGAGGAAGGGAAGGAGGAAGGAAAGGAGGATGAATGGGAAATGTCAGCAGGAAGCTGAATCAGCAGTGCAGCTCCTCATCTGATGAGGCCTGCTGCTCATTGAAGCTTGTTGAGCCAATGCATGACCACTCTGAGTGAATCTGGCCAGAGTGGAGGAGAGGAGCCGGTGCAAGTGGAGGTGCTGAGTGGGGCTGGTGGGGGAGGACTTGCAAGGCTTTTCTCGCACCCAGTGTACTCTGGCAATGTCAAGGCACGGGGAAAGGGAATGCTGTGAGAGCGGCAGGCGGGGGGGTGGGAAACGGGTTTCAGATGGCCCTGTCACCAGTAAGACATCCTCTGAACCTAATGAGTTGGGAAGAGGTCTTTATGCCCCACAGGAGAGAGCCGCCATTTGCAGCTGTTATCTTCCATGGAAAGCACCATCTGTCCTCCTGCAGACATCTGCTCTGGGGCCATCATTGGTGACAGAGGCTAGCGTTCTTGGGATCATGCATTTATTTTTCTAGCCACCTGCTGTTACAGGAAAGTCAGGGTTTCCACCTCAAGAAGTGTCATTTTCTAGGGAGGATTGCCCTGACTCCAGCCCACATGGACACTTACCTGTCCTTCCCTTATGCTTCTTCCAGAATAGAAACCACGGGTTTGCTCAAGAGGCAGCAATTGTTACGTGGCTGCAGTTAGATAGACACAGATTCAAATTCCAGCACTGCCACTCACTAACTGTGTGACCTGGTCACATCTTATTACTTGGATTCTGCCAGGACTTAGAATCTTCATTTGCCAATTGGGCATAACAATAGTACCTACTCCCATAAAGTTATCATAAGAATATGATGAAATGTTCCATGTAAAGCCCTTAGTACTTGTAAAAAAAAATTCAAGAAATATTAGATATTTTATTAGAAATTTGTTCTAGTGCCTCACTACCCTTCATGCAAAGGCTTATTTTATTAATAATTTATGAACCGACATTCTTCCAGCTCTCCTTTATGCCAATTTTCTCCTGCTGCGCTTCAGGTGAGTGTGGGGAACAGATGGTCGTCATCTCCTTGATGATGCCTTTGGGGACAAGTGTTCACGAGGTCAAAGACTTGAAGTTTGTCACTGTATAGACCAGTTGGCCTTTCTCTTAAGCCTCAGGTTGCCTTGCTAACTATAACCAGTTTCTGGCAAATGCAGAAGATTGCCATAAAGAAGTCTGAACTTAGATAAAGAATCTCAGTTCTGCTTTTCAATAGAGCTGGAACCTTGGGCGAGCCACTTATTTCTCTGAATCTCACTTTCCTCATTTATAAGATCAACATCCTAGTACCAACACTTTCCTCTCTGGGTTATTGGGAGGATTAAACAAAATCGTGTGTATATAAAGGCCTAGAACAGAGCCTGCAGCAATGCATTCATGTTAAGCAGTTTTTAAAATTTGGATCTGATTGTGATTGGTCAATATCAATCTATCTCCAAGTTAGGAAAGCACATTTCAAGACATGTCTCCTCCTGACTGGAGGCTCAGCAACGCTGCTCTCTGTGTGGAGAAGGAATATGTTTTCCATTTATTTACCTGTCTCTCATCCTACCTCAACTGATCTAGTTCCTAGAGTATCTTTTTAGAGGTCTTCTTTCCTTATCAAAAGATAAAAATTTGAACTTGTTTCAGGTCTGTATTATCTTTCTTAAATCATTTCCCAGCTCCTAGCTCCCTATTCTCTCCACATTGCTACATTAATGATCTTTCTAAAATGCAGGTCTAATTATTCCCATCCCAGTTTAAAACTCTTCATTGGTTCACTATCACTTTTAGAACAATGGCTCCTCCAGCCCCATCTCTTACCGCTGCCTCCCAGGTACTCTACACCCAAGCTACCCAAAACTGTTTGCAGTTTTTAGAACTCACCAGGCTATTTCACATCTTCATCCCTTTCCTTTGTGTTATTTCCTCTTAGAATAACTTATAACATAATTCCACAACCTAATTTACTTCTACTTATCTTTCAAAACTCAGCTGTAAGTGAAAAGACAAGCCTCAAACTGGGAGAAAATATTTGCAAATCATATATCTGATAAAGGACTTGTATCCAGATTATATAAAGGACTCTCAAAAGTCAGTAATAAGAAAACAAACAATGGAAAAGTGGGTACAAGATTTGAATGAATACTTCACCAAAGAAGACATACAGGTGGCAAACAACATGTGAAAATTTGTTCAACATTGTTAGTCAATAGGAAAATGGAAATTAATACCACAATGAGATATCACTACACATCTATTAGAACAGCTAAAATTAAAAAGATTGACCACACGAAGTGTTGATGAGGATGTAGAATAAATGGAACTCTCATAAATTCCTATTGGGAATATAAAATGGTACAACAACTTTGAAAAATAGCTTGGCAGTTTCTCAAAAAAAATTGAACATATACCTACCACATGATCCAGGCGTTCCACTGCTAGGCATTTACTCAAGAGAAATGAAAGCATATATTCATACAAAGACTTATGCATGAATATTCATACATCTTTTTTTATAGTTACCAGAACCTGAAAAAAACACCAAATGTCCATCTTCAGGTGAATGAATAAACAAACTCTGGTAGAGTCATACAATGGAATATTGTTGATGATAAACAGAAATGAACTATTCATACATGCTACAATGTGGGAATCTCAAAATAATTATGCTGATGAATGGAGGCAGACATAAAAGAATATGTACCATACAATTCCATTTATATAAAATTCTAGGAAAAGCAAAGTAATGTGTAGTGACAGAAAGCAGATCATAGTTTGCCTGAGGAGGGGAGATGAGGGGAAAGGGAGAGATTACAAAGAGGCAGGAGGAGAGGGAGGTCCAAGGTGGCGTAGGAAGATCCTGAACTCATCTCTTTCCGTGGACACACCAAATCTACAGCTACATATGGATCATTTCCCTCTGAAAACTAGATTAACTGCTTCTCCACAACAAAGGATAAAAGGACCATACTGGGATGGATAGGAGAGCCAGCAACAGGTCTCACCAAAAACCCTACTCACAACACCGTGACACACAATAGGATGAGATCTCACAACTCTGGTGCTTCTCTTGGATGAGTGAGGGGTTGGTGCCCCACATCAGGCACCCCATCCCCTGGGATCTGCAACAGAGAGATGAGCCCCCTGAACGTCTGGCTTAGAAAACCAACGGGGCTGACGTCCAAGGGACCCAAAGTGCTATAGGAAACTGATACTGCCCTTTCAAAGGGCTTGCGCCTGGCCTCACTTGCCCCAAGACTCAGCAAAAACACAGTAGTTTGAAAAGTGCCTAGATTATAGGTGAAGGAAATTCACTTGCTAATCTAAAAGCATCTACTGGAGAGGCAGGGGACAGTTGAAACTCTCCCTGGAGATGGAGGCTCTAGCAGACACCATTTTTGCAATCTCCATCTGCCATGCTAGCACAGGTGGGTGAGCATGGATGTGGTACCCTCCCACTGCTTTGCTAGGAGAGGCTGGAGGAAGGATCATGGCACTATCCTGCTGCCTGGCCAAAGCTGGAGAACACAGGTGGTTGCAATACTTCTCTGCTCCCTGGCTGGGGCTGGTGAGTGTGAGAAATCACAACATTTTCCCGCTCCCATCCTAAAGCTGGTGTGCTGTGCGCAGTCAAGGTTCTTTCCCGCTGTGATGCTGAAGCCTGCGGATGTGCACAGTCAAGACATTTTCCCACCGCCTTTCTGAAGCTAGTGAGTGTGCCCTGCCCTCTACACTCTTCAGCTACCTTGCTAAAGCCAGTGAGCACATGTAATCCACATAGGGGAGTTCCTGAGCTCCACAGGACTGTAACAATTAGAAAGACAATTCTTGGCAGGCCACCATCCCAAGACACTGCACAGACAGCAGACTGAAACATAACCCCAGTCTTCCTGTGAAAAGGCCAATTTACTTAGCCTTGAGCATCAGCCGGAGGGACAGGCTTCAGGTTTCCCACACATCTAGAGGCTAAGGAGGCATTCCCACGAAATGTAAGAAGGGAGACACGATACTTGTGCACCCCCTTGGCTCTGTTACAGCTCAACAAGACCTCCCAGAAAGGAGATTTTATACGCAACTGGAGTCCTGATTTTTGCAACTGTTGCCCAGAGGACATTTCCAGATGTCCTGGTCTGGAGGCCAACAGGGATTACAATTGTGGCCTCACAGGACTGTACATATTTTACTCTAAAATCTGCTCCTTGAGGGTCTGACTTTCAGCCAGCCTGAAACTAGGTGCTAAATGAGATCCCTTCCTCTGGAACACTCACAGATCTTGGCACACCCTCAACAACAGGGACATATCAAGAAGAAATCAGGTGGTTAGACAATCACAAAAATTCGAAAGACAACCAAGAAGTAGGGCAAAGTTGAATGAGAAGAATCATCACCTACACAAGTCCATTCCTTCAAGAGTAGGAGAAGTAGCTGTTCTACCTAATACATAGAAACAAACCCAGACAGTCAAGCAAAATGAAGAAACAAAGAAGTATGTTCCAAATGAAAGAATAAGACAAAACTTCAGAAAAGACTTTAATGATATGGAGATAAATAACCTACCTGATAAAGAGTTCAAATTAATGGTCATAAAGACACTCACTGAACTCAGGAGGAGAAGAATGGATGAACACAGTGAGAACTTCAACAAAGAGATACAAAATATAAGAAAGTACCAAACAGAAGTCACAGAGCTGAATAATACAATAACTGAGCTGACAAATACTCTAGAGGGGTTCAACAGCAGACTAGATGAAGCAGATGAATGGATCAGAAAGCTGGAAGACAAAGCAATAGAACTCACCCAGACAGAGCAGCAAAAAGAAAAAAGAATTTAATAAAATGAAGATAACTTAAGGGATCTATGGCACAACATCAAGTGTAATAATGTTTACATTATAGGGGTCCCAGAAGAAGAGAGAGAAAGGGGCAGAAAACTCATTTGAAGAAATCATGGCTTAAAACTTCCCTAACCTGGAGAAGAAAACAGACATCCAGGTCCAAGAAGCTCAGAGAGTTTCAAATAAGATGAACCCAAACAGAGCCACACCAAGACACACTATAATTAAAATGTCAAAAGTTAAAGATAAAGAGAGAATCTGAAAGGCAGGAAGAGAAAAACAAACTGTTATGTACAAGAGAAATCCCATAAGGCTATCAGCAGATTTCTCAGCAGAAACTTTGTAGACCAGAAGGGAGTGGCATGACATATTTAAAGTGCTGAAAGGAATAAAATTTCCAACCAAGGATACTCTACCCAGCAAGATTATCATTCAGAAATGAAGGAGAGATAAAGAGTGTTCCAAACAAGCAAAAGCTAAAGGGTTCATCACCATGAAACTGGCATTACAAGAAATGTTAATGGGACCTCTTTAAGCTGAAAAGAAGTGACATTAATTAATAACAAGAATAATACAAAAGTAAAATTCTCACTGGAAGAGGTAAATATATAGTTAATGTAGTGGATTAATCACTTAAAAAGCTCAAAGACAAAAGTATTAAAAGTACAATAATTAGTTAAGGATACATAAAATGAAAAGATGTAAAATGTGATGTCAAAAACATAAAACATGGGGTGGGGGAGTAAAATGTAGAGTATTGGAATGAGTTCAAATTTAAGTTGCTATCAATATAAAATAGATTGTTATATACATAGGATGATATATGTGAACCTCATGGTAACCAAAAAGCAAAAACTTATAGTAAAAAAAAAAAGAAAATGAGAAAGGAATCTAAATGTAACACTAAAGAAAGCAAAAAACCACAAGGGAAGACAGAAAGAGAAGAAAAAAGGAAGAGAGAACTACAAAAACAGCTGAAACACAACTAACAAAATGGCAATAAGGACACCTATCAATAATTACTTTAAATGTAAATGGACTAAATTCTCTAATCAAAAGACATAGAGTGGCTGAATGGATAAAAAGGAAAAAAAAAAAAACAAGACTCATTAGATACTACCTCAAGGAGACTCATTTCAGAAGTAAGGACACACACAGACTGAAAGTGAAGGAATGGAAAAAGATATTCCATGCAAGTGGAAATGAAAAGAAAGCTGGTATAGCTATACTCATATCAGACAAAATAGACTTTAAAAGAAAGACTATAATAAATGACAAAGAGGGGCATTACATAATGATAAAAGGGTCAATTCAGCAAGAAGATATAACATTTATAAATAAATATGCATTCAGAGTAGAAGCACCAAAATATATAAAACAAATATTAACAGACTTGAAGGGAGAAATTGACAGCAATATAATAATAGTAGGGGACTTTTTAATACCCCACTTACATCAATGGATAGATAATCCAGACAGAAAATCAATAAGGAAACATTGGCCTTAAATGACACATTAGACCAGATGGACTTAATAGATATATACAGAACATTCCTTCAAAAGCAGCAGAATACATAATTCTCAAGTGCACATGGAGCATTATCCAGGATAGATCATATGTTAGGCCACAAAACAAGTATCAATAAATTCAAGAAGATTGAAATCATGTCAAGCATCTTTTCCAACTTCAATGGCATGAAACTAGAAATCAACTATGAGAAGAAAACTGGGAAAACTACAAATAGTTGAAGATTAAACAACATGTTACTGAACAGCTACTGGAGCATAGAAGAAATCAAAAGAAAAATCAAGAAATACCTAAAGACAAATAAAAAGAGAAATATGACACACCAAAATCTATGAGGTACAGCAAAAGCGGTTCTAAGAAGGAAGTATATAGCAATACAGGCCTACCTCAAGAAACAAGAAAAATTTCAAATAAATGATTTAACTTTACACTTAAAGGAGCTAGAAATTAAGAACCAACAAAGCCTAAAGTTAGTAGAAGGAAGGAAATAATAAAGATCAAAGCAGAAATAAATGAAATAGAGACTAAAAAGACAATAGAAAAGATCAATGAGACTAAGAGCTCATTCTTTGAAAAGATAAACAAAATTGACAAACCTTTAGCTAGATTCACTATAAAAAAAGAGAGGGCTCAAATAAATAAAATCAGAAACGAAAGAGGAGAAGGTACAATTGATATCACAGAATTACAAAGGATTATAATAAAGGATTACTATGAACAATTTTATGCCAACACATTGGACAACCTAGAAGAAGTGGATAAATTCCTAAAAATATACAATCTTCCAAGACTGAATCATAAAGAAATAGAAAATCTGCATAGACTGATTAATAGTAAGGAGATTGAATCAGTAATCAAAACCTCTCAACAAATAAGAGTCCAGGACCAGGAAGATTCACTAGTGAATTCTGCCAAACAGTCAAAGATTTAATACCTGTCTTTCTCAAACTCTGCCAAAAAATTGAAGGAGAATGCTTCCAAACTCTTTTATGAGGCCAGCATTACCCTGAAACCAAAACAAGACAAGAACACCACAAAAAAAAAAAGAACAAAACAAAATTATAGGCCAATATCCCTGAATGAATATGGATGCAAAAATCCTCAACAAAATATTAGCAAACTGAATTCAACAATACATTAAAAGGAGCATACAACATGATCAAGTGGGATTTATTCCAGGGATGCAAGGATGGTTCAACATTCACAAATCAGATAACAGTATATACCACATTAACAAAGTGAAAGATAAAAATCATAAGATCATCTCAATAGATGCAGAAAAAGATTTGACCAAATTCAACATCCATTTATGATAACAACTCTCGATAAAGTGGGTATAGAGAGAACGTACCTCAATGTAGTAAAGGCCATATATGACAAACCTACAGCTAAAATCATACTCAATGATTAAAACCGAAAAGCTTTTCCTCCAAGATCAGGAACAAGACAAGAATGCCCACTCTCCCCACTTTTATTCAATATAGTATTGGAGGTCCTAACCACAGCAATTAGGCAAGAAAAAGAAATAAAAGGCATACAAATTAGAAAGGAAAAAGTAAAATTGTCATTATTTGCAGATGGCATAATACTATATATAGATAACCCTAAAGACTCTGCCAAAAAACTGTTAGAACTAATAAATGAATTCAGTAAAGTTGTAGGATACAACATTAACATACAAAAATCTGTTGTGTTTCTATACACTAATAAACTATCGGGAAAAGAAATCAAGAAAACAATCCCATTTACAATCACGTCAAAAAGAATAGGAATAAATTCAACCAAAGAGGTGAAAGATCTGCACACTGAGAACTGTAAGACATTGATGAAAGAAATTGAAGAAGACACAAAGAAATGGAAAAATATTCCATGCTCATGGATTGGAAGAATTAATATTGTTAAAATGTCCATGCTACCCAAAGCAATCTACAGATTCAATGCTATCCCTATCAAAATTACAATAACACTTTTCACAGAACTGGAACAAATAATTGCATGAGACCACAAAATACTCCGAATAGCCAATGCAATCTTGAGAAAGAAGAACAAGTTGGAGGTATCACGTTCCCTGATTTCAAGCTATACTACAAAACCATAGTAATCAAAACAGTATGGTATTGACATAAAAAGGAACATATAGATTAATGGAATGGGATAGAGAGCCCAGAAATAAACTTATGTATATACGGCCAATTAATTTATGACAAAGGAGGCAAGAATATATGATGGGGAGAGAATAGTCTCTTCAATAAGTGGTTCTGGGAAAACTGGAAAGCTACATGAAAAAAGAATGAAACTGGACTACTACCTTATATGATATACAAAAATTAATTTAAAATCGATTAAAGACTTGAATTTGAGACCAAAACCCATAAAACTCCTAGAAGAAAACATAGGCAATAAGCTTCTTGACGTTGGTCTTAGAGATGTTTTTTTGGACCAGACTCCAAAGGCAAGGGAAACAAAAAGAAAAACAAACAAATGGGACTACATCAAACTAAAAAGCTTCTGCACAGCGAAGGAAACCATCAACAAAATGAAAAGGCAACCTACTGAATGAGGGAAGATATTTACAAATTATATATTCAATGAGGGGTTAATATCCAAAGTATATAAAAAATTCATACAACTCAATAACAACAAAAAAAAATCCAATTAAAAAATGGGTAAAGGAAATGAATAGACATTTTTCCAAAGAAGGTATACAGATGACCAATAGGCACATGAAAAGATGCTCAACCTCGCTAATCATCAGCAAAATGCAAATCAAAACCACAATGAGATATCACTTACACTGTCAGATTGGCTATAATTAACAAGACAAAAAATAAGAAATGTTGGAGAGGATGTGGAGAAAAAGGAACCCTCATACACTGCTGGTGGGAATGCAAACTGGTGCAGCTATTATGGAAAACAGTATGGAGTTTCCTCAAAAAATTAAAAATAGAACTGCCACATAATCCACTGCTGGGTATCTATCTGAAGAAAATTAAAATACTGACTCAAAATAATATATACACCCCTACGTTCATTGAAACATTACAGTTGTACGTTGCTTAACGATGGGGATACCTTCTGAGCAATGTGTCCTTAGGTGATTTTGTCATTGTGTGAACATCATAGAGCATACTTACACTAACCTAAATGGTATAGCCTACCACAGACCTAGGCTATATGGTAATAATCTTATGGGATCACCATTGTATATATGGTTCATTGTTGAGTAAAATGTCATTATGAGGCTCGTGCCTGTATTTACAATACCGGAGATATGGAAGATATGGAAACAACCTAAGTGTCCATTGATGGTTGAATGGATAAAGAAGATGTATATATATATATATATATATACAATGGAATACTACTCAGCCATAAAAAGAATGAAATTTTACCATTTGCAACAACATGGATGGACCTTTAGGGTATTGTACCAAGTGAAATAAGTCAGACAGAGAAAGACAAATACTGCATGAACTCACTTATATGTGGAATCTAAAAAAAAAAAAACAAAACAAAACAAAATACAGACTGATAGATACAGAGAACAGATTGATGGTTGCCAGAGGGGAGCAGAGTTGGTGGGGGGCAGAGTGGGTGAAGGAGATCAAGAAGTACAAACTTCCAATTATAAAATAAATAGGTCACAGGGATGTAATGTACAGCATGGGAAACATAGTCAATAATATTGTAATAACTTTGTATGGTGACAGATGGTGACTAGACTTTTTGTGGTGATCCTTTTGCAATGTGCACAAATATCAAATCACTATGTTGTACACCTGAAGCTAACATAATATTGCATGTTAATTAACTAAAAAAACTGAAGGAGCACAAGGAAACTTTGAGTTAATGAATATGTTCCTTATTTTCGTTGTGGTGATGGTTTCATGGGTATACATACATATGATAAAATGTAACAAATTGTACACTTTGTGTGTTCATTTATTTTATGTCAAGTATATCTCAACAAAGTTGTTAAACATTTTTATTGAAGTATAATTGGCATATAATATCCTATTAGTTTCAGGTGTACATCATAATGATTTGATATTTATATACATTAAGAAATGATCAGCACAGTAAGTCTAGTTACCATCTGTCACCATACAAAGTTATTACAATATTATTGACTATATTCCCTATAATGTACATTACATCCTTATGACATTTATTTTATAACTGAAAGTTTTTTTTTAATCAAAAAATAACATTAAAGGAAAAAGAAAAACTTAGTTCTAGTGATCCCTTCTATGAGGACACCTTCTTTGGCCACCCACCCTCAAAGCAGAGGTGTGTTCTCTTAGCCCTCTGTGCAAACATCTGCCATAGCACTTATTGTATTGGACTGGAATTTCTAGGGTGCTCTCTCTCTCACTGGACTTTAAGTGACTTAAGGACATGGGCTCTGATATTTATGTCTATACAATCTGATTGAGGTCCTCAGTGCCCGAGAGTTGAATCCAAATAATCATTTGTATTCTTTGAAACTATAACCTAAGATGATTTCTTTTAATGTGGAAACTATACCCCTGAAGCAAAATCCACTTCTTCAGTGAAATTGTCTCAAACTGAAAAAGTAAAAATATTTATATATATATATTTAAGAAATTTAAAAATTAATGGCTGTAAATTCAAAGGAAATTCTAGGCTTCTGAAGGACAGTAAATTCATGTTGGAAAAAAGTGAAGCTTCTGCAGGTGGGTGTGGCTGAGGAGAGGATGTTTAGGGCTGAAGCCATTCAAGATACTTTATTCACAAAAGCAGCAAACTCTGGCCAAGTGGCACCTTTAAAATGATCCATGGAGGGATTTTTCATTTTGGAAAGCAGGTTTATTAGTGAAATTATTACAAGTATTAATATCTGGAATGTTATTTTCTTGCTAATCATGCTGTAATGGGTTACACTGGGATAATATAACTGCTCCGAGTACATAACTTACCAAAGCTGCCTACCTCCATGATGACTTATGGCTTTGGCCCTCATTAGCTCCATGGTTGCACTGACTGCTGTTGAGAGCCACACTAAGAGTCTTGTACAAGTTTGAAAGAGCCTCAAGTTTAATGTCATAAATAACTATAGAATGAAACAGTCATTGCTTTTTACAGAAACCCAATAAAACTGCTTTATAGAGAGAGAATAAGTGATTGTTTACCCAATAAAAGGAACGCAAGCTTGACACCTGCAAACATTGGGACCACTATTAGCTCTCAGCTCCACACATGATAGGATTGCCTTCAAAGACGTCTTCTCACTGTCATAGGCCATTCTTTCCACCTGGCAAGTGGAGATAGGAACAAGTCTTGCAAATCTTATTTAAAAGTTGCAGCACGTATTGCCTAAGTACACTGGACTAGTCGCAATGCCACCAGCACACCATTTTATTGCTGGTTCTTATGCAGGGGATTCCATATCACCCTGTGCACACTACAGAATGCAAATTTATATATATTACTGTGTGTCCTGAAAGGATGCCACTCGCAAAATCAGTCCACACAGTCCAGACCATGGAATGGCAGTGTTGCACAAAGTCTTACACATGAGATAGTCCTGAGCAAAGACAACACAGAGTATGTTCTTCCTTACGAAGCAGTTTTGATGTTATTACCCTGAATATCACCAGGACATGTGTTGTTTTGTGGGGAACTGATGGAATGAGGACAATGGAGTGGAAGGTCACCTAGTGTTTCGTGGCTTGGGGCCAATGCATATATCTTCTTTTGCATATGCTCATCAGGTAAAGCCTCCTTTTTGGAATTTTCAGGCAACTTATTTGCATCTAATGGTGCTAAAAAGTCAAGTTTACAACTTTCCAGTCTCCTGTGTGGAATACCACTCATTTGAGATAGTGAGGAAAATAGGAGTAAAGCTGGTGTGGGCAGAAGGTGGCCATTGGGAAGGCATAGAAATATTAGGCCACTAGAAGCATGAATAAATGGGTCTTCAACTTCTTCAGAAGCAACATAGCACATTGGAAAAAGCAGGGGCAGTGGTATCAGATTGACCTGGGTTCTACTTGCAACTCAGCCACACATCAGCTGTGTCCACAGGCAAGTTGCTAGCCTTGGTTTCCTTATCTGTATAATGGAGATGATAATATCTACTCTCATAACTTTGGTGTCAAAATTTAATCAGATAACATATGAAAACACTAGGATGGGAACTAGGTCTCAGGTAGGTGCCAAATACATATCGGTTTTCCTCCCCTATTTTTATCCTTTTCCTGCTCAGCCACCCTGAAAATGACTATCGGCTTCCCCGTCTTCCTTCACTACAGCAGCAGAAACTCAGTTACTGATCTAATCTGCCCTCTTTCTGCTTTACCGAGCAGGTTGTGAATATCTGAGTGTGGGACTGGAACTTGACCAGACCCTCCACCCTCATAGCTCCATCAGTGGGACACCATCTCTTTCTTAGATGATGCTGGATACTAGAAGATGAGGAGACTGGAGGCACCAGGAAGAAATCTCATTTTAATCTACTTTAATTAAAGTACTAAAAGTGGAGATGTGGAAGTTTTCCTTTCATTCCCTGCCTCCACACATCAGCCCTTGGGAGCTCTTTTGCTTGTTATTACCCAGTGAATGTGCACACCATCATCGCTCCCATCATTCATTCCTTCTTACGTGGAATTTCCTTTTCAGTGGTGGACAAGCCACTTAGCATACTGGGGAGAGAACTGAAAGAGGAGTGGGAAGTATTGGTTTCAAAGTTTTAATCATGACATTTTTATCAAGCTTTCACCTAGTGTCAGAGTCTTTGGTAGATGCAAAGAAAACAGAGAAATAATACGTGGTTTCCGCCCAGAGGGAGATAATATTCATGAAGGAGAGTGGTAAGTATACCCGTGATTATGGTGTGGTGTGACTTGTTGGTGAAGGAGAACCCCAACTTGAGGCTGGAGGTATCAGGAAACCAGGGGAGGTTACCCTTGAACTTAGTCTGAAGGATAAATAGAAGCTAGTCAGGCAGGAGAAGAAAGTGTTGCTTAGGTAAAGCTTAATATCTATGTGACCTTGGGCAAGTCATTTACTTACTCTGGGTCACAATCGCCTCAAGTGACAAATTAGGGGGTTGCCTTAGCCTCTATAGTCTTTCTTGGGTCTAATATTTTATGATTCTATGTTTGTTCTGGAAAGAAGCTTGCCTTTTACTCCAGCTGGAGTGTTGACCCAGATGGAAATATGACTCCACCCCATTCTGGCACCCTGACTTTCAAGGCAGAGAATTGAATATCTGTGATTCAATGCAGCTTGTCTTCCCCACCATGTGCATCAGATGACTGGTTCTCGTGACCTCCAAGACTAAACCCCTTGTATGGGAAGGTTTATCATCAAGGGCTGTCCACATGTTTCCTAGCTCAACCATAGGACAACAGCTGGGAAAAAAGGAGGTCTCTGAGGAGTGTTTGGGAAGATGAGAGATTAGGGGTTTGGGACTGGGAGACTATAAGGAGAAAAGAGTGGGGTTGGCCCAGTGGGACCTTTTCCCAAAAATCTATGCTCCAGGCCTTTCAGATAAAGTATCTAGCAGCCTTTTATCAGCAGATTTTCCTCTAGAAACAAAAGCCCATGTTTTACATCTCGCTGCAGACGCCAGGCTGCTGATAAACCTGTCAGAACAATTGTGCCCCAGGGCAGATAGGCTGTCAGCCTCCTGTCTACTGGGACATTCAACTTTCAGGACGGCCCCCTTGCTGACAGCAGGGATTGGAGGAGAAGGAGACTTTGTTTACCTCTCTCTCTTCTTTCCTAGTAGCTCTAGGATCTTGGAACCTGACACCAAAGTGATGTGAAGATGGAGGCCAGGGCTCCAGGGTGTGAGCAAGTCGGCAGAGGAGCTAGGAGCCTAGGATGCCCTCCAGAAGCACCCAGCATGGTGGTGAAGCACTTGGGCTTGGAGTCAGAAAGACCAGAATACTGTAATCCAGACTCCACCACCTACTAATTGTGATCTTGGGCATATTGCTTACCTTGCTGAGTCTTGATTTCTTCCTACTTCTAATGGAAATTTTAATGTCATGCCCCTCACTGGGCTCTTTAAAAGATGAAATGAGATAAATGGCAAGTGCACAGCACAGTGTCTGACAAAAAGTACCGATGAACCACAAATGTTCCGTCATTGTTGCCACCATCGTTGTCTTCGAGAGACTGGGAAGAGTTAGACTACAGGCTGAGGGAGTAATAAAGGAAGGACAAGAAAGACAATATCAGGAGCCTCACCTGCAGCATCACTGCTCTCAGAGTGCCCCTTCTGAAACCAGGTAAAACGGGCAGCTTCCTGAGAAACACTCCTCCTCCGCTCGAATTTAGAGCAGCATTTTGCGTCCTACTTCAGTGTCTGGAATCACCTTCAGGGTGGTGACGAGAAACAGGATGAGCAGTGGAGTTTCTCCAAAACTGTTGGATGCCAACATCCGACGTCTCCATTCCGAATAGGAACCACCCCCAGCACCCACCGTTATTTGTGTAATTTACAGAATTAACTGACTTCCTCTTGATCTCACTTCTTTTTGGAGTTGGGGCCCAGCTGTGGAATATTTTCTTTTTCAAGGTTCTTCTCTTTTCCCTCCTCTAGTCCCCTTCTTCTCTCTGATTCCTTCCTCTGCAATTCTTTATCCCTCCCCTGAATGGCACTTTACATGATAAATAGAGATTTGGATGTTGTAGATTATTGTCTCTGGAATTCCAAGTCACAACCAAAGAGATGTAAATAGGGGTGACCTAAGCCTCTTGCCACCACCCAGACAGCTCAGATCGCAATGAGCCAATCTTAGAAGGATGTTAGACCTTCTGAGGTCTGTGTATTACTAAGACCCGGCAATTCTCTATCCTAGAGAGGAAAATGGCTTCTGTGGGTCAAAAAGAACCAGAAGTTTTGCTTATAAATGGATCATTCCTCAGCAACTTAATGAGAAAGCATTCCCCTCAGACATTTAAGGTAATTGGAAAGAGTGTACTTTTTTTTTTCATAGTTCAGACTGGCTCACTCGCATCCATGAAAGATCTTGGCTCACTTTCCACTTCTCTTTTTATTTTGCCTTTACCTGTTTGTGGTAGGAACTAGGTGTTCACCAATGTTCATGAAATTCTCTTCATTTCTCAGCTTCCCTTTTGATTTTACTCAGTCCTGGCCAATGGGATGTAGAAGGAAGCAAGCATGCTAATTTCAGGCCTGGTCCCCAAAACAACGCACATGATCATCCAAACTCTCTCTCTCTTTCTCTCTCTCTCCTGTTGGCTAGCTGAATGCAGAAGATTCTGAGTAGACACTAGGAAATAATTGAGCCATAAAGTGGAAGGATCTTGGGCCCTGGAATCACTGTGTAGAAGATAGTACACTGAACACCCAGCTGGACTGTGAAATGAATGAGAAATGAACCAGTGATATTTAGGGGATTGTTTGTTACAGCAGCTAGCATTACTTACATTGATTTATACTTTATTGTTTTTCTGCAGAACAATTAGCTCAATCACCACTAAAATAGTATTAATATAGACATTTCCTTCTCCCTCTCTTAAAAAAGCTTCATGAGGAGAGAAACCTTTTCATCGTTCATGTCTTTATTCCCAACACTTACTCTAATAGTTAGCACATAGTTTATGTTCTACAAATATTGGTCAAATAAATGATGAGTCTAGCAGCCTCGCTTTTCTTGCTAGGAGCACTGAATATTTCTGTCAAGTGAGCATGGGCTGTGGCTGTTGTTGGACTGAATACCCTAGGATTATCCTTTATTTTTCCTTGACGCCAGCCCCAAACCAGCCCACATCATTTTGGGCTAAAAGTAAGTGTGACAGCCTTTGTGAAGTCCTGTTCATCAGGTCTCCACCCTTCTCGTCCACAATCTTGCTGTGGACTCAAGGAGATCAAAGCTTAAGGAGGCTTCAGCTCCAGCATGGAAAGGCTCTTATCGCTGGCACTCTTGACTGACCATGAGCTGCCCACAGAGGTGCTGTCCTCAGCCTCTACATTCGGCACAGACTGAGGGTGGAGAGGGAAAGGAAAGGAGAGAGGTGGCCACACTGTTAGCTAACTCCCACCTTATAGTCCCCATTTTTCTACCTCTAAAAGTTATTCACCCTAAAGAAAAAAGATTTGGGATGTGAGATGATCTCACTTGATGTAAATCTTGGTAAAATTAGTGTCTGTATCTCCAGGTAGAAGTTGCTCCTTGAACGCAGTCTCCTGTATCTTTTGTGAAGAAGAGCAGTAATTCTCCACCTGGGATGTTTATTTAAGTCACCAAGAGAGCACTGTAAAAATGCAGATTCCTAAACCTCATCAAAGTCACTCAATCAGTATTTCTGGGGATGGGGCCTGGGAGTCTGTTTTAGAATGCTCCGTGAATTCTGATCACACTCCTGGTTGTTAAAGCTACTTTCATTGAATACTTGCTAATGCCAGGCTCTCATGTGGGTACTTTTCTTCTATTAACTCTTTAAGAACCTAGAGTCACCTTATGAACCTGCTGCTATTATTACTCTGATTTTACTGATGAGAGAACAGACTGGAGCAGATATTTTATGTAAGAATTGATGATCTCTGGCCCAAGAGGCCACTCTCTTAACCATTTCCTCTAATATAGTGACAAAAGCATGGGATTTGAAATCAGAAAAGCCAAATCTGTTTCTGGTTAAGATCTTTCCCACATCACCTCGAAGCGCATTTTTCTCCTCCAGTGAAAGTGTATGTGAACAGTACTTGTGGGTGGCAAGGGGCTACCCAAAAGGCATGTTGTCTGTTGTCATCATTGCTCTTTGGTTTGAATGAGTGGGTTGCATATTCTCTCAGGGAGATCCCTTTCCATGGAAGACTATGGCTATGGTGGGCCCGGTGCATTAACCTCCCACCTGCCGGCATGCTCCCTCAATTTCTGGCCCAGGAGCTTTGTTCCACTGAGGAAGCAACTCTGCAGAGCTCAGGACTTCACTCAAGCTTCACACAACATGGAATGTGAATAAGAGTAACCCATGGGGAAAATGAGTTCATGGCAGGAAGGGAAGCTATTGAGAGAAGAGGCTCTTTGAAGGGGAAGATGCACCGAGCAGAATCCTTCTACATACAGAAAAGTGATTCATCTCTCCCTGCTGCTTGCACCAGATTCCCTCACCCTCCAAATGATGGAACATGAGAAGGGCACTCCAAAGATCCATACATACTCTTTCAATTCTTTTGCACATTCCTATTCCCTCAGCCTGGAATACTCCCTCCCTTTCCCAGTTCTCTCAAATCTCCTTTCATTTGGCTAACTTCAACAATCATCTAGGTCTCAGCTTAAATGAAACTTCCTTCTGGAAGCCTCCCCTGGCCCCAGGACTTCTCTCAGGGAACATATTATACACATGTTGCAATTGCTTAAGAGTCTGTCTTCTCTGCTAGACTGTTCTGTCCACCCTCTCTCTCTTTAATGGCCAGCACAGTGCTTGGCACATACAAGACCCTCAAATTTTTGTTAAACTTTTGAAAAGCATCCTCATTTTCATATCTAGTCCAGAACATGTTCTTGTCTTTCATACTCTCTCAGCTAACTGACTGTTGGATGGGTATGTCCAGTTTGATTAACCAAAGGCCCTTCAAACTTAGCATCTTCCAAACTGATCTCATCACCTCATTCACTCCCTATTGTGCATTACCCTATACCCAGGGAACACAGCTAAAATACACTCAGGCCTGACCCAAATCCAATAGGTTCTATCAACCTGACGTCTCTTTTACCCATCTTTGCATCTCCATTTCCACTGCCACTTTGATATAGTAGACCCCTGTCTTTTCTCTCCAGAATTATCAGAGTGGTCTCTCTGAACCTGTTTTCTTCCTAGTCATCTATCCTCTGCCAAAATATTTGGGTGTTTTGTCTTAAGAATGTGAATCTGGTCATAGTCTACCCTTAAAGTGTCAGTAATTCCTCACAGCCTACAGGACATGATCCTGTCTCTTAGTGAGGCCCATATAATCTCCTCCATGATCAGGCCTCGAGGTCAGTCTTGCCACTTGCTGCTCCCCTCCTGGCATCCTAAACTCCAGACATATTCACTTATTTACAGCTTTCAAAGTATTCCATGTTGTTCATGCCTCTGACACGGTGTCCTGATCTTCAGCTCCCCAGCATCCTCTATGATATGTTCACCTGGGGAACTCCTCCTCACCTTTCCAGACTCTATTCTAGCACCATATTCTCAGTGATAAACCTTTTCCTTGGCATCTCCCACAAACCACATATGACAGGCAGCTCTCCCATTAAGTCTACTCTATCCCATGAAGACTTTGTCACAGACGTTTAATACCTCCTTGCCCCTATTTGTTCACATATTTTCTTCCTTCTACCAGGTTGCAAACTCCATGTGATCACAGACAGCCTCTAACTCTTTTTTTTTTTTTTTCACTTTTAGTGCTTAGCACATAACTTGGAACTTAGTAAATGCTCAGTAAATGTTGGCAGAATTATTGAATTCCAAATGTGTGCCAAAGAATGTAAAATCAACCTAAACTAGCCAAATGCAAGTGATGACTGCATGGAGTCCAGGGGAAAGAGGGAAGAAAGGATCTTGCACTTGGTAAGGGACCCAGTGGTGGACATGAGAGTGCCCCCCTCAGATCCCCTACTTGGAGAGGGAGAGTAATTGACTGAGAGTCCCAGCTGCTCTCTGACACCCATCACCACTTTTGTGCCCAGGCCACGCTTTCCATGGCCGCTCCAGCCAGTGAGTGAGTGCAGCAGGGAAACTAAGGCAAGCCTGTTCCTGGGAGAGACAAGACAACTTAGATGTGTGACTTTAGCTCAAGAGCTCCCTGTTTGCCTTGTCAAAGCTGTCTTAGAACTGCAGTGCAATCTACGACTGTCCTTCTTTCTTTATGTTTCCCCCTTTCTCCTTCACAGGAGAGCTGTATCAAGGTCAGACAATTCTCCCAGGCTCCTACTTTTCTTTCGCCATTTTTCTTCACAGTTGTTCTCCAGTAAATTTTTTGTATGTCTAGTTCCCATCTTTGTGGCTGCTTCTTAGGGAGCCCAAATTAATATAAGTGATATCAAAAGTAGGCTTAACCTAACTTCCAAGTATATCAATTCCCATTATATATTCAAGACCTGAGGAAATGGCCATTGGGTGGATCTGTGGGCCCTCCGTAAGCCAGATTTTAGCCACACTCCCATTATTACCTGTCCCCCATAAATTTCCACTCTAACAGACATGATGACACATTGTCATCATGTCTAAATATCAATGTCAACTTAGACCCTGTGTCCACTAGACCTCAATATGTCTGGATATTTCTCTTTACCCAGTGCACAATCACCTGATTAAACGGTTATAGGTCTCTTGGGAGTGGAGTGGAGGAAGCATCACTGTGTGTACCTGCCGTAGCATTGCAGGGTCCTACCTCCTAGCAACCAGCCAACTCTTCCTTCAGTGGGTTCTGGATCTGCAAATTGACTCAGATGTGGGAACTGAGCAAGGAAGTGTGACTGTTTTGGTGCTATCACACTCAGCCTCCTGCTCCTCCATTCTTGCCTTTTTGTTTTCGCTGTTTTAAATGTTAAGCAGCATGCTGTTGGCTGCCCATCTAATTTGCCCCTAAGCACACTATTAGCTATTAACCATCTCCACAACTCCCTGTGAGTCAAGACCCCTTGGCTGGTCCTCTGACCTTTCCAGATATATAGTAATTGTGACCTCCCGGCTTTCTGGCAGTTAAATGTCACCACCTGGTCTCTATTGCTCTGGGCCCCATCACCCTCATGGAAATTAAGCAGCCCAGTTCTGTAAGCATCTCTCCTACCATTGACCTTGAACTGTAGAGGAAAGCCGTCACCAAACTTCTTGGTGATGCTAAGTGGCCCCCCTCTCACCAGAGCATTCCAAATGGCTTTAGTGAACGGTTGTCCTTAGGGCCTTCTTGTGGAACACATATGTGTAGTGGGTCTTCTGGCCTCATACACTATATCCATTCCAGCATCCCACTTCCCTTGGCTTCTTTATTCCTCCTTCTAGAGTCTGCCAGGACAACTTGGACATTCCCACTTCACTGAGAGCAAGTCATCTCCTTTCCAGGCTTTTAAGACCCACCCCAGCAGCAACTTTGCCCCATCCCCAAGTCCTTGCCAGGGTTTTAAGTCCCATGTCCTGAGAAAGTGCCCAAGTCACTGAATTCTTGCTTCCATCTTACATATCAGCCTCTTTGACAGGTAACTCTGACCAGAGGAATCCTCCTGGGCCTTGCTGAAACTCCTTAGTGTTTCACTGCATTCTACAACCTTTTTCTATTCCTTCCTTCTCTCCTTCATGGGGTCAGACCTGCATTATGATCTGACAGCTCCTTCAGCCTCCCCTGGTTCCCCATTTTTACTCATGGGCATTCCCCCTAATAAATCTCTTTCATATCTAATGCTGTCTTGGCACCCATTTTCTTGGAGGACCCAGACTAAACAGGACTAAGATATATATTACCTTATTGAATTTGCTCAGTAATGTTCTTCCACAAGCTATTTTTAATCCTATCCTAAAAGAGGAGGTGAAGAGACATCCAGAGATTTGCCCTAAGTCACACATTCAGGCAGTGGAAATCAGAATTTAGTTCTTGACATCAAATCAGGTAATTTTTGCTACAGTGGGATTTGTCAGAGAAATGTTCTTGGAGAGGGACATTTGGAAGATAATTGGGGGGAGCAGGGTTTTATCTTAACTGATAGGGAGGAAGAAACAAGAACAGAGATAAGAATGAGCAATCTTTATCTGTATATGTGTGCTTGGTTCCTGCACATGTGTGAGAACTGTGTGTGCATACATGTACATGCATACATATCTGTGTCAGGATTACCTATCATGCACACCCAGAATGTGGGTAGGCCACATACAGATCAGGGAGACCAAAAAATTAGAAAGATTCAGCTTTGATAACCTTCTCCAAAATTTTACAATGTACAAATATAGAGAAAAGTTATTTTAATTTTAATACACATTCAATTTTTCTTTTATGGTTTAGTATTATATTTGCAACCGATTTGATACGAAGGGCCACCCTAATCTTCTCAGTGCTTAGAGACTTCACAGGTCTAAATCCTGTCCCGGTGTGAAGGCAAGAGAAGAATGAGGATGGCTTTGTGTTTTCCCTGGGGACAGAGGCCTCTTACATGAAACCATTAAGCCCAAGGCAAGAAAGACATGGATGTAGGGAGGACTCAGGAGGTACTCCATCCTTGAGTAGGGTGAGAATTCTTCTTTTGTCCACTACCCCTACCCCTGACCTCCTCTTTTCTCCCCTTGGTGGGGGGCTGTCTCCCTGGAGGATTCCAAGTGGAAGCAGAGATCACTGAGCATGAAAGAGAAAATAATGAGTCCTCTTGTCTGTGACTGTTCCTGTCACATCTGAGAGAGACCCTGCAATCTCCACAAGAGGGAAGATGTGCTGAGCGAGCAGCAGAGCCTACCCATGCATCTGCTCTGCTCCTGCTCTGAGCGTACAGCCATGGCCTCATGCTGCTGGGCCCCATCCGCCTTGGCTATATGTGCAGGGAGCTGGGGAAGCTGGCAGCTCACAGTGCACGTGAGGGGTGGGAGCCAGGGTGGGCGAGGGGGAGAGGTGTCTTCACTCCATATGCAAGTCACTTAATGAGAAAGTGTGCATCTGCTGTGCAGCCCCCGCCCTGGGGAATGCTGCCAGCTCTCCTTGTGGGTGGCTGTAGTAAGCCTGGCCGAAACACAAACTAATTCTCTAGGCATCCCTGAGCACATCAGAGGCACTGCGAATAGTTCAAGCAAGAGGGCTGCCCCCTCGGAATGAGGTCTCATTGGGTTTGTACTTGCTCTCTGGGCCTGGGCATGGGCCCTGGGTTCAAGCCCAACCAGCTCTCAGAGGACTTTCCTCTGCTGCTTTCCCACTATTTCCAGCATTGCTAACTCTCCCAGATCCGTAGTCTCTCTCTCTTCTTTCTACCAATAGCACTAGTTTGAGGATCTAGAACCAATGTACATCCTGACCCAGACCCTCTCCTCCTGTAACCCTCACCCTTCCACATTGTCTATGAAGTACTCCCCTTTATAGACAAACTTTCTGAATCCCTAGCCTATGCTTACTACTCTATACCACCCTGTTGGTTATTCTATTCTCGCCCCCTTTGATTGGGTTCCTCACTTGCAAAGCCCGTACTTGTTGCCTCATAAGCCTGCAGTCTGTTCCTTGGTCGATACTTCTCCTGCCCGCCATCCAGGTCATCCCTCATGGTGTTTGGCAAAGCTGCAGACTCCTATTTCCTTCACTTATCTCGTCCACGGGTTACGTGGCCCCAAGGGCCTGTACCTCTTCTGCTGTGAATTTTCCTCTGTCATGGCCACGCCCTCATCAATCTTTCCCTCTGAGTGTGTTATTCCTAAGGCCCACTTCTCTGCCCTCCTTTCAGGGCTTTTCTTTTTTTCATAAAGCATTTTAGATGACACTCAGAACATCTGTTAAAGAGCATTTTAATTTTTTTCAAAATTTAAAAATACAGAAAAGTACAAAGAATAATATAACTTGCATGCTTATCTTCACCATCCAAAATCAACAACTGTTAGCATTTTGTCTCCTTTGCAACTAGTATTCCTTTTTCTTTTTGGAGAAATAAAACATTACAGAGAAAGTAACGTTGAAGTTCCCTTCAGCCACCATCCTCTTTCCTGCTCCCTCCAATGGTCCCCAGAGGTCAGCCCCGCAGTTCATGTCTATGGCTTAGTAAGTAGAAACCCACAAACGATCTTTGGCATCACGCTGTGTCTGGTATTTGTCACCGGCCATTTGATATAGTTAGAGAGATCTGTGTTTATTCTTTTTAGTTGCTATATGGCATTCTGTTATTAAATGTATTAAATACATTGAGTAATTTCTGTGATACAGTCTCCTATCTATAGACATTTACATTATTTCCAATGTTTTGCTAATAACAAAAAAAATGCTTCAGTCAATATCCTTGGAAACGTTTTCTTGTACACATTTGCAGGAGTTTCTCTAAGGCATATACTCAGAGCAGAATTTCCAGGTTATAAAGTAGGCATATTTTCAATTTTATAAAATATGCCATTTTTTTCTCCAAAGTAGATGTACCAGTTTACATTCCCACTCACAGTTTGTGAGTATCATTTCACCCAAATCCTTGTCAACACTTGATATTGTCATACTTTAAAATTTTTGACAATCCGTGGGTGAAACATTATATCTCATTGTTATTTCAATTTGTATGTCTCTATTATTAATAATAGCTAACAATTACACAGCACTTATTCTGTGTCAGACACTGTTCTGAGCAGTTTACATATATTAACTGATTGAATCATCACCACAGCTCTTTCTGATAGCTTCTGTTGTTGTCATTCTCATTTCACAGAGGGTAAGATGAGGTCTGACACCTTGCCCAAGATTTCCCGGCTGGTCGGGGTGGCGCTGGCATGCAGCCTTGGCCCAGCGTCTGCACGTTTCACCTTCACATCATCCTGAGTCTCCGATTCTGGCAAGGCTGACTTTTCCTTCATGTGCTGATGGGCCATTGTATTTTCTCTTATATCAAGTTCCCTATTTATATCCTTAGCTATTTTTGATTGATTAGGTAATTAGTCTTTTTTTCTTTGTATTTTTTTTTTGTGAGAAATTATTTATATAGCTTGGATATTGATTCTTTGCGTGTTATACATGACGCGGTAATTTTTTCAGGGGGCCCTTGTATTTTAACCTTATTTATGGTCTTCTGCTTGTGTTTTCACCATACCCTTCTTTAAAAAATTTTCACTTCTTGAACCCGTTCTGCCCCATTTCACTGTGTCCCTGTCCTGGTGACTTTCTCCAATTGATGTCCATGTCTCAGCTTCTCATGCAAGTTTGAGACCTGGCTCAGCACTTGCTTCAAAGACATCTCCACTTGTGTCTCTGTCTGTTACCCCAAACTTCAGACATCTTACACGACCCCATCTTCTCAAATATATTCTCCTTTCAGTCGTCTCTATTTTCGTAAATAGCACTCCATTTTAAAATCATATAGGCTGTAATTCTGGATCATTTTTTGCTTTTCTCTCTCCTTTATTTCCTATATTGAATCAGGAAACAGATTACACAAAGTCTTTCAACACACAATCACTGTTCCAACAGCCACTGTCCCACCTATGCGCTCGATCACTCAGACCTGCCCCACTGGAGCAGATTTCCAATTGCCATCCTACAACTTCGAAAGCTTTCAGTGATCCTCCATTTCTCTTGGTACATTCTTTTTTGTCCGCCCATAATCTGGTTCCATCACTGACTTGCCTCTTTCTGCCTTTCTAGAAAACACCTCCGGTTCAGCTTGCCAAAGCCCCTTCTCCCTGACGTGGGAACCTGCTCACTCCTAGTTCTAAGACTCAGTTCACGCTGCCTGTTTTGCCTGGAGTTCTTTCTCCCTCTCCTCCGCTACCTAGGTGCTGCTGTCCACCTGTGTCCGGCTACCTCACCGCTTCCTCATTGCCGTCTTCTTCATCACACCAGCCCCGGCTCATTTTCTCCATCTCCACTCAGGTAGCACTTAGTCACAGGTTGCCTTGAATTGTTATTCAATGGCTTCATTAAGCTCTATTGTTGGATCCTGTAGGGAAGGCACTGTGTCTTAAATTTCTTTTGTGTAACCCACAGCACCTAGCACAGTATGGCACACACATGAGTATTTAGTATTTTGTATTTAGTATTTTGTGTGTGTGAGATGGCTAGCGCACAGGAACCTTTTATTCACGGTGATACTGGCATACCTCCTCTCAAATAAATTCATTCTCTAGTCTCAGCTCTCTAATTTGGTAGGGACACAGAGTTTCCAAGGCTATATGTGGGTGGGCCATACAGCTTCTCCTTCCAAAAGTCTAAGGTTTATCATTGTGTTTCACGCTGTCAAGCACTGAAAAACAAAAGGCTGTTCTTTCCTGTTGCCTCGATATCTACTGTGACCACTTTGACCTTCCCCATTGCTGACCTTCACCACATGCTAGGTTCACACACGTGTGTCAGAGAAGGCACTGAAGGAGAGCAGAAGAGGAGCCGAGAAAGACAGAAGTGTCCGAGACATCTTATAATCTATAATGGGAAAAGAATATTAGCACCTATTTAAATAGTTTTTTTTAAAAAGCACTGGTAGGTCTGTAGTTAGTACTTGCTGAATGAGTGAGATTCCCAGCAGGAGCCACAAAATTACTTTATTTCAATTTCTCTGTTTAGGAAGAAAATAACAAGAGATTATAATCTCTGCCTCTTTCCTGACTCCCACAGTAGATCTTGTAGATGGTTTCTAGGGAGGAACAGTGCAGTGTTTGGGGCCTTTCCCAGGCAGCCCTCCATCGTGCACGAGCCCAGGTGCTCTGCTAAAGCACCTGGCTGCATCCCGCTCCTCAGGAAGTGAGAGGAAGCTCCCGTTTCTCACCTCCTCACCCAGGCTGCACGCTGCACCCCGGTGTTTCCAGTCTCTATCGCTCTGTTTCTTTTTTGGATTCGTCCTCTCTGCCCAGCAGCCTTGGAGCCTCCTTCAGCCTCTTAGACACATCAAACTTTTGTGTATCTTTTGAATACGTTTAAGCTTGCAGTCGGCCGACTTCCGCACGGGCCAGCCCTGGTATAACATTCTAGACCCTGATTGTCCAGGATGCAAGTTTAGACCAAGAGGGCTATTTGTTAACTCATTTTTGCCTTTTTCCTTGAAACATATTCATACATATGTACCCCTTCAAACCTACACATGAGGACGATTAGGTCTCCAAACAACAAACAAGATGCAGAGGAAATCTGTTGTCATCCTGGGGCCTCTTCCTGCTCCTTTTCTTTCCCTTTGAACTCACCCACTTACTCGCCCTCCTGTGAAGCCAGTGATTGCACACTACAAGGGCATGGGGTCGGTTTCTCCTGAAGTCTGTTTTCTTTCACCCTGCCTTTCATATGAATGGTCATCAAGACACTTTGAGCCCCAAGACTCCCTCAGCAGCTGAGCCAGCTCTTCTGGAGGGAGGTGAAAAGGGTCCAGTGACACGAGGGTAGCAGCTCGTGGAAAAGCCATTGATCTGGCAGTTTCTGCAGGAGAGACAGAACTGTGAGGCAGACCCCCTCTGCCTGAGCTACAGAGAGAGGAGGGGCGTATGGGTCAGGAGTGGGCATTCTCCTTCCTGTCCATCTGCCCTGCTGTCACTGTCTTTTCTTGTAGGAGAAACTGCTACTAGCATCTTTAATACATCTTTTCAGCATCTTTTTGTGCATATTTTGCCACCGAGTTTTGCACTTCAATCATCCTGATTGATGGTAACTGCATTCCTATACAATAAAATGTAGAAATGGTGTAATCAAATAATCAAGATGCAAATAAGCAGAAAGGCATATACAGGGGACATACTCAGGGTGGGGTGAGTGCAGCGCCAGGGTCAGTGGAATAGTAGGATCTGGAGGAGAGAATAGGGAGATTCATACACACGTGGGTGCCAGGGCTTAGAGAAAGCCATTTCCCCTTGGTTAGAATCTAACCCCAAATCCAGGGTAAGCCAGAACCCGGTCTGGCTGCTATGACTAGATTATGGAACTCCATAAAGCCCAGTTCACCTGATAAATCACCTCCTCTTCCTGGAACTGTATTGTTTGTCTCACCTGTCTAGCCAGCACAATGCTTTACATAGAGTAGATGCTGAGTAAATATTTAATATTTGATGAATGAACAAATGAATAGAAACATGGGGAACTTTTGTTGCTTGTATATTAAAGACAGGCAAAGGGGTCATTCTAATTCTGGCTATCTAGCTTGCTCAACTGGGAAACTGCCAAATCCCTGAAGGGTTTTTCCAAGGTAGTATTACACTTTTAGAGGAAGAATAAGCTGGAAGTGGTAAATTAAATTCAGATTTAATAATCTCAAGTTTGAAGTTTTCTCCTCACGCTTTTATTCCTCTGAGAAATAAGGAACACAAAAGGAGCCTGTGGCAGAGTCTGCCAGCTGATCAATAGACCATGGTCTCCTCCTGGCCTCCTTTGCATTTAGGGCTAGCCGGGTAACTGAGTTCTGGCCAACAGAATATGAGTGGAAGTAACTTCTGCTACTTTCAGGTCAACTCCATTAAAAAAAGTTTTCCGTACTCAGTCCTCCACGTTTCTTCATCATCCAGCTTGATGTAGATGATTATGGTGGCTTTGGGGGTCATGAATCAGGAAATGGAGAGCCACATGCTAGTAGGAACCTGCGTCCCTGACTCACTTCTTAAAGAAGAGCCTTAAAAGGACCAGGAACATGTGTTTACTACTTTCTGTGAGTGAGAAATAAACTCCACTGAGATTCGAGAGTTTGTCATAGCATCTCAGAAATGATTCAGGGATATAATTGTGCTGTGTTATGAAGAAGACTCTCCCCTACTATTCTTCACTGTAAATAAAACCATATTGCTCTCTGAGTGCTTCAGGCCTAAATGGCTTAATTATTGAAACATTTAAAGATTGATTGCTCAAAATGTTTTTTGTTTTTTGTTTGTTTGTTTTTCCCTTCTTAGTAATGCCAAAGGAAAGTACTAAGAGTAGAAGAAGAGAGATATAAAGGATGAATGAAATATGGATTTTATCCTTATGGAGACTCAGCTGATTTTGATGCTTCTGACATTAGTTTGCTGACCCGATTTGGACTCGAATATCTTGTGTTCCTGACTCCGGCTTGAAAACTGAGTTCAGAACTCTTACTGTTCCCACTTAAACCATTTACTTCTAGTACCAATCTGTATCATTTTCAATCATATCCTAGTAATCTGACATAGACTGATAAACTTAGTTGAGTTGATTTCAGTTCTCCTGACCCTGGACTCTATCTTGATTCAAATTAGGCCAGCCACAGTGATTAACCTGGAGAAGTCAATTCTCCTTTCTTGAAACTTGGATTTGTGTTAGTTCCCTAAGCAATGATACGAAACAACTTATGTTGACTGAAGAGAGATCAAACAGTAAAGCGAGTCATAGCAAAAGTGCACTTTGTGCCCCATCCACTGCTTCCAAAGTTTGATCAATTCTAAATTATGTAGGATGAAAGCCTCTGATAGATTATAGTAATGACAGCTTATCCATTTCTAATGGGTTCCAGGTGCCTCCTCCATGCCTCATTAATAGGATATACTTCAATATTCCAAAGTCATAGTTCCCAGGAGGAACCCCAATCAGAGGAATCAGCTGCATTCTGACGTCTGGATGGGATTGAAATGTTTATACTTGAATAACATAGTTGCTGGAACACATGCACACAGTCACTTATAGGCATGTCAAGACAAGAAAAGGCATAGAGGAAGATAGTTTATGCTATTGAGTGCCTACTGTGTGCAAGGCACTGAATTACATGTATTTGGGGAGGGTACATGGAGAGGGTAAGCAAAGAAGAGCAAGGCACTGTCCCTGTCTTGAAAGACCTCAGCGTCTAATGTGAAAGAAGGATATACAGATGCTTATAAAAGAAGGTGGTAAAATTTAGCCATAGAGATATGAATAGGGATGACTAAGGAGGAGAGATGGAGACTTTCTGGAGGAGGTGACACATGAGCTTGGTAGGAGGAGTAGGAGTTTGTCAGTCAAAGGTTGATGACTGATTGGGGTGGAGGTGTCATGCAGCTTTTAGACACATGGCTTAGCTTCAGCAAAGACATGAAATTTAGTATATATACTAATTTACATGCATATATACATTAATGTATACATATTAATATGCTGCATATTTATAACAATAATATGTTCAGGATTTTTGTGGGGGTGTGTATCTCATTTTTTTGAAATTATATTCTTATAAAGTGATTTCTTAAATAACTAAAAGTGATTTTATTATGCTTTTCTATGATTTTCCATATTGATAGTTTCAAAAAGGGAAAAAAATACAATCCTTTGTCAATTGACATAGCTCAATTTGAGTTCCAGATAACATGTGCACCATATTAACTATCACATTCTGAATATCTTTTATGTGCCAGGTTCTTCACATTTAATCGTCACAACAATTTAATGAATTATATATTATTGCCATTTTATATATTAGAGCTCTGAGGCTCAGAAAGGTTAAGTGACTACAAGTGGCCCTGCAGCTTAGAGATCAAGGAAAAGATGAAGAGTCCAAAAATAGATCCATACACATATGGTCCTTTGATGGGGAAAGGAATCTTTGAAACAAATGGTTTGATTCAATTGGGGATACCTCGGGGAGAAATTATCAGTTCGAATCTCTATATGAACATGGTAACTGGACTTCCTGATGGTTATTACTAATGTATGAGACCTTATCTTTGGAATGCTTTCACGAGGATATACCTAGTTTGTCTATGATGTTTATGGTAAACAAAGCTGGAATCTACGATTTTCTGGTAGAGACAGTTTGTGTCACCTAGCTAATTACTAGGCAATACTGGAATATAAAATGGATATGATTCACGAGCAAACTCACTATCTTTGTGCAAGTGGTGCATCACTTACAAATCTCATATGTTAATTCTGGGATGGCACACATCCTAATATAGCAAGAAAGGACTAGTGATACATACAGCTGTGTGTGCAAATCTTCAGGGAATTATCCTGGGTGAAATGGAGAATAGATTAGTGGTTGCTAGCGATTAGGGAGTGAGGGGTGGGCACTGGATGTGGTTATAAAAGGGCAAGGTGAGGGATCCTTGTGGTGGTAGAACTGTTCTGTGTCTTGAATGTGGTAGTGGATGCACAAACCTATACATGGAATAAAATTGGATAGAACTAAATACACACACAAATGAGTACAAGTGAAACTAAGAAAATCTGGGTAAGATTGGTTAATTATAGCAATGTCAATACCCTGGTTGTGATACATATTATAGTTTTGTAAGGTGTTACCATTGGAGCAAAAGGGTAAATAGTACATGAGATATTTCTGTATTATTTCTTACAACTGCATGCAAATCTACAATTATCTCAATTAATATTCCAATTAAGAAATCTAATCAGAGTCAATATTGTACCACATGCCACTTCATACACTTCTTACTCATCATTTCACAAATGTAATGATTATATAACAGTATAATTCCATTTTACTTACACACCAATTTTTTGCTATTATTTTAATAACTTTTACTTCTGCATACGTTATAACCCTACCCTACAATGTTATATTTGCTTTCAATACAAGTAGTCCTTGCTTTGCACAGTTTTGAGATACACAAATTACAGTTATTATATTTATTTAATTAATACCAGTCCTCCAACAACATGATTTATATTTTAGTTACCACAGTGTACTAACTGTGAGTAATTGTGTAAAATACAAACTTCGCTGCTAGCTTTTTAGTCAACAAATTACAACATAAATAACAGATGTACATCATGTTCAGTAACCAATCATGTCACTTCTTGCAAAGTCTGTCTATGATTATGTCACTCGGCATCTGTTACTTAGTTTATGCACAGACAACAAATCATGTAGATGTGTCACCTCTTTGTCTCCCAGACAAATGTGACAAATCCACATAGCATTGTACAAAAATGGATAATCAAATGCAGGAGTTGGCCAACAAAGATGAAAGTGCAGCAAAGAAATGAAAAGTGATATTGCTTTAGGTGACATTTGGCTGGAACTTCAGCAGAGTTTTGAAGAATACTTGACCCTGGGAATGTTGACATTGCCACCATTTGAGACTCTAGATACTCAGACTTAGTGAAGGCAAATATCACCATGAATGAGGACAGTAGTTGTGATAAAAATGATGACAGTGTCTTAGGAGAAGTAAAGCCACCAAAAATAAATAAGTAAATACATAAATAAATGAATGAATCACATTAAAAAATACTCTCAGTGATACTTCATAACATTGAAAGTACAAAGGCTCAGGCAGTTAGAAACTTAAACTGTTAGGAATAGATTCATACTTTAAGAACTAGTTAAACATTTTCCAAGGCATAGAAGAGATGCTCACTCTGTATCATAAGTTATGTGAAAAGTAGGCAAGCACTCTTCAAACTACTCTTGATAAGTCGTTTTTACAAAGAAAATATTTCAGTTCTCAATGTTTCTAATGTTTTAAATTACAGTATACTAAATAAATATTAATTTTACTGTTTTTTCACTTTCCTATATATTTGCATAATCAACAGTAAGAGACTTAATATTTTGACCAATAATTTTAAAAGTCATAGAACCATCACAATTTTCCCACTGATTATTAATATTACTTATTATATCTTCAAGGTGCTCAGTCATTTTTATAATCCCACACTACGACAAAAAGTAAGGACTACCTGTAGTCAAGCGGGTTTTCTAGGAAATAATGAGAAGAAAAATAACAGTATTTTCTATTTACCTACTTATTCACCACTTCTATTGTTCTTCTTAGAACTGAGCATCCATCTAGTATCACTCTTCAGCACTCCTTGTATATCTACTGTTGAAAAATTTTTTCGGCTTTAGTTTATTTAAGCCTGTTTGTATTTCACATTCATTTTTGAGGAATATTTTCACTGGATATAGAGTTCTAGACTGAGAAAGAATTTTCTTTCAGCACTTTAAAGATGTTGTTTCATTGCCTTCTGGTTTCAATTGTTTCTAAGTTGGAAATAAATGTGATAATCCACATAGCTATTTCCCTATATGTAATATTTACAGCCCACCACTACCACCATGAGCTGCTTCAAGATTTTCTCTTTTTCTTTGGTTTTTAACAGCTTGCCTATGTTGTGCCTAGCTATGATTTTCCTTGTATTTATCCTGCTTGGGTTTGTTGAACTTCTTGAATTTGAAAGTTGATATTTTTCATCAAATATTCAGCTATTATATTTCTTCAAATATATTTTCTGTTTCATTCTCATTCTCTTCTTTTCTGCCCACCTATTATATGCATGTTACACTGTTCAAATTGACCCCATAGGTCCCTGAGGCTCTGTTCATTTTTCTTCGGTAATTTTTTCTCTTGCTAAAATTGGATACATTTTTGTTATTTTATCTTATTTTTCAGTTTTATTGAAATATAATGGACATACAACACTGTACAGGTTTAAAATATACAGCATAATGACTTGACATACATATATTGCAAAGTGATTACCGTAATATGTTTAATTAATATCCATCATTTCATATAGTTACAAATTTTTTTTCCTTATGATGAGATTGGATACTTTTTTTTGATATCTTCTCAAGTTTACTGACTTTTCTTTTACCTCCAATCTACTGTTAAGACTGTCCAGTAATTTTTAAAATTTTAGCTATCATACTTTTTCCTTATAGAATTTTTCTTTGGTTTTTTTTTTTGTTATTATTGATAATTTTCATTTCTTTTGTGATAGTCTCCATCTGTTTTCTCATTAAGACTATATCTTTAAAAGTTCTTTGGACACATTTATAAAAGCTACTTTAAATCTTTGTCCGCTAAAGCAAATCCAGATCATTTGAGAATATGTTTCTATTAACTACCATTTTTCTTTAATATGGGTCACATTTTCCCATTTCTTTGCATATCTAGTAATTTTTATAGTTTAGTGAACATTGTCAGTGGCCCATTGTAGAGACTGGATTCCGTAATTTTTCTCTGAAAAGTGATAATTTTTATCCTAGAAGGTAGTTTAGTTACTGACTGGTGGCCTTGAACTTACATAGACTTGAATTTATACTGTATTGGGATGATTTGTGGAAAGCCCAAGGTATTTCCGAAGTCCCTCTAACTTAGCAGTACTCAACCTCCAAACTCTCTCTCCCCTGAGGACTTTGTCAGTGTTTGCTTTTAGACTTTGTTAGGATGCCTTACTCTAGGGCTTGGTCCTGGATCCTAAGGAATGACCTTGCTGGTATCTCTGCTGGATTCTCGGGGAATTAACAAGACATTAATGAGGTCTCTCCCCTCAAGTGGGGTTGTACTTCCAATGCTCCCCAGAACTGTTGTAACTTTAGTGTTACTCTGGTCTCAGCCTGTGGATTTCACTCTTTGGTAAGTTTTATCTAGTCTCACTCTGGGCACATGCAACCCAGACTTTGGCTGTGGATTTTCAGGGAACTGCTATATAGACTAATGGCAGTTATCTCCCCATGGATATGCTGCTTCCTCATCTCTGGCTTTTTGCCTTAAGGATCCAGCCTCTTCAACTACTCCAAAGTCTGAGCTCTGCATTTTTAGTTCAGTAGGGTTACTGTGTTATGCTTGGACTCCAACTTGTGGTGTTAATGTCAAGAAATTATCTACAGGCAGATCTAAGGTGATCATGGGGCTTACCTCATGAGTTTTTCTTCTCTCAAAGATCGGGGTCAGGGTTGTCTGTTGTCCAGTGACTGAAACAATTGCCTAACACATTTCATTCAGTTTTTATGGTTATTTAAGGTGGTAGGCCTAGTCTATTATCAAGTAATAAGTCTTATTCAGAATGGCAGTCTCACATTCCATTTTAAATTGTTCAATGCCTGAAGGTCAGAGGCCAAATCCATGGAAAAGAAAAGCTCGTTCAGTATAATCCTGCTCCCTAGAACACCATCTACTTGAGAGCTCCTGATACATCGTCATGCATTTTCTTCTGAGTCTGAGTTTTTCTCTGTTGATATAACAGTAAGACTGAGAACATTTTTTTGTGATACTTATGAATATATGTGAAGCTCATCCTAGTGTTGAGAGAACCCAGGAATGAACCCTGGTTTTCATATTCTATATGGTCACTGCACAGTTAGTTTCTTGAGAATATTAGCATGATAAAACAATGAAATAAACAAAAACAAGAAAAACCATATTTTCTTGGTTCTAAGGTTCATATTACCCCTCTTTTTTTTTTTTTTTTTGTGAGGAAGATCAGCCCTGAACTAACATCTGTGCCAATCCTCTTCTTTTTGCTGAGGAAGACTGGCCCTGGGCTAACATCTGTGCCCATCTTCCTCCACTTTATATGGGACGGCGCCACAGCATGGCCTGACAAGCAGTGTGTCAAAGCACGTCTGGGATCGAACCCGGGCCGCCAACAGTGGAGTGCGCACACTTAACCACTATGCCACGAGGCCAGCCCCTACCCCTCTTATTTTAATGGTTCTGAAATGTTAATGTATATTACAATAGAAGTTTAAATTTTTTTGCCACCATAAAAAGCTAAAATAAAACTGATGATTTGTCTTAAAACCAATAGAATTTATAATCAAGAAAACATATTGGAGGCATCTAGTAATTTGCATTCTACTCAGTTGCTATTTCATTTGGCTCCAAATTTCCAAATACTTTCCTATATAGTGTTGATAGAAAGTGCCTCTTTTCTTCAGAGAAGATAGAAGAACAAGAAATTTATTTATTTTTTATTTGTTTCTTTTTTTTAGCAGCAGTGGATTTAAGGAAGACATCAGGAGAAATATCCTGACTTCAACGTGGCTCTGAGATGTTGAAATGCATCTGCAGAAAAAATATGAAAAGAAACCTTTCTTAAATTTCATTACACATAGGACAAGACATGTTGAAGATGATGATGACAGGATGGTGGACTAAGAGGAGTTTTACCTGGGAATAGAAAATTGACCCACAGACCCTTGAGGGACTTATTTTCAACTCTAGAATTCCATTCCCAAAGTCATGGTTTTAATTCTCCCATCACTAGGTATCTCCTGACCAATACATATTAGCACAAATTATGACAGTATACTACGGAAGATTGATCATGGGCATATTGTTCACCTACCACGGAACAACATTTCCCATTAGTGTCACTTCTTGTTCAAGGAAAGAAATGTTTCTCCTATCTTGACATGTTTATCATTGCATACTTGAACTAATTATCTCTATGGGCTCAGGTTAGCTCCTAAAACTGATAGCTTATTATCATGTCCTCTGGAAATGATGCATGCCCCACTTGTGCAGCTGTGTACCAGAAGGAAATCATTTTTTGGAGTCTTCATCTGCGTAGTTTACTGGCAATTGCATATTGCATTTAAAAGACCACTTGCATACGTGACAGCATGTGCTAAGACTATATATATACATATATATATAGTCATATACATATAATATGCAATATATATTAAGTGTAATATATGTGTGTGTGCATTGAGTTTGCTTTTTTATGTAGTCTAAAGTTAGTGAGATTTTATCAACTTGATCTCTTAGCTGAGATCTAAGATGTTCATTTCTCATCTGTTTATCTCTAATTTTTCTCTGTGTCAGGTTCAAAATTTAATAACTCTTTCTTTTTCTGTCTGTATCTTCTAATCTAAACCCTTAAGGCATCTTAGCAGCTAACAGGAGAGATAAGCAGCATTCTTTCTGTAATTGGCAAAGTTAGGGTACTCCTCTTTCATTACAACTTTAAATCTGCCAAAACTATGCTCCTGGCATAGAAACTCAGGACAAAGCATTATCAGGGAGGATTTCACCCTAACCACCAGCTTTGTTGTTCATCTCTTTCAGGGAGAGCCTAGACTAGCCATTCAGAGTTGGAGCTATCAACTGGAAAATGATGGGTGGAAACTAGCATTCAACCTTCCCACAAATGTTCCTTGGTCCTCTGGTCCCCTTGAGCATTATCTTTTTTCCTGTCTCCAAGAATTATACCCATAGCTTGGTCCAGTTGATGTACTGAATGATTGATGATATTTCCAGGCTGGCGTGAATACGTGCTGAGTGAATTGGGGACTATCTACATGGCAAATGGCCCTTCAGAACATGTTTTAAGCTCTGTTTCTCTAAAAAATACTACCAGACCCAAGAAACAGAAGATTCTTGATGCTTTAAAAAAATAGAATGTGCTAGTTATGGCATATGAAAAATTGGCTGGATAAAGAAGGAGGCTACATGGGAGGCCTGTGAGGCCAACTGCAACCCACAGCTCTAATATCCTGTTGCTTAGATTCCAAATCCTATGTGTTATTTTTTCAGTGTTGGAGACCTTTAAATCCCCATGGTTCCTAGTTGCTTATATGCAATGTGTTCTCTTAATTCCCCTGGCAGACACTTTCTCACATATTTGGAGGTTAAAGGGAAGGGGGAGAAAACTCTCCACAACATAAACCCCAAACTAAAAAACATAAGTAGAAAATGTTGAAGCTGGGAGCCTGGTTACTGTGGCAACTCGAGTTTGCCAAGTTCCCCTCTCAGAGAGCTGGACCTTTGCTTGAATTGCTTGCTTCTTGAATGGGCCTCAACCACTAGGTATGTGGCTCCAGCCAAGTATATGGAAAGAGAAAACTAGATTTTGGCGTGGTCCCATCTCCTGGGAACATCATCTACATGAGAGCTACTGATTCCTTTGTTTGCATCCATCTCCAACCCACATCCTCTCTCTGGGGAAGGTAGAGAAGGCCAGAACCTTCTTGGCCATAGTAGGTGAGAAGAGGCTTAGGAAAAAGGTAGGGAATTATCTGGTCTCTACAAGCAGAAGACTATAGAGCCTTGGTAAGGCATTTTTGCGCTGCTGATGTTCTTCTCAACAAACATTTCTGGCATTTTTTCCAGGGACTGGGGACCGTACTAGTTGTTAAGTATCAAAATAGGAGAAAAATAGACCTGGCCTTTAAAGTTCTTATGATCTTATTGAAAAACCATAGCATATATAAGGTAGCAAATGATAAGTACAGATAATATTTTCAGAGGACTAGACGACATTGAAGGCAGGTGACTGGGCAATCAGAGAAGATAGAACTAGAGCTGAGTGTGGAAGAAAAGCCATGAGGAGCCCAGAAGTGCTTTCTAGTCACAGCATGCTGAATGCGGGTTGGAGCTGATAAGGCCTGACTGGGTGTTGGAGAGTTCATGTAGGGGTATAATGGAAATCAGTTAGGCATAGCAGTTGGGGTTCAATTCTGGAGTGCCTTTAATGCAAGACTAAAGAATTAATGAAGCACCACTGAAGGTTTTCCTAGCCAAGAAGTAGATTGATGAAAATAAACTTTCAGGAAATTTAACCTGGATGGTAAATTGTTACAAAGAAAGATATTGGAAAGAGAAGAACCAGAAAAGGGAGCTCAGACGATACTCTGTTAGTTTGATTTCATTTACTTTTTCTTGAAAGCTTATTACATTCTGAATGCTTCACAGAGAAGGTAGAACCATTTTTGAGCCAAGGTTTTCTGAGCTCTTTCTCTTTTCTAAAGCAAACTAGAGTCCATCAGATATGTCTTTGGTTTTCACGTCACAAGGTCCACCATCTATCTGTCAAAAACTAATTTCTACTCTTACATCAATATTATTTATCTCAGAAAATGGAAGTTTGGCATTTTCTCTAGCAGGAAATTATATCTTTAACACCATTTAGCCATTCCTCCTCACTAGCCAGGCCTAGAGGCCCATCTCTCACTAGGAGATGGACCTCTGTGCTCTCCCTTTGTGAAATAACTTTGGAACTGGGGACTACAGGATCCCACTCTCATTATTCAAGACAAGCAATATGAGTTCTCCCATTACAAGCCTGTTATGAATTTTATGCAAAAGAAACATGTTATCATTATATTATTACTGTTACTACTAGTGAGAATATTACATTTCAATTCTATGATATTTTTATTTTCCAAGTATTTCTAAACAAATAATAAAACTTTCTAAACATCTACCAACTGTGGTAAACACCAGTATGAGTTAATGGAACATCTGAATTCTAAAATACATTTTTTAAAAAGAAATGCCGTTAACAGGAAAAGTTCGGTTCAAGCAGTGGTTGTTGGGGGTACTAAGTGCTGCTGCAGAGTACCAGCCCCTCTCTTACTTTCAGAGAAGTGTTGATACAAAGCCACCCAAATAAATGACAGTTTTCATCTCCACTGAGCCAGTTGGCAGGAACGGCCATGGCCCAGTCCAGTGCGGGGGCTAACGCAAGAGATGCTGCCCCTGAACCACATCAAGTCTCCCGGTGGTAATCTCCAGCTTTTCTTTTCCCTCACCACAATTCTAATTATCCTACAGCTGACATTCTGTGTAATGTGAACATGTCAGATATTACAATGGAAGGAAAATAGAGACACAGAGGGCTGAAGTATCAGAACAGGGCAGGAGGGGCATTTTACTGTTTGGCAAGGAATCAGTACTGATACCTCACATTTATCCCAAAGTAAAAATATTGCTTTCAAATGCATATGGCTGTGACTCAACTAATAAGGATCTTTAGGGGAGGGAAGGTACTAAAATTAATAATAATTCTTATGACCTCCATTTCAGTTAATCATCATAAGAACTCAGTGAGGTAATTGTTATTATCCCAACATTACAGATAAAGGAACTGATCCTCCAAGATATCAAGTAACTGTCTGAGATCACACAGCTAGTGGGTATGAGGGTAAAGATTCAAATGCATATCTGATTGTATACCAGGCGGCCTTGCCTATTCAATGAACAGGTCCCTAAAGAAGAATTTGTAATTAACATATAAAATGCTCTTAAATGAATTCTCCTAACGAGCCTGGTAAGGCTTGGATGCATTATGATCTCATAAGAAGTAAAACACTTTCCAGAGACCTCTTATACAGGGGATTTCAAATTCAAAAGCCCACAGTGTCCAGATAGGAAATAGAAATGTGTGAACTGGGGTGGGTGAAGGATCATGAGAAGCTGTAGGGCTCGAGGGGAACTGGAGTGTCTTGCCCTGCTGATGATGGCAAAATCGAGGCTTTTACAAACACTATGTGGTTAAATAAAACATTTTAGTTTATTATTCAGTACCCTAACTTTTCAACTGAAGAATGTACAGAATTATCACGTGTATTTTTTTTTTTATCATACATGTTAAAAAGAGCAGAGCCTTGTACAAGTGTAAACTAGTTGGGACCAAATCAGAGAACACTTTTTAAAATAAGTTAGCCCCAGAACAACGAAACCTGATATATTAGGAAGATGTTATAAGACCCGGTGTAGGGTTGAGCTGACTTAGAGATGAGACATATCATGCCACGCTACACAGCTAGTCAGTCATGAAGTTTGTACCAAGGCTCGGAATGGATGGGGCCCAGATGGATGGGAGTTCTCAAATCTGAGGTAGTAACAGCATTGAAATGCGTGTGACTGGATAGAAGCTGGATAAGCTTTGGCAGCTAAAGACACAGTAGGCCATATGCAACAAGGTAGAACAAAGGTGTATAATATTCTGAATAAGGAAAAAGAACCTTAAAGAGTACTAACATAAATACTTATAAATGTAAGGAGGTGCCTGCATCTTTATGAAATCAAAAACATATTAGTCTGGTGAGAATGTAAAAGGACAGTCACCATGGAAAATAGTCTGGAGGTTCCTCTAAAAGTTAAACACAGTGTTACCATAAGACTCAGCAATTCCACTCTTAACTGTATACCCCAAAGAACTAAAAAACAGATGTTCAAATAAAAACTTATATGTGAATGTTTACAGCAGCTCTATTCACAATAGCAAAAAGGTGAAGACAACTCAAATGTCCATCAACAGATGAATGGATAAACAAAATGTGGTATTTACATATGATGGATATTATGGAATGGTATATTATTTGGCCACTAAAAGGTATGACACACTGATAAATGCTACTACATGGATAAACCTTGAAAACATTATGCTAAGTGAGAGAAGTTAGTCACAAAAGACCACATATTATATGATTCCATTCATATGAACTGTCCAGAATAGGCAAATCTATAGAGACAGAAAGCAGGTTAGTGGTTGCTTAAGGCTGGGGATGATTGGAGAGTAGGAAGATGATAGCTAAAGGGTGTGGGGTTTCTCTTTGTAGTGATGAAAATGTTCTAAATTTGACTGTAGTGATGGTTGCACATACCTGTGAATACACTAGATACCATTGAATTGTACACTTTAAATGAGTGCATTTTATGGTAAGTGAAATATATCTCAATAAAGATGTTTTTTAAAAAAGGATATTAGTGTCATGTGGGCCTCCCTGCAATCCATTCCGTCTCAGGCAGTTCTGCTTTCCTTGTTTCAGGCATATGTGGCACCAGGTGATTATGATAATGGCCTGTGCTTAGGTGGCACCTTTCTCTCAAGGATGTGAAGCAGTTTGCAAACACTAATTAAACCTGTACTGCTGGCAGATTGGTAAACATTGTTTTACCTCTCAAACAAGCATTCCAGGAAAGCCACTCGGGATCTCTGCCTTGGTGCAACTGATGTAACACTTTTCCTCCTGCTGATTGGCTCTGAAAAATTTTTAAGGATGTGGGAAGGGAATTCATACTATTGAATGTGTGCTACGTGTTTCCCACTGTTTTAGGACATCCTATGAATATGTCGTTTGACTCTCACATCAACTCAGGAAATAAGAATGGTCTCTATATTTCATGTAAGGAAATTGAGATCAAGAGAAGTTGAGTGTACCAGTCAGAGTTCCTAGTTCCAACAGTAGAAATCAACTCTGACTGGTTTAAGCAGCAAAGGGATTTATTATAAGGATACCTGACAGTTCTCAGAATCAATAGGAAGGTTGGAGCACAAGGCAGGAACTAAGGGGTGGATGAGGAAGCGGAGAGCACAGCAGGTCACACCACCGGCACCCCTATCTCTGGTACCCTCCACTCTGCCACTACAGACGTT
Source organism: Ceratotherium simum simum (assembly GCF_057802395.1). Lineage (NCBI taxonomy): Eukaryota > Metazoa > Chordata > Mammalia > Perissodactyla > Rhinocerotidae > Ceratotherium > Ceratotherium simum. The sequence goes on along the minus strand of NC_141906.1, from coordinate 84,490,377 downwards.
GCCAAATTGCACACTTAGGTCAATTCTCTAGAGTCTTAATTAAACTACTGCTCCTGTGATTAATCTCTGACTGTCACTATTTCGTTGCACTCTTTTAAGAGTTAAAGTTCTAAGTCCATGCATCCAATTTGCCAGGCTTAAGTCACACCACTGCACTGTAGAGCCAAGGCACAGAGAGAGGGCACACTGCTCCAATTTACCTTTTGTAGGAGAGGGAGGGTCTATCCTGGCATCCCCAAAGCAGATGAAGTTCAGATGCTGGGTAGCCAAAATGGCACAGAACTTGTGAACTCAAGTCTTCTGATTTTAAGTCTGGTGCTCTTCCTATTGCACAACTTGAGCTCAAGCTTTGTGTTATTCCCCTCCAGTGCACTTACTAGGCACTGGGTAGCTGTGCAAGGTGCTGACAATATGAGGAAAAGAACCACACACTCTGCCTCATTCACGTTTAGGCCAGTGGGGGAGATGGTGCGGGAAAGTCACAATGGAAATGTAATGTGTTGTATGGAGATATCTCCACCGAGCTGTGGGAGCATCCAAGAGGGGTTCATATCCCAGATGTAAGGGAGTCAGGGAAGGCTTCCTGAAAGGAGATATAGACCAGTTTGTGGACTGGCTTAGGTCCAAATCTTAGGTTTTTACTCTCTCCCCTGTATATTATGTGGTTTTCTCTTTCCTATTAAGTATTTTCTGAAAGCGTAAATAACCATCCTAACTACCTATCATTTAAATCAGGTAAATGAGAGCAGATTTATTACTCTCAATAAAAAGGGTTCCTATTATAGTGACAATACTGAACGTGTCAGCAGAGATGGGTGCTTGCTCACAGTGGCTTTATCAGATTGTCAGTGCTTCACCCTGTGCTGACATTCATTCATTCATTTATTCAACAGATATTCACTGAGCATCTGCTATGTGCCAAGCTTAGTTCTAGGCACAGGGGATGCATAGTGAACAGGGAAGGCAGACAATAGACAAACAAATATATAATATTATGTCAGGTACTGATAATCACTAAGACAAAAACTGAAACAGGATAAAGGGCTAGAGATTAACAAGGTTGGAGTGCCTGCTATTGTAGATAAAGTGGTCAGGGGACAAGTGGTCAATGTTCTTGAGCCCAGACCAGAAAATATTTCTTGTAGCTCAGTGGAGGGAGGGAGGCCAGAGTTTGGTGCTCTGGAAGGGGTGTGACATGCATGGCAGTTTCTTTGATTGGATCAGATTGAAAGCTTCTGAAAAAGTGGAAGTCTTTGTTTACAAATGACCTCCAGTCCCTTAATGCATTAGTTACTCCGGGGAATGTCCAAATGGTCCAGTTTGACAGCAGTGTAGAAAGAAAAGTAGGTGAGAAGTGAGAGGTAATGTTGAAGAGGTAGGGGTGCCAGACAATGGAAGGCCTTGTGCACCATGCCAAAGAATTTGGACTTTCATCCTGACGTCTGCCACATGCTACGTGTAAATATTTGTTGGATCCATACAAACGTCAAGCCCTGGGAAACATTAAGTTGTTTTAAGTGGAAGAGTGAAGATGTGATCAGATTTGTGTTTTTAAGAAAGTTTAATCTAGAGGTGGGAATTCCATGTGAAGACAGAGCCTTCTTAAGGACTTTCCTTTCATTATCACCTTTCTGGGGTTCCTTCATCCCTAAGGCAGAGCATCCAGCATCCTATCCAATCACTCCACAAACAGTGTTCTGTCCTCTTGGAGTCAGAGACATTTCATTCAAAACTCTGTTTCTTCTCATTGAGGCCACAATTGGAGCAGGATGGGCAGTGATTTGCTGGTATTCAAAGGTCCAACTCATGCTGGAAAAGCAGCTGCCACTGAGCTACATGTTGCCCATCACCCAAGGCGCAGGATTTGGTGTTCTAGATGGGCACCCTACTCCTTTTCCCAGTTACAATTAGGAATCAGCCAAGCAGATGGGGCGTGGGGTGGAGAGTCTGGTCGCATTTCTGGGCTGGCCAGGGAATATATTGCATTATATTTGGGACCTTACAGAGTCAGAGGACTCAGACCAGGATCTTCGACTGAGAATGAAAACTCTTTCACTCAGTCTAGCTTTAAGCTCTGGCTTTGCTAACTTTTTTCTTCTTTCCTTTCTTCCATAGATTATGGTCCACTATGTGCCAAACACTGTTATAGACACCAGTGTGCAAAGAAAAATTAAATTGGGTCCTGCTCTAAAATTGCTCACAGTCTATTGGTAAAGAATGATTAAAAAACAGATAACTAAAATACAGTAAAATAAGAACTGTAGTAGAGATTTATCTTTTCACTTTCAGGTTTTTTAAAAAAAAAAATCAGAAAGGCTTGTAAATTTCATTTTAATTTCCTGTTAGAGAGTTTACAGATATATTTTAGTGCCTCACCAACCCTACATCAAGAAAAAAAAGTTATGTCAGTTTCTGTCTATATTTCTCCATAAGAGTCAATTGCTTAGTTCAGAGTCACAGACACAAGTGCCTTCAAGGGCCAGGCAGGTGACAGGAGTGAGTGGGGGGCTTTGTGGGTGGTGGAGACTGGGGTAAACTGAGGAGTGCTTCTTTTCCAATCTGGGCAGCTGCTACTCAGAGCAGGCAGATTGTTGCTGGGCAAAAATATGCAACCAATGATGCCAGCTCTTATAATTTTTCAAGAGAAAGTGGGTTTTATGTGAAATCTCTCATTTTTAAATGTTAGCAACTAACTCAAATAAAAAAAAAAAAGACGCAGTGCCAATGAAACTCTTCTTGGGCTGGATTGTCCAGGGTGATAGCAGTTAGTGTTGTAAGAGAAAGGTTTGCATGAACTCCCAAAGATGGGTGTGAAGACTGTGGTAGAAATGCCTGGCGTTATCTAATAGCTCTCATAACAAAATAATGCCTTTGTTTCGGAGAGACAGAAAGGGAAACTCAAGTACTTGTCATTTGCTTTTCTCTCTCTGTCATTGCAAAGCACTTTGCAGTATTTTGAAGAAAAAACAACTCAACTAAAAAACATTATTTTTCTCTGAAGATGAAAGAAATCCCAGAGCATACCCACTGGAGACTTGACTAAGCCTGACCGTTTTCTTGCACCCCTGACACCAGAACCAAACGAGCCACTAAGCTCTAGACTTGCCTTTGCAGAAGCAAGCAGAGGGCTGAGGGCTAAGAGGTGCTAGCTGACTCTGGACAGGGTTCTCTTCCAACTGCAGGTCCACCTGATCTCCTGGCCCTTTGTCTCTGAGGACTCTGCCTTCCTCCTACCCCGTTCTCTCTCCTCCTTCGCACTGCTGAAAGGAGCATCTGGGGTGAAGGAGCTGCCTTCAAGACTGTGCCCCTTCTATGCCCATTTCCTGATTCTGGGCATCACTGAATACGTCTGTGTCTGGCAGCTACAGCCCAAAGCAGGGAGACATGCTTGGCCTTGGACTATTTGAAATATAGCTGATGTGACCTTCCTTGGAAGATGAGTAGGCATGAGCCATTGTGAATAGCGGAGCCTCCTTAGGGAATGAGGTGTGGTATGGAGAGGCAAGCTTCCGACCCGGGGGCCCTGCTCCTTTGGCAGGCTGTGTTCTCCAGACTGTCAACGGGTGCCAGCTGCCCTTTTGCTTTCCACCAGCCAATGGCTATAAATACAGTCACATTTCCCACATACTGTATTTATGTTTCAGAAAATGTCTGCGTTGCATATATAATGGAGGAGATATAATTATATTTCAAAACTGGCCAAATTTCACGAAATATAAAATAACAGATGGCACCACACAATATTGGTGCGGTGTGCTTCATTTAAATCATAACTCGGGCCTGAAAGTGTTCCCGTTTCATACAGGGTGGTGATGAGAGTGCGTGTGCTGCGAGTTAGAGGGTGGCGTGGTTCCCCTTCTTTGTCCTCTCAAGTTTTTCTTTTCAGGGAAAGCGGAATTATAAAGCTATATGTTCCCTGTAATCTCAAGTTTGGTCTGGTCAATCTACCAATTCTGTCGTGCTTGGTGTTTTCTTTAACTAGAGAATAGGAAGCGTGACTTGTAAACTTGAGCTATGACTTAGACATTGACAGCCCATCAGATAGTAGACCCCCCTTATCATGGGTGGTATTGATCCCTCACAGCTGTCCGTTCTTATTTAACCATGAAGAATCTGTTGCTGAAGTTTAAAACCTTCAGATACTTGTTTTCCTTCTTCAGCAGTTACACTAGATGTTCCTGTGTTGTGGGTCATGCAGCATGGAGAATTAGCGGGTGGTACCTGCTTTGTTTCGACTCCACTGCTTCCTCACCTTCACCCAATGCCAACACAATCTGAGGTCTAACTGATTCTCAAAAGGCCCATGGGACGCCAGAGTTTAAGTGGGAAATTTAGTAGCTTTCAAAGGCATGGGCTTGTCTAAAAGGGAGGTCAGGCTAAGAGACACCCGCACTACCTCTGCTGCTCAGATCTCTTCATACCAAACCAAGTGGCTCATTGATTCAGACAGATCAAGATTCGTACAGATGCTTATATACAATCCAGATTCTCCAAGTGGTCACATTTGGCTTCTTCTTTTTTTCCTCCCATTTCAATTGTTCTTCCTATCTCACTGAAGAAACCACAAAATTTAGCAATAAGGTTTCAGACTCCTAAATTGTTCATGAACAATAAAGGCTAAGGAGCTATGAATGCTTACTGCTGGCCATCCCAGACTGTATTTGAAGTCTTTCATAATTCAGCCTTTATTGAGTCAAAGGGCAGCAGAATCAGCCCCACCTGGGCTTTTGTGATGACTGTGAGACTTCGCTCTGTGTGTCTGATCACTTCCTCTGTTCCAGTCCTTCCTTAGAACGAGACACCAAAAACCTACCGGAGAAGTTAGAAGCATTTACAGTGCTGCCTTCAAATTAATAGTATAACAAGAGTCAAAAAGTAAATGCATTTCTTTTTCCCTCTCTCTTTTTGGGGAACAAACTCACAAATGAGGTATGAATTAGCCTTGAACTGTCTTCTCTCCATAGATTGGGACACATCATTCTCTTCTTGAACTTTCTTCTCTAACAATCCCTCTAATCAAAGTTAGAAAAATGAGTCTATCCTGTTGCACTATGATAATGTGCAAGGAAAACAGAAATCGTTCTCTCAGTGCCAGTGCTAGAATGTTTACATTGTAATGGAGTGTGGAGGACAGGAAAGGATTGTATAACGGCCCAGTGGAGCTCCAGGAAAGGAGTGGGCTGACTTCTGTTTGAGACAAGCTGTGAAGGCCATGGTATGGTCTATGACTTGTCTCTATTTAGCTGAGGAAACATAAAGTTACCAGAAGAGCAAAAATAATCAGGGGATATGCTTTTGGATTCTGTATTTACCCTTTTGAAGGGAATTAATTTCTATAGCTTCTGCCCATCACAGATACTTGGGAATCTGCATGCCAGGAAATCATTGATCTTTGACCTGGTAACGTCACTCTCAGGAGCGTTACCTGAGAGAAGGACCAAACCTGTTCCTATGGTCCTAGTGGGTAGAATAACATTTAATGAGTGGGGTTAACAGATTTCAGCTCAGTATAAAGAAGAACATTCCAATAATCTGAGTAGTCCAAGATTGAATAGACTACCTTAGAAGGGAGTACATTCCCCACCAATGGAGGAATCCAAGTTAAGTCTAGGTGGCTGCTGGGTGGTGATATGGTAGAAAGAATCCCAGAGCCTTGTTTCTCAAAGTGTGGTCCCAGACCCAGAAGCACCAGTATCATCTGGAAGCTTGTTAGAAATGCAGACTATCAGGCCTCATCTAAGACCTACTGAATCAGAATTTGCATTTTGGTGAGACCCCCCAAGTGATCTGTACCCACAGTAGAGTCAGAGAAGAACTATTATATAGGATGTTTTCTAATGTTCAGATATATTTCTAAGTGAATTGTCTGAGGTGTGTGTGTTTTACCATGAACACATGACTTGTTTTGGCACTCAGCACCCACTCAGTTAGAGAAACCACATAGAGACAGGATTTGAGGAGGCTCCCAAAGACTCTTTCACTCAGATATGTTTATTTTTTTTTTGTGAAGAAGATTGGCCCTAAACTAATACTTGTTGCCAATCCTCCTCTTTTTGCTTGAGGAAGATTGGCCCTGAGCTAACATATGTGCCAATCTTTCTCTATTTTGTATATGGGTCACCACAAGAGCATGGTTTTGATGAGCGGAGTGTAGGTCTGCGCCTGGAATCCAAACCTGTGAACCCCAGGCCACTGAAGCCAAGCGTGCTGAACTCAATACTAAGCCACTGGGCCAGCCCCTGAATATGTTTTTAAGATAGTGGAATTAGAGAGTTTTCCTCTTCATCTTCTGCCCTCTACTCCACCCTAATATGCCAAGTGTGCTAAAATTCACACCACAAGTTATTCCTTTGAGTTCGAACATTGAATGACCCCATGAAAATGATAGTATCTTAACTAGATGGGGTAGTGCTTTAAGCCATTACAACCGATTAAGCTATTAATGTTAATTAGTGCATCAATTTGTTATCGGAGAGCAGGGCTTATCATCTGTGTATCCCCACCACTTAGCATGTTGCCTGACGAATATTAATATATAATTTATTTTCTAAGATAGCTCTTTGCAAAAAAGGATTTGGGGTGGCATCACCTGGACAAATAAATACACATTGAACTGGAATGGTTCAGAATGTGGGAATAAGTCAAGGGTCAGGTCAGTGGAAGGATTTTTCCCAGCAGAATTTCTGAGGATAAGGGGTGCCAGGGGTAATATGGACAACCATGGGTGGCACCAGAGAGAGAGAGAGAGAAAGAGAGAACACATTGATTTCTCTTCCACAGTACAATACTACCTCTTTAATCCTCTGCCTCCATCTGTAAAATGAGGAAAATAGTAGGACCAATGCATAGTGTTGTTGTGAGGAGGAAATGATGTGATATCCTGTGCTTTGCACAGTGCCTAGCACATATTAAGTGGTGAGCAAATACTGAATGCTCTTGTCGTTGCCGTTGTTATTACTGTTTTCTATGGCATGTTTCCCAAGCTATTGAGGCTTACATTTGCATATAATCATACGCTTAGTAGCCTCAGAGTTTCACAGTACCATTATGTCTTCTTAGTACCAAATCTTTAGTACTAAAGATTTCTGAATCTTCCATTCCTTCAGATTGGCTTGTGTGCTCCTTGCTTCAGACTTCACCATTCTTCTCTTGTAGATGCAAATAGTTTCTTGGACAACCTTTATTTGTGTAGGGATATGGAAGATCCACATTCCCTTATAAGAAAGGGACAAGGCTAGAGGTATTTTATTTAATATTCTTTGCCATATGATGGATAAATATGCTTTCCAGGAAGTCTTCAGGCATGAGAACAAAATACGAAAGATGGAACTAAGTGGAATAAGTTATGACCAAGCTCCTATGACACATCCTGCACACGCAATTCTTCCTGCATTTAAACAAGCCTACATGAAGGAAAACTGGGTGGGAGTCCTAGAAAGGAGGATGACACTTTCCCCTTAAAAAAGAATTTTGCTTATGAAGGCTAACATGTTTAGTAAGGAGACTTAAGAGTGTCTAGGTTATCATTTGACTTTTCCATACCCTTCTACTGGACTGCTTTGAAGGAGAGGATTACACATCTCTCAACTCTTTTTAAGAAACAAGAGCCTGGGCTACAAGTAATTGGAATTCTGTGTCTCAGGCTGGGTGCCCTGAGGGCTTGTACCAGTTTTCCCACTAATTTCCTTCTTTTCCAGGATCCTATCCAGGATACCATATTGCATTTAGTCATCATGTCTCCTTAGTCTCCTCTGGTCTGTGTCCAACACAGAAATCCAATTTTGTCAACAGATATCACCACGGGCATGGGGGAGGCTACTGCCGTTTCTCAGTTATTTTACAATCACTTATTGAGTTTCTACTATGTGAGACAAGTAAAAATGATTAAATTTCTGCCCTAGAGAAGTTTACCAGCTGGGGGTGGTTACAGATAGGTAAAGAAATAATTATTGTACTTTGTGATATGTACTATAATAGGAAATACACCAGGCACTATAATGTCCCTGAAAAGGAGGGGTGATTCATGATGATCTTTGCCAGGAAAACACAACAACCCAATTCACATTTTCTGGTGGAGGGCTCATTGGGATGGACCTCGTGGGCAAATGAATCAATTGAATTGGGATGTTCGTTTACATAAGAGATCGTGTTTCAACACAGTTCTGAAAGAAAAAATGCCTGTGAGCATTATTCCTATGAATGAATGATTAAAAAGAGAGTCTGGGGTGGAGTGGGGGAATTATATACACAGAGCCAAGCTTTTCTAAACCAGCTGTGAAAAGCAGTCTTGGGGTTTCCCTGGGACAGAGATCTAGATTGGGGTCTGGAGAGATAAATTATCACTCCATCTTTCTCTGCCTTTCCACTGTTAATGTCTTGAGAAGTTGCCTTCACGTGCTTTCTTCTTTTTCTTGCCTTCCATGCATCCACTAACCCACAGCAGTTTGGCTTTTGCCCCTTTTTTCTACAAAAGAATTTTTACCAAGGTAATTAATGACCTCCCTAACAAAAATCTAACAGAAAAAGGTTAATATTCATCTTTCTCAATTTCTTGGTAACCTTCTGCACTGTTGCTCACTCCCTTCAGACTCCTTCTTCTCTTGGATTGTGTAACATATTTCTATCTTAATCTGCCTCTCCTCCCCTTATCCTTGGCTAGCCCTTCTTTAGCTGGGACATTAAAAATGGTTCTTTAAGATTCAGTTCTAGACCCTTGTCAATTTAGAAAGTAAATTGACAAGTTGTTTTACCCACAAAACGAGTTGATTCAGGAACAACCAAAAGAATTGCAATTTCGGATATGCAGGCTGTGGTGGGCCATAGGCAAATCCAGAGAGACACAGGAAGGGGCTTACCTTTATAGAGGAAAAGGAGGAGTTGGGAGGGGCTGTAATAAACAAAAAGCCCATTAGAGGTAACTGGGTGTTCAAGGTATCCCACTGGTTGGGTTGCTACAGTCTCTCACTGGCTGGGTTGTTGTCTGGCCAGGGAGAGAAATCTTTCTTCCTCCTGCTGGGTGGTAAAGTCAAAAACAAGGAGATGCAAGCACACTCTCTTCCTGTTTGGAGTAATTGAGGGCGAGGTATGATAGAGCATGAGAGCTCCCTCTATAGGCCTTCCTGACTCCAATTTAGTTGAGGTTACTTTTATTAGTTTCACATCCTCTTATTCCCGTATATTTTCCCTGAGATAATCTCATTGACATCAGTGTTTGCTGCAATTACTGTTGGGATTAAAGGGCATAACTGATAATTTCTCTCCTCCACCAAACTCTGAACCAACTGAGAAATGCAAGGTCAAACGGACATCCGATTATCAATTTTATTACAAGTAAACCTGAATGACAGAATGCAGTCTTGATTCAAGTCCAAAATGAGCTTCTCACTTAATACAGTTCTTTCTCCCAATTTGTTTTATTCACTCAACCACAGGCAGATAATTTGTCAGTTGTAGCTGTAGGCCTCCTCCTGCAGAGGCAGGACCTGCCAGGGTGCTTATCATACAGAGGAGGAAGGAATGGGAAGGAGAACACACATCAGCTATAGATAGTCCTTTTAAGAGGAAAAAGGGAGAGGGAGAGGGAGAAGAGAAGAGAAGGGGAAGGAGAGGAGAGGAAAGAGAATGAACACATGTGTACAGAGTCTGATATATTAACGCTGCCCAGTAAAGAAACAAGGACAAAGACACGTCAGACTTTTGTCATCTCTGTAATCAGATAAGTCAATCCTATTCCTGTTGGGGGAAAGAAAGAACAGTGAGAGGTGAAGCAAAGACTGCGGCTTCTTCTCCAATACTTTTCCTGAGGAGGCAGAAGTTTCTATCACACGAACTTGAAGAAACCCAGAGAGAAGGAAACACGACTCCACCAATCACCACTTACACTAAGATAGTTCACAAATCTTTATCCTTAGTCAAAAACTCTCCTCTGAGCTACAGATTTGTGTATTCAACTTCTTAAGTGACATCTCCACTTGGATGTCTCAAATGCAATTGCAATTCAACACGACCCCAAATAATCATTTTTGTAAACAAGTATTGAGTTATTACTGTGTGCCGGGCACTGTGCTAATAGCCTTAGGTTGATTATCTCATTTGATCTCCATATCAACTCTATGAGGTAGGTGGGGATAAATAATAAAATTAAGCTTAGAGAGTTTCAGATCACGCTGCCTGTAAGCAGTGGATATGGGATTAGAGCCCAGGCGGTCTGACTCTAGAACTATTAGCTGCTGTATTATACTGCTGTCCCAACTGAGCCCATAACTGCTCTCTAAAATTGGGTCTGAGTCCAAAGAATCCTTTCTCAGTCATTGACATTATGTCCTTCCAGAAACACAACCAGGAACCAAGGTATCAGTCTCGAAAACTCCCCTTTCTTTATCCCTATCGCCACCAAATCCTGTGGATTGTATCTCCTAAAAATCTCTACAGGCCGTCCGGGGGCATCCACATCCATCACTGTTGTCTAGCCCCTTAGACAGAGCTTCTCTCATTCCTGACTAGACTACTGCAGTGTACTTCTAACAGGCCACATCCATATTTGCCCTTCCAACCCATTCTGCATGCTGCATGCAGAGTGATCACACACATCCCCTTCCCCCAACCTAGAAATCTTCTATAGCTTCCCATTACTCTTGGGATGAAGATAAAATTGCTCTGTAGAGCTTGCCGGTCTCCCTCTCCTCCTCCAGCCTCATCTGCCCCACTGTCCCACACATTCTCTATGCTCTGGCCACCTGGGCCTTCTTTCGGCACCGTAAATGTGCATGGTCATTTCCCACAGGTGCCGTTTCCTCTGCTGTGACACCTCTCTCTGCCCTGATCTAATTAACTTCTCATCCTTCAGATCTCAGATGCAATATCTCCTCCCCAGGGAAGGCTTCCTTGGCCTATCTAAGGTCATGCCTCCCGTATCTCCTTTCTTAATACAATGTACCTCCATTTCAAAGCAATCATCACAATTATACTTGACACCTATGTGTGTGATTATTTAACATAAGTCTTTGTCTTCCTTTAGGTTTTAAACTCAGGAGGCTGGAGGCCCTGTCTGGTATTGCTTTCCATTGTATCTCAAGTGCATAGTAGAGGGTCCAGCACAAGATAGTTCCTCAATAAATACTGATTGGATTCACTTATAATGACGGTAATGCTATCATCAATTGGGTACTTTCTATACGCCAGGTACTGTGCTCCGTGCTGAACACATTTATCATTCATTTCTCACGACCATATGGGGAGATATTTACTTTGCTTATCTCCATTTTACAGATGAGGACACTGAGGATGGGAGAGGCTCTGCATCCTGCCTGGAGATACTAAACGTTAGAGCCAGATCCCAGATCCAGGTCTGTTTGGCTGTTTACATGAGGATTAGCTGCTTCTGCAACATCGATTCAGCAATCAAACCCTTAGTTATTCATGAGATGGCCTAGCCCTCTATTACATATATATTTTAAGTGTAATTTCACCTGACTGAAACAGAAGTTATTTGTGATTGTGTTAAATGTAAGTTTCTATATTTCTGATTTTTTAATGACTGGAACAAGACAATGAGGAAAACCAGACAACATAGCCAAGCACAAAGTGCCCTAGGGCGTGCCACGGGGAACATGATAAGAGCATGGGGACTCAGGGAGGCAGGTAGGAATAAGGCTGAAAAAGACAACTCCAGACACAAAGGAGTGAAGAATCTAAAGCTCAGCCAAGAGAGCTGGAAAAGTGCTCACCTTGTGGTTTTATTCAATCCCGGGCTCTGGAGGAGAAACTGCTCATCAGCATGACAGCTCGGAGAAACAGTTTGATGAAGAGTTCCAGAAGTGAAATCCTGGGAAGCAATCTGCTCAAGGTCACTGTGGGGTGTGGAGGAGTGGTTTCCACCCAGAATGTGAGCCAGGAAATTTCCACCTGGGCATCTGCAGGGTCAGCCTGAGCCTGAGACTTGCTAGAAATCAATAAACCAGGTTGTGGCAGGACCAGCAATGACAACAGCTGCCCTCGATTGAGCTCTTAAGCACTGAGCTAAGTGCTTTACAGACTTTCTCTCACCCACTCCTCACGGCCATCCTGCCAGATGGAGTCATCAGGTAAGGAAACAGACACTCAGAGACGGGAAGGCATTTGTCTAAGGTCACACAGCTGGATTCCAACCAGGCCTATCTGATCCCACAGTCTCTTTGCTATCTGCATTTTGCCTCTCTGAGTACGGTTTGCAGCCTATGCTGTAAACACGATTTTGTACGAAGCCTAGCATGTTCTTTCATTGACACAGGCATTCATGCATTCATTCCATACAGTTTCACTGAATACCTCCTGAAGACTGAGGCTGGGGTGTTGAGAAGGCCCTAGGCCCAGACACTCAAGAAGCAAAAGTGGTGATATTGGCACCCAAAACAGGCTTCCTATTTTCTGGTGTTCCAGGTGGTGACATCATGGCTGTGACACGACGCTTTTTTCCCAGAAAAGTGACGCAAAGGTAGGAGCCTGCCCAAGGCGAGGAAGCTGCTTGTGGTGCCTTTCCACCCTCGGACAATCGGACACCAGAGACCCGCACGTCATCGCCAGATGGTATTTCCACATCCACACTACGTGGAGACTCTCAAGGACTCTTGACTCAGATTAATTCCTTGAGCAGGTGCTCCCTGGCCTCTAGGGGAAGGAGAGGAGTGGTCTTCCAGCACGACTGCTTCCTTCTAATCGCCTTGTTCTCCCAAAGCCAAAATCGATACCCAGCCTTGCGGGCTTTCATTCTGTGGAACCAACTGCTTCACTACTCTCCCCCGCCCTCCCTCTCTCATTTCTTTCTGTCCTTGGGGGCAACAGGAAGTCTTCTTTGTACCATCATTCAAATTTGAGAGTCCCTGTGACAAAATTTCTACTTAAACAAGATGAAGCATCATGGAAAATAAGCTAAGGTTTTTTTTTTGGTTGTGGCTGTATTTTAAACAGGTTTTTCTCCTGCTTGAATATACCATTTAAGAATTTTACTCTTCCATGTTTGCATCTGTGTCCTGGAAAATGATCTCACTGTCACTAACTAAGCAGACCCTTCCTGGGGTCTTCTTCCCTCCCCTGGCTAAATAAAGCCAAGTTGACCCTCACTGAATGAGTAATGGAAGCTGTTCTTTTCATTTTCCTCCAGTCCCTCTATCTGCATGTGCCTATGAAGGTCACACATGACTTGTCACCTCCCCCGTCTCATTTTCCAAGTTTCCTGGAACACGAACATCCCTCTTGGGAGGACAGTATTATCTGCAACATATTATAGAAATGTAATGAAAGCTTCATGATCAGCACACTGAGATATCCAGATGGGTAATGTTGAGCCCTTGCAAAATGAGCTCTTTGCTATTTATCTTACTTGGGGGGGAATGTTTGATCATTTCTAAGCTTCTGGTGGTGTTTTCTTGGGTTAGGATAAAGATATTCTTTATTTTCTAGCTTATAATAATTATAGAAGGGGAGAGACAGAGAGAGAGAGAGAGCGAGAGGGAGAGAGAGAATCTACCCCACAGGAGCAGGGGAGCCAAGGCCTGTGGGCCCAGGAAGGTCATGGGGATGAATGTCATGGGCCCGATGGGACCTGCAGCAGAATGGAGGATGCTTCCCTTTCCAAAACGGCAGCTAGAGCTTCAGCTGGTTTTTATTTGGAGAGAATGAAGAAGCAGCGTGACCAGGTCTTCTTATTCTTCAAGAGTAACTGAAAATCTGGATGAACAGATGTTTAAATACCGGCAACATATTCCATTGAAAAGATTCCATTGAAAAGATCCACATAGAAAACGTGTCTGGGGGTCAGATCCAGCCCCTAGGCTGCCAGTTTGCAACCCTTGCCACACACTATTCCAAAAGAAAGACATTGGAAGCTGTGGATTTGTGTCCTAGTCCTTCTTCCATGGGAGGCAGTTAGAGAAATCTTGAATGAAAAACCTTTAAGGAAAGTGTCATTGGAAGAAATGTTTCCTCTTTGCTGCCAGAGATCAGAGTGCCAGTATCACAAGGCCCTGATGCTCTGAGGTGCGGGCCAAAAAGTCGTGGCCAGAAGACTCAGGGGCAAGTGGGTCCCTTGGCACGGCTGGACCCTTTGCTGCCTGCCATGTCCAACTCTGTATGCCTTAGCTCCAAACCCTGGCACTGGTGGTTCCTGGCAAAGGCTCTGCTAGCTGAGTTCTACCTTAAAACACTGTTATGTTGGTGGTTGGGAACTCTCTTCTGAGGGCTTTGGAACCTTCTAAGGCCAAGTTGTGATGGCAGGTGGTTCCTAAAGTGATAGTGGTAATAACAGTTGGTTAGTTCCTAAATGACCCTAAGGAGTCTCAGGGTAGCTTCTTGGGGACATGGGGACACTGTGCAGAGGCTATTTTGTGTGCATGGATTTAGCTGCAACAACTGACTCCCTGACCCCCTGTTTTGGTATTTTGCCACAATATTAATGAAGTTATTTTCTGCAGCCACACATTTCTGATAAGAATACATGCATTTAAGGAGGCTCTGGAAATATTAATATCAAGCAATAAAAGATTCTTCTGGAAAGGGGGCCCAGGAAATTGAAATTTGTTGACTTAATCATCCTCCTTGCTCCAGGGTTGCTAGGGCCACAGGCCTAATTTTCCTGGCAAATTCAAAACCTTTGTTGGTGGTGGAAGTAATGAGACTTAACGTAATTTATGTTAAAGATAACAAAAGGAGAGCTAGTCGGCTGGACACCTGATCTGAGCTCTACCCAAACAAAGTCCACGTGGCCTCCTCCCCAGACTCTGATCTCTCCTTTTATAGCAGCTTCTGTGTTCCAGGCATGACAGAGACTTGGGGGGGAATTGTTCACTCCAGGGAGTGCCCAGCACGCCCCTCAGCAAGAAAAAGCAATAGAGCTTTATTCACACCTTCCCCTCACGAGGACTGCAGCTCAATCGTGTGGCCTTGTGAGAGGGGCACCTTTAGGATAGTATCCTAACCTGTGGGTCTTTAACTTAACTTTGGAGGCCTCAGAGGCTCTTACGTCCTTCAAGGAAATATTGAAAGCAGAAGCAAGTGTGTCAAACACAGGTACCTAGTGAAGCTTGAAGAATCTAGTTCTGCAGGAGGGCATCTTCATATAAATGCTACAGTTCTACTGTAAAGTAAGTCAACCCACTGCTGAGGAGGGAAATCAAATTCATTTCAATCTTGAGTTATCCACAATTTCCAGTCCAGATGGATGGAGCTTGAGTTGTTTTATCCCTGTCACTACTACTCCGTCCAGCGTTTCCATTTTAAAAGATGTCCATGTGAACTGAACCAAGGCAGGGATTATTTAAAATACTGTGCCTGCTGATTTCATTTAAATGACCCCCATATCTTTGGCTAATAGTAAGTGCATTCTTAGTAAAACACACAGATCTGGCTGGGCCTAAAAAATTTGGTATCAGCTACAACAACAATAATTTAGGGCATTTTTATGATGGGTTAGAGTTTTCCAAGGGTTTTCCTGTTTGTTCCTTGATTGCTCCCTCCCTTTCCTAGGAAAGATAGAGCAGGACATCAGGGCCATGGTGCTGTTGATACCGGCTCAAGACAAGGTTGACATAAGGGAAGCCACAGTGTAGAAAAGAAGCCCTATTGTAACTTTGAATGACCTCTGACAAACTAACCCAGCTGGATCTGCACCCTCCAGGAGATCTGACTGCTCTGTAGATTTTATGACCCCTGCTTGTGCATGTACCTCCCAGCTGCGATAAGATGATAACTGCTTTTTTGAGTTCCTTAGGAATGTAATGACCCCCGAACAAAGAATCTATGCTGATAGCCATCACCAGTGAAAACTGAAAGATCCGGTGTGGCACTCCCAGTCTGTAACACCAGAAGGTGAATATTCCTAACCCCTTCTCCAATAACCCAATGGCCTATATAACTGCTGTAAGATTTCATGCCCCCTTAAGATGGTTCTTTTGGACATGAGTCGGCCATCTTCCCTCTTGCTAGCAAGTTGTAATAAAAAAGTCCTTTTTCTCCTACCACCTTGCCTCTTGACTATTGGCATGTCTTGTGGCCAGCAGAAGGCCCCATGTTGGGTGGTAACACTGTCTACAGCGGCTCAGTCTTCTATTTGGACCCAGCTTCTTGTTGTGCACAATGGGTACTCAGTAAAATGCTCAGTAAATGTTACTTAAAAGTAAGCTAACATGGCCCTTGGTTAGATGCTGACAATTTTCCACATAGAAAGACACGTATTAAGTTGAACTAATATCTCTTGGGTTCCTTGGCCAATTTACCACATAGAGGATGAGCTTCCAGCCCCCACTGATGCCAGAGACAAACTGAGCCTGTCCTGCATCTCTGGGCAGCTTTGGAATGGATTCTGAGTATAATCCTTTAAAGAACGTGGGGATTCCCTGTGCACTGAGTGTTGGTCTCTGAGAAGAATTGAATGTGGATTAAGTGCCTTATGGCTAGAAAATGTCAGAACCTAGATTGTTACCTAGGTGTATGATCCTAGTTGTATGCTTTTTCATTACTTAAGCTTTATTTTAAAATTGGTAAGAGCAGCAGGCCCAACCCCTGAAGTCATTGTCACATAGTCTCTGGGGTCAGCCTTTGCTAACAAGGCCTCCTTGACCTCCTAAGCTCCTATCCTGCAAGAAAACTTCTTTGGGTCTTGAGCCTCACACAAAGGATCCGTGTCATCAATGTCTGAGCACATATGTGGAGGAGGGACAAAGACGGAGATGTTCTCTCTGTGCTGGATGCCTCGGAGCGGAGCAAGTGGGCCTGGGCTGGGTGGAGCCAAAGCAGCAGCTGGTGTGACGGAGAGGCTGGAGGGGTTGGGAAGCAGAAAGAGACACAGTTAAAATTCTCTGCCATTGCTTAAACATGTCCCCTTGGTAGCCATGAAGTCAGGGAATGTGTGACTGAGTTTTTCTTTTTTTTTTCAACCCCCTCCCCTCCACCAAATGCAAATCAATAGATGTGTATTCACAGCCTAACAAGATGTCAAGGAGAGAAGAGTAGCCTTTTCATCCAGAGAAGAGTACAGGGAGCAGCCCCTCCACACAGGGAGGAAAGGAGGACAGGAAATGGGAGGGAGAGAGGGCGCGGAGAGAGGAGGGGAGAGCAGATCTCCCGCACTCTGGGCAGGAACCTGGAGACGGCCATTGGCCATGCCTGTTCATGTGCACATGGTGTAGGCATCCCTTCACCTTCTTGCACTTCACCTTGGAGGAGGGGTAGTGACTTTCTTCCCCACTAGCTGGAATATTTCAGCTCTTGCTTGAAAGCTGTTCTAGAAAAAAAATTGCATACATAGGTGAAAATCGGATGCCATTTTCTTCAATCCTTAGCTACAATTTGATCCGGCATATCTAAGTAGAAAACTTTATGATGATGTGAGACTGGGTAATATATTGTTTTGAGCAAATCTAGCCAGCTTCTGAGCTGTATGTGAACTAGAGTGATGCTTATGTGAGTAGTAACGACAAAAGGAACAATAATGATAACTGAAATGTGCATTCGTGATTGGAGTTGACTGAGAGGAAAGGCTTAAGTGTTAGGATATGAGAGTTCTAGCCCTGGCTTCTTCCTTGACTTGTTGGTCTTTGGGGACATGTTTAGTCTCAATTCCTCTTTATTTACCTACCTGGGAAGTGGGGCTAATTAATTCCTCCTCTCCGTTACTTCACACGGAGGTGAAGCAGACAAATGAAATTGCGCATGTGCCGGGCTTCAGCATGCACATCAGCAGCAGTAGCTCCTGTTTCACTTTCTCCAGCTTGTGTAGGACTCGCGCTTTATATTGGAAACATAGCCTGATACTCCAAGTGTTTTGGGAATTATGTTTGTCTTTTTTCTGCTTTATGGCACCAACCGCATGAACTAGTGTTCAGTTAATCATTGAGGGCTGACCTCCATTTAGGCCTTCAGTGTTCTCTCAAGTCCCACAAAAATGATAGCAAAGGGTTAAAAAGGTATAAACCCCAAGGACAAAAAAAATTGGAAGATGAAATAACAGTGAATAAGAGATGGAATTTTTCTTGGAAAAGGAAAAAACAAGTGGCAACTGATTTAATAAAGAAAGCTGAGATGCAAGGGTCTGCAGAGTGATACGCTAGATAGTACTATGCAGATTTACACCACTGCACCCAGGACGGCCCAGGAATGACAGGTAGAGGGCATCTTGGAAGGCAGAAGTGGGGAGGGGCTGAAAACAAAGGATTGGCTGAAAGTCTGTATTAGACACCCCCACCCCTCTAATTCTTTGCTTCTCCCACTTTAGCATGAATGGGAAATTTATTTTTTTGAAGGAATTGAAGAAGCGAGGCTTCAACCTCAGCCACAGGAGAGAGTTGAGGCAGCCTATTTAAAGCAGAGAAATGGAGGGTCTCCGTCATGAATGGCGAAACCCACTGAGCCTTCGTCAGAACGCTGGAAGCCGGGATTTTACCCACCAGTGGGAGACCGAAGCCTCTACCTCTCGAGAAACTTGAGTGGCTCAAGACAAAAAGACCTACAATTACTGACATTTGGGAGAAATGGTCCGAAGGCCGGTCCCTTGCCTGACAGTCTTTAAGGGGTCCACTAGTAGATAAACTCCATTGATAAACACAGACGTTCCAGTCAGTCTTTTATTGCTTTACTCTTAATATGAAAGGAAGACCAAAGATCACTGGACAGTTGAGGAAGCTTTCCTACATAGAAGACAAAAATGAAAACAAATGAGCAGAATAAAAGTGTTCTGAGGAAATGGGGACTGTGCTGGCAGCAGAAGGACTCTCCAGAAGCGTTGATTAACATCCTCTGAGATATGAGAAGACGTTGTAATCATGGAACATGGACAGGGCACTATAAAAAAAAATCAGACCAAAAGGAAACCAATTTGAAGTTAATAATTTGTAGTAGAATTCTTTTAAAAAATCAGGAGTAGAATTGGAAATTAAAATCAAGAACATCTTGATGAAAAAGAGAGGAGAAAATATAAAATAATTAGGAAACTAATCCAACAGACTAACATCCTTTTAATAGGAATTCCACAAAGAATGAATAATACATAGAGAGAAAAATTTCAAAGACATAATACAATAAAAAATTCCCAGAGTTGAAGAACATGAATTTTCTATCTTGAAAGAATATGTTGAGTACCTGATGCAATGAAAACAAAAGATCCGCATGAAGAAGCATCTTTGTGAAATTCTGGGAAGCCATGGATAAAGAGAATACTCTAAATGTTTACTGAGAGACAATAAAGCCATTTCACATACAAGAAAATACAAATGGACATAAATTGAACTTTTCAACAATAATGCTTAAACTTAGAAGAAAATGGAGAAATGGCTTTAAAATTTGGAGAGAATATTAATTTTTAAGCTAGAATTCTATTTGCAGCTGAACTAGCTATAAATAGTTGAGTGAGATTAGAATAAAGCCATTTTCAAATATTCATGGTCCTCCCAGATGACCACCTGTGTATGCTTCTCAGCAAACTATTAAAAGATATGTTGCATTAAAACAAGGAAGAACACCAAAAGAGAAGAAGTCCTAGATCCAGAAAACAAGAGAGAGATGCAGGCATTGTATGCTTTTAGTAAAGAAGGGGTCCCAGGTGACAGCTGAGGACCAGGGGCGTGGCAGGCTCCAGAGGGATTGCCTTTAAAACACGACACTGATAGATAACTACACTTATTTAACTATATTGAGAGGAATTTTAGAATTCTACAGGGAGTTAGAGAAGATTTAATGATAGGTTCATTAGAAAATTAAGCAAATGAAACTAAAAGGCAAATATTATATCTGAGAAAAGCAAAATTTGCACAAGAAAGACAATAGTTAAATAATCATAACAATATCTATCTGAAATATTGAGGTAATTTAATTCTGACATTTATATTGCCTTGACGGGAGGACAAGAGGTGTGGGGATTGGTGGTAAACAGGGCTAAATCCTTATGTTCCATAGTAGGAAGTCAATAGATAATTTCAAAAATTGTTAAATAAAGAGACAGCAGAAAAAACCATTATTGAAAGAAATAAGGAAGCAAATACTGGGAGAAACAGCTAAAAGAGATGGATGGAAGTGGTTGCTTCTGAGGAGTGGGATTTGGAATGCTGTTTTCAATCATAAGCCTTCAGTAACTTGACAAATCACGTAATATATTACTTTGATTAAAGTTTTTTAAATGAGAAAAAAATGTGTGACACTGGCAGCCATGTAGTAAATCTTTATAATGGCTTCATGTAAGTGCGCCAAGGATCCTTCAGGTCGGATGGAATGAGTTCAGTCTGTGGAGTCAGACAGCTCTGAGTGTGAACCTCAGCTCTGTCAGTTCTCCATGGGGTCTTGGGGAAGTCCTGCCTGTCATGTCTGTAGAATGTATGTCACTGGTCTACTTCGTGGGAGGGATTGGTGTGAAAAGTAGCGGGGAAACTGACACATAATGGGTGTCTCAAAAATGGTATTTATTGTTAAAACTATCATAAGCGTGACAAGGATATTTTGTGAACGTATTAAAAGTTTGGGGAAGCATCAGAACTAGATCAAGGCCTGAGACCAGAAGTAAGACACCCATTGTAAGCAAACCCCTGGGGCTTCAGAAGAAGGTTGACTCTTCTAGTCTAAGCTGGTCACTTAGTAAATTCTGGCTCCTCTGAACTAAATGGCAACTTTGAGCCTTCTAGAGCTTTAACTTGCTCTCAGGGAATCTCTTACAGCCTGGGAGGCTCCACTTCATTTGGGAATATTTAGAGTTAAAATGACAGAGTCATTTAGTATTTCAGTATTTTATCATCTGTCTCTTTTTATTTTTTTACAGGAAGAAAACCCAATATTACAATATCTAACATTCTATCCTTCCTTGTCCCTTTGTCAGGCTCCAAGTGCACTGATCGGTCATCTTCATGCTATTTCCCAAGCCGATTTCAGTACCAGGTTGGTGAATGTGAATCGCACACAAGAGCCTTTAGTGTCGATGCACGTCAAGCCCTCTGCCTTGGGGCTTCTGCCCCGGGTGTGCTTTCTGCGGCAAAACCTCAGCTTCTCTCCTCCCGCCAGCTCCCTTCCCACCCTCTCCGTCTCCCCTCCTCCATTAGGCGCATTATCTTTGTTTTGTGCTTTCCTGTCAAACTACATTTTTTCTACAATCGTTTATCACAAATGTAATCAATGATATAATTAACAGTTTAATGTTTGTCTCCCGTACTAGTCTGTGAATTTTAGGTGAGTGAGAACAGTCTTCCATCTTGCTTTACATTACATCTCCTGTACATTACACGTAGTAGGTATTTACCTGGCCCATAGTAGGTACATAATGAACATTTATTCCATGAACGAATGAATGAGTGAATGAAGCACCAAAAGGCAATCTTTTCGTTAATGTGGTCCTTTGTATCAAAATTTTAAAAATGTGAATCAATAGGATCCTTGTTCCTTAATTGAGGTCACACAGGGTGTAGGGAAAGAGGTGGGTCAGGCCTCGGGTTTCCATCTCCGGTGAAGGGCCCGGCCCTGACCCAGCATTCCACGTTTCCCATCCAGCTCACAGAAGCTGGTCACTTCATTTGAAGAGGTTTGCCTGACAACTTTCCCTGGTGCCGGGAAAAAAGCGTAGACAGAAGTAAAAGTGTGACAATCAGCCTCATCGCACAATTGTCTGGTTTCGGTTGGTTTGTTCCCCTACCTTATTGCTATTTAAATACAGTTTTGATGATTTTGTTTGCTTTAGAAGAAGAAAAAAAGATTCGTAGAAGGTATAAAATTGCATATTATTTACCTCAGAGAACAGTCCCCCTAGTAAATATGCATTGAAGCATTTTTATTTGTATTCGTATTTTTTTAAGGTATTTAAATAGACCCAGTAGACCATAATATCTCTTTTCAGAGTTGGTGCCATCTATTGATCAAAAATGCATTTATACATTTCTTCTTCTGCTTCTTTTTTTAAGTAAAAGAGACATATATTTTAATCATATAATAGAGCTAGAAGAATCGATCAGTAAAAATACATATTTATGTGTTTCCTTAAAAAAAATTTTATTTGACATACAGATTTTAAAAACTAAAATTTGTTTTATGTACATTGATGTTTGTTAAATGCGAATTTAATTAAAGATGCAGGCTGTGTGTGCATGCAGCATGCATGTGAGTGTGTGTGTACCAGGAAATTGGTTGGTTGAATAAATGGGATGTTTTTAAAACAACAATATGACTGACAGGAAACAGAAAGAACATAAACTTGGGAGTAAGACACACACAGATCTAGCTGCACTTAATAGCCCTGGAGAAGGGACTTGGGCATCTTACAACCCGGTTTGGTCTGTGTCTTCATCCATGGGGTGGGGAGAACAGAAGGCTGCAGTGAGGAGGAGAAGGGAGAGGTTCCCAGCATAGTTTCTGCTCCAGTGAAGGCTGAGAAAGGTTGACTCCTGTCCACCCACTACCGCCCTGAGGGCAGCATGTGCCCTTCTTTCCTGAGGGTGGGCTTAGTGGCTGTGCCCTGCGTGTCTCTGTGCCCCCGGAGCTGTCATGACACAGCGTACAGTCGGTGCTCAGGGAGTGCCTGTGGGGTGCTCAGAAACACATTGGTGCAAGAGGCTGCAAGCCCTTCTCCTTCTTTCCCCCTTGTGGCTACAGCCCTGGCCTCACACCTGGCTCGGTGCCTGAGTAACTTGGCAACTTTGGGGATGTCATTTAAACTCTTTGAGTATATGTGGATAATAATGCCCACTTCACTAGCTCGTTGAGCAGATAAACAGGGATATAACGGAGGATATCCCAGGATAAAATGATGTAACAGATGGATATCCCAGGCCAATAACAGAGGACCTGGTACATGGATATTCAATAAAACGATAGTGCTCAATATTATCATTTCTTTTTAGGGAGGCATTCACTTCTGAAACAGAAAGACCTGGCTTTGAATTTTGGCTGTGTCACTAACTAGCTGTGTGACCTTGGATAAATTACCTAACCTCTCTGAATTTCAGTTTCCTCATCTCTCAAAAAGGTTTAATTACACCTTCTTAGAAGACAAGGCTAGGGATTAAATGTGAGGCTATCTTTAAAAACCTTGGTCCACAGAGGGTGAAGAAATGATGTCTGTTATTTGCATGATGCCATCAGTTATCAAGCCCTGATAATTCTTTGCTTCATACCCAGCTCCTGCTTTTCCTCTCCCACTGCCACCGCCTCGTTGCAGAATCGATCAAATCTGGGCAAGGCCTACTAACAAGTACCCCTGCCTCAATCCATCCTGTGCACTTTACCAGGATCAATTTCCATAAATTAACTCCCCCTTATTCGTAGCACTATCCTGCTCAAAAAGAAATTAAATTTTTTTCCAGTGGCCATAGTGAATTTCTAAATATCATTGGTCTAGAATTTAAGGCCTTTTTCCCTCTGTCCTCCATCTACTCCCCCAAGTCCTCCCCCAATTTTCCCTAAAGGATTTCTGTCTGTGTCTGTTCTGTTTCCCCTCCTCGGAACATCCATCTAATTTCTATGGCCTCTTTGATCCCTCCCAACCATTTCAAGCCAGTTCTGTTCTCCAGCAGACTTGGCTACCAGTGATGATTCTTATGAACTTCTCTAGGAGTCTAGCATTGTTCAAAGGATTCACAGATCAATTTACTTGTGAATGGCATGTTTGCAACTATTGACTCTTTAGAATTTTACTTTAATACTTAGTATGCATATGTCAAAAATATTTTAATTTTTGCCTGGTATCTTCAAATATATTGTAGGCCCTTTTCAGACAAGAACGAATTGTATGCTTCTTATTCCCAGCCTTTAAAAAAGGACTTTACATTAAATAGGTACTTCACAGATGTCATGTGATGAGAATATCATCAGATGTTTTCTACTTGACTTGTAAAGCTTTTGGACTTGTTTGTAAGGAAGGAATTAATTGCTTTACTCCTTTAAAAGCATATAGGCTTAATTTTGTAGAAAGATCTCTGTTAGACCAAAATAACCTGTTGGCCATCGGTTGTAGGCACAGCTGCATAACTGAAGCTGTGTGGATTTTGCTGTAGGACAGACTTGGGTCTGAATCCTGACTCTCATTAGCTGTGTGGCCTTTAGCAAGTTGCTGAAACTCTCTGAACTTCCGTTTCAGCGCGTTAAATTCCAGGGGTAATAATGCCGATGTGGCAGGACTATGATGAGGATTAACTAAAATAATACATGTGAATATCTGTCCCGTTGTAGGTACTTGTAAAAACATGAGCAATTGCAGCGAAGGAGGAGGGAAGAATGCTCTTGCACTGGGAGAGTGGCTCACAGTCCTGAGCTATGCACATACTGAGCTGAGAAGACATCCACGCCACTGTGGGGTCTGTGGAGGGCACCCTGGGACAGAAATAGTTTTTGAATATATCTGTCCAGTCTCTTCTATAGAAGCAGTGCTGTTCTTACCACAGATCCCCCAAGTGCAGAGGGTACTTTGGAGGTGGGGTTTACTCAGCAAGCACATCGCACCACTCATAAGCATGCTTTGGGGCTGCAGGCCTTTTTAGAACAGGTGTCAGGCAGGGAAAATTCTGAGGTCTGTCACACCCAGAAATACTGTCCATATAAAGTGTTATTTCAGAAGAAGGGACAGACTGGACTGTGAAAAGGAAAAGCAGAAAGAGGGAAGGCAGAAAGCCACAGGAATCCTTCTGTGGCCTTCTCATCCTGAATTCGATGACTTCAGTGTGTTTCCGCCTCCTCAAGATCAAACCTGAATATGTCCCTGCCTTCGCTGTTGTCGGGGAAGAGGGGGATTCCCCTTCTGCCCTTTCCCTTAAGGTTCTTCTGGCTGGCCAAATAATTAACAAGACAGGTTAGCAGGAGAAAATAATACCAAGTTTAATAACATGTATACATGGGAGAAACCAGGGAAACTGAGTTTCTCAACACAATGGCAGAGATTCTCGATTCTCGTCTTGAATACTATCTTCAGCTAAAGACAAAGGAGGATGTTGGGGTGGGCTGGTGGTTTTGGATTTCAGAGGGGAAGAAGACAATTTACATGGAGAGGGAAATGTAAATGTTTGTCAGACAATGCTCTGTAGGGCCACGTATAGAGAATGTGGCCGGAGAGACAGAAACCACAGTAATCAAGAGTATGTAGATTTAAGTCCTCTCCTTCCGTACTGATAAGAGTTTCTACAGAGACAAGGCCATCCCCTCCCACTTCCCAGTGCAGAGAGAGAGAGAGCTTTACAAATGTAAATATTTGGTAAACAGAACTTTGACAAGAATGGGCTTAGTGAGGACCCTGCCAGTCTGTCCATACCCAGAGTTAAATTCCTTTAGGCAGTTAGTGGGGGAGGTCAAATGTCTGTCAGAGAAAATAATCAAGGTAAAGACACATACTTCAGGGTGGCCAATTTTGATTTCCCACACTGTAATCACAGCAATTGTTTGGGCTTCTTATAGCATCTTGTCTTGGTAGAATTTCAGAATGTTCTAATTGTGGGGAACTGACCAGTTGTCTTTGCACCCTTAGTGAAAAAATCCTAACTTTTTTGCACCCATCTTCCTGCTGGGAAAACTGAATTGCATCCAAGTGCTCTTAAGGGTAGAATAGGGCAGCAGGTGCACACTTAAGCGTCTGAGTGTTCCCTGTGGGTTATGCTCCTGCTGCCCGCCTGCCTGGAGACCAAGAAGAAGGAACAAGGATAAGGAATTGGCCTGGGCTTCAGTCACATTTCTTTTCCTTTTGTACCCTGAGGCCTGCTCTATACCACAGTTCCAGCCCCCTCCCCACTGCCCACCAAGCCCGCTCCTGTGCACCCACGGAAGCCACACACTAGCATACTCACCAGATCCCAAAGCACGCTGCTATGCTCCCGGTGGGGGGTGAGTAAGGGACAAGCGTCAACTCCCCTTGGAGTCAAGCCTCCCAAATAGGAAGGTCTCCAGGTGTCGCTCAGGAGAGTGGAGCCAATGCCTGCCTTGGAGGAGGTCTGCTCTGAGCACGGTACAGATTGGTGCTGGTGATTCTTACCGGTTGTGTGTATGTGCAAGAAAAAAATCAGAGACGCTGCCTGCCTGCTCCCATCTCTCGCGCGCTCTCTCTCGCTCCCTCTCTCTTCTGCTCTCTCCCTCCCTTTGCAAACATCGGATTTAAACCTGCTCAGAATTCAGCACAGAAGAAGGCAGCAGCAGCAGCAGCAGCAGCAGAAGCGGTAGCAAGCCCAGCAGCTGAGACACCGCAGCCTCAAGATGTACCACCCCGCCTGCTGGATCGTCTTTTCCGCGACAACCGCCCTGCTCTTCATCCCAGGTACCGCAGAAGGGGTTTCTCTATTCCCGGGGCGATTTTGAGATGTTAGAGCAGAGGAGGAAGAGGGAAGGAGGAGAGCCCAGGCGAAAGAGAGGGAGTGTGAGATGCATGTGAGGGAAAGAGGTAGGCTTGCTGTGTGCACGCTCACACATCCGCTCACTCGCACGCACGCAGATGCTTGCGGCACGGGCTTCGCTCTGTTCCCGGCAATGCGATGGGTGAGCTGGATTCGAGGTCTGCACCGTGCCGCGAGGCACTGCTGTTTCTGTGAAGGGAACTGACCGGCATTAACCAGTTGTGGTCCCAGGGGTAGGGGAAGAGGAGTTTCAACTCCCAGTCACATATCTTGCTCGCCGCTTACGCTGGGACCTACAGGATAGCTGGGGCATCCGTATTTCTCTCTCAGTCGTGCTCTCTCTTTCTGAATCAGTCCCTATCCCTGCATCTCCCTCTGTCTCTGTTTTTCTCTGTCTCTCTTCCTGCCTCTTTTCTCTCTCTCCTGTCTCCTTCCCCTCTCTCCTCTCTCGCTCCCTTCCTTCAGAACCCTCTCTCCCCTACTCTCTCTGGAGCTCCTTCCTCTCACAGTTTCTTCTCCTTTGCTCCTGCATTTCTTGTCTTAACACAGTCCTTCTACCACCTCTCATCCTTTCTTTATCCTTCCACCAAATGGGCAGATTAAGCCTTTGAAATTCAGAATGCTCTCAGTTTCTCCCTCCTACTCCTCACATTGGAAACGTGAATTTCCCTTGACAGGACTGGGAAGGTTCAGACCCGGGCAGGCTGGGCATCTGGACACACCTGATTCTCTTCAGCACCTTCCCCTCATGTCTAGTGATTTAGGTGTGATCCTACCCGTCGAGGCAGTTGCTTGTCTGGGGAAACAAATCTGCAGCAACACAGGTAAGATGCTGCAATCCTACCAGAATAAGCAGAATGGAAGTGTTGCAAAACCCAACACATTTTAATAGAATTGATAATTGAAACGCCTGTCATTCGCAAGCAGACAGCCGAATGCCTGCAGGCATCCTTCAAACAATGCTGAAGGGACTGGGTTGTGCTTGCCAAGGTTTTAGGCAGCATTAAAGGGTCTGTGGGGTTTCCATACTAAATCCCAACCTACTAAGAATTTTCTTTTTTTCCAAATTGAGATATCGGCATTTGGTTAAACAGTAGCTTAGACCTAAAATCCCATATACATATACACAGGCATAAATACTAAGATTCTTAAACCTTACATATCCTGATACAGGTAAAACACAATTTTACATTTTTATAATCAGAATCACTTGGTTTTTGTTTTTGTTTTTAAGAACATAAAGCTCTAAGTCTTTCTAAGCCAACCAAGTGAAATCAGAAAAGTTAAAGTTTATTGGGGAGAAAGAAGAAGAGAGGACTCGCTAAAAAAAAAAGGAAGAAATTTATCGTATAATGTTTTGTAATGCTTTTAAAAATTATGCATTTTGTAGCAGAGATGTGCTCTGCATGACCATGTTCCCAGCTATCTGTTTTAGGCTGAGAAGTTCAGAGTGGGGGTGCTGTTCTTCCAGATTCAGGCCTGGGAGGGGGTTTCAGCCTGACAGGGCTCAGCGGGGAGGCAGGGCCACAGGGGACCCTCAGTCCCTGCTTCAGCCTGATAGAGGGAGCCAGGTGGGCGCTTTGGGTCCATGGTGTGAGGAGACAAACTTCCTGTGTGTGCACGTCCCTCGACTGAGGGACAGCTCCTGGGCCGCCCAGCACCCAATCTCCCCACTACCACTGTGCTGGAACACAGGTGGGCAGAACAGCCGAGATTAGGACGCCCACCCCAAAGCATCCTGGCTGCGTGCTTGCTCTCCTCACGGCGGGAATCAGAACATCCCATTTCAAAAGGGGAGGGCGGTGAGCCCCCGTCAGCGGAAGCTGCATTGCAGTGCACCCTGAAGGAAGTCAGGAATCGGGTGCTCCCTCCCTCTAGAGGCCCCAGGGCTCCCGAAAACACAGCTGCACTCCACTGCTGACTTTGTTTGCAGGAGAAGCATCCACATGGAAAGTCAGCTGTGTTGCAGGGAATGACCTCAGCCTCCGAGCTTCTCCGGCCCTCACCAGAATGCAGCCTGGTGGGTGACAGGGATGGAAGGGCACCCCTGTGAGCTGAGTGTCACTCTTGCTCTGAGGGTTGCTCTTTATGCTGATCATGCCAGGAACTGGCCTGAGGGATCTCCAGTGGGTGGGAGGAAAAGTTGGTTTTGGGAGGCATATGTGGAGAAGGAAAGCCTAGCTCATGAAGGCTCCTGTGGGAAACGGAACCTGGCTGTACCCAAAGTTCTGATTAGCCGCCGTGGCTTACTTGCGACTTCCCCTTCTTCACTTTTACTTCCTTTATTAGGTTTTTAGACTTTTTTTCTTGGTTTCAAATGATGCTTTTTCTCCCATCAGAGTTAACGCCAGCTCATTAGCCATTTACTTTTCCTGCGTCTAAAGACAGAGGCTAATGTAGTAATGAAGTCCTGACCTGGTTAGGCCTCGATGCCATTTCATTCCGCAGCTTTCTATTTCTTGGTAAAACACAGTTCCAAACCAGAATAATTCTAAGGCTAATGTTGTCACCTGGTGCCTTCCAGGGCGAGACCGATGGTCGTAAATTGCTTTTCTAGGCAGAATCTCTGGGATGGGAAAGACAGTAACAAGTGGAAACTGTAATGAGCCCACACCCTAGATGGGGAGAGGGCCTCGGTTGAGGATTTAATTGTCATGCCGGGGCTTAAGATGTTCCGGAGACCCTGAGCACCAAGGCAGGAACAGAGCTGGGTCTGTGCGGAGAGTTTTTGACCTTGGGTCTGGGGGCTTTGTGGGAAGATGAGGAGATCGGCTAAGCAAGCCCAGAGAAGCAGGAAGAGAAGGCTGCTAGGACATTTGCATCAGAATCACAGGGGGTTGGGGGGCAGATTAAAATGCAAAATCCCTACCCCCATCTCAAAAATATGTATTTTTCACAAGCATCGCAGGTCCTTCTGATGCACTCTAAGCCCACTTTGCCCGTACTTTCAAATCATGTCTGCCCTGCAGCATTCGAGTTGAAACCCATCTTCTGCCTGCCTTTTTTCCTTTAGCTCTGAGAAATGGCAGGCTGGTGGTGGTGTGGGGGAGGAGATGAGGGGGCGTTACTATCTTTAGTGGCCTAGGCTCAGTTCCCAAAGCACCGAGCAGCCCTACGCCATCCTCCTGATGGGAGGATGGGATCTCCAACCTAAAGAGCTTCTTTTCTCAATCTTAGATCATTACCTCCTGCTTGTCCCCTTCTGCTTAGCCCATCCTGCTTGTGTCTTCTTCTGTCCTGTGACTCTGAGCAGGGAAGTTAGCCATGAAGCATCCTCATCTGCCTGGACTGGACTGAGTTATGTCCAGGCACACATCTGTGAGCTTGGATTTACGGCCACAGCCACGTCTCCCATTTCTTGATCAGGCTTTGCCCTATTAGGGTCAGAAAGCCTTGGACTTGGATAGACAATTCCGTGAGGTGTAGCATTCTTCCTTCCTCCGCACACACCTTCCTACAGCTTCTTTCAGGGAAGGGCCCAGACCTTGGGCTCTTCGGGCTGGGATGCTTGGCTTTGGAGTGAGACCCTGGGGGAGGGCTCCTCAGCCAAGTTTCCGTGAATTTTTTCCTCCACCCCTTACTCCCTCACCAGCACAATGCTGAGGAACCTGCTAAGATTGCCTGCTTTGCCTGAGGTATCAAGTAGGAGAATTATTCGCCATTGTGAAAATCCTAGCCCCAGACTCACTACAAAAGAGACATGAACCAGGACTGAGAGTCTGGTTATGATCAAGAACTCATCATCTCTTTGCCAGTCGTAGATTTGTGCCCCTCCCTCCCGCCAGCTAGCCTGTGGCCGATTGATAGACATGTTAATAAGGTCAGACCACATCCTGTCAGCACTCAGCGTTGGCCCAGTGGCAACAGCAGGCTCTGAGAAGGAGACAGGTGTCAGCTGCCCCGTAAAGACTGCTTTTTCAGTAGCCTGGAGCTGGGCAGCGTTGCTCAACCTGAGATTAATCAGAGATCCTGAATGGCTTGAGGTTCCCATGTGTTGCTTCAGTCCTGTCTGCCTCTGTGCTTTCTCTCATTCTTAGCACCCTCTTCCACATTCTGTAGGCTGGAAAATGACAGGAGACTCCTTAAACAGCTGGCACTTGCCTGGGTTTGTTATTTAGCAGCTCTGGGCCTGGGCCTCTCTCGTTAGCCACTGGGACTACACCTCACGGTCACTGCCTCAAACCTGTGTCAGAGCTTCATGCGGCAGAGTGCGCTTACCCTGAGATGGACCTCCACCTCAGCCTCCGAGAGTGCTGTAAACAGAGAACGGAGACTGATTCGGAGCTCTTTGCGGTTCGTTTGGTTGGCTCGAGGTATTCTCTGAGTCAGTCTACCAGGCTGTAGAATGGATTTCAGCGATGGACAGAGAGGCCAAAAATGTGGGTTAGATGATAACATTTAGGTGAACATTTCTGAGTTTTTATCATAAAAATCTCATCCTGATCTCCTAGCAATAGAGCAAAAAGAGAAGTCTCTCCCATAGGATGGGAGAGGGCATTCCTTCTTGTTGGAGGAGGAGGAAGACGGGGTAGGACCATGCCAACTCATATAGATCTTTGTCACAGTGATGAAAACTAGCCGAATACAATCCCCCTGTTTACCTACTCAACGAGAGTTTATATACGTTCTGATTAAACAAAATAAGTACGATATTCTCCTGACTCAAGAAACATAGATCCAGTAAAACAGGAAATTATTCAGCATTTTCCTTCTTTCAAACTCTTGATAAGTTACGCATGCTGACTTTGAGTTTCCTGAGGCTTGGTTTCTCTGCGTGAAAAACTAGGTCAGACCTGGCCCCTTTGGTCTCCCAAAACGTTGCTTTGCAATATTTTTGGTGGGGTGCTATGTACATGGACTTATGCATCAGCCTTGGACAATTGGTACTCTAGGAGCCCTGTCACCTTTGGCCTGTGGGCTATGGCTTTCCTGTCCCTGGCTCATTGGACAGGAGCCCATGGACGGCTGCCAGACGCCTGCCGCTGCCTGGGACTGGGGCTATCAAAGCAAAGCCTAGCCATTGCTGTCAGTGAACTCAAGTGTCAGCCCACAGATGGCCCGTGGCTGCTGACAAGCCAGGCTGTCAGCAGTGGTGGATATTAGCACCTCTGGATGCTGAGTGACACCTTCTAGACACGGGAGGCTGGGCAGGCACTTGGAGGAAGGGGACAAGCTGGCATCACTTTGAGGTGGCTCTGCTCTACTCTTCCACTTCTTCTGATCCTACCAAAGACACCAAGCCCCAGGCCTTGCAGACTTTTGTCCCTCTAGCCTTCTTATCCTGCTGGTGGGAGACTAAGACCTAGACTTTGCTTGTTAACGTGTGAGGCTTTGGTCGCCTCTGCCTTTGCCTGAAGGGTGGGGAGGCAGTAACATAGTCTGTTATACACAGTCTGCATATACATGGATATAATTCCATTTGCTGGATTTCTACACCACTCAACTCTATACCCCAAGATGGTGGTATTTGTAGGGCTTAGGGCAGGATTGAAGGTAACTCTGAGAATGGGCAGGATTGAAGAATTCTGAGAATGGAGCAGAAATAAATCCTACAACCAGAGATAAAACTGAAGACAAATGTGCTTATTATTACCTTCCTGTAAGTGTGCGAATATGCATTCTCTCCTTTCTTCACCTTCCCCACTCATGTCAACACACACACACATATACACATACACATGCTTCCAAGTCAGAGTTTAGCCACCCTCAAAATAATATCCACAACTTCTTAAGGAAAGAAAGTCACTTCCTCTTGACTCTGCCCTTCCAGAACTCCCTGCTATAGCCTCCAAGCCTTGGTGCTCTCTCTGTGGGCATCTATGGCAGCAGGCCTGCCTGCTGCCTATACCACACACAGCCATGGCCATGCATGTGAGTGCTTCCCCCAGCCATGCAGAGACCCTGTGCACATCGTCCTACTTGCCCCGGTGCCCCAGAGCCGGCTCTGGAGGCAAGTCTTACACTTGTTTTCCATCACCTCCCTCCAACCAAGACCCCTTGGTGCTGAGAGGCTGGAGGCTCCCCTGCAGTCACTAGATTAACTTAATTAAATGTTTGCAAAATGCTTTGAGACACCCCTGGGCAATGTGCTGGGTAAGTGCAAAGCATTATTATTATGATGCAGGCATATTCCCTTTAATGAGCAGAGACGCTGTGCTGCGAGACCCCTGGAAAGGCCAAGATGAATCGATGCATTAGGACACAGGCCATTGATTGGTATGGCTGCTTGCATGTTCATGGGAAATGATAAGTGACAGTCAGATGGCACACTGAAATCCAACATGGAGAAAACCAGCATATTTGGCATTTCAATGGACAGAGTCTCTGAAATGGCCTGAGTGGTCATTCTTGAACCTTTATTCCTAGAAAATCTACAAATGCCCTTTTGCCACTCTTGGGAGTTTATTTAGTGGTTATACCAAGAATGATGATGGTCTCGTGCTTTATAATTTACCAAGAGATTGTGAGATAGGCAGGGTAGATGTTGCCCAATTCCAATTTTATCTTCTTCTTTTTTTTTTTTTTGAGGAAGATTAGCCCTGAGCTAACATCCATTGCCAAGTCCTCCTCTTTTTGCTGAGGAAGATTGGCTGTCGGCTAACATCTGTGCCCATCTTCCTCTACTTTACATGGGACGCTGCCACAGTATGGCTTGATAAGTGGTGTGTAGGTCCAGCCCAGGATCTGAACCCATGAACCCTGGGCCACCGAAGTGGAGTGCACAGACTTAACCACTACACTACCAGGTTAGCCCCCCGATTTTATCTTTTCTTTCTTGAAACCCTATGCAGACTCCTGGTTACCTTTATAATAGAGTCCGAAGCACTCAACCCGGTCCATAGGCTATGACCTGGCCCTAATCCCATTTAACCTCATCTCTCTCCTCTCTCTTCTCCCAGCTCCTGACTGTAGTCACTCTGGACTCTCTCAGTTCCTCAAAGGCTTCACCTACGAGGTTACCTGAGCTTGGAAAATTCTGATCCTCCTATGTCGTTTCTGGCTAAACATCCTTTCCATCCTTCAGGGCTCAGCTTAAATTTTGCTTTCCCAGGAGCACATTCTTGATGTTCTAAAGTAGGTTAGGTCTCCCTCCTAATTACACAAGTCCATGATACCAGGTTTCTCTTTCCTAACACTATGAGTCCGTCTATTTTAAAGTAATTTTTTGTTTTATGTCTCTCTTTCCTCCCTAGACCGTGGCCCATAAAGGTAGGGAACACATCCATTTTGTTCTCCAGTGCATCCTCAGTGCCTAGCACAGTGACAGATGTAGAACGAGTGCACAAGAAGTATTTGTTCAATGAATGAGTGAGTGGATGAATAAATGGACAAATGAATGTGTAACCAGCCAAGGTCACACAAATACTAAGTGTCAGTTTATCTATTCTATCATCCTGTTCCACCCCATTGAATCCGCAGAGGCATCTGGGACCCTGGGTCTCAGCCTGCCCGTCAGCTTCCTCATCTGCAGAGTGAGGACAGGGAGGCTTGGAAATGTGGTTTGCTAATGGAAGATGGAAATGTGCAAAGAATACTTATAATGATTGCTCATTCCAGTGTTCATGCTTGTCAATAAACACTAGCTCTGAGCTACCAACCAAACACACATGCAGCAGCTCAGAGCTGGAGCTGCGTGTTTTCAGATCTCACATCTCATGTTGCGACAGACATGCCTGAGAGTGAGAGTCATTCCGTAAACACAGATGTGGGCCCTGATGTGGGCTATTGGCTTAATATAAACCAAAATTACTCAGAAGGTTTAATCAGGGTGTCTGTTGAAGTGACCCCAATTATTTGAAATTTAGAGTCATGCTCATGGTGCCAACAAGTACACACTGTACCAATACAAGGAGGAATCGTGTTGTTCACAAGAAGTGAAAAGTTGGGTTAGGAAGAGGAAAATGCTAACAGCATAGGAGTAAGTGATGCTTGAGCAATTGATACCTAAATGGGTTGATGTTCATATGGAAAAGGTAAAAAGGGGCTCAGAAATTCAAAAGAAACAGAAAATGGGCTTTCTCATCTCTAGTACCTAGTCACTTTTCACAGTGTGGCCTATTTCGGAATTGCTGTTTCATGGCTTTGGGATTCTGCACAGCAGGGATCTTGCCTTATTCATCTCTGAGTGCTCTAAGTACTGAGCATGTTCACTTATTTGATATGTTATTTATTGAGTGATTATTATGTGACAAGCACTGTGCTAGGCACTAGGAATGCAACGTCTGAGCAAAAATTTTTATGGACCCTGCTCTCATGAAGTTTACAGTCAAGTGGGAGGGACGGACATGTGTCAAATAAATACCTATATGGTTGTGAAATCACAACTGAGATAAGGCTATGAAAGGGGAAATGTGTGCTGCTATGATTGCCTATAAGAAGGGCTTTATCTTGCCAGGGAGGCTACAGAAGCCTCTCTTGTGAAAGTGACAATTGAGCTGAGATCTGAAGGATGAAGAGTGAAAATTGTCGGAACCCAAGGGGGAAGGAAAGGGGAAGAGGCAGAGTGAATGGAACATGCAGAGGCCAAGTAGCAGAAAGGATCAGAGGACATTCTCCTATATGGCTGGAGTGTAGAGGAAGGGAGTGTAGTGCAAGATGAGGCAGAGGGCTGGGAACGGGTCAGAAGATGCAAAGAGCCTGTGAAGATCATGTTAATCATTTTGGTCTTTATTCTAGAAGTGATGGAATACCATTGATGTCATTTATGTGGTGGAGAGGAGGATCATGAGTTATATTTTTGAGTCTTGTTCTTGTTGCAGTTTGTAGGATGGATTGGAGGTGAGCAAACATGGAAGGAGTAGGGCAATTGAGAGGCCACTGCAGTAGTTCGAATGAGAAACAGCTGGTGATGGTTGGATTGGAGACATAGATGACTTGAGAGCCTTTACAGGAATGTCATAGATACGCCATATATGTCCAAAGAATCTGAATCTAAAAGTAAACCCTCAATTAGCATTGATAGCCCTTTTGGGAGTGTTGAGAAGAGTATCAGTCCTCAAATTCCTGCTTGCAAGCCATCTCTTTTGGTTTAGGTGTAATCCTTCCCTGGAACAAGGAATAGGTCATTTTTGGAAATTTCAGCATTCCTGGAAGTCTAATAATTTCAGCTCCTTGATATCATCTCAGTGTCTAATGTAGGAGCTTAAAATTGCATCGTTCAACTTCCCAATCCATCAAAAGGATTGCAAAGAGTTCTCGTTGTCTTATCTGCTAGATCCTGCCCATGACTGTTTCCTCCTGGAAGAAACCAGGCATTTTAGAGTTTTGATTGGACTGTATAGTGATTTGTGTGCACCAAGATGCAACCATTTCACAAATATTATTGTGATGATAGAAAGCGTGCAGGCCTACCTCCCCCCGCACCAAGATCAATAGTCTGTATAAATTACATCAATTTATTTAGAAAAGTAAAGGTACCTGGAACTGAAAGGGACCTTGGAGATTGTCTAATCCATTCCTTTTCTTCTACAGATGAGGACAAAGAGGCAAAGGGAGTCTAAGTATCTTATCCAAGGTCACAAAGTCAGTGACTGAACTAACTTTTGAACATAGAGTTTTCAGTAACCTGTGTTCATAGCCTGCCTAGTGTCATTTCAGCATGATGGTAAAGGGCTGAGCTGAACTTTGCCTCCCAGTCTGGGACCCTATTGGAAAATGGACTTGTAACCTTGGCCACTACTTTGTTTTCTTGAAGCTCTCTCATCTTAGTACACAAAGAACATCATGGCACAGGGCAACTCCACAGTATCTTTTACCCAAGGATTAAGATGAAGGGTCAAGAAACAAAAGAGAAGCCTTGTCCTTTTCAGAGGCTTTCTCATACTATGAAAGACCTTTGTAATTGAACTGGGAGATGTCTCAAAATCAATCATTTCTTGATATGCGGAAGGATATACTCAGTGTGGTCCAATATCAAACTCCAGATATTTGTTGACCTGACTTGTTTGGTCTACACGCTGTGAAAGACACCTGCCTTTATCCTCACTATTTTACTATTTTTAACTTATCTGTTTGGGCTTGGCTCTGCACTAAGCTAAAAAGAAAATCCACGCTGAAAATGCCTTAGTTTCTATATTAATGATTCACGTTTAAATGGGGACTTACAGTGTACCAAGCACATCCATGTACATCATCACTATCCTGTATGCTAGTGAGTGGAAGAGCCAAAAGAGCCAGGGCTTTTTACTTCCCCACACCCACATCATCACATTGTCTTCACAATTAACATAGGCATGGGCACAATCAAAACGATAGGTTCAAAAGAGCTGTAGCTAAATGAAGAATGGAAAACAAGAATCAGATGCAAAGACATGCCAGATATAATCAAGGGTGAATGCAATAATGGATAAAAAAGGTAAGATTGCCGAAACATGACAGTGGTGGGGCC
The DNA here is from genome assembly GCF_057802395.1 of Ceratotherium simum simum. NCBI lineage: Eukaryota > Metazoa > Chordata > Mammalia > Perissodactyla > Rhinocerotidae > Ceratotherium > Ceratotherium simum. Next base: position 84,453,684 of record NC_141906.1, on the reverse strand, counting down.
AAGCACCTAGGGGTATTTCTCTTTCTAGGAAGCCAAGCATAAGGAAGCCTTTGGCTTCTCTGAACAAACCATCCTGGTTCTTCTGAACAGCCTAGTGCCAAGGGATTTCCCATACTCCTCAAAGAGAGAAGAATGTTGGAAGAGGGAATGTGGCAGATGGAAATAGCCCATCGGTCTACAGGCTCCAAGAGAAGCTGGAGTTTCCTTGGGACTCCCTTGGCTTTATCCCATAGAGAAGAGAGTGCCCAGTCTTACTTGGCATTGGGGTGGATGCCTCTTTGGGTGAGGCCCAGATGGCACGACTTGGTGAAAACCACTATCAGGATTCTACGTTTTTCCCAATGGGCCCTACGTTCCTTTTGTTTGGGGTAAAGTCTTGGGAGTAAAAGGGCACTGCCTTACAACTGTCACCAGTTTGGCCACCACAATGTCCAGAAAGATTGGACCACTTCTTTATTATGACTCAGACGACTGTTTCTTTCCTTCTTTCACTTAAATTATTTATTTTTACAGTAGACAATTAGTCCTTTTGCCATCACCTGTGGGAAAGCGTGGAAGCACTGACTTAGTAAGCCAAAGACATGGCCTCTGGTTTTGCCTCTGCCCTTTCGGACTGAATGGCCTTGGGCAAGCGGTTCAACCTCTCCCGGACTCTTAATCCTCTTTGCAAAGCAGGAAAGCAGAACAGCTTTAGCTACTTCCCAGGGTGGCAGTAAGGTCATAAGAGATGTACGATAGATGTGCCCTCTTCTGAAGTGCTCTACAGCTCCTGGTTGTCAGGGTGCAACCCAAGTGTGCACCACTTGGGTTGGCCACTTCTGTCTGAGTATTTCTCTCTTTTCCTGTGTCAACCTCCTTACTTCCGATTTTCTCTCTTATTCTGACTGTCATAGGTTTTTGTTATAATTAGCGGTGGAGCACATTCCAAAGTGTTTGTGACATTTGTTTTGGAGTGGGAGGCCCATTTCTGGGAACTCCTGCATTCACTTGCCTAGGCTTGAAGCAATGCATGGTTGGCTTATCTTTTTTCCATGGAGAGTGCTGGTAAGTGGTTTATGTTTCCCCAGCTGAGCTACTCTGGCTCTGCCAAGAACGTGGGCTCTGCTTTTTGGGTTGGGATGAAAGAAATCCAGATGGGGTCGAGAAGAGCTCCACTATGGAGCCTAAAGTCAGGCAAAAAGTGCTCTGCAGCTCTGTGAGTGACAGGCCTGGGCTGATGATGCCTGCCTCCTAAGCTTGCTGTCACTACTGAAAGTAGAATTTCAGGGAGCAGTGTGTAGATGGAGGGAATACTCTTGTGGAAAGTGGAGCCTTCTTTGGCTCTCCTAAACACATACTGGAGAGGGGACTAATTCCTCCCCATATGGGCTGATTATTGAGTCTCTAGAAATTAGATTTCTCTTTGCCCAGGCTCAAGGGGAAACTATACAGTATCACAGGTCCCCACAAACCCATGCAGCCTATGCTGGGCTGAATCCAGAATGAGATCCATTGATTCAGTGGTGTGCTTGGGTGGTAGAAAGAGGGTAATTTCCAGAGTCATGCATCTATCTTGTACCCTGCCCTAATCCAACATGTTCAACTTCTTGGTAGCCGCAAAAAAAGACCCAGCCTAAGTGGAGATGGTGAGCTGGCCCACAGTTCTGAAAAGGGCTCTTGAGACCAATAACATACCAAGCACACTGCACTAGGTAAGAGTCTTTCTGTCTGTGTCACCGAGCTGTCTTCTGAGTAGCTAAAGCCTATAGGCCTTAATCGCAAGTTGGGTCTCTGGAGTAGAGCAGAGCTTGCTTGTACCTTAACCACATACTGAGTCTTTGTCTCATCTGGGGTAGCGTGGGGCATGCTCTAGCTCCCATTTGGAACTAGAACATTTGTTTTTCATCAGATTTTGATATTCATAAAGATCTCTGGGCTTAGCTTTGGATGGGCAGACACTCAGAGACATAGGGTTACACTATTTAGCTTTGGTTTTGAACTGTTAAGATCTCAATTCTCAGCCCGAGTTTCATGCATATGCATCAGAAGCTGTGTTGATGTGGTCAAGTTCCATAGAAATAGTGGATGCCTATTTGGAAGCCAATCAGCCAGGCAGAGCATGAAAGTCAGGTTTGTCTGACACGCACATCAGTTTATATATTAGAGGTACAAGGAAACTGTTGACATTTCCACCAGGTTAGTCTTCCAGAAGCACCATTGAAGTCTATGTTTTTGGGAGATCAGGAACTTTTTTTGGTAGCAAAATCAGATTTTATACTGTGGTTGAAGAGCAGAAGTAATGGAAGAGAGTTCAGGAGGATAGGGGAGAAATCAAAGATACCTTATAGCTTCTTTTCCCTCATAAATGCATCCTACATTCTCTATTACTCTTTATTTTCAGTTCTTCATGACTGTTTTTTCCCGCTGCTTGTTGATGGTGACATCTGGGAGGAGAGTGACTGTGATAGACTTTTCAGTAAAGAGAAAGCTCTTTAGTTTAACCTGTCCTTGTGTTATGACTCCAGATGTTGGCTGTAGGGCTTGGTTAGCCATCAGCAGATCTTTCACTTGGCACTTTATTTTGCTCGAAGAAATGGATACGTAAGAAATATCTTGAATACTCTCTCAAAATTCCTTGAACTTCCCTCCTTTGTATTGCACTGAACAATTGGCGGTGGATGACAGGGTCAGTGTGAAGCCAGAGGGCAAATGTTATAGCTGGAAGGAAAGGAAGAAAGTGGAACTGGGAATGACTGAAAGCTAAAGACAAGGAAGGATAAAGGTAAAGCACCAGGCTACCAGGCAAGAGGGTGCAGGGTCAGAGACAGAGGCAGAGGATGAGCAGCCACCCAGTGAGAAGAGCTGATAATGCAACAGGAAGAACGAAGTCTAAGCCCTGGGGATGTTCCTGCATCAGAGTGGAGTACCTTTTTAGTGCTGAGGTGGTGGATAGAGGCTTTCAGTGACTATCACTCACTGGGGAAGAACCTCTGTGGGCAGACCCCTGTCCAAGGCACCAGCGGGCAAGCCACTCAACTCAGAAACATCAAAACTCCAAGGAGTAAGGGCATCTTGGTGTGTCTAACAACCGTCTGCCTTCCAACCTGCCCCTGCTTATCAACCACCCACTGGCACACATCACTCTCTACCCCTCCTCTTGGTCAATCATTTTTGCTGGTAAGTTAACCACTCCTCCTCTTGGTTCAACTTTTTGGTTTTGTCTAAAGCCCTACAGCTTTGCTTGCAGTTAAATGGGTGGGAGTTGATCCCCTACTCCCTGAAAAAAGTAATCTTTTTTCTTTACAAGGTTGTCTGTCTGTAACATCAGAAGCAGAAACGTCACAGGGCTCCACTTCGGAGTGCTGGAGAAAAGCATTGTTTCCTGGACTTATGGTCTTCCAATTGCTGGAGGTCAGAAATGGGAGAGGATTTAAGAATTCTTTAGTCTTCCTTGTTAGTTTGGTAGATGATGCTCAGCCAGGCAGACATCTCGATTGTTCCCTCCCTGTACACATTCATGGCCACAGGTGCCCCTTTGAAAAAGCTGCTGTAGTTATTCACATACTCAGTTTGGCTAGGAAAATCTTCTGATCCCCAACCTCCCTTCTTCAGAAATACCTTACTCTTGCCTGTGATTCTTCCTCCTGTTCAGTTCTGTCTTCTAGCTGTCCCATCACTGTTTGGACCCTCACGCTGATGGCTTTGCTCAGGAGTTTGCCCAACTCTAATGAGTTTTCTTCTACCTCTCAGATCACTTCCCACAGCTCCAATCTTGCTGCCCATGTTGTTCTATTTGTGTTGTCCAGAACCCTATAGGTTCTGTTGCAGTTAAGTAGGTGGGAGTCTATCCCCCTATCTCTGACCCCAACTGCCCTTTCTCCACCAGAATAGTTCCACCTTCACTTGTTTTATATTGTCACTTTTCACTATTACAAAAAAAAAGAAGTAAGACCCACTGTACTACCAATGGTCTCCGAACTTTTTTGTTTTAAAGCATGTACACACAATGCATTTATTTATGTAGAATATATGTCTATGCATATATGATGACAAAAAGGAGAAGATAAAAATAAATAAGCATAGGAATTCTAATGTTCTTTGCCTTCACATCATTGTAACACTCAGAGCATCCCTGGGGGCAGGCATCACTTTGGAGACCACTGCATTCAGTCATGCCACATCCTTGGGACTAGAATCAAGACAGAAATGTCAAATCATCCTTGGCCGAATGCTTCTAATGGCTCATCTCTGGCTGCTTCTCTCTGGGACTCAGCATGAGGAAGTGTCATTGGCCGCAAATCACTGTGGATATTGTACAATACAGTTGCCATGGCAGACCCCATCTTGGAGCAGCTGTAATGTCCTTCAACAATGCTATCTTTGTTGTAAAAATGAGTAACATGCCAGTGAATACAGATCAGCATCAAGAATATTCTCTTGTTTATTAAAAAAGACCATTGAGGGGAAGTAAATGCAACAGTCTTTGGAAGAAGAACAAGCTAAGGACAGGGACCATCCATCCCAACTGCTCACGATTCTCCATCTTCAGAGTTCTCACTCTTCTCCCTCTGTCCCAGCTCTTCTCCCAGTGTAGAGACACTGAGGTCTTAGCTTTGCTGATTTAGCTTGGAAAGTACCCTTTCCCCTGAGGAAAAATCCAGCTGAGGTAGGGTTAGAATTTTTCAAAAGAGATATTATTAAACCATACTAATGGAGATACACAGAAATGAGTAAAAAAAGGAAAAATTGGAAATAGATACATTTTCCTGAGCATAGTTTTTATAGTTTCTGAAGTGACTGAAGTCTTGTCCCAGCATTGGTGGCAGCTAGGAGAGTGTGTCTCTCAGAGCTTTGCTGCGGGAAGTGTAACTGACCAAGCACCCTAGCCTCTGCTTTCTGAAGTCTAGTGCTGTGCTGGCTTTGAGGCTGTATTTGTCACAGGCTGCTGTCAGCCAATGACTAAGTGAGGGAGAGGTGCTAGTTCAGGTCTGTTCTTGGGAGACACAGTCTCCTCTGATGGGCCGCTTTGACTTGAGGCTCCCTAGGGGCCTTGCCAAACCTTCGTTAGAACTACGCTATGTTCTCTGCTTCCGCCCAACCTTCCTGCCTGCTTCCCTCTCACCCTCACTGGGGATAAGACTGGCACTGCAGTCTGCCGGGTCTGTTGGCCTGCTGCGGTTCCTTCCCCATTTTCTCTCACAGATGTTTCCCCTAATAAATGTCTTACATATTTAGTCCTGTCTTGATGTCTGGTTCTTAGAGGACCCCAGCTAACATGGTGTTGCTGGGCTAACAGTAGGCATGCAAGCCAATGTTTTACTCCACATTTCAATACTTTCTAGTTTTATGTTATGCCATCCCTCTCTGCAAAGTTGAGCTAGGACTTGTGGGCAGCATTATGAGATCTGTGCAATTTTCAATACCAGTAGGAACTGCAGTTTTGGATTCTCCTGGCAGAATCCAGGAGCCCTGGCCCTTAGAGGCCCTACTGTGACCCTTGAGTAAATGAGATATTTTTTTAACATGTGCCTCAAAATTTCTCACCCAGGTTTCTGACTTTTCTGGACTGATCATACTCTTGACATGATCTACATCCTGTTGGAAATCTAACCCACATCTTACATTTATTTATCATTTTTCTGGTTTGTTATCTGGAGCATATTCACTATGTAGTTTGTAAAGCTGCTTCTACCCTTCAGTAATGCTTCAGTTTTTAACTGTTATGGTTTTGTGTTAGCTTCTTGAACTTGATTTTCCTAATGTCCTTATGGCATGACTTTCTTAATGTCGACACTATTGACACTTTAAACAGGGTACTTCTTTGTTGTGGGGGCTGCCCAGTACACTGTAGGCTCTTTAGCAGCATCCCTGACCTCTATCCATCAGATACCAGTAGCACCCCTTGAATTGTGACAACCAAAAATGTCTCTAGACGTAGACAAATGTCTCTTGGGGGACAAAATTGCTCCTGGTTGAGAATCACTGTTCTATGGTTTTAAATGATCAGTATGGTATCCTAGCAACTCCTCTAACTTCTGTCAGTTGTCTTTCTCCCAGCTAATGAAAGATGGCCTTCTCTTCTTATTTCATAGGCCTACTCTTCTGATCTGTTCTGGTTTTGAGTCTGTGAGAAGCTTCTAGTTCTGAGTTTATTTGTTTCACTAAAATATTGGTTTATCCAGAACCTGTAAATCAGGTCATCAATTTGTTGATCTTTGCCAGATGCTCTCTGATGCGTACTTTATAGGAATGGCTAACAAGAGAAACATATTTGATAATAATACTGTTAGGTATAATACTAAGGTTGTTCTCTGGAACAGATCTGAAAAGTCTTAAGCCATAACTACATTATTAATTTAGCTGGACTGACTCTTTCACTGAGCATGCAACTGTTATTAGCCAAACTGTTCCAGCAACTTTTCTGTAAGGCAGACTTAGATTTTAGTCTATTAGCTTGAGGGTAGTCAGAAGTGAGAGTGACAGCCCAGATAAGATTCCTATAGATAAATATCTATAACTAAACTAAAATGCAATCTCTAAAAATTAGTGGGTTATAAATAATAGTGTGGATCTACCTACAATTATGGCAGTAGAATTTTGATATCAATTAAATGTACTGAGCCAATTTGAAAAGAAAGGGGTCTCTTACAATCAAGAAGTGAGAATGGTCCTAAACATTAAAAAGGACTCTTGACTAAAGTTTTTGAGTTACTTAATGAAAAGAAGGAATCTTTGGCAGGGCATTCAGAGTAAATACAGAGTATTCTGTATGTACCCACATTAATTTTAGTAACAGTGAATGTTAAGAGCTCCAGGTGAGGAGGAAGGGAGCAGACGCAGCTGAGCTGGAGTGGAGCTGGCAAAACCAAAGGAGAAATGTCTGACTGATCTCTCTCTCTTCATCCCCTTTGGGGAATAGCCAGTGGGCCAAAGCATCAAGCCCATATTAAAGAAGTCAGTGTCTTAGGGCTCCAAACCCAGGGAGCAGCCAAAATGCATTCCTTGTAAGTAAGTATTGCAGAAAGCATATCTGACAATTAATTGACCTCCTCTGTATCAGTTTCTCATTTGCATGCAAGCCTCTTATGACCCCTGCAGCACTACAGTGTTGCAGTATTGCAAACACTGACAATGTGGGAGCTCTAAGGCCTTGCAGATGCCTAATGATGTGATCCATTTCCACAGTTCTGGGATGTCTTTCTTATGGTCTTGACCAGTCTTGAGACATCTCTTCATCTTGCAGAACAGGCACTCCAATGTTCTGCGCTCCAATTCCCTGTCTGTCGCGGAATCCTTCACAGCCCTAAAGGGGCTTGGTGTGTAAAGACTGACCTTTAGAGATTCTGAATCATACCTTTCTTTCTATATTCGGCTGACTCTGCTGGCCTGATTTCTCTGTTGCTGTGTTGTTGACAACATAATTTTAGAAGCTAAACTGTTAATTTCTGTGATCTAGCTCACTGATTAGGATCTTTTCATGAACCATTATAAATGCCAGATTTGGTTTAGGTAAAAGCTCCTTCACTGTGAAACTTTCATACAGTGATTAATTCTACAAGGTCATTCGTGCAACAGGCATCAGTTGAGCACTTACTCTCTGCTAGGCACTAGTGGCTCAGAATAGTGAGACGGCTAAGCCAAGGTCACTGTCCTTGAGAGCGAAGAACAGTCCTGTAAACACACAATACGTCACCACGTGTATCTCTGCAAATTTTTGCAGAGCCAGTCTTATGAAAGCATAGTGAAGGAAGAAGTTACCTCTCTAGGTTTCATCAGGGAGGATTCTCAGAGGAGGGGACAGTGAGTGGGTTTTAAGGGGTGGAAGATCACCTCATGGAGAAGCCAACCAAGGATTGCATTGTCTGGGGATTGGCTGGGAAGTAGGAGATGAGGGTGAAGTGGTGAGAGAGAGGTGGGGGAATAATCTAAGACATCCTCCAAATTGCAGTGTTGAGAATGTGGCAGGCCTTTGTAATCCAGGCAGCAGTGCTCTTACCACGTTATAGATTTGGTTTGTGTGATTTAAGTGTCAGAAAATGACTGATGGTGCTGGTGAAACCTGAACTTTTTGCAACCCCATGAGTTTCTAAATGTCCATATTATGAATGGAGTCAAAGGTATTAGAAGCTTGTTTTTTTATGTTTTGAGCTTCACACATTATCAGAGAGGCACAGTGCATTTCTCCTCTGATTCTTCTATTTTTTTCCTTCAAGATGGACTTGCAACGTCTAGGTTTATGAGTTCCAGAAAACAAGGCAAATAATGTTAAATGCTCCTATATGCCTTGAAGAGTTTGTTTTAACTGTAGAGTGTGTGCAAATTTCAGAATAAGGGCACATTTAATATCTTACTGAGTTCTTGAAAATGGGTTCACGTGGCTATTGCTCTTTAATTTCATTCATTCAACAAATATGTAGTGAGGACCTGGCCTTGATCGAGCACTGTTCTGCGACTTTGGGATCAATCGGCAAATAAAACAAAGATTCCTGCCCTAAGGAAGCTCATATACTAGTGGGAAAATCAGATAATGGACAATAAACATAGCACACAGGTATATTTTATAGTATGTTAGACGATTGGAAGTAATACGGAGAAAAGAAAAAGTACAGCAGAGAATGGAGCCTGACTGGAAGTCTTGGGGAAGAGAGTCGTGATTTTAGCAGGGCAGTCTGGGTAGGCCTCATTGAGAAGGGCACAACTGAGCAGAGACTTGAGGGAGGTGAGGAAGTTTGCCATGAGGATATCTGAGGGAAAGTGTCCCAGGCAGCAGCAGGACTGGCTAAAAACTCTGTGGTGTGAGTGGAATCCACCTAGTTTATTCAAGGAACAGCAAAGAGGCAAGTGTGACTCAAGTGGAGTAAGCAAATGTGAAGTAGGAGTAGGAGGTGCGGTCAGAGAGGTAATGGGGTCCCAGTTAAATGAGCTTTATATCCTCTGTAAGGGGTTTGGTTTTTACTCTGAGTTAGACGAGGAGCTTTTTCAGATTTTTAAGCAGAATAACATGGAATAACATGACCTTACTTTGTTTACAAGGATCATTCTAGCTCCTGAAGAGTAGAAGCAGGGAGACCAGTTAGGAGGCTATTGTCATAATCCAAGCCAAAAATGACGGTGGCTTGGACCAGGGTGATAGCAGAGGAAACATAGAAGTAGTTCATGGCTATATGTTGAAGGCAGAGGTACCAGGCTGGTAGACTGAATATGGGGTGACAGAGAGTGGATTCAAGGAGGACTCCAAATTTTTTGACCTGAACAATTGGAAGGATAAAGTTGACATCAGCTACAATGGAAATCTATGGGTGGAACAGAGTTTTGGGGAGGAGGGGCCAGGAGTTTATTTTGGACATGTTGAACTTGATATGTCTATCAGACATGTAGGGTATAGGCAGATGGATACGTAATGAGTTTAGAATACATGTATGTGTATGTGGAGGGGAGGTATCTGGGCCAGAGATCCACAATTGGAGTTGTTGGTATATAGATATTTAAAGCCACAAGGCTAAGTGAGATCATAAGGGGAAAGAATACAGAAGAAAAGAGAAGTCCAGACACTAAGCTCCGAGGAGCTTCAACTTTAAAAGAGGTCAAGGAGATAATTAGGTAGAAGCATGAAGAGTTCATCTATAGTAACAGGTAGGTGGGCTGGTACATGGGTCAAGGCAATAACCAATAGTGAGTGACATGCAGGCCTTATTAGGCACAAACTTCTTCATCACATGTCATCCCAAATCACTATAGTATACAACTAAGGGAACACAGATGGCATCATTAAAGCACAGGCCCCATCCGTAATGCTCTCTAAAGTACTTAATGCTAGAGCATGAAGGGAAGCCCAAGACTGGGGAAGGCTGAGTCTATGCCCATAAATGATTAGCATCATAAGGGACCTTAAAATCATTTAAGCCAATCAGCTTGATCTACAAATGGGAGACTCATGTCTCAAAATGAACTGATCTAACCAGGTTCACACAGCAACTTGTGGGATAATTGGGTACAGAAATGAGGTCTAATTATTCCCAGTTCAGGGCACTTCCCTCTCCACCATCTTTTCTCTCATTGAGGGTTTACTACAGATTATACTAGAAAAATAATGTAGTGAAAACCTGAAAGCCTTTCTTCTCAGTCTGGAATGGCAAGACTTTGAACCATAAACACAAACAAGGGGTCTTCCAGGGTGTTGGTCTTTGGCTACTCAAATTTGCCTCTAGATGTGCACTTCCTGCTCAGTGACCAGCCTAGAGCAAGTTGAATGACTGCACAGATGCGTACCTGCAATTTTAGAGATGTCAAATTATAAGTAAACCTTTAGCAGATTTTGCATTTAAGGACTTCTCCTGTAGTTTGGCTGATGTGTCTGATTTGGAAAGTGAATGTGGGCATGAAGTAGACTTCAATAGCCTTTAAGAGGAGGCACCCGAGAGGTGGCGCCTCATACAGAAAAGGCGTTCAGTAGTTACTTATTGAGTAAGTATCTTGATGGGTGACTCTACCTAGTAGAAACATTTTACCTAAGCAGGTTAGCTGGAGAGGAGAGAATCCATGGTGTTGCTGACTTCCCATATACCCTTGGGCACCTCCTTAATCTCTCTGTGACTTCATGTTTCTGCCTAAGAAATATGATTGGAGCTGCTGACTTAGATCAATGGGAGAAGGTTAATTGAGAGTAGTTAGAGAAAGCATTAGAGGATTTCAAGACAATCTCAGTGTAAACACTAAACAGCATTGTCACCACTGCCAAATTGCAGAGAGGAGCCTTGGGTAAGTCTGTCTTGTCCTCCTGATTGGGTGGCAGTGGGGTGACGGCAAGCAATAGGTAGGAAGCCCAGCAAGCCATTGGTAGCCCTCAGCTCTTTCCTTGCTGTTGGGTATGAGCCCAGTTGCATCCGGCACGGAGAGATGAGGCTGCTGACACAGGCAGATGAGATCTGTGGTGCAAAGACACCACAGATCTCTCCACAATTGCTTCCCTTCTTCCCACTCCTCCATGTGATCAGGAGGCTGGGGTCAAACCCTTACTAGGCCAGACAGGATATCACTTACAGCAGCCCCAGGCCCCCAGTTGATTCCTGAGGGTGAACTTGCAGTGTGCGGGGAGGTCAGCTGGGGTCGGGTCTGCTGAGCTTGCAGGCATCTCTGTCCAAGGGCGTGGGGCCCTTTCTAAAACTGCCTCAGCCACTCCTTATGGGAAACTGGAGGCAGAAAGCACCCTGGGTCATCGTGCAGACTGTGGACTCAAAGGCTCAGAGAAAGAAGACGCCAATGTTGAATGGCTTTTGTTGTCAAAGTGTGCTTCCTGGACCAGCAGCATAGAAATGAAGAGTCTTGGGCTCCAGGCCAGGCCTAGCTCACCTCTGTGATTTCAACCAAGATCAAGATCAAATACAGTCTCTTTCAAACAGCCTTTCCTGACCGCTTTACCCAATAAGAACCTCTTTCACTCTGACCTCCCGGAGCAATGGTTCCCAACCTTGGGCGCATGCTGGAACCACCTGGAGGAGCTTTAAAACAACCCAGATGCCTACCCAGTGTCGGACATAAGATATTAGTATTTTTTAAAAGTTCCCCTGGTGTCCTAATATCTAGTGTTGGGAAAAACTGTCCTAAAGCATGCATTATCAGCCCTGACTATTTTGGGATTTAGTGATTTACTCTCTCGATGATCTTGTCTCTATAATCAGAGGGTGAACTACTTGAGGACAGGAATCCTCTCCTCCTGTTCCCCAAGAGTGAGGACACACGGCACCGTGGAAGAAGTGGTAGGAATCAGGACCCCTGAGCTCTCTGTTCTTTTGAGGCGGTGCCTGGCTGTGTGGCCTCGGGTAGATCACTGGACTTTTCTCAGCTTCAAATTCCTTCTCTACAAAAGAAGATTGCACTAGATGATCCTGTAAGGTGACTGCCAGCTCTGATGTTTTGTAATTCTAATGAGCACTTAGAAAATGGGGATTGATTACAGCCAGCCCACTGCCTTGAAGCCTGGTGTTTGACCCATTTTAGTGTGTTGTCACCATCCTCCTGCTCCATGGGAGTAAGACATTGGCATTTTTCACCACCGACGTGTCTTCTCAGCTGGGTGTCAGGCCTTTCATGAGGTCATTTTTACTAAGCCTTATCTTAGTCCATGGTGTTGTTCAGTCTACATTGTAGCAAAGAATCAATGAGGCCCTAAGAATGAGATAGTATGGCAGTAGAAAAAGGTCTTCTCTGTCCTGATTCCCATTCTATGGAGCAAAGGGGAAAATAGGCACAATTATAAAATCAACACTCACAGATTAAAAAAGGGAAATGGGAAAAGATCCATAGTGCAAGGACAAAAAAAAAAAAAAAAATCAGAGAAGTCAGATGCCTGCTGTGTTTGGAGGGAAGGAAGTGGGTGAATGGGGACACTATGGAAACTATAGATTTGAATGGAGACATGTGACCCAGTCCAGGGGAAGGCAGCCACTTCTGAGCCCTGCACAGATGTCATCTTTGGAGGAATGCACAAAGTACATTCTCTTGCCCCCAACTCCAGCACAAAGCACATGGGTTGCACACGCTGATCAAACAGTAACTATTCTATTTTGGGATTCCAGGATAAAGTTTTTCTGCTTATGTGGTTAGGGCAATGCCGTCAGTTGCCTTTTGAAGTTGTCTCTGATTTTATCAGAGATGGCTAGCACTAGCTCATTGTGTCTTTTGCTGGCCAATATTCCCTCCCCATTCCTGTCTTCCCACACAGTTCTCCCAGGATCCTTATCTTAAGCTCATCTGGAATAAAAAAAGTATATTGCTAACCCATCCACGCATTCCTGAGGGGTCATGAAGACAGAGCAGGTGGAGGAACAGAGAGGCAAAGAGAGAAAGACCATCTCTTGCCACAGATTGTGCTGGAAGCTTTGGGTATTAGCAAGCTCATGTCAGTAAAGCCCTCTGAGCCCCCTTGCTCATTACTACTGAGCGTTTTGGAGGCCCTTCTTATGTGCCAAGCTATTTGCAGGCATTTGAGAATCAACCCTCTCACAGCTCTAGTGGAATTCTTTGTTCTACTTTTTAAAACTCAAAAAAAGTAATTCAAGAATTTGTTTTAGAGTTAAGACACGTGGCTTTTAGTCTCTCTTTGCTATGGACTGTGGGAAATTGGGTAAGACATTTTCTTTACTGAGGACTCAGTTATTTTGGATATCAGAAAAGAAGGATAATATCTGCCTTTGTCATACCACAACATTTTAATGTGGGTCCAGGGTGCTATTGATGGAGAGATAATTTAGAAAATGGGAAGAAATTTCATGGTGACATAAGATATTATTATTCTATCATTGTGTTTCCAGCTGAGTTGGAAAGGCTTATTTTGTGTTTGGTAAAAACAACAGTCTTTAATCTCAAGGGGAAGGAAATGGTGCCAACTTCCAATCAATAGGTAGCAGTCCCATGGACCATTCAGGTTTAGTGGGACAGAGCATGGTAGGGTGGGGGAGAAAAGGGAAGGGGGGAATGGTGGTAGTTAGAGTTAATGTCCTTTTTCTAAGAAGGCAAGGAAAGGATTTTGTACTTTCCTTTTAGGGGCATCGGTTCACGTCATTGCTTGTTATGGTCAGTGTCCCTAAGACTAGGGCATTAGGGGCAAATGTCCATTGGTGGGAGCAAGAAACTCAGTAGATGGATAATATGTGACTGGGACCAGATTTCTGGGATCAAGTCCAAGTGCCAATGGAAAATGGGTGTGGGTGAGAGAAACAGTGAAGAGTTAAGGGTCAAAGGGCAGGCAGGGTGAAGTGGCGGAGAATAAACAAATTGGGAGGATGGAGGAGAATGAGCTCATGTGGACAGTAGGAGGTCCTTGGGGTAAGCACTGAGCTTAAATCAGACTGAGTCGTCATCAGAAGCCTTGTCTCTGGAGCCCACACCTGGGCTCTCCGCCTGTAGAAGATCTGCTTTGTGGCCATGGCTCACCCTCTCGAGAAAACAAGGAGCTGACCATGTAAGAATATCCCTGTCCCTGGGCAGGTGCAGTTGTCTCTCTGCCCAAAGAGGCTTCCTGCCCCCTTCTCTCCAGTGGATCATCTTCAAGACAGTATCCTTCTCGAAAGATCACTTCTTTATTCCTTCCTACCTAGAAGTGGAAGTCTTAACAGATACATCAAGAAGTTGATGTTACTTTCCTATTTTCCTAGAGAAGAAATTCAGGGGTTTGTGAGGCCAGGTGCCCTCTCTAAGGTCATGCAACACTGGGCAGTGGAAGAACCTGCAATAGCCTTAGTGCCAAAGCTCTACCATGGCCACCGGAAGCCTGTTGCTCAGTCGCTGTGCCTGTTATATTCATCTTTCCTGTCTCCTTAGGGAGTGTCTCAACCTTTCTTAGTCTGTCACATGTAAGGTCTCTGTTGGCCATTTTTGCTTCTGTATTTTAATGGTTTGGACTAATTTCCACTTTATTTTTGTATTTATTTTAACACAATCACTTATAATGAGGCTAATGACATTTTGTCTCCATGGTGGCGCATTTCAATTTGGTCTCGGAAATGTCAAAGCGATCAAGCAATTTGGTATCACGGAAACACAAAACATGGCAGGGACAATAGATTCCTCTCACCATCATTCCATCTCCCTTGTTATCTGCTAGCTCCTGGGGCCACCCTGTCCCATTTGGCTGCTTCTCAATGCTGGCATGGATGGAGATCAGCAGTAAAACATTGCCAAGACAAAAGGCGAGGGCTCCAACAGACGGACTCTTTCCAGTGAGTGCAGTTAACACAATTAATCAGATCTCAGCACTTGAGCTAAGTTTGTTACGATAGAAGCAGGGTGTTATTTTCCTGGTGGCGTTTTTGTATCGATCCTTGTCCTTCCATCCATCCAAGTGTTTTCTTTTGAGGCTGCCTGCAGTCATCTTTCTCAGCTTTCCAATTCTTTCCCTAAGACAGGGTTGGCAAATATTTTTTGTGAAGTAAATATTTCAGGCTTTGCAAGCCTCATAAGGTCTCTGTCTCATATTCTTCTTCTTCTCTTTTACAATCCTTTAAAAATATAAAAGCAATTCTTAGTTTGTAAACCATGTGAACTCTTAGGCAATCTTGGATTTGGGGGTGTTTAGTGGAAGTGTTTAGAGGTGTTTGGATTGAAGAGTTTCATCTAGTTTCTTTCAGCATGGAAGTTGTTAAAGTACCTATCCTGTATAGCAGAGCCCCAAAGAGTTGGCTTTGCTGGGCTTAGGTGGTAGGTCAGTTCTCTGAGGGTGTAAGTATATATAGCAAGTCTCCACAGAGATTGCTGATCTTCATTTTGTTTTACATGTAGAGTTGAGGAGTTTTCCTCAGGAACCCTGTATTGTCTGAAGCGCCCAGGTAGTGTTAGGTCCGGATTTGGAGCTGGCTCACTCTAGTCTTGCCTCTCTTCCTGCTCTGGCCTTCCCTGCCCAGCACTTCTTTATTGCCAGTCTCCTCTCCACCCTGCCTTGCCCTTTGAAGGAAGGAGATGGATTATCTCTGCAGATGGAGCGAGTGCTGCTTTCTCAGCTCTGAAAGCAGCCACATTTGTCTTCTCTTCAGCACCAAGGCTTGTTTCTTGGGAGCTAATCTTGAGCTGGACATCAGAACAGTGAAGGAGAGAGAGTCGTAGGGTGGCACATTTTCAGGTCAAGTCCGGGAACTCCCAGCACAACCCAGATAGAGCCTGTGTCCCAGGAATGGCCTCCTGCAGGCTTCCATTGGGAAGCTACCCTGTCAATTTCTTTGCCAGCTTTCCCATGTAGTAAGGATACTTTATCTCTATAAAGCAGCAATCAGTGGACAGTATAATATATTTCACTTTTAATAAGGTGTTGCCGGTTGCACACACTCTGTAGAGCAATTAATGTCGAAAGCCACTAAGCAAAGGAGGGAAATGGATCAGAGTGTTCCCAGACTGGAAGGATTTACGGCTGGGTTTGGAGGAGCCGTGGCCACAATGTGGAGGGCGGGGAGGAGTTGTTGACCCGTTGCATTTAAATCCACTGACACCGCTTGTTTTTGAAACTTCTCGAACGCAGGCTCTTGCGTTGTATTATGTTTGTTCCTGGGGCTGAGGGATAGTGATGGTCTTCACAGAGCTCGAAACACAGGTTTAGGAATCCCATAGATCTGAGTTTCAAACTCAACTCTGCCACTTAAAGATGACTCCTAGGCAAACGCATTTCTCTGAAACTCATTTTCCCTATCTATAAAAATGAGATGAGAAAATCATCAGAGAGTTTAGAACATGGAGCCTCTCTGCTGTTCCTAGCCCTCAAATCAGTATGTGTCCTTGCAAATTGTGTCATTCCTGCACCATCCACATTAGTAAGGATGGGAGCCTTTTCAGAAATCAAGTCTAGGCTAGATTAGCCAACTCGTCCCAGTTTGCCGAGAATTGTCCTTGTTTTAAAACTGAAAGCCCTGCACCCTAGGGACCCTCAGTCCCAGGCACACAGGGATGGCTGGTCACCCTTAGTCTAGAAGTATTTCTCCTCTAACAGGTGGTGGGCTCAAGTGTTGCTTCAGCATATAAACCAGGAATTCTGTCCATGCATTTCACTAGACATAAAACACAGGCAACCACAAAGGGGAATAATGGAGATTTTTGGCAGGCTTGGGGACAATTGGTCTAGCACTGAAGTACTTGAGTATCTGGACTAAATGTCAGATGATCTGGCTAAAACGTTCTTAGATTCATTTCCTCCCTGAAGATGATGCTACTTGGATTGAACCTTGGAAGGGAGAAGAGGCATTTGTGTTTCTTTTTTCCTATTTGCTGGTATGTTTTGAGGGTGTGTCCATGGATTAATGCCACACCTATGGAGACACTTCTCCAAATCATGCACAGAGCACCCCTCAATCCAACCTAAGGTGGGTGAGCTCAGGCATGCCCTCAGCACCGTTCCAGGTGGGGACAAAGGAGCGGCCCTTCTCGCCACCCAGGGAGCTTGTACTTGAGTTTGGAGAGAAACTGCAGGGAGCACTTCTCTGGCCTAGGCAGCTGGCTACCCACCCTATGTCTGTCTGAACCTTTTGCAGGGCAGGAGCAAGAGAAGGGAGTGAACTCTAAACCTTCACTCTATGGCATAATTTCCTTCACTTTACAGATTAGGAAATAGACTGAGAGAAAATTAAAGAAAATCTGAAGTCATCTGTTGAGGTAGGGTTCAAACTTAGGTCTTGAGTCTTGAGAGGGCAAAGTGTCTTCACACTTTTTTTTTATGCCACACTTCTGCCAAAAAGTAGTTGTCTTCCATGATCAGATGTACTCTTTGAGCATGGGAGGAGTTTACAAGGGGTGAATCATCTAAGGAGTAGTTGGATGAGGAGGAATGGCTGGATTGGTGAAGAGAAGGGATGGCAGTTAGTTCTTGAGCCTGTGGCTGTGGAAATGACTGAGAAGAGTGGGGCAGGCTGTGCAGAAAGGTAAGGCAGGAATGAGCGTGGTGTGTTAGTGATCAGAAAGAATATCAGGTTGGAATGGAGGGGTGTGAGGGGCAGATGTGAAGAATCTGGGCTAGCGAGGAAGGGGAGCTTCTTCTTGGAGGCCTTGAGTGCCTGGCAGAGGAATTTCTGTTACCAAATTGAAGATTATTCACATGCTTCTGGAAGTATCTCAGTCTCTACCTGGCTCAGGTGGTTTGAAGCTCTACTCCTGCTGTGAAGTAAGCTCCTGTTGCAGTAATTAGGGAGGGAAAGCAGAGAGTAATTCTCCCCAAGTAGTTTCTTGCCAAGCCAATGGGGATAGGGGAAAGTGTGGTCTCATTTGATTTATATTCCAAATCAATCCCATGGGAATTTCTTCTTCTTGTAATAACAAGGCTGGCTTTAAGGAAGTCGGAATATCTTATTTAAAACATTATATTTGTTGGGCACCTACTTCTCTTAAGTTTTGTAGGGGATAGTATACCAATATAAAAGGGTCATGTCATGAGTTAGTTTTGACCACAGAAGCATAAACCAGTGCTGTAGTTAATGTTGTAAGTGTTACTGGGTCCCTGTGTGTGTTTGGACTTCACATGCCGCGTTGCACCAGGAGGAGCTCTCCTAGAAGATCTATAAGAAGGTGAAAGGCCCCCGCCACGTGAGCACATAGGTCGCATGGACCACAGCCAGCCAGATTGGTGAATCTGGCACTTTTCCTTGTTGTTCTGTTCTTTGACCAGATACCTTACTGTGGGCACGGACCTCACTGCAAGTGCACGGTGGGGAGAACTGGGCCTCCTGGCACTTCCAGTCCAGTTTAGTGTCTAGTGGGCCTTGGCACTGGCATTCTTACAGGTTTCTGTTTTCGTCCTTGTCTGCTAAGACTGTCTTGGCTCCAAGTGCCTCTGCTCATGCACCCATGCACTCTTGTGGCCCCAGGCCCCTACCTGGGTCCTGTGTGGGAGCCCCTTGCTGTGCGCTCATCCTTCACAGGCCTCTTAATTGCCTGGGACTTGTCTCCCCTTCCTGCTCAGATCCTCCTCTCTTCTCTCCAGCCTTCTTTCTCAGTTCAGTTAAGTCCTTGTCTCCGAGTTTATTCTCAAAATTAGAAGCTTTCTATTTTCACACCTCAGTAATTGGTGCTATCTGTTGAAAGTAACTCTGGAACTCCAGCCTTCTGAGGTCAGGAAGAGCTGAATTGAATTAAAGGGAGTAGAAATTGGCTAGAAGCAGGAGGAGGACTTGAGCAGTATAATTTCTCTCCTCCAGGTGGCTAGCAGTGTCTGAGGAGGAGCCTGCCTTCGGAGCTGGCCGGTGGGCACCTTGCTTTGTTCCCCTCCCGTGATGGGAGCCCCACAGAGGAGGTGGTGGAAGGGAATCAGACTCCCTGCCTGGTCCTCCCCTTAGCCCAAGGAGTGACACTGGAAACCCAGGAAATACATGCCAGGAAAAAGCATTATGTCAGTGAAATGACATTGGAACTATTAAATATGCAAAACACCCCCTGTTTTAATAGCATAATGGCTGGGAGAGAAGCTGACAGAAGCCAAGAGTCTCCTGGTGACAGCAGCTAAGCAATCCATCCACAACTCATGCCAGGGTGGCAGACACAGTCCCACTGGCCTGGGTAAGGGGAAAGCAGGTCTGGTCCCAATTCATGCTCACAGATGCTGTCTACTGGTACGGAGATGAGAGGAAACAGTGGGTTTTGTTATTTCTCCTTTGGTGTTAATAATTGAATTAATCTTTAGATTTTTAAAAATTATTATTATTTTCTGTTGGTGGTGTTAATAATTTATTTTTGATCTCCTAAAAGATTTGTCAATTATTGGAAAACACTCCTCTACTTCCAGACAGCAGGTGTGTGGCCCTTCTGCTGTGTAAGATATTATTCTCACCCAAATGCATCAGTGGGTCTGCCTCTAGGATAAGGGTGAACTTTGGGTGTGATTCACAAAGAATCTCAGCATCTCAGAATCTCAAAGCATGTGCTTCCTTTGGGGCTGTGGAAAGGTCAAAACAATGAACTTGCGCCATGGCCAAAGGTGTTCCTGCTCCAGCTCCACACACGAAGGGGAGGAAGAGGACCGTTAACATATACACTCATATATGTTTCTTCTGATTAAAAATGTATCACTTGGTGATGGTAGAATATTTAGATAGCATAAGAAAATATGAAAAAAGTAGAAATTATTTTTCTTTCCTGTTCTTAATGCTGATAGAGATTTCCCAGAAGGAAACAGCTTTGAGGCTGCCCTGATTCCTGCTCCCTGCCCGCTCTGCCCCTCCGAATGGTGGTGGTGCTTCTGGAGACCTTTGCCCTCCCTCGCCACCTTCCTTAAAGGCTAGTTTGGTTCCGGTTCAGCAAAAACGTTGGCATCTAGAGGGAGCTGGGTTGCTCTTCCTTCAGTGACTGCAGTGGTGAACAGGGCGGTTAGGGGTCTGAGATCAGACGCTGGTCCTCTCACTTCCTGGCTTGGGATTTGTGGACATGGACAAGTAAGCAAACCTCCCCAGGCCTCAGTCTCCTCACCTGTAAGATGGCAATAACACTACTACGCACCACACAGAGTCCCTGTGAAACTCGAATACTTCATTCCATCGACAGCTCCACCCACAGCAGCTATTCTGTCTCTAAAATTACCACAAGGTTACTCCTCTGTCCTGCCTTTTTCTTACAGGTTTAATTTCTAACACTTAACGTCCTTTTTGCATTTCTTCTTTGGGTCCTCGCTAGTTACTTTTCACCTCCTTCATATCAAGTGGAACATAAAACTAGATGCATGACTCTATTGGACTCTGATTCTGATTGGACTTGCATCCATAATCCTACGTCTGTCTGGCATCTGAAATTCGCTGTACCTGGTCTTTGAATAACTGTTAAGCTTTAGTCAGGTTTGTGTAGATGAGTGAGGAAAAGGACTTACTGTATTCTGAAAGTGAAGTCGTCTTGGGTCCCCAGAGGCTCAGATCACGCGAGGAAGGCTGCTGAGAAGAGGACCTGTGCATTCTTGTGCTTTTGTTCTTGGCGTTGCTCCGGTTCTGATTTTCACTCTTCCTTTGATTCTTCTCGGTCTATCTGCCTGCTTTTCTCTGCCTCAGTCTCTGTCTGCTTTTCTGTCTCTGTCTCTGGCCCTTCTGCATTTGGCTCCAGCATTGTCTCTACTTCACGTCTTCACATGCAGAGGGAGAATTTCAGGTCTTCCTCCCAGGCTTTGAGATGGAGTCAGACAGAGAATGCACGGTAGCTGGGGAGCTGCTCTGAGGAGAGACCCAAGTCCACCCTTGACTCTGAACTGGACCCTCCTGAGCTCCTGTGCCCACTCACGTGTTTGGAATGAGGGAGAGCCGCGGAGTGGCCGAGGCCTGCCTGCCTGCTGCTGGCCCTGCATTCTCTCCTCACCTCTCCCACGGTGCAGAGATGCTCACCGGCCCTGGCCCCTGCACAGCCTGGCCCGAAATTTATACCAGTGCAGCTGATGTTCTCTTTTAAACTGACAAAAGCAGAAGACGGAGATGGGAAAGCCCTCTGAACCCAGAGCCCTGGTCCATGAAAATTACAGGCAGTGTGTAGTGCGCTGTCTCTCGATGTACTTGCAGTGGGGAGATGCTGGTTAATTTCTCAAGACTTAGAGGTGACCCAGGTTTAATAAAGAGGATTAATGGATTTGAGCTAAAGGTCCTGGCTGTTTCAAGCAGATAGTCTCTTCCTTCTAAGACCGTTTGCAGGCTCTTGTTCAGTTCCTTCTCTTTGGGGAAATAGCTCAGGCTGCCTATTTAAGGGGGCCTTCCTCTCCCTTTCCTTCTCAGTGCTAACTAGACTAAGGTAGCCATGCGTTCTGCATACACACTCAACACTGAAAGCGTTAGGACACTCCCTGCTGGGAAGAACAGCAGTAACAACAAGGAAGGACACTCTCCTTCTGCTAGTGGGAGCTGTCACCTTTCTGAAAAGCATTTTGGCAACAAGAATCAAACCCTTAAAAATATTATGTATAGGGGCTGGCCCAGTGGCTTAGCGGTTAAGTGCGCGTGCTCCACTACTGGCGGCCCAGGTTCGGATCCCGGGCGCGCACCGACGTACCACTTGTCTGGCCATGCTGAGGCGGCGTCCCACATACAGCAACTAGAAGGATGTGCAACTATGACATACAACTATCTACTGGGGCTTTGGGGAGAAAAAGGGGGAAAAGGAGGAGGAATGGCAATAGATGTTAGCTTAGGGCTGGTCTTCCTCAGCAAAAAAGAGGTGGATTGGCATGGATGTTAGCTCAGGGCTGATCTTCCTCACACACACACGTAAAAAAATTGTAAAAAAAAAAAGTATTATGTATGCTCTTTCACACAGCAATTCTATTTTCTTGATTTTATCTTATGGACTACTTAAGGATGCCTGCAAAGATGTCCACCCAAGAGATATTTACTTAAAAAAAAAAATGAGGACAAAGAGATGTATAACAATAGAGAATTAGTTAAATATACTAAAGCTATGCAATGGAATAATGGTCATTAAGAAACTATGTTATACAAGTGTTTTTTTGATTTGAATATGTTCATAGATTCTAAAACACTATGTGTAGTTAAACTCATTTTTGTAAAAAGAAAGTATTATGCATGTGCATACAAGTGAGGGAAGTACACCAAAATGACTGAATGATGAAATTCAGAGCGATTTTATTTTGCTATTTGATTTTATTTATCCTCACTTTCTAATTATTTCCACAACTGTATGTCACTTGTGTAATAATGGAGGCAAGAGACCTGAGTGGGATCTACCCAGAGGGTGTCAGGGAGCTCCTCTCCATGTGCCTGCCCAGGGCCCGTGAGGCTCAGGCCGGGCTCCCTCCTGTCCTCTCACTGTCGCCTCTCAGGAGAGTACAGATCGCAGGCTCCTGACAAGTGAAAGGGGGCTCTCTGACCGGCAGAGCTGTGAGCTGCTCAAGGTTGCACTTGTCATAACTTGTCCCAGGTGGCACTTCTGAGAGTATCTAGGGGAGACCTCAGCCTGACCCTCAGATGCTGGACCACCGGGATAGGTGGCCCTTCCCAAAGGGAGCGCAATGTTCATTGAGCCCTGTGGTGGTGCCCACTGCTTCCTGTGGTGTAGTCTCAAGTGTGCTTTTCCTGTCCTGTTTTAAATGACTCCCATATGGGTGACACTGCCATATCCCCAAGGAGTCTGTTATGAGTCTAATAGACTATTCTGCTGTCTAATGGACCTCACCACGAGGACATTTTCCCTCAAGTTTCCATTAGCCACTAAGTGCTTATACATTTCCCCTTAATATTTACTCCAAATTTTTAGTGGGCACTGAATTTAGACTTTTTCGATAGTAATTGCCTGCTTCGATCTTCTCTCTCTCTGATAGTAACATCAGGATTACTTTTTATTTTCCCTTCTGATAGTTTGGCGTCATTGTCTCCATCTTAATTCTTCTGCAATCCTGAGATGTGTTTTAGTCTCTAAGAACTTATCTCTCTATTCATATGGCCATGTCTTATTTTGCCATTAAAAAAAATCTTCTGAGCAGCTTTTTACCGATGATTTTAGCCTCAAATCTTTGATTTTATATGCTAGCTGTTATCAAGGGTAGAAAAAGGGTGAAAAGCTGATTTGGAATGAGAGTTTGTCTCCTAGGGGACTAAGTCCTAGAAGGAAAAAAAAAAGGCAGAATGCACCCATACAAAGCAGGCATTTGTGCAACAGACCCTCTCCCAGAGGACCACAGACCAGCACAGCGGGGAGGTGGCCGCCAGCTGTGCCTGCAGCTCAGCCCGAGGCTGATTCCCAGCTCTGCTGCAGCTCTCTGTGGTCCCCACCACTCCCCTCGTCCCTTCACGTCTGTGGACTCCACAAAACTGGCCAGGCTAGGTTTTTGTTTAGAGCAGGACAGAGAACTTGTGAGATTCACCTGATGTAAAAGCCAGTGTATCCAGAAGTGACGTAGTTTTCCCAAGTAGTCTTTCTGAGGGCTAAATCCTGTGTATGATTCCAGTGCACTGTTTCAAATGCGCTTACCTCACCTGTCCTGCCTGCTCCCGGCAGCTGCGAGTTTTGATCAACATGTCAAGCTCACTGTGCTGTCCCAGAGTGGAAAGGTGTTTTGAGCCAGAAGCACACTAGTCCTGCCCTTTCAGGGTTGTCCCTGATTCGAGTTCCTGATCCTTTCCTTTTCTGGTCCCATTTTCTCTCTGGCATATCTGTTCTTCTAACTGAATTGCAAATGCTCAATGCTTCCCCCTTTTCTGAAATACATCATCCGTTTCTTTATGTGTTGGAAGCAACCCCATCTCTATGGCACTGTGGCCAGACAGAGGTTCTGGTTTGTGGAAGGGGATCCATAAGAATATTTCAGAGCTCACTGTGCTGCCGCAACCTGCCTTGGTCACATTCTGTCTTTCTGGGATTCCTCACATAGCTTACGGATACTTCTCATCTGTTTTCTCTCTCTCCGAATCTTCCCCAATATCCTTAATGAAAACAGAGAGAAGGGATTCCTGGGACAAGGATATATAGACATGACAGGAGAAATTTTGTTTATGGGCAGGACCTAACCTATGACCAGATAGCAGATATTTTCCCAGCCTGTACTCTTCCCAAGAGGCCCATTACAGTGAAATTGATCAAATGAGATGTTTTTCTCTCCTCACCTAGTGTGTAGTGATGCCTTACAAAAATGAGTGGAAAGAGGCACTTTTCACAGCTGAGTGATGCTGAGGGTAAGGTGGTAAAGCGACTAGGATGGGGCAGACACCAGCAAACTTCACACAGGTGGTAAGTAACCCATGAGCCAGCCTAGCATCTAGACTGCTTCTGCACCTTCTCTGCTTCCTTACTCTCTAGCCCTGTAGTCACCAACCTCAAATCCATCCGTCACTGCCCACCCCTCACCATACTCAATGGCCTTTGCTCAACTTTCTTGCAGAATTTCTCTGCAAGACTCTCCATCCATCCATTTAGTCAGTCAGTCAATAAACATTTACTGAACACCTACTTGCTCTGTGTCGGGCACTGTTCTAGGCACTGGGGATTCAGCAAATGCAAGGCAGATAGACATTCTTGCCTTCACAGAGCTTACATTCTAGTGAGAAGAGATAGACAATAAAAAATAAATAAATCACAGGGTATGCTATAAGGGGGTAAAAGCTAGGGAAAAAAATAAAGTTGACAGGGCAGAGGGTGAATGAAGATAGTATTTTAACAAAGATTTAAAGGAGTTGAGACAGGAAGCCATGAAGAGATGTAGGAAGCATGCATGTAGAATCCTGTCTGAAATATTTGAAGGAGCTTCGATGACCAGAAGGAAGCAATCGAGCAAGAAGGACTCCACAGATGTTGGTTTTTATTTTGGTTCAGATGGAAAACAATTGAGATGCAAGGCCACTGGAGTCTTTTTCGCAGAGAGGTTAACAGGATGATCCCGGCTTCTGTGTCGAGAACAGACAGCACAGCTAGAAGGACCACCATCTTTTCTTGGAATTTTTTCTTCTATTGGCTCCAGTGACTGTTCTCTTGAGTCTCACTTTACTTCCCTAATCTTACCTGCCATCCTACCCCCCAATCCCATTTCACCGATTCTTTTCTAAGTTTATTTCTTATACAATATGAGATGCACAAGATGAAATTTTAGGGATATAAAATATTCAAGTATATCAGGGTATAAACACAAAAGGCTCACAACATGATAAAATACTGAACTATTAAAAAGTAGGTCTTTTGGAGTTTTCTAACCATTCATACATGGGTCTGGATGGAAGTCCCAGAACGGTGGGTGCCTGCTGAGATCTGCAACCTCATCTCTCTTCCTTTCCACTCTGACTCTCAGAACTTTCGTCTTGTATGAGTCCTTGGCACAGTGGTGTGCTAGTAACAGCCAGCTTTCTGAAGGAGAGAAAACAAGCCCTTATTCATAATTTCCAAAACTTGGAAGCAACCAAGATGTCCTTCAGTAGGTCAGTGGATAAACAAACCGCAGTACATCCAGACGATGGAATATTATTCAGCGCTAAAAAGAAATGAGCTATGGAGACATGGAAAAACATGGAGGGAAAGTAAATGCATATTACTAAGTGAAAGAAGCCAATCTGAAAAGGCTACATACTGTATGATTCCAACTATATGACGTTCTAGAAAAGGAAAAACTGTAGAGACAGTAAAAAGATCAGTGGTTGCCAGTGTTTGGGTTAGAGGGATGAATAGGCAGAGTACAGAGGATTTTTAGGGCAGTGTAAATACTCTATATGATACTATCATGATGGAAACTTGTCATTATACATTTGTCCAAACCCATAGAATGTACAACACTGGTAGTGACCCCTAAAGTACACTATGGACTTTGGGTGATTATGACATGTTGGGGTAGGTTCCATTGTAACAAATGTAACATTTTGATGAGGGATGTTGATAATGGGAGAGACCATGCATGTGTGAGAGTAGGGAGTACTGTCTGCCCTCCGTATCTGTGGGTTCTACATCCGTACATTCTGCCAGCCGGGGGTCGTGTACTGTCCACGGCTGGGTGAATCTGCAGGTGTGGAAGCTGCAGTTATGGAAGGCTCACTAGTGGACTTGAGCATCTGCAGATTTTGGTATCCTTGGGGGTTCTGAAACCAATCCCCCCCAAATACCAAAGGATGACTGTATTTGGGAAATTTCTGTATCTTCCTCTCAGTTTTGCTATGAACCTAAAACTTTTCTAAAGACATAAAGTCTTTTTGGGGCCTGCATGGTGGTGTAGTCGTTCCTGGGTTTGTATCCCAGGTGCAGACCTACACACTGCTCATCAAGCCATGCTGTGGAGGCATCTGACATACAAAATAGAGGAATATTGGCACAGATGTGAGCTCAGGGACAGTCTTTCTCACCAAAAAAATAAAGAAGTAAAAAAACAAATAAATAAAAACGTTTTTAAAAAAGCCCTTGGAGGTGAACCCGGTGGTGCAGTGGTTGAGTTCGCGCTCTCTGCTTCAGCAGCCTGGGGTTCACAGGTTTGGATCCCGGGTGTGGAGCTATTCACCACTCATCAAGCCATGCTGTGGTGGCACCCCATATACAAAATAGAGGAAGATGGGCATAGATGTTAGCTCAGGGCTAATCTTTCTCAGCAAATAAATTAAACAAATAAAAATAAAAAAGCTGTAGTTTGTAGCGTTTGCTGCTTCCAGGGTATGAAAACCCCAACCATGGCTGATTTCAAGCTACCAATGAATGTGGTATGAGGTACCTAAATCTCCACTAATATGAAAACCACTTCTGCCATCTGCTAAGTTCCCATATATACATAAATTTGTTTCTAGACTTTCACTTTGACACCATTGATCTATTTGTCTATCTCTATGATTGAACCATACTACTTACAAGAACCATGACTTGGTTAGTTTAATAAATATTGTCCCAAACTAACTTCTTATTGATTAATCAAGCACCAATCTCACTGGGATTTTGATGGGATTGCTTTAAATTAACACACACATACACACACACACATTTAGCACCTCTACAATGTTAAGACTTCCCAATAAGACCACATATTAATTCAATAAATATTTATTTAGACTCTATTATGTGCCAGGAACTATCTTTGGCTCAGAGATAGACATGATTGCCAAAGTTCCTGCTCTTACGAAATTTACATTCTGGAGGACGAGGTAGGGAAGACTCATGATGAGCAGGTGAATGAAAGAAAAGTTGAAGACTATTTCAGATGGTGTAAATACTGTGAAGAGAAAAACAGCAGGTTTATAAAATAGAACATGACTAAGAACGAGTCTATTTTGGATTGTATATTCAGGGAATCCTCTATGAGGGAGTGACATTTTAACTGAGGCCTGAACATAAGGAGTCAACTAAGGAAAAATCTGAGAGAAGAGCATTGCAGACAGAGCCAACAACCAGTCAAAGGCCTGAGTTGGGAAGAACCTTGTCAGTTTCAAGAGATCAAAAAAAGATCAGTGAACGTGGCACAAGATGAGGTATTTTCTCAGTGATCAGAGACATAGACAAAGATTAGATCATGTAAGGTTTTATAGACCATGGTAAAAGGTTTGGATATTATTCTAAATACAATACAAAGCCTTTGGAGGGTTTTGAGTGAAGGGGAACGATTTGATTTACAATTTACCTACCCATTCTAGTTTCTATGACAAGAATAAATTACATGTGCTTGGGAGAGAAAGAGAGGCGATGGGAAACTCTTTAGAGAATTGTTGCTGTAATCAGGATGAAAGACGATGGGGCTCTGGATTATGGCAGTAACAGCGGAACTGAGAGGTGCTAATGGATTTCACATGCATTTTGGAGGGCCGGATAGTTTTCTCATGCATTGGCTGTGTGGAGTGAGAAAGGGAAGAATAAGGATTGGCTCTAAAGGCTTCAGGTTTGAGAAACTAATTGAATGGGAAGATCGGAGAGGAGTAGAGTACGTGGGTCCATCTAGAGTTCTTCATGGACTCTGCTTTTACTCTACAATACCATCCAAGCAGAGATGTCACAAAGGAAGTTGGAGTTATGAGTCCTGGGTTCTGGGGAGAGTTCCACTCATGAGAGATACGTGAGAATCATCAGCATATTGTTGTCCATTAAAGCCATTGGTTTGGATGAGATTCCCAGGGAGGAGGCTGATAAGAGAGCTCTAAGGAACTCTCACATAGAGGTTGAGGAAAGGAAGGCTCAGTAAAAGAGGCTATGAAGGAGCAATGATTGAGATAGGAAGAAAAACGTGCCAGTGCGGTTCTGAGCAAGACAAGGAAAGAAATGTTTCAAGATGTAGTTATTGTACAGAATGTTGCTGATAGCCAAGTTTGATGAGTGCACAAAACAGATGCTGCACACCCTTGGAACTTGTAATTGGTGACCTTAATTAGAGGAATTACAATGAAATGATGAGTTCAGAAGCTTGACTGGAGTTGAAGAAAGTATGAGACATAAGGAAATTGAAATACAGTCGATTTTGATTATTTGCAGTAGTTATCTTCTGCCAAATCATCACGAACACTACATTAATGATTATGGAACCATTGCTCCTAGGGGAAATACAGGGTTATGTTCCCGTGAGCCTCTGGTTATTATGTTTTCATCAACTAATCAGTACATAAATGGATGTGTATTTCTGTTTAAAGACACCTTGTTTAATATAAATGGTTGATTCATTAACATTGAACTCATGGGCAACAACAATATAACTCATGCCTGTATGAAGTTTATCTAACAAACATACTTTCTCCGTAAGGCACTTCACAGCTTTCTTGCTCTTAAGGACACTAGAAAGTACCTCAGCACTACGCTTGGGGGTTATTTTAAACAGCAAGATCACCAACGAAAAGCACAAAAATGGAGAAAATGTGGCACTAAATAGATCAAGAGAAAGACACGTTTAGAGTATGAGACCTGAAGCAAGAGGACAGGGCATCATCTTGCTCAACCTCAGCTGGGAATATGCATGTCAGGCGACTTAAATTTTTTGCTGCTCTACACATGCCTATGAATGAGTGTAAAAAAGTGCTGATTTTGGGGTTACAAATAAATTTTAGCAAATAGGCAGGTTTGCATATATAGAATCCGTGAATAATGGGAATCAACTGTACTAACTATAGGCAACTCTTTGGAGATGTTTTGCTGTAAGGTTTGGTGTGGTAATGAAAGTCATTTTATTTTGCTCTTAATAATATGGATGATACTACAGTGTGTTTTTAGGATATGATGACTGATTCTGTACAGAGAGAAACCTGATGATGCAGAGGAGAGGAGAACCATTGAACAAGCCAAGTCTCCAATAAGATGCGAAGAGGTGGAATTGAATCATTAGTGCAGGAGGAGGCTTTGATCTGAGCAGTAACAGTTCATCATGGGCAACTTCCCTATAATTCAGGGCTTTCTTTTTTTAAGTCTTCTTTTTGATAGTTTTAAAAATAGTTTTATATAATTATATAGTTTATATAATTTTTAATAGTTTTATCATATAGTTCTTGTGCATTTCTTATTAAATTAATTTCCAGGTATGTTATAATTTTTGATGTTATTTTGAATGGATTTTCCTTGTAACTGTACTTTATAACTACTTATTGCTGGTATAGAGGACATCTATTGATTTTTGTATATTTCTTTTATATCCTCTCACTTAATTGAACTCTTAGCAAGTTTTATAATTTTTAAATGAGTTGTTTGCCTTTTTACGAAGACAACTATATTGTTTTTAGATAATAATAAATTTATCTTTTCTCCTCTCCCCCCAGTGTTTATTTAAAATCTCTGGATGGATAGTCTTTTCTTGTTCCTAATTTTATGGACTTGACTTCTGTGTTTCAAAATGTAGTATGAGCTTTGCTGCTAGTTTTTCTATAAAACTTTATGAACTTTAGGAAGTTTCCTTTTTTCCTATTTTGCCTAAAGTTTTCATTTTTTTTTTCATTATGAATTGTTGTTACTTTTAACAAAAGCTCCTTTGGCATCTAACAATATTATCACACGATTTTTCCCTCTGTATTTTAATGTAATGACTTGTTGATAGATCTTCTATGGTTGAAATCTGGTATGCCTGGCATGAACTCTGCTTGGATTTGGTGCAACTTTTTAATATGCTGCTGGATTTGATTTTATTACTGTTTTCCATCGTATTATTCAGTAAAATTGATCCAAAATTATTTTGTTTGTTTTCTCTAGCTGGCTTTTGTATCAAGGTGGTTGTAGCCTTATTAAATGGGTGAAGACAATTTTTGATTGTTTTTTCCTTTCATAACCTCTGAAGGTGGTTTTCACTGCCTCTTCTGTGTCCTCAGTCTCCCTTGCTTTCTTTTCTTGGCTCCCTTCTTTGACAGTGTGTCCACTGCCTAACCAAGAACTGGGCTATCATTTCTAGGTGTGCATTTGCCAATCCCTCCTCTCTATCTCAGTTCTCTGAGTTGCCAACTTGTATTTTCAACTGCTGGCTGGATTTTTTTTTCTTTTAATTTAGAACCTTAGGTGTAGAAGATTGAGTCTCTCATTCATGAGACGTTATCGTGATTGGACCATGCATTAAGGCCCCTTTTTTGTTCTATTTATGTAGTTATCCTCATTCCTCACGGCCATCCCCCCACTAAGAACCATTCAAATGCCTTTAATTTGTATCCTTTTAGGCTCTTATGTATCTATTTTTATACTTAACATAACAGTATTGTTACATATTTTATACTGTTTCTTATTTTTTTTCTTTTCAGCACTGTTTTAAAACCCAATAATATTTCTATGTGTTTATCTAACTTGTAACTACTCTTAACTCTCAGCCGAGACATGTCTATCTAATTTTACTTGTATACTATTCCAGGGGTGGACTAGATTGCCTCCAATATAAGTTCTGAGATGAGTATCTTTACACATGTTCCCCTATAGAACATCTCTGTGTGAGAATTCTGTTGGTTTATAGATGAGTGGGATGGATGGCTGCAGGGTGTACATCACTTAATCTGACTGTCTTGCACAGTGGCAGGTTCAGTCTCTACTCCCACGCGCAGTGCAGGGCGGTGTCCCTGTCTCCACTTCCTTCAATAATACTTGGCTTTATCCAACTTTCTAAATCTTGCCAGTGGAACAGGTATAAATTGATATCTCATTTCTGTTTTATTTTGAAAATTTTCAATTACCAATTAATTTAGGTATCTCTTCATATTCTTGTAGCCTTTATGTTTCTACTTCTTTAAATTCCTTATTCAAATTCTTTGCCCATATTTTCTGTTGTGGCTATGGTCTTTTCCTTGTATGCATTTCTCGTATATTCTAAATACTAGTCTTTTGTCAGTTTCAGACACTTCAAATATCTTTTCCTGATCTATCATTCTTTGTCAATTTTATCTATTATGTCCTCTGTTGAAGCAAATTCTTAATTTTGATGTGATCAAATTCATAAATTTTGTGTAACATTTTGGACTTTGGTTTAAGCAATTGTTTTATACCCCCAGGTTGTAAAGGAAGAGAACCTGAAAACCTTCTTCCAACTAACCCTCTCCCTCCATCTCCATGTCATCCTAGATGCCAGGCTGGGGCCAATGCCTCCCCTCCCAACCCCCATGAATGAGCCACTCAAGTTCAAGGCAGGGTCCAGACTCTCTAGGGGTTTCTTATGGATGTTTTTGGTAGTTTTGTTATTGTAACTTTGTAAAACCCATGCTGTCCTCTGTGCTCTATAGTTTCCCCACGGTTGATTTTAGGAGAGGGAGTCAGAAGCCCAAGCGAGCTTGATATTTTGACAAGGAACACCTTGCTGGACATCCTTCACTACACGTCATCTACGACCTCAAACCCAGGACGTCTGGATTCAACATCACATTTCCTCTCAAATGGTCTCCTTCCATGTCACTGACACCATTGTTGGCATTGTCATCATCCCAAGTATCTGTGACTTCTCGCCTCTCTCCACTATTCATATAGATTCGATCAGTTGCGAGGAACTGACAATTCAGCTTTGTGGTGTCCTGTGGTTTTTCAGTTACTGCATTTATTCTGACTCCACTGTCTCCACTGCCAACCTGTACATTTTAATGATTGTTATCTGCTTTACTCTGATCGTGATACCTCTGAGCTCCAAAGGCTCTATTATAGAGACTACTGCACAGACTATACTGTGTAGAGTTCCTTTTGGACAGAACAGACTGCTTTGCATGACACTCCAAGCCTGTTATGTTCTGACCTCAGCCTCTTCCCTCGTCTCCTTCTAGAAATCCTAGTTCTAGTTGGTCTATTTTACTTACCAACTTCAGAGTAGAAGGCCCTCAACACCCAGCCTTCCTTCCTTGTGCTCTTCCCTCCCCTTGGGATATTTAATACCTTACGTTTGTTTTTTTTTGTTGAAAGTTTAGGAACACCATCCTGTATATTATTTCATTTAGCATTCCTTCTTTTTTTCTGTTTCCTATCTCAGCCTGTCAAAATTTCAACTTCTTCTCAAGGCTTAACTTAGACACACCTCCAATACAGCACTCATTGTCATCCTAGCTTAATTTTCATGGGGGACATGATTTTGTGGACTTTTGCTACCAAATAATTCTCATGGATTGCTTGAATGCTTTTCCTTTTCCCTAGCTGAAATTGTAGCCACTGTTACATTATTTTTGTAATTCTGGGAAGAAGGGTACAATGAGACAGACATGGGTTCTAATGCTGGATCTGCCCCTAGAGAGCTGTGTGGCCGTCGGTCAGTAACTTCCGTTCTCTGGGCTTCACTGTTCTCTATTGCAAAATGCTATGACTAGATTCCTGTTCTCTAAGGACTCATTAAGCTCTAAAGTTGTATTTGATTCGTGTAAGCTCTTTTGGGACAGAGGCAGCCTTGTGCATTTTTGCATATAGATGCTGTCCAATAAATGTATCTTGAATTGAATTAGCTTCATGATGAAATTCTGGCCTCAAATTTGTGCTACACTTTCACATCCATATACACTTAATCTCAATAAGGTTGTTTAGCATCAGTGGGCTATATTATATTAGTAATAATCTCAATTCTCCTTGTCACTATGTAGACATAGTCTTGGATAGACTCCCGTGTGTGCCCAGGACCCCCCTCAGTTTGAGGATAAACACTTGCACACTTGATAATGCCAATAAGACAAAACAGTAAGACTTTCTGTTCATACCCTCAGACTAAGCAGTTCATTTAGATCAAAATTACTCAATATTCTCATTCATATTGTACCAGCTATAGGCAGAGCCCTATAGTAGATGCCATTGAGCTTAAAGAGACAAATATAGCATGATCCTCTGTAAGTAGTTTGCAATCAATTTAGGAAGTCAGATATTGATGACACTGGAATAGATACGTAGTAAATACAGGATAGCAAGTGAGTACAAAAATGATTTCAGAGGGAGGAGATCGTGTTTTGAGGAAAAGTGGTCAGCAATAGCTTCCTGGGTGATGTGGGGTTTAATCCAGACCTTGGGGAGAATGATTAGAATTTTACAGTCAGAAAAAGAGACTGAGAGATGCCACCTGAGGGCATAACTGCAAATCTCAGTGGGGGAGCAGTACCCAACCTGGTGACACATAGAGGGCAGGCAAGACTAGCCAGTCAGAAGGCTGCAGGTCACCAAAGGCATTTAGCCACACCACCAGTCAAGTAAGGATGGGACCAAGTACTAGTGACCTCAGAGCTCAGAATAAGTGGAAGGCAGAAGGCAGTGGAGT
This sequence comes from Ceratotherium simum simum, assembly GCF_057802395.1. Lineage (NCBI taxonomy): Eukaryota > Metazoa > Chordata > Mammalia > Perissodactyla > Rhinocerotidae > Ceratotherium > Ceratotherium simum. The sequence continues at coordinate 84,420,158 of NC_141906.1, read as the reverse complement.
ACAGTGGCTTAGAGGGAGGATTCTGGATGCTGCTGCCAGGGTGCAAAGCCTGGTTCTGCCCCTCCTGGGGGTGTGAACAAGGACAAGTTAGGTAACCACATGGAGCTCAGTCTCCTCATCTGTAAAATAAAGATAGTGATAGTAGTATGGACCACACAGGATGTGAGAGGCTGAAGAGAGCTAACCCAAGTCAAGAGATGACCAAGAGATTACAGCCTGGCTCAGAGGAATCACTAAACAAGCTTTGTCTAGCTATAGAAATAAGTGACCAAGACAGAGGTCAAGTGATCAGGATGAGGGAAGGGAAGGAGGATGTACTTGGATACCTGCCTTAAAAATGAAACCACTTTGGGAGCTAAAAGTTTAGTGGGGACCCTGGAATGCTGTGTCTTTGGTCGGGGTTCACAGAGTGAGCATACAGAAATCACATAAGTCAGGAAGACCCCCTTTTGAAACTTTCCCCCTTTTCTTGATCTTGAAGTGACAGGCAACCTGAGCTGGTGCCTTGAATGGTGCCTGGAAGGCAACATTTGGAGTTCTGCAGATGAGAGGGCTGGTGATGGCTTTGAGCAGGGATGAAGCATGGTGGTGGTAAAGTGTAAAGAATACAAATCAGCCATGGGGTGCAATCATTTATGGCCATGTGTGGGCCACTGTGGTGCTAGTCCTGGTTCCCAACATGTAACTCAGGGAATGTGTGAATTGGTTGGGGCCCAAATGGGTGAGTAGCACACTCAGCGGCTTGAGCAGTGGCACGGTCGATCCTGTGACACGTTATTTGAGTCACAAGTAGGATATATTTAGAGTGCTGCTTTCTTAATTCCGAACTCCCTGTGAAGCACTTCAGGGCCTGTTGAGCAGGGACACCTCTGCATACACCAAAGTTTGTGCAGCTGGGGCTCTAGGCTGGGGCTGCGTTTCTGATAATAATGATAACACATAGACAATAGGGATTTCCAGGTTGTTAATTTACCTGGCTTAACTCCCTTTACCTGCCCTGATCATGGCTCAGGCTGAGGTAGCGGGTGAGCCCACCCAAGAATGTTCCTTATGTTTGGTGTAGTGAGTTGACCAACACTGGTGCTCCAAAGGGAACTGACATTTTTTGCAGTGGCCCTGAATGGTCACTGTGCGCAAGAATGCCTGTCGACAATGCAACACCTGGGCCGTGGTCCAAATGTAGACTCAGTGGGGCCGGGTGGAGTTCAGGCATGTGCACGTGTCCCATTCACCCCCAAGGGGTCCAGATGCAGGTGGTCATTGGCCACCTCAGGCACTGATTAATGAGTGCTTACTATGGGCCAAGAGCTGTGGTAAATTCTAAATAAGTTATTTTATTTAATCCTCATGCATCCTTTAAGGTGAGCACTGTTATTATCTCCATTTTACAGATTGGGGGGAAAAAAAAGCAACAGAACAGCCCTGAGGCTTAGATTAAGTGATTTGCTCAAAACAACAGTGCCACAAAGTGGTGGCCTGGGGTCAGTTTAGGAGGGCGGGACTTTTTTCACTTAACTCTACCCCCATGGGTGCCATAGCCCCAGGAGCGTTTATTAGATATCAGGGATCAGAATGAAAAAACGAAAAATGGATACAACGTCAGCTCTGAAGGAATTCAAAATTTAATATCGGAGACCAGGCAGAAGCAAATGTTAAATGAGGAAACGTAATTGAAATGTCAAAATAGTGTATCAAATGGAAACATGGGGAGGAAATTATTTTTTTAGTTTGTCTATAGTTTAGGTTAGTCTCAAGGCCTTTGAAGGAAGTAGATCCTGTACTCCAATTATAGGTCTGTCATTGTCTTATATAACTTCTGGAAGAAAGGTGGCTTGAAAGAAATCAACCAATTTGCAATATGCAAAGATCCCCTTAAGCATTACAGGCAGTCCATTTGGGGTTGGGATATTGAGGCTGCTATGGGCTGTTCCTTCCCCACGTGGCATCACAGACCAACGGCAGGCTCTGAGCACTGAGAACACAGACACACCATGTTCTCCCAAATTGAGGTGGGAAGACCTTGGTGAGATCACTGTGGTCTCCCACTCAAACGTCTTCCTCGCTAACATAGGCCCTGAAACTTTTCTGTGGAGGAAGAAGAGATGGGACTCTGGAGGAAGAGGAGGAAAGAAGAGTCAGTCAAACCAGATGGTGAATGTGGGGAGAGGCAGGGAGGAGGCCGCCTTAGGCAGTTGTTTCCTCCGTCCTCCTGCTTTTCCTCAGAGCCCAGAGTGCTCTCTGGGGGGACTCTGGATTCTGCTCTTTTACCCTGATCTACCCTATCCTAAGCAGATTTACCCCTTTCCCAATAAAAGAGAACCAAAATTAAATCTATAATTATCATTACTAATTCCACTTAATTAGTCACAAGCCAGCAGCCAAATTGGCTTTCTCATAATTATCTGATAAGCAGTAAGCACATCTCATAGATTATAATTAACACTACTTAATTAAAATCTAATATACATATACCCTTTCCTCAAAATAAGTCTAATTGGGTTCATAACAGCAGCAGATAAAAATTCCTCTTTGGTTACCCCTCCATAAGGATTTCAGGTTCCCACTTTCTTTTCTTTCAGTCCCCCCAGAGAAGTGAGGGTGAGTTGCAGATACTTTTGGTGATTTATTCTTTCAGAAAGTCATACATTTTCTCCCCAGGGGACTGAGGAAAGTCTCTAGTCTTTCTTCTTTCTTGAATGGTCTTCCCCAAACTAAGAAACGCGCCCCACAGTGGCTGCACAGCTGATTCCTGCTTTATACCAGGGAAATCTTAGCTCCCAACTTAGATGCCTTCACATTTGTCTTACCGTGGACAGTGTCAAAAAGCTCCTGTCCACACCCCGCCTCAACTGGAAAAAAAAATCCCCATCAAACTTCCACCAAAAATCCTAGTAAAATTTTTGAAAATGAATGGGATTCAAAGGTTTTTTGAAGTTCTAAATGGCTGTCATATGTATTTTTCACCCACTTCCATCTCTGGCTGGGTTGAGGATCACAGGTGTCTGCTGTTATATTCCTGTGGGGTACTGGCTGGGATCAGAAGGCAGGGTATTCAACATCTTGAAAGTGAAAAGACTCTATTCTTCATGAGATTGCTAGCGCCCATTCCTCAGAGACAAGTTCAGAGAATAGGTTAAAGAGGACCAAAGACAGTTGTTATTTCATGTCTTATACGAGCTAGTGCCATGCCAACCAGAAGGCAAAGAGCAATGGCCACCCTTCATGTGCTGAAGACAGAAGAGGGAAAAGAGAGGAAAGTGGGGAAGAACAATATAATACAACAGGAGAAAACTGTCACATGTAAACATCCTTTGACTGGCACAGTGGCAATGCTGTGCTTATAACTGACTTTTCATTTGCAAACCAGCAGGAGATTTATGCATGATAACACTGTGTATTTCCTGACAGCCCTGTTTTGTAGAATTCAGAGCTTTCTGTCAATTGTATCTTATTTGTCTCACTTTCATTAGTGCCTGGTCTAGTGCTAGAAAATGGAAGGAACTCAATCAATGGCTTCTGTGTTAATACTTAGGTGCTAGGTGGTTTTATACTTATATTTCAGAATAGCAAGTGATACCTAGGAGGGTCAGCTGAGTTGTAGCGATTGTAGGAGGACCAGAACCAACTACACTTCCAGGTACTTCTCACTGCTCGCCCTTCTCCATGACACGCATGGTATTAATCATACCAGTGCAAAGTCTGCCCTCCTGCTAGAGTATGTGTTTCATGAAGGAAGACCTGGGCTTGCTTTGTTCACGGCTGTATTCCCCACCATCTCCATACAGTCTAACATGCAATAAATGACCAACATGTTCCTGTTAATGAATAAATGAATGAATCCGATGACTTCTTTCCTACTGAAAAAAAGGGCAAATTCACTACCAATTATTGCTGCACCAGGGAAATATTTGAAATCTGAACTGTGAGATTGATTACATTTTCATTGCTGCTAAATTTCTCCTGTGAAGTCCATTTTGATCAGGAAAAACTAACCACCCCACAGCAATCAGAGGGGGGAAAAGCCTACTTGTAATTTGTCTTGGTATTTCTGCTTTCTGTCTGCTGACTTCTTTCTCTATTACCCCATCAAACCATTTGACCAGTGAGTCAATCTTTAGCAATTTAAACTGGCTTTGGGAAAACAATTAGATGTTGAACTGTTCATCTATTTATAGTCCACCAAGCAGTAGCCATAAATGCCTTGGAAGATGACCCTGTATGTTGAAAATTTCCTCAATAAATGTTTGGCCCAGATGCCATTTTCCTCCTTGTGTCTTGAGTTGCTGTTTACTTTGCCAGATCAGTTGGGTGGTGACAGCTGTGTGAACACAGGGAGACCTCTGTCTGGCTGTAGTTTTGCTGGTGGCCCTTAGAAGGTTTGGAGCCTTTTTGTCTTTCATCCTCTTTCCACTCCCAGGGAGCCACCAGATGCACACAGCTTGCTACTCACCATCCATTGCCTCTGGGAGGGCTCTGCTGCCATCACGCCTCGCTCATCCTTTCCTCCACCCAGCAAGGGCTTTTTTAAAAAAAATTTCAGTATCTTGGCTGAAAGCATTTTCATCCTGTAGGAATGCTCTCAGGGGAGACACTCCATTTATCCTGTTCCTTTTACTGAAGCTGTCTTGGCCACCTAATCCTCCATCCATGCTGGGCTTTCTGTAATACACTGGGTTGAATAAATTATATTTTCAAAGGTTAAGACAGGATTTCAGCAGTCAAGTCTCCTGCTGATGTCTCTGTTATTTTCTGAACCTAAGAAAAAGAGTGAGAGCTGGTGGGTCTATGAAGGGAAGAGATCTCTTCTGCAATGCTGTCACTGGGAAAGTGCTATTAATGTGCAAAAACTCGAATCCTATCTTCTCCTCCATGCTACTGCAATGAGACAGGACCATTTCTGTCTGCTGCTTCTTGCTCTGCAAGTCCCTGAGCATGGGCTGGCCGCTGTGGTTTTGTCTCTCTGCCTGTACCATTTAATGCAAGAGGGAAGAAATGGATGAAAAGAGAAGATGGAGGATAGTAGGAGGAAAAAGGTGAAAAAAGAGCAAGAGAAATAATTAATCTTTTCTCCTGTGGTCTGCGAGATCCAAGGAGCAGCTGTGTGCTGCAAATGCTTTTGCATCCTGTTTGGCTTGAAATATTTGCATTCTGGTGGATGTGGTACAAAGAGGCAAAAAGGGAAAAAAAAAAAGCACACACACAGAAAAACAAAAAACTGTTCTGAAACATCCAGTTGTGTAGCAACAACATTGTTAAGTACCTGCAGTGTCTGCCAACATATTTGTGTCGCAGCGTCAGGGCAGTGAGAGCACAGCTAGTTTCAGGGCTGGGGAGTGAAGGTGGCATGTCCCAGGCATCCTCAGAAACTGTCGGCAACCTCGGTAGATACCTGTGCAACCTGGCAGGCTGGGGTGCCTTGGCAGGAGCATTCCCTGCCCTCTGCCTGCAAGTCCTTCCACAATTCCTCAGCATCCTTTCTCTTTGACATCGTCTCTGAAGGAAGCAGGCACTTGCTGTGCACACTCAAGGCCAGTGCCCCAGCACGTGTGAGATCCCTTACCTTCCTCTCCTCTATTCTCTCTCGCCCCGCTCCCCTGCCATCTGTCCTTTCTTGCAGAGAATGAATCTGAAATACGTGGTTCAGGCCAAGTCTCAGAGGGCAGCCAGAGTGAACTGGGTCCCAGGGTGTTTACAACCTATTGGCTTTTTGAGTTTGATGTCCTGAAAGGAATTTATGGTTGTGTGGATCTGTGACTACTCATGGTGTATTTAGGCTGTACAGGTAGAAAAATCTTTCAATTCTGGAGTTCTCAATAGTGGTGATGTGAGATTAAGATGAAAAACTAAACATAAAGATCATTTCCTCTCCCTCCTCATCCCCACTTCTTCTGTCATCAAATACTATTAATTCAATCTCTCAAATATTCCTGGAGCTTCTCCACTTCTCTCCTTCCCTACTTCCAATATCCTCGTTCAGCTCCTCATCATCCTTGCCTTGTTCAGGTCAACGCAGTCCTAACCCATGTGCCCATAACCATGGGGGAGTGGCCTGCCTACAATGCAAAGCTGAGTGTATCTGTCCTCTGATTGTCATCCTTCAAGGACTCCTGTCTGCCTTCAGGAAAAAATCTAAATTCCAGAGCGCGGTATTTGTGATCTGGCCGCTGCCCACCTTCACAGCCTCATGTATCCCCAGTCTCTCCACCCATCCACCCACAACCACTATAATTGGACTCCTTGTAGATCCCCCCCTGTGTTGCACAGGCTTCTCCCTCTCTTTAAGCTGTCCTTCTGTGCTTCTTCCAGCTCTTCCCTTCAAGACTCTGCCTCTCCAGGAATAATTACTACCTTGCCCCGTGCCCTGAGCCCCAGTCTGGGTTTGAGATGCCTTTTCTCTGCTTCCAAAGCACCCTATAATTTGACCTGTCTTTAAACTTTTTTTAATGGTGATTTTATTTTAAAGAAATAAAAGAAAAAAGAGAAATTCTTGTACTCTGAAACCTCACTAGAAAGCCAAGTGGAGGAATTCCAGTTTAACTTAGTGAAAAATCAAGAAAAAGACAGTTCAATTATTTTCATACAAACTTAAAGTAGCTCCTAACAGTGTTTTCAAGTCAAAATACTCCATGGTCTGTCCTAATGAATAGATAAGACTACTTTGTAATTATTAACATAGATTTGATTTTTATAAGAATGTTTAACTTTTCCTTCATATTTTAACATTATTTTCATGTTATGTACAAGTCAACTTTAGCTTAATTGAAATAATCACAACTTTCTGAATTTGGTTTTCTTTTGAATTCAGGTTGACGTTAATATTTGGTTCTAAGATTCAGAAATATATTTAATACCATATTCATCTTTCAGAAATGAGTTCTTTTCAATGAATCTCTATGAAATGCTTATTATAAAAATGTTGTTACATAAATTCAATTTATATGACCCAAACCTTTAAAAATGATAACACATAAATGCCAAAAAGAGAAATTTGGCATAGATGTGTGTAAAATATTTTGACTCGTTATATTTTTACAAGAGAGGAAAAATTAGAAGGAACTTCGCATGCTCTGATTTTTACTTGGACACAAAAAGTTAAGTCACAGAACATGTATCAATTATTTCTTAATGGGAAGAAGTTGTGTTTCATCTTTACTTGGCTGGAAAAGTCACTCTAATTCCCTTTAATTTCTGACCTTAGTGTTTAATGACATACAGTCTGGAGATAGCCTAGAAGCTAACATATCTGTGAAACTCCTTTAATAAAAAAACAAAACTTTTATTCAATCTATTTAAACTAAAAAAAAAATTTTAAAAACAGTTCACTCATTTCTTTCACCCCTACTCCCTGCCTCTGGCAACCACCAATCTATTCTCTGTATCTCTGAGCTTGGTTTTTTTTTTTTTTTTTTTTAATTCTGCATATAAAGGATATCATATGATATTGGTCTTTCTCTGTCTGACTTATTTCACTTAGCATAATGCCCTCAAGCTCCATCCATTGTGTTGCAAATGGCAAGGTTTCACTCTTTTTTGTGGCTGAACAGTATTCCAGTCCATATATATACCACAATTTCTTTATCCATTCATCCATCAATGGACACTTAGGTTATTTTCATCTCTTGGCTATTGTAAATAATGCTGCAGTGAACATGGGGGTGCATACATCTTTTCGAGCTAATGTTTTTGTTCCCTTTGGCTAAATATCCAGAAGTGGAATTGCTGGATCATATGGTAGCTCTTTTAATTTTTTGAGGAACCTCCATGCTGTTTTCCATAGTGGCTACACCAATTTACCTGTCTTTAGACTTACTACAGTCCAGCATACTTGTCTATTTCTTATTTCTTCTTTTATATTAGAATATAATCTCTTTGAGGATGGCCATGCTTACCTAGAACAGTTGCAGATAAACAGCTGTTGATTAATAAAAACTTTCTGAATTCATAAATGAATGGCATGTTTAGTTGCTCACTTTAGAAGTAGGTGGAGATCTGATAAAATTAGAGAAATGAATAACAGCCTGTGATTTTACAATCTGTGCTAAGTCTGTATTTTCTTATCTGGACGCTGCTCATTTCTAGCAGGCTGTGATATCCTTGGCTTGAACCACATACCATGCACTCTAGTTTAGGCAGGGACTGGCAAACTAAGAGCTCCCAAGGAATATTAAATTAATGTTTACATAAAGAATATAACTGTTTATTTATAATGACAAGACATAAACTAATTTACTTATCAAACAGAAATAGATAAAATAAATAAGAGCAAGTAGAACACAGGAAACAGAATGCAAAAAAGGACGGGGTGGGGTGTATGTACCAAAGAAGTCATAGCTAGTTAGTAGTAGCTTTGCCTTAATCATTTCTAGCTCAGCCTGTTATCAACTATTTTAATCCTTTCCAATTACAAAGATCATATTCCTATTAAAAAGGTACTTTCTAAAATATTGTGCTAAGAATAGTGGACATCTGCTTTGTAAATTTGCAAAGTGTCTCTTCCCTCCTCTTCCGGTTTTCAGTTTCCAGATTGTTCTTAGGAAGCAAGTCTTCCCACCAGCTCAGCCTGTGTAGTGTGAATGCATTGGCTACAAGCCTAGCTCCAGAGATGGGCCAGTGACCCAGTGTGGCCAATTAAAGCATCAGTCCCTTCTCTGAAGTGACCTGTTCAGAAATAAACCTGGGCCCCTTGTTACACATCCCTCAGAGATGCTACACTAAGCAAAACATGCCATGGAAGCAAACACCTGAAGGATCCCCTGTATGAAGTCCAACTCCCCAAAATGTGATGGCCTCAAAAATATCTTCTTTGATTAGGTTAAAAGTGGCATTAGATTAACTAGTGGCATATATATGTATACATTTTTATTTGTTTGTCTTGAGTACTTGTAAGACTAAATAGTGGCCACTGAAAAGAGCCACGGCCCCATGGAGTAACAGTAGGTTCATTCCAGGACTGGGGCATGGAATGTTCAAGGTGATCCTGGAATATCTTGTACGAGAAAGCAAGGAACTGCTCAAAAACTGATGGGAATGTGTTAAAAGTACAGAGGAGGCAACTTGAAGAGAGTCACAATGGCCAAAATGTGGTAAAATTTCAACATCAAAAAGAATAATAATAGTGATGGATTATAATAATATGCTTAAAAACAAAGGTGAAATCCGGAAGGCATCTCTTTACCAACTGAACTTATTGGCATCATCAGTAACAGGACAAACTGACATTTTATATCCCCTGATTTGATGTAATAAGAGGTCACAATATCAACTATGTAGTATTCTTGGTTAAAAATGTTTAACCTAAATCTAATCACGAGAAAAAAATCATATAAATTTAAATTGTGGGACAATCTACAAAATAACTGGCCTGAACTCTTTAAAATGCCAATATTATGAAAGATTAAAAAGAAAAGGCAGTGGACGGTCCTTGATTAATAGAGTTTTTGGAGATATATAAACTAAATACAATGCATGATCTTTGATTGGATTTTGGATCAAACGAAGGGAAAAGCTATATAAGACATTATTGGGAGAACTGAAAAATTAAATATGAGCCATAGATTAGAAAACGTTCTTGTATCAAGTAAACTTTCTTGAGACTTATCAGGGTGCTGTTAGGAGACACTGTAGTATTCGGGGTAAATTTTAACCACAGTGTCTGCAGTGTACTTTCAAATGGTTTGGTGGGGGACAGAGGGAGGAGGGGGGTGGAGAAAGCAGGCACATGTGGCAAAATGTTAATAATTGGTGAATGTGAGTGAAACATAAATGAATCTCCATTATAACATTCTTTAAATTATTTTGTAGGTTTGAGATTTTTCAAAATAAAAAATTGAGGGGGAAAAAAAAAAAAGAAGAGAAGAGAAATACTCCTGGGCCCAAACCAGTTTTATGAGACTTAGTTCTGAGCCTTGTATGGAACAGTGGGAAGATTATGCATATATACCCCCAAGCAACTCTCTTTCCTCTTAGACTCTCCTCTGATTTTGTTTTCCTTTGTTCTCTGTATCTTTTTGCAGTGACAAAATATGAAGTAACCTTGTTTACCAACCAACTCCTTTTCCTTGTCACCCCCTAAGTACATGAATCAGCAATCCAACTTTTAAAGGGGTTCAAATTATTTAAAACCATGGATAACTCTCAAGTCAGCAAGCCTCTAGTTAGCATCACAGTTTTACAATAAGAATGGATCAACATTTTCTCAGGGACTTTGATGCTGCTGAAGAAAGCTAGCATCCTTTTATCAAACACACACAATGGGCTTTGTTTTCCATGGAGGACAGCTCCTGATCCTCAGGTCTCCATATATGGATTGATTTAAAATTTGAGACTGGGTTAGGTTTCTGTATTGTTGTTCTCTGCTATCAACCTTCCTGGACCCCCTCTTCTTCCTGGGGTGAAGGTTGTCTATTAAAAGAAGGCCAAAGTCAAGATCTAGAGGTGGTCTAGATAAGACTCATCTTCCCTGAGGACAACCCAGCCTCTTTGAGCTCCCGGAATGGACCAGAGGGAGAGACAGTCTCTGGCACAGAGAAAGCACCGCCTTTATGGTTCTTTGGCCCTTGGTTAATTTTTGGGCCATTTGTGTGTGGCAAGGTGGGGTGGGGGCTAAGGATGGGCAGGAAGGGTGGTGGCAGGCAGTGCTTCTGGCCCAAGTAGTAGGATCAGGTCAATATCTCCACACCCAGGGGAGGATACTGTCAATCACTGCAGGGTCTGCTCACAGATATTTCAGCCAATCTTGGACTTTCATTTGCCAGAAACACTGGAGGATCTATCCTCACAGATGAGAAAAATAAAAGGATTCCTTCCAGTAGGAAGACAAAATATAATTGCCCCAGGCTCTTTCTGGATGGATACTGGGTCTATTTGGGGCTCTGCTGGCAGTCTCATCATTAATACTCAGCAAGATATTCTTGCCCTGAGAGTACTCCCCACCCTCCAAAAACAGTGCTAGGCAGAGAAGCATGGCAAGGCTCTAGACCTAAGGTTGGGGTTTGGCCAACCTGGGTCACATCGTTATGGCAGGAAGAGTGATATGGTTCATGGTGGAGAGAAAACCTGTTGTCTACCTTTGCCCAAGCGGCAATGACTCTCTAAAATGTTCTTCCCTAAATAGTGCCTTGTGCCTGACGTGGGCCGTGTAAGTAGCGTTGCTTCCTCCAAAAGACATGGCCCATTCCCTCCTATTTCTTTGTAATCATGAGTAGATAATGGAGGGAAATTGGGTTTCTATTGAAAAGGCCACATTGTGCCATTCAAAGTTTCACCAAGCAAAGACTTGGCTTGGCTTCTGGCATTTGCAGAGGATTTGAGGATTAGTGTTAAGTGTTGTGTGCAGAAAAGAAAAGCGACTAAAAGACCCTCATCTTTGAAAGCAAGTGTGTTAAAAGGGTTCACTTGTCTTCTTGCCAGTAGCAAAAACAAATCAAACTTAACTTCCATTCTCACTTCCGTCCTCAATCCAGACCCTCAAGCCATATGCTTGGTCTGCTGCTAGAGCTTTCTGCTCTCAAAATCACCTGCATCTATGTCCATATTCTTAAAATAACCTGTTTGATCTTAGCCCACCTTCAAGGCACCCATGACCTCTTTCCATTTTACTACTCTCTCTTCTCGAGATCTTTCTGGCATAAACTTTCTGTTTCAGCTCCAGTAGTATATAAAATACGCTATGATACTCTTTCACTCATTTCATTCCATTTTCTCTCTCTTTTTTAAATCACGTTTCAAAATTCAAAAGGCAGAGAAGAGACGTGAAATATCTGTGAAACGTCCTTCTTCCATCCCTATGCCCAGACAACCAGTTCCCCTTTCCCAAGGCAGTCAATGTCATCAGTTCTTTAGTATGCTTCCAAAAATCTCCTATACACATACAAGCAAATACTCTCTCCATCTCTGTCTCTCTTTCTCTCTCACACACACACAAATGGTATCATATACTACACCCAATTCTGTATCTTGGGCTTTTACCTAACAGCATTTTTCAAAATCATTCCATCTCAATATAATGAGCTTCTTCACTCTTTTTTACATATCCCTTTGCTTGTTTCTCCCTTCCATTCTTTTGTTTCTTTGAAATCTTTCTTTCAAATTCTGACTTCAATGCTATACGTCTTTTGGGAAGACTTCTTTAGTCACTCCAACCTCCAGTGATCTCTCCCAATGCTGAGCTATAGATTGTTTATTTGTTTTCTGAACGTTCTTCATATTGCTAGCTGTCTTTAATGTGTTTGAGTCAGAGCTGCCCAGATAGACTGTGGTGTCCTTAAGAACAGGGGCCATGTCTTCTCCTGCTTTGTAACTCCTACAGTGATTCAGCATCTATTAGAGGGCCTTGTCCATAGTAGGGATACAGTTAGTTTGTTGATTTGATGGACAGCTCAGAACTTACCAACTCTCTGCCTTGTCAGAGTCTGTGTCAGAGACCAGATTTGCTTGCATTGACCTTGAATGATCTTCCAGCCAAGAAAACCTTCTCAAGCATCTCTGGGAATGCAAATGTGCCCTTGTCCTGGGTCAGGCATAAAGAGTATCTTTTCCATGCTTGTTTTCCTCAACAGTCATTTGTTCTTTCCATTCTTTCCTCCAAAAGTCAGCCAATGGGTAGAGTCTGCCAAAACACAAAGTGCAGAACAGAGATCAGCTCTCTTGGTCAGATGTGCTCAGGATCATGCACTTAAAGATGACTAACAAAATCATGGCACTCTGTTAGATCTCCAGAAATTCTGCTGCTGGTTGGGCCTGCAGAGACAAGGGAAAGGAGGGATATCACACTTTGTCGACTTACTCACCTGCCCTCATTCCAAGTGACATCTGCCAGACTGTCTGGGGCCAGCTGTGTGTGCGAGCATCAACCACAGGGATTGAGGAAGCTATGTTGCTTTTCCACAGTCTGGTCAGCTCCTCTCTGGGAAATTTCTCCACTGTGAGATTGTCCCCAGATTAAGTAAATAATTTCACGTTAGTCTAATTCTAATAGACTCATTAGTTCAGTCTTGGAGCTTATTCTCAAGGGAGTGATGATCAAAAGCTGTGAAGAGTGTTTCTTTTGTGAGAAAAACATGTTGTTTTCTCTCAAATGGGTAATCCTAACTTGGCTTCTGAGATTAAAAAAAAAGTCCTCCAGGTGCCGGCTGGGTGGCGTAGCAGTTAATTGTGCGTGCTCCACTGCGGCGGCTCCGGGTTCGGATCCCAGGTGCGCACTGATGCACTGCTTGTCAAGCCATGCTGTGGCGGCGTCCCATATAAAGTAGAGGAAGATGGGCATGGATGTTAGCCCAGGGCCAATCTTCCTCAGCAAAAAGAGGAGGATTGGCAGATGTTAGCTCAGGGCTGGTCTTCCTCACAAAAACAAACAAAAAACCCCTCCAGTTTCTTGGAATTTCATGGGTCTCAGTCCATATGCACAGAGTCAACACACTCTGATGAAGGCTTGTTGTTGCTGCTCTGGGATTGCAGGACTGCTAGAGTAAATCCAGTCTCAGCATGAAACACTTTATTACAGTGTAATTTAGGAAGACTAATGTACACAAAAAGATGGCTAGTATAAGACAATACTGTCTGCCACAGATAGTATTTTAATCGTTTAGAGGGTAGGAGACATTATTGTGGACTGAAATGGTTCAGAAAAAGTTTCACTGAGGTATTGGATTTGAAAGATCCCTTAAGATTGAATAGGATTTTATGAAAGAAGAAGAAAGGAGGGAAGAGTAGATGGAACACATGTGCAAAGCAAGATCCCTGAAGGCCTGGGATTTTATCATGTAACAGCAAGGGGGGCAGTTGAGGTATAGGGGACCCTTTGTCTTAGGGGTTATGATATTGACAAGCTTCAAAAGGCAATTAGGTTCAGACTGAGAAGTGTGAAGGTCAAATTCAGAATTGCCGATTCTTCCTGAAAGCAATGAAGAACTCCTGAAGGGTTTGTTGTGAGGAGAGAAAAGGTTTGAAGTGATTGTTAAGGAAAAGTGAAGAGATGGCAGTACCTAGAACGAATTGAAGTGGGCTGAGGCTGGAGTAGGGTGAAGCAGGAGAGAAAAGAAGTGAGTTAAGAGACATTTGCATTAGTTATTTCTGGTGGTGTGTGAACAATGCAGAGGAGGTATTAGGATACAAATATTTCTGAGAGAAATAGCACTTATTTCGTAATTCATACCTTGGCATGCATGAGTTGATTAGAGTCTTTACTGAGAGAGGAAGTGCAACCAGCCGACCTGCTGGTCTGGCCAGGGTAGGTCAACACCTCTGGATCTGGGGTCAGACTGGGCCTTCCGCTCCCGGGTGCCCACCCCGCCTCTTGTCCCACAGAATGCTCATGATGTGCGTTTCTAGTTATCAATAATTACTGTTTTCCCATAGCATCCTCTGCCCTTACCTGGACAGCAGCTCCTGAACACATTGTACTGATTACCTACACCCTCACCTCCACCCAAAATGTGGGGCTGCAGAGGATTTCAAAAGGTAGAGAAAGGGGTTGGGGGAAAAATGAGCAGAGCATTTGTGAAGTGTTCACATGAACACTTGTCAAGAAGCCTTCTTCTCCTGGATATCTCAGTGGAACCCATTATCTCTGGGGGCCATGCTGCCTGGAAGGGCTCTAGGCAAGACAAGATTTTGTATTCTAATCCCATTTGCTTTGGACATTTTTCCCCAGAGCTCCACTGTCACTTGTAAGTCTGGTTCTGGGAGCCCACCAGAGGCACTTGTCCAGCTCTGAGTGGACCTGGGGCCCTGCAGCCAGTGCTGCCACAGATTAAATCCTTGAAGGCTTGGGCAGCAGATCTCTAGTGGCATGTGCCCTGGGAAGGTCTGAGTGTACTGGAAACGATGGGAGAATTGCCATTGCTGCCTTGAACAGTCTTCCTCACAGTACTCACCCTCCACTTTCTGTAAGCAAGATCCTATTTTCTCCTGTAGGAAAGGAATCATGGAGGCAGAGGTCTTGGAAACAGGTAGATTTAGCCTATAGATGGGATCTCCCACAGCACAGTGCTGTGCTTTGACTCTCCCATGGGACTCTCCCGGGGGAGAGAGTGGGAGCAAGGATCACATGAAGTCTTAAACATTGCCAGCTATGGAAGGCAAGGGAAAACCCCTTGAGTTTTGTCATTTCTTTTAAAACTTTTACTTCATTTCAAACTACTACACTAAAATTTGCAGCCAGCTCTTGTCACCCTAAGGTGTCATTTATTAAGAGCATCTACTGTGTGCCAGGTGCCAGGCGTCTTACATGAGATATTGTTTGCCATTCCTGCTGTAGAGGTAAAAGAATTGCGGCACTGCTGGGTCAAATTGCCAAGTTCACAGAGGTGGTAAGTGGCTGAGGGGAGGAGACTTCAGAACTATTATTATAGAAACAAGTAATCTATTATCACATAAACAAAGCCTCCACTCTTTCGCCTCTACCACACTGTTTCCCAAGGTTCAGACATTAGACTGATTTATTACACTGAATTTGCTATTGTCTTTTTCTGGCTTGGAGAGTGAGGGGAAGCACTGAACAACTAGCCAATGAAGTAGGCACCATGGATTAATAGTGTAGCAGGAAAAGGCTGAGAAGTCAGAGAGCTTGGCTTATGCACCAGCCCTGCCATTTAGGACACAGGGCACTAGGCAGAGTACTTGCCTTTTCCTTAGTTTGGTGAAATGAGAATGACCACTTGACCCACAGGTGTGTAGTAAATATTGCTCAAATAAGACGTCTGAAGCACCTGTCATGGGGGGAAAGTGGAGGTACTCAATAATTCTTAGTTTTCTCTCTGGTCTTTTTCTTTGATTTTTTGAGGATTTTCTTCCCCTTTTTAAAAGTAATATTAATCCAGTGCTCTGAGCCATTGTAGGTGTTCAACATATAACTACCAAAAAAATGAATAACTTCTTGTTTTTGTTAGTGCCGTCTCATTGATTCCAACTCCTAGTAACCTTGTGGACAGCCGAGCAGAACCCTGCCTGGTCGTTTTGCTCCACGCTCTCAACTTCGGCCGCTGTATCAGACAATGCTCCCCTGCTATTCACAGGGTTTTCATGGCCAATTTTTTCAGAAGTGGGTGGCCAGGTCCTTCTTGTTAGTCTCTTATTCTGTTGGCTTGTTGTGTGTGTGCTCCACTGAAATCTGTCCACCATGGGTGACCCTGCTGGTGTTTGGAATACCGATGGCAGAGCTTTCAGCATCACAGCAAAAAGCAGCCACCATAGTATGACAACTGACATATGGGAGGTGTGGTTCCCTGACCAGGAAATGAAGCCAGGCCATGGCGATGAGAGCACCGAATCTTAACCGCTAGACCACCAAGGCTGGCTTAATGAATGACTATAAATATACACATATATGTAATTACATTCAACTTGCTTGAGAACATTTTTTGAGACTTTTGTGACATGCTCAGAGATCTGAGAATACAGATAGGGATGGGGAAGTGATTTGTGAAACCAGGTGTAAACATCCTGAAGGGTGCCTGGCAAATCCATGAAAAATTCCATCCATATCATGAATTCCATCATATTTTGCACTTGAAAAGGAGGAGCAAGGATAAAAATATAAGTTCTCTAAGGGCAGGGATCCTGTGTGCATGATGCCCAACTTTGGGCCTGGCAATGTGGTGGGGGGAAGCCCCTTTCTTGGAGGTGTACCTTTTAGTATCCCCAGTGCTCTCAAACCTCATCAGGCACAGCACTGGGTTAATTCCAGGTTCACAGATGTTCTGCTGCACAACAGATGTGAAAAAACAGCTTCCTGAAATAAATTTTTGGGGGATAGGGGAAAATAGCAGTAGATGACTTTTTCTTTTTTTTGAGCACCAAACTAAATATAGATACCTATTTAAAAAAAAAAAACACTAATAGAGAATATGCCAGAAGTGTCTGAAGCAGTGGGTTTCCATTTTCTGTAGGCTATCTGGGCTGAAATGTTCCCTTGGGAGGCTTGATGTCGTCTGTCTGAGCTGTTAGACATCAGCTGTGATATCCCATCTTCTCCGTTCCTCCTCGTCCCTGCCTTTTTGTCGCCAAAGTTAGTGAATCTGAAGTATTAGTGCATTACAATGGAAATTCATCTAAGTTTATCATTATATATGAAAAAATATGTTTTTGTACATATTCCAAAGTAAAAAAAAATGTGGCTAGTATTCATACTACAAGGATGACTTAAAATTCCTTGACCTGTTATTGAATGTTCTCATAGTTTAATCCCAAACTATCTTGTCGGCTTTATTTCCCATTCTTCCCAAGAATGGCCTTTTGCTTCAACAACATTGGCTACCTTCTCTCCTTATTTTGTGCCTCCACTGACCTCCTGTTCACAAACCCTACCCATTTTCTAAGGTCCTGGTTCAGGGTCTACTTCTTCCAGCAGAGGTCAACATAATCACAATGACCTCACCTTCCCTGAATGTAAATTTAGCCTGTACCAGTTGCTTAGCCTGTACCAATTTCTATACCAATTACTTGTCCTGAATGGTCTTGTGACTTCTCTTTTATTTTAGTCTCAGATTACATTGTCGTTTAAGCTTTTAAGTATTTGTCTTGTCTTCTAGCAGATTTCTCTGTTATAACTTTTGTCCCCTGCTCCTTCCTTCCAACACACAAAGCAGAATACTTTACATGTCAAAAAGTTTATGTTACATACTTCTTGGTCCCCTGTAGTGATGCCATTGTTGATAGATGAAGAGGGAGAGGCAGGGTTGCCTGACTTTTCTCTCTGAGATGCAGTGATTGATTGAACTGAATAATATGTACAGTTATGATTCAGATACCCCAAGTTTGAAATCAAATCCAACAAACATTTTATTTTGCAAGGCACTGTAGATGAACAATTGACTAAGACATATTTTTAATTTCTGGAAACATTTATACTTGAACTCAGGAAATAGATGTGCACATTCATAACAAAAAAGTAAGACAAAGAGAGTGAATATGACAATATGATACCTGCCACGTGCTGAGTTCGTCTCCATATTTTTCATAGATTATCTCCTTAATCTTCTCAGTATTTCTGTGAGGTAGATGATATTATTTCCATTTTACAGTTGAGGAAACTGAAGTTCTACGAGGCTACATAATCTGCTCAACGTCAACCAAGAAATGGAAGAACCAGGATTTGAATTTCCAACTGACTTCAGAGCCCAGACTCTAAACCACCAAGTTTACTCCCTCTCAGATATTCCATCATGAAACTTAACAATATTATAAAATATATATGCTTATTGACTTAGGACAATGTGAGCTCCACAAAGTCAGGAAGCTTACTGTTGTAACCCTAGCTCCTGGAACAGTGCCCAACATAGAGTTGATGCTCAGTTGCTCAGAAAGTATTTCTTGGACAAATGAACTAAAAATCTTCCACACATATAGTGGAGACAGAATAATGGTGTCCCAAAGATGTCTAAATCCGAATTCCTGGAACCTGTGAATAAATTACCTTACATGGCAAAAGGAACTTTACAAATGTGATTAAGTTAAGAATCATGAGATGGGGACATTATCCTGGATTACTTGGTAGGCACAATGTAATTATAAGCATCCTTATGAGAGGGAGGCAGGAGCATCAAAGTCAGTAGTAGGAGATGTGAGGACAGAAGCAAGAGGTTGGAGTGATCGGAGGAAGGGGCCGTGAGCTTAGGAATGCACGCAGCCTGTAGAAACTAGAAAAGGCAAGGAAACAGATTCTTTCCTGCAGCCTCTAGAAGGAATTAAATTCTGCTGACCTTGATTTTAGTCACCTGTCCTCTTGAATTGTAAAGGAAAAAATTTGTGTTATTTAAGCCACCACATTTGTGGTAATTTGTTACAGCAGCAATATGAAACTAATAAATATATCCTGTTCATTCTAGCCTTTGCTCTGTCTTGCCACCATCCACACTTCACTGTCAGAGCAGCAGCCTTGACACCTGCAGTGCCTGTGAAGAGCCAGTAGGGCTGAGGCCAGGAGTCTGAGAATCAAGGCTTGCCTTATCCTTGCCTCAGTGCTCTCATTCAACCGAATGTCAAGTCCTCCTACACGTGTCTCTCAGAGTACTCATCTCCATTGCCATCTCACCATCTTAGTTTATGCCACTTTCATCTTTCACTTAGATTTCTGAAAACATCCTAACAGATCTCCCTGTCCCCAGTCTTCGTGGTAAAATCTGTTCTCTGCTTATATCACCCCCAGCCACACTGACCTTCTCTCTGTTTCACACAGACTTCCTGCTCTTGGGCCTTTCTTCCCACATTCTGTCTTTCTTGCCATAAACACCTTGACTCATTTCTCCGCCATTTGAAAAGATTCTAACTCTTCTCCCATGCTTCAGGCTTCAGCTTAAATATCACTTTTAAAGGGAAGCCTTCTCCAAATCCCCCCACATCAAATTAGGGTCCCCTGCCACGTGGTCCCATAGCACCCATGTTTCTGCTTCCACAGCTGTCATATTTTCTTAGAATTGATTATTTTGTCTATTTTTTCTTGTTAGACTGTAAGCTCTATCTTGCTTACCAGTGTATTCCACAGATTAGAACATTGCCTGACATTCACTGAATATTTGTTAAAAGAAAGAATAAATAAATGCGTGGGTGAAGGGATATAGAAATGGATATGGACTACTTTAAGATAATAAGTAGAAAATGGGAAGGTTGAAGCTCTTGGTGGATGCCTTTGAATAGTTTGAATGTTGGATTTTACTTTATTCTAGGAATAGTAGAGAACAGTTTTAGGTGTTTAGGAAGGTGAGGGACATGACAAAGTTGATGACTCTGCTAAATGAACCTGCAGTTTGAGGGCATGAAGGGTTGGAGTTAGGAGTTCATTTTAGCAGACAATCTAGTCAGGAGGCTACAACACCTCCTGGGAATCTGCACCATGATGTTGAAACCAGGAATGGAACCACAGGATAGATATGATTTCAGGGGGAAAAAGAATTAATAGAACATAAAGACATGTAGAATGTAGAGATGTTGAGGAAGACATGGCCCAGTTCAACTTCCTACCACCACCCTACCTTTTGGAAGCCTCCTTTGGACGTTTGGGTATCCTACATCCTTTCATGTAATTTGTATAATTTTTATAGTCCAAACTATATAGCTGATCATTTAATTTTTCTTACTTTTTTTGGAGGATAGAGATCCAAGGTCTATAATACTTCTTTTCCCATCTCCCTCATCTGCCAAATTCTAAGTACTTTGTTGGGCACATAGTAGGGTATTCAATATACACTAATTGATTTAACATGTTTATTGAGAGAGCTAGAATTCAGCACTGACACTTGTGCCCTCTATAGAGATAACATCTGTAAAGCTTTACTTTAAAATTTATTTAACTAATTGATATTTTAATAATAATATTCAGTGTTGTGAGGTGGAGTTCTTACACTGTTGGTAGAAGTATAAATAGTAAAACCTTTTGGAAGTGTAATATGTATCAAAAAACTTTAAAATAATGCTTTAAAAATTTGTAACTATTCTTACTGTGGTAAAATATACATAACATAAACTTTACCATTTTAACCATTTTAAGTGTATATTTCAGTGGCATTAAATACATTCACATTGTTGTGCAATCATCACCACTATCCATCTCCAGCACTTTTACTATGTTCCCAAACTGAAACTCTGTACCCATTAAACAATAATTTCCCATTTCTCCTTTCCCTTGTCCCTGGCAATCACCATTTTACTTTCTGTCTCATGAATATGGCTACTTTAGATATTCCATATAAGTGGAACCATATAGCATTTGTCTTTTTGTGACTGGCTTATTTCACTTAGCATGATGTCCTCAAGGTTCATCCATGTTGTAGCATGTGGCAAAATTTCCTTCCTTTTTAAGGATGACTAATATTCCATTATTATATTATTCCAATATACCACATGTTGTTAATCCATTCATCCATCTATGGACACTTGGATTGCTTCTACATTCTGGCTATTGTGAATAATGCTGCTATGAACATGGGTATAAACGCATTTCCCTAATGATTAGTGATGTTGAACATCTATTCATGTGTGCGTTGGCCACTTGCAGCTCTTTGGAGAAATATCTATCCAAGTCATTTGACCGTTTTTTAAATTGGGTTGTCTGTTTTTTTGGTTGTTGAGTTGTAGGGGTTCTCGGTATATTCTATATCTTAGCCCATTATCAGACATATGATTTGCAAATATTTTCTCCCATTCTGTAGGTTACGTTTTCACTCTGTTGAAAGTTTCTAATTTTGATGATGAAGCTCAATTTATCTATTATTTCTTTTGTTGCCTATACTTTTTGTGTCATATCCAAGAAAAAATTGCCAAATCCAATATCATGAAGATTTTCCTGTTTTCTTCCAAGAATTTTATAGTTTTAGCTCTTACATTTAGATCTCTGATCCATGTTGAGTTAATTTTTGTGTATGGTGTAATGTAAGCATTCAATTTCATTTTTTTGCATGCGAATATCCACTTTTCTCAAACCGTTTATTGAAAAGATTGTCTTTTCCCCATTGAATGATCTTGGTACCCTTGTCAAAAATCATTCACAGTATGTGTGAAGGTTGATTTCTGGGCTCTCTATTCTATTACATTGGTCTATATGTCTGTCTTTATGCAAGTCTCACACAGTTTTGATTACTGTAACTTTGTAGTAAGTTTTGATATTAAGAAGTGTAAGACCTCCACCTTTGTTCTTCTTTTTCAAGGTTGTGTTGGTTATTCAGGATCCCTTGAGTTTCCATTTGAATTTTAGGATGGATTTCTCTATTTCTACAAAACAAATCATTGAGATTTTGATAAAGATTGTATCAAATCTGTAGATTGCTCAATGTAGTGTTGACATTTTAACAATATAAATCTTCCAATCCGTGAACATGAGATATTTTTCCATTTACTTGTGTCTTTAATTTCTTTCAGCAACATTTTGTAGTTTCCAGTGTACAAATCTTTTACCTCCTTGGTTAAATTTATTCCTAAGTATTTTTTTTCTGTTTTATACTGTTGTAAATGGAATTGTTTTCTTACTTTTCTTTTCAGATTATTCATTGCTAAAGTATAGAAATGCAACTAATTTTTGCATGTTGATTTTGTATCCTATAACTTTACTGACTTCATTTATTAGTTCTAATACTGTTTGTGTGTGTGTGTGTGTGTGTGTGTGTGTGTGTGAAATCTTTAGGGTTTTCTACGTATAAGATCATGTCGTCTGTGAACAAAGATAATTTTACTTCTTTTAGAATTTGAATGTCTTTTATTTCTTTTTCTTTCCCAATTTGCTCTGACTCTTACGTTTAGTACTATGCTGAATAGAAGTGGTGAAAGTGGGCATCCTTTTCTTGTTCTTGATCTTAAAGGAAAAGTTTTCAGTCTTTCACTGTGGAGTACGACTTTAGCACTGGGTTTCTCATAAATGGCCTTCCTTATGTTGAGGCAGTTTCCTTCTAGCTTGTTGAGTATTTTTATCATGAAAAGCTGTTAAATTTTGTCAAATGATTTTTATTCATCAATTGAGATGAGCATGTGTCCCCCCCCCTTCATTCTATTAATTGTGGTATGTTACGTTGATTGGTTTTCATATATTGACCCACTCTTGTATTCCAGGAATAAATCCTACTATGTCATAGTGTAACAACATGGTTAATATGCTATTGAATTCTGTTTGCTAGTATTTTATTGATGATTTTTGCATCAATATTGGTAAGGGATATTGGTCTATAGTTTTCTTTTCTTGTGGTATCTTTCTCTGGCTTTGTTATCAGGGTAATACTGGCCACATAGAATGAGTTAGGAAGCATTCCCTCCTCTTCTACTTTTTGGAAGAGTTTTAGGAGGATTGGTGTTAATCCTTCTTTAAGTGTTTGGGAAAATTCCAGTGAAGCCATCTGGTCCTGGGCTTTTCTTTGTTGGGAGCTTTTTGATTACTGATTCAATCTCCTTACTTGTTATAGGTCTATTCAGATTTTTTATTTTTTTATGATTCAGTTTTAATAGGTTGTGTATATCTAGGAATTTGTCCCTTTCATCTAGGTTATCCAATATGTTGGCATATAATTGTTCATAGTGTTCTCTTATAATTCTCTCTTGTAAGTTCTCTAGTTCCTTATTGTTGTTACATCTTAAGTGAGTCTTTTGTAGACAGCATATAGTTGGATACTATTTTTTTTAATGCATTCTGCCAATCTGTGTCTTTTGATTGAGCAGTTTAATTTGTTTACATTTAAAATAATTACTTATAGGGAAACACTTACTTTTGCCATTTTGTTATTTGTTTTCTGTATGTTTTAAAGGTTTTTTTTTCTCTTATTTCCTTTATTACTGTTTTCCATTGTGTTTGGTTGGATCTTTTTTTATAGTGACACATTTTGATCGCTTTCTCATTTCCTTTCGTATATATTCTATATATTTTCTCTTTGTGGTTACCAAGGGGATTGCATATAACATCCTAGAGTTATGACTATTGTTAAATTGACAATTTCAATCACATACAAAAACTCTACTCTTATAGTTCTTCCCCCCGCCCACTTTGTCATAAATTACATCTTTATATATTGTGTATACATTAAAATAGATTTATAACTTTTTTTATGCTTTTACCTTTTATCTTAAATAATAATTAAAGGTAGAATTATAAACCAAAATTAAAAAGACACTATTTTTCAAATATTGTCCATGTATTTACTGGAGAACTTTATATTTTCATATTGTTTTCAGTTACTGTCTTGTGTCCTTTCATTTCAACTTGAAGAACTCCCTTTAGTATTTCTTCTGGGGCAAGTGTAGTGGTAATGAAATCCCTCTGCTATTGTTTGCCTGTTAATGTCTCAATTTCTCTCTCATTTTTGAAGCAGTTCTTCTGGGTATAGAATTCTCAGTTTTGTATATTTTTGCTTTCAGTTCTTTAAATATATCATCCCATTTCCTCCGGCCTGTGAGGTTTCCGTTGGGAAATCCACTATAGTCTATTGCGGATCACTTGTACATCATAAGTCACCTTTCTCTTGCTTTTTACAAGATTCTCTTTATGTCATTGTCTTTTGACAGTTTGATTATAATGTGTCTTGGTGTGGGTCTCTTTGGGTCTATCCTACTTAGATTCCTTTTTGTATTTGTATATCCATGTATTTCCTCAAATTTGGGAATTTTGCAGCCATTATTTCTTCAACTAATCTCTTTGTTCCTTTCTCTCTCTCTTTTCTTTTTGGAACTCCTGTAATACATGTATTGGTCCACTTAATGGTGTCTCATAAGTCTTTTAAATTCTGTTCACTTTTCTCCATTCTCTTTTCCTTTTTTTTTTTTAGACTCCATAATTTCAAATGACCTGTCTTTAAGTTCATCGATTCTTTCTTCCACCTATTCAAGTCTGAAGTTGAACCTTTCTAGTGCATTTTTCAATTTGGTTATTTTATTTTTAAGCCCCAGAATTTTCATGGGGTTTTGTGGGGGTATAATTTTTATTTGTTGATATTCTCATTTTACTCATATATTATTTTCCTGGTTTCCTTTAGGCTTTGTCCATATTTTCCTTCAGCTCTTTAAGTGTGCAGCCATTTGTGACAACATGGATGGACATTGAGGGCATGATGCAAAGTGAAATCAGTCAGAGGGAGAAGGTCAAATACTGTATGATTTCCTTCATTAAGTAGTAGATAATAACAACAATAAACAAACACATAGGGACAGAGATTGGACTGGTGGTTACCAGAGGGGAAGGGGGGAGGGAGGAGGGTGAAAGGGATAATTGGGTACATGTGTGTGGTGATGGGTTGTAATTAGTATTTTGGTGGTGAACATGATGTAATCTATGCAGAAATAGAAGTACAATGATGTACACCTGAAATTTTTACAATGTTATAAACCAATGTTACTGCAATAAACAAAAAATTAAAAAAAAAAAAAAAAAGTGTGTGCATAACAGTTGTTTTAAAGTCTTTGTCTAGTAAGTTCAATGCTTGTGTTTCTTCAGGGATAGTTTTTGGAGACCATTTTGTTTCTTCAATTAGGCCATGTTTCCTGTGTCTTTATATGCTTTGTAATCTTTTATTGAAAATTAGACATTTGATAACACAGCTACCTTCTTAATCTTTGCAAACTGGCATGGGAAACTGTCGCTAATTTGTGGGCCTCTGAGCATTGGGATCAGCCTAGGGTGAAAGCTTAAGGTGTTCTAACGTCTTTTTGGGACCTGTGTGAGTTTTTTTTTTTATTTCCCCGAAATAAATGGTGACTTTTAAGTATCTTAATTTCTCGGGCCGGCGCCATGGCTTAGCGGTTAAGTGCGTGCACTCCACTGCTGGTGGCCTGGGTTTGGATCCCGGGTGCGCACCAACACACCACTTCTCTGGCCATGCTGAGGCTGCGTCCCACATACAGCAACTAGGAGGATGTGCAGCTATGACATACAACTATCTTCTGGGGCTTTGGGGGAATAAATAAATAAATAAATAAATAAAATTTAAAAAAAGACAAAAAAACCAAAAAAAACACCAAGATCTAAGTATCTTAATTTCTCAAATAGTCTCACTCCAGTTTCTTCTGAGGCCTTAGATATTTTATCATGTTTCTCTGCCTTTAATCTCTTGCCCCCAGGTGTCTGCAGGTCTCTAGGCCCCTGTTATTTTTTACCTACTGCAGCACCTGCCATTGCCTTCCATGGCTTCCACCAGCCTGAGATCCAAACTATGTCACCAGTTTTTATCTGAGCAAGTCAGGCAGGGTAAAAATCAGTCTCTTGGACAGCCAACACACAGGGTAGAACATTGTAATTATGTTCTACTCTGCTTCTTCCAGACCCAGTAAGGAAACCAGGAATTGGGCTACTTCTTCCCAACTGTACCACACTAGGGAAGGGGTGATACAAAGGCAGGTAAAAATACCGTAAAATTTCCCACCATTTGATTGTGGCTTTTTCTTGATTGGGCATTTACTTGATTGCTAGAGATCTTGACTAGTTTCTAGAGAATGTATAAAGTTATTTTAGTTAGTCTATAGTTTTTTTTTTTTTTAATTTTAAGTGGGGGAATGAGGGCACAAAGCTTTGTAGTCCATCAGCACTCCTGTAAGGCACTTTTGCAAAGCATTATTATTCATTATTTTGGTATTATTTTTTCCAATTATGTGCACGTTTACTACTGTTTTCCTGGAATAGTTAGAAGGGGAAACAGCACTGAGAGCAAACTGGAGAATTATTTTAAACAACTGTACAGAGAGGAAATGGGTTTTGTGACACCGTTAAATTGTACCATGTACATGCCTGCCAAAAACCTAACTGGAGTTTGATTTTCGTAAATGAGAACCTTTACCAGACGTGAAGGAAACCCCCAAATTGCATCTAGTATATGACCCAGAAGTGGAATATGGTGGAAGCACAAGATTGAGGTTGGGGCTTCTGGAAACTAGATAGCCTTTCAGGAGAAAGCTGGTTTTAGATAAAGAATAAAAGAGTTCACACTACCCTCTTTTGATATTTCCTGTTCTAAGAAGACTAATACCATATTCAGGGTGGGCTGGTAGCTATATGAGACACCGCATTTTAAGATCTGCATTGACAAGAATATATTATTCCAAACTTTTAAAAATCAGTAGTAAATTTTCTTTATATCTTTGTGAGAAAAGAGGGTTTTTCAGCTTAGTGAAGGAGGCAAGACAAGCTTGGGGTTTTTATTAATGAGCATTGGCTTTAGGACTGTGTCTGTGAAGTCACGTGAGAACATAGTTAGTAATGCAAACTTCCAAAGATGAAAATAAATAATCTTGGTGAAAAAAAAAAGGTAGATCTCATACTTGTTTTCTCCCTCTCTCTAAATAAGTGATGAGAAAAATTGAAACCTGGGCCAGCCTGGTGGCACAGCGGTTAAGTGCGTGCGCTCTGCTTCGGCGGCCTGGGGTGTGCAGGTTCAGATCCCAGGTGTGCACTGACACACCACTTGTCAAGCCATGCTGAGGCGGCGTCCCAAATAAAGTAGAGGAAGATGGGCACAGATGTTAGTGCAGGGCCAATCTTCCTCAGCAAAAAGAGGAGGATTGGCATCGGATGTTAGCTCAGGGCTGGTAGTCCTCACAAAAAAAAAAAAAAAAAAAATTTAAACCCTTAAGGGCCATTCATTCTTTTTTATCCAATTCTGGACCATTCTGTCTCTCTTTTTTGTCATCAAAGACATTGATAATTGACAAGTGACATCTTTGCCATTGAGATGTGTTTTTCTCAGTCCAGTCAAGATAAATGAATGTTTGACCTATTCTTAATGTTCTCCAAAGAGATCGCGATATAGCTTCTCTAAAATAAATAATCTCAGGGCCAGCCTCATGGTGTAGTGGTTGGGTTTGCTCATTCCACTTCAGGGGCTCAGGGTTCGCCAGTTTGGATCCTGGGTGTGGACGTGCTCATCGCTCATCAAGCCATGCTGAGGTGGCGTCCCACATAGAAGAACTAGAATGACAGCTAGGATATACAACTATGTACTGGGGATTTGGGGAATAAAAAGAAAAAGAGGAAGATTGGTAACAGAGGTTAGCTCAGGGCCCATCTTCCCGCCCCCAAAAAATAAAAAAGTAAATAATCTCTTCCATCACATTTATAGTCAGAATACTAGTGTTTTGCTTTCTTTCCCTTTATACTTTTTTCTTTTTTTCTATCCTCTCAAATTAAATTAATAATAATTGATCAGAATCTTATTTAAGACAATTTTAATATATTAGAAAATAATTGACTTCTACCCTAGGCTTCTATTCACCCAGCTAAATAGTTCCAAAACTCTTTAACCTTTTCCAGCATACAGTCAATTCTCGATAAATACTGATTCCATTTTCCAATATTCTAAGCACTTTTGACTGGGAGAAAACTGAATGACGTGCCTGTGTTTGACTATATTTGTTTTGTTGCTAACCTAAGATTATGGATCCCTTTAGGGTGGAAACCATCCATGCCTTTTAAAATCTCTCACAAACAACAGCGCAGGGCTAGGAACACAATATCCTGCCACTGATGGGCCTAATGGATTAACTCTACATTTTTAGTAATTCATATCTGAGACATGGTATCAATGAACATGTTCAAGATGAATTTTTAGAACCCATAGGCAATTAAGATAGAAATGGAATAAAACTTAATTTCCAAAGCTCTGCACCTTTGATTACCCTGGTAACTAGTGAGGCTTAATTTGGCTCTTCCAGTATAAACTCCTAAAATCCTAAGGAGAATTGCCAACTCTTAGGATTCCTGCTTTGGGAATGCAGTTGGATTAGATGGCCTCTAAAGTTCCTTCCAAGTCTAAGATTATGTGATTCTGTGAAACCACAGTGGACATCAATTCTCTTTCTCTCCCACCAGATTCCTGTGTGGATGGATCTCCTTTCCTTTACATCCAAATATCTCATTAATATCATTGCTTTAGACAAACACATGTGTCTGAATTAACAAGTAGGCTCTGTCCCAAGACAGTCATATTTATTTTGGTTTTCTTTCATCTCCATCTGTATGATACATTTCTGTGTTACTTGTGGACATATAGGCCACTTCTCTGTGGCAAGGCTTACGCCACGTGAGGATACATTCATCAAAGAACGTTCTGAGGATACAGGACTGGTGAGTGGTGCCCCAGCCCAAAGTGAGAATTGTGGCTGAGCTGTGTTTGGAGAGCTGATGCACCCAACACCAGCCCACAGACGCCCTGACGGTAGCCAGGGCTGTCAGCTTAGCACAGTGAAATGAAAAACAGTGAAAATTTAAAATACGCATCCATTTTTAAGCAATCTATGTATTTGTCCCTTTTGTGTCAGAGGAGAAAAAACAAACTTCTAGGGAAATTAAATAAATAATTATTGTCTAAAAAGGGAAAAGCAAAGCAATAAATTATAAATACTTTTTTTTTCTCCTGTCAGAGTTTAACATTCCAGTAGCTGATCAAAAGTTTTAAAACCTCTTTTCTAGGCTTATAGTACATTCAATAAATGGTTTTTTAAAATGCACATACTCAAAACAGAAACTCATCCTGATTAAATTTTCAATTCAGTTGCCACCCACTTTGTTTTTGATGGGCTTCATAGGAGAAACTTTTAAACAAATTTTTGATGCTCCAAGCATTGCTAGAACTTAATGAAATATGAATTGTTTTGATTTCCAAATGCAATCCCGGTAAATCTAGATTGGGAGAGAATACTTATGTTTACTCTCAAATAGAGTGTCCAGTCCAATGCTCTTCTAAGCCCTTTTCATGAATCACATTATGAGGTCTTTGTGGGGTAAACTGGGATCTGAAGCTGGAAATATATTGCATTAATCCATAGAGAAAATACTGAAGATAACATATATTTGGTTAAGATTTCCTGGTTTCTTTTAGTTTAGGTGTTTGTGATAAGTAGAAGACCTTTATTTGGTCTTAACTAGTTTTGAGACTGTTAGCAAATCACACTTAGATCTTTAGCAAAAGCTTGGAGAGTATTTAGATCCAACCTCACATTTGATAGAAGAACACAATAAGGTCCATTGAGGTTAAATGTCTCACTCAATGTCAAATAGAGATTTTTGCAGTTAATATCTGGTTTTCTTGACTCAATATGCAATACTCTTTCTTCTTTACCAGACTATTTAAGCTGCTTAAGCTCCAAGATAATACATGATAACCAGCTTTGCATGATTTTTTTTATTATGAGGAAAATAGATGTGGAATTATTTTCAAAGACATAAAGTCAGTTATTAAAATGATACCATTATTTGTACTTTTTTTTTTATCATGTTTTACTTCTCTGTTGAGATTTTCTATTTGTTGATGCATTTTCCTTTCTATTCTTGAGCATAGTTACAATAGCTGCTTTTCAAATCCTTGTCTACTAATTCCATCATCTGAGTTGTCATAGATTTGGTCTTCATTGATTGCCTTTTCTTAGTTATAAGTCTCATTTTCCTGCTTCTTTGCAGTCTAGTAATCTTTACCATATTCTGGACGTTATGACTGGTGCAACACTCTCGATTCTATTGTGCTCCTCTTAATGTATTGATTTTTTGTTTCAGCAGGAAGTACACATGGCAAGATTCAAACACTGTCTCCCCTGCGGTGGGCAGCAGTAAAAATCATTGTTCGGTCCTTTTAGCCTACTTTTAGTCTTTAGCTAGTGTTTAGTCTGCTCTGCACATGAGGAGTTTAGAGATCAGCCAGAGATTTTTTTTTTTTTTTTAAAGATTTTATTTATTTATTTTTCCCCCAAAGCCCCAGTACATAGTTGTCTGTCATAGCTGCACATCCTTCTAGTTGCTGTATGTGGGACGCGGCCTCAGCATGGCTGGAGGAGTGGTGCCTCGGTGCGCACCCGGGATCCGAACCCGGGCCGCCGGCAGCGGAGCGCACGCACTTAACCGCTAAGCCACGGGGCCGGCCCTCAGCCAGAGATTTAAACAAATTTTTTGTGAAGAATTCTGGACTTCCTCTCTGTGGATATCTCTTTTATGGGATTTGTTCCCACAATTTGTAGCTGCTGTGGTCATTTCAAACTGTGTCTTCTAGTTTTGCAAGACAATATGATTGCAGGTATTCTTTTGAGTTTTAGTAATTCCATTTGGTGCCAACTGGAACTGCCTTCAGGCAAAATATTGGAAGTTACGCAGTGTCATTCCATTCCCTTCTTTTAAGTGTAGATTGCCCTCAACTTTTTCCTGCTTTTGTTTGTTTGCCATTGTCTTCAGGTAGTGTGTTGTTTTTCCCCCTTAATTCAATTGTTTGCCCGCGCCACGTGTGTGTGTGTGTGTGTGTGTATGTGTGCGTCTGTGTCCAGATTTGACAGCTATTATCTGTGTAAAGGTTACTTCATTAGAAGCTATTCTTCCGTTACCAAAAAGGAGTAGTTTTTTTTAATGAGTTACTGTCAGCAGTAAATTTTATGAAGTATTTTTGAGTTCTATAGTCCTCGTTCCCCCCATTACATATAAAAGGAACACTCCTAGTATAAAAATGGTAGAAAATTTTATATAATATACATTTTTTATTGTATAGATTGCATACACATATATATGGTATATTTAATGTTTACACTCTAGGTGTACATTAAGTATAGAGGCCACATATTATATAACATACTTTTAAGAATATATCCTATATATTTAGTGCTTTATTTTGTTACCTGGGCTGGCATACCAGACCTTTGATCTGTGTGCTTCTTTGTCAGCATCCCTGGAACCTCACTCTATCACCTTGAGTTATCCAGGACAACTATTTTAGCTCCAATCTAACCACCACCTCTCTTCTCTGCCTTTGCTCTCTCCACCCCTGCTTATAGCTGTGATCTCTCTTTCTTTTCACCTGGGGAAGTTACAGGATACACAGGAATTGATGCCTACCCAGGCTAATCTTCAAAGTTGTCAGAGAGAGGGAAGCAATCTCTTTTTTTATAATTCCCATTTTATTTGCTTTCTTTTCTCTCTAGATAGTCCCATTTTTCTCAGAGAATTGTTGCCATTCACACACAGCGTTCCAAGGCCCTTTCTGCCCAGTCTCTATATTATATCCCAGAATTAAATTTTAAAGGTTGGTTATAGCCTTTTTGCTCAGTAAGTCAGTGCCAAAATTTGAAAAGAAAATGGATATGTACTGGTGCATCTTCTATTGCTGGAGGACAAATCAACGGCTTCCTGAGCAACTGTCGCCTCTAGTTGTTATCTTCTGAGAATACTTTGTGGAATAATTAGGATATTTGACTGCAAGAATAGTAAATCTGAATTCAATGGCTTAACCAATAGGAATCTTACCTCTCATAACAAGAAGTTCAGTGTTAGGAAACCTCAAATTTGGTTAATTCAGCATCTCCATGATATGAAAACTTTGTATTAGCTCCCTTGCACTTCTCCTGGATTTCCCCTTATGGTCACAGATGATTGCCTCAACTCTTAGCATCTTATCTTCATATGACAACATACAGAGATAGGAAAAGTATAAGAGATGTGCCTGTACCTTTTTTTTAATCAAATAGAAACGTGTTTTTCCAAGATCACCCAATAGACAGCCTTTTTAGTCTCACTGGCCAGAAGTGAGTCATGTGCTCTCTGCTAGAGAATTAATGGGAAGGAAGAACAGGATTATCATCAATGGTCTAGACTAGGTATAGTGGGTTGAATAGTGTCCCCCTCCAATTCATGTCCACCTGGAATCTCAGAATGCAACCTTCTTTAGAAATAAGATCTTTACAGATGTAATTAGTTAAGGATATTGATATGAAATCATTCTTGATTTATAGTTAGTCTTAAATTCAATGTGTCCTCATATCAAGAAGAGGAAAGTACACTGAGAGTCACAGAGAGGAGGCCGTGTGAAGGTAGAGGTAGAGATTGGAGGGATGTAGCTACCAGCCAGGAATGCCAAGGAACCAGACCTGGAAGAGGCAGAGAACAATTCTTCTCTAGAGCCTTTGGAAAGAACATGGCCCTGTCAACACCTTGGTTTCAAACTTCTGGCCTCCAAAGCTGTAAGGAAATAAATTTTTGTTTTAAGCCACCTAGTTTATGACAGCCCTAGAAAACTAATACACCAGAGGTTGGCAAACTAAGGCCCACAGGGCAAATCCTGCCTGTTACCTATTGACACAAATCAAGTTTTATTAAAACATAGCATCACTCACTTATTTATATATTGCCTATGGATGCTTTTCTGCTATAATGATAGAGTTAAATGGTTGTTACAGAGACCCTATAGCCAGCAAAGCCTAAAGTATTTACTATCTGGCCTCGTGCAGAAAAGGTTTGCTGACCTCTGGCCTGGACCAATAGTGGTTCATTTACTAGGGCTGCAGAGAGGTTCCTTTTCTACGAGTACATTGCTTCTCAGCACCTGAATAAAATGAAGTTCTGTTAGCAAAAGAGGGCAGAAAACATCGTTCACGGAGAGGCAACCAAAAATGTCTGTCATACCTTGATTGCTTCACGTGCATAGGACCACAAAACATGGGTTATACATAATAATAAGCTAATACTTGTTAATTTCCTGCACTTGTAGTTTTAATCCAGTAACTTAATCAAATTTGTAGGCTCTTGGGTGGTTTTGTTATTAATACAATTGTCAGTAGTACTATAGTTTATGTGTTAATATATCACAAATTTGGCAGTATAAATAAACCGTAATATTCATAGTCATCATCTTGATGTTGTGACTTGCATATAGAAAGTGGAGGTTACAAATATTCCTTTTTATATTTCTGGATCTCTATGTGATGATATCCAAGATATGGGATTAAAAACACTGCAAGTTTCTATAATAATCAAGAAAGGGTAGTTCTTGTGCAACTTTACATATAGCTCATGGACTAGAATACAGAGTCCAGAAAAAAAATTCTTGTAGTATGGTCTGTTGATTTTTGATAAAGGTGCCAAGGTAATTTAATGAGTGAAGGATAATATTTTCAACAAATGGTGTTGGGACTGTTGGATCTCCACATGCAAAAAGATTAATTTTGACCTCTGCCTCACACTATACACAAATACTAGTTAAAAATGGATTGTAGACCCAAATGTAAGAGCTGAAACTATAAAACAAGAATAAAACATAGAAGAAAATCTTTATGATCTTGAGTTAGGCAAGAGTTCTGAGATATGACACCAAAAACATGATTCATAAAAGAAAAAATAATAATAAATTAGATTTTTTCAAAATTTAAAACTTTTAAGCTTCTAAGGATACCATTAAGAAAATGAAAAGACAAGCCACAGTTAGGGAGACAGTATCTATGAATCATATGTCTAATAAAAGACTTTACACAGAATACATAAAGAACACTTACAACTCAATAATAAGAAGGTGAACAACCCAATTTAAAAATAGGCACATGAGGGGCCAGCCCCGTGGATTAGCGGTTAAGTGCACGCGTGCCGCTACTGGCGACCTGGGTTCAGATCCTGGGCGTGCACTGACACACCGCTTCTCTGGCCATGCTGAGGCTGAGTCCCACATACAGCAACTACAAGGATGTGCAACTATGACATACAACTATCTACTGGGGCTTTGGGGAAAAAAAAAAAGGAGGAGGATTGGCAATAGATGTTAGCTCAGAGCCGGTCTTCCTCAGAAAAAAGAAGAGGATTAGCATGGATGTTAGCTCAGGGCTGATCTTCCTCACAAAAAAATAAATAAATAAAACTGTTTAAAAATAGGCACATGATCTAAATAGACATTTCTCCAAAGAGAGTATTTGAATGGCAAAGTACATGCAAAGATGCTTAACATTATTACTCATTAGAAAAATGCGAATTAAAACCACAGTGAGATACCATTTCAATCAAAAAAGACAGATAATAACAAGAGCTAGCAAGGATGTGGAGAGACTGGAACTCTCATATGTTGCTGATGGGAATGTAAAATGGTATGGATGCATTGAAAAACAGTTAGCAGTGTAAGAAAAACTTCAGTATTAACTTACTATATGACCCAGCAATTCTACTCCTAGGTATCTACCCAAAAGAAATGAAAATATATGTCCATAAAAAGAATTGTACACAAAAGTTCATAGCAGCATTATTCATACTAGACATTTGGAGACAATGTAAATGTCTATCAACTGGTGAATGGATAAAGAAAATGTGCTTTTCCATACAACGTACTATTCAACAATAAAAAGGAACAAACTACTGTAATATGCTTAAATTTGAATGAACTTTGAAAAAATTGTGTTATATAAAAGACATCAGACACAAATGACAAAATGCTGTATAATTCCATTTTATGAAATATATAGAGAAAAAGTTGACTAGGTTGCCTGCAGCTGGGGTAAAAATGAGGAGTAACAACAATTGGGAATGGGAGATCTTTTTGGGTGTTGGATTGTGGTGATAGTTGCACAACTCTATAAATTTACTAGAAATAATTAAATTAAACCACTCAAAGTGGGCTGATTTATAGTATGTAAGTTATACTTCAATATAATTGTTTAAAAATATATACAAGGGAATTTTTTTAAAAATCTGCAAATATCTAACCTTTGTCCAACAGAAAATATAGTTGCAGACTAACAAGTCTGTAGACTGTATCCATTGCTATCTCAACTAGAAAACTGATTATAAAAAGGCTGAAGGGAGATTGGGGATTCTTGTTCTTGTCAAAGAGATGTTTAAGTCTTGTCACCACCGTGTAGCTCAGAGTGGAATGCCCGGGTTTCCTGGCCTCCCACTGACCCAGTAAGCAGAGTGAAAAAGGTAAGAATCCTATTAGCTGAATGAGCAGAACATGCTTTTATAGCTTTTCTCTATGTCTTTTATCTTTATACCATCCTATGAAATAGGTTGAACAGATGTTTTTGGCCCCCTTTAGATCATAAAATCACAGACATATTACTAAGGTAAGTCATATCTGACTTTTTAAACAGTCTTGGGAGGTCCACCTTAACTTTTGTTAGTCAGCCACATCTTTATGTCCTCCTAGTCAACTTTATATCTAGCACCAACTATGCATTTAACTCCTCCTTCATTTCTCACTTTTCCTTTTCCCTTCAGAGAAAGAACAGTAAGGCCACAATCCTTGAGCCAACTTTTGCTTAAAATCTACTCTGGAATGCATAGAAGGCCAGTTCTAGGACAACCTTTTTAGCCAGGAGGGAAATCACACTTTGCAAAATTATTGTTTTGCCAGTTTCCCTCCTTTTCCCAAGTTGAATCTAACTTAAACTAAATTTGACCACATTCTTCAGACGATGAATGATGATAGAATTTTGTTGCAATGTATAGCAAAAACTACAACATTTTTTTAACCATTTAGTAAGTGCTAGGCAGACTAGTAAGCACTTTACTTAGATTATCTTACTGTCCTCTCTCCAGTTCTGCGGGAAGAGCTATTATTAGTTCCATTTACAGATAAGAAAATTGGGTCTTGGATTATATTCAGCTAAAAAGCATCAGAGTACAGACTTCACCCAGGTCTTCTGAATTCTAAGCTCTTGCCCTTAACCCTTACACAATACTGACTTCTTGTCATTTGATCTACACACATGTAGGGAGAGGGAATTGAACATCATGATCTCTTGGAATCTCTTCTTACTCTGTGTTTTAGTCTACTTGGGCTGCTATAATAAATATCATAGACTGGGAGGCTTAAACAACGAACATTTATTTCTCACAGTGCTAGAGGCTGGGAAGTCAAGATCAAGGTGCCAGCAGATTCAGTGTCTGATGAGGCCCTCTTTCTGTTTTGCAGAAACAGAAGACGGCCATCTTCTTGCTATACCTTTACATGGCCCTGAGAATAAGAAAGAGAGAGGAAGAGAGATCTTTCTCCTGCCACTTCTCCTAAGAGCCTAACCCCATCATGGGGCCTTCACCCTCACAACCTCATCTAAACCTAATTATTTCCCAAAGGCCACACCTCCAAATACCATCACATTGTGAATTAGGGCTTCAACATATAAATTTTGGGAGGATACAAACATTAGGGTGTAGCATTTTGTAATTCAATAGACGGGCATGGTAATCTCTATTCACCATCCAAATACAACCATGGATACAACTGTGTAAGGAAAAAAATAATCCCAAGGTTAGAAATAGGCAAAAGGATGACTGGGTGTTTTCAATGTCATGGTTGCGCATTGTCTATTAGGCTACCCATGGTTTATCTGGTTCTCTAGGGGTATGATTCTTTGTTTGACTTACTACTTACTATTGATTAGGATATTTTAACACTTTGTAACTTTTGTTAACTTTTATAAAACTGATATCCATGCAACTTATTCTTGTCCAAAGCAAGAAGAGATAATCCTAGAAGTGACAGTTTTATTGCCCTGTAGGACTTTAACTAGTTTTGTATCTAATTTAGGAATCCTATACTAGTGTCTTTTCAGAGCCTATATATAACTAACTCATTCTCTAAATCTTCTTTGAACTAGCTTACCATTCTTTTGGTTCTCTCATTAATGAGTTAAATAAATCTTTGACATGTGCTCACTTAATATTTGCTTAGAGGCATATTTAACTTTTAAAAATTATGCTCTGATAGCTTTAAACTTGTTGAGAGCAGGAAACTAATTTTTTTTCTATGTCATCAATTGACTAGTATATTGCTTTCTCTCTCTAAAAACATATTAAATACTGCACTCTTTACTCCCGATTCCTCTTCCTGCTTGTACGTGCTTGGAGATAGTGAGAGGAAGGCTGTGGCCTGCTTGCTCTGCTCCTCCGTGCTGCCTCTACTTGAAGCATGTGGAAGCATTTAGAAGAGGCTTGATGTCTCCCTTGTTCCCGGAGGTTCCCCCTGCAAACAGAGAGGAAAGCTGGTATCGAGGTGCTGTAATTCCGCTGTTGTTTTGAGTGTCAATCATGCTGCATGGTAACAACATGTTCATAAGACATCCAAGACTTCCTTTCTAAATACAGGGTGGATATCCATGCCGACTCGCTTACAGGCAGCTCATCAACTGGGACAGAGGTTCAGCAACCTTGAACTCCTGCTTCTGACAAAAGAAGAGCTGCACACGCTATGCTTACCCACTTCAGAGCTAAATGATCCTGACTCGGAATATTGGTGCCTGGAGGAAATAATGGGTGTTAACTGCAGCAATGAAAGGGCAATGTAACCTGGTTACTGATGTACAATGGGGCCTATTATTTCCACCCGGGATGAGGTGTTGTGTGTCTGATTAACTGTAATGAGCAATGCTGTGCATGTTTTAACTAGGAAAAGAGAATAGGAACTCATTTCTGCGACAGCTACCTCTGCATCTGTCTGTGGAATTTATTCGGGATCAATCTTGTGTTAAGGGTGCAGCTTCATGTTGGTAAAATGAGAGGGAATCTGAAAAGTCCAGGCTTAATTGCCAACAAATCTTAGCAAAATGATTTGGTATGATATAAAAAACACTCAGCATAGAACCCAACTCTTTTCTAAAACAGGAAGACGTGAAGTTTGTATAAAAGATTGATTTAGGCTCTTTTTTTTAAAAAAAAGTTAACCCTGGTCCCCTAGAGTGATTTGTCACATTTATGTTCCAGATGTTGTATATCCCTGCCGTGACCCTGAATTGGGGTGGTGCGTGCAACTACGGCAATCCTGTGCTGCCCAACGTTTTTATCTTATTGTCTATGTTTTCTGTGGATTCAATTTCATCACTTTCATTACTTTTGTCTGTATTATTGTTGTTCTCATTACATGAGCATCTTCTCATTGTAAAAGATTCAATAGCTATTGATATTAAGTATAATGTTAATCTTTTTCCTCTCCCTGTCCTCCAACCCAACACACTTCTGTTCCTCTCTCAGCAGGAGCCACTGGTAATAGTAAAAACAGCTTGGTATGTATCTTTCTTGTCCCTTTCCTAAGCAATCACACACACTCCCTCCCTCTCTCCCTCCCTCCCTTTTCTTTCTTTCTTTTTAAAAATATAAATAGGTTTGGGGGCCAGCCCCGTGGCATAGCGGTTAAGTTCGTGTGCTCCGCTTTGGCGGCCTGGGGTTCGCAGGTTCAGGTCCTGGGTGCAGACCTATGCACCGCTTATCCAGCCAGGCTCCAGCAGGCGTCCCATATAAAGTAGAGGGAGATGAGCACGGATTTTAGCCCAGGGCCAATCTTCCTTGGCAAAAAGAGGAGGATTGGCAATGGATGTTAGCTCAGGGCTAATCTTCCTTGCACACACACACACAAATCTATATATATATAGATTTGTTTATGTAATTTGCTTTTTTCAGTGAACAGTAGGTTAATAAGTTTTGCAGTTATTCCGTATCAGTTCATGTAAACCTTACTAAAGGCTAAATGCTATTTGATTATATGTAGATATGCCCCAAATTGTTTCACCAGAAGCCTATTTACTGACATGTGTCGTATATGACAATACATGACATATATTACTGACATAGTGACATATATTCCTGATCTTGACTATCGTGAATAATGCTACAATGAATATAGGGGTGCATATATCTTTTTGAATTAGTATTTTCCTGTTCTTTGGATAAATACCCAGAAGTGGAATAGCTGGATCACATGGTAGTTCTATTTTTAATTTTTTGAGTAATCTCCATACTGATTTCCATAGGGGCTTCACCAATTTGCATTCCCACCAGCACTGTATGAGAGTTTTGTTTTCTCTACACTCTCTCCAACACTTGTTATTTCTTGTCATTTTAATAGTAGCTATTCTGATAGGTGTGAGGTGATATCTCATTGTGGTTTTTATGTGTGTGTGTATGTGTGGGGAAGATTAGCCCTGAGCTAACATTCATTGCCAATCCTCCTCTTTTTGCTGAGGAAGATCGGCCCTGTGCTAACATCTGTGCCTATCCTCCTCTACTTTACATGGGACGCCACCACAGTATGACTTGACAAGCAGTGCGTCAGTCTGTGCCGAGGATCCAAACACACGAACCTCGGCTGCTGAAGTGGAGTGCGTGAACTTAACCACTACGCCATGGGGCCAGCCCCTCATTGTGGTTTTGATTTTCATTTTCCTAATAATTAGTAGTGTTGAGGACCTTTTCATGTGCCTGTCGGCCATCTGTATGTCTTCTTTGGAAAAACATCTGTTCAGATCCTCTGTCCATTTTTTGAGTTATTTGGTTTTTTTGTTGTTGAGTGATATGAGCTCTTTGTATATTTTGGCTATTAACCCTTTATCAGATATATGATTTGCAAATATCTTCTCCCAGTTGGTAGGTTGTCTTTCATTTTGTTGATGGTTTCTTTTGCTGTGCAGAAACTTTTTACCTTGATATAGTCTCATTTTTTAATTTTTTCTTTTGTTTCCTTTGCCTGAGGAGACATATTCAAAAAGATATCACTAAGACCAATGTCAAAGAGTGTACTGCCTATGTTTTCTTTTAGGAGTTTTGTGGTTTCGGGTCTGACATTTAAGTATTTAATCCATTTTGAGTTAACTTTTGTGTTTGGTGTAAGATAATGGTCTCCTTTCATTCTTTTGTATGTGGCTGTCCACATTTATAGAAGAGACTTTCCTTTCTCCATTGTATGTTCTTGGCTCCTTTGTGGAAAATTAGCTGTCTGTAGATGTATGGGTTTATTTCTGGGCTCTCAATTCTGTCACATTGATCTGTGTATCTGTTTTTGTGCCAGTACCATGCTGTTTTGATTACTATAGCTTTGCAGTATAGTTTGAAATCAGGAAGGGTAATACCTTCAGTTTTGTTTTTCTCCTTTAAGATTTCCTGGCTATTCGGGGTCTTTTGCTGTTCCATATAAATTTTAGGATTGTTTGCTCTATTTTCATGAAAAATATCATTGGGATTCTGATAGGGATTGCACAGAATCTGTAGATTGCTTTAAGTATTATGGACATTTTAACTATGTTAATTCTTTCAATCCATCAGCATGGAATATCTTTCCATTTCTTTGTGGCTTCTTTGATTTCTTTCAACAATGTCTTATAGTTTTCAGTGTCCAGGTCTTTCACTTCCTTGGTTAAATTTATTCCAAGGTATTTTATTCTTTTTCTTGCAATTGTAAGTGAGATTGTATTCTTGATTTCTCTTTCTACTAGTCTGTTGTTATTGTATAGAAACATAAATGATTTTTCTATGTTGATTTTGTATCCTACAACTTTGCCATATTCATTAATTATTTCTAATAGTTTTTTTTGTGGATTATTTAGGGTTTTCTGTATATGAAATCACGTCATCAGCAAATACTGACAGTTTTACTTCTTCGTTTCCAGTTTGGATAACTTTTATTTCTTTTTCTTACCTAATTGCTCTGGCTAGGACTTCCAATACTATGTAGAATAAGAGCAGAAAGAGTAGGCATCTTTGTTTTGTTCTTCTTTTAGATGGATAGCTTTCAGTGTTTCCACTGCTGAGTATGATGTTAGCTGTAGGTTTGTCACATATGGCCTTTACGTTGAGGTTCTTTCCTTCTATACCCATTTTATTGAGAGTTTTTATCATAAATGCATGCTGAATCTTGTCAAATGCTTTTTCTGC
Source organism: Ceratotherium simum simum (assembly GCF_057802395.1). Taxonomy (NCBI): domain Eukaryota; kingdom Metazoa; phylum Chordata; class Mammalia; order Perissodactyla; family Rhinocerotidae; genus Ceratotherium; species Ceratotherium simum. The sequence continues at coordinate 84,379,339 of NC_141906.1, read as the reverse complement.
ACCTCTTGAGATGATCGTGTGATTTTTATTCTTCATTTTGCTAATGTGGTGTATCACATTGATTGACTCGTGGATGTCGAACCATCCCTGCGTCCCTGGAATAAATCCCACTCGATCATGGTGTATGATCTTTTTAATGTATTGTTGTATTCAATTTGCTAGTAATTTTTTGAAGATTTTTGCATCTGTGTTCATCAGTGATATTGGCCTGTACTTTTTCTTTTTTGTGTTGTCCTTGTCTGGTTTTGATATAAGGGTAATGTTGGCCTTGGAAATGAGTTAGGAAGTGTCACTTCCTCTTCAAGTTTTGGAAGAGTTTGAGAAGGATAGATTTTAAATCTTTGAATGTTTTATAGAATTTATGAGAGAAGCCGTCTGGTTCTGGACTTTTGTTTTTTGGGATGTTTTTGGTTAATCTTTCAATCTCTTTACTAGTAATTGATCTATTCAGATTCTCTACTTCTTCTTGATTCAGCTTTGGAAGGTTGTATGACTCTAAGGATTTATCCTTTTCTTCTAGGTTGTTCAATTTGTAGGTGTATGGCTTTTCATAGTATTCTCTTATAATCTTTTGTATTCCTGCCATATCTGTTGTAATTTCTCTTCTTTCGTTTCTGATTTTATTTACTTGAGCCTTCTCCTTTTTTTCATAGTGAGTCTAGCTAAAGGTTTGTTTATCTTTTCAAGGAACCAGGTCTTAGTTCTTTGATCTTTTCTATTGTCTTTTTAGTCTCTATTTCATTTATTTCTGCTCTGATTTTTATTATTTCCTTCCTTCTAATGACTTGGCTTCATATGTTCTTCTTTTTCTAGTTCTTTTAGGTGTACTGTTAGCGTGTTTATTTGAGATTTTTCTTGTCTCTGCAGGTAGTCCTTTATTGCTGTATACTTCCTTCTTGGTACTCCTTTTCCTGCATCCCATAGATTTTGAAATATTGTGTTTTCATTTTCACTTTTCTCCAGGTATTTTTTGATTTCTCCATTGATCCAATAGTTGTTCAGTAGCAAGTTGTTTGGTCTCCACGTATTTGTGACTTTTCCAGCTGTCTTCTTGTAGGTGATTTCTAGTTTCATACCATTGTGGTCAGAAAAGATGCTTGATATGAACTCAGTCTTCTTAAATTTATTGAGACTTGTTTTGTTTCCCAACATATCATCTATCTTTGAGAATGTTCCATATGCACTTGTGAAGAGTATGTATTCTGCTACTTTTGGATGAAATGTTCTCTCTCTACATATATCTATTAAGTCCATCTGGTCTCATGTTTCATTTAAGCCTGATGTTTCCTTGTCGGCTTTCTGTCTGTATGATCTATCCATTGAAGTAAGTGGAGTATTAAAGTCCCTTATTATTATTGTGTTGCTGTCAATTTCTCCCTTTAGGTCTGTTTATAATTACTTTATATACTTTGGTGCTTCTATGTTAGGTGCATATATATTAATAAATATTATGTCTTCTTGATGGATTGTTCCCCTTATCATTATAGAATAGCCGTCTTTGTCTCTTGTTACCTATTTTTTTTTTTTTGTGAGGAAGATCAGCCCTGAGCTAACATCCATGCTAATCCTCCTCTTTTTGCTGAGGAAGACCAGCTCTGAGCTAACATCTATTGCCAATCCTCCTCCTTTTTTTCCCAAAGCCCCAGTAGATAGTTGTATGTCATAGTCGCACATCCTTCTAGTTGCTGTATGTGGGACATGGCCTCAGCATGGCTGGAGAAGCGGTGTGTCATTGCGCACCCGGGATCCGAACCCGGGCCACCAGTAGCAGAGTGAGCGCACTTAACTGCTAAGCCACGGGGCCGGCCCTCTTGTTACCTTTTTTATCTTGAAGTCTATTTTGTCTGATGTAAGTATGACTATACTTGCTTTATTTTGTTGCCATTTGATTGGAGTATCATCTTTTTTTTTTTTTTTGTGAGGAAGATCAGCCTGAGCTAACATCCATGCTAATCCTCCTCTTTTTGCTGAGGAAGACCGGCTTTGAGCTAACATCTATTGCCAATCCTCCTCCATTTTTTTTTCCCGAAAGCCCCAGTAGATAGTTGTATGTCATAGTTGCACATCCTTATAGTTGCTGTATGTGGGACGCGGCCTCAGCATGGCCGGAGAGGTGGTGCATTGGTGTGCGCCCGGGATCCGAACCCAGGCTGCCAGGAGCGGAGTGCGTGCACTTAACCGCTAAGCCACGGGGCCGGCCCTGGAGTATCATCTTTCAGCACTTCATTTTGAGCCTATGTTTGTATTTAGAGCTGAGATGTTTCTCCTAGAGTCAGCATATTGTTGGGTGTTGATTTTTAATCCATCCAGCCACTCTGTGTCTTTTGATTGGTGAATTCAATCCATTTACATTTAGGGTGATTATTGATATATGAGAACTTAATGCATCCATTTTATATTCTAATTGCTCTATATTTCCATATTTTCCTTTGTATTTCTGTCTGCCATTTCAGTTTGGTGGTTTTCTGTGATGTTTTTCTCAGTTTTCTCTTTTTTATGTTTTATGACTCTGCTCTGAATTTTTGTTTTGTGGTTACCATGGGGTTTATATAAAAGATCTCATAGATGAAATAGTCCTTTTTCTACTGACAGCGTCTTATCTTCATTTGCCTGTGAAGATTCTATCCCTTACAGCATCTTATCTTCATTTGTCTGTGAAGATTCTATCCCTTTCTTCTTCCTTTCTATGTTTCTGTTGTCACAAATTATCCTTTTTTGTATTGAGTTTTTTATTGTCTTATCCCTCCTTGTATTGAGTTTGTTACCAAATTGAAGTGGTTATAATTTTTTGTGTGTGTGTTTGAGGAAGATCAGCCCTGAGCTAACATCTGCCAATCCTCCTCTTTTTGCTGAGGAAGACTGGCCCTGGGCTAACATCCATGCCCATCTTCCTCCACTTTATATGGGACGCCGCCACAGCATGGCCTGACAAGTCGTTGTGCGCCCGGGATCTGAACTGGCGAACCCCGGGCTGCCGCAGCGGAGCACGCGCACTTAACCACTTGTGCCACCGGGCTGGCCCTCTGAAGCAGTTATAGTTATTTTTAATGCTTCCTATCCCTTTAAACTTTATGTTGTAATTAAATGTTTACTCACTTATTTTGATACAGAGTTGCAACTTTCTGATTCTCTCTGTCTATTTATCACCTTGCTTAAAGCTTTGTATACTTTTGCCTTTTTGTATCAGGTAGGAGAGCTCTTTTCAAAGTTTCTTGTAAGACAGATCAAGTAGCAATGATCTCCCTCAGCTTTTGTTTGTCTGGCAAAGCCTTTATTTCTCCCTCATATTTGAAAGATAACTTTGCTGGATGGAGTATTCTTGGCTGTCAGTTTTTATCTTTCAATATTTTGAATATGTCATTCCACTTTCTCCTGGCCTGTAGTTTCTGTTGAGAAATCTGCTGACAGCCTAATTGGCATGCAGTTGTAGGTTTGTTTTTTTTCTCTCTGGCCACCTCTAATATTCTTTCCTTGTCATTGACTTTTGAACTGTTTAATATAAGGTGCCTTGGAGAAAGTCTTTTTGCATTGAGATAATTATGAGTTCTATTAGCTTCATGTACTTGTATATCCAGTTCCTTCCCCAGGTTTGGGAAGTTCTTAGCTATTATTTCTTTAAATAAGCTTTTTTGCTCCTTTCTCCCTCTCTTCTCCTTCTGGCATACCCGCTATCCTTATGTTGCTTTTCCTTATTGAGTCAGAAATTTCTCGTAGAATTTCTCCATTTAAAAAAATTTTTGGTCTCTCCTTTCTTCCACCTGAATCATTTATAGATTTCTATCTTCAAGCACTAATTCTCTTATATGGTCTTATATGGTCTGCTCTATTTCCAATGCTTCTATGTTATTTATTTTTATCTCATTGATTGAGTTCTTCAGCTTCAGAATTTCTGTTTGAGTCTTTTTTAGAGTTTCAATCTCTTTGGTGAAGTACTCCTGTTCATTAATTTTATTCCTGAGCTCATTGAACTCTTTCTGAGTCTTCTTGTAGCTCACTGAGTTTCTTCATGACAGCTATTTTGAATTCTCTGTAAGGTAGATTACAATCTTCCATGACTTCCAGTTTGGTTTCTGGAGAATTGTCATTTTCTTTTTGTGATACCATGTTGTCATGGTGCTTGATGAGTTGATCCTCTGCTGGTGCATTTGTAGTAGCAAACACCTCCCTTGTTTGGGTAAGGCTTTGTTTACTTTGATTATGAGCTGCTTCTGATTGTATTTGAGAGCCAACATTTTCCACCCTCCGCTGCCTCTATCAGAGGTGTCATCAGTGCCCTTATTGTGCTGCTTGTGCCTCTGAGGTTACTGGTGCTTGCTGCTTCTGGTGTGGTTGCAGGGCAGGCATCACTACTGGCGTCATCAGGCTGGCGAGCACCTCTGCTGCTTCTGAAGTTGCCTGGATCATGGGTTCCCCTGCTACAGTGGGGGGAAGGGGAGGGTGGGGGGCAGCCAGAGTCACAGTCTTTTCTGCCACATCTGAGATTGTTGGATTTTCAGGCCCTGCTGCCATGGGTGGGGGGACCGGAGTTGCAGGCACCACTGCAGCTGGGGGAGACCAGAGTTATGGTCACTACTGTCACTGTTACTGTGCTCTCCATGGCCTCAGGCATTGCTGCATGTGCACTGCCTGTGCTGCTTCTTCTGGATTTTCTGGGGGTGCTGGCACTGCAGCTGCCAAGGGTGCTGGTTTCACAGGTGTCACCACCACTGCCAGGTGGGCCAGGGTCATGGGCACACAGCCACCACCACAGGTAGAGGGGTACATGGGTCATGGACACCGCTGTGGTTTCTGGAGTCTCTGGTCTCAGGCACTGCAGCTGTTCCTGGAGTCTCAAGTCATGTGTGCCACCACCACTGCTGGGGAAGGGGGAGGGGCTGAACTGTGAGTGCCACTGCAGTTCCTGGAAACTTAGGTCATGGACACCACTGCTACTGCCAGGGATATCATGGTCTTGGATGCAGCTCCCATTGCTGGGAAGACCGGGGTCAGAGGCACTGCTACCAGTTGAGGGGGAGTGGGCTGTGTCACAGGCACCACTGTGGTTCCTGGAGCCTCCAGTCGTGGGTGCCATGGTGATTCCGAAAGCCTACAGGACCACGTGCTGCCTAGGTTCCTGGGGCCTCCATTCAGTCATTCTTGCAGTTCCTGGAGCCTCTGGTTGCAGACACAGCTGCAGTTCCTGGAGACTCGGGTCTTGAGAGCTGCTGCTGCTCCTCCCCTGGTTCCTGCCTTCACGAGGTCCAGTCCACCCACCTTCATATGTATAGATGTGTGGATCTTTCAGGCATCCCGAAGTGCTGTGCAGAGAATCCTTTGGTGGTCTATGGATGTCCTACTGGCTGTAACTTAGAGGAGAGAGACAAAGGGAGCAAGCAACTCTCTCTGCCATGATGATGATGACATGCCTCAACTATTTCTTAATGGTAGTTTCCTGGAAGAGGAATTCTTGGGTCCAATGGTATGCTTTAAAATGCTTTTACAGAGTCTGCTATATAGCCCTTCAAAAGACTTTATCAATTTATACCTCCACCAAGAATGTTTGAGAATAAAAGTTTTCCTTCATCCTTACTAACACTGAATACTATCAATCCTTTTAAAAGAATTATACATATTTGATGAGTGAAAAATAAATGGAAGAGTATTGAACTAATTTGGGAGCCAGACTGATTTAGTTCCAATCCAACCTACCCCACAACTAAATATGTGCTGTAGGCCAGTTGTTTGAGTTCTCCACGCTTCCCTTTCCTTTCTTCTCAGTGGGGAAAATGCCTACCAAAACCTGATATAATACCTTGATAATTAGCGTACGTCAAACCCTAAAAGAGTGGTTGGCCAGTAGCAAGCACTCAACAAATTTTAGGTCTATTTATCGTTATTATTTTGATTATCATCATATTATTATATGATCATATTATATTATAATTTTGATAGGACTGTGTACATTTTTATATATTTAATGACCATTTGATAGTCTTATTATAAATGCTTTTTGACATAATTTGTGTTCTGGTGGGCTCTTTAACTTTTTCTTAAAAATTTGGAAATACTTTTATATATACAAACAAACATATGTATGATATTAAATGTTAAACTTTTGTCTGATTATATGTTGAAAATATTTTTCAGAGCTATTAATATGTTCTATAATGTTGCATATATTGTTTTATCAAGTTATAGAAGTTTAAAATTTTTCTTTCATCTCATCTATCTGCCTTTTCTACTGTGACTTATGCTGTTAATGTCTACTCAGGAATACCTCTCCAACCAAGATTTTTGGGGAAAAAAAAAATCACAAAACTTTCTCTTTTTCCTTTTTTCTCTTTCTCTTTTTCTTTCTTTCTCTCTCTTTCTTTCAATATTTAGCTCTTTCATTCTTTTGAAATTCTGAAATTTATTGTGTGCATATAGTGTGAGATAGAGAATCTTTTGTGTACTTACTTGAAATCACGCCTTTATACCTTATCGTAAAATAAATGTCTATACATCCATGGATCTGTTTCTCAATTCTCAAATTTTGTTCCATTTTTTTGGTATCAATACTCCAATTGTTTTTATTATGATACTTTTTTTTGATATGACAGATCATAAATTGATAGAGCAATTGACTTCTAATTTCTTTTTTTTCAAAACTTTCATGCTCTCCTTAGGCAATTTTTTCCCAAATGCATTTTATGTTGTGTGTGCAGGTGTGGGTGTGGGTGTATATATATGTGTATATCATTAGGATTTATTTTTCATTATGTTTTTTAGTTTATAATATATGCTAACATATAAGATAATTACTGATTTTTGTATGTGGTGATGTATCTGTCACCTTATGGGACTTTCTTATTCTAATAGTTTGTAGAGTCCATGGATCCTTTTAGAGGTGGAGGATCATACTGTAGAAAATTATGACAGTTTTGTAGATATATTTATGCTCTTTATACCATTTACATATTTATATTGACATTTTCATTGACTAGGACTGCAGTATAATGTTGAGAAGAATTTTTCTTTCTTTTATCTAACTCTAATAGGAATGCTGTTAGTGAGTCATCTTATATACAATTGCTGTAGGATCCTGTAAAAAGCCTTTATAACACTGAAGACGTTTCCATTTATTTCCAGCTTTCCAAAAAGTTTGTTTGTTTACTCAGGCGTAGCTGTTAGATTTTATCAAATGCTTTTCAGCCTTTATTAAGATGATCTTATGAGGTTTCTCTTTTAATCTATTATCATACCTAATTATATTTAATAGCTTTCATGATGTTAAACCATTTTGGTATTCCTGAGTTAAAATCGGCTTGTCATGATATAGTATTCTATTAATTCATAGCTGGATTTGATTTGTTCATATTTTATTTAGGAGTCTTAAAAAAATAAACTTTCTCCTTTGACTTCTTCTTTGTAGTTTTTGCTTGGTTTTGGTATCAGAGTAAGGCTGGCCTCAGAGGAATTTCCTATTCTCTGAAATAGTTGTAATTTTTCTTATACACTCATCTGGGTATGGTATGATGTGGTTTTTTGTTTTATTTTATGTTTGTTATTATTTTAGAAAAAAAACTTGGAAACTTCTCAGAAAGTCATCAGAATTTTTCTATTATTTGTTTATTGTTTTTTCAGTTCTTCTTGAGTTGAATAAGTTGTCTTTTCCTAGAATATATTCTTTTTCCCTCCCTCTCGCCATCAATATCTCTTTCACTCCTTTCCTCTCTCCATCCTCTGTCTCATTTTTTACTTGATCCGTCAATTGTTGAAGGGGTATGGTTAAAGCTCCTTCTATGTTTGTGGATTTTTCACTTTCTTTTTATATTTTCATCAGATTTTGCTCTACACACACATTCACACGCATTTGTATATATTCAGTCTTGTAGATAGATGCATACAGGTTTATGACTCTTGGATCTTCTTACTGAATTGCATGTTTTATTAATTCCAGATATCCACTTTATCTTATTTAATGCTTTCTATCTTAATTATTTTGTTTTCTCATATTAATTTTGCTATACTATACCATTTATCATAATTTTATTATTACCACTTGCCTAGTATATATTTTGACGTCTTTTTAAAAAAAATCCACTCTGTCTTTAATTTCAGTGGGGATCTTTTAGTCTACATGTAGCTAAATTTTTTTTTTTTTTTGTGAGGGAGGTCAGCACTGAGCTAACATCCGTGCTAATCCTCCTCTTTTTGCTGAGGAAGACTGGCTCTGAGCTAACATCTATTGCCAATCCTCTTCCTTTTTTTCTTCCCCAAAGCCCCAGTAGATGGTTGTATGTCATACTTACACATCCTTCTAGTTGCTGTATGTGGGACACGGCCTCAGCATGGCCTGAGAAGCGGTGCGTCGGTGCGCACCCGGGATCCGAACTTGGGCCGTCGGTAGCAGAGCGTGTGCACTTAACTGCTAAGCCACCGGGCTGGCCCTATATTTTTTTTAGAGAGAATTTAAAATGGACATTTTTTGTGATTACTGATATACTTTGATTTTACTATGATTTTTCTTGCTTCTTTCTATCCTACCCTTTGCTGAACTGATTTTTTATATATTTTGTTCCATTAAATTTCTTCCCTAGTAATGTGGAATTTATGTATCTATTTCTATTCTTCTAGTGGTTACACTTATATTTTAAAAAATTTTAAGTTCTGTCAACAGCTGTAGTATTTATATCTTCTTCTTATATAAGAATAAAAAATTTAGTATTCTTACACGTCTGGCTACCCTCTCTGGCAGACTCCACTGTTGAGAACATCTGGGATTATAGTTCCAGATGGTTATTTTATACATTTTTAAAACATCAAGCATCAACAGTTATTTAAACTTAACTGTAAATTTTAGTGTTATCTTTGATCATTATTCTTTCTTGTATCCTTTTTCTTGGTTTTATTATTTATTTTATTGGATTATCCTTTCATAACTTTTTTTCAGACATATTTGTGGATGGCAAAATTCCCAAGTCTTTGCAGGTCCAAAAGTCTTTGTTTTGTCCTCACACTTGAATGCAAGTTTGACAGGGTATGAAGTCTGGGTTCAAAATAACAACATCGGTTCATTTTTTTCTAACATCTAGCGTTGCTGTTGAGAAATAAGATGTAAATTTAACCCCCGTATCTTTGTAAGTAATTCATCATTTTCTTTTGGCAACTTTTTAGGATTTTTCTTTATGTATAATGTTCTGACATTTCGCCATGATGTTTAAATACGTGGACCTTTTAAAACTCATTCTTTTGGCACAAGGTAGAGCCTTTCAATCTGAAGAACTATGTATTTATTCAGCTCTAAGTCAATTTCTTTAATTATTTTTTATCTTTCTGTTCATTCCTCTTTTCTGTAACTCTTCTCCTTGTCTCTTAAATTTCCTCTTATGCTTTCTATTTCTTTTTTTATGATGTTTTCTAGGAGAAACTCTTAGCTTGACTTTCTAGCTCCCTAAGTTATTCAGTCACATCCATTATGGTATTATTTTAGTACTTATTTTACTTGGAAGATCATATTTTTTATCCCAAGATCTAGTTGTTTCTGTTTAAAGATTTAATATTTTCTAAAGTAACTGTAAGGACATTAATATAATTCAAAGTCTTCTTTGTTCTATTAAGTACTTATTTTTTTAAAAAACAATTGTGTTGGTTTCCCTCAAATGCTACATGAGTCCTGATTTTGTGTGTTTCTTTTTTTATTTGAAGTTTCTTCTCCTCCTTTGGCTGGTGCTATGTTTTCTTGACTATGTTCTGGTTCATGTGACTGTGGGTAAGACTCATGTTGTGCTGTTGGGGGTGATGTGCCAGGTGGAGTTTGACTTTGGGTATAAATATCTCCTATCCTGGGAGAAGCTATACCCTATGTCTTAATTTCTTAGTGTCTCTTTAGCTCAGTGCCCACACAAACTGCCTTTCAGTTTGTAACAATTGTACAAATACCAGGCAGCCCTACTGATTGATCAAGTGGAGGTGTAGGGCAGTGGTGGAGGCACCGATGGCCTTAGTGACTCCAAGCACATACCTTCATTCACCTGCTGCACATTTTTTCTATAAGTAATGCACTCAGAACTCATTGGATTGTTCATTCCACAAGCCGCCTCTTTAAAAGTCATGTATTTTGGACTCTTGTTTTACTTGGTTTCACTTTTTTCATAACTCTGATTTTATCTGACTTCTATTGTTTAGAGAATCATCAAATGTCTGGTCCACTAGTACAACTCTTGCTTTTCTGTGCTCTTGTGAGCTCTCTCTTATTTTCTCGTCATGTCTTTCTTGTCATCCCATAGCATATGGGATGGGTTAAAGAGTAAACCCATGTGGCTCAGGCTTATTTTCTTGATCAAGTCTTAATTTTAGCTGTTTGATAGTCTTCCTCTAAGGAGCAGGGCTTAGGTTTTCTAACTGTTTCAAGATAAAGGGCTTTCATTTATTCATTCATTGATATTCACTGAGTTATTATTACAAGACTGACACCTTCCTGGGTAGGAGTATAGGGCTATCAAAATGTATAAGATTTAGATCCTTTCCCTGTATAGTCAGGCCAACTTGGTGTATACTTTGAAAAATGCTTCATAATGTAAAAAGAGTCCTGGGTAAAAAGGTAATGGAGTGACTAAATCTTCTATTTGGGAAGATGTGGGGAACTATTTTATAGACAATAATGACTTAGGTGACTTTGGAGTTTTTTTCAAGGATAAGTAGAAGTTTGCAGTCAGAGAATGTGGGTGGGTGTCAGAAGTGGGGAGTGTGAAGGCATTCCAGGAGAGAGGAAATAGTTGAGCAATGTTGCAGAGGTATTGGAGTGCATGGTATATTTACCAAATGTTAAGTGATCTCTTCTAGCTGTCTTGGATATTTGAAGAAAGGGGAAGGGAGAACCCACTTGGCTGAGGTGTGACAGGTGTCCAGAGAAAATGTATACCAGGCACTGTCTCCCGTGGGATTTCTCTATGGATGGGCCCACAATTTCCCAAGTGCACATGATATTGAGTCATTTACACTGTGGACCCCAATACTTCTTGATTCCCTAAGAAGTACAAAGAAGGGGATGTCCAGAGAGTGAGTGGAGGAAGTGGCTTCTGCTTTTCATCTCATTACAGCCCCTGCAGGCATTGTTGATCATGGCTCCTGTCTGGAGCAGATAATACAGATTCCATCATTCTGCATATCTATCTAACAACAGTATTAGGCTTGGTTGATACTAACACTATGATCTGGGCCCTGGTCATTAAGCAACATTATCAGCTAACAGTAAATAAATGTTGATTTACTGTCAAAGAAATATAATATCATATAAATTAGATAAGTGATTAGATTATCTAAGTGATTAGATTAGATAGCTAAAAACTTGAACAATCTTTTTTTTTTTTTTTTATTTTTATTTTTATTTATTTTTTTTTCACCTCTTCTTTTTTTTTTTTTTTTAATTTTTTGTTTATTGCAGTAACATTGGTTTATAACATTGTAAAAATTTCAGGTGTACATCATTATACTTCTATTTCTGCATGGACCACATCATGTTCACCACCAAAATACTAATTACAACCCATCACCACACACATGCACCGTATTATCCCTTTCACCCTCCTCCCTCCCCCCTCCCCTCTGGCAACCACCAATCCAATCTCTGTCCCTATGTATCCGTCCATTGTTGTCACTATCTACTACTTAATGAAGGAAATCATACAGTATTTGACCTTCTCCCTCTGACTTATTTCACTTTGCATTATACCCTCAATGTCCATCCATGATGTCACAAATGGCTGGATTTCGTCGTTTCTTATGGCTGAGTAGTATTCCATTGTGTATATATACCACAGCTTCTTTATCCATTCGTCCCTTGATGGGCACTTAGGTTGCTTCCAAGTCTTGGCTATAGTGAATAAGGCTGCAATGAACACAGGGGTGCATGTACCTTTGCAAATTGGTGTTTTCAAGTTCTTTGGATAAATACCCAACAGTGGAATAGCTGGATCATATGGTAGTTCTATCGTTGATTTTTTGAGGAATCTCCATACTGTTTTCCATAGTGGCTGCACCAGTTTGCACTCCCACCAGCAGTGTATGAGAGTTCCCTTCTCTCCACATCCTCTCCAACACATGTTGTTTCCTGTCTTGTTAATTATAGCCATTCTGACGGGCGTGAGGTGATATCTCATTGTAGTTTTGATTTGCATTTCCCTGATAGTTAAAGATTTTGAACATCTTTTCATGTGTCTGTTGGCCATCTGTATATCTTCTTTGGAGAAATGTCTGTTCAGGTCTTTTGCCCATTTTTTAATTGGGTTGGTAGTTTTTTTGTTGTTGAGATGCATGAGTTCTTTATATATTTTGGAGATTAAGCCCTTATCAGATGTATGGTTTGCAAATATCTTCTCCCAATTGTTAGGTTGTCTTTTCGTTTTGTTGATGGTTTCCTTTGCTGTGCAGAAGCTTTTTAGTTTGATGTAGTCCCATTTGTTTATTTTTTCTATTGTTTCTCTTGCCCGGTCAGATGTGGTGTTTGAAAAGATGTTGCTAAGACCGATGTCGAAGAGCGTACTGCCTATGTTTTCTTCTAGAACTTTCACAGTTTCAGGTCTTACATTCAAGTCTTTAATCCATTTGGAGTTAATTTTTGTGTATGGTGTAAGGTAAGGATCTACTTTCATTTTTTTTGCATATGGCTATCCAGTTTTCCCAACACCATTTGTTGAAGAGACTTTCTTTTCCCCATTGTATGTTCTTGGCTCCTTTGTCAAAGATTAGCTGTCCATAGATGTGTGGGTTTATTTCTGGGCTTTCGATTCTATTCCACTGATCTGTGTGTCTGTTTTTGTGCCAGTACCATGCTGTTTTGGTTACTATAGCTTTGTAGTATATTTTGAAGTCAGGGAGTGTGATACCTCCAGCTTTGTTCTTTTTTCTCAGGATTCCTTTAGCTAGTCGGGGTCTTTTGTTGTTCCATATAAATTTTAGAATTCTTTGTTCTATTTCTGTGAAAAATATTGTTGGAACTTTGATAGGGATTGCATTGAATCTATAGATGGCTTTAGGAAGTATGGACATCTCAACTATGTTAATTCTTCCAATCCAAGAGCACGGAATATCTTTCCATTTCTTTGTGTCTTCTTCAATTTCTTTCAGAAATGTTGTATAGTTTTCGGTGTACAGATCTTTCACCTCTTTGGTTAAGTTTATTCCTAGGTATTTAATTCTTTTTGTTGCAATTGTAAATGGGATGGTATTCTTAATTTCTCTTTCTGCTACTTCGTTGTTAGTGTACAGAAATGCAACTGATTTTTGTATGTTGATTTTGTATCCTGCAACTTTACCATATTCGTTTATTACTTCTATAAGTTTTCTGGTGGATTCTTTAGGGTTTTCTATATATAAAATCATGTCATCTGCAAATAGTGACAGTTTCACTTCTTCCTTTCCAATTTGGATCCCTTTTATTTCTTTCTCTTGCCTGATTGCTCTGGCTAGGACTTCCAATACTATGTTAAATAGGAGTGGTGACAGTGGGCATCCTTGTCTGGTTCCTGTTCTTAGAGGGATAGCTTTCAGTTTTTCACCATTGAGGATAATATTATCTGTGGGTTTCTCATATATGGTCTTTATTATGTTGAGGTACTTTCCTTCTATACCCATTTTATTCAGAGTTTTTATCATAAATGGATGCTGGATCTTGTCAAATGCTTTCTCTGCATCTATTGAGATGATCATGTGATTTTTGTTCTTCATTTTATTAATGTGGTGTATTACGTTGATTGATTTGCGAATGTTAAACCATCCCTGCATACCTGGAATAAATCCCACTTGATCATGGTGTATAATCTTTTTAACGTATTGTTGTAGGCGATTTGCTAGTATTTTGTTGAGGATTTTCGCATCGATGTTCATCAGTGATATTGGCCTGTAATTTTCTTTTTTTGTGTTGTCCTTGTCTGGTTTTGGTATCAGGGTAATGTCAGCTTCGTAGAATGAGTTAGGGAGCTTCCCCCCCTCCTCAATTTTTTGGAAGAGTTTGAGAAGGATAGGTATTAAGTCTTCTTTGAATGTTTGGTAGAATTCACCAGGGAAGCCGTCTGGTCCTGGACTTTTATTTTTGGGGAGGTTTTTGATTACTGTTTCGATCTCCTTACTGGTGATTGGTCTATTCAAATTCTCTACTTCTTCTTGATCCAGTTTTGGAAGGTTGTATGATTCTAAGAATTTATCCATTTCTTCCAGATTGTCGAATTGGTTGGCATATAGTTTTTCATAGTATTCTCTTATAATCTTTTGTATTTCTGAGGTGTCTGTTGTAACCTCTCCTCTTTCATTTCTGATTTTACTTATTTGTGCCTTCTCTCTTTTTTCTTGGTGAGTCTAGCTAAAGGTTTGTATATTTTTTTGATCTTTTCAAAGAACCAGTTTTTGTTTTTATTTATTTTTTCTATTGTTTTTTGGTTTCCATTTCATTTATTTCTACTCTGATTTTTATCATTTCCTTTCTTCTACTGATTTTGGGCTTTGTTTGTTCTTCTTTTCCAGTTCCTTTAGGTGCATTGTTAGATTGTTTATTTGAGATTTTTCTTGTTTGTTGAGATAGGCCTGTATTGCTATAAACTTCCCTCTTAGAACCGCTTTTGCTGTATCCCATAAATTCTGGCATGTCGTATTTTCATTTTCATTTGTCTCCAGGTATTTTTTGATTTCTTCTTTGATTTCTTCGTTAACCCAGTCGTTGTTCAGTAGCATTTTGTTTAATCTCCATGTATTTGTGGCTTTTCTGATTTTCTTCCTATAGTTGATTTCTAGTTTCATACCGTTGTGGTCAGAAAAGATGCTTGGTATTATTTCAATCTTCTTAAATTTATGGAGACTTGTTTTGTGGCCTAATATGTGATCAATCCTGGAGAATGTTCCATGTGCGTTTGAAAAGAACGTGTATTCTTCGGTTTTTGGATGGAATGCTCTGTGTGTATCTACTAGGTCCGTCTGTTCTAGTGTGTCGTTTAAGGCCAATGTTTCCTTATTGATCTTCTGTTTGGATGATCTATCCGTTGGTGTAAGTGGAGTGTTAAAGTCCCCTACTATTATTGTGTTACTGTCTATTTCTGTTTTTATGTCTGTTAATAATTGCTTTATATATTTAGGTGCACCTACATTGGGTGCGTAGATATTTACAAGTGTTATATCCTCTTGTAGGATTGTTCCCTTGATCATTATGTAATGCCCTTCTTTGTCTCTTTTTACAGTTTTTGTTTTAAAGTCCATTTTGTCTGATATGAGTACTGCTACCCCAGCTTTCTTTTCATTGCCATTTGCGTGGAGTATCTTTTTCCATCCCTTCACTTTCAGTTTGTGAGTGTCTTTAGGTCGGAAGTGTGTCTCTTGTATGCAGCATATATATGGGTCTTGTTTTTTTATCCAGTCAGCCACCCTATGCCTTTTAATTGGAGCATTTAGTCCATTGACGTTTAAAGTAGCTATTGATAAGTATTTACTTACTGCCATTTTTTAACTTTATTTTTTTTTTTCCCCTCAGTGTTTTAGTAGTCCTTCTCTGTTCCTTACTTCTTCTATACAGAATTGATGGTCACTTTAGTTTGACCTCTGTCTGAAAGCTGTACTGTTTAACTACCCTCCTCCCTCCTTTTACGTTTTTTTATATCATATCTAACCTCTTTTTTGTGCATTTGTATCCATTACGTTCTAATCGTGGAAATAGATAATTTTTCCTATTTGTGGTCTTCTCTTTTCCCCTTAAATCAGTCCCTTTAACATTTCTTGTAGCACTGGTTTCTTGGTGACAAACTCCTTTAATTTTTGCTTATCTGGGAAAATTTTGATCTCTCCTTCCATTTTGAACGATAACCTTGCTGGGTAGAGTATTCTTGGCTGTAAGTTTTTTCCTTTTAGCACTTTAAATATATCGTGCCATTCTCTTCTAGCCTGTAAGGTTTCTGCTGAGAAGTCAGCTGATAGCCTTATGGGGTTTCCTTTGTATGTAACTTGACATTCTCTTGCGGCTTTTAGGATTCTCTCTTTATCTTTAATTCTGGACATTTTGATTATGATGTGTCTTGGTGTGGGCCTCTTTGGGTTTATCTTGTTTGGGGCTCTCTGTGCCTCCTGTACCTGGATGTCTGTTTCCTTCCTTAGGTTAGGGAAGTTTTCATCTATTATTTCTTGAAATAGATTCTCTGCTCCCTTGTCTCGCTCTTCTCCTTCCGGGACACCTATAACACGGATGTTAGTGCGCTTGATGTTGTCCCAGAGGTCCCTTAGACTGTCCTCACTCTTTTTAATTCTTTTCTCTTTTACCTGTTCACCTTGGGTAATTTCTTCTAGTCTTTCTTCCAGCTCACAGATCCGTTCTTCTGTATCCTCTACTCTGCTTTTGAGTCCCTCTAATGACTTTTTCATTTCCAGTATTGTATTCTTCATTTCTGATTGGTTCTTTTTTATATCTTCCATTTCTTTGTTGACATTCTCACTGAGTTCATCTATTCTTCTCCCCAGATCAGTGAGCATCCTTAACACTCTTAGTTTGAACTCTCTGTCGGGTAGGTTGCTCATTTCTGTTTCACTTAGTTCCTTTTCTGGGGTTTTGTCCTGTTCCCTTACTTGGAATGTATTCTTTTGCCTCCTCATTTTGCCTCTTTCCCTGTGCTTGTGTCTACGTATTAGGTAGGTCAGCTACGTCTCCTGCTCTTGGATAGGTGACCTTATGTAAGTGATGCCTTAGGAGGCTTCCAGTGTGCTTCCCTCAGTTCTCAATGTTCCAGGGGTGGCCCCTATGTGGGCTACGTGTGTCCTTCTATTGTGGCCTATTAGCTCTCCCTATAGGCGCCCAGGGAGGCTGAGTTATGCTCCTAAGTTATGACTTAGATGAAAAGAAAGGAAACCAGCAGTATGTATAGATGACCCAATATAGAAAAGCATCTCAACACACCGCTGAGTGATAATAAAGGAAAGAATTCAGGATTATTCAATCATGCAAGGGTTTTCACATAAAATATTACACTTGCTGCTCAGAAGAACTTATGAGTTAGGTTCTATTATTACCCTCACTTTACACCTAAAGAAACTCTGACCATTTTAGTAACTCGTTGAAGGTCACACAGCTAGTAAAAGGTGGAACTGGGCCATAAGCCCATATTTCTCTAGTTGTATGCTTTTCATTTTTACAAATATTCCTTGCTACTAGACTTATGTCCTGGCACTCACACACAGAGTGTGGGAACTTGTAATACGAGATGATGGATTTTGAGATCACACTGTGAGATTGATAGTCCAGAGTCCTCCAGGTCCTGAGAAAACTTATTTCCAAGGGAAAGGTGAACAGAGGGAAGCTTTTAACTCACTCAGTATGGGGATTTTGCCTTTAACTATAATGCATGTCTAAACTTCTTTCAGAGGAGGAGAATTCTATCAAAAGAAGGGCCTTGGAGATAGCAGGACAAAAGATGACCACACAATTCCTCGCTCACTGCCTCACTATATTCCAGCTTCCTTTGTGCCAAGTCAGAAATAAACTAAATGCAGGTTCCAAAACTTACCATCTTTTAGCATTCATTTAATGTCACTAACTGCTCTTGGGTTTTCCTTATTTCTTTTCTTTATTTTTTCTTTTGAAAATGACAATATAAGCTATGGACTCTTTTGTTATTTTTCTTGTTGTGATAGATATGTTAGCTTTTTTTTTAATTTTAAGAAATGAATAATTTATTGCTATCTCTAAAATTCATCTACTACTCAGTTGTCAATTAGATATTTTGTGACTGCAAATTGTGTATGTTCATATGTGGTTGCACAGGTGAGTGTGTGTGTGTGAGAGCATGCATGTGTATTTTGGAAAACGTTATTTATAGCTCTTAATTAGAATTTTTTAAAAGAACTATACAGGCTCAGTACTTTGTTTTCAAATGTGAGCAGCTGAAATTAGCTCCCTCTTATACCTTGTGGGAACAAAACTATGCAATCTGCATAATGGCTCTCCTCCCCCATGGAGAGGTGGCGACTAGAATGGAAGTGGTTAACCCGCTTCACAGGGGATGAATTAGAAATTGAGCTTTGCAAATGAAGTCAGAGATAATTTACCATCTTCATTATTTATGGAAATCAGTTACTTTATTTTAATTATCCCCTGTTTGTATCGTCCACATAAAATGCCTTTCCTTTTATTTAAACTGCAAATAATTGCCAGAAGAATTATTCATTAGAAATTGGAATCCACTTTTTTGATCTCTAGAAAGTCTGTTAATAATGAATCAGAATGTTATTTATTTGTTACAATTCCACAAATGGAAACTGAAGAAAAACTCTGTATATTTCACTGATTAACTCTGACATTACTTAAATAAATTCACCTCAGGAGAAATGCAAAATGTGGAAAAGCAGCATAAATTTGAGAACAACTTCATTTTTTCCTTCTTTGTTTCACTTTCTTCCTTCTTTCAGCAAATACTGACGTGTGGTTACTTTGGGAAAAGCACTATAGGGTGAAGTGAGGGAGAGGAGTGAAATGACTTCTAGGACATAATAAACATTTATGAAAGTCTTGACATTCTCAAGAGATACACCCCGAGACCTTCAAGAATCCCCATATTCATAAATCTTACTATAGCACATAATTTCCTACATAAAATGCAATAAAATATAAGTGAAAAATTTAAGTGATCCCCTTTGGACCCTTAGTGATTCTATAAATAAAGGGCTCTGGTAATTTATAAAGCCATTAAGATGAATTTTGCCATTAATATAAAATGTATATTATGCTATCTCTCACTTGAGCAGTTTTTGCTCTATCCAGAGCACTTGCTGAAATAGTTTCATGAATTACTTTTCTCAGTTTCCTTATAAAACGTAAGGGGGCCAGCCCCGTGGCTTAGCGGTTAAGTGCATGCGCTCTGCTACTGGTGGCCCGGGTTTGGATCCTGGGTGCGAACCAAGGCACCGCTTGTCCAGCCATGCTGAGGCCGCATCCCACATACAGCAACTAGAAGGATGTGCAGCTATAACATACAACTATCTACTGGGGCTTTGGGGAAAAAAAGGAGGAGGATTGGCAATAGATGTTAGCTCAGAGCCGGTCTTCCTCAGCAAAAAGAGGAGGATTAACACGGATGTTAGCTCAGGGCTGATCTTCCTCACAAAAAAAAACACAAAAAAACCCAAAAACGTAAGGAAGAATCATTCATTAGAGCAACTGCAAAATCTGAATCTTCACTCTTAAATTTATTTTAAAAGGTCTACTCCCTGGTCA
This sequence comes from Ceratotherium simum simum, assembly GCF_057802395.1. Classification (NCBI taxonomy): domain Eukaryota; kingdom Metazoa; phylum Chordata; class Mammalia; order Perissodactyla; family Rhinocerotidae; genus Ceratotherium; species Ceratotherium simum. Next base: position 84,360,138 of record NC_141906.1, on the reverse strand, counting down.
CAGCCCTCACCTGATGGGAGCGCCTCACTTTCTCATCATGTCATTACCAGCAGTAGAAACCAATTTTCTTATTTTGAAGGTTTTTTTCACCTTGAGAGAACCAAAGTTTTACCACCTTATTAGCATGTATATTGAGATAAGCATAGATTAACTTGAGATGGATGCCCAGGGCCTTCCCAGCTGCTCTCACGAGCTACTGGAGTCACTTCTAACACTAGCCTTGGAGTACTGGACTCAGATTTGGGCTTCGGCAAAATTAAAACATATCAATGATGTAACTTTGAAGTCTTTGCAAAAGGTCAAAGCCCTAACTTCTATAACCACAAATGAGCAATGTCTACTATATTTAGATAAGCAATACAGGGCAGAAAAAGATAAATCCCCCAAGGAAAGGTACTGATAAAACTCTAAGTTCAGAAGCTGCAGGAGAGATCGAGGGAGGCTTCAGAGAGGAGGCAGCATTTTTCCTGGGTTTTGAGTACAATTAAAACTTAGAAATGTGTCAAGGACAAAGAAATTTTAAAGAGAAGGAACAGAATGAGCAAAGACATGTAGGTGAGCATGTAGGGAGCCTCTTACATGGGTGAAATGAATAGTATATTCCCACCTAATTACAAAGATAATCTATCATCAATGTAGAAAATATATGAAATGCTTCCCTTTGTTAGCAATACCAGACTAGGCATATACAGAAATACTCCCAGTATAGAATATTTTAAAATACTGAAAAAATATATTAAAACAAATATTTTTAAATGCATAGTGATTTGGCAAGAAAGCAAGGGAAAGTTAAAGGAGCACAAAACAATGAAAAAATATTATTTCAACAAGCTAAGCTCTAGTGAAGTCAATTTTGCTCTAGGACATTTTCTGATTCCTCATTACCTAGAGCTTGAATTTGAAGGACGACGTGTGGACAGTAGATAAAGCCTGGGACCTGGGCAAAGTAGGAAGTGGGATTACAGATTCTGTTTTAGAACCATGACCGCTAAGGCAAGCCCCTGAAAGGGGAAACATCTGCCTTACAGACGGAGAGGGTGGGAATGCTTGCCTGTATTGAAGATACCTCTGGATAGAAGGGGAAAGAGAGGCCTCTCTGATAATCCTTAACCACAAGACTGCCTACACATGAGTTAAATGTAATTCACAATTCTTTTCTTACTTTCATAAATAGTAAGGTGAAATTTTAAATTGAACCCAGGGTGGTGAGACTCCAAATAAGCAAATGCAAATCCTCATTGAAGGAATGTACTTTAAGTCCAGTCATCACCGGCATTTCCACAAATTTTTAGGAAGTGTAGCTCACCATATACATGAGGAAACAAACCCTATGAACAGAAGTCAGCACTCATAATAAAGAGTAAAACAGAACTGCAAAACTGCAGAAGGTGCAATTTTTCAAATGCACAATATAAAGTACAATGTGTCATTATGCTAAAAGAAATAAAAGTGACTATCAGAACTTAAGGAACAAAGGAACATAAAAATTTACCAGTGATATTTTTCAAATAATCAAATAGAATTTCTAAAAATGAAAAACATAGTAATTGAAAGTAAAATTTCAAAAGATGAATAAAAAGTAGATTAGTTTCAGCTATGGAAAGAATTAGTGACCTAGAAGATATATCTTAAGAAAACACCAAGAATGTAGAATAGTGTCCCAATCTACATCAGTTTATGGCACCCTTAATGTCTTAATAATTTTCTTACAGCATCCCTAGATCAAAGGAAATACCTAACGTTCTGTTTTTTAAGCAGTTAGGCCCAAACAACTTACGTATTTGTAGTATTTTGCATGGTATCCAACAGACATTGCTGTTTCCTTCAAAAATTTAAAATTCCACAGTGTCCCTGTGAGTTCACTCTGGTTCCCCAGCACTCTGTGACCTATAGTTTGCAAATAATGGATATAAAATGAAGAAACAAAAATATGGAAAATTTTAAAGACAAGTTAAAGAGACTTCAAGGATGCGTCTAATATATGTCTAATTGGAGTTCCAGAAGTAGGAAAGGGAAAAGATATTGCAAGTGAATTTCTCAGAATTTAGAAGACAAAATCCGTAGTTTTAAGAAGCACAACAAATTGCAAGCAGGATAAATAAAACAAAATACATTATCTAGACACATTGTACCCAAACTGCAGAACACCAAAAACAAAAAGATCTTAAAAGTAAAGACAGTCAGACTGACAGCTGAATTCTTAAGAGTAGCAATGAATTCTCTTACTCAGAAAGAACCACAAATATTTTGGAATATTTTCTTCCAAGTTTTTCTGTGTATATATGTTAATTATTTTCAAATTGAAATTCATATAATGCACAGAGTTTTGCATCCTACATTTTTCAATTAATGCAATATGAATATTTTATTCACTATTTAACAAAGTTTGATTTTTAAATAAATGATTCACATGTTCTAGATGCTGTTCTTAATTTTAATAACAAATCCATGAGGTAGTTATTTTTCCCATTTTGCAGATGAAGAAACAGTGGCCTAAAGAGGTTAAATAACTTCCACAAGGATACGCAGTAAACAGAGTCAGGATTTGAAAGTAGGCAGTCTGGCTGCAGATTCTGTATTCTTAACCCCTGTTCTATGTTACATTAAACTTTTGACTACATGCTAAACAATTCTAGTTTTAATATCTGTATAATATGTCATCATTTGCATATACAATGCTAGATTAAACAGTTCCTTATATATAGACACTTAGTTTTTGTTAATTTTAAGCATTATAAATAACAGTAAATCTTTTTTTTGCCTACATATTTGTCTGAGATTCATTGCTAAGATAACTTTTTTTTTGGTGAGGAAGATCAGCCCTGAGCTAACATCCATGCCAATCCTCCTCTTTTTGCTGAGGAAGACTGGCCCTGAGCTAACATCCGTGCCCATCTTCCTCCACTTTATGTGGGACGCCGCCATAGCATGGCCTGACAAGTGGTGCCTTGGTGTGTGCCCGGGATCCGAACCTGGGCCGCCAGCAGCGGAGCGCCTGCACTTAACCGCTATGATGCAGGGCTGGCCCCTAAGATAATTTTTTTTTTATTGAAGTAACATTGGTTTACAACATTGTATAGGTTTCAGGTGATTATTTTTTGAAGTGAAACTAATGTTTAAATTTCATGAACTTACTAAAGGCATTAATAGAGCCAATCTGCTTTCTGGTAAGATTTTGTCTTGAACATTGTGACTATACTCTCAGTAGAACCTTGCCGATATTGAGTGTAAGAACTTATTTTAGGGTTTAACAACATTTGATAATATTTTAAGAAGGTTAAAAAATTTATCCACATTTTTCTGTGATTGTAATTTCTTGATCAAAAATGCTTTTGAATGCTTTTTACATGTAGTATAAGTCAGTTGCATTTCTTCTTGTCTGTGATCTTTGCTGAATTTTATCTTGGTGTTTTAGCATTTTTCTCTAAAGGCATTGATCTATGTGTCTTCCTAATATATAGTAAGAACAGCAGCTTTGTATGATATATTTGTATCATGTATTCCTCAAATAGTTTGATTTTTTATTCAATTTATGGTTTTTCTGGAATTTTTGCAATAAAACAAATTGTGTGTATGTATGCGTATCTTCTTCCATTTTTTTGTGTGAGAAAGATTAGCCCTTGGCTAACATCTGCTGCCAATCCCCCTCCTTTCACTGAGGAAGATTGACCCTGGGCTAACACGAGTACCCATCTTCCTCTACTTTATATGCGACGCCGCCACAGCATGGCTTGACTAGCGGTGCGTCGGTGCGCGCCGGATCCGAACCTGTCAACCCCGGCCCAGGGAAGCAGAACGACCACTCTTAACTGCTACGCCCCCGGGCCGACCTCTCTTCTTTCTTTTTATTGTGCTTAGATTATCCATTCTCACCCCAGGGTTGGAGAGTTATTCATCTATATTGCCTTATAAGTGCATTAATATTTTATTACTTTACATTTAATCCTGTAAGTCATCTGGAATGTTCTTTGTGATATGTACTAATGTGAAGATCTATTTTCCAAATGTTTGACCCTGCCGGTAGCTCCAGCTTCTTCTCTCTTTCTCTGTTCCCTTTAAAGCAAAACTCATAGTTTCCCTACTGAGAGACTTCATTTTTCTCTTCTCTTTTTCCTTATGTCCTTTGCAGTCAGCCTTTACATCCCACCTTTCCACCCAAGTACCTCTTATCAGACTCACCAATGAGATGCACGACATTAAATCCATTGGCGGATTTTCGGTCCTCACACAATTTGATCTACCAGCAGCTTTTGCACAGCTGATCACTGTCTCTTCTTCTGGTAACACATCCGTCGCCACAACCTCCTACCACGTTGGCAACTCCATCACTGTCTCTTCTGCTTGTTCTCCTCGTGATCCTGATTCTCAATGTGGACAAGCCCTAGATCGCAGTCCATGGACTTCTCTCTCTATGCTCACATCAAGTGTGACTTCATCCAGACTCATGGCTTTCAATGAAATCTGTATATTCTGACTCCCAAACTTACATCTGTAGCCAGGTTCTCTCCCCTGTGCTTTAGTGTAGATACAACTTTCTCAGCATTTCTACCTGGATGTAAATTCCTGAACTTGTCTCCCAAAACTGCTCTCTGTGAGGTCATCCCAACTCAGTCAGTGGAAGCTACACCCTGCCAGTGTTCAGGCCAGGGATTTTGGAGTCACCCCTGACCTCTCTCTTTCCCTCATACCTACATTCACTCCTTCAGTAAATCCTGCGGACTCCACCTTCTCCAGAATCGCCCTTCCCATCTCCATGGCAGTGTTGCTCATCATATCTAGCTGGGTTATTGCAATAGCCTTCAGCTGATGGTCCTGTTTTCACCCTTGTTTCCTTCCAGTCTATTTTTGTTCTTGTTGAGTAACATTGGTTTATAACTTGATATAGATTTCAGGTGTACATCATTATATTTTGATTTCTGAGAAGACTACGTTGTGTCCACCACCCAAAGTCTAATTGCCATCCATCTTTACAGTCTGTTTTTAACAAAGCAACTAGAGTGACCATTTAAAAATGAAAATCAGATCATGCCATGCCTCTGCCCTGAACCTTCTAATCGCTTGCCACCTCACCTGCAGTAGAAGTTAAAATCTTATAAGGAGTTAAAATGCTCTCTGTGATTCCCAGTACCTCTCTGGCCCCATTTCCTACTACTTCTCTCTGCCTTGCTTACTCCAGCAAGAGGGATGACTCAGTCTCCTGGCTCTTCCTTGGACACGTCAGGCTTGCTCCTACCTTAGAGGCTTTGCAATTGCTGTTCCCTCCTGGAACATTCTCCCCCAAGGTGTATGGGTGGGTCACTCCTCACAGCTCCTTTATCTTCTTCAAATCTTTGCTCAATTTACCTTCTCTGTGAGCACTTTCTCACCATCCTGTTTAAAATTTCCATCTTGGTCCACACTGCCATCCCCCTTCTGTATCCACTATGTTATCCTTATCATCTAATATATTGTTATATATATTAGAGTCTAATTCTAAGCAAATTTCATCTCTTTCACTGATTTTTTTTTGTCAATTATTGAACCAGTAGCATCTGACTTAATCATTATAATTTTATAAAATATATTTCATGTCTGGTGATGCAAGTCTTCTTTAGTCTTATTTTTTTGCAAAATTCTCCTGCTTATTCTTAGCTTTTATGCCAGCTTAACTTTAAAAGTACTTTGTCATGTTCTAAAAGAAGAAAAATAAAGTTGAGTTTTTTATTGGAATTTCATAATACATGGAGATTTATTTGGAAAAAATTAATATCTTTACATTATTCACTCTTTCTTTCCAGGAATTCAGTGTGTTTTTCCAATTATTAAGCTCTATTTTCTTTCTGTCATCAAAGTTTTGTAATTCTATGTTTTTTATAGTTCTTATATGTTTCTTATTTAAGTTATTGCTATTTGTTTTAGTCTGTTTTTTTTGTTCCACTATGTTTCTATTGTTGCTACTTTTTTCTATTATATGTTTTCAAAAGATTATTTCGAGATAGATTTTTTTTCAAATTTGTATTTAACAACATTGGTCAACTATCTTATTAGTTGCAGTAAATTTTCAATTCATCCTCTTGGGTTTTCTACGTAGACATAATGATAATTCTGTCTCCTCTCTTCCTCACATTTTGTCTCATGCTATGATGCCTGGCTGGACTTCCACAAGGGTGTTGAATAATGGCGGTAATAACTGGGCTGTTTTCTTCTCCTCTCTATTTGCTCTTAAGTCTGGTGGTGGCTATTGGTTTAAGATGGTATCTTTTATCATGTTAAGGATCTTTATATTTCTGTTTTACTAAAAGTTCTTTTGAAAAAATAAGGAAGAGTTGACAAGTTAGTCTTGTGTTTTTTGTTTACATCAATTGTGCTAATTTTACCTATTATTTGATTAACGAATTTCTCAATATTAGACCACATAAATAGTTGTGGTGAGTGGTTTTTTAATATGCTATTGAATTTAATTCATTAGTGTTTAAATGGAGATTTTTCATTTATATTCATAAATATCTCTGGTCTATAGTTTTCATTTTAGTGCTATCTCTTGTCATTTGTTGGAATCAGTGCCATGGTATTTTTGTGAAATAAATTGGGAAGCAATTTATCTTCTTCCATACTTAGGATAGAATGCAGGGTGTGTATGTGTGTACACACGTGTGTGTGTATATATATACACACACGTACATATTTTTATGGAGAGCATCTACTTCTAAGAAACCTGACAGAATTCATTGTTAAAAACTACTTGATCTCAAAGCCCCAAAACCCTTTTGATAACTTATTGATTCTTTTCATTGTTATTGGTATATTCCAATGTTCTACTGCTATTAAAGGGAATCTTGATAGCTTTGTGCTTTTCCAGTAAATAGCCTATTTCAACTGAATTTTAAAATTATAGCTGTGGAACTCTACATAGCATTTTCTTATAGCAAAAAATTTTTTTCTAAATCTGTTGTTGTGGCTCATTATGATTTCTAGTTCTGCTTATTTTTATTTTCTCTATTTTTTCTTTTTAGTTTTTCAAGAGGCTTGCCTAATTAATGTTAAATTTTTCTTTCTAAAAGTAAGGCTTTTTTAAGATCTGTAAGATCTTACGCCACCATTTTGGTAAGTTCTGACTTCAGTTCTTTTTTGTCCCCAAATAATTAGCTTCTGGTTCAGTTTGCTTTTGATCCTTTATTCACTAAGAGAATGATTTTAAAACTCCTACTGAGTAAGTTTTCATTCATTTGTTTAAATTATTATTCTTATTTTCTCTTCTTACTGTAGTGTGGTCAGAGAATGTGATCTATGTAATTACTGCTACTGAGAATTTATTGATTCTTTTTTGTGATCCAGTGGATTAAGTTTTGTAATGGTCCACAAGTACTTGAAAATAAGATGCTTCTCTAGTTGGAGTGAAGAAAATTTTATTAGCTCAAATTTAAATTATATGATCATTTTCACTATATCTGTTTTGTCTTGGGAAAGTCTATCTTATGTTTTAAGGTGTTGCAGTCTCCTGCAATAGTACTTCTGCTAATTTTGCCTCACACTGTGATCAGTTTGTCTGTTTATTTTACTTCATTTATTGATTCTTTTATTTTTTGCATAAACATTTATAAGATTACCTATTTACTTTGAAATTTACTTATTTTCGCTGTACCGTTTCGGCTATATGATGTTCCCTCACACACTGAATTCTACTTTCACTGATATTAGTATTTCTAACCCTGCTATCTACTTATGTTTTTTGGGAAGTGTGAAGATTAGTCTCCAGCATTTACTGATTCTGGGGCCCTTCCCCTTCCTACAGTGTGTGAAGGGATAGACCAGGGAGTGTCCCCAGGCTAAGAGAGAAGGTCGCCATTGGCAGTCCTGCTTACCTTACTGTTTGTTCTCTTCTGATAAGAGCATTTTCTGAGCACGTCTGTGGTAGGAACACTTTGGCTGCCTCGCATGGTTCTCAGGTTGGTGTGGACCTGGGATCCTGGAGCAGTAGACCAAGGAGTGTGGCTTCCCATTTCCTCTCTCATCCATCACATTGTACCTTCACTATTTTATCACGTGTACTTCTTTGCCCTTACAGTGTGTGGAAGGTGCTCTCAGATTCCAGCAATAAATAAAATATCTATCTGTCTGCTTTTAGCGAGTTGTTATGGTTTCTTTTTCTTCCTTCTCCCCCAGTATCTTAATAGGCATTTATGTGGACTGTTGATAGAGACAATATCGGGAGCTGCTACTCCAGTAAAAAAAAAATTCTAGTACTGGAATGTGTCCACAGAGCTGTGGTGTGTTTAGCAGGCACTGTGTTTTAAGAACTTTCATCAGGTCAGAGTGTAACAGAGAGCTCAAGGAGAAGACTATTGCAGCAGCCAAAAATGTCCTAGGTGTCTGGTGGTGGGAATGGAGCAGGACGTATTAGGACAGAGATATATCAGGGAGGCAGAATCTATAATATGAAAAATAAATAAGTTTGCATGTGTGTAAGAATGTGACCTCAGGGTTGAGTGGGAAGAACAAAAGTGTGGGAGGAGTTCAAATCAATGCTGAACTTTCTAGCACAAATTAATGGAAATATCTGGCATGTTTCCAGAGGAAGACAGTTTTTGAAAGGAAAATAATTATAGTTATATAGGAAAAGAATTTTATTTTATTTTATAAAAAAATGCATAGAAAAGCAGTAAAATGCAATGTTGTGGAAAAATAGATAAATTAAAGATGAAAATATGTTTAAAATGGTAAAATCAAAGAGATGTGTATATTACTGTTTATTTTACTATTCTCTCTACTTCTCTGTATGTACAGGAAGTTTTTCATAATAAAAAGCATAGAGAAAAAAGAAAGAGAATAAATGACTCACTTTGGGACATACTGTTTTGAGGTACTGATAGAGCCCATACTCCAGGTAATAATGTGCAGGGGGGGTCACTGGAAATGAAGGAATAGACCTCCAGTGATCAAGTAGGAAAGTCTCATAAGTATAGGAGTTGTAGTGGAAACTATTATATGATAAAGTAGAGTTCATGAAGCCACTTTCTAAATATGTAATATTTGGCAATTTGAGCAATAGTGCTTAGTTCACATGGCTGCTGTGAGGATGACATGATATAATGAAGATAAAGTTCTGGCACATGTGCCTGCATCTTAGAGGCACTCAACAAGTGATATCATCTTTTACTACTACAGGAAATTGGACCACCAAGGGATTGGACCACCAACTCCCCAGAGACCACCAAAATAACTTGTCAAGCAAAGCCAGTTTTACTGCTCACTGTAGTAGGAAAGACTACTACCTTTTTAGTAGTGTCTCTAAAAAGAAAGGACAAAGGTGGGATATTTATGTGATTTGAGGGGCATATCTGGTTTAAGGTATGTGTTTTTATGAGGGGCCCAGATTGGGACTGAGCTAAGGTTGTGATATAGTTTATATTAGGATTATATTATAATAGAATTGGTGGACTCAAAGATGAGGATTTTGAAGCAAGTCGCAAAGAGTAAACAATTTGATGATGCCAGCTAGGCAATCTATTTTTCTTAGAAGGGAGCTATTTACCCTGATGAAGACAAGTAGAGTGGTCTATTATTGAGATCAATGAATTTTCAAGATGTTCCTTAAATGATCAAGTTATTTGCAACTTCATCTTCTGAGTCAAGCATTTTCAGTAATAGCAAAGTTATGTCAATGTAGAGTATCAAATAGTAAAGTCATGTTTTGTCCACTGTAAGCTGTATGGCTGTAGGCAGTTTTAGTTTGTGGGTGATATTATGGTATGGATTGTTTCTATTTGATTTTGGTATTTGTGGCATATCGCTACCTTTGTAGCAGATGCATGCATTGTTTGGTAAAGTTTAATGAAGCTTATCATTTTTCTTTTATTGAAGTAACATTGGTTTATAACATTATATAAATTTCCAATGTACATCATTATATTTTGACTTCTGTATAGACTACATCATGTTCACCACCAAAAGTCTGGTTTCCATCCATCACGGTACACATGTGCCCCTTTATCCCTTTCGTCTTCCCCCCACCCCCTTCCCCTCTGGTAATCACCAATCTGTTCTCTGTGTCTATGTGTTTGTTATTTGTTTATTTTAATGAAGATTATCATTCATTAGTCAATATGTATCAAAGACGTTAAAATGATCTTTGGTCTAATAACTTTACTCTTAGGAATCACACCTTCAGAATTATCAAAGACATGGACAAAGGACGTGAACAAAGATGTTTATCATAGCACTTTCAGAACAGAACACATCAAGTAAACAAAGTGATCTTAAGTGAGCAAACAGAAAATGAATTATCATTTAGCCACAGGGTGGGACATTGTCTATAACTTGGACAAATCATGCTTTTCAGTAATAGTTAATGATGTGGGAAAATTCTCTCCAAACTAGGTGAAACCAGGATATAAAACTATGTAAAATTATACTGGCTTGTGCAATGCTGAGTAACTGACTATTTTCCTGGTTCCTAGCCTCCACCTCCTCTTGCCCCCAGAGCCATTGAGCCTGAAGGCTACAGTGTGGCCTTCCAGAGTGAGCTTTGCCTGACACTGTAGTCGTATGACTGAATGGAAATATACCAGCCTTTTACACGTGTTTATCTTAAGGTTATGAGATGACAGATTAATTTCATTTTCTTCTTTGTACTTTTCTGTATTTTCTACAAATATTTACTTTAAATATTTGTTTTCTTATCAGAAAATAAATACTATTCTTTAAATAATAGTAATAATAAAACGATTGAAGGAGTGGTCTAGATGCCTTCCAAAGAGAAAAGGAGCTTGTCTTCTTTGTTCACACAGCAAATGGTGCCGTAGAGGCAGGAAAGTCAAAGTGAAGGGCACTCTGGAAAGGGAGAGTTGGTTGGAGGTTCAGACTGTTTCTGAATGAAGTATTGTTACTTGTGTTAATATGTATTAGCATATTATAATATAGACTATGACTCGGCATCAGAAACACTGACTATCACTCAGTGCCCTTCAGCTACAAATAAAACAGAAAATTCCACAGACCACTCAGCAAAAGTGCTTATTCCTCTTTGTTTCCTTATCTCCTATTATCCTTATGAGATATGTTTTTCCCAAGGATTTGAAATTCCTTGAGGTCTTCTCATTAGTAATTCTTTTCTCCACACTGGGAACTTCCATGACCCCTTGTTGCCAGGAGGGTAATAGGGTCCGGAGATTGTAAATGATTTGCCTACAGATGCAATGTAAGCTGAATTTTCTGGGTCAGCTGCCATGTAGGGAAAGAATCTAGGAGCTACTATCCACTATCATTTATATGTAGCTGCAGCCCAAATGGCCAACAGATGCCAAATGTTAGCTGGAAGTCCATCAGAACTGCATTTTTTCTACCTAAAATTCCAATTGCTGAAATGAAGAAGAGAAATAATAGGGTAGAAAAACTCCAGAATGAGGCAATTAAAATGATCAAGGGGATGATTCGGTCCTGAAGAAAAAGATAAAATGTTTCAGAATGGAAATATAAATGTTAAGAGAAGATGAATGTTTATAACATAATGAAAGGCAAACATAAACCTGTTTCTCAATTCTGGAGTTCACATTCAAGGGTGTAACTTGAAATCTAAAGGAAATAGAAGACAGAATAGAATGTCTTTGGAGGGAGCAGTGGAGAAGGAAGTAAAAAGGAAGACATTTTGTACACATTCTCTCGTTATATGACAAGCGGGCAGAGCATTTTGTTCTAGTCCCAGGTCTATCACCAGCTATTCACATGATTTTCACTTTTTAGGGCTCAAATTTCTTAAGTGTAGAATCAGGAATAGAACTACTTGGGCTTGAGAATACTTTCTGATTCAAAATGAGTTTGTTTTATTTTGTAATACAAAAATTATAAACATTTCATTATAACTTGTTATTCTCAAAATATTATAGAGGGTGGAAATATGAGAAGGTTTGGGGAGTGTTTGTATATATTTGAGGTTGCTGGTAACATAATAATTATGAAAAGGAAATTAGTGGTTCCTAACAAGATGCTGAAATAACATAGCTGCAGGCTTCCTCTCCCAAGATCAGTCCCCAAGTAATGATAGATAAATGGGGCACAGGTTTGAACTTGTGTTTATGTGCATAATGTCTATGGTCTGAGAGAAAGCACAACCTAGTATGGCTTTGGAAGGTTAAATGGAAAAACAATTATGGAATTCTGCTCTTACTCCTCTTACCTCATATCTTTGTGCCTGCTGGTGATTCCCGCAACACACTTGCCGCAACTCAGATCCCTGGTACAGGGGTCATCAGGTGTAAAATCAGTGAAGAACCAAAAACTTTTACTTGTAGGAGCTATAATAACCCCCATTCCCATCCCCAAGACTATGAATTAAATCTAAGCAGTATCTACCCTTAATGCTGTTTCTTCCTGGGCCCAAAAGGTGAGGTCTGGACTCAAGAGTTGGCTTGTACTATGCTGAGTGACTATTTTCCTGGTTCCTAGTCTCCACCTCCTCTTGCCCCCAGAGCCATTGATGCTAAAGGCTAGAGTGTGGCCTTCCAGAGTGAGTTTGCCTGGTGCTGTAGTCAAACCCCCAGAGGACAATGAGTTTATGAGATATTTGAGAAGCATGAGTATTTCAAAAGAAATATAAAATACCAGATTATAGATTCCATCAGAGGCAAAAATACTAGAACAGGTGAACTAAAAAATTAAAATTACTTTGATAAATCAACAAACAAAAAAGATAAGAGATTAGCAATTTAAATCAAGAACAAAAAAAATAAAAAGAACCAAAAAGAATATTATGAAAATTTAATAGTCAAATTTTAAAAAGAAACAGTAGATGGATAAATAGCAGAATGAACACAGCTGTGGAACCAATTAAGTCTTTGGAAGGCCTTATTGGGTAAATCTTCAATACGGAAAAAGGAAAGACAATGGAATATATAAAAGGAAAGATAAGAAATATGAAGGATAGATAGAGATAGCCATAGTAATATCTAGAAAATAGAGATCTCAGAGAGTCTTTTTAATGGAGATGAGAAAATATTTGAAATAATAAATTTCTTGAAGTTAAAAAAGAAGATTATAGATGGAAAAGTTCAAGGAATGTCAAAGAGGAGAGAGAAGGAAAGGCCCACTCCTAGAAACATAATGAAATTTAAGAACATTAAAGTCAGAGAAAATTCTAAAAGCTTAGCGAAAAAAGAATAAGAATCGAATCAACAACAGATTGTTTCACAGCAACACTGGATGAAAGAAGACAAGCATTCAAAACCCAGAAGCTCATATGCAGCCACATTTTCATTCAGATATGAGGGTATGATAAAAATATTCTTACAATTATAAAATCTCCGAAACTTTGTCAGAATCTTACAATTAATTGGATTAAAATAGATTTTATAAACTATTCAAATAAAAGGCAAGACAGATCTAGGAGTTGTGACAAGAACTATATGAAATAAAGGTGATTGAATACCTTGTTAAGTTCTTTTTGTTGTATTTTAAAATAGCAAATATAAAATAGAAAAGAAATTAAAAGTCTAGATCTGTACTAACACAATAGCTACTAGCTATTTGAAATGTAGCCATTCTGAATTAAAATTGCTGCCAGTATAAACTACACACCAGATTTCAAAAACTTACGGTAAAAAAATAATGCAAAATATCTCATTAATGTTTTTATATAATTGCATGTTGGAATGATATTTGAATATTTTGGGCTAACTAAAAATATGTAATTGAAATTAATTTCATCTGTTTCTTTTTACTTTCTTTTATGTGTCCACTAGAAAATTTAAAATTTCACATGTGCCTTGCATTTGTGACTTAAATTATATTTTATTTAGACTGCACTGATATAGATAATGTCAACATGATGGAAGTCGATGAAAAGGGAAACTAAATTTCTAGTCCTATCAGTTCTAGTCTTACCAGTCTCAAAATTAAAAGAAGTAAGGATAAAAAAAGAAACATGGAGAAAGTAAAATAATAATAAACATGAATTAAGATGGTAGAAACAAAATCAAGAATTACAGTAAACATAAATGGACTAATTACATATTTGAAGTCAAACATTGATCAATTGGATTAAAAAATACAGATATAGACTCTTTGCAAGAGATGCAAAGCATTAAGACAGGAAAAATTAAAGGTAAAAATATGGAAAAGAGACAATATTAGGCAAATGTTAACCAAATAAAGCTAGTATACCTATATTAATATCAGATGAAATTGACTTTAAGACAAAAAAGTCAATACTAGAGATGGAAACAAACATTATATATGATAAATGATTCAGTTTACTCAGATGAGTAACTCTCATATAGAGTTCTACACCCAATAAATAGAGAAGGCAAATTTTTCTCAAGTACACATGAAATAAAAAATGATCATGTATATTTGGCCATAAAAAAGCTGCAACAAATCTCAATGACTGGTATCATACAGACCATGATTTTTCACTACAGCATCGTTAATTTAGAAGTTAATAACAAAAATATAAAATATAAAAATCCCTTCACATGCAGAAATTAAAATCATACTGATAAATATATCATGAATTTGAAAGACATTATCATAAAAATTTTAAAACAGTTTGTAGAACTGAATCATAAAAATGCTCATATTGAAACTTATTCTATTAGCAAAAGTAGTGCTTCAAAAAATTTATATTCTTAAATATTTATAAGAAAAAGGAGGAAACCTTCAAAAATAATGAGCAAATTTTCTAATTTAGAAATTAGGAAAGAGTGATAAAATAAACCTGAAGAAAGAAGAAACAGATAATAAATATAAGGGTAGAAATAAATGGAGTAGAAAAATGTGTTATAATTGAGATCAATGGGGTCAAAAATTATTCTTAAAAATAGATAGACTTCTGGCAAAAATAATCAAGAGATAAAGAAAAGAGATACAAACATATACTATTGTGAATGACGAGGGTACAACTATAAATAAAATTGATATTTAAAAGATGAGAAAATTTATCAACAGCAATATGCTGGACTTTTTGAAAACATAGACAAAATGTACAAATGCCTAGAGAAATATACCTTACAAAAATTCATTCAAAAGAGATCAATTAACAGTCTTATAACTAGTAAATAAATTGAGGAAGAGGCTAAGAATCTTTCAGGAAAGAAAATAGTATGTCTATATCATTTTGTAGACAAGTTCTACCAAGAACTTATAAAAGAAATTATCCAAATTTTACATAAGTTTTCCCAGAAATACAAAATAGTCTCCAGCTAATTTGAAGAGGTGAGCATTACTCTGTTACTAAAACTAGACAAAAAAGGAAAGAAAGGAAAACTATGGATTCATTTACTCTTGAATATAGAAGCAAAATTCCTAAACAAATATTAGCAAATTGAGTCCTACAGTACTTAAAAAAAAAAATCATACTATCTCATGAACAAATTGAGTTTATCCTAGGAATTCAAGAATTGTTTATTATTAGAAAATCCATAATGTAATTCACATTAACAAAAAGGCAAAAAGCAATATGAACATATCATTAGATACATAAATAGTGTTTAACACAATCCAATCCTTATTGTTAATTAAGAAAAAACACTGTTGGGGGCGGCCTGGTAGGGATAGTGGTCGGGTTAGTGCACTCTGCTCTGGTGGCCCTGGTTCGTGGGTTTGGATCTCAGGCATGGACATGCACGTTGCCCATCGAGCCATGCTGTGGCAGCATCCCACATACAAAGTGGAGGACGACAGGCACAGATGTTGGCTTAGGGCCAATCTTCCTCAGCAAAAGAAAAGAAGAATGGCAACTGACGTTAGCTCAGGGCCAATCTTCCTCACCAAAAAAAAAAAAAGCTGTTAGGAAATTAGAAGTCTTTGAGAACTTCTAAAACCTGATGAAGAGTGTATTAGTAAGAATTCTCTAGAGAAATAGTACCTATGAAATGTGTGTACATAGAAAAGGATTTATTGTAAGGAATTGGCTCATGAGATTATGGAGATTGAACAGTTTAAAATCTTCAGTATGTGCTGGCAGGCTGGACAAGCAGAAAGAGCTTGTGTTGCAGACGAGTCTGAAGAGAGTCTGCTGGAGAATTCTCTCTTGCTCAGATCATGCTGATCTTCTTGTTCTATTCAGGCTTTCAGCTGATTGAATGAGGCCCATTCACATATAAGGACAATCTGCTTTACTCCAAGTCCACTGATTTAACTGTTAATCTCATCTAAAACGCCCTCACAGTAACATCCAGAATAATATTTGACCAAATGTCTGGGCACCCTTTGGCCCAGCCTACTTGACACATAGGACTAACCATCACAAAAAGCATCTAAAATGCAAAACAATCATACAAACAAAAAAATTCCCCCAGAACAAACATCATACTAAATGGAAAATGTTTGAAGTATTTGGTTTAAAATTCAGATGAGATCAAGAAGCTGACTATTAACATTTATATTCAAAATTATATTCACCATCTTAGCCAGTACAATAAGAAAAGAATAAAGAAATTAGAGGCATAGAAATTAGAAAAGAGGAAATGAAAGTGTCATTACTTGTAGATGATATAAACATTTACATAAAAAAACAAAATAATCAGTAGACAAAATATTATAAATGTGGGAGGGTGGTTAGAAAAGTAGCTGGATATAAAAAAATATATATAAAAAGTCAGTTGTCCTTTTGTGCATCAGTGGCTATAAACTAAAAAACATAATTAAAAAGAAGATACCATTTACAAAACATAGTACCAGAGAATGCCAAGTACATACAAATAAATCTATCAAAAGATGAGCAAGAGCTCTGTGAAAAAAATTATACCCTTTATTTAGAAATATTGAAGAAGACCTAAATAATTGGAAAAATACACCATGTCCAATGATAAAAAGGCAATCCCATATAGATATCAATTCTTCTCAAACTCACTTAGAGATTCAATACAATTAGATTAAAATGTCAGCAGGGGATTTAATGGGTCTTATAAGATTTTTCTAAACATCTGAATGTTGGAATAAAGAATATTGCTGACAGAGACCGACTGTGATGAGACACTCGCCCTACCCGATGGCAGGGTTGATGAGGAAGGCTTGATACTGACAACAGGGTAGTACTGGCATACTGGTAGTTGGACTGACCAATGGAATTGAATAGAAAGTCCAGGAATAAACCCGTATATATACAGACTTTTGGTAGAAGGCAGAGATGTCACGTCAAATCAGGTCAAAAACTTAAAATTAAAATACTGGACATTGAGAAGGAAAAGTCTAAAATTAGAGCCCCACCTCACGTGATAAAAATCAGCCTCAGAGGGATCAAGCACTGAAATATAAAAAAAAATACAACTTTGAAACCATTTATAGTAAATATGGGTGAATATGTTTTGGACCTAGGGTAGAAGTTTTCTTTTTTTTTTAAGAAATAGAAAACATTTCTAAAAAAACATTGTTAAGTTGACCTAGTGATTCTCTTCCCTAGGTCTATACCTACGCGAAACTCAAGCACACGCACAGTAAAGAAAATGTTTCACAGTGTTCGGAATAGCACCGTTTACAATGGCAAAGCCTGTAGACAATGCAAATGCCCATCATCAGGAGAATGGCTAAACAAACTAGGGTTTATTCACACAATGGAATATTATACAACAGTAAAAACAAATGTAGTGGAGAACATGCATGAATTTTAGCAATATAATATCAAGTGAAAAAAGTAAATTCTAAATTATAAAATATAGCATGATATGTCCCATAATCACATATAAAAAGAAAAGCAATGATAGGATTAAATGGAATTCAGGCTGTGGTTTCCTTGGATAATAGGAAGTAAGAGGATGGGGACTCTCACGTGGTTACATATAGATCATTGTAAAGGTCCTATCTTTTGTTTTGGGTTCTGGGTTCATGTGTACTTATTACATTATTAGAAATAAATGTCATACGTTCTTAGTCAATCGTGGAAATTTAGTCCTTTTGCCTAGTTCTACTCCAATCATTTTCAGTTAGTATATTTTCAGTTAGCAAGAGCTATACTAGTTATCTGTTGCTGCATAACAAACTACTCCCCAAATTTGAGGCTTAAGCCAATAATAATTATTATTTCTCACAGTTTCTGTGGGTGAGGAATTCAGGCAGGTTACAGTGAGGACGGCTTATGTCTGCTCCACGGTGCCTGGGGGCTCAGCTGGAAGACTCAAAATCAATTGATACCCAGATTAAGGACTGTTGTTGCTGCAGTCTGCTTGCTAGTATGTTTATCTTACTTACATTTTACCACACAAGAAGGCAAGCAAGTTTCACGAAATAAAGGGTTCATTTAAGTCTAAGAGAAACAAAATAAGAGTGAATGACTGGGCCCTTACATTCAATGGTTATTGAGGATAAAACTCCCAGTTCTCAAATTGTCTTTCTATCTAACATAAAGTAGCTGAATCAACAATCCTAACTCTATAGTTTGCAACAGTTTGTGCAAAGTCTAAGATGAAAAAACAATCAAAATGTGTAGATAACTGTAAAAATGATAATTTCAGTTATATCTCTGAACCCCAACAAGAACACTTGTTCTTGAACAGACACAATCAAGTTTCTGCTTCTCCTTCCTGGGGTCCCCGGGAGGCATCTTGTTCTCCACCTCAATGCTCATGGTCCTTTTCTATATAGCTTTACATTGACTCCCTTGGGCTGGCCACATCCTGCAAATGATGTTTCTGCACGTGAGGTCAGCGGTGTGGGCTGACCTTGTCCAGTGACACTGACCTTGCTTCTTGGAGCACGTTGCTATTCTCCTTGGAACTAAGGGCTATTACTATATGTTTTCCCAACAGTTCATCCTTTATCTGGGTCAGCAGAAAATTCATAGAGTTGGGTTGGAGAACATTTGTATAACACTGCTATATTGACCCAAAGGTATGCTCACCCTCAGATAATCAGGCAAGATCTCAAGACACAATCTAGACATCACAATTCTCTCCTACTTTAGTTGGATCCTTGGCTCGTGTAGCTCTTTTCCCACCCATGCACCCTCCTGGTTCGGCGATCTCATTTTCAAGACCAATTATCAGCCACTGTGATCCCTTTTACTGTTTTGCTTGAACGTTCATGGGACACTCATGTAAACAAAACTTGTTGTGGCTTCCAGGACATACCAACATTATCTTGGTGTGATAATGAGGGAGTAAATAGGCATGTTAATGACGTTTGCAGGTGGATCTAAATTAAGAGAAGTTGTTGACACCAATGATGCCAGAAAGAAAATATGAAAAGCTCTAAAGGAGTAGAAACATACAAGAGGAAAAAAGAAAAATGAAAACAAACTGAGATAAAACTGATATAATGCATATTATTGTAATGAACAAAGAGCTAATTAAAAAGAACCAACTACTGTCCCGGAGACCTAAAGAAAGAAAGGAACAGCAAAGGATATCTAATGAGGATTTTATCCATGGCTTGAATTAATTCCAAGGACTTTATACCAAGGACTTCCAGAAGTATCCTTGGATCTATGACCAGTGTTGTGCTCTGTTTAACAAGTGGATCTCTGAAAAAAAAATCATGAGTGTGTTTCAGCACACACATGATTATTATAAAATTTACTGACATAAAGGATGTGTAGCACACTATTTACAAATAATGACTATATAATACTCTTTATTGTAAATTCAGTATAGACAACTAATTCTCATGGAATACTTGTATTGATTTTTGCCAAACTCCTATATCCATAGCCAATTTGTGATGAAAAAGGGTAGTTGCAACATGAATGTTTTGGTTGATATTTTCATTTACATTGAAAAAGTTGAAAGTAAAACAGCAAAGAAGTGTCAGAACTTTTTTTTTTTTGGAGGAAGATTGGCCCTGTGCTAACATCTGCTGCCAATCTTCCTCTTTTTTCTCCTTTTTTCTCCCCAAAGCCCCAGTCCATAGTTGTATATCCTAGTTGTACATCCTTCTGGTTCTTCTCTGTGGGACACTGCCTCAGCATGGCTTGATGAGCGGTGTATAGGTCCGCACCCAGGATCCAAACCATCGGCAAACCCTGGGCCTCAGAAGCAGAATGCGCAAACTTAAGAGCTACGCCGCCACCGGGCAGCCTCCTCAGAACTTCTTTTGTTTGTCAATGACTTGAGAAACTTCTTTGCTGAATTGGATAATAGTTTTTGAATACTCAAATAGTTTCTCAGTTTTTGTGCTGTTCACAACGTAATGGTGGCAGACATGTAGACTTTTAAGTTTAATCTTTATTATTAATATTTTTTCATCACTTTCTTAAGTCTAGACAATCAACAAAACAATTAATCAAGCCTTAATCTGCAGTGTTCCATGGTGGAAATACTCTCATCATGAACAATTTTTTTTTTTTTCCGTATCATGAACAATTTCAAGCTACCAACTTGATGTTGCTGAACACCGGCTTGAGAAGAGATGTACAGTGACATGGCATTATATAATGTTTTCACTGTATGGAAAAAATAGACATAAATAATTTTAAGAGAATAGATAATAGAGAGAAAAATGTCATAAAATACTTAGGAAATGATGACTTGTGTATTCATTGCTTTTTAAAATATAATTTATTTAGTCAAAAGTTTATGTAATTTAATTTTGAATACTGGCTGGCTTTAATAGCTGGCTCATAAAATTTCTGAAAATTGAACAACTGGCTCTCACAAGTTGGTGTGAGTCGCCTCCAACACATTGCTTTCTGTGATTTTACTCCTGAGACTCAAGCCTAACTTCCAGTTTATGCTGGACGTTATAGAATTCACAAACTCAACATATTCAGAACCAAACTCGTCTACTCTTTTCCAGGGATGACTGTTATTCTTTCATCCACCCAACTGCACAAACTAGAACTCAGCTCTGGGAACCACCAATCAATCACCAATTCCTATGTATATTACTTCTGAAATAGCTCTTGAATTTTTGTCCTTCCTAGTGAATTCAGAACCTGATCAACTCTAGTCTAGATTATTACTAGACTAGCCCTCCTTCATAAATCTCCCATGTCATTCTAGAACAGTGTTGACCTTGTCCTTGGCCTGCTTAAAAACTAGGTACAGATCACTATAATTATTAGGAGAAAACCCAAATACCCTGCTATGGCAGGCAGTTGAGAGTATTTCCTCAATCTTTTTTGTTCATCTCCTGCCATTTTCCACCTCACTCCATGATCCAGCCAGTCCTTCCACACCACCAACAGCGTATTTCGCGGGCAGTGCTCCGGGTTCGGCAGTTCTCTGCTTGGTGTGCTCTTCCCACTCTACTCCATCAGGGGAAATTGTATTTGTCTCTCAAGGAGGAACTCCAATGTAAAGCTTTACCTACCGTTCTAAAGAAGAATTACTTATTCCCTCCTCTGGAATCCTGTTCTTGTTTACATTTTCTTAAGTTAAATAACATATACAACACAACTTACACAAGGCATAGCATTTAGTAAATGTTTAACTGGTGGTCTCTCTTTCAATTTCCTAGTGGCAAGGTCATGAATTTTAGAATCCAGGCCCTAGTGACTTGCTAGGTCTATGATCTTGGGCAAATTATACAACCTCTTTACATTTCAGTTTCTTCATCTGTAAAATGGAAATAATGACGCCTTCCTTTTAGACTTGCAGGGAAGACTAAATCAGATATTGTTGGTAAAGCATCATTGTCCATTTTAAGTACCCAATAACTAATACCCAATAAGCACTGCTCTAAATAACTCACAAGTTCTCATCTTCCTTTATACTTAGAACATTTAAATTCTTATTGTCTTGTTGAATCGACTTGTTGAGAGGGGATTTGATCAAGCAAATCCCCTCTGTTGGGCACAAAGTTTTCTTTTTGCCTTCTGCTAACTCCCAACAACTAATGTCACTGCTTAGACCTGTATCTATGTCTGCATTTCTAGAATGCACAAAATCTCCAAGGTCAGGATGTCACTGCCAGCAAGGAGTAGAAGGTGCAGAGAATCCTGGGGTGGAAAGGAAGAAAGGGAAGTGCTTTTAAATGACACAGTCTGTTCAAATCACTATGCTGATGAGGCAGGGAAGAGCAGGGAACTAGGGATTTGTGAATCCAAGCTGTTAACTGGGTTTCATGGGGGTGTTGTCAAAGCCTGGAGAATTGGCTTCATCTGAAAGTCTATGGGGTTAGATGCATTCCTAAATGCACAGGGCTGGATAACGTGTTGGAGTTTTTGTGTAAAGCAAACTTTACTTTAGGGCAGTGGTTTCAGTTTATTTCTGTCACTACCACACTTGAGGACCCCCCACACATGTCTATAACTAATGAAAGCCCACTAGGTCTCGGATTGGTGTGTCGATGGGAGAATGACTGAATACAAGGTGATAGTAGTGATTTGGGGATTTTTGCCCTGTGCATTCTGCCCCCTCTCCTCCCATTTTGCCAACCACAGATGGCATTTCAAAGTTTCTGAGACCCTGGAGCAAAATTCAAAAAAGCCACCAAAACGATTTTGATAAATCCCTAGGATAGTCATGCTTTCCAAGAATTTTTTTAAAAATTGATATTTTAGCATAAGAGGTCCCATTGTAAACCATGGAGGCTTTTATGGAATCTCTCACCTTGATTCAGAATGAGGATATTCTGGCTTGCTCCTTCCAGTGCCCATGCCCACAGCAAGGAGCAGAGTGCTTTGCATAGAGTAGGCTGTAGGTAAGAAACTATTGAAAGAAAAACACATGAATGAACTATTGTATTTCTGCTATCTTGAAGCCACCATGCTTCTAAGCAAACACATATATTTAAGCAGCCTTGAGGAGTAGGAGAAGGAGAGGGAGCACTTCCCTTGCTCGTTCATCTTTGGCTTGGGAGGAAGCATCTCCCGAGACAGCAGCCGGGCTCCTGTACTCAGTCCCACAGTTCCTGGGGCTCTCCACTTCTCTCCAGCAGCCTGTCCTTGGGCCACCTGTTGGACGGGATGAAAGGAACTTTATTAGCTTTTCTGTCACACCCTGACAGGTGCAATCATTCTCGTAGGTTTTAATTAAAATGTTTAATTAAGCACTGTTCTAGTAGCAGAAAGTTGGCTCTCATCCTGGCTAAGTCCCCAGGCTTGGAGTTGAAGGAGGACAAAGCAGTGGAAGCGGTGCAGGAGAAACCCTTATAGGTTCCTGTCAGCTGAAGACACGCCATGATGAAGTGAGGAAAGACGTTTAGTTTCCTTTTCACTGGAGACTGGCTTTAGGTCAGACTAGGAGGAAGTGAATTTTGGCTTTAATATTCTTCTGTCCTTACTTTTTACAACCCCTGCCCCTGTGGATAGGTCTCAGGCTTTCTGGAGTTCTTCAGACCCCCCTACAACATCTTATCAATTCTGTACAACACTCCACGTTCTCTTAGTTTCCCCGGTAGTCACTGCCCTCCCCAGACCCACCCTCATCCAAACTTGCCCATCCCACGTGCTTTTCTCTCAGGCCCCTGCCTCTGATGAAGGTCAACGGCTTGGCTGTGTTCACTAGCCTGAGTGGTGATGCTTCTAAGTCATATCACAAGTCTTCTAAAAGAAGTCTTGCAGATTTTCCAAGATAAAGGAAAGGATTTTAGTCGAAAGGGGAGATAGTTTAGATCAAAAATAACCTTTTGGCACTCCTTAAATCAAGTCAAATCTATTAGTTTTAGAATGTTGTGTCTTGTATGTAGCAGTCACTCAATAGAGAGGCTGCTCAGATTCTCCATCCCTCTTCCAGGCACACTCTCCCTGCTAGTTGACCACAGTCTCATTTACCTCCTTTCCTTTCCAAAATCAAGGCTGAAGCAACCACAAAACACAAACAGCAAACTATACTGGGAAACTCTGTTGGGGGTATGAAGGGCAGATAGGGCCATAAATGTACTGTTTTCTCTCCTTGTCTTATAAGCTGAGCTGGTAGTAACGAGACAACTTCTTATTTTTAGGAAATAACTTTCAAATAAAACCTCAAATCAATAGAGTCCCGCAATATAACAAATCAATATCATGACATCAAAGATGAAGACAAAGGTGTTGCTAGATTCCTTCCACATCCATCTCTAAAGTGCTCTATGGCCAGAATAGCTGACCTGCATGGGCCATATCAACATGCTCTTTGACCCTCTGGTTTCCAATTGGTTTGACCAATGAAGAGCAGTGGCGGGCGCTCGGAGGGTGAGAGTAAGGTCTGGGTATTGATTCTCTTGATTCTTCCCTCTGGGCTAAATGGGGGATCACAGCTCCTCTTAGATGGGCCTTTACAATAATTCTTTCTTTCTAGGTCACTGTTCCAGTAACTGTTCCTGTTTCAGGTCTAGGGGTGGGCAGAGTGCTTTGGAGTTACTCTTTCTAGGGAACTGCAGTTATTACACATGGGGTTTCCTTACCACCTGCCCTTGCTTTTGTAGATAGTGACTTCATTACATTTACCTCCAGTTAGCCCATTTGAGCGTGCCATGTGTTTCCTCCTGGGCCCTGAATGATTCAGTGGTAAAAGGACAGATCAGGAGAGCTTGATCAATAAGTAGCTGCTTTGATGAAATTCAAGGTCAGAGGTGATGAGCGTTTTCTGATTGTCATCATGTGAGGAGAAGCCTCATCCCCTTCCGTAACTTTTGTCTTACATAAGCATTGATGATGTGCACTTACAGACAGTATGAGACACTTACACTAAAGATGGAGGTGTATCCTCTACTATTTTTCACCACAAGCAGCATAGAAAAATCCGAGGACTGGGAGATTTTGAGCCCTATCTTGGGCTCCACTGGCTGAGCTTAGCATTTCCTCATTGATACGTTAGGATAATAGTATTTGCCCACCCTACCAGTCAGGTTTGTTGTGAGAATAGCACGCAATAATGTCTGTGAGCACTCTAAGTTGTTGAAAAAGCCGTCAGGAGCACTTCTAAGCCTGAGAGATGACAGGGCCCAGAATAAAGGAACAGTGTGAGACCAAAGTAAGGGAGTTTTTCCCCTAAAGTGAGAGCGAGCTGGGCCTGGTGAGCTTTATTCTGTCCCAAGCGTTCCTTTTCCATCACGTTTGGCCACTGCCTTCGTCTTTTGGCCTGGACCCCTTGTCTTAGGAGTATGCGTTCTAGGACTGTGTTGTCATGACTGAGGATGCCTTCAAAGGAAAGCTCAGAGAAGAATTATTGTGATTCTTTCATCGAACCCCTTTCTAACAACTATTCCTTAAAAA
Source organism: Ceratotherium simum simum (assembly GCF_057802395.1). Taxonomy (NCBI): domain Eukaryota; kingdom Metazoa; phylum Chordata; class Mammalia; order Perissodactyla; family Rhinocerotidae; genus Ceratotherium; species Ceratotherium simum. The sequence goes on along the minus strand of NC_141906.1, from coordinate 84,335,099 downwards.
GAGTGGTCAGGGCTAAGCAGTGGGTATGAATGTTGCTCCAAAAACTCAGATATGGAATAAATGTCACGTGTGTTTAAATAAAAATTTAAAATCCAAGTTTGAAAATTTATCCTCTTGAGTTAACAGGAAATTCAGTCACAGTCTATCGCAATCCCTCCCCTGCCCTACACCTCCTCCATTCCCCAGTTGTCCAAAGGTCTTTGAGGGCTTATGCAGAGCCACATACCTCTCCACTGTGTACTTCCCACTCGATGCCACTGAGACAACCATTATGCGTGTCCTCTATGGTCTTTGAAGTCCAATGACTCTGTTGCCTCCATGCTAAGCTTGGAAACTAAAGTCTTCCTCTAGGCTCCAGCACTCCCTTGGCCTACCTGACCTCCATCCACTGCGTCTCTGATATCCATCTAATTCCGCAGGGTCCTCTGAGGGGACTCCTCCCAGCTATAGGTCTAACTACTTGGGAAATTCAGATGTCTCTCCTCTCGGAGGCTTAGGGAGAGCCCCCACTTCCTTTTCTGTTTCCATTTCTCTCTTTTCCAGTGCAGCCCCTCTCTCTCTCCTTGATGTTTCATGAGTTTAGGGCTTCAAAAAGGAAGGAAAGAGGTTGTTCTTGGATCTTTTGGCCCAATACACAAACCTGCCCCTTAGGTGTGGAGGCAAAAGCTTGATTGCCTTCTTGGAATAGGAATACAGGTAAGAAAAAATATAAAGAGAATAAATCCCAAACCAGTGTTGTAAAACATCCAACCACAATTGTTTCTGGATGCGGCTTGTCTTAAACCAAGGAAGATCAGAATGCCGGGATGCTTGAGGAAAGAATGAAAAGTACTGGGATAACTTCTGAGGACCATGCCTGGTCTTGGTGCCTCTCTTTCAATATAGGTCATAGGGATGGATGGTGACATAGTTTCTAAGAGTTAAATGCAACTTTTCTAAATTTTACTTGTTAACAGGCCCCGGACAATTCTTCTCTTGCGAGACAAGGAGGATCAGAATGTATAAAACATTGCCAAGTGATGCTTTCTGCTTTAAGGGTTTATTAAAAATATATTTCTTCTTTAAGCCCATTTGGAGACTTTCTATTGCTTGCTTTGTCTCCCAGCAACATCAAAAGAGCCGGTGGGGATGACATTTTTTTTTCTTAACGTGTGCTTTCACTCAAGGAAAAAAAAATGACAACAAAAACCCTGCAACTTCTAAACCAGTTCCTGAAATAGACCCAGAGAGAAAGCGAAACCAAAGCATGCTATGCAATCTTTCTCAAGGGAGCAATTATAACCCAGAGAAAAAGACACATGAGTGCATGACTCCTAGAAACGGGGCCCGGTGCAAAGGCATCTACTCTTCCTATCTCCCACCAGCCACAGACGTACATCATAACAAAAGCTATGCTCGCCCCAAAAATAAGTTTACCAGGACTCTAAGGAGATTGGAGCATTAGAACTCTTAGAAGAATTTTGGACGTTCACTGAGCCTGGCAACCAAAAAAAAAGATTGGACTCCTGATGTAGCCCAACATCCACTCTTTCATGCATTCACCCAGTAAGGCATTGAGAGCCCACTATGAGGCACTGGTGACACAACTGGAAATATCACTAGTAGTTTAATAAATGTCCCGGTCTCATCTTTCATCACTGTTCTACATGCTATAGGGTATACTCAATTCATACTAGACTGTTTCAGGTTTCTGAGATATATTGCTCTCCTTTTGGTGCTTGAGGCCTTGCGTATGCTCCCTTAACCTGATATATTCTTTTCTCCTTCTCCGCTTTCCAGAGCATCTTTCCTTTGCCTATGATCTGGCCCAATTCTGCAGGTAAATATATGTCCTACTTGTGTGTTCTCATAGCCCTCAGGACTTCTTTTGGTGGGATTTAATCATAGGATACTGAGTTTTCTGTTTGTTTCTCTCTGCCTGACTGTAGGATCCACAAGGGCAGACACTTCATGAATTTTTCCCTCTGCGTTCTGCAGTGCTCAGCATGGTGCCTGGTGCTGCCTACTAGGCATTCGACTATTGCTTGATTATGGTTTGATTAAGAAGTTAACTCCAGAAATTAATTTCCTTGTTTTGAATAGGCTGAGGAGACATTCAGACCTATTACTCTCTGTGGGAGCTTGAGCAACTGTCCAAGTCTCAGTTTTATCAGCTGTAAATTAGAGACAGCAACATCTTTTACGATTGGTAGAAAAGTCTAAGGGTAAGAGATATATAAGACACCTAGTATCTGGCACATCATAAGAGCTCAATGGTAGTAGTTACCATGATGCTTAGAGCTACTGTTAAAGAAAATTGTGTTGGTGTTGTTTGAATTCTTTATTCCCACTGGGAAACCAGGTGATTTTAGTTTCCATCTATGGAGTAAATATTTTTACTGACAATTCCAGCCTCTTACCACCTCACCCCAAAGATTTTTATGAATTCTCCTCTCTAATCACATCATTATTTCATCTATCAAGTTTTATAAAATCATTGCTTAGCCACAAACTAGCCCTGGAGTGAGAACTGGGGGTGGTGCTTCTGTGATGCGAGTTAAGAGCTCAGGCTCTGGACTCACTCTGCCTAGAATTGAGTTCTGACAAGCTGCCATATTTCTCTGTGCTTCAGTTTCCTCATCCGGGAAGTGTGTATCATGATGTCTTGATTGGTTCTTCTGGGAAGAGACCCCTGCTCTAGAGAGCTACACATTTTTTCCCTTGACAACCTACATTTGTCCATCTCAAATCTGCCTGATCTTTGCTCAGGGACATGTGTGTGGCTGTTTCTCTCTTCCACATATTCCAGGGACACCCAGGAGGCTTGGCAGTTAAATTTCATGAAAAATCAAGGCATCAACAAAGGATGAACAATGGTTGGGAGACAAATAATAGAGGTTATTCAATCATCAGAGAGATGATCGAAGTAATGTTTCCAATCCTTAGACTCTGTGATCATATTCTACCATAGCAAATTGCGTGGCACACAGTGAGTGCAGGGCTCCTAGCAACAGAGCCCAGAATAATGTGACCTTATATGTGGGAGAGGTCTTGGAGTTTATCTAGTCCAGTGGTTTCTAACTGAGGGTAATTTAGAATTATGAGGGGCCTCAGTCCCTTGAGATCGTAATTCAGAAAGTCTGGGGAAAGGGGAAAGCTCACATAGTTTTTAAAAAGTGTTCCAGGCAATTCTGTTCAACACCCTCTGATCTAGTCCACTTTCCCCCTCTCTGAGGAAAGCCTTCAACCTGTAACATTTCCTTTTTCTAGGGAGAAATTATAACCCAGAGAAAAAAAAGCTGAAAGCTGTAAATTTCCAGAATATGTCTGGGCACAGACACCTGTTCACATTCGTATTAGATGGCAACCCATCTTTTGCAATGGGGAACTCACCAACTGCAAATTCTTGGGCATGATGGTAAAATGAAGTGAATGGGGATCCCAACACTGCACCCCGCATTGAGATTTGGAAAGAAGCATCCTTCTATCAACCCTACCGTTGCCTGCTGGGATACATTTCCATAATATAACTCTCTTAAGCACAAAATGTGCATCTAATAGAATGTCATTTTTCAGGGCAGCAAATTCACATGTAAGCATAAAATCTTTACTTTATTGCTTTATATCATGAAATACAACTATATCTGAAGACTGATTATTCCGGTTAACTCTCTAATCCTAATTCCTTAGATTAATATTAAGCATTAATTCAAATTCTGTCTTCTGATACTAATTCTAGATGTTGATTTCTTGAATGCTAATAGAAACCTTATATCCTAGAATTTATCCTGTGACTTATTCTCAATTTTAGACTCATCATACTAAGACAGGTTTGTATCGTCTTGAAGCGGTCAGGTGGATGGGTTTAGCTTCAGACTTAAAGGGGAGAAATAGATTGCTTAGCAGTCTAAAGACGAATGAAGGTCGGCAAGACTAACCACAATGTGGATTCCATACCATTTCATAATTGAGTGGAAAGTGTGGGAAATTGTGGCTGGAAAACCAGACTTTTCCAGGTTGTCTTCCATCAGGTGATCATGATGTATTTATTTCTCAGATTAATGAACTTTGCAAATTAACCTCCACACTACTCTGTAATTGCGATTAAGGTTTCAAAAAATCACTTAAGTGTATGTTTCCGCCACTCCTGAGTCTATTCCAGTTGGATGGCCAGCTCATCATTCTGCTGATTTTACAAAGATAGGGCGGTCTCCCGACCTCTGAATTTACAATTAATTATTGCATTCAGCACTCAAATTACCCCCAGTTTCCATGTGCCCAGCTTTATCTCTCTGCACACACAAGCCTGCTTTTAATTAAAGGCCCTCTAAATTAAATGAAAACAAATTCAATTATTACATCTCATTGGAATAGTTCACAGCATATCCTGACAGCATTTATCCAATGGGCAACCCAGGGAGATCTCAGCTCCCACAACTTACATTAATGTGCCCCATAAATGATTTTTCTTATCATTGCTTGAGCAGGTTTTTTGCCATTGGGTCAGCCCTAGCTGTGGTCTTTGCTGTCTCTGAACAAAATATGGTTTACTGCTATTTCTCTTTCCTGATCTTTCCTAGTCTCTACCTAGCTCTTATTCACTCTTTCTGCATGGAAAAAGAATGGTCTCACATTCCACTCCCTCTGAGGATAGAAGACAAACCTTCAAGTCTCTGCAGGTTTGGAGGTGCAGCTCAGATATGCACCCCTTAAATTTAGATTCTTACCCAAAGCTCTTAGGGGTATACAGGGGACTGTGTATATGTTCCTGGCTCTCCAAGCTTCCTGAAATTTAGAGAAATGTGCACTGAATTGAGATTATTGTTATGATTTATCATAACAATAATCATAATAATATGTGTTTATTGAGGACTATAATGTGCCAGGCAGTGCAAATAGCACACAATTAGACTATCCATACTCAGTAGGCCTATTATATAAATAGGAAGCAAGGCAAGACTCAAACAAAGGGAGCAATAGAAATGAGCTGAAGAGAGAGTTGAGGAGGGGGAAACATGACTTCTTTTGATTAGTAGAAGTCAAGTTCTATCTTGCCTGGGCTGCGTTACCTGGGCTGTACTTTCTGCAAGGTTTCCTTTTCAGTGTGAAACTCTTTAGCTAAGTGGTAGGTTGGGACTAGGAATAGAGGGCTTGTAAGAAGAAGAGCATTAGGTTCAGAGGCAGGAAACTGGATCTTTTCCCCTTTGTAGGGATGGACATAATCTGATCCAGGAAATGCTCAAAAATGTTTTGGATATGGGTACAAAACAGACGCTGCTGTCCCTGCTAGTAGCCCAAGGCAACCCCTGGGCAGCAGCATTGCTTTGCTTCCACAAGCACTAGAGCCAGACCATGCATAGTAGACACAATTGAGGAGAGAGGCTGAGCAATAGAGTTTAGCAGATCTGCGTGAAGACAAGGAAGTCCCAAGTCTGGTAGCTGAGAGTATCTTTTTCCTTATGTTGACTGGATTTGTCTCATCTCCCATGTTGTTGAGAAGGAAGACCCAATGCACATGGGGACAGGAAGAAAACAGGTAGATCATAAAAACTTCCAAATCCGCTTAGGACCCAGTTAGCAGAGAAAAGCAAAGCAGGAGAAAGAAGTCTGGGCAGATTGAGGGAGCTTCAAACCCAAGCCTGTGGTTTCCAGACAGTCAGCCTGGCCTTTCATGTGCCCTGACACGCAGCCCACACTCTTCAGAGGAAATGGGCCTGCCTGGAGAACTCAGTTGCGTATCTGAAACTCAGGAGAGGGACACCGTGTTCCTGTGCTTAGCACCAGTAGGTGTCACTAATCTTGCCTGGGGGTATGGACCAACTTGGGGAGCCAAGTCTTTGGGGGACAATGCAGTTCAACTTTATCATCTTTTTATATCCTTGGTTGAGCAAGCATCCTTAATAAGCACTTTCCCGAGTGTCTTTGTGCAGGAAACACTGTAAAAGCCTGTTTGGGACAAATGCAAGAGAAGTGGAAGATCATCTCAGGGTATTTGTAATCTGATGGGGGGTGGAATATAGGAACTCTAAAATGTCAAGTTCCATTTTCCTGTGAAGATTTCCATAATTTCTCCATATGTTTACGATTCATCTTAACATGTTGTGTTGCTATTATTTGTTTATATCTTATTATTCTGCTCTAGACTAAGCTTTGTCAGAGCAAGGCCTGTGCCTTTGTTTTTTGGGTTTTGTTTTGTATATTTTGTATCTCCAAAATTAGCACTGCCTCCAGTATTTGGCAAGATTTGTTTACCTTTGAGTTGAATAAAGTAAAAGCCTAATTCAAATGCCCCCAACCAGAGCAGTATCAACTTCCTCTGGTCTCCCATCACACTGGTTTATGCTTCTCTTATCATTGATACTGAATCAGCCTCATCTCATCCACAGGCTGTAAGAGGCAGTGTAGAATAGTGGTTAAGAGGCTGAACATTAGAGCCAGGTTGTACCGCCTGGGCAAGTTGCTTCATCTCTCTAGTCTTCCCTGTCCGTAGAATGAGAAAGATGACAACATTACTTACTTCATAGAATTATAATGAGGATCACATGAGTAACACATGAACTGGAGCAATGTTGTCACATAGTGAGTGTTATATAATGTTAGATTTTCTTATTATTATAGTCCTGAAGGGTACTTGTTGTGGGTTCAATTCCGTCCTCCAAAAAGATATTTTCAAGTCCTAACTCCCAGTACCTGTGAATGTGACCTTATTTGGAAATAGAGTCTTTGCAGAAGTAATCAAGTTAAGGTGAGGCCATACTGGATTAGGATGGACCATAATCCAGTGGCTGATGTCCTTATAAGAAGACGGAAATTTGAACACAGAGGCACACACAGAGGGAAGGTGTAAAGACACAGAAACACAAGTAGAACACCATGTGAAGACAGAGGCAGAGACTGGAATGATGTATCTACAAGCCAAAGAATGCCAAGGATTGCCAGTAACCACCAGATACTAGGAGAGAGGCAGGACACAGATTCTCCTTCAGAGGCTTTACAGGGAACCAACCCTGCCAACAACTGAATTTTCAGACTTCTAGCCTGTGAGAGAATAAGTGTCTTTTGTTTTAAGCCACCCAGTTTGTGGTAATTTATAGACCGAGTAAGCTTTATCTTCTGTGTATTCATCCAACACAGCACTAGTAGAATGCTTGGGAGGAAGAAGAATGAATATCTGAACGTTGTTGAAGTGGATGGAATCAGCCATGAGATCATTAATGTCCGTCCAGAATCATAGAATAGTTTTAGTGAAAGTGGAGTTTACCAGTCTCGTTCTATGTATCACCTATTTGAAATTAAATTAAGGGTGCATATTTGTCCAATTCAGCTTGTAACTAATGTGATGATATTACATATATAATTACTTTTAAAATATAATAATAAAAAGAAAGGAGGTTGCCACAAGATGGTAATCTATGGGGACCTGTCATTGGTTCATTGCATCCATTGTGCCTACTACAGATTCTGATCCTTTTCCATGATTCTAGGAGCTCCTTAAATGATAATTTATAACTACAAGTAGAAAAAATTTAAAACAAACAAATGAATCAAGGTATAGTATAGGATTATGTTGGTCTTGAATGGTATTTCATTCATAAACACTTATCAAATGACCTAATGTATACCTGGCACTGTGCTAGAAATAGGATACAATGGAGAATAAGAAAAAATGAGAACAACAATGATGAACATTTTACGAAGTCTTTATTAAGTGCCAAGCAGCATACTAAGTACACCATCTTATTTGATCCTTTCAATAACTGAGTTAAGTAAGTCCATTTCATAGATGATAAAACATGCTTAGTGAGATTTAGACATTTGCCCAAGGTCGCACAACAAATGATAGAGACCCAGTTTTGTACCTAGGCAGTGTGACTCCAGAGCTCTTCATCCACCACACAAAACTTAGGCACCTCTTATCCTCATAGACGATAGAGTATTGCAGTAAAGAAGGCAAGTGAAGAATTGTCAGAGTCCTGAAGAAGAATATGGATAAGAAGACTTGCAGCTCAGCCCCTAGCTTATGATTTTCCTGGATTCAAGCTACACTCCAGCTTGGGCAGAGGAGAGAGAGGCAAGCCATCACTTGTGGCTGATTGATCATTACAAAACCTATCCCATTTTGCCTCAGGGGTCCAGCAGCTGAGAGGGGCTTTTGTGGTTTAGAGTTTCTGCAGATGCCTGTAGGGCAGAAACCACCAGGCCAGCCTTCTCAGCAGTTTTTAGTTAAGATCCAAAGACAGAACAGGGGCCTAAGCTGTGTGGGGCCAGCATCTCCTGGCTTATCTCAGGTTCTGGCTATACTCTCTTTGGGTCTTGACGTCTTGTTAGACCCAGGAGATCTGGTGCTGACATAACTCCAGGCAATGCCTAATTTTTATGGCAAATGGGAAAATATCTCTTGTCTTTGCAAAGAAACGGTGATCCGAGATGAGAAACCATATGTGCTATGAGGGGAGACTGATCATCCACAGAGTGTAGCTGCCTTCCTTCTATACATTTCAGCTCTCAGGAGGTTAAAATCCTTTCTTACACTGTTTCAGGAATCTTTTTCAGTATTCTTGTAGTCTAAGCCTTTGATTTGCTTGTGGCCTAATTGATTTAGAGATTGACAATCGGCACTAACTCTGTTATGGAATTTGCTGGGCTGAGGCACTGAGAACTCGCTGCTGTGAGTATTGTCTCCACCCTCCGTGGATTTCTCAGAGGTTGCCTTTGAAAATTTCCACACTCAACCATTTCCCACTCAATGAAGGCTTAAAAGAGGATGAGTCTGAAAGAGAACAGCTATTTTTAGCAGGGAGTCAAGGTTGTAAGGAGATTATGAGTGGGAGAGTCAGCCTAAGGGAAACTGGCATCTTTCCAGCTACTCTTGATTCTCTTTGTTTTGTAGTCTATGGTTGTTTGGAGTGAATCCCCTAGACCTCAGTCATAGTGTTACTGAGCAATGGGCTCACTCCACTCGCTGTGATCTGAGCCAATTAATCACGACAAGTTAGAGATCAAGAAAGGAAGTTTTAATTTGATTAGCTGGCATAATCGGGAAGATGGCAGATTAATGTTTCAAAAAAACCATCTTCAAGGATTATAGAGTCTTGAGGCAGTGATATAGGGAATATAGGCAGTAAGGAGGGGGTCCAGGGATGGTCGTCTCCAGGCATGATGGGCTCCAGGCATCACGTTGTTCCGTTCTTCCGTCATCTGTGATGGATACCTTGTAGGTGTGTTTCCCATCTATGGTCAGCCTGTTCCTGGAGAGAAACTCGTAGAACAAAGTTTTTAATTTATCAAGCTATTGGGGAGTACATATGTAAGCGGAGGCCATCAATCAGGACAGCATGTGAAATTTCTAAAGTGCAGAGCAGCGAGTAGTCACAGAGAGGCTGGGGCCATTTGGTGTAACAAGATGGCCTCACTTGTGTTCACTTACAATAGTAAAACCAACACCATCAAAACCCAACTTGCATAAAGAGAGTTACACAACAACAATATCAACACAGTCTTTAAAAAAAGCAGACCTGGTGTGGGACCATCTCTGCCACTGAGTGGCTCCGTGACCCTGGGACAAAATGCAGACTCCCCATGCTTCAGCTTCTTCCGTTATAAACTGAGAAGAACAATGACAATAATATTCATAATAACAATAATAGTGTATTTTCACCGGGTTTTGGAAAAGTCAAATGAGATAATGTGTGTGAGAGTGTTTTGCAAATTGTAAAATATTGTACAAAGCTTAGTTCTTTTTACAGAAAATGCATATGGATTTTTTGCCCTTTTGAGTTATTCATTCTCTTTCTCTTTCTAGTGGTCCGAACAACTGGGTATTTGATTTTTATCTTACTTCCTTGGAACTCTATATACTTTCACATCAATTATTTCATTTTATTCTCGTACCATGTCTGGTTTACCTACAGAAAACAGAGTGTGATCGAGTTATCTAATATTTAAAATAAGTTGGGTTCTGACTTCTAGGCCTCTTTGTATTTATTTCTTTAGCTTTATTTACTTTTCCAACATGAACTTGGGAAAATATTAGGGTGGATAGTTGGACTATTACTTATCAGAGTGAATAGACTGATGAAGTAACCTTTTCTCTGGATTCTGAATGTTTATAAATAGGAAAGCAGCTGGGTGTGAAAAGAAAAGAGTCACAGCATCCCACAAGGCCACTGATTGTTTTCCTCTGAATGTATGGCATTTTCAGAGCATAAGACTTGGCGTCCTTGTCAGGCAGCCTTCTCAGGAAATTACCTTAGGGGCCAACCTGAGTTCTGGTGCAGCTAAAACCAAGCATTGTGAGCTGGGCTGCAGCAGGTCCAGAGGCTGCACCGCTTGGTGGGAAGAGCACTGAACTGAGAACTGAAGACCACTCCAGGCCCAACTGCTTGCCTTGAGCATGTCACTTTCCTTTACAATGTTGCCCACTTACCTCAAAGGGCTGTTTTATTTTTAACAAAATTTTTTTTTATTGTGGTGAAATATACATAACAAAATTTACCATTTTAACAATTTTTCATGTACATTTCAGTAGCGTTAAGTACTTTCACACTGTTGCGCAGCCATCACCACCAGCCATCTCCAGAACTACAAAGAATTGTTTTTATAGTAAAATGAAATAATTTCTGTAAAGGTCCTTAGAAGAGCATAACACACTGTAAGAATACAAAATATTGTTATGACTCTTTTTGCACAATAGTTAAGCAGAAGGGGCAAAGATGAGCTTAAAAGGGTTGCTTCACTTGTAACTGGTTTACCCAACTGAGTAAACTGTCTCCTTGAAATGATTCAGATGAGTGGAGCTGCGCCCATGGTCAGAATCGTGTGGACACAGTTTACTGCCAAAGGAAAGAGGTGAACTACCTGTACATTTGAAGTCATGTCCAACCTGGACTCCACAAATTTGTAGTAGTCACTTCTTCACTGGAATCTAAGTTAGAAGATGTCATTTCCCGCTGCTGGGCATTTGGAACTTATGGGTCACATGAGCTCTGAAGCAGGAATGGAAAAGAGCCCATGATGCCTAATGAATAGATCTAGAAATTACTGGGAGAAAGAACTCTGTAAAGTGCAGAATTTTGACGTTATTATAGGTGACGGGTTGCCCTCTAACTTTATCCAAACCATTTTTTTCATCCTAAATTCCCAGGAAGTTCTTTGTAGCTTGCCAAATGCAATATGGAGCGGACCTGTGCAAATATGAGTATAAAATGCCTAAGCCTTTTATTCATTCAGCAATATATATACTTTCCTAATCTGACTAAGTTTAGGAAATTGGATTAAAGAGAAGATGAATCTAGAAATTACATGCTGCTTAAGGCAGTAGAAATCCAGTGGCATTGGTCTCTGTCTGGGAACACTCTGCTTGGGTTATTTTGGGAATGCTATTCTCTTGTGAAACTAAATTTGTAGAGAGAATATGGCTAATGGCCATTTGTATGCAGCTGCCTGCATCCTTTACTCATCTAGAGAAGGAGATTGGAGGGATGGTGTGTGCATTTGTGTTCTTCACTGGACTCCCATTGCCCTGAGAATTCATAACATGGTTGTGTAATGCCAACGAGGTTGATGTGCAAACGCACCGTGAGAGGAGCAGGAAAAGATAGTGAGGATGGTGATGGTGAAGATGACAATGGCACTGTTAAGAGCTGATTATATACCCATTACTTTGCTAAACATGTTAGCTATTTTTTTGCCATTTAACTGTTGGGCTCATTGAAGCTTAAAGTGGTTAATCAAACTGCCCAAGATTATAGAACTAATAAGGAGCAGAGCTGGGCTCAATCCCAGGCCCAAATTACTCTTAATCCCAAATACCACCACATGGCACCAATGCAGATGGCAGGCTGAAAAAATTCACAAGTTTAAAGAACAGGGCAAGTTCTCTTCTGTCTTTTTCTCCTTTATATTATAGTTTCTTTCCTAAACTTCTTTCCACTAGGGGAAGGGATAAAAAAGGATATCTGAAATTATTTCAAATATCAAAAAGAAGTAAAGAATTGTGTAATAAATAACAAGATTCCCAGCTTAAGAAATAGTACACCAACACAACTGCTGTTCCAAGTGTATCCCTGTCCCCAGGGTGACGCATATAATGAATCTGGCGTTTTTTCACTTGAGAAGGGTTGTTCTTTGGTTGCAATAAGTCCTTTAACGTAAAGAAGTCTTGCAGAATGGACTTAAGGTCTACAATCATTGAGAATTTTCAGAATTGATTCCCAACTCACATGGAGGAAATAGAGCTAACAGAAACTTAGGTTTGGCAAGAGGTGGGACCACAGTAGGGAAATGAGAAAGAATTGGTTGGCGTTTGCATTTCATATGGTTGAAAGTGGGTGGAGGGGGCCTGGATTGAGAAATATTAGGTGAGGGTCTGAGAAAAGGTTTATACACTTTAGGGTCTTAGAATGTAATAACAAAGATATTTGGGTTGTTTAAAACTTATTTTTGAATATTACATCTTTTCTGTTTGCATCTCTTTAGATTGTTTATTTCAAAGATATGTGTGGTCTTGTCCTTGCCCTTAGAGAGAAGGAATATGTGTGTCTTAAGGTGCCACGTTAGTAAGTGGTCCTTATCTTTTCTCCTGGAGGAAGAGAGAAGAAGCATCTCATATATTAAATAAAAATATTAACTGAGTCCTTACTATGGGCCAGACATTGCAATAGACACAGAGTGTCAAGAAGACAGATATAGTCACTGCCTGTGAGGAGTGTACAATCAAGTGATTCTTTGAGAGATCACCCCGTCCTAAGCCAGACAAGAAATGGTTAACACGGACCTGACAAGAGAGCTGCTTTCTGAAAGGGCCACACTGAGCAGTACCGGGACACCTGAGAGACTCCATCAAAGCTAAAGATCAGAGACAAAGCTTGGAAATGTCAGTGGAATAAATCTTGCTTGTCATGAGGGAGGTCTGAGTTTTGTGCCGATGAATGTAATTTTATTAGGGCTTCATGTTTCCTAAGCCCAGTTCCCCAGGTCAGGGGGTGAGGCTCTCTTTGTTTTGATGGCAGAAGAGGGGGGTCTCTCATCACAAACAGGTTTCTGCAGGAGCTTGCCCTTGGCAACAGAAGAGTATAGGGTTGGATAAGCTCAAATCCATCATGGCCACTAGAAAAACATTTCAGAAAACATGTCATACTAATGATGGGTAAATGGCATCATCTTCCTTGAAGAAATGCCTTCCCCACACCATGATTTAATGTAATGCCCTCTACGTTTATGTAGGATCAATATGAGACCTGGCAGTTGAACAGCATTTCTGTATCTCTTTTAGAAAATGGGGTTGAAGGAATTTTTCCACTGTGTCACTCAGAGGCCTTTTTATAAATCCTGTTGATTGCAGCGCCACAATATCGCTCACAGTAAATTTCTGCTTAAGCTTTGTTCCAAGGAAAATGCTGTCCTGACTGATGAATTTGTATGCCTTCTGTTTTTAGAGGACAAACAACATAAGACAATGTCCTTTCCATTTGCCTTAGCTTATGCAAACTCAGAGCCAAATCTATTACCCAAGTGTTATCTGCTCAACTTGGGTACCTGAAGCACCCCTCCTTCTACTTCCAGCCGATGATCTCTGTTTTGACTTACCCTTAGAAGACTTGCTTTACTTGGCAGGGCCACCTGGAGTCCACTCAGTAGGTAAGGCACAAGTTTAACAGTGATGACAATTTTTTTAATATGTTTATCTGTATATCTTTCTGTTCATATCTCTATCTGAAAGGTAGCATATAACAAAGTGAAATCAATTCTTCTTGAGTGATTGGGTGATAGGGTGGCATCTTACTGGTACTCGAGAATAAAAATTATAGTAAATGAAACATTTTTTGAATATTGATGCCTCCATGAAGGGGAGCATAGAGGAAGGAAGAGAAGTGGACCTTGCACTTGAAAGATATCAGCCCAGTTGGGGAGGACCACCTATACTTCCATATCCTCTCCATTCACACTCACTTGTAAGTGACCCAGGAACATTCATCAGCTGTCTGAAAATAATCACTAATTATAGAAACTTTTCTATTACCAAGAAAATCCTTCGTAACTACTTCTTTAAACACACGGACATGAAGCCCTACAACATGCACAATATTGAAGGGTGAGGATAATGAATTAAATTCAGTTCTTGTTCTCAAGATCTGGTAGTCCAAATAGGCATTAAAACAATCCCCATAAATTTCTATACTATGGCAGAATATAAACTCCTCAGTAGAAGTAGTAACACAGTTCAATAGTGACCCAGGAGAAAAAGAGATCATTTTTTTAGGATATCAGGAAAGACTTTATAGAGGAGGTGACATTGGGCAGAAGGACAATCTAGATCTAGCAAACAAAAATGCAAAGAAGAGCAAGTGCTGAGTCTGTTGAAGGATGGTGGAAGTGCCTTTGTCTAGTAGTTATCTGTAGAGGAGCAGAGTAAGAGAAATGAAAGTTACGTCAGGAAGATAACACTGCATCCCTTGACAAGTTTGTACTTAATGTTGTGATCAAAGGAGAACCATTGGAGGTTTTTGAGCAGGAGTGATATGACTAGACTTGTGCATCAGAAAAATTGGGTTGAGCATTGAGCATAGAGAAATACCAACAATTGAAAGCCCAGATAAAAGTTTATGATAGTAATATAGAGGACAAATAATACCCCCTGATCAGGATTTGTTAATGGGAATGAGAAAAGATAAGAATGAATGATGCAGATGCGGCAGATATTGTTGACAACACAATTTGGCACCTGATAATATGTGGAGTAATGCACAAGCACGAGCTGCAGCCAGATACTCTGAGTCTGTGAGCCCGGGTGGCTAGAAGCCTAATGATGCCATCCGTGAGGAGTGATGAGGGTCCAGGAATGGAAGTGGATTGAGAGGGCTTAGCGGAGGGGTAGAGGGAAGGCGACAGGATACGTTGCAGATGATGAGCTGGTGAAAGTTGTCATAAGGATAAAACGTAGTGGGGAGGCATGCTAAGCTGTATGGGAAGAGGTAGGGGCGCGGTGGAGAAATGACTTTCTATTTCCTCAGCACTGGGTCACTTGATAGGGGTGAAGTGGAAGAGGTGGAGGTTCTTCTCATGTAAGTGATAAAAGATTCTTCAAGACTGCTGTGCGGATGTCAGGGGAGAGCACCTGACAAAGCTGTAATCACTGCATCTTCTGTATTCATCAGCAGGGGATAATCCTCCAGAGCTCGGGTTGCTCTGGAATTAGCCCAATGTCACGTGCAGAAGTATACATAGCCTGAAGAGGATGAAAGAGGGTGGTGATGGCTTTCTTGAGACTGCCTTCCCCCTCAATGAGAGATACTGGTGTCAACAACAATGACAGCAGCTGAGATCCATTGAGCTTCTTACCTACTATGTGCCAAGTCTCACGCTACACTTTATCTCCTTGAACAGTTACAACAACTTGATGAGGCAGATACTATGGTTATCGTCATTCTGTAAATGGGAAAAAGGAGGCTTAAGTGGATTGCTTAGGGCCATACAGCTACCAAAGCGAGTAAACAATAGCCACTCTGGGGTGGAGGGAGATAGTCCAGTTTATGCTCGTTATTTGTGGTAGTTATCTTCTATTAAATCATCTCAGACACTGAATTAGTGAATACTGAATCATTGCTCCTCAGGGAAATAAAGAGTTAGGTTTTTGTAAGCCCCTGGTCACATTTTTGTCAACCAATCAATACACAAGCTTGTTTTATGTGTATTTCTGCTTAAAGACACCTTATTTAATATATATTGTTCATTTATTAACATTGAACTCACAGCCAAGAGCACTGTAACTCCTGCCTAAACACAGCTTATCTAACACACGTATTTTCTCTGTAAGGCATATCACAGCTTTCCTGCACTTAGGAACATTAGACGGCACCTCCAGCACTTGGAGGACACTTTAAACAGGGAAACCACCAAGGAAAAGCACAAAAATGCAAAAAACGCAACACTGAATAGACTTTGAAAGGGACATATTTAAAGTACGAGAGCTGAAACAAGAAGACAAAATGTCACAGTGTTCCACCTCAAGCTGGGAACATGCACACCAGTCACTCAGATTTTTCACTGCTCTGCCCATGTCTGTAAATGTCTGTGAAAGTGCCAGGAGTATTGATTTATGGGTTACAAACAAATTTTTGCAACTAGGCAAATTCGTAAATAAAGAATCTGTGAATATTGAGGATCAACTGTACCTCAGGTCATGGGCACATTTCTTGCAATTCATGCACTTCTGAGAGAAACCTAGGGAAGAGTGACCATGATATATCTTGCTTGCTCTTGTGTTTCTCCCCTTCAACCTTAGAGTTGGCATTTCTCTGCCTCTCCAGTTCAAAGAGCAGCCTCCTTGGAGGTAAGTTGCAAGCCCTGAAATGAGCTGCAGAGCGAGAACACAAGCCTTCGGTAGAAGTGTCAGGCTGCACCCAAGTCCTCCTGAAGCCCCACAGGTGAAGGGTGGGGTGACTCAGGTGCTGAGTGGATCCCAACAGCCTCCAGCCTCCCTCCTGTGGATTCTGAGCTCTTACTTATCTTTCCTGGTCTCTCTTTGGGGCTTGACATCAATGAGAGTTAGAGCAGTTATTCTAGTGCTAAAATTTATGTTTGTATGACTGTTCACGATTTTTGATATGTTACAGAATATGGCAGGTTAAGTTGAAGGTTTTAGAATCAGAGAGAGATACAAGTTCACTCCTGGTACTGACCCTTAACTCACTTTATGATCTCATATCAATACCTTTATCTATTCCATCCTCGGTTTCCTCATCTGTAAAACGAGGGTAACAGCTGTATCTACTTCTTAGATTTTTTTGTAAAGATTAAATGCATTAATTCATGTAAAGTGCTTACCATGGTGTCTGCAATATGGTAAACAGTCAGTACGCATTAGCTTTTAAAATTTTAATTTGTAACTAAAAAAATTAGCCTCTGATTTTTTTCTTTATACAATCTAATGATAAGAATGGGCTTTAGAGTCAGATTACCTCAACTTGCTTTCTATCACCTCCTTTCTCTATCTGGATAACTTTGGGCAAATTATGAAACTTCTTTGATTCTCAGCTTCATAATCTGTTAAAGAGAGAAAAGAGTCTAACTCTCGGATTGTTTTGAGTGTTGAACAATATAATGTACTTAAGAGAACTTGAGCATTGGGTCTGACACACGGTAAGCCTCAATAAGTCCTTGCTGTTATTGTAATTATTAATATTGTTAATCATAATTGGTAACTCCATTTCTGACAGTGCATCGCAATGCATTCTGTAGACTCAAGACTTATTTCTCACCTTTGTTAACACACTTTCTTCCAACAAAGTGAATCACTGAAATGCATTGTGCTTTTTGATAGGAGGATTGCTGTGTGGTCCTGCAAAACACTCTGAGTAGATAAGGGCTGAGGGTTCAGCAGGGAAAGGATAGGTGGAGCTGGAGCAGGGATGGTGGTGAGACAGCACAAGTTCTGCTGCAGAAAGGCTTTTTGCTTCCCTATGCTTCCAATTCTGATTTGTCTGGGGCTTGTGGAGGAGGACACCTATTGACAAGGATGGGACTCGTGGAGGAGAATGCTTACTGACAAGGATCCATGTTTATATATCATGTGCCCACACTGGTTAGTAAGATGCTCACAGCTGCTGGGAGACCAACCACAATAACAAGAGTCCCCGAACGGACAGGTAGGTTTTCACGTGGGCTTCGAGAAGCAATGCCAGAGAGCCAGTAGGTCACTTTGCAGCCAGAAATGTGTCTCCATGAGCACGTCTCGCTGTGGGGAGGATTCATCCAGGCTACCTGTCCACTGCTGCTTAGCAAGACAACCACGTGCATGCCATGTCTTCGCATTAAACCATCCATCGCGAAATCATTGACATTCATTCCTCAGCTGGCCTTTCTTTCCCCCTCTCTCTTCCCCAAACTTCTCTTTCCAGGAGTCCTGTAGTTGGGTAAATCTTCTTTTGCTACATCCGCATGCTGGGGAAATTGGCTGGCTCTACTAAGTGTGATTGGAGCCGTTTGTTTTTAAGCTGCACATAAGCATTGGGTGAGATTTATAGCACTTTCCTTCTTGCTGAATCGACCCACTGGGAGCCATTAAAGTTTTATGGCTCTCTGCAGTTGCCTGACCAGAGTGGAATTGAGGGGGCCTGCAGTTGGAGAAGCTTTTTCTTGCATTGGCTTATTCACAGGGAGTATTGGGGGGGAGGAAATAGAAGTTATGCTTCTTTTGTTCAGTCTTCTCATTTTGGTCTCAAACATTTTTCAAACTGCACTGAACTTTTGGGATGACTCTCCATATAATTTTCACTGCATGCTAAGTCTCCCCACTCTAGCAAGACCTCCCTAAGTTCCTACCCCTTCCACGAATTCTTCTTCTATTGATCAAATGTGGGCTAAGAGTTTCCCTGAAACTCCTGTTACCTCTCTTGGCTGAACCCCAAACTCTTTTTCATTTCAGTACTCTTTGTCCCAGATTCTAATACCTATTTTCCTTCAGACTTGCAGCTGCCTCTTATTGTTGGATAAATGTACAGCTTTTCTGGTCATAAATCCTAAAGTTGTGGAATCCTAAATCTGGAAGAAGTATTAGAAATTCTTCAGTTCCGCTTAAGCAGTGAATTAAATTACTTAGGTTCACATAGTGATTGAGGTATTCTTGTGCCCGTCCTTGAGAGAGAGTCTTGGCAAGGTATGTTTTTATGCCAGATTGAAAAAAGGAAAAGTGTTCAAGTGATGACTTCAACTGTCTCCCAGTCTCTCATTGGGCCATTAGCTGAAATACGTAGACATGGCTTAGTTTCCCTTGGAGGAAGACCTCCTCATTCACGGTCATCAGTAATGCTAGTTATTACATATTTACCAGGTGCCAAGCACCCTGGAAGGTCCTGAGACAACAGACACACAGGTCCTGCATTGAAGATATCTTAAATAGTGTCCTCTGAGCAGCACCTGGAATGAGAGGATTATCTGGGTCTTTTGGTCATTTTTTCCACTATGAGGGCCAAGCCTCAAGCAAAACCGATCTTCAATAATAGTAAGATACAACACATAATGATAACAATAATGACCATTTTTGAGCATCTGTTTTATTTAGGTACTACATTAAATACATAAATCATTTCATTTTTATTCTGATAGTCTTTCAAGATAGGTTTTAGCTACATGCTATTGGTAAGGAAACCAGAGCTGAAAGAGGATGCATTAACTGGCCCAAGGTGGTTCAACCAGCAAGTGGTTGAGATTTGCCTGGAAGCCAGACTGGGGCCCCTCAGGATCTGTGCACTCTCTGTCTCCTGTCTCACTGCAAAGCTGTCAGCCTCCGGAAGGTTTCCTAGTCATCTATCCCTCAGTGTGACGTTGAGCTGCTGTTCTCTCTTCCTTACATATTTGCATTTCAAGAATGAATACTTTAGATGGGATGTAACATTTTATCATCAGGGGTAGGAATTTTGACATGAGCACCTTTATGAGGTCACTCTCTAAGAGACCTGCTCCATCAGCTATCATTCCAGTACTCAATGGCAACAAGGACCCTTCACTGTTATTGGGGATCGACAGCAATATTGCAAAGTGGTTGAGAGCCAGGTGTTGAGGTCCGAGTTCCAGAGCTCAATTCTTGCCCTGCCACTTATTATGAGCTGAGTGATCTTAGACTTCCGCCGGCCTGTTTCCTCGTCTGTACCATGAGATGACACACGAACCTACTGCACGTGCTGAATATGCGGGCCTAATGACAGCAAATACATCTAAAACACTTATGACTATCCTGGCTCATAATAAATTCTCAGTAAAATTTAATTTTTAATAACTCTCTTTTCAGGTGTCTAAAGTCATTCACACTTATTGTTATATTTGGCCTCCTAATCTGGGATAAAATCTATCATTATATGATCACTTAATTAAGGAGGCATTCTTAATTAGATGGTAAGAAAGACACATGTTCACAGGCAATGGAATTCACTGAGGGAACAAGGCAGAGCAGAGAATTTTGAATCCCTGATTACAGATCTCTCTCTAGAAGAAACCCATCTTTTCATTCCTGCAGATGTAGTGTGGTCAGTATTCCTGGCTGACCAGCCCTTGTAATTTTGGGACTAAGTTGAAATGTAACATTTGGTTCTGTTACCAGTTGTCTTGAAAGAGACACTTGCTTTTCCTCCTCTCCTAATGGCCCCAGTACTGTTGCTACAATGTAAACCGTCCAAAACTCTGTAGATCTCCATTGCATTATTTACCCTCTCTCCTCCCTCCCCTCACACATCCCAAAGGCCAAGAACGAGAGTGGAGGACCAACTCTTTCCTAATAGTTTTCAGACTTTTACAGTTTCCGGATTTATTTATGTGAGTTAAACTGGCAAAAGGAAACAAGTGGGAGAAATTCAAAATATGTGGTAGCTATACACGAGTGTCTCTGTATGCTAAACAAACTGATCTCTTGTTAGCCACTGTTACAATATAATGTTTAGTTATAAATCTAATTATTATAGTTCTAATAACAGTTTTATTGGGCATTTGCTATGTGCCAGTCATAGGGTGAGGCAGGTTGACATACTGTCTGAGCCTTACGACAGTCATCTACGGCGACTGCATCTGCGGCAGAGCTTCCCTTAAGACTCGGAAAAAGAACCATGGCCAGACTCCAAGGCCCCGAGCGTACTTGTCCCTTCGTATCTCCCAACCCCATTCACCTGCTCTAACCACGGCTTTCCTGCTCTCCTCAAAGGCGCAGAACTACTTCCTGCTTCAGGGTCTCTGCACTTGGTCTCCTTTTCCCTGGGAAAGGTTCTACTGCACATCATGTATCTTACCTCCTTATGAGATTTGAGTCTTGTTCAAGTTACCCCGTGAGGCAGGTCGCCCTCACTACACTTTCTGCATTAACTCCCCCCATCTTGAGTTTTATTCACAGCACTTTTCACTATATAATATCATGTCATTGGGCCGGCCCCGTGGCTTAGCGGTTAAGTGAACGCGCTCCGCTGCTGGCGGCCCGGGTTCGGATCCCGGGCGCGCACCGACGCAGCGCTTCTCCGGCCATGCTGAGGCTGCGTCCCACATACAGCAGCTAGAAGGATGTGCAACTGTGACATACAACTATCTACTGGGGCTTTGGGGAAAAAATAAATAAATAAAATTTAAAAAAATAATAATAATAATATCATGTCATGTATTTGTCTTAGAGTCTGACTTCTTTTTTAGAATTGCAAGCCTGCAGACAGCGATTTTGTCTGTCTTGTTCACACTGCATTTCTATCTAGAGAAATGCTTGGAATATAGCAAGCACTGAATAAATATTTATTGAATAAACACAAACACTGAATGAAGGTATTAATAAACTAAGCAGGTGGCTCAGAGGGGTTGACTAACTTTCCAAGTTCATGCATCTGGGGGGTTTCTCAGGTAACTTCTCCTGGGAGAACCCTGGTGGTGAGGTGTGAAGTTCTACCTTCAGAGTATGAGGAGGCTGTCTCGTTTGGTCCTCTTATTAGAGAAGTGAAGACAGGAGGCCCAGGCCTGCAGTAAGGAGGCAGGACCACGACACGGGTTACCTGACATTCCCCTCTCATCCTGAAGGTCTCCTTGTGAAGGGGCTGAATGCTGTTCCCATCAATCACACTCAAGTGGCATCTTGCCCTTATATCAGGGCTGGGCCTTTTACCAATTATTTGCTGGGTCCTGAGTAGTGGGCGAGTACAGAGTGGTGAAGTAGGCCACTGCTAATCAGGGCCACATTGGGCCCTGAGCCTGGATCCTGCCTCAAAATTAAGCCGAGATTAGTCCCTTCTTAGGAATCATCTCAGAAATCCTGGCCATGTGTTTGAAGAACATTTGTATAGAATATGGGGCAAAGAGCACAGATTGAGGCCAATATATCTGAATTCGGGGAAGCTGCGTCCCTGGCCAAGCTAGGGTAAGTCTCTTCATCTTCCTGAATCTCGGTTTCTATGTCTCAGATGTGATGGGCAGGCAGGACCATCTGTGGCCTCCAAAATTCCTGTCAGCTCTGAGGGACACTCCTGAGTGTCCACCTTGTTCTGCTCTTGTTACTGCATGATGCTGTGCTCGCCAGTACTGACCCAGCTCCTCTCTGCCAATGTCCCCGGTGTGGAGTGAAGAGTGCTCATTCAGCAAAGGGCCAGGGGGCCAAGAGAGAGCAAAGGGCAAGGCGTGGTGCCTATTAACCCGTCATTGTTTAAATCAATTTGCTTGGCTCTTTCCTTGACCCAGTGAACTAAAAAAAGGACATCTCAGAGAAAAAAACAGAAGCAGGGGGCCTTGAAGCAATATTTTTATCCTGCCAATTATCAAGAAATTGTAATCCTGGGAAACACTCAAAGTCTCGAGGGACCCATGCACTTGTCTGGGGATTGCAGAGACCCACCAGGATAAGAGGAGCAGGAAGGGAGTCCTTTGAGAAAGAGAAAAAAATAGTTCCTTGAGCTGGGAGCTGGCCAGTCTGTCTTCTAATTTAATTAGTTATCTTTCCCTCAAATTGTTTATGGTACTCTAGGCTATTAAATGCTCCAAAAGCAAACGGCACTTGAAAGAGGAAGTGGATTTATTTGTTTTAGTTACCACTCCAACAAAAGTCTATTTCTTCCGCTAATTAAGATTCCATTCTCTAATTTAAATGTTATGCTAATTAAAGTATAATTCTGAAAATGTAGAAAGGAGTTAAAAAAAAAAGAAAGAAAAAACTGGTTGGCCTTTAGGAATTACATTAAATTTATTGCGTCGTAACAATGGTAAGCTGGGTAATTATTTCATTTGCCTCACACGCTGTAGTCACACTTCTGCTTATTCATACCCATTCTCACACTTCAGCTCATTAACACACACTTCCCTGCTCCCGCTCGCTCAAATGGGAGATCTCTTGTGATGGCTTAAGATGAGTTGTGAGTTAGATCTGTGAAGTAATGTTTAGAATTTCTTCAGCGGGGCCGCACAGAGTGTTGCAAGCTGTTGCCTGATCTGCTGCTTAGAGAGAGAAAAAAGAAAACATCTGGACTTCTGCTTTGTAACCAATTTCTGGATCCAAGTTGCTGCTACTCCACTATGTTCTCTATCCATTCTAGAAACCTGGGTATTTTACAGAAGACAGAACTTATAAAATTTTACAAGAAAGAGGTTGAGTTTTCTTAGCCAACTTTATGCCTGGTGTTTCTGGTCTGAGCTCAGGGATGGGACTCAGGTGACCTCTGTGCACGTTCGTGACACGGGCCAAACCAGTTACCTTCTCCCAAAGCTCGGCTTCATCATTAGTCAAGTGGAGGTTGTTGGGAGGATTAAAACCACCCGAGCTAATGAAAGCCCCCAACGTGGTGCCTGGAACATGGTGTCCCCTTTCCCCCTCTCTCCTAATTTTGAGGCACAGCACCAGACTGGAAAATAGGACTTGGAGTTTCTTTCTCAGTTTGGACTGTGGCTGTCCAGGTGATCAAGGGAGGGAAACCTACGTTCTGCCTTCTCTTAAGGCAAAGCACACGGAGCCAAGTGCATTAGTTATTTATTACTGCACAGCAAATTACCTCAAAACTTAGTGGAGTAAAGCAGCAAACACTTTTATCTCACAGTTTCTGTGGGTCAGGAATCTGAGAGAGGCTTCTCTGGGCGTTTCTGGATCAGAGTCTCTCAAGAGACCTAGTGATTCCCATGCCAGCAGGGGCTGCAGTCACCTAAGGCCTGGCCAGGCCTGAGGATTCAAGTCCAGACTCACTCAGGGGCCGCCGGACGAAAGCTTCAGTTCCTCGTCACATGGGCCTTCTCCGTAGGGCAGCTGGCTTCCCCCATACAAGGGATCCAAGCGGAAGAGAGCAGCATCACATTGCCTTTCACAATCCAGTCTCTGTTTTACACACACTCACTCCCTCCTTGTTCTGTCATTACCAATCGCTAATCCCTGCCCACAGGCAACAAGAAGAGGGTTGCACAGGATGGTCTTGGAGGCTACAGTGCTTCACTCCATCTCATCCTCTTCTTGTCAGAGCTTGGGGCTTCAGATCTTTCTGTGGCTATAGCTTCTGTCCTGCCATGTACCTATTGTCCAGCCTGGGCAGGCTGGGATGGCAAGCTTCACAGACTGGCTCAGCCCCAGCTGTCCTGGGAGATGTCACATCTCCACTACAGAGGGAGTTTGGAGAGGGTTTTGGCAAGGGTGGGTGGAATGAGGAGTTGTCCCCTAAAAACACATATCTGAGCTCCAGACTGGGTCTCCAATGATGCTCACAGCCTCCCAGCTGTGACACTTTGGGGAGGCAGTTAGAATGTGGCACAAGGGGCAGGGGTTTTCCTACTGGGGTAACAAGAGCTAGGATTGATAGAAAGGGAAGCTAATGAAAACGAATTCACTTGTGTCTCAATTTGATTTTCAATGCCAGATAAGAGAAGGGAACCAGCACCATGGAGTTAATTGTCTTTTATTTCTCATCTGGTTGGGTTGGCCCCTTCTTTTTATCAGTGTCTTGCTTGCCAACTGTTGAGTGAGATGTTAACACTCTAAACTTAAGACCACAGTCGAAACTAACTCTTGACAGTTCCTGTTTTCCTCTGGCCCAGCTTGGAGGGGAGAGGAAGGAGATGGGTGCCAGGTGGGAGTGGAGGGCAGGAAGTGGGGACATCAATGCTGAGTAGTTGGCTCCATCAGCAGAACTGTCTTTGGTGGGTGCATTAATCTATGCAGCTGTTGTAAAAATTCTGTCAAAAGTTTCCCCTGAAGTTGGGTACATGGTTGCTAATTTGATCCCCCAGCTGGGGAATCTGTTATTTCCACTGGCAGGCAACAAGCATATTTGGTTGTCTTCACCACTGAAGACACTGAGGAGAGGCCAGGTGGGTGGGAAAGTGACTTCAGAACAGGTCAGCAGGTGAGCGGGGATGGGTATGATAGGCTCCTGCGGCACTGCCCACACGTCCCTTCTGTGCCTGAGAGAGCAGTCAGTTTGCCCTGGTGCTGTCCGTAGACCCTTCCCTTCTTCCCTCCCAGGTCTGGGAGTGTAGACCTTGTTTGCTCAGAGCTAGCAGTGCAGGTATGGACTTAGTCTCTGCTCACTGCTGTCTGAGCTGTGCGACTAGGAACACAGCAGAGCCTCAGGCCACAGATTGCACCTGTGAGCTTATTTACGGCTCAGTGATGGACAGCTGATCCGGCCTTATTAAGGTTTACAGATCACCTAAGAACCTCAATCGTTATTTAGTTTTCTGATGTTGGCTCCCAAAGAAATGCCCCAGAAACATCTCTGAAGATGGACATCATTCACACTCCACATGATCTCAGGATGGGGCTTGTGGTATGTTCAGTGGGCAAATATTTACTGAACATTCATCAACATGTTGTGCATTGTGTTTGATTATGGGAAACAAGTGGTGGGAGGCGGGTCCCTTCCCTCAAACAGCTTATGTTAGGAGGAGAGTTAGTGTCTCAGGTGGGAGAGCAGTGGATTACAGATGGCCAGACACTTGTCAGCTGTAGGACCTTGGGCAGATTACCCAACCTTTTATAATCAGGGGAATGATGTGATCAGATTTGTGTTTTAGAAAGAGTGTCTACACAGCCATTCCAGCAAGGTGTTTGATGGGAAGGAACTGGAATAATGTAGGTCAATTAATAAGTTCGTGCAGTGTTCTGGGTAGGAGGTATCTAGAGTCTGAACCAAGATGACAAGAGGAGGGAGGTGACGTGTGGATTCAAGAGCAGCAATGAGAAGACTTGTTAGCTGCTGAGGTATGAAGGAAGGAAAGAGAGGAATGGCAATAGCTCAGGTTTCACGCTTGGGTGACTGGACAGATGTTGGTGTTATTAACTAAGATGGGAAAAGTAGGAGAAAAGAGGGAAAGATAGCAAAGAGAAGAAATTCAGCTCCATTTTGGATGAGGTAAAGGGCTTCTTAGTGTCCATGGTATTACTCTGTGACCTGGGCTCCTTGCTCCAAAGTCGAGGAGGTCACCTAGAAGAGCTGAAGATCAGAAAAACTATCTAGGAGCAGGTTTCTGGTGGCAGTTTTAAAAACTCCTTTCATAAGCAGTGAAATAAATCTGGAGCGATGCCTTCCTTTCCCCTCAGAGGCCTCTCCTTTGTCGGGCTGGATGGAGTGGAGTGACAGAACATTGATCGGTGTGAGATAGATGGAAGGAAAAGCCCTCATTGCCCGCTGAATCAATGCTCCCTTAAAGACTGCAACAAACAGGATTAAAGGTTGAAAGACATTTATTGAGGGGCGAATCTGAGTGTATGTTTTATTGGTTGCCACAGCTCTGGGTTTATAGAAATGCCCAGCCTAGACACTGCCAAGAGCAATAAATCAGGGCTTTCTTCTTTGGCTGGCTGCCTGGGCAGTGATGTGGGGGTGTGTAACCTCAGGCCAGAAGGATGGAAGAGAGTGTTGTCTCCAGTTCATCTGGGGTTGGGGAGGGGTTGGGAGAGGTGGAGAGAAAGGAGGAGCATTGGCCAATGCTTGGCCCTGGCCTTCTCCAATCACTCACCAATCAGATCAAACATTCTTACTGCATGGGTAGATGCCTCCAGGCTCTCTCAGAATTAGGATGTTCCCCACCCCTTCTGCCAAAATCATTTGCCTAACCTTTTGCCTGACTGATTCAGAAGCTATTAAATGTATGGCATCCACACAGCTGGCCATTAATTGGAGGCCAGAGTTTGATTAATGAGAATTATGCTAATATTGGGTCAGAGGGCAGATTATGTGTAAAGGGCCAAAACAGTAAGCTGAGTGAAAAGCAATAACACCATCTTCCATCCCTCCGCCTCCCAAAATCAATTGGCAGCTGGAGGCAAGTGGAGAAAAGTCATATTGATGAGATGGCCCATCACAGCCTGGCACGTTGTCTGCAGGGTATAGTCCCTCCAAGGAGGAGCGGCAGCCACCCTGGAAAGGTGGGCTGCAGCTCTGAGTTCACCTCAGGGAGGTGCAGGAAGCTATAGGTTGTGGGCATGACACTTTCCAGACACGAGTGTCTTTTTCAAGGACTCTAAAACCTGCATGGATGAGTGATAAAAGGCCTCACTATGAACACATCCACATAAGTGTTTGTGTCCAAACACTGAAATGAACTTGCACAGACAAATCCTGAGTTAGCCACTCCTTGGAAAGCTTACCTCACTTGGCAGGTGGGATTCTGCTCACTTCCCACCCTGCCTTTGCTCGCCTGAGAGTTCTGTAGTATCTCTTCCTCTGGTTCCTCCTCCTGTCTTCTACCTCGAATTCAGAAATTCCTTGAGGTTCTTTCTTCTTCTTCTTTTCTTTGTGCTCTGTGCTTTCCCCAGGGTAAGTGTCCCTTTTTATGACAACAGTTATCAGAGATGATGCCCCAAATCATACGTCCAGGCACAATCTTTCTCCTGAGCAACAGGTCTCCACCACGGATATGCTGCCCAACACCCGCGTGTCTACGGTTTATAAAAGCCCTCGTTCCCTCTGCACCGAGCTGAATTTTTCTTTCTACTCTGTATCAGTTACCAGCACGCGTTGCTTTGCTCACTGATACAGAAACAGCAGCTTCAGTTTGAGCTTGCCCCTCTCACTTCTCATACCGCTGACGCAAATTTCCTCTGCTGTTTCTATCTCCTCGGTGTCTGCCTGTTTCCTCTGCCACTTACTAAGGTCAGGCTCCCACCCTCTGTTTTATGCTGTTACAAAGTCTTCCCCCCGTACCTCCTTCTCCAATCCTTATCCAATCAATGTGCCCATATTGCCTCTGCTGGTGTATTTCTAAACTATCCTACTCAAGACAGCTCTCCATTCTGAGTCTGCCAGTGCTTCTCCTCTACTAGGCTCCTTAACATCACTCAGGACCCTGCAACCTCTGGATTTAGCTGATGTTTAACTCCATTGCCTGCCCTTCTCCCCTTTCTCCTCCTCCCTTTGTGCACAGGGCTGATGGCCTTTCCGGAGGAGGTAACTCCCCCCCAGAGCTCATGCCCTAGTCTTGAGTGAGACTGCAGGGCCTCAGGTTTCTGTCCTAAGCCCTGTCCTGGGAAATGATTTCACCGATGACTAATGTGAAGGTATATGTAACGATAGAGAAAGCATACCTGCAAGATCAAGATGGACTAGAAGCTGGGGGCGAGACTAAATATGTTGGATAACAAAATCAAAATCAAAAACAAAACTGACAGACTGGGCACTGAATGTAACAACATTGAATTTAACAGGGATAAAGTCCCATTTTTGGGTTAAAAAAACAATATTTAAAAAGATACAGAATAGGAGAGGTGTGCTTTAGCTAAGGCACCAATTAACAAAATTCCTACTCACAGTAAGCATAATTTGAGATAATATGGTATACAGCTATCAAAAAAGAAAACAGAATTTTGGGCAATATTGAAATAATCTGCCAGAAGGATGGCAAGAGTCATCATTTATTCCATGTTAGGCATATCATATATGGAGTATGATATTACATTCAGAGTACCATACTTTTTGAGGAAATTAGACAAAAGGGCATGTTTAATGAAGATTAATTAGAAAAATTTAAAAATATGATATATGTGAATTATTTAAGGAATTTTTTGTCTTAATATCCTTTCCAAAACTGTAATTATATAAATGACGCCCCTCTCCCCAATGCCCTTTGAAATTTTCTTTATTCTTTTGAATCTAAACGAAATGTTACCTCTTTAAACCCTCCCTAATACACTTCATCTGAATTCATCGCATCCTCTTTGATGATCCCATTGCATTTCACCTGATCTACTTCCCTTCTGGCCAGTCATTTGTGTTTCTGTCCTCTGCCACCAGATTTTAAGCAACATCAGGGCAAGGACTGTCTTGTACTCATGTTTGTTTTTCAGAATCTAGCACATAATTAGTAAATGTTGAACAAACTCAAATACAGAGACAATATTGTCCTTTAAACCGGTATTACCTAAACTCTTTTTTAGCCATGTTCTGAAAGTTATAAGACAAGCCTAGTCTCAAAACTGTTAATACATATTCCAGAAAGAGTTCTATGGTTGATTAAGTTGGGGAGAGTTGGGTTAAAGTGAAGCTGGTTTCTTTGCTACAGGACATTTTAGAGCCTTTAATATGTTAATGTACATTGTGAATCACCAACTATGGCTCTGATGTGCAGGGTCTACCAAAGGTATCTGACTATAGAACAGAGCTTCTATGCAACGCTATTGGACATTTTATAGTGTGAGGAATGCTGAACTGTCTGCCTTTAGAGAAATGGCACATAACCTGTCCAAGAAGGGCAAGAAATTAAAGGGAGAGGGGTGAGAACCTGGGAACACACCTTATAAGGTGAAGGAAGGAGACACTAGATAGACACATACTTGAGACGTCCCAAAAATATATATTTGAAAGTTGACAGAAAAGTTAGCCATGATGATAGAAAAAAAAGACTGGGACACTCTGAATTCAGAATCACAAAATTTCCTTATGAAGAGAAAAATAAGTGAGGCTCCTAAAGAAATGAGTGTGGCCACAGAGGGAGCTCTCGAAGGAGTCTGATCCAGAGGATGGAAATAGAGACAGAAGTACAGGATAGGACGTGCAGGGGTGTAGAAGAGGAGGGCACAGACACGAAAGAGGTGACAGCCCAGGTGAAGGGAGGCAACCTTAGACGACATCATTAGCGTGCTCACTAGTTAGAAGGCACATGGGTCCCTTCAGTATACATACAGCAACCTGTTTTGGGTGGCTAGTTTGGAAAATCATTATCCATAGGTTTTGATACAGGCCTCTGTTTTTGGCTTTGCCTCTTTCAAAGACTTAAATAGTGAAATAAAAGGCATGATTATCAAATGTGCATACAGCAAAAATCTGTATAGTCAACATGTTAGAAAAGGAAATCATGGGCCGGCCCCGTGGCTTGGTGGTTAAGTGCGCGCGCTCCGCTGCTGGCGGCTCGGGTTCGGATCCCGGGCGCGCACCGACGCACCGCTTCTCCGGCCATGCTGAGGCCGCGTCCCACATACAGCAACTAGAAGGATGTGCAACTATGACATACAGCTATCTACTGGGGCTTTGGGGGAAAAAAAAATAAATAAATAAATAAGTAAATAAATAAATAAATAAATAAAAGAAAAGGAAATCAGGGTTAAAAAGATTTCAACTGCTAAGAATAACTGATCAAAACAATTACAAAATGAAAGTAAATAGAGATAAAGATGAATATTTAAAATTATTTTAAAATTTGCAGGAGTATGGGATCTGACTTCATTGCATGTGGAGAGCAGAAAATTACAAGAGTATTGGCAGCACAATATGAGAAAAAAGTAGAATTTGCCCAGCCCACCACCACTAAATAAGTAAAAATATTAAATTTAATAAAAATGTAATATTCGGGTAAAAGAGATAGTAATTTTACTCTCCTCCTTAAAGGCCATACAAAATATGGAGTATTTTGTTCTCTTTTGGGCATGATTGGAGAGTTACAGTGACACAAAACTTTGATTCGAGGGATATGGCCTAGGAGAGGGAAGGAAAAGATAAAAATCTCATCTGAAGAAAAATGATTGGAAGGACTGGAGATATTAAATTTGGAAAAGAAAAGACTTTGGGGAGACATAGCTTCTTCCAAACATCTGAAGCATAAGAAGAAAAATTGGATAAACTAGGTGGCTTCTGGTGTCAGAATAAAGAGTAATGCCTAGGGTTGTAGGGAGACAGATTTCAGCTCAATGTGGTGTATTAAACTTTTTAACAACTGGTACTGTTGAGCAAAGAACTGATTCAGTCTGAAGGTCCCAAATGAACCGCCTGTCATTAAAACGAAGTAATGTGCTTGTAGCACTTAGCGTAGTTGCTGACACAGAGGAAGCACGTGCTCCACAGTCATCTTCCCCTCTCTCCCTCGTGTTAATCTGTGTCCACTTGGGAACTAGGAACCACACTAGGCATTTCAAACAGAGAAAATTTAATAAAGGGAATTAGTTACGCAGGTGTTGGGGGACTGAAAGAACCAAAGGAAACCACTGAGTGCCCCAGAGCTAACTGTAGAAAGTAGCTAGCACTCATGGAGATGGAGGACAAAAGGGAAGGAATGGAATCCTTAGGACATAGGAGCTCAGAGGAGAGACCCCATGGAATGAGTGCTCAGATTTCTGAAAACCAGGCATCCCTGAGGGAACACAATGAGACTAGTTCTGGGATCTCCAAAAAGGAGCTAGATGTCGGAGCCAGCTGCAGCCACTGGGACCCACCTCTGGGTCCACCCGGACAGGACCAGGAAAAAAGAGGCGGGAATCATCCTCCCCACACCTCACCTTTCACTTTGAATCTGGTATCTGCTATTGGCAGGGCTTAAGAGATAGCTGACTGACAAAACATCTGGAAAATGTAGTTCTCAGCATTGTAGTCTCAGAACTGCAGGGCAAAGTCTGGAAGGATAAATTTGGAGCCAGGAGCCAAGAGCCAATGTCCAGCACAGTTGACTCCTGTGGCCACTCTGCATCCACACGCCCTTCTGCGTGTATGTGAATGCCCTGCGATGAGAATAGCTGCTTCACACTTCAGCTGAGCGTTCACTGCCCAAGTCATGCACTCTTTGCCCTCAGGCAGCACATGGCCTGGGAGGGCTTCCCACCAGGTGTGATGTCCCAAGTCTTCATTCCTGAACAGCGAGTTCTGCATTTACTGACTTGCTTTAGTTTCCCACCAACATAGTGCTGGATGTGGAGACAGACAGCAGCCATGCTGTCTCCTCCTCCCTTCCTTGCATCATTTCTCTCCTTTCTTTTTCCTCCTTTTACCCGCTTCCTTCCTCCTTCTCTT
Source organism: Ceratotherium simum simum (assembly GCF_057802395.1). Lineage (NCBI taxonomy): Eukaryota > Metazoa > Chordata > Mammalia > Perissodactyla > Rhinocerotidae > Ceratotherium > Ceratotherium simum. The sequence goes on along the minus strand of NC_141906.1, from coordinate 84,303,420 downwards.
GCTGTTGCCCTACAAAACACCCAGAGGGCCATTGTAGAGGGGATTCCCGTAGGGGGTGAGAGGTTTGACAAAATATCTTTCATGCTCCTTCAATGCAGAGTGTTCAAAGTTTTAAATATAAACAGATTGTTATTATTTGGTATATTTTTACTTGGCATTAGTTAGGTTCATTGCATTAGTTTATTTATGCCACTGGATATCTTATATCTGGACTTACTGATTTACATATATGTCTATTCCTAATTACTCTTGTTATCAAATAGTTCGTATTTAATGGAGAAAATCTAGAAAGTACAGATAAACAAAAAGACTAAAAATAGCTCATAATAGAATCTCAACTCCAAGCAGTGATCACTATTCAATTGTTGGTAAATATTCTTCTAGTCATTTTTCTGTATTTATAAACTATATAAAGATATAGATATTTATATCATTCACTGTAAATGGTTTTATAATCTTTTTGGTAATTTTTTATGGATGTAGGCATCTTTCCTTCTACAAATCATACATATACCATTTTTAATGTCTGTACAGTACTGCAGCATATGACTGTATCATAATTTATTTAACCGATCCTCTATCACTGAGCATTTGTTGCTATCATAAATATATGGTCATGTTCTCAATTATTATTATAGAATATGTTCTGTGTTGCTTTCTTTCTTTCTAGTTAATGCATTTATAACTTTTTAATTACCAAATATATTTGCATCTTTTTATTACAAAAGGCCTGGAAATGAAGAAAAATGAAGAACCAATACTTTTGAGATTCCTGAGGCACTTTATTTAATGACCACTGTGTGCCCAGCACCGTGCTGGTTGCTGCGGGAACACAGAGATGTGGTGTCTGTCCTTAGAGAGCTGACAGCTTCAGAGGCAGAAAACTAGGCAAGAGACTATCAAAAAACGGCTGCGAATTTAATAGAAGCAAAGGCCATAGCAACAGCTCAGATAAGATGGGGTGGAGCTTACAGGAGACCCCAGGGTCATTCCGGTTATCCAGGCCACACAAGGCGGTCACGTCAGCATAGTCCCAGACCCTGGACACTACTCTTTGCATATCAGGTTTTTAAGTTTAGTTCTCAGGTCATCTCTAAAAATAGTCCCAGAGTTATTTTCTTCTTGGAAGCTGAGAAATGAGACCTAAGTCATAATGACCCATGCCAGAGGACAGGGCACCTTCTTTCCCTTCATCTGTAAACAAGTTTTTCTGGCACATTGTAAGGCATGATGGAGAAAGCAAAGATGAGTCAGGCAGTCCTGTCTTTGAGCGGCTCACTGAAGCAGATGGAAGGAGAAGCAAGCATAAAAACTTACGTATGTATGTGACAAGCATGCAGGCTAACTGTTGTGTCATAAGACAAATACGTCTAACAGATCATGAGAATTCAGAGGAAGAGTCTATAGAGGAAAGGGTCATCAAGGTTGGGCAAAATTGGGATACGTGAAGATGGTGAAGGGAACAGCATGTGCAAACGTTCAGCAATGAGAGAGCATGAATGTCTAGACAGAGTAATATGGTGTTAACTGACAGTTTAAAATTCTTCTTTAAAAATGTTTTTGGTAGCAACATTTTAGTTAGATTATAATTTTTATCCCATTTTAGAGGAGAGGAAATTGAGTCTTACACGTGAAGTGACTTGCTTCAGTGCCATTCCCAGCTGATAACCCAGTTCGCATATGGTACATGGGCTCCATGAAAGTGGGCAGTGAGAGAAAGAGCTTAGAAACGGGGATAGGAACCAAATAATGGTGGATCTTGGATGCCAAGATAAGCAGTTTTTTTGTGTGTGTGTGAAGAAGACTAGCCCTGAGCTAACATCTGTTGCCGATTCTCCTCTTTTTGCGGAGGAAGACTGGCCCTGGGCTAACATCCGTGCCCATCTTCCTCTAGTTTATATGGGATGCTGCCACAGCATGGCTTGACAAGCGGTGCATCAGTGTGCGCCTGGGATCCAAACCTGGGAACCCTGGGTCGCTGCAGTGGAGCGCGGGCACTTAACCACTGTGCCACCGGGCCAGCCCCAAGATAGGCAGTTTTTATGGAGAATTTACTACATGAGAAATGAGGAGCGATTGAAAAGTTTTGATCAGAGCTGAGCTTGAGGAAGATCAATCCAGCAAAAGGAGCAGTCTGTAGGAAGGTCAGATGGGTAGCACTGAGATCCATTCAGAAGTTACATTAATAGTCAGTGCCCAAGGCAAGGAGATTCTAAGGAATGAATTCTATCAATTCACAGAGATACATGCACAGAAGTTTCCACACGGCATTTCCGCCCATTTTAATGGCTTTATTGAGAGGTAATTGAGACACATAGACTACACATATTTAAACTGTACAGTTGGATAAGTTTTGATATATGTACACAATCACCACAATTAATATAGTGAACATAGCCATTCCTCCAACTGCTTCCTCATGCCCCTTGGCACTCTTCTCTTCCCGCACTCCCTACTCCCTCACCCCCAGGCAGCTACTAATCCACCTTCTAGTACTGTAGACTAGATTGCATCTTCTAGAGTTTTATATAAATGGAATCATACAGTGTGTATTCTTTTTTGTCTAGCTTTTTTGGCTGAGCATAATTACTTTGAGATTCATTCATGTTATTGTGTCCGTTCCTTTTTGTTCCATTTTATGGGTGTACCGCAATTCATTTATCCATTCACCTGTTGATGGACGTTGGGTTGCTTACAGTTTTGGATATTACAAATGAGGTTGTTGTGAACATCTGTGTCCAAGTCTTTTTATAGACACGTGCTTTCATGTCTCTTGGGTAAATACCTCAGGTTGGAATGGCTGCATCAGGCAGTGGGCACACCTTTACTTTTTTAAGTTACTTATGCAGCATTTTTATGTTAGTAAAAAATCAGAAGTAATTGAAGTTAAGTGATTAAATATATTATGATACATGCATATAAAGGATACATGCATATGAAGCCTTTTGAAAATGATTATGGATTTGTATTTGACACAGAAATATGACCACAACATTAGAGAAAAGGTGGATTTTAGACTTTTACATACATATTCACCAAAACATTAATAGCTTTTGTTTTATTTTATTTTATCTTAATTTTGATAAGATGTTTGGATATACTTTTAGGTATTATTGAATTTGTTTCCATAATAAGCAAAAATATTTTTATAACTGCTCCCCAAAAGACTAATAAGGCTATTAGAATATTGGAAATTGGAAAGAAAACTTAGATTGGTTCAACTAATCAAATGGCCATAGGTTGTAGAGGCAGTTTTTGGAGTGTGGGAGCTTGTGGAATGGAAAATGAACCATAACCGCAGTGTATTGTTTTCTGTTTTTTACTTTTTGTTTTGAACTATATACTTTTCCAAAAGAGAAGAGCATTTTATTTTTTGGTGTACTGTACAAGAAGAAAAAGAGAACCAGGAATGAGTATTAATAGTTTGATTATTTTCAACTCAAATGCCTGAGTAAAGTAATAACTGATATATGACTTATGCAGGTATATGCAAACAATTATTTAAATTGGAAGAAGGATGGAATACTAGAGAATGGCAATATTTGCTGGTGCTAGTACTTCAGGCGGGCTCTTTGGTACAAGGCCACTGAAATGAGGAATGAAGGACAGTTAACAATGAGATGACCCAGCTCATCCTGGTAGGATGATATTGGAAATTTCAAGGTTAACCTAACATAGTGACAGTCATTTATGAAGTGCTTTATATTTTCCCAGTCACATCCATATATATTAATTTGCTTAGTCCTCTGAAAACTCTATGAGGAGGCAGGAGAGGGATTTTATTGTAATCCCCATTTGATAAAGGAGAAGAGTCAGGTCCATAGAAATTAAATAAACTAACAACACATATTAGCATAGCTCTTGAAAGATTTACCAAGAGCTTTCATATACATTTTCTCATTTAGTCCTCACAACAACCTCAGGGGGAAAGAGGTAAAGATATGATTTTCTTCCTTCCTACCCATTTTTCAGATGAAGAAATTGAGCTAATTAGACTGAAGAACTTGAACAAAGACACAGATGGTAGACTGGTTGATATAAGATTTAAACTCTAGGCTTGGGTTCTAAAGCCAATGTTCTTTAATTTACTCTACAACCATGATGTGCCTGAAATCACATCCTAGTGAATAATGGGACCAGTGCTTAACTTCAGTCTTCTGACTGAATTTAGTGCTCCTTATCTAATACCACGTGGTCAGTGAAGTGTTGGTGCATGTGTTCTTTACCTGTCCTTATTGTTCTTTTTACTATAGTAGAAAGCTGAAGAAGTTGATAGTAGAGTGTGTGTGTGTATGTGTGTGTGTGTGTGTGTGTCTATGTTTTGAATGGTAGAGAACCAGGGATTCTTTTCAAGCTCATGGAATTTGGAGTGCATGGCATGGAGTTGTGGAATGATGTATTGTTTCATTACAGCTCATGACTCCCTGTACTTTGTGACAATATCTTATGTCATGATGAAATATGGTGTGTGGTTAGAAAAGTGCAGATATGCCAACTGGCCTTGTGCTTTGATTCAATTATTTACTGCTACTACTCTTATCCTGCTGAAAAGCTTTCCTCTTGTATAGCATGTCTCAATAAAGCTAATGGCTTGGCCTCTTCCTTCTTTTGGAAATTCCTTTTTGGGGAGCGTCTCCACATTGGCAAGTCTGAGGATGATGTTTATTATAATATTGCCTACTAAGAGTGAAATTATTGGCTTAACACTAAGTGTTTAGTAATACATTTCTCATTTGTATTCACTCCTAAGTGTTTTTTCTATAGGATGAGAAGTTTCTATGTTAACATGATAATCCATTTAAGTTATTGCATAACAAATATTACTTTTGTTGTAAGCCAAGCGAGGACCCACACTTTTCCCTTTTCTTTGAAAGAAGAGGGCAAACTAATACCCTTGGAGTTGATTTAGACTTTTCAATCACTTGAGCCTTGGTTGCACCAGATCTGATTGGTCTGAACGTTTCTAGATGGGATTTCCTGGCATTCTGCCCATGAGCAAAAATGCCTTTGATTTTTACCATCACCCTCCTTTTGAAAATCTAAAAGGAATTTTTCCAGAAGTTTTAAATTCATTTAACTGTATAGTCAAGCTCATGGAATTTGGAGTGCATGGCATGGAGTTGTGGAATGATGTATTGTTTCATTACAGCTCATGACTCCCTGTACTTTGACAGAATCTTGAGTCTTTGAATCCAGTCCTTTCCTCTGCCGAGCTCAATACTAGGCCGGAGAGTAACAGCACCATTCTAAACGCGTAGGTCCTAGCCTAAGTGGACACCTCGTTGCTGTTTCTATATCTGCACATTGAGTTTTCTTAATGAAAATCCAAAGGGTTCTGGATTTTTAAAGATTATAGACATTATCTGACTCCATCTTACTTCCCTCTTCTCTGTTGTGCTTATTTAAATACTCTTCAGAGATAACCTTGGGGGCTGGTGATTGATTGGGTAGTCTCAGTTTGCCCATTGTTTTGGTTGGCTTTTTAAGTAAATGCCCACTTTTTTTTTTTTTTTTTTTACGTGAGAAGGACTAGCCCTGAGCTAATATCTAATGCCCATCCTCCCCTTTTTTGCCAAGGAAGACTGGCCCTGGGCTAACATCCGTGCCCATCTTCCTCTACTTTATATGGGATGCTGCCACAGGATGGCTTAACAAGCGGTGAGTTTGTACGCACCCGGGATCCGAACTTGCAAACCCTGGGCTGCTGCAGCAGAGCGTGCACACTTAACCACTTGCACCACTGAGCTGGCCCCAATGCCCACTTTTATTAGTGCTTATTTTTTATTAATCAGAGGTTGTCAGTAACCTGAATATGGCCCTAAAACCCAAAGATAGAGATGGCAGTAAATAGTTAGAAGCTCTTGGTGTAGATTGAGAGACAATGAATGGGTTCACTTCTCAGGTCTCTGACTATTAGACCTTACTTGCTTTTCACCTCCAAAGCCAGAGCACAACAGTCAGGAGTCCGTAAGGTAAGATCTGTTAGCAGAACCCCTCCTGATCCCAAGACACCAAGACAGAGTAGGTGCAACCGCCAAGGCAAGAACCTAGCATCTGGATGCAGGGTCACTCAGAAAGTTGGGAAGAAAGTCATTTGTTCTGATAGAAGTGGGATATTTATTGGAACAGGTGGGTAAAGAAGAGAAGTCCAGCACGAAGCTCCGCGGTACTGTCATACGGAGAATAAACACACTGCTCTTCATGGTCTGCCTCAAGTGTTTGAAAAATTGGGAGACTCCAAGGATCTTTTCTCTTTCTATTCTACCGCAGGCTTGGGGAGACAGGGGCCTCTTACCTTAGACCAAAGTGGCTGAGCAACAGATCTTTTTACTCTGTTGTAATGCTAGATTCCCTTTGACCTTAATGGTTGATCCTGTCCTCCTGCTGCCATCCCCCAACACACTCACACACCAAGCACACAAATTCTCTCTCTCTCCTTCTCCCTCTCCTACTTTCACATTGGACTAATAAGGACCAAAGGGAGTGAGAGTGTGAGGATTTTTAACATGGATTCCCTACCTGTAGTAACATCACAGAAATTCAGTGCCCAGCCCTGGAGGGGCACCTTCCTCCAAGGACTGCCTAGGTAGTTTGCACCAATTCTCACCCAATTTTTGGAGGGCATGAGGGATAGAAAATGTAATTTCTCATCTTTGTAGCTAGACAGAGAGACAAGCTGCAGGCACTGCTGAGACTCATGCTGAGTCAAGAAATAGGTCCAGTTTGCACCCAAATATCCCCACATTTGTGATCAGATGCTGGGCTGCTCTCTGCCAAAGAAGTGGCTAATAGGGTGCTAAATCAGGAGCAGAGGCCAGCCCCCAAAAGGGGAATGGCAAGTTCTCTGTGGGAGTTTGTGAGGGTGGCAGAGGAAGAGACAGTGTATATGAGTTAAAAGAAAAGGAAAAGAAAATAACTTTTCGGATTCTGCAAAACTTCTCAAGTAGAAACAGATGGGATCTGTGTCTTAATTGAGCTATTATTAGATGCTAAATTTGAACCACTCTTAACTGTGCCACCTTCCCCCAAAAGTACTGATTTACTCAAAAAGCACTGATTGTGTTTCCTTGGCTTTTGGCAAAGGTAAACTGAATGAACAAAGATGTCAAATTTTAATTGTCTTTTTTTTTAAATGTCAGCTGCTGAAAGAGATGCCATCGTCAAAGAGACAAAAGTGGGTGCTGTCAGAGGGGATTGTTTTTTCTTTTCATTTACAAAGTAGAGTCAGTGAATTCCTGGATCTTAAAGAACAATCTCCATCCTGAGCTTCCTTTGATAAGCTGATAGTAGTGTGTGTGTGTGTGAGAGAGAGTGTGTGTGTGTGTGTGTGTGTCTAGGGATGGGGAACGGGAGTAGAGTCAGAGAAAAGAGTAACAAACATGCTGTATCTTTAGCTACACGAAGAGCTTTACTCCTGTATTAGAAAATGCGTTTCATGATGTGGATGATGGAAAGATGATGGAATGGGATGAGTGAACGAAGACATTCAGCTCATCACCTTGGGGGTCCTCTACGCTGCTCTTCTGTGCCTTTAATTGGTGCACCCTGGGTATTAGGCATTGCAGTATGGTGGGTGGACTCTTGGGTGGGATCATAGCTTTACACTTAAATGGGTAGCTCTTAAATGTGAATGGTGAGAGGACTAAGCAATCTCAATATTAAATTGCTCTGGAAAATAAACATCACAAATATGAGAGCAAAATGTGTTGTTGCTAATGGTAAGAAGTAAGGATCTGAGTCTTTCTTAGAAGAGGTTAATTTTATTCCACACTTGAGCTGGGAGATGTGATTCCTATTCTAGAGACATTTCTGCATCAGACCCTAGATGCAGGGTCACTCAACCCATTTCTGCATCCTTCAACCCTGATACATTGGCTCCTTCTCCCTAACATGCAGGTATAGTTGTGGAGATGCAGGGAGGAGAAAGAGAACTGCTGGTTTCCTTCCCTACTTTAAGCCCTGGCTTAGCATAATTTCAGCCTCTGTCTAGACAATTTCTATCATGTTCTTCACACACATTGAGCTGTGTTCTCCCCATAGGGAAGGGGTGAAAAGTTCAGCTTCAGCTCAGGCCGTGCTGCCCTTCTTGTTTCTGATCTCCTGAAAAGAATTGCTGACACTCGCAGCTGATGGCACTTAGTCATGCAGCCTCATGCTCACGACCTGCTCACCTCCCATGCCTTCAATAAACAGTGACAGGGCTGGGCTCGCAGCGTCTCCAGACTCTCTCAGCAGGATTTGTGTTTGTGGCCTGATTTACACTTTTTTTCTTCCTGCCAGTAATTTCTGAAGCATTTGTTGAGAAGTGAAAGGTGGGGAAGGTGGTAACATATTTCTCTGGCCGCTAGCCTATGTGAAAGTGGAATGAAAGGAAGAGAAAATATGGAGTGTGGAAAGCTCTGTTGGTGGCCTATAGTGTCTATTCCCCCTTCCTCGTTCATTGGACTCCTTCTTGGGGGCAAGAGGTGCCCTGGCCCAAGGATTGATCATGTTCCCTGATTTCCTGTCCTCCTCTGTAGCTGTTTATGGCCAGGTCACCTAGTTCTGACCAACGGGATGTAAGTGGAAGTTGGTTTCCAAGACAGCTTTTCCATAACCAAAAAAAGCTCAGTTACCGCTGGCGTTACCCTTTTCCCTTCCTGCCTTGAATGCCAGCAGCCATCTTATCAGCGTGTGGTGGTAAGCAGGGACACAGAAGCCCACAAAGCTGGAAGGTGGAGCCTGGACCCTAGATGGCCCCTCTGAGTGTCTCAACACTCACAACTTTCTGCCCCCAGACTCTGTGTTCTGTGAGAAGAAGACGTCTCTATTCATTTTACCCATTGTACTTGAGGCTGTTACTTCCAGTCCAAAGCACTCCTAACAGATATTGGTACAACTCTGTGAGATTCTCCAAGAGGCTGCTGAAGCCTGGGTAGGTCCTGCCAACTTTGCATCTGGACATGTCCTGCGGATGCACAGTGTGGCTCCCAAGGGCTGAGAGTGTGTGTGAGTGTGTGTATGAGAGAGCAAAAGAGAGAGAGAGGGAGAGATAGAGAGAGAGAAGGAGAAAGAGAGAGAAGGAGACAGAGAGAGAGGGGGAGAGAGAGAGAGAGAAGGAGAGAGAGAGAGAGAAGGAGAGGGAGAGAGGGGAGAGAGCGAGAGGGAGGGAGAGAGAGAAGGAGACAGAGAGAGAGAGCGGGGAGAGAGGGGGAGAGAGGGAGAGGGAGGAGGACCTGCTTCTTGACTCAGCATGAGTCTCAGCAGTGCCTGCAGCTTGTCTCTCTGTCTAGCTACAAAGATGAGAAATTGCATTCTCTGTTCCTCATGCCCTCCAAAATTGGGTGAGAATTGATGCAAACTACCTAGGCAGTCCTTGGAGGAAGGTGCCCCTCCAGGGCTGGTCACTGAGAGAGAGAGTAAGGAGCATGACGATGAAGACGTGGAAGAAAGATTCAAATGCTGGGAGTATCTACCAAAATCAAGTATTTGGAAAAGATGTAGCTTCAGAGTCGGAGTCACAATGACTTAGTCTCAATTCTATTTATTGTATTTAAGACCCACAAGGCTCCTCTCCCTCCCCACTCCCACCTCAGCTCTCTGTCAGCCATTTTCTCCTTTCAGGAGGCCTAATCCACTTTTAAAAAATGTATTGATTCTGCAAAAATTCAGAGTTCTCACTCAGTGCTAGATATTATTCTAAGGATTGGGGGAACAAAGATAAAAACAGGGGTTGGAATTCACATTCTTGTGAGTGCCTATTTATTTTGCTATATTTAACATACAGAATTATATTTAATGCTTAAAATAATATTGTGAAATAAGTAGATTTTCCCCCCACCATTTTATAGATGGGAAAACTGAGGCTTAGTTTGAGGTTAAGTAAATTCCCCCAGATCACACAACTAATCACTGTTGGAGCCACATTTGCAACCACATCTAAGTCCAGAGTCTGCTTGCTTTCCACTAACTGAGCTATTAATTTCTGCCTTTTAGGGGCTCCCAGTCTATTAGGGGGGAGACGATAGGACATATACTAATGAAGAGCATTGCTTTGGAGTCAAAGGGGCCAGAGCTGGATTCCCAACTCCACTCCTAGTTAGTTATGTGTATTAGCATAGCTTAGCCTTAGCTTCTTTATTTGGGATATGGAAATGTTAATATCTACTTCACTGGTCAGAATTTAGTAAATGTTCATTATATGATAGCTGGTAATATAGATTGTGTGTATGTGTGTATGTGAAACATCTTTAAATGACTGAAATACAACGTGATAGCCATATTATTTGCATTTACAAAGTACTGTTATTTACAAATAGAAGTAACCCAGCTGGCCCTTCTTGGGGAAGAAGGAGAATCCCCCTCCGCCCTTTCCCTTAAGGTCCTTACAGCTGGCCAATTAATTAAAAGACAGGTCAGCAGGAGAAAATAGTACCAAGTTTAATAACATGTATACATGGGAGAAACCAGGGAAACTGAGTTTCTCAACAAAGTGGCAGAGATTCTCATCTCAAATACTATCTTCAGTTAAGGACAAAGAAGGATGTTGGGGGTGGGGGAGGAGACAGCTATGGGGGATTAACAGAAAGCACAGCAATCAAGGGTGTGTAGATTTAAGTTCCAAACAAATCCAAAGTTCTCAAACAGAATTTTGATAAGAATGGGCTTGGGGCTGGCCCGGTGGTGCAAGTGGTTAAGTGCGTGTGCTCTGCTGCATTGGCCCCGGGTTCACTGGTTCGGATCCCGGGTGCGCACCAATGCACTGCTTGTCAGGCCATGCTGTGGCGGCGTCCCATATAAAGTGGAGGAAGATGGGCACATAAGTTAGCCCAGGGCCAGTCTTCCTCAGCAAAAAAGAGGAGGATTGACAGGTGTTAGCTTAGGGCCGATCTTCCTCACAAAAAAAAAAAAATAAATAATGGGCTTAGCCAGGACCATGCCAGTCTGTCCATATCCAGAGTTAAATTCCTATAGGCAGTGGGGGAGGTCAAATGTCCATCAGAGAAAATAATCAAGGTAAAGAGATATATTTTGGAGTGGCCAAGTTTCGGTCTCCCACACCCTCATATACATGGATTCCACGTCTGAGGAACCAACAGCAGATTGAAAGGCTTGCGATGGTTGTGTCTGTACTAACCATGTACAGATTTTTTTCTTGTCATTATTCCCTAGACAATACAGTATAATCACTATTTACATAGTGTTTTCATTATATTAGGTATTATAAGTAATCTAGAAATGATTTAAAGTACACAAGAGGATGTGCATAGGTTATACACAAATACTACACTGTTTTATATAAGGGATTTGAATGTCTCTGGATTTTGGGGGCCAGGTCCTGGAACCAACCCCCCATGGATACTGAGGGATACTGTACTGAATAACTGAGGGATATCAATAACAACATCGCAGGAAAGGGGATATTTGAGCTGGAAATTAAAGGATGACAAGCATTCACTAATCAGAAAAACAGAAGAGTGGGAAGGGGAGGCTCTCTGAGCAGAGAGTTTGTGCACAAAGATGGAGATAGGATACAGCATCAAGTGTTAGAGTCATGGCACTCAGCAAGACCTTGGTGTGGCTGAGGAACGGGGAGAGGGGAGGGTGAGATTAGAAACGTATGTTTGAGGCCAGCCTATGAAGGTTCTTGGGTGCCATGCTGAACCAAGAGAGACAGTGAGCCTGGATGTCAACTCTTCCTTAGGGGAAAGCAGAGAGCCTTCTGTTTGGCTCAGAACACAGCTTCCAGGAGCTCGCTGGCTAGAGGTTAGGCTGACGGGAATTTAGGAGGTTGTTACTCAGGACAGTAAGGATGATTCCTTTCTCCTTCTTGCCTTCCACCCTGCCACCTCTCCCTTCACCGCTCATCTGCTTCAAGTGCTGCTTTTCCGAGCAAGTGAGAGAATGTACCTGAGTGAGGAAGGTTGTGCCTCTGCATCTCCCTATCACAATAGCATCTCTTAGGAAGGAAATAGCTCTAATGGGCATCTCTATTACAATAATAGCCAAAGGCATTGCTTTCAAGTAGTATTAAAGAGATAGAGAGAGGATGAGCCAATAATCCATGGGGTTTTTTTGGGGGGGGGGGCTGGCTATCTTCTCATATAAGGAGAATTTATTCTAAACCAGGTAAGCCTGGGCACGTCTGGAACCATTTAATGAGAGAACTCACCAATATGCCATCATTCTGCTCAAACTCTTTTAGGGGTGCTCTTTTAGGGGTGTCTCTTCTCCATTATCATATTCTGTTCAGCCCAGGAAGCCTCTTAAAGTATGTCTAAGAAGAGCTGTCTTGCCCCATGAATGAGAAGCAAAATGGAACTCCATGCTCCTTGACGTGACAGTCCACTCTGTCCTCTTTCAGCCATGGAGAAATGCATAGCATGCAGCTTTCCCCCCATGCCACTTCACTAGCCCAGTTTCTCCCCTGAGTGGTCCTTCCATGGGGTGGGGTTTGCCCACCTTTGGGATGCCCAGCTGGCTTATTGCAGTGTCCTCAGAATCTTATCTAGGTAACTAAACTGCTGTAGGATAATATAATCCCATATGAATACAAAAGAGCATGCTTGCTTTTTTTCTCCATCTTCTTCTGAGCTACTTTAGGGCACAGAGCCGTTGCTGTGGCATTGTCTCACTCTCTCCTGTTTAGGAAAAATTTGCCATGTGGACAACCCCAGGTAGGGTGAAAGAGAAGTGGAGGAATAGGAGGTGGGATGAAGTGTTGGCTGTTTCACCCTGGGTCCTCAGTTTTAATGCTGTTGGATTCTGTGGGAGTTTGGAACTGTGCTCTTGTTATCCTTCCTTCTTGGCCTACTTTATTTCTCATTTCTGGATTCCCAGCCTAATGCAGGGTTAACATGCATGACTAATATCATATCCACCCAGGATATTCCTCACCTCATTCCCTTTAGCCAGCCCCTGTTCTTCGGCCTCACATCTCCTGTTACATTTATCTCCATCAGAGAGAGACGGAATCTTCTGTTGTGTTTGTGGCAGCTTAACAAGGCTCTGTTTTTCCGAGTGAATGATCCTGTTGGTGGGACATCAAGGGAATGGTTCATGTCCTCTGAAGATCCAAGCATGCGAATCTGAACCTCCTCTGGCATGTCTGTAGGGGATTCCTGTCCTGTCTGAGGGCAGGCAGCCTCCGAGGGGAGGTGGGAAGGGAGGAAACACAGCACGGAAGGAGAAGAGGCGTTTCTAGTGGGGAGGGAGTCGGGGGCTATTGTTTTTCCAGCCTTGTGGCTGTTTTTAGCACAGTCTCATTTCAAAGCAGCTAATTGGCTTACTGAGCTCAGCACATTTTGTATTCATTCCCCAAACCACATGCCTTTTCTCTCCATGAATTAGCATCTTTTTCAAAATTCCAAGTAGCTGCCTTCTTTCAGAGAGCCTGTTAGATCAGCTCTACCTGCCAAGGAGATAGTTGTGCAACAGTGGGAGGCAAACACCCTTAGTGGTGAGTAGATAATCCGAGTTTAAGACTCGGCTCCCCTGATTGCACCTTGTTTGATGCCTGGAACCACTACAGTCATACCCCCATCCTGTTTCGATTGGACGTGGAAGTGCCTTTGTACACCACTCAGATGAACGTGGTGGTGACAGCACCCTTCCCCTTAGAAGTGCTACTGCTTTGTGGAGGCTTTTGGGTTATTTTACAGAACTAAGTGTTTCCCTAGAGAGTCAGGGCCAAGCCTCCTACTGCTTTGCCATCTCCCATGTTGAACGTGCCATTCTTGTGTTGAATTCATTTCAACAACTGTGAGAGGTTTGTAGGATGAATAAAATGTACCTATTAGCCTTCTGTTGAGCAGCGACTATGTCAGACCTCTGTGCGAAGTGCTGTGGGACTGCAAAGGTTAATAAGACATGGTGATGGCTCTCTAGGCATTTAGTCGGGTGAGGAAGCCAGACGTGCCTGTGAATAATGTCACCCTAAGGAAATGGAATGTGCACTTTGATCCAGAGCACCGAACAGCATGCTGGACCTGCTCCGTCTAATCCTGTCTGACACCCCTTCCCATTCACAGCACATGTGCATTTTTTTTCCGGAAGATTATACCCATGAGTATATTGACTCATAAAGTCTTAAGCCTCTTGCCTATAAGTTCTTTCTCTTCTAGTCACAAACAGTGACAGGGCAGGGGACTTGTTCTTGGCTCCTTCGTCCCTCTATCACCAAGTCCTCAGTGACTCACTTAGGGTCCTGCCTGGAGTGAGTGCCAGCATGGTGACTCTGGCTCTGGGACACCCACCAGCCTGCTTTCTTCTGCTGCTTTGTATGGAAGCTGGGCCACATCACCATTGGTTCCAGTGAGTCAGCAAGCCTGGTGTTGCCAAAGCCACCTCCGTCATTGGGCTTCACCGTGAAAGGGCTTCTCTTTTGAATAAGCATCACCTGGGGGCATTGTACCCTGTCTGGCATTTTCAGACTGAGGTAAGACCATCTGTCTAGGGGAGCTCAAGTGGTCTGAGACTGCAGGCTCCAGGTCCTACAATAAGCAGAGGCTGTGAAAATATCCTCTGAGGCCAGGGACCCAAGGCAGCCGTGTGAATGGAGTTATACCAACCAGGACAGAAAAGGGAAGGCATAGGAGCAGTGGTCCTTCAGTCAGAGGGGCATGATTTTAAGGCCATCGAGTCTGAGTACTTCCTATTGTCACAGACACAGTGGCCAATCATTTGGCCTTCACAGAAGCCCTTAGAGGAGGACCATTATGATCCCCATCCTACAGAGGCGGAAGTGGGAGTGGCAGTGCAGAGATGTTCAGTTTCTTGGCCAAGCTAGATAAGAGCTAGACCTGATATGGAACATAGGTGAGTCTGCTTCCAATGTTTGTGTCCCTAAATATTCCCCTATACAATGTGTGGGTAAAACAAATGTAATGAACAGTGAGAATGAAGACACATGGGCTAGACAGACATTGCTAACTGGAATTAAGCATCACGAGTTGCCTTTCTTCTTCTTTTCTTTCTCCTCTCTCCTTCCCTTCCTCTCTCCCTCCTTCCCTTCCTTCCTTCCTTCCTTCCCTCCTTCATGATAAGCATTTTCATTAATTCGTTCATCATTCAACCATTCAATTTATCAATTGGGAAGTGAAGGAGGAAAAGTAAAATCCATTTCCATTTGGGCTAACAATAAAGATGATAGTGCTGTTATCTGAGATGAGAAGATCCAGGGAAAGGCTGGGGGAAGAGGGAAAAGGCCCTAGCATGTAAGTGTCTACAATGTGCAGTGGCCTAGTCATGAGGAAGAAGAAGAGGTGCAGGTTTCTTTTCCAAGAGGTTGGCAGTGAAGAGTGGAAAGTGAGGATGAGGCAGGTTGAGGGGAGGTTCCAGTTTAGTTTTGATTTTGATTGTTATCTTGCAGGGATTTGAGTGTGTTTGTAATCTGGCAGGAAAGGAGCAAGGGAAAAAAGGATCCCCAAGGGTCACTAGATTTGATGGAAGAAGATCACGAAGGAGACAACAAGGTGTGAAATTAATGTTTATTAATGCAGAATGTTCATCCTTCCAAAAGAAGGAGGAAAATTCTTTCTCAGAATTAACACACAAGATGATCTAAGCGGTGGACACATTTTGATTTGGAGAAGAGCTATGGGCCCTCATAAGGTCTTCTCAGTCTTCTTCTTGTCAGAGAATAAAAAATAAGATTTGAGAAGATTATATTTGAAAAGAAATTAGGAGATGGTACTATGAGGACTGGGCAGCAGATCCAGTGGCGTCTTTAAGACCACTGGTGAGCAGCTGCCATGAGCTGACATAATAAGGAAGGCTCCTCCAACTACCACACACATTTCTTAAACAAGCTATGGTTTATCATCCACTTATTATGTCAGGCTTCCACCGTGGACTTTCCATATGTTATTTCTGTTAATTATCACCACAACCTTATGGAGATGAGAGTTATTATCTACATTCTACAGATGGTCAAAGAAGTCTGAGAGATGTTAAGTAACTTTACTGGAGTTAGCTGCTAACAAGGAGAACCAGTTTTGAATCCAGATCAAAGCACATGTCAGAACATTTTTCTTATTAGGTTACTCTCTCTCCTAAGGGACCTATCTGAGATGATTGTTTTCCTGGAAATGACCTTGCCTGGAGTAGTGTATAGTATATGATGTAGGTATTATTTAGGGTTTCCAAGTCTGAGCTGGTTCTAGGAGCATTGCAAGGAGTGGCCATGAGTTTATATCCCTTTTCTAGAGAAAATTGTCAAATGAGAATTCAAGTATATAACCTGAATTTCTCAATATATCTCTATGGCTATA
This sequence comes from Ceratotherium simum simum, assembly GCF_057802395.1. NCBI lineage: Eukaryota > Metazoa > Chordata > Mammalia > Perissodactyla > Rhinocerotidae > Ceratotherium > Ceratotherium simum. The sequence goes on along the minus strand of NC_141906.1, from coordinate 84,287,170 downwards.
GGATACCCTCTGTCTTGAGTGGGGTTAACTAGCGGTCTAGTTTTGATAGAACCAGCTCCCAAGATTACAAGGAAGTTTGTTGATTCCTTCTATAAGGAGGCCCTTTGAGATGAACTAACTGTCTGCCAAGCCTGGCCATTGGACTGTTTGCATGGGCACTTATTAAAAAACAAAATCTGCACCTGACCTGGATGAGACCTTGAGGTTCCAGAATTAATATATGTCCTGTTCCTGCCACACCTATGACACAGTGAATTTGTAACCACAAACAAAACCTGGACAGATTCCATGCCAGCCATGACTTTAATTAAAGCTATTTGAAAGGGCTGAAGGCTAGTTTAAAGGTGATTGCCAGATGGGTTTTCTCAAGTCTAAAAGTGCTAGTTTGACAATTAATGATAGTGCAGAGCTTAATTGGCTCGAGTTAAACAAGGAAAAAGCAATAGAGGGAGAGTGCAAGCTGATGGGACCCTCTGTCCACATGGTGACAAGTCACCTGAAAACCCACTGAGGTCTACTTCCTCCATGACCAGAGGAATAGAGAGGCTATATCTGGGTGTGGACAGGGGATAGTGTGGAGTCATTTTAGTTCATTTCTTTTCTTTCTTTTTTTTTTTGTGAGGAAGATCAGCCCTGAGCTAACATCTGATGCCAATCCTCTTTTTGCTGAGGAAGACTGGCCCTGGACTAACATCCGTGCCCATCTTCCTCTACTTTATATGGGACGCCACCACAGCATGGCTCAACAAGCAGTGCGTCAGTGCGTGCCCGGGATCCAAACCTCCGAACCCCGGGCCGCCGCAGCAGAGCGTGGGCACTTAACCGCTTGCGCCACCAGGCCACCCCGATTTCTTTTCTTTAAATGTGCGATAGAACCCTGTTGCAACACAACTTTTTATTAAGATTCAGTAACTTGGTAGCTTAGAGTATAAACCATGGAATATAACCACAGAATACAAAACATCCTTCATCTATACTCGGATGTTGAGTTCCATGTCCCAATCCCAGCATTTGAAAGGTGTCCAATTAAGAAACTTCATTGTAGTGATAGAGACAGAGACAGCTCCCTGAAGAATCCTTCTATAAATCATTTCTAAGATACTGGTGAGAGGAGAAATTCTAGGTTGCTCCCAATCGTTTCTGTCATTACTAAATGCTTGATTTTTGCCCAGTTCTAAAACTGAACCCCTCCCTGCACCAGCTTTTGGAAGCTTTCAGGGATTTTCTTACTTGCTGGCAAAGTAACTAGGTTATACTGAATGTCCACTCTATTTAAATCCCTCTGGCCCTTCTAATACTGAGAGAAAAAGAAAGCTGATTAGCGTGGCCATTAGGAACATAGGTCCTATCTGCACAACCAGGGATTTCATAAATTGTGGACCTCACTCACCACAACTGCGTATTTCTGTAACTTTTAGGGACCTATACTGAATTTGACCGAAATCTTTTTCGAATGACAGAAGAGGTAGCCACTTAACCTCATTTTATCAGCTGCCATCTTGTTTTTAGGAGGCCGATTAAACCACTTCAAATATTTCTTAGACTCCTAGCGTTAAGAGTAACTATTGAAATCACGTGGGGCAGCAGGAAGGGCATGTTCCAGCCCGAGATGTGCCCCTCACTTGGCAATGAGCCCTTAGGCTAAATACTTCCCCAGAATCTCAGCCCTTCATCTAAGTGCTGGCTTTGTTTTAAATGGCCTAGAAGTTTCTTTCCAACTCTGTATTTCTGAAACTCTAGTTCATGGTCACAAATTTAGTTCATGGATGACTTAAATTTAGAATCCTGGATTTCCTGACTCCTAACCCAGTGCTCTTTGCATTCTGACAGATAGACTTGAATTATGGCTCAGTACCTGTTGTTAAAATTGGGAATTATGGCTCCGTACATGTTGTTAAAATTGGTTATAACTCCATTAACAGTTACTGTGGAGCAGAGAAACAGGAAATGCTAGAAGGATGAGCTGCAACAGAGGCCTCATTTTGTTCGGTCAATTAGAAAATGGACTGAGGCTTCCAAATCTATTCCATGTGGGCAGCTGCTATTAGACCTAATTTGAAAAGTCGTTGGCATTGACTTTGGGTTTGTAGAACTCCTCTCAGTCAGTTAACTCGAAGCCCTTAACCTTATGTTAAGCACTTATTACTTTTGTTAGGCAGGGTAAATCCTATGACCTTTTCCTTATAGGTACGTGGAATCAAGGGACTGGTAAAATATTTGTGCAATTTAGTAGCTAGTCATATTCTCTCAGCTCTACCCCATCCTTGTCCTTCCATAACTCACTTGGGATTGTTTTTTGTTCTTTTCAAGAATGCCTAGAAGTTTATCTACTGTTTTAACAACTTATTTGAGGAGAAGTTATCATTCTACAATCCCACATTCTGCATGTATGTCATGTCGTTTTTATTGCTAAAACATTTGAAAGCCAACTTCTTGAATTGAGTACCTTTCCTTCCATAAATACGCATGTTGTGTCACTCTGCAACCACTGATCCTGGATTTAGAAGAGTATGTGGAACTCTAATAATATTTCATTACTTAATCTGCATCTTTCTTCCATAGCTCTCAAAATATCCAGTACAGAGAAAGATATTTCAAATAGGAGATGACAATTATTACTACTCCCAGTTGACAAATGGCAAAATAGAGGTACTTTTAAAAGTTGACCAAAGTTAAAATAGTCTGTTAGTCAAGATTTGATATTCTAGAATTAGACTGTACAGATTGGAATCCAGTAGAACTAGAATCCAGTTCTGCTTGCTAGCCAAGCAAGTTGTAGAACATCCCTGTGTCTCTCTATTATGTCTGTAAAATTGGGATAATAATGCTTCCCTCACAGTGTTGTTGTAAGAATAACGTTTTCTAGTAAGCATTCTGTATGTGTTAGTTCTTCGTTTCTTTTTCTCTTTATCATCATCGCTGCTGTCACCACCACTACCACCTCATAATTACTACCACCACCACCATCACCACTGTCAGCTCCCCCACCACCTTCACCACCACACCATCATCACCATCACCATCACCATCATCAACAACATCATCATTCAGTTAGTGAATGGCAGCAGCACAAAGAAGACATATATAGCTGCTTAAATTTTGGAAAAATGGCCTATGAGTCCTGCAGACATAAATCTGGAACACTAGAAAGACATAGCAGACACAGACTTTGAAAACGGATTTTGAGCTGCAGTAGAGAGAGGCTTTGCTTACACTCTGTGGGCAAAAAAGGAGACAATCTACTTCCACAGCCTATAGAAAATGGACAGGAATGTGATAAAAAATATAATTTTTTTCTTTTTCCTCTTTTGGGGGTGGGGGAGAGAATGGAGGATGTCATCCAAGTTACCATGCCCACCAGAAGGGTAAACTTCTTATAGCTTGAGCCTTTCCTAGGCCTTCCTGGAAAGATGAGAGAATAGCAGGCATGAAGCCTCTAATTATGTTTTATCTACATCATCCAAAAGTTTTTATCTCTGTGATGCCCTGGGATAAAGTCAATCTAGAAAGAATCTGGCTTAGTGGGAGAGTGGCTGGAAGCAGAGAGCAGGCTCCTGCTTGCCAAGTGAGGATCTCACCAGTCAGACGATGGTGGCGAGCAGATGACAGTGAGCTCACTGATTACCTTGGAGAGAAGGGACTGGAGGATTTTCACAGACTGATTTCTTCCCCATCCTCTGTTTTTGCAACCCCCATCAGCATGGAGACTAAGCACTTAAAATATGCAATCAAGCCAGATGCTCCCTTCCATCCCTGATGAAAACAGGCCAAAATGGGGGTTTACAATAAAAAGGCAGAATCTTTTGGATAAATAAGATTCTGAGGCAGATTCTAGGGAAGAGGATGAAGCCTCCATCTTTCAAAATGTTTTAACATGGGAATAGATATTTAGACCTACAGCCCATAAATGAGACAAAAATTATTGAGCACCTATTGTAACTTAGTGACTGTAGCAATGATTACTTAATTGATCTTCATGGTAACTGTAGGATTATTATTCTCATTTAATAGGTGAGGAAACTGAAGCCCATACTTTCCCCAAATGAAACAGTTTGATGTGAATCTAGATCCACTGATTCCAAGTCCACTGCTTCACAGATACCTGTTTAAGCCCTTGGAAATGTTACTTTTGTGGGATAGAAAAGGAAACTGACTTTTCTGAGTCCTCCACCTCTCACTACTCTTATGTCTAGGGAAACCTCATTCATCCATTCACTCATTTGTTCATTAATTTATTCATTCAAAAATTTTTGATCATCTACTATTCCATGGGTATATTAAGTACAAGGATATAACAATGAAGTAGAAAAAGTCCTCATCCTCAGAGAAATTCCCCATTTCTATTGATGTAAAAGATAGAATAAACATGCAAAATATGTAAATAGATTTCTTCTATGAAGTAGGCAGTGGTAGAAAAAGTTATTGGTGATGGGTTTGAGGTACTTCAGCAGAGGCAGTCAGAGAAGGCTCAATTAAGACTACTAAAAGAGGAAGACAACTGCTTCATGATCTAGGAGAAGAGCATTCTTGGTAGACAAGAGAGCAAGTACAAAAGGCAGGAATAGCAATGAGCATTGCCTGTTTTGGAGGAACAGAAAGAAAACCAGTGAGGTGGAAACACAGTCACAATGGGACAGTTTCAGGAGATGGGGTCTTCAAATTGACATGAACCAGATCATCTAAGGAAGACCTTACAGGCATAGTAAGAAATTTGAAATTTATTCTAAATTCCGTAGTAAGGCATTGAAGCTTTCAACCATTGGAGTGAAGTGATCCAACTTGAATGTTAAAATTACCGTGACTGATAGATGGAGAATGGATTTCAGGAGAGAGAGAGGGAGATGATTTAGAAGGCTATTTCAAGAATCCAGGTGAGAGATAGTTGTGCAAGCTAGCGTGGTAGCAATGGAAATAGAAGAAAATAAAGAGTTGGGTATTCATTAGAGGTAGAACAAAAAGGACTGAACAATGGATAAGGGGGAAAGAGAGAAATTAAAGATGATTCCTAGTTTTAGGCTCAAGAAATTGGTAGACAGTGGTGCCGTTTGCTAATATGGAAGCATCTCAAGGAAGGAAGTGCATGTGTAACAGGGGTGTGGCATGGCATGGAATTCCATTTTGTGTGTGTGTGTGTGTGTGTCTGTGTCTGTGTGTGTGTTTAAGTTTGAGAAGCCTGTTGGAATCAAGTGGGTTTTTGGATGTGTGCATTTTGTGCTCTGGAAAATGGACTGGATTGAGGATATAAGTTTGGGAGTAACCAGGATACAGATGGCATTTAAAACCATGGTATTGCATGAGGCCATCCTAGGAGAGAGTGAGAAGAGTTGAGGACTGAAGATGGAACCCTGGGGTACTACTTTTAGAGGTCAGGAAGAGAAGGAGAAGCAAAGGTGACCAAGAAGGAGAAACTACCTTGTAGATAAGTAAATGAACAAACAGGATAGTGTGGTGTCCCAGAAGCTTCAAGAGGAAAGTATTTCTTTTAAATGCTGCTGAGAAGAGAGAAATACAATGGGAAGAGTGAAATGACTTTTGGCAATTTGGTAAGATGGCGTAGTTGATGACCTTGATAACAACTGTTTTGTTGGAGTGGATGGATCTGAAAGCTCAATTGTAGTGGGTTGAGAAGGGAATGGGAGGTGAGAAAGGGGAAAGATGGAGAAAAAGACAACACTCTCCTCAATCCACTCCTAATTACACTTAGTCCCATACCACAAAAGCTAGATATTGACAAAATTTTGAAAAGCCATTTGCTGTTCCTAAAATAACCGCGGCAAATGGGGGAAAGCCGATTTTGTGGTTCCTCTTTGTAACTCAGTCCATTTTTAAACAACTTTTGCTATCAGCAAGTTACTCCGTCTATTGACCTGAGAGATTTTTATCCATTTTAATTTTGTGAAGATAGAGACATATTAAGTACATTAATATGCCACTCCTTACTCATGTGCTTTTATAGATCTTTCCTCTTTCTTCGTTGGTCTACTCTCCAACTTTTTATGATTGATACCTCTATGTGAGCTCCTGTGCAATTTCCAGATTGTGCTGTGTGTATTTGTTTGCATGCTGATCTCTTTCACTAATATGTAACCTCCCAGAGGGAAGTGCCTGCTATCAAGTAGGTATGCCTGATACATAGTAGACACTCACTAAACTTTTATTAAGTAAATGCTTTTTGGTAATTCTTTTAATCTACATTCATTTGCTTGGTTCTTCTTAAGTTAGAATAATGGTACTCTAGGCTGCACACTGTATATGGAATATGCAATATTTCATACAAAAACAGTTTGGGGAAGACAGTGTGGTTTTCTCCCCATCCCTATCCAAAATTTCTTGACTCAGCTCTCATTCTGGTGACGTAATACTCCCATGCTATTATTTGTTCTACCTTCACATTGTGATTCTCCATTTCTGGAAAGAAGGTAAATGCTAATTTCTTTACAAACCTTGCTTTCTCACATCCTACTGATGTTTTCAACCTAAAGGGAGGAGGGAAATTTGGATGATTCTCCATTAGAAGTGTGCTATTAAAGTTGTTAATTTCCTGAAATACATGGTTGAAAATCCATCATTTTTTCCTCACTGTGTGTTACTCTAAACTATAGACCTGTCACCAGGCAGTGTTCTAGCGTGTGGGTACAGAGAAACTGTGGGAAGATCCAAGAGGCACTTAAATTACATTCTCTCTTTGGTTTTGAAGACATTTAGTGCCATTTAGTAGAATTCCAATGCAGTAGTTTCCATAGAAGAGGGGGCTGTCCCTTTTAGAAGCATCACTGCTGCAGTGACTGAGGGAAAGAAATTAAGCCATCAAAACAGCAGCGTTGGCTTTTCTATCCAGATCATCATGGAATTAAAAGGATAGGAAGATTCTGTGGGCTCTGCTGCACTCCTACAATGGTATTAACTGCTTCACATCTGCTCTAGCACTGGGCAGACCAGTCAGCCCATGTTTTCTAGCTCACCCTTCAATGGAAAGTTGTTTCTTTAAAGGAGGCCAGAATATAGGGAAGATGGATTTCATGCAGAAAAATTGTTCTTTCTCTCTGATAGCTTCTAGAGAAAGTGTGCTCTGTGCATAAGCCAAAATATTTTTTTTTCCTGACTGCTTAGCATGTTCCACTGTTTCCATTTGGGATCTGAAAGCAAAGCTGTGTTCTTCCTGTCTCACACCTCACCTTCAGAATGAAAATCCTCCGAGGGGAATGTGGCCATTGACTGCATAAAATTAAAAGGGAAGAAGGCACTGTGTTTTTGGTTGCCCAGGTATCTCTGGCTGGCATCACTGTCTACTTGTAATATGGGGTATTCTCACACAGGGTAGACCTAGCTCAGAGTCCATTCTGTGATGAGTTTTTTTGCCTACACTTCTGAATACCATTTATAGTTTTTTTTTTTTTTTTGTGAGGGAGATCAGCCCTGAGCTAACATCTGTGCTATTCCTCCTCTTTTTGCTGAGGAAGACCGGCTCTGAGCTAACATCTATTGCCAATCCTCCTCCTTTTTTTCTTTCTTCCCCAAAGCCCCAGTAGATAGTTGTATGTCATAGCTGCACATCCTTCTAGTTGCTGTCCATTTATAGTTTTTGAAACTGAGCCACCTGGTTCAGGTAACTTCCCTTTGCAATATCTGATGGAGTTCTTCCTTCAGAACTAAAATAAGAGTTGAGAATTAATACAATGCTATATAAAGAACTAGCACTTAGAAAGTTAAAATTTTCCCGAATACTGCAGACAGCTACATAAACAGTTAATAAATTGACAGCACAATTTATAGATATAATCGTGTTAATTTCCAATTCATACTCAAGAAGGGACTGTAAAATATTTAGCCAGTTTGGCTAAGGGAACGCTCTCCATCTAGCCCTTCTGCTATCTTCTTATCTTCTCATAAAAGTAAGAGCTTAGATTTATTGAGTGGTTACCACATACATGCACTGCCTAAAGGCTCAATATACATCAAGTATGAAGTGGATGCAATTAATGCTATTTTAAGTGTTAGAAAGAGATACTTAGAGAAGCCAGGCCACTTGCCAAAGTGTCTGAGTTACTAAGGCACATAGCTTGGGATTCAAGTCTGAGCCCTTTGCCTTCAAGGTCCACATGTTGAATCTTTCTCCTCCCCTATGTCTCAGCTCTTGGTGCTGATTCTCTCCAATTAGACTGTGAATTCTTGGGCGACAAAGGCCATGTCTTCCTCATCTTTGCATCCAGCTCATGGTAGGTGCTTACTAATTATGGTTTAAATATTGATTGAATCTGTCCCACATGGTGTCCTTCCCCTCCACATGGTTTGACTTATCATTCCCTTGTATCAGAGCTTTCATACTAACTGAAATGAATCCATGATTTCTTTATCTGGAAGCACACATAGATCAGATTTTAACAAAACATTTTTCTATCAATTGTTTTTCCTATTAATGTTGCATTAATCCATGAAATCTTAGAACTTGATGATGAAGTTCTAAGGTTTCTCAGAAAAACTACATGATCATCTATTTGTGAGTGGCTTCTCTTAGTGGCGGAGTGAGGGGGCTGGGGGAAGTAGACACCTTGCCAGTAGACTGAGCCCCTCCTGAATAAACCCTTCTACATATTTCCCTATGGTTACTTCTTGGATTATATACCAAACATCTCCATTTATGAAAGCTGTCTCCTATCAGTTACTTAGCACCTGCTCTATGCAAGGCATCATGCTAGGTGCTATGGGGGATTCAAAGAAGAATTAGGTATAGTCCTTGCCCGCAAGCAGCTCACAGCTGAGATATGCTAGAGGAGAGTCAATTGGCATCTGGGTTCTGGTAAACCAGTGGCTCTCATTTGCAGTAGATCTTATTCATCACAATCATGGAACATTTAGTGAATGGTCATTGAGTGCACACAGTTCAGTAACACAGATTTTAGTCAAAATGAATAATCAAAGAAGACAAAATCTAAGGCTCATCCTGCCCTGAGCCATTTCTCCCTTCCAGAAAAAGAACAACTTTTGTCAACTGAGCAATAGAGCACATGTACAACTGGCTGTTGGGTCAAATGTGACGGGGTAACATTTATTTGTGTATTATCAAGCACTATGTATTTGGGTTTTAATATAGATTGCCTCATCCTCTACAGAATTTTTTCAGGGTTCTTCTCTTTCTGCCTTTTCTCTCAGCTCACTGTTGTCCTTTATGGACACCCACACATACTGGGGTTATAATAATTCCAAAGATTTGAAGATCACTCTTTCTTTTTTTACCCTGGATTTCTCCCCCAAGTAGATTTAATGTTGAACTGAATGAATACAACTTCAGCTCCATAAGGCAAAGAGAAATTTGACCAGCAGGAGCTTTCCTTTCCAGGTCAACATAATATCTCTGCTTATTTGGAAATGAGATTAATAGCTAGTTGCTATATCCAAATGTGCGTAGAATTTTCATCTGCTAGAAGCCCCTGTTTCCCACCTTTAGCCTTAATTTCAGAGGTCAACCTATGTGCTGCCTCAGCAGATAGTGAGTCACATCTTGAATGGAGGACAAAATTTTCATGAGAGCATTTGAATGTCTTCATATTGTTTTGCTGCTTAGATTAATCTAAGCCTACTTTTGATTTCCAATGACCATAATCTCAATTTGGGGTCTTGTTGGTCCTATGATCTTCCAAGTTGTGTCTGAGGAAATGCCATGTGTTTTAATGACCTCCAAAAAGCTATCTCTGTAATTCTTGCATGTCAGAGTAAAGTTGGTGCAGCTTCCAAAAGAATTATTGCAGTTGCATGAAGCTGCCCTCCGGGGAGAAGGAATAACGGGAGCAGCCATGGAGAGCTGTAGCAGCAACATGCCACTCTCTGGCCATGGGTGCTTTCCAAGTGGCTTAAAATTGAAGCTAAGGTGCGCATCAACAAATAAGTTCTGAAAAACAAACAAACGGAATGGTATAAGCAATTAGTTCTCCGGCAAAAACAACAACAAAAAGTAAATAAACAAAAACATAACTTTGTGCTAAACCTAATGCAAGGCTTTAAGTTTATCCTCTCCTTTACCATCAAACATTATGCACACCACAATCCTTTTAAAATAATGTGAAGCTATTCCTTTTGGAGGGCTACTAGAAGTCAGGAAAGTCGGGTCTTCTGTAGTACTTATAATAAATGATAGAAGATTTGGACCAAAAAGACGACAGCTAGCATCTAGTTCAGAACTTTGATTTTATAAATGAGTGTTTGGAGAGGTTAAGTGAATTACCAGAGCTCATATAGCTAGTAAGTGGCAAAACACAGCCTGAAACCATGTTTTCCGCTGCACAATTCCATGTTTTTTCCACTGCCACTATTTTGTTGTGATTTTTTTTTTAAGCCTACTTGAAACTGGATATGGCTAAAGTAGCTATGTAATCCATGCTGTCCATTTTAAAAGCTGATAGAGTCTTGCAGAGACTAGACTTCCTGGTGGCTGCATTTCCTCCTATATGACTTCATATTTTCTGTAGGGTACACTTGAAAAATTGCATTTGCATTTCTATTCTCCTGCAGTTCTCTAGTACCATTCACATCTCTAAATATTGGCCTCTGTTCTCTCTTCTGCTTTTGGAAGCAAGAATTACCCAACAAAGTAACAAGAATTGCCACTCACATGCTGAGGCTTATTTTCAGTGGGATTTTGGCTGACTCTTGAGCATCCTGCTTGACATTCAGGAATGCTGTACCTGCTGAGGGGTGGAGGAGGAATCAACCTGAGCCAGAACAGTCAACTCCCATTAGAGACTCTGACTTCTTGCCCACGACAATGGTAACGTTGACAACTAAAGTTCATTACGGCCAGGGGGATCTAAATCACAGCCCAGTTCTCTATCAGGGTCTATATATCAGGTTATCCAAGGTCTCAACACTTAGGTTATCATTCTCATGGAAATAACCAAATTTTATCTATCTAGATGAGCCTAAATAAACTCAACTTTGAGTCAAGAACTACTTTAACGTAGATAAAAGTCTAGATTATTCTAGTAAAATCTCCTGGCTTCTTATTGCTATATCAGTGTTCAGATAATAGTCTTGCTTTAGTTTATATTGGTTTGACCAGATCTAGAGAGTTTGTGTCCACTGCAGCCACCATACTTTATGAGGTATATTGATAATTGAAGAGAATTAAGCAGAAGGTATCAGGCTGATGCCAGAATGTGAAATGCCATCAGAGTAATCATCGAAGGCTTGGCTGGAATTTAGCCTGGAGAATATGATTAGAAGAAGCATGAGAGCTTTCTCCATGTATTTGAAGATTGATTAGGTTTGCTCCATATGGCCCTAGCAGACAAATATGAAAGTACAAGAAGGAAGTTACAAAGAGGCACATTTTGGTTCAATGCAACAAAGAACATTGTGGTAGGGAAATGACACAAGCAGTAAATTCTCTAGCAGTGGGGATAAGCAACGGGAAACTAATTATTAACCCAGAAGTGGTGTTGTGGAAGGGAATCAAGCATTTAACGGAGGATTGGGCTTGGTGATTCCAGAGCTGTGTGTTTCATGGAACATTACTACTATAAGGTTATTCACTACAGAGAGTGGGTGACAAGATAAATCTGTTTGGGAAATAAACATACTATATTTACTCGTGGAGACACATGATTCATATTAAAAACAATAAATTAGCTTAATCTATGTTTTTCCCAATACATTTGTTTATCATAACTACCTGTTTTTGAAATAATTCCTGTTTACACCCTTTGAACACTGGGAAATACTTTCCTTTAAGTTCTCTTCCTACCCTGAGATTTTATATATCAAGAAATCCCCAATTCTTCAAAATAGACATGAGGGATGTGATGGCAGCGCTCCTTGACTGCTGTTTCCGGGAATGAGAATGTTACTCTAAGGCTGTGTGGTTGACATAGGGTTGGCTTGTGTATGTTTTTTGAGATAAATGTGATTGTCTAGGTTAATTTTAAAGAGAAGTAATGGAAGTCATGCAGATTGTGATGGCCAGGAAGAACATAATGTTGTAAGAATTGATCTGTTTGAGGAAATCTCCATGTGGGACCTCCCTGGGCAAGTCCACGCCTTTGTTATCAACATCTCTTTGAGAGCTGGCGAGAGGTTTCACAGTTCCCAGAGAGCCAATCAAAGAGCACACAGTGCAAGTCTCCAGGTGCTGAGGTTTGTGACTGGAGACTTTTATGTGAGTCCCGAAGGAGGTAGCCTTGTTGTGTGGTTTATCTCTTAGCTAGATCTTTCAGACTTTCACTAAAGTAAATGATTAAAAACTCTCTAATTTATAGTGAATTCTGGTAAGCAGAGGTCCACCTTCCAGTACAGTCGGAGGTAGAAGGGGATTTTCAAAAAGAGAGAAGTAGAGAGGTCAGGATTCTTGAGTTGTTTCGGTCCAAGGTGACGGCCAGCATGCTACACATGCAAGAAAAAGAGTGGGTTTGCTCTATTTGAGCAGCACGTTTTCTAAAGCGTAGTGGGAAACGTAGTGATATGGTGAGACAGGAGGGCAGGTAGGTCTTTTTTTTTTTTTTTTTGTGAGGAAGATCAGCCCTGAGCTAACATCCATGCTAATCCTCCTCTTTTCGCTAAGGAAGACCGGCTCTGAGCTAACATCTATTGCCAATCCTCCTCCTTTTTTCCCCCAAAGCCCCAGTAGATAGTTGTATGTCATAGTTGCATATCCTTCTAGTTGCTGTATGTGGGACTTGGCCTCAGCATGGCCGGAGAAGAGGTGCGTCGGTGCGCGCCCGGGATCCGAACCCGGGACGCCAGTAGCGGAGCACGCGCACTTAACCGCTAAGACACGGTGCCGGCCCAGGTAGGTCTTGACTACCAGAATGAACTGGGATTTGTCCTATTGTGTTAGGAAAGGGTAGGGGAGTGAAATGTTTGAAGTGCACAGAGAAAGGTTATTCTGGACATTAGGTGGCCAAGATCAGGTTCAGAAAGAGAGATGAGCCAGGACTATAACACTATGTAATGTACCCCTTCTCGAAGAAAGAGAAATTAGCTCTGGGTGCTAAGCCAGAGACATGTCAGTGGATTCCTTTTTTTTAATAGTGATTCAGCAGGAGAAATATAACCTGGACTGCCAGATCCTGTCTCTTCCTCCAGCCCTGAGCCTGAGCTGCCGTTGTGTGAGTGTGACTAAGCCAAGAGTTTGGGAGAGAGCGTGCTGATTACTCCACAGATCCTGACCAATAGAGAGGGCATTCATCATACATTGCTAAAGTGGGTGGAATTTCAGAGTCGGCAGCTCACCTTTTAAATGCGTTTCCTTACAGAGTTTAATCTTTTATCGTGAAGGCTATTAGGGATTTCATCACATGCCGCTTTGCAATTAGTTCAGAATAAACTGAGAAAACTACAGGGACTTTGCTGAGGAGACTTTAGCCTTTGCATTTGCAGCACTTTTGTTTTTTTAAGTGAAAGAATGACTGTTTAAATCGTACAGATATTTATAAAAGTGATGAATTTTCAAGCTGTTCTGAGGAAATGTAGTACAGGAGAAGAGAAGGGAAAAATCCCACCAACCACCCTGCATCAGCCCTTCTTTATTCCATTTGGAAAGTTATTGAGTTTGATTTCAAGCATTCATGATTTTTGTTAAATCCATTACAATGTTAGGTAGAGAGCTGAAAAGAAATTAATTGAATCTTTAAATGTTAGTGAAATTTCATCTTACTACTCATCATTTTGAAGTAAATATCTTGGTTGTTAACAGTTTAGAACCTGCTGTAGCTCTAGGGTAGAAAAATCCCTCTGCTCCCGGAACAGGAAACCCCCTCAGCAAACCCAGCCTGGCAGCTCTCTCCCTGACCTCAGGCAGAAGGACGCTGCAATGGAAGGCTTGGCTCTGTTCCAACAGGCCGTGAGGCCTGATAAAGGTAATTGATTTCCATTACTTTAATTAACAAAATTTAATTTTTTGTCTAATTAGGGAGCCTGGGTGTGACATGGTAGATGGCACAAGTGCTGGCCCTATAGTTCCAGGGGGTGTGGAGATGACCTGGGCCCTGCGAGGAGGTAAGGGGACAACACAAAGGACCCTTGAGCCACAGAGTCATTGGGGACAGGTGACTACACGGTGAGCATGCCACTCCTCCTCTCTTAGGACATTTTCCAGCCCTCATTGGAGAGGACTTGGGATTTGTTATTCCCTTGTAATGCTGGGTTTCAGAAGTTCATCACTTCCTCCTCATGAGTCCCCAAAACTAATAATTCTCAGTGAAAGCTCTCAAAGGCCTAAGGTACCACTAGAGCCCTCTCCAAGCTCCTCCACTTTGAGCTCCAGCTTCTCTCTCCCTCTCGACACCAAATTTCCTTCTCGTAAGCCAGCGTAGTCCTGAGCCAGGACTAGCTCCACTGCAGGAGGCTCAACCTGAGCCCTCTGTCTTTGCAAATACAGGGCAGGGCCTCAAGCTGTTCTCTGCCTCTAAACCACTACTGCTTCTCCCTCCCTCTTCACAGCTCTCCAAGTCCCACATCTTCCCCAGCCTCAGCACCTGCTCCTCCTGGGGATAGCTTGCAGCCAGTCTTGTTTATGTGTCTGGCATCAGTAGGCGGCAGGGAGATTTGCCCCTCATTGGTTTGATCAATCTTTCTGCTGTTGAAGCCTCTCAATGAGTTGAAAGTGATTTTCTCTGCTGTATGTACAGGTAGGAGTAGATAGCTTTCCATTTCTAGTACAGCGACAGCAGCACTCTATCAAGTCGTTGCCTTGCATAACCATGAGTGCGGGGCGCAGCATTTCAAGTGCGTGTGGAGTGATGGCGACGCTTGACTGTGTGATCTATCTTAGCCCTGTTTGCTGGTGTGCTTCATGTCAAAAGCACAGCTATTTCTAGTTGCATTAGTTCTCCTCTTCCCTCTGGGGGTGTCTGAGAAGTAGAAGGCCTCTAGGGATAGTTAAAAGGAGAACTGCAGAACTGCCGTGATTAGTTCTGATGCCTTAGGAAGCCCCAAGCCAAGAGGTATCACGTGGAAGCCTCACAGCTGTCTTTCCGCCTACCCTGGAAACACGTTTTCACTCTCAAACACAGTTCAGGCAACTTGCTATGAGTTCTCCTCTGTGGGACCTAATGAAGACCTCTGCGTCTTCAGGCGTGATGGTATTAATTCCTGGTTCCAAATCATAGGACTAACTTTGCAAAGGTATTTTAAGGGAGGCTAAGTCCTCTTTCTCCTGCAAAGCCAAAGGACACATTCTGGGACTGTCTACAAGCAGGCCTGCCGGCAAGCCTTCCTATGGGATGCTCCACCGAGTGTTGTGTTTTCACCCTGCCTCCATGGGTAGAGGGGAAATGGCATCGCCCAAGGTCACATGAAAGTCATTTGTAGGGTAGGACCTTCTGCGTCACTTGCTCACATCAAAGGGATGCAGGTAGACTTAGAATCGGATAGCAATAATTTGCTTATCTTGTCTAGGTATCTCATTTTACAGATAAGAAGGTTGAGACCCACTGAGGTGAAGTCATTGTTTGAGGCCCCAGATTCTATTAGTATTAAATTAAAATTAGGGTCAGGACCTTTTAAGTTTGTTTATTAGAATTCACTCGTGTGTTTGTTTAACAATTTGTGATTGACTATTTATTAGGCACCCATGAGGTGCCAGGAAAGCAGAGTTCTAGGTCCTGGAAATCCAGAAGTGAATTAAATCAACAGAATTCTTGCTCTTATGGAGCTTACACTCCAGGAGTGTGTATGAAGGCAGAGAAATAAGTAAATAAATACATACATAGTGCCAGCAGTATCAATGCCATCAGGAGAACAGAGTGAGGGGATAGAAAGTGATGGGAGTGCCGTTTTATAGGAAGCATTAGGGCAATTTCCCTCTAATACTGCATTCTGCAGAGACATGTGGGAAGTAGGGGAGCAGCTGTGTGGCCTTCTGAGAGGACACTGTTCTAGACAGAGGGAATAGCAGTTACAAAGGTCCTAAATTCATGACTTCCTTTATCACAGAAACAGGTGTTTAGAATTTATATATTTTCTTATGTATATACATTTAAGCCTCTCTTTCACACACACACACACATACACAAAGACACACACTGGGCTAGAGAGGTTATACAGGATCAGCTGTTAAAGAAAAAAAAGAGGGAGTGGGTGGAAATGTTCAGGATTTACAGACTGTCGATGGACCAAGGTGGAGCCGACTCTAGCATCTACCTCTTAGCCATCCATTCTTGGTCTACTCTCGGATGGGTAGGTGGTAAGGGAACTGAGAAGCACATTTTTAATAGCTGGAATTGGCCAGCAACCCACTGTGTGCATCTGGATTATCTGAAGAATAACATGACACTTTTGGGGCCTGGAAGTTAGTTCTCAGTTTCTATTCCTCATATACCCAGAGACTAGTGCCAGCAGATACGAGGCAATGATGTCCTTTTGCAATTCAGAGTTCTCACTGCCCCATAAACAAAGGCAGCATTTATAGGCACATCTGGGTATTCTTCAGAGTTATAAAAAAAAAAAACACATTTTTTTTTTTATGCAAACAGAGCACCAAAGAGTCTAGGGAGCAGAGGTGCGTGTGGTTTGACTCAGCTGTGTGTCATTAAAGGCACAGGAGATTGTGCCAGCCTGTTCATTTTCTCTTATGGAGTTTTTGTGAGACTTAGGGGTTAGAATGTTCTCAGGAGCTCCATACTATGCTGATCTAATTCAACTGAGCTTTTGTTAGGTACCTCATATTGGCAAGATTCCATGACAGATACAAAATAATATAACACAGTTTCCTTTCTATCACGGGGCTCATAGTCTTTCATAACAAGGCAGGGCATAGACATAAACAACAGGGGCCAGCACACAGTGACTGTGATTATGCGCCGTAGGGCCCAAGAAGATGAGGGCAGGCTTGGATCCTCTAGAGAACCTTGCAGAACAGGCTGGACTTGAGCTAGTGTCTGAGAAATGGGTAAGATTCAAATAAAGGGTAGATAGAGCAGGCCAGATAGGAGGAGTGAATCTGAGCATGATTGATTTTACAGGATGATGAAGAGGATGATCTGAATGGAATGGGGGCTCTCTTGGCACAGGGGGAGCTATGGTGAAAAGATTGGGCAGTTGGAGAGAGCCAGTGGGCCGGCTGCCGTGCCAAGCAGAGAGCTTAGTGGTCAAGAACATGGGCTATGGGCATCAGCCACCTGGTTTCAGATCCTGACTCTAATACTTACTAGCTGTATGACTTTGGCAAATTCTGTAACCTCTCTGAGAATCAGGTTTTTCTTTTTCTTTTTAAAATGAAGAAGGTAATGATATCTAATTTAGAAAGTTGTTGTGGGAATTAAAAAAATTAATATATGTAATTTTGTAATATATGCATGAGAAAGTCTCTAGCATATAGTACATAGTAAAAGTCATTTACATTAATAATCAAATCACATTTTACCTATAGTGAGGATGGGAGGGCATCACAGAGAGTCGAGTAGAATTGTAACTCAATAGAGGAGTAGATGAGGAAGGTCGTGGTATAGAAAGAACAGTCTGATGTGGGAAAGTGGTGGTGTGCAAGGTGGATCTCATCCGTGGAGAGGTGAGAGAAGCGTTGCAGGCCAGGCATGCTCAGGCCTTGCACCTGGGCAGGAGCTACAAGAGCAGGGAGGAGGTGGAGAATCTCGGGTTGATTTGAGAAAGGGATTGGCAACCTCCCCCTTGAGAAAAGTCGCCTCCTTGAACATCTATTCCCGGCTTTCAGACTCACTTGGAGGAAGTCGAGGGAGACAGGTGGGGAAACGGCGGAGGAGACACATAGTCCGCACGCTACTGCCAGACCGGTTCCCGGGGCGCGGAAAAAGCCTTTTCCAGCAGGAATACTTCTTTCCAGAGTTATTTCTATCAACCCAAAGATTATAGGGATGGTTGAGGGTGAGGCCAGAATGAGGCACCTTTTTGAGCTTCTCATCGTTATTCGGACCGATCTTAGCAGCTTCAGCCCTAAACAAAGTGGTAAATGTCGCTTCAGATGCTTTTCACCCCAGCCCTGCACAGAACTGTCCTGCAGCACACTGGCTGGCCCGAGGGGCTGGCAGAAGGGAGAGCTCACTGTTGGGCCTCTTTGTGAAAGAAAGTTGAACCAGAGTTCAGGAGCTGGAATAGCAGGAGAGTCCAAGCACTGGCCAACACCCCCTCAACCTCGATTCCCTCTCTTCTACAGCACAATACCCCAGACAATCATGGCACTGGCCCCTGCCCCAGTGGACATGGCATCACCCAGCTTGGTTAGTCACCAGGGCCCAGGGTGACTGGAACAGTGGTGTTTTTAGCAAGAGAGCTGGTGGCAGGTAAGTGCCCTCTGTGCTGTTTTCAGTATCACCTCTGAGGTGAATTAAGTGTCTAAAGACCTGCAACACTGCAGCACTCACAGGCTGTCACCTAAACAACTGCATTCAGTGGAAGAAAAGCTCCCTGTCCACTGGCGGTCATCTTCTGATTCTGTGGAAACAGTAGCTAAGCTGGTGGAAAGGGAGAGAGCAACAAAGCCCTCTTCCCCCGTCTCTGATGAGTTACAGGTTTGGTGATCCACAGGATCCTTGTTCTGTTGCAGAGCACAGGCGGGCTGCTGTGGCTTCAGCAGGTAGCAGGGCCTGGCAAAGGAGCTAAAAGCTCTCCAAGTGGGAGACAGAAAATGCTTCAGGCATCTGAGTGGTTGGAAATCGGTAGTGGGGACAAGTGTGTGGGACTCTGCAATTTGAGAAGAAAGCCTTGATATTTTTATCATCTTACATTGATTTAACATCCTCCTCTTTTTATTTAAGCTCGGTGTTTAAAAAATTCTAAAGCAAGTTTTAGGGGTTTCTGTGTACCAGATTTTGTCCTGGGTTGAAACCTAGCCCAGGTGTCCTTCCTTTGAGTTCTACTTGGAGGCCACTTTTACATGGAATTTTGGGTGAAGAACTGCTGTAAAAGCGGCCTGGTGAGGTAAGGAGTGAGAATTGACAGAAATGAGAGCTGGAGTCCCTCATTCAGAAGTCAGTTGACTGTAGAGTGTGTAAGGCTTCTTCCCTCAGCAGATAAAGGCACTAAAGTGATTGCTGATGTCCCCAAACAGCTCAGGAATCCACAATGTGTGTCACAAGCTCAGGACAGCTGAGCTCTCCATCCCTGTTGTTGCCTTGGCCCTGGAGGCGGACTCTGCCAGCCTCCTGCGTGAATCCATGGTTCCCCAGGCAACTGGGCTATTGTTTCTGGTGCCTTGTAAGACCAGTCATCTTTTGAGTAGATGTTTATCAGTAGCAGCATGGTGGCTGAGTGGGCCAGTAGGGGCTAGCATTCAGAAAAGAAGCGAGTCTTTGTACCTCTAAGACTTGCAGAGAGGCCTGCGCAGGTGACAGGTGTACAGAAAAGCTCTCTACATGGTGGCTGACTCCTTGGCACCCTTGCCTTAGGAAAAGTAAAGGAGTTATTGACATTTCATGTCTTGCTTATCATATCTACAAAGCAATAGTCTGACCCCCACTATTTCTACTATCATAAAATATCTTTCCAGGGCATGAGAAGTGTGTGCGTGTGTGTGTGTGCACGTGCACGCGCGTGCATGTGTTTCTTTTTTCCCTCTAAGATGCTGTGCCCCATGTTAGGTAATTCTTCATTATACATTCATTTGGTTCTCTCTTGCCCTTGCAAGTTTAACAACCTTAAAAATTGGATGCTTCTCACGGATTCTATAATGAAGTAGCAATTTGTCTCCAGATCCAATCCAGATGTAGCTATGCTAACTTGAAGCTTGGCCTTGAGCATCCGGAGTATGTTAAATGCCTCTGGGTATAGGAAATCTTTGGATGTCACAGAAAGAGGGAAAAGTCTTCATGCCTTTTAATAACATATAGAGGTGTGAGGAAGTGAGGAAGGAGAGATGCCACGAGCAAGGACAGTCACTAAAATTAGAACCTCTGACAGCAACAGCAACCCACCTTTCCTTCCATCTCCTTCTTCTCCCTCTAAGTGAAATACTAAGTTGAGGATGAGAAACAAAATATTTTCTTTTAAGCTACTATTTACTGAATTTTTTACTATGTTTCAAGCAGTGGGACTTTTCTATTTCTACTATCTCATTTAAATTTTCCAACCCTATGAAAGAGATTTTATATGAACTCCCATCTTAAAAGCAATGATGCCACATCTTAGCGACATTAGGTACCTTCCAGGGAATACAGCTATTTGGTATACAAACTTTAACCTAGATTTGCCTGATCATATGTCCTAAGCTCTTAGCCACTAGATCCTACTTCTTGAGGTTTGTTTTTTTTTTCATTAGGAAGAATTAAAAATCCTGTGAGACCTAAAGAGGCTGAAGTGTTTTCCGAAAGTTCTCTTGGCTCCTGGCCTCTGCATCTCATACCTGAGGGTCTCCTTCCCTCTCTCCCTTGTTCCCATGGTCAGCTCTGCTCTGAGATAAGAGGTCTAATTAACTCTGACCCTACGCTCCGTGGGCTCTACATCAGGCAGCCTTTGCTTTTTATCTAACTTTGATTGGTACCTTGGTCCTGATAAGAGTCCTACCCCCTGTTCTGACGTCCGTTTCCATAACAATATTAATGCCACTCCCTGAACTGGTCGCCTGGGTTCATCCTGCGATGGGCATCCTGCTTGCTCTTACTGGTCCCCCTCCAGGAACTGAACTCTCTCTCTGAGTGGGTCCTGCTCCTTTCAAACAGAGCCCCTAGATGGAGACTCCCTTCTTTCAGGATCTCCATCGTTGTTCTCTTCACTTAATAGGACACCCTGCACCTTTACTGAGCAACTCCAGCTGTCAACTTCCTGCTTGGACATCAGCAGGCCATTAGATTGAATCTTGGGTGCTACTCTTGCCATTAGCATGAACCTCCACTGTTCGTGCGAAACAACCCATACAGCTGGGTCAGTTTCACCGCATCCTGGTCTGGGTAATTGTCCAACGTTCTCTGTCTTAAAGAGATTCAGAAAAGAGAATGAGGATGATGCTAAAGATTTAGAGGGTGCTTTTCAGTGGTTGAAGTAAGTGCTTTTTTGATTAAAAGTCAACTTGTCGTCTAGTCCCAGGGCGGGCCTGGTAGCATACTGGTTGAGTTTGTGCACTGGCTTCTGTAGCCTGGGGTTTGCAGGTTCAGATCCCAGGTGTGGAGCTATGCACCACTTGTCAAGCCATGCTGAGGCAGCGTCCCACATACAAATAGGGGACACAGATGTTAGCCCAGGGCCAATCTTCCTCAGCAAAAAGAGGAGGATTGGCAATGGATGTTAGCTCAGGGCTAATTTTCCTCACACACACACAAAAAGTCAACTTGTCCTCTAGTCCAGAGGCCTTCATTGAGACCTAGACTTTAGGAAGGCTGCGGACCCTCAGCTTCCTTTAATCTGTGTAACACCATGGCCCACAGCATCTGTCAACAGCAGCAGCAGCCTCTCAGGCAGAGGATCCCATTTCACTGGGAAGCTTCCAGCAGGTAAGGCAGCCCAGGAGAACGTTACAAGAAAAGTCTGCCTATTCTTGCTCTGAGGGCAATGTTCTGGCTACGTGTCAGGAATGAAGTGCTGACATCAAGTTCAGAAATGAACACTGGCTTTGGGGTCAGAAAATCTAGGTACCTAGTCCAGTCTTATCACTGTGTGTGACTTTGGGCAGATCACTGCCTCTTGGCACGAGCTTCCTTTTCTATAAAATGAAGAGTGATAATGGCTGTTTTGCCCTTCATAAAAGATGGCTACAAAGATTAAATCACTGTTTCTCAGTGGGGGTGATTTTGCCCCCAGGGAACATTTCACAATGTCTAGAGACATGTTTGATTGTCACAACTGGACTCAGGAGTTGTTACTGGCATCTACAGGGTAGAGGTCAGATCTGCTGCTGAACACAAGCACAGGACAGCCTCCCACAACAAAGAAGGAGTTTAGATTGAGAAATGAATTCATTTAATGTGCTGCAGATGTTAGAGTACAACCACCGACAGACTACAACCCACTCTCACGCAGCCTTCCAGGAGGTATTAGCAGAGGACACAAAATCAGTAGAACTTGTTCCTGCTGCTCCCTCTCAGGTTCCACCCAGAGGCCACCCTAAACTGGCGGAAGAGTGGCCTTCACAAACCCTCTCCCACAGAGACTTGGAGGCCACGGGTTAATCCTTTTCAAAGTGCTGAGTCTCTGCATAGGGGGCACTTTTGATTTACAGGAACATGTGACTGCAGACTACCCCTGGTCTCTGACCTCCATACCCCTTGGATGGGGGGAAAGCTACTTGAGCCATGGGTGAGAGGTTAGATTTAGAGCACTTTGGACTTGAGCCTGAGCCCCAGCTCTGTCACTTCTGAACTAACCTAACGTGCACATGTTGTCTGATTTGTTTGAGCCTCAGATTCCTTACCTGTAAATTAGAGGATAAACTGTTTAGCATGGTTCCTGACATAAGAGCTGAATGATGGTAGTGGTTCTTGTTGTTGTAATTGGTTTTATTAGTATTATTATTGTTAATGCTAATATCATTATTTTTGTCCCCATGCTATGAACTGAAATCTTTTTACCTGTTCAAAGGGAGATCCTATATTCTAGTGATTCTTCACCCTTGATGCCTAATAGAGTCAATTGA
Source organism: Ceratotherium simum simum (assembly GCF_057802395.1). Taxonomy (NCBI): domain Eukaryota; kingdom Metazoa; phylum Chordata; class Mammalia; order Perissodactyla; family Rhinocerotidae; genus Ceratotherium; species Ceratotherium simum. The sequence continues at coordinate 84,264,645 of NC_141906.1, read as the reverse complement.
AAATCTTTTTAAAAATATTGATGCTTGGGCCCCATTCCACACCCATTCAATTGATTTCTCTGGAGGCTGGGCTTAGGCATAGGTTGTTTTTGTTTTTCTTTTTCTAAAGCTCTCCAGGTAACTCTTATAAATAACCAGGATTGAAAATTGATTGTATTATGCCGTATTCCTGGCCTAACCCTGCTGAGGACCCAGATGGTGTTGAATATTCTGATAGACACTTGGGAAGAGGCAGAGCAGAGGATCTGTTCCGGACTTCTGGAGCCATTCTATATCACTGTCTCTAATGTACAATCTAGGATGCTTACCTCCTTCCTCAGCAAACTCGTCTGGGGTCTCATTCTGTGTGCAGCTCCTCTTGGCCTCTCTCATTGTTAGAGGAAAGCATCAGCAGATGAAAGCAGAAGAAGAGGCCTTCATAATTGACATTTGTAAGCTTACATCTATCTTAGTTGTTAGTGATTACCAAGATTTAACAACAAGATATTGCATGTGTTCAGTACTTTATAGATTAAATTACTTCATACTTATCAATTTACTTAGTCCACGGGTGGTCTGAAGTCACATGTTCCAGTAAATTATGTGATGCCATAGAGGTGTTAGCTAATACTACAGTGGCAATAATATTGCAATATAAATGTATCAAATCAATATGTTGTACACCTTAAGCTTACACAATGAGGTATGTCAACTATATCCCAATTTAAAAAAAATGCCCTCTACAGAGACTTAGACCTTTGGTAAGGATTAACTTGTGGGCCTCCAAAGGGTTTGTGAAAACCATTCTTCAGCTGGTTTGGGGTGGACTTGAAACCTGGTCCTGAAAGGGAGCGGTGAGAACAGTTCCGTTGATTGTGTAGCTGGCTCTCTGCTCTTACTGCCCGGTAGGCTCCATGAGAGCAGGGCTCAGTCTCTTTGTTCTGGACCCTGACATCTGAAAAGAGCCTGATGAAATTTTTTTAAATGAAAAAGTTAGCACTATGACCATGCTTTTTGTTGGTTATTATAAATACAAATCAAACATAGGAAAATTTCAGGAAACAAAGAAACAAAGGAAAGATGCTGTATGTACTTGTTAAAATAATAATGAAAAAGTAGAACGATAGGTAGAGATTAATTATTTACAGTTGCTAAAATTGCAAATAGAAATAAAGCAGAATTTTAAAATAACAGAGCTCAAGTCACAATAGAGATAAAAGGTTAAGGCTTATACAATAATATATGAGATTTAAAGTTACAAGATAAAAGGCTTTAGAAGCCAATGAAGTACAAGAGTAAAAGACTAAGACAAAAGGCTAAACCCATAACATAAAAAGTTAAAAACAAAGAAATGTGTAAGATTAACAAGAAGAAATAACTAAGGAAAAAACAAAATTTAAAAAACTATAGAAACTCTTGTAGCACTTTTTTAAAATGAGGGTTTCTTTTGTTTTGTTTCTGTTTTTTTTTTAAAGAAATAAGCTAGTGCTTGAAAATCAGAGAGAATGAGAAGGAACAAAAGAACAAACTGCAGTCAGAAGCAGACACGAGGTGAAGGCTGTAGCTACGGCCTTGGGTGGCTCTGATCATCCCATGGAGTGTCCATAGAACGGCAGCTTTCGTGCTGGGTGCAGAGACCGGGGATGGGAGTGGTGCGGGGTCCTGGTCTACCACGGGCATGCCTGCAGTGGCGTGCTCCATGCCAGTTATCCCCGTCAGCCCGACTGCTAAGGCTCTGAGATGTGGGGGACCCTGAGCAAGCCAGAGCCCACGGCCAAGATTTCCTTGTGAAATTCACCAGCTTCCTTAGGTACAGTGAGGTGAACGAGATGTCAGGGGTTCTGACCCCACAGTGCCCGTTCTTGCTGAGTCTGCTCCTCTCATCTGCTTTGCTCTTTCTTGAAACTTCTGTCAGAATAAGGCAGCATAAGGCTCATGAGTAACCCAATCCCCTTCTCTTTTGTTTTTATTCCTGGGTCCTCACTTGATCTATGCTAATTGCTATGGACAGCACATAGAGGGAAATCCTTTGTAATAACTTGGACTTGGGTTCAAATCCCAGCTTTTCCATTATTAGCTGTGTAACTTTTAAACAATTTTATTAACTTCTTTGAACTTCAGTTGCCTCATTTAAAAAAGATGGGGAATAAAAAAAGTCTACCTCTCAATTATGAAAATGAAATATTTTCTAGATTGTGAGCTAGTCAAGGACGTGATCCATTTCTTATTTGCCTTTATATCCTCAATAGTTGGTAAACTGCCCAGTACATTTTAAGTGTTTGGTGCCGGTCTAGTGATAATAGTAATAAAAGCTGATTTTTTTTAGTAATGCATTATTGTATGCCAGGAATTATGCTACACATTTTACTCTGAGTATATCAATTAATCTTTATAACACACACACACATGCACATGAGGTTTGTAATATCATTATCCTTTTTCTACAGATTAGGCTTAGAAGTTAAGTAACTTGCCCAAAGCCCAGCTAGTTTTGAGTTTTTAACCATAATTTAACAAGGGTCCAGGTTTTTAGTAGGACGGGAGTTAAGACAGGTTCAGTGGGAACTGAAGAGCGGCTGGAGTAGCCAGCACGCCCTTATAGACACAGACAGTGTTCTCGGGAGCCATGTCCCCAGTACCTCAAGGTGTCTTCCCAGCACTCGGGGTTAAAGCTGCCTGAAAGGAGAGTACTGCACTGTGAGCCCCATGCCGGTTTGACCAGGACCCCAGTGCGCATCCTTCGCAGTCTCAGGTAGACACGGCTTTGGCCTCAAAGTGGATCTATGCCTTGGGTCTTGGACTCTCCACTGCAGCCCTCTTCTACTGGCCAGTGCTGAATGGCTGTTCTCTGTCGGCCTATCAAGGGGAGTTAGCTTCGGTACTGCTCAGAGAGTCTGAAACTAGGAAATTCAGGTCCATAGAATTCCCCATGTCCACTTGGCCTTAAAGGAGAGGTTAGGCGGATGCGCTGGTTGAGAGAGTTAGAAGAGAAAATGAGCTAACCAGACGGGAGGATAGCTGTGTGTAGGGCAGACTGACAGATCCTGAGAGCCCCTGTCGTAGGGAATCCAGTGCTAACCCCACAATTTTTTTCTCTTACCTCTCTGTCTAGGAGTCTGACTCTGGAGAATTACTTTGAGCCATCACCATTCCAGGTGGAAATATAAGGCCATTTTATCCCTGCAGTTAGCTAAATTGGAGCATAACCACTAATCCCAGAGTCTGGGCAAAAACCTCATGCCAAAATATACCAAATGGACCCTTCTAGTACATACTGGGGACTTAGGAAAGTAAAACACTCTCTATCCTCCCTCCTGCCAACACACACACACAATCTTCTCTTCCTCTGTTTCTCACACACAGGAGGCAAAATAGGGTGGAATAAAGTATCCTAATTGTCTTGGGAGGGAAAGAAGATTTAGCTATAAAGTGACAAGAAAATAAAGCAGAGAGAAAAACAGGTTCAGGATCGCACTGAGTTTTGCTGAGGAAAACAGGAAAAGATGAGCAAGAAAGGAGGCTTAATTTTAATGAAGGGAAATTTGCTGCTAAGCAAAGAGCTTGCAGGAAGTGGGAGTGCATGGGCTGAAAGAAGAGCAGGGCCTTGCTTTCTATTGTGACGGACAAGATTTTGTTCTTCAAGCAACAGCCTTAGCACACAAAAGACTTAAGAACAGAAAACGCTGGCTGCAGAGGACAAAGCAGACGCGTGCATGCTGACAGGAGGGGCCCATCTTCTTCCCAGAGGAGCTCTGTGGGGCTCGAGCAAGGACAGCCTTTCTCACTCTGCAATGCCTATTTGTCTTCCATCTGAGCACTCGGAACACGCAAAAGATGCTGCGTGTCTTGATGAGGAGTCATCCGTCTCCTCTAGAGAAACTTGATCCGATGTCCCAATCGTGGGATCCGGGGACATCTTAAAAACCTCATTACCATTTGTTACCCACTAATGGAATTAAAAATTTATATATAAATACATATAAATTCTAATATACTAAAAGTAGGAGATACATACCCTACTTTTATATCATATCTATATGATCCCACTATTCTTTGGTTCTTTTCTGCATTTTGATAGGTGTTAAAATTACTTCAGTGGGAATGGAGGTTTGTCAGAGTAAAAGGACAAAAGGTAAATTGTCTCCACTTGCTAGTTCAAGTTAACAAGCTAACAACAATGGGAGTAATTATATTTGTAAGTGTTTAAGCAGAATTGGCTTATTGAAAGATATATGGAGTTGGAAATGATTCCCCCAAAATAATGCAATCGAGCAATCTAATGTTTGGATGGGTGAACAAAGAGGGCAAAAAAGGATGCCTTGGTATATATTTTTGCCAAATCAGAACTTCTAATATTTCCTATCAGAACACAGTATGTAAGTGGAAAGTTATGGGCTTTTAATACTAGAGTCTCCACTAGGAAGTGAGTCTGGAGACTCGGGCTCAGTGCCCCCAGCCCTCTACCGCTGGAGCCAAGATTCTCCTGCACTCTGGGACTGTCCCCAGCTCTCCTGGAGGACAGTCTTCATGCAGAGGACACAGGCAAAGTGTCCAGTATTTGGAATGTAGAATATAGTATCTTCAAATCTTAATCATAGATGCAGAAAAAAAATTCTAGGATGTAATACTATATGTAGAATATACAGAGAGACAATTATATCTATAATATTATATACTATTCCATGTGTATCTATAATACTATATATATAATTCAATATTTATTGAAAATATACAGAAACACGTATGTAACTATGTATACATTTATAAATATATAAACATATACAAATATATACCTAAGCTAAACTTTGACTCTTTGTGGGCAAGAAAGGGTTAGCATTTAATACCCTGATGGAGAATAAAGCAATGCCAGCTTTGTTCTGATTTGGGCCTAGTTGGTAATGATTGCACACTGCAAACGCAGGGGAACAAGGCCTGCAGCGGTGGCCCTGTGCCCTGAGTGGCTCAGACAGCCTACAGAAAGGCAGGCTGGCTGGGGTGCGGTCAGATTGTGAAGGCTTCTGAGCAGTTCCTTCTAAAAATGATTTCCTTCCCTTCCCAAGCGATAGTGTTCCATACAGACTCAGAATTCCTCATTTTCTTAGAAGTTCTAGATAAGTTTAGACAGCAAACTTTTTCTTCATCTTGATTCCAGCCTTGCATTCTTAGATAATTGATTTTTTCACTTTGGCTGAGCAGAGGCAGCATGGCTGAAGTTAAGAGTAATGAGAGCATGCTATCCCTAAATTTTTTTTTTTATTCTCCCAGAAATGGCTCACACCTTGGATTTGAGCAATGTGGAGGCAATCTCTTCAGATCGGGGAACAGGCAGCGATCAGACAACATTTGCAGTAAAAAGGGAAAAAAAATAAATGACCCTCTTCAAATATTCAGGGAGAGCCACAAAATGCTGAAGTAAATCCTTATCAGGAATTTTAATGAGCAAAATAAAATATGAAATCTGTGTGATTAAAATCAAATCTTCCCCCTTCTGCTCAGCTAGAGCAGGCTGCCAAAATGAAGGAACCAGAAAGGTGCTGGGAGGCCTGTTGTGCTTAATTACTGCCAGGGCTTTTTCTCAGTTCAGAGCTCTCTCCCAAGGCCCCACAGGGTAATGGAGAACTTGAGAGAACAAACAAGCTCCCTCCTGAGTGACTTAGAATCCTCGACAACAAACAACAGATATTTTAACTGAATTGGAGAGACTCGAGCCAGTTTGCTTTATATTTGTCTCTGTGTTGGGGTGGGGAACATAAGTGAAGTTTGGGGGAAGCTGGAAGGTTGGAGCACCATCTACCATTCCAGGACCACCCTCAGTGGGCACTCAATTCTCTTTGTTTTGTTTCTTCCTTTAATTTCTCCCATAATCTCTTTATGTCTCTCACGCCCACAAGCTTGGGAGTTGGATAGGGGAGGTATCCATCTACAATAATCTGGGAGTATCTGGAATGGAATCATCTCTCGTTCCTCGTGGCCTGGTTGGTGCCTCAGTCCGTTCAGAGAAGAGGTTAGCTCTGTCAGCTCATGTCCTGGGCTGTGGTGCTGCCTGACCAGCACCAGTAGCATTACCCGAAAGGGTTGTCCTCAACCCTGGAGCGTGTTCCTTGCTTAGTGGTTACAACAGCTGCTTCTCTTGGGGTGCCTTTTGGGTACATCTAAATTTGAGATGCCTGTTTATGCAGCGTCTGCTGTTTCAAATCAGACCATTTTATCTTTCCATTTACACTCAGAGTTGTTTCATTTCAAGCAGTTATTTCATCACCTTTGTCCTTTGCGAGGAGAGAAGGTGTTTTTCATAAGCTTTCGAATTACACAGAACGCAAGTGGGCCATGGAGACCCTCCAGAAATCCAATCTTCTGCTTCTCAGATGAGGAGGTGATAATTGATATTTTGCCACCAGATAGCCCTGTGTGGACTGTCCAAATGGACACATGCATTTCCCCAGCTGGTCTGTTGTGAGTAGGAGGGAAACAGGAGACGGGGCAGGCTTAGATCATGGGTATCCATGTCTCTGGGTACTCAGGGTGTCCTATGTGCTGTTGGAATATTTCTCTTCCCTGCTATCTAGTCCAATCCAAGCCATATGCCCTATAATTAGATATATTATCAACCTTCTAAGTCAATGTCTATTAATATTAACTTAATTTTGTATATACTAGGTCTTGTGCAAGTAGTTGTTGAAAAATATGTCATTCATAGTTGCTCAATTGTTTGTTTATTCTTTCACCAAATATTTATTGAGCAGGTATTATGTGTTTGGCACTGTGCTCATCTCCAGGAATAAAGCAGTGGATAGGTGGGGAGATGGCAGCTTGGACAAAGTTGGTGGCTGTGAAGTAGAGAAAAGATGGATATATCTGAGAAGTGTTTTGGAGGTAGAGCCAGGCTCACTGGATGCTGAGTCGGATGAGGAAAGTGGGTAATCAAAGATTATTCCTATATTGTCGGGTTTAGCAATTGAGTCAATGGTGGTATCCATTGACATACCCAATAAATCTTAGGAAAGACTGAGGACTCTTCTCAAGTGACTAAACAGCTAACATTTAAAAAAATCTGATCTTTAATGCGGTAGCTTAACAAGTGCATATCAGAATTAACTGTTAAACAGGTTTCATTTTCTTTTTTAAATATGAATGCGTGAGACCCACCCCAGTCTTATTGAATCAGATTATTTGGATGGTGGGACCTAAGCATTTGTGTTTGAAAAAGATACCCAAATGATTTTTGGCATATATCTGCTTAAGAAAAATACTGCTGAAAAACATCACAATTAACATATGTAGGTATTTCGTGTTTGTGGATGGGATGTGCATGTGTCTCCATATAATCCAACCAAGGTATGGTTTTAATCTCCGAGTTCTCCAAACACCTGCCTTTAATTAATCTCTGCTCAATTACCATGAGTCAGTGGCTGTTTAGAGAATAAAAACTGATATTAATATTGGGCCGAACAGAGTATAAATAAGTTTACAAATATACTGAGTGAGAAAGACCATATGTACATCCTATAGCCATCAGCCATCTTTAAATAATTTTGAAATATTTTCACTTTATCTCCTATTTTTTAAACTAGCAGCTGCCGTTCATTTGAATAAATAATTGGAAGTTGACTTTATATGTTAATATAAAATCACATGTATAATCGTGAGTATTTTTCAGCAGAAGACTTCCGTTGGTGCTATAGTTTTTAGCGCTGTGTGGTTCCTAATGTCATCCTGCTTGAAGTTTGCACTCAAAGGCAGTGATCACAAACCTCACGCCTACTCACTTGCCTGTTTGAAATAGTCATGCAGGTATTTTCCACAATAGCCACCAACCTGAATCCATGGGATCAAACTTGAGTTTCTAATCACTGGTTGGCACTTGGTTCATATGTCTATTATTATATATTTTAACTAAATTAGAGTTGATAACTAACCTGCATTAATATCAGGTCATAAGACAAATGGGTTTTTGCGGCATAGGAAATCAGAAGCAGGATTGAGAAGCCTGATTTTATGCTTTTCACATAACCAAAGTGCAGTATAATCCTCCCATCCAGAGTGGTTCATACTATGAAATCCCACCAAACTATAAATAGAGGAAATTTTAGGACCACACACACACAAAAGAGGAGATCTGCTCTCCCAGCCTCATATGTGCTGACAGTCTGATACAATCTATCTTTTGAATACACCATCTAAACCAATTATGAATAAAATCAATTTCACCAAAATCGATACTCTTCGTAGAGCTGCTTAAAATCTGAGTGGCAGTGAAAGCTTTGACGCTGCCTTCCCTCAGTAAACGCAGCACCCCTGAGCTTCTGACGGCCGCGGGAGCCTGGGGAGTCGCCCCACGTCCAGTGGCACCACACCTTCATGCCAGGAACCCGAGAGTAACTGCGGAATATGCAGAAAATGAATGAATTAGGTTTTTTTTACAAAATGTTTCCTCCTCCCCAGGCCTGAGTCAGCCCAGTCCTTTGCAGACTTTGCATCCAGCAGAAACATTTGGAGAAAGAAGAGACTGGGCACAGGGCCAGAGACAGCATCCAATTCTAAATAGTGAGGTGACCAATGCCATTTATTTACACATTGGCAAAGTTAATTGATAGTTTTCCAGAGAAGAGCATAATTTTTGAGTTTTTATTTTAAATTATTAAATAAATACTTCATAAAGAAACAAAAAATATTTATAAGATGTTACCATTCTGTAGTTGGTGAAAATATATAACTTTTTAATTTATGAAGGAGGAAGATGATAGCATGAACTAACATTTATCAGATATTTATTATGTGCTAGGCCCTCTGATACTTGCTTCATGCAAATTATCTCATTTAATTACAGCAAGAAACTCTGAGTTAGTGGGGTTACTGTTCCCATTTTATGTGTAAGGAATAAACAATTAGAGAATGTCTCAAAAATCTCGCACTGAATGAGTGGATAAACCAGGACTCTAACCCGGTTCTGTCAATCTGACTCCAGATCCATGGGATCAAGAAAGATAGCTATTATCAAAATAAAGGACAAGGAGGAGAAGAGGGAGGAGGAGGAGAGGCAGAGAATGAAGGAAATAGTTCAAATTCTCTTTTCAAGTAGATTGTCTCTATCCATTAAATTAACTACATAATTGGTCAAGTTATAAAAATTGTGTGCCATTCAATGAGTTTTGGTACATATGAGGGGGAAGTAAAATTTGCATAACATTAAACACATATAAAATAATCAGATGAAATGTGAAAATGGGGTAGTGAGGAATACATCTCTCCAGTGTGCTCTGTGACAGGGACAGAAGCTGCCCCACTACTGGCCTTTATTCAGTGTCAAGGACAAAGCCGATTCAAAAGCAGTTTCTCCAAGGTATTTCCTGGAAACCTATGAATGTAAAAGAATGTGGTTCTGCACTGACTTAGTGCAAAAGCCTTAGAAATTTCAGAAAATTCAGTTTTCTCTGAACTACTCAATTAAATAAATTTTGTGGAAGACTTGTCAGCACAGAGGAGTCACAAGTTCTTTTTGTTCCAGTCCTTCCTCCAGGGCTATTCCCAGGAACTCTCCACTGCACCAGCTGAGCTCTCCTAGGTTGGTGACCCTTGTGACACTGGCATCTCTGTGTTTCTTGCTGTGTACCTTTATTTAACTCCCTGAATGATGGTATGAACACTCAGGCAGGCTCGGACTTAGACCAATGGAAAATGTGGCAGAGAAGAGTAGAGAGTGAAGACAAAACAAGAATCCTTGTCTTTTTACCTAGGTGATTAGAGGATCCAGAAAATTAGCATTGGAGTGAAGCTGGTTACTGGTGATGTTTTAATTCATGGGTAATCCCCTTTGGGAGATGACGGCAGGATTGCCTCTAAGTGCAGCAAATTCCAAGTGGTTCTGAGCAAAGAATTTTCACCCTGTCAGGAGCTCAAAAGAAGCCTCTTTCTGTTGTAAGGGAGGGGTAAGGGACAGCTGGGTGGCCTGTGAACTGTGTGCCATGTGAGGTGGAAAATGACCCTCTGATTTTCCATTCACATGCATCTCACCTGGGTGCGCCACTAGACTGGGCTGCTGGAATGTCTTGACTTGTCAACATGATGTGCCATGAATTTTAAGGAGAAAGCACCAAAAAGGACAGACTCTGATTACTGTTTTAGGTTACAGTGATCAGATTTTAAGTAAAGAAGTTTAGCATCTTAGACCAATGAAATCGCTGAGGCAGTGAGCAAAGCCACTTTGAATATATACGTCATAGGAGGATAGACAGCTCTGTCTAGTCTTATGATCCTTTGTGCCTACAGAACGGAGCTGGCGTAACAAAGGCGGTTGTATTCATGACTGCATCAGATGAGACAGGGTGGCCCCGCGGACAGGATGTGTGTGTGTTCTGGAGTGACAATCTGACTCTCATAAAACAGCTAGTGTGGAGCATCTGATAGCAAGTGTGGAACTGCTCACCACCATGACACGTAGGCTCTGTCTCTAACATCTTGTCCATTGACAAATAACCCAACCTGTCTGTGCTTCAGTTTCCTCATCTGTAAATGGGAGTAATAATAATAATAGAATCTACCTCATAGGGGAGGTCTGAGACTTAAATGCACATGCAGTGCTTAGAAGCAGGCCTGGTAATAGGCATGCAACAAATATTAGCAATTGTTATTGTAATAAAAAGTTATATAGAATAGTCTGATGTCACCATTAGCTTATAATTTTAGGCTAACACACTAGCACTAACACACGTATGCATAGCACACGCAAGAGAAGCTTAAGAAATGGAATTTGGATATTCTGCTAGAAGCTACTAATACGGATATAAAAGAAAGAAGACTGTGCAGGTACAACCACTTACCTGCTGATTGTTGCTGACCTCGCTCATCCAGTTTTAAATTTATACGTGGAGTGTGGTCAGGCAGAGGCAAATAGGCAGAGACACAGCAGCGTACACTCAGTAAATACTCCATAAACACGTGACAGATACTATCACTTTGATACTCATTTCTAGCTCCACTGCCATTTCTATACAATTACTACTTCTGCTAATACTAATAAAGACTACTAAGAATGAACAACGCCCTGGAATAAAAAAAAGCTTTCTGTCTCTCAGCAAGTACCTCCAAAGAAAAGGAAATATAAATGCAATATTTTGCTTTGAGTCAAGGTTAACAAACAAGGTTTACAAAAATAGCTCATCAAAATAAGTCAAAATTTATTCATTTTGTAGGTCAGGAGAGAGGTGAATGTACTAAATTTCATTCATTCTATGATATACAAGTTCTCAAATTTTAAAACATCTCTAAAATTGTGATGTGTCTTTGGTAGTATGTTGCGGGTTAATTGGAAGTATTCTTTTTCTTTCTTAGAGGATTGTAAACTAATGGTGTATTTATAAACAATGACATTTTAGATTCAATTAAATATAATAATTGAACTGAGTTTGGGAAAAACAGCCGTTGAACATTGAAAAAACGCTCCTGGGGGGCTTGGTGATGAAGTCGCCATTTCTTGAACGCATCATGCTATGCTAGTACTGAATGTCCCCACGTCTGTAGCACAGGTGGTGCGTTTATACTGTATTTTATACCTACGCATACGAATACAAGCAAAAACAAAAAGCTAGATGTTTGAGACCAAGAGTTAAAAATCATAAAATGCAGGTTCTAATTCCTATGCTCTTATCTCTGATCAAAATAAAGAGGCCTGAGCCTGTGTTCTTTCTGTGAAAAGAGGGTCCTGAGAGGGAAACTCATAGCGATACAAGCCCACCTTAACAAACAAGAAAAAGCCCTAATAGGCAACCTTAAATTACACCTAACAGAACTAGAAAAAGAAGAACAAACAAAGCCCAAAGCCAGCAGAAGGAGAGAAATAATAAAAATCAGAGCAGAAATAAATGATATTGAGACCAAAAAAACAGTAGAAAGGATTAATGAAACAAAGAGTTGGTTCTTCGAGAAGGTAAACAAAATTGACAAACCCTTAGCCAGGCTTACCAAGAAAAAAAGAGAAAAGGCTCAAGTAAATAAAATTAGAAATGAAAGAGGAGAAATTACAACGGATACCATGGAAATACAGGGGATTATAAGAGAATACTATGAGAAATTATATGCCAACAAATTGGACAATCTAGAAGAAATGGATAAATTCTTAGACTTATACAACCTCCCAAAATTGAACCAAGAAGAAATGGAGAATCTGAATAGACCAATAACAAGTAAAGAGATTGAAATAGTAATCAAAAACCTCCCAAAAAATAAAAGTCCAGGACCAGATGGCTTCTCCAGTGAATTTTACCAAACATTCAAAGAAGATTTAATACCCATACTCCTCAAACTATTCCAAAAAATAGAGGAAGATGGAACACTTCCTAAATCATTCTATGAGGCCAACATCACCCTGATACCAAAACCAGACAAAGACAATACAAAGAAAGAAAATTACAGGCCAATATTGCTGATGAAATTGATGCAAAAATCCTCAACAAAATATTGGCAAACCGAATACAACAATACATTAAAAAGATCATACACCATGATCAAGTGGGGATGGTTCAACATCCGCAAATCAATCAATGTGATACATCACATCAACAAAACAAAGAATAAAAACCACATGATCGTCTCAATAGATGCAGAGAAGGCATTTGACAAGATACAACATCCATTTATGATAAAAACTCTCAATAAAATGGGAATAGAAGGAAAGTACCTCAACATAATAAAGGCCATATATGACAAACCCACAGCTAACATCATACTCAACGGGGAAAGACTGAAAGCCATTCCTCTGAGAACAGGAACGAGGCAGGGCTGCCCACTCTCACCACTCCTGTTCAACATAGTACTGGAGGTTTTGGCCAGAGCAATTAGGCAAGAAAAAGGAATAAAAGGAATCCAAATAGGTAACGAAGAAGTGAAACTCTCACTATTTGCAGATGACATGATTGTATATATAGAAAACCCTAAAGAATCTGTTGGAAAACTATTAGAAACAATCAACAACTACAGCAAAGTTGCAGGGTACAAAATCAATCTACAAAAATCAGTTGCATTTCTATATGCTAATAATGAACTAACAGAAAGAGAGCTCAAAAGATAATACCATTTACAATTGCATCAAAAGAATAAAATACCTAGGAATAAATCTTACCAAGGAGGTGAAGGACCTATACAATGAGAACTACAAGACATTATTGAGGGAAATCCACGATGACATAAAGAAATGGAAAGATATCACATGCACGTGGATTGGAAGAATAAACATAGTTAAAATGTCTATATTACCTAAAGCAATCTACAGATTCAATGCAATCCCAATCAGAATCCCAATGACATTCTTCACAGAAATAGAAAAAAGAATACTAAAATTTATATGGGGCAACAAAAGACCCCGAATAGCTAAAGAAATCCTAAAGAAAAAGAACAAAGCAGGAGGCATCACAATTCCTGACTTCAAAACATACTACAAAGCAATAGTAATCAAGACAGCATGGTACTGGTACAAAAACAGACACACAGATCAATGGAACAGAATTGAAAGCCCAGAAATAAAACCACACATATATGGACAGCTAATTTTCGACAAAGGTGCTAAGAACATGCAATGGAGAAAGGAAAGTCTCTTCAATAAATGGTGTTGGGAAAACTGGACAGCCACATGCAAAAGAATGAAAGTGGACCATGTGCTATCGCCATTCACAAAAATTAACTCAAAATGGATCAAAGACCTGAAGGTGAGACCTGAAACTATAAAACTCATAGAAGAAAATATAGGCAACACACTATTTGACATTGGTTTTAAAGGAATCTTTTCGGATGACGTGCCTACCCAGACTAGGGAAACTAAAGAAAAAATAAACAAGTGGGACTTTATCAGATTAAAGAGCTTTTATAAGACAAATGAAACCAGAATCAAGATGAACAAACAACCAACCAGCTGGGAGAGAATATTTGCAAAACATACATCTGACAAGAGGTTGATCTCCATAATATATAAAGAACTCACACAATTGAACAACAAAAAAACAAACAACCCAATCAAAAAATGGGCAGAGGAAATGAACAGACACTTCTCCAAGGAAGATATACAGATGGCCAATAGGCACATGAAAAGATGCTCAACATCACTAATCATCAGGGAAATGCAAATCAAAACAACACTAAGATACCACCTCACGCCTGTTAGAATGGCTACAATCACCAAGACAAAAAACAACAAATGTTGGAGAGGATGTGGAGAAACAGGAACCCTCATACACAGCTGGTGGGAATGCAAATTGGGGCAGCCTCTATGGAAAACGGTATGGAGATTCCTCAAAGAATTAAAAATAGAGATGCCCTATGATCCAGCCATCCCACTACTGGGAATCTATCCAACGCACCTGAAATCAACAATCCAAAGAGGCTTATGCACCCCTATGTTCATTGCAGCATTATTCACCATAGCCAAGAAGTGGAAGCAACCTAAGTGTCCCTCAACTGACGACTGGATTAAGAAAATGTGGTATATATATACAATGGAATACTACTCAGCCATAAAAAAAGACAAAATCGTCCCATTTGCAACAACATGGATGGGCCTGGAACGTATTATGTTAAGTGAAATAAGCCAGAAAGAGAAAGACAAACACTGTATGATCTCACTCATATGTGGAATATAAACCAACACATGGACAGAGAAAACTGGACTGTGGTTACCAGGGCAGTGGGGGTGGGCACAAGGGGTGAAGGGAGTCATGTATGTGGTGATGGACAAACAAAAATGTACAACGCAAAATTTCACAATGTTAGAAACCATTAAAACATCAATTAAAAAAAAAATCATAAAATACAGGTTCTAATTCCTATGCTTTTATCTCTGATCAAAATAAAGAGGCCTGAGCCTGTGTTCTTTCTGTGAACGTGGGTATTGCTCGTGCTCGAGGGCTTGACTCTACATTTAGGAATGCCGGGCTTGCCCCGCTGACTGCACCTCTCACCTCTCCCCTTTCCCTCTGCTCCATCCTCCGGGGTCTCCTCGCTCCTATCTGAGCACACAGGACACGCCCGGCCTTACACCTGCCCGTGTTCCTCTGCTTGAATGCTCTTGCTCAGAGTCACATTGTCACTCTCTCCCTGTATTTCCTATCACCACCGCCCCCACACACTTAATTTTTCCCATTTAAAATTTACTGCTATCTGGAACACTATATTACTTTGTTCATCAGTATCCCCTATTAGATGAGGGCTCATACCAAAGCAAGAAATTTTGAATATTTTGTTCTTGCTATATCCCCAAAACCTAAGACAGTATCTACCACATCATAGACGCTCAACAAATATTTGTTGAATTAGTTTATTGATGATGAAAATATTGATTCTGTGGCTACTTATGATATAGAGGTAGGTAAGGAGAGATGTGAAACGGTATTAAAGTCTCTGCTCTAGATTTCACCTTGGGGTGACTTTGGAAAGAAAAAAGGTTTCTAGTTCAATGTTGGTAGGAGTTCACCCAAGTATCAATTCAACACATATGCCAGTGTGTCCACTCTGAAAATGAAGCGTCCATTCAGTGGTTGAGTCTATTTTATAGGCAAATGAGTTTAGCAGCGCTCAAGTGAATATACTATCACAAGAGTAATATGTCCAATGCTGATGGGGCCAATTGACTTTTATTGCCATTAGATTCCACTGTAGAAAGTGTGCATGCATTACATTTCAAATTTTAAAAGAAGAAAGGTAGACGTGTGGCTTTTCTGGACCCGTTTGAAGCCTTCATTTTTAAAGGTTAAAAAAATACTAAGAGAAATAATGCTAGAAAAAGATTTAGGAGACAAACATCTAATTTATTTTTAACGAACTTGCAAGGTTCCCCATTTTACCTCGTTCAGCTAGCTTTTATTTGGTTCAATTTTTAATTCTACAGACTACCCAGCACACATGGTCTCTCTTCAAACACACACACACGCACTCACAGACATGCATACACCAACACACACACACACAGACACACACATGCGCATGCTGAGGTGTGGTTTTCAAGGTCCTATCATGTTTAGCAAATATGTCAGATAAAACGATATGCTCATCTGTTCCATTGATTGCCAAGATTACAGCATGACAGCAGACAGTATTTGGGGGATAGAAGCTAAAATTACAGCCCACTCTGCCGTCTGCAGTGATGAACGGAGGCATGTTAATTTTCTGCTGCAAAGTCCGTTACTCAGATCTGAGGACTCCCAGAACATTAGCGTCACTGCTGCCAGGCGGGATGGCTCTGTGGTGGAGACAGACGAGCCGTGGGCAGCTAGATAAATCACACACCTTCAAGGCCCCTTAACGAGGAAGGCTGTTAATGATTCATGTGCTCAGGAAGATGCAGATACCGTATGAAATGGTGGCAGCGTGAGCATTTTTTTTTTTTTTTTGACTTACTATGGAAGGCAACACAGAAAGCAGTAGCAGAGGAAGGTTTTGGCTCCAAATGTATAGTGCTACCCACTGCTTAATGAATGGTATGCCAGCCCACGTTTCTGGAAGAAAGAAAATCTATCGAGGTTTCAAGGTTTTCTAATAAGCACATGTAGAGGGGAAGAAAACAAAAACCAATCTTTTACAGTCGGCCCCAGGTTTTGAATTGTCTAATTTTGGCCCTAAGTTTGGGGGTCTGTTTAGAAGGTAGTTTATTGAATCCAATTAATTTTTTGAAAACTGTGAATGAAAGTTTGTTATGATGGTTAAAATCATATTGTGGTAGCAAGTAAGGGAGGGACTTCCTCAAGCTGATGTTAGTTTTCTACCACTGCTGTAATGCATGACCACAAACTTCATGCATTAAAACAACACTTTTGTTATCTTACAGTTCTGTAGGTCAGAAATCTGACTTGAGTCTCACTTGGCTAAAATCGGGGTGTTGGCAGGGCTGCATTTCTTTCTAGGGTTCCAGGAGAGAATCCATTTCCTTGTCTTTTCCAGCTTCTAGAGGCTGCCTGCATTCCTGGGCTCATGGTCCCTTTCCTCCATCTTCAAAGCCGACATCACAGCATCTCTCTGACTCTGCCTCAGTCTCACATCTCTGTCTCTGACCATAGCCTGGAAAGGTTCTCTGCTTTTCAGAATCCATGTGAATAAATTGGGCCTACTAGATAATCCAGGCTAAACTTCCCATATTTAGGTCTTGAACTTAATCACATCTACAAAATCCCTTTTGCCATGTAAAGTAACACGTTCACAGGTTCTGGGAGTTAGGATGTGGACACGTTTGGGGGACATTATTCCGCTTAGCAAAACTGTATAAGGAAGACCCAAGATGGTGTCGAGTGAAATCTGCCTCCACAATTTTTAGAGTTTATTCATTCATGAAGAGTTAGTATAGCTTAGTGCTTAAGGGCACAGGCTTTAGAGTCAGGCAGATCTGGATTCAAAACTTGACTTGCTACATTCATTAATTCATTCATTTATTCAACACATATTTACTGAATGTCTACTAAATGCTAAGCTTTGTTTTGGTGACTGGGGCTATTGCAGTGAATAAGACAAATTTACTGCCATGAGATAGTTAAATTTTAGTGGGGGGCGGCAGATAGTATATAAAGAAAGAAATATATCTTGTAATGTTACATGGTGAGAAATCCTATAAAGATAAATGGTAGTACAGGCTTATGCTGTCCATGACCAGAAATTGCTCAGTGACTATAGCTATGTATCTAATCATTCATTTGTTCATTCATTCATTTATGTAATCATCAAACTTGTCATTGAGACACTTATTGTGGCATTATAGAGGAATTTTAATACACGTGTTTCCCTTTTACTGTCAACATAAACCTGGGAGATGGTGTTTTTCTGACTTTGTTGATGAGAAAACTGAGGCTCAAAACAGTTACATGCCTTTGTCTCTGACTTTTTTTTTTTTAATGGTCTTGTTTTGGCAGGAACTCTCTCTCTTTTTTTTAATTGAGGTCACATTGGTTTATAACATTGTATAAATTTCAGGTGTACATCATTATACTTCTATTTCCACATAGATTACATAATGTTCACCACCCAAATACTGATTACAATCCATCACCACACACATGTGCCTGACCATCCCTTTAGCCCTCCTCCCTCCCCCTTCCCCTCTGGTAACCACCAATCCAATCTCTGTTTCTCTGACTTTTTGTCATGTTGTAGAACAATAAAGTGAGCTCAGAGTTTTAGGATGTCAATCAAGCTTGAAGGTTTTTTGTTTGTTTGAATTCTCTTTATTCTCTCCCTAAGCAAGGAGTGACCCCCTTGTAGACGGTAGACCGGAGAGGAAAGCCTGGGCTGGGGATTGAAATGCTTTATTTTCCTCCAAACCAGAGATAATATGATTTCTTTGAGCTTCCTCTAATTTTCTTTTGATCACTATGTGACTATTCTATCTTTGATCAATCATTTAAATCTGTGTTTACACAGGCTGAGCAAAGGGAAGAGTCAGACAATTACCCAGGCCTTGGAACTAATTTAAACAGCCTATTCAGGGCTCCAGCTCATCCTCTGTTATTTCATTCTCTCTGCTCAGATAGAGTTGCTGAGTACACACAGATCGGGTGAGATGAGGGAGAGAGGGGAGATCAGAGAATCCGTGCAAAACAAGAGTCTTTCAACAAAATAAATTTAGGCTTACAGAAAAGTTACAAAAGTAGAATAAGAGGGGTTTTGTTGTTGTTGTTGATGTCATTGGTGGTGGTGGTTGGTATGCTGTGGGGGAGGTATTGTCTTGTCTTGGTTAATTAGATGTGCCTCATTAACTACAAACATATATTACCTGGATACATTTGCTGTAAAATATTTTGGAAAGAATTTGGATGTAAATGCATTCTCAATCTCTACTTTACAGAGGAAAGGCATTTAGCATATGAGTCTCCAGTTAGCTTTCTTCTTTAAGATATCTCCTCCTATAATCTGATTTTATATATAATATGCAATATACTATAGTATAACATAATATAATACAATACTATACACGCACACGCACATGGAGTCTTGGATTTTCTTTCCTCATCACCCTGGACAGGGGGCACTTTGCCAGGTCAGGTCTTGCACATTGGCACATTCGGTGGTGGGGAGTTCATGAATCCCATGCAGTGAATGATGTGTTTTAGCATCAAGTCCACTTCTGTGCCCTTCCTGCTCTACCTTCTCCCTAGCTCTTGGTGGGGAAGCACTGTGATATTTCTGTCACAACTGTCTGGCTGTAATACTTTCCTCATATCTGCCAGTGCCTTGTTTCTATGCCTGAATGCCTGCTTTAATAATTTCTCTTATGCCCCAGTTACTCCAA
Source organism: Ceratotherium simum simum (assembly GCF_057802395.1). Lineage (NCBI taxonomy): Eukaryota > Metazoa > Chordata > Mammalia > Perissodactyla > Rhinocerotidae > Ceratotherium > Ceratotherium simum. The sequence continues at coordinate 84,245,414 of NC_141906.1, read as the reverse complement.
AATGTGGCCTTTGCTTTGCCTTGCTCCCAGAGATTGGACTTCTGTCCCATGGTGTGGACCCTCCTATCTGTTGCCAAGCCACATTCGACATCTCAACTTAGCCTCCTAAACTCTTGAAATTTCTCCTTCTGGACTTCTCTGAATCATACTTTCTTTTGAGCCCTATGTCCTGTCTTACTACTTTGAGCTTATTTCATCTCCTAAGACTGAGTTTGGCCCAAACATCCCATCCCACTGTCTGTGAACTTCCATTTGAACACCAGCTGGGCCTTTTGCTTTTAGAATCCCTAAGACTCCACCACTAATGATGCAGTGTTCTAGCTTAAAAGCTCTAGAAAGTCTGGGCCAAATTCTCAGTGCTTCCAACAAATTGAAGGAAAAGTAGCGTACTATGTAACAAGAAGAACCAAACTATGTCCTGCATTCTTTCTTCCGATTTTGGTCTTTCCCATTCCCAGTTAACCACCCTTCCTTCCCAGTGTCTACCTCTGGGAGAGCTTCAAGGAAAATGCCAGTAAGTGCAAAGATTATAAATTGATAATCCACAGCAATCTTTTAAAATGATTTTTTTCCTTGGAGTGTTAACATGAGAAAATATAACTGAAAGGAGGGAGGGAATATCTAACTCAACAGTGACAGAACAGGATTCTGAGCACAATATCCTACCAAATGACACTCAGAAGGAGCTGGAGCTTTGTAATACCTTTTATATTACTGCCTGCCATCTGGTCGGCAATTGGTAAGCCTGAAATATTCAGGTAAATTCTATTTTCCCAAATAGTGCAATGTTATGGGGATTTCAGCAGCCGCTTGCCTTTTTAAATATCATTATATTTTACTGTTTCCCAGAACAAAACAAACTCTGTTAGCAGGATATGCACATGGCACAAAGAGAACTATGTCGAAGGTCCTGGGAAGCATGTGGCAGGAACTCCGTACTGAGAGGACTTGAGGATGAGATGAGGTGTTCTGTTTTCTAGTCGAGCCTGGAGTTCAGGCTGAGGATTCTCGTTTGACATGGACTGACTCCTTCCACCTGAATCCTGGCTGGAAACAGTCTTCTCAGGGAAAGATGACTCTTGGACGCTTGGCAAGGACAGCAGGAATGAAGTGAGCTCCTCTATGTTCTAGACGAGGCCCACCGGCAGAGTATGGGACTCAAGCAAAGCATTCCTACATTTTTGTTTTTAAATTCTAAGACTGTTTCTTGATTGTTTTACTGTTCTCTTAGAAGTGGTGAGGGGAATAAATAGATCAGATATCACCTAATATTGTACCATAAAGTGTAATTTGCTTTGAGGTACCGATTCTATCGATTATTTAGATTTTTAAACTAAAAAAACCTTTTAAAAAAACCTGAGATACAGGGATGATGAACTCATAGCATGAAATATGCTTAGAGAGATTTAAACATCTATGTAATCCTGGTATCCAAGGAGATGGACTCATTGCTTCCTCCACTCATTCATGCAAACATATGCTCAGTACACGTTTGTGGGCACACAGTATTTGCCAGGCACAATGCCAAGTGGTGAGAACACAGAAATCAATGAGCCATGTCCCCTGTTCCACAAAAATCTGTAAAATAAGGTTACTGTGAATAATAGTTAAATTAGAGTCTCGTCCTCCAGACTCCTTTCTCTTTACCACTCATGTTATCTATCTATGATTCCGTCCACTCTTGTGCCTCTAACAAACTTCTAGAAGCTGACTACTTCACAACATATATTCCCAATTTACCTCTCTCTCCTAGACTCTAGGCACATACATCAAAATGCCTAAATTGTGTTTCCATCTGGATGTTCCAGAAGCACCTCAAACTCAGTGTGTCCCAAAATGAAGTCCTCGTTGCCCTCCCAAGCCCACACTCCCACCTGATCACCCCACACTGGGGAATGCCACTCATCGTGAGTCTGCCCTCTCCCCGAGCCTCTACATCTCATTGATCACTCGTCTTGTAGATTCTGTCCCCTTCTTCTACCCATTTCCAGTTCCACTGTCTACACTTTTGCTTAACTCTTCTTTTTGAAATGAATTTAGCCTTACAGAAAATTTACAGAAATAGTATAGAGGGTCCCAAATACCCTTCGCCCAGTTTCCCCTTCTGTCAACATCCTGCATAATTTTAGAGTAATTATCAAAATTAAGAAATTAACCCTGGTACAATCCTATTAACTGATACACAGAACATATTCAGATTTCACCAATTTTCCACTAACGTCATTTTTCTGTTCCAGGATCCAATCCAGGATCCTATGTTGTGTTTAGCTGTCATATCTTCTTAGTCTCCTCCAATCTGTGAGAGTTTCTCAGTCTTTCCTTGTCTTTTATAACCTTGACACTTTCAAAGAGCACTGTTTATTATTTAGTACATTATCTCAAAATTTAGTTATACTGATGTTTTCTCATGATTAGTATAAGATTATGAATTCTGTGGGAAAGATACCACAGAAGGTATGTGCTGCTCACAGTTCATGATATCAGCAGGTACATGATATTGATAGGTGTCACTCGCTGGTGACGTTATCCCTGGTGATAGAATCTCCATTGTAAAGTTACGTTTTTCCCTGTGTAAATATTTGGGGGGATAAACATATCCTGTTTCTGCTTAAATTTTTGCCCATTAATCTTTACACTGACTGGTGGTTCTTGTGGAAGCAATTATTACTGTAGGCTTATAATGGTGATTTTCTGTTTCTTTCACTTTTTTTTTATGTTTTTTAATTGGAATTATTCTGCAAGGAAGAATGGTTTCTTCCTCCATTTATGTTTGTATTCATTTATTTATTTATATCAATATGGACTCATGGTTATTTATTTTAAACTTTGTTATTTATTTTCTTTCTCAGGTTGTTCCAACTCATGTCATTGGGAGCTCTTTAAAGTTGGCTGCTGTAACTTTTCAATAAGGACACATCCCTCTTTCTCTTTTAAGCACTTTCTTACTTTATGGTGCCAGAAAGGGCTACAGACTCATATGTTCGCCCTTCTCCGTGGAACCTACCGGTTCTCTAAAGAGCCCTGGTTATTTTATTGGAGCATGGTACTTAGAAGCTAAGGTCTCAGTGCTTGGTGCGCTCGTTGCTGCTGTGGGGTGATTGCGTCTAGTACCTGTCAGTGGATGGCGCCAGGAAATATCACAATGTGCACTAACTCGTGCATCGGCACACCTTGCTCCCTCTCTCATCTCTCTCTCTATCTAGCTCTATTTATATTTTAAAATCCCAGGAGTCCATATCGATACATCTAACTCTAATCAGCACCACAAGTTTATTCTAGTCTCCATCTTTTCTTATTTCAAAACTCTTTCTCCAACAGTGAGAAACCTAGCTCTCATTACCTAAAATATATTTGCTTATTTGTTTAACCCTAGTATGCAAATAAAATTGTTTCAGAATTGCTAATCCATGCCCCTATGAGGAAAAAAATACCAACAAGAGTACAATGTTTGGGTACAGTTCTTTTGTTTTTATTCTTACAGTAGCCTACTGCCTGAATTAAGCCGTCCTGTTTCCCTGTGGCTAGACCACTGAACCTGGAATTTGTAGTGGTATTTTTGTACCTCTGATCCATTTTTCACATGGCAGTCAGATTCACCTAAAATAAAAATCAGATTATATTACTCTGCTGCTTAAAATTCTCCAATATCTTCCTTTAGCCCATAAAATAAAGCCTCAAGTTTTTGGTGTTACGTATAAAGCCCTTCGCAACATGGCTCTTATCTCATCAGTTGGTTATTAATTCTCTAGCTTCTGGCACTGAACTGATTCACAACTCCATATATGTTCATTGACTGAAAAAAAAAGAAATGTATAAAGTCTTTTGATTAATAAAAATACTCTGAAAACAATAAGTCCATGATAATTTTCCTGGTAGGTAAAATAGAAAAAGGGAACTTAGAAATGAGAGAAGAGAGAAATGAGAGGGGTGAGTCTCCTGTGGGCCCAGCACTTTGTGAAGGCTATCTCTGTCAGCCCTCCTCGTCACTCTGAACGTGGCACAGTTCGTGCTGCAGGTACTGGAATCAAAACAGACCAGCCTTGAATCCCAGATTGCCGCTTGCGAACCACACCTCAAACCCAAGTTGGTGCTACTGCCCTTACATCATGCTTCCCTCCACGGGGGTCAGATGGAGGGTCAGAGAGGGTGACATTTGACCTGAGTCAGGGAGGGTAGCAAAGTATTCACCATAGGCATGTGGGCAGCGGAAAGAAATGCTCAGGAAAGGGCAAGTGGATTACCTAAGAAACAAACTGTTTCAGTGTTTTCCCTGGCTCCTATTTTATACGTGTATTATGTACATATCCACTGTGTGGAAAGAGACTTTGCAACACAATGTAGCGGAAAGGATAGAGAAATCAAAATTGGAAGTTTCATTCTAGTCTTGGCTGTATCCTTGACCAGCTGTGTAATCTTGATCATGCCATTTCATCTCCTTGAATCTCAGATTCTTCCTGTCTAAAAACCTAGAAACTGAATTTGATGACCTCTTATACCACTTCCCTCTCTTTGCTTTTAAGGTGTTACTCACTTTCCCTCGGCTTACCTACCACTGCTCATCCTACTTTACTGCCTCTGACACTCATTTGTTTTTACTTTCAAAATGGATGTATGAATGCGGTGAGATGCTGTGCCTATGAAATTCAGAGAGGGAGGAGGTAAAGGATGGTGGAGTGAGATCGAGGAGAGCAGAGCTGTGGCCACTAGGTGACCTTGACCAACTGCTTCTGGCTTCAAGTCTGCATCGTTACCAAGTTATGGAGTGTTCTTAGAGATATTACAACTTCTCTACTGTATGGATAAAGCAAGGTTATCCACTAACCACACAAATACTGCACTGAAATTGACTCGACAATTTTCAGTTATAAGACAGCCTATTATGTGGCCAGTTGTATGTGTCTCTATTAAGGATAAAACCAGAAGAAAGAGATTCAAATTGTGGCATGAAAAATTTATGCTAGCCATGGGAAATAACTCTGATGTCAGGCAAATCATGAACCAGCATCAAACTGTAGAATGTCCTTTCCTTTCATCCCTTTTGTCATTTAACTAGACTGCTAGGAGCTAAGGTGGACTAGATCATTGCCGTAAGGCCTGTTATACATTTTATTATATTAGATTTTTCTACAATTATGTAATATTTGCATTTTTGCTGCTGTATGTTAGTAAAAACTATCGCATAACTTTTGCAGAAAATGGGGACTACAGCTCAAATGTGTATACTACTGCCTCTGGTAAGCTGTTCTGTATATTCAAAATTCATATTTTATAGCATTTCTATGACAAGAAATTTCTATTTGTAAATTGAAGTCAAAGTCAACTTTGGACTGACTGAATCAAATCATCATTTAAACTTAAGCATCGTCGTCATTTTTGTAAAATAAGTATGTTTAGATATGAAATTGTCCTTGTTTTTGATATTTTGCATTGCTTCGATTTCATTTAGATCCATGAAACTTCTGAGTTATTTTGTTGTGACATTTACAGCTTTCCTAGTGTACTCAGATATACAGACACTTGTTTTATTGACTTGTAATACTACTTGCAAAAAGATACGCAAACATGATTTCAGGACCAAGAGCAGTCCCCCTATGGATTGCCCTACTCCTGTATGCCAGTTAAGGCCATGAATGGTTACACTGTTGTGCTGCCGGTTCAGTTATGTTGCAATATTTAAGAGACTAGAAAAATATTTCTAATGGTGATATACTTTAAAGCACCTTCTCAGCTCTAAAAGGCGCTTCAGGCAAGGCACTGATGCTCTTTCAGTTGAAATGAAGATGTGAAGGTCCTTGTTATTTAAGACTTCTAAATAAGCCAGATTTACCAATGTCAAATTACTGGTGAGTCATTTGACCCCATATTTATTTCTAATTTCCACAAGCTGTTGGTAAGAGCTGCTGTAAATCAGGTTGCCATTGATCTTGGCTCCTGCTCATGTATTCTAAGATGAACTGCTTATGATCAACAGAAAAAGACTGCGCTCTGAGGAGAGCGCCTGTAGAAGGAGTTCCCAGGACACTCTTGAAACATGCATGGGTATTAATTATTCAGGGGATGGGAGAGGCAAACACCTGTATGCGTATGTGGGGTGGAGGGAGACCATGTGGTAAATCTACACAGCAGGGGATCTGAGTGTAGAGAGTAGTGAAATCTGGCCTTAGAGGAGAGATTAAGGGAAATGATAAGCATGGCTGTAACAGACAATCACTTAAAACTATTGATTTAATTAAAAGTAACTGCATATCTGTGTGCAAGACACTTAAATGGTTCTCACAGTTAGACCTCTTATACCTCATGACATTTTTATTTGAGTTCTCTGCTTTCTTAGCTGAAGGGAAGGCTCTTCAACCTCCCCCAGTGCTTTGCCTATTTCCACATGTAATGAAAATATTTTCGAGCCAGTCATCGTTTTCCAAAGTTGGCATCCTCGTGTTGTTGTGGTCGTCCTTGGAGGGGGATGTGGGGGGAGCCTGAGGTCTGGAGAACCATATAATAATAAGTATGCATTGAGTCTCTCTAAGACAGTCCCTGTGCTTTTTGCTTCATGTCTCTAATCTTTTTCAATCCTCACAACATCTCTGTGAGATATGTATTAAGAGAAGGAGGATTTTTCTTTTTTGATGGAAACAGAAGAAAGAAAGAACAATTGTGATAAGGCAGAACAGAGTTAGGAATCAGACTCTGCTTACTGCTCTCTGCATAAAAAGCTACAGGGTGGAGGGGTTGCTTACTCCACGTGAGCTACAGAGCCTTGAGGCAGTGTCTGTTTGGCAATTTATAGGCTTTATCTTGATGTAGGTGGGTCTCCTTACACAGAAGACAGAGTCCAGAAATTTGGTTACAAAGCAAATCTCTGTAAACAGATCCCATTTTTCTATTAATTTTCATGACATAATTTAAGATTCATTTTTGTTAGGAAAAGCTCTGCAAAGGTCTTTTTGGTGAGGAATGAGTTAGGTGGTGGTGCGGGTACATGCTTCGCTATATCAGTTGTGCACTTTCCATGACAACATGTGTGGCCTGTCATTAATTCTACTGTTAGGTTCAGGAATTTTAGACAACTTTCCTCATCCCAGCCCACATACTTGGAGAATCCCGTGTTTTCACACTTTTACTTTCAAGAAAGCCTTGGCATTTAATGGCTAAGCAAATGCTTCTGGAATCCAAATGCAAGTTGTGAAGCTAGAGTTACATTCTCTCTCTGGGCATTGTTTCTACATCTGTAAAATGGAAGTCATTCCAGATCTCAGTTCACGGCCATCTGTAACGTGCTTAGTATAGTGTCTGCTATTTGCTGAGTTTATGCCATTAATTTTGTGGTCTGTCAGTTCTTTGGTATTCTTCCAAAAAAGGGGGCCAGGAAACTGAGTTCCATAATATCATTTGTTATTATTCAAGTACTTTGCTCCCCTCTTCTTATTGTCTTAGTGATGAAGGGGTTAGATTATAGTGAATAAGAGCTTTATTTCACATTTAAGAGTCAATATGTGTTATACCTGTGGGCTGCAGAATCATATCTCACTTGTGGATTAGCCATCTAGCACACTGTGCTTCCCTGTGTGAACATCTCTAATTTTCAAAGAGTTTCGCAAAATACAATCAACAGTACTCAAATTTATCAACTCTATCAGTTAAAAATTTTACACATAAACCTAACTGAGAAAGAGTCATCTTCACACTAAGTTGTTCCGGTAGTTATTAAAGTTTAAATCTACAACCAAGAACACAGGATGATAGCAATAGTTTTCAGTCTCTCGTCGTTCACTTCGATTACATGGACAGCACGAAGAAAGCTGCTGCAAGCATTCTTTTCTTTGGTGAATCTATACTGCAACTTTTTTTCTACTCAACAGTGCCCTCTTCCTTTTTTTATTTCTGCATACTTTCTGGAGTTCTCCTCTTTCCCACATTTCAAGCTGCTCTCTGACCAATAATTTATGCTAAATTATAAATGACTGATATCAGTTTATTGACAATATGCCATCAATAACAGGTCAAAGTCAATCTTAGAACACAAATGGTAGCATAGTTTCTAAGTCTCAATCAACACCATACAGGATTCAAATATCCATTGTGATACAAATTATCAATAGGATCGGGTGTTCCTGTTTTCTTGCTAGACTTTCTAGCTCTATTATTAGTGAAACATTAAAGAGCCAACAGGCCAACTGCAAGGAATAGCACACTCAGCAATCAGAAACCATGAAAACTTCCAGCTTATCATTTGCATTCTGCTATGCAGTAGGTAGTTGAAGGTGGAGACCGTGTGATAAGACACATTTTTGTTAGAGTTTTTCTCTTCTCATGCCATATGTATGATTGCCTCCTGGTAACAAAATTGGTTCTACATGCTTAAATACTTTCCAAGTGCTGCTTTCCCCTTATGCCAACTTCCATTCTGTTTCTTAATTATCTTTCCTGTGTACCGGAGGGCCTCACATTTTCCCTCTTTGGCTCTAACTTCATTATCCAAAAACAGACATCAGTGTATTTACTTTTGTGTTGCATTTTCTTCAAAAAAATGTTTTGCTTACTTCTAAATATTTATTTATTTGTGAATACTTCGTAATCAAAATCAGACCAGGTCGTGCAATATTCAGGTATCTTGAACAGTAATCAATATCCAAACACACCTCTTTCATGAGGCGTGTTCAATGGAAGAGCTGAAAATTCTAGTACCTTGGCACATTATCTAATCATTCCTAAGCTGCTTTAGCTCAGTATTATTAGAGAAAGGAAGAGCTTTGGGTGATCTTTCCTAATTAAATTTATTTAAATGAATTTCTATTGCTCCATCCCAATGTGTAACATCACATCCATTTAACTTGTGAGAAGCTCATCTAATCAGCTCAATTCACAAGAATTTAGATTCCGAGGATAGGTTGACATTTTCATATTAGCCCAAGGAATAGAAAGCAAAGAGTTCTAAGTTCCATGGGATTTCAGAAATATTATAATACATATTTTAAACCAAATTTAGCAGGTAATATTGAGTAAGACAAAGGTGACATGTGATATTCGTTTCATGTGACAAGTGACTATTCCTGTCATAAACTGTTCACCTGGATTAGCCTTGCCCCTTCTCCCATCCTGCCCCTTTTAATACAGACATGAATTCTATACAACATTCAAACTCCAGTTCAAATCACATCTCTTTATAAAGCTTTTAATAACTTTTTTAGCTCACAATGCACTGTCCCTTCTCTTAATATTGCTGGCACTTAAAGTCAATATCATATAATTTAATACAATAAAACCTTGCATTGTCATTTGATTGGTTAAAGTCTCCCATGTCTTTCCAAGTTTTCCATGTCCCCAACAAAATTGCATATGTTGAATAGATCTTCTACTGTTTACTTTTTTTCAGTGTCTAGTATATAGTGATTTACACTCATGCATATTTCTTACTTTATTCATCTAACCACTGGCAATGGATCCTAAGGATATTACTGACTGAAATTATATTAACTTTTTTTTCTTTTTCTTTTTCTTTTTTGGTGAGGAAGATTGACCCTGAGCTAACACCTGTTGCCAATCTCCTCTTTTTGCTTGAGGAAGGGTGGCCCTGAGCTAACATCTGTGCCCATCTTCCTCTATTTTATATGTGGGACACCACATTTTATATGTGGGACACCACCACAGCATGGCTTGACGAACGGTGTATGTCCGCTCCTGGGATCTGAACTTGCGAACCCGGGTCACAGAAGCAGAGTCTGCAAACTTAACCAGTATGCCACCTTGCTGGCCCCATTAACTTTTTATTTTCTTTAAATGCCTTTTCATGCTATTTCATATGTACTCAGTGCTCAGATTAAGTTGCTTCCTGATTGATTTATTTCCCCCACCCCTCACACATAAATATACACAAACAGCAGATATTTACTCTAAAAGACTCGATGTACCCTATTTAAACTGTGTGTCAAGGGATCATTTTAGATGGGCCTTCCGACTTCCCTCTTCCAACCTCATCAAATAAATTTATGCAGATATTTCCTCTGAAATAAACCTAAGAAAGACTTAAAACCACATTTATCTAAGCATATGGAATGCGCCCCTCATATCTACCAAAAGCTTCCAGTGTTATCAATTTTGAAAATCTACTCTGGGATTAAGATCTTTATTGATTTCAGGACAAACTTCAGATCAATATTTTTGGGGTGAGGCCAAATTGAAAACCTCATCTTTAAACCACAAATATCTCTGAGCATATTCTCTACTTCAGCCAACCAAAGTAGTTCCCTATTTCCAAAATTTGTAGAAAAGCTTGTGAACAAATTATTTCCAAAGTGACAGAGAATTTTTCTTTTTTACTTCAAGAACTATATGTTGCTTGCCTACTATAGGCAAAGCATTGTGTTAATTGTACTGTGGATGATGCAACAAAGACTAAAATACCATCCATCTCTAAGGTGACTACACAATTTATCACCAAACTAGAAGTGTTTTGAGGGTGAGAGGGGAGCTATTATAATTATGCCAGGATGACAGGCATAAACTGGGACTGTCTAGGGAAATTCTGGATGTACAGTCACCCTATACATCTGTATTAGTTTCTTATGGCTGCTGTAACCATAAACCCAGTGGCTTGAAAGAACAGAAATTTATTCTCTTACAGTTCTAGAGGTGAGAAGTCCGAGACCAGTATTACTGGGCTGAGATCTATGTGTTGGCAGGGCTGTGCTCTCCGGGGACTATGGGCAGGGGGCTGTTTCTTGCCTCTTCCAGCTTCTGGTCTTGTGATTGCATTGCTCCAATCTCTGCCTCTGTGGCCACACAGCTCCCTCCTCTTCCATCTTCGTGAAATCTCCCTCTGCCTCCCTCTCTTAAGGACCCTTACGAGGGCAGTTATGGCCCACCAGGATAATCCAAGATGATTGCTCCATCTCAAAATTCTTAATCACATCTGCAAAGACCCTTTTTCCTTATATAAAGTGATATTTACAAATTCCAGGGATTAGGACCTGCTATCTTTAGAAGCCATTTTTCTGCCTACTGTACCATCCCTGCCCTTAAAGTATTTATGGTATCACTAAGCATAAAGGTACTTAAGGAATTAGAAACCCTATCAGGAAGTATGCCTGACTCAGTGCCACATGAGTGGTATGGACAGTGCTGTGCTGTAGAAGAGACAGAAATCACTTGAACTCAGGGCAGGCTTCCCTAAAGAATAGACAGAATTTGGAAAGATGTGGGAGAATACAGTCCAGACTGATATAGCCTGAGCGAAGATTTGAGGGAGGGGATGAGCAGAAGAGTTTGGGAGACGTTAAGGAAGACCACTCTCCTTAAAAACAGAGTTTATATTAGGAGCAGTGGAGATAAGTCTGAAAGTTAGGCTGCCATCAGAATGTTGGTCTTTCCTTACGCCAGGCTCTCCACCTTCTCCTACTTTATTTATTCTAAAATTCCTTCTCTTCAGTCTCTCCGTCAGTGCATCCTCTTTAAATTGCCACGATTCATCTTTTCTTTTCTCTTTGAGAGTTTTCATTTTGCTTCTGCATCCTTTCTTGTCTCACTTTTCTTCTCCTGCCAGGATGATTTCTATAGCTCTGTGTTACTGCTCTTACTACTTTGCTTAGCAAATCTTTTGTATGAGACTGTGAGCTCTTTGAAATAAAGGGCCATGACAAGTGTGTCTTCGTCTCTCCAGTGCTTGATTAGCACAGGGAATAATTTATAGGAGGTGCTCAAGGAATACTTTTTGAGTGAATGGATATATAGATCTGTACCAAGGACACTGAGATTCAGTTGAAGGTCTTCAATAATTGTAACAGTGGTGGTGGTGGTATTTGTTTTTTATCAGGTAGTGATCTCTTCTCTCCTATCAAAAATGAGTTTGGAACTCCTCAGGCACCATCTAGGTCGGCTTAATAATTTCACCCCTTAATCTATTTAGGAGTAAATACTGAAATCATCCTTACTAGAAGCTATACATAGTATGTTCTTTCTAAAGATATTCAGAAGTGATACAGATTATTTTCCTCGGTCAACTTCAAGTATGTTTTATCTTACTTCCTACTTCATATTAACCCACTTTCATAATCTACCTATTTTCTCCTGTTCTGCCTTCAGGCAGTTGGCAAATAAGTGATAACTACTTGTTCTTGATGGCCCACAAATGATATTGGTTTCTGTTTGCTGTAATTAAACGTGATTTAAGTAGAAGAAATTAGGTATCTGCCCGTTAATAAGCAAGGTGATGTTCATAAGCTGCTTTGCCACCATCAAGCTCCTAGATCCAACCTCAGCAGCTTTCCATTAAAGCAGGGGATTAACTATTGGTGCAGCACAGTGGAAGGAAGTAGAAGAACAGCTCCTTGGGTCCAACAACAAATTACTTCTGAATCAAACCTCTGATTAATAGCTCCAGACTTGCCTCTCTGCTTTGCATAATTAAGTTTCATGGAGTGTTACAATTAACAGCCTTGCCATCACCCAGGTAGAAACAGCCACCATTTATTTGGCCAGCAGCGTAAGAAAGTGCTGGATGGTGAATAAGAAGCATTTATGAGGGGATTAGGTGCATTGTGGGTCATAAATTGAATCAGGCTATAATTACCTTCCCAAAAAATCTACAAACGTGATGATCCTATGATACCATCCCAAAGCCTCCTTTTATTTTTTTTCTGCTGATGTGGTCTAAGAACTCCCGCCTCTAGTTAAATGATAGCTATGGCACTGAGGAACTTGTAGGTATGCATGAAAGTTGACAGCTTCCTCCTCCTAGTATTTCATGGACTTTCTGAACCTCTGATGCATAGCTTGTTTTATATCATTTATTATGGCTGCATTTGTTATCACACAAGTAGTCAGACATGCAATGCAGATGTCGAGTAGGCTTCAGACTCTTGGAATTACCTGGGAAGAAAGCCAATATGTCATTAGAAGTGCTAGGATAAAATAAAACGCCGAGCACTTTGTTGGTGGTGAGCAGGCCAAGAATTAACCGTTCATCAATGCTGAGGGATTAGAACATGACCAGAAAATATTCCTTTTAGAGATATTCTATTCTGTAAAATGACATTTCTCTGACGCGGTTACCTCTTTACCAATATTATTTAGATATGTAATCCATGCAGAAATAGAAGTATAATGCTGTACACCTGAAATTTATACAACGTTATAAACCAATGTTACTGCAATACACAAAAAAATACATTAATTAATTAAACAAACAAACAAAAGACAGATGGATCAACAGTGGCCATTGTAGGGATGATGTCCTCTGTTCTAGTCATTTCCTTTGAATCAATAAACATAAAAGAATGAAAAGCAACTTTTATGGAGTTTCCTATGTGTCAGGTACTTTTTTATGTTCTTTACCTGTAAAAATTTATTTAGAAGTGAAATTTCCACAGAATATTTGGTTAGCTTTGTCTTTTTCTGCCTTTCTTACTTCCTTATTGCTTTTACTATCTCCTTCCTCCCAAGTTTGCTCATTTCCTCCCTTCTGACTTCTCTTGCTCACCTTCTCCATATTTCTTCTTAGCTATCTTTATATTATGTCTGAGATTTGATCAAGAGCAAACAATGGGAGACCAGGAGAACCGAATTCAAGTCCTGGAACTGTCATTCTCCATGAGTGTGATGTTGGGCAAGCTGATCAATTAAACTGAGCCCCACATTACTTATTTTAAAACAAGAGGAAGAAGAAGAAGGGGAGGAGGAGGTGGGGGAAGAGAAGGCAGGAGGAGGGTGGAGGAGGAGGTGGAGAGAGGATGAAGAGGGGGAGAAGGAGGGTGGAGGGAGGAAGGAGCACGGGGAGGAGGATGAGGAAGAGGAGGGGGAGAAAGAAAAGAGGGGAAGGGGAGAAGGAAAGGGGAGGGGGAGGAGGAGGAGGAGGAAGAGGGGAGGTAGGAGGGGGAGGAGGAGAAGAGGAGATCATAATAATAGCTGTCTTAACTACAATAAAATGTGTCCATGAGACTGAAAAGAGACAGTGTCTATGAAAGTCCTCTGTAAACTATATAGAATTCTACAAATTCCACTTGTTTTTGCTAACCTCCTAATAAATATTTTCAGAAATTTTACTAGGATTTAGAGCCAGGCATATTTGAAAAAAAGAGAGACCGTGCTCCAGACAAATTGGGTGCCTCGTTATGCACTAACCAGGAGGAAAATGCTGCCATTTCTTGCTATAAACCCATTTGTCTTGCAAATTTCTATAATGAACAGATTTTGGAATAAATACCATGTAATCTGTGATGACAATTCTCTCATTTCTTTTTTATTAGTTCAATCTTCCCAGCATCTGAACCACATAGCTACAGAACCTCCATAATCATTAAGGCAGCTGGGTTGTATGCATTTTCCCCCTTTTTTGGCACATAACAGAGTCCCCAGCCAGTCCCCTGTTACAGGACCCATGTTCTGGTCGCTAAATACACCTGTATAAGAAAGCCAGATCAGAAAAGAAAACAGTGAGCTGCATGGCTTTTGCATCAATATGCCATTCTCCCCACTGCCCTTTGCCTGGGTATATTCAAACTTGAATTTTACTTGAGCTTGTGGAGAACTTGAATTGGATTAAACATCCTTTCGTTCAAAATAGATCATTTCTATGGAACGTAATGTGGTGCGGTAAACTCTAACTCTTCTTTTCTCTATCCCTTCTCTCTTTGTCTTTCCCTAGGTAAGTGATATTTGATTATTGTTTTGAGCTGCTTCAAGAGGGAGCTCAGAGGCATACCCAATTCTCAGTCCCTTTGGAAGGAAGTCTGTGGCCCATTACTATGCATCCTGCCCAAGCGGTTCCATTTCATCTCTTGGCCTGCAGCACTGCAGGCACATGGAGGTACGGCTGTTCACTGTTAATGGGTTTGCATCTGTTCATGGTAAAAAGAATGTGAGTGTTGGATCAGTGTCAATGATACAATTGAAAGAAATTACTGGCAACCGAATGCCAAAAGACAGTCATTTTACCTCTGCACGTCAACTCATTGTAGAGTTCTCAGGAATTCTGTTAATCTATTTACTAAAAATGAACTTCATAAAATATCTAAGTGAATTGTAATAATTTCATTTCTACTAAGGACTTAGATAATTTTTGCCTTTGTTCTAAAAGAAGAAGACAGGCTTAAGTATATTTTGTTTGTATATCAGTTGGGTACGTGACTGGGACTGAGAAAAGTCAATCAATACCTTATTCCCAGATGATGGAGTTCAGCATGCTTGAACAGAAGTTAAAGAAATTGTGTAAAACATTAGGAAAATAAAAGAACAGAAAGGCAATGAATGATGCAATTCTGAGGACTAAAATTATAAACATTCCTTGTGTCTGAGACTTTTGGTATGTTGAGTCATTGTCCCATAAAATTTACTGCAGGACTATTCTGTCAACTCGAGGATCAGAATCTTGAATGGAATTGTCAAGAGGACCATCAGATTCATGAATTTCACCCTACAGCACCTGAAGGGGGTCTTCTAATTCAGGTGGTAGTGAAGGTCACACATGGGCTAGATGATAATGGAGAAGGCGACTGAGCCTGCACCAGACAGAGTTTATTTGCAAGTCTATAGACAGAATTCTTTTGCATTGCTATCAATGATCTATAATTTGCAGAGTTGTAAAATAGCTCAAAGGCAGTGAATGACTAGAATGAGACAACCCAGTAAGGTGCGCTCTAAACAATGCATTGTTTTCCTTTAGAGATACCCAGTAATCCTTTTTGCTTGTTTTTAGTTGCCTTAAATACTCGAGTATAGATTTTAAAAGAAGTCATCATCTACCATATTTTCAGATTCTAACTATCCATGTTCCTATTTATTAAGTTCAGATCTGTGCCAAGTCTGGAGCTTCAGGTGGTATAGTCTTCCTTTGATTTTGGAAACATGCCTACCTTAATTTTCTGTGACTTCCCTGGAATGCCTGGTTTTACCACTGCTTTGAAAGAAATTTTTAGTATTTCCCTGAAAAAGTATAGATTCTTAAGAAATATGTGTTCAATGAATGAGATCTTTAAATCTATGCATTAATTAGATATTCTTTATTCTTTGGCTATTTATTAAGTGACATTGTCAAAGGAGTCCCTCCAGTGGAAGAAGTTGGATCTGAAACTTTCTGTTTGCAGTACCTTGGCCCTTGAAACACGTTTTGTCCATATTAATTCACCTTCCTTAGTGGAGTGGCACCCTGCAGATCTCATATCTGGTTCAAGTCAATGGGAATATGATATGGCCACAGCATATTATCTTAGCTATTTGGTGGCTCTTTCCAAATGTGGATGCGCACCAGGGTGTCTCATTCACCAATTTGGGGCCGCCTCCTAAAATGAGTAGGGACCAGAGGGGAAAGAGGTGGCTCAAGCTGAAGGGGAGGAAAAGGCAGGCATCACCCGGGCATGGTAGGGTGCCTCCTTGGTGTGGCATTGTCATTTCAGCTCCTAGTCGCAAGCATCAGAATAGTCTGTTGATCTGCTCTGGTCTGAGGGTGTGATTGCCTCCCAGCAGACGTGTTCGAGTTGTTTCTATGCATGCCCATTTGCCTCTGAGGAACTCTGCTTCATGCTGTTGTTACTGATGAAAATCGCTCTCGGTGGTCTAAAGCTATGGTACCACATGGACCCACAGTGATGACTTTTTCAGGGGAGTTAGTGCTTCTTTCCACCACTTTCCAGAAAATCATATCATTTTCACTGTTAGCAGCTCTTGCTGAGATTTCCCTAACTCATGTCACATAGAAGATCCAGCTGTGCTACTGAGAGAAGTTTGAAAGTGAAAGACCTGTTCTGATATTTTTCTTCATCAGAAACCATCTGGATTTTTTTTTTCTTTTTGAGATTTTTTTTCTTAGGGTATAAGGAAGAAGCTCTCAAAGAGAGCAGACTCCTCAGCTGAGACTCCCCACGGACGTGATCAAACTGATGGGCACCTGTGTGCTACTGGATTGACCATATAGTTTTCTCTTAAAGTGCTCAAGATCACAAGCATCATGAAATATATCTTATCCTTGAAGTTTTTTCTTTGGGGTAAATTGGAACCAGTAGATTTAGTTGACTTGACTAAGATGATAAAGGTGGCCACTAGTACAATTGAGAACTCAGATCACCTTGCTTTTTGTTAGTTCTTTCTTTGATTCTCCATGGCACGTGTGATGTGAAGGACAGATCCTAAACATTTAGTTATTTCTTGTTCAGTAGCCGACTTTTACAGCCAATTGCATGAAGGGCCCCCAGATCTGTAAGAATGACCTATCAGACATTTCCTCAGGATGAGTTCCCATCAGCTTGAAATCTATTCAGTTTTCCTGAGGGTTCACAGAGTTCTGAGACAATCAACTTTTTGGCTTTAAATTCTCAAAAACAAATGTGCTTGGTAAATAAACAAAAATATGACCACAGATGCTTCCTTCTTCTCCTGCCCCTCCGTACCCATCTAGATCATGGAGGGTGTGTGTCTCCAGGATGATGGGAAAGAAATGGAGGTTGAAAATAGGGGGTCAAAGGAGAAAGAGCCTGGGGTACCGTGCTAGTCCTTTGTGGATGTTTGCTTTTGCGAGGCCTGCTCAGTCCTTCCTTGCATATTCACAAACTCTCCCCAGATCTAAACACCACTGGGACTGCACAGAAGACTTCTCTCGTATTGAGATGCATGATTAACAGGATGGCGGTGGCTTATTAAGCTGTGCATGTCCGTGTTCTCAGATTTCTTTATAGAGCAAATAGTCATTGGAACACACCTCTGAGTGGACCAGTCCCCGCATAGCTTCTCTTTCTTTTTCCTTCTGCCCTCTCAGTATCACATCATACCTCTCCTCCCCTAGCCTGCAGTCAGAGAAGAACATCCCCATGTGCAAATTTTAGTTGCAGATTGATTTCTAGAATCATGATGAGAAGCCACAAGCAGTATGCCAGGTGGTAGGGAGTGCAATTCAGCTTCCTTATATAACCCTCTGCAACTCATTCACTGAATGTCACTTTTCCTCAAGTCCACATATTATCTCACTTCAGCAGATGTAGTAAGGTAGAAATTCAGGGTATTTGGAATGCAGTTTATTCAGACACCTTTTGGAGCCAGTTGGAGGGGCACTGGCTGGAAATGTTAATCATAGTAAGCACCGATGTATTGAGCTGCTGCCTCTTCTCCTCTGCCCTGGGGAATGGGAGCACGGCACGGGGCTGCCATCGTTCTAATTTAGGTTGTGATTATGATTATGATGTCCCTTCTGGTATGTGTATCAAACTGTACCTTTTTATTGGAAAAACAACAAAATCATATTGAAGGGATCACAGTGTAGTCACTGTGTCATATGTGGAGTGAAAAGACAGGGATTCCTGGAAGGAGAGAAGGGGCAATTTGCACCCCTCGGAGATTTCCTGGGTGTTAGAAAGAAACTGAGAAGCCGCAATGAAAAAAGCAATATTGCATCTGTATGGCGATGAGCTTTTCTGGGAGCTAGAAACGGCATTATTAGTCTTGGAGAAAAGAGCTCTCTTTTTTTTTCCCCTCCCTTTTGATTTAGACTTCTGTGAGCCAAAGTGTTCTGGTGTTTTAATGGTCTGTTTTAAAGATGGAAAGGGCCCTTATGTGTCAGAACACAAGCCTGTCCCAACCAGCACGGGGCTTTGTTTGATTATGAGGCTTGTTTGGGATAGATGATATTTTTATAGCTTCTGCTTTGCTTCGCCAACGGCCATATTGATGTAGCTCTCCAGGACGGGCCTAATAAATAGTTTATAAAACTGTAAGGCCATTCTCTTGGGTAATCTACCACTGTGCCTTCACGGACTGCAAAATTGCACATCCAGAGTGAGCTGGCTGCTCACACAAAGCTGGCCACAGGCCGTGGGGCGGGAGGTTTTTTTGGGGTGGGGGGTGTGTATGTGTGCGTGCCTTCAAAAGAACCATCTGAACTTTCCTGTGAACATTTTAGAGGAGCAGTGGCGAGTGGAGTGTTGAGATCGCGTGTTTCATGAACGTTACTCAATCTCTGCTCCGATGTTGAGGCTGCTGGGAAGCTGCGGCTCAGAAGAGCTGTGGAAAACCCTCCCAAAGTGGGTTAAGCCTCTGTGATCGCAGCCTTTGCCAGAAAATCAAGAGAGAGCTGGGAGACAATGGAAAGACGGTGAATTGGACCTGCTGGCACCTCAGGGGAGAGGTGGTAAGAGATGATGGAGAGCGCAGCCCACTCACGCAGCAGGCGGAACCTGCAATTCCTTTCAGGTGCTGTCTCCAGGAGGACTGCAGGTGCTAGCTGTTCCCGGGGAAAGACAGGGTTTGTGCCCCTTAGGAATGCCTGGGCAGCACCCTGACAGCCAGGGGAACCAGGTGGGGGTGAAGATCACAGAGGCAATTGACGATCGCATGCTAGTGCAGAGGAGGCTCTGGGATCTGGACTGAATTCGGCTCAGCCTGACGTTAGCGAGTATCTGCACTAGGACAGCAACCATGCCAATAGCGCTACATGCACCATCTACCTCACTTAATGATTATGTATTATCACAATTTCACAGATGAGGAAGTAGCTGCAGAGAGGTTTACAGAATGAATAAAAAGACAAAAGGACAACAATAACAGAACCCGAAAACTTGCCTCACAGTGGTTCAGCTAGTAAGTGGCAGAGCCAGAATTTGAACCTGGGTTTTTGTCTGACCACACAGCCTCACACATTGAACTATTTGTGGCACGAGTAATGTTGGTGCCATATGCAAGCTAAGTAGGCAACTGTTTATGAGATGTGACTTTTAAAACTTGGGGAAACGCCCTTACCCAGAAATCCCCACTGCTCCAAATACCTGAACATTTCAGGCTGATGTCTGATATATACCTGTGGTTTGAGGATCTGAGACTTCTTAAAATTCAAGTATCCCTGGGAGAGATAACAACATAAACTGCTATTTATTTTTGAAACTCCACTCCTCTGGTCTCACCAGCACCAGGGCTTAAAGTAGTCACACTAATAGTCCAAACAATTCTTTCTCAAGCTCTGCATCCACCCACTCAGTGAGAATGGAAGCTCTTCTAAAAGCCCTTCCAGATAGTTCTGGGAGCTCAAGGCATGTTGCATATGAATCCGTGGAGTAGGCTTCTTGACTTCTTGGGGTTGTCTGTTGTTTCCTGCTTGCCTCCTTCTGTTGGCTGTGGTCACATCTCCTGGCACCCGCAATCCCGAACCAGCCACAGGTGCCCACCCAGGGGTGTCTGTGCTGGAGTCTGCAGCTGCCTCTGACAAAGCTAGGGAAGCCTGACACAGAGGGCAGCCCTATCTGCACTCAGGGAGCTGCGTTTGCTTCCTGTTTTGCACTTACATTACCTTCCTTCACACAGCATCCAGTAATCCCTGTAACTAATAAGATGCTAGACTCTTTCTTTCTGATGGTCTATAAGGGCAGTGTGAACTAGCTCTTTTAGTTTTTATTTGCTCATTTCTTGCAATCAAAATCACCCCAGGGCTTAGGTACAGGCCAGCAGGTGATCTGAGTCATAGGGACTGTTGTCTGTTGGGGTCACCTCTGTAATCCCGCATGCACTTGCTCCCTTTGAGCTCACTGTATCTCATGAGATACCTGACCCTCCAGGTCTCCAGAGGTGCCCAGATACACCTAAATGGGGGGTAAAAGCAGTGTAGCCGTGAAGGTAGAACTGTGAGAGCTGTAGTCAACAGGTTTCTTGAGTGCTCCTTGTGTGTCGGGCCCCGTTCTAGGAGCAGCCTTTGTCACTGTGGAACGAGTGGAGACACTGACAGCAGATTGTCTTAGTGGATTAGGAAGGGAAGGCTGTGGAAGCTGGAGTACTGGGAAAGAGGCTCTCTCTGGTTTTCTGGTGGTCACGTCTTCTTCCCAAGTGCCTCACACAACTCCAGAGTGACTGGTGGCCTGGTCAGAACAGCAGAGACAGCGAGTGGGTGGTAACCACCCAGAGCCTGTGAAGACTCAGCAGGGGAGAGTGTTATCAGCAGGCTTCTGTGGACCCTAGAATTTTGGAATGACCAAGGAAGAGGAAACAAGAATGTAATCTCTTGTCCAGGCTTATATGTTAACTAACGGTGTGACCTCAACCAGGTCAGTTCAGCATAGCTATCTCAGGCTCGCTTTCTTAAACTGTGAATAAAGAAGAGCACTACTGACCCTACTCTCTAAAATTGAACGGATGGTAAAAATATGTAAATAAATATCACCATTTAATATCAAATTAAATTGCCATCAAAATATAAAGGAGAACAAGCTTAGAACCATAAGTACTTGTCTAATCCCTCATGAAAGTTTCCTAAATCAGTGTCCATCATCCAAAACAAACACACACCTAGTATCGACCTAATCCACTATTGGTCATACCTTCATTTCAACAAAAGCAAACCACACCATCTAGGATAATTCTGCTCCTCATTATTTCGTATCTAAATTACTGCTATGGTGTCCTAGCCCGTTCCCAGTGCCTGCAATACATTTTCTACATGTCTGTTCTTTTTAAGAGTTCAACAAAAGCAGAGTGAGCCATGATGGGCCCAGCACTGTTAGGCCGAGTTGTGGGTTGTTATTTAGCTGAGTCTTCTAAGTTCAGGTCATCCAAAGGCTATTTTTGTCTTACCTTTTATCATCCCATTCAAAATTCTCAAGAGAAATAGCCTAAAGGGCCAAGGTCAGGCAAAGATACACTTCTAATTTCCATGAGTCTTTGGCCTAAACCCCAGTGCAGTCAGTCTCTTGTGAGCTAGCCTGATGGTCTAGAGCAGAGGTCTCACCCTGGCTGTTCATGAGAATCACCTGGGAGATTTGAAAAGTCAAAAATAAACAAACAAAAAATTCCCATGGGATTCTGATTTGGTTGATCTGGGGTGTAGCCTGTGCACCAGTACGTTTTAAAAGTTCTCAGATGATTTTAACGTGCTGCCAGGGTTGAGAACCACACAGGTAGGGGGATCCTTTTGCATAGGCTGTAGCCTAGTTCCAACCGCAAACAGTCTTTATTTCCTATCTCTCCCAGGCTGACAGCTGTCTGGACTCTCCCTCTTTTTTTTTTTTCAGGACTTGAGAGAAATAACCACTTTGGTAGAATGAATACTGTGGAACTTTAAGTCTGATAGCCTGTAGAATTTGCCCAATGCTTGGAAGCTGGTTGAGGCCTCATGACCCCAGTATGTCTTGTGGCAAGATAGTTCCCAGCAGGAATATTTCCAGAGAGTATAACCTCTCCAATATCTAGGAAGCAAGAGTCCAGAGAGAGAACAAGGATCTGGGCTAAAAGCCTGCCCAATGTCCTTTCAGAGATCTTCTTTTTCTGCCAACTTTAGCCTCTGGAAGATGAAGTTTAAAGAGAGAAGAATCCCTCATGGAGGTTCACATCATTAACCCTTTCACTACTACAGGGAGCGGCACTCCTATCACTGATGCCCAATAAATGCCTAGAATTTATCCAAGAATGGGAACTAAACTGGGAAAGATCATATAGCTTCCTTTCTCTGAAAGTCAGCCAGGACAGACGGACTGCAAGCCTGTCCTTAAGGAGACAGTAACTTAATGATGGAGGCCAGAAGCCAGTGGGATCCTCCCCCACCCCTGTGGCCTTTTATGCAGGATGCAGTCCAAATCCGGGAGCCAGACACAAGAGGCCCTTCAGGAGCTGACTGATGGTTTCTTTCTTCCCCAGTCTTCTCTCTGGCCGTCCCCCATACATACCTAGAGAGTTCTCTGCATGGCTATTTACTACTTGTGTTTCATGCTGATCCTCTGCCTTCTCCTCCTTTCCCTGTGGCCACCTCCAGCTGTCCTGCAAAGGTCCACCTCAGGGATCTCCTTCTCTGGAAATCCTTTCCTGGATCCACCAAACTGCCCAGAGTGCCTCCCCTGTGTTTCTGTAGCATACTCTGCACACCTCTTCCCTAGAAAATTTCACATCCAATTTTGTCCATTTATTTGTTGGTATTTTTTTTTGCTCAACATTCTGATGACAGAAACTGGTCAATGTCTACAGTTGTTCTGTCTGGTACTGTGGCCACTAGCAGCTCTTGAACCCTTGAAATGCGGCTGGTACACATGTTGAAATGACAATATTTTTAACATATTGAGTTAAATAAAATATGTTAAAATAATTTTAGTGTATCTTTTTCACTTTCTATAACGTGGCTACTAGAACATTTAAAATGACATTTGTGGCAAAATAATTATATATGTGGCTCTTACGATATTTCTATTGGATCGCTCTGGTCTATAGTATGAGATAAGGAGTCAGGTATTGCTATTCCCATTGTTTCTGTTTGTATCTTGTCTTCTTCCATCCTCATCCCCCAACGTCCTCTTCCAGGCAGTGAGTTGGAGGAATAGAACATTGCCCTCACCCTTTAGTCCTCATGGAGACACGTTACTTTTTGTGAATCTTCTAAAATTTCTCTGCACAGAGCCTACAGTAAAATATAATCATTAGCCACTATAGGGACATTTATAAATCTTTTTAAAATAACCAGGCAAATAAAGCTATGTTACTGAAAAGCGATGTCGTAAATGGATCAGATTTAAGTGGAAACAGTACTTTCTCCTCTCTAGCTGGCTCCCGTTAGCAGCTGAAACTGTTTCTCTACTGTGACCCTTCCTCTCCATTCTCACTGTCGTTGCCCCTTGCTTAATTCTGACACTATTCCAAATGAAGAATTATAATAGATCATAGCAACTAAAACATACCTGCGTGACAAGGATCCTGCGTGTATGAGTCTCCCAAGCCCTTCCACCCGCCAAGCCCTTATTCAAATTTATCCTCCAAACTACCTGCTGAGTGATATTTCTAAAGTCACTCTAACGTTGAAAAAGACTTCGGTGGCTCCTCATTACCCATGTCAGGGAACAGAATGCCCAGCTAAATTGGCATGCATAATCCTTCATGCCTTGGCCTATGTCTATTTCACTGCTTGTCCCTCTTCCCCACATGCCCTCTGCTCAGCCATGAACATCTCAATTGGACAAACACATCTTAGTTGACTTGTTTCTCTAATGTCAATCATACTCCTCTGTTTCCTGGATCCTCATCTGGAACTCTCTTCTTATTTCACTTCCTCATGAAGTTTCTCATTCCTCTTCGGAGAATTAATTACCCCACTATTGATGTTCTAATTTATTTGCTTGTGTATTTACTAGCACACTGAACTGTAAGTAACTATTGTTCTCCCCTCACTCTCCATGGACTCCAAGCTCTCCTAGACCAGGAACCTTCTCTATCAGCTTTCGTTTGGTGAGTGCCTGCTATGTGGCAGGCATTTTGCTCATAATATCTCATTTAAATCTTTAAACTGTTTTACTGGACCATAATATTATCCTTATTTTAGATATGATGAAACTGCAGCTCTAAGATTTTTGTCATTTCCCCAAATCACGACTAAAGCCACGATTTGAATCCAGGTGTGTTCTATTCTAAAGCCGTATGTCACCTTTCCTAAATCAAATTTATATCTTCTGTGCCTAGCACAATTTCTAGCACAGAGTAAATAGTAAATAAAATAATAGTTAAATGAATGAAGCCAGATTTCCAGTGTACCAGTGGCCCTTGAATGAAAGGAGGCCTGACTCTCTTCCTCCTTGTCTTAGCTCTGCCTCTCTTGTTCAACCTCTTTTCCTCCCTCTCACTGTCTCCTTGTTGCTAATCACATTGGCCATTTTTCTAGTTTGTTGTTTTTTGTTTATATTGCAAGCACTGTAACTGCTCCCCCCAGCCCTCAACGACATCTCCCAAACACCCCTTTTGCTTTCTGACATTTTCAGTGTCTGTTGCCAAGACCTGCTGTGATCCTTGTGACACATAGCTGTGTGTGTGAGCTTGAGACAGCCTGAAGGGCCTCTGACAAGACACGCCATCACTAAGCTGGTCAGGACGCCGGGGCGTAATGAGTTTGCCATTTGAAAGACCTGGATCACAGGGTATGTTTGGGTTCCTCCTCCCACTCCACTTCCCCCCGTCACCTGATGTAGATTGGCACAGACCAGGTTTTTCTCAGTGTTAGAACATAAAGACATGAAATATTCTTGGAACAGGAAAAGGCCACACAGCTCAATATATTGACCCCTTCTGTTAATATTTCCAGTGATTCTCCCTTTTGGCAAAAGAGTTTTGCTGATTACTGATGGCAGGAGTTGAAGGAGTGAGAAGGCTTTTTCAGATTCAACTTTTGGACATTAGAGGTTGAAGGGGTCTGTAAGAGTATTGGGCCCAACTCCTCACTTTAGAGATGAATAAAAGAAGCTCTACA
Organism: Ceratotherium simum simum; assembly: GCF_057802395.1. NCBI lineage: Eukaryota > Metazoa > Chordata > Mammalia > Perissodactyla > Rhinocerotidae > Ceratotherium > Ceratotherium simum. The sequence continues at coordinate 84,220,243 of NC_141906.1, read as the reverse complement.
AAGCTGGCAATATTTTCAAAGTCACACAGGTATTCAGAGCTGAGCTAGATCAGAAAATGGACATCCTAAGGCATGGGGCAGGATTCATAGCACTATCCCAAGCCACTGCCCGCAGCAAAATGAGCCTCATATACAGTGGGCTTATTCTCCCAACTTCTATTTTAGAATTTATCTGGGAGAGTTACCTTGAGGTCTGGGACTCAGCACTCTCCTTTGACCTATGCTAAAAGACAAAGTTATCTGGTCCCAAGAACAGCTGGAATGCTGGCTGTGGATGACGACCACATGAAATGCATCCACGGTTTTTCTCTCCATGCAGCACTTCCTCCATTCCCAGCTTTCTGCAAGGTACGTCTAGAGTCAGTAAGGGATAGAGTCTGCAGGATAGATCAGCCCACAGTGGACATTTTCGTGTTCAGACAATTGCTCTAGTGCCTCTGCAGAAATTCTTTAGCTGCCAGGCTGGGCTAATCTTCCCTGCTGGATCAGAACAATGCCCAAGATGTTTAGGGTAGTGAATGAAGTTTCCGTGGGGCAGCACCTGACCACTGTTCCTTCCTTGCTTTTGGTAAGAATGTCTCCCTTCTCACCAGTTGCCATTCTCGTTACTAGTTGATTCCCAATCACAAAGAAATATTTACCACTCTCTGCACCCATATCCCTGGAAAATATAATGGATCACAAAAGATCTAACAGGCCCCGTTATTTTCATGCAACTAGGGTAACAACTTATGCCAACAAACCAGTCTCCCATGTGCCCTGACATCCTTATCGCACCCCTCTCCCCATGTTGAAATAAGTATTAGTCACCTGCTAAATGCAAGATACGGAGAATGTAGTTATTCAAACATGGAACCTCAAACAACAGCTGGTCAACAGAGCAACTGTTAAGTGTTGTTCTAGAGATACACATAAATGTTAGGGGATCTAATTTTGTCTTGAATCTAGTGGGAGAGGGGAGTCAAGTTGACTTCCCTAATGAAATACTCTTCCAAAGCCAACTGGTAATTGGTATTTTAGCTAAGGTGACAGAATATCCGTTAGTTCCTTCAAATCACTTTCTCCCTTCCTACTGGTGAAGAATATTCAGATCAGTTCCTGCTCAACATTTTTTTTCTGCTGCAATATCAGATAATGTTTGTATTCTTAAATCACTGCCATGGGTATTTCTAACATTATACAAAGTTCTGACATGCTCTTTCTAGGGAGGGAAAAGATCAGGCTGGTAAAAAGAGGGAATTTATTTGCAAGGCTTAAGTAAATGGAAAGACACATGAAACATATAGAGTGGTTTCATATGTAAATGTAGGAGGGTGTAACTCTTTTGTCTGATGAACATAAAGCCCTCTAGAGCAAAGATGTGTCTTTCTTTACCTCCGATGCTTATACAGAATTCATCTGCTAAGGTTCAATAAGTATTTCTACCCTATCAGAGCCCACTTCTTCTGGTCTCTTCCTATTAGACCTGCTTTTGCTCAGGGGAATCGTTATTTTTATCTGGACTGAGGGATAGGGAGAGTGGCTGGAGGAGAGGGGCACAAATAATGCTCACATGATTATTTCCTCCAAAATAAACAACTAACTCATTGTGCACCAGTATTTACACAAATACCTTCAGCTTCTCTACTAAGTTTTGAAAGAAAATTAGATTTTAAAAAATCTGGGTTTCTTTTTTATTCTTCATCAGCAGAGTTGTTTTTCATTTCTTTGCTTGAGAAAAGGAAATAATTGAAATGGGGACAAATTTCATTTCTCTGCCTGCTGTGGAAAGACATTTTTCAGTAGTGAATGAGATTGAAGTGATATATGGCCAGACTGGCAGAGGCACCCGCAGAAAGCAGCTGAAGCCAGAGCTGGGAATGGGGACAAGTGTAGTGAGCGAGAGGCCTCTGACTGAACACTGCCCCAGGAGTCAGCCTTCGCTCTGGGCAACGGCAGCTTCAGGGAAGAGCTCTGGCAAGGAGGAACAAGTAGCGAGTTTGTAGGACCAGAGCCCGATTATCCTCCGGCTCTTTAGCCAGACAACTGCTTATCAGGAGCCCTCAGACTGGAAGACAGGAAATTAATGCCGGATTGTAGGGCCGTTTATGCTAAGCTGCCCATGGTTGCTCCGGAGAACTCATAAGCACTGAGCTCTAGCCACATTACTGTGCTTGCAGAGAGCGGCACCAGGCATTTTGGAGCAAGAATTTAGACCTGAAAAAGAAGTGACCTTTTCCTAGTGGGTCAGAACATTGGGTATTATTTAGCCATAACATGATGCCAACTTTAGGCATGGAGAAATTCCTGACATGTAAAATTCTCTGTGTGAATAGATTTAAGGAAGGAGACTGTTATTGACTTATTTATCATCAAATGACTGGAGGCCCAGGTTGGGAAGTGCTAAGATTGTAGCTTCAGTTCCCCCATCAACCCTGGGCTACCAGTGGTACAGTCGGGAGAACAAGACCTTGAATGCGTGAAATCACCCAGGGTCATGCACCAGCACTCTAATTCAGTGGGTGAATGCATAGGCTTTGGAGTAGAACAGACTTGGGGTTTAATTACTGATCTGCTGTTGACTAGGCGAGTGAAAGTGAGAAAGCTACTTAAAGGCTGTATGCCTCAGTTTTCTCATCTGTAAAATGAAGATAGACTTCAGGGAATTTCTGAGTGTTGAATTCAGGACGGTAGAGTTAACATACGCCTTTATTCCTCACCACTAAATTTGGAGTCAATCAAGTAGAGGATTGACAGATTTTTTAAGAAACAAAAAGATTAGGTTTATTGCTATTAGTGTTGAATTAGAGAATATAGCTTAGATCTACAGCTAAAACTGGGCTTCCTAATAACCTCAGAAGGAAACTCACACATCAGAGGAGACACTGCAGTCTCCTCTCTCAGTCCTCTCGTGGGAACATAAGGAGAGGGGAGTGTGAGTTCAAGCTGACAGTGAGAAAGGTGAATCAACTAGCTACCAGTCCCCGATATGCAGAATATTAGTATTGTATCGATATTGCTTTTCACCCTTGTGTATCTCTAAAGGAATGGATTCATTAAACACTTTTATTTTTTCTTTAAGGAAAAGCTAAATAAAAAAATAACAACAACAAAAAGCTAGTCATTGCACATTTTCTTCATTTCCCACTGTCTTTGTGTTGGTTTTCATAGAGAGCTGAAGGCAGAACTTGATACCCAGAGTTTCAGTCTCTTCAGTCATGGAATTTTGGTGCTTTCCATGCCAAGAGACGGAAGTCTGATATTTAAGCAGGCTTAAAAGAGCTAGTCGTAGTGGAGGCAGGATCTACACCACCGTGGGACAATGGATATTAAGGCCAAGATGTTCTAGGCTTATTCTCAGGGTTCCAGGGCCCATAGAATCACACTCATAGAACCACAGAGTTTAAAATGGCTGCTGTGGCGTTCCAGAAATGACCTTAAACCTGGAGTCAGGATACCTGCTTAAATCCCACCTCCACCATGAACTAGCTAAGTAAACTTAAACAATTAGTTACTTCATCTCTCTTAATCTCATTTTCCCCACCTGTAAAATGAGGACAATAATACCCATGCTACAGGGTTCTTGGCAGGACCAAATAAGGTAATTATATTGAAGGTCTTGGCAATATTAGGTGTTCAGATGCATATATGCTGGATCTAGAAGGAATACATATAGCAAGAAATCATACAATTTGCTCCCTAATCGGTGCACTCTCCCTTCCCCCAGAGCTGCTGGCCCCACACAACTTGAAGGAGAGAGAATTGGGGGCAATATGACACAGGTAATTTTCCAAGCTCATATGGCTAGACAGCAACATTTATGTTGCAGTATCTTTTTTGCATAGTAATATAACTTCATCTAGAAATGACCCAAATGTCTAAACCAATACAAAAATTAATGACTATATAAAAGATTTATTTTCTCTTTTTATATCAGAAAAAATGACATTTTAGTCGCTATAAATTGTATGACTATCAACTCATGTTGATCGATTAGCACACTATATTTTTTATAGAAAAAACAAACTATTAAGAAAACAAGGACTTTTGAACAGGGAAACAAATTGATTGCATCCTTTCCAGCCTGGTTAGGCAGTTGGTAGTGGATTAAAGGAGATGACTGGACCTGACAAGCATTTGAAGGTGAAATGTTGGTCAAGGATAGAGAGGAGCTGAGGGTGAATAAGTATTTGAGTCTGTGTGGCTTGGTCTAGGGAGGGAGAAAGGGTTCTGGAGCATATTACAATGAACAAAATTAAGGATGTCAGGAAACAGAATTTGTGGTTAAAGTAAAGGAGTAGACGAATTTAAAACGCCTATAGGACATTTATAGAAAGATAGAGATAGATAGACAGACAGATAGATAGAGATATATAAACAATTGGAAATATGTCTGAAACTTGAGAGAGTTGGAAGTCTTCTGCACCCAAGGAAACAAGTGAAGCCATTGAAATGAATGGGGTCATTCAAAGATCTTGGGTAATAGCTAAAATTACTAGATGAGGGAGGAGATGGATAAGAGAGTGACCTGTAAGAGAAACTAAAAAAAATAAACTAGGTGTTATAATGGTCTTGGTATCATGGAGAAGAGCATTTCAAGGAGAAAGGGATGATTGATTGTGTCAGACACTGTAGAGATTGAGAAAAATGAAGAGTAAGAAAAGGTCTCTAAATTTGATAATTAGGAAGTCATCATGGCTTTAGAATATTTTCACATGCCAGTGTGCTAGGGACTAGGGAGTAGATGGATATGAGGATAAAGGCATTAATACTCTTTAAGAAGACAGGTAAACAATGAAGGAAAAAGAGAGCCTCTGGAGTTTTTCATTTGTTTCTTCTTTCTTTGTAAAGAAAAACTTAGACTCGAGCATATTCACAGGTAGAAGTAAAGAAATGAAAGAGATTGAAGATCTACAAGTGGGAAAGAACCAAGATCCTGAAGGATCTGGAAGGATGGGCCAGGAGCAAGGGAGGAATGGAGGAGGGGCAAAGGGGAGCAGAAATGAAGAGAGTTCTCCTCAAATGAATTCATTCTTGGTAGTAAGAAGTGGGGTCATCTCTGAGAGGGAAGGATAGATGAAGGGTGAGGTTTGCAACCACCAGGAGGGGAATGCAGTATGAAGTTCCCGAGAACAGTAAAGGAACGCAAGCAGTGAGAGCTCAGCTGATGCTGGAAACACAGTGAACATTTCTATTCATTAATTCTTGTCTTATTTCACTCTTCTTTTTATTTTATTTGTATGACATGTTAGACTTGCCAAGGTCAGAATTTGTTTTTCAGTGTTGCACTTTGGGATGTATAAGGAGCCACTTATATTTTATTAATAAGTATGCTTCTAATTATATTGACATTTCTGGATGAGTTTTCTAATGTAATAATTGTCATTCATAAAACATTTGCTTGTAAGAGAGAGATATATTTTTGATTCCATGATTTGTATTTTTCCAGAAACTGTTTCTGATTTTTAGAGTGTCATTCCTTATAGTGAATCTTGGAATTAATCTTACCTTCGAGACTTTGCCGCTATTCATTCTCTAATCTCCCTCTTCTTTTTTTGTTTTCTATATGATCATCCTTTAGTGGGGATGTGGACAACCTAAACATGTCAGGAATGAAAAAATATGCCCTAGGGATAAAAAGGATAGTAGTTTGGGTAGTTTAATGACATGGATGTCAAGGAAGGAGATGACAGCAGAGTCAACAATTATTCATACAGTTGCCTTCTTTCTTTCATCAACAAATGTCTAGTAAACACCTATTTGCTGGGCACTTTGCTTGGTGCAAGGAATATTTGGTAAATAAACAGATCTTCAGCTCCCAACCCCTTAGTGTCCAGCAGAGAGGAGGACTATTTCCAACTGTGGTATGTTAATTTCAAATTGTCATTCTCCTGGTGGGGGCTGGAGCTCATATCCGTGTTTGTGGAGGCAAAGGAAGATGGATAGTGCTAACACTCATAAGGTCAGTGGTTTCTAAATGCTGATCCATGAACTGATGCTGGTCCATGATGAAGCCCTGAGCCTGTGAAGGAATGACATATAAGGAGATCAAAGTCAGTGGAAGGTCACCAACATCTTATCATGTCAAAAACTATCCTTCGAACTGAGACTATATTCCCTCTGTCTTTGTGAAATAAAAATACTCCTTTTATTTTTAAGGATTAATGATGAGAGATAATAGACACTTATCTGGCAAAAGAAAAGATTTGCTACCTAATTTCTGGGGTTATTTTCTTTTAAATTTTACTGGTCTATAAAACTCAAAAGTCTGGGAATTTCTGTTCAAAATGATCTAGGTAATGCAAGAAATACTTACTTTTTGAGAAAAAAAGAATGTCTCACTTGGCAAAATCCAGGGCAGCTACTGACAATGGATACAATTTTGCCGGTATTTATCCAGCCTTATCCAGCCAATACTTATCCACTTCATTTTGCCAGGAGAGAGTGTGGATTCTGCCAAGCAACTCACAGAAAGCTGAAGAGTACGTCGTCAGTAAGTCAACTTAATTAATTGCTAATTGTGGCCCAACCTAGAAATGTTCTTGAGGGCGTCTAAAATCATAGCTGCCTCTCTGACCCTAAGGGCAGGAAGTTTGAAAGACAAAATCTAAGTGTCCCAAGGCAAATTAAAATAAATGACACCCAGAGTTTCTGAGAAGGAGACAGTCTCAAGCTTTCAGCTGAATTGTTTTCTCTTTATCTCTCTGGTTCTTTGTGAAAATTCCAAGAGAAAACTGAACGTTGGGGTTAAACTGAACTAATTAATTTTCTTTAAAAGCTTTCTGACTCAGTATGGAGTGGCCTTGTGGGGTCACTGTCAGCAGGACTCTAAGCCTCTGGAAGCTGGGGGCTCATCGTGTTAATCAGGCACCCTCCCCAAACCTATTCTTTCAATACTGGATTAGTGTCTTCGGGCCACCATAATAAAGTGCCACAAACCGGGGGCCTAAAACCACCCACTTTTACTGTCTCACAGTTCTGGAGGTATTGGCGGGGCCATGCTGCCTCTGAAACCTATGCGGGGGTTCTTTTCTTACCTCTTCCTAGTTTCTGGAGTTTTATCGAAAATTCTAGGTGTTCCTTGGCTTGTGGGAGCAGTGCTTCAGTTTCTGCCTCCATTGTCACATGGCCTTCTTCCCTCATGTGACTCTGTGTCTGTGTCTCTTTTCCTCTTCTTGTAAGGGCACCGGGCATATTGGATTAAAAACCCACTGTGCTCCAATATGTCTTAACTATTATATCTGCCATGACCCTCTAGCCAAAGAAGGTCGCATTCTGAGGTACTGGGCTTAGGACTTCAACATATCTTTTTGGAGGACACAATTCAACCCATAAAAAGTGCTCAGTTATGAACATATGAATATATGATTCTTAAAACCACCACCAGTTAGGACTTTGGTGCGGGCATGACAGGTAGTGAACAGAGAAGTGTGTGCTCTCCTTAGCACTGAATGTAGATATGAGTGTGTGTGTGTAAATATATTTTTAAATATTTGTATATCACATTGTATAATAGTTAAAATTATATTAAAAATTTCAGTGTGTGCTTTTGAAAGAGCTAACACATGGATTTTGAAGTAGTACTCACTGAACTTGCACATATTGTAGCTCTTACTCAGGTCTTACAATTTCTCACACTTGTGAGATTTTTCCTTATTGAAAGACTCCATTTATATTGGGGGAAATCAGCTTGCAATGGGACCATTTCCTCCTAAAACAATCAAGTGTTCCTGAGGCTGAGAAGGTCTCCAGATAGGTAAGCGGTTCTTTTGCAGGAAACAGGGCTCATTCTCCCTGCAGAAGGAAGAAGACCATTTTTCTTTGGCTTCTGGCTCTGTGGCTCCCTTGAGGGATAATTTAAAGCCCAAGAAGAATTTTTACTGATTAATTTTAAAAAACAAGTTTCTGCAAAATAAACCTTCTGTCTCCCGAACTCCAATTCTGCAAGAGAAAGAACATAAGGTCCTCACCTTATTACAATCTTGACCTTTCATGAAGAGGCGTAATGAGACGGAGGAAACGTGTTGAGGGACGTGGGGGCAGCTCTCAGCTCCTCAGGATGCTGCAGGACTCGAGAGGGGGGTTTGGTTGGGGAGCTGATCGTCAGGCTCCAGCCTCTTGTGCTCGCTCTGGGTGGCACGCTTGCTCACACATATACGGCACTTCCCACGTCCTCCCAGAGCTCAGAAACCTGTTACTCTTTCCAGTTTGCTCACAGGGCGCTTTCTTCCCGTTTAACTCCCACCCATTCTTCTTGTTTTTTTAGGTGCCTGAGAGAAGGTGCTGATTTGTGTCTGCTCTTTGACTCCAGCTAGAGTAAAATACATAGAATGGTCATGCATATCAACAAGCTTTTAATTTCCTTGCATGGTGACACCCACTTCTGGTGGTTTGCTGCTGTCTCCTCCTCTGCCCAGCCCTCCTTGAAACCCTTGGCAGCCTTCTGAGAGTAAATGCAGAGCTCTTTAATGATCTAAACCCAGCAAGAAGTCACTATCTCAGCAGCATGCCGAGTGTTCTAGACTGTCATCTTATTAAGACCCAAGGGAAATTTTGATTTAAAGGAAAGCCCTTAATTTTCCAACAAGGGGTAGAAGTGATAACATTTCTTCCACCCCCTGCTGACTCACCACTTTATAGAAACTTGGCTTCACCATGTCCTGCTCATTCTTTTGTGCTTGGATATCTTGTCAAAGGCTTTCACGAAGTGATGTTCTTTAACAAGAAATACATTGAAGCTGTGGAAGGGAACAAACTGGTGTATCTTTGTGAGACTGGTAAAATTAAAAAAAAATGTGCCTCAGCATGTGATTGTGCATGTTCAGCCAGAGCTCCCCTGCCACCCCCCAAGCCACTCTAGCCCCTCTCCTCCCTTTCTCTTGCCTCACACACTGCGCTGGAGAATCGCATTGCTGGGCTGAGAGAGAATGGTCATGCCTTTCACGTGACCACAGAGGACAGGCTGGATCAGAAACACGAATACAATTCCATGACAAGGAATACTGTTTAGAAGTAATGTTCTGTACGCGGAAAATCCACATCCTGATGTATGCCCCATAAATATAATGCTTTGTGTTTCTGGTTGCACATATTTTATTTAGCCAGTAATCCTATACAACACTGCCTGATAATAAATAACTGCAATTTGCATGATGTTCTGGGCTGTTAGATTTTTTTCTTGCTGTTCTACTAGCAAATTGCATTTATCTTTCAGTCTTTTTTTTCTGTTCAAATACCCTACAACTGCTTAAATATAGACCACTTCAACTTGCCATTTATCACTAATCCTAAATATCCCAGCAAGCAGTAGAAGAGCTAAGAGACAGGAGCCTCTAATAAGAGGCTAGTCCAAGGATGGGGTTCTGTTGTAATGCAGATGATGACTAGATATGAAGCACTCCCTTCCCCCAAGGAATGGTCCCTGGGGTCAGAAAACTTGTATCCAGATGAACACCTATAGTGGTGAGCACAGATGGGGACGTGGGTGGGTGTCCAACCCAAACCTGTTGCATTATTTTACTTGTTTGCCTCTCTTGGTTTGCCTGAGCAACTTAGGAACAGGGACTGTATGTTTTCATCTTTATAACCTTTGCATTTAGCATACTGCCTGGTGCGTAACGAGTGCTCACTTAATTTTGTAGAAAAATCAGTGCACAAATGAATGAATGAGAAAGTCATTCTGGATTCAGTACAGCATATCTGTGCATAATTAACTCAGGTATAAGTTACAATTCTGGTCGCAATTTTATACTTGTACTAATTTCTGGAGCTTTACCGTAGAGTGATAACATTGCATAGGGGTAAGAACATGAGTTTCAGCAGTTACAGTTTCTAAACTTCAGGATCTTCCTCTGTAAAATGGGAGCAACAATGCTAGCTCTTTCATAGTGTTGTGTGTGTTCAGTAAAACAATGCATGTAAAGTATTTGGCATAGTGCCACATCGATAGTACGAGCTGCTTCAGTGCAAGCTAATTGGTTTCATGATTATTATCGATGGCTATGATGATATCCTCTCTTCCTGCCATTTAATCTACTACAATTTTTGGTCCCTAATATGTTTAGGGACCATCTACCTTCATGTTTTTCGTTTGGATTCAGGCAACATCTATCAATGTCAGGGAAAGAACTGGGTTGTGAGAACTGGAGAGACTGCTGTGTGTGTGTGTGTGTGTGTGTGTGTGTGCGCGCATGTGTGTGTGTTATTCCTTAAAATCTTAAAAATGGCTTACTTTGTGCTACTTATTAGGTGATTACTCTGTGCTAGGCTCTGGGATAGTAAGATACGTTATATGTATACGTTATCCTCTTTAATCTGTAAAAATACTTTGAGGTAGGTATTATCATCCCCTTATCTTATAGGTTAGAAAATTTAGGCACAGGAAGCATATCTAACTCATTTAGAGTCTTACATCAAGAAAGTAGTGAATTCAGGCATTCCTGGATGCCAAGTCTATTCTTTTCCTACCGCGTTAGATCTGTGTGCCTTTCCTCATCAGCCTCAGGGCAAATGCCGCATTGGCGCATCTACTTCAAGATGCAGTTCAGAATCATACACAGATCTTTACTGGGACACAGCAAACCTGATCCGTAGTCAACCACTTCCTCAGGCTAAATTTTCTGGTAATCCCTCTGGGCCTCCTATGCTTTCTTTGTAAAGCTGGTAGCGCAATGACTCTGTGTCAGGTGGACTCGGGTTGTCCTTACACCACCTCACACCTGTGACTCCAGACTTGGAATGGGTCACACCTGTGGCAAGAAGATTAGGATAAACACGACCCATTTAATTGGAGGGACATTTTCTCTTTCCTTTTCCCGGCCATCTGAGACTCTCTGGGCCCCTGCATTGTTTAAATATAAACCACTGAACCAGCTGTTTATAGTGTTTTCAATTTCTCAGCCAGTGAAACTCCATATTGACTTAAACAAGAAATCTTTATGGGAATGCACACGTCTGAAAGAATAAACAGATATCTGAATATCTATTTTAAATGGAAGCCAAAAATATGTCATTGATACTTAGTATTTCTCTCCTAAAATGTTGCCTGCAATAGGTCTCCAGGAATCAGAGAAATAAAGAATTTCAGACCTGGAGGAGACCTGAGAGTTCATTTGTCTAGCCCTCTCCTTTTCCAGATGAGCAAAGAGGTTCTCTTCCTTTCCCCAACCGTGTAATATTTTTAAGTTCTCTGGTGGCATAATTTCCCTTCTAGCTAATACTCGTGGTGTGAGACCACATGGAGAAAGCATTGAGAATATTATACATTCACAGTATGCCAAATGGGTCTAAGAGAATAGGCTTGCTCTCTATTTTCTTTCAATCAGTCAATCAATCCAACAAAAAAACCCTCCAAAATAAAACCTGAAATTAAACACAAAAATTAACAGAGTAACAAGTAGTCTGTTAGTGTCTTTCCTGTAATTCTTAGCACCTCTAAATTGAAGGGACCATGGACTAAGATGTGAGAATTAGATTCAATGTCTGCATTCAGGAACTCTCAACTATCATCTTTTATTTGAGCTTTCCTGTATTTTTACATTATACCTTATAGTTATCTGGCTACGAAAATAAAATGTATAAAATCACACCTCTTGGAGGTATTTTCCTTTATTCATTTCTTTCATTATCATGAAGCACTTTCCTGCAGGGGCACTAAGGCTGGCCCAGACCCTTGTACAATGCTCTCTTCTGTGGTAAATGACAGGATATTCTTCTTGCTCTTACAGAAAGATAATCTTATCAACAATGCCTCCCTCGTTGGAGAGATGGTTTGCTGCTCTTAGTGCATATTAACAATATTGTCCACTCTAACGTGGAATTCAGCCCTTGTGTGCTCCTTTGTTTAGCCTGTTAATGCCAGTTTTTGCCATTGCCTAAAATGGGTAGCAGGTGGGTTTAAATGAAATTCACAGTGTTCTTCATTCTTTTCTTTTTTAACCATCATTAAAAAAAAAAAAAAAGGGTAGTAAAGAGAACCCAGTCCACCAGTCCATAGCAACATGAAAATCTGGAATGGCTGTTGGGAAATGGAACGCCAGCATATCAGAGAGCAAGAAGGCCACGGAATCCTCAGACCAGGTGTCCTGTCTTCCTGAGATTGCCCTGAGAGTCTCTGAGGAGAGCCCCTCCTCCCTGTTGAGAGCCGCATACAACAGCTCTCTGCAAAATCCGTGTCCCAGTTGTCCTTTTTCCACCTCCAGGGAATTTCCAGTTCAAGATTTGACAAACTCCCCTGTTTTGTGGTGTCACTGAAAATGTCATGTGCATGGAGTGTGTATAGGGCAGAGATGTCTTTCTTCCCAGATAAGTGGACCATCACTCTTAGACATAAAGAGGGTTTCCAAACTAAGAGCCCATCGGTCTTTATTGGGCGTCAGGCTTGCATCTGAGCGTATAGACCTCACTGTCTCTATGAAGGGGCACGGCAGTGTTGGCTCCAAGGCCACCAGCTGTCCTGGAGCACAGACTGAGAGGTGCCGTTTACACAGACTACAGTGTAAATGGTGCCCTCTAGATTGTGCCAAAATACAGTACTAGTTGGTTCTGCATTTTGCATTGAATGCAAGCCACTGGGACCAACATTTTCTCCTATGAGGTCTACACAGCATGAGCAAAACCTACCTTTAGAGAAATGCATGCATTACTTAACAGTTTCATTTCATTCCATGTTGTAGGAGAAATTATCTACCCATATCATACTCAAAGCTCTTCTATCTCTATTCATACTTAGTTATTATATTCGGAATCTACAAATTCTCTTTTATAAAGATGGTGAATTAAACCTGCTCAATACTAATTATAGTTTTGGAAACACAGTTTTTAATATATAGGTTACCTAAAAATTGTTAATCCATGGTTTTGCACTTTTTCCTGTCAATCTGTAATTAAATCATATGAAAACATAGTGATTTTACATCATTATAATAAAGGTGTATTCTGATATTTCTGATGACTGTGACTCCTCACATTTGTTATTTAATTGTTGTACATTTTACTATCAGCTCATATGGTTTATCTAAATTAATTGTGAACTTTAATATACTTGGATCTATAAAGGAAATCAGCTGTCTGCTCCTTAAAGAAAGCTCAAAAAGCTGAATAGACCAATTTTATACTAGCAACCTAATAATCTCTTATAGTTAGGAACAAAATCTGAATGTTTAGAGAAATGACCCTTTCAGTTTATAAGAGCTTCTAAATTGTGACACTATTCTATCAGTTGAGTGGGAAGAGGAGTGTTTTATTCAACTGTTTAGTGATTGTATTTCTAAATTAATTTCAAGACTGCAAAGTCAGTGGGATATAAGCAGTTCCCTTAAATATGGTTTGAAAATCCAGGGCTCACAACTCTGGCCTAGAGAGATTGCTGGAAATCCTTGGCTGGGCTAGAAAAGAGAGACAGGAGGGGACATAATCAAGGGAAATGCTAGGGGATTCATTATCACATCAATGGGTGGAGAAGCTGCAGATCATACAAAAGGAAATATATCAATTGGATGGACTAGAAAGGGAGATAAAAATTAAAAAGCAGAAAACAGTCACATTCTACCATGAATCAGGGCAAAAAATATTTGACAAAATCTTGTTATAATCAGTATAAAAATAAATGATAAAGATTTCTATTTGTTGAGTGTCTGTTATAATACAGATAAATTAAGAACTTTATTACATATCTCGTTTAATCTTTACATTATGTATGCAAAGAAGATTTTATTGTCTCCATTTTATAGGTAAGAAAACTGAGGCTTAGAGTGTTTAGAAAACTCACTCAGGAGCACACAGCAAGAAAGTGGTCGAGACAGGATATGGAATCTGTTTTTATATACCATTGATGAAAATTATTGAGGCTCAAGTCTGTAATATAATATTAATCTGTTCACCTCTATAGCAGTGCTAAGAGTAGGGCTCAGAGGACTTGGTTCAGATCACACTGCTAGTAAATTGTAAAGCTGGGATAGGAGCCAAGGTCATTTTAATTCTAAAACTTATGCTCTTTCCAGCACATCACATTCCACTGACTACAAAGTCCTTTCTGTTATACTAAACAGCCTCTCTAGGGAAACTAACAATTATTTATCTGCCCAAAGTGCAGAATCGTAGTTCTGCCTTTAAGACAAACAACATAGTAGATGCATCTTGAAAGTCTTTATCTGTCCAAAGATTGACAAGTAAGTCTCTGAATTGGAATTTAAAAGGGGGCTCTCCATTTAGACATCTTGTCTGCCCTGAAACCTGGGGTAGCTCTCCAGCGTGAAAGAATCTATCGGAATGGGACTCTAATCTAAAGCAACAGCACACGCCATGGCGTTAACCATAATGTTCTGGTTTGGAACTTTCAAGTTTGCTAGTTCTAGTCTTACTTTACACTCAGCACTTTCTGATTCCCTTAGACTGAGTGTAGGTGTCTTACCCACTAAACTGAAACCTTCCTTAAGGTGAGGAGTGTGTCTCCAGTTAGTCATTCAATACATATTTACTGAGACCCTGACATGTGCCGGGTATTGTTCTAAATCCTGAGGATGAACTGTTGAGCCAAACAGACACATGTTCCTGCTTGCACGTTTTAGTGTGAGACGCCAGTGGGCAAGGACAACAAGATGTGTGACAAAGATGGTGATGGGAAAGAACAATATACTGTGGGAGCACATATAATCCAGGTTTAGAGGTCAGGGGGAGATTCTTGAGGGAACACCTAAGAGAAGCCAAAAAGGATAGGCCGAGGGCAGTCATGAGAAGTTGAGGGTTATGGAGGTTGGTGAGGGATCACGGTGGAAGGAACAGTATGCTTGAAGGAGTGGAAATGAGGAAGAGAATGGGGTGTTCAAATAATTGAAAGCTCAGTCCAGACGGATCCATGTGTGCATGGGGTCAGGGAGGAGTTAAAGGAGGGGAGCACCAGGAGCCAACTAGGGACCCCCCCAAGTATGTGGGGCTTGCATAGAGTAAAGACTCATATATTCATTTGTATGTTTGTTTTGTTGGTTTGTTTGGTTTTAAAGGCTTGGCATTGGTTACTCCAATTTGGGATTTGATGTCTATTTTCTTGGCTTTTTTTTTTCTAATGCTGCTGTCAAATCGCTATTTTGATCCTTGGCCAGGTTGCCTCATTTTGCTCCACTCTCTACCCATTTTGTAAATGGAGGTCTATTAATACTTTACTCACAGTGAAGTTGTTGGGATTAATTATCTGATGCCTGCAAAGCCAAGTGAGACGATTGGCTAAGATATATGCCACAGAGTCTCATTGCTTCTCAAAAGCCCTGATTGCTTCCGGCACATTTTCCCCCTTCTGTTTTTGTGGGACTGCAGCAGCAATTTATCCTAGTGTCTGTTTTCTCAGAGTCTCTTACGAATCATCTGACACCCAGGAGGAGCACTGGCAGCATCTCTGATATTCAGCCTGATTCCTTCACACAGAGCTTCACCCACAGACTGTGGGAGGGACGCTGATCCAATCCCACCGTGAGGGGAACACAGCCCCACGTTTGAAGTCTTGTGTAAGAACAGAATCAACTTCCCTACTCTCCAGCCTGGCTTCCGTGTCTTGTTTCAGAGTAATCAAATCCTGCTTTTTCTTGCTCTCTGGGTTATTACATCCTTCAATACTTGTCAGAAACAATTAATGGTGAGTTTTTTCCTCTACCTGTTTTCAGAAGAGAAATTAATAATAAATATTCAGACCTTTCTCCTGATGTTGCATTTTCTAGAAAGACAGAAAACAGAAAGTGGCAGCATCAGAGATAGAAAATGTCTATCTGACTTTCAAGACACATTTCACTCAGTGGTGAAGGATGGGAAATGCCAATGCAAATGAAAGAGAGATCAGATGCTTAAGGAATCGGGCTGAAAAGAAAAAAGCATCTTTTCCTGCACTTAAGGCCCATCCCCTCTCTCTCCACTCCTCTCTACTGGCTAGTCACAGAATTTCACTGTGTTCTTCATCTCTTCCAGAAAGTCCTCTTGAGTCATATCATTCAACTCTCACTCTCCACTCCCACAGTGTGCATGGTTTACTGTGGCTGGGACACAAAGAATAGACGTGGGCTCAAACCTCAGATCTCTTGATGATTCTCTATAGGACCCTGGGCAGTTTAGAATCTCTGAGCTTTACTTCACTCCTATGTCAAATGAAGATAAGAGCACTAAAATACGAAGGTGATAGAAGAATCTTACCATACAATTAAGTCAAAGGGTCTGTTACATGCAGCAAATATTAGGATCCTACCCCCTTGAAGCATTTAGTTTACTTAATGTTTTATGCACTATTTATAATTATGATATATTGATGATAGTTGTATAGCCGTGTACATTTTTATAAAGAGCCATTGCATGCATTTTTTTCTGTTGGTTTGCAAAAATAACCCTGTGAATTACGTAAAGAAGGCTTTGTTATCATCTTGACTTTAAAGTTGAGGAATCTGAGGCTCACACTAGTTTCTAAGTGCCCTCATACGTTTGCCATATGTGCTTTAGTTTATGGTTAACTCTAGGTGTTAGTTCACCCCCCCAGTGCCCAGGGGTTGGGTATGCAGTGACCACGTGGGACTTCTTGGTAAGCTCAGACAAGGAACAGGAGAACATCCTCCATTCCAGGATTCCATGTGTCTGTATTGGGTGCACGGGGATAGATGGAAGTTCTCAGGCTAGCCTCACTTATAAGACAGAGCAAACCCTTCTAGATACTTCCCTCTTGAGAATTCACTAAGAATGGCTTTGATTGTGTTTGTCAGCTTATAAAGTCTAGGAGATGAGAACATGCTTTTGTTCTTGAAAGGGTAGTACCCTGCCCCGCATGTAATAATTTGCAGAATGGTGTTTCTGTCACTTGGAAGCAGTCACGTTTCTTTAGCATCAGTGCTTAACTTGGGGATTCTTTTCTTTCAGGTATTAATTTGCCACGATCTTTACCTTTATGCTCATTACTTTCATTTCTCTACTTACCATTTCCTCCATCTTCCATTCTCAACAATGCAGATGGTGGATTTTCCTTCTATTTTCAATATCAAAATATTAATTTTCAGTGGAATTTTTTATTGTTGTTGTTTTCCAGGGTCTAGGAAGGAAAACAAGATAAAACAGTATCTCTTCTCCGTCTGTTTTAAACATGATATTGGGAGTCTTGAGGGCAGCCTGTATAATGGAATTACTGCCCTGTCCTCTTCAACTGAATCTTGTACAACTTTTACAAAATGACTCCAAATGCAGCTTGGAAAGCACCAAGTCTAAAATATATGTCAGCTTTCTGTATCTGTGTGAGAAATAAAGGGAAATTTGTGCTTTTATGTATTTCTTGTTTCTGATTTCTCTTCCTGGGTAGATCTTTCTCTTGTACCTCAGGAAGATGGAAATGCCCATATTTTGTCACCAAGCCCTGTCCTTAGCTAGTTGTCCATTAGCAATGGGAACCTCACAGGTGATTAAGTAGCACCTGCCGCACCCCCTCACAAAAAAAGTGATGATCCAGTGCAGAAGCAACTTCTGGAGTGTCAGTACTTTATGTAAGTTGTTTAATTTAATCCCTACAAAAGCCTCTGTAAATGAGGTGATATTACCTCCTATCATCTACATTTTAAAGAAGAAGATGAGGCTCAAAGAAATGAAGTAATTTGTGTGGGGTGACCTATGTCGTAAGTTTCTGAGCTAAGATCCAGCAATGTCCCCTTCATTTCAGATTCCATGAATTTTCTACTACATGACACATATCTAATTGGATTCTTCGTTTGGGGGTAGCTTTAAATTGGGCATCCTCTCTTTTATTCCTAGAAGTCTCAGGGTATCCTCCCCAGTTCTCTCTCAAGGCGTTTCTCCTAGATATCATTGTTCTAAGGATGCTCAATTGGCATAGGAAATCTACAAGCCACTTTCTGCCTCTAGACTCTCTCATTTGAGGCAAATTGTCCTATAAGCCTCCAATGTTCTTCTCACAGACTTCATAGTCAGCGTCCCCTGGCTGGAATGACCCTCTGCTACTCTACAGTCAGGATATCCTGATATAATCCTCAGCTAGAAGGACATCGAGGAAGCATGCAGGTAAGAAAGGGATAGGAATCCCCAGAAGATTGTTAAAAATAGTCAAAGAGTTGATGAATGAGGCAGCACCTGCAGTGTAAGGGCTTCCAGGTATAAATCCTTGTCCACTCACTTACCAGCTGTGTGATTTTAGGCACAATGACTTAACTCACAGAGCCTCAGTTCTCTCCTCTGTAGAATGGATCTAATATCTGCTTTTCCATGCCGTGATGAGAGTCAAAGGAGCCTGTGAGATGGTAAATGTTAGGCCCTGATATCTCCATCTTCTCCCTTCCTCTTTTTCCCTATACTAGAAAAGACTTCATGCTCTGCAAACTATTCGAGAATGATTGCTAGAACTTACTGAATCCATCCTATGCCCAAGAATATTTCTAAGCATTTTAAATGTATTATCTCATTTAACCCAGAGGACATGTTTTTAAAGGGAAGATCCTATCACTAACGAGATTTTACAGAAAATTGAGGCAAAGAGTAGTTAAGTAACTTTTCCCCATGTCAAGTAGCTAGTGAATGCTGGAGACCTAGGCAGAATAGGAAAAATGGGGCCAGGATGAGATCAGAAACATCAGGACTCTAGAGGCAAGGCAGAGGCCAAGAGGAGTGAGTTAGTCTGATGACTGGGGTGTGCCCTGCATGGCCTTCACTTCTACCCACTGCATTCCATAGAGTGACTCCTCAGCCAGAAGAAACTACTCCATGTGAGCTGCTGAGGATGAAGGACAATTGAAATAGAAGAGACCCAGAAGAATTTATTCTCTCCTTCTCTCCCTCCCTCCCTGTTTTCATCCCTCCCTACCTACATCATCCTTTCCTTCTAACAAATGTATTGTGCATCTATTATATGTTGTTCCCCTAGACATTGAGGATATGACAGTGAATAAAAACACTGAGACCCCACCCATCCCAGAGGTCATCATCAGGGAGGCAGGACTAGTGCCTAGAACCTTCCAAACAGGTAGAGACTGATGTGGCCCATGCTGCAGCCTTCATGACTCTTTGCTGACATGGTAGCCAGAGCATAGATGAAGAGACCGTTGTTCGGTTTAATATCCACCTGCTAAAATGTTTCCAACAAGAAAACAAGACTGAAGAGATAGGGCAGGGTCAGACCTCCCAGACTCTAAAGCAGGGGAGAGCTATAGGAGGAGTCAGTCATCCAGAGGTCCAGAGAGGACACTTTAGGAACAAGAAAGGACGTTTCTTTCTCATTCAGAGGGCCAAGGAGTGGTCAGATTTGGATTTTATCCAACCCCGGGCCTGGGACCCACACCCTAAAGCTTTCTGCATATTTAGCAATAGCTCTAATCTGAAGCTCTCTCAACTTACTTGTTGGAGCTCTTGCTTTGGCACCCAAAGCAAGTTAGATGGACAGCAGAACTGACTTTATCAGCCGGGTGGATCTGGGCAGCTGGATCTCCTGTGGTTGGGCTCCAGTTGTGTAAGAATGAGAAATTAGTGCTGCAGGAAGTTCTCTGACCTCTGTGCTTCATCTTTTTTGTGTCTCTTCTTTCCTTCTTAGTCAGTTTTGGAAAAGATTATGTGCTGAAGCATTGAGGAATAAAGTAAATTTTTCCACTTGTAGATCAGGTGAGCATGGGGGAGCAGAGTATTCCCAATCCAGATGTGGTCATGGTAACTGAAATCTGGGCTAGAGCCGTGGGCTCAGGACAAAATTTCAGTCATCCTTGACTCCTCACTCACTCTGTAAGACCTCCTCCCCCTAATCCAGCAGCAAATTCAAGTGACTCTGCCTTCAAAACCTTTCCAGAATATGATCCCTTCTCATTGCCTATACTGTTACCAGTCTGGTCCATGTCTCCTCTGCCTGGGTACCACAATTGCCCACCTTGTCCCCAGTCTCAGCCCATCCCCCACTCTAGTCTGGTGTCAACACAGCAGCCAGAGGGGGCTCTTCCGCTTGTGAACCAGGCCATCTCATTCATCCCACACTCCCTCGGTTCCCCACCTCATTCAGAGGAAAAGCCCAAATCCTTAAACCTGCCTCCAGAACCCCACTTGATCTGTCTCCCCATGAGTTTTCTGACTTTGCTTCTTACTCCTTTCACCGTCACGCATGTGGCACCAGCCCCACCGGCCTCAAATGTACTTCCCTTTCTGGGCCTTTGCAAATGCGCCACCCTCTCCTGAACTCTGCCGCAGAAAGCCACAGGCTCACTACTGTATTTGCTTGGGGTCTTTGCTGATGCACCTAGAGCCTAGATGAAATCATACCCTCCACTGCCCCATCACTTTCCTTGCTTTATCATTGTCCAGTATATTACATATTCTGATTTCTTTCTTTCTTTGTTTATTGCCTGTCATCTTGTTTATTAAAATATAAGCTCTCTGAAGGGGAGGACTTAGTTATATTCACTACTGTATTCCTAGATCTGAGAAGGTACTTAATAAATAATAATAAAGGGATTAGAAAACAAATTCAATAATTAATAGATTAATGATTAATTAGTTAGTATTCATTGAATGAATAAATATGGAGAAAGTTCTAGGGCTTAAAGAGTTAATTTGGCTGCTTCATCTCATCTTATCCCTAACTGCCCTTATATTTTGGTTTTCTCTCAGGCAAGATAAATTTTGTTTAATAATTAACATCCTATTTTTAAATGTGATTTTCATTTTTTTTAAACTACCATTTCCTTTTTACTTTTTTCCTCTCACTTTTCTTCAAAGATTGAGGGGAATTAGCTTCTTTCTACCAATAGATCGACACATTTGTGTTTAGATGGAAATACATGGGGTTTTCATTACGCTGTGTTCCTGCACCTCAGATTTCAAGCACCAGCCTTACTTTGGATGGCAGAGTATTACAGGAAGAAATAGAGCATTCTAGGAGGCAGTCTGGAAGTGGTGAAAATATTGACTTGATAACCTCACTACTGAGGTTCCCAGCTCCGCCAGTTATAAACTGTGTGAACTTGAGCAAATTCCTAAAACTGTGTGCTCAGTCTCCACTTCTGGAAGCTGGAGAAGATAATGATGATATTAATTATATAGTCCATAAATCAGGACTGAGAATTAAAAGGGTTAATACTTGAAAAGTACTTAGAACCCCCGGCATAGCATATAAAAATGTTTGTTTGAAAAACAAAAACGTAACCAGGCACTTCCTTCTCCTATCTCTGGGACCATGAACAAGTCATTTCTCACCACTGGGCCTCCATTGCCCTGTTTATAAAACAGAGGGGAATAGGAAAGATTGAATGATTTCTAATTGTGGTTTTATCCACTCTAACATTCGAAGTCTAAGGTGAGTTGTCTCAGAGCCAGGAAGACAGATTTTGTGCTTCTGTTTTAATTTAATTTTTATATTACTTCTGCCCAGGCCTTGAGGTTTCAAATGGATTATCCAGATTTCAGATCCGAAGCCTGCCAGGCCCTTCTGTTTCCCCTGCAGTTTTTTCCTGAGATGCACAGTGGATGCCTAGTAAGAGTTCTCAGAAGCCCCTGAGGAGCGCAGGTGGCAGGGCGGGGCCACAAGGTCCTGCAGCATCGGGGGCCCTTGGGCTGTTGGGGTTCCTGGCATTGCTGGGAGCAGCAGGGAGGGCACTGGATCACCAGAACTATGTATGTGAGTGGGGAGGGGCAAGGCTGAGAGGGTGGCATGTGCCTCAGAAAGACTTTGCCCAAATCTTGCCAGAAGTCCCCAGTGACCCTGCTCAGCAAATCCCCAGGATGGGGACTGGCTACCCTCACCTCTGATGGTGCAGTGAAAGAACTGAACCCGAAGTTCCAGGTTCCCTGGGCTCCTGTCACCTCCTCAGGGAAACCTCCTGCAGAACCTGAATCATTTGAACATCTGGTGAGCCTTCTCTTTCAAAGTGACAATGAATTAATTGTCACTCCCTACTGTGATGAAAAGGGAGTTTTACCTGTAACTCACATGCCCGCAGGCCTGAACCTAAATTCCTACCCTGGCTCACAGGAGCCTGCTAATTCTCAAAGCATTGAAAAAGATGTCGATCTATAAATCTCGCCTTCTAGAGCCAGTCTTCCCTACTCAGATAATTTCTTTGTTCATTCCCTCCATGCCCCATTCACAGAAATAAAAGGATCTTTGTCACTCTATACTGACTGTGACGTGTGTGGCCTTCCAAAGTTGGGTGTTGTTCAAATGGTAGGCACAGGGGCCAGCAGGCAGTGCCAGGCTCTCCTCCTCTTTACCCTGGTGTCAGTGACCCAGCCTGTGCAAGCTAAGGTATGAGGACCCCGGGAGAGGCTCCAGAATACATTACTGTTTGTGGCTGTCATGCTACAAACATGAGGGACTGTAGGCCAATGCTGAAGACCTGAAATTCTCAGCAGCTGACTACTCTAGTTTCTTAACTCAACCCCTAGATACAATCCCAGAGCAAATCTAAAGGCCAAAGAGCTTTTCCAGTAATCAGTGTGTTTAATAGTCCTGATTTTGTATTTTTCAGAAGTTATCCCAAAGGTGTTAAGCTAGATTGATCTCCCTAAAGAAAGAAAAGAAGGAAAAAGTGAGGGAGGGAGGGAAAGAAGGAGAGGCAAAGGAAACAATAGAGCACCTGGCATCGAATAGGTGCTCGGTCAATGTTTATTGGATGGTGAATAAACGGATGGCCTAAGGCATAACAAGATTGTTACTGATGCAAGAATGGGATCAATTTAGACTTCTTTGGGTAACAGAGTGGGAGAAATGAGCCATATGTTGTAACAAATGCAAGAAAGGACACTGAGAATTAGACCCCTGGGTCCTAATCTCAGTTCTGCTGCTGTCTAATGGAGTGTGACCTCTGGAAAAATTACTAACCGCAACAAAACTCAGGTTTCTCATCTGTCATATTAGGAAGTCAAACGAGAATATCTTAAATCCTGCTAATTCTAGAGTGGTTCATTTATTCACCCACTCCACAGTTGTTGAGTGGGTGCATCTTCAAGACGCTGGGACTAGAAAAGGGAAGACGTTAAGGAGTTGAAGGATCTCCCAGCCACATGGACAGAGTATTGTGGCTCAGGGTGTAAGGGACCTAATTAGCCCTGGGGACCACAGGAGCAAAGGAGTGGGCATCTACGAGTGGAACACACACACCTGTGCATGTTACAGGTACAAAACAACTGACTGTAATGCACGCCTTTCGTGGTATAAGAGAGCCAGGCTTCCACAGAATTATGGCTTTATTTCAAAGCACAGGAAAATGAGAATCATTCCATCAGGCTACCTTTCCTCAGAGTGTTGTCTGTTAATTTAAGAACCTCACTTGTTCCTAAACACTTGGACTCCTATTCAGGACTAACGTTTTCTTGCACATTTTTGAATTTATAGATCATTGAGATAGAAATACAACCGACGGAGACAGAATTCTGAATGCTGTTTTCACACCTGGTTTTGTCCACTTCAGTTACTCAAGTCTTGACTTTAACAGTTAGGTAAGACAGTGGTGTTCTGGAGCTGGCTCACACGAGTATTCGAGAAGCTGATTGTTAAATATTCAGGAACTTTCCAGGCCATCTTAAATCCTTGGTAACTACAAATTGGCCCTGCTGGGAGTATTTACCTCACAGAAATCTGCAAACAGTACGAATCAGAGCTTTCTTCATTTTCAGAGAGCTCGGTCACCGGTCTGCCATGGGGTAGAACCCACTTGGTACAGATACTGGTTAGTAGAATTTACTCAGAGAAATATTTCACAACAAATATATGGAGAAGAATTGAAGCAATACATGGTAACAATACAGAATACCAGTCATTCCCAAAGTTAGTCATTCCCAAACTTCACATTTTTTTGCCATATTTGTGTATAACCTATATCAGTATACCTATTATTTCTAATTTAAAGCTATTCATGTTTTTATATTTATTTTTAAAGGAATTTTTATTACTACAAATAAGTGGAATAAAATAGTATCTCTTGCTCTAAAAATTTTAATAAATGAATAACATTAAAATAATCTCATCCACATACCACCTAAAATCATCCCACGCACTGCCAGAGGATCTACAATGAAGATTATAAAATGAGTTCTTATGATAGTCTCCAGCATCTTTTCTCTAAAGAATAATAATCACAGAGCTTATGGTACATTTACTGGAATGAGACACCACTATACCACATACATATTATGTACATATAATTACATATGCATTAATACAAGTGCATTAGTTACATATATTGACCCATTTATTCAGTGTAAAAAATCTTGTGAGGAAGGTGTAATATTCCAATGGGACAGATAAGGAAACTGAAGCAGAGAGGGTTTAAATAACTTGCCCAAGGTTGGTGGCAAAGCCAGGATACAGCCCAGGCAACGGAGCTCTGGAGTTGTGCCCTTCACCATGGCGCCTCACGGCTGTCATCAGCAACTCCTGTTAAAACTAAAAACACCTATACTGAGTACCAGGAGTGCTCCCGTAATCCTAAACCTTGGAAGACCTTAAAAGCTATCCCATAGAGATAAAAGCAATATAATTTAAAGTATATATTTATGATTAACTTTTACAGCTTTGGTAGCAAAAAATAATGAATGTCCACTAGAAGGTAAATGGTGGAATAAATTATGTTATACTTATACCATGGAATTTATGCAGTCTTTTAAAAGAGTAAATTCAAACTAGGCCACATAATTTGGAGAGATTTCCATGGGGTACTGTTGAATAAGAAAAGGAAGATGTAGACAAAAAATGTGTAGTCATCCCGGTTTTATAAAGTCCACATTGAAAGTATCCTTTCTCTTGCCAGCCAGAGGTAATCCTAGCCTTGAAAACGTCTCCCCTCTGCCAAGTGTGGGGCAGCAGCTGGGTAATTTGCCCTTCCTCACCACTGCCGAATATGAACACGGTTTCATGTCAGTTTGCCATTTGTATTTGTTCTGTGAATAATCCTCTGCACATTTTTATTTGTGTATTAATCACCTCTTTAATTTGCAAGAGTTTATTCTCTTTTAATGTGTGCCCTCTTCATTGCAAATTTCTTTTTTTTTTTTTTTAACAAATCTCTTATCTTTTGGCTTTGTTACAAAAGTTTCAGATTTTTATGTAGTTAAATATAATATGTTTATCTTCTTTTTTAAAAGCTTCTGTTTTTTTCAGTCTCAGGTCAAAAATGGGGAAAAGGGAAACCAAATAGACTGAAATAAAACCTTGGTTGGAAGGAGCTTCTTCTTCCTCACAAGACTCAGAACCTAAAACGAATCCCCCATTTGCGCCATACACTGACTCTCCCCGTATAGCACCTTTAGCCCCCTCCCACACTGTAGGGATTGAAGACGTTACTACTCAAGCATTTTATGCCCCAGTTGTGTGTTTTACACTTTCATTCTGGTCTACTCACCAGCCTGTGCTGCCACTGGGTAAGCTTCTGGATCGGAACATGAGAAGAGAAGGTGGAGGAATTGAGTTACATTAGCATACTGATGGCACAGCAGCGCCTTGTATTTTATTATCTTAATTAGATGGGTATTAGGTTATATTCAAAGCTTAAATCTTTATTATATCTTACTACTACTGTGGATTTAAAAAAAATTCAACATGCCTCTGAATCAAGGTAGATTCTTAATTTGGCTTTCCTGCCTATTATTTTGTCTGTTTGCAGGATTCTTTCTTTTTATTTGAACTCAATGCTGTATTTAATGGGCTTGTCAAACATATACTCAATTTAATATTTCTTATGAAGATCCTCTGGGGCCTTATGAAGCAGTGGAAAGATAACCGATTCTGGCTCCTCTCTGGTTAAGCCCATCTCTAGTATGCTCCCTCCAGCCGTCCCTGGACACCAAAATGCCCAAGCTTGAAGCTGTCAATTCACCTTTGACTCCTCTCCCTCTCACCCCAACACAACTTAGTCATCAAATACAGTCTGAGGAGACATGTGCTATAGCTGTCTCCTCCTCCACATCATCTCTGTTCAGGTTCTCTAGGTCTCATCCTCATCTTCTTTAGCCTGGGCTATCATAATAGCATCAGCACCTAGCCAATTCTCCATTCCAGTCTCTATCTGCTGCCAAAGCTGTCTTTCTAGAGAACACATCTTTTGCCATTCCCCTTGGAAGAATTTCTAGTGCTTGGAGGATAAAATTCAAATTCCTTGGTGTGACAATCAAATACCTTTTTTACTGACTCCAACTTACCTATGCAATCTTACCCTCATTGACCCTTGCAGAAACAACTAGAAATACCCTAGTGTGATGTGTGTAGGTCGAGGTGTGAAATGGAGTAAACTCATGCCCTGCTCTCCACCTGTCATGATTTCTTTTGCTAACAGCTGTTGCCAATCTTCCTCTTTTTGCTTGAAGAAGATTGTCCCTGAGCTAACATCTGTGCCAATCTTCCTCTATTTTGTATGTGGGATGCCGCCACAACAAGGCTTGATGAGCAGTGTGTAGGTCCTTGCCCGGGATCCAAACCTGCAAACCGCAGGCCACCAAAGCAGAGTGTGCGAACTTAACCACTATGCCACTGGCCCGGCCCCACCGTCATAATTTCTTAATGGGGCTGCATTTGCCCTTCCTGCTGCCTGAAATGTCCTTTCCCTTTTCTCTGGGAGGCTCAATCCTGGTCATTATTTAAAACTCAATTCAAATGTTATCTCTTCTCTGAAACTTTCATAATATCCTAGTGAAAATTAATTCCCTCTTCTTTGATTCTCCTTGGTAATTTTCAATACCCTAATCCTAGCGTTTGCGTTGTATCTGAATGAGCTGAGGTTTTGCTGTCCCTAGACCGACTGCATGACTTTGAAGGTAGAACTAACGTCACAGTCATCTCTGTAAATTTTGCCCATAGCACATTGAGTGTAGTTATTCCTCAATACAACTTGAAGGAAGGCAGGAAGGTAGGAAGGAAGGAAATATGTTGTCACCTTAAATAAGTACCTCCTTGGACTAACTTAGCTTGTTTGCCTCTTGTTTTGTTTTACTTGCTTGTTTATTTTCTTATTTATTTAAAATGAAATAATAAACACTTTTAGGCCAGCTGTGGAAATTAGATTATAAGTTTTGCTTGTTGTGAGGATTTAAAAAGTGACTTACACTCTATCAAACATACAATAGGCATCCCAAAAGATTAGTTATCTTTATTTTCATCA
Source organism: Ceratotherium simum simum (assembly GCF_057802395.1). Lineage (NCBI taxonomy): Eukaryota > Metazoa > Chordata > Mammalia > Perissodactyla > Rhinocerotidae > Ceratotherium > Ceratotherium simum. The sequence goes on along the minus strand of NC_141906.1, from coordinate 84,193,175 downwards.
TCAATCCTGCTATCATTTCTATTTTTATTAATTCTGGTTCTGATTCTAATGCATCCTAAGTATAAGAGAATAGAAAGACTCTCCTAAAATCTAGGGTTAATATAGTCTGTGTTCTTTTGCTGTACTTCGTTAAGAAATTGATCATATCCCTTCCACCCAGGAAACAGAAAGAGGGAAGGAAGGAAGGAAGGCTTAAAGGAAAGAAGAAAAGGCTGAGATACAGGCATGCTTAAACCAGGAGCTCAGGGGAATGGGCAGAAGCCAGACTGAAGGTTTCATGGAGCAAAGCCCAATAGCTAATATTAATGAGATTCCTAGACGAAGATAGCCAGGATTGAAAACATTTGGGGGGATGCTGAGAACCATCTGAACTAAGAGAGTTAATCAGAAACGGGACCTCCAGAGGTTTGCCCATCTCCAGCTAAGCATTGCGGCACCTGATCAGGTGACCTGATCACTGATGGGTGACAGCTTAATTTACAAGAACGCCAAGCCACAGCAAATTTGAAAATAAACCAAATATACACTTTATAAGGAAAGGGAAATGTGATCGTGAACTCCATTGCATGGTTTCCCTGAAGCCTCACCAACCCCATAATTAGATGATACCGAAACTGAATGGAACGTTAATATTAAATATTACGAGAAATTTGCTGGAGACTGTGCCATGCCTACTGTTTATATTTCTGGTCTAACTTGTCTCTCTTATTTTAATAGAAAATATGTATGTATGTATGTGTGTATGTACTTTAGATATTTCCATTAGGAATTAATTCTGACGTCTTAATAGATTAACCTTGCTAGTACCTAATATAATTTATTTTTAAAAATGAAATTCTTACTACTGCAAAGATTTTAATGGGTAGGCTTTCTTGGTATCCCTCTAGAAATCTCCCTGCCTGAGGCTGCAGTTTTCATTAAGGCCCACTCTCTACAGATTCTGGTGGGAAGCTTGCCTGCACAACTGTGAAATCAGACCAGTACTTCTCAGTAAAATCTCTCTCAGATGAAGGATGGGAACTGCATCTACCTGAGCATTTTGCACGGTCTGAAATAACTTAGTCTTTTAATAGCATCAGCCTTTGCACACCCTTCTTGCCCACCCTCTCTGGGCAACCAAGAAGCATGTCGCTGTTCTAGGAAGACAGACAGGCATCAGCCTGCATGTTAAGGATGGCTCTAAGGACCAAGAATGCAGCGCCTCCTAATGCCTAGTGCGTTCAGACTCTCTGAGATATGATTTCAGTAAACTCTTTGATATTAACTTTTCTGAGAAATTGTGCTTCCAACATGCACATTGCCTCCTTTACACAAACCTTCTAAGAAAACTCTGCCAACGTTTCCAAAAATGTAGAACTAGGTCCAGTTCTTGTGGGCACTTAAAGGGTAGAGGGTGAAGGAAAAAGATCAAAGCTGGGAGCTCTTTACCTTTGTCTGTCACATCCTGTCTCATAGAAAGGGAACGTGGTTCTTTTCATCTCATCAGGATTGTCCTGGTGTTTTTGAGCATATTCAGAAAGGCCATCCTTCTCCACATACTTTTTTTTTTTAAAGATTTTATTTATTTTTATTTTTTCCCCCCAAAGCCTCAGTAGATAGTTGTATGTCATAGTTGCACATCCTTGTAGTTGCTGTATGTGGGACGCGGCCTCAGCATGGCCGGAGAAGCGGTGCGTCAGTGCGCGCCCAGGATCCAAACCCGGGCCACCAGCAGCGGAGCGCGCGCACTTAACCGCTAAGCCACGGGGCCGGCCCTCCACATACTTCTAATAAGTGCCAGGAAAGACCTGGCGACTAAAATTTCATGGCATCTAATGTTGAGAGTGCAAATTGACTCTATTTCTGTATCTATAGATACTTGTCTGTTGGGATGCTAAGGTTTCCGCTTTATTCCCAATTCTGCCTTACGACCCTCTTTTTCTGTCCTGAAAAGTGGTTTATGTTCAAGTTCAGAGTGTCTTAAACAATCTCTCTTAAGAGTCTTCTGTTGTAGCCCACTCTCTGGAAACATGTTTTATCGAGCACCCGTGAAGGGTTGTGCCTTTGGTGAGGAATTTTCTTTTCCAATAATCCTTTAGCAATAAATATTTAAATATGGAATTCCCCATATAAACCTGACAGGGTCACTGGAGTGCCCACAGGTCCTTTACCGGAAGGACAAAGGCTTCCCTTGTTCGCTATGAACATCTTTTCGCCAAAGGCATGCCAGCGCCCCTCAGCTCTAGCAGGTTGGTTGCGGGAAGCCGGCCCTCCTTGTGCTCAGTGCAGTATTGTGTTGGCAGGTGCAGCAGAGATGAGAAGTGGAAAGGGAGTAATTTCAGGACTGGAATCGTTTTGAATCCTAGAGGTCCGTTGCTAATGACAGTCATAGTAATTAAATTAAAGAAGAGCTGTCAACTACAGTTCTTTCTTTGCTCTTTAAAAAATGTTTTCTTTCCTTTCAGATGCCCTTTTTATGAGCTTGAAAAAGTTCTAATTAAAGAAATCTCTCCTGATTTTGTCCTTAGTAAACACTGTATTCTTTCACTCTAATAGAGCTAAGATTATGATGATGTGTTTTTTGCTCTCTTCATTTACTGTCACAATGAGCAGTTTAAAAATTTCATCTTCCAAAAGACTTTCTGTTTGATTTTCTCGTTCTTTTCCTCCTTTCCTTTCTTCCCTTTTTCCTTCCTTCCTATCCTCCTTCCTTCCTCTCTCCCTTCCTTCCTTCATTTCCTTTCCTTTCTTCTCTCCTATTTCCACTGACTGAAAATTTATTTATTTCACTCAAATCCTGAATTGATAGTTTGGCTAGTATAGAATTATAGGTTATTGTCCAAAACATCGAAAGCTTCACTCTTCTGTAAACTTCTTCTTTTTTAAAATAAACTTTTTATTGAATTATAGCAGAAACACAGAAGAGGGCACAAAGTATAAATGTAAAGCTTAAAGAAGTTTTTTAAAAACAAGTATAGCCATATCGCCTGAGAGGGGCTTGGGGTTATGTGGATGTGTTTATTACAAACATTTTGAGCACCTATTATGTACAGAAAAACATTGTGCTCTATGTGGATAGCCTTTAAGCTGAGTTTGGTGACTTGATTTGTTGCTTCATTGCCTGTGACTAGGGAAGTTGGGTCCCTGGGGGTTGTCAAATGGCATTCGCAAGCTCAAGGTTGGTAGCCTGAATTATGTTGCTTCTTGGCTAAGTCCTGATCTAGCATCTCCACATAGTCCATTTTTTCTCCGTCACGCTTCTGACAAGTCTTGCTTAGACTGTTGGACTGCCTTCTGGCATTGTTATGTGGAAGAATTAACAAGCACGGTCATAAAGTGCTTTCGCATTCTAACATGCTATAGAACTGCTTAATGATGATAGAATTACAGTGGAGCTGTCTGGTTCCAATCACATCTTCAGAGGGAGTCAAGATTGAATTGACAGCTCTGGTAGGTGAAGTTTAAAATATATGAACTGTCAAAGAGATCAGAAATGGGTGGTAACATTGTCAGCTTTCCCTCCTTTGCCTTTGCCTCAACCCTGTTGTAAAATATTCCTTCCAGAGCCGGGAGTGCGTCAAAGATGTCTGTCCATTCAAACGTCGCATAGGGTGGCCCAGTAGCTATTCCTGTTTTGGTTTTGGTTGCATAGGCTCCAAGTGGTTCCACAAAAGGAACTAGAAGGAATAATTTTCTTTTTGTGCCCAGACAACCCTACAGTGTTAGGTAATGAGATCCTGCCATTATCCAAGACACTCTTGCATTTACATAGACGACACATATTACACTTTAAAAACTTCTTCTGAATTCCAAAGACCTTCAACTTCACTCTACTTTAGTAGTACACTTTCCTGCCGACACCTTGGAATTTGAAATTACTTGAAACTTCTGTAACCTTAAACTCCACTCTGTGATACCATCATTCCTTCTTTGTATGGCCCTTGGTCTTCTATCATTTCTAAATTCCCAGTCCTCTGGTTACTCTTTTCTGTTGAAGTCTGTTGATTTCCTCTTGGCCTCACTTAAGTCCTTCATCCACCTTAGAACGCACTCAACTTACCCACCACCTTGTCTCTTTGACACGAATACCTTGAAAAACCTCATTGCTGAGCTCCCACATCATCATATCTTCTTTACATCCCTGACTCTAAGCACTGTTGCGGGGAAATTATTTAACTATGTAAACTGGTAACTTTATAAAGTTATGACTTTAGGCTAAACTATGCCCTTTGCATTTCTTGGTATTTCTCTACATTGACTACTTCAACTCTTTACCACTCCCTTCATTTTTCCTACATATATCTTTTCCTTCTCAACAGATGGCCTTGCCCCAAGTTCACAGATAAAATAACCAGGAACGAATTCTCTCAAATTTTGTACCTACGTCCCACTTACTTACAAATTTATCTGCATTCTTATCCACCCTGCCTCCTTTCCTTCCACCTCAGCCAAAGAGATGTCCCTCATTCTGCTTACAGGTAAGCCCTACTTCATGTGAACCTCACTCCATTAATGAACCCATTATTGGGATGATTTTCAAAATCATCTTTTAGTTATTTTCTTTAAAAAAAGAATATACTCAAGTTTCTCCTATCTTTGCAAAAATCTCCTCCCTCAACTGTACATTACTTGCTACTGGGCTATCCCTTTCCCTTCCTTCAGAACTCCACTGAATGAAAGAGTAATCTATACTCATTATTTTTGCTTCCTCACCTCCCAGATCCTCCTCCCGCCACAGCAGTTTGACTTCTTTATGCCCCTCTTTACACTTATTCCTTTCACTAAAAGAAGAAGTGGTCTTCCAATGTCCAATCTAGCACTTATCTGACTTTACATCCCTCTGGCATTGAGGTTATCAACTATTCCTTCTCTTTTCTCTTCAAAACTCCAACGTCTCCGTCATAATATTATTTGAAAAAAAATTGAACATTTATATAATTGTTTGGTATTCATCTCCTCAATAGTACTGTATACTCGATAGAGGGAGAAAAGGTGTCTTTTTGCTAAGCGTTTTAACTCTAGTGCCTACCACACATACTAAATGTATAATTAATATTTAATTGAATGAATAAATGCTTTCATGGAAAATGCAGCACCATTTTTCCTGCTGGTGTTTCCCTTGCTTTTCTGGGCTCTCCTTTTCAATTTCCTTCACTAGCTCACCCTTTACATGTGGTGTTTTTCAGGATATCGTTTTCATCTCTCTCTTCTCATTCTACATAGTATGCTTATACAACATATTCCATGACTAAGGTTTCAAATGCTCTTTCCTAAGCTTTAGACTTATGTTCAACTTTCTACTAGCTGTTTTCATTTGAATTTCCATAGATACCTTAGATTCATCTCCACAAAAGCTGATGTCATCATCTCCCTCTATTTTCATTCTAGTCTTATACTCCAGATCGTGGCTATTGGCGTGATGTGCAATGCCACAGCCCAAGAGGCCTGGCAGTCACTTTAAGTTACTACCTATCCTCGTCCTCCATATCACTGCTACTACTACTACACCCTGGCAATTCTCCGACTGAAGAGATTTTTAATTTGTCCTCTTCCGATCATCCCCAGTGGTACTATCATTATCATTTCTTGCTTGGAAAATAGTTTCCTAACTTGTCTCCTTGTTGCCACACTTGCCACCATCAATCTATTTTCTATAATACCATCAAGTGTTTTTTCTTTAACAAAATTATAATTGCATAATTCCTTTCTTTGAAACATTGAAAAACATATATTGAAAAGTTTCTGAGTACTTTCTGTAAGAAATACAAAACACTTCATGGCATTCGAGTACAGCATAAATTTACCCCTGCCTGACTCTGCCCTCTGTCTTCACCCTGCCCTGGGCCACTTAAAGGCCCTCATGCATTCTCATGCTTTCCTGTTTTGCACAGATTGTGCCATTAGCCTAAAGTGTGCCCACTACTGCCCCCTGTCCAACTTTCTTCCTGCAAAATTTCTCTTGCTTCATAATCTAGTGCGTGCAACATCACTTCAGGAAAGACTTTTCCATACTACCATGTATTAAGTGCCTTCCTTTGTGCCTCTACTTCTACTTTAGTGATTATCACCTTGTTCTCTAACTATGTGACTTCTCTATCCTTCTGCTAGACTATAAACAATCAAAGGCAGAGACTACATATCTCCAATGCCTGATATACACAGTATCCATAATATAATGAGTTTAATAAATCTACATTAAATGAATTTTGAACTCTTCATGTTAGTGCCCCTAGTATGAAATAATTGGGCCATTTTCCCATCAAACTTCTTAATTTGGGAAAAAACTACTGCTGTTTGGGGTAAAAATATAAATATATACTTCACCACTGTTGAGCTATGGGAAGGGTGTGCTAGAAATTCCAACACACTAGCCTCAGAAAGGTCTTAACTCGGGCACTCCAGGACTCTTATTCTCTTATTCTTTCATGCATTGGGTGCTCATGTGATTTTATTCTACATCAATGGCAAAACTGTAATTCCCAGATGGTTTCCCTTACTGTTAGGAAGGCTTTGACCTGCCTTCTCCAACTGCCGGTTGGCGTGTGCCTAGGGAATAGAGACCCATTTTAATACTGGTCTAAGACAATTTGCTGAGCCTCAAGTCCCAACCTTTGATCTTTCCCAGCACTGCAGACAGTTGAGAACTGGCTGAGGTTAAAGCCACACGTTGTTCTGTATAGCAACATACTCCAAAGAACTAGAGGAGGGATGTGTCCTTAATATCTGACTACAAATTTTCAGTAAGTCAACTTTTCCATAGTGCTAGCCTCACTTTAGGATCAACCAAGTAAAATCATGAAGAAGATAAGCATTTGGGAAAGTTCTCCATATCCTCACAAATTACTGTAGGAGCACAGCATTCCCAGGCCCTGGACCCTCACTGCCTGTCACCTGAGAGGCTGCCTGGTCTCCAGGCAGCACTTTTGTCCCTCAGACCTTCAGAGACTATATTTACTCCAGAACTTAATGTGTTCTAGGCTCCATGCATTCAGGAACACGTTCTTTGCTACCTTACTAGGTTAACTCACTAGTCTTGATAGATGTCAGTGATTAACAATACTAATAACTAACATTTATTGAGCACTTGGCAAATGCTCAGAGCATTGCATGAATTATCCCCTTCAGTTCTACCTTAGCCCTTTCAGGCATGTCATGCATTGTCATTTCTGTTTTTTCAAATGAAGAAATTGAGATATAAAAGTTTAAATAACTTGACTAAGGGCAACCCCCTACTAAATGGCAAAGCTGGAATTCCAAGCCACGCAGTCTGATTCCAAAGCCTGTCTTTACCCTCTGCCTTATAATGGGCTCGCAGATGCTGTGTGCACCCCACCGTGTCCTCTGAATTCCACTGCCAGCACCTGGGTGTCCGTCTAAAGGTAGAAGCCACCCTCTTACCACTGGAGCCCACTGTGTCCCCTGGGGACAAGTTGGAGGGGCCCGGAACTGACATGCTCCCACCTGCCTCCCAGAGCAGCCCTCCCCTGTTGACTGCAAGAGTTGGTGTGTACGCAGCACTGTGGCTATGCCCTGCCTCCAGGGGGATAACTGAGCTGTGTGCTTTACACTGGCCCCGCGAGGTCCCCAAATGGGATGAAGTCCATTGGCTGGCAATGGTTGCCTTCCTTTCCTGGTCTCAAGGCCCTGCTCCCCCACAGGTGTTTCCTTTACATCTCAAATGAATGACTTGTCCTTGTGTCCTCATCTCAGTGTCTGCTTCTGGGAGAATCCAAACTAAGCAAATGACTTGCTGTGTTACCCATCCCAGGTCCCTTGCAAGGACTTTCAATGCCCTAAAGAGAGCAAAGCAGGGACGGACGTGGGAACTTTGAAGCATGTGGGTGTGTCTAGCTTCTCTGTCCATCCAGAGGCCTGGTGCTACCTTTCTCTGTCTCTCAACATTATCAGAGCAGATGCCTGGTCCCTCTATAGGCCTTCTCACTTTGCTGTGAACACATTTGCAATAAGCCACTGCACCTTGCTCCATTGCACTGAAAAGGATAAATGGTTCTCACCTCTTGCTCCTTGGATCAAGTTATTTGGTGGCTGGTTATTGCAACAAAAATAACTGCAGGTGAAAGTGGCGACTCAGCCTGGCTCTGCTCGGTGCAGCTCTCCTGGAAGCCGAGCCCCCACCTTCCCAAGATAGGCTCTCTCCATCCCCCCAGCAGATCCCTACTCAGTTCACCTCATTTAACATCTTTGTTGAGCATCCTCTGGGTTTTTGGTGCTGTACTAGACCTCTCTCAGCCTTGTAACTAGTGTTAGGAAACAGTGACTCTCCAGAATTTGTTTGCCCTGAGCTCTGGATTCCTGCAAGTTTCGCTAGATTCTGGAGTTTCTTCACAAGAATCTCCTTGCTCCAAGCAATTGCCTGCAGTAAACACATGATGCACTCCCCATCCCCATAGCACAGAGAACCCAGGGAAAAGAAAGCCAAAGGAAAAGAAAGTGAAGGCAGGGGTGAAATTCGTCTTGGTTGTACTGCCTGATTTTGTTTGTCTTGTTTTTTACTTTTTAAAAAAATATATTCTTATTTCACTTAAGTCTAGAACTTGGGAAGAGTTCAAAGGTTTGTTTAAGATTGGGTAAGAAAATAAGTAATAAATAAAAAATAAATAAAAACAAATAATCAAAAAGAAAAAATAACGAGAAAACATAAAACAATTACCGAAATGTGCAATATCCTCTCTCCAAAATTAGTAGGCCAGCCTCGCCACTACGCTCAGCTGGTCTCTGCTGGATGTACAGAGCAGACATGTACAAAGTGCAGTAAGAACCTGTTATGGGCTGAATCGTGTCCTGCCACAATCATGTTGGATGTGACTGCATCAGAGACAGGGCCTTTAAAGAGGCAATTAAGTTAAAAACGAGGCCCTTAGGATGGGCTCGATCCAATCTAACTGATGTCCTTATAAGGGGAGGAAATTTGGACGCAATAAACCCCAAAGATGTGCACACACAGAGGCAACACCAAGAGGCAGGACACAGCAAGAAGGTGTTCTGCAAGCCGAGGACAGAGGCCTCAGGAGAAACCAAACCTGCCCACACCTTAATTTTGGACTTCTGGGCTCCAGAATTGTGAGAAAATAAATCTCTCTTGTTGAAGCCACTCAGCCAGTAATATTTTATTATGGCAGCTTCAGCAAAATAATACAAATACTCTAGTGTGAATCAGGACACCTGGATTAGAATCACAGCTGTGTCATTGAAGTCAAATCTTTGATCTTTAGAATATCGCTTTGTCTCTCAGAAGCTCAGTTTTCCTATCTGGTAAGGTAACGATATCATTCTCTAAACCTTGGTGAAACAACATATTTACAAAATGTACATGAAAGTACTCAGCACACAGGATTTTTACATGGGTGCTTCATACATATTTGGTGATTTACTTTCTGGGTGTGGGAGAAAGAGACTGGATCTAAATTTTTTTACCGCTTAGCTGCCATATAAGTTATAAACATTTATTAGGGCTAACTAAAAATATATGACTCTGTGTCTGAAAGTGGTGATAAATAAACCTTACAAGATTGCAGGAGAGGATGCTGGTGGAGGATGTGCTCTGGGTAGCAGGGAAGGACCTTCCAAAGATGGGCCTTCAGCTAGACCTTGTAGGATAGGCAGGATTTGGGGAGTAGAGAAGGAGGGAGCAGACTGAGACGTGCCCGTGAGGAAGCACACAGTTGGTGGCAGTAGGAGTTCCACAGGGCGGAGGACGGCCCACGGCGTCCAGTAGGAGACGATGGTATGCTCCCGAAGGCCGGTGCCGGGCGCCGGTGCTCTTCCCTGGGGATTTTGGGAAAAGTGTGCCACAGAAGAGATGCTTACCTGGGGAAGGAAGTTCTACTACATTATCTACGACCTTTGTCAACTTCAAGATTCCCTAATAGGGCTAAAAAGTGAGTAAGAGCTAGTTTGGTGTGTTGAAAGTTTAGACTTTATCCATTGTGTAATTGGGAGCAAGTGAAGATTTTTTTATTGTGCTATGATATATGATGGTAAAACATGCTCTATAATAATGAATCTGACAGTACACTAGAAGCATCTGTCAAGGAGACTAGTTAGGAACATGGTAGAAATAAGAGTCTAGTTCCTATCTCTAGCTCTACCATTTACTAGCTGTGTGACCTCAGGAATATTATTTTATTCATGCATGTATTCACTGATTGGGGAATAATTTAATATATGCTTTCTATCTTCCAGGAACACTGTTGGGCAATGTGGAAGTGTGACAGTAAAACCGTCACTGATCTCCTATATCTAACAGTCCGGTATTAGTGGTGGAGAAAGTACTGAATGTCATAGGAGTTAACGGAGGCACACAGCTCGTCTTTGTGGTTCAGGGAAGGCTTCCTGGGGAAACGGTGTCAAGGTTTCCCAGAGGAAATGATGTCAAAAGTGCACCCAACCATGAGCCTCCATTTCCCTATCTGTTGAAAAAAAGGAGAAAGTGCATTTTACCTGTCTCCTTCATCATTTTTCTATGAGTAAAAATAAGATAAATGTATGGGAAATATTTGGTAAATGCTAAATAAATATAGGGTATTATGCTTTAAAGGAAGAATTGACAGAGCTTAGGGACTGATTGGATGTGGAAGAATAGTAAGAGTTAAGTAAGAATAGCCTTAAATTTCAACCTGGAGAAATTAAAGATTTAGAATACCTTTAAATTCTTTGAAATTCAGTGTAATAGTGTGGGAAGTGACGCTCGTTGGGTGAGGAGAAGGGCATGGTGATGAGAGCGATGTTGGGTAGGTTGACTTTGAGGTGATCTATAAACATATGCTGGAAGCAATTGAAAATATAGGCCTGAAAATTAGGGCTTAGCTAGAGAAAGAGGAATTATCAATATAAAGGTGAAGTTTTGGAGCAAGATTGGTGTTTAGATAAAGACATGCAAAAGAGCTTTCCTTACTTCATTTTTAAAAAGAACTTCAGAGTGCTAAAGTTTTATATCTCCAATTCCAGGCATGGTGGGCTGGCTGCTGGCTGGCTGCTGGTTTTGGTCTATGATGGGGGTACTTCTAAGCTGCAGAATGAAAGCCAGGTGGGGAATAGAGAGACTCTAACACTGGTGGTTCGTTTAGAGAACTGACGGATAAGGATTTGTAATCCACTAGCAGAAGAATTGTGGGTGAGAAGAAGAAAGCAATTGATTGAGCCTCAGGGAAAGCCCACACTTGGTGGGCAGGAATTAAAAATGGTTGAGGGATGATGAATAAAACATTATGGATAGATATCCTTAGCCTGAGAGAGAGGTGCCTACAAGGAAGTCTGGTTTTTTGCCCTTCTAAGTGAAATGGCAAGGCTGTTCAGCCCATTCGAGACATGACTCAATCACAGGAGGGAGGAATGTAAAGCAGAGGCTTGGCGGAACCGCAGGGCTCCTTGGAAGGCCCTCGCAGTGAGAACATTCTCATGCTTTTGTTGGAGCCATTTCCAATTATTTAATGTTAGAATCTAATCATTTCCTTGATTTAGCAAATCAAAGATTTTTTTTCCCTCAAGGGCAAAATACCTTCACTTTGTTTTCCTCTCCATAATTAAGTAATTTCGTAATTAGTAATGTTCAATGTATCCAGTATGAAATGACACATTTTATTCCTTTTTATAAAAGCTTGCATGCACACCCCCAACCCCCGCCCGGTGGTGGAGGACTTGTCACTCCTGGTGCTTTTGTGTTCCTGAGCTCTCTCTGTCTCCCTCCTCACTCTTTCTCACTTGGCGAGAGATTAGGCATCTCCAGCAGTTCTTCCTGAGCAGTGGGGAATCCAGCTGTGTCATCTCACACTGTCTGACTTCCTGGTGGCTTTAATTAGCATAAAGGAATTTCTCCTCAGAGGGGATGTCACATTGTGGCTTTGCGCCTGGTGGCCAACCCTACTTTTTGGTCTTTCACACTTTGCAGGCAGGGTGTGGGGCACCTGCTGGAGAGGCTGCACTGAGTCAGCCTTGGCTGTGCCATTTCCCAGGGCCTGAAGTACTTTGCACCTGAGGCTGGGGCTGAGGCCAAGTTGCAGGGAGTGCAGTGCCTCGTATGCCCCTTTCTATTTTCACAGGCTTTCTTCCTCTGCTTGATTAAGCACAGCGTCAGATGTCACTTGCCTCATGTCAACCTGCTGTAGACTGCAGAAAATGGTAGGGGTCCAAGCGAAGGCTGGTCTGGATTGGACTGAACACCACATTTAAGTGCTGGGACCGATCCTGTCTCAGGCTGTTGCATCTGCCACTAAGGCTGACAATTAATGACAGATACCTCCTCCATCAAACCGCTCAATCAACAGTGAACACTGACTGAGTGCTTAGTATATGCTCAGCTCTATGAAAACCTCACAGGGAAAGTGATGAGAGTCCCAAGAAGGGTATTGTTTAGTGCGAATTTTCAGGATCCCTCTTGCAGGATGCCCCTTCCCTGTACATATGTGAATGCAGCCCTCTGGGCTAACTTTACCTGAGACCTGGGCTAGGGGCCAGGAGAGTAGCTCTCCCCGTCCCCTGGCTGCTGCTGTTCCTTGACCACAGGCCACCTGCTTCTCCCCCTACCCAGCTTCTCTCAGTCCTGAGCGCAAGGAAGATAATGAGCCAGCACCCCAACAAAGCACAATTAATGTTAAAATAATAGAACAATCGTGTCTGCCTGTGAGGGGGACTTTGAAATCTCCAGATGAAAGACCCACAGAAGTACAGCGAGTTATTATTAGTCTTGATGTAGCATATTTCATCTTCAAAGCACTTGGCAAGTATTAACTAATGAACACAGAATACTGTTTTTTTCCCCTTCCAGGACTGGGAGGGGTAGCCTCTGATGAGAGTCTCTGCTTCCACAGAAACACTGCTCCATGACATGGAGGCAGAGGGAACTCCTTCTCGAAGTAGCCGTCTTTAGTCTGTAGGGAGGGCCGCTCTGACCTCTGACGGACCAGAGAAAGAAGACATGAGCTTGCACTTTCCCGATGGGTGCAAGGGATATTGGAACACCAGCTAGACCAGTGCTGTCCAAGAGAAGTATAATGGGAGCCACACGTGTGATTCCAAATTTTCCAGAGCCACATTTAAAAATAGTAAATAGGTGAAATTAGTCTTAATAATTTATTTAAGTGAATATATCCAAGATATTATAATTTCAACCAGTAACATCCTAATTCTGACTCTGCATCTGGTTGGATTTTAGCAGTAGGGAATGATAAATGTGCTTTCTCAGCCTCAACCCATGTATGATCTGTGTTTTTCAAATGGATATATGCTCACAGCTCTGTGTGGCCCAGGCAAGGACTCCTTGTAGGGTCATCTGGTTTGAAGAGAGGGAGATGAAGGGGGTCTGGAATCTGAAGGTTATTTCTGCAAGGGCCTTGGCCCCTTCATATACTTTCCATTGTCTATTTCTTAACAAGAAATACTCGCCCCTCCATAACTCTTGCCTGCCTTTAGCCTGGCCTTCCCCCTCCAATGATGCAGTCCTCTAAACATGTCAGAATGTCTTGCATGTCCATGCCTTTGTTCACCCCATTCCCTCTATTTAGAACGCTGTTCTTCCACCTCAATCCACAGATTCAGTGTTAGCTTTAATCCTGGCACTTGTAACGTCTCATTGCACTTAATTGTTCATAGCACAGCAGCTGGAGCATACTAGCTTCTCAATAAATGCTCACTGAATATTTGCTAAGTAACAGAGAAGGGAGCTGGCAATATGAGGTAGAGCTGCCAGGGGTGTGGGGGCGAATCCACTACCGCCAAGGTACAAATATCCTGGGTGCTGTGGGCTCTCTCATCCTGAGGCTTCATGTTTCCAATGTTATTTACACCAACAATTCCTTCACCTTAAGCCATTTTAAAATAAGGAGCAACAGTGGAAATATAAGCTGTCCTATTTTAAAATGATCACTTCTAGAGACATCTTTTCGGCAAGTAGCTTTCCTCCAGACATATTATATAGCATTTCTTAAAGCTTCTCAATTCCAGAAGAGGACTTCTTACTTGCAATCCTAGATATTCTAATATAGAAGGTGTCTTAGTGCAATCTTATCGGACCCTCCCATTTTATAAACGAGGAGATGGACTATCAGCTACCTCCAGTCTGAGCTGATAACTGAACATAGATCCGACTCCTGACTCACCAGCCATTTGTCCTGGCTCTCTGAATCAATACACAGAAAATGATCATGGCCAGAAGATCCAGTTACCAATGAGGGAGGAAGTTCCTCTCGGATCCCTAAGAGGTGTCTTTATTTGTTTAGGACCAGAAGGAGAGATGTTGTGGGGGCGTTAAGCCGGGGTTCCGTTTCGTAACAACATTGTCTCTCCCAGTGCTTGCAAGCAGCCGTGTGCACTGTGTTCTGGCGTTTCCACATCTTGCACAGCGGCTTGGGTGCTGGTGCTGACACAAGCATTCCTGGTTCTGCGTCGTGTTTGAGCTAAATATGTGTGATTCCTTCCCGGTTGCTTTTTCCTTCCCCTCCTTTCTCCTCTTTTTCCTTTTTCGCATTTTATTTTTCTGCCTTTGTTCTCATCTCTCTCCCCTCATGTAAATGTCTGGTGCTGGGGTTACATAAATAATCAACTGCCTCTTAGAAGAGGTGGGTGGAAAAATAGGAATTAACTTTCGTGAGACCAACTGGCCCAAGTTGGTCTGTTACTGAGGGTTCCTCGCCTGCAGGAATTTCCTTTGGGGGACTCTTCAGAGGGAAACACAAAGGCACAAAATGCAACTGACCAATTGTGCAGAACTATTTGTAGGGAAAGATAGTGTGGTTGGGTGGGGAAAGGAATTCTTTGTGACCCCTGAGGTGGCCAGCTAAAGCTGCGGAGCCCCCGAAGCATGAAATTTGATTACCCTTATCTGCACAGCTCCTGATAACTGCTGTCGGTCATTCAATTACCCAGCAACCTCTACAGATGTCTGCAGCAGCAGTTAATACCGCGATAGGGTGGAACACTCCGCCTTCCTCCCTCTGAAATGGCAACAGACCATCGGCACCATGGAAATGAGCTCGGCCAGGGATGACTTGGTGCTTTGATTGTTGCTCCTAAGTGTTTCCAGCAAATGATCGCGTCCTTCTTTCTGCTTTCAAGATTTGTGGACTCCCTCCTCAGATCGGATATGTCAGAATGGCTTGGAGAGATTCCAAGGTGATTAGGGAGTTTGGAGAATAAAACCTCCAAAGAAAGGCTAAAGAACTAACATGATTTAACTTGGAGGAGAGAGGCAGAGGGTGATTTATAACTATCTTCAAATGTGCAGAAAGACTTTAAGAGGGGAGATGGTCAGCTGCTCTGACTGTACCCTGAAGCCAAGGAAGAGCTGTTTCATCCTCGCAGAGCGCAGCAGACAGACGCTGGCCCGGAGAGTCAGGACGCCTATTCCCAGCCCTGCCCCTTCCAGTAAGAGTCATCTGTGTGACCTTGGGTATGTCCCTTAGCTTTCTGGGCTTCACACTAGATGACCTGCTTTACTGTCTGCATTTCTTATGATTCTATGAGTCATTCAGTTAAAATGGTGGTTAGAATGAAAAAGGGCAGGTTTTCGCTGGCTGGATGTAGTTCTGCGTACAGACAGAAGAAGCTGCTAAGTAATCCTCCAAAGGGTTTTTAAAGCAATTCCCAAAGATTTTTGCTAGTCATAAAAAAATGGAAACTGGGATATTTTTGAGGAAACTGAGGAATTGGACTCTTTCACAGAAGAGTTGCATTTGAGGAGCAACATCAGCTTCCGTGAAGGTGGACAGAAAGCCAACAATTCTCGAATCTTCTGTCACAACATTATTCCCATTCAGTAGTCAGGAAGCATCTGTTTGGGAACTTCACTCCTCTCCAGGTTAATGCTGATGGTAGTTCAGCTCACAGTCATTTAAATTATCCAACATGCAGCCAGAACCAGGGGGCAGGGGGACCAGCTGCCCAGGTTGCTCTGAAGTTTGTCTAAAGTGAGCAGGCCAATGGTCTGGGCAAGCGACTACCCCCAGGTATTCCGGCTTTCACCTGTAGGGGAGGAAAGACTTCACCTTTACCCTCTTAAGTTCTGTAATGAAGGCCTATGAATCAAGCTGACGCGAGGCAGATTAACAGGAGAAAAGCATACAAATTTTAGTTTTGTATTATTATTTATAGTATTTTTGTGTGACACTGGGGGCTTCATAAAAAGAACTGAAAACCCCAAAGAAGCAGTTAGACTCAGGGGCTTATATACCATTTTAACAAAGAGCCATACATTGTGCAGACAGGACAAAACAAAGAGGTTTGGGGCAGAGATAGTAAACTGTGGGACAGTGACTGGGAAATACGTGGGGAAAACTAATGGAAGATCAGGGTTATTTTAGTAGGTCTGTTTGTACAGGTCCATTTTGGCACTGACTCCCAGTCTCTGGTGGTAAGCATGTTCTTCTCTTCCCAGTGCAGGGGGTGCATTTCTCAGGGGAAATTTCATGTCCTGCTTTTGGGTAGAAAGGGGAAGGGCAGAGAGCCCTTCCTGCACCTGCTGTTTCTCGTGCCTTCAGCTCAAAATAATCAATATGCTAACGCAGCACATTTTCGGGTGGCATATTCTGATCCCCTTCATACCCTACCTACGAAGGATGGTGCAACAGCTGGAAAGGCAGTTGCATTTTCCCCTTTCCCGGATCCTTCTCCCCAGTCCGGAAGGAAGCTCAGCACCTCTTTTGGTCCACAATTTCTCTGAATATATGTCCACAAAAGTTGCTCAGCTGCTACAGGGACCAAGGTGTTGTTGTTCATGGCTACCTGCAAGACCAGGCTAGGGGGAACCCAAGGAACAACCAAGGGCCCAGGTGCTGCGACAGTGGAAGCAGGTGTCATTTAGCTGGAGTGAACAGCACCTCATATGCAATCCCAACTACAAAGGCAATATATCCCAATTAACTGCAAATGCCTTGCTCATAAAGCTGTCAGCACTGGGCTCTAATGTCTGTACTTTTAATGATGCATTTGATTAGAAGGTAATTTTATTCACTCGGTGGCAGTCAGACTTGTTTGGCGAGGGTCTCTTTCCCCTCCTCTACCCCCACCTTTTCTCTCCTGTTGGAAACATTTAAAATTGTGATTCCAAAACTATCTAATAAGTAATTAAATAAACCTACAAAGCAATGTCACAATGTCTCCTTCTCAGCACTAGACCCTGTGAGTGTGTGCGTGTGGTGTGTGTGTGTTGTGTTACATAATGGGATACAGTGAAGAGGGAGTTTTTCTAATTTCTCATGGGGGACTACACCTGGAATCTCTTCTTTTACAGTCTAATGTTCTCTTTACTTCACTACAACTCCTAATAATTAACATGACTTCACAATGCATCACATTTTGCAAATCGATTCCATGTTCTTTGATTTCATTTATGTCTCACAATAAACCTGTGGGATAGCTACTCCTCTGATGAAAGAACAGAAACTCAGAGATTCTGTCACCTGTCCTAGGACCTGGTTAGGACATCAGGAATTCAAAACCAAACCCGGTTTAAATCCTGGCCTTTCTCTACCACACCATGTGCTTCTCTTGAAAGAGTAGTTTTATCTTTTGTCCTTGAAAGCCAAGCATGGGGCTGACCAACACTGCTAATTCACTCTTGCTAGAAGACGTTGGGGAACAGCTGCAGCTGGGGAGCAGCCAAGTTTCTGGACCTCCTGGGTCACATCTGTTGCTATGGAAGCAGAAGGCGATGTTCAGGTAACTAAAAGTTCAGACTGAGTAAATCCAGGAGCCCACGTGAGCTTCTCCTCCCCCCGCTTCCCCGCCTCCACCTCATTCTTCATGATGGCGCTGACTGGTCTCCTCCACAGAGGATCTGGAGCCTCTCGCCTTGTACGTCCCATTTGATCTATTGATTACACTCTCTCCTCACTTTTCTCCTCCTCCTCTTCCTTTATTGATAATAACGGCTAATATTCATTGAGGGCTTACTCCTTGCATTGTTGTTTACATGTGTCATTTCATTTAATCTACACATAAAGTAGGTACAGTATTACCGTCTGAAGGAAACTATGGTCCCAGTCAGTTATGCATCTTGCCCAAGCTCACGGGGCTGGTAAGCAGACAGGCTGCAAGTCTGACTTCAGAGCCTGAGGTCTCCATCAGTGCTCGTGGTAATCAGCATATTTAACTAGTAGGTATCTGCCGGGCTTGACACTGACCTAGGTGCTATGAGAGGTGTGAAAAGAGAAATGAGAGATGATGCGCAGTTCCTAACTTGGGATCCCAGAAGGAGAGCACTTCTCTAAATTACAATTTAACGTTTGTATGGCAAGATACCACACCTTTTCACCTAGGAGTCTGCAAACGTCATGGCCTGAGTGCAGAGTATTCTGTGCTGCCAACTTCCACACCTGCTTATTTAGCTGAAGTTCAGAAAGGTCAAGAGGCTTTGATTTGTGCAGTCGGTCAATGGCAATGTGGGATCTGATCCCAGGTTTTGAGGTCCAGGGGCCAATCCTCTGTTCACTTGACTGCACCTCGTGTTTGTACTCACCAAGGGGTGAAAGAGGAGAAGAACTTGCTGTCCCCATCTCCTTGGAGCTTAATTTTTATTCTCTAATGTGTCATCTCTAGCTACTCTTTAGGTGGTTGGTTCTACTTCTGTGAAATCTCCATTGGAAGGAAAATCGTACATGTGTTAGAACAGTGAAGAGAAGAGCCAGTGACCTTGCATTGGTCTGCATTATGTCTCCTTCCCTGATATTTGCTTGTGCAGCTGGCAGGGAGTGTGACACATGGAGGCAGACAGTCTCTTATTATTAAATCTGTTTGCAAATATGTGGAAAGTGCCCTGCACACCCGCCTCCATGTGAGCCGTGGCAGGTGGTGGATGCGAATCACAGGCTCCTAGGAGCACTGGCCTTCTCCCTTTCCTCTCTTTGTCATTAACTCAGGTTGTCAGCATCTCAGAAACAGTGATGATAACAATGCCGGATGATCAGAGCCCTGGAGCAGTGCCCTGCAACATGGGACACGCCACTTGGAAGAACTGGACAGCTCAGTGAAATGGGCTCACTTTTCTGTGCAATGGGCTCCACAGTGCCCCAGTGCGCTGAGATGAGCAGCCAGGCTAAGACTGGGCGACTGTGTGCATACCATCTATTTTTATGATGCCCTTGATCGTGTGGAAGTAATTAACTGAGTTATGATTGCCAAACATTCTAGGAATGTAAAGTGCTGGACAAGTGATTGTTACAAGTAATAATCTCATAAACTCAGCAGATTTGAATATGGTGGGTGCCTAGAGAAAAGGCCCCTCGGGAAAGCCTCTTGCTCCAGTTCTGGTTCAAAGCCTGTGTTTTTGTTCCTTAGGTCAGCATCCCTCCCTCTGAGTCTACAGGGAGTGGAGAGAGGGAGAGGAAGGGAAAGGCATAAGGCACAGCAGCTGCTGGCTCACTGGCATCTTGCCTGATCGCAGGAGTAGGAGTGTGAAGGCCTTTACCATCCTCGAGATCTCAGGTGGGGATGGCCCTTAGCATTCAGACGTCGACCACTCAACTCCCGTCACCTCCACGCCACTGTTACAGCAAGACGAGTATTTCCTTTTCCACTGAATTTGGAAAGTAGTATTTCCGTATTTTGCCTAAGCAGCTGACTGTGTGCTTGGCACCCTGCCAGGCCCTAGAAACGTGGTGAGTGGAATTGCCTGTCAGGTGCCTCTGAAGACACTATTTTTCTGATCTTAAAAATGGATCATTTTTTTTCCCCTTCTGGATAAAAATCTTAGCGGGGCTTTTTTATGAAATATCTAATACAGTCAAGGCACTGCCTTAGACACTGAAGTGAGAAGACGTGTGTACAGCAGGGCTTATTAGGTGAGGAAATTTTATATTTGCACATACACACCATAAAACTGACAAAACAATATACAGTAACTGCACTCAATGAAGGGCTTTGGGGATTTGTTAAAAGGATTGAGAGCTCTAGATAGGCTGGTTTGGGAAGGCTTCATGGAAGAGGTGAGAACAAGCTAGAGCCTTGAGGAGTGCTGAAAACCTGTATTCAACATCTTCTAGGCTTTATGTCCAGAACTGTCCTGCAATAATGAAGCACATTTTCACTGAGTGCTGAGCATCCTGTCCTTCCCCAGGCAACCTGGTTACAGCAACTGTTAACAAAAGAAAAGCGATTAGACGGGCCCAGTTGCCTCCTCTGGGGTATCCTTTGCTGTCCCTTCAGTGCCGTGGTCATGCTCCTGTGCTGGCCTGCTCCAGCTCGGCCCCCGGATGAAGCCTCTTCCTAGCTTTCTGGATTTTTTCTTGTGAGAAAAAATGTGGGGACAAGGTGCAAAAACTTACTGAGAATTATGGGGTGCCATTGGGACACTTTGGTTTTAAATTGAGACCTCAGCACATGAGAAGTCTGCCACCAGTGCCAAGGTCTGGCTTCAGAAGTCAAGGGCTGACACTTTAAACTGATTTCCTCTTCCGGGCCTGCTCTCCTGGCCCAGCCTAAGGCAGAAGAGAAGGGATATTTTAAAGTGACAGGTTTAAACAGCCTCCATGTGTGTGGTGCAATCATTTTTCATGGGAAGCCTCCTGGGCTCACGCTGAGGGGCACTGCAGGATCCAATCTCCCTCCATAAATTCGGGGGAAGCCCCGTGCTGCCTGGCAGCAAGAGTGGCAGGAGAGGCCACCTGGGCAGGGTAAGGGAGCAAGACAGAGGCCAAAGAAAGGGAGGTCCCGCAGGGCACTGTGCCCCTGGGCCTCCGTGCGCACCTCGCAGGCCCGCTGAGCACCAGTGGCAGCTCAGAGCTGGCCGGTTCTGGGTGTGGTGTGGACTCTAGGAATAAATTTGAAAATTGTGTCTGAGATTCTATTTCCATGAGGTATAGTGGAAAGAAAACTGGAATTAGGAAGCAGAACACTGGGGATTTAGTCCAATTTTGTTAAGAAGCAGAAAACTGGGGATTTAGTCCAATTTTGTTAAGTGCTGTGTGACCTTACCAAGTTCAACCTTTGCAAACCTCCGCCTCCAGGTCTCCCCCAGGGGGCTGTTTCAGCCTGTAAACTGGGGGTGATATCTCTGCCGGCTCACCTCCCAGTGTTCCCGGGAGGAACAACTAGGCAGTGGATCATAAAGTGTTTCATCATAAAGCAAATTGCAGTGCTGGACAAATGAATGGCACTTATTGCGCTGTCGCACAGCGATGTGGAACCGGAAGTCAGCGATTGGGGTAGTGTCCGCCTAATTTGCTGTTCTCACAGCCTAATAGTGACTACCAGTCTCTCCTCAGCACTTACTCAGAGCCATCACTATAGTTAATAGATGGGGTACCTCCCCTCCCAAGGGCAAACGTCTCCTAACAAAAATGAGAGGCTCAGCTAAGAAGCTGAATAGCCCCAACCCCAGCTCTCCAGGCAGAGCCCCGGGGTCCTGGCCCTGATCGTTGCCCTCTGGGCAGGAAGTGGACACTGGGCGTGGAGCTCTCTGGGCTGGGAGCCTGAACTTTGCATGTGGCCACAAGGCCCAGCTCCTGCATCCCAGGGAGTCTTAGATGGAGAGATGAAGTCCAGTTCTTCTTTGCCTGATCCCAACCAATCTGTACCCACTGCTCCTGGTGCTGGGAAGAAAGCTGTCTGGGAGAGGCCTGCGGCCTCCCGGCGACTGTCTGGCTTTGCTCTGCCGATGCCCTTCATGCTGGTGGGCCTCAGAATTTCCAGACAAGCCACGGGGAACCCAGCCTAAGGGCGGGGGGCATGGAGAACTGCCGTTTTTTCTCACCTAGCTTTAAAATCCTGTGATTTTCTGGACAATTCTTAGCTTGCTGGCTGAGCTTCACAGCCACTGATATATTTAAACTTTCGGCATTAAAGATCTCAGCATCCTCTCCCAGGAGGAAATTACCTCCCCCATTCAAGTAAGCCAGGTGCCCTCTTGAGACATGTGGGAATCACGTCCGCAGCAAAAACCTCTCTTTTCAAACTGGGAGATGGCAGTACATAGGACTATTACTGGAAATAGATGCATTTATGAATCTCAACATCCTGTTAGTGGTGATGATCTGACAAAATCACGAGAGTAGAGATATTTGGGTGTACAGCTGACAGATGATTTATGTTCTAAAATGTCACGAGGTTGTGGAGTGTGTCTCCAGAGAGGCCCTGTAGGAGACGGTGCAGGTGCACCTGGCTGACTCGGGGAGCCCGTCAGGATGACACAGGGGCTGCCCCCGGAGTTCACAGGGACCCTTCAGAGACATCTGTGACGACGTGGCAGAGGCAGTGACATGGGGTGTGCGGGTTCAGGGGAGGGGAGAGCTTGTGAGGATGCATTCTTCACTCACATTCCAGTCTCCCTGAGACAGGCTTGAGATGACACATGCAGATCAGCCAAGGTAAATTTCTCTTCCTCAGTTGTAATAATTTAGCTGGAATTGATAAAATGAAAGATATTTTGGAGTCACCATGTGTCCCAGTGAGATTGAGTCATGACAAGAATGTGTGGCATTAAGAATGTCGACACGCGGTCCCTCTCTCTCGGGGTGTCTGATGGACGTGGGCCCTGCTATTGTTAATTGCCTGATTTGGGCTCCTATGGTTGTGTTGACTGTTTACCCAACCCCTTCTCCTTCCCTTTCCCCCAGAGCAGAGAGTTACCTAGATCTTTAGTGGCTTGTATGCTCTCTCAAGCTCCATCCATAAGAGAAAAATTGACTTGGTCCCATTAGCTTGATTTTAGTAGCAATGGAGAAGGTAATGGATTCCAGACTTGCTTGCCATTTAATTTAGATGTTAAAATACCACATATGATTGACCTAGATACATCACTGCCACAGAGAGTTGGAAGTGCACTGGAGGGGGTACCATTGCAGCACATCAATGACCCCATTTGTAAAATATCTAGTTAGTTAAGGAAAGATAGTCACCAAGTAGAGATGGAACTCCCTCAGGAATACAAGAAAGAGATTGGCAAGAGACTTCATCATAGCTGGCTTTTTTCATCTCAACTATCACCATCTGAGTGTATAAAAAGAAGAGAGCTTTGTCCTGGCTGGAATGGAGCAAATCACCCCCACCACATACACAAATTGCAGTGTTTGAGAACCATAGACCACAGCAAAAGCCATGGCTGCCAGGTTCACTGCCATACCCTCCCAGAGCCTGGCAGGCGTGGGAGTGGGGGTGGGCTAGTGGGAGCATGTGGTGGAGATTTGGGAAGTATTAGCTGAAGGAACCATAGGGTTGGTAGAGAATTTTGGGGTACATCCAACCTATCTGTTCTTCAGCTTAATTTTCTTACTCATAGAGGGCTCTGCAGCCAACCCAGAAAGTTTCAAATCCCAGCTTTGCCACTTAATTGCTGTGCAACCTGGTGCAAGTAACTTAACCTCTCTGAAAAATTTCCTCATCTGTTAAGTGTCAATCCTAATAATGCATACTTCACAGGGCTGCTTGTGGATTAAATGACTTTTTGCATAAAAAGCTCTTTGAAGAATATTTAGTATCTATCATAAACACTTAAATGTTAATTATTATTATTAATGCTGTTGCCATCTTGCTTTCCATTAATCCATCCCTATGCCTAATTAAGATATGAAACTCCACCTTTGAAGCATTCGCAATCGATTTTGCTGTAACTTAAGGCTCTTTTTCTTATGCTGACCTCACAGGGGTAATACAAAGCCTCTATCAAAACCGCTCGGGTGACCATGGATGTGTGCCTGTCCTCTGTGGGCCTCAGTTTTGCTTTGTATAATGTGGAGGCCAAGCTAGACAATGTCTCGAGGGCGCCCAGCTCCACTGTGGTGACCGGAGCCACAGCAGCAGCTGCTACACTACAGAACGCTTACTATGTTGCTACACACTGTTGTGAGTGCTTTACTCGTGTTAACTCGGTTAATTCATACAATAATCCCACTGAGGGGTATATTATGAATATCTTCATCCTAAAGATGAGGAAACCAAGGCAGATGTCAGGTAACTTGCCTGCAGTTGCCTAGCCAGTAAATGGAGCAGCCAGTATGTGGATCTGGGAGGAGTCCACGAGCCTATGGGCTGGAATCCGTGCTTCTGTGGTTTTCTATTAATACAGTTTTGCAGTTCTTCTTCCTGAACTCAGGGTGAATCTAGAAACCAGAGTATCTCTACTCCATTGGCTTTATACAGTGACGTGACCTTGGCATCAAAAAATATTTCTTGTCCATAAATAGCAAAGTGCATGATTGCCAAATAAATGAGACAATATTTACTGCTGTGAAAATGCCCCAGCAAGCAGAGTTATTATTACTGTGTCCTGATTATAACAAGAATAATGTCCATTTATGAAACATTTATGTCCCCCAAGTACTTTGTGGTCAGCCTAATTAGGCAGCCTGTTGACACATTCCAGAGAGATGACTGAAAACGTTTACTTCAACACTTCAGTGCCGTGAAACTTAGAAGTATCTCTCAGCCTGGGATGGAGGGTCAGGGAAGAGAGGTGGGGGAGCCAGCAAGGCTGAGCCTAGATGACTGAATAAGGATCAGCACCTAATATGTTAGAAATGCAATACTGGATCCAATTCTCTTTGGACTGTGTAAATCAGAAGTTAATTCCTGGGAGGGACCCATTTGTATTTTTATTGCTCTATTTACATTTTCTGAAACCATCTGGTACCATTAATATGCTCAAAGTCAGTTTAGTTTTATTTGTAATTTTACAGCAAAAAAAAAAGCTCATTCTTCCTCAAGTGGGCCTGGGGGAGGGAGGTGGCCAGCAGGGGCTTGCCCGTGGCAGTGACCAGTGGATCAGCGCGTGGGGCTCTGTTTCGCAGGGCTCTGGGCAGCTTGTTGGCAGGCTTGGTCACTTGAAGGGAGGCTGGGTGCTCTGAGCTGAGGGATAATCTGCATCTCTGGGATGTGGATAACTTGTTAAGAGCTGTGCAGTGACAGGCTGAACAAGCCCACCAGCTGCCCCTTCTGGACACCGAGCTACAGCGAGCTGGTCCAAGATGTCATTGTCTCCAACCAGGCCCATCTGCAGGGCGTCCCAGGAGCCACACACATGGGTGGAACCTACAAGCCATCTTGTTCTTTTTCTCTTGTTCAGCTTCCCTAGGACACAGCTGAGTGGCCCCCTTGGAGGTGGCTTAGGGAGATGAGAAACCACCTCCGGCCACTCTTGGCTCAGGGACTAATGGCGAAATGCTGCTTCCCGATCTCTACCCAGAGTGAGCAGCTGCTGGAGGATTACAAAGCATTGGACCCTCTCCTTTCCATTTTCAATGTTATCTCGGCTGCGCAGTTCTTGCACGTAAGCTCTTCACCCTCCCCTTCCTCCCCAGTTCCCCCCACCACCAACCGTGTTCTCTACCCAAATATGCTCAGGCCAAAACCAGGGCCTACAAGTGGTACACATTAACTCAATTGAGGCTTACCGGCTCCGTTGATGGTGTTCCCAGATTGAGTTCCCCTGGCTTAATACTTGGATGCTAATGACAGGAGCTGGTGTGTCAGATGTGGTGGAGGGACAGCTGTCACAATTGAAATGGCAAGAGTTAGCATCACAGAGCTTCAGTTTTAGGCTAGTTCCTGGACCCATCAGTAAGTTACAGTGGGGATGCATTTTTTTTAAACACTGGGAACATCTTTCTTTCTGCTACAGAAAAGCTTGTACTTTATAACTGTCTCCAACTGTCTTCTGCAGGTTTCAGAAACACAAAACAAAACCTTTTATTGATTCTGTGGAAAAATAACCATCATTTCTTTCTCTAAGTGCTCCCTGGTGCCGTTTCTTCCCTGTGACCCCGTCTCCGTAGTTTTCCTGGCTCTGCATCATCCTCCCATCCGGTATTTTCTCTGCTACAAGATACGAATGGAGGAAAGGGATCAGAAGCTTTGAACAGAAAACAGCAGCAAATAAGAAAAACAGAACAAAAAACACTGTGCCTGTTTAATCCTTTCTACCAGACGCTGCGACTGGTTGGCACCCAGAAAGAATGTTTTGTCCTATCTTTCCTATCCCCGGTCCTATTCCTTCCAGCTCCTCCTCACTGGTGCGCCAGAACTAGTTATAAAGACTTTCCTGCACGAAGCGGGCTCATGCTGGAAGCCATTTCCACAACTGAAACCACTGCCCGGGTGGTGAGCAAGGCCAGTGGTCAAGCTGCTGAGATTGCTGAGTGGGCATCGGAGAGTTGAGAAGAACTTCCTTCCAGAATCAGGGCCTGGGCTGGTGCTCCACGGGGATAGATGCTGAGACGATTTCTCTCCCCACCCTGGGAGGCTCCATCGCTCTTGCCGAAACTGCTTAGGGCAGGGCTGCCCACCTCTTGGCAGGATGCTACCCTTTGCTGCCATGCTTGTAGTTCCTAGGGAGGTGGAAGATTCAGCATTCGCCGGGGGGGCCCCAGTGCCCACAGTCCGTGAGGCTGGGCCCTGAGGAGGGCTGACCAGGTGCTCTTATGACTCCAAGTGCTTTCCAGCCCGCCCCTTGTCTCTTCCTGTCACCGCACAGCCCGTGTTTGATTGGTGGTAGGCACTCCATTCCTAACTCCATCACTCCCTTCCTCACCCCCACACTTCCATGCGTGTCCATTTTAATTTTCTCCTCCTTCTTTTGGCTTCTGGTTTATTTTGTATATAAACTGCTGATGCAAATATCCAAAATAAACTATACTAAATAATAGATGAAGACAGCTACATAATTTATAATGCTAGAGGCCAGACAGAGCTGCGTGGGTTGTGTTCAAGTCCACGGCCCCTCCTCAGCTGCTCACCACAGCCTGCCGTGTTTACAGCCTTCATGCTAGAAACCAACACAGCCCGACATCTGCGGCTCAGACGGTCTTCCTAGAGGTGTGTGTCTGTCCCTAGATGGACCCAGCATCCCCTGCCCAAGCAGAACCCACCAACAACACGCAGTCTCGGAAATAGTATGTGCCACACTCGGCCATTGGCACAGACCCAGAACCCGGCTCCTCCAGCACCTCTTGACTTCCATGTGGCAAGCCCCCAGCCTGTGCTCCAGCTGCCACCCACACCTCTAAAAACCCCTTGCTTGTTTTCTCTTTTGTACCTGACTCCTTGCTGTTTCAGCTCTTAGCCGCTCACCTGATGTGGCAATGCAGTGGTTCACGGGCCTCTAAATTTGCACAGGTGTCATCTCCCATGTCTGGTCATCTCAGCGATGCCCACCCACAACCCAGGAACCACCTTGAGCTCCTGATCCTGTTGGGCCTGGAATGACTGTAAGCCACACGTCTGGGGGCTCTGAAGTCGTGCCTATGTCGCCCTGACCTCAGGGAGCGGTCGGTTGGGAGGAAGTAAGCAGAGCTGGTGCTGACGAATGGGAAGAGAAAGCTTCCTTCAGGTTTGCAAGCCCAGAAGGCCAGTTTTGCTCACAGAAGACATATTCAGAAGAGAACATGAGTTATTTTTCCCGTCCTTGGTGTCTGCTCTGGTAATTGAGAATTGTGAAATGGCTAAGATCACAGCATCGGTTTGATTGGCTAACAGGAAATCTGAGTTATGTAATTATGACACCAAATTCATGCGGGTCAAAACTCATTAGCCAGAGTGTAGAAACAGTGTTCTGTGATAATACAGCATTCTCTGTGCAGTCATGCATGTTCAGCTGAATTCCCTCACACTTCAGGATGACCCGAGGCAGACCGGCACCCTCCCCAGATGTGGGTGCCTGGCTCCACTCAGAGGGGTGCAGCCTTGTACTTTGCACACGTGGCAGGTCTCTGAACTGGGAGCTGTGACCCAGCGGTGGGGACACCACACTAAGAGATCAGAGTTTCCCCAGTGCCCACTCTGGACGAAGTACCCTGCTGCACCTGAGTAAGTGTTACCTAATTCACACCTTCAAGGACTCAGGGAGCTGGCGTGGCTCTGTGTTCCAGAGAAGGAGACGGAGTCTTAGACCGAGCCACTCTGCTGAGACCACACTGCTGGCGTGTCAAGGAGCGGGGATTTAGAGTGCTGCAGTAAGGATCAGCAAGCATGAAGCCAGGATGCTCAGGGGACCCAGCTTTCCTTATAGGAACCAACCCGCTCCGACTCGGTGGTTCTGCAGACAGGGCTTCATGTCCTCACGGGAGGTGGTCACCTCGCCCCACCCCTGTGCCATCCCCTGCGGTGACCCTCTCCTTCCTGAGCTGCTGAGCGGCAGTGAGTGGAGTATTGCCAATCAAAGGCTCAAAAGCAGTAAATAGTCAAACCCTCGCTGTGTCCTGTAAAGAGACAAGTGTGAGCGGGACAGCAGCTGTGTTTGAGAAGGGCTTCTGAGCATGACAAAGTAGTTTAAGGATCTAAAAAAGGAAGGCGGGTTCAGGCCATGACGATAGCTGCTGAATGATTTCCGATTCTCGTTTCCCACAAAAAGATGGAAGGGGCAACATAACGGTGGGGTGAGTTCCGTCCACTCCCACTTCTGTGACTCACCAGTGAGGCCGGGGACCTCGCGCTGTGGAGCAGAGAAACCCGGCAGAAACAGTTTTGTAGACAAACCCAGTGGGAGCAGGGGCCTTGTGTGCATTCAGAGGCTCCTGGAGGTCCCTTGGAGTTTGGGGCTTGAAAATGGAGAAGGAGATCTGTGAGTGGGACTCTGCAGTCTGAGGCTTTGGGGAGAAGATTTCACAGTGGTGGAAGCGGAACATGTGAGTGGTGTCACGACCTAAAATAAGAACAAGCTCAGGCCAGGGAAACATCCAGCTTCTGCTACCGTCAAGCAGGCCCACACTGACTTGCGTCTCATGCTTGCTTCATGCCTCCAGGGCAAAGGGCTGTCTAAGGGGGGCCTCACCTGCTCTGACCTCCCACTCCTCAGGACTCTGGGCCCCTTTCCTGCCTCTCTGAGGTTCCTGTCTCATGGCTTCGAAGCCCTAGGAAAGCGAAGGCAACTGGGGGGCTGGCCCGGCAAGGCTGCGGAAGCTGTTCTTCAGAAGAGCAGGAACTCGGGCGTTTCTGTGCCCCCATCCCCTGTTTTATTTCCTATTGCACTCTCAGGTTAACGCCTCCACCACAGCTCCTGATGACTACCTTGCGTGTGAGGCCCGAGCGAAGATTAGACACCCGGTGTCCCGCTCCTCCCGGAGACTAGATGAAGAAGCCCTTTCCCCTCTTGCCTGGCATGCTGCTCATCTGTCTAGCAAGTGCTCCCACTGGGACCTGGTGGCCTGGTGCACACCTGCCCTGTCTGCCACTGTGGGAGCCGGGCGGAAAACTCATATCCAAACTCCACTGCCAGCATTCAACTTCTCCGGTTGGAACAGTCTCAGGGTTGCAGGAATGGATGGATATCATAACATTTGGTCAAGGAATAATGACACAGCCTGTCAAGGATACAGGGAACACTGAATGCCGCAACCACTTTTGTAGCCAGAATCTAATTGGCAGGAGCATTTAGCAGGATTTCTCAACGTTGGCACTACCGACATTTTGAGCTATGTAATTCTTTGCTGTGGGGGGCTGTCCCATGCATAGGATATTTAGCAGCATCCCTGATCTCTACACAGTAGATGCCAGTAGCACCTCCTGGCCCTCAAATGTCTTGAGACATTACCAAGTAACCCGCAGGAGGCAAAGTTGTTCCTGGTTGATAACCACTGTGTTAAGTAGTCCCAGCCTTCTCCATCAGGGCTACTCAAAGTGAGACCCTTGGACACACAGCAGGGGCCTAGTTAGAAATGCAGATTTTCACATCACACCCAGACCTACTGAATCAGAATTTCTGGCTGTGGGCCCTAGGGGTTTATGATTTAACAAGCCTTGCAGGTGATTCTTATCCATGCTAAACTTTGAAAAACACTGCCACATGGTAGCCACTTGCCACGTGTGGCTATTTAAATCGTTTTAATTAAGTAAAACTGAAGGTTCGGCTTCTCAGTTTCTGTAGCCATATTTCAGGGGTTTAATAGCCACAGGTAACTGGTGGCTACCAACACAGGATAGGACAGTTATAGAACATTGTCATCATTGCTGAAAGTTCTGGTGGACTCGCTGTTTCCTACCATAGTGAAGTTGTTGCTGAAATGTAGATGCCTCCAAGAACCACAGGACTGCCACCTTTGCTGTCAGCCATGCCTCATGGAACATGCAGGGGCTACTATGCTGCTAGGTACAGAGGCGAATTGAGAGAGGCTGCATTTCTTCCTCTCTGATACTTGCATATAAGATAGATATAACAGCATTTACCTCTCCAGAGCCTATCTATGGTAACAGTCAAGGCATCTGGTCAAAAAAAATAAAGTTTGGGGCAAAATACAGAATATAGAGCAGGCTTAAATCTTACTTTAAGGCAATACACTAGGGCAGGGAAATAAAACCAATCACAAATTCAACTACCACCACATGAATAACAAAGGGATACAGGCATATGGCGTCAGGTCCTTTGCCGGGGCACTGTGCTTTATGGTGGGATGATGCGGACCAGCTCGTTCTAGTACCTTCACTAAGGGACATGTGGAACTTATGAACTCAGATGAGCACCAACCTCAAGGTCCTCTGAGATCTCTTTGCGGGGTTCTTACTCTCTCACGCTCGTGAACAGAGTTTAGCAACCTGAGAGTAAAACATAATCATTCTGACAGCACCCAACTTGCAGGCAATCCCTGGAGTAGAGCAGGCCATTGCACGTGTGCCACCACTTCTCCCTGCCTTACCAGCTGCAGACATTACTAGTTAATCATTCTACTCTTTCCTCGGGAGCCTGGAAGCAGCCAGTATTAATCAATCCAGGTTTACACGCACAGGAGGACATCAGTGCACTGTCTTTGTCTTTGAATAATTCAGGTTCTCTTCCTAGCCTCAGTTTCTTTTTGGAAAACTCAAATACAACTTTTCTGTGCAACAAGACATATACAGCGTTTCCCCTTTAGTAAACTAAAGAAGTGTTTCTTGGCTTCAAAAAGGTGATCACTTAATGTTTACTGTCCTCATTCCCTTTCTATCGACAAACTCTGTGTTTTAGCATAGACTGTAATTTGCCCTCCCACACTAAGTTGTCTGGTCTCAGGAGCTGCAGACACAAGTCAACATCAGAAGTACTCCTGGTTGCTTTTTAGCTGCTTCTTCTTAACTTGATTCCAATTTGGATTATACTAAGCCCGTAATTTTTTATGATTTATTCTCAATGAAAAATAAAATAAAACGCAACAAAATACACATGGTATTCCCACCCTAGCCTGCAGCAGTGTCAGCAAGACCTCCTTTGCAGGAACCCAGTCTTGAGTGAAATCTGCCCCATGAAGAAAAGCTCTTAAACCTCTGCCAGAAAGCCCAGCAAGTGAAGGGTGATTTGTCCCCAGTCTCGCTCGTCTCCTCTAAGACGGGCTGGGAGAGGGCTTCAGTGAACAAGAAAATGTAAAAGGCACTGACCCTCACATCCTGACGGCAGCGGCCAGCTGGCCCGAGCTCCCACCACCCAGGCTGATGTTCTTCCTGCTGCCATCAGCTCTGTAGTTGGGCTGAGGGAGGTGACCACCAGCCAACTCATTCCTCTGGTCACCTTCTTGGGTGCCCAATCCTATGAAAAGGGTTCTCTTCTTGAGCCCCCCTGGGTGCCCCCACTGTGCTTAAATTAGAAGTATTTTAAAGCATAAGGGCAGGCAGTGAACTTCTGGTACACTCATTTTCAGGAAGCCCCAAGAGTCCACTGGCTGGGAACAAGATAATAAGCCCTCCAATTCTACCTTTGGGAAGAGGCAAGAATGATAAGTAATTTAAAGAATGAGGGTTCAATAACGGATGATTTGTTTATGAGAGAATTCAGGGAGGCAGCAAAGGGCTTGGAGCAGCAGACCAGGATGCTAGAAAAGTCCAGCCAAGAGAGATTGTTAAGGTTGATTAGAAACCAGAGGGACAGGTGGGTGTGGTGGAAGTGGGCTACACACCTGAAGGTGAGGGACTGTCCCTGTTTTCTGAAAGAAAATGACCAAGCTCCTACAAAGAGAGGGGATGTGTGTAGTCAGTTGACTTTGATGAAAAACTTAGTCTTCAGCACAATCTGCAGATCAAATCAAACCAACCCATAGGCCATGATTAGCTCTACTTCTAAGACGTGAACCCACGGTATTTACTTATGGCTATATACGTATTTATACAATCATTTATTAGTATATTGCATATTTATACACAGACTACATATGTTCATTGTATATTAATTACCTATATACACATATACATATGAGCATATTTATTTACTTATATATATACATATAAATATCACAATAAAAAGGTTTCACTGTAAAAAATATATATACATATTTGTACATATAAATGAACATATATACAAATTATTACATAATAATCAAAAAGGCATAGTCTTTCATTCAGATAGTTCTAAGTTTGAGTCTCAGTTCTACATTACTTAAGAAATGTCTTTTCTTGGGTGGATTATTTAATTGAGCCTTAATTTCCGTTTCTGAAAGTAGGAATAATGATACATATAAATTTCATACTGATGTTATGAGGAATAAGGTAACGAATATAAAACACACAGAGTGGGCAATAAATGGTAGATATAGCTATTTATGTTGCTACAATTTCTGCGACTGCAGCTAGTTGAAGAATGAATCTCTCATTCTCTTTGAGCGGTAGTGCAAACCAGGGCAGAGCTGGTGGCATTTCTGTTTGAGGTGTTCCAAACAAATTCATCCATTATGTACTATCCAAAGGGCTCGTAAGGGATTTCTTTTTTTTTTTTTATCAAGTTGCTTCTATTGCAAGAATGACTCATTTCTATTTTATAACTGGATGACTTATTGGAGTATTGGAGGAATTCCCTGTTGGGGTTTATAAAACACAAGAATGCAGATGACAGCTTGTAAAACCAGTTTCAGGGATGTAAATGTCAACTCCATACAAAGGAGAACTTCCTAAGAGACTTGCCTCTGGAGGGAGTGCGTTCCTGTCACAGAAGATGCTTCAGCAGAGGCAAGGCGACCATATGCGGGAATTCAAACATCACATGGGGGTTGCACTACGTATTTTCTGAGGTCCCCTTGCAAGAGGAAATCCACATATTCCGTGGCTTTTTTAGATAGTGCCTCCAGAATGTGGTGTGCTGTGATTTCTGTATTACCTGCACACCTACCTCCCACCCCACCTCCCTCCTGGTGGCCTCTATTCATCAGTTACAAGGCCCTGAAGGAATCCAATAGTGAGGAGGGGAGATTACATTCTGAGGAAATGGGTAAACTGAAATGGGGCTGGGATTGAACTCAACCAGGCAGCCAGCTTCATTTAGCGGCTTGTGCAAAGTCTTATTAGGAAAATGCAATGATCCAGAACAGCGAGAAGCTCTTGCCTGCTCTCCTGGCACAGGAGGGGCGGGCAGGCATGCTGGAGGTGACAGGCAGCCCTTTGCCCCCCTTTGCACTACCTCCCTGCAGGCCAGCTTGCCTGGGCTCGGCTCCCTTCGTTGATCAAAGTGGACGTCCTCATGCACTTCAGCCCCTGTCCCCCATGTCTGTTGTCTTCCAGCTTCCTTCCAGATGAATTCTTTCCCTTGCCTCACTAAGTGTTCGCACAGGCCATTTCTGATCTATATTTCTCCTCACCAATCTGAAGATATGAACGCATGTTGCAGTGGGCCCTGGGAATAGAACATGGAATGCACTGAGTATCGAGATTAGAACTAAGAGTAGTGAAGGGAATTTAAGAAAATGACATATGAAGTGCATTTGAAACATCCATGAAGACAGCCTCTGCTGCCTGTGGGGACAGTGAATGAATAAGAACAGGTGATAACACAAGCAGCAGTGTGGAGGCTTGTCTTGCTAAAAAGGATAACTTGAGCTCATAAGATCCCAACTCCAGCTCTTAGTCAACTCACAATTCCAGGAGATGGGTGTTGGTGCAATTCTTAAATCCTCAGGCTCTCCTCTCTCACTTGACCTCTCTGTCACACACACACACACACACACACACACTCAAAATATGACCTTTTCTTGAACTCCTCTGTGCTGCAGAGACCACACGCCTGGAAGGAAGAAGGACCTTTGGTTCCCTGGTTTATAGCTTCTTAAGCTTCTCCCATCTGTGAAAAGGCAGAAATATTTAGAGCTATAACTAGGTATTTTTGTGTCTACGGCAAGTTTGAAGATGTGTGCTTATGCCATTCTAAAGGAAACCTTGG
Organism: Ceratotherium simum simum; assembly: GCF_057802395.1. Lineage (NCBI taxonomy): Eukaryota > Metazoa > Chordata > Mammalia > Perissodactyla > Rhinocerotidae > Ceratotherium > Ceratotherium simum. Next base: position 84,159,154 of record NC_141906.1, on the reverse strand, counting down.
CAATTTGCAGATGAAAAATGTCATAGAAGTTTGAGATCCTGTAATTATCTATTTATATGTTATGGATGCCCAATGAGGAGTCTAGAGATTGCCTCATTTGCTGGCTACATAGCTGTTCATAAGTTAGTGTAATGTGACACACACCCTGTATTGGTTTATAGGGATGGGAAAATTAGTTATGTCACATCTGAAAGCCACTTTACATTCACAGGTCATAAACTGAGAGGAAAAATAACCAAAAGTTTCAGTATTCAATTTGTTTACTCTGAGCAAAATGCAACCTCTTAAGCTGATGAGAGGAGGGTGGAAGAGATGGAAAAGGCTTTTAGGAGCTCACTTTAAAAGCTCAAAAGGTGTCTGGGATATTGAATAGCTGTTAAAAGCTCTAGTTGGATAATTTAAGTGTAAATGAGTTTGAACTATATGGATTAAATTTGCCTTAAAATATCAGTCTGAAAAATTAAGGAAAGACTATTTGAGACAAACACAGTTTGCTTTTTTTCAAAACTCGAACATTTTGAAAAAATAATTTCAGAGTCTCAATGAAAGCTAAATGTAGTCAGATTTAACCGTCCCTAACGATCTTCCCATTAAAAGCTACAATTCGGTAATAATTATACCCACATTAAAATAAGTACATGTGCTTATACACACACCACATAAAGTGTATGAATTTAGTCTAAGCTTTTAAAATGTTTTCTATCATAAATGATGAGAATATATATATGTTCTCATATATATATACACACACACACAGACCCACATATATATGTATATAAAATCAGCACAAGTTTAGCCTGTGAATCTGAAAATGTGGATTAGAAAAACCTTTACAATTTGATATACTGGTTCATCTGATTCTTTGGGGTATTGTCTTTAATTTTTATTATTAAAATTGGAATATTATACCTTATATTTTACCCCAAAATTATTAGCAAAGATCCTCATTTTGCTAAATTAATTTATAAAGAATGTCTGTGCTTCCTTCTGAGGATAGTCACATTTGAAGTAATGTTACTCTAAAATACCAACTTTTCCACTGGAATTGTAACCTGTAGAGCTGTCTTTCCACCTTTTGTTCATTATGCAATGAAATCACACATGAAAAAGCATCTTTTCAATTATTCATCATTACTAATATCATTATTTCTGTAATAAGGCAGTACTTTTGCTTGATTTTAATATGGTTTTCTTTAGCATTTAAACATTATGATCAACACTTGGCACAAAAAAAGTCCATTACAAATATCACGTACTCTCTATTGCCATATTTTTTAGAACATGGTGCCTTTTCTTTCTTCTTAACTCTTCAAGATACTGCGGGTTCAAAAGAAAAGGGAACCAAGCTCCAGAGGTGAAAAAATTGGGGCACAGAAATGCCCATGACTTTGCCCTAGGTCACTGTGGCAGCGGGGGGAGGTGTTAGACTATAGAATGACTTCCTCCTCTTTCAATTTCCAGTGTTCCATTGAAATATACCACTAAAATTTAAGGTGTCTAGGCCAATATCATTGATGTGATTTTTTGGAGTTTTTGAGGTACCATCGGAGTAACAGTTTGATGTGAGGTTGAAAAGAGTGATACAGATATGCACATGGGATTTTAGAGTATAGAAATCCACACTAAGGATGCTGTGTCATGAGATCATTCTATCTCCTAATAGTTATAGGGCTAGGTTCAGTCCCAAATGGTCAGAAACCTACTAGAACATCCCCAAAGCTCACACTTTTGGCTCACATGGCTTCTGTCAATTACCATGTCAGTATCAATTTAAGCCTAGTCCTAAACCATAATTTCTATGAAATGATGGGTTTAATGTGCAAGTTACCCCTTTAAAAATAGTTGCGAAATCAATGTTTTTGTTTGTTTCCATCTAAAATCATTATGCATGATAACCACCCCATAATTGCTAAAAAACATTGGTCTAGTCTATTTGTCTGGTAGAATACCTTTGATTAAACCCAATTAAGTTCAACAGACATTGGCCTGTTGTGTGCTAAGATCACAGTAACCCCTGGGGATTCAAAGATGAAAAATACCCATGTTCTGTATTTGAGGTGCTCATCAACTCCTTATATTCTGGTAGTAACATACATCTTGTGTATCATTCAGCCTTTGATGAATAACAAATTACCCCCAAAGCTTAGTGGTTTTAAACAGCAAACATTTATTATTTCTCAAGGATTCTGTGGATAGGCTGAGTGGTGTTTCTAGTCTGGGTTAGCCCAACTGGTCTCTGGGATCAGCTGGTGGCTCAGCTGGGCTGGATGGTGTCACTCATGTCTGGCCATCAGCTTTAAGTCAGCTGGGGTAATGGGGAGACTTGGCCCTACATGTTTCCTCATCTTATAGGCTAGCAGGGCTTCAGTCCCGTGATGTTTGTCATAGGTGTTGCAAGGGCAGTAAGAAAACAAGCCCCAATGAGCAAGTGCTGCGGGAGAAATGTCTAGTGGCACATTTGCTAAAGTCTTATTGGCCAAACAAGTCAAGTGGCCAAGCCCAGCTTCAGGGAATGAAGAAATAGACTCTACCTATTGTTGGGAGTGGCAAAGTCACATTATCAAGTTGCTTGCACACAGCGATGTGAGGAATTTGTGGCCACTTTTGCAATCTACCGTGTCACATTACCACATAATACATCTTTGAACATACCAGAGTAAAAATCGGTACAAGGAACTAAAAAAGGAATCAGACTTGATGCTCTAAGGAAAATTTTATAGAGTAGGTGACCTGTGCATAAGATTTTGGAGGACAAATGGAAGCTCTTCAAGCTTAAGAAATCTGATTAGAAGAACCAGAGCCAGGAAGGACAGAGATATAGAACCAGGGAGTCAAAGTACACAGAGGAGAGGAATTATCAGACTCGGCCGCCTTTGTTAGAGGATAAGGCTAGGCTGTAATCATGATCCTAGAATTACATAGAAAGTACTGCATTGTTCTTATTACTACTAATTTTGTTATTATAGGGATTGTTTTTCAATTTTAGATTTTCTCTTAAGTAAAAACTAAATTTTTTTTCTAAGTAGGACTTTTGTTATTTTCTTAGATGTTTTGTTTGCAACCCATCCTTTGCAAATTAACTGTGAACATTAAGCTTGCTTTTCTTTTGAAAGGTATGCTTTAGAAGACGCACATAATCAAACCAAGACCTGGATGATCTCTAGACTATAGATTCTCAGAACCTAATTTTCCCAAGCTCCTTTTAGTCACCTATCTCTATTTATTAAAACATTCAAATGCTCTCTTAGCCACAACTTCAGACTCATCCCAACTTGCAGCTGGATTTTTTATTTCATTATTTAGAGCCCTGAGTGTTTCAAGAATAGGTTAAACCTGTATGCCTGAAATTTATACAATGTTAAAACCAACGTTACTGCAATAAAAAAATAAATTTAAATAAATAAAGAAATGGATTTGCTAAACAAAAAAAATAAAGAAGATTCTGTAGTCCCATCATTCACTCAGACACTATTCTAGGCACATGGATAACATAGACACAGAGCCACATAGTGATGGAGCTTCTGCACTAGCAGGAGGTAGACAATAACAACACTCACAATAAGGAAGCAAATGACAGCAATCATTAGAAGATGACAAGGGCTTTGGGGAAACTGAGCAAGTAGAACAAAGTAAGAGGGATCAAGAGTGCAGTGGGGTGGGGAGGGTGGGTTGCAATTTCAATAGAGTGTTCAGGGTAGGCTTCCTGGGAAAGGAGACAATTGAGCCAAGACTTGAAGAAAGTGAGGGGTTGGTGAAGCATGGGGAAAAAGCTTTCGAGAAAGAGGAAATAGGGTTCAAAGTTCTTGATGCAGCAAAGCAGTTGATATGAATGGAATGCGGGAGTGATGAGGGAGAGTGGTAGGAGGTGTGATCTGAGAGGTAATGGGGAGAAAGGAGGCGCATTATACCCACCTTACAGACTCTTGGAAGAACTTTACACAGCTATCTGATTTGGGGGTGGGGAGAGAGCAAGGCAGATTTATTTCATTGTTGCCCTTCCTGGTTTGGTTGATTGGGTGGTTGGTTGTTGTTTTGTTGTGATTGGTGATGTTGTGGGTGTTTTCATGCTTGGGTTCAAGCAGGTGAAGATCCTGACTCCCTGTCTCGCTTATGGTACACTCTGCCCCTTTAAAAGGCTCTGCTTATAGTGATGTATATTGCAAAGGTGTCAGTGGGCATGGTCAGTCTTATGTCATCAGTCTGCTTGTCATCTGAGGGCCCAGAGTTCATGGCTCTGCTTGAGCACATGGCCTACTGTATAGTATTTGTGATCACAAGTCTTAGAATCATACAGTCTCGACTTCCACTCTACATTCTTTCACTCCCTAACTAGGTGACTTTGGGTCAAATGCTTATACTCTTTAAGCCTTAGCTTTGTCTACTTCACAGAGTTTTGTGAGATTTAGAAGAAATGTGTGAAAAGCTGTGATGATGTGGTGATGATGATGATGATGATGATGATGTGGTGATGGTGATGATGTGATGATGATGATGTAATGATGATGTGATGATGATGATGATGATGATGATGATGATGATGATTATTTAATTTACATACTCTGTTTTGCAGCAAAGCTGGTGGTTCCCTGTCCTGGGGATGCCTCCTGGTGCAAGATTCACGATTGCAGCTATAGGGATGGGTCTGTGAATCCTTGAGCTTCCTCCTGGAAAACTGCTTCCCACTCTCTCAATGCCAAAACAGAGCGTGGTCACAGAATCCTTGAAAGGATTGAAGGTTTTAACAGCCCCCAATAAACAACATACACTCACATCACTTCTGGCTTATATACAGATTGCATCTAAAAAAATTTATCCCCAGGGGTTCAAGGCTGTTTATTGACAATGTCTCATTGCAATATGGGAAGCACATTCATCACAGGTGCAAAGCTTTGAAGTCCCATTGCTCCAGGTGTGTGACGGAGAGGGCTCAGGACTTTCAAAAGTTCAATCACTAAGGAAATCAACAGAACACTGTGCTTGGAGAGTGGACATTTTTGGACAGCACGTGCTGTGGTCTCACTTAGAAGCCCTCAAAATAATAAATGACAACCACCCCATTCCCCAGGCTCTAGAAAACCATCATCAGAAGGCAGAACCTGAAGGAATCTTCACTGAATTTTCAGAACTTACAGAAATATCTGACTCCTTCTAAGAGGCTCATCAACCAGATGATGATTAGAAAGCTGAGAGGTTGCAGTGGACAAGCCTCCATTTGGAACGATACTTCATTTCATCTCTATTAGTAGGTAGTTGTCATTCACAGAGAGATTTTCTTGTACATTTTCATTTATTTTTGTTTTTCGCTAGATCCTCTACTCTAATGGGAATAGGGAAATTACGGCAATGATTAGAAGTTTGGGATAGGCACACGCTGCCAGAGGGCACCAACAGGGGTAAACATTCCTACTGTGTGCCTGTTCCCAATACCAGGCACTTCATTAATGCTCAGTAGTCTCACAAAAGTGGTATATTCAGTAAAGCAAGTTCAGAGAAGTTAAGTAAACTTCTCAAGATCATACATCTACTAGGAGGTGGAAGTGGAACTTGAATCCTAGTCTTTCTGAGTTAGAGTCTAGGTTAATTTTCACTAGAAAACAGCTTCATTCCACCTCGACATTTTCCCCAAAAGAAAAAGAGATAGTAATGTGTGTAGTAACCCCTAACTCTCTAAAACCACGTCCTTGGTTGCTCCTACTTTGGCGGAACTGAGAATGAGGAAGGCAGCAGAGGTGAACGGCCCATGGCGCTCAGTTCCCACGGCGTTGTCAGCCACAAAGAGAAGAGCCTCCGTCAAGGCACACACACATACGGACTTTCTTAACAAAAGCCCAGAGCGAAGTTCCTCAGAGCTAACACAGGCCAGCAGAGAGAATCTCATCCACGGAACTCTGTTGTGTCAGCAATAGTAGAGCTGCAGAATCCTGCATTGGGGCAAACCTGAAAAGAGGAAGAGAGTAAGGAGGGGCTGGCGGGAGAAAAGGGTGGGAGGAGAGTGAGAGAGCCACATCATTTTCTTTATTATCCTGTCCATTTGCCTTCATTTTTATGACATTCTGTCCATCAGCTGCTAACACCTAATTCTCTAAAAAATAAATACAACTTGAGCAAATTAAGTGAAAAGACTTTGGAAAGCCCAATTACTCTGTGTCCCCCGGTTGCTTGGAAATGGACTTCATTTCCCCATAATGAACAAAATGGTGAGTGACAGCCTGGCCAAATGAGGCAAGTCTCAGTCTCATCTTTGGCTTTATCTGTCAGGCACATATGAAGAGAGAAAGACCTTATGGATTGTCACTGCAGCACACACAAGTGTGTGTGTGTGTGTGTGTGTGTGTGTGTGTACAGGCATACTTAAACTAAATTGAAAGGCACCTGCTCCTGAGATAGCTACTATTTTTTCTTCCCAATTCATCATAGCAGTTGCTACCTCTTGAAAATCTAGTAGGTTTCTGAGAAAAGTCATGTTTATTATGGAAGTTATTTATTAATAATAAATAGAGGTGAAACTCAGTTATAAACAGACATATTTTGTTTTCCCATACTTACAGTGAAGGCTTTAATACATAACTGACTTCTGCCTTATAGTCTGGGCTCATTTCTTTAGTTACTTCTTTAGATATCTTTGGTTCATTCATTCATTCATTCATTCAACAAAAGCTTCATAGAAGTCTGCTCTCTGCCATGTACTGTGACAGGCACAGGGTGGTTGCAAAGCTGGGCAAGCGCTATTCCTCTACAGGAACTCCTGACCTGATGGGGAAGACAGACACATCAGACGCCAAATATCTAGAATATGAAGTGTTATATATTCTACTAGAACATTTCCTTTGAGAAATGATATGATGTCTTTCAAATTCAAATTGGTAGTATGCGCCCCTATACATTTATTTTGATGGGTGTGCTATTTGTCAAACTCTATCTCAGAGTAAACACATATGCATTTCTATTTTCAATCCTAAAATGTGACATTAAGACAGCTGACAACTGTGGCTTTTCTTATGTGTGATGTGAGTTTTTCATTCTTAAACTTCTCAGTGCTGAGATTTTCATAATCATCCACTCAACAAATAATTATTGGGCATTTCTTCCTTTCCGGGATCACACCAGATGCTGGGATTCTAGGGGTAAACATGGCTCACATGGTCCCTACCCTCATAAAGTGTTTAATCTGTCAAGGAAAATAGACATTAAACAAATAATTATACTAATAATTATTTAATTACAGTTATAATTAAGTGATATGATAGAAAAGGGCAGAATGCTTTAAGTGTGTATAATGAGGACCTGACTGAGTTTGGGGGAAGAAAGAGGGGGTTCAAGAAAGGCATTCGTGATAAATGAAATCGATAATATGAGTTATTCATGTGGAGAGGACATAGCTTTTCAGATAAAATTTTTTTATTGTTATTGTTCCCACATAAGTATGTCTTTTTCCAAGAGTGAGTGGGTTTGGTTCTTAGACATCAATAGGGGATGTTAAAGCAGGGCTGCCTTGGGAGCAGTTAGCACAGGTAGCCACGAAGTGACGTGATGTATAGGGATTGTGAAGCCCCGTACCCTGAACTATAACCTGCTTCAGCCCTTGATATATTCCTTTGGTCCGTTGCTTTTGATAAAATGTTGTTTCAGTCTTATAGCATACTTTATTCACATGGGCATTCTTCTGGGATAGCCAGCACTAGCAAATTCCTGCATTAAAGGAATACAAGAAGGTGCATGAGACTTAACAGTGGAGAAAGGGTAACTAGAAGGTGACATATGTGTCAGAGACCACATTTTCTTACTTCATGTTCATTAGCTTAGATATATGAATAGCCAGCAGTGATAGTATATTTATGATGCCCTACTGATATACTTCGTTTGACTTTATCATCCCAATCTACTCATGTAAAAATGGAGTGATTAAGAGAGGTTTAATGAGTTACACTGTGCCACAACCTGTGCCCTGAGCTGACTCCAGAGAGATCCAAAGTTCTTACCTACTGCTTTGTCCACCATGGCCCAGTTGCCCCTCCACAATGATTCAGACTGTAGCAAAACACGTACAATACAGACTTCTTCCCTACACTAATTCGCCCACTCATGTATTTATACTAGATAATACAACACAATGCAAAGCAACACAACACGACATGACACAATGCAACACAACACTACATAATGCGATACAACTCAATACAATACAATACAATACAACACAGAACAGTGAGTGCTTGTTGAGTACCTCCTATGTGCCAAGCAATGTGCTTAGCACTTGGGATACAATGAGGAGCAAGATAGACAGAATCTCTTCCCCAATAGAGTTTACAATCAAGTTGGGGAGAGCAACGACTCATTGAGCCACTAAAATGTAGAGTGGTAGGTGCTCCACATGTAGAGAAAGTACAAGAAGCCACAGGAGCTCAGAGTGGGGGGGGATGCTTCATCTTGCCCAGGGTGTTTAAATGTAGTTTGAGGTGTTAATTATATGGCTAAGAGGTGCTAAGTAGACAAGTAAAGAAGGGAAGGAAATATTTTCCAAAGCCAAAGAACGGCATGAGTGAAGGTCCGATGGCTAGCTAGAACAGAGCATATAACAGGGTTCAGTATGGCTGCAGTAGAGTGTGAGGAGGAGAGTGACAAGAGGTAAGGACATCGTAAGGGATGTCTAGTTTTCTCATATTAAAAGATGATTGTAGTGACAGCAACGCATCCAGAAGCCTGAGCCTGAAAATTGCATTTGACAGTCTTCCTTCTTCCTCTGTTGAGACTGCCTTCTGAAAGTGTCCCTACTACACCACAGACCTGTGGTTACTTTGCCTCTAACAGTCAATGGCTATCTCAGAAATAGTTTTCTTTGAAAGAATATAAGCCTAGAATCGGAATTTGAAAGAATCTCAGAAATCATCTAGTTCTACTGACCCTACTCCAAACCCTGCCATTTTGCAGATGGGAAAACTGAGTTCTAATGATAGACAGTGAATTGTCCATGGTCACAGAGCTACAGGCAGATCTCAAGTTCAAGTCAAGATTATACAATCCAAAGACTTTAAACTGTGTTATTATTATCAGGAGAAGCGTCTAAAAACTCTGACACTCAATTGCTAATATTCTGACTTAAAGCCTGTTAATTTCTTCAGTATGAAAGCCATCCATTTCAACTTAAATTTTCTTGGCTTTCCTCTGGAAGATCAGGTGAATGCACTGCAGGGGAGACACTTGGACTGTTGATCTGAGGCTTCACTTGGCATTCTCGCGCCCCCTTAACCTTCCAGTCCTAGACTCTGTGGATAGGTCAGCGCAGCTGTGTGTACATAAGCGGGAGCAGGGAGGGCAAAAATGTGTGCTCTGTTCATTCACAAGTTTGTTGACCAGAGGAATCTTCTGAGTTCCTGCATCTCTTCTTTCCCTTTTGGCCCTGGGGATAACAGCCAGTCAACACACCTGTGGTGTAGGGACAGAGAATGCAGTCTGGTCAGCCCAGCGACCTCTAGGGTGACACTGGCCACCTGCTTGTTGGGCCAGCCTATAAATGGCCTTCCAAACCCACTGGCCCTTCTTACTTAATGGCTTAGAGCTGCACATGTTTCCAGGAGCACAGCACATTCCAGGATTGATAGAGAACAGTGAATTCTGTTTGTTCCCTTCCTCTCTCAGGACACCCTGAGTACTCTAACTGAAGCATCATAGAATCCAGCAGTTTTGCAACTGAAAGGGCCTTTGACCATCTAGTTTTTATATTTTATTGATCAGGAAACTGAGGACCCCAGAAGTTATCCAATTTCCTAAAAGTTCCATAGCTATTTGGTAATAGATGTAAGAACTGAGTGTATCAATGTCTCTAAGAAAGGGTAGAATGAACTGACATTAAGTCTGGCAAGGTTTTATTCACTGTCTTCAATTACTCTGATTTTTAGTAGTAATGGCTCCCCATCCACTGAGCATTTTTGTTGTGTAAGGCACTATGTGAAGCATTTTTTGTGCGCTGTCTCTTTAAGCCTTCAAACAACCTTATGAAGTGTAGCTAGCATCATCATCACCCCTGTTCTACAAAGTAAGAGTTAACATTTATTAAATTCTTACTGTAGGCACTAGACTCCGTTCAAAATCCCTTATGTGCATTAGCTCTTGTATTTCTCACAACAGTGCTAGAATCTTCATCTCACAGAAAGGAAAATGAACTAAAGCAGATGTACATAACTTGTCCAAGATTATAAAGCTAGTAAGTATTTGGAGGCAGGATTTGTACTAGAACCCTCACTTAAATCTCCCTTCACACCATTATGACGTTATGAGGCAGGATTTGCATTCAGGTCTGTCAGAATCCAAAACACCTGCTCTTTCTCACTGTGCATCACTCTTTCTGAGTTTATAAACACAAAATATAACTTAAACTAAACGGCATCTTATTGAGATTCTTACTCACATGGGATAATACAAACAGTGATATTACTTTATCCTAAACTAATTTAAAGACAATATCAACTGATGAACTCTGATTTTCACACTTCTGAGAAACAACAGCTACAGAGAGTCAGCATTCTCTCTGGCCCCTAGCTTTTCATTTTCCTGCCCTTTAGAAAACTAAGATTGCTTTTGTTCTTTAGGAAGTGTCTGTAATCCTGAAAAATCAGGAAGCTAATTATATCATTATATTCCCAAGACACCCAACATCATCCCCACCAAAAAAAAAGAAAAAAAAATACATATATGCATGAAACTTACTCTTCATTCAGTTCTGTTGTATGTTTGTGTGTGTGTTTTCACAGATGTTTGGTCAAGGCCATACTGTACAGTCTGGGTCAGGCTGGGGGGAATGATAAATGGTCAGCCCATTGACAGTCTTCACATCTTCCTTGGTGCCCACATATAGTATCCTTCTCTATAAAGATTTGCTATGCACCATGTAATCCAGTCCTTTTTCATATTTAGAGTAACAGAGAATGGAGAAAATGGGAGTAGGCTTAAGAGTTCAGGGAGAAACTACCCACTCATGTGAATATCAAAATAGAAATCTCAAATTTGTGTTTACAAACAATTTTCATGGTAAGTCAAATGACCGGTTTATTGTTTTTCTTTTAATTTGGCATTCAGATAATGACCTTGCCTTAATGCTGTCTTGTCTTTTTATTTTCAGAATATATATTTTTGTATAGTTTAAATACCTTCTAATTGATGATGCCAGTTCTCTGTTAAGAGGAAAGAAGTTCTTTTTCCACCACGTCTTTTTAAACTATCATGCAATGAATAGAAATTATGTTATTTAAAAACACTTAGCATAATCTGATAGACAGATACAGTTAATGCCTCATTAACTTGGCCTCCACAAATTCAGAATTTTATAATAATTCACAGACATGACTAGCCAGAGAGTGCAGATTATTTATGCTTCCTGATAATTCGTCTCCTAATTCCACATCTTTGTATAAATAAATCACAACAACCTACTGGCTGTATTTTGAGATAAAAAAAGTCCTGTGTAGAAAGTGTCTGAACTGAGTACCAACGTCCTTCTTCCCACCTTGCCTTCTAGGTCCCTCATGCCCTTCCCTCGGAAGGCAAGGATACTCACTCTTGGTCAAGTATTCACTCCAAGGCAGTGGTTGAGGGAGGAAAGAGCAGCGAAGGGAGCTCACTGCTAATTCCCCTTCCTATTAGAACAAGTTTAAGATCCGTTGAGAACCTGCTAGTGCTCTGTGCATTTGTTCCTCACAGTATTGCAAGATATTATTATCCTGTTTTACAGATGGGAAAACTGAAGTCCAAAGAGCTTGAGTAACTTGCTTAGAAGATGTATAACTGAAAGCATAGGATTTAGAGTTAGATCTGAGTTTGAATTCTAACTCCACCACTAGTTACTACCCAGCTTTGTGGTCTTGAATAAGTTACCTATCATCTTTCTCTGAGCCTCAGTTTCTGCATTTGTAAAATGGTGACATAATAGTACCTCACGTAATTGTAGAACCTCATGATATTCCTGTGCTGAACATAAATAAATTCAGGTCATGCGCTCAGCACTGGCGCATAAGAAGTACTAAGTAGTGGTAGCTATTTTTAATTATTATTCAAGATCGTACTGCTATTAAGAGGAGAAACTTGCATAGAAGTCCAGGACAAAGTTCCAAAGCCTGTATCTTTTGTCCACCACCCACTCCCTTATACACACTTGCCCCCAGTGTCTAAGGTTTTCTGGCAAATGAAGCAGTGTGCAGTAATAATGGGTCCTGACAAGATCTCTTTGGAGGTGCCAGAGCATCTGAGCTTCCCACATGGATTGTAGAGCCCTAACTCAGAGGACTAACCAGGTTGTTCCTTGAAGTTTCTCTGTAAGGAGCATTGCCTTGATATCATCAAAAACAAGAGGATGAGGCTGCTGGAAAATTGCTCCCTGTCTCAGGCACTTCAGCAAGACAAGGGATGACTTAGACCTTCTGCTGCTGCTGAGTGGTCAACGTGGTTCCTTTCATGTTAGGAAGGGATATACCGTAAAGATAGTGAGGTCCCTCTGACAGCACTCTTATTTTGTAGAAACATGACACCATAGATTATTATTGGTGGTGGAAAGGCCACAGAAGCCACTAGTTCAATTCCTTATAGTACAGATGATAAAAGCAAGACACAGGGAGCAGAAATAATTGTCCAAGCTTATGTAGCTAATTGGTGACAGAGAGGGGAGAATGGAGAAGGGGCTCCACTGACTGGGTAGGGGCAGGAAAGTCCCAGCTGACTTTTCACTCCATCTACCAAATGAAGGAAAAATGGCCTCTGCCAGATACTAGCATGGCTGACCTTGTACCACATTCAGATCTCTGGGCAAACATCACCTCCTTAGAGAACCCTCCCTTGATTATTCTATCTAAATTATTCCCAAACCTTTCTCTATTTGTACATATTCCTTTATTTTTTCATAGCGGTTACCAGTAACTGACAGTGAATTATAATTTTATAATATATGTATGGTCTGCCTATTCCATTAAGGTAGGGTCTTTGTTTTGACAACAGCTGTATCCTCAACAAATAGAACAACACTAGTAGCACAGTAATTAATAAACATTCCACAAATGTTTTTTCAATGAACGAATGATATAAAATACCAACCCAAGAAAGTAATAGGTCAATATTGGGAGATAAGTTTGGAGAGGCAATGAGAAGGAGGGCAGAGACTTTCATCCATCTTTGTTCCCTGGTATAACGGCTTTAGAGAGTGTTGGGCTTTTCTGAGCTTCACACATAGCACAGAAATGAAGTCTTCCAAGTTACTCATCTCCTGCTACTCTGCAACTTCAGCTTTCTGGAAACCCAGAAAATCCCATCTTTTCCTGGTTTTCTTCATTTAGTCCCTCTCCTTTTGCCTTTCTTGCACTCTGCTCTTGGTTTAGAATGGCACTTCTGAATAACGTATCTTCTGGATTATCAACATCCTGCTCACATGCTACTTACTCACTTACCTGTGATAAACTAGAATGAGATATGGTTACCTGATTTATCTCAGGAAAAACTTAGAGTACTTGGAGAGAAAATATCCATCCAAATGTTTGACCACCTTGAGTTGTAGGTAGGACCTGGTGATTTATTAGGTTTCAAACATTCTGCTAAGTTCTAGGAATACAAAGAAGATCAAATTGCCTAAAATATACTTTCATACTGTGGAGTCATTCAACTGTAAAAGAGCATGTGTTGTTTTCTATGTATATATATACTGACATGGGAGATATCCAGGCCATATTGTTAAGTGGAAAAAGTAAATTCAATTTGGTAGAGATATGTATATATATATAAAGATCTTGTTTTTAAAATATCACAATGTATCTATATTTGTATCTGTATGTCTATGCCCATGTCCATATCTAAATCAGTATCTATAGATTAGATATGCACCCAGAGATTTTTGAGTGATTGTATGTCAAAAAAAATCTTCTGAAAGAACATAACAATTTGTAGAAGTGGCCACTCCTAAAAGAACGTGAATAGGGGCCGGCCCAGTAGCGTAATGGTTAAGCGCCCACGCTCCACTACTGGTGGACCGGGTTTGGATCCCCGGCGTGCACCGACGCACTGCTTGTCCGGCCATGCTGAGGCCACGTCCCACATACAGCAACTAGAAGGATGTGCAACTATGACATACAACTATCTACTGGGGCCTTGGGGAGGAAAAGGGAAAAAAAGGAGGAGGATTGGCAATAGATGTTAGCTCAGGGCCGGTCTTCCTCAGTAAAAAGAAGAGGATTGGCATGGGTGTTAGCTCAGGTCTGGTCTTCCTCACAAAAAAAAAAAAAAAAAAAGAATATGATTAGTGAGCGTAGAGCTTTTGCTTTACGTACTGTGGTATTTTTCCAGTCTTTTTATGTAATGAGAAAAGCATTTATAATTTAAAAACAAGAGATAACAAAAAGGTTGTATAGTGAGTGTCTGTAAAATTGTTCCCCTTGTCCCTCCAAATAAGCCAGAGCCCTCTTCTTCTTTTTTGTGTGTGTGGAAGCTCAGCCCTGAGCTAACATCCATGCCAATCCTCCTCTTTTTGCTGAGGAAGACCGGCCCTGAGCTAACATCTATTGCCAATCCTCCTCCTTTTTTTTCTGCCCAAAGACCCAGTAGATATGGGGTTATATGTCATATGTCATAATTGCACATCCTTCTAGTTGCTGTATGTGGGATGCCACCTCAGCACGGCCAGAGAAGCAGTGCGTCGGTGCACGCCCGGGATCCAAACCCGGGCCGCCAGTAGGGGAGCAAATGCACTTAACCGCCAAGCCACGGGGCTGGCCCCCATAGACCTCTTCTTGAAGGAGACAGGCACCTGTAAATAATTGCAAACCAGTGTGCAAACCACTGTACATGTGACATTCATAGGAGCGTATGGGATTACAAAGGAGGGAGAAGCTGTTCTTGCAGCACTCACGGAAAATTTCCCAGAGAAATGATTCTTGAGCTGGTTCTTGAAGAGTAAGTAGGAGTTCAGCAGGCATATAGGGCTTTCTTCACAGATGGGAACATGTGTACAGGCTGGGGAGAAAAATGGAGCTTGTCTGAGCAATCAAGAGCAACTCAGCATGGATGGAGGGCCGAGTGTGTGATGAGATATGGCGTGAAGGAGGCCACAAATGTAGGCTAGGTCCAGAGTATAAAAGACTTATCTTTCCAAAGAACTCTCTGGGCTCAGTGCAGAGATGGGTTCACTTTATTCTTTAATTTCAGAATTATGTTCTGAGCACCTACAGGGTATTAGATTTTTACTAAGTGTGGGACTTTAATGATAAACAAGAAATATAGGGACCTTACCTTCTTGGAGACTCTACTAGACTTAGAGAATGTTTTTACTTTCTTCTCAGAAAAGAACAAGAGATAACAAACTACAATATCATTTCTTGGTAGTGAATGTTAATTAAGAATTGGGCCTACGGCCCCGTGGCTTGGTGGTTAAGTGAGCGCGCTCCACTGCTGGCGACCCGGGTTCGGATCCCGGGCTCGCACCGACGCGCTGCTTCTCCGGCCATGCTGAGGCCACGTCCCACATACAGCAACTAGAAGGATGTGCAGCTATGACACACAGCTATCTACTGGGCCTTTGGGGGGAAAAAATAAATAAATAAAATCTTTAAAAAAAAAAAAAAAAAAAAAAAAGAATTGGGCCTTTAGGTGAAATCGAAGTGTTGCTAAAGGACTAGTGATTCAAATCTACAATTAAGAGCAGCTTGGACATTCCACACTGTGAAATACTTGATAAGGATGAAATGTGTAGGTAGAGTCAAGATTTCTGGAAATCAACATCCAAATAGCTGCAGCATTTCTACTTCTTTCAGTTGTCATGGGAGGTAGAGAGTTAATTTGTTTAGCTTGTCCATTGAGCTAGCTCTTTCCCTCGCCTCTATGTTATCGGATTTCCATCACTAGGCAACTGGAGAGTCATGGGTCTGTTGTGTTAGAGCAATGAACTCTGAACCTTGTTTTTTAAAAAAATAATTCTCTTAAAACTGAAGGAAATATATATATATATATATATATATATCTTGTAAAACAGTAATGGAAGCAAAGATAATTTGCAAAGGCAACAAATAGGAATATAATATTTTTCTTTTTGTTTTCCCTGAGAGCTAATTTTAAGCAAGACACTATTCTCAGATCCCCTAAAGAACTCTGCTTACAATTCTCTCTTGCTCACCCTCTCCCTCACCTCCTGCAAAAGGTCAGGCTATCCTCATTCTTTTCCTGAATTTCTTCTGCCCTTGAAGACTTAGATGTGCCCAAAACTCTGTGTAACAAAAGCCTCCTGTTCTTTTCAATTAGCCAGTTTAGGATTTTTCCTCTTCTCCTTCTTTATATGCGTTATTTTTTTTCTCTGAGAAACAGATTCTGCTGTTCTCTTATCCATCATGTTGTTTGTACTTTGTGTATGGGGGAGTAAATTCTTTATTTAAGTCCCTTGAGTTATGTATCCTCCCCTATAAACTATTTTATAAGATACAAAAAGATGGATTCAGAAATTCATACACTATCATTATTAGAATAAAACTTCTAGCTCATCTTTTGGTATGTCCCCATTCCTATATGCATGTCTTCTACAGATTTCCCATCAAGTACTCAAATGGCCTCTATTTGAACATCCGTGAGGACATCTCTGCTATTTACAACTCATGCTGATCTACCTAGCTATGGCTTTTGGAATAGGCCTCCTTCCACTGCAATTTCATGTCTCCCAGTAAAGTCCACCCACTAATACTAGTTCTACCCTGGGGGCCATACAGGATAAATGTGATTCCACTTCTACACAACAACCTTTCACTTATTCAAAGGGAACAATGCTGTCTCTCTTGACATTGCCCTTCTTCATATCCATCTAGAGCCTCATGGTGAGGCCCTTCTCAGTCTGGTTGTTCTCTGTCCAATATTTTTGGTTTGCATAGGCTTCCGTTATGCATTGTCCCCAGATATAGTCTGACCAGAGTAGAGTAGAGTGGGAGTCTTATTTCTTTTGTTTTCAATCTTTACTTGTTTAATATACCTGCTATGTAAACTAAATGAAATCTATGATCAAATTTACATTTTAAATAGTCATTTCACTTTTTAAACTCAGGGCTCTGAGAATACTATAAAACTCTTGAGGATTTTGCACACATATTGCTATTAAAACACACCTTCCCATTGAGTTTTAAGTTATCGTACAAGAACTCATAACAATCAAAATGGAGTAGGGTTTTAAACAATTTCATCATATCCGTCAACACGCAAACCATTAAATGAGACAGGAATCTTTTGAACTCATTCTGGAAGGACACTTGAGTGAGTGTTTGTTCCAGGAAAGTTGAAAACTGCCAATTTCATTCATTTTTCTATTCGTATAAAAAGTTTGGCTATGTAGAAGAAGGAGTAGCTTAAAAATAGGCCATCTGTCTGGGCTGATGATTACGTTCTTGATGTAGGCCTGGCAGTTGCGCGGTGAAGCCTCCTGGATGAAATAATTTTAGTACCTGGCACTCTTCTTCTTTTCAGGCTATGCCAAGGCCCGAACTTCCCAGAAAAGATACCTATTTTCTCCCTTACTTACCTACTCCTTGACTAAAAGCTGATTTGGGAGTCATCCCACTCAGATCATGCCTGCCCCATTTAAGCAAGGGATCAGTAAAGCCGACCACACACAGGCACTTGTGAAAGAGCTGATGGCGCAGACTCACTGGATCTCAGGCTCCTGCTAGATCAATACCCACTGCAGCAGTGTGGCTATTGACTCAGAATTCATTGCCATAAACACTGTTTGTCAGACTTCCAGAGAGAAGAGTTCCATGACCAACCTAAAGACTAGCTCACTCCTACGATTAGTCATTCCCACCTAATGGCAGTGAATGGCTTATTATCTCGGCATTTCCAGGCCTTAGATAATAAGCAGCGAGGTGTGGAAATGAGTCCACACTAGCAGGCTTAGTATTACAGTAGCTCTCCTATTGTCGCATTTATTACGCAGGTGCCATGTGCTGAATTTGGGGCAGAACTTTGATATGACATGGTTTCTGCCTTTAATGAGTGAACATATTAAGGTTTAATGATCTTTTACCAAAGAGCTGATCCTCTCCTAGATAAAGGACAATATATCACTCTAGAAGTAAAGTTATACTTTACTTACATCTCTCAAACCCCTTCAGATTTCATAGAGCAAGATTCCATGGATCCATTTTACCCAGATGGTATCACTTAGGATGCTAATATGGGTAAGAGGCACTCTAGTGGAGGAAAATCTTTCTGCTCAAATGCTATATATTGTTTGTAATGAGTATGAAACATCACGTAGATGATGGATTCCATCTTCCAACAAGGGAAAAGCTTAACTCAATTTCATTTAAGACAGCACATTTCTAG
This sequence comes from Ceratotherium simum simum, assembly GCF_057802395.1. Taxonomy (NCBI): domain Eukaryota; kingdom Metazoa; phylum Chordata; class Mammalia; order Perissodactyla; family Rhinocerotidae; genus Ceratotherium; species Ceratotherium simum. The sequence continues at coordinate 84,140,827 of NC_141906.1, read as the reverse complement.
TAGCATGCTGATTTGGATCAAGATGACACACTCGAGGCAAGTCATTGCCAGTTGACTAGCTTCCTTAGCTGTGTGCTTCCTGCACCCTGTCTTTATGAGAGAGGGCGACATGCCCTCTTTTTGACTAATGTCAGATTGTACACAGAACCATGCCTGCTTCCAGTAAGACTTTGGGGTCACTTTAGTTACAGGAACAGGTCCTTATGCCTCAGACATGTAAATAAATTGCACTTAGTATTTCAGATGTTTCTCAATTACGAGTGCCCCACCCCAGTGCACTAGGCGACTGACCATGCTTCTTGGCTCTCAAACTAGTTTTTCTTCCATTTGTTCTGGCCCTGGTAGAGTCCCAATTGTTCCTCAATAACATTGCCCTTTTCTTCTATTACTCTATTCTGGCCTTTGCATAAAAGGAAAGGAATAAAATATGATTGTCAATAAATCTTTCAGTGAGCAGTGCTATTAAGGGGCAAAGCATTTTTACTTGAAAGTCTGGTTCCAGGCAATGGAGACATTTCAGAGTTGGTGGTTAGGTTACCAAGCTATCCCCTCTGGTATCAAGAAGCAGTCTGCCTGGTTGGAAACACAGAAAATAGCCTTCACCAAGGAGCTTAGATTTTGCCTCGCCGTCTTTGCAAAGATTAATATGCATAAGCATCTCCAAAGAACCTCTGAAAGGATTGTTAGGTGGAGGGTAGAAATTCAGTCATTGGAGTCTCCATGGAGAAAAGATAAGGAGGCAGAGTGAGAAGCTGCTTGAATGGATGCATTAAGCTTATGTTAAAATCACCATGGTGGTTAAGAAATCCACTAATAACACCTTGCAAGGCTCAGGGGCAGAATCGATTTAGAGAGTTCGAGAAATTCCATACCTGGCTTCTTGCAGTAAACCCCAAAGTCATTACGAAGAATTAGTTAAGCCCCCTTGTTCCTCATACATTTAGTTTCCTTGATCCTATTTACTTCTTTCTTCAATTTGCTAAGACACAGGTGTACACTGATCTCAGCAGCCCATGAATATTTGAAAACTAAACTTTCTTGGAAAGACATTTAAAGTCCCAAATCACTGCCTTCAATTTGTATTGTCTGATCACTTAAGCTCAAGGAAGTCTTGCGGATTGCTTCAACTTAGAGGGAGAGAAAAGGTAGAAATATTCTGGTCTACAATTATGCTACCCCTTGGGCCATTAGTGATTTAGTATAACAATATACTCCATTCATGTAACAAATACTTATTGAGTGCATACTACGTATCAAGGCTCTGCTTGGTGCTGAAGAATATGACTATGAAGAAGACAGATATGGCTCTTGCCCTCATAGAGTTTATAATCTAGTGGGAAGATAAAGACACATAAGCAGGCAATTTTACTACATGTTAGTAAATATGATCCTTTTGAAGATAAAGACTATTTTCATGATAACTTTTAGTCCCACACTTCTATTCATACTAGTTTAATCCTACATAGATACCATGGAGATGTTCTATTAACTGTGTCATTGACGACAGAACATAATCATTGATTTTTGTCACTGGCACATGATTGGTGCCATAATGAGTGCTGGAAATAAAATCCAAAAGAACTTTAACATATTAAAGAAATGTTTGTCTGAGAATGAGGTATAGCAAGAACAAGCTGGGATTTTACAGAAAGGACACCAACATCTTTCCCCATGGGTGCTCGCCCTACTTTAGCAGTGGATTTTCAGTGAGAATTTATTGAATGCCTACTATACACCTACTGCACAATACGTGAGGAGACTTTTACACATTAGAGAAACGGCTATCAATGTCAGGATGAAGCTAAATCAGGACATGGCCAGGGTTTCACTAAAAGGCTTAGATCATAAAATTTCAGGATATTAGCATTTTTCCCCATGTGTGTATTCCCCACTGTAGCAGTAGAATTCAATAAGTATATATTAAGCACCTACTACATGCAAAACTCATGTATTCTGGAATCTTGCAACCTACCAGGGGAGAATTGTGTATACATTTAATTTTTTACAAGGAAGAATGAAATAAATGTTATAAAAATGCTACAATTATGATTCTCCTGGAGTACAAGGGAATCAAGAATCAACCCTAAATAGAGGAACCATGAAAGTCTACATGAAGTAGTTAACATTTGAGCTGCACCTTAAAAAAGAATCTCAGCAGGTAGTGAAGTGAATTCCATATGGGAATCAACCTGAGCAAAGCCACAGACACAGGTAAGTGCATGGAGTGTGAGGGTCATTATGAGTGTGTCAGTGGAACAAGATTCCGAAGAGAAAATGTAGTGGGATATGAAACTGGAAAGCAAAGGTGGGAACAGGTCATCAGTACAGATTTTAAATGTCATTCCATAGGCAATATGCAATCAGTGAAGGATCTTGAGAAGGGAAACTTTTGTGTTTTATGAACTTCCTTGTGGAGGCAAAATGAAGATGAATTGGATGTAGAAGAGTCTGGATGTGGGAGGTAGTTATGAGGTTATTTAACTCACTATAACCACATCATTCTGAGAGGATGTGGCCTGCAATAAAGTAGGGTGGTCATTATCGGTAACTGAAACAATGGATGTGAGCTTCAACTGGTTGAGAATGTTAGGTGTGGAAGGACTGAGAGAAGGTGGATAGAGGCATATTAGCTTCCCTCCTCACCTGAGCTGGGCAAACTATCTCCTTAAGTGGCAAACACATGTCGACATTTATATCTAGGACAGATCTTGTTTCTGAATCCAGAAATTTAAAAGTACTCATGAAATTTCCTCTATTCCTAAAGTAATAACGTGTATTACTCTGGGTGTTGTTTTCTTTTCCTTTCTTTCTTTCTTTTTTATTTTTATGGGCCATATAGGACATTGATTATTGCTGTTATTGTTGTAATTCTTAAAATTACATTTTCTTTGAATCATAAATAAATGGATTATCTTCCCTCAAGGCACTTCTTCTATTTAAAGAGCCAGATCGATTTTTACAGGATATGCCAACAATAAATCTTTGGGTTTTATTTTTTTCTCCTGAAGACTTTTGGATCAGGATTATTATTATCATTATTTATTGTTTATTGAGTACTGTCAGTGGGCTCAGCAGTGTAAAAATATAAGTAGATAAACATCATCATTAAATCTGTTTCCAAAAGGAGCAGGTGCTTATCATGAAAGAAAGTACTTGAATTACTAAAATAATGCCCATTAGTGGTTTCATTTCCTGGAAAGTATTGTCTTTGTGGTCATTCAACTCCTGTGGCATTTCGAGTGGAATAAAGGGGGCAATCTCTCATTTCTGGCTTGTTTCCAAGTTGGGAATTACCTCCTGCCTTTTGAAAGTTGTCCTTGATTTAATTGGATCAGCTTTGGCTTGATACCTTCTGAGATTTTTCTCTCCATTAGTGACTTAAACAAAGCCCAGCTCACTTCTTCAGGGGAGAAGCTTTCATTTACCTCTTGGCTTTCTCCTCTTAGCCAGCTAAAAAGAAGCCAGAACATCTAGGAGCTGCCTTCTTTTATGCCATTTCTAATGGTTGAGGATAGGAGGGATTATAGCCTGGAAAATACAAGACCAGAATTCTTCTGGTTTCACCAGCTGTGAGTTGGAAAGAGATAGGTTCTATCATGTGCACCCTAGAGGAATTCTGTAGTGGCCTCTTTATGTTGCCATCACCTCAAGGACCACAATCAACAAAAGCATTCTCCTCCATTCCTTTGGGTCAGGTTTAAGCAATATCTATATACCCACAGAGTCATTTTCTCTCAAACTCTCCTACATTCTGTGTTAGCAGAAAAGAAACACAAGGACAAAAAACTAGCCATTTATCTCCAACTTTTATTTAATCATTTGTTTTAAACTCTTTCCAACTGTCATGTTGACAAGAGCTGTAAAGTTAAAAAGGAAAGCAGGATCAACTAATGGGTTAATTTGAGGTTATCACACAATTATAACAATTACAACTAACATTTGTTTTGAGTTTACCATTTTGCAAGGTGCTCTCCTTTATCATCTCAGTTGATATTCACAATAATCCTGGAACGGAGGGAAAAAGCATCTCAAATCTACGGAAAATGAAACTGAGACTCAGAGAGGTTAAGTGACTTGCCCACAATTAAACAGCTAATATGTTGGAGAAATTGAAGCCCCGTCTTTTCTGTTACTTATAACTGAATATGACTAAGTAGGGACCAAAGAGCAAGCAACCAGGAGTAGAAATAAAGGAAATGTAAGGAATGTAGTTAATCTTCAGAGAGTAAACACTAATGGCAAAGGCAATGGAATTGCTGAATGAATGACTTTTAAATATCCTTCTAGATCTATGAGTAAGCAGTTGGTCTGATAATCGCATACAGCTTAGATCTGTTTATCTTCCCAGAACTGGATAAAAACCATCTCATGTATATATTATGACCTCCACTGGGAAATGGACCCATTTGTAGATAGGGCTATTAATCTGCAAATGAGCTTCTCTCCGTGTCCAAATTTGGAAAAAATTCAGGACTATCAAGACATTAGTATAAATGATTCTGGCTTCAGAATATCAACAACCCTCTGACCAAGAAGAAAATAATTCTGTCCCTTCATCTGCTTTTCTAAATGAACAGAACTAAGCACTTAAAACCTAATGCCTCACAAAAGCCTTATGTGCATTGTATTCCTTCAACCAACTTTTAAATGAGCATTACTATGAGTAGTAATGTTTCACTGTTCTTTTTTACTATACCTATCTCAAAGGAATATGACTTCAAATTTGCCTCAGGACTAAACAGTGGACAATCCAGGTGGTTCTGAGTAGCTCTAAGGTTTTCTAGAATTTGGATTAGAGACAAGTGGACTGTTCACCCAAAGCCTGCCCATTTACTAATATGATCAATGACTGTACACAGGTTTCAACATGCTATACACGTATGGGCATGTGAGTGGGAATCTGTGAGATCGTAAGAGATTAGAAGAGTTGCGTAGAGATACTTTCATGTTTTGGTAGAAATTAGAATTCTTTTTGTTCTAGTGACTTCTAATGTTGTGAAATATACATTTAACTTTCTAAGTTGCCATCTAAAATCGTTAGCAAGAAAGCAACAGGAAAATAAATCTTACGACTCACTAATAAAAAGACAAATAACTCAATTTTAAAATGACCAAAGAATCATTCTATGTCTATTCAAGACATTTCTCCAAAGAAGATATACAAATGGTTAATAAGCTCATGAAAACATGCCCAACATCACTAATCATTAGAGAAATACAAACCAAAATATAACGAGATATCACTTCACATGATAAATGTTGGAGAGGACGTAGAAAAATTGGAACCTTCATATAATAGGAATGTAAAAAGGTGCAACTGCTTTCAGAAAAAGTGGGCAGTTCCTCAAAAGTTTAAATATAGTCACCATCTGACGCAGCAATTCCACTCCTATGCATATACCCAAGAGAAATGAAAACATATGTCCACACAAAAACTTATACATCAATGTTTAAAGCAGTATTATTCATAATTGCTAAAAAGTGGAAACTATCCAAATGTACACTTAATAAATGGATACATGGATAAATGAATGAACAGATAAATAAAATGTGGTATATCCATACAATGGAATACTATTCAGCAATAAAAAGAAATGAAGTACTGATACATTCTACCACGTGGGTGAACCTTGAAAACATTATGCTAAATGAAAAAAACTAGTTTTAAAAGATCACATATTGTATTATTTCATTTATATGAAATGTCCAGAATAGGCATATATGCAGAGAAAGAAAGTAGATTAGTGATTACCTAGGGCTGGGGGGAGGGGATTTGGGGAGATTGGGGGATGACTGCTAAAGGGTAAAAGATTTCTTTTTTGGGATCTAAAATTGATTGTGGTGATGGTTGCACAACTCTGTAATATACTAAAATCTATTGAATCGTACACTTTAGATGGATGAATATGTTATATCAATTATATTTCAAAGTTGTTACAAAAAAATTAAAGAAGAAAGCAACAGGAATTCATGGGCAATTCAAGGATTCATGGGCAATTCATTTCAAGATATCACCAAAGCCTTTGTGGTGCACATTGATTCCCTTCTTCCTTCCTCTTCCTTTAATCCCTTAGAATGGCTCTAGATATGGCAGCAATTATGTTTGGACATGCTGCCTTGCAAGACGGAACGAAGCTTTTCTACAGCTTTTTCATGTCTTGTCTCCATGGGGAAATTTTAGATGTTGGGGACTGATGACAGCTTAGAGCAAATTCCCAGCTGCTCACAGCACGTTTGGTCTTTGGCTTTCAGGATTGGAAATCATCAGGAACTTTTGCGTTTGCTGCCATCTGTAACATTACATCTCTATTGATCTTGCCTGTCTGTGACCAATGGGAACTAGGTGGAAATGACGAAGCTCGTGAAAGAAAATTCAGAATTGGGTGAAAACATAACCAGGTTCTGCTGGGGAAAGATGAAGCGTCTGTTCGGAGTCTGTTCAATATAAGACAGCAACCACTCCTTGTTTTCTCTGTTCAGTTGGAAGAATGTTCAATTGCCCTGGCTGCAAGCAGACCCCAGGGGTAGATGTGCAGTGACTATGGCTTTTTCCCAATTACATAGGCAACTGGTTCATTTGGGAATCAACCATAAATTGATTGTAGCCCTACCTGGTGAATATCCTCTAATTGATATTAAAAAATTGATAGTATGTTATATAATAAAATGGCAAAAGGCTATAGTGGGAGGGGAAGGGGATGAGACATGGAATTATGAAATGCAGCACAGCCTCAAGATAGACCAGACACCTGATATGCTGGGACATTCTGAAGGACTCTTGTTTATAAGCAAGAAGAGAAAGGGAGCACATGACTTTTCAATATTCCGGTATTTATAACAATGGATACTGTATTTATTTATCAAGTAAGATTTAGCTAGTATCATGTGCACAATACTTCCTAACTGAATCCAGGTAAATGTTAAAATATAAGAGATGAATATTGGCAGGAACATTAGGTGCCATAGGTTGCCAGTACATGTATAATCTAGAGCTTTCTTCCTTGATCTTCGGTTTTCTCATGTATTAAAAAACAAGAATTTAGGCCAGATAATTTATTTTTATTGCAGTAACATTGGTTTATAACATTATATAAATTTCAGGTGTACATCATTATATTTCGATTTCTGTGTAGATTACATCATGTTCACCACCCAAATACTAATTACAATCCATCACCACACCCATGTGCCTAATCATCCCTTTTGCCCTCCTCCCTCCGTCCTTCCTCTCTGGTAACCACCAATCCAATCTCTGTCTCTATGTGTTTGTTTGTTGTTTTTATCTTCTACCTATGAGTGAGATCATACAGTATTTGACCTTCTCCCTCTGACTTATTTCCCTTAGCATAATATCCCCAATGTCCATCCATGTTGTCACAAATGGCTGGATTTCATCGTTTCTTATGGCTGAGTAGTATTCCATTGTGTATATATACCACATCTTCTTAATCTGTTCTTCCCTTGATGGCACTTAGGTTGCTTCCAAGTCTTGGCTATTGTGAATAACGCTGCAATGAACAAAGGGGTGCATGTATCTTTACTCATGCGTGTTTTCATGTTCTTTGGATAAGCACCCAGCAGTGGAATAGCTGGATCCTATGGTAGTTCTATTCTGAATTTTTTGAGGAATCTCTATACTATTTTCCATAGTGGCTGCACCAGTTTGCAATCCCACCAGCAGTGTATGAGAGTTCCCTTCTCTCCACATCCTCTCCAACAATTGTTGTTTCCTGTCTTGTTAATTATAGCCATTCTGACCGGCGTGAGGTGATATCTCATTGCAGTTTTGATTTGCATTTCCCTGATAGTGAATGATGTTGAACATCTTTTCATGTGCCTGTTGGCCATCTGTATATCTTCTTTGGAGAAATGTCTATTTAGGTCTTTTGCCCATATTTTAATTGGGTTGTTAGTTTTTTTGTTGTTAAGATGTATGAGTTCTTTATATATTTTGGAGATTAACTCCTTATCAGATATATGGTTTGCAAATATCTTCTCCCAATTGTTAGGTTGTCTTTTCATTTTGTTCATGGTTTCCTTTGCTGTGCAGAAGGTTTTCAGTTTGATGTAGTTCCGTTTTTTTATTTTTTCTACTGTTTCCCCTGCCTGGTCAGACATGGTACTTAAAAATATGTTGCTAAGACCAATGTTGAAGAGTGTACTGCCTATGTTTTCTTCCAGAAGTTTCATGGTTTCAGGTCTTATATTCACGTCCTTAATCCATTTGAAGTTAATTTTTGTATATGGTGTAAGATAATGGTCTACTTTCATTTTTTTGCATGTGGCTGTCCAGTTTTCCCAACACCACTTATTGAAGAGACTTTCCTTTCTCCATTGTATGTTCTTGGCTCCCTTGTCGAAAATTAGCTGTCCGTGGATGTGTAGATTTATTTCTGGGCTCTCGATTCTGTTCTATTTATCTGTGTGTCTGTTTTTGTGCCAGTACCATGCTGTTTTTGTTACTCTAGCTTTGTAGTATATTTTGAAATCAGGGAGTGTGATACCTCCAGCTTTGTTCTTTTTTCTCAGGATTCCTTTGGCTATTCGGAGTCTGTTGTTGTCCATATAAATTTTAGGATTGTTTGTTCTATTTCTGTGAAAATTTTCTTGGAACTTTGATAGGGATTGCACTGAACCTATAGATTGCTTTAGGAAGTATGGACATTTTAACTATGTTAATTCTTCCAATTCGAGAGCACAGAATATCTTTCCATTTCTTTGTATCTTCAATTTTTTTCAACAATGTTTTATAGTTTTCAGTGTATAGATATTTCACCTCTTCGGTTAAGTTTATTCCTAGGTATTTTATTCTTTTTGTTGCAATTGTAAATGGGACTGTATTCTTAATTTCTCTTTCTTCTACTTCGTTGTTAGTGTATAGAAACGCAACTGATTTTTGTATGTTGATTTTGTATCCTGCAACTTTACCGTATTCATTTATTATTTCTAAAAGATTTTTTGTGGATTCTTTAGGGTTTTGTACATATAAAATCATGTCATCTGCAAACAGTGACAGTTTCACGTCTTCCTTTCCAATTTGGATCCCCTTTATTTCTTTCTCTTACCTGATTGGTCTGGCTAGGACTTCCAATACCATGTTAAATAGAAGTGATGAAAGTGGGGATCCTTGTTGGTTCCTGTTCTTAGAGGGTTAGCTTTCAGTTTTTCACCATTGAGAATGATATTAGCTGTGGGTTTGTCATATATGGCCTTTATTATGTTGAGGAACTTTCCTTCTATACCCATTTTATTCAGAGTTTTTATCATAAATGGATGCTGTATCTTGTCAAATTCTTTCTCTGCATCTATTGAGATGATCATGTGATTTTTATTCTTCGTTTTGTTAATATGATGTATTACATAGATTGATTTACAGATGTTGAACCATCCCTACATCCCTACAACAATCCTACTTGATCATGGTCTATGATCTTTTTAACGTATTGTTGGATTTGATTTGCTAGTATTTTGTTGAGGGTTTTTGCATTGATGTTCATCAGTGATATTGGCCTGTAATTTTCTTTTTTTGTGTTGTCCTTCTCTGGTTTTGCTATCAGGGTTGTTGGCTTTGTAGAATGAGTTAGGAAGCTTCTCCTCCTCTTCAATTTTTTAGAAGAGTTTGAGAAGGGTAGGTATTAAGTCTTCTTTGAATGTTTGGTAGAATTCACCAGGGAAGCCATCTGGTCCCGGACTTTTATTTTTTGGGAGATTTTTGATTACTGTTTTGATCTCCTTACTAGTGATTGGTCTATTCAAATTCTCCATTTCTTCTTGATTCAGTTTTGGAAGGTTGTATGATTCTAAGAATTTATCCATTTTTTCTAGAATATCCAATTTGTTGGCATATACCTTTTAGTAGTATTCTCTTATAATCTTTTTTATTTCTGAGGTGTCCATTGTAATTTCTCCTCTTTCATTTCTGATTTTATTTATTTTGGACTTCTCTCCTTTTTTCTTGGTGAGTCTAGCTAAAGGTTTGTCAATTTTGTTTATCTTTTCCAAGAACCAGCTCTTGGTTTCATTGATTTTTTTCTCTATTGTGTTTAGTCTCTATTTCATTTATTTCCACTCTGATTTTTATTATTTTCCTCCTTCTACTGATTTTGGGGTTTGTTTGTTCTTCTTTTTTCCAATTCCTTTAGGTGCACTGTTAGATTATTTACTTGAGATTTTTTTGTTTATTGAGGTAGGCCTGTATTGCTATAAACTTCCCTCTTAGAACTGCTTTTGCTGTATCCCATAAATTCTGGCATGTTGTATTTTCATTTGTCTTCAGATATTTTTTGATTTATCCTTTGATTTCTTCATTGACCCAATCATTGTTCAGTAGCATTTTGTTTAATCTAATTTTTAAGGTCTATTACACACCTAATATTCAGAAATTTTATGTGTCTATGGGAAACAATAGCATTTTCCATTTCTTTACCCAGGTCTTGATCCATTCATCTATTTAGCAATACATATTGAACACTTACTATGTATTGGTCACAGTGCCAAGAACTGGGAATACAGAAGTAAAAATGATAGACAAAGTCCCTGCCCTCATGGAGTGAACACTAGAACATAAGCAAGCAAACGAATACACAAACTGTTTGCAGAGTCTGATGGTTACACCAAAGGGAAAGAATAGGGTCATGTTGTAGAGTGGTGCTGAGGTGCAGGTAAAACTCTACTTTATGATAGGTTGGTAGGGGAAGGCTTCTCTGGGGAGGTGATATCTGAGTCAACACTGAAGAAAGAGAACAAGCGAGGCATCCAAAGCTTTGAGGGACACTAGAGGCAGGAGGAAATCAAGTTCACAACCCCTGAGGTGGAAGAGGACTTCAAGGAACAGAAATAAGACATGTGGCAAAAGCCTAGTCACCAAGTCAGAGAGGTGTAGAGGAAACTGGCGATGTAGGCAGTAGTTAGACTATGGAAAGCCTTGGAAACCATGGTAGGCAGATTGACTTTTATTCCAGGAGAGTAACTTACACTGATGTACACTTAAGAATGGTCACTCTAGCTATTTTGTGGAAGATGAATTTGGCAGATGAAACTAGAATCAGAGAGACCAGTCAGGAGGCTATTGCGTTAGTCGAGGCCAGAAGGGATGGTAGCTAGGACAATGGTGGTGACAGACAAGCTGCAGTGGAGGAGGCAGATTTAAAATGTATTGAAAGAAGAACAAATTGGGCATGGTGATGGATGGGAAGTCAGGGGTGAGGGAAAAGAAGGAAAAAAGGATGAACGCTTGACTTGGGCAACTGGGTGGATGGCACCATGTAACCAGCTGGAGAAGAGCTTGAAAAACCCTGTTCATTTGAAGGGTGAGGAATGGTGGAGGACAAGGGCTGAGAGTTCTGTTTTGGATATACTCAGTTTGTGCTGGGATACCATTAGAAATAAAGTGGATCTATCACATGGGTATTTCTACATGCAAGTCCATTGCTAAAACGGATTCCTACTAGTGTCAAAGCACAGAAATCAGTCCTGGATAAGGAGTGAGAGGTGGAAAGGTAATGTTTTCAGGGTAGGTACACTAACTACGTCACATCTAAATGCAGCAGAACCTCCCTAATGGCGATAATTTAGAGACATTCCTTCTAATTTTGGGGAAGCTAAAGTACCTACAGTTAAAAATAGAAAGTAAAAGGGAAGAGTCTCATTATTTCCCAATTATCAAATTTCTTTCCCAGACTCTGGATGCTCAGTCTTTTATATTTTAAAGATGTTTTCATATAAACACATTTTAAAACAATAAACTTTTTTTGTGTGTGTGAGGAAGATTGGCCCTGAGCTAACACCTGTTGCCAGTCCTCCTCTTTTTGCTTGAGGAAGACTGGCCCTGAGCCAACATCTGTGCCTATCCTCCTCTATTTTGTATGTGGGATGCCGCCACAGCATGGCTTGATGAGCAGTATGTAGGTCCGCACCTGGGATACAAACCCACAAACCCTGGGCTGCCAAAGCAGAGTGTGCAGACTTAACTATTATGCCACCTGGCTAGCCCCATAAACATTTTTTTCTAAACCCTGCATCCATGACATTTTCCTCTTATCTTTCGCCTAGGACAAATCTCAAACTATTTTTTAATTCAATCTTCTATTTTCTATGGAAGAAGAAACAAAGATTTGTCTCTTTATTTTACTTCTTTTTTGGATTAAACTTGTGGCAATAAGGATAGCCACAGACTTGGTAAGGGAAAGGAAGACTTGAGCCATTTTCCCACTGTTTCTCAGAGCAAATAATAAAATTATTTTATCCTGCACAATGACTTTCACAGAGAGTCAATGGTAAGGACAAAAGTGGAGAGACATGGTCCAAATGTTTGTTCCTGGAGGTGGGAGAAGGCTCATATAATCATTTTAGTGAATGATAGCACCCACACTAGAACCCAATAAATTCCTAATGACCTTTGTGATGACAGTTTCTAGGGAGAAAATTTCATTCTTTCCCATTTAGTTAATCCTGACCAGAAATACGCCTTCTCTTTGTTAACTGGTATCATTTCCTCTTGAAAACAAAAGCATAGTAAGATTTAGAGGTTAGAAGCTAGGTGAGATATTGGACCTTGAACCTTGGACCTTCAGCTGGGACAGAAGTTTTCAAAACCTGTCTTCTGTTGTTGTCCAGAGCTGACTTAGTGTTCTAAAGCATTGTGCACCAGGAGTAAGATGACTCGCAACTGTGTCTTGACCCCATCACTTGTGAGTTGTGTGGTCTGGAACAGTTTATTTCATCCTTCTTATCTCCATTCTCCCCTTTATAAGTTGGGGATATATAAAAACCTATGACAGTTCCATCTATGTGACTCACTTCACAAGGATGTTATAAAGATCATGTGAAATAAAACATACGATAAGTTGTGCACCATATATGCATGATATCATACCTAACACTGGAGACGGAGATGAACTTTCACATTTTCTAAATGCAGTAGCTGTAGTAGACCACATTGTACAGCTGCTGATGACCCACTTTTTGAGAAAGCTTATAGTCCCAACTGCTCTTAACTCTATTTGCTGCTCTTGGCATCTGCCCACAGCCCTCTCTTGGTAAAGCAGAGGGGAGTGGGGTTTGGGGCGGAATTGGAGTAGAGAAACAGTAGGACCAGGCAAAAATAAGAGACTGGGTGGGTATTTGAGTTTGAGGCAGACAGCTAGCTGGTCCAGCGTCTAACAGCTAGAAATCTCAACAGAAATCATCAGGGCTGAAGCCACACACACACCCCAACACACACACACCTCCCCACCACCACACAATCACTGCAGAGCTGACTCTGAAGTTTGTCTCTGGTGCAGACAGGAATTTCTTATGGAATTTCTGGAATTTATGAAACTGATATCCAAGTAGAGGCAATCTTGAGGAGATCTACAACCAGGTGAAAAGATGAGGGAAATGCATTATAGATGAGAACATGAGCACCAGTGTGTGCCTTGAGTACGGGTGGCTTTCAGGTCATGGTCCAGTATCTGACTACCACTCCCCGCCTCTACTATGACCACACTGGCACAAATTGCTTCAACTGCTCCCTGACTCACCTCCCCGCTTCTACCCTTGTTCCCTACAATGTATTCTCAACACAGCACCCTTTACAACGTAAATCAGATCATGTCATTCGTCTGCTCAGAAAGCTGCAATGGCTGCTCATTCACTCAGAGTGAATGCCCAGATCCCAAGGGGCTCTACATCATCTAAAATTCCCCTCTCCCACTACACCCACACCTCCCCCCACCATACACACACATCACCACACACACCCCACCACACAAACACTCCACCATACACACACTCCACCACACGCACCCCCACAACCACCACATACACACCTTTCCACCACCACATATATGTACCCCACCACACACACAACCCAATACACACACACCTCCCCACTACCACACACACTCACACCTCCCCATACACACCTCCCCATCACATACACACACACCACCACCACCACCACCACCACAAATCTTCCTTGATTTCTTTCCCTGTTCCCCACTTCTTCACTGTTCCAGCCATACTGACTACCTTGCTATTCTATGGATATCCCAGGCATACTCTGGCCTCGGGGGCATTTGCTATGACTATTCTAGAATATTTTTTCCCCTAGATATTCGCATGGGTACCTCCCTCACCTCCTTCAAATCTTTGTTTAATTGTCACCTTCTCAAGGATGCCTACCCTGACAACCATATTTAAAATTGTAGCCTCTCCACTAGGCACACTCCCCTTACTTTCCTCTATTTGAAAATTTTTCTATAACGTTTAACACCATCTAAAAGCCTGTATAATTGGCCCATTTATTATGTTACTGGTTATTGCTTGCCTGTACCTTCTAGAATAGAATATATGAGGACAATGATCTTTGCCTGTTTTGTTCACGGATGTAACACAGGCATCTAGAACACCTGGACATTGTAGACACTTAATAAGTATTTGCTGAATGGCCGAGAGCAGAGGTGCCAAAGACCCAGGGGTGAGATAAGAATGCAAGGAGACACATGAAACACAAGGCCCTTCTCCTTTATCCCTCTCGCTTTCCCAATCTCCATTTTCCCTATTTCCTCTTCCTCCCTTTCTCCACTCTCTCTTGCCTCTCCCGTGTCCTAATTTTCCCATCTGGTGTGAGCATCCACTTCGGAGGCTAGTTGAGGCAAGCAGTGGGCCTGAACTTAAATAGCTTTTCACTGTTAGCTCACAGAAGCAATATTTACAAATAAATATGCATGCGAAACTGATACAAACTAAGAGTTATGTGCCATAAAAACCTACACTCGGGGGCCGGGCACTTCCTCACTATCGTGTCCATTCCTCCCTGTTATATCTCTTCTGGAGCTACATACACAGCCCACAGCCCATTCTTTTGCCTCTCCTCAGAGGTGACAAATCTGATTTCCCTTAGAGTGGGATTGTTTTTGAGAAGAATTAAATGCTATAGAAATTCAAGTCTGATGAATGAGCAAAAGGATCAAGCTGGATAATATCTGTTTGGATCAGAATCGAAATAACTACCAAGGCTTGTGGCTAGATTTCTGGTTTTAAACATAAACTGGCAATGCTCAAAGATATGCTAAAATGCCCAGGACTGTGGTCACGCCATTGCTGAAATAAGTATACATGTTCTCAAAGTGGCTACTTTGAAAAACAGTACTCACGTGTGTCTTCTGGGGATTTAATTAAAAAACTCATTATTCTATCCGCATACTTCATGTACTGTAGAGAAGTCACAAGCCATCTGTGGAATGGGAGTAAAGACTTTCTGTGTCATGCTGGGAAAATGGGAGTATGAGAAGGGAAGGTATACCTATCCGAGTTCCACCACAGAAAGGAACCTTATCAACTATGAACCACTGTTTTTTATCCTAAAATAAAATAGTCCTGGCACCAGAGAACCAAAATACACTATTTTTCGTGCTTTTCATTCCTCCTGTCCATCCTCTGCCTCCCACTTTCTCACTGAGTTTTCTTAGTAGGTTTAACCTTATGGATTACTCTCTATGCACAATTGTTCTCTAATTTTTCCCTCCCCCCACGTCCCCACGGTGTGACTATTTTGTCCTTCCTGTTGGGACTCATTGTAGACTGCTGTCTGCCTTCCCTGTGATTGGCTGAAGCCTGCAGCAGCTCTCAGAGAGACCCTGCTGACACAATGAAATAAAGTCAGAGAGCTGTATTAATGTAAGTGGCTTTTCTTCACATTTAGGACTGCTATTATGGTGTTGATGGTTGGTAATAAAAGACCTTTTAGTGTGGGAAATCAAATAATCTTATACAAACATAGATGGATCCAGACAATGATTATCTTAATGTAATTGGAGAATGAACTCTGATTATGGGTGTTTGTTCTTGCCTTTTTAAGGTATTGTAGGGTTAATCTAGTGATTGATAGATTGACATTTACTCTTTGTAAGGTGTGGAGTTTATCATTAATATGCTGCATTTCTTACATTTGGCTTCTCTTTTACCAAGACTTTTTTGAGTATGAGATTTGAAAGCTTTGTAGTATTCGTTTTGTAGAAGTTTCCAGAAATTTTCTGCAGTAAAATATGATAGAGTCAAGATTGGGGGAAAAAAACCAAGCTGGTCATCAAACAAAATTTCCTTAAGCAAGGTATGCTCATCACTCACCTCCCAAGAGAAATGAAGGGAAGCACATTTAGGAAGGAAACATATAGGATGAGATAGGAATGTCCTGTGGGAAACAATTTTCTATTTGTCAGTAGGCAGTAATTTACCTGCCTACGAAAAGGATTCCATTTATCCTGGAAAATGTCATTGCTCTATGTTAAATAATATATGGTTGAAAACATATTTGTTGAGATTTAATAACCCTGCAATCAACGTCTTCTGTGAATAGCTGCCTACTTGGTAACAAAGATCTACTCTCCTATTGATTTGAAGTGGAGTTCCCTGTCTTAATTACTTTAACTAGATAGTTAATTTAATGGACCTGGGTTTTATAGATCTAGCAATGGTGACTTTTATGTGTGCATAATGAAGGGCCAGCAGAGCACACTTTTGTCTAAGGAACAGACGTTGCTACCATGGCCAACCTACTACTCAGACCATCATGCTCTTGCTTGCCTTCCTCCCTCCTCATAGAAAGCCCCCTCTCTCCTTCAGCTACTCCCTTTCTCATCTCTTCCAGGCTGTATCTCATTCACAAACTCCTCATCCTCCGAGGCTTAGGGCCCAAAGGCCACCTCATTTGGAAGCCTCAGCTGATCTCCATAGGAAATCAGCTCCTCCTCTGAACTTGCACATCACATTTTCTTTTCCTTTGTTCCCACTTTTTCCCATTTCGCATCACATTCATCATTTTATCTTCCCAAACATCTAGTGGTGTCTCATTACAAAGTGAAGGGCACTCGATGAAGGTTGAATTCATGAGCAAAAAGATTAACGAGTGAATCTCAGCCTGTAGACTCTGGTCACTCTTGCCTGAAGCATCTGTCTTTGTAACCCTCTTTCTTCTGCTCCAGGATTAGGGTCAATGGCTGAGGTCCTACTTCCTCCCCCTATTTGTTCAATCTCAGATCATCTCTGCTGAGCTAGACAACTAGACCAAATTTCATCAGACATGGCAATGGGTTTATGCTGCATAAATAGGTGGGCCTCTGGTAAGAACCAGTTACTCATATGTCAATGTGGATGAGAATAAGCTCAAGCATAATTAAAAACCAAGGCGTTTGTTTGGCGTGTGGATGTGCAGGAAGTACTCTGAAGCTCTTTGGAGTTCTTTAAGAGTTTATTTTCTCTTCAGGGTATGAGTTTCTCTCAGGTTCATGAACTGAACAGTTCATTTGGCCCTAACTCATACACTGCCTTTTACTTCTGTTTATGTATTTTGAATGTTTGTCTAATATCTCTTAAAATAATATGACCATAGTCTCATATATAATATGGTCTCAAAAATTTAGGTAGGATTTTGCCTGTATAGTAGACCTTTAATAAATGAGTGGAAAAGTGAGGTTGTGAAGGTATTTTTTTAATGGGGACAATCTCCCAGAAGTTAGGAGGAAATATTTTAATAGTGAGATTGGAAATCAGAAATCCTAGCAAAGTCTTATTTCTCAGCTCAGAATGTTTTTACTTAAGGAACTTCCGCAGGTTTAGGGACTCCTTGTGTAGGGTAAAAGTTTTCCTAGACAGTGAGATGCAACTTTGCAGAATGAGGTTGGATTTAGGGTGCAGTTTGAGATTATTAAGAATTTTTCCTCTCTCTGTTTTTCCAGCAGAAACTACAGTCCTGTTTACTTTTGGCAGAGTGCAAGATGATTTAGCTCAAAACATATTTTATTTCTTAGAGTTTCATATCTACCTAGAATTCCCATGAGATTGGATTCATGAGATTTTCTTATTGATAGATACTTATAATCAGAGACCCACAGAAAGTTATAATAATGAGATTTTTTTTTTTTTTTAAGATTTTATTTATTTATTTTTCCCCCAAAGCCCCAGTACATAGTTGTCTGTCATAGCTGCACATCCTTCTAGTTGCTGTATGTGGGACACGGCCTCAGCATGGCTGGAGGAGTGGTGCCTCGGTGCGCACCCGGGATCCGAACCCGGGCCGCCGGCAGCGGAGAGCACGCACTTAACCGCTAAGCCACGGGGCCAGCCCTAATGAGATTTTATTTTGAGCTAAAAATGGCACTATATGGCCTCTTTACCAGCCCACCTCATGTGGTGTTGTTAACAAAATTAGCACCTTTTCAATTTCCTTGACACACTTGGGTTATCACTTTGGTTATTTATGGGCTCAAACTGCCAGTTGATTTGGGGATAGGCTCCCTTATGCTTGTCTAGGAAGAAAGAGTGTCTTTGTCCATTCTCAAGATCCACCATATGCGTATTCTTTTCCTTCATTTCCACCAAGTTCCTTGACACTCTTGTAACGTGAATCCTTGTCAACCACATATTTTTATACCCACTTAATCAAGAATGCGGTTTTTCATTTTGCTTTTCTTTTCTTAAAGGTGAACTATGCTTTGGCACCTTGGGTCTGGCTTCCTCACTTTCTGACAGGTGGCATTGACACTCTTGGTGGTCCTGGGAGATTCCTAGCACCTTGTACCTCTTGCTGGAGGTTTATGATACCCCTGCAGAGATGGGATGAAGCAGCACTCTTCTACGTTGAGCACTGAGCCGGCAGCCTTCTTTAGCAAGGGGATTGTCTCTTCCTTTCTTCCCTGCTATGTCATCCTTAGAGGGCATGACTGGCAGTCAGCTGGCGACTGTGCTAGCCTTTAGTTGGTATTAATAAGGAAGAATAAGAGATCTGTTCAGCTTAGATAACCATACAAATTGCATTGCTGCATCTTTTCTTTACATTTCAAAAAGGTTGTGTTTTTCTAGCACCAAGATAATAAGAAATCAAGGGAATTGCTAATCTTTTGGTCCTGCTTTAGCATGGATTTCAGCTACAGAAGATTAGCTGTTTCTCAGAAGATTGACATCTTGCAGAGGAAGCCTTCTTTTATTCCCGTTACATGGATTTTCCTCTGTGAAATACTGAAGATGTGCCACCAGCTGAGAGCAGTAAAATTATTTAGCATTAGGGGTGGCATCACATTTTGTCTTGAAAATCTCAAGATGTTAAACACCTAAAGGGAAGAAACAGAAGAGCAATAACAGCACTTTTCAAGGAGCGTGTATTTAGGAGGTTCTCCCCTGGGATCCTGTTTCTTCATGCCAGGCCCTATTGAAGCTAGACAGGAAGAGATGTCGTGCCATGCAGAGGATGCTGTAAAAGAGAGTGTAGTGCCAGCGATGAAGCAGAGATGTGGCATCAGGGCTGCCCTCCAATTACTTTGCTGAGGGATCAGCACCAGGCTGTTGCCTTTTGAAGATGGGGTTTTGAGACAGTGGCCAGTAAAGAGACTGTGCAATATGTCTAATTTATGTAAATCCTCACCATACACTTGAGCACATGGATTAGTAATTTGTCTGATGACAGCTTTTTGCCAGTCATATCTGTTCTCCCGACTGAAGACCCAAGGCATGCTGACCAGCTTGGAGGGAGATCCACATGCAGCATCAGTAGCTGGCGGCCAATCCAGAACAGAGCTATTTCTGGCAAGGAAGGATTACCCTA
The DNA here is from genome assembly GCF_057802395.1 of Ceratotherium simum simum. Lineage (NCBI taxonomy): Eukaryota > Metazoa > Chordata > Mammalia > Perissodactyla > Rhinocerotidae > Ceratotherium > Ceratotherium simum. The sequence goes on along the minus strand of NC_141906.1, from coordinate 84,121,245 downwards.
GAGTTCAGTTTGAAACTCATGATTTAGGGCACAAATGGACATTGCATCTCCAGAGCAATGGTATCATTGATGGGGAAAGGTTGTTTTTTCTCTCATATCATTTTTTTTATTAAACTTTTTTTATTTTAGTTCATTATAGATTCACTTGCAGTTGTAAGAAATAATACAGAAAGATCCCGTGTACCCTTTATTCAGTTTCCTCCACTGGTCTCATCTTATAAAGCTGTAGTCCACCATCACAACCAAGACACTGACAAATGTACAGTCCCCTGATTGATTCAGACCTCCCCAGCTTCACCTGTACACAGTTGAGTGTGTGTATTTAGTTCTATGCAGTTTTATTACACATATAGGTTCCTGTATCCACCACCACAGTCAAGATACTGAACAGTCCAACACCACAAGGACCCCTCAAGTTGCCTTTCCTAACCACACCCAGCTCTCTCCCACTCCCGCCCTCCATCCCTAAGCCCTGGCAACTACTAATGTGTTCTCCATTTCTATAATTTTGTCATATGAGAATGTTACATAAATGAAATCAACAGTTCAAATGTAACATTTCGGGGTTGACTTTTTTTCACAGCATAATTTCTTTGAGATTCATCAGGTTGTTATGTGTCAATAATTCATTCCTTTCTATTGCTGAGTAGTATTCCATGGTATGAGTGTATCACAGTTTGTTTAACCGTTCATCTATAGAAGGACATCTGGATTGTTTCCTGGTTTTGGCTATTAGGAATAAAAACTGCTATAAATATTCATGTACAGGTTGTGTGAACATAACTACTTCTGAGAAAGAAAGGTTTAAACCCTATTTCCCCTGTCTCCACAATCATAGCTCATGGACACAGCACACATGCCTTCCCAGATTATGTATGATGCACCACCGTAATGGAGTCTTCACGGCTTTCCTGTAGTAATGAGGGTGAGCAAGGTCATGTCTGCATCGTAAGTGGGAAACTAAGGCAGGAAGTGCCTCATGCTCACAGCCTCTTCTCCTGATCCGGTGTCCTCTCTTCTAGACTGAGATCCACCTTTCTCAGGAGATCCCGTCTCCTCATTTCAGGGTCCCTCTAGTTTCCCTTTCCTTGGGTTGAAAAGAGCCTACCCTGAAGAGACAGCAGAGGGGATGTGGTTCTCACGTCCTTGCAGTGACCTTGCCCCTCTTGCAGACAGCTTACATGAAGCCCACATTTGTCCTGATCTTTATTGGATTGACACTGAGCGGGGATGCGGGGCAGTGAAAGGTGGGGAGGAGATTCTGGGAGGAAGCAAGAGCAGTTCATTGATTACTGTGCATTTGTAACCAGCTTCTGAGGTTACATGCTCACCTCCACATGACAGAAACTGTTTCTCACTTCCACCAGCGGCCAAGAGGCATTTTACTCACTCACTAATGGGTAGCCCAGGGACCAGGCAGGTCTGAATGAATCTTGTGAGGACCCACCTGGGCACCAGCTCCCTGGTTCATCTGACTCCATCTCTCTAAAGGCAATGGTGAGACGGTAAGAGAGTCCTTGGGTATCTGTGGTGTCCTTGGGTATCTGTATGGAGAAGAGGCTTTGTCCCACCCCACAGGGCTCAACTCTGTGGCACATGCCAACCCCCTGAAATGCCACCCAAGCCCTGAAGTGTCTGTTCTCATTATTATTATAAGTGCTGTGATTTCCCTTCCCGGGATGCCCTTATGGAGGGTTGCTCTGCCTTCTTCTCCTTTATTAGTTAATTATCTTATTTATTTATTTATCTTAACTTCATATTTGTATCTTTCAGGTGCCTATGTATTTCCCAAACACATTACCAAGCCAATGCCACAGGGACAAATATTAGACATTTCTTTCCGAGTTTCTGTTTATGTTAGGGACAGAGGGAGCTTAAGCCTAAACACTAACAGGACAGGAAACGAAATGGGTGTCGCCTAGAAGAAAAGACACAGAAAGAGACTGGACAGCCATTTAGGAAAAGACCTTTTGCCACTTAAGAGGAATTAAGTCAGAATTTTTCCCCTCTTCAGAGACAGCGAGGGAGAATAATTTAAAAATCCAAAATAGAAGTAATTTTTCTTTGAAACATCTGTTTGCTATACATATGTTTGTGTAAGCCCTGTGTGCTCAAATTAATCTCCTTGCCTCAGAATTTGAGCAATAATTATGTCAATTATGCTTATTAAACTCCCCCAAATTATTAATTAAACTCTCTATGGAAAAATCTACCTTGGTTGAATATACTTCTTACTTGATCTCTCTCTGAAACTCTCGGCCTCTGAACGTCTACTCTGTTCATTTGTACACTCAGACTTTTGTTCGGAGCACACACTGCTCTATGTTTAGGAAGTTATGCTGCATGGTAGTTGTCTCCATTCCACAGTACTGTTTCTTTCAATCCTTTTCCTTGCTTTCAAGCAAGTATGTCTTATCTCCCCCAACTAGTGTATAGTCTCTGGGAGATAGAAAAATGATTCTACTATGTACTTTGCACCTAGCAAATATCTAATATAAGTATATTAAAAGAATAGCCTTCTGGGTTGCAGAAAATCCCAGAGGCTGGGTCAGGCCATTTGGGAAGGTCATTGTGACCCATGTCACTCAGAGGACGCAGCCTGCAGACACCGAGCCACGTAGCCATCTCCACATCTGAGGAATAGCACACAACACACAAGGTTTGTACCCTACGACCTCTGCCTGAACAAGGGGCAGAAAGGCTATGCTTCCAGAGGCAGTTTCTCACAACTGCCTACACAACCCAGGCTGTGACTCCCAGTTTGTATCTGAGGCCAGTGAGGCCCAGGGACATTTTATGGCCTTAGTATATTAGTATTAGGATTTATAATGATAAGAGCTCCTGACTTGAATGTACTAATGAATTTGGTCGTTTATTGTCTTTTGACCAATTTGAAAATAATACCGCTTGATTAAAATAGGTCCTAAAACATGCGTATCAATACAACTATCTTAATTCGGCCTTAAACTTCGAAATTGCCTCCCGCCAGCCCTCATTTATTCGGTGTGGCTCAGAAGAACAGAGGCATCTTGAACAAGGCCAGATGGCCCCACACATCAGGCTCCCTTCCCCTCTTTCTTCCTCACAGAGTAAATGAAAGTCTGCACTAAGTGATTCTGAAGGTTTAGTTCGCTGCTTTGATATCAAATTTTGGAGCCATTTCTGTGAATGTGTGGCGCCGGTTCCATAATGAGATTCCACATTTGCTGGAGCAGCTGGAAGAATCTGTGGATGTTAGTGAGCACCCACCATTATTGAGATTTCAGTGGATAGTTCTGAGAAGTCGTGTTCTCCATGAGAATTGAGTCATGGGAAGGTCTGGGCAGGGGTGGGGAAAGAGCTAGAGTTGTGTCCACATTTTCTTTTGCTACTCGGTAATTAGATTCTGGAGTTTCTCTCCCTGAGAAAGCTTGGCTCTGGTGCAATCTTTCATGTCCAAGTGGTAACAGGATTTTGATTTGTTTATTTATTTGCTCATTCATTTCAGTGGATTAGCTAAGCTTAATAAAGTTCAAACAACTTGTCCAAAATCATAAATTAGCATTAGTGATTCAAGATTACTGATTTCCTCAGGCTTCTGGTGGAATTTACAGTCATCTTCACTTCTTTCCTTCAAATTATAGATTTAAAAAGGGCTTCGAAGCCATGCAGCCTCATTCTCCACTCCTTATTAGATCTCCATTAGGCATGCATCCAGCCCCTGCTTGGATCGGTGGCTCTCGACAGGTGCACAGACACATCCGTATTCCTTGAGCCCTTCGCAGGTATGCTCCTAAACATTAACGAAGGAGTAAACTTTATTTTTACAAAACCTTAGCACATGCAGGGTTATGGTGATGCCTGACACTGGAAGGTGTCACGTGACCTGCTGTTGAGAGGATGACAGCTTGGGAGAAGGAGAACCTGAGTCCTGTCTAAGGAACTGTACTCAGGAAGATGCGAGGACCATGCAGAGCAGGGTCTGGGGGCAGACAGCTCTGCTCACACTGCAGGGTGGTGCTGAAAGTTGACCCAGGGAGTTGCGGGGCAACTGCAGAGGCTCTTGCGGACGGTCTCAACTTATTTATAGATCACAGCAGAAATTGCGTGGTAATTGTTGCTGACTTCATGCCATTTTGAAGATTTTGTGTTGGAAGAGTGCCATGAATACGAAATAGCTGAGGACGACTGCCTTGCCCCGTTTTTCATGATGGTGTCTTTACCTCATAAGCAGTCTATTCCAGTTTGCACAGCTTTGATTCTGTACAGGATATATTAAGAATACTTGCTTATACCAATCTAAAACCTGGCTCTCTACAACTTACACCCAAGAGCTCGTGTTTTCTTTTTGGAATAGAAATAAATACACCACACTCAGTGTTTACCAAAACTGGCTGTTTACCAACACTGAATCGTGTGGGAACCCATTTTAAAATGTGGACTCAGAGATCCCACCCACAGCAATTCTGATTCATAGTGGCCTAGCAGATCTAAATTTTAAAAAACTTCATAGGTGTTGCTGATGGACAGCCAGGTCTGAGAAATACTGCCCTCCCAGAATCTTCAGCCGGGAGTTAACTCTTCTAGGTTAAAGGAACATTTTTTTATAACCTAAGGACCAGGCTCCCAATATACAGGTCTCATTCATTGCACATTCTCACTTATCTTTCACGTAGTTCACAGGTCTCATCTACAAAGGAAGAATTTAGGTTCTGAGTGTATCCATTTACATTGTGCATGCCTGTCCTGAGTGGGTTGGTCATACCCAATGCTGATCGTCTAGAGACGCTTAAAATGCAGACTACCTTAAAAAAAAAAAAACCCACCGTCAGTAAATTACAGAATTTTCTTTTAGGCCCCTCATCCTTTCCTGTCCTTTCCTTTCAATTTCAACTTTCCTAATTAAATGTGTGAACAGAGAAACTGTGTTCTTGATAGATGTTACCTGTCATGGGTTGTAGTCCATAATGGAAAACCCAGCTGTTCTGGTTTTCTTTTTCTTCTGTTATACTTGTAGGCCTATAGCAGAGTAAGTAAGGTATAAACATTTTTAATAACAAGAACAAATAAGCAATAGAAGAGATGACTCACAGGGCTTTGAGAGAACTTTATCACCATCAGCCCTGAAATAGAATGCACTGTTATTGCTCATGACTCCACTAGACTCTTAGCAGATAAGAAGTCCTTCCTCTCAGCCACATCCTTTCTGATCATTGCCTCTTCCATTTGAATGCAGCTGTGGTCTTCTTCTGTCTCCCCACATATATCATGGTCCTCTCAAATACAACGTAGACTCCTTTCTACATCTGCTCAGGCTGATCCTATAACACCAAGTAAATTTTTTATAGTGCTCGCGAGCTTGTGACAAGCAGATCTACATTCTGCTTCCAGGATTTTGGAATTCTACTTTCCAGTATTTTTAAGACTATTCTTAAAGCACTCTTTTCTAGTGCATAAGAAATAGAAATCATCACAAATAATTAGAACATAGAGTTTAATAGACTAAAATAATAGTTAAATAAAGAGATAAAAATATAGACATACATATTTTTTTCCAGAAAACAGAAGAAACACACTATACATTCACTTAACTCTTTTTTCCACTAAACCACATTCCATGAGCACTTTTTCCATACAAATCAATTACTTTCCATACAAGTAAATACATATATTTACTATACAGATATAGCAAAATTACTTTTACTATTTGTTGTGTATCTGGGTTGTTTCTAGTTCTCCACTATTATAAACGGTAATGTTCATAATCCCTTTTGCACCATGAGAATTAAACATGGATATATTTTTCTAAGACTGCTAAGAAAACCATACTGTCTTCTACAGTTGGGGGTGAGGGTTTGGTTGCCTCCTTTCACTATGAAGTTCAAGAAATGGTGCTTCGGGGAAACTAGAAGGTGGTTATTTCATCTGAACTGGAGCCGGGGTTCACCATGAGGGCCTGTCCTCTTTCTTCATCTCTCTAACTTTGGGAGGAAATGGTGCTAATCATTCTCAGCCTTCTAGAAACTACTCTAGTGCTCCATTTCTTTCTTCTTTTCATGGTGGTGGGGAGGGGCACTTTGTGTCAGAACGTAAAGAATGAGAGGAAGAGAAGACACAAAGGACTGAGCCTGACAACACAGAAAACGCTGACATAAATTAATCAAACGAGGCATCTCACAGGATTGAATTAGTTCCTGATTTATGGCTGCAGCGCAGCGGCTGCCAGGCCATTTCTTCATGCTCATCCGCTGTTGTCCCTGATTTATGTCAGAGTCTCAGTGCATTGGCTGACTAGGGATCCTTGTAGGATGGATGGAAGGGAGAGAGCTGCTCCAATACTGGCCATCCCTGGTCCAATCTACATTCCACCCCTCAGAGTGCAGGCCCATCTATCAACTTCATTGTTTGCCTCATAAACTCAATGTCTGCATCTTTAGGCTCTGTTATATTGCTATGGAAGCTGAGATGATGACAAAGGGAAAAAAAATCCTTTTTTTTCTTTTACTTACACATTCTTAGAGATTCTTAAACCTAGACAGGATTAAAGCTAAGTCAGTGCTGATGTTTCATGTTATTACTGGCAGGCAGTTGCCCATCCCTCTGTTAGCCTCCTTAAGTTACTCCTAATTTTTGTAATGAGAGGCACCTGAAGGATGATTTGTAAGATGATGTGGTTTGAATGCTGGTGCCCTCCTCCTTTGGGGAAACTATTTACCATTGCAACATTTCTTTATAGGAAAACGATTGTTGGGGACACTTTGCTGCTCATTCTAGAAATCTACCTGTGACCCAGTGGATGTTCATTCATTCATTTGCTCATTCTTTTTTTTTTTTCCTTTGAGTTCTTACTCTGTGCCATATACTGATTCCTGAACTTTTGTCTGTATTCTGTCTATGAGTCCCAGTCTCCAAGGATTTTATGGTCTATAGGAGGAAACAGACATAAAACATATTATCAAATAAATAACAATATCATTATAGACGTATAATTGCTGATGATAATTCTGATAAGTGAATTCAAAGTTATTTAGAGTATTTCTAATTTTTTAAAGCAAATATGAAGAAGTTAACATCTTTGGAATTCATACAAAACATTCTTTGATATGTATTAAGTGTAGGTGTTTTCTTGCTTGTTTGTTTTAAGCAAAGATTTGGTTGTTGGAAATGGCTAATGTTGCCTGGAAATAAGCCTTAATAGTAAGGGGAAAGATCAAGTTCGGTAATAATAACTTTGGTTCAGAATTATTTAAGTGATGTTTTATTATCAAAGCACGGAACTCTTTTTTGATTAGCCTTGAAGTGTTATGATTATAATTTCCAAATCTATATCTCAGGCAAAAGAGTCACCATCTCTAAAACTCACTTTTTTCATTTCTAAATAGTATCTACCTCATAAAGGTGTTATTACAATGAAACGAAATAATGTATTTAATATATTTAGCCCAATACCTGGCATCTAGCAGGTATTGGACAAACGTCTGTTAATATTTTATTGGTTCATTTATTTCTAGTACAAATATTTCTCCTGTGTTTTAGAATCACATCTTGTTTATTGGATATCACCGACTGGATATCCTACAGAAACTTCAAAATCAGAATATGAAAAACTTGGACTGATTGTCTTCTCACTCAAATCTACTCCTCTTGCTGCTTGCCCTAGATCAATGCATAGCCACCACCATCTACATAGATGCATAAGTGAGAAGTTTGATACAATCTTCCACCACCCTGTCCCATGCATCCGGGTTCCAGCCATACTGAGCTCTTTTGCTTTCTCTACCCTGCCATGCTGTCCCTCCCTTGGAGCTTTTACCCACATGGTTCCCTCTGCCTGAAACACTCTGTCTTCCCTCATTTCAACTATGTATCTCCTATGCATCCTTCAGGCCTCAAGTAGAAGTCACTTTTTCCAAGAAGCTTTCTTTGCCCTCCATACCTCTCTTATGGGCTCCTTCTACACATCCCATGGTGACTTGTACTATTCCTATTATAGCACTTATTATATTATATAGTAAATTTATTTTTCGGACTGATCCGTGATCTCTATGATTCAGTAACTGTCATATTCAGCACACTTTATTCCCAGGGCCTTTCACAGATTGAAGAGTAGGTGCTTGGTACTGCACTACTGAATGAATGAATCTATCTTCAAAGTCATTCCAATAGAGAGGAGATCCAAAAATAATTTAAAGGATATTTTAAAGTAAAGGAGAGATTGAGTTCAAAGCATCTGTACATACATGCTATTTCCATACAGGGGCTTATGCCATGCATTCAAATAAGTACCATGATTCACATTTTACAGAAGGAGCAGACCAACATTAAATCTATTTCCGTGAATTTTTCCAAGAATGATAAAATAAGCCAACTACACTTGTAGTAACTAGATTCTAGCCCCCAGCCTTCTCCTCAGTATTACACCTTTTCACCTTTTCTCTCCCCTGATGTGGTTCTTATATCCTGGGAAAAGAGCAAAGATTCTTCAAATCCCTCATCCTTTGCTAATTTCTTTGACATCTTTCAAGAATTTCAGTGTTGAAAAGCACTTTAGGGGCCAGCCTGGTGGCACAAGCGGTTAAGTGCACGCGATTCGCTGCAGTGGCCCGGGGTTCGCCAGTTTGGATCCCGGGCGCGCACCAACGCACTGCTTGTTGAGCCATGCTGTGGCTGGGTCCCACATAAAATAGAGGAAGATGGGCACAGATGTTAGCTCAGGGCCAGTCTTCCTCAGAAAAAAGAGGAAGATTGGCATCAGATGTTAGCTCAGGGCTGATCTTCCTCACACACACACAAAAAAGCACCTTAAAAGTTTTGACCTCTTCTCCTGGGAGGCCACATCTTTAGAAGAAATCTTCACCAAACCTTTTGGAAAAGATAAGCAGCCTTACTTTGCAAAATTTTCCCTACACAACCTGGCATCAGGCACAAAAGTAAACAGTTAGAGCTTTTGGCTTCCTGTGGGATATTGATTTTCCCTCTCTGCTACAGCATTTTCCTCATCCACTTGGCATCCTCTGCAAAAATGAAATATGAGATTTGAAAAACTAAAAATACTTAAAGTGACAGGTTATTCTGGCATCATGGGTTATGTGAGAACTCCAGTGGAGAGGGGATTGATGTAGCACACTATTGCCCTTCAGGGGTCATTGAGGGACATTTTAGACTGTGGAGAAGATTGAGGTAAATAATAGGCCTTAGGAAGGGCAAGATAAAAGCCTTCTGGAAAAGTGGGCTAGAAGAGCATCAATAAGCAAATCTGGTGAAATAATGGAAGACAGAGATAATGGTCCCAGAAGGCAAACAGGAAATACCTTCCTGAGTTCCTCTTGTAGCAACAGAGTAGGTAACTGTAGACACGTAGAAAATGAGTTTGGATGACTGATTCTTACGTAAAACAATAAGCTAGATGGCCAACTTTGTTCCTCAAAAATCTCATCATCCATTTAGCCTATGTCAGTGGGTGACTTCCAGCTCTCCTGCTGGTTAGGTCTCCAATGTCAGGGCTAATTTGGTGTGCCCATAGTTCAGTCCATCCCCATAGTCTACGTGAAATTCTATCTTACAGAAGGAAAGACAAGAGGGACTCCAGGAACTCTATTTTCAGTCCTATTTGCTGTCTAACTGGCTTTAATTTAACATCTACTTTCAATTAACAAACAAAATTCTCATTCCAGATGACTGTTTCTCACCTTGCCCTCCAGTTTTGAGTACAAACTGGGTTCAGCACTGAATTGGGTACTTTTGGCAACTGAATCTCTGTATCGACAACTTCCCTAATACTTGAGCTCCCTCCTAGATTTTATATCCTTTCTGGATTGTGCATTCTTCTTACTGGTCGAAATTTTTGTGTTACTTCCTGTCCTATTCCCCTAACCGTATTACCTACAACTGACCTAAGCCAACTGCCTGTTTGCTGTTTTATTCCTTAGATTCTTTGTCTTTACTTTATACCGGACTCCCAACAAGTGTCTGGTCACTTCAAGAGTAGGATTTCATCCTAGATTTTATTCCCCATCTCACTGCAATTATATGGGTCATGCCCTCTGCCTGGAGATTTGACACTGGTCTTCTCTGCTTTTCAAACTGATCGTTTAGTCTAGTAGCACAAAAGATATGTATGTTATCTTCTGAGCTATATTTTAAACTCCCCACTGGACAGCTCTACTTGCATTGATTATAGGCAACTTGAACTCACTGTTTATAAGCCTGAATGAATCACTTTTCTTCGAAATCTGCTTCTCCTCTATCCTCTTTTGGTTATTGAAACCACCAACTGACCACTTGCTCAAGCCAAAAACATGGGAGTCAACTTTGACTCTTTTCCCTTCACCACGTATACTCGATGTTCTCTACTCCTATCTGTCTATGCTCTCTCCATAAGTGAGCTCATCTAATCCTATAGCTTTAAATATTATCCATAGTTTGATGAGACCCAAAACACAGTGAAGATAATGTGTGTGTGTGTGTGTGTGTGTGTGTGTGTCTACTTGACACTTGATACCTGAGTTGGATATCTGTCTAGTAGGCATCTCAAACTTAACATATTCAAAACAGAATACTTGCTCTCTGATCCCAACACCAATCTGCTCTCCTCATAGTCTTCTCCCATCTCTGCAAGTGGCATCACCATATTGCATAAAGCCAATGTCTTACAGTTAATTTTAATCTCTCCTTTTTTTTTAAATACTCCTCTCTTCCACATCCAATCCATTGGCAAGTCCTCTTGATTCTTCTCCTGAATCCAGAATCGGTCCACTTCTCTCCATCTCCACTGCTACAATCCAAACCCAATTCCCAGTATGACCTGGACTATTGAAGTAGCCTCTTCACTGTTATCTTTGTTTCGCTCTTGCTTGCCACCATCCATTCTGCACTCAGCAGCTAGAATGACCTATTAAGAATGAAATCATATCATGTCACTCTCTGACTTAAAAATCTCTGACCTAATAGCTGGCAATCATACTTCGAATGACAAGACAGTCCCGTCTCTCACTGCTCTTCCATTCCTCACTAGGTTCCAGTCACCTTGGCCTCCTTCTCTTCCTCATGTCACATGTGCTCCCATCCCAGGGCTTTTGTACTTGCTCTGCCCTCTGCCTGGAATACTCTGCACACAGACCTCTACAGCCTGGAACCTGATTGTCATTTGAGGCTCCACTGAAATGCACCATCCCATTGAGTCCTGATGAACCAACCTAAATCAGTACCCTCCCTCTGAGCACCATCTTTCACATCAACCAATTTCATTTTCTTTGTAGAATGTGTTGCTCTCTGAAAAGATCTTTTTTGCTTATTTATTTGTGAATTATCTGCCTTTTTACACTGAAATGTAGGCTCCAAGGGAGCAGGGGCTTCATCAGCCTGACTGAGCACCGTATCCCCAGTGATTAAACATGGTAGGTTCTTAATAAATATTTGTCCAATTAATTACTTGATCAGTTAACCAGTCGCTGTATCTTTGCTTGTTAAATTATTGCTATTTTATCTTTTCCTGTAAATAATAGTTTAGCTGTGTTTATAATTCTTAGTTTAGCCTTGTTTAGAATTCTTGGATAATGGTTAAAAGTCCTAAATGTTTTATGTTTCCCACTTATCCCTTGCAACAATCCTAATGAGGTGATATTTCCTGGCACTGATGAAGACACTGAGCAGAGAGATGTTAAGCTAATTGTCCAAGGTCACTCAGCTGCCCAGTGACTGCACAGGGATCCCACCAAGGGGAGTCTGCATCCCGAGTTCCCCTTTTCAACCAGTCACTGCTGATGAGGAGGCCACTCATTGATGCTCTTTTGGGGGCAAGCTGCCTGGCCTCAGCCTCCAAGTTTTCACCAGGATCTAGCTCTTTCTGATATAAAGGGCTGTGTCCCCAAGTTGCCCTTGCCTGTTTGCAGTCTCAGAGCTTCATCAGGCTGCGGTTTCCACCTCCTCTAGAGCTGCAAGGTAAAATACCCAACACTTGGTTAAATTTGAATTTCAGGTAAACAACATATCATTTTTTTTTTAGTGTTAAGTACATTCCATGCATTTAATCTGAAACTCAAGTTTAATTGTACATCCTGTATTTTCATTTGTTAAATTGAGAGACCTTACCCCCAACTAACTGGCGTATTTGTGTTTCTTTTCTGATCCACAAGTTATCTGGCTTGTTTCCAAGAGTGGCTATCGTTTATTCCGAAAATAAAAGAATATGTGTAGTGTTAGTTAGCACTGGGCCTTTAGAATAGAGAAGGGGGTCGCTGTGTGCTCATTGTGCCGCCTTAGTCGGAAGTCCTCATCTAAAGAAGAAAAGCGTTTCTCAACCTTTTGTAACTCTTTCCCTCTTTACAAGCAGAAACTCACACAATGTTCCTTGATTTTCTTCATAGCCCACGAGCAAAAATGATTTTATTTAGTTTTAATGTTTGATGCTAATATAAAAATAGTGTTTGTTTTCCTTTCCAAATATAAAATCATGATAAGACATATTTTTCTTCAAAAACATATTTCACCATTCTAACAAGATGAGTCTCAAACCTTTTCTTTAAAATGAATCTTAACTGCACCTCTCCAAGAAACCTTCCCAGGCTCCCTCAGGGAGAGTTCCTTGCTCCCTCCTCTGGGCCACAGTACACTTTCTGATCCACCTGTCAACACCTGTTGACATACTTGGCCTGTGTATTTGTGAACCAATTGAACACTGAGATGCTCGTGGCAGAATTGTTTTGTTTTTGCTTCTATATTCCCAGTCCTTTGCAAATCCAATAAATATGTGTGCTCGATGACCTTACTAATAAATGATTATAAGAATAATGAAAGGCAAAATTACAGCAGTAAAACTTGTATCCCAAGTAAGAAACAATTGACTCTTCAGAGTTAGATTTTTTGACTGAAAATTGGCAGAAATTAGTAGCAAACAGTCACTCAGTTTTGTTTCTCTCATCTGCACAGCTTATATATTTTTGTTTGATTTTGAAACTCAGGAAAGGAGCATTTACTCTCCTTTCTTATGTAGTTTTTGTAAACTAACTGACAAAATGGTTAAGAAACTAGCCTCTGGACCCAGCCTGGTTTGGTTGAAATCCAGCCTTCATCACTTTCCAGCTGAGTGACTTGGGAACGCTGCTTGACCTCTCTGTGCCTCAGTTTTTCCTTATCTGCAAAGATAGGATAGTAAATGTCACTTTCTCATGGGGTTCTGGTGGTAAGTAAGTGGATTACTATGGATGAAGACTTACCACAATTCCTAGAACATAATAATGAGCACGGTGTACGTGATTAGAACATGCAGGCCTGCATGAGCCAACTCTCATTTGCAGCATTGATTTTTACTCTTGGAATCTAGTTTCTGAAGGTCTCTGGAAAGATGTGCTCATGTGCTCTGGGCAAGATAGAGCAAACCAAAGCTTGCTATCAAGGCATTCTCCCTGAATTTCCTACATTGTACCATATTGCATGTTTCCTTATGTTATGACTTGCAGTCCTCTGTCAGCCTGAGATCAGTTTTGTTCCTTAGACTTTCAGCTTTCCCTGTTCTCAGGACATCGTTCTTTTTTCACTCATTGTTGAGCACTGTTTACCCCCAAACACCATTTTCTTGAGCATTGGACCACATGGAAACCTTCATGTCCAGCTCTTTCTGACCATCTAGTTAGAAAAACAGGACCATACTGCCAGAAGCATCTTCCCCACTTCCCTTTTCTCTCTCTGACTCCCTCCCATTCCAGTGTCCCACATCTGACCTTTTGGAGGCCATTTTGCTAACAGCTTTTTCTCCAATAGCAAAACATTCTCATTCTTGGAGGAAAGAACGTTCCTGGCATTTCTCCCTGATGCCAATGCTGCTATTGTACAAGCCAGGGAGGCATTTCACTTGGCTGACCCCAAGGACACTAGAAGTGACATAGAATGTTCTGGCTCCCATCCATAGTCCAGGGAAGTTGCTTCCTATTTTTCTTACTGGGACAGGCAGCACAGCTGAACCACTTCTCACTTTTTTCTGTGAGAATTCCTTGACATGCCTTCTAGTTTTCATATATTCTTTTAAAAATACAGAAAGATAAGGGAACCTAATACCCTAAGAGGGAAACTGTGTTCTGCAATTTCCTTGGGAGAAGGAGCAAGAGTAAAATGAATGAATGAGTGAATGAATAGATAGATGGTGTGTGAAGAAAAGGGACGGGTCAAAAAAACATGCAAGTTTATGGTTGAGATGACTGGCTAGATGGTGTAGAAACCGAGAGAGAAAACTGGAAAAGAAGTCAGAGTGTGAGAACTTAAATGGTAGACATGTTGCATTTGAGTTAACTGTGGCAGAAAGGTCTGTGCTGAAGCAAGTTTGGAAGTCTCCAGCATGTGGGTGATCATTGATAACCCAAGCACGGATGCCATCATCCTGGAGGTTCTGCAGAAGGAGACAGGACACTCAAGGTGAAATCTAGGGAAACACTAACATTGAACTAGCATTGTTTTGGAATGGGAGAGCTTGGGTATGGCTGTAGCCTGAGGAAAAAGATAGAGAAAGAAAGTTGTTGCAAGAAATTCCCAAAGACATTGTTAGCCTCTGGAATGGGCCTTCAACAAGGTCCACTGTGGTCAGATCTTTTGGCCCAAATTAGAAGGTCATCAGCTGTTAAATCTGCTTGGAATTCAACTGAGTTAGGCAAGAAAATAGGATTATATTTACTGATAATATCTAACATGGGTCCAGTGGCTTCATTTATTTATTTTAGGGGTCTCAACAACTCTACCATTTAAGAATTATTAATCCATGATGAGAGATGAGGGAAACATCAAATAAATGAAGACCCGATGGGTGAGGACACATGCCCAAGTGACACGTCTGCTTGGTGCCAGAGGAGGCTTCCAGCCCCCACCACCCAACTCTAAATCCCATCATTTTTAAAGAAGACACTGTGTACTTTTATGCTTTTTCAGCACCCACTCTTCTAAATCATGTGTGGCTGCTGAACTCTTTTACCTCTTGCTTCTATGTGCTGATATTTTACTATTCTGATGAGAACCCTGGACCGACAATGAGAGGAAGGGGCCAAGAAAACACCGGAGAGAAAAACGCAAGCCTATTTGCCATTAATCACACATTTTTTTTCTAGATAACATGCAAACGATGCAAAGGCAGTGATCCAAAACAATGCCAATACTCATTGAACAGAATTGCTAAGAGGTTTGAATGCTTCCCCCAAAGAGGACAGGTTTGGTAATTGCAAATGAGTTTAATCTGTTTCACATCTGAATTATCCTGGGCTTAGTATCCAAATTAGCTTGCTTCTCAAGTTTGTCAGGTCAGTCTCCTGCACACTCTCCCTTATCAAGGGAGACAGAAGTCTGATGAAGAGCAGGGCATGGCTTGGAGCCAGTCTGCTCATCCAGCCAGTATATACTGCACACATATGCACACAACTCAAATATGGTTTTTCTCGGTGAATCTCCTGCCACCCCCATCTCTACTCCCAGCAGAAGTAATTGCCCCTTCCTCTGTTCTCCCACTGCATATGCCAATATTATAACATTAACTATGTCACACATGGAGTAGTGTTAAGAGGTAAGAGTACAAACGCTTCCTGGGTTTGACCCAGGTTAACCACCATTAGCTGTATGACCTTGGGTAGGCCATTTAATCTCTATGTCCCAGCTCCATCACATATAAAATGGAATATTACTATTACCTACCTCATATAGTTCTTGTGTAGATTAAATGAGTTAATACATGTAGGGAACATATGACAGCTCCTGGTACCTAAGAATTACTACATAAATGTTAGTTATTATCATTAATTTCCTTAAAACACTGCCTACTCCACTGAACTGTGATGATCTTATCGGCAGTGATCGTTCCTTAAGTATGTTATATTTTTCCCCATAGCACTATCTGAAATAGAAGAGATGTTCAGTTACTGCTGGTTGGAAGAAGAGAGCGACTATCATCTTAAAGTGACTTACGCAGAGTCTGACAATTACTGAACCAAGGGAGTGAGTGATGAGT
This sequence comes from Ceratotherium simum simum, assembly GCF_057802395.1. Classification (NCBI taxonomy): domain Eukaryota; kingdom Metazoa; phylum Chordata; class Mammalia; order Perissodactyla; family Rhinocerotidae; genus Ceratotherium; species Ceratotherium simum. The sequence continues at coordinate 84,105,287 of NC_141906.1, read as the reverse complement.
GAACGACTCTAAAGCTTGTGGAATAGTAGCTGACGCAGAGTGGGCATTCAGTAAGATGCCTTGTCTTGATCATAAAGGCATCTACCCACTTTTTAGATGGGTTCCATTAAGTCTTCCAACCACTTTTGTCTAGACAGCATGCAGCTGGGGTACAGTGGATCAGAAGACTCTAGCGCTGGGTTTCAGGGTCCAGGGACCAGTGTGGTCTACATCTGTCAAAGAAGCATCCTGGAGACTACTCCTCAGGTGAGCCTCGAAGTACAGACAAGTATTAGAGCACAGAAGCAGGAGGGGGGCCCTCCCAAAACGTGCAGCTGCCGTCTCTTTTACTTGGTGCTGTGTGGTAAAACCAGCACAAAACACAAGAAACAAACCTGAGGACACGACCTCCACCCTCAGGGAAAGACCATTGCGCTAACTAAATGGGAACTTGGAGGAAATTTATTCCAACAGACTCTTTAAAAATGAGAAATTAGAAAACACTTGAAACTGTGGGACATCTGAAGCTCTAGGTTCAGAGGCAAAGGGGGGGTGAGCACTTCCCCAAACCCAAGGGAGCACCGGAGGCTTTGTTTGCCTGAATTTGTGAAACAGCACTCCTCATGCAGGCAGCTTCTCTACCAGGCTCTTGCACTGCACAGGAGGTGGGGGCTTCTGGGAGAAGGGTGGGGGCCTCTCCTGAGCCCAGTACAATTGGGTCCTTGTGGTTCAGGAAAGCAGAATACTCCACAGGACCGTTTTGTGTAACCTCAGTGCCACAGCCTTGCGATACGAAAGCTGCTGTCCTCCAGTGACTGGAGAAGGGACTTCCCTCGTCTGAAGCCTCCGCAGGCTCTGCGGAGAGCCGAGACCACGTGGCTGCAGTAGGCCTGCTGGACTGCAGCTCAGTTCACTCTGTGAGTGTTCTGGCTGTGACCAAATCACAAATATGTTTTGCCCTAAGTATGTTCCCCCTTAATTTTAAATGTATATGTATTTCAAGGGAAATTAAATCCATGGGTTTCCAGTTCATTTACCCTTAAATCATTAAAATGCTGTTTAAGAACATTAGGCACCCAAGGAGCTTTGCAAGCCATTCCAATAAGCATTTGAAAGACTCTTTTCTCTGCTTAGCAACAGTTTCATCTGGAGCAAACGGATGCAAGTTTGGTTTGGGATTCTGAATCAATGTTTTACGTAAGGCGAGGGACCCTAAACCTGGTGAAATACACTCTCCTGTCAGTACAGGGAGGGTATAAAAATAATTCTGCTCCTTCTACCAGCTGTGAGTCTAAGAGAGGGTCTTTCTTGGGCCAGCCCCATGGCTTAGCAGTTAGATGCGCGTGCTCCGCTGCTGGTGGCCCGGGTTCGGATCCCAGGCGCGCACCGACGCACCTCTTCTCCGGCCATGTTGAGGCCGCGTCCCACATACAGCAACTAGAAGGATGTGCAGCTATGACATACAACTATCTACTGGGGCTTTGGGGGGAAAATAAATAAATAAAAAATAAAAAAAAAATTTAAGAGAGGGTCTTTCTTGTACCCCTGGAATTCTTGAGGGATAAACTGAACACGAGGTAACGTTTACAGAGCCCTGAGTGCACTCCAGCCACTGGGCTCCGTGCCTTAAGTCCCTGACCCTACAGTAGTGCAAAGTCACTTTAAGTCACTTTAAGATGCAGGATGCTGTTTCCTGAGGTCTCAGCTGGTGGCACTGGGACCTACATTTCTGACTATGATGTTCTTTCCCGTGCCACTGACTGTGGACACTTTCCTTGCATGAGTTCCAGCTGGCTTTTTAAAACACCTGCAACATGCCCAGAACTTTACCAAATAATCCATTCAATATTTATTCATGCATTTGAGAAATATTTGTTACAGGCCTCAGGTCTAGACACTAAGTTAATCCTTACAATAATCCTGCAAGATAAGCATGATGGTTTCCATTTCACACAGGGGAAGGGGTGTGAGGCATGGGAAACCAGGCTTGGGGTTACTTACTTGTCCAAAGCCACCTGTCTAACCTGAGAACCCCTTGTCACTCTGTGCCACTGCCTCTCTCTCTACAACAGATGTGTCCCAGGCAAAGGGACCTGGTGTCACCACACTGTAGCTGCTCTGATTTGGACAACTTCTATTTAGTAGCAACTTGGTCTGTAGTCACTTAATAAAGGGGCAGTTAGCTCATACAGTTGGGTGGCTTCAGAGCCCTGCCCTTCACGACACGGGCAGAATGACTGCTGTGTCTTCAGTACAAATGTTGGGGATAAGACATCGATCCCTTATTTGTAGAAGGAGAGGGGCAACCTTATTCGGTTGATTAACACGAGAGAGTTTATCCATATCACACAGACACTAAGTCAAAAGCCGTACAAGAGGTTTTTAATGAAAGTGGCTGGGGTTGCTGTGATTGCAAAAGCAAAATGAAATTTGGGAGGGGATAATGGTGCCTACTCATTTGAACGGGAGCTATTATTTCTCTGTCTCATATAGTTAGAGCAGAGTTAAAGGAGACAGGGGCACCTCTGTGGACTACTAAAGATAAAAAGTGGGTGGGAGAGCACTTTGAAATTAAATGGAGTCTTTCCTTCAACACCCATGCCAAAATGTTTGGAGAAAAGGGAGCCACTAGAGGGTGCTTTCCAAACAGCCAAAGAGATGGAGAGGAGGCAGTGCATACCACATATTGGATGGACAGAAGAAATTCATTCAAGAGGTGTTGCAACTGTCTGTAACCTTCAAACAATTATTCCAGAATCACATCCACATTGTAAACTTTTGTGGACATGCCCTTTCCGCCCTGATAAGGATGAGCATTTTGATTTCTTCATAGGACTGAAGAGAGAAAAGTATTCACTCCTGAGCACTATATCATGTTTCAATAGCACGTGCCCCACAACCAATAACTTTCAGGTTTATTACATTTTCTATCCATCTAATTGTTATCCTATAGTCACCACAGTACAAACTTAACCTTGACCGTAACTCAATGGTCCCAGAACATTTTATAAACTAGTCTTCCAGGAACACGTACTGAGAACCTTCTAATGTTTGCACTGTGTTGTAAAATGAGATCCCAAATTGAAGAAAGCATGGCTTTTGGCCAGGCTGCTTATCATCTAAAATAACGAGAGTAGCAAGACACATAAAAGAAATGGAAACACAAGAAACATGCTAAAAACCAGCATACACGTAAATATAATTAGTATTACTGCACCGCTATCATCTTCCATTTGGAGAGCAATTTTCAAAAAGTTTTCACCTATGTAGCTATGTTATCTTATCTTCATAACGACCTTATGATTCAGGAGAGCCTTTATCATCAACATGCCGTTTTATAGAACTGTGAACAGAGGCTTCAGGTGGTCAAGTCGAGGTCACAAGGCTAGTCACTAACGGGGTCAGGACTCAAACTCCAGATTCTTTTTCTGAATCGAAAATGCTTCCGCTACTGTGAAATGCGTCTTGGTTTTCAGGATACACAGCAGTGAAACATTAATTCTTGATTTTCAGTAAGGAAACAAAGACATGCATTAAGCAAATTGAGTCCAGGGCAGAACAAGAAAGGTAACGCCAGCCTCAGGGACATGTCTTCGGCTGGCCTGACCACCGCACCCACCCTCTCCCTTCCTCGTTTTGGCTGTAACTACAACGTTCCCCGCATGTGGACACTACCGGGATGAAAACCACAGCTGTTCACCATCAGGTCTGTTTTGATATAGCCGGTAGTGGGTGAGTTCCTAACACACCAGCAGCGGCGGTCCCCGGGGACGCAGCCTCTCCGCTGGATCGCGGGCACTGACTAACGAGGGAGGCTTGCTGGTCCCTCAGCCAAGGCAAGAGGGATTGAGACACAGGCCTTTTTCTTTCTTGAAGCAAACATGAACCAGGGCTGCTGTAATTCAGCAGTGTTCCGTTTTATCTTCCTATCAACAAAACCGCGCAGAAAACCACTCGAGGAAGCCGAGGGCAGGGTCCGCGGCCGTGCACCAGCCTGCGAGGCTTCCTCCCCCGCCTCCGGCGCCGCGCGGCTTCTCTCTCGGAGGTCGCCTGGAGCCTCTCAGGCTCCACTCTGTAGAGAGAGTTCTCTCTCACGCTTTTTGTCTCTCTGTCTTTCAGCTGAGGTGGTTTGCAGGCCCTTTCCCTCCCCCCTCCCCTGCCAAGATCCAGATATGGTCGAGAGGGAAGTGACTGAAGGTAAAAGCGGAAGAAAAATGAAAAGAGGCTAGTAAAATCTGGACGCTCCTTAAGGGCTCCGTCAGGAACTTCTAGTTCTGCCCTTCAACATTTTAGGAAGAGATCAACCTGTGGACAAGAGATGTATGTAGCACGATTATATGCGAAAACAAAGACATTTCCTCTCCTGGGGCTAAAAATAGCCCTACTTGTCCGTTTGCTGTTTGCCCTTATCTGGCTAGGAAAAGCGTCACTGGAGCGCCAGGCACTGCGCTGGGTTTGGAAAATGTTTTCCCAGCTTTGGTTGTGCTGTTTTTCAGCTTTATTTCCTCTTGTGTCAAACTATTATTTATATATTTGGTGTTTGCTATGTATGTTTTGAAATCCCACGATACAGAGTCGTGTCTGTCAAGGATAGGCGGTACGAAGAAGTATAAGATCTGTGCCTTCAAGCCAAGATATATATTTATCGTATATACCATAAATGCATATACATATAATACATTACATATAATAAGCATGTTATATTGATTAAGTTAATAAGAATCAAATCGCAATACAGCATACATATCAAACTTCTTAGTTGGATATAACTTACGCGAAAAGCTGTTCCTGGTATATGGTGAGCTCTCAGTATTAGCTGGTGGAGAGAGCTTTTGAGGATGCTCTAGACATTTTCCCTAAGCTGACTTACCAGCCTAAATTCTCACTTTATCTGTGCAAACAGACTCTCTCTGCTGACCATCAGTCACAGTCATTTCACACCTCCACCGTCACGGTCACAGTCACGTCACTCGTCACTCTGCCTTCTTCACTCGTCCCCACCTACGAGGATTCTCATCTTCTAGGACTTAATTCCCCCTTCATTGCACATCTTTTCTGTCATCATTTCAATTCGAACAGCTCTCTTCCTCCTCCAAATTCCAATGACATGCAGGCCATTTGACAACTCTTCTACTGAATTCTTGAACTTTTGTTTTAAAACTTGCCCTTTATTTTTTGTCCTTTGCATTTTATCTTATCTCTGCAATTGCCCAGGATTTCTGCCTCCAACTTTCTCTCTCTCCCGAGGCCACAGAAACCTTGAGAAAACACAGTTAAAAGGTGTGCCCTGGCTTGCCTGTGGAGTCCCTTTAGTTAAAAAAAGAAGAGAAATATAAGGCAGGGGCTATGATATTTCCATTCAGCCCACTGTCTGCTCCTCATTGGGCCTGTGCCTAATTTCTGTTAGGCTCGATGTACCTGGGCCCGGGCTGTTTCCAGGGCAGGCCCCGTGCTGTGGAGAACGTGGCAGCCTGCTTGCTCAGTGAGGTGAGCTGTGTGGCACTGCAGTGCTCCTTATGCTCCTCGGCTTTGTCTCCTTCCAGTGCTTCACAAGACTTCTCCAGACCTCTTCCTGGAATGAATGTATGTAATGTCTACTTCTCATGGTCTCAGCACATCCTGCCAGGATGGGGATAAGTCCAGTCGAGGCTACTCAGGCTTGGAGGATACTGGGCCAAATCAGGGAGGGGTCCTTTACCGGGCTATTGGTCCAAGGAGACACTGCCAGAACAGGAAACTGGAGGGTTGGGAATCAGGGAAGAAGGTCAGGAGGCAAAGTATAAGGTAAAACTGCCCATCAAGTTAGTGGGCCAAGGCAGCATGAAGCCTAGTTTCAAAACCAGGATCAGAATAGGATGGACGTAATGAGACAAGGCATACTTAGCTCCAAGAGAGATTCAGGGCTGATGTGGCCAGTACGCTAGTTTATGGCAGAATCTTTCTAATGGGCTGGGATCTGTCTATTCTTGGGGAAGGAATTGGGGGCCAAATATTAATGCCTGGCATACAGTGAGTGCTCAATTATTAGTATACAGTCATGTGTCACTTGACAGGGATAAGTCCTGAGAAATGCATTATTAGGCAATTTCGTCGTTGTATGAACACAGTAGCGTGTACTTACACAAACCTAAATGGTATAGCCTACTACACACCTAGGCCATATGGTACCGATCTTATGGGACCACCATTGTGTATGCGGCCCGAGGTTAACCAAATCATCGTTATGTGGCACATGACCATATTCTATTTCTTCTCATCCTGCCCAAGACCTCCAAGGCTATGGGAATGGTTGCTCACCATGGACAAATTCACTTAGCTCCTTTCAGTGGAACTCGCTGGGTAGGCTCAGTTCTGTTTGTCATAAATTGAGAGATCTGGGGACAAGGTATAATTTGTGGCTACACATTTCATGTTAAAGTTTCCTAAAAGTTCTTTGGTGAGTATAATTTTGAATTCCTGAAGTAAATAAAACATAATAGAGCACATAATCCCTCTGTTGGGTTTATTTAAAGGTAAAATGTCAGGGGCCGGCCTGGTGGAGTAGTGGTTAAGTTTGCGCTCTCTGCTTCGGTGGCCTGGGGTTTGCAGCTTTGGATCCCGGGTGCAGACCTACGTACTACTCATCAAGCCATGCTGCAGTGGCGTCCCATATACAAAGTGGAGGAAGATGGGCACAGATGTTAGCTCAGTGACAATCTTCCACAAGCAAAAAGAGAAGGATTGGCAACAGATGTTAGCTCAGGACCAATCTTCCTCACCAAAAAACACACACAAAAAAGATAAAATGTCAGTAAATCAGTGTCCACCTTCCTCGAGCCTTCACTCAGCCAAAATGGGCTTTTGACAGCCAGTTCTTTCTCCCGTTTGTGTCCTCTCTGTATTTGATTCTCTGTTCCTAAGATAAGACTGAAACCACAGGGTACCAAGAAGGAGGCCAGGTGACAAATGTTTCACAGAAGACTGAAAGCCTACTGATGATACCTCAGGGTGCCGGGGAACACTGAGGACTGAAATGCTGGGATGGGTCAGGGTGGCAACAAGTCATGAGCTTGTTTTGTGACTGGGCTGGAGGACAGTGCTTTTGTGAGAGATTCCACAATGGTGGGGCCACTCCATATGCCAAAGGTGACAGAGCACTGAGCTCTATTGTAGGAGATTGCAACAGTGTTTACAAATATTTGCCCTCCTTCTCTGTGGAAGAATGAATTATTGCTTCCCTGTTGAACTCAGGAGTGGCCACATGACTTGTTTTGGCCAATGAAATATGGGCAGAAATGATGGTGTCAATTCCAAGCGGAAATGTTAATTCACTGTGCCTTTCTTTTCCCTCTACTGTGAGACTACAGTAGACCATTGAGAGGCTGCTTTGACAGACAGTCCAAAGCGAGTGCACTGTGGAGTGGAAGATGTGTACTGATGAGCAGGAAAGCAGAGTTGCTTGTAACATCCTCTAAGATTCGGGGTCATTTGTTATCACAGTGTAACTTAGTCTGTCCTGACTGATATACACATCGTATCCCAGAGACCTCTGACCCTTCCCCTTTCCACATGAGCCAGTACACACTGCAGAGTGCTCGTGGGAATAAAGCATCGCATTCGGAAGTGCTTGCCAGAACACAGAGAATGTGCTGGTTTTGTTTTCAAGTGCCTAGATGTGAAGATTTTTTAAAAATATCCCTTGTGGCATCAGTCTCACTCAGGATCAGGCAGATACCTTAATTTGCTTTCGGTTAGCTTAGGAGTGTTTTGCAGAAGAGAGGGAAGAAAAGGCAAAAAAAAACCTTCCTGAATCATTTTAGGAATTGGGGAATAATGCAAATATTCTTCTTAACAAGTCTGTGATTAATGGAAATGACAACTGAGTGTGCAATCGTGGGTGTCATCACTTTGCCTGGTGCAAATCGATGGCAGGAAATGGTGTGTTGACAGCATTCCCAGTTCTCACAGGTCCTGTGAAAGACCCACCTTCTTGACAGGAGTGAACAGGCACAGCCTGCCTGTGCCCGGTTCTTTAGGACTCTCCTCCCTTTCTAATTAGGGGCTTTCACACCTCTTGGATCTTATTTTTTGGAAATGAATCTGAGACACTTAGGAATACAGTATTTGTATTCTTGACACCTTCCTTACAATTATCATTTGCTGATGAGTTTTTTGTTTTTAGTTTCTCATCTAATCCTTTCAATTATATTTCGTTCTGAAACACAAATCATCTTTGGGTATCAGGGAGGGCCTTCATTTCAGGAATGGAGAAGTTTGGCCACCTTTCTGAACTAAGTGTGCAGGACACCAGAGTCCAATAATCCAACTCCATTGGTAAATCCCCACGTAGGGCCAGGCATCCTACCTCTGCTTGAAAATGCTTGTCTCTACCTGTGTCTTCCCCCAGAGCCAAGTTCCAAGTGCACATTTAAGGCAAACCTGAAAGGTGTGTTTCCCCTTTCCCCTATTATTTTTCAATTTCCCCTGGCTCTGCACTTCCTGCTGGCCCTGGCTGGAGACCTAAATAAAGATCCTGGAGACATAACCTCTTGTATCACCAGTGCCCTGTGGGGCTGGCAGAATGATTTGTTTTTGGAGATGTGCTTTTTCTTTTCTCATTTTCTTGGATCAACGCAGAAAAGGAGGCAGTGCCAGGTCTCAGGTTTTTGGAAAGTAAATTAAATTAGCAAGCTAGGTGGACTCACCAAAATTGGACAATTTAGGTTCCATTTTCCTTGGGTTGTTTAGACAGATTGGTACAATTTTAGTTTGCAGTTTGATCCAAAGGGGGAGTTGATTACTGGCTCTGAAATGAGCTTCCTTCATTCCCTGAGTGAGCTGGTTGAGAAGATGCGTCTAGCAGCAGCCAAAGGAAGCCTGCTAACTGAAAAGGGAGACAGGAGGAGAGAGAGAGGAGTCAGGAAGGGAGGATGAAGAAAAAGTGGGAAGGTTGGGGTATCGCTTATTACTGCCCAAGTAAGCCTGCTGGTGATTAACCTGGTAATAAAAGTGAACTCTGTGAGGCAGGCCTGGAAATGAAAAGAGAGCCCAAAGTGGATATAAAACAATCTCTCTTTGCTTGGAAATTGACAGCTGATGTTGTGTCCCCTCTGGGAACCCGTGGGAGGTGGCCGGCCCGTCAGCATTCTGGACGAGCTCCTGCTGCAGCTGCCTGGTCCTGATGAACTGCGAAATGCTTCCTGACAAACTCGATAGGGCAAAAGTTTTCTCTCAGCTTGTAATTTGCAAGGTCTTGTGATGGTTTTTCATAATTATGACAGCCTGCCCGTGGTGTCTGTGGTACACTGTGCACGCTCCGACTTTTTCTTGTCCTTCAGCAAGAGCTATTTCGCTCATTAGCTTCAGTATGAGGGAGAAATTGCAGGCTCCCTCTGAAGATTTTGCCATTGGGTGACCTGATAAGCAGAATGCAAATGTGCAAATGTAGCGGGAGCCCAGTGTCTGATACCTCTGCGGCTGTGAGGATGCATTTTTCTAAACGTTTTCACAGACTGAGAGATTTAAGGGTGTGTGGGAGATCAAAACTGGCCACCTCAGAATATGTCTCTTTACCTTGATTATTTTCTCTGATGGACATTTGACCTCCCCCACTAACTGCCTAAACAATTTAACTCTGGGTATGGCTAGACTGGAAAGGTTCTTGCTAAGCCCATTCTTTATCAAAGTTCTGTTTACCAAACATTTACATTTATAAGGGAAATCTCCATTTGTAAAGGCATCTCCCTCTCTGCACCGGGAAGAAGGGGGGATGACCTTATCTCTAGAAACTCTTAAATCTGCATACTCTTGTTTACTGTGATTTCTGGTAATCTACCATAGCTGTCTCCCCCCCAACCCCCAACATCCTCCTTTGTCTACCTGAATATGCTATTTAAGGTGAAAAACCTCCGTCATTTGTCGAGAAGCTCAGTTTCTCTGGTTTCTCCCATGTATACATGTTATTAAATTTTGTTTGATTTTCTCCTGCTATTCAGTTTCATGTCAATCTAATTTGTAGCCAAGCCAGAGAGGACCCAGAGTGGGTAGAGGATAGCCTTCCTCCCCCACAGGTGAAAGGGAACAGGCTGAGTGTGAGAGCTCCAGAAAGGGGCTGAGAAACATGGGGTTTCCCAGCTTTCTTAGTCTGGCCTCTTGAGTCAGATTTTTTGAATGAAATATTTATAACAACAACAAAACAGAATTCACTCTAATTTTGGTTTTGTTTTGTTTTGTGTCTGTGTTTTTTAATTAGAAAATAGATTTTTCTGCCTTGGAGGTTAAAATAGCCATTTATCCAAGGGACATTATTTGGAAGACATCTTTTAAAATAAACATTGAATTTGACTCATAATTCTTTGTACGTAGCCTTGTGGTGAATTATTATATATTGTTTTTATTTTATAAACAATTCAACAAAACTTTTTATTAGCTCCTATTATGTGACAGACACTCTACTAAGAGATGATACAGAAATGTGGTTCTTACTCCCAAGAAGCTCTGAGCCTAGTGGGATAATCAGATGAGCAAACAGAGATGCCTGAAATGCATATGGGAAGTGCTGTCATAGAGGTAGGTTCTCTGAATTACAGGAATATGGAGACGGAGCACCGAAGGGGCTGTCCCTTCTGCAGACAGTGATGGGAGAGCTGACTTGTGCAGGCTGAGGAATAGTAGAGAAGGGGTTCCCATAGGAATGTGTGCCTTCAGAGTGCTGCTAAAATCACGTAAGAGGCGGGGAGAGCAAAGAGATGAGAATGGGCATTAGGTGGAGATCTTATAAAAATGGAAACTCTGTCTACCATGCTAAGGAATTGGAAATTTTATCCTCAAAAACAAAGCGATACTGAAAAAATTTAAGCAAGGGAGTGATATGATCAGATTTCCATTTTGTAAAGATGCTTTGACAGCCAAGAAAATGGACGGGCGAGAAATTAATACTGGTGGCAGAGTGTCTAGTCAATAGACATTCTGGTAGTTTAAATAAGAAACAATGAGGACAAGACCATGGGATTAGAGAAGAGGGAAGTTTGACAGATACCCACTAAGTAGAAAGGTCAGGATCTGTTAATAGCTTGGATATGGACAATGAGAGGGAGATGGCAGCAGAGATGGTTCCCAGGATTCTGGTTCAAGAAACTGGGTAGATGAAGAGTCATGTTCAAAATGGAGACTGGAGTAGGAAGAAAAAGCTGGAAGCAGGCACTGAGGGAAGAAGTCGGTTTAAATTTGGATCTATTGAGATGTCGAGTAGGCAGTTGATTAAATTTCAGTTCAGAAAAGAATTTTGGCCTGGATATAGACGTGGATATAGACATATAGATGTATAGACTATATATAGTAGACTTATCAGCATAGTTGATGCCAAGGGTGTTGAGTGGATAATGAACAGTGAGGTATAAAGTGAGAAAAGTTGAAGGTAAGGAAGGAGCATGGGGGACGCTCACAGGAAAGAAAGTGTAGAAGTCCGGGAAAGATGTGGCCAAGAAATTGGGAGAAATTTTAGGAGATGATTTCATGGGAACCAAACTAGGGAAGTGTTTCAAGGGTACAGTGTTCAAAATTATCATTAAGAAGAAGACAGGTCGTAGAAATTTATCTTTTAAACTTTAAAAACTGGAGCTCCTTGGAGGTCAGTATTGTGGTCGGAATGGAAACCAGATGACAGTGGGATGGAATGAAGGGTGAAGGGAGGTAAGAAAATACCACACTGAATGTGGCCCACTCTTGGGAAGTGTCTCTGTGGGGGAAAGAGAAAGGGTGACACAGTAGAGACAACGAAACAAACAAAAGCACAGGTGGAGACAATCAGAGTCCTACTTCTCACAGCCTCTTGGTCTTTGCTCCAACAGCAAGGATGCCTCCATTCTCCTCCAAAGCTCTACTCGAGACATTAAGAGGACTTCCCAGTAGTATAAAAGGCAAATTTCCCCTCAAGTGCACATTCACAACGTGCCTTTTCTGTGGAAATCCTTAGCAACCTATACTAAAGAAATAATAGGATAAACAGCATAGGACCTGGTCCCATCTTGCATCACTCTTCTGGGAAGACACGACAGACAGCACTGGTGTCAAGTTCTCTGAAATAAGAAGATTGCAATCCAAAGCGTTGTCGTGCCTATGTCTTCCATCTCCAGAAACCTAGATTCTTTCTTTTGCAAAGTTTAGCATTTTACTATCCTTCTCACTTTCTTCCTTTCTCAAACTTCCCACTTACATGCTCCTTCCTTCTTTTCTTTCCACCACTCACCTCTCAGTTTGGATTCATTCTCAATTTTTAAGGTCCCTTCCATCCACTCATTACATTTTCAATAGCATTTTTCCCCTGATGTGCTGGAGTTGTTTCCCCTATAAGTTTTTTCTTTTTAATTTTTAGGCCACCTTTTAAGACATTTTAATGCTGATAATTAAAAATAACAGTAAATTAAAGACACCTTTTCCCCAATGAATGAAGTTTCCCAAATATTTGGACAGAAAAAAATGAAACTAAATTCTGTGTGGAAGAATAGTCATATTGCATGATCTTTTATAAAAATAAAAGTTCCCAGTGACCTGAGAAAGTGGAGAAGTGCTAAAAATCACTAAAACACACACTTTTATAAAATTTAGAGATAAAAATTAATGCTTAGAAAGCATTTATCAGACCACTTATTTTGCCATACTTTTTTGCCAGATCGACGTGCTCATGGCACTATCTTCCTTAAAAAAATAAAAATGAACAGTATGGGGAATGAAAATATTTGTGAAGATGGTGACAATGGCTTCCATGTCCTTTCTGGTCTCAGGCTGCTCAGCAGCTGCCCTAAGGAAGCTGACAGAAGGGGACCCTGAAGTGGGTTTGAGCATTGGTCCTCAGGTTGGAGCTCTCGGGATGAGATGCTTCTAGGCATTATCTCTGCAGGGCAACTATGATGACTACTGAGCCCTAATCAACCCCCTGCCTCCTAAGACTTGCTCCCTCTCCCTAGGGTCCTCCAACCAAAGAGTAGGCACTTCCTTGTTCTCTTGGAAGAGCAGGAAAAAGTGTTAGGTGGTGAAAACATGTCTCTTGGGCTTACCTGTGTGTGCATCTAACTAAAAGGACTCACTTCAGTATCTAAATGGAACCTGATATTGGACACCCTTGGGGCAGTCATCTTACTGTACTCTGCAGGGAGGAACCAGTATTCTTCCTTTTTTGTTCCTGCTTCTAACTTGAACGATGAAGAGAGGAGAAAATGGAGGGCTAAGGAGAAAGGTATCTGGGGTGAAAGCTAGAGATGTTTCCATCATATATCTGTGCTTCTGCTGTTAAACCAACTCTTTGGGAAGAAGAACTAAGTCAGGTAGTCTTGGATCCTTCAAATAGATGGACCAGTGGCAGAAGGGCCAGCTTTCTGGGGAGGAAGAGACCTCTCAAGGGACCAGCCCTGGGTGCAGAGAGTTTTTCAGCAAACCACCAGGAAGTGATGCCACAAGAGGTTTAGAATGGACTCCAAGCACTGGGAGACACTGGCTCACTGAGGGGAAGGCTGAATGTCCTCAGTGTCCCCAGCCCTTGCTTCAGGGTAATTGCAAAGAGCTGGGTAACACCTGAGCCTGCCATTTAGGCAGCTGGGTTCCCTTCTCTCCCTCTGGAGGATTAGGTCCCCTGTGGAGAAGTCTTCTTTGTGACCCCAGCTCTGGCTTCCTCCAGCCATAAGCCCTCCCTGCTGGAGCTGGCAGAAATGGCTTTTCACCTCCCTACTTCAGAAAATGGCTCCAGCTACCTGGCTGTGTGGCTGGCTTGCACTCTCCCACAGCCCCAGAAGCTCCAGGAATTTCTATTGCTTTTCTCTGGGCTGCAGCAGGATGTGGGAGGCTTGACTCAGTACTGACTCAGATGCCAAAGTGGAACTCCCCGGTGCTGCCCACACAACCTTTGTGGTGCCTCTTCCACGGTCGGCCGCGGGGCCCCACCTGGGAAAAGGTCACCCTGTGGATGCCACGGCACTCAGGATACTGCTCCCTCGCCAATCGCTGCCAAGGTTTTCAGGCTGTGAAATGAATATTTTATTACCTTATGAAGGGGAAAAAGATTAAATTAGCAAAATGATGATAAAAAAAGGATAACCTGACTTCAACCCTTTTATTATGCTTCACACAACTAGACAGCAAATTGCATTCCAAGCCTTCTGCTTAGATGGCTGTAAAGAATCTAACTTTTGCTTTCAAATTAACCTGTCAAATCATATATTTATAAAGGAATGAAGGGAGGAAAATGAGGGGCCTAGGTAGTCCCACGCATCAATTAGAGAGAAATTAATTACAATTTACTTGCATTAGCACATTAACACTCCCAAATTACTGAAGAAACATCTCTGTAACAGGAAAGGAGTCAAAATAGACCACTCTGTGGGGGGATGGGGAAGGAAGGGGTTACCACGTGTCCAAGGCAAGAGTGGAGAGGGTTGGGGAGTATGGGAATTTCTGGAGATGGTAAAGGATGCTGCAATTAAATGCTCTTCCTGGTGTATATTGATGCAGAAGCCTCTAATGGGTGATATATTTTGATGAAGCAACCTCTAAAAGAACCTCCACGCTCTGAAACAATGAAGTGGGCATTTACATGCAATAATACCACAAAGCTTCAGATAATGATAGAATCTCTCTCACTACCAGTAAGAGTCACAAAGGAAAAGCAAACATCCTTTTCCTCTTCCTTTGGGGCACTGATAGGTAAGGGGACCATAGTGAGAGAGGAGAAGGTAAGGAAGGAAATTAAAAGCAGTGTCTGACCCTCCTTTTAAGTAGTTCCTCAATTTTGTGGCATGGCATTGGATTCTGAAGGAAGTTCGAAAAGTCAGATAGCCTTAGAATCCTGAACACCAATGTAGAAACAGCTCTTGAAAAAAGAAGTCAACTAGCTAGCCAATTATACTTTAAATCTTTGTCTCTGTTTCTCTTAATGGTGATCAAGGATGACATTTTGCTTCATACAGGAATCACTAAAGCCCTCTGGCAAGTCGAGAGCTAGAAGCATCTCTTCCCTAGGGGCCTGGCGAAAGCAGACAAGAAGTCCCCCTCCGGAGGGGCTGGATGGAAAAGTGGATGCTTTCTGTGGCTCTGAGGTCTTTTTTACCCCTGGGAATCTCAGCTAAGGTTTGTGCTGAAATTCCAAGAACTCTAGACCAGGGTTCCCACCTTAGTTTCTAGCTTTTCTCTCTAGAAGTCCTAACATCTCCGGTGACGGGACAAATACTGGAGCCACGAGGGGCGTCTGCACGCATGAAGAAGCCCCACTGGACCGGGTGCAGAAGACCAGGGTTTCAGTCGTCAGCAAACCCTTGAGCTCCTGAAGCCTTTTCCTCATCTGAAAAATTAGGTTAATTATAACCACTATTCTCACTCCATCTTTTTTAAGGATCAAAATTTGTGTATGAAAGCTTTTTATAAATTCTAAATTGCTGTACAAACCTAAGGTCTTATTGGTATAGGCTGCTTTCACTTTAAAAGGTGCGCTTTTTTTTAAGCAAGTACATTTTCTCCTTCCTCCATCCCTCCTCCGCATCTTCCTGTACTCCAGCAGCTGAATATGAAAACAACCTTTGCCAATCGTGTGGGATTCTCTGAGGCCCATTAGATCTTTGTTTTCCTCTTTTTAAAATTTTTCTTTCCCCTCTGGGGTTGATGAATTATTAATGTCTTTGAAATAGTTTTAGAAGCCACTGTCTCCAGAGAATGGTTCCCGTGGCAGGGGACCATGTGGCTTCCTGATGCAGCTCTCAGCCTTTCTAGGCTGCCCCTCCAGCCCAGAACTTCCACCGAATCGCCCAGGTCTGCAGCCATTCAGCATGGCCTGATTGCTTCTTCAGGATTTCAGATGGAAGTGACATTTTCATTTTTGTGACTAGGACCACAGGGTCCATTAGAGGTTCCTGCAGCCGTGGAAGAACTGGGAGAGAAAGGAGAGGAAGAAGGCTTTATAAGATGCATGGCATCTTCACAGAGCTTGCAAAATGGGTGCTGGGATAGGGTGGGATCATATAGTGTCTCAAAGGAGACTGGATCCTACATTCAGAGAGCTGCTGAGACTGGAGAGCCAGGGGCCAAAATGTCCTATGGGTTCACTTTTTAAAGAGAACACTATAAAGCAGTACAAAGCATGCTGAGTGATAGAGCTTGGAGAGCATGAAGTTTGAAGACTACATACACGGGTTCAAATTGCTGCAACCTTGATATTTACTGATATAGCAATTAACAGCACAGGCTCTGGAGTCCTGCGTTTAAACCCCACCTGCACCATTTAGTAGCTGTGTTGACTTGTGCAGGTTACATGACCTCTCTGAGCCTGGGGTTCCTCCTCTTTAACTGAAGACAATGATAGCACCCCTTGGGCATTGGAGGATCAAGTGAGATCATCCACAGAGACTGTTAGCACAGTGCCTGGAAGAGAGTAAGGGTCTAGTTCACTTCAGCTGTTGTTCTTAGTGCCTCTGTGCCTCTAATGTGTAATTTGATATATCTGTGATGCTGTTTCTTCATTTGGAAAGTGGGGGGTGAGGGAGCTAAAAATACCTAAGACTTGTTTCCCAAGGGCGCTGTTGAAGGTTTAAATGAGGTAACGCAAGGAGACTGCTCCACACTAAGCCTGGTCCAGAGAGCAGGGAGGAACAGGGTGTGCCGTGTTAATCCAGGAACCCTTGCCTCCTGGAGGCGTTGGCTTAGCTCCACAGGCTGGTGCCCCTCTGTAGGTAGGGATGGAGTTCTCTTAGGAAACAAGTTCTAGATGGTTCCCTTCCCCAGTGCTGAGTAGAAGTGCTTTGGTCTCTTTAAGCATTACAGCTACTCATCTTCTATGGCTTCTTTCCCCAGACATAACCACCCTCACTGCCACCAAGATGGTTCTACTTTGATCTCCTCAGACAAGCCTCCTCTGAACAGTCAGTCTTGGAATCCAAATTGGATATCTGCAGTTGAGACCAAAGGATTACCGAGCCGATGGGATGTGCTCACGGCAGCCTCAAAGGTCATCTGTACAGAGACACGTAAAGCAGGCTGGGGAAGGGCTCCACTGAGCAAATAGCACCACCCACACCTGCAGGATGCTCTAATAACTAAATGGACAAGGTGTCCACAGCTGATTATTAAACCCAAAACTGGTATTCATTCCTTCAATGACAGCAGCAAATGTGGGGGTGGGGATTGAGGGAATCTGGAGGGGACAATTGGTTTATCAGTAGCACAATGAACAATAGAGGGGATGAAAGAGAGGAGACTTAAATTTTATGTCTTTTTGCAAGTAAATTAACATTTCTGTACTTGAAGTGGGAACGATAGGAGTTGCCAGGGGCCTCTCCTTGCTTTGGCTCAAAGAAGTAGGCTGGGAAGAGTAGAAAATGGAATTTGCTGGGGAAAATACGTGGTTTTATTTTGCAGTGTCAAACTGGAAGATTTTCTCATATCCACAAATTAGAGTTCATCTGAGTCTCCTGTAGAACCTGCTCAAATACTATCGTTACCAATTCTTAATTTACGTTGCCCCATTGGCAAGTATCATGGTGCATAACAAAGTTAGGATGAACAAACCACAAAACCTAACTAACAGACTTTCATAGGAGAAGAGGAGAGCCATCAATTTAGACTTTTAAACTGCTAAATAGAATTGAGGTGGCTGTCTGAGTATATTGCTTTTCCCAGTTCAGAGAGCAGGTGAATTGTGTTAAGGGGAGGAGAAGAACAGCTGGGCTGGCAGTGGGTGAGGGATTTTTTCTTCTCCCCTTCCTGCCTCTGCGTTGTGCCCTCTCCTTCCCAGGACTGAGGGCACCAGGCTGCTGGGTTAATCAGGATCCTAACTCCTGAACCTCTGTGGGTGCTTTCTGCCTGTCACCCCTCTGAGCCTTCCCTCCTCTCCTTTCCCACTGTGTCTTGGGGTGGTTCTGGGTGCCGGGCTGCTTCCACACTTGGGGTCAGAATCTGGCTTGTGTCATTGACAAAGCCATTGCTTACTGCCTGTCTGACCTTGGACAGACTACTGAAACTCTAGGCCTTGTCTCTGCCATTTGTAGGGTTGGGACACCAGAACGGCTTCACATTTCCACCTCTGGGGGGTCATGGGGAGAGAATGAGAATGGCTGTGGTCTCCTCCTGTGCTATTTGGGTCTTCGTCTCACCGCTGCTCTCTCCTGTAGACCCAAGGCCAAAACCCCTGCGAGGTGGGCAGAGTTTCCATACCAGTGCCCCAGGGCTACAGAAACCAGCAGCCTGTGGTGATTCTCCCTTCTGTTCGGGGAGGTTGGAGTGAAGTAACCGGTCAGTTGACCAACTGCAGTGAGGAGTGGCGTCCACCGCCTTCGCGCCCAGCTCCCTATCCTCCCTGAGCACTCTCTGTACACGTTATCTGATAAGGTCGCTGTCGCCGAGGTAATCCGTCAGACAGAGCCTGCAGAGGCAGCGGCAAGCTGCACTTCCCAGCCCCAGGGCTGAGTGGAGAAGGCCCTTTAGCTGGCTGAACAGGAGAGGGAAGTGAAGCTCCCACTGAACCTCCTGAACAGAAGAGGAAAAGGAGACTCCTTTCTCTAAAGCGTTTAACATTTTACAGAATCCACTTACTTTGCTTCTAAAAGGCAGTTACTTTTGAGATGGACTGTGGCAAAACTCCCTGGTGCCCACAGAGTGCAATCTTCCCTGCCCCACTTCCCCCAGTAGGTAACTAGGGAGGGGAGCAGGAGACAGGTAGGAAGAAAGCGTTTGCTGAGTGACTTCCGCAGGACAGGCAGTGAGCTGGGTGCTTTTGAGTTAGATGTGATCATCATTCCATTTTTGCAGATGAGGGAATGGAGGTTATGGACTTGCTGAGTATGCACAACTGGTAAATCACAGCATGTTAGACTGCGAATTCCTCAACGACAGGGACTTAATCTCACGCAGTTTTGTACAGCCAGGACCTGCCTGCTCGGTGCCTGGCACTTGGTAGGCACTGATTTAACAATAAATAAATAAAAGAAGAGAGACTGGGGAGCTGACATCAGGAGCATTAACCTTCATTGACCCCTGGAAGGTGTCCGCCAAACCACCTGACCCTTTATATGTATTACCTTATTTAATCCCCACAAATCCATCCCAGCTAAGCATTATCATCCCTATTTCACAAACTCACACTTGCTAATGTCCAAGTAAATGCTGTTTTCTTTTTTCTTTTTTTTTTTTTTTGTGAGGAAGATCAGCCCTGAGCTAACATCCATGCTAATCCTCCTCTTTTTTCTGAGGAAGACCAGCTCTGAGCTAACATCTATTGCCAATCCTCCTCCTTTTATTCCCCCCCCCCAAAGCCCCAGTAGATAGTTGTATGTCATAGTTGCACATCCTTCTAGTTGCTGTATGTGGGACGCGGCCTCAACATGGCCGGAGGAGTGGTGCTTTGGTGCATGCCCGGGATCCGAACCCGGGCCTCCAGTAGCAGAGCGAGTGCACTTAACTGCTAAGCCACGGGGCCGGCCCAGTAAATGCTGTTTTCAATCGGAATTGGCCTTTATCCTGCTCAGGTGGTAGGTTCTTCATATTTTGAAGCAGGTGGGCATTTCTCATCTACCTGTCTGCTCAAAATGTACCTCCCTTCTCTCAGACGCTGACTCTGCTAGTATTTGCGTCCTAGATTTAGCCCATCTCAACCTTGTCCTCCAGCCTATCAAAATCTGATAACTCCTCACATCTCCTGTGACCTGCTGCCGCCCTGATATTCTGCCACCTGCCTCTCTCCCTTCTGAATGGTAAGCAGGCTTTCTTTTCCCTCTGTGCATTGTCAGAGGTGCTGAAGCCAGAACCTGCACATGGAAAATGGCACAGCAAGTCAGGCATAAGGGTTATAACCTCAGAAACAAAAACATCCCTCTGACAAGCTACTTGAAGTGCATGTGGGAGAGGAGCTGGGAGCCCCTGACACTCAGGGATTGGGTCCCCGTGCCCTAATGCTGACTGAGGGAGTTCTGTTTTTTAATATTTGATGGGCTGCCTTGGAGACGTTTACTTAAGTATGCTCCCTTCATCCAGTGCCTACAGAGGAGAAGCCTGCTGGGGGAGGCACTGCCGCTTCTCCGCACTCAGCAGAGGTCAGGAGGGGAATGGCTGACAAATTGGACAGCGCTTTTCAGAAATTTAATTTTGAATGTGATTTTTTCACCCCTTGTCTATACTGAACACAGGTTAGCCCTGTCGTATTCCTAGGCCTGGACAGCAAGTACTCTGTTTCTGCAGGAGACAGACAAGGCTGGGAGATAGAGCTATAGTGGTGAAAATCTCTGCACTCTCATTGATCATGGCTTCTCCTTCCCAGAACTCAGAGCATCTTATCTAGAGGTCAGCTCATTCATCATCCCCATGGCCTTATCAAGCAGGCCATTATTAGGCATCATTAGCCCCATTTCTCCATCATGCAGCCAGAGTCCCAGAAAAGCTGAGTGATGTATCTGGCAGTACACAGCCAGTGAATGGTCAGCCTGTAGTAAAACTCTCAGCTCTCAGAAATTTAGTCCACTGCTTCAATCATGGATCCACGCTGGCATTTTTAAATGGGAATAATAAAACAGTCTCATAGAGCTGCCATTATTAGAATTGTATATGAACATCCTTAATAACTTGGCAGGATTTACTAATGTTATGTGGTTTTATTCTTTTTGCAACATGTATTTGAACTCCAGTGCAGAGGACTCTAAGTTCTTGGGGTCTAGGAGAAGCAACATGCTGACATTTGTAATGGTCAGAAAACTCAGGTGTGGAACTCAGTATTGACTCCTTTCATTCTTTGCAATCATTTGTATCCTAAACCTAGCACTTCATAAATTGCAAGAAGTTGTATGGGCAGCTGTTAAATCAGGGGAGGCTGCACCCAATGAGACTATCCCCAGTCCAGTTGGTCAGGCTACCAGAGATGAGCCATGATGTATACCAATGTAGAGGAGAGAGGGCATATCACCAGCAATCAGCATTCTCCTGTGAAGACATGCAGCCTTCTCCTGATAGGGTGCCAGCCAACCATTGGAGGAAAGGCCCATCAACAAGTGTAGATCACTATCAATTAATAGTATTCAAACATAGTCAGGTCTTTAGAATAGAGGAAAACTCTTTATTATTTTTCCTTCTCTAATTAATCCCTTACTAAATTCACAGTGGCGCCTTCAAATATTTGCCACTTCTTAAAACTCCCAAATCCATCTCTGTTCCCCCTTTTTCAGCTCAGGACTTCTGCCCTTACTCTACAAAAAAAAAAAAATTGAGCCCATCTAGTGTGAACTTACTCTCCCTGCTCCCCAACTTTCTTAATGGCATCCTCCTCTTCTTTGTCACTCTGGTTCTAACTCCTAGAATTTTCATCTACTTATTCCTCTCTTTCATCCCCACATTCAATCAGCAATCATAGTCTGCCCGTCTGGTTCTTCCTTTCAGCCTAGACCCCTCCGGATCCACTGCTAACAGCACTGCACTAGCTCAGAGCCTTATGGCCATGCCTCCACTTTCAAATTAGTCTTCCTGCTTCCAGGTCCTTCCTTATACAATATATCTTGTGCATTGCCTTCAGAGTTGCTTTCCTAAAATATGGTTTTTGTCCAGCCCTTTCTATGCTCACAAGCTTTCAATGGCTCCTTATTGCATTCAGAAGAAAGCGTAAATGCTTAAGCCTTATGTTTAAAACTCTCAACAATGTGACCGTACCAGACTTTCCAGTCTTCTTGCCAGCAAAACTTTTTCTCCACTCTCCTACCTAATTCTCCTGCTGACCAAATTAATAATTACCTTTCTCTGATTTACCATTGTCATTCTTTCTTGCTATAATCTCTTTTCCTGTCGTCTTCTTCCATAATTACCAGTCAACACCATATCTAACTTAAATCTTAATAAATTCCATCTCTCTTAAGTGTCCTATCATATACACTACCACCCCCACCTTGACAAAATATGTCTTTCCCTTACCTTCCCATAGAACTCTGTAATTCTAGGGTACCACTCATCATTAATCATAGTCAGCCTTAGATTGATTAGTAGTAGATGTCTCTACCTCTCCCATTTCTTTCACAGATATTGGTGAACAAAGTTCTGATCACTTTTTGTTCCCCCCAAAGAATCAGGCAAGCATACTTTAGGAGCCCAAAACGTATTTGTTGAAATGAATTCTCCTCTGGTCTCACCTCCGTTTCCTGCCAGTTCCCACAGGCCACCTGAAGACTCAGTTCCAATCTGGTCCCCTATGGTTGCTAAGAGCCCAGGATTTGTCTTGCCTAGATACCCAGGAGGTAGCTATTTCCTGCTTCTCAGAAACTTAAATTAATTCACTACTCTGTTTTGCTAACTTCTCTTTGTCTTTCACCCAGATGTCTGAGTATTGTTTTTGATTTATTGCTTGAATTTGCACCCATAGCTCCTATTTTTTTCACTAGATAAAATGATAGAAGCATCTCTTATCTACCTATTAACAAACAACATGTAAAAATCAGCTGCAGTTGTTAGAATATAGACACTTGATCATTTGTCTCAATCCATGTGAAATAAGATTGGATATCAACAGATAAATATACACTTATAGGAAGTAAGATCATAGTCAAAATCATCTATTCACTTTTCCACTCGATGAACATTTATTAAGCTTTGACTGTGTACCAGCCTCTGTGTAGAGTGCTGCCGGTGTGTTGGAAAGAACAGCTGAGAGCTTCCCCAGAGCTCACAGGTAGGATACTCTTAGTAGGTCCACTCATATCAAATCTGTTTCTACTTGCCATCACTTCTGGTTGTAGAGGTATTTGAAGCTGACATACCAGCCACCTGAAGGAATAAAACTCATAATTGCTGAGAAAGGTAAAAACATAACCCTCCAGGAGAGAAGAACACCATGCTGCTTGATTGGCATGTTTTGCCTTTTGGGTATGAGCCAGGCTCTTCTCATGATTTGTCACATGGAGGTAGTAGAGAGAGGGATGGTCAGGGGTAGGGGCTAGAGCCTTATTAATCCCTGGCAACCAGGCCAAAGAAGAGAGCACGGTGAAGCAGACATGGGCTGCTATTTCTTCCTTTTTCTTCCAGGGACTGAAGTATCCATCGTGCAAGGAAAGGGAAATTACCCCTCCTTACACTGCCTTCTTGAAATTCCCCTCAAAGTCCTCTCATCAGAAGAGAGGAGGACAGGATACAAGGAGGCAAGCAGACCCTGACTAAGTGCATCTCTTCACTTTCAGATATAAAACAAGAACCAGACAAACAGCATGTGCTCAAGGGCCGTTGGGAGCTCTCCTCCATCTTCATGCAGCAGAGTCTCAAGAGCCGTCTGCCTTCCTTCTCTCCTCCCTCTTCCTGCCTCTTAAAAAGAGTGATGTGGTTTATAAACTTGGATTGCAGTCGATACCACAGAGATGGATTGTGTGGGTCCCTGGAAGAAAATAATAACAATGGTATTAAACAATATTTTCTATACATATGGGAGAGAGTGTGATCAAGTAGAAAGATAAGTAGACAATTTCTCCAAAAGTCCTAATTGAGGGACTTAGGACAGGCCAAGGAAACATTCCTACCCTCAAAAAAAAATGGTATAGTCAGATTTATCCCTCCTTTGTTCCTGGTTTGCTCTGGGTTTTAACTGAGATAAGATATGAGGAAGTGCTGTAAACAGTGTATTAGTGAGTTTAAATAATTCTAAGTGTTGTAGTAAAAACCAACAGATCTTAGTGCTTAATACAAAAATAGTTGTCCTTCCTTTTCACTTGTTACAATACTTGTGGGTCAGCAAGGAGTCACTGTTCCATGCAGTAATTCTGGGACTCAGACTTCCTCGTGTGTCTCTGCCACCTTCAAACAGTATGCTTCAATGTCATGCTGGCCATTCCAAACACAGAGAATGGAAGAGAGAGAGCACAGCCTTGGCCTGGAATTGCCACACTATTGTCACTCACATTGCATTCAGGAAAACTAATTATAGTGTTCTATCTAAATGCAAGGAAGCTTGTGTGAGCCCCCGAAGGAGAAATGGGTCTGGTGACCATCTTGCCAGGCCCTGGCCCAGTCGCTGTAGGTTATTATTCAAATGTCATCCATCATTCTATCAAGCAAATGGATATGTCAGGGTACTTCCTCCTCATAGCATCCATCCGAGATCAGCTGTGCTCTATAATCAGACTCACTGACTAAGGCCACCCACATTGAGCAGATAGTCAGTACACACTGGGGCTGACTGTTCATGAGGTGCGTGGTCTCTGACCATGGACAACAACAGCAGCATGGCCTGTGCCTGGGCTGCACAATTATATTCACATTGAAGGGTCCAGCGTCCAGGAATGTGAAAAGGCCTTTGGCAGTCTCTGCCCAGACTGTGTCACACCTACTGCCGTGGAGAAAAAGGGCTTGGACCTTGTCCTGACACTATCAGAATGCCTGTTATCAGCATCTCTCTCTTTGCCATGCTCACCCACCCATACATGCTCCTGCTTTCTCTCGTTCATGTCCCCTTCACATCGTTGTCTTACATATCAGCCCCTTAGTGTTTCAATAGAGATAGGCATTTCATCCACTTTTATTTAACAAAAATCATTGAGAACCTACTGTGTGCCACCCACCAGGGCTACAGATGTAAGATCAGATCTCAGACCTCTACAGCATTATAGTCTAGGCATAAAAATAATAAACAGAAGGGGCCGCCCCGTGGCTTAGCAGTTAAGTGCGCACGCTCGCTACTGGCAGCCCAGGCTCGGATCCCAGGCACACACCCACGCACCGCTTCTTCGGCCATGCTGAGGCGGCGTCCCGTCACATACAGCAACTAGCAGGATGTGCAACTGTGACATACAGCTATCTGCTGGGGCTTTGGGGAGAAAAAGGGAAAAAAAGGAGGAAGATTGGCAATAGATGTTAGCTCAGGGCCAGTGTTCCTCAGCAAAAAGAGGAGGATTGGTGTGGATGTTAGCTCAGGGCTGATCTTCCTCACAAAAAAATAAATAAATAAAAAAAGCGAAATACTTCATTAAAAAAAAAATAATAATAATAGGGGGCCCGCCCGTGGCATAGCGGTTAAGTGTGCATGCTCCACTGCTGGTGGCCCAGTTCGGATGGCAGGCACGCACCCAGGTGCCGCTTGTGAGGCCATGCTGTGGCAGCGTCCCATATAAAGTGGAGGAAGATGGGCACAGATGTTAGCCCAGGGCCAGTCTTCCTCAGCAAAAAGAGGAGGATTGGCATGGATGTTAGCTCAGGGCTGATCTTCCTCACAAAAAAAATAATAATAATAACAAACAAAAGACAGTATGTAGTTAGTATTGAGTCAGCAATACTAACAAAAATGTAAAACAGGGTGAGAGGAAGTTAAAGAAGTTACAACTGGGGCTGTCAGTGCAATGTTTCAAGTGGGGTTTCGGCTCAGATCTGAAGACGTGTAGACTTTCAAACAGCAAGGATGGCATGGACATAGGTCGAGGAGCAGCCAATCAGTCATTCTGACCAGAACCGGGTAAAGAGAGCTAGACATGCTGAGGGCCAGCCTACCAAGTTTTTATTTTATTTATTAAGCATTTGGGAACTTTTTGTGGTTTTAGATTAGTGAAGTTGTGTTGTCAGAACAGTATGTTAAGAAATTATGCTTTTGGTAGAGGACATGATGGATTGGAATAGAAGTGGGACTAGAGAAAAGTAAATAATATTAGTAATAACTACTACTTTTTGAGAATTTACTCAACGTGTGCCTGTTTACTTAATCGTATCAACAACTTTATGTGGTATGTACTATTACTGTTTTTATTTAATTGATCTAATAAAAGTCACAGTTTGGGCTCTAGCCCAGCCAGCCCATGCCCTTAGATATTGGAAACTTTGCATAGCAATAAGGAGAGCTTGAAAGTTGGGTGGTGGTAGTGGGAATTCAAGGAAAGATGAATGAGGCAAAGATTGTGAAGGAAGAGTGGATCAGATTTGTTGATAGATTTGATTTAGAGACTAAAGCAAAGATGAAATATTTATCCACAATTTTCATCCTGGATGATTCTAGGGGAAAAAAGTATTGTTAAAGAAATTAGGACGAAAAAATTTTGAAAGGAAAGAAGAAGGTAATTTAAGCTTCAGATATATTGAGTTTCAGATGGGAGTGGATGAGGATAGTAGCTATGTCAGTGTTTCAGTACAATCATTGCTCCTCTTCCAGGAGACGAAGCAGATTTCAGTCCGTGGCTCGGAATACCCAGGTACAGGGCCCAGGCAGTGGAAATGTGGGATTGCTAAAAGATATGGGAGTCATCTGTGTCGAGATGACAGTTATGAAGTACAATCGTCTGTAGGTAATGAGGAAGAGAGGGAGAGGATTAGGGCTTCAGAAGAGTGGAAAAAAACTAGGGCAGCCCTTGTCAAGGGAGGTCCCAGGCAACCCAAATGAAGGCCATTTTGTGCAGTAACACTTGCATGCTTGTTGAAGTCAGTTCTGTGCACAGGGGCTCTGGGCCAAAGGGAAGGGAGAGCAAGAGAAAGAGAAAAGAACGTGTGCATATTGTGAGGTTGGGTCTGGCAGCAAGAGTAAAGGCAGCATCTAATGGGTGAGAAATGTTCCATGGATGGGTGAGATCTCAGAGGAAAGCCCAACCTGGAACAGAGACAAGGCCCATGCCTGTTCTTCCTGTTTTCCTTTCCCTTCAAGTGCTCCAGTCATGGTGGTTTCACTTCATGAGCTAATCTCTTCCAAGTTCACACACTCTTGCTTTAAATTCTTTTTTTTTATTTTTTCCTTCTTCTTGCTAGACTCCCCAGTCACCTCAGGAAAATCACACTCACTCTCATATTTTCATTTGTGAGGGGAAAATGTAAAAGACTAATCGTGGCTGATCCAAGTGAGAAGAGCCTGCGTGATGCCCCTGCTCCAGGAAAGCTCCAGCTCTCCATTCCTATGGAACATCAGACACAACAGCAGTGGTATTCCTGGGTCCCACAGCCCCTAACACAGGAGAAGTCCCATGAAAGAATTTCAGTCTAATCTGGTCACTTCTTCTAACTAATCATCCCTACTTCCAAGCATCAGAACCCAAATGAATACAAAGCTATTTCTTTACATCTGTACAATCAGTAAATAACTCTTGAGTGCTTTCTCCGGAAGAGCATGTGACCTGGAGGCACATAGACTGGGTTCAAATTCCAGCTCCACTACTTACTAACTGTTTAACTCTGGGCAATCTCTCTGGGTCTCAGTTTCTTCAGCTCTACAGTGGGGATGATAACAGAGCCTACCTCATAAAGCTGACGTGAGAATTATAGTAATTAACATATTTAAACACTTAGAACAGTATCTGGCACACGGTAAGCCCCACATAAGTACCAGCAGCGATGATTGTTGTTGAGCTGTGCAAGGATGAATATGATGCAGTTGCTATACTCCATGAACTCTCATAGAAGGGGGGGCTGATTTATTTAGTTCAATTGTTTTCACATTTTTCTTAATTATTAGTGTAATGAGAGTATTTCAGTAACATTTAGGGTTAAAATTATTTTTGTGAGCCAGTGGAAAACCCTGACAATCATTTATAGCATTATATCCAGAAAAACGCATACTGAGCTCCATACAATCAATGAACAATACCTACGAAACGCATCCTGTTACAAGTTGGGAACACTTCATGTACTTGGTGTTCGAGGTTTCTTCCTTTAGCCTGAGAAGAGACTCACATGTCAGTGTGATGCTCCTTGTAGGTTTATGAATGGAAAGGGACTTGCCTACCATTCAAGTATCCCTGGTGATGCTAGAGAGTTCAGGAAAGGCAAGTTCATCACATAGGCATCTCCAGGAATGCTGTCTGGGAGGAGACCTGAGGGATTCACTCTGAGACGAGGCTTTGGAGCCATTACACCCTATAGCGTCCACCAGAGGTGGGGCAAGAAGTGTTCCTCCCATCTGTGGGAGGAGGGTCTTTCCTTTTGGTATACATAGGATTTGGTAATGCAGGACGAGGAGGAAGAATGGTTATGAAAGGTGAGTTGTGTACCATGGAGTCACAAGCAGAGAACTGAGCACATTGTCCTACTTATCAGAGGAAGAAACTTAATTTTTAGAGGTTAGGAAGCTCTCTTTAAATCAGAATGAAATCCTGGCTTTCTGGCCACCGTAGAGGAGATCTACCTATTGTGCGGGGAGGTGGGTCCTGTGGACAATAGGCTTCCAAAGACTGTCCTCCCTCGTATGGCTGCTTCGATTGAACAGAGGCACCCCTACTTTCCTACAAAGGACTCTTAAAAAGAACCTGTGTTTGAGTTTCTTGGTGCATGTAATTTGCTGTTTGCAAACCTCTCTAGACTGTTCCCACTTCAACTGAAGGTGGATTTTTCTGGCATGCTCAAAAGCCCCTGATGTTGCTAGAGGTGCAATTTGCTGCTAAAGTGTGAAACTTCACCCTAAATGGAAAGGGGAGGAATGTAAAACGACCATAACATGTAAGTTCCTTTTCCCAGGCAGGAGATAGAATGTTAAGTTGCAGTGGGCCACACTGCAGAGCAGGACACGGGCCTGCTTCATGCACCCTTGACATTCAGAGCGGGTTTGCAAGAGCAGCACGACATGATAGCACGATACACTGCACTCAGTGCTGCGAATCCCACAGACACTAGGAGCAATGTGGCCAGCATTATATTGCCTCTTGTGAAGCATCTAACGGGCGAGAGACATCTAGAACTCCCTGACATCCTTTTTATTCATCAGTCAGCCCTCCTTATTTAACACAAACAAAAAAAGCAAGAAATATCAACGTAATTAGGAGTGAAAGTTTTATTTCACTATATTATTCTGCTTTGTGCTTAAGTAAAATTCCAGAATAAAGTAAACTTCAATTTTAAGTAGAATTAAAAAAGTGAATAAACAAATAAAGGAAGACAATTTACGCATCCCAAAGAAGGTTCCTGTGGGGGAAGAGGGAGAATCTCCCCCTCTGCCCTTTCCCTTAAGGTTCTTATGGCTGGCCAAATAATTAACAAGACAGGTTAGCAGGAGAAAATAATACCAAGTTTAATAACATGTATGCATGGGAGAAAGCAGGGACACTGCGTTTCTCAACACAATAGCAGAAATTCTCGTCTTAAATACCATGTTCAGCCAACGACAAAGGAGGATGTTGGGGGTGGGGGTGTCAGTTACAGGAGATTACCACTAAAGCACAGTAAACAAGAGTAAGGTTATTATGCAGATTTAAGGCCTCACCTTCCACATTGATAAGCCTCTAGAAATGAGGCCATCCCCCCCTCTTCCCAAAACAGAGAGGGAGATACCTTTACAAATGGAGATTTCCCTTATAAATGTAAATGTTTGTCTGGCAACTCCTTGCAGGGCCATCCAGAGAATGTGGCCAGAGAGACAGAACTTCCGATAAGATGGGCTTGTTGGTGCCTTTCCTATT
The DNA here is from genome assembly GCF_057802395.1 of Ceratotherium simum simum. NCBI lineage: Eukaryota > Metazoa > Chordata > Mammalia > Perissodactyla > Rhinocerotidae > Ceratotherium > Ceratotherium simum. Next base: position 84,075,984 of record NC_141906.1, on the reverse strand, counting down.
GTAACATTTATCTTACATTATCTTTACAGCCATCATGATAGATCTGTTCCAGGAAGGAGCCACCATGTCAAATTCTTTAGGCAGTTAGTGGGAGAGGTCAAATGTCCTCAGAGAAAACAACCAAGGTAAAGAGATATATTTTAGGATGGCCAAATCTTGATCTCCCACATTCCATACCTTCCCAAAAGAGTGAATGCTTTTTCCAGGCAGAATAGTTGATGAAACTTGACCTCATTAGGAAAAGCCAAGAATTAGAGAAGTTTTCGAAGAGAAACTCAGCCAAATGCTCCGTAAAACTACTTCTCTCTCCTTTTTTTTTTTTTTTTGGAACATTTTCACAAGTACCTAATGCTTCCTGTTGTTAAATGGGCCCTAAACCAGTGACGACAAAATCATCCTTCACGTTAATAGTACTTTCGGCCTTTTTGGTCCTGGAAATATGCAAATTCTTTTGAGGGCATCAGTCATAATTGTTTTCCCAAAATAATTTACCTTTTTAAAGTCAGATTTCTGATGACCATTCTCTTTTGCTAAAAAATAATATCCCCAAAAACATATCCACCTCCACACCAAATGCACACACACACACACACACACACACACACAGAAACTGAGCTGGCTTTGCTAACTAACAAATGAAGCGCACATACTCCGAGTCCCTCGAAATCCAGCCACACCCTAAATTTCCAGTTTCTGTTCCCATGTGGCGTGTCCCCCTCCCCACCCTCTGCTTCCTCTATTCTCCCTCCTTCCCTCTCCCTCCTCCCTCGTAGCTCAACTCTTCCCAGCCTGCGTGACCCTCTGCCTGGAATGCCTTTCCTTCCACCTCTGCCTCTTAAAAGCCTCCCTAGTCACAAGGAACAGCTCTATGTTTAGTGTTGGAAGATTCCCAGCTGCTATACACTCCTGGTGTGCTGCAGAGGCTCCAGTATTGATCTGGATGCCTGCTTCGAGGGGCCTTTATCCCAGTCTGCCTCACAGTGCTCACCAACTCCTCCTCTTAAGGCAGTGAGGGAAGAATGGTGGGTTTGCTCAGCACTGAGAGCTCATTCCGCCTTATTTGAGGGTGGGTTTGGGGTTGGCAGTAGAGGCTTGAACCCCACAGTCAAATGCTTTATTCCCTTCCTGCCATTACCTTGTTTCTCTCCATGCATGTCATCCCAAACTCTTACCGTCCCATCTTGCCTACAAGAGCCCTTCTACACAGACAGAAATCTAAATGGGTTTTAGTGTATGCATTATTAATTTTCCTTACCTGTCTCCTACTCTCAGTCTCAGACACTACCTCCCTGAGCATCTGCAGATGCCAGTAACGAGTTTCTCATACTAAGCAGATAGATTCTTAGGTCTTTTGAATAAAAATGGGTGAGGAACAAACTATCAGAATGAGTCTGTGAAGGGTAATATGATATTTCTTGGTCAATATTGCTTTTTTGTCCCACCGTGGAATTCTGCAGCTGTTGTATATGGCAACTTTCCAACTTGAGTAATTACATTCTGCTTACCTCTGTTTCTCTTGCGATTCGAAGATAACTTATTCTTCATGTCTTTTCCTAAATAAAACAAAGAAGGCTACTTGTGGTGTTGCTATGTGCAGAGGCAACAGGGGTGGAGAGACGCAGCAGAGTAGAAGAACAACACTGCTTTAGGAGTCGGGGGCATAGGTGCTGCTGTGCATTCTAGTGGGGCCTTAACTCTGCAGAGCCTCGAGTTTTGCATCCGTATTTCGGGAATCTTCTTCTCTGCCCTGAATTGTTGCAGGGATTACGTAGGATAATGCAGGTGGCCGACCACATAGAAAATCTGACTGGGTACGGATAGGGTTAGCACAGCATTTCACACAAGAGCAGAAGTCCTCCTTCCATCTGAAAACTGAGCCTAGTCTGTACCAACTGTTAAGAAAAGGGCAACGCCATGGAGGGCAAGGGAGAGTAATCACCATGACTGTCTCCTGCTCAAAGAGCAAGCTAACACTATGGAAGGGAAACAGTGCAGGAATAGGAGTCAAGGGGTTTGCTTCTGGTCAACCTCAGCTGCTAACCCGCTAACCGTTCCTTAATCATAAGGCCATTGTGCCCATCTTAAATTCCTCAGCAACAAACAGGGATCAATAACACTTCAGCTATTATTTACTATTATGAATATTGTTGTGAAGGTCAGAAGAATGATACAGGCGTATGAACAACTCTCAGACATGAGTTCCGTGTGCTGTTCATTGACCGGAGAGGAACATCAGCCACAGCAAATTAGGCTCATCAGTAAGAACAGTCCACTTTGGACCATTCCTTCCAAAAGTTTCCTTTCAGTAATGGTACAATTCTGTGCACTTCGCTTGATCCTAAAATGAATATGAGGCTGTTATTCAATAAAGAAAGAGAATCAGTAAATTTGGGTACAATGTGCGGTAGAACAATATGCAAGACGTGAAGAGAAGGCAGGTCTGGAAACAGAAAAATACTTCAGAAAATACAGGTAAAGGAAAGTGACTATAATTAAGGTCAAAAGCTCTGAGCCCAAGAACTGTATTAGTGCTCTCTGCCCCCTTCTAGCCCTGGGGTCTCTCTGCTTCCTTCCAGCTCAGTGACTTGGGGTTTAGGGACAAGAACACCAGCTGGTGCTGGCAGTAGGTTGCTGTCTCCTTTCCCTTGGCCTTGGCAAGGTTCACACAAGAGTTCCCAGGGGAGCAATGAAGGCAGAGGACCAGGGCTGGAGCACATAATGGAGGAAGTGTCCAGAGAGGAGCTGATGGGCTGAGGGGCCAGAGCTGGAAGAGACAGCTGAGAGCGAGCCCCCGGGAGTGACCCATCCGGCCCTCCTTTTCCTCCTGTCCCCACTGCCCTGAGAAACAAGAGCACAGGAGGCAAATGTACCCCACCCATCTTCCCAAGACTCCCCAGCTAGGCCTCTCTGAAGACCGCAGCTCCCCACTGAGGAGCCTCCTTATATTGTTTTATGTGGATTTCATTTTGTAGACACTTAAACCAAACTGCACACCTTTCCCTGGTTAAGTCTGCAAGTGGGGGAGTTAAGCAGGCTTTGAGGTGATGCTGTGTGAGTGGGAGAGGGGAGTGGGGATGCTGCAGGAGGGGGATGAAAGGCATGGGGGAGCCTTATTTATAGTTAAGTCGACAAGGCTGATAACGGGATATCTTTTTATTGGCCCAACAGATGAATTATAATACACAAGCTTGCAGGCAGCTCCTGTGATTTGCATTGATACGATTCAGGCTGAGGTTTTCATTATATGGCAAGGATGATACAGGAGCCTGTACTATCAAAGGCAGCTGAAAGGACTTCGGGAGCTATCTCATGTTCTGTGTGTGTGTATTCATCAATGGTTAGTAAGGGGCTTTGTCCTGGCTGGTATTGGACGTTTCATGGTGAATCATTAACAACTTGAACAGTTTCATACATATGTCTTATTGATGTGTAAAGTCATTGCAATTCAGATCTTTTTTCCCCTGTTTTTTTTTTTTTTTTTCTGAGTGAGTTCTGCTTTACTTGGGATCCTGCAGAAAGCCTAGTGCATTTTCAGTGATTTAGGATCTTGTGGATCAGAGAGGGACTGCTATAAAGCAGGCCCCCAGGAAGCTGACAGTCTGGTGTAAGAGACAATGGGATGATAGATTTCTAAAGAAATAGTTTGGAGCAGGAGATGTTCTGTAGCTGCCCCTCAAGGGAAGCAGAAGGGGAGCCTCTGCATTTCCCAGGGGGCAGCATAAAGGGGAGACTGGTTCCGAGGGTGGCCAGTAGCCCTTGCTGAAAGGGGCATTGTGAGAACGTGCTGCCCATGGCAAGGCAGAAGGTGGGGTGGGAGACAGGGTGAGCAGCCCTAAGGTAAGTGAAGGACTGTGTGAAGTGGAAGAGAGAAGATTCAAGGGGACAGAAGAAGGAGGCACAAATGTGTAGCAGCTGACAGAAAGAAAATTTGGAGGCTAAAAACAAAGGGGCCCAGGCAGCTTTTCCTGGCTGGGGATGGGTGGAATAAATGGGCCCAGAGTTAGAAACCAATTATCTCTTGATTGCACAATCAGGACCCTGCTTCCAAACCGGGCTCCAGCCCCACACCACCCAGGCCCTGGGGCCACCTGAGAGTGACGTCAGATCTGAGGAGCCGGTGCATCCAATTGCACTTCAGCCCTGATTAGCATTCCGCAATACTTGGGGGCCATGCTTTCTAAGTTCTAACAAATCAGAGAATTTCCTGGCAGTATTGGACCAAATTTATGGGCACAATTTAAATTTCTGAGTTGTTAGCCACCAAATAACCCGAAATAAACTTTCTGATTTCCCTGACTTTTGTTTAAAGCCCTCATAGAGCTTCCTGAAAAGTGCCAGGACTCCAAATGAGCCCTACAGCCTCCGGCCCTCTGCCCCTTTCCATAATTTTGACCACTGAATACCTTTGTGGCTAGTCTTAGGCCAGCTTTGTCCTCCCCTCAACCCCATGCCAGCCCCCATACGTAATCTAGTGCAAAACCCAGGGAGTTGCTTCTCTGTTTGTTTTTTGTTTTGTTTGTTTTTTTGTTTTTATAGTCTTGAAGTATAATTGACATACAAGAAACTTCACATATTTGCAGGATGCAATTTGATAAGTTACAGCAAATACATCTACAAAACATCACCATCAAGACAATGACCACAGAATGCGTCTATCATCCCAAGCTTTGTCATTTCCCCCTGAAATTCCCTTCTCAACCCCACAGAACAACAGATCCACTATGTCAGTAGATTACATTTTCAATATTTTTTTATAAATGGAATCATGGAGTATGTACTCTTTTTTTTTTCGTCTGGCTTCTTTTGCTCATCGTTATTTTGAGAGCCAAATGTGTGTAGCAATGTGTATCTCTTTTTATTGCCAAATAGTATTCCATTGCAGGGATGTACCACTTGTTGGTCAACCTTTGGGTTGTTTTTAGTTTGGAGTTATTATAAATAAAGTTGAGATGAGCATTGTGTACAGGTCTTTATGGATATCTGCCTTCATTTATCTTGGGTAAATGCTGAGGAGAGGAATGGCTGCATCATTTGGTAGGTGTGTAAGTTTTTAAGAAACCACCAAACTATTTTCCAAAGTGGTTGTATCGTTTTACATTCCCACCAGCAGTGCAGGAGAGTTCCAGTTCCTCCACCTCTGCAGAAACCCGGTGCAGTCACTCTTTTTAATTTAGCCATTTGAATACGTGTATAGTGGTTTTAATTTGCATTTTCCCTAATGACTAATGATGTTACACATCTATTTATGTGCTCATTTGCCATCAGCACATCTTTGGTGAAGTGTTTTTCAAATCTTTTGCCAGTTTTTAAATTGGGTTGTTTGTTTTCTTACAATTGACTTTTGGGAGTTTTTATATATTCTGGATATAAGTCCTGTACTAACTATATGATTTGCAAATTTTTTTCTCAGTATTTAGTTGTCTTTTCATTCTCTAAAGTCTTTCAAAGAACAGTTTTTAATTTTAATGAAGTCCAATTTATCAATTTGTTCTTTTATGGATCCTTCTAAAAGTTTTACAATTTCAAGTTTTATATTTAGGTCTATGATTAATTTTAATTTTTATATGTGGTATGACACATGGATTGAAGTCCATTATTTTGCATATGGATATGCAATTTTTCCAGTACCATTTGTTTAAACAAACATTCTTTCTCCTCTGAATTGCCTTAACACATTTGTCAAAAACCAGTTGTTCATGTATGTGTGGGTTTGCTTCTAGAGTCTCTATTCTGTTCCATTGTATACTGTTCCATTGTATACTCTAACTGTTCCAAAACAGTTCTCTATTTTTACAGCAAGACCACATTGTCTTGATTGCTGTAGCTTTATTATGGTCTTGGAGTGAGATAGTGTTAGTATTCAAACTTGGCTCTTGTTTTTTCAAATTTCTTTGGCTATGCCAGGTCTTGAATTTGTATATGAATTTTAAAATCAGTTTGTGAATTTCTATTAAGAAAATCTGCCAGAATTTTCATTGAGATTGCATGGAATCTGTAGATCAATTTGAGGAGAACTGGTATCTTTGATTAGTTTAGTGTTAGGCTTGACTCCTGAATTGAGTTGGGAAATAATCTCTCCTTTTCAAATTTCTGAAAGATTTTGTGTACAATTGGTATGATTTTTTTGTTAAGTATTTGATAGAATTCACCCTGCAGTAATCTGGGACTAGAATTTTCTTCATAGAAAGGTTTTTAGCTACAATTTCAATTTCTTAATAGATATAGTAGTTTTCAAGTTATCTGTTTCTTCATGAGTGATCTGTGGTAGTTTGTGTCTTTCAAGGATTTTTTTTCTTTTCAAATGGTCAAATTTATTTGGCATAAAGTTATTAGTAATATTTCCTTATTATCCTTTCACTATCTGCAGAAGCTGTAGTGATGTCCCTTATAATTTGTGTCATCTCTCTCTCTTGTTTTTTCCTGGTCAATCTGGCTAGAGGTTTTCAATTTTATTGATCTTCTGAAAGCTTTTGTTTTTATTGATTATCTCTATTCTTTTTATTTTCCATTCCATTGATTTATGCTCTAATATTTGTTATACCCTATCTTCTACCTACTTCGTCTTTAGTTTCCTTTTCCTTTTTCAGTTTCTTGAGGTAGAAGCTGGGGTCACTGGTTTGAGATCTTTCTTGTTTTCTAATACAGGCTTATAATGCTATAAATTTCCCCCTAAGTTCTGCTTTAGTGGCATCCCACAAGTTTTGGTATATTGTGTTTTTATTTTCATTATTTTAAAATAATTTCTAACTTTCCTTTTATTTCTTCTTGGAGCTATGTATTAAGTTTACAAATAGTTGAGGATTTTCCAGAAATCTTTTTGTCAGTGATTTCTAATTTAATTCCATTCTCATTAGAGAACATATTTTCTGAGACTTGTATCCTGTTAAATTTATTGAGATATGTTTTATGGCCCAGAATATGATCTATCTTGGTAAGTGTTCCATGTGCACACGAAAAGAATGTGTGTTCTGCTGCTGAATGGTACGTTTACTGAAAGTCAATTAGATCAAGACAGTTGATAGTATTGTATACATTTTCTATATCCTTACTGATTTTATGTCTCATGTTCCTATCAATTATTGACAGACAATTATTGAGGCATTTGAGTATAATTGCGTATTTGTCTATTTCTCCTTAGAGTTCTATCAGTTTTTGCTTTATGTGTGTTGAAACTACATTGTAAAATGTATAGGCATACAACATTTTTCTCCTTTTGTGAGTTGTTCCTTTTATCAGTCTTAAAAGACCTTCTTTATCCTTGATAATATTCTTCATTCTGAAATATACTTGGTCTGATAGAAATATAGCCATTCAAGCTTTCTTTGGATTAGTGTTAGCATGGTTTATTTTTTTCTACTTCTTTTACTTTTAAACTTGTTGTTTAAAGTTGTAAAAAGTTACTTCTTTTAAACTTTAGCCAGTATATAATTGAATATTTCTTATTCCCATCGTCTGATGATATCTGCCTTTTATTTGAGTTATTTAGACCACTTGCACTTAATGTGATTTTTGATATTAAGTTTAAGTCTGTCATCTTGCTACTTGTTTTTCTTTTGTCCCATCAGTTCTTTGTTCTCCTTTCCCTCTTTTTATGCCCACTTTTGGGTCAGTTGAATCCTTTTTATGACTCTACTTTTGTCTCCCCTGTTGGCTTATTAGCTGTAACTCTTTCTGTATCATTTTAGTAATTGCATTAGGGTTTATAACATACATCTCTAACATATCTACCTTCATGTGAAGTATAAGAACATTAAAAAAGGATACTTCCATTTCTTCCCTCCCAAATTTTATGCTGCTGTGGCCATACATTTTATGTATGTATATATGTTACAAATTCCATACTAGAATGTTATTATTATTGTTTAAACAGTTAGTTATCTTTTAAAGAGATTTAAATACTAAGAAGAAAACTCATATATTTATCATGTAGTTACCACTTCTAGCATTCTTCATTCCTTTGTGAAGATCCATACTTCCTTCTGGTATCATTTTTCTTTTGCCTGAAGAACTTATTTAACATTTTTTGTCGTAAGAATTTTGTTTGTGATGAACTATTTCCATTTTTGTATGGCTAAAAATGTCTTTATTTTGCCTTCAATTTTTTGGTCATTAGATTTTAGTTTTTAGAGCAGTTTTAACTTTACAGAAAAATCGTGCAGAAAGTAAAGAACATTCACATTTTCTCCCACTCTCTGGACAGTTTCCCCTATTATTAACATCTTGAATTAGTATGGCACATTTGTTATAATTGATGAATCAATACTGATACATTGTTATTAACTAAGATTTATAGTTTACCTTGGGGTTCCCTCTTTGTGTTGTATAGTTGTATGGATTTTGACAAATGTACAATGTCATATATCTACCGTTATAGTATCATACAGAAGAATAGTTTCACTTGCCTAAAAATTCTCTGTGCTTTACCTGTTCATCCCTCTCGTCCTCTCTTGCCCCTGACCCCTGACATCCACTGATGTTTTTACAGTCTTTAAAGTTTTACCCTTTTATAACATCATATATTTGGAATCTTTCACTTCACAACATGCATTTAAGGTTCCTCCCTGTCTTCTCCTGGCTTGATAGCTCATTTGTTCTTAATGCCAAAGAATATTCCACTGTATGGATGTACCACAGTTTGTTTATCCTTTCGCCTATTGAAGGACATCTTGCTTGCTTCAAATTTTTGGCAATTATGAATAAATCTGCTACGTTCTGATCTCCTCCTGTTTACCTCACTGGTGAAGGAGAGATGTCCCACCCTAAATAGTATGAAATAGCTGAACATACACCTGACACTGGCCAGCTGAGATTGGCAGCAGTTTATCAGTTATATGTATTCACAGCCTGGGGGAGGAGGACACCACACACCATGTAGGACACATGGAGGCGGCACTTGGGAGCAGAGTGAATCATCAGAAGCTGTGGGAGGCAGGCGTTGTGGTAACAGGAAAGTGGGGTGATGCTTGGATCCCATGGAGAATGTGATTGGCTTGCTTGAATAATTTTGCAGGCTTGCAGGTGGGTAAAACCCATTAGGTTGAGGACCAGGTGGAGTTCAGCTGGTTTATCTGATAAGGGAACTAGCCAGGTGAGGAGCCTTTCTCACTGGGTGTGGGTGGGAGAGTATATCTGGTGAAAGTTGAGGAATTCAGGATTAGACTTTTGGGGCCCTGTGAGGTTCAAAGATGTCAAGACAGCACTTGAAGTTTTAGGTCTTACAGTACATGCTATAAACATTCTTGGGCAGGTTTTTGTGTGAACAAAAGTTTTCAATTCATTTGGGTAAATACCTAGGAGTGTAATTGCTGGGTAGAATGGTAAGCCTGTGTTTAATTTTGTAAGAAACTTCAAACTGTCCTAAATCCCTGTACCATTTTGCATTCCCACCATCAATGAATGAGAGCTTCTATTGCTTCACATTCTTGCCAACATTTGATATTGTCAGTATTTTGGATTTTAGCTATTCTGATAGTTGTATAGTAGTATATCATAGTTGTTTTCATCTGCAATTCCCTAATGATATATGATGTTGAACATCTTTTCATAATTTTCTCCTATGTTATCTTCTAGAAGTTTTATAGTTTTGCATTTTACATTTAGATTTATGGTACATTTTGAGTTAATTTTTGTGAAAGATGTAAGGTCTGAATCTAGATTCATTTTTTGCATGTGGATGTCCAGTTTTTCTAACACTAATTATTGAAAAGACTATCCTTTCTCCATTAAATTTCCTTTGCTCTTTTGTCAAAGATCAGTTGATTGTGTTTGTGTGGGTATATTTCTGAGCTCTCTATGATGTTCCATTGGTCTATCTGTCTATTCCTTTAACAATACCACACTGTCTTAAATATTGTAGCTTTATAGTAAGTCTTGAAATTGGGTAGTGTCAGTCCTCCAACTTTGTTCTTCTTCTTCAATGTTATGTTGGCTATTTGGAATCTTTTGTATTTCCATAAAAGTGTTAGAATAAGTTTATCAATAACCACAAAATAACTCTCTAAGATTTTCACTAAGATTGTGTTGAATCTATAGATCAATTTGGGAAGAACTGACATCTTAATAATATTGTCTTCTTATCCATGAACATGGAATATCTCTCTATTTATTTAGGTCTTCCTTGATTTCTCTCATCAGCATTTTGTAGTTTTCCTCATGTATGTCTTGTACATATTTTGTTAGATTTATATCTAATTATTTCATTTTTTTGGTGCTAATATAAATGGAAAAAGTTGTTGCCAATATTTCTAAAAGTATTTTTATGTCTCTTCCTTCCTCTCCTTCAGAGGCTCCATTTACATGTATATTTGGTGACTTGAAGTTGTCCCATAGCTCACCAATGCCCTACACATTTTCTTTTATTCTTTTTTTCTGTATGTTTCATTTTCAATAATTTCTATTGCTCTCTCTTCAAGTTTCTAATTTTTTTCTTCTTCAATTTCTATCCGGCCATTATTTCCATCCAGTGTTTTTCATCTAACACATTGTAGTTTTTTAATCTCTATAAGTTTGAATTGGTTCTTTTTTATTTTTTCCGATGTCTCTGCTTAACTGTTGGAACATATAGAATACAGTTACAATAACTGTTTTAATACTCCTGGTTGCTAATTCTAATATCTGTGTCAGTTCTAGGTTGTTTTCAATTGATTGATTTTTATCCTCGATATGGGTCATATTTCTTGCTTCTTTACATGACTGGTAATTTTTTATTAAATACTAGACGTGAATTTTACCTTGTTGTGTACTGGATATTTTTGTTTTTCAATAAATATTCTTAAACTTTGCTCTGCGGTGCTTTTGAATTTGATCATTTTGAGTTTTGCTTTTAAAATATTTTAGACTGAACTGATCATGCTTGCTCTAGAGCTAATTACTCCCTACTGCTAACGCTTTTCCTGTGTACTCTCCCCAGCATCCTGGCAGTCATGTGGTTTCTCAGTCTGGCAGGGATGAACAGGCACTTTTCCTGGCCCTGTGTTGTCACTGCTAATCTCTTTAGTGTGATTCTTTCCTTAGCCTTGGGTACCTTACATGTATGATCTGATCAGTTCTCAGCTGAGAACTTGAGAAAGACTCATTCCAGATCTCTGAACTTTCTTCTGTGTAGCTACCTCTCTCCTCTCTAGTACTCTGCTCTGCAAACTCTAGCTGCTTGTGTCCCCAGACCCTGTCTCTTCAACTCAGAGAGCCCTCAAGGCTCCATCTGTTTCTGTAGACTGTGAACTCTTTCAAGGCAATACACTACAGCAGCTACAAGAAATACTTTCTTTGTTTTCTATCTCTCATGGACCACTGTCTCTCATTGCCTGATGTTCAGGGCTTTAGAAATCATTGTTTCATATGTTCTGGTTTTTGGTTTTGTCAGTTGGAGGGCAAAACTGGTCACTGTTAGTCCATTGTGGCCAGAAGCAGAAGTCCTTTGATACAGAGAAGACTTTCCAGGGCCCTCAAGGGAAGGATGGGTTGAGCTGCTCCATTTTGTTGTTTCCACTCTCTTGGCCCTCCTGATAGCTCTCTCTTTTTTGTATCAATGAAAAGCTGGTTCCAAAGATGCAGATTCTCATAGGAGCTATGCTGATAGACCTGGGAATTTGCATCTTTCCCACCTTGGAGTTCAGAGTCAGCAAAGAGCCCCCACCCAGGGGAAGCCTGCTTTGGAGCTAGAGCTGTAGAGAGGCTTTTCCTCTGACTTACTCTTCTGAGATCTCTCCAGTGGATTTTTCCACTGCCATGGATTACACCATTTGAAAGTCTGAGCCATCCCCTCCACAGAAGGGAGGAGCTCATTTTGTGCATCAGAGAGCTTAGAGAGCAAAATTGACTTTAAAAGGAACAAAAAGAACCATTCTCTGGGGGTTATTTCCCTCCCTTATCCTCTCTTCTGCTTTTTACATCTGAAAGGGATGGAGAGACTGAGAAAGCTATCTGCCAGATCCTTCAGGCTGATTCTGCAAGGCCAGAGGTAGGACTACTCTAAGAGCAGCAATAAATCTGGATTCCACCTCTATAGGGTTGTCTAGTGCATCCCTCAGGTATAGGGAGTATGCTAACTGGCATTCTTCATTAACTCCTTTGTTCTGTCAGTTTTTACTATGCCTCTACATCCAGCAGTCACTGTGAGATGCTGGAGATAAATGAATGAGAAAACCTAGTGTAGAGGAAAATATCAGGAGTCAAGGAACAAAAGGAGAGTTTAAGGGGTTTCTGGAAAAATTCAAGGGAAATTAGTCCTGCTGTGCTAATATGGACTGGTGGTTATTAACACTGCAGAAAGAGCATGTCTTAAAAATCAATCACATTGTCTTCTAGCATGGAACAAAGCACACTGCCATCCCCTTTCTTCTCTTGGCCAACCCACCTGTACCTGAGGGCTCAGATTGGAAGCTTTTCCTATCTCTTATGTCTAGATTAGGTTCCCAGTTCCTCCATTTAACTGGGTAGCCTTGGGCAAGTTACTCAGCATCTCACAGCCTCATTGTTCTCCTAAAAAAATTATAAAAACATACCAACTTCAGGATGGTGGCTGCCTCTATAGGAGTGGGGGCTGGAATCGAAGGAGACTTCAATTCTACCTGTAAGATTTTCATTCTTAAAAAATTCTGGGGGCCAGCCCGGGGGCATAGAAGTTAAGTTCGCGTGCTCCACTTCAGTAGCCCAGGGTTCACAGGTTCAAATCCTGGGCACAGACCAATGCACCACTCATCAAGTCATGCTGCAGTGGCGTCCCACATACAAAAACATGGAGGAAGATGGGCACAGATGTTAGCCCAGGGCCAGTCTTCCTCAGAAAAAAGAGGAGGATTGGCAACAGATGTTAGCTCAGGGCCAGTCTTCCTCACCAAAAAAAAAAAAATTATGAAGTAAAAGTGGGAAAATGTAACCCTTATGAATTATATATGGTGGGTACGTATTTGTCTGTTCCCCTCTGTACTTTTCTATATATAGGTCACATAAAAACATTAAGGGAGTGGCAATAGAATGATAATATAAATATCTTGCAGAATTTGGTAAAAATTAGGGATTCTTATGTAAAACATGAATACATAGCTGACACAAAGGTGCCAGTATTTATGTAGTATTAGTGGGGTGGGGAGAAAGAGAAAAAGAGAAAGAGACTGAGTTACAAATGATTCAGGTAAGTAAAACTCAAATGAAGATACCGGGAATGGCTTTGATCATTAACCACAGATTAACCCAGGGGAAGGGATTATTTCACTTAGGGAAAATAGATATATATCATGGATTTGAAAAAATGTGCAGGAGTGAGCCCTTGACTCCCTGGGGTTGGATACGCTCTATACACATCCTGAACATTAAGACAGGAGCTACTCCACTATTGTGCTTCTGGTAACCAAGCATATAACCTATTTGTGCATCACCAATTGGTGTACCTTCTAATTCCAAGAGGTTGCTTAGACAACAGAGAACTCAGTCCATTGGGCCTTTTGTTCTGATTTGTATCAATTCCAGACCCACAGGAGGTTTAGTCGGAGCCCACTGCCCTGTTCATCCAGGTGTGCACAGGTATGAAATGGTTCTTTTTGGGTATCCACAGGGAAGACCTTGCTTCCTCAGGTCTCTCTTGTCTTGGGCAGAAGGTAGGTCAAAAGAAATTGAGTGGGAGGATTATTCAGGTCTCCATGCTGGTTTTGAACAGACTGCAGGCAAAGTTACTGTGGTACATGGAGATGTTGGGGAGGAAGGCACTGGGAAGGACAGAGGAGAGGAGAGTATTTCAGGCTCCCAAATGGGAAGGGTTCTGCAGAGGCACCTAAGCCCTTCAGGGCTGCAGGAGGTGGTGGGGCCCACATGACACTGAAGATGACAGATCAGTCTCAATGCCACCACACTGCCTGCTGGGCCCTGCAGTGGGCTCTGTGATTGGAACTGGAACCTTTGACCTCTGGGGATGCTCAGCAAATGTCAGGCTTTAATGAGATTTCCCACTCTGTGGAGGGGCTCTTGTGCAGCCTGTGCCACTCACAGCAAGTCACCAGCTGGAGGGGACATCAACCTGCCAGTCTGGGAAGGGTCCACTGAAACTGCAATGCAGCAGATAAGCCATAGGGAGGGGCCCAGGGCCCCTTGGGCAGAGGAGATGTCCGGGACTCCAGGCTTCCGTGTTAGGCTGTCCCTTGGACGTGCTGAGTGCTTTGCAAAAAGCCCAGCGAGGAGGAATGCTGGGGCTGAGAGAGAACTGTAAATGTCATACTGCTTAACCTTCTACCTTCAGGAAATGCTGGACTTTAAGAAAATCAGAGAATAAAGGTACTTTCTTAAAATGTCTTTTTTATTTCTTGAGGGCATGACTAAAGTATTGGGGAGAAACCGACTAATTCTCTCTCTCATTTGCACTTTTCTCTTACATTTCTTTCCCTCTGAGTCCTGTAAGACTTTGGGTTACCCACGTGCAGAGCAGAGATAAGACCACTTTCTGTGCCTTGAGGGCGTGGTAGCCATTGCTGGCATACTGCTGAGGAACAGTGAAGAAATTGAGAAGCTTGACCTGAACAGTGTGAGCCTGCCTCAGGAGCTCGCCTGGCTTTCATCTGGCACAGACACCACTCAGCATACTCCACTTCCTCCTTTCAGTTTTATTTTCTGAAACCTCATATGAGATAGCAAGGTTGATGTCAGTGATATTAGTACTTAAAATAATTATAATAATGCATTAATTAAAACCCCACAACCCTCAAAAGCACCAGGGTGCCAAATGAAAAACGCAAAGAGAGAACCAGGAATGATGCTACTGGGGTTGAGGTGACCTATTAGCATATGGTGACTCCGGGGTTGGGTGCATGAGTTTTTAAACAACTTGCCAAGAAACCATCCATCTGGACCCCTGTGTTGCTCCTCCAAGCATGCCGAGCTGCTCAGATGGCCCTTGATAGAGCAGCCTCAGAGGAGGGAGGCAGGGAACCCATCCAGAAGAGCTTGTTATTCTCGGAGGCGTGCTGCCCTTGGCTCTGGTGCATCCCTTATTTAATCTTAAAAGCAAAGGTTTTTTTTGTTTTTTTGGATGTATGTATTGTCATTTCCATGAGGGCAAACAATAAAAAGACTGCCCAGCAAATACGTGTCTGAGTAAAGCACAAACAGACCTTGATAAACAAGGATGTGGTCTCTAGCATGAGAATTTCAGGGTCCCTGTCTGTTTAATATTCATGATCTTCCCAAAACCTTTTAAAGCCTGCAAAATACAAGGGTAATGCAAGGGCAAGAATCATCTGTCACCCAAATGAGCTGGCTGATCCAAAACCATATAATCAATAGAGCGTCTGGTATTGAGGGAATTTCTTACTGAATGACGTCATAGGAGACGGTTCTTCAAATCAGTGTCCTTGGGGTTGTCATGGTGTATACACTGGTCTAAGAGGGAATTGATTCTATGGATTAAAATATTTTTTCCAGGTCACTTGTTGGGAAGAAGTCATGGAGAAATAATTTCTACTTTAAGAAGCCTCTAAGAAAATTGTAGGACATCTTCTTCACAGTATTTTAGACGCACTTTGCTAGTGATTTCCAAATGAAAAAACAATTTAAATACCTTATAGGGAAGAAAGCAGCTGGAGAATTGAAGAATTACTTGCTCTCATTGGATAAAACGCCACAGCAGTGTCAATGAGCTTTTTGCCAAGTCATTATTAAGAAAGACACTAGATTCCAACTTACCGTGGAAGCACGTATGTTGGATGTCCTAGTTGGGCTTCTTTGAGGTGTGATTGAGAAATTCATGCTAGTATCATCTGAAAATCAGTAGGTGACTAGCTAGGTACATCAAGGCTGAGTCATGCTGGAGAGGAGAGGAAAGGTGGGAGGAGGACAAAAAGATCCCCAGGTGATTCTGATGTACTCTCTACGCTCCCCACCTCCACTCTACGCAGAACCACCGTCCAATTATGCTAAATACCCAGGAATGAAATAACCTACTTAGTCAATAAAAAGTCAGAGGCCTTCTGCCCAGAAGTGCAGGAGGGACTCAATGCTAACATTTTGGAGCCAGACAACTGACTCAGAAGTCAGGACACCTGTTCTCTAGCACCACATCTTTTACTAACCAGCAGGACGACATTGCAAAACCCATTTTACATAGAGACGGTGTCATCCTACCACTCCTACCATGGACAAGAAAAGTGAATTCCCAAGAGGATTGCCACCCCTCTACCCGCCTCACCTCTAGGTCAGGCAACTAGTTAGTAGCAGAGCTGGAACTAGAATTCAGGATTCTCCAGTTCCATTTATGCTTGCACCATACATACTCTTTTCAAAAACACATTGCAATGAGCAAGAATAACTCCCTATAATCTGCTAGAATTATCTCTATTATTATTAGGAATAAAAGCTATCCTATTCCTAAATTGATTTGCAAATGTTTTATCGATAAATATGAGGATATGGGGAGCCTTGACAACATAGATATTCAAACAAGCATTTGAACAGTCCCTACTTCAAGAAATACAGCTTTAAAATAATGATAAGGAAATGGTATGAGTATTATATAATTTCTAAGGGTCAAAACAAAATGTAATTATACATGATCTCTTTCCTGGGAATGGAAATGTTAGCATTAGAAGTTCCTCGGGGCATTTTTCTGAGACCCTTTCTATTAAATATCTATACTCATATAAGATGTTTTTTTAATCTCAAAAATTTTAGAAGGCCTTAAGGATTGTCAAGAAATGAAATGGTGTTCATCTGGAAAATATACTGGCAGATTTCAAGAGCTTGAAGTAGGTAGACAAGAATCAAACTAGTGTGGTCATGTCAATTAGTAGATTTAAGGGAATGCAATTTAATACATGTAAACTGTTTCCCCATATTTTACCATCCTGGGGGTAAAAATGGGATTGTGTGAGTGGTAATAAACAAATACAACAGTCTTTAACTGCTACTTGCTGCCCCCTGGCACAGGGCCCCCACCACCGCCCTCTCATCTCAGGTATTTCATGGCAACCTAATGACTATTATCCCTGCCAGGCACTCACTAACAGGGTGGATGAGTAAATACCGCGGGTCTTGACATCTTGACAAAGTGGACAGCCTTTCTAGAAAGTTTCTGCCAGCCAGAGGAAATGGCTCTGTGTAGTTACAGACTAATTGAAATGCTACGGTTTGGTCCGTAAATCCCATATATAAGTGAATACAATGGGGTGTTTCGATAATTACAGCAAATAAGTGGAATTTTGGGCAGTTAGAATATTGATGGTGCTTAGCATCTTCCTTGTTGGAAGCTCCAGTCCTGGTAATGGACCGTCTCTCCCACTGGGAAAACTTCTAGGGTCTATGTGACTAGAGCAGAGAGGCCAAAGCACCAGCTTTGGAGACAGATCAGACATGCTAAGGGATGTTCGCACAATTAGTTAACCTCTCTGAACTTCAATTTCATCCTTTTGAGAGACAGAATTTCTTCATGCTTAAAATGTATTAGGTGGGTGGCCTTGGGTAGCTCCCTAGCCTGTCTGCACTTCAGTTTATCTAGCATAGAGGAAATAATACCTGCCTTCTAGAGTTGTGAGGATCAAATTTGTTGATTCACGTAAAATGCTTAGAACTGTGCCTGTGTCACGTGATAAGTGCTCACTAAGGCTTAGCTCTTGGTTTTCTCCAACTAGACTTTAAACTCCATGAGGGCATGGATTTCGTGGTATCTCCAGTGCCTAGAATAGTGTTTGGTCCATAGTAAGTGCTTAATAAATATTTGTTTATTAAGTGAACTAGTGCTTGAAATGGAAATAATGCCTACACATGCTTAGATGCAAAATACTTTGTTCAGTAATTTTATGTGTATTTCATATGTATATACTCCAGATGCTAAACAGCTATGCCTTGGGGTGATTAGAAGGTTTAGAGGATCATCATAGACAGGCCTGGGACTTGAGCCCCGAGGCCAGAGCTCAAGAGCTTTCATCAGCAGCAGTAGAGCAAGGCTGAGAGGTATGCTGTCTCTGAGTTCCAGACATCTAGGTCAGGGCCAAGGCTGTGAACAAACAGAACGAGCTGGGCCAAGAGCTTTCATTTCCTAGGATTCCACCTGATTTTTGACTCCTCTGTTTGCAAACCTCCACTGGTTCCCCACGCTCTCAGAAGAGTCTGCATCCGCCAGGGCAGCACCCATCAGCCCTGCCTGCTTGCCCCAGCTCACTGTTCCCCACTGGCCTCTCCACTCCTATGCACCTTGTGTGATGTGAAGATGGAACTCAGGCTTCCCTAGCCTGACTCTAAACCCTGTAAGAGCTGTATCTCTGCCCTTCTTTCTCTAACTGGAAACTTCTCCTCACTCATCATTCAGCTCAGCCACTTCCTTTGTGAAGCTCTCCTCCCCTCTCCTCTCCTCCCCTCCTTGGTGTGAATTTTATCCTTTCCACAAGACTGCCTATACCTTTAATATGCCCTATGCTGTTTTGAACTATGTCTATTTCCAGGTTTATGTGACTTTCTCACATACATTCAAGTATATTACTGACCTGGGTGACCCCTGGGCCTCATGCTGGGCTTGGTACCAAGAAGTGCTTGGTGAAGATTAGCTGAAGGAGCATATAAGTGAAGGGATGATTGCATCCCTGGTCCTACTGGCCAGTCAGGCGTTTCTAACATAGTTTCCTACAAATCAGGGACAAAGGGCTCTTCTGGGATAATTCCAAATATATCTTTGCGGATATCTGAAATAGAAACTTGGGACCCTGGTAGCTGAGTAAGGAACATGGACCTCTGTGGAGGGGCTGTGCCTGAGCCACCCAGGCCTCTTCCCTGGTGGTCTCCTGCCCGGTGTGTTTGTCTCAGGCTCGGCTGGAGTGATGAGCCATATCCAGAGCCTGGGGCATGATGGTTATAGAAGTCGCCTAAGTTGATGCTTGTAAAAACTTGGCAAGCCGTGGTGTTATGTGATGTTTGTATGCTCAGTTGGCCTCTACAAAAGAGATTATCTAAGGCAAGAGATTGGTTAGAGCTTCACTTTGAATTCCAGTCCTCCTTTGGCCTTCAGGGCTGACACTGCTGATGGTGCCAAATTTCTCTATTTTAATACTTGAATTTAAAACAAGACCAGCCATTTGCTCCGTGGAGGGTCTTAACTGGACCGTGTCCATGCCTGGGTCTGTGCAGGAGGGCGCTTTGCTCTATTCCTGGTTGCCAGCAAGCACTTTGTGGAGAGAAGAGGTGAGGCCAGGAGGACTTAGCCGTCAGCCAGCTTCCTGCTCCCGCCACCTCACTTCCCCAGCCGCAGAGCTGTGTGTAGGGATGAGTAGGAGTCTTGTGCTCAGAAACTGTGAGTGGATTGGGGATGGAAAATTGTCTTTTTGATATGGTAAAATCGCATTTCATGTGAGAAGAGAGTCTTGTGAAGACAGATGGCCGTGAAGGCGGCCTCTGGGAGGCCACTTCTCCACCTTACGTCCCTGCTGCTTCTCATCTCTTTATGATTCTTGCTGCTGAGCTCATCTCTCTCCACTGCCTCTTTGACCAAAAGACCAAAAGCTATAAGGGGAAGGCTCTTTAATCTCCTTTCCAGTTCCCAATGCCCAATCATGGGCATTGGGTAAACGCCATGAAAGAAAAGCCACCCCTGATGCTGATAAAGACTCTAGTTTATTTCTCTCACTGTTAAGCAAATTAAATGCCATTACTTCAGCCCTGGGCTCTGAACTCTGGAAGGATAGACATTTTTTCAGAAGGGCTACCCTACAGCTTTGATGATGTGAACAAAGCCCAGGATATAGATGATATCTCGTACCTGTCAGATATAGTCTCCAGAGAGAACAAGGCATCTTAAATATGGAGACAAATGCCATACCACCACTTTGAGAGACATATTCACAGGTAGTCATAGTAGTTCAGAATTTTCACCTGAGTCACAGTTAGCTAATGAGGGAGCTGGGACTCAGACTGCAACAGATTTCTTTCTGAGGAGTGTTTCCACCTGCTGGAGAAACACCATGCCTTCATAGGCTCAGGTAGAAACAAAAGCGGCTATGTGATATTCCATCCTCCTCCAGCTCTCCAAGGACAGGGTAACTTGGACAGCACCAATTCCCTTCTGGAAACATCTTTTTACACATTATTTGACTTGACTTGAGAAAGTCCTGGAAAACTTGCCAGTGATGCTTTTACAATCCATTATTACAATTATTGAAGAGTTAGAGCATTGTCTGCTTCTGATCTAAGCAATTTCCCCGGTGACTACACTATTCCATTGCACTTGTACATTACTTCCATTTTTATTTTCAGCAGTTGCTAATAGTCACTTTTTACTTTGAAAGTGATTATAAGACTGGTCACTCTGAGCCCAATGACAAGGTAAATTATCTAGTATATGCCTACATACGAGGTTTAAAAGCAGACTCTCACCTGAACAATTATCTGGTTAAACTACTTTTCATATGCGCATAACATCAAAATACAATCTGTGCTAGAAATAGGCATATGGTGAGAAAAGAAAGAAGGAAGGAAGGAGGGAGAAAGAAGGAAGGAAGGGAGGAAGGGAGGGAGGAAGAGAGAGAGAGAGAAAGAGACAGAGAGACAGAAAAGAAAGGAAGGAAGGAAGGGAGGGAGGGAGGGAGGGAGGAAAGAAGGAAGGAAGGAAGAAAAAGGAAGAAAGGAAGAAGGAAAGAAAGAGAAAGGATGGAAAGAAGGAAGGAAGAAAGGAAGAAAGGGAGAGAGCAAAGAAGACTGTCATCTGTGACGGGGTTCAGTTCTCTTTGGTCCCCTGACAGCCTGACACTGTTCTCCTCTCGAAGGTCTGTGGGAGTCCCATTCCCATGGTTGTGGGAAAGGTCAGCAAAAGCTCTGGCTCATCCCAGGCGTTCCTTACAAGTAACCAGAACTCTTAAACTTTCAAGCTAATGAGAAAAATGAGGTGCAAAAGAGCTATACGAGCCACTCAAAAGCAGCCCAAACTCCCTGCTGACGTGGGTGGATCCACGGCTGAGGTAAAGGGTTTACAAAATGAGTCTAGAACATTTTCATGAGTCACAAAATAAAGTGCTCAAAAAACAATTGGAACACTTAAAATGACACAGGAGCCAGCTTGAAAGGGCTCCCACTGGGCAAATCGGGGACAATTTGAGCATCAAAATAAAAAATGGTATTTAACAGATTATAACAGAAATAATAAATTATAATCCACTGAATAAAATAAAATCAATGAGTCTATATGGAATTAAATAGATGATGGCATAATGAATAAATGAATAGAAGGGAAAAATCTCTCTCACAGTATAATTCCACCTAGTAACGTAGAATAAAAGAAGGAATTGGAACATCACTATTTTGCAACCACCATAGTGATAACTAGCACAGGCAATAATCATCGGTGAGTACCAAACCAGTGGATGAATGCTTGATGAGGAACATGATATGCACACAATTGTAAAATATCTACCCACAAATTACTTACAAGTTACAAAGGAAAAGGAATAGTCACTCGGCGTAGTAGAAACTTGCCAGATGTCACCTTAACGAAGTAATCAAGATGTTACCATTACCAGGAATGCATCAAATCCATCTCACATATCTTCATAATGAGATGCGCTGAGAGGAGTACAGGATCGCTTCTACCTATTCCTGCCAAAATACGTACCCTGAATCTAAAATGAGAAAACAGCCAGCATACCTCAATTAGGGAAGATTCTACAAATTAACTGGCCTATGTCTACAAAAACATTAAGGTTCAAAAGAAAGAAAGCTTGAGGAATGGTTCCAGATTACAGGAGACTAAAGATACTTGACAACTAAAGTAGTGAATGTTTTAGATTGGGTCCTGAACCAGGAGGATAGAAAGCTACAAGGGATATTATTGAGAAAACTGATTAAATTTGTGCATAAATTATGAATTAGATAGCAGTAATACATTAATGCTAAAATTTCCTAATTTTGAAAATTATACTATAGTTATGTAAAGAGCATCCTTATTTTAATGAAATAAACACTAAATACCCCTAAAGTATTTTAGGGGTAAATGGGCATGATAGCTCAAAGTTATTTTCAATTATTAATAAAAATATAAGAAAATAAGCACATGAGCACAAATAGTAAAGAAAATTAGGCAAAATGTTAACAATTGGTGAATCTGGGTAAACATATGAGCAATTTTGTAATTTTTTCCTCTAAATTCAAAATGATATAAAAATACACTTAACAAAAAAATTTTACACAGTTCCAAACTGACCTGAAATACTATGACAATTAAGCTAAATTTGGAGTCCGTTAGTCTTCAACCACCTTAGAGGACTGGTTTCATCACTGATATTTAAAGGGAAATGGAGTATTTCTGAAAGTAATGCAGAGGAACCAGTTTCTTACATCTCTGAGATGCATATGGACATTTACATAACTGCCTGCTTTTTATTGCTTTAGACCTCAGATCTGTTCTCTTCTCAGGATGGCTGCAGAGTAGAAATTCTAGGCATTGAAAGTCTACTCCAAGGGAGACGAGGTTCTCAGGCACCCTCGTTTGTTTCACAACTCCTACTCCAGAGGCTGGATGGGCACAAGCAGTGGATCTGTGAAAGGCTTAGAGAAAACTCCCAGTAGGCACTGCTGCAGGCCAGGCAGGGGTGCACCTGCCTGCCCAGTCCTGTAACCTGACAGGCAATGAGGTTTCATGGGTTTCATGATGGTAGACCAAGATAGTAAGTCCCCTTGTGAATAGAGTCAGGACAGCATGTAACCTTGCTGGGTGGCCTCAGAGCTGGAATGTAGGCTGAATGGCTGCAAACAAGCAGGTGACTGGTATACAGGCAAATGTCAGTCTCGGCTTTGGATATGTTCTTTGACCTTCCACTCAATGATGTACAAATAACTTGTAACGAGAATTTAACTGGGGCCCTACATGATCCAGCCTATGAGGAGTGTCAAGTCAAAAGCACAGTCTACTGACAGAAAAAAATAGAACTGAAAACAATTTCAAGTTTTATTCAGTTCTAAGAAAACATGAAAGAGGAGGGAGTATCTTTTTAATGTACAGCAAAACATCTTAAATATTCTTTCTCACCATCTCTTTCATTCTTTACTCCTAACTACTGCTCTCTCTAAAACTCCCAACTTGGACTTTCAGGCTCTTAACACTTCCTACTTATTCATTCATCCAACAAGTATTTATTTAGCACCACTTGAGGCCAAGGACTGTTCTTTGCCTTGAAGTGGTGAAAAAAAGAAATGAAATTCTCTGCCCTTGTTGATTTTATATCTTGCAAAAAGACAGACATTATGTAGGGGGTGGGTGGGTGGGGGGAGCAAGCAGACCATATATTACTGAGAATGAAATAAAATTTACTAGTGTAAATTTCGAACATGATCTAACTTACACCTTTAAAAGATCACTCTGGCCATGAGTTAAGAATAGACTTGGAGACAATGGAAGAAGGCCGTTGGGAGACTGTGGTTTGGTCCAGGATGGTAGCAATGGAGGTAATGAGTAATGATAAGATTCTAGATATATCTTGAAGGTAGACCTGGCAGGATTTGCTATGGAAAAGAACTGGGATGTGAAAAAAAGAAAGACATCAGAATGACCCCAAGATTTTGGCCAGAGCCACTAGAAAGTGGTAATGCCATTTACCGAGGTTGGGAAGACGATGGGAGGAGCATGCTAGAGGAGGCCGGGAGTCCAGTGTGGGCACCTATCAGACATGCAAGTCGAACGAGCAGTTAGGGGAGTGGTCCATGCTGGCAATGTCACTGTGAGCATAATCGATGTAAGTCTGTTGTACAAGTTTATAGGGAACAGCAAAATGATAAAGTATGTGGAAATTCTTCAACAAATATCAGGAATTATTATTCTTTTTATCTTTTAGTTATGCCCCATTTCTGATGAAAGCAGAATGAAGCATCTATAGACAATAGTGCATATCGTGGCCTCTTTCCAAGCGTGGGTCCAAATTCCCACAATGATCACAACTTGGTCTAAAATGTTTGCACTGGTTTTTATAAAAACCAGTCTTTCAGTAGGAGATTTAGTTTTATGCTAATGAAGAAAGAATTCAATACATGCCTGAAGCTCAGAAGTCAGAACACTGATCTGGATAATAAAAATGAGCAGCCTTATCCACACTCTGGGGAAAGAATCATAAATACTCTCTTATCTGTGGTGGGTCAACTAAGAAAAATCCTAAAATTTCTCTAGGATTGGTTTACTCTTCAGCTCTTTGTCATTATTAAAATTGTCCTATCCTTTAACAGAACAGGCACTCAGTTAACTCCTGCCAGTGCTTGGCTTGAGCCATGGTTCACATTTCTTGCTTTCTTCTTGAGCAATGTTTCAATACTACTGTGAAGAGAGCAATGAAATTTGAGTAGAAAAAAGCTCTGTATGACCTTTGAGCTTCAGTTTCTTGGGTATGATAAAATCTGGTGTACCTATCCCTTAGTGGTTTTGAAAGAATTAAATAATGATATACATGCATGAAACCATCAGGAAAACAAAAGTAGGTCTATTATTTTTCTCTCCTTCCTGGTTCCTTCGTCTCCTGATCAAATTTCAAAAACCTCAGGTCTAAAATTATGCTCAAGGCAAATAAGACAAAGATTGATTGATTGATTTAAAAGATTCTTTTAATGAATTGCATTTTCTGAAAAATCTCCATTCCACTTAATTCCAAGAAAAAAAAAAAAACATGGCAAAATGGCAAAATAAGGCAGAGGGAAAAGGTGAAAAAACTTTTATACCCATCCAGTTTAGCTGTGGGCAGAGTGAAAAAGCTTTCCTTGCTGCGTGGTGACCAGGAGTGGACTCAGCAGTGTCATTGGGCTTTAAATGAGGCATTTAAAAATGCATTTGGTGTATTTTCAATTTAGTCAGGGGACATAGAAGATGAAAGAGGCATATCTATTCTGTAATTGCAGATAAATTGCAGGTGGGAATTGTAAATACCAGGATCTAGCCCGGTCTGGCATGGAGCAAGGGAAGACATATGTCACAGCATCTTTCCTCAGAGGCTGCTGCTGAGGCAGACACTGTGATATCCCCCAAGGGCAGGAGGATGATGGTTCTCTCTTCCTTGAGCCTTCAGTAATTAAAGAGTGCCTTAGTGTCCTCTCACTGGCTCTCCCTTGGCTCTCCTAGACACTCGCATTTCTCCTGCAGTGCTGGTGACAGGACAATGTGCTTCCTAGAAGCCGGCAGGACATGTTTCTGAACCACAGCATGAGAGAAAGATGCACCTTTTCTCTTCTTCAGCTAGGACTCGCTAAACCTGGGAACATCGACTTATCCGGAAAACATGAGGCAAATACTCCGCATCTCAGATCTGCTCTTGGGACCCTGACATCTTTTATTCTAAAAAAACCCAATCTCACTTTTTCCTCAGAGAAAATGAAATATCTAAAATGCAGCTCTTTTTCCCCATGTCCAGAAAATTGTTTGAATATTTTCTGATTTGGAAAAAAACAAGACTGATCCCGTTGTATTTATTTTTTTTTTTCTAAATCTTACTCATTTTGAACTCATTACTTATCTGTTATATACTCAGAATCACAGTAACTGATTTTTAAGATCAACATTCGTTTTTATCTATTTACATTCAACTGGATTTTCCAAGTGATATAAGATACTTTGTTATTTTTAGCAATTTTTTTTCTTTTTTTGACCAAGAGTCAATGAATTTGAACTTCAAAAGGTGTGAGTCTTATTGAGAATTTTTAGAAAGTACAAAATCTAATTAAAAAAAGACCTGGATGAAAACATACTTTCAGGGTTAATATAAGGAATAAATAGCTTTGTCACTAAGCTGCCTATCATCACATCAAAACTAGGGTAATAAAAGTGCATAAATGTATTATTTGAATATGACATGCGAGCTTGGCAATATATTTCCTAAGAATCAGCATGAAGGTGGATGTACAGGATGATTTCCCCAGTCCAGTGTCTGTAGATCTATAACAACATCTTAAGAAAAAAAAAATAACATCCTTCGCTGCTGCCCTTGACTGACAAAGCTGATGAAAAATAGTCATAGATAACTCTGGCTGACAATATAAGCATCTCCTACCCATCTTGCAGGTTATTAACAGGTGTCAATCACAGGTGGACATCTAATCAAATATCAGTGTAATTCCCTAGGAAATGATAGAATCAATATTATCTATGAAGGATCAGCCCTGTGAAGTCAGCTCTTCCCTGCAGAAACCAAAAACAAAACCCCTTCCTGGTACCAACTGTGTTTTATGGGAGCCCTGTCTGCATAGGAAAGAAAAGTCACCTAAGTTCATTGTTTTCCTAGGTGGGTGGTGCTCCCCGAGTTTAAAGGGAGCTCCAGATGGGCAGAGATGACGAAACATGGAGTGAAACACTTCTCTCCAGGGTGTTAAATAGTGCGTTGGCTGTGTCGTGGAGCTGTTGAAACCAATAGGACTAACGAGAGAGCTGATCCAAGAAAGCCTTGCGCTAACATTGGGGAAACAAGCCAAGTGGCCTCTGGGAGGGTGGGGACACAGGGAGTATGGTCTTGGAAAGCTTCTCTCCCCAGCCAGAGGCAAAAGCAAGGGAGCAATATTTGCTCAGGGACGCTTGAGTTTTCATCTAAATCCCAGTGAAGGGACTGTGAAATTAAAACAGAGAAATGAACTACAGTGCCAATGGTAAATGATTTGTTTTTTATTATTATTTTGTAAATGGCACAAGAGTATTCCACTGGGCTTATAGCATATTTGTGTGTTTTTTTCTCACTCACGTGGAATTAAGTATATTACCCAAAACACTGTTCAGCATTCTATTTTCTGCAGAGATCAGTCTGCCTTAGAGGAGAAAAATAATATTCCTAACCTTTGACCCAGAAACCAAATCACATCAGCTGGTCCCATTTACTTAGCTCCCTACTTTGGGGCTCTCCTAAACACATTTTGCATATTATCTCAATTTTTCCTGCCAACAACCATGTGGGTAGGTATTATTATTATGATTCTCATCTCAAAGATGAGGAAACTGTGGGCTAGAAAGATTAAATAAGTGCCCAATAGCATGGAGTTAGTAAGTGGTAAGAGTCAAGCTTCTATCCCCAAACATTCAAGTGTCCATGATCTTAACCAATGCACTAGATATCCCCCACTTAGTTTCTGTGTTCCCCACTACCTCTGTCCTTCTTACTTAGTCTTACCTAGTTCATAAAGGGAAACACCATCACGTGGCTTGTTTCTACCTGCCTCTTAGAGCTAGAAGAGAGATGTCAGGGAAGGAAAAAGAATCGTATAATGTATCAGAGCTGGAGCTACTACATTTGAAGTCCAAGGTCACCATCACATTTAATAGATGAAGAAGAATCTGAAACCCAGAATGGAGAAGAAATAGATTGCTCCAGATCATGTAAAAAACCCTGCAGCTGAACTGTAGTTAAGACTCAGACCCATTGACTTTTAGGTCAAGGCCCTTCTCAAAATACTGTACTTCCTTCACTAATGTGGCAACCCAGTTTATGGTCTCCAAATAAATGTAGGATCACTCACAAGGGCATCACCTCTGCTACATACTCAGAGCCTGAGTGACATAACAATGCACGAAGCTCACGCCGTGGGAACACCAGGCAGAGGCAAGACACAGGAGGCCATGTCTTTTCTGTACTTGATGAACATAAGGTTTCTTTGGTATCACATTTGTTCATTAATATTTAAGCATAGTCATATAATCTCCACTATATAGGACAGCCATTATTCTAAGGTTTCTGCTCTGTGAACCCAAACTGCAGAACCCAAAATGCAAAATAGGCCTTATTCACTCCATCCTTGTCTATTGGCTTTATGTTGTCTCAATGGATTAGAACAGGTTTTTCAGCTTTAGTACTATTGACTTTTTGGACTGAGTAATCTTTGCAGGTACAGGCTGTCCTATATATTAAGATGTTTGGCCTCTCAGGCCTTTATTCACCAAATGCCAGTGCCACCCCCCAGCTCAAGTCACACCAAATCAAAACTGTCTCCAGACATTGCCAAATGTTCCATGGCGGGCAAAAGTGCCCTTGGTTGAGAACCACTGGGCCAGAAGCTTCCTGAGGTTAAGTACCATGCATTCCATTTGCTTTCTGCTCCTGTCTCACTTTCTTCAGTTATAAAATAGAAAGATTGGATGAGATAAACTCTAACTTACCTTCCCACTCTCAAATGCAATGACTCATCTCCCTGTCTGAGATTTTCTGATCTTCCAGCACTCAACAGTGCTTCCTGATGGGGCAAATTCATGGATAAGTCCTGGGGCAGTGCCGAGGAGGTCAGTTTACTCGATGTACTAACAGAAAGCATTCATTTGGAGCTAAGAGGGTAGGTGATAAGGAGTTGACTGGAGAACACAGAAGGAAAAGTTGTGAGCTAGAGAAACCAATCAACCTAGACAGAAGTCGGAGGAAAGAGCAGGCAAGTCACAGGCCTGTTGTGACGCAGTCAGCCTGGATGTGAGTCTTCATGAGTTCTGGAGGCTTGCAAAGGGCCTAAAGCAATAGAACCACAAGGCCTCCTGCAGACAGAGATATGCATGCAGGAAATACTCAGTAAAAGCTTTTCCCCTGGTGTGGTTAGTAGGATGTGTTTCATTGCGTATTTAACACATATTTTCAATCACACATAGCTTGCAAAGTGCTGTCTTTGATAACAAGGGAGATATGAAGATTAATTAAATAAGATCTTTGTCTCAAATGGACTTAAAACCTAGTAAAGGTGATACCTTTGTATTTAGTCTGTAGAAGAGAGTAAATGGTGACCCGAGGAAGGGCCAGCAGATACTCTGCATAGGTTCAGTATGGAAGAGCCAGTCATACGTGTAAAATGACTTCTTTACTAAACACCACTGTTTCGATTTTACCCAAGTGGAAAGCTCTAGGGCAGAAAATTCAAACCCAGACTTAGGATAGGAGACTACAGAGGTCTTTCATCCTTGAGGTATGACAGGTTGTTGACTGCAATTTTAGTAGGAAAGATTGAATTTTTATTATGTATTCTTAGACCAAAATCTGACAATAGCTCACCAAGTAAATGTGCAGCCAAATGTCTGTGTACCTTTAATCCTACAGCTTAATAATATGTGGCCACCTAGAAGAATAATAACCTTCTAAGGTCTAAGACTGGAAATAGAGTTGCATATTAATTCACAGAAAACTCGCCTCTTGGCCTAACCTGAAAATACACCTTGATGCTGATCAGCAAATGTATGCCAGCCTTTTCTCTGAAATTAAAAGAAACAAAAAAGAAAGTCTTTTTCAAGCCTTATTTCTTTGTTAATATACTTGTGTCTTGATCTAAAGTGAACCCTCTCCTGCCGTAAACAAGAATAATTTGGCTGCTGTGGTTTTGTGCATCCTGAACCTTTCCTTTAACAATCTTGATGAGCATGTGGAGTTGTGTGCTGCATACCAATAGCCACTCCAAGCCTGCAAAAGAGGTAGTCAACCCAAGCCACACCATCTGTGGTCTCAGCTAGATTTGTGGCATGTCTCCCTGAGCTGAAGCAAACCTCCCTCTGTCTCGAGTACATTGAGAATCAGAAATAAAAAATAAATTAAGACAAGTAGGGAAACATTAAAATGAGTTGTTACAGAACATTTGTGTAGATTCCAATCTTCAATGTCAAGCGAGCATCATTCTACTATAATGGCATCTTCTCCTGAAAGCATTTCATGGCAGTCAGTCATTAAGAAGCAGTCAGTGAAAGAAATGATAGCTTGAAAATGGAAACTGAGTCACTGAGGAGCCGTTTAGACAAAGCATCTGTAGCTGTGAGGAGGGAAAAGTGAACAATAACAATGAAGAAAAGAAGTTCCCGCTATTGTATTGCTGTCTTGTCCATGTCAACAGAAAACCTGGCTCCCGTAGGCTGACAGGTTGTCTGGATTAATAGGTTAGGGCCAGAAATGTTCATTTGTGATGAGAAGTGTCTTCTTACAGCCTATATCAGGAGTTCCAGAAGCACTGACAAGGACAGCAATGGCTCTATAAATCAGTGAGGGCATTTTGTCTGTTTGAAAA
Organism: Ceratotherium simum simum; assembly: GCF_057802395.1. NCBI lineage: Eukaryota > Metazoa > Chordata > Mammalia > Perissodactyla > Rhinocerotidae > Ceratotherium > Ceratotherium simum. The sequence goes on along the minus strand of NC_141906.1, from coordinate 84,046,050 downwards.
GCATTATCTCAGCCTTTGTCCAGGCAATTTTGAAGGGCTCTCTCCTTCCCTCTTATCAGAGAACAACAGCTTAAAATGCAGATAGATACCCTCTAATAAAAATGTAAGCAGAAGTCTAATCCTTGTAAGTTCTGGTTAATAATTTACTTGTTTGTACCTTGGCATTTCTATCTAAATACAGACATTTGCGTACCACTGACATTCCAAAAGTGGCCACAATTCTACCATGGGATAGGTGTCCTTTGCAATCCTCCTCTCCAGTGGAGAAAAGATGGCTGGCCTGAGGTTGGAGAGAGTTCTCAGTCTTGATCAAGGCATGACTCACCTAGAGACCCTTGGTCTTGTTTCCCCCAATTTCCACATGGGGATGCCTATGACTGGAATATATTACCAAGGATTTTACTACATACTGAGTTACAGGCAACTGTTCTTGGGAGAGTTTTCTCTTCAGGGCAATTGATAAAGAGCCCATCTCTTCCTCTAGTGCAGTGAGCGGTCAATGGTCTCTTTTGTGTTGAGTGAGGTTAGGCCAAAGGTGGCCTGGAGGCAAGAGTGGGCAACATGACTGATCTGAAAGGCATTGAGTGCTTCTGAAGTGGTATCATGCATTTGTATTTACGTTTATGTAGTGTATATTTACTTTTTATTTTTGTCTCCTCCTCCCCCATCCTAAGCAGCTGACTTTGACATGTGCTCCATTGTCTGGTCCTGGATATGTCATTTGTGCTTACATTTGCTTTGCAGTTTGCTATTTGAAGTATCATTAGTTGCTTCCTCATCCTGGCTTTACCATCATCCCATTTGCCATCTGGATCTAGCACATTGCTATAAGCACTGCAGCCCCATATACACAATTATGTAGTTCTTTACACTGCTGGGGGGTTCGTTATTTCTTTAGAAAACAAGGATGTGATGTGAATAAAAGCTTTAGCTCTGATTTTACCATCTAAGACATTTGACAAATTCTTCGAGACTATTTCTAGTTGCCATCATCTTTCCTTGCAGAAAGTCTGTGTTATGTATCTCTCTGGCACTCTACAAGCTGTGACAGAGTTTGCTAACTGGGTGCGATGCTTGCCTTTTAGAAACCTGTAGTCCCAAATGGACAGTATGAGTGTACATTGGTAATGTTACTCAACACACAGTGCACAAAGCATCTATTTCTCCAATGAGTTTTTGTCTGAGGTAAATTGGTAAAATTATTGTTAAATTGGTGTAAGAGTATATATGTGCTATTTAGCGATTGAAACAACTGCTAGAATGGGAAAATGAGGAATTTAAAACATTAAAATAGTCCAGTTTGGCCAGATGCAAGGTGGATCTAGGTAAAATATTATGTTATTTGAAAATAGTGTCATTGAACCTGTTGATTTTCCTACAGAACTATTCCTTTTCTATTTATTACCAAATAATTCCAGTTGCTCTGGCTAAAAACTTCAAATCCTCTTTGAGTCTTTCTTCTTTTTCTTCTACTAAATCAAATCTGTCGTCAAGTCTTAATATTTTCATTGAGAGTATGTCTTAACATTTATATTCTTTCCACCCGTTTTAAACCTATTTCTGAATTTTGGCAGCTATCTTTTTTTTTTTTTTAATTGATGTTTTAATGGTTTCTAACATTGTGAAATTTTGGGTTGTACATTTTTGTTTGTCCATCACCACATATATGACTCCCTTCACCCCTTGTGCCCACCCCCCACCCCCACTGCCCTGGTAACCACAGTCCAGTTTTCTCTGTCCATGTGCTGGTTTATATTCCACATATGAGTGAGATCATACAGTGTTTGTCTTTCTCTTTCTGGCTTATTTCACTTAACATAATACGCTCCAGGCCCATCCATGTTGTTGCAAATGGGACGATTTTGTCTTTTTTTATGGCTGAGTAGTATTCCATTGTATATATATACCACATTTTCTTAATCCAATCGTCAGTCGAGGGACACTTAGGTTGCTTCCACTTCTTGGCTATGGTGAATAATGCTGCAATGAACATAGGGGTGCATAAGCCTCTTTGGATTGTTGATTTCAGGTGCGTTGGATAGATTCCCAGTAGTGGGATGGCTGGATCATAGGGCATCTCTATTTTTAATTCTTTGAGGAATCTCCATACCGTTTTCCATAGAGGCTGCACCAATTTGCATTCCCACCAGCTGTGTATGAGGGTTCCTGTTTCTCCACATCCTCTCCAACATTTGTTGTTTTTTGTCTTGGTGATTGTAGCCATTCTAACAGGCGTGAGGTGGTATCTTAGTGTTGTTTTGATTTGCATTTCCCTGATGATTAGTGATGTTGAGCATCTTTTCATGTGCCTATTGGCCATCTGTATATCTTCCTTGAAGAAGTGTCTGTTCATTTCCTGTGCCCATTTGTTGATCGGGTTGTTTGTTTTTTTGTTGTTCAATTGTGTGAGTTCTTTATATATTATGGAGATCAACCCCTTGTCAGATGTATGTTTTGCAAATATTCTCTCCCAGCTGGTTGGTTGTTTGTTCATCTTGATTCTGGTTTCATTTGTCTTATAAAAGCTCTTTAATCTGATAAAGTCCCACTTGTTTATTTTTTCTTTAGTTTCCCTAGTCTGGGTAGGCAGGTCATCCGAAAAGATTCCTTTAAAACCAATGTCAAATAGTGTGTTGCCTATATTTTCTTCTATGAGTTTTATAGTTTCAGGTCTCACCTTCAGGTCTTTGATCCATTTTGAGTTAATTTTTGTGAATGGCGATAGCACATGGTCCACTTTCATTCTTTTGCATGTGGCTGTCCAGTTTTCCCAACACCATTTATTGAAGAGACTTTCCTTTCTCCATTGCATGTTCTTAGCACCTTTGTCGAAAATTAGCTGTCCGTATATGTGTGGTTTTATTTCTGGGCTTTCAATTCTGTTCCATTGATCTGTGTGTCTGTTTTTGTACCAGTACCATGCTGTCTTGATTACTATTGCTTTGTAGTATGTTTTGAAGTCAGGAATTGTGATGCCTCCTGCTTTGTTCTTTTTCTTTAGGATTTCTTTAGCTATTCGGGGTCTTTTGTTGCCCCATATAAATTTTAGTATTCTTTTTTCTATTTCTGTGAAGAATGTCATTGGGATTCTGATTGGGATTGCATTGAATCTGTAGATTGCTTTAGGTAATATAGACATTTTAACTATGTTTATTCTTCCAATCCACGTGCATGTGATATCTTTCCATTTCTTTATGTCATCGTGGATTTCCCTCAATAATGTCTTGTAGTTCTCATTGTATAGGTCCTTCACCTCCTTGGTAAGATTTATTCCTAGGTATTTTATTCTTTTTGATGCAATTGTAAATGGTATTATCTTTTTGAGCTCTCTTTCTGTTAGTTCATTATTAGCATATAGAAATGCAACTGATTTTTGTAGATTGATTTTGTACCCTGCAACTTTGTTGTAGTTGTTGATTGTTTCTAACAGTTTTCCAACATTCTTTAGGGTTTTCTATATATACAATCATGTCATCTGCAAATAGTGAGAGTTTCACTTCTTCGTTACCTATTTGGATTCCTTTTATTCCTTTTTCTTGCCTAATTGCTCTGGCCAAAACCTCCAGTACTATGTTGAACAGGAGTGGTGAGAGTGGGCAGCCCTACCTTGTTCCTGTTCTCAGAGGAATGGCTTTCAGTCTTTCCCCGTTGAGTATGATGTTAGCTGTGGGTTTGTCATATATGGCCTTTATTATGTTGAGGTACTTTCCTTCTATTCCCATTTTATTGAGAGTTTTTATCATAAATGGATGTTGTATCTTGTCAAATGCCTTCTCTGCGTCTATTGAGACAATCATGTGGTTTTTATCCTTTGTTTTGTTGATGTGATGTATCACGTTGATTGATTTGCGGATGTTGAACCATCCCTGCATCTCTGGTATAAATCCCACTTGATCATGGTGTATGATCTTTTTAATATATTGTTGTATTCGGTTTGCCAATATTTTGTTGAGGATTTTTGCATCAATGTTCATCAGCGATATTGGCCTGTAATTTTCTTTCTTTGTATTGTCTTTGTCTGGTTTTGGTATCAGGGTGATGTTGGCCTCATAGAATGATTCAGGAAGTGTTCCATCTTCCTCTATTTTTTGGAATAGTTTGAGGAGTATGGGTATTAAATCTTCTTTGAATGTTTGGTAAAATTCACTGGAGAAGCCATCTGGTCCTGGACTTTTATTTTTTGGGAGGTTTTTGATTACTATTTCAATCTCTTTACTTGTTATTGGTCTATTCAGATTCTCCATTTCTTCTTGGTTCAATTTTGGGAGGTTGTATAAGTCTAAGAATTTATCCATTTCTTCTAGATTGTCCAATTTGTTGGCATATAATTTCTCATAGTATTCTCTTATAATCCTCTGTATTTCCATGGTATCCGTTGTAATTTCTCCTCTTTCATTTCTAATTTTATTTACTTGAGCCTTTTCTCTTTTTCTTAGTAAGCCTGGCTAAGGGTTTGTCTATTTTGTTTATCTTCTCGAAGAACCAACTCTTTGTTTCATTAATCCTTTCTACTGTTTTTTTGGTCTCAATATCATTTATTTCTGCTCTGATTTTTATTATTTCTCTCCTTCTGCTGGCTTTGGGCTTTGTTTGTTCTTCTTTTTCTAGTTCTGTTAGGTGTAATTTAAGGTTGCCTATTAGGGCTTTTTCTTGTTTGTTAAGGTGGGCTTGTATCGCTATGAGTTTCCCTCTCAGGACCGCTTTTGCTGCATCCCATATGGTTTGATATGGCATGTTATCATTTTCGTTTGTTTCCAGATAGTTTTTGATTTCTCCTTTAATTTCATCAATGATCCATTGGTTGTTCAGTAGCATGTTATTTAATCTCCACATTTTTGTCACTTTCCCAGTTTTTTTTTCCTGGTTCATTTCCAGTTTCATAGCCTTATGGTCTGAAAAGATGCTTGTTATGATTTCAATCTTCTTAAATTTATTGAGGCTTGCTTTGTTTCCCAACATATGGTCTATCCTAGAGAATGTTCCATGCGCGCTTGAGAAGAACGTGTAGTCAGCTGTTTTTGGGTGGAGTGCTCTGTATATGTCTACTAGGTCCATCTCATCCAGTTTTTCATTTAAGTCTAATATTTCTTTATTAACTTTTTGTCTGGATGATCTATCCATTGCTGTAAGTGGGGTGTTAAGATCCCCTACTATTATTGTGTTGTTGTTGATTTCTCCTTTTAGGTTTGTTAATAGTTGTTTTATGTACATTGGTGCTCCTATGTTGGGTGCATATATATTTATAAGTGATATGTCTTCTTGATGGAGTGTCCCTTTTATCATTATATATTTCCCTTCTTTGTCTTTCTTAACCTGTTTTATCTTGAAGTCTACTTTGTCTGATGTGAGTATGGAAACACCTGCTTTCTTTTGTTTGCCATTAGCTTGGAGTATTGTCTTCCATCCTTTCACTCTGAGCCTGTGCTTGTCTTTAGTGCTAAGATGTGTTTCCTGAAGGCAGCATATTGTTGGGTCTTGCTTTTTAATCCATCCTTTGGCAGCTATCTTTTAGGAGATCTCCTTACCTTTGGTTTCTGCTCATTTCAATACATCTGCCCATTCATAGTAAACAATGTCCCTGATGTGCATGTATCATGAATGCTTATATATATCTACATCTTTTTTTATTTCCTGAACCTGGAAATCTCTTCTTTGTGCCATTCAATTATATAAATCTTCTTTACACTTTATGACCTCTTCAGTGAAGCCCTCAACAACTACACTTAGTCTGAATAAAACTTTCTCTGCCTTTCAATTTGTGCTTCTAGTCAGCACCACAGTTACATAATTAATTGCCTTCTTAGTTATTTCAGATATGCATTTTTCCCCATACTTTAATACTGAGTCTTATATTTCATTTTTAGTTACCACCTCACCAAGCATAAAGTTGATTGAACGCACATAGTAAGTGAACAATAAACTTTTGGTTGTTTTTCCAGGCATATGTCTAAACCGTAAAGGTTAAGGATATATAGAAAATTCTTAATGTGCCTAGCAACCTATTATACATCTATAGCATATAATTTGTTCAAAATTGTTTGGGCCTATTAATATTTTGCTTTAGATTTCATCTTGGGTTAGCTGGCATTAATGATTGAATTCTGACTGAGAGTGACCTTTATAGGAAAATTATGCCCACAGTTCTTGCTTTTGATTTGGGCCTTTAATATTTTTCTCTATAGCTTGGTTGTGGACCATGATCCATTTGATTAAAATCCACTTTTAGATACAAAAGAAATCAACAATCTGAAGAAAAGTGAAATGTCACATTCTTCAACCCTCTCCCTTGAGTGCTCTGAATTTCTTCTTGAAGCATTTGCTGCAGGCATTCATAGGCCCTTTTCACTGGAAATAAAACCTAACACCAGCTGAATCAGAATCGAGATTAGTTCAAATCTTGGGCATGTTTTAATTGTGATGTTTTTCCATCTTAGCAGCACTATGAGAGCATGTTTTAATTACCATATGCATCTAGGATGTATACTTTCCAAAGCTTAGAGAGACAGAGTGCCAAACCACCACCAAATGGACAAACACCCTAGAAAATGGAAAGTACTGCTAAAAAACTTATTTTATAAAAATTTCCTTCTTGGGCCGGCCCCATGGCTTAGCGGTTAAGTGCGCGCGCTCCGCTGCTGGCGGCCCGGGTTCGGATCCCGGGCGTGCACCGACGCACCACTTCTCCGGCTATGCTGAGGCCACGTCCCACATACAGCAACTAGAAGGATGTGCAGCTATGACATACAACTATCTACTGGGGCTTTGGGGGAAAAATAAATAAATAAATAAAAATTAAAAAAAAAAAAAATTTCCTTCTTTTTCCAGGATCCTATGAGGTTAGGGTAAGTTTACTCTAAGTAACTAAACATTTGGATGCTTTGGTGCATTAGAGTATGAGCCCCTTGAGGTTTGTGGCTCTCAGGCAGGCCGGGCCCTCAGTCTAATGAAGGGAAAGAGGAGGAATTTCTGATGACTCTTCAGTACCTTGGACAGCTCCTGCTGCCTGCCTGCCTTGGAAAAGCTTCATTAACAGATTGCTAATTTCCCTCCTTTCTCTCTGAATAGCATTATGCCTTCTGGCAAGAAGCAATGTGTTGCATCTATCCACAAGATCTCACCTGTGGACATGTGAAACTGTCTAATGGGCTCCTGCTTTTTGCCCCACTGGGCTGTGACTGAGCAGGAAGACAGAACTGCACAAGTTGCTAATTGTCTCAGCCTGTAATTCTTGAATGATAAAAAAGATTAAAAGGGAAGGAAAACAGCTATTATATCTCTTTCTTGGAAAAACTTGCACTGCGAAAGGCTCATTAACATCATTAGTGTTCCATTAACCTCTAGCCAGACAAATAAGCTGGAGGTAATTTCAGAGCATGGGAAGAGAGAGAAAGCAAAAAAGGAATCTAAAAATTATCTGGGTGTAGGTGACATTTTCTAGCTACCTCAATTGAACATTTGGACAGACACCAGCAACTTTACTTACTTTAACGCCAGCCTGGTATTGGAGTGTAGCCAGAACTCTGGCTGTTAGGAAGGGCTGTAGGTAATAACGAGTGGGGAGAATCATTGATTGGGACAAAATGAAATTCATCTTAACACAACAACACATGAAATCTTGCAAAGGAACACCGTGTGATACAATACAAGCTTAAAAAATGTCTACTACAAAATTATGTTCCATTGTATGAACAAAAGGCATTTCACCTTGTGATTTTTCCCTGTCACATTTTGTTTTATTCTAATCCACACCTCCCTGCCTGGCTTTCCTCCTCTGATTCCCACTCTCACAAAGTCGGCTGCAAATCTGGAAGTTGAATGCAAAGCATTGTTAAGGCAATTAGTCTTTAGGTTTCCTGGTATAGAAAGGGCAATTTTTAGATGGAAACACATCTTAAATTTTTCTCATGACTCAACCTCAAAACACAATGTGGATTTTGGTGACTCAGTTTTTCCTTATATAAAAAAAAAGATGCTTTAAGTTTTCTTAAGTCTTCTGTGTAAAAACAATAGATACGTAAAGTTTGATCACAGTGGAATATTTTCACAATTATCTAATATAAGCCTAAACAAATACACGTCAAAATGCCTGTTTCAAAATAGGAATCCCCAGATCACTACTAGAATAAAGTAGTGTCGTGGTTTTATTACTAATTTTAGACATAGCAATGATTCACATTGTGTCCTTATTTTTGTATCCAAGAATGAGAAGTTCAAGACCGTAACTAAGACACCTTCACGGGAATACTTTTCCCAGCAGCCACTGATCCTTTTCTCTTCTACTCCCCAGAGAAGGGATGCTGGCTCTGTTGAGAACCAGATATGGTGCCTGTGGCTCCATTCCTGCTCCATAGCCTGGGTCATAAACCCCTCTCATTTAGAGAGATTTCAGGGTTTCCATCTGTAGAGATACAGAGCCATGGACAGTCAAAATCATAGTGGGCTTAGTAGTAGAACATGTATTTCTCTACATAGTGCATGTTTAAGAGTCTCATGCTCTGAACAATTCTCTTAGCTTTGGTGGAGTTGTTTAGCCTTTTTTATTGTAATTAAAGGCCACTGTATCAGCAGTTACAAATTAAATCTTTTTCATTCACATGCCAGATATTTTTCTCCTCACTTGGAGCTGGGAAGTAAACTTTGAACTTATCTCTACCTTAGGAGATGCAAAGTAAGGTCAGATCCAGAAAGAGATAAGCATTCTGAATTCTCCCTTGAAGCTATTAAGCCCTTCTTTTCCCCACACAACTGTTCACCTATTTACTCTCTCCCTAAAAAATGCCTACTAATTATTAGGTATTTGCAAAACACTAATGATATAAATATCACGAATTCCCCTAATTCCACCCATAATCCAATTCTGAAATGAGCTCACTCTTTCTCTTTGCCTTCTTAGGTCCCACGGTCTTTCTTCTGCCCTGTTTCCCCTGGCCAGAAACAGATGTGCAGTTGCAAGAAGGATTGACATTAAAATTATCCTAGCCTCAGCAAATCAGGCCAAGAGGACTGTTTTATGGGAATATGTGGCTAGAAAACATCTTACTCATTAGATGAAGAAATGCATACAACTCATTACATATTGACGCAGTAAGATACTGTCTGGCACCAACAGAACAGCTAGATGAACAGGTGCCAGTGTTGAACCTTGACACAACCATAGCGTGTAGATCTCCAGTATCTAACAACACTGTTGATTTCCCCTTGGGAATGTAATGCGTTATATGGTAGGATACTTTGGTTTTGCTGCATACATAATTGAGTTTTTCCACTAAATACCAGTAACCAGATGAAGAAATATTTGCACAAACCTGTCGGTATTTGAATGCCCAGCATCACCACGGTAAAAATGTAATGTTACATCCAAGTACTCTTTTTACATTCATGTTTTCATGAAATCTCCTTCCCAGGCTCAAACATCTGCTAGATACATGCTTCAGGACCCTGCTGTTGCTAACTCATTTCCAGCATCTCAAGAGAACTTTAAGGCAGGTGTTTGAATGTGTAAGCATATAGTTCATTCCAGACATTGATTCCCTAATAAGTTGTCATTTAGTACCGTCTTGCTCTTTCCTACTATTTGAGTAAACAAGGAGTCGTCCTTGGTTCTGGTGATTTGAGCATTCATCTGGACACTTGCATCAAGATAAGAGTAGCAGAACATCATCTACTAACAAGATAAACGACTCAAAAAATGCTTCTGAGAAACTTGCATTTGTAGAAGCATCAAAAATGCCATGTGTCACCTGCTGTAGGTCATTGAGATGGAGGCATTGCAAGAGCTGACAAATGGGAATGATTTGCAAAGGGATTGTAAAGGTTGCCTCTGGCTTTGAGTGGATGGAATTATCATGGGTTGTAGACTTGAAAATAGTATCTGAACATTTGCCCCTTGTTTTGTGGATTTTTATTCTGGAGTTCTAGCATCCTAAACCTTGTCTGGTAAATTTAACTTGTAAGGAAACTGACTTTAGCCAAATGCATTCATTATTGCCTGGGTGCTTTGTGTTAAATGTTTTCCTGTAACTAGCCTTCTTGATGGAAACAAGTACCACTTCTCCATTTAAAGAAACTTTGATATGAAAGCCTCAAAGGCAAAGTAATTAACAGCTATTTTCACATCACCCAGTACAGGTAGGTAATTATAGCTGCACCTATATTTGTTCAGAAACAGTTTATCCCAGATCTAGAGAAGTAGAATAATGTTATTAAAATAAGGCTAATATTTAGACACACCAGGGCTCCTGATTCTTAGCACTCAGATCACAACTAGCAGAAATGAAGACCACCTGCCCAATGCAGCCACCGAACTTATTCCTCCATTCATATTCTTGACTTTGACTTAATATTATATTTCCCGTAAGAGAAAAATTAAGATTTGTCTATTCTCTTTAAGTGAATTGAATTGATTAAAGTTGATACAGAAATGGCATTTGCTTTATAAGTCTTTCTTTTACCACCATACTCACGAACTCTAATGGCTGCTGTTAAGAAAGTTAAGTGCAGGGGCCAGCCCCGTGGCATAGCAGTTAAGTGCGCATGCTCCGCTGCTGGCGGATCTGGTTCAGATCCCGGGTGCGCACTGACGCACTGCTTATCAAGCCGTGCTGTGGTGGCGTCCCATATAAAGTGGAGGAAGATGAGCATGGATGTTAGCCCAGGGCCAGTCTTCCTCAGCAAAAAGAGGAGGATTAGCATGGATGTTAGCTCAGGGCTGATCTTCCTCACAAAGAAAAAGGAAAATATCGTAAAAAAAAAAAAAAGAATGTTAAGTGCAGATTCCTCACTTTGGCATAAAAGACCCTACATAACATCAGTCTGCCACTTTCCCTGGAAATAAGCCCTCTACTCCAGTAAATCTGTATATTTTGAAGCTATATTTAATGTACTACTAGCTTACTGCTGGCTTTGAGATAGATAGAATTGGACTTGAATTCAGGCCCCATCATTTCCTGAGAATAGTAACAATCTCATAGATCATTGTGAGGATTAAGCAAGATCCTAACCATAAATTACCTAAGGTTGTGCTGGACACATAACTGGTGATTATTAAATTATAATCATTACTATTCATGCATTTATCAAATATTTTGGTTCCAAGTTACAGAATCCAACTCAAACTAGCTTAGGAAAATAGTGCGATTTATTAGAAGGACACTGGTTATCTCTTATAACCAAACTATGGGGTGGGAAAGCGTATAGCCAGGCCTCAGAGATAACTGGTATTAGGTGCTGTTCCCAGAGCTCCTCTCTCCCTCTGTCTCTCTTGCTTGCTCTTATTCACTCTCTCGCTCTCTCACTGTCTCTTTTCTTTGCTCCTTCCTGTATGTTGGATTTTTTAAAAATATTGTATTATAGGCTAACCTCTTCCACATGGAAAGAACAAGACACTTGACAGCCTTTAAGTTTTATTTTGTAATTGACCCACAATTTCTGTGGTTCTCAGTCCAAAAGTTTCAGGGAAGGTTTCCATTTTGTCCACCTTGTATTAGATGCCCACTCCTGTACCATGGCCAGGTAACAGAGTCATACAGTGTACACATGGACATAAAGATCGTACGACTGTGCATTGGAAGTTTATCTCAGAAAGAAAAGGATTGTTGTCAGATGCGGCCTGCCAACAATTATCCACCATAATTCTTTCAGAATCGGAGCATACAAAGATAGCAAAATTAAATTCCTGTCCTCAAATTACTTAAAGTCATGTGTTGAGAGTTATGTTAGAAAAAAGTGAAATGTGAAAGTATAGACGAAGGAGCTCCTAACTATGTGCGGAATGCGGAAGATGGGGAGGGTCCTGACTCACGTGGGACTTGAGCTGAATGCTGAAAGATAATGGTGTGTATACGAGTGTGTGCATGCGAGCACACAACACAACTGAGCAGGAAGGAGGTATTGAGAGTGAAGGTAGTCCAGGCAAAAAGAGCATCATTTACAAATGTACAGAAACCTGGGAACGCACGCTGTCTTTGGAAACTCCTGGACAGTTTACTAAGGTTATTTCTAATGTCCCTTAGGTCCTATAAACATGGACGGATCTTAGCCTGAAAAGCACAGGAGGGTGCGCACCTTGAAATGCCTTTTATGAGAGGTGATGGGGATGGACAATGGATTGTGGATGGTGGGATCTATTCAAGGATTTCAATTAGGAGAATGATATAATCAGAGAATGATACAATTACTTTTTAGAAAGATCATTTTGAAAGTGTAGAGAATAAGTTGGAGGGGAGCAGGCAGAACAACCTAAGAAAATATTAATAACTCTGGTGAAATATAATGAGACTCTGAACTATGAAAAGTGATTCCAGAGATGGTAATGAGGCAGGAGTAATAAGGCTGGTTGGCCTCTGAGACTTTAGGAAGAAGAAGGAAGGGAAATGTGCCTCAGGCATGGGATGCCTAGAATAGGAAAGGAAAGAAGAACAAGATTTAAGAGAGAAATGTTGAGCTCGTGTTTGGAGATGTTGAGTTTGAGGTGTTTGTGTAGCATGACTTCAACCCACCCACCACTTCTCCTTGCTTCCCTGCTGCAGACAACACTTCTATTAGTTCTTCAGACTTGCCACAAGACATGTACGTACACTCTTCATCTGACTGCAGGGTTCTTTCCACTATTTCCCATCAAGTTAAGTGCAATTCGTTCCTGAAAAATTATTTCCTGTGGACACTCCTCCTTGTTTCTCCTTATCTTATGATACTTCTCCTTTACAAGATTATCACAGTTATAATTTCAGATTTTGTTAAAGAGAAAAGTTAGGTCAGATGCTTGTTACAAACAGCAAGGAAGACTTTATTCTAGATGATTGCATTAGGGGTCAAGACTATTAGAATAGATGAGAGAGACTGAACTGAACTCTGAACACGATGGAGCCAAGTGGGAATTTGTAACCAGTGGGCAAGTAAGGTAGTAGATGGAAAATTGCTAAGAGGAACTTGGTTAGGAATCAGGGTAGAGGAAGAGGAGCTTAGTTAGATGTCAAGGTGGGGGAATCCTCAACAAACTGGCGTAGCAGGATCTTTGCTAAACTAGACTCGGCAGGCCCAGGACAGGGGCCACGGACAAGGTCTTGTGGAGAAGAGAGCTCAGAGGAGACTTACTAAAGTTTGGTCAAGGAGGGAGTTCTTGCCAATTCACATGAGTGATTTTTTGATAATTATTGTATCTCCCACTGGAATGTGAGCTCCATAAGCGTAGGATTTTGTCTACTTTTGCTCATCATTTTTTCCCTAACACCTAGAACAGTGCCTGGCACATGGCTTGTGCTCAGTAAATATCTGTTTATTAAATCATGGAAAGTGATGTCAGATTTTGGGTCTTAATCAAAACTTTTTATTACAATATTCCTTCTGCTTCAATTACCTACCCCAGTGTCCCTATGCAATCATAACCCACTGGGTGTTTCTTAGGGACTGGTGGAAGTCATTCCTTCTCATGAAGCCTCCTCCGATAGCTTCAGTTCCAATTGTATTCCATTTTTTTGAACTTCGATAAGTAGTTATTGTCTACTTCATTTATCAGGCATTTAATAATATTTTCCCTTACTTATTAATGAAGTCAGCTGTGTGACTCCCACAACGACTAGATTCCATGCCCTTACAGAGCAAGAAACTTGTCAGAAGACTTTTGCTTTGCCTTTAGCACAGAGAATGTTACTGTCGCCTGGTAGCACTCTGTCAATACCTCCAAACAAGTGAGAGAATTCATTAATTAAGACAATTAATGCTTAGCCATAAAGAAGTTTATAATTAATAAGGAGCATAGGATAAATATTTATCATTTTACTTACAAAAATAATATACTTTATCTATCTAGGTAAGTAAAGTTCCCTTCAAGGAAATTACCTTGGGAGGTGATACTACTGTTGTTACAATATATTCATTGCTCAGAATGTACTCAGATTCCTCTTTTGGCATATAACATCTGCCTGTTTGACATATTTCCAGATGCTATCTGTGTATCTATACTTGTCACATGTTAGCAATCATCTCAACAGGCCATTGGTCCTGTTCGCTTACAGTTATCAGAAAGAATGGCTCAAGATCAGATGTTCATTTTCTTTGGCACTTGTCCTTCAAAATTTAATTGGCTTAGATCCAACAAGTCTATATAGTGGTTCAAATCATTCCATTACATTGTGATACATTTGGCAATCAGTATAAATCAGTGGGTTCACCCAGAAGCCACGTTACTTAATATTAGCCTTCCTGAGGGAACTTTTTGAGATATTTTCATTGCTGTGGTGGATGATTGATATCATTCGCTTTGAAATTTTTCTCGTATAAAGTTACAGTAGCTCTGCTTTATATATTAGAACATGAATAACTGATCACCTATTATCTCCGTTTTTTAAGAGTTGCCAAAATCGTATCCTTCACTCAAATGACGGTCAAAGTATCTGGCTCATTCTGGGTTGGTAACATAGACTACCTGCATTCCAGGTGTTTGCTGGAAATGTGTCTTGTCCTTTTCTGTCATTCTACTTTCATTAAAAGTCCAGTTGCAGGAAGAGGTTTTATTTATTTATTTATTTATCCAGGTTATGTAATTAATCCATTGCTTGACTTAAACTAAGACAACTGCATGTTTTAGCTTGTTATCAAATTATTTTTATTGTAATTCTCTTTGATATTATTATTCAATTCATTGTCAGCCAAGGGCAAAATGAACAGATGATAACAGTTGTTGGTTTCTACTGAAGGGTATTATTGAGGAATGTGTCTGCGGTAATTCTCGTCACTGTGAGCTCACTGTTGTCACGTGGCATGCATTCTCCCACTTCCTGGGCACAGCATCCCATTCGTGGGCACATATATCTTGCCTACTGTATGAGGAGGAGATTATGGCTTATAGAAAGGGTGAGATTAGCTAAAGTAACCAAGTGAGAGGTAAAGGGGGATCTCCAGCCCAGGTCTATGTGACTTCAGAGTCTGTGCGCTTAAGAGCTGATGAAAAACCATGGAGTTTTCTGATAGGCTTCAGAACTGAGCAAAGCTGTGTTTCTCATGAGAAATGGGCTCACTTTTACTTAACCAACTACTTGCCTATAAGTAGGTAAGAGTGCTTTTCTCTTTTCTTAGGTTGATAGCACAAAATCAAATTTGCCATCCACTGTTCAGATTCATATATGACTTTAAAACATATATGTTTGTACCCACTTTCTATGTAGTTGTGTTTTATTTATCACCCATATCTTCTCTTCACACACATTTTCTCATGTATTTATTGTATTATGCTGTATAGTAGATACATTTGCATACTGTCACAATTCCAATTTACTAATTATAGTTCATGCATTTTACCTACCTATACCATCTCCTAACAATCTAGTAAGATAGGTGGGTTCTCATTTTACAGATGAGAACTCAGGCTCGTAGAGTGTAATCTGCATATGCAAGATGGGTACGTTACCTACGGTAGAGCCTGTGACCTCAGTCTTCGCCATCAAACCCCGGCCAACCACGGCAGCATTCTAGTGGAGGCAGCATTCCCCAAACGCTGTTCTCTGGTACACTAGGTTCTGAGATGTAGTAATAGATACATGTAGAAAACAATTTTATAAAGGTCTGCAGTCAAATACGTTCACCAAATTGTATATAACATATCTCTCTCGGGGAGTTGCAAAAAAGGGAACATTTTAAACTCTCTGTGAAGCCCAGCAGTAAATAAACCTATTAAATAAATTTATAAAACACCTGGTTAAACTGGTGTTTTATAAGTTTATTTGGCCCAGAACACTTTTTTTCTTTTCATTTAAAATACCTATTAACGTTTTCCTCAAAATTGCGCAGCTTGGAAAATGTTGGTAAACGGGATAAAAATGTCAAAACAGAAATAGAAGCAGCAACTAAGTGCTAGTCTGAGCTCTGTGCTAACCAGCAGCGCGACCTTCATCCAGCCACCCAACCTCTGGGTTGCAAGTTCATCCCGTGTTAAATTACAGCTTTGAGCTAAACTAGATGCTGTCGACTGCTCCCCTCAGTGCTAACATTTTGATGTCTGACTCAAAGTGCAGCCTCACTGAGGAAGGTTCAAGTGTGTACTTGAGTTTGAGGGTTAATGTAGCATCCAGAAGAGTTTTGACTTGGGAGGGAGCTCACAAACAGTGAAGCTTTAGTCCATCAGGATATATTAGGGTGGCACTTCCACAGTAAGACGACACAAAAGAAGAACGTCACAGCCCAGTTATGGGGTGGGTGGGGTGGGGAAGGTGGAACACGAGAAGAGCGCAGAATCCTCCTTCTCCCAAATGAAAAGGAAAGCACAGGTCCTCTGGTAAAAGTTTTGGCTGCAGGAAGAAGACGGAGTAAAGAGGAGGCTATATATCAGACAATAAATTGACTTTCTATTGCAAACTGGAAATTGAACTTATCTGCATTTCTTTTCCTATTTATAATGTTCTCCAAGTTGTAGGAAGCTCAGAGAAAAAAAAAATAGAAGTCATAAAAAAGTTGATGTCCCTTGCAAAGAAGTTAAAGAAAAATCACATCACATTTTATATTAGGCTTTTAGAATGGGGGAAAAATAATTACACCTCGAACTGAGCACATTGCTTGACTGTACTATCTCTTTTCAAGTAGATTCTACTAATTCCAGATTTAGAAAATGAAAATGTGTTCATAGAAACCATCAGAGCAAGACTGATGGAATAAGGTATCTGAAAAATCTTAAAGCTGCACTTGAAGTATCACCTTTGGATCTACATATTTGAAATATATTATTATAAGCCTTCCTCTAGCACTGTTTTACACCATTCTGAAATGTACAGGGGGATCATTAACTGTCCTCTCTTTTCTCTGAGGGCTGAATAAAGAGAAGAGAGATTTCAACAGCAGCAGGAAAGAGCTGAGTTAGATAATAGATGAACTGACAGGTTAGTTAACAATGCAACTAGCTTCCAAGGATGCCTTGACTACTGCAAATTTAATGTATATTTGATCTCCTAGATTGCCTTCTATTTTTATAATTCACTCTCAGATTAGGTTTACAATAGGATCCAGAAAGTCTCTATTTTCTTCTGCCTTCCTTGCCAATCTGGGATGCCTATTTAGGTCTTTTCCCAGATTCCAACAATTCTTTGAGGTGTACATAGATCTTTCCATTTTTTTGATATAGGTCATTCTTTACTTCAGGTAACACTCCATTACATATTTCTCTTTCTTCTACTCATCAATAACATACACTTTGGTACTTTATTATATGAGTATGTCAATGGTATTAAATAGGCTACAGCAGTGCCTTATTAGTTAATTGCTAGACATGGTTTGTCTTGCCAAATGTACTGAAAGCTCTTTCAAATCAATTCAACGGTGTCTGCTCTTTGTGCTGGATGCTGAAGGGATCACGATGGTAACGAAAATGCCACCCCTGATCTGCAGCAGCATAGAGTCATGTGGGGAGTGGCATGCATGCGGCTGATTAGAACACAGAGCAGCCGGGAATGTGGGTGGGGGAGAGAGAGAAGGAAGGTATTTTACATGGGAACTAGTGAGGGGAAGCTTCATGCAGGCAGATTAATAGCCCTACTGTGCGACACAACGTCTGGCACATAGAAGTTACTCACGAAATACAGTTGGTTCCATGAAGTAACGAAGAGATGAATGTTTTGATAGACAAAAACATGAGAGAAGTGAAATTTAGAAGGAGGGATGAACATGAATATCAAATAACAGGAGTCCATTTAACTGGCTTTTACGTGAAGGGAAGTAAAGGAGATAAACTTGGAAAAGTAGGTAGGAACAAGATATTGGAGTCCTTAAATGTCATGATAAATGGTTTAATCTTTATTCTGTAGGTAATGAAGCAAAGGTGGACTTTGAGTAGAGGAATTGAGGCTTTTGATGTCAGTATTTTTATATCATGATTCTAATAACAAATGTATATTGCATGGTAGGTGCCCACTAATGCCCAAATTACTGTTTGAGTTCTAATAAAAAAATGGCACTATTTTAAATAGAAAATATGGGAGTCACACTTATTATAAAACCACTGATATCAGAGGCAATCTCGCACTCACTGTATGGAAGGCTGTGGAAGCTGGGATCAGAACCCAGGTCTCCTGCTTCTGGGCCAAGCCCCACCCCCCAAGCACCTTGGGCTCCCTCGTGTCCCTCCTTGGTGATGTACCACACCCCACATACGATTCAAGCTGAGCCTACTCTTCTTCAATTTCATTTTAAAGGATGGAGTGCTTCAAGATTGCAAACTTAGACAGCCTCAAGAGATGCCTGGGTCAATATTGCCTCCCAGGTATGAAGTTCTCTGTGTCTAAGCTGACTCTCTCAGCTAAAGCTTAAGACCAATTTATGGAAAACTAAAACTTGAATGTGAAAATTGACCTTTATCAAATGTTAATCATAGATCTTAAAATATTGATGGTTAAGAAAGATGAGGCTCAAATGGTGTTCATCAAGTGCCTAGCACGTGCAAGGCAGTGTGCCAGGGTCTGTGGGTGTAGCCGGACAGAGTAGAGCCATCCAGGCGTGAACCCTGGTTCTGCCACTTACTAGCTGTTGGTCTTAGACAAGCTATTACCCTCCATCAGTCACTTTCCTTGTCTATAGAACAAGAATAGTAAAACCTACTTTCCAAGTCTCTTCTGTGGTTAGATGCTATGTAGAATCTGGTCTTTGCTTGCCAGTTAAAAATAGTCAAGACAGGTCTCTGCTCTCAAAGAATTTGCGTTTAGTTGGGAGACAAGTCTGGAGCATGCAAAAAGTTAATTAGTAAAAAAAGATTAAAATAACAATTCCAGACAACAATAGAAAAGATGTCACAAGACTGTATAAGAGTAATTGCCACATGAATTCTTTACACAATAAGAATTCAAAGAAAGGAGGAGTCATTTAAGATTAGGAAGTCTACCAAACACATCAGCCCCTCCTTCAACACTCTCACATGGGAGGGGCTCCTTCCTGCACCCAAACAAGCTCTTCTGGACTCTCACAGCCCATGTGGGACTCCAGCCTCTGGCATTGTGCCTGGTCTTCCCATCAGTTGGGTACATGATGTTATCTCCCCAATAACAAGAATGCTAATATCTCTGAGAATACCTCAAACATGAAATATTTGTTCCATTAATAATGCATTGCCGGGTCTTTTTTGATTGCAAGTGGCAAAAATGCAATTCAACTCAATCCAGCTTTTTAACATGTGAATTCATGGGCTCAGTGGCTAAAAAAATCCAGGGGTGCAATTCGTGGCTCCAGGCACCACTGGACCCGTGGGGCCTAGTGACGTCATCAGGACTCTGCCTGCCTCCATCCCTTGGATCTGCTCTCCTCACTGCAGGGACGGGAGGTGGTGGTGCTGGTCCCCCCAGGAAAGCTTTCTCCACAGGGCAGAGCAGGCTTCGCTTCCCATCACCCTAACAGCTATCAGCCAGAGAAGAGAGCACCAGCCATTCTCCCAGCCTCGGGACCAGGCCCTTCCAGGGCAGTGTGGTTAGGTGAGTAGGAACACGTGAATGACTGTCCCTTCAGAATCAAGGGGAGTGGCGTTCCCCAAAGGGAAAGATTCAGGGCTGACTAAATAGCCATACATGTTCACTTCATGGGAAGTTCTAAGCATCTTAATATTTTCCGTATCAATGGAGGTAGAGGAAAAGCTACAAAGAAAGTTGTGTTTTAATGACTGTGTATACCATCTCATTGGTGTATGTGTGTGTGAGTGTGAGTGTATACTAGTGTGCATGTGTGGGTGTGTGTATGAGTGAGTGTATGTGTGTGTGTAGCAGGCGAGGAGGGCTGATGGGAGCACCAGCATTCATGTACAACTTTTCCCCTCACATAAGACTCACCTCAGGCTCAAAGTACTTCTAATGGGGAAAAGATGCATAAAACTCATCACAGGGTTTTTCTATTATTTCTCTTATCTCATGCCCTGTTGTAAAGAAGTGCTAGGATTAAATTTTCCCAGGACTGTGAGAAGTCTCTGTGGGGCCGGCCCCGTGGCTTAGTGGTTAAGTGCGTGCGCTCTGCTGCTGGCGTCCCCGGGTTCGGATCCCGGGCGCGCACTGACACACTGCTTCTCCGGCCACGCTGAGGCCGTGTCCCACATACAGCAACTAGAAGAATGTACAGCTATGACATACAACTATGTACTGGGGATTTGGGGGGAAAAAATAAATAAATAAAATCTTTAAAAAAAAAAAAAAAAAAAAAAAAAGAAGTCTCTGTGGATTTCCATGTGTCCGTTAGGCCACAGCCCTGGCCAGCTGAGCTCCAGGGGGCACACTGGCACAGATCCCCTGGCCGTGGCCGCGAAGCCTGCCTCCCCTGGCTGTGTTCGGCCCTTGGGCATCTGCTTGATTGCCTCTCTGGTGTCTGTCCAGATCATGCTGTTGGCAAATCCCTCAGCCACGGTCCTGTTCTGCGTTAGGCCAGAGCCCCTGTCTTGAAAATGGATGCCTGGTCTATAATGAGCACACAGCTCAAGGTGGGTTCAAAACTTTCTGGATCAGTGGGCCAGAACAAGGTACAGAGGTGAGGCGCCAAGAGTGGGGGTGGACAGTGGATGTATGGGGTGGAACAGACAGGCCCCGGGCCAGTGGGGCTGAGGTGGGCCCCCACCCCAGACAGAGCCCATGCAGGGGTTTCAGTGCCCGCATGGTGGGCTGGTTGGAGGATCTGTCACCCAGGAGGTCTTGCAAGCACAAGGCACCCTTCCTGCTCCCACATGCCCGGCTGGAGATGCAGTAATCGATGCTGTGGCTGAGGGAATGCACTCTCTTCCATTGCACTGACCACCTAGAGTGGGAGGGGAGGGTCCTCCAGACCAGGGGAAGGGCCTGGCAGGGCTCCAAGGGGTGTGCGTCTTGCAATGCATTCCTTCTGAAGGAATGAGCTAGAGCCAAGGAAGAGGGGAGGCTGTCCAGGCAGTCTGCATCACAGCCCCCTTCTGAGGGCACGTGGTTCTTCTCTCAGACCCTGCAGAGCAAAGAACTAGCTCGCCAGCTGCCCTAGGACTCCCCGGTGCGCAGCCTGCCTGTTCTGGGAGAACTTGCTTTCTGTGTCTAGACCCGTAGGCACACGCTACTCCCGGCAGAGTTTAGATGCAGGCCTCCCTCTAGAGGCTGTTGTGGGAGCTGAAACGCTAAGCCGAGGGCCGGCTCCTCCATTCACTCGGCCTGTGCAGGAAGCACGGTGCCCTCCAGGAGCAACCAGACATAACCCCTTGATTTCAAGAAGCTCTCAGCAGAGGAATGAGCTCTGTTAAGTAATTGGGCACAGTACACTAGGCGTGAAATAGAAGTCTACGTGCGTGCTCTGCAGCAAGGGGCCGGAACTTCTCCTTGGGGATCCTGACAGATGCCAGAGGATGTGGCACTCCAGCCTGAATTGAAAGATGGACAGACTTTTGCTTAATAGAATAGAACATTCCAGCCAGAGAGAAAGACCTCTGCAAAGGCACAGAAGGGTGTGTCTGAGGCTGGTGAGGGTTGGGCTCAGTTAGGTGGTAGGACGTGTGTGTAGTACACGTCTGAGGGACTCAGACATGGAGGTGTGAGAGGACACTGTCTAGGACTTCCCACACCTGTGAACCGCTGGGTCCACATTCTTTCTTTGGCTTCAGTTTCTCTTCTTAGAAATGAGAGTCTTGACTGGATGATAAGCACCATTGAAATATACTTCAAGGATCTGTGCTCTCCACACTCCTCGGCCTCCCCCTGGGGCTAAGAGAGGCGCTTAGAGAGGTCCCATAGCAGGACCCCATAGCAGGGATGCATTGTTTATCTATTGGTCTTTTCACAGTCTACCCGGGCGATTCTGATAGAAGCTACCATCTGTCACCTCGAGAAGGGAGGTAAATCTACCCAACCCTACATGTATAGGTCAAAGATGGGCTGTAGACATCAAATACGCTGCTATGTGTGAAAACACTTCATTCACCCCCTCCCTCACTGATGAATTCAGCAACATTGTTGCGCCTGCACCTCACAGTGCACACTCGCTTAGGTACTAAGGATACAAAGAAAATTGGACGGATCCTGAGTTGCAGAATTTTCGATCTAGTGGGGAGTCATTCTCTTAAATGAGTGACTGGGATGCAGCCTCCAAAGAGATGTCTGTTAGGTGTCTACCCAGTGTGAGGGCATCCCAGGAGGAAAAGGAGGGTTAACTCTTCATAGAACGCCCGGGAGTTTCGGAGGAAGAAAAGTTCACTGGGGAGACTTAGTCTTTCCAGACAGAAGCACTGAATTCTAAATTCTAGAAATAAAAAGGATGATTTTTGGCATTGTCTTCCCTCCCCCGTATGGTTCCTCCTCCACCACAGTGATGCCAGACGGGCCTGTCGATCTGAATTCCTGAACACAGATGGGAGGATGCTGTGGGAGGGTCCTACAAAGGATAGCTACGGTGACTATCTGGACCTCAGGTCTCTCAGTCTGTTTGGGCTGCTATAGCACTGGTGGCTTAAACAACAGACATTTATTTCTCACGGTTCTGGAGGCTAAGTTCTGAGATGAAGGTGGCAGCAGTCAGGCTCTAGTGAGAGCTCTCTTCCCGGCTTACAGACAACCGCCCTCTCACTGTGTCCCCATGACAGGGAGAGAGCGCAAGCTCTCTCGTCTCTGCTTCTAAGGACACTACTCCCATCAGGAGGACCTCAGCCTCATGACCTCATCTAACCCTAATCACTTCCCAGAGGCCACATCTCCAAATATCATCACATTGGGGATTTAGGGCTTCAACATACGAATTTGAGAAGGGCAAATATTCAGCGGTCCCTTCCAATTCTAAAACTTCTGATTTATATATATATATTTTTTTGATTGGTGATTTTAACTTTTTTTTAATTGATGTCATAGTTTATAACATTGTGAAATTTTTAATTGTACATGATTGTTTGTCAGTCACCGTATACCCACGCCCCTTACCCTCTTGTGCCCACCCCCCAACCCCCTTGCCCCTGGTAACCACCAAACAGTTCTCTCTGTCCACGTGTTAGTTTATCTTCTTATGAGTGAAATCATGTGATGTATGTCTTTCTCTCTCTGGCTTATTTCACTTAACATAATATACCCTCCAGGTCCATCCATGTTGTTGCAAATGGGATGATTTTGTCTCTTTTTATGGCTGAGTAGTATTCCATTGTATATATGTACCACATCTTCTTTATCCAAACATCAGTCGAGGGACATTTGGGTTGTTTCCACTTCTTGGCTATAGCGAATGTTCATTGCCTGCAATGAACATAGGGGTGCATGTCTCTTTGGGTTGTTGATTTCAGGTTCGCTGAATAGATACCCAGTAGTGGGATAGCTGGATCATAAGGTATTTCTATTTTCAATTTTTTGAGGAATCTCCAAACTGTTTTCCATAGAGGCTGCACCAGTTTTCATTCCCACCAGCAGTGAGTTAGGGTTCCTGTTTCTCCACAACCTCTCCAACATATGTTGATTTTTGTCTTGGTGATTGTAGCCATTCTAACAGGTATAAGGTTACATCTTAGTGTTGCTTTGATTTGCATTTCCCTGATGATTAGTGATGTTGAACATCTTTTCTTGTGCCTATTGGCCATCTGTATATCTTCCTTGGAAAAATGTCTGTTGATATCCTCTGCCCATTTTTTGATCAGGTTGTTTTTTTGTTGTTCAGTTGTGTGAGTTCTTTATATATTATGGAGATTAACCTCTTGTCAGATATGCAAATATTTTGTCCCAGCTGGTGGGTTTTCTTTTCATTTTGATCCTGATTTTGCTTGCCTTATAGAAGCTCTTTAATCTGATGAAGTCCCACTTGTTTATTTTTTCTTTTGTTTCCCTTGTCTGAGTAGACATGGAAGTAGAAAAGATCCCTTGATGACTGATGTCAAATAGTGTACTGCCTATATTTTCTTCCAGGAGTTTTGTAGTTTCAGGTCTCACTTTCAGGTCTTTGATCCATTTTGAGTTAATTTTTGTGTATGGTGAAAGAAACTGGTCTACTTTCATTCTTTTGCATGTGACTGTCCAGTTTTCCCAGCTTCATTTATTGAAGAGACTTTCCTTTCTCCATTGTATGTTCTTAGCTCCTTTGTTGAAGATTAGCTGTCCATAGATGTGTGGTTTTATTTCTGGGCTTTCAATTCTGTTCCATTGATCTGTGTGTCTGTTTTTGTACCAGTACCATGATGTTTTGATTACTATAGCTTTGTAGTATATTTTGAAGTCAGGGATTGTGATGCCTCTAGCTTTGTTCTTTTTTCTCAGGATTGCTTTAGCTATTTGGGGTCTTTTGTTGCCCCATATGAATCTTAGTGTTCTTTGTTCTATTTCAGTGAAGAATATTCTGCTTTATATTTTTTAATATACTGTTGCAAATAATTCCCATCAAAAGCTAGGTGAGGCTTCACACTATATGCCCCTTTCTCCAGGATGCACTCTCTTCTCCACTGCACTGTGAGGTCCATGACTAAGTCTTGTTCCATGCTAAACAAGTCCTCCTTATGCTTGTAGATCAGAGCTTGGCATGCAACAGAAGCCCTCAATGAGTAAGTCATGAATGAACAGACACCTGTGCCGTGTTCAAAGGACAGAAGCAATGAATACCTCGACGTCCTTCTTAACAACACCAGCTTTTATGCTAATGCTCTCTCCATCTTCAAGGCACTCAATGGCTCCTCAATAGCCTAAGTGAAAAGACCTGAACAGTAGGTTCAGGTACTTTGCTGGTTTGAAGGCAGGGAGAAACTTCTTTAACGAAATATATGCATACGGAATCTCAGGCTTGTGGGTATCCCAGCCAAGCCCCTCGTCTCAGGTAGTAGTACACCTAAAACATTTCTGAGAGGATAGGAGAATCTGTTTTAGGAAAAACCATTTCCACAAGAAAATGGAATGACTTCCTGGGTCCACCGCACAAATGGAATTGCTGGCATTCTACTTCATCTTCCCTCCTGGTCCACACACCAGCTGCAGTCACATTACTTAGAAGCTTCCTAAAAAGGAAGAGTCTCAGGCCCCATCCCAGACCTCTGGATGCCAAGCCCACATTTTGACAAGCCCACCAGGCGGGCAGTTAGTGTGCACCTTAGAGTATGAGAGGTACCACCTGGTGGTCCCCTTTTTGTTGATCCGAGGTCAGCCCCACACGTCTGACTGTCTGCGTGTTTGGCTGGGATGCTGTAGCTCTGTCTACAGACTGGTCAGTGGCTCTTGGTGTGGGTGGGCAGGTGAGTGGGGACCCCATTCATAGCCCATGACCAGTTTTCCTCTCATGTCATTCCTCTGCTTACACTCACTGGCAACTGTGGGTTCTGACTCCTCTGGTAAGATGCTCGCCCTCGTGTCGAATTAATTCCATAAAACTGTTTTGCTAACATGGTTGAAGTTCAAAAAGAGTTCCCAATGAGCTGCTTCATTAAGAGGGAGAGTAGAGCCTCCCTTCCTGTCCTCTTGGAGAGGCATCCCAGCGTGTCTATAGCATCTTCAAGGAGCAAAGTCAGACCCTGCAGCAGACCGGGGTTCAGGATGTGGGAGGTGGATGGGACCTTGGAGATCTCGTGGTTCTTTCCAAAGGGAGGGTGGTTACCGAGTTGCTGAGGTCACACGATGACCTGGTGTGAGGGATGGGATGCGAACGCAGGCTTGCCTCTCTAGGACCTCCTGCCGTTCTTGTCATGCCTGGCCACCCCGACTGTGCCCTTTGCAGAGTTTCCAAGTCACTTTATCTTCACCTGAGGACAAGTGTAGAGTACTTCAGGTAGATCTTTTACTTTCTCTCTATTCATAAAGGGAATTTAAATTTATTTTAAAAGAAATCAGATTGGAGATCACAAGTTGAACCCACTAAAATGAAAAACAAAATTATGGTTAGAAATAATATTACATACCATCTACCCCAGCTGCCCGTCAAAAATGTGGTCCCTCTCTACAGCATTCCTGCATTGTCATCGTCCAGACTTGAACACTTCCAGGAAAAGGGAAATTATTTTGTAACTCTATGAGCTCTAATGGGTCATGTGGTCATTTTTTCCTTTTATTGAGCTGAAATATGTCTCCCTTGATCTATGCTAACAAAATGTGTATCAAAAGTATCTGCAGTGACATATCCAGTGCTCGCGCCACAGCAAATGTCTCCATTCAGAGGCTGAGGCCGGAGAGAAACTCAGGCAGACGTGTCTGCAGAAGAGTGGGTGAGGCAAGATGGGAACTATGGATGGGCAGAAGGAACACTGAGTGGGGTGAGCTAGGATGAACAAGACGGGGACAAGCATGGCTTGTTTGGGGAGCTCAAGGAGACCAATCTACCCAGCAAAGAGGCTTTTTCTGGCTCAGCACTTCTCTGAAATCTGTCATTCATAACCCTGTAATAAGTGTGTGCTCTATATTTCTCAAGCAGTGAAAGAATAGCATAGAATAAAGGATGTGGGTGGTTTGGTGGGGGTCATCCTCCAATGAGAGATTTCTGGTTTTATGTGCTGAGTTTGGAGTGGCAGCAGGATTATTAAAATCTATGGGCAGGGAGCGCCCTCTTGTGTTTCACCAGAGCCAATACAGTTCTGTGACAGAATTACTGCACGTCACCAGTCATGGAATGTTAGACTGGAGGTGATTTCAAGGGTTGCCTACTTCCTTCACTGCACAGAAGGAGAGGAGGAGCAGGGGTAGAACTCAGGCCTCTAAACTTCCAAATCCTGTGGCCTTTTATTTTATTTCTTTTTCACTGAGGCACAGGCTCGTGAGTGAATCCCACGCCTCCTGTATGGTGGGTTACCATTGCTGGCTCCTGTTTCCTCGCCCTCCACTTGTTCCCTCTGAGCCTGTCGCCCACTCCAGTCACTGTGCACAGACAGCGTGTCTGGTACACTGCTCTGTTTGTCTGTCTGGTGTACAATGTGTGAGCAGCTGTTGTCCTCTTCTGTAAGTGGCGCTGTTTAATGTCTTATTGTTCCTGTTTGCCACCCAGCCCCCTGTCGCTAAGATCATGCGTGTTGCCCTGTGTGCACTGAGTTTGTTGCTTCTAATCTCTGCACTGGGCTCTGTGCAACCACAACCTGCTGCCTCTTGACCACCCAGTTGATGTCTCCAGCTCCCCCTCACTACAACAGCCCCACAGCGGACACCCCCACAGATGTCCCCTGAGGCTGCAGAAATCGTTGGAGGCTGATATATACTCAGAAGTGACAGTGCTGGGTCATGGGAATATAATTTACTTAATCTAAGTGCTACCATATTCCTCTCCAGAATAACTGCTTCTGCAAGGCTTTTCATGTTTCCTGTATCCCCTACAACACTTGCTATTATCCAGCTTTCCAATCTTTGCGGGTCAATTACCTGTAAAGTGATTTTGTTCCCTTTCCCGTCACTTCAGTCTGTACTTGTCTGGTCTCCAGTGAGCCAAGGATCTCCTCCCCAGCTTCCTGAGAGCCATGTGAGTCTCAACGTTCAGTCATCTGTTCATGTCTTTCGCCTAAATTCCATTATGATTCCTTTCTTTTCTTAATGATTTGAAGAATTTCTTTGTAGAAACAAAGTATTAATTCTTTGGTTTTCTATACATTGCACATATCTTCTCCCAACAAGTCAACTGTTTTTAAAACATTTCCTTTTTTCCTTCATTGAAAGAAGTCCTTAATTCTGACATACTCAGTTAGTCATCATTTTTCCTTGTGCTTTTTGCTTTTGAAATTATTTATAGAAATTCAGAAAATTCTTCCCCAACCCTAGTTTGTAAAGACATACTCCAACATTTCCCTCTATTGATTATATGGTTTCACTTTCCACATTTCAGTTTTTAAATCATACAGAATCCAGCTTTGCCAGTGACATTAGGGAGGGACCTTGCTTATTTTACTCTTGATTTCAGACTGCTTTCTGCTTCCCCTCACTTACGCGAGGTATCACTCCAGGCCACAGGGCAAC
Source organism: Ceratotherium simum simum (assembly GCF_057802395.1). NCBI lineage: Eukaryota > Metazoa > Chordata > Mammalia > Perissodactyla > Rhinocerotidae > Ceratotherium > Ceratotherium simum. The sequence continues at coordinate 84,018,211 of NC_141906.1, read as the reverse complement.
TGAGGGCAGATCCGTAAGGTCTGAACCTGATTCCGTGTGCTCATCTCCCCAAGTTGCGAGGACAATCCCAGTACCATTTCCTCAGGAGGGACAGGGCACAGGATCTTCTCCAAATATCCCATTCCTGATATCCAGACAGGGGAGAGTCCGTCAAAGGCTTGAGGAGCAGTAGGAGAGGCCTGGAGGCTGTCCTTGCCCGAGTCCCTCAGGGTCACACTAGGGAACCCGGGACTAGGACAGAGATGGGCTCTGGCTGCCCAGAAACCAGGGATTTTATCTTTTACAGGATTCCCTCAAGGAAAAGGCATCAGACCGCTGTTGTTGGTAGTTTAATAGGCAAGAGCAAAATTCGTCACGTGTGCCACCTCCGGTTCCAGTGACCACCTCAATTGTTTGATCACTAAGTATTTTCCCACATGATCTTTGAATACTGTGCCACTAATAATCAATGAGAACTGGCATAAGAATTGAAATCTACTTCATTTGGGACTTTGTCTGCTTGAAGGAAGAGAACTGGGTGAAATTTCTGTGTCAGAATGTAAAACATGAAGAGTGGGGAGTCAGGAGACACATTTTTCATCCAGCTTTCTCACCAACCTGAGGACTGGCTTTGCGAGTCACTTAGTTTCTCTGAGCCTCAGTATTTTCACTATGACAATGACAGTGATGGTGATGATGATGTCTTGTGTTCACACAGTTTCACAAGGGTGAGCCGCGAAGTGACAGCTTTGGACGTCTATGAAGCACAGAGAGGGGGAGAGGTACAATATTTTGTCCCAGAAATGACCCTCTTCTAAAAACCTGAGTCATTAAGACAGAAACATTTTTGAAATAAGACAAGGGAAATTATTTGGAAAAGGAGGTGTATAATTAGACAGAAGTAGCCATTTTGTTCACCAAAGATATACACGTGCTGACTTGAAAGGATGACCACAAAATATTGTTAAGTAAATATAGTATAAAATGCTACGTATTCATTTACCCTGTCTTTACAAAAGCAAAACAAGAAGTGTGCACAGATTTTATATACATTTATAAATGCAAAGAATAAATTATGGAAGAGTACACAGTATATTTCTAAAATTCTAAAGAATAGTAATGTCAGTGTAGATGGGAGAGACAGAGACTACGGATTTTACATTAGATTTTTTATATTTTTCAAGATATTTCAATGAACATGTATCAGGTTTATAATACAAGTAACTGAAGAAATGGAAAAATAAACTACAGGATGATTGGGATTTTGGAGGCAGATTTGATTGCTGTCAGCTCTTTCCGGTTCCCACACAGATTTACAAATCCCAAAAGAGGACCCAGCTCTCTAAGGCCTTGGTCTCTCGCTCTCTGTTCTCCCCAAGGTAAAGATGCCTCAGACCCAGGGGGAAATAAGAGTATCCAGGTGCGCTGGGCTTGCTCTCAAGAATCTCCTCCTCCTGATTAAGTGGTATGAGTCCCCAGAGGAGACGGGTTATTTTTATTCTCTGCCAAGTCTTTTTCATGGGCCCCAGGTGTGAAAGGCAGCATTGCCCATAAAGCAGTCTGTGTGTGCAAACAGTGGTGTCCGACTTCAGAGCATAACAGCCTGCAGCAGAGAGCAGCAAACCAAGGCCTTCCACGCAGCGTTTGCACCCTGACACAATTCAACACTGTCCCACACCTTTCTCTCAATCCCCTAGCGCCTTTTAGAAACGCCATCCATTCTTTAGAGACACGTAGAAACATTAAAGCGACGCGCCTGTTATGGGACCTTGCGCATGTCTGTGTCTTTATTAAGGAGAAGGCTCCAAGACCCGATGAACCTCTTCTCTGGCTGAGTCTTTGGAGAAACTTGGCTTCTGTATGACCTAGTAATAAAAGGGTGGTGAGCATATAGCAGGTTGCCAAACCAATCCTGACAATGTCATAGAAATATTGATCCTACAGTCACCTCTGATATCTGTCAGTGTCAACATTTTGCATCCTTGCAGCTGCTTGGAGAAGGAGAGAGAGAGAGAGGAATGCCTGCCACTTTCTACTTTTCTGTCTGACAAATGCAGCTGAGGGTGACAGGGAGGGCTGGGGGCACTCGAGAGGTTGGCGTCTGATCCGCTCACCATTTTCTTCCTCTCTGCTCTCTACTTCCCTGTCCTGAAGTATTTGCTGTAGGCACTGTTTCCATATGAGCTGAGGATGCCTGAGAGAAAGTGTGATGGTGGGTGCACAGGGATGGGGCGGGTTCTGCATGTGATCATTTACCTCTTTGCCTCACTATTGACAGTTTCTGAAGTGGGGCTAGAAGATATAGCTCCAGTAGCTCTCTTTCTGCCTATACCAGTGTTTAAAGTGCTTAGAAGCTTGTTCTGCAAAGGAATTGGATGATGCTGAATGATCATGCATAGGGCCAGATTTACTGTTACTCACACTTTTGCAAGAGTAAATAAACAAATCAGGATAGGAACAGCAAGAATGGCTACCATTCACCATCTGTGAACCAATCTAATCTTGCCAGCTTCATCAGGACATCAGGAGTCCTGGGGTCAAGAGTCCTGACCAGCTGTTGGATATTGTTTACCCTCCCCAGGTCTCAGCCTTCTTCTTCCTGGGAGCTGTACTAAAGATTCTCTAGAGTCTGGTGGTGAAAATCCATGTATGCTCCCCCTCAGGCTAAGGGAGTCAGCTTTTCTTCTCCACCTAAAAGGGGGCTGGAACACACAATGATGTATTATAACAATCTAAGACCAGAAATATGGTTCAGTAGAGTTTCTAGAACTCTGAGCCTCCTAGTAGCCAAAGCAAAGAGAGGGGCACAATTATACTAGCATTAGAAGAAAAAGTCTCTGAATTGGAAAGGACTTCAGAGGCTTTCTTGTCTAGCACAGACATGATGCATACATCCCTCACATAACTTCTGAGGAAGCAACATAGTTCTTCCACTTGGTGGTGTTAGAAAAATGAAAGATTATCATTTGAAACGAGTTCTTGAAAGATATAGATGTTTTGAGTAGATTTGCATATTAAGAGAAAAATGTGGATTGACTTATTCTGTAAGGCCCCAACGGCTCTCTAAAGATTGAGCAAGCTCTCTTGACAAACAATGAATGAGATTCCCATTGCTGGAGTCACTCATGTAGAGAATAGACGACGTGGGATGGAGGATAGATTAATATTTAAGAACATACATTTTGGAATTAGTCAAACTGGTTTTGAATTCTGACTGTGCTATGTACCACCTGTGTGACCTTGGGCCACTATACTAAGCATGTTTCCTTGTTCACAAAACAGGTATAGTAATTTATTGCTTTTCTTTTAAGGCATTTTGTGACTTTTCAACAAGATAATGCATACAAAGTACATACAAAGTGTGCTTGGGTCAATAAATGGTAGTTTTTTATTGTTATTGTTTGTAATTGGTTGGCAAAGGCATTGTTGAGGATTAGGATCTCAAGACTAGAAGGTATTTCACTTTCCCTGCAGTGTTGGGACTTCAACTCACAAGCTGTTTATTGAGAACCTGCTACACGGCCAGCACTGAGATGCGTGCTGAGAACCCAGGTAGATGGAGTTGACATAATCCTAGCTCTCAGGAAGCAGGCAGTCTAGAAGCTATGATGGATTGTGTAGGTGACAGGAGAAGTACTGACGTCAGTTCCACTGGCAAACATTTTGAATGGTGCTGAGAACTACCCTCATCTCATACCTCTCCCACAAGATCCTGGGTTTCCGTTGTTGTAATCTTGCTGGAGGTCACTTGGTATTGCCTCTCTCCCAGAGGTCTACGGAAATGCACCGTATCCAACACCTGCTCTGCCCCAGCTCACATCCTTCCTGTCCACTTTTTATTCCAGCCAATGCTTCTCACAGATGGAAACAGAGAGCACCTCACCTCAGCTGCACTTTGCTCTTCTGCCCAGGGCGTGGCTGGTGCCTGCAGGAAGCTTCTAGGCACTCAGACATTAACCTGAGTGTGAAAGTTAACAAGCCACAGTGCAACCCATGACAAATGTGGCAGTGGAGGCGGAGGCTGTGTTCTCCTTCTCCACCCCTCAGGCAGGTAATGCTGAGGTGCCTCTACAGGGCTCCTTAGAAGGACTCTGTAGGATTAAACCTCACCTGTCCCTCAGCTTAGATGTGGAGGCTAACTCAGCTCTCTGTTTTGTACTGGCTTTTCCTCCTTCTGTGTTTCACCTTCCCAGTCTCCCACACCTGTCACCTGGGATCACTGCCACAAATAACCTATCTTTATACAAACCATTGTCTCAGGCTCTGCTCTTCTGGCTGAGACAGGCTGCCTCAGTGAAGCCTATTTCACAAGCCGCCATCCAAGTCTTTTCCAGATCTCTGTAACTCACTCTTGGGTGCTCAGAACCCACATGTTTTTTGAGGGAGGATGTGTCAGTGGTGCATCCCAGGCCTGCTCTGGAGACTCATCAGAGGATCCTGCACACACTGCTCCACCCCTCCTCAGACTGGGATTGAGCTCAGAGCTAACTCACTCTCTCAGCACCAACTCTTCTCTAAAATACAGTGAATTATACTTTTCTAATTGGTAATAATATAGCAGTTCCAGAATGCAGTTTCTTTCCTTGATGGATTTCTTCCTCATTTGATCGCCCAGCAGTCCCTAGAAGGGAGTTGGGTGAGTGTGAGAAGGCGTTTTCCTCTGGGTGATGTTTCACAGGTATAACTCATGATCAGCTCCTTATGGTGTGGTTAACCATAGCCACTTTTCCTATTTTCTTTTTCTAACGGCTTTTACCCCTCCCTAAAACTCACAGGAGGATTATACTGCCATTGTCTTTGAATTATTTTAAATGTTTAGTTTCCCATTTTTTCCCCTAAATACAAAGTTCTTTAATAGCATTTTGAATGACAGCCATAGTAGGTTTTTCTAAATTGAGATATAATTCACATACCCTGAAATTTACCATTTTGAAGTGTTCAATTCAGTGGTTTGTGGCATATTTACAAGATTGTGCACCCATGACCATTAGTTAATTCTAGAACATTTTTGTCACCATTTGAGAAACTCACACCCATCAGCACTCACCCCCACCACCATCCGCAGTTGTTGTTTTCCCACTGTGTAACTTCATTTCTCCTATTTCATTCTGAGCATCGAGAATCAGAGCACAATGTTCTCTAGGAAGTGGAGTGACCGGTGACGCAGGCTGTCCTGGATACACAATGCTGACTTACGACTTACTAACTCTGTGACTTGGGACAAGTATTTTATCCTTTCTGAGCCTGTTTCCTATTTATAAAATGAGAGGATTGGGCTATATCAGGAAGATTTACTCCTGGATTTGCAGAATCTTAGGAATAGAAGGTTTTATAGGAGGCTCGTGAATGCTAAGTCTTCAAAATTTTGAATGAATGTTGATTGGTGCATTTTTCTGGAGAAGAGTCCGAACATTTAGAAAAACTATAAAAGAGTCTAGCACTCTCCCCATCACTTAAAAAATGAACAACTAATGGACTTGTCAATAAAGCCCGTGTTCCAGCTCTAATGTCTCATTGTCACCTGCATTTCACATTTGAGAATTTGGGTATTGGGGAGTGACTTGCCCGCCTCACACGCCAGGTGGCCTCAGCACACCGGCACGTGTCTGACTGCGGGGCAGTGGTTTTCCTTTAGGACCCTGCTATTGCTTGGAAAGAATTTGTGTTTCGGAATCAGAAAGATCTTCAAGTCTCATTTTACATGTCTACATATGCAACTAGTGCTGCTTATCTCTTAGGGACAATGTGTGGATTTTACAAAGGGGTCTCAGATATAGTGCACTCTCAATGTATCACTTTTTATCCTCACTCCACTTGTGAGAAGGAATCATGGCTATATGTTTTACAAAATACACACCCCCATACACACACAATATTTGCAAAACCCTTTTCTGAGCTTGTAAGAACCTAATATATATATATATATATATATATAAATTTTTTTTTCTGCCTCCCATGATTGTCCTCATCCATCTCATTGAGCTTGGATGGAGCAAAGCCATCATCTTTGTTGGGATCTGAGGGGCTGTGAACGTGCTGCCTGTCTTACACAGTGCTTCACACGCACCAATATAGAATATTTTGTTTTTGCAGGCGAAATATATCTGGGGTATATTTAAAAACATTCCCTCTCATTTAGCCCTTTGAGAATGTGCACTGCAGAGAGGCCCACTTTTCTCTCTCTCAGCTCCCGTTGCAGGTGAATATCCATATTCCTCTCGATGGGTGGGAAGGAGCCCGGTTTGCTGGGTAAGGATGTGTGGTGGATCTCAGGACACTGGTGGCTACCACTAAGTTTGCAGACACATATGGGAGCTCAGGGGATGACCTCACCTGGCCACCTTGTAGTCCTGACAGAGTCCAGGGACCCCATATCAGTCAGCCCTCAGCCCACTCGCCCTTAGTGTTAGCCCTGCCACGATTTCATCCCGGTAGTTTCAGCTTCCTGCCCTGACTGCCCAGCCAGTGTGAGCGCAGGCAATTGAGATAATTATAGCATTAGCTTAGACATAACATAATTATAAAGGAACTGCTAATAAACAACATAGATTTATGCATTCCAAAAATCAACTGAATGTTACTTTGGGTTGTATCCTCTTTAAGAACTAGCCACACTGCTCTTTCTCCCTACAGTGTTTTAATATCTGAGCGTGAAGAGTAAGTATGTGTAACCACGTCCCTTTGCCCACATCCGGGAGAACTTTGGGCTAGGCTCCTGGTCACCCACGTCCCAGGTGGAGACCTGCATCCACTTTCTCCCAAAGGGAGCTGACTAGAGAGTGTGACATCTTGAGCCTAAATGGACCAGTAGGAGAGAATTTAGTAACTAGCAGGAGCAGGCCCAAGGGGTTCCAGGAGCTTTAGACAGAACAGGGACAAGCAGCAAAGCACAGAAAATTGACATTGAAAGTTGCCTGTTTGAAAGACACCACAGCCTTTGCTTGTTGCAGAGCTAATTATTATGCAAATTTATACTAATAAGCTCTGCCTTGAACGTTGTTGAGAAGCTGCCTTTTCCCCGTTAACATAGCTGTAATGAGAGGTAAATTTGTAATGCAGATGCCGTAGGTAATATATCCTAAATCACTTTATGGTATAACGGACTCTCTCACCCCACCCGACACAAATGTCAATTTAAATTAGTTTTTGCTTTGCATATTTATTGAAGCTTTATTTATTGCTAATATGTGCGAAGGACACCAACTGAACAGCCTCCACTACTTGTTAGAAGTGGAATTTAGCAGAGAGCTGGGGATTGGCACTTGTTCATCAGGAGATGGTAGAATTTTCTTCTTCTCCCTGCTAGAGCCCCAGCATCAGCTCGGATGGTGCCAGAATTGCTCACATGTCTCCCCCTCCTCTGAGCTTGTTATCAAATTGCTCTGCAATGAGAGAGCAGTTCTATCATGGTAATTATGATAGGGCGTTTTTAAGAGTTAATGGTCTTTATCACCTCTGCTTTTGTGTTTGCAATACCACCAGAGCTGCAGAGACTTGCTCCTGCCCAGGAAAGTGAGTGTGGTGGAGACGACACCATTTGTCCCCTTGGAAGCTCACTCATGCACATGCACGCACACAAGCACAAGCACTCAGGTGCACACGCTCTCACACACGCCTACCTACATAGTGGGGCTCACACAGCGTCACGCCCCCTTTCCCCTCGTGCACACTCACTCACACTTGTGTAGATCCAGGCACACCTTTCTTCTGATAGTCTTTAGTCTGATAGTCTTGCACAAATGTCTGTTGGTGATTGCACTTGGGTTCAAACACACACAAACCACCACTTGCCGAGCACCCACCCCAGCTATGGTCCTGCGAGTTCCACCCCAACCCTGTCATGAATAGGAGGGGATGGATGTGTGCTTGAGAAAGGTCCTCCAAGTAATTCGGATATGAACCTTCCACCACTGGGCGAGGAAATAGCACTAAACCATAAGTAATCTTCTAGTTCTGATTCTCTCACTTTTTAAAAAATAAAGTGCCTACTATGTGTCAGGCATAATGTTAAACACTTTACTTCCATTTTCCTTTACAGTAACTTTTAATTTAGGTATTATTATGCCTATTTTGGAAATGGGAAGACTGAGGCTTTGCGGGTTTAAATAACGTGACTAAGGTTATCCACTTTACTTACACAAAATAAATAAAATCCAAATACATGCCTACCAGGCTCCAAGGCTCATGTTCTTTTCACTGCACCACTGTTTCCTAGCTAATATCTCAGTAAATTTGAGTTTTTGTTTCATTATAGTTAAAGTGTTGGATTTGAAGATCTCAAAAGTTCTTTGATCCCTCTAGCTCCAAATTATCTTATACTGATAATGTAAGTAACTATCTGCTGATTCTGATCATCTCTGTCCATCTTTTACTATGAACTAAGCTTAAGCTAGTCACTTGCATCAAGACTCTTGACTGATGCTGTCTACCTCCTAGTTACCTGTAGGCTTCTTCTCGGGCAGCTTGACCCTCAATTGTTCTTTCTGACACCAGCATGAGACTAAAGAATCTGGGCTAACAGAACACAGGAAGACTTCAACCAGATGTGTTGACTCACGTATACACACATTCAGAGAATGCCAAAAAGTTCCCCTGCTGAAAAGTGTCTCCAGCACTGTGTGTCAGGCACCTAAGATTGTCCTCGTTACCATAATCACGTCACCTGACAGGCCCTCTGTGAACTCGTGTGCACGCTCACGTGATGTGGGGCAACATATCAACGGTCTGTGCCAGTGATTCACTAGCACCTATTTATCAGATATCAGAACCTAAATAGCACCGAGAGAACAGAGTTGAATTTTGATGAAGAAGTGGGCTGAAAGCCGGCTTTTTCTTTACCGTTTAGACGTAGAACAAGACTGCTGCTGCTATGAATCTCCCATACATAAATGAAAATCCAAATGATAAGGATTTTTTGGTTCAGATAATTAAGGAAAAATATCGTTTTGTAGCAATTTAGGGACAAATAGTCCAAGCAGAGTTTAAGGCCTCCTCAGCTCCACATATCCATGTCCACACTGCCCCAATTCTAAGTCTGCTCCCAATAAACCAGAAGGTCTTGATGCCACTTTAGAGTCTCAGTGCTTTGGCTTAAGGCGCTACACCAGGTTATGAAGCTGAGTCTGGAATCCACACAGTCTGTCAGCATCAGTCTTTGATACTTTAATACAAATAAGTTCATCAGATCAATTTTGGTTGTGACAATGTGCTGAAAAAAGGCTTATAAGAGGTATATTATTTTATGTTTAGAAAGGAAATACATTTTCTTTATCAAAACTAAAAAAGAAACTTGAAAATACTTAACAACATAGAGAAGAGAATAACAATTATCCGTAACCCCACTCTAAAGATAAGCATCCTTCGCACCTCCCTCTGCACACGGGACGGAGTTGATGGAATTTTGTGCGAGCGTGTCAGGAGAGTTTTCCCAAAGGCGAGCAGAGTGGGCAGACAGGTGGACAGCACCACGCTGTGGGAACGGGCGGGCTGGGCGGGAGCCACATGGGGCTCAGAGAGGACCACGTCGACCCAGGGGGAAGGTAACAGGAAGGAACAGTGAAAGAGGCAATGGGAGGCTGCGAGAGATGCCTCTCACCCACCTGGCCATTTTGCCAAGGTGCACTGGGGCAGAGGAAAGTGTTTTATACAATTGATTCAAATCCCTTTGCCTCTCTGGGTCTTAGGTCACTCCCTGGTGAAATAATCATGTCAGACCAGTACCTCTCTAAGGTTCCCTTCAGTCTACAGGTTTGTTCCACTTGAAAAGGGAATTGAAATTCTGCCAGCCCTGAGTTCTTTCCAGGGTTCAGTCAGAGTCAAGCTTGAGAGCTCCAGATTCAAGAGTTCCTCATTCCAAACCCCCGGGGAGTCCCCCAAAACAGATTAGAATTTGTGGCTAATGAGGGAACACTGATTTGCAGTAGGCAGAGCCTGGAATGTGGATTCAGAAGACCCTATTCAAGTTTAAGCTGCACCCTTTCCTGGCTGAAGATCTCTGAACAGATGACAGCGACTTAACCTCTTCCAGTCTCAATTTCCTAATCTGGTAAATGGCACCAATTCTACATACTTCAAAAGACTGTTGTGAGAACATGTTACTGTGTATATGTGGCAGCGTTCTGCAATGTCTAAAGCACTTTATACCATAGGTGAGCAACAAGGTAAAGAGTAAGAACTGGGTGATTCCTGAGAACCAAATGTATAGCTTATTAGTAGTTTGCCTATTTTATTTGTTTAGTGGTTTTACTTTTCAGATAACTTTGACTCATATGATCTCAATACGAGTTTACAAGGACGTGGGAGATGCACAGAGCTGGAGGTGGCAGCCTCTTTTGAAGGACAAACGGAGCCCCCAGGTACTCCCATGACCTGCACAAGGATTCACAGTGCCTTCCTTGTTGCTGGGTACCGTGGTCACAATCCAGAACTGGGCTTAGCCCGAGTAATGGAGAGATGGCAAGGCTCAATCAGGCCCCCTGAGTCTGCTTCTTTGAACTAACAAGGAACCTTGGTCCATCTCATACCTTCTCTGGGCCTGGGTCACTCCTTCTGTAAGAGGACGGGGTAGAGCCAGGACTGGCATTTTTTAAAGGCTCTTTTCAGCACTGTTGGCCCCTTATTTTGAGTGTTCCAAGAGCATTTCTACTGTTTGGGGGAGTGGCTGTGGTTTCAAGTCTCAGTTTGTTCACCTGTTATAGGATTGCTTTCCCCTCTGAGTGGAATGGCCATCAGCATGAATGGAGATGAGATAAGCCAGGGGTCCTACTCGCTTTCTTATTTACCCTGGACGTGGTGCCCTCCTTGGTAAGCAGTGTTGTAGACAGGGAGCTACTGGCGTATGGTCCTGGAAAGGCAGCTCTTTTTCTAGCACTCGGAGGAAAGGGGAGGTGCTGTGTCTCTCTGGTCCTCATGCCCAGAGAGGATGATTTTCTCCTGTCAGGAGGTAAGGACAACATAAACTCTGCTTGGGGAGAGAGGATGTGGCCACAGGAAAGACAGTGAACAAGACAAGATGGAGTGCCAAGCTGTAAGTGTGGGATGTAGCCTCTGAACGCTATGGTTAAGGGGAGGGTCAGCAAGGCTTCCTCCAGACCTGAGAGGTGAGGAGTTCAGCGTTCAGATGGGTGGAGGGGAGAGAGGAGGGTGCTCTGGGCAAAGCAGCACAACCATGAGCTCACGCAGGCAGCAGGGCTCGGCCTGCCTGTGATTCTGCGCTTCCCCGAGATGACCAAGGCAGTGTCTGAGCTCAAACACTGTCGTTGTTCGTCCCCTCCTTGTGGATCCACTCAAGCACCCAGGCCACACTGAGGGGACATCCAGGGAGGCTGGCAGATTGCCTTTGAGATCCCGGCTACCTGCCTGGGGAGACTGCAGACAAGTGCCAGCTGCCATGGAGCACAGGGCTCTGTGGGGAGGTGCATCCACAGCCCTTTAGGGTCAGATTGGGCCACCGTACTGGGAAAAAAACAACACCTTATCTACACAGGAGGAATACCGTACAAGCATTGCTTGTTTTCAGCGTTTCCACACACTCCGGGCACCTCTGAGCTGTGGGCAGTGTCCTGGAGATGGCCCATCGTGGGAAGGAGGTCTGGCTGGATGGCAGGTCCGTGCCCCTGGGGACACAGGCAGCTGTGGGCACGTCCTCTAAGTCTTGGCCACTCAACAGCGCCCCCTCGATGCTGCTTTTCCTCTGACCTACTACCTTTGTAGGCACTGCACACACAGTCTAGAAGGGTGGCTTCCTGCTGGTCCTGCATTCCGTGGCTCTAGTCAAGCTGCCTGGGCCGGGCTCAACACAGGGACCCACTTTCTTTCACGACAACAACCCTGCTCCCCAGGGACCTCACACCCGCTCCCTCCCAGCTCCTTGTTTTTCACAGACCTGATTGGAATCTACATCCTGTTCCCGTCCAGGCGGCGCCAGGAGGTACGTCCATCACGGGGATGTCGGTCCTCAACCTCACCCGCTTCCGGGCCCTGGCAGTTCCCCCGCCCGCCCTTGTTTTACTCTTCTCCTTGTTCTCACTACTCTGGAGTATATTACGAATTTTAGGTATGGATCTTGGTGGTTGTCTACCTTGGTGACAGAATAAGGCTCCATGGCAGAGATTGTGTCTGTTTTGTTCAATGTTGTATCTGTAGCCCATAGTAAGCTTCCAATAAATGTTTATCGAGTAAATGAACAAAGCCTTCCTTATGTTCATTGACTGGCTACACGACATCAGACAATGCGGTTACAGAGGCGAATAAGATTCCTGCCCTGCCCTCAGGGGATCTATAATATGTAAGGCTCTTCCTAAACGTGTTCCAGATACAAGCTCCAAGTTCCACTCATCTGTTCTTAACAAAGGGCCAGCTTTGGTGCATTCCCACCTCAGGAGAAAGACTGCATGGCTAATCTGGAATTCGGGGGTGGGGTCACTAGAGACAGATGGCCTCTGATGGCCACAAGGGGACTTCCAGGAGACACAGGCTCTGGTCGAATCCAGCTTGCAGCGCCTTCTCCCCATTTGGCTCTCCACACTGCTCAGCTGCCACAGGCAACATCCGCAACTGTTATACAGGTGCCAGAGAAAGGGGACTTCTGCCCTTCAGATGCGCGCCCACCCTCTGCTTGGCTAACGGTTCTGGACTTCTTGTCCTATGGAGGAAGGCCTCTGCAGTTGGGCCTGAGCCAGGAAGCAGGGCTGTGCTGGTGTGCAGTGCTAGCTAGTGGCCACCAGGTGGAGACAAACCTCCATGAATGAGCTAAGAACCGGCGCTGACAGGCATCATTTCTTCAGCTCTCTGGCCTTCACATTTCAGGAGTCACTTGCTTTCCCTGTCCTGGCTGGCTCGCTGGGGCTTTACACGGATCCCCTCCATCGCCCTGTCTGACTGTCCACCCTGGGGCCTACTGCCCCCTCCAATGCCCTGTCTGACTCTCCACCCCAGAGCATTATTGCCCCCCTCCAATGCCCTGTCTGACTCTCCACCCCAGGGCATTATTGCCCCCCTCCAATGCCCTGTCTGACTCTCCACCCCAGGGCATTATTGCCCCCCTCCAATGCCCTGTCTGACTCTCCACCCCAGGGCATTATTGCCCCCCTCCAATGCCCTGTCTGACTCTCCACCCCAGGGCATTATTGTCCCCTCCAATGCCCTGTCTGACTCTCCACCCCAGGGCCTATTGCCCCCTCCAATGCTCTGTCTGACTCTCCACCCCAGGGCATTATTGCCCCCCTCCAATGCCCTGTCTGACTCTCCACCCCAGGACTTACTGCCCCCTCCAATGCCCTGTCTGACTCTCCACCCCAGGGCATTATTGCCCCCCTCCAATGCCCTGTCTGACTCTTCCCTGTACTTTCCCCCTTCTTTGAATCAGGGCCACTTCCTTCTTTTGCTTCAGGCCCCCTCCCTACAATAGGCCCAAATACAAAAGGCTTTAGGAAACAGATTTTTTTTTCTTTTAAAGGCTTTGAAGCAGCATCTTCCCAGCCCTGTCTACAACTGACACATTCAAGTGATCAAATCTGCTCACGGTTAGCCAGTTTGACAAAAACATCCAGCAAATTTTTCTCAATTCAGAAACTGCTTTGAAGATCTGTCTTATATTAATGATCACAAACTGCTCTGTAAATGACCTTTTTTGAGAATGAGGCTGATGAAAACCTTACAGCATATAAATAGGACCCAAAGTCATCATTCAAATCCTATTAAAATGAGTGCTGATGCAGACATGCTTCACAGTCTGAAGTGCGTGAACATCACTGAGAATCTCGCAGAGCTGGTGGGACACGGCCCCCCCCACCCCCTTCATAGGAGTGCCGTGAACCTTGCCTCCTTTTCCACACCATGGGAAGCTGTCTCATCTGTTGGGTTTAACAAAGGAGACACGAGAGGTGGCAAAGGGCCCCTGAAGGGTCGCCCGGGCTGGAGAAGACCAGCCACTTGACTCCTTCTCTCTCCCTTTGTACGACACACGCCGACCATCCTGCCTCAGAGCCCTCGATATTGTGGCTGCCTGTTATAGACTGGAAGGAACAGGAAGGACTGGACCTGCCCACTAGCATGGCTGGTCTCTGGAGGGACAGATTTTTCAGCATGAGCTGAGTGAGTGACTAGAATAAAACAGGAAGACAACATGATCCCTAAAAACCCAGACAGGTCCAGTGCAGTGATGGGCACCAGGCAGATACAAAGGTGGAGTGATGGTCTCTACAGATGGGGGTCCCGTGGGGGCATCTAAGAGCAGCCACACTGGGGGAGCCCGCCAGTACTCTAGCTGCAGGCTGGCTGCACGCGGTGGTGATGGGAACAGACCCTTCACAGAGAGACTGAGGTGGAATGCGGCCCACCTCAGGCACAGTTACCGCAATTGGGGTCAACAGCCCGGCTGCTGAGACAGCCCCAAACCAGAACTGGGGCGGGAGATCAAAGCTGAACTAGCAATAAGGGTGATGTGGTGTTGCCTCTCAGATGCTGCTTGGTCAGCTCTGGTCTTAGCGACATGCCTAATGTATGAGTGGGGATCACGTGGCCTCAGCTGTGGGCAAGGCAGGCTGCTGAGTAGGGAAGCGGGCAGGGCATGACACTCTGGGTCAAGAGCTTCACACAAGTCCTTGACCTGGAAATCCTAGACTGGAAACTAAGCTATTACAAGGAAGGAAGACCCTGAGCCCTTGTTTTGTTAAATCCTATCATTTGCAAATTAAAATTTTCTGGGAAAACTTCTCAGGCCTGTTTGCAATATTGGTGGTGGTGCCATTCAGAGTCTAAGAGAGAAGGCGCTAGAAGACAGTTGATGCTGACTTCACCGACACCTGTTCAGTAAGGAGCTGTGAGATTTAACGTAATGAAGGCTCAGCAGGTAATCATGACCCTCCTCTCACTCGGCGCCGGCCAATCTGGAAGAAGCACGTCAGGAGTTGGGTGAGCGGTGGGAAGTCAGTGCAGGCGGAGGGAGGGCCTGCGGTGAGAGGCTTCGCCCGGCCCGCTCTGACGGAGGGCGTCCTGGAGGGGACCTGGGGCTTGACAACACATACCCTGGAAATGACACTGAGCGTAGCCTGACTCAAGGAGCCCTCTAAGAGGTGTCTTTACACCTATTTCTAAGAAGTTTATCCTAAAACTGTTGTTAGTGGCCCTTCTTGCAGCCAAGGAAGACCTCATGCCCTCCTTGTTTTGGGCTTCCTCACAGGTTTCATTAAAGTCTCAAATGTGTTAATCCTCACCTCCCCTCTTGATTTTACTTTCTTGTGCCATTTATGAACATGCCTAAATGTGCATGGATGGAAAAAGAAAAGAAATGAAGTGCAGGGCCCTATCTAATTATACTGTGGGAGAAGTTTTTGGGAGAAGAGATGAGAAGATCCCTTTTGCATAGCACATTAAAAATAATTTATGGAGAACCTCTCCTTTCCGGCTAAGGAGGGCGGTCAGGAGAAGAGGATAAATCTTTACAAGAATAATGTTTTCAAACTCGAGTTTCTTGGCCTCAGATCCTTTGATGTATGAGTGGCATAGTAGGGAGGACACACAGTGAAATATACATGAGGTCTCCTGAGAAGAGATTAGCAGAGGGGAGAAATATTAGTGTTTACATCAAAACTCAATTGGAACACTCACTTCAAGATGATAGTTCGTTACACTGAATGCAATTTAGCCCCACAAGCATGTTTCCCTTCTGTCTCTAGGATGCTCCGCCCCCTGCCCCAGCTCACTCCCCCCCACTCTCTTCCTCCCCCATATCTAGACATAAGGAAGCAAAACACTCCACGGTGTGATTCGCTCTTCTGTGGCTTCCGGTCTTACAGACTGTAAAGGGAGGAAGAAGAGGAGGTAGAACCCACCGGACACTGTCAACAGTTCCCTAGCTTTTTGGAGACTTAATCAGACAATTTTAAACAGAGAGGAAATTAACACAGAGAGCACGATCTCCTTGCAGAAAATCAGCCAAAGAAACCAGCCCCAAGCAAGAGTATCTTCGTCCTCTCTTTCCTCAGTCTGTGCCCCTCTCATATACACCATTAGGGAATTCAACCACGGCACAAGATGGGTGGTGGCAAAACTGACCAACAGGGGAGGTCCCGCTTGGTAAAAGCAGCTGCTGTGGCCCCTGGAGGCAGTGGGCCCCACGGGCTAATGCAGACTTGGATACAGGCAGAGTTTGGCATGCCATCATCTCTGCAAGCAGGCAGCCCCCCAGTCAACAAGCTTTTACTGACCAACTGCTGTGTGCAGATTTCCTGGCCTCCACGTGGGACCTTGTAAAAGGTGTGCTTTTAAAATATTGTGAGGTCTTATCAGCATCCTTCATGTGTGAACTTGGTTTCTTGAATGGGGAGGCCCCCTCCCCAGCAGGATGCCTGTTTTTCTCACCTGGCAGTGCCCCTCAAGCTGCACCCTATGATGGCTGCAGGGGCCTTGGCACAGTGGAACTGGCAAAGCTGGGGCCTGGTGACTGCTGCCTCCCCTCCACTCCTGGCTCTCACCTAGCGTCTCCCTCCCTCCTTAGGGGGCACTTTGCCCTGAGCATGGAGCAGGCAGTTCTGAGCACGAGCCTGCCCACAGGGGCTAAGTGACACTTCAAGAATGGAGGAGAACTGCTGTTCTGCATGTGGCTACTGTGGTATGTCAGAACCTTTCGTCTTCAGACTCTGATGGTGTGGTGCCCAGTGATAATGAGGGAGAGATGACTCCCTTATGACAGGTTTATGGTCTCTTTCTTTACCCCAGTAGTGGGAATCCTTTCTTCTTTCTTAGGAGCTACGACACCTGAGTAGGAGAGAAGAAAAAAAGACAGGAGAGAAGGAGAGGAGAGGATATAAATGTAAGAAATGGAAGTGACCTCAAAAATCCTTTATCCTAATTCAATTTTTTTGAAATTTAGAATGTGAGACCCAGAGAGAAGAATGGCTTAACAGAGGTTTTATAGACAGTTGATGCAAATTTAGGACTCAAAATCATGTCTCTTGACCATGAATATCACCAGACATCTCATCAGAAAAGTCTGAATATTAGAAGCTGTAAAGACAATGGTGGCTGATAAAAGTTTTCCAAAATTCTAATTTTCATCTGAAAGCTCAAATTCGAGCATTGACAACAGATACTGGCAGTTGTTTTCCATG
This sequence comes from Ceratotherium simum simum, assembly GCF_057802395.1. Classification (NCBI taxonomy): domain Eukaryota; kingdom Metazoa; phylum Chordata; class Mammalia; order Perissodactyla; family Rhinocerotidae; genus Ceratotherium; species Ceratotherium simum. Next base: position 84,001,121 of record NC_141906.1, on the reverse strand, counting down.
AAGAGAGTGGCTTACTTCATTCACTTTTGAGAAAATGTCTGTCAAGTACCCGAGTCTAAATAACTGTAGATTGTCTGTCATTCTTTCAAGTCAGTATCACGCTCCTTGAAAACAGCAGCTGGTTCAGCTTGCAACGAACACACAAGTACGTCTCCTGGAGACGGCCGCAGCGCTTCCGTGTGCATCAGAGTGCTTTGCGTGAACTTCCCATTTCATCACACGGAAGATTAAAAACACTTGTTCTCAAGAGTTGAGATTTAATAAAATTATTTTTTTTTTTTACTTTTGAATGAAGTACGGGTTTAATGAAGGACATTCTCGAGTGCAACTGGCTTTGGGGTTTACTGTGAGCATGCAGTGGTGAAGAACACAATGGCAACTAGCACAATTTGCCGCCGATGCTTTGGTTTGTGCTAAGGCTCTGGCAGTTTTACCACTATTGCTTTTGCATCATCAGTGCAAATATCCGCACAATGAAAATGTAAATAATGTCTTTATACTACTATGAAAATAGTTCTGACCTTACAGACACCCTGGAAAGTCTTGGGGACCCTCAGTTATCTATGGATCATACTTTGAGAACCATTAAGTTAAAGAATCAGCTGATCCTCTGAGTACCAAGGCTCTGGTACCAGAAACTTTTTAGGTGTCTTTTAGCTGTAAGATAAGAGGTGTCAGGATGACAATACAAATTCCAGGAAGGTCTATAATATTGATCTATGATATTACTGCATTGATCTCTGAACGATACAACATAGAACCAATAGTTCCTACCATTGAGTCACTCCTTGGTCTGGAAATCCACAAAGTAGTTCTGGAGGAAAACTTGATTAGTTTCAATCACAAACAGTACCGGTCCTTGCAAAATGACCATGGGCCTGAAGCCTACAGCAAAGTTTCCCTGGCGCCTTCACCCCGGTTTAGCCATGGCCCTAGTGGAATAACCTAGGGCAGCAGGGCTGCACCCAGTTTGGAACCCACCTTGTTGGTATCTTTAAACACCCAGGTTTCCTACACTTCCTGAAGTGCATTGTTACTTCTGTATTTTTTTTTTAAACAGTTTTTTTTTCTTTTCTTTTTTCTTTTTTTGGTGAGGAAGATCAGTCCTGAGCTAACGTCTGTGCTAATCCTCCTCTTTTTGCTGAGGAAGACCAGCTCTGAGCTAACATCTATTGCCAATCCTCCTCCTTTTTTGTTCCCCAAAGCCCCAGTAGATAGTTGTATGTCATAGTTGAACATCCTTCTAGTTGCTGTATGTGGGACGCGGCCTCAGCAAGGCCAGAGAAGCGGTGCGTCGGTGCGTGCCTGGGATCCAAACCCGGGCTGCCAGTAGTGGAGCGCGCGCACTTAACCGCTAAGCTACAGGGCTGGCCTCTACTTCTGTATATTAAATGTAAAGACATCTTGTTGTTTTATTTTTATTTTTACCTTTAAAATATTTAGGTTATATGTAGACTCTCAGCAGTCGACTTAAACTTAGGCAAAAAGTAGACATGAGCGTTCTGCTGCCCCCTGTTGGGAGATGCTGAGAAGTGCAGAAGAGAAGCGCAAACCCAGGCTGCGAGAGTGTTGAGGTGCTGAGACAAGATAATGCCAGTGACCTCTGAGTCAGACCATCCCTTCAAGATGCTGCCAGGTGGGAGGGGGACTAACTTCTTTCTGCTGAAATAGAAGGTCCCTAGGAATTGGACTGTAAGATAGAAATTGAGGCAGGGAGAGATTCGGTAGCTTATTTCCTAGGGTTCTCCATTCTCGATGGAACATGTCTTTCCTATCTACTCTTCCTAGGAATCCTCATGTTTCAGTATATCAAATATGTCAGGATGCTCACCAACACCTCATGACTTTCTGCATCTTTGGTGCTCCTTGCTCAAGCTGTTCCTTCTATCTGGAATGCTCTACCTTTACCCCTTTCTTTCTGAGAAGCTTCTATTCGTCCTTTAAATCTCATACCATATGTTACTACCTACCTAAGATCTCTTTTCTTATGTCCTCATTCTACCTGACCAAGGCAGAATCAAGACCCTCCTCCTCTATGTTTTGATAACTTCAATACGCTACATTTACACATATTATAGTTACTTACCTACCTAGCTTTACCACTTAGCTTAAATTCTTTGAGATCATTCCCAAATGTAAATGAGCTTCAAGTCAGGTACTGGCCAGGTGTTGGGTATATATTGAGTAAAACAGACATGGTTCCAACACTCAACATATTCCCAGTCTAGTGAGGAAGACCGATAATAAACCAGTAAAAATAAAGTATGCTGTGATGTGCTATAAAGGAAATAGGCATATAGTGTTAGAGAAGGTAGGTTGCTGTAGTAGTTGTGTATATTACAAACATTTAGAACATTGTCATGTACATTGTAGGAGTTCAACACATTTTTGCTTAGTGAATGTACCCTTACTGTGCACGTGAAGACTTGAGAGGGCCCTGTAGAAAACTCAATGGATTTAATGGGAGAATGTGTAATGAAGGGACTATCACAGAGCTATGGGCAGGGGTCAGGAGCAAACATGTGATGGTGAAGTACTGGTGTGGCCTGTAGCTTTGAAAGAGGGACTATCCAGCAGGAGCTGGGCTATAGGTCCTCATCTTCTCCCTCCTCTCACATCCCGTCTCCTGCTGGGGCATTCCATTGGCCAAACCCAACCAGAGCTGAGGGTAAGGGAGCCTGGCTGATGGCGCCTATAGAGATGAGTCTCCAAGGGCAGAGAACAGGGCAGAGAGGGTGGAGAACAGAGGTGGAGAAACAGTATAACCAGAAGCAGATTAGCCAGCACATGTGATTATGTGAGTTTGCATCAAATCTAGCCTTTGGACTTGTGCAATTCTGAATCAAACTCCATAACAACCTATGTTCTACATTGTTCCTCCTGGTGATGGAGTTTATATAAGTGGTATTCCCTTAGGCTCTGGAGCCAAATACTTGCCATGAGATTGTGGCCACCTATGTACAGGATACAGAACCCTGGTCAAGTAAAATTAAAGACAGGATAAAAGAGTGAGAGAACCAATGTCTCTCCCTAGAGGAGTCGTCAATCTGTTTTATGAAGAAAACAATGTCCCAGAATGAGATTTCACACTTACTAAGCCATATATAACAATTAAAAATTAATATAAAATTATGTGAATACTGCACAAGCTAGAGGGCTTAACAGAGATTAGGCGTGATCAGAATCAGGTTGAATTAATCAGATAATAACATCTTAGATCTATGATAAAGTTTATTTAAACTGAGTTTAAAGAAATGTTGCCCAAACTGTAAGAACAGACATTTCCCCCAGACATTTAATATCTGGGGGGAATTCCTGAAACTACTAGTTAATTTCATTGTAGATTCATTCTTTAATGTGTCCTGGCTTGTTTCCATTTTCACAGAAAGAAACACTCTCTCTACTCTTGGAGATTTACTGAACCTGGGGAGAGATTTAGCATTGATCTGGCTTACCCTATTGATTTCCAATTCCCCAGAGACTCTAAACAGTATTGATTTAGATATTTATGCAGCTAATCATTCTGTATTCATGTTCACTATGCCTGCCTTTTTCCTATTAGGACATGGGGTAGTTTATGAAATTACAATCAATTTTATATCATTTGCTCGGGAATGACCACAGATGACTTTTTAGTAGATGCCAAATATAGCATGAAAATTATTTATAACTTATTCTCTGCTCCTCTCACTTCTCAACTTATTTTTTTCTCTTATCCATGATAGATGGGCTTATTGAGTAGTTTGAATCCCAAGTTTTTAAAAATTATGATTTCTTTTACAATAAAGGCAGCTTACCCAGGGGGTAAGTCACCACTTGGAAGTATGTTTCTCCACTCCAGGTTTCTAGAGTGGACTGAAAGGAGACAGTTGGACTCTCCAAGCTATTCTGAGTACAGAGAAGACTTAGATGTTCCCCCACTGCAGACTGATAGATCAGAACAGTCCTTGCCTGTTGCTTTTAAATACCTGTAAGCCTTTTGTCTATGCTCACATGATGGTGCATCCAACCAAGGCAGGCAGCCAACAAATAGGTGAAAATAAATAAATATGTCATCTGAAGAAAATAAGGCAGAATGTAGGAGAGAGAGTGAATGAGGATGGGAAGGAGACTTCTTTGGGTGGCATAGTCATACAAGTCCTCTCTGGGGAGGAGAAATTTGAGCAAAGAACTAAACGATGAGAAGCCAGCTATGAGAAGACCTGGGAAAAGAGTATTCCAGGCAGAAGAAATAGCAACAATGAAGGCTGGGAGCAGGACCAGTGGAGTGTGTGTGAGGACACCTGGAGCGTGTCGTGGGACTGGAACACAGCGAGGAAGCGCAGACAGGGAGCAGAAGTGTGCGAGCAGTGGTCAGAGCAGCACACAAATGCCACAAACACGGGGCCTCGTGGGGCATTTTTAAGAAGTTTGGATTCCATCACGGGCATACGGAAAACCACTGGCAGTTTTGAGATGGCAGAGGCGTGGTATGGTCTATCAAATGTGAGGCAAGGGGTCTGTAGGGCTGCGGCAGTGGCCCTGTGCTTGGACTCACGTGGAAAGGGTAGAGGAGGAGACAGAATCAGATTCAGAATAAATTTAAAGTCAGGGCCTGTGCCAGCTGATGGATTGGATGTGGTGACGAAGGAGAGAGGAACCTAAGATGCCATTTAGGGTTTTGGCACGAGAGAGTGGGAATAGTCATGCCATTCACCAAGATGGAGACCCCACGCAGAGGAGCAGATTTGGGGGTAGAGAAGGATGGTGAAATTAACAGGTCAGTTTTGTTCATATTCTGTTTATTTAAGAGCCTGTTAGACAGCTGAGTGACACTGTCATATGGATGGTTAGATGGAGGAATCGACCTCAGCGGGGAGTGTGGGACTAGACGCATGCATTTCGAAGACATTAATGGATAAATACTTTTCCTAGCTATGTACTAAATGAGAAGACTCGGGAGTGAGTGTAGACAGAGAGGATCAGAAGAAAGAGGAGGAGTCAGCAAAGACTGAGAGTGAGGGTGGAGAGAAAGGTAGAAGAAAAGCCGGGGTAGGGATTCCCTGAAGCTGAGGGCGGAGAACGCTTCCAGAGAAGGAATGTCCACTGTGATAAATGCCCCCGAAGGGCTGAGCCAATGAGAGAACTTGTAATCATTGTCTTCGGCAAGATGGAGTTCACAGGCGACCTTGACAATAGCAATTTCAACAGCATAATGAGAACAAAGCCTGATTGGAGGGGATGGAAATCAGGGGATAGAAAGTGAAAAGTGCAATACAGAGGGCATACAGGCTTTTTTAAGAAGAGTTTTACTGTGAAGGGGAGCAGGGAATGAGGCAGTCATTGGAAGGGAGGGTATGGAGCCAAAGGAAGGATTTTAATGTTCCTGATGGCGATTATGGTAATAACCATGATCGTCATAAGCATGATGACCACCATTATTGAGCGCTTCCCACGTGCCAGGCACTGTGCCAAGCATTGTCCACACATGATCTGATTGGATCTCTCTGCAAACCTATAAAGAAGGCTCCAATATTGTCATCAGTTTAAAGGTGTGAGAACAGAGGAACCAGGGTCCTAAATCCGGTAAGTGGTGCAACCAGGAGCCCAATCTCGGTGTGTCTGGCTCTAAATCAGTCTCTTAAACACAGCAGATTGATGTGTTCCCTTTAAAAGACAGGTTGAAAATGAGTGAAATTCTTAACTATACTTAGTCAAGACCTGTTTTGGTTGCAAGGTATAGAATTCCAACTCAAATTGGCTTAAGAAAAAAAATGCGGCATTTAATTCATATATCTCAAAAATCCAGAAGTAGCTCTGACTTCAAGTGTGATAGGATTCAGGGGCTCAAACAAGGTAATTAGGACGAGTTGCTCTATTTCTGTACCCCTGGGCTCTGCCTTCCTCTCTGCTGCCTTTATTCTCGAGCACATTTCCCCATGTGGTCTCTAGCAGCTCAGGGCTTCCAACAGTTTGGAAAATCCGGGGGTCTAGGTCGCAGGCAGGGGTGGCTCTTATTGCATGACTGGTGTCATCCGCTCATCTCTGAAACAATCGCTCTCTCAGGGGCGCGTGAGGATCTCTTGGACTAGGCTAGGCCGCACACCTGCTTCCAGAGCCACAAGGACTGATGTGGATGCAGAGGGTGCTCCACAGGGGAAATATCCGGGTGCTATTAACAAAAAAGGACACTGGACCCGAAGAGACAGCAGACGTCTACTAAACCGGGAATGCCTTCAGACGTTTGCTCTCTTACAGACAGCGTCAGGGCATGCTCCCTAGATTCTACAGGAATATAAGTTCTATGAGGACAGAGGCCTTTCTAGTCCTGTTCATCAAATATAGTTCCTAGCACAGCAAATGGCACGCCATAGGCTCAGGTTTAAAACATTTTTTTTGAATGAATGAATGACGTCAAGTGATTCTTCTATAACGCTGTTCTGTTTCACCTGATTTCTTTAATCTTAGGTGGAGAGCTCTTCATGTATTTGAAACTCATCACTAGTTTTCCTACCTGAAGTTCTCCTACTCTCTGAAACTCTCAGTTTATTTAGAAATAGTGTATTCAGTTAACGTCCTGCTCTTCAGAACAGTGTTTTTGATGTTATTTCATTCAAAGGGGAAACGGCCTTGGTGCAAAACCCCAGCTCTCTCAAGGACATCCCTGAGGGTAAGATCCTGAAGATTTAGCCAGACATGAAATCCCCACAAATTCGAATGAAGCTTTTCTTTGTCTAACTCCTCGAGGTTTACTTCCTCCCCGCTGACTCTGTATGTGAGGCAGAGCTCTGGGGACAGACAGGGAGAGGACAAAAAGCTGTTTGGTGTATTTACTTCTTTATTTACTGGAGTGCCTGTGGCAGACTATCCATGGAAAACTCTCCCGTGGGCAGAGAGGTGAGCACTGCACCATCCTGTAGATGACGGGAAATTTTGCATTGTGTGGAGCATCAACCTGAGGATGCTGAAGGGCCTTTAATTGTATAAAAAGAAATTTGACTTTGTGTAAATATTGTGGGGGAGGCTGATAATAAAACATCAAGAATGTCAGTCTTGTCCTACATGCACTTAGTGCCTTCTTTCTGAACAATCATTTGGAAACTTTTTTTTTCATATAGCAAAACCTTATGAGCCAGCCCTGAGGTCCTAGTGGTTAAACTTTGGCGCGCTCTGCTTCACTGGCCAGGGTTCAGTTCCTGGGCACCAAACCACACCACCTGTCTGTCAGTAGCCATGTTGTGGCAGCAGCTCACATAGAAGAACTTACAACTATATGCAACTATGTACTAGGGCTTTGGGGAGGGAAAAAAAACGAGGAAGATTGGCAACAGATTTTAGCTCAGGGTGAATCTTTCCCATCAACCCCCCCCCCCAAAACGTTATAGGGAGGTATATGGAAGAGAAGCATGGCACCGTAAGTATCCTGGATAAGAAGTGGCAATTTACCATCAAGGTAAAGAGGGCAGGCTCCAGAGCTGGACTGCCTGGGTTTGGACCCTAACTCCCCTTCTTTAGTTAGTGACTGTAGGCCAAACGCTAGTCATCTACGTCTCAGATCCCTTATTGTGAAATATGGATGATAAAATAGTGCTGTCTCCTAGAGGCTAGACATCAGGGGATGTAGTTAAAGCATTTAAAACAATGCTTGGCACATAGAAATCGATATATGTGGTTTGCTTTTATTATTATTATTTTGAATGGGAAAAAAGATGAGAAGGTAAGTCTGAGTATGCATGGAAGAAATTACGAGCACTGGTCCAAATATTCAGAGGAAATAAGCTGTGGAGTGTGTGTGTATGTGTGTGTGTGCACGTGTGTGCGTACGTGGGGAGGAGGAAAGCCTGGTTCTGAGACTGATCGCTTCTGGCTGTGTGCAAAATGTTTTAATATTCTAGGAACTGAGAGCACCTGTTGGGTGTCTGGCAAGTTTGAGAAGAGCAATTGCTTTCAAGTCAGAAATGGAATTAATGTCATGGAAAAAAACCAGAGGCTGATGTGAATAATTAAGCCTCTTAATGAGAGCGTTAATATTTACCCAATAGATTGATTTAGTGTTTCTCTTGCTGGGATTGTTGCACAAACTTACCTGAGCTGGACATCTGTCTTGATTGTTCAGGACAAACTGCACAGGCAAGTGGAAAAAAAGGCTGGTAGACCACCTACTTTCATGCTGAAAACCCTAAGAAGGTCAAAACGGAGCACTACACCCTGGAAATCAAGCAATGGTCCTGAGTGGTAAAGATTTCTAAGCAAGTCATCCCTGGGCTTCACCGTGCTCCGCTCTGTTACCTCTTCCATGAAGATGGGCTTAGTTGCTCAGCCCATTCCTCCAGCACATGATGTGCTAGAGGCTTGGGCCACCCAAGTTCACTGATGCCAACTTTTCTTTAAGTAGGAGAACACTCATGATGGCAGTAATGTCACCATTACAAGCAAACCACTGGACGAGCAGGCTAGGATGGGGTCTCGTCAGGGTTCAACCAGAGCAGCAGGACCAGGAGGAGATAGAGGTGTACAGAAATGGATTTTTGCCAGGAATGGCTTACCCGATGGTGGGCGCTGGCTAAGCAAGGCCAAAGTTCTTAGGGTAGCAGCCAGGAGAGGAAATCATGTGTAGGCTAGAACCCCAGTTGTGTGAGCTAAAGCTTGTTGGCGGCAATCAGGAAGGAAGGTCTAGGAGGAGGGGAGAGCAATCCTGGTCCAGGAGTGGAGTCTCCCTCAGGGAAGGCCTAGGCCTTCTTCTAAAGCCTTCAAACTGGTTAAGTCAGGCTTTTCATTAACTCAAAGTCGCTGATGAGGGGTTTCAATCATTTCTGCACAATTCCTCCACGGCAGCACCTAGATTAATACGAGACGGAGCAACTGGGTGATGTCTGTGGCTGCAAAACGGCCGCTGCCTCCACCATCCTCCCGTTCTCCTGAGACTCTCCCTTGAGGCCCAGTGAACTGCACATAGGCAAGATGAGAGCTCTGGGGGCTGGAGCTCAGCGTGTCCACCCTGACGCACCAAAAAGCCAACGCAGGCAGAGAGCCAAGGCCCGGGGGAAATCAGCTCCTTGGAGGACTTTGCCCTCATGTTGTGAGGAAGCAAATCGGGCTCTAAGACTGCTACATTTATCTCAGTTTACACAGCATTGTTGATATCAACACCTCACTTTCACCTGCCAGCTCACGGATTCTAAGTACATCCGCAATCCACTTCCGTCTCATTTTGTTTTCCACTGAGCTTTATACAACCCTTTCAAATAGCTGCTGTGGCCGTTATTCTCTCTCGTTTTACAGGCAAGGACGCGGGGGCCAAGGAATGTAAGTGGCTTGCTGAAGGTCCCGCAGTCAGTGTGTGGTCAGCCAGACCAGTCCAGATCTTCTGACTCCAAGTCTGGGGCTCGCGCCTCATCCTGAGACTGCCCAGGACGAGACACGGCTTGCTCAGTGTCTCAGTACCGTCTCCCCAGCAGTTCTTTCAGTTACTGCCGAGTCTTCAAAGCAATAGGAGATGATGTGAGGCAGTTGTGTCCAAATTATGGCTAAGGGCTATCCTCGCCTATGGATAAGTTCTACTCTATGTAACTGATGGTCTTGGAAATTTGGAAATCACACAGAATCCAATGTTATCCTCACAGGAAGCTCCCTATTCAAAGGAAAGCCACTAGGTTGTCAGCCCCAAGAGGGCAGCAATTTTTATCTGCATTGTTCGTGGACACACTGGGTATATCTGTCACGATCAGAGAAATTCTGTCACATAGTAGGCTTTCAATAAATATTTTGTATAAAGATTAATGTTTAATGAAGCTATGAATCTTGAATCAAGGGGGAACACTCATCTGTTATTGAGTTTTTGTGAAGTAAGTTCATCTAGACTTTTAAACATACTTGGGTCTATTAACAGTACAGTTTACTTGCCACTTCATGGTCAAACTGCACAAAATACACGTGGGGCATCCTAGGAAACATGTTCTAAACATCTTCAAAGAGCCAGGGCCTAGGGTGATCCAGGAGAAGACGGAGTTGCCCACCTGAATCTTGAAAGACAGTGTCCCTCCGGGGCATAACAACAAAGCCTCTCTCAGTATCAGCTGTAGCTCCTCGTACTGCGTAGTTCTTTGTTCTGGGCTATCTTGTTGGTAGGAAACATGACCCATAAGAAAATTTTTTTTTCGGAATGAGTAAATGCCATCACAAAGGGGGACTTTCGTTTCTTCTGAAAACAACACAAAGTCACGAGCTTAATTACCCTGCACTAAGCGGAGCCCTGCTCTTCCTCCAGTGGGCACCTTCTGTTCAGAGTGCAGTTTCCGGCTCTAAGTGGCAAGTGTCGGCTGCTTTCTTTCTGGGATTTTAGAAACCTCTCACAAGCGGTAGATAGTACTTGTGATGGCCAGTAGATCTAGTGGTTCATAAGAGCTGCTCTGCCATCACCGTGCTTGCTTTTGGAACTTAATTTCACCATTTATTAGTTGATGCAGTTAGTACGCTTGTCGGTGTCTCCGTTTCTCCTCTGATAAAATGGGAACCGTAAGAGTATTTGCCTTGTAGCGTGGTTGTGAGGATTAGAATGAGTTAACTATCTAAAGCACCTAGAACAGTGCCTGGCCTGGAATTAGTATTAGCATTAGTATAGTAATTGATTTCCCGCATTGAATTACCAGGACATTACATTTAGGGAGGAGGTGAGTCTTAACCTCTTTCAGAAGCCTGGAACCTCAAGCCCTGTGCGGGGTGTGGGGTGTGGGGAGGCAGTGACTCTGTGGCCTTGGTCCACCAAGAGTGTTCGGGTTTCTGAACAAGGACAAATGGGCAGGAAACCCCTCCCCCCCACAGCCCCTGGCTGTAGCGTGTCACAACGTGGAAACTGAGCATGTCTGATCCTCAGAGGAAGCCTGGCTAATATCTCCCAGGGGATTCTTCACATTCAGAATTCAGACAAATTGCTGCTTTTTAATTAACACAGCCCCAACAACTCTGTTATCTGTCTTCTCAAGAATCTATTTTCTCTCTAATCCCTTCTTGTTTTCCCACCCTGTCTGCTTCTGAGCTGTAATCTTTCGAGGTGCTCCCTGAGGAGTGGGTGCACAAAGGAAGGAGCAGAGTGAGGGGCAGTGAAATTCAGCCCAGTGATGGATGGCCTGTGAGCACGGGCAGCAGTCACCGACCGTCTGCTGGCAGCTGCAGGAGACCCTGAGTGAGGCACCCGGGCAGCAGTGTCATCCACAAACTGGGTGTTGTTAAGGATCTGGCAGAATTCCCTTGACAGAAACAAGTGGAGGAAGCATTCAGGGATGTCTCCCAAACAACCCATTAATCTAAGTTTAATAGGACAGTTATTGAATAATAAATAACAACCAAATCAAGGAAACATATTTATCAAGGACTTACGCCCGGATAATGCAATTGTGGCTACACCAGTTGAGAAGCCATGGTGTTAATAGCAGCATCTCTGTAGAAAGACCCCCCAGGGATTGTGAGAATAAACTCAGAAGAACACTCAAGGCTCTGTCTTGTCCTGTCAATCCTCAGGGTTCCCCTGAAAGAGGCACGTTTTGTTCAGGCTGAAGCAGCCCCTTTTGCTGAGAAGGTGGACACCCATCTTCACACGGGGCAAGTGAAGCTGTGATCAGGTTTTGTTTTCCTGAGCATCCTCCGTGAGGCCTGTGTGATGGAAATGTAACATATGATCACCTTGTCTCAATCACCATTGCAGATCTGACCTACAACTCTGAAGCATTCTCAGTTTCTAGAAAACAGCTTCTTTCCAGCTCCATTCCCAGCGGGGCACTTCAAAATGGCTTTTGAAAAAAAAATTCTGAAGTTAAAAATATTCCCTTCCACTTGCCTACTCCTAACTTATTAGAACAATGCCTAAGGCAGCAGGGGTGTCATTGGCAGTTCCATTTGTGATGGGTCTGGAAGAGTTGATATGTTTATGAATATTTACATCTCCAAGAGGAGACTGCTGTTAAATAGAATTTTTTTTAATTCTGTAAGTCTTCTCTCACGACATTAAAATGCTGTGGGCCGTAGGCAGGCAGAGGAAGGAATGCAGAGAAAAAGGAAGAATGGACCACCGTGCAGGCACCCCACAGCCTGCACTGCACAGAGCCCTAAATGCCAATGGATACGAGAGAGAAGAATGTGGGCGAGGTATTAGCCAGTAGACCCCTGGAGTTTTGTTGTGTTCCCTCAGCTCTCTTCGTCTGACCAGTGGGATGCTTTCTGATGTTAGAGAAACAGTTCCCGGCGTTGAAATCTATTAGCAGAGGACAGGAGGAGGGAGGCCATGACTCATTCATGCAAGAGCAGGGCGTAAGAGGCAGGAAGGCAGCCATTCGAGTCTGGGGTGGAAAGGGTATTAGAATATGATGTTCTTTAGTCGACTAGCTACCTTGAAATTTAATGATCAGTCATTTTCAGACTACGTCATTTTCAGAACTACTGCTTCTTACTTGTGTCTACATGTACACTGTCTCCTACCAAGGAACTCAAACATTTACACTTACGGAAAATTTTCAGGCGTATTGACTTGGCATGAAGTAGGAATGATGATCTCCTCTCAGTTTTCCCAGAGAATCTAAGTAAGTCACTTGCGAGCACACAGCAAGTCGAGAACCAGAGGGTGTACTGATCTGCACAGTCGTCCTCAGGCGAGCCCTCAGGCTGGTGTCTCCGCTGTGTGACAAGTACAAAAACCTTGGCTCTCAGTATCGTGTCCTGCAGGAGAGCAGAGATGGGGCTGGCTTCCTTTACGTAAACCCCCTTTCAGGAGAGCATCTTGATGCCTCGCGCTGCACGTTAGAGGAGTAACTCTCACTGCCTGTCAGGAATTTGGCTCACCTCCTGCTTGGCCACAGGGGTCATCTGAAGCAGGTGACTATTGAGCCACTGCTGAGCCCTAATTTGCAAGTTACTTTGCAAAGAATCCTTCCCCTTGGCAGGCTGTCTCACCATTATGAAGCTGTCTATCAGTAGGCAGTCTTGTGCACATCTCTCAGCTAATTTAGAAAAGCCCAGAGTAAATGTCTCTAGCATTCTAGAGGACACAGACATCACTGGGTGTACCTTGTTCCAAGAGTGTGGTGCCTGATTATGGGTGAGGCTGCTGATTGGGAGAGGGAAGAACTGACAGAGAACAACCCCCAAGGGTCGATCTCTAGGAGGGGGTCTTTGTGGGGCCGTGGCCGAGCAGTGGCACCCTGATTCCTTATCACCCACCATCGATTTTAGAGAGACTGAATTCCTCGCTTCTACCTCCACAGTGACCTTGCTGCTTCACTGGGCAGCTGCCCCTCCGTCTCAGGGATCCAGTCCAACAGCCACCGTATTTTAGGAAGGAATAAGATGAAGCCACCTGTGCCTGTCCCTCTGAGCTAGGTGGGTCGTTTGTTCATTCAACAAACACTGGTGCCTACTGGAATGCAAGACCACAGAAGCATGGAAGGCCCTGTGAATCTGCTTCTCTGACGTGGGAAGAGCCAACCACTGAGTATAGGAGACGAAGTGCACACGTGGGACGCGAAGAGAAATGAATCAGAAACCAGCCTGTCCGCAGGCACAGGCTAAAGGAGCACACAACTGATGACATCGTTTCTTGAAGCAGCCCAGTCTGCTGGACGAATGAGAGGGCATGTGCGAGGGGCAGGTGCCAGATCTCCCCAGCTTCCTGGACTGGAAGTTTGAACCAGCCCTTGAGCAGTAGCCAACTTCTTCCTTGAAGACAATTTATGTGGATTCTTAAAATTTTGATTATTCTTTTGTTTACAACAACAGGCCTGGAAGCACTGAAAGTGGAGAGATTTCTTTTCAGATCATCTTCTGAGATTCGGGGCTGGTCTTCAATTGCCACATTTTGAAGTGAGAGAGTTATTTCTAAGGCCCTTCTTTCACGACTGCTTTGTGATTTTGTGACTATTCCATTCCTTTGAACTTTGAAGTTTCATTCCATACTCCCCTGGTATAAAATGGACTTGAGGAGCGCAGGCTCCAGTTCAGCCTACCAGGGTTCAAAGCGTGGCTCTGCCAATTGCTAGCTGTGTGATTTTGTGCAAGTTACTAAATCTCTCTGTGCCCCAGTTTTCCACCTATAAAATAAGGATGACAATAGTACCTATCTCCTAGAATTGAGTGTGGATATAAGATGCTTGGCAGAGAGTAAATGCTCAATAAATACGACTTGTTATGAACCTCTAGCTGCTCAGTCTCAGTCCCCTCTGTGGGCTCCTCCGATGAGCTTCTGATTACCCGTGTGACTCAGTCCTCTGAACTGAGCTTGTCTGTTTCCCCTCCGTCCCATTCTAAACTCACTGCCCGGTGATCTTATCTACTCCCACATCTTCAGTTTGCTCCCAGTGCTAAAGAGTCCCAAAACTTGACCTTCGGTCAGTGGTGTGCTGGGGTGGGTCCATGAGACCCAACCGTGCCATCCTCTCCTGATGCTGAGCTCAACGACATCACGTTGGTGGCTTGAAATTGGCCATGGTGGGAGAGTATGCACCACAGAAGTGGGCCGGCACTGAGAACCAGAGCTTTTGTGCTTCTTTCAGAGTCAGGCGCTGAAGATTTACTGGCACACCTTTCCCCCAGCCTGCATCTCTGGAGGTCCACGCCCATGTATCCAGCTGCCCAAAGGACATATGCTCCAGCTGCTCTGTGCGTATTTTGAGCTCAATATCATTAGTCCTGATTTATTTTTTTCTTTATCTGTTCCTCCTTTGATCCCTTTCTTAGAAAATAGCATCCAGTTGCTCATATGGAGACCTGGGAGTCATCCATGGCTATTCCTTCTCCCTGAACTCCCACATCCCATTAGTCAAAAATCCTATTGATTCTGCCATTATATATATTTCTCCTTCTTCTCTCCCTCCACTGCCCCTACCCTAGTTCAAGACACCATCGTTTATTTCCAGACTGACATTATCAATCTCCAAAAGTTCTCCCTGCCTCCCAGCTAACCTCCCTCTAATCAATGCTACACTCTGCAGCTAGTGCAATGTTTTAAAAACCACACATCAAAGCATGTCATTCCTTGCTTATCACTCCTTCCCCAGTGATTCCTCAAGTATTTGTTAGAAGTAAATAGTTTTTTACAAACTCTGTCATAGCTCATAAAGCATTGCATGATCTGTCCATTGCTTATCTCGTGTCCTATTGTCTTTCTGCACATGTTTTTTGCTTCCACACATAATTCTTACCCATTCTCTTCAGCTCCCACTTCAAACACGAGGATGCTTACAGGTGTGTACCCACACATCCACCTCCACACCCACTTGTACACACTCGTGTGCACACACACACACACACGCCCTTCACCTGGTCTGCTTCTACTGATCTTTCTGGCTCAGCTTAGACCTGCTTTCTGGTGGAAGGCTTTCCTCTCAATGTGATAGCAGAAGTCTTGGACTTCTCCATCACAGCTTGTAACCCCCTACTGCAATGTCTGGTCATACGTCTGCATTTCCCACGGGAGTGCAAGCTTGATGAGAACAGTCCTTGTTGAGCCCCACCCAGCACAGTGCCTGGCATCTGGAAGGTGACCAGTAAGTGTTTATTTAGTAATTGAATTCATGAATGAAGACATCAACAGATGAATTCACTCTTAGATATACACCATTTCATTGGAAGTGTTACTGGGCTGCAATTATTTGAGATCTATCTGCCATGAACAATTTGTCTGGATTTCTCCCATTGTTTTTCCACCCCTTTTCTTCTCTATCCCTTTCATAATGCATAATACAAACAACCACACAACCACTCACAACTGGGAGCATAAGTGGATGGACAAGAATGCATGAAAAAAAAAGGCTCTGCATGGGCAAAGACTGATTCTGTTTGTCAGAATGTGTGTTGTCAAATCCACACACACCAACGCTGTGGACTGGAGCACAGATCTTCCTAAAGCAATATCACGGCGAAGCCGGAAATCTATTTTCCTGGGTGTGCACAGCTGCCACCTAACACTTTGGGGAACGGCAGGGGGCTCATGAAGAAGGCAGAAAGGGAAGGCTGGTTAATTCAGGAGCTGAGGGGCAGAGAGTCCTGGTGAGACGGAGGCCCTTGGCCAGCCCTGCTTCCTCAAAGAAGGAGGTAATGAGAAGAGTGACTCCTTAAGGATGGTTGGTGGGGGTTCATATGTGTGCTCTCACGATCAGTTCCAGGGGAAATTTAGGCAGGTTTCAAGTCAAAATAGGATTTTTCTCACAGCCGGAAGAGAAAGCAGCACCTGGCCCCTCAATCCCAGCAGGGGTCTCTCCACCTCTCGCAGCCTCCTGGCAATGAAGGTTCTCACCTCACAGGAGAGTCGATGACGTGGAAGATGAAAGGGAAGCCGTTTGGGGTTTGTCTGAGCCGTCTTGGCTGTGCAGGGGCCTGAGCTGGTTTGTGACGGGCAGGTCAGGAGAGGTGGCCTAGGAAATGAGGCCACGTCCCCACAGAGCACAGGCAGGCTGTCCGCGCGCGTTTGCAGAAAGCCTTTTCTGTGTGGAACCACACTTGGGAGGCACTTTCTTTTCTCTCTGAATCTCATCCCTGATTTTCTCCCTTGATAATTAAATTACGGTAACAGGTTGACACCAAAAATAGAGGGGACAGCTGGAATGTCTTCAAAATTAAATTCATCCTGTGACAGAAATATGATTTGGCTACACTGAGGCTTTCTGCTTCAGCAAGTAGCTAAGGGTTTCGGTGTTCACCTCGCAGTTAAAGGTGCCCTCTGATCCGTTTGGAAAGGGGCCAAGGTCTCATCATTCGGTTCCCATGAAGAATTGAACAGCAGAGCCAGCCTGGGCAAAATGCAAAAGGAACAGGGAACAGTTACACTAAAGAGACAGCTCACTGATGGTCTTGTTTGAGCTTCGTGAAGCCAGTGTGGGGGCACCATTTGGGAAGAGGGCCCCTCCATCTAGAGAATTTGAGCAGTTGTGTGGTGGACATAACAGCAGGTTTCTGGGGTGGCACACCAGCACTTGGATTCACTAATTGTGTGACTTTGCTCCCTCTTGGGAGCTCCACTGCCCCACCTGTAAAGTAACGAACATGATACACCTACTTAGCAGAATTGTTGAAAAGACTGAGAACACATCTGTCCAAGGGTTTGTGGATCGTTCAGTGCTGGGCACACGAGGGCAGCATATTTATTTACTTTTTCTCTCCTTTGTACACATGAGGCCATTCCTATCCATTAGGCTCCCAGGGCCCTTTCTAATTAATCCTGGAAAAGGTTACTTTGCTTGGAAGGGGAGCAGGGAAGGGGTGAGATGGATGGCTGAGTTGGTGTGGCCCTTGGTATTCTTTGAGCTTCACAGCCAAGCCATGCCCCAGGAGCCTGCCTTCATTAAACAGGAGCTGGGGCCTCTCTACCTTCCCTTGTCACATGTGAATGTGGACCTAATGGTGGTGATTAGTCAGTGTCCAGCGAGGGAATAAGTGGGCCCCCACTGCCCCTCACTTCTGTACAACGTGCTGAGTGAGGCATTCCATGAAAGGATGGAAAGGTCATTAGCCAATGGGACTGGATATTGATTCAAGGAGCAAGGTCCCAGATTTGGAGGCAAGTCCCAGTTCCTTCCGTGGAATACAAGCACTTGCTCCTTCTTGGAGGGCTCTGAGCACCCAGAGCTGCCCTTTGTGGTTGAAGGGGACCAAAGAGAACCTTTTTACCAAACCCATATCAGCCTGATTATATAGAATAGCATTATAAATGCCTGGAATTCAAGGATGTTTTGTCTTTTTAATATACACTTCCATCTCCTTCCATTCTTAATTCATATAGCTATACTCCCAGGACATGCCGTCCCTCTGTGCTGGTAGAAGAGTGTGTCGATCGAGCAATCTGAGGAGTGCAGTATGTTTCCTTTGAATAACGCTAAAATGTCACCCTCGAGTTGAGAGCAGAGGGTGCATGTGCCTCATTTGCTGGAAGAGGGCAGGCTAGATACTTGAAGACACGAGACACCACATCCTTCTCCCTTCCTATCAATTGTCCCTCCCCTCCTTCTTGACAGAATGGTTTAAAGGCGATTGACAGGAGCAGAAAGAGACCACAGAGTGTAGGCGAAGTGGGTGGAGTCCTTGGAGGTGGCAGCAGTCGCAGAGGAAAGAGAAGTGAACACATCAAGAGACAGATCCAACCATAAGGCTTCACTGCTATCTGATCATTGCTTCAGTCAATAGTAATAACATGAGGCCGTCACCCAAGGATTATTGATATATTGAACACTCAACCTCGTGCCAGAAACGTATGTCAAGGGCTTTATATGTGTGATCTAATTTTATCCTCACAACTGCCCAAAGAAGTGGGTGTTATTGTTATTTCTCATCACGCAGATTTAAAACACAACACACACACACACGAATAAGCAACTGAAGTGTACAAAGTCCAAGTAACTTTCTCCTGGTCACCAGCTAAAAACTGCTTGGGGTTTAAGTAAGGGCTGGGCCCTGAACTCTAACCATCTCAGTAGTTGATCCTTTGATCTAGCTTTTTTCCAGCTAAATTGCAGTATTTCTCAGCCTTCTAAGCCCCCACAAAAATTTCTGATTCCCTCCCTGCTGGTCTCTACCTGGTAAGAAGATATTCTGTCTGGTTGTACGTCTGCTCTGTGTGTTTTGAAATCTACAGGCGTTGTGTTTTAGTTGCGCAGATCACTCCCCAGAGCCTTTGATAAGCCTCCCTTTACTTCACCCCTCTCTTTCCCCGACCCTGGTGGTATTTATTCACGTGTTAATATGAGAGCACCTACTGAGTTCCTAGAGTCCCTATAGGGAGAGATAATCAGGAGGAGAAGTGATGCTCTGGATGACTTTCTGCCCCTCAAGCAACCAGGGGCCTCCTTTCCTGCAGCGGGTCCCTGCTCCTCATGGGAGCAGGCCTGCACGCCGTGCCACCACTTATATGCAGGTGGATGCCACTCGTCTCTCCATATTCACTCCAAAGCCAACTCCTCTGGAAAGTCTTTTCTAGACACCCCATTCCTCCTCCCCACCCACACATAGACGTCAAAATAGAGGGTTCCTACAGGGAAGTAGTAGAAAATCAATTTGGAAGGACAGATGGGACCAGAGGGAAGAGGGTCTCAACTGATAGACAGAAGAGTTTGGTCTTAAAAGAATAGGCAATAGCAAAACCTTGAGGGTATTTGAAGAAGAGAGCAGTGTTTTAGGCTGCAGATCATGGGACAGGCTGGATGAATACCAGCAATGAGTTTAGGAAGAACCAGACCAGATCAGGGGGGTGTGGTGTGAGAAGGAGGTGATGTGAGGCCTCCTCAGAGAGGAGAATATTCTTACTCGGGGGGGTCAAATAGCACGGTTAAGAAAAGCAGTGAAACCCAACACGTTTTTATCCACCAGTCAGGATTAAGGTGTTGACTTGAGGACACCAATAATTCGGAGGCGTTTCATCTGGCCAGTTGAGGCGGTGAGGAAAGGGCAGCTCTTCCCTGCCCTGCTCTTCCCACCCCTCACGTGACGTGACGTGAATCACGAGGCCTCCTTTCTGTCTGTGCCATCCGCACTCTGACTGGTAATTCAGATTCATCCATCCAGATTGCCAGGAAGGATGAGGTGACTTATGCACTGGGCTTCAAGGGCGAACCATCCCCGGCTCCGGCACGTGAGGCGCTCCCTGGAGAGCCCAGCCCGGATGCTCTGCGCTCGGCCGTGCACCCACCTCCTCGTGGTCACGCCCTGTCCTGCCCAGGCGGTTTGGTCCCACCTTTCAGATGACTCTGGGTGAGAGGACAGTGAGCTTAAATGTCTCTCCTTCATGTTCAGAATCCACCTGACCTGAATGCCTCTGATAAGTGCTGGCGGGCTTTGGAAGGCATGAGGAGGAGCGTCTGAGGGAAAGTTCAGTGAACATAAAGACTACTCCCCGACTCCATATGCCCCTCCCAAGACCTGCGGAAGTTGCCTTGAAGGCAGTGGTCCCAAGGGCAGGAGGCTGGCACCTGCCAGTGCACCTACGGGCCAGGGCAGATGTCGCTTTACCTCTGTACTCACCTGCTCAGGAACGAGGATGCTAACGTGAGGATGCGGTCAGAAGAAAGTCTCCTCTCTTCTCCTTCCCACCCACCTCCCCTCTAATCCTCTGCCTATGGAATTCGCTCTGAAGGCACTGAAAAGGCCTTGGAGTTCTGAAATTTCTAAACACATGGATGAGAAAACAAGCCCCAGCCATCAGGAAAAGAGGGCACCGGCCATTTGCCACTTTCCTGATAAGTGCTTTGAAAGGAAAAGGACAGGTGTGGGTCCTGCTGATTCCCAAAACTGTCACAGATGAGAAGCAGCATGAAACGGCAGGATAGCTTTGTAGATCTCAGTCTGGCACCCTTGCCAAGATCACAGACACTTGGGGGAGGAGCTGTTTCAACCAAAAACAGCAGCGGTTTTTTTGGCAACTTACAGGCAACAGTGAGTCAGAATCATAAGAAGGGGGCCAACACTGACTATTACAACCAGTTTTTGTTTTTTCATAAAACCTGGCCTGCACTGACTTCTTCAGACAGCAGAGGGTGGTGGGATCCTCTCCCAGCTGTCACTTGCTAGCTGTGTGACCTTGAGAATCGTGCTTCACCTCTCTGGGCGGCACTAGCTTCATCCATAATGAGGGGTGATAATAATACCTCCCACACAGAGCTTTTTGAGAAAGTTGAGTTAGACATCATGCGATACCTTTGGCCTAGTGCCTGGCAATATAGAATAGCTCAGTTTTAGTTGCCATTATCTAGAAAAAATATTTTAAAAAGGTAAAATTGTATATGTTGATAACCATGGTTACTGATAATAACCCATGTTGGCTAAATAACAACCTCAAAGCAGGGAAGTCATTAATTTTCTCACATTTTATAACTAAAGAAGCTAAAGCCCAAAGATGTTCTACTGGACAGGGAACGGAGGGGCGAGGGAGGGCCGGGAGACAGGGGTGCTGCCTAGGCTGTAACCAACCTCTGGGGGTGCTATGGCAGGGAAACTGATTCCGACCCAAGGTCTGTCCCAGGGCACAGGGCTGGGCATGTGAAGAAACACAGCTAGTGCTCAGTCTCCTGTCTCTCCACCCAGAACTCTTCCCTCTCTCTCTGCTCCTTCGCAACCATCAGAGGTGAGAGGGAGAGGCGGCTACCGCCCTTCTGCACAGACATGGGCCAATAGTTAAAGGGTCTGTAAAACCCTTCTGGGGAACATGAAATGCAATATGGAGAAAGACTTTGCATCCTCATCCTTGTAGACTGCATTCATCTGGTGCTGAAGGGGACCAGCACCCCACAGTCTAGGGGGACCTATGCTCGAGGATTTGCCTCCGAGCAGCTAGAATGGGCAAGAGCATGATAGTCTCACCTGCTAAGATTCAAGGTTATCTTAATTTACACAAATTCCAACCACTTCAAAGTCTTGGCCCTTTTTCTCTCCACTGAGAACTCTAGGCAGCATAGCAGAGGGCATAGCGCGGGCTTGCTTTTCTTTGAAGGTCAGCGCTAATTGCAAGGTGACAGTGAGACCTTGGCAACACGGGAGGGTGATGAGTCAAAGACAGCCGAGTTCCCTTTTTCTTCAGCAGGATCTGGATTTCTTAGCCAGCAGCTGTGGGTGCCTAAAATTGACATTTGAGCTAAGTATAAACTTCTCTAGCTCTCTAAAAAGGTGGCAAAATGAGCCATATATAGGAGCTTGCACTTTCCACTCCAGCCTAGCTCCAGATAAAATAGAGTCCAACCAGGTTAGAAGAGAATCTAAAATTTAGAAGCAACATGAGAGGTCATTCAGACCTACCTCCCACCCAATGCAAGAATTCCCTTTGCAAGACCCTGCAGATGGTCCTGCAGCCACAACTTCAACACTTCCAACAACAGAGAGCTTAGTACCTGGCAAAATAGAGAAATCCAATTTTGAACAGTTTTTTTTTTTTTTTTTTGCTTAAATTGAATCTCCTCTTTGCTTTCCTATAAATCTTACCTGTTGGGGTTGCTTCCCGGAACAGAGTCTTCATTCTCATGGTGGTGTTCTGAGTTATTTTGAAGTTAGCTCTGTTGACCCAAATAAGTCTTGTATTTTTACTTTTGTTCATTTCCCATTTATTTAGCCATTCTTTACGATTTTCAGCCTTCACTGTCCTCAATGCCCTCTTCTAGGGTATGAAACCTTCCACTGGGGCCATGCAGAGGGCTCAGGTATAAAGCCCTTTGTCATCTAAGGCAGTGTGGCTGAGGAGAAACCTCAGAGTGGGACAGGAGAACCAAAGCTTTGTCCGCAAAGATCATGATCAGAGCATGTGCACGTGGAGGAAGCAAGCACAGAGATGGGAGAGAGAAAGTGCAGCGAGTGGACGGAGAGGGAAAGCAGAGCAGGTGCAGGATGACTGAAAGATCTGGGTTTATTCTCAGGCTGACAAACTAGGCCCCCCTCTCTGCATAGACTTAAGCTGCTGGTTCTTTATCTAAATACACGACGTTATCCTGAATCAATTTCACTAAATTAATCTTGGACCATTTTTCCCAGAGATCAAGATCTTTTTGAATCCTGATTTTGTTTCCCTGGATGTTAACTACTTTTCTCGGCTTGGTAGAATCTATAGGAGACATTAGGATGAATTCTATATCTTTTCTAAGCTCAATTGCTTAAATTAAATATCCAATGAGACAAAACCACGCACAGAACTCTGAAGCACATTCCTGTGTTTGGCATGCATTAGACATGCTGAAATATACTCGTTGTAATGTTTGATGAGTGCATGTGAGTTAAGGAGAAGATAACAATGTAAAAGAAATGTCAGATCATCTAATTACAGCATGTGGGCACGTAAACAAACGTGAACAATAAAATTTAACATTTCTCTCACTAGACCATGGAGAACATTTTATTGATCTTTGCAATCTTGGCCTCTAAGCAGTGCCTGGCATGTAACAAGAATTTACTCCATGTCTATATTTCTCAAGTGAACACATACACTTGCACATCATTCTGGGAGAGAATAAGAACTTGGAAGTTCTCAAATGTATTTTGCTGTGTTTAGGCAGGAACACTGCAAAGCAGCTCTAATTCATTGTCCTCCACCTGCCCTGGTGATGCGCCTGTCCTTTTTCCTGCTCTCGCCTTGTGAATAGATTTGAAATTTTTAGTTTATTAAGGTCGCAACTGCCTTGAGAAAATCTGTTCTTTATGGTAGATGAATTAGTGTGTTCAGGCGGCCGTAACCAAATGCCACATACCTGGTGGCTTAAACAACAGAAATTTATTGTCTCACACCTCTGGAGGCTAGAAGTCCAAGACTAAGGCGACGGGAACTTTGGTTTCTCCTGAGGCCTCTCTCCTTGGCTTGCAGATGGCCATCTTCTTGCTGTGTCCTCACAGGACCTTTATTTGTCTGTGCATCCCTGGTGTCTGTCCACGTGTCCTAATGACCTCTTCTTATGAAGACATCAGTCAGATTTGGTTAGGACCCACCCTAACAGATTAATTTTAATATAATCATCTCTTTAAAGACCTTGTCTCCAAATACAATCACATTCGGAGATAGGGATTGGGACTTCAACATATGAATTTTGAGTGGATGCAGCACAGTCCATAATGGTAGGGCACAGAAGAGACACAGCACGCATGGGCTGAGAGAGTGGACATGGCGCTAAGTCTGCGAAGGAGCAATAGCATGGGACTAGCTAAATGGAGTCTGGACCTGTTCCGGACCACTTCCTGACTCCTTACCACCGGCCTTTTTTGTATGAGGAGGCCCTGGTATCCATTTTCCTCTTGTCAGCCTGAGCTGGGAAGTGCTGCTGTGCCTGAAGGTCACACTTCATTTTTTTCTGTAGTCTTGATCCAAGGATTGAGCCTGAATATGGGGTTTGCTGGAGAGATCCATGAACAAGCACCTGTACTATGATTTTTGTGACTGATGGAGTAGAAAGTTTCTCTAGGAAGAGGAAGCTTTGCTGCCACATCCGGGAACACAAGAGACAGGGAGCCAGGTTGCCCCGTGTGCTCCTTTCCTATGGGCTGGCTGCAGCCAGGATGAAGATAATCTTTAAGCAGGAGCACAGGTCAGTCCTGCCCTCCTTCCATATACATCAGAAGGGGCACAATGCTTCTGAAAGCAGCACTCCCAGTACATGCCTGCTCCCTGTCTAGGGTGTTAGGCATCTCGTGGTGAAGGTCACATCAAATGGATGGGTGGGGGGAGGGATGCAAGAGAGAATGGAGAGGATGATAATCATTGCAAAGGTTCCTCTGTCATGGTGCCAGGGCTGAGAACCTGCCTTTGCTGGTGCCCGTGGGAAGTAGCACTGTCAGTGTGCAAGTGACAGGTGCAAGAAAAAAGAAGATCCGAGGTCCAGAACGGAGAGAGTCTCCCAGTTAACATTTGGTCTATACCTCTTATAAGCTGAGTTCTCACGCCTTAGTAACAATAAAAACAAAAAAACAACTAACTTTATTAAGCACTTGCTATATCTCAGCCATAGTTCTAAATGCTCTTTACATCTCATTTAACCCTCACAACTCCCGATTACAGCAGCATTCTTCGTTGGAGAAAATTGAGGCACAGTAAGGTTAAGCAATTTGCTCAAGGTCATAGAATCAGAAGGAGGTAAATCTGGTATTCAAACCCAGACAATCTTACTCCAGATCCTATGCTCTTCAAAAGCTACACTCCATATGAATAACACCTTACATTCATTAAGCACTGGATATGTGACAGGTGCTGGTCTAAGGTCATAGAGCTAGTAACTGGCTTTTCAGTGTCATATATGTACTTCTCTCTCTCTGCTTCTTTCTCTCTTGCTCTTGCTCTCAGTCTCTTACACACACACTTCTCTTCTAGTTAGAATAATGCCACTGGTCTTGGGGTAGCTGCTTGAGATCTATTCATCCAAAGAGAACCCCGGACCTGGGGTGAATGATAGAGACATGCTAGCCCTTGGGACTGACCAGAGCAGGCTCACCTCCTGGAACAGCATTGTCTCCACCCCCTTCCTCAGATAGCACTGCTGCAGTCATACAGCGGCAAGTATGCTCTTTCACACTCATTGGATGGCATCTATGCCTAAATTAATTGCTATACTTATTTCAATCACAATTAAGTTTTGTTTTGTTTTGCGTCAGGGAGGCAATAAAACACAACAGTTAAGCCTACTGTTTTTGCAAACAAACAAATTTGACCATCCTGAGTCTTGCATGTATTAGTGAGTTCACTCTATGCAAGTTAGATAATTTAATGATTCTCTGAACCGCAGTTTCCTGACCTTACAGTGGAAATACCACATCTACTTCAGTATTGCTGTGCGGTTGGTGCCCACAACCACACAGCTAGTACGTTGCAGAGGTAGGACTCAGATCCAGGTTTGTCTGCTACTATATCCATAACCACTAGCTGAATATGTTTCTTAACTTTTCTTAGACTCGGTGTTCCCATTTACAAAATGGGCGTACTTATTCTCACCTCACTGATTTGTGATAATGAAATGAAATGGTATATGTGAAAAGTAATACAGCCCAGGGCACAGCAGGTTCAACATGGTGGCTGTCATAGAAAGATTAGTAACGCTGCAAGAACACCTTTAACCCCTGCAAGTTGTAAATAAGAAGATGTTTATATAGGATTATCTTCTTATATCTACCTTTGTTTTTTACTTCAGAGTGTATGGACATAAACGATATGAGTAATTTTTGGAATATCCGAGATTTCAAAGTAGCCAAAGGAGCTAGACCGGTAGAGAAGACATAATGAATGCGTAGCCCTAAGTGAGCACACATTTCTTCTAGAATGTGGCCCTGCCCTTGTACAGAGGATGGGCGCGCTGGGTGCTGCTGTGGGGGTGGAGTTGTCAGGTTCGGAACAACCAAAGCATTTTTTCTTGTCCACTTGCTGGTAATTCATCGAAGAGAATCATGGACAGAGTGCCTGTGTGAATCCAATCTTCCCAAACCTATCAGGCTCACGTCCCAGGAAGGCTGGGGATGGAACCCAGACTGGAGAAATGGGAGGGAGAAGATGAAACAGCCGTTTCTGTGCTAATATCTCTGCACTCTCTTTTCTCATGAATACATTTCTAGTCCTTGAACAAATGGACATAAATAATTCCAACCATTAGCAGCTAAAAATGGACAGCCATTTCTGGATCAGGAGAGAGACAGGCTAATTATATTAATGTAGAGTAATTATATGTATTTATGTGCAGTACCTCACTGCAGTTCTGAGATAAAATTCTCTTCAGGAGGGAATCGGTGACGTCGGAGAAGCAGAGGCGTACTAGGCGGATGTTTGGGAGATTTCAGCTGTCGGCAAGTAGAGGAAATGTCTGCATTTGATCCTCTGACTTGTACCAAATGCTGGTCAGAGCAGTGCGCTGGCCCCTGAGGAGCCTGCACCAGGTGATATCTGTTAGATACCAGCTGCTCTGCGAGTCCAGGGGGAGCCGCTTTTAATTCATGTCTTTCCTTAGGTTCTTGGTTTAAAAACACAGTGGAGTTCTACACCGCCTTGTCCACGTGTGGGGGTTATTGCTGGAAGAAAAAGATGCTCTGGCCATTTATTGCTGTGAGGCCTGCATTGACTGCCCCAGTTCTCACACAGACTTGAGGATTCAGTCACCAAATGATGTCCCCAAGCTTTTACAACCAAGGCCCACGGGAGTATGTGACACTTCAGTTCTTTCCCGATCCCTGTTGATTTGCAAGGGGAATGTGTGTGCTGAGCTGTGCTCAGCTACATGCTCTGCACGATGACTGAGTCCGCCAACGATGTGTCAGTGTGTCTCTGGACAGCACACTGATGTGGACCTCACTGTTGCTGTTCTGTGCAGGTGGAGCTGCCAGGCTGAGGCATTATGTAAAGGGAAAGGTAGGGGAGTTGTCTGATGCGTCAGACTTGGGTCATATGCTTAACTTTGGGGCAGGCATTTGGGCCAGAGAGACTGGGAATATTACTAACTAGGTCTAGGTCACATGCTAATAAGGTTCGGTCTGTCTAGATGATGACAAGCCTCACTGGAACCCAATGAGCAGGGCAGGATGAGAGGAAGTCTCTGTTTTCAAAGCAGAATGAAAGAAGAGATGCTGGGCAATGAAACTGCTAGACACCGCTCCAGCCGTCTTCCACTGTGCAATCTTGGACAGCAGATGTAATCCCTTTTAGCTCGAGATAAATTGTGATCATAATTTCTCCCTCATAAGGTTGAATATTAAATGAGATAACATACATAAAAAACAAAGTACTGAGTTTGGCATGGAGTAGGCACTCAATAAATGTTAATTCCTCTGGTTCTAAATAGATACCTATATTTTAATTCTTTTTAAGAGGACTTAAAATGCTAATCTGAAAGCATGGTTCTAATGTTTCTGACTGGGCTGTGATTCAAGGAGGCAACAAGTAGGAGAAAATATTTTGAGAATATTTTTTGCTGCCATACTGCCCTATATAAGTACCAATGATTACAGAACCTCCATGTACTCCTCAGCATCCGTCGCTGAAGCAAAAGCTATGGCTACCCCTTCCATTACCATACTTGCTCTCTAGCAGCTTCTCATCCTCCTGTCCATCCATCCAACCACCCATCCACCATCCACCCATCCATCCATCCACCCATCCATCCGTCCATCCATCCACCATCCACCCATCCATCCATCCACCCATCCACCATTCACCTAACCATCCATCCATCCATCCATCCACCCACCCACCATCCACCCAACCATCCATCCCTCCGTCCATCCATCCATCCGTCTACCTATCTATCCATCTGTCCATTCCTTCATGAGGTATCTTTTGAGCACCTATTAAATGCCAGACACTGTGCTAATTACTGACTATATAGCCATGCTTTAGACAAAGTCTCTGCCTTATGGAGCTAGGCTGTGAGGTAGCCTTTCGGAATTTATATCCTACTCAAGCTGTGTTATAGTTGGAGGGGAGGGGAGAGGGAGGAAGCAGGCCAAGGACTTCCCTAGTAGAAGTTAGTGAAACTTTTTAGTGTGTAGTTGCTATAATGCCTTCTTTGGAAAAAAGAAAAGTCCAAATTTTGAGCACAGCGCAAAGGTTAATGGAATGATTTTGGATACCTCAGCTTAGTGGAGAGAAATTCATTAAGGAAAAAAGAGGCAGCAGTTCAAATTTTCCTGGATAGCTTTTTAAGAGGCCCAGACCATCGAAATCATCTCCAAATAACACTTTTTAATCTAAAAAGAACAATCTTGTAAATTAAATGTTTAATGAATATTTTAGCCAGCATATCAATTTTAGGTAAAAATTTATGAAGCAGTGGGTTGCATTTTATGACTGTTGTGAATATTAATAATACCTTGCACTTTACCGTTGTGGTCTCAGTGTGGGTTCTTTTCTCGGAGCCTCGTGATGATTCTAAGTACACAGGGCAGAGTGTCCTTATGTTAGAAGTTAGGAAACAATGCTCAGGGACCTTGGATATTTGGTGCAGGTAAGGAGGGCTGGGAAAGGCAGAGCCAGAACGTGACACAGCCCTTTGGGGCTTAAGTTCCACCCCATTTCCAATCCACTATTACTGTATCTGGGAGTTAGGAGGGGATGGCAAGATGAGGTGTGTAGCACACATTTTTACACACTTTGTAGACCTTTGAATATAACGGCTCTAAGCTAGTGTTTCAAGGATTTTACTTTGCCTGTATAGCACACAGTTGGTCATGCCTAAGAGCTCTTTAGTGTTGAGACCTTGACGAGGGCATGACCCGGTATTGTTTCATTGTTATAACCAGGGAGTTCATCCACCCTGGGAGGACTTTTGAAGCATCACTCCCCAAACCTACTCCGTGTGTTAAGGGGATGGTGTAGCAGTAATCAGGAACTGGTCTCTGGAGCTAGTTGGCTGAGACCAGATCCCAGTGGATCCTCTTAAGATTATGGGGAACTTGACCAAGTTATTTCCCCTCTCTGTGCTTCGTCTCCTTCCTCTGCAACATGAAGATAACAGTATTGCCTACTTAGATTGCTATAGGTATTAAATGAGCTCTAGCAACTGTATGGGGAGCTAGGATTCAAGGCATCCACTCAAGAATCCCTCGCTCCTTGCACACACGTACACACACCACACACGCACACACATACACACACACCCCAACCAAATAACTCATACTTGTGTGCGTGTTACAAACAGGTTGTAAACTTTTGTGCCTTGCAAGAAGTGATGTGTGCACTTAGACTGAATGAAATGATGGAATTTGGACAGGAGAGTTATCTCGGGAAGTTTCATGTGAGCAGATAAGACAAGAACCAGCTGTTGGCAGTTACCTTGAGGAGGGTGGAATGGAAATGCATCCTTTCCAAATATATCTTTCCCAGCCTGTCACAGCACCCGAAATTCCTACATTAGGAAATTATTCCTTGGGTCTAAGAAATTTTTCTTCTAAAGGACACTTGAAGTGCAACACTTCTAAGAAACTAGATTCTCCAGAATAACACATAACATATATATATTCATATAACAACGAATGATGCCTAAATGTGAAGAGACACAAGTAGCAAAAATTCACTGGTTGAGGAAAGATGTGGGAGATTTTACAGCTCAAAGATAAATTTTTCCAACCTCTGTTTTGTACCTGAAGGAGGGGCTAAATCCTCAAGCAGCTAGAAAGTATCTTTTTCTTTCTCTTTTTTTTAAATTCAGTCACTACAGGTAGGATTTGTAGAAGCATATTGACACTTTGTTGAGTTCTAACTCAGCCTTTGTCAATCTCCCATCAGCCTTCCTTCACATAGGAAAGGCCTTAATTGGCATGGAGATGAAACACACACACACACCACATATGCCATATACCACACACCCACACCCACACCACAAACACCACACATAACTCCCCCCCACACCCCACACACCACACACCATACACCACAAACACCACACATAACTCCCCCACACCCCACACACCACAAACCACACATACACACCACACACACCCACACCCACACCATAAACATCACACATAACTTCCCCACACCCCACACACCACAAACCACACATACACACCACACACACACACCCACACCCACACCATAAACACCACACATAACTCCCTCCACCCCCACCCCCACACACCACACATACACACCACACACACACACACACACACACCATACACCACAAACACCACACATAACTCCCCACACCTCACACACCATATACCACACGTACTGCACACACACACACATACCATACACCACATATACACACACATACCATACATCACATACATACACACCATACACCACACACACATCACACATGCACATACACCACACACTACACACACCATACACACACACACCATATACCACCCCCTACACACCTCACACACTATATACCACACATACACACACCACACATGCCACATACCACACACCCACACCACATACACCACACATAACTCCCCTCACACATCCCACACACCATATACCACACATACACAGCACACACACTACACACACCATACACCACACACACATCACACATGCACATACACCATACACTACACACGGACCACACATACACACACACCACATACCACACCCCCACACACACACCCCATACATCACATATAATACACACAAACACCACACACTCACCCATACATCACACATACCACACACAAACACCACACACACACCACACACACCACACACATACACACATCCCATACACCACACACGCTGTACCATACACCACACAAACACACAGAGACAGACACCACTTACATAGAACAGAACCCAGAATCTGTAGTTCTTGATCTCATCCTGTCATTTCTTGCTGTGTGACATTGCACAAGTCATTTAACCCTTCAGAGCCTCAGTTTCCTCTTTCCGGTTAATTAGGATGATTGACATCTCCCCTGTCTCCCACGCAGAATTGATGTGAGGAGTGGGATGTCAGGTGGACAGTGCTCTGTAGCCACGCAGGCTCTACAGAGGTCAGTCAGCATGATTGCTCCTGGGAGCGAGCGGTCTTCCCCTAGACCACCTCAAGGGGGCGTCAGGCTGCCAGCCTCTCCCAGCCCTGGCCCCAGCTAACCATTCACTGGAGGCATGGCCCCAGACACCACAGACTGTCCAGGGGTGCTGGGGCGATGCTGTCCTGGCTGCGTGGAGCCACTTCTCTGTTGTAGGGAGGTACGTCTGCACTGAAGACACCAGTGTGTCTGTCCTGTGGGTTAGGACAGCTGTCTAGTTCTTCATTTGGCTTTGACCAGCAAGTCTGTGATAAGTACCTTCTTTTCACCTGCACTGAACCTGAGTCATATAATAAGAGACAAGTTTTACTCAGCACTTATCGTGAATTATTTCATAACAACCCCACATGATACATATCACTACTACTATCTCCTGTGTTAACTATAGGGGAGGAAACTGGTAGGGTAACCAACCGTCTCAGTTTGCCTGGGACCGAGGGTGTCAGGAACATGAGACTTTCAGTGTTAAAACTGCAGAAGTCCCAGACAAACTATGAAAAGTGGGTCACCATGAAACTGAAGCACAGAGAGGCTATGTCACTTTCCCAAGGTCACACAGCAGGTAAGCAGTGTAGCTGGGATTTGAAGCTACCCAAGCATTTCAGCTATACAGCGCTCAATCTCAAGTTCCCATTTGCTCTCCATAACCTGGCTCATCTCTTACATTACAGTTTCTCACTAGGGGAAAATTTTCAAGGTTAATAGTACAGAAATAAAAATTAAAATAAAAATGTATCAAGGTTAATGATGTGTCTCATGAATTACTACATATATCAGGACACCCTAATACATTTGTCCAAACTACATATCAAGTAAGAATAGCAAAAAAATCAGTGTACTAAAAATCTAATAAAATTTTTTAAATACAAAGCACAAATATATCATATACTGGCATAGTATGCAGTCCTGAAAAGTTAGAACTGATTGAACTATTTAAAATTAATTACTGCTAAACACATAGGAATCCAGGGAACAGACGAAGCAGTGAGAGGCAGGTTATCAGAGAAAGTGCCGTGGAAATGTGAGACTTTAGCTGAGAGGAATCTCAGTTTGACCCAGGTCAGATTGAGGTTATTTGGAAAGGAGAGATTTCCAGGTGGAAAAACGTAAGAGACAAAGCAGGCAGGACAAAAATTACTGCCTCCTG
Source organism: Ceratotherium simum simum (assembly GCF_057802395.1). Classification (NCBI taxonomy): domain Eukaryota; kingdom Metazoa; phylum Chordata; class Mammalia; order Perissodactyla; family Rhinocerotidae; genus Ceratotherium; species Ceratotherium simum. Next base: position 83,969,044 of record NC_141906.1, on the reverse strand, counting down.
AATGTTCAGGGTGAAATTGAGAAATGGTCGGAGATGAGGAGGAGAAGGGGACACAAGCATGCTTTCCCAAGAAGAGACAGGACACCTGGTCTCTCGTCAGTCAGACGACCACAAACAGGGCGTTAACATGGGTCCTTCTCCAAGAAATTGGTACAATGTTTCACCCCTTAGACAAGCCAAAACTCCAAATCCATTTTGATTCTTTCTTACATGTATGTATGTGAGTGTGGGGAAGGGTTCTACAATCCACTTCTAGAACCCAGCTCAAAAAGTTTATATTACAATTTTTCACCATTATACAGGCTATTAAAACAAAAAGTTATTCAGAGAGGTGGTGGTTCCCGTGAGTTACTACGTGCAATAGAAAAGTTTAACATGTTTGCCCAAACTATTCAAGTTGTGATGAGGGAAACAACAATATATTAAAAAATAAAATTAAAATAGCACAATAATACCCAAACAACCCATTCTTTTCCAATTTCCAGGCTTGCTTTCAACTGAAGAATCCAGTGTTCCCGAGAGACCCTATGGACTGAATTACCAAATAATTAAGGCTTATAAAGTGAGTTTCTTAAATACAGTTCTCCAGCTCCAGCTGAGCCACAAATTTTGGGAGTACTTTTGCCCGGCAATGGTTTCAAGCCAATAGATACCAAACTGTATAATCAAGGACTTAATCACAGCCGTAATCACCCACAGAAATGCCGGCATTAAAAACAGAAAGTCCCGATACTTGGAGGTGCAATTCACAAGTGAGAAGAGACTGCATATATTTGCACAAAGAAAAATAATTTACATTTCTGTGGACTCTAGAATGAGGCACTCCATATGTATGTATTTATGCTTACTGCTGGGTGTTGTGGTGAATCTAACGTTCTGATTACTCCCCAATCAATCCCATGCTCTTCTCTATGGAGGGAAATGAGCTGTAAGCTCATCACGCATATTCTGCATAGAGACTTCAGCACATCAGCCTACATGTGTGTCTTAAGGTATAGTTTGAGGATTTCCTACTTCAGAATCATCAGGGTTGTGTGTTAAAACACAGATTCATAGGACCTGAACAGAGCATAGATTCAGGAACTTCATACATCACATCTGTTCTCGAGGTGATCTTTGCGCACTCTAGTTTGGAGAATCACTGGCATAGACGGTACAAGAAAGCAGGTCCTTTTCTCACCAGGTCGCCCACAGCAGTGATAGAACTGAGTCCTGGAAGAGTGATTTTGCACTTTAGATCTTTGACAAAATGACCTTATTAACCCAGGTTCAAATGTATGAGGGCTGGCAAAAATGCATAGTATAAGAACTTTCCCCCAAATCTTTTTTTAAAGATTTATTTATTTATTTTCTCCCCAAAGCCCCAGTAGATAGTTGTATGTCATAGTTGCACAGCCTTCTAGTTGCCGTATGTGGGACGCGGCCTCAGCGTGGCCGGAGAAGCGGTGCGTCGGTGTGCGCCCGGGATCCGAACCCGGGCCGCCAGCATCAGAGAGCACGCACTTAACCGCTAAGCCACAGGGCCGGCCCCTCCCCCAAATCTTTTACTGATGAAATGTCTTCACCACTATCAGAACTGTCCGGGGAAAGTGTGAGACTTGCTTAATGTGTTTTGCAGTTGCAATTAAATATTCACAGAACAAAAATTCATACGTAGTTCTTTACTGTACGTGAATTACGTGCAAAGGGTATATTATAGCAGGCAAATAGTGTTCCTTAAACTGTACATCTTATTGACCATGAAATCCAATCTACTCTGCCCCGTGGGTGTCTGTTCCTCTTCTCCATGTGTGTGCTTTACCTGCAATTCCTCCATCCTTGCGTCTCTCCAGAAGTCTCAGGTACTAGCGATTTAAGGTTCCTGGATATGTATCCTGTTTCACCTGTGAAGAACACATTTCTGTCCCAAAGCACGCACCTAACTTCTATCAAAACTTCTCAACACACGTGCTCCAGCAGCCTCTCTTGCTTTCTCCTTCTCGCCACCAACATGGCTGAGGTCTCTGGTAGATTTTCCCATCCTTCCCACTTCTGTTCCCTATGAAATAGTGTCAGCTGTCCCCAGCTTGTATATACAGGTTTCTGTAACATGTATTCATGTGAATTGGTCTTTGTCTTAGTTTCCCCGTGGACCACAACAGTCCCAAGGATGGAGATGTCTACTACTCCCTTTGTAATACCTAGTGATACTCAACTCCACCTTCTGCACACTTAGTTCTGGGCCCCTGCACAAAGCGGGTGCTCGAGCAGTGCTGTGCACTGACTGACGGGGTGACTGGTATTCTTCCTTCACTTTATGATGCGTAGAATGGAAAAGCTTCCTGCCACCCACAGGATGGAACTCCGCTTCCCCAAATGCTAATTTTATAAAACCAGGAGAACCAAGCTAATGCGAGTCCATCACTGTGAGCCTCACAACTCACATCAAATAGACTCAGGCAGGCTTTTCGTTTTCTTTTTCTTTTCTCCTCACAGCCTATTTTTCAAAACCCTCAGTAAATACATTTAATAATCAGTTGGTAAATTAGCATACAAATTTAGTCTTAACTAAATTTGAATTCAATCTTTATTTGAGGCAGTGATAGCTAATATTGACTGTTGCATAGAATTATGAGAAGCCCCTGAATAGTCAGCTCCAGTGGAGCCCAGATCTATTTTTTAAAACCAGTTATTGATTTCTGCAAATAGGCTTTCCTTGAGGCTTCAGCAGACCCTAGTCTTCAGGTGGAGTGTGGTAAGGTGATGGATAGTGAGGGTGAGTACATTTTCCCTCTGTTCATCTACATTCTTATTAATAATAATATCTTTCATTTATAACTCCTTTCACCCCCGAGCATCGTGAAGTGCTTTGCAGACGTAATAACACTGTATGGAGAAATCCATCACCTAGCCCGGCGGCAAAAGACAGCAGTTGTCCAGCTACACAGTCAGGTTGAACCTTCCACCAGGAGGAAGCCAACAGCCGGCCAAAGCTGTTTTAAGAAGAGGTTTGCTGGTGCCTAGATTGGAGTGGGGCTAAGCCCTTTGACCTAACAGCTGCAGTGTGGTGAAGGGCTCTGCACCTGCTGGTGGCACTGAGTCCCCAGCCACTGCACCAGATCAGGGTGGCAGTGGGGCAGGTTATCTCAAAGGGATAATCCACCTAACAACGTTTAATTTCCCGCCTTCCAAAAAGAAAAAAAAGGAAGGGCAAAATTAACTAGACAATTCTGATGGGAGGTAATGTGTGTGCAAATGTATGCCTGCCCTTCATCACGGGCAAGTTGAGCAGTAATAGCACTCTATATGTTGCTGTTGCATCTATATGATCCCAAGCTCGTAAGCATTTCTTCCTCAAAGCTCTTGTTTCTGTCTCTCTTAGTTGCAAAAAGGAAGATATGGAAGAATAACTGTCTGGGCTTCGTGGGTATACCTCAAAGAGGAGATGTAGGTTAGATTAGGTCACGTCACTTACTGATTGTGTAAACTTGGGCAAGTGGCTTGACATCTGTGCCTCAGTTTCCTCATCTGTAAAAAGAGAGTGACAATAGAACTTATCTCTTAGGGCTGTGTGAAGACTGGATGAAAGTCTGCGTGCAGTGCTTATCATAGTACCTGCCACACAGTCAGCACTCAAGGGCAGTTAGCTCGTATTACTGTTATTATTCCACAGATAGTCAAAACCTTGTCCAAAAATTGGAGATCCATCTTTGAACTCCTTGTGATTAATTTTTATCTAGATCTTTTTCTCTATCTTGATGGATAGCACATTATAAATATTAAAAATACGTTTGTTGATTAAAAAGCAAATTAAGAAAACAGAGGAAAGGCATGAGTAGGAGAAAATAGTAAGTTCATCCATTAAGTTTCCCTTCACAAGAGTATGCCATCAGGGTTGATAGGTGACTTCTTTCAAGTGTTTACTGTATGAAGTCATTTTTCTCATCATTTGATATGCCCTAAAATCCACCTTCTCCAGGAAAACTTGCCAACTTGATCAGCAAGGAAACTGCCAGCCCCTTCTAACCCATATCAGTTTATCACATGATGAGTCTCTCAGGTCCTACTGCTCATTAGCAACCCAGATTCTTCCCACCCCACGCAATCCACTGACTGAATCCTGTACAGGATGGCAACACCTTCCTCTCATTGATGGCTCAGTTTCATGGTCTTACTTCACTGTGGTTTGACCTATCCATGCGTATTCAGATCACAGCATGTGCTTAGAAAGCAGACTCTTAAAGCGTAAGTGTCCGGTCGGCTTTGTTCTTTAGCACAGTGCCCAGCACACCGTCGTGTCATGGGCAAGTGGACACTTAAATGTCCCCTGATGCCAATGATTCGAAGTGTGCTATTTTGCTGTCTGCAGTGGGTGCAGATTATTTTCCACCAGCTCAGTAGCGGCTGTGTGAGCAAGACACTGGCTGAATTACCTCTCCTAATGGCTGATAAGGATCAAAGGATGGGTGAGCTGGAATGCTGAGTGGCACCAGCTGCCATTTTCCATTTCCTTACTGTCCTCAGCCTTGTCCATGAGAAGCAAGATTAGAAATGACATCCACTTATCGCCACTTTTTCTCCAGTGACATGTGGCTCATACCTTTAAGTGAGCAGGAGTCTCTCCCTCTTGCACGTGGCAAAGGGAGAAAGCTATATACTCCCTACTCACTCGATTCTCCTCTCTCCAGCCAGGATGCAGAAACCTAATTGCTGTTGCATAAATCTTATCCACAGCTCAGCTGACCACACACAACAACTGAGTCCTCAGCTCACGAACCAGGATATCTAACACAAATACAAGACTATTCAACAGACCTTTTTTTGTGTGTGAGGAAGATCGGCCCTGAGCTAACATCTGCCAATCCTCCTTTATTTATTTATTTATTTTTGCTGAGGAAGACTGGCCCTGGGCTAACATCCATGCCCATTTTCCTCTACTTTATAGGGACACTGCCACAGCATGGCTTGACAAGCGATGCGTCGGTGCATGCCTGGCATCCGAATCGGCAAACCCTGGGCCGCTGCAGCGGAGCATGCGCACTTAACCACTTGCGCCACCGGGCTGGCCCCAGACTTTCTTGAATAGAGGTGTATACTGAGGGCTCTTTTTCAGAGTCTACATTTGCTTTTCGAGGTTGTTAATAAAAAGAATCTCTTTCCTCTCTGGAGTTATAATTATTTCTAAGAAAATATTCTAGCCTAAAAATTCGGGAAAAAAAATATTTCAGCATCAGAAGTCAATGACCTACATTCCATGTGTTCATTCATTTACGTGGATGTATCCTCTTACTAGACTGTAAGCCCCATGAGGACCATGTATTCTCAATACCTAACGTCTGGTCCATGACAAATGCTTGATAAATGTTTGCTGAATGACTAGAGGAATGAAGTAAGGAGTGAGTGAGTGAGCTCTGCAATAGACATAGGAATGAATAAATACATGAACGAATGAGCAAGGATGTATTTGTATCTTAGGCTAAATGTCCTGTGCTGTTGGTTAGAATAATCTATACAAGGTGCCTTGTATGCCAAGGGGCTGAGGTGATTGGGGAAAAAAGATTAAAATCCATTCCTTGCTCAGGTCACTAATGCAAAAATTTCCAAAAGATGTAGAGAAAAAAAGAACAAAATTTCTCAGTGGGATTTGTTGAAATTGGTGTGCTCGGACCCAAATCTTAAAAGGAAAGCCTTGCTTCTCCATACCATTAAGTCACTTTTTTGACCCTGAAGTTGTCCAGCCTTATCTCCTTAGCTCAGAAAAATTACCTTTTATTGCTCCCAGGTGCTAGCCAAGGACTTCCGAGGCTGGTTTATTTTTATCTGTCTTGAATACCACCCTTCACCCATTCCTCTAACCCTGAGTTTCCAGAAAAGGAAAGAAGGAGAAAGAATTCCAGCTACTTGCTCTGCAGGGCAGACAGCTCAGGGCAGGGAAACCACTACCTAAGCTCTCCCCCGGGGCCACTGACACCCCACTCCCTCAGTGTGCCCTCAGGCTCCTTCTTAGGAGACTTCCCATGGGGCAATCCTCTTGAACTAGACACTGAAGAAGAGGAATCAGTTGGGTCAGAGGCAGTCAAAGGGTTTTTAGTGGACTTTCCTGACAGTCATGCAGAGTGTTTGTGAGCGAAGGGATGGGAAGACAGATGGAGAAGGAAGGGACTGAGAAGGGCAGCTGAGACTCAAAACCGAGGTGGCCTGGCAATCCATTTTCAACCCAGGGAGGCCACACCTCAGGCCTGGGTCATTGAGATGGGCAGGCCATTTCTGAAACTGTCTTCTATGTGTATTTATGTACAATACCAGCATCCCTGCAAGGAGCTGCTGCCTGTTATTTTGACTGATTACAGGCGAGTGACTGCGTTGCAATGGCAGCAGCCACTCATTAGTTCTGGCAATCCAGACAGAAACCATCAGCTCATTCCGACCACATCTGCCCCTGGAGGTGAATATTCAACAGAAATTGATCTCCTTAATGAGAACACAGCCCGTGCTGCTTCGATTAGCAGCAGTGGAATTTTAAATAGTCAGTTATGACAGAGAGTTTAGCACGTGCACATGTGCGCATGGGGGATCGTGCGTGTGTGTGAGAGAGCTGACACAAGTGGTGAGTGGGCACTGAGCCAGCGCCTGGGTCTGGACCCTTGCAGTACATCCAGGGAGGGCAATGACGGACAATACGCCGAACCACTGGTGGTTGGAACAGGAGTGTCCCTGCCATCAGGAGAATCCCTTTAGGGAAGTGCTTGAGGATGTCCCCTTCACTCTGTGCCCAGAGGGCTGCCCAGGGACATTCTTCGGTACCTTCTGTCCAGAGCCTGTCAAATGTCCCTTTCCTGGGACAGACGGCCATGAAACACTATGGGTTGATGAAGATGAATGCTGTGATCTAGGAGGACAGATCTGTCTGTTCAAAACAAAATAGCTCCCTTTTCTAAAACTTTGCCGAAAGACTTGCTTCCCCAAACCCAGTGAACATAATTAAGAATAGGCTAAAATGGACAAGAAGACATGATAATTGATTGTGGCCTTTCTGCCTGGCAGCTGCACTTAATTAACCTTTAGATTCAAATATCAAGTAGTGTCCGTATGGAGAGCCAGGGGAAGGAGCCGTCTGACCAGGCTTATCTCTACTCAGAGGGGCTGGTTCAGAGGTCACCTTGGGGCTGGGCCAAACCTCAACTATCCATCCCCATTCCCACCCAAAGGTCATTCAGATAACTAGAGTTTCTTTTCAAATCCTCAAGGACGCGAGAAAGTCTAACATGCGGTGGTGCTGTTCCAGTCTGGTCTGCAGTTTTGGGTCATAGTGCCTGCAGATGGGAGCCCATTACTTGGGATCTTCTTAGCCGAGCCTTTCAAAAGGCAACCAAAGGGATAACCCACAGGCTGGATGTCATGCGTCCAGGAAACAAAAGCGTGACAGTCCTGCTCTGGCCTTTCTCCTCTCACCACCCTGTGGAGATCATAATCACTCACAGGAACATCACCTTTGAGAACAAAGCCCAGCAACTGTAAGAAGTGCAGGTGAGCACAGGGATTAGGGACTCTGCTCAAACTCACTCAACAAACTGGAGGCAGGAGTAGCCAGCCTCTCGTGCCATCTGTGTGGCTGTGGGAGCCGTACACGGCTTGGTTTGTGAGTCCTCATGCGAGGGCTGACTGCTGAAGCCACCCCGGCTGCACTCGCCTTTGAGGCATGTTGCTGGGGGACAACACAAAGTGTGCCCTGGGGCATACAGGGCCACAGGAGATGCACTGTGTCTCCGACACTTGTGCCCCCTGGGATCAGGCGGAAGCTGTGTCCAACACTAGCACAGCTGGGGCTCTTTGCTGTACGGTTTCTCGAGGGCTGCTGTGAAATCAGCAGCGGCACAGGGACTGCCTGGCCTCTAAACACAGCTCCACGCACAATTCATGTCTCTTCCCTCCTGTCTCCCTGGTCATCTGGCTTCAAAAGAGGGTCAGACTTTTCTGACCTGCAAAAGGGCATATCTGAATTGACGTAGATTTTGGAGGTTGGGGATAGTTTTTCTGGTTCTGCTTTGCTTGTCCTGGCTGGACACACTTCCAAAAAAGAAAAGAAAAAAGAGAGAAAGAGAGACAGAAAGAAAGGAATGAAAACAAAGAAAGAAAAGAGGAAGAAAAGAAAAGAGAAAGAATATATATGTTCACATTTTTTTCTCTTATTTCCTGCATCCACTTTTGATCCCAGAAGTTTCTCTTAATAGTGGAGCTCTTCCTTCCCATCCAGATCAGTGGGTTTTCTATTCCTTCAAGGATCTTTTCAAAAGCAAAAATAACAATCCTAGCTGCTAGAAGCTTAAATAAGAGAGTGATTCACTTTCACCAAGGGACAGTTGTGGCAGGAATACTGTATTCACAACCAAGAGAGATGTCGGCTCTTCAGCAGACAGCTGGCTCCTGAGCAGGCGCTGCCCTCGGTCACAGTGACAGCTGTCGGGGGTCCGCTGCCCGTCTCTCCTTTTCTTTGGTTTCTGGGAAACCGAAGACTGTCGTTCAAAACGACTGCGGTCAGTTATCTACTGATCACCCCAGGAGCGTGTATACGTAACCTCTCCCAGTGCCAGTGAGCAGTGAGCCTGTGGTGGAGTCAGCGCTGTGCTGGAATTCAGGTATAAAGAAAGGTTGGGCATCAACTGCCCAACTGAACATTGACTGCTTTCATAAATAAGCATTAAAGATAAAAAGTGTCATCTGGAGAAGAGAGGGATCCAGAGTGGTGGCTCTCAAATGTTACATTAGCTAAGAATCACCTAGGGAGCTTATTAAAAATGCACAGTACAAGGCGCCACCCTCAGAGATTCTGATTTATTAGCTCTGAAATGGGGCCCAGACCTCTGCATTTTAACAAGGACCTTGGGTGGTTCTTTTGTAAGTGGTTCCCAGGTCTCACTTGGACAAAGGTTAGTGAAAGTTAACAATGTATCCTTACTCTCTGTCTTTTCTGAGGACCTTTCTCCAGCATGTCTTTGCACCAAGAACATAGGCCCAGTTATAAAGGAACAGAGTGGACTGTGCTTCCCAACATGTCACAATGTTTGTGATTGTATGTGAGGATGTTTGTGTGTACATGTGTAGGGCAAGTGGGATGTGCTGAAATAAGCTTTAAAGAATTCCTTTTTCTCTCTTCTCTCTTTTCCTTTTATTCACTGTGGTAGATACTGAAAGTGGCAGGGAAAGTCTCTAAAATGGCCTCCTAAAGATGTTTCATCCTAATTCCAGGGACCTGTGAATATGATGAGATTCTATCATTCCAGCGATTATGTTATGATATATGGCAAGGTTGGCCTTAAGACAGAAAGAGTATCCTGGATTTTCCATATGGGCCCAGTGTTATCCCATGAACCCTTAAAAGCAGAAATCTTTCTCCAGCTGGTGAGAGAAGGAGAAGTCAGGGAGATTTGAAGCACCAGGGGGAAGTGACAGGCCTTTCTTGACTTCGAAGATGGAGGGTGTCGTGTGCCCAGGAATGCAGGTGATCCTTTGGAGTTGGGAGCCAGCAAGGAATCAGGGACTTCAGTTCCACAACCACAAGGAACAGAATTCAGCCAATAGCCTAAAAGAGCTTGGAAGCAGATTCTTCCAGCATCTCCAGATAAGAGCCAGATCAACACCTTGATTTCAACCTTGTGAGACCCTGAGCAAAGAACCTAGCTAAGCCCACCTGGATCCACACAACTGTGAGGTAAACAGTTTAGCCACTAAATTTTTGGTAATTTGTTACATAGCAATAGAAAACTACTACACTCAGGGAATACCAAATGAAGAAAATACAGCCTTGTCCTTCAGGATCTCATAATACAAGAGAGACCAATCATACAAAACCAGTTAAAATATGATATACTAAGCACTTAGTAAAGAGATGAACACAGAGAACTGTGGAAATCGAGAACAAGATCTTTCTTGCTTGGTGTGCTATGAGTGAAGGGAGGACAGCAAAGTTCCCACAGAGAAGGTGACATGTGGGCTGGGTCTTGGAGGATGCATAGGAGTTTGTTAGGTAGAAAAGTGGGGGAGGACATAGGCAGAGGAAACAGCAGGACAAAAGGACGAGTGATCTGAAAGTACTTGTCAGGAGTGGGAAAGATCAGAGTCAGTTGCAGCTGGAGCTTGTAATATGGGGACAATGACCACAGATGATATTGAAAGTTAGGTAGCCATCAGTAGAAGGATGTTTCAGATCACGCCAAAGAGAGTAGGCAATATCTTGCATATGTGATGGGGAGCTTTAGAAGTCGGTAAGCATAAGAGTGACTAGTCAGATTTTCACTTCTACTTGAAACTCAGGCACAAAGAATTGGATTAATTATAATTATAGGTTCATACCATACTCTCACAATTGTTTTGTGTATGGCTTTTTTTCTCATTCTTCCTTCCTTTGTCCCTCTCTCCCTCCTTCCTTTTTTCCTTCCTTCCTAATATAATGCAAACTTTTGAACACTCCACCCAACACAGAAGGCAAAACATTTACAACTTCTGTCTACCAGTTTGTACCTCCCCTAACCTCCTATCTTCTATCTGTTGATCAATTAATCCATCACTCTGTCAAACAATCTATCTTCCAACCTACCTATTTATCTGGTTTTGTCATATCTATGCACATTTTCTTAACTGTATATTGTTTAGGTATTTTCTTTTTAATTTACAAGAGGGCAACGCGGTTTGTAATCTTTCGTATTCAAAATTGCATTGCTAAATTTCATCTTATAGGTTGCCTGTAGCTATACTTCATCCATTTGATTGCTGTATATTATTCCACTGAGTGTATACACTGAGATGAATTGACCCACACCTCTATTCTTCTAGCCCTGGGAATTTGGGAGATTTATGCAAGAGTTCTCTTAATAGAAACTATGGCACCAGAACTAGGGCAGTGTATGTAGATTGGAGAAGGGAGGGCAGGCTAGAAACCTATAAACTGGCCGTGATCAATGTTCAAAATGGCTAGCATAGGAAATATTTTTGTTCAATTCAGATTAAAATCATATACTTCTTCCTCCTACTCCTCCCACTGGACCTCGCATGTGTGTGCAAAAGGAAGCCTCATCTGGCTGAGCCCAGTGGCCTAAGAGAATAGAGCAGAGCACATATCTCAAAGTATCAGTACCTTCTGTGCATCACTGAAGAAAAGCAGTGGGTCTTTTCCTGCATAGAAATACAGATGTGGACAGCAGCCCTCTGGATCCTGCTGGTAGATGGATGGTGGTAATTTGAATAAACTGTGAGGCCTTTAAAGCTGCCCCTTTCTTTGGGAAAGGAGCCTGTGATGGAATAACCATCTCGAGATGGAGAAGCAGCAGCAACAGAAAATCTTACAGCCTGATAGACAAGAATTGGAATTGAATATAGCACTGTGTTCTCCTGACACTTGTCCTGGACTGAGTTCTCACCTGCTGCGGGTGTAAATACTACCTGTGTTTCTAGCAGGACACAGGGCTCTCCCTCACCCACCGTCCTCAGCACTACTGACGAGCCCTGACTGGACACTGTTGAGTAGATTCATGAGGAGGTAGGACAAGGGGCATTTTTGACCATCTCTCTTTAAAAATATGTTACAAAGCAGGGTGGTAGAAGAGAGGTTTTTAACTTTTAATTTTCATTAGAAATTATCCTTACATTTACTTCCTTCTGTCAAATGGCCCATTATGCTTACAATGAGTAATTATCTTTATCATCCCCAAATACTTCATCTTCAAAGAAAATGTTTAAATAAACCTTTTTTAGAATACTTAAATATGATATGCTGTACTGAGTTTCATTTTAATGAAATTCGGCCCTCTGTGGGGCTGGTATATATTGGATGTGTACATCGTTTAAACTAGTTTTTCCTAATTCATTGCATGATTTTAAACATTTTATTTTTTAGATATTGTACACTAACCAAAAAATGAGTTAGGTCATGAACAAAAGGAAAGTTCTTGTATTTTTTAAATCCAAGAGAGGTTTTATCTTGCAATAATTCACTGCCTTTTTCTTTGTACAGCAGGGCCTACATGGTGTCAGGAAGCAAAATGGGCTTTGCAGGAAAAAATGGTTCTAGAATCAGTTCTACCACTAACTAGCTATGTGACCAAGAGGCAGTTACCTAACCTCTCTGTGCTTGTTTCCTTGTCTGTAGAATGAGGGGGTGGATTTGACAACACTGGTGCTAATTCCTGTGGGAGATGCCAGCTGGATTCAGATGCAGATATACATCAAGTCAACAGGAAGTGAGCCACCTAGTAGTCCTGGTCCAAATATCCAGGATGCTTCGGGAAAGCCCAACTGCAAACCTATTTCTTTTAGCATTAGAGGATCTCTCTACTCTACCTCTGTTTTTAGTCTAATTTAAACCCATGAGTTGAGGTTCTGTGATGTGCAACATACAGCATCATTAAAGAAAGAAAACACTTCTTTGAAGAATGTTGAGTTTGAATTGTTTTACAGCTGATTTGAATTGACCCAAAGATTCACATTTCTCCTTTGTTTTCCAAGTGCTTCCAACCCAAATCTTTCAGGGTTCTGTAGTAGTTTGGGCTCCAGAAGTCAAGCAGGGGGTTGAGTTTGATGCCGAGAACCTCAGATAAGCACAAAAGATTATTTATTTTGTCTGACCAGTGTTTTGAGACTATTGACATTTTGATCTGGATAATTCTTTGTTGTGGAGGGCTGTCCTGTGTATTGTGGGATGTTTAACGCATCGCCCTAATCCCTACCCCCTAGATGCCAGGAAAATGACACCACCACTCCCAGTTGTGATAACCAAAAATGTCTCCAGACATTGCCCAATGTCTCCTGTGGGGCAAAATTGCCCCCAGTAGAGAACCATTTGTCTACACCAGGAGTCAGCAAACTATAGCCTGTCGTCCAAATCTTACCAGCCACCTGTTTTGTAAGTAAAGCTGTATTGGAGCATAGTCTCGTGCATTTGTTTACATATCGTTTATGGCTGCTTTTATGCTACAACAGCAGAGTTGAGTAGTTGTAACAGAGATCATATCACTCACAGAGCCTAAATATTCACTGTCTAGCCCTTCACGGAAAACCTTGTCAGCCCCGCTCTAGACCGATACAAAGAATGAGGCTGGGGCTTTCCCTACCTGGCAGGAATAAATTACAGCTCCTTAGAGCAGAGTGACTGATGCAAAGGATGTAGGTGAATGAAGGAGCAAGAAGATTCAAATAATGAGAGTACTAACAACAATGCCGAGAACACATTAATCCTGTATCATACTTAATCAACCTTTCTAGAAGCTTTCAGTGCATGTTATTTGACGACTTTTCAACAACGTTCTGAGACCTGCAGAAGAAGCAGTACTAGCCCCATTTTGCAGATGAGGACATAGGGCTAAGAGTGACTAAATGACTTGCCATATTCTGTCAGAACTTGGACAATAAATCAACATCTTCTGCTTACCCAAAGTCTTTCCATTTTACTTCAGAATCCTGGATGTTGAAGAGACTTGAAAGAGCATCTATTCCAGCTTCCTACCAAATACAAGGGCCACGAATCTAACAATATCTGTGGAGGAAAAGAGAAATCACTGTTGATTCAATTTTTAAGCCATTTTAATTTTTAGAAGGTTTTCCCTTAAATTAATCCTAGTCATGACTTCTGGAGTTTTATAGCACGTCTCCTTCAGGTAGAATCACAGAATCTCAGAGACTCAAAAGACCATGGACTCCAATTATCCATGAAATACACGAATCTACACCAGAGGGTCCCCACTGGGTCTTATTCAAGTTGCAGTCTCAATACCTGTAGTCACTAGTAACAGTAGACTCACTTCTCTCATGATGGCCCATACTGTGATCGCACAGCTGTGACTTTAAGAATTCATCCTCCTTTTGTTAAGTTGAAATCAAGTGTCCCTATACCTGCTGCCATTAAACATCATTCCACCACCTAAAATTGACAGAAAGAGTCCAATCCTATTTGCTAGATGCAAATGGTTCTGCCCTTGTTAATTGAGCAATAGGATCTCTCCTAAATGTTCTTGTCTCCATATTTACCCTGCCAGATTATTTCGTTAAACAACATGGTTTCGAGAACTCTCGCCATGTTTTGTTGCTCCGCTCTGAACACAACCTGCAGCAGTTTACCTATATCCTTCTAAAATTCTTCAGACATTGCACCACAAATCATGTTTCCTAAGTTTGCATTAACTTTTTTTGAGTCGATTCATGATGTGAACTCATCATGGACTTACACTCAACTAAACTCCCTGTGGACTTTTACAAATGCTGCAGCTTAGCAACATGTTTCTCGTCTTCTATTTTACAGTTGTTTTGGGATCTGATGGTATGGCTTTCCATTTCCTTTTCTTTAATGTCAACTTGGTAAACTCAGCTCATAATTCTAGCCTCTTGAGATGTATTTGGATCCTGTTTTTGTCTTCCAAGTTATTTACTATTCCACCTGGCTTCGTGTCATCCATAAATTTTGACAAGTATGCTTTTTGTATCTTTATTCAAGACATTGATAAAAATATTGAATAGGATAAAGCTGGAGACAGAGTCATCACCGGAGGCCTCCCTCCCAATTGCCAAGATTTCATTAATCAGAAACTTTTGGTCATAGTTATTAAATTAATTATAGATTCACTTCATTAAATTAGGATCCAGTCCATATTTCTTTATTGTATTACAAAGATACTTTAATAACTCTTTAAATATTTGGAGACTTTTCCACCTCTTACAAGTCTGCCTACTTCTAAGCTGCTCCCTCTTGCGTTGAGAATTTGTTCTTTCATTTGTTCATCTATTTATTCACACATCTCATTTATTTATCAAATAGCGATGAACACTTGGCATATACCAGACACTCGGCTAGGTGCTGGAACTGCACTGGCAGCCGTGGTGTAGATTACCGTAACCAGAGGGAGAGGCAAGTGGAGGAATGCTGTGCTAGACTGTGGAAGCGTGGAGAAGCAGACTGTCGACTCCCCGGGTGCGGAGGAGTGGATTCCACTGGGGAGGTAATTTTCAACTCGTTTCTTGAAGAGTGAAAAGGACTATCCCAGGCAGAAAGTGTGGAAAGGACAGTCCGGACTAAATACACAAAGGCCCTGGAACGCGAACACGGCTGTGTGAAGCTCTTGGTTTGAACTGCAGGATATGAAAGAGGACTAGTGAGAACTAGTCTGCAGATAACTGAATTTCCAGACCTTTGACCATTCTGGGCATTCCTTCTCTGAATGCCCTCTACTGCCAGCATCTGGCACTGAACACAGCGCTTCAAACAGCCCGCCTGGCAGAACAGAGAGGTCGGATACAGCCCTTGGTCTGGATACGATTGGCTGAATTCAATCACCTGGGCTTTTTGCACTTTGACTGTTAAGCCAGGCTCACCAATCTCGTATCAGTGTGGTTGATTTTAGGAACTAAAGTACCGGACTTCCTTAATGTGCTCCTAGCTCCTTAATGTGCTCCTTGTTATATTTGGACGGACTGTGAGCATCTTTTTTATTCTAGTCTATTGTTTGCCACATTAGCCAGCTCTTCCAAATGTGCATCATTACATTTTTGACAAGCAAGTCTTTTATGTCTGTTTACTTACAAAATTTGAAGTTTTGTGAGATCAGCAGCTGTATCTATATATGATAGACACAATGTGCATTTTTCTTGAAAGGATAAAGAGTAAATAAATGCTAATCTAACTCATTGTTCTGTGTTAAATAGGATAGCAGCAAAGAATGCTTTTGATCCCCCTGGAAACTTCCATACATGCTGACACTGGTTTAAGTAATCAAAACTTTTGATATAGATGTCCGAATAGTGATCATTCCATGTCAGTACATAATCCATACTAATGTCCTTAGCAATGGAAAATTTACCTGGTCTTCTTGCTGTGCCTTCTTAATCAGGCATGTTTATGAACAAATAATTCCTATTACCAGATATCTTAGGATGGGTTCCATGGAAATAGACTCTCAGCTGGAGAATTTTGTGCAGAAATTTTATTCGAAGTTCTTTTGGGAACCATATCCGTAACAAGGGAGGGAATGTGGATTGACCAAAGGGAAGGATGAATTTTGCTGCAGCTGTGCCAGATGCTTCAGTCTTTCCCATAGGAGACTCTGGAGCTAAGACGGCCCTTTAGAGTTGCCCCCAAATGAGGGAAGATGACAGATCTTTGTATTCCCACACAACCCTGGCCCTGGAAGTGGGCTACCTTCCTGAAGGGAGGTGACCTCAGATGAGGCAGCTCCCTTCCTGTGAGGGCAGTTTCCAGAGAGAGGTCAGCTGGTGGGAGTCTTCCACAGACAATACTTCTGGTATCTAGGGAAATAAGTGTTTCTGTCCTGAAGGGGGCTCTGGGTATCACATCATAAAATCCACTAGGCCAGAAAAGAAAACATCAGGAAAAGAATATCCTGAGCACAATCTTGGATCTCTTCTGAAATTTTGCTATGATTTTGATGAGAATCTTTTTTTTGCCACCTATTTCCTATTTCTGTTTTCATTGTTTACCAATCAGCAAGGATGTGTAGTGATCAATTGTCAACTCTTTATAACACACCTACTCTCTTAAGTCACCAATGGCTAATCCGTGATCTGACCTTAATTCTGTAACCAATGGGATGGCCTAGGGATTCCTTGGCCACTGACGCTATTTTTAAGTCATCTTCCTGCTCAAGAGCCTTGGAAAACCGAAGAGCTTTAGTAGTTGATGAACTCCTTGGAGAACCAGAGAGTGTTACCACACAAATGGCATGATCTGCTCACAGCAAGACAAAAGCCAATCGTCAAGAGGCAAGATGGTGGCAGAGAAAGGGCAGTTTATTTCAGCTTGCTAGCAAGGGGGCAGATGGCCGACTAATGTCCAAAGGAACCATCTTACAGAACAAAGACTATAGGCCAGTTATATAGGGGGCTGGTCTCCAGGTGGGGAGGCATCTGGCCTCAGGGTGGAGGCATCCTTCTGATCTCCAGGTGAAGGCAGATATCTAGTCTCAGGATGGAGGCATCCTTTTGATCTCCAGGTGGAGGCAGATATCTAGGCTCAGGCTGGGGGCATCCATCTGTTCTTAGTTCCTGATAGTCTTTTGTTTTACTGGGTATGCATCAGAGACCAGAGCAATCCCTATACTCTGATCTTTCAGTTGTCATTGATGATGGCTATCAGCATAGACTTTCAGCCCAGGGATCATCACATTCCTAAGGATCTCAAGAGAACAAAGTTATCAACTTACAGGAGCTGGGAGGGGCCATAAAATACACAAAGCATGTCTGGGTTGGTTAATCAGAAGTCATACAAAGTTACAATAGGGTTTCTTTTCTACAATATGGTTTCCCTCATGTCAACCTTGTGTTGAGCTGGTATCAAGAGCATGTAGCCATACTACAGGGTCTCATGGACATGATAACTCTATTGATACAGCAGCCTGGGTACTTGATATATATAGACATGTGTCTGCTCTCACAGAATTCTCTGCATATCTAGGAAGATAAAAAAGCAATAGCTCCCAAGTACAGGACAATATATGCAAAAGATATATAAACCGTTTTCCCCAGAGTCCTTTGTTCTTGGATAGAATTGCCATCCACGTGCCAAGTGAAAAAAGCTGAGAGAAGATTCGGCCCCAGGAAGACCTGACACATGGTAAACTATTCAAAATGTCTATGCCCAGCATCTTTGCTCCAATCTGCAGTGGCTGTTTCTATCAGACACCAAATTTTTTTCCAGCCTAATTTCTTTCTCTCTCGGCATGCCTGCTACTTCAGTAAAAGATTAAAAGAGAATAAAAACACAAAATGAAAACAAGCACGTGTATCTAAGCTGCCACATGCACTTCCAAAGTTTTAAGCTTCACCTGTAAGGGCTCAAACCCCTTTAAATGCTCAATTCCCCATCCTGCCTTCCAAAGGAACAGAGAATCTGTCTACCAGACAGGTTCATTAACAAATTAATAGAATAATCAGCAGGGCTTTGTGTGCATTTTAGAGATAAAAAACTGGTAACAGCATTCTTTGACTCTTTAATGGGCTGATAAGCACCAAGTATCTGCTCTGTGGCTGAGCTAATCATGCAGATAAAGGAGGTTAAATCAATCCAGAGTTCTGCTGAGGTCATTGAGAGATGGAGCTGCACTCATGGCAGCCAGAGGAGCTCAGGAACTTTTGAATATGATAACAGGGAACTGCTACAAGAAAGAAAGAAAGGAAGCGGGCGGGACAGGCAAACCCAAACTCTGAAATAAGTTGTATGTGCCATATGGGCAAAACCCTCAAGGCCACAGCCTCTGGGACTGCACCTACAGAGACACCTGAAAAGTTAGGGGAAAAAAATGATTTCGGTATCTGTCTGCTCTTGAAAGGTTTGACATCTCACCTGAAAGTCCGAAAAGAGAAGGACTTTTCTTCTTCTGCCTTTTCCTTCCTCCTATTTTAAATTAGGTGAATAGGATTGCTTTGAGAGTGAAGGATCAATAGCTCAGGTATTTTGCAGACAATTATGAGGCAGGTCTTCCGCTCAGGCTGCCGGCACCCCACATCTCTGCTGGCCCCTCGATAGGTATATGCACAGGCCTCGTGTCCTCCACTTCTGTCCAGGGATGTTTTGCTGCATCCTGACATAGTTGTCTTGGCCTCCACTTTGTGCCTGGCCACCCCCAGGGCACTGTCCATACCCAGGTAGAAGGAAGGACCTAGGAGCATGCATAGGTCTGGGGTTGTCAGGCAATGAATAGGTGTTGACACCTCATAGTGCAAAAAGGTGTAAGAACAATTCTAATAGAAAAAATAGAAATGGCAGACAAAAGACAGGGGAAGCACATTGGCCACCTTCTACATGGTGTTAATTTCACATAGTTCTGGCCAGCGAGGCATGGCAGTCACCAGCAACTTTCAACACTTCCCTGTGCCAAAACTTATACAAAATATCAGAATTACCTGATTAATTCAAATCAGGTTAATCTGTGACAAAAGTTATGGTGATTAAGTAAGATAGAATTTTCTGGCTCATTTAAAATAAATTTCAAGCCTTAGGGTGACCCAGAGTCAGAGAACCAGGCCTCATTGTTTTGCTGTGCACTCTTCATTCCCTGGGTCACTTTAGGCTCCCAAATGGCTAATCTTACCAAGTCCATGAAGTCCACATTCCAGACAGAGGGAATGAAGAAGTACAAGGAAAAAGGGGTGCCCTCACTTTAAGATCTCATCCTGAAAGCTACACATATCCCATTAGGCAGAATTTAGTCATAGGGCCACTGTCAATCCAATGGATGCCTAGAAATTCCAGGATACTATGATTAAGGGCAAAGATAAATATGGATACTGTAGGGGAGGAGGACATATACTCCACCCACTCTGGGTCCTTCTGGCTGGGCTATGAATTAAAATAACATGAGACAGAATAACAGGAGAAAATCAAACAAAGCTTTATAACTTATATACGTGGGAGAAACACAGGAAACTGGGTAACTCACCAAAATGGCAGAGGATCTAATCTTAAATAGCATCTTCAGCTAAAGACAAAGGAGGGTATTGGGGGTAGTGGTTTGGGACTTCAAATGGGAGGAAGGCAATTCACATGGAAATGGAAAAGCAAATGCTTGGTAAACAGAACTTTGATAAGAATGGGCTTAGCAAGGACCCTCCCAGTTTATCCATCCCCAGAGTTATCTATGGTGATGAATTGTCCTGGGGACAGGCCTTCTATCTTAAATTTCTTTTAGGCAGTTAGTGGGGGGGAGGTCCAAGTTTCTTACAGAGTCTTTGTTCTCGAAAATAATCAAGGTAAAGAGACACATTTTGAGGTGGCCAATTCTGATTCCCCACAATACTGAGCAACAATCAGCTGTCTCTGTCCCCCAGGCCAAGGGAATGCCCATCTCTTGAAATGAAGAAGTTTATGAAATAATGAGATTTGAAAAACAATTAAAAAGGTTAAAAAAAGATGAGATTCATAGAAGAGGTCCATAGGAAAAATCTGGATCAGATATACTTAATATATTGATAAGTATCTACCCATGCCTAACAGTTGCTTCTTGGATCACTGAGCCACCAGAAAGGGATGGTGTGAAGGTTTAGAATACATCTGTGGTCCCTGAGAAAAGGGTCACTCACAAACACACACACACAAAACACGTATATGTAAAATCTTTTTAAAAGTATGTCTTGCTTCTGGAAATGCAGAGGACACCAGCTGCACTGTCGCGTGTTCCTAAGGAAAGAGACAAACACCCACGTGCTATGAAGGTAGGAGGGTGGAAATGGAGACCATGGGAGTTGGGGTGAAAAAGCATTAATTTAGGCAGAAACCTCATTTGCTGGATGTATCCACGTCACATTTGATGTCATGTTATTTCCAAGCAATCTGGGGGAAAGACTCTAGCCATTTATTACTTCATTCATTCTTCCCACAGTTAATCTTTTAGAATCTCCTCTTCCCCAGGAACTGTGGCTGGCAATAGAGATACAGTGGAAAGCAGGACCCAGAGACATTGGTTGGGAGGTAGGCGAGCACCAGAGCATGCAGGGACTTATTCTAAGTTTGGATTTCATTCTAAACTTAATGGGAAGCCATTAAAGATTTTAAGCAAGGGAATAGCATAGGTAAAAGATGTCTCTGACTGCTATAGGGAGTGGATTAGAAAGGAGGAAGGAGAGATGAAGGGATGGTGGAGAGGCATGTGCATGTCCAGGTGGGAAACAATGGGAGCGTTAGACTAGCTCAGTGCCGTTGAGGTGACATGAAAGGACAGGCATTGAAGAGAGAGTCCACAGACGTTAATGAGGGAATAAAGGAGACAGTAACATCACAACCCTTTGATTTCTGTCTGGGGGATGGTATTCCATCCAGCTTCCCTCAGATACAAGGGAGGGGTAGAGCCAGGAGGAGTGCAATGGAAGGAAGGAGATATGGCTTAGGTTCTGAGTCCCTGTCCACCCAAGGTTCTGCTGTAGACTGAATCTGTAGAAGGCCAATGTCAACTAACATCATGGGGAGCCCGAAGCAAAGCAGGAGCATGGGTCCTCTCACCTGCTGATGGGTAGAGCAGAGCAGAGCCCTTCCTCTAAAGTGAGCTATGCCTGTATTGGCTTTCACAGGAAGGTATCAGAAGAACTGCAAGGTGAAGGCAGCATGACAAGGTCAGGCCTCAGTGGCCTGCAGAGGGCATTTTCAGACTGGCCCCTGCCTCACCTCCACCAAACACCCCACAGCACTCCTCTCTCTCTACCTTGCCGGTGCTCAGCTGCCACTTGCAGATGATAGAGAGGATTCCAACAGCCTCCAAGGAGAATACAAAGCCATTAATAAAACATCAACACCACGGGAATCCAAAGGAGCCAAAAAATAAAAATAAAAAATAATAAGTCTAAGCTACAGTAAAATCACACTTTCTTTCCTCCCTGTAGTCTCCAAGGAGACAGTTATGTCCCAAGAGGTGTTGACTATGGGAAATGACTTTCAGGTGAGGCAGATGGAGGAGGCATCAGATTAGACAGCAGAGAAAGGGTGAGAGCAGGGATGCCTGCTCCTTATGGGAAGGCGTGGGTGCCCAACTTCCTTCCAAACTAGAGCACAGCTGCCAATGTCCCTGCTCTTTTGCCTCTTCGCCTCCTCTTTTCCACCGGCTTTTCTGCCCAACATCAGTGGGGTGAGAGATGTGTGCCAGCTTCATTGGAAGGTGAAGAGACTTGGAGTGATCTACTTCCTGTGGGGCAGGGTGACAGGTACCACCAATCTGTGTATCCAGAAGGCCCCCTGAGGGTGTAGGGGGATTCTGACACCTGTCAGAGGTGGGGGGTGGGAGCGCAAGATGTATGCAAAGATCTACTTTGTTCATTTATCCATCTCTTGAAATTTTGTTCTGTAAGCAGTGCAAAGGATACTCTCCGTCATACCCTACTCAGACTTCAATCTATTCTGTAGCCACCAGAAAGTTAGATATTCAAGAGTTAGGGATCTTCATTCATTACAAGAAACAATAGTATGCACTGTTTTCTAAGTATGCTCCTACAAAACAGTAGAATACTGTGGTAGGCTGAAAAATGGCCCCCCAAAAGATAGTTACATCCTAATCTCAGGAACGTGTGAATGTTAGTTTATATGGCAAAAAAGGTTTTCACAAATATGATTAGGTTGAGGACCTTGAGATGGGGAGATTGTCCTGAATTTTGTGGGTGGGCCCTGTACATAATCATTTGCTTCCTTATAAGAGGGAGGCAGAGAGATATTTTACAACACACAGAAGGTAATGAGAAGATAGAGCAGAGAGAGGTTTGAAAATGCTGGCCTCGAAGATTAGAGTGATGTGCCACAAGTCAGGGAACGTCAGCAGCCAGCAGAAGCTCCAAGAGGCAAGCAGAGGATTCTTCCCTAGACCCCCAGGAGGAAACATGGACTCACTTGATACTGGCCCACTGACGCCGATTTCAGACTTGTGGCCTCCAGAACCGTGAGGCAATACATTTCTGTTGTTTTAAGCCACCAAGTGTGTGGTAGTTTGTAACAGCTATGGGAAACTAATGCAAACACCAATTGTGACATTTTCCCAATTTAAAGGAAAAAATGATTTAAAGGATAAAATCTTCTTTATTTTCTATTTTTCTTCTGAAATCTTTGGTATATGCTAGCATTCACAGATGAATGAAGAAATTGCTCTCGATATTTTATGGTATATCAAAAAAGGCGCTGAAACTTTTAGGTCTCATTTTCTCCCACTGACATAAGGAACACAATACCTACAACCCATGGGGTTGTTTTAGTTCAGATGAAACCAAATGTTTGCAAGAAGTCTTGAAACTGTCCAGCACCATGCAAAGTTTGAGCATAAGGTCTTATCAGATTGGTTAATTTCTAGAATAACCTACAGTCGACCAATATCACTCCCTCCCTC
This sequence comes from Ceratotherium simum simum, assembly GCF_057802395.1. Lineage (NCBI taxonomy): Eukaryota > Metazoa > Chordata > Mammalia > Perissodactyla > Rhinocerotidae > Ceratotherium > Ceratotherium simum. The sequence continues at coordinate 83,946,215 of NC_141906.1, read as the reverse complement.
CCTCCCTGCCTCCCTCTCCTCCTCCTCCTTCATCTCTTTCTCTCTCTCAATCTCTCTCCGTACAGACACACACACACACACACACATTTATGTCTCATATTTGAATAACACTTTAGAGTTTAGTGAGAACTTGGATATCAACCACCTTATCTCGTCCTCACAGCACCCTCATGGGCGCACAGAGCTGGCCTCAGCATCCTCATTTTATAGGTGAAGAAAGCAAACACCTCCCCCATTAGAAAGTGTCAAGAGACTTAGGGTAATATGGATATAAGCAGTGAGCCAAGATTCAAACATGGACCTTTATGAATACCTGAACGAAGAACTGAACAGGCTTCTTGTCTGCCCAATTCAGTGACAACTCAGCAGGCACTTTACATTCACACAGACCTGGGGTTGAATTCTGGCCCTGCCTCTTCGTAGCTCTGTAACTTTGTTCCATTATTTAACCTCTATGACATCTTCCTCATCTGTCAAACTGGTATAATAGTCATACTCCATCAGGCTGAATGAGTATTCAGTAGAATAAGTAAAGGGGACACCCTTGGACCCATTCTTGGTCTCAGGAATTCTCCTTTCAAAATTATAGGGTGTTTTTTTTGAAACTCCTGTCCAGATCTCAAGACTTCAATCCCAGTCTTAACATCTGACTTGTTTATTTCACCCCTTTCAAACCATTTGTGTTCAAGTTTTCTCTTTCTTTTTGCCAAAAGTGAAGTTACAACCCAGCCACTTGTCATTTAAAAGATGAAATTTATTACTTATAACTAAAAAGACTCTTATTGCAATAATTACACCATATTGAAGCAAGAGCGCTAGAAACACCCTTGACAGATTGTAAGGGTCTCTTTGAGCACATCCTTCTTGTGCCACAGCAGCACAGGGGTCCTCCTGGAGTTCAGCTGAGACTGGGGTCAATATTCAGGTGCTTCGAGGCTGAGGCGACCTATGGACCTCTAGGCTCTGATCCCAGTACCCCAGTGGTCTCAGCTTTGGGCAATGTTTGATTGAAGTGCACCAGGAAAGCTGATACTCAAGATAGCCCTGACCACTGATCTTCATTGACCACACTGTGATGTGATCATCTTCCACCATCCAAGAAAGCAGCAGTAACGCCGTTAGCTATCGGCTGGGTTTGGGCTGGCAGGGACGTTTGGCGTGGAATGCTGCTATTTACTGTTCCGTGACAACAAGTGACCCTGGTGTTAGGGAAAGAGTAAAGTTTAATTCACACAACAATAGAGTCAAAGTGAAAAATACCTTCTGCTGAGACTCCCTTTTATCAATTCAGCCTAAAAACTAAGGACTGCTTCTCTTGTCATGAGGTCCACTCTCAGGAAGGAGGGATACATGCCATCTCAGGAGCATCAATGTCTGTGTGTGTGTACGTGCATGCGTGCAGGCACGGGTGTGCTAAATATGGAAATAAGAACTTCCATTCTGTTGAGCACAGCTATTAGTTACTTTTTTCTTTTTAAAGACCCCTGTCTAACCATTCCACCTTCTTTCCCCAAGAACGTGTTTTTTCAACTGCAGGCCATTGGCTTATTCTTTGAATGAAATAGGATTGTGTTTTTTATGTGTCCTTTATGACTTCTGCTCCTCCATTCTAGAGTTTTGCATATTTCCTGGAGGATTTTGCTAGAACAAGGAATGATACAGCCGGCTGCAGTTATAGATATGGACGGCCCCAGTAGAGACCTTGAGAGTTGACATTGTTCAACATGGGTTACTATCTATTAAGTACATGGCTTGGTCAAGGGTATTTTATAGCAAATATATAGCTCCAGGTTTGTATTCTGAAGTTCTCACACACCTTTCTCTTTTGTCAACTTTAGTTTTTATTCATCTGGCTTAGTGAAGCATCTATAAATAGAAGACGGGGTCCCAAGCCTAGTGGGCTGAGTCCAGGCAGGCTTTCTGAAACATGTTGCATTTGAGCGGTCCTGTTTAGGAGGTTGGGATACTTTGGAAGAAGGAGGGAGGGGCTTAGACTTCCCGTCCTGAGATAGAGCCCCATCTCCTTTCCACCATGCTGCCAAGGGAACCATTCTAAAACTCTATTTTTGCTCTCTGGTCGCTCTTTCTTTTGGGGACTCAAGCTGTTCAAAGCTGGGTTGGCAGCCTCCTTGGCTCCTGAGTTCCTGACATCTCTGATGCCCGCCTCTGGCTGCACCACATGGACATGCTCATGGCAGCATGCAGAGCTACGGGAAAAACCTAAATTTAAATGTTAAAAAGCTTTTGTTCATTACTGGTGGCATTTCCCCCCTCCATTTGTCACTTGGAGCAGAGCTGTGACTCTTTTAATATCAAACAAATAATAAGCTCCCTCTAAAGTGATTTTTCTGACAAGGAGCTCAATATATTAAACTTTATCTATATTTTAATAGCCAATTTCACACCAAACTGCCTTCTTAATAATGTATTTACCACCTGGGGATATTATTCCAACCCATCTGGAAAGAATTGGAAATTAACTGTCCCTAAACTCAGCCTGTGTGTGCTTTACACTTGCTGTAGACAACAGCAGAGTCATTGTTAAGGAGGGGGCCCGAGATAAGAGCGGGACTCCCCACCTTGGGAGGGTGAGATCTGGAAGAGAAATGATAGTAGGTGTAGAGGCATAAATTGCTTCTCCAGAGACAAAGTTTATCCCCACGATGAGCTGAGAAGAGCCACTGCCACACAAGACAGGGCTGTCAGGAGCAGGGAACTGTCCCACTGCATTTTAAAGAAACACAGACTTCCTTTGCTACCACCTGGCAACTAGTCGACTTGGGACAAGTTTCCTATTGTCTGACCTTTAGTTCCCTCATGTACAGACGGTGAGGGTTTGGCAGGATGAATTCAGAGGTCTTTTGTGCGTATAAAACTTGTATGCCCATTTGAGGTTTGGCACTCTCTCCAGAAAACGCTTTATCCACTCCTAACCATAATGGAATTATTTGGGGGACTGTTGTTTTGCCCTTTTGCTTTAACACCTATGGAAAATGACAAAGACTGAGAGGCCCTATAGATACTAAAGTGCCTTTGGAGTAGACAGAAAAGCTTCTCATTGCGGGGCTGTGAACAGGTCCACAGCAGCCACACTAATGAGTAAACGTAGGCTCCCTCCCATTGATAAGACACAGAAATTGACCAACTTGTGTCTAAAAACCATTGGGTGAGTGCCCTCAAATCACTCAGCTCAATTCGGCCAGCACTACCAAATTCACATTCCACTTCTGAAGACTCATAAACAGATTGTCCCTGATAACGTGATATGTTCCGTAAGGAAAGGAACCTGACATAGCTCAGATATGGCATGCTTCTTGGGGAACTCAGAGAGGATCACCAAGGAGGATAGATATTTTATCTGGGTCTTGAAGGATGGACAAGTGGCCACAGGACATTCAGATCAGAGAGTGGACGTATGCCCAAGCCCTACTGTGTGGACTCTGACAGGGATGCAGGAGAGACGGGCTTTCTAGGGGTCAGGCAAGTTCTTGGTCCCAGTCTGAATAGGACAGGGACATCTGGTGTGGGCTAAAACCAGCTAGGTTTCAAAGGGACCATGGAGAGCAGAGCTGGTTTTTGTGAAACCAGAGACATCAGCTCCAAGTTGTGGTGGGTATGGGTCAAGACTTCAAGTCTGGGAGAAACAGGGAACTTCGTGAGGAATGAATTGAAATTTGTGGGAAACACACAGGCTCTTTGAAGCAAACAAAATAAGATGAAGCCCGATGTGGCTCCTGTAGGCCAGCCCCAGCCAGGAGTCTTCTTTTGAGATCTTATGGTGGAATGGTGATGAGGGTCCCCTCACCCACTTCCACTGCCATCCAGTGTCCTGCTCAGCTCCCACTGTCTGAGGAGCCAGAGAGTCTGGAGTGGTGCGGTCTGGATGCCATGTGCATAAACACAGCATTGAGTCCCCAGTCAAGTCCAGGCTCTGCAAAGCAGAGGCAGATGAAAAGATCAGCATTCCCAGGAGAAATGATGGCAGGACAGCAGCTCACTGGTGTTCTTTTTAGAGGGAGATGCATTTGATTCACCAAAACAGAACAAAAAGGTTTACACGGGAAGGAAAACCTGATGGGATATTTGGTGGCTTGGGCTGATGGCCAAGCCACAGAAAGACCAGAAAGCACTGGTATCAGAAGGCTGCCCTGTCTAATCTTGTGTCTCTGTTCCCTTCCCAGGGCCTTGGGAGCACTCATGTGTGGATGTGTGTGAGGGGGAGGGGACAGGAATGATAGCTATCTCCCAGGTCCTGGGGACCCACAGTCCCAAATTAATCAGCAAACAAGAGGACTCACTGTGACAGACAGGTCAAGGAGACGAGGGGTAAAAGTCTCCTTTAATCCTGCAATCGGAGGATGTGCAATGCTGACAGTTACCTGGGGACCCTGAGATGCCAGACTCCCTGACCTAATCAGACAGATAACGGAGCAGCCAGGCCGAGGCCGCACCAGGAAATGCAGAACAATAGGAGCCGGCCCCACAGGGCCCCATGCTGCTACAGAGATAATAAACTATATAAAAATCTGTCACTGAGCGATAAGTGATGAATTGGAATCAATTATATGTTTAAAATAATAGACGTCCCCGGCTTCCCTACTGGAAGTGTGATAGTTTTGACTGGCCTGAGAGGTAGTAACAGAAGGATGACTCCCCATGATGCCAGCTGTACTAGGTGGACGAAAAGTACTACCTAGACAGACTTTGTGGTTAAAGGAAAGAAAAATACACAGAAAGTTGCGAGCCAAGTTGTAATCTTTACCCACTTTCCCCCTGGTGTATTTGCCTTCATATCCTGTGTGCTGGGACCAAACCATTGGATGAGCAATTGGAGTAACGAGGTCTCAAGCAAGGTATTTTCTCTGTGCCTTTATTTTTCCAGGTTTACAACATGCTTAATAATTTATGATGAGGACTGACATTGATTAAAAATACGCTAAGGTCTATGTTGTATTCTCTGTAGAATTCTCGTCCAAAGTGAATATGTAGTAGTGAAGGCAGTTTTGGGGTGTTTGTTAAAGGAATCTAATTCTATTCCAGGAAGTCTCCTCCCCTCTACTCCCCTCCCCACTTCCTTAATCATATGAACACAGCCAACACCTGAAAAAAAAAAAAAGAAAGAAAAAACCAAGAGCTTTTACCATCTTGAGCATTTTGGATTCTAATCCCAACTTTCCACCTTCTCTTTTGTTACTACTACTACTACTACTACTACTACTACTACTACTACTACTACTACTACTACTGCTGTTTAGTAAGCGCCTTAGACCCAGGATCCAAGCTCTCTCTTTATAAATGACGACAATCACAGCTCATTTATGTTGCCATGCAATTCTATGGTAATAGCTTCCCTCTGCCTCCTGTCTGCCTTGCAAACTTCTATTCCTTCTTCAGATACCCAGCTCATCCTCAGTGCCCTTGGCAAAGCTCTCCCTGACCACCACTTCCCTCCAGAACACTAAACTCTCTCTCCTTTATGTACCTAGTTGCAGCGTACACGTTTGGTTACAATGCACTTATCACAGTACACTAGTACACAGCAAAGTGATGGTTACTTAGGGGCTTGGGTTTCATAGTCAGCTATTTACTAGCTGTGTGGTTTATGAGCTATTTGTCCTTTTAAAGTCTCAGTTTTCTCAGCTGAAAAATGGGTATTTATATTAATAGCATTGGACTCCCAGGGTGGTTGTGCATACTAAACGAAAACAAGGCATAAAAAGCGCCTGTATCTATTAAGTGCTTGACACATTGTGGTTGTTGATGTTATTATAATTCTTTCATATAATCTTTGCATTAGTTTTATTACATGTCTATCACTTACAGCAATGTGAGTATCATGAGCACGGGGACTATGTTCTGTTCAGCTGGTATAATTCCAGCACCAAGTACAGAGGTGGAAGTCAGGTCCGCCTATATTCTTTTGGGCCATTAGGGTTTGCAAATGCTGTTGACAAGTGAAAATCCCTGCCTTGGCCTTTTACCAAATTTGGGACCACCCTGCACCCTCTCCCCACATCCCGCCCCGCCCCCTCCACCGCCTGCTCGCCCCTTCTCCTGGGCGGTGCTCTGGCTGCCACTCTCGTTTCCCAGGGCCCTTCCCTCCTCTGTTCTTCGCTCTTCCTCCTTGTCCTCACGCTGACCTGGTAGATTTAGTCTTTTGTGTGGTTCTGTATCAAAAGTTTAATTAGAAAATCGCACCTGGGCTTTTTAATAGCCTGAGTTCTGGCCGTAAAGCCCTGGACGTGGTCCCGAGCGCGCGCCGGGCGCCAGCTCCTGGCAGGAGCGCGCTGGGACTCCCGCCCTGAATCTTATTTACATTCGGACTAACAATAGCTCTGGAGCCTGGCTATAAATAATTTCTGGGTAAGAGTTGTCTAATTAAACGTGCAGCAGTGAGGGAAGTGCTTTAACCACAAGGCTGGTGTCCTAATGAACGTAATCACTGGATGGGGACAGCTTAGGAATCACATCTAGACATCTCCCTGTGGAGGCAAAGAGATGGAGGGAAAAATTCTCAGGGAGAAGTTCCAATCAATATTTAATTGTGGAGTGTGTTAAAGTCGTTAGATGGCCTCTTTTTATCTTCCCTTTTCCCATACCCAGAGGTAAAAAGGATTTCTAAATGCAGCTTTGTGGGGTGACGTCAGCCTCAGATTCCAGTGGGAAAATTGTCTGTGGGTTGTCAATATTGAATAAAAATTACCTGAAAACATAAAATTTATGAATTAATAAGTAGTGGCATGTAATCTTGATAGGTGCTGAATTTAAAGATAAAGATGGGCGTCAGGTCTGACTCCCGAGTCGTCTTCCACTGCTGTTCTGGATTTCTAGACTCAGTCTCCTAGAGGGCAGGCTCCATGTGGTGTGTTCTTCCCTTTCTAAGTATGGGGCTCCCAGGAACGCATGATGAGGATGAAAGGGCGCCTTTCTGACTGGTGTCCTCATGGAAGGCAGCAGGCCCCTGCTGATACCTAAGATGCGGCTAGCCCACTGAGAAGGAAGTAAGCCCAGGGCAGCCATGCTCATTCTGCTTCATTAGAAACAGACAGTATAACATCAGCCAGATGGAAAAGGACAACATTAGGCTGCAGCATCGTTGTCTCTCCACATTCCTGATAACATGATCCTGAGAACAGAAAGGGTACCAGGTGAGGAAGAAGAGCACACCATCTGATTCATATGTGTAGGTAACATAGGAAATGCGTGTATACCTAGATTCACATAGATACCTAGTAAACACATGTACATATATCCAAACATCAGGTCCATAGATACATGCATACACATATATATGGTAACGTGCATGCTATTGAAACAAAGTCAACCCAGTGTACTAACCGTGTGAGGAGGGGAATGGGAAGCAGGAGCTGGTGAGGGTATGGGTCAGAGGAACCCCTGCTGAACTGTGGTGACAGGCTATTAGCTGGTACTCATATTCTGCCATCTCTCCCATATGTGGAGTTGAAAAACCAGGAATGTGGGCACATGTGATTAATCTAATTCACCACTGGATGTCAATGTTGCTCTAGCCAATTAGAGAACAAATAGAAATTCCAGTGTCCTTCTGTCTGGTCACAGGAAAGTATGAGCTTTAGGCAGCCATGTGTTGTTGGGAGGCGTGTACTGGAGAGGGGGAGGGCTGGACACTGATCCTCTGATAGATCCCAAGAGGGAAAGTTATCCAATTTTAGGTTCATGTTCCCCTTTCTTCACAACCACCACACTTCGTCCAGCGCTCCCCATTCCCTTTGCCCATTGATCATTCCCCTCAAGGAGCACTTCCTAATATGCCGTATGATCTACTCATTTATTCTGCTTATTGCCTGCATCCCGCCACTAGAACACAAACCCCATAAAGACAGGAGTGTTTATCTTTGTCATGAACTGTACCCCTGAGGCTTAAAACACTGCTTGGCATATGTTTGATAAATATTTGTTGGGAATAAATAAATGAATAAGTAAGTAAATTAATGACATTTGGTCAGTAAATACAAATGCAGACAAAGATATTGTTTCAATCCTAATGGATGTTCTCTTGTCTTCTCTGAAAGATGTGTAGATGGCTAGAGAAAGGGGAACAGAAGCAGATGCCTAAGCTCATGGAATAACAGGTTTGAAAGAGACTTCAAGGCAAGCCTCTGCGAGTTCATCTGAGTTTTCTCACAGCTCTACTTCTCCCTGTTTCGTGGACATGGGAAGACGGCATAGCCTCCCTGAGCCTTAGCTTCCTTGTCAATACAATGGGATAGTCATGATAATATGGGCCCTACCTCTCCTTTGAGAGTTTTATGAGATCAAATGTCAATGTTAGTTCAAAATGTGTTTTCCCTTGACTAATACATACCAGGTCCTCCCCAGACTCCCACACACATGGTGTAAATCCTGAAACCCTATACACATGGTACCGACAATATAAATACTATAATTCTTTTCCAAATATGCATACAGAATTCATGTCTTTTCCAAATATTTCACTTAACACAAAGGTCTTAACTCTTAAGGTAAACTTCAATGAAAACAGGCATCAAAAATCAAACTTGGGGTGGACAATAAACAATTTGTCCTCTCCAAGACCTGAAGAGAGTGTAAAATGAGCCTTTCCTTCAGAGACGGGAGCCTCAGGTTTGCTGCTGTTTCTTATCTCCTATCTTAGGCATCTATTGAAGGATCGGGCTGCCATGGCAGCCGAGCTAGCATCCTTCCAAATCCGTGTTTAATTTTTAATAAATAAATTAAATTAAATTAAGGAAAAATAGGTCTACAGCGTAGAAGCCTTTCACATTATTTACTATGCTGTCACTTTGGGCTCGCTGATGCTTGTTAATATTTCAAATTTAATGATAAGCCCCATTTATAAGCTAAATAAGACATTATTAGCACTATACTGGCAGAAATGTACAAGGACACCTCTAAGCTAAGGTGAAAAATGCATTATTGAATGAAATTTAATTAGTAGATTTTGTTCTATTAGTGGCTTGTATATTGCATTTATGAAAATGAATACAAATATGATCCAGGCAATCTTTCCACTGAGAAAATGTCACTGATAATCTAACTTCACTCCTACTCTTTAAAGCAGATGCAGGATGAAAATTGATGTCCTGGTCTCTTGCCAGTCAAAAGATTTTCTAGTCTGTGGTTCTAATAATAGCAAAATAGTGGAGAGATGCCTTATGTGGCGCTCTGGCAGGTGTGCAGAAGGGAGTCTGGTGAGAATTAATTGTGGGCTTTTTTTCTTATGGCCGCTCATTGGGCAGGAGGTCTCAGACTTGGGTTGCTGTTGTGCTTTGCTTAGCTGGTCGAATCTAACTTGTCTGCATTATCTGTTTCTGTTTCAATTGCCCTTTAGGGCAATGTGACTTCAGTAGAAAGGGCAGCACTTGGGATCATATGCCCGTGGGTTCGATGAAACTTACACCATTTATAAGCTTTGTGCAATTTATTTTTTTAAGGTAAACACATTAGCTACCTCATCTCATTAATCCTCCTAATAACTCCATGAGGTTCCTTACTATTATGATCTCTATTTTATAGATAAGGAAATAGAGCTTTAGAATGCTGATGCTGCTTGTTCTAGGTCACACAGCTAATAACTTGAGTTCTCTGAATTTTCCATTTTCTTATCCTTACAAGGGAGATAATGACAGTGCCTACCTCCTAGGAGTAAATTGTAAATATTAAATGAGATCAAGATTGCAGCGCACTGACGTGTATTCAATAAATGTTAATCTGAGCTCCCTGGTTCCGCCCAGCCCCTTCCTTTCTGATGGCATCTTGGAAAGGACGTGGCAGACTGGCGAGCAGAATTTTCCTTTCTAGATGGCCAATGTAAAGCCTCTCCAGACCTCAGCTCTTTCCTGTGACAATGAGAAAACAGAACGCCTATCCTTCCTCCTGAGTTTGCTGTGAGGATCAATTGGACGGTGTACAAGAGGGTGCTACACAAATGTAAAGTGTTGGTGTCGTTAGTACAGGTGATCATTCCCTGTATTCTATGCTGAGATGCAGCGACAGAAATACTGGGAGAGGAGATGCCTGAGACTAATGCCGGAAGAGCCTTTCTTTGCAGTGAATTAGGACTTAAAGATAAATGCAGGCACCCTGCACCTACTTTAACCATCCACCCCAGCAAGCTGTACCTGAGATTCTGTCTGTCTGGAATCACCCAACCCGGTTTCAGTCATCGCTGTGACCCTGTAGCTGGTAAGGAGACCCGTCTGACCGAAGTTTTCCTCTTCAAGGGCTCCTGTGTTCCCACTCAAGGTGCCATGCCCTGTTGCCCACATCTCAAGATTCAGTTGACCTCAGCCATACTGATCCCTATGTCTCCTTTCACACTGTTGCTTCTTCTGCCTGTCTTTTCTTGCTACGACCTTGGTAAATCAGGAAAATCATCCAAGGGTAACAAAATAAGTGCTTTTGTTAGGGAGCTACCATAATTAATGACAGAGTGGAAGGAATTTTTCCTTTAAAAACCAACCATAAAAGGGTAAAAGATGTTTGATAATTGAAGATTTTCCTTTTCTAAATGAACCTCAGGTGCACAGAATCAGATTATTTATAACCATTGGTCCAGGATACACTCTCATCAGTATTCTATGAGTGACTTCCTTTTACTTTTAAAAATAATATAATATGCAAACGCAGATCCACAACACCTCCAAAAAACACAAAGGCTAAGACATCATCCTACAACTCAACCCTCCACCAATTCCTCCTGCTGCCTCCCTTCTACCCCAAAGCGACCATCATTCAGAATTCTGTGTCCATTTCAAGCCTTCTTTTTTATACAATTTCATCACATATATATGAGTCATTAAAATTAATTTTTTGTTTTATTGTTTTTCATCTTCATAAAAAGAGCATGCATTTTGATATATGTACTTTGGGGGACTTTTTTCTCTTCTTGCGTTCCTAAGATCATCCATAGTTTTGTGTTTGGTTGTAGCTCATTTGCTTTGACTGCAGTATATTATTCCAATTTGTGGATATAACTCAGTTCATTTATCCACTTTTATGATGTGAGTATTTAGGTTAAATCCATGATTTTTTCCTATTATGAATAAGGCTGCTATAAACAAACTGAGGAGTGAAATTTCTGGGTCACAGAGTTTGGGAATGTTTAAATATAGAAAGTGTTGCCAAACTGCTTACCAGAACACCAGTTTATACTCTCCCCAGCAATGTCTAAAGAGCCTGAGGAATCACAGTTCCTCCAATACTTAGAGGCATTTTAATTTTTGCCGGTTGATTCAATGTAAAATACTATGTAATCGTAGTCTTAATTAAGAATCTGTAGAACATCTCTTCATGTCTGTTTCCTCCTCTCTGCTATGCCTGTTTGTTCATTTCGCCCATTTTTCTGCTGGTTTGCAGTGCTCTTCTCATTGACTTATTGTTTAGGAATTCTTAAATATTCTTGACATTAGTTTTTGTCAGTTTTATGAATAGCTCCATTTTTCAATCCAATTGAGATAATTAGTCCAGAGAATAAAGCAAACATGAATTTCTTTTACTGTTTGATCAAATAAGCCCTCTATTCTTGACCTTACCTCATCACCTTTAATCTTCAATCCTGTGACACTAGCACGTGGCATGAAGTTGTGTCAGGACTAAAAAGAAGGCTATATTCGTTAGTACATTCCAAGAGGAAATGACAGAGCTGGTAAAACCTAAAGCACAATCTTCATTTTATTTTGTTCTTCTCAAAGAAGACAGAACAGTCCTTCCAATTTCTGTCTAGATTTAATTAATGGACATTCTTGATGCCTTTACCATCTTCTCAGAAAACAAACTGTCTTTCTCCAAAATGATCAAAGAGTTACAGATGGGTATTTCTTGCTTTCTGTACTTCCCTTGGCAGAGATGAGACAGACATTGGAAAAGGCATATAGGAATTTATTATTCATGCAGATGAGTCTCACAATTCAATAGAGCTAATTAGGAAAATGATGGAGTAAATTAGCACTTTATGCAAGTGTATTAATATTAATAAAACTGCCATTTACCCTAAGGTTAAAACAGAAGAGATGGAGAGCATAGACCTGACCTGCAAGTAGACTATGAGCGTGGTTGCTTGCTGGAACCCCGACCACCCTCATCCATCCTGGAGAATCTTGTTCCTTTTCTGTTATCAAAATTTTCCTAAAAAAAGAGAGAGAGAAATTTTTTAAAGGTATAGGTGAACTATCTTTGCTTTGTTATTTGGGCTGCTTGAAAGAAAATTCCACATTTTCCACCTTGTTGACAGTAATAACTGGCATCACATTATTGTTCATATGGCAGTTTCAAATCCATAATCTTACTGAAGTTTACTTATAAGGTAAATTGTTAGTATTTTCCCATTCCTAATTTAATAATGTGTCCATATGTCTTCAGATCATTCATTTTTCTCTGTACCCATTCCATGACCACTGCCTTAGCTCTAGCCACTATCCTGGTCTCTACTCCTGCCCCCTAAAATTCATTCTCCAAACTGTGGCTAGAGCAATCGTTTGAAATCCCAAATATGATTGTTACCCACCACCCCAGCTACAAACATTTTGATAGTTCAACCTTGCTTTCAGACTGACCCAAACTCTCTGGCACACAAGGCTCTTTCCCGAACCAGCCCTGTATGTCTCTGCATCCCTATCTCGGGCCAGCCGCACTTTCACCTTCTATTAAGGATCTCCTTGCTATTCCAGATGCATGCAGGAACCTCTAGGTCTTTGTTTATGTTTTCACGTCTACCTTGAAAGTTATCTTCCCTCATGCTACCTCACCTGGCTCCTCAAGGTATCAGTGTGGAAGTTGTTCTTTCCCAAATACCTTCCTTTGCCCATCTTCCCCAGAAAAACGTGTTTTTAAAGATCTCTTTAATTTTCTTCTCATAGCCCTCTCAGTGTGCTATCATTTCTTATGTAGTAACTAGTCTTCTACACAAGACAGCAAATTCCTAGAGGACAGGGCTCAGTTCTTGTTCACCGTGATGTTCCCCACTGCCTTCACATTAGTTGGCATAAAGTGTTGTCAAAAGAAGAAGTGAATGAGTGAGAGAGTGAATGAATGAAAATGTGGATGAATCACATAGTCACTCAAAGAGGGAAGATTTGGAAACCTGTCTTGAAATCCTGCATTCTTTCTAATACTCATTTTTGGTTCATTACTTTTAGGATGATGGTTTGGGTAACCTGTAGGATTATTCATTAGATGGAGGTTAAGAGGTTCGAATTTTACAAGACTCATTATTGGAATTCTTTCTACCTCTTCAGTAGATTTGCTTAACTTGCCTCCAGGGGTCATGAAATCTATAGAGACCTTCTTATTTTAGTTTATTAGACTTTTCTTTTTCCCTGATCATCATTAACTCTCTATTACCCGTTCTTGTTTTGGTATTCCAAATCTTAAACCAAGATTCAATTTCCATTTAGTATAAGAAAACCTTTCTAAAGCTACGCAGATTCAGAATCCTTGCAATCTTAATTCCCTATATGATTTTCCAATTCAAATTATTTATTTGTTTGAAAAAACCTTGACTTCATTCAAAAACTTTTATGAAGTAGGCCACCTATTATAATCCAGGCAAAATGCTAGGTATTTATTCCAATTTGGGGATTGAGTTTGGTAATAGTTATGCTACATCCCTAAATCCATGATCTCAAATGTCCAGTTCTGAATGGTCCCAAAGTCTGCTGGAAATGAGCTTCTTTTCTCCTTTTTTGACTCTTACTGAATGTGGGATATTCAGTGGCTTACTTAACCTAATTATCCTCAGTATCTTCATCTGTAAAATTATTATTACACTTTCATTCATATAGAGAGTTATTTACTGAGTAACTCCTGAGGTGGTGGGTATGTTTTTAAATTTCAAATAAAATATTTCCTCTGATCTCGAGGAATCACATAACAGTGATAGATGAGTAAATCAGTGATTATTCTACGATGAAGTAAGTACTAGATTAGAATTTGCAAGGGACGCATGGGAAAACAGAGGCCAAGCATCTCACCAGGTGGTGGGGAAGTGGAGACAAAAAAGAGTTTCCAGACAGAGTCAATGCTTGATGTGACTTCTGAAGGATGAGTGAGAGTTGAAGAGAGGAAGAGGAGAGCATGGGAAAGACATTCCAGGCAGTGGTAAACATATTTCTGAACAGTCTGGAGCATGATATAGAAGGATCCTTTTGGAAAAAATAAGTAGTTCAGGATAGAGCACAAAAAAGCAAAACTTGTGAAGAGATAAAAGAGAGAAGCCGGGGAGATAATTGAAAAAACAAGAGAGAGTATGGTCAGATTAGCAGATCAGACGGATTCATTGTGAGGAAGAGGGAAGAACAGGCCTATTAGTAGAAGCATTTGGAAATATGGCAGTGTGGCAGTCAGAATTCTAAGAGGTCCTCCTGTACATATACTATAAAAAATCCCTCCTCCTGAGTGTGGGTGGGACTTGTGAATATGATAGGATTTCCTGCCCAGGATTAGGTTACGCTAAGTGGAAAAGGGAAGGGATTTTGCATATAATCTTAATCAGTTGATTTTGAGTTAATCAAAGCGGGGGTTATCCTAGATGGGCCTGACCTATTCAAGTGAGCCCTTTGAAAAGGAAGATTCAAGATGGGAAAGATTTCTCCTGCTGGCCTCAAAGAAGCAAACAGCCATGCAGTGAACTGCCTATGGAGCATTCTCCAACTTCCATGTGGCGAGAACCTGAGAGTGACCTCCAGTTAGCTGAGAGTGGTGCCTTGCTGACAGCCAGCAAGAAAACAGGAACTTCAGTCCCACGACCTCAGGGAACTGAATTCTACCCCAACTAATAAGCTGGGAAGAAGACTCTAAGCCCCAGATGAGACCACAGCCCCAGCCAACACATACCTTGATTTCAGCCAGGACCCGACTAACGTGTAACAGGACTCCTGATTCATAGGAACTGTGAGAAAACAAATGTGTGTGGTTTCAAGTTGCTAAATTTGTGGTCATCTGTTACACAGCAAACTAGGGAAGTTTTAGTGGAATGGTGGGAAGGAAAATCAGATTATGTGTGTTGAGGAGTAAATGGAAGATGATGAATTTATGGTGGGTAGCAAAGAGGAAAATAAACACTTTCTCCTGATGTGATGGAAGGAGCGGTTGTCTAATTGAAAGAGCAAGGGACAGAACGGTGGAGAGAGACTTGGTAATTAGGTTGAGCCTGTGGGAGAGTTTCTTTATAACAGATATACCACACACACTACAAAGGAACAATGGTAAGAGGAGTGGAGGAAGTGGGTGGCAGGGTGTGCAGAACACTACTGGGGTTGAGAATGTGAGAAAGTATAGATAACTGAAGGGTTTTCAAATTCAACAATGACACAAGATGACAGAGGTTAGATATTTGATGCCATTAATTACACTAACAAAACTCTTACAGTAAATATAAAGTTTTCAAACCAATGTAGGCAGAGGCAATAGGTGATCTCTGAAGCTGGCTGATGTTCACTGTTTGGGGTCAAATCAGCAATCAGTGGCCTTTAGCTGGAACCTAAGAAGGCCCCTAGTGTGGGTTGGAAGGCAGTACACATAGTGATATAGAGCATGGGGCAATGTGCTTAGACAACCAGAGCCTCTTCTGGCTCTACCAGTTGTCCCTTTACCTTGGACAAGTAACTTAACATTTTAAAGCCATATTTTCCTGATCTATCTATGAAAGAGGAAAATAATAGTTAACAATGCCTATTGCTAAGTATTGTAAGGATTAAATAAGATTATAAATCTCATGATGCTTTGTAATACTATTACTTATTAGTATTTCTTTTTTTTTTTAAACCTCATGGAAATCTATTTTGGATGAGTTCAACTTAAAGTCTCACTTTCTTTTTTTTTTTATAATTTTATTTATTTATTTTTCCCCCAAAGCCCCAGTAGATAGTTGTATGTCATAGCTGCACATCCTTCTAATTGCTTTATGTGGGACATGGCCTCAGCATGGCCAGAGAAGCGGTGCCTCGGTGTGCACCCGGGATCCGAACCCAGGTCGCCAGCAGCGGAGCGCGCACCCTTAACCGCTAAGCCACGGGGCCGGCCCACTTATTAGTATTTCTTATTCAGTGTGCCAAATCTTTGTTCCCCAAGGTTCTCACACTGAGGACTACTATGTATTTATTGAGATTACATCATAAGTACTTAATAAATATTTATGAAATGCATCTTGAATGAATAATAACAGAATAGTTGTAACAACTCTAAGAGCTCTGTTTCTGAAAAATCATAAGTGCTCAATAAAATGTAGCTATCATTTGGAGTTGTTCTATGTCTCAGCAGACCAAAGCCGCAGGTGGAGTTGCTGGCATATCACACCAGAATCTGGGTGTATGCAGTAGGCACTCAGTTCTCCCACCTTGACGTGGATCACCAGGAGGATGGACCTGGGCCCCTTGGGAAGAATGGTGCTGTCCTGATTTCAGGCCTCTGTGAAACTTAGCCCTGGGTGAGGCTTCAGTAGCGATGTAAGGTCATGGCCTTCCAGGAACTTCTGAGGAATCCAGACAATTCTAAGTTCGATGGATTGGAACCTGGGAAAGTGGCTGGCGCACAATAGTACTTATTAAGTAGGTAATTTCTTAGTGCCCTCTTGAATCTCTTTGTTTTCCTTCAAGTTTACCAATCAATAACGGGCAATCAACAGAACTGGCTTAGCCTCAGGAATACACAAAGCCCTGTGTGGGCAAGACACGCTGTTATTTTTGTTTTAAAAACTATATATACATATATATAGTGCTTTGTGGAACACTTGATATAAAGAACTTTGCTGGGTGATATGGGAGACCAGGAAGAAGAAATAGAAGACACAAGCCTCGCTCTCAAAGCGCTTGAGCTGTTCAGCTATTGTTTGGGGATAAGGTGATAGAAAGACGAGACAGGAGCTCTGCTCTCCAGGGGCGTTCACGGGAATAGGCCGGGGGGCAGCAAACAATCGCGGCGCAAGCAGCAGGGGGAGCAAGGACAGCCGGCATCGCAGAGCTCCGACGCAGCGCTCACCAGACTTCACGGGCCAGCCAGGACTGTCCCTCTTTCTCCTGGGGTCGCTGGCGTCTGGCGCAATGATGGGTGTGGTAAGAACGTACAATTTATTTCTTAAGTAACTCAGTGACTTCTGTTAAAATGAAAACTTGGTTGAGCTGGCACTAGGCCTGGCCCGGCACCAGCAGGCCCCTCCCCGGCATTGCTCTTGAGCACTGGCTCTGGCGCTGCTTTTCCTCCAGGACTGTGGTGCTGTGAGAGGCTTTGCTGCCCCGCTTGGGAAAGGTCACCTGGTGATGGCTGAACTGAGCTTTTGACATGCAAAGATGCCCGGATGACTCTCTTGGAAAAGCAACTTTCCAAGCTGGAGGGGAGTAGGTGCCATTCTGCCTGTGGTGGTTGAAGACTGAGCATACCACCAGCAGCTGTTCAACAAGAAAGGCAGCTTCATTCAAAAAAATCATCCTATTTTGGCGAAGTGTGCTCCAATCAGCAGCCTTCCTAGTGCGTGTAATTGATATGCAAATAAGCCACAGCACATTACCCACGCTGGGAACAGGAGCATCAACTCTGTGATTTACAAGGTCCCAGGGGCCCAAGGGAACTGGCACGCATCCCACCCTGGGGGGTCAGCCGAGCTGTGTGGACGCTGGGCTTAGGGCAAACTGATTTCTTCAAGTTGACCATCAGAGTCAAGCTGATGCTTTAAAAAGTGAAAATATTTGAGTTTCATATCCGAGGCCTGCACTTCTACTTTCTGCCTGTAAATACCAGAAACAGAATATTAAACCTGGACAAGGTTTTAGGGATTGCCAGGTATGCAAACCCCTCATATTGTGGAGGAGGAACTGAGTCTAGATCGGTGAGGTGACTTGTTCAAAGAACCCAGCTCTCTTGCTTCCAAGTTCCGGGTAATTTTCCACCGTACTCCACTCTTCCTTAAACTTGTGTAGCCACAGCATATTTTGTTTTTCTTTAAGCCTTATGCCTCTTCTTCTCTCTTTTTTTACCTTCTCTTTCCTTGTCCAACAAATTCCTACTAGAAAGGATTTATGGAGGTCACTGGACGGATGAGAAATTTCCTTTATTCTCAAGAAGCTGCAGTGTCATGTTGTGAATGAGACAAGTAACTGCAACATAAGTAGAGTAAGGAGGTGGAGAAAGATAGCGGTGGTTCAAAAGACGGTGGCCCACACATTTGGCAGAAATGGAAAAGCTTCCCAGGGTCGATGATGTTTGGAAGAGTCTTTAAAGGATTCTAGCAGAGACAAGGAAGGGAGAAGAGAAAGAGGAGGTGGGGGCAGCAGTCAGTGGAGGCAGAGGAAGCCAGGGCTTGCACGGAGAGCAACAGCATGGCATTTGCCCTGAGGATGGGGAAGGTGCCAAGCAGAGGGAGAGGAACAGAGGTAGGGAAACTGAAAAGCACAAATTAGAGCTTCGCTGAGCCCAGCAGGAGCACCACACAGGGGAAGGAGCCCCGGGCTTGGGGGTGAAAGGTTTATATTCGGACCTCACCTCCACCAGTGCCTGGATATGTGATCTTGCCCAAACAGCTAAACCTCTAAACCTTGATTTTTTTCTCCTTACAAGGCTGTTCTGAAGATAAAATATGATAAAAACATGAAATACCTAACACTGTACCTAGCACTTGATATGTGCTAACTAAAAATGAGTTTCCATTTGTTTCTTTTTTACCGTGGTTTGGAAACTTAGAATTATCATTGAACCCTGACTTAGCTCTCATGGTTTTCTGTCAGTTCTTATTTGGTGGTGTCACTTATTTTTACCTTTAAATCTAGAATTAGCCAAGTCCAAGTTCACCTCATAAGCCAGGACTACAATAATTGCTGTCTTTTCTTTTCCCTTTTAAAAATATCTCTTCTCTCATTATCCTTACGTGTAACTATCAGATTAATTTTCCTGAAACACTTCTTCAGCCAATAGTCGATTTAACTATTTATAAATGTGCAGTGGGCCCTGTTTGTGCTCATTGTATCAAATCCACATTCCTCCCTTAGGCAATCAGGGCCGTCCCCCACCAGCCCACCTTATCCCTCCTGCTCCCCACAAGTCTCCTCTACAGTTGTGACAGGCCACTTTCAGTTTTGTCCTCAGATATAGTGAACACATACACGTCTCTTTTCCTCTGCAGCCTTCCCCCTTCATCTGCTAATCCAGACAGGACTTGGCCAGGCAGGGCCCATCTCTGTCGGCTTTGGCTTTGCCGTAACCACAATGTGGGCTGGCCACACCACAGCATCACACCATTAGATACAATGAACCATGTCCTCACCCTTCCACTACCTTGTGTCTATTCTATGGCTGCCATGGGACTGAACGCACTTTAAACGCTAACACCTTTTCAATTCCCTGTGTACCCTCCGTTGTGCCTAGCACTGTTCAGGGCATAAAATAAATGCCTAATATATGCTTGTGAAATAAATAAAGTTACCATATACCTCAAAATTCACAACACACTTTCCTTTCTTGCCCATACGGACATATTAAATTGAAGGGAAAGCTTTGGGCCTGCTTTCCCAGCTCCAGACAGAGTTCGAGGATGTATCATTTACCAGATTATTTCTTGCCTGTGAACTGAACAGAGATGGCCCAGAAACCACTAAGAGAGAATAGAGATGGAAACGTACATGCTTGTTTTTAGAGTCAATTTTCTGACTATATTATGCACTTAAAAATTAAATTGCTGAAGACACTTCAAGTGCATTCCTTGCTAACACTTCATTATAAGATACTTATCAGTAATAAATCCACAGAGCCTGTGTTTTTTAAAGAAAATAAGAAATACTTAGAACAAATAAAAACACCTTGCTTTGTTCCCATACCTAGAAATATTTTTGTTCTAAGGGAAACAAGTAATTTCTAGTTGAATGGATTAAAGATGTCCAACTATTATTAATATAGTATTTTTAATCATAACATAAAATGCCAAACTTCTGTTTAGTTCCTCGTGCAGGCATTTAATATAAACTGGTAATTAGAGAGTACAGGGAGATTCTTGTTGACATTGTATGTCGATTGTTGATTATCTATGTAAGGTCTCTTTCTAGTTTTCTTTTCCAACTTCCGGATCATAGTTAGAGGTTGCTGAGATTTCAAGAAATACCCTGTCTGCTCACAGACTTAGTCTCCACTCAGCATCCATCTTCTCTTCCTTTGTCCCATCACAAAGTTTGTGAAAGAGAAGGGCTACATTTGCCATTCAGATTTCTTTATCTCTAATTCTTCTTTCAAGGCTCTCTACCGTGGCTGCTGCCTTCTCTGCTCAGCTGAAATGCATTTCCTTGAAGTCACCAACATCTTCCCCAAATCCAGACTCAAGGTGCAGTGGTTAGCTTTTATCTTACTTAGGCTCTTAATGACATTTGACAAGGTGGCTAAATCTTGTGTTTCAAAACTTTGCACTGTTTGATCCTGCATAACCAATTTTCCTCCCACTGTCATAATCCTCCTGCCTCCTTTTCCATTAGCTTCCCTTACTTTCTTCCTTCAAATATTGGTTTCTCCCTCCCTCTTGCTTAAAGACATCCACTCCCATGGCCTCAATGTTGCTTACATTCTGATGTCTATAAGTCTATATATCCAAGTCCCACATTTTTCTTTAGTGCTAGTGACATTAAACAAGCTTTTGTTCTAGTGAAAGTGCCAATAAATGCATTAATTCATAAATACATAAAGGAAAATACAGCCTGCTAGATAGCAATATGCACTCTAAAAATAAGGCTTAGGATGACAGAATGTGGGAAGGGGGGACTCACAGTCAGAGAAATGACATTGGGGAGCTGAAATTGGAGTGGAAACCTCATGACAGAGCTGGTCTTGCGGGTGTTTGGAGGAAGAGCTTCTCATGAAGATGGAACTGTAACCTCAAATGCCTTGAGGTAGGAGTGTGCCTGGCCTGGCTGAGGAATAAGGAAGGGTGGCCAAACCGGAATTGTGGGATAGGAGGAGAGGTCAGAGGGGCTGAGGAGCCAGATCATGCAAGCCTCTGCACTAGGAGTGAGATGGGTCAGTGGAGGGTTTGGGGCAGAGGAGTGATGTGATCTGACTTGTCTTAAACAGACTATTCCTACTGTTGTTCTGAGAATCCATTGCACAACAGACAGTGCAGAAACAGGGAGACAATCCAGAGGCTGTCATAATGATCTAGCTGAGAGACAAAGATGTTTTAGAGCAGGGTGATATCAGTGGAGGTGGTCAGAAGGGTCAGAATGGGATTCTGATTGTATTTTGAAGGTAGATCTGGTCGTATTTGCTCATACATTGGGTGTAAGATGTAAGAGGATGATAGGAGTCAAGGATGACTCCAAAGTTTTGATCTTGAACAACTGAAAAGATCAAGTTGACATTTACTAAGATGTGAAACATGTGGGAGATGGCAATTTGAAATGGGAGAAAATAAGGAGTTTGGGTTTGGACACATCAAATTTGAGATGTCTACTTGGAATCCAAATGGAGAGGGTAGGTAAGCAGAGGAGCATTCAATTCTGGAATTCAGAGATATATCAAATTTGAGCCAAATACATATAATTTGAGTCATTAGCATAGTAATGATACTTACAGCCATAGGAATAAATGAGTTCTCCAAGAGAGGATGTAAATACAGAAGAACAGAAGTTTAAGGCCTAACACCCTCTCCCTCACCCCAAATATCTCCTTAGTTACAAAGCCTTGCCAATTTGATCCCAGAAATATCTTTTATTAAAACCTTCTCCAGAGTCACAAGCTGTAAACCTCCAGGGGCACCACTCACACTGTAACCTATTTAAAGGGAACTTGTCTGGAACACAACCACGATATGAAGAGCACCTATTTTGCAACAGTGCTGTCCCTGCTTTACAGCCAGTTTAGTTTAAGCTCTTGTCATTTTAATGGCAAAGGCCTCCTGCTTGGTCTCCCTGCTACCCATCTATTCTCTCCACGGTGACATCAGGGTAACTGTTTTAACAAAAATCTGATCACACCACTGCTTTCTTAAAAACCTTTGTGGTTTCTTGCTTATTAGACGTTAAATGTCAAGTTCTTTTAAAGCCTTCCCAAGATTGGCCCAATTTCTCTACCTTTATCTTGTACCTGACCACTCACTTTTCATCAACTACTGGTATTTCTTTGTACCATCTCTTCTCTGAAGGTGATGTCCCATCTACCAAGTTCAGACAGGAGTCCTAGTTATCCCTCCTGCATCCAGGGTTCATTTCTGCCTCCACCAGTCTGACAATGGCACTTCTCCATTCCTTCACTTTACTCTGAGTCTCTCCAAGTCCACAGAGCATTTTCAGCTCAGCTCAGCTCCTACGTCTTCTGCCAGGACTTCCACGTGTACTCTGGCCCATTTCAGCTCTTAGTCAACCATGTATCATCTCATGATGTCCTCCAGTGATTGAGTGCATATCTTATCTCTCCAATGAGATTATAAGGTCCTTTAGGGCAAGAAACTGTACCATATTTCTTTCTATTCACCATAGCACTAAGCAGCGGAGAGGCATTTTAATAAGTACTTTTTTGAATTGAATTAAATATATTGAATCTGATTCCTATTTTAACAAGTTCATAGATCGGGTGGGTCACCAAAGACTCATATACATGCCCTATATAATTCTGTCTGCTAGTTGTTAGTGGGTACAGCAGCTCCCTCTGCTCCTAAATATCTCGTCTTTATATTTACAATTCAAGGACTAGATGACATAGCTTCTGCCAAAGTGTATTTATAAGAATATGAAAAAGTATGTCCACATGAGCCTGAATGTGTGACTTCATGCATAGTGAGTGTGTTACATGGTTTCTTGTGATTTGGGAAATGCAGTGTGAATAGATAGCTGTCTATGAGCTAAATCTAGAAGGAAGCTGGCCCAGTTCCAGATTCTGGGTATTCTGGGGTATTATTTGCTTGTTATTAACACAGTGAAGAATTTGGCTCAGAGATCCAGCAGAGAAAGAGAGAGATCTTCCTTAGGAGCTTAGGACAGGGGGAACAAGGCAGCTGTAAATAGCTTAGCAATCAGTGCTTCCTATTTTGAATAAGTGTTTCCAACAAGCAGAAATACAAAGCCCTTCATAAACAGAAATAACTAGCATCCATTGAGCATGACAATTTACAAAACACTTTCACATTTATTATTTTATTAGACATACCAACTACCTTGCAAATAGATAATGAGGAGAGATGATAATCCCACTTCTATAAATTAGAGGATTAAAGTCCTTAGATACTGAGAGACTGGTCCAGTGTCACTCAGGCAGGGAGTAGAGAAGCAAGAATATGGGACAAGGGTCTTCAGAGTCAATATCCAGTGCTGTCTGCAATGTATTCACTGCTCCCAAAATGACAGAAATATCAAGAAGTTTAGATGGCTTCATCTAAATATTCTGCCTCTTCTCTCCCCACTCCCTTTTGAAATAAGGAATTCCATGGAGATACTGTCACTTATTCATATATTTGGCAGCAAACTGAGAGTAATCCTTTTTTTTTTTTAACTTTAAAACGTAATTTAACAAATAAATGAAAAATAAACTGAGAAGAGTAGCTGAACCAGGTCTTATGTTTCTAATAGAATCATAAGTGCCAGAAAGTGCTGGGAATGATTTATTATCCTGTTATTATAAGTGACTGGGAAGCTTTCAATGGAGTCCTTACTAATTTCTAGCAGCTGCTTTAAATCAGAAACTCTATTATCTATTATAAAATCATCATCCCATTTTTCTGCAAATCAACTTGAACACCTGAGGGGAATTTGGAGCTGTTTGTTACTATATGTGCTAACCTCACCCTTGGCATCCACAAAGGAAATAAACACAAATCAGAGGTGGCATTGTACTAGTCACATCAACTGTTAAGGTTTGATAAATGACTGTCTACTTATTATAGGAGATATGCTTGGTGGAAGAAATAGCTTCCTTCACAAATGCCACTTCATTAGGAGAACAGGAGCTAAGACACCATCAAATCTTATGTTTTGAAATTGGGCTCTCTCCTACCTTCATTCTACCCAGGCTTATAACCAAGTCCAGCAGCTGTCCACTCCTTGTAAGAACAGAACAAATGACCAACTACACTGGCACCTCTACCTTCATTCTGATTTTCACAATAGCATATACCTCCAACGACTCACTCTCTCATGTCCAGAAAAGTAACATCTTGTATTAGGCAAATAGCAAGATTCGGAAGCAGATATCACTAAATATTTGAATGCAACTTTGGTCTTATGTTTCAGGAGATAGCTAATTATGTATGGGT
The DNA here is from genome assembly GCF_057802395.1 of Ceratotherium simum simum. NCBI lineage: Eukaryota > Metazoa > Chordata > Mammalia > Perissodactyla > Rhinocerotidae > Ceratotherium > Ceratotherium simum. Next base: position 83,921,989 of record NC_141906.1, on the reverse strand, counting down.
TAAGTACAATCTGATGGAGGAAGCCAGGAGAGGCCACTACTTAGAAGATATGCCTACAGTCTTGGGGTAGGTCCTGGTAGGGGAAGCAGAGTGAGAGGAAGAGAGCCAGCTGCTGATAACAGGAAATGTCTAACTAGGTAGAAGAAAGTAGAATTTTCAGGGAAATACATTTTACAGGACTTAGTAATGGAAGGGATATGGAAAGTGTGGTTTCTTGCTTGAAAACCAGGCTGGAGGAATTTGGTAAAACAAGAGAATCTTAAAAGTTATATTTTTTATGATGAGTTTATGTGCCTACATACTCACCTTATATGCTCCCACTTGATCGTCTTTTTATTTGCTATTTTCTCTGCCTCAAATTATTTTCCTTCAAAACTAAACATGGTTCAGTCCTTCACTTTGAGTTTTGATCAAATGTCACTTCATCAGAGAGGACTTCCATAATAATGCCATTTAAAATAGAACTTCTATCACCTGTTATTCTCTTACCCTGCTTTATTTTTCTTCATAGAACTTATCACTTTCTATTGTTGTATTTTATTTTTACCTTTTATTTATTTATTGTTTATCATTCCACTGCATGCCACATTAATTTTGATGAGGCAATGACATTGTGTATTTGTTCACTTCTGTATTACCAATACCTAGAGTGGTAGCTGGCTCATGGTAGGTGCTTAGCAACTGTGAGGAGTGAATGAATGAGTCCTAGCAGCAATGTTAAAATGGCAGTTGTAAATATATGTAGAGTACCCTAGGTTTAAGAGACAACTTAGTGAGTTATCATCATATAAGTAATCATTGAAGCCATAGGCTCCAGAGAAAATACAGAGTAAATAGATAAAAGAGCCTTGGACAGAGCCTTGAAGAGTTCCAACATTCAAAACCCAGGTGGCAGGAGATGAGCTTATGATAAAACAAAGAAATAGACCTAGAGGTAGAAGGAAATTAAGGGAAACTAGTGTATGTAGGATGAAAAAGTGTTGAAAGACACAGAGAGGTCAAGGTAATGAAGATACAAGAATGTCAAGTGGACATAGTATTATTGAGGTCACTGGTGACCACAGGAAGCACTGCTTTGTTGGAGTGGTGAATTAAAGGCTCTATTGGTATGTGTAGAATTGTGATTGGGAGATGAGAAATGGTAAAAAGTATGTTTGGAAAACCCTTTAAGATACTTGTTTGAAATGAGAAAAAGAGTAATAGAGAAGTAGCTGGAAGAGGATGAAGGTCCAAGTAAATTTTTTTACTTTAGTTTAATTTTTCATATATTTAAAAGCCAATGGGAAGGATAAACTTGAGATGGTGAGGCTGAATATACATTACATCTAGACAGTGTCATTAGATTAATTGTCCTGAGGAATCAAGAGGGATGAAACCAAAATCATGGGTAGAGTCACTGGTCAATATATGAGGAGAGACTGCATCCCCATAGTAACCAGAGGGAAGGAGAATTCAGAAGTAGATAGGTTTGTGTGCTTAGTAAGAGAAGGTTAGGGTGTTCCATTTCGTGGTTTCTCTTTTTCCCTAAAGTGGGTCATCATCTGCTGACAGCAAAGGGAGATGAGTGGGAATTCAAAGGATTGAGATAAATGGAGAAGGTGAAAAAGCCATTGAAAGTAGCAATATGAGTTGACCAATGGATAGTAGAAAATTTATAGGACAGGGTTAAGATGCCAGTTGACTTTGGTGAGCATGACCTTGTAAAGGAATCATTCTTCCTGTTGGGTCCTTAACTGTGCCTGACTTCTCAGCTGCAGGCTCAGAGAAAGCAGAAAGCTGGGTTCATCCGGGGTTGGAACTTGGTGAAAAAGTTGTAATAAAAAAAGTAACGAACAAGGGAGTTTAAGGTGTTTAACGAACAAGGGAGTTTAAGGTGTTTAACGAACAAGGGAGTTTAAGGTGTTTGACCAGTTGGAATAGTGTACTGTGAAATCCAAGCTGGTTTAGGAGGGATGTGAAGAAAATAGAGGTCTTAGGAATTGAGAGAAAACAGAGGAGTCGATGGTCAGGAAGTCCCAAAGTAGTGAAAGATCCACTGAAGTGGGAATAATTGGACAAGCGCCTGCAAGGACAGGGGATTGTTTTATAAGTTTGGGAGTTTTGAATTAGTGATTTGGGGGGAGGTTGGTGATTATATTTTCTGATAAGGCCTGCTTGCTCAGAGCCAAGCTGGCATCATGCTCTCCATAAAATCCATTAGAATGAGGACAACATTTGTCTTAAAATCTAGGCCAGGACTGAGCCCAAAGTGGGGATGAAGAGACCTCATCCATGAGTAGAAAACTGTTGCCAAGCAGGCTCTGGCACTAGCAGACAAGTTGATTAAAAACAAACAGGCAACAAACACAAAACTATCATATTTGCTGGCACTGCTAGAGGCAGAGAGATGCTGGAGGTTGAGTGCCAGGCGTGAGACGTGTGAGGCGCTTCTTAGACCTGGGTACACGCATGCTTCCTGGTCTGTTGTTCCACGTGGCAGGCAGCTCTAGGGAGGGAATGGTGCTCTTTTCCATCAAAAAATTATGTACCAAAGGTAATCAACCTCTGGTCCTTGATAGGAGTACTCAGTGCCTCAAGCACAGAGAGCAGAGGGCTACAGTTTCCCATGAAGATTGCAGAACTCGTTGAGAACAAGGAAGGGCCATTCCCAGTTCTGTTTTTGTTCAGCAGCAAACAGAGCCACTTGTTAGGCTGACAGTACTTGCCCATTTGCACTGCAGCAATAGTTTGAAAGAGGGTAGAAGGAAATGGAGGAAAAAGACATTAAAAGGAAAATGTCACCATTTCCAAATGCCATATTATTTGACAGTTTCTCTTTATGTTGCAACAGCTGCTTAACATGACAAACGATGGCTTTAATAAAAATGCACACAAGGAAATGCAGCACTAGAAAATGAATAATGGAGGTTTCTATCCTGACATGTTGTGGAGCATATTCACTCAGCAACGAATAGCACCCTGGGAACTGTGTATTGCCAGTTGCTTTCAGACAACCCCTGGTAGATGGTTGGCCCTTGTGTCAGTCAGGTGCCAGTTGCAGAAAGCAGAATGCATTCCAACTAATTTTAGCAGAGAGGTATTTACTGTGAGGCATTAAATGGCTTGCCCATTGATTGAGTGGGTTGACAAAACAGGTTGAACTTTCAGAAAGCAACACCACAGAACTGGGGCCACCAACAGATTCTGTTTTAGAAGCAAGAATCTGCCACCTCTTCCAATCAAAGCTACCAAAATCAGGAAGGCTCTTCTGTCAGAAAACTACTACCTTTGGGAAGCTGCCTTGACCAGGAAACCACACCATGCCTGCCTCGGTGACCAGTACAAACACGAATGTCCCTTTCCCTGTCTCTAGGTACCTGAGACAGCAAGTACTTGGGCCCTTGGACTCATGTTAATGTTGCCCCAGAAAAAGCCAGTGCCTTTATGAGAATGTTTGCCAAGAGGAATAATGACAGTGGCAGCAGTGGCAGCAGCACGATGGCTCTTGTACAAGTAATTAAAGTACAGTAAGTTACACACGAGGTGTAGGGTCTGGGTTGGGGCTGGCAAGATTTGGTGGTTTTAGGATCCAACAAATCCAGATTTGGGAATAGATGATAAATTCAATATTGGTGCATGTTAGAGGAGGAGGGATAGTGAGCAAAGACGAGAGTGGGAAAAGTGAGAGTGTAATGACAAAGCAGTCTGTCCTCAGCCCCAGGACTGCAGTGGACAGGGCCTCCCTGGAGTTTTGATAACTACATGTCTTCACACTTCAGTTACCATTTTGTCACTTCCGTACAGTCACATAAGGGGAGAAAGGTCTTAGCCATTGAAAGTTTGACAAAGGGACCATTCCAAGTCACTGCTCAGAGTTAGATTCATGAAGTCAAGAAAAACTACAATGCAACATACAACACTACAGAAGAATAGTGAATGGGATGGGATGAACATATGGGTCTCGTTGGAATCATGTGAAGAAAGGCAGTGTTTGCAGGGGGCTTGAAGGCTTGCTCATGACACTGATAAAGTCAAGAAGGTCTGTGATTGTTTGTTTTAGCATATTAGGAACCTGAGCATTAGTTAGCAAAAAGGAACAAAATAGGGGGAAAAATGGTGCAGCAAACTATGGTAGGCCATTGGGGAGTTTTACTCAATATTTACCAATCGCCTACTATGTCCAAGTTATTATAATGAGCAGTCTAATATCTTATTTGTGTCCTCAAGGGAATTAAGACATTCATTGGTCTTGTCGGAGCAATTACCAGGAGGGATGTAAAGGATAGAATTTTTCAGCTTGCCTTTTTTCTCAACATCTAGAAGAAAAGACTTCTTTATTATAGCTGGCCACTATGTGTACAGGGTTAAAAGCCCTATAGCACTCTGCTGTGAAGAATAGAAAGTAAAATAGACTGTGTCACTGTACCCAAGGAGGTAATAGTCTACTCGAGGAGCTAGAACACACCAGGAAAACAGTAGTTCACATTTTAATTGGTAAAGACTTAGTAGAACAGAGGACACAAAGTAGTGAATTTCTAACAGCCAAAGAGAAGGTACATAGAGTAAATGCTGTAATAGATAAGTGAAGTGAAAGATCATTTCAGTATGAAGTGCTGGTGAAAGTTCAGTGGAGCTAAGATTTTAGCTAAATCTTGGAGGAAGAACAGAATTGGCTCTGATAGAAAGGAAGAGTAAGATTATTCTGAGTAGGAGAAGCAATATAGGAAAAAACATATATAAGGGACAATATATGATGTTCGACTGGAATGAGAGTTTATAGGATACTCATGGGAAAATGATTCAGTAAAAATAAAACATTTAAAAGCTAGGAAAAAAAGTAGGGTTCTTATTATAAAAGAGCTATGAATACCATGATAAATAATTTGAAATATATTTTGTAGGTACTGGGGATATTATCATTCCAAAAGAGATATTAGCTTGATATTGTCCAGAATCAACTGTATATACTTCTGGACTTTTCAGGACCATGATAGCAACTTAATCTCCTTTTAAATTGAAGCAAGAACTAGTTTTTAAAAAATCTTTCTCCCCTTTGTATTTTTATCTGTATGATTCTCTATATTAAAACACACCTCCCCAAACGAGTGCTTATTTTTCAGGCAAAACATCTCCAAATATGAATAAAATATTTTGTATGTGCCTACATAAATATGTCTTGAGGTTATTCAAAGATAAGATAAATTTGAAAGGGAAAAAATGTGTTTTGAAACCATGAGATAGATGTGTGTAAAGAAGGTGACTTAATGTGCCTGGCCCCTTAAGATGGAAGTTGAAGGAGCACAAAGATCTGGAAACCATAAAAAGGGAAATGGCCAAGTCACTAAACAAATAAACAAGCAAACAAAATAAGTCCCAGGGAGGGGATAGGGGAAATCAATAGCTAGAGTTGCTACAATATATTATCTGAAATGTCTAGTTTTCAACAAAAAATTGAGACATGAAAAAAATCAGTAAATTGTGACCCATACAAGAAAAAAATGCAGGCAACAGAAACTGTGAGAGGGCCCAGATGTTATATTTAATATAAACTTGAAAGCAGCCATTATAAATATGTTCAAAAAACTAAAGGAAACCATGGTAAAAGAAGGAAAGAAAAGTATTATGGCAATGTCTTATCAAATAGAAAATATAAATAAAGATATAAAAATTGTAACAAAACAAAGAAGAGCCAAATGGTAATTCCATAATTGAAAACTATAATAACTGAAATGAAAAATTCACTAAAAGAGCTCAACAGCAGACTTCAACTATCAAAAAAAGAGAATTATTGAACTTGAATATAGATTAATAGAAATTATGCAATCTGAAAAACAAAAAGAAAATAAAGAAAAATGAACAGAACCTTAAAGAAATATGAGATACCGTTAAGCACACCAACATCCATGAAGTGAGAGTCCCAAAAGGAGAGGAGAGAGAGAAAGAAGCAGAAAAAAATATATGTTAGAAGACATAGTGGCTGAAAACTTCAAATACTTGATGAAAAACATTAATCTATATATCCAATAAGCTCAATAAACTCCAACAGGAATTAATAAAAAGAGACCCATAACCAAACACATCATAGTAAAAACGTTGAAAGACAAAGAGAAAATCTTGAAAGCAGCAAGAGAAAAATGACTCATCATACACAAGGAAATCTCAATAAGATTAACATATGACTTTTCATTAAAAACAATGAAGGCCGGAAGGCAGTAGGATGACATATTCAAAATGCTTTGGAAAAAAGTCAACCAAAAATCTTATATCCAGCAAAACTAACATTCAAAAATAAAAGTGAAAAAAAGACTTTCCTAGATAAACAAAACTGAGATAATTCATTGCTTTCAAATTGCCTTACAAGAAATACTAAAGGATGACTCCAGGCAGCATCCACACAAAAAAAAACAAGCATCACTGATAAATGTAATTATATAATTATAAAAAATAGTACAAATGCCTATTCCTTCTTTATTAACTGCTTTAAAAAGCAATTGTATAAAACAATATTTATGCAATTAGATTGTTGTGTCCATAACATACAGAAATGTAATATTTTTGACAGTGATAGCATGAGAGATGGATGGGAGCAAAGCTGTATTGGAGTAAGGAAATGACACTAGACAGTAACTCAAATCCACAAGAACAAATAAAGAGAACCATAAATAGTAAGTAAAATGGTTAATACAACAAACTCTATAAATATATACCTGCTCTCCTTTCTTCTCTCTGCTCCTATAAAGTCATAAAATTAATTAAAATAATAATTTATGACAATGTATTGTTGGGTTGTAAGCTATGCAGATGTAATATGTGTAAGAATAATAGCACAAAAAGTGGGAAGAGGGAATAGAGCTATAGAGGAGTAATGTTTATATATCTCACTGGAATTAAGTTAGCATAAATCTGAAGTAGATTCTGATAAATTAACGTGTATATGGTAAGCCCTAGAGCAACCACTAATAAAATATCTTCAAAAACTGGAGTGAAAATCATTAAAGGAATTAAAATGTTACACTAGAAAATGTTCACTTAATGCAAAAGAAAGTGGTAAGGGATGAATAGAAGAACAAAAAACACAAGAGATATATAGAAAACAAAATGTAAATCTAATTATATCAATAATAACATTAAATGTGAATAGATTAAACAATCCAATCAAAAGGCAGAGATTGTTAGATTGTATAAAACAATGAGATCCAACTACGTGTTATCTATGGGAGACACAAGTTAGATATAAATGGATTGAAAGTAAAAAGATGGAAAAGATATACCATGAAAACAGGAATAAAAAAGCTGGAGTGGCTATACCACAAAAAAGACTTTAAAACATAAAAATTTACTGCAGATTGAGGGACATTTTATAATGACAAAAGGGTCAATCTATCAGGAAGATGTGAAAAATTATAAACATTTATGCACCTAACAACAGAGCAACAAAATACATGAAGAAAAAACTGACATAATTGAATGGAGAAATAAGCAACTCAGCAGTAATTATTGGGGACTTCAATAATCCACTCTCAATAATAGATAGAAAACTAGGCAAAAGATTAACAAAGAGAAGATGTGAACAACACACATCTGTGGAACACTCCACTCAACCACAGCAGAATACAGATTATTCTCAAGTATACACAGAACATTCTCCAGAATACATCATATGCTAGCCTATAAAACAAGTCTTCATAAATTTTAAAGGATTGAAATTATACCAAGTGTGGTATCTAACCATAATGAAATAAAAATAGAAATTAATGACATAAATAAATTAGGGAAATTCACAAATACATGGAAATGTATGCATCCTTAAATAACCAACGGAATCAAAGAAGAAATCAGAAGGGAAATTAGAAAATACTTTGAGATAAATGAAAATAAGGACACAATGCAGAAAAACATATGGGATGCAACAAACACATTGCTTAGAGATAAATTTATAGGTGTAAAAATCTATATTTAAAAAGAGGAAAAATGTCAAATCAATAATCTAACCTTCCACTTTAAGACAGTGGAAAAGAATAGTAAACAAAACCTCAAGCAAGCAGACAAAAGAAATAATAAAGATTACAGTCAAAGTGAGTGAAATAAATAATTATAGAGAAAATTAGTGAAGCTAAAAGTTGGTTCTTTGAAAACATCAACACAATTAACAAAATGTTAAGTAGACGGAATGAGAAAAAATAAAGATTCAAATTACTAAAATCACAAATAAAAGAAGGGACAAAACTAATGATCTCACAGAAATAGGAAGAATTGTAATAGAATATTATTAACTATTGTATGCCAATATATTAGATAACTTAGATGAAACAGACAAATTTTCTATTTGACACAAATTTCCTAGTAAGACACAAATTACTGACATTGACTCAAGAGGAAATAGAAAATCTACATAGAGAAGAGATTGAATCACTTCCCAATTTCAAAACTTACTACAAAGCTACAGTAATAAAGACAATGTGATACTGGCATAAGGATAGACATATAGATCAATGGAATAGAATAAAGCCTTCAGAAATAAACCCTCACGTTTACACTCACCTGATTTTGATAAAGGTGCAAAACATATTCTCTACAAAAAATGGTGCTGGGAAAACTGGATATCTACATGCAACAGAATGAAATTCGTCCCCTTACCTCATACCATACACAAAAATAATCTCAAAATGGACCAAGGACCTAAATATAAGAGCTAAAACTAGGAAACTCTTAGAAATAAATAGAGGAGTAAATCTTTGCGACCTTAGTTTAGGCAATGCCTTCTTAGATATGACAGCTAAGCGGTATGGTCTTTCTTTTTGGGGCAATAAAAATATTCTAAAATTTATTGTGGTGATAGTTGCACAACTTTTTGAATATACTAATAACCATTGAATTGTATGGTATGTGAATTACATCTCAATAAAGGTATGTGTGTGTGTGTAGAGGAAGAGAGAGAGAGGGAAAGAGGAAGAGAGGGAGAGAGAGGGAGACAAAGAGACAGAGAGAGAGAGGAATGTGATAGTGATACGAAACTGGGAGTACCAAGAGTGTCTCAGGAAGGGAACAGCCCCTCAGGGAAGTGAGGACGCAATAAAAGAAGGCAAGTCATCCAATAAAGAGTGTGCTATTAAGCCAGATACCAGTGTGTGTAACTGAAGATTAATCCCTCAGAAGAACTCTGGGAGAGGGTGTGGTATCTGTGCTTGTGCATTATTCCCAACAAAGGTTAGAAGGTGGCTTATTTATATAGTCATTCCTGCCAATTATTGATTGAGGGCTGCCCTTGGCACTTTTGACCTGCTACATACATTGTGAGAAATGCTTTCTGTGGTTCTACAAGGGCCCTCAGGCATAGAGATGCTGAAACCAGAAGTAGGGAATCGTTGAAGTTGCTCTGAAATGCTAGGGTCCAAGGTATACGGGTGGGGCACTAACAGTTTCTGCTACAAGGTGCCACAAAAGGTGATGACATAAAATAATTAACACATGATTTATTTTACCTTGGATTTGGATTGTGTCTTTAGAACATAAAGCTTTTTGGTGTGAGCACTTCATAAAACTGGTAAAGACCTGGTCAACTCCATGGTTGCCGTTTAGAGATTTCTTCTTCTATTGATCTCTCTCTCTCTCTCTCTTTTTATTTGGTGAGGAAGATTACCCCTGAGCTAACGTCTGTTGCCAATCCTCCTCTTTTTGCTGAGGAAGGTTGGCCCTGGGCTAACATCCATGCCCATCTTGCTCTACTTTATACATGGGATGCCTGCCACAGCATGGTTTGATAAGCAGTGCGTAGGTCTGCGCCCAGGATCGGACCCCGGGCTGCCAAAGTGGAGCACGTGAACTTTTAACCACTATGCCACTGGGCCGGCCCCTCTATTGATCTTTTAACATAATTAACAAATCCATCTAGATGAAAACACAAACAAATATGAAGCACAAGCCTTCACCCCTGTCACGTGGGTATCTCCCATTCATATTCCCCATGGTGGTGCCTCCAGACATGTATTTCCCTTCTCAAGCCCCATACCCTTTCTCATATTCTTCAGAAATAATCTTGATTCTAATAACTTCAAGAAAATGGAAGCCACCAAATGTGAATTATTTAAATTTCCATCAATCTATTTAATATCTCCCTTAATATCAAAGTTGAGTTTCTTGAATGGCTATTAGGGAGCACCCTTTAGAAGGGAAGAAAGGAAAGGAAATGGTATTGGGAAGAAGAAACTGTAGAACCCGCAGCTTCAGCTGACCTTACTAGGAGTTCTGGAGCCAAAATGGCCTGGCAGAATTGTCCCATGTTGGGCCAAAGTAGGTTGGCCTTTAAACTCTGCCTCAATCCGTCATTGGTTGAGGGTCTCCCTAGGAAGGGCACCACTGTGGGCAAGGCAGTTTTCGGCAGCTGAGATAATCCCTGAAGGGGTTGCTAACACTCCCCATAGCAGCACAACACTACTAAATATATCTTTAAAAGGGAATTTGCACAGCACATAGCCTTATCCATCGCAGCTCACCCTTATGTCACTCAGATCCATTTCTTCACGTGTGTTGAGAAAACAGCATCTCTAGGATTCCAGTGGGACTTTCTTCCTGGAGGAATCTTAGAAGATGAATGTTAATAGGATGAATTACAGCCCCCACCTCTGCAACTGGTCTTGGGATCACAACTGATACTCCTCTACTCTGCATTCTAGATACCCTCACCTTCAGCCAGTCCCTTTGCTGTTCTCCATGGCTTACCTGGTGGTGTGACCCCGACACTCACCCCTGAGAGCTTTGTTCAGGCGAGGGCTGCGGCACTGTCTGTTCATTATCACAGCTGGGCAGGAAGCACCAAGTGGATCACAGAGATTGCACATATGTTTCTCCCTGTCCCACTGTGTCATAGCATTATTATTTCCTCTTTTTTTTAATAACTTCTCTGCTGCTTATTCCTTCTACAAAATCTTTTGTCTACAAATTCACTCAAGCTCCAAAGCAAATTAAGAGCCAAACACACAGCAGGGATGACAATAACAAACTTCTCTCAGTACTCCTTCGCCTTCAGGTTGCTCTTCTATTTCTTTCTTTCCATTTATTATAAACCTCTTAAAAGAATAGTCTATATGTTCTTCTATATTCCATCTCTAATGGACTTTTTAACCCATTTCAGTCTGGCCTCTCGCTCCAGCACTGTTATCTTCTCTTTCCAAGGTAAAAAAATTGGCCTGCTAATTGCCAAAGATAGTGCTAATGTTTGTCCTCCAGATTTGATTCTGCATCATAGGGCAGAATTGCCCACGTGGTTTTTACTTTCTCTTCCTCTTAGTTTCGCTGAGTTCCTTGGTTCTCGGGCTAAACTTCTGAGGCTACTTTCTCATCTTCTTCACTGGTTCATCTTCTTTCCTTGTCTCCTGGATGCTGCTGCTCTCCGAGGTTTCCTCTTCTGCCTTCTCTCTCCCTATGTTTCCTTATTAGCCAATTGTGTCATTTATTAACAACCAATTCTAAACCTAGATATCTCCAGACTACCTCTCAGTCCTAACTCTCCTGTTGATGGCAGTTCAAATTCAATATGCCATTAAAAAAACCCACTAAATTCTTTTAAAACCAGCTCCTGCTGTTACTGTATCTACTCTCTTGTGTGACAGCAGCATCATTAGCCTTGAACATTGAAAGAATGGATGAGTCATGCTGACCCCTCTTCTTCTCTCAGCTTGTTCACTACAGGTCCATCTGTCTGGGAGACTGTCTCCTTTCCCTCAGTTCCCCCAGTTTCTGACACGGGCCCATTGTATGGTGACTGAGCTAATGTGGTTGAAGCTGACTGGGTTTTAGCCCAGCCTGCTCAGTCCTCTGCAGCAGGTTTGGGAGTTGTTTGCATCAGGTAGAGCTCTGGGGCAGTTCAGGTTTGGTGCTGGTTCTGGCAGAGTTTCTTGCCTTTCCCTTTCACAGTGAAGGTGAGCAGATTTTACAGATTCTATATTTCTGCCCAGGGGAGAAGGGATGGTTGAGACAAACTGTGGAAAGCTGTCAGGTGAAGCGGGGTGAACCTGGGTAGGTATGCACACCGGGAAATGGATTTTTCAGTTGTGGTGATTGCTTTTCCTTTGAGCACAGGGAGTTAGAGGGTCCTGGCAGTGCTGAATCGGATAGACACACGTGACATCTGTAACCCAGACTGAGGACCTATGATAGCTAAATGATTCATTTTCATTCATTTATTTCTGTGCTTCCTCTTTTCACAAAAGATTTTAGGCAAGTGTTTAAAACATTCCTCTTGGTATGAGGATATAATAATAATAGTTGAAAAAACAAAAATTTCATCCATGAGAAAAATAATAATATATAGTAAAAATACAAAAGCCATGTATATGAAATATTTTCAGGACCTTTACAAATAACTATGAGCCACTCTTGTGCAGGGAGAACAAAGGGCTGCTGTGGATGTGCGTTTAAGAGGAGTGATTCCTGAGATAACAACTCCTCCCTCCTGGCGTGGAGAAAGCCTGGACATCGTCGTTTCTTCACTCACAGGCATTATCGCTGCGCTCTGCTGTCTCTGGCCTTGGGTACTTACAGGTCAATGGAGTGTCAAATATGCAGAGAACTCTGCTAGGTGCCCACACCGTGCCAGCTTGTTAGACTGAAAGTCTACTGGGGTGTTATTTAATTCTCACAACAACCCTGAGAGGTAAATTTACATGTAAGTAAACAGAGGCTTGGAAAAGCTGATAATGATCGTGATGGAGATAATGATTATGGGTCCTACTCTGGGTTCTCCGAAGTGGTGTTTAGTGCACAAGATGTTTATTAGGGAATTCCCTTAGGATGAACAACTGTGAAAAAGGGGGCAGGAGCAGGGTGGGCCGAGGTCAAGGTGGGACACAATCCCATCAGGATTGTCTCTCATTGGGTGGAAATGACCTGACTTTATTCTCTGCCTCGATCAGTCTTTGGAGATGCGCCACCCTGGGAAGGATGTGGACTTGGGGAGGGACTTCTTGCAGATGAGGGAATCCCTGAAGGCTGTCTTCTGATAGCACTGCCAGCAGCTGGGCCAATAAGTGTTTCCTTGAAGAACACAAGTAGCTCATTTCTATGTCCACCACAATCACGGGAATTAAAATGTATTAAGTGCTTAACAAGGATTAATGAACTTAATCCTAATCGCAACCCTATAAGACAGGACTGCTAGGCTTCTTTTTCCCAGGTGAGGAAAACGAGGCTCACGACCATAAGTAACTCACCCTAGGGCACACAGCTTACAAGTGGTAGGGTCCAGAGTTGAACTCTGGTCATCTATGTTTATTTCCTGCACTGTCACCCATGCAGTGCGCAGTGAGAGATACGGAAAAGTATAAGAAATGGTTAATATTCTGAAAAAACAAACTATCTAACAGACAGATAAGAATAACATTCTTGAGAAACAAGAATGCACAATATAGCATGTTGCAATATAAAGAAAGCAGGAATTGGAAGTAAATTGACCTGAATTTGAATCCCCCACTTCCTGGTCGTGTGGCTCTGAGCAGGTTGCACGACCTGGCTGAGCCTCAGTTTTCTCGTTTTTAAAACAGGCATAAGAATACCTTCCTCTCTGGTCTTCATAAAGGGGCAACAGAATCTCCTTGGGAGATAGTAACGTCACACAACGTTACATGTTAAACTGTGTTGTCCATATTACCTGCGGGAGTCCCTTAGAGGTCCTCAGTGAGGACTGTAAGATGGTGAAAGAATGGGAGTTAGGCTGAGCTTTGAAACAGTGATGGGGAAGGAAGAAGGAGGAGAATGGGTAGTAGGAAGGAGAAGGTTAGAGACTGAAAAGGAACAATGACACTATGAACAAAGGTCCTAGACATTCCATATGCTGTCTCATGAAACCCCTCCCCCACACAACTGTGCCCAGAGTGGGCACAGGCTTGACCCTGCAGTGTACATTCACTGACCCGAACCAAGATCCAGCGGGGAAATAACTAAACTCAATTTCAGACGGGTAATACCAGAGGGGGTCAAGATGCAGCAGGTGGCCCTGAGATCTCAGGTGCCTGACTCCAATGTGTAGATAGGACAGAGAAAATGTTCCAATGTAAAATGACAATAAGTAATGATAAAATAGCAACAACAACCACGACGACAATTAGTCATAATATTGTAATGATGATAGAAGGAAGAACCAATATTTACTGACAATCTAGACTTTAGCAACTTCTCCTGCCTCATGTTTCTCTTGTGATAGGTTAGAAAAGTGGAGTAAATAGGAAATAGCAACAACATTCTAACAGCAAGAGCTGCCTGTCAATATTGTAAGATCATCTGCGGTGCAGGGATCTCCGTGTCCATGGAAATGCCCAGACAAAACCTGATGACCTCAAGTCAGCATCGCACATAGGAGCTTTGACCAATGACTTCCAGTTAGCAAAGATGCTGTTTAAGGTCCCTCCCTAATCCAGTATTCTATGACACAATGATTTCCCCAGTAACCTGAAGCTGCCATGTCGTGTCTTTGTGGTCCTAAATGTGGACCAGATAATGTCATGCCAATTTCCCAGGTCTTGGGGCGCAGGTGTGGTCTCAAGCATCACAGCTGTAGGTCCACATTTGTAGATCCCTGGGCGCTCTGTCAAGCAGGGCTGCTCTTCTCTCTAGCAGATGAGACAGTCTTTGTCTTTGTTTCTTACCCACATGGGGAAGGCAGATTGGTGGAGATGTGATGCTCCTGAGGTCGGGGGTGCTGAAGTGAAAAAAGCTAAATTGGTGGAGAGCTCTTGATTTAAAGTAAATATTGCACGAAGTAAAGCAAGGACTGAAAAACCAAACACAACTAAGTGCCTGCTAGTGAATGTATCCAAATACTGGTTCTCTCGTCTTTGGCAGGGCCTTCTCTGGAAGGGGGGCTGTCTTTAAAGTCAGAACAGCACAAGTGCAGCAGCCAAAGCTAGGGTCAACACAAGAAGTAGCTTTTAAGATGGATTTGCACATTGAATGAGTATCTACATATAAGGAAATAAATGACCATGTCCTCAATTTGGTATTCCCTTGATGATAAATATAAGAATAACAGCCGGGATTTTCCTTTGGACCACAATTTTCCATTATCACACACTGTCGTCTAGACTTAAAATCTTTTCCCCAAGCTCTGAGTGGAAATCACTGATTAGGCAAACTGCTGATGTATGAGCAAAACTGGTCTGTTTACCATGCGGGAGTTTGCTAATTGCAAAGAAACATGAGTTCCCAGGCACACTCTCCTTTGTCTGTGGAATGCTGTCTTCGCCATGACAGGGAGGATGTACAGGCAGGGAGATCCCAGCCCAGACGGGGTGTGATAATTGGGTTAGTTTCTTCCTGGACGATTCACCAAGAAGCCTCCTCAGCCCTCTATTGTGCAGTGCTATAAGCATCCAGTGAAAAACAGATGCCACTATGAAAATGGACCTCCTGCAGACAAGTCACACTCATTCACTTAGCAAAACTTTATTGAGCACCTACTCTTTGCTAAGCATTGTGCTTGGTGCTGAGACTAGAGACAGAACTGATTCTCAATAAACTAGCAGAGAAGAATGTCCTGTACTCAACTAGGTCAAATGTATCATAATAAAATTATAGTAAGGAAGGATAAAACTCTGAGGAGGTGCAGAGGAGGAAGGAATTACTTACGCCTAGGAAACTGGGAAACTGCCCAGGGAAGGTAACATTTGAGCTGGGTCTTAAAGATGAGTTTTGGAATTCGATCTGCAGAGAAGAGCAATTCAGACAAGAGAAGCAGCATGGGCTACAGCAGGGAGAGATGCAAAGGTGAACATCTTTTTGGAAAGGCCAGTGGTCCAGTGATGGTCATGGATCTATAGGCTAGTCACCTGGGAGGGGATTTGCAAATGATCTAGTTCAAGGACTCATTGTACGGGTGAGGAAACAGAAGCAGTACAGCTGAACTGACTTCTCCAAAGCTTGAGACTCGGGCCCGCTCAGCCCCTTCACACCAGCTTTCTGTGCCTGTCTGTGTCTACCATTCTTCGGACATATTTACGTGCTGGAGTTACTCACACCTCATTTCAGTGTGCTTGGTGCTGGCTGTTTTTCTCTTGCCAAGTTTGCAAATAGCATTCTCTTGGTTCTTCCACCTTAAATGCATCCATCACTCCCCCAATCAATCAGTCTATCTACCAAACACGTATGTGAAAACTACCGGGTCCAGTGCTCTAAATGCTACTGGTTTCTTTCTTTTGCTCTTTAGAACTACCCACTTCTTTGTTTTGCTCATCCTTAAAATGTACTTATTCTTGATTGATTTAAGATGTGAAAATCTCAGAATCTGTTCTTCAACTGTTTCAAGATGCCTAGAAGCATAGGTATTTCAGAGCTGAAAAGACACTGGGGTTTAGCTTGGTGTGCTGTTTGTGTGTCTGTCTCATTTATACATTTCCAAGAAAACTGTCTTTAGAACTCCCTGCCCAGCACCATTAGTTTGTGTTAATTAAGATGAGATGATCCAGATTCATTTCTGACAGACCCTTGCCACTTGCAGATCAAGTCGCCTATGCCCTATTTCAGAACCTGGGGAGCTTTGCCGCTGGCAGCAGGCAGGACAGGATGTTCGTGGCATTCCTTTGCTTCTCTTCCCCTGAGCCCCTGTGTCCTCAGCCTCAGTCTCACTCAGCCCCACTGCACAGCTACAGGATTGCCCAGCCACAGATCCAGTCTCTCTTCTCTGCAGACCCTCAGTGACAAGGGTTGACTGCATACACAAAGATGTCAGAGCAAACAAGTATGTCTGAGAGTTGTGGGAAAAACTGTGGAATAAAATGCACACAATTGCCAAAGGGTGGGGGAGGTTAAAAAGCAGGATATCTTGACAGAGAGAGAAAAGTGTTGGAATTAATTCATAAACGTGTTAGATGGAAATCAGCAGATGAAGATTTGCAAGGGGAGCAGAGACAGAGGGAGAGAGAAAAGAGAAGAGACAGACAGATGGAGGGGGGAGGGAGATGGTGGAAAATAGAGCGGAAGATGCAGCTTTATTGCACAGTCTTGCTTTACCCTCAGCTGCGGCAGCCTGTGCTTTTGCAGGGATCCCGCCTCGCCCTCGGCTTTCATTTCCCTCTCAGCTTCTGCCATCCACAGCCCCTGCTCCTGGCCTCGTCCCAGCCTCCCACCTCCACCACAATAGTTGTACTTTTCACGCAGGATTCCAGGTTTATTGATATGGGAACTCTCTCTAAAAGCACCAAGCTTCTGATGTGCCCACGGTAAGGAGGAAAGATGGGGACATTAAGGGAGATCTTGCCTCCTGACAGTCTGATCTTGTACAAGTCACCCTCTCTTAGCCTCAGTTTTCTACCTGCAAAATTAGGATTCTTGGGCTAGCTAAAGAAGATTATGCATAGAAGTCATTCATCTTAGAATCTGGTGTGCTGCATGCATTTAGTAAGTGTTAGTACTAATAGCAGCAGGAGAGGCAGCAGATTCTCAGTTCCCTCTCTGGTGTTCTCTACCTAGTCACTCAATCTTTCTGATAAAGGTGAAGAGCTCCAAGCAAGTGTTCAAGCTCAGTGTTAGGGCCAAGACCGACGTGTTTCCCCATTTCCATTCCTTAATTGATGGTTGGACTTTTGCCATCTAATAGGATGTCTGTTGGATGATGTTCCCTTCTGGAGCATAAGACAGGCAATCATTCAACTTCATTTTGAAAGAACAATTGAGATCACTGCATGTGAGATGAGACAGGCCTGGCTCATTGTTTTCCTCTGATACAAGGGTTTGTCCTGAAGTATCTTCTCCTCTCAATTTCCTTTCTACTTCCCCAGATTCAAGGTAGCACTTCTAAATCTGTGCCTGTGTGTAGTCTTACTGTATGCAGATTCTGAGTTTATCCAAAGTTGAGCCAGATCAATTGAAGCCATGTGTGCATTTATGACTCCTACAAAGTCACTGGCGGCCTCTCTGCACTCTGTTTTCTTTCTCATTTTATGTGGCACCAAATCCCTTGTTTTTGTGGCCCCTGCTTTAGATCCTCTTCCCCATATATGAAAGGGGACAACAAATTGCACTTTCGATAAAATCCATTCACACCAATGCACTAACTCCTTCCAAGTGTTTTGTAATTTGAGTTCTGTAAACTCTAATTGGGCTTTGTCGTTTGAGAAATCAAAGTTAGGCATTAGCTTGCCCATGGTAAAACTATTTGCGAAGGTAGTAGAGGTAATTTTTCCTCCCTTTCCTTTTCTATGATGTTCCCGAAGGAGTGCGTGTTTTACTCTTTTAGTAGGGTCGCTGCAAAGGGAAATTGAGATGTGTGATCATTAATTTTATCTGTCAACTTGGCTAGGCCACAGTGCCCAGGTATTTGGTCAAACATTATTCTAGATGTTCTTGTGAAGGTATTTTTTAGATGAGATTAACACTTAAATTAAAGCAGGTTAACTTCCAAAATGTGGCTAGGCCTCATCCAATCAGCTGAAGGCCTTAACTGAAAAAGACTGGCCTCCCTGAGGAAGAGGCAATTCTGTCAGGAGACAGCTTTCAGATTTGAACTCAGCATTAACTTTTCTCTGGGTATCCAGCCTGCCAGCCTACCCCACAAACTCTGAACTCCACAATCACATGAGCCAATTCGTTAAAATAAACCTCTATATAGATAGATAGATAACTAGATAGGTAAATATTGGATTATATATCCTTTCTATATATCCTGTTTATGTGTCTATCCTCTATTTCTGTATATGTCTATGTATAGATACATAGATATATATATAGAAAGAAAGGGATAAAACATATATATATATACACACACATATATATGATCCTCCTGGTTCCGTTTTTCTGGAGAACGCTAGGACAGGATGCCTGGACGCATCCTCCTTCTCTTCCCTGTAATGCTGTGATGCTCCGTTCTTTCCTTTTCTTCTACTTTCTCTTCACCATTTCCTTTCCTTTCCTCTTTCCCAAGACTCCCTGATGCCTGGAGGAGGGAGGGTCAAGAGCTCATTCTGTTTTCTCCCTTCCCAGTTCTCTGGATTGTATTTCTTGCCACCACAGGCAATTTAGAGCCTCATGAACCAGAGCGTTTTCTTTTTTTCCTGTCTCAGTCTTGTAATACTGAATCCACCCAGTGAGGTGACTGGGAGCTAGAGCAACTGAGAGGAGATGAGAGAGAACTTTCAGGATTATGTTTAGAGCAAAATTTTGGTGTTAAGAGATGGGAGGGGGGCATTAGTGGTGATGAAAAGAGGCTGCTCGGAGACAAATCCCAGATATCAGTGTGGTGGTTGTGGTGATGCTTACAGGCTGCAGAATTTTAGAGACTGCCCAGTCCAATGCGCCTCAAACTTTTTTGGCCAAAACCCACAATAAAAATGCATTTTAAAATGTGACCGGAATGCAATCGTACATTGAAGAGCTTGAGAACACCAAATAAATGAATAAAGTCAGGACTCTGTATTGTAATGATAGTTTATGAGAGGTTTACTCTTTATGCCAAGTTACCATATATCATAATGATTATGTAAATCACAAGCTACGTTTCTGATTAATATGGTTATGTTTTATTAATTAGAATACCAGTATCCGAAGCCTATCTACATTGCTTGTTAGTCATGTGGTACAGCCACCTGCTTTCCCACCATGATGAACTTCTTACAATATAAATAATAGTGTGGTCCAACATCAGTAGTATATGGGCACAGGATTTTGGAGTGATACAAACTGAACTACTCTAATTTTTGTTTTTCACCTCAACCTAAATTGCTACCAATAAAATCTTGTCCAATGTTCAAACGAGGACAAATGTCTTTGATCATCTAATATTTGGTACGTGAACCTTGAATAGCTATATCTGTGACGTTGGAGGGAATGGAATGGAGATATTTAACTATTTTTTATTATTAATGGAATAAATATTTACTGAAAATCTGCTATATGCCAGGAACTGTTATGGGTCCTGGTGATACAGCAGTGACCCGTGAGGGGGAGAGAAAAGATTTAGCATTTTCTACTTTGAGTTCCTAGAAATAACTAGGAATAATTTTTCTTCTCTGTGCATTGGTTTCTTAATCCAACAATAACAACACCTTCCTCACAGAGATGTTAAAAGGATTACGTTAGATCCTATCTGTGTGTGTACCCTCGTGTCTGCACAGAGTAGGGCGATGATGATGATCAGTGTTATTATTTTTTAAATGTTGGTTCGTTGGTCTGTCCCTGAGTGGGTCCAGAGATGGAAATTCTGACCTGAAACAGTTCATCCTGCACATATTTATTAATCATTAGCCGTGTACAGAACACAGTGATTAGCACAGGCAGGTCTACAACACCTCCAAGGAACTCTTTATCTTCAGACACCACGTATCAATATTCAAGTCTCCCACGCTACAGATGAAATAAAATAAAACAACGCTAGCCTCCCACAGACCACGTCTCTGTCCAGGTAGAGCCTGCACTTTCTCCTTTCTCTTTCTGTCATGGCCGAGCTTGAAAACCCAGCCACATTTGCTTTCTCCACTGCTCGGATTCCATCATCCCTCAGCTCACCACCACCAGACTTCTGCTGCTGCCGCAGCAGTGAAACTGCTTCTGCCAGTGACCAGTGTCCTCCACAGTGCCAGACTGAAAGCATGATTGTCCATCCTTCACTTACCTGAATTCTCTAGTATTTGACACTGTTAATCACTCTTTTCTTAATAGTCTCATCCCTAATTTCTATGAGGCTATTGACCCCTGATTTCCTTCCATTTTTCTGGCCACTCTGCAGAACCTTTCATGAATTCTCCACTCGCCCCTTAAGTGTCTGTGTTGCCCAGAATTCACATTTAACGCTTTACTCCTTTTCCCTCTCCTGCCCTTGCTGAGTGACTTCATTAGTATCCAGGGCTTCAGCTCCCACTTATACAAAGATAAATCCAAAATCTATAACTGTAAACATTGTCTCTTTTTCAGGCTAGAAACCTAAATATCCAAATCCCAATTAGCATCACTTGGACGTTGCATGAGCACCTTATGTTCAACATGTATCATTTATCACCTTCCACTCAGCATCAATCTTTCTTACTATTTCTCTGTGATTAGTAATATCATCCACTCAGTCACCAATATCAGAAACCAAGTGGCAGCCTAAATTCTAAATACCGATTTTAAAAGTGAATTTGGGAGTCACCTCCTCTGAGCAGCTTTCCAAGAATCCTAATCAAGTTTAGATTGGTCTAACTCTGAGTTGCCATGGTATCCTTGCATATTTTTATTTTAAATCTTATCATATTGTACTTCAATAGCTGATTTATTTGCCCTACTGGAATATAAAATCCTTGAGGGCAGGTAATATATCATGTTCTTAGTCTCCCCAGGCCCAGCAAAGCGCCTAGATATTCAATGAATCTTGGTCCCCACTCTCCCCACAAAAAAGAGTGATTACACGAACTAATCAACAAAATAAATGAACAATATTAAAAAAAAGTTTGGCAAGCGAGATAAGATTGCAATATATGATATAAAACCCAAGTTCTAGTTCGTCTCTAAGACTGAGAGAGGTCAGATTCATTCCAGGTGGAAGGGGAGAGAGCCCAGTGGAAGCTGCATCAGAGCATCTGCTTACTGAGCACTTGCTCTGTGCCAAGCCCTCTTCTAGGTGTCTCACATACGACTTGTTTGATTCTTCAAAGAGAGAAAAAGTACAGTGTTGCCAACCAACCAATGAGGAAACTTGGGCTCAGAGAAGTTGGCTCCATTGACCAAGGTCTCCAGCTCCTAGGTGGCAGGTCTAGATTTAGAGCCAAGCAAGTTGACCTCTGGTGGGCATTCTCTCCTCCATGCCCTGGTTCCCTGGGTGGAAGGATCCAGTTTCTACCTGTCATGGTCTTTCAACTGGAAGCAACGGTGAGACTTAGGAGGAGTAAGACTGTAGTAACTCCTGCTGAGCATTTAAAAAACACATTTTATGGCTTGTAGGACTCAATATAATGTTTTTTGTTATTTGATTTATAGAACCACATGAGGTGTGACTATAAAGTAATGAGGCTGATTTTATTGTACGGCTTGTGGAAATTGGTCCCTTTATAGGAGTCTTCAGCCTTTCTAGAAGAAGATGCTTTAATGCAGTTGATGCCTTGTGATGTCCCACCATTGAGGAGTCTGGGGGCCAGGGAGGGAATGAGAGTGTTACTAGGAGAGTCCCTGGTGGGGATGGGGTTGGATCCTCTGCTGTCAGTTTCCCTGGCTTTCCACAGAATATGGAGAGTGGACATCAGTTCCTTCATGCAGCAAATATTTGCTGGTATTTACTCTGTGCCAGGCTCTAGTCTATAGTAGAGGAACCAGGGATGAGGAAAACAAATGCTCTGCTCTCAGGGATCTTGCAGTTCTAGTGGAGGGAGACAGTTACACATGCATGTGCACATGAGCACTTGGAAGGACAAGAGCAGGATGAGGGCTGACATCTAGCAGCTGGGTTCCCCCTCTATCAGAAGACCACCCTCTCTCAGTGAGGAATACCTCATCTATATCTTTTTACAATGCAAATCTTGTGTGCCTTATGTTTCTCTGTTGGCTTGCTTATTTTAGGGTTTGTTGTTGTTTTTGTGGGTCCCTTGGGTTATTTCTGTTGTTTTGTTTGCTTTGGTTTGGTTTGGTCAATTTCAGTATTTGGGCACAGAAAAGAGAAGAGGAGTTGAATGCTCACTGTCACTGACAGCTGCGATTGTGCCAGGCACTGTCCTAGGAGCTGTCACATGTATCATCCGTCTTCATTCTCACAGCAACCCTGGTAGGAAGCTCTTATTAACCCTGTTTACACGTGAAAAGATACAAACTCAGCGAGGATAACTAACGTGCCCAAGATCACAGAGCTTATAAGTGGCAGAGCTGAGATTTGAAGCATGACTTTTAATTCACGCCCAATATCAATTCTTTTCACTAGCCCAAGCAGAGGAGTCCTGTTAGGAAGGACATAGTGTGGCCTATGATGGAAAGAGGAACAGATTAAGATTCAGCTGACCTGCATTCTGGCCTCAAGTCGGCAGCTGACTAGGAAAACCATTTGACATATTGGTCTCAGTTTGCAAGAGTGCAAAAAGACAGTGAGAAATGAAGTCCCTCATTCCTCTCTAACACTGATCGCGTGGGCAACTATTATATCGGGATGGCTTTGGGTTTCATAGAGAACAGCACTTGTGTCTCATCCAAAGGATTGTGTTTGGCATGGCTTTCCATTTCTTGGAACTTCCTTGAGCCTAAAAACAAAAGGCCCAGTCAATTCTTACCTCTCTGTTACTCGCAAACCTTTCTGGCTTACTCCACCTCCACGCCCTGAGGGCCCTGAGAGAGCCGACTTCTTCAGGGGAAGGCACATTGCCTCCTCAGCCGTTCCGCCCACTGGGCCCTTACCCCCTGCGGTGGCTTCCTGTAACGTAACATGCATCGTACACAGGCTTCTTACTTCATGTTTCCTCCTACTGCACACGCAGAGCAGCTGGCTACAGTGTTCTCTCAGATAAACACAAGCTGTAAGTTTTCCATCTTTATGAATAACACACAGTTTGAAATTGCTTTTACAACTGGATACACATTTCATTAGATAAATTCAGATATTTTTGTTGGATCTGGAATTCCCAATAGCCATCCTCATCTGGCAGCCCCTCCCTGGTAATATGAAACCTGATTAATAACCACTTTTGATCCTTAGGCCACATCTAATTCTAAAATTGGGTCTTTAAAATCAGAGAAAGGCCTGTCGTGTTTCTGGCATCACATACACACAAAACCTTTGGACAACTTGGGGATTTGCCCACCCTGCTATGGGCAGCTTATCTGCCCACAGAGCCCCTTCAGAGAAGAAACCTGTGATGTGGGGGGAATTGGGCTTCTTTCTATAGGCAAGAAGGGCAAACATTTATTGAGTGCTTACTGCATGCCAGGCAGGATGCTGATTATTTTTACATGCAGTATTTCATTTAACAGTCACAAATACTGTACACATTCATTACTATCTTTGCCTCTATCTACAAACGGTGAAACTGTGGATTAGCAAAGTTAAGGGAATTGTGTCGTCACACAGAAGTCAGTTTTAGAGGTGGGATTCACAGTGACTCTTACTACAATTGAAAACACGGGCTTTCAGTTGACCTAGATCACAGCTGATAAGTTACAGCAGACACCAGACTTAAACCTGTCGCCTGACTCACGTTGAGGGTAAGTGAGCAGCATTTTCTTAAAAACATACTGATAACTTCATGGCCTCATCCCCAAACCATGTTTGAATCTATTCTTGAGAGCTGAGATGTGACCGAGCAGAAGAAATATATTAAGAGACAAATTGAAAGCAGTGGAATAGCTTAGGTTCTAAAGTTTCAGATGAAGGAATCTATTTCTAATCTACAAACAAAGGCAGAGGGGCCTCTGGATCTGGGACGAGGGTTTCGTGAATAACATGCCACCACCCCCCCCAGAGCAGCAAGAATTTGGCCATCTTTTTAAATAAGTTTGAAAGCAGGTTTTCGATGAGATACTCATGTTGTCTGAGTCCTCTACCGTAAGCTGCAGACTCCTTTCTTCCTCTGCCAACCTGATGTCTCCATTTGGCTGTCGATGGAGCTTTTTATTCTCTCTTTCAAACCCTGCCTCTCTAAACCTATTCCTTCTGGACTCATTCCCATCACAGGAAATGGTACCACTCAAAATTTAGGAGTCATCCTCAACTCCTTTCTTTTTCTCAATCCCAAGGTTCAAACTCTCAGGAAGTCCTAAACACCATATTTTGAAAATATGCCCCTTCCCTTTCCTGTGTCTCCATCACCATTGCCACCGCCATCATTTCTTCCCTGTTCTGCTTTGATACTCTCCCTGCTTCCACTCTGTACCCTTGGAATCCATTCTCTACAAGACAGCCAAAGTGATATTTTCAAAATTTATCAGATCATGTCACCTCCTTGTTTTAAGTTTTCCGAAGTTATTGCACTGCCCCGGAACAAACTCTGCATTTTCTATTAAAAATCACCCTGAATATCAAGATGTTTATAGGTCTGAATCGAAGCTTTAGTTTGTACACAGGGCATTTACATCCTTTCACTCATATCTTTTCACCTCACAAGTTGTTATCTCAGGAAAGTGGGAGTTACGCTATATAATCATAATTTATGATTACTAAATGCTTCCAATGTGCAAAGTCCTTTGGCAATGTGTTGCATGTATTATCTCATCAACTGTCACCCTGTATTAATCACGTTTTTTAAATTTTCTGTATTTTATGATGCTTTGACATCTTGGAGACTTGCTAATCCTGGAGAGACTGCCCGCCCAGGGCTAGGTAATTTCTAGAGATAGCAAACAACTTGCCTTCAGCATGCCTTTCATATACAAACCAACCAAGTAAGAGACCACATCCCTAACCGTCTCCTTTATCCAACTGTCACACATCAAGCCAATATTACCCCTGCCCTAAGTCATCCCAGGGCCAGGTAGTGGACAACCAGAGACCACCCCTATAGCCCAGAGCCTGCCACAATTATTCCAACAATCCAATCCTAAGCTTGCTCAAGTTTGCCTACCCTGCCTCACCCACTCCTTCTCGTGGAAACCACAATAAGGCTCTGGGCTGTGCTTTCCCCTCACTCCTGCTTCCTGACTCACCCTGCTGCTTCCCTACACGGCCCTGCATGGCATGGTGTGCCTCCTCCTCTTGGGAACACTAAGTAATAAACTCTTCATTCAAGGCAGTTGTCTCCATGTCTGTCATCTTACTAGAACGTAAAATCTTGGGGACATTTCAAGACACCCCCAAACCCTATCTGATAGGTGAGATAGGTATTATCAGGTATCAGTCACACAGCTGAAAAGTCGAGGAGTCAGTATCTGAAGAGACTCCAACTCCAGAACCAATGCTCTTGGTTAGTGCTCTCTTTAGTCCTCGTACAATTTGTCTTCATACATGTCATCATATCCAAAAGGGCTTTAACTGGGGGTCTCTCTATCATGGTACTCAGCCGAGCATTTCATAGAAAACTCCTGATATAAACTACTTTAGTCCTTTTTTATTATGAACCTCACCCATTTTTCTCTTTTCCATTTCAATTTGGTTTGGCCTTCTATTCTATAAATGGATATACTGGTCCCCAACAAGGCCTTACAGATGAATGAAATCTCCCCCATAAAACTGTAGACTGGAGTAGATTAACACAAAGATCAGACCTCTGCAGTTCTTTCTCTGACTCACTAGCACTTGAGTTCAGCGTATTTATTCACCCACAAATGTTGAACTAGGAAGCCAGCTTACAGAAGAGAAAGATGAGGGCCCTGTTCTCTAGGACGCCAGATACCTATCATTGTGGGGAGCCAGTCCTGCAAAAAATGGATATTTGCTTTATTCCTTCCTCAAGAGCAGGCTTTATTACCTATTATTAAGAATACATAATGCGTCACTTCAACCTCTCTCTGCCTTTCTTCTTTTCTCGCCTCAGCTCTTCTCCCACTTGGAATTTCATGCTCTTTCCTTCTTTCTTTATAACTCTTCCCATCTCAAGCAGTCCTTCATGAGCTGATTTAGCATTTCCTGCACCCATTTGCATCTCCTGAGAAGCACTAGGACCAACAGGTACACGAGTAGGGAATGTCACCTGAGTGCCCCACAACCAAATGGCAGGACCTGTGTGACTTGTATGGCAGCTTGACCCAACTCCACTGCTCACACCCACCCGGTGTTCAAGATACAAACTATGTAACCGAAGAAAATCATAAGCACAGTTGCACATTCTCAGCTTTACACAAGTTAAAGCATTAAGAAGACTTTCCAGTCTGGAGGTAATGGGCAAGAGCATCTCCAAGTCTAGAGGATTAGGTACCACGTGCCTACAGAGAACCCAGGTACACTCAAATCTCAAGGAAAGATGTGTGCCATTAAATCTGAGAGATGATCCCAAAAGAAGTACTAGTTTGGCTGCTCTCTGAGCCCTCAGCCTCTCCTCTCGACGTCTCTCCTCCTCTCAGCCTTGTAGCCCAGGAGCTCACAGGTGAGCGCTGTGCACCACTCCTGCCTTTATTAATATCTGCTTTCCGGAAAGGAACTGGTAGATGTTTTCACTATATTCAAACATATAAAACACATATGGCATGACTAGTGACAAGTATTCTTTCATCCTGAGGTATGCTCCTCTAATTAAAAACTTCAGACCTAAAAATGTATGTGGGCTACCATTCTCCAAGGGGGCATGGGGCAGTATTTATTTGTGCTCAGCCCTTCGGAACTGAGAGCAGGTGGCATGCCTTTGTATCCTTCAGCAACTAAAGTAATAAATGACTAGAGTTTAAAGCTTATTTTTGAGTTAAACTTCATTGTAAATTGTTCAGTCTAATTTAATAGAAGGATTTGAGAAAGAATACAGAAAAGCAAATGCACACAGCAACGATTAAGTTATGAAACAAGGGTGAGAGCCCAGCAACAGGGGTGGCTTCTGCCCTGGGATTGGGGAGCAAAGACGAGCCTCCTGCCAGGCCCAAGGAGAGCCTGAGCTCAGAAGTTAAGAACCGAAAGACATGAATCCGAGCCCCAAACAGACTGATGGGCTGGCCCCTGAGAATGCCCTGTCACCAAGTCCTCTCCAGTCCCACTATGGTGCCCCTTCACGTTGTGACCACAAAGCCATCGGTGAGTGGATTTTATGAAAATCAGTTCCAACACTTTGTAGGATCTCTCTTTTTAGGATCTACCAGCTCTTGCTTTTTTACAAGATACTTGAGTAATACGCATGGAGTAGAATGGAGACTATCTTGAATGTTGTGCGGTAAGAAGAAATTCAGATTTGCCGGGTTGAGAGAGAGAGAGAGCAAGTCAAGGGCCATGAGGATTTCCGAGGTGGGTCATCAGAGCAGAGAGCATGCTCAGTCTCTTTGCAAAGGCCCAGGAGAGCTCTGCCACAGGACTGTAGCTTGGCCAGGTGGAGAAGGGAAGGCAGAGTGGTCGACGTGCACACCGGCTCAGCAACCCGGCGTGGGAAATGCAGTTCAGTTCTCCAGGGTTGGGTTCGGCAACTTCTGCTTTGGCATCCAGGGAGGGAAGGGGCGAGCGTCAGTTTTCTATTTGCTCCTTTCCCCAAAACTCCCTCTCCCTTCCCTCCTCCTTCCCCTCCCACACCCCACCCTCCTCCCCTCCGCCCCTATGCAGGGGAAGCCACCGAGAGGCGCGCAGCATTCTCTCGGCTGGCTCCGGGTGTCAGGAGGAGAGTAGAGCCGGGTGAGGGGCGGGCCTCACCCCCACTGGGCTCCCCAGCCCGTGTGGGCGCGGCGGGGGTTAAGGTGGGCGCCCGCCCGCCGGGGTGAGCGCGCACTCCGCCCGCCCGCCCGCTCGCTCGGCGCTGGCGCCGGCACCGGAGAAAGTGGCGGTCAGCGATGGAGCTGCTGCCATGACAACCCCGGCGGTCTGGGCCCGCGCGCGGCGGGGCTGCTCCCGGGAGGACGGCGGCGCGGAGGCCGGGGGCGGCCGCTGAGCGTGGCGGCCGCGCGTCCGCGCGTCCCGAGCCGCGTCCCCGGAGGAGGAGGGGGCGCCGCCCGCCCAGCTCCCTGCGCGCCCAGAGCCTGCGCCGGGCGGTGCTCCGCGGGCTGGCGAGCGCGGGCCAGGCTGGCCGCCAGTCGCCGCCCGGGCTGCGGTTGAGGACATCCACGGCACCGGAGGATCCTCAGGCTGAGCCGGCTGCGGGTCCCCGCGGTGGAACTTTTTACCGCCTTTGGGTTCCAGATTTGAGACTTGGGCTGCTTTATAAATATATCTATACATATGTGTGCTCTCATAAAACACTTTCTCCTCTCCTTGCAGCAGCTTTATGTCAGAGACACTTGCCTTGCTTCTTTGGGTTATAAACTTTTGATGCCAAAGCTCTGCAGAATGTGCCCAACTGAATCTTAAAGTAGCGTCTTGAAGAGAGAGGCAGAGAAAGCGCAATCTGTGACCTTCATCCCTGCACCTTCTTCCTTCCTCTCCCTTCCCGGCTGCCTCCCTCCTCCCCAGGGGAGCGTCAAGAAAGCTCTTTTTGGATGCAGGAGGGGGCATCTGGTTCTGCCAGGCGGGAAAGCTGAGGCAGGATTTGTGAAGAATCAGTAGACTCCGGAGAGCCTGGACTCGTCTCTTCTCCTTCCCCTTCTCTGCTTCTGCCTTGCTCCGTCCCTTTCCTCTCTCCCCACACCACCTCCTGAGACCCGCTGGTGTGTGGGGCGGGGGACAAGGACCTTGCCGCTGCCGGAGTCCTGGGAAGTTGTGGCTGTCGAGGATGGGGGTCTGTGGGTACCTGTGCCTGCCCTGGAAGTGCCTCGTGGTCGTGTCTCTCAGGCTGCTGTTCCTTGTACCCACAGGAGTGCCCGTGCGCAGCGGAGATGCCACCTTCCCCAAAGCTATGGACAACGTGACGGTCCGGCAGGGGGAGAGCGCCACCCTCAGGTAGGGAGCTGTACTTCAGCGGGGGCCTGAGCCCCTTGGATGTGAGGATTTGATTATATGGGTAGGGGCAAGCAACGGAGAGAGAACAGAAGGCTTGCGTGGGGGGATTGAAGCCTGTGAGAGGGCCTTTTGCAGGCCCAGAGGTGCCCACTTGCGTACTGTGGCAGCTAACACCCATTCTCCTGGACAGGTTTGTCATTTGCTCTGGCTTCTCTGGCCCAGGATCTTACAAGTGATCACTGAGGTCCATGCTTGGACTCCAAGAATCTGTGAGGCCGTGACATGGCTGGATTCACTTTGCCTTGGCACCAAAATGAGACCATGGGAGCCCTGGAACTGAAATACTGGGGGGTCAGCCTAAGGTCACTGGGTGCCTTGGTGGCTCTCTCACAGGCCGGAAGGTATGTTATAAGGCAGGATAACCTCCGGATGGGCTGGCTCACCCCCATCAGAGAAATAACTAAAATTCAGGCTCTGGAAATGCCAGTGCTGGCCATGGCCCTTTATGAGTCTGCTCAAGATGCAGCCATCCGTGTGAACCCTGTGTGGTGCTCCTGGCACCCCTGTAATAAATGGCGAGGGCAGTTTTATCTGTGCAGTCTTGGGCCAAGGAAAGGAAGCATGTAGCTTTTGTGCAAGGACATCACTCTGTGGGAGAAGCGCAATAGGAGAGCTTTCTGTTTTACCTTAATGAGTTACAGAGGATTGCTTACGTGCTCCAGGCAGAAGGGTGGAGATTCTTGGAATATGAACCTTTGGGGACTGGGCCTGCTGCAGCAGAGACTTTAATAAAAATGCAGCCACCGCTTTCCACCAGCTCAGCAGATATCATCTTTTATCCCTTTAATGAGGCAGTTCTGGTCCTCGGAGACAGATTCAGGGACATCCCAGCTTAACTCTGGCTCACCGTGTACACAGGGTGAATGCATTTGCCCTGTCTATGACTTTGATGGTTATGGTGAAAATAAAACATTCTGCCCCAGATTCTGCAGCCAAAAAACCTGGCTTCTCCAAGGAACAGATGAGGGTGGTGTTTCCTTCCTGTTCTCTTGGCTCCCCGGTTGAACTCTCATATCTAGACAAACCTCTCCCTGGGGAAGGAAAGACAGGCTTCATGGGACACCAGCTAGTCTTTCGTGAGCCCAAGGACTGAGGCTGGATTGTTGCCACTCTGAGAGACTCTTAGCTGAATCTTCTTTTGAGCTTGAGAACAGGTCCCACAATCCTGTCTGCTGGTACTCAGGGGCCCCAGGAGGAGAGAGAAAACAGGAGGATGGAGACAGACCTCCCTCCCTGACAGCGGGAGGGAAAATCTTCCTGGCCATGTGGGCACCCCTCAGCCGGTCCCAGTCTAGAGTGAAATATGCCTGCTCCATTGCCTCAGGAAGTTTCAGGATCCACTCCCTGAGAAATAACTTGTGGGATGCACATTTGCAGCAGACCAGTTGGCTCAAAGATTTGAGCAGCACGGAGTCTACAGTGCACCTTAAACAAGGAGATGTTGGTAAATGTTATAGGTGGGAAGGATATTGACGCTGCCACACACCTCTCTTTATCTTCTAATCTGCTGCGCGGGGCAACGGGGCCCAGCATTGAATAAGGCTCAGTGTTGAACTTTCCAAAAGCCTCTGTCCTCCTCTTGCCCCTGAAAGTTAAACCAGAAACTTAAAAACGCCAGCTTTCTGCTTTCCTGGATGCACTAAGACTATTCCACCAGCAGAGGGCCAGCTTCGATCTACCTTTTTTTATTAGCTGTTGGCCTGTTTTCATGATCTTCAATTCTAATGTTTAGCAGCTGGGCTTGGTAATGGGAATGGGAATTAAAAAAGGAAAAGCTGAATAGTTGCTTTTTGTGCTTTGTGGAGAAGAAAAACCAACCTTATATGTTCAAGTATAACTGTTACCTGAGTGCATGCTGTATTTTTTAAAAAGTAAGCACGTCTTACGTTGATTTTGCCTCTCCTTTTCTGTATAATTTGCCCTGAAATTCAGCACATTGTCCACATTTTAATCTTTTTATATCCTCTTTCTTTTACCTTTGTGTTCTTCTCTTTTATTACTTTCTCCCTTCATTTTTATCATATGCCTCCGTTTTATATGCTTTTGCCTATTATTCATTCTCCTCTTTTTTTGTCTTCATCACTTAATTCTTATTATTCCCTGATTTTTTAAGGTTCTGATTTCTCTGCTATCACAATGTTTCTGAAAACAACATAAATATCTCCTGCAGATTTCGGGGGTCCCGATCTCTCTCCTTTTGTTTTCTGTGCTCCTTTGGTTCGTGGGCTGACAACCGTGTGCCTCCTCAGAGGGAGGGGCCGTGCTTCTAGTCTCTGGAAGTCTGTAGCCTCGAGCCCCAGACAAACGTGTCATATTTTATTTTGTATTGTTTTTGCTTTTAAAAATTGTAATTCTGAAGTATGGTCACTCTTTATTCTCCTTAAAGGTGTTCTGCTGGGATTTCCGTGTTTGGGAATTTAGTGTTCTGCATGCAGCAAATGTTCAGAATGTATTGAAAGTATTGAATGACTCCCACGCCGGTCAGCCGCGCAAAGTCTTTTCAAATGTGGCTGCCCTGGATCGGAGTACCCTTAGCCTGTTTCTAAATCTTGAGTGAAGTCACAGAGGAGGCCAGAGACTTAGTAGGAAAAGCAAAGACATGGAGAAAGCTGGGTCCTCCTTTGACTTTTCCCATGAGAAATTGCACAGATTAGAGAAGGACGGTTTCCCTCCCCGAGACGGCAGTTTTGTAGTGCGAGGTCTTTGATTGCATTGAGGGGCGTCAGGAAGTGAAGTGCCAAAGACCACAATGAAGTTCCGAACGTGGATGAAATTCATTTTGTATAAATGAGGCAATATTATCTTCCTCACAGCTACTTCACAGGGCTACTTGAAAAGTAAAAATAATTATTTGAATACTGAGTTATTTTGCCTACTTGGAAGAGAGATGATATGGAAAATGAAGGTGGTTTTCACTATGGCTGAATTATAGTTTCTATGAATCTGATTTGAATTCATTGTTACAAATGGGCCCTCTTGGCCAGAATCGTTTCATTACAATTATCTGCTGTTGGGTTAAAAATGTTCTGTGCCTTTCCATTAGATTAAATATGACAAGAATCTAGAAGTCCTGTGTCTGAATCAGTGCCCACGTCAGGAAAGGAGCCCAGGATGTTCCGTGTGCTCAGCTGGTGTCTTTAAGCCATTTCGGTTGCATGGGTGATGGCTGATGTGCTTTCTTCATGGGCCTCAATCTCCCCTAAATTGGCTTCATTTCCTCAGTGGAACCACATCACCTGTGAACATGAACATTATGAGGGGATGGGAATTGTTGCTGTAACTGTTCCACTCCCACCAACATACTGGGTGTTTTTTTTTTAAATTTTTTTACATGGCAGGATAATCAGTTTTGCTGATCCAGGCTTGCTGATCTGGGATTATACTTAATAATTCTTTTCTAAAATGTCCCTGCATTTTCATTTGTAGTTCTGAGCTAATCCGCTCAGAACCAAGTATTTGAGGGTTAACTCCTGCTGAGAATAATCTGAGCAGCAGGATTTTGCGAAGCAACTAGGGCAGTCAAGTTTCCAAGGACAACGTTCTGTTGTTTGTCTGGGTGTTTGCCTGGGTGTTTTGCACTCACCATCAGCAGCTTTTATTTTTGTGTAAATTGGAAAATTCAGAGTAGCCACTAGGTTATTCAAAACAAGTGTATGACTTTTGCTTTTCAGTGTTTACGTTGCCTAAGCTGAGTAAGGACTTGGATAAGTGCAAAGGCTTTGCTCTTAGTCTGGGAAGATGAAGACATAAAAAGATGCTGAAGCAAGCAGAGGTCCATGAGGGACCCCTCAAGTGGTGATGCTAACCCGGGCTGCACACTGGAGTTCCCTGGGATGCTTTGTAAAAAGTCCACTGCCAGTCTTCCAGACCAATGAAATCACAGTCTCTGGAGTTGGACATAGGTGTGGGCATTTAAAAAATCTCTTCCAATATTTCTAATGTGGAGCCAGAGTTGAGAACCACCACTCTACAGCCCTCTCCTGCCCCAGAGCATGTGGCTGCTGTGCAGTGGCCCTCCCCCCACTTAAGTGTCTCCCCATGAGTGCATGTATCTTACCACTGATGGGCTGTCTTGTGCTCCAGAAAGAGCACTGGGCTCAGGGGCCTGAATACCTGGGTCTGATTCTTATTTTACCACTCACAAGTTACATGATTTTGAGTACTTCCAATTGTGTACACATGGGAACAGTATCTGCCCAGCCTGTGACGTCAGGTGAGATGAGGTGTATGGCGTTATTCTGTTAACTGTAAAGCAACATATACGTGCAAGTTGCTACTGGTGCTGAATGGAACTCCTCGATAACAACCTCTAGTACTCTCAGTCTCTTCCAGTTTCATCTGCTCTACCTTCTCCCCCTCCATTCCCACACACGTATACACCTTTAAAATGCACTAGTCTCTTGCCGGTTCCACTTGGCATCCTGCGTTCTGCTTGTGGTCAAGAATTACCCTCATCTGAGTTCCAGAAACACTAGCTACATACCTCTGTTCTAACAGATACACACTGTGGACCTGTCGTTTATGTGGTTATGGTTAGACTGGGTGCTCCTGGAGGTTAGGAGCCATGTCTTCTGTACTGAGTACAGATATTGTGGTGGATACAAAGGATTAAAAAAATAAGTATTGGTTGAATGCTTTAATCCATTTTAATGGGACTCCTCCTCTCATAATGTAGTAACACCTCTACAGCAATGAAGAGCTTGTATGGAAAGGGCTTCCTTCTCCTCAACCTGTGATGCTGGGACACTCAGGCACAGCAGTTGGTGAGAGATCTTGGAGGCCTGAAGGACTTTTGGATTCTGCTTAAATCACTTGCCAGGGGGACAGTTGAATCCACCAATGGTTACATTCTGATCTAGAAGTATGCAAAAGGCTTCACTACCCCTACAGGTAAGACACTGCGCGGGGCGGCAGAGTTGAGAGGAATTTTAGCAGCGGTAGAGTCATATATGTGGAAGTGAGTCTGTCTCCGTGGAGCTATGCGTTGCTGTAGATACAAGGAGAAACCAGAGCAAGGAGGCAGGAGGGAGCAGACAGGCTGCCCAGCGATTCACCTGGGAAGTGGGTGTGCCAGGATTAGGGCCTGACTGCAGGATCCGGCAGGCTGGAGGGGCAGGGCTGGCTAGACTCAGACACTGTCTAACGTGACTAATTGGCAGGAACGCATCTGCCTCCCCAACACAGATGCCCCATGCCACACATCAAAGCAGGGGCTGGGAAAGGAAGTTTTAAAGCATTCAAGATATGTACTCCATGGCTTTCAGAATTGCTTTGGAAAACTCATTAGCTCTTTTGTTCATGTTTTTGACCTTTAAGTAAATTTGACCCTTGGGTTCAGTTTCGTTCTGTCATTCTCATTCTCCTTCCTGCTTTTACCATGCCCACTGTGTGGCTGGCTCTGAGGGAGCAGGGGAGAAGAGCGGCGCTGGTAGGCCTGAGTTGCAGATCTGATGGGGTTCAGCAGTGGGATGCAGTGGAGAGGAGGAGCCAAACAGGTCTTATTTGACCTTCCCAAGGGAAGACTTTTAAAATGACTTATTAACGGGAGGGGGAAGTAGTCTTTGCGGTCAGGAGATAAAAGGGAATATGGTTCAAGACATCTTTAGGGCTGGCAGAAATTTGCGTTGCCTATTAACTTAGGAACAAGTGTTAACCTTTCTTGATATATTTTTTTTAATCCAGACAAGACAGCACCAGATTGTTTCAGGTCTGTTTGTTTATTATTTTCCCTGCAGGAAGATGCTTTTGCTGATGTTGGGTTTAGTTGAGTTGGAGAGAAAGGTGACATGGGGGGGGTGGAGTATTGGGGCAGAGGTTGCATTCTCAGTCTCTTCCCACCTCCAAGTAAATGACACCTCCCTGGAGCTTCTAGTACCTGGTGTGTTTTTTTTTAAGACGTGAAGATTGAAGTTGTGACATCTCTGCAGCTCAGCACTTACCCTGCCTCAGTCTGCGTCGTTTCCTTGGTAGAGAAGGTTAGAGAAGGGAGTATTTGAGCTTGTCACACTCACTACAGGATCACACTACACCCGTAATAAAATTTGCAAGGCGGGGCTTTTAAAACAAACAAGCTCTATTATCTATGATTTACTATGTGTCGGATGCCAGGCCAATTACTTACTGTTTCATGGAATTCTCAGAATGTCATGACCCCTAATGAGTGGCCTGGGAGGCTGAGGTTGAGGAGAGTTAATCACTTGCCTTTGGTCACATGGTTGTTATGTGATGGGGTCTGGCCTTGTTCCTGGAAGACTTTTTTTCTTTGTCTCAATTTTCTAGTACCCCACTCCCAGGTGTAGAGAACAGAGAAAGTCTCCACGTGCTGCAGGCGGAACAAACAGAAGCACTCTTTCTGTTCCCTGGACCTCTGTTTGACCAAAGGTCAGGAAATCTGCCTTTCAGTTGAGGCCTGTAGCTGTGTGCTGTCCACCTTTAGCAGTCTCCTTTGTTTCCTGGTGCTTCACTCCCGGCACCTGCACTGAGTCAGTGTTGCTCTGTCTTCTGGGGCTGGAAATAACGCATGCTGTGCACAGTGCACACGGTGACAGCCGCCGGAAGGGTCCAGCACACTGTCAAGATGGTCACTGGTGCTCTTAGCTTTGAACTTGTCCTAAATGTTGTAGTCTCCTGTTACATGACCTCCCACAGCACACACAGTATCTCCAGGGACCCTGCAGACCGAGACAAAGTAAGCAGGTAATTTGTTGACAGGAACCCACTGATGCAGGAGTATTTCCATGAGAGCTGTGAGGAAAGGAGGGATCTGGATAGAAGTAGAGAATGAACAGAAGCAATTTTTTTCAATCCTGAAATATATGTCATTGCATAATGCCCTTTCCCCATCCTTATACTCATATTTTAATTCAAACCATTAGTGCTGTGAGAACAGAGAAGCACTCCTTCTCCTCCCCTTGCTGATGATTCACACCCTAGAGGCAACCGCGTGACCCCTCTGGCCTCCTCTTTCCAGGAGACGGTACATTTTGCTTAAATCAAAGAGATGCTCAAGGACTTGACCTGGCTTCCCATAAAAGTGCTGATCAATAAAATTTTTAAAAATTAGTTTTGAATATTAAACATTTTCAATGGGTCTGAAAATTTATGGTATCTCGATTAACCAAGTTTCCATTGCATAATAGGAACAAAGAATGTTTTAAGTGGTTGTTAAGTATTCTGGCTAGGACACAGAAAATAATTTAACTCATAATTACCCAAAATGCTATATACTAGCAATGAAGAATAATAGAAAACAATGTTGTTGTAGAAGTAATTACACAAAAGAGAAAAAAAATGAATACAATAATTTTCTATTTATCGTGAATGCCAATGCTAAGGAAAAGTGGGCCTAATTAGAGGAAGATAATATGGAAACATTTTCTCAAAGATGTTTCTGAATAATTTCAAAAGTTTTGGAGTTTGTATTATTGTTTCTATTGTGACAAATTTAATTTTAAGATGCATAGCTTTCATTTTATTTGATTCAAGTATACATTTGCCACTTCTCTGATGATTCGGAATATTTTCATAAATATTGATGAAGAAAGGAAGATAGATAAAGGAATGGAAAAATGGAAAGAAGAGAGTAGGAGAGAGATTTTTCCCAAGGTGTCAGCTAAGAGTTGAAGGAAGAAGAAGGAGCTAAAGAGGAGAGGAAGGTGCGTACCTATGAGAAAAAAATAGCCTAAAGTGGAATTACCGAATAGTCAAAGGTAGAGAAAGGAAACAAAGTAGTAGACAAGAACTACCATCTCCCACCTGCTGAGTTTCTGGTGTGTGGCTGTCTCCATCCCGATTGTCCAGGTCACAGGACCACACACACAGGTGTCCAGTGCTCATCCTAAGTCAAGGCAAAAAGCATTTAGGGCTCAGGTTCTCGTTGCTCTAGGATCCGGCTCTTTCTGAACCTTGCTTCCCACCTGCCCACAACTGTCAATCCTCCTGTCACTGAGTCCTAGCCCATGTCTCGCTCTCTGTGTTGGACTTCCCCCAGGCCCTGATGATCGGGAATCGGGAGTCCTTCCTTGTCCTGCCAGAACCTCTCCTCCAAGAGACCATGTCCGCTCTTGACCTCATTCCTCCCAGCCTGGTGGTTTATGGACTTTCCAATGCTTACTGTTTGCCTGCCCACCGAATGTCCATTTTGGAGACCACTTCACATGTAGGCAGCGTGTGAGGCCTAGGCCAAGTCACACTTGCTCCTCTGCAGTTAAATTGTTTATTCTCAGTCATTCTCAGATATGTGGATTGTCATATCAGATATTTGTCCACCTTGACTGAGATTGATTATGAATGATGCCATCACAACATACAGTCTCTTGCTCACTGTTTGGAACTCTCCGTGCTGGATAAAAGGAGGAGGCGGCATCTGTGACACAGGGAATTGAATTGGTCAGGTATTTTATTGGGGTGGCCATGCTCACGTTGAGATACTTGACTATCAGTCCCCCTGTGTAAGAGGAGGGAATAATAGTATTATACTTTGTAGTGTCCTGTGCTTTCTATACCAGCTTTAAAAATATTTTTTTTCCCATTGTTGTTTTCATTGCCTCCGTGCCTTTTGTTAAATACATTAATATCCTTTCTTCCTCTTGTGTCCCCAGCGCCCACTACGATACCTAACATGGAGTAGTTGCTCCAAGTCTGTTGAAAAGATAAAGCCTATCCTTTATCTTTATCTCTCTCTCTCTCTGTCTTTCACACACACACCCCCACACACACATATACACAAATACACACACGCATGTGTGCTTTTTCTTTTTTTTTTTTAATTTTATTTATTTTTTTCCCCCAAAGCCCCAGCGGATAGTTGTATGTCATAGCTGCACATCCTTCTAGTTGCTGTATGTGGGACGCGGCCTCAGCATGGCCGGAGAAGCGGTGCGTCGGTGCGCGCCCGGGATCCGAACGCTGGCCGCCAGTAGCGGAGCACGCGCACTTAACCGCTAAGCCATGGGGCTGGCCCCCATGTGTGCTTTTTCTAATGAAGATATTCTCACCCATTTTGAAGGAATTGGGAAGTCACTGAAATTATAATCAGAGATTCTGGTATTTGAATCCTAGTTGAGGTAGTGATCTCTCCCTAGATAGTTGATATTTAACTTGTCCTGTCTTCTCCTGCTTATTATAATTTCAATATTTGCAAATTTCACAATATTCTTAAAGCCACTGGAAGGAGATGCTGAGCAGTTGCAAGGAAGTTATGCCTGTCTCCTCCCTCTTTATCAAGGTTACAAAATACAGGATGGCAAATTCTGGGCATATATCTGCAAACTTTAGGGGATGGAAAAGCCAATGTGAGTAATCTTTTCACATTGCAGAGGGCATCTCAGGATGAAGGGATTTATGGACCCATTTCCTTGGCTGTCTGAAATGCAGCTGCCTCTGTGACAAGCTCTCACTAGGATGTCCCTGAATGTGTCTCAGCAGCATATAGTATCCTGCTATAACTGTGCTGTGGGAACAGTTGATGGGACATTCTTCATTGTATGCTCCATTTTACAATTGACTAGTCAATGGGTGCTTAGTGAAATACAAGATAAACTATCACCCCTACCAAGAGGTTAAGACTTTGCAGTCAAAATGCTCACTTCAAATCCCGGTTCTGGTACTTATTGGCTGTAACTGGTTGGACAATTGACTAAATTTCTCTATGCCTCAATTTCCTGATTAAAAAAAATAGGGACTAAATACTATGTACTATATGTATACTGGGTTGTTGGGGAGGAATACATGGCATCAAGTTTGTAAGAGCTTTGATTAAAATCTGACATGTACAAGCTCACAGTAAGCAGTAGCATTACATTTTTAACAAATATAAGTTATTGAATTCACAATTTAAACAAGCAGCTTTTATTGACTACCCAGTGTATGCCAAGCACTGGCCCAGGCAGTGTGGAAATTATAAAGTTGAATTAATCCTAGACTCTCCTCTGTAAATATTCGTATCTAGTGAATATGTTAGCGGAATAAAGGGCCATAGATCAGGAAGTGAGGGAGGAAAGGAGAGAGAGGGAGAAGAACGGAAGAGGGGGAAGAAAATTTGCTTAAAATAAAATGCATCATATTAAATGTTCTCTTTGACAAACTTGGACTTTCATATTCACCCATGTAATCACCACTCCACAAAGTATAGAATATTCTTATCACCCTCAAAAATTTCCTCCATGCCCTCTTTTTTAATGTGATAGAATATACATAACATGAAATTTACCATTTTAACCATTTTTAAGTATACAGTTCTGTGGCATTAAATATATTCACATTATGTGCAACAATCACCACCATCCATCTCCAGAATTTTTTTTTTCTTTTTGTGAGGAAGATCAGCCCTGAGCTAACATCTGTTGCCAATCCTCCTCTTTTTGCTGAGGAAGATTGGCCCTGGGCTAACATCTGTGCCCATCTTCCTCTACTTTATATGTGGGACGCCTGCCACAGCATGGCTTGGTAAGCAGTGCGTAGGGCCGCGCCTAGGATCCGAACCTGCAAACCCTGGGCCCCTGAAGCAGAGCGCGCGAACATAACCACTATGCCACCAGGCCGGCCCCACACATTGTGGTTTTCAATTGCGTTTTCCTAAGGGTTAGTGATAGTGATGTGCTTATTGGCCATTTATATATCTTCTTTGGTGAAATGTCTACTCAAGGTGATTGCCCATTTTTTAATCAGGTTGTTAGTTTTTTTGTTGTTGAGTTGTAGGAATTCTTTATATATTCTGGCTATTAATCCTTTATTAAATATATCATTTGCACGTGTTTTCTCTCATCTGTGGATTGCCTTTTCACTCTATTGATAGTTTCTTTTGATGCACAAATTTTTAATTTTGAGGTGGTTCGTTTTATGTTTTTTTGTTTTCGTTGCTTATGCTTTTGGTGTCATATCCAAGAAATCACTGCCAAATCCAGTGTCATAAAGCTTTTCCCCTATGTTTTCTCTTAAGCATTTTATAGTTTTAGCTCTTGTGTTTAGGTCTTTAATCCATTTTGCATTAATTTTTGTATATGGTATAAAGTAAGGGTCCAACTTCATTTCTTTTTTATGTTTTCCCAGCACCATTTGTTGAAAAGGCTATCCTTTCCCCATTGAATGATCTTTACATCTATGTTGAAAATCTTTTGGACATATACGCAAGGGTTATTTCTGGGCTCTCTATTCTATTCCATTGGTCTATGTGTCTGTCTTGATGCCAGTACGACACTATTTTGAATACTGTAGCTTTGTAGTAGGTTTTGAAATCAGGACATGTGAGACCTTCGACATTGTTCTTTTTCAGATTGCTTTAGCTATGCAGAATCCCTCGAGATTCCATATGAATTTTAGGATGAATTTTTCTATTTCTCAAAAAAAAAATCACTGTAGTGTTGATAGAGATTGCATTGAATCTATAGCTCACTTTAAATAGTATTGATATCTTAACAATATTAAGTCTTACAATCTTTAAACATGGATGTCTTTCCATTAATTTTTGTTGTCTTTAATTTCTTTTAGCAACATTTTGTAGTTTTCAGTGTAAAATCTTTTACCTCCTTCCTTAAGTTTATTCTTAAATGTTTTATTGTTTTCTTAATGTTGTTATAAATGGAATTGTTTTCTCAACTTCCTTTTTGGATTGTTCACTATTAGTGCATAGAAACACAACTGATTTTTACGTGTTGATTTTGTATCCTGTAATTTTGCTGAATTAATTTATTAGTTCTAGCAATTTTTTTGTGGAATCTTTAGGATTTTCTGCATGTAAGATTATGTCATCTGCAAACAGAGACACTTTTACTACTTCCTTCCCAATTTGAATGCCTTTTAGATCATTTTCTTGCCTAATTGCTCTCGCTAGAACTTCCAGTACTATGCTGAACAGAAGTGATGAAAGCAGGCATCTTTGCCTTGTTCCTGATACTAAGGAAAAGATTGAGTCTTTCATCATCAAGTATGACGTTAGCTATAGGTATTTTATATATGGTCTTTATTATGTGGTTGTAGTTTCATTCTATTCCTGGTTTTTTGAGTGTTTTTATCATGAAAGGGTGTTGAATTTTGTCAAATGCTTTTTCTGTGTTGCTTAGATGATCTTTTTTCCTTCATTCTGCTAATATGGTGTATTATAGTGATTGACTTTCATATGTTGAACCCTCCTTGCATTCCAGGAATAAATTCCACTTGGTCATGGTATGTAATCTGTTAACATCCTGTTGAATTCAGTTTGCTGGTATATTGTTGAGGATTTTTGCATCAATGGTCATAGGGGATATTGGTCTGTAATTGTTTTTGTCCGGTAGTGTCTTTGCCTGGCTTTGCTATTAGAATAATTCTGGCCTCATAGAATAAGCTTTGAATTGTTCCCTCGTCTTCAATTTTTTGGAATAGTTTGAGGAGGACGGTTGTTAATTCTTCTTTAAATGCTCAGTAGAATTCACCAGTGAAGACTTCAGGTCTTGGGCTTTTCTTTGTTTGGAGATTTTTGATTATTGATTAAATCTCCTTATTAGTTATATATCTGTTCAGATTTTCTATTTCTTCATGATTTAGTTTTGTAGATTCTGTGTTTCTAGGAATTTGTCCATTTCCTCTAGTTTATCCAATTTGTTGACATACAATTGTTCAGAGTACTCTCTCTTATAATGCTTTTAATTTCTGTAAAATTGGTTTTAATGTCCCTTCTTTCATTTTTGATTTTAGTTATTTGAGTCTTCTTTCTTTTTTTCTCAGTCAATCTAGCTAAAGTTTTGTTAATTTTGTTAATCTTTTCATAGAACTAACTCTTGGTTTTCTTGATTCTCTCTGTTGTTTTTCTCTTCTTTATTTCATTGATCTCTGCTCTTATCTTTATTATTTCCTTCCATCAATCCTCCAGCCCTAGGCGAACATCAGTCTCCTTTCTGAAACCATGGATTAGTTTATTTTGTTCTAGAATTTTATATAAATAGAATGATACTATATCATACAGTACTCTTTTATATCCGACTTCTTTCCTTCTGCATAATATTTGATATTTATGCATGTTATTGCTTGTAGTTCATTTCCTTTTGATTGCTCAGTAGTATTCTATTGTATGTTTATACCACAATTTTTTTCCCATTTACTTGTTGATGGACATTAAGACTGTTTCTAGTTTTTGGCTCTTATGATTAAAGGTACAATGAATAGTTGAGTATAAGTCTTTATGAGGAAGTGTATTTTCATTTTTCTTAGGAAATTTCTAGAAATAGAATTATTGAGTCATATGATAAGTGTAGGTTTAACTTTTAAGGAAACAGCTAGGCTATTTCTCAAAGTTATTATACCAATTTACATTCCCATCAGTAATGTATGAGAGCTCCAGCTGTTCCACAGTCCCAACATTTGGCATTGTAGATCTTTTTAATTTTTAATTTTAGCCGTTTTAGTGGGTATAGGACATAGTGTACCATTGTAAAATTTTAATTTGCATTTTTCATGAGGATTAATGACATTCAGTTTCTCTTCATGTGTTTTTCACATTGGCCATTCATATGTCTTCTCATAGACTGTGGGTGATTGATGTGTTTATTCATTCATTCACTCAACAAATTTCCATTGAACACTATATGCCATGAACTATTTTCCAGGCAGTGATATAGGAGCTGGGGTTATATGGTGAAGAAAAGAGACCAAGCCTCTGACATCATAGAGTTTACATTCTAAGGCAGAAACACAAGTATTAAATGTGATAAACATATTAAAATCGAATATAATGTGATACAGTGATGTATGCTGTAAAGAATATTAAAATAAACTAAATGAATGGAGATAACAGTTGGGTCTATTCTCACTACTGTGGTCAGGACCTACTTGTTTGATGCTGTTACATTTAAGCAGAAAACTGATCAAAGTGCAAGAGTAGCCAGGCAGATGTCTGGGGGAAGAGTTCCAGGACAGGAAGCAGTGAGGGCAGAGGGTCCATCACCAGCATGTGCTTGATGTGTTCCAAGAACAGTAAGGAGAGGCTGGAGCAGAGTATGCAAGAGAATAAGTGGTAAGGAACAAGAGAGTCATGGACTGAGACTTCCAGTTTCTGGTCCGACACATAAGGAGCTTGGAAATCGTCAGTCCCATCCTCACAGCAAGAAAAAAGCTGAACAAACTGAAATCAACAACTCTTCTTAGATCCACCAGAGAATTGAGGCCACAGGATAAACCACCACCCTGAAAACTGGCGACAGGAAAATACAGAGAATCACAGTTTATTCTGAGCAGAAACCACCACTGTAGTCACCTTCTTCTGGGAACACTTACAGGGCAATTGATTGACTGACTGCTGGAGATGGAGTATGGACTAACCTGAGAACTAACTCCAAGCAGCATGTCTTTGGCAGGACCCTCGCACTTTTGTGAGTTTTCCCTCCAGGAGCTCCAGCAGGTTCTCAGGGTGAAAATGGGAGAACTTGCAGAACGATGGTAACTATTTTGAGATACACCTAGAGGATTCTGTTCTCCTCTACAAAAGCCTGCTCTCAAAGGAAACTATTTTACCAGAGCCTAACTGCATTGGGTTTTACTTGAGCCTGAATTACTGGGAGGAGGGGAATACCTGACTCCAGCCCCCAGCCTTCCATGTAGGGGAAAGAGAATACCCAAATATGGCCCCCTCTAGCCAAAAGGCAGAAAACACAGCCTGAAGAGAAAGAGCAAGCATCAGAACCAGACTCAGATATGGCAGGGATATTGGAATACTCAGACCAGAAATTTAAAATAACTATGATTAATATACTAAGGGCTCTAATGGGAAAAATGGACAACATGAAGAATAGATGGGTAATGTAAGCAGAGAAATGGAAGTTCTAAGAGAGAATAGAAGAGAAATGCTATAAAAAATTGTTGCAGAAATGAAGAATGCCTTTGATCGGTTCATTAGTAGACTGGACATGGCTAAGGAAGGTATCAGTAAGCTTGAAGATATGTCAGTAGAAACTTCTCTAACTGAGAAAGCCAGGTGAAAAAGGACTAGAAAAAGGTAGAAGAGAATAGTCATTAACTGTAGGACAATTACAAAAGGTGCAATATACATGTGATGAGAATACCAGAAGGAAAAGAAGGAGAAAAAGGAATAGAAGAAATATTTGAAACAATAACGACTGAGAATTTCTCAAGATTAATGTCAGGCACCAAACCACAAATCCAGGAATCCAAAATCTGCACCTAGGCGTATAGGATTCAAACTGAGAAAATTCAAAGGCAAATAAAGAATTATTGAAAGAAGCCAGAGGGA
The DNA here is from genome assembly GCF_057802395.1 of Ceratotherium simum simum. Lineage (NCBI taxonomy): Eukaryota > Metazoa > Chordata > Mammalia > Perissodactyla > Rhinocerotidae > Ceratotherium > Ceratotherium simum. Next base: position 83,877,365 of record NC_141906.1, on the reverse strand, counting down.
GGAAAAACATTACTTATAGAGAAACAAGGATAGGAATTATATCAGACTTCTCTTCAGAAACCACGCAAGTAAAAAGAGAGTGGAATGAAGTATTTAAAGTATTGAAAGATAAGAATCACCAGCCTAGATAAAGACTTTCTCAGACAAAGACAAATTGAGAATATTTGTCTTCAGTTGACCTTCCTTACAAGAAATGTTAAAAGAAGGTCATCAGAGGGCAGAGTCATGGACTGGGACTCATGGGAAGATTTGTTTGACTCAAGCTGGTTCTGATCGTCCTGCATCTCACTCCATCGCCAGTATTTACAGGTGTAGCTGCTCTTTGCTAATCAATTATTTGTTCATTGTTGATTTCTCTCTCTCTCTCTGTCTCTCTCTCTGTCTCTGTGTCTCTCTCTTTCTCTCTCTCTCTCTCTCTCACACACACACACAAACACACACTCTTCTTTTATTCTTCAATTGGATGTTGGTTTATTGAGGGCAGGCATAAGATTTCAATTTAGTTGTCTCAAGTACCTCTCAGATGCTCTGCAAACAATGCCTGTTAATAATGTCTGCTTGACAAGAGGCAGATAGATTGCATCTATCTCTCTGTCCTCTTCACCTTCCCAATTGGGTAAGTAGGTGCAATCAGACATTTATATATTTGTGATCACAATAAAGTTGGCAATAATAATGAGCATAAGCAACTTGTATTTCTGTAGTGATTGCAATTTGCTCTTTCTTTTCCGGAAAAGTTCTTTTCCAACCTCTTTGTACACAGGGCAGGTCTTACTCATCTTTCAGGACCCTCTCAAATGTCACTCCCTCTGTTAATCTTTCCTGATTTTCCTTTGTATCCTTTATCTCAACGGTTTCCAAGCTTTCCAAGCCTGGATGGGCATCATAGTGACCCAGGAAGATTTGTTTAGAATACAGATTCCTATGCCCAGCTGCAGACATGCAGAAATAGGAATGCTGAGACATACATATACCCAAGAATCTGATTCTCATGCAACCAAAACTAGTTCTGTATACCATTCTTTGGAAATATTGCATCTGACCTTCTTGGTGTTTCCTGCAGAGCATGCTGAGGTAATAAACTGACCCTCCTTCACTCTCCCGTCACTTCTATACTGTTAACTGTAACATAACCTGTCAAGTTCTCCAATAATATTTACATGTGTCTCCCATTAACAGGACTCGAGTTCCCAGAAGCCAGGGAAAATATCTCATTCATCTCTGTATCTGTAGTTCTGAGTATAACATAATTTTTTTGCCTTGGTCTTTTTGTTAAATCTTACAAAAACCCATTCAAACTATTTAAACAAAGAAGTGGGCTATGTTATAAGGACTATGGAAGCAGAGAGGAGTGGAGAACTTTGGCTTTTGAAAGGAGGAAACTAAGCAGCCACTCTGTCGTCTGCCTCCTTCCATGTGGTCTCATGATCTCTTATTCATACTTTTCCTACACATCTGCTTTCTTTGTCCCTTTACCTGTTAGCTTTCTCCATTTCCACACAATATAAGATGGCCATCCTCTATCTTCTGAGCTCATGGGTTCTCAGTTCCAGCTAGTCTCCACAGGTTGGCTAGTATCTCTCTTTCCCATTTCCAAATTTCCAGGAGATAAAATCTGACCATCCCAGTTTAGGTTGAGTGGCCACCTCTAGTCCAGTCCAGCCATGGTTGAGGGAAAAAATCATGTATCAGGATTCTTTTAGCTCCAAGTAATAAAACATAACGCTAAAAGTGATGTAAATAAGGGTAATATTTATATTCTCACTTAATGAAGATGCTAGAGGGAGGTAGTTTCAGGGTTGGTTTCCATGAACTAAAGTGCTAAAATCATTGCCTTTTATGATTACAATATGGCTTCAGCAGCTCCAGACATCACATTCTCATACAACAAAGTCTAAAAGTAGTCATTAAGGGCTTGTGAGTGTCTCTTTTGAAAATATTTTCCAAAAGGTCCCTCCCAGCAGATTTTCCTTTGATGTCACTGGCTAGGATCACATTATGTATTTCAGGCCCTAGCTGGAAGAATGGGCTTGGAAAGTGGGTTTCTGGCATTTTCAGCCCTTATAGTGGGAGGCAGGCTCCATCAGCAAGGTACTGGTGGGCAGTTGCTGATGGGTTGGCAAATAGTGACGTACACAGGCCCCCTGGCATAAACATGGCTTCCTGATGTGGCTGGAGGGATGGTGGAGGTGGAGGTGGTCAGAATCCTCAGAGCATGGTGGCTGTGGCCTGGGCGGGTCCCCATAGGTCCTTTCTACAGAATTTAATACATGTGGGGGAAGGGAGAAACCAAAGGACTTGTGTCTCATTTGCTTGCTGTGGTAGTCCAGCTCTGATAAATGGGAAACCCTGAGGATAGTTCGTTGTGACGGTCACCCATGCCGTCTGAAGCAGTACACGTTTAAGAAACAAAAGCCAAAGGAACAGGAGGAGGAGAAACAGGGAGATCCAAGGCTGATGAAAAGAAGCTTCACCCAGCCCCACACACTGCAATCAGGAAAGAAAACAGCCACGGCAGGAGGAGATGGGGAAAGAGGAAAGTGATGGAGAGAGACAACCGAGTTGGAGTGAGAAGACCTCAGGGAAAATAATACACAGGGGGAAGCTTCTGGAGCCGAATGGTCGGAGTGGTAAAACTTCTTAAATCAAGCCGAGGTGAACCAAGAGACCAGCTGGAGGACAGGAGGGAAAAGGTGCTGGGAGGAGATAGCCGAGATTAATGAGGACGGGCTACGCTGGGCTCCCGCAGCCGCGGGCCGGGGACGTGACAGCTCAGGGCTGGGAAGGCACCCCTCTCTTTTGAGGTCCATTATTTATTTATTTTGTAATGGAACCTAACAAATTCTAAAACCAGATAAATCCAATTACCCATGTTTTGCCTTCAGGGAGCACGAAAGATTAATGGTGGTATTTTGGCAGTAGCATAAAAAGAAATAGGTGGTAATAAGAAGGAGGCTTGGAAAAGGAGCCCAGAAAGGCCCAGAAAGCTGGCCGTAGCTCTCTGGCCATGGGCCCCGGCTGCCTGCCTGCACTCGGGCCCCCATTTGCACCCTCCACTTTGGAGGGAGTGGACGTGGGCCCAGAGAGACCTTCCTCCTCCTCCAGCAGCCCTGTGGTCAAGGTAGCGAGCACGGGCACAGCACCTTTCTGAGTGAAGGCACGCTTTCTCATGCTCCTTTTCTCCATCTCTTGCAAACAACAGCTTTGATTTCTTATTTTTTAGAATTAACAAGGCATTTTTCCCCAGGAGTTACTGCCCTTAATCTTCACAAAACTCCTGGGGGAGTGGCTTGACAGTTATTATTTTCTCCAGTTTACAGATAAGCAGCCTGAGTGAGGAGGTGGGTCCTAGAACCTGTTTCTCCTGATGCTGTCTTTGGTGTCTGCTTCTTCCCTATGCTGCTAGTGGAAGAACCAGTTCTGGAAACACTGATTCAGAAACAATAATGCCTCTGGTGCAGCTTGCTGCAAACCTGCTTGGAGCCGGGCTACCATATGTATTGGTGCAGTGAAAGCTGCATGGCGAGGGGGTGGGGGGTGGGCAGGCTGCAATCAGATTGCTCTGTTGCATTTTGTATTTGCAGTTTTGTCTTAAGTTTCATTGTATGAGACTCCTGGTATCTTCCCAGAACAGCTTTTGGCTTATGAAATATTTCTTCCAAAATGCCTTGCTTGATATTCACACATTCAGCTTTTTTAAAAAATGTAATCATTTTTATTGAGATATAATTCACATACCATAAAATTCACCCTTTAGAAGTGTACAATTCAGTAGTTTTTAGTATATTCACAAGGTTATGCAACCATTACCACGATCTAAATCCAGAACATTTTCATCTCCCAAAAAGGAAACCTCGTACCTGTTTGCAGTCACTCCCCGTTCCCTCTTCTGCCTAGCCGCTGGAAACCACTAGTCTCCTTTTTGTCTCGATGGATTTGCCAGTTCTGGACATTTCATATACGTGGATTTCATACATGCTCTGCTTTTAATTTCTCCTTTATTTATCCATTCTTTCATTTACTCACTCCCTCTCTCATTCATTCCACAAACTTTTTTTTTTAGCACAATATAACATCTACGTGTTCTCTTGTTTAAAACTTTTCTCTCTCTCTTTTTTTTCCCTCTCTCGACTACAAATATTTTTTGAGCTCCCGTGTCAGTTCAAACATTTTGTTAGTCACTGTAGGTGGAGATGAACAAGCTTGGGCTCCGCCTTTCAAAAGCTCATAATTTTGAAGTGGGGAAAGATAGAAGTAAGCAGTTCAATATGTTATAGTAAGTCCTCATACCCTCGGGAAAGGCATATGTATTGTCAGGCTCTACGTGGTTCCGTTGCTTCTGTCTGAGCACTGTCTTCACTCTTAGGACCAACCATTACACTGCAGAGACTTACGTTGCTGCAGCCTGTTGCCCTGGGACTCAGCACTGATTCCTGTAATGCTAGCCCAGCTCTAACATTGCTCCCTAACTCCTGAGAGGCAGCCTCTGCATAACACCCCGGTTCTCACTTCTAAGACCATTGGTTCCCAAACTTTAGCCAGTATCAAGATCATTCTGAGGGTTTGTTAAAACAGATTTCTGGGCCTCAACCCTGAGCTTCTGATTCAGTAGGTCTGGGGAGAGCCTGAGAATTTCATTTCTTACAAGTTTCCTGGGGATGCTGATGCTGCTTGTCCAAGGACTACACTTTGAGAACCACTGTCTTAGAATATGCCCTTTTCCTTGTTGGTCTCTGTCCTGGTAGCCTACCTAGGAAATTAATCCCTCCAAAGATGAGGCCCTTCTTTTCTCTTGCTAGTCTCTTGTCAAGGACCCAAGCCTTGCTTAAATCCAGGCTCAAGACATAAGGCCAGAATTACTGCTTGTCTGCTTACATGTCCAAACACTGCCTATTTCTGGGTTTGATGGTCTTTTCTATGCCATCTAATGTATTGAATCTTGCCACTTTTCATGTATACCAAGTTCTGTCTATTGTACATCTTACCAAAATCCACAGTTAGCTCCTAGGCCTCTTCCAGTTTGTTTTTTTTTCTCTGCACTTAGTTGACAACAATGTTCAAAGATAAGACACCAGTCAATTCAAAATGTTATTGTCATATTTCCTGCTCCCAACATTCCTATTTCATAAGGTGGATACGGTGACAAAGATGACGTTTTTTTTTCACCTCTAGCACTTTGTGTTGGCAAGTCTAGAGAAGTAGGATGTGCAATAGATAGGTCTTTAGTCTGTGTGGTTTAAATGTTCTCATATGAATCTACTTGTAAGATTGGTGGAGATTGTGGAGTCATAATATTTGTCTAAGTTCTTAGGAATTTAAGAAAGAACAAAAACTTCAGCTAAACGTCAGAAAACAGGATTGGATTATTGGAGATATTGTAAAGTGGGCTTAACTGACTTAAAAAAATAAATCAAAGACCCCTGACTTTGATACACTTATTTTTGCTTTTATAAATGAATGTTTCTCAGACACCAAAGTGTACACACTGTATGATTCCAATTTTATGAAGCTCAAGGACAGCAAAACAAATCGATGATGGTAGACGTCAGCACAGTTACTTCAGGGGGAGGTAGGGAGAGTTTTGAGGGTTAATGCCTAAAAATGCATGAGGAAAACTTGTAGCATGGTGGGAATGCTTTATATTTTGATCTGGGTGTTGTTGCATAGTATATATGCTAAACAGTCATTGAGCTGTACTCAAGTCAGTGGCCTTTACGCACTTTACTTTTTGAATGTTACACCTCAATAAACAGAATACTAAAAAAAAAATGTGATGCAACACAGTTTAAAAAGTGAAGTGAGGGGCCGGCCCCATAGCTTAGCGGTTAAGTGCGTGCGCTCCGCTACTGGCGGCCCGGGTTCGGATCCCGGGTGTACACTGACGCACCACTTCTCCGGCCATACTGAGGCAGCGGCCCACATACAGCAACTAGCAGGATGTGCAACTGTGACGTACAACTATCTACTGGGGCTTTGGGGGGAAAAAAAGGAGGAGGATTGGCAATAGATGTTAGCTCAGAGCCGGTCTTCCTCAGCAAAAAGAGGAGGATTAGCGTGGATGTTAGCTCATGGCTGACCTTCCTCACAAAAAAAAAAAGTGAAGTGAATGTTAAAAATAGCATTATAAGAAAGACAAAAGAAGATTTTATTCATTTAATTAAATTAGCAAATTTAAAAATTACATTTTAATTACCTTGTCGTGAGATTATTTTCAAGACCAGTGACCTAGAAGAACCCTCATAAAGTAGGAAATCGTACAGAAGCAGCAACAACAGACACGCCCGCTCCACACAGGGAGGGAGACGGAAGCAGAGGAGCTTCTCTCCAAATCCTGGAGGAGGACAGATGACAAGCTTGTTTTATACAGAAAGAACCAGTGGATCTAAAGTCTCATCTATTTCTTTCCGGGGTAAATGTACGGGAGTCTGCAGGGATCTGAGCAGGCCCTTGAGTTACATGAACCACCGCCACCACCACCACAGAGACCTTGCCCAGAGTGGCAGAGACCGACGAGTGCAGCCGTTGTTCTACTGCACGGGAAGGAAATCAGCCTGATGCCAGGGCACCGTAGAAAGCTCTTCATTCAGACTCCAGGGAGGATCATGGCTAACCTAGTCCCAGGCACCATGGCAGCCCAAAAATCCACAGCTTCTAGCCTTAGAATTTCTTTAGAGGAAACCAGGTACCTCAGAGCACTGTTTGGTGGTTTTCTCCTTTCCCAAATTCCCAGGAAGTAGGTTCTTACTCCACTCTCCATCTGTTGTTAGGCCAATGCTCTCTTGGTCCATATTCTCCTTCGGGGTCAGAAAGACTCTCCTTTTCAGCATAGATAGGAAGGAGCAAGTCAGCTAGACAGAGGAACATCCTAACTTCCCTGTAATTAACAGAGAGTGTGTACGCCTGATGCCCAACCCTAAGGTGTAATCAATAGATACTAATTAACAGAGAGAACAGTAACTGTCTTATTAGATCAGCAGTGATAAAAACAGGCCATAACTGCTGTTGAATGCTAATTGTCAGTTGATGACTCCACACAGTTTCCGAGGGTGAGCAGGCATGTTCAAGGTATAATACAGCGTTTCCAATACATGCCGTGGTGTTAAATCCTCGTTATGGTGTCTTAATAATCAATTGGACTTTGGCATACGATATTTGTCTAATTAGCTGCACATCGACACTCATGAGCCAGCCTTGCTAGCCACAGATGATGGATTAGTTATGGTAGCTTGGACTTGATTACTGGGGGGGTACATTTTCTGTGTACTGAGTGAGGGTGCTCATCTACAGAGTCCAGGATCAGCAAAACAACCTCGGCGCCAGATGTGCCGCTCACATCACATTTTACAATAAAATAGGAATGGGAAGAATATACTGCCCCTTAGCTGCAGTTTAGTTTCCCACTTATTGGAAGGGTCCAGTCTCTCATCTGCCTTGCTAGCACCTTACCCTGCCCCCTGCACTGAGCTCCTGAAGCCCCTACACGAAGGGCAGGGCAGGTGGAGGGGAGCCTCACTTTTCTCATCTACTTTCTCCACTCAGATCCCCCTACACAGTCTTGGACAGTCTTCCAGGACATTCTCCTTACTGTAGCCCTCACATAGCATATTTCCCCTTCTCTTCTCCCAATTAATACGTCTTCATTCCGTTCCTTTCCTTCGGCTCCCGAAGGCTTGAGTATACTATTTACTTTGTGCACATTTTCATATCCTCATGGTGCATCTTTTCTTTCTGCTTTCTTTTTGAGTTTAGTGTCTTGGATATTTATATTGTGTGTTCAGGTTGAAGAACTGTGAATTTTATTTACTTTCTCTGTCTTGACTGCTATGCGCCGGAATTCAGTGATGCCCACGTCTGTGCGGAATGCGAGGGTGGGGACAGTAGAAGAGCAGCCTCGTGACTCTGGTTCTCACGCTTCACATTGGCGTGGCTGTGGGAATCCAAAGTCGTGGAGAGGAGTGTCAGCACAGACCCCTCATAAAAGGCTGTCTTTCTTGGTAGCGATGACATAAAGGTGATTTTTAATTACCTATTTATAATGTCATTTTTCAAAGGAGTATAAGGAGTCTTATAAGGATACAAAAAAGTCATGTCATCATAAGTTAAAAGGTAGTAAGACTATATCTCATACTACAATAAAGAATAAATGGCAGATGGATCAGAGAGTTGAGTATTAATATAAATATAAAAATTCTGACAGCATCAGGAAGATAAAGAATTTTACATATGCACATACTCATAATCTTGGGAGTAAAGAAACATTTTGTAATTGAGATGAGAAACCCAAAAGCAATGAAGGGAAAGATTGATATATTGATAGATTGGCCTCATCAAATACAAAAGATCTAAACGGAAAAAGATAACATAAGCCATTAAAAGACAAGTGGTAGACTGGGAGAAAAGATTAGGAATATTTATAACATTAATATCTGGATTATATAAGAACAGCTACAAATCACCAACAAAAAAGATAAATAACCAGATAGAAAATAGATAATGGTGTGAATCAGCAATTCATTGAAATAAAATAGTGCATAAATATGAGAAAAGATTCTGAACCTCATGAGTAATTAGGGAAATACAAATTAAAAACACAAAATACACATTACTTCCCCAAAACTAATAAAAAATACTAATTTGTGTCAGTGAGGACTCAGGAAAAGGTAATTCTTCAATACTACTGGTGAGAATGTAAATTTGTGAATCTTTTGGAGAAGGCTATTGCTGATTATTTCTATAAAAGTTAGAAATTTAAATACCCATTAACTTTCACCCCCAGCTTCCAGAGAGGGGATTTGAAACAATCTTCCAGAGGTACTCCCGGTGCTTCAGCCCCATGCAGAATGGGGCTGCACAAAAACATGGACGCAAACCAAATGACAGAGAAGCCTGAAGCCTTGCCAGCCTTCCTCTGATGTGCCTTGCAGCTGTTACAGAGAATGAGGTCTTGCGGCACGTATGGACATCAGAACGGTGCACTTACTGGGAGGTAAAAAAGCAGATTGTGTAACAATACATGTGGTGTTTACAAAATAGACACATGTATGTACATATTCACATCAGTATTGTTTGAAAATGGGTAGATACAGGACCTCTGAGGAGGTGAATGAGGATGAGGTGATAAGGTAAAAGTGGGGTCTGTGTGTTCTGTATTTTTCTGTATTATATGAACCTCTTAGATATATCGAATTGATGCCATTTCAAAAATGTTTTTAGAAAGAAAGGAAAATGGGTAGTAATATAAAGAGAAGATAAGAACAAAGCTGATGCAAGGACCACGTGGTCGTCAAAGCCCAGAGGGCAATGTGACCAGTTGTGTCATTCACAGTGTCTGTCTCATAAAGATAAATCTTTGCTGGAGAGAAGCATAACTGTTTCTCAAACTAAGACCATAGCAAAGCTTCTCTGAGAGTCACACAGACCCCGTGACGTGTAATGACGTATATAGTCTTCTATCGCCCACATGCTTAGCCAGCATCTCAGGGACCTGCTTTCTCACTTCCAAGAGGATCTCTGTCCCCTCTGCCCGCTTTGTTCACAACTCAGTAGCTGCTCTGGGTTTGCACAGGAATCAGCCAAACCGCATGCAGTTGGATGTCCTGGTCTAGCAAGCAGCCTGAGTGAGGTAAAACCTGGCAGGCAGCCTCTGTGTGATGGAGATCCAGTAGGGAGCCTGCCTTCCGGAACAGCAGCTCGCCCCTCTGTGGGGACCCTTTGGTTTCTCAGCCTGCTCTCAAATTCAAAGATTAAGGACAAAGGGATAAAGTTATTGAGGCTCTAGTAGTAACTAAATTTAATTTCAGTTTATTCTTCCACACACAGAAGCAAGAAATTGGAGAGCATTTGGTAAATTTAAACAATTACATGAACATTGTACTGCAACAGGAAACTACAGTCACAATGAATTAACCACGTTACATAGTTAGATGAAAAACCACATTATTTTTTTTTTAGAAGAGTTTCAAAAATAACGAGGATGTGCAATCAGATGTGCACACTTAGCCATCCAAGTTCAAAATGGATGAAAGGATGTTTACTTGTAACTGGGAGGAGACCGAGCACTGTGGAGGCATTCAAGAGCCCCGGTGTGGATCTGGAGCAGAACCCAGTGGGCAGCAATTGCCAAGGGTCCTCCCTCTCACCTCCTTGCCACAGAGATGATTGGGAACTTGCTCTGTGAGAGCAGTGAGATGGATTATATGGCCTCTGGCTCTTTGAGACAATCAAGGTGTCCTTCACACTCCAAGAGAATGTAATTAACTGCACTGATAGGATGTTATGCCAATAGCAACGCAGAAAATACTGGAAAATGAGTCAAAAGGATGCCTAGTGAAATGAAGAGGTTGGGGGTGGGGAAGTTAGCCAAGTGTGCTAAGTGACTCAGCCTCTCTTTGTAGCTTTGTGAATGGTTTGGGTCCCATGACTTTCTAAAGCAGACATGGATTTTCCCTATCTCCAAAAAAGAAAACGAAAGAGGGTGCATGCCCTTTGGTCTTCTCTCTGCATCGTGGGTTATTTCAAGAGGGAACCATGGTCGGAGAAGGGACTGCCCTAGTAGCCAGGAGCTTTGGGATTCTTGTCCCAGGGCCACCTTTAAACAGCTGTGCAGCCTTAGACAGCCCACTTCACCACACTGAGCCTGAAAGTCTTCCTTGTAAATGAGGAAGGGGAATTAGATAACCTCAGCCCATCTTTCAACTCTGATGATCTCTGGTTCTTCACAATAGTAATTCACAGAGAAAGACAGAAAAGGGGAATGTAAAGTGAATCAAATTACTTTCAGTGACATAATGTTAAGCATTTTGTTTCCTGATGAACCATAATCAGAAGTGATATTTGTAAACAAAGTGTACCGATGTTTACTAACGGATCATAATTTTGAGTAATTAAATACTAGTTAATTGATTTCCTGAATAATAAAGTTACTTTCCAGTAATTGTCCTCCATTAATGGATGTGCTCTTGTGTTTTTACTATAATAAGTCATTAAGATTTCCTGAATAATTTCTCTCCAAATCATTGATTTTAAGTTACTTTTGCTAACGCAAATGCATAAAATCTCATAATGTTTCCATGTATCAGTTTCAATCAATGTAGCTATAACAATTTGTAACTTGTTTATGTTTTATTTTTAAATAATGAAAGAAAGGATAGGAAAAAAAAGGAGATTACAGTAATGGGTAAAGTATCTTCCAAGTTCCATATAACAGTTTCCAAATTGTATCTTTAGGCAACTCTAACTGTATCAATGCCTCTTCTAAAGGATTATTCTAAGGATCAGTTAAGATTACAAATAAGAAAGCCTCAAAGTCCCTGACACATATTTGGTGTATGGTGAAAAAGTTGTCTGCTAATTGGTTCATTTGTTTCCGGAAGGCCCTAGGAACATGTGGCATGGGTTTTATCCTATGGTGAGTCACTGAAAGACTTTAAGCAGAGTCATGATGTTTTAACAGGTCATTCTGGCAGCAGTATATGGATGATGGAGTGATGTGGGCTGAGATGAGAGTCAAAAACAAAAGAAAAGAAACATCCCCAGTTAGGATGTTATTCCAAATAGTCGATACAAGAGATAAAGGCCTAATGTTGGGATATTTGTTGGTGTGCATAAGTAGAACACCATTGTTTTGAGAGCTATTCTAGGGGTTGACTTACCAGGCCTGGGTATCAGATTGGATCTAATGGTGAAGAGAGAATCCAGTTCCTCTGTTGGCCAGCAGCTGGTCTGACACTGGTTCAGATACTTAACTACCTGAGTATCTGCAATACATTTCCATAGAACCTCGTCTTCTCTTGATTGTTCTTCGCTCCACCTCCCTTACTGTTAGCTGAAATTGTTTCCCATATTTCAGCTTTAGGAATAATACACACAATGGAAGTTATTAAAATGAATAAAGAGGGATGGAGGGAGGGAGGGAAGGCAAGAGGGAAAGAAGAAGGGAAGGAAGTTGTGTAGACAGATAAGCATCCTGGACAAGATTATATGATGAAGAAATATTGGCTTCACTGGATTTTGGATGATTCATACATTATATTTAAATAACGATAGAATAAAGTAAATTTTTTTCTTGGCTGTACCTGAAAATACTAATACAGCCAACCCATTGTCTTTGAGATGATATTTTAAAATCAATTTTAGTGGGTTTTTTCATTTTTTTATGAGTCTATCGATTACTGGTTTCCAAGATTTAACTTGTTTTGTGTCAGTGCTTCATGAAAATATGTGTTTTTACAATAATGAAATTAATGATGGTATTGATGATGAGGTTCCTTACTATTTGTGCTTTCCTGATCTCATAACCATGAGGTGGAAAGGAGCGCATCATATCCTGGTGATTTATGTATATTGGTCCAGGTATAACGGTTTTATTATTATTCAGAACTATCTTGCTCACCTGTTGAGTTCATAGCTTACTATATTATATCAATATTTTCCTTATGATATTTTACCCTTGTAGTTTCTAGCTTTATGAAAGATAAGGTCAGAATTTTTATATGACAGATGAGACCCCTGCAGTCTTACTTGTTTGTCTTTCTTTTTTTTATTGGAGTTTTAGGGGCCTCTATTTCTTTTATATGTGAAAAAGATTCCATGTTATTACATGACTTTATGTGGAGTAGGGAAGATTCCAAGTGTTCCAGTGGTCCTCAACGCCTAATACACAGTATCTAACTGGCGTGTCTCTATTGGTTCCAATTTTTCAAGCTAATTAAGCTCTACCTCCTCTATTTACTCAGTCCTGAGGATGAACAAAGGGTAACTCACCAGGTGCCTCCAGCTTTGTACATTCTGAATCTAAGATCTTGTGTGGTGAGAGGGGAAGATTGTTTACCTTGTCAACAAGTATGGAAATATTGAAAATGCTTTATATTTAACTAAACAGAGAGAAAGGTAACTTTATCATCTCTAGACACTAAGTGGAGAAAGGGGAAGACTTTCTGCAAACAGTCTTCAAGCCATATTTCTTTTTTTTTTTTTTTTTTTTTTTTTTTTTATTGCAGTAACATTGGTTTATAACATTGCAAAAATTTCAGGTGTACATCATTGTACTTCTATTTCTGCATGGACTACATCATGTTCACCACCAAAATACTAATTACAACCCATCACCACACATGTACCGAATTATCCCTTTCACCCTCCTCCCTCCCCCCTTCCCCTCTGGTAACCACCAATCCAATCTCTGTCCCTATGTGTTTGTTTATTGTTGTTATTATCTACTACTTAATGAAGGAAATCATACGGTATTTGGCCTTCTCCCTCTGACTTATTTCACTTTGCATTATACCCTCAATGTCCATCCATGTTGTCACAAATGGCTGGATTTCATCGTTTCTTATGGCTGAGTAGTATTCCATTGTGTATATATACCACAGCTTCTTTATCCATTCGTCCCTTGATGGGCACTTAGGTTGCTTCCAAGTCTTGGCTATTGTGAATAAGGCTGCAATGAACACAGGGGTGCATGTACCTTTGCAAATTGGTGTTTTCAAGTTCTTTGGATAAATACCCAACAGTGGAATAGCTGGATCATATGGTAGTTCTATCGTTGATTTTTGAGGAATCTCCATACTGTTTTCCATAGTGGCTGCACCAGTTTGCACTCCCACCAGCAGTGTATGAGAGTTCCCTTCTCTCCACATCCTCTCCAACACATGTTGTTTCCTGTCTTGTTAATTATAGCCATTCTGACGGGCGTGAGGTGATATCTCATTGTAGTTTTGATTTGCATTTCCCTGATAGTTAGTGATTTTGAACATTTTTTCATGTGTCTGTTGGCCATCTGTATATCTTCTTTGGAGAAATGTCTGTTCAGGTCTTTTGCCCATTTTTTAATTGGGTTGGTAGTTTTTTTGTTGTTGAGATGCATGAGTTCTTTATATATTTTGGAGATTAAGCCCTTATCAGATGTATGGTTTGCAAATATCTTCTCCCAATTGTTAGGTTGTCTTTTCGTTTTGTTGATGGTTTCCTTTGCTGTGCAGAAGCTTTTTAGTTTGATGTAGTCTCATTTGTTTATTTTTTCTATTGTTTCTCTTGCCCGGTCAGATGTGGTGTTTGAAAAGATGTTGCTAAGACCGATGTCGAAGAGCGTACTGCCTATGTTTTCTTCTAGAACTTTCACAGTTTCAGGTCTTACATTCAAGTCTTTAATCCATTTGGAGTTAATTTTTGTGTATGGTGTAAGGTAAGGATCTACTTTCATTTTTTGCATATGGCTATCCAGTTTTCCCAACACCATTTGTTGAAGAGACTTTCTTTTCCCCATTGTATGTTCTTGGCTCCTTTGTCAAAGATTAGCTGTCCATAGATGTGTGGGTTTATTTCTGGGCTTTCGATTCTATTCCATTGATCTGTGTGTCTGTTTTTGTGCCAGTACCATGCTGTTTTGGTTACTATAGCTTTGTAGTATATTTTGATATCAGGGAGTGTGATACCTCCAGCTTTGTTCTTTTTTCTCAGGATTCCTTTAGCTATTCGGGGTCTTTTGTTGTTCCATATGAATTTTAGGATTCTTTGTTCTATTTCTGTGAAAAATGTTGTTGGAACTTTGATAGGGATTGCATTGAATCTATAGATGGCTTTAGGAAGTATGGACATCTTAACTATGTTAATTCTTCCAATCCAAGAGCACGGAATATCTTTCCATTTCTTTGTGTCTTCTTCAATTTCTTTCAGAAATGTTTTATAGTTTTCGGTGTACAGATCTTTCACCTCTTTGGTTAAATTTATTCCTAGGTATTTTATTCTTTTTGTTGCAATTGTAAATGGGATGGTATTCTTAATTTCTCTTTCTGCTACTTCATTGTTAGTGTACAGAAATGCAACTGATTTTTGTATGTTGATTTTGTATCCTGCAACTTTACCATATTCGTTTATTACTTCTAAATGTTTTCTGGTGGATTCTTTAGGGTTTTCTATATATAAAATCATGTCATCTGCAAATAGTGACAGTTTCACTTCTTCCTTTCCAATTTGGATCCCTTTTATTTCTTTCTCTTGCCTGATTGCTCTGGCTAGGACTTCCAATACTATGTTAAATAGGAGTGGTGACAGTGGGCATCCTTGTCTGGTTCCTGTTCTTAGAGGGATAGCTTTCAGTTTTTCACCATTGAGGATGATATTAGCTGTGGGTTTCTCATATATGGTCTTTATTATGTTGAGGTACTTTCCTTCTATACCCATTTTATTCAGAGTTTTTATCATAAATGGATGCTGTATCTTGTCAAATGCTTTCTCTGCATCTATTGAGATGATCATGTGATTTTTGTTCTTCATTTTATTAATGTGGTGTATTACGTTGATTGATTTGCGAATGTTAAACCATCCCTGCATCCCTGGAATAAATCCCACTTGATCATGGTGTATAATCTTTTTAACGTATTGTTGTATGCGATTTGCTAGTATTTTGTTGAGGATTTTCGCATCGATGTTCATCAGTGATATTGGCCTGTAATTTTCTTTTTTGTGTTGTCCTTGCCTGGTTTTGGTATCAGGGTAATGTCAGCTTCGTAGAATGAGTTAGGGAGCTTCCCCCCCTCCTCAATTTTTGGAAGAGTTTGAGAAGGATAGGTATTAAGTCTTCTTTGAATGTTTGGTAGAATTCACCAGGGAAGCCGTCTGGTCCTGGACTTTTATTTTTGGGGAGGTTTTTGATTACTGTTTCGATCTCCTTACTGGTGATTGGTCTATTCAAATTCTCCACTTCTTCTTGATCCAGTTTTGGAAGGTTGTATGATTCTAAGAATTTATCCATTTCTTCCAGATTGTCGAATTGGTTGGCATATAGTTTTTCATAGTATTCTCTTATAATCTTTTGTATTTCTGAGGTGTCTGTTGTAACCTCTCCTCTTTCATTTCTGATTTTACTTATTTGTGCCTTCTCTCTTTTTTTCTTGGTGAGTCTAGCTAAAGGTTTGTCTATTTTGTTGATCTTTTCAAAGAACCAGCTCTTGGTTTTATTAATTTTTCTATTGTTTTTGGTCTCTATTTCATTTATTTCTGCTCTGATTTTTATTATTTCCCTTCTTCTACTGATTTTGGGCTTTGTTTGTTCTTCTTTTTCCAGTTCCTTTAGGTGCATTTTTAGATTGTTTATTTGAGATTTTTCTTGTTTGTTGAGATAGGCCTGTATCGCTATAAACTTCCCTCTTAGAACCGCTTTTGCTGTATCCCATAAATTCTGGCATGTCGTATTTTCATTTTCATTTGTCTCCAGGTATTTTTTGATTTCTTCTTTGATTTCTTCGTTAACCCAGTCGTTGTTCAGTAGCATTTTGTTTAATCTCCATGTATTTGTGGCTTTTCTGATTTTCTTCCTATAGTTGATTTCTAGTTTCATACCGTTGTGGTCAGAAAAGATGCTTGGTATTATTTCAGTCTTCTTAAATTTATGGAGACTTGTTTTGTGGCCTAATATGTGATCAATCTTGGAGAATGTTCCATGTGCATTTGAAAAGGAATGTGTATTCTTCGGTTTTTGGATGGAATGCTCTGTATATATCTACTAGGTCCATCTGTTCTAAGGTGTCGTTTAAGGCCAATGTTTCCTTATTGATCTTCTGTTTGGATGATCTATCTGTTGGTGTAAGTGGAGTGTTAAAGTCCCCTATTATTATTGTGTTACTGTCTATTTCTGTTTTTATGTCTGTTAATAATTGCTTTATATATTTAGGTGCACCTACATTGGGTGCGTAGATATTTACAAGTGTTATATCCTCTTGTTGGATTGTTCCCTGGATCATTATGTAATGCCCTTCTTTGTCTCTTTTTACAGTTTTTGTTTTAAAGTCTATTTTGTCTGATATGAGTACTGCTACCCCAGCTTTCTTTTCATTTCCATTTGCGTGGAGTATCTTTTCCATCCCTTCACTTTCAGTTTGTGAGGGTCTTGAGGTCTGAAGTGTGTCTCTTGTATGCAGCATATATATGGGTCTTGTTTTTATCCAGTCAGCCACCCTATGCCTTTTAATTGGGGCATTTAGTCCATTGACGTTTAAAGTAGCTATTGATAAGTATGTACTTACTGCCATTTTTAACTTTTTATTTTTGTTTCCTCAGTGTTTAAGTAGTCCTTCTCTGTTCCTTACTTCTTCTATACAGAATTGATGGTCACTTTAGTTTGACCTCTGTCTGAAAGCTGTACTCTTTAACTACCCTCCTCCCTCCTTTTATGTTTTTGATATCATATCTAACCTCTTTTTGTGCATTTGTATCCATTACGTTCTAATCGTGGAAATAGATAATTTTTCCTATTTGTGGTCTTCTCTTTTCCCCTTAAATCAGTCCCTTTAACATTTCTTGTAACACTGGTTTCTTGGTGACAAACTCCTTTAATTTTTGCTTATCTGGGAAAATTTTGATCTCTCCTTCCATTTTGAACGATAACCTTGCCGGGTAGAGTATTCTTGTCTGTAAGGTTTTTCCTTTTAGCACTTTAAATATATCGTGCCATTCTCTTCTAGCCTGTAAGGTTTCTGCTGAGAAGTCAGCTGATAGCCTTATGGGGTTTCCTTTGTATGTAACTTGACATTCTCTTGCGGCTTTTAGGATTCTCTCTTTATCTTTAATTCTGGACATTTTGATTATGATGTGTCTTGGTGTGGGCCTCTTTGGGTTTATCTTGTTTGGGGCTCTCTGTGCCTCCTGTACCTGGATGTCTGTTTCCTTCCTTAGGTTAGGGAAGTTTTCATCTATTATTTCTTGAAATAGATTTTCTGCCCCCTTGTCTCGCTCTTCTCCTTCCGGGACACCTATAACACGGATGTTAGTGCGCTTGATGTTGTCCCAGAGGTCCCTTAGACTGTCCTCACTCTTTTTAATTCTTTTCTCTTTTACCTGTTCACCTTGGGTAATTTCTTCTAGTCTTTCTTCCAGCTCACTGATCCGTTCTTCTGTATCCTCTACTCTGCTTTTGAGTCCCTCTAATGAGTTTTTCATTTCCAGTATTGTATTCTTCATTTCTGATTGGTTCTTTTTTATATCTTCCATTTCTTTGTTGACATTCTCACTGAGTTCATCTATTCTTCTCCCCAGATCAGTGAGCATCCTTAACACTCTTACTTTGAACTCTCTGTCAGGTAGGTTGCTCATTTCTGTTTCACTTAGTTCCTTTTCTGGGGTTTTGTCCTGTTCCCTTACTTGGAATGTATTCTTTTGCCTCCTCATTTTGCCTCTTTCCCTGTGCTTGTGTCTACGTGTTAGGTAGGTCAGCTACGTCTCCTGCTCTTGGATAGGTGACCTTATGTAAGTGATGCCTTAGGAGGCTTCCAGTGTGCTTCCCTCAGTTCTCAATGTTCCAGGGGTGGCCCCTATGTGGGCTACGTGTGTCCTTCTATTGTGGCCTGTTAGCTCTCCCTATAGGCACCCAGGGAGGCTGAGTTATGCTCCTGGCCAGCTGTTGTAATGCTCAGCTGCTTGTAGTTGTTGTGGGCCCTTCAGTCTCTTTATCAGGTGTGGGAAGCCCCAGCACAGTTGGCTGTAAGTTCTAATACCACATTTGTGTTGCAGTATTTCTTTTAAGTGAGTAGGCCCCCAGTGTGGCAGGTTGTTAGGCTCAGGGCCTTACAATTGCTGTAAACCTCTAGCCTATTAGGTCTCTTGTCAGCTCTCTGAGGATTGCAGCTGGGTGGGGCTGGCCTCAGGCACAGGAGCACCCAATTGTTTCAGGCTTTGGAAGGTGGGGCAAACCTCCTATGTGGGTCTTTGAGAAGCACAAGTCTTCTGCAGCTGACAAGCCCTGCCGCCCACAGGTCCACACACACAGTCAACACAGTCCTGCCCCGTGTGAGCGCCCCGACCTCCCCAAGCGGACCCAGTCTCTCCACGGCGGGAGCCCCACACACTCCGCCACCACCCCACACTCTCCACCCGCTCCTTGTGCACACCCTGCCCCGCTCAAGTCAGCTCAGTTGCCAGGCTGCAGAAAATCCAGTCACCAATCTATGCAGGCCCACACGTTGCCTGAGGGCTTGTTGTTAGGTGGGGCCAGTCCCTAGGGTGGGCTGCCTGCCTTGGCTGAGCTGGATTAAATCGGTGCTCTAGCGGGTGGAGCAGACCCTGGGCTAGCAGGTCTCAGGGAAAACTCCAATGGCGTCTGTGTCAGCACGCTCACACCAGGCCACAACAATGGCCGCCGCCAATGTCCCAGTCCCTGGAGAGGTCTCACCCCTCACCGAGATGCACTCAGGGCCTATTAGGTGAGTCTCTTGTCACCAAAGCAGTGTGCACCTTTCTTTCTGGTGATTTTAGGATGCTTTCTGGAACGGGTGAGTTTGTGCGCGGGCCCTTTAAGAGCCAGTTTTAGTTTCTTTGTGAACCGGGTTTTCTGGGGGTGCTCCCCAATGCTTTAGTAGCAGGCAAGGTCAGATATTATGCCACTGGTGTCGATTGTGCTGGGTCCACAAAATGCCCACAGCGGGGGTGCTCCCCGGCTCAGGGCCCCGCGCCTCCAGGGAGGCTGCGTACCTGTGAGCTGCTCCCGGGCGGCCGTGAAGCTGGCGGCTTGTGAAGGCGGCGTTTTTCCTCTCCGGAAGGGAGTCTCTGCCTCTTCCACCCCAGTTAGGATTGTCCGTTGTTGCAGGAGTTCCTCTCATCCAGTTTTCAGTTCTGTCTCAGGGGTAATTTTTCCACGAGTAGTTGTAAATTGGCTGTGTCCACGGGAGGAGGTGAGTTCAGAGTCTGCCTACGCCGCCATCTTGACGCCGCCTCCCTCAAGCCATATTTCTACCCTTTGAATGGCCTTGTGGTTAAAGAGGCCGTGGAGTGTGAAGACAGAGGTGAAGGATCCCACCATCATGCATATGACACCTAGACTCTTGGTACATTGTGTGGCTAGACAGTCACTTGAGGTGGTGTCTTTGCTGTCAGGTGGTGCCCACTGCTCTCTGGGTTTGACTTTCTTTTCCATATCATATCAATGCTTACTCTTAGGAGAGTTACCAAAATATCAGGAAAACTCTCCTCAGGATGTCTTGAATGCATGAAAAGTCAGGACATTTTGCCAATTATGCTTTGATTAGGAGGTCATAAATTCCAGCTTTCTTCTATTGTGTCTCTTCCTGAATCATGGAATGACCATTTGCAGCATCATTCTGGTCTCACAGAATTGGTGCCTTATCTCCTGGTTATTTGGCATCCAGGAGACTGGGGCACATATTTGTTGCTCGAATGATCAATTTCTAGCTGTTGAGGTAGTCAAAATTATCTTGTAGTTTTTCACCAGGGTTGAACCTGCTCATTATCAATGGTGGTGGTTGAGAGGAAGGGAGGAAGTGATGATATTGTTTCCATGCAGACTTCTGTATGAACTGGTAGAAGAGTATTAGGGGGAAATGTAGGATTTCTGGAGTCAGAGATATGGATGTGTTTCAGCTCTAATATCTAGATGAATAATCTTGGATAGTTGCTTAATATTCTTGGTTTCAGTCTCCTCATTTTTAAAATTTTGGGTTTGTACTAGATGATTTCCATCATGCTTTCTACCTTTACATTTTATCATCCTTCCATTTTTCTCCAAGTTAGCCTGGATTTTTGTCCAGTTACTACCATTATCTGGCTCCTGGCATGCAGCTACAATAGTAGTCCTGAAGGTGTATGAGGATGTTGTGTAGAGAATATGTAGTGGAAACAGTAATGAACTGAAAATATAAAGATTTTGGTTCTCCATTAAGCTCCATCGTAGTGAAAATGAGCTTTATCTTCTCTGTGTGTGCGTATATTTATATTTTAAACTATCATAATAATAATACCCGATTCCTACTTCATAGAAATATTGGTAAGAGGCGATCATGTGATGAGGAGATAATCTCTCACTCACATAGTAGGGATTAGTCCCCAGTAGCCATGCTTGAGGAGTAGTGACGGAAGAATTTTGATGAATATGAGGAAAGTGACACCATGCCACCACACCAAGAGGGTGCTCGGGGCTACCCACTGTTTGCACTCTCCCACCGTGGAGATTTTGGAATTTCCTAGTTTATCCTGTAACATCCTTGCATTCAACTCTGCCTCTAGCTGTATGAAATTCTGAGACTCTCGACCATGTAATTAACTTCACATCTGAAAAGCCGCTGCTCTGCCAAGCTCCAGGTCCCTGCCATTGCTTCAGGCTGCTCAGGGGCCAGGCCTGCCCACGTGGGCGCAAATGGCCAGGGAGTCTGTGCCGAGGCCCCCATTGCCCCCGTACCACTGCTAGGCCCAGCGCCCGCAGACTGCGTTTGGGGACGCAGCTGATTCTTACCTTTGTCCTGTGGTGGCTTTAATTGCAGTGAAAAGAGCTTATTGAAAGCAGTGCTCTGAGGAGGAGGGCCTTCTCCACCAGGATTTCACATGCAGGAGTGATTTCTATTTTCAGTACCAACTCTCTCGATGGAAATCTCTTTCTCCCATGCTTACTCTCTGTCTGCTGAATAAAAATTCTCCACACAGTGATAGTTAAAAACATCAATTAACTCTAAAACAATTATTATTTTTTGAAATGCCATTTTATAAATGTAATAACACGACACAATAATCCAGGGTTATTTAACAGAGCATTTACCCTGAAAACAGTCATTACTCTTTAAATGCAGTAGACTCTAGGAGCCTCTTAACACTAAATGGCAAGTGAGGCAGAAGCAATATTGTCAGAAATGGTGCATACACTGCATATATTAACAAGAGAAGGCTGGCGATTGCCCGGCCCACTGGCTGCCATTTTCTTGGCATTTCTTGGGCCCCAAAGCTTTCCTGCTCTTAGTGACAACAGTCGACACTAATGTGACAGGCTGACAGTTGAAAGAAATGCCCTGTGAAGCATTTCCCCTCATGCGACCACCCCATCACTCTTCCACAAGGGATTGAAATATGATGTAGTGCTCAGAAGGGAGGCACTTCTTGTAAGTTCTGTGGGACAAACCACAGATGGCAACAGTGGAAGGGTTGGTGATCTTGTTATTTAATGTCCCATTGGGTTGTAGGTGTGTGGTCATCTCCCTGCAACCTTTGGCACACAGAATACAGCTTTCCTGGCCTAATGCATTTCTTTTCATAGGAAATGCCTCATTCTAGATTTTTAACTAAACCTGAACTTTGCTTCTATTTTTGGACCTAAAGAACACATAAAAGTGTTTTGACCTACATGAAATTTCTATGACACTCAACACTTGAGGTCTAGGGTTGCATCTGGAATCATTAACAAACCATTAGACTGGCTATTTCTTAAAAGAGTAGGTGTGTGAGATGTGGAAAAGCCACCCCTCCACCTAGACCTATCTGCCTGTGACTGTTCACACTGTGTGGCAGAGAGACTCCACAAGGTTGCATCTGAAGGTGCTTCTTGCCTGCAACTCGGCCGTCTGTGGCTGGCAGTGACATTTCTGTCTCTGAGGTGTCTGCCCTTCTGAAGAAGAGTGATTGAGCAGTGATGCCAGAATGGTGTTCTAACTGGGGTTGACGGGGCTGGGGACACCTGTGACTCATGTGGCAGGGAGCTTGTGTGGATTGGATTCCTCAAGCTCACTCCCTTGGTGAGTTCAGGTATCAAGGCCTTTACATTCTGAGGCTGAGTATTCTTAACTCATTTTGATCCCCAAAATGAGATGTCTAGCGAGTCCAAGTAGAGTCTGGTTTAAGAGACTCCCATTAATATGAATGTGCAAAATTAGATGCAATTTTATTGTACATAGAAATCAATTAGTTAAGTCTTTCAAACCAAGCAGCATCTTGTCCTTGTGTCTACAGTAAAGAAAACAAACTGGCTGGTGAGAATAGATGGGACTGTGTCAAACAAGGGAGGGTGACCGCGCTCTATCGTTCTGGACTCCTTAGTCTGCGTAAGCTGAACCAGCGTGGGAGCTCTTACTGAAGAGTCTGCAAGGCTGACTGGAAAGCCTTGAGAGAGCTTAGCAGCATAGACTTTTAGTGAAAGAACAAAACTTAGAGTTCATATACACTAAATTTTTTAAATTTAAAAATAATGTATATACAAGGACCCAGAGAGATTAAATGACTTGTCCAAGGTTAAACAGCTAATTAGTGGCAGGGGGTCCTGAATGTGGGGCTCCTGGCATCAGGCTTTGTGTGTACATGTGTGACCATATGTTTGTTGGGAGAGGGTTAATTTCTTTCATTATTTTTTTATTGATGTTTTAATAGTTTTTAACATTATGAAATTTTGGGTTGTACATTTTTGTTTGTCCATCACCATATATATGTGTCCCTTCACCCCTTGTGCCCACCTCCCACCCCCATTGCCCCTGGTAACCACAATACAGTTTTCTCTGTCCATGTGTTGGTTTATATTCCACATATGAGTGAGATCATACAGGGTTTGTTTCTGACTTACTTCACTTAACATAATACCCTCCAGGCCCATCCATGTTGTTGCAAATGGGATGATTTTGTCTTTTTTTATGGGTGAGTAGTATTCCATTGTATATATATACCACATTTTCTTGATCCAATTGTCAGTCGAGGGACACTTCGGTTGCTTCCACTTCTTGGCTATAGTGAATAATGCTGCAATGAGCATTGGGGTGCATAAGCCTCTTTGGATTGTTGATTTCAGGTTCATTGGATAGATTCCCAGTAGTGGAATGGCTGGATCATAGGGCATCTCTATTTTTAATTCTTTGAGGAATCTCCATACCGTTTTCCATAGAGGCTGCACCAGTTTGCACTCCCAGCAGCTGTGTATGAGGGTTCCTGTTTCTCCACATCCTCTCCAACATTTGTTGTTTTTTGTCTTGGTGATTATAGCCATTCTAGTGGGCGTGAGGTGATATCTTAGTGTTGTTTTGATTTGCATTTCCCTGATTATTAGTGATGTTGAACATCTTTTCATGTGCCTATTGGCCATCTGTATATCTTCTTTGGAGAAGTGTCTGTTCATTTCCTCTGCCTATTTTTTGATCGGGTTTTTTGTTGTTGTTGTTCAGTTGTGTGAGTTCTTTATATATTATGGAGATCAACCCCTTGTCAGATGTATGTTTTTTTTTTTTAAATAATTTTATTTATTTATTTATTTTTCCCCCCAAAGCCCCAGTAGATAGTTGTATGTCATAGCTGCACATCCTTCTAGTTGCTGTATGTGGGCTGCGGCCTCAGCATGGCCGGAGAAGTGGTGCATCGGTCCATGCCTGGGATCTGAACCCGGGCTGCCAGCAGCAGAGCACGCACACTTAACCGCTAAGCCATGGGGCCAGCCCCTCAGATGTATGTTTTGCAAATATTCTCTCCCAGTTGGTGGGTTGTCTGTTCGTCTTGATTCTGGTTTCGTTTGTCTTGCAGAAGCTCTTTAATCTGATAAAGTCCCACTTGTTTATTTTTTCTTTAGTTTCCCTAATCTGGGTAGGCATGTCATTGGAAAAGATTCCTTTATGGCCAACATCAAATAGTGTGTTGCCTATATTTTTTTCTCTTCTTTTTCTAGCTCTGTTAGGTGTAATTTAAGGTTGCTTATTTGGGCTTTTTCTTGTTTGTTAAGGTGGGCTTGTATCGCTATGAGTTTCCCTCTCAGGACCGCTTTTGCTGCATCCCATATGATTTGGTATGGCATATTTTCATTTTCATTTGTTTCCAGATAGTTTTTGATCTCTCCTTTAATTTCATCAATGATCCATTGGTTGTTCAGTAGCATGTTGTTTAATCTCCATATTTTTGTCACTTTCTCAGTTTTCTTTTCGTGGTTGATTTCCAGTTTCATAGCATTATGGTCTGAAAAGATGCTTGTTATGATTTCAATCTTCTTAAATTTACTGAGGCTTGCTTTGTTTCCCAACATATGGTCTATTCTTGAGAATGTTCCATGTGCGCTTGAGAAGAATGTGTAGTCAGCTGTTTTTGGATGGAGTGCTCTGTATATGTCTACTAGGTCCATCTTGTCCGGTTTTTCATTTAAGTCTACTATTTATTTATTGACTTTTTGTCTGGATGATCTATCCATTGATGTAAGTGGGGTATTAAGATCCCCTACTATTATTGTGTTGTTGTTAATGTCTCCTTTTAGGTTTGTTAATAGTTGCTTTATGTACATTGGTGCTCCTATGTTGGGTGCATATATATTTATAAGTGATATGTCTTCTTGGTGGAGTGTCCTTTTTATCATTATATATTTCCCTTCTTTGTTTCTCTTAACCTGTTTTCTCTTGAAGTCTACTTTGTCTGATATGAGTATGGCAACACCTGCTTTCTTTTGTTTGCCATTAGCTTGGAGTATTGTCTTCCATCCTTTCACTCTGAGACTGTGCTTGTCTTTAGAGCTGAGATGTGTTTCCTAGAGGCAGCATATTGTTGGGTCTTGCTTTTTAATCCATCCTGCCACTTTGTATCTTTTGATTGGAGAGTTCAATCCATTTACATTTAGGGTAATTATTGATATATAAGGGCTTAATGTTGCTGTTTTGTCACTTATTTTCTGGTTCTTTTGCATTTCCTTTGTTTCTTTTCCCATTTGTTTCGGACTGCCAATTCAGTTTGGTTGTTCTGTCTTTTGACTCTTCTAGTTTTCTCTTTGTTTATCATATGTGATTTTGTTTTGATTATTTGTTTAGTGGTTACCTTGAGGTGTGTGTAAAAAATCTTGTGTATGAGATAGTCCATTATCTGATGGCCTCCTATTTCCTTATACTAAGTCAATTCAATCACTTTCCTCTTCCCCTTCTAAGTCATTCTTGTTATACCTTATTCTATCTTGTGTTGTGGGTGTGTTTACAGAGATGAGGTTAAATTTATTTTTGGTGAATTCCTTCCTTTGATCTTTGATTTTGGTATTTAAGTGGTTGCTAACCTATTCTGGTAAAGATCTACTATTTTTCTGAATTTGTCTCCTATTTTTCTCCTTGCTCCAAGCTTTGTATTCCCTTTCTCTTCTTTTTTTCAGGCCTGAGAGCCTTCTTGAGTATTTCTTGTAGTAGGGGTCTCATGGCCATGAACTCCCTTAGGTTTTCTTTATCTGGGAAAGTTACTATTTCTCCATCATATTTGAAGGATATTTTTGCTGGATAGAGTATTCTTGGCTGAAAGTTTTTGTATTTCAGTATTTTGAATATATCATTCCAGTCTCTCCTAGCCTGTAAAGTTTATGTTTAGAAATCTGCTGAGAGCCTGATGGGAGTTCCTTTGTACGTTATTTTTTGTTTTTGTCTAGCTGCGCTTAATATTGTTTCTTTGTCATTGACTTTGGCCAGCCTTACCACTATATGCCATGGAGTGGGCCTTTGCCTGTTGACGTATTTAGGTGATCTGTTGGCTTCGCTTACTGGTATTTCCTGCTCCTTTCCCAGATTTGGGAAGTTCTCAGCTATTATTTCCTTGAATAAGCTCTCTCTTCCTCTTTCCCTCTCTTCTCTCTCGGGAATACCTATAATTCTTATGTTACGTTTCCTAATAAAGTCAAATATTTCTCGGAGACTTTCTTCATTTCTTTTTAGTCTTAGTTCTCTCTCCTCTTCCATCTGGAGCATATCTGTATTCCTATCCTCTATAATGCTAATTCTTTCCTCCATATTGTCAGCTCTGTTCTTTAAAGATTCCAGATTCTCCTTTATCTCCTCCATTGTGTTCTTCATCTCCATCAGCACTGATTGGTTTTTCTTTATGATTTCAAGAAGAAATCATTTCAAGAAGAAAATTATGATTGTGAAGAAACTCCTAATCTCATTGAATTGTTTGTGTTGTCTCATATTTCGTTGAGTTTTTTTATGATAGCTATTTTGAAATCTCTGTCATTTATGTTATGGATTTCTGTGTCTTCAGGGTTGGTTTCTGGGTGCTTGTCATTTTCCTTCTGGTCTGGTGATTTCATGTACCTTTGCATTGTGGTTCCTGTATTGGCTTTGTTTTTCCTTATCCTGGAAATAGCTGGTTGCAATTCCCACCCGCCGCCACTCTGTGGGGGTAAAGGGTTGTGTGATCTGAGCCCCTTGCGCTCCGCCCTGGCTGTTCACTGCGATCCGCAGGTCACTTGGTCTGGTCTGCTCGGCTGAGCTGCAGGGTCCGGCTTGCGGGGGCGGGGGGGCTCTCTCTTTTGCCCGCTGGGTCCCTGGCGTGGGGGGCTTCTCATTTGCCCCTCGTTATCTGCTCTCTGGGGTGCTCAGATGTTGATGGTACCCTGTAGCAGTTCTGAGTCCTCTGTGTGGGAGTTTCCCACTGGCTGAGAAAGCCCAAAGAGCTACAGTTTCCCCGCAGAGGGCTGCCCCTCCCCCCTCTCTGGGAGCTGCGCGGACCAGGATGGCTGATCTGATGGGGAGGGAGAGGAGTTCTCCTTACCCTTCCCCACTTCCTCCGGGGCCTCAGCGCATTCTTCTCAGATGTGCGGCAGTGTGGATCTTTCCGATCTTGCTTTTCGCTGTCTAGGATTCCGTTGTTGGTCTGTGACTGTTCCTTTTGTTGTATCTTATCGGGGGAAGAGTTTACGGGAAAGCTCACTCCGCCATGAGGCGGACGTCCTCTTTCATTTTTGTTTTAATAACATCATGGCTCTTTTGTCAATCTCCTGGTCACTAGGCAGGCTACACTTGGTGGGCAGGACTTCATCGTCTTTCTGAAAGTCCTCTTGGTTTTACTCCCATGCTTGTTCTTTTTGTCTCCTAGAGGTGCACACCACTGTTGATCAGGATAACCATCAGCTTCTTTCTGGAAATAGCTAATCCTGGTATCAGACCTCTGACTGCAAAAGATTTCAAGAGACAAACATAAAGTGCCCTATAAAATAGCTGCTAGAGCACTATATTTTTTGAAACTCGTTTATTCAAACTTTTTTTCACTGATTCATTGACTCGTTCACAATCCTTTAGCTAGATGTGGGCCTTCGATGGGTCAGCAGATGTGCTAGGTATGGGGAAACTAAGGCAAATTAGACAAGGCCTCTGCATGCAAGGATGTCACAGGTTAATGGGTAGGTTAGGCGTATAAACTACTGACTTGACTAGAGATGGAGTCACATTTATGAGAAGTTGAATTTCTTGAAGTAGACAAAGAACAAAGTGATGGAAAAGCAATCCAGGAAGGAAATGCACACAGGAAGGAAAAGCCGTGGAATGACCGGAGAATGGGAAACAGCTTTTACTGCAAAAGGAACTGTGTGCCTCTGCTGGGAGCCAGTGCCGTGACTAGATAACACTTTTTGAAGTAAAAGTGGATGGTATTTGGTAAGATGTATTAGCTGGGTGTGAGAAGCAGGAAAATCTGGTTAATAGGAGACTGTTGTCCTATTTTGGATGGACTTTAATGGTTAGAATAGGGCATAGTCATCAGTTCTAGGAAGCAGACAGATTTCAGTTGTCACATGTAGAACTGTTATTGTTGTTACATTGTTATTTTGAATATCTTTTAACATCCTTCATTCTCCATTTGGCTTCAATCCCCACTATTCTCTGTTGCATTACACTTAGCCAGTCTCACTCTGGCCCCTGTAGGCATTTAGGTTTCAGCCAAGGAGATTCTAGTGGGGACGCAGAGGAAGGCAAGGTTTGCCAGCCAAAAGAGATATTTATAAAAAAGGCAACATGCTCCTTTCTGAAAATATCTAGTTCCATTTTTAGCCTCCCCTGAGTTTTCCCAGCCCTGTAACGGGGGCAGTGCTTTTCTTTCCTTTCCTGTAGACTCACTGGCCTTTTCTGTGCAGTAGGAGAACAGTGCTTGTACATGAAGGGTGTGGATTGACTTGCTGGTTCCTGTGCAGCCATTACAAATGGTAAATGAGCCTGATGGAGCAAACAGTCCTTTCCCCTCTTATTGGGCTGCCACCAAACAAAGAATTGACATCACCCAGAGACCCCCCCAGAAAGCCATGTGTGGAGGCAGGCCTTTGTAGAAACCACTTTGGGGCTATACTTGGGGGAACAAGGGCCCCTTAGGGCTGACTGTTCACAGAGCCCTGAAGATAAAACAAAATAGCTTTTTTTAAAGATTTATTTAAGATACTTTAAAAATTGAGTAGAACATACATTTTTAATACTGATTGATATTATTGTAAAGCATTCTAATGAGAATCTGCCCCACGGGCTCTTGCCGACTACACAGACAGAATATTCCTTTTCGTTCCTACCATGACTCATATTTTAGCCATGGACTTATACATTGATGAAAGGCTCCCCTGTTCTGGTAGGGGCAGAGGGAAAGAGAATGTAGAAAGGCAGCAGAGAGAAAAAAAGAAGAAGAGAACAGTGGTATATAAAAGTCACGTTTTAGGCTGCATTTCAAGAAACACTTCCAAAACACAGAAGCTTCATGCTCACGTTCTGAAACATTCTTTGTAGTTTAGAATATATGTGCATTTGAGAAATTGTTGAAGACTATGAATGCTAAGACATGTGTCATTGATCAAATTATAGTTCCCATTTATTGAGAGTTGGCTGTGTACCAGGCAATGACTTTCTACTTTTATATACATTAGTTTATTTCATTATCAAAATGACCATGGTATTATTCCCATTATACAGATGTGAAAAATAAGACTTAGAAACATTTAATAGCTTATCCAAGCTTATATTGCAAGAAAGTGCTAGAGCTAGGATTTATAAAAAGTCAGTTTGAGCCAAAGGCTCACTGTTTTTTTTAAACCTCAAGGCTTTCTTGCCTCTATTGAAGTCTTCCTAAAGTGAAATCAGTCTTCTAATTTTGCGTCATGAAGGTCATTAGGTCCCATTGCTCCTCAGCCTTCCATTTTTGGAAATTATTTTCATAGCATGGTGGTTAAACTTTGGGCTCAAATCAGAAGTGCTTTCCGATCTCAGCTCTGACCTCTGATCTCTTAGAGACACTGGGCAAGTTATATAAAGTCTCTGAGCCTCAGGGATTATAAAATGGGTGTGGCATTGCCACCCACTTCAGAGTAGTGCTGTTAAAACTGTGGGAGATGATCCATCTAGGGCTTACAGAGAACTGTGCGCCGTGGCTCAATAAATGTACACCCAAGAAGGAGCTGAGTTCTGAAGGGAAAGGGAACTCACTTTATAAAGCACGTTCATGGTGTTTCTGAGTGCACCTGGAACTCTGCTGGGCCTCCAAAAATTTTGTCTTATTTTTGAACAGTTTGGCAAACTCAGTCTGTTTTAGGTGCAGAGAAAAACCCCAATCCACACAAATTTGCCCCCTCTGAAAGGGTTTCATTAGACAGGTTTCCCACATGCAGCTCTAATCACCACCACTCAGGCTGCCCTGGAGGGCAGCCTGCTAACTGGGTCAGGATCAGAGGAGTTGGGCCAGCTGCTCCTGGCAGAGTCTTGTGGCTGTCTCCTGCTCCTAAGTGCACGGCCTGGTGCAGGCTTTTGTGGTATTTCTTGCTTTTAAATTTATAGAACCATTAGCCTGGAATCCAAACAAAACACCTAGTTTTAATAGCTTAGTCAGTAGGTGGTTTACCAACGATTTCAAAAACTAAAAGCAATGGTAAGTTCCCAGAGGAGTAGCAGTTGTTGTTTAGAAATAATTCTCCAAATTGCATTTATTTCACAGCGGTCTGAGGTCACAAATTCAAGAGCAATGAGAACTCTATTCAATTAGGCACCTTGATCAAAAGAGATCTGTCAAGATGACATTCTTTCTAAAGAATCAGTTGGGATGGAGAAATAATTTAGCTGCTGCAGTTGTGATTTAGGATTTTTATTATTATTGTACAATTTGTTGGATTAAGGAAGCTGCCCATGGAGGAGTACTGGACAGTTCACAGCATTTGTCGTGTCATCAGATATAAATGCGTCCTCCTCTGTTTGGTTTTCTTGCTGAATTAATGGCCAAATGGGTACAAAGTGTTTCCTGAATGGATAGATAACTACTGAGCTCTAAATGGGGTGTCCAAGACCTTTTCCAGCTGTGTGCAAGCCCATCTCTTCTCCTCTCTCCTCCCTCACTGTAAAGGAGAACCAATCTGTGTTTGCCAGCCCAAGGCAAACTTCCGAGACTCACCAGGCTTTACTGGCCCTTGACCCAGTCACCTAGGATTATAGATTGACATTAAAACATAATAAGATAATATGTTTCCTGAAGCCATATAGCCAATTTCTGATTTCAGATAGAGTGTACCATCTATCAAAGACAAATCTTTGAGCTGCAATTTAACACCACTTCCATCAACCACTACCAGTGAAAACTACACACACACACACACACACACACACACCTTTTTTCCCCTTCAGTGATGGAAGGAGGAGGGAGAAGAGCAGTGAGTGCAGAGGTCAGGGAAACATATTTCCTAAGATGTTTCCTGCTTTACTGTTGTATGTTTCCATTATTTTAATCTCTGCTGGGAGAGGTGATTGGCTGACCTCAAAGACCAGGTTTATCCTTCACCTCCCCTCTTATTTTTCTCAATAGTGAGAAATCATAACTCATTTTGAAAGAATATCCGTTGTGCCAAGTACTGTGTCTGATGCCAGAAATTCCTAAAAGTCTTAGAGCTTGAAGATGCATTAAATCTCATCCATTTGCACTCTGTTGTATTGGAGCTCATCCAGTTGGAGAGAACAGTGGCTTGCAGAGGCTATGGGCTTGCCAAGGGCACTCTGATGTTGATGGCAGGTGACGTCTGTGACCCGGGATCTGTTTCCTAGCCTGTTCTTTCCACCACTGACACTGCCCTTTAGAAGCCACATATCAAAGGGATAATTCAGCACGTGTGTGGTGGTGTGTTGTAATTAGTATTTGAGTGGTGAACATGATGTAATCTATGCAGAAATAGAAGTATAATGATGTACACCTGAAATTTATACAATGTTATAAACCAATGTTACTGCAATAAACAAAAAATTAAAATAAATAAATAAAAAAAAGAAGCCACATATCATTTGACTGCAATGTCAGGCATCTCAAGGTATGAGATAAATAAGAACAGGGAAATGGTAGCTACTCAGTATAGTTACAGAGCTCAGCCTGGTCTAGTTTGTAGCGTAAATGTATCTAAACATCTCCTGTTCTCTGGTCACATGTGGGCAGCCTCTGATGATGCTAGTCTGCTCTTTGTAGCCCAGTAAAACATCTATTATCTCTTTCCAAATTCCTCATTTCTTACCCCTGCCCCAGGTGAGAGCCTTTGCCTGGTCCTCTGGTCCAGGTTCTGGGTAAACTGGACCACTGGAGCTGAGTAGCTGAGTCACAGAAATAGCTCCCATGAACACCCACCACATGCCAGACACTCTTCTGAGCATGTCTCACTGAGCTTCTTACTGACACAAGCCCTCATGAAGAAATCCTATATTTTTATTTTCTTCAAGCTAATAGAGCTGTTAACCAACTCATTCCAGAACCCTAACTTCTTGAGCCTGATCCTCACTAGGATAACCACTTCTTGTGTGACTTATGAGCAAGTCTGCTCAGCTCCTTCAGTCTCAGTTTGCAATGAAGGGTGTTTGACTCTCACGTCTCTATGGGAAGGTCAGGGAAGCTCCAACAAGCTATAATCCATAGATGCTTGGGCCTGCAGCTTTGATTTATTGAATGCTTCCTCTGAGGGGCCTCCCCGTTGATGGCTTTCCATCAGAAATTAACATTTAAAAGTATCTTCATTTACATAAACCATACATAAATTTGCCCCAGCCTGGAGTGAAAAGGGATTACACAATGCCCAGGATACATACACAAGGGGGAGAGGTTAGTCATCATGCCAGTGATGCTTTTTCCAAAAGGATTCAAAAGCAGATTCCTTTAAATACCAAGATTCCCTTGTGAATTCAGAGTATGATTCAGTTTACGTTATTTTTTGGGAACACATCTGTCGTGTGTAAATCAAGATGCTTTGAATAATGTACTTGCCATCCTGAAAACTGTCATTTCTTTTTCAAGTCTCTTTATCTTTTCTCTTTCTCTGCTCCTGATGACTCTTCTGCTATCATAGAGAAATAGGCAAGGTAAAAGCTGAAGACACACAGCACCCATCACTGAGAAAGACTTTCCTGGAGAGATGGAGTGTCTACTGAGACATGTGTAGCAGTGGGGAATCTGCACCCCAAATTTGCTGCCCTTATTTCAAACCGTGGCTAGTTCTACTTCACCACCTGGTTCCATGTCATTATGTATGTATATTTTGCAGAGAAATAAGGAAAGCTAATCTTTACTGAGAGTCTGTTACGTGACAAGCACTAGGTTGGGCTATTTGAGTATATTATTTTATTTAATCCTTAAAACAGCTCTGTGACATTTTCCCATTGCTTACTTTAGGAAACTGAGGCTCAGCGAAGCAAAATGATTTCACTCAGTCATTGATTTAGTTTAATAAGACACTCTGTTGTCTATTGGTCATTTATTTTGCTGAGGTTTAACTATTTAACTGTTGTTTATTTAGCTTCCCTTGCATGTCAAGTGCTCTGTTGCCCATGGGGAATGCAATAAGGAGCAGATCCTGAGACAGACTTCAAGTGATCACATTGCAGTGATGCAGGGGAGTTAATGGCGAGGTGCCAGGTGCTGTGGGAGAGGGATTTGAGAGGAGGATTTGGCCTAGTTAGGAATGCCGAGACAAGCTTCCCTCAACACAGAGCTGAATGAGTTGGAGTTAATTTGGTTAGGGAGGGTTTCAGACAGAAGGAATAGAACGGGCAAAGGCCCTAGAGCAGGAGGGCATAAAGCAGACCAATATAGCTGAAGCCGAGAATGTGCAGACTGTGACAGGTCTGGTAAGGCATGTTTGGAGCTTCATTTTTGTTAAGCCAATAGAAGATATGAGCAGGGGTAAGGTAGGGGGAGAATGATGACATGAACCATTTTTTGTTTGCGTAAAGATCATTCTGGCTACTGTGTGAAGAATGAATATATGGGGCCTGAGTGCACTTGGGGACACCTTTGGGATGCAGTGCAATAGTTCAGTTGGGAGATGATGGTGGCACAGACTAGAGGGATTGATGGAGATCGAGAAAAGTGCACAGATTGAGCACTTTGGAGATAAAATCACGAAGACTTGCTGGTAGACTGGATATCAGAGAGAAAGAAAAGAGAGATATCAAGGATGACATCCAGTTTTTCAACTTGCCTAATGGAATGGCTAATGGGCCATTCACTGAAATAGAAATCACAGAAATAAGAGCCTGTTGGGAAGTACATCATGAGCCCAATGTGAGCTTGCTTTAGAAATGGATATTTTGAATTGTTGCTAAAAAGAATGCAGGACCCGTGGTCTGCTGCTCAGAAGAGAGTTGTGGGCTGTTAAGTGGTGTCAGATATGGTCATGGATTAGCTCCTTAGAGGAGAAAGAAGACATTCAGAAGAGGAGAGCTCCTTGGACAGAGCCTTGAAGAGCTTTAGTGTTTAGAGGCTTGAGCTTGGATGAAAGAAAGACAAGGACCAGCAGAAAGTTAACAGAGAAATAAGACTCTTTTTAAATATGAGAAGCCAAGAAGTCTGTTTCAAGAAGGAGAGAATTGTTCAGAGAACCAAATGCTTACTAATAAGTTAAGTACAAAGACCTAACAGATTTAGTAACAAGATAATTGATGACATTAATGAAAAGTATTTCAGTCAAGGATGAGACCAGAACTTCGATTAGAGTAGGTTGAGGACTGAGTGGGAGGTAAAGAAATGGAGACAGTAAGCACAGACCATTCTTATGAGACACTTGGCCATTCAGAGGAGAAAAGAACAGAACTATGACTGAAAGAATATGAGTAGTGGAGTAATTTGTTGTTATTGTTGTTGTGTGTGTGTGTGCGTGTGTGTGTGATATAAAGACAAAGACTTTACCTTCTAGACACTTACAATTTAATGGAGAGAGCTTCGACACAGAAACAGTTCTATAGTACTTTGATAAATGGGAGTACGTAAAGAGAGCCTCTAGCTCCACCTTGAGTATATGGAGCCAGGAGGCAAGAGACAGGGCACATCATCTTTGGAAACTGGTTTAACATGGAATTCTCGTTCAGTTTTGACTGAGGCTCCAAAGCAATTGGTGCCAGCTACATCCATGTTGCAAAGCAAGGTGCTGGACCAGTGACAGTACTTGCAAAAGAGTTGACTAAACCATTGTACAATTGGTTTTACATGCTTGATAATTGCTCACCTCTAGCCTTTGAAGAATAGGGGTTGGCAAAGAGAGAGTTGGAAATTAGAGAGATGTGTTGTGGCTTCTTTCACGGAGAGCTCATGATGGTCTGTGAGTTGCACCCCTCCCAGGGGAAGTGTTGTGAAAATACTTTTCTCTCACCTCAAGATGAGATGGAGAACCAACAAGGAGGCCACACACAGAGCTTGATGGTCCCAGGGGACCCAACAAGAACAGAGGTACTGGGCTGGCTGAGTGCCCTGTGGCAGCAGAGAAGAACGCTGCATTTGGGGAGTAACTGCACTCCTAGTGGTTCAAAGGTCTGTGTTTCCTAGGATAGGATGACATATGAGCCATGCTAGAAAGCTTAGACCTGCGGTTTTCATAGATCCTGTCAAAGGAATGACCAAATGATTCAGTACAGTAAAAAAATAAGGGTCCAAAGACATTCACTGGAGTTAGCCGAGATGATTGGGGATCTTAAGAAGAGTGGATTGGTGGGGGTGGAAGTTGATGGCAAAAGGGTGAAATGTGAGTGGTAATTGAGGAGTGGTAATTGAGGAGTTATACACAGCGAAGGAGGACAACCCTTTACTGAAGTTGAGAATAGGAGAGAGATACATGACGTCAGCTATTGGAAGGGTTTTTTTGTTTTGTTTTGTTTTCACGAATTTCAGTTGACATCTGAGTGTAAACCAGGTAAAGCGGGGCTTTCTTACTTACAGCTTATGCCTTGCTTCAGTGTTATGTTCCCTTCAAATAAATAGCAGTCCTGCAATAACATTAACAAATATTATTGGAAAGCAGATGAATCTTTACTTTTGAAAACCAGAAAGGGTCTCTCTCCTTATAGCACACATCAAGGTATCTTAAAATTCTTTGTTTCTCGTATTTCTCTCAATATCTTACATGCCCAACATCTCTTTGTTTCCCACCCCAAACAGCTTTCCTCTCCTTCTCAACCACCCTAAATTCTCTTTTTAAGCCAAACAAAATAAGTTCTTGATTCTCCACTCTCCTCAGAACACCTTTAGGGTCTATTCTATCCTTCTACAAGGGGATCTCTGCCTTTTCCACTGTAAATTTAGTATTTCTGGCCTTACCATCCCCCCAACTACTTTTAGCCTGTTACCACTCAACAGAATGATAGACCCTTTCTAGGTGATATTCTAGGGGCAAAAGCTCTTACCTCTTAGAAAGGTTGGAAGAGAAAGCCTTGCACATTCATGTTTTAATATTTTAGCTTTGCTTTGACATAAGTATTCTTAAATGTTGCTGGGAAAGAACCCAGAGGAAATGAAGCTGACAGGATGATAGAGCAGGTCCTTGAGAAGAAGGAAGGGTGGGACCAGAACACGGGTAAAAGGAGAAATAGGAGGAGGATGCTTCCTTCACGGCAGCAGGGGTGAGAGTGGGAGGGCATGGGAGGGACGAAGAGATCTTTGCAGGTGAAAGTTGGAGTTAAGAGGTCTGGATGTTCAGGGAATGTCTTTCATGCAGCTGACTTACTCATCCAGCTAATAAAAGTGTTAAAGACAGTATTTGAACCAAATTAGTGGAGACAAGATTTTACCCCAAATATTCATTCATTCATTTGTTCATTAAGCCAGGAAACTTTCATTGAGCACCTACTGTATTCCAGCCACATTCTCGACAACTGGAGACGTAAGAGTAAACAACAGAGACAAAGTCTCTGCTCTAATAGAGCTTATACGCTAGTGAGGAATAGGTAGGAGGAGACCAATTACCCATAAGCAAACTCAATTTTAATAAAGGTAAGTGTTTAAGGAAAATAATATAAGGTAGTGGAGAAAGAGCTGTGGAGATGAAAGTGAGAGCAGTTACTGTAGCTACGGGATCGGAGAATATCTCCCTGAGATGCTATGTGAGCTCAGATCTGAAGTGAAGAGGAGTATCCACAGTGGCTGTGCTCCTCAGATGAAAAGGCAGTTGTCAATGAAGTTGACAACTGAACCGAGAGAACTAGATACTTTTGGGAAACTAAAATAATTTTTCTAACATAGACTTCCAAAAAAGTAACCAATAGACACCCAGAACGACCTTACTTGATTTATTTAAATGTTCTAAATTATGGATGCTGATTTTTCTTTAAGGCAAATAACGTTGAATGTTGCTTATAAATTTCATAATCCTACCAAGTGTGACAAAAACAAGGTAAGATTGTGCTGACATACCTTAGAGAAGGTAAGGGATGTTAGTGTCACGTTGAGATTGCCAAATTCTGACTGTTTTTCCTATGTCTTATCTTAGGGTCCCTTTTCTTTCTTATTTTTAGTTTACTTTATTTTGCTCTTTTGTATGCATTTTTGCTAACCTACTTAAATTCTTTAGGGTTAAAAGTTGCATGTATAGATAAATAAATAGCGTACTCTAGAAACTCAACTGTTTTCCCCTTCTGCTTCCTCACATCTCTGATCTCCAAATACTGATGTGCAGGTTTGCATCTATCTTGCTGAATTAGAATTAAAGAGCCGTGGATTTCTAAAAGGTTGGCTCTTGTGTAACTTGACTCCCCCAGAAGCTGAGCATGAGATCTGAAGGATGAAGAAAGGTGTTGTCAGTAGAGATGGTTCTAGTGGTATAGGACTTCTTTGAAGTGGAAGATATTTTGATTAAAACTCAGATACCTCCAAGAATACCCCTGACATCAGGATTTCCTTAAAATAGACATTGGGGCATTTTAAAAACTTATATTATAAGGGGAAAGATGGTAGAAGGTAGAAAAACATTATAAAAGCCCCTCAAAGATAAGAAGTTGCCCTGTTAATGAGGATGGAAGGTTCATCCAGAGCCCCTTCCCTAAAATATGAAATTTCAGGTTTTGCCACTCTGAAATTAAAAAAAAAATTAATAGCCCATTTCTGTCTACTAAAATGGCACATAGCTAATGATGCCTACTCCCATTTTGCACATATGAGGTTAGACTTTGACTTATGTCTGCAACTTCTATTCATTCATTCATTCATTCAAGAAGCAAACACTTCTTGACATCTCCTATCAGCATTTCATTAGGCCAATATGGGCAGAGTTTATTCAGATGAACCTCTTCCTTCTTTTAATTGAAGTATGGCGTCCTAATCAATTCTCCTACAAGACTGTAATCCCTCTAAACTCCAGCAGAGCAAAAAGAAACCATGGAGTTGGAGGACAAAAGTTTCGATGACAAATATGTTAATGCCAATAACATCCTGGGTGCTGGCTTTAGGAGAGAAACATCTGGAAGGAAAACCTATTGTAAGTTCTGCTCTGCACTTTGCTATCAATCACTTTAACCATTCAATGACCACGTTTTTCTAATGAGATGGCAGGTGCTTGTGAAGATTCCAGGGTCCTCAGCAGGAAGGTGACTATGTTGGTGGTGCATTGTTATCATCCTGGATACAGATTTAAAAGTCTCTTCTAAATGAAGATTCTCCATTCCATGCTGTCAGAAGCATTTGCTTGCTAAGCATCTAAAGGTTATGCCTGATGGTCATTTGAATAGTATGCAACCTCCTAGTTCTCGACCATGCTTGGAAGGAGGATGTAGGGGAGTGTTCGAACTCAAGAGCATCAGGAGCCAGCATCATTGCAACTTCCTCTTTTGCCCAGAACTTAATGTGAGTTGTCTTGAGCAAATCAGCTTTGTTCATTTGTCTATCCTTGGAGGTTTCTTTGAAATGGTATTTAAAGTTGGAGTCCTGAGGCAAACAGGTGGATCTTCTCTATAGACACTCTGAAAGCCACCTTCTTTCATTCTTGCACGGTCATCCTCCCTTTGTGCCTGAAAAACTACTTCCAGCTGCCAAGTGCCCTGTAAACTATGGCACTGCTCTCAGATAAAGAAGTAAAATGTATGATTTCTGAGAGTTAGAACTGATTTGTCCTTTTCATCTATTCTGACATGATTTAATGTTCCAGAACTTGTAAAGGGAACAGATTTTTTCTTCCTTTTTTTGTTGTAAAATTTTTGAATAATTTATCAAGTGACTGAAAGAGCTGCAGCTTTAAATTATTAAAATACATTTTGGTTTTGAAAGAAGACATTAGAGATGTTTGCCTTGGCCCATTCTTATCCCTTTGTGCAGCAGCAAGAAACTCCTACAAATGCAGGGAATGGTAAGGTGATTCTCGGTGATTTATGGGGTGACTGAGAAGGAGCCAGAAAAAAAAGGAGCACCAAACAAACAAACGAACAGTACAGACAACTTTCATTTATTTAAGACAGAGCCTTTTTCAGAAGCAAGTAACCTTTTGTCGCATCTCCAGAGAAATGACATTTCCTTTCCCTTCTCCTGCTTTGCAAGGACAGCGGATGGGGGGAGAAATGGAAATAAAGGAAGAGAAAGGCATTCACAGACTCCTTCTCGTTCCTTCTTACTGTCCATCCTTCACTGAGCAAGTTGAAGGCATGGCTGTGCTTCCTTCTATTTGCCATACGTCAGAGACGGTGCATACCCTCTGATCTCTGGAGAATATTATCCATTCCACTTAGTCTGAGCAAAATAATAAATTTTTTAGTGGTCCAGGAAAATAAGGAGAAGCCTAGAGTATTTCCCATCTGGCCTGAAGGCCTCTGGTCTGGTCCAGCTTCCTCCGCATTGCAGGTGCGGCCTTTACAATGCAGATCTGGTAGCTTCTCTCAGTGACAGAAAGAGAGCCAGACTAAGGCGTAGTAGAAAATATGGTGGAAGTGCTGCAGTGTGGTCAGCGGCCTTTAAAACAGCAGTCCCTTAGGTCTGTGACACTCTTTCTTAGGTAGAAAGCATTTCTTACCACACCAGCCCCACCATTTCTCTCGCATTTCAATCCCTTGCCCTGAAAAGGAGGGGATGAGTGAGACCTTCCTACAATGACATTTTAGTACCCCCATTTTCTCTTTCAGAGAGTCCCAGCATGGGCATCGTCATCCTCATTTACAAGTTTAGAAACATGGTAACACTTTTCATCTTACGCAGTGGCTAGGTGGCGGGGTTGGAGTCGTGTTCAGGTTGCGTGGTGTACATTGCAGTTCGTTATGCTTGGTGAGGCCTCCCCTTTGGGGTGAATGCAACCAAGACTGGGAAAGTGGAGCTGCCTTCTAACCATTCTATCCTTCGTTTCTCCTTCTCAGAATCCGGGATTGGAAGATGAAATGGATAGATAGGGTCTTAGAATGACAGAATTTTATAATTGGACCTAATTTAGTTCAATCTCTTTCTTTTAATGGTGAAACTGGGGCTCTGCAAGGTTCAGTGACATGAATCCATGTCTACTCACCATGGGGTAGTGCTCTTTCCAGTATATTGCACTGTCTGTTCTCTAAGCAGGGCATGACAGCATTCGGGAATGCATACATGGGAAATCAGGAAACATTCTCAAGAGAGTTTATTTGTGATGGCAGGAAGGGTTTTGCAAGGAATAGAGGCCAAGGCACATGCAGTCGCGGCAGACTGTATTTCCAGAAATGCTGCAACAACACCCCTATTTCATGTTCCTCTACAAGCTGACCTCACTGCTGCTCCCCCAGTGAAAGGAGGGGGGACTTGCTCATGACCAACAGAACATGGCAGAAGTGATGCCGCATGACTTGGAGGCTAGATCAGAAAAGGCCGTCAGCTTCCACCCGGCTAGTTCTGGGCAGTCTTCCAGAGGAGCTACCCACACCCACCCTGGAAGAAGTTTGTCGACCCAGGGACCATGATCGCGAGACTCCCCAATGGAGCCAGTCCTTCCAGCCATCTCTGCCAAGGTGTCAGACCAGTGAACGAAGAAGCCTTCCTGGGTACTGCAGGCCCAGTTGTTTTAGCCACCCACAGTCCTTTGAGGCTCCTTCGACGTCCTGGAGCAGAGACAAGCCATCCCTGCCCTGTCCAGAGTCCTGACCCACAGAGCCCATGGTAGCATGGCTGTGGTTTAAGTCCACTAAATTTTAGGCGGCTTGTAATGTAGCAATAGATAATTGGACAGTAATAAACAATTATATTAAAAAAATAGATGTTTATAAATAATAAAAATAATTTTTTAAAGCCCCATCAATATGGGACTGACTAGTTATGTAAATTATGGTAATCCATACAATGGAATACTCTGTAGCCCTTACAGGAATGTGATAGATTTATACCTATTATGAAAAAATGTCCAAGACATATTGCAAGGTGAAAAAAGCTAGTTGCAAAGCAGTATGTGTACTATGACATTGTTTGTATATGGAAGGAAAAGAAGATTCTATATTCACGTGTGTGTGTATGTGTTTCTGTGTGAGGCTTATATACGCACAAAAAAATTCTGGAAGGATACATAAGAAACTCTTAAGTTGTTAATTCTGGATGGTGGGGATAAGGGGTCAGGGTAGGGGGAGTGTTAAGTGCTAAGATAAATTACTTTTCATGTTACTCCCTTCTCTAATATTTGATTTTCTACCCTGAGTTTATACTATTCTGAAATTAATGCTTCCTAAAATTTTAAGGCCGTGAAAATTCTGTATACTACCTCCAAAGAGAAAAAATTTTCTTTATTGCAGATGCCGGCTGAAATTGTGTATTTTCAACTTCAGCACAAAGACAGTAAATAGAAACAATTTATTTTTTTTAATATTGGAGAAAGCCCTTTGACCCCCAATATCTTCTTCGTTTTCTGTATAGCTCAGTCCTAGATGTCATACACAAAATAATATAAAATGTGATTTCACGTGAAGCAGCTGATATTATTAGGGAATTAATTGTGTTTTCTTTCTGTACCTCCTGACCCCCAACCAAAGCCGTATAAACAGCATGTTTAACCACAGGCAGAAATTAACTCAGTCACCCAAAGAGAATGATAATTAGCAAGATGTGCTTTTAGATTATTGGACATGCCGGCTCTTTTCTAGTAGGTATCCACACTGTGTTTTGCAGCCACTGAAATGCAGACCGTACCAGTTCCCCACATTTTAGACATCTTTTTCAAGTGGCATCCATGATAGTGCCCTGCAGATAATGTCACAGTCCATTTAGGAAGTGATCTTGTACTATGGCTTACATGGAGATCCATAGCATTGGGTGGTGGGCTACACTTGTGGCTTGTTGGTAAGTTGATTTTTATGGTGGAAGGGGGAGGTGGAGGAGAAAGGGGTAGCACTTAACCCTGGTAGCTCTGTCTACTGCCCATGACGAAAGTCCTAGCTAGAGCTGCACAGCTCAGACTAGGCTCGGACTTCTGCACCCTCTCGCCAGTGGTTAGTTGGGTACAGATTTATGTAACTAAGCCTTTTCCCTTTGGAAACAGTCTCCTATTGAAAAAAAAACAAGAGTTTTTTTAACTGGTCTGAGCAACCATTTCTTAGTTCTGTGAAATAGCGCCTTTGGGTATATCCACCTATATATTTTAGTAGAAATAATTTTGTAATGTACCTGAAATCTTTTGTGTGTGTGAGGCAAATATTGTAGACCTCTAGTTATAGCCAATGTTGAAATCTTTCATAAAAATATGAGGATTGCTCTGAATTTGGATGTAGCTGTCAACAGTTTTCATCTCAACAAACCAAAATCTTACGCGATTTTGTAACTTGAGATATCCTCTCTTTAAACCGTGGCAATCCAAGATATATCTTCACAGAATTCCCACTTTACCTGTCTCCCACAAACTGCATTTTCTTTTCCAAGATCTAGTCAAGTAAAGAAGCCCCAGGCAATCTTTTTCACCCCTGGTATTTGTCTCCTTATATTATTTTCCTTGCTTCTTTGACAAGTTCTCTCTAAGGCAGCCAGTGCACTACTAACAGCCATAGACAATTACCTCATTATCTTTGACTTCTCAAAGCCATTCAACATTTTTGATTACCTGTTTCTCAACAGTCTTCCTGCCCTGACATGAGAGGTACCTATCTCCTCCCCTTTTCAAGAAGCTTCTGCCCTATCTTATTAGTGAGCCTCGTCCCTTTCCCCATCCCAGAAAGGTGGGCACACACAAAGGACAGTCATTAGGCTTCTAATACATATTTTCTCTATATGGTGACTTCATTTATGTCCTAGTGTGTTAATTTTCTCAAATGGATAGCCTCGGCTTTAATCTCTTTTTGGAACTTTGGGTCTATGATTATATAATTTTTAAGATTCTTTCCAGCCCTATAAGTCTGTGATCCTATTATGTCTAACTGCTCACTAGATATTTCCTCTTAGATGTTCTTCTGTCATCTCAAACTCACCAAGTCTAAGTCTAAACACATCATGTTTCCCTTCAGAAATGCGAGGCATATTGAAAACAGCTGAGATAGAATTTGGAGTACAGTAGATCTAGCATTTAGTTTTGGCTTTCCAATTTACTTAGGGAATTTGCACAACCTCTCTGATTTGCCATTTCTTCACCTGGAAGAATGATTTTTATCTTTTAGGGGTTTTATGTGGATTAAATGAGCTAAAGAATGTAAAGTTGATAGGTAAATACTAGAAATACAAGTTGGCACAAAGCACATTAGGTCCCTTCCCATCACCTTCCCCATCTTCCTGAGTTCCTTGTTCTTGTCATACTCCAAGTTACCCAGACTTAAAACTTTAGCAATGTTCTTCTATATCACCCCAACCTGAATCAAATATGTATGATAAACCCCTCTTCAAACTGCCATTTACGCCTGTCCTTTATTTGTGTCCCATTGGAATCGTCCTAGCGGAGAGCTTCATCCCTCACGCCTGGAATACTGTAACTGCTCCCTAATAGCCTTCTAGCACAGCCTTCCAGTTTTCAGGGCTAATGAAGCCTGTGCTCCCTTCAGGTGTCTTCCTTACTCACCTGTATGTGCTTTCCACAGAGAATGACCAAACGTGCACCAAGCATGGTGCCTGACCTACAAGTTATTTCATGTGATCATTTCCTCTCCTTTATTTAAAAAAGCAAAACAAAACAAAAAACCTTAAACAGCCTCCATTATGTATAAAATACTTTTCTTAGGCATTTTGGTCTCTGCCTTTTTTACTTCTATTTACTGTTTTACTGCTGCCTTCCTGTGGCTTCACTTAAAGCAGTGCACTCACTTCTTGCGTGAGACATACACGGTCCACGGGGCAGGTTCTTCCATCCGCCGGGCCTCATCCTCAAATCTGACCATTCTGGCTTTAACAGGAAGGTCTCACCGCCTCTGTGAACTCTTTCCTAACCATGACAGCTGAAGCTCCTTTCCCTTTATTTTCATAAACACATGACAATATTTTTGGATCCACACTTAAACTCATGGATGAAAATGCTTTTATATGCATAATTGCCATTGCCTGGAAAGTCTTCCCCCATTTATGGAGCTATGGAATCCCTTACTTTTGTAGTTTGAGCGGGATGAAATGTTCTCTCCTCTTGGAAGCCTCTAGTGGCCTGTTCACACCTCCTTTGGCACTCCTCAAGCAGATCTAGGCATTCGGTTTTGTGTGCCTTCGTTACATTTTCACACGCCTTGCTGATGGCACTTATTATATTGTAATCACTTTCTCTATTGGGTTTCTGTGTGGCTTCCTAAGCAATCTGGGCCTATATTTCTTGTTCATCTTCATATCCTCAATCCCAGTGGGCTCCCTAGCACATAGAAAGTGCTCCATAAATATATGTGAGATGAGGGAATGGGGTGGGGTGGGAGGAGTTAGTGAAGTATGGTGGTCAAGGGCATGTTAATGAATGTCAAGATTCCAGAATGATCTAGAACTATCAAGTATCTATCCAGAAGGTCATGAAGACCACTCAAAATAAGAGCTCATGGGACGAAAATGAAAGACTGGAAAGCAGGCAGCCTTCACCTGGCCACCTGCCGCCGTGTTCTCAGGTTCTCTTGCCGTCTATCTAGGCCTGCTTCTGGTCTGCAGACCGAT
Source organism: Ceratotherium simum simum (assembly GCF_057802395.1). Taxonomy (NCBI): domain Eukaryota; kingdom Metazoa; phylum Chordata; class Mammalia; order Perissodactyla; family Rhinocerotidae; genus Ceratotherium; species Ceratotherium simum. The sequence goes on along the minus strand of NC_141906.1, from coordinate 83,832,614 downwards.
TTTTTTCTGTCCTGACAGGGCTTTGTATGTTACTAAAAGCATGATGCACTGGATTTGGTTTTGCACTACTTTTTGTTTTGTTTAAAAGTGATTTGCCTCATATTTACGTATAAAAATATTTACGTTTCATTTTTTATTTACTATTTTATCAAGTTAGCATTTAAAATTTACTTACTAGATTAGGAAATGCACAACCCCATTTCTGGATATTATTGATCATTCCTTTTTCTTCCTCCCTCCACAGTTGGGGGTTTTCCTTGAAATGTCTCCAGCCTGAACATCAAATGACTTCTGGCCCAGAAGGGAATAAGCCAGAAGGAGGAGGAAAAAGTTGGGTTAAGTCACCTTTGCCCCTACCACAGGGCTAGAATGCAATGACAGAGAAATGTACTAATTTATCTTATTTTACATAATTAGAGTTAGGGGCTATTGAACACAGAATGCAAATATATGCTAAATATGCAAATCAGCCACATTTCCCAGATTTGGAGAAGGGGGAAATGTGGTAGCCTTATGTTAGATGGTTCTCTCTTATCTGTGAACACAACTTTTCAGCACTACAAATGCAAGCAACTGCACAGTCACAGTTGGGGCTGCTAATTTGGAAATCCGGTTTAGGCTGATTTGAAACGACAACATTTTTGCAATCACTGGTATATCCTTTATGATAGAGCTGGTGGTGCCATGTCATGTTTTCTGAAGACAGCGTTTCGTTTTTTGTTTTTTTAAAGCTGGGATCTTGCCCAACTCTTTAGTACAAGGTCTGGGCTTAATGAAAACTGCAGAATAGAAGTTTACTGGGAATGCCCCCAACCTGACTGTGGTATACACAGAGGTGAGCCCTTGCCCAGATTCCTGCCCAGCTGCAGAGACCGTGGCCTGCAGACAGCCTCCAGTTGTCACCTCCATCGGGTCCTCTTAGCTACCGTGAAGCTGCTCCTTTGTGGCTTCATGTCCGTCTTCCCAGGACAGCTCATATCCAATGACCAAACCAGGTGGGAGTATAAACCTCAGGCCATTTTGGCCCATGGTGAGATGACCATGATGGGTATTATTGCTTCAGAACTCCTGGCGGGTTGGCCGAACTATGCTAGGCCTGCATCGCTGGTTGACTTCCTTCTCTCCCCGATTCTTCTTCTTCCTTTCCCAGGTGTGGATTCCCGTAAATATTTTGAACCCTAGATTTCAATTCAGCATCTGCTTCCAGAAACCATATTTGTTATACAGATCTTCATTCCCTTACCCATTTTTCTCCCATTTTAGAAAATTTTCTCTAGAGCTAGGGATCTCCTCTTTTCCCAAATGTCTCTGTAAGTGGATCAAGTAAATTACTTCCCAATGCTTCATCCTAAACGAAGTTTAAATGGTGGCATTTCAGGCAGCCATGATCCCAGAGTGGTGAGGACAGCTTCTCTGAGCCCCTTTCAAATCATGTGATGTGAATGGCCACAGGGTAGTGAAGTTGAACTTGTAAGAAGACTATTCTTAACCTTGTATTCCACTCTGATATTACTCTGGCCAAAAGTGGCAACAGGCTGGGAATGGATAGTGGGGGCGGGGAGTGTTGTCTGCAGGTTAGAGCAGTATCAAACTCCATTTTAGAGGTGGGGGAGGAAATATGGAGACCCTGAATGGGTATCAGTTTCAAATTACTATCTGGACTCTATCAAGGAAATTATGTACAATTACTTGAAATTGGTATGGAATGTTATTATAAGGAGTAGAATAATATAACCATTCTACCAGTAATTTGGCTAGTAATTTGGTAGTAATCTCTAGTAATTACTGTAAATGCTAACCAGTTCATTTCCTGAATCACATTTCCTTCTGGGTGTTCACTTTATTTCATACATTTTAATTGACTTTTTGTAAAATGTGCTAACGATGTTATATATTCCATGGCCTTACCTAGGGCTGAGAGTCAGAAATGGCAAGGCGGTGTGCCAAGTTCTATTTTGAGTATCTGTATAGTTGCTGCTTAATTCAAATTAATCCCTGTGTGTCTCAATTATGGTTATAATCAACTAAGGCCTTTTTTGAACATTGAATATCTTTGTGATATTATAATGGGGAAATATAAGATACAAAGTTAATCAAAAGATAAAGTTCACTGGGTTTGCCGTCAGACGAGAGATATAGGCACAGGCACACAGGTTCGTAAGGGTTTTAACAATAGGTGTTACATACTCAGAAGAGAGTCTATGTGTTGTCTGTCTCTGTGTATGTGCGTGCACTGGTTTTAATTATTTAATTTCATGTTCTGAGTGACTTTACAAATTGATTAGAGAAAGCCTGAGGAGCTCAACGATAGAAGCTGAGAAACAATAAAAAAATGAATGGATATAATGAGATGATGAGCGACAGGATTTGAAAGTGAAGGGAGTAAGGAAATTAGAAGGTATTTAATGTTTACCTGGGAATGAGCTGGATTATAACTCTGCAGGTTAGGGATACATATTAATTCTGAAGAGGAGAAAACATGTAATTGGCCTATCTCTGAAATCTTACTTTATCTAAGAAATGGGATCAGAATACCCCCAATGCCAGAGTTACCATAAAGCTTTGATGGAACAATGTGTGGCTTTGTTTGTTTTCTCAAAATGATCCATGCATAAAAATGCTCTTAGAATACATTCTACTATTATTATAAGTACAAAGAGAAGAACAATTGATTTATTAACCCTGAGCTGGTCTTCTAGTTGATTCTTTACGCTCTTTGTGAGGATGGCTGTTACCTGTGAGTACTTTACAGTTCCTCAGTACTAGTTTTAATAGATGTTCAGTGTAACTTCACACTGGAGTTTGTTATTCTCACCCATCATATTTTTATCACAAAAATGTCACTCTGAAGGCAGAAGCTCACTTCCCCAGCATCTTTCCCATTTTAATTCTTGCAAAATGTAATTTGGTTCATGGACTGCTACTAATAACTTGCAAAGTCTGACTTCTATTTTAAATCTTCCTTTCTAATAACACCTCATTTTGTTTTTGAACATACAGAAGCTTTTATAACTTTGCCTGCCTTTAATTTGTTGATTTCTGAGAAGCTGTGAGATAGAGAAAGTCAGCGTGGCCTTTGGTTCACTCACACTATGCTTCCTTGTCTTTAGGTTCATCTAGGGCTTTGTGGCATTGACTGTGCACTTTGACACTTCTACCACCAGTATTTCATGTATCTTTCTTATCTAGGTGCCTAGTACAATATTTGACATACATGGGAAGCTCTGTAAATATCTGTAGAACAGTAATAAAAATAGAGTCAGCAATTTCCATTTTGCTTTCTTTTAGTCTTTTGGCTCCAATAAGGAAAATAACTCACTTATTCTAATTTCATTTATATAAAATTCCTACCACTGAGCCATGTGAAGTGGGGTGTGTTAAAAAATGTTATTCTAATACCTTCTGTCACCTATATTAAGCAATGATTTCAGCCTAATGCATGGGCCACTCATTCACCTCTGATCTTTTGATGAGTTTACTTTTTAACAAGAGTATGGAAAATGGAATGTGAAGCACTTAATGCTCAGATCCTTGAATTTTAATGATGCTCCATTCTGTACTCATAATACCTGTAGAGAATGCTTGAACATTCCAGATCTGAAGGTTATGGCCAACATTTCCTATGCCAGCTGTCATCAGAGAACTACTACCTGCCAATAAAAAAATATTCTACTGAAATGGTACATAAGTTAGTGTCATTATTTATATTTGTCAGAGAAAAAAAAGAATAAAATAAAATGAGAACAATTAGAAATAGAAGCTTCTAGTGGATGTTCCTATGACCATATGTCTACACTTGATAATAATTCACATTTAGTCACTAGTGTTTAGATCCTCACTTTTTTTTTTTTTTTTTTGGATGCCAGTCTGTGAGCAGCATCTTTGAGGAAGATTGGCCCTAGCTAACATCTGTTGCCAATCTTCCTTTTTTTTCCTTTTTCTCCCCAAAGCCCTGGTACAGAGTTGTATATCTTAGTTATAGGTCCTTCTAGATTTTCTTTATGGGATGCCACCTCAGCGTGGCTTGATGAGCGGTGCATAGGTCCACATCCAGGATCTGAACCGGCCAACCCTGGGCCGCTGAAGTGGAGCACATGAACTTAACCACTATGCCACCGGGCCGGCCTCATAGATCTCATTCTTTGAGGAAAAGTTGCTTTGCATGACCCCAGATTTGAGACTGGGCAAGGACTGAAGTCTGGAGGGTGGGGTATTAGTGAAGATGCTCTCGAGATTTGCCCTCAGTGTAGTGAAGAAAGCAGGCCACATCTCCATCCAGCTGACTTCCCAAAGGACTAAAGATCCTTCGGGGGCTTTGAGAGCTGAAGGTCCTTGCTTTTCATCTTTTACATATTATCTATTAAGACTCTTAGAACAAGTGCATGAAGTAAGTGGGACAAGTATCGCTGCCCCTTTCTACAAACAAGGAATTAAGAACCAAGACGTCAGATGAACTTCTGAGGTTCACATAATTAATTGGTGGCCACCAGGGGACCAGACTCCACTGGGCCTGGTGCTAGGTGCTCCTCTCTGCTAAGTTCATTATTTGATACTCTGCTTGAATTCTTCATTATGTGAAGGCCTCATATTTTCTTTTATGCTTATTCAGGTGAAAATTACATCACCATTTAAGAAAACTACCTTTTCAGTGAAGGCTCTCTGTTATAAAAGTTTTTTGTTCTTTTATTTTTAACCAGCCAGCTTAGTTCCCATCAATGACTGCCGTGCTGAAAAATGCTGACCGTGGATTTCAGAAGTGAATGGTTCAAACCATCTCTGCAGGTTGAAAAGACAAATCTCACATTTTGCGCATCCATCTCTGCAGACGGTGGCTGCTGCTTCTCACTTTGTGGGACATAGATCACTTTCAAAAGGCTACTGTTGCGTCTTGGCACACTGTGAAGTGATTAGGGAGTTTAACCAGCTTTCTGCTGCACGTGATTGTCAGAGGACTCGGAGGCCAGGCCCCTGCTTCTTTCCTTCCACGAGGAGAACTGTTTGAGTCACGTTTCCTGAGTGGAAATCACCCCCTGGAGAATTCAGCGTCTTTTTGTTTGGCTTACTTTAACAGTCTGTGGCTGCAGTCCCCTCCCTACTTCACCTGTCTTGAAAAGCAAAATCACATCCTTTACCCCCAAAGATCCCGATTGGTGGTGCACACACGCCTTTCCTGAGGCCGTTGTCTGTGGATTCCTTAGAAAGCACCATTTACCCTTCCTTTTCATCTTCTGTCTCCACCTCTGCTCTGGGCAGGGCAAGATAAAACTGGGACACTCGCTCATCCCTAGCCTTTCCAAATATCCTACCGTCGGCACATTTATATTAGATATTGATTTCTGTTTAATGGAATAAGCCAGGAAAAATCACACTCTTTGTTGGCGTTCAAAGGATCAACCATAAAAGCCATTAAGAAGTACTGTAAGCATGAGGATGATTAATGGGTCTTGAGGTGCCGTCCACCGACTATTTCCAGATAATGTCTTTGAGAGATTTCATTGCTTCTGGCTGCAGTTCAGAGCTATTTATTTGCAAGGTGAAATTCTGAGTAATGATGTTTCTCATGTAGCCCTGACTGGCAGTGTTAAAGAGACAGAACTGGATGGCCCTGAACTCACGTCTCAAAGCGTTTGTCCAGGAGTTGCTGAGATACTTCAGAGGTTGTGCTTTGAAAGACGTTATGTCTGCCCTCAAAATGCCCCTCCGTCTGTGAGCCCTGAGCCCCCTCTCCATGAGGACCTGCTCAGCTCACGCTTTAGCAGGAAGAAGTGATTGTCAAGAACTATCGATTCCCAACTTACTGTGAAACCAGTGTGAATGATTTCCTTCCTAGCATTGGACTTTGTTTGGACTTGGACAGTAGTAAGCACCCGGAGAACAATGCCCGTCAGGACCTGGGAGAACCGTGTTGTTGTTGTTTTCTTTTGTTGATTTAACAGAATCTTGCAGGAAGCACTTCCAACTCTCCATCATTTCTCAAGTTTTCTTTTATTTGTTAAAATGGATCCCATCTGTGTACATAAGTGCAAATTCCAACAATTATTTATTGACACTTGGACTGCAGTAACGTAGTACATATGTTGATATGCCTTTTGGTGCTTGAAAACCCCTAACTCAACCCCTCCAGCAAAGCAATCAGAGGATCCCAAACTGTCTTGATAAATGGTGAATCCCTACCACGCAGAACAGTGTCTACCACGGAGGAGGCTTTCAGTCAATTTAATAGATGAGTGGATGAATCCATGGATGGATGGATGAGTGGATGAATCCATGGATGGATGGATGAATGGATGAATCTATGGAAGCTACCATTTTTTTAGCACCTATAATGTTGCATAAATCATTGATTTATATAACAAAATGCAAGTTTGAGATTATTATTCCCATTATGTAGAAGAGAAAACTAAGACTCAGAAGTAACTTGACCAAGGTGATAGAGAGAGGGTTTAAATGCAAGACTATTTCACTTTTCAATCTAGCACAGAGAAGAGATGGGTTCAACAGTATGTAGCATGGATACATTGTGTTTTCTATTATTTTACATAAAGCAAATAATTATACATTTTTGCAAAAATGGAAAGTTTTATGGATTTCAAAGTGCATATCCCCTTTTCTTTGGAAATATTCAAATTATAATACTTGACATGTTTAAAAGATTATGTAGATTATACATCAGACAATCCTAACATTCCATTAGGATCAGAGACTGTACTTTAAATATTTACTTGGGCTGGTATTTATCTTAAATCTTTTCTGGTACTTGGTGAGGGGGCGAAGTCGGTTCTATGTCGACTAAAAAAGGCATTTTTAGTTGTGCTAAGAGTTGACTCCATATTTCTTAACCCTTGTTTCCACCTGGACTGGCTGTTCAGGAGGCACTCTCGGGTTCTCGCCCACCCCTGCTCTCCAGGCCTGCGGAGCACCAGGTACCGCACCTGAGCACAGATTGTCGAAGCAGTTTTTGTCCACTAATCCACTTCAGGGCTTCATTCCCAAGGTTTCCTCCAGATCCGTGTTGCTTAACCAAGGCCCATCCATCAGTGGTTCCACCTGTCTATTCTGATCAGTGGTAACAACTTGGTTTCCTCCTAAGACCCAGAGGGAAGAGTAGGGGGAGGATATTTACTAAGAACAATCCAACAGTCACCTTGGGAGTTTTCCCAAACAGCTTGTGGTTGAAGTATGTCTTTCCAAAGAAGATAGGGTGTCCTTTAGGAAAATTAGAAAAAAAAAAACGAAAAGAAAATTTGTTTCCTACTTATTTCTTTAGATCATTTCAATAATTATTTTCTCTCAACAGTGCTGCAGCTTTCTTCAAAGCGATCAGCAATGCCCTCCTGACATCCTGATATCCAGGGTACGGATAGAATTTCTGTCAGCCTGGACAGGCTCTCATAGTTTATCACTGAAAATAATAATGATAATAATAATAATAATAATAGCAAAAATACCACCCTGATTATGATTGACAAAATGTCATGGGGAGAAAAGGAGGATATAATTGATTGTAGGCATTAAATATAGATAGGGACTCAGGAGGGGCCCTGTCCCCTGAAAGGACATATCCCTCTTTTAATGCAGAGTAAGAGGGAACCTGCCCCTGGGCTGGTGTGAAAGCGAGGCTGAGCCAGAGAGTGACAGTGTAATTGCTTATTTCTTCAGCTACTGATTTTTAAAACACCACAGGGGCCAGGAAGAGAGGTGAATTTGTTGTAATCTGAGCAGTATTTTTTTTTTTAAACGCATATACAAAACTCAGTTACCAGTGCTTTGGTTACATTTTAATCTCATCACCTTTCCTTTTGCTTAAGAAAGTTTTTACTTGCTTCAGTCACTTTTCATTTTTTTTCACGTTTCTTTTTTACTTTTCACTAGCTTTTTAAAAAACATGTGACCTCTTGCTCCTCCTTTTTCCTGCAGGTGTTCGCCCAGCCTCCTGGGCAACGTCCTCTCCTCCTTCCTGTATCTGTATTGCCCTCCATTCCTCTTCTGTGATTTCTCCTTCCCTTGGCCTTCGTCTTGCTACCACATCCCCTTTCTTTTCCCAGAGCCACACCTCTCTACTGTCCACTGGGTGATAAAGACGCCTTTGTCCCATGATTTCACCCCAAGACGTTGGCGTAGCCTTGTGACCCATGGCTCCCTCCCAGGGGAACTGCAGTAAGGAGCAGGTGCCCTGGGAGCATGTCTACACCCACAGGGGCTCTTGGCCTCAGAAAGAAACTAGAATGGTTTCCTTGAAGGAAAGCAGATCCCCTAACTCGGTTCCAGACTCATCATCACAATATTATTTAAATCTACTGGGATGCTGAATTTTAATCTGAATGTACAGAAACATTGATCAAAGGGAGAAGAAACAGAAGCTAATAAGTAGCATCATAAAGTGGTTAAAATGGAATTTTTATGAAATCTTAATTCAGCCCAGCTTGGGAAATGATCACGGGCATCTGTTAATTGCACTTTTGACCACTCCTGGAAGGAAAAGTCAGTCCCCTTTCTGACAAGAGAAGAAGAACCCCAGCCTGAAGAGTAGTCTCAACTTTCACAAGACAATGAGGCAGAGGGTTATAAAGTGGATCCCTCCACGCTGCGGGGCTTGGTTCCGAGGATGACCAGCAGAGCTTGCATTTCCTCGTGTGTGTGTTAATTGCCTCTGCATTGCCGGCCACAGGACTTCCCAGACATCTCTTGGAAGGGAGAGGTCTCATCCATGGTGTAACTAATGACACTGAGCACATAGCCAGGGAGCGAGGTGGCGTGGCAAGAAGAGAAATTGAGTAACATGTGATGGTAACAAAATCAGGAATGCAGAGCCCTTCTCACACATTCTTTTATTCACTCATTATCATCTTACAGATATAAATTTAGCTCCTGAGAATAGCAGTTTAGATAAACTGGGGATCTCATATCTTTTGCATCTGACTAGCGACAAGTTTCCTAACAGTCTGGGTATCAGATTCCTGCCTATAAACTGGGAATGAGCATGGTGCCTCCTCCTGGCTTTCTTATGGGATTGAGTGGTTAGAGTGCAAAGCTCTTCTCTGCCAGTTACCAGCTCTGGGCCAGAGGGACCTGCTCAGTCTCGTGCTCCTCACCTGTAGAGTGAGGTGACTTCGTGCCCTGCCATCCTCTGCTCAGCTCATCGGGTGGGGCGGGACTCAAAAGATGATTATGTACTTGGCAGCCTTTTAGGCCTGTGATTAGTTTACCAACGTGCCAGATCTGAACCTGCCCAGTGCATCTAGTCTCCCAGAAAACAGTCACATTCAGGAGGCTGATATAATGGCATAGCAGAATATTTAGAAAAAATAACTCCACTCTTAAAATGCTTTTACAGTACAGGTTACATTCATTTGGATATCTTTAAAGATGAAAAGAATTTTTCCTTTTGTTGAGCCTCTCAACAAATAATTTTTGAGCATAAACTATATATGGGCATTGGTATAGGAGCTCAGAAATAAAGAGCAAAGAAACCAGTGAGATCCCTGCCCTTGAAGGAAACAGATAAATGACTTAAAACCACATAATATAGTAGAAAGTAAAAAAAAAATGAGGAAAAAAAATAAAGTGTTGAAGGGAGTAGGAAGTTCTGGAAAGAGGAGAAGAAATTTTAGTATGGATGAGACTGAATTTGGAAAGTCAGCCAGAACCAGGTTTGGCAAAGTGAGTTGATAATCCCCCTGGGAGAAGCAGGTTGGTTTAACAATAAACAACAAAACAAAACAAAGACACACATACATTCGTGAGAGGTATCCACAAAGTAAGGAGAATCATTACTCTTGAGGCCCTTACTTGGGTTTGCTTTCAGTGTTTCCTCCACTGACAGCCCTGGTCTTCCTTCACAGACAGTGGGATGTGCCCTGGAAGGCGGAAACTAGTCTGATAGAAGCCTTACCAAGGATTGCTGCCTCCCCAGCCTTACATGCTCTGATTTTCCACAGTATGCCCAACACAAGGCTGGATAGACAGGACAGACTTAGCTGAGAATCTGGGGATGCTCCCATGAAAAAAGAAAAGAGGAAGACAACAACATGATGTCATATGTTACAATTCCAGAATTTGTAGGAAAAAAAGTTTAAACTCCCTGGGGTTGGGTAGGAGGGGGCATGTACCCTTATGCTCTAGTTTTCAGGCTCATCTCCTGTTCAGTGCTCCAACTTTCTCTTCCTCGGAGGAGCGTTTTCTTCATGTGTTCATGGAGTGAAGCACTGCACCACTCATCAGGAGAACTCGCCTCTGCTCTCACAGATGAGGGTGCCCTTCCCAACAAAGGCCGCGTTAAGTCACATGATCCCCCAGCACACCTCCCACAGCTGCCCTTGGGTGCAATGGGAGGACAAGCTGCACCCACTCTGAGAGTGTTTGAGATCAAGTTCACATGTGTGCACACAGATGCACACACCTATGTGCACACACGAATACCTTGCTCACAAAATCAAATGATAATTCTTAATTACACTGTGGCCTAAATCCATCCCAGTAACAGAAACCTCTTCTCACCAGCGGCGTCACCTAGCCTGATCTCACTGGCCACCGTGTGCCCAGCCACAGCTTCTTCTTTCTCATCGCTCCGTTTTTGATCCCATGGTCCTTGAGCCTGTGAGAAATGATGGCCCGTTAGAGCGTCTTCCCTCACGGAAACTTGACAAGACAGTTTTCTTTCCTACAGGCAAGAACAGAATCTCAGACTGGGCTTCACACTTCCCTCTGACTGCTCTCTTATTCCCATTTGAGACACAGTGAAGGGAGGAAATGAAGTTCCTTCCAGTCATTTAAAGGGCATGTACACTGATATATAGAAAAGTTAAGTAACTTACCTAAAACCGCATGGTGTCTCCACGACTGACACTGTTCGTCAGATCCAAATCATCTGATTATTCATATGCTTATCTTTTCACTGGATTTGATGCATTTCACGACCCTAAGCATACATAATGAGTTCTTATTATTTAAAATCACAGCAGTAGTGAAAAAATTTAGAAAACAAGCATGATCTCATTGACTAAAAATACGCTTCCCTCCACTATTTTTATCCTTGGCCTCTTTGCCCGATTGTGAGACATTGGAAAAAGGCAGCTGGTGGTGCCTCAGTTTCTCCATTTGTGAAGCTGAAAAAATAACACTTCCCACTTCCCCATTTCCCACAGAAGTAGCGAGGCTTAACAGGTTAATGCTAGCACAGCACCTTGCTCTCTCAGAGTACCTTTCACAAGAGAATATCAAAGTATTCCTGTGCCTATCATTAATAAATGGGGTTGGCCTGAGATGGAGCCCCAGGAGAACTCCTTTGTCACTTCTTGGCATGCAGATTGGGTGCCATTTTCTATGACCCTCTTCACTTTGCCTGCCAACAGCCTGCTCCTTAACCTAGATAATAACACTATTTTGTACTTTTCCACTGCTTTCATTCAGGGAACTCCAAATGCCTTGCTAGCACTATTAAATCAAGCATCCTTACACACAGGTGAGGTGTTACAAGTACCATTACACTTAGCAGGTGGGTGGGTAGAGGCATCAGAGAAATAGAGAGGTAGGGGCAGAGGGTAGTTCTGACTTCCTGAGCCAGCCGCCCCAACCAGACTTACGTGCCTGCCCCAGAAACAAACACCTCCTCAGCTCTGCGGGTCTTCCCATCCTCCTTCCTGAAAGCCCAGTCTGAAACATAAGAAAATCGCAGTGGATTCACGGGCGTGCTCTATTTTCAGCTACTTCTTAAAGAAATCAATTAAATTTGTCTGACAGTCTACTTTTCCTGAAGCTCTGCTGGCAGAGAGTTTAACTTTATATCATCTTCCACAGCCTCAAAACAAAACAACCGTTTTATTTTGCCTTCAGTGAAAGTAACTTCTATTTATCTTGGTGAGGCTCCCATGCCAGCTGACCGAGAGTCGCCAGTCGGATCGCCTTTGTTCTCAGCACTTTTTGGCTATTGCTTCTTAGTGCGGGAGAGTCTGAGTCCATGACAGAGGAAGCGTGTTGTCATTTTAATGAATGGAGTTCTCTTCCAGTGCCACTCTTCCCAACAATGGTCCATTTCCATAACCATCAAGATGTCAGATGCAGAATAAAACCAGTTGCAACATAACACTATGTGCAAGGCAATTCAGATTATTATCGAATTCTGGGGCTGGAAAGACTTCGAGAGATCGCTTTGCTCTCCTCTATCTTTTTGAGATTTCCCTCTAACTGTAACAAAATTGTCACCAATTACAACAGAGCTTTTAAACCTCACAGCACCTAAGCAAGTGGAAGTAAATGGGATGTGTGAGGCATTGTGTTAAGAAAAGATCTAAGCTTCCGCTTGTTTCTCTCAGCCCCTAGCTTCTGGCGGCTAACTCACACCTTTAGAACTTATCCGTGAGTACAAATGAGCAGTAGCATAACGTGGCAGTAAGAGCAAGGCATTTGAAGGAAAACGCATAGGTTTGGGCTCAGAGCTGTGTGATCTGAAGAAAGTTGTGTAAGGTTCACAAACCTTGTTTTACTCCTCTTTGAATTGAGGATAATGAAATCAACTCCCTCTGCCTCACAGTGTGGAAGTGACAACTTGTAAGAGAACACTTAAAAGTCCTCTGTATATTCTAAAATTCTATGCAAATATTCTTTATTAACATTGTTAGTCAAAAATAAACTTAATCACAAAGGAAAATCCACAGTGAAAAATGTGTAGAGCATCCAAAACACAAACAGAGGAGACATTTCACAAGCCACAGCTGTCCTTTGTCTAGCATACAGGCTCTCTTCCCTTGGTACAATTTGAGGTGAAAAAGTCAGAAATTGGCAAGAAAAGTAATAAGACCTCTAGGTGACCAATTGGGAATCTTGTCTTGGCACAAGAAGAGATACCTGTAGTGCTTAGAAAGCACTACTTGAATAATAGTAGAGATGCCTCCCCAGCTTAATCCCGGCAGAATTAGCATTTGACGGTTTAGTGAGGAATTTTATAGCATCCCCTTGGTTTTGCAGACTCCCTGGCTTCACAATGACTTTACTTGGACAAAGGACTTCACCTTTTTCTGCCTCAGTTTCTTCTTGAATAAAGTAATTTATACCCTTTTGTGCTTTTACCACATAATGTCATAAGAACTAAAAGCGATTGTATGTGAAGGCATGCCGAAATGCTCGCTGTCATTTAGGATCTCCTTAAGGTTGATTCTTGTGTTTTATGTGCTATCATTTTTAGGCTACTCTTCTTCCTGCAGGGCAGAGAGAAGGGTGGCTAGCGCTGAATCTAAGAGTGCTCCAAGGAGGAAAAATTTCTAAGAGTAACAGGATGAAGTGAAATATGAAAAATGTCAGCTGACCACCGGGAATAAACAGATTCCTGGCAATAACCATTATTAGATGGTGGAATTGCCTCTCTCAGGAAGTGCTAGAAACATTTACTACTCCACTGGATAAAGTACTCTCAGGGGCCAGATGACCTGCCATTTCCTTCTATATTATCTATGAGTTTTTTCTAATAATAATAAAACAGCTGAAATTGGCTACAGTGCTGTAATCACTCACATATAGGTTTCTAGCTGCATCGTCATTACTGCTGGCCACGTTCTGACGTAATTACTCTCCGTTGGGCGTTGGTCTTGGCGACTCCTCCAGTCTATTTGCTGCTAGGTCTGCATCTACAGAGGGCTACGTTAGTGTCTCTACTCGTGTTACGTGCATTAACAGTGTTGAGTCACTGTGCTTTTTTAAACAATGAGCTGGGCTCAGGCAGCTTCAGAAACACCATGAAAGTGTTACCCTGTTTAAATGCTAATGCTGAGGCCAAGGAGGGATGATACCTGACGGGGAGCTATATTTCCTCTGCTGAGTTGAGCGTATGATTCAGTTTCTCCTATTTGTTCAATTGTAGTAAACATTTTTCACGGACTTTTTACAGTGTTTGCAAAAATGCCTCCTAAGCAAAAATAGAACAATACACTTTCTTCTTTATACAGTTCAAAAATGTACCTTTGGAATTGAAAAATCCTATGGAAGAATGATGAACATCTCACAGAAGAAACCATATTTGATATACACAAATGTTATTTACTTATTAAATTCAGTTTGTAAGATATACATAAATATATATATATATTTTTTCTTTCTTTCTAAAACTAAATTTTGAGGCTGGGCTTTGGAAGATGTTAGAAATACTCCAGAGGTAATTTTTATAGGAATACCATCTTTAGAATTCTACCTTCTCCTTGGACTTGCCGAAAAAGAAAAATCTCACTTTTAGAATTAAAAATAGTATTAATTAAAAAAAAAAATAGTAACTCTATTTGTATCAGTAAATCCAAACCTAAAATGATGACTAGTGTGAGAAAGAGGCAGTGACTGGCTAGGCCAACGCTCTTCTTCTGCTCCCCCCTCACCTTTCCATAGCAGCCGGGGCATGCTGCCCATTTCCCCACCAGCATGTGACTTCTTGAAACTGGGCCTAGCTTCATCCATCTTGGTGTTTCTGGCTCTTAGCATAGTGCCTGGCACACAGTAGATGTTCAATAATTGTCTACTAAAGTAATAAGTTCTGAAGGCTTTTCCAACCATGTTGTTATTGTTTTTAAAACCATTCTAGGAAAGAATCTCAAAGAGCTTTATATAGAACAATAAATTTTTTTGACTAGAGAACCATTTTGAATTGAAATGTGAAACCTGTGGTCCATCCTTATCCTGTGACTCAAGATTTTATGCATCTTTCTTTCCTTTTAATCTGAAGTGCATTTCCCTATCCCGCATCATGGTCACAATTTCATTCAAATTTATTGAATTCCTCTTTGCAATTTCTATCAGACCCTACAATTTATAGACTACCAATTTTCACAGAGACTTTTCACAGTACTTTGCAGTTAAAGTTCTTTTATTTGCATAATCCAAAGCATCACTCACACCCTGTGAAGTGGAAACATAAGTATTCTGACCTTTGTTTCATAGACGGGGAAACTGAGGCTCAGGGATGTTAAATGATTTGACTGAAGTTACACAGTGAGCTGGTGATAGGTTTGAGCCTTAAACACATCTTCTGACTCCAAATCTAGTGCTGTTTCTGCGACCCCATAGTTGCTGCAAGGCAGTTTCTGACTCTTGGATGTTATTTGCTGTGTTTCTACCTGAGCCATCAACCTGCCAATGTCTGGATAGCGGAGAACTCACCATCTCTTGATGTCCCTGCCATCTTGGACTGCTTTGACTTAGAAAGTTCCCCAGCTCAAAATATGTGAAATTAACTTTCAGTCAACAAACCAATTCAAAAATGTTATTGAACACCTGCCAGGACCGAGGCCTTTCTTCCCTTTGTCAGTGAATACAATCCAGACATCAGAAATGTCCCCGATGGTCAGTAGGCTTAAGTCTAGGAGCTATAAAAGCTGTGTCCTCTGAACACTGAAAAAAAGAGTCTGGGGGCGTAGAAGTGACTAAAGAAAGGGAAGATGGAAGAGAGAAAGAGACAAGGAGATATCCAGAGGGAAGGAGTAGGGAAGTGGACTCAAGTGGATGAGGACCAGTAGGAGGACATGGAGGCAAACTTCGAGGAAATGGAGACATGAAGGGGATATGGGAAGATTGAGATGGATGAAGAAAAACTGGGAGGAGTGGAGGGGTCAGAGTTCACTTTGCACAAGGATAGAAAAAAATTCACTAGAGCAGGATCTACTCAATAAAAAGAGTATAATCAAAAGACATGTGGTGCTTACACTGTGGAAACAGCTCAAACATACTAATTAATTGATGTTGTTTTTGTTGTTTAAGGTCGTCAGAATGGTTGTCCCCAATTCCACTTACTGTTTTCTGTGTTTGGACATGAATCCAAACATCCCCAGGCCTTGCAGCCTCTGGACGCGATGAGCCCATGTTCTCCAGGAGCCCACATACAGTCATCAAATCCCCCGGAGCCGTCCAGGGCAGTCGCACGTGCTGCGGGGCAGACCTGGGCCTGTGCCGTTGGCCCATCTCATTAGCTCTGCAGCTGCCTGTTTCCTCGTTTACCATTTTGCTCCTGTGGCCACGGCCATTTTTTGCTGGTGGTTGACTGGGACACTCGAGTACTGAACCTCATGCTGTGCTGTGAGGGCAGAATCTGAAAAGATGAGACAGAAGTGCCCTCTATCCTGCTTTATCACCTGGGCCCAAGAGCGTACAGCCTGTGTGGCAACATTATACAGTTTCTCGTAAACCTCACCCTTCTCTCTGTAGGGACTCAAAACCACTTCATCAGGAAAGATGTGAACGCACACGCTGTGCCATATCCTCACCACCCATCTCTATTTTTCACTGAACGTGTGTGTTTGTTCCTCTGTCAAAAGCTCCCATGTATAATAAGTTAGGCAACTATATTTCTAGTCACCACAAATAGCCAGACTGGAGGCCAGAGTGAGCTCAGTGGCTTCAGGATTCCCTGCTGCAAACACAGTGAAGGTCGAATAATGCCCCTTGCAGCCAAACTACATGTGGGAAGGGTCTGGCCTGTAGTGACATCCTGTGAGGCAGATACTGATCCTGTCCCCAAAGGAAGTGCACGCGTTGTACACTGGGCTTCATCTGAAAAGTAGTAAGAGGAATGCTTTCTATAGAGAAAATGTGTTCTTAACCTCAAAGAAATATCTTAGTGTAACCATGCAAGATAAGGTTTTGCATAAAGGGTTAGCTTTATGATTTATAATCTTCTTTCATGAAAGAATAGCCTGAAAACTTTAGGTCACACTTGTGTCTAAGGATTTGAAATATTTTAATCCAAAGAGAAAAGCTTTCAGGAAGAGTTTAGCTGCCAGGGGATTTTTTTTCTGCAGCTCCCAGGGATGAGGCAAGAGAAGGTTAGCATAGTCCAGGAGATGGGCCCCGTTAAAATCTTATTAACATGCTTTGAAGTTACAGTGTCACCATGTCCAGAATAGTTTCCCAGCCCCCTGTCTTCTTTAGCATCTCTCCCCTCGCTAGGACACTTGGCCACAGCAATGAAAAGAGCCCTGAACCTGGCACTTGTTTAGTCCTGAATTTATCCCAACTAGCAATTTGACCTGTAGGAAGCCATTGTCTCCCCCTTGCTCTCAGTTTCTTTATGTGTAAATAAAGGAGTTGGATTTTATGGGCTTGAAGATGCTCTCCAGCCCTGCACTGTGTGAATCTATGAGGAATTTGCTACAATGCTTTCATTGGTAGGAAACCTAGATACCTTGGGATATTTCGAAACAAAGCCAAACTGGAAACAGATGATGAGCCGAGATTATCTAAACCTGTTTCCATCTGTGATGCAAATACAGACAAACAGCTTAAATGGATAAGAGCTAAAAATAGTTGAGTGCTTTCAAAAATACTAATTATTAAATCTAATAATTGGTACATAGGAAAAGTTATCTCTGAGACGCACGGTATTCTTTTCTGAAATCACAATGCCCCCTTGCAAGCTATTTAGAAATTGGATTGTTCTAGTTTCTTGGCTGCCTTTGCTTTTCATTCTAAATTGCAAAATTGGTAAACATATTAAATGGAAATGATTACTAACCCAAGTTAAGAGTTTATTCAGATTAATACAATTTAACTTCAAAAAATTATTTAAAAGACAAAAAATAAAGGCTAAACATGTGCTACCATCCAGTAGAAGTAAACTCATTTTCAAAGCTTAGGAGAGAGTAAAACTAATAAAATAGCTTTAATTAGTGGATTTCCTACTCTGTGCCAGTCTGTGATACATATGTGTACAAACGTGCGTGTGAGAGTGTTTGTATTTGTGTTTATAAACATATGTAGATGTAACAGGAATACACAGTTATCTTGAACACTCAGTACAACCTTAACACATAGGAGTTATTCCCCTATTTTTCAGTTAAGGAAACTGAAATTCAGAAGTCTCCTGGTGCCCCTCAGCTTGTAAATGAAGAAGCCCAGATTGAAGCAAGCGCATGGCCCTGAAGAGAGTTGTTTTCATGTTGTACCCAGTTTTCTCAAGTGAGGGCTTTGTTGTCAAACATCCTGGGGCCTACTGTTTATAAACACTGCAGTTCAACTTCAATAACTCATACAAGTTATTTAACATTGTGAGTTTTGTTTCTCTATTTGTAAAAGGACGAGTAAGAATATCTACCTCAGGGGCGTGTTGTCAGGATTGAATGAGATACAGTAGATGAAATGTCACCCACCGTTCCTGGCAAATCACCCTCTTGTGCAAAATATTAGGGACACTTTCTCCAGCTCCCTTTGGACTTGGATCTTTTGTTCATGTTAAAAAAGAAAATTGACTTACTACCTCAGAGAAGGAAGAAAATACTTACTGAATGCCTTCTTATTATGTTATAATTATGTGTCAACTTTCAAAGTTGGTTGAGGTCATGGTTATGAAATCTTTTGTATGAGACAGTGATGGTTAACTGTTAAGTTCAGTTATGTGAATCACAGGTCTTTCAATGTTCCCGAGTTCAAACTGCTTTTTTGTTAAATTTAACTCTGGGGTTAAAGTTTAGGGGTAAAAATACCCCTAAACTTTGGCTTTCCTACTGCCTCAATCCGTCTAAGTTAAGAGTCTGTTTTCCTCTAGGGGCTTTGAAAGGGAAAGTTTTCCTCTTGTCAGACTCACCTTGAGGCCGGACACAATAGATTGTACTTGCCTTTACCATGCATCTTGTCTCAATACAGGCCTTCGGGGGACAGGCTGTTCCATTACCCAGTCTACAAGGGCAGGTAATTTAATAAGGTTATCATATTTTGCCTCTATGAAATGACTCAAGAACACTCTTTTAAAAAAGTCATGTCAAATGGAGTTGCATTTAAAAATCAGTTACTGAATAAAGCTAGTGGGACATGAATCCATGGGCATTTAGTATAACTCAAGTTTTGAGATGAAAACTGGACCTACACGCCTCCATTCTGCATCAGGTTCAGAAAAGTGAGGAATCTTGAGGCTATCTGCAAATTATTAAGTTCTCTGCAGTAGAATGACATCCATAGACAATCCTGGCAAAGCACCTTCAACTTTCATACATTTAGCTTTTTAAAAATATTTATTTACATAATTATGTCCTGACTCACCTAAACTGCCCTGCGTCTGCCAAATTCAGACTTTCCTGAATGAACGTAACTGATGAATTAACCTTTCAAGGGATCTTATGAAGTATTGTCTGGCGGCCAGCGGTCTAGTTTCAGCAGTCCTTCCGTCTTTGTACAGCAGTGTTTGTTGGTACAATTATTTGAATGCTTTACTGCATTTTTTCCTTATTTTATTTAATGAATGGAACAGAACATGAAAGGGCTAGTATTCGTGTCAGGAAGCTGCGACATATGCATGTACAGCTGAGCTCATAGTATAGCTCAGAGAATGGGGGAAATGAACAGGCATGCCAGAAACTACAAACCTTTACAAAATTAAGAACATATGAAATACTGGAAATATAATGTTGAAAATTGTTTCTGAAATGTAAAGTGTAGTTAGGAATATGATAATATTTTTGTGGTTTTCTCTCGTAATCACCTCCTACAAAAAGTAAGCCTTCTTCTGACCCTTAAACATTAAAAGTTCATTTGGGCGTTCAAGAAAGCTCTGTCTGCAAAGTAGGGTGCTGTCTGCAATTGTCCAGCTCCTGTTTGTCCTGGCTGCTGCCTGGTCTTCCGCAGGACACAGATGCTGCTCCGGGAGCTTTCTTGGACAGAGAAGATTGCTCTCATTTCCGAAGTCTGAGCAAGTTTCCTCATTACTGAAGAATGCATTTCAGGATATAAAATCTAATCTACACAGCTGGATGTGGCTTGGGACCCAGTTAACTTAGAAATTGATTCTCTTCCTCTGCACAGTCCAGACAATTGAAATAAGTTGAATGTTTTCTTCCAAGACAGTCACCCACATTTAAGGCATGGTGACCTAAATTTTTCCCTTGAGAAGTCACATCTCTGAAAATCTGTTCCCTTTAGTCCTTATTGCTTGCTCCGGGGGCATGTAGAGAAACTCAGCGTAGCATACGAGGGGTGCTTGTCGTTTTGTGGCTGCATTTGGGGGTTTCTCCCATCCTCTACTCCCTTCAGCCTGCCCTTCCCCAAAAGTGATACGAGATTTTATTTATCATCATCATCACGATTATTTTAAATCACAAGAATTTCAGCTGCTTTATTTAATGTTTTTTTTCCTGTTGTGGTTCTAAGCAAATTGTGAAATGAAATGAAGAAAGGTAATATCCATATTTCAGAGAGAAATCCAACCCATTAGAGGAAAAAAAGGAACATATTCAATATTTAAATTAATCAAAGGCAAGTATCCTTAGCTCAGAGAATGAAGAGGATATACAATGCTCTCTTTGATTTCCACATATGTATATTATCAATGCTACTTAGAATCTGTTGCATTTCTACACTGTGTTACCCCATAGTCAAATACATTTGTGTTAGTTTATGAAATACTCACAATGACCCATTGAGTTAGGTATGAGAAAGTGCTTTTAGATTTAATAACAATAACTTACATTGATAGAGTTTGGTATTTAAAAACACTTGTATAGGTATTTCTTCAATTAATATGAGAAGAATTCATAACGCCGAGAAAAATGAGGCTCTGAAAGACTAAACGAAGCTGGCAGAGCCAGGACTTGGAGTTAGATTTCTGATGCCAGGGCCAATACCCTTCCTGTCGTGGAGGAAGACCTTACGGGACATCCTTCTGGATTGGGCGGGGCCTCAACAGCTCTGTGGAGAGGCTCACAACCTTTCATTGTGGGTCCCTTGTACTGCCCTTCCCTATTTCTCGTCAGTGTTTAGTACAAACCATCATTTTCAGGGGCACCTGTGCTTCCTTTTAGGCAGAACCCGGAAGAGGTGGCTGAGGAGGCTGCATGCACCTGCAGCCATATGGGAGGGGCTGTGCAGGTGTTTTAAGGGAAAAGGAAGAAGGCATAGTGGCCAGGGCTGCTGTAAGAGAGAAGAAGGGACCCTGGGGACCCTGACTGAGCTGGGATGGGACATCAGAATAGCCAGAGAAGGGCCCCAGTGTGCATTTTGGCAAGGAGCCCAGAGCCTGAGTGTTATGTGGGGTAAGTCGTGGATGTGAGTTTTCATGGTGAGTACAGCACTGCGTTTAGTACACGGAACTCGAGGCCACGTGTTCCCATCCTTCTTGGTTCGTCTCAGTGCACGCTGTTTGCATACATTATATATGTGTGCGTAAGGAAGCCTGTGAGTCCTCCCATGCTGTCTTCTTTGCAGAGCCCAGTCTCTCCTCTAAGGGGCTGGCGCTGTCCTTGTCTCCTCAGGGTCCTGTGCCCCGAGACCTTGTCTTTCCAGGCACTTAGATCAGCAAGTCTCACACTTTTTGGCTCAAGACCTCTTTACTTGTTTAAGGTGACCGAGGATCCCAAAGAGCTTTTGTTCATGTGGGTTATATCTATAAATACTTCCATGTTAGGAAACTGAGAAAAAATGAATGGCTATTCATTCATTTAAAATTAACAGTAAGAACCCATTACATGTTAACGTAACACGTTTTTGAAAATTATCTATATTTTTCTCCAATAAATTAATGAAAATAGTGACACTACGTTTTTGAACATCTCTTAGCAAACAGCTACATTCTCATATCTGCTTCTACATTCAGTCTGTTGCAATATATAGTTTTGTTTGAAGTATATAAAGACAATCTGGCTTTACACAGATTGTATTTGGAAAGGAAGGAGTTTTTTAATAGACTCTTAAGATAACTGTGGATTTTCTTCTTTGATACTTTACCAACACTCAACAACTGGTAATTTCTGCAAGAGTAGTTGTAATGTGAAATCTGAAACCATATCACCTAAATTGTCTTACTCTGTTACATTCAAGTCCACTAGTCTTTTCTATACTATCTTTGCAACTTCCTGTGAATCTGTAAGCACTTCAAAATAAATGGTTTTAAAAAGTAGGCAAAGGGAGTTGGCCTGGTGGCATAGTGGTTAACTTGGCACGCTCCGCTTCTGCGGCCCGGGGTTCACAGATTCAGATCCCGGACTTGGACCCACACACTGCTTGTCAAGCCATGCTGTGGCAGCGTCCCATATAAAGTAGAGGAAGGTGGGCACGGATGGTAGCCCAGAGTCAATCTTCTTCAGCAAAAAGAGGAGGATTGGCAACGGATGTTAGCTCAGGGATGATCTTCCTCACCAAAAAAAAAAAAGAAAAGTAGGCAAAGAATTTGAATAGACTTTTCTCCATAGACGATATATGAATGATAACTAAGCATGTGAAAAGTGCTCAGCATTGTTAGTCATTAGGAAATATAAATCAAAATCATCATGAGACTCTACTTCACACCCACTAGTACAGCTGTAATAATTTGGACAATAACAAGTGTTGGAGAAAATATGGAGAAATTAGAACCCTCATTTATCACTGGGAGGAGTGTAAAATGGTGCAGTCACTTTGGCTGTTTCTCAAAATTTTAAACATGGAGTTACCATATGACCCAGCAATTCTACTACTGTGTATTCAGCCAGGAGTAATGAAAGCATATGTCCACACAAAAACTACTATGCAAATGTTCATAGCAGCATTGTTCACAATAGCCCCAAAGTGGAAACAACCCAAGTGTCCACCAACTAGTGAATGGATAAACAAAATGTGGTATATTCATATAATGGAGTTCTATTTGACAATAAAAAGGAATGGAGTACTGATATATGCTGTGACATGAACCCTGAAAAGATTATAATAAGTGAAAGAAACCAGCCACAAAAGAACCCATACTTTATAATTCTAATTCTACGAGATATCCAGAGAAGACAACTCAGTAGATACAGAAAGTAGATTAGTGGCTGCTAGGAATGAGGAGTCCCTGTAAATGGGAAAGGGTTTCATTTTGGGTGATAGAGATGTTCTAAATTTAGGTTCTGGTGATAATTGCAGCACTCTGCATATATACTTAAATGCATCGGATTGTACACTTTAAAAGGGTGAATTTTGTGAAATGTAAATTTTATCTCAGTATCCACCCTGGTCTACCTTGCATATTTTACCATGCCCAATTTTCTAAAATTGCACAGTGCTCCTTTGGAAAACATTGATTCAAAGAGTGATGCAGATCTTGCCAGTATTGACATATTTCATTACACAATAGAAAATATAGCTTTCATTTTAACACTGCCAATCTCATCTGAAAAGTCTTTAAATATTTGGAAGATGTTAGGTCATGGTGACAAATTCAAGTTTTCCCAAATCCTTATTTTCCCCATGAAAGCTCAAATTGTATTACTGGTGATAAATACTACCAATTGTTTTCCATGAAGTGACACTTCATTCATTTTTGAGAAAATGTCTATAAGATACCAAGGCTGAATAACCATAGTCTGTCTGTCTCCAGTTCATTCAAGGAAAAATAGTATGTCTTGAAAACTGCAGTTAGTTCAGCAGCTCACAATTCAAGCTATCACACAATCACCCTTCTCCTGCTGGCAATTGTTTTTCATAAGGGCCAGAGAGTAAATCTTTTAGGCTTTGTGGGCCACATGAGATCAAGCCAGAATGGCCCCAGGCCATAGCTTGCCAACCCCTACTTCTAGACATCATCACTCTTTGGTGTGCAGAAGTGCTGTATGTATGCCTCCTGCGTTGTCATATAGAATATTAAAAATATGTACAGTCAAGGGTCAAGATATATTAAAATTATTAACTTTCACGCTTCATCAAGTTCATTCTTGAGAGGAATGGATGTTTTCTTCTTCCTTTTCTTTTTTTTTCTTTTACCATGCAGGCCTGGTGGAGAAGCATGCAATGTGGTGGTGAAGCACCAAGACAGCTTGGTGCCACTGCTTTAATTCATGCTAAAGCACAGAAGTTTTACCCACCACTGCTTTTGCACCCTTGGTGCAAATGCTAACACAATAAAAAAATGCAAATCGTGTCATAGAATTATTCCGGGAACAGGTTTGACCTCACAGACCCTCTGAAAAAGTCTCAAGGACCTCCCAGGGTCTGCAGACCACACTTGGAAAACTTCTGATCTAGCTTTTTCCCATTCTCCTTCCCATCATGTTGTCTTGTGTGAAAGAGGATCACATAAAAATAACTCCAGCTTCCAGTTGGCGTTAGCTCAGAAAGGATCTAGTTGGGTGTTCTTGGGCCACATACTTAACCTTTCTGAATCGCAGTCTCCTTATCCATCAAATGGAGAAAATGATAGTACCCACTCCTAAGTTTCTTAAGATTAAATGAGATTTTAGGTAAAATACTTTGCAGAGTGCTATGAGTAGTAACTACTTGATTGTCAATTATATTCTTCTTTTCTTTTTATGCTATGAATTAATTTCCTGTGTGCTGTTAATTATGTGCATGGAAGAAATATCATACGCAAAGTGAACTCGCTTGTTGGTAGACGTTTAGGCACTGCGAGGGGAAGGCAGGGAAGTCTATTAGGGTGGAGCCTACCATACTGGACACCCAACAGAGCCTCTTATGAATGGCAGCCCCATGTCCTCTGAGACCTGGGGTTCTTCATCATTTTTTTAAGCTCTAGACCCCTTTGACATATACATAGAATTACAAAGGAAACCAATTGTATTAGAGTGCAGCTATCAAAATATTTAAAAGTGTGATGGAGCATGTGCTTCATGATTAATGCATTAAATAAACCTAGCAGTGAGTCCAACATAAATTTGAAGTGTGGAGTGAAAAAGGATATTTCAAGACATTGGCAACATGTATAATATGATATGAAAATAACTGTGATTTCTCTCAGTTATAGAGCCACAGGCACTGCTGACACTACTGCGATAAATTCCCTATATTCATAAATAAAGGCTGTGCTACATTGCAATTAGAGGGCAGGAAAAAAGATGTACGTTTCCTCTCCATTGAAATTGATAGACCTCCCTGAACTCTATTCACAGACCCTCGGGGGGCCGTGGACCCTAGGTTAATAACCTCTACTCTATGTTATCTCTTTTAACATATTTTTTGCCTATAGTTAGAAAGGATGTTAAAGGCAGAAAAAAAATGCTAGAGAATTATCAATTGTCTGATGAATATGAGGGCAGAGGCAACTAGCCAGGTCTGGTGTTTTCACCTGGATTTTGATTATCTGGATGCAGAGTCCCTTTGCTGAATAATTGCCTTTCTCCCATATAAATTTAAACACAGTTGACAGAGGTTTAGCAGACAGGAAAGCTACACTATGCTTAATTACAAATTACAAAGTTACAAATACAAGCCTTTTCTGACTCCTCTAACAATAACTTCTGACTCTGGGTAGTTTCCGCCCCAGTCATGGATTGAATTATACAAACTGTGCACGTGAGTGATTTTAAATCTGAACTGAAATGTAAACATACATAGGCACACACCCTCTCCACAGTGGGAATCATAAGATAGACAAATTGTTTAACTTCCTACACCCTGTCTGGCCCTAATTGATTCTTCTTACCCAACTGTGCATTTTAACATGTTCCAAGTTGGAGAAAGCTACCAGCACTAATTCAATGCTGCGACTGTTTATGAGCCTTTTAATGGGCAAAGGGGGATTGATCTAACTTCTCAAGATGGCTGGGGAACATGTTAAGTGGCACCTGATTGGTGTGCTGGGATGAGGTAAGAGCAGTCATCCATAACCATTGTGGGTAAGAAGGGCTTATTTTCCTTCCATGAGAAGCAGATCCTGCCGGAGAGGGGAGTTTTCCTGTAGTCACTTTAGCCTTTCTTCATTAATGAGGATGCCTCTTAAGAGGATTATTTCACTAAGAGGGAGGGCTAAATACAAGATTTTAGATGAAATGCACACAATCCAGTTTGAACTTTCTAGTGGGGACAGAAAAATTTGTCCTCCCCATCCTCACTTTAAGATTAAAGATGAAAGTGTTTAGGGAAACTATTAATATACACAGGTTAGAGAAATCGTTAAGATAGAATAGAACTGACATCTCACCTGCTCAAGTGAGAACAGCGAATAACTCCAGAGATCCATGAAGCAGTTTCACACTCATTCAGAACAAAATTTTGGGCCAACAAAGACCTACATAATCTGTTTCCCTCCTGTGTGTAGCCTCATTTGCACCTACAATACCCTTGTTCGGTCAGCTGACCCACTGCGGCCACACTGTCCACCTCGGTGATCCTGGAACAGGCCTTCTTGGTCCCACTTAAGGGCTGTGCATTTACTTTCTGCTTGCTGGTCCCTCTGCAGAGAACGCCCTTCCCTCAGATATTTGCATGGCTCAATCCGTGACCTCGTTCAGGTTTCTGTACACAGGTCATCTCCTCACATAGGACTCCCCTCATGTGTGGAATAATAGCGTCATCACCCATCCTGGCCCTTGCCGTTCCCCCACCCTTCTTGATATTTCTCCTTAGTACTTACCAGTGTTAGACACATTGCAGTTATGTGTTTATTTGTTTGTGATCACCATCATCCCTTAGAAGATTAACTTCATGAAGGCGAAAGCTTTGCCTGTTTTAGTCACTGGTGTATCTTCAGTGCCTGGAAGAGCACCGAGGCATACAGTGAGTGCTCAATAAATGTATGTGGAACAAACAGGTGACTCGAACAGACAGTTGGCATCTTTATATGGTAGTGCCAGAGCAACTTAAATCTTACCCTTGAATTCCTAAGTTCTTTTTTTTTTTTTTTGTGAGGAAGATCAGCCCTGAGCTAACATCCATGCCAATCCTCCTCTTTTTGCTGAGGAAGACTGGCCCTGGGCTAACATATATTGGCAATCCTCCTCCTTTTTTTCCCCAAAGCCCCAGTAGATAGTTGTATGTCATAGCTGCACATCCCTCTAGTTGCTGTATGTGACACGTGGCCTCAGCATGGGCGGAGAAGCCGTGCGTCGGTGCGCGCCCGGGATCCGAACCTGGGCCGCCAGTAGCAGAGTGCGCACACTTAACCCCTAAGCCACGGGGCCGGCCCCCTAAGTTCTTCTAATAATCAGTAGTGTGATTGAGCAAGTTACTTAACTTCCCTCAACATCAATTTCCTTGTCTATAAAATGGAGGAAATAGTATTTATGCCTTGAGATTGACAAGACAAGACAATGCAAGTAAAAGAGCATTGCAAACTATTGAGTACTATGCAAACTGTATTTTAGTAGACAAGAACTTTGGTTCTTTTGGCCCAAGACGTTCTGGTCCTGTTTGTCTTCCTTGTGATCCCACTGAGCAGTGTTGGTTGCCCAGTGCTGTGATTGTCTGTGAGGACCAGACAAGGATGGACGTGGAGCTAATCTTTACCTTCACCAACCTTGCCAAGCAGCAATTCTGCCTTACGTTGGTAGAGGACATTACCTGTATAAAGTTTATTGTTGGCATGATCTAATTTGGTTTTCACAATTACTCTGTAAAAAAGGAAGAAGAGCCATTATTATCACTATATAAGAAAGGGAAAACAGAGAAGTTAAGTGATTTGCTGATCACATAGCTGATAAGAGGCAGGGTGAGGACAAGAATTTGGCTTTTGTAAGTCAATCCCAATATTTTATTTACTATATCTTATTACCTTGAATCAGAAAAAGGTCTTGTGTCGGGTCATTAGTGTATCATACTCACAAAACTCAATGCCGCATCCAAATCTGGTCCAGTCACAATGTCCTCCTCTTCTGGTCTTCACAAAAATCACAGGAAGGTTGGGGAAATGCTTGCAGTTCTCACATCATCTCCTTGGAGATGCTGCTGTCAGAGCACAAACGCCCACAGTGATCTCCAGACTGGAGAGAAATGCCGAGCATTCCGCGCACACACACAAAGCAGAGAACCTCAGGTGATGAGCTTGCTTGGAATGTCTTAAGAGATGACTTTGCTATTTTCCAAGGTGAGTGGAAAGGTGTGTGAAGATATAATATGCCGCAATGGAAACCATCATCCATCATCTTTGTGGAACTGCATAAACCATGTTTACGACAGGAGGGATATTTCTTACAGGTGGCATCATGCCTGTAAAATAGCAGTATAATTTGTTACAGAAATAAGTATAAGCACTTGTGGAATACCTGGAGTCAGTGCCTTCTCTTGGAAGACATGATCTCACATGGGACTGTTTACAAACTTTTTTTCAATTTCCTACTGCCAACTTATAAAATTTAGTTAATCTTCCTGATTCCCACTGATCCTAGTATTCATGACTTAGTGCTGTATGTTTATGCCCTTTTCCTTCTCAATACAGTAAGTGCTTGGTGAGCACCACCGCAGGGCATCCTGACAGGGCATCCTGTTTCTCTGATGAACCTGCCTTGGGAGTTGGGGAGGCGGGCAGATTTCCTCACTCTGTCTGAGGGATAGCCCTGACTGCTACAGAACTCTTCTTGACTGATTGGGGAGCTGGAAGTTGAAGCATCTGGTGCTTATGTACAAAACAAACATAAATAAGAAATCATGTACAGATGTGGCTCTAACAAATCCCTAGCAACAAGAAAAGAAGTAGCATCAACAAATGAAAGGAGAAAAATCAATACTAAAAGGGAAAAAGAAAAGAAACAGAGAATCCTCCAAAGACTATACTTCAAAAGTTTAATTTCAGGCTCCAGTACATGACCAAAAAACAGCATATTTGTTGGTATCTAAGATTCCTGAAAAAGAGTCAAAAAGAGTTATGAAGACCAAATTATGAATTCCCTACTTTGCCGTCTCCCTCTAAGAATTAGGAGAGAGACTTACCCAGAACAATTGATGCATATAGAAGAAAACAAGTGTTAGAAATCACTAACACTAATATTTATTATAATATGAAGATGTTATTTATTCTATTGTACATTCTACTAGGTCCAAGTTAAGAAATGTGAGATGAATCATTTTTGCTATTTTTAATCCTAACAATAATGTACAGATTAGCACAATTTTGGAGTCTTATTCCAAGAACATTGTCGATATATTTTGACAGGAAGAATATACCTTGTATTCTAATGTAATGGGTATACATTTGACTAGTAAAATAGAAGCAAAATGTTTAAAAGAATAATGAGGAGTTTGAGATTTCTTCCTCTGAAGGTGTCTTCTCCACTAGTTTTTGTTCTTTTTATCCTGTGCTTGACTGTGACAACGCACCAGGACAGCTTCGTCGTCATGGATCCACAACCTCACGCGGGGTTTGCTCTCAGGTTCCGAGAGACAGTTTAGGATGATAAATGGCCCAACTCTTCAAGACGTATTACCTGTGACCCATTAAGAAGGGTATCATCTTGTGCTTTTCTGGCATTGGGGGAACACATTTATATATTATACCTTTTTCCGCCCAGGGATTTGTTGTGAAGGAAAATGAGACTGTTTTCTTGGGCCTTATATTACAATTAGAAAAGTATGCCTGTGGATCTCAAGGGATAGAATTAGGATCAACGAGTGGACACCACGTGAGTAGCTTGAGGAAAAACTTCATACATGCAGAGCTATCCCAAGTAACAATGGTGTGTGTGGGATGTTCCCTGTCACTAGAAGTTTCAAAATAGAGGGGAAGGACTGTGGAGAGTCCTGCTGTGTCACCCGGCATTTCACCAGGGCCTGGCACATGGTAACTTCTCCACAGGCAGTTATTGCCAGTGGCTGGAGGACCATTCAGCAGGTTAGGAGAAGATGTGAGGCACCTGAGCTAGGTCAGTGCTGTGGCTCGTGTACTCCTGAGATTCTGTAATTTACTGTGTTTTTGTCCAATGTGAATGGCGTGGTGGCAGAGTTAGAAACTTACCTCTTAGACTTGCTCTATTTCATGACTATTTGAGAGATTTTTTAAAGATTATTTTTTCCTTCTAATGTCTGTGAACAAGCAAGTATTTATGAGAGGAAGTAAAAAGTACTTCATACTAGCCAGCTAAAAGAATTTTTTCCAAACACTTTTGAGTTTATTTCCTTACTGCCAAGTCAGTTGACTAGTAGACCTCAGAAACCATTTTAATATTAGTGTTTCCAGGCTGCGGTGAGAAGGTCTTAGGAGAACAGTCTCAAGTTTGGGGGTTTATCTTTTGCAGCTGGTTAAGTTTTGTGTGGCCACATCTCAGTCCATTGAGACGATGAAACCCTTGACTATAAATCTTGGACTCTTAGACCAAGATTTCTATTTCCAGTAAGTTCACTAAAACCTTGGAAAGAACAACCTGATCAGCAGTAGCTCTAAAGGAGACTATAAATGAATTTGCCCTTAAGTGTTGTGATGCTTAATGGCAATGTGGTCTGCTATTTTCTTTAATTAACTTGTAATTCCTGTGGTGCCCTAGGAGCGATGGTCATGGAGCTGTTGCTTGCAGCATTCCAAAGCATGACAAAGAAGAGGTCAAAGTTCAGTGCCCACACTGAGCCAGGCAGCTTGGCTTTGTCTGGCCTCCCATGTTGTATCCCTGCCAGTCATGTGTAAGAGCTCTTCATCACCTGGAAGGCTGAGCAAGGAATAGGGTGTATGAAATTCAATACTAGATCTAGAAGAAATAGTAAGGCAGAGAGGAAGAGGAAGAAAGAGGGAAGAGGGGAAGACGGGGAGAGGTAGGAGGAGGGGGCTTTCAGTGTGTTACCAATGACATACAGAGGAATCCATATGCAATAGAATATAAGAAGAGGTTTCAAGAAGGTTCTTCCGGGTGTGAATAGACAGAAATCTAGGAAACAGGACCTAATGAGAAAATGTAGAGCCCCTCTAGGAAACATCAGTATTATGCACCTACTTTGGGGGCCCAGAGAGCATTTGGGGACGTGAGAGCAAATCTCCCCCAAAGTCCACTGGTGGGAGAGCAGTCAGTGTGGTGCCACTGACTACACAGCATGCCACACCTTTGTAAAGGGTATTGGAGTTTGAAATGTGATGCTTTGTTCCATATTTTCTTTTCTAAATATGCTTTTTCTTAAGCTGTTAAAAGGAGTGTGCCTTTGTCAGTTAAAAATGACTGAGGTGACCCAAGCACATGGTTAAGTGGCAGTAAAGGGCTATTCTATTTGCAGAAACTCAAGTGCTAACTTTATTAGGAGAAAAAAAAATTACCAATGAATTTAGCATGAATGCAAAGTACTGATGACTAAAAAAAAACCACCAGGAATCATTCCAAGTAATGATTTTTGGGTCAAGTTACGGTGACCTACTTTGTGGATTCTCAGCAATGATCTTTGTAGAGCTCCCCCACATGCCCTGGTCCTATGCCACTGACGGAGGAATTGGAGAGGTGTGTGGAAGTGAGTACATGTTTGTTGCCTATACGAGTCTTTTTGATTTTTTTCCAAAACCATAGTGAAATTTTTCTTTTAACATTTCCTTTTTAGTTCCCGTACCTTCCTTACATCTCTTAGTGTGGATAGCAGCTAAGCAACTCTCTAGGCCCATGTGTGAGTAATTTAGCATATAGTGACCCAGAAGGGGTGATTCCCTTGGTCTAGACCACAGCTGGCAAACTGTGGCCCACAGTCTTGCTTACCACATGTTTTTGTAAGTATAGTTTTATAGGAACAAAGCCTTGCTTAATTTTTTTTTTTTTTTACCTATTACCCGTGGGTGCTTTCCAGCTACAACAGCAGAGTTGAATAGTTGCACTAGAGACAGAATCCTGCAAAGCCTAAAATTTTTACCATCTGCCCCTTTTCCGAAAACGTTTGTCAACACCTGGTCTAGACTCGAGACTCGAGGTTGGCATCTCTTCTCATCTGGATTAATTACAAAAATTCCCAAATTGCTCTTTCATCTTTCTGACCTATAATATATTTGTTAGGAATCCTCCTAAAACTTAAATATCATTATGCCACACCCTTTTCCATTATTTATATAATAAAATTCTAGCCCCTCACATGGTGGCCTTTCCAAAGCCATTTCTCATTGTTTCCTCTCAGGTCAACTCTCAAACGGGCCATGTTCCCTTTCCTGAATCTGTGTTATCACAAATACTGATTCATTTGTTTAGAATGATCCTTTCTTCCTTTTCTTGGGTCACTTCTTTTGTGAAACCCAGCCCAGGTACAACTTCACCAGGGAAAATTTCCCATCGCCCCTATGCCTATTTCTGTGATAGCTTTCATCAATTATGATGCTATGTTAGCATTTGTCTGCTTACTTGTTTTTTCCACCAGTAGATGATAAGCTCTTGAAGGCTGGATTCCTGCTGTATTTGGCTACCAGAGTTACTGCCATAGGCTGAAGAAATATGTATGAAATGAATCGGTTAGTGACTGTTCTTCCCAATATGCCACGTGTATACCTGGGAGACCTCTGCCAACTAGTTAAATCATACATTTAGATTTCCATACAATGGTTTAGTCTTCAGATATTTGAGCAGCTCTCCTTTAATCCTCCAAATATATGTTGTTCTAAAACTATCACCCAAATTCAGCAAGCCTAAGCAGGTGTGGTCAGACACAGCATTATCTATAGCAATGCTTCTGTCCTTCACATATATGACAGATTTTTCTAACACATATAGACATTCCACTATGACCTAAATAACTGTGCTCAACATTCTATAGACTGAAGTATTTTTCTGAAGTCGTTATTCATTCTTTAACAAATATCAATTGAGTACTTGTTTTGTGCCAGGCTCTGTTCTGAATGCCAAGAATACCTGTGTTCTACATGCACGCACACACACACGTGCATTTAAAATAGCGTCAGTACTATGTCTTAAACAGAGGTCCTCCTTCTGGGATGTGTATCAGCTTCATAAAAATACCCTGTAATAGTTTTGTCGCATCAGAATCTTGATGGTAGAACTTATTTATTTTGGAAAAAAGATTCCCAGGTGAGTTTGATGATTAAAAACAAAAACAGAACAGTTTAAAGCATTAGAAATATAAAAGAATGGAATTGGTCCCTGGCAACTTAGTTCTACAAATAAGTGAAATGTCTTAGATTAACTGATTAACAAATTTTTAAAAGCTGACAACCACCCAAGTGTGAGTAGTTGGAAAATCCATATAACCGGGAGCCAGCCCCTCAGGCCGATGAATGTAAGCAGATCATGTGACTGTTCTAACCCTCAATGTCTTAGCATCACCTGATATCTTAGGGTGAATATAAGTCTCATGTATCAGATGAGAGGGTTGAAGGAGATAGTGCCTAAGACAGGGCTGGGTTTTAAGCATGTCAGCATTTTTGCAGGAAGTTTTGGCAATGCGTCCACGTGAATGCCTGTGACCAAAAGTGGCATGAACCCGTGGAGGGGTTTGGTGGGAGGAATGTTTTCTATTTATAAGGCCAGGAGTTGGAGACAGTGCCTAGAGCTGGAAGAACTCTGACAAGCAAACATTAAATTGCTGAGCTATCCAATACTCCATTAGAAGTCTTTCTTAAATTCTGGGATCAGCAGGGTTTCCCCCTTAGGGCTGAGAGGGCTACTGCCTTCCTAAACCCTACAGTTAATAATAGCACAGAGGCAAATTGCTTTAGTTCTTCGGTCCTCAAACCAAGTTTTTTTCGCCCTTAAGCTACTATGGATATTGCTGGAAAGAGGGGGAGCTGCGGTCGGAGCCGCTGAGTGATGCAGTGACAGCTTCCCTGAGTCCTGCTAATACAAATATCATTTCATCAGAGTGATCCTCAGCGACCTCTTGCAGGGATTAATAATGGGGAATAATTCACTGGAGGAAAACATTGCTGGCCTGAGAGGGAGACTCAGCAGTGGGCTCCTTACAGGTGCTCTGGATGCCCTCACTAGATGCTGGAGAAGGACAATGAAGGGGAAAAGAGTGGATAGGGTTCCAGAAAAACACACTACCGCTGAGGGGCCCTGGCTGAGGGAACAAAGCAGACTTCATGAATAGGAAAGGGGAAGTTACTAGATGCCTTAATTCTTATGGTTCCACCCCATTTCCATGGCTCTTGAATGTTCCCTGTATCAGCGAGAGGCTGTCTCCTTAAACTATCCCCTTATGATGCAATTTTAAATGGCATTTTCTTTCTATAGGATGCAGATAGGTTGAGCTGGGTCTAACTAAGACAATAATTTGTCCTTTGTTGAGACCATTATATAAAAAGGAGTTCTTACAAATTGTTAATGCAGATTGCTCCTCTCATCTTAAGGTATATTGTATTTTTGGGGATAGACTTTCCTAATGTACTCAATCCCCTCTCCCAGCTGGGGGAAATTTTTGAACATTTTCAGGTGACAGTTACAAAGAAACTTCTATCCTCATTCGAAACCATTCTGGGCAGGCAGCTCCCTCTCTTGGGCCACATTAGTAGTGGTCTGTCTAGCCAGCCCCTCCTTGTCAGACCCTTTGAGTTCACACTTTCGTTTACGCTCATGGTTCCTAATGAGACCAGCCTTCCCATTCTCTTTGGTGAAGGGAATAAGTAGTGGTGCCAGTGGGGGAGGGCCAGGGTCAGTAGGTGCCAGGTAAGTGAATTCCAAACTTCTGCATTATATTTAGAAAGGGACAAGAATGTGGCATTTTGGTTTGCCAAAAGAAAATTGCTCTTCCCCTAACATGGTGTGAAGTCTTGGATAATTGCACACAGCGTTCGTTAATGGCTAATTTAATGGCTAATGTTTATGAAGCCCTTACTTGTGCCAGGTAATTTATAGGAATTTTCTCCCTCCGTTTATTTTCAAACAGTCGTGTGGACTAGCTATTATTTCCTCTTCTTTAAAGATGAGTCTGAGGTAGGAGAGGTTGGAGAACGTGCCTGAGACCACACAGCATTGAGGGGCCATCCGTGGGCACACCCATCTGGTCCACAGACTCACTCTGGAGGTTCCCGAAGCCTGGCTCCATGGGGCCCTGCGCACTTCTTTCAAGCTGTGTCTCCATCCATCCCCCCTTCCTGTCTGCTGCTGTGTTATGTTCTTTTACCTCATGAGCATTTCTCTAATCAGCCTTCTCCAGCCCCTACTATGTTCTTTATATTTTTACAGTCATCCTTAAAAAGAACTCTCATAGTTTATTAGAAAAAAGATAACATTCTAAAACACGTGAATAATATTTTACAATTTCCTGAGCATTAAAAGACAGATTAGTATTTTGAGCAATGCCATGACGATGATTTTATCCCACCCTTTCTTATAGATGAGAGAAATGAGATTTAGGGACATCAAAAGACTTGTCTCAAATGCTCCAGTCGTCAGTAGAAGAGGCCAAATTCAAATCTCTCTCTTTGGACTCTGAAAGGCTTTCAACTCACTAGCACAATTTTAAATTCAAATTCCTGTGGGGCCAACAGTAATGAGAATGAGCTCACGGGGCCCAGTGGGAAGTGGAAAACTTGGGGACTTGCACCTTCTACATCAACAGGAGAGGGACTGCTTCTCAGCCCCAGTCTGCTGTTACCACATGGGAATGGGGACACAGGGTTGCTGGATTTTTCTAATATTTGAAGGGAGGCCAGACATCTGAATGTTTAAGTAAAATGTCCTGACTTGAATGTCGATCACTACTCCACGTATCTGAAGAAGACCCCGGAGAGGCTGAGGAAGGACACGTGCAAGCTGAATGCTGTCCCAAGGCCGCCAGCTCGTAGGTTCTACACCAGACTCTGTGACTGCCCCTCTTTCCACCCTCCTTCTAAATTACCTGGTTACTGCTCTGACGTTATTCTCACTTCCCTTTCTTTTCTAGTCAGCATTCCTTCCTTTTGCTGACCATTTTCCCTGTAAACATCCTCCCTTGACTTTTCTCAGGGGCTTCCTCATGCCTGTCTGTGCCTCCCCCAGTAGGCAAGATGCTCTGTGATAGATCGCAAATGGCTGTTTGCAAAACAGAAGGAAATAATAGGACAGAAGAGGCTCTGTCCACAAAGCAAGGAACCCTCTACTCAGGCAGTCGACAAGAGGAAACAGAATTGGAAATGATTTTATTTCAATTAGATTTTAATTAGCTTCTGTCTTGGAACCATTGGATCGGTTGCCGAATAATTGAAAAAGCAACCATATTTGCATCTGTTACTGCTAAGAATAGCAATTTTGCAGCATCTGATCCATATTTTATTCAGAGGATGAGAGGGAGGAGGGGGGAGGATTTCAGATTAAATAATCAGTGTCAACAAAAGCAGTGTGGTGGGTCAGCCTGGAGACTACATGAGCAGTCCTCTACAGCCTTGCTCTAATTTCACGTGGAATTAATACAGGATGGGTGGCAAGAAGCATTTAATTAGCAGCCTGCACAAACTTAATATAGAGCTCTATCAACTCCAATTCAAGCATGCTGGAAAATTAGGAAAAGCAGCCACTGCAGCCAAGTGCATAGCATATGGGAGGGTCAAGTGAGGCATCTCATGGAGGGATCAGGAGTGTGTCAAGGGGTCCTGGTGTTCGGCATTGAGAGCTTGCAGGGTCCAGCCTCAGTGTTTCTATGAGTTGCATTCCTCTCCTATGATCTTCTGCTGAGATAAACTGTCAAGCGGACAGTGAGCGGGGCTCAGACCTGTGCCCCACTGGATTTCCCAAGGCCATGCCAAGATTCTGATCATAACGTGGTAAGATCTCTTTTTTCTGACAAGACAAACAGGTTTTCCAAGGCTATGAAGTTGATGAAAATGCTTTCCCCATGGGGTAATACAAGTGGATGTCTCCGTGACTTTTCTCTTGAGGGAGATATGGTGTTTGGGAGGCTAAGCGGCTCAGGCCCCTTGTTTCCTCTGGAGACCAGTTTTCCTGCTCACGGAACAGTGTATTGCAGAAAAATCTCTCAGCATTTTCCTCTGTTGGTATGTGGTTGGTAATGTCTTTGAATAAATTCTTAGGGATCCCCTTCCTGCCACAAATTAAGAAGCATATACTTGACTATACTTCTTTCCCCTTATTAGAGGATGCTGAAAAGATGATGGCTCAATCCTGCTGCCGGGTCACCTCTTCAGATGCTCTTCACAGGCATGCAGCTTCCTGGGGCCCGCCACAGGGAGGTCACGCAATTCACGATTCTAATCTCTGAATTCCCTCTCTCTTGCTCTGTGTGTTTCTATGATATCTGAATCTTTTGCAGTGGAAAGGCATTAATGTAGTACTTGCATAATACAAAAATAAATTTTAAAAAGTCTGCTGTCTGAAAATAAATTTAATATGGCAGATCGTGATTGTATTATATCCAAACAGAAATAAAATTATGCTAATAATACTTTCAAGAGTGTTATATAATAGAGTTATTAATCCATCATCACAACTGTTAGCTCTGCCTCCAGCATTGCCATTAGACAGGTGGTTCTTCTCTAATACTATAAATTACCTATAAGCAGCATCTGGCCATTTATTCAGGACAAATGTCCACACAACATATATTCTATTAGAGCTTTTCCTTAACTACCCTATGTAATTTAGTAGTCCCCACTACCCCCTGTCCCCTTTACTCTACTCTATTAGTTTTATTTTCTTTATAGAATTTATTACTATTTAAAATAATTATGCATTTTGTTTGCTTATTAACTGCCTTGCTTTTCTTGAATGTTAATACCCTAAGACCAGGGACTGTATCCCCAGTGCTGGGCACATAGTAGGCTTTGAATAAATATTTGTTAAATCATTCAGTAAGTATTTCTACAGACCTCCCATTTAGCCAAAATATTCTAGGCGTGAAAATACAGGAGTGAACATGATAGACAAGATTCCTCCTCTCATCAACTATACAAGTTGTAGGGCAAGGTGGACAACGTGCAATCAGGTCAATAAAGAAATGAGAAATAAACCAGAGACATATCAAGGAACAACGTAAATCTTAAACAGAGAATAAAATAGGGTGATGTGACAGTAGCCTCGCACTGAACTTGAATTGCTCCAGCTTCAAATGCCAGGTGGAGGAGATTGAACCTTCCCGGAAGACCAGAGTGGTAGGGGAGAGCAGAAGACGTGTGTTGGCGTGAAGACACTAATAACCTCGGATGCTTCAAACCCAGACCTTCGTCTACTGGAATGGACTCTCCCTGGAATGCACTTTCCGTCCAGTCTGCCCAGTGGATACCTATTTGTCCTCAAACCTTAGCTCAGGTATCGACTCCCATGTGAGGTCTTTCTTGTTCCCTCTCCCTATGGAGAACTGACCACTGTCCCTTTGTGATATACACCCCTGTCCCCTTGACACATTTATATTAGTATTTGTAACCTAATCTTTTTCTTTCTCTCATTTGTTCAAGTATCTTTCTCGATCTCCTGTCGCACAAGTCCCTTGCAGACAGGTGCTATGATTTTTCCCCCTTATACCCAGAGTTTTTAGCATAGCCCACCACTTAGGTTCTAGATGAACGACTAGGTTGTTACATATAATAATGGATAAATATATTAATGAAGGAAATAGAAGGCCACTGAAAGACTCTTCTATTCTTAAGATTTTATGATTCCTGTTTTAAAAACTTCCACTTCTCTTCTCCATCTTACAAATTCTCCTTCCATAACTATTCAGTTTATTTCCTTGTGGCTCTTTTTGTGGTAGTATGTATATAACTGGTCCACAGTTGTCATGAAATGAATTCTAAAATTACCTTGAATCCACTTCTGCCTTCTACTGTTTCAATGTTCCCTACCTCCCAATACACATGCACGTGCAGCACTCTATTCTTTACTATGGTCTAGATTTTCTTTACTCATTGATTTTCCTGCTAGGGCTTGAATAAATTTCAAGTCTTATTCAGTCATGTCATGCACTTTTCTGCTTCCAGCTCTCAGTAGTTGAATCTATCTGTCCTTTGAGGTCTGTATTAATATAGAACAAATATTAGCAGATAATGTATTGGTGGGCAAAAGATGAAAAGAAGACTCATGCTAGTATAATATTCGTAAAACTCTTGATTTGAGCTGTCATAATCCAATGAGGCTAAATTTATCCTCAAACAGATGAAATAACACCAGAGGTTCCCCTAAAAGTTATAATATCTTAATTACTGCCATTAAAATATCATATGTACACATCATACACATCTTGAACTTCAGAGTCTTGATACAGATATGTTATTTCTCAGAGAATCCTAAGGGAACAGAAGCCACAGTGCTACTAAAGCCTGCTCATACTGTGCGTATAATTCTTGGCAAAACACTCAATCTAGCCTAATAGATAATGCTGAGCAGGCAGAGTATTAGTTCTTCTAACACTGATGAGATTCTATAGAGTATTTTCTTTTGTGTATTTTTCATTATTTGGGAGAGGCCAGCCAAATATTTATCTGTGGATTAGACACCATGGATATAGGTATTAAGGCTTTTAGATATGTCTGCCTAAGTTCCTTATTTAAAAATGTAGGCCATTAGTGTTCTCACTGCTTAATTTTGCATTTTGAAATACACCCCTTACCACGCACCCTGGTTCAGGGGCTAGCATGTAGACTCATCTGTGGGCATGTTAGGCCACAACTGTAGAGAATGGGTTCCTTCAACCTTCCACTTCCCAAACAAAGAGGGTAGAGAATATCGGACAGAAGGATGGACATTTGCATGTAGACAGTGCATGTCAAAACCCACCTGGTTTTTGATAGGCAAAGAAGAAAAGGATAATGTTTTGGATTTTTTTAGGATGGGTATTTTAGTCTATAAGTGGTGTCCCCATTAAAGAGAGTGAGCACAGAGAAGGAAGAGGTGTAAGGGGAACAATGATTCCCTTAAACATTAACATATTGCATTTGACTTGTAGGTGGCCATCAAAGGCAAGATGACCAAGGATGGTTTCTGTGTGTCTGGGTCTCTTCTAGGGCTTGGGAATTGACAGATGAGTAAAACTCAAGAGTCTCTCATAGCAAGATAGAGGTTATCATCTCTCAGGGACAGAGATATATAAATATCCGGCTATAATGTAAACAAATGCAAATAGAAAGTGCTGCTTGCAATCTAGAAAAAGCAAACTCAGAATAGGAACCTGTGACCAAGAGAGAAACAGACTCTGGTTTCAGATCACTGGTCTCCGTCCATTAACTATTCAGTAGGCATTATTAAGTACTTCTTGTGTACATGGTACTCGATTCCTTAGTTAGTTAATTATAACATTGCTGAAACAGAGAATGGCAACATTTTACTCTATAACTCAACTGTATTCTTTAAGAATATTTCTACTTCCTTTTGTTCTAACCCACACTTAACTAGTAATCTGCTCATCTGCAATTTGTTTTCCTGAGTGGATTTGCCCAGGAGAAGGGCATGGCCAGTGCACATGAACTCTCCATTTTTCATGCCCGGGAGATTCCTCACTGGTAATGAATATGTTGTCCTGCTGGTTTATAAATCAGTCTTCTGTCAGTTAGGTGGGCATGAATCAATCCTTCACAGCCTGCTCACCTTTGGTTAAGCTGATGAAATTGATTTTATGATCCTACATAGTGGAGGCCCTGGCTCTTGGTTACCCTCTTTCCAAGGGCTGCCTACCAGGGGACTCTGCCTGAAATGGCTAATTGACCTCTTCTTGTATTATAAACGTCACTGCAGCACATTTTCTACTCCAAATTTGTCTTTTTAATGTTAATGTGATTGCAGTGGTACAGTTTCAAGCTAATATGGTGTTATGAGTTGAATCATGTCCCCTCAAAAATATGTTGAAGTCCTAATCACTGTTACCTGTGAATGTGACCTAATTTGGAAACAGGGTCTTTGTAGATGTAATCAAGTTAAGATGTAATCAAGTGTGTCCTAATCCAAAATAGTTGATGACCTTATAAGAAGAGAAATATTTTGCACACAGACACACAGAAAGGGAACACCATGTGAAGACACAGACACAGGCAGAAGATGGAGGAAGAAATGAGAGGTTTGCTGTCACAAGCTAAAGAATGGTTGGGCTAACAGAAGCTGGAAGAGGCAAGGAAGGACCCTTCCCAGGATGCTTCAGAGGGAGCAGGGCCCTGCCAAAACCTCGATTTCAGGCTTCTAGTCTCCAGAACTGTGAGACGATCAATTTCTGTTCTTTTAAGCCCCGTAGTTTATGGTACTTGGTTATAGCAGCATCAGGAAGCTAATACAAAAGGTTATGGTTAGCTTTCAAATTGGAGACTTAGAGTTCACTTAGAGTTCAAGATGGATTTAGGGTTTCAAGTTGGACTTGGGGTTTTTTCCCATGAATGTCTTCTCAGGAAGGAAAAGGTCAGTGTTGAATCCCAAAGACCCTAAAGGCATTTGGATCTCCTATGACTTTCAATATGCTTTTCTCTTCCCTCACCCATTTGTGAAGAAGGCCTATTCCTTAATGAGTGGAAAATAATCCAATATCAGATAACTTCTCAGAAAAGGGAGCTATGAGCTGGTAATTAATGACCTAAAAATTTAAAATAACAATTCATTGAATTTCATAAGCTTTACTCAAAAAATTATCTGGAAGCTGGGCACTAATAGGTCAAGAGTTACCAACTCTTTTTTGTTCTAAATTGTTGACTGTGCCAGGATAAGTAGGCATTTTTCCTTTACATACTTCATTTCTTTTTCTGATTAGAGTCTTTTCCTCCAAACTATAGCTCATCCTAAATACACTTATAGGCTTGCCTTTAAATATTTGAAAAGTCCTATTCACTGCAATTGTTAAAACCATACATGAGAGGAATAGGTATGAATCACTGATTCTCAGATTTTTGTTTGTTTTTTTTAAAAAAAGCCTTGCCTCCTTTGAGAATCTAATTAATGCTGATTAATGTGTGTGTATATATATATATGTATTATGTGTGTGTATATATATGTATGTATGTGTATATATATGTATGTATGTATATATATATATATATGTGGTTTTGTGTGTGTGTGTAGGTGAGTGTAAGTTGCATACCATTTCAAGAGGCTAATAAATATTGTCTGAAGCCTGTCCAAGGTCTATATGGGCAGAATAATTGCCCATAAATAGAGGGTATCTATCCTTTGGTTTAGATAAAAAGTCGGTGAGAAATCTCATACATTGAACTTGAACGTGGGCTGAGTCTCTTCCAGTTCTCTTGAAGTTTGGGCTTCCAGCTTTAAAGAATGTTGGTTTGATCTTCCCTTCCTTTATTTTGGACTGTTCATT
The DNA here is from genome assembly GCF_057802395.1 of Ceratotherium simum simum. Taxonomy (NCBI): domain Eukaryota; kingdom Metazoa; phylum Chordata; class Mammalia; order Perissodactyla; family Rhinocerotidae; genus Ceratotherium; species Ceratotherium simum. Next base: position 83,790,863 of record NC_141906.1, on the reverse strand, counting down.
CTGGAACTTTAAGTAGCATGATCATTTTTTTTTTCGTCACAGCGAAAAAAGAGATTGAGAATGAACATGCAATTAGACGCTTAATTGTCTTTTGATAAGGCTGAGGGTTGTAGAGTTAAGGCATGTGACTAGGGATTCTTTAGCTACTTAAAGCCTGGCAGAAGAAGGCTGTGGTTCAACAGGACTGCCAGATCTGTGGTCCTTCTTTGAGAAGGCATTGTCATGCTGTAAAGGCCCCACAGGAGAGGTAAGTGTGGGGGGAAGGACTGGAGGCATGCCTCCTTCTCCATGAATGGAGAGTAGGAGGGAACTGGAGACCAAGGGATGGCAGAAGTGAGAAAGGAAGATGAAGGGGGCACACAGGAGGTGCACTTGGAAAGACAAAACAATTGCTATTTAATGACCATATTTTGTAATACAGGCCAAAAAAGAAAACTCAAATGGCAATAAAGGTCTCCATTGCCACAAGGTTTGTACAGGGCTTTCAGTGCCTACACAAATTTGACAGCCTAACTTTGAAGTGTTTAAAACTTGAAGGGAGGAAAGTAGAGAGGGAGCAGTTGTGTGGGGGATGTTGAATGGTGAGGAGGAGGAGTCAGGAGAGAGGGTCAAGAGAAAATGACTACAGTGGTCATTTCTGGCCCTATTACCAGTTATGATGGACGGGTTTAGAAAGGCAGGAGGAACAGCATCTATTTAAAGATGGCAATTAAGAAAATATGTCTAAGTAGAGGGAAAATGGCAGTTGCGATTCTGGCTGTTGATGGATCTGATGAAGCAGGACTGATTCACCTACAAACTGACACAGCTGCATTAATGTGGCTGAAAATAGCAGTTCTCATCTGCCCGTGATGGAGCTGTGGTGGAGAGTGCCTCCTCACCTGTGGGCTTATGAATGTAGATTATTCCCCTTTGACTGAAAATCATTTCTCTCTGGTTTCTTCCAAGGGTGTTGAATCACTGCCTTCCATTGTCTGCTAAATGAGCATTTAAACACCAATTTGTTGTTTGGAGTTTGGACCTCTGTTCATTGGGTGATAGTGAAGTATATTAACCTTATGCTTTTGAAATTTCCTCTTGTGTTTTGTGTGGATCTTTTTTTTTGTAAATGCCAAGTGTAATTGCTGTGATTTGCCCAATTGCTTTCATGTACATGTAGTGAGACAGGTTTATGATACTGGGATATACGAGTCAGTGAGCAAAATTAAGCCTTCATTATCTGAGTCCATGACTGTAGCTCAGTTATAAGAAAAAAAAAATGCAGGTGGGAAAAATTTGATTCTGAACTTAAAGAGACCTTGCCTCACACAGACGTAGTCTAAATATATCCTATTGCATCAAAACTATTGAATTTAGTTATGCTTCCTCTGCACTTTCTTTCACCAATACTGCTGAATATCAAGATTGCTGGGTGTAAAGAGATTCACTCCCTTGTATTTTTAAATTAAAACATATTTCCATTTTTCACTTAGAAGATAACACCCATGTATGTTTCTTGTTCTTAGAAAGGAAAGACGTGTACAAATTAAGGGAAAAGGTAGAAAGGCAGAATTCATTAGAGAAAAATAACCCTCTCCCTCTGCTCATTGTGGGTTATGCTCAACAAATGAATCTTCTTGGAAATTTCTCTGGGTTCCATCCATGAGCCAGCACCTCCTGGTGTTGTCTGTAACTGGGCATTATGATTTTGGATTCTGATATTCTTTGAGGGAAGAGCACAAATAAAGGGGCTGACAATAAAGTGAGAATTGCAGGAGGGATCTTAGTGAACCAACACTCCAGGATAGAATGTGCAAGTGCAGGGAAAGGCTGAAGCTGTGAGCTGGTTAATCAAATTAAGGCACCTGTGTGGTATTTCACACACTCTTCTAGTCCCAATCTTACATGTCAAGGTAGGGGTGATTCCATTTAACTAGAAGACATAGTCTAACACAGCTTTATAAATATGATGAGATGAAATTACAAATCACATGATTACCATTTGGGGAAGTCTAAAAGCTCAGAGAAGTTCTCATGGTTCAGGTTTGATCCCAACAGTAATTGGAAGGGACACCAGATGTGCAGTAACTTTATGGGCAATTGATGAAAAAGATTACGCAGGCTAAATGATGAATAGAGAGGAGGAGCAGTGCATGAACCAGTATGAATGCAACGTATACATAGGAAAATAATACAGATTGGGGAAGAAAGTGATTCAATACAAGTTCCATTCTGCTTTTGCAAACCAGAGGTTACACACACTCTGACATCTCCAGAGTCCTTGAGCTATTGTCAACGTTAATGGAGGATGTTTTATTTCTGTATCTATATTGCCTGGACTGAAATCTGGATTATCAATACACAGTTAATATTACAGTTAATATTAAAGGTATATTATTAACATACTGTTAATATTAACAGGTGTAAATAGACAAGGACCCAAAATGCAGAGATTGAGACCATTTAGGAGAAAGACATGAAAAAAATATAGTTGGTGAGCTCTAGTCCTAGAACAGGGAGGTTTTTACCAGCAGACGTGAAGGACGTCCCCCGAGCTGGTTGTAAGGCTGTTAATGTTGGCCAGCACACCCAGCAGGTTTGGAGGCAAGGTCCTATGCCTTTAGATTTCTGATCTTTTTGCTTCTTCTTAGGAGACGAGTCGCTAAGGGAGACCAGAGGCCTTTCTCAAATACTGTCTGCACAGAGTACCTATTTTGTATTCAAGTTTCCCATCTTGTGCTTTTTCTGGGCCTATCCTGCTTTTCCATCATTCATTTACTGACTCGTTCAGTAATATTTACTCATTCACGTATTCATAACAGCTATCATTTTCTAGCTGTCTACCATGTCATTGGACTTTACTTATATTTATAACCCTTACTAGATAAATAACCTTTGGTAATTTATTCTCTCTTGGCTTCAGTTTCCTCACCTGTCAAATAGAGGTAATAATTATCTCTATCTCTGAGGGCTGCAGGGAGGATTAAATGAGTCAATCCGTATGAGGCACTTAGCACATGAAAAGCACCCAGTGTATTCTAGCTGCTATTATTTTTAAATCAAATTTCCATTTGAGTTGGCTCAGTATAATCACCATTTGGGGCTAATTTGGCCCCTCCAGAAATGCCAAATTATACCTAGGCTAGCAGGAACATGTATAGCTTTACCTGATTCTTCTAATACTGGAATAAATAATATCTTAGCTAAAACCTTCTGATGAAAGTAGATGAGTTTTGAAGTTAGAGTAATATGGATTTTTAATGTCGATTATTCCAATTCCTCACTATGCTGTTGGGAAACAACAGCATTTAAATTCCATATAACAACATAAAGAGCAGCATTTAAATGTTATTTTAAACCCCCTGTACGTCTGTTTCCCTCTCTTTCAAAGCAGGGTGCTCTTCACAGCACTGCTTCATGGAGACGACAAGGCCACTTGCTCTGTCTGTTGTCTGGCCTGATGTCCAGCACATGGTCAGCTGCTGAAATCTGGTTCCCTGCCCAGTACTGCCTGTCTACTTAGTCATTTGTTAGGAAATTCATTGAGCACTCTGTTATTTATAAATAACAAATAGCCAGATATTCTAGATAACTTCAAAGTGAGCACTGTCGTTCTTTGGAGCAAGACAGAATTTTTACAACCAAGATGTTACATCCAAAAGTTTACCATTCGCACATGACGTGAGGGCAGAAATGGTAAACAATAGAAAAATTTTACTTTTTCTTTCTATTGGTAAACAATAGGATAATTTTGTTTTCTTGTTCATGCAACTCTTTTTTTTGTTAAATAATAGATTTTAATTTTAGAGCAGTTTTAGGTTCACAGAAATTAAGTGGACAGTACAGAGAGTTCCCACATATCCCCGCCCTCCCCACATGCAGCCTTCTCTACCTTTAACATCACACATTAGTGTAGTACATTCATTATCCTCTATGAACCAGCACTGACACATCATTATCAACCAAAGTCCATAGTTTACATTAGGGTTCACTCCATATGCTGTATACTCCATGGGTTTTAACAAATGTATAATAACATGTATCCACCATTACAGTATTGTGCAGAATAGTTTCCTTGTCCTAAAACTCCTCTGTGCTCCACCTAGCCATCCCTCCCGCCCCCTAGCCCCTGGTGACTGCTGATCTTTTTACTGTCTCCATAGTTTTGCCTTTTCCAGAATGTCTTATAGTTGAAACTGTAGAGCATGTAGCCTTTTCAGATGAGGCATGATAGCTCTTTTTTTTCTAGTGCTGAATGATATTCCATTTTATCCATATGTCAGTTTATCCGTTCACCTATTGAAGAACATTTGATTGCTTCCAAGTTTTGGCAATTATAAATAAAGCTGCTATAAACATTTATGGGAAGATCTTTGTGTAGACATAATTTTTCAACTCATTTGTGTAAATCCCAAGGAGCATGATTACCGGATTGTATGGTGAGAGTAAGCTTAGTTTTGTAAGAGATTGCCAAACCGTCTTCCAAAGTGACTGTACCATTTTGCATTCCCACTAGCAACAAATAAGAGTTCCTGTTGCTCCGTGTCCTTGTCAGCATTTGGTGTTGTCAGTGTTCTGGATTTTAGCCATTCTAATAGGTGTGTAGTGGTATCTTGTCTTAATTTGCAATTCCCTAATGAGGAATGATGTTGAACATCTTTTCATATTCTTACTTGCCATCTCTATATCATATTTGGTGAGCTGTCTGATCTTTACCCCATTTTTTAATTGGATTGTTAACTTCTTATTTTTGAGTTTTAAGAGTTCTTTCTATATTTTGGAAAGCAATCCTTTATCATATATGTCTTTTGCAAATGTTTTATCCCAGTCTGTGTCTTCTCATTCTCTTGTTAGGTCATGGAACTTTAAAAAGTAATTTTCTGTCCTTAAAAAAACAAGTGGCACCAGAAAACTTTTTATCTTAAATTAAGTAATAAAATGTTAAGAAGAAACTGATGCTGAATTGGTCGATATTTAGAGACTTACTGGCCTATTCCTCTGTCTTTTTTCTTTTCTTAGTTCCTCTGTCTTTCTGTCTACATCTCTTTCCAGAAGCTCTGGCTTCAAGAGTGTGATTCCTGGTAAAGGCTATTTATAGTCACTACAAGTATTCAGACAAGTTGTCTTTGTGTGTTTTCATACAAGCGAAACTTGTCCAACCCTACTTCTTATTAGAGAAAGAATAACAACAAATACCACCTTTCCTATGGCTATGTACCTTCTTATCTATTACCAAGACTCAGAAAAATCAGGACTGAATAAGAGAAGTTCTGTGGGAATACATGCAGTCAGAAGTAAGTCGCGATAAATATCTTTTTGTCAGATAAGTGGACAATTGATAATGAAAACAATGGAGGTGATTTTTGGAAGTGCTCTGGCCATGCTGTATAAATTAGGCTTTTCTGTTCTATAGAGTAGTCTTGGGACAAAGAGAAAGGGAAAAGGACAGATCAGGGGGCTGTTGGACGTGTCTGCAAAGGCAAACACAGATGTCTTTTGCGTTCTCACCATTCTGCATTCCTCTTTGCTGTTGCCCTTCACTGGGGGTTCTTTCACTACCTGTGTTCAAAGGAAACTGTCACCATTCTTCTCAGCCTGGTAGACTGAAAGTTCAGAAGATAAGAAATGCTTCCTGGCTTGAAATGCACTGTGAAATGTGTTTGAAAATAAAGTTGTTAATGACCATTGTCATCAAAAACTTACTCTTTCAAATGCATTTTTCATAGGTTCCAGGCTAACAAGAGCTTGTCTTGTACTGAAATTTCAGGTGGTTGGCTGACTGTGTGACAGACAAGCAAGCATATTTAAGTATGTATTAGCACACATGGAAGCGCGCCTGTGCATCTAATTACCTGCCTGTAAACTGTACCCACACGCGCGATTCCCAGAGATAGGCTGTACGTTCCATTGGGCCTGGATGTTTGTGGAGACTGCTCTTCTGAGAGAGGATGATAAAAGAACCCCAAATCAAAAACAAACAAACAAAAACACCCCGAGTGCTTCAGCAGGTCGTGGGTTCTGACGTGGACAAAGAGGGAAAAAAATAACCCAATCAAGAAGAGCAAGAGCAGTTCACTGGGAGGTGACCCCATTGGCCCCCAGGCGCATTCCTTTGCTTTGGCTGACCAACCTGGCCCAAGGTATATTCCCTTCTCTGCCTGAACTTTCCCCTTCACTCTGTTAAGCAATCAGAAATTCTACCAATTAATAATGCATTTAGGTTAATAAGCCTCCTCTGGGATGGCTAAAGGGCTAAGAGTCATTCACGCACTGGTGTCAATTTGTTTAATTAGAGTTGTTTTTTCCATCCCCCTTTCCAAATGGCAAGCAGAAATCATCCACACTGAAGAAAGAAGAAGGGAGCTGCCATGTATCAAGAGCCTAATTTGTGCCAGGCCTGGCCACTTTATACACTTTATCTCATTAACCTTCACGATAATTTTTGAAAGTGGGTATTATCTCATTTTACTGTTGAGAAAACAGAGGCATAGATGGTTTAAAAACTTGTCCAATGACACCTGTCAAATGGAGGAGGTGGAATTTAAAGCCAGGTCTGTCCTGGTCATGAGTGGGAGCTTTGATGGAGGACGAGATGAAGGAGGTGGTTTTAAAATACTCAGGGCGGACATAGTTGAGGTTCGGGCTATGGACATCCTTAGATTGCTGGGTGTCCAGAGGGCCATATGTAGTCATAAATTTAGATTCTAAGTAATTCCATTCATTCCTTTAATGAATCAATATGTTTTAAGTTAGACTACACACCAGGTACTTTTAAAATTTGGAGGGCTATGGAGATGGACAGAACAGGCAGGTGACTATTGTCATGGGGCTCATGGTGTAATAAGGGGAGATAGATAGTAACCAAGTGTATAAATAATTTAAAAGATAATATCAAATAATGATAAAAGCAGTGAAGAATGGGAAACACAGCAATATGGTAGAGACTGATGGAGGTAGGACGAGTTGCTCCTGTGGGTTATATATCAGAGGAGCCCTCTCTGATCTGAGACCTGAAAGCAGAAGCATTTTCCTAAGCAAAGATCTGCAGGAAGAGCCTTCCAGACACAGAGGAGAGAAGGTGCACTGGCTTTAGGCAGGCAGAATCACTGAAGGCCAGTGTGAGGAGGGCACAGTGAGTAGCATGTAAGTGGAACAAGAGGAATGCAGGCAAACGTAGAGGGTGTTCGGTTTTGTGTTTTATTCCTAACTGAAGTTTAAAGCCATTGAAAGAGGTTTTGAAGGGAAATACTCTGATTTTCTGCTTAGAAAGGTCAATGCTGGGTGGGGGATGTATGTATGGACGTGAGTGGAAGCAGTGTGACCGATTATACCATTCCAGAGTCCAGGTGAGATCTGAGATTGACTTGGCCTGCGAGGGCAGCAGAGAGGAGGAGAGAAGTGGGCAGATTCCAGATACACGTTGGAGCTGGAATGGACAGAGGCAGCTGATGCACTGGTTGTGAAAAAAAGAAAGAGAAATCAAGATTGATTTCTCAAACCCAAAAGAAGATTGGGTTTTTACCTGGAACAGCTATGTGAGTGGTAGTTGCATTCAGGGAGAGAATGAAAGCCAGAGAAAGAGGACTAGTTATTTTTGGAGGGGGTTTGGTGATGGCGCAGGAAGCTAGATTTTAGGTAAAATTGGTAATTGCTATTAGACATAGGGGAGGTCCAATAAGAGGTAAGCATTCAGGGCTGAGATGTAAATTGGGGAGTCTCCAGCATACAGAATTTTTGCTAAGAATACTGATGAGATCAATGAGGGAAGAATGGAGGTAGAGAAGAGCTTTGGAACTTAATTCTAAGACACTCCAACAATTAGTTGTCCAACAGAAGGGGAGAATCAGCAAAGGACACAGAGTAGGAGCAGTCAGTGAGGTAGAAGAGGGTACGCGTCACAGGAAGCACAGGGTGTTTTTCAAGAAGAAGAGAGTGGTCTCTGTGTGGAATGCTGCTAGCCCATCACGGAACAAGCAGTTGCAACAACAGGGAGGTAGCTGGTGACCTTGAGCAATTTCAGAGGAATGGTAGAGACGAAAGCCTGATGGGGTGTGTTCAAGAGAAAATGGATTGAGAGTAAGTGGAGACAAAGAGCCTATAAAATTCTTTTGTGATATTTTGATGTGTCACAGAACAAAAAAAGGAGGTGGTAACAGAGAGAGCTGTGAGTTAAAGGGAAAGCTTCTGTGTGTTTTGTTGGTTTCTTTATAAGGTGAGATATCCTGGATAATGTTTGGATGCTGGAAGGAATGATCCAGAGAGAAGCAGACATTGATGATGCAGAAGAGAGGCAATGACCACAGTCATGAAGTCCTCGAGCAGGCAGCCAAGAGGGCTGGCATCTAGGGAATAGGGGAATGTGATGGCCACTGACAGTGGCTGAGACACATCATTTCTTTTAACAAGGAGAGGGAAGAGAGTTCCAGGACAAGTGCTCATAGTTTCCTAAATGTGCTGATGGGAAGAAAAGATTGGTTCCCAAGTGAGTGCTTCTGTGTTCTCAAGAGCTTATGCAGCAAGGTTCTACTGGGAGGGGAGGGATGGCAGGGTGTGTGGAGGTGTGAAGGTTTGAGGAACTGAGAAGAAATGGTGTGGAGACAGGGTAAGCAAAGGAACAAACATACTGGAGAAGCGCAGCAGGATGGCCAGGCAGAGGTGGGCGCCCAGCAGAATCCTAAAATTAAGATACCCTGTATTCTCTTGAGGTAATTGGCAAGGCATATAATATATGAAGAAATATATTCCGAGATTAAAAACTGACAATTTACATACATTGTGGCATAATAATAATGAATATTCATTAAGTGAACTTGGCACGTATTATTTCATTTAATCCTTACAACTTCCTGAGATCGATACTATTATAGTCTTCATTTACAAATGAGGTAATTGAGACTTGGAGAAGTGAACTGAGCTACAGAAGGTCCCACAGCTGGAAACTCAGGCAGGCAGGGTAGAGACCAGTCTGCATAGTGACAAAGGCTCTGAACTTGCACCTCCACACTGAGCTGCCTCCTGAGAGCACAGCTGGGCTGTTCCTGGGCAAGGCCTGTGAAGGGTGGGAACACGCAGATATGGTACTTTTAAAAGTCTCAGGAGTGAACCACAAGAAACGTTAGGGAAAGAGAAGGATTTGGTTTTGGTGTTTGTCTGTTTCTCTCTGCCATCAGTGATCTGGGACTTGGGGTCACCAGGAGAGGGGAGGAGGCCGACTGGGCCACTGGAGCTGCTTTTGTGAGGGACAGCACACACACACACACACACACACTCTGTCGCAGATGAAAAGCCTTTCTCTTATATTCCTCCTTGTAATGCATTCACTGCCTCAGAGACTCCTGATTCCTTAGGGGAATGTCTCAGATCTGCCTGGCATCCCTGAGAACTAGAAGTTGGCCATGGTATTTACAAATGGTAGGAAGAAATATGGAACCACTTCGTCCATCAGGGAAATTTAGGAGTACCAATGACCTTGGCTGGTGGTGGCAGGGGCAGGGGTGGGTGATCCCTGAGATTATGGAGGGCAGAGGGGTCCTCAGCTGCTGTGCAGCTCTGAGCACGCTCTCCCAATCTCCCGCTTCAGAGAAGGTGGCTCTGAGTGCCATCTGTTCAGTGTTAGCCCTAGTGGACTCCAGGGAGTTACACAGAATACTGTCACGGGGTCTCCAATCACGCCCTGAGCCAGGCTCGCTGGCTTGAGGATAGAAAGTAAGCAAGGAAAGGTGGATAAGAGACAAGTTGCCATTTGTTTACTCTGCGTTCTAATAATGGGCTGATTATGTTCCATTTTTATTTGGTTTCACTGGCAATCAGGTAGAGAGCTGTAATATCCATTCACACCTTGTAATTACCATTAATTTCTTCCCTTTTCTCTGCACAGTCAGAAGGAAGTTGGCAGAGAAGCCATGGGAGGTTGAATCAGACTGAAGTCAGATGCATATGCATGAGACAGGACCAGCCAAGGCTCTGAGGAGATGCTCGGTGGGGAGGGGTGGGAGGAGAGGAAAGGAAGAAGGCTGAAAGATGGAAAGAGGGAAAAAATTACCTTGAATTGGAGACAAAGGCAAATGGAGGAAAGTATTGAAGTCAGCACAACAGCCTTGCTTGCTTAATTACCATAATGATGTAAAATAGCCCAATCAGCAATCTGGGGCTAATCTTTCATGTATTACAGGTCTCTCCTTCATAGAGCTTCGCAGCTTAAATGCATTTTTAATGAAGATATTCGAGGCAAGCAGATAATTTCCCTGTCTTTACAGGAGGGAATCAGAGCGCATTAAACGGGCTCTTCCTCTTGCCTGTAGCTGTCCAACGTTCTTGCTCTGTCTGACACATGGGAGCTGATGGTCTTCCAGAATGGGTGGCTCTGCTCTCCCGCTCCTCCTTCCAGAGGCAGCTGGGGAATGCAGGCATAGAACTGACACCCAAGGAGAGCTGTGGCTGGTCCCAAGGGGCCTCCACTCTGCCTTGCCTGGTGCCTAAGGACGTCTGGATCTCCTCACTTGGGATGAGAGAGAAACGACTCCAGGGACATCGCCAGCCACACGCTGTCTCAGCTAGCAGAAGCTGAGCCCATCTTGCCTGTGTTATGCTAACAATCCAGATACACTGGAAATCATTTGAACATGAGGCTTGGACTGAAAAATGCATCTGTAGCACTTACTTGTGACCCTGATATATTTGCACGTCAGTCCTTGGGCAAAAGAGCAGTCCAAGCCATGGGCCGGCCCCGTGGCTTAGCAGTTAAGTGCGCGCGCTCCGCTGCTAGCGGCCTGGGTTCGGATCCAGGCGCGCACCGACGCACCGCTTCTCCAGCCATGCTGAGGCCACGTCCCACATACAGCAACTAGAAAGATGTGCAGCTGTGACATACAACTATCTACTGGGGCTTTGGGGGAAAAAAAAGGAGGAGGATTGGCAATAGATGTTAGCTCAGAGCCAGTTCTCCTCAGCAAAAAGAAGAAGATTAGCATGGATGTTAGCTCAGGGCTGATCTTCCTCACAAAAAAAAAAGAGCAGTCCAAGCCAGCAGCTCTGACCCCACTTCTAGCCAGGGCAGCTGGGTGGTCCCAGCATCCAGGGACTCATTGTTTATAATGAATTTAAGTGATGTGCAGTTAGATTGATTTGACAAGTGTAGGCTTTTTCTTCAGCATTTAATGCTGTTTGGTCCGGAAGCCTAAATGACTGGCTGAACATACATGCTAGATGTCTGTAATAGGGCACCTCAGAAGGATAAGGTGGGGGGAGGCGGTGAGGGGAAAGAAAGTATCAGCTACAGATTGTGAATGTCTTGGTAAGGGAAGGATGGGCTAAAAATGATCTCTTACTTTAAAATTTTGAGAAAGCTTGAATTGTCCTATTGCTGGCATCTACTCCTGTCACGAAACTGCCCGAGATATAACTTGAACTGTTTAGGTGTCTATAGTGAATTCAGCAGAGTTTCTGGAAACCCTGCCCTCCTGCCCCATGTCCCGTTACACTCCCTTTTTTCCAATGGCGCACATCTTCTCAGTGAATTAGTGTAGGGCAAAGGAGGGTGTAGCGGTGGACAAGATATTTTCAACAGCAGACTATATCTATCTATCTATTTTTCTTTGTTGTCTTTTGTTTCATGGAAGTGGGAGCTTGCATGTCTATCTAGGTATTTGTAAGGCACTGGGTGACCTAATTAGGCTTGACCCCAAATCTCTATCTGTGGGATAAGAAATGCTTTGCTTCTTTTCCTACTTTTGTGGTTCGCAGAATGATGACAAGGTAGGTGGTAAGAACTAACGGTAATAAGGTTATCAGGACTTGCCTGTGAAAGTAGGGTCCTTACTAACTAGAGGTTGATAGTCCTGCCTATTACTGGCCTCTAAGAACTCAAGATGGCAGGAAAACAATTCATACCCTACGCTTCAGTTTCTTTATTTCTTCCTTTGTTCGATTCATCTATTCATTCATTCATTCATTCATGCATTCATTCAAATTTTACTGTGTGCATGCTGTGTGTAAGACCCCGTGGCATTTCCAGAGTGGGGATGCAGACAGGGAAAGCAAGGAAAGAGGAGGAATGTAAACATTCAGAGCAATCTCTAGATTCTGCAGATGTTGGGTTAACATACGTCATTAAAGGGAGTTCAGTCATGTTCGTCCTCTAGACCGTTATGAACAGCGTGGGAGCCCGCCGATACACACAGGCCTTGCTATGTAAGTTGTTTGCTTGGCTATTTGGAAAAGAAATGTGCGTCAAATAACTTATTGATGATGTCTCATATTTCTTGAGGAAAGTATAGATAATTAAAAGAAGAAAAGTAAAACTCACTCATCCTACAGCTAAACGCTGGTGTTCTGAGAACAAACATACATATATCGTGTGGTAGAATGCTATACAACTCTTTGTAACTGCTTTTTTACTTTGTAATAGATGTATATTGTTGTGTCATGTAAATATTCTTCTACCACATAATTTGCAGTTGTTACATAGTATTTCACCATATGGCTATACTATATTTCATTTAATTAACTCCTGAGTAATTTTTTTTTACTATCATAAACAAGAAATATCCTTATAGGTACATCAAATCACATTTCCCATGTTCAAAAAGGCAACTCAACACGTAAATAGCTGAATGTACACTTGTAATGAAAATTTTAGAATTTTTTTTGCAAAAGCATATTTAAGTCTTCCTTATTGATTAAATTATTCCACCTTTATTGATTTTGTACCTATCACTGCCCCATGGTCTGGGGAATGTCATGCAGAAGTAGAGTGACAAAGTTCCCGTTCCCTCACAGCTACCATTCTCTAAATCACTCAATACCTTCGTTTTGTCCAAATATAACTTTCTCATTACTTTTTCTTCTAAAGGATAAAAACTTTCAAGGTTTATCTGAAAAAAATCACATGGACCTCTTTTAGTGAATCTTCAAGTAAATGTCTTTACTGTTCTTATTAGGCCACAGTAACTCTTCCTCTCTCTCTCTCTTTCTTTTAACACACATCATGCTTATAATTCCTTTTTTAATGCCTGTTTCCCCCTTGAGGTCAGAGACCTGCCTGTCTTTTTCATCCTTATTTTCTTAGTGCTTCGTGTAGCGCCTGGCACATTACAGGCCTAGTAACCAGTTGTTGAACTAATGGAGAAATGAATGAACCAGTGCCGGTTTGCCATTTGTTTAGCAAAATAGCATACACATCCTGTGCCAATGCAGCTGACTTGAGTCACCGTCCACAAAGCCATCACTTCTCCTTTCATCTTCTCCCTAGCATTTTCGTTGCCCCGCCCTCATTCATTCCCTTAAGGGCCATTTTCTTCCTCTAACACAGCACATCACAACTTTTTGTTTTGTTTTGTTTGACTTTATTGTTTTATTTTACTTTAATAGGCAGTAGATAAAAATTCAAAAAGAACATAATGAAAATCGTGAAAAGGCTCCCTCCCATCTCTGTCTTTTAGCAACCCAACTCCTGGCGATAAGCTATATTTCTAGTTTTTGGTCTGGTGTGTAGTTCAGGGATATTTTAGTCATAGGAAAAAGTACATCTTTCTCCTTTTTTGCCCGAATAGTAGCATATGTGTAACATAATACTATTCTTTCTTATCAGCTCTTCAATTTGGTTATTTTCTATTGCCTTATCTTCCAGGTTGCAAATTCTGTGTCCAATCACTATTAAATTCATCAATTGGATTAATGATTTCATATATTGTATTTTTCAGTTCTAGAATTTCCATGTGATTCTTTTCTAATAAATTCAAATACACTGTTAAAATTCTCAATTCTTTCATCTAGTTCATCCTCTTTTTTCCTCTATTTCATCCTCTTTTTTCCTCTATTTTCATTACTATATTAATTATAGTTATTTAAAGTCTTTGCTAACTCCAATATAAGTATCACCTGTAGGTCTGCTTCTGTGTCTTTTTTTCTATATTGATTATGTCATATATTCTTGCCTCTAGTAATTTTGTATTGAATATCAGACATTGATTATAAAGGAACCATGGAGGCTTCAGATGTTATTTCCCTCCAGAGAAGTTTCCTATTCCCTCTGTTATGCACAAAATATCTAGCATTAAAAATTTTACTAGATATATTAAAAGGCAAAGAAATATGACTGATAATCAGGAGCAAAGAAGATAATAGAAGTAGACCCACATATGATCCCTATATTGGGTTGAGCAGACAAGGACTTTAAAATAACTATGATTAAGATGTGTATTAGTCAGGATTCTCCAGAGAAACAGAAACAACATGAGATATATATATATTGAGAGAGAGAAAAAGGGAGATTTCTTTTAAGAAATTGGCTCACATGATTATGGAGGCTGACTTGTCTAAACTCTGCCAGGTTGGCCAGCAAACTGGACAACTAGGAAAGAGCCAATGTAGCAATTCAAGTCCAAAGGCCATCTACTGCAGAATTTCCTCTTGCTTGGGGGAGGCCAGTCTTTTGTTCTATTCAGACCTTCAACTGATTGGATGAGGTCCACCTACATGAATGAGGGCAATCTGCTTTACTCAGAGTACATCAGTTTTAATGTTACTCTTATCCAAAAAGCATCATCACAGAAACATTCAGAATGATCTTTGACCAAATATCTGGGCACTGTGGCCTAACCAAGTTGACCATAAAATTAAAACATCACAACATGTTTAAGAAATAGAGGAAAAGACAGACATAATAGATGAAAAGATGGAGAATTTCAACAGAAAATTAAAATCCATAAAATGAATCAAGGACCATCTGGGGGAATCTTTTCTTCATAAGCACCACAAGATTGCATGTCATTTCATCTGGTCTTAGAGAAGATTTTGACCTAGCTCCCCAGCTGCTTGTGCAGTCCTAGGACTTAGAAAATATCTCATAGTGGAAAATATCCATGCATTTGAGCTGCCTCAAATTTTCAGTTTGTCATCTAGCCTCATGGTACTGATAAAGGCTTTGTTGCTTCTCTTTTTCCACATAGAGTTCTTCTGCCTGAACCAAGCCCAGTCTCCAGCCCAAGTTGCAGGTGGGGGGTGGAGGGGACAGAGAAGCTGATGATGGCCTGAATGGTTCTTCCCTCTCTGAAACTGAATTTATCTAGCCTTTACGTCTGCAGGTCTCTGGTTACCTTTAAAAATGTTATTGATGTAATTTATATAGCTTTTAGAATTGTATTAGGAAGAATATTAGTCTAACTACTGTTATACCTGGAAACAAAATTTTCTATGTATATTTTATTCATCTAATTCAATGATTCTTAACTATGTATGACTGCTATCAAAACCACGTGTATAAAGCACACACAAAAAAATGCAATGTTCAGGTCACACACCAAATCTACCCCAATTAGAATCCCCAGGTTACCTGATCAATGACTTACTATTTTCAACTTCTTTTCTCTGTATGCATCCATTTCATGTATAAATTCACAACCTATCTTACCTATTCCCCTCTCCACACGTCCATGTCCTGTGTGCCGCTCTAGCAACAAAGGAAGGAGACAAAATTTATTTATTGTTGGATTTCACCCATGCTTTATGTTCTCCACAATTTTGATTCACAAATCAATGCTTTCTCATTTCTAACTCTAGCTCTGATTTTGATTCCTTGTTTTCCTTTGTCCATTTATCTAACAAACATTTATTAAATACTTCTTACAAATGTCCTTGACAATAGGGTTAAGGGAATAAAATAATACTAAGACATGTAACTCAGTCCAGCTAGAGAGATGGCTGTTTAACAAGTGGTCACAAAAAAGAGTGTTAAAAACTATTACTTGGACGTATAAGATGGAACAGGGCAATGCAGGAGAGCACGATAAATCTAGCTGTGGGTGAGGATGGGGAAGTAAAAGAAAGTTTTGCAGACAACGCAATTCTTTAGATTCATTTTGGAGTTCTCCTTTTCCAGGTTCAGAATTTCTATGGTTGTTTATCAGTTAATAGTCGGGCCCTGAACCCTCTTCTAGTTCTCAGCATGGCCCGTCATTGTCAGCGGGGCTCTAACAATCGTGAAACGCCTTTTCTCAGGTCTGTGGCATTCTGTCGAGGTTTATGCTCTCTTAATACAAATGCCTTTTCTACCTCTACTTCTATCAGATATTGCTTTAGAATGAGTTCTACACTTGTACTGCCATATTGTTGTCACTATTTCATCATGTGATATTTGAATAATTTTAGTTTATCTCTTTAAACTAAAGTTTAAAGTTTATTATTCATGTTATAAATACTTCTTGCATTGATATATAGGCTTTTGTAGCCATAAGTATTTTCTACTGATAATTACTAGGCACTTCCTCCATTGCACTTTTTTTGGTTAGATTTCACTTATTATCTTCAAAAAATATAGTTTTATCTTATTTTCCCCTTTTTTGCCCCTGAAATTTAAATTCAAAGCCCTCCTGGTAAAGCTGAGTTGTTTACTGCCAGATTCATTATTCTATATCAGGGAGTTATGAGATGTTCTCTGCCCTTGTCATGGGATCACCTCTGTGATAGCACAGGTATCTTTCCAGAAAAGCATACCTTATTTTCCTTTAGTATTATCTACCTAGGTAGCTTTCTGCTTCACAATCCCGATTTCTTTTCCAAAGATAAAGAAAAAAAAGAGGAGGAGAGTGGCCTGGTGGCGTAGTGGTTGGGTTCACGAGTTCAGATCCCAGGCGTGGACCTACAGCACTGCTCATCAAGCTATGCTGTGGCAGGCATCCCACATATAAAATACAGGAAGATGGATGTTAGGAGGAGGGCATGGATGTTAGCCCAAGGGCTGATCTTCCTCAACAAAAAGAGGATTGGCAACAGATGTTAGCTCCGGGCTAACCTTCCTCACAAAGAAAAAAAGAGAGAGAGAGATGAAAACACCACCTGTGGCCCCGAGTCCTTCAGTTTCCTACCTATGATTATAGGGTCAATAGAGATGCGAAGCAAGTTTCTTTGAAACTCTACGTTAATAAAATTGTGATATTAGCCTCCACTGGCTCAGTGATTTTGAGTTTTAAATAAATATTCTCCTTTCATAGTGAGTCATCTTAAAAAGAAAAGCAATATTCCAGCCCCCACCCCACCCCAGTCATCTGAAAAGCCCATTATATGATCACGTGATCTTTTTTGTTTAAGATTGAATATGAAAGCCTCAACCATCACATCAAGCCACAGATCAATCACAGCCACCACACAAAGAAAATTACCATTCGGCAACATCCATCATCTTTACAGGTGCTACCCACAGCTAATACCACCTGAGCCAGCATCCGTTGTTGTTGCTTACTCGTTTCTTCAGTGAGTCTGCAAGTCAACTAAAGGGTCTTATTCCCTTTACTGGGAGAGGACAGGAGCACAGAAATGCTTTTATGAGGGGGAAATGTTTCTTTCCAATCCCAGAGTCTCTTGATGCCAGCTCCCTACTCACCTGTGATTTTTATGATATTAATAAAGAGCTGAAGCTCTCCTTGTTTATTTGTTGACTTGCTACACCTCTCTCCCCCTTGTCCCAGATTTTGAAAAAGAGGGATATAGCTATGGAGACTGGAGTTTATTATGTATAGCCTAGGATGAAGAAAAATGCAGGCTGCATATCTGTGTTATATCTGGGTCATGGAAATGTTATAATGCAATCCCACAGTAGACCAACAACTTACTCAAGCCTCTTGAACTTGCTTTGTGATTCTCAGTTCTCTTCATCTCCTATGAGTAGTAGCCTTACTCCCTGAACATCCAGGTATCAGGTATTTCTTTTTGCTATAAACAAGAAGTCTTATCTGCAGTTGGAGGTAAATGAATATATCTTTTGTTTGAAAGCTCAGCCATGAGAACTGAATGAGAAATAAATAGAATGCACAGTCACTAAATAGATGTGAAGGTAGAAGTACATGAGCAAATAGGAAAAGCATTTGTGATATTCCAGAGAAAGGTCAGCAAACTATGGCCCATGGGCCGAACCCAGGCTACTCCCTGTTTTTATATCACCCACAAACTAAGAATAGTTTGTACATTTTTTAAATGATTGAAAACAAATCAAAAGAAGAATAGTATTTCATAATATATGACAATCATATGCAATTCAAATTCCAGGGTCTGTAAATGAAGTTTGATTGGTACATGCTCATTTACATATTGTCTATGGATGCTTTCAAAATGGCAGAATTGAGTATTTGCAACAGAGCCCATATGGCACTCAAAGCCTAAAGATTTACTATATGGCCTTTTACATAAATAGTTTGTTTGCCAAGCCCTGTTCTAGAGCAGAGCCGACCTAGGAGAGATGGCTTGTCTATGCTCATGTTAAATCACAATACCATGTAAATTGGAGTCAGTGCTATCCCACGTGATTTCTCATGATGCTTAGAAACCCTGTGGGTCCTTAGTCCAATCCCTCTCCCATTTGATAGAACAGCTATGCCACACCTTTTCATTTTCCTCCAGATTCTACCCTCCCTTGCTATCCTCAGCATTTTCCAGGTGACCTCCTTTTTTCCTTCTCCTGGAGGAAATGAGCCATCAGGTGTGAAGTGCCTCAAGCTGGTTCTTCCTCTCCTTTTATTTGCGTCTAGTACTGTCTTGTCTCTCTTCTGTACATCTCAGATTAGCATGTAAGACATATCCCTCTATCTGCATCTATTTCTTTCTCCTCCAGGATTTTATTCCCTCAAGTATTCTTTTCCTCCTCTAGATATTCACCCTCAACTGGCTTTCCATGTCACAACATATAAATATGATTTTTAAAAAAAATTCAAAGAATAAGTATTTAAAAAATTTTCTCAACCCCACGTCCTCCTTTAGCCACCATCCTCTCCTTCATTCTCCTCACAACTAACCTACTTGAAAGAATACTCTTTATTCACTCTTCTTAACCATCCCCTTCACTTCTCAGCCCACAGAAATCTTATAGAGGTGTGAAAAGACAAGAAATATTGGAGGGAAAAGAATCTAAGATGGGAGTGAGGAGTCAGATTCAAAAAGACCTTAAATTCCATTGCTAAGGACTTTGAACTTGGTCCTAAGAATGAAGGCAGTCGTTGAAATATTTCAACATTTATCTCGCAACTATTCTTTTTTCTGATGCATTACATGTTTGTAGAGTATCCTCACATCCTCACATACTTCATAAGAAGTCCCTGCTATCTGAATTATAATACGAGATCCTGCAAATAGGATCAATGGGTGGACCAATAGGTCAAGATGATGAGCCTGTATTCTCGTAGAAAGACTTGAAAATCCTGGTGGGTCATCAAAAAGGAAAGACATAATCTGATAGATGTCTTAGGAAAATAACTCATGAAAGAATGAGGAATGAATTTAATTTGGTGAACCTGGAAGCAAAAAGGTAAGTTAGGAAACTATTACTCTAGTCCAGGTGGGGAATAATGACAGCTTGGGCCAAAAGCTTCAACTTATAGCAGAGGGTTTTATGAGGGTCACTAAAATCAGGTAAGAAATGAAACTGAGCACTTTCGGGAAAGATGCTTTTTAAGTTCACAATAAAGGCTTCACAATGATTAAGTATAACCTTTTCACTTCTATAAGTGTTATATTCTACTTAGATCAGAACATTTATGAGTAACCGTGTGCTATCGGAGGCAGTGTCTTTAGGTCCTACCTTATCACACCAGTGAGAATCCTTGCCTCTTGTGGAGCTGTTTCCATAAGGATCCTCTATTTTACTGGACTCCAAAGTCCAAAATCATAATTTTCCCATAGTGCCCCATAGCAAATTCCCATTGCAATAAACTCCATTAGGGTACACAGTGAATCCAAATTATCACTCTCCAGTGCCTAGTACCTTATCACTCTCCAGTGCTAGCACCTATCACTCTAGTAGCTGGTACCTAACACTCCAGTACCTAGTATATATCACTCCAGTGCCTAGTACTCAGTACTCCAGTGCCTAGTACTTATCACTCCAATGCTAGCACCTATCACTCTAGCATCTAGTACCTAACACTCTAGTACCTAGTACATATCACTCCACTGCCTAGTACACATCATTCCAGGGCCTAGTATCTGTCACTCCAGTGCCTAGTACACATCAGTTCAGTGCCCAGTGCACATCACTCTAGTACCTAGTACCTATCACTCCAGTGCCTAGTACATATCACTCCAGTACCTAGTACACATCACTCCAGCACCTAGTACACATCACTCCAGGGCCTAGTACATATCACTCCTGTACCTAGTACCTATTACTCCAGTGCCTAGTACACATCACTCCAGTGCCTAATACACATCATTCCAGGGCCTAGTACATATCACTCCAAGGCCTAGTGCACATCACTCCAGTGCCTAGTACCTGTCACTCTAGTACCTAGTATATATCACTCCAGTACCTAGTACATATCACTCCAGTGCCTAGTGTCGCTTGGTACATAGTAGACATTCAAAAATATTTTGAATGAATGAATGAAGGAAGGAAACTGTGAATTTGGAAGTGACTGCTGTCATTCCAAGTGACATTCCAAGTGACAGTCCAATTAATAAATCCAACATTTATTAATTATTTGTCAAACATGTACTTTGCGCTTAGAACTGTTCTGGACATGGGTTTGAGTGTGATAAAGACAGACTTGCCTTTTTTTAGTAGATTTAAAGTCTACTTGTGGAAGAAACTGCCAAAGAGATAAATGTCAATACAGTGGACATGTTCTTTGAAAGGGTGTTATTGGTGTACATAAGTACCCATGTCAGAGAAGGACAGGAATGCTAGCTTCCAGAATGAGACTATGTTTAAGCTGAGACTGAGGGCAAATAGGAATAGCCAAGGGAAGGTAGGATGGGGAGAGCAATAAAACAGGGGAAGCAGCAGAGGTGAGAGAGAATGTGGGGGAGTTAGTGAATTCAGGTAGTTCTGTGTTGCTGGAGAAAGAGTTTGAAAGGTCAATAGTGAGAGATGAAGCTGGAGAAGGAAACAGATTGTAAAGAGTTCCCATACCAAGGTGCTTGGACTTGATACTGAGGACCATTAGTGGTGAACCTTTAAAGAGGTTCCCCCCAGTTAAGGTTCAGATAAGAGTGAGATTTAAGACAAGGGTACAGAAGAGAAGAGAGAGCTCCTACTGTAGGCTGTGGTACTGATGATGTGGGCTTCTGATGGTGATGGTTGGATTTTTAGTGTACGTTAGGCAATAAAACAATTATGGCAGGTGGTTAGTGTCTATAATTTTACCGACAGTTCTGTAGAATTAAAGGAGCTTTTGTAGGTTTTCCTGGTAAGTCAATCAAGTCTGTTAATGCTCTTTCTATGGGAAAATATTTTCAGGGTTCTAATTACTACCTCAAAAATGGATTTGAGAAATGCTGCCTAACTGTAATTCAGGTATTGTTTCTAGGTAGGTCATAGGCATTTAAAAAATAATTGCAAAGAAATATACAGTTGAACATAATCTTTGAGCTATATAAAGTCAGAACCATGATTTCCTTAAGACATCATTAAAATGTAAAGTTATCTAAAAAGAAACTTATACCAAATTCACAGAAACTAAATTTAAAAGCAATGAAATTATTAAAAAAAAGAACCAATGTAAGTCAAAAAAGGAATATTTTATTGGTTTTCATAAAAGATTGATTTTAAATTAACTTGAGAGTTTATGTCTTACATAGAACAGCTTAGTATTTTTAGGGAGGTCTCATTTACTAAATCATAGATGGGCAAACCTCTAATTATAGGACTTCCGTGAAGATCTAATGTATTTTGCTTTCTACAAATATTTTTTGAACATAAACTATGTGCAAATCACTATATTAAGTGCTAGGGAAATATGGAAAAGTACTAGTGAAAATAGACTACTGCCCCCAAGGAAAATTTAAATTAGTAAGGAAGATATGCATAAGAAGATAACTAATAACACAATCTTTGTAATAACAGAGTAGGAAATGAATTAGTGATAAGATAGTTAAGATCATTGTGGTTCTGGGGAGTAAGCAATTAAATTTAGCTAGAAGTGGAATACTAGTTGAGTTCTAAATCTTGGATTCACTTTAATAGGCAGAGAAAAGGGAGAAGACCATCTGGTTTTCTACTTCATCAAGCTATTGAAAGTATACTGTAAAACATTTCCAATAACCTCTAATTGCTATCTCTAACAGTCTTTCCTTAGCTTTCAGTTTGTATCCTCTTTGCAGAATTTGATTTTAAAACTTCCTCCTTCCCTAGTTTCTGTAATGTTAATTTGCTGAGAAACGCTATTTCTTGGGTTGGATTTTCTTCCTGCTGTCGTGTGGGTCAGGACCGTTTAGTGCAGCAAATATATCACTCCTTATTCCTACCTTTTATTGCCTCCTGCTGTTCAGGTTCACCCCTTAGATGCAGGGAGTAAAACTGAGGAAACTAACGTGCCGTTTGCAACAACCAGTGTAAGGACTGTCCTGCTCGGCTGCTGGAGGATGGAGTAGATCAGTGGTCTTCAGCCTTGGCTGCTCAGGGGAATGACCTAAATTCAAATATGCTTCTCCCCAATCCTTTTCACTCTTTAAGATTCCGCATCCCTAAGGTCGGGTTAAAATGGCCGCTTGTGCAGCTGCTGCACAGCCAGCAATGAGCGATTTAGGCTCAGATGTGGGGGTTCCATTCCAGTACAGGTGCTTTACACTGCAGACCACTGCGTCTAAGTTGGAGAGATGAACTAAGAGGTAGAAGAGATGGCAAAACCACTGCATATATAATATGAGCACAAACAACTAATTGTTCTGGGATTACGTTCCTTTAGTCCTATGCCAGTTGGTGCTTTAATCCATCTGCCTGTTGATGGAGTGTTATACTCTTAAAACCCATGGGTTGTTGTTATTAGGCTTTTAAAATGGGGTATGATTGTGCTGCCATCTCTGCATTTGAACCCTTAGTGGGCACTGACCTTTCCAGTCTCTGAGTGATTAAAGCTCTTATTAATTCCCTGTAGGGATGCCTGCACTCTAAGGCAGTCTAGTGGTGGGAGTTCATTAACATGTGAGGCTCTAATTAGCTGGCAAAGGATTTGTTTCTCTCCTCATTCTGATATCTAACTAAGCTATAAATATAGATATATAAGAAAAAACATAAAACCATAACTGAAAGAAAGAGGTGTTGACATGTCCAGGGCAGAACTTTAAACCAAAACAATCAGCTCACACTCTCCTGGGGCCTAATCAGGCTTTTCTAGAAAACTGCATGTCGACAGAGTGGCACAGTATGGGAGAAAATCTGAGGAAGTCTAGATCAGCCAAGGAAATAATTATTGATTGGGTTATATTGTTAAGTCCCTCTGAACCTGCAATTCTATGAATAGCAAGTCTATGAAGGGTGAAAAGAACTGAAGTTGTTCTTTGGTGTTGAAAAGAGAAGAAAGAAAAATTTAATAATAATCTTTATGTCTGGGCAGGATTTTAATAGAGAGAATAATGACCATATTCTTTATTTCCCAAACTAGAGAGGAAATGAGTTTAGATTGCAGCTGGGAGCAGTTTTATTGGCTAATTGATATTTGGGGGGTCTTTGTAAGATACTAAACCTTGTGCAAAGCGTTGGTAGGTAGGTAGTGCACAACTCCTGAGGGTACCTAAAACTGTGCCAGATGTTGCATGTAGAATCCCCTCACACTGACAGTGAACCAATCAGCTGAGACTCAGAAGACTGTTAAATGCTGGAATGAATTCCCAGGTATGCTGTATTAGTTCCCTCCCTGCTGAAGATCTTTATGAACTGGAAAGAAATCCATCCAATTGCAGTTAAGGAGCTGGCCCTGGCCTGACTTGAGATGGAGAATTGGCTCCCTAAAGAGTTAGCCCTTAGGATACGTGACAGGTGACCCTTTTCCACTCTCCACCACCAGATGCCATGCATTTGAAGGTGCCAAGAGTAGACATTCTGAAGTTACAGCCACCAAATTCCACATTCAACATTGCTATTTGGTATTTTTCTCGGATCTGAGTCTAGACATGCTGGTGCTTGGAAATCTCCCTCACTAGAGCCCTTCCTTTCTTTCCATACCTGTGTCCATCCAGGCAAGTTGTGCCTGGGAGTAGGAATTCTGAATACCCAACAAAAAGGATTCCCAGGGCAGAACTTTACTTGAGGTCTGACCTGCCATTAGACTTTAATGATTTCTTGATTTCACTTCGCTCAGGGTTGGCAGCCTAGAAAAAGAAATGGCCCTTGGAAGCCCATGTGAGGAAATGGAGAGAGAGGAGCCTGTGTACCTGTTACCACAGGTGAAAATCCTCAGTCCTTTAAGACCTGGCTTCTTGGCCAGCCTCATTCAGAGTCAGTGTGCGCTCTAGGAGGATGACCGTGTGCCACTCAGAGACCAGTTCTCATAGAATCTAACTATAAACATACAAAGTTACTCACAGATGGCATTTTTTTAATCAAAGTTTTTTATTCTTTAAGATGACATTTTAAATAAATGGGCTATCAGTGTGTTATGCTTATTGGATACTGCAGTCTCTCATTAACCCTAGGGGACATTTAAAAACATAACATTAAAAATGTTGTTAAGATTTAGTCTATAGTAAGGAACATATAAAGTAAGCTCCATAAGCCCACATGAACTTAAATGAAATAATCCTGGTAAAGCACTAAGCACAGTGCCTGGCACATAGTGAGTACACCATAAGTGTTAATTATTGCACGTGGCTGCTTTGCCCATATGAGGTTCTTAAGTCAGCCTTCCATTGTGGGGTTATAGTGGGGGACTAACGGTTGGGTTATTTAGTCCCCTCACATTTGTGCTCGCTGCTTCCCTCCCTCTTCCTACCCCATTTGGCTATTTTATTGCCTATTAACACCACAACCACAGTGGCCAAGGGAAATGAGTCTTTAATTAGTCATTCTTGCTGCTTCTTAGCTTCAGTGAATGGTTTAGTAAGGAAGATGGTTAGCGTTATTGACTAAAGTTATTTTAGCATTAATTTTTGGCTGCTCCTTCTATTTTTCCCTTTAAATCCCGAGAGTGAGTAGCACTTCCTTTTGAAGCTCTCTAGGCAGCTTCTTTTAGTGTGGACTTCCAGGGGCCACCAGTTTTCGGGGGTGGAGGTGGTAGGGACAGGGACAAAGCAAAACCTTTCTCCTTGGACTTTTAGAATAACAAGATATTGACATCTGAATTATATTTGTAACTGAAAGTATGCTCTTTGGGCAGCTCAGTATGGTAGTTTGGCCAGAGGCCCTGGTTATCACTAAGACACCTTCTCAAAGCGGCTGGAAAGCACATTACTAGGATAATCAATGCTGTATTACTGTGTGTTAGGAGAGTTCCTTTCAGCTCTGTGTTTCCATGTACTTTGCCAAGAGAAATTCTGTGCAATCCCAAATTGCTTCAAATGTTTCAATAATTAGTCAGCAACAAGTATGTTGAAGGAGAAAATAAGGTAAGGAAAGAAGACAATCATGCCTACTCACAGGCCTGTTTGGTTTTCACAACTGGTGAAAACAGTTTTCACTGCTTGGGTTATACCCAAATCTGGAAAATATGATCACAAAATTATCATCAGAGTTTTTTGGAAAAAAATGTGGTGATCTTCAGGATCCAGCCTCCAGCCTTCACCACGCGTGCTGTGATCCCGTCACCCTCCTTGGTCATCTCCATTGTACTTTTAAATTTTTAGATGTATCAATCTTATCAAATTTCCTTGACCTGCTATGCTTTCTTGTAACTCCAAGCATTTGTGCCTCTGTTCCCACAGCCAGGAATTTCTTTCCTCTTAGTTTGCGTGTGGAACTCGTATTTCACATCAAGACAGAGCAGGTGGCGATTTCTCATCCAGCTCTCATAGCGCCATGACAGTGCCTCATCCTGTCATAGTCACAGCACTTATCACGTTGTCTTGTCACCATCTGTATAGATGTCTTTCTGCCTTCTCTAAATTGTGAACCTCCTTAGGTGAAGAGCTATATTTGGTTCATTACTGTATTCCTAGTGCCTAATATAAAATTTGATCGGATGAAATTGCTGATATTTGACGTTTTTTTAAACCTATAGCTCTATGACACAGCAGTTTCATATGGGTCAATCTATTACATTGCTGGCATAAAAATCATTTAAAATATCTCAAATGAATGAATGAATGAACAATCCACTTCTATCCAAGTAATATGTAATTTTTTTTCATTATAATGTCTTTGTCAGGTTTAATAATCAAGAGTTTTGCTGGGTGCACAAATGAGTTGGAAAGAGTTCCCTCTTTGTTTTCTGGAAAAGTTTGTGTAAGACTGGTATTAACTCTTCCTTGAATTAACGATAGAATTTACCAGGGAAACTAAGCTTGGAGTTTTCTTTGTGGGAAGTTAGTGTTTTAAAATTTATGAATTTTTTCCTTTTAATTGATACGGAGCTTTCAGATTTTCTAAAAAATGTGTTTTTTCAAGGAATTTGTTTATCTCATGTAAGTTGTCAAATTCATGAGCATAAAGCTGTTAATGCTATTTCTCTATTATCCTTTTCATATTTGTGGGATCTCTAGTGAAATCCCCAATTTCATTACTGATGTTGGTGACTTATTTTTCTCTCTTTTCTCCATGATAATTCTTGTTAGGAATTTTTGTGAATTTCATTAATCTTTTCAAATAACCACATTTTGGGTTAATCACTTTTTCTATTGTTTGTTTTCTGGTTCAGTGATTTTTGCTCTTACATTTATTATTTCTTTGTGTCTATGTACTTAGGTTTAAGATTGTTCTTTTTCTACCTTCTTAAGGGGGGAACGTAGGTTATTGATTTTAAGTCTTGTTTTCTAATATAGGCATTTCAAAGCTGTAAATTTTCTTGTGAGCATTGTTTTAGCTGCATTCTCAAATTTTGATGTGTAGTATTTAATTACTATTCAGTTGGAAATATTTTTCAGTTTCCCTGTGATTTCTTCTTTGACCCACGGTTATTTAGAAATGTTTCTTTTTAAATTTAATTTCCAATTCAGGCTTTGAAACTTATTTAGACTTATTTTATGGCCAAGGATATGGTCTATCTTGGTGAACATTCCATATATACTTGAAAAGAGTGTGTATTCTGTCACTGTTGGGTGTAGTATTTGTAAATGTCAGTTAGATCAAGTTGCTTGATAACATTGCTTAGCTGTTCCATTTCCTTCTGCATTGTTTGCCTGCTTTTTTCTAGCAGTTATTAAGTGGAATGCAAATATGCAACGTTAGTTGTGGATTTCTCTATTTCTCCCTTCAATTTTGTCAGTTTTTTTCATGAATCTTGATACTATATTATTGGATGAATACATATTTACAATCAGTGTGCCCTCCAGGTAAATTGCTCTTTTTAGTATGTAATAGTTCTCATTATCTCTTCTAGTACATGTTTTCCTGATATCTATTTGTCTGATATTAATTTAGCCATATCACCTTACTCATGCTTACTGTTTGCATGGTAGATCTTCATCTTTTTACTTTCAAATCCCCTATATCTTTTTTTTTTTTTTTTGAGGAAGAGTAGCCCTGAGCTAACATCTGTCGCCAATCCTCCTCTTTTTGCTGAGGAAGATTGGCCCTGGACTAACATCTGTGCCCATCTTCCTCTACTTTATATGGGATGCCGCCACAGCATGGCTTGATAAGTGGTGTGTAGGTCTGTTGCCCGGGATCCAAACCTGTGAACCCCAGGCTGCCGAAGCGGAGCACGCGAACTTAACCGCTATGCCACTGGGCTGGCCTTATATCTTTGTATTTAAAATGCATCTTTTATAGATAGCTTATAGTTGGGTTTGCTTTTCCATTCATTCTGATAATCTCTGCATTTTAATTGGGATTTTAAATTTATTTATATTTTCTGTAACTATTATTTTGGTTCAATTTAAGTCTACCATATTGCTATTTTTTTATTTGCACTTTTTGTTTGTTCTTTTCTATTTTTTCCTTCCTAGCCTTCTGTTATGTCATTTCAGTATTTTTAGAGTTTCAATTTATTTCTTCTATTGACTTTTTAGCTATAACTCTTGTTATTAGTATTATTTTTAGTGGTTTCTCTGTGACTAACAAAATGCATCCTTCACTTTTACCCTTCACACCTGACACCTGCTGTCTCTCACTTCCCATTGTCCACTTCAGTTACCCCTCCTGTTACCTGTGTGATAACTGTCAGATCTTTTACTTCTACAGGTGTTTTGAATGCCACCTTATATTGTTATTGTTTTGCTTTAAACAGTCTGCTGTTTTTTAAGTAAATTACAAGAAGTAAGTAAATAGAGTCATTTACATTTGCTTATTTACCGTTGCTGGCGCTCTTCATTCCCACCTATTGATCTGTGTTTCCATCTGTATTATTTTCTTTTGAATTGAAAAATATCTTTTAACATTTCCTGGCAGGCTAAGTCTGCTGGCATCAAATTTCCTGAGCTTTCCCTTATAGAAAAGGTCTTTATTTCACGCTTGCTTATAAACTTTTCACTGGCTATGGAATGCTGGGTTGACTTTTCCTTTTCCTTTGAACAGTGGAGAGAGATTGTTCCATGTCTCCCGTGTGCAGTGGTGCTGATGAGAGGTCCAAGTGTTGGTATTGTTCCCACCTGAATTCAGTGAGCTCCTTTTCTT
Source organism: Ceratotherium simum simum (assembly GCF_057802395.1). Lineage (NCBI taxonomy): Eukaryota > Metazoa > Chordata > Mammalia > Perissodactyla > Rhinocerotidae > Ceratotherium > Ceratotherium simum. The sequence goes on along the minus strand of NC_141906.1, from coordinate 83,762,419 downwards.
TGCTTTTCAGCAGTCTGACCGTGACGTGCCTAGGTATGGCTCTTTTTATATTTATCCTGCTTGATGCTTGTGGGCTTCTTGGATCTATAGTGTAGTGGGGTTTTTAGAATAAAATTGGAGAAGTTCTCTGCCATTATATCTTCCAATATTTGTCTACCCATGATCTATCTCTTATTTTTGGGGGACACCAATTACACATAAAATAGCCCATTTGATAGTGTTCTGTGTGTCCCAGAGCCTCTATTTAGTTTCCTTAAATCTGTTTTCTTTCTGTTCTTAAGACTGGATAACTTCTATTTATCTGACTTTCAATTCACTGACTTTTTTCATGCCATCTTGAATCTGCTGAGTCCCTTCCATGAATTTTTCATTTCAGTGATTTATTTTTCGGTTCTGAATTTCCGGTTTTTAAATAGTTTTCATTTTTATGTTGAGATTCCCTATCTGCTTACTCATTTAGGCCATATTTTCCTATAATTCTGTGGACATATTTTTGTTTAATTCTTTGAATGTATTTATGATGGCTACTTTAAGAATATCTGCTAAGTCCAACATCTGTGTATCTTGGATTCAATTTCTATTGGCTGCTTTTATTCTTAAGTAGAGATCACATTTTTCACATTCATTTTATGACTGTGGATTTTTGATGGAATATTAGAATTATGGGTAATACGTTGTAGAGTATCTAGATTCTGTTACCTCACTCAGAAGACTGTTGATTCTTGTTTTAGTGGCAGTTCAATCACTGGCTGATCACATTGACCTAAGTGGCCGAGACTCAGCCTCCAAATGTTGTATCCACTTTGGATCTTGTTAGGGCTTCATTTTAGGCTTTGCCGAGAGGGCGAAGAGGAGGTCATGCTGTTTATGTGGTTCTCACTCCTCAGGGCCACCCTTCTGGTGTCTCAGCTGGAGCCCAGTGTGTTAAGGCACAGAGTTAATCATTATGGCAGGGTCCAAATTCCAAAATCTCTGGTCATTGCTTTTTCCCCAGTGGTGGCTGTGGTACCTATGTTCTGTTCTTAATTCCATAGCAGCTGCCATCTGGCAAACCTCTGGCTGTCTTGCCTGGGGGACTCCTCAGCCACGGATTTGTAGGAACTCCCAGGGAGACTTCTGAGACTTCTTTTTTGCACAGTTTCCTTCTCTGTAGTTTCCCACCTCCAGTCCCCAGCATGCCCAGCTGCCCTGAACTGTCATCTGTGCCACCTTAGCTCGGCAGAAGCACAGTGTGCTCCACTGTGATGCCAACTTTCTGCAATGTGGTGGGAAATTGTCCTGAGATTGGAACCTGGGCAATTGTGGGACTCACCTTCTTTCAGCCATTGCAGTCCTGTGCTGCCTGTTGTTCATTGTCTGAAAACAGCTGTGTCATATGTTTTATAGCTGTTTATGGCCATAGTGCTTGTCCAATACAGGTATTCCACTGTGGCTGGAAGTGAAAATTAGTTATGTAATCAGTATCAAGTATCCTGATAAGGAATTATAATTTTTCATCTTACTAAACATACTAAATAATAATAGTTAATAGTTAACATGACTTACTATATGCCAGACATTATTTTGAATGACTTACTTATTAAACTCATTTAATCATTACCACAACTCTCTAAATTAGGTACTGTTATTGTCCCTATTTCTAAGTCAAGAAATTGAAGCACAGAGAGGTTAAGTAACCTGCCTAAATTCATACATTTACAAAGTATCAATTCACTCACTGGTTTTAGCTCCTGCACCCTAGTAACTATACCCTGCTGCCTTTTGCAAAGTGGGTCATGATTAAACAAGAGGAAGTGATAAAAATAAGAAACACATTGAAAGTCATGGTAAAGGGACGAGTGCTATAAATTGAGATGCAGCAAGTTTGAGCTCTAGGGCTTTGGTTCCCTGCTACCACGTGCCGCCATTTTTACCCCATCCCACCAGGTTGTTCTGTGTTCACCATTAAGTACTACATAAACACAGAAAAAGTGCTTGGAATAATACTGAGATTCATTCTTATTCTCTTCCACACTGTCACCCATTGCTTTTCTTTATCTTAGTCTGCATGTGAGCTCATAAATTTGCCACCAAAAGAAGGTAGTTTAAAATGTAAACCTTTGGGTGGAATAATATATGTTAGATTGGTCATTTGATCTATCTGTGACAAGTGTTAAAACAATGTGCATTGATTTTTTTTTTTTTGAGGAGCATATTTCTAAGGGTAATTTAATAGTAGCATTGAGCATAGTGTTTACTGGTAGGGAGGAGAAGGGGAGAACAGATGAAGAGAGGGAACCGCTAATGGCGTTTTCCTAATGCAATTGCTTAGGTCAGTGGAAAGCTGTCACAGCTTAACGCACTCGCTGTTTGAGGATGTTATCATATACAGGATTAAGCCATTCCAAGGCATGAAAACAACAGCAGCTTGTTAGAGTGGGAGCTTGTTAAAGACCTTCTATCAAGCAGTTATGATCATTTAAAGAAAGAAGTCGTGGTTCTTATTTTTCCACTTTTAATTCTAAGTCAAATCTAAGTGCTAGGAAGAAGCATTTAGCTATCAAATCGTGTGGGAGATGGCACAATAAATTGTTTCAAAGACCACTCTCTTCCTTTCCCCATCCACCTGTGGGAATCATACTTTATTTCTAGAGGGAATTGAGGGATTTTTGCTCTAATATATTTCTGGAACCAGAAGAAAGTTTAATCTCTGAAATGCCTTTGACTTGATACACTGTTCTAGTATTCAGGATAGGAAAGTAGTCCCTTCATTGAAACCACTGCTTCTGATGTTGAGAATAATCCAATTCGGGGGTATATTCTAAATTCATATTTATTTTCTGCTGTTGGTTTTTGTTATGTCCAAGATATATAATTCAGAAAATCTCTCTAATAGGGAGATAATTAAGATGTTATAGTTAGAGCACAAAGAAGGTTTTAGAAATCATTTCTAAGAAATCCCAGAGGGTCAGTTCTTCATTCCTTCCTTGAACAAATGTTTGCTGCGTACTAGAAGGCTAGTGAGCATAGATCATATTGAGTAAGTAAGGGGGTGTCTCATGATGAAGCTGGGAAGGCAAAAAGGACCAAGTAACTAAGTCTATAGCAAAGACTTTAGATTTAATTTGACTTACAATAGGAAGACATGAAAAGGCTTTAAGAGAGGTAAGGAGTGACATGATATTTACGTTAACTAAAGATCAGTCTGGATTCTGGGTAGAGAATGGACTGTGGGCAAGAGAGGAAGGAGGGAAAAGAGTTAAGAGATTAGAGATGGTCATGATTTGGACTAGTGAAGGTGCAGAGAAGTGGACTTATTCCAGATATAAATTTGATTAGGAAGTGAAAAGATTGTTTAATGGTCATGAGGAAAAGGGAGTAACCAAGAATGGCTTCTAGGATTTTGGCTTGAATTTGGTGATTGGCGGTGCTATTTATTGAGATGGTGAAGTCTGGGTTCAGGGCAACAGGGGTGGCCGTGGGAAGGGGTTAGGTTTGGAAAGAAAAATCAGGAGTAGCATTTGGGAAGTGTTGGTTTTGAAATGCCTTAGAAACATAAAAGAGGAGTTTCCAAAGTTGGAAATTTGATTCAGTACAAAATGTAATTGCTTTCAGGGCAGGGACGTCACCTGTCTTGTATAACAAACACGTGGAATAGTGTGTGGCACATAATAGCATGCAATAAATATTCCTTGAATTAATGAGTCTAGAGCTCAGAGGATAAGCTGAGACTTAAATGTGAGAGACATCAGCATCTACTTTAAACACAGGAGAGAGAAGCTCAAGATAAGAGAAAGTTATTGTTTGTCTAAGTTCCTTCCCTCTAAAAAGCAATTTCAAATTGTAATCTCAGAGCTTTCTTAATGCTCATATTCAGTGCAATGTATTTATTTGGGTTAGAAAGTTTTTTAGAATTATGGAAAGAAACACAACATAATTAGTGTTCCTCTTCTTTGATTATACTAGGAATTGCTTATATCCCATTCTGGTGTCTAGTGAAAGTGAAAGAGAACTGATATTCCTATTCTGGAAGACTGAATAATTTTTACAAGCATCAGTCTTTGGGACTTTTCTCAGTTCTAGTATAAAAAAGATCAAATGGAAGTCTGTGTCAAAAATCTTTCTAAAGCAGAGCTACTAGTTAGCTCTTTAAAAAGATCAACAAAATTGACAAACCTTTAGCTAAACTGATGAAGAGAAAAAGAGAGAAGACCCAAATTACTAAAATTAGAAATGAAAGAGGATACGTTACTACTGACCTTACAGAAACAAAAAGGATTATAAGAGAATATGATGAACAAGTATATGCCTACAAATTAAATAGATTAAATAAGAAAATTCTTATAAAGACACACAGTGCTAAAATTGACTGAAGAAGAAATTGAAAATCTAAATAACAAGTAAATAAATGGAAATAGTAATCAAAAAACTATCCACAGAGAAAAGCCCAGGCCCATATGGCTTCAGTGGTGGATTTCCACCAAACATTTAAAGAAGAAAAAACATCACTTCTTCACAAACTTTTCCAAAAAGGGGAAGATCAGGGAATGCTTTCCAATTCATTTTGTGATGCTATTATTACTCTGATACCAAAAACAGAAAAAGACATTATATGAAAGAAAACTACAGAAGAATATCTCTTAGAATATAAATTCAAAAATCCTCAACAAAATATAAGCAAACCAAATGCAGTGGTATATAAAAATGATACAACATGTCTAATAATGTCAAGTGTGTTTAACATCTGAAAATCCATTAATGTAACCGTCGTATTAACAGAAGAATGGGCAAAAACCACATGATCATCTCACTGAAATCCAACACCACTTTTTAATAAAAACACTCAGTAAACTAGAATAGAAGGGCACTTCCTGGATTTGATAAAGGGCATCTATGAAAAACCCACAGCTTACATCTTACTTAATGGTGAAAGGCTGAAGGCTTTTCCTGTAAATCAAAAACAAGGCAAAGATGTCCACTCTCACCACTTTTACTCAACATTGTACTGTGGGTTCTAGCTAGGAAAATTAGTCAAGAAAAACAAATAAGTCATTCAAATTAGAAAGATATAAATGAAATGATCTCTATTTGCAAATAATGTGATCTTGTATATAGAAAATTCTAAGAAATCCACAAAAATTCGACTACAACTACTATAAGAATTAAGCAAGATTGTAGGATAAATCAATATACAAAAAATCAATTGTATTTCTATACATTATCAATTAACAATTCAAAAAATTAAGAAAACTATTCCATATAACATCAAAAAGAATTAAATACTTAAGAAAAAGGTTAACAAAAGAAGTGTAAAACTTATACTCTGATAACTGCAAAACATTGTTGAAAGAAATTAAAGAAGACCTAAATACAAGGAAAGATATTCAGTGTTTCCAATGTTCCTGTGTTGAAAGACTTAGTACTGCTCAGAAGCCAATATTTCCCAAATTAAACAACAGATTCAACACAGTTCTTATCAAAATCCCAGCAGACTTCTTTTCTGGATTGGATAAGCTGATGATAAAGTTTACATGGAAATATGAGAGTCCCAGAATAGCCAAAATAATCTTTAAAAGTAACAAAGCTGGAGGAATCACACTTCCCAATTTCAAAACTTACTGCAAATCTGCAGTAATCAAGAAAATGTAATACTGGTTTAAAGATAGACAATAGATCAATGGAATAGAATTGAGAGTCCAGAAATGAATCCTCGCATTTGCAGTCAATTGATTCTTGACAAGGTTGCCAAGACAATTCAATGGGGGAAAGAATAATCTCTACAACAAATGGGGCTGGGATAGCTGGATATGCACATGCAAATAATGAAATTGGAACCCTTGCAAATAATGAAATTGGAACCCTTTCTCACACCATACACAAAAATTAACTCAAAATGGATCATAGACCTGTGTGAAGTAGCTAAAACTATAAAACCCCCAGAAGAAAATATAAAAGTAAATCTTCATGACATTGGGTAGTGAAAGGAAAACTGTTTCTCTCTCTACTTATCACTATTCACATCTAACACTTCCCAGAACACTTCTGATATCAGATGTGTGGGTTTTACCCACACCAAACAATTTTCTGATGCCAGCGGGGTGTCCTACAATTTAACTCAATTATGACACTAATTGCCTGGAATTAGTGCAGACACCACAGGTTAAGGGCTAGGTCACATAAGGGTGTACCCCACTTTAGAGCCAATTGCAAGTGGTGGGTCCCTGGGTTAACCACAACTTCTCTCCAACTTGGCTACAAATCAAAGATTCCACGATCCCCTCTGCAGGCCCGAACATTTGCTAGAACTGCTCACAGAACTCAGGAAAACAGTTTACTTACTAGATAAATGGTTTATTACAAAGGATATATTAAAGGATACAAATGAATAGCAGATGAAGAGATACAAAGGGTGAGGTCCAGAAGGGTCTAGAGTACAGGAGCTTCTTTCTGTACCCACAGAGTTTTGGGATACGCCACCCTCCCAGCACATGGATGTGTTCTTGTTTACCAACCCAGAAGCTCTCTGAACCCTGTATTCTGGGGATTTCTATGGAGGCTTCCTTAAGTAGTCATGATTGATTAAATCATTGCCCATTGATTAATTCAACCCCCAGCTCCTCTCTTCTCCCTGGAGGTGAGGGGTGCAGGCTGAAAATTCCAGCCCTCTAATGACAGAGTTGGTCCCCCTGGTAACCAGCCTCCCATCCTGTGGTTATTTAGGGGCTATCCAAAAATCACCTCATTGGCATAAACTTAAGTGTGGTTGAAAGGGGTTTGGTATGAATAGCAAAAGACACTCTTTTCACCGTTATCACTCTGGAGCTATTTCAGGAGCTGGGAACAAAAACTAAATTATAACAAAGATGCTCCTATAGCTCTTATCACTTTGGAAATTACAAGGGTTTTAGGAGTTGTGTGCCAAGAGGAGCCATATATCAAGACAAAAATGTATATCTCTTATGGTGTCACAATATCATAGATTGGTAAAACCTTCCTATGTATGACACCAAAAGCACAAGTGACAAAAGTAAAAATTAAATTGGATTTTATCAAGTTTGTAAACTTTTGTGCTTCAAAGGGCACCACCAAGAAAGTAAAAAGAAAGCCAATGGAATGAGAGAAAATATTTGCAAATCATGTACGGGTAATGAACTTTTATCTAGAATATATAAAGAACTCTTACTCCTCAGGGATAATCAGACAAATAACCAATGAGCAAAATGAGCTCAAAAAATGAGCAAACAATTTAAATAGATATTTCTTCAAAGAAGATATACAAATGGCCAGTAAGCACGTGAAAAGTTCCTCGAGTTAACCGTCAGGAAAATACAAATCAAAACCACAATGAGATGTCACTGCACACACGTTAGGAGGATTATAATCAAAAAGACAGAAAATAACAAGTGTTGGTGAGGATGTGGAGAAACTGGAATCCCCATATATTGCTGGTGGTAATGTAAAGTGGTTCAGTCTCTTTGGAAAACAATCTAGCAGTTCCTCAAAAAGTTAAACCATATAATCTACCAATTCCATTTTTAGGTATATATTGAAGAGAAATGAAAACACGTATCTACACAAAAACTTGAACACTGATGTTCCAAGCAGCATTATTCATAACAGCCAAAAAAATGGAAACAACCTTAATGCCCATCAAATGATGAATGGATAAATAAAATTTGATATATCCGTATAATTAAACATTATTTAGCCATAAAAAGAAATGAAGTACTGATACATGCTACAGTATGGAAGAACCTTGAAAATATATGCTAAGTGAAAGAAACTAGTCACAAAAAACCCAACATATTGTTTGATTTCATTTGTTTGAAATATCTAGAAAGTAGATAAATGGTTTACTAGGGTAGGGAGTAAGAGGAGGATTGGGGGCAAATGGGAAGTGACTGCTCAATGGCATGGGACTTCTTTTGGGGAAGATGAGAATATTATGAAATTTATTGATATGATGATTGTATAACTGTGAATATACTAAAAGCAGTGAATTGTACACTTTCAATGGGTGAATTATATCACAGTAAAATTGATCATTATAATAGACAACAACAACAAAAAACAGAAGTTCCATTCATTTGGAAATTCTCTAATACAAATATCTAAAATTCATCATTACTAAATTTAAAAAATTCTGGAATATTTGAAAGAGGTGGACTATTCAAATATATGAAATAAATGGCAGCTAACACTCATGTACTCATCAACCAGATATTTGAAATGTTAACACTTTTTGCATTTTCTACCTCAGATCTTTACATAAATAATATAATATAGCCAAAATATATTTTTTTGATATATACATTGGTATATAAAATGAAATGAATAGGTAACAATGAAGCCCTTTCCATACTCTATTCCCCCATCCTATTCCGAAGGTTACCACTCGCTTGAATTTGGTATGTGTCGTTCTCATCCATGTTTTTATTCTTTTTCTATATACTTATGTGGCCATAAATAATATGTAGTATGTGGTTGGCATCACACTATACATATCTGTTGTAACTTTTTCTTTTTTTCCTATTCATTGTAATTTTCATGAGTTAGCCACATTGACACAGGTAAATTTGGTTTATTTTTTTTTAAGTCGTATAAAGTACAATGTATAAAGATACATAACTTATTTTTCCTTTCCCCTAATGATGAACATTTAGGATGCTTCTGGTTTTTTGCTCTTACAAAGAACGCAGCAATTTACATCTTTGCACAAATATTGTATATATGATACGTATATGCAGGATATCACTGCATTTGCCTGATGGATTCTCTAGGGCGTATACCAAGAAGTGGAAGTGTTGGATGGTATGAGTATTTTCAGTTTTACTAGCTAATGCCAAATTCCTCTCTGTAATGGCTTTTTTCTTTTAACCAATTTACTCCTTCAATAGGAGCATGTAAGATTTCCTCTTCCTCCGTACCTTTTATGACAACTGGTGCTGTCAGGCGTTTCTTTTCCCTTCGTTTCTTTCTTCTTACCTTCCTTCCTTTGTTCCTACCTTCGTTCGTTCCTTCCTTCCTCCTTTTATTTTTTTTCTCCGATCTTAAGAGTGTAGACTCATCCTTAATTTAATTTATATTCCTTTGCTACCTTGAGAGACTGAACATCTGCTCTAATATTTAGTGTTCATCCCAGCTTATTCTACTTATTGCCTGTTCATATCTTTTATCCAATTTTTCTTCCAGTTGTGTTGTTTCACTATGTCTTACTGATTTGGAAGATTTTTATATGTGTTCTATATGTTAATATTGTCTCCCAGTTTATGGCTTGTCTTTTGACTTACCTTCTGCTATATATTTCTCTATATTTTCCTCTTGGACTTCTTGGAACTCTTCAGTTCGTCAGGAAATGAATGTTTTGTGAATAGTTTAAGCTAAGGATCTAATTTATTTTTGTAACATGGAAATAAATTTGCCTATTACCACTTTTTGAATAATCTGCCTCTCCCACATTGATTTTTAAAGCCACATCGGTCCAATATTAATTTTTATATATGTATAGGTTTATTCCACTGCTCAATTTTTCTATTATATCATCCATATCTTACTGTTTTTACAATTTTAGTGTTAAGGTAATTCTTCATTCTGGCATGACAAGTCTTCCTTCTTTCTTCTTCTTTAAATTTGTCTGGACCAGTTTTGGTCCATTGGTTTTCCATATGAATTTTAGAATCTGCTTATTGAATTTCCTAGTGTACCAGAATCCATGATATTATAAACTAATTTTTGGAGAAATAATATCCTAGAATTATTAAGTCTTCCAATCGATGAACATGGTATAAGTTTTCTTTTTATACTCATTCAACAAAGATTTTTTAACATAAAGATTCTCCTTATCTTGTGTAGAATTATTCCAAAACACCTTTTAGTTTTTGTACCATTCAAAATCTACTGATTTAAATGTTAATCCCTTCCAAATGTTCCCTTCATAGAAACTTTCACTTTCTAGAATATTGTCTGACCAAATATCTGTATTGTGGCCTAGCCAAGTTGACACATAAAATTAACCATCACACATGTTCTCTGAGATTCTTTTTATGTCATTATCTGTATGTCTATAAATAATGACAATTTTATTTTAGATTTTTTTATACCTCCATTTATTTTTGTGGTTTTATTGTACAGACTTTATTCTTAAGTAAAATGTTGAATAATAGAAGTGATAGCAAGCATATTTTTCTTGTACTGCTGGATGTGATGTAGTGATACTCCACTTAGTATTCTTTCACTTTTGTTTGTAAGATTGGCCTATACGTATACCTATATGTATACCTATACAAATACCATGTATTGTCCTTTATGAGTTTGTGTATCAAGTATGTAGTAATGAATTGGTTGTCCATTGCTGAGTAACAAAACACACAAAATCAAGTGGCTTAAAAGGACAGTAAACATTTTTTTTAATCTCTCAAAGTTTCTATAAGTCAGAAATTGGGAAGGGACTTGGCTGGACAGTTCTGACCTGAGGCCTCTCATGGTTTGCAATCAAGATGTTGGCTGGGGCTGCAGTCATCTGAAGGCTTGAATGGGGCTGGAGGGTCTGCTCCCACGCTGGCAAGTTGGTGCTGTATGTCGGCAAGAAGCTTCAGTACCTCTCCACATGGGCTTCTCTAGGGTTGCTCGAGCGTTCTCAAGACACAGCTTTTGGCTTCCCCCAGAAGAATAATCCAAGGCAGAAACTGCAGTGTGTTTTATGACCTACCCTGGAAATCTTGTAGTGATACTTACACATTTTTTGACTGGTATCAGCCGTGATTCAGTGTGGGAAGGGCCTAAGCATCAGGAAGTGAGGAACACTGGGCCCTCTTGAAGGCTGGCTACAACTACCTACGTGTACTTTGTGTGCCTTTTTTCGTCATCTGTAAGAGCTTGCCTTACCTAGAAGTGATTGATGTTTGAAGAGTTCCTAAAACCCACAAGTCAAACCCTCTGGTGCTTTATTGTGAAAAGAATTTGTCTTTTGAGTCAATGTTTTACTGCTGATAAGGCTAATCAGGGTTTTTAAAATTTTTCCTTGAGTCAATACTGATTATTTAATATTTAAATAAAATCTTCTTATTTCCTATATCTTTTGCATCATAGGTGTTAAGTCTATTGTGGTATTTTCTTATGATCTGAAAAATCAAAATTGAATTTCTACTATAGACAATCTTTCATTACTAATTTGCTTAGCTTCACTTTATCTTTAGTCTTGATCAATCTTATAAAAGATGTATCCTTTTAATTATTCTCTTCAAAGAAATAGTTTTTATTAATCCTCTATTTTATTCCTTGTTTATTATATAAATAATAACTATATAATACTTATATAAATAAATAACATTATATTCTATAAATATAAATAAATTTATAATATATTTATTGTATATTTATAATCCAAATAACATAAATATATAATGTTTTTACCTTTATTTCCTTTCCTCTACTTTCTTTAGGTTTACTATGTTGTTCTTTTCTAATTTCTTGAACATTTAGATCATTAATTTTCTTTCATCTTTTCTAATGTATACATTTAGACTATATATTTCCTTTTATATAGTGCTCAAATAGTTTTATATATTCCATTTCTATTGTCGTTTGGGTCTATATATTTTATAATTTTTATTATAACTACTTTGATCCATGGATTATTTAGAGATAAGTTTTGTAATATTCAAACATGAGCTTGTAGTTGACTTTTCTCGCCAATATTTAATTATTGGTTAGCAATTTTATTTCATTTTGTTTGCACTATATGGTCTTTATGATAATGATTCTATGTTAGTTTTTTTCAGATTAAGCTTATCTCCTAGAATGTGCTCAGTCTTTTTAAACATATCAGATGTGCTTGGAGAAAGTATGCAGTTGCTAAATTGGGGTACAGCGTTTTAGATATGTTTATTTAGTCATATATGTTATTATATTTTTTATGCCTGATGTAGTGGTTTCTGGGGGAGATGTACTAAAAACTTACACTGCAATTTTGAACTTTTTCAATTTCACCCTGCAATTCTGTTAGGATGTACCTCCTAATGTTGCCTTGAGTTAATGAATTAGTTACTGGGCTTAGTATGATGTGTGACACATAGTCAACACTCAAAAATGTTAGTTGTTTTAGCTATTATAGTTATTTTATGTATATTAACATGGCTGTACCAGATTACCCTTTAAGACTATTTGACTCTTTCCATACTTTTTTTTTTTAAACTTTAAGATCCCCAATTCATATTCATCTCTTGTAAATAGCATATTGCTGAATGTGTGGGTGCTTGTATGTGTGTGTAAATTTTTTTTCTAATGAACATATTTAAGGTCCTTTCCCCTAAATTTAGAGAATGCATATTCTCTTCAAGCATATCTAACCCATTTTTAACAACTATGACATTTTAGGCCACAAGGTAAATATATCCCCCAACATATGATTGTTCGACTTAACGATTATTTGACTTGACGATGGTGCAAAAGCGACACCATTCACTAGAAACTGTACTTCGAACTTTGTATGTTGATCTTTTCCTGGGCTAGCGATGTGCAGTACTGTACTCTCGCGTGATCTGGGCAGCGGCAGTAGCCACAGCTCCCAGTCAGGGTGAACAAGCTGGCTCACCCTCGTTGTTTACAAGGGTGAACAACCGATACACTTACATTCTGTACCCAGACAACCATTCTGTTTTTCACTGCCAGTATAGTATTCAATAAATTACGTGAGATATTCAACACTTTTTTACAAAATAGGCTTTGTGTTAGATAATTTTGCCCAACTGTAGGCTAAGTGTTTTGAGCATGTTTAAGGTAGGCTAAGTTAAGCTATGATGTTCAGTGGGTTAGGTGTATCAAATGCATTTTCAACTTACGATATTTTCAACCTACAGTGGGTTTACTGAGACGTGACCCCATCCTAAGTCAAGGAAGATCTGTATATTTATCATTTAAATATATAGTTTTATTATTAATTATATTATGTAATAGTGAATGTGAATCTTTGAAATTTTAAAGTTAATTGATGTCGCTATTCTTTCTCTAAGCAATCATAGGACCACTGATTATTTTAATTATCATTCTTTATTTTATAGTCAATCCCTATTTATAGATATCAGTGTGTTTACAAGTTTCTTATTTGACCATTGCTTCCTACATCCTATTTTTCATTCTGCGTTCAATTTCCTTTTTTTTTTTTGAAATATAACCTTTAATAATGGTTGGAAACTAGCAAATTCATTTTTTTTTTGTTTTTAACAGCTTTATTGAGATATAATTCACATAGCATACAATTCATCCCTTTAAAATGTACAATTCAATATTTTTTTTTAGCTTGCCCATAGTACTGTGCAACCATCACCACAGTCAATTTTAGAAAATTTATATTAGCTATAAAAGAAACCCTATTGGGGACAGCCCCATGGTGTAGTGGTTAAGTTTGATGCATTCCACTTGGGCAGCCTGGGTTCGAATCCCAGGTGTGGACCTACACCACCCATCAGCCACACTGTGGCAGTGACCCACATATAAAGTAGAGGAAGATTGGCACAGATGTTATCTCAGGGCTAATCTTCCTTAAGCAAAAAAAAAAAAAGAAGAGGAAGATTGGCAACAGATGTTAGCTCAGGGGTAATCTTCCTCAGGAAAAAAAAAGAAAAGAAAAGAGAACCGGTACCCTTTTCCCCTTGATCCCAGCACCACCACCACCACGACCCCAAGCCCTAAATAACCACTAATCTTTATTCTGTTTCTATAGATTTTCCTTTTCTGGATTTGAATATGAATTGCATCATACCATTGAAACATACCATTCATATGCAAATCCAGAACGGAGAAATCTATAGAAACAAAAATCATATAATATGATTTTATGTTACGTAGTCTATATCATATGGTATGTAGTCCTTTGTGACTGGCTTCTTGGAGTATATATCAGTACTTTATTCCGTTTTATAGCTAAATAATATTCCATTGTATGAACTTAAAATTTTGTTTCTCTGTTCATCAGTTGATGGACATTTGGGTTGTTTCCACTTTTTGGCTACTATGAATAATGCTGCTATGAACGTTTGTGCACAAGTTTTTGTGTGGACATATGTTTTCTTTTTTTTTTTTTTTTTGAATTTATACTTAGGAGTGGAATTTCTGGGTCATATGGTAACTGTATATTTAAATTTTTAAGGAACTGCCAGACTAAATCCTGTGCCCATTTTTTAATTGGGTTGTCGTTTTTATTATTGAGTTGTGTTTTTTATGTATTTCAGATATAAGCCTATTATCAGATATATGATTTGTAAATATTTTCTCACATTCTGTGGGTTTTCTTTTTCACTTTCTTGCTGATGTCCTTTGAAGCACAAAAAAATTTTAAAATTGATGATGTTCAATTTAGCTATTGTTTTTCTTTTGTTGCTCATACTTTTGGTGTCATGTCTAAAAATTCTTTTCCAACTTCAAAGTCGTGAAAATTTACCCTTATGTTTTCTTCTAAGAGTTTTATTGTTTTAGCTTTTACGTTTAGGTCTGTGATCCATTTTGAGGTAATTTTTGTATATGGAATGAAGTAGGGTTCCACCTTCATTTTTTTATATGTAGCTATCCAGTTTTCCCAGTACAATTCATTGAAAACACTGTTCTTTCTCCATGTGATTGTCTTGGCACCCTTGTCAAGGATCAGTTGACCACAGATGTACAGGTTTATTTCTATACTCTGTATTCTATTCATTTGTCTATATATCTATCCTTGTGCCAGTACTATACTCTCTTTATTATTGTTACTTTGTAGTAAATTTTGAAATCAAGAGGGGCGAGTCCTCCTCCTGTGTTCTTCTTTTTCAATATAGTCTAGTCTCTTGCAATTCCACATGAATTTTTGAATAAACTTCTCAATTTCACAAATTCATCCTTTGCCTGGGTAACAGGGACATTATTCAAGCTTCTCTCATGTATACAGCTTATTTGAGTGTAAATTCTAGGCTGACATTTTTCTTTGTTTTTAAATTATCCTAATAATTTGGCTGTATTATTTGATGCTTTTCTGCCTTCTGTTTTTGCTGATAAAAAATCTGCTGTTAGTCAAATTTTGTTCTTTTTAAGGCAATATATATATATTTTGGTCTCTTGTTACTTTTAAGGTAAACTGTGTCTTTGGAGAAATATAGTTTCATTATGACATATCCATGTTTAGATTTCTTTTTGTTTTTTCTGCCTATGAATAAGTACCCTTCATGAGTCTAAAGTCTCACGCACTACTTCTGAAATTGCTATTGGTAATATGTTGGATCTTTTCATTTTATTCTTTCATATCCCCCACTCTTTATTTATATTTTTTATATCTTTATCTCTCCGTGATGTAGTCTGTATGAATTCCTCAAATGTATTTTCCCTTTTCTTATTATTTTCTTCAACTGTATCTAATTTTCTGTTTAGCCATTGAGCTTTCATTTTATTGACAATCATTTTCATTTCCTGAAATTCCGTTGTTGCCAGCTGTGATTAAATGAACACTCTCTGAAGCAAGAGAGCCCAGGATCAAATTCTGAGTTCATTGCTTAACAGCTGTCTGATCTTGAGCAATATTTAATCTCTTTGTGTCCCAGATTCCTCATCTCTAAAAATGGAATAATAATAGTATCTACCTCAAAGAATTCTTATAAATATTAAAAAGATTAGATGAGATAACACATATAAAATGCTTACCACAGTGCTACATTGAGTAAACACTAAGCTTTTTTTTTTAATGAACTGTCTATATTCTTTTTAAAATAGGCTCCCATTCTTTCTACTTCTTCTTTTGTTCTTTTAATTACTGTAGACATAATAACTGTGTTGTCTTTCCCCTCTGGTCTTGGTGTGCCAGTCATCCCTTCTGCTTCTTCCACTGACCCGTGGGGGGTGGTTTGTCTCCTCAGTAATGCATGCTTATTTCAATGGGTGTTGTGGATTTCCTTGTTTCTCTGTTTCCTATGGGAATCCCAATCATGCACCCTGGGTTGTAGCTGTTCCTGGAGGGCATAGTTTGTGTTTGTTTTGTGGAAGCCTCAGACATTTCACAGTTCTAGACCGTAGTTTATGTGAGATTTCAGCACTGTGTGATTTCAGACACTACATCTGCATGTGACGTAAGAAGTTTTTAAGGATCTGATTTCTCAGTTACTTTTGCTCAGAGTCCAGGGCAGTCCAGACAGATTCTCTGCCGCTCTGGGTTGATAGGTAGAGTGTTTGATTCCTTTTTTTCTTCTCTGCTGTAACACTGACAGGCCTTTGAGAGTACTATCTTTATGCAGGGCTCTGAGTTCCAGTTTCCAATTGTGTAGAACGCTTAGCAGAATCTGTTTCTGTGTGGGTATTTAAACCTTCTCTTCCAGCCCTAGAGTCTGTATCTAGGTTGAAGAACCTTCCACAGTTTATCAGCTTGCGGGAGTGCTCCGGTTTGAATTCCCTCTTGTTTTGTTTTCCTGGCACTCGGACATTATTTTCTCCTTTGAAATCAGGTCTAAATTTAATTAGTTTTGTCACACTGTATTATATTGTATCTTATATTGTGTCTGACATTTCTATGTGTTTGAAGAAGAAGGATGCGAGTCTGTGTTACCTGAGTTTGCCATGTTGCTGAACCATACGTCTCCCATCGCTTTTTTCATGCTTCAGTTTATGAAAGCTCAAAAAACACTGGGGTACCAGGCCCAGTGCTATGTTCTACTTATATTTTCAATATATAATAGTTTTAATCTTCCCACCAAATAGATAGGGAAACTAAGACCTATAAAGATTAAACCCAGCTTTGGAGTCCATGCTTTTTCCATTATATCATTCTGTATCATCTTAATGCAAAAATGAACTCACTAAGTAAGTAAAATATTTACCTCTATGACTAAGTGGAACAGGTAAAGTTTGTGATAATGTTGAGATACGCATTCTTTTCCAAACTCAGAGCCTCATTTTCATTGTCCTTAAATGGTACAGTTAGTCTTTGCATCACCTGTTGGTATCTAGCAAGGTGCAACTTCATATGTGCTTGTAAATCATGATTTATTCACTCTTGCATTTGTTTATTCATCCAGCAGTTATTGAGCGCCTCTTGGATGCTACCAGTGGGCTAGGATTTATGAGAGTGTCGCACACTCTGCCCCCTCTGGTTGTGCCTCTTCCCTTGAAGGGAGGAATATATAGATCCAAAGGACGTGGCACCTGGATCATGCGGTCTCCCTTTATGAAGCGCTCTGGGTACTAACATCACAAATTCCCCACCAAAACTGTTCCCAGCTGCTTCCCCAAGGCCACCCTTCCTAGATATATGGCACCACCCATGTGTGCACTTCTAGGCTCAAACGGTGGATGTCTGCAAGGGTTGTGGGCAGAACTTGGAGGTGTGGCCTGGGGTGTCCCCACAGGTATACACAGGTTCTTCTCAGAACGAGGTGGATCCAGGGGAAGGGGGGATTAGGAGAGGGCCAGGAACTAGGGCAGTTCTCTTTGTACCACCACATTCCAGCAAAATTCCCTGAGGAATCCAGGGATTCTAAATCTGGACCTGGGCTTGCAGGCCATTATGAAGGAATATTTATCAAGGTTGGAACATAGAATATATTTTAATTAACATTCGATGCCTTGATTTATAACTTTAAAATAATTAGACCTGGCATGTCGGCCTCCATTTGAACTCTTGTCCTGGGCCCTGCAGGTGTTAGGAGTACACAGAATTCAGTTCCAGTATCAGAAACCAATTCTTAAAGAGAACATTAGAATAAGTGTGGTAAGTGCCATGTAGAAACATGCTCAGCATATTATGGGAATATAGAGGGAGAACACTAATTCAGCTGTAGCTTCCAGGTTAAGAAGGAGTTTGCCTGGAGACATGAGGGAATTGGGACTGCAGATATTTGAGATGGCACAAACAACAGCATGTGGTTGGAAATAGCTCAGTGGAAGTAAGGGTATTTCAAGAGAAGTTGCATTATTTAGGCTAAATAAATAAATAAAAATTTGTAATTAGCCAGTTAGAAGATGAGGCTAGAGAGGGACCTGGTTCCACCTGACGGGCTTTAGAGGGCTTGGTCCAGTAGGTGACTTCGCCTATGGGCGTAGGGAGCTCCTGCAGGGCTGGAAGCTGCTAGAAAGGCAGCCAGGTCCCTGTCACCTGGATGCTGTAGGGGTTGCAGGAGGCAGAGTTTGATAGGCAAGATCTGAGGCCAGGCGATTTCCATGGGAAGTTGTTAATGAGAACTCATCAGGAGATGACGAAGGCCTGACTGGGGGCGGTAGTAGGATTGAGAGATGGGGACAGAGTGGAGAAATACTAAGGAGATGATGTTGGCATCGCGAGCATGGGTTTCTTTGTCGGGCTGAGAACTGCACATGCTGTCTGAGGTAGTCACTTTTCAGGCTTCATCTAAGGTAGAAACGTGGAAGTGGCATCAGCCCCAAAGAGCAATAAACACCCTCAACTAGTCAGAATTGCTTTGATCCCCTTGGTTGGAGCCAGTCCTACCTCTTTCACACATGACGTTGAACAATTCACAGGCATCAGATACATTCCCTTTGGCTTTGAGGACACAGGGACAGAATCAGAGTCCTCAAGAGGTTGCTTCCCTGGGACATCTTTTAATATTTGATGAGGAAGTCTTGTAAGTATTTTCGTGGGCAATAAAACGTATGCATATACAAGACTATGAATTGGGGGTAAAGGACCTGCGCTTCCTTTGGATGCATCCTGGCCTTGGAAAGGCCCGGTGGCATCCCTTTCCCTCTAACTGAAGACTGCTGTCGTCTTTGTGCCTGTGTGGCTGCTCTACTTATTGGGGCACCAAAGGGCACCAAAAGGCACTGGGCAAAGTAGGCTGGCCCAACAGGCAGCTGATTCCCTTTGGTCCTCATCGTGCCAACACTCTGAGCCATCCGTGGCCCCTCTGTTTGGGTGGGGAGTGATGGAGCCGCAGGTGCCCCCAGACTGCAATCAGTGTCCCTCATGCAGCTCAGCTCTGGGTCCTGCCCGCCCTTATCTCTACGATCTAAATTCACAGAGCCTGCGTCGTGTAAATGGCACTTTATCTGGCTGGAAATGTGAATCCTGTGAGGAGCACTGGGCTCTGTCATGCTTATCAGAAATACATTATCAGGTGGGGATTAGACAGAGGCTGGTGCGACTGTGCTGTCCATGCCAGCGAGTAATGAAGAATGAAAATTCCATGGACTGGAGACAAACACAATTGACAGGCAGGGGGTTGCTGGAGCCACCCTTTCACTCAGTTTAATGTGACACACGAGCTCCTGGAAGGCTTTCCACTTCACTTGCCAGGTCCGAGGTCTGGGGGCCGCCTGGAGGGGCTGGAACCCTCTCCCCCACACCCTTCCACCCTCCATCCTGGCCTGCTTTTCCTTAAACTTCCTACGCCCAGCAAAGGCGGCATTTCAAAGGAAGCTATGGAATGTAAGAGCAGAAAGTAAAACTTGTACAAATGCCCAAACCTTTTTCCATGGAAATGGACAGCTGGGGGGCAGGGAGTCAGCCATCTTTCTCCTCTGAGGAGAGTGGGGGGGATTACCAAAAGCCTTACTTACTTCAAACTTTAAATTCATCATTTTTTCTCAGAATTGAGTTGGCTTTGAAAGAGGTGGTTAAAGTTCTCAGAATAATGAAGTGTTTACAATAAGTAGATCAAAGTCTGTTTTAATTCCTCCCCTCTCCTTTTTTTTTGGCAGTGAAGACCAATGTAGGGTACTAAGTAGTTTTAACGCGGAAAACAGCCATAATTGCAATAATAGCAATAATTGCCCCTTATTCCAAAAAACAATACCCTTCATTTTATATTGTAAAGGAGGAATAAGCAAAAATCACAAAGCACTATTACAAAAAAAAAACAAAAAAAAGAAAACCAAGGAGAATGAAGAGGCTTCCCACTCTCCAGCTTTTGTAACCAAGAAAGATGGTTCAGAGAGGGGCTGTGTCCTCTTGTGGAGGGATATTCGGACTCAGGATCAAAGGGTCTGGCTTCTATTCCTGCCTCATTTGCTCATTGATTCCTTTATATAGTGAAAATCGGTGCCATTATGTGCTAGTCGTTGTGCTGTGCACAGGCATGGAGCATGAAGTACACCCATCGCCTGCCTTTGGGAGCTCAGGCCCCCCAGGAGAGGGCATCTCAGTAAACATGGCCCCCGGGCAGTATCTGAGGTCAGATGTCCGGCTCAGCGGGTCGCCCAGAGAGTGCAGCGCTCGTCTTTTCCAGATGCAGTTGTGTGATCTTGGACAAGTCAACGTAGCCCCATTCTTCTTGTCTGTAAAATGTCATTGTCACCAGCTCTGCGGATGACACAGGGTCCTGTGAGAAACACAATCCCTCCTAATAGATTAGAGCTTTACAACACCTCATGCCAATCCAGGAAATGATGAGTTCTGAAAACTGTAATATGACAGTAAACATAAGGAGATCTTAACAATATTTCGATTGCCACTGCTGCTACTGTTTGTATACTAATTTCTGTCTAGGGTGTTGCCTAGACAGCAGTGAATGGGGCAGTCTTGATCCTGGCCCCCTGAAGCCAGATATGCAACAAACCATTGCACAAATAAATACTTAGACATTACGTTGAGTGCTATCAAAGAAAAGACAGGATATAATAAACAAAACAAGAGGAAAGTCTAATTAGATTTGTAGGGTCGGAGAAAGCCTCTCCAAAACAATAAGATCCAGCTAAGGGAATGACATGTTCAAAGACCCTGAAGCAGAAGAGCACTTGACATGTGCACGTAGGTGAACAAAGCTAGCATGGCTGGCTCATAGCACGTGGAGGAGAGAGGTATGAAGGTGAAGCTACTGAAGAATGCCAAGGCCAGGTTGTATAAAGCCCTGAACTTCCTAGTGAAGACAGCAGGTTTGATTCAAAGGCAATGGGAAGCCATTACAGAGTTTAATCCAAGGAGTGACATATTCAGGAATACATGAGAGGAAGTAGAATACAACATGGATTCTGTCAGTTGAATCACAGCTCTGCCACTTACAAGCTGTGCAACCTTGGACAAATTATTCAGTCTCTCTGTGCTTTCATTTCTTCCTCTCTAAAAAGCAAGATGATAATACTTCAATGATTGTAGTTCTGTAAGTTAATAGATATTATGTTCTTTCTAAAGTGTCTGCCTTGTAGAAAGTGTCATATAAATGTTAGATGATGATGATGATGATGATGATGGTGATGACAATGATATTTCAAAGAGATGTAAGTTTCTGCTGTGTGGAGGTGAGGCTGTAAGGGCAGGAGTGTTGAGGAAGAGGGGAAATGAGGAGACTCACTAAGGGGAAGTTCTTTCACTGGTCTGGAGACAGGATGTTTTCCTACATCGGGGTGGCAGTGATGGGAAAGGAGAGAGAGGTGCATAGATTAGAAATATATTTGGCAGACAGAATTAATAGACTTGAGAATGGATTAGATGTGAGGATGAGGATGAGGGAGGTATCGAGGATGATTTCCAAGTTTCTGTCTAGATTAACCGGATGGATGGAAGCACCATTTCCTGGAGGAAGAGTAGATTTCAGAGAAAAGAGCAAGTTCAGTCTGCGACATATTAAGTTAGAGATGCCTTTGAAATCTTTACGTGGAAATGTGAAGGAGCTTGTTGGATATACAGGTCAGGTGCACAGAAAGAGTTCTGGGCTGGAGAAGCACGTTTGGGTTTTCAGCAAGGAGACTGGATTGCATACATTCACTTAGGATAAGAATATAATCAGAAGAGAAGAGGGCCCAGGACTCAGTTCTAACAAACGTGAACATTTGGGAGTTGAGCACAAGGGGAAGGTAGGGACCTTCTTTGGCCAGCTGTAAGGAGGCACACACTGAAGTATGACCAGGGACTGTAGAAAGCCGGCACAGCGCTTGCAGTTCAAAGCACTCTTTCTACCATCAGCTGACCTGATCCTCATGATGACCCTGTTGGTTAGACCACTCAAGAATATTCTCCCCATTTTACACATGTTAAAACGGAATCCGGCTGGGTGATTTGCCTTCAGTAAAGACTGTGGATTGTTTGTAGAAATTATTCGTAAAGTGCTTTTGTTTACAACCAAAAGGATTCTCATCCTTTGTTTATTATTCACAAAATAAGCAAATTCTGTAATATGTCCGTTCATTAACTAGGTGCATGTTTTTGTTTCAGATAAAGAAATGCCAGCTTAGAGAAGTTGCTCACACTCATACAGCCAGTCAAACGGTATTTTTCTGGCTAATGCTTATGTTGAATTTGGGTGCAATCTGTTGACAGTATAATATATGCTGGAGTAAATATCCCTAGTTTCCAGAGAATATTGGAGGTTTGTTTTAGTCTGAGTCACTGGTCCTCACACCCTGATCCTATCACCTGGGAACTTGTTGGCAATGCAGATCCCCAGGCCCCACCCCAGACCTCCTGAATCAGAAACTATGGGGTGAGGCCCAGCAACCTGGATTTAGCAGGCCTTCCAGGTAATTCTGATGCTGGCTGACGCTGGAGACGAGACAGTCTAGACTAGATGAACTTCCACTCTGCATGCTCCATGCTGTCCTCTCCCTCCAGAGACTCAGTCCCCTGCCTGACAACACCAGACACACTCTGAGGAGTTCGGGATTTAAAAGGCTTTAATGTTTATCTGTGTAACTGAGTGGTGGGGAGCCACTTTTGAAGACTGATAAACAAGCAGTGTTTCTATGTAAGAAGTGAAATGTATTCAGTTCAGCAGACACTGCTTGAGTACTTACTGTATGTATGTCTGGTGACTGGGTAAAGAAACACCTGCAGGTTACAACTTAAGTCCACAAATTCTAGCCCCTAAATCTGTGTTGTGGTAATTGCCTGCTCCCTGATGTAGCTTTCTCATAATGATCTCAAAGTCCTTCTAAAATATTAGTGTTCCTGAGAGGCACAAGAGGTAACCGTTGTTGACTTTACCTTCCAGGTGGGCAAGCAGGGGTAAAGGGAACGGCACTGGGAAAGGCTGATGTCTGAATCAAAGCCACTCCTTTTCTTTAGAAGTGAAAGTGAGATTGCTTGTTTTATTTGAATTATCCAAAAGATATCTACGGCTTTAATATCATTACCCCATTTCTTCTCATTTTACTTATTACCTTAGATTTGTACTATTGTGTGCAATTTTAAATTAATTATTATACTCTAAAGCCTCATTTTGGTTAGCACTTTAATTATGAAGTCATTTTAGCTTTTAGATGAGTTACAGCTGAAGGTAATGAACAGTATTTACTTTCATTAATGACAATTTTCATTGCTCTGCCCTTCCACGATAACCACATAGTGAAAGCTTTCAAAGCTGGAGGAAAAATCCAATAAAGGGAAAATTCTCCAGGCCCTGCTGGTCTCTGAGGAAGCAGATGGAGACAGAAGGGGGCGAACTGTGACTTGATGGAGGATGAGGGGTTTCATTTTGTGTCATATTGTGTCCAGTGTTTACGTCCTCTTCCGTCCTCTGTGTGAGCAGCAGTTGTCACCCCCAAACCAGGGTTCTATCAGATGTGGAAATTTGAGTCTGGAACTCAAATTGTGTTCCTACAACTCCAAAGTCCCTGGACAAAATGGTTTTTAAAATTTCTATCAGTCTTCTCTGTGCTTTGTTTATATGATCAAGGACAAGTGGCCAGTTGGAAAATTTAGACCTGAGGTCCCCATCCCGAGGCGCAGATCAGAATCATCGATGGAACTTTTCCGCAAGATGCACCTGCCTACCTCACACTCCAGGGGAGAAGCCTAAATCCTGGAGATGGGGGCTAGTCCCAGGATGAGTGTGCTTGTAAAGCAGCAGTGTGGCTCTGCTGCCCAGCGCTGGTCACCCACAATAGTGACAGGACCTCTCTTTTTATCCTTTAAAAAATATTTTGCATTGTATAGATAATTTCAGTTGCTTGTTATATATTTAATAGGGAATATTGTATCCGGTTTTTGTCGTTACTATTTATTTGTATGTTTTAAATGAGAATAAAAGGTAGATTTGCTGCTATTTTATGGAAACATTTCTGCGAAGTTTCTCTTTCTCTAGGCTTCTCTTCTTACTTCAAGCCAGGACAAGCCTTACGGAATTGGGCCACGTCTGTAGGGGTGAAAAGCGTGGATGCAGAGACAGCCTGCAGCTAGAAGCCTGGGTCTGTAGCTTACTAGCTGGGGAGGCTGAGAATGTGCTTGACTTCTCAGGCCCCTCAAGAGTTAAATGGGGCTAGTAGGAGGCCTTGTCCTGGGCTGCTCTGAGAAGTAAATGAAGTAATACTTGTAAAGTGCTCTGAGCAGTTCTTGGCATACAGAGAGTCAAAATGGGTCCTTTGTTGCTGTCTGTCTTTCTTTCTTTCTTTCTTTCTTTCTTTCTTTCTTTCTTTCTTTCTTTTTTTCTTTCTTTCTTTCTTTCTTTCTTTCTCTTTCTTTCTCTCTCTCTCTCTCTCTCTCTCTCTCTCTCTCTCTCTCTCTCCCCTCTCCCTCTCCCTCTCCCTCTCCCTCTCCCTCTCCCTCTCCCTCTCCCTCTCCCCCTCTCTCTCTCTCTCTCTCTCTCTCTCTCTCTCTTCTTTCTTTCTTTCTTTCCTTCCTTCCTTTTTGGTGAGGAAGATTAGCCCTGAACTAACATCTGTTGCCAATCCTGTTTTTGGTGAGAAAGATTGGCCCTGGGCTAATATCCGTGCCCATCTTCCTCTTTATATGTGGGATGCCTCCACAGCATGGCTTGATAAGCGGTGCGTAGGTCCACACCCGGGACCTGAACCAGGGGACCCCGGGCCACCGAAGCAGGTGCGCGAACCCAACCACTATGCCACCAGTCCAGTCCCCTCAAATCAGTTTCTTTTAACGCAATATAAGAAGAAATTATTTTCTAAGCAAAGAAATTGTGTATACATGACGTTAAGGATAGCGTGTAACCCACTTAAAAGAAAAGCAACTTTTGGGGCCGGCCCTGTGGCATAATGGTTAAAGTGCGCACACTCCGCTGCTGGTGGCCCGGGTTCAGATCCTGGGCGTGCACAGACGCACTGCTTGTCAGGCCATGCTGTGGCGGCGTCCCATGTAAAGTGGAGGAAGATGGGCACAGATGTTAGCCCAAGGCCAGTCTTCCTCAGAAAAAAAAGAGGAGAATTGGCATGGATGTTAGCTCAGGGCTGACCTTCCTCACAAAAAAAAAAAAGAAAGAAACTTTTTAAAAGAGATGATCATTGTGGAAATAAAGATGAACCAAGTGAGAGCAGACAAGGCTGTTTATTCAGAGCTTGCTGTAGCAGGGGAGTCAGCCACTGTCACTCGTGTTTGGTGGAGACTCAGCGCAGGCAGGGACATGGGAGCGCTTTACAGTGGAGAAAGATGGAGGCCTTTGGTCTGGGGAGGCTGGGGATGGGCTGACTAGAAGTGGGTCATTCTGTGCGGTTGGTTAGGGTGCATATCCGGCTTTCTCTGGTTGGTCCTAAATTGGAAGCAGGGGCAAAAGTTAGGGCAACTGTCAGTTATTAATCTAGTCCTGGCCATTTGAGGCCGATTGTTACAGGGGTTATTATTTGGCTTCCTGGGTTGTTGGTAGAGCTGGCAGTTTGCCTTCTACAAGTCTGACTCCCAGCACTCTGGATCCCTGGGCTGGTTACTGCAGGTTGTGGGTCAGAGTTCTATTTTTATGTATGGTCAGGACATTCAGTCTCCCATCTCTCCCATCGTATTCATTGTTAGTATGCAAATGATTTTTGCTTCACAAGGCTATCTGATTGTTAAATCAGAGTGGCTAAAACTTCTACTTAGAAATCCTGTAAGATAAAAAATATCCACTTAAAAGTAATAAAGTTACATTGATTTTTTAAAAATATTCCCATAGCAGTTGCTAAATGAATATATATTTGGGATTGAATGGATTTCAGAGCTTATTTTAATGCATGGCAGTCTGTCTTCCACTGGGTTTAAAGTTTTACTTAGTTGCACTTGGATTTTTAATAAATTTAGCTAACAATTCTATGCTCTTAGAATAGGGCAGGGGTGGTAAATTAGATTGTTTGAAAGGATATATTATTAGGAAATAATTTTACTAATGCCTTTGGGGAGTGTTTTACATTTATTTTTTCACCTAGATTTTTTGCTTAGAATGTATTTACATTTGTGTTTAGAATAATTTTATGGTTGAATTATGTTCTTGGAGAACTCAGGTAGAAGGAGAACTCCTAGGTGTTAGTTGATAGAGATTAACTTGTTTAGGCAGAAAATGTGGCAAGGAGCAAGCCACCTAGGCAGATCAAGAGTTAATTATTTTAATATGATGATCCATTGTGGAATTGTGATAATGTGTTATTTAAATTTGGCCTCTTGTGTTACAATTTATTGCCTTTGGGGCATTAGTCTCTCCTGCATATGACTTAGCTCCACTAAGGCGGAAGGTTTGAAGCACTGAAAGAGTGAAGAAGTGTGTCACATGGAGGAGTTGTGACTCTGGTCGTCAGGCGACAAACAAGGCCAAGTTTAGTAGCCGTTTTCACACTGTCTCCACTAAGCTCTGCATCCTCTAGTCTGCCTTTTGGCTCTAACTTGCCTCACACAAGAGGAGAAGGACTTTGAGACATCTAGAAATGAAAAAGAGCTTGTAGGGACAAACTCTTCTGAAACTCTGAAGTTGAAAATGAATAAATTGGGACCGAAGAGGTGTATTGACCTTTCTGAGTTCCTACAGTGAGCTACAAGCAGACCCAAAAGTGGAATTTAGATGTCTACTCTAAGCTGTTATGCCTCCCTAAAAGTAATGGAAATACAACCGATAGTCTATATATATTAAGATATGATACACACACACGCATATGCACACAAAGTGTGTGCATAATGTAGTAAATATTTGTACACACACATATATTGAGCAATTAAATTATTCCCTTGACTCTTGCTTTACCCTGCCTACTGTTGTGAGACACGGAGAGAAGCATTTTTCCCCAACTTTAAGGGAAAGAGTTTTCAGGTGAAAGTGCTTCTATTCTTCTGAGGAGAATTGAGGGCAGAACTTGACAAGCCATTTGATCTTTATATCTCCTGAATCTCACCAGTAACCAAAAAAAAAAAAAAAAAAAAAAAGAGAGAGAGAAGAGTGGAGAAACCAGAACCATGATCTCATGTTTAAGTGATGTCACATCTTAGTATAATTAAATGCCTTTCCAGAATTAGCATTTCTCTGGCCAAGGCTACTCTCATTGCTGAGCACTCACTTTACTAAGAAACATCCATCCTGCAGCAAAGAGAGGAAAGACTGAACCTGTGATAACAGCAGAAAAGTCTGCCCACATTAGCATAATCCATCTCCATTGCTGAGTATGGAGATGCCATGAGAGGGGCTGATGGGATGGCCTGGGTGCCAGTGTGCAGAGCAGTCTCCATGGAAACCCAGTTGGCAACAGTGAAGGATGACTTCGCGAGGGGACACACCTGCAGCTCTTAAGTCTCCGCGCATTTACTGCCTCCCCCTCAGTTCATTCACATCTTTTTATTAAATGAGTCGATTTGTCACCGCTGACTCTCTCAGACAGCAGCCCAAGGTTCTGATCTAAGGGAAAAATAAAACTTCCATTTCAAAAACTTGCAGAGACTCAGAGTAGTACAGAGCTGCTGCAGATGAGACTCAAGATGTGGCAGCCCTCTCTGAATTGAATGACTTAATTATTCTGACTCTTCCTTCTTTGAAAAAAATAGAGCAGAAGCAGTGATCTATCTTGACTATTTCTGTCACTTAAGTCACTAATCCAAGAAACTGTTGGACACTTTAGTTGTGTGTCTGTGGTCTCTGGGGTGTGTTAAATTTGTAATGAGATCTGGTTTAAAAGTTTATTTAACCTAAAGATTATTTTCCTGCTGGTTCAAAAAAGTTTCCCAAATGCCTTTTCTTCTGTAAAGACTTCCTATTTTGTGTTCTGAAGAAATAACTACCATGCTTGCCCAGACCCATCTGGATGTAAAGATCCTGTGGCACTTTCCCAGGAGTTCTTGGGTACTAATTTTGATGTTAACCTTTAAAATAGTCCTAACTAGTATATGGTACCTGATAAGCTGCCTCAAATCCTTTATGAGAAGGGACCAAGCATAAATAAATAAATGGAAAAATATAACATATATAAAAATAGGTAAAGCTGTTATCCCTCATAATATTTTTTTACAACTTGTGTATATAAATTTTCCCAGTGAGTCTTTGTTTACAAGACCCTGTAGTCAGGAATTTAAAGCACATAGACTAGATATATCTTTCCATGTTTACTAGCTAAGAGAGCATCATTTGCAATTAGCTAGTGTTAAGAGATTCCAAATTAAATAAAGGAAATTGTCCAGCCCCTCCCACACTTGCCAGCATGTGGTGGAGACCAGAATGAGTATACACCTACTCACACTCCCAATCCCCCTCTTACACGTGGATCTGGACTGCTTATCGATTTTCGTAAAAATCCTTACCTGCTGACAATCTGATGCCTCTCAGACCTATCCTGAGTCCATTTGAATCTGGGTACTAATGAATTTGTGGGGGAAGACTAATGATTTTTAATCCATATTTTTCCTGTCATTCCCATGGAAAAATCCCATGGCATCAAGCACTGGTCATAGCCATTTTTCCAGATATCAAGCTTGGAAAGGGGAGTGAAAGGGGCATTTAGCAAAAAAAATCTGAAAGGGATGAAAATAACCCACTATTAATATACTAGAGTGAAAGCCCTTGAATGTCCTATCAAAAAGCTTCTGTCCTTGGTCTTCCTACTTCTGGCACCTACTGATCCTACTTCAAATCCCCCGCCTTCCTTAGGGCCAGGAAATGCCTCTCAGTATGTTGCATACAGTGGGGCAGAGATCTTCACCGCTAATTAACGGGGCAAATTACAGCGAGAGAATGGGCTCATGTCCACGGTACAGAAGGTCAGGAGAAGCGCATGCCCTCTGTTGTTTACCAAACCCCACAGTGTTTGTTTAAGGCCTGATAATGCTTTTTGATGAGTGTTGTGATGACAGGTTTGGATTTTAGAAGCATTTGGACGCTTCTCTTGGGAAACACACACACATATACACACACCATTTTTCTCACACACCACATGATCTACACTAGAATCAGAGCAGCAGTTACTGAATATTAAATTAAACTCCAGAAAAAAAAAACAGGAAGCAGAAGAAAGGAAAGTCGGCACGCATGAAAACAAGCTGAAAATGTTAAGAGCAAAAGGAGATCGTAGAACAGTTTCGGTCTGTTTGGAGCGAATTAATCAGACCATTAAGCAAATCTTTTAATCTCAAGTATCCCTTTCATTTCTGTACCCTATAAAACGAAGTGATGGAGAGTTGATGGCAGAATCTGCCATTGCTCCTTATTTGTGTTACACAGACTGGAAGTCTGGCCTCATTAGCATTCCGCTGCCATCAGAGACCACACGTTCAGGCTGAAAGCTGGTGTAGGATTCCAAAAAGGAAATCCAACTCCAGTCTCGGGAAGGCGCGGACCCACAGACACAGGAGACCGAGCTTGATGCAAATGCACGAGGTTTTAATTAAGCGGAGCTCCGGGTCGACACGTATCTCTCGCAGGAGACAGAGGGGTCGACCCCGAACCTTAAGGGGCAAGCTCTTTTATAGGATTCGGAAGCATAAAGCGGGAAAAGGTTGGCGCGGTCTTACATGATTGGCTAATTTAAAACATTTAAACAGTTACATTTTATGGCGCGAATTGCTATGGCGCGAAGCAATTATCAGGTTACACACACGCGTCCCCATCTGGACCCCCTCCACCCCGACCCTCCCAAACTTATCCCTCTGGAGCACTCTCTTGTTCTCAATTTTCCCGAACAGTTTAGGGCGAGTCTTCTATGAATAGAGTCAGTCAGGATCGATAAACGTTCCCCCTTATACCAGGAATCCTTAGGGTGTGGAGGTGCCTGTCTCTAAGGTATTAACTTTTAAATTTTTAATATAATTTACTTCCTTCATTCCCCACTTCTTCTTTTGTCCCTAGTTCTAATCTTAGAACTTAGTTTTCGGTGTCTACTATCAGTGGCTCATTGTGTGGGAGAGCTTGGTAATGGCGTTGGAGCATCATAGCATGCACTGCATTGACTCTTTTTCTTATGAAAGCAGTAATTCTATTGAAAACACACGGTCCGAAGACCAAAAAGTAGACAAAGAATCAGCAAGGGTCCTGCTAGGGAGGCTAGTAAGGTCGTCATCCAGGGGGACTTAGTGAACCAGGATTCAAACCAGCTCTGTTGAGCCTCCCTGCTTTGCCGCCTCATGTCTAATCTTTTCTTTAATCTTTGCATTGAATCTCGGACTACCCCTGTGTGATCTGCATAGAAACAGCAGTCTTCTTTAAGGGCCGCACAAAGTCCTCCCTCTCTTAAAAACAGCAGATCTAATCCTCTTCTATTCTGGAGCACTACTTCAGACAGGGAGGTGAGGGACTCTTCTAATTTAGAGATGGACTGTTCTAAAGTCCTGAGGTCTTCATCTATAGCATTGCTCAAGGCAGTTAATCCCCTTTCTCCTATGTCTAAGGGCGTGGTGCCAGTCCCTCCGCCCGCGGCAACTCCCAGTCCCAGGAGTACAGCCAGGGTGAGGGATACTGGTTCTCTTTTCCAT
The DNA here is from genome assembly GCF_057802395.1 of Ceratotherium simum simum. NCBI lineage: Eukaryota > Metazoa > Chordata > Mammalia > Perissodactyla > Rhinocerotidae > Ceratotherium > Ceratotherium simum. The sequence goes on along the minus strand of NC_141906.1, from coordinate 83,731,902 downwards.
AATCTGGATCTCTGGTCAAATTCATCCTCGAAACTATTGGCAGTATGATAATAAATTCTAGGCACCAACTGCACAAGCACGCAAAAATCTTGTGACGAATTGAATACGCTAGTTGAGATGCAGGGGGTTAGGCCCGTGGTGCAGGCCCACCACCTATTGGGTCCTGGTACCAAAAATGACCAGGAGTAGTCGGAAGGCTGACTTCAATCTTATTACATAGAGCTTGGTAGCCTGGGGGAATTTTTCCTAAGCATAGTCCTGAACCGGTCCCCGACACATCCGTTAGGGTTAGCCGCCCTTCTTTGCCCCAAAGACAAGTCGTGTGGTCTGGGGTGTTATTATAGACCCCCATGGTGGCAATTCCTTCATAATAAGGGGGGCTGACCGCTAGGCATAGCCAGCATGATTCAGTCATTTCAGGGTTGGAATCATTCAAGGCGTAGTAAGCTCCCCATACTAAGTTAAACAGTCTGTGCCATCTTTGCTCAGTAGGTACTGCGGGAGGTGGCGTAGATGGTGGTCGCAGAGCAGATCTGGTGACCATATCTACGGCCCCATTTAGGGTTATGGATTTTACCTGGGGGGGTTTGGGGCTATTTAACCCTATCGGTCTGCTGGCGGGGGATTTTTGGGACAGAGGGGCCTCTGATCGGCTAGGATCCCGTTTGGCCCTATTGGTCTGCTGGCGGGGGTTCTATTTTTAATCTAATAGAGAAGGTCAGGCCATCATCGTATCGTTCTTTGTACAATCTTATTCCCCATGAATGACCATTCCCGATCCAGGTTTTAATTGTTTTTCCCTTCCTGTGAACTGAATGGTTAAGGGGTGGCACCAGGTATTGCATTCTGAGCCCGACTCATCTGGTGGCTATAATTTGCTCTAACCCTGATTAAATCCCAAGAAGAGGAGGGTTCCCAATAAGTAGTCCCACTGGTTTCACATCCCCAGTTTTTACAGTAGAAGTCTTCTTTGCCCCGCACCAGGAGTCAATTGAACGAGGTCTGTGGTGACCGGGGCACACGTAAAGGGTATGCCTTTAGTTTACCCTTGCGATGGGGGGAGTGGCATCCTCCGGCTTGTTTTGCCCCCCTTCGTCGACCCATGAAATCCCAGTCGGGGGTTCCTATAGCCAGTTTACAAAGGTCAGGGTGTAAGTCTGGCCACCATGTCCAAGGGGAAGCAGTTTTTTGGATTGACCAGGTTATATCTCCTACCTGGGAGGCGACTTGCCACGTGAGCAGTTGAGGAGCGTGGGGATTAGGATTGGACGACTTGCTCGCCGTTCCCATGACGCAAACGCAGCTTAAGAGGGTTATCAGTCTTTTCCACCTTCCAGAGATCTGCTGCATTCTGGGGTGCCTTCTTTACGTGTGTGGCGTGAACCCAAGAGGTTATACCGTCCACCTTGACTGCTGTGGGCGTAGTGAGGAGCACCACGTAGGGCCCCTTCCAACGTGGCTCTAATGACCCCGTCCGATGTCGTCTCACAAGGACAGAGTCCCCAACCTGGAATTGGTGCGGGATGAGCAGATCACCAGGCTGGTAGGCCTCTTTTAGCTGGTTCCAGATGTCGCGCCTGACGGCCTCGAGTGCTTTCAAGCGGGCTGACAAAGGTATAGAAGGTATAATGTCAGGGTCATGTATCCCTATTTGTGCCAAAGGGGGAGGGGTTCCATAGAGGATTTCAAAGGGTGTAAGTTTTAAGGGTCCTGTGGGGTGTTCCGGCGCGGAACAGGGCAAAGGGCAGGAGGGCTGTCCAGTCACTATCGCCGGTCTCTATGGACAATTTAGTTAGGGTCTCTTTAATTGTTCTATTCATCCTTTCTACCTGGCCTGAGCTCTGGGGTCTATAAGCACAATGTAATTTCCAATTGATCCCCAGTTGACTGGCCAGTCCCTGACTTACCTGGGCAACGAATGCAGGACCGTGGTCAGATCCAATTACCTTTGGGATCCCGAATCTCGGGAGGATTTCTTCCAATATCTTCTTGGCTACTACAGAGGCAGTCTCTTTTCGGGTGGGGAAAGCCTCTACCCATCCCGAGAAGGTATCTACAAATACTAGAAGATATTTATTCCCATACCGGGCCGGTTTGATTTCAGTAAAGTCTATCTCCCAAAGGTTCCGGGCCTGTCTCCCGGAGTCTATGTCCAGTGCGGTATTTGGTAACTGCAGCATTTGTGAGAGCGCAAGCTCTACAATCCTTATAAATTTCCTCAGCCGCCTTTCTCAAATCTGGTACCTGGTACGGGGAGGCCTCAATAATTTTAATTAGTTTCTGAGGGCTCAAGTGGGTTAGCCGGTGTAGATGTGATAGATATTCTCGCCCTTCTGCAACGGAAAAGACTTTCTCTTCTTTAGTTAGTTCCCCACCGGAGACAGTTTTGTTGACCTTAGCTCCCTGGAGAGTCAGGACCATAGGTCCTAGTGCCGCCCGCTTGGCTTCCAAATCTGCTAAGCGGTTCCCTTGAGCTATGGGGTCGGTGCCTTTCTGATGACCTGGGCAATGGATGATTGCCACCTTTTTAGGCAAATGTATAGCCTCTAGGAGGCCCAGAATCTTTTTTATTTTTGATATCTTTTCCGGCCGAGGTAAGCAGCCCTCTTTGTTTATAAATAGCCCCATGAACATGGGCAATAGCAAAGGCATACCTGCTGTCCGTGTATATATTCACAGTCTTATTTTCAGCTAACCTTAACGCCTGTGTCAGGGCGATAAGCTCAGCCTTTTGTGCAGAAGTCCCTTCCGGCAAGCTGCTTGCCCACAGAGTCTTTTTCCGTCTACCACAGCAGCCCCAGCCATCCTCTTACCTTCTGCCATAAAGCTGCTGCCGTCGGTGTACCAATTAGGGGCCCCAGCCCATGGCTCATCCGGCAGATCGGGTCGGGTCCCCGTTTCTGATGCCAAGATGTCGCCGCATTGGTGAACAGGTATTTCATCATCTGCTTCGGGCAGTAGTGTGGCCGAGTTTAAGATGGCCGGTGGGGCGAAGGTAATTCTCTCAGTTAGGAGCAGACTTTGGTAGTGAGTCATCCGGGCGTTAGTCATCCATCGATCTGGAGGCTGTCTGATAATGCTTTCTAAGGCATGGGGGGCTACTACGGTTATCTGTTGGCCCAGAGTTAACTTATCTGCATCTTTTACCAGCTGGGCAGTGGCGGCGATTGCCCTTAAGCAGGAGGGCCATCCACTGGCTACCGGATCCAGTTTTTGATAGATATGCGACTGGGCGCTTCCAGGGCCCAAGGGCTTGAGTTAGGACTCCCCGGGCGATTCCCTTTCTTTCATCTACATACAAGGTGAAGGGCTTGGTCAAATCTGGTAGGGCCAACGCGGGTGCCTCTAATAATGCCCGGTTTAGAGTCTCAAAAGCCTTCTGGTGCTCTAGAGTCCAGACAAAGTTCCCACTTTCCTTAGTCAATGGGTACAGTGGAGCAGCCAGGGTAGCAAACCCAGGGATCCACAATCGGCAGAAGCCGGCTGTCCCCAGGAATTCCCTTACCTGGCGAGCGGAGGTTGGGGCCGGAATCTGGGTCACAGTCTTTTTCCGTGCGTCGGTTAACCACCTTTGGCCGTCCTTTAGTGTGTAGCCTAAGTAGACTACTTTTTCCTGGCACAACTGTGCCTTTTTCGACGCCCGGTATCCCAACTCACCCAACTCGGCCAGGAGGCGCTTGGTCCCTTCTTCACAGTCTCCCGGGTTTCCGCCGCCAACAGTAGATCATCTACATACTGTAAAAGAGTCACTTGAGGGTTTTAACCCTATAATCAGTCAAGTCCCTGTGGAGGGCTTCATCAAACAGGGTAGGGAGTTTTTAAAACCTTGAGGTAGTCTCGTCCAAGTCAGTTGTCCAACGATCCCCATATCAGGTCGCGCCACTCGAAAGCAAAAAGTAATTGGCTTTTTGGGTGAAGCCGTAGACAGAAGAATGCATCTTTCAGGTCCAAGACAGTGTACCATTTTCGTGATGGGGGGAGGGAGCTGAGTAGGTTATATGGGTTTGGCACGGTAGGGTGTAAATCCTGCACTCTCTTATTTACTTCTCTCAAATCCTGGACCGGCCTATAATCATTAGTTCCAGGCGCGTTTACAGGCAGGAGGGTGTTCCAGGAGACTGGCAAGGAACCAGGATTCCTTGTTGGAGCAGCCTCTGGATATGGGGGCGGATTCCTTCTCTGGCCTCTTTGCTTATTGGGTATTGACGCACCCTTATCGGGAGGGCTCCGGCCTTAAGATCTATCACGACTGGGGGAATTCTCGTAGCCGTCCCTAGTCCCCCGGTTTCAGCCCATGCCGTTGGAAATTCGATCAGCCACTTATCGGTATTGAGCCGAGCTCTAGGCTTAGGCTGCTGATGGAGCCGATATTCTTCCTCTAGCTCCAGGGCCAATATCATGGTGGTAGGTGCGGACCAGGATACTGTAGGCCGAGGTTGAGCAAAATCTATTTGAGCTTTCAGTTTGGTTAAAAGGTCTCGACCTAGCAACGGGGTCGGGCATTCAGGAATCACTAGGAAGGAATGGGACACCCTTCCTTTCCCCAAGTCCACTGTCCGGGAAGTAGTCCATGAGTATTGTTTCTGCCCAGTGGCTCCAACAACCAGAGTCTTTTTAGTTTTTAATTTCCCCAAAGGTTGCTTCAGTACTGAATATTCAGCCCCAGTATCAATCAGAAAACTCATACGGGTCCCTCAACAGTTAGGGGTTACCCTAGGCTCGGGGAGGGCCCGAGCCCCGTCCCCGCTTATTCTTCGTCCTCTCCTAAAGACAACACCTTGGGTGTGGCCCTTTTCTTGGGGCATTCCCTTGCCCAGTGTCCTCTCTCCTTACAATAGGCACATTGGTCCTTGTCCAAGGGTTGCCGTCTGCGTGAGCCTGGTCGTGGGGCGTTGCCCAGGTTCCCTGACTGTCTGTGATCTGGCCCTGTCGCTTTTATCACTGCGGCCAGTATTTTAGTTAGTTTTTTTTCTCGTCTCCTGTCTCTCCTGTCTTCCCTCTCCTCAGCCTCCCTTCTCTCTCTCTCTCGCTTTTCCTCTTCACTCTCCCTTTTATGATACACCTTTTCAGCCTCCTTTATTACGTCCCGCAGGTCGTAGTCTTGCAGCCCCTCTAGCCTTTGTAATCTCCTCTTTATATCTGGGGCTGACTGTCCAATAAAGGCCATAATGACAGAGGCCTTCTGCCCTTCCGAGGACGGATCAAAGGCCGTGCCTCTGCGGTAAGCCTCCATCAATCGTTCTAGAAAACCGGAGGGGGGTTCAGTGGGTCCTTGCTGAATCTCTCTTACCTTAGCCAAATTGGTGGGCCGCCTTGCGGCTCCCCGGAGACCCGCCACTAGAGCCCGGCGGTAAGCGGACAGCGACCCCCTACCTTCAGCCGTGTTATAGTCCCAGTTGGGTCGGTTGTGCGGAAACCCTTCTTCCGCCTCAGCTATCGTTGCCGGCTGCCCGTTGGTGCCTCGGATATTCTTTCTTGCTTCCTGTGTGATTCTTTCTCTCTCCTCCGTGGTGAAGAGTGCCTGTAAGAGCTGTTGACAGTCATCCCAAGTGGGCTGATGGGAAAACATTAGGGACTCTATCAGGGCGGTTAATCCGGCGGGGTTTTCTGAAAAGGGGGGATGGTTATTTTTCCAGTTATACAGGTCTGAGGAAGAGAAAGGCCAGTACTGGAGGGGTGACAGCTGGTTGGGCCCCGCAGGAGCTCCATACTCTCTTAGCGGCGGCGCCACCCTGGTATCAGGCCCGTCCGGAGTGGCTCCGCGGCGGCTTCGGGTTCCAGCGGAGGGCCCCGAGCCAGTCGCCCTCCGTCCTGATTGCGATCCTGGAGCGGGGGAGGGGTAAGGGGGAGGCGAGAAAGGGGGCCATTCGGGAGGAGGCTCAATCTCAGGGTAGACCCGGGGCCGAAGGGTCTCCGACTCCGCTGTTCGAGTTGATTTCGATTTTGCCGTGTCTCCGCATCCTGCAGCGCCAGGACTCGGGGCTTAGTTTTTCTGCTTTTACCCATGGCTTAACCCACGGAGTGGGTTCTGCACCAGATCCTGCCACACTGTAATATATGGTCGTTGGTCAGGATGGGACCCCGGTTTCTCCTGGAAAACAATAGCCCTCACCGCGAGGATAACAGTTAGATTAAACGTCCTCAGGGGCCAACCCACATTGAGGGAGGGCCACTCAGAGGCGCAAAGTCTGCCAACGCCCTTTTTTTATTTCTACCGACAAATCGTGCGCTCTCGCTCTCACTTCAGTCCAGTGGTCTAAGGTCAAAGAGAGGGGGGTCGTCATAGTCTGTCCCATCCCGTCAAATGAGGTCCACGTAACGAACAAAAACAGAACAATGAACATCAAAAACACAGCAAGACAAAAACAACTTTGCCCGGTTGGTGTCTGTACAAGCCAACCGAAGGCGGTTTCAGACGGGAGGGGTTTTCGTGTCCTCCCTGGGAAAAAGAGTGCCGCTTCTTTTTCTACCTGAAAGGGGGTAGTCAGGCTTTCCTGACTCCCCTTGTCCCTGGGGCGTCCCAGGGTTGCAGCCTGCAGTTCCCAGCACGTCTGCCACTGCAGCCGCTGGGCCCTCTCGGCCCGGCGGCGGCTGCCCAGATACCGAGACCAAAGCAATGCTTGGCGGCGCCGCACACACTCGCACACCCAGTCACTCAGGCTTACCTCCAAGGGGTCTTGAGTCTGGGGTGACCGCGCAGATCCCGGACGAGCCCCCAAATGTAGGATTCCAAAAGGAAATCCAACTCCAGTCTCGGGAAGCGCGGACCCACAGACACAGGAGACCGAGCTTGATGCAAATGCACGAGGTTTTAATTAAGCGGAGCTCGGGTCGACACGTATCTCTACTTGAGGAGACAGAGGGGTCGACCCGAACCTTAAGGGCAAGCTCTTTTATAGGATTCGGAAGCATAAAGCGGGAAAAGGTTGGCGCGGTCTTACATGATTGGCTAATTTAAAACATTTAAACAGTTACATTTTATGGCGCGAATTGCTATGGCGCGAAGCAATTATCAGGTTACACACACGCGTCCCCATCTGGACCCCCTCCACCCTGACCCTCCCAAACTTATCCCTCTGGAGCACTCTCTTGTTCTCAATTTTCCCCGAACAGTTTAGGGCGAGTCTTCTATGAATAGAGTCAGTCAGGATCGATAAACGTTCCCCCTTATACCAGGAATCCTTAGGGTGTGGAGGTGCCTGTCTCTAAGGTATTAACTTTTAAATTTTTAATATAATTTACTTCCTTCACTGGAGTAGACAAATCCAGCGGCCCTGAGAGCTCTCCTGGCTTGATACAGACCACCAATAGCTTTCTTCCTCTTGCTTATTTGTGTAATCTATTTATCTCTCTATTCTACCCATAACTTGGAGAATGTGATACAATCTCTGAAGAGCTTCCCACCCCCTGAAAAAAGCACCTAAGGCTCTACATTCAATTTGAACACAGTTTCAGGGAGTGCAGGGGTCCCCAGAAGCTCCCCTGTGGACTTGGAGGCTAAGGGTAAGGGAAAGCCCATGTCATCCCAATAGCTATACTAATATTATAGGGAAACTACCTTCAGAGTCTTTCAACGGGACATATATTGTGACACATTTCAACTTAAAGAAATATATGACCTAAATGCAACTCAGGGTATTACTAGTTGTATATCAGAATTAGAGGAAAAAAGATTCAATTACATTTATTTCTATTTTCTATCAAAGGGTGCATTGAGAATGAAAGCATTAAGTCTGGGAGTTGAGAAGCTTAGATCTAATCCTACTGCTTCCAGTAGCTGAGACTGTGACTCAGGAAAACTCATTTAATTTCTCTGGGCCTCGATTTTCTAATCTGTGAAATGACTGGGTGGAACTAGATGACCTCAAGGGTTCATTTCAGTTTTCATTTCCACGTTCTTATTTGCTGATGGTGCCATGGAGGGAGAATTACAATGATCGTAAAATGGACAAATAAATAAAAGACACAACAAAAATATAATTACCAGAATGAGACTGTAAAATTCCATACAAAACCAAGGATGTAAAATGCATCAGAATTTTTCTTGCTGTATAAATAATTTTCCTATCTGTATAATAGTGCTAATAGAAGCAATGCTATTTGGTCCTTGAGGTCATGATTTGTATTTTATTCCTTTGTGTGTGTGTGTGTGTGTGTGTATTTATATGTGTGTGTGTGTGTATTTATATGTGTGTGTGTGTGTGTATATATATATATATTTAATCTCCTATGTCTCTTAGTATGGGACCTACCACCAACGAGATCTCAAGAAATGTTTGTTGATGAATAAATGGATGTGTAGAGTGAAAGTGGAGAAGGGTTGAGTGAGCTCCTATGGCAGTGCAGGTAGCGGAAGGCAGGCACACAGACTGCTGAAAGTCCAATTCAGTAGCGTTCTTGGAAATGGTAAGTTTTTAGGAGCTGTTTGATTAATACAAACGGGGAGCGTTTGGCAAGCCAAATGGAAAAGGACACTTTCTGTGAAGCTATAATGACACAACATGCATTCTCTCCCTGGTTTATCTAATCACATCTGCATTTCAATGCTGCTGCAGTCCTGTGAATCTGGTGAATTACTGTCGGTCAGCCTTCCAGGAGAACATAAACCTCTCTTCCTTCAGGAAACAAAGGGGATGATTGGCTTAGGTCTCTCCTGGAGGTTACTGCTGCTCATCCCGATCCAGGGAAAAGGAATGCCAGATGGAAAGATGAGAGCTTTCTGTCCCTTGAGTAAAAAGAAAGAAAAGGTTTATCTCATTATTTGGGAATAAAAGAACCAAAGTAGCTTCAAAGTGGTATGCCTTTAAACACCCATTTGAAACTACATGTGTGAGATCAGATTCAAAGAAGGAAGCCCCTCTTCCCAATTAGTGTGCACCCTCTTCCTCTCCCTCTCCTTCCTGTCTCCACGTCCTCTGGCACTGTGTCCTCCCCTTTCCTGAATCCAGCCAGATTAAGTGGCTGATTTATCTCCTTAGCACTGTTTTAAAGGGAACAGCTAACTGTGTGATCATATTATTAATATTTATACCCTGTCACTGAATGTTGACAGATTAATTATGCAACATGGTATAAAAATCAGCAGGCAGCGTGGGTGAACGGTGGCAAAGTTCATATATTAATAACTCAACTCAGTGGATGGCACATGCCCCGGGATGGCTGCTTGCTCCTGGAGCTCCATGCCCCAATCCCTCTCAGTTGAGTGGCCCACTGGCTGTAGTTCACGCTCCTTACAGTTCAGTGTATCATCTTTTTGAACATCAGAAAGTAATGTCCATGAAGCCTTCCAGCTAGATCTCTCTGGGAGTTGACCACCTGAGCCAGACAAGCCTGGTGCAGGCTGTCGTAAATGGGATGCATGAACAGAACCAACTGAGGGTCTAGAGTGAACGCCTTCTGGACTGAGCTGTCAACTAATGGGGCTCCTTTTCTCGGGACATAAATAATCTGTGATTAGTTGGTCAGTACTTTTGCATATAATGCTCTGCTTGTTACTTAAGAAAGTAGAACAATGTAAATAAAGTAGGTTCCTATCCTTAGGGAGCTTTTAATTTAGATGGGGAATCAAGGCTTCAATTTAGCAAAGGAGCATGGTCAAGGGTAACATGAGAAGTCTTCCCAACTTTGCAGCTAATTATTGTTCTATAAGTTATAAATTATCGTTTTAGAAGTTACTTTGCCTGTCTGGATCTCAGATTCCTTTGGTGATGATGAGGCTTTTCTAGAGTTAAATTCTACGAGACTCAGTAGAGTGCAGTAAGGAGCAGAGTTACTTTGCTGTCACAGACCTGGGATCCAGGGCTGGCAAATAGCTATTTGGTCTTGGGAAAATTACTTTTTTAGCCACAGTCTTTGTTTGTGAAATGGAATGATAACACCACCAGGGTTTATTACATAAGGTAGTATATGTATACATAAAGTGCTTAAGCATGATATTAATAACTATACCATAAAATGCTGAATAACACTATAAGAGATGTTCCTGAAAAAAACAGAATGCATTGAGGTCCCCTGACAGCCTCCACTATCTTAGATTTTGCTTTGTATTTCTCTTCCCCTGGCCTGAATTAATTCGTATACTTACAAGACACAGCATTCTGTGGTTAAATATGTGGCCATCAACATTTCTGCCATGTGGTGCAGACAGCGTCCCCTATTATATCTCATCATGGAACCATATAGTGGCACTCTTTGAAAAAGGCCAAGTAGCTCTACTGTATTCCCTAGGCCTCTGCAGGAGACACAAGGCCCAGAATCAGGAACATTTTAGTAAATGATGATTGAGAAGCAGCAGCAGCAACAGTGATAGAAATCTTAGTGGCAGGATGGCTCCACACATGCCAGAGGAGGTTCTGCAGTGGCACTTGACTGGTGACCTGCTCTGGAGAGTGCTAATGCTATCTCAGAGTGCCAGTGATGCTTGGGTGACCCATGTTACATGACCCATAGTTTGTCATTGTTCCTCTCAGTGAGTTTGTACGTGTGTGTTTGGTGGTTATTGAAGGAAGATGAATAGATAATTCTGCAGAGAAGTTCACTTGAACCAATCAGTTGTCAGGTCACATAACAAAAAGCTGTTGCAATCACAACACATCAAATCAATTCTGGGAGTGATATACCTTATAATCACGCAATGCAAATAATCAAACCCAATAAGCAAGCAAACCTTCAATGTCATCAAGCAAAACTCCAGCTACAAGTAGCTCTAATAGCCTTAAATCAGCTCTTTAACTCTTGTGCTCCAGCTACAGTAGTCATCGATGTGCTTTCCAAGCCGAGCTGAGTAATTTAGCATCCAGAAAGATGCTGCTCCAGTTAACAATTTATCTTCACTTAGCAAGTTGGCTGATTAACCATTTAGAAATATTCCAAGATCATCTGTGAATTAGAAGAAAAAAATACCAATTGGACATATAAAGGGAACAGCTCTCGTATTCATTCTGACAATAATCATTCCTGGGTGTTCACCTGTGCCAGAAACCATGTGAGTGGGGCTGGTTTGGGGGAAACATAAGAAATACAGGATATGGTCCCTGCCCTCAAGGTGAATTGGGATAAATGACAGACCAGCAGCAAATAAAAATGCAGCTTGGTAAATGAGATCTATGTATTGTATACATATGATATATATATTGATCAATAGGAATTTGTTAACCACCTCTGTGTGTCTCTCCCTGACGATGTGCACAGTTCTTGAGGCACGGAAAATGATAATCCTTGTACTAAAGGACTCACAGTCTGCTGGGGAAATTGGACAGTGGAGGACATGGTGAGGCTCTGAGGAAGGGAACATAAGATGAAGTCTAGGAAAGGGGAAGCCAGTTAATTCTGATTCCTGGAAATAAATCTTCAGAGAGCTGAAATTTTGTTCACCATCCTTGTGCAACAAATTTCCATTGATAATTTCCCTACCCCTTGCAGTTGTAGGTGGTAAATCTTAACTCCATTTTGGAAGCAGAGAAGGAGAATCACCAAGGTCTTGTGTGTAGACATCCCTGGTGAAGGAGAAGTTGCAGAGGGAGCTAGATTTTTAGATTTCCAGCGCAAATGTCCCACCTCATCATCTATTTGATACATTGTCCATTCTTACTGGTCAGAGCCTGTACGATGAATAAGCCACCCTGTAGGTTGATGAAAGGTATTAGGGGAGGTAATTTAGAGCTTTTAAGCCATTAGAATGTCATTTAGTGCATTAGGAATAAATTAATAGAGTTAACAAGAGGAGGGAATTATTTCAGCATGGGGATCAGAACAGCAGAGAAGAATAGACTAGGCTGCATATTCGGGACGTATCAGCATTGCGTTTATAAGTGTCAGAAAACCTTCTAGAAGCTGTCTCATTCAAAATGGACCCTAGTAAAGCTTAACATTTAGAGTACAGTCTGTTCAAAATGACCCACTCTATAGGTAAACTTGGCAGCATGACACAAGATTTATCCAGACAGGCTGTGTTGTAGGACATAATTCCAGACCAGAAATTTTTGAAAGTCAAATCCTTACTATTCTACTATGACTACAGACTAGTGGGTCCTGAGAACAGAACCTTTTCTCTCTTTCTCTTTGCAAAGCTCAATTAAAATGTGCATGTGCAATAATCTCCCTGTTCAGAGCTCCCATGGTGATTGATAGAGTGATTTCCAAGTCTGTTTAGGCTCAGTGGAATTGCTTAACCCCTTGTGGGACATGCATGGACGAGGAAGAAAGAGAGGTGATGAGACTGAAAAAGCCAGAGGAGGCAGATTACATCCAGAAGAAAAGAATTGTCAACATGACCTGCAAGAATGAGAGAGGATGGAAATGGGTCCTCTGAATTGTGCACTGTGCCCATTTTCCAAAGTGAAGAAACTTCTAGTATCAGAGTGAGGAACAGTTTTTGATGCAAAGCACACCACATGTTTACCAACGTGAAGATTAATTGTGAGGCAAGAAAATGCCACCATGAGGCTGAGGCTGCTTTTTGTCAGCATCTCCAGGAACCTGCAAATACAGAAGAGGTCCTTTGATAGTCACGTTGGCAGCCCACTTGGCTCACTGAGATCCGGCAGGTTAATGTAGCACTGCCAGCCCTCCAGACTGAGGCAATCAGAAGCACTGCTTGAGAGAAATAAAATGAAATGTGGTAGGGAGGAGAGGGAGAGCCTGTGGTTGGTGTTTCAGCTACTGGCAAAGCCCTCCTCAAATCAAACCCTGCGTGGAAGGCGGGTATTAGCAGAGTGGCCGAGGGGCACCTGCAATGCTGAGATTCATCCCCTTTTTGTTTTTTTTCGAGTCTGTCTGGGCACTGTAGGGGGGGAAGAATTTATGTTGGCCTCCTTCCTAGAAGGGAGCTGCAGGCTGAGAAAAGAGGATGTGTCATCATATGTCACTCCTCAGTGTGCCTCTGTCGCTGTCTGTCTGTCACTCTGCCGCTCACGATGTCTCTGCCACTCCCTGCCAATCAGTTCCACCTTCCTTCAGCTTCTCTGTGCTTGGGTTCTGGGCCCTGAATTCTTATCTCCTATCAGAGCAAGGCAACCATAGTCTCTGATAACAGAGCCCTGAAAGGTGTCTCTCTTCCTTTCTCCAATGCAAGTCAGGTCAGACTTTCACGACAGGCATGAAGTGACTAAAGGGGAATAAGCTGGGCTTTGATCACACTCCTGCTTTGAGCCCAGAGACTACCCAGGTTATGCTGATGTCTTTTGCAAATTAGCTAATGCTGTGGGAAATACCCCTAGGGGATCATATTGAAACGTAAAGCAACCAGATCTCTCCCAGTGGCCTTCAATGTTTTTGTTTAAGCAGTGGAGTAATTTTCTGGAAAATAAAATATAACTTTTAATGTTGACATATAAAACAAATAGAAGTGGATGAGATCTGATTGTAAGGGGATGGGAAGGAGGTTAGGGGAGGCCTGGAGTCAGCCCAATGAGCTGCTACACCTCCCATACCCTGGGGCCACCACCTACACACCACCGTGTGGGTGGTCCTGTCAGCACGCCCTGCTCCCGGCACTGGCTGTGACATCCTACAGGAACGGGTGCCTTTCTTACATTCACATAGAGGTGTCCTATGGGCTAGCAGAGGCTGTGCCTGGCTTCTGAAAGGCACATTGGTTCTCCTAGGACTCTTGCAATCACGTGTCCTAAGGTAGGGTCCTACTAGATTTTCACAAAGGAGCTGCTCTCTCTGCTGGTATTTATCTATTAGTCACCACGATGTGCCGGGCACCATTTTGTTGAGTGTTTTTAACGTGCATTTTCCAGGCAGGTCATAAGTAGGGTACAATTTTGAAACTCAGAGCTTGAATAGCTAAGTTCTTACTATTCCAGATAAGGGTTTTGGCAAAAATAGTAGCTGCTAGTTATTAGCTCTTCTTCTTGCTATTTCAGATGGCAGAAAAGACGAGTTTATCCCAGTATCTTATCTCCTCCAGTATTTCATCTCACAGCAATGCAAATAGTGTATGCACTTTTGATCTAAGAATCAGTATTTTGGGAAATAGCATTTACCCTACAATGGCCATGCCCCAGGTGGAATTCTGGGCTTTGGGCTGCGTGACTCAAATCCAGAGAACAGTTCCTGGCTCACGCGGGAGCTGCTTCAACATCCTGCCTAACTGAGCACAGCTATGCCTCATTTACAAGAAGAGGCAGCCTCGCTCCCATCTTGTGTGGTATTAAATAGAGGGCAGATGTAACCCTTCTTTCCTAACAGCACAGAACTGTTTCCTGAAGAGAGTCACCTTGAGGAGACATGGCTTCTTGTGAAGAATCACTGTCTTCATAATTAAGTCAGAGAACCATAAAACAGAACTCTGAGTTAACATTCTGTGTGTTTTCATTGACTTACTCTGTGGCTTTTTGAAGAATTACATTTCCTCTCTGTTATTGTTAATTGATGAAGTCTCACAAACTTGCTGGGGACTATGACACACGGACAGTGCTATGTGCATGAAAGTTGCCGTATGCACATATGTAGACAATACCGTTCATTGGGAATTGTAGAGGGGAGTCTAGGGAGCCTCGACATAGAAAAGAAATAATAATAACGAGATTAACTGCTCATCTTCCACTTCTCACCTATTCCCCTTTCTGCCTTCAGAGTCCATGGTAAGAACCACTGATATATTTCACTGTATTTCTTCTGCTGAATAATCGGCTAATTGATTTATTACAGGCGTGGCCTTTCTGCTCTCTGTTCCTTAGCATCCTGCAGTGAATTTTGTTACCTTCTCAGCCCTGTTTATTGCATCCCCATTGTGCAAGTAACTGGAAAATTGGCACTAAGCAGATGGGAAAAAAATGCGTTCTATAGATATCAAAGCTTAGTGGTTAAATGCCGGTCTCTTCTGAGGTGGATGGCTCCCAAGACCCTGATGCTTTTTGAAATATGCTCTAAATAACCTATTTTTCCGTGTGAACATGAGACTCAGTGGGTGAAGGTTATTTTCAAGTAGCCCTCAAGGTTAAAGTTGGTGGCTTTTCCAGATGGTTTCAATCTAATTCTTTGGATTATGATATTGAAGCACCCTGTGATCAGAACTCCTAGTGCCAAGAATAACAAGGAGTGGAAGCCAGCCACAGCAAGGGCTGCTGCTCTGAGGGCATGCAGAGATGTAAGAGTCAAGGCCAGACCATGTGGTCTATCAAGGCCCTGCTGCAGCAACCCCAGGAAATACGAATCAACTCTCAGAACTGCTCATCATCTCTGTTTTCTATTGCATCCGTCACTGTACCCTCTGAGTCCCCCTTCCCCAACTCCTTCTTCCACTAATTTTTGTCACTGACTGCTTTGTCACAGCCTGCCCACCTGCCCAGGGTTGAGACATTTCTTCTAGTCTTTTCCCTGTTTTCACTTTGCAAACTTCTTAAGAACGACATCCGGAGACACTTGTGTTCACATAGGCAGGTTTTGATAGACTGGAATCTTGTAAATTTCTATAACCCATAGTCCACTTATTTTCTTTCTCTGTAGGTGGTGGGGAAATGAGATGAAAGTTGCGTTTGTCCCTGGGATAGGGACAAAATAAGAGGGCATCCAGCACTTCAACCTGTAACTATCAAAGTCAGTTTTGGTGTGTGCACGTTCAACTTGGATGTACGTGTATGTGTACTTTCATCCTGCTTTTTTCCCCCTTTATATGTGGAAGACTTCTGTTGCTTGGTCATACTACTTAAATTTAATGTCCAAAAGCAACATCTCCTTAGGGGGGTAGAGGGCAGATATTGAATGAGAATTCCATCTCAGTGATGAGTAGTGGGTCTGCGCCACAGGAGGGTGCCGCAGCCCTGTGCCAGAGAGGGTATTTTCTCCTGTTGAGAGAGTGCGGTTCTAGCATAAAATAACCACTTCTTGCCACTCTACTCACAAACTCTGGTTTGTGTAGACGTCTGGATGTATTCCTTTATGAAAACCACTCAGCATATTTATCACTTCTTTCATTGCAGACCCCAATAACGCAGTGGGAAGACCCAATAACCCCCGCACCCCCCTCCCTATTCCCAGTAGCACAGCAGCCGCCACAAACCCACTCGGCAGAACAGACTTGTCACCCGAGGGAGCACTTATGGAGCTGACCTTAAAGAGCAATTTCAGTCAGGAATAGAGAGGCTCCATTGTTCATAAACCTGACATTTATTACTTGGAGATTCTTTCTCTACAGTACAAGCTGCTCTTTATAATTTTATCAAATAAAGTGCTCCTTTCACCAGCGCCCCACTTTCTCCTCCAGACTTCCTCCCACCTCTTGCTGCTCCCACTTACCTGTGGGCTTTGCATGGGGCACTGATGTAAAACCCAGGGACCGTCACAGAAAGCTGGGACTCCTTGCTGAGGGCCAGGCTGGCATCCAGAGCAGAGGGTGTGACTCCTTTTCCCTTCTTCTATTTAGGCAGCATTTAGTGAGAGGATAGATAATGATGACTCTTTTTCATCTCAAAATGCATCAGCTTTTATCTGGCATTTTCTAGGTTGCCACATCAGATTGAACATAGAGTAAATCTATTTATTATAAGCATTCCGAGCCCCCAAATGATTAACAAATGTGGCAACGTACATTAGTTGTTTCCCGGGTTGAAGCTTGAGAAGACTCCCTATAGATCTATGTAGTTATATTATTTTAATTAACAGATCCTCAAATTGTAGTGATCTCAATGTTTCCCATTTTGATTTAGTTGAAATCATATTTTGGGTCATGGCTAGGTTAGTGGTCTGGAGGCAGGAGGAGGGGTTGAATGCATAATATGAAGGTCAAAAGAAAATTACCGGGCCGGCCCCATGGTTTAGCAGTTAAGTGTACGCGCTCCGCTGCTGGCGGCCTGGGTTCAGATCCCGGGCGTGCACCGACGCACCACTTCTCCGGCCATGCTGAGGCCGTGTCCCATATACAGCAACTAGAAGGATGTGCAGCTATGACATACAACTATCTACTGGGGCTTTGGGGGAAAAAAATAAATAAATAAAATTATAAAAAAAAAAAAGAAAATTACCTGTTTCTAAATTTCTATTACTAAAATTACCTATTTCCATGATAAGAGGGTAGTGGATACACACAAATAAAAAAAAGAGGTTAGATATGATATCAAAAACTTAAAATGTGGGAGGAGGGGAGTAAAAGAGTAGAGCCATTAGAAATAGGTCAAACTAAAAATACCATCACCTTAATATAGATTTCTATATACATAGGTTATTATATATGATCCTCATGTTAATCACAAACCAGAAACTTATAATAAATACACAAAAAATTAAGAAAAATGAACCCAAACATAATACTAAAGAAAACCATCAAACCACAAGGGAAGAGAGTGAGAGAAGAAGAAAGGAAGAGAGAAGAACTACTAAAACACCCAGAAAAAAGGTAACAAAATGGCAATAAGTACATACTTCACAATAGCTACTTTAAATGTCAATGGACTAAATACTCCAATCAAAAGGCATAGGGTGGCTGATTGGATTTAAAAAAAGACCCATATATATGGTGCATATAAGAGACACACTTCATGCCTAAAGACACTCACAGACTGAAAGTGAATGGGTGGGAAAAGATACTCCATGCAAATGGAAAAGAAAAGAAAGCTGGGGTAGCAATACTTATATCAGACAAAATAGACTTTAAAACAAAAGCTGTAACAAGAGAGAAAGAAGAATACTACATAATGATCAAGGGAATAATCCAACAAGAGGATGTAACACTTGTAAATATCTATGCACTCAATGTAGAAGCACCTAAATGTATAAAGCAGTTATTAACAGACATAAAAGGAAAAATAGACAGTAACACAATAATAGTAGGGGACTTTAGCACTCCACTTACACCAATAGATAGATCATCCACACAGAAGATCAATAAGGAAACATTGGCCTTAAATGACACATTAGACCAGATGGACTTAGTAGATATATACAGAACATTCCATTCAAAAACCACAGAATACACATTTTTTTCAAGTGAACATGGAATATTTTCCAGGATTGATCACATATTAGACCACAAAACAAGTCTAAATTTAAGAATGTTGAAATAATACCAAGCATCTTTTCTGACCACAACAGTATGAATCTAGAAGTCAACTGTAGGGAGGAAATCAGACAAGCCACAAATATGTGGAGATTAAACAAAATGCTAGTAGCCAAAAATTGGGTCAATGAAGAAATCAAAGGAGAAATCAAAAAATACCTGGAGACAAATGAAAATGAAAATATGACATGCCAAACTTTATGGGATAAAGCAAGAGTGGTTCTAAGAGGGAAATTTATAGCAATACAGGCCTACCTCAACAAACAAGAAAAATCTCAAATAAACAATCTAAGAGTGCACCTAAAAGAAGTGGAAAAAGAAGAACAAACAAAGCCCAAAATCAGTACAAGGAAAGAAATAATAAATATCAGAGCAGAAATAAGTGAAACAGAGACTAAAAAAAATAGAAAAAATCAGTGAAACTAAAAGCTAGTTCTTTGAAATGATAAACAAAATTGACAAACCTTTAGCTAGACTCACCAAGAAAAAAAGAGAGAAGGCTCAAATAAATAAAATCAGAAATGAAAGAGGAGAAAGTACAGTGGACACCTCAGAAATACAAAAGATTATAAGAGAATACTATGAAAAGCTATATGCCAACGAATTAGACAATCTAGAAGAAATGGATAAATTCTTAGAATCATACAATCTTCCAAAACTGAATCAAGCAGAAATAGAGAATTTGAATGGACAAATCACCAGTAAGGAGATTGAAACAGTAATCAAAAATCTCCCCAAAAATACAAGTCCAGGACCAGACAGCTTCCTTGGTGAATTCTACCAAACATTCAAAGAAGAATTAATACCTATCCTTCTCAAACTCTCCTAAAAAATTGAAGAGTAAGGGAAGCTTCTTAACTCATTCTATAAAGCCAACATTACCCTGATACCAAAACCAGACAAGGAAAACACAAAAAAAGAAAATTACAGGCCAATATCACTGATGAACATCGATGTAAAAATCCTCAACAAAATACTAGCAAATCACATACAACAATACATTAAAAAGATCATACACCATGATCAGGTGGGATTTATTCCAGGGATTCAGGGATGGTTCAACATCTGCAAATCAATCAACATGATACATCACATTAATAAAATGAAGAATAAAAATCACATCATCGTCTCAATAGATGCAGAGAAAGCATTTGACAAGATACAGCATCAATTTATGATAAAAACTCTGAATAAAATGTATAGAAGGAAAGTACCTCAACATAATAAAGGCCATATATGACAAACCCACAGCTAATATCATTCTCAATGGAGAAAAACTGAAAGCTATCCCTCTAAGAACAGGAACCAGA
The DNA here is from genome assembly GCF_057802395.1 of Ceratotherium simum simum. Classification (NCBI taxonomy): domain Eukaryota; kingdom Metazoa; phylum Chordata; class Mammalia; order Perissodactyla; family Rhinocerotidae; genus Ceratotherium; species Ceratotherium simum. Next base: position 83,712,591 of record NC_141906.1, on the reverse strand, counting down.
CAAGGATGCCCACTTTCATCACTCATTTAACATAGTATTGGAAGTCTTAGCCAGAGCAATCAGGCAAAAAAAAGAAACAAAAGGGATCCAAATTGGAAAGGAAGAAGTGAAACTGTCACTGTTTGCAAAGGACAAGATTTTATATATAGAAAACCCTAAAAAATCCACCACAAAACTTTTAGAAATAATATATGAATACGGCAAAGTTGCAGGATACAAAATTAACATAAAAAAAAAATTGCGTTTCTATACACTAACAACGAAGTAGCAGAAGGAGAAATTAGGAATACAATCCCATTTACAATTGCAACAAAAAGAATAAAATACCTAGGAATAAACTAAACCAAAGAGGTGAAAGATCTGTACACGGAAATCTATAAAACGTTGAAAAAAATTGAAGAAGACGTGAAGAAATGGAAAGATATTCCATGATCTTGGATTGGAAAAATTAACACAGTTAAAATGTCCATACTTCCTAAAGCAATCTACAGATTCAATGGAATCCCTATCAAAGCTGCAAAAACATTTTTCACAGAAATAGAACAAAGAATCCTAAAATTTATATGGAACAACAAAAGACCCCGAATAGCCAAAGGAATCCTGAGAAAAAAGAGCAAAGCTGGAGGTATCACACTCCCTGATTTGAAAATATACAACAAGGCTATAGTAACCAAAACAGCCTGGTACTGGCACAAAAACAGACACACAGATCAATCTAACAGAATCAAGAGCGCAGAAATAAACCCACACATCTGTGGACAGCTAATTTTCAACAAGGGAACCAAGAACATACAATGAAGAAAGGAAAGTCTCTTCAATAAATAATATTGAGGAAACTGGACTGCCACATGCAAAAAAAATTAAAGTAGACCATTGTCTTACAGCATACACAAAAATTAACTCAAAATGGATTAAAGACTTGAATGTAAGACCTGAAACCTTGAAAATTCTAGAAGAAAACATAGGCAGCATGCTCTTCAACATTGGTCTTTGCAACATTTTCAAGTACCGAGTCTGACTGGGCAATGGAAACAATAAAAAAAGTAAGCAAATGGGACCATATCAAACTAAAAATCTTCTGCACAGCAAAGGAAACAGTCAACAAAACGAAAAGACAACCTAACAATTGGGAGAAGATATTTGCAAACCATATATCTGATAAGGAGTTAATATCCAAAATAAGTGAGGAGCTCATATATCTCAACAACAAAAAAACTAATAAACCAATTTAAAAAATGGGCAAAAGATCCAACAGATATTTCTCCAAAGAAGACATACAATGGCCCACAGGCACATGAAAAGATGTTCAACATCATTAACTATCAGAGAAATGCAAATAAAAACTACAATGAGATATCACCTCACTCCCATCAGAATGGCTATAATTAACAAGACGGGAAACAACAAGTGTTGGAGAGAAGAGAGCTCTCATACACTGCTGGTGGGAGTGCAAATTGGTGCAGCCACTATGGCAAACAGTATGGAGATTCCTCAAAAAATTAAGAATAGAACTACTATACAATCCAGCTATTGCACTGCTGGGTGTTTATCCAAGGGACATGAAAACATGAATGTGTAAAGATACATGCACCCCTGTGTTCATTGCAGCATTATTCACAATAGCCAAGACTTGGAAGCAACCCAGGTGCCCATCAAGGGATGAATGGATAAAGAAGATGTAGTATATATACACAATGGAATATTACTCAGCCATAAAAATGAAATCTGGCCACTTGTAACAACATGGATGGACCTTGAGTCTATTATGCTAAGTGAAACAAGTCAGAGGGAGAAAGTCAAATACCATATGATCTCACTCATAAGTAGAAGATAAAAACAACAACAAACAGATAGAGACAGAGATTGGATTGGTGGTTATCAGAGGGCTGTAGGGGAGGGAAGAGGATGAAAGGGGTGATTAAGCACATGTGTGTGGTGATGGATTGTAATTGGTCTTTGGGTGGTGAACATGATGTAGTCTACACAGAAATTGAAATATAATGATGTACACCTGACATTTACATAATGTTATAAACCAATGTTACTGCAGTAAAAAAAAAGAAATTAGTAAGTAATTTCTGGTAAGATATTTTGAGACTATGTAAATAACTTGCCCTCATTAAATTTTACCTGCTGGTTTTTTCATCTACTGATAATTCTCACCAAGTCAATTATTAACAAGTATGGTTGCAAAGTGGTACATTTTTTAAAAATTCCACCATTTTTAATACATTTATTAGCTGGTATTCTACTGTATGGAAGAGCTTTCCCTTCCCCATTCCTTTAGTTGTTTGCCTGTTAATTATTAGTATAGGACTATGAAATTTTATTTTAGTCAATGGATTATAATCATTTTATTACTTGTTTTGATGTTCAAATCATCCTAGATTTGGCCAACTTGCATCCCATCAAGCTGGATCTTGTGTCCTTTTGATACGTCCTCATCATTCTTTGAACTCTTCCTTTCTTTCTGGCACAAGTTATTTTAGGCTCATCTTCTGCTTTCCCTTCCCCATTCCTGAAGTCAGGCATGTCTCCAAGGAACCCTATTTCTGTTGAGTGGTGTCTGGTATTTAGAAACCAAGATCAGAATACTAGATGTGCTCAGTGCTCCCAGGGCATCATTGTTTCCAGAAAGCAGAAAGAGGGAAATACAAGATATTTTTTCAAATCTCTCTCTGGAATATTTTTCTTCTTTTACAGTTCTGCTTTTGCGCTCATATTCCTCATTCATGAGAAAGATTTTTGTAAATTTGGACTCTTCTCCTATCTAAGCCTAGAAAGATCAACTCCACTGTTCTGGTTCTTCCAATAGCTAAGAAGTAAAGACTGTCCCTACGACTAAACTCAGGAGCAAACGGGGTAAGAGGGTGCCCATGTCAGAAATTCTGAGGAGGGACTGAGCAGGGGGTCTTGACAGAAAGTATTTATAACCATTATTGGTTCTCGTGCCTGTGGTCTACCTGATAGCCCAAGTTTAGAGGTCCCACACAAACATTCAGAAGTTCCTGGGCGGACTCTTCCTTTCAGGAACGTTTTGGATAATAAAAGCATTATTATTAGATATTAATAATTATAATTATATGGTAGGTTGTACTCACTGACTGCTTTCTATTTTACTTATTACTCACATCAGCCCTCCTCTTGAGTCCAGTGACAGCTGAGAACAGAAACAAGACTGTGGATGTGAATCAAAGTAGAGTCACAAATTTATATCTCTGAAACCCAGGGGTACAGTCTTAGAAGGTGCACCTTAGGCCTCGTGCCACCTCCATCATATCAGATCCTGTGGCCTTCCTTGGGGAGAAGCTGGGTCAGTAAAGCAACGATCAGGTGCCCTCGCTCCCGCCTTCTGAGTGGAGGCTTGTGTCCTGCTTCACACCCCATCAAGTGCAGAGGGGAGCGAGTGAGAATGAGAGCAAAGGGGCTTCTGGACCAGGGTTAGAAGGCAGGCACTGGGCCCTGCCCTAGCGGCGCTGGCTGTGCAGAAGCCCTGGTAGAGCAAGGGAAGTGCTGCCTTGCTAGAATATGGACTTAGAGCAGGAGGGAAACACCAGGCCACGTCTGAGCTTACTTGCCCTTAAATGTGGCCCAAGGAATGCCAGGCTCTTACCAATCAGTGAAATCTCTCCTCCTTCATTAGAGAGCAGTGAGTGAGTGGTTGGAAAGAGCTGACAGATGTGTTTTTCCCATCCTGCTTTCTTCTGCTAAGAGGAACAGAAGTCCTCTATGGAAACAGGGGTGGAATTAGAGAATAAGTATTTCTCCTAAATACTGTGATAAGAGCTTTCCATGCATGGCTTGTTTTAATTCTCATGATAATCTTATAAAGTATATATTAATGCCCCCATTTTACAGATGGGGAAACTGACCCCTGTAGATTAAGCCATATCCCACGACTCATACAAAGAAAACGTCTAAACACAGGTCTTCTGTCTGCAAAGTCATGTAGTTAATCCTGACGTCACCAACTTTAGGGAAGATTACTTCTCCAGTAGGTAGGATGAGGTAACCCAGTGAGGAAGGGATCACAGGCTGACCATGTGCCTGTGGAGGTGGGAATGCCTCCAGACATGAAGTCTCCAACGCAGAATTTCACCGCTCTCTACACTGTCATTTCTGGCTGTCCCTGAGCCGCCAGCATATTAGTAACAAGTCCTCATTCAGAGCTTACTACCAAAGAGAAGCTGATAAGAGGTATTTCTTTCATTTCCTTATGATTTTCTCCCTCGCTCTTTAGAACACCTCTGTGCTGGGAGATCAATGCCTCCTGCTAATCAGCTATCCAGCAGCTTAAGGAACATCTCAAAATACTCATTTTAATTTCCTTTTAACAGCAACTGTCATCATCCCTTTGAGTCCTAGAGATCTGGAGCTCCAGCCAGAGTAAGCCCTCTGAGACTGAAGATTCTTGGCTTGATATTCACAGGTTGATTTCTTTAACACTGGATTTCCGTGTTTGTGAGCAAAATAAATTCCCTTTGTGGTAGGATGAGAGATGAGAGAGGGGAAGGAATGGCTCAGCAAGAGCCAGGGAGACACCAGCTTACGGTGGTGGTGGTCCTAGGGATGACAGCCTGTTTACTCAGTCATGAAGTGCTGTGTCAACAGGACCCAATGACATTCTCCAAGGCTCTACCACACAGCACCCGGGACATTGGAGCAGCATGGTTTCTGTCTGCTTTGCTTCCCTCCCTCTTTTTTCCTGTGTTAATCAGACATTTACAACTCATGGCATCAGATGTGGCCATTATATGTGGCACTAGTACTGTCCTCCTAGAGGTTCCCCCTCCTCCATCTAACTCTGGATTTCTCATTTGAAAGAGTATTTTCATCAGAAGAAGCCACAGAGCATAGTGGAACGGGCACCACTTTTCAAGATATAATCCTAACTCCATCAGTTAGTGGCTGTGATACCTCAGGAAATTATCCTAACTGCTCTGGATCTCCCAGTCCTTCTCCATAAGGTGAGAATAGTATTTTCCTTTCAGTGTTGTTGGGTAGCTTAGATGAAGTAATATATGTGAAGACCTTGAATAGGTTCTGGGTCTTAGTAGGGTACTCTGTAAATTATAGTTATTTTAATTACCATAGAAATTATTTGTGCAATTGCTAATATCTCATTTATCCTATTTTAGGGGTGTGGTTTTGATCTTCACAAGAGCTGTAGAAACATTCATCAGTTTATTTCTGATGCTACCAAGCACAATGCCACATGCATGATACACAACAAACACAGGTGTTTAAAGTGAATGAGATAATCTCGTAGGTATTCTTCTTAGCATGAAGTTAATTGCATCTGGTGGTAAGGACTCCGATGCTGATGATGATGATGGTGATGATACTCTCCACCATTTATTATGGAGGGAAATTTAAGCCTGAGAATGTATATGCTCACTGTGTATCTCTTTTGTCTTGGCTGCCAAGAAACCTAGATTAATTCAGCATTGAAAAACACTAACTCTTTCAAGTTTCCAGGTATTACTCACCTTCTAATCACTTCTTCTCCATTTTTGTCCTTAGTATAATAATCCTGCTCAGACAGTTTTAATATTGGGAGCATCTCTAGTATCAAATTATTTCAAGAACTAGATGGGAAGGTACACCCACATCCACCCCCCCACACACACACATATACACATAGAATTAGTACTATTGGGATATTGCATTCATTTAACTGATTCATGCAATTGATTCTTGAGCCATACAGCCATCTCTACTATGGTCATGGGGAGTAAGTCATGATTTGCATTTGGACCACAGCATCTGACTGAAGCTAAATGCCCCAAGCAGGGCTGCTAACAACCATTTATAGAATCCCAAAGACAGAGAGTTGGTTAGACTGGGGCAAGGTGTTCCCTGCAATTGCCTAGCAGCTGGACAGCCTTCCTTCTGTATGCTGTCTGCCACCCACTGTGGCACAGCTATACTGTGGCCACCCCACTCTAGTTGAAGAATGGTGCATTCCTCGTCAGGAGTACCTCTGCTCCAAGGATGTATGAATAACTGTAATTGACAGTACCTTATATCTGTATTGTTGTTTTGTTTTGGTGGTTGTGGTTTTATTTTAACTGTACAAAGGATTTATAAAATATTGACACAGTACTGGCCAACTGTGTGACCTAGGACAAATCAAGTAACCATTCCATATCTCAGTTTACCTAACTGAAAAAATGGGTAGATTTAGATTTATGTATAATTCTTATTTCATTAATGAATTCATTAATCATACAAATTATTCTGTCATTTAGAATGTATCAAAATCCTTATTTTATAAATAAAACATAGTAGCCCAACAAACTTTAGCTGAAATTGCTGTTTTAAAGACCCCTTTTACTTAAGGAATATAATAACCAAGTGCAATCTGTGGTTCTTGAGAGGATCCAAGTCTGAATAAATCAAGTATAAAGTCTATGTTTGAGGCAACTGGAGAAATTTGAATATGGACTGATTATTAGGTGATGTGGACATTTATTGCTTATATTAGACATGATAACTATATTGTGTTTATGTAGAAACATATCTAGTTTTTAGAGATGCTTACTAAATATTTATGGGAGAAATGCCATATGGCTGTAATTTACATTAAAATATTTCAGGGAAAAATGACGAAGCAAATATGGTAAAATATTAGCAATTGCTAAGCCTACATGATGAGTATAGGAGTGTTCATTGTATTTAGGTTGAACCATATGAAATTGCCTATATTAGACCATTTTTGACCTAAAAACAGTAATTTCATGTGGTTCAACCTTTTACTGGTCTCTAATTTTATATGTATTTGAATTTTTTGTTAAAACAATGGCAACAAAAAGTTTCTATATGTCTCTAGGAAAAATTCCAGATACCTTAGTATGGTACAAAAGATTGTCAGTGGCCTGATCTCTGCTCCCACTTCTCCAACATACCTCCTACCCTCCCACCCATCCCACCCCTAGCACACTGTGGCTGAAGCTTCAGTTGAACTTTCTTATTTTGAACTGCTTGATTTTCCTAAGGAAGCCGAGTCTTTTCCTGTGTCTGTGCTTAAGGTGTCCCCTCTGCCCACAACGTCACACTTCTGCTTACCACTCTGACAGCTGCTCATGTTTCCAAACTCAGCTCGTGGGTCACATCAATTTTGAAGCCATTTCTAAGCCTGTCCCTCCTCCATTTCTTCCTCTCTTGCCTCTATCACCTCTAAGCCTCTACCTCCATAGAATTCCCCAGTGCTCATTACGCATCATTGCATGTATGTGTTTCAAGGCTGCTTTTCCCTCATAGATGAAGTCCGTCAAAGGCAAGTGCAAAGCCTTATTGGTCTTTGTATCTTCAGGAAGGGTCACTTACTGTCCGTGTTCAGGTGGCTGAAGCTAAAGGGATCACTTTCCAGCTGTTCTGTGCCCTGCAGCTGCACAACAACTGGCTGGCCTTCCCTCAGAGGAGCTGATGCACTCAGCATCCAGCACAGGATCAGACCCTAATGGATGCCTGTTTGTTGAATGAATATGCAAAGGTCAGGTCCTGACCGTAGCTAAGTCTTCCTTCCACTTACCACTTAACATGGCTCTCTCTCTCGTGCTAGGAAATAAAATTAAAACCAGTAGTCATAGTGGGGACAAAGCCCAGGAGGACAGATTGGTAAATGTATAATCAAGGGCACCTGGGAACTAAGTGCTTGTCTTTCTTTGTTGTGTCTGTGATGCATTGAGACTTGGTGGAGAGAACCTTGGTAGGTTGATAGTTAAGCAGTAGGTTTTTTGAGTCCTTCTTCAAGTTTCATTTCCTCTATCAGAGTTTTTACTAATCGCACCACCTAAAACGGTGTGACTTCCTGAGACAGTGCTGTGTGCCAAGTACTTGACTTACTAATATGCTAAGCATTGGTATCCGCAGTTTCTGTTACTTACCAGAGTGCAAGCTCCTTGAGGGCAGGGTTTATAATTTACTAAATTTTATTCCTCACAGTGCCTAGCATTGTGTTTTGTCTAGAGTAGTAATAATAATAAAGATAACAATAGCAGCTACTATTTATATGGCACTTCTAACTCCCACATACCCTTGTTAACATTTTACATGTATTGGTTCTTTAATCTTCATGGGACAGTCACTATTACTAGCTACATTTTACAGATGAGAATATTAAGAAGGGGAAAAAAAATTTAGTAACTTGCCCAAAATTATTATTCAGTTAGAAAGAGGTAGAGGTGAGATTAAAAACCAGACAGGTTTATTAAACGTGCATATATATATATATATATATAGCTGAACAGCTTTTGTATACCCTGGAAATTAAATTTATATTGGCCAAATAAGGAAATGAATGAAGACAATTGTATTTTCAACAGCACTCTCCTAGTATATTGTTCTGCATCTCTCATAATATTCAGGAATACATTATGAAAATGAATGGGAATGAGGGAGATAGATTTTAAATTAAATGAATTAAAAATAATTATTTAACTGCTCACTGTGCTAAGTGCTCTGTAATAGAAGTATTGGGTGCTGGGATAGTCTATCAGTAGGTCCCTGAGATAGACTGGAAGCCAAGGAGAGCCGATGGCCTCTAGGTGGGGCTGTCAGAAGGTCTGAGAGCCAGGGGGAGTGTGATGAGTGGAGGGCAGGTGGGCCACACAATGTAGAGACTTGCAGGGAGGGTGACCGTGCAGTTTATCATGCGAACTGATCTCAGATTATATAAATGGAATTTGGGTGCTATAAATTATTACACTGGAGCCACAAGTCAAGAGTGGATGCAGGGAGCCAGTAAGGCAGCTATTACAATAGTCCCTGAAAGAGATGATTAGTAGCTATGATTATAGAGGTGGTGATGGGAATGGAGAGAAGTAGACAAATTCGATATATGTTAGAAAGTCGACTCTATAAAGCACAACCGAGAGTCCTAAAGAAAAATCTGAGGAACTTCTCAGGAAGGAAATTATCTATGTATGTATCTATTTATCTATCTAGCCAGCACTGGTGGTCTACTGGTTAAGATTTGGGCCTCTCACTGCCGTGGCCCACCAGTCAGGGAACCACACCACCCATTTGTCAGTTGTCATACTGAGGCGGCTGCGTGTTGCTGTGACGCTGAAAGCTATGCCACTGGTATATCAAATACCAGCAGGGTCACCCATGGTGGATAGTTGTCAGTGGAGCTTCCAGACTAAGACAGACTAGGAAGAAGGTCTTAGCCACCCACTTCAGAAAAAATTGGCTGTGGAAACTCTATGAATAGCAGCGGAGCATTGTCTGATATAGCACCAGAAGATGAGAAGTTGGCACAAATGACCGGCAGGGTTCCACTCTGCTGTACACAGGGTCGCTAGGAGTCGGAATTGACTGGACAGCACTAACAACAAAATCTCTCTCTCTCTCTCTGTGGCTGCAATTATGGCACAAATTCTTTAATATATGCCAATAAGAGGAGAAAAGCCCATCCAAAGTGACAGTGAAACTGATTTTTTTAAAAAGCATTCGGTAGGTTGGGAGCTAAATTCTTTGTAAGGAATTAGATAGAATGCTAATGAATCTTTTACTAAAAGGCTCTGGAGGATCAATTTCTACAGATTCTTTATTTTCTCTGGATTTTAGTGGGGGATTTTTCTTACTATCCAGTTCTATGGCAGTGAATTGCATTTCTCTCTAAGGCCCCTCAACAAACAATTTACAGTGTAAATATATTTGTTGGCATGCAAATCACTCTGTATTATGAGTCTTGATTAATATTATAATGTGTTGATGAACGCCTGTAAGTGGTTCTTGGAACTAAGGTTTCAGACAAAGATGTACTGTTTGGGTGCAGAATGTTTGTTGAATATTAGATTAGTTTTTTTGTTTTGCTTCTTTCTCTCTCTTTTTTTATTTTAAGGAGATGCTTGGTGTGAAGTGGTAACAAACTTCAAAATACACAATTAATTAGCACAACCAATCTCACCCAAACTGCACAAAAACACTCCTCCCCCATGCACACATAATGCCTAATCACACTGAGGCTGCTTCTGAGTCTGTGGGCCCTTTGGTTCAGCTATTTAGCCTTTTGCTCACTGCCAATATCCTGTCTCTAGAGAAGTGTTGTTCTGTAGCGTCGTGTGCCTTTTAAATACTGTGTGTGAATGTGAGTTGATTAGACCGTGTGCCCAATTCCCAATCTGCCCGCTGAAATGCAGAGATAGTGTTGCTGGGCTTTGCTTTTGTGAAGACTGGTTTCTCCTCATTAATAGTTGTAAGCACAGATGCGGAGAAACAGAAATGGTGGACTCTCCACCTCGAGCCATTCGTGTATTTACTGGCACTTTTCTCTCACACACATAGCTTGAATAAACAACAATTCGATGGAAGGCACATGGACTCAGAAACTATGCTGTGATTGAGAGCAGAGGGCTTCAACTGCAGACGCAACTTGGTCGAATTTCAGCTCTGCTACTTAATAGCTGCCTGACCTGGGCCAAGTTACGTCACCTCTCCAAGTTTCAGTTTCCTTATTTGGAAAATGGGGTTAATAATTCCTATTTATTGAATCTGGAGTTAAAATTAAATGATATTATGGATTTGAAATGCTTTCTTGGCCAAAAAAAAAAAAAATGCTTGGTAAATGGCGGCTCTTACTATAAGCAGGTCCTCAGCTTCTGGTCCACCAGTAACAAGACAATGAATTTGACATTTGACTGGTCTCTCCTCAAGGTTTGTGATTTTATTATATCCAATCATCTCTAAGTCCTCAGAACCAAGAATTTTGACTCTCCTCCACACTGCGCCCCCTTTTCCAGATGGGTATCTGAGGTTTTGTGTTAGGATACTTGAAGGAGCATACTGAACGTCTCAGGAGCAGTGTCACCCTTCATGAATGGGTACCTAAGCACACAGAAGGGGAGCTCAGAACAGAGCCAGAGGCCATAAAGAATAAAACAAAAGGACACAGGATGAGGTGAGGTAGAGGAGCTGTGTTTGGTAAAGGAAGGCAAAGTAGAGGTTGAATTTTGGCCCCACCTAGACATGTAGACAAGCTCAGGTTTTGTTCTTGCCTTGTGACCTCCAGTGAAGGGATAGTACTTGAGAACATAAGTGCTCTATCCTCTCAGGGACTGGTGAGTCTCTAAAGCCTCTTGGTAGGTTATGTTGCCCACAAAACGAATGTGAGTTATCCATTCAGAAGTATATGAAATCTATGGTGTTAATACCCCTAAGGCAAGTCTGGAATGACTTTGGTGGGAGGCTGAGATAAGACCTTTCCTTATAAAGAACATTCTATGTTGCCAAGGTAGGAATCTGTCAATAGGTCAGGATTATTGTTTCAGCAGGTTAACATCTCTTATTTTCCTTTTTTCATTAAAACATTGTATGTGGATTTGTACAGAATATTCAAATCCATTGCTAGACAAATAGGTATGCATGCGTAAGTGAAATTCAATAAAATGATCCTCAGATGTCTGGTCTTTCCTTTTCTTCGTCACTCTTGGCTTGTTGCTGTTTCACTGAGGGTGTGATTGCCATCGCACCAGTGTGCACACACCCTTGTTACCAAATCCACCAAGCCAGCACTTTGCCCTCCTTTCTTTTGGAGTGGATGACCAACAAGCTGATTGTTTTTTTGAATCATAACCTGAGCCTCCACCCATGCTCTGGACCCTGTCCCCTGTCTTCTGCAGTAGTTCCTTCCTCCATCTTCAATATTCCTTCTCTATTGGAGTATTCCCATCAGCAGACACATGTGCTAACATTTTCCATCTTTAAAAACCTTTCCTGACCTTATAACTATCTTCCAGCTACCACTCCAAATATCAGCTCCATGTTACAGAAAAAATCCTAAAGATAATTTTCTATATTCACTATTTCCAATTTCTTTCATCTAATTTTCTCTTAAACACACTCAGATCAGGCTTCTATACCATATTAGTTTGCTTGAGCTGCCATAACAAAATACCACTGACTGGGTGGCTTAAACACAGAATTTATTTTCTCACAGTTCTGGAGGCTGACAGTCCCGGATGAAGGTGCTGGCCAATTAGGTTCCCAGTGAGGGCCCTCTTCCTGGCTTGTGGACAGCTACCTTCTCACTGTGTCCTCACATGTCACAGAGAGAGCATATTCTCTGTTGTTTCTTCTTCTAAGAGCACCAATCCCTTCATGAAGGCCCCACCCTCATGACCTCATCTAATTCTAATCACCTGCCAAAGGCCCCATCTCCAAATACTACCACATTGGGGGTTAGAATTTCAACATATGAATTTTGGGGAGATACAAACATTCAGCCCATAACATATACCTATCATTTTACCAAAATTGCACTTATAATGACTCTGATGACTTCTACCTTACCAAATTCCATGGTCTAGTGTTATACAGGTTACACTACTCATTTTTAAAAATTGTTTCTTTACTTGTTCTCTGGGACATCAACCACAAGCCCCTGCTTTTTATCCCTGGTTTTTCTTTACTGAATTCTCATCTCCCAGTCCCTAAACACTGGCATTCTCAGAGCTCAGTTCTGATTCTCTTCACTTCTCTGTCTTTGCTAACTCCCTAGTTGACTTCATTCATTTTCATGATTTTAAATACCACCTGTATGCTGAGGATATCTACATTTATGTATTTAGCCCTAAACTACGTCCTGAAATCAAAACTTGTATAGTCAACTGCCTACATCATTTCTTTGTTTGAACGTCTAACAGGTTTCCAAACTTAATCTGTCAAAAACTAATGTCTTAGGTCTCTAGATTGTCAGACTTCCACCACCCTCTCAAACACCCTGTCAACCTGCTTCTCCTTCAGTTCTCCCCTATCTTTTTGAATGGCAGTCCCATTCTTATTACTCAGGCCCAAAAGCCTCCTTCTATCTTTGACTCCTGTTTTATATCTTACACCCAATATCTAATCTATCAACAAGTCCTACCAATTCTACCTCCAAAATATCTCCAAAATCTTTATACTTCTTAGCTCCTTCATCCCAACTACCCTGGTCCAAGTCCCCATAGTCTTTCTGCTGGAGTTTATGGTCATCTCCTATCTGGTCTCTCTGCTTCTGTTTATAATCCCCTTCAGAATGTAGTCTCTCAACAGAGCAGGAGAGCACTGCTGTTAAAACATAGAGCAGCTTATGTTTCTCCTTTGTTCAAAACTCTCCAATGGCTTTCGGTTTCCCTCAGAGCAAAAGCCCAAGTCCTAACAATGGGCTGCCATGCCCTACAGAATCTATCTTTCATATCTCTCTGATGCATCTCCTCTTGCTCTCTCCAATGTTCACTCTCTTTCAGCCACACGGGTCTGTACTTTTACCCAAGCACAGTCCCAACTCGGGCCCTTTGCATCACTCTCTACTCTGTTTCCCTGCTTTATTTTTCTTCATAGAACTATAAACGTTTTTATTTATTTTTTAACCTAAATCCGCCATTAGACGAAGAGCTCCGTAAAGCTGGCACTTTGTTGTAGTGTTACTGTATCTTTAGCCCCCAGAACAGCACCTTGCAGATAGCAGGCATTTGAAAATTTTTGTGAGTAACTGAGGGTATAGAAAGAGAGGAAGACGCAATGAACCAAATAGGATTCCATAAAGCCAGTTGGAAGCAGGATCGACATGGTTAACTGAAATGAACGTAATTCCAAAATCTTGTGTTAGTGTTTCAACAATTCCCTAAAGTAGTATACCCACCCTAACACAAATCTGTTATGATAACATTTTTGGAAGAATCAGCGTTGAATAATCTCAGGTTCACTTTTGCTTTCAACCTCTTTCTTTTTTTCAAAAAGGCAGGCAGTTGGAGGAAAAAGAGAATAAAATTGATGGCTAAAATAGAACCAATTGGAGGAAGTTAGGGTTTGGTGTAGGATGACACAAACACTTTGAAGCACTTGTTTGCTAATCCCATTAAAATATCACTAAGTCATCAAGACAGCATGTTGTACCCTCGACTGACCTGTCTGAAATCTACTCCAGAGAACGAACTCTTCTTGACAGAGCTAATACCTCTTTATTATGTAGTTTGATCTAGTTGTCTTTCTATCTCTTTATAATGTCCCTTCCCTTCTAGAGTTCTGTCTTCTGAGGTTCTGTTGGTCTTTCTCCTGTGTCACTGAGTAAAAGATGTCATCAAACATAGCAGGTGAGGAGTGGAGGAGATACTCTGGGTTGATTGCACATGTTACGTCATCTCCCAGTGGGCTCCCTCTGATCTCAAGGGTTACTGTGACTGGAAGTGGTTCCTCAGATTAGAGTTTTTGTAACTAGAGTTACAAAGTTCCTCCCTGTTGGGATCCTATTTGACAAAAAGCTACAATGACTAGTCTTGTCTATGGGAACAAGTGCCAATGTTAAGACCTTCCATAACCGGGCCCATCTTTCCAGCACAGCTTTTTCTGCTTGCACTGCCCCACAAGTACCCGTCACACTGTGTTGACCTAACTGGCCTTTTCTTTTTTTTTTTTTTCCCTGTGAGGAAGATTCTCCCTGAGCGAACATCCACTGGCAATTTTCCTCTTTTTTTTTTTTCTCCCTTGAGGGAGTCTAGCCCTGAGCTTACATCTGTGCCAGTCTTCCTCTACTTTGTATGTGGGATGCCTCCAAGGCATGACTGATGAGTGGAGTAGGCCCACGTGGGATCCAAACCTGTGAACCTGGGCCCCCGAAGTGGATCACGGAACCTTAACCACTCGGCCATGGGGCTGGCCCCCCAAACTGGCCTTTCTAAACCTACTTATTGCCAATTTCACACTTTTGTTCATGAGTCCATAGCTGCCTGAAATATCTCTTGCGTTTTTTTCTAAATCTAAAAATCTCAGGTCAAATTCAATTCCTTTATGAATTTGTCCTGAATACCAGCTCACATTTATCTCTCTTTCACTGATAGTTCTTAAAAATGAGCCTCTTGTGGGGCCAGCCCGTGGCGTAGCGGTTAAGTGCTCACGCTCCGCTGCTGGCGGCCTGGGTTGGGATCCAGGGCGCACACAGATGCACCGCTCCCCAGGCCATGCTGTGGCGGTGTCCCATATAAAGTGGAGGAAGATGGGCACAGATGTTAGCCCAGGGCCAGTCTTCCTCAGCAAAAAGAGGAGGATTGGCATGGATATTAGCTCAGGGCTGATCTTCCTCACACACACACACAAAAATGAGCCTCTTGGAACTTCATAATATTATGTCTTGCCTATTTAATTACTATCACCATAATTACGATATAAGCTAATAATAATAGTAACAGCTACCATTATTATCTAACATATGTTGTGCTTACATTATCTCATTTAGTGCTCATAGTAATTTGAGGAAGGATTTAATGTTATTTTCACTTTATAAATAAGAAAACTAAGGCTCGGAAACTTGTCCAAGGTCACACAGCCAGAAAGCACCAGAAGCAGACGATCATTCCCAGCTCTGCAGGCCTCCGAGGTCCTTGTTCTTACCGCAGGGCTTAAGCCCACCTGCCTTTATCTCAGGCTTCTTTTTTATTTCTTAGAGTGCCAAGCATATGGGAAGTTCTTAATACATACTCATGAATCAAAAATGTTAAAAGCCTACTTCTGTGATGCCACCTTATTGAAATAATATCAGTCAAGTGGAGGTTCTATAGGATTTCCTTTTTCAGATCAGTGTCATTAAGATGAATGGGTCACAAAAGGCTTATCTAGATCTGTTTCTCGTGAAAGACCTAGTCCCAACTGCCCGCCGTCCCTGTCCTGTCAGCCCCTGATAGGCCATGCCAGAGAGGCAGCGAGGCCTAAGGGAAACAACATGACCTTTCTGAAGTTGGACGGAGCTGGGTGTGAAACCCAGCTCTGAGACGCTGCTGGACCTGGAGCAAACCACTTCCCCTCTGAGGGTTAGGGTGGGTGGGAGGAGTAAATGCAAATGCAGAGAAGCGTGACAGCTGCTCACAGAGCTGTCTGTGAGACTGGGTGAGGTCACTGTGTAAACCTCCGCCATGGTTCCTGACTGTCGGTGCACCACATGTACCCTTCTTTTCGTAGGAAGTGGTCTTTACAGTCAGTTCCGGAATGGTCAAGGAAAGCCTCAAGTTCTGACCTTTGCTAGCTGTGGGCCTAATTCTGAGGATGACAGGGAGTCCTGTAAGACATCGCCTTTCACCTTGTATGCTCTCTCTGGAGCCTGGAACTCCGGGTTGGTGAGACAAGGACATTTTCTGATAGTAAAAAACTTCTCGGAAGGTTTGCGGAGGCCAGGCACACATGAGGGTGCTGGGCTCCACAGCCCCTCCAAACAGCCACTCTTGCTCAGTCCACGCTGCTGTCCCTGGGCTGGAGCTTCCTCGTCCTTCATCTCTCTCTTCATCGGCTCCCTTGGAGTAGCAGCTGGCAGCCAGTATCACTGCCTTTTACACAAGTATCTTCCTAAGCTGAGAGGTGTGAAGGCAGGATGGGAGCCTTACTGAAAGCTTCAGTTGCTCTAGTTCTGCTGTAAGCACTGTTCTCCCCAGCCACAGGGCCTCTTAGCTGACCCCGAATGCCTAACCGGCATCTCAAAGACACGGCTTCCGCCTGACCTGGCACCTACCTCCTTAATTACCCCACAGTTGCACGTTCAAGGCAAGCTGGCTTTGGAGACTGCAAAAGCTCCAGGAGCCGGGAAAGTGGTTGGGAAGATGGAGAAAAATCCGAAAGACAGAGAGAAAGCTTAAGACCATTGTCCTTTTCCTTTCAAGACAGCCGTGCCTTTTGCAGCACATTTAAATGGTTGCCAGGGAAACAGAGCAAGGGAGAGGAGACAGGTTATATGGATACTGGATAAAGTTAATGCTCTTTTTAAAAACATGAACTGACATGTGCTTAAGACTCTGGAGGTTCTGGTAACATCTCATTTTCAAAGTTCCCCTTCAGAGCCTCAAGTACCTTGATATCATCATTAACAATATTTTAATCATTTGTAAACTATAATTCATCTCCATCAAAGACTTGTGCTGATGGGTTTTATGGAGCATGGCCTTATGAGCTAACTCTTATGGGATACTTGGAATGAAGTGTCTGGCATGCTGGACCACGAGTCCAAAGGCCTTACCTTAAAAGAGTTTGACTCCAAATCTCTGCTTCCTTCTCCCTATAAGCAAGTGGGCAGTCACTAGAGCAGAAAAATGCCCTGAAGTCTGTGTTGTTGGTCAGCCTCGGAAGGTGCGTGTGGCCGTACAAGTGTGAGAGCATAAAAACAAGTGGTGGAAAGAAAGAGTGTGTGTGTACACCAGCCAGTCTGCAGAGAACATTTATCCTGGGGGCTCTGATTCCTCAGGGAACCACCTGCTCCTCCGTGTACTGAATATTTATGAGGGCTTGTTCACTTCAGTGAGCATGCTCGTGAATTTTAGTTCAAACTCAGTTTCGCCATGTGGCCTCTAGTGAGTATTTATAACTCTTGTTCTCTGCAGTATTGTCCCACTTTATATTTTCTGTGTTCCCTCAGTATTTATTTGCTCAATTTGTACTGTATTAATTTGCACATGGTTATTTATTGTCTTCGATTCTTAAACATCTGTATATATCTCTGTTGAGTCTTATGTGTGGCTCTCCCCAGCAGTGCCTGATACAGCTTAACTCTTAGTCAATGAACAACAGACAATTGGCACTTACTATATGCCATCTAAACACTTCTGCTTTCTCAGTAACAGGCAAAAGAGACTCTACTTAACCACTTGGCACTGGAACCCTCCATACAACCGCATTGTACCAGTACTCATGGTGGCCTGGCTGGCATCAGTTGTGGCTAGAAGGGAGATACAGACCGAATTCTCAGGAGAGGGCTGAGTCCAGATATTGGGAAGAACAAGTTTAAGAGACTGGAGCTGGACAGTGGAGTGATGTTCTAAGAGTTCAAAGCAGGGAGGCAAAAGCATCGAAACAAAAGTAATGAGGGCAGTCCCTAGTGACTGCTGGAAAACTCCAGCTATAATTCATGGATTGTCTCTACAGACAAGCATAAGAGATGGGCCAGGAGCACTTTGGATTGGCACAGAGAGGTTAAGTAGGCTTGCCCCAAATCAAGAGAGAGAATGCAACACAGGTACACATTTTCTGTCATTAAATTATTTGCTTATGCTTTACTACCTCTGCCAAAGCCATAATATATTTAAAAATGTAGTGAATATTAACAATGGACAGAATACGCAAATGAGGCTTTGGTACCCAGACAAGAATAGATGTTAAACTATAAGGATCACTTAGCATAAAGTGAATGGGTGCACATAAAAAAGAACATTAGATACAGGGTACGCTGTGTTGCAAAGACCTTCTCCTTGAGAGAATAGTTGTCTCATCTCTTGTCTCCTAGAATGTGAACTGAGTTTGTGGCAAGATAGAAATGACATGCAAACTTTTTTGTCTCTATATGTCGTGTAAATGCTGCTGTGACACAATGGGAAATTTTTAAGGCTGCCTTTAATATGAATATGGAGGGATACCTCGGTGGAAAGCAATTATAATTTAACCTCAGAAAGACATCCCCCTATTTTGAGGAATGTGGAGTGAAATGTTAGACCAGCATGCTTGATCAATTTGTGTTATATCCTGTCTTCTAACGTAGAAATTTGAGTTTTCCATTTGATTCCAGGAAGAGAAGTATTTATGTGCTTCCAACCTAATGAAGGAGATGGGAAGGGTAATTTCTTTCTGAAAAACATTTTAAGGAAAGAAAATTCCGTGATTTCCCTAATGATTTTTGTGCAGTTTCTGAAAATATTTTCAGGCAGAAAGACTTAGCTATGATCTTAAATTGCAAACTGAACGATGACCATTCTCTTCCATTGTTAGTATAATAAGTGCTCTGTTCATAGGATCTGGTTCTTGTTTGAAGCTTGATTTTGCTCTAGGTTTGCTATTTGAAAGGTCAGAACAACACATAAGATGCACAGTGATGTCATAAGAAAAGCAGGGTCAGATGGGGTGAACCCAGAAATGCCTAATGCGGCTCTTCCCATGATCTCCCCATGGAGCGCTTCTAAGGGAGATGCCAAAGGATTGATAGCGGGGGATGGGGTGGGAAGTATCATGTTATTATTGGCTGTTCCAATTTCTAACAAATCCAAGCAGAAATCTGATAGAGTTAAGATGGGGTGTGCATGTCCTTAACGGGGCCTCCTACCTGCTTTTGAACCTAAATCTTAAGTATTAGGCATTTGCCATATGGTTCAGCAACTGGAAGTAATAACCAGCATCATCAAACAGGGAGAAACAGAGCCTAAGAAAAAGGTCTTGGCTCAGCTTACCAATTCCTGAACATAAAGTGGAAGAGAAAAAGTCCCATCCAAGTGCATGACATTTTCATGTACTAGAACCCTGCCTGTTAGGAACACAGCCCCATCAGTGTTTTGCAGTCTGATCAATCACATTGATGACTCCATTTGTTTTGGGAGTTCATAAGAAGTTGAGAAGGAAGCAGAAGGATAAGTGAACAGAGAGCAAATTTAGAGAAAATTCTTACTGAGACATGTCACTTCAAACTTTATCTGCAATTCTGACCTAACTTGTTTTGAATTAATTATGGAAATAGGTGTCTTAATATATAATATTCTTGCATTATTTACTTCAATATTTTGAAAGAGTTGTTACCTGTTTATACATATACATATATACGTACACATGTAGATATATGTGTACGTGTATATAAAATATATTGACTGAGAATCATGACAGCGTTTGCACTACTAGTAAGAGCATCATCATGTCTCTGCAATGATCTGTTAGGATCTGCACCTGTGAGTGGAACTTTGTTAACGTCAGTGACCGGACATTTACACCCCAGAGAGTCACACCATTATCTTGCACCATTCATTAAAGCAAGTCATTTTTAAATTATTACAATGGCATGATTTTTTTAAATGGATGATCATCTTAAAATACATTTAAAATGATACCATTGTTTGTATACTTTTAGTGATTAGAGTCGAAATCACGACATTATGTTGTAATAATGGCTTACATTATCATGTGAATGGAGGAAAGAACACTTACGGAATAACTTCATTGTCTTTGGCACTGTTTTACGAGCCTTCCATGTGTCCTCATTTAATTCTCCTGACAGTTCTAAGAGGTTAGAACTACTATCCTTTTACTGGAGGAGAAATCTGGTCACGTTGCTCAGGATGCATCAACAGCAGAGCTGGGATTTGAACTCGTGTCTTTACAACTCCAAGGATCATGTTTTTCCTAATATCCTAAAGCATCAGATATGTTTCCGGATTTTTGACGCCTACATGTGCTTGGAAGAAATCAAGTATTTGGGTGAGGAAATTGGTTTACTGATGAGGATGTTTAGTTTGGCTCTTACATGCCAGACTATGGAGCATGCAAAGTGTCAGAAGCTTGAGATATCGAACTGAAGATTCACTGGGTGTAGTCACCTAAATTTCAGAGTCTTTGAAACAGAAGTGAATCCATTAGACAGGGTAAGTTATATAAGATTCAGGATACACTGGGTTGCTTGTATCAGAGACTTCCTTAGGTAAAGTTAATTATGAGGAAATAGACATCAGGATACAATAATGTACTCTATATAACTTAGGTTGACACCCAATGAATATTGGATTTCAATCTTTGAATTTTATACCATATTGTATCCCCATCACATTGCCCTTTAAACAAGCTCTGTTAGAGCAGTAGTAGGTGCTCGCCATCATTGTATCTCAAATACTGGCATAATGTCTGACACAAAGTAAATGTAATAAATATTTCTTGAAAAAAATAAATGAATCAATAATTACTTTGGAATGAACATAGGTCTCTGGTTGCAACTTGCCTGGAAATATTGTAGTTTAGAATTGTGTTCTTGGTTTTGTAATGCCTTTCCTTCATGGACCATATTTATTTTAAAAAATTAAATGGAATGAAAATTAACTTTATTTTGAGACTATTTTAAGATATGAAGGCCCCACAGAGATACTCTGGGATATTATGAAACAAACTTTGGGAAATCACTGACCTAGATACAGTACCAAGGTGATAGGTGCTACATAAATATCATAAATTATACTTAGAGGGTTCCCTAGGTCTTTCTTTCCTGCTAGGAAGATGGTATAGAAATTGTTCGAAGAAACATTGAAGAATGTCTCAGGGTAGAAAAATTTAGCATCTTGGGCTGCTTTTTCTACCCATATTCAAATTATTTTATTTAATACCAAATCCACTTATTCAACAAATACATGCTGATGGAATGTATATATTGATGATGTGCCAGACATGGGGCAAGGCTTTGGGTTAGTAACCATGAACCAAGCTTGTCTGGTCCTCCTCCTCCCATGAAGCCTCTAGGGAAGGGGCAGAGGAGTAACAGACATTAGCTACATGAATACATGAAGAGATACATAATAGATATGTTATTACTCTTTTTACTTCTTCAGTTAAAATGCAGTAGCATCTTTCTCTGACTAATTATCTTTTGACACATGCTTCTCTCTTCTCTTTCCACAATATCTGACTCTTCTAAGCACTAATAAAATGTAGCAGTGAAAAGTTATATCCAAACACTGATTAAGTTTTTGGTTTTGTATTTTTTAGGGGGTAACAAATAAAAATCAAATAAAAATATAGGTCTGATTCATAATTGTACTCCTATAGTAGAAGCTGAATCAGTATTTGTTGGAACAAGTTGAAGAAGTGAGGAAGAGCCCAAGTGACTGGGTTACACATAACTCAATAGCAAAGCTGATGGCATGGAGAGGAGCTTCAATTTTGATTGTACCATGCAGCTTGTGGAGACTCAGTAGATATTGTTGATGATGACGATAAGCTAGCTTTGGGTTCTGGTACACTTGAGAGATAACATCATTCAAGAATTCAGAAAATAATACAATGAATGCAAATTTTTATCCTCATCTTTCATACAACCATTTTCCCTTGTCCCTGCCCCCAACATACACAAATGCACAACACCTTTATCATCTGGCTTTACTTTCCAGGGGACAGTTGTTGGGTTGGTATTATGTCCCACCCATGGCATTTTTTGCATCCAAGGTAGCACTTTTCTTGGCTGTGCTGGTAGATGGGTGCCTGTGGGAAGTTCTTTTCCAGATCATCACAATTCTTTGTGAAGTTGATTCTAGAAAACCAATCATCCTTCTCAGTGTTTTCATCTTTTTGAGAGTTTATAATATGTGGTTGAATATACCACATGCCACTATAGTTTTTTTTTTTTTTTAATTAATGTAAAATAGCTGATGCAACAGCAAAATAATCAAGGGGCTTAAAAACAGACCACTTTAATAAAGGACACATCTGGTATTTTCAAAACACTGGAAGCAATAAATGACTACAGTATGACACACTAGCTCATAATCTGCAGCAAACGGACAGAGCTGCTTTCTCACACTGCTATAGTGGAGAGCACAGCACCAACCGAGGAATCAGAGGCTGGTGGAGGACAGGTTGTATGTTTCTCTCTGTGAGTCACACTTCAATTTGCGACCTTCTGCGTAAGTCTGGAGCATCCTCTACAGAAATAGCCATTCAAAGCACTCTTTGTCACCTCAAATTTGAAGAACAAAATAGGAATATTATACTAGTGGAGGGTATATGGGCTTGTGTGTGTGAAGGGAAGAGGTTGTTTAAACTTCTTAAGCCAAAGACTAAGATCTGCACTTTAACAGACAGGTTTGTAACTGTCTGACACTTAGGAATTTTCTGGTCCTAAGCATGAGGTAAGGGGTGCTACCATATACTTAAAATCATGTTCACTAGAAAGATGGGAAAATTAATCCAACATTTAAAAAATCTAACTCTAGAAAGAATCTTGACATAAAACTTTGATTTTCCTTTTTAGTTTGGCAAGGAATCAACAAGCAATACAGACTAATTTTGATTTTAAGGCATTAAGCCCCACTGACTTGATGAGCTATAAAAGAATGGACATGAGTTTTGAGGTTCGGATCCTGGCTTCACTAATTCTTCATTGTTCAAACATAGGCAATCTGCTACACTTCTCAGCCTGCGTCCTCTTCTCTAACAGGAGAATCATAACACGTATCACTCCAGCATGATGCCTGCCTAATGCTAAGTGCATGCTCTGCTCTTGATTTTGGTGACTATAGTTATCCAGGTATCATCTAGGTTGTAGGCTAAGTGTCTGATTAGTATTGACTAATCAGATGATGGAAGGGGACAGTGGAAGAGTGGGGACAATTTATAGAGGTGAAATATAAGAAAGCTCCCAACTGCATTCTGAGCACAGAGATACTAATGGCTTTGGTCCAACAAATGTCACACAGTTTCTACCTTTGATCTGTGGGATGGCAGTTTAGCAGGTAGTAATTTTCTAATGTCCAACTCTCTATATCTTCTTTCCCATTTTAGTTAATACCCATAGCATCTCATAGTTTATTCTAAGTCTAGACTGGGAAGGTTAAACTTGCTTTGTTACTGTTTAAAATGGCCAAGGGCCTTTGACTCAGTAATTTCACCCAAGAAAAATTTTCATGAAGAAATAACTCAGAAATAGGAGGAAGCTCTCTGCACAGCATGATTCTTAATTGGGTAAAAAGTAAAAGTCAGCAATATGAGAATGGCTATGCACATTATTCTATATTCATTTCAAGGAATTACTTTAAATAAAAATTATGAAGAACATAGTATTATGTAAATAATTGTGGCACAGTAATCAGTAAAAAAAAGAAAATATAAATTTTACTTACGCTGTAACTATGTGACTATTCACATCCACACATTCACAAATATTGACATATACAGTATAAGGTCTAAAAGAGTACACAATATGTTAAAAAGTTGGGATCGTGTGACTTTTCATCCTTATCGTCTTTATGATTGCTATTATATTTGTGAAACAACAGAAATTCAAGGGAATAAGTATTGTGGGGCACAAAATTGCATCCCAGGAATTAATCTTTTGCCCTTGTGAAATAAAGAGAGCAGAAGTCTTTATCTTTTGAACCTCATTTCCTTCTGCTTTCTAGCCTCATTTTTTCAATCCTTGACCTCCTTGCGACCCACCAGCCGAAACTCACTGAAGAATTTGTAAACTAGGCGAGTGTCCTCTTCTGTTCCAGATCGTATCACTATCCAAGAGACGTCATTGTCCACATGGGAACAATTCAACACTCTGACTTTGAGATATTATCTTCAACTCCAAGGAGCAAAATCCATTTCATTTTGTCATTCATATTCCACAGTCACAAGGTGAATATTTCATCATTTGGGAATTATAAAAATTATCTGTTGCTATATAATAATTACTATGAAAATTAGCATCTTAAAATAACAGTGACCATTGATAATTTCAGTCAATTTCTGTGAGACAGGAGTGGCTTAGCTGAGTGATCCTGGCTCAAAGTCTCTCAAAAGGTTGTAGTCAAGATATTGGCTGCAGTAGGAGTCACATAGGCTCGCCTGGGGTTGGAGGATCTGCTCACTAGTACGTGGCAAGTTGGCATTGACTGTTGGCAGAAGAATTGATTGTCTTACCATGTGGACCCCTCCACAAGGCTATTTATATGTCCTCACAATATGGCCATAATCCAAGAGAGAGATCATGGTGGAAATTGCAATATGTTTTACGATGTAGCCTCAGGAGTCACGTCCTGTCACTTCTGTTGCATTTCATTGGACACACAGGCCAACTATAATTCAGTTTGGGAGAGTTCTGCATAAGGGCATAATTACCAGGAGGCGAGGATGCTTGGGGACATTCACTATACAGTTCATCCTCTGGCCCTTAATGAGTCACATTTCTCCAAGATATAAAATATACTCTGCCCTCACAAAGCACTGCACAGTGTCACTCTGTTACAGCAGCAGCTTGAAATCCAGTATCTCATCATCCACATCAGGCAGGTATAGGTGAGGATGATGCTCTTCTGCTGTGTTTCCTTGTGTGTAACTCCTTGAGTAAAGTTTCTCTCAATCTGAAGGCCTATGAACTAAAGAGACAGTTATCTGTGCCCCCTCCACCACATGCACACAGACTCTCACACACATTCAACATACAATGGTGAGATGGGCATAGCATAATTGATATAGATTGCCCTTTTCAAACCAGGGGAAAACAGGGTATACGCAGGAGTTACTGGTTCACAGCAATTCTGAAATCCAGCAAAGTACATGTTGACAGTTCCTTGATTTGTACTCATGGCCTGGGAATAATTCTCTGTGGTTTTTGGCTCTGCCTTCTGGGCTCTTTGTTTTATTTATTTACTTATTCATTCATTCATTCATTCATTCATTCATTCATTCATTTGTGAGGAAGATCAGCCCGAGCTAACATCCATGCCAATCCTCCTCTTTTTGCTGAGGGAGACCGGCCCTGAGCTAACATCTATTGCCAATCCTCCTCCTTTTTTTCCCTTTTTCTCTGCAAAGCCCCAGTAGATAGTTGTACCTCATAGTTGCACATCCTTCTAGTTGCTGTATGTGGGACGCGGCCTCAGCATGGCCGGACAAGAGGTGCTTCCGTGTGCGCCCAGGATCCAAACCCGGGCCGCCAGCAGCAGAGCGCGCGCACTTAACCGCTAAGCCACGGGGCCAGCCCCTTTTTGTTTTAACTTCTGAGTCATCCTTCCTTTTCCTTTAAAGGTAGCTTATGTTTGCAGCTGAGTATTTTTTTCTGCCTACTTCTTGTGTATAGATGTTTAGGTGTCTAAAGATCTCTCATTTTGTACCATTGCTGTCCTTTTCAATCTGATCTTGTAGGATTCCTGTCAATACAGTTTTTTTTAAAACATATAGGTCCCCTGTGGATATTAATGTGTTCATTCTATTAGGCAAAAGCAATACTCAAAAATCTCTTCTAGAAAGGCCTTTGTCTACATTGGGCTTTTGTTGAGGAACAACACCTTTAAGCTTCTTAGAAGTTCTCTTGTTCCACTGAATGGTTCTCTGAGCCACCCACATAGATGTTTCTGAGATCTTAACAAAGGATTTTGCAGCTACACCCTCAGTTTCATCTTTAATATCAAGTTTTGTTGACAATCTATCAGCTTCTCCTGGACTCATTTCTTTTTCTTGCTCAGCTCCAATCCCATGGTTGATCATCTCAACTGCTTCTGAATATAGCTCCCTTCCTTTGTAACCTTGTCCTCTTACCACACTTACCATAGTGTTCAATATGACAGTCAAATTCTCTGTTCTATGTTCAGGTTACTGATCACAGCTGAAGGATATCTCATAACACTCTGGATTTGTGCCACTATAAATTTGTGGCCTTCAAGACAATTCTTTCTCTTACCCTTAGCCAGATCTCTTTCCCATTCTTCAGATTACCTTTCCAAACCTTCACTTCTCTCCTTGAGCCTCAATCTCAGCAAGTGGAATGGTCTAATTCCTTTCAACCACATACACATGCCAAGAAGTTTGTCTACATTTACCTTCCTTCCTCCAATCTCTGAAGATAATGTGCATCTTCCCTACAAGATCAACCCTTCCACTGTGCTTTTGATCTTCTTCCTGCTCATCTTCTATGGGTCATTGCTCCATCAGTTATCTTTTGTGTCTTTATCTGTCCCTCTCTTCGCCTTCTCACTCTGTTATTTCCTTTACCTGCGTCATGTGCCTCTTCTGAGTAAATCTCTCTCTAAAAGAGGTTCTACTTAAGGCCTCTATTTTCTTTCTTGGTCATCCATCCGTGTTAAGTCTATTCTCCCAGAACTATTTTATCTTTGTGGTGATTGTTAATCTTTATTTGTGCTTATCTTTGTGTTTTTAATTTTAAAGTAAAACATATCATTGAAATAATGTGGAAAAAAGTGAAAAGTTTATAATAAATGAAAGCCTTCTACTCACAACCTTCCTACTGTCCCATCTCATCTTCCAGAGAAACTACCTTTCATAATTTAGTGTTTCTCCTTCCAGGCATGCTACATTCAATAATTTTACTTCTTCTACTTTCTTTGCCTCCTAAGCCCTCTGCTATTTGGTCCCTGTTCCTCATGTAAATTCCTCTGAAGCTGCCCTGCAAAGGTCATCATTACCCTCTAAATACCGAAATCAATGGACACATTTTAGCTTTTATCATTCAAGACTTTTCTGCTTTATTTCATGCAGTTCAGTTGTTCCCTGTCTCCTCATTCTTACAAGTCAACAATTTCTTGTGGTTTTCTTTCCATTTTGGTCATTTCTTCTACGTCTTCTTCATGGACATAGACGAGGGATCCCCCTAGGGCTGCCCCTTACAAACTGGGGCTCTGCAGGCTTCCACCTTCAGCTCCTCGTTGTTCTCCCTTGGTCTACTTCAAAAATCACATTTGCCATCATGGTTTTAACTACTGCTTTATGCTGATGACTCCCATATCTGAATCTTTAGCCTAGACCTCTGTCCTGAGATGTGTGTAGGGAAATGTCTCAAACAGGAATCTCCAACTCAGTATGTTCAAAATAAACTCACGAGGTCTCTCTCTATTTTCTATGTCATCTACAACTCCTATCCCTCTTAATGACACCACAACCCACTCAGTCACTTTGGTCAGAAACCTGGGATTTGTCCATGATTCTTCCTTTTGTTTGTCCCCCATACCTACGTAGTCGTTGAAGATAGTAGATTTGTGTGCTTCAATATTTTTTGAATAACTCACCTCTTCTCTAAGTTCCCTACCAGTGACTTAATTTAGGTCCTTATTGTTTCTTGTCTGAACTTTAAAAAAATATTCTCTTAACAGTATATCTGCCTATAAACATTCTCCCATGACCCCCTGCCATACTTCACCATACATCTCCATTTCCCCCACAAATATAGATCCTCTAATCCTCTTTGTACACAGAGTGATCCATTTAAAATAATACTTATGAAACCATGTATAACTTCCCATGCTGCCAGCAAATTAAAGGCCATTTTCTTAGTATGTATGGAGCACAGTCTGATCACTGCCTGTGATTTTTCTGTCCTCACCTTCCACCCACTTTCTTATGCCACCACTTATACCCCTAGTTAACAATCCTCATACACTTAGTTGCTTGTCTATTAATTCCTATGGGTGTTTGACAGTTTTACGCCTTTTTGTCATTGCTTAAATTGTTCCTCTTCCTAGAAGGCCCTCCCTAATATCCCCAACCCCCTTAGCTGCCTACTTATATTCCAGAATCAACTCAAGTCACATTTTTATCAGAGTTAGAAACCTTACTATGTACTATCACAGCACCCTGATCACTTCAAACATGACATGAAGACCCATAACCTTATAATGGCCTCACACTGTGCCTAACACATAGTAGATAAAGCATATAAACATGACAATTTTAGTGAATGAGTTCACATTATAAAGGGAGCTCAACTTTCAATCATTGACTTGTCTTTTGTGGTGTAATTAGCAGTGCATTGTGATTCATTTATTTGTCTCAGTCTTATCTAAGGGAACCAAGCTTTCTAGATCTTTAGACTGAGGTTGACTTGGGTGGGTATCACTCCCAAATTTATTAGTAGTGTTAGGCTCTTGTAGTAATTGTTTGTGTCTATTCGTTTTTGATCCATGTTCATCTCTAATTGTCCTGAATTTCCTGGATATTATGCTAGTTCTTGAGCCTCTAGATTTGTGCTGTCTAATACAGTAGCCACTAGATATGGATGACTATTTAAATTTAAGGTAATTAAAATTAAAAATTTAAATCCTTAGACACACCATCCATATTTCAGGTACCCAACAACCACATAGTGGTTACCCTGTCAGACAGGCAGATTATAGAGCATTTCATCATCACAGGCAGTTCTACTGGGCAGCACAGCTCTAGATATAAACAAAAACAAAGCAAAACAAAAGAAAAACCATACCTGTATCTGCCACCAAAGTCTCCTTCCCTAGGTTTCAACTTTTCTGAGCTTATCCTTCCAAATTCATTCTTGACATGTAGAGTTTTCCAGACTCATATTCACCAGCTGATTCTCTCTCTCTGCAAATATGGGCTTCCTGTGATGTTATAAGCCAGCCGTAGGTTTTCATCTTTCTGGTGGCTGACTGGAGTCTTGGTGTCTAGATCCTGGAGCTCTCCTTTGTTGGTCAAGCAGATTTTCAGCCACTTTCTGTCCACCCTTTGTACCTGTCTCACAGTTTGGGCTGAGGTCACTCAAATTTCCAGCTTATTTTTAAAGCAGAGAAAACATCCACTCTTGATCCCAGTAAGCACCCACCTTCCCCTGGTCCAGTTTACCAGATCAACTCTCTTTCACAGATTCTCTTTGACAATTCATCACTCAGGTGCTTCTCCAGGGAGTGATCTTCCTGAGTACCATCACCATGTTTTTACACTGTTAAAATTACATTTCATGGAAAAGAAAGTAATTGACATAATATCTATCAAGGGAGGATCAGAGCCATTTTCCCATAGTTGCTATACTTCATTTGCTGTTAGAGCATTTTAGCCAATGTATGCCTTTTTATTAAGAGGAGATTATTTGTTTTGGTTTCATTTTGTTGTTGTCTCTACTGCTATTGAGGTAATTGACATTAGAACATGTGCCTAAATTATATCTACTCTATGGACAGATTTGTGTTGTTTATTTACATTCATTTAATTTGTCAGCTGCCCTGGGCACATGCTATATGCCCCACAGGCTGCATGGAAGTCACAATGGCAAATACAACCTGTACCCTCTTCTCCAAGAACTCACTTTGTTTGTCTTCATGGTGATGACTCAGGATAGACTGTCCTGGGAAAGCATCCATTTGACATCAGATGAAAGAAGTTCTCCTTGTCTTCTGCAGGGGAATATACAAAAAGTATTCTCATCTCCTTTGCAGTACAGCAGGGCCTGGCGCCTCTCTTCCCTTGGCTCCTGACCACTGCCCACACTCATGAACCAACAAAGGTGGTCTCATGCTTTCTGACAAACCCCATGACTGTTCTGCAGGAGGCATTTGAATGCAAACCACATGGACTGATTTCTAGAAGCATTAAGAACCAGACTGAATCCTTCCTCAAGCTGGATTCCTTTTGATTGGATAGATGTAATGTCTTCAAAGTCTTTCTCCAATGGGAAAGTGTAATTAAACTGTGGCTAACAAAACTCAGAAGAATAAAGGAGACAATACTTCGGTCAGGGAGATCCAGAATTTACAGGAATAGTAATTAGAGTCTTTTGGAACTCTGTTCCTGACCTAGCCTCAACCTTGGTCAAGTCACATAACCTTGGTCTGACCTTGCGGGGCAGCGGATGGTGAGTATGTGTATGTATGTGTATGTTTAATCTGTAAAAAGGGAGTGCTCGGTTTTGGCTTATCACAGCTCCAGGACTTAATGAGATACTGTAGTAGAGTGCACTGCTGCCATTTTAAGATTTGTCAAATGTCAACACATGAAGAATTTGAAAAGAGGTACCCGGGTATGCACGAGGTGTGTTTGCTTTTACCTGAGCTGTATGAAAATATCATACAAAATTCATTATGTGCAATGTGAAGTGACAAGGAGTTCAGGGGAGTCAGCAGAAAGCTCGCCAATCTTAATTCATGTTTCACTGAGACTGCTCACGTCCCTTTCTCCAGGGGCGCTAGAGAAGAGCAGCGCCCTCAATTCCCTAATCAGCAGCTCTTTCATGATGAACTGGTTCACTTTCCTTTTGCTTGTATTTCATGTCCTCCTGTCCTCCTCCTCCATCTCCTCTGCCTTCTTATTCCTTTGTTCTTTATTTCACTGGGGCACAGCACTGGGGTGGTAGACAGAGCACAGGCTTGGTGGCTGACAAGATTGAATTGGAATCCTAACTTTGCTTACATAGTTACTGTGTGTTTTGGGGGAATTTACATAACTTTCCAGGCCTGTTTCCTTATCTCTAAATGCCATTACCAGTGTCTACCTTTTAGGGTTATTTTGAGGATGAAGTGAGCTAATGTGGGTTAAATGCGTGGCACATACATAATATTTCATTTAATTAATTCAGCAAATATTTATTAGTACCTACCCTATGCCTAGTACTATTCTAGGCCCGGGGGTTACAGCAGGAATAAGTCACACTCCTGTCACCATGGAGGCTATGCTCCAGTGGGAAGAGAACTTCAAAAAACAAATTAAATCATGTTTTCAAGTGATGAAAAATGTTAGTGAGGAGCGTAATTAGCAGTGATTGTTATTATTGTCGTTGTTGTTGTTGTCCTTACTGGTCCCTGTCCCATTTTCCTAGTTCAGCCTTTTGTTTCTTCTTGCAGCTTTGCACCCCCAAACCATGGCTTCACATTGATTCCAGAGCATTGGGGTCCCCAGTGAGTTGACATTACTCTGCTTGAAAGAGAGATCAGTACAGGGAAGGGAATGATTTATGAGACTTCTGTCACCCAGGCAGGACACTCGCAGCATATTCTCAAATAATTCATAGCTCCTTTTCTGCCCAAGGCTAGAGGAGCCTGGCTAGGGGAGCCAGAAATGTGTGTGTGTCGGGGGGTGGCTGGCAGGGTGGCTGCTATAGCTCGGGCATTCTGAAGGAGCTGTGGTGGTTAAGGGCGGGTCACATGCTTTAGTCTTTCGCCCATTTTCCCTGTAAATCAAACTTTGATGCTGTTCTTGAAGATCCCACGTGAGCTGTCTGGCAAACAGGTGTCTTTCTCCTCCTCAGCGCCAGGTGGAAGCCCTTGAAGAAGGAAGCTCCCCCCACCCCCCTCAGCTCAGACATTCTGTCTCACAGGTCAGGGAGGGCGGGAACCGGGCTGCATGCCTATGAGGGCTGATTCGGCACTCCCCATCAGTGGTCCTGCTCCCAGCCTCAGCCCTCCTGGATGCTAACACGTTGCCTATCTTTCTTGTTAAGGAGTGAGATTGTAAAAACTAGGAAACTAATCCTCCTCAGGAAATATGTTTACTTAGCTGTAGAAGGATATTGCATGCTATGAAGTAGTCTCCAGATTAGATGTTCAAGAGCAGAGGTTTCAACTCCTGGGAGATTTTAAAAAACCCCAATGCCCAAGACACCCCCAGGCCAATTAAATCATAATTTCTGGATGTGCGACTCAGTGTCAGTAGTTTTTAAAGATTCTCAGGTGAGTCCTGTGTGCACTTGAGGCTGAGGACGACTGTTGTGGGCTCTAAGGCCTTTGTCTCCCATCTGTGCAGCACATGCTGAAGGCCCGTGGCATATAGGGACGACAAGAGAGGTCTTTCCTCCCCAGGAGAACAGTGTCTGGCACTTAGGAGGACTCAATACCTCTTTGTTGGGTGAATGGACAGATACATGAAGGAGCTCACAAGTTACCGACAACGCGGATGGGAACCTCTGTTAGAACAAAGCTCTAAGTGCAGGCGGAAGGTTGGCTAGCATGGTGGGGAGTGGATGGCTCTGGACTCAAGCTGCCTGGGTGTGCAATCCACTGACCTAGCTGTGTGGCCTCAGGAGGCGACTCCACCTCTCTGGGCTGGTTTTCTTCTCTGCAAAAGGAGCTCTTCATAGCACTTACCTCAACAGAGTGAGGAAATGAGTTGATTGATATGTATATGTAGCGGTCATGACAGTGTCTGGCATAAAGGAAGTCCCCGATCAATGTTAGTGATCAGCGTAGTGATGTGTTGATAAATGGGCAGTATGTTCGAGGTGGTTCAGGAGCACAGGGGAGTACTGGGCAAATTCTCCAAGGAATCAGGAAGGTCTGCATACATGGGATATGAAAATTGAGTTTGAATGTAGGATTGTTTTATACTGAAAAGCTAGGGAGGCGGGTGGGATTGGGCAGGGACTGGGGAGGCATGGAAGGCATTCCAGGCATGTGGAACCATGACCTGGACGTCTGTTGAATGAGCTGTAGGAAAAGAAGGAATAGAAGCAGCAAAAGCGGCCTGCTCCTTTTCTATCACGAAGAATTCTGGCGCCTGAGCTGCTGCTTCCTACTACGTAGTGCTGCTCCTGTCTGTCCGTGCCAGCTGATTTGCGTAGCCCATCCTGCAAGCCCACACACGTACTTAAGCTACATAACCACCTCCCTAGTTCTACGAGGAATCAATTCACCATTTCTGTTGTAACTGGAAAGAATCTCACAGGCCACAAACTTAGGCTAAGGCTACGAAAATGTAACTTCATTATTTTATTTTTTTAATAACTGAACTCAATGTCCCATTTTGCCTGGGGGAAGAAACATGGTCAATTCAGATCAATTCTGTCAGGTCAGGACTTTCTCCCCACTCTTCCAGGGGACTTTTAAGTTTTGAGGCTCTTACTCAGTGTCCTGTGTCGGGGAGGGTGGTGGTGGGAGGAAGCCTCTGTTCCTGGGAGTCATCTGTTCTGGAATTATCCCCTGAAGTGTCCTTGTGCCAATGTGGTCCTCCGTCATTGATCCACAATGTCTCTAAGAGCCCCGAAGGGTTTTCTGTGCAGGCCTCGCTCTGCTGCTTCCAGGCCAGAACGACCGGGCAGTTTGGGGAGCTCCGTGTGACTGTTTCAGGCCCTCTGCCTGAACACCCCTCACGGCCCCTCCACTGTGCAGTCCACAGCCTGGGAAGCAGCTACTCCCCTCTCAGCAGCTTCCCCACCTGCCACTCTCCACCCAACAGAATTTTTTATTTCTTCTGCAGCTGGAGGAAAGGGCTGGGGAGCAGTCCTAGTTCCACAGGTAGTCTTACACATATTTTATGCAGTATGTCCACTTTAGAAGCTCTAAGGCCATGAATTAACTCATGTTATTTCTCTGAATTTCTGCTGTTAACAGCCATACCCTGAGGGCAGCCAACTTGGAATGCCTTTGCTGCCTTAGGAAAGGAATGGTGAGGAAGAAAGAGGAGGAAAGGGAAGATAAAGTGGCTGGATTTAATAAGGAATGAAATATAGGTAAATATTCCCAACACTATCCTGCCATACCTCTTATAATAAAAAGTCACTACAATTTTTTAATGTGAACTACAATGCCAGTCTGTGCTTAATGTTTTTTATACTCAGCTCTTCTATTTTTACAGTCACTGTAAGAGGCAGGTTTACTATTGAGGGGTTTAGAATCAGTGATTTCTTTGCCCTAGGTTATATAGTCATAGTGGCAGAGCCTGGATCCCACCCCAAATCCGTTTGATGAAAAGCCCATGTTCTTAACCACTCTGCTATAATGGCTCACTTCACCTAAAGTGTGAAGTTTTGCAAGAAGAAACCAGATGAAAGTTCTCAAAATATTGTTGAGCAGTTTGGCATTAATAAGTATTTTTGGTAAATAAATGTATATTTTAAATGTGCTACAGTCGTTCTTTATATAAAAGCATCCTGTGGTGAATTCCTTTGAAGTGCAAATAACTATTTTCTAATTACCTGGCTCTTTGTTCTGTTGTTGGCTCAGTAGACTTTGTATATCATGTTTTCTTTAGACAAGGTACATTTTCAGGCTCTTCTTTGATCTGGAATGTTCCATTCTCTGTAGTTTAGTGGAGACAGCTCTGTAACATCATCTCTGGAAGCAGATCGATGTGATCCAATCAGCCTCCATCCCTCATGCTTCTCTTGATGCATTTTCATTTAATTGTAGGATATCAAGAGTATGCTGCGAAATTTTCATGAATACAGAGGTAGCAAATAAAGCGGTATGACATTTTAGTGACACCAAAGTGATGCCTTTGGATGCAAGAGCTAGGCCTTGGAGGTCTGCGCTTGGGATTGCCTCCTCTTCTTGCCCTTGCTCCAGCCTCCCCGAGGACTGACAGGAACTTGCAGGTCTCCCTCTTTGTGCTAATGACTCCTGATGAATAGGCGGGGGCATGATAGATAGCTGCCATAAAAGGTGAGGATATTGATTAAATTGGATGCTACAATAAACTAGTGAGTTCTTCACTAGGAACTGTGTATTTCTCCTTGAGTCTGGGCTCTTTCAGAACCGGCCTTCTTCGTCCTTTATGGCCTGTCCAGCTCAGCTCTCATTTCTGTGGCTCTTCCTACATTTCAGACACAAGAGCATGCTAGGTGATTGGAATAGTTTCTTGAAATGCTCATGTTTTTATCTGTTGAGATTTTCTTTATACAAGAAGAAAAACACCAACCATTTTAGATTAGCATGCTTTTTTAAAATGTAGGAAGTCTTCACCAGCATGTACTCCCTCTGAAAAACAACTTTATAAAATAGATGTGATATGAGTTTAGATATTTGTTAGAAAGATGAAAGAGAAAATACATTCCCCTTGCTTCTCACATAAATGGCTGCCATCTTAAAAAAAAGTCTCCAAATAGCTTCAAACAGGTACCCTTTTTCAGTCACCTCTCTCTCTCTCCTTCCCTTCACCTCCAAATGTCTTAAAAGCCCAGGCTATTTGTGTTCCTCCACTGCCTTATTTCCTACTCAGTCTTCATTTACTGCAGTCCAGTCTCGACCCCGTAACTGCACGGAAACAGGCTCACTAAGGACTCCTCAGTGCCATCTCAAATGTGGGCTCCCCTTCTCTGTTCCCCCCTTGTCCCTTGTGGGGCTGTTCTTTCTACCACCAGAGAAACTTTCCAAAATGCACCCCTACAAGCCTGTGCTCTTCTACTAATTCTGCATGTGATTCTCTTGTTCTCCTTGTTTGCTGGTGAACTTAAGGCATCTGAACCATCATTTCTTCTATGAAGAATGAGTGAATGAATGAGCAATGAAACCATATTTTAGATCCTAAAGTGTTGATCTGTGTGAGATAATGTCAAAGAGAAGAAATAGGGATTATACATGAGGGATTTGGAATTTAAATTTAATTTTAAATGATTGGTGATTAAATTATCTTTAAATATAATGTTAATTGGCTTATCCAGAATTATGTTATAATTTTGCCTTATATTAAAAAATGGTACATAAAGCTATTAGGAGAAAATACCAGACATATGTTGAATTGTAGTTATAAAATAGTCCACATACACAAGGCAATAATATCATTGTGTGACATTTTATGAAGAATTTTATAAATAGGTCTCCTCTGACTGTGCTGTATCTCTAGCTAATTTTCTTGCCGGTTATTTCAATAATTGGATCCTAGGTCAGTCTTTAGCCGTATAAGAAGAGTTGACAATAAAATGGACATTTAGAAATGTATCTCCATAATTCCATCCAGAATAAATTCCTGGGTAACTAGTGAGCCAATTAGAGAAATATGTGTGGTGCTGATGCAGTTTTGAAAGCCAATCAGTGAACTAGTGGAGACTTTTAAATGCCTGGATCCATCAGCAACTTTGAATTGACAGCTCTTTTTGGAAAATCCATTTTTTAACTGCAAGTAGCTTTTTCTAGAGATTTTAAAAAGAACGTTTGGAGAAATCAGTTCAGAATTTAACATGGATGATCATTTATCTTTTCCTGGCACTGAGTAAAAATGGTAAAACAGAGGCAGGTCAGAAGAAGCTTGTTCAAGCTCTCAGGAAGACAGTCCACAGTGTTCTTTGGAGACCAGGGTGTGGCTAGGGCTTAGCTAACAGGCTGGCTCCCAGGATACAGAACGGGATCACCTATTTTGACCATGGATCTTGGTTCAGGGTCTGAGCTTTAGCCCTGCTGGGCCAAAACCTGATGTTAACAGTACACCCAGAGTTAATAGTCTCTCACATGGGCTAAACTCACAAAGGGCTAATTCGTTTATTTATCATGGGATATTTTCCTTTCCAGTGCAAGGACTCTGCTCTGCAGGCACATTTAGCATAGAATAAGTTTTGTCCCTTGATGGCGTCTTCTCTCTGTGCTGTGCCTGGTCCTTGGTGGATGCCCATGTAATTCCAACCAGTTTCAACCAGTTTACCACATCAGACATCTGTGAGAGCTTACCCCAAGCCTTCCTAGGAGTGCATGTGGGAGAAAGGACCATTCCAGGTCAAGGCTTGCACTGGGAGGTAGGGCTCATTTGTGTAACAGCTGGTAGAACCCTGTCCCTGCCTATTCTGTCCCATCTGATGGATTTTGATGAGCATCTCCTCACAGCTCTTGTCAGGAGAAGACACCCATTTTTCTGGCTTTTTATTTCAATATAAAAGGATTTCTGAGAGAGCACCACTGCTTGCCTCCCTACCTATTCCTTCCTTACTTCTCCAACAACCTGGCCACAGTATACTGACATTCTGGTCTGCTTTCTGCAGCACAAGAGGCCTGCCTGTGACTACATATTATATTTATAATACAGATGTTATTTCAGATCTGTGGTAAAGTAAGAGAAGGCCCCTTGCAGCCGTAGCTGAACTACCTCCTCTTACATCAGGAATACAGTTGACATATTTTTCTCTGACCCTGCTGTCAATCTCTCAATTAATTCCAAACTCAGGAGAGGAAGATGTTACTTATACCTGCCCCCGCGCCCCGTACTGACCAAAAACAGGCAAACAAAACATTTACCATGCAGGATATACACTCACTATGCATAGAGTATGACCTAGTTCTCTGTGTTACCAAAAAGGCGGGAGAAGAATGCTGCTCCCTCTCCCCAGAAAGTGTGCCTGATGGAGTGTCCACCAAAGCTCACAGGAGAACACGCTCACCAGCAAGCCAGTCACCACCAGTCGTTGACCCTCTGCTGGGCTAATTTGGAGTTCTCTGCCTACAGGGAGGCCCCCCCGCACAGTGCATGCTCCTGTGCTCTCAGAGCTGGGAAGACTCTCAGAGTTCTCCACGGCCTCGCTTCCTGCTCTTCAGGTAGAGCCCCTCGCACTCCTCCCCCTTCGAGTCAGATGGTGTCAGAGAGGATCAGGTTAGAGAAAGTTGACTGCGGAAAACGGAGCTTAGTTTAATAAGCATGTGCTTACTTCTACGCACAGTGAGGTTGTCACTGTCCTGTGAAGGGGTGACCCCAGGGACTGTTCCTGCCCCATCTACAGTGCGGCTCACCCTGCGTCGTGACTCAGAGGTGCAGGCCACATCCAGATGTGAATGTGTCACGCAGGGCCTCCTGCTGAAGGTGCGCAGGGGGCGGGCGAAGGAGAAACAAGCCAGTCTGTGAAAAACTGACCACTCTTCATGAGTGTAAATTTATGGGTTGAGGATTCAGTTTTCATCAATGCCTAGTCAAAATGGAATTTCTCTCCTATTAGGAATATATACGACAATGAAGCATATACAATTATAAATACATTCTATAATGTTTTAAAAG
The DNA here is from genome assembly GCF_057802395.1 of Ceratotherium simum simum. Lineage (NCBI taxonomy): Eukaryota > Metazoa > Chordata > Mammalia > Perissodactyla > Rhinocerotidae > Ceratotherium > Ceratotherium simum. The sequence continues at coordinate 83,674,713 of NC_141906.1, read as the reverse complement.
TTATAATGTATTGTGGTTTATTTTATCATTCTCAATACTCATTTCATACTTAATGTAAGACTCATATTTCCCCATTTTCTTTTCTTAAAGAACTTCCCCCAAATTTTATAAACTTCAGATGTCATAAAACCTGAACCCACCTTTGGCACTAGAGATTATAATTAACAGACTCTTCTTGTCTGCTCTGCTCCTTGAGGTAAAGGAGATGCTAATTCTGAGACATCAGAGAGATCCAGCACCCAGACACAGTCAGGCCTCAAAGAGGAAGCAGGTAAAGAGAATGTCACCAAAATAGAGTGGAGTCGCTAAGTCCTCAAAAACTGAGCAGTCTGTGGACGTGAAATGGTCTTTGTGTCTCATTTCTTTGTCTCACCAGTTAGGCTGGAAGATGAGGTTTGTTATCACTCCACCTTGTGGAAGGTATGAAAAGGGAGCTTTTCTCCTTGCAGTTCAGAAAGCACAAGGGCTGCGTGATGAGGCATCGCTGGTGATTGCAGGGCCCTGCACCTGTGCTTTGTGAACTCGACCCATCAGAGATTCTCAGCCAACACCCCACTTTCTCCTCATGTACCACAGCTCATGGGTTTTGGCTTTTATTATCTTTTAAAAATTCCAAACTTCCAAAATTCAAACATGATTTCCCTCACACAGAAGAAAACATTTAATGGGGAAAGAATCCACTTTGTGGAGCTATCTTTTTCAAATAGTTACATTTTCTAAGGGCTCTTCATTTCTATTCATTTTCTGAGTTTGTTAACTTGTTTTAGATGAGGGAGCATTTATATAATTTTAAATTTTCATTATAATATAATACGTGTTAATTTTAGAGAATTTGGAAAATATAGAAAGTATGAAGAAAACAAAAATTTCCAATAATTCTACCACCCAGAGATAAGCCACTATGAAAAATTTGATATATATCCTGCCAGTCTTGTTTTACACAGGTTTATTTCTTTTGCATCATTTCAATGATATTTGTAGACTAGTTTGTGTCTTGTTTTTTTTACTCTTAATTCTGTGAACATTTCTCGTGTCATAACATATTCTTAAAACCCTAACTTGTAATGGCTGCATAATATTTCATAACAGTGACATAATTTCTTTAGTCAGTACCTGTCGTTAAGTCATAAATTGTTTAATTTTTTTCACATTTAGAAATTGTATTCTGATATCATCCTTGAATGTAAATCTCTATTCTCATCTCTGATTATTTCCCTGTAATAGATTCCATAATGTAAGACCATTGGATCAAAAGCATCCAGTAAGACTTACAATGGTCCTGATAGTTATGTGTCTGTCAACCGTGAATGTTCGTCAATTTCAGAGGGCCCTTCTCAGTATTGTGCAGTATTATTATTGTTTTCGTTATTTTATTTTAGATTTTTATAATTTGTTCATTATTATTTATTCTTGTAACATGATAGATGCCCAAAGTATCTCAATGTTTTAATTTCAGCTAGTTGCTTATGAGTAAGGTTGAACAATTTTAGGTATGTTTACTCATTGTAAATCCTTTCTGTGAAGCTTTTTTATGACATTTATTTATTATCTATTGGGGTAGTTTGAAAAATATATTTATAAGAGAGATCTCTTCTTGTCTCATATCTTGGGGACATTTTAAGTATTGTTTATGTAGGGGACTCACCTTGTAATTCCCAATGCCAAGCATATATCTGTACTTAATAAATGATCATTCAATTTTAGATGTACCTGAAAAATTAATTTAAACTTATGGAATTAAACTGTAGAGTACTGGCTTTTTTAAAAAAGTGGAAATCACATCTACCTCTGTGTTGTAAAGACTAGGTATTAAATGTCAAATAGGAAGAGTGCGCGTTTTGTAGGGAAATTCTATTAAATTGGATTTCCTAGAGAAGTGCTTTAAATTAAAATTTCCTGATAAAGTTTTTATTCATTTACAATGCTTCACAGAGCCCACTTTTCCAGAGACGTTCAGAGTTGTTATTAAAGCCATTACAGATAGATAGATAGATAGATATATAGATAAATAGATTAGATGATAGATAGATAGATAGATAGAGAGATAGATATCGTTCATGGATAGATATCGTAGATAGATAGATAGATAGATAGATAGATAGATAGATAGATAGATATCATTCATGGATAGATAGGTAGATAGATGATAGATATCATTCACAGATAGATAAGTAGATAGATATCATGGATAGATATGTACATAGATAGTCATAGGTAGATAGATAAGTAGATACATATATGATAGATAGACAGGTAGATAGATAGATAGATATCATAGATAAACAAGTAGATAGATAGATAGATTGGTGGGTAGAGAGATATAGACGGTTTTTGCTTCCCCACACTTCTATCATGGAGTTCCCCCACTGCAGCACAGGTCATTTAAGCCTGCAGTCTACTTTACTTCCTGGATAGGGCTTGTGAGCCTCCGGGATTCGCAGGTTAGTGACACTGGGGGGCAAGGATGTGGTTGCAGTGAGTTTAAGGTCTTACTGCTCTATCATTACCTGCCTGCACGTGGGAAGTGTGGGCTACAGTGCCGACCTTCAGCTAGTTCTAGGGGCAGCTTTATCACCTGGCACACCACCCCCCTTTCTTTCCATCTATAGATATATTGGGTGTTATAAGCTACATCTGTGCTGAATCTCCTAGCAGATAGATATCTAAAAATTAATTGGCATTGACTTGTCTTCTAAGAAGTGTACATTTGTTTGAGAAGTCAGATAGGTCTATCATTAAAAAAATGCCTTCTGTCGAGCATCAACTACGTCTCATCATCCACCTCACATATATTTACCTCTATGCCTTCCACTAATTTCTAAGGTAGGTTACATTATTCCAGTTTTATAGATGAGAAAATAGGGAGTTAATTGTTCAAGCTCACCGAGCTAGCAGTGGCAGAGCTAGGAAGGAAATCTAAACCTCCCCAATTTCAAAGGCTGTGTTCTCGACACTCTGGCATACTGTCATTTGTGAACAGCTCATGGGGAGAAATTGTGTATTATTCATCTGTTCCTCTGTAGCATTTAATATGGTGCTTGGCACATAAGTATGTATTAAATAGATTAGTGAGTGGGTGAGTAAACTGAACTATGCCCTATGAAAAGCCAATGTTGGGCTAGACTCTGTCTTACTGTTTTGTGATCAAGAGGAGAGGAAGGGAAGGGTGAATAAGAGAGGGGAGCAGTGACAGTGGAAGTTCCTCTTGAGGACCGGGCTGATGTGTCTGCTGCCTGCCCCTCCTCCCCATGAGCAGGGAGATGGTGCAGACCCCATTAGGTGTCACTAGAATTGGAGCAGCCTTTCCCACTCTCTCTCCCAGGAGCCCTCCCTTCCTTTGCACTGTGAGCTGTTTTCTGCTCCATTTCCTCTCCAAGCCCTCAGATCACCCTCAGAGCTCTCTGCTATCTTCCACATCATCCTAGCAGGAATAAAATATAACTGTGTCTGAAAAGTACAGAAATCAAACCTCCCCTTGGGGATTTTTTTCCGTATCACCTGTCGAATTGAAAACCGGTGTGTCCTTGAAAAGATATGTATTTCAGGCCACAGGGGTGCTAATTTGCAAGGCCCATTACTCAAATAAAACATTAAAACCGCCATCCATAAGCCAGTGCTCTCAGTCTGTTTCCACTCCGGCACCAACATCACCAACTATAGGTTTCCTGTCAAGCTTCAGAGCCCAAAGTCAAGATTTATCAACTGATATTTTGACTTTAGCTTTTATACTTTCATTATGGCACTGCATTGTGAGCTCGCCATAGCTATCCAGCTTTTTGCAGGTTTCTTATTCCTGTCCTTGAAGCTAATATGGAAGAAGATGGGGTTTTGAAGCATCTTCCCAGGTCTTCAGTGTGCAAACTGCTGTGTGGCTAGTACCTTATTTACTTGTGAACTTATTTACAGGTAGATGACCTTTCAGGCAAATGTGATATTCGTGGTATTGCAGTATGTCTGACATTGTGGACAGCTTTGCAATACTTTTTATTTTACTCAGATTTTTAAAAAATTAGAAATGTCTTCATTAAACATATCTTAATGTCTTCAAGAAAGAACAGGAAAAAACATAGGAAAAAAGAGGTGAAGTCAGCATTAACCATACCAGCTAGAGAGAGGGAGATAACATTTTGCTGGATATTTTTTCAGTCTCTATTGCATTTTCAGAGTCTGAAATATACTGTATTTATGCTTTTATGCTATAACTTTATTCACATATAATTCATACTTTTTGTAAACATTTTCAAATGTCTATATAATATTCTGTCCTGAGGATATAACCTAAGTTAACTAACCAGTCCCCCTATTACTGTTTCCTTAGGTGGTTTCCATTGTGATAACACTTGAATGATATTTTTTTCTGTAAGACCTTTGCAGGGGAGATAGAGAGAGGATCATTTTCATAGGAGATCTTATTGGCTGTGGAATTACTTGGTCAACAGTTATGAATGTTTTAATCACTGGTCCCAAACAGCTTTCCACAAGTGGAGCCCATAAACAAAATGGTACCTGGACAACTGTCTTCTCCCGCCTGACGTTCATATTGGTAACTTAGGGACTCAGCTGTTGACCCTGAATGCTACAAGAAATGGGATGGAACACCAGTTCTCTGGCCAATTCCAGATTTCTGGCTGAGCCCATCTTGGGTTTGAGGTCTGAGGTCTGAATGCATCAAAGAACATAGATTTGCTTTAGGGTAGGAGATTTGGTGCAATTGTTTCCCCTTTGTGTTTTAAGTTTTCTACAATGATGTAAGATCATTTTTATAATTTTAAATATTTTTTAAAGGAAATGCTGCACTGTAGTTACAGGAGAGCAATTTCTGTTTATAATGATAAAGCATGTTTATTTTGTAAAGTTCTTAGGGTTTCTTATTGCATATTGGTTAAAGGAGTGTAAAAATATTCGCCTTGTTGATAAAGGGGATGATTCCTTACCAAACCCTTCCTGGAAACTGGAAAAGGTAATTGTAATTTAGAGCAATTACTGCAAAGTATTGCACCTGTAGAATTAGAGGCCATTATCCCAGAATCTCGGATTGGTTCATTAATGAATCAGCAAATAAAGTACATGATGAATTACGAAGCATAGTGTCATTATAATTTTATGATAAAGCATCTTGTTCTGGGTGACATTACATTTTCAGAATGAAATAATGACCGGCTCTCTCAATATCTTAAAGGAACTCCCAAGCTTTTTCAGCTAGAAGAGATCAAACAAAGGGGCTAGGAATGTAGAAGAGGAGGAGGAAAAAGCACATGCTTTTTTAAATGAGAACATGATGGGGTGTGAAAAGCACATGTAGACTCTGGCCCTGGGAAGCAGAGATGAACTTTGTTGAAATGCTACACTTTTAGAGAGAGACAAGCAGCTCCTATATGAGTAATGAAGAGAGATGTGCTTTAAGCTGATTTGGGCTAGTAGGGTTTAAACTTTTACTTTATACCTTTTTTTTGTAAACTGCATGTTATTTCCCCTCTCATTCCCTGACTGCCAGACTGCCCAGTGCCAGAGCTCCACATCAAAACTAGAAACCTACAAGAAGCAGGAGCTGAAATTGCTTTTTGTGGGCCCGATTTCATGCTGAGCGGGAAGCGGCAGCTCAGAGATGAATTGGAAGGCCACGCTTGTCAGCGAATGACATGTGATGAACTTCAGAGTTTTATTGACATGCGGTGGTGGAGCAGGCAATAGCAGCTGGCACCGCGTCTTCTTAATCCCATGTTCTTGGGGTGGGAGTTTGACCCAGTACTTCCTGTTAGAAATGATACATATTTATTAGACTATACAGCTTAAAAGAAAGAAAAGAGTGTGCCCAGTGTCAGTCACTATTGCAACCAAACTTTTCTTTTATTAAAATAAATACAGACAATTTCACTATGACAGCTCTTACACCAAAGGGGAGCTTTATTAAGTGGTGACCTTCATGCTCTTCATGGAGACAGGCAAGCTCATGCCTGACTACTTGTTGGGGAGGAGGGACGTGGGGGAAGGGGAGGGCACCTGTGGAACATTTTATGGGTTTTGAGAAAACTAGACTGAAGTCCTGAGTAGCCTGCAATTCCACTAATTATATTCATCCTCCCATTCACGTCTACGAAATCAATTGCAAACAACATCCAATCTCATTTTCTGCTGTATGTTTCTTCAAGGTATAGCTATATTATCAACCCTTTCCTCCTCTCCAGGAATAGCTACCTGCCGCCACCTTATGAGACAAGGGCTTTAAAAGTGAGGGAACATGAAGGGTAGTTACATTATAAGCAATAAAATTCTTCCAGATTTTAAAAAATAGTCTCTGCCAATTGTGAAAGCCAGAGGGATCTTATGTATTTAAGGCAGACTGTGGTTGATATTTTGGTTGAATATTCACTTCTTTAGCTACTCCTTATGCATATGATAATTGTATGTGTATTTTGTTATTTTATTTTATTTTTTGTGTGTGTAAGATCAGCTCTGAGCTAACATCCATCCCAATCCTCCTCCTTTTTTTTTTTTTTCCCTTTTTCTCCCCAAAGCCCCCGTAGATAGTTGTATGTCATAGTTGCGCAACCTACTAGTTGCTGTATGTGGGACGCCACCTCAGCCTGTCCGGACAAGTGATGCATCGGTGCATGCCCAGGATCTGAACCTGGGCCACCAGCAGTGGAGTGCGCGTACTTAACTGCTAAGCCACGGGGCCAGCCCATGTGTATTTTATTTTAAGGGAGAGGTAGTGACATGGAAGGAGAAGGGAAAAGAAGAGAAGATCTCTGTTGGTGAACATGTATATACCATACATATGGTATATATGTATGGTATATGTACATGTACACCCATGTACATATACCCTATCTGCATCACACACACATACACACATACACACACAGTGGGACAACATGGTTTAATGATTCCCACTGGATGTGATCTCAAAAGACTGGCTCTGTCAATTGTTAGCTCTGTTTTCCTGGACAAGTCACTAACATTCTCTGAGCCTAAATGTCCTCAAAGGTAAAATGAACATAACATCTAGTTCAAGGGACTAGGGTGAGAATCAAAACCAGGTAATTCATTTTAAATTGATTTATAAATTTGTCTAGTTCCAGAACACTTTCTAATACTCATATGCAGGAACCAATCCCCAGTGTGTGTTTTGGGCAGTTTTATCTGTTCTTTAGGTGTGCTCCCACGTATTTGTCCTATTTGAATGTCATTCTTTTGGGTTCTTGCCATTTTTTCTATTTGCCGACATTATGTTGAGGCTTTGCATCAGTTCATCATCAATATTGATTGAGTGTCCTCATCGGCAGAGAATCATTTGAGTGTCTATTGAGAGATAAAAGCAATAAAAGATGGATTGGTTTTCCTAAAACACCCCTGTCATTAGGCTCTCCCTTTCATGCTCTCTTGTTTTATCCACATCAAGTTCAGATTGTATTATCTGGTTTTCAATGTCCACCCAATCAGGTCTCAGTCATCCACCCACCTCTCTGTCCCTGGTGTTAGTCATGCCTTGAACCTTTTACTCAGACTCTTCCCTCCTCCTCAACTTCTTTCTCCTCCCCACTCTACTCTACATTTAAAGTTTATCTCTAATTGTGCTTCCTTCATGAAGCCTCTCCTGATTTCTCTAGGCCCTCTCATCTCTCCTTCCTTGATTCTTCAGTTACTTTTAGAGTCAGTCCCAACATTGACCCTTTTGCAACTATTAAAAGTTAATGACTGTTATCTTTCCAACCAGACTATGAGCAACTTTGGGCAGAGCCAAGTCTCACATATCTTCATATTTCCTTTATTATGCCACCATGCTGACCATAGGATAGATATTTTACTTATTGATTATTTGAATGATGGCACAACTCCTACCTTCAGGGAGTTTGTATCCAAATAAATACCATAAACCCTATACTATAAGTACTATACTATTTTATACTCAGTCATTTATTAATTTTTTAATTGAAAGAAATGGGACTCTTCCTAATAAACAACTGTTTCTCACTCTTCCATTCTCTTCCATTCTAGTGCACTTAAATTTGTTCTACACATAGTACATGTTCAGCACAAATACTTGTGGCCCAGGTCTCCACATTTTAACAAGCTGTATATGTGGCCCCAGTGTGCACCAGAGTTAGAAAACCAGGACAGTATGTTCATGTGTCCTAGGTTACAAGTGGGGAGTGTTTATCAGATTACTGGTTATATTACAGATATTTAGTAAACACTAAGCATTTGTTTCTTAACTGAGATATTATATGGTAATTTATTTAAAACATGTTCATCTGTCCCATTAAATTAAACATGTTAAACATAATGCCTGCTTGAGGCAAGATGCCCTGATGAAAGCTCAAATTAGTGGGCAAAACTTAAAGGAGAAGCAGGATATTTGCATAGCCTCAATGTGTCTTTTCCCAATGTGTATTAATCATTGTGTTGGTTTTCACAAGTCACAAATTCTTTGCTATTCCTATCTCCAAGAAGTGGAGCTTAATACCCCTCCCTTTGAGTGTGAGCTGCAGTTGGTGACTGTCTTCTAATGAATAGAGTGTGGAAAGGGAAAACTTGTAACTTTACAGTGGAGAAACCCGACAGATGCCGCCTTACCAAGTGACCAGATTTGACGTCACAAGTGATGCCATGTGGATTTCATGTTCCCCCTGGTACAACGCAGTGAGAAGGAACATCAGCTTTGTGGTATCCTTACTCAGTCTAACCACGAGAAAATATCAGACAAACCCAAATTCAGGGACATCCTACAAAATACCTGGCCACTACTATCCAAAATCAAAGTGCTGAAAGGCAAGGGAAGACTGAAGGACTGTCAGGATCGGAGGAGACTTAGAAGACGGGATGACTACATGTGTCAGGACGGCAGATGCCGTCCTGGACATTGGCAGGGAAACTGGGGAAATCTGAATACGGTCTGTAGTTTAGTTGGTAATACTGTACTACTGTGATGTCTTCGTTTGATTGTTGTCCCATGGTTATATGAGATGTGAAGAGAAGGGTTTAGGAGCTCTCTATATAACCTTCACAACGCTTCTATAAATCTAAAATTATTTCAAAATAAAAAATATTTTTTTAAGAACATGAAAAAAACAATGCCTGCTTGAAAGCCTTCATCTTTTATTACAAAGCGCGCTGGATGCTGACTTTTTTCCAGCAGACAAGTGAAAGGAGCTCCACAAATGCATGTGGACTCGCCGGGTTATCCGCTGCGCATTGCTGATGAACATCACCGCGGGAGGTGAGAGCGCAGCTTGTCAGAAAACTCCCGAGAAGGGAAGTGACAGCTGGTGAGGTTCCCTTTATGTTTCTTAAATACTTGCCTTTCTTATTTGAAGGAAAGTGAAACTACATGACCCATGAGGCTAAAAATAAGAAGCCGGAGTCAAGGGATGGATGGCCATTCCATTTAAATATGCTTAATATTAAATGAGCATTCAGAAAAAAGAAATCATTGTTTTAAAGTGTTAAGTCTTCTTCACTCTTTTTTATATCTTGTGATATTGGTGGCTATACTGCATGTGTACAGAAAAGGTATTACTATTTGTGTCTAATTTTTAGTGCTGTCTGCAGCTGCCTTATTCTGATTCACTGAAAAAATTTTCTAGCTTCACTCCATCTTCCAATTAATGAACTTTCAGTGTTTCCTAAGAAGCAAAAAATGGATTCATCTTCTCTGACCCGTTCTATTGACAGAGTCTGAGTAAATCACTTGTACCCCAATAACGCCAAGAGAGGAAGAGGGACCCGGGTGCATTTTAGCTCTGTTACCTACTGTGTCTGATTTTCAATTCTTTAGTTAATAGTTAATTTTGCCCTTTGGTCATAGCTGGGTATAAGGAAATAAAAATGATTGTTTTACCCTGCCAAATTACATCCTAAATAGAGAAGTTTGCACATATGGAAGTGCTATTGACTTCCAAGAGGTTTTTTTCCCCTATTTTCATGATACTCTTGAGCAAATACGGTACTCCCCCTATATTTGAGGGATTTTGGACTACAAAGGAAAGAAAGATAGTGTGTTTGGGAAAAACAGAAGATACTTAATTCCTCTAAGTGAAATCATTAGGCTTGAGATTGTGGGGATTGGAGGTTAGAGAATTATAACTTAAGAGTCAGAAGGGACTAGAAAAGTTCTTCAGTCTACCCATTCAGCATAGAGATCCATTTTCCAGTACTTCTTGTGCAAATACTCATTTAGCGCCCACTTTAAATATTCACTGTGACAGGAGCACACTATAAACAATAGTGCCTCAAAATATGAGGCACATTCCATCATGGCACATCTCAATAGTTAAATTTTGGCTAAATATACATTTGCAATTTTTATCATCCTGGAAATTCTACCTATTGGTTTTACTTATTTCCTCTAAATAAGTCTTCTTTCTCTTTTACATGCTAGCCCTTCTTCTATTTAAAGAGAACTTGCCCCAAGTTGAAGTTCAGGCTCAACATCTCCAGTTCCTTCATGATTCCTTCTATAACATGGTTTCTAGAAATATGAGTGTTTATTAATATTCCTCTTTGTAAGTGATGCCCAGAACTGAATACAATCTGAATCATCATCAATTAGCATGCAATATGTTTGTACATATCAGAATTGAAAGATACATACATGCTTGGAATGTATATAAGGCATGCAACAGACGGCTGTATTACGGCAATTTATCTCACTTTGTTAAATAATTTTGCAGATTGGTTGAAACAATCTCCATTTGAACCATTTCTCATCTATATCCCTGAATAATGTAATAATGTAGCTATACAAGAAGTCCTCATCAGTGTGCTCTATTTTTTGTTCTCATCAGTTTGGGATGACTAGGGAGATATTATTTGGTATATTCGTGTACAACTAAAATATTTTGTATTAGATCCTGTACCTAAAGTTCCTAGCAGAATGCTGGCAGATACTAGATATTCGATAACATTTAGCTTCTTTCTCCCTCCTTAAACTCTCTCTCTCTTGAGCAATAATGTCATTTATTCCTTGGTCTCCCACAGTCATCTGAACCTAACGAAAGGCTAGAGCGTATGTGTTTGTTGCCGTCTGGTTCTGGCGTTCCCATGGGCCTTGTCTCTGAAGCTCATTGGTACAGTTTCCTAGATTGCTGTGCCTAAGTTCTCTCTCATACAATGCATCATCTGTTCCATTAGCTCTGTCAACTTTCCAGTCATCTCTCCCTCAAAACTCCCTTGATCCTTTTACCTGTGGAAACAGTATCTGACTATTTTATCATCTGGCTATTTCAATTAAATTACATTTAAAAAGCACACAGTAAGGTTAAAAATGATCACTATATCACTCCAACTTTCTTCCATCCCCAGAAGGTTAATTGAAAGGCAGCCATCTTGGCGACGTTTAGACAAATGAGGATAATTATGTGTTCTCCAGCTCTTTGAGAGGTTAATTGCTTAGATGTACGAAGCCTTGAAGAACAAAGAAGGAATAAATCAGAAGCAGGACTATGATCTGATAATGTAATTTGCTATATTCATGTACAACTCAAACAAATAAACCCCTAATTATATGAACTCATTCAGTTGCATGGACACACTGCCAGTTTACCAGGGTCAGGCCCCCCAAATCTACGCACTTCATTCAGAGGCCTCTGAGAGGGAGTAGTAATGCTAAAGCTACGCAGTTAAATTGGGGGCTCCCAGGGCATGGTACAGGGGGGCTTGCATAATGGAATTTTACTGTTACATAATCACTTCTAAGTAGATTTACATCTTTTACTTCTTAATCAGAAAGTTGACTTCTGCTGGCCTCCTCATGTACAACATCTTTTCTTTTCTTCAGGAGGCATCATTTTCAACAACTAGAGAAAAGGCGAGAAGTAGCATGAAAAAAAATCCCTCTGAAAGGTGGGAAAGGGCACCTATGCCCGGTAGTGGGGGAGAGAGCTGAGAGTCCTGGGACTGTTATTCTTATCATCTACTGGTTTTTCATGCACTTTTCTTCTGGGTGACAGAAAGGCTTGAAGTCCAGATAGGGGTCAAGTGATTGACTCTAGCCAGATGTGTACAACGTGCTCAACTTTTTTTTTTCATTTTTATCAAACTAATATGTACACATGGCAAAACAAACAGTCTCTGGGTCTGTACTATTAACTTTCCATCAGATCTGTTTACTCACCACTTACAAGATAGAGCTCTGAGCACCGGACCAGTCCTTTTAGCGCCCATCACTCCATCCATCTCCTGACCTCTGTGGATGAAAGTTAACCTTCACTGATGTTCACCTTCTGTTTTGTAACCATATGCCACTTCATCTGTTCTCTAAGTTGATTCTGAAGATTTAAAGCCAATAAAGAGCATTTATATTATCATTTTGTAAATGATATTTTCTGTAGAGTAACTTTCCTTCTCAACGGCTTCAGTGTGACAGTCTCTAGGCCTTTTGACTTGAGATGTTCTTACCATCCAGGTCAAATGGATTGTCTTTTTCTACTCTTCATCAATTGCTACATTTATTCCACATTTCAGTTTATTCCATGTTTGGACCTTACCTTTTCTCATTTGTTTGTTTATTTTGGAGTTTCTAAATTACTTTCTTTTTTCTTTCTAAGTAAATAAATATATGCATATATATACACAATATATACAATATAAGATGTATCTTTAATGCCTTCCATGTATTTACATATTCCATTCTAATATTGGAATCCATTTATTCTTCTTAAAGGCATCTTTTGGGTGCCCACTGGCTTCTGGTTTTTATTTAGACTACTTGCTCTAGGCCTGTCAGATTGCTGTTAATTTAGGACTTCTTTCCATTAGTTCCTAGTTTAATCCCACCATTGCTTTCATCCCAACTCATCCTTTTTCTTTGTTTTTATTGTTATTTAATTCTAGGCAGGCTTTCATTGTTGTAACCCTAATTTGGCTTCAGTACATACTCAAGTAACTTTGTCAGAAAATACACATGGGAGTTAAATTTTCTAAGTCCTTGAATATACATCTGATATTTTTTCCCTTTCATTACATATAGAAATTTAGTTTTAAAATTGTTTTGCCACATTCAGCTTCTTTTATCCAGGATTCAAAATGAGAAAACTGCTGTCAGCCCTGGAGGTTGATCCTTTGTAGAGGATCTGTGTAGGCAAGCAGGTAAACATATTTATTTTTCCTTAGAAGCCTTCAGGATGTTCCTTTATTCTCAATGTTTTGAACTTTCCCATACATGATGTATCTATGTGTGAGTCATTTTTCAGTCATCCTGCCTGGTAGTCAGCCAAAAATTTGAAAATTTTGAAAATTTTTCTTCTATTATTTCTTCAGTGATTTCCTCTTCACTACTTCCTCCGTTCTCTAATTCTGCAACTTTTGTGGGTCAGTGTTGGATTTCTTGGGTTGACTACACCTGTGTGTGCATGTGTGTGTGTAAGTTTTGTCATACTTATTATATGACGGGAACTGTTCTAACCAAATCACTTATATTAACTCATTCATCTTTATAACAATCCCATGGGCTTACTGTTTGTTCCTGATTATTACTTTTTCATGGTATCTTATTTTCACTTTATTAGTACAGTATCTTAAATCATAAATCTCTGAGAATACAAATTAGAGGCACTTAAAAATATCCTTTCCCGTCTGTTCTCTGTTTCTTCTGAGGCCAGCTCTCTTTCTCTTGGCATTTTTCTAAATTTTTATTTTACTGGTTTCATTTTATAATTGTCATATATACTTAACTGGACATACATGTTTATGAGGAACTAAACTGATACTGCAGTATAACTATTGTGGGTTTTCTCTGCTATTGCAAATGTAGATCTCTTGTCACATTAGGTTTTTCACATGAAATCCAAAGTTTTAGGTGCTATGTGTGATTAAGCTTATTTGCTGACAGGTTGCACATTTGTTAAAACAGATATGGAACTGACCTTTAGTCTCAGATATTCCCAAATGCCAGAATACGTCCAACTCCCTGGCAGCTTGTTTAATGTTTTTAAAGAGAAACCATTTGTTCTATTTGCCTGGGTCAATAGTGGGCTGCCTGCGTTCTGTATGTGTAGGGATGTAAGGGAAAGGCTTGGAGAACAAATTAGCGCAGTTGCTTTGTGGGTGAACAGTTTCTTCCTCTGCTTCCAGCCCCGTTTCTCATTCCTGCCCTCTGTGCCTCTGCCTTCAGTCCCAAGCCACTCTAGAATTCTGCGTGACAAGCTCACATATCTGCTAGACCACTCTTCTCAGGTGTGGCTACTTCTACTCCTGTGTTCATCTTCTCCATACTTCCAGGAATTTATTGAAATTGCTGGTCTGCTGATGATTCCTCTCTTATTCTCTTTGATGTTAGGTGATTATTCCTTTTATTTTTCCTTTACTGTCATTTAATGAGGTGTCAGGAGGGAGAAGTAATCAATGCGTGTGCTTAGTGAGATCACCTTGATCCAGAAGCTCCTAGTTCAGGTTCTCCCAGCTTGTCCAAGAAATAGATTCCCCTCTTGCTACATGTCATTAGATAAATACACTCTGCACACAGATATGCCAAGTGCTTTCTCCCGTGTATCAACTAAACCTAGATTCAACTAACGAAGTTATGCAGCCCCCTCATGAAAACTCTTCAGCCTCTCACTATCTCCTTGAAAATAAAGCCCATGCTTCTTAGTGTGTTATATAAGCTCTTACCACTTTGAGCCCACTTACAGTCATTTCGTCCCTTGATGTCTATGGGGGATTGGTGCCAGGACCCCCGTGGATACTAAAATCTGGAGTGCTCAAGTCCCTTATGTAAAATGGCATAGTATTTGCCTATGACTTAGGCACATCCTCCTGTGTACTTTAAATTATCTATAGATTACTTATAATACCAAATGCAATGCAAATGCTATGTAAAACGTTGTAATACTGTATTGTTTAGGGAATAATGACAAGAAAAAAGTCTACACATGTTCAGTGCAGGCACAAGCATTGCAGGCCTTTCGACCCGTGGTTGGTTGAATCCGTGGATGCGCATCCCACAGATACAAAACTGGCTATACCTCCTTCCTTTCCCGGCTCCATCATCCATGGCCCACTTTGAATTCCGTGGCTTCATAATACTACTCATGCCTCTATGCTTTTGATCATGCTCTTTTCTTTTTTATTTTGTACCACACCATATCTTTACTCCCTTCTTCTTTACCAGACTAACAGTATTCATTCTTCACTGATCATGTAGCATATTATATTTCAGGAAGACTTGCTTGGCTGTATACCCAGAAAGGAAAGGCAAAGTGCTAAATGCTGTGCTTCCAAAGAACAATCTCTTTTTCTGTCTCTCTCTCTCTCTTGTTTCTCTATATCTTTCATAACGTTCACCACATTTTGTTTTAATTGATTTGTGTATGTGTCTGCAATCCCCTGAGCATGTCAGGGCATGGACACACTGCATCACTTGAGGTTGTATTTGGCTGCAAGTAGCAACATCCAAATACTGTGGCTTAACCAAATAGGAATTGATTTTTCTCAACAAAGGATTCTGAAGGTATGCTTTGTGGAGCTAAGTAGAGCCTTTTTTATGTCATTAATGTCCCAGATATTGTCTTTCTTTTCTCTTTGCCACCTAGAGTCTCTGGTTTTTATTCTAATTCTTGCTGTGTCTTGATCTCAAGATGCCTGCTCCAAATTCAACCTTTCTCTAAATGAGAACAAAAATAAGAAAGGAAGGGGAGAAAAAATAAGGAAGGGGAGAGCAGCATCCATATCTGGAATGTAAAAATTCAGATAAATTCAGTAAAAATGCAGTATTCCTTGGCCAACTTCTATCTACTTCTCATTGGACAAATTGGTCATCTCTGGCTGCAAGAAAGTCTAGAAAGACAAGTGTTTTGGCTAGGCACATTGCCACCTTGAGCAACGCTGGCATTCTCTTAGTACGGCAGAAAGGGAGAAAGGATATTAGGAAGCTGCTAGCAGTATCTAGCACACAGGTGTTGCTTATTTTTATATCTTCTTAGCACAGTATCTGGAACATAGCAGGCATGCATTAAATATTTATAGAAAAAGATGTTGATTTTAAGACATGGAAGGGATCTCGTTCTATAGGAGAAGAAAGTTGAACTCCAAAGAGTTTAAATGACCTCACCGAGTTTCCTGGCGACATGTGTAAGAGTTGGGAGAAGTTCTAGGACAAAATCAAACCTGAGCCTGTAACGGCCTTCCTACAGAGAGTTCAGTTTGCATTCTAATTTATGGAACTAATCTGGTATGAAAAAGGAGAATAATGAATCATGCTGGCTTTTGCAGTTTGAGTTTAATATTCTTATTATTGGTTCACAACAATTTCCAGCCAGATTCACATGACTCCTATTTTCATGCTGAAACCGAGTCACTCAGAGACCACTCCTCAGATGTGTGTGGCTCCCTCCCTGCTGGCCCTTGATTATTTCTAGCCCAATAAAAGAGAATGGAATTCCAATTTCTAAAGGAAAATAAAAACAAATTATAGTAAACCTTAACAGGTAGGAGAAGGTGGTGACCTGTTACCACTCCACTTCCTCAAATGGGTTATTTGATTTTGCTTAATTGTTGGTGAAATCTTCTCAAATTGGCAAATATAATCTGGAGCTGATTGCTTACCCAGGTAATTTACAGATTTCTCATTTGGCAAGAATCCTTCATAACACTTCCCATGAAGTATGGTTTCAACATTTTTCAGCTGAATTTTTCTTTTTATACATGTTCTTCATTTGGAGAATGTTATTTCTTTTGCCCACAAGAAGTTTAGGAGCTAATTCAGCTAGCTATGTGTTTCTGATGAAATCAAGTGGTTGTTTTTTACAATTTGTTTTAAATCATTTAAGGCCTCAGTGGAATTGATTAGGCGTTCCCCAAAGTAAACTAAATAGATTGAGATAGAATTTTACCAAAATTAGTTGCAGAATATTAACAATAAGTTATACTTTTTTGGTCCTCATGAGGGATTTTATGAGGTAGCTACTATGCTGTCTCCCTCTGCCTTCTATTTTCAACAAAGTCTCCCCACTCACTCCCCTTGTCAGCCTAGTCTGAAATCAGAGTTTAATTATCCTATTTGCTCTTGTAGTATGCATTAAGATAGAGTTTATCCAATAGTCCAGCTGTTTTGAAGAGAATTAGTGGAGAATTCAACCTAGTGTAAAATAATCCTTCTGGGCAAAGAGCTGGGAACTGAGGACATAGTCTCCGGCAATACCAAATTCTCCATTACTTGTAAGAGTCACAGATTTTCCATCTCAAGTCAAATGCGGTGAATTGCACTATCAAGTTAAGGGTTTGAATTACAAAGCACAGTTTCCATTGTTAGTAAGTGTCTTCTTTAGTAAAATTGTATTATTTCCATTTGGGGAGACCTTTCAAGTCAATGGAAAAAGTTGATTCATGGTCAATTTCAATCCAAAAGTCAATGGGCATTTTTTTTTTTTAATTTTGACATGAACTTGAGTGGTAGAAGGCATCTTTGCACATACATGTTGATGGTATCTGCTTTGTTTGATTATTCATTCAGCAAACATTCATGGAGCAACCATTTTGAGCCAGGAGCTATTCTAATCATCTGGGATGAAGTTGTGAACAAGACTTACTAGTCCCTGCCTTCAGGAAGCTTAACATTTAGGAGGGATGATGTTTCTGTGGTTTCTTTCCTATAGCAGTGAAAACACCTCTCTTGGGTGGGTGATTTATTAATTTTTTGGCAAAATGGCCAGCTGGCTCTCGGTCTGAGTCTGAATAGGGGGCAACATGGTCAAGCCCTTTTAATACAGCCTACTAATCTCATCTGTCCTCTGTGCTCTATGCTGTAGTTTAGAGGGAAACCGGCCAAGCCACCAAATATAGCTGATCCCATAAATGCAAGAGTTGAATGGCAATGAATGTTAATTACCAGCACCTGATTACTGCACTCGTTTTCTTTGGAGTAAATGCATTGCTGGACATGTCCAACCTTCTCCCACTTCCCTTTCAAACAGGAGCTTACTCTTTCTGTAGCATCCCAGTGAGAAACAAAGGAGCAAAAAGCGAACCTGATCTTCCTACTGAACGTCAGGTTCTTGAATTTTCAGGTCTGCTAACATTGCTTGCAATAAATGATGCTTTTTTTTCTGCTGCTTTTGATTGAAGAACACTAGAAATCAGTCAGGGAGCAGGTGCTGCATTGTGTTAGATTAACGCTGATTGAATTCTTACATAGCCAGCTGATTGAAGCACGTGTTCTGCAAGCTTATGATTCTGTGAACACTAGGTTGCAACCAGGAGAGTGTTTTGCCATATCATGTCCCTGAATCAACACCCTCAAATCCGTCAATACTGTCAACTGGAGCTTAGATTCCTCGGCCCGCTCTGTGAAATAGCACCCTAGGCTGGTTACAGGAACAAAAATAGATCTCTGGGAGAAAGAGGAGAGTTGGTTTCAAATTCTATTTCCTTCTCATGCTGAGTAGATGAACATTTAAATCATGAAAATAATCAGATGTTCATCAGACTTGGTAATGACACTGGATGGGTATAGGCTTTTATTCTCACACACAAAGTGCTTGAAACTCCCCGTGGGAGTGCACCAGGTGCTATCACTGGGATGGCCGGGCCAGCGCCAGACGTGTAGAAGACGCCCAATAACTGTTATCCTATATTTTAAAAATGTGTGTTGTGTAAGCTCCGTGACACTTTAGAGGCCATCCTGCTGGGAAAGGTAATGGATTTAGTTGCTAGGAGAAATAATGCAGAGGTAGACACACTTCCAAAAAGGACTTGGATAATCCTGTGAAAACTAACAGACCATCTTCCACAAGGACTTTCACCTAGTCTTAAATTGCCCCAGAGGGCCCCCAGCAGGCTTACTAACAGTGCTGGCTGGAGAAGGGAAGATCAGGAGGTATTATCAGCAAGCAAAGTGTCTTCTTGCAATTGAATGTATGCTGGTCCACCATTCATTCATTCATTGTTTCATATTTCATATATTCAAATGTTTTTCACCAAGTATATGCTGTGTAACATATAAAATGATCTTAACAGTAAAGTAAAAATTACTTATGCCTCAGTTTCTTTGTATATAAATGGGGATTCTGATAGCACTTTACCTCATAGGGTTGTTGTGAGGCTAAAGTGACTAATGTGAGTAGATCAGTGTCTGCCACCCAGGGATCCCTAGGTAAATGTTTGATCTTATTAGTGCTCTGAAGAGAGAATGCATCTCGCTTAAAGGTTCTGTAATGCTTATTTCCCATACAAATGCACTTTTCTACATGGAGCTCTCATAATTTCTTAGGACATTGCCCTTTAAACTAACAGTTGCTTTCCAGTTAAGTTTTACATCATAGTCCAAAATCCTGCTGGTAAGGCTTGAGGTGAAGCTAGCCTATCATCACCCCAACACCATGGCCATCGTCTCTCTTCCTGTAAACTATAACCCAGAATCTAGCACTGTGCCTGGTATACACACATGCATGGGCACACATGCACATATACACACAAACATGCCATGCACATATAACACTTGAATGAGTGATTGAATAGATGCATGTATAACGAGGAGAAGGAAAAAAGAATGGCTTGGTACACTACCCACTCCATTTCTCACCCTCTGCCTCAAGCACTGGTATTTGGAGAGGAAGAAGTAAGCCAATCACTCCATGCAATGAGGGCAATGAGGTCTCTCATAGCTTTCCTTTGACACACTCCTGTAGTGATATTGTTACCCTAACAGGCACTGAGAGATTTCAGTGCATTGTCTAAACCACTGGTCTTCAAAGTATGCTTGTCATACCAGCAGCATCAGCACTACCTGGGAACTTATTAGAAATGCCAGTCTTCCAGCCCCACTCCAGTCCTACTGATCCCAAAACTCTGGAAGTGGCACCCAGCAATCTTGCTTTAACGGGCCTTCCAAATGATTCTGAGAGCACACTGAAGTTTGAGAACCACTGGCTTAAGTGAAATCTAACCCCACATTTTGATTAATATTCTGAGCCCTGGGCAAGTGTGATTCAGTGTTGTTACATATAAGGTCCATGAAACGCTTAGAATGCTGCTTCTGTTTATATATATGTCACATGTCACAGGACAAGTCATTTTCTCTCAACATTAGATATGAACACTCCCATAACTATTTTCCCTGCAAATGTTAACTGAAGGTATTCTGAAAATTTAATTCTCTCTTAACTTCTCTATAAAGTTAGCTTTGCAAATGTAATCTGCCCCATTCCATTGAGATAAAAATTCTTTTACGGTTCAGTAACTTGCACAAAATCTCACAGGTAAATGGATGAGCTGAGTTTGAATGCAGGTGTTCTAACTCCATAGACTGTGTTCTCAAATTCTGTGCGGTTCTGCTCTTCAAGCCTCATGACGCCTCCTCACTGCCCGCCAAAATCTGGTTGTTATATATCATTTTATGAAATTGAACCATCTCAGTTAAAAATATGACTAAGGAAAGTTTCTTCTGAGCATCCCTGACTCTGAGTCTACTTTTGAACCAACGAATAAGGAAGAGTACATGTGTTTTCTCTCCAATACTGCTAGGTAAGAATGGGATTGGTTTGGCTTCTAGAATTACAATTTTATCAATATACAGAGAGTCTTTGCCCTAGTCCTCAGAACAAAACTATTGCTATTAACTGCTGAATTTGGACTGTCAATCATCCACACGATCTTTGCTCTTCATAAACTCGTCATTCCATATCAATGAGAAAACAAAGAGGGGTCTGATTCTAAGTGAGGAAACCTCACTACATAATCCAGTGAAAATCCCAATGTAACAGTCCAATTACCCTTCACAATTTAAACGACTTTATCTAGTGCTTTCTTTGTGTAATCTGAAAATAGGCCTACAAATGTGTTGAAGAAATAATTGTGGAGACCTACATTACAGACTGAAACAACAGTCTCAGGATTTATTACGTGTTGCATAGTCCGTGGAACAGCTCAGGTGCTTAAAAGACAGTCAACTCATTTTACTAACGCTTTCTTTCCAAATACAGAAAAAGGAGCTCTTTTTACATTTCAAATCTATTAGACAATATGTTCTTTTGCTGAAAATGCAGCCTGGTTCTACTTAATGTAAGGTTATCCAGTACCAAGTCCAACAAAAATAGTGAAACCTTCATTATTTTCAGGCTGCATTAAGTATAGTATTGTTCCTTGAAAGAGGTTAGAAAGATAAATTCTAAATTATGGCCTCTGATTCAAAAGGTCCTGGTGATCATCATATCTAATACCCTGATATTTCAGATTGGATAACTGAAGCCCAGGAAAGCTCTTTGCTTTCCCAACAGCACATATCTTTGCCCAAGGGCAAAGTCAGGGCTAAATTACAGCCACCAGTCCAGCGGTCTTGTTCTCCTGTCATTTACTCATTTATTGCCGGCCAAAGAGGATGAGGAACGGAGCATATGCTCATCCATTCAGCTTTTTTTCTTTGTAGAAAAGTTTATGTTGTACCTTTACTATACTGGAGGCTTTTTTTAAGTTTGGTTTTTTACAAGAATCATGAAAAAAATCATATGATTCCTCAACAGAAAAGCAATAATAATTATTATCATGTATGTTCTTTATCCCAAAAGGGCAACATTTTTAAACATTTTTTAGGAACCTTCACAAACTTCCCTTCTGCTGAAGAAATAGGTGGTAGAATCATCATTTCCCAGATAGGAAAAGTGAAAACCAGAATGGCTAAGTGACTTTGTATGAATGGCACAGCAAGTTATCTCTAGATTTGTAAAGTCTCTTAGAGCACATTACACAGTAAATCACAGAGAGCTGAATTTGCAATGCAAATTAGTAGAATATCTGTTTTATATCAAACATTTAACTTAAAAAAGTCTAGCCCTCTGCTTTTCAGAGAGTGTGGAAGCAGTTGCATGCAAAAGAAACTGGCTGATGTGAATGAGACTAGAGATATTACAAGAACCAAATCACTTTCTAAATACTTGGTACTTAGTACTTCAATTTAGAAGTTGATTTTGTGACAAACAGGAGAGGTGCTTTCAAATGGAAAACACTATGATATGATATAAAATGGTGAGATTAAGATAGGAGAAGCTGATTTAAATATGAGTTCGACTTTTAGTTCCCTGAGTATTTGAGAAATTAAAAAGAAAAGAACAGAAAAGAAAGAAATTTAAAAACTTACTTTTTTATGTTGAAGAAAGGCTGTGTTTTAAGTTTTGCAGAAGAACATAGGATTTCTGTCAGGAATCTCCAATTGCAAATCAGTGCTATGGTACATCCTGCTATCTAGAGGAAAAAAAATATCTATACGTGTAGCTTAAGGCAGGGCGGTTTATAAGAATTAAATAGAGAAAGAGAAGTCCAAGCCTTTAGTAGAACATTCAAATCAACATAATATTAAGTACAGCAAAACTGGCCTTAATGGGATAGAGCTAAATCAAGGAAAATTTGGTCTCATAGTGAGGGGGAAAAATTCCTACCACCGATACATATGAGACAGTAAAATAATGTCATTAGGGAATTGTTATTCTTCCTATTACTTAGTGTTTATCAAGTGCCTACAACATTTACAGTAGATCCGATTTAAAATAGGATTAGTTAACAGTCTCTGCTCAACAAACCTACAGTATTTGTGTGACTGATGAAACTGAAATATAGGCTTCAACTAGCCAGAAATATCTTGAGGGACAACTGAGCAGTATTAAAAAAATAACTCCAATATCAGGATGGGTATCTGTTTTCCAGTTACAGCGGTCAGCAAATCTGCTTATAGGTCTGATATTTGGTCCCACAGCCTTTTGACTTTGATCTCTTTCAAGAAGGAGTGTTTCCCTCATGGAGTTTGAGAGGGAAGGAAACATTATTTATGGACTTGTGGGTGATGTGTCCAGATTAGGGCATCCTAAATATCCATAGGAGAGAACAGAATACATAGTGACACAAATAAAAACTTTAAAAAAGTCTTAGAAATTTAGGATAAATGGACAGATTAGAACCTTCTTGGGACACTGGAGTATAGGAACAGGAAATGCTCCTACTGAAGTGTTTTGAGTGGCAGAGGCATTGAAACAGTAAGAGATGTCTACACTTTTGTCCTAGACAATTCATGTACTGGCCGTAAACTGAAACTGTTTGCATAGAGAGTTCAGTGTTTTGGAACAACTTCACATTTGGAGCAGGGGTTTGAGGAGTGGAGAAGTATTTGTTCAATGAAGTCCACCAGATCCCATCATTTGCAAGTTAATATGGAGTCAGTCTCTATACACCCTAGGGTATTCTTCATCTTCCTCGGTAGTTCTTTCGGTGAGGACCAATCAGACCCTCATTGATTCAGCCAGTCATGGCTGGGAAAACCTACAAGATCATTGTTAAAAAACTCCATTTTCCAATGCAAAGCATTGTGATTTCTGTCTTCATTTTCAGTGTTGTTGTATTTGGAATTGTCGTGTTCCCCAAAGGCAAGTTGCACAGTCTGAGTCAGAATTGATGATCTGCACACATCTGCTTCAGGGAACCTGGGGCCAACGCCTGAAGGACAGCCTGATGCTGATCAACCGGAAATAGACCAGAAGGTTTGGAGAGAGATCACAGATGGACCAGAATCAAGGAATGGACAGCTCTGTAGTTTAGGTAGACAATGAAATGAAAGCAGGCGGGAATAGGCATTCAGTGAACATGCCTTGTGCCCATGACTCAAAATAAAAATCAACCAGGGCAATGATAGAGGCCCAAAGGAAGTTGCTGTTCCTTTTGGGATCCCTTTTATAAAACCCTAAGTTACTCAGTGCAGGTGCCTTTGAACACAGGGCTAATGCAGTGATGAACACTGTTGAGGAGAGATTAGTGAAACTTCCCATTCCCGTGATCTGTTCCTAATTTGCATCTTTAACGAGGTGGGATCCAAGCCAGGTTCTGTTCCTTTGTGTTTATTTTGCAGGAACTGTGTTTATTTCTGATAATTACAAATAAATCTTCCTTCCTTTTCTCAAACTGACTGACTAAAGGATGTTGGGAGTATGTTAACTCCCTAGCTGGAATAACTATCAAAAAAGGGAGAAGTAAAATCCAATTATAACTCCTTCATAAATGTAATCAATGTTTTCTTCCCAAAGTGGGTGGTTGCTACATTTCATTTTGAAACGTTTGTCTTCTTTATAGTTTCTTGCAGCTTATCTAAGAGAAACTTGCACCACAGGAAGCAGTGACTCCAAACCAGGATGTCATGACCAGGGTTGTCATGAAAAATGATAGAACCAGGGAAAATATAAGTTAAAAAGAACTAAAGCCTAGACTTGAAATTTGATAAAGAAGTTTTCTGATTCATCTTCAAAGAACTCAGAAAACCAAAGCAAATCTCTCAAAGTTGACTAATTTTAAAAGTCTGTCAAAGACGCAAGGGAGAAATGTCATATGTGTTGCTGAATTCAGGTAAGATTGACACCATTCAGAAGTATTTAAGAGCCATTTCAGTGACCACAGAAACTGAAAGGGGAAATCCGGTTCTCAACTGTTTCGATAGGCTACGTGTTGTGGGGTGGCGGGACAAGATGAGACCTCATTATGGGTGTTTTTCGGAGCAAGTCTAATCCAAAAATACTCATTTAAAAGTTTCAATGATAATAGGTAATTTAATCTCGTTTGGGCATTGATACTGATATAAAATTAAAAATCAGCTCTATATAAACACAACTATTATGCAGATAATTTCAGTATCTTTTACTGGGTTAAAATGGATTAGCAAAAGAGCTATTAGTGAGTGCATGGGAGACCATGACTCTTAAATATCTTATAGTTGTACCAGTCTTGTACCCACCCTGTATTTTTTTGCCATCGCTTTAAGACAAATGAGAAACTCAAGTGAAGGAAATCAACCTGGGGTGACATTCGTCACCCTATGAGTGGCCGCAACGTCGTTTGTCGGTTTGTCCTTTGGATTTTGAGAGAAAACATACGAACAGCGAAGCTCCACGGGAGCAAAGACGTTTGCCCGTTTTCACCGCTGCTTCTCTGTGCGCAGAGGTGCGCAGAGCGTGGAGGGCACCAAGAAGTGTGTGTTAAATTAGTGAATCCGTTGGGTTATAATTGTAATCTTTATTTTCATAACAGGACTAGCAACTTTTTTCTTTCAATTAAGGTAGGAAAAATATATAAATTAAAGTCCATAGAAGCCAGCAAGGAAATTTAATTTATGTTTAATATCTTTGTCCCCCATGGAAATGGCTTTATATTCTTATGTGTCAATATATTCTGCTTTATATTAAACTCAAGAGATGTAATATGAATTAGGGATAAAAGTATGAGTTTTACAGTCAAGCTAGCTTCACCACTTACTAACTGTGTGACCTGGGGCAACACATCTGACCTTTCTGAGACTCAATTTACTAATCTGTAAAATGGGAATAAGGTCGCCTGTCTCATAGATGTTGAGAGAACACATAAAGAATCTGAACATAGTGTCTGCATATACATACTAAACACTTAAATAGTGACAGTAGCTAACGATTTTTATTATCGTCAATATTAAATAGGTGGTCCCCTCTACTGGTTTATAAATTCATTAAAGACAGGTATAGTAAGTTCCTTATTTTTATATCTCAGTTCATAGGTCATTGCTCTGCATTCTACAGCTGCTGAACACATATTTATTTATAAAAGTGATTTTAATAATAGAGATAAACAGCATTGTATTATTTGCTATTTAACTAAAACTGATGGAAATATAATAACAGAATATTAAAAAGAGTTAATACTAGGATAAAATCAAAGACAAACATTCAGAAAGGAAAAACTCAGGGAGGCAAAATCATAAAGTACCTGTAAGTAGTACTTAGAAGCATAGACTATTAAAGCGGAGAGGGATCTTCAATACGGTGTAATATAGTCCCGTACTTCCACAGAAAGACTTGCCCAAACTCTCTTGCCCAAGGCTCCTCAGAGATCTGCTTTGTATTTTCCCACAGACAGCTAGCCAGCCTGGGCCATGAATTGGCACAAATGTGTTTCATATCACTCTGAGAGATGATGCATTCTGCTTCCAAAAGATGTAGTGAGAATGACAGGAGTATCGGGCCATAGTAATAAGCAAATTGGATTTGTAAGTTATGGTTTACTACCCTCTTTTGCAAACTCCTCATTTTGTTCTCACAACAGTCTCCAAGATGGCATCATCACAATTTTAAAGATGAGGAAGTTGAGATTCAGAGAAGTTATTTAACTTACCCAAAGTCATACCTCTGGTGAGTAGCAGGACCTGCACCTGATACCAGGTTTTATGACTCTACATGACTCACTTTTTCTGGTATGAGAGCTATATTTTGGGAGATATGGACTATCATGAGCTTTAAAAAACAAATAGACTTTTTTTCCTAAGAAAATAGCATACCTACCAACTTTTTTTCTTTTTCTTATGTCATGTCATACCCTGTTAAAGCATTAATGTAATATAAATGAAAACTCCTTGAACTACTTAGATCTAAGTTGTGTATTAAATTAATAACACCCTACCTAGAATCAGAAAAAATGAGCTTGAGGCTTAGCTCTTCGAAGTGACCTTGAAGACACTATTCTGCCTCTACTCCCTAGTCTGCATACTGGGGAATCTGTGAGGATGATGATATGAATGAAAAGTGGAAGAGGTAAATGGCCTCCCCCATGCAGGGGAATGGCACCTTCCGGCACAGTGTGAAAGAGGTGCACTTCTCCTTAGGGTCTCTGGAACAGAAATTAGTATCTAACACCTGCTGTGTTGATAAAGGGAAGGAGATTTTATTGGGGAGAGATCAACTTTTACTTTTACTTATGGCTGATTTAGATCCTTTACACCCTTTACATGGGTCCTGGCCCAGAAAATGCCCTTTTCTTGCTGGTCGCTCTCTGGAGGAAGGTTAATTCCCTCCTTAGCATCTCCTTTGGCTCTGAGAGCACGACTGCACTCCAGAGCTTGGCTCTGCACACACGTTCTCAACGTGCAGATGCTTAATCAGTATCCCGGAGTTGATGGCTTTCTCTTAACTCAGATCTGCTCCTTTGAGCAAGTGTTTGAAAGAGGCTGGCCTCTTTTTTTACCGTACAAATACTAAACAGAAAAAGAGGAAAGTATCTTTTAAAACAAGGTGATATGTGATAAACTATAAACAAGATGTGGGGTTCTCCTCATGGCTCTTCCTCTGGGTAACATGAGCTCCCGTGGCCTTTGTGTCTCTTGTCAGTGATTCTGTCAGCTTAGGTAGGAAGCACCAGCAGAAAATGAGACTTTTGGGTCAAGTCTTTTAGCATCAAAACATGATGGACAATCATTTAGCCTCGCTCTCTTCTGGTACCTTGTCCTTCAGTCTTGGGAAGGACCCGCAGACTGCCAGGCATTCCTGGCTGAAAGAATCCCAGTAGTTTGGGAGATTACTCAGCAGCTTCAACCATCCTCTGTGGTCAGTAAGGTCACCCAATGCTCGCCTGAGAGCAGAGGCCACGGGGTATGGAGAGGGAGGAAGCAAGCTGCATGTGAGGGGAAGCAGGCACCTCCACTGTGAATCCTCCACGTCACGCGGGAGCTTGTCAACATCATTAGTGGAGCCAGGCACACACTGCCAGAGAGATTCAAGTCGGGGCCTGGCTGACAGGCCCCCAGAACAGACACTGGCCAGCCTCTCTCCTGGAATATCAAGAGCTTATCAACAGTGTTATCTGTATTGTTGACACTAAGTCAAATAATTCCTTGGAAAACTTCAAAATTAGCATTTAAGAATGAAGAATCGTTACAATTACAGCAGAGGTAGCGCGGCCGCTGCTGTTTTCAGCTCCCTCCTCCATGCGTCATCTCGCTTGAGCGCAGTTAGATCCAGCGCCCTCGTCTCTTCAAGATTCCCGAACCTGAAATGTTTATTCTTTGGCCCTGAGGGAGGTGTATCAGGCCTGTCTTTATGTGGGCAAATGGAGCAGCTGCCTACATGGGGGGTCGTCTTTTACTCCTCTCCAATGGGCTGATTCCTCCTCCTATTTAGAAGGAAATCCTGCCCATTAGTATCATTTCTTTACCCTAGATGATGCTGATAATTGCCCAGAGAAGATCATTACTAAGATATACAGGTACCTGGGAGGATGTGGGTTAATGAGAGACCCACACTAAGGTGGGCGTTAGCCTGGATTGGGGTCATTAGAGCATTTGGAGCCCAGCCCTGTGGGGTGGCTTGGCCATTGCCATGCAGCTCAAGGGATGAACAGAGCAGTTCACAGCACTCCAAATTTACCGCGGCTACATGTGATATCAAATTGCTGATGGTAGACCCGAGCACGTTCTGAAATGCACATGGGTTCACGAAGCATTTTGAATCCACAAAGGAAAGGAAAAATTGGAAGAATTGAAAATTGAGATAAAATTTTCTCTACTGTTGTTTCTACTAAAGTATCTTTCTTTAAGGATGCATATCGCCTCCCACCTCCTCCTCCCCTTTTCCACACAGTTCCCTAGGACAAATAGCAAATAAGACTTGTGCACTCACAATCATAGGTTTTGATCACCTAAAGACCAAATTTAAAAAGCAGTGAGGAGAAGATATTTGCAAAACAGGTGTCTGATAAGGGGTTAATATTCAAAATATGTAAAGAACTCATACAACTCAATGTCAAAAAAACAAAAAATCTGATTGAAAAATGGGCAGAGGTCCTAAATAGACATTTTTCCAAAGAAGATATACAGATGGCCAACAGACACATGAAAAGATGCTCAACATCTCAATCATCAGAGAAATGCAAATCAAAGCCACAATGAGATATCACCTCACACCTGTTAGGATGGCTGTTATCAAAAAGACAAAAAATAACATACGTGTTGGCTAAGACGTGGAGAAAAGAGAACACTTGTGCACTGTTGGTGGGAATGTTAAATTGGTGCAGTCACTATGGAAAACAGTATAGTGGTTCCTCAAAAAAATAAAAATAGAACTACCATACAATCCAGCAATTCCATTTCTGGGTATTTATCTAGAGAAAATAAAATCACTAATGTGAAAAGATATACGCACCCCTATGTCATTGCAGCATTATTTACAACAGCCAAGTCTTGGAAGCAACCTAAGTGTCCATCAGTAGATGAGTGGATAAAGAAGATTATATATATATATATATATATATATATATATATATATATATATATATATATATATTCAATGGAATATTACTCAGCCATAAAAAAAGAATGAAATCTTGCCATTCTTGACAAATGGATGGACCTTGAGAGTATTATGCCAAGTGAAATAAGTCAGACAGAGAAAGACAAATACTGTGTGATCTCACATATATATAGAATCTAAAACAAGCAAACAAAACAATACCAAAAAAAAGACTCATAGATACAGAGAATAGACTGTCACCAGCGGGGAGGGAGTTTGGTGGGGTGGGCAGAATGGGTCAATGGGGTCAAGAGGTACAAACTTCCAGCTGTAAAATAAATAAGTCATGGGGATGCAATGTGCATCATAGGGAATATAGTCAATAATGTTGTATTAACTGTTTACGGTGACAGATGGTCACTAGACTTCTTGTGGTGATCATTTTGTAATGTATATATATGTTGAATCACTATTTGTACACCTGAAACTAATATACTATTTTATGTCAATTATCCTTTAATAAACAAAGCAATCAGGATATCTCTTTCAATAATACTCTCCTTCATAGTTTAAGCATGCACCCACCTTTTTAAATGACAGCTTTATTGAGGTATAGTTGACACACCATACAATTCACCCATTTAAAGTGTGCCCCTGAATGCTTTTTAGTATATTCAAACAATTTTAGAACGTTTTCATCACCCCCCAAAATTAACATCATATCTGGTAGCAGCCGCTCCTTATTTCCTCCTAACACTCCCTCCCAACACTAAGCAACCTCTAAACTATTTTCTGTCTCTATAGATTTGCCTAATATGGACATTTCATATAAATGAAGTCATACAATAGGTGATCTTTTGACACTGGCTTCTTTTACTTATCACGTTTTCACCGTCATCCATGTTAGAGCATGTATTAGTACTTCTTTTTTATTATTCAGCCATTCTTTTTTATGACTGAATAATATTACATTGTATTAGATTTAATGGACATTTGGGTTGTTTCTACTTTTTCTTTATGATGAATAATGCTACATTAATGTTCATGTACAGCTTTTTGTGGGGACAGATGTTGTCATTTCTCTTGGGTACATACCTACTAGAATTGCTGGGTCGTGTGGTAACTCATTGTTGAACCTTCTGAGGAATTGCCACACTGTTTTCCAAAGCAGCTGCCTCATTTTACATTCCCACCAGTGATGCATGAGGGTTCCAATTTCTCCACATCTTTGCCAACACTTGTTACTGATTTGTTTATTTAAATTGATGGCCACACTATTGGGTATGAAGTGATATCTCATTATGATTTTGATTTGCATTTCTCTAATGACTAATGATGTCTAGCTTCATTTCACATGCCTATTGGCTGTTAGTATATCTTCTCTGGAGAACTGTCTCTTTAGGTCATTTTTTAAATTGGGTTTGTCTATTTGTTGAGTTGTAAGACCTCTTTATGTATTCTAGAAACAAGTCACTTATCAGATATATGATTTGCAAATATTTTCTCATATTCTGTGGGTTTTCTTTTGACTTTCTTGATTGTGTTCTTTGAAGTACAAAAGATTTTAACTTTGATGTAGTCCTATTTATCTATCTTTTCTTTCTTTATGCTTTTGGTGTCATGTCTAAGAAACCATTGCCTAATCCAAGGTCACAAAATTTTACACATATGTTTTCTTCTAAGAGTTTTATAACCTTAATTCTTACATTTTGGTCTTTGATCCATTTTAAGTTAATTTTTGTATATGGTGTGAGTTAAAAGCCCAGCTTCATTCAGTTGCATGTGGCTGTCCAGTTGTTCCAGCATCATTTGTTGAAAAGACTATTCTTTCCTCATTCAGTTGTCTTGGCATTCTTGTCAAAAATGAATTGACTCTAAATGTGAGAGTTTGTTTCTGAATTCTCAGTTCTATTCCATTGACCTATATATTTATCCTTATGCCAATACTACACTCTCTTGATTACCATAGCACGGTGGTAAGTTTTGTTTTTTTTTGTGTGACCAAGATCAGCCCTGAGCTAACATCCATGCTAATCCTCCTCTTTGTGCTGAGGAAGACCTGCTCTGAGCTAACATCTATTGCCAATCCTCCTTCTTTTTTTTCCCCCAAAGCCCCAGTAGATAGTTGTATGTCATAGTTGCACATCCTTCTAGTTGCTGTATGTGGGATGCGGCCTCAGCATTGCCAGAGAAGCGGTGCGTCAGTGCGCGCCCGGGATCCGAACCCGGGCCGCCAGTAGTGGAGCGCGCGCACTTAACCGCTAAGCCACGGGGCCTGCCTGGTGGTAAGTTTTGAAATTCGGAAGTGTGAGTCCTCCAACATTTTTCTCCTTTTTTCAAGATTGTTTGGCTATTTTGGGTCCCTTGCATTTCTGTATGAATTTCAGGATTTGCTTTTCAATTTCTGCAAAGAAGCCAGCTGGAATTTTGATAGGAATGTAATTGAATTTGTAGCTCAATTTGGGGAATATTACCATCTTAACAATATTAAACTTCCCAATCCATGAATATTGGATACTTTTCTGTTTATTTAGGTATTCTTTAATTTCTTTTAACAACATTTTAGTTTTTAAAGGGTAAGTTTTACACTTCTTTTGTTAAATTTAGTTTAAAATATTTTGTTCTTTTGGGTGCTATTATAAATAGAATTATTTTCTTAATTTCATTTTCAGATTTTTTTATTGCTAGTGTGTAGAAATGCAATTGCTTTTTCTATATTCATCTTATATTCTGAAATCTGGCTGAATTTTATTGATTCTAGTAGTTTTTTAGTGCAATCCTTAGAATTGTCTTTATGCAATATTACATCATCTGTAGAGAGATAGTTCTAATTCTTCTTCTCCAATCTGGATGCCTTTTATATCACTTTCTTGTATAACTGTCCTGGCTACCACCTTCAATGCAATGTTGAATAAAAGTGTTCAAGTATTTCTTTTATCTGAAATGTACTTAACTACAGAACTAGACATTGTATTGGGGGGTGGGGAGTGCAATTAGAAGTATACATTGTGTGTGTGTTTATGTACCTCCAAGGTCTTTATAAATTCTCAGGGTGAAATCTTTCATATATGAAGCTAAGTTTATGTTTTGGCTACATACAGTAGAGCTTTGGCATGAAGCACATGTACATGCTGTCATAATTTTAGGTATGGCAAAAATTAAACCATTAACTTTAACTTCTGGTTGCTTCCTAATGTGACTCACTTTTCAAGTCTGGCCTTTCTTCTCGAAGGGTGTTGTTTTTAACCACACATAGAAACTGACCTATGAAAAGTAGCTTATCTAAATATGCTAAGTGGAAAAGCTTAACCTAAAAATGACATACCTTCTAGTGAATAATATAATTTTCTTCATCTTTGTGAAACATTGCCATGGCGAAGAAGCACCGAATCTATTTGTGTTACAAGGGGAAGAGCTAGGACCACTGGGTGGGCGTTAGAGGCGGATTGCAACTCAGTGTAAGATGGGCTTTCAAAAACCTCAACTATTCCACGTTAGAATGAACTCCTTGGTTTACTAAACTATTTTTCATAAGCTTCCAGAATCATCTATATAAAGTGAAAAATTTTACTCAGAAGTATTATGATCTCAAGAATTTAATAAACTTTAATGAAAAAAGCAGCCATTATCACCCCTCAAAATTACTAAAAGTTGTCTTTGAAATTAATTTAATTTTATAAGATAAGGTACACTTCACCTTGAGTCTCTTGGAGTGTACACATGGATCTGGGGTGACATTTCCTTTTTGTCAAGAGATCAGCAACTCAAATCGACCAATTTTCCACTTAAAAAATACAAAACAAAATAAATCTGATTGTTTGCTGGGGCTATCCCCCTGCCAAAACAGTTCAGCCTTGAACGATGATGCCAGGTTTCCTCCCAGGCCATCTGTTGGGCCTGGCTTACCTGCCTGCAAATTCAAACGCTTCCTGTTTCAGAAGCTTTTGAATTTCCACTCCCTAGATGGTCCTTCCACCCACAGCAAAATTACAGCCCTCTCTAGCTATCTCTGCGTCTGCTCTCCCTCTTTGCTCTGACACTAAGGTTTCTCTTTTGGATTTACAACAATAAAACTTCTTCAGAGGTGAACTCGATGCCTCGAGGAGAATGTAATGTACTTTGCCTTTGTTTTTAATTAGATTCCTTCAAGGGAAAACCTCCTGGCCTGGTCTGTTATCTAGCTTTGTCAGAGCTTGTCTGCTTTATCTGAACACTTTGAAGAAGTCTCTTCACCCATATACCACCTGTATGCTCACAATATAGATTTTCATAATTCTGGTCAATTGGAAGAGGGTAGAAAGTGGGCAGCACAGATGAAAGAATGCCTTAGGGTTAATTGCTGATGGTTGAGAGAGGGGGAGAGAGAGAGAGAGAGAGGGAGGGAGAGAGAGGGAGAGGAAGGGAGGGAGGCTGTGGGAGGGAGGGAAGGAGGAAGGTACGAAAAAAGGAAGGAAGGAAGAAAGGAAGGAAGGAAGGGAGGAAGGGAGGGAGGGAGGGAAGGATAGGGTGAAGCTTTACGGAATTGCAGAGGCCACTACCCTTTGGTCTCATGCTGTCCAGTTACTATTCAGTTTTTGGCCCCGATTCTGCTTCCGGGAAAATTTAAGATTGCTATTTTGACAAGTCATCACAAGGTGAGAAAATATCAGTGGAAAATTCTCCCTGTAGAGTTCTAAGTGGTTAGTGACAAGTGTTCCTTCCTGTCTGAACCATAGTTCTCAATATCCAATGGCCACAGCAGAATGAAGTTTTCCCCTGATCCTCTAAGGACCCCCCCTTTTAAAACAGGGCTCCTCTTATTTTCCATAGTCTCCATTGGAGCATGAATGGAGCTAATAATCCTGGATATAGTTAATTAGCTAAATATTGTCTCTTATTCATCAGGGGTGTCTAGGACTCTTGCTCAGGTTCTTGATTCTTGCTGCTAACAAAGTACTTTTGTTTGTTTTCTTCCCTGGGATTTGAGAATAGTTATATAGACATTTTTAAATGTTTGATGTCCCACCCACCCCCATTTATCTTTGGTCTATTTCTCCCTATATGCTCCACTATTTCATCATCATCTATGTCATCATCATCATCATCATCATCATCCATTCCCATGTTTTGTTTTGTTTTGTTTTGTTTTGTTTTGTTCATGATCCTCAGTTTTGAGTCTTGTCCACATTTTCTAAGGGCAAGCCAAGGGGGTGAGTAGACAACCATCCCCAGTGTGAGGAAGGATGGCAGCTTTCAGCAGGGAATAGGGTCAAGTGTCTTGTGCAAAACGTAACACCTAAGATTAATAATATTAATCTTTTTGTTAATAAGTATGAATGATTAGAAGTATCAACAGGACAAATGACAATTAAGACTTTATTTTCTAAAATTTGACAAGTGAAGGCCTAGCAAGAGCAAAATCTCGTGTTTCTTGAAAGAGTGAAAGCTAAGGCTCCAGACTCTCTCATTCCCCATGTTCATTTCCCCCAGCATGATGGTAAACTCTTGGTGAGGGTTTTCAAAGCATCTCAGTATGTTTCATCCTAAGCGTGAAAAAATAACAGTGACAGTGAAACCTAGTAGGGAGCAGTGAAGAACAGGCTAAGAATGTTGTCTCCTTCAGAACAGTTGAGTCTCCTGTTACAGAGGGATCAGGGTTATGGTGAAGGTGATGGGTGGCAGATCCTAGAGGGGCGTTATTGGTTTGAAAACAATTCTCATTGTCCTAATTACCTCCCGAGGATGGCTGCAGAAAGCAAAGTGGAGGTCCTGCTGAGCTCCTCAGGTTGCTTCAAGTGACTTCGGAGCCGCAGTATAATGGCAGATATGTTATAAACATCCTCAGCTTTACGGGAAGCTGCACACACAGAGCAAAGAGGGACGTGGAAGTGTCTGGTTTAAGCCTCTTCTTTCCAAGATCCCCAACTACTTCAGTCCTTAATGAGAGGAGGAGATGGGTCTTTGGAAGTGCTTTACATTGAGTACTTATAGGAACCCAGATGCACCAGTTGTCTCCTTTAGGTATTACTGCCCTGATTCTTCAGTGTACAAGATGAATAATTTACCAAAAAGCGATGTAAGTATCTCTTTATTATTCATTATAATGAACTCAGATGGGAGTAATTCTCCTCTCTGCTGGAATCCCCTAAGGCTTAGCGTAACCAGACTCTGCTTGCTTTCCCACAGTTAATTTGAGGGGAAGAAGACTCTTCTCTCCAGACTTGTGGCCTAACTAGGACTTAAGCTAGTTGAGGTGCGTGTGGGAAAAGGAAAGTGGGAGGCCTAGGACCGGCTGATAGCAAGGACAGTGTGAGGTCAAGTGTTAAGAGCACCAACAGAAGATCTGTTGGGTGCCAGGTAATGAGTGTTACAAAGGAATGTCAAAGAATAACAGAAATCAGTAGTCAAGGTGTACTCAGGAAGTGCATAATTATTTTCAGTATTCACCTGAGTAGAACACAATTAAGAAGGTGCATCCACTGGCTGAAAAGTATGAAGTAGATTATACATTTTTCAACCAATCTAAAGATTTATTCTTTCTTTCTCTCTTTCTCTTTTTCTTTTTTTTAATCTTTTCATTTCTTCCCTCTCTCCCCTCTTCTTGCTTTCTCTATCCATTTATTTATTTAAAATCCATTATAAGGAAACTCAGCTTTCCCATATTATGATGAATAGTTGGGTTTTCACAGCATACCTTCTCAAACCCTCTCAGTAATAAGCTTCTGTGAAAAGATCCTCCTCCATGGAGAGCTCCCGCAGCTCAGCCAGTCTGAAAGTTTTGCACAGATGTTGGAATACTATCGCATACGTGTTTCTGCCCTTCACTCAACGCATGAGTGAAATGGAGAAGGCTGGACAAATTCAGGCTGCCTTCAGGTCAGACTTCCTGTTCTTTGTGTTTCCTCTGAGCAATCCAGTGAGTCCAGGGAGCAAAGAATACCTTCCTCCTCTCAGACTGGCACCCTGCAGCCCAGAACTCTAGGTGATACAAATTAAAAGTA
Source organism: Ceratotherium simum simum (assembly GCF_057802395.1). Taxonomy (NCBI): domain Eukaryota; kingdom Metazoa; phylum Chordata; class Mammalia; order Perissodactyla; family Rhinocerotidae; genus Ceratotherium; species Ceratotherium simum. The sequence goes on along the minus strand of NC_141906.1, from coordinate 83,638,745 downwards.
GCAACTCTCTGGGCCTGAACTGGAAACATTTGCAAAAGTTAACCCTGTGACTTGATTGCCCCCAGGGAACATCTCTTTCTGGGCCTCTCATGGCCCAAGGAAAAAGTTTGCCTGCCTTCTATTTTATTTTTTTAAGGGAAGATAGTTCGCATAATCTGTATATAATAAGCCACTATTCTGGAAAAGATGATTGGTTTATTAAAAATATATAACGTATATTTTTAAACGGGCTGAATTGACATTCTACAGGAGAAGTGCTTGTGAGAACGGAGAAGCACTGGTGAAAGCATCACTTCCCATCCCTCCTCCTCCATCTGGCCCTGCCCGTCTGTCTGTTTAACGAGGGTGTTATTTTTAAAAACTCAAATAAGGTTTTGTTCAGATGTTAGTCTGTTCAGGACAACACAAGATGAATCAAGCAAACTTATTGGCCTTTTAGTCGGCCACGAAGCCATGATCACTTGAACACACACAATCTCTGTTTCCTAATGTGACACAGCGTGGTCTGTGGGTTGGGATCAAAAGAGGTAGATTCCCTTCCTAATATTCCAAATTTTGTAACTGGTGTATGTGTACACTGGAAAATGGGCACTAAAGGAAGGTCAAAATTATTGTAATGTTTGGGGTATCATTAATCTTTAGTTTTGAGTAATTACAGAAATATAATAGCAAATACTTATTAACATTTACTATGCTCTCAGAACTGTGATAATAATGTTAACAGGATTATTTCTTTAATATTCATCACTATCTATGATTTTTTCAATATTATTTCCATTTTATTAATGAGAAAACTGATGCTCACAAAGGATCAGGAGTTTAGTAAATTACAGACCTGTGACAGGAACTCAGGCACCTCTTATTAAAATATTTATTCTCTTAACCAGTATATTACACAGAAATCCTGTAGATAGGATAAAAGCTAATCAATTTTTAGCATTTTTTTGGTTTCATAAATAAATCAGTCCTTTAGCAGTTTCTAATGTTTTGCTAGAACATGAAAGGGGAAGTGTTTGTTTATGCACAGTCCAGGAGAAAGAAGAATGATCTTTGAGGTTCTGCCTGTCTTTGGGATTCCATGATCCCTTACATTCTACGTGGGAAGGTATTTGCAGGGAAATCCGTGAGCTATAATTTCTGCGCTGCCAGAGTCTTTGCTCCCATGATACTCATGCTGGGAGCCTGTGGCTGACTTGCTCCATTCTTCAAAAAGATATCAAGCGCCCCAGACTCTCTACTTTTAATTTAAAATTTTAATTTATACTTTTCCATGGATGATACTGAGACAGACAAGGCAGTGAGTAAATATGTCAGGATAATCTATTGAATGGAATTAAAATGGTGTGTGCTTGGGAAACATTTTAATTTCATCTTGCTCACTTCTTTGCCAACTATAATGAACAAATTGGGAGGCTGAGTTTTAAAGCTGTTCAGGATGTGGAGGCAGGAACAGCAGAGTGGGAGCCAGGCGACAAATAAATCATGTGAATTGTTCTAGGTGACTTCTCAAGGCATCCCCGGCTAGCCACAGGGCCGCTTCTGAAACAGCTGTCTGTGACAAGTAGGCAGGTGTGAGGGCAAATGCCCTCATTGCCTTTTACAACTCCACACGGAATTCCACACCATTGGCAAGGACCAGAGGGGCAAGGAATACGGGGCTGGATAATGGGAAAGGAGAGACATTTATCATTCTTATCCTAATAGACACTTTTCTTCTTTACCAAAGGGCTCATTGCTTCTTAAATGTCTTTGCCTTATGCTGTACCACTACCTTTCAAGACAAAGTTGCAAAGGAAGAAAGTGGAAAAAAGGAAGCATTCCAAAGCCACATGGTGATTCCAAGTATGAGATGACCATCCACCAATTGCTTACCCAGTGCATCTTCTTTGGAGAGAGTCTTTGCTAAAATCCATATTTGTCTCTAAGATGCACCCTTCCCACTGCCTCTGAAAAACTGTTTCACCGGCTAATCGTGTCTCCTTAGGTTGGGAGTGAGGCCCTTAGAATAATTTTTGCTTTTCCTTGGTGTGCTGCAGTATTTGTGTAGTAAATGTCTCTTAAAGGATTTGAATGTATCACTCTGAAGCTCCTGACCTGAAGTAATCCATTCAACTGTGATCCTATTCCCTTACCCCATTGCTTTTATACCCTTCAGCATTTACACAGTTTGCATTTGATTTCAGTAATCTCTCAATTTGCTTGAGAATGGAATGTTCTGGGTATCTGATTCTTCTAGACTGAGGATTGTCCTATTTATACAGTAAAGCTGCCCAAGACAAGGACACCACTGCATAAGCTATTGGAGCCTGTGGGCCAACTGAATTCTCTTTCAGGTGTGCACAATTGTGTTGATTGATCTCTCAATTATGTGTTTTTAGAAATACAGCGTTTTACCAACCAACGGTCATCAATCTAGAAACCAGCCCATCAACCACTGTGTCGACATACTGTGAAGGAGGCCTGATAAAAATACAAAGTTAAAGTTGTCTCAGTGGCTTTAGCTGAGAAAATAAACCTTAAGGGGAAATGAAATCCTACTGCAGAACTCTACGTAGGTCAAGTACAAAATGCTTCTGAAGAGTGAGAAATTTTCAGAAAAAAAAAGGAAATTTTAGGGCCGGCCCCGTGGCTTAGCGGTTAAGTGCGTGCGCTCTGCTGCTGGCGGCCGGGGTTCGGATCCCGGGCGCGCACCGACGCACCGCTTCTCCGGCCATGCTGGGGCCGCGTCCCACGTACAGCAACTAGAAGGATGTGCAGCTATGACATGCAACTATCTGCTGGGGCTTTGGGGGGAAAAAAATAAATAAATAAAATCTTAAAAAAAAAAAAAGGAAATTTTATTAGGAGTGAAAGAATCTATAGGTAGACTGGAAAAGCACCAGATCAACTTGCGAGGTAATGCTAAAAATGTAAATCTCATGTTATTTCTGATCTGTTAGCCAGCAGAATAATCTGTCTTGAAACTGCGCTCAGACGACCCTAAATCAAATTCTATTCTTTATAGAGTTGAAAATACAGAAAGAGAAATCTTCAGAACTCCTTGGAAAATGATAAGCAAATGGATTCAGTATTACTTGGTTAAACTAACAAACACTCTCTGATAACAGAGATTGAATTATATTTTTCCAAATGAAGCAACAGAGCCCTCTGACAATAGTAATACGGCAGGCTCTGTTTAAAGAATGTTTGCTATTTGCCAGGTGCAATTCTGACTCTTGTACATGCATTACTTCATTCCACCTTATAATAACATTGAATAAGGCTGTGAGATAAATATGTTCATCCTACTTCGCACTTGGAGAAATGGAGGTTCTGAGAGGTTAAACAAAATGCTTGTCCTAGGGCATCTGTTACTAAGTAGCGGAGCCCTTGTCTGTCTGATGCGGAGGTCCTCTCTGTAGAACCACAATATGCTATCTGCATAACGCTCAATTTACATAAGTCAGCAAAGCTCATAAAGAACTCTTGACTCCCACCATCATTCTCAATATTGTCAAGATCTACCTAGGTGATCCGTCTGGCCTGGAAGTTGGGTTAATCCCTCTTTGACAAGGGCCACCATTGCACAGTCACCACATATTCCTACTTTCTGTCATGTGCAGTCTCTTTCCTTCCAGCTCATTTGCTCAGGGACCTCATTAAGCCTTCCAGTGCATCAAACCCACTAGGTTCTCTCCATCCATCAACCCCTCCTATCTTCACTTCTCCTTTTACTCAATTATTTTTCAATTCTTTTAATCCTTGACTTCTTCTTCTCTCTTGCTCATCAGCATACCCTAACACTGGATGAGCCCAACCAAACACGTTCTCTCTGCCTGCAGCTGAGCAGCTGAGCAGTGCTGGAGGATATCCTCAAAGCTGGCAGAGTACTGTCACTATAAATCCTTGGCCCAAATGGGACCTCAGCACTGCCTGTGAATCCTAGGATAGCTCCCCAGTAATTTCACTCTCATTTTCTGCAACAGCTATTTCACTTTCTCTTGCATCCACCTTCTCCTCTCTCCTACTCTCCCATTTACCTTCAACTGATAACTTTGCCCTCTACTTTGGAGAAAATAGAAACTATCACTCAATGGCCTCCTTGCTTTCCCTTAGCCAGATTCACAAACCTATCTGTGTTTCTATTATTTTTTTCTTCTCCTGTGATACAGCAGATGAAACACTCTCCATCATGTGCTTTAGAACCATTACTTTTTCACCCTCACCGTAATTTTTCTCTGCGAGTTATCCCCTTTCTCCTGCATCATCAGTTGCTCCCACTCAATAAGACCAGTATCATTAGTCTATACTTACATACTGGAATGTAAGAAAGCTGGTCGTTGTCTTATTCACAGTTGCATCTATAGTGTTTAAAATTGGGTTACTCAAAGAGGGGTCCCCAGCACGTCAACATAATTACAGAGCTCATTAGAAATGCAGAACTTTGGTTCCCACCCAGACCTAGTTAATTAACAAGATGCACAGGTAATTTGTGGGCGTATAAAAGTTTGGAAAGTCTGAGCACCCAGTAGGTATTCAGTAAATAATTTTAAAATGAATAAATGAATTCCTAAGTGTTTCCGATCTTAAAACAAGCAAACAAAAACCCTCTGGAGAGCCCAATGCCCTTTCTGGCTCCATTTCTCTTCCCACCTTTGCTGCCAACATTCTTGAAAGTGTTGACTACAAATATTGTCGTCAACACTTCACTCCGCATTCACTCCTTACCCCCTTCCTTCACTCTGGCCCCCCACTCCTTTCGTAAACTGCAGACCCTCTCGTTACAGGACGGTTTTCTTATGTCTGCATGGATGTCATCATCTCTTCACTAGTCCTTCTGCCTCTTGTCCTGCTATAGTTCATTCTCCAAAGGAAGCCCAGCATATTCTACTAAAAAGCACAATTTAGATCATGGCAATGCCTCACTTTAAACCTATCCGGGGATTCCCCGTTACACCTAGAAGAAAATGCAGACTTTTCATTGTAGAGATATGCACCTCCCCAGCCTTGAATCTACCCATTTCCCCATCTGCCATGCTTGGACCACTTTGCCTTCCATTCTGTTCCTTACCTGAGTCAACCTTTGTCCCAGGGCCTGCACATCTGCCCTGTCCTCTATCTAAAATGCTCTCTGTAACCAACATATGTGCCGGGTGTTCTGTCTCAGTTTTCAACCTTAGATTAATTGTCACTTCTTCAGAAAGCCCTGTCTCTAGACTATGTATCTGATAGGGCTTCCCACGCCATCTCCCATACATGACTGTCCTAATGGTCACCTCAGTCCAGTTTGTAGCAGTATACAGGTATTCCAGTGGTTTGTTGATTGAATATTGCTCCCATAAATCTGACAGTACCGTGAGGGTAGAGACAGTGATTTTCTGCTCAACATCTTATCACTAGGAGCCAGGAGAGTGTCTGGCACTTATAGGTGCTTAATAAATATTTGTTAAATGAATGGGTGAATTTACACTTTTTATTAAGTCCATGAAAGTGATAGGGTATCTTTTATCTCTTGTATTCTATCATTCGCCTAAGACCATAAGAATCTTGAAGGCAGGCACTATCTCTTATGATGGTTTGGGTTGCTATTTTTATTTTGGCCTTGCCTCTGTCTCCTTGGGAAACTAATAAAGCTGTCTTCCCAACATGCCCTGTGAATTTACAATGACTTGAAGTCTGGAAAAAGCAGCTCAATCGTTCATTCTTTTGTTCAGAGAGCTTTTTCTTGCCTTTTTGCCTACCCTTTCTTTTCATAATTATGTTTAGCCACCATGTGCTTTGCCTTCTGTTAACACAAGAGGAGTTCCCCCCTCCTCCCACAGCCACATGGGTTAACTCCTCTTTCATGGTTGTGAGCAATATCCTCCTCTTTGCAGAGCCACCTTTCCACGTGAATTGCTCCCTTCATTTTCCTTCATCCTATCAGGTGCTCTGTCCTGAACTGCCTTCCGCCTGGCTACCTCACATGGGTGGCAAGGTGTATGAAGTTGCTCTCTGTATCCAGGCAGAGGCCTCACTGCGCTTTGGGGATGGGAAGTTCTCCTTGCCTGCTTCGGGACACACTGAACACTGTTCTGATGGACTCATATATCATCGGTCATGGCTGAAACCACAGCACCTCATCATCCTGCACCTGATTTTCTGCTTCAAGTGACACCATTATCATGATACTCTACACTTTCCTTGGTTTTGTCTCAAATACTCTGTTTCCTCTGGGGCCCTCATCCTGCGTGCATTTGTATAGGTTTTCTCATTTTATCTGGATAGCACCCCTCTCCCATCTACACACACACACACACACACACACACACACATGCTCTCTTACTATGTATTAATGTAGGTCTGCACTCCAGCTGCTGTTCGTGTGGCTCCACCTTCCAATTAGGAACAATCTGCAGATGTCATGTATCTGGCAGCCTCTTGCACTATGGAAGTATTTTCATACCGGACCCTCTCTAAGCAGCTCGAATCCCTCCTCCTCTTCTGCTGAGGCACTCATGTATATTCTCCACTAACACCTTATCGGCAACTATTAGCTCTAGCAGAGTTATTACTCTTGCTGAATTTCGACTATCTGAATCATAAGATTTTCCCTGACATAACGTAGGGTCCTTGTTGGTGCTCTAGGGTTGGCTGTATTTGTAACTCAGGAAATAACTGAGTAGTTAAAGCTTCCCAGGAGAACAGCTTTGTGCAATTTAGAATACCTTGAGTAATGATCTAAAAATATTTCATTTTGGCTTGCCTCCTCTCTTTTCTTGTAAAAATTCATTTATTTTTGGTCTTTGAATTCTCTAATGCAAGATCTTCTCCCTCTCTTTTTTCAAACTGGCATTATTAATATAGTTTAATACGTGTGAAGTTCTTAACTGAAATTCAATTAACTCTCAATTCATGAAAATAGGCAAAAGACAAAACAAAATCAAAAAACAAACTAATATTGTGGGTAAATTTAAAAAGGAAATTCAGAGAAATGCATTTTGAGCTTTAACATTCAACCCCATCACCTTTATCAGCATTTCTTAGATTGAGGACTCTCTAGAAGGCCATTTTAAAGGCATGGGGCTGGGGTGGGCAGAGACAGGTTCTCAGGGATTCCTGGTGTAACATTATTTTTAAAATTTTATATACATAAAATTATAAAAATAGTTGTAAATGCCTTAACCTTATACCCTTATATGACTCCAAAACTAAAATTATAAATCACACACATATATGTCCACTAAAATTAAAATCCACAACATTAATTTAATGGAACAGATGATGTTTTATTAAAATTAATTTCCAAGTTGCAATGTGAATATGGTACTGACCGCCGTGAGAACATCACTTTTGACTTTAGTATGTGCCGCATGATGACCAAGTTCTCCTCCACGTTGGTTCATTCCAACTTTTGGGAACCTTCACTGTCATAGTGGACCCTGGCATCATTCAGCTCTCCTTGTCACGAATGCATTGACACAGTAAGTCCACTTCTGTATTTTTCTCATTAGCCTGAAACAATGAAAGAAGTACTCTTCGATATCATTGTAATAATAGACACAAATCTGAACATTTAAATCTAATTGTGTGGAAAACAGTGTGGAGATTCCTCAAAAAATTAAGAATAGAAGTACCATATGATCCAGCTATTCCACTGCTGGCTATTTATCCAAAGACCATGAAAATATGAAAGTGTAAAGATACATGCACCCCTGTGTTCATTGCAGCATTATTCACAATAGCCAAGAGTTGGAAACAACCTAAGTGCCCATCAAGGGACGAATGGATGAAGAAGATGTGGTATATATACACAATGGAATACTACTCAGCCATAAAAATAGATGAAATCTTGCCATTTGCAACAACATGGATGGAACTTGAGGATTTTATGCTAAGCGAAATAAGTTGGAGGGAGAAAGTCAAATGCCATATGATCTCACTCATAAATAGAAGATAAAAACAACAACAAACAAACACATACAGAGATTGGATTTGTGGTTACCACAGGGGAAGAGGGAGAGAGGAGGGCAAAAGGGGTGATGCGCACATGTGTGTGGTGATGGATTTTAATTAGTATTTGGGTGGTGAACATGATGTAATCTACGCAGAAATAAAAATAAAATGATGTACACTTGAAATTAATATAATGTTATAACCAATGTACCTCAATAAAAAAGAAAATAAATAAATAAATCTAATTGTGGTCATACCACATCCAGCATATGTATACATTATATTTTCCCAGAGTATTATGAAAATGAAAACACTAAATTAAAAAATACAAGTAGAGAACCCATGGACCCTGTGTGTGTGTGTGTGTGTGTGTGTGTGTGTGTGTGTATAACTCATAGAGAGACGTACACATACATATATCTCCAAGGACATCTATTTCACCTTATGTAGGTTCTCTTTTTTCCAGCTTTATTGAGATGCCATTGACATATAACATTGTGTAAATTTAAGAAGTCCAACATGTTGATTTGATGCATTCATTTATGGCAAAATAATTACCACTATAGCATAAGCTAACACTTCCATCCCATTCCATAATTAGCATTTCTTTTTTTTTTTTAAACTATTATTTATTTATTTATTTTTTCCCCCAAAGCCCCAGTACATAGTTGTATGTCATAGCTGCACATCCTTCTAGTTGCTGTATGTGGGACGCGGCCTCAGCATGGCCGGAGAAGCGGTGCGTTGGTGCGCGCCCAGGATCCGAACCCGGGCTGCCAGCAGTGGAGTGCGCACAATTAACCGCTAAGCCACGGGGCCGGCCCTAGCATTTCTTTTTTCTGGTGAAAACATTTAAGATCTACTCTCTTAGCAACTTTCAAGTATATAATAGAGTATCATTAGCTATACTCTTATGTGGGTTCTTTTGATGCCAGTTTGAAAAACGTTGACTTACATCTTTTAGTCGTTATAAATATGTATTGATCTCCTTCCTACTAGATGCCTGGTGGGCTGCGGGAGGTGCTGGTGACACAAAATGAAGACTGACTTGGTTATTATCCATGTGGTATATATGCTCTACTACATAAGTGCATGAATAATTAAATCCAGTGTTGTCGTTTCTGTGAGGAAGTCCAGGATCTTCATGGTAACATTGCATTACAGAGAAAGTGGGAGTTTGGAAGGATGAGCTTGTATTAGAGATTAAACTCTGTTTGCCATTGTCTACTCAGTAAGGCAGAGAGGCATGCAACATATTTTATATGGTAGATATGTTATATCCCAATAACAAAGGTGGAAATATAAAGGCATTTTCTAGTTAACTTCAGTGTCTCAAAATGCCAATTGTCAATTCTTTGAACACCAGCATCTACAATATCATCCATATGGAGAGACACCATTTGTTAGGCTGGTTTAAAAGACTTGTTCTCCAGCTACCAGATTATCTAAATGTTCCTGCAGCTATCTATGCATGTAAGGGAGGTGTGACATTTACTTTAGTTAGACTTGATTTTTAGACATATATCGTATTGCGTTCAGAGTTAAGATTGTAAAAACTTCAACATCTAGCATACAGGCCACAAGGGGTCATTCCTAACCACTCTGTCTCAAACATGTCCCCAGGCCCCATGGCACTCTCCATTCCTCACCCTGCTTTATTTATCACCACTCATAATTTCCTAAAACTGGTATATTTATCTACGTACATGCTTTCTTTGTCTCACTGGACATCACTTTAAGGGACATGACCTTTGTCTGCGTATTTCCCAGATTCTCGGCTCCTGGACCATTCTCTGGTATACATTAGACCCTCATGAAGTATCTGTTGTGTGAAGCATGGCACTTTTTAATTTTGAATTTTCAGAAGCAAAATACAGAAATAAAAACAAATGTAATGAGCACAAACAAAAAAAAAATTAGAGCTGGCCAATTTCACTTTTTAGGAAGATTTTATCATTTTGATTAAATTCCAATCTGTCTCTTGTCTGGTTTCTTTAAGGCAGTGGTTCTCAAAAAGGAGTCCCCAGACCAGCAGCACTGGGGCCCAGCAGCTCTGACCTCACCTAGGAATGCGTTAGAAATGCAATTCTTAGCCTATCTGAACCAGAAGCTCTTAGAAGTGGGGCTCAGCCACCTGTTTTAAAAAGATCTCTAAGTGATTCTGATGCACACTAAAGTTTGAAAACCATTGCTTTAAGTCATGGGTTTCCCCTAACTGCACCTCCTCCTCTGAAAAAAAAAAAAAAAAAAATGAAAACAAATAAACAAGATGACCCTGCATCTTAATCACACGTTCCACGTTCAGTGGAGGTGGAAACGATAACTTCGCCTGCAAAATCTCTTCGCTCTTCCTGATTCTTATTTCTACCTCCTTTGTTCCCACGTACCTAGAGGCGGCTTAAGGATGTGCAACAAGTCACTTCCAAATATCCTTCCTGGTCTCCTAAGCTATTTGATCTCTGACGAGAAAATTAAATAAGAACCATAAATTTGAGGGAAGCTGATTGAATAGTTCCAGCCAACGCTTACTGGCCTTATTACTTGAATTCTCGAGCCACAGGCACTTTCTTTTTGAGGAGAACACCACAGCCCTTAAGTCCAGGGCCTCTGGCACCAGGCTGCCTAAGTGTAGATTCCCTTCTCTGATGATACCAGCTCTGGATTTCAGGGTCCTAAACCCCTCTTCCTGTTTCCTTATCTGTGAAATGTGGATCACAGTACAGCATACCTCAAAGGGTAGTTGTGAGGATAGAGTGACCTGATATATGGAAAGTTCTTAAACTGTGTAGTCACAGAATAAGCACTATATAATTGTAGACATTATTTGTGATAGAGTTGTGTGGGAGATCAAGATTTGGCCACCCTGAAATCTATCTCTTTACCTTGGTTGTTTTCTCTGAGGACATTTGACCTCCCCCACTAACTGCCTAAAGAATTTGACATGGTAGCTCCTTCCTGGAATAGATCTATCATGATGGCTGTAAAGATAACGTAGGGTAAATGTTACAATAGGAAAGGCACCAACAAGCCCCTCTTATCAGAAGTTCTGTCTCTCTGGCCACATTCTCTGGATGACCCTGCGAAGAGTTGCCAGACAATCATTTACATTTATAAGGGAAATCTCCATTTGTAAAGGTATCTTCCTCTCTGTTTGAAGAAGAGAGGGGGATGAGCTCATTTCTAGTGACTTTTCAATGTGGAAGGTGAGCTACATAATAAACCTTACTCTTGTTTACTGTGCTTTAGTGGTAATCTCCTGTAACTGACTCCCCCCACCCCCAAAATCCTCCTTTGTCATTGGCTGAAAATGATATTTAAGACGAGAATTTCTGCTATTGTGTGGAGAAACGCAGTGTCCCTGCTTTCTCCCAGGTATACATGTTATTAAACTTGGTATTATTTTCTCCTGCTAACCTGTCTTGTTGATTATTTGGCCAGCCAGAAGAACCTTAAGGGAAAGGGCAGAGGGTGATTCTCCCTCTTCCCCCGACAGTTGTAATGAGTTCTGTGTTATCAAGGACCAGTAGGTAGGGTTAGCTTAGAATATAAGAATTTCAAACACCTGAAAGAGTTTTCAAGAAATCAGAAAATTGTCATTAATGTTTCTGGACTTTCTTCTTGGATCTCCCTTATTTGGCATCAAAAATTCTCCGCTATGTGCTTCTTGTTAATGAAAGTCCAGAACATAGCCATAAACAGCAGGGAAGGAGCCAGGTTTGGAAGAGCACTTAAGCATATGAAGTCCTTCCCTGAGCTCTTCTTCCTGCTGCTCAGAAGATGGTAAAAGAGTCCTATGGTAATGGAAGATAGCAAGAAACGTTGAAACTACACTTTCTTCTGAAGCACAGAAACATTATGAGGAATATAACTATCCTCAACCAATATCGTCATTCTATCATGTTTGTCATTCGTGATGTCCTAGGACTGCACAGACTCAGTGAACCAGTTCTGCCCCACTCGGAGAGATAGATTTACCCAGTTACTCCTGTATTTGCCCTCCATGCCCACTCATGAGGCCCAGGTTTGAGAGCAGGTAAATTGGGCCCTGTTCATCCGTCTGGGGTATATCTTCCTGAGGGGTACATGAGCCTGTCCGAAGGCTGTGTGGCAGGGCACTGAGAGAGTGCTCTGGCCCTGGAGGGTAGATTTGGATTGATGTGCTTCAAAGTCAGCTCCTACCAGACCCCACGGTAATCTGAACTGGTTGTATGTACCCTCAACCTGCAATTTGGGGTCTTATACAAGGGCAGTGATAGTTTTAACGTAATACTTTTCAAGATCTCAAATTTCCTAAAATCAATCTGCCTGAGAAAGTGCCTGAGATTGAATTGTAATTCTGGCTCTCCTTTCTGACTGCTCCCACTTTACTAATTGTCCAGGAGAGAATTTTCTGTCACTTTCTTTGTCACGTTCACCACCCAGCTATTATCAGAGGGTCGCTCTTGAAGGCGAGTCCCACCAAAGTAAAGCAGAGAAGTACTGAGGGTCACTGCACATTATTTCATCAGTAATAAATTCATGGCAAAGCTGGTGCCATCTCTATCTTGGAATTAGGATGCAGACATAAAAAGAGATGTTTTCTACACAGGACAGTGTGATTTGACATGTTAAAATAAACAATATTTCAATTTCCCCACCTATCTGAGTGTATTGGGTTAAACAAGATGTTTCTAAGTGAAAGAGTAACATATCTTGAATAGTCATTTGAAAAAGCCTGGTAAAATGTTAGCAATATACTGTCCAGATAGCGAGAGAGAGATTGAATGAATTTAATACTAGGTTACAAAGCCTTTTGCAAATCAGGTATTTTCCAATTCATTGCTTTAAAAGAAATTGAAGGAGGAACTAATTGAATTGTCAGCTGTGAGATCATTAAAATAATTTTTGAAGCTATATTATTATGTGATTTTTGGCATCTATCTTGGAAGGGGTTCAAAGAATTGAGTGACATTGCTATACAAGATTTACATTTCCATCTCTTTGCTTATGTGCATTAGGTTTCTCTCAAAGGAAAAATAGGAATAGAATTGATCCTGAGCTCTATTTCATTCAGGCAGTAATGATCTTTATTCACCGTATAATTTTAAAAAACCTCATCTATCTCATTAAGAGCTATATTTCCAGTAAAAGTTTACTTTTTATGTTTAATTATTACTTAACAACATGTACAGTATATTAGTATATTTATGTTGTTTTGTCAATATTATCCTAGTAATAACTCATTCTAAAAGAAAATATTATTACTCAGAGCTTTATGGTCACAGAACATAAAATAAATTTAAATTTAAATTTTCTCTCTCTATATAGTTGCAAATAAATATGACAGCTGATCAATAAAAGATTTTTAAGCATAAAATATTATATCAGGATAAAGTCTTGTAGAGGACATATAATGGAAACACAAGTTTAAGTTTAAAAAAGGAATGATGACATTTTATGAGTAAAAAAGAAAAGCTTGTTCATGAATTTTGGAAATAGAATATCATGAGTATCAAATCACTATGGTATTTAAATTCCATTGAAAAAATATATATCTGTGTGTGTATATATAGGTGTGTGTGTGTATATATATATATATGAATATTGCGACATTTTAATTTTAAAATGTGAATATTCTCCCCAGAATACAAATGCATCCTTTGCAACTATAACTTAAATTTTAGAAATTATAAAGCTCTTTTCTTGCCATACTTTGAAAGCACCTAATTATCACCCCACCCCTGCCTCATGGCCACACACACCTACTGAAGGACAGGTGGGCCTGTACATAAAAAGACCTCTGTGATTGAAAGCTAGTACTGTTTTTATTCCTCCTACAAAATGGAGAGAGTACCTTTGCAGACTGAAGGCTTTCCCCTTTCACAGAGCTGTCATTTTGGTGCTCCAGTGTCATTCTGTTCCCTTGACCACTCAGACTATGTCAGGCTGGTCACTTTGTTTCAAGAGAAAAGAGCATGTCCAAAATGTGCGCCCTCTCTCTTCCATCGCCAGTGTCTTTGGTGTTCCTCCTGGCTCCTGGGCCCTGTCAGAAGGATCTCTGCTGTCAGTCAAAATGCGATCAGATTTGGTGAGGTATGGCCGTGTTTTCCGCCTGTCTCCTCACCTGGAAGTGCTGGATTCACGTTCCTCCTCCCCAGGAGACGCGCCTCACCCTCTCTGCTTGGACATCCGGAGGCAGCATGGCTGTTAATCACACTTTCCCATTTGCCCGGATACTGCAACTCAGGTTCCGACTAGAACATTGAGTAGTGCGTGGGCACACCCAGGGCCCTTTACCATGGACTTCATTGCAAACCCACATTTATAAAGGATTCCATTCTCTCAATTTTCCATTGAAAGGTTCTAAGTTCCTGGGGCACATATGCAAATTTTCTTCCTGACCAGCACGTACAATTATTTCTTTATTAAATCTGATAGCCTGCAGGTCATATACAGCAAAACGCAAATTCCTTTTGCGTCAACAGCCTCCAGTTGTTGGGAAGAGTCGGTGAGACGTGGGAGAGGCAGAGGTATCATCTTTATCATCTTTACCTTGGTGATAACAGAGGTGACATCAGCCACATTGTTCTCTCTGGTTGGGGTGGGGGGGGGGCTAGGGAGAGGAGTGCAAGAGGGAGGAGGAACTCTGCCTGACCCCTGACCATTTTCTCCTTTCCTCCCCTGAAACCTCAAGAGGTAGCCACGACTTCCTCAAAAAGTGTTGGCTTTCTTTGCAGAAGCTTTTTAGTTTGATGTAGTCCCATTTGTTTATTTTTCCTTTTGTTTCCCATGCCTGAGGAGACATGGTATTCAAAAAGATAGTACTAAGACCGATGTCAAAGAGTGTACTGCCTATGTTTTCTTTTAACAATTTCATGATTTCAGGTTTTACATTCAAGTCTTTAATCTGTTTTGAGTTAATTTTTGTGTATGGTGTAAGATAAGGGTCTACTTTCATTCTTTTGCATATGGCTGTCCAGTTTTCCCAACACCAACAAAATGAAAAGACAACCTACTGATTGGGAGAAGATAATTGCAAATCATATATCTGATAAGGGGTTAATATCCAGAATATATAAAGAACTCATAGAACTCAACAACAACAACAACAAAAAGCCTGATTAAAAGAAGGACAGAGCATTTGAACAGACATTTTTCCAAAGAAGATATACAGATATACAGATGGCCAACCGGCATGTAAAAAGATATTCAACATCACTAATTATCAGGGAAATGCAAATCAAAACCACAATGAGGTATCACCTCATGCCTGTCAGAATGGCTATTATTAAAAAGACAGGAAATAATAAATGTTGGAGAAGATGAGGAACAAAGGGAACACTGGTACACTGTTGGTGGGAATGTAAATTGGTGTATCCACTATGGAAAATAGTATGGAGATTCCTCAAAAAATTAAAAATAGAGCCAGCCCTGATGGCCTAGCTGTTAGTTTGGCATGCTCAGCTCTCGCGACCTGGGTTCTGTTCCCAGGCGCGGAACCACACCACCTGTCTGTCAGTAGCCATCTATGGCAGCAGCTCACATAGAAGAACCAGAAGAATTTACAACTATACACAACTATGTACTGGGGCTTTGAGGGGGGGAAAAAGGAGGAAGATTGGCAACAGTTGTTAGCTTAGGGTCAATCTTTCCCTGCAAAAAAAATACTGCTACTAATAAAACTACCATATGATCCAGCTATTCCACTTCTGGGTATTTATCCAAAGAACACAAAAACACTAATTCAAGAAGATATATGCACTCCCACATTCATTGCAGCATTATTCACAATAGCCAAGTCTTGGAAGCAACCTAAGTGCTCATCAATGGATGAATGGATAAAGAAGATGTGAGGTGTGTATATATACATATTATATATATATATATTATATATATATATAGGAATACTAGTCAGCCATATAAAGGACAAAATCGTGTCATTTGCGACAACATGGACGGAACTTGAGCATATTGTGCTAAGCAAAATAAGTCAGAGAAAGACAAATACTGTATGATTTCACTCATATGTGGAAGATAAAACAACAACAAACAAACAAACACATAGATACAGAGAACAGATTGGTGGTTACCAGAGGGAAGGGGCATGGGGGGAGGCTGAAAAGGGTAAAGGGGCACATGTGTGTGGTAATGGATGGCAATCAGACTTTTGGTGGTGAACACAATGCAGTCTATACAGAAGCTGAAATACAATGATGCACAACTGAAATGTATATAATGTTATAAACCAATGCCACCCCAATAATAATAAAAGTTATTGACTTTCTAAGGTGAATTTTAGCAATCCATGTTATAAATTGTAGTTTACAGGCTTTAGGCAGTTTAGTGGTACAAGGAGATTATCAACACTAGGGAAGTCGGGAGGTAGATATGTTTAATTTTTACTAACAACAAGTTAAGTATTTGCTTTGTGGAGTATCTGTGACCTATTTGAAATACTGATCCACTTTCTCTTTCCTAGACCCCTGGGCCACTTCTCCCACAGGTAGTAAATGTGCTCAAGAAATGTAAATTAATTTTTATAAGCCTAGGGGAAAAAATAAGATGGAAAGCAAATATACAGCAAAGATATTCACATAATATGTTCCAAATCAAATGAAAATGATTTTGTATGATCGGTTCTTCAGGATGATTCAGACCACTGTTACCCTATATATAGGATGTTTCATCAGTAATTGATTGTCTCCTTTTAGCACTGGGTTATGTTGTTTCATTACTCCTTGAAATACAACAACCACGTTTATAATATAATGTCTCAATACTGTCTTTCTCCTTCCCTGCCCCCTTTCTTCTTCCCTCCTCCCTTCCTCAATGTTCCCCTCCTCCTTTCCTCTCCTCCCCTCCCTCCACTCCTTTCTTCCCTCCACTTCCTCCCTCCCCTCACCTCTCCCCTTCCCCTTACTCCCAGGTGTACCATAGATGACCGAGTCACCCGGGTGGCCTGGCTAAACCGCAGCACCATCCTCTATGCTGGGAATGACAAGTGGTCCATAGACCCTCGTGTGATCATCCTGGTCAACACACCAACCCAGTACAGCATCATGATCCAGAACGTGGATGTGTATGACGAGGGCCCATACACCTGCTCTGTGCAGACGGACAACCACCCTAAAACTTCCCGGGTTCATCTCATAGTGCAAGGTGAGTCACAGCTAAGATCAGGGTTGGTGTTCCTGTCAATGATGGAGGGGATGCATAATCTCAGTCTTTGCTTCTACTCATGTATGAAGACACAAAAAGCCATTTTTCTCTATAGAATCCAGAGACTGAGTGTATGTCCTGGATTCCTTCCCACCTGCTGGGTTTTTGATTAAATGCTCAATGCCTTCACAAAGTTTCTGAATTTTATCTCTGTTCCTTCTGTTCTTATTAATAAGTTGTTTAGCATGAGCGGGTTGAGCTATCTTAAGTTACTTAGCACTCTGGAGTTGGGGGAAGATATATTAAAAAATAGACACGGTACTACCCTCTGTGCCTTTTAATTCTCTTTCATAGGCTTATTTCATAATAAAAGGTCAATAATATTGATGTGAAATCATGTGACTGTGACTGTTTTTGGATAGTTGCTGGTTGTGCATGTTCCAGAAGGGGTTCTGAGTGCTCTTCAGTCAGGTCCTCTTTGGCACTGCTTCTGAGTCTCTGTGTTCTCTCTTAGCCCCACAATGGAGCTGAGATTAGGAAGAATACTAGTCAAAATGGTATCTCCAGGTCTATGTTGGAAATAAATCTATATAATTAAAAAAAGTTGGGGAGGAAATTCCTAACATCCTCTCCCATTCTCCCTTAAAAAATCTGAATCAGTATAACCCAGGCATAGTATTTAACAGTTTTTCATTTGAATTTCACTTTGTAGGGAAAAAACAGTGCTAAAGAAATGTTCAGAATCTCAGATATCAAATATTAAGAATTAACGACACATTCAGATAGCAGTTATGAGAATTTGAGAACCATTTTAAACAAGGCAAGAATACAAATGAACTTATTTTGAACTGCCCCCAGCTAACCCCCCACCCCCATCGCTATGTAAAGCAATTTCTGTCAGGTATTAACTCATGGTAGCAATGAAGTGCTAAGCAGACTAGTTCCCAACCCCCAATGACACATCCTTCCTCCACCAGATGAGAGATTTGGGTGGGCCTTTCGCAGAGTCTCCTACACTGACATCTTGGGGCCGTACACTGAGCTCTTGGAAAGAGTTCCTGTGTGGGATTAAGTCTTTAATAATTGCCTTTCATCAGATCCCATCTCCAGTAGATTCAATGGATCTTTTTCATTTTGTAAAATGTGTATGGCACCCTTGCATAGCTAATATGTATTCCCTCACTCCTGCCTTTCTAAAAAAATATAGTCCTGCGCATTTTAGTTGGTTTCATGGAGAGTTTGAGTAGGAGTTGGTGTCTCTTCATGCTTCAATCGCTTGTACAGTTCAGGATGGCCATTCTTTTCTTTTGGCTAGAGCAGCTCTTCGCTAGCACTGCATCCAGGTCTCCAGCTCTGTGGGCCATTTGTAACGGCAGGTGCTGGGCCAGAGATCTGTCTGCTGCAGCTTCTGTTCCCCAGCAGGCCCTGGTGCTGCCATATTGCTGAAAGCCTTGCCTCAGCTCAGCTTCTGAGCCCTTCTCCCACCCCCATGTGCTTTCAGACGCCCACATCAGCCTGTAATACAACAGATGTCTGTATACTCTGCTGGTTCCATCCTCCATACATGTCCCACCCAGGGGTATGGCTTGGTGATGATCACTGCTTTGGAGCTACAAGAGGGCCTGCCATCTGGAGATAAAGACAACTGTCATGTCTGATGCTTCTCCTCAGAGAATGGTGGAGGCATTAGGTGAGATCAGTCATCTGAGATGAGCTGGAATGGCTGCTGAAAGTTTCTAGGGGTGCAGAAGACAAGGGATTGTGACTTCTTGCTACCCAGCCTGCCACCTGGGCTTGGTTCTGGAGCAGCTGAAATTCTCTGCATTGGAAATGATGCCTCCATGGCACCTTTGTGGCCTTGACAGCAAAGTTATCTTCAAATTCAGGAAATGCGCCACTGAAATAAAAAAGAGCTGTCAGGGACTATAGAGAAACAAAATCAAACAGAACAAAGCTATCACTTTTCAGGAAATAAGACAGATTGTGTAAGCACATCAGTCAATTCAGGCCATAAATGGATAGTGATGCTGAGCTTCAGGGATAATGTTCTTCATAAGGCACTTGGAACAATTCCTTGGGCTGGATATGGAAGCCGACGGTGTCTCCCTGTGGGCCTCACCACTTTGGGTCAGAAAGAGTCTGAGGACCAACAAGATGCAGAGCAGTGGAGTCTTCAATTCCAGAGGTCAGTTCCTCATAGTTTCCACATTTCAGGCCAAGCCATTCTTGTAGCTCTGGGCATCTGAGGTGGCCTGGGAAATCCGATGCAAAAGATCAGCGAGGGTGGAGGTGGAAGGGGAGAACCGTCTCTTGGAGCACTTAGCAGGTTGGTCTTGACATTTACTAAGAGGTTGAAAGAAGGAGCTCAGGGAGCTGTGTTCCCTTCTATCTTGGTTAGCAGTGGGGTGACTTGTTCTTCCTTTGGAGACCAGTTGAATTTCCAGTGGGTGGAAGCAGAGACCTCACCTCTCAATTAGAAAGAAGCTCAAGAGTCCTCCTTCTTCCCAGCAGCTATCGGCTTTTGTCCAGGCTATGGATTAATTTTTCAGACTTAGTGTTAGCTCAGGTTAGATAAAGATAATGAAAGTTTCCTAATCCTCTTAAAGAAGATTTATCTGACTGAGTAGAAGGCTTTTGGAATACAATAAGGCATGTATAAAACTGAGGCCTAATCTTGCCTTTAATTTCACACTGCTGATGGGTATTGATTTTGCAATGAGAAAAACTGAAAAATTTCCGAGCTACAACTTGTCTGTTAAAAAAAAGAAGATGTTTGTTTATCTTGTATCCATTTGAGAATGTTAGACTCTCCTCACCTCTGCCGACCAAGTGCTGTTAGCAGAAGGGAGAGCAGTCCCACGGGGTCCAGCTTTGTTGCTCCCTGCTCCTGCAGTGTGAGGGACTTAGAGACGCTCTGTCACTAACCTTGGGGCCTGTCCTGTACCGTTTTATAAGGTGGCCTTTGCCACATTTCTGGTGGAATTAATTTCCAAGTCCTTCTGTTTGAAAGAAGAAGGTGCATTCATTAAAACATTATTATGGATGCCCAAGGTACATCTTGGCCACTGAGGGAATAATTTCAAGGCACCACGTGAGTGCGTGTAATAGTGTGACCTAGACTGTATACCTAGGTGTTAAGGAAATCCAGAGCAAGGGAGAAGTGTCACTATGGAATCAGATTATCAGGTAGGTGGGAAAATCAGTCTGACAGCCCTGTATGAGTTGGGGTGTAGTGGAGAGAAGCTGGAGGCACAAGGATGGGCAATAAGTTACTTCCATCACTCAAAAGATGTGACCAGAGCAGGCTTTAGGTCTACTTGTAGAAATGGAGGAGATTCCTCCAAGAGATATTGTCTGAGGGAAATTGTGAAGATTAATCCTAATGCCTCAAAAGAGGAAGGATTAAAAGGATATCATCAACATTTTTGAGTTTGGGGAAATGTTGATGGCCTCACTAGTAATTGTGGAGTTAGGATTCTGTGCCACTAGGAAAGGAAAGTATTAGGCTTCCTAGGTTTAAGGGTAAAGGAAACACAAACATTACACAGATATTATAGAACTAAGGAACAGGTGTAACTCAAGACCAGAAGAAAGAGATTTGAGATTCATCATGAGTTTACTAGCATGAGAGTAGATAAGTTTTCTGAGATTAACTATTCCTGGAGAACAGCAGGAACGATGATTTATTTATTTCCACCCCCCGCACACAGCACACTGTCTGAGGCATACTAGGCATTCAGCAAATGTTTGTAAAATGAACAGAAGAGCAGACTGATACAGCAAATGAAATAACAGCATATGAAGGCAGTGATCATAAAGCCCCTTCAAGCAGATGGGGTGGGGAAAGAGTCAGACACTGTCGAGATGACTTGGAGTGGACAGTCACGGAGAGCACTTCCCTGGGGGGATGAGGGTCTTCAATGTGACAAGCTAATAGATATGTTATAACAGTGATAACATGAATTCCACGCATTTATTTAGTGCTTTATGGTGCTGGTCACAATCTTTGTCTCATTTGACCCTCACAACAAGCCCTGGGTGGCTGCAGTGTAGAGAATTATCTCTACTTTGCAAATTAGATAGCTGCAGCTCACGGAGGTTAAGAGACCACCAGGGTCCCCTGTGAGTGAGTAGCAGAGTGGGGTCTTGAACCATGGCCAAAGGACTCCAAGATCAGTGTCTTTCCAGCAAGCTCCACCACCTCCACTGACAACCATGTCTAGATTTATTTCTCTAGTCTAGATCCGTGGGCATTTTCCAGTTATCTTTTCTTTTTTCTCCACTTTTTCCTGCTACTGATGTTGCATCATACCAAAAGAAATTGAGGACAAAGCTCAAGAAAGAAAATTAGCAGTGGGAGTGGGATGCCAAAGCTACAATAGATGGTGTAGAGAGGCCGAGAGAGAGGCAGAGAAGATAAGTAATTTACTAAGAGCTCATTCCTCCAGGAATAGGCATTTTAAATGTTACCTCTTTATCCTATGTAGGTACTGAAAACTCTGGCCCCATTGAGAATCCGGGATCTAACTGTCATTCTAACTCGCATGAACTCTTCAGCATTCTGAAACTATATGGACATCCTCATGTCAAAGTAGTTATTGTCATTGTCAGGGATGGATAGGTGGGAAGATCTGGTGGATCTTTGCTCCTTGGATGTTGATATTCTCTATCTGCTCTCTTGTCTCTTGGCTAATTCAGAAATCTGTTTACTGCCAGATATTTCCTTTAATGGAATGAACTCCTCTTGCTAAGCCCAATTTTATGCAAAGGACTAGAAATGATGAATTATGTTAATTTGTCCTATCTGAGACTGCACAACAAGCGTATGCAATTTCTGTGTCTGCAAAACATTTTGGGTCTTTGAGCCTGGAGTCAGTTCAGGTGAGACTGATTGGTTCCCAAAGTTTAGCAGGTAGGGAAGTCGGATTTACCAACCAGTCAGGTCCTAGATTCTGCTGAGTGCCAGCTGACCTCTGCATTGGGCACATTAAGTATAAACCGTGTCTCCATTGATCCTCACACCAACCCTACAAAGTTTACATCAAATTCACATTTTACAAATAAGGAAACTGAGGCTTAGAAAGATTAAAATCTTGCCCAAAGATGATGAAGCTAACTAAATGCTTTAAAGATTTATTTATTTATTTTCCCCCCAAAGCCCCAGTAGATAGTTGTATGTCATAGTTGCACAGCCTTCTAGTTGCCGTATATGGGACGCGGCCACGCAGGCCGGAGAAGCGGTGCGTCGGTGTGCGCCTGGGATCCAAACCCAGGCCGCCAGCATCAGAGAGCACACACTTAACCGCTAAGCCACAGGGCCAGCCCTAACTAAATGCTTTAAATTTCCTTCACTAGACTTGTCTCTAGAGAAAAGCTATCAAAATACAGACACTTTATATGCATTATCTCCTTTCATTACTCTTCACAAAAGCCCTGGCTACAGAATAGAAAGTCACCACATTCCAAGAAAAGAAATGGAGATTTAGAGAGTTGAAGTGATTTGGCCACGTTACACTAGCTGGTAAGTGGCAAAGCACTGCTTAACATCAGGTGTTTTTATTCTAGATTCAGTATTTTGTTCACACGCTAGATTGCTAACTCATAGTTAGAAAAGGACAGGTAAATGTTACTATTTGTGAGAAAAATACAAAAGTTCTGAGGTGCTACTGAGAAGGGTGGGTGCTAAGGAGACAATTGCTGGGGTGGCATGGGCAAGGCTGAGGCCAGGGCCAGGGGCAGCTGCAGGGCAGGACACGGGAAGGAGGTTTCCAGCAGGGCCAGGGAGGCAGACCTGCCCACAGCCTACAACTTTGCCAAGCTCCTACCTATTTCCAGCGCTTCCATTGTAACCATCCTTTTTTGCCTGCTATTTTGCCCTCTTCTCCCAAATATTACAGTCATTTAAATTAACATATGTAATTGTGGGCCTAAAGAAAAGCAGGCAGTCAACCTGAAGTAAATTTAATTTATTCGGCCTCTATTTTAAATTATAATCACACTTGCTCTTCCCAGAGGCAGGGTGGAAAAGTGGAAAAGAACAAGACTGGACATCAAAAAACTCACTCCCCAGCCTGAGCTCTGTTCCTGACACCCAAGCCTGTGTCTTTGGGTTGTCCCCTTCCTGGCTTCTGGTTTTGTTTTTTGTGTTTTTTTTGGTGAGGAAGATCAGCCCTGAGCTAACATCTGTGCTAATCCTCCTCTTTTTGCTGAGGAAGACCGGCTCTGAGCTAACATCTATTGCCAATCCTCCTCCTTTTTGTCCCCCAAAGCCCCAGTAGATAGTTGTATGTCGTAGTTGCACATCCTTCTAGTTGCTGTATGTGGGACGCGGCCTCAGCATGGCCGGAGAAGCGGTGCGTAGGTGTGCGCCCAGGATCCGAACCGGGGCCACCAGTAGCGGAGTGCGCGCACTTAACCACCAAGACACAGGGCCGGCCCCCCCTTCCTGGCTTCTTATCCTGGGGTACAGAATACGATTCAATATAATTGATTTTCTTTAGGTACACACATGCATACCTTAATCCTATGGATATTATTATTGTTATTATTTATTTATCTATTTTGCATTTGAAAATAAGATTCTGAAAAGAGGTCTTTAGGCTGCAAATTCTATGTATGTGCACACAGGCCAAAGGGTCCACAGTGCAAAATAGGTGTAACAACTTCTCTGGGCTTCATTTTCTTGGTTTTGAAATGGAAGGGTTGAACTGACAGTAACATTATTGCCGTTAATGTAATTTCTCTGGAGGGTTTCGTATAGCCTGACATCTCTGAACTCCACGTCTTTTCCACCTTCACCCACAGATAGTGCCATCAGAAGGTTTGCTCTTATTCTCTTTCTTATCCATATTTTCTTCAGAGCCCTTAGGATTTGAGGTCATCTTCCTCAGCCCACTATTTAGTGGTGACTCGGTGCACTGCTTACCCACACTGGCGGTGGTTTCCTTTTTGGTTGCAGAGGTTGAAAAAGCAAGACCCCTCCTTCCTGTTTCGCTCTGACACTTATAACCTCCACACCCCACATCAACCTGTGTTACATATACTAACATTCTTAATTTAAGGACCGGGTAAACTACAAAGGCAACTACAGCTTAGAAGGAATCAGGAATGAAGTTATTACTCTCAGAATGCCCTCTGCACCCAATAAAGGAAGGTATTTCAGAGTCCTCCTTCACAAGAAAGGCGTCCCCAGGCAGGCTCCCTCCATGCCTGACCTGGTTCTCCTGCCTCAGAGCTAGAATGAGGCCCCACTCACAATCTCCATGCCTCAGCCCTAGCCCTTCCCTCAGGCTGTGTTACTCAGCTATTATCTGAATTTGGCGTGTCACATAGCCGGAATAGAATTGAAGTTCACCTCCACCAAATCTCCTAGGTTACCACACCTTTCCTGACATCCTGTGTAGCTAGTGAAAACACAGTCCAAAGCACATTTTGTAAAAAGGAATATTTCTCCTTTTATCAAGTCTCTACTCCCATTTTTGTGAGGAGAAATATGGGGCTTTGTTCTGCTCTGCTTAGAAGCTAAGATCATCACACACATACTCACACACAGTCACACACACACAGTCACACAGGCATGCACACAGTTTTCACAGGTTTCATGGCTTTTTCTTTTGTGGCCTCCAGAATTCCACCCCACCTTACATTAAATATATAGGTTCAGCCTCCCTCTAGAAGTGGGAGGATATATGCTCAATTCCTCCTGTAACACATAATCTTTTAATTAATAGGAATAAGAAGAGTTGGAATTTTCCAAGGGGAATGAAACCAAAGCAAAATTCGACATAGGATGAACACATTGTCAGGGCTGAAGACGGTTTGACCCTGTCTGCCAAGAGGACAACAAACCCACTTGAGAGCCCTGGCTGTGAAAGTGTGCAGGCTTGTGTTGGGGCAAAAGCAGAGACCCTCTTCCACATGATCCAAGACAGTGCTGCCAGTCCTGGCACCTGGTTCAGTGATAGATACAGTAGCCAGAAAGAGAAGTGGCGGGGCCTGGAGCTGTCATCTGCCTTATTTGCAATAGAATTAAATAAACGGAACAGTCATAAAGTCTATTCTCAAAACCATCACTGACGTAGAGATGGAAGAGAAAATAAAATGCCTGTTATGTTTCACTCAATTTGCATGGTGATCTCAGCTTATTTCCTAAGAGTCTAGTCTGTCAATAGCTCAAGTAAATACAAAGAGATCTTTCCTGTTGCTGTGAGCAGCAACAGGAGCAGGGGAAGCAATCACACTTCAGAAGAAGGATAGATTAGTAAATGTTCATAAATTCTCCCAATAGATTAAATTTCCTCATGACCCTGATATAGTCAGGATCCTGTATAAGATTTCAAACTTCACTACTCACAAGACTAGTTAGTCATAGCTTAGCATCAGAGTAATCTGACATTTTCAGATATTTCAGAGTAGTGATATTTTCCTGTCTGTAGCATGTGTACACGTATTTGGAGAGTCTGAAACCTGGTTTTTTGAGCCCCTAGTTGGCAAGTTTTACCTCAAACACAGTGTCTTGGTGACAATAACTATCCTTTGTACTTAGTCCCATTTGGTTTCTCATAAAGGTATTAAAAAGCCATTGACGGGGCCGGCCTGGTGGCGCAAGGAGTTAAGTGCGCACGCTCCGCTGCGGTTGGGGAACCGGGCGCGCACCGACGCACTGCTTGGCAAGCCATGCTGTGGTGGCGTCCCATATAAAGTGGAGCAAGATGGGCACGATGTTAGCCCAGGGCCGGTCTTCCACAGCAAAAAGAGGAGGATTGGCAGATGTTAGCACAGGGCTGATCTCCTCACAAAAAAAGAGAAAAAAAAGCCATTGTCTATTCTCTCACTAATAATTCTCTATAGGTAGAGAAATCAAAGAGCAATAGAAGTGAAGTAAAATAGTTACAAGGAAAGCAGTCAAGGATTTGTTTTTTAATAATTGTAAAGCATTGGTAGCATGCACTGAGTACCTAGCACAGCAGTCATTTTGTAGACACAATCCAATCCTGCTCTCCAGTTAACCCCAGCAGGTAGATGCATTTTCCTAATTTTTTGAATGAGGAAACTGAGACTCAGAGAGGCTAAGGAACTTGCCTTAGGTCACCAGCTGATAAGTGCAGAGCTGTGATCTGAGCTCTGCTCAGTCTATAGTGGAAGCCTGCACTTAACCTCTGTGTGGAACTTCTTCCTGATTCCATCCCTTTTAAATAAGCAGGCCAGGCTGATGCCCGGTTCTCTCGCAGTACGCGTGCTTTCCCTACCAGCTTATCTCTGTTAGAGGGCTCCGCTCTAACATCTCTGCAGTCACACCTGTTCTCCTCAGACCTTTTTCTCTCCTTCTATTTCATTTATCTTAGTAATTATAACTTCCTTCTTGGAGTTACTATCAGGTCTGCATCATTGACTCCTAAATCTACCTTTCCTGTCCTTAATTTCTTCCCTAATGCCAGTCTCTTGGTTCTGATTCTTTCCTGAACTCTTCAACTTGGGGATCCCATGGGTATTTTCACACATCCCACACTGAACTCCTCTTCTTCGCTCCAAAACCTGTTTCTCCTCTTTTAATTCACATGTCTGTTCATGGACACACCATCTTTGTATAAAAATTTGGCTTCAGCTTTGACTCTTCTGTTTTTCTTCTCCATGAAAGCAGATGTCATGTCCAATAAAATCATTCTCTTTCTTTCTGTTCCCACAACTACTGCCATCAAAGTGCAGAATCTTACTCTCCAGTGACTTTTCACTGTCACATCCTAATTGCTGCCCAATCCTCAGTCTCTGCCTCCTTATAACTCATTTTAACACTGTCGTCTAAATATTCCTGATGCACACATCTGATCATGTCACTTCTCCCTACTCATAATTTTAATGACTCCCTATTGACAGTAAAATAAAGTCAAAACATCTTAGATCATGATTCCAAGTGCTAAACAATTCAGGGCCAAACCTACTTTTCCACTCTTACTTTCTATTATTCCATTCTTATATCCTACACACGACTTGGCCAAACTTGTCCTCTAACCCCCCAACCCCCAGGGTCCTACATTGTTTTCCATTTCTCACACAATCCATCTGAGCTGAATATTCTTTTCTCTGGAGATCCGAATTCTACAGTCCCTTTAGAACAGCACTGTCCCGTAGACATTTTACCTTTGAGAGCAGTGCTGCCCCATAGACCTTTCTGTGATGATAGAAATGTTCCATATCTCCACTGTCCAACATGGTAGCCCTTAGCCACATGTGGCTATTGAGAACTTGAGATGTTAGTATGACTGAGGAACTGAATTTTTAGTGTTATTTAATCTTAATTAATTTAATTAAAAATAGCCACACAGACTAGTGGCTATCATATTGAACAGCAGACTTTTATAGTTGATAAACCCCCAAAGCCAAAGCCTTTCTTTGGAATTTCAATACCACTTTACCTCCATTTCCTTACAATACCTGTAACTTTTCGTTTCATATTTCAGCTATTGGTGGGTATAACTCTTTTTCTCCCCTGGATTATAATTTTCTTGAAGGCAAGAGCCAGAATTGGCTCTATAATTTTTCATATGGGCACAGTTTAGGGATTACAATCTGAATGGAAATGACCATCTAGGTGGCTCTTTAACAAATTTATATTAAATGTCACCAATACATAAAAATGATAACAAAATGTCCTAAATTACAGATTATTGTAGACCACACCTCAAAAGACAGCATCCACCTTGGATTTATTACCTTTGTCTCTCCATGCTTAGGGTAGATCACTGTACACTGTAGGCACCGAAAACATTTCTATTGAATAAAGAAGTTCTTAGTGAAACCTTTAAAAAATTCCATAATTTAGAACTTCTAGGGAAGGATCTGATACAGCCACTTTCCTTTAGTGGTGTTGGGAATCACCCCCAAAGAAGACTCTCGGGTGGGCAGCCCTGGCAGGCGGATCTGGAAGTGCACGCACCCAGCCTGCTGCAATCAACATAATGGGATGGATGACGTGCTCTGATTGGCCAGCAAGCAGACATTAATGACCAGTTAGAAACTGTGTTCAGGTCAATTAATTTATATTTGTATTTTGCAAACTAAAAGTTGCTCTGTTAGATTATTGATTCTTTGTCCCTGTATTCAATTTGTTTTTAATTGCACCATTTCTGGGCCAAGCCCTCCCTCCTGGCAAGCTGGCAATAAATGTGCCTCCATCTCAACAATCAACAATGAATGTGTCTCTTCATGTCATTATTAATATGTCTCTTGGATTGGTTCATTACCACGGTTAACAGTTTATAAGAGCCGAATGGCACTCTGCCAGGAGGATTCCTTTTCCCAAGGGCTATTTTGTCACGATAGGATTGATGTTCTCAGGCCTGCATGTGTCTGAGGAAAAGGACCCGGGATTTAATTTAATACAGTGGAATACGAGCCACCTAATCCTCTTTATCATAAACAGCTTTAGAAGAAGATGTTGTTGGAATAGAGATTTTACCCCCTCTTCCCATTCTTCTTTCTTCTCACTTGTTTTTCTCTTTTTATCTTCTTAATTCCTTCTAATTTCTGTTCAGATAGATTTTTTTACCCCTCAAAAACAACATAACAGCTACCTGGGTGATCTAACATCCCCAAGTAAGTGAGCCACGAGTCCCCCGGGACTTGGCGTTTTATTATTGGATTATTGTTAGTTGAAAGCAGAGGAGAGTTCCCTGCGTGTGACACGGTGATGAACAGAGCTGCAGAAATACTGCACTCAGAATGTCACCTAAGTTGAGGTCAGTCCCAAAACAGAATAAGCTCTGTCTTATGATAGAGATAATCATTAATTATAGTATTATTGGCTCTTTTAGTAATTGGTAATTTTCAGAGGGAAAGCACAAATTTTAAATGAATTTATAAGTTGGCAGAAGAGGTCCTCTGTGTCCCAAAAACACCAAATGAGGAATCAAAATGGAGCCGAGAGTGCTTTATAAAAACCCTGCAGTGGCCTGAGATCTAATAACCATCCGAGTGTTCTCCATTTCCAAAGCACAAGTTGCTCCAGGACAAGAAATTTTGTCTCCCTCAGGCATAGAGTTAACGGTCAATTTTTGGTTCAGGATATAGATATTCTACTTAATTTGTTATAACAACACCCACACACATGACTTCTCTCCCTGGTACAAAGCTTTCTAAAGCAGGTCAGATTGAGCTTGTTGAAAGAAAGGGGCATGGGGAGCCACACCTGTTGTTTCTCTTGATAGGAGTGTAAGTAGCCCCGGGAAGCAGAGTGCAGGGGAAGTGGAACTGGGGCCAGGATGATTTAGAAAAGAAGAAGGTGGCAAAGGAAAGAGATGGAAGAAGAACTAGAAGATGCCTGCAGAGGCCCGACAGAGATACAAATGAAGGATGCAGTGGAAAATGAAGGAAGCAGAGAAAGGGAGAGAGTGGTCAAGAGAAAGGGAAAGAGGAGACAGAGGGAGCCCAGCCAATGGCTCAGGGTACTGAGGACACCTCCCTTGATGGAGCGGGAGACCACTGGCTGAGCTCAGCTACCTGGGCTCCTGAGGCTCTCCACATGGTCTTCTCCAGTGCAACGCACGTTGCACCTTGGTGCCCAGGACACCCCATGGTTCTCTCCACGGATGGCCCGCTCTCCACTTGCTCTCCTGCTACTTTGCTTTAGCTCCTTCAGCATGTTGTCTACAAGAGGCAGGAAGCTACTGTTTGATATAGTCACTCCTGTGGAAAGGCAAGCTCAGGCAAGGCTTGTGGATCCCACCCTCTCCCCACCCACCTACACACCACCAGTGAGCATTGATCACATCTCTGGCAACTGATGGTTGGGCTTGTATTTTCCAAGTGCTATAATATCAAGGTTAATACAACAGAAGAGGCAGTATTAATGATAACCAAAGCCTTAATTCAAACATACACAGAAAAGAAACCCACTTACTGGGCTGCCTCTAGGTAGGAGGTATGCAAAATTTAACTAGAGTTAATTTAAGTGAGTTACTTAATCTGGCTAAGTTTCAGTGTCTTCATCTGTAAATTGAAGGAAATAAAGCCTGCCCTACCTCCTTCCTAAGACTGTTGTGCATTAAGTGGACTACACTCTGTACTAGGTCCTATACAAAGAAAGATATTAAAATTACTTGTTTTAGGCTGCTTGGTTAACTCCAAAAAATGACTCTGAGGTTGCATGACAGGTTATGCTGGAATGATTCAGTAGTGCTTAAAACTATCAACCCTCTGTTCATTGGCCCCATGTGTTTTTATAAGTTATAATTGATTTTGTGGATAATGATGGAAGATCATTGAGAAATGATGCCATCTCCTGAATAAATATGAAGGGGTGTGTGTCTGTGAGGGATATCCCCTCTCCTCAACACAGATATCCCCTCTCCTCAAAGTTTTATGTCATTCTTATTATTTTTAAATATTATCCTCATAACTACTTTTTATATTGCTGTCGCAATGTTATAGTCTCATGTCCAAGAGTTACTTCTCCAAAAATTACATAATTGCACTTACTGAGAGAGAATTAATATGAAGTAGACAACTTTGAGGCAAAAGAGAAATAACCAGAGTTGTCATCAAACCTTCCATCCTTGCATAAATGTGACTTCTGCAAAGAAGTGCAAAACTCAGAGACCTTCCTCAGACCACATCTTAAGGGGCCACTACTACACACCTACATACGGAATGGCATCACTTCATTTGTAATGAATTCCCCTTATCTGCTATCACATCCAAAATAAAATAAAATAAAATAAAATAAAATAAAATAAAATAAAATAAAATAAAATAAAAGTCTATGCTCCATTTTCAAAAGAAAAAAATGTCTGTGGCTGCAGCACACACATCCCCAAGTGCCCACTTTAAGCACCCCACCGTGTGAGTGTTCAATGACAAGCACTGAGCCCCGGCCATGGCTAATCCAGAGCACCAACAACTAATAATAGAATCAGAGGACGCAAAACAGCTACTTGAGGAGTAAAGCTTCCCAGGCCCTGGTTCCGCAGCAGCAGCAGGGTAGAAAGTGAGGGGACAGGAAAATCAAAGTTCCTTTAAAAAAACTTGTCACACATAGAGGCAAAATGTCCCCACAGCAGGAAAGAAAGTGGAAAACACACCAAATCAATCACCTTAAAAATAAGGTTTAAAATCTTTTACTACATAAGATGTAGGTGGGCAGGGAACAATGGGCCCAGCAGCTTGAAAGTCTTTCATTAAACTGCATGCTGGCTGCCACGGCACATACAGGAAAATGCAGTTAAGGTCAGGCCATTAAAAGATGCCCAAGGATAGCTCTGAGAAAGACCAGGGGGCCACCAGCAGGCACTCAGGCAACTTTCAAAGGAAACTCACTTTGAAAAAGTGCCAGGCAGGGGGCGGAGGCACCTCAGACGGGACAGCCCTGAAGTGAGATCCCCTTGCAGCCTCACTGCCCCATAAGAAGTGAAGGTTTGGCAGCTGTGGGCGGGAGAGAAGACTGAGGTGAGAACGTAGTGCCACCAGTACCTCCCCTCAAGCTGGGCGAGCTGGGAGTCGACAGGTTCTCGCCGGTTTTGGAAGTCTTTGGTTCCGTCTTCATTTCTACTGCAGTGCCCTGGCCCTAGTTTGGCTAATAGGTCCCTAAGGAACATAGTTGATCAGGAGGTGATAATATCTCAATACAAAGTCACTTGAGCATCACTGTGGGCCTGTAGTCACCTTTCCTCTCCCTCAGACTGGGTCCAGGTTATACCTGCTGACAATGAATTGGCAGGTGTGGAGCCCTGGGGAGTGCACACATCTGCCCACTCAGTGGAAGGGACTAGACTGCACTGAACTAATCCGTTAATGAAGAGCTTGACTTCTCATGAAGAGCTCCAGAGACAGGTGTGCTATGACCCTAGGCTCTTAGGTTCTATGTGTAATAGAAACTGACAAGAGGCCCAAGCAAAGCCTGGTTTTGTTGGGGCTTATGCTGGAGCACAAGGGAGACAGCACAGGAGAAGCGGCTCTCTGGCTGGCTCCTGGAAAGGAGTCATCCTGAGTCTTGTGGGGTGAAGGGAGTGGACTGGCCTCATGATTCTCCTTTTCTGGAGGCATCTGCACCTTTCTTCCTGGTGGTGTCTTCTTCACATGGGGCGTGAGAGGTGGGGGGGGGTGAATAGGGGAGTGAGGGGGTGGGAGAGGGGTGGTCCCTGCGCCTGCCCAGTCAGTCCAACATGGCGGTGTTGCTCTCTACCGCCACCCCAGGAAGGTTGTATAGTGGTCATCTCAAGGCTTTGTGCACATGGGGTAGTTGAGTCAACTGCTCGGGGGAAGTTTTGCTGTTCCAAGGTTGCTTACCTTGACTTCAAAAATAGCTGGGCTGGGAGGTTAAGGGTGAGGGGCAGAGTCTCGTCCCTGTTCTGTCTCAGATGTACATATCAAGAGAAGTCTCCAGCTTCAGGGGCCTTTGCTAGGCAATGCAGTGTGCTGACCAGTCACAGAAAGCCCAGGATTATGGTGACTACCCGGCTCTCCTTCCATTTTGGTGCACCATGTAGGGGAGGAAGACTATCCCCTACCCACTCTGAGTCCTTTCTGGCTGGGCTTAAAATTAAATTGACATGAGACCAAATAGCAAGAGAAAATCAAACAAAGATTTATAACATATATACGTGGGAGAAACCCAGGGAAAGTGAGTAACTCGACAAAATGGCGGAGGTTCTCCTCTTAAATACTATCTTCAGCTAAAGACAAAGGAAGATGTTGTGGGTGGCAGGAGTCAGTTATGGGAGATTACCAGAAAAGCACAGTAAACAAGAGTAAGGTTATTATGCAGATTTATCCACATTGATAAGTTTCTAGAGATGGGGTCATCCCCCCTTCTTCCTGGTACAGAGAGGGAGATATCTTTACAAATGGAGATTTCCCTTACAAATATAAATGTCTAGTAAACAGAACTTTGATAAGAATGGGCTTAGCAATGGCCCTCCTAGTCTATCGATACCCAGAGTTATCTATGGTGATGGCCTGACCTGGGGACAGGCCTTCTATCTTAAATCCTTGTAGGCAGTTAGTTGTGGGGAGGGTCAAAGTTTCTTTCAGAGTCTTCTGAGCCTTTATTGTCTTCAGCTTGAAATAATCCACATACCAGAGTGGCACATCTTGGGGCAGCCTGCCCTGAACCCCAGCAACCCCATAGTTTCCTGCTGGTGCCTGACCAGTTCAGGAGCTTCCCTTTAGAAATAGCTGGCAATCTTACATGAGCTCAGGCCTTCCAAGTCTCACATCTCTGGTTATAGCTCTGTTACACTGTGCTGTAACCACTGAGTTGCACAACTGATTTCCCCACCAAAACATAAGCACCATGAAGATGGGGACAAGTTTTCACCTCCCTGCAGACAAAAACGTTTACCTCCCATGTATAGCACAGGACCTAACATAGATTAGATGCTCAAAAATACTTATAAATGTGTCTAGCATGGAATTAGCAATCAATAAGTATTTAATGATAAGATGGGTGAAAATATTTGGTTGAAGGGAACTGAAACAAATTGATTTCAGCATGTGTGTGCATGAAAAATAAACTACAAATCCTATATTATGCAGGTATAGCTATCGGGTGAGCCTAGCAGTAACTACTAGGCCTTCCTTCCTCAATAGGCTGTAAGTGAATTCTTAGGTCAAGAGTGGTTAAGACAGTGTTTATCTCCATTCTAGCCTGGCCTGTCTCTAGTCTTGTGCTGATTCTGGGGCTACTAATTCTTTCTTGCATCCTGCATAGCCCAAGACTGCCACTGATATCTACCACCCCACACCTCCCTGCTCGTTTCCTTTTGCTGGAGATGGCACGCTAATTGCCATGGGTTTTCAGTAAATCTTCAGTGCTCAGCCTCCAGGACACTCAAGAGTTCATCTGCTCTGCGTGTCCTGGTCTGGTCCTTTCTATCCCCATTTGCTGCTGCAGAAGTCTGTGCAATACCGACAGGGCAACTTGCCGGTGTGAACAGCTTCTTGTAAGTTTTCTAGCAGCAATGACATCTGCTACAAAGTGCCCATTGTGGCTGCAGCAAGAGGGGTTTTATAGACTTCTCTGATGTTAGGCAGGGGAAAATGATTTCTAGATATAATACAATTCGGAACATGCTCCCATTTTCCTCAGAAACTGTTGCTGCGCTGTGATTTTGCTGTCTCCGACATGTAGTAAACGTTCCCCAGGCTACAGCTGCTGTGAACAAAGCCATCTCCATGCTCGCTGAGTGGGGTTTGTTGTGCGGTCATTTCTTGCCTACTGCCATGAGGTCTCTGCTTGTATCTCTTCTCCCCACTTTACTGCTTTCTAAAGTTGTTCCCAGTTCCCTTTCCTCTTCTGCTGGTCCCTTAACCCTCCTGCCTTTCTAATTCTCCCCCTCTAAGCAGGCCCTGCACACCTATTTGCTGCAAGGAAGGTCTCTTTGGAAAGGCCTGAGGGTCAGGCCAGCTTTGCCAGTGCATTTGCATACATTTACATTTAGTTGGCCTGCAAACTTGATGATTATGCAAAGTTCTGCTCTTAGTGAAAGGATTCTGTTTGGATTCAAGAACTTTAGGTTCCACAGAACACAGCTAGGTAAGAGGGGCTGCAGTCATTGCTATTCCCTGGAAGAGTGCAGGAGTGTCATTTATGGTAATGAATGATGGACCCAGGTGTCAGTGGGACAACTCGAAGTATCAAAGTCATCCAGCTGGGCTCCTGCCTCGCCTGTGTCCACATCTCCCTCATGTCACTTTGCCCACAGTTAAGTGAAGAGTGAGGACTCTGCCTCTCACACCTTGATAGCATGCCCTCTGGCAAGCTGCCTAAGTAATCTGAGTCAGCCTGTTTTCTCAGTGCCTCAACTGTTCTCTGTTAGTAAATTCAACACATCTCTTTGCTGAAATAAGTTTTCAGATCACCAGCCTACTCTTTCATCATGTGTTGAAAGCTTTACTGGGTCCCTGATCCATTTTGTTTCTTCTGATTAATGTGGGTCCTTAGGTAGGGCCATGCTGCCAGTATCCTTTACATGCAAGGATCTAGTGCTCTATTTGTAAAAAATAATCACTTGGTTATAAGAACACGGTGTGGTGAGTCAAAGATCTAGAAAACTACTCTGGTATCCATTACTTGTGCTATCTTAGGCACATGGATTAACTTTCCAGGATCTGTTTCTTGCTGTATAAAACAAAGGAGTGCGGGGCCAGCCCCGTAGCAAAATGGTTAAGTTTGGCGCGCTCCACTTTGGCGGCCCCACTTTGGCGGCCCCGGTTCACGGGTTCTGATCGCAGGCGCAGACCTATGCCACTCCTCAGCCACACTGTGACGGAGATCCACATATAAAATAGAGAAAGACTCGCACAGATGTTACAGCAAAAAAAAGAAATGGAGCAGAAGTATATGGTCTCTGAAGTCCATTCCTACTCTAAGATTCTAGATTTACCTGCCTGGGATTATATATTTTGTAATACATTTTTATTCTTCCACAGATGATTTTATAGTGTAGTCCATCCATTGTTTCATCTGTTCAATTCACCAAAGACTTAATACCTACTATGTGAAACCATATTCAATGGGGATTTGTTGAGCATCATCTCTGCATGAGGCACTTTGCTACATGCTGAAGATAAAACCATGTAAACCATCAGTCTGTCTTTTGTAGGATTATTTCCGCACCTCCTCCCAGTTATCCTAAGCCCTTAGGGGACAGAGATTGATTGTGTCAACCTGAACACCTAAAATGTACAGTGTCAATGATAGCACTCAATAATGTTTGCTGAATAGATTAAATTGAACCCCAGTTTAGTTCTAAAGCTTGCCCTTATTTTTATATTTTTAATAGGAAGCCAGGACATTGACAAGGAAGAGAGTAATCACAATTAAATTACGGAGTTTTCTTATTTATTAATTAAAAGTATACATTGAGAAATGATTTGTGACAGGTGAATGGCTGAACTACTAGTCTTTTTGTTGCTAGTGCTGTGGAGTGGATTCCGACTCCTAGCGACCCTGTGTAGAGCAGGTCGGAACCCTGACCAGTCTCATTGCACCATCCTCTCACCGTCTGGTGCTCTCTCGGGAATGCTCTGCTGCTATTCACTGGGTTTTCATGGCAAATTTTTTTGGAAGTGGGTGGCCAAGTCCTTCTTCCTAGTCTGTCTAGTCTGGAAGCTCCACTGAAACCTGCCCACCATGGGTGACCCTGCTGGTAGTTTAAATACTGGTGGCATAGCTTTCAGCATCACAGCAACACGCAGCTGCCACAGTAAGACAACCAACAGACTGGTGGTGTGGTTCCCGGACTAGGAAGTGAACCCAGGCATTGGAGGTGAGAGCACCAAATCTTAACCACTATACGACCAGGGCTGGCTAAAACTATTAGTCTAGTCCTACCCTAAATATTCTAAGATACTCTGGGTATGTCTGAGTCCCCTGGATACTAAACAATCACTTCTTCAAAGATCAATTTACCTAGCAAATTATTTATTGAATGTCAGTTGTATTCATGATATGTTAAGAACTATGGGGAGGAATGGAGAAAAGTCCAAGGAAGTTTTCTTTCTTGACAGGAGATAGAACATACACTCATAAAACAATAGGAGCAAATTGTTTAAACTGAGCAACAGGTAAAATACATTTTAGTATGGCCTGTCAGTGTTTACTTACTTTGCAAGTACACTGATTGCTATCTCCTCTTGGATGTCCTAGGGGCACCTCGAAGTCAACATGTCCAGAATTGAACTCAAACCTGGCTGACACCAGTGTCCCCTCTCTCAGTGATTGGCACCACCATGCATCTAGTTCTCTGAGTGAGAAACATGACATTCCTCCTAGATACCTCTTTGTCCTCAGTCCCTTTAGCCAATGGTGCTGTCATAGTCTGCTGGGGCTGCATAACAAAATTCCACAGGCTAGGTGGTCATTTTTTCACAGTTCTGGAACCTGCAAGTCTAAGATCAAGGTGCTCTTCAGGTTGGTTTTTGGTGAGCGCTCTCTTCTTGGCTTGCAGAAAATGGCCGTCTTCCTGTGTCCTCATGTGGCCATTTCACTGTGTGCATGTGTGGAGAGAGAGAGATGTCTGGTGTTCCTTCCTCTTCTTATAAGGACACCAGTTCCATCATATTAGGACTCTATGCTTGTGACCTTATTTAACCTTATTTACCTCCTAAAGGCCTTATGTCCAAATACAGTCACACTGGGTATTAGGGCTTCAATATTTGAATTTTGAGGGAACATAGTCAGTATATAATAGATACCAAGTAAGGTAACTCTAGCTTCTCACAGCTCAAGATCTTAATGGCTTAACACAATAAAATTGTGTTGCTTGTTCAGCTATCCTAATTATCTGGGAGGTGAGAGAAGGCAAAGTACTAGGTTCTATGCAGTGATTCAGGAATAAAAGGCTCTGACAATGTCAACTCTGGTCATAGACATGTAGCAGGTCCACTGAAGAGCAGAGTAAAGATTGAACACAAAAAGAGGTGGGGTTTTTTTTGTTGTTGTTGGAAGGAAGAGCTTGTATTTGTTTATTTGTTGGTTTGTTTGTTATAGGCGAGACTTCTTGGAAGTGATACATATCACCCATTCCTTTGGCTAGAACTCCCTGACAGACTGGAAAATATGGTCCAGCCATGTGCCCAAGAAGAAAAGAATAAATTTGGTGAATAGCTAGCCTGTCTCTGCCATACCAAATCTCATTCACCATTCTTCAAAAATATGTCTTGAATCAACCCACTTCTTTCCATCTTCACCTACCCAAGAATATAGTACAAGATAGCATTGTCACTAGCTTGAATTACTGCAAAACCTATTAAGTTGTTTATCCATATCTTCTCTTTTAATTAATTTTATTTATTTATTTATTTGTTTGTTTATTTATTTATTTATATTGTGAGGAAGATTATTCCTGAGCTAACATCTGTTGCCAATCCTCCTCTTTTTGCTGAGGAAGATTGGCTCTGGGCTAACATCCATGCCCATCTTCCTCTATTTTATATGTGGGACGCCTGCCACAGCATGGCTTGACAAGTGGTGTGTAGGTCCGCGCCTGGGATCAGAACCTGAGAACCCCAGGCTGCTGACATGGAGTGCACAAACTTAACCACTATGACACCAAGCCAGACCCTAATTTTTTTAGTTTTATTTTGATAAAATAAAATTCATTATTTTTACCATTTTAAAGTGTAAAATTCAGTGGAATTAAGTACTTTCACCAGGTTGTATAACTATCACCACTATCAATCTCCAGAACTTTTTCATCTTCCCAAAGTCTATACCCATGAAACAATAACTCACCATCTCCCTAATTACCCCTGCAGCCAGAATGATCTCCTAAAAGAGTCTAATCAACACAAACACACACACACACACACACACACACACACACAGTTTAGATGCTTACGTGACTTCTCGTTGCTTCTAGAAAAATTATAAAAGACCCTCACATGGCCTACACTCCCTGGGAGCTCCGAGCCATAGCTGCCTCTCCAGCCTGATGTAAAGGCACTCCCCACTCCAGGTTCTGTACTCCAGGCACCCACAGTGTTCTTCACCCAGCGGTCCTGTTTCTCCTGTTCCCTCCTGCCTCAGGGTCTCTGCATTGGCTGCTGTCTCTCTAAATGTTCTCCCTCCCCACACACTTAGTCAACTCCTACTATCTTTCAGACCTTAACTCAACTGTCACTTCCTTTGGAGTCTTCTCTCAACCTCCTGACTATGCCAAACCTGCCTATTAGAGAATTTTATAGTATTTCTCATCTTTTTTCAGAGCACTTCTTGCATTCTTACATATATTTTTTAAATTTTATAATAACTATATCTCCTGCCACTGGACCTTCAGTTCCATAAGGGTGGAGACTGTTCTGTTTATGTTCAGTGTTTGGTTCCTGTACCAGATGTGGTGCCAAGCATGCAACATGCACTTGATTAAGAAATTCTGAATGAACAGATGACTGCTGTGGGCAGCAGAGACGGTTGAAATCAGGCTTACACAGAAGATGGCTTGGAAGAAAGGAGCATGAAAACATTGGTAAAATTGGCCTAAGACAAAGAGAAAGATATGCCCCACTGAATCAAACAGCATAATTAGTTTACGTTTTTATTATTTATTCATTTGCCATTAAATCTCTTTAGCATAGCACTTCTTTTTAAATCTTAGTGATAATGGTGTGATGATCAGGGCAATATTGAAAAAGAAGACTATTTCTTAATTCTAGAGCATGCCTTTCTTTGAAGGGAAGGGGAAGAAAAACAATATTGAATGATAACTACAAGGCAAGCAATTTCACATGATACGACATTTGATATGAAAGTTCCCTTACTAGAGTATCTCTGACGCTTCTACTGCATCCTGGAGAGCTTTAAAAGGAAATGAAGCTGAGTCTCAGAGCCACAGAGTAATGCACCAAAATCAAAAGTAGGAAAGTCAAGACTGGAACTTAGTCATTCAGACTCTCAGGTAAGATTTTTTCTTTTTTTCTCACTCTTGGTCCTGATATCCCAGTTAATGCCCTCACATTTCAGTTCTCTAAAAATTGCATGGATTGATAATATCAATCAAGAGCATTTAATATCTTAAGAAATATTTTAAACAATCTATCTTAGTTCCGAGACCCTAGAAAACAGATCTGCAGATAATAAAGGCTGACGTTTTGTTTTTTGGGGTGAAATCCCAGAGCAAAGGGAGTGAAGTAAGGGAAGTAAGGAAGTGAAGGATGGGAAGCATAGTAGGTGACAATTTATCACTACTGGATCCAGATCGACAATGAGCAGTGAAGAGGCATAGCTGGTGACTCGGCAGGTGTTTCTGCTCAGCCATGCAGGAAGTCCACAGACCAGCTCCAGAGAAAGATTGTGCCTGGAAACACATTGTCAGGAAGAATGGAGAGGGAACTTACCAACCTGACTCCGTCCTCCTCTCATTTCCTGTCTTCTTTTGGTGTAAGTTTACTCCACAAGGAGAGAACTCCTAGACTTCTGGATTGCATTGCATGGACTCTGAAGCAACCGCGAGGGAAGCCAGATCCCATGCCCTGAGGGATGGCATTTTACCTGAGGTTGGAAGTGGCAGAGGATCCAGAGATTTTGGGTGCCCTGCTGGTTAGCTTCAGGGAGTGGAACTGCAAGGGTGTGCGTGGAGCTGGTCAGCCACGGGGGCAGAGGAGGCTGAGCAAGCAGCCAAAGGTTTGGGAGTCAATGAGGCCAAGAGAATTTGAAAGACAGTGTAAAATGTCTGATACGCAAGGCATTTGAAAGATTGGAGTGTTTGGTGTAGTTAGCTTCTCAATTCTAACTTCCTCTCACGTTGGCCGGATGGCGAAAATTTCAAAAGACTGACAATACTGTCTTCAAGATAGATATCAACTGAAACATTCAAACACTGCTGCTGGGAGTCAGCTCAACCGTGTTAGAAAACTGCTTGATAATTTCTAAATTAAATCTAAACATGCATCTATTTCATCTCCCCAAAATTCAACTTCTAGGCATTTTCCCAAGAGAAATTTGTGTATGTGCACATTAAAAGCGTGAATAAGAATGTTCATAGTAGCTTTATTTATAATACCCAAAAACTCAAAACTACTCAATGCCTATCAAGAAAATGGAATAAGTACAATGAAAAACTACACAGCAATAAAATAAAATTACTAATACATACAACGACACAGAAGAATCTCAAGGATATGGTGCTGAGTGAAGAAGCCACACACCAAAAAGTACCTATTATAGTATTCCATTTATACAAAATTTAAGAGGGTCATAATAGTGACAATCTTTTGTGGAAGTATTAAATAGGAAAGATCATGATGGAATCTTCTGGAATGAAGGAATGTTTTTTATCTTGCCCTGGGTGGTAGTTACATGGGTGAATACTCATATACAAGTTCACCTATCTGTACATTTAAATCTGTATCTTTTACTGTATCTAAGCTACAGTATACCTCAATGATACACACATATAACACACATACACACACAGACACACACACCCTAAACCTCTCCTTTCTTGAGATTTTATGAAGCAAATATCAATTGCCATGAAAACATATGGAGAAACAATATTAAAACCCACAGCTTTGGGATTTGTCTATTAAAACCTATTGTTTAGGAGACATGGAATAAGTTTGTCCTCCGTGGAATTTGTAGACACTACAAGGAAAGGACTGTTTTCAATTACGGGGAAAGGGGCCCTCCATTGTCTCCTTCCACCTCTGGAGTCCTGACATTACAATTAAAATAATGAATTAACAAAGGAAGAACAAACATTCAGGTCAAAACACAAGCCACCAAATGGATCATGTAGACCACTAAAAGATATTTTCTTTTTCCTCCAAGAAAAATGATGAGGAAAAAAAATTGACTCACAAAGAAAACACAGAAGGGTGACAAAGCTTTAGCCCAGCAGTAAAGATCAAAATTCAAGTCCCTGAGTGACAGGGGAAGCATCTCAGGGAGAATCACAATGAACAGAGAGGAAAGGCATCCTAGAAAGAGGGGCCGGACAAACAAAGACAGCAAAGAAAGAGGGCCGCGTACAAAAGAACATGAAAAGAGGAAAGAGAAGCACGAAACCTATAAAAAGGCCACTGAAGTAGCAAAAAGCACAAAAAAGAAGGACTTGAGATGAAAAATAAAAATAAAAAAGATGAAAAGGAAGGGGTGAAATAGCAGAGGGAAAGGAGCTAACCAATTGC
The DNA here is from genome assembly GCF_057802395.1 of Ceratotherium simum simum. Classification (NCBI taxonomy): domain Eukaryota; kingdom Metazoa; phylum Chordata; class Mammalia; order Perissodactyla; family Rhinocerotidae; genus Ceratotherium; species Ceratotherium simum. Next base: position 83,597,069 of record NC_141906.1, on the reverse strand, counting down.
TCTGAGGAAAACCATGGCTGTGCTGGAAAATTGATGTTCCACCCGCGGCAGCGGGAGCGGAGCCTGATGTGGGTTGGGAGGCCAGGCGCCATCCACTCTGGAGGCTTTGGCTGGGACGGCCCTGGCGTTTCCAGCACAGGACCTCAACGGAGAAGAATCCCAGGGCCTAGGAGATGGGAAAGTGCTTCTGAGGTTTCATGGCCCTGGGCTGGAGTGGTGGGGTGTTGGTAAGAGCGTTCTCTCTCTCGCCAAGGTACCACATTTTGTTTTGGAGGCTCTAGTGCCCTTATCTTCTGTTGACCAAGGTTGAAAGCATTAATCTGATGTAATCAGTGTTGAGAAGGGTCTTCAGGCAGTGGGATGAAGAAAGAGGTCAGAAAGTTGGGCTGGATACCTAGCCTTCTGCTTACTGACGGTTACTCAGGCAACTCATTTTATCTCTTTGAGCCTCAACTTCCTCAACTGTGAATTGAGGATGATGCTCACTCGGACAGCCTTCCAAATGGGTTAATGTGGAAGAAAGACTTTTCATCCAACGTAAAGCACTATAGAAATTTTAGGAGTTATTTTCACCAGCTTTTGTTATTGGAGGATGTTAGATGGAGACCTCAGGTAGTTTGCTAATGAATTCAAAGGGGAAAAGCACATACACTCTGAAGGGCCGTCCTGGGCTTAATGTTTGTGCCGTGAGAGAAAACGCTGTCTGTTTCTGAGTGGTAAGCCCTGGAGACCGCGTGCACAAGCCCAAGTGGCTACCTATGAAACATGAGACAGCTTGGGCTCTAAGCTTCACTTCGCCTGGAAATTTTAAATGGCTCCTTCATCGCCCGCAGTTTGCCTGTCTAGTGCATTTTGAAGAACTGAAACATTAAAAACAACAACAAAACAGAGCTGATTAATTACTGCAAAAGCTGTTTTGGGGAGAAAAAAGAGAAAAGTTGTTGTCCTATTATATCTCTGAAAAAAATGAGCATTTTATTGCTTCTACAAATTGCTCCCTGGAAAGTACTTTCATTTTCTAATTGTTCATAAATTTACTGACAGGTGGTTACACAGTAGGTGTAACATCGTTATTTTCGTTTTATTATATGCACTGTTTTAACGAGAAAATCTGGAAGGGCTGAGTGTCATACATCATTTGATGTACCCTGAAAATGTGTGGGTGGGCTGGCATAGCCCAAGGCTGCTGCTTCCCCAAGTCTGCCTGGGTCTGGTTTTCCTCACACGGGGTCAATCTGGACAGCTGGGACTGGTTAGAATACGTTAAGATGGTGACAGTAAAAATAAGTCACTTTTCTATGGTTACTCTTTTGCTTAAAAAGAAAAAAAAAAGATGTAAGATTAGCTTTCACTTTCACTGAAAGATCTGTCACAAGTTTTCATTACCAGGGACAAAACAAATTTCAGAGTTTATATGTGCACTAAAAAGTTGGTATTCGATGACCATTAGTTGTGTTGGACAGATTACTCTTTTCATTTTGACATATATTGGTACATCCACTTTAGACTCCTAACTCTGAAGCTAGAAATTATTTCGACATTGTTTAGCATATCTGTAGCACCTACTTTGGCTAGATCATAGCAGGCACTTAATAAATATTTGCAATTTATTTTTCCAACTGTTATTCACAGTTTATTTTCAGGGTTTAATATATCAGTTAATAAAACTATCCTCTGATGGAAATAATAACCTTACGATTTATATAAAGGCAACTTCTACAGGCAAATGAGTTTGGCAACTAGGTTCAAGTGTTTATGAAAATTGAGGAGGCGGAAAGAGCATGTATAATTGGCTTCTATCCCCACTTTATTGAAATGGCTCATATCATGATTATCATTAACATCCAAGTAGCTGACCTTGATATCTCTTCTCACACTTTGTCCCTCAATACAGTCTGAGGCTCTCTGCCACTCTTTCCTTATAGAAATACTCTTTTCTTGTTTCTATGATATCATTCACTCTATACTGTCTCCACCCACTCCTTCTCATAATCTTTCAAGGATGCCTCGTTCCTGTAGAACCTTGCTTGGTGGGACTCACTGAGATTCCATCCACGGCCCTCCTCTATGCACTCTACACACCTCCATACTGATCTCACTGATGCGATGTTTTAGTCAGAGCTCCACCGTCTGGATGTTTCTCTTAAACTCCTAAACAATTGTCTACTAGACACAAAACCCTGAGTTTCCTCTCAGTCCCCTCATATTCAACAGGCCAAAAAGAATCTCTTAATTGTCCCTACCCACTCCTGCTCTTTCTTGTTCTGTTCTCTGTTATTGTACATGGCCCCTATTAGGGTTGCCAGAGTTAGCCAGAAAAACAAAAACAAAAACAAAAACAACAGGATACTCAGTTAAATCTGAATTTCAGATAAGCAGCAAACCATTTTTTAGTATAAATATGTCCCATTCAACATTTATTTTTTGTCTTTTTATTTTTTTAGCTTTATTGAGGTATAACTGACAAATAAAAATTGTATTTATTTAAGGTGTGCAATGTGATGATTTGACATACAAATACATTGTAAAATGATTGCTAATGAACACATCCATCACCTTACATGGTTACTAGTTCTTTTTTTGTGGTGAGAGCACACAAGATTGACCCTCTTGGCAACTTTCAAGTATATGATACAGTATTATTAACTGTAGTCACCATGCTGTACATTAGATCCCCAGAACTTATTCATTTATAAGCGAAAGCTTGTGTCCTTTGACCAACACTACTTAATGTTTAAATTCAAATTTAACTAGGTGTTTTGTATTTTATCTGGTAACCATACCCCCTAGCCAGCTAACAAAACCTGAAACAAGGGGATCATTTTTGACAGCTCTCTTTCTCTATTCCTGCAAATTCCATCACTAATGTGTTTAAGTCCACTTTTCTAGTATTTTTAATTACCTGAATACTTTTCATTCTATTCAAAACCGTCTTAATATAAGTTCTTATCGCTTCTTCCCTGGATTCTCCGAATCCTCCTGTTCTTTTTCCTCCTGCCTCACCTCCCTTCAGTCTGTGCCTCACAAGATTGTCATAGTGTGATCTCTTAGTGTCATGTTAAGTTATATGAACAGTGACCACCCCAGGAAAACTAGTGCAGGCTTGTACACAGAAGGGTGCTATGAAAAGTTGTGCATTTTGAAAGTCATCCATCATCTGAATGGGGCTTAATGATTCTATCAGCTCACATGTTTCCTCTTCCACCAACTCTAAAATCCGCCATGCTATTTTACTGTCTCTAAATCACCACCATGATCTTCATATCTCCAAGACATGGCAGTTACTTGTGCCTTTGGCAGAAACACCTCTACTCATCCCTTCAGAATGATCAGAAGGTCAGATCAGATGTCATCTCTTCAGGAAAGCCTTGCTTAAATTTGTGGATTAAATGAGGTGACTTTCCTATGTACTGCCACATCCCATACATACACCACTGTGGTAGAATTTGTGTGTGTTGTAATTGTCTTTTTGTCATTCTGTTTTCAAAATCAGACCATGAACTGGTGTGATTTTGGAATCAGGCACAAAGTCTTCTACCTCCATATGCCCAGCCCCTCGCACAGCGCTTAGCATCAGTGAGCTCTCAGCACGTGGTTGTGGTGTGAGTAGTAAAGGAGGGCAAAGGCCGTGCCTGTAAACAATTCCTAACTCTCACGGTCCTTAGGGGTCCTCACAGCCCCTAGCTATTTTGAAATGCCCCTAACAGAGCTGCTAGAGCTATAGCTATCTTCTCCATGCATATTGAGTACACTTCTGTTGTAGCACTTAATATATTGTATTTTATTTATATGTTTAAATATCTGTCTCCATTTATTTTTTCAGGAAACGTTCATTGAGTTCCTCCTATGAGGTAGGCACCAGGCCATATGCAGTCCCTTTCTTCAAGGAGTTATAATCTTTGTTGTAAATAAAACAAACAGAGGTGTTAATAGATAACATATCTTAGGCAATATACTAGATGTATGGACAGGGTGCAATGGGGCTAAAGGAGGAAATGGTCACCTGCTTATAGGGACAGCTGGAAACATTTTACAGAGAGTTGACACTAAACAGATTCTGGACAATTAGGAATGCACCCATCTGACACGAGAGAAGAGGCGTTGCAGGCTGGGACCTGCGGAAGAGCACAGCCTGTTCCAGAGACACTGAGGAGCTTCGGGTGGCTGGAATGTGTGGGGAGACAAAGCTGAACAGAAGGGCAGAAGTCAGATGCTGTGGGGAACAAATGCAAAGATAAGGAACTTGGAAACCACAGAAGGATTTTAAGCTGGGAGAGAAATACGATTAACGTGGCTAGATTTTGATTTTAAAAATATACATATCTTATCATGAATGCAGAAAAAGTGTACAGAAGATATGGGAAAGGACTGGTAAAAAATGAAAAATCAGCTTATCTATATGAATAGGTTTTCCTCTTGGAAATAGTAATCCACTGAGGGCATCTTGACATGGCCTAAATAAATGACTCTCCCCTAAGATACAAATAAACTGGTTCACTGCTATATGGTGTAAGATTTAGAAAAAAATAAAAAATAAGAGTTACTAATCAAGCCACCTGAGTTTTGGATTATATACTTTTCACATTGATTCTTTTGCTGAAAACATCTCTAGTGTACAGAACATTTTTAAGGGAACATTCTAAAAATGTATATATATTGCTTTTTTAAAAACAACCTTTTTTACAGTGTATTCAAATGATGAAACATCACACCTGCCAGCACCGAAAGGCTATAAATAGAGAGTGAAGTGTAAATCTAGAGAGAAAAATAAGCAGATTCATTATATATCTATTGCAATTAGGAGAGTATTTTGGTGTCAGACTAGAGAGAAATGGTAATTGAATTGCTTTAAAAAACTAAGAACAGAAAATATGATATATAATGACCAGAAAAACCATATATCTATCGAAAGAATTATTATGGAGGTGATATGAATTATCTAAGAACTCGAACCTCGCAAGTGAATTAATCGGATTCACTTAATCTGTAGGTAAAATGTAAAGTGTCTTCTAAGGAAAAAAAAAAAGAATAATTCAAACCAAAGTACTACAGCAATCTCTACAGCAAGGATATTGAGGGTAGATGTTTTATCCAGGCTTCCTGGTCTTAAATATTCATGCTTCGGATATAGAGCACCTCCCATATACTCACGATCTGCCGGGCTATGAAGATGTGGCTGTGTATGAGTTGTGTTCTCTGCCCTTCTGTAGTTTACACTGTGGTAGTGGAGACAGACATGGGAAGTAGAGGACTATGATCAAATGCTGAAATACAGTTGTGTTCAAGGAAAACATTATGGCTTTATAGAGGAGAGAGTGTATAGCTCTCTGGTGTGGTCATGGAAGTCTTGACTGAGCTGAGTTTCAGAAGATAGACAGGTGATTTCCATCTGGATAAGTCCTAGGAATGACATTTTCTGTAGAGAGAACAGAATGCAAAATTGCAGTAGTGATGAAGTATCGTATTAGCCTCATGGTAGATGCAAAATGCAACACTTTCCCCCAAAGAGCACCCAATTTGAAGAGAAGGCCGATGTATTTCAAATAAACAATATTAGAGCAAACCCAATCAGAGTTAATTTTTATAACTCTGTGGGAGGAGAAGTTTCATAAGAATAAGATAGTGCTTTGAAATGGAGACGGAGCTTGCATCGGGCCTTAAATACCATAATGGGTAGTATTTGGAAAGATGATGATAATTAAGAAAAAGAGAATTACAGAGAAAGAATATTTTAATCTAGGTTGGAGACTTTGACTTGATATGAAAGAAAATAGAGGGCCATTTAGAGATTTGCAAGCAGATCAGTGGCCTGAGAACTGCATTGTTTAAAGATTAGCCTGTCCCAGACATGCCAAAGAGCTGGGAGAGGAGAAAATACAGGAGTCAAGGTCTCGTGGGAGGACATTGCAGTAATTATGACGTAAGTCATGAGAAGGTGAAAGAGAGATGAGCAGAGAAGGCGAAGGAGAGAAAAATATGGATATATTCCAAAGGGAAAAATGACTGAACGGAAGATTGTTTGAACAAGGTTAGAAGAAAAGTATGATTGTAATATTTGGAAACTGTGTGAAAAGGGATATTTTTCAAATTCTATTTTGCAACATAAAGAAATTTGAGAAGGGTGTTTCTGTTAACATACATATTAACTCTATTTTCTGTATTCTGATGCTTTGACCTCTGGGGCCTTGCTGACCCTGGAGGGACTGCCCCTCCCAGGATTAGCCAGTTCCTGCAGACAGTAAACAGTTTGCAAGCAAGCAAGCAAGCGTGGCTTTCATATGCAAGCCAGCCAGTCTAGTGACCACACCTACAACAACTTCCTATCTGGAGACTTCCTGTATGGAGTTCTCATACCTAGGACCACTCTCCACCTGCCCTAATCACCCCAGGGCCAAGTACCAGACAACACTGCTGTGCACTCTGTCTCTAGCGATCTGTAATAATAAACTTCTTCCTTCAAGACAGTCATTTCCATATTTTACCATTCCTGATCAAAACAAATCCCAGATACCTGGTTAAATTAGTAACAGGACACTGCTACATAACCACACTTTTTTATTACACTAATAAAATTCTCTTTTAAAATGTCAGAAACACCTAAAAATGATTTTTTGCTTTATTTTGCTTTTTCTTTTTTGGCCCAAGGTGCAGCATTGAGCTCATCATCTTCTTCAGCTTATGACACTTTATCATACTCGCTTTGTGGAAAGTTGTTCTATTTAAAACAAAATCAAAGAGTTAAGAAAACTGGGAAAATTTATTGATTGCAAATATGTCAAGCAAAGGGCTAATATCATTATTCTATAAATAGGTAATAATAATTGATTTAAAGAAAATAAAAGACACATAGCTAAAAAACAAGAATAGATATTTCAAAGGCATATAAAAATTATTAACACAAGTATGTTCACAAAAATAATCTGATTCACTTATAAAGATATTATGCACTAAAATGCCATTTTTCAATTATTATATTGGCATTTTAAAAAATAGAACACTCAGTAGTGGGAAAGTTGTGGTGAAAAGGTCACTGTCATGCATTATTGGTGGGGTGTAAATTATTTTAGAAGGCATTTTGCAATATACACTCAGTCTTTAAAACATTGTTATCCCTTAAGCCAGGGATGACACACATGTTAATTTTAGCTAAAGAAATAACTAAAAACCAAATGTCAATGTACAGGTGTTCCTTGTTTTATTGTACTTCACTATATTGTGCTTTGCAGATACTTCCTTTTTTATAAATTGAAGGTTTGTGGCAACCCTGCATTGAGCAAGTCTATTGGCACCATTTGTCCAATAGCCTTTGCTCACTTTGTGTCTCTATGTCACATTTTGGTAATTCTCATAATATTTCAAACTATTTCATTATTATTATATTTGTTATGGTGATCTTTGATCAGCGATCTCCAGTGTTGCTGTTGTAATTGTTTTGGGGCACCACAAGCTGCACCCGTATAAGATGGTGAACTTAATCGATAAATGTTGTGTGTGTCCTGACTACTCCACTGACTAGCCCGACTCTCTCCCTCTCCTCAGGCCTCCTTATTCCCTAAGACACAACAATATGGAAATTAGGACAATTAATAACCCTACAGTGGCCTCTAAGTGTTCAAGTGAAAGGTAGAATCACGTCTCTCACTTTAGATCAACAGCTAGAAATGATTAAGCTTGAGGAAGGCATGTCGAAAGCCAAGAGAGGCCAAAAGCTAAGCCTCTTGTGCTAAACAATTAGCCAAGCTGTGAATGCAAAGTAAAAGTTTTTGAACAAAATTAAAAGTGCTACTCCAATGAACACATGAATGATAAGAAAGCAAAATAGTCTTATTGCTGATATGGAGAAAGTTTTAATGGTCTGGATAGAAGATAAAACCAGCCACAACATTGCCTTAAGCCAAAGCCTAATCCAGAGCAAGGCCCTAACTCTCTTCAATTCTATGATGCTGAGAGAGGTGAGGAAGCTGCAGAAGAAGTTTGAAGCTAGCAGAGGTTGGTTCATGAGGTTTAAGGCAAGAAGCCATCTCCATAACATAAAAGTGCAAGGTGAAGCAGCAAGTGCTGATGTAGAAGCTGCAGCAAATCATCCAGAAGATCTAGCTAAGATCATTAATGTAAGTGACTACATTAAACAACAGATTTTCAATGTAGATGAAACAGCCTTATATTGGAAGAAGATGCCATCTAGGACTTTCATAAATAGAGAGGAGAAGTCAATGTCCGTCTTCAAAGCTTCAAAAGGTAGGCTGACTCTCTTGTTAGAGGCTAACGCAGCTGATGACTTTAAGTGGAAGCCAATGCTCATTTACCATTCCAAAAATCCTAGGGCCCTTAAGAATTATGCTAAATCTACTCTGCCTGTGCTCTATAAATGGAACAACAAAGCCTGGATGACAGCACATCTATTTGCAACATGGTTTACTGAATATTTTAAGCCCACTGTTGAGACCTACTTCTCAGAAAAAGAGCTCTTTCAAAATATTACTGCTCATTGACAATGCACCTGATCACTCAAAAGCTCTGATAGAGATGTACAACAAGATTAGTGTTGTTTCCATGCCTGCTAACACAACATCCATTCTGCAGCCCATGGATCAGGGAGTAATTATGACTTTCAAGTCTTATTATTTAACAAATACATTTCAGGGGTGGAGGTTTCTGGGCTTGGTGGTGAGCGGCGTTTCCTTTTTGTCCGACATCTTAACGAGGCTGCAGTGGTAGTCGCTGCTCTCCGAGCTTCGTGATGCCGCCCAAGGACGACAAGAAGAAGAAAGATGCCGGAAAGTCGGCCAAGAAAGACAAAGACCCAGTGAACAAATCTGGGGGCAAGGCCAAAAAGAAGAAGCGGTCCAAAGGCAAAGTTCGCGACAAACTCAATAACCTAGTCTTGTTTGACAAAGCCACATATGACAAACTCTGTAAGGAAGTGCCCAACTATAAACTTATAACCCCAGCTGTTGTCTCTGAGAGACTGAAGATTCGCGGTTCCCTGGCCAGGGCAGCCCTTCAAGAGCTCCTTAGTAAAGGACTTATTAAACTGGTTTCAAAGCACAGAGCGCAAGTAATTTACACCAGAAACACCAAGGGTGGAGATGCCCCAGCTGCTGGTGAAGATGCATGAACAGGTCCCACCAACTGTACATTTTGAAAAATAAAACTTTATTAAATCAAAAAAAAAAAAAAAAAGAAATACCTTTCATAAGGCTATAGCTGCCATAGATAGTGATTCCTCTGATGGATCTGGGCAAAGTAAATTGAAAACTTTCTGGCAAGGATTCACCATTCTAGATGCCATTAAGAACATTTGTGATTCATGGGATGAGGTCAAAGTATCAACATTAACAGGAGTTTGGAAGAAGTTGATTCCAACCCTCATGGATGATTTTGAGGCATTCAAGACTTGCAACAGAGGAAGTAACTGCAGACTTGGTGGAAATAGCAAGAGAACTGGAATTAGTGGTGGAGCCTGGTGATGTGACTGAATTGCTGCAATCTTATGATAAAACTTTAACAGATGAGGAGTTGCTTCTTATGGATGAGCAAAGAAAGTGGTTTCTTGAGATGGAATCTACTCCTGACGAAGATGCTATGACGATTGCTGAAAAGACAACAAAGGATTTAGAATACTGCATAAACTTAGTTGATAAATCAGTGAGAGTTTGAGAGGATTGACTTTAATTATGAAAGAAGTTGTACTATGGATAAAGTGCTGTCAAACAGCATCACATGCTACAGAGAAATCCTTCATGAAAGGCAGAGTCAATCGATGTGGCTAACTTCACCCTTGTCTTATTTTAAGAAGTTGCCACAGCCACCCCAACCTTCAGCAACCACCACTGTGATCAGTCAGCAGCCATCAAGGCAAGACCCTCCACCACCAAAAAGATTACGACTTGCTGAAGGCTCAGCTGATGGTCAGTAATTTTTAGCAATAAAGTATTTTTTAATTAAGGTATGTACATTATTTTTTTAAGACACAACGCTATTGCACACTTAATAGACTACAGTATAGTGTAAACATAACTTTTGTGTGCACTGGGAAACCAAAAAATTTCTGTGATTCACTTTATTGCGTTATTCACTTTATTGGGATGGTGTGGAACCCAACCCACAATATCTCCAAGGTATGCCTGTATAAAGATGTTCATCACATTGTTATTTATGCTGGAAAAAAAATATTCTTCTGGTTAGTAAAGAAATGATAGATTATATATAGCCATTATGCTTGTAAAGAACATTTGGTAATATGAGAGAATGTGCAGATTACAATGAAAAGTAAAAAGGGTATGTGTGCGTATGTATGTATATAAACTTGTGTGTGTGTTTGGGTTCTCACAATGAAAGAATGTACCACTAGACACCTAGTAGGATAGCTAACAGTAAAAAGACTGGCAATACCAAGTGTTGGTGAGAATGTAGAACAATTGCAACTCTCAAACATTGCTGATGGGAGTATAAAAAAGTACAATGATTTTTAAAACATTTTGTAGTTCTTATAAACTTCAATGTGCATCTCTTCATGACCCAGCAATTCTACTCTTTGGTATTTACCCAAGAGAAAGGAAGACATATGTCCAAAAAGAAACTTGTATAAAAATATTTATAACAGCTTCATTTATTATAACAAAAAACTGGAAATATACATTAATTGGAGAATGGATAAACAAAGTGTGACATATTCATACACTGAAATACTACTCAGCAAAAAATAAAAAAGGATGAACTACTGGTATATACAGCATAAAATTTCAGAAACATTATGTTAAGTGAAAGAAGCCAGACACAATAGGTATATGCTATATGATGCCATATCTATGATGCTCAAATAGCCAAAACTAATCTACGGTGATAGAAATCAAAACAGTGACTGCTAATGGAGGAAAGCCATGAGGGAGCTTTCTAAGGGAATATTCCTTACTTGTTTTAGATGGTGGTTACCTGAGTATATAAATTTTTCGAAACTCATAGAATTGTGCACTTAAGATCTATGAAATGTAAATTTTATCTCAATAAAAAATTCAGTAATGGGGGCTGGCCAGGTGGCGTAGTGGTTGAGTTTGCGTGCTCCACTCTGGCGGCCTGGGGTTCGCAGGTTCGGATCCCAGGAGCAGATCAATGCACAGCTCGTCAAGCCATTCTGTGGAGGCATCCCATATACAAAGTGGAGGAAGATGGGCACAGATGTTGGCTCAGGGCCAGTCTTCCTCAGCAAAAAGAAGAAGATTGGCAATGGATGTTAGCTCACAGCCAAGCTTCCTCAGCAAAAAAAAAAAAAATTCATATGGAGGCCAGTCCGTGATCTGGTGGTTAAGTTGAGCACACTCCACTTCAGTGGCCTGGGTTCAGTTCCCAGGCGTGGACCTACATCACTCAGCAGCACCCATGCTGTGGAGGTGACCCACATGTAGAATGCAGCAAGATTGACATGAATGTTAGCTCAGGGTGAATCTTCCTCAAGCAAAAAGAATAAGATTGGCAATGGATGTTAGCTCAGGACGAATTTTCCTCAGCAAAAAAAAAAAAAAAAAAAAAAATCAGATGAATTAAAAAAATAGATTAAATACGTAAATTTTAAAAGAATAAAATAACCTCAAAAGAATATTTATGAATATGTGTACCTAGACCATATACATCCTTAGTTTTGGGAAGCATATTTTTTAAACCAAGACAAGAAACCTAAAAACTAGTCTAAAAAGGAAAAGATATTCATATTTGACTCTGTTTATTAAAAAATTTATCCTACGGCAAAAGTATCAGAAAAACATCAGCAGACTAATAATAAGAGGAAATATACTTAAAAGCGTGAAAAAAATAATATCTATAAATAATATAGCATAGTGAGATATATCATAGAGTATTAGTTAAGAGCACAGGTCAAATCAATACTTCTTTTTTTTTTCTCTTAATACCCAAGACATCTTTGAAATACTAAGGCTCTGCCTATAGAAGGCCACGGAGTCATAACTTTTATTCAGGTGTGCAGTTTGGTGACAAAGCACATCACTGGAAAGGAACATCTGGCAGTCATGCTGAACTGAGCTGGGCTGTTAAAATGATTTCCACCCTGAATAAGTCCCTTCTGTAAGCATCCTAGGATAGGGAATCTGAGTCCAACTGAACAACACAGAAGAGAGTCCTGGCATGACTGTGCCATGTAGAGGTTTGGGCAGTGTCTTGTTAGGCCCCTGAGGGAACCTCTGATATCCTTATTCCAGCAGCTTTGCCAAGGGGGCACAGGGAGCAAGGATGAGATAATAAATTTGTGGAATTGCCATCAAAGCAGTTTCTGACATTTGTATAATACTTTATGATTTAAAAAGTTCCTTTGCATTCATTAACTCATTAGACTTTCATAACTCTGTGACATAAGAAGAGCAGGTAATACTATTTCCATATTAAAGATGAGAACACTGATATTAAGAAAGATAAACTAATCTTTGTAAGGTCAGATCTTTTCAGTAAGAGAGCTGGGACTTAGGCTGAGGTCTTTCTCTCTCTATGGCTATATTATTTTCAGTTTATCACTCTATCTCCAGGACAAAATAATGTAGCCTCAGAGAAGTCTCTTCCTGAAAGATGCTGTGATATTCAGCCTGAAAGTATCTATTTCATTCTGTCCTTTTCTGTTTCTCCACCTTCAATGAGCTAGGTAATCACTCTTCTTAGTGTGTGAAACATATATCTACTCTGTCATATCCACCTCTCAGTTGTCACTTAGCCAAACTATGCAAATATGACCACCTGCATACCTCCCTGTGAGTCGGTGCTCACCTCTGGACTCTTTCCAACTGTTCAGATGGGCAGGGAGGAGTTTCACCACCAGAGAATATAAAGAAACATGACTGTTCAGCCTTTTTCATACATCGACTGAATATTTAACTAATAATGTTCTCACCATATTGAAAAAAAATCCAGGATGATGAATTTATCCCAAGTACCTTCATGACAAGTAAGTCAGTTCATCAGCAACCAGAATTACCTGCGAACTGGATGCTGAGCTCTGAGCTTGGAGGAAAGGAAATGATGTTTGTCTCAGCTTTAAAGGTGGTCCTAATCTGATCAGAAAATCCATACAAATAACATAACAAAATGTTTTCTACTGCATGTAACAAAACATCCAACTGTTGGTGTTTGAGGGTGGCTATTCGTAACAACTCTTTTCCCTGCCCAAGTTTGGAACAACTTAAAAGATAGGCAAGGAGAAAACAGAGAGATAAAAATAGTACCTTTATTTCTGATAAAAATTGAAAGTAGATAATGTGGTTTATATCTTCAGGCAAATGGGCATTCCGATATGGAACCTAAGTATTGGATGCCCATAACCCCAGTCACAGGAAGTGCGGGAAACTTGAGGCCGACAGGCCGGTGGCACAGGACCTCTGTGGGAAGGTCAGCTTCCAAGAGAAAGAAAACGGCTAGTATTTCCAGCTTTATCTTTCCAAGGTCACTCAGTAAACTAAGATATTCCTCCTCCCCTGGTGGTGAGAGTTGTGTGTGGGAGCTCTACGAAAGGCCAAGAGTTCCCTCAGATAAACAGAACGTCAGTATGGTAAAGAAGCATTTCCTTCCCAACACTAACTGAAAGGGATCTCAACAATAAAGACATGTGTTGTCTCCTGTGAGAAGTCAAAGATGGGTGGGAATCAGGACTACAATTGTAGCCTCAAGACCCCAGGCTCTTTCTGTCTTTTTTCAGTACGTGGGTTTGGTCCTCAGGTTTGAACCATCTCAGTTAAAAGACGGTGGTAGCATTTGCAGACAGACATGTGGACATAACAATACTTAGGAGAAGGAAAAAGAAAGGCAGATTTCCATTCAGGCGTCTATTTGTTAAGGAGGTGAAGTTTCTCCAGAGTCTCCCTCGAACTTCCCCTCAGATCCTGCTAACGAAGATTTGCTGACCTGCCCACGCCCTGCCTAACTGCCAGGAAGGTGCAGAGAGTGACCTTCTGGTATTTGAGCCTCTTTAGAGGAACACGGCCTCTGTCAGACAGAAGGAAGGTTGTTGTTGGTGGTGGGAACAGCTACTGAGTAGGTGAGCAACAACGTCAGCCTGATGACACGTGGAAGTTACACAAAGAACATCTGCAAATATGAAAAATTGCTGCACGACAGACTGCATATAAAGCTCCTAATAACTTAATATGTTTTTGAGTTCTCATTACATTTCTAAAATAAAGTAAGACAAAAACAGATCCAAACTTAAAAAAAAAAAATCCAAATCCTATTGCTTGCTTCAAGAGAGGGATCATACATTGGACAGATTGATAGAGTATTAGATCTAGACCTAGATGATTGTTTAGTCCTGCTTCCTCATCTCTAAAGATATCCAGACCAGGTTCCAGAAAATTAAACCACTTTTTTCCACTATAACCCAACTTTTTAGTGAGGATTAACTGGACCATACACTCAGGACTGCAACACAAAATCCCAACTCAGCTTTACATGCAATTAATAATATAATACTCTCTTAATTTTATATGAGATTCTCTGCAGAGCAGCTCATGTTCAAAGAGGAACATTTTCCCGGAGATCTCAGTGGTTTTAAGACCCATGCAATTGTGTTTGGGGATTCAGTAGAATTTTTAACTGTGAGAGAGAAACGCTACCCACAAGTACTGCAGTAATGAGCAGTCTTTCAGATCAATCTTTGGGTGTGGAATTGGGATTGAGTAATTATTTACAGGCCCTCCTACCTCTAAACATCTGTAAACACTGTGAAAATCCAGATTCTCCTGTCTAAACCATGCGATCTGCTTATTTTTCAATATAAAAAAACTCACCCTGTCGTAAAATGAAAACTGGTATAGATTAGTGAAGTCCTAAGAATGCTTAATTTATTTCCAATCCACTTTCTCACATCCCTTGTTCTTGAGGGAATAAAAAACAAAAACAAAAACAAAACTTTAGTCGAATGCTGATAAGGCTCAGGAATGATTGATGGCTCATATGAAAAGTTCTCTTTGAAGCACATGATTTAGAAAGAACAGTGACTCATTTTTTTCTTCCAATATACTTTGTCATGAATTTTTTCTTTCTAAAATAGGGTTTTATTTAAAAGAATAAAAGCAAGAATTCATAATGTATGTCTTGCCTTGCAGAGAAATTTGACAAAAAAATAAAAATTTTGTTGACCAAACTCTAGCTGTCAGATATACTAATCTATTGTCTTGACAAAATCAATTTCAAGGAAGATCTCAGATTGTGCTGTCATCAAAATTGATTGTATCAAACAAGATACTCTCTGCTGTTGACAAGCAGCACTTTCTTACAACTCCTAGCATTTCTTCCATTCACTCTACCCCACTGCCCTTGGAAGCCAACAAAGGTTGTAAGAAAATTATGAACATAAGTCATCACTTAGAATCTACCCAACAAAAACAAGTCCCAGGAGGTTGAACTTGAACTAGCAGCTTTCAGACCACAGGAAATGTAAGCTGAAATGGTAAATTTATAAAGCTACATGTTGAAAATAGACCCCCAGAATACAAGATGTCTATTGTTTGAAGCAATAAAGTGCAAATGAGACCTGCCTTTGCATGCACAATTGGGCATATGCTCCCATAAATCCATGATTGGGTATGCAAATGAGTATTTTGTGCACCCAGTTACCTGTTTGCTATCTTCATATTTTTAGGGTCGATGTAAGTGCTTTTATTATTTTTTTTAATAAAATTATTCTAAATTGTCTGTGGATGAATGATGCTTTGGAAAATTGTTATTTCCTTAGAGTTAAGATTTAAACAAACCTCTCTGAAAACTTTCAGTGAATGGATCTGTGTTAGTAAAGTGAAATGTGGAATTAAAGCAATTATCTGGGTGAGTCAAGTTAAACATACCAAGAGGCATACATTATTCTGCACATTATTCTGGCATTTTAGGTAGAAGAAAGGGCCTAGATTGTCCAGTGCACGTAGCTTTGCACTTCACGTAGCCAGTCTGGCAACACCACCACCGGGCCTGGGAAGGCAAGGCAGCTGCAGCCTCTTCTTAGAATATAATCCGGCCTAGAGAAGTGGATCCATTGCCCGACAGTGACTGTATGTCCAAGCAAATAAGCTTTCCATCTAATGCATCCTGACTTGCATTTATTCCAGCTTTTCTCAGAAAAGAAATAGGGAATGTGAGGATGCGCTAAATTAAGGTTACAAAACTGTGAGTGGAGAGGCAAAAATCTCTGAATAATTTTCTTGACAGTGTATTCAACCCCCTCAGGACCCATGGTGATAAAGCACTGAAGATTTATGTTAATGTGTAAGAACCCCACTCTGTTCCTCTGGGAGATGGTAAAGAAGACATTAGGAGGCTCAAGGATAGTTTATATTTATCAGGTAAAGTGCTGTCTGCTCACTAATAAGCTTCATAAGTATTTTTCTTTTCCTGAAAAGAATTGAAAAAAGATCCAATTTTACAATCTAAAAAGAAAAAAGGAAAGAAAAAAAAGAACCAATTTTCAAAGATTCTAATACCTTAGTACAAAATCTAACTGAATTACTATCTGCCTTCTTGGCGAGACTGCTTGAATATCATTTACGTAATCCTGGCTTCATCAACACAGCACTAACTAGGCAAGCATTTCAGCACCCAGATAGATGACTAGGTCAGGACCATGCTATATATTTATACGTGTCTTATCTCTGTAGTTGTTAAACCTGGAGAAAGAATCAGATTTTTTTTCAACTGGATTTGAAGCTGATTTTTTCTTGCAACTCTATCTGGGTGAAAATCTCAGTCTACAAGATATACAAAATAGTCTCTTTAATGATGTGCCTGCTTCCTTCCTATTTCTGCTTTTCTCTAATCTTAGCAGATAAGTCCTTCTTAAGCCTCATTATTGAAAACAGTCCACCTCCATATTTTATGCCTAATTCTATCTTAAGTGGGAGAAATATCTGGGCTCATATGCTAGCCTTTCTCTGAGTTAATATCAAGTCAGCCTGGCTGATAGGGCTGTTCAGGACTTGGAAAACTGAATCTTTCAGCAGCTATAGTTACTACCCCTGAGCCTTAACTTCAAAAGGAATTTAGCCCATAGCCTTAGTTGCCCATGTTCAGCAGATTTGCATCCCTGACATTTGCTTCCAGGTCTCTTGATGCTGAATTTTATTATTTTAACCTGTTACTACTTCTAGACTGACATCTTAGGTTTTAGCCTTTGCTTGGATCATTGTTTATGATATTTAACTTCCACCTGCCATTTTCCCTCTTAAATAAGTGATTGATTGATTGATTTCCTCATATCTCCACAGGTATTTATTAAGTGGCTTTTAGGTTCCAGGCCAGTATTAGGAGCTAGCAATACACAGGTCAGACAGGCACTGCATGCATGTAACGTGCCTGCATCTAGCTTTGTAGTGATTGGTCAGATACCAATGTTTAGAGTTAGGCTCTCCCAGGATTCGTAGGTTAATCTGGACTGACAGCCTGCTCTGCCATAGTGTGCCATCAGCTGAGTCTTGTTCAGGTAGTCCACGGCTTTGGGGGAATTATAATCTGGTTTGGAGATTAGGAGAGTTCACTTTATTGGAGCAGCTACTTCTGTCCCACCCACTTCATTGGACCTGATGTTGGAGAAGGGCATGGGTCTTGGGTGCTAATATTATGGGAGCCTAAAGTGAAGAGTGGCATGAAGAAGCATGAACTTCTACCTTAGTTTTCTATAAGGGGCACTAAGCAGAGTAATGTAGAGTTAGATATCAACTAGGATTGTTTTTCTTAAGAAAACGAAATAGCAGACAGAGTGTGATATGGGATAGATGATGCTCAGTCACTCAGCAAACATTGACAGAATGTCTCCCATTGGTCTGGCATGGACTAAGGGCTTAGGAATACAGACATTTTAAAAAGCCCTATCCTTGGGTAACTAACAATGTAGTGAGGGAGATAGAAACATGCAGTTATACTACCAGGTTCAAAGGCCTTTGATCCACGTGAGTGCTTCCGTCTATACAAGGCCTTGTCAAGCTAAGAGAATACAATGGGCAGGCAGGTTATAAGCCACTTTTTTTGTATTGTAGGAATACCAATTTCCCAGGTTGATCTAGTGTACATTAATATAGATCTTGTAACTCCTATGTTCACACTTCTACATTTAATATATTTAATAGAAATCACTATGGCTGGTAACAGAAAGAAAAGTCATGTTCTGTAACTTTTTGTCAAGAGCTATATTTCAGTAGTGCAAGCTATGAATTTTCTTATCAATTTGTGCATCCAGTGTGCATCCACACAGCCAGTGTGTATCTATAAAAATCTGGTCAACTGTATAATGATTGGGTGGGTTTCCTTTTGCTGCTCAAGGCCTTCTTTTAACAAGAATATTTTTATATCCAATTTTAAAACATGCTGCAAGTCATGTCTTCAAAGATGAAAGTTGAACGACATGGTAAGTACCACAAAACATTTTATTGAGTGTAGGTAGAATTACTCTGGGTTGGTCAATGTCCTAGAAAAAATGTTCTAAGTGATCTCTTTATTTCTACCCAGCCAGGTGTCAAGGAACCAGGTAGCCATAAACACACCTACCTCTTTAAGTGCCATCATTGACTCTTCTTCTTCAGCACTTCACTTTTATAGCACTTGCAATTGTGGCGTTTGTCATCAACAATCTACTTGCTTTTTTGTTTTGGCTGCTCATCTTCTTCTCGCTCCTGGAACATAGACTTTGCCTAAGGTTATTTTTTCTATAGGCTCTGTTCCTAAAACTAATAATAGCTTACAGTTATTGAGTGTTTGCAATGAACTTTGTAAGTACTTTGCATGTATTACATCATTTAATCTTCACATCAATTCTTTGAGGACAATACCATTATTAGCCCTACTTTAAAGATGAGCAAACCAAAAGCTTAGAAAGATGAAGCAATTTCCCAAGATTCTGCCATTAATAAAATGGCAGAGTCCTTGCAAGGACTCATGCAAGTTCTGATGGACTCTATAACTGGTGATCTTTTTCCCTATAACAATCCACTGAGAGCTCACAAATATCATCTTCCTAGAGCCTGAGCAGAAGCTAGTAGTCCTCTTATTCTTTTAAATTTGTTCTTTGTGACCTATCTCGTCTACTCTATCCTACACCATAAACACAATTTTAAAAAAAGGTAAGCTCCTTGAAGCCCAAAGATTTTTTTCCCCATTTTTAAAAGTCTTTATAGAATCTAGCTCTTCTTTAAATAAAGTATATGTACAGTATTCATATGTGCAATAAATTTTTCATATTTTAATTTGAATTGAACACTCCAGCTAATCAGCCCCTTGGCAATAACAACTGTCAAACTCTCAGTGCAGTGATGAAAGTTAGGAAATGCTTGTTCAGGTAATCAGATTTAAAACAGATAAAAATGTAAATCTCAATATATCATTGGACTTTACAGTTTATGAAAATGAACAAATAGTTTCCATATACCTAATTTCTCTTAGATATAACCTCTAGCTTTTAAGATCTCTAATCAAATTTTATTTGGAAAATACCTGTCCTATTATCAATGCCATTCTGAAGATTTTACCTTTATAGATCAAATTTGAAGGCAAGATTTTTTTCTCTATTCATCCCAATTAAATAGATTCATATGTGTAAAGGCCTTCCTCTATTTTTTTCCAGAATTCAACATTTCAGGTAGACCTTGTCCTAAAGAAGCATATCATTCATGGTGAGAAAGCAAGAGTTACGAATAAAATAGTAAGACAAATACAGAAACAAATATAACGTAAGAAAAGATCAGCACAAAGGAGCAGCAGGGCCAGAGAGGAAAAGGTCACTGCTGCCAGCTGCTATGTAATCTTGAGCAAGTCCAATTTCTTTAGGCTTCAGTTTTAAAAGATGTTAAAGGAAGAGCATGGCTAGGAGTCACTCAGAATTCTTGTAACCCAAAAACAGTATGACTTTGATGACTGAGTTTCATCAAGGAAGTGGAGTTTGTGTTGGGGAAAATCAGATGGGAGGACGGAGGGAGAGGAGGGGTGTTCAGAGGAAAGAAACAGAGAGAGCAAGTTAGGCAGATAGAAAAACACATCTTTGTGTAGGAAGCACAGCAGATCAGTTCAGCTGGTTGAACAGAGGGTCTTTGAGGAGGGCAGTGGGAGGTAAGGAATGGGAAAGTTGCTTAGGATCACATGTTGGAGGGCTTGAATGCCTTTTTTCTACTTGGGCACAGTCATGGAATACAACCTCGATTTTATCAGGTCTATTTTGAAGTTAAACTGTGTTGATTTTGTTGACTAGTGATGGGATACTAGATGGAAAACTTGTGTTTGGTAACACGCTTTACTTCTAAAAATAAGCAACAGAAAAGAACACAGCAAACACATCAGTGCACCCCCAGAAGAGGTTTCAGGAGACTTCCCGTTCTTACATTCCATGCAAGCATACCCACATACCACACGCCACCAGAAATTCCATCAACAACCATCCTTTGGTTTCCTAGAATCTTTCTTTGTCCAGCTATTCTACATGCCTTGGTAATATTAACTATTTCTATTTTTCTGAAGTGAAAAATATCTATTCTCTAAATTCAATGCAAGGTATTATATACTCCCTTTCCAGCCCCAGAAAAGGCTTTTATCTTTGTTTATCTTTCAGCATTTGCAGACACTCCTAACTAAGATTTGTTATACAAGGAAGTAAGACAAACACCCAGGATTCCAATATCTATTTCCTTGACTTCTTTAGAAATTTTAGGAACAGTTTCAACAGTTCAGCAGAGAAGATTCCCAAGAGAGTTCTCTTAAAAGTGAATGCTTAGGTACATAAAATCAATTAGCTGTTTTGTTTTGTTTTGTATGCATGTTTTGAGTTTATGCAGTTCTTGCAACACCCTGAAAATGTAGCTGTCTTTGGGGTTTACAGGAATTGATCCAAGGTTCAATGAAGATGCCCTGATTTACATTCTTGAACAGTGAGCTCCTCCTTTTGTAAAACGGTATGTATCTTGTATGTAAACTGGCAAAGTTTTACCCAATATGCTTTTTTTTTTTTTTCAAACAGCAGGATTACAATGTCTTTTGCTTTTCTCCAGGATAATAGCCCTTGGCCGGGTCTTAGAGGCTCTTCAGGAGGCCTAGATGTGCATAAAGTGGAACATCCCTGAGCAGCAGCTCACCTCATGCCTTTGCCTCTAAGAAAAGGGGATTATTTTTCTCCAATTTCTTTTCATCAGTTCTGCCCAGTCTAATTTTAAATGACCCTTTTGGAAATGGATATCATCCAGGAGTAAGCTTCTAAATGCATTGCTTAGGGATTTCCTCTATCTATCTTCTTCTTGGCTGTCCAGAATGAGCTGAGGTTGTGCCTAGAAACCCATGAGAAGCCACTTCTGGTGTATTTATGGCTCTCCAGGGGCAGAATTTCCTACACGAGGAACAGCAAAGAATGGGAGACCAGATAGAAGAAGCCAACCATCTACCAAGACTGCGCTGGGCCCTACGCAAACACACGTCTGCTCTGGCTGCAAGGCGGTGCTTCCTTAGCTTCATCTCATCAGGATGGCCTACAGGCCCTCAGCTTTCCTAGGGATCGTTAGTTTCTGGCTGTACTTGCTTTGGCTCCTGAAGTCTCTGCCTTTGCTGTGACCACTCATTCCCAATATCACTCATCTTATCTAGTGTTTGTCTTCTGCCCTTGCCCGTTAGCAACTCCCAACTCCCAGTCTCTGTTACACTCTCCCCCCCAACATCTCCCCAGTTCTGATGGACGCAGCATGACTGAATCAGCATATTGAGGAAATTCTCAGGATAAATCAGATCTCAGAATCTGCTACTTATGTCAAGCTTGAGTAAAATAAAATGAGGTAGGTTAGCTCAGTTCGCCACATTACTTGGAGCACAGGACTGAAAGCTGTGTTCATTTATCTGGCTAGAATCGGTTATTTATATCACAAACTTGTACTTAATAAGTGCCAGTTCATTCTGGAGTGCACAAAGAATTCATGTAGAAAGTTGGTACCCCAAGGTTTTTCAAAAGAAAAAGATTTTTGGATGTGGACAACACATTTTATTTTCTAGATAATTTAATGTCCAAAAGTTCATCCTGAACTGCAGCCTAAATCCGTCTTGATGGAATATAAATCAATCCAATTAATGCTTCTTTTGCCATCAGTTAACATTTAAAGAGCTGGCCACCGTATCCTTTAATAGCCATAGAGAAACTTGGAGGAAGTAATTATACAACTTTCTGATAGAATAAATAATCCAATGTTGAGGTCAAAAATTCTGGCTGCAGTTTTTCTGCTTCCATGAAAGCGGACTCTTCACTCTGCGTAAGCAGTACATCTCCTTTCCCCATCCCGGCCCCCAGACACTGGGTCGCCTTCGCACCTGGGGCGCTGGCCTCCTCAGTAAGCAGGTAAACAGCAGCACCTGTGGCGGTGTTCAGAGGTGTCCTTTTGGAGGACAATAAATTAGAGGCTGCAGACAAATCCCGACAAATGGTTAATCAGTGTCCCTGCTCCTGTTTTCCATGTCACTCATTTCTGATCAATGGATGTATTGAGTTCTTGCCTGGACATCTTTCTACAAAGCCCCTGTCTTCCTTTCCAGGCTTATGTCCCACTACACCCTTGAATGTAATTTATGCCAATGAGACTAGTCTACTTGGTACTTCCTCAAAGGAGTCTTGTGATATCCTTCTCTGGCTTTGTACAGCCTGTGGTATGCCTCCTCCCGTCGCTATTGTAAATAAGCCTCGACCTTGAGTTGGGTGACCAACTCATCAAGGTTTGCCCAGGACTTTCCCAGTTTTAGCACCCAAGTCTCCCATCCTGGGAAACCCTTCAATGCAGACAGTCGGTCATTCCAGCCTTGACACATTACTGGTTCCTCCAATTAAATTGCTGTCTTACTCTCATTTGAATCTGTAGAGCACTTGGTTTTTATCTTGTAACACTGTTCATTCTCCACTTGAAATTGTAGTCCTCCCCTTCCCCCGCACACACCTCCATTACAATATAAATACTTTGAGGGAATTTTTCCTTTCATTAATATAACATGTAGATTTTAAGTGCCTACTGCATGTTTTGTCATAAGGTAAAAAGCCTTATTCTCAAGTAACTTAAAGTCTATTTGGCAAGAGAAGAAAAAGCAACAACAATACCATATGGTTATTAGCCATCTATGTTATGAGAACATTCTGGGAAAAAGGGCTATAGGGATTCAGTGGAGGACATGATTATTTCCAGTTAAGGTTATCATGGGAGGCTGTGTGGAGAAGGGATTTGAGCTGAATCGCAGTGGATTTAGGTTAGGGAAATAGATGGGGGGACATTCCAGGTGAAGAGACCAGCAGATTCAGAGCATGCATGCTCACTTTTCTGTCCTCCCTTGGGCTAAATCTAGGGCCCAAAATTACTCAGTTATGTTTGTCTAATTAAAATGAACACCTGACATTGTTAGAAACTGCAACTGCCCCTATTAGAAATGATCATAGACTCAAACTTAACATGTGAAAACAGATGAGCTAGGGCTTCAGACAAGCCCAGAGAAACACCATGGAGTTCTTCTAATTAAAATCAGAACCTAATTTTCAGGTGATTTCTTAGCTATGCAGCTGGAACTAAAGTAAATCTTGAGTCTCTTGCAGGAGAGTAGCAGGAAGAGAGAAGCCATCTCTCACCTGCCGTGGGCCTTTAACTGGGAAATCTCCGCTGAGGTATAAATGAGATCAAAGAACAGAGCCATAGGGAAGACAGAAACATCATCTTAAATACAAAGTGATCAAACCACTTTAATTTTCTATGTACAGTGTTTTTCTTTCCAGTGACTCAAAGAGGTTGAGGTTGATAGCTTCTTACAGGACAGATCACAAATTTGAAGTCATATTTTGCATTTGAGAAGTAATTAAACATTTGTAAAATGACAGTTTTCAAATGAAATGTCTGGCCAGTGTCTCCTTCAGAGATAATGATGTGGTTTCTTTGGCTGCAAGTAATGACACAGATGGCAGGGCCTCTCCTCGCCCTGCTCCATTCCCAGGTGGCAGTCCTCAACGGTGGTCACTGCAGTGCTGCTCTCTCTGAGCTTCTTTTCCCAGAGTGCTCTTTGGTAGTCAGCTCTCCCTTGAGACAGCGTGATAGGCACACCTGCACTTTACCATAATTTCAACCCCTTACTTGCAGTGGGCTTTGTTATAAATAATGCCATCAGTGGAGAGTGGAAGCCTGGAATTGTGCAGCTGAAGGATCAAACTGACAGACCTTTTATCTACCACCTTGTTTGGGGAAAATTTTAGTTAAAGGAGGTTACAAGGCAAGGGAGTTACAACCAGATATGTTTCGTATAGAAGATTTACTCTTTCTTCAGTGCTTTTGGCAGAGTTGCCTAACTGATCTTAAGCAATAGCTAAGAAATCCTCCTTGATGCTAGCACTGTGTAATATTGTTGAGCAGGGGGCTTGAGGGTGTGTTCTTTGGTGTACCTAAGGTAGTTTATAATTCCGCTGGGTGCCAGTACAAGAAGCGTTATTTGAAACTGAGATATTGAGTAGCTGATTCTCATGCACATGCATGGGTGCCTGATTCACGCGGAGCTGATATAGCATTTTCCTTGTAAAATTTATTTTAAAAATGTTAATTCAACCTAATCTGAACTCATAAGGACAAAAACTATTTTATGTGATGGTTACAACAGAAACAGACAAACGTCAGTATAAGGAGAAGAATAATTTCTGGGATTGATATTTATTTTTTGTTTATTCTCATCAGTCAAAGTAAATTTGAGCACCTTCCATGTACCCTGTACTGTGCCAGGACCAGACAGTTCCAGGGCATTGAATAGCTGAGGGCAGGCTACATCTAAACAAATGCAATGATGATGCAGCATTAACACAGAAGTATGAATGGAAGGGTGATTGCTACTATATACTAGTACAGAAGAGGGAGCAATTAACTATGCCCAAGACACAAAGGAAGATTTCCTGAATAACGTGGCATTCTGACTGACTCTTTAAAGGAAAAGTAGGAATTGAGCCATAAAGGAGGAGTATGAGATAAAGGTGGTAGTAAAGGTATGCTGGGCATACAACAGTCTGGGCAAAGCCTTAGAGGCCTGAATATTTATATCCTGGTGAGTAATTGTGGATTGTTTGGTGTGGCTCTGCCATAGGGAGTAGGAGGGTAGACAGAGGAAGAAATGGGGCTAGAAATGTTAACTGGGCCTGCCATGAATCGTTCATGAAGCTCTGGTGGAAAGAGGATGGCCTTGGAAGTTAGACAATAGTTGCTCTAAGACCCTTGACAAGTTGCCAAACCTTTCTGATTTTCAGTTTCTTTAAAGTGGACATGAGACCAATAATAAAACTTACTTTGTTACATCACTGGATTAAATTCCTGGCACAAAGTAGGCAGTCCTAAGTGTTAGTTCTCTTTGGCACCCTTACCTTCTATGGTATTCATGTAAAAGTTAGAGTTTATTCTGCCTGCAGCAAGGAGACAGCGAGGAACCTGAATCAGAGAAGTCACAGGGTTAGCTCTTGGCTTATAAAAAGAAATCACTCTCACACTGGTGTGAAAGAAGGGTCGTGTTCCAGTGAGACAGGAGACAGGGAGACCAGTTGGAAGCCTGTTGCAATATTCTACAAAAGAACTATAAAGGGCTTGAGCCAAGGCTGTAATGACAAGAAATAAAAAGATTCCAGACATATGAGCATTCACGACAGAATGGAGATCTATAATGGAAAAATCAAGGATGATGTGGTTATTCCGCAGTGATCAAAGGAACTCCCTGGAGTAATCTTGCACATTCCTTTAGAATGCCTAGACACCTCCTGAGCACCAGGCAGCCCTTAGGAGGGCCCAGGAAACTCCAGGGCTGGTTTCCAGGAGTCCACCCACTGATAAAGGGTAGTTGACTCCCCAGGGGCTCTAGTGTGACATTATTATCATTGATTATTTCTGCTGCAAATCATATTTGAAAAGAGTGACATAATCATTTTTTATTAATTCTCCTTAACAACAAGATGCCCAGCTAGATCACCCAGCATTATCAGCAAAGCTGGAACTAACCTCCTAGAGTCTGGGTTCAACCAACTGACCTCCTCTCTATTACTCGGGCTTTACGAAGCAAGTACCGTAAAGCCTTACTTAGTTAAAATCAAGACAACCAGCTGCAGTGGCAGGGTTTGAACAGCCTCCAACATTAGGAGGAAATACAAATAGCAGTCCCTCATCCCTGGACTGGTCAGAATTATAAAAAAGAGATGTGGCATTGTGTCTCTGAGCAGAATGCGGATCTGGAGATGCAAGGAGCTGGCTACTTATTCACAGTACGTGTAGATCCACAATGGCTTATACAAGTCAAACAGATAGAATGTGTTTGAACATATGCTTCCTGCCAGGCACTGTGGTCCATGCTTTATATACAATTGATTTATTTAACCCTTCTGATAAGTCTTTATTTAATCCTTCTGGTTATGCCATCAATAGTGTTGATTCATATAAAAGGAAACTGGAACTTAGAGAGATCAGAGAAGTTACCTAAGATCACACAACTAATGAGATCATAGAGCCAGAGCGGGCACCCAGGTCTGACTCTAGAATCCATGTCCTTCACTGCTGCACAATGTGTCCTCAGTTTCAGAAAGCAAGCGGTTCAAGGATGTGTCTCTATTCCTTGTGTGATTAATGTACATAATTGTGAACTTCTATTACGGGTTCCTTATGATGAGCATCATAAGAATACTGGGATGCAGAGACAATGGACCTGACCGAATTCAATTTGGCCCAATCAGTATTTATTGAATCCTTCGTGCTGTTTGTGTAGGCAGTGTTGACCCTGCAGGAAGAGAAATTCATTGGGAAATATTCTGACCTCCATACTTTGTGCTTTAACAATCTCACAAACTAGAGAAAGATTAGCCCTAGAAGTATCCTCCAGATCACATGATGCCAGGCCTTTACAAGCTAGGTACCCCACCATCTCAGAGAACATCCTCCTCCCTGGCAACAATGAAAGAGGATAAGGGGTTGAATTGACTTGTAAGATATTCCACTTCTGTCATGTTATAACTGTCAAAACAATAATAACAACAGCAGCACGATATTAACAATAACAACTAGCATTTGTTGGGCATCTATTGGTGGTGAATCAAGCATTCTGCTGGTAACTTTAGTCACTTACCTAATTAGTGATAGATTGGAATTAAAATTCAGGTCCGTCTGAAAACAAAATTGCATCACAAGTGAAAAAGTTACCCTTTTTCTCTAAGTTACAGCACACTTACCTATGGAAATAACACCTGTTAGATGGAAACCCCGAGGAAGAAATTTCTGCAAACTGTCTCTCCAAAGCGGCTCTAAAAGTAACAGAAGTAATGAAATAAAGAGAGGGCGCTGCTCATTGACTTATCAATTCCAGTCCAAGTCCAAGGGATTTATCCTCACTTCAATTGCAGAATTTTCTTTTCGTTCCAGTTCTCAATGTATTTTTCTGTCTTCTTTTTCTCTAACTCCTAAGTTCAGGACTATCTCTTAATTGGCTCCTGGATGGAGCCAATTGATCCAGAAATGAGAAAGGGGAAAGGCTTGGAGATTCATGTGATGATACTTCTAGGGTGGCTTCCCTTTATGTGGAGACAGAGGAAGGGGTGGTGGTGATGGCAGGCCTCCTGGGATCAGCCCTTCCAGGAAAAGCCTCTGACTCTGTGACTTCTCCCTCAAATTACAAAGCCAAATCAGGCAGTCATTATGCTGTGAAAGGAGATGCTCAGACAAATGCAGGGGAAGTAGGCGGTGAAGGTCTAAAAAGAGCAGGGTGGAGGTCAGGGAAGTCAGAGCCCGTCCGGGAGGTCTGGGACAGCTGCCATCATCAGAGCAGGAAGAGTGTCTCCCTAACAGGCAGTTTATAGGGCTGCTAATTGCCCGTTTCTTTCTATATATCCGGCTTGAGCAAGTGCAATTCTGTCCAGAGAGAAACCCAAAGAGCTGAAGATGGATTTAGGAAGGCACAATAGATCCATAAAAGTAGATGAATAAATAAAGACATTAACTTTTAATGTAAATAGGACTGAAGCATTCTTATTCTTTTTTTCTTGAAGATATAAGAGGAAATTCCTCCTGCCAATTTGAACAGCTTTAAAGTGTACTTGAGAGCACTTGGAAGAAGAAAAAGGACCCAAGTACCAGATAATATCTGCGTATAGGTGCCAAGGGTAACTCAAAATTGTTCACAGAACTGGAGAAGTACGCTGCTGCTCAAATAGCTGTAAACCTAATTAGAATTGAAAGAAAGCTAGTCACTGGCCAACTATGGACTTTGGCTTATTCGTTCACTCAACACACATTAAGATCTTCCTCTGTGTTAGGTGCTGATTATGCTCTGTAGATACAGAGATGAACAAGCCGTGCTGTGCTCTCAGGGAGCTTGTGGTCTAGGTGGAAGGTAGCAGACAGGTCCCTGTGGAGCACTGATTGAGACTGAGGGTATCCAGGAACAATCTCAACATTCTTTGGGACTGAGCTAAGTTGCAGCCAAGGCTGAGGGTCAGAGCAGCCAAGAAATCAAGGAAGTCCCCTGCTTAGTAGTAGTCATTCCTAAAACCATGGCAGCAAGTTATTTAGTTCCTCAAATGTGTTGGCACTACTATATGTGCTTTTGTGTGCATTACCTCTAACCCATAACATGTTCCTATGATAGATCTTATTAAGCTTATTTTCTAGAAAGGATACTTAACTCAGAGAAGCTCAGTACCCTAACAAAGTCACACAGCTGGTGTATAACTGAGCTATGACCCTTTGTATTTTAACTTTAAATAGCACCCCCCATGACCACCATTCCAACCTTCTACACGCTAAGACTGGATTAATTTTTACTAAAACTCATTTCTTATAATAGTATTCTCAGCACTTTCAAAGTATCCTTTTAAATGAATTCCCAGTTCCTTAGCTTAGAATTTAAGGCTCCACAGCACCAGGTTCTATGCTAGCATTTTGGTCTTACGTTCCATAAATGCTTTAATATACCTTGCACATCAATTAAACCAAACTACTTGTCATATCTGAAAACTTCATTAATTTGCCCACATCCATATTAATTAAAAAGGCTGTTGTTGCTGATTAAATGTGGGAGGCATAGAAGAAGAAGATGACAAAGTTGATTCTGCATTTTCAAGGCTGAGTGATTTAGAATGTTGGTGCCATCAAATAAAACAGGCAAGTCATGAGGAGGGGTGGTATGAGGGGTAAGGATAAATCTTGTTTTAATGTCTTGTTTGAATTGACAGTGGAGCATTCAGGAGAGCAGCCTGGCCTCCAGTTAGAAAATTAGCCCAAAGTTCAGAATGGTAGTCAGGACAGGAGTTAGGAGTTGGTTATTTTGGAATCTTTTGGTGATTTTGGAATCTTCCACAGGAAGTGATAGCTCAGCTATGGGGCTGAAGGAAGTGACCCAGGAGAAGTGAGTGAAATGAGAACAGAGAACCCCAGGCTGAATCTTGGGGGAAGCTCAAGGGCCTGTCAGGGTTAAGGGTGGACAGACAGATATAGGGGGAAATGAGAGAAAAACTCAAAGCAAAAGCACAGGTTTCTTCCAACATTTCTAGGAAAATAAATGCAAAGAAGCAAGGGAATATTTTGGTTCCTATACCAAGGCTCCTCAATTTGCCTTATTAATCTTAGAGACTTTCCTTAACTATTGAGGATGGAGGCAAGGAGCAAACATGCTACATGAATCTGAGCTCTTGCTCATCTTCACATTGTGGATCTTGCTTTTCAAACGAATATTTGGAAACATTCACTAACAAAAATGCACTGGTGTCCCATGGTGAACACGATAAAGTCCCTGCCCTGGGGGAGGTTACTTTCTAGTGGATTATATCACTGGCAAGTTCAGTGATGGAGCCAGCACAAAGCATCACAGGTGTTAGATGAACTCTCTAAGGGATGGATCTGGAGCTGGATCTTAAAGGATAAGTGTTGCTAAGTCTGGGCTGTAAGACGTGATTGATTTAATTAAGAAGGCATGATCAGATTAAAGAGATAATAAGCAGCACATGTGAGAGCACCTGCGAACAGTTCAGTGTGCTGGAATACAGCACAGCAGGCAGGGTAACAGTCTTTTGGCATGCATGATATTGTTGAGAAGAGCAGAGGCCAGGTTGTACACCATGCTAAGGAGTTTTTATTTTATCCTTCAGATGATAGGAATCCAGTGAAAAGCTTTTGTTTGTTTGTTTTTTTGTGAGGAAGATCAGCTCTGAGCTAACATCTATTGCCAATCCTCCTCCTTTATTTCCCTTTTTCTCCCCAAAGCCCCAGTAGATAGTTGTATGTCGTAGTTGCACATCCTGCTAGTTGCTGTATGTGGGACGCCACCTCAGCATGGCCGGACAAGCGGTGCGTCGGTGCGCGCCCAGGACCCGAACCCCGGGCCACCAGTAGTGGAGCGCACGCACTTAACTGCTAAGCCATGGGGCCAGCCCAGTGAGAAATTTTAAGTTGGGAAATTACAGAGTTCTCATTGTGTTTTAGGAAGATCTCTGGCAGATGGAGGATGTACTGGAGAATATGGAAACAGGGAGACATTTTAGGAAGCTACTGTAGTTGTCCAGGCAAGTGATCATAAGGGTTTGAACCAGAGTAGTGATGGTGGAGATAAAGAAGGATATATGGATTCCAGAACTCTTTTGGAGATGAAAGTGCTTGGCCTGGTGATAGATTTGATGTGGAGCCTGAGAGCCAGGGGCCATAGAAGACATGTGCTGGTCTATTTTGGGTGACTGAGGGGATTGTTGCACCAGCGACTGAAATGCAAGCACAGGAGAAGGGATTGGCTTGAGGGAAAGATATTAAGGTCAGTTTTAGATGTGTTGAATTTGAGATTCCTGTAATACATCCGTAGCAAATACCTGGCAGATATGTGAATATACATATGTAAATCCTGGCAAAGTCTAGGCTGGACACATAGATTTAGCAAGAAGAGCACTGAGCTGTGTGCAACAACATTTCTGTGGCAGCCAGAGAAAGAGCAGGCTGTGATGGAATAGAGGAGAAGCTTTCAGAAAAAGTATAAACTTTGCACAAATTTCATAGAAGTAAGGAGAGCACAGCATTCCAAGAAGGAAAAGATTGTGATCCCAGATAGAGCAGAAACGTTCATTAAAAAGAGAATTGAATTAAGAAATCAAAATAGTCGGTGGTTCTCCATGATGCAACTCTCTTCCCTTCAGGACCTCAGCGTTAAACCGTGGGTTTAGGACAAGCTAGCAGAAGTGTCTTGCTGTCTAGCCATGATAAGGTTCCTACCAACCCTTTCACTGCATTTCTTCACTCTGAAGGACACTAAGATTGTCCTACATTTCATCACAGACTGGACTTAAGTTAGGTGGCACCAAAGTGCCCTTACTTAACAGATGTGGATGAATCCACAGGCACTGCCAGAGTTTTCACAGACAAGACCAATTTCAATGAAGTTGTAAGGCAGGGGGAAAATGTCTTAAAAGCAAGACACTAGGGACCCCACACAAAGGAGCAGGAAGGCATTGCCGTGTCTCTATTGTAGCAACTGCTGCTGATGATTATCCGGCATGTGTGAGGGAAGCAAACTCTTGCTTTCTGGCACTTAGAAACAAACATATTTTTTGTAGTAGTAAAATCCACACAGGTATACCACGCTGCATATATTAACCTATGAGACCAAGCTATTTCTAGAATTTTGAAGGGGAAGAATTAAATATCTACTTCATGGGAGGTGTAGAATAAAAATCTTTAGGTTTGGGGAAGGTTTCTCTTTTTATTTCTTTGAAAATAACACATCCTGAAGGTGAGAATATATGATATAGATGGTAATTGCTTTTTTGCTGGAACTACATTTTCGTCCTCCTCCCTTTTGCCTCCAATATTAATTATCAGGACTAAAAATAGTCCATTGTGGCATGTGTGTGCCTCTGGGGGGCTTCTACAGAAATCTGACATCTGTGCAGGAGGCTCCGCTGAGATGTGTTTCTGTGAAGCTGTCTCCTGTTTGTGAATTCAGTAAACACTGGCATAATGAATGCTCAAGTGTCTGTCTCTCACAACGGCTGTGAGTGGCAGCCTGTGAGAACAGTGTCTTTCTGAGCAGACATGACTCACAATGCCTGAAGGGAATAGGGAATGCATGGAATATTTATGCTTAAGAGCATTAATGAAGATAGAAAAATATTGATACAATAATATACCACAATGTAACGGTTGTTTGCAACCAAAAGGCTGTGGTCTTTTGTAGTTTCTCTTTTTGTATGTAGCTATAAACAGGTGTACCCCCTACACACCTCATTTGGAGGAAAAAAAATATAAGGAAACTTAAAAAACAGAAAATTTGTGAGTTGTTTACATCCATGGTCAATTAAGGTGTGGTTAGATGGATACTAGGAAAGTGTTCATGGACCAATACATATCTGCTGGAATTAGAGACTCACGGCTTTGCAATAAGCCTCTTCCTAAAAATACAACTATCACTACTGGTCAGATTATTCCTCACTTTGTAAGATTTAATTTCACCAGATATTCTTTAGTTATCTTTTTGGAATGAATGGTAGTTTCGAGGAGATATAAGGTGAAGTGAAGAAGGGAGAGATAATTTGTAGCACGGAAACAGTGGTCATATTTCCTAATCAAGATGTGTTTTGACAAATGAGTGTATTGTTAGGAAAAGTAAGATTGATTACTTTAAAATTGGGTTATTCTTGAAAATCTGAGATGTACAGTCATGAAACTATGGGATGTACCTTGTCAAGAATTCTTAGATGGAATGTCAAAGTGGGGAGCTCTATACATCAGGGTGCAGATGAGAGCACACAGAAAGCTCTAGGAGGCAGGAATGAGGTCCAGGAGGAGGGAACAGTCCAGAAAAGGGAGGAGGCACGTCTAAGCAGAAGGAACGATTTTGCGATTGTACTCACATGCGCATAGTTTATGGACAGCTGTTCATGCTACAGAGTTTTTTGTTTTAATTTTTAACCCCAAATGGTCATTTCACAATCAATTCTTTTGATCAGCTTTCTGGATATTATTTAATTCCCTCATATTCCTTTAATATGTGTGTATATTACATACTGAAGACTGAAAAACAAATTTCATTAAAGTTAACCGTTTGATTCAACAGATATTTTCTGAGTACCTATTAAGTGTAAAAATGATACGTCACTGGGAATTACGGAGTATGATATGCATTTAAATATTGAGGAATTTCTCTGTTGTAGAAAACAATAACTGGAGTATTTATCTACTCTTATAATTTCTGATTTAATAGCTTATGAATTATCCACTTTGAATTAAAAATAGATTTTAGTCCCACAGTATTTTCTTGCTGTCATGCATCATACATCAGGGTTGCTGGCTCTTCTTTCCATTTGGTGTCCATAGGAGTTGAAAATGGACTTTATTTTTAGCCTAAGGAAAACATAATTTGGAAGACAAATTTGTTGCAACAAAAAAATTTCTTACAATTCATCTCACACCAAATAAACTACAGCCACCCATTGTCTTGAATGGTAAGAGCAGACGCTCCACGTGGAGAGGCTGGGAAGACTTGCTGTGGCCTCCAGTCCTTCCACACTTATGCCTGTGGGAAGACTATTTCCTGAAGGTCGTCATGGTCGTCATTTACACCACCTTCAGGTTTGTAAATTGGAAGCTTAAAGACATCCACTCCCATAGTGTCTCCACTGATCTCTGGACCAAGTGGTCAGATACCTTTATTGCTTAGAACAGAGAATCGTTAGACTTTTCCTCCTGGTCATTTAGGTTTTCCAAACAATGTTGTGGGAGCACCAGGGTTTGTTTACGGTACCTCAGAGGCTGCTGTAGTGCGTGTGCGGCAGAGCAGTTCAGGGAGAGACCACAAAACTGAGCTAGTGGGGTCTAGACCCTACATATGCTCCTTCCCTGAATTTAACTCTGACTAGAGGAAGTCTCTTATTTATTGTGTTCTGTATTTTCGAGAGCTCTATAAAATGTCATTTGAAGATAAAAAGTGATTCTTAGTTACGTAAGCTTGAAAACCATTGATTGAGATTATCCATAAACACCTCTGAAAATAAACTTAATGTTCACCTAACAGGGAATGTTTGACTATATCATGGCTCACGATTGCTATGGATATTATGCAGCAGAGAAAAAGGATGAAGTAGATCAACGTGCTGTTATATAGGAAGACATAGGAATAGTGTGAAGTTTTAAAAGGACAAGTTGCAAAACAATATTTAAAGTATGATCTCATTTGTGTAAAAATACATATAAATCAAGACTATAGACTCCTTTATGTACAGCTAGGTGCAGGCATTTTGTGGCTTCATTCAAGCTGACATTTTGGTAATGAGTGGGACCCTACAAAGCCTGTCTGGAAAAGTGAAGTGTGAGCCTGTCACTTTGGGTTTCCTTCTGGGTCAGAGACCTTTGGTTTGTGCTTGGCTCAGGGTTTTTATCTGCTGACTAGCAATAAAATTCATCACAGAAATAGAAAAGCTCCCTTCCTTAAATCTTGGTTCTGAGCTAAAGGAGAGAGAACAACCTCCCAAATATAAGGCAAGTTATACTGAAGAAAATCTTTTAAAAGGCTGGCTTTAGTATAAAAAAGAAACATAAACTACAAAATGCACTCAAATATCGACCAGACCATGGGAGAAAGAATATTAAGTGACTCAAATTTCAATTTATAAAAGACAATCAATCAGGGAGTTATTTGTATCAAATTCAGAGGCAGACCATTCTCATTGCACTTCTCTCCATGGCCTCTCTAAGAAACAAATTATAGTGCAAATGTATTTTTTGGCACACCAAACATTACATACCAACTTATTCTTGATTAATATTACAACGTGTTGATGAAATTTGCTAAGCACTGCTTAGAGCTAAAATGAGAGAAGTTTTTTTTCTTAAATAAAATGTGTTGATACTTGTTTTCATGGTGACTATTAGTTGCATATTCAATTTCATGTTCATAGATATGGTGTGCTGGGAAATTATTTTAATGGGCAGAAATATTGAACTTCTACATGTCTCCCATACCTCAGCTTTCTTTTTTTAAATTTTATTCTATTTCAACAAATTTATTGAGAGCCTGCTGTGTTCCAGGTAGCATGCAAGGATTAGAATGCAGTGATAATTTTTTTTAAAGCTATTTCCAAAATCAAGAAATTGATTGTCTAGTTGGTGAAATAGACACACACGCTAAAAATTGTGATAAAAAGTGATACGTATTATAACAGAGGTTGGCACACAGTGATGTGGGGAAAGAGGAGATCTGGACTGTGCACTCCACACGAGCAGAGACTGGGCTGGGATCTTCTTCACTTCCGTATCTCCAAGCCCCTAGCACAATGCTTCATACCTGGTATTTGTTTAATAACCAGTTGTTGCATGAGAGAATGAAAGAAACCATGAATGAAGTGAGACTTGTTGGAGCAAGCTTCGTGGGAGATATGACCTTTAAGCTTGGTCTTGAAAGAAAAAGTAAAATGAGTAAGTGGTAAGGGAACAAGAAGGTATTCCAGGTAGAGACTTGAGTACATTAAAAATAAGTTCATGCCAAATATATGGAATAAAAGACAACTACGCAGGGCCAGCCCAGTGGCGTAGTGGTTAAGTTCGCGTGCTCCACTTCCACGGCCTGGGGTTCACAGGTTCTGATCATGGTCGTGGACCTATGCATCGCATATCCAGCCGTGCTGTGGCAGGCGTCCCACATATAAAGTAGAGGAAGATGGGCACGGATGTTAGCGCAGGGCTAATCTTCCTGAGCAAAAAGAGGGGGATTGGCAACAGATGTTAGCTCAGGGCTAATCTGCCTCACAACAAAAAAAGAAAAGAAAAGAAAAGAAAACTTTGCAACATTAAAATGCACATATTTAACATGTTAAATAGAACACACACATTTGCATATATGTAAAGCATATTTATATTATATTTGCTTTATCCTTATATGTTTTATCCAAATATATTGTATCCTATATATACAAACTCAACAATTCTGCAGCAGTGACACCATCCGCTCTATATGACTGCCTGTGGTCAGGCTCTGCTTCACGTACTCTGCTAACAGCATTCACCTTCTCTCTTGTCACTGTGCTCCATGTAAACCTCATGCTTTGCAGGCCTTGCTATTAATCATTTATTTCAACAGTCACTATCAATACTCGCCACAAAACCTTTTAGGAGCTCAAAGCCCTGATTGGAATGTGATCTTTCCTTTCCTTTGTCTTGGTTCTGATAAAGTTTGGGGCTATTCTGAGGCTTATTAGCAGGAAGGAATCAAGTATAAGAAGCCAGTAGGAGCCCTTGAATTATCACAGGGCAAAGATATATATGTGAGCCACATGTTGAAAGCTCTTAGAGATGGATTAAGTATAGTCTCTTCTAAGTGCCTTGATGTTATCCTCTTTTATTTCAGCTTTATTCATATTCAACAATGAGAAAATGTGCCTCTGTTATTAAATATCTTTGCGTATGGCATGTTATGAAAAGAAATAGTAATAATAAGTCCAAATCAAGCTGTTAAAGCTAGGCTGGCTGGGACAAGTTGCTGGAAGAATAGAAGGGATAACAGGTTAGACTTCACAGACTAAATGGCATATTGGTTCTTTCTCTTTCTTTGATTTTACATATTATCAAACATTTCGAGTAGACATTTCTTGTGTTCTATATTTAGCCAAAGGATGGTGCCTCAATAAATATTAAATTTAGATTATTTATCTAGATTTAGATTCTAGTTCAATTCTGCGTCAGAGAGAAGAAGCGGGGTAGCGTGGAGGGGATGTGATACAGCTGTCGGAAGTTCAAGCGATTCAACGGAGTATGCTGGAGACATCTGCGTGAGCAAAAGTACCGTCTGTGGCTCTATTACCCAGGAGGTGGGAGTTCAGCCTCTGGCTTCCTCTTAAGCCACCCAGTCCATTTACGGTGCAGCTATTTCAATGGGAAATCAGTTCCCTTGGATTCATTTTGCTTTAAACCAAATGCTATTTCTACATACTTTGGGAAAGACAGATATGGTGCTTAGCACTTAAAAGTAAAGGAGATAGTTTCCTTAAGACTAGGAGCCCTAAACAACTAGAAGGATGTGAACCTATGACATACAACTGTCTACTGGGGCTTTGGGGGGAAAAAAATGAATAAATAAAATCTTTAAAAAAAAAAAAAAAAAAAAGACTAGGAGCCCTCTTCAGTCTGGGTG
Organism: Ceratotherium simum simum; assembly: GCF_057802395.1. Taxonomy (NCBI): domain Eukaryota; kingdom Metazoa; phylum Chordata; class Mammalia; order Perissodactyla; family Rhinocerotidae; genus Ceratotherium; species Ceratotherium simum. Next base: position 83,559,941 of record NC_141906.1, on the reverse strand, counting down.
ATGTGTCTGATAATCACAGAAGCAAGAAACCTTCCTCCTCTGTTAGATATGTTGTCCCACGACCTGGCTCACATGTCTCTTTGGGGGTCAAACACAACATACACAATCCTTGACCCACAGAAGTTGTTACTCTGCCCCTTGAGGACTGCAGGAGGGGACGGGTATGGAAACTTACTCTGCTTCTTTGTCATTTCCTCTCTTTCTAGGTTGCTTTCTTACTGGCACCAACACAAAAGTTACCAGATGTTTTGCTTTCATAGAATAACTGTTGTGTAAGAACAAACCTGTAAAGCAGATCTCAAACTGCTAGTTTTTGTTAAAAAAGAAACAGAAGGAAGGGGGAGACACAAAGAAAGAAAGATATAGACAGAGGTAGACATATGTCTATTCAAGACTATCTGGTCTCTTAGGCATTTTGGTAATTGATACTCTGTACATGTGTAATAATTTAAATAATAGTAATAAAAATGCCCAAACTTTACTGTTTATTTAACTATGTGTTAGGCACTGTAATAAGTACTTTATAATCATTTTCTCATTTAATGTGCACAACAACTCGGGCATAATATTATTATGCTGATGTTACGTATATGAAAATCCATTCTTAGGGAAGTTGAATCACTTGCTCATTGTCACAGGGCCAAGTGGTTGAGTCAGGACCATATCCAGATTTAACTGATACCAAAGCCACTTCTCTTAATTATAACAATGTACCTACTCATTGAAATTGTAGCCAAATGCAATAGGGGGTGGGTACCTGTTAGGAAAAGCAGTATTTGATTCAAAGACAAATCAAATGATGCATATGCTGTCCATGGCTCTTAGCTGATCCAATCTCCAACATTCCCTGGGATAAACAACATAATGTAGGGTAGACACAGCCCAAGAAGCAAGCCAGCTCCAAAATGCTGTGGCTGATTCCTCTGCTCCATCCTATTGATGCTCAAAGCCTTAATATCCTAAGTGCTAGTGTTGATTTCCTCCAAGACCTTTAAATGTCATGGAAGGAAATTTCAGTTTTATTCTGGATGAACAGGTCCTAATTCTGTGGGGATCAGAGGGTTCTGTGGAGTCCATGTAATAATCTCATGCCCCATCTCCCCCAGATGCCTTTACCTTTTCAATACTGTACTTGCTTGTCTGTAGGCAGCTCCCAGAGCTGAAATAGGTCTCAGAATCTTCAGTTTTCATTAATGGAAACCTGCAATTCAGCAAAAAAAAAAAGAAAGTAAAAGGGTTGTGATACAGACAGGTGCTAGAGAGAACCATCTGCTTGTTAATAACTTGCCCACAGATTTTCATGCAGCAGGATAGGGACACATTTATTATGCGATGCTGGGCCCCGTTCCATTTCACTATCATTTTTGTAGAAATATTATTACTTGCGCAATGTGCTATATTTTTTAATTTACTTTTTAAAATCCTCCTCTCCTGGATCATGTTCTCAATATCCTTTTCTCCTTCCTCCCCCACCTCCTCCTCCTGTTTCCTACCCTCCTACAAACCACAGCACACACCGCAAACAGAAGCTATCCCCGAACAAAACGCTGATAATATATAGTGAAAATGGTATTTTCCAATGCAGGTCAAAATTTATCGCAATGATTTCAAGGAAATTTTTTTCAATTTTGGTTTAATTTTGTATTATGAATACATATCTCGAAATAGATATAGCAGCTTCTATAAACTAGGGGTTGGGAAATCTGAGAGACAAGAAACATCACATGTAGTCCTGGCTCTGCCATTAGCTAGCAGTGTGGACTTAGGTTATCTGCAAAATGAGTGCATCAGACTAGATTGATGGCTTGATTGATTCTTTCATTCAAGAAATGTTTATGCTCTGCCTTACAAGAGCCACACACTATGCTCAGTAGTAGCTGATAGAAGTCAAAGATATGGGTCTCATTCTCAAGGATTTCACTCACTAGAGGAGGAAGCAAACAATTGTAAAAGTGATGTATTAAGGGTTGTGATTGAAATATGTACAGAAGGCACAAGCAGAATGGTTCAAAAATTCTTAGAGCTATTTTTCTTGTGTTGGGATTTGTTGTAATGAGATTGTCCAACAGCAGGGTGGCAGAACCAGTCTTGGGTGTCTTTGATGACATGGTAACAATAGTGAAAGGGCAGTTCTTTTTATGATCCCATCATCTGACTAAAGAGAATACCCTCCTGGAGGATATGTTGACGTGCATCTAAAATGAAGGTTAGCTCACGAAGATCACACCCTGCATTATTTTCTCCAGACTCAACCAACTCAACTTGCACACCTTTTCTGGACTTGGCAATATACTTTGATATTCACCCATGACCCACAGAAACTCTTGAGTTAAACCAGCCCATCCCTTTGGAATCTTATGCTTTTTTATCTCTGGTCCTGGCTATGTGGTATCTTTTCCACATCTTGTATTCATTAGATTTTCTGAAATAAATATGATACTCATGATTTGACAAAGAATTTTTTGAATTAGAAATTTATAGATGTGAAAATTCTTGTAAGTGTTTTAGTTAATATAAATGGTAATTTTTAAATTATAAAACATATATCTCAATATATTTTTTAAATATACAAATATTATTACCCAATCATATCATTACTCTAGTATAACTATTTCTATATTTATTCTCAACCTTTTCTCTTATGCATATATATTTTAAGGAGTTTAGGAATTACCAATATCATAGGACAGTTGCAATATTCCCATGCCTGTTTCAAGAGAGGATGATATTACAAAAAATTTTTTGACAAGTCAGTAAGTGAAAAATGTTACCTAAATATTATTTAACATTAATTTACTTGAATACTTATGCCCTATGCTTTGTTTCTTTTAACATAATTTTTTGTGTCAAAGGTAAAAAATATTAAATCTTAGCTAAATATGCATTTACTCATATCACCATTTTGATCTTCAGAAGTTTTGTAGACTTATGGGTGAGCGAGAGTATAGAATCATGGTGAAGGACACAGGTTGGGGACACCCATCCTTGCTATGCTCCTTACTGTTTGTGTGGCATTAATGCAGTTTGTTAACCTCTCTAAGCTGGGAGAAGTGGAGTGACATACAAATGTCTTTGTTACTGTTAGGAGAAAACCGGATGAGACAATATATTTATACACTTGGCACACTGTTTAGCACTGGCAAATCCTCTTAAAATGTTAACTACTATGATAGTCATATTTTTTTCTTTAATCTGATAAAGATTTTTTTCTCTTAGAATTGATTTTTCATGGTTCCAGGACAAGCAACATTAATGAATCAATTAGTTATTTTAATCATTAAATAATTAATTCATTCTTTGTTCAACGAATCCTAGGAGTCATCCTGATTCTCTTCCACAAGCCCCAAACCCCAACACCCAATCAATTGTTGGTCCTGTTGGCCATACGTCTAAACTTTATTTCAAATCTCACCACTTCTCTCCCACATCTACACATACAAGTCTCTCTCTCTTGATCTCTCCAACAGTCTCCTGGCTGGCCTCTCTTCCTCTGCAACCCCCTCTTCCTAGCCCCACAACAGTCCATTCCCAACACCGCCAGCAGATCTCTTCTTTCATTATGAACCAGGATGCATCACTTTGCAGATTAAAGCCTTGAATGTGGTCTCATTGCATTTAAAATAAAATGCAAACTCCATGCCCTGGTCTGCAGGGTACTGAGTGATATGCCCCTGTGGACTCCACCACTTCATCTTCTGCTCTTCTCCACAATTGCTTCCCACCAGCCACACTGGTGTTCTTGCTGGTCCTTGAACCAGCTCTTGCCCTCTGCAGGGCCATTGAACTTGCTCCTCAGTCTGCCTGGAATGCAGTTCTCTCTGACCTTCATACAGGCCCCTGGCCACTGCCGTCTCTTCCTAGAGACCTTCCCTGACTCTCCCACCTTGAGAGACACACCATGCTCCTTCAGACTCTTTTACTTTCTTCATTGTCCATTATTATCTAACATTATTGTCATTTTTATATATTTCTTCATGTTTTCCTTGTCTATCTCCCATTCTCCAGAACTCCACAAACAGGTTATTGCCTGGAAGGGAAAGACTGTGTTCTATTTATTGCTACAACAGAGCAGGTAGTTAATAACAATTAGATTAAATAAATGAGCAAATATTTTGTGTACCTACTGTACACCAGGTACATCAGAACTACTAGGTCTTTGGCCCAGTGGTCTGTCAAAAAGGGTTTGTGATTTTGGTGGGCTTTCCCTTGGTCTTTGTACCTTCTGGACCACTCCTTTGTTTTGAGAACCATAAAATGAATGTAGGTAGTTGTGTGATCGAGAAGGAGCTCTGGTCTAAGAATCCAGGCTGTGTCCAGAAAGTTTCAGCAAAGCACCTCAGGGAGATCATGAGGTAGAAAATGAGATGTACAGCCAGCGTGGCAGGTCTCTCGCTGTCAGGACGCTCACTCCGCTGAGGATTCAGCCCCTCGCTGCTGAGGGAAGCCTCCAGTTTATGTACATCAGGCTGCTCAGAGCCCCTGCATGGCCTGGGCCTGGGTAGTAACAAGGATTGCAGCAATTTAGGCGGCCAGTGCTTCCTTCTCTCTCTCCTGTCACGGGTGACTGGGATCCCCACACTTCTCCATCTTCTCTCCAGATGCCAACCAGACCGCCTGGCTCATCCTGGGCTGGGTTCTGTCCCCACTGCCCCCTGCCCGCCATCTCCCCACCCCGGGTCCCCACTGTGCAGCAATGCCCTGGCCCGGGTAGCTTTCCATCTCTCACGATGGCTCCACACGTGTGCTTGTATGCCCAGAGAGCATGCAGGCTATTGAAAGCAGCCGCTGTCTCCTGCCGCCTGTGGAAAATATCCCTTACTTAGACAAAGCGTGGACCCAGGCTCCGCTCCTACTTTCCCTTGATTAGCTAATATTGCTCCTCATATAGCTTCCTATTTGGAAACAACTCTGTTTATATAACACACATTTTCTGTATTTCTACTCTCTCATTTTTTACTATTAAGGACACTTGCCTAGAAACAGACTCTGCATTTATTTTTTCAAGTGTTCATCTCCTCTTGCCGCCTGTTCCCACCTGAGTATATCACATTTGATTGCTATGCCACAGAATTCTGCACAGCCTTATCCCACACTATACAGTATCAATCTGTTTGCCCATCTATCTTCTTCCTGCCTTCCTACACTCACGAACACGTAAATGTCTCTAGTGAAACCTATGCGTGCTAACATTTCTCGGAAATGCGGGAATGTTTCCTTTTGTTTTTCTGATAATACAGAAAATAATACTTAGCAGTTATGTAGCATCTTATATATTTAAAGTAATTAATCCTCACAGATGCCCATAGAGATATGATCGTCACTGTTCCCGTTTTAAAGACGAGGAGACTGAGACACAGAGAGAGGAACTGACTTGCTCATGGTGGTGTGGAAATTCCTCAGCACAGCGGAGGATTAAAATGCCGAGCGGTGAGCTCTCGGATCCTGTGATTAGATCATCAGACCAAGATGCCATGCATCAAACCTCGTTAGAACGTGGAGAATCAGGTGCTTAATATTGCTGAAGGAAGTTGATGGAAAGGTCAGACATCGAGGGCACAAAGTGCAGGTCCTTTTTACTCTACAAGTAATGAAGCCGATTTTTCAGTGTTTAATTTAAGAACCACTTGGTATATGAAATACATTTCTCAAAAGAGAGAGAGAGAAAATGATTTCGTGTCTGGACTCCCACTCTTTGGGATTACGAGCACCTGCCTGGCTCCAGGACCCGCGTTTCTCCAACGCGCCCCTGCCTGCCCCTCTGCCTGCGTCCCCGTGCGCCCCTTGGAGCTGCTGCGGGCATGATGATGGCGCCACAGACACGAGATGCTGTCACCTCAGTTCAGCGATAACAAGCAGAAGGAGATGGATTCCTACTGAACAGCAATCTTGCTTTGTGCGAATCTGAATAGGAGAGAAGAGAGAAGGGAGGAGAAATACAGGCAATCTATGATCCAAGGGAAATTGGTTTAAATAGGTTGTTTTTTAAAGATTTCTGGGAGATATTGGTTTTTCCAGAGAATTACGGAAAGCATCGAGATAATTACCTTAGCCTTATAAACTTTAAAAAAATCTTTTTAAAAAAGTGTGTTTAGTGCTCAGCAAGCTGTCAGATAAATTTTCAAGGAAACCTGCGTCTGCGGGAGGCCTCTGAGAACAGGACCCGCCACCAGCAGAGCGCGGAGAGGATGGCGCTCTCGGGGACAGCGGCCAGGCCGCGCCCACCGTCGCCCCCCTGCTGCGCTGCGGGGCTGGGTCCCGTGTGCCAGGATGCGGCCGCGTGCAGCCGCCCTCTGCCGCCTTCGTGTGGAGTCGCGCTTGCGAGTCAGGAAAACCCGGTCCCACCGCGGTGCTGCAGAAGCTTTCTGAGCCGTTTTCCTTCATCCGTAAAATATGAATTCTACCTGCCTTATGGGGTTGTTGTGAGGCTTGAATGAGACAATGAGTGTAAAGCATCTATCTCATTGCCTGGTAAATCGTGAGTGCTGAGAAACGATGCTCTGGTCCTTGTGGTTATTACCAAAATGAAAACGGTAGCAGGTTCAGCAGTCTGCTCCTGATGCTCGCTCCTCTTCCTTGCTTCCCCACTGTTCTGTGCCGACATTTTCTCCACAGAGACACTTTTGTTTTAGCCTTAGCATCATTCATTCATCCATTTATTCATTTATCTATGTCCACTTAATTCCATGAAATATTTGGAGTAGCTTACAGAAAGATATAAAATAAGTTAGATCTTTTTTTAAAGATGAAGTGATCTGTGTCAAGGAAAAATAAAGTTTGGATAGTAATAATATTCACCGTTTACACATGAAAATAAACGTTATAAAGCCCTTCATGACTAGTAAAGTGAGACACACCTCAGCTGTGAGCTTCGTGACTGCCAAAGCAAAGAGGGAAAGTGACTTGATAAAAGATTTGCATTGCTCCTATGTAGAAACATACCATCAGGAGGGACAGGGGTGAGCAAACAAAGCCCGGCAGGCCAAATCCAGCCCGCGTCTGGGAGCTGAGAAGCATTTTATCTTTTCATAGCGTTGTTTGAAAAAATAAGAAGATGTAACAGAGACTGTGTGTGGTCCTCAAAGACGGCAATATTTACTCTCTAGCTCTTGACAGAAAAGTTTACCAATCCTTGGACTGGGAGAGGCATAATATTTCTGGGCAAAAATGCCTAAGAAAAATCTCTTCCAAAAAAAGAGGTTTCATCTCCACCTCATCTTGCCCTTTTTCTTTCCTGATTGTGCTTCAGTCCTTCTCACCCTTTGCCCTGTTCTCTCCTCCTGGGCTAAGAGCTTTCCCTTTGGATCACAGAGAGAAGTCCTCCAAGATGCCCCACTGGCCCCAACAGCACAAGCCCGTTTGTGCCTGGCTGGCTCCCACGCATCCTTCAGACCTCCGCTTCCGTGTCACCTCCTCAGAGAACCCACTGTGACCAGCTGGTCAGAGAACTCTTAGATTCTTTTGTTGTTGCTTTTAATAGCAACCTGTTTTTTTCCATCGTAGCAGTGATCAGAATCGCCAGTTCCTCACTCACTCATTTGCTTGTGTGTGTTTAATTCTTCGTGAGAACAGGGACCATGATTAACTATCCAATGTCTAGCCCAGTTTGCGTCACAAAAGTAACAGTAAACAAACATGTGTTGAAAGCAAAAATAATAGAGAGGTTCAGTTAGCCATTTTTTATTACATCTCAATGCAAGCTGAGGGCAAATACGATTGTGTCCTTTATTAAAGTGGTCTTGGAGTGGGGATAAAAAGTGTAGAGAAGGTCTGGAGTTTGGAGTGTAAAACAATGGGTTCTATGCATTCTTGTCTGGTTGGTTCTGAAATCTAGAATGTGCAGAACAGTGGATGGACTGCATATCCTTCAGACTATATTTTACCAAATTTGAATAACTGTTGGAGGTTATATTCACTGTCAAGGTCCGCAGATGTTCTTCGTTGTGGACAAAAGGCAAATCAAGACAGGTTATGCAAATACACAGCTGCCAGATTGTAGTGACTTCACATAACGAAGGTTTATGTCTCAGCTTTATATTGCAGTTATGCAAGAGCCTGGGCCGATTAGCTCAGATTGGGCTGCTTGGAAACAGACTCTGAGACAGAGTTGCGTGCAGAAAGTTTACTGGGGTGTACTTTTGGGAGATACATCAGTAAAGACAGTATTGGGCAGCAAGAGAAGCTGACCCACACTCTGGTTGCCAGTGAAGCCTCGATCAATCCATGGTGAGACCTCTGTTTTCCTGAATTAGTTAGCCATTGACCATGGGCTCCCTCCTGAGTGGACATAGCCTTGAGCTAGGCAGTCCCACATCTGATGGCAATTCCAAGTGAGGGACCCAGCTCTGAGCTGCCCTCAGTGGGTACTCCAAGTAAGTATTCCTAGCAGCTAGGGGACAGGTGCATCAGCCCTAAACAGGGGGACTGGGCAGAGCAACAGGGCAACCCTTTATGCTGCTCACATCTGCTTGTATCTTAGAGTGATGTCATCCATGTGAGGACGGCTATTCCAGGTTTTTGGGTGGTCTTGTTTCCTGGGTTAGAGGATTGGACTTAAGCATCCACTGCTGCAGTGATATGAGGCTGTAATTGATACTCATGATTTCCCTCTACCAACACCCATTCTAGATTCCCCTCACCTCAGCCAGCATGTCTGTCAGTCTAGACAGTTGGCCTTGGGGGGTGACCCAGACTGTTAGGAAGGGGTCTTGAACCCTGGTTTCTATAACCTTCTCAGGCTGTGGCTGCTGTGGCTGTCCATTTACCATTAAAATCAGACATGGAGCACCAAGAGATGGCCCAGTGGATTACTGAACCCCAAGCATAGTCTCCTTGATCTCCCCATGGTGCAACAGCAGCCCTATCACTTCCTGGTGATCAGAATCAATTCCCACTGTCAATATGGTGACTTATTTTCTTATTTGCTGATCTCCTGGCATGAAGAGCCTGAAGTGACGTGGAGGGATTTAAGCAAGCTTAAAATATGGTGAGATTCCTGTATTGCCAGGTGGAAGCACTCCACCTCTGGGAACCAGGACCTCTACACCTCTGCACGCCTAAAGTTGCAAGAATGGGAGGAACAGATTCTCCAAGTGGCTCACTGGGGATGATGGTAAGCAGGGTCACTTCTACTTCTACTCCTTGGTTTCTGTAACCCATGTATTCTACCTTTTCAGAAACAAACCGCATAAAATTTTCTCCTTACAGTATTACAAGGGTATTGTCACTAAGTTGATACTCAGCTGCAATTTTAAGAAGCCATTTGCAATTCCATTAATGGGGAGCTTTGGGAAAGTAGAGGATGTGGTAGAATGATAGGATTCCGATGGCCCTATGCCCATGGCTACGTTCCCTCTGTTGTAAAGTGGGTACTCTGGTTAAAGGCAATGTTGTGCAAGGTCCTTATCAATGGATTGAATATTCAGATTCATCCATGAACCAAGCAAGTCCTTTGTCCTCCTCCAACAGCTGGTCACATCCTCGGCATCATTGGTGTGAGCTGACGCACAGGCACAATTACAACAGTGATGGATAACTTGTGACTCTGAGCCACCTGATTGTTGGTGTGACCCTGCCCATGCCTGGTTTTATGATGGGTTGCTGTTGGGCCACCCAGCCATATAACTTGGTGTGTCTGCAGAACCTAGATTATGATGGACAGCTCTGACCACATGGTCAGTTGATGTCCAATGGGCAGATGGTCTGTCCCTTCTAGGACAAATAGTATTCCTGAAGTTGCTTTGAGAATGGTGTATACTTTTGTGTTGGAGATGGCACGGCCTTTTCTAAAACTCTAAGTGTGTTTGTGGTGATTCTCCTATAGATTCACCTTATGGCTTAAGGCAAGCCATAAGCTCCACATTTTGTCTTTCCTCATGTTAGGTAGTTCCAATACCGTGGGGCCTGTTGGTCTTATGGCCCATGAATCGGGGATGCTGGCACTACGGCCTAGACTTGCTGCAGAGCACCTTCGTATTCTGGGCTTCAGCCAAAGCTGGTAGCCTTCCATGTCACCCAGTAAATGAATCAGATCAGTATGCCCAGCTGCGGAATATGCTGCTTCCAGAATGTGCAGAGGGCTCTCAAGCCTTGTGCTTCTTTATTAGTGGTGGGAGGTATGAAATGCAGTAATTTGCCCCTTACTTTTGAGTGGATGTCCCTACATGTCCCAGAATACCGACACCCTAAAAATTTCAGGGACATTGTAGGCCTCCAAGTCTTTGCAGGGCTTATTCCTTCTCCATGGAGTGAATGCTCCAGGGCCTCCAATATACTTGCTACTCCTTGCTCATCTGATCTAATAAGCATGGTGTCATTGATATACTGGATGAATGTGGTATTCTACAAAATATCCAAGTCCCAAGTAGTCCAAGTCCCTTCAGAGTATGTCAGAGGGCTGGAGAGTTATAGCCCTGGGGCAAATCATAAATGTATACAATTGTTCATCCCACAAGAATACAAAATGTTTTTGATTCTCCTTTCCAATAGGAAACGAAGAGAATGCCTTCTTTAGATCACTGGCCACAAAACAAGCCCCACAGTCTGTTTTAATCTGCTTCAGCAAAGATACCACATCTGGCACAGCAGCTGGGATGTGGGTCACTACCTAGTTAAGTTTGTGGCAGACCACTGTAATCTGCCGTGATCCATCTGGCTTTTGTAAGGGAAAGTCTTCTGAAGTACATGGGGATATGACGGGGAACACTCACATATTCTTTAAGTCTCTGAAACTGAGAATCTCTTATTAGCACCTGGGATGCAGTTCCATTTTTTACATGCTATTTTGGTTGGATTTGGGGTAAGGACAGGTACGGAGATTTCTACTTGGCCTTTTCCACTATGGTAGCTCTTAATAGGTAAAAGAACCAGTGTGAGGGCTCTACCGGCTACCAGTTGTTCATCCTATTATACACTCGGGGACTGGACAAAGGGCCATAATGTGGGTCTTTGGACTCAGTGCACTCACTCAGTGGGAGGCATGGGATTTGTCCCCACACATCTCCATTCCAAGAGGCAGACACGATGGTGATTTGGATCCTGAGTATCATTGTCAATTCAGACCCTGTGTCCAACAATTTACTTTTCTCCAAATGCTTGGATGTCTGAGCAAATGGCTCTAGGTCGCCTCTGGAAGGACTGAAGGAACTGCTGTTGAATATACATGCCAGCATGTTGCAGGGTCCTTACTGAAAGCCACATTTCTTTCCTTCACCGAGTTCTGAGTCTGAAAACCGTTTAAGTTCCAGAAAGTGGGCAAAAGATAGTAACTTTCATTATGGTAACTATCCTTAGACACCTAATCATCTGTGCTTGATTTCTTTAGATTGTACAAATTAAGTAAAATCTATCTATCTTGCCTCTAAAAACAACATATTTCAGTCCACATCTCCATAGCTCCTGGAAAACTGGACCCCCTGTTGCCACTTAAATCTTGTCACTCATTGTGATAATTGTTTCCATTTTTTTTGGATGATTAATCACTGTTACCTGGCTTCTCTCATTTGGGTATCCTATCATCTATCAATTACTATTTTGGGATCTGATCATCTTCACTGTTATCAGAGATCCCAGTTCTGTAACCACATTTCGTAGAGTCATCCCTGGTCTACAGAGAGCAGTTTGCACACATTAACAAAAGCTAGCTCCATAGATTAATGGATTATTATACTTTATAGAATTGAAACCATTTTATTTTTAATAAAAATATTAATATACTTCTCATTTGAATTTATCAAAAAAGAAAGAAAAAGAAATTTAAGTGCAAATGAGGAAATAGTTGACCTTCAAATAAATATACTAGTTCTTAGTTTATCCTTTACCATTAGGGAGATACGATTATGAAAACCATCAAGAAGTTGGTTTCGGGGCCAGCTCCAGTGGCCTAGTGGTTAAGTTCAGCATGATCCGCTTCAGTGGCCTGGATTCTGTTCCCAGGTGCTGACCTACACCAATCATGACCAGGCTGTGGTGGCAACCCACATACAAAATAGAGGAAGACTGGCAACAGATGTTAGCTCAGGGCGAATATTCCTCAGCGTAAAAAAAAAAAAAAAAGAAATTGGCTTCACTGTATCTACGTTTTTGTTTTTTTTTTTAATATGCTTTGTATTTAGGTAATATCAATTGACTCCTTCCAATGAAGATGAGGACACTACCATATTTACATTTTCTCCCATCTTCCCTCCTAACACCACTGGATATCTGTTAATTACATTTTGTTTACATATTCTGGTGTATAAATTCCTTATTTTCTTCTGTAGCCACGATTTTCCATAGTTGTTTTAAATGGCCGTACCTTACCTGTCTGTTTTTTCTTATGTCTTCTCCATTGTCAAGTTATTCATTTTGATTTATGAATTAATTCACTAAATTTTGCTATCGGGTAGGGATCTCCCCTCCACATGAGCATTCATAGGTACTGTATTCCCTAACTTCTTTCCTGTTTGAACACGCTTGCATGATGCTTTATTGGTGAACCCCAAAACCAGGCTGAGTGCCATAATCTTGGGTCAAATATAAAGCTCTTTTAGAATTTTAAGGACGTTTCCCACTGTATTTTGCATTGAATATTGCTATGGAAAAAGTCTAAGGTCCGTCTGATTATTTCCCTGTTGTCAGTGATTTGCTTTGCTGTCTAGATGACTGAATAATTGCTTCTTTATCTTTAAAATTCATTAGCTTAAATGAAAAGTATGTCTCAGTATTGACTACTCTATATCAAAATTTCCTGGAACCCTCTGTGATCTTTCAGTTTTTAGATTCTGTTCTTCCTTTATCTTGGTGAAAATTTTCTTGTATTTTATCTTTGAAAACATCTTCTGTTTTACTTGCTTGGTTGAATATTCCAGAACCCCAAATTAGCTTTACTACAGATCATCATTGCCCACTGCCCATATGTGTCAGTGCCTTTCTAACTACTTTATGTATTTTTGCTGTTGCTGTTGTTTGCATGACTGGGATTAGCTGAATCTGTCTGCTATGCCAGAACTTTGATTTTCTGTGGTACCTATTCTATTCCTTGATAGTTCTTATGTATTTTCTGCATTTTCTTATGTTTGGTCTTCAGCTTGTTTGCTTAGGTCTATAATCTTCCTTTTAACGTCATTACGTTGGTATAAGCTTCTATTTTATTGAGTGAACATTTTTTTAGGTTGTTGTATAGTAGTAATTATGAGAAAATCATTCTCCTTCCCAGTTCTACATAGGATTCATTGGCTTTTGCATGCAATTTCTCTTTCTCTCTCGTGCTCTCTCTCACGTTCACATACACACACATATGCACAGACACGTTTGCATAGTTGTCACGCTATTTCTTTTCACTTTGCTTGTGCTGGGACAGCTCTGTCTGGGCACTGAGTATAGGTGATTTATTCCTACTGAACCCGAGACCAGTTTATTTCACTCAGCTGTAGTGTGTAGGTTGGCTGTATACAGCTCTACCCATGTTTCTAGGGTGGGCAATAGAGTGGTCCTCAGCATGGGCATAAGAATACCTGGAATGTTTCAGTGATCACCACACCAAGTTGTGAGGTATGTCTCTTTCCCACGAGAAAATACGCTGGGGCTTCAGAGCATCCCCAGGGCCGTGAGCAGCCCTGGGTCTCAGCTCAGTGAAGCAGAGGCAGCCCCATTTTTCAGTTTTCCCAATAGACGTTGCCTCTAAACTTTTGTCCAAAAAGAAAAATCTGATTAAGTTCGATTCTCTCTGTAGTTAGGATAATTCATGAGAAATCTCTGGAATTTGTCAAGTCCATGTTCAGGTTTAAGGGACCTGGAGGTGGGGGCAGGATTAGGAGCGGATCCTCTCTTCTCTGCTTCAGTTTTCTGCCCCACCCCCACTGCCCAGCCATCAGAGGCCAGCAAAATAATTTACTTTTCAAAACAATTTTTGTTACCTGTATGTAAACAAGGTAGGTGAGATACAGTTTTCTTCCTCTGGGAGATTGTCATCCAGTTGGATGTAACTTCATACATAATCACAAATAAACCAAGGCACAGGAGGGAGGTTAGCCTGCGGTCTTTATGATCTGACTAGATCCTTTGCATTCGGTTAGACTAACTGTGTGTGTAGATAAAGGGGACAGGTGTGGTGAATGCAGTTCATTTGTTGAGTTCTGTTGAAGTTTGACTATTTTTAATATTAAAATATAGATGGGCATACATCAGAAATAGTAAAATAAATAACTCCACAACCATGTAAATGAGTGATGGTTGCTTCACCTGTGCAAAGATCCATAGGAAGCAATATATAATTTTTTGTATGGGGAACAACATTTTCCTAAATTTGGGTAAGTCATACTTAGTCACCTCTCTTCGTATCACATCAAAGGCTTTTTCTTTTAGACACTCAAAATGATACATCACCCCAAGTGTGTTGTCAATCTGGGCACTCTTCCAAAAGACGTGCAGCACTACCTGGGCTAGTCTCGGGTCCCCTGGACTCCTCCCTGCTGGTATGGCTCAATCAAACCTTACGCTGTGTTAAATGTCTTTTAGAGCATTATTTGAAACAAAAACAACACAAAATAAAACAGAATGATGGAAAGGACCCCTCTGGAACTAACTCTTCTACCAGAACAGTGTATATTGATTTGGCTAAATTAACTTTATGTTACACAAGGAACAGGTTTATTTCTTAAGGCACTCAGAAGTAAGTAAAGTAATGGTGAAAGGGCCTGCATCGTGGGCGTAAGAAATAAAGTGCCTTCCCTCTCCGGCTGTACTTTGGCTGTAGCTATGGGAGAAAACTAAGTGTGTGTGCTAAAAATATTAGTATTAGATAATAACTAAGCAAGAAAGGCAAAAGGTGTTGATAAATTGAGTTAGTGCCTGTTGTCTATGGTTTATTAAAAATATATGCCTTAAGAATATAATGTTACAACAAGGTTAAAGGGAATTTGCAAAATGAAAAAAAAAAAAACCCACATAATCTCTTCTAACATAACTAGTTCCATCCTTACATATTACTTTCTAGTCCTGAGCACTATAAATCTATGGTTTTATATCTGTTCTGATAGTCTTATAGTCTACATTTTCATTGACTGTTAAACACAAATATTTCTCATATTTCTTTCTCTTTGGACTTTATAATGCTGATTGCAATAGATTCATCATATTTCATCATGTGGAAACTCTGTAATTTACCAAACCATCTCCTTATTATTGAATGATTAAATTGTTTTCCGCGGAGTCACAGAAATATGCTCCCAGCAGCTATGGTGGGACAAAGACATGACAGAAAGCACAGCTTCAGAAAGACAGAGCCTGCATGGTCCCGCAGGACCACATAAGAACTTCCGTGCTGGCTCTCCTTCTCCCTGGGCGCACAGATGGCGTGATTCCTAAGGACTCAGGTCAGGAGATGTGTATGTCATGGGACATCTGGTCTCCAGAAGGGGCCGGGGTCTGTCCTTGATGAGAACTCCAACCAGGGAAGGCGTTAAGCTCTGCACTTCAGCTCTCAGTGTTAACTACATTTTTCACAAGTCACCAGTGCACACTTTTCATTTTTGCATTGCTGGTTTCCCCTTAAGGACCAAGACAATCTCCCTTTGATATAACAGACTGTACTTCTATATTAATGTGTCAAGTTGCTGTGAAATTTATTGCCTCGCTGGGCCCATTAGACTGCTGAGAGTCAAGTCTATCTACAGCACCTCCCAGTCTATCAGAGCTCCACAGTCTTTCTCAGAGCAGCTCATCCCCGTGTGCCGCTGTATTGAGCAAAAGCTCTTAATGGGATGAGTGCAAATGAATTCTTCAGGCCCTGGAAATCTTTGGGGATAAGAGGATGCACTCTCTCTGAGACCCTGGGCAAGCAAGGCCTCTGGCCTCCAAAGGGCATTCAGTTGAGGGTTTTGCCTGGCATTTCTAGACACTTCCAGTTATATTGCCGCTTGCACCACGCTGAGACTTACACATGATCGTTACTAACCTCACCATTCCTAAGCTCTCTCTCTCCACACACACACACACACACACACACACTGTAACCTGCCGTTGAGTTGACAAGCCAACCTAAGTCATGGAGGCATGTCAGTTTGTAGTTGATCATCATCAGGAAAGCACTCTTCTTAGGAGAAACCAAAGTCCTTGTCACACTGTAGAAAGTACACAGAAGCTCTTTGTGATTGGAAGGGGGGCGATACATATAGACAACCTGGAAACTTTCGTGGCACCCACGACACTCATTTGTACTTTTTGTTACCAGATTTGCTTGCTTAACATAGGCCCCCATTCAATCCTTACCATCTACCCTAGAAAAATGGCAGAAATAAAGTCAGGGTGCATTTTAGGTTTGTTGCTATCCTTTTAGAAATAAGTATATAATTTTCTTACTTAAAATTTTGCCCTTTTTCTTTCCTTCCAGTGTGGTGGGGTGGGGGTGAGGGGTTTGTTAATTCAGGGAGGAGCAGGAATCACGCCTGCAGAGTGATTTCCACAGGGTAAAACCCAAGTGTGATTTCACTATCTGGTTTTCCCAGCCATGCATCAGCTGCTGTCAGTTCCTGAATATGTAATGTTGCATGTGATAATGCTCCCTAATGGGTGTCTGGGATAGTCAGAACAGCGTACAGCAGCACGTGTCATTGGGTGGTGTTAGCAAGCTCAGATGAACGCTGTTGTTTTCTTTATTTAAAAATCATCTGTATTGCTTTGGCACAAAGACAGGCAGAGCTCCTGGTACAATTTTATTTTAACATTCTGAACCATTGTAAGCCTAGTGAACTGTTTAATATGTTACATTCAGCAGAGAAGGCTTATATTTTACCAAAGCTTTGGAACTGTCCTACCTCAAAATGAATACAAGTTTTGGACAAAAGCTTTTTGTTACAAAGCTCCACAAATGCAGACCAGTTACCATTAGGACTTAAGAATGAATCAGAAGTTATTTTTTTTTTTTTGTATTTTTCAATTTTTTACTTAGTGATGCATATGGACTATCCTATTCTGCCTCTAGTAGAATTTACTGCTATTGTTTTCCTTCTGGCTATTGCTACAATGAGTTTTTTAGTTTTTGTTTTTCTGTTTTCTCTTGGAATATGATTTGCAAACTCAAAGGACTGGTTGAAGACTATACTTTTAACTCAGCAAACTCAATTTGGAAAATAAGATTCTCTAATTGCACTTGTAAACAAACATGAGAGACATCACAGTAAAAGCAAAGTGGGCTGGGCATTCATATGTGGAACCCAGTGCAATTAACTCAGTGTTGAAAGCCCAGAAATTCAAACTTAAGAGGCATTCATGCATGCACAAGACTTAGATACTAGGTAAAGTCCACTTGTATAAGACAGGGTAAAATACCAGTATTAAATTACATATTCATCTTTTCAATGTATCTTTTACATGTGCTTCTATATACAGAGTAATCTGTTGGACTTTCAGGGAACATTACCTGTTTGATCACCTGTTCTGTACTAGTAACAATATAACCATGAAGATGGTTCATTCACTGAAGGATGTCCCTTCCTAAGTATTAAGATAGGGACCCACTGGTCCAACCTCAAACTCAGAACTCTAGGGAAAAAAGAGAATTAAAGAGAAATAGAATTCTATCGTGGGGTGACTGTAGAACAGGTTTACTAAGCAGTCAATATGGCCTCTTACATAACTAATTGCAATCTGAATAGCAGAGATGTCGTTTAATAAACTCTCACCACCGGACCTGTGGGTTGTCCAGCTAGGGAGAAAGTCTCATTGCTGGTCCTGCTCCTTGACATCATCACCCATTTTTCAAAGGAAATATGATGACCTATAATTTACCAATCTCGGTATATCTGTTCCCTCTTTGTAGGATATTCATTGCTGTGGCTGTGTTTTATGTTCTAGAGCCGTGGAATTATTGCTGTTAAAGTTTGATATATACGCTTCCAATCTGCTATGCATATGTGTGTGAGTGTGTGGGCATACAGATCTAGCTGAAGTGCAGTCACAGTATTCTATATCCTTTTTTGAAGTCTTATTATTTTATTTTGAGAAATTAAAAAGTATATAGAATTAAAGATAATCTTAAAACAAAAGCTTTAATCCACCTAGAATTGACAATGGTTGACATTTTGCTTAGTCTCTTCCTAAGAGCCATCAAAATTTTATAGAAAAAGATGACGATAAAAAATAATGACAGCCCTTTTGACCTCTCCCTCCATGCCCAATCCCTTCCCCTCAGCCCTTGCAGTATATTTTAAAATACTTTTAAATGCACGCACATCCATAAAACGTATTATTATGTATTTTCTGTTTACTATTATTTTCCCTGCTTCCTTCTTCTCACTTTCTAATTTATAAAGTTTTAAAATTTAATTCTTATCCTCCTTTTTTGAATTTATAAGTTTAAAGAAAGTGTACTAGAAGGCACAAATAAGTAAAATCAGAAATGAAAGAGGAGAGGTTACAACAGACACCTCGGAAATATAAAAGATTATAAGAGAATACTATGAAAAGCTATATGCCAACCAATTCGACAATCTGGAAGAAATGGATAATTCTTAGAATCATACAACCTTCCAAAACTGGATCAAGAAGAAGTAGAGAATCTGAATAGACCAATCACCAGTAAGGAGATCGAAACAGTAATCACAAACCTCCCCAAAAATAAAAGTCCAGGACCAGACGGCTTCCCTGGTGAATTCTACCAAACATTCAAAGAAGACTTAATACCTATCCTTCTCAAACTCTTCCAAAAAATTGAGGAGGGGGGGAAGCTCCCTAACTCATTCTACGAAGCTGACATTACCCTGATACCAAAACCAGACAAAGACAACACAAAAAAAGAAAATTACAGGCCAATATCACTGATGAACATCGATGCAAAAATCCTCAACAAAATACTAGCAAATCGCATACAACAATATGTTAAAAAGATTATACACCATGATCAAGTGGGATTTATTCCAGGGATGCAGGGATGGTTTAACATTCGCAAATCAATCAACGTAATACACCACATTAATAAAATGAAGAATAAAAATCACATGATCATCTCAATAGATGCAGAGAAAGCATTTGACAAGATCCAGCATCCATTTATGATAAAAACTCTGAATAAAATGGGTATAGAAGGAAAGTATCTCCACATAATAAAGACCATATATGAGAAACCCACAGCTAATATCATCCTCAATGGTGAAAAACTGAAAGCCATCCCTCTAAGAACAGGAACCAGACAAGGATGCCCACTGTCACCACTCCTATTTAACATAGTACTGGAAGTCCTAGCCAGAGCAATCAGGCAAGAGAAAGAAATAAAAGGGATCCAAATTGGAAAGGAAGAAGTGAAACTGTCACTATTTGCAGATGACATGATTTTATATATAGAAAACCCTAAAGAATCCACCAGAAAACTTTTAGAAGTAATAAACGAATATGGTAAAGTTGCAGGATACAAAATCAACATACAAAAATCAGTTGCATTTCTGTACACTAACAACGAAGTAGCAGAAAGAGAAATTAAGAATACCATCCCATTTACAATCGCAACAAAAAGAATAAGATACCTAGGAATAAACTTAACCAAAGAGGTGAAAGATCTGTACACCAAAAACTATAAAACATTTCTGAAAGAAATTGAAGAAGACACAAAGAAATGGAAAGATATTCCATGCTCTTGGATTGGAAGAATTAACATAGTGAAGATGTCCATACTTCCTAAAGCCATCTATAGATTCAATGCAATCCCTATCAAAGTTCCAACAACAATTTTTCACAGAAATAGAACAAAGAATCCTAAAATTTATATGGAACAACAAAAGACCCCGAATAGCTAAAGGAATCCTGAAAAAAGAACAAAGCTGGAGGTATCACACTCCCTGATTTCAAAATATACTACAAAGCTATAGTAACCAAAACAGCATATACTGGCACAAAAACAGACACACAGATCAATGGAATAGAATCGAAAGCCCAGAAATAAACCCACACATCTATGAACAGCTAATCTTTGACAAAGGAGCCAAGAACATACAATGGGGAAAAGAAAGTCTCTTCAACAAATGGTGTTGGGAAAACTGGATAGCCATATGCAAAAAAATGAAAGTAGACCCTTACCTTACACCATACACAAAAATTAACTCCAAGTGTATTAAAGACTTGAATGTAAGACCTGAAACTGTGAAACTTCTAGAAGAAAACATAGGCAGTACGCTCTTCGACATCGGTCTTAGCAACATCTTTTCAAACACCACGTCTGACCGGGCAAGAGAAACAATAGAAAAAATAAACAAATGGGACTACATCAAACTAAAAAGCTTCTGCACAGCAAAGGAAACCATCAACAAAATGAAAAGACAACCTAACAATTGGGAGAAGATATTTGCAAACCATACTTCTGATAAGGGCTTAATCTCCAAAATATATAAAGAACTCATGCATCTCAACAACAAAAAAACTACCAACCCAATTAAAAAATGGGCCAAAGACCTGAACAGACATTTCTCCAAAGAAGATATACAGATGGCCAACAGACACATGAAAAGATGTTCAAAATCACTATCAGGGAAATGCAAATGAAAACTACAATGAGATATCACCTCACGCCCGTCAGAATGGCTATAATTAACAAGACAGGAAACAACATGTGTTGGAGAGGATGTAGAGAGAAGGGAACTCTCATACACTGCTGGTGGGAGTGCAAACTGGTGCAGCCACTATGGAAAACAGTATGGAGATTCCTCAAAAAAGCAAGGATAGAACTACCATATGATCCAGCTATTCCACTGTTGGGTATTTATCCAAAGAACTTGAAAACACCAATTTGTAAAGGTACATGCACCCCTGTGTTCATTGCAGCGTTATTCACAATAGCCAAGACTTGGAAGCAACCTAAGTGCCCATCAAGGGATGAATGGATAAAGAAGCTGTGGTATATATACACAATGGAATACTACTCAGCCATAAGAAACGATGAAATCCAGCCATTTGTGACAACATGGATGGACATTGAGGGTATAATGCAAAGTGAAATAAGTCAGAGGGAGAAGGTCAAATACCGTATGATTTCCTTCATTAAGTAGTAGATAATAACAACAATAAACAAACACATAGAGACAGAGATTGGATTGGTGGTTACCAGAGGGGAAGGGGGGAGGGAGGAGGGTGAAAGGGATAATTGGGTACATGTGTGTGGTGATGGGTTGTAATTAGTATTTTGGTGGTGAACATGATGTATTCTATGCAGAAATAGAAGTACAATGATGTACACCTGAAATTTATACAATATCATAAACCAATGTTACTGCAATAAACAAAAAATTTAAAAAAAAAAGAAAGTGTACTTTATTTCTATTATTTTAATAGTTACTTTTAAGATTTTAGTATGCATGCATAGTTAAATTTATAGTTTTTAATAACATTAAAGAAAATTAACATGGCATGCCTCCTTCCAAAGATGAGGACCTCTGTACACTTTCATATCTATATCTATACACATTCTCTCTTCAAAACATCACCTCCCATCATCTGCTCAGATATTGCCATGGCATTGTGATTTAGAGCAGGGATCCACAACTTTTTCTGTAAAGGACCAAGCAGCAAATATTTTAGGCTTTAAAGGCCATACGATTTCCATTGCAACTACTCAGCTCTGTTTTTATAGCATGAAAATAGCCATGGGCAATTGGTAAAGGAATGAATGTGGCTGTGTTTCAATAAAACTTTATTTATGAAAACAGAAGAAGGTCAGATTTGGCCTGTGGGCTGTAACTTGCTGAGCCTTTATCTAAGAGTTCAGATTCAAGTATTTTTAATGTGAAAATTATGATTAAGATTATAATCAATATTTAGATTTGCCCATATTTTACTGGTTTCTCTTTTCATCTTTGCTTAAATCCCATTCCTTTCATCTGGATTCATTATTTTTCCTGTTGTTTTTTCACTGAATACATCCTTTAGTACCAAAGTCTCTGGGTGGTAAACTCTATCATTCCTTTTATGTTTAAAATGATTTTATTTTACCCTTCCTCTTGGATAGTATTAAAGCTGGATAGGTATTATAAATTGGCTGTTATTCTTTCCTGAACCTCCATTGCAATAGCCCATTGTATTATGGTGTCTACTGCTGCTGCTAAGAAATCTGCTCAGTGTCATTTCTTTGCAAGTGATCTAATTTTTCCCTCTGGTAGTTTTTAAAACTTTCTATTTATCTTTGTGCTATATTCTGAATATTTGTGTCCCCTCAATACTCATACGTTGAAAGCTAATTCCCCATGTGATGGTATTAGAAAGTGGGGCCTCTGGAAAGTAATTAGTGCCTTTATAAAGGAGACCCCAGAGAGCTCCCCTGTCCCTTCTGCCATGCAAGGACACAGCATCAAGGCTTAAACAACAGACATTTATTCTCTCACAGTTCTGGAGGCTGGAAGTCTGAAATCTAGACTTTGGCAGGGCCATGCTCTGTCTGAAGGTTCTAGGAAAGAATCTTTTCTTGCCTCTTCGGAGCTTCTGGTGGTTGCTGGCGATCCTGGGCATCCTTTGGCTTACAGCTGCATCACTTCCGTCTCTGCTCTGTCTTCACATGGCCTTCTTTCTTCTGAGTGTGTCTCTGTGTCCAGATTTCCCTTTTTTTATAAGGCCACCAAGTCATCGGATTAGGACCCACCCTAATCTAGTATAAGTACATCTGAAAAGGCTCTATTTCCACATAAGGACATATACTGAGGTCCTGGGATAGACATGAATTTTGGGAGGATATTATTTAACCCTGTACAGCTGTATAGTATTCTGTGTTATGGAGATAATTCATTTAACCAGTCTTTAAACATTGGAAATATAGGTTGCTTCTAGGGTTTCTTTTTTCTCCTTCTATTAATAACATGACAATAAACAACCTTGTACAAGGAACTTTGAGCATGTCACTGATTATTTCCTTAGGGTAAATTCCCGTCAATGAAATACTCGATTAATGCTGTTACTTTTATATCCATCTATATCTCTTGGCATTTGCACCTATGCAATACATTTCAGTGCTGAATAGAAAAATTTTTTTTTTCTCCTGACTAATCAAAATGAAAGAGAGAGATTGAGAGAGGAAGAAATTAAGCAAGGAAGGAGGAAAGGAAGTGACCCTGCTTTATTCTGTCCAAGGCTCATTTCTATGTGTTACATTAGCTGCTGAGTTACCCTCATCCACGCTTCCTAATTGTGCTACCATTTGCCCATGCTTCTGCCTGTGGACTGCACATACATGACCGAAATAAAACAATACACATTGTTATGCACCATACCAGGCCCAATGTCAGTATCTCAGTTACCAGTACTATCATCGTGGACTAAAGCTTTTTAATGCCTGCAATTGATTCTCTGAACTACAATGAGTGATCTTTCTAAAAGACAAATCAGATCTTATCTACTTCTGAATCCAAGGTCAAAATACACAAAAACAAAACATGACCTAACTCTCTCTTTCTCTCACCCTGGAATGGTTTCTCATTGCCCTAAGGGTAAAGATCTATTCTTTTAAACATAATTTTCAATGCTTTTATGATCTGGCCCCCCCCTCTAGTAATGTAATAAGCTTTATGATACAAATCATAACCATATTTAACAACTTGTAGTTCCCTGTAGTGGAAACTCAGCTGGCTGTCTCTCTAATTTACAACGTTTTCTACTTTTGTAACAAAATCATCCCCCCTACACATCATTCCTCGATCCCCCACCCTGTAACGGTTACAATGGGAAAAACATGTTTGTTCAATAGGACTCTATCCCTCTATTATAGATTAGTGGACCATAGGTACCACCTGAAATGGGTTAAGCCAATGACCTCTTTCCTCAAGGAATTTGAAATCAGAGCTAAAACATACTTCAGCTGTTTGCAATGTTGGTGATGGAAGTTCAGCGGCTGTTGGCAGTGTTAATGTTTCACCGTGTGTACTGGGAGGTGGTAAAAGCTTTTTCACCACTAGAGAGAATGATGCAGTGAGAAGCAGAGGCAAGAGATGGTGAAACAGAGGACTTGCTGGGTCCCTACTATACTCCCGTTCCTGATCCCACTCCATTCCTGAGGCCACTCTATTTCTGGCTTTAGGATCTCTGGTATCAACCTATATCCCTATTTAAAAGTTCTCCTTTTTGCTTAAATTTGCTCCAGGAAGTTCCTAGCACCAAAAAAAACTCCTGATAGAATCACCACATGCACCATGCTCTTCTTTTCGTCTGGGTCTTGCATATGCTGCTCTCTACCTGAGAGGCTGTCTTCGTCCAATATCCTTCACTGCTAACCCAGTTTCACCGCAGTAGTAACGATGTATTTTTGCATTTGACTTAGACATGGTTTTATTTCCAGGAGATCTTCCCCTGACATTCCAAGATTGGTTGGGTTTTTCTCCACTGTGCTTCCATAGCACCTGTTTCCAAACTATCAGAACACCTCACACAGCAATAAGCAGAAAATGATAATGCATCATGATGTGCTGCTCAGCAGCACGTAAGCTTTTTGTAGGTTGTCGTTTTCACCAACGTTTTACCCCCTGTTATCAGACTCCCTGGAACAAAATGATCCCTCAAGAAAAATAGTTGATGTAAATTGAATAAACTCATTTGTGACAGTTCACACATTTCCAAGGGGACTGTATCTTAGATCTCTGTGATAATGCTGGAACGTTTTAACCCAGTGAGTTAATCTATTAACAAGTAGCGTTTTCTAGCTATCTGCCTCTCTTCATGTACTATTGGGGTGATTCAGGACAAAACACCTATGAAAAGAGCTATGCTGAGGGAATAGAGGTTATAACAGATAAGTGTTCAGACACCTTCCCTGTCTATGCTGTGCTCTCAAAGACAGCTAATTGAAATATCAAACCCTACATTAGGCAGCTCTAGTTTTATTAATTCTACATTAACAATGGTATTGTCTGAATTTGGACCCAAGTTTTTCACTAAAGGATTAAACAAAGAAAAAGAAAAGCTTTTTAGTTTATTGCTCCAAATTATTCACATATATCTTTGCATTTCTCCCCTATAGGTTATATCCATTGCAGTGCCTAGCACCATGTTTTGTAAATATTGGGGGCTTACTATATACAGGAACAGAGTAGTTAAACATGTCAAGACAATGTGATCAAAGTAATAAAAAGGCAAGGCGCCCTGGTTTTCTACATATCTAGAGAGTTCAATGCCACGAGAGCTTCCTGTATAACTGGGAAATGTCAATCACGGCCGCTGAGGTGGTTTTGGGGGCAGCAGAGAATTCTACTATCCAGTAGTCAATATCAAGCCTGATACATGATTGAGCATGAGCAGGGACACAGCCAAGGCAGGAATCTGTGAGCAGGCACTGGGGATCTTGGTTCCTGTGAGCCCCTGTAAGGTTAGGGGAGTCATGGGAGAGCTAACGGTTGGGAGAAGGTCACATTTGGGGACGAGAGTGAGTATGCATGATTCATGATATGCGAATTTTTGCAGGTAGATGCCTAAACAACCCTTTCCATTTCTGATATTTAATGGGACAAGTTTCAACAGATTGTGGAGATATGTAATAACAAAAGAATTTTACAGTTCTCAAGGCACTTTCACTTACCTTTTCTTTTTGGAATCTCACCACAAGATCACGTGGTGAGATTTACTATCATTATTCCCTTTCCACAGATGGGAAAAGGGAAGTTCTACAATATTAAGTGGCATGCTCAGGAGCCTATTAACAGGGAGTGGAGGAGCCAGGAGGCCACTCCTAGTCCTCTGTCTCTGAGTTACATGGTTTGGTCTGCCGCACCCACTGGCTCTGTGCAGTCACCAGGACTGTGAACCTGCTGAGCTTTCCCAGCATGCACGACCCAGCACACAAAGCCACGAGACCAGAATTGCTGCCGGGCTTGTTGGTTTTTAACGCTATGGAGTACATAATATATAAATACATGCACAGAGGGGAAAATGTCTCTTAGGAGGTGTCCAAATGAATTCTTTCACACCACATCATTTAGGGAGTCTACTCTCTAAGTGCCTGTCACAGTCATTAGAGAACCGTGGGAGGTACAGTGGGATTTCTTCCTCAGTGCAATCAGTTTATACTCTGCTCCCGAAATGGCAGCCTCCACTAGTGAGTCAGCGAACAACGTTTACTGAGCTCTTCTTGCACAGAAAAAACCTGAGAGATTCAGAACAAACTAGAGATTAAGTCTCTGTATGCAGAGAACAGACAGTCTGGGAGGAATCATCAAAACATGCCCGCTCTCACAAGTGACACTAAAGCAAATCCTGGACTCCCACTGTGCTTCGAGAAGCTCTCGGCAGCCTTTGGACACTCACAAGTACCAAGGCAGTGAGGGCTGTGTCTTAGAGGAGATTTGCCTCGTGAGAGAGCTGAGGAAGAGGGCAAGAGGGCATCTCGACTCTTGGAGATTTTATTGCTTAACAACCAAGGGCCACAACAGCCAGTGTGGTCAAGTCAAGAAAGCCCCAGAAAGAGCTCAATAAGGAGGCCTGGCTTCAATTCCTGGAACATCACCAACTTTCTGCCTGATTTTGGCCAAGCTGCTTCACATCCCTTGATTTCAGTTTCCTCATTCATAAAAGGAATCAGTGGGTTGATGTTCCTCAAAAATTAGACATTGAGAACTCCCTCTTTAGATGGTCGTGGTTGACACAGTATGGTCATCTAAACCTGCCCACCTGGGGCATTGATCTCTGGAAGTGGCAGCATTTTTGGTTGCGATCAGTATTTTAGAGGTAAATCCTGCAACATCTCCCCCACCTCCACCAAAAAATGTTCTTACCTATTCAGAAACTCTGAATCAGTGACGTTTTATCATAATGCAAAAGCTGAAAGTAGCACTTCAGTGCTTTAAGATAAACTTGTAAAAATGGCTTCTGCAGATTCCCTTCAGAACGGAGGAATGGGTGCTGAAAGTAAGACTCCTCGGTTAAGGGAGTCCAGTCATGGAAGTACTTCAGAGAAGGTGAATTAAAAAAAATAATAATCTGTTGAAGTGGAATTCACATAATATAAAATTAACCATTTTAAAGTGAACAATTCAGTGGCATTTAATACATTCACAATGTTGTGCGTCCACTATCTCTATCTAATTCCAAAACATTTCCATGTCTCCAGTGTAAATCCCATCACCCATTAAGTAGTTTCTCCCAATGAGAAGGTCAATTTTGAAAGAGCCAACAACTCATCCAGAAGGCAGTGGGAGATGATATGGCACCTCCCCAGCACACATGCACACACACACTCTCCTCATTCTCTCTTACAGCTGCAAAATTAACATGGACTCTTTATACTGTAAGCATTACGGCATAGTGTTGTCTCATAGCATAACACAGTGCTAACAGGCACACATTTTGAGGTGAAACTCCCTGACTTCAAATCTGGAATCTGCTATTGACTGGCCACATCAGCCTCATCTTAGGGTAGGGGTAATAACATGTATCTCAGAGAGGTATTATGACTTCAAGTAATAAAGTGTGTAGGCATTTATCTTAGTGAATCAAAAAAATTGGTCATGCCCAACAAAAGGAGGGGAGTTTGCCACTGAGGAGGAAAGACGGGCACTTTCTGTATACTAGTGAAAAGCCGTGAAGTGAATATGGCATAGAACGTGGTTCACACGGTGATCTTGTCTATTAATGTGTCACTTGAACTCCATCCCCACTTACTGAGCTCGGTGTATGTGGAAAGACATTTCCAGTGTCTGAGGCCATCATGGATGGCATGTGTGCTTTGCCAGTTTCCAGTTTGTTACTCAGTTTGTTTAAATTTTCTCAGCCTGAGTCAAATTATTAGCCCTATAATAAAATGAGAACCCCAATCGAAAGGTCTCTTAGACAAAATCACTCCTACTTGGATAACTTCCTGCCAGGACTCACAGATCAAAAGTTTCTGCTTCATGGACTGTGGTTTTCCCTCCTCACATCTCCTCATTATTTCTCCCTTATTATGTTCCTAAGCACACTGGGCCATCAAACAGACAGGAGAATCATGGAAGTATCTATACATAAATCATAAAGAGTATGGGCATGTAGTCCTGGTTTTTACCATCAATTTCAATTCCATTCTTCAATTCAAACCAGAGCTTGCTTTTAGTTGTTCTGGACTGTTAGGAAGGACAGTACTTTATTTGGCCTGCGAATTTCCTTGTAGTCACAAAAATGTCAACAGCCACTCTCTTTTAGCCACTCAAACTCAAACAAAATTACTTCCCTCGGTTGTACTCCTGATTTTTTTTCACACTAGCCTTTCTTTTTTTCTGAGAGCCCTAGTTTCCAAATAGTGCTTCACAGAAGATCTATGTGCCTCTGTTTTCTTGATCCATCGTTTCTCTGGAAGCTCTAAGTAACCACAGACCTTGCCTTGAAAACGTCAATTTCTAGTGCTTCAGTCCTTTAATTTTGAAGGACCTGTGTTGCCAGGCCCTCATTTTGGAGTGCTAATCATCCGTTCTCAAACAGGAGCCCGTATTATCACCCAAACGCATTCTTCTCTGACTCTGTGGTTGGTGCTTTCAGTTCATGCGTGGCTGGGGGGAGATTTACTCCAAACTCCTCCAAGGATTCTCTTCAACCGTGGAGGCTTTCAGTTGTGTCTCATCCAAGTGTGACCCTTTGTACCTCCGTTTCTGTCAAAGAATTGCTGAGGATGTGCTGTATGGGCACTAGACTCGTAGCTCCACAGCCCGGTAATTTCAATTGGAAAGCGAAATCTGCTGCAGAATGGATCATAATTTGTTTTAAATTTTAATGTCAGTCCCTTCATTTGGCGGCCCCCGGCCCTGCGTGCCCATGCTGTCACTGGCCACTGAGTTACACATGGTGTTTAGCAGTTATGTCTCTCTCTAAGAGAGCTTATAATTCAGAATTTAAATTCACAGGACTGATTAGGAAAGGCATGAATTCATTTTACAGTGAAGCCTTGAACCTGAGTGATTTTCAGGGTGAGTTGGAGAACAAGCCGTGTGGTGCTTCCATTAGCTCAGTGAGGTAATGTATCCTCGAGACTGGCAGTCAACAGGTGTTTATCGAGCGCTCGTTTTTCCAGACACTGACCCAGGCCCTGAAGAGACCCAGATGAGCAGGATACAGCTCTTGCCATTAAAGAGCTCATATCTTTTTTTTTTTTTTTTATTGGTTTATAACATTGTAAAAATTTCAGGTGTACATCACTGTACTTCTATTTCTGCATAGATTACATCATGTTCACCACCAAAATACTAATTACAACCCATCACCACACACATGTACCGAATTATCCCTTTCACCCTCCCCCCTCCCCCCTTCCCCTCTGGTAACCACCAATCCAATCTCTGTCCCTATGTGTTTGTTTATTGTTGTTATTATCTACTACTTAATGAAGGAAATCATACGGTATTTGACCTTCTCCCTCTGACTTATTTCACTTTGCATTATACCCTCAATGTCCATCCATGTTGTCACAAATGGCTGGATTTCATCGTTTCTTATGGCTGAGTAGTATTCCCCTGTGTATATATACCACATCTTCTTTATCCATTCGTCCCTTGATGGGCACTTAGGTTGCTTCCAAGTCTTGGCTATTGTGAATAACGCTGCAATGAACACAGGGGTGCATGTACCTTTGCAAATTGGTGTTTTCAAGTTCTTTGGATAAATACCCAACAGTGGAATAGCTGGATCATATGGTAGTTCTATCCTTGCTTTTTTGAGGAATCTCCATACTGTTTTCCATAGTGGCTGCACCAGTTTGCACTCCCACCTAAAGAGCTCATATCTAATGGGGATTACAGACAAACCTGGAACCAAGGGCACATGGTGAGTGAGCAGCAGATGAGTCAGTTGAGATAGTCAGGGGATGGAGGGGAAAGAATCTCATCATCCTAAGGAGTTTATGAAGGAGACAAGAAGCCTGTGAAGGAGTTTTAGAAGCAGAGACAAGAGGTCAGATTTGAGTTTTCGAAATACTGCTTTCTCAATGTGGAGGATGGAATAGAGGCATCTTGAGGCAGGCAGGCAAACCAGTTAGGAGGTATTTGGGGTAGTTCAGATAAGAAATGGTCAGAGCCCCAGTTAGGGTCGTGTCAGTGGAGATGAAGAGGAGTGGAGAAGCGCAAGTCATTTTAGACAATGAATACTACCAGATGTAGTGACCTAGTGGCTGTTGGAATTAAAAAGTCAAGAAGACACTAAGTTGACTTCCAGGTTTCAGAGATACAAATGAATGATTAGATAATGGGATGGGTGAGAAGATGTATTAAATTTTGATTTTTCATAATTATTGCCAATTTGATATAACTGTGAGACCGTAGCTTTATAGGCAAATGGAAAAAGATAACCAAGTTCTGAAAGTTGTCTGTGTGGAGTCATAGTTACTGTCCCCAGATCACCGTAGAGATTTCTATTACCTAGGAAATGAAGAGACAAGACTATGTGGGAGGGAAAATCATAATAGTAGTATTGGCATTATGAACATCTTCAGCATTTCCCACAGATATGCATATATAAAACATTTGTTGATTAAAACCTATATTTCAGACGTATATTTGTGGGAAATGACACTAGCTTTACGTAAATTTGTTTTAGATTTAGCCTATAGCTAAATCACAGCCTCTATGTGAAGTGAGGGATACTTGTAAAATGGCTTCCACAGGTTCTTTCCTGAAGCGTCAAAGCCTCATAAATGGCTCCAATTGAGGGGCAGTTTGGGTTTAAACCAGGAGGCATCTGTTGCCTTCTATGGGTTTTAGCGCAAACTTCAGAGATGCAGCTGAGGACGAGAGTGGCTCCAGGAAGAAGAGGCATTTGTCCCTCCAGGTGTTCACATATTGTTGTTTTCTTTTCCTCTTATCTTCCTGAAATAATCTCCTCTCTCTTTACGAGTTGACACCTGGGGTGAAGTTTCCCTCATGTGTTAATATAATCTTTGAAGGAGTCGAATTCTCTTTCCTTCAGTTTTATTAATTTGTTTCTTATAATTCCAGTGATGTGTTTAGAGAGGGAAAAAATAGAAAAGAGAAAAGAAAAAGAAATAATAATAAAAAGCAGAATGCCCCCCCGCGGCAAGCTGGTGGCATCCACAGGTTGCAGATAATGGATTAGCTTTACCTATTTCCATAGCAACAGCTTAGCTGCTCTTAAACATTTCTTTAAAAGCTTCTGATAAATGTATCCTGTGACCCTGAAAACTTTTCCATTTCCCTCCTGACTTCTTTCATCTTCAACCCCTCCTTTTCCCTTTTGCCCCACAAAAACATCAATTACTACCCACAACCTTGTGGCACTTGTCTTGGTTTTCTGCAGACCTGCTTCCTTTAGGGCAGGAGGTGGATTTGGCAGCGGGAGATGATAACGCTTCTCTTTCGCCTCCCTCTCTTTCCTCTCCCGCACTTGCTTCTCTTTCCCCCTCACTTCTTTCTTCGAGATCCCCTTTTCTCCCTTCTTTCTCTTTTCTCTTATCTTTTTGCTTCTCATCTTTCTCTCTCCCATCTCCCAAACTAAATTTAAATGGAAGCCATCATCATATGAATCACTGATTGAAACTGAATTGGTGATTCTCAAACAATTGGAAGTATTAATTGAGCACTTACTCGTGTTGCTCATTTCCACTTTCTTACTCTGTTTTTGTTACTGAGCTACCATGAGCTGGGCTCTGTGATGTGAGATGGGGGTGCATAGTGGGAAAACACCAAGAGTCTAAAAGATTGTTCTCGCCTGTATTATCCCTACAGAAATCAAGGTTCTGGTTGAAGAGACAGAGCACTCAACAATTAGACAACAATCCACCAAGCTCACGGGAAAACTGGATTAGGAACCAAAAGACAGGACTTTAGCTTCTGGCTGCACCACTTCTATATGACTTAGAGCAATCACTTATGGTTAGCTTTTTATTCGTCATTAGCTGTATTTGCATTTAATATGTAAAAGAAAAGTATACCCTCCAAAAAGAGGTAATAGGAGAATTGAATAGGATAATTCGTATAAACATACCCATACCTCACAGATATCTCATTTTATGTTGTTCTTGTTGTTGATGGTACTGGCTTAATGTCCACTAAAAAAAAGAAAAATATCAGAGAAATGAGACATAAATATGAGCCAGAATCATCATAAAGGTTTCACGGAGAAGGGGGTAATTTAAGCGGGGTGTGAAAAGATGAATAGAGTTTAAATATGTGGGAGAGAGGAGAAAGATCAAATAAGGGCAAAAAGTATCAGGGAAGAGAGAAACAGGCAGGGAAGGCTCTCCTGTGTGAAGCTCCTTCATCTACTTGCACCCAGCACATAGTAGGATTAATAACACTGTGTGTGTTTTCCTTTTTTCATTTGTTTCACCCAAGAGAAAGACCAAAAAAAAAAAAAAATTCAGAAGAGAGATAAGAGTGGAGATAATAAATGTAGGAATTGAACCTTATTTACTTTCCTTACCTCAGTGCCTGGCACAGTGCTAGGATACAGGAGGGCCTCAGGGAATGTTTGTTGAATGTAAACACAGTTTAAGGATCGCCTTGAATCAGGCGAGGTTAGCTGAGAGAGGTTTCCCTGAAGAGTTGAATTTTGAACTGGATGTTTGACACAGTAAATGACGTGGACTGAAATAGGCATTTCAGTCCACTAAGAGATGTACGAGGCCCCCGGGTGCTGTCAAGCATCCCCTTTCTCAGGGCAGGGCGCTCTGCAGCCGGAGAAAACGTCCTGCGACCAGGCTTCATGGGAAATAGTGAGTCTTTTCTCTTTCCTTCTCCAAGCTAATGAAGGAAGAAAGGAAACCAAGAGTCCTAGAATCCTGATTTTACTTAGCTTAGTTGATATGGATACCTCTTCAGCTTGTTTCTAAGGGGTGTGATGCTTCTGTCTCTCTCCGTGACTAAGGGGGAAAGGCCTTGGAATCCTACATGCCAACAATGGCCTCTGTGTGCACAATCTGAATTTGTTTCTGTCTCCCACAGATCTAATCTGGCACTCCCCCTGAGCATTGTATTCAATAACCACAGTTATAAAGACAATAAAAACTGTTAAAAATGGTGTTTTTTATTTTATTATTTATTTTCCATTCTTTTCATAGATATCCAGTCAAGTAGGGTAAGAATAGGATTTTTTCTTTATTATCCTTTTCTGTAAAATCAACTTAACATATGAAATAACGAATTCATTCTCAGCCAGGGAAATACTAAGGCCTAAGGAAGCACATATTTTGTGAGGAGTCAGAACTCTACTGCTTATGGGGTTTCCAGTGGGTAAAATTCCAGGTGGAGGGTAGTTGAAGGGAAAAAGTAGAGTGGAGTATCCACCTAGGAGCGTGTGGGTCCCGCCCCAATCACACTTCCCTCCTGCCGTGCTTTGTGCAGATGAAGTGACTGTCAAGAGTAGCTTTGAAGAGGAAATGGAGGTGTAATAGTGACACTACCGCAAGGGTCACAATGCATACCAGCCAGCTGAGGGTGGGAGAGATGGAGAAGAGAGGGGTGTCGTACCGTGTGGTAATTGCAGTGGGGGGTGTGTGTGTGAACTTGGATTCCGTTTTGCCGGCAAGAATTGGCACAGCACCTCTTCTTCTTCTCCTAGGCCATTTTGGTTCTGCTGCCAGAAGCTGGCTCAAAATGAGATTCCACACACTCTCCTGTTTGTGTGGCCTTGAGCAGTGCTATGTTTGTGTCCCCCCAAATTTCATCTGTTGCAATCCTAACCCTCAAAGGGGATGATATGAGGAGGTGAGGCCTTGGAGACAACTAGGTCATGGAGGCAGAGTTGGCATGGATGGGATTAGCGCCCTTATTACAGAGAGCCCAGAGAGCTCCCGTGCCCTTCCCACCATGTGAGGACACAGGGAGAAGTCTACACCCTGGAGGAGGGCCCTCACCCGATGTGCGGGCACCTTGCTCTAGGACTTCCAGCTTCCAGAATGGTGAGAAATAGATCTTTGTTGTTTATAAGCCACTCAGTATGTGGTTTTTGTTATAGCAGCTAAACGTACTAAGACAGGCAAGTGTCCTCTCTCTGGACTCTGGTTCCTCATTTGTGGGGTGAGAGGATTGGATGAGAAGATTAGATAGGAGATTTCTGATGTCTTTTTCAGCTTGAATATGTCATGGTTTCATAAATCAAAGCAAAGGCCCAGAATGTCCTAAGTGCTTTTGAAGAACTTGTGTAGGGCTGTAACTCCAGAAGAAAGATCAGGTAAGACCCGTGTTTCTTGTAAGTGATTTTCAGCCCATTTTAGAATGAAATATGTTCTGGTTCCCTTATTAATAATAACTATAATTTTTATTAGAACAAGGAATATTTTTGTATAGTCCTTTAAAGTTCTCTATATTCTCTTTGAAAAGAGATCATCTTTTGTTTATCTCACTTTACATCAATTTGAATGCAACCTTGCACACAGCAAATACAGGTTGATGTGAGGAAGATCACAGAAACTGTTATGTGTTCAGACCAGTGCCTACATGGGCCCTGAGCTCTGACTAACAGGACCAAAGTTGATGAGGAGGGTGTGCTTGCCGCTGTCTTATCTTCAGAAGTTTATGCACCTTCATCCTCCTTCTCCCTTCTTCTGACTTCCGGACTGGTCAATCGTGAAAGTTTTATTAGCCTTTCTGGAGGTTGAACCACCTCTCAAGATAAATTTAAATTAATTTAAATTTGCTGACTCCCCCTAGTTGACAAATTATGTTCTTCTCTCAAAGAAGTTTAGCTGATTTATCAAACGTAATTTTTCCTTATATTTCCAGTGTTCATCCCCTAGCCTCCCAAATGGGTCATGCTGGTCTATGTCATTCAATGATCCTACCATTATTCCATGGATCAGTTGACATTTAGGGTCTCAACAGAGTGTGTCCCTGCAGGGCCTGTATTAGAGAGAGTGTTCTTGGCTACAAGCCCAAGTAGTTCACAGAAAACTCCCAAATGGATAGAAACAGTAAGTCTCACCTCTAGGGCTATATTACCCATAGAGTTTGAGGCTAAAAAAGAATACTTTACTCCATTCCTCCTCCCCTTTTTAATTTTTATTTATTTTTCAGTGGAAATCATTTACAACCAAAGAGAAACTCTGTGATTTAGTAATATGAGCACATGGAAAGAGACCTCGGTGTCCTCCTTTTTACCAGGCACACTCGTCAGCTAAGGTTCAGGATATTTGGAACTTCTAGTGACTTGCAAAGCTCAGTGTGAAGTCAGGCCTGGTAGAGTGGAGAACGCACTGCCGTTGAGATCCTCAAACCCATGAGGGCTGGACCTGGCAGTACTGAGAGACCCCACTTATCCTCAGCAAACCTCAGCCAGGTCAGCACTTTTGTGACCACTCGCTGCTCTTCTCTTGTATAAAGTTGTCCGTGGTTCTCAGGAGTGAGCTAGCTTCTGACTCCTTTGGCAAAACTTGCTGGAAATAGTTCATTTGTTTCTCTGAACCCTGAAACTTGTTCTGTCCCTGAGAGACTTTGATTTGACTCAGTTCGAAAAGTAAATGACTGGCTCGTGCCAGGGTCTGCTGCCTTTGGGGTGAAGCAGGAACCAACAAAAGATTTTGTAGCTCTGGCCTAGAGTTTTTAATCAACGTAAAACCAGATAAACCTTCTAAACACAGTTTGTCAGCTGAGGAACAGCAGTTGGACTCAGAACCAAGGAAAGCAGAATTTGGCTGATGTTTGTCAGTCAGAGCTGGGGAGGTAAGCAGTTTCATCGTCAAGTTTAATATCATACATTTCAGGTCTCGGCGTGTTCTCCTTCGCTCTAACATCTGCAGGCCCCAGGAAGCTGCAACAGGGCAGAACGTCCCACAAAGGTCACCTGCAGGCCTGCTTTCCATAGGCTAGCTGTCTGTTGCCCCGGGCGCCTGAGCAGAGATGACAGGAAGCAAAGAATACGAGGAGAGGATGGAGGCAGGCAGGGGATGGTTGTTACCAAATTAATATCTTTCCTGTTCTCATTCTGCATTCAAAACCAAACACAGTAGATCCAATTCTGCTCCAGGCACTTTCCTCTGGGAAGTCAGATTGGCAGAGACTTTAGGAAGGAGAGAATATGGGGAAATTCAGGGAAAATGTACAAGAATGCATTATTCTTTCCACATTATCAGATAATGAGATGTTTCAAATGAGTGAATCTTCTAGATAACTGAACCTTCCTTTCTAAACATTAAAACTTCTTTTAAATTTTAGACTATATTTATATTTTTGTTAAAAGTGTTATAAGCATCTCTGCCTTGAAATAGAATACCTTATTATAATTTAACCATATCTTGCTTATTTATCATCATATTTTAAAAGAAGTTAATTATATGTCTCTGCCTCACAGAGATGCCACCCAGGTGTGCCCTTCCGTGGCCCCACATTTCCGAGCTCTTTTTCCTGGTGAATCTGCTGCATTCTTCCCTGTGGGGTGTCACTCGTCAGTGTATCAGCTTGTAACACTCTTTACCCTACTTACTTCTAATCTTCTGTCCACAGTGACTTAGGAATAAATGGATGTCTCCAGGGAAAGGCAAATAACCAAGCCTATTAAATCAGCAACTTTATAGTCTGCATGATTCCATGTCCACCATTCAGTTCAGATCAACAAACAATTATTCTGTCTCTGTTAAGTGAAGATGCTGTGTTTGGTACTGGGGATTATAAAAAGTGCCCTGGAGTGGTTACCATCCATTAGGGGAGGCATGCAGATGCTTCTCATTTATCAGGGATGTCAAATAGGTAAGGACCATGAGTCCAATCATTGCGTGAAGTGCATCTGTAGAAGAAAGCACAGGGTAGAGAAGTAGAATAGAGTGTTTAATTCATTTTGGTTAGAGAGGGTCCAGGAAGACTTTAGGGAGGAAGTGATACCTGAAAAAGGCTTTGTAGGGTGAGTAGGAGTCCTATAAGTGGAGAAAAAGTAGATAAATATGTTTTAGACACAAGGAACATGAGCTATGTCTGTAAGTTTGAGAATGCTGAAGTCTGTCTCCATATCTCAGAATTAAACACATGGCTTGGTCAATAGCGCTATTTATTGTATTCAGGGTGCTTTTTAAAAAATTCTTTCTTGTTTTTTGAAAAAACTGTCAAGTGATTGAAGTTGCTATTCAGTACTAACTTACAGTTAAATATGGGGGTTACTGGAGAATAAGAGAGGGATCAGCTCCATAAAGGAGGAACATGTACATTTCCTCCCAAAAGGGCAAAGTCTCTCTTATGAATGGGGGAGTGGGCTCATGTAGTGTCTTACCAACCAATTTTAATAAGTTGCATTGTGGGTCTCCACATTTTTTTTAGTGCAGTGTTTCTCAAACTGCTGTGCCCAGAACACCAGCATCCACATCACCTGGGGACCTATTAGAAATGGAAATACTCAGGCCCCATCCAAGACCTACTGAATGAGACACTGGGGACAGACCTCAGTGTGTGTCTTCACAAGCCCTCCAGATGACTTGGGTGCACCACTCCTCAGAGCACACAGATAAGCAGGCCCAGACTCTGAGAGAAACACTGAAAAATCAAATTTGAACTAAGGGGAGTACAGACATTTGTTCCCTCTGTACCCTGTTTTCTGATTGCAGTGCACCTGGACTGGCTGATTAGCCACACTGGGGCACAACAGCAGCTTCTTAGGGAGGCCCCTGTGCCCCTTGGTTCTGAAGGTGCTTTATTTTGTGGTGCACTGAGAAAGGACCCATTTCCCCAGGGTTGGGGGTGTGGGGTGGCTCACAGTCAGGCACTAGGGGGAAACTCAAATGCCACTTGATTGATTAGCAAATGAGCCAAACCAGCTGCACTGGCTAGCCCATGGAATCTCTCTGTTAATCCATTGCCTTCCCATGCAAATTCTAAATGGGACACTAAACCTAAATTAGAAGGTGGCAGGATCAGGCAGAGAGAACATAAGTGCCCAGTTCAAATGTTTTATAGCATCTCGTTATTCCACCTGAATCACAGAAATTATTTCTGCCACAGAAACCAGGTAGGTGGAGTCTACCTCTCAGGACACTCCTTGGGCAGCAGGGGACGAAACTGACGAATCCTTCTCTCAGGCTCATTCTCCCTGCTTCCAGATTCAG
This sequence comes from Ceratotherium simum simum, assembly GCF_057802395.1. Taxonomy (NCBI): domain Eukaryota; kingdom Metazoa; phylum Chordata; class Mammalia; order Perissodactyla; family Rhinocerotidae; genus Ceratotherium; species Ceratotherium simum. The sequence goes on along the minus strand of NC_141906.1, from coordinate 83,522,014 downwards.
AAATGCTTTTGCTATGGAATAGTCTAGTCTCAGGTCTCCTTCTGCCCTGGCAGCTATTCTGAGGAGGTAAGGTGAGTTTGTATTTAGATAATCTCACCTATTGTGTATGGCATTTATTAATCAAGGTCAAGGGCTACGGGTGGTGATACTATCCCCCATATACGGTCTACATGCATTCAGTAATATGTTTCCATTCCAACTACACCAGCCATTATATGAAGACAGAGGGCTGAAGAAGGACAGATAAAATGAAAGAAATAGAGAAAATTGATATAGGTACAGATGTGTTCTGGAAAACAGATAAGGGATAAAATCTTGCTAACGGGTTTTAGCTTCTAATTTTACATGATTCAATCCTTAAGTAGTTCACTTTGTTCTTTGGGAGCTAGGTCTCCTTCTTAAACCAAGAGATGTCTTGAGATCTCCTGATTTTTTAATAGTTTAAGGGAATTGGATAGAGGAGAGTCTATTCCTTGCCTTGCTCCACTCTGTTGCTATTCTGTAAATATTGTTACTTGATACATGATTATTAATACTCATTTGTTGCCTTATCTAGCTTTTAAATGCCACTTAATTGAGGGGGAAAATGAGCAGATGAATGCAAGATTTGTGGAGGGTGAAACCTCTGCCCTAAGCATGCCCACTCAGGGCCACCCTAGTGCCCATTATTTCCACTCTCCTTTGTTTTTGGAGCAGGTGTGTGTGTGTGTGTGTGTGTGTGTGTGTGTGTGTGTGTGTGTTTAGGGGAGAGCAGGAAATCTGTACCTGTTTCTAAGCTAAGACCAATTCTTCAAAATACCCACTTTCCTTTCCAGCCTGCATCATTTCAAGCCTACTCTCTCCCTTTTCCAACTTTTTCCCACTGACTTCATGTGCCCTTCTGCCCTCTCCCCCAGCCTCTATATCCACCCCTAGCAAGCCTGGCAGGTTGTAAGACTTGGTCCGAGTTGGAGGGAGAAAACAGGATAACCATTCTGAGTCTACCACACACACGCAGCCTATTTGTAATCCCCGACCTGCTTTGCCCTTAATCCTCCCAAATGCTCTGTTTCTGCTTCTGGCACTTTCGGTAGTGCCGTCTCTAACTGTAATGAGTTTTATCGCCTTGAGAAGGACCATAGCAACTTCCAGGCCCAAGGTCTCATTTTTACACCCCTAGGAGAAATGAAACCCATTGGAAATTAGTCATCTACCTAATTTGGGTCTCCTCCTCTGCCTTCCATCAATACAAATTGCTTGACACCACCTCCGGTGAGGGAGGGTCCTTCTTATGCTCAGCAGCTAAACATGGGGTCACCATTAAGAGTGACAGTAGTGTCAGAAAACTTTCTTTTATAGGGGCTTTAACTTTTCCATTTCAAAAAAGTTGGGAGATACCTAATTTAGAGATTGAAAAAAAACACCTTCCAATAAAGTGGGTGATGTGTTATTAAACTGACCTTTTTCCTAAGAGAATAAATCTGATGAAGCCCTCATCATTACTCTTGGAGGGAAATTTATGTTTTCTCTACAAGTTGCATGACTTTATCCTCTCGGTTGGATTGGGAACCCACCTGTTCACTTTGCCAGATTACCTGCTTGCCATTTCCAAGAATCTTGGATCATAGCCATCCTCTCTGCCGACCACCTTAACATACCTGCAGCCAAGGCATAGAGTTCCTCCCCCTCCCTTTCCCCTTCTGTGAGATGCTACAGGCCCCTCACGCCCTGGCTCGTCCCACCCGCTGTGTCTTGTCTGATAGACAGGTGAATGGTTAGGGACAGGATCAATGCCTGTGTGTCCACATCAACTTAGCCACTCCCATCCTGCCCTTTTCTGCCTCTAATTGTCGTGTAGCCCTAGTTAAATTTCAGTATTTCTTCTCTTGCATTTTCCAAAGAGGAAAGAAAGTATTTCATCAATTTCAGCTCAAGTAAAGTGAGAGCCCCACTGCCCCACTGGCCCACTGAGTATGTGAGGCGTGCTTTCTCCTCTCCTCAGCTTGCTGTGTCCTGCAAGCCTCTGATGTTTTCTCTGGTAACATATATTTAAAGTGGCCTTTATGTCTGGTGCCCAGGTTTATAAGATGTGCTAGTCCACAGGTGTCTTTGTTTGCCGAGACTCATTATTAGCCTGACTCTTATGAAGTGCCCCTGGTTCCCAGTCAAATCTCTCCTCTCCCTGTGGCAGCGGCAGCGGGCACCGCCCAGCCATTTCTTTGCCTGGAGCTGGCACAGACCAGCACCCCAAGCCCTGAGGCAGCAGAGAGACCTGGGGAAACTGGAATCAGCAGCATCTGAGATCAGTACTTCTTAGCACTCAACTGGCACTGTTTATAGGTACCACTCATTTAATCCTTACAACACTCCTGCTTTTAGGTACTAATTGTATGCCCATTTTACAGATGGAAAAAAAATTGATGGACAAATAAGTTGATAAACTCACACAGCCAGGAAATTGTAGTGCCAGGAAATGGTAGTGCCAGGAAACAGGCCCGGCCCTCTGTCTCCAGAGGCCAAGCTCTAACAGTAAATTAACTCTAATTGATGTACGTAGAAAGATGATTTATCAAAAAGAACACTGGGAAGCCCAACAAGCCTAAGCAAAGGACATGAAGAGACAGTTCACTGAAAACAGCACAAATAGTCCTTAGACGCGTGAAGTGATGCAATCAGAAGCACACAGAAACTCCATCTCTCATTTATCGTACTGGCAAAACTCCTATAGTTTAGTAGTACATGCTGCTGACAAGACTGTTGGGGAGACAGGTAGTCCCATAGATTGTGAGCGGACATGAAATATGGTAACACCCCCATGGAAAGAAATCCACCGACAATCATCAAAACTGTAGAGGCGTTTACACTTGAAACCAATACCCATTCTGAGGCTCTATCCCACACATACGCTTTCACGAGTTACACACACACACATGCCACACACAAGGTAGTTTGAGTGCATTGTAATAGCAAAGATTGATATGGAAATTAACTCACATATCTGTGAATAGGGCACTAGTAAACATGGATGGATAAATGAAATATGAATACATTGTAGGAATCGGTAAGCTTAAGGGGTGCAGGGGGTAAAGGTGGGAGTCAAACTGTTCTGTGTAGACTTTTTAAATTTGATTGGTGTTTGATTCACGGAAATGTGCTAACATTTCAAAAGATTACATTAAATAATTTGAAAATAGGATACTATGTAGCTCACAGAATCCTGGGGAGCGCTAAGTACCATTGTAACATATCTCTTGTTTCCTAGGAAAGGGAAGAACATTTCTCTATGCAAAAATAAATGTTCTCCATGGGGGCCGGCCCGGTGGAACAAGTGGTTAAGTGCATGCACTCTGCTGCGGCGGTCCGGGGTGTGCTGGTTCGGATCCCGGGCACGCACCGACGCACAGCTTCCTCCATATAAAGTGGAAGAAGATGGGCACGGATGTTAGCCCAGGGCCAGTCTTCCTCAGCAAAAAAAAAAGAGGAGGATTGGCAGATGTTAGCACAGGGCTGATCTGCTCATAAAAAATAAAAAAAATAAATGTTCTCCATCAAACCCCTCACCATATTCCACAGATCTTCTGACACCAGGCTATGAAAGTGAAGCTTAGTTATTTCTCTTTCTTCTTCATAACAAAGGAAACAATGTGGAGGGGAGGGTAAAGTATTTCCTTTTTAAATCTCCCCACTTCACAGCCCTATAAAGTTCAAGTGTAGTGACGTGACTACTGCCCAACATCTGTATACCTCCTTGATGTGCCCTGGAGCGAGAGGACTGGTAAATGTGTATATTAGGCTCCTGTGAAATTATAGAAGGCAATTGCTCCCCTCCCTCAACAATACTTAAGTGACCATTATCTCAGAAATGAGGTCCATAAAAATAGACAATGTTTAATAAAATGATTGAAAATATTATCAGAAGACACATCAAATTAAGTTGATTTAAAGCCTGCAAGACTCTGAAATTTATGATGAGTATGCCATGGGCTCGTTGGGATTGTAATTTGGAGAATCCCTATAAAACCTGGACTGGGGCCATCCTTTTCTACTCAAGGCAATTTTTCCTATAAACGTCCCTGAGTATAACGAGAAATGTCTGAATGTGTGACTTTTTCTCTCCTACCTGGCTGCTGGTGTATTGGATGCAAGGTAGAGCACACTAATTTATACAAGTAAAAAGTAAAGACCCAGATTTTCCTCCTTCACACACCCCTGGAGTGTCAAGGAAGGCCAGGGAAGAGGTTTTTCAGGAAAAGTGGCTTCCTTTTGCAGCCAAAAGTACTGAACTTGAAGCCACTATCATAAATATCAATGGCTTTTTACCTGGCATGCTGGTTGAACCTTATTAACCTGAAATATTTCCTGGGCTAGTGACACTAGAACCTCTAATAACCTTTCAGGTGGCTGCCTTGATACTTAATGTGTTTTAAACATTTTTGGCACAACTGCTTTCCTAGAAGGTTTTGCACAATATTTTCAGCCTAAGCTGTCTAAAATGTTATAGAACACTTGTTGCTGGGAATAATATTTTCCATGATAAAATACTTGCATCATTATGTCATGTTAAACATTTAAAGATAGTTTCGGGTGTGTTTTGTTTTTGAAGGCAATGGGAACGTAAATTCCTGGTGGGTGAGTGGTGAGTACAGGAGATCTGAACCCCTCGGTAAATGGCGTGAATTATTCCACTGGAAGCATCCAGTGGCACTGCAGTCTGGAGCACTGGGAAGCCACATTTTTTTTCTAACGTGTTTTAATTGCTTTTTGCTGGGACAAGGGATATTTATAGGTTAGGAGATTGCCAAGTTATTTATTAGATGAGGTATCTAGGGATAGACTAATATAAATCACTTAGGCTGGTATTGAATATACCAGACACTCAGTAATTTAAAAAGCTTTAATAAAAATGCTAAAATATGAGACTTGTCTTTGGCTGAAATGAGACTCAGTTATCATGTTTTTATCAGAGATATTCAGTCACAGACCCCTGCCCCTATTCCCAATGTAAGAAAATGAGGATGCAATCTTTATTTTAAGATGCTCCAGATTTGTTGGAATTGAGAGAGGTTTCAAAGATTTGAGGAAAGACTCACGTAAGAGTTGTACTGAGAGAGAAGTCAAGATGGCGGCATAGGCGAACTCTGAACTCACCTCCTCCCATGGACACAGCTAATTTACAACTACTCTTGGAAAAATTACCCCTGACAGAGAACTGAAAACTGGATAAGAGGAACCTCTGCAAAAAACGACAATCCCAACAGAGGTGGAAGAGGCAGAAATTCCCTTCTGCAGAGAAAAAATGCCACCTTTACAAGCCGCAACACTGCACAGCTGCCCTGGAGCAGCCCAAAGTTATGCAACCTTCCCTGGAGGAGTGGGGGCCCTGAGCCGGGGAGCACTCCCTCTATAGGCATTTTTTGGACCCAGCAAAACCGAGACAAGTGGCATAATATCTGGCTTTGCTTGCTACTAACAATATTGGGGAATACCCCCAGAAAAGCTGGGACATAAAGAAATTAAAGCCTGCTCTTACAGGGCCCACACACAAATTCCCTCCTTTTGGAAAGCAACCTAAAATCACCAGAAAGAAAGGTGCATAGTCCTTTGGTGAAAAGAGACTCACCTGATAGGCTCTGAGTGCATCTTGGTGAGAGGTGAGACTTCTCCAGGGAATGAGACATTGGTGGCAGCCATTGTTGTGACCTCGTGTGGGCGTGCTGACACAGATGCTGGCAGATGCCATTGGACTTCTCCCTGTGGCCTGCTAGCCCAGGGTCTTCCCCACTCACCAGAGCACGGATTTAATACAGCTCAGCGGGGGCAGGCAGCTCACCCTAGGGACAGGCCCCACCCAACAACAAGCCCTTATGCAACTTGAGTGCCTGCATAGATTGGTGACTGGATTCTCCACAGCCTGGCCACTGGGTCCACCTCTGTGGGGCAGGGCGTGCATGAGGAGCAGGTGGAGAGTGTGGGGCATTGGCAGAGTGAGTGGGGCTCCTCTCTTGGAGAGACTGGGTCCACTTCAAGGAGTCGAAATATGCACATGGGGCAGGACTGTGTTGACTATGTGTATGGACCTGTGGGCAATGGGGCTTGTCAGCTGCGGAAGACTTGTGATTCTCCAAGTCCCACATAAGGGATTGGCCCCACCTTCCAAAGCCTGAAAAATTGAGTGCTCCTGTGCCTGAGGCCAGCCCCACCCAGCAGCATTCCTCAGAAAGCTGAAAAGAGCCTTATAGGCTGGAGGCTTATAGCAATTGTAAGCCCCTGAGCCTAACAACCAGACATGCTGGGGGCCTACTCACTTAATAGAGAAACTGCAACAGGAATGTGCTATTAGATGTTGCAGTGAACTGTGTTGGGGCTCCCCACACCCAATAAAGAGACTGAAGGGCCCACAACAACTACACGCAGCTGAGCATTACAACCAGCCAGGCAGGGGGACAGCTCAGCCTCCCTGGGCACCCGCGGGAAGAGCAACCCCACCACAATGGAAGGACACATGTAGCCCACATAGGAATCACTCCTGGAACACTTGGAACTGGTGACAAGAGGGAAGAACACTGCCGGGCCTCATAAGGCATCACTTACATAAGGTCACCTCTCCAAGATCAGGAGACATAGCTGACCTACCTAATACTTAGAGACAAGCGCAGGGAAAGAGGCAAAATGAGGAGGCAAAAGACTATGTTCCAAGTAAGGGAACAGGACAAAACCCCAGAAAAGGAAATAAATGAAACAGAAATGAGCAATTTACCTGACAGAGAGTTCAAACAAAGAGTGTTAAGGATGCTCACTGATCTTGGGAGAAGAATGAAGAAACTCAGTGAGAACATCAACAGAGAAATGGAAGATATAAAAAAGAAACAATCAGAAATGAAGAATACAATACTGGAAGTGAAAAATTCACTACAGGGACTTAAAAGCAGAGCAGAGGATACAGAAGAACGGATCAGCGACCTGGAAGAAAGACTAGAAGAAATCACCCAATCTGAACAGATAAAAGAAAAAAGAATTAAAAAGAGTGAGGATAGTCTAAGGGACCTCTTGGACAACATCAAGAACACTAGCATCCATGTTATAGGTGTCCTAGAAGGAGAAGAGCAAGACAAAGGGGCAGAGAATCTATTTGATGAAATAATAGCTGAAAAATTCCCTATCCTAAGTAAGGAAATAGACATCTGGGTGCAGGAAGCACAGAGAGCACCAAATAATATAAACCCAAAGAGGCCCACACCAAGACACGTCATAATTAAAATTCCAGAATTAAAGATAAAGAGAGAATCCTAAAAGCTGCAAGAGAAAGACAACAAGTTACATACAAAGGAAACCCCATAAGGCTATCAGCTGACTTCTCAGCAGAAACCTTACAGGTTAGAAGAGAGAGGCATGATATATTTAAAGTGCTAAAAGGAAAAAACCTACAGCCAAGAATATTCTATCCAGCAAGGTTATCATTCAAAATGGAAGGAGAGATAAAAGGTTTCCCAGACAAGCAAAAATTAAAGGAGTTTATCATCAAGAAATCAGTTCTATAAGAAATGCTAAAGGGACTTTTTTAAGGGGGAAAGAGAAGACCACAAATAGGAAAAATTATCTATTTCCATGATAAGAGGTAATGGATACAAACACACAAAAAAGAGGTTAGGTATATCAAAAACATAAAATGTGGGAGGAAAAGGAGTTAAAGAGTAGAGCTTTCAGATAGAGGTCAAACTAAAGAGACTATCAACTTAATATCGATTGCTATATACATAGGTTACCGTATATGACCCTCATGGTAATCACAAACCAGCAACCTATAATAAATACACAAAAAAACAAGAGAAAGGAACCCAAACTAAGTACATAATTATCAATAGCTACTTTAAACGTCAGTGAACTAAATGCCCAAATTAAAAGGCATAGGGTGGCTGATTGGATAAAAAAACAAGACCCACATATATGCTGAATACAAGAGACACACTTCAAACCTAAAGACACTTACAAACTGAAAGTGAAAGGATGGAAAAAGATACTCCATACAAATGGCAATAAGAAGAAAGCTGGGGTAGCAATACTCATATCAGACAAAATAGACCTGAAAACAAAAATTGTAACAAGAGACAAAGAAAGGCACTACAAAATGATCAAGGAAACAATCCAACAAGAGGATATAACGCTCATAAATATCTATGCACCCAATGTAGGAAAGCACCTAAATATATAAAACACTTATTAACAGACATAAAAGGAGAAATAGACAGTAACACAAGTTAACACTCCACTTTTACCAATGGATAGATCATCCAAACAGAAGATCAATAAGGAAGCATTGGCCTTAAATGACACACTAGAACAGATGGACCTAGTAGATATATACAGAACAGTCCATCCAAAAACCAAAGAATACACATTCTTTTCAAATGCATATGGAACATTCTCCAGGACTGATCATGTGTTAGGCCACAAAACAAGTCTCCATAAACTTAAGAAGACTGAAATAATGCCAAGCTTTTCTGACCAAACAAGTCTCCATAAATTTAAGAAGATTGAAATAATACCAAGCATCTTTTCTGACCACAACATTATGAAACTAGAAATCAACTACAGGAAGAAAGTCAGAAAAGCCACAGATATGTGGAGATTAAACAAAATGCTACTGAACAACGATTGGGTCAATGAAGAAATCAAAGGAGAAATCAAAAAATACCTGGAGACAAATGAAAATGAAAATACGACAAGCCAGAATATATGGTATACAGCAAAAGTGGTTCTAAGAGGGAAATTTATAGCAATGCAGGCCTAACTCAATAAACAAGAAAAATATCAAATAAACAATCTAATAGTGCACTTAAAGGAAGTGGTAAAAGAAGAACAAAGCCCAAAATCAGTAGAAGAAGGGAAATAATAAAAATCAGAGCAGAAATAAATGAAATAGAGACTAAGAAAACAATAGAAAACAATTAATAATACCAAGAGCTGGTTCTTTGAAAAGATAAACAAAATGACAAACCTGTAGCTAGACTCACCAAGAAAAAAAGACAGAAGGCACAAATAAGTAAAATCAGAAATGAAAGAGGAGAAATTACAATGGACACCTCAGAAATACAAAAGATTATAAGAGAATACTATGAAAAGCTATATGCCAACAAATTGGATAATCTGGAAGAAATGGATAAATTCTTGGAATCATACAAGCTTCCAAACCTGAATCAAGAAGAAATAGAGAATACGAATAGACCAATCACCAGTAAGGAGATTGAAACAGTAATCAAAAACCTCCCCAAAAATAAAAGTCCAGGACCAGACGGCTTCCCTGGTGAATTCTACCAAACACTCAAAAAAGACTTAGTATCTGTCCTTTTCAAACTCTTCCAAAAAATTGAAGAGGAAAGGAAACTCCCTAACTCATTCTACGAAGCCAACATTACCCCGATACCGAAACCAGACAAGGACAACACAAAAAAAAGAAAATTACAGGCCAATATCACTGATGAACATCGATGCAAAAATCCTCAAAAAAACACTAGCAAATCGCATACCACAATATACTAAAGAGATTATACACCATGACCAGGTGGGATTTATTCCAGGGATGCAGGGATGGTTGAATATCTGCAAGTCAATCAACGTGATACACCACATTAATAAAATGAAGAATAAAAATCACATGCTCATCTCAATACATGCAGAGAAAGCATTTGACAAGATACAACATCCATTTATGATAAAAGCTCTGAATAAAAGGAGTATAAAAGGAAAGTACCTCAACATAATAAAGGCAATATGTGACAAACCACAGCTAATATCATCCTCAATGGTGAAAAACTGAAAGATATCTCTCTAAGAACAGGATCCAGATAAGGATGCCCACTCTCACCACTCCTATTTAACATAGTATTGGAAGTCCTAGCCAGAGTAATCAGGTAAGAAAAAGAAACAAAAGGGATCCAAATTGGAAAGGAAGAAGTGAAACTGTCACTATTTGCAGAGGACATGATTTTATATGTAGAAAACCCTAAAGAATCCACAAAAAAACTTTTAGAAGTAATAAATGAATACAGTAAAGTTGCGGGCTACAAACTCAAAATACAAAAGTCAGTTGCGTTTTTATACACTAACAATGAAGTAGCAGAAAGAGAAATTAAGAATACAATCCCATTTACAATTTCAACAAAAAGAATAAAATGTCTAGGAATCAACTTGACCAAAGAGGTGAAGATCTGAAAACTATAAAGCATTGCTGAAAGAAGTTGAAAAAGACACAAAGAAATGGAAAGATATTCTGTGCTCTTGGACTGGAAGAATTAACATAGTTAAGATGTCCATGCTTCCTAAAGCAATCTATAGATTCAATGCAATCCCTATCAAAGTTCCAACAACATTTTCCACAGAAATAGAACAGAGTCCTAAAATTTATATGGAACAATGAAAGACCATGAATAGCCAAAGGAATCCTGAGAAAAAAGAACAAAGCTGGAGGTATCACACTACCTGATTTTAAAATATACTAACAAAGGGCCGGTCCCATGGCTTAGCAGTTAAGTGCGCGCGCTCCGCTGCTGGTGGCCCGGGGTTGGATTCCGGGCGTGCACCGATGCACCGCTTCTCTGGCCATGCTGAGGTGGTGTCCCACATACAGCAACTAGAAGGATGTGCAGCTATGACATACAACTATCTACTGGGGCTTTGGGGGAAAAGTAAATAAATAAATAAATAAAATCTTAAAAATATATATATACTAACAAAGCTATAGTAACCAAAACAGCACAGTACTGGCACAAGAACAGACACACAGATCAATGGAACAGAATCGAGAACCCAGAAATAAACCCACACATCTATGGACAGCTAATTTTCGACAAGGGAGCCAAGAACCTACAATGGAGAAAGGAAAGTCTCTTCAACAAATGATGTTGGGAAAACTGGATAGCCACATGCAAGAAAATGAAAGTAGACCGTTGTCTTACACCATACACAAAAATTAACTCAAAATGGATTAAAAACTTGAATGCAAGACCTGAAACCGTGAAATTTCTAGAAGAAAACATAGTCAGTACATTCTTCGACATCGGTCTTAGCAACATATTTTCAAGCACCGTGTCTGACAGGGCAAGAGAAACAATAGAAAAAATAAACAAATGGGACTACATCAAACTAAAAAGCTTCTGCACAGCAAAAGAAACCATCAAAAAACAAACAGACAAGCTAACAACTGGGAGAAGATATTTGCAAACCATATCTGATAAGGGGTTAATCTCCAGAATATATAAATAACTCATACATCTCAACAACCAAAAAGCTAACAACCCAATTAAAAAATGAGCAAAAGGTCTGAACAGACATTTCTCAAAAGAAGACAGACAGATGGCCAACAGGCACATGAAAAGATGTTCAACGTCATTAACTATCAGGGAAATGCAAATCAAAACTACAATGAAATATCACCTCACACAGGTTGGAATGGCTATAATTAACAGGACAGGAAACAACAAGTGTTGTAGAGGATGTGGAGAGAAGGGAACTCTCATACACTGCTGGTGGGAGTGAAAACTGGTGCAGCCACTATGGAAAACAGTATGGAGATTCCTCAAAAAATCAAGGATAGAACTACCATACGATCCAGCTATTCCACTGCTGGGTATTTATTGAAAGAACATGAAAACACCAATGCGTAAAGATACATGCACCCCTGTGTTCATCACAGCATTATTCACAATAGCCAAGACTTGGAAGCAACCTAAGTGCCCATCAAGGGACCAATGGATAAAGAAGATATGGTGTATATACACAATGGAATACTACTCAGCCATAAGAAACGATGAAATCCAGCCATTTGTGACAACATGGATGGACATTGAAGGTATTATGCTAAGCGAAATAAGTCAGAGGGAGGAGGTCAAATGCTGTATGATCTCACTCATAAGTAGAAGATAAAAACAACAACAAACAAACACATAGAGACAGAGATTGGATTGGTGGTTACCAGAGGGGACGCTGGGAGGGAGGAGGGCGAAAGGGGTGATTAGGCACATGTGTGTGGTGATGCATTGTAATTAGTATTTGGGTGGTGAACGTGATGTAATCTGTGCAGAAGTAGAAGTACAATGATGTACACCTGAAATTTATACAATGTTATAAACCAATGTTACTGCAATAAAAAAAAAAAAGAATTATATTGAGGCCTAATGGCTGACGTCCTCACACTTAGACATCTAAGCATGTTCTTTCCCATTAGAGATCTTGTCTTTTGTGGATCTAGCATAGCAGTGAATAAAAAAGGAGGATATATAAGGTTAAGCTTGCCTATGTAAAGCTTCCATGTTGTAGCTTCTATGTGATATGGATCACATTACTGTGACTGCTACAGCCAATCTCTGTTCTACAAACAACAGAATCAAAACTCATTGAGTTTAGAACCAGTGGAATCGCTGAGAACCCAGATTGTAGATTTATTTTCTTTAGTGAGAATACTGAATTTTAGGTATATGTCAATCCATCGTTTTTAATGTATACTTATTTTTATGATCTCATTTATTCATAACTAGAACCTTTCTGGAAAGTTTTGTCATCTCCATGTCACAAAATACTGAAATGGTGGGTCACGGAGAATAAGGGAATTGCCATTTTCATGCAATTATTGAAGGGAAGAGTGAGACTTGGGCTACGGGTCCTACCCTCTTCCTTCCCACGGCAACATTCAGCTACGGACAAGATCGTGGACCAGTACTCATTTCTTCAAGGTTTTCCAAGTCCCACCTTCCTCTCACGATGAAGAATTTCTGTGTCTGATCCCAGAGGATTTCCTTCTTCAGTTCTATCTCAGGCCTGGGCACACAATGACTACATCTTGAATGCAGGGGTGAGGTGCAACCACCTCCTCTTGGCAGCACAGAGCAGGTTGAGAAGAGAACAGGAGAGAAGAGAAGAGAAGAGAAGAGGAGAAGAGAAAATAGGAGAGGAGAGGAGAGGAGGGGAGAGGAGAGGAGAGAAGAGAAAAGAGAGAAAGCAAGGGAAGGGAAGAAAAGGGAAGAGAAGAGGGGATGTTCAGTGGGCAGGCAGAGAGATTATTGGGGAGAATGCCAAGACTAATTCCTGATGGATTGTCTGAGGGTGAGGCCATGTCCAAAGGGACGGCCAGCTCAGTTGAGATACCACCCAGGCTCCAAGGTTGCTATTCAGGTTAGCAGAGCACAGCAGGGACATGAAGCCAACCCTTGTCATCAGAAAGCCCTGGGGTGGGGTGTGGATGGTGCAGAGCAGGGCAGGAGCCAGTCAATGCTCCCAGGTCGCCAGGTGCCAGGCTGTCATATGGAGCAAGTCAGGCAGGCTAAGAGAGGTTGGGTGAACCAGCCCTCTGCTGATGTGGCCTTCCAAAGGGGTGTTCCAGACCTGGGCAGAGACTGGGTATTAGGCAGGGTTACAGGACAAACTTTGAAGAAGGGTCAGGGAAGAAGCCATTTCCCCATACCCCCCCTTTCAAAATAAGACATTTAACGTTTGGGATAGGGAGACGAGATGGACACACAAAGGTAATGTCGGGAGCGCCTGTTGACAGGCTGTTGGGCAGTGAAGAAAAATCAGGAAGGCCAGGAATTGATGCAGCGCTGGAGGTGGAGGTCATGAAATCCTGCGATACATCAAGCTTAATTCTCAGCCGGGGCATCCTACTCCCAACTGCCCAGCCAGGGATGGCGTAAATATGGCAGGACAGAGGCTGAAGACTGGAGGCATCAGCTACTCTTGGGAGAGACTGGAGAGCAGGGCCTGGTAAACACTGTCAGGATCACCCCTTACAGACTTACTCCTTGCGTGATATTCTGTGTCGCAGGAGAATAAAATGAGAGGTCCAATAATTTGAGGCAGAAAATAAGAAGAGGCTGGTGATTAAGAAGATGCTGGAACATTACCTGTGACATCTCATTTGGTTTTACCACCTACACAGTGAGGCAGGTGTTGTTAGTATTATCTGCTCTTTCAGATAATCAAAGTGAGGGCCACTTGTGCTCCAAACCCTACAAGCATTCCCGGTTACATACCACACTGTGTCCCAATTAAAAGGCCAGTGAGCTAGGGTGCAGAGACAGGGCTTTTGGCGCCAGGCTGACTGGGGTTGTATCATGTTGCGGCTTTGCAGTGGCTGAGAACTTGGGTTCCCTAGTCAGTAAGAACTGTGTACAGATCTCACTTCTCTTTCTGGCTGTGTGACAATAGGTAACTTATCTAACTTCTTTCTACCTGTATTTCCTCATCCTTAAAAGTAAAATAGTAAACCTGCCTCCTAGGGTTTTCAGAAGGATGAAATAAATGATGTGTGGCAAATTCCTTGTATGGTAACTCCTGACACTTAACAAAGTTCTTAAAAATGAGAGTTCCTGGCAAAAAAAAAAATAATAATTCTAGAAGTAGAATTAAAGAGCTATTGACATTTACCATGTGCCAGGTACTATGATAAAACCCTTTTATATTCATTTACTTTTATTCCTCACAAGGCCCCTGTGAGTTACCTACGATCACTACCCTGCCTTGCAGTTTGGGAAATGGAGGTTAGAGGCAGTTAGTCACTTGTTTAAGGTCATACTGAACAAAGGGGAGCCCAGATGGCGTTAACAAAAGACAAAGCCAGCTACAACACGGTTAAAGAGGGAGGGTAGGGAAGGGGAAAGGTCTGAAACTAGTGCCTGAAATACCATAGGACCCTGGTGTGAGGGAGAGGCTTGGGTTAACATAGGTTCTAGGACTTGTCTACCACCACACAACAAACACCTGACAGAATTGGGACTAGAACCGAACTGTTTTCTCAACCGAAAATGAGGAGGCAGAGCTGGGTGACCCGTAAGGTCTTTTCTAACTTGGAAATTGTGTGATGTAAATTAAACCCTGTGATTCTAAGGGTGTGTGGTGAGAAGAACTCTCAGGGGGAGGCAGCAAGTCAAGAGAGGAAGGAACAAAAGGAACCTCCTGGAGGGAGGGCATCTCCATGCCCTGGAAAGAGCAGAATGAGATGAGAGAGACTCTGACTGCACGTAATTTCTCTGATCATTGTCAGTTGTTTGAATTGTGCAAATTAAAAATAGGAAATGTGTGTCTAAGTCTATAAATAGTTTCTGTGAAGACAACCATTATAAACAGCCTCAGTAAAGCTTGAGTTGTTTGTGATGTCACCCAATCCCTGGCATGTATTCGTGTATCCGTAATTCATAATCATTTGTTCTCGTTCCCAACACTTCCTCTCATCAAAATAGAACCAAGAAGAAAGAATCAATCAGAGTACAGCAGGTCTAATCTTATACAGCTTAATATAAAACCATATCACTCCAGGATGTGTAGGGAGTCCAAGTTCACACTCAGAGTCTATAAAACTGAATAACATGGATGTCGCTCAGCCTCCTAACCATTAGAATGTGACCTTATGCAAATAGGCCTAGTCCCAACTCTCAGGGTGCCCCCACTGGATTCTCAGACGTATTTTGTGGAAAATCTCTTTGCACTGACAGTTAAATTCAGTTAAATTCACACACTGATTGAGCACCTGCTAGATACCAGGCATTGAGAAGCCCTAGGGATGCTGAGATGAATAGAGAGTAGTCCTTGATTACAAAGACAAGAACCTCCCAGCCCCAGCCTAGTGGGTGAGAGACACAGAAAACAATAGAACAATATGAGAAGTACTTTGACACTTAATCCATATCATGTCGATCCTCAAGCTTTGTTTGTTTTACTTCCTAAATGTCTCTCACATCTCTCTCTCTCTGCCCATCTCTCCTGCTACCACACTTGTGGAAGCTGCCACCACTTCACTGCTGGACAACCTCCTAGCCAGTCCCCCCATGCCCAGTTTTGCTCCACTCCAGTCTATTCTCCACACTGCAGACAGCAGTAACCTATTTGCAATGTAAATCTGTCCTGCCAACACTCATCATCATCATCGTCATCATCTTTAATGCCCTCCCCGATTTCTCTTATGAAAAAAAGACCAAATCCTTAGCATTTCCTCCAATAGTCTGCAGGTTCTGGCTTCTGCCTGTCCACCCTCCAATTGCAGGATTTTACTCTTTTCACTTCAGCCACAGTCACCCAAGCTCACCCTGATCCCTATCTCTAAGAGCCTTTGCATATGCTGATCCCTCTGCCAGGAACAAACCCCTCACACAAACTCACTAACCAGGACACATCCTATTACGGGCGATCGTGGTGCCTTGCACTACTTCATAGCACACCCACAGTGGTAATCACACAATGATTCCTGTGATTATTTATCGGGGTCAGTGTTCTCCTCTAGACACTAAGCTCCATAATTTACATGAGACAGGGACCTTGCCTGTCTACTCTTTTACCTCACGGTAATCCTAGGACATAGCAGGCACTTAATAAATGTCTTAGAATGAATATATTACATCATTATGCACTGGTAGCCATGGAGAACAGACTTATAGTCATCTCTAGAGGGGGAGAGCTGATGGGAGGGTAGTATATCTCAATATCAGTTTTCAAGTATGAGTAGGACTTGAACCAGCAGATGAGTGGAGAAGGCACATGGGCGGAGGGTATAGCATATGTAAAAATGTGGAATTATGAGTGAGCGTGGGGCGTGTAGAGCACTGTCAAACAGGCTGACGTGGGTAGGGCAGCAAGAGTTGTCTTGAGAAGGGAAGGGGAAACAGTGGGCAAGTAATGAGAGAAGGAGAGTCAAGCAGGTGAAAGTTCAGCATTATGCAATCAATGACCAATAAATGAAAACGGTATTTTCTGAGAAGCCACATGTAGAGGGTTGCCTTCTCTCCTCATAGTGCAAGAACTTCAAGTTCTACCTCTCAAGAGCTGACAGGCCGTGATTTTTTTAGTAACGTCTTTATGGGCATATAATTCATTTACCATAAAATTCATCCATTTAGAGCGTACTATTCAGTGGCTTTTAGTATATGCACAAGGTTGTACAACAATCACTACTATCCAACTCTAGAACATCTCATCACCCCCAAAAAAACCCTACATCAATGAACAATCACTCCCTATTTGCCCCTCTCCCCAGCCCTTGGCAACTGATGTACTTTCTGTCTTTATGGCTTTGCCTATTCTGGACATTTCATGTAAATGGAAATCATACAATATGTGGCCTTTTGTATCTGGATTCTTCCACTTAACATAATGTTTTCAAGGTTCATCCATATTAGAACATACATCTGTACTCCATTCCTTTTTGTAGATGAATAAGATTCCATTATAGACTGCCTCTTGTTTATCCATTCAGCTGTTGATGGGCATTTGGGTTGTTGCCACTTTTTGTCTCTTGTGAATAAAGCTGTTATTAATATTAGTGTATAAGTTTTTATTCTTCTTGGATATATACCTAGGAGTTGAATTGCTGAGTCTTATGGTAACTCTGTCTTTAACCTTTTGAGGAACTGCCAAACTGTCTTCTAAGGCAGCTGCACCATTTTACATTCCCCCAGCAAGGTATGAGGCCTCTAATCTCTCCATGTCCTCACCAACTCTTGCTACCTGTCATTTGTGTGTGTGTGTGTGTGAGTGAGGAAGATCATCCTTGTGCTAACATCTGCCAATCTTCCTAACATCTGCCAATCTTCCTCTTTTTTTTGCTGAGGAAGACTGGCCCCTGGGCTAACATCCGTGCGCATCTTCCTCCACTTTATATGGGACGCCGCCACAGCATGTCTTGCCAAGCAGTGCATCGGTGCGCACCCGGGATCCGAACCGGCAAACCTCAGGAAGCTGCAGCGGAGCGCGAGCACTTAACTGCTTGCACCACCGGGCCGGCCCCATCTACCTGTCTTCTTGATTGTAGGCATCCTAATGGATGGGAAGTGGGGCCTCATTGTGGTTTTGATTTGCATTTTCCTAATGAATAGTGATGCTAAACCTCTTTTCACGTGCATACTGGCCAGTTGTGTATCTTCTTTGGAGAAATGTCTATTCAAATCCCTTGTAGATTTTTCATTAGGTTATTTGTATTTTATTGTTAAGTTATATGTATTTTTATATAGTTTGGATACTAGTCCCTTAGTATCCTAGGTATATTATTTGTTAAAATTTTCTCCCATTCTGTGGGTTTTCTTTTGCACTTTCTCAATAGTGCCCTTTGAAGCACAAACTTTGCTTCAAAGTTGAAGGAACTGAGATTTAGAAAATGAGAAATTAGGCACAAATTAAGCCATTTATTGTTTCTAAATAGTATGAATAATTTCAAAAATGAATATATAAAAATGAATAATAACAACTAACATTTATTTAGTGCTTACTTATTTCTGGGCATTGTACTAGTGTAATATATACATTTCCACTTAATTCTGACAACTACCTAGAGAGATCAATTTTGTCGTCTTCATTTTACAGATGAAGAACCAGGGGCTCACAAGGGTTAAGCCAAAATTGTCCAATGTTACACAGGTCTACTGGACTCCAGAACCTGCACTATGGTACATGGCCTTCTCACATGCTGTTTCAACCATACCATATCAACTTTTTGTAGAGTGGCGCTGATATGTCCAGAATCACACATTTCAATCCCCAATTACCTTTTCACAAAGAAATGTTTCACCTTTAGAAAAGCCTTTTCTAACTCAGGTTTGCTCTCTCACAAATGCACAATAAATATGTAACACAGTGTGGATAGTAGGCATTTATTCAGACAACAAAATTTTATTAATCAACTATTATGTTCAAAACCAAGCATAGTTCAACAGACTGGGAGCGTAGTGGTTTCTAAAGCCTATAGTTTAGGGCCAGAGGGACTTTAAACAAATAGTCATCAAGTGAATGTAAAAGCACAAAATTATATAAGAATCATTGAGAAAAATTTAAAGGTTGAAGAGAGCCTGTAACAAGAAAACCTGAATTAGATGGGGTGGCGGGGACTGAGGTCATTAGCAAAGCCTTCTCTGAGGAAGTAACATTAAAACCAAGCCCAGAGGGGGAAACATATGTGAGAATAAGGTGGAGAGTATTTCAGGGAGAGGAAAGGGCAAATGTCAAATCTCTAGGAAAGAAAACACTCAACAGGTTATGACACCCACTTCAAAACCAATGTATTCGTATATTACCTTTGTGGGAAAGGATGTCACCACATGGCAGGTTTCTGTTATATAACAGGAACACAAGGATGAATAGAGCAGATCCCTTCCACCGAATAGCTCAGTTGAAAGACAAATGGTATGATAAAGACATAAACAAGAATGCCTTGGGAACAGAAGAGAGGGCAACTAAGGCAACATAAAGGAGCTCATATCCGAATTGAGTGTTGAAGGATGAGTGGATCATATGGCACAGAAGTGGGAAAGTGTTTCCCAAGCAGAAGAAATAGTGTGTGTAAAGGCACAGAGATAAGAGAATGATGTAGCCCCAGATAGTGGGGCTACTTGTCAGAGAAGGGGCTGAGAGTTAGGCTATGGCCAGACTGTGAATGGTTTTGTAAATACTGTTAAGAAGTTTGGACTTTACAGTCTTAGCAAGGGGTAAGTGTTGGGGGTGTTAGGCAGAAGCAAGGTATTTAAGAGGTGACTGTGGTAGGTGTCTGGGGTTTGAATTATAAAGTGGTGGCAGGTAGAGAAATGAAGAGATTTTTGTAATGTCCAAGCAAGAGACGATGAGCTTCTTAACTAAACCAATGGCAGTGAGATTGGAGAACAAGGGCCAGGTTTAAGATGTGCTGGAATGTTTAAGAGCAGCTGGCCATGCTGAGGGTAAAGAGAGAATGTGTAAATACCTTATGGTAGCCCAGATACCTTTGGAAACTACCTCTTTCTCAAGATACTTGATTGCAATCTGATAAAATGTTGTTTGTCTGTCTCTCTGTGTATATATGTATGTATGTATACCAGAGAGACAGACACAATATTCTATCTAGGCCTATATCTATGTTTCTATCATCTATCTATCTATCTACCTATCTATCTGTCTGTCTGTCTATCTATCAGTCTATCTGAAATGACTACAGTTTGAAGTCCTTGTAGTTGTACACTGACAGTCTGCACAGTCATGTGCAGGCCCTGCTGTGACCCACCACCATCAATGACACCAGATAAATGCACTACCAGTGGGGGATCCTGGTGTCTGCAGACGTGACTAAAACATACTGTGCTGTCTGTAATCCTTTAGTTAGACTCTTGTGGGTCTTATCATTTTCTTTGAGTAATTTTGGCATTTCAGGTAAGATTATTATATGTTTTTTGTGTTTGTATACTCATAAACACTAGCAATATATATCTATATCTATCTACCTATATATCGATATGGATATATAGATTCATTTGCCATAGATAAGTGTCTGCAAACTGAACAAAGTTCTCCTGTCAAAATATGTGAAAGCATTTAAAGTCGTTTCCAAGTACTCCTTTCTTTAAAAGGTTATCATGGAGACAAGGGGACAGTCATGCTTCTATTGCCAAGTTCAGTTCAGACTTAAAATTAAATTAAAAGTACTGAGTACCTCCCTTGCCAAGCACATGGCCCTGGAGAAATGAGGATGACTAAGGTGGACGCCTGGGCCGGTGACATACAGTATCTGGGAAGCTGACTGGAATGAGATGGTTTTGTGCATTGCGGTAAGCACTGTGAGGGGTGACGCACTGGGTGGACATTCAAGGCAGAGGAAACAGAATATGCAAATATAAATATTGTGTTTGAAGCGTTGATAAGAGGTTAAACAAAGAGACAGCATAATGTAATGGAAAGAATTCTATCATTTACTAATCATGTAATTTTGGCCAATTTACTTAACACTCCCCATGCCTCAGTTTCTTCATTTTTAATAGTGAGAATATTTGTTCTATTTATCTCATAATTTGTGAGGAAATCATGAAATGATGCATGTACAAGCAATTTTAAAACAATTTACATATTATTACATATTACCTATTAATAATAAAGATATCATAATTGAGAACAGAAAGAACTTTCCTTTCTCCCAATTCATTCTCCGTGCTTCCTTTCTTACTGGCGACCCACACCCTTGAAAGTGTACTTACCTTTCCTCCTTTGAGAAAATGACAGAGAACACTACAGACTTGCAGAGGGTGACAGACAGTTCTGCCTGGGGCTTGGTGGGAATGTCTGCATTAACCTTCCCAATTCTCCTCCAAGAAGCCCCCTCCAAATGGGTGACACTGACTGAGCGCCTGGGAAAAGAGGAGGTTGTGCTAAACATCCATGGTATTTCACAAATATCTCTTAATCCAGGACTCCTTAAATTATCCAATGAAACATAAGATGTGTGGAACTGCTGGCTCTGATTGGGGCCATGTTGAGAGATCTGTCTCTGGGCATCATAACTGCAATGGACTAAATCATGTCCACTAACCCACATGCCCCCACCCCCATCCCAACCCCGTTGTGTCTACCTTACACCAGGGAGACTCTTGGGTTTACAGCAAGAGAACTTCAGATGGCCTAACGTATCCAGCTAAAGCAGACATTATTCTGAGAATATTTTGGAATGTGCACTGAAGTTGTTGCTTTATAAAAGTGAGAAAAGTACTGACATTTCTAAGCCCAGAACTATTTTTAACAAGGTAGAAAATACTAAAAAATAGGTAGTACAGTTTTCTCAAGAGAATACAGTGTAGTTTGAATGTACACTATTTTTTCCCAGTGTGTCTTTGGGTAAAATATGTGCAATGAAATTTCAGGCCAAATCCTAATGCAGAAATAACCCAAAATATGGCAGATTTATAAGATAGGTAATTTTTATTTATTTGCTAATGTGCATTCCCTTAAGAACTCAAATGTTCTACGTGTTACTTATGGCTTCTCCTTGAAAAGACTTACCTCTAACTTCTCAGCAGCATAAAACTCCAGGCTGCATAGAGGTCTGAATCAAGCATCAGCCATAATTCTCCTTTGCCCCTGACTCAGGGTGGTTTGGAATCTACTAGTACTCTACCTGTTCAGTAATCAATAATTCGTAATTAACTGGCAGTTTGAATAAATCAGCATAACTGTAGGCTTGAAGCCTCCTCTCTCTGTTCTTCCTTTTATTTTGAGAATCTGAGAGAAAATTAGGAAGAAAGGTATCTGAAATCCTCTCTTAAAGTTTTGCTTCTCCTTAATCTTTGGATTTGTTCAATCTGTTCTTTGAATCTTTCTTTCAAAGACAAATTAAGCAGGTTTCCTTTTCAGCCTTGTGCAGACACTGAGGAAATAGAGATGTGTGCCATTCCATCCTTGTGCCCAAGCACCTCACTCTCTAGGGAAAAGACAGGCATAAAACAGTCAGCTGTAATACAACCTGCTCAGTCCCATCCCCAAGGGAGGTTTAGACAAAATGCAGCAGGAGAGATGGGTGACTCTCTTTTTGGGATTTGGAGAGTGGTGAGGAATAACTACAAGAGGATAGGTGACCTTTGAAGTCCCTTGAAAGATGAGTTGTGTCTTTTCAGGTAGGAAATGAAGAGAAGACGAGGAAAAGCAAAGCCATGCAAGTGCTTATGCTTCTGCTTGTTTCAGGGAGAGCCAGGATCCATTGTCTGCAACGTGCTGTGTTAGTGAAGACTCTCCCCGGAGATGAGGATGTCAGTGGGTTGGGGGTTAGACTGCGGAAGGCTTAGGTCAGGCAAAAGAGGATCTGTGTTAAGCCTGGTGGGCCATGGTGAGTTAAAGGAGTAGGTAGGGGAATAGTTTGATTACATTATTGCCTGAAAAGATTAGTCTTTTCTGGCCACATGGAGGGGATAGGTTGGAGAGATCCAGAATTGGAAAGAAACCAGGTGGGGGGCTCCCGGTGGGAGGCTCTTGCAGCTATCCATGTGAAAATTTCTGAGAAGCTCAACCAGGACAATGGTGATGAGAAGTGAGAGTTGAGAAGGAATCTAGGAATTTTCCAATGTCGAGCTTGGAATTGAATTAAGATTCAGGCCTGTAAAAGGGGCAAGGTAGACAGCAAGACCAGGGGTCATGTCAGCTTTTGCAATGCTAAAGGTAAATGGACACGGACCCAGCCCACGAGAGGACACAGTTTATTGTGAAAGATGTTATTGTTGCTGTTGTCATCCTTATCGTTGTTGTCACTTAGTAGCTAACATTTATTGAGGCTTCCTGTATGTCAGGCACTCTGCTAAGCCATTGTTTTATTTAAACCTCACAACACAAGGAGTTTAGCCGCTACTCTCATCTGTGCTTCATAGGTGAGGAAACCAAAGCTTGAAGAGGTGAACGCAATTTACCTTTCAGCAGATCTTTCAGCAGGTGAGGAGATGAGCTCCAGAACCCTGCTCCTAGCCACTAGGATACTATGTCATTAAAAATATGTGTTATAATCTTATAGTAATAATAGCAGCAGGGACAATATATTGTTGGTGGGGTCCAGGGGAGAAAGCAACTAACTGATTCGGTGAGTCAAAGGAAATTTCACTGAGTTGTAAAGGATATGTTTTAAGGAATGAGCAGGAATTTTCAGATAAAGAAATGTGAAAGAAAAGAATTCCAGGATGGAACAACTATGCACAGTCAAAGAATTTGAAAGGGTCTGGAATGCTCAGGAAATGATAACTAACTGAGTGTGGTTGGCTTTGTGAGTGAGTTATTGCAAAAAAGGGCTTAATGGGGCCACTCATGGTTATCTGCATAAGCCAGCAATTCCACTAAAAGGAATGTGCGTGTGGACAGAGAGGAACTCTTGAATACTACATTAAGGATTTTCCCTTTGGTTTTGCCTTTCAATCAACAAGCACTATTACCTGTCTCTTCAGTTCCTCTGCTTTCTTCCCACCCCACACACACATCTGCCTCCTGCTACAAGACATACTACAGAGCTGCTTCTATCAGGTGTGCACTGTAAATGTTGTGTTACTGGCCACATCCTTACCAAATCAAGCAATCTGAAAATTATCATTGAGAATAGTATTCATCATAAAAACATGCTATATGAATATTTATAGGCCAACACTTCATTTTGAGAGCAAAGAATCATTCTCATATATTTCTTATCTCTTATGTTTTTTTACAGTTCCTCCCCAGATCATGAACATCTCCTCAGATATCACTGTGAATGAGGGAAGCAGCGTGACACTGCTGTGTCTTGCTATTGGCAGACCAGAGCCAACTGTGACATGGAGACACCTGTCTGTCAAGGGTAAGGCATTACCTGTAGGAAGTTTTCAGAATCAGTACATTGAAGACTTGGTTCTAACTCACAACAGAACTTCAGGAATCAGAAAACAATGCTGTATTGTAACACAGTGATGTAAAAGCAAAGGCCACATGTATCAGTCACTGAGTGTTCCATTCCAAAAGAACAATTGGTAGAGAAAATTTACTGAAGTATGTTCTCAGTCCTTTTTATGACCTTAGAAGACCTTTGTTTTTCCAACTATGAAGAACAGATGTGCCATAAGAATAACTTCCGATAAAGATACTAAATTCTCAAGGTGGTGATGCATGGGTCATTAGTGGTTTGTCCTTTCTCGAAGTAGAGTGCTAGAACATGAGAATGTCCTTTGAAAACTTGGGTGTTATTGTGCATCCAGGAGAAAAAGCATCTCCTTGCTTAGTGCCTTCAGGGCGTTTACCCAGAACCACATCAGTTTGACCAGTACATCAAGAGTCCTTCTTGAGTAGAAGAATGATAGAGATGGTTAAGTGTACCTGGGCATGTCTGGGCTGGGCACTAAATTATTGGTATTAAAACGTTAGTTATGATCATCTCCAACTTAAAAAGAAGGGAACCAAAAGGACAATTGCCTTATCCCCTTGGAACTAAAACTTACTCCAAGTTAAACTTGAAGAGATGGGCAGAGCCACTTGATATATTTACACTGTTACTAGAAACTATGATTAATTCTAGAAATTACACAAGAAACAAGTACTCCCTCAGGCATTAGAACATGCAAACATGAAACTTAGTGGACAGGAAAATGTGTGGAATATGCCTATGTGTGATGTAAAAAGAGTATAGATCTAGAGGAAAACATAGAAATAAATCTCAGTAACCTTGAGATAGACAAAGATTTGCTAGGACACAAAAAGCTCTAACCATACCAGAAAAATAATTGGTAAATTTGGCTTTTATTATTTTTCTATGGCTGCTGAAACAAAGTACCACAAACCGCATGGCTTAAACAACAGAAGTGTATTTTCTCACAGTTCTGGAGGCTAGATGTTCACAACAAAGGTATAGGCAGGGTAGGTTCCGTCTGAGACTGTGAGGGAGAGTCTGTTCCAGGCATCTCCCCTAGCTCTGGGTGTTTGCTGGCCATCCTTAGTGTTTCTTGGCTTGTTGATGCATCACCCTGATCTCTGCCTCATCTTCACATGGGTTTCTTCCTGTGTGCATCTTTCTGTGTCAGATTTTCCATTTTTATAAGGATACCAAACTCATTGGATTAGGGCCCACACTAATGACCTCATCTGACTTGATTACCTCACTAAAGACCCTGTTTCCAAATAAATCACATTCTGAAACACTGGGAGTTACGACTTCAAGGTATCTTTTTTGGAGGGGATATAATTCAACCCATAAGAGGCTTCTTAATTTAATCAAAATTAAAAGCACCATTAAGAATAAATTTTTAAAAAGCCACAGAGTGGAAGAAAATATTTGCCATAATTATATCTGATAAAGAATTTACCTCTGGGCTATATGGGGAATTCTTACAACATAATTCTAACAACCCACCTTGAAATGAACAAAAAATTTGAACAGACAATTCACAAAAGAAGATACATGAATAGAAGATGAGCTCATGAAAATATGCTCAACATCCTTATCACAGAAATGAAAATAAACTGTAATGAGATACTACTAAACAACTACTAGAATGACAAAAATTGAAAAGACTGACAATATCAAGTGTTGGTGAGGATGCGAAGCAACTGAAACTCTTATACGTTAGCTTCAGCACTCTGAAATGGTATAAGCACTACGCAGAAAAGCTTGGCACTGAAAGTTAGACGTACACTTAGCATATGCCCCAGCAATTCCACTCCTAGATATTTACCAAAGATAAATGAAAATATATGTTCACAAATATACGTAGTACACAAGTGTTCCTAGAGGCTTCATTTATGATAGCCTCAAACTAGAAACAACCCAAATAACCATCAAAATGTAAATAGATAAATTGTGATGTATTGAAACGGACAAGTTCTCAGCAATTAAAAGGAATAAACCATTGATACATGTAACAAAATAGATGTGTCTCAAAAACATTATGCTGAGTAAAAGAAACAAGACACAAAAAAATACACTCTGTATGATTTTGTAGAAGAGGAAGAATATTCCTCTCCCCTCTAGGTTCTTCTGGCTGGTCTAAGAGTTAAACTGACATGAGACAGAACAAGAGAAAATCAAACAAAGGTTATTAACATGTATCCCCGCGAGAAACTCTCCAAAATGGTTGACTCTGAGTCTAGCATGTATACTCTGAGTAAGTCTCCAAAATGCTTGAAGCCACCACCTTAAATACTATCTCCAGGTAAAGACAAAGGAGGATGTTGGGGTAGTGGTTTGAGACTTCAGAGGGGAGGAAGGCAATTCACATGGAAATGAAAAGTAATTGTTTGGTAAACAAATGTTTGCTGGGCCATCTATAGACAGACAATGTGACCCTAGAGAGAACTTTGATAAAAATGGGCCTAGCAAGGTTCCTCCCAGTCTATCACATCTAGAGTTATCTACAGTGATAGCTCCTTCCTGGGATAGGCCTTCTATTTTAAAATTTTTTGGCAGTTAGGGGAAAGGTCAAACTTTCTTTCTGAGTCTTTTGTTCTTAAAAATAATCAAGCAGAGACATATTTTGGGATGACAAATTCGGATCCCCCACAATTTCATTTATGTGAAATTCTAGAACAGGCAAAACTAATCTATAGTGACTGAAATCAAGTCAATGGTTACCCAGGGTACGGATTTTTGGAGACTTGACTACAAAGGGGCACAAGGGAATTTTAGGGGGGTGATGAGGATGTATTATGTCTTGAGTGGGGTGGTGGTTATGTTGCTGTTTAAGTTAGTCAAAATTATCAAACTGTGCACTAAAAATAGGTGCATTTGCTGTGTGTAAATTAAATATCAATAAAATTTGAAAAATATACATGTAGAGATGTAGGAAATAATGATCTGAAAATTTCCCCCTAATTTGAAATTATGTGAGTAGCACTTACTGAAGGAGAGACTGGATTTGTTACTAGGAGCATCATGTAAGCTTTCGCTCTCTCATTTCCTCCGTGTAAATTGAGAGTACTTAGTTCAGCCCCTGCCTTGTAATAGGGAAAGGAAATGCTAATCTCCTGAACGTTCGTTGTATAAAGACCTCAGATATTGAAACTCCAAATGTCAATATTATAATGTAATACTAACAAGAATATTAAAATACACGTAAGGGATATCACAACGCTCAACTTTAATATAAACACAGCAATAGCTTGTGTTCCCAAAGACAGAAGCCCCATGGGAATTTTTGCTTCAAGTCAGAGGGAATTTTGGATTTATATTATATACAAAAAAAGTCTAACAATCAGACAATTTCTATGTATTTGGTAAAGTTAGATGGCTTTATAAATGCTTGAAATCCCAGAATGCTTTTATTTGATCCTAAAATCATAGTTCTCTAAGCCTAGAAATCTTTTGAAAGGCATTTTGACGTCGTGAAAGAGTGTTGAAGCAATTCTTTATAATGGTACCTTGGTAACATTTCCCTCTTAAAATAAGGGAGATTCATCCATATTCCCAATCTTTTATATAACATGATAGTTGGCAATTTCGCCTCAAAAAAGCCCAGACAATCCTAAATTTAAATTATCCCTTCTCCATAAATCTCCCAGGCTGTGCTCTACTTTCAAGTTGGCTTTTGTTTTTTCACAGCGCTGGCCTTCACTCTGCTGTCTTTCATTTCCCCTATTGTCTTTTTCCCCTCTCTCAATGACATTTAAACATTTAAACTCAAAGCATTGTTTCCCAAGTTTGAAAAACATTGGAACCTAGAGAGTTCGCAAGTTTGAAATTTGCATCTGCAGGGTGACTACCAGTATTTATTTTTAGAAGGCTCTTCCTTCTTGCTTGGAGTTGAGGAGGCTTTGGGAAGTTGTTTTGAAGGTTTAAAAGAGCAGCCAATAAAACTTGAACATCAAAATAGCATTTTTAGAACAGTTTATTTGTTAGTTCAGCATACAAGAATGAGGAAAAAAAATTGCAATGACAATTCCTCTGAAATTCCAATAAGATTACATTGGAGAACTTAGCTCACTGGACAGCTATGTTCCAAAAATGATAAAACAATATTTGAAATCCATTCTTTAAATTTGGAGATCCATACAACAGAAATAAACAAACTTTCATTTAGAAAAAAAATAATGTTTTAATGAGCAGGTTATTAAAGATCAAGAATAGTGGTAATGCTTGTGGTTTAAAATGACTGCCCAAGAACATGCCACCAATCTCTAGAAATTATAGAAAAGAGGTAAAGACTCACGATTCAATAAATTGATTATCACAATAGAGAATAATAATGGTAAGCTTTTGTGGATCAGAAACTACGAGGAATCTCTGAAATATAAGAAAGTAAATAGACGTAATGATGGGAAAAAACTATGTTACCTCACAGGTCAGTTTTTGCCCACCACCCAGAAAGCAATCATCGGAGATGAGGAGATTGCAGAGAGAGAGAGCTTTTATTAATCACTAGGCAGCCAAGTGTGGAAAAGGGAGACTGAATCTCAAATCTGCTACCCTGAAAACAGGGACTCAGGGATATTTATGGGGTAGGTCTGACCAAGGTGGTCTGAAACTATTGGAGGTGAGGAAAGATGGGGTGATTGATGATCTGCCCAAGCACAGTCAGGCTTCATGCCTCTTCTAGGACACATGTTCACAGAATGGTAGCATTAGCATGCCCTGAGGGTGGAGTTTCAACCTCTTGCTGTCAAAAGGTCACTTATTGGATTCATGTCTGTGTGGGCCCAGTTGATGGGTTGGTGGTCTCAATCTGGCCTGAAGTGGACAAGGGGTTCAGTTCCTGAAAAAAATAGCTCAAACACCCATCACCATGGTGACCCCGGCTCCAGGGGGATGTTACCTATAGGAACCTAGTGGGAGTCAGACAGCCTATTGCCTGAAGAGTGCAGTTAACAATGGGTGAGTTTATCATCCAGATTTAGGACCTCACCTTCTGTTCTGATAAGTTTGTAGGTAAGGCCATCAGCCCTTCTTCCTGGTACAGGGAAGAAGATACCTTTACAAATGGAGATTTTCTTTACAAATGTAAATGTCTCTTATAAAGGGTAAGCAGAACTAAGAATGGGCTTAGCATGGACCCACCCAGACACGGAGATGTCTATGGTAATAGCCTGTTCTAAGGGCAGGGCTCGCATCCCTAACTTCTTTGGTTAGTTAGTGGGGGTGGGGGCCATGTCTTTCTGGCAGAGAAATATTTTGAGGTGACCAATTCCGATCCCCCATAGTTACTAGCTGCTTAATCATCAATGGCTAACTGTTTGCCAGTTTCAACTACAGCTCAAAATGCAAGAATATGATAGACTTGAAATGATAGCTAGTTGAAAAGAGAAGGGTTTTACATCACGGTCCACTGGTAAATGTTTAAAACTGATTGGGGCTGAGGGGAGGGGAGAGAGGGGAGTCCTGGTAGCATTTGCCAATTTCCGTGGCACAAATATTCCCATCATTGCCACTTTCCTAGGAGCCCCTTTGAAGTCACTTTGTTTTTTTTGGCTCATTTTCTCTTAAAAACAAACAAACCAAAAACAAGCCTTTTGTATGAGAGTAGGGTGAAAGTTTTGAAAAAATCATCAAGATTTCAGATGTGGATCTAAAGACTCCCCAGCATTTCTGATCTCCAGAATAGATGTGCAGTTGGAGACCTCTTGACTTTCAATTTCCTTTGCAATGTTGACAAATGTGCCAGGATTCTCAGCAACTAGGCATTCCCAGAGGACATCTGCCTCACTTCTGAGGAACGGTGGAGATTTTTACAGGATCATGATTATTAAGTATTGTGAACATCTCAAAGAAAAGTCCTATGGAAACATACATTCGAGAGCTTTGCGATTGACATGCAAACCACTGAGCATTTGACCGTGTATTTTTTCTTTAGTTTTAGATATAAAAAGTTATATTTAATTTATTTTCAGTAGCAGGTAATGGGTTTTTTAAAAAACATGTATTCATATGGATTTGCTAGAGAATATAGCACTTTTTTAACAGCCTTCACACATATAGAAATTTGTACTGAGTAACATACAGTTTGGGAAGTAGGATAGTGATGGAATCACAAGCCACTGCCTCAAAGAATTTTCCACTGATAAGAGTGGGCAGGTCCCAAAACAGGCAGGCAAAGTGAATTTGCAAGTGGCCAATGTGTTTGGAATACATTGTGAAAAAGGGGGCTTCCAGGAATGATTTTCTTTTCCCTTCCTAAAGGACAGGAGGAGGGAGGCTGGACCAGCATTGATTAGGAGGCTCATGAATGTAAAAACGTGAACAATGTAGAAACAAAAGTTGCAAAGATGGGCATGGCAGAGGAGACAGTATAGGCTATTGTGTTCTAAGGAGGGTTGTCTTTCCCTCTGATGATGCCGTAGTAATCTACCATAATGCTTACACACCTGGCCCCATTTCTAGTGACATATTTGTAAAGGCCAGATGTTTGGGGAAAGTAATAAAGTCTTCTTTTTTGTTTCCTTTCCATGGAGATTTTAAGATGACAGCTATTCACCTGTGAGTGAGTCACTCCTACTATCTACTCATACACAGTAATACCTCAGGGAGCAAGTGAATGAGTTATTTCACAGAAGTGAATTTTCCAGGTAACCGAAGCTGACTCCTTTATGCACTGACTTGAGTCATTTTTAATGGAAGCTTTTAAAAATGTATTATGTTCTCCTCTGTTTCCTTGAGTACAGTGAATGCCATTTAGCCTCATCTTTATAATGTAACATCAACATCATACATATTAATTGCCTGTATCTCATCATTTGGGGACTGGGATAACTAGCAATATGGCTCTAAAATACTGTTTAAATTTTTATGTTTGTTTTTTATAGGTTCTCTATTTTTCCTTCCTTCTCTCCAATTAGACTACTAATTGTCAATTCTTCCTAAAGTCAGTGTACCTGCCTTTTCAGCAGCCACGTTTCTTCTGATTATTTGCTTCTAATTTGTAGTGAGCTAGAATTCATGTAGCCAAGCTGATTAGAACTGAATAAGAACCTACTGGTGGGAGAGAACCTTCTCTGAGGATAGGGCATGAGCCTTCATGAATGTGATAAATGACACTGATGGTAGGTGTTTTGGGGAAGAGAATGTTTGGCTTTGCTCTAGATGTATGAGTTTGCTCAGATGAGTGAATTCCATGTGAGCTAAGAGTGCTAATACTGGCAAAGTCATTACCCATGGTTCTGACCTGGTTGAGCAGTTCTTTCCATCTTCTATTCACTCTGCTGGATGTTGAGGTCACCAAGTGTACTGATCCAAGACTGTTTTCACTACTGCCCTTATTTTTCATGCTAGAAATGTTTGAGAAGAAAGTCTTAAAGGAAATTCCAAATAAAAGAAGCACTGACCTGCACTTACGTGTAGATGTCAATTCCCTTTGGCTGGTAGTATTAGCTCATAGACAGAACATGGACTTCAGAATCTTATAGACCTAAGATTGAAATCTGGTCTGAGCCGTTAACAATCTGAGTGACTTTAGAAAAATCACTTCATCTCTCTCATCCTCACTCTCTTAGACTGCAAAATGGGACTATTCACGCCAATAACATCAAATTATTTTAAGGCTCAAAAGAGAAAATGAACGGAGGGCATGTAATTGTGCTGGACACATATAAGGTGACCAACAGTTCTTTCTAAATTGCTGTTGTGCCACGTTTTTATTTAAATTCCCTCTCAGAATCTTTGTAGCTTACAATTAACTTGGAAAATGGTTATGATAGTATTATGATGAGTGCTCATTGTGTGTCAAGCCCTGTTTTACACTTTACCTGTTTTAACTCATTTAATGCCCCAGCAGCCCTGAGAGAAAAGTGCTAATATTTATTATTATGCCTTTATTATGCCTAGTCCTACCTCTATCTTTGTCTCTTATTCCTTGACAATCTTGGGTCATTCATTAGTGATTCAGCATCTCTCTAGTCCACCTAAAAATTTGGAATGAAGTAACAGTTTTATTTGTAATAGCTAAACTTAGAAATAACCTAAATGTCTTTCAATGGGTGAATGGCTAAACAAACTATGGCACAGCCACAACATGAAGTGCTATTTAGCAGTAAAAAGGAATGAACTTAAAGTACACTCAAAAACTTTGATGGACATTAGGGCATTGTACCAAAGGAAAAGAGTCAGTCTCAAAAGGTTGCATACTGTATGATTCCACTTTTATAACATTCTCAAAATGGCAAAATTAAAAGATACATAACAAATCCACAGTTGCCCGAGATTGAGGCAGGGGAGAAAGAGCAGCAGCGTGAGGGAGTTGCTTTGCAGTGATGGGACAGTTCTATATCTTGATTGTTTTGGTAGTTATATGAATCTATTTGAATAATGAAATGTCACAGAATTATATGCAAAGGTATAAAAAAAATACATGCAAAAACTGGTGAAACCTAAGTAAGCTCCATGGTGTAGTTAATTGCATTGTGCCTATGTCAATAAGCTGGTTTTGATAATGTTCTTTAGTTATACAAGATGCCACCACTGGGAGAGCTGGTGATGAATACATGGGATCTCTCTCTACTATTTTTGCAGCTTCTTATGAATCATTAATTATTTCTAAATAAAAAGTTAAAACAACAGGAGTGATAAGTAAAATGAACCTGTAATTTCCACTAACATGCTTATATAGGAATTTATTGTTTATAAAACATTTTCACATGCATTATTTCAAGTGAATTTACAGCAACTCTCTAAAATGGGTCAGAAAAGGAATGTTCTGCCTATTTTCACAGGTAAGGAAACTGGCAAGTAATGGCGAGTGACTCACAGCTAACTAAAGTGGTGGATCTATGAAAGGAACCTACTTTCTGTGTTTCAAGTCTAGCGCTCTTTATACTGTACAAAGATGGTCCCCATGGCATGAGGCTGGCACAGGTACAATATAAAATGATATATTTTATCAAACTCTGCTTGTTATCTGGGGCACCCAAGGGTGCTCACTAGCTTTGAGCATCACCCAGGCTCTTACATTTCCCTCTCTAACTTCACACTTACCTTCCTATGTCTAAGCATGTTCCAGCTGCCATTCAGTATTGTTCTACGACAAGCACAACCTCCAAGTGAAAACCACATTCATGCCATTGTCTGCTGTAGGTCCCTGTTGTTTATCTGCTTCAGTTAAAATAAACCCGCTGAGACCTACCAAACTCATTTCTGTTTTAAGCCATCCCAGGATCCCAGGTACAAATTCCAGCCACTAATAGGAGTTGCCTATTAGTTGACGTACTGCATCATCTAGTCATGCTACTACTTCTTTGTCTCTCTCCAAAGCAGCCAGGATCCTTGTTTCTAATCTGAAGTCGTGTTTAGAGTCTAATTAATCCCCAGAGTGTGAGAAAGAGGTGTCTGAGATGAGAAATCAAGGTTATACATATCTTGCTCAGTGGAACAGTTATGGGCAAACAAGCTGTTCCTCTCACATTTTTGCAAAGCAAATTTATGTTCACTAACTTTGGGTTCTTGTTGTAAATGAGAAGTGTATGAAGGTCTAGCAATACGCTTTTCACCATATGGGTACCCATATGTTTCCCCCTTTGCTTTTGTACATTTTCGCTTTGGCATGCACATATGCCTGTATTTTTGCAACTTAACAATATTAAAACTAATCCCATTTATGCTCCTTTTGGGTGAGTTGATTGAGTCATAAATTCCTGAGAATCTCTTCCACGGGAGGCTGAAGTTCTTTTGTGTGAGCAGGGGGAGGGCAGAGTGAGCCGTCCTGGCAGACATGCAGGCAGCCAGCATCATTGTGTCTCCGATGTAGCTGATAGCCCTGACCCTGGCTCCAAAGTGAGGGAACCTAACCCTGGAACACTAGAAAGTATGTGTTCGTAATGCCTTGGTAGTGTCCCTCTCTCCTCCTACCTGGAGGAAAGTCCTCACTAAGAAATAGGTGATAATTTCCTGGGTTCTCTTTCTAAGGGCCCAGGTGGACTAGCTCACCTTAGAGCAAACAGTCGTGGCGTCTTGAGAGGTAGTTCTTGATATGTGACTATGCATATGACTACCCCCACTCCTCACACTGAGGTGAGAAACTGTATCTCAGACACTGGGCAGCTGGAAATTAGGGCTTGCATTGAAGTAATGCCTAGCTTCTTCACTGGGCTTTTCAGATTATATGAATAAAAACGGATATTAACCTGTATTATACCCAGTGAAAAGCCCAGCTAACTCAAATGTACAGTAGGAATTGGAAATGCTGCCTGATGTCTATATAAGGCTGTCTGTCTCTATTTTTAACTCTTCTGCATTTGTTCATTCGTGTGATGCATTAAGAATATTTGCTTGCCCCTATCGCAACAAGGGTATGTAAAAAAGACATGATTCCTGCCCTTGTGGACGTTATAGTCTAGTCAGGGGCATAGTCATTCATCAGATCATCAAGACTATGTAATTTCAAAGTGTGATAACTGCTGTGAGATGGGCAACAGGGAGCTGTGAGCTAGTCTAAGGTAAGTCTTTCCTGAGATAGTGATGCTTGAGCTGACATATGAAGATGAATAGAAGTTAACAGGGCTTGGGATATGTGCATGTATTGGGCTGGGCTGTGTGGAAACCTTCCAGGAGAGGGGGAAGAGCTTGTGAAAATGCCCTGAGGTGAGAGGGAGTGTGGCTCATCAAGAAACAAAGAACTGTCTTGAATGTGTAGAAAGCAGGACAGGCTGAGATGAGGTAGTCAGGGGCCAGATCACACAGAGCCATTTAAAGAATTTGGTCTTTATTCCAAGAGTGCTAGAACAAAGACAGTTGCAAGTAAGAGAGCTTGAAAGTGAGATGTTCATGTGTCTGGATTTAACTAGGAACATTTCACTTCTGATTTACTCATTCTCTATGTAAATCTGCCAAATCACTCAACCTCTGTCTCAATTTCCCCATCTATAAGCCAGAAAAGAGTTAGAAATAATACGCTCTCCTTATGGAGGAAAGGAGAATGGAATTTGATAGTATCTATTCCAAATGCTTTTTAGATTATAATATAAGAATGGATATTAACATGTATCATAGCAAGTGAAAAGCCCAACTAACTCAAAAGTAAAATTAGAATTGGAAAGGCATCCAATGCTGCCCGCGTCTGTTGTAAAGCCTTCTCTATGCAATTGCTATATCAAATTATGCTATTGAAATCAGTCAGACACTGATAAAATTGAGACCAGCTTTACAAGTACTGTAGATCTAATTGGCCTCAGCAGTGGGTCCACAGTGACTCTTGCTGCTGAACAAAAATCGTAGGCTTCAATAGAAAATAATAAGCAGCCTGGTTCCACACTAACATCCTGCAGCCACCTCTGGAGATAATAGACTTTAATTTAGACACTGAGCTCCTTCATCTGGCCAGATGTTGCAGGAACCTCAGAGAATTTTGTTTCCTCCTTACTTCCTGGATGAGCACCCTTGATAGCAGAATTAAAGGACCTTCAGGGCCGGCTGTATGCACCTGCATTCCTTTTTCACAGCCATTTACATCTCTTTCTAAAAACCTCTACATTTCTAGGGCAAAGTGCCTATAAATCACCTTTTCTTGCTGAAGCTATTTTAAATTGGGTCTCTATCACTTACAGCCAAAGTAGATCTGATTAAATTCACCATGTGATGTATAAGGCACTATGTAACCGAGGTAAATAGAGCATATCCCTGCACTAAACCTAGACTGGGCTAGGGGAGAGTCATGTAAACATAACATTGCCACACAGTGTGGTTGGGGCTGCACCGCCTCTGAGAAATCCTCTTTCATATATGAAAGAGATAGGGAAGTGGGTGCCTGGAGTCCTGGCTAACTCTTCAAGGCCACTGTCTCTGTCATGGGCTGGAGAGGACCCTGGGAGTGTATGAAGAAGCTCTGGGTAGGTTGCTGAGAGGATTCCACATCTAAATCAGCTAGAATCAGGCCAAGATAGACACATGGTCTCT
Organism: Ceratotherium simum simum; assembly: GCF_057802395.1. Lineage (NCBI taxonomy): Eukaryota > Metazoa > Chordata > Mammalia > Perissodactyla > Rhinocerotidae > Ceratotherium > Ceratotherium simum. The sequence goes on along the minus strand of NC_141906.1, from coordinate 83,485,971 downwards.
GGCTCTGAGTTATGCAGCAATCAACACCGGGAGGTCATCACCACCTTAGTAAATCCGAGTGCACAGCATTCATTCAGGCAATCACAGAGTGTGATAACCTTGCCTCCCTCGATGGAGGCATTGAGATAACACTGAGTGACATAAACCCAGCCTCTGTTCTTGTTGATCTCTCCCTACTCTGGGAGCAAACATGCTTTGTCTTAATTAATTGACTCCCTAATTCACTAACTTTTCTTGAGAAGGTGTGCTGCACCCTGGCCAGAGGTGATCTCTCTCCCCTCTCTATACCTAGGCCATTTGACAGCAGGTACTGTGCTTACAATTTGTGATGTTCGCTAGCACCTAGCACACTGCCTTGCATTCCAAAGGTCATCGGAAAGTACCTACCGAATGACTGCATGCTTAGCTATCAATCCTATACTGATCCTGTAGCAAGCCAGAGGAAAAGAAAAGGGAAGACAGTAGGATCTTCCTATACTAGTCCCCAGATCTAGGAAGCGCTTTCTGGATGGTAGAGGGAATTTTGATATATAGAGTGAAGGCTATTTGAGAAGGCACTTAAGTTTGATCTGTGTTAGGATGTTGCAGGAGCTTACAGTCTTATTTCTAACGTGCTTTTCTTCCCTCTTCCCCACCATCTCTCCTAGTTCATCCTTCCCTAAAAATTGTATGCTGTACTAGGTACCAGGTAGTCTTGTTACCCAACCAAAGTGGGTTTGCTCCCTGGTGAGTTAAAATCAGACTCTCCACCAAAAGCAGTTGTCACAAAAAGTAGAGTTTACTTACAGCACATAGGAGACCACACAGAATCATTTCCCAAGTCCTGGTTCTCCTCGAGCATGAGAGAGCAGGGGCCTTTTATTTCAGATGGGGAATGGATATTCAAAAGGGAGAGCTGGGTATTCACTTGTGCAGGCTCAGTTGGAAAACGTGCTTCCTCATACACTGCAGGTTATGGTGATAAGGGCTAAATTCCTCCTGGAGAGGAGATTTTAGCGTTAAAAATGAGGCAAAGGTCATCTCTTTGGCAACTTTCTGCCCATCTGCACAGGCATAGCTTTGGTCCTGGGGTTTGAATTGGTTCAGGGTGGTTGGTGATTGCATCTCTTAACATAACAATAACAAAAAAAAATAGAGAGAAACAGTTAAATGCTTCCAAACCTCCCTTGAGTTCCTTGGGGCAATTTGTCAATAGCAGTCTTACTGCTCAAGTTTTATTTATATCACTTTTTAACCAATAGTGAGGCTCCCACCAGCCTAGGTCTCCAGGTGATGGTGATCTATGATCTGGGAGGTGTTCATCAATTCCTGACCAACCATGTCTTTGTGGAAAACCTGTGATTTGTGCTGGAAAACTCATTAACTTTATAAAGGGGATGCACACCAAGAGTTGCGACGACTTGCCTCAACACACGCGGTTCAGTTTGGACAAACTGGGCGCATGATTTTAGCATCTTACACTCATCAATTTGTCTGTGTGGCACCACAATTTGAGCTTCCCTATCTCTGCAGGCTTTTTTCTTCCTGTCTTCTTCCTCAGAGCACCTGCCATCCTAGGCTTCTCACTGTGCTGGGTCTTAGCTCCAACATGATGGAGGCTGAGGTGCGACTCTAGAAATGGTGGTAGGGTGAGGAAATTCTTTCCTCCTCAGTTTAAAAGTAGTGACCATGCTTAATTAGGTGTCTCTATTCATGTGAGATTCAGAGGAGGGAGGGAGAGGAGAAGGAAACAGGCAGTTGCCTGGAGGATTTTAATTGGAGTGGGGCCCTCCAGTCTGACAAATGTTCCAGCCTCTGAGAGGGAACCTCCACTGGACTAAACAGGATCAAGAGGAACTGATCTCATTAAGCAAAAATAGTTGATTGTCACTTTGAATCGGCTTCACAGCTGGAGGCTGCAACTGACTCAGACACAAAGAGGAGCTGGAGTTGAGTGAGGAGGTGAGGGAATTTGATCTCTCCTGAATACCTGACGCACAGCCCGAGGGCCCCCACTCCGTTTCCCTCCTGGGAGCCTGCAGCACCTTGTTAGTCAACGGAGGCAAGCACTGAAGCCCTTTCTGCCTTTTCTTTATGTTTTTCCTCATTCTCCTTATTTTTTTCTTATACTATCAACAGTTTCCCCGCTCCAGAATCACTTCTTGGTGAAAGTAACCCCCCTGGGGTGCTGGAAAGAGTTTGTTTTTAATGACACGCTGGATGATTTTGCTTCCTAAGAGAAACGTTTCGTAAAGTGACTGATGTAATCCGAGCCACCATCCTCTGCTTCCCTGATTCTCTTCCTTTCCCCGCAAACTTTGCTCCCTCCCCCCAGCTCTCCACCCCGCTGCAGTCGTGAACGCTTCCACCTCGGCCTCTCGAGGGCCTGCTCCCGCTCCACCGAGCCCGTGCTTGTTTGTCCCGGCACAATTGGGACCGGACGCAGTAACTACGTCTGGGGACCTGCAGTGAAAGCGTGTGTCCCTTATGGGCAGTAAGGGTGCTGCCAGCACTGCTAATGAAGAAATGAGCCTTTTCTTCAGAGCGTCATGGGGCTGCAGGGAGCTCTGGGCCATCACACGGCAAGATGTTTGGAACTTCAACTTCCTGGGCCAGGCTGTCTCCCAGCCCACTCGTTGCCCCTTCCCCAGCACCCTCCTCTTATCCTTCTTACTCCAGACTCAGCACCACACTTCCCATCACACTCCACATATCTTTTCAGCAGGATTTCCTGCCCCAGAGGGCAGGAAAGCAATTGCAACAAAGGCAGTTTGGCCATAACACTTTGAGTCATCCTTTAAAAATCTCCTGATATTCCTAGCACCTCTGGTTGTGCCTAAGGCGCGATGTACCTGGAAGCCTCAGGCGCCACCTCTAGCTGGAGTTACACTCCTGAGAGCTCAGGCCCTCCACTTCCCAGCAAGAATCCAAAAGGAGAATAGGAGACGGCATCTGTGCTGATGCATCTGGCTGGACTGCGTATCCCTGCCTCCTGGTAGTCTGCCTCAAATCACCTGACCTCACTGCCTCCACTCTTAAGACCTATTAATCCTTCACGCTTTGTCTCACTAGACTTCCTGCATGGCTGTTTCTGATCATTGGTACCCACCAAGGCTTCCATCCTCGCTGGGTTCTCTGGACTTCCTGTTGTTCGCAGGCTTTGATTACAAGTGTCAATCCAGTGAAACACTGCAATGACATTGTCATCATTGTCACCATCGTTATCACCAAGATCATCTTTGAAATTTATTGACTTGCCACTTTGACTTAATCTCATTTGGCGTTCACAAAGGTCTTCTGTCAAAATGCAGACAGAGAAATAAAATAAAATAAGATAACAGAAGATAAAAATAAAATAAAAAGAATAAATAAAGATAGAGGCTAGCATACACATTTCACAGAGGAAGAAACAGAGGCCTCGACTGGTTACATTGATTACAGCTGGAAACAATGTTCTTCGATTACTTACTCACGCACTCATTCAAGAATCAGTGAGTGCCTGGTCCGTGTCAGGTACTGTGCTTGACACTGGGGTTAGAAAAGTAAATAACATTATCATTCTCCTCAAGGAGCTCACATTTAGTGAGAGACAGGCATAATAATATATAAAAATAGCACAATGTGGTAGGTGCGTTAGTAATACATTTAGAATATTGTGCATTCACAAGAGAGGATTGTCGGGGGAAGAGAGAGAATCTCCCTCTGCCCTTTCCCTTAAGGTTCTTCTGGCTGGCCAAATAATCAACAAGACAGGTTAGCAGGAGAAAATAATACCAAGTTTAATAACATGTATACATGGGAGAAAGCAGGAACACTGCGTTTCTCCACACAATAGCAGAAATTCTCGTCTTAAATATCATTTTCAGCCAATGACAAAGGAGGATTTTGGGGGTGGGGGGAGTCAGTTACAGGAGATTACCACTAAAGCACAGTAAACAAGAGTAAGGTTATTATGCAGCCCAAGGCCTCACCTTCCACATTGATAAGTCACTAGAAATGAGCTCATCCCCCTCTCTTCTCCAAACAGAGAGGGAGATACCTTTACAAATGGAGATTTCCCTTATAAATGTAAATGATTGTCTGGCAACTCTTCGCAGGGTCATCCAGAGAATGTGGCCAGAGAGACAGAACTTCTGATAAGAGGGGCTTGTTGGTGCCTTTCCTATTGTAACATTTACCCTACGTTATCTTTACAGCCATCATGATAGCTCTGTTCCAGGAAGGAGCTACCATGTCAAATTCTTTAGGCAGTTAGTGGGGGAGGTCAAATGTCCCTAGAGAAAACAACCAAGGTAAAGAGATAGATTTCAGGGTGGCCAAATCTTCATCTCCCACAGGATCATTTACCTCCAACCGGGAAATACAAGACAATCAGGGATGGCGTCCTGGAAGAGATTACTACTAATATGAATCTTAAAAATTGATTAAGAGTTAGCTAAAGGAAAGGGAACAATGTGAGTGAGTTAGCCAAAGGAAAGGGAACAATGTGAGTGAGATGGAGGAGAAGAGGAATATCCCAGGCAATGGGGATAGTAGGATGAAAGACATGGAAATGAGAAATAGCATGGTGTAATTGGAAATATATAAGCAGTTTAGTGTTGCTAGAGCGTAAAATGTGAAATTGTTGTATTCCAAATAAAATTGTTGGACCACTTGTAGCTGGTCCAACTAGGACATTGCATTACAAGGAAGCAGGTTGGGTCATACTCACCGAGAAAACAGAAGTATTTTAATGTAAGCTAAATCTTTACCAAAATCTTTCAAAGTAGCCCCAATACGTGTTACATAACAGATAGTAAAATAGTTGGATGATGCTTTTTACCAATCTTTTCTCTATGTTTCACCCCATGAAAACTCGAGGTGATCCAGATCTCTCCCTCCTCACCTAAACTAGCTGTCACCGGTCTCTTCTTTCAGGAGTAAGGTTCTCAGCTGTCTGAGGTGAATCAGTTTAGCTGCTTCTTTATTCTGCCGCTCCACTCAGTATCTTGGGCAACATAAAGCCTAAGAACCATAAAAACATCTATACTCTGTTGCACAATTTTTTTGTCCGCCTGAAAGTGATGTGAGATGAGGTTTGGGTAGTGAATTGGAAGCAAATCATGAACTGCTAAGCAGACAGTGAATTGAAGGTAAGAACATAGGCTTTTTGTAAAATCAATTTTTGTGTGGTCATATTTACATAAAATAAAATGCACCCATTTTAAGTGTAGTCTGGTGAGTTTTTTTCCTTCCAGTTTTATTGAGATATAGTTGGCATACAGTACTGCATAAGTTTAAGGTGTACAGCATAATGATTTGATATGTATGTATATTGCAAAGTGATCATCACAATAAGTTTAGTTGACATCCATCACCTCATGTAGTTACAAAAGTAAAGTTTTTTCCTTGTAATGAGAACTTTTAGGATTTACTCTCTTAGCAACTTTCAAATACACCATACAGCAGTATTAACTCTAGTCATCGTATTGTGCATTACATCCCTAGTACTTGTTTATCTTATAACTGGAAGCTTGTGCCTTTTGACCCCCTTCACCCAATTCCCCCATCCCGCTGCCTCTGACAACTACAAATCTAATCTCTTTTTCTATGAGTTTGGATTTTTTAGATTCTATATATAAATGGGATCATGCAGTATTTCTTCCTCTTTCTGACTTCTTTCACTTAGCATAATGCCCTCAAGGTCCATCCATGACTGGTGAGTTTTGGCAAATTTATACATTTTTGTAACCACCACCCTAATTAAAATATAGCACATTAGCATATTATTATCATTTCAACAAGTTCCCTTATTTTCATACCCAAACCTTATCCCCACCCCCAACTTGAGACAAATACTGGTCTGTTTTCTGCTACTATATACTGCAATTTTTTCTAGAGTTTCATACACATGTACACAACACACTTATATTCTAGAAGAATACATAAAATTCATAGAATCTTAGAATATGTACTCTTCTTTTTCTGGCCTCTTTCACTCAGCTTTCGAGCTTCATTCATGATGCTGTATGTAGTTCTTTCCTTTTTATTGCTGAGTGGTATTCCATTATATGAATATACCAATATCTGTTCACTCATTTGCCAGTTGATGGACATTTGTGTTTTTCTACTTTCTGACTATTATGAGTAAAGCTACTATGAATGTGTATGTATAGATCTTCTCATGGGCATATATTTTCATTTCTCTTTGGTAAATACTAAGGGATGGAATTGGTGAGTCATAAAATAAGTTTGTAATACTTAACATTACAAGAAACTGCCAAACTATTTTCCAAAGTGATTGTAACATTTAACATTTGTATGACTACTGTATAAGCATTACAGTTATTACACGTTTGCTAACATACGATATTCTGTCGTTTAAATGTTATCTCTTCTAATAGGTGTATAGGGTAAAACACATTCTGATTTTAAGTTGCACTTCTCTGATGATTAATGATGTTGAGAATCTTTTCATGTGCCTTTTGGCCATTTGTACATCTTCTTTTGTGATGTGTTGGTTAAAGTCTTTGGCTATTCTTAATTGGCTTTTTTGTCTTCTAATTATTGTGTTGTAATAGTTATTAATATATTCTAGATATGAGTCCTTTGTCATATATATATGTACTGAGAATACTTTCTCTCGGCCTGTGCATTGCCTTCTCATTTTCCTAATGGTGTTTCTCAAAGAGCCAAAGTTTTTAATTTTGATGAAGTTCAATTTTTTAATATTTTATTTTATGGATCTGGTTTTTTATGTCTTAACTAAAAAATAGGATATAACTCAAGGTTACAAAGGTTGTCTCTTGTTTTCTTCTAGAAGTTTTAGAACTTTAGCTTTTTTGTTTAGGTATAAGATCCACATGAGTTAATTTATGTGCATAGTGGGAGGTCAGGTCTCAAAAAAATGAGATTCATTTGTTTCTATATGGCTATCCAGTTAATACAACACCAGCTGTTGAAAACACTATTCTTTTCCTAATGAATTACCTTGGTTTTTTGTCAAAAATCAATTGACCATTAATTAGGTTTCTTTCTGCACTTTCTGTTTTTTCCTGTTAATGTATATGTCTATCTTTATGCCAATACCATACTATTTTGATCACTGTAGCTTTATAATAAGTCTTAAAATCAGATAGTGTAAGTTACCAACTTTGTTCTTTTCCAAGATATCGGCCAATCTATGCCTCCTGTATTTTCATATAATTTTAAAATCAATTTGACAGTACCTACCAAAAAAAATTGGTTGAGATTTTGATTGGAAATATATTGAAATTATATATCAATTTGGGAACAATTGACATCTTAGCAGTATTGATTTTCCAATGCATAAAATGTATTCTTCCATTTATTTTGGTCTTGTGTAATTTTTCTCAACAATGTTTTATAGCTTTCAGTGTATAGTTCCAAAATATTTTATGTTTTAAATGTTGTAAAGAGTATTTTTAAAATTTCAATTTTTCATTGAAAATATACAGAAATACAATTGACTTTTGTGTATTGGCTTTGCATCCTGTGACATTGCTAAATTTATTCATTAGTTTTAGTAATTTTTTTTGAGATCACTTAAGATTTTTTCATAAAAGATTATATCTTCTGTGAATAAAGATAGTTTTACTTCTTCTTACCAATCAATATGCCTCATATCTTTTTCTTGCCTTATTGCACTGGCTAAATTCTCCACCAATATAATGTTAAATATAAGTGATGACAGGTGACTTCCTTGTCTTGTTCTTGATTAGAAGAAAACCATTTCATTTTTTCCCCTTAAGTATAATGTTATCTGTAGGTTTTTCACAGATGGCCTATGTCCGATTGGGGAAGTTTTCGTCTATTCCTAATTGCTGAGAATTTTTTATTTGTTTGCTTTCTTGTCTTGTTTTTTTTTTTTTCATTATGTGTGAATGGATGTTGCATTTTGTCAAATGTTTTGTTTGGCATCTTTTGAGATGATCATATGATGAATTATACTGAATGATTTTTAGTACTAAACCAACTTTCTTTGCATTCTTGGGATAAACCTCATGTGGTCATGATATACTATCCTTTTTTTGTATTACTAGATTGAATTTGCCAATATTTTGTTAACAATTTTGCATCTGTGTTCATGAGGGCTGTTGGTCTGTGCTTTTGGTATCAGGGTAATTCTTGCCTTGTAACAATGAATTGGGAAATGTTTCTTCCGAATTTATTTTCAGAAAGCGTTTCAGTATAATTGGTATTATTGGTATTCCAATGCAATATTTAATAATGGTTAATGGGATCGTTTTTATAAGAGAAATATTTCTAGTCCTTTCTATTAGGCATGATGCTGGCTTCAGAGAGCCCCCATTGTCACATTAAAGAATATCCCTCTTTCTATTTCAATAAAAATGTTTAGTTCAGATAAGGATAGGTTTTATCAAATTATCTTTTTTGACATTAGAAAAATAATTATATGTATTTTTCCTTTGATATATATGTATATAAATAATATTATATTTTGTAGTATTGAAACATTCTATTTGTTGGTATTTTGTTTACTGTTTTTGCATTAATACCCAAGGTAGGAATGTCTATTTTTTAGCACATATTTAAGAAACTTATCTGTAAGTATTGTTTATAACACCATAGCTAAATAAATTGGTAGACTTTTCATTTTTCGTACTCTGAATCATTTTAAATAGAGTAAAGAATTTATGTTTCTTAAGTGTTTGATGAAAATCAGCTATAAACTCATTCAGGTCCAGGCTTGTTTGTGAGTAGTTCTTTGACAATCTTTTCTAACATGTTATTGTTGTTGATTCAGAATTTTTACCTCTTGAATTAATTTTGGAATTGTATATGATCAATTTTGATAAATGTTTCATGGCTGTCAGGTTTATAAATATTTATGTTAATGTATGAGTACACAATAGTAGGCATTATATAAACACACATACAACATATATATAATAGGGCATATATATATAGACAAACATACATACTCAGGCACACCCAGTTATACACACTTTATGTAATATAAAAATATTTCATAAGTACCATATACAATATAGGAAAAATATTTTACATATATATCCACACAGAGAGATAATTCTATTATTCAGATTGTGTATAGCCATATTGAATCATTTGCTTCCTGAAATTTTATGAAACCAAAAGTGGATAATACCACATTTTAATATAGTGTTTTCATGCATTTGCTTTATATATTTCATGCATAAAGTTTAAAAATGATTAAATCTTCACTATGAATTATTCCCTGTGTCTATATTAATGACCTTTTTTTTTTACAATTCGATGTTTTTAATCTTGCACTTAACTTTATCTGACATTAATATTGTATTTCCTGCTTTGATTTTGTTAATACTAAAAATACATTTGCCCATCCTTTAAAAAAACATGCTTGTATTATTCTGATTTACGTGTATCTTTTGTAAACAGAGCGGGAATATCTTGTTTTCTTGTTTTTTTTTTAATACAATCTGAGCAGCTCTTTCTTTTTAATGGGGAGTTTAACCCACTTGCAGATGTTATTAAAACTGATATGTTTGTTCCTTGTCATCTTTTTGTTTTCTGCTTTTGTTCTGTCTTCAAGTTTGTACCTTGTGCTATTTGAAACACATTTTCTTTGCTTTTATCCTCTGGTTTTTTTGAAATGAATAGTTCACGTTTTTATTCATACTAGTACTTACACTTAAGTTTCTCAGAAGTATTTTTAACCTATGTGAATCTAATTATTCAAGCTGTTTTTTGCAAGTAAAATGCTTTTTCATGCCCTCCTGTTTCAGACAAGAATTGCAGCGGCCTCCCGTCCATTCTCACTCCTACCTTAACGCTCGTGTTTCTTGGACTTCATCAAAATCACATTTTGAACTTGTAATCCAAGATTATATATATTGAGACATTTGTACTTTCATTTAGCTTAACCTTCAGATTTATAACAATTCCTTAGCCTCATCCTTTTAAATCAGTTCCCCACTAGGCCTGTCATGAATCCCCTACAGGTGCCATTCATTAGCTTTTCCACTGGTTTCATCTCTAAGTTGTTTGGAATACATTTCAAGAATTTACCAATAAGGTGTGTGAGTGCTGTATTTTCTGATTCTTAGGATATTTCTTCTTTCGTGTGATAAATATTTATTGAAACCTGTTTTGCAACAATAGCTGTGCTAGATGCTAGAAATACAATAATAAACAACATAGACACCATCCCTCAAGGACTGTGTATCTAGAGAGATTTTTTTGTTGCCACCAAATGTGATTGGCATCTTTCCTGAGTATAAAATCTAAAGGTCATAATCTTTGTCCTCAAAACTCCTGTAGTTACTAGTCCCTTGTATTTGGCATTTAGTGATAAAGCAGAATATTCTGAGGCCTTGTTTTGTGATTTTGGTAATTTTATGAGTAATTCATTTACTGCCTAAAGGTATGAAGATTTTCCTTTTTTATCTTTGGGTTTAAAACTCTTTCCTGGAGGTGTAGAGATGTCTCTTCAGTTTCTTCTAATGTGTGGTGATCCCATTTTTATGTACTCACAAGCCTTTCTTCAGCACAAGAATGTGTGTGTCTAGTAAAAATCTGATTTTTGGTTCTGTATAGTTTGTTCTGAGGAACCTTAATTATACACATGTTGGCTCTCTGTTCTCGTTCCTTTATGTCAGTCGTCTTTCTCTCTCTCTCTCATTCAGTTCTTTTATTTGTCTTTTCCTGTGTATCCTGGGAGAGCTTCTCAGCTTTGGACTTTATGTCATTGCTTTGATTTTTGGAAGCTTTGCGTCTAACATGTTTTGCTTCCGATGTCGATTTAAAATGTTATTGTTGCTTTAGGACCCCTTGCTTGCTCTCCTTATCTGCCTAATTGGACTTTTTAGTTCATCTTGTTAACTTTTCTTCTCGGATCTTATGTCATTCTTTTTCAGCTTTGTCTCCTGAAGTCTTTTCTTGGAGATCATCTTTTCCTGCTTCTTTTGAGGTTGCCAGATAGTTTTCTAAAATTTTTATTAGGGTCCTGGAAGTGAAATTTTTTATTATGATAAAATATACATAGCATAAAACTGACCGTTTATCCATTTTTAAGTGTACAGTTCAGTTACTTAAAGTACATTCACATTGTTGTGTAAAGTGATTTTTTAAGCACACTCTTCCTGGAGTTTTTGTGAGTGGTCTTCCTTTTCTTTTTTTCTACAGTACTTTCTCAATACACATTCTCAGAAATGGTACAATCTGTGTGTAAGTTGATACCTCCTTGCCCCCTACTCTCTGCCCTTTATGTAATGTTCAAATCTCCTTTTAGTTCTAGTCCTGAAATATCAGTTGCAATGTGGAACTCCTGGTTCATTTCTCAGTCTCTCGCTGCCTTCCATCTGTTACGCTTCTGCTTTATTGAAAGGGCAGTTTTTTTTCCTTGTCCTCTGGGATTTCCGATGCATAGTCATAATTGAAGAAATTGAATAAATGAGTCTTTAGAGATACGTATTTGCTAATCTGGTTTGAAGCCGCATTGGTATTGCAAGTCCATTGTGATTCCTTAGGTAATCTATTATGATAGCTAGCCTCCCAAAAGCCCCCGATGAGTCCCACCTCCTAATATTCTTGTCCTTGTGCAGTTCTCTACCATTTTGTGTCCTGTTGGCCTGTGTGACTGTAGCATACAGCCAAGTCATAGCATGTGACTATCAAGGCTAAGTCCTTAAAGGCATCCTTGCCCTCTTTCTTGCCCTTTCTTTGGACAACTCACTCTGAGGGAAACCAGCTGTCATGACACGAGGACATCGAAAGTCCTTGTGGTGAGAAACTGAATCCTCCTGCCAACAACCAGTACTGACTTGCCAGGCATGTGAGTGAGCCACCATGGAAGTGAATCCTCCAGCCCCACTCAAGCCTTCAGAAGACTGTAGCCCCAAATAATATCTTGACTGAACCCTAATGAAAACCCTGAGCCAGAAACACCTAGCTAAGCAGTTCCTGAATTCTTGACTTAAAGAATGGTGTGAGATAATAAATATTTATTGTTTTAAGCCATCAAGTTTTAAAGTAACCTGTTATTGAGCAATAAATAACTAATGCATCCATTCATTTGAGTTAGCTCTTATATTACTAATGGCTTCTCAGTCCTCTCTTGATTGAAGTCTTATTATCTGAGTAAGGAGAAAGTCATGGGGTGTATACTCCCTTCTTGCTTCCTTTGCAAACTTTGTTTCACAAAGATAAGTTATGTTGTGATTTCACAATGTCTCTATTTACTCAATCCAGCTCCATTTTCCTCATAAGTAGTGTCATTTCTGGTTAATTTTAGGAAATAGATTATTCCTCAATCTTAATTTTCTAAAAATATGAGTATCATTTTTTTTTATAAATTTTTGTAAGTTATTTTATAAGAAGCTAGGGAAGATGCATTTGATTCTTCTACTTTGATAATTTTTTCCAATTGTTTTAAAACTTTGATACAGTTTTGAACCAGATATCTCTTCCTGCTCTTAACAAGAATGGATAAAAGAGACCTTTATATCTTTAATATACTAGGTTATTTTGAAAGATATCTAACCCATCTAGATATCCTTCAGTCTTTCAAACAAGGTAAAATATGTACAATCCTTGGGTTATTGAGGTAGAAAAATCTAATCAATTTTAAGTAAAGATGATTTTTGTCTTCTTAATGTATTCCTTTTATTTCTTTTCCTGTCTCATTGCATTGGCTAGAATTTCCTAAAACGTGTTGAATATTAAGAATTATAACTGGCATTCTTTGCCATATTTCTCCTTTTATATAATTGCCTTTAGTGGTTTTTCTATTAAGTATGACGCTGGCTTCTATTTTCAGAGATATTTCACTTATCGAGAGATCAGAAATAAATGTTTAATTTTTATTAATTCATTCTTTTTAGGATTTCTAGCACTATTCACACTTATAATACTGGCACAGCTTTATATTAGAATTAATTTCAGACACATTTTGTTTGTTTAATGCGTTGTTAGATTCTATTTGCTAATAGAATTATATTCATATAATTAAAGCGCTATATGCAATAGTGGAGACAGGAAAATACACGTTGCCTGACAATACGTGGATGATCAATACATCCTAGAAGTAGAAGCAATGGTAATTACTATTGCAGCAAATGCTGTGAATTATAGTTTTTCAAGTGCTACATGAGTTCAAAGCACTAATGATGGCACAAAGGAGAACCTTTGAGGTAAGGTAGCAATTTTCCTGCCACCAGGCTTATCCTCCAAAGTTACAATTAAATGTCATCAGCCAATGGAGATACAAAAATATTTTTTTAAGCCCAGGTTCTTCACGTTACTCCTGTAATAAAACCTGCTTCGTTAGTGCTGAGATCCCGATTCTGGCTGTGTCGAATAGGAGAAAGAGCCCCAGATGACTCTACTTTTACCAGTTAGGAGACCTTGAAGAAGTCACCACAATTTTTGAGCCTGCAGTTCTCATCTTTACAATGGAACTAGTCAATCAGCCCTACATCCCTTGGAATATTGCTATGAGGAGCAAATGATAAGGGGAGTGAAGTACTTTTGGACCAGAGTCTACCACACGCATAAAAATGTATCATAATCATCATAATCACCACCACCCCCCCATCATCATGAAAGAGTAATATCAAGCCAAGGCTCACCACTCCCGGCCTAGAGCAGGACCCTTTTGCTTCTATATGTTATTACAGGCATTGTGAAACATAGGTTTACGTTTCAGTGCTACTTAATTACCCTTCTTCATCTCCCAGCCATTCTTACATTTAAATAAAACTCTCATTTCGCTTAACAATGGAAGGGCTAAAAATTTGCATATTAAGTGTGAGTCAGTAGCACGGATATCTAATTAAAACCTTCTATATTTTTTCCCTTTTCATTTTTCTCCCCTGAGCTGCTGACATTATTGTAAGTGCATTCAGTGTCCCCATTCTGTCAGCCCCGTGTGCTCCGAGGAAAGCAACCAAGAAGGGCGCCCGAGAAGCAAGAGGAGGGCGGGGCAGGAGGGAGAGGGACCAGGAAAGAGGAAGACACTGGCAAACACAGAAGGGATTGTGACAGAAAGATCATGCAGAAGAAAAGCCACATTGGTAGTGGCTGGGTGAGGCTACTGATTTTCTTTTTAATTATTTTATTGAGGTCAAGTTGGTTTATAACATTGTGAAAATTTCAGGTGTACATCATTGTATTTCAGCTTCTGTATAGACTGCATGGTCCTCACCACCTATAGTCTACTTTTTATGCGTCACCACACACATGTGCCCTTTATCCCTTTTGCCCTCCCCTCACCCCATTCGCCTCTGGTAATCTCTAATCTAGTCTCTTTATGTGTTTGTTTATCTTCCACGTACGAGTGAAATCGTATGGTATTTGTCTTTCTCTGTCTGACTTATTTCACTTAGCATAATACCCTCAAGATTTAAAAGAGATCAGGATGAGGAAGGGAGAGTCTGAAAAATGAAAATTTACCAGAAAGGATCAGAATAGAAGGAGAAAGAAAGGACCAAAGACAACAAGGTGATTGGAGAGGAGCCTAGGAAGCTAATGCAGAAGGTTGGACTGTTATTAAGGAGCAAGTAGTTTAAGGGGTTAGAAAAACTATGGCTTATCCCCTAAACCAAGGGCAGTAGGTAAAGGTAAGCAATGCTCTGGGAAAGCACTTGTATAGTTCCGCAAAGAGGGTCTACCGTACGTTAACATGGAGAGATTACTGTAATAAGAAGGCAAGTCTGTTGGTCTTATTTGAATATTCGTCCTCTCCCCTGCATAAGCTTCTATGATATCATTTAATAGTGCAGGCGTATTCCACATCCTCTCTCCTAGATTTTCTTTGTTTTTCCTCTTTAGAGTTCACTTCCTTAGAGCTCTGAGGAAACATGACTCAGAAACAGACTCCTCTGAAATTATCTGTATATCTCCAAGACATAACCAAACATGAGAGTCCTCTCTCCTTGCCCCTCCTTCAACGCCAAGGCAATACTAGTATAATTAACTAGGAATTAGTTAAATTCATCTGCCTAGTATCTTCCTTTGCCCACTCTGTTCATGTAAACAGGTTACCTGTTTCTAAAATTGTAATGTTTATGGAGAAAATCAGCCATTGATAACAGTATATGGAGCATGGCCTATGTTAGGAATTAGCACAACCTTGTGGCATTGTAATAGTTTCTGCCAAAGTTTGTGCCTTTTGGCATGCAAGGCTGTCCATCTGTCTGTCCAGCTTCTTGCACAGATATGGACTAGAAGGGCCCAGAGATTTGGCTGAATCAAGACTATTTGGCAAATGATAGGTCCCAGAGGAAAAGGTAAGGAAGAAATTACACTGTTGCAGTGCAGGCCCAGTGAAAACCATGTGAATTTACAGTTTGTAAAGGGACCAGGCAACAAGACAAACGGAACACTTGGTCAACTCCTTAAAACACTTTGGGCCCTGTTGGAGGTCAGTGTGGGAAGCAAACTCTGGACCCATAGCTAAGCGCAGGGGCTGCCTATCCTCTTGCCTGATCATAGGAACTTCGTAGGCTCTCACATTTCAGGCCCCACTCAGATCTATCAAATCAGGTTTTTCAGGAGAGAGCCCTGAGGATTGTATATTTAGTAAACAACCAGGCAAGATTGGTAAATACCAGTTCTTAAGGAGTTGAGCAATCTTAGGTGAGGGAGAGAGGGCTGTGATAAGACCAAGACAGGATGCTACTTTTAAGGCACTATCTAATGAGGAAACTTAAGTTCCCTAAACTCCCCAAACAACCTCTTGGTTTTCCCCTGTGTAGACATTATTTTAGCGTCAATGTCCTGACTCAATCTTGAACTGATGTGTGAGATAATTAATTAAGCAACTCTAGATCTACATTCCACAAGTTATTACCTTCATCTTCACTGCTTCTACAAACATGGCTTTAAGCCCAAGACAGGATAAATAGACCTTCTTCTTTTGGTCCCCTGAGCCTAAGACCCTGCCTTATTCTTTCCATTCTACTTCCCAGGAATTAGAATACTGTCCTTGAACATTGGTTTAGAGTTTGAATGTTGCTGCCTCTTGACAGAGCATACCTTGATGCTAACTGCCTACAGTTAGCGTAAAACGGATTGAGCTATTCCTGTGTACCAACATGTCCTTGGGAATAATAACCCACTTCATCCTCATGATAATCCTACAGCATAGTTACTATAGCATGTCCGTTCTTCAGTTAAGGATGCTGAGGTACAGAGGGGCAAAGCAAGTGCCCAAGGTCACCCAGGCAGTAGGTGGCAGAACAGGATTCAGACCCAGAGCTTCAGCTTTGAAACATGAAATGATTCTGCTTCACCTGAAGTGTCCCATCACTATGCTCATCTCACCTGTGTGAGATGAATGGTTTCCAGCTTAAGCTGGGTCACCCCTCCATAGACAACGGGTGGACTTTTGTTCTCGGAGATCATCATAAATTGTGCCAGTCTTATCAAGGGTAACCATGGTATAGTACCGAGGCAAGACCCCCGGGCCTCTGACAAGCCCTCTATCTCAGCATTCCTGAGGAGCCAGGGTGATAGTCTTGGGCAGCCATGCCTGGTCCTGGCGACCGTTGAGTCTCCCTATCAACCCAACTCTGCCTTTGCAGATCGCCCATCCCCTCTTTGCTTGGGTGCTGCTTCTGCTCCTGGATCACATTATGCCTGGCAGAGAGATCCGTTCCTCATCCCCTTACACCTGGGAGCATCCCATCTCCACTTGTAGCCCATAGTGGCGTCCTCTAGTTCTGGTTCTTGTCCTTCCTTTCCTGACCAGCCCTGCCTTAAGTCCCTGGCTGAATTTCAAGATGTGCTACTGCTCACAAGGGAAGCACACACAGAATTCCAAAAGCATGGCTTTTGCTTAAGACCCCAGAAAAACCAAAATAATATCTCCATAGGAATTGTACCCACATTTGAATTCAAATTCATTTGTGTACCATACACCCACCTCTGCTGGCTTTCATTCTTTTTTTTAAGATTTGTAACAACCAAATTTTCTCAAAATGTGAATTTTCATTTCTCTTCAAATCTGCAGGGTGTCCCATTACTAATAAAGCAATCCACTGCATCTTGGTACATATCATTTTAAAACATCAGGACCCTCTTCAGATTCCCTCCAGAAGTACTAAAAGTGAAAATTCAAACCTCTGTCATAGACTATGAATACAGCCAAGTAATCTGGACAGGTGCCAGTGTCCTTAGATGTTGTTCTTAGACACACTCCTGGGTAAAAGTCATCTAACTCTTCTGTCTTAAATCCAATAGATAGTGAATCCGAAGCTGTGTGGCAAAAATTTGTGTCATGATTGGTGGTTCCTTGAATATAGTGAGTGCACGGTGAGAGTCCATTTAAAATGGGATGAAAAATATGGACACCTATGGATATATGCTAGGGCTATGAGATTCAAGAGAAAGAACATAAGCTGATTGGTGGCCTTTGTCCTTGATGTCTAGGATTTCAGTTATACCGTTAACTCTGTGTTCAAAATCTCCTAGTTTATTTCTCCTTGAACCTCTAAGCAGTGTGAGGTCACTTTAAGACATTGTTTAAGTAATGTTATCAAAACATATTTTTCTTTTAATTTGAAATGGAATTATTGAAATAAAATATTTTTCTATCTTTTTATAACTTTGTTTAGGGTTGAGGGTTACAATAAAATCCATAAGAACAGATAGCGTATTTAGACAAACACCTCATGTTCCCTAAAGCCGTGAACTTCTGTTCATATTTTCAGCTTCCATTTGATTAGAGAGGTGGGTCCTAGTCAACATATTCTGAAAGTTTTCAGGGAGCTCTGTTCATGTATATTGACTACAAACACACAGGTATTTGTAAAAAAAATCTAAAGAAAAGAACAGAGTATTTGGCCTCCCGTTTTAGAATAATATTATAATTTTCTCCTGTGTCTGTAGTAGCTGTTTCAAGGAATGACAGAGTAAAAGCTAAAGACCTTACATACCCTGAAACATCTGGGTCACCTGGCCTGGTTACCTCCCTGACCCCGTCTTCTGTGATTATTCCCTTCACTCCACTAGAGCCAAAAAGGGCTCCTTTCTGTTCCCTGAGCATACCAACCATGCTTCCACTTCAGAGTATGGGCACTGGGGCTTTCCTCTGCTCGGAATGTTCTTCCTCCAAAAGCACACATGGATCACTCCAATGCTTCTCTCTGGTCTCTGAGGAGCTCTGGATCAGTGAGACCTTCTCTGACCACCATTCATAAAAGAGAAACCTCTTCATCACTCCCCAGCACTCCCTACCCCTTACCATGCTTTATTTTCTCCGTCAGGCACACACACACACACACACACTCACACACGCACACACACATTCTGAGCATTTATTTTCTTTATACTGTCAGTTTACTCCACACTAGGACATAAGTTGTTGAGCAGAGACTAAGTCTACTTTCTTTGCTGTGCTCTATCTCTAGCATCTGGAACAGAACCAGGCAACTAGTAGACATTCAATAAACATTTTCTGTATGAATAAATGAACACATAGATGTGTTTGGCTCCAAGGAACAGACAACCAGGCAGTTGCTTATAAAATAGAGATTTATTTGTTTCACATAAGAAAAGTAGAGACACTAAATAAAAACACATTTTGTAGATGATGCATATCACCAACATACTTTGAAGTGCTTCCACAACTGATTATAACAAACCTTCACCCTGCAGGCACGTTCACGTCTATTACTTCAGGCCCTAGAGAGAGGAGATCCTGGGCTCCTCTTCGACGCCTCTGAGGCTCTGAAGAGTGAGATATGCACTGCTTAGGACTGGGAGGAGCGTTCAGATATGTCTTGATTAAAAAGACATGCATTCCTTAGGGACAGAGGCTGTCTTCATGTCTTCATGACTCTACCTCTAGTGCCTGTCACAGCACCTGGCACAAAGTCTGGGATCACTAGAATCCTGTGAGAGGAATCAGGGAAAGGAGACACAGACTGTGTGACCTGGCTGGAGTGATCGCTTAGAACACTTATTCCAAACCACTCTATACAGTACTCATCCCGTGTAAGGGGACAAATAATTTCAAAATTATGTGTGAGGGTGTCCTTGAGAAATGTGAGTGTGTGTGGCTAAAATCACTCTGCACTATCCTAAAGGGAGTTGGTGAACGTATTCTAATTTGATGCATCCCTGGATTAAAGCTTCACTTTTATGGGTTTGAATTCTGAGCAAAAATTTGTATTCTAATGTCCTTGTATAGCATATCCACAGCTGTTTCAACTTCCTCCTATTAATCCCCAGAGTATGTTTTATACATGTCTTTTAAAACATTAATATTCTATTTGATGTTGTCATCACCTTATGACAGTCGTTCATATCAATGTTATTGCCCTTGTCACTACTAATTAATTGAAAGCTCCTAAAAATCAGAAACAGAGTCCTAATGGATGCATACTCAGTAAATGTTTGTTGAGAGAAATGGAACAGAATAGAATAGAATGGAAGAAATAGAGTGGATTGGAATAACCTAAATGCAAATGGAATATGGAATATCCAGATAAACTGCAAAGGAGAGAGATTCAAAGGAGGTGACAGTGATGTAGGATTCTGAGAAAAACACTCTAGCTGGAAAAAAAAAAAAAAAGTAGCCACACTTGTTGAGACATAAAGTCCTTTTTAGTAGAAATTTGTTTTCTGTAGAGTTTCATTCTCAAAGCACAGGTTATTTGAAATTGAGCCTAAGCCAATTAAGAACTTCCTCTTGTTTCTCCTAAAAGAAACTATCCCAGGCTCTAGGCAAGTTACAGGGTATCGTGTTCTCTTCCCCATGGGACACCTCCTAGTCTGGTGTTTGTCTAGAGGTAGAGGAAGGGAGTTTTCTGCAACAAGTACTTTTTTTAAAAAAAAGATTTTTTTCTCTTTAGTTGGGACCCTTTCATAGAATGGTCATGTCCTTGACAGTGGATTTAAATTACTTGTCAGAAAAAGTGTGGAAATCTCTCAAAATGAAAATGCCGGAGTTTTTTTCTTCCCTTCTGCTGACTGAAGACACTAGAGTTGTTGAGCTCTTTGTCTCCCATTCTCATGCGGAACTAGCTTCTTAGAGAATTATTAGGGTTTCACTGACATTGATCCAGAAAGAGACAGGAAAGGAAAGAACATAGGATAGGGAGGGAAAAAATCTGTTTTTTTCCCTGCTGTCAAAGAGAAAAGAAAAGGAAAAACACGATCCGGTTTTACTTGAACTTATTCTGTATAAAGCAACAAAGTTTACTTCATGCTTTTGCAAAATCCCCAACTCCGTGAACACTTCTGAAAGCAGGAGAAAAGTGTTCATTTTTAAAGAGATAATTGTTACAGTTTTACTATAAGCAGCAGCTCATGGGAGTGTGCGTGACTCCTGGCTGTATGGGCAGACAAACCCAACACACAGCAACTCACATTTTCCTTCTTGCATCTATAGAAATATGAGTGAGAACAACTTCTTGGACGTGAAAGGAAGTTGGCAACAGGCGCCACTACTTCCTAGGGTCCAAGGTGATCACAGCAAGTGAAGGTAGAGTGGATTGGCAAGTCAGAAGTCTGGCAGGCTGCCAAGGGCCACTGCGGGGAGCACAGCTGGCAGTAACTGGGACACGGCTCTCAGGAAGCTCAAGCCGAGGCTGCCAGTGCTCTCACAACCAGCTGAAATTGTTTTGCACCCGGAAAACAAAGCAGATGAGAAAAGCAGCATATAGGAACAGAGTAGGAGCAATCATCCTGTTATTTGTGAAGCATGGGATAAACAAGCTCCTATGCCTTGCATTGCAAGCCCGTCGGATCAGGGTAAAATTGAATCGAATAAAGCAAGCTATGTATTATTAATGTTAGTGTTTCCTTTAAAGAGTTGATGCGGGCAGGCACAAAACATTGCAATAAAAAGGGAAAGTCTCCTCAAAATTGGCAATTCTTTTTCTTCAGTTCTCTCTCAGTGGGATGCTGTATGCATCTTTTCCCCCCTTTTACTGTTTTGGGGGCTTTTTTTTTAACAAAGAAATGAGAATCTAGGAAGGAGAGGAAGAAGGAAACAGTAAGACAGAGTGGGAAAGGATAGGAAAATACCAAAGCTGTAAAGGGCCGTGGACAGGAAAGCAGAAGGTGAAGGCAGTTTGCATTAAAAGTTAGAGAGAGGGGAATAGTAAGAGGACAAGACATTGATATGCTTCTAGAACATTTATCTTGCACCCTGGGGAATCAGTGTAGAAACTGAATTACCTTTAGGGAGATGTTTGCACATTTCCGCCTTGTCTGACCATAAGGAAGAACATCTCCTCAGTTGTCTGGGTGGGAGGAGGGAGCTGCTGCTTTTCAGAGCCTTTCCCTTCCCTGGTCCCAGCTCCATCTTGGTGGCCATCCTACCAGACGGCCAGGCGCGGCATCTTTCATCATTCCCATGGTTTTATAGCTAAACTGTAATTACCAGCACAGTCCAACTTCTTGTCTACCCAGTATCACGCAGAGATTCCACCACCAGACTCATTGCAGCCTCAAAGAAAAAGATAGAGATGAAAACGTGACATTTTGTAGCTTTTTGTTCTCAAATCTGTCCTGGGAACAGGCAATCCGATTCTTTATTGGATCATGTTTAATCTGTCAGTCATCCATCTAGTATTTATTGAACTTACTGAGCACCTATACCTGTATGCTAGGTACTATGCTAGCCTCTCCGGCGAGTATCATTCATTCATTCAAAATAGTTATTGAGCAACAACTATGTGCCAGGCACTGTTCTGGGAATTAGAGATAGAACAGCACAAAACACAGTTCCTGCCCTCGTGGTGGGGCCAAAAGACAACACAGAGATCCAGTGTCATGGTTTTACATACTATTTATGTGCTCTTGATGCCCAAACCTTCCCCCCGCCCTACTCCTGAATCATACATTCAACTGCCTCCATGATGTTTCCAGTTAGAAGTCAAATTGGGCTTCTCAAGCTTAACGTGTCCTGAATCAAACTTGATTTCCTGGCCCTTTCTCAAACTGTCCCCATCTTAGAAAAACACAGCTTCCTTCTTCCGGGTTTTCAGACCAGAACTAACGGAGTCCTCCTGGATTTCTCTTTCTCTCACACTCTACTCCCAGTGCATCAACAATTCCCGCTGATTCCACCTTCAAACCGTATCCAGAATATAAACTCTTCTCACTACATTTACCCACCACTTCAGTGCAAGCATCTGTCGTCTCTCTCCTAGAGGTATGCAGGGGCCTTCTGTCATCCTTGTTTCCATTCCTGGGTCCCTCCACACAAAAATGAACATTTTAAAATAGAAGTCTGAGGGCCGGCCCCGTGGCTTAGCAGTTAAGTGCGCGCGCTCCACTACTGGCAGCCGGGGTTCGGATCCCGGGCGCGCACCGATGCACCACTTCTCCGGCCACGCTGAGGCCACGTCCCACATACAGCAACTATAAGGATGTGCACCTATGACATACAACTATCTACTGGGGCTTTGGGGGGGGAAAAAAAGAAGGAGAAGGATTGGCAATAGATGTTAGCTCAGAGCCAGTCTTCCTCACAAATAAATAAATAAATAAATAAATAAATAAATAAATAAATAAATAAAATAGAAGTCTGATCATGCCAACTTTCCGTGGAAAGCCCTCCAATGACCCTCTCTTCACTCAGAGCAAAGGCCAGAATCTTTACAATGGGCCTCAGGGTGGCACATGACCTGGCCACTGTTACCTCTCTGACTTCACCTCCTACATCACCTAATGTAAGAATGTAAACTCCTTGTGAGTAGGGCGTTTGTGTGTTTTGATTGTTGGTGTAGACCCAGCCACTAGAACATTGCCTCACTCAAACAGGGGCTCAGCACATATTCATTGAATAAATGGATGAATGAGTGAATGAATGAATTAAATATATGGTTTCAGGCAGTGATTGATGCTATGATTAAAAATGAAACAGGGAGGGGTGGCCCTGTGGCTTAGTGGTTAAGCGCGCGCACTCCGCTGCCGTCCAGCCGGGTTGGGATCCCGGGCGCACACTAACGCACTGCTTGCCCCGTCATGCTGAGGCCGTGTCCCACATACAGCAACTAGAAGGATGTGCAACTATGACATACAACTATCTACTGGGGCTTTGGGGAGAAAAAAGGAGGCGGATTGGCAATAGATGTTAGCTCAGAGCCGGTCTTCCTCAGCAAAAAGAGGAGGATTGGCATGGATGTTAGCTCAGGGCCGATATTCCTCACCAAAAAAAAAAAAAAGAAAGGAAACAGGGAAGGAGAAAAACAGTGAGCAGATAGGATTCCAATTTAGCTACCGTGGTCAGAGAAAGGCCCCCTGAGGAAGTGATACTTGAACAGAGATCTGAATGAGCTGAGGCAGTGCACCAGGTAGGTATCTGAAGGCAGAGAAACCCAGCAAAGAGAATAGCATGCAAAGACTGAGCAAGAAGCATGCTTGACAAACAGCAAGTTGACCATTATGCCTAGAAGACAGCAAATGAGGTGCGAGTATGGAAAGGAACCAAAGGAATGAGATCATGTAGGACTCTATGCCTGGTAAGGAATTTGGATTTTAAGAGATATGAAATTATTGGTGAGTTTTGAGCTGCAGAAAGACATAATCTGACTTATACTTTAAGATACTCAGTCTCCAGAGCTTTAGGTGAACAGACTGAGGGGAACAAGATGGAACTGGAAAATAGGTGAGGAAGCACTGTGGTTGTCAGGGGGAGATGGGTGGGTTGAGACACAGTGGGTAGCATGGATGCATGGGAGAGAGAGTCGAAGTTAAGAACAGATTGGATGTGGGTGGGTGTGGAGTATGAGAGAAAGAGAGTAGTCAAGGATGGGTCTGAGGTTTTTGACATGAGTTACCTAAAGCAATCTACAGATTCAGTGCAATCCCAATCAGCATCCCAATGACATTCTTCACGGAAATGGAACAAAGAATCCTAAAATTTATATGGAACAAGAAAAGACTCTGAATAGCCAAATAATCCTGAGAAAAAAGAACAAAGGTGGAGGTATCACACTCCCTGACTTCAAAATAAACTACAAAGCTATAGTAATCAAAACAACATGGTATTGGCAGAAAAACAGAAACACAGAACAATGGAATACAATTGAGAGCCCGGAAATAACAGCACATGTCGATGGACAGCTAATATTCCACTAAGGAGCCAAGAACATACAATGGAGAAAGGAAAATCTCTTCAATAAATGGTGTTGGGAAAACAGAGACGTGCAAAAGAATGAATGTAGACCATTATCTCACACCATACACAAAAATTAACTCAAAATGGATTAAAGACTTGAACGTAAGACTTGAAACCATAAAAATCCTAGAAGAAAATATAGCCAGTACACTCTTTGACATTAGTCTTAGCAGTATCTTTTCAACTACCATGTCTACTCAAGCAAGGGAAACAAAATAAACAAATGGGGCTACATCACTCTAAAAAGCTTCTGTACAGCAAAGGAAATGGTGAACAAAATGAAAAGACAACCCACCAACTGGGAGTAAATATATGTAAATCACATATCCAACAATGGGTTATTTTCCAAAATATGTAAAGAACGCATACAACTCAACAACAAAAAAATGAACAACCTGATCAAAAAATGGGCAGAGGATATGAACAGACATTTTTCCAAAGAAGATATACAGATGGCCGACAGGCACACGAAAAGATGTTCAACATCACTAATTATTAGGGAAATGCAAATCAAAACCACAATGAGATACCACCTCATATCCATCAGAATGGCTATAATTAACAAGAAATAATAAGTGTTAGAGAGGATGTGGAGAAAAGGTAACTCTCATACACTGCTGGTGGGAATGCAAACTGGTGAAGCCTCTATGGAAAACAGTATGGAGATTTCTCAAAAAATTAAAAATAGAAATACCATATGATTCAGCTATTCCTCTAGGTATTTATCCAAAGAACATGAAATCAATAATTAAAAACCTTATGCACCCCTATGTTCATTGCAGCATTATTAACAATAGCTAAGATGTGGAGGCAACCCACGTGCCCATCAGTGGATGAATGGATAAAGAAGATGTGTTATATATATACAACGGAATACTACGCAGCCATAAAAAAAGACAACATCATGCCATTTGCCACAACACGGATGCACCTTGAGGGTATTATGCTAAGCAAAATAAGTCAGACAGAGAAAGACAAATACCATATGATTTCACTCATATGTGGAAGATAGACAAGCACACAGATAAGGAGAACATATTAGTGGTTGCCAATGGGGTGGGGAGAGTGCAAGGGATAAAGGGACAGATATGTACGGTGACAGAAAAAACTAGACTATTGGTGGTGAAGATGATGTGGTCTATACAGAAACTGATATATAATAATGTACACCTGAAATTACACAATGTTATAAACCAACATAATCTCAATAAAACAATTGAAAACAAAAAAAGAACTGAGATTCCACAGTACTCTCTATTCATCTCTCCCATAAAGTTTCTCCTACTGGACTGTCACCCTTTTGCCAAGTCTGAGAGCACCTGGAGAATAGGAACTGTGTCTTACCCTTCGCCACCCCTACTTAAAATAACTTCTTTTCTGTGCTCTGAGGAAAATTCTTTCTTGGTTTTCCTCCTACCTCACCGGGACTGC
The DNA here is from genome assembly GCF_057802395.1 of Ceratotherium simum simum. Classification (NCBI taxonomy): domain Eukaryota; kingdom Metazoa; phylum Chordata; class Mammalia; order Perissodactyla; family Rhinocerotidae; genus Ceratotherium; species Ceratotherium simum. Next base: position 83,460,461 of record NC_141906.1, on the reverse strand, counting down.
CATTTGGGTTTCTTTTGCAGGATCTACCTACTCTCCCCATCTTTTAGATGTTGAAATGCTCCAGGGCTCAGGGCTCAGCCATGCTCTCTCTCTGCACTCACTCCTTAGGGGAAATTACCAGATGTTATGGCTTTAAATATGCTTTATACACGAATGACTTCCTCACTTGCGTCTTCAGCCCTGACCTTTCCGCTGAAATTTGGATTTATATATTCTACCATTGACTCTACTCCCATGTCTAATAGGTATCTCATGGTTGTCTTGTATGAACCAAAAGTCTTGTTTTTGTTCCACAAACCACCCCTTCTTATAGTTTCCTCCATTTCAGTAAGTAACCATCATTCACCAAGTAACTCATGTCAAAAACCTCAGACCCATCCTTGACTACTCTCTTTCTCTCATACTCCACACCCACCCACATCCAATCTGTTCTTAACTTCGACTCTCTCTCCCATGCATCCATGCTACCCACTGTGTCTCAACCCACCCATCTCCCCCTGACAACCACAGTGCTTCCTCACCTATTTTCCAGTTCCATCTTGTTCCCCTCAGTCTGTTCACCTAAAGCTCTGGAGACTGAGTATCTTAAAGTATAAGTCAGATTATGTCTTTCTGCAGCTCAAAACTCACCAATAATTTCATATCTCTTAAAATCCAAATTCCTTACCAGGCATAGAGTCCTACATGATCTCATTCCTTTGGTTCCTTTCCATACTCGCACCTCATTTGCTGTCTTCTAGGCATAATGGTCAACTTGCTGTTTGTCAAGCATGCTTCTTGCTCAGTCTTTGCATGCTATTCTCTTTGCTGGGTTTCTCTGCCTTCAGATACCTACCTGGTGCACTGCCTCAGCTCATTCAGATCTCTGTTCAAGTATCACTTCCTCAGGGGGCCTTTCTCTGACCACGGTAGCTAAACTGGAATCCTATCTGCTCACTGTTTTTCTCCTTCCCTGTTTCTTTTTCTTTTCTTTTTTTTTTTTTTTTTTTTTTGGTGAGGAATATCGGCCCTGAGCTAAAATCCATGCCAATCCTCCTCTTTTTGCTGAGGAAGACTGGCCCTGAGCTGACATCTATTGCCAATCCTCTTCCTTTTTTCCCCTCAATTTCTTTCAATAATGTTTTATAGTTTTTTGTGTATAGGTCTTTCACCTCCTTGGTTAAGTTTCTTCCTAGATATTTTATCCTTTTTGTTGTGATTGTAAATGGGATTGTATTCTTGATCTCTCTTTCTGCTAGTTTGTTAGTGATGTATAGAAATGCAACTGATTTTCGTGTGTTGATTTTGTATTCTGCAACTTTACTGTATTACTTGTTTATTTCTAATAGTTTTTGGTGGATTCTTTAGGGTTTTCTATATAGAGAATCATGTCATCTGCAAATAGTGACAGTTTTACTTCTTTCTTTCCAGTTTGGATCCCTTTTATTTCTATTTCTTTCCTAATTGCTCTGGCTAAAACTTACAGTACCATGTTGAATAAGAGTGGTGAGAGTAGGCATCCTTGTCTTGTTCCTGCTCTCAGAGGAATAGCTTTCAGTTTTTCACTATTGAGTATAATGTTAACTGTCGGTTTGTCATATGTGGCCTTTACTATGTTGAGGTACTTTCCTTCTACTCTCATTTTATTGAGAGTTTTTATCATAAATAGATGTTGGGTCTTGTCAAGTGCTTTCTCTGCATCTATTGAGATGATCATAAGGTTCTTTGTTCTTCATTTTCTTCATGTGGTGTATCACATTGATTGATTTGTGAATGTTGAGCCATCCCTGCATCTCAGTTCTTTGACTACTTTTCCCTATAGGGTAGCAGGAGATCAGAGAATGTTTCACATAAGATGCAATATTTTAGTTAGACTTCTCAAGAAGGGTAGACATTTTCTGGGTATAGAAGCCCTAGGCTTTACTGGCAGTGAGAGAAGCATGAGTACGTGCAAAGGCACATAGTTGGAAAGGTCCAGGGTGGCTGAGCCATCAAATGCAGAGAGTCATATAGCAGGAGGGGAGGCTTGAGAGGTAGGTTTGAGCCATTTTGGTAAGACGCCTACACATCAAGCTGATAAGCTTAGATTTTTTCCTGGAAGCAATGAGGAGACAACAGAGTAAAATAAACGTATCTACATGAATAGAAGTTTCAAAGCATAGTTGTCTAATTGAGAAAGCTAAGCTAAAACACATATTAGAAAACAGTAATGCTTGTTACTGTCTATTGAGATAAGGATCACGGCCATTCATGAGTAATGTACCTAGGCCCACCCCTTAATGGCTCTGATCCTGAATGTCTTTTGCTACAAGGTGAGGACACTGAACTGGCAGATTTCTGAGATCTCTTCCAAGTCAAAAACATTTCTATGACTTTATCTGGCAATGTAACATGATCAAGGAATGTTTCCTGGAGGAAATAAACCCAAAACTGGGTCTTAAAAGGAAAATAGACCTTACATAAACTAAGAGGAAGGGAAGGGGGAATCTATCGAGGGAAGCATCATGAGAAAAGAAAGAATGAGATGGCCTGTGCAGCAAATAGTAAGCTCTATGGAGACAGGAGCCACACCTATTGTTCACAGTTGCCTAGCACCTTCCTAGCCCAGGACCCGATCAACAATGATTGTTGAATGACTACGGGGACAGACGGATTAATGAAAGGGGGATGCCCTTGTGGATAAGTGGGAGATTGTGGCAGATGATGGACCCAGGTCTGGCAGGACACCCTAATGGAGGACCTGGAAGGCAATGAGGGAACCATACCTTGGGGAGTCCTCAAGAGGCAGCCATGATGTTGACCGCCACAAGCATACTGTAGAAAATCCTGACAGTTGGATTTGTCTCTAGATACGTCATGGGCTGAGAAATAGTCTCTCAGTGACCCAAGTTAACCTGTTTTTCTCTATGTAGCAACTGTTTTTTGTTTCGGGGTGAAAAATCCCCATTGGAGACAAGAAAGCCCAGCTGTGTTTGGGTTTTACAGGCTGTCTCAAGAATTCTTTCAGATGTTTTGGTTTATGGCAAAGTTGAAAATACAGCATTATCATAATCATTATTACCATTATCATTTATTCAACTACCATTAATAATTAATGTTCAGACTATCAATAATATGTAATGGAATTCAATAAGCTTTGAATTAGACTTGGCCTCTGTCCAGTGGGCTTGTGGTAAATAAAAAAAAACAAACAAGTTGTCACCCAAATTTTAATCTCTTCAAAATATCTTTGTATCACAGGCTCCCCTTGGTTAGACATTGCTAAGATGACTGAAACCAGGAAAGCTGACTTCAATCTTGCCATTACTGTTTTATACCAACATTTCCCAACATATGTTTTGTGGAAAGGATATTGATAGATGATATATATATATATATATATAAAGGATGCCCAGACAAACAAATTTGGAAGACAATGGTTTGAATAGAAGTAAATATGCTCAGTACTGCAGAATTTTGCTGAGGTTTAAAAGGGCTAATGTGCCTTGTAAGCATGAAGAAAAGAAATAATACACAGCATTTTCTAAACTTATTTGGGCATTGAATCATTTTCTAAAAGACTATAAAAATGCAGTTTAAAAAAATCTGTTCTAAAATTCAGAATGCTTTTTTTTTTTTTTAACAGTGTAAGTTTTATTTCTCAGACCCCTTTGCTATCCATTCACTTCATGAACACCTTGATAACACATTCTTATTATGTTGAGGAACCATTGTGGATCAACGGTTTGTCCAGGAAGCCCTCTCCCGAATCCTCACAGTGCTGGGGCCACTCAGGCAATTGTATGATACATGAAAGCAGTCTTTTTCTCTGCAGTATAAAGATTTTAGGACTGCTGCCCTAAGACAAACAAACAGCTAGTTAATTATCATCAGAATAGGTTGATTCTGGAACAGCAAAGAATTGCAACTTGGGACATGTGGTATATGGTGAACTACAGGCAATTCCGGAGAAACAAAGGAGAGAAATGTTCTTTTATGAAGTTGGGAGGGGCTCAAGTAAATGAAGAGTCTATTGGAGGAGACTGGGTGTTTTAAGTATAGTTGATTTTCATTGGCTGAGTTATGCTAGCCTCTCACTGGCTGACCTGTTGCTGGGCAAGGAAGAGTTCTTTGTTTCCTTCTGCTGGTGTAGTAAGTAGTATCATTTTCTGGTAGAGATGCAAGGTACCTTTCTTCCTGTTGGGGTCTATAGTGTGTGTTGAGTGGCACGTGTGTGAGAGTTCTTTCTTCTGGCCCCCTGACTCCATTTTAAATGAGGTTTCTGTTTATTAATTTTCATAGGACCATGCTTTTATAACTATGAAAACAATTGGAATCCTTGATACACATTTCAATGGCTAAAGTAAATAAGACTGACAACACAAGGTATTGGTGAGGGTGTAGAGCAACTGGGACCTTCATACATTGAGAGTCATTGCTGGGAGTTAAAACAGGATGAACACTTTGGAAAACTGTTTGGCACTTTCTTAGGAGCTTAAACACAGTACTATGACAGAGCAATTCCACTCCTAGGTATTAATTCAAGAGAAATGAGTAAAAATGTTCACCTAAAGACTTAAACAGGAATATTTTATTTATAATATCCATAGGTGGAAATAGTGTAAATATCCATCACTGATACAATGGATATGCAAATTGTGCTATATTCATCAGTGGAATACTAGCCAGCAATAAAAAAAATGACCCACTTGGAATAGCTAAAAGAAACACCATGGCTAAATCTGAGAAAAAGAATAGGTTAGGCAAAAGAAGCCAGATACAAAAGATTACATATTGTTTCATCTCATTAATATAAAGTTCTTAAACAGTCAAAACCAATTCATAGTGATGCAAATCAAATCAGTGTTTGCCTTGGGTTCAGGGGGTGGAGGCAGCAAGGTGAGTGGACATTGACTGGAAAGGCCTTGAAAGAATTCTCTGGTGTGAAGGAAATGCTCCATTTCTTGATTGGGATGATAGTTACATGAGTGTTGACAATTGTCAAAACTCATCAAACAAAATACTTAAGATCTGTACATTTGATTGTATGTAAACTAACCTCGATAAAAACAAAGAAAGGAAAACAATCGGAACCCTTCCCTTCCACAGCAGCTTTGTGTGAGATCTGTGAGCACATCTCAGTCATGAATTGTCATGAATACTTGCCTATGAAAAGTACAGAAAATGCAAAGTAACCCATTTGTCATGATTCAGGGGATAGTGTTCATTCTAATCTTTTGGAATGAAAATGATTAATCCTCAGATGCTCATTCTTGGATCAGCTTGCACAACTCTTCTGAAGAGTGACATTAGGAACCAATTCCACATATGTTGTTTCCTGCGTAACTCCTTGTGAAAGAACGCATTTCTGATACATGGTCAGCTGAGGGGTAGCCTTTTATTTTTTAACTAAGATCATCACTGACTCTTATATTTAGCCCAAACTATATTTTCTTTATCACAACATGGCATTTTGTGTGTTCACTGGTGTATGCTGTCCTTAGTCAGACTTTTAAGGCAGCCGATCGGTATTAAGAGGAGCACCAATTAACCCTAGAAATTAAGGAGTAAACACAAGCAGAATCAATAGCTTTACTAGGCTCTTCCAGTATCATTTTGATGATAAAGACAACAGTCATTGATTATTATTTAACAAATCATTAAATTGAGAATAGAAGAATCAATACAACCATAGTCCACTCATAAATTTAGGGTTGATGAATAATTATATATTTTGGTTTTCTTTTTTTAAGAACTTTATTCCCTCAACGTTGCTTTTAGATTCTCTACTTGGATCAACAAAATCTTTGATCTAAATGACTCTGGGGAACATAGGTTAAGGAAGAGTTTGTATATCCCCCATCTCTCTCTCTCCACTTTCCCTCCTCTCTTCTTTCTTCTCCTCATCTTCCTCTTCTTCCTTACCACCATAATCCTTCACACTTATTGCGAACTTACTATGTATCAGATCCTCTGTGCTCTGTCCTTTCATTTGTATTATTTCATTTGATCACTTCTTAAGTTATAGTTAGAAATGGTATTATAACCCATTTTACAAGTTGAAAAGTTGAGAATTAGAAAAGTCATGTAACTTATGGAAGAACACACAGTTTAGACACAGAATTGTTGTTTGCTCTTAGGTCTGTCTGAGTCCAGAGCCAAGGTTCTTACACACTAGAGGGTAACACTTCATATGCTTTGTCTTTCATTGTAGTGTAGGTAATGTTTTAACATATATGTGAGTATACTCTGTATATTTGCTGGATTTTGAGCTAACATTCTTCAGCTTTAAATACCTACCATTATTATAATTTTTTAACTTAAAAATCCTCTGTACATTTAAAAATGAATAAAACAATTTCTCAGTAATTTTATTTTCTATTATATCAGAAATAAATGTGTACTTCATTGTATGCAGTATTTGCATTTTAGAAATGTTTTCAGAGAGTCCTCATTTTCTCGGTGAATTACCTTATGTATCCTAGCAGAGTTCACAATTAAAAAGAAAACAATAGAATCCTCTTTCCCAAAGTGAGTGATTGCTTGAGTGCACACCAGTCCACGCTCCTTGTCTTTCTGCATCCCACCCACCACACCTGGCCCCTGAGCATAAAGACACAAACATACTCCAGAAAAATGTGTGCTCCTTATTCCAGAAGGGCTTTGCTTCTGGCTTGACCCCCTGCCTCCATTTCCTATGTTGGAGGTTAAAAGAGAGCCCCTTCTCTTAAGCCTGCACTTAAAACAACACAGAACAGCTCTGACCTCGTCTCTAAGTCACATCTCGGCCCTTCTTAGTTTTCCAGAATCAAGGTTGCATCCAACACAGAAGGCATGCCTAGCCCCAAAAGGCCTCCCCTAAAACCAGCCTACAGCTCCCAGCTCAGCTAGACTGATATTCTCCTCACTCCTTCCTGAAGTCTTTGTCCCCTGTGTGTCACAGCCTCATTTAGCCTGAGGGGAAAGGAAGCGTCTGCCATCGCTCTGCTCAGAGGAATGGCTCCCCTTTGGCTCTGATCCCTGCCATCGTGTGGGTCTGCCCTGATCAGTGCAGGCTCCCTGGGGAGGAGGGTATGTCACCAGCAAAGTTGGGGGTCACAGAGCTCCAGATAGCTTCTGGAGACTTGGCTTCAAGTGCCATCTCAGGGAGGTGTGATGGCCCTCAAGCATCTTCATTTGAAAACAAAGGGGTTGGACCTCATCAGTGGTTTTCAACCTGGGAAACCTGGGTCCACAGGGGTCCATGTGGGGGCATGAGAGTCCATGAATTATTTTTAGTGTTTAAAAAGCTCTTCAATGTCTGCAAAATGTCAATACCTGTTTTGAACTGAAATCATATCAATTAAGCATAATGAACACTCAGATTGAAAGGACACCTGCATTTAATAATAATAAAAGAAATGTTTTTAGAAAAAGAAAAACTGATGCAATTTGTTTGGTAGACAAAACATTTCAAACAATGAGATCCATGGGGGAAATACTCTTTTAAAAGAGCCTTAATGCTGAGAAGATAGAGAAAAGCTATGTAATTCCTAAGGCCCCTTCAAGGTTTAAGAGTGTAGTTCTGTGACTTGAAGTTTACATATAGATATAACTTATGTGGTAAAAGCATGAGTATGTGTGTATTATTTATATCACTTGTGCTTATAGGTTCAGGGACTTTTAAGGGTTCTTCACATCTTCACAACAAGTAGAAGTTGACGTTCACTGAAGGAGATATTCTTATTGTCCCCATTTTACAGATGAGAAATGGAAGCTGAGAGAGGTTAGGACACCTGCCCAGGGCCACACAGATCTATTTGTCTATGTGTCTATCATGAATTTATACAGATGGGGAGATCTGCATATCTATCTGACTGTTGATGATGAGCATTTGAATTAGTGCACATACCTTACCTATATGGGATATAGAGCAGTTTCACGTGAGTTCAACACTCACACAATCTATGGAGCAGTACCACGTGGCGCCAAGTTTTCAGTGCTAGAAGGGAGGTGCTCAGGCTGCCATGGCTAAACACTGCAGGCTGGGGCTTAAACAACAGACATTTCTTTCTCACCATTCTGGAGGCTGGAAGTCAAGATGAAGGTGCAGGCAGAGTTGGTTTCCTTTGAGGTCTCACTCCTTGACTTGCAGATGGCCATCCTCTTGCTGCCTCTTCCCCTGGTCTTTTCTCTGTTTTGTTGCATTCCTGGTAGGGGCCTCTGTGTGTGTCCTAATCTCCTCTTTTATGCGCGCTAGTCGGATTGGACTAGGGCTCCCTACAGGCCTCATTTAAGCTTCATCACCTCGTTAAGGGCCCTATCTTCAAATACAGTCACATTCTGAGGTACTAGGGTTAGACTATCAACATATGAATTTGGGAGGGTGGGGACTCACTTTAGCCCATAACAGGAGGTTAATAAGTCTCTCTAATTTGCTCTTTAGAGCTACATATGTGGGACAAATTTCAAAATCCCTCCAAGTAACATCTTTGTTTCTATAAACCCAGTGACCACTTAGTAAAATGCAATAGGAAAAGCGGGAGAAGCAAACATCTCAGAGCTCTGGAATTTAGACCAGCCCTAAGACCTTCTGACCTTTCACGCAGACTCCTCCAAAATCTGTCCTGTCCTCTTATCTTATAGGCTTTGCTGTGACTCAGGCAGGGACCCTAGGAGTAGGTTTATAGAAGTGAATAAGAAAGCTCCAGTGGTCCAGGGCTGGTGAAATAAACTAACAGCATGGCAACAGGGAGTAGTACCTCCAACCATGGTGATGGGGGAGACTCAGCAGGCAACTGTGGGCTGAGACAGGCTGGTGCTGGAACCCGAGGAAGACAGCTACTGCATACTCAGAACAGCACATTCCTCTTAACCAGGTGGGCCACGAAGGTGCTGTGCCAGGTACATCTATTCATTTTACCTGCAGTAACTACAATTGAGGACTTGGGAGGAGAGACTCATAGGAGTTAGGCCGGTGTCCTGGTTCCCATAAAGCATGCTGAGGTTCGCAGTGGAGATCCACACTCGCGAGGACACGACTATAAATAGAGGTTTGAGACAGAAGATCCATCATATGAGCTGCGTATACCACAGTGAGCTCAGGAAGGGAGGCTGGAGCTTACCAGCCATGTTGTGGTGATTGCGGAAGGCTTTCTGGTTCTGCCCATTAGTAGGGGCTGAGATTTTGAGTACAGAGTCAGGCTTGATCAGGAACAGGGGCTGGGCAAAGTCAGAGGGTGCAGGTCTTTGCTATGGAGCACATCTGGGGCAAGCAAGGACTGACAAGGACTGGCCTCAGGGACACTGAGATCTGGTTGGCGTTTGACCTTGCTGCTTTTCTATATCCCCCTGGGCTTTTTCCTCTCCTTTGTGAAGAGTTCCAGTTCCTCTTAATTTGATCTCTCCTTGACCACAGGTTCCAGAATGCATTCTGTTCTGGTGCCTTCTCATGGCAAATTATAAACAGGATAAAAACTGGGCCAAGGAATTTACTCTGGGGAGCAAAGCTACAAAGGCAGAAGGCAGGCCACCTGACCCAATTGATCTTTTTCCATCTGTAATGTTTCTGACTCTGTGATTGTGATTCTATGAATATGATTGCTGCCGCACATTTGGTCTGCCCGCTGGTAAATGTAGGCAGGTCATCCTCTCCCTGGAACAGGAGCAGGCTCTTTTTCCTCACCTGAAGCCATCCATCTCTCCCATCCTTCCTGCTTCTTGTTCCAGGGATGAATCACCTGCATGTGTGAGTCCACTGATGGCTCCTGCTAATTAATTGGGCTTGGGTTGCAAATAGTGCTGTTGGCATCTCCACATAAAGGGGCTGGTTTAATCTCCACCTCTTTCATGCTTTTCGAGCCATTTGCAAAGTTATCCCTAATGTAGTTCTAGGTTATGAATCTTGGCTTCAGTGAGGGTAAGAATCCCCTCTACCACCAGGAAATGCATCCCTCTCAAAATGCAGTCCCCTTATCATTGCAATCATTTTGTGCCAAGCACAGGAATCCTCAATCAAATCTTCCTCAGTGGTGCCAACAGGGAGGGAGTTGGATCAATTGACCCATTTGGAGTTCCTATAGTGATGGCTCTGTAACCTGTGTGGGTCAGTGCGGCTGCCTCCCTCACAGGTTGGGGCTTTTCCATAAGGGAGTACCCTGGAGAGGTGTTCTGTGTCCTGAGTTGCCCCAGGGCTCTTTCCAGCACTTTAGTTCATTTTCCTCCTTTGCTTGAATTTTCACGAATACTTTGCATCTGCTGGGGACCCTGCTCCTGGGAATGGCTTTGCCAAAGGTCATTTACTTGGCTGCTGCTGTTTGGCATCTCTTGTCCTTGATGGAGGGGTTGACTGATTTGAATGGGAGATTTTCATTGCTGTGCATTAGACAGTTGTTCCCCCTCACCAGATGCTTAATCTGGTTCCCTTTCTAAGCTGAGTGAAGGGAGAAGTCTCTCTAGCTTGCAGTTGGGAGAAATGATCTGAGAGCCTAAGGATACATGGAAAGAACTCCCTTGTGCTTGGGGTAAAATCTCCTTCTTGGGTTAATGTTCAGAACATAAGAGACATTTTTTAAAAATGTATTTGGAAACAGTTGATTGACTGGGTGGCCTATTGATTTGCTGAGACGCAGCTCTTCACGCAGCTCTTTGAGGTAGTGAGACAGATGCCACGGGACCATGCCTCCACTGCCCCTGCAGTGATGATGCATGGAGCCCTGGTGAGTTGGGCTCTGGGTCACAGTGGGCAGAGGTGGTTCGGTGTGAGCTTCAGTGCAATCATGTGTGTTTCTGTGGCTGGAAGCTCACCTCCACTTATTCCATTTATCTGGCCCAGGCTGTGTGCTACTGTGACCCAGTTGCCATGGAGAACTTGTATATTCTTGGCTTCCTTGCTGCTTTTAAAGGCAGAATTATAGAAGAGAATGTCTTTGCTGCTAGGAAATATAAATATTACAGAGAGATGCTCATTTTCTCCCTCTATGATGATTATTACCAAAGATATGCAAGAAGACTTCATTACAAAGCATTGTCCTTCATAATGAGCCCTCCATAGGCTATTACAGGAATGGGTAAGCCCGCCAGGAGTGGATTGTGTTAACCCTGCCCTATCTACTGGGCAGATATTAACTACTTATATATTGAACAGATTTCTTTGGAATGCTTGCTATGTGTGAGGCCCTGGGGATATAAAGACAAATAAGAAACTGTCCTGCCTTCAAAGATCTTATAGTCTATAAAGGAAGGTAAAACGGCAAATGAATAAATGTAAAAGAAAATTAACACTAGTTACAATAGATTTCTGTACCAAGTGCAAAGGGGCCTAAAAGAAGGAAGGAGTAAATACACATTTGTTTGCTGAGGGTTTTGTCAGGCAGGTGTTCTGCAAGATGTATCACTTGAGCTGAGTCTTGAATGTGGAATATTTGTTCACTAGAAAGGGGGAGGTGTTCCAGAGCTGACTTTAGCACATAACTTTTGCCCTCATGATATACAGGTACTGCTCCTCCAAGCATTATGTCCATGTTCCAGACAGGGAAAAGGGGGAAGGTGAAGGCAAAAGCCAAAAAGGTATATGTCAGCTGAGCCTGCTTTCAAGCTTTCCTAGAATTCTGTTCAGTGACATGACCTCCGCAGCTGCAAGACAGCCTGGATTGCTGAGTATTTTCTGCTGAGTACATGGCTCTTATGAATAAAATTGAGGTTTGGTTAGTAAGGCTACCAAGTGATAAAGTGGCTACCAAGATGGCCCCCAATGATCTTCAACTCCTAGTATTCATGGCTGTCCCACTTTGAATAAGGCTGGGCTGTGTGACCAATAGGATATAGCAGCAGGAATGGTGTAAGCCTTTCAAGGCTGGGTTTTAAAAGGCGTTGCAGCTCTGTCTTGATCTCTTGATGTGAGGACAATTAAGCAGCCCTTCGGAAAGACCCACATATAGAGGAACCAATTTCCAGTCATGTGAGTGAGCCACTTTGAAGTGGATTTTCCAGCCACAGTCAAATCTTCAGATGACCGCAGCCCCAGCTGACATTTGACTACAACCTTCTGAAAGACCCCTGAGCCAGAAACACTCAACCAAGACACTCTCAAATTCCAGATGCACAGAAACCATGAGCAACCATAAAAAATTATTGTTCTTTAGGCCACTAAGCTTGGGGTTATGCAGCAACAGATAATAAATAATAATAACAGGACATTAGCGCATGAACAGGCAACTAGATTGACCGCACCATCCAAATGGCCTCTGCACTCAAACACTCTGCCCTCCCTGCCATTACATAGATAAAGCGCTGCACCTGCTATCAAAGCCTCCTCCCCACAACTTGTGTTTCTGGGCGTCAGCCCCCTTCATTTTCTCAAGTACTTTACCACTCTGCCGAAAAAACATTTATCAAGGTCAGTATTGAATAATGCATTACGAAATCCATCGATCACTTTCTAGTTCTCATTTTACTTGAGACAGTTGTCCATTGCTTTCTTTTTGAATCACTCCTTTCTTGACCTTTTAGTACTCCCAAATTCTCATGGGTTCCTTCCTAACTTCCCAGAAGTTCTTTTCCAGTTCTGTTTGAGGTTCTTCATTTTTCTGTTCAGCTGTTATGAGTTGGTGTTTCGGAGATCTAGGTCCTGGGACAAATTTTCTTCTTTATACCTTTTTATGAATAGTCTTAATCAGTCTCCTGGCTTTAAACATGAGCATTGTGATATGATTCCCAAATTCTAGAAGAAGTTTAGTATAATGGTTAAGAGTATGAACTTGGGAACCTGACAATCTGGGTGTCAAAACTGTCATTTGATAACTGGGTGACCATGGGCAAATTACTTAATCTCAATTTTCTCATTTAGGATAATCATAGTATATATTGTCACACTTAGGTGGCACTCAAAGTGTGAGTTGCTTCTATAACAGTCACGTTGCTGCATAATGACATTTCAGTTAACAACAGACCACATATACAACAGTGGTCCCATAATTTTAGTACCATATAGCCTAGGTGTGTAGTTCTCTATACCATCTAGATTTGTGTATGTACACTCTAGGATGTTTGCATAATGACAAAATTGCCTAATGATGCATTTTTCAGAACATATCCCTGTTGTTAAGCGATGCATGACTGTACTACTATTACTACTACTTTTATTAGTGGGCATCCCTCTGATAGATGTCTAGTAGATATCTTAAATTTATTTAAGTCCAAAACAGAATGCTTGATTACCCGTGGACCCCAAACTGCTCCTCTCCTCGTTACTCTGTCTCAGTGAATGGCACGACTGTCCATCTAGTCACAGCACATATGCAAAACAGGGGTCTTCTTTAGTTCTTCACCTTCCTTCATCTTAAATAGCCAATCTAATAGGAAGCCCTGGTGTCCGCATCTCCAGAATACGTCCTAAATCTATCTCTGTCTTTCCATCCTTCATGCTGTCACTTTATCCTCGCCACTAGCATTTTCTGCCCGGATAATGAAAATACCCACTGCCCTGGTCTCCATGCTTCCGGTTTTCCATCCCTTCCCCAATAATACTTTCTCAATACAACGGAGTTATCTTTTTAAAAACATAAATTAGATCACGTCACTTACCTGTTCAAAATCCTAAAATGTCACCTGAGAGCACTTAGCGTAAAATTCAAACATCTCCTCTATAGTTGCGCCCTTAACTACCTATCTGGTCTTATCTCATAACCACTACTCCACCACACACACACACACACACACACACACATATGACCCTGCCATGACGTTTGCTTGCTCTAGTCTCATCAGCCTTCTTTCAGGTCTTGGTCTGTCGTACTCATTCCCCATACCAGGACTTTTGCATATGCTGTTGTCTCTGCCTGCAGTGTTCTTCCCCTGTATCTGCACATGGTTAGACCCTTCTTGGTATTCAGGGTCAACTTCGCTGATCTTCTGATCTAAAGTAGCACCCAGTTATTCTCTAATACATCATCTTTTTCATTTTCATCATCATATATTTTATTTTCATTTTCCTACATTTTTTTCCTGCCATTTTCTCTTTATTTTGTTTCTAACTCCCTCTACCAGACTATACATTCCATAATAACATGGGTCTTATGTCTCTGATTGGTTGATGTATCACTTAAAACAGAGCTAAGAACAGAGCAGGTACTCAATATGAGTTTGTTTAATGAATAAATGCCAATAAGACAAACACAGTAGTCTAAGAATATTTCCAGAATTCTGACTTGCTAACTGGTTTGGGTAGTGGTTACTTTCAATAAGATATGTAAGACAGGTTAATTGGAGGTAAGGTAAGAAGTATAATTCTAGACACTTTGAGTTTGGGGTGCCTGGGGGGTGTCTGGATGTGACTGACTCAGTATGCAATTAGACCCATGATTCTGGAGTGCAGGAGAGTTCTGGCAGTTATATATAGTCTCAAGATCCATTTGCATTTACCATAAATGACCTAATTTAATGTGAGACTTTCCCCTAAAATTAATCCCCAGGAAAAGGGAGAGTTGTTTCACCTTAGAGTCTTTATGGAGCATTGCATAATCCAAAGTGCTCTCTTCATTGCTCATTTAGAGCAATTAAATAATGTTTGGGCAGACACGTCAACCTGAAACTACCTCAATCAACGCTACTTTAAGATATTTAGGAGGTTGTCAGATAGAATCAATTTTTTAAAAATGTTAAAGATTTTTAACACTGATTTAAATAAATTTTTTGTGACTGTGACCGCACAGTTACGATGTTAGATATTACTGTAAACAGATTTTAGAAATCACTTAAAAAGAGCAACATAGTCAGTGGGAATCACAAGTATACACAACTCTATGAAAAATAAAACATGGAGCATGGAGATCAGAAAGTAGAAAGATGTCACTCGGCTCCTGGAATTTATTTACTCAACCTTGGCAAGCACCTTGAAGCCAAGTACTTGTTCTGAAGCTGTCAGCACTCCTACCTTTAGAAGCGGGTTGAACAGTGCCTAGAAGAGTCTGCACTTTGAATTTCAAACCCTTGATTCCCATTTAGTTGCATAGAATATTATTAATAAGATTTAAGAGAGGCTGTGATCTCCACACTTCTTGTAGTACTTGGCTCCCTTTCCACCTGACCCAGAAACCCCTTTCTCACAGTGCTGCCTTGGGGAGAGGGAGGAGAAAGTTCATTTCCCCACCCAGTAGTCTCTGAGGAGCATACTCTCCATGGCGTTCTGGGCTTCAGTGTGCCGGCCTATTAAATGAGAGCGTTAAACTACATCTCTAAATCCACTTCCAACTCCAACATTTTATATATCTAGAAACACTTAACTCATATGTTGCCTTTAAATAATAAAACAATGTGGAATATAATTAAGGGGCAAAAGGGGTTGTACAGACAATTTGTGCTGTGAGGAAGTCTTTTTAAGTTGACGAATGTGACGTCGTTCTCAAGGAAAAGAAAACTTCAGCATTTTATTTTCAGAATTACCCTGATCCAAATTAGGTCATGGGAGTGTGAGGGGGAGGATTGGGAAGCCCCAGAGCACCTCTCAGGTGATATAAACTCTTGATTTATCTTTGTAATCCCACTGAAGGGAGAGGAAAGGCCAAAGCAACATGGCTGCGGCTGACAACAACTTTGCTGCTGTCGGAGGCACCATTTCTGCTTGCAGAACAATGAGCCTTCAGGCCAGTGGACGAGTCTGTTATCAGCCAGCGGCAGGCTGAGAAATAATCTCCAACCACTGGCAACAATGGGTGCCATATCTCAAGCCAGGTAATGAGTAGTCTTTAAACTGCATCAGCTCAATTTTGTTATCCTTTAGTTTTACACTTCTCAGCCTAGCATAGCCTTATCTTTTCCTTTTTGTTGTTCTGTGGAGCCATCACCCCCTCCACAAAGGAAAAGATATTCAATGACCTTTTCCCTTTCCTTCCTTTTTCAAATTTGAAGCCACAGCATTATAATAAGCCTCTATAAAAATACACATATGTGCGTGCATAATTAAAATTAGCTGCCTCAGTTTATTTGGTTCAATATCTGATCCAAAATAGCCAAATGTGTCTGCTGCATATTAATAACAAAGACTCCAGGTGCCAGACCTGGGTGCTTATTGGGGTCAGGATCTCTGATCAGGGAAGGAATTAATCTCCATCTAGGCAAACTCCGTGGATCCCCTGTTGGAGGTACTTCCTTTGTTGTTACATGCCCTCAAGTTGACTCTGACTCCTTGTAACTATGAATGAGTGAAGTCCACATGTCTCGTCCTCAACAACCCTACTCAGCTCCTATAGACTCATGCCTGTGGCTTTCTTTATGGAGTCAATCCATCTCATAAATGGTTTTCCTCTTTTCCTGCAGCCTTCTACTTTTCCCAGCATTATTGTCTTTTCCACAGAATCCTGCCTTCTCATGTGTGTAGTAGGACAGCCTCAGTTTTATCATTTTTGCCTCCAGGGACAGTTTAGGCTTAATTTGCTCTAGGACCCACTTGTTTATCTTTCTGGCAGTCCAGGGTATCTGTAGAGGTCTCCTCCAACACCATATTTCAAGAGAATCATTTTTTTTTTTTCCTGGTCAGCCTTGTTCACTGTCAGCTTTCGCGCCCGTACATAATAATTGGAAATACAAGGATGTGGATGATCTTGGCCTTGGTCTCTAATGACACTTCTTTACACTTGATTATCTGCCCTAATTCTTTTATTGCTGCCCTTCCAAGTCTCAGTCTTCTTTTGATTTCTTGGCTGCAGTCTCCATTTAAATTGATGACTGAATCAAGGTAAACAAAATCTTTAACAATTTCAATATGTTTATTGTCTACGTTAAAGCTGTGTAGTTCTTCTGTAGTCATGATTTTTGTCTTCTTCATGTTAAAATGCAGTCCTGCTTTGCCACTTTCTTCTTTTACTTTCCTCAGAAGTCGTTTCAAGTCATTGCTGCTTTCTGCCAGTAAGATGGTGTCATCTGCATATCTTAGATAGTTGGTGTTTCTTTCACCAGTTTTCACTCCTCCTTCATCTGAGTCTAGCCCAGTTTTTCATATGATTTGTTCGGCATACAGATTAAACAGATAGGGAGATAAAATGCACCCTTGTCTGACACCTTTGCCTATAGGAAACCATTCTCTCCATATTCTGTCCTGACAGTGGCTTCTGGTCCACAATACAGGTTACCCCTCAGGACAATCAAGTGCTGAGTTGTGCCCATTTATTTCAGAGCAACCCAAAGCTTTTCATGATCCATGCAGTCTAGGTCTCTTTGAATTTGGAAAATATGCCCAGTAGGCCCAGAACAGTAGGACCCAAGCCTCTGTGCATTTCAGAAACTATGGAATTAGAATCCCTAGGAGAGAGGCCCAAGAACAACATTTTTAGAAATCTACTTAAATGTTGCAAATGCTTGATCAGCCAAGTTTAGGAACTAAGTATCTAGTATCTAAGTATCTAGAGCTAAGTACGTAGCCCTTGGCAGACGAGAAAGTGAATGTCCTCCAAGGTTGAATGGTCCAGGAGCTGTTTCCCAGTATGGCATAGCAGAGCCTAAATACAGATCCCCTGACCCTCAACATTTCTCAAACTTTGAAGTGCAGCTGGGCAGGACGTCTCAAAGTGTAACAGGCCTAAGAACCACCAGGGTCTTGTTAAGTGACAGAGGCTGTTCAGTACACGGAGGGTGGGACTTGAGATTCTGCAATCTCAGAGGCCCCCTCGTGATGCCCACGCTGCTGGTCAGGGGCCGCACACCAACTAGCAAGAATCCGAGTGCCCTGGAGAGTTTGTTAGAGCTGCCTGGGCCTCAACCCTAGGCTTAAAGATTAGAAAACTAAGTGTTTTTATTTGAGTATGTGACAATGACCCTAAAATACTATTTTTGTGCCCAGTGATAGAAAATAGTGCTTGTGTGTGATAGTGTTGGGGAAGAGGTGAAGGGGACAAAATGGGAAGAGAAGGAAAGGAACTGATGCAAATTGAGGATGTAATGAGGTCTTCAGAGCACAACTCCCAGATTACGTTAACACAGAAATCGTGAGGAGAAAGGTGAGGCAATTATGCAGATAACCAAGTCAATGTCCCAAAGTTCTTGCTTCATTAACGTGGAGAAGTGGATATTTTTTAACATGATGAATCCAGATAATTGGTATGGGGGAAGGTCTTTAATCACTTCCTGTACTCGTTCCCCCAGCAGGCATTGCAGCAGCAGGTAAGAAGGGTGTTTGCGGTCTCGTTGAAACCATGGCCTCCCTTTCCCCCAGATCCACGAATTTTGCCATCTTTGCTACCTCAGTGCTTCCTGCTGTCTGACCTTTAGGGGTAATTTCCAGCTGCAAACTTGAGCACTGCTTTCCAGCAAAACCTAATTATCCAGGCCTGGTCACCAGCAACCCTCTCTCCGTGGAAATTCAGTTCACCATGGATTACATGTTTGCCTAAGAGATGGGTCCAGTGAATTAAGATATATTGTCTTGTTTGTTATCTGTTCTTTCTTCCCTTCCAGAGAGGTTAGGATGCAATGTATTTGAAGTTGTGTTCTCCTGCATCTCCTGGCAGAGGAACTTTCTCTCAGACCCCTAACAAGGAGTCTCTGGCCAGGAAGCTAACCGGACTGCATTATTTAGATATTATAAATCATCTCCCCTTCAGTGCCGCTAGCTCTCAGCTCAGGATGACTGATGAGCAGATGTCACGTTCAACATCCCTGAACATCCAGATTCCCTGGGCCCTCCTGGGTGGGACTCAAGTTCTCAGGGATGCTGAGGTTTTTGATTTCACAGGTGCTAGGGACAGTCCGCAAGGCAGCCTCAGGAGATGGGTGTGGGAGGGCACACGTGTGGGACTCTAGGTCGGACTCAATGCTGTTTCTCCTTTGGTTCACTCAGTGTCCTTGCGTCCATCATTAATCTCACTCAGCCCTACTGCCTGTTTATAGAGTGGGAGAAGTAGTCCTACTTAATTTCACGGGCTTTATTTAATTACTGAGATGCACTGTTTATCCATCATTAGAAATGAGCTAGTCCACACTAGTAGACATCTAAATAAAACCCCAAAGCAATTTTTAAAATTTCAATGATTGCTATGGAAATGTTACTGAGGGATTTTTTGTAAGAGAAACTTTTCTTTCCTTGACTTCTTAAACATAGTATATTTAATAGTTTTTAACCTTGTTTTAATGACTCAAGGTCATCATTGTGAACAGTGCTTATGCAACAGTGAAGAGTGTCAGTGAAACTCTCCGGAGCTATTGAAGTGCATGGTTATTGCCCCTGTAAAAGATAGCCCCCAGCTGCTATGCTTTTGAGTGCATCTGTCTACTTTTCATAGTTTTTTCTTATTCTCTCTTGCTGTCAGGATACCCGTCATCAATTTTTGCTGCTGAAATTTCATTTATCTTTAGTCAACGTATGTCTTCCTTCTGCAGTCCCTGCCCTGTCTACTTCAGTGCATCTAAGTTTCTATTTTTGCAATGGTTCTCCAAGTATGGTTCATTGACGCCGTGATTCATTGATCCCCAAGACCCTTTCAGGGGGTCTGTGAGGTCAAAACGACTTTCACAGTATGACTAAGACATGATTTGCTTTTTCCGGTGTGTTGACATTTGTCCTCATGGCACAAAAGCAACGGTGGGTGTCCATGCTGGAAACTGAGCACTAATCGACTGAGCATCATCCAACTCTGCTGGCCTCCGTGCAGTCCTCACCACCACACGGTCAAAGGAAAATAAAAGGCAGTTTAACTTAAGAATGTTCTCTTTGAGGCAGCAAAAATTAATGTTCTTCCACTTCAGTTCTTGAATACACGCCTTTTCAGTGCTCTGTGAAGTGAAGCAGAGGGACGCGTGCAGCAGAAAGCGTGACCCTTTGTCAAGGAGAAAGCGCTTGTGGATGGTTTGAGTTGCGAGCTGA
Organism: Ceratotherium simum simum; assembly: GCF_057802395.1. Classification (NCBI taxonomy): domain Eukaryota; kingdom Metazoa; phylum Chordata; class Mammalia; order Perissodactyla; family Rhinocerotidae; genus Ceratotherium; species Ceratotherium simum. Next base: position 83,440,672 of record NC_141906.1, on the reverse strand, counting down.
AGTAGCCCTTTTTTCTTTCAGAGAAGAGCATTTTTACTTGAAAGAACCACTGACAACTTCACTATGGTTATTCAGACTTGGTTATCTGGCAGATATTTTCTTGAATATGAATTATGTGAGCATGTCACTTGGAGGAAAACAGCTGACGGCATTTATTGCCAAAAATGGAACTTGAACTTTCAAGCTAAAGCTAGAATTTTGGAAAACTTGCATTTACTATCAAGAGCTTGCGAGGTTCTCCATGCCGGAAGACTCTTCTGATGCGATTGGTGTGATACTAACAGATGTGATTTTTTTAATTTTGTGTAATGAAATGTGTCAACATTTGGAAGATCTACATATAGCAGAGAATGAAGGTTTTCTAAATAACCAAGAATGTTCCAAAATGATGCATAGATAAAAGAGCCATTCAAAGGGAAAGATAGGACAGTGAATTTTAAAGTAGCAGAGTATAAAATGTTCACTTATCAATGTGGTTTCAGATTCCACATTGAAATTAAACTTTAAGAAACTACCACTTGTGTGTTGGTGTATACCAAAATCTGAATAATCTGTAATTATCTGAAAGGGCTACTAAAATACTTTGTTTTCTAGCTACACTTCTCTGTAAGGCTGCCTTTTCTTCACATACTTTAACCACAACCTATCACAACAGACTGAATGCAAAAACAGGTATGGAAATCTAACTGTCTTCTGTTAAGACAGACATTGAAGTTATTTGCCAAAATGTAAAAACTCTTCTCGCTAATTTTTATTTTGGAAAATATTTATTTTCCGTAGAAATATGTCACTTATGTTAAAATGTAATGGGTTTATTATTTTTATTTTAAAACAAATCATTAAATAAATATTTTAAATTTTTTCTCAGTTTAATTTCTTATATGGTAAATATAGATAGGTATGATATAATAAAGCAAGTTCTTTGGGGTCCTTAATAAGTTTTTAAGTATCAGTGGGTCCTGAGACCAAAAAGTTTGAGAACTCCTGTATTATGGTGATAGATTAGGTCTTTCTCCTTATGTATTATTGGCTCATCAGAGCCTAATAACAATCATGTAAGGTAAACTGGTAGGGAATACCCTCATCCTCCTGCTGCAGGGGAGATGGAAGCATAATTAAATTGCAAGTCTATACTAGAATCCACCTTTTCTAGCCCCTGATCAGGGTGTGTTACACTGCAGTTAGCCCAGGAAAGGGATATAACAAGATTTATGCAACTTTTGTCTGATGTGAGTGTAAGTCAGGTCTGACTGGGCTTCTGAGGTGTTGTTTTATGGGTTGTGCATGCTCTTTGATGCATAGGCTGTATGTCATTCATCTTTTTTCTACTCAAATACTTTTGTCTGCCCCTGCCCCCACATCCTCATATCTCATTTCCTCACTTTTAGGTCTCTGCTTATATGTTACCTTACTAGAGGGGCTTTCTGTGATCACCCAGGATGGAATAGCCCGTTCCCATAGCTCTCCACCCTCTTCAGCCTGCTTTGTTTATTTTCCCTGCACCACTGGCCCGTTGGTTTGTTGACCAGCTCTCTTCTGTGGAATCTAAGCTCTTAAGTGTCTGCTGTGTTCCTTGCGTGCCCTCATACATAGAACTGTGCCTGGCACAAAGGAGGTGGTCGATATTTGCTGAGTCAAAGAATGAATGTCTTCAGATATTTGGGATGTTTTTTGGAATCAGTGGTCTTGTGAGATAAGTACACTCCAAAGGAAGTTCTGGATAACACTGTATTGTCTGTTGTGCATCCTTGTCTGAGTAATAATAGCGGTAATTGTCTATCCTGCTCAGGAGGAAGTAAAATGTGGGGGTTAGGAGTGGCACTGCTTCCTGACTGTGTGGCCCTAGTCAAGCAGCTGCTCTAAACTTCAGTTTCTTGAATTACTGCAAAAGTGTCTTGGTTACTTTTCTTAGTAAGCAATCTCTGAGACTGAGCGTGAGTTTTGTTGGGAGTTCTCTTGGAAACAACCCCGTAAGGAAGCGGGCCTGGTGGCTTGGAGAAGTTGAACTGAACAGCAGTTGTAACAGAAGTCTGGGTCCAACCTGTGGGGCGCTCCAGCGCGGAGAAGGCCTTTGGAGTTGTCCTTGATGGAGGCCAGGGGCCCAGCTTCTGCAGCAACGGTCACTGCGTGCACGTTGCCCAGGGAAGGGGCATAATATTGGGTGGGGCTGCCCATCACCCCGACTTCTCGAAAGGGCTCAGCAGACAGCACTCCCAACAGCTAGGGAAACGAGTGTTTCAGTCCAGAAGAGGGAATCTGGGCGGGCACACCATGGCCTTCACCACAGAAAGTGAAACAAGAAAACTCACGGCAAGTGCTTGCCACATGGTAATGACGCAATCCATTTTAGTTGTTGTTATTATTTTGACATTTCTTCACAGTCCTTATTACTGACTGATGTTATATTTGTTATTTATTGGTTATCTATTTACTAACTGTCCCTCCACTAGAAGACAGGAATTTTATGTCATTCACTGCAGTATTGTCAGTAATTAATCAATCCCTAGAAAATAGTAGGCACTCAATAAATACATGTTGAAGGAATGAATCATTTTACATTTAGTTCCATTTGTGTGTGTGTGTGTGTGTGTGTGTGTGTACCCTTATTCAACAACTATAGTGTGAGCTTTTTAAGATCAGAATATGTGTCTCACACCTCTTGTTATTGTCCTTGTTACCTGTCGGAAGTGACCGTTCCTTTGGCTGGTATTCAAGGCCATTCTCATCCGGCCTCTTCTCTGCTCCTGTACTTTTCAGGTCAGTCTGACACTCTCCTGTCTCTGCACCTTAAACAGGCACCCCATCTGCCTGGAAGGCCCCTCCTGAACATCTCAGCTGTGCTAATTCCCATTCATTCTCTGGGTCTGCGCTCCCATCTCAGCTCCTCCTGGGGACCGTCCCTGCTGCTCTATGCCTCCTCCCTGCTCTCACCCCCTTCAGTTTCCTCCTTTGAGGCACTTGTCACACTCCACATTGTAATCATCTTTATGACCCTAAGACTCCAGCTAGGAATCTTTTATATGTCTGTATTCCTACTGCCTAACACAGGCATCGGTGGACTAACAATCATGATTAATACGGGTTGATATAACCGGGGAATTGTAAAGAGTATTATAAGAAGTACTGCTCAAATCTTTAAACAATTTTAACTGGGACTGTGTTGAACAATACCACAAATTTATTTCATAACTTTCCCCTGACAAGTTCAAAGCACTTTGCATGTTCACTGTTGTTCTGTCCTCCACACTTGATGACTTAGGTGAATTATGTCGCTTTTTCACGGAAGTAAGTTGGGCCTCCACACTTACCACCCTCTACATGAAACACAGGTAGTCATTTATCATTTATCAAATAAGGGGATGAATAATGTGGCTACGGGCTAACTGGGAAGACCTAAATTCCTTTCAGCTATTTTCTGTTGCTACTGACAACAGTGCACATGGAAATGAACAAGATGCATTTCGAGGCTGTTAGACTACATATACAGAATTTTCTTCCAATCAAAACCTGCAAATCCTACATAATTGACTAAAAATAAATTTTAAAATTTCCAGCCTAGTGTGACCTGTCCTGCCTTAAAATTCTTCTAGCCATTATTAGAATTCTTAGCTGTTTAATTCACACAGCCTTGGACATCTTCTGTTCTGACTTACTACTTAATTTTTTCGTGGCTGTTTAATATTATATCTGTTTATGTATTGTTTCCCCTATTGCGCTATGTTCTGCTTAACAATGGGAACCTGTTTATCCCTAACTGCAATTCATAAAAAGCCAAGGCGTTCCTCTGAACCGCTACGGTGCCTCTGTGAGAGGTAGAGAAAGGAAGGAGGGAGCAAGGGAAGGAGAGAGAGAATGAAAGGCTATGAGAAGGAGCCCTGGACTACAGTCCTGGGTTCCTACACATCCCCCAGCACAGTCTCAAAAGAGCAGCTCAGTTTTTATAACTCGATGAATTTTCAATGTAGGATTTCATTGGCAGAGAGGATTACTGCTACAACGGGTTTGAGAGCCACTAACCACTAACATATATGATCTGTTATATCATCTGATGTCTATTCTTTCCCCACTAAAATGTAAGCTCCATGTGGGCAGGAGTTATAGTGAGTATAGTAGGTGACCTTTCATACGGGGGATGAATGAATGAATTCATTTGACAAAGGAGTTGTACAAAGATTGTCTCGATCAATATCTGATTGGCTTAAGGTGTTTCACACTGGAGAACTTCTTTTGAGTTTGGGATGATTTCAGAGTAGTGTTACCATATAACATATTGTCTACACTGAGACCCTTTTGAAAATGAAAGGTGTGACATTCATAATTGCGGCAGGTCCACAGATGTAAACAATGATGCCTCTGGCAGAGTAGGACATAAATTCTCTTTTTTGAGTGACATCTCAAGGGAAACTTGCTTAAGGGCATATTTGAAGATTCAACCTTTGGCAAAGGGGATTTCAGGTCCTGTTTGCTTCTGCCCTACTAGAAGTGGTTATTGATTGTAGGAAACAATCGAGTCTTGGTCTTATGGCAGATTCCTCACTTCTCCCCATGTTTGGGTATCTAAAGATAGGGGCACAGCCACAGGGTAAAGGCTCCCTTTGGGCCTGAATGAAATATCTTGTCATGGTGCAGGGTTCCTGGCTCTGACGCTGAGGGGTGCAGCTGTGGATATGCTGTCCAGCTGGCAGGGAGAGGAGCTGTTCCGTGTTGCTTCCATAGCACCCCCCACAAGCCCTTCATAGAGGTCTATGCATAAGAGCAATATCAGTTATTTTAAGGGCAACACCAGAGATGAGAAGCACAGAGCTGGGAAAAAACTATCCTTAATGGGGACATTCCTCTGGGAATGAGGTGACTCTGAGTTAGTGGACCCCCAGCTGTGGCATGTAAGTTATCTCAGTTCACTGGACACTCCAGGCTCACTTCCCAGCATTTCCACGGCACCCACCTGATGAGTGTATGGTCAAATGTGTGATCATTTGCAGTGTAACAGAATGTTGTGGTCCTGTGCTGAATTTAAGAGTTTACGATAAGTAGAAATTAGATGAGCAAACCCAGTGAAGCTCCTTTTCGATGCTGGTGTTAGGAGCATAAGATTTAGATCAGGCCATTTAAGAATGTCGCTGCTGTTTTAGGAGACGGGTTCGACCTGTAATATATCCAAGTTTACATGATACATTCTATTATAATGGTGTTACACTTGTTCAAAAATTGCAAATGTCTCAGGGGAAGAGGGTGAATCAGATGTTATATTGGCACTGCCCTGACATGTTTATTCGGTCTGGGGTCAGTGCATGATTATTAAACCCTACTGGAAAAAAAAATAAATTGACATTTTAGACTGAAAATCACATCATTTCCAGGTGGTGTACATACTGGCTGTGTGCAGATATTATATGTCCCTGCAGTCATGAAGCAATTTATGTGCTGGTGCGGATTTCCCACAAGTTAGTCCATCCTGTTTCCCATATTGCAGCTTGACTGGCTGTGAAAGCAGCCCCTCTCTCCTCTCTGCAATAGGCCCCACAGAGTTGGTTACACAAAACCACAAACCCCATTTCATTGCAGTGGGCCTTGCCGCCACATCCCCCAAAGGCCCTGAGTGCTGGCTCCCTCCTATCTGTGCTCTGTCCTCACCCCAGACTCTCTGTGAGGGGCTGTCATTGTCGCTGCCTGGAAGAGGCAGTGGAGCATCCCCACTGTGGAGGGGCTGCCCAGCGGGATGACGAGGTGCTTGGTGGCTCCTGATTAGATGTTAGTCCACTGAAGCCTGACCTCGAAAAGGATGCCTCTGGCTCACTGAGCATTGGTCCTCACCCTTCCGAATCAGACTTCCACAATCAAACATTGAAGATGAATTCTCCTGTTGGTGACCTCTCCAAGGACTTGGGCACAAACGCTGATTTACTCAGACGTTATTTCGCCAGAGCACGTTATGGCCTGGAAGAAGCTGAGTCTGGAAAGCCAGAAACAGAAGTGAAAGGTGACTCTCTAGTCATTTGAAGTCTAAAATTAGAGACCATACAAATGAGTCCAGTACAAAACAATGTGCTTAGGAGGAATCAATTCAATAGATCTTCATTGAGTGATTTCTGCTTGCCAGTTCCAGTGTTTTAAACCCCCTTCCCTTCCCACCCCCTGCCAAAAAAAAAACAGGTGTGCAGCCTATCATGCGCTTTGCACATAGCACACTCTCTTCTTGCTAATCATGTGAAAGTGAGAAAGTATGATGAGAAAGCAAAACATGAAAATAGCTGTTGGTTCATGACTAGTTTCCCTGAGGTCATTTAACAGGGCAGAATTTTCCCCTGGAGCCAGAATCCACTAACCAAGAGCCATCAGTGATTTCCCTCAGAAAAGCAGTCCGAGTGATAAAATAACCTATAGTATACTTTCCAGAATTCTCCTCCTCCCCATCTCCTTCCTGCTGTTTCCCTGCCTTGCATGCTGTTCCAGTGCTGTCCTTTGGAACGAGCATGTTTCAGAGCCTGCTTCAAGGCCTGCCTGCTCCCAGGCCTGCCTGCTCTACATCCCAAGTGCATCTCTCTGCACCACCCTCCTCCAGCCAAATAGCATGTAATATTTTCTTTAAATTCTAAGGAGGGTTTTAAACACCATGCATTTACTGTGTTATTTCTTGCTATGTTTATATTAGGTATGACTCAATCAGTCTTATGCTAGCACTCCACAGTTAGATGATGGAAAACTAGGACTGGGTTTCATTAGTGAATTAACTTATTTTTTTTTTTATATTTTTCAGCAGCTATTTGTGAGGCCCTACCATGTGTGAGGAATTGCACTAGGCACTGGGGATGCCACCATGACTGAGATGGAGGGTCCTTGTTTCACTGAGCTTCCCTCTAGTGGGAGATAGAAGCAATTAGGCATTTACGCTCTGATGCAGGGTTTCAACCTCAGCACTATTGACATTTGGGGACAGATAATTCTTTGTCATGGGAGACTGTCCTGTGCAATGTAGGGTCTTTAGCATTATCCCTGACTTCTACTCCCTAGATTCCAGTAGCGCCCTCTTCCCAACTCCCAGGTTTGACAACCAAATGAGTTTTCAGACACTGTCAAATGCCCACTGCAGGGTAAAGAGTTGTATAGTTTAAGAATTACTGCACTAAAATGATAAATGTAATGATAAATACAGTTTCCATGGGAACCTAGAGAAGGGACCTCTAAGACTTTAGGGTCAAGGAGTCAGGACCCCAGCAGGAAACAGATGGCACATTCAACTTTGAATAATTGTAGGCAGGTTTAATAAGGGAGTTATTTACAAGAGGGAACACATACAGATAGTGCAGTGCCCCCAGGCTAATAACAGCACTAGCCCTAGGCCCTAGGCCAGAAGGGTGAAGCCAGGCAGTTACTGGAATATGAAGGGGAGAGTTGTGTGGAGAGGGCTGACTCAAGAGGAGCCGTGTTCTTTGGTGGAGTGACTCAGGCATGGGAGGTGACCCTACTGGAAAATACATATCTGAGCTCACTTTCCTTCCTCTGATCACCTGCTGCACTTCCTATTGGCCACCCCAACCAGGAGCCAATGGCAAGGGAACAGTAGGTGTGACCTTTATAAGTCAGATAGTCAGAGAAGACAGCAGGGCAGACAAGGGCAACAAGGTTGAAAAACAAATATCTAGTATAGCAGGCTTCCCTGAAAAAGTAAATCTAAGTTTAGATCCAAAGGATAAATCAGAGTTACTTGAGGGAAAGGAAGGGTAGCGGGATGGCATATAAATAACATGTGATTTCCAGTCCATAAAATTCAGTTTTAAGAATGGTTGGTATATTTATGGCTAATCTGCTGAGGCCCCACTAGCCTGGCCAGTGAGAAATTCAACCTAAGTCATGTTTGGGGAGACTGTCTTTCCTGTCTATAGTATTCAGAATGCTTAGAAAAGGGTCTCTAGTTGTCAGTCCTCAGTGCTAGGGATCACTCAGTCCTTGCGGTAGGAACAATTCATTCCTTGAACAAAGGAACAAAGAAAGGGAGGGAGGGAGGGAGGGCAAGTGGATCTGTGCTTCTGCTTGCAGCTTCATTATCACCCAGTCTGAGGGCTGTCACTTACTGGGCACTTGCATGGGAAATGAACAGGTAACCTGCTACTGGTGGGAGGTACCTCCTCAAACCCCATCTTCCAGGTTGGCCCACCTCCACCTCCCTGAGCCTAGACTCTTTGTGTGCCTGTTTGTTTAAAACAAAGCCTGCTTGGTGATCATTTTCTGAATGCCTAGCAACTGCTGTAGACTCCATGACACAAAAGTCTTTAACAATCCTGAGGTAAGAAGCTCAGAATCGAGAACTCACAAAGCCAGCTCCTCTTGGGGATGGGAAGAGAGAACCCCTCTCACTCCTTCCAGTCTTCTACAGCCTTGAGAACAAAGCACACTTTAGTTTCTCAGTAGACCAGGCTGTCATATTACAAAGAGGAGGACTGAACCCAGGGTGGTTTAGGGGGATTGAAGCCTATTCTGTATGGCATAAAAATCCAGTAGGGCCGGAATTTTAGAAAGTGGTGCAATAGAGGAAGATAGAAAACAGAGGGCCAGAGAACCTGGTAAGTCACTAAGTTGATAGAACTTTTTACTGATACCCATATTGTAATCTATCACATCAAAAGAGCCCCCCAAAAAGCCTTTTGTTTGTGCTTTTTCATTCTCCACCAATCTACATGAGGTTCTGATGAGACAGACCGTCTACACTTTCCACCAAGACTGAAGCACCCAGATGTTTAGGGATGTAGGTGGAGAGCCCAACAGGGTCAGCAGTCAGAGGTGAGACGCAAACCCAGCGTTCCCCCATGGTCAGGCCCCAGTGCATACTGTGGTCATCACAGGACTCCTGCAACAGGAACTCAACAGCCAGTCAATTATGCATTATTTGCTTATTTTTACCTGTTCATGTTTTGACTCTTTGGAATGAAAACATAAGAGCCTTCGTTTTCTTCAACATAGCAGGAGTACTAGCTGCATAGGTGGCTGACCACGGGTCTCTTCTCAAGTGCTCTGTGCCTCCATCTCAGGAATTAACCTGGCTGCTGCCTCCTGTCCTCCCTGATTCTGCTTCCCCACCATCTCCTCGGTGTCCTTGCTAATTCGACAAAGTTAATACCTGATTAATAACTCCTATGATAGAAGAGTTCCTGGATGAGCTGTAGCCCCCATTTACAATCTGCTGGTGATTGAAAAATTATGTTGAGTTCAGTAATAATTGATGGAAATGGTCCCTTCTCTTCTGCAGCTGATTGGCTTTGTAATTGTGATTTAATAATGTAAATATCACTTGTTTTCTTCTCAAGATGAATTGCTTCTGATTTGCTAAGCTCAAGGCTCTTTGGGCTTTCTTAGATGTTTGCCTCTTCTCATGAGATTGTAGGTGAAATTTATTCCTTATTTTGCTGTATTTTTCTTTACATGTACACACACACACACACACATACACACACACACACAATTTGAATCAGTGTTTGGAAAGAACACATTATTTTATCAACCAGCTAGTGATTATCAAATGTTAGAGATAACGCTTTTTAGAAATAATCTAATCCAGCCCCTTTATTTTTCCCAGTGATGAAACAAGAGGCCCAGGGTGGTTAAGTAAGTAACTTACTCAAATGTACACAGCAAGTTAGAGATTTCTCGTGAACCTAGCATAGTGCTATCTCCTAAATGATGAGGAAAGTTTGAAGAGAATGGCTGTGGTATTATGATTTATAATAAGAAATACATATTTGATCTTCATGCAGTCCCTGGCACACAGCTCCTAAAACCCTTGGAATTTCCTGTGATGAGAGGAAATGTGTCTTCTGTTTCGTTAATGATGTGACTTTTGGAAGCACCTAAGGATGGGAGCTGGTTCCAGGGGAGTCAATCATGTGATTAGAGGGTTGGAACTTTCAGTCTCCCCTGCCTTTACCTCCTGGGAGGGGAGAGGGTCTGGAGATTGAGTTCAATTTCCAATGGCCGATGATTTAATCAATCATGCCTCAGTAGTGAGCCCTCCATAAAAACCCAAAAGGACAGGATTCAGAGAGCTTCTGGGTTGGTCAACAGGTGGAGATTCAGGGAGAGTGGAGTGCTCAGAGAGCATGGAAGCTCTGCTCCTTTCCCATACCTTGCCTGTCTCTTCCACCTGGCTGTTCCTGAGTTATATCCTTTTTTTTTTTTTTTTTTTTGGTGAGGAAGATTAGCCCTGAGCTAATGTCTGTTGCTAATCCTCCTATTTTTGCTGAAGAAGATTGGCCCTGGGCTAACATCCATGCCCATTTTCCTCTACTTTATACGTGGGATGCCTCCCACAGCATGGCTTGATAAGTGGTACATAGGTCCATGCCTGGGATCTGAACCTGCAAACCCCAGGCCACGAAAGTGGAGCACGTGAACTTAACCACTATGCCACAGGGCGGCCCCCTGAGTTATATCCTTTTATAATAAACCAGTAATCTAGTAAGTAAAATGTTTCCCTGAGTTCTGTGAGCCACTCTAGCAAATTAATCATACTCAAGGAGGGGTCTTGAGAACCTCTGTTCTATAGCCAATTAGTCAGAAGCACAGGTGACAACCTGGACTTGTGATTGGCATCTGAAGTGAGGGTAGGAGGCAGTCTTGTAAGACTGAGCCCTTAACCTGTGGGATCTGACACTATCTCCAGGTAGATAGTGTCAGAATTGAGTTGAATTGTGGGACACCCAGCTGGTGTTGAATCGCTTAGCACGGGGGGAATACCTACACATTGGAATTGGGGTTAGAATTGTTATGGCTCTACATTTTATTTTCTCTGTTGAATGTTTCTCTATGAATGCATACCATATGTGTATCTCTCTGTTCATGTGTGTATAATATACAGAACAAAATAAATACCACACCGTTGCTTACATTAATGCCATGACTTAGTATCAGGGTCGATATTTTATCATTGAAAAAACCTCTCGAGTTGCATATAAGTAGAATAAGCACAGGGCCACATTACAAAGGTGGCAGACACTATTCACGCTGACCCAGTCTCTTCAGAAGCTCCCTCTATGGGTAGTCCTAGAAATCCGCAGGCACTGCCTGTCCAGCTCCAGGATCCAGGCACTTGCCGTGTATGGCGTGGAATACAACAGCTCCTCCAACCTCCCATTTTTGTCCAGGCTCCTTCAAGCCAGGCTTGCCCTGGAGAACCCTGGCATCCTTACACTCCTCCTTGCTTTTCTCCCCTAGACTGACAAAGACCAAAGACCTCAGAACTGAGGGAAGTGGGGGGCGCCCTTTCATGTGAGTCCCAGAGTCTGAAGGCCCATGAACCAGGAGCTCTGATGTCCAAGGAAAGGAGAAGACGGACGTCCCAGCTCCAGCAGACACAGTGAATTCTCCCTTCCTCCACCTTTTTGTTCCATTCGGGTCCTCAGGGGACTGGATGATGCCCACCAACATTAGCGAGAGCAATCTGTTTTACTTAACTGATTCAAATGCCAATCTCTTCTGGAGACACTCTCACAGACATACCCAGAAATAATATTTACTAGCTATCTGAGCATCCCTTAGCTCAGTCAAGTTGACATGTAAAATTCACCATCGCCTGGCCCCTCAGCTCTTGTTGGCCCTGTTCTGGTGAGGCCATAGATCAGTTCTGACAGTGGAGGTGAAGGGGAATTTGAGGTGTAGCACTGAGCTTTGGGAGGCCCCGTTCCTTGTCCCGCAGGCTCTGTTCTGTGCTTGGGAAAGAGTAGCGGTGAGTCACATAACTAGGAAGAAATGTTTTTAGGGAGGGCAGGGGAGGACAGAAAGCAGAGAGAAGTATCATTTCCCTGCATTTCGGGTGCACCCTCAGACCCACGAAAATGGGCCTCAAATCATATAAGTGGATGATTAGTTATACCTGTAAGACATTATTCCAATCTACCCACCGAGAGGAGGGAAAAAAAGAGCAGCTACTTGTCAAAATCTGCATGAATAGGAGTCTTAGAAGGGAAAGGAAGAATTAATTTCCCCATTAATACAAGACATTACCCTCAGACACACACAGTCCTTCATAATTGTCAAACCTTTCTTTCCTCCCCTTCACTGGGCAGCTACGGCACAGTGACAGATGAGCGCCACCTTGAAACTGCAGGGTGTTTCTATTCTCCTGCTTGTGTTGTTGAGACCCCAGATACAGCCAGGGTGGCCCAGGTCAGTTCTGCAGCGTGCACCTCTGACTGCAGGGACTGTCTATGTTTCTTTACAGGTCAGCGACCCTGAGCTCCTGGGCTGGAACTCTGCCCATCAACACCATGGTCATCAGATTCCAAAACTTAAGGAATTATTTAGGATTCTTGGTCATAGACATATTGCTAAGTTATGAAAGGTCGTAAAGACCTTAGAGGTCATCTGGTGCAACTTTTTATTTGATAGAAAAAAAAGAATTGAGGCGTAGAGTGATAAAAACATGTACTCAAAATCACATAGCAGATTAGTGGCAAAACGGGGGTTAGATCCCCGTCTCCAGATCTCAGTTCAGTGGTTGTCTCCACTTACTCCTGCTATTGGCACACAGTCACGGAAGGTCATGTGAAGGTGACCTCTGTGGTGACTGGGCTAAGCAGGGAGGGCAAGATGATAGATGCCTTTGGTGAGAGGTCAGTTTAACAAGAGTCCAAGTAGGATGGTAAGAGGGAGACAGACTTGCCTAGAATAGTACAAGGTGCAGATGCAGAGAGCCCTAGACAAGAAAGTTTGCAGAGGGACCCAACATCATATCAGGTGCTCTTGGTCCCCAAGGGCAGACACTGCCCGTTGAGCACACAGCTCCTAATCCTCTCCTCTGTGCTCAGGCTACAGCTGAGTGCAGGAGCAAAGCTATCTCCCTGTGATGCTCCAGAGCTCAGGTCCTCACGCTCCCCGAAGTGTGCAGAATGTCTCCGGTTGTGGCCTGCATGCCAAGTGCGTCGCTTGGCTTAGTGGGTATTTTGCCTGGAAGCTAATACAAGTATTTCAAAAATATTAATGCATGTTGATAATTAGCATCATTGTCATGTGGCTATGCTATTGGGAACTAACGTGGGGAGAGGATAAAAGAGAGAGAATAAAAGAAAAGGAAAGAAAGAGAGGGAGGAAGAAGAGTCAGACTGCATCAGGCGTTGTCTGCAGAAACTGGGCTGTGTTCTAACTCAAAAGAGCATTTCTTTTGAAAGGCCCTGGGGCTGCTGCCGTCCAGACCGTCCTGGGCTGTCCAGACCATTTCAGAAGGCGCAGGTCTGCTATGTGACCTGCCAGGACTTTGGGCCGGAATCCCTTGAGCCTCAGCAGGATTTCCACCCTGGGAGCTGCAGTGCTGATCCCCTCACTGCAGTTGGCATAGGCTCCGAGCAGCTGATCTAGTCTGTACTCCCAGACAAGACTGGAGCTGATGGGCCTTGAGCTCTGGGAGAACCGAGCACGTGGAGTCATTCTTGACCCTCGTCCAGCAGAGTTCTACGTCTGAGAACCCACGATCTACTTGGGGACCAAGCCACTGTCTCTCGTTGGATTTAAAAGTTTGAAAAGCACAGGCAGAATAAGGTGCTGGCAGCAGCCCAGGCACTAGGACGCGACAGCAGGTCTATCCATGCTCTGAATTATGGTGGCCACATAGATGACCATCCAGACAGCACACTTTTGAGAGGAGAAGGTGACTGTTAATCATTATCTTGGGAAAACAGGTGTCAACTAGGACTGTCCCAGACAACCCTAACTACATGGTCACCCTACTTACAGAAATAACAAAGGCATCCTTGGTGTTGCTATAGAAATGCATTAATCCCCATGGAAAATGAGCCAGGTGCAGTGGGTGTTGGAAGTAAAGTTTTAATTCCCCCAAAAGCAAGCAAGGGTTAGAGCATCCACTCTGATGTTCTTTATTATTAGAAATAATTTGAAGATTTTGGACACCACCTAGCCCCTACAGATTATGACCCTGTAGGTTTGCAGTGGGCTCAAGATGTCAACTTTCCAAAGTGCCCTCAGGTCATTCTGGTGTTGGGTACCCACTGACCACACTGTGGCACAAGACATTTCCATTCCTCCAAAATGTTGTTATCTTTGAGAAACGTGCCTGGTGACTGGTCGTGCCTGCTTAGGTTGACGCAGGCAAAGTCAAGTCAAACTTCCTTAAAACGTATATAAATGAAAGAAGCAGCATCTCATTCAATGCCTTGAACAGGTTTTTTTTTTTTTTTTTTTTAATTATTGAAAAGTTTTTTAAGGCTGTCGATTTATTTAGACTAAAGCAGAGAATTTGTTTCACTTTTTAGTTGTTAATACTGAAATAACCCTGTTGGTGCAAATAATAGTAATAAAAAAGGAAAACATGTAATAAATAAAAACTTTTCAAATATCCTTAAGATTTTGTCAATAACTTAGCTGTTTAGGCTCTGCTTTTTTAAAGTAGTGATTTTTTTCTTCAACCTTGATGCCCTTTTGGTGTGAACTGTTAATTTCTGTTGATATTGAGACACTTTTTAGAACGTAAATGTTAGCTACTTTTTTAACTCAAGTAAGCTACTCTGTTCTTCAGATGGATTTAAGCTTCTATTCCTAGCCATTTGTCTGCCTGTACACGAAATCCCAGCTTCCTGCATTCTGTTTACTCATTCTATCCGTCTCTCTGTCTCTGTCTCTCTGTCTGTCTGTCTCCCTCTGTGTCCGACACCTCTCTTCTTTCTCTGCTGTGGACTCTGAACTTCCATCTAAAGGGTATGTGCACATTCTTGCAGGCTCCCTGGCTCTTTCTGTGTCACTCACTCAGGATCACTCCGTCTGAGTCATCAGTATCATCTGGATTCTAAAAATCTCTTGTCCTGATTCTTCCTGCACATGATGAACCCATCTCAGAAAACAGAACATAAGTGAAACCAGGTTAACACATGTCTTATCTGTGCTTTGAAAAGAAGCTACTCTCGCCTTTGTGCTCTGAGCTTGAGGACCTGGGCATCCCTATCCATTGGGGGCTGACAAAGGGCATAGACACTGTCAGCTCAGCCTGGGCTGTCATCACCTACGCCACTGCAAGATCCCCTTTCCAGGCCTCACCTGCTGACATCAGGACTGTGTGACCCTCGAGGAGGCCAATGACGTCAACAGAGGGCCTGAACACCCTCTGAGATGTGCAGAGTCTTATGTGCTGCCCGGGCCGGAGTGCCTTCTCAGCAGAGGAAGCCTGAGAGTCAAGAGGAGCTGGTACTTTGCAAGTGAAGGCCACAGGAGTCCTCAATGTACTCACCTGGGTTGTCATCCCTAGTTGTCTGTTAGAGCCCCCAGGAAGGCCTTAGATGATGCTGATGCCGGGCCCCATCCCAGGCCAATTCAATCTATCTGTAAGCATGGGCACAAGAGGCTATTTTTAAAATGCTCCTTGAGTGCTTCTGATGTGTTACCTGGGACAACACCTCTAGGCATTTCCTTCTAGACCTCGTTGCAGAGAGGTTCCTTGACATTCCCTTCTTCTAACCCCACCTACCAGACAAACCCCTTCACATCTTCTCATCTTTGGCTTTCCTCCTGGTGGTAAAGAGAGCCCAGTGTATTAGAGTCGATCTTTCTGGACAGTCCTACTGGATGAGTCACCAAGTCCTGCCTTTCTTGTGTCGTCCTCAGCTGTCCCATCAGAAATAGGAAAGACTTAGGAAACTGACCACTGCCAGGGGATTCCTTTGAGCCCCCAGCTACCGGGAGCATTATTAATGTACTCTTTCCCCTACTAGCAGCTCCCTTAACTTTCACGGTGACACATTGATCTTGTCATTAGCCAACTTATTGTCAGCCTCAGGGAAGGCAGCCAGCAAGGTAGCCCTAGACAGGAGCAAGCCACCCCTCCCTTGGGGAAGGTCCTGGTGGCCACAGTCTGAGAAAGGTTGTCAGAGCCCAAGACAAAGAGCTTCTGTCACTGTCAGCAAGTGAGACATTGACCCAGAGGCTCAGTCTCCAAACCAAAATGACTTTAGCACAATTCAGTTGCTTGTATTAATTAAGAGAAAATGAAACAGTGGGTTTATCACACTTTTCATTAACTCCAATGCAGCAAAGGGATATATCTGGGAGTTGGGAACAGGCAAGGATGGAATGTACTACTGTCCACACTGCCTGGTTTAATTAAGGAGGGGGATCCCAGAGTTGCTTATTGCCAGCAGTGTTCCAAGGAGAGTCAAGGGGTGGGGGAGGACAGAGAGGATGGAGAGGAGACTGACAGAAAGAGAGAAGATTAAATAAGTAGAGAGGAAGAGTTCTGGGGGGGACTTCAGAGTTTCCAAACCTCTAGCCTTCAGATATGGAGTGAACAAACATTTATGTTTATCCTGTACTAGATGCATAAAGAGGTCATGAAGTGCAAAGCGTAATTCCTTCTCAGTGTGCTTGCAATTTAGACAATGGGGTAACTACCACATAGGAAGGCAGCACAAACAGTACAAGACTGAGGTCAAGCCAAACTGTCCCAAGTGCTGAAACTTCACCCCAATTCCAGCTCAAGCATGTTTCTAATGTTTCTATCTTTTAAAAGAAGGAGGCTCTTTGTGTCAGGAGATATGTGATTGAAAATGCTGCCAGGAGATCTCTAGGAAGAAGGGAGAAACTCTGTTCCCAGACTGTGGGTTTCCAGAAGACAGCTTCCTCTGCACTCCCCAGAGGAATAGTCCCCTCTTCCACCCTGCTCCCTCTGTCTCCCCCATGGACGATGGGTGACTAAGGTGATTGGTAAGGTTATTTGCTCAGGTGTCCGTTGGACCTAGATTGACTCTAATACACTGGGCTCTCTTTACGCCTAGAAGTGAGGACAGCACTCTTGATTCCTGTCACCTTCCAGATCTACCTCTGCTTGGGTCTGGGGGTCCTCCTTACCCTGGACTCTCCATCCAATACAGCCCTTACTCTCAGGTCAGCTTTTGGCCTGTGGCTCAGTACTCAAGTCAAGGACTCTTACTGCACAAGTCCAGATGTCTCCATTCATAGGTAGAAAGGCAAGGCCTTGGATGCCAAGCCCAGATTGCAGGCCAGCTTGACAGCAGTAAAGCTGATATTTTGATCTGCTTGTGACTCATTTTATGTTATTATGTTCTATTGGCCAGAATCCTGGAGAGAGAGATGGATGAGTGACAAGATTTGGGTACACATCCACACATGAACTTCTGACAGTATCGACCTTGCCCTACATACTTCAAGGGCACACAAGCAGTGGGGAGAGGGCTGCTTCAGACAGCCCCTTTCCTGGGACTTATCCGGCTCCAGACCTCTGGGGCACGACTTCCAGCAAATGCACAACATGCCAGCCAACCTACACATTTTTCTAAGCAGGGTGCACTCCTTACAGAAGTAAAGTCGCGGTTCCCTGATGACTACCTTGAATGACTTGAATTCATTAACTTCATTCAAGGCTTAAATGACTACCTAGCTTTGGTGAATCGGCAAGAGACTATTTTCCAAGATTGATCAGAAAGCCTGGTTGTGGCCTAAGAGGTCAGAAGCCTGCACGTGATCATCTGGGCATTTGATTTCAACTTTCCAAGTTCAGTATTATTAGGGATCACCTATACTAACTCCTCTTGCTGAGCAGCAGGGACACTTCTTTCCTTGCTTTCCCAGAAACCCTACCAGAACTGAATTGACCCCAGGGTGCCCACAATCTCCCCACTCCCAGTGGCTTCCTTCTGGCTGCTCATTTCCTCCTCTTTCTTTCTTTCTCATCCGAGTTCTCCTTCCTCGGGCCACTTCTTCCCCGTGCCTTTTCCTCTCTGTGTCGATGCCTCCTTGGTTCTTATGGCCTCCTCCCTGCTCTCACCCTCCTCCGCTCCTTTCCTTTGTGGTGCCTGCCCCGGCGTGTGCCGCGGTGAGGCAGGTCCTGACGGGTCTCCTGGCACAGGCTATGACACGTGCTGACATTTACCTCACAAAGCAGCTCCCCAGAGAGAGCAGCAGCTCTCCACGGCATATGAAGAGGGGCAGTGGGGCTGGGGCACCTACGAGGCAGCTTTTAATCATTTCTAGGGGAGAAGACAAGCAGGATGTGCCTCAATATGAGGATGACTTTTTGCACGACTTTTTGGCTTATTCCCAGCAAAGAAGTAGGCTAGCCCCTGAAATCATCCCCGGGGATATTCACACAGAGGAGAAGCTACTCGGTCAGGGCTGATAATCCTAAAAAGTGGAAGGCTGAAATCTTTGACCCCTCACGGTACTTCCAACTTTATAATTCTAGAGAATTGGCTGAGGAAAAAGAAGGGAAAATTGGACTTAAGAGTAATGGCCGAGATACAGCTGGCATGAAAGGACAGGATGTAAAAGGAGAAAGAAGGGAGAGGAAGGAGGGCAGGAAGCTTCCAGATTTTACTCTGGATTTCCTATTTCATCTTTTCATCCCTGAATGCTTAGGTCTCTTCCAGACCTAATAAATCTTTCTGACCCATCATGCCTTACTTGAGGGATGTAGAAATAACTAAGAATTGAAAAATTGAACCTAGGGACAGAAAAATATAACCTACTCCAGTCTGGGCTCCTGAGACTCTAGACTGCCCCAAATCAAGGACCTAGTGTCGAGCATCATCTCCACCCCCACAGTGTCTAACCCAGCCCTTGTCACACTTCTCTCATGGTGGCTATGAGGGTAACAACTGAAGGGATGTCGGGGACAGAACGCTGCTTCGGGGATCTTTCTGCCCCAGAGGCAGTTTGTCTGTCTGCTCCCGCATTTCTCAGACGGAGGAGGCCCTGCCTGCGGACGCCGCTTGTTCTTTGCATTCTGTGACTGTGTCAAGTCAGAATATCCTTCCCCATAGAAGAAGCCCCCTTATGCCCACAGAATCATGCGGCTTGCTCACCCTATCCCCAAGCATGCGTCCTGCATGTGAGGGCTCCTGGCCCAGGGACCTCCCACCCCCCAATAAATGGCCCCATTTGTATCCTTGCAGATCTTAATCTCGCTAACACAGTAAATCGAACTTTTCTTCTTCAAAGCACTCCTCCGTGGAAAGAAATAACCCCCGTTTTTTAATATATTTCTTCCAATGACTCAGCATCCACTCCCTTTTGTTTCCAGTCATATTATACTGGGAGGTCTGAATGCATAGGGCGGGCGGATAACGCCTCTGGGTTGTTGGCTTCTTACGGGACGTGGCACCATAAAGCAAAACTGTGGGCAGACTCGGAGCTGCTGTTTTCATACGTTTGTCAGAGAAAATATTGTAGTCCTGTAGCCTATCTTTTTTTTATTAATTCCTTTGGAATGTGTCTTCAGAATCTTTCCAATGGCACCCAGGCCATCTTGCCTGGACCTCTTCTGCCTTTCTTTCCTTCCTCATACCAGTACATCCTTCCTCCTCCTCCTTCTTCTTCCTTTCCTGTTCCTCCTCATATGTTTCGCCCTGCCCCTGTTTCCCTCCCTCTGCCTTCGTAGTCAGCAGTTTGACTTCCTGGCAGCTAGCAAAGAGGATTAAAATATTTCTTGCCTTCTGCGCCTTTCTCTGCAGCATAGAATCAGAATTTTACGTTGCAACCAGAGCTGGAGAGGGCAGAGAGAGCACTAAACCCTGCAGTTTCCTAGGTCTCCAGGCATTTAGCAACTTAGATTTGTTCTGCTTTAAAAATTTCACCCAGTACTCAAAGTAGTAAAGAAAATAACATCTTAATCACCTTCAGTGGGCTTGAGATGAGGAGTTTCAACATCGTCTTCCCATTTCTTATCCAAGAAAATTTTTGAGAGGATACATGTTCAGTAGAAAGATCATAAAGACCCAACGGAAAAGCTAGCTTCAAGGCTCCAGCTCCTCAGCCTCACTGTACCCCACTGAGCCCTGTTCTCCAAGAGAGGGAGCTTTTAAGATGCAGGCTCCACAAGGATGTCACCATGAGGAGCACTCAGGAGCCTTTGTTGACTGACTGGCCACTTCACAGACCAGGTCATTGTAAGTGTGTGAGTAGGAGTGAGCCCAGAATGCCACTCGATGGGGCCTTACAGCTTCTCTACTCAGAGTGTGGGCCCCAGACCTGCAGCAGGGGAGTACTTGGGTGCTTGTTAGAAATGCAGAATCCCAGGCCCCACTCTGGACCCGCTGAATCAGAATCTGTATATTTTTAAAATTCTGGAGGAATTTATATGCAAATTAAAATCTGAGAAGCACTTACTTTATAGTACAAATTTGACAAAGTTATTATTTAATGAGGTAATATTATCGTAACAATCCTCATTTTAGGTGAAATACTCTCTTCCTTCCCCCCTTTTTCTGCTGTCACATAACCGTCCCATAAAAACAGCATTAAAGATAGTGAAAATAAATTCGCACATTCCAGAGGGTGGCCGTGTTGTCCAGTAATCCCCTGTGAAGGACCTGGGATCTGGTCTACTCACACAAATGAGGACAATCACTCACGGTCCCAGCACACTGGCCGCTATCTTCTTTGAAGTGATCCCTTCCCTTTGCGCGGCCAACACTTCTACGTTGACTGGCCTTCACAGACTTGTCTTCTCTGGGGCTTTAAGGCATCTGTGAGGTGTATACTTTGCAGCGTGATATGGGTCTATCTCATTCTCTCCAAGGAAAGCGGGTCCGTGACCCTGCCTGAGGCTCCTGCCAGGCCCACTGCAGGTAGCTCATTTGTTTGGTGAAATGCAGGGGAGTTTAATTACTTGTGGCAAATACACTGTAGTACATTTGAAAGAATAATGGAGTCTTTGTGGTGGGAAGCCAGACTTTTGATCCTGCCACATTTATTCGTTGCAGAAAAGGTACGGTGAATCTGGAAAGTCATTTAGGTATGTTTGATTTCATTGTTGTTTAATCCTTAAAAATACTTGGATTGGTCAACCAGTGTCATTTCAATAAGTGAGGAAATTTTTATCATCTTTAGACTTTCTGAAATAAGTGATCTCAGACTCTCCTTCAACTCTGAGATTCTGTTAAGTTTAAGAGAAATAAGGAAAAATATGAGAAGATGTTTATATTCCTCTAATGATCATTAAAGAATTAGGATACGTATTAGCCTGAATGATTAAATGTCTGTCGAGGTAGAGGGCTGTGATTGGCACCACCACCTTGAGATCCCAGAAAGAGAGCCCTACCCCAGGCCCCAGGAGGTGCCATGCTCTCGAGTGTCTTTCTCAAAATTTTCTAAGTTCCCCTCTGGTACCTAAGACCAGCCTAGGCCAGCAATACCATTCAGGAGAGACACTCAGATCCTAGACTGGGAGTGTGTAGGCCTATGGTAGACCTTATTTCTCCCCTTCAGGGTACATTTCCAACCTCTACCCTCAGCCGCTCCTCACATGGGTTCAACCAGATTTCCCAAAAACTCACACCTGTGGGCTTGTCCTGGGATCCTGTCAACAGGTCCAAGTTCCAGGAGAGTAGCCTGGCACATGGATTGCTCCTACTGGCCAATGCAAGATTTCTTTCATGGAATTGCATGGATTAGGCTACCAGAATGGTGCTGATTTTGGGTAACTCTAATTGTTTATATAGAGAGGAGCCCCTTGAAAAATATTTACCTGGGCCCCAACACCTTCTAGGGATGGTCTTGGTAACCAGCATCCAGACACTGATAGCAGAGCCTAGGTGGGCGTGACCTGGGGGGGGAGATGCAGGCAAAGAAGGCAGAAAGAGCTGAAAAGCAAGTGGTCTGGGGTCATGGGCAGGGTGGATGGAAACTCCCCAAGGCTTAGACTTGGAGCAAAGTCACGATGCCAGAGCACCTGCCTCCCTAGCCCCTGCCTGTGAACTTACCCCCCAGAGACACACCCCACCTTCCTGCTCCACACCCATGGTGGACCCAGACTTAGTTGATTGAGTACCCATTGGATCAGAATATGCTTCTACATCCTGAAAACTAATTCCATTCGAACGCCTGGAGCACAAGATAAAAAGAAGCGTTAGGCGTATAAGAAATGCAAATAGCTGTTCTTCCCCCTTGGCCTTTGTGTTGTAGGGGTTTTCATGGGAACCTGGTGCTTTGACAGAATTCAGAACATTTGTGTTTCAAGACAGAGTCTGTTCTCTTTGCACTGAACCACAGGGAGTGGGATAAGGGATAAGGCAGAGGGGCCAGATTGTTGCAAGAATATGTAATGGTGGCTGCAAGCAATGTAAATTTTGCAGCCCCAGAATATTTTGGATCATGACTTGCAAGCTTCACAAGTGCCTAAGAATAAAGTCTCTAGAATGTTCCACAAAGATGGGCATTAAATCCATGTGGCTGTTCTAGCAACCATGGATCCCTCATTTGGGGCTAGCACATTTATTTTATGTTGGCAAATGTTTACTGAGCACCTACTACACAGCAGTCACAAAGTGGTTCCTCATTCATTCATTCTCCTCTTTCTCTTCTGCCGGACACTGTGAAACCAAATCAACTGTTTTGCATCTATTTGTATTAATATGTCAAATAGTCACTTATTCATTCTACAAATAGTGGTCTGTGTTCTGTATACAAAGGCACTTCCTCATAGTGAAAAATTAAGATGTCCCTACTAACATACCCTAAAGTTATTCCTACATTTTTTATTATATTATTGATCATGACAATACTCTTTAAAATATCAAAGTTTAGTAATGTGCTGGGGTATTTCACATGTACTCTCTTAATTAATCCTCATAATAATCATTTAAGAAAGATGAGGATATCCTCTTCTCATCAAATGGTCTAAAAAGTTAAGGTGACTTGGACAAAAACACATTGATCCAAGACTCAAGCAGAGAATTTCTTTCTTCAAATGCTATAATTTTTGACCAACATGGTGTCCTATAATCTTTGACTTGGTGTTCAAACCCCATTTTGACGTTTTTTTTTTTTTTTTTCTATTCCTTCTCCTACAAGCTCTAGATGTGAATACAGTTCAGTCCCTAGATTCACAGTTTCTTGATTGTTTCCTGCCTGTTTCTTTCTTCCCAGAAGGCCAGGGCTTTGTGAGTGAAGATGAATACCTGGAAATCTCTGACATCAAACGTGACCAGTCTGGGGAGTATGAATGCAGCGCCTTGAATGATGTTGCTGCACCTGACGTGCGGAAAGTAAAAATCACTGTAAACTGTGAGTTGATCCATTGTCAGGGAGTTCCAGGGGAAAAGAGGGCATAGGGGTTAAGGGAACAAGCCGGCAATGGCAATGCCATTTTCTGATAGACCCAAGCTGTTTCCAACAGGAATATACTTTATCCATTGCTTTGCCCACACACTGCCTCCGTTGCCATTTGTGCCTGGAGACTTCCTATGACTATTAGAGCTTTTAGCTAACGCGGGCAATTGTTAACTTTGAATTAGTTTGAAGGCTTGAAGAAGATGCTAGGGTAAATGTAATATCTTCAAGCAAGAAATTCTTTTCCTAAAATAAATGATTATTTACTTAGGAAGGAGGGCTGTCACAAGAAATTCATTTGCACAGCAGGTGACGGAATGTGCCTTTCCTCTGTTTCATGGAATCACTCTGCATTATTTCCTCCACAGACCCTCCCTATATCTCAAAAGCCAAGAACACTGGTGTCTCAGTTGGTCAGAAGGGCATCTTGAGCTGTGAAGCCTCTGCAGTGCCTATGGCTGAATTCCAGTGGTTCAAGGAAGACACCAGGTAACTTGAACATGGAAGTAGTGTATGTCTGAAGCACAGCTGATGGATCATGCCCCATATGGAAGGCGAATGATAAAGCAAAGGGGAAAGATATGGCTAAACCGAAATGGGTTACAGCCTCCTTTATAACAGTCTCTTTTTAGAACCAGAAACAAAAAATATGGAGGAAGCTGGGAAGTGGGCAAAATGAATTGACCTTCTTTCATAATCTGAAATTAGTTGTAGACATGACAGTCTTCAATGACTAGAAGCCGGAAAATTTAGCCTTTGGAGCACGAGCATGCTTTCTGTTTTCTTCCTAATAGAGGCTGTGGTGCTTATGGTTCGAGGCAGAGGGAGTGGGTAGTTGGAGGAAGGGTCTTTGTGAGGAGGAGAGCCTCCTTGTAGGATTATCTATGGTATACTTGAGTTCCCCTAGTGTCTCCTGTCTGCTGTTTCACTCTATTTGTAGAACCAGACCAGTAGTGCTTTCTCTTATTGCAGGCTGGCCACCGGCCTGGACGGCATGAGGATTGAGAACAAAGGCCGCATATCCACTCTGACTTTCTTCAATGTTTCAGAAAAGGATTACGGGAATTATACTTGTGTGGCCACAAACAAGCTTGGGAATACCAATGCCAGCATCGCACTGTATGGTGAGTGCAGGAAGCCTGGGTGCAGTGTGCTCAGGGGAGGTGGAGAGACTCAAGAGGGAGGAAAGCATGATCTGTTTGGCCTGTGTCCATCCATACTGCTCAGCCCACCACCCTTAGATACGAAATGCTTCTCCCTGTCATTTTCCTAGCATGTGATACAGTAATGTTTTATAAGGTAATTGATATCTCCTGGTGTATTAACAGGCAAGGTTTGCACCTTACAAAAGGAGTAAACCAAATTCTGAACCATGTTGAATGGTGTGCCATAAAGAAGATAGAATCACGGAACAGTTCAATTGTAGTACTATCAAAAGATCTGACGGGTAAATTAGATATAATTTTAAGATACCTTCTACAGTAAAAGTCTATGATTCTGGGAGTTATATTTAGAGTTTTAAATAAAGCCAACTGTTGCCGTCATGATTCTCATGTTGATTGCCATGTCATATCCTCATTCTTGGAATGAATGGAGCAGTAGTCTGAGTCCTTGTGAAGAAGACTGCTCTGTCCACAGCTAGAACATCAATCCCTTCTCTGAAGGTCTTTCCTTCCCACATGGATGGAGAGGTCTCCAGAGCCATGACTGGCAGCCTTGGAAGCCCTTATCTCTCTCTCACTCAATCTTCCCACGCTGCTGTGCTCATCTCCTTGTGCCACATTTCACACCACGGGCCAATTCCAGCTTGTTGTGATTTTTCTTGTGTGTATGTATTTGTTTATTGCTGAGATTTGGTTAAGAGGGAACATCTGGTGAGTAGGATGAAAAGGTATTCATTTTTCTGTGTGCACCTCAGACACTGAACAAGCTTTCAGCATTGACATTAACTAAACTTTGTCCACCAACCATCTGAAATGTGTGATCTATGTCTTTTGTTTTCTCTCTGCATTGTGTGTGCATTGTGCTGTGTGTGTCTTAGAAATAAGCCCCTCATCAGCAATGGCAGGTGGGTACAGCATGTTCCTTCCTTCCTCTGCCTGCCTGAATGCCTATGCTTTTGAATGTAAGCCTACTTCAAAGATAGGCTTGCCTGCTCCACCACCTTGATTTAGTCATCCTTAGTGGATAGGCTTCACGGGGGTTGGTTTACACAGTTTAGGTAAAAAGCATGTAGAATGTGATGGCTTTCACACGCACACATATGAAATATCATTGTATGTTTCAAGGGAAGGGGTTTTTCCCCAAAACAGTAAACTTCAACTTGGTTGCCTTAAAAGGGATGAGTATTCTGCTATTTCTGCACACAACAGCACAAAGGAACCCAGGCCAGAGATCAAATGGATTATCAGATAATTGTCTCTATGGGGAAGTTATCTTAGTGTGAATGTTTTATTCTTTTAACCCAAGGCAAAAAGGGCTAATGATTTAATTCTAAAACTTCCTTTTAAAATAGAAGTACTTGGGGTCATTATTCATAATAATAATATCTACCATTTACCAAATATTAGCTTGTTTCTAGGCATCATATTAGTACTGTGCAAGGCAAGTTATTAACCCCATTTTAAAGATGAGTAAAAAGAGGACCAAAGAGGTTAACTAACACTGAAGTGCACATAGCTCATGAATAAGTAGCGGCTGAGACCCGGAATTGGCCCCTTCATCTGATGCTGGAGTGTGTACCCAGAGGATAAGCAGAGGGAGACATATATGCACACACTCACTCACACACTTGCTCATCCATTTAGATGAAGCAGCAGCTGGTGGTCCGTTCTTCTTCCAGAGGCAGAAGCCTCATAGCCTGATTTTTCTGCGATGGATCTCAGTCACATAGATAGTGGTGACTTGCGAATTGTCCAGACCTGGAATCAGCTCTGCATCCAGCACAATCACAGGCCACTAGCTCTGCCCACACCTTGATGTCTGGATGTTCATCCCTCGGTCTTGATAAAAATGAGGGGAAAAGGTGGGGCTGGAGTCCTGCCCTGCACTGACCCTGCCCCCACCCCCTCAGTTAGTGGGGTTGCCAGTGGCAGGGGATATGGACAATAGAAGGAACCTAGGCCTGACAACTAGATGGTCTAGGTTATTGTCCTTCTCTCCCATTAACTAAGGAAAGAGACGTGTCATAGCAGATAACAACAGCAAATGTCTATTCAGACGATATTACTCTGCTAGGGCTGCCATAACAAAATATCAAAGGCTGGGGGATTAAACAACAGAAATTTATTTTCTCACAGTTCTGGAGGCCAGAAGTCTAAGATCAAGCCAGGAATATCTATCACCTATTTTTGATGAAGGCTCTCTTCCCAGCTTGTAGAAGTCCACTTTGTCCTCATATGGCCTTTTCTCTGACCATGTGTGGAGAGAGAGAGAGAGAGACTGAGAGAGAGAGAGGGTGTCTTCTTATTAGGACATGAATCCTATTAAATCAGGGACTTCATTTAACCTTAATTACTTCCTAATAGGCCCCATCTCCAAATACACACTGGGAGGTTAGGGCTTCCACATATGAACTTGGGGGGGCATGATTCAGTCCTTGGGAAAGACATGGTTTCATCTCCCAATTCAGTAAGCCACATGCCAGCTACTTAAGCTTGTCGAGGCTTCCTTTCCTCATGTATGCTATTGGGGTATTAATACTTGCCTTAAAAGGCTGGTGAGAGGACTAAATAACGTAGTATATAGAGACACCCATAAATACTATGTTTAGATGTGTGACTTTGACGACACACAAAGACCACAGGCCTCAATTTACTCAGTTGAAATTGGGATAATATTTCCCGGCCTGCCGGCTGTCATTGTGAATTAGCGATAAGATAATGTTCATCACAGAGGTATGACAAACTGAAAGCTGTTGTATAAATGTGAAGTACTGTGATTACTACCGGTATTTGCCAACACTTTTTGTGATACAGCCCATCCTTTCAGTGCTTCCCTTGATATGGTTGCCAGAATTATTGCTCACCTGGACTTGTACTTTCGTTTCCTCCAAAGTCTCCTGTGCCTTTTAGTACAGCACCACCAACGCCCATAATCCGCTCTGCCTTGCTTTACCCAGTTGTGTCCACTCACCTTTCAGCATCCCTTCCTGAAAAAAGCCTTCCCTGACCTCTATGATTAGATCAGTTCCCCCATTACACACCCTCTCATACAGTGCTTCTGAATGCTGCCCTCTACACAGTGCATTCGTTAGCATTCATTCAACAAATATGCATCCGTACCTGCGACGAGTCAGGCGCTGTTCTAAGTGATGAGGACACAGCACTGACACACAGATCTTTATCTCTATAGACTTCACTTCTAGTTGCAATTTTACTTTTGTTTCATTTATTTACTTTGTTTGATTAAAGTCTTTCTTCCCCTTTAGCGTGTTTGCTCCATGAATGTAGGGAGCGTGTCTGGTTTGATCCTTAGAACCTAGCACAGGGATCCACACACAGTAGCTGGTCAGGACAACTTTGTGGAATGAATGAATATAGGCAGAGATTGGAGGGTTGTGTTGGTGATACCAGGAACAGGACAGTTCATCTGTCAGGAATGAAATGTGACAGAATGGACTAGGGTCTCGAGTCTCAGAGCCTCTTTGAGGCCAGGCTCCACTGCTCACTGTCTGAATGGCTTAGGGAAAGTCAAGCTCAGCGTGCCTTGTTTTTTTTTAATCAATGAAAGAATTTTGGATAAGATGTCCTCCATGGTCCCCACAAAGCCTAATTCTCTGATACTATGCTATGCTTGAGTGTCGATAGCTTCAACAAAAGATCAGAGTGATATTGGCCAGTTGACCAACCCTTTCTGGTGGCCGTGAATGTTCTTTCTAGTCCTCAGTGCCCCCACAATTACGGCTAATTATTACCAACCACTTACTATGCACAGGGCCACTAGACTAAGTGTTCTACATGTTTTATTTCATTTAACGACTCTAGGAAGTAAATACTATGTCCCAATTTTACAGAGGAGGAAATTGAGAGGTTAGGCAGATTACTCAACTCATACTGGTTTATAAGTATTTGAGCTGGGATTTAAGCCTATGCACTGTGGTTCCAGTGTCTGAGCTCTTTCTACTATTTCAATTCAACTCACAATACTTGGCAACCCATCATGGATATTGGTGGATGACCTTCTGGATGGAACTCCATATCAACAATTAGCCTGTTTGGACCCATTTCCCACACCAATATCTCCCCTCTTCTATCTAAATCAGAACCCATTATTTTAAGGGACAATTTTTACATTTACAACCCATATACTCATACTTCCCAAACACATACACACACGCACACACACACACCCCACATTCCCAGGCATGCGTTGGTGTTTGCTGTCAAAGACTGTGAGTTTGTTTTTTGGAGACCCTTTCAACTCTGCACTGTGAACCCATCACAAGAGGCACTCATAATAGGCCTCTCACACAAATATATCTTTCATATATCTCCTACCTTCGTGCAAAGAATAAAGGAAAATGGGATAAAAGCAATTTCAGAATAATACATAAGACAAAAGCTATGGAGACAACAAGTTGGTGACTGGGTTGAAACAGGAAGTGATTAGGCAAACTGTGAGAGATAACATAGGTAGCTGGGTGATACTCAAGGATGAATCCATGGTTGGCGTTGATATGAGATGTTTCTTTCTTACACATCA
This sequence comes from Ceratotherium simum simum, assembly GCF_057802395.1. Taxonomy (NCBI): domain Eukaryota; kingdom Metazoa; phylum Chordata; class Mammalia; order Perissodactyla; family Rhinocerotidae; genus Ceratotherium; species Ceratotherium simum. Next base: position 83,411,914 of record NC_141906.1, on the reverse strand, counting down.
GTTTCTGCCCCTTCAAAAACCACACAGACAGGACAGGTCATGCAGGGAGAGTGCCAACTCGAAGTAACATTTTAGGCTGTGTACTTTCCTTAACCCTGGGCAACTGCAGGTGCTGAAAAGGCAGCAGAACATAGAGAGGAGACAAGTACTAAGAGCGAGGAAAACTGGGTTCTACTCCCAATTCTGGTACAGAAAAACTATGACACTCTCTGTTCCATGGTTGTCTGTAAAATAGAAGACAGAACAAGATGGACTCCTGGCTAACGTCCAGCTTTCTTAGTCTCTGTTCTGAATTTGAAAAACAGTGAGAAAATAGTATAAGAGATAGGTCTCCATAGCCTTGGAAATGGTGGCAGTAAAAATGATTTTTTGTTGAAAAGCAACTTGCTCTAAGTATATGTAAGCTTCATTGAGTGGCTGTGGCCATTTGAAGGCCCGCCTGGAGCCCTGGCACCGTGACGTCTTGCCAGGCCTGTGTGCAGCGGGGGGAGGCCACGCTCCACTTGCCGGCCACAGCTCTGCCCCTTGCAGGAGCCTCTTGCTTTCTCTCAACTACCAACCCACTTTGCCTCCACTGAGTCCTGAGCAAGAGGTCCCAGCTGCCTGTCCTTAGAGTGCAAAGAGGGAAGATTCTGAACTTGATTACATCCAGCACTGCAGAGAGTGTGATGTGCTTAATGAGCCATATAAACGTCTGGATTACTGGAACTGGCGGGGGAGAGGGACAGAGAATGCAAACAAAGCCAGAAAGGAGGGGGGATGCTGCAGAGAGAAAAACCGAGTTCTCACATTTTATCTGTGAAATCGTAGCTACACAAATTGGTTACATTAAGAGTTAAGTATCAGGAAGAGGGACAACTTATAGGAATCTTGTCACTGCAAATGAAAATGGCAAAATATCCCAGTTAAGGCAACATCTGGGCTCTAGATTTTTTCCTCAGGCAAAGCCTAAGCCCCCTCAGAGCAGCCATGACAACAGCCTATCTCAGCAGCCCCTGGAAGCTGTGAGGACAGAAGCTATATTTTCTTTTGCTAATGGCTATTCGTCCAGAATAAATATACTTATCAGGCTGGCTCTTCAAGCCAGATTTTCTTCAACTGCAGGCAGCATCGCCCAGCTCCTCTCATCCTCCACCCTTTGCCGACTTCCCTCCCCCAGTGCACCCCCTGGTACCTGTAGGCAAAGCACTCAAATTCCTGCCTTTATACCCCTGCCCCACCCTGACATCCCCTGCCTCTGCCTGCTCCCTCCTCTCTTTTATTAAGGTGTCCTAACAACCACACCTGTCCCCCAGGTAGCTCCAGGTGAGACCTGAGGAGTGGGTATAAGGAGTCTGAGGATTCTCTTTAGTATGCCCTCCAGGCACCATCCCATACCTCTTCACCTCCAAAACTCTGAAAGGAAGAGCCAGCATTAGCAGTCCCTGCTTCCTCCAGCACCATTCACATCTCAGTCTACCACCATCTGTATCACTCCTGACACCCAGCCTCCTCTCAGTTCCAGATCTCCCTTTGGCTCCCGAACATCCTACTTCTGGCTTCTGTGATATAACCGGGTGGTGACTTTCTTCTTACCTTTCTGTCTTAGTCTGCTCCCAGCTCCTCCACCACCTTCCCCATAAATCTGCCTAGGGATGGTATTATAGTGAGAGGAGAGGGGTCTTCCGTGTCTTCAAGCATCTTACACTGCAATATCTTAGCCTGCGTTACACTTGCTTTGGGTGTTTTAAAAATGCAGATTCAGGGCCTTGCCCCAGACCCATTTAATTAAAATCTCCAGGAGAGGTTCCTGAGAATGTGCTTTTTAAGCAAGCTCTCCAAGGGAATCTTATGCACATTGAAGATTGACAGTCTCTGAGCAATTATCTGATAACTCCCAAATCTGTATCTCTAGCACTTTCCTTAATTCTGAGTACAAACCGCTCTCCCTTCCTGAATGTTCCATGGGAATCTCACACTCAATCTTTTTCTCCTAGGCAACTATCCCCCTCAATTGTACACCTTTTCTTTTCACCTACACACTCTCACAAGGTCTTGACAGCCATTTGGACTTCTTCCTCTCCCTCAGCCCTTACACCTGTTAGCCAATGAGTCCTAGCAAGCAAGTCACAGCCCTCCCCCTGGACTGCCGGCTCTTCATTCCCTCGTCACTCACACTGTGGCACGTGCCTTATCTGGACAGTTATGATATTCTCTTACCGGTTTTCTCGTCTCTGGTAATCCCTCTCCAATTGGCAACTGCAGGCCCAAAATGGCCCTTCCAAAACTCAGAGTGAATCTGTTCACACCCTGCTGAAAACTACCTACCAGAAAAGCTTAGAAGGCTATTCTTGCTCTGAGATCAACCTACCCTTATAGGCTCTAGTTTCCCCACTGCCTTCTATGCACCTACCATGCTAGGCTTCCCCATGTCCCAGAACACCAGACCCCGTTACACATTTAAGCCTTGGCAATACTGCCTCACGTCTTTTCATCCACCCATCCTTTAGTTGATTTCTTCAATAAATGTTTATTTAGTACCTACTATATGCCAGGAATTAGACTTAGGATTGAGGTACAAAGAGGAACAAAGTTCTGAACCTGTACAAACAAGTAAATAGACAATTACAATAGAATAATAGAGTATAAGCGCCATACTAGATGAATGAAGAAGCTACTAGCTATAAGCGATGGCCAGATACGTCTCTAGATAGCTAAAAACCCTTTGAGATAAGTACTGTTATTACTTCCACTTCATAGAAGGAGAGCCTGGAGCTCAGAGAATTTAAGTGATGTGAATGAATTCCCATAGATCAGAATTACACCATAGAAAGGCATGGCAACACCAGGGTTTGCACAGAGGTCTATCTGACCTTAATACCTTTTTTTTTCTAACCCTTGCATATATTACCTCTTCCAGTGTGTTGTGGGGTCACAGATGGAGGCTTTTGCCCTCTTCTCTGCTTGATGAAATCATATTTATCCTTTAAGGTTCTACTTAGCAGTACCCCATCCATAAAGTATTTCTGAACCCCACTGAAGAATTGCTTACTTATCTTTTGGGCTCTCATGTTGGCTTGCCCTTAGGCTTGTGTTTTGTTTATATTTGTTTCTGCACTTAGAGGATGTAGCACTGTATCTTGCAATTGTTATTGCCCAGTAAACGTCTGTTGAATTAATAAATATATCTTCCAGTCAATGGGGGCATCAGTTATAGCCTCTAAACAGTGTGAAACTCTTCACTAACCAAAGAAAGGCCAGACACCCAAAAGGACTTGGAGTCTCCTCTCTCCAGAGAAGCCAGAAGAAGTCACTATTTCTCTGACACTTTCCCTTGCATTCCAGACTCCCATATTTCCAAGTTCTAATTTGAAATTTTGGTTCTTTCTTTTTTTTTCCCTAAGGTCTTCCTTGTGAGGGAGACTATATCAAACATTTCAATTCACTGTTTAGGAAGACGCTCACCAAATGATTTCTTCTTGCAGAGACATCAAAATCTGCACATATTTGTCCATTTCCTGCTGATAATGTATATGATTTTTATTTTCCAAATCCACAATTTAAATCCAGGTGGGAGGGAATGAGTCAGAGAGAAATACCATAGCTTTTGGTTGATGACAGCAGCATAATCATTTGTATTTTCCCCAACCTGCAAAATGTCAACATATTAGGAAAAAAATGCAGACATTTCACATTTCATTCCTGATGAGGCTCCTTGTCCTTCCCTTGTACCCCCACCCTCCTCCATCTGAATCATTGACATCTGGCTATTAGACTAAGCATTTAGACTGTAACACTGAGCATTCAGGGTGTGCTGATGTCAGCACACACACAAGAGCTTATCATTCAGCATAGACTAAAGTTTTGTCACTTTCAGGTTGGTTATGAGCTGACAGATTTGAATTAACTTCTGATATTAATTTCTTAAGCTTCTTTCTTTTTGGTAAGCACAAAACAGTCAGTGTTGAAGAGAACAAAACAAAGATGGCTGCCCTTTCTTGCCGCTTTATCTGCCCGTCTTCTTTGCACTGCAAAGCCTGGTTAATTTTCCTTGTGAAACAACACAGTGCCATATCTTCCACTGTAATTAAAGACAATGGAGGAAAGTTCCCTTTGAAGGGAAATGATGCTCCTTCATCAGCCGACACTGCTGAAAATAGGTTTATGTTTCACCAACAAGTGGAATGCATACATCCTCTAATTAGATTTCCTTGCTCCTCTTTTAATCACCAAGAACATCATTATCATCTTGGTTCCTCATTAGGAAGGTCACATATTTCATATTCACACTTATGAAACCTATCCAAATTTCAGAACAAAACTGTATCTCCTTAGACTTCAGATGCTTCATTGATCTCACTGTGTTATCACCAAGTTCAACTTGCCTGTGGAGTTTCTTTTCTTTCCTTTTTTAAATGTGATCACCCTACCACCTGCTATTTTAGTAGAATTACAGCTATACAGTCTACTGTTGCTGAAGAACTGTGCCATATTTTCACTGCAATCATGGAAAGGAAAACCGGTGACACATTTCAATACCTTCATCGCTTGTAATGTACACTCCGTTTTTAAGCTTCAAAATCTCTTACAAGGCAGGATCTCATCAGTAAGCTTCTATATTTTTCTGGGAGCTTTGTGCTGAGTTTGGGTGCTTTAATTTTCAACACCTGCTCCTCCAGAGGGTGATCAGCCTCCCCTTGAAAGCAGCAGCAAACTCTTAGTTCCAGGATTGTCATCCCTGGTGATTAATCCTATGCTAAGTCCTCAACCAGATTTGCTTTTTAAAAATCGAATGTTTAGTATATTTAATTTAACCAAATAAGTAGCCTCTCCAAAGTGGATTTCATTTTATTTATTTGTTTGTCTATTTCTTTATTTAGTGTCTCACCCCTGCTGAGCTTCACGTCTGGCCACAGCATCTTCCCTCTGGCCCAGAGTGCATGTACCAACTGATCTTTATGCCATTACCATTTCTGGAATTTCTCTCTTGATTATTTCTCTGTCTCTCTATCTCTTCTTTCTGTATGCTGAAGACTAACTTATTTTTGTCTGCATATCTGTCCCCAAGGTATTTAGATGTTGTCATTGTCATTTACAGTTTGTTTTCCGGCTTTGGATCATCATTTAAGCTTTTATTTTCAAAAATGCTCAACTTCAGGCATGAAGGAAGCAATTAATTTTTAGCATTGAAAAGGGTGAGAGAGGTGGCGCTGGAATAAGGGGAAAGGGTATAATGACATGTTCTCACTTTCAATTTATCACCCCAAAATATTTGATGAAGCCTGGTGTTTGTAACAGCCATTCTAATTGAATTGAGTCATTGTTAACCACAAATAAAGAATCCTTAAATGTGGCATTTGCCCAGAGAAAGAGTTGGGCTTCTAAATACACTTCCTCAGGATACTGGCCTTCCTTAGGAAGTTTTATCTATGGTTGGCGGCCACCTCAGGGCTTTTCAGGGGTGACCAGGGCAGTTGCTTGCTAGCCAGAGCCATGTGTGCTTTCAGCTGGTGTATGACAATTATCTTTGAAGACCTAGAATTCCACAGGGTCTCTTTATTTAAAGCAGAATCCCCACAAAAGATGCTATTTTAGAGATCGGGAATTATTGTCCTGGTTCTGATTCACCTAATATTTATTTATCCTTATACTCAATGATGTTACACAGTATCTTTAATTGTCAGAGCAACCCTGCAAGGGTAAATAAAACTACCCCCCCCACACACACATTTTATATATTAAAAAAAAACCTATTTCAGAGAACTTGACTGTCTTGCCCAAAGTCATCCTGCTAGCAAGCAGCAGAACCAGAATTCAAATTCAGTTCTCTCTGATGCTTGATTCAATCCTCTTCAGACTGTCCAACAGGCAGGATGTTCCTGAGAGGAAAGTGATGTTGGATTATTTGTTCCAAATGGCTTTCTTCTCAGAATATGAGAGGGTTTAAGAAATATTTGTTTGTTTGTTTACTGATTTAGACAAGGAGGGAGGCTATCTGAGATCCTATTGGAGGATAAGCTCTGTGAGGGCAGAGACTGTGACTATCTTTCTCTCTGAAAATGGAGTCTGTGCACGGCGGTCACCCATAAATACTTGCTGAGTGAACAGCCTTGGCTTCCCAGGGCTAGCGCAGCGTCCGTTTCCCTTGCAGACTGATCCTTTGTCCTTGGACCCTGCCATGGAGCTGGGATTTGGACCTCTCCCACTGCCCTGCTCAGTGCCCACACCCTCCTAGGGCCTCATAGCCACTGGCCTCTCTCGGCAGCAGACTCCCTACCTCTCCCCTCTCACCTCCTCACTCTCTTACTCACCAAAACCTCTCCTCAGGTTCAACATGTTTGGAAAAGATTGAAATAAGCCGATATTAGCCTCAACTAAGAAGGGGCTGGTAGGGGGTGCAGAACCACCAGAGCAGCAGGCACCATGACCACACGACTGCTTTGTGCCAGGCCCCATACTAATCACTCGTCCTTTACCCTGTGAACTCCCATTATTGTTACACCTATTTTCAGTGAGAAAACTGAAGAGCACCTCGTCTGAGATCACACAACTGGCAAGACACAGAGTCAGGATTAAAACCCGAATTGGTCTGGCTGCAGAGTCGCCAGGATGAGTCACACTTTTATGGTGGTCAGTGACTTTACTCCAAGGATGGTTAGGGCTGCAAAGACACAGCAGTGAGGCCAAGGGGGACGGAGGGAGAGAAAACTGCTCCTCAGGTCCCTAAAAGATGTCCTTCTACCTCTGTGTCCAAGGACACGGCTCCTTAGTCTTTCTTTCAGTCCCATCTTTTCTTCAAACCCTTGTCCTTTATCCAGGTGCGTTTCAGGCTAGTTTTCTGTAGTAGAACACATCATTAAAAAGCTACCTCACATTTCCAGATCCTGGATGCTAGGTTTGAGATGAGAATTACATTTCTCCCTATTTCCACCAAAAAAAAGAAAAGGAAAGGAAAAAGAAGAGTGAAAACATCATTGGAATTTCTGACCCTGTTTATTGAAATTAAAACTAGTATTATCACAGGTCCCAACACCTAGAGAAGTCCACACGGCTGTTATCTGAAGAAGCTAGGCTGTAGGAAAACCACACTCGCCTGACATCTGAAGACGTGGCTTCATGCTTTAGTGCTACCACTGCCCGGCTCAGTGAAGGGTTCCTCCAGTATCTTGTTCTCTCCTGTAATAGATTCATTGAGAGAACATTTATAAGAGCCTCCTACCAGCCTAAGGGACCAAAAGTGAGCCATGAGTGATCTTGGGACCACACCACTTAGCTAAACAGCAGCAATCCGTCTCTTCTTCTATAATAAAGCACACAGAAGCATTTACCTAATCAGATGAGTGGCTTTAGCAGAAGCCCTATGGGAAAGACCCAACCCAGGTGCTCTCTTTTCTTCACTTCCAGTAGAATTAGGGTTACTGTAAAGATGCAGGTAAAGAATCAATTCATTGCTGATGGCTTTTGTCTCACATTCCTCCAACCGAGAGAGTGGTACACAGATGTGAGCCACTCTCTTCCTGTTCTGAACATATCCTGAGAGCCCTCCCATAGGCCCCTACCTGTACTGGCCTTTGGCCCAGCTGCCAAATCTCAAATGTGTCCAGGATTTGTATGACGAAAGCAATGATACTTTTAATCTCTATCATAGTGGATTAGATTAACTTTCTGGCTAGAATAGCTCAGCCATTTCTCATTGAATGATTGACCAAAGGTACTTTGGTGGTAAATCGCCATATTGTCTGATTCTATAAAGCAGAGCTCATCATCCCTGCTAAAGAATAAAACTCCCTGAAGCTACATAGAAAATGAGGCCAAAAAAAGGAAACTTTAGGGTCTAAAAATTTTTGGTGCCATCTTCTTGTCTCACGAGATGACATGCTGAGGTGCAGAAAGCCAGAGTGGTGATGGTTTTGTACCAACTAGAAAAGGCCATCTGGCTTCTGACCGGCTGTCCCTTCTAGCACCAGATGTAGAGTTTCCGTTCATACAATAATTCAGAATGCTAACAGGAGAAGAGCCTTAGAGGGCATCAATCCCACTCTCCTTTCCTTTTGCTGATAGGAGAACCTAGGCCAGAGAGGGGATGTCACTTTGTGAGGGAGCAGCAGAATCACATAGAGAAATTGGGTCTCCAGATTCTCAGGCCATTATTCCTCTCACCACATGATGCTGTGGTCCCTGGAAAACATGCACCAAGGATCGTTTTCCACAGAGAGGAGGTAGAGTTGTAATAATCAAGGGCACAGACGCTGTAGACAGAGTGGCTCAGTTCTAATCCCACTCTAGGTGTGTAAATTGTGTGATCAGAGGCAAGGTACTTAACTACTCTATTCTCCAGTTTCCCCATTTATAAAAAGTGAATGCCAATGGTACATAGCTCATAGGGTTTTGTGAAGATTAAGTGAGTTAGTATATGTTTAGCATTTAGAATCAGGCTTGCTGCACGGAGAGCACAATATACATATATGTTAGCATTATCATCCTAAGCAAGCTGAGCAGCCTCTATGTCTACTAAGTCACCCTCATGGTTTCCACAGTTTGGAACATTCAGCTGAAGCTGGGCTGTGGCCGTTAACTTCTGCCTGCTCAGCACCAAACATGGCGACTGCTGCACACCATCAGAAACACTCATTTCTCTCTATGCTTCTGCCTGCTTGTCTTTCTATCCCTCACCCTTTTATGCTTTGCCTTCCTTATGCACTTCTCTTCTCCTCTTTGTTTTAGTTATATCCAACCTTGTGCTGGTAGTATGACATCCACAGAGATGCTTAAGTCTACTGGTAGAATTTGGAATAAAGTGATTCCTACGCTAAGACCACTGTCTGTCTAGAGTGGAGCTTATTAGAGCTTCAATTGTTTCTTAAGTTAAATTCAACATAATGAATTAAACAAAAACACACACACACCACATACACACATATATACATATATATAACTAGTTTAATATATGTCATATATATAATCTATATAAAATGAAAGATACCTCAAAGAAACATGAATCTTACAAATCTTCATTGCTCATTTGCTTATAAACTCATTTAAAAATCTAAATCATTCATCTTTTGCAAAAGACAATATAAAGAGTTACCTTGAATTTCAACTTGGGCATTTTCCAACTCAGTACATTCCATAGGCCAGTATGATTCCTTAGGATACGTGTCTGGACTGATGGAAGCCCCAGAGTCAGGCTACTTTCCGTAAATATTTATGGAGCCTCTGTGGGAATCACGGCACTGGTCTGGGGACTGGATCCTGTCCTTGTTTGTGGATCCTTTATAACAAAAATGCAGAGAAATATGAGCGAGACTCTCAAGCTATCGAGTCAATATGAACTTGTAGTAAGTAGGAGAATTGTGAGCATTGTGAATCAGAGGCAGAAAGGTATCCTGTCACAGTCCCTGGGGTCAGAACAGTCGGATGCTCACTGCTGAAGGGAGAGAGACCTATGCTTCCCCAAGCAAGAGCTAAGCGTCAGACACGGATACATCGCCCTGCGCCCTTGGGACAGGCTAGGACAATAATCCCAATTCCAGTCCTTTATCTCCTTGAGGACAGCGGATGAAGGGAAAGGAATAGCACTTGTGATTCTCTGGTCTTATTTCACAGTGGAATGTGAGTGACTCCCTGGGGCTGGGTAGAAGGGCCAGAGTGAGGGAAGAAGAAAGAGGTAAAGGGAGAGCTCTGTCAGGCCGAGTCCCAGATGACAGGTTGGACTGAGAACACTGAGTCCTCTTTGTTGCTTTTGGAGATGTACCACTGACTACTGGGATAAAGCCAAGCACAGTCTTTAAAACTCCCGAATGTAATTACTCATTCTTCCCCAGCTACTTTGGGCAGAGCCTCCATAATACTAAGTTACACAAGATGAAAAGTCAGCCACATCGACACCTAGACTCCTGTTGCTCACAAAATGTTTCTGTTGCTCTCTCCTCTCCCTCCACCTGCTCCCACTCTGACTCTCTCCTCCCTCATGCCTCCTATCCTTTCCCCTGTCACCCCTGTCTGTCCTGGACGCTATTTCCGAGGATAGAGCACAATTAGAGGTGCTGCTTTTCGAGCAGCCATCTGGTCCTGGCGCACCATTTAGCTGCGTCTGCTGCCTTAACTTTGCAGCCCATAGTTCCACCTGACTGCCATTGCCTCCCTCTACCTCTTTAATTTTTTTAAACCCCAGTCTTGGGGAGCAGGCTGTAGTGGTCAAGGCACCCCAGTGATTTGCCTCGTTGAGTTTCTAAATACTCCCAAGGGGCACTTTCCATTTATCCAGACTTGGAGGGTTCCTCGGTGAGGGGTGGGAGGTGGGAGAATGCTCACAGAGAAGCATGTCTGTTTATTTGCTCTTCAGGGAATAAGTACGGTACCGTTTGGGTGCATGCTAATGAGTCTGTCTCTCTTTCCCCTACACAGGGCCTGGAGCAGTCATTGATGGTGTAAACTCGGCCTCTAGAGCGCTGGCTTGTCTCTGGCTATCAGGGGCCCTCTTTGCCCACTTCTTCATCAAGTTTTGATAAGAAACCATAGGTCCTCTGAGCAACGCCTGCTTCTCCATATCACAGACTTTAATCTACACTGCGGAGGGCAAACCAATTTGGGCTTCTTTTTGTTTGTTGGTTTCTGTTCTTCTTCTTGATTTGATTTTTTTTTTTTTTTAGGTTTTTTGGTTTGTTTATTTGATTTTTTTTTTCCCCAGTTGGAATGAGTGGGATTGGGGGGAGGTGGGGGCAGAATTCTGCCATGTGTAGGATTCTCATTCATTGGTGTGTCCCAAATGGAATCTGCTCCTGCTGCCTTGGCCTTCCCTCTCCTCTGCTGCTCTCCCCATCACTATCACCACCAACCTGCCCTCCCCCCATGTTCCAAACCATAAGCTTCATTTGGGCCAAAAATGTGCCTCATGATAAACACCCTGAAGACACAACTTGACTTGTAATGTAGTGCACAGCAAGAGTTATATCCAAGTGTCCTATTATCTGTGTCTTTTAAGGTATGGACCATTTTCCTGATTATAATGTACATATCCCTCCCTCCACATTTATCATTATCTAATTACATTATGGTTCACATCCTTTCTTTCTGAGAATTTATCTCAGTATATCCATGTCCATATATATATATATACACACACATATAATCTTGCCATCTTCTCTAACTACTCTGCCCTATTCACTTTCTCCTCCAGCTACAGGGATTAGAGGTTTGGGGCTATGCACACAACCTAAAACTAAAAATTTATGTCAAGTGACAAAAAAAAGGGGAGGCATTTGGAGGATAGTACTTCTCTTTAAAAAATGCTGTCCAACTCATAAAAAATGATTCATAGACGGATAATTATTTAGGTTTTATCAAGCTATCTATCAAAGTAATCATACGGTTATCCATCTACTCATTTGTCTGATTTATCTCTCCATCTAATTATCTACCCACTCATCTTCCTCTCTAGCAATCTATTTACTCTATTTATCAATCTATCAATATAATTATCTAACACTTTTTTCTATTTCTTTCCCCACTACTCACCATCAATTCATCACCATATTAATTTTTAATCATATTATGTCTATTCCACTGTATTCATTTCTCCTCTACCTGCAACAGACATTGGCATCTTCAAAATTACATATCAACTTCTCATGTGAAAGCCAATGATCTCACGGGCAACAACATAGAAAAGCAATATGTCATGGACTCTTTGGAATGTGGTTTCCTATCCACCCAAAGTAGACGCTGTTAACAGATGGACCAAAGTACCAATATAATGATCAGTCACTCACTATTCCTGGAAGAGACGATTTCCACAAACATCTTCTTGGGAAGCAGGTCAGCCCCACAAAAGTCTTGAGTAGTACTGTGTTTCTTTCACACTTGAAGAGCCAAGGTGCCAACCTTCATGCTTCTCTCAGTCTTTCAGGAAAATGCATGTCAGGAACCTATGGGATTTGCTCCATGGCTGGCTTCTCTTAAAAATAAGAATGTAAGAAAAAAACCACACATCTCTCTGCAATGCGAAGAGAGTAGTCCACCTGTCCGAGTGCGACGACTTCAGCTGTTGTCTCCTCTCTGCTCCAGTTTTGGTGTAATCTGTTTGAAAACTATCCAGTACAGAGCTCATGGAAGCCAATTACATGGCGGGTGTGTTGACAACTCTGATATTTGTTTCAGGAAGCTCTTCTGAGCTGAGGGTACTTGAGCAACTGACTTAATTTCCAAGCACTTGATTAAGACAACACTGAAAACAGAAGGGGGAAAGTATAAGTGACACACAGTTTCCTCTGATACAGGCTGCTTCTCCAGGGGCTTTGGGGAAGAATGTCCTCAGCTCTCCATGTTCAAAGCAGATCCAGCATACAAACAAGACCTGACCTGACCTTTCTGCATCATCTCCTGGGACAAGAAGGACTCAGCCATCAAGGGTGCCTGTGATCTGAAAGGACAGCATTGAAAACCACGCAGGTAGTGCCCCTCTTTCCCTGTGCTGCAGGCACTGAGCTACTGAGAGGATGAGAAAGAAACATCAGCAATGACTGTCTCACAGACCTGCCCTGCCTCAGTTGGAAAATTCTTTCAGGTCCACAGTCTAAAAAGTAATCAATACGAGCTTTATAGAGTTCCATTGTCTAATGTTTAATTGATCTTCCTCCAATATAAGTGGCCTCTTTGTTTGTGTCCTTTATGCCACATGAATGTGACATACACGGTGAAATATATGCATAGATATATATACATAGATATATAAAATGTACATACATACAAACATAGGCTGTCTTGGCAAACAAAAAGCTAGGCAGTTTCACAAGAGTTAGAGCTGGTGTGAGTGAAATTAATATTACATTTGCCAGCTGTAAACAGACATCTGCATTTCCTAGTGAGCTGCCAGGAGCCAGATTCTGGGAACATGAATGATGTGCCAAAAGCAGTGTATCGATTCCAAGTTCCAGGGACAATCGTGAGCAGGCGTGAAGTCAGAATTAAAGGTCGGACATCAATGTTTCAGATCTGTCGCCACATTCAGCACCTGGAGCCGGGTTCGTGTCAGATATTGTATGGGAATTAAATGTGTCATTTGAGTGTTCTACTGATAATAAATTTGTTCCTTTGGAGTAAAATAAATGTGGAGGCTATGGGGAGAGGATGGTCTTAAAGAACACGGTGCTTGAAATGGACAAGCTGTACATGTTCTTCACTCCAAGACTTGTTCTAGAGGAAGAGGCCCATCCTTCTTTGGCCAAGAAGATCACCAGCACCTTTCCGACACAGCGAGGCTGGGTCTCAGAGTCACATAGAACTCTGCACTGCTCTCTTCCACTCGATACCAGGAAGCACCTCTAGTGGTTACCTATTCCGGCCACATTTCAGAGGGAAAAAAATCCTACAGTCAATCCTCATCTGTCTGGGATAAAGAAAACCAAGTAAATAAGACCCAAGAAAACTGGGCACTGGGGAAGAACATGACTCTTGTCCACAACAGATGTACTCCAGCTGCTGTGTTGTTTGGGGTATTTGGGTGGGGGTGCCTCCATATGACAGTAGCTATTACCCCAAATTTTGAACCATATAGAACAGTAAATACTCACTAAAGACAATATCCACACTTAACACATGCTCTTTCAACTTTACATATCGAAAGTACATGGATAAGTCCGGCTGGATAGATTTTTTTTCAAGGCGCCAATGGTGAGGTAGGAGTAGGGGTAAAGGAGGGAAAAATAAACAATCTCTCAGCAACCTATAGCTCTTCACGGGTTTTCCACATGAGAAGGAAACCAAATAAGGCTTATCAAGAGATTAGGCAAGAGGAATTCAGAAATGTAGTTACTCTGTACCTCCCCCTTCCCAAAACAAAGTTAATATGTACTTCCACCAAAGTAATGCCAATGAAAGTGCTTGTGTTAAGGCTCTGGCCAAGCTTGTTTTTCAGTAGTTTAATGTCAAGTGCCTGATACAGTCATCTGCAAGTCTAAGCAAGTGTGTTTAGTTTTTCTCATTCTTGTTTTAACTGGGAGAGGGGAGACATAGAGTGGAGTGGTGGTCAATACATGCACATATTTTATGCAGAGAGCATTGTGCATAGTTGTTCTGCTGTGATTGTGCTCAAAAGAAAAGGTAAGGTGTTGTTCAGAAAGAGGCTTGGGCCTCTTTCCCCTGAAACCCATGCCTCATACTAGATGATTCATTTCACAGGTTGGGCAGTTATTCTCAAAACCTGGGTGGGAAGTGTGCTCTGGGACCCAAGAAACTGCACAACCAAGGGTGAGTTTAGGGATCTGTTTCTGCATCAATCCAGTCAACTTGCTCTCAACATGGGAAAGTTAGCAAGTTCTAGCTATGTTGGAAGAACTCTCTCATGAAAAGATTAGAGAACCTCAAAGTGGGCAGTTGATCCCGAAGAGAGTTTATCACAGTCAATGCATCAGGAGTGGCTGTAAACTGAATACTCTAGTTTTTGTTGGTTCTTCCAGTGCCAGTGGGAACGTCTTCTCCTTTGCAGTTGTGTATGGATGTCATCGGCCCCGTTAGTGCAAGGGGGCAGGAATGGCTGAAGATGAGGTGAGATATGGAGGCAGGGTCATCTTTCCCAATGTGACCCGGAGTCCTCACCAGAGAAAAACTGGCTTTGTAATACATGGAACCAGTTCTCTCCCAATCCCCCCGCCCCCTAAAAAAACCTCCAAAGTTTTATTTATAAAAGCAAAGTTTAATCTCTTTGGAATTTGGGGAAGAAGCATAAAATTTTTCTTCTTGGCAAAATTTATTTTTTCTCTTTTTCTCAAACAATGAGAATCTTTTGTTTTCATCTTGCACAAGTGCTATTCCTAGAAAGTTTACCCAGTTGCCTCCTCTCCTATTATTCAAAGCTTCCCTGTCTTTTTATTTTAAGACAAATAACTTTGAACAGTTGCAGTAGAACTTCACAGGTGTGTAACTAGGAAGGCAACATTTTCTAAAAGATATACCACATGATGAGAACTCCTAATGATCACTAAACGCAAACAAATAAAAATGCCAGTCTCATTTCCCTCATTTCTTACTTAAGAGAAGAGAAGTAAATGAAAGAAGGAAGAAATAGATATGCAATTAAAAGACGTGGCAAAAAGATAGAGCTGAACCAGTGCAATTTAGCCTTCAGGTGCAGAATACTTGGACTCCAAAGGAATATGGAGTGGACTTAATTAGAGGCAATTGTCTTCATCCTGAAAGTAGTTAGCTAAGCCTAATTTCCAGTATTTTGAAAGAGATTCCTTCTTGTTTCTTTCAATGGTGCCCTTTTAAAGGCACACAGTTGTTCCAGCTGTTCCACGCCACTGAATGGAGAAAGAAAGACTGCGAACCCTCTGCTCTCCTTTCGGGGCCACATTCTACGCTATTGGCAGATTTATAAGGCTATCAGTAATAGCAATGATGAGTAATGATAGCTGCCCTTGTGTTAGTTAAAGGGAGCATTTTTAATCATTCAAAAATTTTTGTGACATGTAAAGTGCAGTTGTGAGGAATGTGTGGGTGTACGAAAATGTATCTGTCAAGTTCAGAGTCTTCTAGATTTAAAAAAAAATTACGACTTATCAATGGTGCCGTTATAGCTGTGTCAGACAATGGGTGCGCCCATTCTCACAATTATCCTTAAATCTACGTTCAAACGCTTTAAAAATTTATCACGTGATACAAGAGTATAACTTTGTCAGCCTTCTAGAGTTCTTTTTCCTTTATTTTCTTTCTTATTTTTTCCTTCAAAAATCAATGAAGACTTGATTTTTGTCGATAATTGTATTAAGGGTGAATATACTACCTGAATTTTATGCATGTTACATTGTAGTTGTAACCTTTTCTAATTCAGGATGAATACGAGATGATTGTGATTGTGCAGTGTATCAATAAAGTTCGAAGAAATTTGTAACTTTTGGGGGGCTGTTTATTAGGACATCTCATAAGTATCCATGAATGGAGAAAAGTGAAGCAGGCTATGCTTCTCCCATATGTGTGTCTTAGGCTTTGGGGAGTAGATGCAATCAGAAAACCGAGTAGCCTATTTATTTCTCTCTCTCTCTCTCTCACACACACACGCACACACACATACACACAGGATAGAAGGTAGTGTAAGCACTTTCCATACTACACTGGTATATCAAATATCTATGCCATTCACAAATAGTGTAAAGTGCAGTTGCAGCATCAAAGTCTAAATTATTTATTGACCTAGGCTAAAATGAAATTAGAAGTGAAGTTTCAGAAAAATAATGACCAGATACTACTCGGTTTGGGCACTCTACTCCTTAACAGTTCCCACGGTTTGATTCCACTGAATTAAGCACCACTTTGACAATAGTAAGTATGAGAAGCTATGGTGACTATGATGCACGTATATTCTTAAAAGTATATGGATTGATTATCCTCCAGCTTAGATTTTGCTGTAGTATACATATGAATAATAGCATGAGAAAGACACCTGGAGAAGCAGCTCCATTCCTCTGATTGCCTGTTCTAAAACATCTTTCTCTTTCAGTAAAACTCTAACTCCTCTACTTTCATCACATGTTCTCTTCTGAAGGAATGGCTATTAACGTCTTTCTCACAACTCAGCTTCTCATCAACCATTTATATATCAATGAATGCTTCCTAGTTCTTCCTTTAACTAGATACGTGATCTTGAACTGGGCACTTGACCTTGCTAGTCTTTGTTTCCTTATCTGTACCATTTGTGACTTTACACCCCTCATATTCTAGTTCAAAATTCTCTGGACAGTTTTGATTTCTCTTTCAACTATTGGATTTTTCATGACTTTCCCCACATAAAGCTTTGGGCCAATGGCTGGTTATGGTTTGGGAATTCAGCAGAAAGTGGGTTAAGATTCTTCAACTGATTTGACAGCACGGCTAGCTTCTCTGGCCAAGACCCTGAGCTAGAGTTATGAGGTTTGTTTCTTGTTGGCTTCCTAGGTAGACAAGAGCTAATCTTCGACCTTTCATGACTTAGTCTCCCCCACAGGGGATGGAACACAGATAACTTGATAGACTAGATCATGTTCCTTGTAGATTAAAGTACCAGGGAAATGGTAGGTACCAATGATTGCGAGTTTCCAGTTTCCTCAGAATCCTAGTAAAATCAAGACTTGTTGAGGAAATAAATTTCCAGTTCCCTTAACCATCTTAATACTTTTAGTGTCCCCTTTTCCCCTCTCTTTTTTCTTCTTCCTTTTCATAGTCTCTTCTCATCCACACCTGATCCTGTTCATACCACATCATTTACCCATCTGTCTGCTTTCCCGCTGGCATAGACATTTATCAGTCTTTCACTTCATCTGGCCACTCAGCTCCATCAATCATCAATGTATCAATTTATTCCTCCATCAGCTAACCACTCACCTATTCACTCACATATTATTTCCCCCATTTATTTGACCCTTATTCCATCTATACACTCATGTATCTCCCTAATATGCCTATTCCCCATCTATTTATTTAAACCATCTATCTATTCCTCACCTGTCAATCCGTCCACCAAGCATCCTCAAGCTAGCCTTTGGCAGACATACCTATTTACCAACCCACTCTAAAGTAATGAAAATCTTTGCTGTTATCTCTCCATTCTGCAAGAGAGGCTTTATCTAGTTATTCTTACGTATAGCAGCCTAACAATTGGGTGCATTTTTGTTATCTTCACCCAAAAAAATATACCCTATTAAAAACATATACATAGAGAAGTGCTTCAGGAAATATATTAAGGGCATACTTGTTCCTATCAGGATGTATTACAATAGGAAGAAGATGGAGAATTGGGAGTGGAATGGAAACACCCAGACGAGCAGATGTTGATGTTTAACTTTCTAACGCTGGGAACGCAGTCATGCAATGAGCATAACAAATGACTGAAAAAATAGATAGGAGAGACCTCACTGGCAACTGCTCTTTCTTTTCTGTTTGATTTTCTGTTGAATAAGTTATTTATTTTGATGAAAATTAGGGAATGGGACTAATTGGTACCACATCCTGTGATCAGTTTTGAAAACCAAAATCCTCAAGCTACAAATGATACTGCCTTCCTTTAACATGTTCATTTGGTCATTAGGAAATCTTTTTTTTCTTAAATTTTTTCAATTTATTCATTTATTCATGCATTAGATTTAGTGAGGAACTCCCCTTAAGGAGCTCACAGCTAACATGTGAAAGCGGCTGTATAAAAAGAAAAATTACAGTATAAAATTTCAAGTATTATGATAGAGATATGAGAAAACAACTGCAGAGGGAGCACATATTGGGCGATGATCAGGAAGCTTACTTTTCTTCCCCCCAGAGATGAAAAGCTGGGATGTAGACAGCTAATCTAGGCAGTGGATATGGTGAAGAGATATATTACTACAAAAATAAATGGGGTGCTAGGACCATGGCACATTCAGTTTTCAAATATTTATTGAGGAGTGAATAAATATCTGTTGGATGAATGAGAACCATGAAAAGAGTTAAAACTACAAATGTCCAAGGGCCACACTATGCAATTGGCGACAAAGCTGACACAAGATCTCCTGGAGAGGGAGATGTACCATCTAGAATGTCAAATCTGGTTAGAATATAAAGTTTCACTCCCACATGGGATTACTGAGCATATTACCTTTCGCTGGGTCTCAAAGTTCCATGAGCCTTTCCGACGAGGTATTTCATCCCATGAGGGAAAGAGAAAACAGTGAGTGGAAGCTTGGGTATAGCAGACCCTGAAGGCGAGAGGCAGAGATTAAGTGTGGACTTGCTGAATAGTTCCCTCTAAACTGAGTTTCTCCGGATAAGACTTGCCTAAAACTCTGGAATTTAGGATGAAATACCTGACTCATTTGCATTTAAGTGTTTAACAGCATCTCTAACTTCAAGAGTTAGAATATTTACAGTTTTTACTTCTCCATTATTTGCTATGTCCTATACGACATATTTCCTTTTATTTAGTTTAAGTCCTCAAACAAGTATTTTCTCCTCAGAGACATAGTGTGATGTAGTTTGGGGAAAATTATTTTTAAATTCTGACTTCGCAAGTTACAAGTTTTGTCGCGTTGGACCAATTTCTTACCCTCTCTAAACTTCTGTCTCATCTCTGTTAATGCAGTGATAATAATAAATACCTCAGAAGACTGGCTGTGGGAATTATTAGGTGTGACTAGGGGAGGCTGTTTAATGTAGTACCTGGTACATTTTAGTTGCAAAATAAACGTCAGTTTTTTTCTCTTATTCTTTGCTCAGTCTTCCCTCAATGTCCTCACTTTCCTGAGCTTCTATAAGATATAATCTCAACAGTGTTTGCTTCTTTCAAAAAATGAAAAAAAAAATATTTTGTATGTTATTTTTTATTGAAGTTTACAAAAGAGAGACAAATCTCTGAGTCAGATTATTCAAAGATGCAAGCTTGGAAAGTGGGAAGATTGTTAGAAACTCATAGGAATGTTGAAGAAATAGAGAGAGTAGAACTTAATTTTCAATCTAATAAACATTTATTAGATAGCTGATATATGACAAGTACTGAGGATATGAACCCAAGAGACAGAGTGTCTATCTTTAAGAAACTCCTAGTCCAGGGGAGGATTTAAAATTCCAGCATAGCATGGTAAGTGTTGTTCAAGGGCCAGGGGAGCCTAGTAGAGGACACCTAAGCAGAGAGCAGGGCTCAAGACACACTTCAAGAAGATGAGATGTGAGCTGAGTCTTGAAGGAGCAGAAGGAATCAGCCAGGAAAAGGGAGAGAAGGGAGCAAGTGAGTAAGGGAGAGGCTCATCCTTGATGAACCCATATAGGCATGAGAAGAACAGCAAGGTCAAGAAACTGCAAGTGCAGATACCCCAAGAGAGGTGAGCGTAGGGGTGGCATGGCAGGAGACAAGGTGGAAGGGATAGGGAAGGGTGAGATCCTTAAAAACTTCACAAGAAATGCTAAGATGTTGGGATTTGCACTAAAAGAGGTGGGGGAGACATTGAAGCATTTAATCAGAAGAGTGGCTAGATTGGATTTGCAATTTAGAAGGATCACAATGGCGGGAGGGAGGATTAGTGGGCATTGGTCAAACTGGTAAGGGAGAATCACGTTAGGGGTAATTGAAATAATTCAGGTGAGAAATGATGAAGTAATAAGAAGTAGCAGACAAATTGGGATGATTTTTAGGTGGTAGATCAAATGAGAAGGACTGGACACATGGAGTGATAGAGAATGTGAAATATGGGGAATGTTTCAGGTTTCCAATTTAGCCAGCTGGGTGGCAGATGGTACCATTCTATGATTCTGAAAACAGGAGGATGATGAGGTTCCATCCAGTTTTTGAAAAATCCCATTTCAAGCATCCTTAGAACCTCCAGGTGGAGAGGTTTAAGCACCCCCAGCATTTCCTGATTCATCTAATTATATCCATCATCATCTACAAGGGATGCCTGATTTCCTTCCTCTGCCTCCCACTTTAATTCTATAGGAACTCGAGCTCCTTGGATCATCTGCAATTCATTTCTCATCCTCCATTTCCTCTGTATCTTGATTTTGTCTTATAAAGGTACTGTTTTTATTGCTTCTTCCTAGGGAAGGGTAGACAGCAGTTCTCTGATTAGTCAGTCAGGAAGTAACAGAAGATTTAAGTGGGGAAGGGGGAAACTGGCACAGCTGTCCCACCACCCAGATGGGATTTGGCCCTTCCTGTGTCTAATGCAAAGGGCCAAACCATTGTTTACTGGGTGATAAGGGAATAGCTGGCACTGCGATGTTTAAAAGTGTTTTATTACAATTCTTCTGTTTTCTTACAGTGAGGCAAGTCCTTTGACGGTCACTTGCTTGTGAACAAATTTCAGAAAGGTTCTTAAGCTTCAAAACCTCACCAGAGAGCTACCTCTAAGAGGAATACATTCCATTTGAATGACTCAAGAATATAGATATACTTCTAGCACTGTTTAAATTTTTCACAATGATCCCAGAGAGGCCCTCCTAAAACTAGGGAAGGCTGAGTCTCAGCAGGAAGCCATGGTGTCTGGCTGCTTCTCATGGCAACGTGATTGTCCAGGTGGCCCTATCAGTGTGTCAGCACAGAGCTCTGTGAGTTGGAGCCGTGTTTGTATGCTTCTTTGAGGTGAGGCAACAGGGTCTGCAAGTAGGCAAGAACTGAGTTGAAGTCCTGATTCTGCCATTTACTAGTTGTGTGCCTGTGAGCTTATAGCATAATCTCTTACAGCCTCAGGTTACTCATCTGCAAAGGGGTGTCAGTAACTATGCCATGACACTGCTGTGAGGTGCATACAAAAGAGGGTGATGAAAAAGTACCTGGCAAGCTCCCAGCCTATAGATGCTTGGCACAGAGAGGTAAACAATAAGTGAATTTCTTTTCTTCACCCTTTGCTCTGTCTTCTCCCTTTTCCAAAGCACCCCTACACCTACCACACGTGATAGTCTAGAACACATAGTGTGAGGGATGGCTCTGCTTAAATATTATATTTTCAGATTTGTTGTTAGGGTCACGTGAAATAAAATGTGCAGAGTGCCTAGCAAAGTGTCTAGCTCCTAAGTGTTAAATAATAGCCACTTCCTCCTCCCCTTTTCCCTATGGCTCTGTGCAGTCATTGGAGTACACATAAGCAAACTAACTACAAACACATAGAGGATGTGCCGAGGCCCCGCACGGTGTGTAGGTGCTTTCTGGGTTGGCTGTCCCTGAGGATGAAGGCAGGATATCCCTGGGCACTACCCATGGAGCCTGTTGCTTTTGCTCTTGGTCTTGTTCCGTGCATGGTGGCTTTGCAAGGACGGTTGCTCTGGTTACAAGACCAAATCACTGCACTTTCTGTCTCTTCGTCAGTAAAGGTCTCCAGGGAATTAGCTTATTAGAGGAATAGTAGCCGCGTGGTTGAGTCAGCTAGGATAGTAAAGGGACTCATCGGAGGTCCTCAGATACAAAGGCACCAGTTCTTCTCTTGATGAACCCAGAGTCTCAGTCTCAGTGCAGGCAGTGTGGACAGCCCCGTTTGTGATTTCTCTGTCTCATATTTTCCACCTTGTGTGACGGTTACTCCATTACCCGAGTCAGTCTGCTTGTTTGAATGAGTCCCCTCTGATGTCAATTCCTTGTCGAGTTACTCACAGAATTCTCTATTGTCCCTGCCCTGCTCTTTCCTGGACTGATCTCTGTTCCATGAGCAGGTTCAGCACTCTTCAACCTGCCCCTCTCCCTCCTCTTAATTCTTAGCTTAAGAAACTTGCAACTTGTGAGGAGCAGAGTAAGACAAGAAGTGGAAGGTACCACGGGAGTGAAGAATGTTGTCTTGTGAATATGCTTTTTGTTCTAGCGCAGTGAAGTCCACAGGTGACTATTATATTTTAGCAGACCCATTCTTTCTTTTTTCTTTTTTTTTGTGAGGAAGATCAGCCCTGAGCTAACATCGGTGCTAATCCTCCTCTTTTTGCTGAGGAAGACCGGCTCTGAACTAACATCTATTTAGCAGACCCATTCTTTGCACAATGCATCATGACAACAGCAGTGTGTCAGAGCAGAGCAAGGTCCAAAAGCTGCTAACATTTATGTGTTTATTGAAATCACGCGTGGAGCTAGGAGTTTCACAGGTACTAACTCATATAAGATTCAAAACAACCTCAGGAATGGTGGATCACACTGCTAGAGATCAGCAGGGTTGGGAATCCAAAACAGGTCTGTCTGAGCCCATACTGCATGCTCTTCCCAGTTCAACCAAGTCAGCACGAGTAGGGCGGGAAACGGGGGAGGAAGAGAGCTCTGCATAGCCCCTGTTTGTGACTGTGAGTGTCTGATGTAGGAGGTGGTCATGGGTTGGAGAGGATCAGGCAGGTAGATATGAAAGACATTGGGGAGGGAGAATCCAGGGTATTTGCTTACTTACTTTGTCTGAAAGGAAACAGGCCTGAATAGAACAGGGTCTCTTTTAATCATGTTTTTTTGCTTGCATGTTTGTTTCTCTTCAACAGTAATACTAATCTTATATTTTCATAAGTGTTCATGTTTTAAGAAGCTTGAGTTTCACCATTCATATTTTTCAGACAAAGCGTCTATAACACAGAGGCCAATGACTTGTCCTAAGTCTCACAACTAGTCAGCACCCAGATGAGAATTGGTGTCCAGGTTCCCTGGCTGCTAGTCCTTTGCTGGTCATCTTTCCTCTCCTGATCTGCTTCTGTTCTCTAGAACCAGTGTCTTTGCACCCTACCTCCTGCTCTGAGGAAGTAAACTTCTACTTCCTCAATGTACTTTTCCTCTTACTCACAGGCAAGCCTGGTGACTCCCAAAATGGCAACCTATGCCCCACGCTCGTTTCCATCCAGCTTACACTGCACCTTCATATCTTAATTAAAGGACGGGGAGAACTCAACAGGAGTAGAATATTAAACTGGCCTCACTTCCCGTGAACCATCTTGAATCAAGACTGAAAAGGATAATGCGATGAGGAGGTGGGTTAGATCTAGGCCTTTGGACCAGTGGATTCCCAGTGTCCATGGCCCCCCCCCCTTTTTTTTTTTAATTTTTTGTTTATTGCAGTAACATTGGTTTATAACATTGTAAAAGTTTCAGGTGTACATCATTGTACTTCTATTTCTGCATAGATTACATCATGTTCACCACCAAAATACTAATTACAACCCATCACCACACACATGTACCGAATTATCCCTTTCACCCTCCTCCCTCCCCCCTTCCCCTCTGGTAACCACCAATCCAATCTCTGTCCCTATGTGTTTGTTTATTGTTGTTATTATCTACTACTTAATGAAGGAAATACATGGCCCCCTTTTTAAGAGCATCTACTGTGTGCCAGCACCATAGTAAGTCCAATAAAGAGTCTAGTGGCATGAAATGTGGTCCCTGCCTCCCGGAGTATAGGATAGAATTAGGAGGACAACATACACACACAAAAATCCATATAATTAAATGTTAAATGGTGAGGCACAGTCCTTAGAGGTCACATCCACTGGGAGAACCTTTGGAGGCTGATTAAATCACAGAGATTACTTTAGATGCCCAAATGCATCCCTTTCCTATACCCGGGCTTTCCCACCCAGTCAAGCTCGGAGCAGGCTACCTTAGCTAAGGAGTACAGCTGAGAAAGAGGCCAGACCCCCCCCTTCCTCCCCCACCCAGTCCAACCAGTGGCCCCCAGGGGCCTATTGTTCTCTTCTCGTTGTCATAAACTATAAACAGCACAGAAGAGAGAGAGGTCCAAATACTGGGGTGGGGGAACGCCCAGCTGCTGCTGTCCTCGACGCCACATCAGTAAACAGCACCACGGCAATCAATTTGGCTTTTTTGATGAAGACAAAACCATAGAGGAAAACCATTAGAAGAGATAATAAAGGCCCTTCTTGTACTGTTAATGGAGAGCCTCCTGGATGGAACAAGCCCAGCTGTTGCTGCTGAAAATTTACTTCTGTTTTCAAGTTCAAATAGAGACTAAAACATTATCTTCGCGGGAATTGATTTTACGTCTTCCAAACACATATGCCACCTTAATTGTGATTTGTGTGATAGTTCAGCTGCTGAAAGCTTTCGTTTATCTCTACCTGGTTAAACAACTTTAAATAATAACAAGTCAATATATCTGTCTATTGACCAGGGTTCTTCTCACATCCCCAAGCTTACTTTTGAGGAAGAGAAAGGGGTTTAACCCTTCAGTGCCCCCATCCCTGTCCCACATCCATTTACTTCGTCTCGATTTTAATGGGGAGATATAATCTTTTAAAAAGTACAATGAATAGAAATATGCAGGTCATTGTCTGATGTACTTTGTCCTGCAGAGGCTGGTTTTTTGTTTTATTTTAGACTCAATACGTTCTTTAAAGAAAAAAGTCTGACTTTTGCCAAATTCTTTTGCACTAAATTTCGTCGTTCATTTTAGTTACAGAAACTTTGCTTTTGGGTTGAGCTCGAGAAAAGGATATTAAAGATGGCAGCTTGTTTTGAAAACCCACATAAAAAAATTCATGAGCTCCCCGTGGTGTTTCTTAAGACATACTTTTTTCATAGGAGTAATTAATGTTATATAAAGTGGGGTGGGGAGGCGAGAGCAAAGGGAATTATTTTATTCATATGAACTTAAGCCTAGAGTTCTTTGAAGAGTGAAAATTTTGGTGGTAATGGTGGTGATGGGGAGAAGTTTGGACTTTTTTGTTTTTTTGATGAACCAAATCATTTGTCAGCCAATAGGAAGCCAACAATGGAGCAGGCCAGGACCTCCAGAGCTCATCTAGCAGCGCCCAGTTCTTGAAGACCTGCCCCTGAGGCAGAATATAACTAGCCAGCAAATGGCCGTCCTCCTCGGTGAGAGTCAATAGACTCTCGTCTGTCCAGTGTGGTGTGCTCCTTCTGTGAACTTTCCGTTGGTGTCAAGGGTTGGTAATGCAGACAAAGGTTGGGATCTGTCTCTCTCCAGGGTGCCCCAGCAATTAACCAGATGGCAAGGAGAGGGACTGCCTGAATCCCCAGCTTTCCAGGTAACCAGCTACCCAACCCTGGCTCCTTCACCCAGCGTTGGCTTTGCCTCTGTAACACAATCAGAAACAAAAGGCTGCCAAGAGATTTCACGTGCGTCTGGCCTGCTGGGTAAAACTGCCTGGTGTCAGCACAGTGCGAGGGCACAGAGGGGCAAGCACTCAGTTTATGCTGCTGCCAGAAAGGAAGGTAGATGGCAAGACCCACCATCCTTACTTAGATGGCCATGGTGATGGAGGTGGAGGGAGCTGCTGGTGTTGTGGGTGAGTTCAGGATTAATTCATACGTTAAGGATTTCTTTCAAGTTTTCACCGCTCTCTTTTAGAGCTTTGTTTTCCAGTTGCTGTAATCCCAATCCAGACCTCCATTTACAATGCGTTCCTCCCTGCCTTGTGCTCACTTTCTTTCTCCCTCCCACTTCTCCCAGAAAGCCCTACAGACACAGAGTAAACGATAATCTTAATAATAATAATATTCTTACAACTGACAGATTGCTTATAAACAGTGATCAGTGAAGATGGAAAGGTGTCATTAATTGCTAATTAAGAAAACACTTCTCTTGGGTTTGTGTCCAACTGATAAAGAACATTTCTTGACTTTTTCCTGTTTATTCTACCAGTGTTTTCCTCCAGGGCGTGGACTGTGTGTTATCTGTATATCTGCAGTCATAAATGACTGACTGAATGAATGAATCTACTTATTAATTGTATTATTCCATGGCCTGCTTCACTGGGTGTACTATCTTCCTCCTTTAATGTTGATATTGAAACCCTATCTGTACCAAGACTTTCCAGATGCCATCATGAAAGGGACTCTGTGGGGCCCCCAGTGTTATGGTACCTGTGTCCATTATCCTCCTCCTGTCTTTACTTGTGATGGTCCATGTGTGTGTCTGCATAGACAAGATTGTAACAATAAAGCTGTCCATTGCCACCTTCCCAACACCCTATCAAATGAACTCTTGTCTTATACTTTTTATCCTCTATTTCTCTCCAATTCTTGTCCTCATACATAGGTAATTTTACCGAGATGTAAGCATAGCAAAGATATAATTCTATATTATAGTCACTAAGATGCAAGTGGGGAGCTTCTCCAGATTACTAGTTTGCCTGGGGGGTGGGGCAGTACTTCACTTGGCACATAATAGTGACTAAATAAACACATATATGTCAACTGAATTAAACTATGAACAGAAGTGCCACTCACTTCTGGATAGGAGCTCAATATTCTTATAGGGATCCAAAGGCTGCAGCCAGAGGAACCTGAGGAAACGTCTCCTTCATTTTCTCTTCTAAGTAAACTGTCTAACCCATTACATCATCCAAATTCATTATGACTGATTCCAAGGGAAAGCAGAGAAAGAGGAGCAGTGGGGGGAGAGGAGGTTGGCAATGCCACTGTCCTGCAGAGCCCAGAAAGGGCCCGGGAGGGGGCAATGAGCATTTGACACCCACATCAACTCCAATATGATTCAGTACTTATATTACAGATGAAGAAACTGAGATCCAGACGAAACATTGCCCAGTAAAACAAAGTTAGGCAAAATACTGACATCTCAAGCCCACACTTTCTGCCTCCCAGCCTGGGGCTCTTTCACCTGGACCAGGCTGCCCATGCACAGAGCCCTGGCAGCAGAGTAGAGACCCTATTTCTCCCCTGGAGGAGTTCTCCAGCTCATGCTACACACATCCATGGAAGTGTGTATCCAGGGCCAGAGGCTCTCGCTGCTGGGGGAGGTGAGAAGGGCAGGAAGCGGACTGGAAGAATTGCTTAGTTATTTGTTACTCAGACTGAAGGAGCTATTTCACAATTTGGGTTTGGGGAAGTACTGAAGTGCAGGCTGCTGGCAAAGGGCACAGGTGGCTGCAGTGCCACCCCCGGTGTCCCGTAAACTGCTCAGTTCTTCCTTTGTGCACAGGGGGGCACTAGCAATACACCAGCGGCAGCCCAGCAACCTCCTGCTCTGCAGCTGCTGGGGAAGGACTTAATTACACCCACTTCCAAGTGAGCAGAGCCTGCTGTTCGGTGAGCCAGTTCTGCATTGCAGACCTGCTGGCTGTGCTGGCTCAAATGTCACCTCCTTTAGGAAGCCTGGCCTTCTCTGATTAACCCCACTTACCCGGGATCACTCCTGATCCCTGTGTCTCCCCAGCGTGTTGGTCAGTTGGCCCTTTCCCTTTACAACGAATATGCTGCTTTTTAAAGGATACCCAGGTTTTTCTCTTTATCTTCTTTTATTTTAAGTTCCCTTTGCGCAAAGGTCACTTTTTCTCCCGTTGGTCCTGAGAGAGGGCTGTGTCCACGGAGGGGCAGTCAGTAAGTCTGATGTGGGGGAAGCCCCCTGAACTTGAAGCCACAAGACGTGCTCAAATCCTAACACTGTCCATTGCCATGTAACCTCAGGCAAGTCCTTTTCCCTCTCTGAGCCTCAGTTTCCTTATCGGTGGTATTAACAATGATCATAGCTGTGCCATAGGCTTGTTTGAGATTAAGGAACACAAATTATTTGTGGGTGCCTGACATGGTGCCTGAGCACAGAGGGCACTTTATAACTGTCCCTCAGATCCAAGTCATGTGGGAACTACCCCTCACTCTGCACTGGAGAGAGCATGTGGTTCCTGCGCCATTTATTTATAGACAGCCCCGTGCCGGGCACTGGATAAGTGCCCTACAGAAGACATGGCTCCTGCTCTCAAGAAGCCAGCGCTGGGCGACTGGAACAGGGCCAGTTAAATGGAAAGTGACAGTGCAGAGGTCAGGAGGCTAGGAGAACACACTAGGGGGCTTATCTCCCCTTGAAGAGGGAGCAAGAGCAGGAACGAGAATTTTTCCTACTTCTTTTCCCCAGATCTGAGGCAATTGAGATGCAGGTAAGGAACATGCGGACATACACTCTTCTGTTGTTTTCCCCACCCCTGGCCGCCCCCAGAATGCTCCTGACAATGGAAGTAAGACAAAGACACCAGGGCTGGCCTTCTTGCCCCGCCTCTGTGCCGTGTTGTTGAGGTGCTCTCTTCTATCAGTGAAGGGAGACAGTCCTCCCACCCTCAGGGCTGTTGAGAACACTTCAGTGAGATACTTGTGGTGATATGCTTGGCTCCTCACTGAAAAGAAATGCTTGTTAGTTTCCCTTCCCTTCTAACCACAGCTCATAGCGCTAGCATCTCCTTGGATTTTCCCTTCTTAGGGGTACCCCACATTTCAACTTGCCCCCAGTTTTCTTCTAAACTCCTCACACACACTCCAATCAAGAGTTTTCACTTCAGTCCTGAGAACTGGAGCACAGAAAAGGCACCGGAGTTAGTTTAGAGAAGATCCTCATGCTGGGTCTGTAAATGACCAGCATTTGCTCTTTCAGGGCTTGTCTGCATTTTAGAAAGATGAGCTCTGCTAACTGTGTGACTCTGTAAGGGCGGAATGTGCTCCGAGACCATGTTGAGGTGGGAGTGTGGGGCCTTCCGTCACTATTTGGGTTAAAGTCCTAGACCACCCGATTCTCCACTACTTTTCCCAGCACCGGAAGAAAGTAGATCAATTGTTTGGATCCTCATATCTAAAAGGTAGCTTGCTTGCTTTATACTAAATCTCAAGAAACTTTAATGCATTTGTGGAAAAATTTCTGTCTTTGACCTCTTTTTCTTCAGGGAGCACTCTTGTGCTTAATTTTGAAGAGAAAACAACACTCAGTTAGACTCGAACTTGACTTAAGTAACCTCTAATAATGTATTTTTTACCCGAATGAACTTTTTAGTTTATGAACTTTGTGCAACTCCACCCTTCTTTTTATGTGACCCCTGTATGCTACCGTCTTCCCCTCCTCTCTCCCAAAATTTAGGATACATACTCTTCCTGCAGAAAATGCTTCAACTTATTTTGAGAGGTTTTTGTTGACCTTTGGTTGACCCCAAGGAACTGGAAAGGAATGTATTGATCTCTGCCTGAGCGCAATCCTCAGGATCCATGTGCTCTTCATGCTTTTGGAATCACGGAAGAAGGAGAGCATGACACAAGTTTACAGTTTCATTCCATTAGCCATCCGTACTATCCTGAACTATTTTAATTCCAAAGCAAATGTGATTGCCTAAAAGTCATTTGAGCTATGGAGAATTGGGGGTATCAAAGGCAGCTCCATCATCTTCCTTGTACTCAATCTTCTCCCTAGAATTCCTCATGGAACAGAATAATCTAAACACTATCATCTCTCTGGTGTGCATTTTCAATTCTGCTTCCTCTATATAAATCAGTTCTCCTGGTCTTGGCTTACATGCTTTCTATCATTTCTACTTCTCTCTCTGGACCTGTTCCTTTAGGATGCTGAGAGAAGAGGGACAACTTTTCTTGTTTGTAATTATCATCACCATCTGTAGTAGGCTGAAAAATGGTCCCCTAAAAGGTATCCACAGTCCAATCCCTACAATCTGTGAATACCTTTATTACCAAAAAAAAAAAGCGGGTAGGGCCTTTACAGATATGATTAAGTAGTTAAGGATCTTGAGATGGGGAGATTATCCTGGATTATCCAGTGGGCCCTAAATGCCATCACGTATATTGTTATAGGAGAGAGGCAGAGGAATATTTGACACACAGAGAAGGTGATATGAAGACAGAGCAGAGAGAAATTTGAAGATTCTGGCCTTGAAGGTTGGAGCGATGCAACTACAAGCCGAGGAATACTGACATCCACCAGAAGCTGAAAGAGGCAAGGAACGGATTCTCACCCAGAGCCTCTGGAAGGAGCTGGGATACTGATCTCTGACTTCTGGACTCCAGAATTGTAGGAGAATAAATATGTGTTGTTTTAAAAGGCTGAGTTTGTGATAACTTGGTATAGCAACCACAGGGAAGGAATACACCATCTATTACTTCTTTTCAGACAGTTGGACATGTTTCTCAATAGTAATTGCCTCTTTAGAGTCTCACCACATTCTCACATGACACACCACACCAATACCACCACTACTACCATCATTGTGAACCTCTGAGCCTATGATGTCGTCCAAGGTATTTTTAAATCAAGTAAGAAATCTCCAGTCCAGACTATACTAAACTATTATGGGAAGCTACTTTCCACTTTAAACATGTAAAAACACAACATACAATATTTTTAAGAGAAATCAAACACATAGCCAAGCTGGGAAATCAAAAAGGGACTAACTCCACTTTCCAGAGGAAAGATGGAACATATGGTGGAAAGAAGATGCTGAGGTCATAGAATCTGTGAAGAAAAATGGGCAGGACATATACCATTGGGGCCTTGATGTCTATGTGGGGTGGATATCAGTTGCCAGCCGTGTGTGTGTAGGGCAGCTGAAATATGCTTCCTGCATAAATCTAGGAGCCTGGAAAATGTGGCAACTTAGAAAAAAATTCACTTCCTGGCCTGAAGAAAGTAGGAAGAAATACTCTGTCTAGACCCCCGGCGGTGGGGGTGGAGGTGAGGGTTAGGGGGGCGGGAATGATTCAACTGCAAGAAAGCAGAGGGCCGAGTTTGAACTACACTAAGATGTAAGACCCACAGTGTTTGTATTAAATAAAATTGGTCTGGAACTGCAAAATTAGTAACAATTTGACAGAGGCAACTAGGAAACCACCTCTTATGGATGCTTCCATAGTCCACAGAACACACAGAACCCCCACAGAAGAAATTGTCTGGAAAACTGACCTCATAATCCAAAACGTTAAAATATATGTGGAAATCCAAACTTACAATATTTAAAGTAAAAAATACAACAATTGGGATAAACCTAAAATTCCTGAAGTGAGAAGACAATATAATCACACAAAAAAAGAATAAGTGGTTTAAATAAATAAACAAGTCTGAATATGAATGTATGTGTGTGTATTAATGGTACAGAACTGTTAAGTCATTTCGTTTAGTCATCTATTCATTGAACAGATACTTACTGAATACCAACTATGAGCCGAGTACTCCTTTAACTATTGGGATTCAATGATGAATGAAGTATTAGCCCAACCCTTGTGGACTTCATTTTCTAGTGGGAAAGACAGAAAATATTCAAGTAAATATGTAATAAGTTGCCCGTGATAAGTGCCATGAGGAAGTATAAAATAGCCTAAAGGAGATAGAATGAGTAGAGATGTGAATGTTGTGAAGGAGCAAGACATAAAGATCTTAGAAAAGAGCATTCTGGACAGCTGAAATACAAGCTGCTAAGGTCCTGGGGTAAGCACATGCTTTGGTGTTGGAGAAATAGCAAAGAAGTCAAGCTAGATCTGGGTGAGTAAGAAGAGAGAGAGTCAGCAGATGAAATCACAGAGGTAGCCAGAGGCCTGGCTGTGTAGGACTTCGTAAGCTTAATAAAACTTTTTTACTTTTTTTACCTTAAGTGGGTAGGGAAATCACTGGAAGCTTGTGAATTAAGAATAACATGATCTGATTTACATTTTAAAAGTAACATTCCCAGTTGCTGTGCGAAGAGCAGAGTATAAGGGAGAAGGAAGGAAGTCCTGTTGCAAAACTATTGCAGTCATCCTGCTAGACATTTTGGTGGTTTCTCATAAGTGCCATCAGGGGAGATTACAAGAAGCATTTGGATCTAGGGTTTATTTTTAAGAGAGTGCTATGAGAATGTGCTGATGTGTTGATAGTAGAGTATGACAGAGAAAGGGTAACCAAGAGTGCTGCCTAAGTTTCCTTTCTGAACAACTGGAAGAAGGGTGGTGCACTGTACTGGACGGAAGAGGAATGGCGTGTCTGTGTGTGTACACGTGCACACATGATACACTTGAGGTTTCTCTCAGACATCCAGGTGTTAAGTAGCTGAATATACGAGTCTAGAGTTTAGGGGAGAAGCTAGGGCTGGAGACACCAATTTGGCAGTCATCAGGATACTGATGGGATTTAAAGCCAGAGCTGGAAAAAATCTCCTAGGAAGAAATTATAGGTGGAGAAGAGAAGAGGTCTGAAACCTAACAAGTAAAGATGAGGAACAAGAGCATAATCAAGTAAGGGAGAAGGAGAAAGAGCTGCCACTGAGGTAGGAAGGGGAAGGAGAGGCGGCATCCTGGAAACCCAAGGAAAAATGTGCTGCAAAGAGGCAGTGACCAACTCGATCAAATGCTACCAAAAGGTGTAAAAAGGTTAAGATTGAGACTTGACTGATACATTTGGAGGGAAAATTCTTTTTTGAGGGGAAGGACATTGATGTGAAATTTTAGTGAGTGGAGTAGTGAGGACAAAATCCTAGCATATGTCAAAGAAATAATAAATGAAGAGGAAGTAGAGACCATAGAGTTACTTAAAGGAGTTTTGCTATAAAAGATATCTGAGGAATAAGTAACAGCTGGAGGAAAAGGTGAGGACAAGGGACAGATTTTTAAAGATGGGAAATACTGGCATGTTTGTGGTCTGATGGGAATGATCTAGGACAGGGGGAGAAAGACAATGCAAGAGACAATGGAAGTCGTTACAAGTCAAAGACTTAGGCCTAAGTGGGCAAATAGGAGATGGATTTTCCTGTGCGAGGAGGGTTGCCTTCAAATAGAAATAGGGGCAACTTATTGTTTAGGAGAGGAGAAAGGTTAGGATGCATGTGTACAGAGGAAGGCTCATTTCTTAGTTAAGATTTCTTAGAAAATAGGAAGTGCTGATGCTTCATTTGGATAGCGCAGACCCAGGATGGCAAAGATGAGGTGAAAGTGAAGTACAACTATAAGACACTTAAAAAGTAAAACAGCACGATGCTTTACCGCACTAGCTACTGCTTCACAGTGATCCCCGCAGGGAAGAGACAAAGCAGGTTGCTTAGCAGTTACTACTGCTTAACACATGAGTCTTCTCTAGTGTATGTGGAAAACTATGCCTTGGAATAGTCCATGGGACAGAGGAAAGAGGGGAATTTATTTTCGCAGCAGCATTCCCTCTCCTGCTTTCTATTACTTGAAGTGTTCTGAACAGTGTAAAGTCTCCTGTACTTCTGGGTGGCATACCCGACTCCTTTGATGGCCACTTGGAATATGAGATCCTACATCATGCAGTGTGGTGTTTCATCAAATTTTGGAAGCATTATGAGAAGCTATAAACTCCAAGCAAAAAAGCTGTGTGGCAGTGGCTAAGGAGCAGGGCTTGGTAGGAGGCAGGAAGTGTACCTACTCATTATATTCATCTTGCTCCCTACAGTATAGAACCTCTATTGTGTGTGCATGCAGGCGTCTATGTGTTGTGAGAAAATGACACCTTCGTGATTTCCCCAAAGGGCAGGGAGTTGGGTCACAAGTCCAATGGCTTACAAAATCTCCTTTAAGATTATAGCCAGTTGTGAGCTCCTGAAACACTTAGGCAAAGAGGGTTAATGATAAAAGAACAGTACCCATTACGATAGCTGATAGCTGGTCCCAAGCCTGCAATTGGTGTCCATCGTCTCCCTCCTCTGCCAGCAATTCTAGATTTCCCTCACTGTAGGAAAGCAATTAGGCCGGTCAGGGTTACATGTCAGGTAGGGTGATCCAGACTTTGATCCCACAGGTATCTAAGCCATTAGTTTCCCTATACCTTTCGGGTTGTGTTTGCTATAATAATTGACACTTATTATCGAGTATGGGAGTTCTAAGAGACCCTCCAGGGAAGTATCTATGTTCATTTACACTTATCATGTAGTACCAATTCTAGCTCCTCATGGACAACAAGACCTATTAACCCCACCAGTTACATTAACTCCTTTTTTGCCTGTTTATGCACTCACATGAGAAGCCCAAATAACAAGGTGACAGCTGCAACTTCTAGTTCAGTGGAACATTTAATATATCCCCTGGCAGTGTCCTCTATACCCTGTGAACCAGGACTTCTACCTCAGCATGACTCAAGGTTGAGCAGACAGAAAGCAGAGAGTCTGCAACTGAGCCATTGGGCGTGATAGTGAGAGGAGCCATTCCCATTTGCAACCTTATTTCCTGAACCCATGTATTCTAGCTATTGCAGATACAGGACCATATATTGGTGGTTGACTTAACACACATGCCAAATCCTGGAGGACAGAAGCCATACTCCTGGTACCTTAGCTGAGACTTCAATGGGCAGCTATTCCACTATTCTTTCAGGCTGGCTACTTCTGGGTGATAGGATAGATAAGAGCAGCGAGCCCTATAATCATGAGACTGTTGTCAAACCTCCTCTGCTGTTAAATGTGCCCTTTGATGTGAAGCACTGTTGTATAATAGCACGTCTCTGGATGAGGTGTTCTCTAAGCTTTGAATGGTGGTGATGGTGGAGGCACAGGTACATATTTATATTTATTCTAATAAAGGCAAACCTATGCTCCTTAACTGTGGAAACAGTTCAACGGACTCAATCTCTGCCAGATGGCTCGTAGGTACTCCAAGAAGTAGTGTCACATGTCCGTTTCTTTTGCTGTCAGAGGCATTAGCTAGGCCTTGGTGAAGGCAAACTTAGATTGTTGGATCCATTCATAGCCTCCATCTCTTCTGCCAAAGCCCGCTGGCCATGGATCAGGGTAGATGAGGAAAGAGGCTGTCTGACATCCACTGGAGAAATCACTCTTCCCACCTGGTTATTGAACAGGTTCTCTACAATGTATGCTCTCTACTGGGCATTGATATGAGATGAAAGGATCTCCACACTTTGTTTCACTCTCAGAGGTCCACCCACATAATTCTTCCCCAGATCTCCTTATCTGTGTTCTTCTAGTCTTATTCCTTTCAGGCTTCTGATGAATCAGATAAGTCATTTTTTCAAAAATCAGCCTATATTTTTCTTTTGGCCACCTCTCGCTCTCTACAAAATGGATGATTATCTTTATCCCAAAAGGATTTCCTTTTACTACTGTTTGTCATGCCTTCAGGATCATGAGGCAGTAGGTCATTTCCTGATAGTGCTACCCTTTTGTACTGACACATCTTGGAATAAGGTTGAATTCCTTTCTTCTTCTGTCAGTTGATCACAGGAACCTTCTCACATCACAATGAGGTTATACGTGTGGTTTGAGGAAATGGAGGTAGGACACCAAATATGATAACATCTGTTTGTATAACATATTTATGCTTCCTGGATCTGTTTGAGCTGCTCCCAAATGTACTACTTCATTCTATGATGTATTTCTGATCAGCCTGCCCAACTTTATAATTTAGTAGGTATGATAGGTTATGTTATTGTTCAAAAATATTCACTCTCCCATCTACCTCCATAGGAGGAGTATACATCCCAATTCCGTTGATGTTTGACTTGGTCGTGTGACTATCTTTGACCTTAGAGTAGACAGAATGTACTTTCCTGCCCCTTGGCTTTAGGTTAAGTTTGTGACTTTCCTTGCTGAATGGAATGTTAGGAGGTGTAACTCATGCAGAGCTTGAGATGTGCCTCTGTGTTTGAGCTTGCCCTCTTGTTCCTCTGTCATTGCAGGTGACAGTCTTCTGGTTTTCTATGGTCAGGTGCTCAGTCTATACTAAGCCCCAAGTATCTCACTAGAAACTATTTTTCAAGTGGAAAGTAGTTCTTTGATAGAGAAGTCACAGCTTTGCACCAGAACCTTAGACGTCTTCTTTGTGACTTCTATTGGAGTTGGGCAAAAATTGCATATGGTGTCCTTATCCACCACAGGTCTTCTAGCACCTGAGTTACATGGCCCAAGGGGAGAAACAGCGTGTACTGCAGCCTGATCCTACTGAAAACCCTTTTATGGCTGTCTATGGATGACTCGATAAATACTCTGAAGCAGTATTCCCAAATGAAGTATATTTTACCTCCAAAATCTGAAGAGAAAAACCAGGTGCTGTGCCTCTTGTTTACTTGAAGGAGGTACAGAAAGTTGTACTTTACAATGTCACTGCATACCCCAGACCACAGGAAAACTAAAATCTTTATTGATATGCCATAAAGAACTTAATTTTTTAAAGTTCTTTCTTAGTCTATGGTTGGTGTGTTTGTGTGTGTATACACATACATATACAAACATACCTATACATATATAAATAGACAAATAAATAAATAAAAACATATAGATGGTATATATTTATATACATACTAATATATATCTCTCTCCTCTCAGGCATTTAGAGCAGTGCTACTCACACTATGATCCTCAAAGTGCTGCTGGTCTATGAACTATTTATTACCAGTCCAAAAGATAAGTCGAGAAGATAAATTCACCAGTCCAAAAGAAAACTTAATAAGTACAGAAAGTGAGAGTGATTAGACAGTTTGATACACCATTTTGACATTTCCACAACATCCAAGCTTTTGGCTCTGTGTTTTACAAAAGTATTGGTTTATGCGTGATCGGAAATTAGAACACAACAAAAACTTTTTAAACTGACTGCTACGGTTAGTATGAGAAGCATTTCTCCGGGGTTCTACATGTGACTCCCTGCTCAGCACCTTGATGTTCCAGTGAATGTCAAGACAACGAAAGTCTCTGTGAACTGACTACATTGTGATGGAGAGCATACTACGTAACATGTCCTAAAACAGGGCATTAGGGTATACTGCTTTCCTTGCCATGTAAAGGCAAACTACTTTTAATCCTTTTAATTACTAGAAATTAAGACAACAGACAATAGCATTTTCCAAATTCTAAGCCACATATCAAGTGGCAGAAATTGTATTAATTCTCAGTAAAGATGATATTTAAAACAACAGCTGTGATTTAGAATACCATCTTCAGTTATTTTGTATTGCACAACCATCTGCCACAATCCATTTTTTAAGATCAGACTGATAAATTAAAGAGATATGAAAGAGATTATCACCTTGCTTCTTTTTATGTCTTTAGTTGCAATGTGAATATATACATTTCCTTAAAGAAGACAGTATTTCTTCTTGGCAATGGGAGAGGAAGAATGATGGAGAAGCCATTTCAGAAGTTTCCACTTATCAGTACCTACCATAATTTCTGTGGATCAGGAAACCAAACAAAGGTTCTGGTAGATGCTAAAAATATTTATCCCAATTACACAGTTTGGGATCCAGGGAAATAACCACAGGGTGAATCTGCTGACTCAGTGAAACCACAATTGAGATAATCTCAGGCTAAAATCTATTTATCAACAGATTTCCACAATCCCTCACTCTAATTATTGGGTCCCTATTGGTGTTTTTCATTTCATGACATAAGTTTAGACTCAATAGCTAACAATTATAGAAAATATCTATTTCCCTACTGCATAGTATGGCCTTTTCTTAAATTCTTTTTGGGACAGGATCAGAGAAATATTTATTGCAAATATTTATAGTGGAGTATCAGGGCAATTCCTAACGGGGACATGCCCTCTTCTTCAATAAATTGGTTTTGATTCTGTGAACTAGCTTAGATCTGACAAGTAGGTGAGGGGTTGTGATTTACTATTGTGTCAGTTAACATCAATGCTACTTGCCATCTCTCTATGTTTTTATTTTTTTTTCCTGATTATATAAACTGAGTAATACCCTAGTCTTCTGTCCTGCCCTTAAAAACACCACAATCTATTAGCTATCACCATGTATTCTTGTGCATAAGACAGCCTTACTGCCTACTGCAGCATATTCACCTTGATTATGAGGGTTGTGTGCTGCCATGTGGCTTCTGTCATTTCATGATCCCATTATTGATATTGATATGAAAAAGGCCTTTTCAAAGGTAGCAACACCCACAATCTACCATAGCCTTCAGAAGTTAGCTATTACTCAGCTTCTCAAGAATGCCCATCTCCAATGCATTCATTCCTGCCCTAGTGATGTATGTGTCTTCTGGACCCTCCTGGAGATTGTAGTCAGATGGTAGGATCCAAGGTCATGTACAATAAATTCACTCTAACATTCCATCTCCCCAAGTCTTCTTATCCTTTCTTCAAAACTGACACATCACTTACTTTAGTGAAGACCATTCTTGAGTCCAGGTTTCAAGAAGCCATTCCAGCTAATTATTTTAGGATTAGTCCAGAAGTTCTTGCCAAAATATTGACTCCTGAATTGTGGGAGAGTAGCCCAGGTTAGTGAGTTCTCCATATCCAGCTGTATAGTTCATCCCAACCTTGTTCTAATGCCTCCAAGATCCACTTCCATGTGTGTTCCCCAAGTTCCTGCTACATATATTGCCAGGTCCTGAAATTTTTTTGGTATGTAGACTACATCTTCCTAAAGAAAAGAACATTTCCCCATCTCCTTAATCTGTGCTTGGATTTGCTTCTGATTATCTTGTGGAGAGTAAAGTCATCTTGTGAAGCGTTCTTTAGGTGAGATTGTCACATGGTCTCCCAGTAAAAGGAGGACATGTTTCCGTCACGACAGAAGGGAGGGGTTTTCTCTTGGGAATTTTCCTGCCAAGAATGTTCAGGAAATCTTGTGAGTTCAATATTTTTAGTTCATGCACACAAATGACCCCATCCCCTGTCTCTAGATTCCAACTTTCACTCTCAGGACACTGACATTGATAGCAGAAGACTTCTCTGGCTGCATATTTAGACTTATTTACACCTCCGTTATCTAATATTCAGATTCGGAGTCTGATTTTCGACTTAGGTTACTGTGAGATGCAGAACATAAGCGTCTCCTTTAAAACTACCAGAGAGGCCCTCTAGTTTTGCGGCGTACTACGTTGGCAGATAGCTGTCCTCAGGCCTGTAATTTTTTCAAAGTCTGTAGTAGCACCACAATCATCCACCTACTTCACAACCCTGTAGTGTTGAAGGTCCCCATACTGATTGACCTTGCAACTTGCTCTTCCAATGCTTTGCCTTCTAACTACCTTTATCCCAATTAGCCACCAGTGACAGCTTAGATCAATTGTGATGCTACTCCATACCAGAGTTTATTTTCATCCCAGTAACACCAGCAATAAAATCTATATTGCTTCCAGACAGGTAGATAATCTAACTCAAAAACAATTTTAAGGATATGCTTTCCAGATTTCACTTGTAATATCAATTGCCTTAGCCTGGGATTCCCAGGCAACAGAGCTTGAATTAAGCATTAAAATGTTGACTTTCTACTTAAGTGGTGCAAACCCAGGTCTTGTGAGGGCGAGGTAAAGGAAAGTGAAACAAGTAGAGATGCAATGCAATGCAAATAATGCTTTTCTAAGCTGGCTTCCAGTTTACAATGAGGCAGGAGAAAGATTCAGCCTATCACTTAACAAATGAATTGGCTCAACACATGGGACTTCTTGAATTGTCTACAAGGAAAAACTCTATGTGGAGTAGCCCTAAGGAGAGAAGAAAGGGAATTGGAAAGACAGGACTTACTAGGAGGCCCAGGGGTCCTGCTGCCCAATCCAAATCCAACTATGTCCCAGCTTCATTTCTGAGCCGCTTGATGACAGCTGTCAGCTCTGCCTGAAATATCCATAGAAACAACACTGGATCATGTGCCTAGCAGAGATGTTTAGGATAGCAACAGTGATTCCAAGGTTCTCCAGGTTTGTTGTCACCCATTTCATTGGTCTGATTGAGAGAGATTGGTCAGGGAGAATTCTGAGACCTGGGGCACACCCCCCATCCCCCTGCATTCCCCCTCATTTCCCCTCCACAACTCTAAGGAAAGACTCTGGTAAGTAAACACCTAGGCAGAGGGCAGAAGCAAAGATCTAATTTTTTTTAGAGTTGAAATCATGTTACAGCAGGCCACCATTATATAAAGGTTTATATCTGTATTTGTACATTTATCACAAATACAAAAGAAAAGATATCATACAGACTGAGTTCCTTGACCACAGTACAATATTATCAACAAAAATACAGTGTCAATGACCTCTCCCCACACATTTGGCAACTGAAAAACATATTTCTAAGTAACTCAGGAATTAAAGAAGAAATCACAATAGGCTTATAAAATATCTAGACGTGAATGACAAAGAAAGCTCTATATATCCAAATTGCAGGTTGCAGTTAAAGTAGTAATTGGAGGGAATTTTATAGCTTTAAATGCAGCATTATAGCTTTAAAGGCACAAATTAAAAAACAAGAAAATCTGAAACTTGAGTTACTCATTAATGAGTTATACATTCAATCACAAATCTAGACAAGAAAAATAAACCATAAAGTGAATCAAGGAAATAATAAAAATGAAAGTAAAAATGATTGATACAGAAAAAAACTAAATGAGTCTATAGAGATTTTCAACAAAACCAAAAGCTAATTCTATGTATTATAATAACACAATAAAAAACTTACAGCAAAACTTCAAGAAAAAGAGATAAGTGGAAATAGAAAATTATAAGCCCCTAATACATTGATTCAGCCTTGGTTAAAATTAGAACA
The DNA here is from genome assembly GCF_057802395.1 of Ceratotherium simum simum. Taxonomy (NCBI): domain Eukaryota; kingdom Metazoa; phylum Chordata; class Mammalia; order Perissodactyla; family Rhinocerotidae; genus Ceratotherium; species Ceratotherium simum. The sequence goes on along the minus strand of NC_141906.1, from coordinate 83,371,281 downwards.
AATCATAGGTTACTCTTTTAAAGGTTAAATAATGAGAATTTCAAGTAGAGGGTTTGTACATCCAAGTGCTTTTTAGTCAGGTGGTATAAAGTTTTTTAAAAAATTGTACCTATTTTTTTTACCTATATTTTGCCATAAAATTGTTTGCTTAGCTAATTTATTTACAGGAAATTTTCCTAAGAGATTATAATCAAAATAATTTATATTTACCCCATAAAATATAACTCTTAGCTTCAAGGTTATGATTAGTACAATGCTTGTTTTAGTTGTTGGTTGTGGGAAATTGTATTTACTCATTTAGTATTTGTTATAGAAAGATGAATTTACTCATAAACCTCGTAATGTATGCCCACTGAGTAAGCCTTCAAAGATCTTTTTAGAATTAAACTCAAGTATATAGGTTTTATTGGAATTAGAAAAGTCACTTATGACTTATGTTTTCTTGCATATATCTATATCTATATATATCATGAATTTTTAAAACATTATATGCAAATAGACATCTTCCAAGACAATGATGATGGGAAAAGGTGACATAATTACAGGTACATTTAAGACAATAGTATGAACAACTTTGTTCCTACCATTAAAAAATATATGAAATATATGTATATATATATAAAATCACAAAATTTACTCCAAAAGAAGTAGAAAATATGAATATACTAACAATCGTGAAGGAATGAAGTAATTAGTCTAAATCTTCTCCCTAGAAAGGCATCAGTTCTAGATAGTTTTACAGATTTCACCAAATCCTCGAGAAAGAAAAAGATAATTCTTATCTTTTTTTTTTTTTTTTTTTTGGTGAGGAAGACTGGCCCAGAGGTAACATCTGTGCCCATCTTCCTCCATTTTGCATGTGGGAAGCCACAACAGCATGGCTTGTTGAGCAGTGCATCGGTCCACGCTGGGGATTTGAACCCCTGGGTCACTGAAGCAGAGCACGCAAACTTAACCATTATGTCACCTAGCCAGCCCCGATAATTCCTGTCTTATAAAATTGTTTTAGAGAATAAATTTTTGAGGCAAAACTACCCAACTCATTTTAGGCATTTGTACAACTTGATCAAAACTGAACAACGACCATATAAAAATTATAAGCTTATGTAATTTATAAACATAGAAGCAATATTCTTAAAATACTGAAAATAATATTGCATAAAAATTCATCACGATCAGGCGGTATGCAAAGATGTTCATCATGAGATAAGCTAGTAACATACCACACATTAATAAAAGTAGGAAAAGACTATGATCATCTATATAGGTCTTTGAGAATAATATGATGTAATTTAATGATCAGTTGTGATTAAAACAAGCTCTTAACAGAGTAAAATAGGACTTGTCCATAACTTGATTAGAGATACTTCATTAGATCTATCTAAACCAATCTCTCCAGCTATATACTCCATCTCATTCCCTTTTGTAAGGGAATTCCCTTGAGTAAGTATTCAGGGACATCACTTCTACAATTATCTTCTTTGTCTCCCATATCACTTTTTTGTTTTGCTGTTGGATATTTTCCATCAGCATGTAAACATGCTATTTCTCCATTCTTCTCTGTGTCTTGGTTTCTCTCATGCCAGTAGCCTCAGTTTTCTGTTCTCCTTTACTACAAAACTCAAAAGAGTTATCTATACTCACTGTGTCAGATTTCTCTCTTCAAATCTCTCAAAGAGGGTTTTGTCCCATCATTCTGTTAAAAATGAACTTATCAAGTCACTGATGACCTCCACATTACTCCAGTCAATGGCTAATCCTTAGATCCATCTTACTTGAGCCATCTGCACCATTGCTTACTCGCTCCTCTTTGCTCCACATTCTTCATTTAGTTTTCAGGAGGCCACAGTCTCAGTTTTCCTTATAACTGGCTATTCTTTCTCTCTCACCTTTCCTGGTTCATCATCTTCTCTAGAATCTCTTAATTTTGGAGGGCGCCAGGGCTCACTCCTCAGTCTTAATGATTTCATCTAGTCTCCTGACTTTAAATACTTTCTATTTGTCAGTGTCCTTAAATTTATACCTCCAGCCAGAGCTCTCTTATGACCTTCAGATTGAATATCAAATTGCCATGTCACCATCTCTACTTGGATGTCTAATACACATCTCAAGCTTCCCATGTCTGAAGTTAGACTCTTGATCTTTTCCCCTTCAACCTGCTTAACCTCGGTCTTTCTCTTCCTAGTTGAGAGAACATTTATCTTTCTGGTTGCTTAGGCCACAAACCTTAGAATCTTTCTTGAGAGCTTGCTTTCTCTTAAAAATCACATCGAATCCAACAGAAAACCCAGAATTTGATCACTTCATATTTCTCACCTTCTCCAGTGTTTTGAGAATTCCCCTTGTGCGAGAATTTCCCTCTACCTGAAATGCTCTTCACCCAGACATTTGCAAGGTGAATTCCTTTACCTCCTTCAAGTTTTTCCTCAAATATTACCTCATTAAGGCTTACCCTGGTAATCCCATTTAAAACTGCATCCCACACCCTCGGTAGCCTAAACCCTCTAATCTTGCTTTATGTTTTTCTTACAGGACTTAACAATTGTTTAACATGCTACATATATATTTTTTCACTTTGTATTCTGTTAGAATGTGGGCTACATGAGGGGAGAAATGTTTCTCTGTTTTGTATCCTGTGTTTTGCAAGCATCTAAATAGGTTCTGTCATATGGTAGGTTCTCAATAAATATTTGAGATATGAATGAGTATTAGGCATTTTACCAGAGGCCCTGAAAAAACAAGACAAGGAAGAAGAAGAAAAGGTGTTTTAGAACTGAAAAGGAGGAGAGGATATTCTTTTTGATTTATTTAAAATCTAAAATAATCTATAAACATAAAAACTACAGTAGAATTGCTGGATATAATCTGAGTATATTAAAGAACTTCCCAGATATAATCAAAGAGAAAATGTAACAGAAAAGAAAAATCTTATTTGCAATAATGACAAAAATTATAAAAGGTCCTTTGGAATGTTCTAACAAAAGATGTGCGAAACTATTGTGGAAAGAAATACAAAACTCAAGAAGAGTATCAAGAAGACCTAAATAAATAGAGAGATAGCCATTGTTCTGATATGAAAATTCAATATTATAAATATATAATTCTTCCAATTTATTCTTCATATGCAATAAAATTCTAATCATAATCTCAAAGGACTTTTTTGTGGGGCTTAAAAGATTATGTCTAAAATAAAACAGTAAATTAATAGGAATGGCCAAGGCAGTTCTACAAAATAAGAACAAATAGGGGAGACTTATATTACTACTTATCAAAACTTACTTTAAAGTTATAGTAATTAAAAGAATATTATATTGATGCTAGAAAAATAAAAAAAAAATCAATAGAGCAGAATAGAAAACCTAGAACCAGAGCCAAGCATTTTAAGTCTTATTATTTAATAGAGATGGTTTTTGAAATCAATATATAGAGAGAAAATGGTAAAAAAATGCATTTAAGAATAATTATCTTTCCATATGGAATAATGTATGATCCCTTCCTTATTCTAACTAAAACTCAGTTCCACATGGATTTAATGCAAAACTACAAAATTATTAAAGTACATATAGGTAAATATTTTATGAACACAACATAGGGAATAATTTTTTAAACAAAGAGTGAAACAAGAAAGAAGTCCAAATATTAAACAAAAAGATCAGTTACACTAATTTCCATCACAATGTGAATTTCTGTATGGCTAACATAAGTAAAAAACAAAACCAAGATGGAAGAAATATTTGCAACATTTGTAAAAACTAGAGGTAAATATCCAAAAAAGTTTAAAAAGAACTTTTTAAAAAGCAATAAGAAAAGACAAGCACAATAGAAAAATGTGCAAATGAAATATACAGAAAATGCACAGAAAAGAAAGTCTGTACAACTAATAAATATATAAAGAAATGCTATATCTTATTAGTAATCAATAAAATGCAAATAAAAAGATACTACTTTCTCATATCTGATTAAAAGTATAATATTTATTATATTTGTCTTTTTTTACACGGTTGTCTTTATATAATTTTCTGACTTTTTAAAATGTTTGTTTTAATCCCCAACCCCATCCTTGCCTGAAAAAATAATCAAGTATTTGTTTCGTGTGAGGAAGTTGAAACTCATGTATTGCTGATTAAATCTTAAATTATTTGGAGAGGTGGCAATTTCTAGTAAAACTAAGATCATGCACACTAATTATTCAGTAACTGTTTCTAGCTAATTCCCTTATATCTGCACAGATACATACTAGAATCTTTGTAGACATGTGGTTCTTAATGTTGAAAGCAGCCCCAAACGTCCATTAATGGGGAATGGAAAAGCAAGTTCAGGTTTACATATGTGAAGAAAGTTTATATATAATTTACTATATATTAGTCTCACTGAATAAAGAATAATTCCCGATCTAAAGAAAACATGCATACACAAACATGTATTTAAGATAAAAGTGCGAAAGCTTGGACAAGGGCAATCTGTACTAAGTTCATGAGAGTAACTGCTAAAGGGAAGTAAGAAGGAGAATGGATCTGGGGAGAGGTCAACCTTATTTGTAGTTGTCTCTAAGTCAAGTGATCTGAAACAAATACAACACTAAAATCTAGGTGTTGTGTCCATGGATGTTTGATACATTAGTCTCTGTATGTATTTTCAGTTTTTTGTTTTTTTCCTAAAATAAACAAAATCAATCCAGAAGGGAAGAAATTAGAAACAAATCCTGCCATTTCTAAGTTTACAGACCCTATCAGTTAACTACAGCTGTGTAACAAACCATCCAAAAGCTGAGTAGTTTAAAACAACCACATATTTAGTTCATGATTCTGTGGATTAGCTGGTGGTTATTTTGGTGTAGGCTAAATTAGTCTTGGTTAATTTCTTGGACTTTCATGAGACTGAGGTCAAAGGAGGAGTTGACTAGGGTCTGGATAACCTAGCATGGACTCAGCCCATGTCTGGCACTTGGCAGGCCGGTAGAACTAAAGGGTACCTCCAGTGGGATGGCTTATCTCTGCATGTAGCCTCTCATCCTTCAGCAGGCCAGCCTAAGCTTCTTCACATCATAGTCATAATATTCAAAGAGAGCATCAAGAGACCAAACACCCCAAGGGCCAAGCACTTCTAAAGCCTCTGCTTGTGTCACATTTGCTGACATCCCATAAGCCAAGTGGAAGGTCCCTCAGAGTCATGCATCTCAAGGGGGCATGGCTAGAGAGAGGGGAAAAATTGTGTCAAACCTATCACATAGATCCTAACAACAGAGTGTGATGATGTGAGAAGAAAAACATTAAAGAACTATAAATATACATATATGCATACATATATGTATGTATTTTAAACAATAAGACAAATATAATTACCTTGGATCTGTGGAAGAGTGCAGAATAAAGCAATTGATAAAGAGTGAAAATAATAATACCCCTTTTAAAAGTGTCATGTGATGTTTCTAACGTGGTAATGAGTTTGGGGAGGAACCAAAATAGGAAGAGACAGATGGTTGTTTCTTTCTGTTTTCACCTCTGGTATCACCAACAAGTGGTGCCTTACAGACAGCAGATTTTCTTTGTAAATGTAGATCATACTTCACATGTTTTACAAAATAAAGAGAGCAAAACAAATTCACTTGTAGTAAGCAAACTACACAGTGACATAGGTGGGAGGGGCAGATGAATGAAACCAAAAAGGTCAGAGTAAGCCCCAAGGTTCTCATGGCCACATCCCCCCTGAAGGAGACTGAGCGGAGCTAATTTTATGTATTTTTCAGCTTCCAGGACTTTCAACATTCTGAACAGAATTTCTCCTATTCTTAAAATCTGTAGTGATAGAGATTTCATATCCTGCTTTGAAAACACATTCCCTGCATCTCACAGCCCTCACAATCAGTAAGTTTTTTCTTCAGTCTAGACTATATTTGTATTGCTGCAACTTGCTAATTTCCTGTGAGGCTATGCCCTCTGTGGAGATGGTGAACAAAATCTTCCTTATAATATTCTTTCACACATCAGATATAATAGACTGATCCCTTTTACATTACTGCACATATTTCTTGAAAGACTAAGATTCAGACCAGACATAGTACGAGGGTCTGACCAATAGCACGAGCAGTGAAAGGATAAAAGTATTGCCAGTTTCTGTAGGCAGTTCACACACTTATTAGCACAGATGACTTTTCCCTTGGATTTTTTATAGCCGTGCCACATAACAACCTCTCATGTTATCCACAGTCTCTCCAATGTCAGGTGTCCTCCTGAAATCCGGAGGCAGAGCAAAGCTGTGGAAGGCTTACTGTGCTTGGAACCAAAGATCGCAGTTTAAGTTCAGGCTCTACCACTTATTCGTGGCGTGACCTTGGCCAAGTGGCTTAAAATCTCTGCCTAAGGATAACAAGACCTACCTCTCACTCTCTTAAACTTGATGGAGAGGATTTAATAAAATAATGTACCTGAAAAGCACCTTGCAGACTATAAACCAATAAAGCCACGTAAAAGCCCCTGTTCAAAAACTCCTCAACACAGGGCAGCTTAATCATGGCTCTTATTTTAAAAAATGTCAAAGTCACAAAATCTTATCCCAGGGCTGTGGATTGGCTGAGTTCCTGAAGTTTGTCTATAAGCCTATTATTTATAACTTGGAATACATTTTTCTTATATTTTTCTCTATAAATGATTCTATGAACAGAAAATCTTCAGACATCTCACAAAAGTCTACTCTTCCATTCAGTAAACATGGAGTGCCTCCTATGTGAGCACTGTGTTAGATAAGGAGCCACAAAGATGAGTAAGACAGTCTCTGCTCTCGTGAATCCACAGTCAAAGGAGAGAGTCGGAGAAGCAAACTATTGTATAATGTGCAAAATGCTGTGATCAAGACTCGCACAGGTGCTAAGCTATTCAACTGTCCTTTATCATAAAAACAGGAAAAAGGTGACACTCTTTAAGTACAGCATAGATAGCTCTCCAAAGTTTAAATCTCCACTGTTTTCTCTCACTCCTTTGCACCTTTCACTTTCCCTGTGTCTTGGCCAATCAAAATGACTTCCGGTTTTTCAGATGGATGAGGCTGTTTCTAGTTCCTGTGAGGCTGTCCACCTGTTCCTTCCCTTGGCATCCCCTTCCCTGCACCACCTATAGAACAATCATACATAATTTAAGGCCGAGCTGAGGCCTCGCTTTTTTTTTTTTAACTACATTTCCTTTCTCTTTTGTCCTCTGCACCCCTTCTCATCCCCATTGACTCAAATATAACCCAAATATAACAGCAGGATATTAGATGAATTGTGCTCACAGATATGGAAGATGGGGGTAGAAAGGATGATAATCAAGCAAGTGCTCAAACCTTTAATGAGATGATCAGTAGGTCAGTGGAGGAGGGGAACAAAGAAGGACAAGGAATAGATATAGTTTAATGGCCTGATACTAAAGGCTTTGGGATTTTAAGTAAGGAAGAAGAGGTTTGGAGCAAGCAGCAGAGAGCGAGGAGTACGTGCTCACAGGTCTTTGGGGGACAGTGAGAGAGAGAGAATAGCCTCCATTCGAGAGAGGAACTGGAGAGGGGCTATCTTCGAGGGCAGTTAGGAGAAGAACATGGAAATCCCTTTCAGGGAAGGCGTTCAGGATGCAGGGAATTTCTACTGACAAACTGTAAGTTCCAGACCATAATCTGAACGTTGTTGGAGAGAGGTGAAAGACTGGGCCAGAGTAATGGCTATCTAAGCAATTTGGAGATCAAGTCTGGGTGATACAGGCTTCTCTGGGAGGTGTGGACTTCTGCTGGAGTCACGTGAATAGGAACGTGACACACCTTGGCCACAGCTGATTGTTTGGGCAGGGGCTGCATGACCTAAGATACACCAATGGGAAACATTCCTTAGAAATGTTCAAACTAAAACTTGGAACACAGATTCAGGATGCACTGCTGGAAAATGTGTGACATGTGAGGCTTGTGAACCGTTTGTAGCTGTGTCTCCCGCCATGTGAAGGAGACTGTCTTGCAGTGAGAATGAATCCAACATGCAGAGAAAAGGAGATTTGAAAGGTGAAATGAACATGCCCTGGGGACACTGGGCTCCTGTTCTAGGTTGACATCCAGCTGCACCCTTGCTCTTATGGTTATGTAGAGCTTGTAGTAAGTTCCTCTTCTTGCCCAAACTAATTCAATTTGGCTATCTCTCGGTTACTACCAAAGAAGTGTTACACATTAATCTAATTATAAAGAAAGAAATCATTTGCAAAATTTGCTACTTTATTATCAACAACAAATTGCTTATGACATGTCTCAAAACTGACTGTGACACCACTAATTAGTACAGACTGTTGAGAGCTACTAGCCTCAAGCACAGAAGTGAGGACTCCAGCCATCTCCCCAGAGACCTAGAGCTGATACCTCTCTCTTACTGTCATCTGCAGGCCTCGCAGTGTTCCCAGCTGAAAGAGCAGCAAGCCTGCTGTCTGCACCACCTTTGCGTGGGCCATGTGTAATTGGAACCTACCTAGTTGTGATGGATTCAGTTTCAGATGGTTTGATTCACTTCTCTGATGAGATGCACTGACCTGGACTCTCTTGCAGAGACTCTTAACTTCTGTGTCCCTCCCACAGGCACAGCCTCAACTGAAACATCCCCAAACCCCTACTTCATGGGGAAACACACTACCTGAGCCCCTACCTTGGAGAGATAATATTAAGTTATCGCCATGATTTTCTTATTGTTGTGTTAGGTGCACAGTGATGCAGGCTAATGACAATCTTCCTTGTAAGAGTGATTAATGACAACTATGAGCAAGAGTAGCAGACTGCACGAAACCTCTGAGCTCCTGAAGTTATCCCATGGAAAGGCGTGATTCATGGTCTGCTGTAATCCACCTGCTGTCAGGACAAAGAGAAGGAGAGAGAAGGGAGCCTCCGGAGTCATTCATCTGAAACTGAAGGTTTGTCTTCCTCAGTTTTACCCTCTTTTCTGGAGAAGAAATTTAAGTCCACACTGTCCACTACCCGACTCTGCATACTCATGACCAATATTGCTTGAGCCTCTCTTATATTGAAAGAAAATCAAATGATTCTCTTCCACACATGGGAAATGGAGGCTCTAAGTGTTAGCATTAATTTGGTATTATGCACTAGTGATCGTGTCAATTAGAATATCTATATATCTTTATGACCTGTTCTACCAGCTTTGGTTGGAAATATATCCAGATCTCTTTGATATGTCCAATCGTTTACCCAAGGACCCTCATGCCCACATTAATAGGAAGTAGTGCCTCATTCTCTAAAGCACATAGCCTCCTGAGTTACCCAAGACCCTAGGAAGCCACTCCATCCAAAAGAGGAGTGAGAGAAGGGCACAGTTCTCTCAACTGCTAGGCAGAAAAAGGACGGGAGTACCTTACTGGTATTCTGCCATTCCTTCCGGATGCAGGATATTGTCACTGCTTAGAACAAGAACTCTGATCTGTGCTGCTAAGAGGCCTTCACCAGGTGAAATCCCTGCTATCACTGCAGTGGGGCTGAATGCTTGCTCTCCGAGGTTACTGCTTCCTTAGTTCATGAGTACTTGCTCAGTTGCTTTCCTTTAAAGCATACTACTATGCCAGGTGGCTGGTGCCAAGGATCTTGCAAACATGGCACACAGTGCAACAACCAGATATTCCCAGGATGCTTGCTTATGAACAAGCATTTCATGTCTGGATTTATTTTCCCCTAGGATAATGCCCTTTCTTGCCACCGAGTCTTGCTCAGGTTTATCTGTGCTCACAATTTCAGGTCTTACAAAGTGTGTTCATGCTTCTCTGAGACAAGGTGACTTCTATTTAAATAACACCAAACTGTCTACTGTTTGGGTGCAAGATATTTATTAGAAATCAACACCTGTTACAGGAAGGGAGAGGAAGCAGAATTGGGCATCAGGAGAGGTCAAACCATCATTCAGGCCCAAGAAAGCCTGGGTTGAGCTGGTAGGGAGCTCTGGAGAAAGTACTGCCTTTCAGGGTGTTCTGCTTTCATCCAAAATGGCCATATGTTCAGACCCTGCTTCACTGTCACATGTGGGCTGTTTCAGGCAGGGCATGGCCTTGAGCAAGGTGGCTATTAGCAGTTGTGATAGAGCCTGAAGGAGCTGACGGCTCTAAGGTGCCTGCTGAGTAAGCTCCCACAGCTAGTCTTATTTTGAGGGGATTATAGCCAAGGCTTCTCCTTGCCCACCACTCGAGAATCACTGTAAGTTACTCTGGGCATAAAGCAGAGTTATGGCCTTCCTAAAAAGGCCACCTAAACTAGGCTCTTCTCCACACTGCTCTTTCTGGCATGAATGCCACAGTCATTGCCCACTGATCTCAATTCTAGAGAAGCTCTTTCTAAGCCCTCTTGGCTGACAGCTGTTTTTGAATCAAAGAGAGCGAGTCTGGAAAAGAACTATGGCTAGACAGATGGGTGTGGTTTCCTAGACCCAATCTCCAGCTCCAGTTCTCTCATTCATAGTTTTGGGTTTTAGACCAATGCCTCTGTCTCCCACATACCTGGAAGAGCCCCTCACCACATGCTTAGACTTCAGGAGCTCCCTAATACTAATTTGCCTCCTCATAATAAAAACAATGCAGAGCTCTACCAACTCCGTCCTAAATAAAACACTGAACACTGATGTCTGGCACAGGCAGCGACGGCACTTCCTTCTGTCCGATGAGTCCATATTTTCATTATCTTTCCAGGGTCCCATTCATCCATGAAGAAAAAGCTCACTTCTCAAGGAACTGTTTTCAAACTCCTTTACTTGCAAGTAACGTAATGGCTTCTTCCTCAAGCCCTTCTGGTTTATCATCATCCTTCCAGGAGGACATTTGCTTCAGAATCACCACAGGTGTATTGTCAGCAACATTCTATTCTGCCACAGATAGTCTACTGTGATAGGCTGTATAATGCCTCCCATCCAGGCCCTGAAGATTTCCATGTCCTAATCCCCAGAACTTGTGAATATGTTACCTTACTTGACAAAGGGACTTTGCTGGTGTGGTTAAATTAAAGATCTTGAGATGGGGAGATTACGCTGGATTCTTGGGGAAGGCCCAATGTAATCACAAGCGTTCCTATAAGAGGGAGCCAGGAGGATCAGAGTCAGAGAAGGCAAAGGAGCAAAGGAAGCAGAGGTGATGTGATGATGAAAGCAAAGTCAGCGAGTCAAAGAGAGTAGAGGATGCTACATTGCTGGCTTTGAAGATGGAGGAAGGGGCCACAAGCAAAGGCATGTAGGCATCCTCAAGAAGCTGGAAAAGGCCAGGAAACGGATTTTCCCATCAGACCCTCCAGAAGGAACCAGCCTTGCCAACACCTGGATTTCAGCCCAGTGAGACTGATTGTGGACTTCTGGCCTCCAAAACTATTAAAATAATACATTTGTACTGTTTTAAGTCACTATGTAGGTGTTGATTTGTTACTGCAGTGGCAGGAAACTAATACAACTACTTTACTCAAAATAGAAGCATGTGCACTCGGAGTCTTAGGGCTTTCTAGAAGTATTCCTTCTTGAGAGCTGAGTGGCGCCTCCTCTGGACTTGGTTGCTACAGAAGCAGATGCAAGGACAGCCCCCTGGGAGGCTGAATCCCTGGTTGCTAGAATGCTGTGCTCTTCTTCAGACTTGCCTCCTCAAAGATGAGAGGGTGGCTTCCTCAGCTGACCTGCGCATGTTCATATTTCTTAGGAAAGCAAAACAGCGGGCCTATTCCCAGAAAGTCTGCCTGCAGGACAAGGCTGGCTGCCCCGCTCACCAAGCCTTCAGGGTATGGACTGACCTCAGGGTGCTCTGGCATCCACCTCAGTTCCTACCCGGAGGCAGGAGCTGGGCCTTCGGTCGCTGCTGCGCCTGACCAATCCTGTTACCTGAGAACCTCTGTCCCGGGCTCTCCCTCTTTCCCCTCCAGAGTTAGCTTTACTAACAGTGAATGTTCAACTCCAGATGCAAACTGTCAGAGTGACATCTCAGGTTAACAAGTGTCGAATGTGCGCAGGTTCCCTTGAACCCCTTTGCCTGTCTCCATCCCGTGCCCGCCTCTGCACGGCCTCCTAGAGCAGCTTCTCTGACCTCAATACCTGCACAGTGTCTTCTCCGCCTCCTGCTTTGTGGTAAAGAAAATGACCTGCAGGTTCCTACGGCCTCCGCATGACCAGCTGCTATTTAAGAGAAGTTAAGCCCTCGGCAACAGGTGCCGAGGCATTAGCAGTTTTGAGGTCACAGACGACCTTTTGTGCAGGGGCTTGTAGACTTTTTAAATTATTATCCTGCTTTGCCTCAGGGACCTGCCAGTCTTGTAATATCTAAATGGCTTGGTAGAGTCACAGCTTAAAAATTCTTTTCTAGGTACTGTCATTGCAGTTCATAAAAGTCTGCTGCAATTGTAGGTACTCTTGGGGCCTTACTCCGGACTTCACCACCTGCCACATTGCCTACACAAGTGTCTGTGCAGTATAGACACAGCCTGATGTCTTAGTACGTCTGCCATAGGCCTCCTTTTTAGGATAAGCAAAGTCTCCTGTAGCTCTATAAATTGGGTCTACCTAGACACTGACATACATATCACCTTCCAGGCTCTTCCTCACCTGATGCTTTTGAGAAATTTCAAAATACTTAACCTCTTTAGAGAGTTCATAAAAAATTGCACAGGCCCTGCTCCCTGTTTGAGGTATCCAGTTACCACAGGACATCCTGCAGGGGCACCAATTCCAACATCCAAGTAGCTCCAACAACTTGTCTTGTCCTGTCATGTGATAGATAACCAGGACCAGCTGCTGAGGGTAAATCTGTGCTCCGTGGAGCCACTGGGCAGTTTGGCAGGTTAGGGGAAAGTGTGCTTCTGACTCTATTCTCAAAATAGCGATTAGCCTTGATGCAAATGGACACTGTGCTAGAATCCCCCAAATCTTGTATTAGGGCATCAAGAATATAACCCAAATGAGGGGGCCGGCCCGGTGGCACAAGTGGTTAAGTGCGCGCACTCTGCTGTGGCGGCCTGGGGTTCGCTGGTTTGGATCCGGGGCGCGCACCGATGCACCGCTTGGCAAGCCGTGCTGTGGCGGCATCCCATATAAAGTGGAGGAAGATGAGGCACGGATGTTAGCCCAGGGCCAGTCTTCCTCGGCAGAAAAAGGAGGATTGGCAGATGTTAGCACATGGCTGATCTTCCTCACACACACACACACACACAAAATATATATATATATAACCCAAATGATCCCAGTCTTCACCCTCCCATCCTATGAATTCTGTGACATGAGCACAGCTGGCCTCTCCTCATATCTGAGTAACTGCTGGTCCTCATCCCCTCCTCCCTGACCTGTCTTCCCTTGGCCCCCTGCCCAAGTATTCCAGGGTGTCTGCTCTTTTCTTTCTCTCGTATATCTCACAAAGGCAATGACTTCCCAGGTTCTACTATGGCTCCCTTGATGATGTTGGCGACACCAGTGCCACCTAGTGAGGCACCACATGGTTTCTACTGCTGTTGGTTCCCCCTGTGAGAATGCTGAGTCCCATTTCAAACGTTGCCTCTCAGGGCTACAAAAATATCCCCGAGAAGCCACAACACCATTCTATTCCTTGGCAAGTACAATGTTTCACACACAAAAATGGGGAGACTGCTTTCCCTCCTGGCACTCAGACTGAATCCATGGGCTGAAATAGGGGCCTGCAATGACTAGTCTCCCATCTTTTCCGAGGCACACATAGGTCTTTTCAGGTCCTATTTTTCTTTCCTGCAAATAAAAGCCTGGTGAGCTACAGGCCCTACCTCTGCACAGCCAGTGTAGGCTGACCAGGACCGCCGACAACAGTGTGTATTCACTTTCTGTTTTCACAAAAATTACCTACCTGCAGTGACTCTCTCACGTCTTTGTGGCTGAAACCAGGCTTTGGGCCCTACTGGAATAGAATTATTCTTAGAGGACTGTTAGGAAAAATGGACATGGGACTGAATTCTTTTTAAATATTTCTATGGTTTTGATCCACAGCACTGAAAAAGTTTTGGAGGGGCGGCTACATCAAGGAAGCTGTCTTAATGTGATTTGCGTGTCATCATGAAGCCATCTGGCATTCTTGTCAGTGACGTCCCTCAGAAGGCTTTGCCAGACAGAAGCAACCATAGAGCAGGGAGGGGAGTGTCAGATGAGAGGTCAAACACGCATTTTTCCTGAACTTGGACACTTTAGTACTGACGGCAGGGACACAGTGTCCATGACTATGAGCAGAAGAAAAAAGGCCATTTTTTAAATTTTGACTACTTTACCTAAATAAGAATTTGCCACTTATTTCCTCAAATGCTGGTTACAGATAAAACAATAATGATGATTTCAAGAGCAAAAACGGAACTGAGTCGTCAGCTGTCCATATCAGTTCTTCAGAGTTGGTTCGAAGCTTGAACTAGGTTTGCGTGAGAAGGACGGTAAGCTTGCCACGGCATGTAGGCAATCAACACGATAGGTAACATACTTTTGGGTTCTGGGTAGTTTTTTAGAGTCCTGATTTGATCTTTAGATGGCGATCATGCGAATTCCCACCAGCTACCCCTCAGCTTTCTTTCTAGGATCGGTCGTTGAAACAAAACCAAGCTCTGCCAGATTTTCCTTATTGTCTGCAGCAGAAGCCCAGACTGCTGATACCATGAAGAGGCTGCCCAAGCAGAGACTTCAAGTTCCGTTGTAGATGGGCCACCGTGACAATTTCTTCCCAAATAATGCAAGACACGCTATGTGTGACTTCCAGGACTAAGTGGTTGAGAAATAGGTACACTTTCTCCAGTCTCTCTTTCCTGTCTGATTTGCTGGAGGGCCGCCCTGGCAAACACCATCAGCTATGGCAAAGCCTGCCTCAGCCCAGGTTCACTACTGACTATAGACACTGCCTCCATTCCCAACGCTGACCAGGACACCCAAGTGGGACTGTTCCATAAGTAGGAAACACAAGTTTGTTGTTTTGAACAGCTGTTTTTTTTTGCAAAAGTAGCTCTGTGTAAGGAGGGCTTTTCACTCTGTCTGGTGGACCAGGAATGGCTCCCACCCCAGCATGCTGTGTGGTCCTTTTCTCGGCCTGATCCATTCCGGTGGTCTTTCCTGGGCTTCGGGTCTCACATGCACATACATGGTCACACAGCCACATGGCCAGTTTCCAGGGGGGGACTCCATGAAATCTGTACACGTCCCTGATGCCCTCTTTCTCTGTGCAGCTCTCTTCTCTCTAACTCTCTCCCTGTGAATTCTGGCTGCTTCAGCCTCCCTAAACTAACTCTCTCAGCTCAGGAGAATGCCAGGCTCAATGTTGGGCCCCTGCTCCCTGCACTAAAGCCTGGAAACTCTCTTGGAACAGTAAGCTGGGGCAATTGCTGGCCTCACCCATTGGTTTCCCTTCTCTCAGGGACTGCTGTCCTGCGATGTCTTGGTTGTATTATCCAATGACTAAAATCTGGGTTCCTATATTCAGTTTGTTTTCTAGTTGCTTAAGGCAGGAGGATAAATCCAGTCCTGGTACTTCACCAGGGCTGAAAGCAGAAGTCTTTAACTAGTGCCCTCTCCTAAAACTAGTCTTCTTAACCAGATTGTCTTAAAAGCTTTTGAAAAAGGTCTGCTACTGAGATGAAATATATGTGTACACTTTTCCTCTTTGTTGAGATCGTGCCAGCTACTTCACAGCATCGGCGAATTCAGAGAAGTCTTCTTAGCATCACTGAGTGGCTCCCTTAGACACCTGAGGAGTGCTTGTGTGAACCTCTCAGAAGGGAGGTCACTCTGGAACCACTGAGCGCAGCCTCCTTTAGAAAAGCGGGGCAGGTTAGGTGGTGCGGTCTGTCCTAAGGAAAGGATGAACAAGAACTTTTGTGTTTCGTGATGGAAAAAAAGTGCTCCTGCTCGGAGCTTGTTGGCCATCTGGGCAGACAGGGGACCAGGGGTTCTGGCTTGTGAGCCTTTGGGCACTGGACGCTGACCTCCCACAGTGCTGTTCCTTCTGGGGGGAACAGATGTCACCTAAGAAGTGGAGTCCTAGCAGCACTGATACGTGGGCTCAGGCCTTGTGGGCTGTGAGATCCCCATGAGTGGGGACGACAGGGGAGGCAGCTTTAGCCCGAGAGAAGACCAGTCTCTGTGGCTGAATGCAGACCCAGACCTGAGAAGGCGTTACTGGTGCAAGGAAGGTTCCACGTCCCAAAACCGTCTGCTGCTTGTGTTTGAGCCGCTTCAGGTCTCTCCCCACAAAGACCCCATTAACACTGGGTGTTTGAGCTGCTCCTTTCTCTTCAGGCACTGTTCCAAGCCCAGGGCACTGGTCCCCACAGTGTGAATCCCTCCCATCTCGCATCTGGGAGGTGACAGTCTGGGATCCTAACTTCAAGTTCTTTCAATTCTCTGTTTGTCTGGGAGCTTCATTCTCCAGGTGATGGAAATAAACAAATTTTAATAGGAAAGACCCTGGGTGATTTGACTGGGGACCTTCCACTGGGATAGCTTTGTTTTCAGATGTGACTTGACCCAGGCAGATTCCCCTCAGCTTCCAGGGCCTATCCCCCAGTAAGCACATGAAGAGAGGCCTCAGCCAGACTGGACCCCACTTTGAAATAGTGGTCCTCAGCACCGCAGGAGGCTGATGCGTAATAGGAGGGGTTGCAGGGCTCCAGGGAGGCTGATGGGACTGGCACTGTCTGGGCTGGACGCCAGCCCACCCCCCGCCCAGCAAGCAGGCTCTGCACGATCCACTCCCTGAGGACCGATCCAGCTTCCTCCCCCATGGTTCTCTTCTTCTTTATCTGCGCCCCCAGCCAGCCCTTCCCATCCCAAGCTCTTTTCTCCATGGGATCTGCACAATGTTGATTCCTCTGCCTGGAAGGCTCTCTCCCAGCCCTCATCCCACCTTTGCCTGATTAACCCCGACCCATGCTTTAGATCTCTGTTTAAATGTCATTTCCTCCAGGAGGTGTTTTCTGATCCCTAAGAGCAGATTATGTGCCTAGCTTTTCTCTCAATTCACATTGTACCTTTCCTTTGTGACCTAATGTATTGCTTATTTTAGGGCAGGTACTGTTCAAAGTGCTCTCTATATGTACATATTAACTCACTTAATTCTAACAAAGCCCAATGTCATCAGTTCTAGAGTATTTGAATATTTATCAGAAACAGTTATCGATTAACTCCAGTTTCCTGCTGAAAAGTAAACCTCTTGCAACTGTCTTGCTCATATCTCAAGCTACTAGAACTAGGTCCTCTCTGAATATGGGAAGGAATAAATGACAAACCATAGGACTTTCTAACTGTTATCCTTTTTAAAAGGAATGTTCCTCATGGTCAAGGTTCACTCCCAAATCCTGTTCCTATATCCATATTCCCATATTCATATCCATATCCTTTCCTATATCCTCAGTGCCTAATACAGTGCCTGAAAAACACCAATGCTCAACATGCGTCCCTTTGGTGGGTGAATACATGACTGCCCCAAAAGGTCTTATAACAGCAGACGCTTTTGTTTTCACTGTGGAGGAAGCAGCCCACTGCCTCTCAGCCCTTTGCCATAACTGTCCACTTGGTTTGCTTTCATTTTTCTTCTGTTTCCTCCTGCCTCGCCTGTAACTGGTTTTCTTTCCCCACTGTGTGCACACTGTTGCAGGCAGAGTCTGGCAGGAGGGATTTAGATCAGACAGAAGGAGCATCTTCGTGTCATCGGGCTGTTAGAGCCAGGGAAGGGCCCTCCAGCGACCTGTGCAGAGGTGCCCATGGAAGACACTGCCCTGATTATCACAGTTCAAGCCCAGTCCTGGCCGCAGACAAGGAGCTGAGCTACATGACCTCTGAAAGCCCTCTCAAGAGCTGATCTATGATTTCGTATGGAAAAAAGTCAGTCCCTTATTTTATATTTTAGGTCTGTATGTGGAATGATAAATGATCACATTGAGCGTAGAGCCCCCCCATGGATAGGTGATATTAATAGACATTCATTAAATGCCAAAAACATGTTAGACATTGTACCAAAACAAAGAATTAGGCAAGGTCTCTGCTATGATATAGGCTCTTCCCAGGGAGCAGAGAACTAAATTCATTGAGTCAGTGGAAAAAAAAATCACAGGTAAAGAACATAAATGCAGCCAGGGTTCTGACCCTTTTGAAAGAATTTCTTACATGTTTCCTTTATATGTCATGGTTTTATATATAGAATGCGGCATTCACCATCCTAAAAGGACTTGTAAGCTGAAGCCCAAAACCCTTGCAGACAGGAAAATTATAACACGCCACTTCATTTGACCTCTCTGAGTCTTGGTTTCTTTATTTGAAAACTGAGACGAGCAGTTAACACTCAGGACGGGGCTGACAGCCAGCCATCACCCACCTGTATGATTACATTGGCTCCTAAAATATGGAAATGCTTCTGTACTGGGTGGTACATAGTCCCTGCTGCAAGTCCCCCAAATGCCCCTACCCTTTTTGGACACCTCCTCTAGAGCCTCCTGGACTTCTCCATAATCGAGCTGTGTATGGATCATTCAGAGGTTTTGCAAGAAGCATGTGGCGTACCCAAAAGTGCAGTGCAGAGAGATGAATGGAGGGCTCAGGTACAATGATGTGTTTGGGGTTAAGGAAAACCATCGAGGGATGGTGAGACTCCTCATGTGTAGTAACAGTGGGAAGCTGCTACTACTATCCCTTGACCTGAAAGGTCAAGTCATGGAGTAGCTATGAGAATTTAGTTAGACCTATAGCTGTGGAGAGAGTCAACTGATGGGAGCTGAGGCCTTTAGGGAGGAACACAGGCACTGCCAACTTCAGGCCAGTAGAGAGGAACGCAGGAATTGAATAGCCCAATCTCTCCTCTCCCTTCTGTTCTCCCACTGGTGGGCCCCCACTAGTCAAATCCAGCCTGTAGCTAGACAACAAGGAGGCTTAGCTGAGGCTGACAGTCAAATCCACCCTCCTGGGTTCAGAGTAGGATGGAGAAGGAAAGAGGTTGGTTTGGAGGGGCAAAAGGAAGATACTCAATACTAAGTATTTAAGGCCTGGCAGATCAGGGGTTTCCCAGGCCAGCTTCTATAGGGCTGGAGTCTATCTTGATCTGCTGACATCCCTGCCATACCAACTGTAAAGGATTTGTTTCTCCCCTGGCACTAGATTCTCATTAAAGCACGAGGTCTTAGAATATAACTCTCCATTTTCCTCTTTATATTAGTTTTCATTGTATTTTTCATACCATTGGAACTTACCACTTTAGCAGAGAAAAGAGAGTCAAATTCAGCCTAAGGAGGAGAATAGGAAGCAACTTCTCTTACGGTAGCAAATCTTTAAGTAACAGACAATAGAACTATGACCCGCAGGAGAGCCAACCCAGCTCCAGAGCTAGGGGTTCTACCCGGGTGTTTGCAGTCAAAGCTTTACAGCAATAAGCTGAGTGCATTTGTCTATGTGTCCTTTATCTACGATTTTGCTGATGTGCACTAGAGAAAGGCAGACACTGAGTAATACGTGGACCTCAGCCATCTGTTACTGTCTCTTCTCCATAGAGAAATGTGTAATTGCTCTGTTCACTTCCACCTTGGAGTTTCCCTCATGTGGTTTCCGGATGGACGGCCTTATCTTCGTGCTGTCCAAATCCTGTCTTCCTGCCCCCTACTCAAGTCCTACTTCATGGCTTATGCTGGCTCCTCAAGCTATCCCCCCACTACAATCTCCTTGGAACACTTGCCATCCTTAGAATCTAGGCAACACCATTTGGCAAGTCCTCACACTCTGCTATCTTTTTAAATGAGTCTCTGTTTTGTGTAGCAGTGCTATAGTGAGGAAGCTGCCTTGAGAATAAGACCATGAACAGATCCCCCTGAATCTCCCACCACCTGGCACAGTCCTGAGTCCATGGTAAGGGCCCCCAAAGGAAAACAATGCTTGCTGACCAACTGCCCTGGGGTTCCTCTGGTTCAAAACCACCTAAACATTAAATATCAGGAGGTTTGCCCTCTTACCAATCGGGGTCTGAAGGCCTCTTGACCAGGAAGAAGGCATTTCTCCTCACAGATTCCTTTTGCTGGGTGAGGACGGCAGAGGACATCAAGGTGCAGGATCTGCCTGCTCCACACAGTGCACCCCTCTCCAACAAAGGACATGTGGCACCTGGGCGGTGAAGACATGCTGAGGACCCTCTCATACCCCAATACACACACACTCTTTGCTTGTCCTCATGGTTTGCCGTTATTTCTCCCTGTGTCCTGCACTGCTAGGAAAATGCATGTTGGGAGGAACTGCAATTTTCTATGCTTATTGCCTTTTCAATATTAGGCGGATGGAACTCTAACCCTTACAAAAGCAGCTTAAAGCCGAGAGGAGCTCTCATGTCAATTTCAGTTTAACCAGGTGTTGCTTTTACTCTGTCAGTTGCCTCTGTGAGACTGCCTTTGCTTAGCAACAACCTCAGCTTTTCATAACAGCCTCTCCCCAAGCCACAGCAGTAATTCTGGAGCTGCCAGCGGGGTGAAAGCCTCTTGGATTTAAATGGAATGGAAGGTAAAAACTCCCAGAGGTTGTGGGCTCCTGGAGGGTCTTAAAGCCTCTGGCATTACAGCTCTGTTTAATGGCTGGGTTGCTAATCCCATTTAACATAAAGGGCTAGTACCCACATTGTATCGATGGGTGTTAGCCACCTGCTCTTCCTCAACAGTGCTAGGTTAACCACAGAGGATGTGTTCCAGCCATGCTAGTCCTGGGCTTAGCACTGTCCGGCCCACCAGGAAATCTCTCCTAGGAAATTCATCTTAGCAGAGGGGGAGGTCTGAGCAAGTCCTCTTGAGTCACCAGGGGACGAGAAGCAGGCAGAGTGAGGGTTGCACAGTACATTCTTACTTTATAGTTTTAGTTCCCCAGAGAGAGATCATCAGATTATTCCTAGAAATTCCCCCAAAGTTATTCAAAACCCGTGGGTTGGCATGGAATCTCTGGGAAAGAGGCAATGCCCAGACTTGGATGGTGAGTTAGTTTTAATATCTATGTTGCAGACAGATGCAGGGCCCCAGCACAAAGCTGTACAGGCTGTGATCTCCATCCACAGTTCCGTGGCACCTTCCTTACATAGACTAGAGCTGATGGCACCCCCCTAAATTTGTGCAATGAAGCATGTCTGCATTGACAGGGCCCAGATGGAAGGTTTCATCTGCTGTGAAGTCTGCAGTGTTTCCCACATTTTATGTGTCATAGCACGCATAGAACATGTGTATAGCGTGGAGAAATAGACAGCGTGAAATGGACAAAGCTATTCACAGTTAGATGCTACAGGCTCAGGTGTTCCAGATGCCCAGGCCCTGCCCTGCTGATTTTCTCTAACCGAATCTAAGCATACAAAGGTATGTGAGGTGCCACGGAGCACATGTAGTAAGCTCTGATCTGCAGTTACATGCTCATTACCACTCAGAAGAGCACTCCTAGAACTGGCTGAGACTCTTGACTCAGTGTCCACTTGGATAATTCATGACTTTGGGCCTATCCAAAGTAGTCATTTCAGAGCCCAGAGAGTATTCAGAGAGAGATACAATCAAGACGACGCAGAATGTGAACGGCCATGTCTCTCCTTATGTGGTTATGGAGAGCCTGGATAAGATTAAAGGAGACAGAGTATATGAAAGTGCTTTATAAATTGCCAACAATAGATGAGGATAAGTTTTTGTTTTTAATGTTATTACTACTGTACAATTGTATAGGCAGATATTCCTCACTCAGTGATTATAACGCTGCAAGTCCCGAGATGTCCCATCCAAAGCATCCAAATAAAGTGATGAACAACACACATTCAAACAAATAGGAAGGCGAGTGTTATATCTACCTAGTGGGATTTTTTTTTTCCTCTAACAAGAAAACATGGGGCTATGTTTAGAAGTGTGTCATTCACAGAGAAGAAGAATAATGGTTACCAAAATTAGGACCATCTAGTTCAACCCACCTAGAATGATGGAAAATGATGTGAGTTTAATGCCTTAAAAAAATCTTGCAAAAGCAGTTTGAATATCTGAGTGTCTAAATTCTTAGTAGTCCTCAAGAAATGTTAAACAAAGGGTGGATTACTCTATTGTAACTTACCCTTAAGTTCTTTTTGTTAAATAAATTAAAATATAATTAATTGGAGCCATAAATAATTGATAGTAATAAGAATAGTTATATAGGTTTCATTGATTTTTTTCTGTAGTATTCAATGTGTTGTGTGTGTATTGTTCCCCTGATGCAAAGACTAAAGTGGAGATGCCCAGAGCAGCTGCACTCACCTCCTGCTACCATCCATTCATTCAACAAATGCTGTATTTCACAGACTCTAAGAGCCACCAATTGTAAGGCATGCCATTATTTTATGTTCCACAAGGAAAAAATGATGACAACTAAACTATGACATACCATTGATTGCAACTCCAAAGATATTTAAGTGAAAAAAAATGCATCTTAGAATTGAATAAAAATGATATTTATTAAAAGTAGTATAGCTCACAGACTGAGTTTGCAAATTACAGAGTCAGACTCCCTGGGTTAAAATCCCAGATTCACCTCTAGTGACCTTGAGCACTCCCTGCGTCTGAACACAGGGATCTGAAAATTAGCCAGAGAGGTACCCTAAAGGAGAGTTGTCAGGA
Source organism: Ceratotherium simum simum (assembly GCF_057802395.1). NCBI lineage: Eukaryota > Metazoa > Chordata > Mammalia > Perissodactyla > Rhinocerotidae > Ceratotherium > Ceratotherium simum. The sequence goes on along the minus strand of NC_141906.1, from coordinate 83,348,697 downwards.
TTAATTGAATTAAAATGAGTCGAAAGCTACAATGGGTTGTAGTAGGACAGGTATTTGTGTGTGTGTGTTTGTTTTAATGTCACTCCAGCAGCTGTGTGGAGAATGTAGGAAACAGGGAGGCCAGGTAGGGGTTGTTATGGAGTTGTTAGGGGGCTACTATAGAGCAGACGGAGCAAGAATGCGAGCTGGGGTGGGGGGCACAGTGAGAGAACGGACACATGTGAGGGACACACTGGAAACGATAGCATTTTCTGATGGATTGTACGGGGGGGTGAGGGAGAGGAAGTCAAAGATAAATCCTAGGTTTTTGGTTTGAGCCAAGTTTGGTGGTGCCATTTATGGAGATAAAGAGAGTTGGAAGAGCCTTGTGTTCTGTTTCGGATTTCCTCATTTTGAGAGCTCACCTGGGGAACTCGTTTAGAACACACATTCCGTGGCCCTCCTCCAGAAATTCTAGTTTAATAGGTATCTTCCCCAGTGGTTCAGATGTGCTGCATTCAGGTTTGAGAATAGTCTGTCTTATAACATACAGATCCTTTATATTTAAAAAAGTTCACCAATGTATTATTATGTGTAAGATAAATGGCAGTTATACTGGTTTGCATTCAATTATATATATGAAGTTTCCCTGTACCTGAAAAAAAATAGGAATCAGTTAAAATGATGTATATGGGAAGAATAAAGTGGGAGATGAAGGTTTTCTCCGTTATGCTGATTTTGCCTCCGACTCTAGGGCCTTCATACCTGCGGTTACCGTGTCCTTTCTTCCCTCCTCTAACCTACACATGTAACTCCTTCTCATCCTTCGTAACTCAAGTCAAACCTCACCTCATTGGGAAACCTTCCTGGGCTCCCAGATAGCTCCTCATGTTACAGGTGTTCATAGCACCTTGTGCAGAACACATTTATAGTATGTGTCCGTGTGTATGCATGTGTGTGTGTGTGCATGTGGGGGTGTGTGTGTGATAATTTTATTATTGACTCTTTCACCCACGAGATTGGAAATATCTCAGTAGCAGGATGGTTTTTGTTTTGCTCGCCGTTTTATCCCCAGCACCTAGTACAGTATCTGGGATACAGTGGATCCTCCATGAATAATAGGGGATGAATTAATACATGTGGTTCCTTATCCAATGCCAAGTGCGACTGCTCTTCTCCTCATTGGTGGCAGTTCTTTGATTTCTAGAAGGGTCCTTGTTTACCTTTAGGAACAAATGCACCAGAAAGAATGTAATATGATTCAGACATATCAAAAAAAATAATTGGACTGAAAAAAGTCCTTATGTAAACTTAGATATCAGCAACAACAACAAATATCTATTGGACTCCTTTTTCAACTGTCTGGAGTCCTAATGTTCCAGAAGGGAGTTTTAAAGTCCTTATATGATATTAGTGTTGAAGCAAGAACTTGAGTGATCCTGTGTTGAGTACCTCTCATGCCGGAAACTGCTAGCCACTGGAAAACTGGAGTCTAATATGACGCACTTCTTCCCTTAAAGAACCTCCTCAGCTTTATTGAGATACAATTGACATATATATTGTGTAAATTTAAGGTGTAAAATGTGCTGATGTGATACACTTGTATATTACCAAATGATTGCCACGGTAGGGTTAGTTACCACTTCCATCACTTCACATTATTATTATTTCTTTTTTGTTGTGAAAACATTTAAGATCTACTCTCTTAGCAACTTTCTAGTATGTAACACAGTATGGTTAACTATAGTCACCACGCTGTACATTAGATCCCCAGAACTTATTCATTTATAACTGGAAGTTTGTACCCTTTGACAGACATCCTATTTACCCTACCCTCAGCCCCTGGAGACCACCATTCTACTCTCTGTTTCTAGGAGTTCAGCTTTGTTATAGTCCACATATGTGATATATTTTTCTTTTTTTATTGAAGTATAGTTGAAATGCAATGTTATGTTAGTTTCAGGTGTAAAACATAGTGCATAGTGATTCGAGATTTATATACATCATGAAATGATCACTACGACAAGTCTAGTAACCATCCGTCACCATACAAAGTTACTACAATATTGACTATTCTCTATGCTGTACATTACATCCCTGTGACTTATTTATTTCATTATTGAAAGTTTGTACCTCTTAATCCTCTTCACTTATTTCACCCATCCCCCAACACCCTCCCCTCTGGTGACCACTGGTTTGTTCTTTATGAGTTTGCTTCTGTTTTGTTTTATTTATTTGTTTTGTTTTTTAGATTCCACACATAAGTGACATCATATGGTATTTGTCTTTCTCTGTCCGACATTTTTCACTTAGCATAATACCCTCTAGGTTCATCCATGTTGTCACAAATAGCAAAATTTCGTTCTTTTTTATGGCTAATATTCCATTGCATATATGTATATATATATAGACCACATCTTCTTTATCCATTCATCTATCAGTGGGCATTTAGGTTGCTTCCATATTTTGGCTATTGTAAATAATGCTGCAATAAACTTAGGAGTGCATATATCTTTTTGAATTAGTGTTTTCATCTTTCTTGGCTAAATACCCAGAACTGCAATTGCTGGATTGTATGGTAGTTCTATTTTCACTTTTTTGAGGAATCTTCATACTGTTTTCCATAGTGGCTGCACCAGTTTACATTACCACTAACAATGTACAAATGTTTCCTTTGTCCCATATGCTCTCCAACACCTGTTATTTGTTGTCTTTTTGATAATAGCCATTCTGACAGGAGTGAGGTGATATATCATTGTGGTTTCAAATTGCATTTCCCTGATGATTGAGCATTTTTTCATGTGTCTATTGGACATTTGTGTATGTTCTTTGGAAAAATGTCTGTTGAGATCCTCTGCCCATTTTTTAATTGGATTTTTTGTTTTTTTTGATATTGAGCTGTATGAGTTCTTTATATATTTTGAATATTAACCCCTTATCAGATATATCATTTGCAAGTATCTTCTCCCATTCAGTAGGTTGTCTTTTTGTTTTGTGGATGGTTTCCTTCACTGTGCAAAAGCTTTTTAGCTTGATGTAGTCCCATTTGTCTCTTTTTCCTTTTGTTGCATTGACTGAGGAGACAGATCCAAAAAATATTGCTAAGATCGATGTCAAAGAGCTTCCTCCCTATGTTTTCTTCTAGTTTTATGGTTTCAGGTCTTATATTTAAGTCTTTAATCCATTTTGAGTTTATGTTGGTATATGGTGTAAGATAGGGCTCCAGTTTCATTCTTTTGCGTGTAGCTGTCCAGTTTTCCCAACACCATTTGTTGAAGAGAATGTGTTTTCCCCATTGTATATTCTTCCTTCCTTTGTCATAGACTAAATAACATATAGGCATGAGCTTATTTCTGGGCCCTCTGTTCTGTTCCATTGATCTATGTGTCTGTTTTTGTACCAGTTGGATACAGTTTTGATTGTTATAGCTTTGTACTATAGTTTGAAAGCAGGGAGCATGATACCTCCAGCTATGTTCTTCTTTCCCAAGATTGCTTTGGCTACTAGGGGTCTTTTGTGGTTCTGTATAAATTTTAGGATTATTTGTTCTGCTTCTGTAAAAAAATGTCATTGGTATTTTGATGGGGATTGCATTGAATCTTTAGATTGCTTTGATAGTATGGACATTTTAACAATATTAATTCTTCCAATCTATGAGCACAGTATATCTTTTCATTTATTTGTGTCATCTTCAATTACTTTCATTAATGTCTTAGAGTTTTCAGAGTACAGGTCTTTCCCCTCCTTGGTTAAATTTATTTCTAGGTGTTTTATTCTTTTTGATGTAATTGTAAATGGGATTGTTTTCTTAATTTCTCTTGCTGTTTATTTGTTATTAGTGTATAGAAATGCAACATATTTCTGTATATTAATTTTGTATCCTGTAACTTTACGGAATTTATTTATTAGTTCTAATATTTTTTGGTGGAGTCTTTAGGGTTTTCTATATATAATATCATGTCATCTGCAAACAGTGACAGTTTTACTTATTCCTTTCCATTTTGGATGCCTTTTATTTCATTTTCTTATCTGATTGCTGTGGCTAGGACTTCCAATACTATGTTGAATAAAAGTGCCAAGAGTGGGCACCTTGTCTTGTACCTTATCTTAGAGGAAATGCTTTCAGCTTCTCACCATTGAGTATGATATTAGCTGTGGGTTTGTCATATATGGCCTATATTATGTTGAGGTATAGTCCATCTATGCCCAATTTGTTGAGAGTTTTTGTCACAAATGGATGTCAAATTTTGTCAAATGCTTTTTCTGCATCTATTGAGATGATAATATGATTTTTATTCTTCATTTTGTTAATGTGGTGTATCACCTTCAGTGATTTGCAGATACTGAACCATCCTTGCATCTCAGGAATAAATCCCACTTGATCATGGTGCATGATCCTTTTAATGTATTGTTGAATTTGGTTTCCTAATATTTTGTTGAGGATTTTTGCATCTATGTTCATCAGAAATATTGGCCTGTAATTTTCTTTTATTGTAGTGTCTTTGTCTGGTTTGGTATCAGGGTAATACAAACCTAACAGAACAAGTTTGGAAGCATCCCCTTCTCTTCATTTTTATGGAATAGTTTGAGAAGGATAGGTATTAACTCTTCTTTAGATATTTGGTAGAATTCACCTGTGAAGCTGTGTGGTCCTGGACTTTCATTTCTTGGGAGTTTTTTGATTACTGATTCAATTTCATTACTAGGAATTGGGTCTGTTTGGATTTTCTGTTTCTTCCTAGTTCAGTCTTGGAAGATTGTATGTTTCTAGGAATTTATCCATTTCTTCTAGGTTGTCCAATTTGTTGGCATATAATTGTTCATAGTAATCTCTTATGATCTTTTTTACTTCTGTGTTGTCAATTGTAGCATCTCCTCTTTCATTTCGGATTTTATTTATTTGGGCCTTCTCTCTTTTTTTCTTGATGAGTCTGGCTAAAGGTTTACTAATTTTGTTATCTTTTCAAAGAACCATATCTTAGTTTCATTGATATTTTCTATTGTTTTCTTAGTCTCTATTTCATTTATTTGTGCTCTGATCTTTATTATTTTCTTTCTTCTACTAACTTCAGGCCATGTTTGTCCTTCTCTTTCTACTTCTTTTAGGTGAAAGGTTATATTGTTTATTTTAGACGTTTTTTTTGTTTCCTGAGGTAGGCCTCTATTGCTATAAACTTCCATCTTAGAACTGCTATTGCTGCATTCTATAGATTTTGGAATGTTGTCTTTCCATTTTCATTTATCTCAAGGTATTTTTTGATTTCCCCTTTGACTTTTTCATTGACCCATTGGTTGTTTAGTAGCATATTATTTAGCCTCCGCATATTTGTGTTTTTTCCAGTTTTCTTCTTATAATTGATTTCTAGTTTCATAGCATTATGGTTGGAAAAGATGCTTGATATGATTTCAATCTTCTTAAATTTATTGAGACTTGTTTTGTGGCCTAACATAGGATCTATCCTGGAGGATGTTCCATGTGCACTTGAAAAGAACGTGTATTCTGGTGTTTGGGGATGGAATACTCTTTATATATCTGTTAAATCTGTCTGGTCTAATGTGTTGTTTAAGGCCAATGTTTCCTTGTCGATTTTCTGTGTGGATGATCTATCCATTGATGTAAGTGTGTTGTTAAAGTCCCCTACTATTATTGTATTACTGTCAATTCCTCCCTTTATGTCTGTTAATATTTGCTTTATGTATTTAGGTGCTCCTATGTAGGATGCATAGATATTTACAAGTGTTACATCCTCTTGTTGAATTGATCCCTTTATTATTATGTAATGCCCTATTTTGTCTCTTGTTAAAATCTTTGTTTTAAAATCTATTTTGTCTGATATAAGTATTGATACTTCAGCTTTCTTTTTATTTCCACTTGCATAGGATGTCCTTTCCCATCTCTTTACTTTTAGTCTGTGTGTCTTTAGATCTGAAGTGAATCTCTTCCAGGCAGCGTACATATGGTTCTTGTTTTTTTATCCATTTAGCCATCCTATGCCTTTTGATTGGAGTATTTAGACCATTTACATTTAAAGTAATTATTGATAGGCATGTAATTATTGCCATTTAGTTATTTTTTTCTGGTTGTTTTTGTAGTTATTCTCTGTTTCTTTCTTCTTCTCTTGCTCTCTTCCCTTGTGATTTGATGACTTACTTTAGTATTGTTTTTGTATTCCTTTCCCTTTATTTATTTTTTTAATCTATTATAGGTTTTTGGTTTGTGGTTACCATGAGGTTCATATATAAAAACATATTTATATAGAAGTCTATTTTAAGTTGATCGTTGCTTAAATTCAAGTGTGTTCTAAAAGCAATTTGTTTTTACTCTCCTTCCCATATTTTGTTTTTTACATCATATTTTACATCTTTTTATTTTGTGTATCCCTTTCTAATTATTGTAGCTATAGAAGATTTTGCTACTTATGTCTTTTAACCTTCAAACTAGCTCTATTGACAGTTGATCCATTACATTTACTATATGTTTGCCATTACCATTAAGATTTTTTTCTTTCATAATTTTCTTATTTCTAGTTATGGCCTTTTCTTTTCCATTTAAAGAAGTCCCTTCAATACTTGTAAGGCTGGTTTAGTCATGATGAATTCCTTTAGCTTTTGCTTGTCTGCGAAACTCTTTATTCTCTACTTCAATTCTGAGTGATAACATTGCTGGGTAGAGTATTCTTATTTGTAAGTTTTTCTTTTCAGCACTTTGAATATATTATGCCACTCTTTTCTACCCTGAAAAGTTTCTGCTGATAAATCTGCTGATAGTCTTATGTGAGTTCCCTTATCTGTAACTAGTAGTTTTTCTCTTCCTGCTTTTAAGATTCTCTCTTTATCTTTAACTTTTGATATTTTAATTGTAATGTGTCTTGGTTTGGTTGTCTTTGGGTTCATCTTATTTGGGACTCTCTGTGTGTCCTGGACTTAGATGTCTATTTCCTTTGCCAGGTTGGGAAGTTTTCAATCATTATTTCTTCAAATAGGTTTTCTGTCCCTTTCTTTCTTTCTTCTTCTGAGCCCCCTGTAATGTGAATATTAGTATGTTTAATGTTGTCCTATAGGTCCCTTAAGAATCTTTGTTGTTTTTTAAATTCATTTTTCTTTTTGCTGTTCAAATTGAGTGATTTCAACTATTCTGTCTTCCAGATCACTTATCTGTTCTTCTTCATCATCTAATCTACTATTGATTCCCTCTAATCTACTTTTATTTACCTATTGTATTCTTCAGCTCTGATTGGTTCTTTTATAATTTCTATCTCTTTGTTGAAGTTCTCAGTGTTTTCATCTACTCTTCTTCTAAGTTTTCTGAGGATCTTTATGACCATTATTTTGAACTCTTTATCTGGTAGTTGCTTATCTCCATTTTGTTTAGTTCTTTTTCTGAGGTTTGTCTTGTTCTTTCATTTGGAACATTTTCCTTTGTCTCCTCATTTTGCCTCTCTGTGTTTGTTTCTATGTATTAGGTAGATCAGCTATGTCTCCTGGTCTTGAAGGGATGGCCATATATGGAAGTTGTCCTATGGGCTAGTAGTTCAATCCCCTGGTCACAGAACCAAATGCTCCAGGTGTGTCTCCTGTGTAGGCTGCATGTGCCCTCCTGTTGTGCCTGGGCTGCTTTTGCTGCAGGGGCACTTCTGTTTGAGGCTGATTCCCTGGGGTAAGAGCTGCTTTGGAGGGGCTCTGGTGCTGGCTGAGGCTTCCCTCTGGGTGGGGAAGAACAGGAACCACTTTGGAGGGGTGTTGGCTGGGGCGGGTTTGCAGAAGAATAGTGAGTGGTTCTGGTAAGGTAGATGGAGAGTGTCAGAACTGGCTCCTGCCAGGGCTGGGCCAGCTAGGTAGAAAGAGAGCAAAAAAAATGGCACCCACTAGTGCTTCCATCCCTGGAGAAAGTTCCAACAGATCCCTGCCCCTCCAGCACACACCCTAGAATTAGTCAATGAATCTCCTTCATATAACTCAGGCACTTTTCAGACTGTTTCCTCTGTGCTGGGACTCAGAGTGAGGGAGTTTGTGCACATAGTCTTTGAGAGTGAAGTCTTGGATTCCTATAGCCCTCCAGCTCTCCTGGATGTACCCATTGGTTTTCAAAGCCAGATGTTATTGGGGCTTGTCTTGCTGGTGCAGGTCCCCTGGGCTGGGAGCTCTATGTGGGGCTTAGGACCTTGGTCATCCAGGAGGACCTCTGCAGTTGTGACATCCCCCCCTGCTTGTGGGTCAGCACACCATGGGTGGGGGCCTGACTAGACTGCATCTCATCCCTCCTACCCATCTCAATGTGGCTTTTTCTTTATATCCTTAGTTGTGCAAAATCTGTTCTGCTAGTCTTCAGGTTGTTCTCAGTGATAGTTGTTCTATATGTACTTGTAGTTTTGGTGTGTCCATGAGAGGAGGTGAGCTAAGGATATTCCTACTCCACCATCTTGATCTCAATTTTCTGCATATAGGTGATATTGTACACTATTTGTCTTTCTTTGTCTGACTTACTTATTTTACTTAGTAGAGTGCCCTCAAGGTCCATCCGTGATGTCATAAATGGGAGGATTTCCTTCTCTCTCATGGCTGAATAGTATTCCATTATATATATACCGCATCTTCTTTATCCATTTATCCACAGGTGGATAATTAGGTTGTTTCCATGTCTTGGCTATTGTGAATAATGCTGCAATGAACATAGGAGTGCAGGTATCTCTTCGAGATACTGATTTCATTTCTTTGGGTGTATACCCAGAAGTGGGATTGCTAGATCATATGGTAGTTCCAGTTTTAATTTTTTGAGAAAACTCCATACTGTTTTCCATAATGTTTGTACCAATTTACATTCTCACCAACAGTGCACAAGGATTCCCTTTCCTCCATATTCTTGCCAGCACTTGTTCTCTCTTATATTTTTGATAATAGCCATTCTTACAGATGTGAAGCAATTTCTCATTGTGGTTTGGTTTGCATTTCCATGATTAGTGAGAAGGAGCACATTTTCATGTATATGTTGGCCATCTGTATATCTTCTTCAGAAAAATGTCTATTCAGTTCTTCTGCCTGTTTTTTTTAATCAAATTGTTTGTTTTTTGCTATTGACTTGTATGAGTTCCTTATATATTTTGGATATTAATCCCTTATCAGATATATGGTTTGCAAATATTTTCTCCTATTCATAGTTTATGTTTTAATTTTCTTGATTGTTTCTTTTGCTATGCAAGTTTTTAATTTTTGGACGTAGTCCCACCTTATTTCTGCTTTATGGCTTCAGGTCTTACATTCAAGTCTTTAATTCATTTGGAGTTAATTTTTGTGAGTGTTGTAAGATACAGGTACAATTTCAACCTTTTGCATGTGATTATCCAGTTTTCCCAGCATCATTTATTGAAGAGACTATCTTTTCCCCCTCGAGTATTATTGGCTCACTTGTCAAATACTAGTTGACCATATATGCAAGGGTTTATTTCTGGACTCTCAAGTCTATTCCATGGTCTATGTGTCTATTTTTATCTCAGTACCAAACTACTTTGATTACTATAGCTTTGTAATGTAGTTTGAAATCAGGAAGTGTGAAGCCTCCAGCTTTGTTCTTTCTCATGATTGTTTTGGCTTTAGTGTGTCTTTTCTGCATCCATACAGATTTTAGGATTGCCTTTTGTATTTCTGTGAAAAAATGTCACTGGAATTTTGATACAAATTTCATTGACTCTATAGATGGCTTTGCGTAATATGGACATTTTAACAATATTAATTCTTCTGATCCATGAATACGGAATATCTTCCCATTTATTTTAGTCTTCTTTAATTTCTTTCATCAAAGTCTTATAGTTTTCCGTGTACAAACCTTTCACCTCCTTGGTTAAACTTTTTCCTAATTATCTTATTGTCTTTTTTTTAATGCTATTGTGAATGGGATTGTTTTCTTTATTCTTTTTTCAGATATTTTGTTGTTAGTGTGTAGAAACACAACTGATTTCTGTGTGTTGACTTTTTATCCTGCAATTTTACTGAATTTGTTGATTAGTTCTAACAGTTGTTTGGTGGTGGCTTTAGGATTTTCTCTATATAAAATAATATCATAAGCAAACAAATACAATTTTACTTTTTCCTTTCCAATTTGGATGTGTTTTATTTCATTTTCTTGCCTGATTGCTCTGCATAGGCCTACATTGTACTATGTTGAATAGCAGTGGTGAGAGTGGGCACCCATGTCTTGCTCATGATCTTAGAGGAAAAGCTTTCAACTTTTGACCATTGACTATGATGTGGGTTTCTCATATATGGTTTTTATTATGTTGAGGTACATTCCTTCTATACCCAATTTGTTGAGAGTTTTTATCATGAAAGGATGCTCTATTTTATCAATTTTTTTTTTGCCTCTATTGAGGTGATCATATGATTTTCATCTTTCATTTTACTTTGTGGTATGTCATATTTATTGATTTGTATATGTTGAAACATCCTTGCATCTCAGGGATTAATCCCACTGGATCGTGATGTATGATCCTTTTAATGTACTATTGAATTCGATTTGCTAATATTTTATTGAGAATATTTGCATCTATATTTATCAGAAATATTGGACTATAGTTTTCTTTCTTGTAGCATCCTTATCTGACTTTGGTATCTGAGTAATATTGGCCTCATAAAATGATTTGGGGAGTTTTCCTTTCTCTTCAATTTTTTGGAAGTGTTTGAGAAAGACTGTCATTAATTCTTCTTTAACTGTTTGGTAGAATTCACCAGGGAAACCATCTGGTCTTGCGATCTTCTTTGTTGGAAGGTTTTTGATTACTGATTCAATCTCCTTACTTGTCATTCATCTATTCAGATTTTCTATTTCTTCATGATTCAATATTGGTAGGTTGTATGTTCCTAGGATTTTATCTATTTCTTTTATTAGCCATTTTATTGATGTTTAATTGTTCATAGTAGTCTCTTATGAGGTTTTATATTTCTGGAATATCCATTGTAATGTCTCCTTTTTCATTTTTGATTTTATTTATTTGAGTCATCTCTCTGTTTTCCTTAGTTAGATTAGATGAAGGTTTGTCAATTATATTTATCTTTTCAAAAAACCAGCTCTTAGTTTCATTGATTTTTTTTAATTGCTTTTTTGGCCTTTATATCATTTATTTCCTCTCTGATCTTTATTATTTCCTTCCTTATGCTAACTTTGCTCTTAGTTTGTTCTCCTTTTTCTAGTTCCTTGAAGTGTAAAGTTAGATTGGTTTTTTTTTGTTTTGAGATCTGTCTTTTTTCTTAATGTAGGAATTTATCATTATAAACTTCCTTCTTAGGTCTGCTTTTGTTGTGTCCCATAAGTTTTGGTATGCTGTGTTTCCATTTTCATTTGCTTCAAGATATTTTTTAATTTCTCTTTTGATTTCATCTTTGACCCATTTGTTGTTCAGGAGTGTGTTGTTTAATTTTCACATATTTGTGGATTTTCTAGCTTTTCTCCTGTAAATTGATTTCTAGCTTCATATTATTGTGGTCAGAAAAGATACTTGATATGATTTAAATCTTCTTAAATTTGCTAAGACTTATTTTGTGACCTACCCTATGACCTATCCAGGAGAATGTTCCATGGGCACTTGAGAAGAATGTATTTTCTTTTGTGTTCGATGGAATGTTCTGTACATGTCTGTTAGGTCCATTTCATCTAAAGTATACTTCAAGTCCAAAGTTTCATTGTTGATTTTCTGCCTGGATAAGCTATCCATTGTAGAAAGTGTGGTATTGAAGTCCCCTACTATTATTGAGTTGTTTTCTATTTCTCCCTTTAGATCTGTTAGTATTTGCTTAATATATTTGGGTGCTCTGATATTGAGTGCATATATATTTAAGATTGTTTTATTCTCTTGATAAATTGATCCCTTTATTATTATATAATGACCGTCTTTGCCTCTTGTTACAGTTTTTGGCTTAAAGTCTATTTTGTCTGATATATGTATGGCTACTTCTACTCCTTTTTGGTTTCCATTTGCATGGAATATCTTTTCCCATCTCTTCACTTTGAGCCTATGTGTGTCCTTAAAGCTGAAGTGAGTCTCTTGTAAGCAGCATATAACTGGATCTTGTTTTTTTATCTATTCAGTCACTCTATGCCTTTGATTTTAAGAATATAATCCTTTTACATTAGGAGTAATTATTGATAGGTAAGGGGTTACTAATGCCATCTTATTAATTGTTTTCTGGTTGTTTTACACTTTCCTTATTTCCTTCTCCTTCTCTTGCTGCCTTCTTTTGTAAATTGATGATTTTCCATAGTGGTATGCTTTTATTCCCTTCTCTTTATCTTTTGGTATCTACTAGAGGTTTTTGCTTTGTGTTTACCATGAGGCTTACATAAAATATCTTATAGCTATAACAGTTTATTTTATGCTAACAACTTAATTTTGATCACATACAAAAACTCTACTCTTTTACTCCTCCCTTTTATATTTTTGTTGTCACAATTCACCTCTTTTTATATTGCATATTCATAAACATATTATTTTACTATAGTGATTTTTTAATACTTTTGTCCTTTAACTTTATACTAGAGTTAAGTGGTTAACACAGCACCATATTACAGTATTAGAGTATTCTGAACTTGACTATTTACTTACTTTTACTAGTGTTTTGTATATTTTTATATGTTTTCATGTTAATAATTATTGTCTTTTCATTTCAGCTTCGTGAACTCCTTTCAGTATTTCTTGTAAGACAGGTCTAGTGGTGATTGGCTCCCTCAGCTTTTGTTTGTCTTGGAAAGTCTTTATCTTTCCTTCATTTCTGAAGGACAATTTTGCCAGATAGAGTATTCCTGGTTGCAGTTTTTTTCTTTTAGCACTTTGAATATATCATCCCCCTCTCTCCTAGTCTATAAGAGTTCTGCTGAGACATTCCTCTATAGCCTTATTGGAGTTCCCTTGTAAGTTACAAGCTTTTTATTTCTTGCTGCTTTTAAGATTCTCTCTTTGTCTTTGATTTTTGAAAATTTTATTATAATGTGTTTTGGAGAAAATCTCTTTAAGTTGAGTTTCTTTGGTGAACTGTGAGCTTCACGAACTTGGATATCATTATCTCTCACCAGATTTGGGGAGTTCTCCACCATTATTTCTTTAAATAATCTTTCTGTTCCCTTCTCTCTTTCTTCTCCTTCTGGGACTCCAATAATTTGCAGATTTCTTCTTTTGATGGTGTAATTCTTCACCCCCCCCCCAAATGAATAATTTCAAAGACCCTATCTTCTAATTCACAGATTCTTCCTTCTGTTTGATTCATTCTGATGTTTATGGTCTCTACTGCATGTTTTTTTTATTTAATTCATTGTATTCTTCAGCTCCAGAATTTCTCTTTGCTTCTTTTTTATGATTTCTAGCTTTTTGTTAAACTTCTCATTTTGTTTGTGTATTGTTTTCCTGATTTTGTTGACTTGTCTTTCTGTGCTTTCTTGTAGCTCATTAAACGTTCTTAAAATAGCTATTTTGAATTTTTTTTTTTTTGTGATGAAGATCAGCCCTGTGCTAACATCTGCCAATCCTCCTCTTTTTTTGCTGAGGAAGACTGGCCCTGTGCTAACATCCATGCCCACCTTCCTCCTCTTTATATGGGATGCCACCACAGCATGGCTCGCCAAGCAGTGCATTGGTGCACGCCCGGGATCCGAACTGGTGAACCCCGGGCCGTACCCGGAGCACGCGCACTTAACTGCTTGCGCCACCAGGCCGGCCTCTATTTTGAATTCTTTATCAGGTAAATTGCAGATCTCCATGTCTTTGGGGTAGGTTACTGGAACATTATTGTAATTCTTTGATGGTGTCATGTTTTCTTGATTTTTCTTCTTCCTTGATATTTTGCATTGTATCTTCACATTTACAGTAGCAGTCATATCCTCTATTCTTTAATAACTCACTTTGGGAAAGAAATACCTTCTGTCAGCTCTGCTAGGGATTCTGAGGCTTTTGCAGACAATCTGTGGATATGCCTGCTCCATGCTTCTTGCTCTTTCCTATGGTGGTATTCTTAGGCTTGATTGCTTTCTCTCAATTCTGCAATGCATCAGGCCAAGTGCTGACACCTCCCTGTTGCTTTCTCAAGGGTGATGCTAAATCTCAAGTTTGTGGTCTCTCCCTGACCCTTAAAAAGAGCTTTCTCCTAGCTTGGGCCAGATTTCTCCACATGCTCACTAGCCATCTACCAAAGTTCACTCTTGCCAACGTTAGGAGCATACACAGAGAACTGGCCACAGGACATGTGGATGTGTGGGTGAGGCACATGGAATGCTGGGGATGGCTGTGGGCCAGTTGGGGGATCTGTGGGTGAGGATTCGCCAGCAGCTCAAGGGAAGGCTTCTTTATGGAGCCTGCAACTAGTTAGTAGGATCCATGTCCTTTTTAATGCTCTCCTAGAGTCCTATCTGCCACTATCCCAGCCTCTCCAGTCATGCAGCTCACAACTTAGTACTCTGGGTGGAGCAGGAGATAACTGGGCCTCTTTGGCAATGTTCCACACATTGGGGGAAGCTGAATGCTCACTCACATACTCTTACTTTCCCCTCTGGAAGAAATCATGGGCTCAGAAGGTCTCCCTTGGCACTGAGTTGTGCTAGCTTGGGGGAAAGATTATACAGGTAAAGTCAGACTGCTTCTTTTACCCCCTCCAAGGCATCCAAACTCAAATATTTTTAACTCTAATGCTGTGTTGGAAATTCTTTGCTGGAAACCTGTACTCACACAAAGACTCTCAAGTTCATGGTTGATTGTTTAAGACAGTATTCTCCAGGGGCTCCTGGAATGTGGCTGAGGGGCTGAAGCTGGGTCATGGGCCCCTGCAGGATCCACAGCCGGGATCGAGGTCTGTATGCCTATTACCCAATGCACAGGTGGTCAACACTCCTCCTGGCCCCTTGACATAAAGTGTTGGATCCCACATCTCCTACAAAGCAACTTTTTTCCATGGATGGATGCCAAATTGTTGTTGTTGAGGCGAGGGATATGACAAGGATGTCTTATCAGCCATGTTGCTGATATCACTCCTCAAAGAACTTTTGAAGTAATGGAACCTGGGAGTTCTTTGGTAACTATTCTGTTATTATGGCTAATCTGGGTTATTCACTAGATGGTCAAAGCTGAATAGGGCCGGCTCCGTGGCTTAGCGGTTAAGTGCGCGCGCTCTGATCCTGGCGGCCCGGGTTCGGATCCCGGGCGCGCCCCGAGGCACCACATCTCCGTCCAACCCGAGGCCGAGTCCCGCGTACAGTAACTAGAAGGATGTGAACCTACGGCATACAACTATCTACTGGGGCTTTGGGGGGAAAAAATGAATAAATAAAATCTTTAAAAAAAAAAAAAAAAAAAAAGCTGAATAAATGTGCCTGAGTCCAAGCACCTTTCCTGACTAAAGTTAACCAAGTGGCTAGGATCTATTGATGCAACTTGTAGTACAGAACTGCCTCAGATGTCAACTAAGCTCTTGACAATGATCTGGGCTGATCATGGCACTGTATATGTAACTCAAGCTATTACTAATGCATGTGCCCAGATGTAGCCCAACCAGATCACATTTATTTTCTTAAAGCCATCATGTTACTTTCTGAATGCCTGGTGTAAACAAAGGGGTATTGGAACAACTTTGTGGAACGGAATATTTTTTTTCCAAATTGTTTCTTCTTAGATAGCTTGTTTCTTCAGTTATTAGTGCAAAGGTAGGCTGCACTGAAGGAAGGGAATGGGGGAGAGAAAGGAGATAAAGAGAAATGTATAGAAAAAACACTACTACAGAAGACACGGGTGAGCTAGGTTAGTGGGTTATTTAGTCAGAAAGACTTTCTCATTGATAGTTCAAAGACGTGCCTCAACACTGCTATGTTTATTAATGAAAACAGCCTATGCTTCTGCTCATAAATTCCAATTTTATTCCCACTGTTCTGGAGCTCAGATCATCCTATGTCATAGACTCTACCTGACTGCTTATTCTTTTATATTTTTGAAGACAAAGAATGATGAGTCATTAATATAGATGCTCCTAGTATGCAATGTTTGGAAGAATGATTCCTCCATTTTCCATGGCTGGGAAAAGAGACATGTATTAATGTGAAAATGATCAGGAGGCCAGGGTGTGTGAAGTATTTGTAAAACAGCAGTGTTGAGGTACATGAAAGAAGTGGCAGCAAACACGCTGTAATGAATTTACTGCCCTTGTGCTGCTGTGATAGAGGACAATTACTTCTGACTAGTGAATTACACTGTCGAATATTGATTTCCTTGTTCAGAACTAGGGCTGGGCAAATGGTTTGCCTGACCCTCTTATACACGTGCTGTGCTAATGTTGGCTCAATCAAATGCTTAGTAGATGAAAAAAATGTTTCGCCCTTGGAGGGGGGGCATCCTGTACCCTAAATATGAGGAAGAAAATGTTGGTGAGAAGGATGAGTTATCCCAATATTCTGGAACCCTAACACATGGAATGTGTGCTGAGTTACGCTTTACTAAGTAAAATGTCCTGACCAACTTAGGCCTAACAGGCATGGGATAAAACCGGTGATTTCCTTGGCTCATTGTGGGCTATGAGCTGTTTGGCTGACAGGAGGAGTCAGAATCACTAGTTATTACAAATAAAATCACAGACAGGTTTGGTTTTACCCAAACTGGTGCAATTGTCAGAGTAAAGGAACATACATTGAGAAGAATCAGTCAGCAAAAAAGAGTTTGGGGGCAAAGAGCTTGTGTAGTTGGATCATTATGTGTTTGATTCCTAAATGATGGGCTCTAATCCATATGAGATTCCCTGGGTGATTCCAGAGGGTGCTCTGCTTTTTGTTTATTTAGTTAAAAATCACAGCATGTAGGACATAATTCTTATCAAGTGTATTTGAGAAATGTAAGCAGCCTATAACAAAAATCCAGGATGAAACTTTGCAGTAGGATGTTTTAACATGCAGCTCACTGGTGAGTTTGAAATAGCCCACAAACCATCTGAAACTATCTAGAGCATTTTGTGCATTTGTACTTGGTTGGATTTCTTATCTTGAGAGAGTGTCTGGATTTTTCTTCAGATTCTCAAAGAGTAGCCGAACGTCCAAAGGTTTGAGAATGGGAGGCTATTCAATCTTTATGACATGCCAGAAAAAATAGGTCCCTTCCTAGTTGAGTGTAAATAGAGATACCTCTTATATGTCTCCACAAGGCCAAAGGCTTTGCCTTGGTTTCAAATGTGGAATTTTCTTATTTCGAGAAATAGATGTAAACTATAGAAGAATGCAGAAGGAGGATTTCACACCTTGGGAGGCCTTCTGAGACTAGCTTGTCAACATTAATTTTACCAATTGGGAAATTGAGGCCCTGGAAGGCGCAATGACCTGTGCAGATCCCACAGCAAATCTGAAGCTGTGTTTGGGCTGGAATGCATCCTTTGGCTGCTGGTTTCACATCCTCTCTACTCTACCTATACCCATTCCTCAAAAAAATGAGCAGAAATTGGCATACAATGCACATACTTCTTTTAATATGTGAAATCTGATTGTATTTTGCCAAGAGCATGCCTAGGAATGGTGCTCACAGTGACCAGTGAGTAAGGAGGCAAGGCCTTGCCCCTGCTCTCTAGGAACTTACTCTCAGCACTATGGAACGCATGGGATGTATGTGTCCATAGACCCCCTCACACATACAGATTATGTCTTATCTTTTCGCATTTCTTCTCTATTTTATCATTTTATTTTCATTTTTATTGCTTGTTAAACTCTAAGATGGACACTTTAAGAGAAGAATTTTGTATTTAACAAACAGTATCTATTGCTCCACATCTTACTTCCTGTCTGTCTTCCTTTCCAAGTGGTCAACACGAATGAGAACAATTGTGGACATGAGTGAAAAGAATGACATGGTGCTGGCTTGAATTGATGACTTGATAAAGCATTTATTTTCCTTTTACTCCTCTTTCTCTTTCACCTTTCCAAGGTAAGACAAGGACCCCCCTCACCCACATGAGTGCTATATGGCGTTTAGAGTTTACAGAGTGCGGGACTGGTGGCTTGATGGCTCCATCTGATCCTTCCATCAGCTCTGCAAGTGCTGCTTAAGAAGAAACTGAAGCTTAAGAGAGTGGCCAGGCACAAATGGTGGGGGGAAGGGACCAGGGCTCACACACCTTCAAATGCCAAACTCAGTCTGAGCTCTGCCTACTGCCTCTTACATCCTCGTGCTCTTCACAGAAGAGTTCAAAATGAAGCACAGAGTCTAGGGGGCAGGAAGAAAGGTGAGGAGGACTTGGTGAACTTAGAATGGAACCAACAATACACAAACATGTCAAATGAGACATGCACAAACATTTCTGGGCCCTCAAGCAGAATGCTTATGAGGATGATAAGTGATATGATCATTAAAAACCTTATCTGGAGACCCTTCTTTTCATTACTGTCTCCTGTTATTTTAAAGATGAATTGGGAATAACAAGTGTCATCTGTTTTGAAGAATTAAGTAATTACAGTAAATACCATACGTGCACACACACTCACGTGTGCGCGCACACACATATACACACATATACTCCTAGTGAGATTTCTGAGAATTTTGCCTAGTTCCAATATCTTATACTTCCCTAGACTTTAAGATGTGTGGCAGTTTATTTTCTCTTGTTTTACTTGTGTCATACAGAGAGCAAAACTGAACAGCAGCTTGGGGCTAACATCATTTCCCATTCCAGAAAAAGCCACTGTCTTTTATTAGACAACACTCCTTTCCAAGTGCTGGAGCATCCATCCCTTAAGTTGTCCTTAAGGAGTCACTTCAAAAACCTGCAGAAATGGCAGCTGTGATTATGTGTTTTCTGTCCTTATGAGCCATTCTGGAAACCAAGACAAATGCATTGGCTGTAGAACTTGCCCAGAATCATACCTTCAATTATAATTTATCAAAAATGTAGCTTTCCTAAATTTTTCTTGCAGAAATCTTATAAAATCTGAAATTACCTGATTATTGAATTTTAAGATCAAAAAATATTAACAGTCTTCCATCATAACATCTTGTATAAATGATAAATAAAGGGAACCCAACTAGCTAGTAATAGAATCTGGACTAGAACCTAGTTCTACTGATTAGCAATTCAGTTCTGTATCCAAAATACTGCATTGATACTAAGAAATTCCAAAATCAGATTCACTAGAAACCGTGAAATTGCTATGGCCATAGCCAACTGATATTTCTAGGAAGTTCTAATCAAATAGATATTCTGGCAGAGGAATAATTCATTTTCAAATAATGCTAATGATCCCTAAAGTATAGAAATAAACTCACATACTTTCACAATACTCCAGAAGCAGATGTCAGTTATGTGGAGGCTTGCATGGGCATAAAATTAACACTCAAAAAACTAAAGCCAAACCAAGCCTCCTTCATAAAAGATGATGCACCAAAATGCATCCAACATAACCTGCAAGAAGTGATCTTGAGCACAGGAATTAGGGAATCTTTTCTACAGAAAGCCATATTGTTCTAGTCACATGATTTGGATATGATGGGAGAGATATGGAGTTGTGGGAGACAGGGAAATGAGAATGAAGATGCACAGAGTCAGAGATCTCGTTACTCACAAATCATAAGGATATTTAATTTGCATTTATTGCCTTGGAGGAAGACAGAGTTGGACACTCATGGAAAAAGTGTTTGAATTAAAAGCAGAGAGATGCTTTAGAATGGCCTGATTGAGCAGTTATGGGATGACAAAGGAGACACTACTATACAATCAAATCCCAATGAGCAAGTTCTGAACCAAATTACTTCTGGAATTTGGTTTAAAATCTTAAAAAAAATGCTAGAAAGAGGTATTATTTAGTTCCTCTCTCAGATACCACTAATTTCAATTCTTTTGCCTATCTGAAGAAGCGTAAACAACTGTCACTTGCAGACGCATTTGGCCTGTAGTAGCACAATGGTATGTAGGCTCTTCATGAGCAGGGACCATCTACACTGCCACATCTCTTCTTTTGAATAGAGTTTTCTCCTCTAATGAGAAGTGCCTCAAATTTTTCCCACTGTGAGAATAAAAATCATGGATGTTTGCTGATGCCAGATTTTATATTTTTTTATCAAGCAAATCCACATATTAAAGGGACATTCCTGTGACTGATCAGTGTGACTGTCTTACCTTCTAAACTCACGGTTCAGAGGTATAAGATAAAGATGGGGTCAGTCCAATGAAATGTGCTAATTCTCAATCAGATTTTACTGTTAATTCATTTGCTAACTTATCTCCAGCTTGAAGAACAATAACTGTCATTCATCATCACCATCATCACCATCCACAGCAACAAAAACGAACATTTGTGGATCATGGACTGTGAATATAGCTCCAGCTTTGCAGGACCCACTCATCAGAAGGCAGTCCTTGGGCAAGTACTCACAAGGCTTCAAGTTATACATCTGAACCCACTGTATAGAAGGATTGATGGGGAAAGGTTTAACTACAGGAACTTGAGAGCCATTGCACATCTGCATGGCTAGAAAGTAGCAGATATTCTATTGAAAGATGATTGGGAGTCTACAGGAATGTTTGGAGTGGTTAGGGTTTGAAAATACCCCCTATCCACCCTACACACGTGAGAGTCTATTATGGGATAAAATCTGCCAAACCTAAATCATTGTTCCCTCAAGGAACATCCTAAAGTTAAGGTAGTGAATGAGTCCTAGAGTTGGACAGTGACTTGAGTCTCAGGGAGTCCAGTACATTTGAAATCCAGGCCAGCCTGTAGTAATGGTCTTCCATCAGTAGCTGTACCAAGAAAAATAACTGCAGGCACTATTCGGGATACCTTTCTTTACTCACTCTAATGAACACTCTTGCCAAGCTCCTGTTTCCTGAGAAGACACAGGCTTGAGAGTTGTCCCTATGAGCTCCTATCAAAGCCATGTCCTCCTGAATTGAACTCTAAATCTGGTTGAAGGCCCTTTCTCGTGGGCACCTGGATGCTCTCTTTAAAGACTGAAATTCAGCAGACTGGAGGTATGTGGTACAGTAAGCAGGAGATAAGAGGAAACCCCTCTTGTGGCAGGACAGGGAGTTCTCCTATCTGTTGAAGCCATCAGTCATGGCGAAGCTGGTTCTACAAGAGACATGCTCTTGAATAATCAGAGCTCAAAAGAAGCTCAAGACAAGAAGGACAAGTGAGTTGGCAAATTGGTAAAGTGAAGCCTTCCTCATAATGCCACTTTACAAAGTTGGCCGCGACCCACCAGTTACTCCTGGAAGGTTGATGATGGACTGACCTAAAGTATGCTTAGTAAATGTGAAAGAGAAAGCTCTGATTCAAATAGGGTAATGTGCCACTACGTCCTCTTGTCCCAGTAAAGTCTAGGAAGTGTCACTTTGAGGATGCCTTGGTACATTTTATTCAGAGGTGTTCTGGGCTCAAGTTTAGCAATACAGAAATTACATGTTTTGCCCACTGTATTCTAGTGAACCATGATCTGTGCCCAAATCCTCTGGTTAGTGTCTGAAGAAATTGAGGCATGGGAGAGCTAATAAATCTCAACCCACCCACTTTCATTCTAAGGAGACCCAAAGCTTCTTGCCTTTAGTTATTCTGGGACATAAGGGTGGAATGATACCAATGCAGCCAAAATCTGTGAGGCTTGGCCACAATGTTCCAGACCATGCTGCTGGGAAGGAGTTGGGATATCTGGCACCTGGCGGTGGGGGTGGAAGGTCAGAAGGGCACAAATATGAAATCAACAATGTTTTCTCAATTTTGCTAGTAGCAGCTGGAAATGGAACAACTCCTTTCTGCATATTTCCTACTCTCAGGTGCCATTGACCCCTGAGGACACAAGTTCAGTGATTCCTGAGTGTTTTGGCTCTGACCTCATTTCTGCCTCTCAGTGAATCTTCAGCTACTTATTTAATTTCCAGAATTAATCAGAACAAGTTAGAATTATTTGAATACTATTTTGTATTAAAATCTACCTTTTCTCTTAATTTGTGGTTTGAGGCAAGGTTTGTGGAGCAGGCATGGAGGGAAGAGAGTCTCCCAAACACTGCTTGATGGGATTTGGGATTATTCAACACCAACCCACAATGCTTTGAGGGTTTTTTGTTTTTGTTTTTTTTGTTTTGTTTTTTTTTGTGATAGCTGCACTATGCTGCCTCCTGGAAATAATTACA
Organism: Ceratotherium simum simum; assembly: GCF_057802395.1. Lineage (NCBI taxonomy): Eukaryota > Metazoa > Chordata > Mammalia > Perissodactyla > Rhinocerotidae > Ceratotherium > Ceratotherium simum. The sequence goes on along the minus strand of NC_141906.1, from coordinate 83,326,599 downwards.
CGTAAAAGCCTTTCCCTAACTGGACTCGACACTTAGCCCAGGTTATGAGGGGAGGTGTCTGGACATAGGGAGGATGCTGCCAGCCTCAGCCAGGACATTCTGAAGGCATTGGAGACGCAGTCCCCCTGAGAGCCGCCCCTCCTTTGCTTCCTTTAGGAGGATGGAGGTGGTTTCCTGAAGCCCCGTCTGTCATCAGGAGGGGTCTAAAGAGCAGTAGCTTGAGCCAGGAGCCCACCTGCTCCATGTTCTTCACACCTGAGCCAGGCAGGCTCTGCCCCCCTCACCCCCCACTTGAGAATGAGGTACCACACCAGGTGAAGAGGGACATGGAACACTTTTTAATGTCAAGTCAGAGACAACCCCTCCCTCCCCTAGCCCCCAATCCCACTTTCCCTCATCACATCCAGGACCCCTCCCCGAGGCCTCTCTGGTTCCCAGGCTTCTGGGGAGGAAAAAAAAGTTACCTAAAAACTGCATTTTCTTCTCTTTCATACACACGCACACAAAGGTGGGAAATTAAATAAAATAAACCAAGAGGATTCAATTCTCCAGTGGTCACAAAGGCATCAGAGATTCCCATAATGGGCTAAAGCAAGTGGTTACTGACTGTTTAGCTGTTCAATTGCTCGATGTTTGTTCATGCCCCGAGGCCTATGAGGGCTTTCACCTCCGAGAGCCACACCTGGAAAAGACGCTGGCCTGGTATTAGCGTTTTGTGTTTTTTTCTCTTTTCACTTTTTATAAATGTCTCTGACATGTAAATAACCCAAGAAAATAAAAAGGCAGGAGCTGATTACACAATTACCAGTAAACTCTATCATCTTTTAGAAGATCAACACACAGCTAACGCCATATACAGCATGCAGTAATGTCTGAGAAAGGACCCTGCTGAGAAATAAAATGGCTAGAACTCTAACAAAAAAAATATATGTGTATATATACTGTATAATATATGTCATCGAAAGAAGCATAGCCAACAAACTCAAGATACAGTGCAGATCACCCTTCCATTTCTACACAGCATGTAGAAGCACAGTATTTTTCTGCATCAAATGCCAGAATAAGGAGAAATCTGTAGCGCTGGTGGAGATGTTGGTTAAATCGTAAGCATGTTTTTTTGGTGGATTTGCCAAATCCTCACCAGGTGGTTAATGCCTGGTGTGTGGTCCACCAGTTGTAAACCTAGTTAAGAAGTACACTATTCATTTTTAATATTTACCAAACACACTTCTCTTCACCCCTTTCATTTGTGTATTTTTTTAGTTTTGTCTTGTTTTTGCACTAAGTTCTAGACTCATATCAGAAAATATAATTAATAAAATTAATAATGAATCAGAATCCCTTATTATCCATGATGTCCATGTAGTAAAATGAAAAAAAAAAAAAGTTTAACAATATCTTTTGTGACTGTTGATTGTGGGATTGTTGTAGCTGTCAGGCTGTCTTGTTTAGTTTCCTTTTTCTTTGTTTTTTTTTAAATTTTGTGTTTCATAACACACCCAATAGTGGCACAGTCTACGAAAGGGGCCGCAGTGGCACATCTGGGCCCACAGGTCTCACTGTGTTCATCTCTATCGACTGATTGAATTTGGGATGGCCGACTGCAGAATTTTCCTTGGTGGGGGCATGTTAGTGGGCAGAATGGCTGAGCCCTCGCCCCCGTGTAACAAAGAGGTCATGCAATGCAGCTTGCAGGTGAGTCCAAAGCCAGGTGTGTGTTCTTCCCGTTTAGGAAAAGAAAGAAAACTCAGCTGTACCTACATATCTGCAAGGCCTGCAAGGTGACTTTCAATTTCCTTTTAAAACTTGTTTTCCCAAAGTATTCTTTGTCCCCTCCCTCGAATTTGTGTCCCATTGGACTCTGTTTCTCTGAATGTTGTTTGATGGTATCGTATTTAGAAACGGGTTTGCGCTTGCTGCTGTCGGAGTTGCTTTGCTGTTGTGTTGGTGGTTGCAGTGGTGGCAGCATTTCCCCAGTGGGAAAGTGGCACTCACATCAAAACTTGAGGAGTTGGTGCAAGACCAGAAGAGGTAGCAGCCAAATGCAGCCTGCCCTCCTCGACGTCCCGTTGTTCACCTCGCTGACTGCGCCCGGGCCTGAGGAGAGAACACACTCGTCAGGAGCCACCTGGTATAAGATGGAACCTCTGTCACCTGGCCTGCTGTCATTAGGCCTTGCCTCTGATGAAGCATTCCTCTAACTGGAAGCATTTGGTGTTCCAACTGCTTACATAGGGGCTGCATTAGAAATGAACCTTCTATAGCTTCAATCCCCTGGATGCACAGTCTATAATGGGGAGCGTTCCTATGCAAAGAGAGAATATGAGGATCAGGTCAAGGTGGGCTGGTGGCCACTACTCCTCTACTGTGTTGTAACATGCTAAGGCCAGGCCTCAGGGTCAAGTTCAAGAAGAAGGTGCAGATTAATTAATAGCCTACACAGAGCTTCAATAAAGTAAGACCCCTCCATTGTTTGCATCATCATCCAACCACTTCTGAGCACTGCCTGACTTGACACTCACATGACCCTCCAGCTGCTCAGCCTGTCGTGCAGGAAAGGACCTGCTGGACGCAACGATCTGTCTCCCTGCTGCTGCTGTGTCGGGAGTCCTGTCCATCATGTCAATCACCCTATCTCAGGGCAGTGCCTGGGCTTCCACCTGGAGAACTTGGCCCCTTCCCCATCTGGACGAGGTAACAGCACACCTAGCGCAAGTATTACATGCCTGAAGGGCCAAAACCAGCCTGCATGCAGTCGAGGTGGGATCCAGTAAAGGAATAGGAGGCCTCTTGCCGTGTACATGGAAGTAAGGGAAGATTTACATGGACAATGGGATGCAGAACCTCCACAGTGTATGTCTTTGGGTGGGAGATGGATGATACCTTTCCCTAAAAGGCACACACCAACCCAAACAGATACAACCCAAGGCCAGAACTTCCTGGCAGTGTAAGTTCTCATGATGAGAAGCACAGGAGACACCTATTCTGCCCTCCTTGCTGCAGGGAGGTGACCTTCTGGGCAACACAAGACTGAAGGCATCTGCCATGCAATGCTCTCCTTCTCCCAGTTCCTGGTGGGATACAAGTGATCAGGAAGCATTCCTGGAAAGCTCCCGATGATTTACATTTCAATTTCAGAGATGCTTATCGTTTACCATTGGTCACTAATTGGTTGTGTCTTCTAAAATCTTACTACTATGTTTCTATATAAACCACCACCAGGAACTCCCTCTCTGATATTCAGTCACTCTGTTATTATACAGCAGCCTTTGGAATCCCAGGAGAGAAGCCACTCCTTGATACCTTCTCAGGTGATAGTTTATCTGTTTCTGTACTATGAGGAAGCCCTTCTGCTCTGGGCCACGGCAAGATCCTTCACACCAAGACTCTTGCCTGTGCCTGAGGCTGACTCTTAAGACATAAACGCTGTTTCTGAGTCCACTGGACTAGCAGGACTTTGTGGGAGCCCAGTTCCATGTTTAAGCTAGGCAGAGTTAGTGGCTGTATTCTATCTTCCCATGTGCGCATTGCACAGTGATTTCAAATGTGTTCTGCATGTCTGGCACACCGTGCTCCTAGCCAGACACACGTCCATTGGTGCATGCCTCTTTTTTCTCTTTCGTCTCTTTTGCTCTCCTGAACGCTTACACTCACAGCTTTGAAAACACTTGCGCATGCATCCCAGCGCATCCCTTCCCCCACCCCTGTACCCTAGCCATTGCTAAGAAGATGCCCTGAAAAGAGAAAGGAAACAAAAGACAGTTCTCTGCATTAAATGCTCTCTGCTTCTCTCCTGCATTTCCTCCTTTTAGGGCTACCCAGCCAGTGGAAGTCTCCAGCAGGGAGAACAGAGAATGCCACAAGCCAGGCACACAGCCCAGCAGGGACCTGGCTTGGTTACCATGTAAGAAGAGTCGGAAAACCTTGTTTGCAGGCCAGGGACTCTGCAGTGCCACAAGGGAGGTGGCTGTGAGCTGGCAAGCAACCCCCGGGGCACCTCACAATGGCTAGGCGGCTCTGTAGGTGCTCTCTCTGGGCACTGTGTTAGGTCTCCTTGCTGCTCCTCTCAGAGTGCCTTTGTGGCTCTGCTGCCTGCTGGGATGCACCACAGAGAGCATGTAGGGAGGGTCCTGACCCGGTATGTCAGAAAACTCTTCCCATAGAAGAAAGGAAGAGGCCACGAGTGTGCCAGAGCCTCCTCTTGCGTGTGTTGTTACCCTGGACAAGCTGTGGGGCCTCTCTGCTGCTGCCGTCTCCTGTCACTCACTGTGCAGGATCACAGCCGGCCTGCGCTCGCCCCCCCACACTCTCTCCCCTCACTACGCCCCTTCCTTTTCTCGAGCATGTCCAGGAAAACTGATCTGGACAAAGCTGGACAGAAGGAGGAGGAAACAGGGGTGGTCTCTGGAGAAACACTGAGGCAGGGGTACTCCGCACATCCTCTCAAAGAGGACACTGCAACAGCTCTCCTTTCAATTTCCAAAACAGTTAGCAAACTGGGCCTTGCCACCTGTGACCTTGACCCTTTGAGTTTATTCTTTATGCTAATTCCAGGGTGATGTTTCTACAATTCCATGTTGATCACGTTACTGAACTATTTGATTTCTACAGCCTTTACAAAACTTCCCAACTGCTTGGTAGAACACTCACTGCTTTTCATAAGCTCACGATCTGCCTCCTTAGCCTCTCTTTCTGCCACATACTCTTTGGTTTCTCCCTGCCCTTGACTCCATGCAACAAGAGTGTGTACCCTCCAGCCATATTCTCTTTCCTTTCACACCCTCAAACCGTCTGCCCCTCTGGTTGAAACATCTTTCACCCAACTCACTCCCACTTCTTGTTCCAGGTTCTGTTCTGATCCCCAGTCACCTCCTCCAGGCAGCCTTCCTTGACTCACTCTGGTTTGCTTCCACAGCACCATGTACATCCTGCTATTAAAATAAGTACCACCCTGTGTTGTAATCTCTTTATTTGTCCAAGTTACATATTTCCTCCTCTATTCAATAAAAGTTTGTTGAAGGAAGGAAAGAGCCAGAACATTGTGATGCGTGTGGACACACCCATATTTACTTTGTCTCTGTGTTTTTCTTTCTCTTAAGATTCTACTTGGAGGAAAACAAAACGAAAAACAAAACAAAAAACTTGTTTCCCACCTTGCCTTCTACTTTACCTCAGTTTTCTCTTCCAAACCTCCTTCCCCTCTTTTCCTAACTCTTTCCAATAAAAGTCACTGAACGTTCCTGTGGTTGAGGGGTGGTGTACACAGAAGTAAAACCACATCGATTAGGACTGCAAGCAGAGTGCTTGCAGCTGGAAAGGTGCTCTGGTCCCTTACAGACACTCATGTACAAGGTAAGGATTATTATCTATCTCCTGCTTTAATATGTGAAAACTTACCCTTAGAGGGCTTAAGTGACTTCCTCAAGGTCCCTTGACTTCTATCTCCAAATGCAATTTTCTTTCCACTAACTCGGGCCTGCTGCTTTGTGTAACTCTCGCATCTTCAGAGAATGAAGAGGAGAGAGAGAATGAGGCCTTGGGCCAGTCCCCAGCCCCTGCCCTCCGGCTACCAGTTCAGGTGAGAACCACACAGGACAGCCCTCGCTCGCCGCCCCATGGAAGAATGCTACGAGAAGAGGACCTTTTGCCCACACAGGTGCGACCACAGTGTCCTGGAGCAAGGCTCTCCCAGAGCCAGAGCTGGCCAGAGTGACAACTCAGCCCATCTGCCTGGTGACACGGCCTCTGTTCTTCATCCAGCCACGCCTCCACTCCGCTGTGGATGCCTTTTTTTTAATTGCCTCTATCTCATTAGAGAGCTGCAGAGGCCTAAAGAGACTAATTACCAGGACAGTTAGGGTCCCAGAGAACTGTGATGAGTGTCAATTATCCACCAGAAACATCTGGCAGGAATGAAAGCCTCAAATAAGATGCATTTTATTTGTAGCCAAGTGACTCACCCAAGAACCACCCTTTTCCTTCCATTTTTCCCTCCCTCTAGCCACTTCCCTTCCAGCTCCAAGTTAGAGAGAGAGAGAGAGAGAGAGAGAGAGAGAGAATGAGGTTAGCAAAGGGCAGCATGCAAAGTCAAGGTCTAAGAAGGTCGTTGCATTAAAGCAGCCATGTGCAAGGAAAGAGGCAGGCCTGGCACAGAGGAGCTAGACATGGAGCTATTCTGGGCACTGGCAGGTGCTCATTAGTGCTGCCAACAAAGAGAAGTTAAATGTCTGCAGTGGAAGCTGCCCAGGGAGAGTGGTGTGTCCTTGGGGACAGGTTAATCTCAATTGACACAGAGACAACCCAAGGTCAGGGAGCGTGCCCACTGGGCTGCTTCCTGGGGTTAGCTCAGAAGAGAAGGCGTCTCGGAAGAAAGTGACGAGTTTTGCATACCCCATTCCCACCAAGGCAGCAGCTGCCTGGAAAATAAATATACCAACCTTTCCAAGGGGTCAGAGCTGTAGTTTTCACCTCTAAAAGAAATTAAAAACAAGCCACTGTTAAGGTAGAAAGCAGCCAGAGGCACTTGCTTTGCCCTCAGATAGTTTTGGGAACAGCCAGTGCTCTGGCCCAGGGCCTCCTCCAGCCCTGGGGCACCTGCCTCTTGCTGTCCTGACCACAGCCCAGCCCTCGTACTTGCCCCTCTCTGGTTTTCTGGGAAGTCGGTTGCCATGAAGTTGAGTTGGGGCCGGCGGAGGATATGAATGACAGTCAGGTTGGATCTCTGAACCACAGAGAGCCACACATCCACCTTGTTTTAGCAGGGAACTCAGGGACTTCAAGCCTGGGGCCCCAAGCCAATAAATACTTCTTTGTAGAACTTTCTTTCTTTGGTCACCAGACTACCCCCTAATTAGGTGAAGTCTGTAGGCTTTAAGTATAAAATTGGCTAATGCAAATGGGTTACACAACAGCAATTTGAAAGTAAGTGCCCATGCTATGTTTGAGATGTAAAAGTTTGGCATTTATCTACGCATTTTAGAAACACTGAGGAGCTAGGTTACATGTGCCAAAGGAGCCCAGATCTTTGATATCTGACTTCTCTTGATGCCTCAGACTATAGCAAGCTGGCCCACAGGACTTTATCTCTCTGGACGACCTGATGCAATAAGCATCTGCTACATTAGCACTTGCTGGGACCCGCCTGTGGAGATGCTGGGATGCCAGCTCCTCTCTGCTGACTGGACCATGAAAGATCCCCATTTCACAAACTTCGAGCTCTCCAAAGAATCCACAGAGCCTCTTCTGCTGACAGCAGATGTCCTGTCTGGCCTGAAGTAGTAAGATCTCTAATCTTTGACTTCACTCTTTAGGTAGGGGCCTCTGCAGTTGTTCACCCTGGCTATGGAGAGGATGGAAAATCCTTTCACAATGCATATGTACATCAAATCACCACAATGTATGCTTGAAATATCTTATGATTTTCTTTGTCAATTATACTTCAATAAAGCTAAAAAGAAAAAAAAAGAAAATGACATTAAAGTCCTTTGCATCGAAGTGATACCATTTTCTGTGCAAAGGTCCTCACATTTAGAAGGAAAGAGTCTAGATATAACTTGACCTAAACTTAACTAAAACATTTGACCAAAATCAGATGCATACGTACTTGTGCATTCAAGCTCTCAATCTATTCTTTAAAGGCACCTGAGATATAATAGCCCTCTTGATCTCAGTGGACATTAGCAACCCTGAGACGTCACTCTGAAAAAGATGCAAGAGGTGATCTATGCTCAAAGATCAAAGGGGTGATTCAGAGAAGATCTGATGTAAAGTCCGGGTGGTAGAGACAAGCCAGGAGGGCTGCTGGTGCCATGTTGTCTGCGTGTTTAGCAAGGACAGTCCTTGGAGTGATTTCTGGGCCCTAGAAACCAGTTCAAAGCTAAGGAGGGGCTATTTTCATGAATTGTCTCATTCAGGTACCACTGACTTAAGTCTTTCTGTACCAAGAAGGAAGATAACTGGAAGGAGGGAGGACACTCTGAAGAAGGACTTTTGGAGGGATAAAGCGTCATAGGCCTTTCACCGCCACACCATAAGCAGTGCAAAGGTAGGGTACGTTTAGGGGAGAGTAGCCCATAGAGTGATGGGAGTGCTGGCTTAGACTCTGCTGGAGGACCGACACAGGGAAGGGTTCTGTTTGGTAGTTGGGATTGTTGGAACTATCAGAAAGAGAAATAGTTGGAAAGCAAAGTTCCTGCAGTGCTCTAGATACCAGAACTGATTTTCTATAAGGCAAAGATCTCAAAACAACTTCAGCTTAATTGTTCTCATCCAGCTACTTTTTTCCCTGAATCTCCAACCCACGCTCCTTGAAAGAAGGTCAACACTCTAGTGTCCACATAGGTAAAGGACTATTCGAGACTCATCCTTGACCTCAGCTAGAACTTATCCTTGGGCTTTTCCAGGTAGCAATATTTCAACTCTTCTAGTTGACTAGAGAGCGCTCCTGCCCCTGCTTGTATCTCACCACAGTGAGGGGGGAAATGCAGCCAAGACAGTCTTTATATTTACTCTAAGCCCTTCATGCTGCACTCCAGCCCATTCCCTTTGGTTTGGTACTAAGAAGAGATGTAGAAATGCTAACACTGTCTTCTTTATGCTGTTTGATGTACTATCACTGTTGGGCCCAGCTTCTAGAAGTATGAGTCTTGCTTGAGCTTCCAAAGTGAGCACTACCCATAAACTCAAGCCTTTGAGTTAACTCTTGGCTAGCAAGAAAATAAACAATCCCTGAAAATCCAAGCGTCTATTTTCCTCACCAAAAGCTTGACTGGAATTTGTGAACTTTGTGTTGCTGAGAAGCCAGGTAGAGTGGAAAAAAATATTCAAAATAAAGAAAAAATGAAATAAAAGAAAAAAGAAAAAAAGAACCCCTCTCCCTGCAAACCTCCAACTCAGTTTCTTCAGTCAACCCATAAAGTGATCTTTTTGCCACCAAAGCCAATGCTTGTACCTGAATCCAAGTACCGAGGTAAGCACAGGGCTGCTTGCTGTCTGGTTCTAGTGGGCAGAGGAGGCTGGTTTCATGTCAGGATGGATATATAAGCCTTCTAGAAAGAGGATGAGGGGATTTTTTTTTTTTACATCTTCTGTTATTTAGACACATGTGGCATAGAAATGCTAACTGCTGGATGGCTAGGCCTAATTAACTGTCTTTAATCGTCTGCAGGGAAGAACTGATCATTTCTTCTACTGAAATTTTTTTCCTTCTGAATCAGTTTACTTTAGTCCCCCATTCTTTAATAAGCTGGTTTGATGGTCACTGTGAGGTTCATAGGCATTAATCAGCCAACCTTTCCCAGCCCGCTGATACCATCAAATCTGACTTAATGCTTAGGAGATAAAAGACAAAGGACCAGTGGATGGAAATGAACAGCCACCGAGCTGCTGAGTTTGCAGTGTGGGCCCCAGCACACTTGCCTGTGAAGGAGTACAGTGAGGGATGCTGGCACATCCCTCAGTCCTTATTCATCATGGCAGGAGTCCTGCTCGACCAAATATTAATATGAGGGTGACATGCAATCTGTTTTGTTTGCTAAGGGGAGCAGACAAATATTTCAAGTGTGGCAGAAAATGCCAAGGAGGAATGAAATTCTCTTATTGGAACCTTTCTACTCTGTCCAGATATTGGGTAGCAAAATATCTTGAAACTTCTCTTCAAGCCAAGGGCTCCCTGTCACTGGAAATCCACACATTCACGCAAATCTTGCTTCATATTTGTCCCATAAGATGAATGTAACTAACTTGGGAGTATTCCATGAGAAAATAGGTAGCTCTCTATTTTATAGGAGACTAGCCAAGGAGGAGGAAAACCAAAAAAAGTACACAGATGAATGAGGGAAATGTCCCAGGTGCAAGGTCTGTTTTCTCTAAAATATTCCTTGGTTGTACAAAAGAGTCCAAGAGCTATACTGAAGGCCAGACTAATCCAAATCTTGGAACGTTCTAGATGTCTACAATCTACAACTTCTGGCCCTGATCCAGTGCCCTGCACTCAGTGAGAAGAATGAGGAGTTGAGAGCATCTTGAGAATCAGAGTAGAAAGTTGGCTTAGAGATCCTTTCACCCAAGTTCATAGTTGAGAGCAGGGGGAAGTGAGGCAGCCAGCTTTGTCTCAGCAGCTGGAGACTGCTCCTGGTCCTGTGCTCAGCAGTCAGGTAGTGCTTGTTTGTTTCTGGTCAGTACTGTTACTGTTGGCTTTGGAATGGAACGATGCTTTCTCTATCAGTTACGTACACCTTCAGTTAACCACTAACTCCTTAGCAACCACTACCTGTTTTAAAATCTATTATTCCCTCTGAGAATGAAGAGCTAAGTGATCAGAATGAGCTTAGTCACTTCTGAAAGCACATCCTGCAGCATCATCTGTCTTAGCTCCAGTCTCTCAAATTTCCCTTTGACCATTCACGTTAGTTACTTTTCTAAGGCTCTCTATTTTAGATCTGTGAATATGCCTCACAAGGGGTTCAATAAACATAAGTTGAATCATAAGTTGAACCTGAAGGCTTCTATTGACTTCACGTTTGCTTTGTTTCATTTTCCAGTTTGTACTTCATCACCATGGCACTCTACATCACGAAGGTGACTAATGCAGCCCTGAATCTTTTCATGATAAAAGTATTTTTCTCATCTGTCAAACAGCTTTCCAAATAATTCATTTCCTTCCATCTCCTCCCCTACTTTTCAAGTCTGCCATCCTCTGATGCTTGTTTGCCAAGCCAGAGGTGAATGGATGAACAGGATGGGTGTGGGGTGCAGTGGGACGAGAAAGGTCAGGGGTTGGAGTAGAAGGCAGACAAAGCCATTCCCCATTGTCTTCCCAGCTGCCGTCTCGCTGGGCTGTCCTGTGGTCAGCACTGTCCCTATGAGGAGAAAAGCAGCACAGGCAGCATGCATCTTATTCTACCACTCAGTCCAGCCCCACTTCTGCCTAAATGCTTAGTCATGGTGTTAGTGAATCATTCATGCTAGGCTGGTGACCTTGAGAAAATTTGAAGATCTGTGCAAATAGAGGCGAGAGATGTAGAAGTCATACATAGGGAAGGGCTTGGGGTGCAACAGGATATAAAGGGTTGGGGAGAAGGATTTGAGAAATGAGTTAATGAACCCTCTGACATTACCATGAGGGAAGTCCTTGTCTTGCAGCTTGCATCTGGAAATTGGACTTTAATGATTCAAAATGCACCAAGCAGTTTTCAAAGCCTTTTTAATATGTAGTCTCAGTTGAACGTTGGAACAACTCTAAGGTAGATGAGGCAGATAATTCCATTTTATAGAAGAGGAAATTGAGTCTAAATAAGGTTTAGTGACTTGCCCAACAGCACAGAACTACTAAATGTCAGGCTCTGAACTAGAATTCAGTTGCATCCCACTCTAGATCACTGCTTATTGACTACCACGCATGCTGCACCATGCCTACCTTTCTCCCTTGGAGAACCTCATTGTGAACCAATTGATGCATTTTAGGGAATATTTGAATCTTCATGCAAATGGTGTTTGCTTCTGTTGCTGAGGGCCATCAATAGGACTCTCGTTATGAAAACTGTTCACTGGGTTGGAGTTGTCTTCCTATTGGTTCAGACTCACTCTCTCAACCTTTTGCCTTCACACAGGTCTCCAGGCTTTGCAATATTAATGATGTTTCCTTTCCTTTCTCCCCTCCAATCCTTCTGGGGAAGTGTGGGCAAGGGATGAGCAGAGAAAACAGAGCTATCTTTGGAGTTTCGCCAGCTCGCAGTGACCTCCTTAGCTTCCACCACCATCCTCTAAGTAATTTTATAGGTAGGATCCTTGGGTAGTGCATAGCAAGGGGGAAAAGGAGATGGGAATGGGGACTCTGGGAGAAAGGGGAGGGGAGAGAAACCATAAAGCAAGGGGGATACTGACCTTGCAACAAAGTTGAGCTTGTAGGCTCATTTAGTTCTAAATCGGGTGAGGGACATACAAGAGAGAAAAATGAAAACAAACACATATATTATATACAGTAGCTATATATTTGTCATATATAGTTTGTATACTGCCTTTCACAAACATTTCTGGAGGAATGGATAAATAAAGAAAGACACAAAAACCAAAGGTGGTAGGACAAGATGCAGCATGAGAAGCACTAAAGTGCTTTATGCTTCCATACTTGGATGCCACAGTTGGGAAGTGAGGGAGCTGGCCACTTGTACATTTTCCAGTGCAGATGGATTTACTCTTAGCTTCTGCTGAGTTGGGGTACTGATTTACTAACAAAGGACAAAAGTCCCTTTCCAGATGAGATTTTTGTCCCACATCTCCATCCCCATTTTTTCACTTTGGGAGACCAAATCCAGGAATTTCTGATCCCATGGCACCACGGCAGGAACAAGGTCCCTCCAGGAACCATTGTAACTCAGGATTATGGCAGCAGAACTCTCCGAGTCTCCTGTAATCTCTGCAGTTTTAGGGATCATATGCTCAGAACCATAGTGGTTCATGATAGGAAGGACCACCCCTGCCCCATTTGGCCTAAGTACCCTCAGAGATATTGAGCACAATGGGAGCCCCCCAGCACCAGCATTCCTCACTTGTCAACATTCAGGTCATGTGCAGAGGGTGTGCAGTTTATGTGCAAGTTAGTGGCAAAATGATGATAATTTAGCTGGCTTTCTGTGATGCTATGAACTTCATCACACAGTTTGTATATTCGCATAAAGTAAATTCTGCTTTCCAAATTCGCATGTCTGCTTGATGGCTCTGAGCTGATGGGTCTTCTGATAATGGGAAATGACATGAAAAACTCCCTAATAAGTTTATATTTGTCAAACAGCCTTATTGATGGTGGGCCTCAATAATGAGTTTAGGGGCTGCAATGTCTGGATTAGCCTCAGTGAGAGCCAATGGAGTGGAAACACCCATCTTGCACATTAATAGGATTTCACTAGTTCCATGGAACTATGTCACCCATGAGGCATTTCTGTGATGGGCTCCTCAGAAATGGTCTCTCAATTGAGGCTAAAAAGTTGGTTTCTGTTTGATTAAATTTGGAAAATGCCCCAAACTTTTTCTCCCTCTTAGAGATTTAGCATGTAAAGATTCTGAGACTTTGTGCATTAAAGAACATCCCCACAGGTACCCCATTCACCATTGTTTGACTGGGACTTTCTAAATTGATTTGAATACATTCTATCACTTTTGATTGCATTTTTTTAGAGAACCCTGAACTCCAGAAAGCTGGCAGTTGCAGAACCACCCCAAATGATGCAGGGTGAACACTGACAGACCGCTGGCGGGGGGTTAACTGCCACACATAGGTCTGCTGAGAAGAGCAGATTCATGACACATACTTCCCCTCATGCCTTGTCACAAATGCCAGCTATTTCACTCTTAATGTTGGCTTTTTCTCCCTATTCTCATCTTCAGATAGCTTAAGGGGAAGAGGTCAGGGAATTAGATAGTAGTGATAAAGCCAATTGCAAAACCATTTCATGCATCCAAATCAGAAGAGTGAGGAGGTCAAAAGCAGAGGATGACTGCTTACAGGAATGAGGACTGCTGTGGGTGGAGGGGAGGACTTGGGAGGGGTGGCAGGGAAAGCTAGGGAGAGCCTTAAATTTGCAAGGCAAGGGAAGGAGGGGTCTGTTCCTTTCTAATCCTGGCCCTTCTGTTCATACAAACATACACCTGCCACAAAGCCAAAAAGCCCTGACAAATGTGAGGGGCAATTATGATCAACCCTGTGTGAGAGATGTCAGACAGATCAATCACTCTAACCACAGCTCTGCCCATTCTGAGCTACCAGCTCTGGGATCAAGAGCAGACTTGCCCTTCTCAGCCCTCCTGGATAAAGCGCGACTTTATGTGCTGGATAGAAGGGTGATAGACTGTGACTTGGGAGCAGAGATGGGACAATGGAGCAGCACAGGCAGGTTATTTGGGGCACGTTGGATACACTGTGCCATGGAAGGGATGTAGCAGGGCCAGGGGGTGAGGGTGAAGTACTTGAAGCTATGGGGTTATCTGACAGTTCTCAGAATAAAAGGATTTATGTTCTTGCCAACTATCTGCTAACTTTCTCACCTTTCCGTCCCCAACACATCACTGAGGTGTTTATTAACGTGGAAGAGTAGGGGACCAGATTTGAAAAATTCCAACCTAACTGAACTTGTTGGGTATGGAGGGTTTTGCCCCAAAAGCAACCAGAAATTAGCCCTGTAGCCATAAGGAGAATCTGCATCTATCAAGGGGCAGAAGCCATAACTGGATGCCTCAAGTCCTGCCTGATGACACAGACATGCATCCAGACTCACTTTGGACTGGTTGTTCTTCTCACAGCAGTTCCAGACATCCAGGGTCTACAAGGAAGCTTGTTTATTGCTTCCTTTACTTGCTTCTGGCACCAATATAGTTGCCAGATATGTAGTGAAGACATAGCAATTTGCTTTGTACACATTAGCCCTTCAATAAATCGTTGTTTAATGAATTAATGCATGAATGACTATGTGACTTCCGTGAGGATGGTGGCTTGGCTGGATAAATATATCTTAATCCAACCAGACAGCACCCTTTGATGCAAATGGAGAACTAGGGACATCCCGTTCTCTATGTTAATTCTCCCTCTGAAGGTAATATTATTCAGGATCCCCAGGTCCATGATTCCACTTTTATAAATATAATTCAGTTTCTTCCATATCCCAATGGCCAGAAAACATTTCAGAAATGGTAACATTTTACACTAATCCAATGAACAAAGTATTGAAGTAGTAAATGTTCCTCTCTGGGCTATTTACTATTATACCCAATTATAATCTCCATAGTTAGTTTAGGAGATATCACCGAGGAGAAAAAATTAATGTCACTTCAGCATCCCAAAGCCCTTTTCTCCTGTATCAGAATTTTTCCCATTATAGAATGACACATGAACCTTTCTTTTCCTACTCCCAGTATCTACATTCACACATGTACCAGTTCTGTCTCTCCTCTTTCTTCCTCTTCTCGCTCACCCCCGCCTGACTAATTCCCAACGTTCTTCAACTTGCCCCTCTGGGCCTTCCTTCCCAATTCCTCCTCCTCTGAATAAGCCTCCCCTCTTCTACTGCTCAGCTCAGGGCTCAGTCTTACCAAATAGTGTGATGCTGGCATTGGTGTGACCCAGCTTGTTGGAGGCCACACAAGTGTAGTTCCCATAGTCATGTTCAGAGACATTGAAGAAGATGAGTTTTGAGAGGAAAGGTCTGTTTTCCACTTTGACCCCCTTCTTTCCTTCAATCAGTCTGAGACAAACAAGAGAGACAAAAAAGGAGAAAAAAGGACATGGTTATATTTTTCTCATGAGAAGAAGATAGACTCTGGAACTAATGATCTTCTCATTGCCCCTGCTCTGACATCATTATAACTGCTATTTTTTCCATTCAAATACACAAGAAGTTCACACACAATGATGCACATAACTGTATTTCTCTATTTTTATCTACGTGTCTGGAGACACTTGTGGCACCACACAGATATTCACCTCTCTATATAGAAATTTAAGTTCTCTGAAGGCAGGTGCCTTCAACAAACATGATGTGCCAGCTGTGTGACATTCAGAACAATATTATTGACACAGTAGCTGCTCAAAAGTGTGGACTTAATTGATGTTGATGATGGTGATAATGAGTATGATGATGGTGATGATGATGACAACCATGAAAACGAAAAGCTCAATCTTCAAAGAGAAGAACAGCCTGAGGGGTTTGAAAGAACAATGTTTTTCAAGCACCTGAGTAATAAAATTTGCCCTTAAAATTTGAGGCATTCTACAAATAATACCTTATTTGGGGCTGTGAATAGGAAAAAAAAGTCAGCAATCATTTTTATGTTTGGGACTCAGAAGGGCTTAGGAGAGGTGATCTGCCCAGAGTATCATAGTGAATCAGTCTGGGAAGGATTATAGATTCCCAAGAATATGACCCTATAGAGCCAGGACAGTATCCCTGAGCAATCCATTATGGCAGTCCAATAGGCCACAAGGGCTCTCGTATTGGTGGTAGGGGCCACTAGAGAAATGCCACAGATAGTGGGGAAAACAGATATACTTATTGGAACCATGGATACCAATACTGGGTAGTTGGGGAGGGTAAGGAGATAGCTACTTTAGGGGTTGGTAGGGCCATATCCTCCATCATAGAAGGTTGTTAGCAGAAATTCCTATTAAAATTGCATGTCTACATGGAAATTATAAGGCCAACTCTCTTCCTTTTAAAGACTCTGGAATGTCCTATTTCAGAGAATTGGCTTTAAGCCAAACTTTTATTTTCCCTGAAATAATCTGTCTTCCTTGTCTAGAAGTTGATTCCATGCTACGGGAAAAATAAATACTAGCGGGAAAAAAAAAATCCTTCTGAATGGAGGATCTCAAGGAACATGGTCACAAATCTAAGCTGCCTGTTTATGGCCTGGCTGGAGCAGGATGTGTAGACAGTAAACAATGTCAAGGTGGATGTCTTTTGGGACAGGCTCAGGGGACACAAATTGGGGCAAATGGCTTGGTATCAGAGTCATCAAACTGAAAAAGACAATATTCAAGGCAGAAATAGAAAGTGAAGCCCAGTAATACAATGATGAGAAAATCCTTCATAACTAGGAAATGTTCTTTAATATAATACATTTCTATGGAGTTAGATATCAAGAAGTCCCGCCTGTCCCTGGGTCACAGTATGCTTTTGGCATAGAGTGCAGCTGCTTTGTCATTATCTGAGGGTGTCATCTCTGTAGGAATACAGGATGATTCTCTCGACCACCAAAACTTCCTGTGATCAGTGATCAGAAGAGAAAGCCAGGTTCTGGCTTTAGTTCTCACCCAACATCTGTCTCCAGGGAAGTCAGAAGGTTGGTTGGAGGGACTTGTCTTGTTTTTTGTTACATAGATTTTCCTCTGGTAGTCTTTCTCTCTCATAAGCTGGGCACAGTGAACTGGCCTGAGTCCATGGACTTAATTAAAATGTGAGCACTGTCCGAATGGAATGAGGCATCTGGCTGTGCAACCAGACACCACTGTTATATTTCCAGCTTGTTATGTAGATATTGATCCTCTAGGGGGTGCTGTCCGAAGAAGGGTCTACAACCCACCCACCCGGGGGCTTCTTGGAGCTCCTCAAGCCTATTGATCCCATTTGCCATTCTGATGCCATTCCCGGGCTGGGGAGGAAGCCTTCACATCAGAACCAAGCTGGGAATGAGATTTCAGTTCTGCACTGGGGGGAGACACTTACTTAAAGCAGGTTCCTGCTTGACAGCCCTGAAAGGCCTTTAGCTAAAAGCAGCGTAGGGTGGCCAGCAACACTTTGCAGCTTCTGGGATGACACACTTGCCTTTTCTCCATGTGGTCACATTTCCCCATCCCACACTGCTACCAGGCCTCAGTTTCTTAATGAATCTGTAGGCTTTTCATTGGCTCATGTCCCCGTGGATGGGCGGCCCTTATTAAATACAGCATTCCATTTCCTCTCCCTATGACTGACGACACACACAGTGGCATGCAATTGAGTGGTGCTGGTATGCAGTCAAAAGAGACCTCTACCCTAAATTTTGAGAAAAGTGCCTGTCCCCATCACAGAGACTCCTTTGATTTGCCTCAGATGCCCGCTATTTCGCTGGGAATGTGAGCTGGGTTCGAGCTGATCTCCCTCCAGGACACGTGCAATATGCCCTCCGAGACCTGCCTGGAGGAGGTTGCCTGCCAGCCTCGGTGGCATGAGAAGGACGAGCAGCAACAAGGACCTGAGAGGCGGAGGTGTTCTTGTTGAGCTGTGTGCCAGGAGGACAGACAACTCCATTCAACGGGGAACACTGGAAATAATACATGAGCAGCAAATGGAAAACCAACCAGAATCAATTAAAGGGGAGAAAAGGAGCTGCCAGCAGAAGAACTCAGACAAAGGAGGAGTCAAAGCGGCCTGAGCCAGGGGCCTCTGAAAACCCTCCCTGGCGATGCTATCTGGAGGTCTCCTCCTGGGTGAGTGATGGCAGAGGCTGCAGCCTTCCTGTGACAGCAGCCATGCAAAGCACAGCTCTCTCTTCCTTTTCCTCGTCTTGGCCATTTTTGCCTATGACCTTCTCTACTTTCGTCCACATATTATAAGATCTTGCTTTCCCCTACAGTTTGCTTGTATTTTTCTCCCATAAGTAATTACAAAATACGATACAGCTGATTAATTTTCATGACGACCTGGACAGTTGAAGGTTCAGGAACTGACTCCGCAGCTCAATAGTTTTGTTGTTGTTGTTGTTTTTTCTGATACTGGAACTTCATGCCTCAGTTTTCCTCTTAGTACAATGAGAAGGGAGGGAGGGACAGAGAAGCAGGATTTCTAAGAAAGGTAACCAAGTTTATTTATCAGGGAAACACTACTCCCTTCTGCTTGATTCTGAATTCTTGAAAAAGGGAGAAAGCCAGCTATTTCTTCTTATCTCTCTGTGAGTTTGCTTTTCCTCTTTCTGCCTCAGTTCTTTCATCTATAAAATGGGCTGGATGAATACAATACACTTAAGAAGGTGTCAGAATTTGTACTTAAATGTGAAAAAGCACTGCTTCTCATTTGGAAGGATTACGATGAGACACAGTGAATCCTATGACTAAGTGAGTTTGTTCTAAACAAAATTCAGTGATTGATTCAGAGACTGGAAAGCTTTTGGTGTCTGAATGACCTTACAAGGAAAGAAACCCAAGGCACCTTAAAGATGTTCTAAGTCCTGTGGCAACAGCTGGACGGCTCCTGGCCTGGAATTGCTCACAAGGCTCTCCTTACACAACTACCCTCTTTGTTGTTTTCCTTCCGTCTCAGTTTCTCAGCCTCCGTAACGTCTTCCTCCTTCTCCACCCCACATACACTGCAGGACTTTTTTGCATCACCTCTTCCCCATTTTTATGAAAGTGTTCTGAACATGGACAGCTCTTGTACATTTATTTGTTGTTCATCCACCTTCAAACACTTCTTTGATACAGTAATTGTCGCGTTGCTGGCTGTCCTGAGCTGCTGAACCCCGTGCTAACCTGCTGTTTGAGAACTCCTCACAATGACAGTCTTCCGTGAATCACAACAAATATCCCGATGACGGCTACAACAATGGGAGGGAAGGGAATAGTCACCTCTCTTTTCTCCCACAGTGAAAGAATAACCTGGGCAGAAAGGGAGGGCTAAATCGGGTCCCGGGCTCTTTTGTACACGGCTACTGATGGAGTCTGGAACTGGACTGCAGACCTGCTAGCGACAGCTAACTGGTTAGCCACTCCCAGCACCCGTGAGCATTCCTAATGCCTTAATGTAGGCCTGAGAATGAGGGAAAAATAGCTTCAGGAAGAACATATTATTTTCTTGGCCTATAAAACATGCACAGGCTTTCCAATGCTCCTGGTGGCCTTTCTTTTGAGATTTTACTTTCCTAAGAAAATGTTTTCTTTCAGGCTTATTGGTCGGCGAGTGATAATTCTGCATGGCAACATTAAAAGCACAGCTGAAATTCATTAATATTAAGAAAAGACTCGTTTGCATATTGTTTCCCTCGTATAGAGAGGAGGAATTCATAAGATTTTATAGGGATTCATTTGCAACCAACTGGAATCAGCAACCTGAAAAGCTTTCCTCTTGTTGGGGAGTGGTGGGGTAGGGAGGGAGTCTTTACCTTTTGTCATCCTTGTACCATTGGAATTCTGCCGAGGGAACTGCTGAGGCTTCACACTGCAGTGTCCCCTTTTGTCCTACGGGAACACCTGTACCCTTAGCTTCTGAAATGTATGGCGGATCTGCAGAGAGAAGATGTCCCGTAGCATTTTAAACTGCATTCTGAAATGAGGCAGACGGCCTCAGTCACTGATTTTGTTTTCCAGTCCCTGCTCTACCTCTGCTTTCTTGAGCTGATGAATTGCTATACAAATTGTGCCAGAGAATGAAACCATTCAGTGTTGTTCTAAGGAAAAGCTGGGTCTCCCTAGCATGTATTGCTCCTGTTCCCCTCCATACAGAAGTGGAAAGACCAGGTATTTAGGCATATTTCCTGTTTAAACTTTTTAACTTTCATAGGATAATGCCAACCCATCAAGTCCACACTCCACGGGCTGACAGTCAGAACCTTTAATCAGCCGTACAGAATCGCTGCACACTAGGTTCTTGCCAGAGTACATACCCTCGAACTATTCAATTCCCATCAAAAGCTTAGTTGCAAGAAATAATATTCATGGAGAATTTCCTGAAGGATACTCAGATCACTCATTCTTCTAGGTATTCTAAAACGGATTCCTGAATCAAGCCAGACCAAACGAGACCTATATACTTGGCCAGCATTCATTTGAAGTCTTTACCTAACTACCCTTGACAATTCCAACAGTTTGCATTGAAGTACATTATGAAAAACAGCCATAATAAAATTACCATTCTATTTATGGCCGAAATATCATATTGATGTTGTTGACAACAACTATAGAACTCTATTTGTGGAGATCCTAAGAGAAATCTCTCTTGGGTACCAGGAAAAGCAGTGTTTCTCCCAAGCAACTAGTTTGCTTTTATCTATGGACATAAACCTTAAAGCAGATGATGTGTCTCTTTTTTTTAGCAACTCAAAGCCAAACTCTGGACCCACATCTAATCCCCTTGTGGTATATATTTCATGCACTGATTCATCCCTGGCTTTCACTTATTTTCCTAAATATGTTTTCCCTTTGCTTACATTTCCTTCTTTTTTAGGTTAATCTTTATTAACTGTAAGTCATCCTAAAATTTGCGGTAGGCACAAAAAATGGTAGCATTGTTATGTCTATTTCCTTGCTTCTTAAATTGCTTTGCATTAATTACGTTCAAATTGTAACAGAAAGCAAAATTTTAAAGGAAAGAATGAGTAACAACATATACAATATTCCTCCTCTACCTCCACCCCACCCAAGTCTTGAAAAAGAAAGGCTTCTTGTCTGCTGGTTTAGTTCTTCTATTCAGTCGTAAGACTTCCTGGAATGGGCACAGCAGAGAAAACTTTCAAAATATCATAGAGAACTGAGTCAATGTACATAATGAGGAATCAAGAGGGGAAAGGGTGAGAGAAAGGTGGGAAAGTTGAGTAGAATCAATGTCAGAGACAATTTGGATGGTCAATAAGGAAGAAGGAGTGGTCCAGTGGCCTCCAAACTTTTGGATTCTGTACCTCTATTAGTCAAAATCAGGTTTCAAGGTACACTGTCTATGTATATGTTTATCTATTTATATTTAAATTATGAAGGTATACTATGATGTACATCAACATATATAATTGTAAAAGGATGAAATAAATTAAATATACTATAAATAGAAATTGTAATATTTCCCTTATACACCTGGCTTTTTTGCTCCCTATTATGGAGATGACTGTCTAGAGAGTGAGAAGCTTGGGGACACTATGAGTAAAGTATGGGAAAAATGGGGATTCAAAGACCAGTTCATATAAATTATGCATTGAATGCCATTTAATGATCTTCCAGGAATATAAGTCAAGTTTGGGATTATATTAATTTACTTTAAGCTACAATTTTTTTTTAACTACAGTTTGGAATTGTTGCTCTTGAAAGCAGGGAATGGACAACGATCCTGCATTATTTGCTGTCCTGAGTAGGCAGTTGGCTCTGCCATCAGCTCTTTGTTGTGGCCAGCCTCATATGTATGCAGGGTGGGGGTTCGTGGGACCACTTACAGTTCACGGTGACCTTTACTCTCCGTACCACTGGTGCAGCCACATCGTTGGAGGCGCTGCACTCATAGTCCCCCGATTGCTCCCGCGTGATGCCCTGGATTTCCAAATATTCATCTTCACTCACAAAGCCCACAGCTGCAGGAGACGGGGTGGTGATTAGGAGAAAAAACACCAAAGGTACATACTTAGAAAAGAAAGTATAAAATGGTTACGTCTGCAGAGAATCGTGCCACTTCTACGTTCAGATTCTTAGGAACTATGCTGAACCTCCCGCCCTGCTCTTCCACCGCTTCCATCGCCAACGTTTCCTTAGTTCCCCAGTGGACCAGCTGACATGTTTGTGTTCCGACCTGGACTAAGTACAGTGCCTAGACAATTACTGGTTCTCGATACGTGATTAATAATCTTGACATTTACACTCTCTGAATCTTACCAAGCAGTCAGGCTCCGGGATCTGAGTTAGGCACTTTAGGAGACTTAACTCTTTATGATCTCAAGATATCCTTTAGACTGAACCTCGAAGTGTAGAGTTGATGGCTGCATCCCAGACCACAAATCAATTAAAAGTACCACACTAGCAGTTACACACACACACACACACACACGCCACAAAAAGCAGTGGAAACATTAATAAAATAAATTTAAATTTCTGTTTTTAGATTTAGACACTCAATTAGATAAGCAGAAATCCATTTTCTAACTTCGAAATGCTAGAGCTCTTGGGTACAAGATCCTGAAGAAAGATAACAACGGAGACTCCACACTCTAACCACAAACACAGCAGAAAGTAAAGACCAAGAAGACATGGCTGCAAATCTTGCTCTGTCAGTTCACCATCCTGAGACTCAGTTTCTCTATTGAAAAATTATGAATCATAATAATAGCATTCCACCTACTGGACTTCTTCCCTGAGGTCTGGCCATGAGCATTCAATCACGGAACGACCGTGACATTAGAGCCTAGAAGGCGGATTTCACTGTGCCCATCCTCTCCCTGAGCTTCAGCCTCCTTGTGGAGAGACGGTGGAGAACAAAAGGAACTGCTCACGTCCCAGGATTATCCTGCCTCCTCTGTGAATGTGAAGTGAAGATAATTAGCCTGATGATACATTTTATCATGTAAACTGGGATACTTTTAAGAGTAAAAGAGGGTGCTATTAATAGTTACTATGGGACAACAAGCATAAATTGAGACTCTCTTTGGCAATTGAGAGACATTTTCTCAGGCATAATATACATATAATCTTCATACCTCACAGGGTTGTTTGAAGTAACAGATGAAAAAAATATACAGGAAAGCACTTTGAAAACTCTCATGTGCTGCTCACCTTTTGCCTTAGTTAGCAATCCTGTAATCTGCCTAGAGGCACAGACTCAGGTGGAGTGAAGCTTTACTAACATGAGTGGCCCCACATGAGTGGAAAGAGAAGAAAGGCGCATTTCTCTTCAGGTGATAAAACCCCTCCATAACGCCACATCTATCTGCTGATCCAAAGCACGAAAATGATAAGAGTAAGAAAGTAGCATAATACAAAG
Organism: Ceratotherium simum simum; assembly: GCF_057802395.1. Classification (NCBI taxonomy): domain Eukaryota; kingdom Metazoa; phylum Chordata; class Mammalia; order Perissodactyla; family Rhinocerotidae; genus Ceratotherium; species Ceratotherium simum. The sequence continues at coordinate 83,303,407 of NC_141906.1, read as the reverse complement.
AATGATATATGTGGTATGTGAGTTATGGTTGTATGTATACTGTGACATTGTTAAAGTAACCATTTTTCTCAAGATAACAACAGTAGGATTAACAATGACAACAATAACTAAACAACTATCCTGTAAAGAAGGGCCTAACTCTGCCACCACTCCTTGTTCCTGATAAGTCTGTGCCACCATGTAGTCATAAGCCCAATCTGAGCATTTCCTTATGTATCTTCATGCCATACAGAACTGACAGTATATATGTGCAGAAACTCTCGTAACCCTACTACCTACAGAAGAGCAAAGGAACAGCCTGTATCTGTTACAGCAAGCAAGCAAGAGCTATTCAACTCACAGGAAGAACCAGGGACATGTTAATAAGTAGAAAACAGGGCCCAAAATCCAGGATATGGAGAGGACAATCAACATTAACCCATACTGAGTCACAGTTCCAACCCCTAAGAAACTTCTAATTGTCACAGTAGTCTTTACTATTACTATTGTCTAACCATCTTTAGCGGAAAAAGTACTAAACTTGATTTGAGGAAGGGTGGAGGAAATGAGGAGAAAAGGTTTAAATGAAGAATTTGTGATTTCTTTTATGTTGTCATTGTTTATTTGCTACCAACCTCAAGCCTACATTTGTCAGATCTTTCCCTGCTAGAATGCTATAATTACTGTGCAAAGCATCTCAGAGACCAGTGTCACACTTCATATTCCCATTAATTTTAAATGGTAGTCCTTGGTACATATGTATGGCAATTGGTGTCATATTTTAATTAGGCTTGCCCTACACCATCTGAAATTAATAATAGCTCAAATTACCAGTGTAATTTATAAATTAACAGTGCTGGAGCATTAGGAAATAAATTAGCTCTGGACAGCTGTTTCTGGATTGAGTTCCAGTGTCGGAGCAGTGACTGGTAGGACCTCAGAGCTCCTGGTAGGCTGTGCATTACACCACCAAAGCAGGGAAACAAAGAGACACAGGGTTCTCTGGGTCTCTTGTTTCTTCTATCCAACTAGAGACCATGCATCTGTTTGAATTCTACCATCCAAATATGTTTCTGTGTGACCACAGTAAGGTTTCCAGTGACCAAGCTTGGATGAGCTTGTTACATGGACATCTAAATGGAGAAGCAAGTTGGGGGATTACAGTCATAGCCTGAAGTGCAAGTACACAAATATTAGGGTAATCACAATCAAGAACTCATCAAGTGTTCTGTGGGGACGTGTGTATTAGCATATGTGTAATTTCATATATTAACATCAGGCAATCTTATGTAGGGAAGGAAGTTGGGTGGCTTAAGATTTGTGGAAGGCATATGTTCTCCACTGATCCAGAGGGAGGGAACCCTTAAGTCATCCTGCGAAAATCAATGAAGATGAATTTTACTATCATGTGTTCCCAAGACCAAATGTAGAATTATAGAAAAACCACAATGACTCCATTGCTCACCAATTATTATATGTACACTTTCCTATTAAATTGGGTAAGGTATATGAAAATTAATTTGCACGTAGTGAAATGCTTTATACATTTTAGCTTTCATTGTCATTATTTTCACCTTCCTCCTCATGTACTTTTTCTCTACCAGAAGCATACAGGGCAAAACCAGAGAGGCAGAAACCAGTGCACACGTAACAATGACCCACTTGAAATGAGATTCCTATAGGTGTGGCTTAAAACAAACAAACAAACAAACAACCACCAAAAAACCTACTAAACTGAAATCTGAATTTATAGATTTAATGATTCAAGGCAAGTTTTCCTCTAACAGTATTTGTACTCTGGCTATAAAATGATCAATGCTTTATCACTCCTATGAAGAACTTGCAAAGGATATTGATGGGGAAAAAAAACAGATCAACAGAGCAGACTTTTTAAAGTGCTAAAGGAAATTCATGGTTAACAGATACCAGTGGGAAAGAGGCAAATCGCTTGATAAAATCCAACGAAAAGAAAGTCTTCATGGTCAACAGCTTCTCATTTATAAATCTTTCTTTTCTAAAGAAAATGCATCCTTGGGTGGAAAGGACACACTCATCTTCCTAAAATATCCTCGTCATCATGTCACACCTCTTCAGACACTAAACTGGCTCCCTATTTTCTGTAACATCAAACTCAAACTCCACTGCCTTATCAAAGGACTTCATAAAGTAGCCCCAATCTACTCATCCAGGTTTACCTCCCATTAGTGCCGTGAGGAAGGCAACAGATCATCATGGTAAAAAGCAAGAGTTTGGGATCAGACACATCCAGTCCTCTACCTTCAAGATGCATGATGTAAGTTGCCTAACTCCTCTGCACCACCATTTCTTCATCTCTACAACTCAGTTAGAATAATATTACCTACCTCTAGGGTTGCTTTGAGGATGGAATGCAGCTGGAACAGTGAAAGGCAAGTGATAAGTTTTTATAGGTGTTAGCCACTATAATCATCATTATCATCGCCACCACCACTACTACAATTCTGAAGCCAGACCACACTATTTTTCATCTTGGACCAACATGATTATTCCTTTTTCATAGATTGCTTCTATCACTTAGAAAGCTATGTTTTTCTGTCATCGAAGCAAACACCACCTAGCTTTCAAATTCTAATTCTTCCATGAAAACTACCTGGTATGGGTTGAATTGTGGCCCCCCAGAACGATATATTGAAGCCCTAACCATCAGCACCTCAGAATGTGACCTTATTTGGAAATAGGGTCTTTACAGAGGTACTCAAATTAAAATGAACTATTAGGGTGGGCCCTAATTCAATGTGACTGATGTCCTTATAAAAAGGACACAGACAGACATGCGCAGAGAGAAGACGGTGTGAAGATGCCCAGGAAGAAGACGGCCATGTGACCGCAGTGATGCATCTACAAGCCAAGGAAAGCCAAGGATTGCCGGCAAACACCAGAAGCTAGAAGACACAAAGTAAGATTCTCCTCTGTAGTTGTCAGGGAGAACACAGACCAGCTGACATCTTGATTTTGGACTTCTAGCTTTCAGAACTGTGAGACAAGGCAGTCCTGTTGTTTAAGCCACTTAGGTATTGGTACTTTGTTATGGCAGCCCTTGGAAACTAATACACTCTTGTCTACCTCCTAACTTTCACGGCCTGTGGCTATCCTGCACTCTTGTTGCACATAGAGCTCATCTAGTTTTTAAAATCATAAAAGAATTAAACTAAAGAGCTTAAAGGGACATTAATGGTTATAAAATTCTATAGTTTCTATGCTAGGACATAGTCTGACTTCAGTAGAACTCCCTAGAATAGTTGTTTAAATATAGATTTCTAGATCCCACCCATACCTACTAAATCAGAATCTCCTGGCATGAAGAGTTTTAAAGATTTTACCAGGAAATTCTCAGGTATAGCCAAGTTTGGAAATTAGCGATTTTGCTTAATCCCTGTATTTTTAACAGGGGAAACTGAAATTTGAGGAATCCATGTCTGGTTAGTGACAGAACACGGCCAGGTCTCTTGATGTCCAACCCACAGCTCCTGCAACTGTAATAGCATTTTCTAATGGTTGTTTTATGCTATATGCACTGTCTTAATTTCCAGTGCCATTGAAACTCTTGACAGCAGGGACTGAGTCTTGGACATCTCTGGCTCTCAAGACACCTAGGAAAGTAGTTTACATAATTTGAAATTTGTCAGATTTTTATTAATAAACTGATTGACTGATAGATTCAGAACTACAAGCTGAATTCAATTAAAAAAAAAAGGTCAGGGACTCCACGTAGCTCACCCAATCCTCATGTGGCTCTATTCCCAAGACAGTGCCACTCTGGTACTGTTCCTAGCATAATATTTGTATTTCCTGACTTTAAAAAATATCACTATTAGTGTTCTAACAGAACAGATTTTCTGTAAATATGTGATTTTAAAAGGTTTATTGAGTGTTTAGTATAATTTATATTTAGTCTTGGGGCCAGTTATTTCCTCAGGGGAATGCATCCTTAATTTAAAAATGTAGATCAATAAGGAAGTATGATTTATCTAACAGAATTTGTTTTACAGCCAACTTTTCAGAAACACAGCTATTTCATTAAGTGGAATCTGACAACTCAAGCAGTGAAATGCAGCAAGTTGGAAACGTGATCACACCTGCCCCCAAATCCCCAAAGGAGCTTCACGTTGTCCTAAGGGTTGAGCTCAGCAGTTCACAGCCAATCGAAGACAAGAACTGCCCTGCGTAAGTAACATCCCTTGGGAAAAGAAACCCAAGTTTCCGAGTTCATAGATTGAGTGTTAAAAACCTTTATAACTGAAAATAATAATAGCCACAACTATCATTTTTATCACACCCAAGAATAAGCTTGTCAGGAGAACAGCTCTAGCTATTGGAGAGGAGAGGACACAGCTGTCTCCTTGCTTAATATTTTTATGGCATATATACCAGCTGAGATAAAAATCATTGGACCTCAAAAATCAAAAAAATATAGAACATAGAATCGCAGAATTTGAGAGTTGGAAGGCATTATTTTTAAAATTTAGTTCAAATACCATGACTAGTCTAGTACTAGACTAGGACTTGCCATTCACTGGTCTCTCCCTCTCGGTTTGCATCAGGATATTCCTGTTAAACTCAGACTGGGCTTCAGCGACAGCTGTTTCCAGGAAAGGTCAGCTGGTGTCCCTCCAGATGCCTTTATTATGAATTGATCAGCATGGGAGGCTTTGTGTTTTTGATGGAGGAAGACACGGTTTTGTTCAGATGCTGGGAGTCCGATGGACGAGAACAATGTGACAGCAGTGTGGTTACTGTTCCTCAACGCCAACCCCTGCAAGCCAGGGAGACTGATTTGAGGTCTGATGGAGAAAGTGGTGAGGGCCAGAAACCACAGGAGATGTGTTCACGAGAGACGGAAGAGGTGGGCAGCGCTGCTGAGAGGTCCAGTCCATTGGACACCTGCCAGTGGCCTGGGGAAGGCCTTCCTCATGCCCTGCCATCTGAGAACCGAGTGCAGCCTGGACCTGTGAGAGCACAGCCAGCAAACATGCAGCACAGAGTGCATCCTCTGTGCCAGCAGAGGCAACGTGGAGGGGCTTCATCGAGGAGGGAGAGGGGAGGAATGTGAGAAGTCTTGTATTTGAGTGCATGGTAAGGACTCCAGGAACCAACCAGAGGAAACTCCGAGGTAAAGCTGAGGGTGTCCAGGCATGCAGATGGGTCCTAAGAGCCATATTAACAGGGCATTGATGCAATCCTGGTGCTTATGGATCAGGCTGGGAACACGTGAGCTACACACAAAATCCAGACAGCAATATCTGCTGTAACAGGGTGAGACTGTCACTGTTTAAAAGCATCACCAAACATGACATCAATTTTGAATTATCTATACAAAATAGCTTCTGAGGGTCTGATACTAGGCTGGAGCAAAATGGCTGCAGAGTTGATTGCGGTGATCCGCACCTCTTGCCCTGACTGCACTGAGGCTGCGCTGAGTCCCAATGCCCTCACACTGGGCCCTGCAGGAGGTGCTAGCTGATGTTTCACTTCTTCGTGCTTCAGATTCCTCTTCTGTAAAGTGGGGAAAATAACACTATATTGTAAGGTTACTGTGAGTATTAAATTAGCAAATGTGTTTAAAGTACTTAGAACATAGTAGGCGCTGAATAAACGGTAGCTACCGAACCACTATTCTTACTGATACCACAACTGAGTGTGAACACATTTTAATATACACTATCCTTGGGCCGGCCCCGTGGCTTAGTGGTTAAGTGCGTGCGCTCCGCTACTGGCGGCCCGGGTTCGGATCCCGGGGGCGGACCGGCGCACCGCTCGTCCGGCCATGCTGAGGCCGCGTCCCACATACAGCAACTAGAAGGAGGTGCAGCTATGACATACGACTATCTACTGGGGCTTTGGGGGGGAAAAAAAAAAGAGGAGGGTTGGTGATAGATATTAGCTCAGAGCCAGTCTTCCTCAGCAAAAAGAGGAGGATTAGCACAGATGTTAGCTCAGGGCTGATCTTCCTCACAAAATAAATAAATAAATAATAATAATAATAATATACACGATCCTTAATACAAGAAAAATCTCAACGCAAGAAATGAAAGAATAATCAGATTTCTGCTTTTCTAGTAAAAATTTATTGATAATAAACTTTATAAAGGATTCACCACAGATCCTTTAACTAGAAAGTTCTACTCCCTTCACATAAAATAGGATTTGATTTACAATGGATACAATTTCTCAGTCATTTCTCCTAAGAAAGCAGATACAGTTGGGTAGCTCATGTGAGACCTGCTGAGGTCTCAAGAAATGTCTCTAATTTCACAACTAAGAATAAAGAGATATCAATATATTTTATACTATTTTTTCTCCTTGACCTTTCCTTTGAACACAGATAGCATGGCTGGCAGAAGGTGAGTCTGATGATCTCTCTGAGAATGAGCTGATTTATAAGATCTCTTTCAGAAAAAAATTCCAGAGGCCCAAACTTGCTTTGGCTTGTCATAGCACTGAGGTACAGCCTCAAATAGTCAACGAGAAAATGACTTTTTGTATCAAACATAGGTACCATCTTTGGGGAATGGACCAGGCTGAATTGTTCTAAATAGCTGGCTTCCATTATATAAGAGGAATCTTCCTTAAACACATTACAATTGGTTGCCAGTGAGCCGGAGGTAGAGGCGTAGAGTGTACAAGGTGTGTGATGTCCCCACACCATTATCTCCCTGCCAGCCTCAGATTGTATCTATTTCATATGTTCTCTTCTTAGGCCTGGGAAACTCACCTCATCATTTCCCCCCACTTTCTGTTAGATACTGAAGATCTGGTTGTTTCCGGGCTCCCCCCGCTTGTCAGAGCTTCTCCCGCACTATGTCCTACACACAAAAATACCATTCCCCAAACAGTTTCAATGTTCTCTGTCCTCTTTGCTTAAGAAGGAAACGCAAGCTGATAGTTTAAAATTAATCCATTAACCTGATTCCATCATAGAGTGATAAATAGAGATCCAATAAAAATATTGCATACTCTGATGCCAAATATAAGCTGCATGTCTGTTCTATCTATCGATCTATCTATCTATATCTATCTATAAAGATAACAGCAAAACACTTAGCATAGATTCTGGCATATATTAAGAATTCATTTGATATTTGAAACTGAATATATGTATATGTTTTAATATGTATGAATATGCATATATAAAATGTCATATATTAACTTAAAGATATATAGAAGGAAAAAAAATTCCCTTAATTTTTTGATTGGGAAATTTTCTGAGAATAATCATTAGCTTTGTATTAAGGAGGAGCTGCAACACAAATGTAATTATATGAGAATGAGCCCTTGTACTCCGTGGAGCCAGGCCCTGTGTATCTCTGAGGCCTATCCCTTCCCTTGATGATATGACACTAGTTTTCACTGCAGATGTGGCTTCAGCACCCGGCTAGGCCCTGGGAGCTGTGCTCTGCTGCATGCCTTTCTGCAAGGGCTGCCGCTTGGTTTTGCGTGCAGACCCTCTATTACAGGTGATGACTAAGTCAGCAAGCACACAGCTGGATGTTTGGAGTTTGCAGCTTGATGTCTGGAAGCTGGATATTTGCAGTAGTACAGCTGATGGCTGCTAAAAAAAATAAAAAAGAAATAAAGAAATCAGCTTTTGATTTGGAAACTCAGCCAATTTGATCTGAAAGACATTGATAGGGGATAAATATAGAACTCCGCAGTGTCATATTACCTCAGTATCTTGGCTGCTTGCTTTCTCTTTTGCTAAATCTCGAGATGTAAGCCAGTACTGAGTGCTGAGACATGTGAAGAATTTAATTGCTTTGAAATTCTTTGCCCAGATTAATTCAAGGAGATTAGTTTTACTTGAGAGGCTCCTAACCGTTAAGGCTCTGCTGACGCCGCACACCCTCAGGTCAGAAGTCTACTTGCAGTGAGTCACCTTAGTCATCCGCTTCTGGAAAAGCAGAGCAGTCTGTACAGTCAGGCCATGCAGACGCCTTCTAGATTAGGAACAGGAGTTCCTCGTCTAAGAATTGTGGAACTCAATTTTGAACCTCAGGAAATGATGCATGTGTCCATCTGTGTGTGTGTGTGTGTCTGTGCTTTTTCTCTAATGAGCGATCCTACACCCTTCTGAAAAAGGTCTGAAAGGAGCTTAGGATACAAAAAGATTATATCCCCCTTTCTATGCTCCTTTGGTTCGTCCCCCAGTGATGGTGCAGAATCAAATCTCTGTCAACCCCCCAGCCCCACAAAGAAAAAACAGAGAAACTCCTCAAAATACAACTGATGATTGGGAGAAGCACATAACTCTATGAGTAGAGCACCGCTTTGTCTACATTTCATTACACATTTTGTGGAAAATGGGAAATGAAGTGACGTAAATAATCCTGCTGAGGAACACATACATAGGTCTGAGCTCTTCTTCTTTCACGGAAGGAGGGGAGTTCAGAGTTCTTTTCCCACCAAGAGTTGGGATGAAAGGAATGAAGTGTTCAGGGTCCTGCCCATTCCCATGGAGACCCACGATCATTGCGGCCACTGAGATCCTTTACTGCTCCACATTACTCCTTGACATGGTGTCTAAAGGCTCCTTATGAGCTGGCTCTTGTCTACATCACCGGATTCTTCTATTACTAACATCTTTCTCCCCACACCCAATGGATGCACCAGCAAAGTTCCTAAACAGTAGGCTATTTATCTGTGCCTTTGTACCTTCTCCTTCTCAGCCTGGGATTGAATGACCCTTGTCCACTTTCGAATGTCTATGCATCCTTCAGAACCAGCTTAGACATCACTCCTCTGGGAACCTTTTCTTGACACTCAAACTACCTTACCTCCTCTCTACCAATCTATTTTTTTGTTTCTAGTGCTACACTAATCACACTGCATTGTTATGTATTTACATATGTTTACCCCACTGGACTCAAATTTGCAAGAGAAAAGGGACTCTTATTTATCTCTATATCTCCAATATCCATAGCAGTGCTTAACACAGAGAAGGCACTAAATAATCTATGGTCAAAGATTGAATGAATGAACTGAATGCCTATAATTTTGATGGCTGTTCTAGCTGTCATAATGAACAATTTAAAACTTCCTTTGGTGACTTTTAAGAAAACAGCAGACACCTATCTTTTAAGGTTTGTCTTTTTTCCTGATAAAGGGCTGGACACATAAAGAATTTAAACCACTTTTCCTGAGGGGGACTAAAAAACCCTTCATCAAGCTAGGCCTGGAGTGAATAAGAAAAGAGCCAGGTTTGGCCATCTCCACAAATATCCTTAGTTAAAAGCTCTTGTAGCTAATGTCCCTGCTTCCTCTGAATGAGTTAGGATGCCGCGTGCCCTAATCAGAAGAGTCTCCGAGAGCTTTCTTATGTCATCATCAATCCAGTTGAATTTTTTCTGAGTGGAATCAGCTTGGTGATTCAGCTCTGTCTATATGTAATTAGTGGCGGAATGATTGCAGGGAATGCGATTAGGCTCTTTACCTTCCTGGGACAGGCAGGGAAACAAGTGCTGCCAGCAACACAAAATGGGCCTCAACAGAAGAAGGGGCAGCCTCTGCAGCAGAAACACCAACAACAGGCACCACAAAGAGCAGCACTATGCAAGGAATGGAAGCTGGCAATTGGGGATGTGGTTTCAAGCAACAGCTGCTTCTGTTCAGAAAATATTGAACTCAGCTTAATAGGGCAATACCATGCTGGAGCATCAGAACCACCGTGAGAAATCCCTATCACCTGCTTCAATAGGCTGGAAGCCTAAAATGCACAAATAGACAGAACATATCTCCCTGTTCTCACACATGTGCTCATGTGACTTCCCTGCCCTCCTTCCTTCTTAGGATCCAGGGGCTTTGCCTGCCACTGACAGTGCTATGTTCTTTCCACCTCTACCTGTCCGCAACTGCTCTACTTAAATTGCACTAACTCCCTCCGCTCTGGTCTTCTTCGAACCTAGTAACTCTCTTCTTTTTACACAATTCCAAGAGATGGGATAAAGGAACATTTTACTTGATCACCAGCTAGAATGTCATTGGTCCTTGAATAGAAAAACTAACAATCTTAACTAATGGACCTCAAGTTATTCTTTATTTCTGTCCTAATTCTCAACTTCAGGAGACTAATTGCTACATCTAAGACTTGACTGGCACCTTCCATGGTGTAGTGGAGAAGTGGGCAGAAGCTCATGAATCAACCAATGGAGTCAGCAGCTGGTAAAGGCAGGGCAGAGAGAGAGAGAGAGGTACAGAGACAGAAAGACAGAGAGGAAAAGGAGAGGAGAGTGTAAGAGACCCAGAGCATAAGCAGATGATAAAATTACGTAATCAAACAAAGGAAGCAAGCAGAATACAAGTGTTTGCTAAAGGCAATTATCCAGTTGCTTAGGTAAATCAGAAACTTTTTCCCATGACTACTGTGTTGTCATCAAAGCTCAAAGCCACTGTCACCCTTCTGGGAGTAGTTGGCCATAACCACTCTTTTGTATGAAGCCTGTGGGGACAGCTGGTCTGAACACCACTGGAGCATCCTATGATGCTTTGAAGACCCTAGTATTGGCTTGAGTAACCACTCTTCTCCAAGAGACCCTCATAACCAATCCTCTAGAATAGGGTCATCAAAAGTTTTCAGTAAAAGTCCAAATGGCAAATATTTCAGACCTTGCAGGCCATACAGCCTCTGTAGCAACTACTGATCTCTGTGATGTAGTACAAAAGCAGCCATGGAGAATACGTGAGTAAGCATGGCTGCATTCAAATAAAGCAGTTTTATTTATGGACAATGAAATTTCAATTTCATATAATCTTAATGTGTTCAAAATATTATTCTTCTTTTGATTGATATTCAACTATAAAAACGTAAAAAAACATTCTTAGCTTGCAGGACATACAAAAAAACAGGTGACAGGCTATGGTTTGCTGACCCCTGATGTACAATTCTACATGTCTCCAGTCACCTCCTATTTCCCATAGTCTCATACCACACTGTTTAATATAATCTCTCACCTGAATCACCTCCACACTCTTCCTCTCCTTTCAAAACTCTTCCATTCTGCTTGCTGGAACCTCTATCGCATGATCATCAGTAGCTCCCTTATATCCATCCATTCTTCTTGGAGAGATACCTCCCCTCACAGTCATACTGAGTCTGGGAGTCTGGATTCCACCACAGACCTGTCCTGTCAAGTGGAGGCTACTGATTTATTTTATTGTTAGTTGGTATCTTTGTTCTCCAATGAAACTTCTAGACTCCATCTTTTTAAAACCATGCAACTTTGAGGCTTATATCATCAAAATAATTACACACTCCTCTTCCTCACTACATTTCTGCTCTCTGCTGACCTCCTGGCCATTCCTTCCCATTCGGTGAGCACCTTTGGTCTTGGCTTGGAGTCTGCATCTTCATCTCAACTCCTACCATCTTTCTCAGTGACTTTGTTGTCCAGAAATGTAATCTATCAAAAACCTGATTGTCACATTATTGATCCCTTTATCTCCAATGAGTTTTCCTCTGTCACTTCAGTGACCTATGCCACATTCACACCTGGAACTTGTCAGAAACTGTACCACCTCTGAAGTCATGAATTTGAGCATCTCCTTCTATCCATGCCTTCCTATCTTTGCTAAAAAATTTGCTCAGCACTTTATGGAAACAATGATTTTACTTCACTGAGGTGTCAAATCCACTCACCCAACACTTTTTAGTCTTTTTTACTTTTACATCCCTTTTGAAAAACTTAAGATTTTTATGTTCTATCATTGTAATCTCTCGCTGGAAAATACCCACAACTTCTTCATCTCTATCTGTATGTTCAACTAGCCTGAGGAAACTCCACTCAGATAGATCTAAGTATCTGTCTTCTCTATGTTTGCTCTGAGAATATCATGCAAACCAGCAGTTTGGCTTCGCCATACATTCATGACCACCTGCCTCAAATAAGCACTCATCATTGCTCTGGAATTCTACCATGTTTCTCTGATAACTGCACTCTCCCACTCTCAAGGTTTATTTTTTCCTTCTTCATTCTCTTCAGACATCTCACTGCCTCATCATCCTCTCCCTCCATCTATGCTACTCTTTGCTGATGATCTTGTCTCATACTTTACCGAGGAGAGAAAAAAAACCTAGGAGCCATCAGACAGGCATCACTCATTTTCTCATGGTCAAATCTGCAAACCTCTACATATATGCTTGTCATCTCATTGTCTCTTAAGTTTTAGAAAACTTGGATTTTATGAGCCATCATTGCAATTCTCACTGGAAGATACCCTCCACTCCTTACCGCTATTCCTGGGTTACACTAGGTATCCAACAGAACAACTGTCTGTTTCTCCGTACATCAAAAGGCCAATTCCTCCTTTTGATCTATGAATTTCTTCCCTTCTCACCTTTTCAAAGACTTTATTCCATCGGTTACCTTTCTCCTACATCTTCATCTGCTTTTGTTTTACTATATTATTTCCATAAATGTTCTTCTCTTACTGTTTATTTACCTATGCCTCAAAGTTTTTATTATTATTTTTAAACATATCATTCTAGACAGTCACACCAATTGACTTTGCTCAAGAGATAAAAATCAGTTTGCTATCCCAGTCTTAGTTCATACGTGTAATCTACCTAGATATTTTTCACCTTCTAAATGTCTGCCTCAACACACTCCTCTCCACTGACCCCATATTTTACATCCGCTTTTTAGAGCCAAGCTTCTTGAAACTGTTGTCCAAATATGCTATCTAGAATTCTTTACCTCGTATTAATACTCTAATCAGTCCAATCTAGCTTCTGCCCACGTCTCTTCACTGAACCTACTCCTACCAGGGTCACTGAATGACTGTCAAGTTGCCAAATTCATTACACACATTTTAGTGTTTTCTTAAGAGACTTCTTAGCAGCAATACACACAGTTGACAACTAACTCCTTTAAACGGCCTTCTCTTGGCTTCTACAATGCCATATTCTCCTAATTATCCATCTACCTCTCTGGATATTCCTTCAAAATCTCCTTTACTGGCTTCTCTTATTTTATCCAACCTCTATGTGTTGGGATTCTTCCAAGCCAGGTCCTAGGCATTCTTTTTTTTTTTTCTCACTATACAATCATTTCCCAGTTAATGTCATTTATTCCACAGCTTTGAACCTTCAGTTATATGACAATAACTCACAAATTTATATCTCTACCCTACTTATTTTTCATGAGCCCCAGACTCATATATGCAATGGCCTACCTAAAGCAGTCACTTGAAAGTCTCATAGGCATCTCAAATTTGATATGTCCAACAAAGAATTCTTGATTTTCTCCTTCAAACTTTCCTTTCCTTCAGTTTTTCTCTTATTAACAAATGGTATCTTTATTGACCGGATGGCTCAACCCAAAATTCTGCAAGTCATTCTCAACACTTACCATTCCCTGAACACAATACTGAATCAATCACCAATCTTATTGACACTACCTCTGAAATATGTCTTGAATCTATCTTCTATGTATTTTTACCTGTATCACCTTACACATAAGGGACTACTAAATAGCTCTGGGCTTTCTAATTTACAAAGCTTGTTTTCAGATATTATCTATTTTATTTTTTTCAATAATACTGTTAGGTAGGTATGGACATGTGTTCCAGTCAACACATACTCAGTATAAATTGCTATGTGGCCCATCATGACCTAACCCCTATTTATTTCTTTAACATATTTTCTGTCACATATTTCCATACTTGGCTCAGGTCTCACTGAAAAAACTTGTAATTCCAGAAGAATGTCATCTTATGTTTTGTCTCTGGTTTTACTCATGCTATCACCTAGAAATACCTTCTCTCTCAGGCTGTCTCTTCCTTTTCATTCAGGTCACAGTTTAGATTTCGTCTTTTATGAGAATCCTCCCTTAACCTTTCTGGTGCCCCTGAGATAATGCCTCCTTGCCTTCCCCCTTCACTGTACATCCTAAGCACCCAGTACTTTTTCCTATGTTAACACTTACTGCATCATATTGAAATGATCTAGTTATTTATCTATTTCTCCTTTCAGACTAATAGCATATTAAGGGCAGATAATATTTCTGTATCTGTAGCATACAGTTATCCACAATATAGTTATTGAATAAATGAATGAATGAATGAATAAACGTAAGGCTGGTATGTTCCCTGCTCTCAATGAATTTATAGTTTACTGGGTCAACATTAATTTTCTGTCTTTACTTGTATGGACAGGGTCTATTAAAGTAATCCACTCTGTATTCAAATGCATATTCAGAGACACAAAATGAAGGAATCTACCCTTATTAAATTCTTTGACAATCCATGACACACATATCCTGACTCTGTAGTCCCATTTCCTGTTACTCCCAGCTTTTACCTACATCAGTGGTCCACCAAGGGCAGAGTAGTGAGCGATGTCCAGTCACTGACATTGTTTAAAATTACACATGCACAGTGATGAAAAATTCAGACTGATTTCCGTCAGTTATTATTAATTCTCTGCAGGACTTGCAGTTCAAGTTAAGACGTAGTTAGCACACCTTACCTGACCTCTCCCATTCATTACAACTAGACAGAATACATTTAAAAAAATTATCAGAGGACTCTAGTCTCAGTAAACAATAGCAGGCAGATTTGGGAGAGAAATCAAAACTTGAGGAAAGAACAATATAATGGTAAGTTTCCTGTTTTTTTTTTCCTACCTTTCCTGGCTTAGACTCAGAGCAGCCAGAATCCTAAAACTATGTGGTAGATGCAAACTGAAAAAGCTTAAAGATAAAACCTTTCTTTTTGGTCTGAGAATTGGGAAAGTGGAAACTTGTAAGATGGGGAGAGTGAGGGACATTCCTTGTTTTTCATTTTTTTCCTCTTGTCTCTGCCCTGCTGTAAACCTCAGTCCTGAATCTGCAGGCCTGCAACAGCAATAGTAGTAGCAGCAGTGGCCACATAAACAGCTAAAACTCAAAATACAAAACAAAACAAAACAGTCCTCCTTCATGGCCAGAGGAACTGGGAAAGGGCCCCTGTGGTCTGAAAAATGTGGAGGAATTTCCATTACATTTTTCCCTTCTTTCTTGTCTTTCACTGCTTTGCCCCCGAGTTTGACTCCGTCACAGGAAATGAGAACCATTAAGAGGAGGCTAATAGTTTTGCTTTCTGGGCAGAAGGCAAAGAAAGGAGGCCCATGGGAGCTAGAGAGTGGGAGGAAATCATAGAGAGAAGGAAGTTCAAGAAAGGGATCACATAAAACAGTGTATAAAGTCCCAGGTTCACCATTGAATGTGTATGGAACTTCATCTAAAACAGTATACCAAAGGCTTTGATAATTGAACTGTTGTGTATACCACCACCCAGAGTCCTAATTGGCTAATGGAGGACACATCTAAATAACACTCAAAGCCTTTGAAAATGGAACTGGCATTGGAACCACAGCCAGCAAAATGAGGGTCAGGACTTATGACATAAACCTAACTGGACCAATTGGCTGTTTTAGCCAATACACCTCTGGATATACTCAATGCATTTTAACAGCATCTAGAGTCTACTAACAAAATATTCAAAATGTGAAGGAAATAATCCAAAATTAGTAATCATGCAAATAACAAGGAAAAGCTAAACCAATCACAAGGGAAAAGACAATTAACAGAAACCAACCTTAAGAAGACCTATTTGTTGCAATTATCAAAGACTGTAAAGCAGCTAGTATAACTATGCCCCACGAAGTAAAGATGAACACTCTTGAAATGAATTTGAAGATAGAAATTTCAACAGAGAACTAGAAGCCATAAAAAAGGAAAAAAAACAATTTAGAACTGAATTTTCGATATTCACTGGATGGGCTCAGTATCTGAATGGAGATAACAGAGTAAAGAGTCAGTGAACTTGAAGATAGATGAATAGAAATCATCTTATATGAACAACAGAGGTCAAGAGAGAGGTAAGAGCTTCATTACAAATGGGCAGCATAATAAATGTCTTGGTGGATAGGACTAGTGTGTATTCTGTTCTGTTCTAGTAGTGGTGGATACATGAATCTATGTATGTGCTAAAACGTACAGAAATGTACACTAAAAAAGTAGCTAACTTTTTGAGCTAACACAGTGTATGGTACAACATAGGTGCCAAACAAACTGTATTTCAAATGTCAGAGTCTTAGATGTCCCCAAGTTTTAAAGTTTCTTAAAAAACCTACTTGTTTTTTCAATTTTAGTAAATCTGGATCCTCTGTGCACTGAGAAACTCAATGTTCCTTCAAATAGTTTGGAGATTTTGGGGAAACTCATAATCCTCTTGGGCTCCATGGCTCTTGGTTCTGGATTCCACTGAGAATCACATTCTCTACTCTGTGCTTTGTGTCCTGTGCAGGCTGTTTCCCTTCCACACTGGTTGGCAGAACTGTCTGCTTCACTTCCCAGAGAAACACTGACTCTAGGCTCTGTGTGTAGCACACAATGCTAAAGGTTTCTGACAAGTGAGGAGATTATATTTTACAAAGCATATAAAGTAACTAAAATTTTACTTTTAAACAGTCTTGTCTCCAAGGGTAAAATACATTGTCCCTGTCAACCACATAAAGCTTTTTTGAGTGAATAGCCTTAATTATTCCTTAATATTCTTCAAAATAGCTCATATAAACCAAACACATCCCCAGAACACTGTGTTTTTCCTTTTACTCACACACACCCAATGTACTCTCTTTGGACATGCACACAGACTAAAAATTGTAAGCTTAGTGAGACACACTCACACGCATGCTCACACATGCACATATGTTATCACATTTTTTTCTTTCTCTATTTAGGAGGATACTTAGATTTGCCATTTATTTCCCTTAAGTCTATTTTTCAGATGTTCTATATTGGGAAACATTTATGGAATCATTTGCACTTGACTTCCTATAATCATATTCTCTAGGGGTTGTTCAGTCTCCCATACCCTCTTCTCAAGTCTTTTTAGTGTTTTATTTTTTCTGATAAGTCAGATGTTTTTTCCCAGGAATTCACAGAACTTCAGCCTCATACACACTCACAGCTTGACACATACACAGCTCCAGGGCCCTCCGCTCAGTCACATGCACACCCAGCCTGACACAGAGGCCAGTGCTGGATAAAACAAGGCTCCTCTCAAATTATTAGGGGGAAATGTACCCAAACAGAACATCTGAATCATAAGCTCCATGTTTCTTCTATTATTCCTTCTATACATTATGAAAAATAAACATTTGAAAAGTGTAGCATATTCCCCTTACCAAAATTACAAATTCCGATTAAAACTATCATTGTTTCACCACCATTTGTGCATGAGAAAAGTACTCAGCTCTGCACCAAACAGAACTGAAACTGACCTTGCCTACATGGCTTAAAAACTGGTTAACAGACAGATCTGACAAGGAAAAATGATCAATGAGTATTAGACAGCATATTCCCTGTCATCAACAGCCTGAGGGGTCTCAACTGGTCTAGAGAATATTTTGAAGAATAAATATACACTAAGAAGGAATTTAAAGGAGGAAGTCCTTGCTCATGTGTCAGGGAAAGAAATTTCTGTGACTGAGTCATTTCAAGAGTAAGGAGGACATAGCATCAAAGAAGAAAAACATTTCAAAGGAAGGATCAATAGGTAAAAGCACAAGGAAAAGCAGAGCAGAGTCCTCAGTCTGGGCTCTCAGGGGGGTCCATGAACAAATGCCAGAGCTTTCGAAATTCGATGCACCCCTCTAGTGCAGTTTCTCAGTGGTGACACTGTAGTCAAGGTAGCCAGGTGACCTCAGCACTATGTGGGACTGCTCTATACAGTGATGATGTTTGGTACTCCTGGCCCTACTTCCACCGGATGCCATTAGAGTCCTGCAGTCATTGTGACAACCAAAAATACCCTCACACATATTCAAATATCCCCTAGCAATAGTGCCCACTTGAGAACCATTGAGTATTGAGTTTCTTCAGACATAGTGAGGGAGGATAAAAAGTTCTAGCAGCAATGACATAGAAGACAGTCAAGAATATGTGGGCCAAAATTGCTCCTTGGGGTGGTGGTGGTAGTGGTAGTGATGAGAAATGTAAAGTGTATATAGTTTTGTGTTCTCTCTCTCTAGCTTTTTCCTTAGTGCACTTGTGTGTTACTCCTAAGTCTCCTCCCTTCGTATCTTCTTCCAATCCTTCAAACAAGACCTTCTTCCAGGAAAGGACCAGAAACACAATCCCATTTGAAAAGAACTACTAGTAATAAAAACACTTCCGATTTACAAAGCAGCAGACCGCTGTTATACACAGAGATTTTGTGTCACAGACCTGGCTAGTTAAAGTTTGAGCTTGTTATTATGTTACCTTGAGAAAGTTGCTTATCTTACATTCCCTTTAAATTGGAAAGAATTAATATCTACTCTACAGTTTACAGATCAGCTTAAATATTTTAAATATAGGGAAGCACTTTGTAAATTATAAAATACTGCATAGATATCGGAAGCTATTATTTCACAGGAACCAGCCCCACACTAAAGGTACTAACGGTCAATTGTCAGCCAGCAGCCAAGCCTCTTGAGACAAAACTTGGGGCAATGGGTCTTCCTCACAGCTGACTACTCTGCAGGCGTCTGCCAACTCTGCCCACCTGGGCAGCCAGTCCTGAGTTTAGCTCCACTGGTCTTGTGATACAGCGGGATAAGCTAGAGCCGTTACATTAACAAGATTACCATCTACAAGAGGGTAGACTGTGCCTTGAACTGTAAAGACCCTGGTGGAGCGAGACTCATCTGTTAAGGCCAGGGCAGAGGCAAACAGCTTGGGGAACTGGTGGCAAATAGGGCCAGGAGGGGAGACGGGGAAGACTCATTCCTTCCCTGAGACACAGGGCACGCTGCAAAGAATAAATGATCTCCTGTGTGGCCTTTGGACCCAAGAGCTGAACTTGTTTTGTGAATTTGATCCCAGAGAAACCACTGAAGATATGGCTCAAAGAGAAGCAGGGGTAAGGCAGGTGGGTGGTGCCATGTCGCACAGCGAGCCCAGGCATGTGCATGGCCGCACGGGGGTGCTCCTGAACAGCAGTAAGTGTGGCCCAGGCCTGGAGGGGGCGGAGGAACAGACAGTGAGAGGAGGTGCCAGCTGGGTCAGTGCTGCCACGGAGAATGACGGTTAGGAAAACAGAGTCATCCAGACCATGAACTTGTTGTTCTTCTTTCTTCAAGATGTATGTAGCAAGTAAAAAACACAATAAGGCTCAAAAGGCGAGAAGAGAAAGATACAAAGAGAGTTCAGAGCAGTGACTTCAGATGTTCCTGTGATCACAGGGTGGACAGGGGGCGGGTGGGGGATGTGGACAACCCAGGACGGCCCCTAATTAATGTCAAAGTGAAGCCATGAAGACAGCAAGGATTAAGGTCCAGTCTTCTGAGGGGAACACTATCTCCACGGATGGCTCTGAGAGAAGTGGGATCCAGGTGGGAGAGAGTGAGAAGCAGGGAAGCTGAGAGGTTGGGCGGGCCTGGAGAGAAAAGCACCAGCAGGGGTCGCTTTCCCTTTGTTGGAGACCCCTTGAGAGCAGCGCCAGGAAGGAATCTTCCTCCTTCTCCTCACAGCTTCCCCGGATGAGCAAGCCCTCACTTATCTTCAGGCTATGCTTTCATCATTGTGTTGCTCTGGCAAAATCATGAGCTCTATTCCTAAGTTACTTATGCACCAGTCTCTCTTTGCCTGATGACTCTGTGGCATTCAAGGCAGGTTCCCAGGGCCCTCGAGGAAACTCTGGCCAGCAACTATAGGCCCTGCCCTTCTCCCCCATAGCCATGGTGGCAAGAGTTAGGTCGGGTGTACAATCCTCAAGCTGGAGGAGGCTGAGGGCAGGGAGTCACTGGGTGTTATCCACTGAACTATGTCCCGCCCACCCCCAAATTCAAACTCATGGGTTGAAGCCCTAACCCACAGTACCTTATATTGTGACTGTAGTTGAAGAAAGGGCCTTTGAAGAGGTGATTAAGGTAAAATGAGGCCATTAGTGTGGACCCTAATCCAATACGACTGGTGTCCTTGTAAGATGAGGAAACTAGGACACACACACACACCGAAAGAAGACCATGTGAGGACACAGAGAGAAACGGCCATCTCCAAGCCAAGGAAAGAGGCCTCAGAAGAAACCAACCCTACCAAACTTTGATCTTGTATTTCTCTCCTGCAGAACTCTGAGAAAATAAGTTTCTGTTGTTTAAGCCACCAGTCCGTGGTACTTTGTTATGGTATCCCTGGGTGTCTTGTCTGCTCTTCCCCCAGGTAAAGAGAAAGCCAAGATGATGGAGGGAAATTCTCATCTGTTCAGGGCTTTCTACTTGCTAAATATTTTGCATTTTGTTTCACCATCACAACAATCCTCCTTCACCAAGCTGGAGGGTGGTGACTGCGGCTCCTCCCAGAGGTTAGGTCATGGACAGGAAGTCATGGGACAGGCCTATCTGGCTGAGAAGTCAGCGCTTCCTACTTGCACTGGGTAGCTTCCCCAAGGGGATGGGGGGGGGGGGGAGAAGAGACCAGAGGCAGGACGAGACCAGAAAAGTGGGGGGAGGAGAAGATGGAAATGGAGCCTCTAGGGGGTTGACAGAACAGGGACTTGCCATGGGAACTGGGTAATAGCTGAGTGTTTCATTTGCAGCCACCATTATCGGCAGGAAAATTTCCACTTTCCCTCAGAAGCCCCTCATTTAACAGGAAAGGGCCCTTTTATTCTGCCCATCTTGGCCTCCCCTTCTAGCTCTCTTAGGTAAAAGCACTACCAGTCCCTGAGACTAACTTAGAACAGGGCGTTGTGAAGAATAGCCTGGAGAAGAGATTTAAGCAACTGCAGAGTGTATTAGATATCTCCTTTCTCTTTTCTTTTTTTATCCTACAGGAATATACCCACGATGTAAATTTTTTTTTAAATGCCAAATTTTCCATCCAAATTCATGCTCAAACACTAATAGGCATCACATTTTGCTCATCTTCCCAAGCTCTTTGATTCTTTTTTTTTTTTTTTTATTTTTATTCATTTTTTTCCCCCCAAAGCCCCAGCAGATAGTTGTATGTCATAGGTTCACATCCTTCTAGTTGCTGTACGTGGGACTCGGCCTCGCGCTGGACGGAGAAGTGGTGCCTTGGGGCGCGCCCGGGATCCGAACCCAGGCCGCCAGCATCAGAGCGCACGCACTTAACCGCTAAGCCACAGAGCCGGCCCCCAAGCTCTTTGATTCTGATCAGGATGCTCTCACAGTTGCCTTTCTTACTAAGATGATGGACATCCAGCCTGCACTAGGACATTCAGTCCATGCCTCTCCAAAAGGCAGGGCTCATTATCTTGAGTCACTCACCTAGTATTACTGGGCTGGCCAAAGTAGGTTATGGCTTTACCAAGTTGGAAATAATTAGGAATTGAGAACAATCCAGAAGTTTAATTTATACACTATCTAATAGGAATTGCCTGTGTCTCATTCCTATTAAATGCATACAATAACATGAACACATGTTGACAAAGTATATAACCACATATCTACCCAAAAAATTAGTTAGAAATTACATAAACCATACAAATACACACAGATACCACTTGTACTTAAGAAGTTAAAAGTGAACACACAGGCATTCATAGGCAGTTATAAGAATTTGTGTTGATTTCTTCAATTGAATAAGTATTTAATTTATCATTTTACATTCTCTAATTTTTTTGGTCATCTTCTTTCCACCTTAAACACAAAGGAAACGTTTATCCCAGCTGAGTTGCAATATCTCAAGTTGTGAATTAGTCCAGTTGCAAATAACCATGTGTCACTGTCCTGGGGATTGATATTCTTTGGAAAATATGAGATTTCCAAGACGTAAGCTGATCATGGAGAATATTTCTGCTCAGGGAGTTGTTTTGCACAAAAATCCTCTATTTGCGGGTGGAGTTTGGGGCTGTCATCTGAAAGCTCCTCGAACACCATTATCCATCACCATAAAAAATGTGTCGTTGTGTAAACTTGGAAACCAGAACAATTTATAGCTCTTTCAAGTTGCCCACTTGCTTCCAGATACAATCTATTCCCCAAACAGCCCTAGCTCAGCTATGCTGATGACAAGAGAATTTCTGAAGAATATTTCATGGAGATTTTTAAAATGTTTACAACAATGCAAATATTGATGTCTCAGCCCAGTCAATATCACAATTTATTGTCCTTCAGTATAAACACGGAGCCAGGCTCCCTATTGGTCAAAATTTGCACTCAAGTAAATAAATCGTTATACGGACTTTACTGCATGTCAATAGCTACTTATTCCAGATAAGTAAAAGTAAAAACAGGAAGCATTATTTATTTTGTTTTTGAGGTAAAACAGCAACTAGTTACATAAAGGCCCTGAGGCATCTCTGAAATATCAATATATAGTTACTTATGACCATAAAATATAATAGTATTGTAAGACGTGGGCTTAAAAAACACTGGTCGAAATTTTAGAAGTAGGAGTTAATAAAAAATAAATTTCATCTGTTATTAATATCATAGTACTGTTTTTTAAGACTTGAAAGAATTCTCAGCTTCCTTGTTCTTTTCATCATGTGTGAGGTTAATTTTGATATTACCTGTAACTATGAGAATTCACAGGGCTGTATGCCTGGACGAGTCCTAGATTATGTGATTAACCCTTCCTCCAATTCTAAAGAAAAATATGCCCGTGCTGGACCTAGATGTGAGTGAACACCTACCGTCTGGTCGTGCGTTGGGCTTCATGTTTCACGCTGTGGAATCAGGCTTCCCAAACTATTTCTGGGCATCAGGCTTCTATATCTCTAGATGTCTAATAAAAATAGACTGGGGTTCTGTTAATGAAAGAAGATTCTCCCACAGTCAATGCCCACTGCAGGGGCAAGGATCTCAATCATCTATTAGGGCACCATAAACAGCCCCAATGGAAAGTGAACAAATGTTTCTGTGCTATTTGCATAAGTAGAAGTGTGAAAAACATATATATTTTTTTCAATTTTCTCTCTTTTGGGGGGGTACATTGTGTTTTTGTATGCACAGAATTTATTTACCTAGACACTGTCAGATATTTACTTAAAAATGATAACATGCTGAGAAAAGCAGCAATGTTACTTCCTGGAAGAAAAGTCCCTGCCCCCTTCAGGTGTGTGATTATGCTTCAGTAATTGGTGTGTGGACTAAGTGGGCTAACAGAAAATTTAACCAATATAAATGTGGCCATGCTCTAAATTACCACTGGTCACACCCACGGTCGATCCTTTATAGCTGTTAGCAGAATTCAGTTACTAAACAAGTGATGCTCAGTGGCTATGTGGCACTTTTCAAGTAGCATATGTGAAATAAAATTAAATGAAGATTAATGCCCATTATAAAAATGTTTACAATGCAACAGAGGCCAAAAAAAGATACAAGCTGCTAAAAGTGAAATAATGTTATTTGCCTCAAACGTGATTTTCCTCCAGAGTTTTGTAGCCCTGTGGGCAATGATAGCCGACTCTATAGAATGGTGAACTCCTACTTGTTGCTTTGAAATCTGGGTGCAATCTACATAACTAGAAGCAAATGGAGGTAAATCCAAAGAGAATCCACGAAAGAAAGATTACTAGAAGAGCGTGGGGCCTCAGAGAGTCTCCGACTGTACTCTAGGAAAGCACAGGCTAATGTGGCCTGAAAGCAAAAGGGCTGAGCTCAACCTAAGTCACGTGGACGGCACGCGTCTGTTGGAGAGGCCTGGGCCTTCATGATGCTACATAACTATTTTTGCTTTGGGACACAGACGTCAACAGACTTTAAGATAAATCAAGGGATCCTTAATTGCAAACTTCAAGTGTACTTACTTGCATTAGGTAAACTGGGAAATCACAATTCCTGCCCTATGTGCACAGAGGGATTTCTCTAATAACCCCATTTGAGATCCATGCAAGTGCATTTCTTCTCATCAACCGTTTAACAACGCTAGTGAGAACCTACAATAGTTCACCATTTATTTATTTAAAAATTCAACACAAATGTTCTGAATACCTACCATGAGCTAGAGGTAGAATGTAAATGAAGTCCTGTTTACCATTGCACTCTGTTTCGACAACAGTGACTAGCATGTAGTAGGAGATACTAGTCATGTTTGTCAATAGAATTAATAAGCAAGAGATTACTGAGGCAGAGTTCTCACATTAAGAGGGTCACAGCCTACAGAGAGTATGTAATACAACCATTATAACACCCTGTGATACTTTATACTGGAGGTATGTAGAGGAAACAATGCAAGCAGAGTATACATCCACAAGTCTACAGGGTTCTTGCAGTTGTTAATTTTGGTGGGTATGTGTGCATGTGTGGGTGAAGGGGATTGCTTACCAAGAAAATATTCATGGAAGAGGTAACACCTAAAAGATTTTAAAAGGCCAAATATAAACAAAGAGTCTGGACAACAAAGGATTCCAGGCGAGTGGAATAGCATGTGCAAAGGTTCAGAGGCATAGAAGAATACGGTGTTTTAAGAGATGTTTATAAGTAATTTATTGATCCTGAGGTTTAAAGTGCAGTAGTGGAAAGAATGGTGAGAATTAAGTGTGGACATTTAGGCTGGTACCTAAATACGACAAGTAATAGGTTTAGGATATTCCTGAGAAGCATGGGAAACCATTTGCAAAATCTGAGCAAGAGAATAACGTAACCAGATAAATATGATAGACAGAGCCCTCTAGCAGCAGAGTGGAGGATGAAGTAGAGAAGTACAAGTCTAACTGACAAAACGATTAGTGAGGGAGATAGTGCAATGATCCTAGTAAGAGATAATATGAGCCTCAACCAGGCAGTGGCAGTGAAAACAGAGAGAAATTAATGTGCTGGACTTGGAAACTGATGGAAAAGATATGTGGAATAAAAAGAAAGAATCAAAGATAACTGATAATTTTCTGTCTGGGGCAGCAGGACAGTGGTGCCATTCCCTGTAAGAAGGAACACAGAGAACAAACGATGAATTCCATTTGGATAATATAAGTTTAAAGAGGCTGTAGGGCATTAAAATGGGGCTGTCTTCCAAACAGTTAAATATTTGGATTTGGAGCTCAGGAGTGAAGTCTGAGCTACAGATCTGCTTGTTATGTTGTTTCTTGCAGCTACACATTGGTGGCAGTTACTTCTGGGGCCTGGAATGAGAGAAAAGGAGAAAGTGTGGAGCGAAAAGAGGAAAGGATCCATGTTAGACCCACGCTGGAGATTATTGTCATTTAAGCAGTAAGTTGAGAAAGAGCCCAAAATAATGTTAAGACAGAAATTTGAAAGAGGGAGGAGAACCATGAGGAGTGTTATGAGGCTAAGGCAGACTGCATTTTCCAAAGATCTCTTGGCAATGTCTCCCATGGCACACTGACTTTGATAATCCTTTTATTGAGCTGGAGTGTGTGATGCCTTCTCCTTGGATCTGGGTGGGATTGTATTGCAGTTTCACTTGTTCTCTAGGAACCCAGCCGCCTTGCTGTGAGGAAGCCCAAACAAGGCCATGCAGACCAATTACTCAGAGAGACCACGTGTAGGTGTCTGGCTGACAGCTTAGCAGAGATCTTAGCCAATAGTCAGTATAAGCAGTTACACAGGTGAGCAGATGCATCCAGATGATTCCACCCTCCAAACTGTCTAGTCTCCCCAGACTTCAGGTCTTCTCAAGTGAGGCCCCATACCTCATAGAGGGGATACAAGCTATCCTCACTGTGCTCTATCCAAATCCCTGACACAAGGTATCCGTGAGCATGATTAAAATGGTTAGTTTACATGACTAAGCTTGGGGATGGTTTCTTACACTGCATTAGCTACGTGGAACAGAGGCCAAGCAAAGGAACAGAAATTCAAAAGAACAGTGGGCAGTCTGTAAACAATGCAAAGGAGGCAGAGAGTTGAAGCAAGATGAGGAGGTGTCTGTTAGATTTGGCAACTGGAAGACCCACAGTGGTCTGAGTACCTCAGTGCAGCAGTGGGTTTAGAAGTCAGATCCCAGTGAGTGCAGCAGTGAATGTGGCCTGAGGAAGATGAGGCAATGAAAGTAGACTACTCTTTCTATAAGTATGTCTCATCTTTCAATGACTGATGACTTGTCAGTACCAATATCTGTTACAGTTCTCAATAATCTGTTATGAAAAATTAATTGGCAAATATGCCTTTAATTTCTTGGAACTCAGAAAATAAAATTACCAAAACTAGAATTTCCTATTTGTCTCAAAACTTTAGCACAAGTGATTGATTTTTTAAAAATATTTTAGTAGGATATACACAGCACTCAGCTTTTATTCACAATTATCAATATTTTGACAATGTCATTTTAGATAGTATTGTTGTTTGCTGGAATATTTTAAAGTAAATCACAGACATTACATCATTTTCCCTGGAAATACTTCAGAATCTATCCTAAAAAGTAATGTTTTTGGTATTACATTACCAAATACAATTATGGCATGTGACAAAATTAATAATAATCCCTTATAGTGATTGATTTCTGATTCAAATATTCTAAAAGCCTTATTTTTTTGAGAACTTACTATGTTAGGCATTGGGGTAGGAACTAAGAGATCTATAAGGGAAGAAAAAAGACAAGTTAGAGGAAAAACTGCAAAAGATAAGTAGTTCTTCAGACACCACAATATCACCTTTCAATTATTTTTATCCTAATCAAGAAAGGCCTTCTCTTTCAATCTTGGTCACCTGGTACCCACACAGTTTATGCTATGGTCTTATTGCCTGTTTAGGGGAAATATGCTCTTAGAACAATATCGAGCAACAGTAAAGTCATTAAGTCATAAATCAGCTGAAAAAGTAAATAATAAGTAAATAATGAGAATATGAATGTCTTCTGCCTTCGATAAAATACAGGGCAAGAATGTATACTCTTACCACTTCTGTTCAATAGGGGACCTAACCAGAAAAATGAGATGGGAAACAAAAATAAAAGAGATTACAGATTAGAAAAGAAGTAAAACTGTTTTTACTCGCAGATGACATAATTGCCCATGTAGAAAATATAAGGAATCTGTAAAAAACCTGCTATAATTAATAAGTGAATTCATAAAGGTCACATAATACCAGGTCAATATACAAAAATCAATTGTATTTCTATATACTAGCAACAACATATTGAAATAGAATAGCGTGTCGGGGGTCCCTAAGACCCCTCTCACACTCAGAGATTCGCTAGAAGAACTCACGGGACTCAGCGTGTAGTTGTGTTCATGGCTGAGATTTCTTACAGAGACATGGGAAGGATATACAGCTGAATTACCAGGGAAAAGACACAGGGAGAGTCTGGAAGACTCCATGTGAGGCTGCCCCGTTCTCTCTCTTTCCCATGAGAGGTCACAGAGAGCACAGTCTTCCCCCAGCAGTGAAAATGCAGCAATGTATATGTGATCTTTCTGCCTAAGGAAGCCTGTTAGAGACTCAGTGTCCGAGGTTTTAACTGGGGGTTGGTCATGTAGTCACCTCTGCCAAAATTCTAGACTCCCAGAAGGAAAGCAGGTCTGCAGCATACACCACACT
Organism: Ceratotherium simum simum; assembly: GCF_057802395.1. Taxonomy (NCBI): domain Eukaryota; kingdom Metazoa; phylum Chordata; class Mammalia; order Perissodactyla; family Rhinocerotidae; genus Ceratotherium; species Ceratotherium simum. The sequence continues at coordinate 83,275,968 of NC_141906.1, read as the reverse complement.
GTACAAACAGTCTAGGTACAGCGAGCCTCCCTTATCAGCTAGGGTAAGTTTTATATAAGTGTAGGAAACTGTTTACCAACCAAGTTCCCAGACACCACCTAAGGGCCAACCTTGTAAGCAGATATCTTTAAAGACAGCAGTCTCAGATCAGCTATGTTAACTCTTTGAGAACAAACATCTACCACAAAAAAAACACTGTTTTTTTTTTTTAATTGACAAACTTACTCTAAAATATAAATGAAAAAGCAAAGTACCTACAATAGCCAAAAATATATTTAAAAAGAGGAATGAACTTGGAAGGTTAATATTATCTCATTAAGGCTTACTACAAAGTTATGATAATCAAGACATTGTGGTATAAACATAAGGATAGGCATATAGATTGATGAATGAGAATAGTTAGTTCCAAAATAGCCACACATTGACACAATGACAATTGGCAAAGTTACCAATGTAATTCAATGGGCAAAAGGATAGTCTCTTCCACAAATGTTCTGGACTAACTGGATATCGAAATCAGAAAAATAAAAAATAATCTCAATCCTTCCCTTACATCATATAAAAATGAGCTCAAATGGATTGTATACCTAAAAATAAAAGCTAAAGTTATGAAATATCTTGAAGAAAACATAGAAGGACATCTTCATGACCTTGGGGTAGGATGAAGATCCTTAGACTGGTCACAAAACTTTATATAAGAAAAAGTTGACAATTGGGGTGTCATCAGAAGTAAAACCTTTAGCTCTTAAAAAGACATCTTAAGAAAATAAAAAGGTAGGCCAAAGAATGGAAATAAAATCTTTGTAATACATATACATCTGGCAAAGGACTTATATCCCAAATATATAATATACTTATAATTCAATAATAACAAAATGCATTTTATTTTTAAATGAGCAAACAACTTGAAAAGATATTTCATAAAAGATATATAAATGTCCCATAAAAAATGAAAAGACATTGACCATCATATTCAGCAGAAAAATGTAAATTAAAACCACAATGAAATAACAGTTAACACTCACTAGACTGGCAAAAATTTAAAAAAGACTAGCATAGAATACTCCACCCAATAAGTACTCTACCCAATAAACATCCTTGGCACAGGGAATATTCTCCAAGATAGACCATCTTCTAGTCCATAAAACAAACCTTAATAAATTTAAAAGGATTGAAGTCATACAAAGTATGTTCTCAGACCATAATGGATTGAAATAAAAAATCAGCAACAGAATGAAATTTGGGAAATTCTCAAATATGTGAACAGTGAACAACTCACTCCTAAATAACCAGTGAGTCAAAGGGAAATCAGAAAATACTTTGAGATGAATTAAAATGAAGAACAATATATCAAAACTTATGGAATGCAGCTAAAGCAGTACTTAGAGAGACACATATAGTTCTAAATGTCTATATTAAAATAAAGAAGAAAGATCTCAAATCAATAACCGAAACTTCCACCGAATAGACCTACAACAAATAAAGAGATTAAATTAGTAACCAAAATTTACTCACAAAGCCCAGACCCAAATGGCTTCACTGGTGACTTCTACCAAACATTTAAAGAAGAATTAATGTCAATTCTTCAGAAAGAAAAAATATAAAAGAATACCTCTCAACTCATTGTATGAGGCCAGTATTACCCTGATTCCAAAACCAGACAAAAACATCACAAGAAAAGAAAACTATAGACTAATATCTCTCATGAGCATAGATGTGGAAGTCCTCAACAAAGATACTAGCAAAACAAATCCAGAAACATGTAAAAATGATTACACACTATGAGCAAATAGGATTTATACCAGGACGCAAGATTGGTTCAACATCTGAAAATCAATTAATGTAATACACCATATCAGCAGAATACAGTTCAAAAAACACATGATCATCCCAATAAATCAGAAAAAAGCATCTGACAAAATCAATGCTCTTCCTGATAAAAGCACTCAACAAACTAGGAATAGAAGGAAACTCTCAACCTGATAAAGTGAATCTACAGAAAACACATAGCTAGCATCAAATTTAATGGTGAAAAACTGAATGCTTTCCCCCTAAGTTCAGGAACAAGAGAAAAATGTCTACTATCAACCAATTCTTTTCAAGATTGTACTGGAGGTTCTAGTCAGGACTATTAGGCAAGAAAATAAAATAAAAGGCACTGAGTTTGAGAAAGAAGTAGTAAAACTAATTCTATTAATAGATGACATAATCTTATATATAGAAAAACCTAAAGAATCCACCAAAAAACTTATTAGAACTAATAAATGAGTTCAGTAATATTACAGAGTAAAAGATCAATATACAAAATAATAACTGTATTTCTATATACTTTCTTTTTTTTTTTTTTTTAAATTTTTTGTTTATTGCAGTAACATTGGTTTATAACATTGTAAAAATTTCAGGTGTACATCATTGTACTTCTATTTCTGCATAGATTACATCATGTTCACCACCAAAATACTAATTACAACCCATCACCACACACATGTACCCAATTATCCCTTTCACCCTCCTCCCTCCCCCCTTCCCCTCTGGTAACCACCAATCCAATCTCTGTCCCTATGTGTTTGTTTATTGTTGTTATTATCTACTACTTAATGAAGGAAATCATACGGTATTTGACCTTCTCCCTCTGACTTATTTCACTTTGCATCATGCCCTCAATGTCCATCCATGTTGTCACAAATGGCTGGATTTCATCGTTTCTTATGGCTGAGTAGTATTCCATTGTATATATATACCACAGCTTTTTTATCCATTCGTCCCTTGATGGGCACTTAGGTTGCTTCCAAGTCTTGGCTATCGTGAATAAGGCTGCAATGAACACAGGGGTGCATGTACCTTTGCAAATTGGTGTTTTCAAGTTCTTTGGATAAATACCCAACAGTGGAATAGCTGGATCATATGGTAGTTCTATCGTTGATTCTTTGAGGAATCTCCATACTGTTTTCCATAGTGGCTGCACCAGTTTGCACTCCCACCAGCAGTGTATGAGAGTTCCCTTCTCTCCACAACCTCTCCAACACATGTTGTTTCCTGTCTTGTTAATTATAGCCATTCTGACGGGCGTGAGGTGATATCTCATTGTAGTTTTGATTTGCATTTCCCTGATAGTTAGTGATTTTGAACATCTTTTCATGTGTCTGTTGGCCATCTGTATATCTTCTTTGGAGAAATGTCTGTTCAGGTCTTTTGCCCATTTTTTAATTGGGTTGGTAGTTTTTTTGTTGTTGAGATGCATGAGGTCTTTATATATTTTGGAGATTAAGCCCTTATCAGATGTATGGTTTGCAAATATCTTCTCCCAATTGTTAGGTTGTCTTTTCGTTTTGTTGATAGTTTCCTTTGCTGTGCAGAAGCGTTTTAGTTTGATGTAGTCCCATTTGTTTATTTTTTCTATTGTTTCTCTTGCCCGGTCAGATGTGGTGTTTGAAAAGATGTTGCTAAGACCGATGTCGAAGAGCGTACTGCCTATGTTTTCTTCTAGAAGTTTCACAGTTTCAGGTCTTACATTCAAGTCTTTAATCCATTTGGAGTTAATTTTTGTGTATGGTGTAAGGTAAGGGTCTACTTTCATTTTTTTGCATATGGCTATCCAGTTTTCCCAACACCATTTGTTGAAGAGACTTTCTTTTCCCCATTGTATGTTCTTGGCTCCTTTGTCAAAGATTAGCTGTCCATAGATGTGTGGGTTTATTTCTGGGCTTTCGATTCTATTCCATTGATCTGTGTGTCTGTTTTTGTGCCAGTACCATGCTGTTTTGGTTACTATAGCTTTGTAGTATATTTTGAAATCAGGGAGTGTGATACCTCCAGCTTTGTTCTTTTTCTCAGGATTCCTTTAGCTATTCGGGGTCTTTTGTTGTTCCATATAAATTTTAGGATTCTTTGTTCTATTTCTGTGAAAAATGTTGTTGGAACTTTGATAGGGATTGCATTGAATCTATAGATGGCTTTAGGAAGTATGGACATCTTAACTATGTTAATTCTTCCAATCCAAGAGCACGGAATATCTTTCCATTTCTTTGTGTCTTCTTCAATTTCTTTCAGAAATGTTTTATAGTTTTCCGTGTACAGATCTTTCACCTCTTTGGTTAAGTTTATTCCTAGGTATTTTATTCTTTTGTTGCAATTGTAAATGGGATGGTATTCTGAATTTCTCTTTCTGCTACTTCGTTGTTAGTGTACAGAAATGCAACTGATTTTTGTATGTTGATTTTGTATCCTGCAACTTTCCCATATTCGTTTATTACTTCTAAAAGTTTTCTGGTGGATTCTTTAGGGTTTTCTATATATAAAATCATGTCATCTGCAAATAGTGACAGTTTCACTTCTTCCTTTCCAATTTGGATCCCTTTTATTTCTTTCTCTTGCCTGATTGCTCTGGCTGGGACTTCCAATACTATGTTAAATAGGAGTGGTGACAGTGGGCATCCTTTTCTGGTTCCTGTTCTTAGAGGGATAGCTTTCAGTTTTTCACCATTGAGGATGATATTAGCTGTGGGTTTCTCATATATGGTCTTTATTATGTTGAGGTACTTTCCTTCTATACCCATTTTATTCAGAGTTTTTATCATAAATGGATGCTGGATCTTGTCAAATGCTTTCTCTGCATCTATTGAGATGATCATGTGATTTTTGTTCTTCATTTTATTAATGTGGTGTATTACGTTGATTGATTTGCGAATGTTAAACCATCCCTGCATCCCTGGAATAAATCCCACTTGATCATGGTGTATAATCTTTTAATGTATTGTTGTATGCGATTTGCTAGTATTTTGTTGAGGATTTTTGCATCGATGTTCATCAGTGATATTGGCCTGTAATTTTCTTTTTGTGTTGTCCTTGTCTGGTTTTGGTATCAGGGTAATGTCAGCTTCAGTAGAATGAGTTAGGAGCTTCCCCCTCCTCAATTTTTGGAAGAGTTTGAGAAGGATAGGTATTAAGTCTTCTTTGAATGTTTGGTAGAATTCACCAGGGAAGCCGTCTGGTCCTGGACTTTTATTTTTGGGGAGGTTTGTGATTACTGTTTCGATCTCCTTACTGGTGATTGGTCTATTCAAATTCTCTACTTCTTCTTGATCCAGTTTTGGAAGGTTGTATGATTCTAAGAATTTATCCATTTCTTCCAGATTGTCGAATTGGTTGGCATACAGTTTTTCATAGTATTCTCTTATAATCTTTTGTATTTCTGAGGTGTCTGTTGTAACCACTCCTCTTTCATTTCTGATTTTACTTATTTGTGCCTTCTCTCTTTTTTTCTTGGTGAGTCTAGCTAAAGGCTTGTCTATTTTGTTGATCTTTTCAAAGAACCAGCTCTTGGTTTTATTAATTTTTTCTATAGTTTTTTTGGTCTCTATTTCATTTATTTCTGCTCTGATTTTTATTATTTCCCTTCTTCTACTGATTTTGGGCTTTGTTTGTTCTTCTTTTTCCAGTTCCTTTAGGTGCATTGTTAGATTGTTTATTTGAGATTTTTCTTGTTTGTTGAGATAGGCCTGTATTGCTATAAACTTCCCTCTTAGAACCGCTTTTGCTATATCCCATAAATTCTGGCATGTCGTATTTTCATTTTCATTTGTCTCCAGGTATTTTTTGATTTCTTCTTTGATTTCTTCATTAACCCAGTCGTTGTTCAGTAGCATTTTGTTTAATCTCCATGTATTTGTGGCTTTTCTGATTTTCTTCCTATAGTTGATTTCTAGTTTCATACCTTTGTGGTCAGAAAAGATGCTTGGTATTATTTCAATCTTCTTAAATTTATGGAGACTTGTTTTGTGGCCTAATATGTGATCAATCCTGGAGAACGTTCCATGTGCATTTGAAAAGAACGTGTATTCTTCGGTTTTTGGATGGAATGCTCTGTATATATCTACTAGGTCCATCTGTTCTAGTGTGTCGTTTAAGGCCAATGTTTCCTTATTGATCTTCTGTTTGGATGATCTATCCGTTGGTGTAAGTGGAGTGTTAAAGTCCCCTACTATTATTGTGTTACTGTCTATTTCTGTTTTTATGTCTGTTAATAATTGCTTTATATATTTAGGTGCACCTACATTGGGTGCGTAGATATTTACAAGTGTTATATCCTCTTGTTGGATTGTTCCCTTGATCATTATGTAATGCCCTTCTTTGTCTCGTTTTACAGTTTTTGTTTTAAAGTCTATTTTGTCTGATATGAGTACTGCTACCCCAGCTTTCTTTTCATTGCCATTTGCGTGGAGTATCTTTTTCATCCCTTCCACTTTCAGTTTGTGAGTGTCTTTAGGTCTGAAGTGTGTCTCTTGTATGCAGCATATATATGGGTCTTGTTTTTTTATCCAGTCAGCCACCCTATGCCTTTTAATTGGAGCATTTAGTCCATTGACGTTTAAAGTAGCTATTGATAAGTATGTACTTACTGCCATTTTTTAACTTTTTTTTTTTTCCTCAGTGTTTTAGTAGTCCTTCTCTGTTCCTTACTTCTTCTATACAGAATTGATGGTCACTTTAGTTTGACCTCTATCTGAATCCTGTACTCTTTAACTACCCTCCTCCCTCCTTTTATGTTTTTGATATCATATCCAACCTCTTTTTTGTGCATTTGTATCCATTACGTTCTAATCGTGGAAATAGATAATTTTTCCTATTTGTGGTCTTCTCTTTTCCCCTTAAATCAGTCCCTTTAACATTTCTTGTAACACTGGTTTCTTGGTGACAAACTCCTTTAATTTTTGCTTATCTGGGAAAATTTTGATCTCTCCTTCCATTTTGAACGATAACCTTGCTGGGTAGAGTATTCTTGGCTGTAAGTTTTTTCCTTTTAGCACTTTAAATATATCATGCCATTCTCTTCTAGCCTGTAAGGTTTCTGCTGAGAAGTCAGCTGATAGCCTTATGGGGTTTCCTTTGTATGTAACTTGACATTCTCTTGCGGCTTTTAGGATTCTCTCTTTATCTTTAATTCTGGACATTTTGATTATGATGTGTCTTGGTGTGGGCCTCTTTGGGTTTATCTTGTTTGGGGCTCTCTGTGCCTCCTGTACCTGGATGTCTGTTTCCTTCCTTAGGTTAGGGAAGTTTTCATCTATTATTTCTTGAAATAGATTCTCTGCCCCCTTGTCTCGCTCTTCTCCTTCCGGGACACCTATAACACGGATGTTAGTGCGCTTGATGTTGTCCCAGAGGTCCCTTAGACTGTCCTCACTCTTTTTAATTCTTTTCTCTTTTACCTGTTCACCTTGGGTAATTTCTTCTAGTCTTTCTTCCAGCTCACAGATCCGTTCTTCTGTATCCTCTACTCTGCTTTTGAGTCCCTCTAATGAGTTTTTCATTTCCAGTATTGTATTCTTCATTTCTGATTGGTTCTTTTTTATATCTTCCATTTCTTTGTTGACATTCTCACTGAGTCCATCTATTCGTCTCCCCAGATCAGTGAGCATCCTTAACACTCTTAGTTTGAACTCTCTGTCGGGTAGGTTGCTCATTTCTGTTTCACTAAGTTCCTTTTCTGGGGTTTTGTCCTGTTCCCTTACTTGGAATGTATTCTTTTGCCTCTTCATTTTGCCTCTTTCCCTGTGCTTGTGTCTACGTATTAGGTAGGTCAGCTACATCTCCTGCTCTTGGATAGGTGACCTTATGTAAGTGATGGCTTAGGAGGCTTCCAGTGTGCTTCCCTCAGTTCTCAATGTTCCAGGGTGACCCCTATGTGGGCTACGTGTATCCTTCTGCTGTGGCCTGTTTGCTCTCCCTGTAGGCGCCCAGGGAGGCTGAGTTATGCTCCTGGCCAGCTGTTGTAATGCTCAGCTGCTTGTAGTTGTTGTGGGCCCTTCAGTCTCTTTATCAGCTGTGGGGAGCCCCAGCACAGTTGGCTGCAAGTTCTAATACCACATTTGTGTTGCAGTATTTCTTTTAAGTGAGTAGGCCCCCACCGTGGCAGGTTGTTAGGCTCAGGGCCTTACAATTGCTGTAAGCCTCTAGCCTATTAGGTCTCTTGTCAGCTCTCTGAGGATTGCAGCTGGGTGGGGCTGGCCTCAGGCACAGGAGCACCCAATTGTTTCAGGTTTTGGAAGGTGGAGCAAACCTCCTTTGTGGGTCTTTGAGAAGTACAAGTCTTCTGTGGCTGAGAAGCCCTGCCGCCCACAGGTCCACACACACAGTCAACACAGTCCTGCCCCGTGTGAGTGCCCCGACCTCCCCAAGTGGACCCAGTCTCTCCACGGCGGAGCCCCACACACTCTGCCACCGCCCCACACTCTCCACCCGCTCCTTGTGCACACCCTGCCCAGCTCAAGTCAGCTCAGTTGCCAGGCTGCAGAGAATCCAGTCACCAATCTATGCAGGCCCACACGTTGCCTGAGGGCTTGTTGTTGGGTGGGGCTAGTCTCTAGGGTGGGCTGCCTGCCCTGGCTGAGCTGGATTAAATCGGTGCTCTAGCGGGTGGAGCAGACCCTGGGCTAGCAGGCCGCAGGGAGAACTCCAATGGCGTCTGTGTCAGCACGCTCACACCAGGCCACAACAATGGCCGCCGCCAATGTCCCAGTCCCTGGAGAGGTCTCACCCCTCACCGAGATGCACTCAGGGCCTATTAGGTGAGTCTCTTGTCACCGAAGCACTGTGCACCTTTCTTTCTGGTGATTTTAGGATGCTTTCTGGAACGGGTGAGTTTGTGCGCGGGCCCTTTGAGAGCCAGTTTTAGTTTCTTTGTGAACCGGGTTTTCTGGGGGTGCTACCCAATGCTTTAGTAGCAGGCAAAGTCAGATATTATGCTGCTGGTCTCAATTGTGCTGGGTCCACAAAATGCCCACAGCGGGGGCTCTCCCCGGCTCAGGGCCCCGCGCCTCCAGGGAGGCTGCGTACCTGTGGGCTGCTCCCGGCGGCCGTGAAGCTGGCGGCTTGTGAAGGTGGTGTTTTTCCTCTCCAGAAGGGAGTCTCTGCCTCTTCTACCCCAGTTAGGATTGTCCGTTGTTGCAGGAGTTCCTCTTATCCAGTTTTCAGTTCTGTCTCAGGGGTAATTTTTCCACGAGTAGTTGTAAATTGGCTGTGTCCACGGGAGGAGGTGAGTTCAGAGTCTGCCTACGCCGCCATCTTGACTCCGCCCCTCTCTATATACTTTCAATGAACAATTTGAAAATGAAATTACAGAAACAATTCCATTCACAATAGCATCAAAAAGAATAAAATACTTAGCAATAAATTTAGCAAAAGAGGGCAAAATCCGTGCTCTGAAAACTACAAAACATTGTTGACAGTTATTAAAGAAAATCTAAATAACTGGGGAGACATCCCATGTTCATGAATTTGAAGGCTTGATGTTGTTAAGATGACAATATTCCTCACATTGATCTATAGGTTCAATGTAATTGCTATCAAAATCTGAGATGATTTTATTGCTGAAATTGACAATTGATAATAAATTTCATATGGTAATTCAGGGGTCTCAGACAAGCCAAAACAATCTTTAAAAAGAAGAACAAAGTTGGAGGACTCATAGTTCCAGATTTCAAAATTTACTACGAAGCCACAGTAATCAAGACAATGTGATACTGAAATAAAGATAGATATATAGATCAATGAAATAGAATTGAGAGTCCAAAAGCAAATCCCTACATTTATGGTCAATTTTTTTTGACAAGGGTGTCAAAACAATTCACAGAGGAAAGAATAGTCTTTTCAAAAAATGCTGCAGGGACAACTAGATATCCACATGCAAAAGGTTGAATGTGGACCCTAACACACACTGTCTACAAAAATTAACTCAAAATGGATAATGTAAGAACTAAAATGTTTAGAAGAAAACATAGGGGTAAATCTTGATGATTTGGGATTAGGTAATGATTTCTTAAATATGACATCAAAGCACAAGTAACAAAAGGAAAAAATAATAAATTAGACTTCATCAAAATTAAAAACTTTAAAGAATATCACAGAACACCAGCAAGTAAGGGAAAAGAGAACCCACAGAATGGTGGAAACACTTGTAAATCATAAATCCAATAAATTACTCATATATAGACAATATAAAGAACTCTTATGACTCACTAAAAAAAGGCAACCCAATTAAAAATGGGCAAAGATTCTAAATAGACATTTCTCCAAAGAAGATAAACAAATGGCCAAGAAGCACAGCAAAAGATATTCACATCATTAGCCATGAGGAAAATGCAAATCACAACTACAATGATATAATACTTCAGCTCACTAGGATGGCTATAATCAAAAAGACAATAATAACAAGCGCTGGTGTGGATACGGGAAAACTAGAACCACCATACACTGTGGTGAGAATGTAAAACGGTATAGCAACTTTGGAAGTTGGTAGTCTGGTAGTTTCTTGAAAGGTGAAACATAGGGCTACCATATGACCCAGCAATTCCACTCGTAGGTACAAACTCAAGAGAAATAAATATATCCACACAAAAACTTGCATATGAATGGTCATAGCAGTATTATTACAATAGCCAAAAAGTGGAAACAAGCCAAACGCCCATAAACTGAAGAATTGATAAACAAAATGTGATATATCCATACAATGGAATGTTATTTGATTATAAAGAGGAATGAAGTACTGATAAATGCTACAACATGGATGAACCCTGAGAACATCATGCTAAGTCAATGAAGACAGTGAGAAAAGATCACGTATTATATGATGCCAATTATGTGAAATATACCAAATAGGCAATTCTATAGGAACAGAAAGTAGATTAGTGGTTGCCTAGGACTGAGAGAGGGTAAGCAGGGGGATGAAATGAAGAGTGACTTCTAAGGGATACAAGTTTCTTTTGGGGGTGATAAAAATTTTCTAAAATTGATTGTGTTACATAATGAAAAATTGATACTTGTACAACTCTGTGAACATATAAAAAAACATTGAATTGTACATGTTTAAATTGGTGACTTGTTAACTATGTTAATTATATCTCAATAATACTGACAACTGCATTTATTATGTTATTATATTTTAATTAATTAATTGTAACGCCAAAAAAAATGACACACTTCCACATATCTAGGATGTGGATCAAATGGAAGGTTCATATATTTTTGGTGGTGAAGTCACCCAACAGCTTTTGAAAAATGTTTTGATATATCTTGTAAAGTTTAAAATACACTTAAGTGTGACACAGCCATTCTAATCCTTGGTATTTATTCAAGGGAAATAAAAATATATACCTATAAAAAGACATGTATACAAATGTTCATAACAGTTTTATTCATAACAGCCTGAAACTAGAAATAATCTAAATGTCCTTCAAAAAATGAATGGATAAAATATTACAGTATAATAATGCAATGTAATGTTACTTGCAACAACATGGATAAATCTCACAGACGTTATGCTAAGTGAAAGAAGCCTCGTCCAGAAGAATACATACTATATGACTTCACATATATAAAATTCTATCTATAGTTCTAGAAATCACATCAGTGGTTGCCTGGGGCTGGGTGCTACAGGGAGAGAATGACTGTCCAAGGGAGTGAAGGAATCTTCTTAGTGGATGGAAAGGTTTTATATCTTGATTAAGGGATGGTTACATGACTGTACACTATTTGTCTAAAGCCATCAACATTAAAATGTTTGAATTTCACTGTATGTAAATTATAGTCCAGTAAAGTTGATTTCAAAGAAACAAATCACTTCAAGTAAATCACACATCTCTCAGATGTGTTTGCAGGGTTTGTTCCTTAGTGATGGGATTTCAGGAACATTTTTAAATTGTTGGCTTGCCAGGACCCCCAAATCACACAATGATTATGCTTTCTCACCTTCCTTGCTCAGCAGCAGTAGCCTGGTAATCCCAGTACAGTATTGTGTAATGCAGAGGACACTAAGTTGGAAGTCCAGAATCTTGATTCCAATCCTGGCTATATCATTTATAAGCTGTTCAATTTTTGGTATAAATCCTGGCCTGTGAAATACCCATTCTACAGGGTCGTTGCACAGTTGGAACTATGTAAGACCTATATAACCATCTGCCATATTAGACAGGATAGTTACTGCTAAGTATTTTATTAACACACGTCTACATGGAGAAGTACCACACTCTACTAAAATATTTGCAGTTTACTGGGCATAGAAGGTGCAATGGTCTCCTAGCCCAGGAAGCATGCCAGCCTGTTGGTTAGAGTTTGTCTCATTCTATTTCCATTGAAACACAAAGGGAAAATTTAATTACCTTTGGTCACTAATGTAAAAAACAAACTACTAGTATTGCCCTCTCTCTCTTTCTCTCCAGGTCTCTAGATCTGCACTGGAATGTAATTCTAAACAGAAGACAGATTCTCAAGCACACGAAATAATTAGTAGTTTTTCCCTATTTATTTCTTGTTCTGTTGTATGTCTTCAGCTTTCCTGCTTCAGAGCAACATCCTGTCCTTTCTCCTGGGTTTTCTCCCTTTGCCTCTCACAGCAGCCACTCTTACATTGAATTAAACTGGACACATGGAGCCTGCCTTCAGATTCAATTTTATCCCCCTGCCTCCTTCCTGCTGCTGTTGCTCTGGAATACAGGGGATAAAGGCATTAGGAGGAACAGAGATTCTGATGATCCTTCGATTATGTCTCAGGCTGAGCCATCATGATTGACCACGTCTGGACAATCACTTCAGGTCATTCAGGATATAGCCAGCTTTCTCTGACCTTCTTCAGACCTCCAATCCCAATTCACCATAATTTCTTTTCTGCTAGAGATATCATTGTCAATGTGACTGTCCTTTCAGCAAACTGGACCTTCTGTTGAACAAGAAAATTAGCATTAGCCCAGGCTACCTTTAAAAATGTGCAAGTTTATCCTAAATTCATCTCTCCATTCACACACACACACGTGCATGCACACTTGAATAGTAATCACAACCATCAGCCAACCCGAAATATATGGGCAGCATCTTCTCTCACCAAACAAGATCCTACGCCTGTCTTCTGAAACATGATGCAGGAGGTGTTTGATTATTACACTTGTGCTGCTAAATTTTTATTGAACTATTCATGGAGGCTGAATTCCTCTGAAAAATTAGGATAATATCTACTTTGCATGTTTGTGGTACAAACTAAAGTAATAATGTACATTTAACTAGCACAGTGCCTGGCACAAAGGGATACTCAATACATCTTTTCCTTTTCCTTTTAGTCGCCCAGACCTAGTTTAGATTTGTGATTATTAAGAAAAATATAGGATTCCAAAAGTTTACCTTGTAAGACACACCTTGTTGGAACTCGTTCCAACGAGCATGTAGATGCAAGCCGACAGGCATGGTCTAGATCTTTTCTGTTCACATGCCTCCTGCTCTACACTGGCACAGGACTTTGCACAATGTGAGCGCTCAGTAAATGTGTATTAAATTCATGACTTGTAATAGAGTAGGTGTGAACACCTGTGCTAAGATTCTAAGATCCAGTCCTGACTTTTAAGATCCCCGTGCCCAAGAGAGACAAGAAGGACAAAGAGTATTCTTGGTGATGTGTTTGACTATCTTTCCTTACTATTAGTCTCTTTCCTAAACATTGAAGAACATACCCACTTGAACTCTGTGGGGAAGCTTCATAGATAAGGTATGATTTTTCCATGAAGTTTTTTTGTTGTTGTTGTTGTTTTTTCTTTTTTTGTGAGGAGGATCAGCCCTGAGCTAACATCCATGCTAATCCTCCTCTTTCTGCTGAGGAAGACCAGCTCTGAGCTAACATCTATTGCCAATCCTCCTCCTTTTATTTCCCCAAAGCCCCAGGAGATAGCTGTATGGCATAGTTGCACATCCTGCTAGTTGCTGTATGTGGGACGCAGCCTCAGCATGGCCAGAGAAGCGGTGCGTCGTGCGCGCCCGGATCCGAACCTGGGCCGCCAGTAGCGGAGCGCGCGCACTTAACCGCTAAGCCACAGGGCCGGCCCTTCCATGAGGTTTTAAGCAAAGAAAAAAAATAGGAATCTGGGCAAAGTTAGGAGGAAAGATTGTTCCAAGAAAATGCCTAAGATAAAGTCTTGGATGTGTATTTGAAACCCATTGAATCTGGGTAAAGAAAGGGTGAGTGAGCAAGATTATGTAAATTCCAGGAGATTTAAGGACAGTGGTGTAACCAAAGGGCGAGAAATGTATCTATCTAAATGATAACGTGTCTCTCAAAATCTTTGCAATATTTTAGCAGAAGCATCTAAGCAACCAGCCATAATATATTACACTGTGCTTTTCAAATTAATTGATTTTGTGTTCCTGGACTGTACATCTAGTCTTTCATCTACTGAATCTTTGCTATGAGACTAAATGAGCTTTTGAGAGGAAAGCTACTTTGATCTAGCTACTCCAGGGAATGGAACTACAGTACATACATATAAGACACTGCTTGTCCTTAGTACAAGGGGCTAGCACGTGAAAAGTATGATAAATCGTGAGTGCCCTCGCTCGTTCCTCCTGTGTTACCTGAGCATCAGTGTTGGTGTTTTCATCACTATTTGATGTGCCAACCTTCCCTCATCATAACTAGCAGCACCTAATTTTTGTACTCTCTAAAAAGATCATCTGGTTTCAAATGAAACATCTATAGTCAAAAATCTATTAACGAACTGCTCTGGTTCAGATTTAACTAAGTCATTCAACCATTACATGTGCTTATTCCAAAACGGGGCAGTAATCCATCTACACACATATCTCCAGCTTTCCTGTCTATACCTCTTCCCACCCAACCCCAAACTGTATGAGTATAGTAGATCTATATTACCAACAAAAATCAGAAATTCAAAAGTCTTTACCCAGAAAGGTCTACGGAACCCGGATTCTCTTTCCACTGCAATATCTAAATAGCTATAAAACTCTCCTTCAAATCATGTAATCCTTCTAGGCTTTGAGTTCTCTATCTTTAAAACTTAGATCATGCTGCCATCTCATAGAAAGAGATTAAAGGCCTCTCTCCTCATTACGTGTGGCTTCTGTTTGGCCCTGAGAGAGTAATGCTCACGTGAAACAATATTGAGATGGAGGAGGGGACTCAGTTCCTACCTCACCCCAGGTTGCTCCAGCTGCTAGTTGTGCTTTTAGCTGCAATGACCTTAGCCTGGGCTCACACTGTTCCGTGGCTGTAACCACAAGGCCACAGCGGCCGCTGCTACCACAGACCTGGGAGTCCGCACACCACACAGACAACAAGAGGGACGTCTGTGCCTGCACCCTGGCCGGACTGACCCCAGGGAGTCTCTCTGGCTTCCTGGGAGCTGGGGTAACACAGCTGGAGATGTGGGGCATTAATGCTCCTCGGGGTGGCTTCCACCACCGGAGACTGGAGCTGTGAAGGGAGCAGTTGATAAATCAGGGGCCTGGTCCAGTTGTTGCATGGGATTCTACTGAGTCATCCCAGAGACCAGGCCGGCAGGTACAGTTTTCTGAGTCTCCAGCCAGCTCAAGAAGGCAGCCCCTTCTGTTTGCCTCTCCTCCTTCTCTGTCTCCCTTCACGTTTGTCCTCGTTCTTCCTTGGGCTGTACCCCTGAATAAGGAGTGAGCAGGTAAGATTTTGGCCCAAGGTTCCGTTCTAGGATCCCTGAGCCAGGACAGGTGGCGAATCCTAACAGTGTTCCTGTGTGTGAGTTGCTGCAGCTGGGGCCCACTGCCTTGATTTGAGTCCCAGTTCTGCCACTTTCTGGGTGTGTACATTTGGGCATTTTACTTATTCTTCACCTCAGTTTTCTCATCTGTAAAATGGAGATAATAATAATATATACCTCATTCCAGTTATTAGAACTGAATGAGTTCTCACACATGAGATGCCTAGTGCCCTGAGACACAGACTCTGCCAGCTGTTGTCGTCGTCATCACCATCATCATCATTTATGTGCTTCATTCTCTCCTCCTCAGCTGTCATGTATCCTGCCTCTTGCCAAGCTTTCTATAAATTCTGTGGGCCCTCAACTTCTTGACACTATATTCTCTTTAGCTTGTGTTACTCAGAATCAGTGCAGGCTTTTTATAAGCAAAGTATCCTAACTGGTCTGCCCCAGCTGCTGGTGAGGATTCAGGAGGCAATGGAGAGCGTGGGTGATTTCTGGAGCAAAGTCAGAGCAGATCTGAAGTCCCCTCTGGGCCAGGAAAGAACTTGAGCCTAGCAGAGCAGTTAGGTAATTTACCCAAGATCACACAGCTGGAAAACGGCAGAACCAGAAGTAAAACCTAGGTTTGCCTACAAAAGCCATCCTCTTTCAACCACACCAGAGGTTCCTGAAGTTTATAACTTTTTAACAAAAATGTCTGGCTTTTCTTGAGTGTTAACTACGCTTAAAATACTTCAGATGTGTAATTTTATTTAATTCTCAGGACAATTTTAGGAGCTAAAAGTAGATTCTAGTGTCATAGTAATGAAAGGACAGACACGACGAGGGAGGTTAAAATTACCTGCCCCGTCTCCCCAGCCAGTCTGCGGCAGGGCTGATGCGCTCACCTTCGCCTCTGGACTTCCGCGCCTGGGCTTGCCTCTACCCCGACGCGGCCTCAGTTGAACATTTTAAGATTTTACTCAGACTGTCGGCATGTAAGCAGGGAAGTGCAGGCTGCTAGGACTGAAGTGGGGACATGAAGTTTCTCCCCTTCCCTGCTGCCCCTTCTCCCACTCTGCTTCCTGGCTGCCCACTCAGAGGAGCGTTTGTAAACCTCCCACTATCTAGGGGGCGAAACAGCTGGTAACTGTAACCACCAGGGCAAACGATGCCATGAAGGGCCCATGACCACTCATCAAGTTGCGGGACACTCGAAATACCTCACAGGAGGCTCTGCCCCTGCACCTGCGTCTACTTACTGGCGACCTACCAGGGGGCTCCGGGAGGCAGTCTGGGACGGTGGGCCCAGGCTGTGGCCCCCGAACTACAAAACTAAAGCGGCCTGCACATTCCTCCAAGGGTGGCAGCAGAAGGAATGGAGGTAAACACAACGAGCCGCTGCTTGAGCGAGCCGTTGACAGGTCTGTGTACTGGATCCTTCGCGGACCTGAGCAATGAGATGATCAAGTTGAGAGCACCCAGGAAGTAGAAGTGCTGTGTAAATAAATATAAGAGCCTTCTGTCTTCCATGTGACGTGCAACAGGAGAAACTCTTCTTATGTTAATTCATTCATTTCTTTATGTCTTGCTTTTATTTTATTTTAAAGAATTGAAGATGGCTTACAAAGACACACAATACAGCGTACGTGTGTGTGAAAGCCTGCCTAAGCAAAGCACGAGACGAAGAAGCTGTAAAGGGAAAGACTGGCACATTCTATTACACACAAATCTAAACCCGTGTATGACAAGTGACACCAGAAGATAAAGTAACAGACCAGAGACAGACCAGCAGGGACATCTGCGACATTCATACAAAGGGTTAACAGCTCTACTAGAGACAGTGCTTCCACAAATCAATTGTAAAAATGATAAACAACCTGATGGAAAACATGGACAAGCAATTCACAGACGAAATACAAATACCCAATAAACACATGAAATATGAAAAAATATGCACAGGAACTCTCCTAGTAACAAGGATATGCAAATTAAAACGAGGTGCAATTTCCTGCCTATCAGGTTGGCAGAAACGTAAACTATTGCGAGTTCTGTTATGTGCCCAGGGCAGGGAAGACGGGCACTTGCGCGTGTGGCTGCAATTGCCGACTGACAAAGCCCTGTGACAGGGCTACCTAGCTGGCAATATAAACATTTTAAATAAACATGTCCTGTGACCAAGTTATTTCACTGTAGGAGTCAAGCCTTTGGAAATACTCATATATATGTGCAAACATTCATATGTCCAAGGCTATTTGGGGAAGTACTCTTTGAAAGAGTAAAAAATTAGAAATTACTATATATCACAAATTTAATAAATCACACTATGGTCATATTATGGACTATGCAGTGCTTAACTGAGTGCCATCTAGCTATGTAGATGCCTGTGAAAAACTTATATGATGTATCATTAAGTGTAGAATATGCAGTTCTAGAACTTTAAGTACAGTGGGGTCTCGTTTATGTATGATGTGTGTTATGTATGCACACATGTGGAAATGTACAAAAGATTTTCTGGACGGATAGCCAGCAACTGTAAGCAGGGGCAAATGAGAGTTTTCATTAATTGAACAAACATTAACTGAGCACACATAGCACGCCACACACTGTACCAGGTACCGGGGATGAACTAGTGAACAAAACAGACCAAAGTCTTGCCCTCAGGGAGCTCACACCTCAAAGTGCGGAGGCAGACAGATAGAATAAATAAATAATATCTAGCATATAGATGGTGAAAAGTACCGAGAAGGAAGAAATCAGGAGAGTGGGATAGGGATTGTGTGTGATGGGAGGGCGAATTGACATAGGAAACTCAGAGAAGCTCCACTGAAGTGACATTTGAGACAAATCCTACAGAAAATGAGGGAGTGAGCCATGAAGACATCTGGGGAAGGGTTGTTCCATGAAGTGATAGCAAGTGCAAAGGCCCTGAGGCAGGATCTGCATGGCACATTTGAGGGGCAAGCAGGAAGGCAGTGTGGCTGGAGCAGAGCGTTCAAAGGAAACAGATGCAGCAATGAGGCCAGAGAGATCATGCAGGCTTGTTCTCTGACTGAGATGGGAAACCACTACAGGATTTTGTGCAGTGGAGAGACAAGATGCAACTTTCATAAGATCATTCTGAGAGCTGTGCCACAGATAGGCTGAAGCAGAGCTAAGGTGTAGTAGGGTGAAGGTAGTAGGTTATTGCACAAATCCAGGCAAGAGAAAAAAAGTGGCTAGGACCAAGTAGGTATTAAATAAATACCAGTTCCCCGTTCCTTATTGAGAGGATATCATGTTCTCTTTAATTTTAGTTCTATGGGATCCATAGTAGTCCATGTCATTGTGCTTCTACCACAAAATAGAAGATAAACCCTGTTGGGCTAAACCACATCCTTTGACTTAGCACTGGCACCTACAAGAGGCAGAGACAGACTTTGCATTAGCATGAGCCTCCACTGTGACATGCTGGGAATGGGAGGGGGCGGAACCAGAGAGAAGGAGCTGAGAAAAGTGACAGACAGGGCCAGGGCTGAAAGGGCACCTCCGGGAAGGAGTCTGCAATCACAGGTTCCGTCCAAGAGGGGGGTTGGCAGCCCGGAGACATCCAGATGGAAGCCCTGAGAGAATGACAGGGGGCGGGCTTTTGAAGGGAAGGAGCAGTTGTTCTCAAGGTGAGGCGCGGTCTGGGTGTCAGGCCACCTAAGGATGGGCCGGAGGCCAGGCAGAGTCAGGGCAGGAGGCAGAGGCAGGGCCTCATGCTTCAGATCAAGGGGCACAGAGCAACCCCGGGCATCGGGCACCGGAGAACAGGACAAGGTGCCCGGGTAGGGGCAGGGTTGCATATGTGGGGCAGACCAGGACGCTGCCAAGGAAGAGATCTGTGGGGCTGTGGTGGTGGGGCTGCTGCCCTGCAGGCCACCGGGAAGGAAATTATTTTGAATGCCCCTGGGCAGTGAGGCACCAGCTGCAGACCGTCTGCAGGCAGGCAGGGCTCCCTGGGCGCTGTGCAGGGAGGGCAGGTGAGGCCAGGGCAGCGGACGGCTGGATGCTGGCGTGAGTGCCTGGGTGGGCTTCGGGCCCGGCCGGGGCCCACCAGTGTCCAGTCTCCCCATCAATCAGAGCCTCACAAACGGTGCCTGTGCAGCAAGCTCCAGACTCGCAGCTGTCAGTGGATTCAGCCCTGTCACCCGCCTCAGCTCCAGGCGCTCACTTGCGAGTTCTCGCCACGTTTCCCCACTGTGACCAATCACACACACTCTCTCTGCCTCTTCCTTCCTCCACTCACAGTATTTGTACTGGTTTCTTTTACTGAAATCTATCTGCTCCTGTTCTATTAAAACTGCTTGACTGGCAGCTCCTGTTCTCCTGAAGCCTGCAACCCGTCTACTCTCCAGAGAGTGAAGTACAAGCTTCTGTCTCCTAGTGTGCTCGCGTGGCCTTCCAGCCTCAAATCTTCAATCTTAAAAGGCATGTCAGAGATGCCTCCATCTAAACTAGGTCCCCGGATGCAGGCAGTGTGAACGACCGGTCCTGCGTTTAACCTGTTCTGACCAAACACAGAAAACGATCCTGGATCCTCCCTCTTCCCCTGCACTTACCCTGCTAGTCTAACCCACTTCTCAAAGTAGTAAAATTGCCGCGAAAGGGAGGAGCGGCTGGTCCTCAGCCAGCTGCAGCGGGGGAGTGGTGCCCGCAGGGGGACCAGCACCCAGACTCCAGCAGTGTCACAGCACCCCCCACGCATCTCCGGCAGTCCTCCCCACTCACTGTGGGTGGTGTCATTACCACCTTGACTCTCAGGGTGGGGAAACTGAGGCTCAGACAGATGAGGTAATGTTTGAGGGCTCTCGAGAGCTTGTTTGGAAGTTCTGGCAGGTAAATGAAGCTACCTGTAGTCCCCTGGTTAAAGAACAGTTCTCTCTATGGAAAGCCCACCTTTTTCTCCAGCTAAGGCAGGTGACAATGGCTTAGTGCACAGGCCAATAATGAAATGAACTAATTATCTCACCTTCACATCCACTTAACAGACATGCCCCAGACCACACGGCTAAAATGAGGAAAGCCAGCAACCGAACCCAAATGATCAGACTGCTGAGCACGAACTCTCTCCATGACGCCATTGCCATATAAGCTGTAATGGCTCCCACTTTCCTCTCCTCAAGAACGTGGGCCTACCAGTGGTGCTCAAGAGAAAATGGCAACAAGATTCCTATCAACCACTTTCCAAACCAGCCTGAGGATTACAACCTGCTGGGTTGGGGGCACCTTTGAACAGAAGGTTCCCTGGTGGTCCGCTGCCAACACCTAAACGCTCAGCTATGCTCAGGCCCTGCTCTAGAGATGAAGGGCTTTCCCATCCGCTGACCCTCTTTCCCTGCAGGTCTTCAGCCAAAGCAAGTCAGTTTGGCCAGATTGTGAATAAAATCATTTTTTGTAATATTTGATAATCTAATTGTGCAATATGTAGACAAGTCAAATCTGAGGACACAGATTTGCACCAAATTTTCAGCTCGACACTATCAAGTGCCATATTAAAGATTTGTGTGGCCATATTTTATTCATCTTTT
Organism: Ceratotherium simum simum; assembly: GCF_057802395.1. Classification (NCBI taxonomy): domain Eukaryota; kingdom Metazoa; phylum Chordata; class Mammalia; order Perissodactyla; family Rhinocerotidae; genus Ceratotherium; species Ceratotherium simum. Next base: position 83,254,931 of record NC_141906.1, on the reverse strand, counting down.
AGTCTCTCTAGCTTCTAATTACATCATTCACATTTTGAAGCACTTTTATTCAAAGCAAAATCTGTAGAAATCTCTTGAAAACAAGAAATTAGATATCGCCGTGGTGATACAAAGAGGCAGCATGATGTTGTACAAAGAACATTACAATAAAAGTCAAAATCCCTGGATTCTAGTCTTGCTTCTGCTACTAATTAGCTATGTGACTTTGAGAAATTCACTTAACCTCTCTGAATTTGTCATCTTGTCTTAAAAAAAAGATTAGGCTGTGTGATTTTTAAAATTTCTTTCAGATTTAACATGTGATTCATCTATGAATTCCCCTGGTAACTGAGGAAAGAAAGACCCTTGTTTAATCCGAATTTTAGGTTTGCGTTTAGGGCCAGGATGAGTTGCACACCAAGTGGAGAGACATCCAAATACCTCAAATGGTAGTCCTCTCCCTCCCAGTATCCCAGTCACAAAATACTCACATGCTTTCTCAGGGTTCACCTTCCACGGCAAATCTGTTCATCAACTGATTCTACTCAAAACTTTCGAAACTGTCCTATTACTGATCAACGAAAGGACACTTTTATGGCTGATCCACAGTGGCACCATTCTCCAATGTCCAGTTGCTATGTTTATTTTATTTTCATCTGAGTCCCTCATGGAGTCCTCACCCTGCCCCAGGGTCTTCTCCTTCCCTCTCAGTTTGTGCAATGGAATTTAACTCTACAATATTAATCCCATCAAAACTTACTTTCACATTTAGGATGGTACCTATGCTAAAGGCATGTTTGTACCAGAAAATCATATATTTTGGGAGAGAGAGGTATTTGATATAATATTCTTACATGTCATCTGCCCCTCCAGCCACTAGCCACCCGATAGCAATAATTCACAAAGGGATAGGAGGAGGTCAATGCTTACGTTAAATTCACAAAGAGAATGGTTAATATTTCTAGCAGTTACATCAGGGGGCAGTCTACAAATAGGAAACTTATGGAATCAAGCACAGAAGAAGCTTCCAAACAGAACTGCTGAATTTTTATTCAATTGGCCTGTTTTGACTGAATTCAACCAAACATTCAGTTTGACTGTCACATGCATGAAGGGTACCTGTCACTGCCTTATGGATGAACACTGTTCACTATAATAATGTGCTCATGGATTTTTTTTTTTTTGTGAGGAGATCAGCCCTGTGCTAACATCTGCCAATCCTCTTCTTTTTTTTTTTTGGCTGAGGAAGACTGGCCCTGGGCTAACATCCATGCCATCTTCCTCCACTTTATATGGGACGCTGCCACAGCATGGCTTGCCAAGCAGTGCGTCGGTGCACACCCGGGATCCCAACCGGCGAACCCCGGGGCCGCCGCAGCAGAGGGCGCACACTTAACCACTTGTGCCACTGGGCCGGCCCGTGCTCATGGATTTTTGATAAAGCCATAGCATTATTCTCCCCCAGGTGGTGCTCCTGTTTGCTTGTGCTGAGTGGAAATGGTAGGTCAGATAAAAGGCTCATTTTAGATCAGTGGTCTGTTTACACTGTGGCCCTAGGTCTAGAGCTGTTGGCTTTTCCTACTATGGCCAACGATCTTTGAAAGACAGCCGAAGTTATGTAAGCCCAAACACATAAGAAACATGTAGACAGAGCCCAAAGTTAGCAGAGTACACAAGACTGGGCCTGGGTAGTACCCAGTTTTGAAAGACTGCAAAAAGCAGAGACACTACTTAGGGTGGCACGTTCCATTTGAAATGTATCATCAGTCCAAGATTTGCCCAAACATTGGGTGATATTCAGCAATCCTCTAGGAGAAAATCAGAGAATTTACCAGCCATCTAAACCAATGCCCAGTATATTATATCCAAGCCTAACTCTGAAAATGCACACTTGCAGAGTAAAATAACCTATAGATGGATACACAGGGACAGAAGATGATTAACAACTGAGATGAGGACAGAACAGAGAAAACATCTCCTTCCATCCTATGTCCTTTCTGCCAGACCAACTAATAACCTGCCTCAGATTTCCAACACCAGGCGCATAAGGCTGAGTCGTCCAGCCTGGGATCTAATTAGAGATGGTCCGTGGGCTCATCGTCTCTTGGAAGAAGGAGTCATGCTGTCCGCAGTCCAGATCTCTGCTGTGAAGGGCTGTATTAGAAACGCCCGAGCAGGTGTCCACGTGCTCCATGCTGCCACGAAGTACAAATGGGTCTGGTGGGTAAGACTCTGCGACTAAACCCACAGCGAATGCCAGCTCCATTAGTATGGCAGGTGAGCAATCTATTAGGAAATCGAAGACCCCTCCCTTACTCTAGGAAAATAAATGAGCTGTGTCTCACAGGAAACTAGAAGATAGAGGAGAAATTCTTTTATAAAGGGAGGCAATGGGTTTTGAAATCAGACAGATGTAGATTTGAATCCTGGCCCTGCCAAACAGAAATTGGATGGCTGTAAGCAATTGCTTTAAATTTTTTGAGGTTCCTCATCTTTAAAATGGGCAAAAATAATTCCTATCTCATGGGAATGTGAGAATTAAAAGAGGTCAAGTGTGAAGAAGAGTCAGCCCAGTAAGAGGTCTGTAGCGAGGGTTTGGAAATGTCATGGCCAGTTTCTCCAGGGGTTCGTGGTCTGAACTGATCAGCAGGATGAGAGAGGACCAGACCCTGTGTCTATCCCTGTGCCCCTCGTTGTCCCAGCTCCCCTCCCCTCTGCAGGGTGTTGCTAGCTCTCAGCTCCACCTGCTCACATTCTCGCCCTCTGGGAGCACCGAGTAACTCAGGCTGTTCTCATGCCTCACAGAGTCCTTTTCTCCCCAACTCCTCACTTCCTTTCTACACCCAGGAGTGCTTGAGGACTCAGTCAAAGCTTGGAGAGACTCAGCCCCACCACAAGTTCTTCTTCCATTATTTCCTTTCCAAGGTGAGAGAGGACAACGTCTCAGAATGAAAGATTCTCCTCCATGGCCTCTCTCAGCAGAGGCCCTAATTCATTTTTCATGGCCCCTTGCAGTGACAAAAGCCACTGCTTTCTCTCTTGTAAGCGTGCTCCATGCAATAAGTCAAAGCTGATGTGCATTTTCCCCCTGGGTGCCAGAGCACGCTTTGATTTAATTTGCCCTGTTGTTTGGCACAGAGCCTTTGCCAGCGAGTTTCTTCACAGACCTGGGGATGCAAGGCCCTGACAGCAGCGGGGCGCAGTGACAGATGGGGTTCAGTGGGTAGTGTTTAAATACTTTGCTGCAATGATAAAGGAAACATTGGAGAGTGACAGATGCTCCTGCAGAAAGTCAGCCAGACAAACACATACATCCTGTTTGTGGGAACTGGGGGCCCTGATGACAACACGGGTCCATGAGAGGTATGCCCACTTTCATTTGGCTGGAATCAACAAGCCTCATAGGTGAGCTGTGGGCTTCGGAGTCTGTGGTTGATGAACCCATCTTGGCCTCTCCTGTAGTCACTGAAGATCGTCTAGAGGGGCTTTGTGTAGACACATACACTCCCCATTTACCCCACTTTCACAATCCCCATCGAGACAAGGCCATGCCTGTCAATATGGGCCCAAGAGAAAAGCCAGCATAGTGAGAGGCAAGCTGAATTCAGAAAGCATCCCTACGTAAGAATGATCTGGTGTAAAAATGACCAGGTAAGCCATGAATGCACAGAAAGGCAAAGAAAGTCAGAAAAAGGGGGCAGAGTTATATAACTCAAAGGTGGAAAGCAATGAATTGGCTCAGTCAGGTAAGCACCCACACATGTTACAGAAGTGCAACACTGCAGTGGCCTGGGCCACTGATGACCTTCTAAATCCTGGTCAACTTTCTTTGCATTTTGCCGCTGTGATCACTAGCAGACCAGGGGAAACACTGGACGATCGGCCCTATCTGTTCCTGATGCTGCAGTAATAATTACTGTGAGGTGAGTAGTGCTGTCTTCCCAAATGAGTGGCTGCACCTGGGGCACCACATTGTGATTTGGAGAAGAATATGAAAAGGATGTTTGGCAAGCAAGGCAATAATCGTGTTGGAACCATAGTGTATGTGCAGGAGAGTATCATATGAGGAGATGGCTATTGGGAACCCACCACATGGATGGCATTGACTGAATACTCCACATTTGCCTTCCAGGATGGACTATGAGTATGCACAAATGTGGTATAGTGAGAGAGAAGAGAAAGCGGGGAGTGTTGTATTTTATGTAAGGGAAGGTTCAGTGGGTATGTCTGGTTTCTGTTATTCTTTGGTTTTAATATTTTTAAAGCAGATTTGGGAGTGAGACATATTTGCTATGTGCAAATAAAGTGCAGTGAAGACACATAACCAGAGACCAGCTTGTTGGTTGCAGAGGCGAGCTTGGAACATGAGTAACAAGATGGCCCCGGAATAGGGAACAGGGAGGCTGCTTGGAATGGAGGTGGGGACCCAAATGGTAAGGCAGAGCTGAGCAGAGAGGGCAGCAAATAGCACTGAGCTGTCTTCCAGCCAGGAGTCATCAGCTGCAAGATGAAGGTGACTCAGGTGCTACAGCAGATGAGAGGAGACACTTTAGAACCAAGGCTATTTGCTTGCTTACCTGTTGCAAATTTAACAGCTGTGAAACTCACCACCCCCAACTCTCCCCCTTCTCTGACTGGGCAGTGAGCTTCATTCTGAAAGGTGAATTGAGATTTGCCTCTTGGCATTTTCTAGATTTTGTTTTACAGCTAATCAAACAGACATTAGCCACCTGGGAGCCAAAGAGCCAGTTCCCTTGAGCAGTCGAGTGACACCTTGACCTTCTGAGGCTACAGATGGAACAGCAGCAGAGCCTTTTGTGTAAGAATCACTGAAAGGCTTTAATAAGCACCACTTTCAGCAGACTGCGACTCAGTGTCATGTCGTCATGTGAGAAAGAAGTTTGGATTATAGTGAAAGAAGGCTAAAAAGAACATGGATAAAAATACTAAAGGAGTAGAAAAGGTCAGAGCAGAGGCAAAGGGACCAAAAAAACAGCAACAAGGAAAAGACAAGCTCAAATTCATCCTGACCAATCTCCGCTTCTTTTGTGTCCTCACCTCAGCACCAGGTCCCAGACACGGGGCTGCACGCTGTGGGATAGGGCCGTGGTTCTCGATTGGAGGCAATTTTGCCCCCCACTTGGCAATGTCTGAAGGCAGTTTCGGGTGTCATGACTGGGAGGTGGGTACTATTGGCCTCTAGTGAGCAGATGTCAGGGAGGCTGCTAAACATCCCACGATACACAGGACAGCCCTACAGCAAACGATTACCCAGAACAAAATGTCGACAGTGTCGAGGAGAGAAACCCCAGGCTAGAGAACCCACACAGGAGCCAGAGGATGCTTCCCCAACTGGAAATCCCTCCAAACGTGCCAGAAAAGGAAGTTCTGGCTTCCTTCAACCCACCGGCCATTGGCATCTCTGTGGAACGGAGCTGCTCTGTCTGCCAGTAACAAGGACAACAATGACAGAGGTTAGGAGAGGTAAAGGGGCTTCCACACAAATGGCAGAGGGATGGGGAGCATGTGGAGCAAGAAATGGATGCTCTTTAAAAGAAAAGTGAAGTTGGAAGTAGAATAATATAGAAAGAGGAAAAAGAAAATGAAGAGAAATGAGGAAAGAATGGGTGAAGGAAAGGAAAATGGTGGAAGTCACCGAGGGAGAACACCGTGGGCAGGAGCCTGAAGAAAAACTGTGAGGATGTTTGATGCGCTTAGGAGCGAGAACACAAAGTATATTTTCGGGGAAGGTGTCAGAGAGATGGTGAGACAATAAGACTGGCATTCTAAGAAACATGGGGAAAAGTGAGGAGAAAAGACAAACAGGGGTTCTAGACAAAGACATGAGAAGAAGAAAAATCATAGAAATAGTAGGCAAAGCAAGTAACAGACAAGTGACTGAGAAGAATTAAGAAAGTGGGGGCTAAAGGCAGGTGGGAAAGAGGCTTCCCTGGGTGGGGGTGGGGCAGACGATGCCATCAGTCTGTGGCCAGCAGCTGAGCCGCAGGCTGTCTGTCAGCCCTGGGAGCCCACAGTGCCCCGCTGTCAGCTTTATGTAGCAGCTCAAATCTAAACGGCGCCTGCAGACTGGAGGCAGGGGGACGGGAAAGCACAAGACACAGGTGAGGACCAGGCTTTGGGCAGGTGGACCGGAGCTGCGTTCCAGCCCATCCATGGCTTGAGTTCGTAGCTAAACCTGCAAAGACTGCCTCATTTCTCCAGATTCCAGAGTTGAGGAGAATTCAGGAGAAACCTAGATAATAACTAACGCAGCTGCTACTCTCCTCTGCTCCGGGCACTGAGCTAGGCCCTCGGCATGCACAGGTGACCAGGAGGGTCTTTGCTCTTGAGGCCCTCTCATACAAGGAATGAGCTGGGATATGTGAGGGAGTCCTCATCTTCATTTTGCAAGTTGAATACTTTGGTGAATCTTAGCCTGACAAAAAGTGTCTGCTCATCTCAATGACAAGAGGAGGAAAAAGAATTGCCGTGGGTAAAAACCACTCTGGACCAGGAGCCAGAGAGATCATACTGTGTGATCACATTGACGCTTTACCAGCTGGCCATGTGACCTCACTTTCTCCAGATCTCAGTTTCCTTGTTTGCAAATGGAAAAGAAAAATAAGGCTAGATAATGGTCAGGTTTTATTCTGGATCTAACGTTAAATGGTGCTTATATATAACTTTAGAAAGGTTTATATATAACTTTAGAAATGTTGCTAAATGTATTCGCTTTTTAAAAGTGTTTTGTTCTGTAAATGTGTCCCATTTTCATAATTGATGTGGTATGGTAGGAAAATGTTGCATTGGAGTCAGCCAGATCTTAGATCAAATCCTGGCTTAGCTACTGGCCTCTGGCACTTTACTTAACAAGCCTGACTCTCAGTATTCTTATCCATGAAATGGGGATAATGTTATCTATCCTGCAGGATCATCGTGAGGATCAGAGAGCACACAGACAGAGCACACAGGACACATAGCAGACTCTCAATAAATAGGGATCATTATCATTACCACACAGTAAGCTCCTAGGACATGGGGATATGTTCCAGGAAGAGAGTTTTGCTCACAGACACCATTCTGGAAACATGTATGAGAGAAACTCCCTGAATAGCAGAGGTAAAACAGAGATGACTATTGCCTTAGGATTAACGTTTCCCCCAAATTCTAACTGTGCTACAAGATGCTATCGTAATCAGTATTCCAAAGAGAAAGACTTCTTTATTGAACAAGTTTGGGGAAACTTTGGATTAAACAGATTAAAAGCAAGGGTCCTCAGAATCTTTGATAGGTTCTTATACACGATGGATCTCCAAATGGGGTATAGAGTACACACAGTTTTTTAAGCTTATTTGACCAAGGTAAATTTTTCCTCCCTACAGAAATAGCTATTAGCCTCTCAGAGACCATCAATGTTACTCTGAACACAATTTCAGAAATAGGAGTCTATACAGATGCATCCTTTGCTTACCCAGCCATATGTCAGTCATGAAAAGACCCAAGTATCCATATAACTGAGCCCATGTTTCTCATCCATCATTAGCAAAGAGTATCCCAAAGCTGCAAATAGTCTTTCTCTTTTTTTTTCAACCAGCGACGAACTTCTTCACAGCCAGCTGCCCAGCACATCCTAAGCCACACGTGCTTGCACCTAGCAGCCTCCTTCCAGGCTTCCTCACAGAAGACTGTTGACCTTTGTTGGGACTTTCTCTTCCTGATTCCCACCCTCCTGCCCCACCCCACCCCCCTTCCAGGAACTCTGCTCTCAGGAGTGCGCAGTGGATGGTCTGGGACATCCAGGATCACTAACTGGACCCTGCAGCCAGCCCTGACTTCAGCTCACTGTTTTGCCTGTGTATCTAGCTCATCAAATTGAGGATGTGTTACACGAGGCCTGTCAGAAATAAATGAGAAGTGAGGAGCAAGGGGAGCTGAGAGGGAGCCAAGTGGAAGGGCTGACTGTAGATAAATTTCCAAGTTTTCATAAGATGGGGAAAAAATGTTAAAATAAAGATGAGGAAAAGAAGGTCTGCCACTGAGTGACCAGCCCTGGCCAAGGGGGGAGGACAAGGCAGGTGAGAGAATGGAGGGTGAGGGCCTGTGTGGGGCAGGTGAGGGCTCCAGGAAGAAGCCACCTTTCGAGACATTCCACTGGGAAGGTCGGACCTCCTCAATCCCCCACAGTCTCTAACTGCACTGGCAGAGGGCAGGGTGGGGGACGCCCTCGGGCTCAGGGGCTTTCATGCTTTCTTGATGCATGGCTTGGTCACTTTCAGCCTGAAGTCCTTCTTCTCTTGGATAGGGCCAGCGTCCGTGGAGGCCCTGCCTCTCCTCCTTACTCTGCTTTTGTCATTTAACTCTACCCTCTTTGAGAAGCAAGCAAATTCCATGCCTAGTACATATGTAGCAGGCTTGGCATATCACAAAGCACTTTCACATACACCATCAAATCAATAAAAAAACTTATTTGAGCTTTCCACAAGCTGTATGAGCTTTCCATAACACTGTGAGGTAGGCAGTACAGGTCTCCCAATTGCACATCTGAGGAAATTGAGACTCAGAAAGATAAAAACACCTTATAAAGGCCAACAGCCAGTGAGTACTGGAGTGGAATCCACAGGCCGTGCTCTTTTCCCATGAAGATGCCCATCATCACATAGAGAAGTTCCACAATGTGGATGAAAAGGTGAAACAGATTGTGGATTAAGAAAATACCCATCTTCTTATTTCTGGAAAGGACAGATTAGGTTATTCAGCCATCTCCTATTGAAAACAACTGAATAAGCTGGATAAGACATATTTTACATCCTTCTTAAAAACACCAAAGAGCTTCCTTTATGCTATGGAATCACCAGACCCTAAGTTAAAAGGAAAACAGGAATCCAGAGTCAGATGGTCCCTGACCAGAGGGCACTTGCTGAGTTAGGCAAATTTGAACCTTTGACAACCAAAAAAGGCCAGGGGGACAGAAATCACAGCCCAAGACCCTTTGGAAGTGGGGGCATCTGTGAGGAAAACCTCTCTACAATAAGTTGAGACCTCAGAAGGCTGCATCCTCAAAACGAGAGTGAACTGAAAGTTGAACATTTCTTCTAAGAAACTGCTTTATGGTTTGAATTACCTGGGTTATCTGGCGAACCAGAAGACCTTGATTTAGTTTATAGTGGTTCTGAGCAGAAAGTCTCCCAGCCATCTCGCAGACATAAACCCAAATCATCTCTGAAGGAAGGCATTATAATCCTAGGTCTCAAATTATTTCAAGTTTTTTCTAACACAATGAACATCATACAGCAAAACATAACAGGCACACAAGATACCAAGGAGGAGAGGAGCATCAAATAGACGACAAAGAACAGCCTCAGAAATGTGTTAGATAATGGAGTTACAAAACACAGCCTATGAAACAGCCATGCTTACTTTATATCAAGAGATAACTGACAAACTTGAGCAATCTTCATGGAAAATAAAACCACAAAGAGTAAATAGTATATATGAGGGAAATGATCAAAATAGGCCTTCTCAAAATGAAAAATCTAATAACTGAGATTTTAAAAAAAACAATGGAAAGGTTTGAAAGATGAGACACAGTTAAAGAGAGGATTACTTAACTGTAATATAAGTAAGAAAAAGTTATCCAGTAAGTAGAATAAAGACACAAAAAGATAGAGAAAGCAGAAGAGTGAATAAGGGACATAGAAGAAAGGCTAGCACACACTTAGTGAGGAATCCCAGAAGGGAGGAGAAAGGGAGCTGGAACCAGAGACAATATTTGAAGAGATAATAACTGAGAATTTCCCAGAATTAATGAAAACATCAATCCATAAATTCAAGAATACCAACAAATCCCAAGCAAAATAAAAAAAGAAAAGAAATCTATACCTAGACACAGAATAGTGAAACAGCAAACAAAACCAAAAATAAACAAAGACAAAGTCTTGAAAGCAACAACGATTGTTGGAGGTGGGGGAGGAAGGTGGAAGCATTTTTCGTGGAAGCAAAAATAAGATTGACAAGTACAGTCAAGAGACCCTTATTAAGCTGTAAGAAAATAAATTCCAACTTAAAATTCTATACTCAAAAACAGTACATTTCAGAAATCAGGGCAAAATAAAGCATTTTCACTAAACACAAATGTGCCATCAGCAGACCTACACTAGAGGAAACTGGATAGAAGGTACTTTAAACAGCAAAAAAAGAAAAAAAATCCCAAATGGAGGTGCAGAGAGGAATGTAGAACAAAGGGTGTGATAAATATGTGATAAATGAAAATGGTGTAAAATAATACTTTTCAAATATATTCTTAATTAAATTATAGGCCAGCAACGGCAATGAAGTCAGAATGGGGAGAGATGAATTTAAAATATTCTGACATCCTTGGACTGTCAGAGAAGAAGGAAAAGATATTGATGAAAATTACCCTTTGAGAAGTTAAAGGAAAGACAAAGGGAGGGCACGGGGCTGTGGGCCTTACCCTCTGCCACCGCATCAGGACCGGTATCGCACTCCTGAGTAAATCCAGGCTCCCACCTCCCTAGCCTCTTGCTTATCTGAATAGTTCTATATGGTTTAAAGACCATGCCCAGTGTTTAAGAGAAGGGAGATTTCCAAAAGAGAAGGGGAGCCTGAAGCAATGACACCTAGGACCTAATCAAACAGCCTGAAACAAGAGACCAAACTTCCAAGAACGTCCTCCTGCCTTCGGGACATCACGGCCAAGGAAACAGGCCACTCTTGCTAGGATAAAACCATGTCCATTTCCAGGGGCGTGTGCCCTCCCCAACAGACCGGCTGGGGACAGGCAGTCCCTGTCTTCCCCAGACAATCCCTTCTCTAGCTGGCAGAATGGCTGCATACTCCGAGGAGTGGAGTAATCATCTCCATGAGGGCTAGGGCACACCTTCCCACTCACTGCACACAAACACACACAATTTTCTAGCCGTCAGTCTTGTCCTGTCCCCCGTGTTTTATTGCAATGGCATCTTCCTTCATGAAGATCATTTACAATATGATTGCTTTCCCAGTGCCAGTTCAGAGGGTGCTCAGGAGAGAAAAGACAAGGCCAAGATCGCTTTCGGAGGTACAGGTGCATATGTGGAAATGAACTGACACAGACAGGCAGTGTGTGAAGAATCTTCCAGCAGAGTGATAACTAGCCAGAGATTCAAATCAGAAGCAGGGGGTGCTGTAGCGCCGGTATGGGAAACACCAGGGTCATCGCCCTCCTTCCTGATACCTCAAATAGATGACATTTCCCGGGGAAAAGCAGCCCCTGGCCATGGCCCTTTCATGCGCATCGCCTGGTTAGCCAAGGCAGAGGTGCAGAGGACGGGTGTGATTGGCAGAGCGGCTGAGGAAGAGCTTGCATAGCAACAGCTGAGAGTCTCTGCGCTTGGTGGCTGACAAACGTCCCCCTCCTGGCCTCTGTGGGCACACTGAACTTACTGCATTCAGCTGAAATGGCTTTGTTTGGACCTGATGCCTGGTAGCCCACTGAGGGTCACCAGTTTCATATGATGGCCCTTTCAGAGGTAGGGGCATTTCTAGAACCTTGGCTTCTGATGTCTTCTTAAAAAGTGCCTTGGGGGAAAATGGAACAAATACACAAACAACACTTCCGCTTTTCATGGCAGTGCTGAAGGAAACCAGGTCCTGGCCTAGACTAGGGGCCAGACTGGCCCTACCCCCCTCTATGAAGGCACAAGGCATTTTCCCTGCTCAGGCAGCTTCCTGGCGCTCAGATGAAGGGCCATTTTAAATAACAGTCATGTTTAAAGCAAGGCAGAAGAGAGGGAAAAGAAAAAAACTCGAGGGCTATAGCACTGCCACAGTTTTAAATTATAGTGTAGGAGGATAAAAATAAAAGAGAGAGAGAAGAAGACAGAGCAAGGGAAAAAAAAATTGCCATTGTTTTATGAAGCAGATGGGAAAGTTCAGGGGATCAGAAAAAGACTATTATTATCTCAACTCTACAGTGACAAGCCAGGAGAAGGATGTGCAGTTTTTTTCCCCTGTCTCTCCCTGAGAATGGGCCACTGGTGGAATTCATTCCGAAAGCAGGTTAAGGGCAGGAGTTCTGAGCAACAAGGGGTAGAATGAAAGATTCAGCAGGCATGCATATTTTGAGAGCACTTTCTCCGTTTTCTCCTGTGTGTAGAGCTTTGGGTTGTGACTGTTTAAGGCCATTTCAGACCCTGTGGAGAGAAGGTGAAGTTCTTGGAAGATACCAGAAATTAAGAGCTGGAAGAGACCTTCCTGAGAGGTGAACAATTCCAAATTTAAGGTTAAAGAAACACATGGGGTAAAGCTCCATGAGGTAGGAAGTGTCAGCAAAATGTTCAGCTCCAGTAAAGGAAAGGAATCAGGGGATGGGGGGAGAGAGAGAGAGGCGGACCTACAGATGTGTAGAGGGTTAACCTCTTAGATTCGGAAGAAAAAGGTGCTTTTCTCTAAATCAAGGCTCACTTAAAGCTCCAGCTCCTGCTGGAAGACCTTGGCCACACTTGCCCTTGATCTTTTCCTTCTGAATCTCTAGTAGAATATGGATCTGAACCATTAATTAATTTTGTACTTAATTATACATTTTTCTTATATATTCACCCAATAAACATTTATTGGAAAGGAGATATTTATTGAAGGAAAGGGAAGCACCATTTACTGAGCACTTATTTAATGTGTGGTGTCTTTCTAAGCTCTCTATTTCATATATTACCTAGCTGATTTCTTACAACTTGCCCTCTAAGGAAGTTAATTATCCCCATTTTTGTGATGAGAAAATCCAGGCATGAGTAGGTTTTGTGTGTGTGTGTGTGTGTGTGTGTGTGTGAGGTAGATCAGCCCTGTGCTAACATCTGCCAATCCTCCTCTTTGTTTTTTTTTGCTGAGGAAGACTGGCCCTGGGCTAACATCCGTGCCCATCTTCCTCCACTTTATATGGGACGCCGTCACAGCATGGCTTGCCAAGCGGTGCATCGGTGTGCACTGGGATCCAAACCGGCGAACCGCGGGCCACCGCAGCGGAGTGTGTGCACTTAACTGCTTGCGCCACCGGGCTGGCCCCACAAGCAGGTTTTTTGATTCAGACAGAGTCTCATAGCATGTAAGTGGCCATGCTGCGCTTGAAACCCAAACCTGTCTCATTCCAGTGCCGGCTCCAGGCTCTGGGCAGGATATCTGTCGAAGGAGAGACATTCTATAGACCTTGCTCTGAAAGGCTCACTGTCTCTGGAGGGACTTGGATGCGCAAGTAGATAACAAACCGCCCTGTGATGAAGGCTGGAACTGAAGTGTGCGCATGTCCAGCTCCAGCTCGTGGGGAGCCCCGGCGGCGGGGCGGGGCTGTGCTTTGAGGGGTGAAAATAGGTGCCAAGGAAGGATTTCCCAAGGAGGGGCATTTAAAGGGACTCTGGAAGGACTGCAGCGGTGAGCACGAGGTTTGAGGGAGGGGGGGCAGAAGGAACAGCAGCCGCAGAGACATAGATACAGCCCGTGTGCTCTGGCCACCCTGCAGAGCGTGATGAGCAGGGACAGGGAGTGCAGCTGGGGCCAGGAAGGCTCTTGTATGCCCCAAGAGCAATTCCGGATTTGTTCTCAACATCCCGGTCAGCAATGAAGGTTAGTAGGTGTGTGATTGGTGTGAGAAAAGATGGGTTAAGGATAAAAGAGACCATCCATCCCTGCATTATAACTGGACATGTATAGGATTTTGCTGGGTCTATTATTCATCTTTGATCATTTTACCACCTTTGCCCAGCTCATTTTCAGCTTCTTCCTCCCAATTTACTCCTCTCAGGAGGTATGTGTTTAAGAAACACAAACTTACTTGAACAGTATCCTGGAAATGGAAGAGAGGGAGTTAAACAAATAATTGGAGGAGGCGGAGGGGCACAGCTCCAAATTAGAACATGGGTGTTCTCTTTGGGCTCCACCGACATGACGTCACTCTGGGACCACGGAGAAATCCCTTGACCTTGTAGCTGTGCCTGCTCATTAACCACAAATGAGGGAAATGACCATTGCTGGGCTGTTGAGAGCTTTAACTGTAAACAGCCAAGGGTTGTATAGCTGCTGGATCTGGATGTGTAATTGTGTATATGTAGACATACATGTGCATGTGCATGCGAACACACGCGTGCACACACTCTCTCTGGGCCGGCTAGCTGGGCTTGGAGGACTCCCCACCTGGGCGTGAGGTGCAGGCTGGGCCTGCTGCTTGAATCAGCACTTCAGCTCCAGGACTGCGAGGCTGGTGTCTTCCTGGATCCTGCTGCAGGCACAGCCACCTTCTCTCACAGTTGCTCACAAGGCTGTGGGCCTGAGGCAAGGAGATTCCACTGGCTCCCACTCAGTTTTCCTATTTGCCTCTCCTTCCCCTCCACCCTGGGCAGCCATCACATCAAAACCCTACAGAACCAGCACCTGGCCCACAGGGAGGAAAGAACCGACGCAGTCACTGCAATGCCTCAGTGGACCCCGATGGGAGTCCTCCTCTTCTCTACCTCCCGCCCCCTGACCGCCTGCTGTGGCGCCCTCCCTGAGGCGATCCTCACACTCCCGGGAGGGGTGAGGGGTCCCAGCCCCGACACCACAGTTCTGCAACCACTAAGAGGACAGAAGAGATTGGGAAGATAGAACCAGTTGGAAGAGCACAGGTAGTGGCACAAGAGGGTAGGATGACAACTTAGTGCCGGGAGACAAATCATTGCCAGTCCCGGCCAACAGGTAGCAGGTAATGTGTGTTCTTAGGACCAAGCCCCCTGGCATCTCTTGCCCTGCTCCCGGTCTGCAGGCCATCAGACAGAAATGCTTTCCTAATTGCTGTCACTCCCGCCTGTCCGGGCACCTCCCCTAACACGCTCTCTCCGCGTCCCTTTATTGATGTGTCTAAGAAGGCACTGTGCGTGCAATGCTCGCTTGCTCGTTTTAATATTATGCCTGTCAACCAGCCTCCCCTTGTGCACTCTCCACGCAGGCCTGCTCTCTCCTCTGCAAGCCCCTCCCTCCTTCCCCTCCACCCCTGGCTCCTCAGCCCTGCCCCAGCATAACCTTGCCCTCTACTTCTCTTCTCTGCACTTGAACTCCCAGTCCCCTTTCACCTCCTGTTTGATTGCTTTTCATTGGCCCCGAGGTGCACATCCTCCATTACTCCCGACCCATCAGCCCTCTCTGTGGCACGTTTCTCTGCTCCACCACAGCTCAGGGAGGCAGCCTCTAAACCACAGGCTTCATGCCATGCAGCTTCCCAGTAAAAGTCACTCCCGCAGCCCAGCAAACCTGTGTCCTCTGCCAGGTCTGGGAGGGCCGGGAACCTCTTTGCCTAATCTAGCAGCCATTGCTTCAGTGCACTTAATATTCACGACAGATAGAACATTTCACGGCGAATTGGATGCACATTCAACTGGAAATGAAAATTTTATGACTGTTCTCACTTGGAGCTGCAGATTACGCCAGCTGAGAAAACACGAGCGCAAACGTACAACCTGTGAACTGTAAAGTATATTAATAATGAAACCACAGCCTGGGAAATGAAGGCTTTATTCTGTTTATATTCTGCTCCATTAATAGAAGGCACTTCAGCTAGCTCCACCCCATTAGCCAGCAATCTGTGCAGTGAATGGGATGGGCAGGGAGACACAGGGCTGGGGCAGTGGGGGCTCTGGGGCACTCCCTCCCAGCCTCCCGCATGATGGCTGCAGGATCTGAGAGGTCACAGGCGTTCTCAAAGCAGCAGCCGTTAGTCTGTGCACCTGGGCTCTGCATGTAACTCCAGTGTAGAGACAGTCTGAGTATGGTTCGAAATAGAAGGAATCTGTCCTTATTAAAATAGCAAGGTTGAAAAGAGAAGGTTGACGCCCCATCCAGAAACAGGAGGTCAGTCAGGAGCCTACAGCCAGAGAAGGGTAAAGTGTAATCCAATGTTCAGTGGTTCTCTAAGTGGGGTACTAGATCACCTCCCAAGAAACACCTGGGGTACACATTTAAAATGCAGATCTCTACATCCCATTCCAGATCCGGTGAATCAATCCATTGCATTAGTAACAAAATCTGAGAAGTGCCATTCCAACTTCATAAAACTCCAGATGAAATAATAATACACCTTTCCCCTCAGCTGCCTTCAATATCCAGACAGCAATCAAAACCTCTGGTGAGAAACACAAGGCCTAAATTTTTCCAATCTGGTTGCCTGAGACAGGTACCAGGATAAGAACGCATATGCAGGGGCAGCCCAGGGACAGGGAGGTACTCGGGGCATGGGTGACTGGCATCCATCCTGTCTGCACGGAGCACTGATGGGGTGGCTGCCTCAAAGGCACCTGCTGCAGGTGTGGCAGGGAGCCCCAGCTCCCTGTGGCAGAGGGCCCGTTTCTCTCCTGTCAGCCCTGGCCTAGGATGATTTACTGAGCTGCAGTGTCCTTAGTGACAACTGGAAAGAATTCAAGAATCTGATGAACCCATCGTGGGAGCCCTTGAGATGGGATGGCAGATGGCAGAGACAAAAATGAACCTGGGACCCTATGGTGAGGGAGGGTCTGGACCCTGGCAGCCACCTTGTTCCATATCTCCTCCCTCGCTGTGGGCCTGGAAGGGCTCAGGGCCACACTGCAGGGCTGGAGGATGTGCGTCCTGATAGGCCAGCCTCAAAAGTCTCCTCTGCACTATTGGGCAAGAGCCTCCCTCTTTCCCTGACCCTCCTGGCTCCCTGGCTGCACCAGCGGCCCATGGTTGGTAATAACGTTAGGCAGATGGTCAGTTCTGGCAGTGGTCTGAGCACATCGTCCTAAGGTGCCCGAGTACATTGGAAGGTCATCTTGCTCAGTTTTCTGCTTTTAACTGGACCAAACGAAGCCTGCAAAGGAAATCGACAGCAGCTCCCATTCCTGGTTCAGCGCTCCAATAGCAGGCTAAGGGTGATGGGCAGCCTCAGGCTTCTCCACTTGCCTTTGATTTTGATTGTTTCATGGGATTCTGTGCATGACAAGGGGTACATTTGCCGCAGAGTGATGCCGCTCTCTGAGGCCAGCCACGCAGAGAATTATTAGGAAGTGCAAGGACAGGGAAGGGATCTGCTGGCATACACAGGCACAACAAACGCCCTCGAGTACCTCGAATAATGCCACATTGCCCCAGTGTGTGTGACAAACACTTGTTCACTGACAAGTTCACCTTTATTTGAACCACATAGGGTTTGAACCCTTACTATTTGTCAACCTAAATCCTCCCAGACCAATCAGGGTCTACTGACTTCTCATCAAGCTCTTCGAGGAAGTCCCCCTCCTCCTGATTTTGCTTTAAGACCTTCCAAGGATTTGAGCAGTGACATATCGGGAAGTGCTATTCCTGCATATGAAGAAATGGAGGCATTGAGAAGGGAGGTGACAAGTCCCCCCGAAGTTAGAAACTGCTCAGACAGTGATGGCGAGCGAGAGCCTTTACATCTTGAGCTAAGAACCCTGCCCTGCAGCATCTCCTTAAAATTTGGGGGCAAAATGGATTCTTCTTGACACTCGACCCCTGTGTCTGAAGCCTAACTGCTGGAAATACACCCTCTGTGTGTTTTCAAATACAGCTGAACTGCCTCTGCTCCCCTCCCAGCCACACCAGTGCGCGGAAGCCACAGTTCATGCAAAGCACCTCACGGCAGCGAAAATGAGCTGGAGCCTGATTCCTGCAGCTGAAACACCCTGATGTTGACAGAATGGGGACGCATTTCCAAGCACAAAATTTTATAATAATACCTCAGGGGAGTCATTGGCAAAGTCTGGCCAAAATATAATTAGTTTCCACAGCTATTAGAGGCTGATAAAAGGGTTTAATTTGTGGAGTGATCTCACGAATCTTAGACACTCTGTGACTCTTCCTGCTTTCCTTTCAAACAAGGTGGCTTCTTGGGCCACAGGAAACCCACCTCAAACCCAGCCAGGCCGAGCCGCCTGCATCCGAGAGGAGAAAGCCAGGCGGGTGTCTTTGCTCTTCTGATACCCAGGGTAGAGGACAGGCAAGTGAGAAGCCCAAATGACGTCCTCTTCTTTCTTTGCTATTTTTTCTTTCTCCCACTCTCTCCCTCCTTTTTTTAACTAAGCAGAACCTTTTAAAATTTAACATTTGTCTTTACAAATTGAGAAGCTTGAAGAATTTACTCAGGACGATCCCCTATTTCCAGGGAAGCCAAAAGGAGGCTTCAGTCATCTTCTTGTATGTACTTTCATTGTTAAGATGATGCTTCCCTTGAGAGTGGACAAATAAAAATAATAATGCAAATAAAGAAGGCTTGACTTCCAGAGGGCCCCCAGGATGCTGAAGGCTTGACTGGCTGATTTGGGGCTAAGGCCAGAGAGACCTGCTGAGGGCTTCTGAACCTGCCCATGAGCTGAGAGACAGACCAACACGGTGAAAGCAACCAAGGAGATGGTATCAAACTCCCACAATCTGTTGTGCCTCTGCAAAGTGCACTTGAACAAAGGCTGGGATGGCATCTGATAGCACAATACATGTTTTACCCACGGCAATTTGCCTCTAAGGGAGATAGAACACAGCACACACACACTGAGACCATCACAACAAAGGCTAGTTTACATTTTCCCTCCCAAACACTGCTTCTTAACAGAGCATTTCTACTGCTTCTGGGCAACTGGGCTTGAAGGATGTACTAGAAACCAGGGAGAACGACAGGAGGATGCACTGACGGGAAAAGGCTTATGTATAAAACACAGGCAAACTAATTTTGCATTTTCATGATAGCTTTTAAGTAAGGCCCCAAAAGTTTTTATCTATATCATAGATATTTTGAGTATTAACAGAAGAGAGCAACGCATTACTAGCTTCATTTTGTAGAGAAAAATGTGATAGGTCATGGTTAGAGGCCAAGGTTCCTGGATAGAGGCAATTACAAAAGGACACCATGTTTACACCGTTGAATTACTCTGACTGTATGTCCCTGCTCAATAGTCAAAACATCCCCTCAGGTAACGTGGCTCATGTGACTAGACATCACTGAAGTGTATTGCTAGGAGGGGATGAAGACTCAACAATATTAAACTTAATTACATACTTGTGTATCCAAGACATGGTAACCATTCAATAAATATGGTTAAATCTGCATCAGAACACTAGCCACAGGATTGATTATCAACCAAATAAGAAAAGTTTTCATGTGCCAAAACATAATTTTATATATATAAAATACACATATATATACATATATTATTAATATAATATGCATTTATTTATATAATTTATTTTTATTATATATAAAATACATATATTTGATTCATGATTAAATTTTCTGTAAGGCAAATATCTTAACACATCTAATAAAAATATTTGGAATTCCCCTGTCCCCCAGTATTCCTGATTAACTGCTTCAACTCACCAGTTTGGTGTGCCAATGTGCCTTTTATTGATGATGTATCTCTCAGAGGTTGGATTTTTTTCTCTATCAAATTTCATGCTGCTCTCTCTCAAGTTCTTTTGAACCTTTTTTTCTTCAGTAGAGGCTCCCACTTTTGAAGGAGGCAAGTGGCAAAGTGTTTTCAGCAGGATGGTATTTTGCTCTCACACATGTGGGGTCAACGGTGGACTGCTGCTGTATAAAGGGAAGCTGAGGGCTCCACTCATGTTTGGAACAAGACAATCTTTCATTGGAGTATATCAAAACATTCTTGAAGAGGAACAATCAAGTTAGTATAGCCCCGTTTTAAAATGGGGGCACTCAAGACAAAGAGATAGTGTTGCCATTGTTTTGGAAACCCCCTCCCAGAAGATGGTTATAATCACTATTTCAATATTATACCCAAGTTCACACTCTCAGATTTCTGCTTGATTCTACATATCTTTTTGCCTCTGGTTCAGCAAAAAGAATTATAGATGATCTCGACACAGCAAACTGCTTGCAGGGTTGCAGGAAGGCAAGAACAACTGGAATGTTCCAAATGGTATCACAATAAATGATTTGTGTGTTCGCCTCTCTTGTTAAATTGTAAAATCCCTGAGGGCAGTAACCGTGTCTCATTCATTTTTATTTTTCTAATCTATTTATATTTCCAGCTTTACTGGATCCTAGTAGATGCTAAATAAATGTTCGTTAATGGATAGATGGATGGAAGGGTAGATGGATGGATGGATGAACAAATGAACTAGGGAAGGCATAATGCTCCCAAACCATATAAATGTTATCCAATCACCAGTAGAACAGTTTGGTAGACAATAGGAAATTAAGTTGTTACCATTTTTTAAAAATTATAATTAAATTTTAAAAGGAAAATTATTATTGTTATTTTAGTGTTATAAAGAATGAAACACACACAAACATAGGCAGACACACACACACACACTCTGACAATATACTTCAGATGTATGCCCTGAGATAAAAACAATAATAAGTTTTCAGGATGGATACAACAAAAAGCTTTGGTAGGGAAGATATGCAGTCAAATATATTCCCAATTTATTTATTTATTTATCTATCTTCTTTTTTTTTTTTTTTTTTTTTAGGACCATCAGCCCTGAGCCAACATCCATGCCAAACCTCCTCTTTTTGCTGAGGAAGACCGGCCCTGAACTAACATCTATTGTCAATCCTCCTCCTTTTTTTCCCCTTTTTCTCCCCAAAGCCCCAGTAGATCATAGCTACTGGCACCATTTTCCGGCAGTCTTCATGTTCTCTATTGTTCTTGGAACATTATTTCTGAGAAGTTTTCATGCCTTGCTCACCGCAGGACCCCTGAAGAAGTCGCCAGCATTTGATGGAGGAAAAGCGACACATTGCCATTCAGCTGCCTCTGAAATGGGGATGATGCTGCTGTTTTCAAACTGCTCTGAGCATGCTCTGAAACAAGCCAATGCTGGCATTTCTAGAGACACAAAGTTTCTTCCGCTAGAAGAGGCTCCTCCCTTTGCAGCAGGTCCTCATACTCAGAGTGTGGTCCATCTGTGGACCTGTAGTGTCAGCATCCCTGGGTGCTGGTTAGAAATGCTGAATTTTCAGCCCCATCCCAGACCTACTGAATCTGAATAGAATATGCATTTTAACAAGACCCCCAGATGATTATGTGCACCTTAAAGTTTGAGAAGCAGGAATGTAGGTGACAAGGGAGGCCTGATGCAGAGACTCCTTTCATCTGCGGCTCCTTTCACCTGATGTGTTTCCAGCTGCGTTTCACCCAAGACAATGAGCTCTGTGGGCCCACACGCAGGCTCCCGTGTGCTCAGCAAAAAAGGAGAGCTGCGTGTTTCCCGGAGTCTCTCCCACCCCTCACGCCAAAAGACAATCTCATAGTCTAGCTCTGTCTTCTGCTTCTCCTAACTGTCTGTTGTGGGTTGCCGTGGTAGCAATGAGGATGTCAAATAGAAAAGCTAAAAGTGATCAGAAAATGGTTTCTGTGGATCCACAGCTCCTGAGCTGTGAGAGGGGAGGCATACTGATTATGTCTAAACCATCACATCACCTCTGCATCTTCTCAGGAGTTTTGGAGCAGAGGTCAGAGGGTGTGTGGCTTATGCCTGCTTCCTGCCCCGCTTCCCAAGTCGCGCCCACTCCTCCACAGTCTCCCTCATCTTGTACACACACCCAATAACATGGGCTTGCTTACTTTTACTCTTTCCTCTCCCCTCCCCCGAGCTCCATCCCCTTCTCAAGGGACGTTCCCCCTCCTCACTGATTAAGTGCACATCAAAAACAGTGGCAGATTTACAGGTTAAGAGTGATTTAGTGGAGTGCACTGCAGCCAAATTAATGTTGGCTATAATGTAGTTTACCTCATTAAACAATGCACACCAAGATCCTGTCTGCTGTAAAACAATTGGTCTCTGAAGCCCAGTATTCATCTTCCAGGGTTGCTGGGAGATAATAAATGGGTAATATTCCAGTGATAATGGTAATGGAGTCACGGCTCAGAGCTAATATTATGGCAAAGTAGTAATTATTTCAACAGTAAACAAGGGGATGGTTGAGCTGCGGACAGAATTCAAGCCTGTTGCAATGGTTCAGTTAATTTACTTGGAGCCCAGGCCTGGGACTGGTTGAGAGAGTCGAATGAAGTTTTTATCCTCTGCTCAAGTGCTACGAATCTCTCTCTGCTCTCTGATTTCCTCTGGCTGTGGAGAGAGAGAGATTCCCAAGCTTCTACTTGCCCTGCTTTTGATTTGTAGGGAATGACAGGGACAGTGGATTCAGGCCTCTGCTCGTGGAGTCCAGAAAGAGGGAATGGCATGGATCCACAGAGGAGCCCACAGCCTGAGATGCAGAGGGTCTGACGTTAGGGGTTGGAAAACCTTTATATGACAGACTTCTCCAAATTTCCCCCATGTTTATGGATGCTATGGCCCAAAGGCAGAGAGAGCAGTGAGCTAATTCTCAGGACACAGCACCTGACTTAGCCTTCTGCAGTTCTGGAAGCTCCCTGAAGTCTGATAGAAACACCTTGCTCACTACAAATTACTGAAATCCGAAAGGAAAACTCTGAGATCACATCATAAACTGCAAGCCCTGGAAAGCCCCTCATGGGACCAAGATCATTAGGTCTACGTTGTCTTTGGCCAGAGGGGGAAAGTGCAGAGGGAAAGGGAAACGATGGTGAGAAACAGGACAATGCGATATCTAAGTGAGCAATTCTGTAATCTCCACACGTGACGTGCCCATGTTTCGGTGCTTTATTGCTCAGTAGCAAACCACCCCAAAACAGAGGCTTACCACAGCAAGAGTCCTATCATTTTGCTCACAGAGCTAGCTGGAGTTGACTGGGCTCAGCCAGGTGCTCTCACCGTGGTCTTGCATGAGGTTGTGAGTTGGATGGTGGCTGGGGCTGGGGTCGGGTCCTCTGCAAGGTTTGTTCACTCAGACTCCAACAGCTGAGCCTGGGGAGATGGGGCTTCCAGGCCTCCCTCTCTCAGGGTCTCTCCACATGGCAGCCTCAGGGTAACTGTTTTCTTATATGGCGCCTGAAGTCTCCCCAGCGAGTGTCCCTCAGACACCAGCAGGGCCTGCTGGCCTTCTGTAACCCGGCCTTGGACATCACACAGCCTCGCCTCCACCTCCTTCCGTGCAACAGGAGGAAGTTGTGAGAGCCAGCCCACAATCCAGGGAAGAGGCTGGGACTCCGTCTGATGGGAGGGCTCTCAAAGAATGCGTGGACATGCTGTAACACTGGCACAGCTCAGCGAGCTGGTTACGTGTTCTTGGCCTCTTCATAGCAGCGTCATGGCTTCTCTGCCTCTGACTTTGATTCAAAACTTTCTCATTGCTCTGTCCATCCCTAAGTTGACTCATGTAGAGATAAGTTCCTCCCATCATCTCTTCATAATAACACTAGTGATCATTGCTGCTGCTGATTAAATGCGCCTTTATGCCTATAACTGACACAGAATAGTTATTCAGTCTTACTTTTAGAGATAGACCTTATTCTCAATTTAAAATTATGAAACAGGCTCAAAAAGGATAAACAGAAGTCCTAAGATTCAAATACAGGTCTGTTTGATTCCAAGTCTATGCTCTATCCACTGTGCCGTCTTCCTTCTGTATAAAATGAGTTTTTATAGATAGCATAAGAGCTAATGGAAAGTAGCCACAGCAGTGATTATTGTGAGACTTTGGAAAAGTCATCTAACCTCTCTGAGCTTCAATATTCTTATCCGTGAAATAGAGATTATAATGGTACCTACCTAACTGAGCTGTAATGAAGATTAAATGTGATCATAGATGTAGAGCACTTTGCAAAGGGCTTGGCAAAAAATAAATGCTCAAGAAGTTATTTAATGATGCTTTTCAATAATTTCAATGAAAGCAAAATCATGCTTCAAACATAGCTTTCATTTTGTAAACAGCCATTTGGATCAAAGTACCATGAATTAAATGAGCAGTAAAATTCTATATACATATAAATTTAATGGAAATATATATATATACACATATATATTTCAATGAGAAAACGGGAACAGAGTGTGTTATCAAACACCTATCAAGCTATAATATATGTATTTTATACATATATTATATAAAGTAATATACATATATACTCCTTTGGTCAAACATTCGATGGCTTTGTTTTTTAAACTGGCGCTTCCATGAGGGGTGCTTACAAACGGTTCTCAGAGCTGGTGGCATTGCTGACGACTGAGGGCAGTGCGGAGCCCCACGGCAGGCGTTTGTCCACAGCACCACCTTGTTCCATAGACTACAGATGCAAAGGTGAACATTAGTTAGTTCTAAGCTTTCCCAGGGGATCACTTTAAAAACCCTCATGATGAGATAATAAGCAGGCCCATAGAGCATTTGTGGAACTCACTTGGAAAATCCATCCAACATTTGACTCTGTCAGCTGTTTAACGGTCAAATCTTCTGGTGGGGACAGTCTCTGAGCCCCATGTGTCTCAGCATAAATTACCTCAACTGACTGATAAAAAGCCCAAGGGACTCGTGCAGGGCACGGAGTTCTTTAGTGGTACATAGGGAGAGGAATAAAGAAAAAAAATAGAGAAAAGACAAAGAATTTCATTTTGATCGTTTTTCTTCCCATTTCAGTGCTACCCAAGGTACTGAACTGTAGGATGTGCTAATTCTAAAACATCACCATTTTTTAATCCAATTTAACTACAACATAAGAGGAAGAACAGTCTGGAGGCTAGAGATGCACGGGAACTAAAGACACACATGTACTCACACACACATGTGCACACACACGCATACACACATGCACACACGTGCACACACCCACAGAACAATTATAGCTTGACAGGAGTTTGATAACACACTCTGCTTCCCATTGATGCATCATGGGAGGGCTCTAGCATTTTTCGTCTCCCCAAGGGCTCTGATGATGATTCCAATGGCGTTTACTGAAGATGGAAGCAGAGATGACTGCCTCTGCATCAGGAAACCCATGTGGAGTGACTTTACCCCTTTGGCAACAACTAGGGAATGTGATGACTCTGACTTCTGCTAAAACAGAGTCTTAAGATCATATGATGCTCTATGAATCATAGAAAAGGGGGAAATAAGTGAATAAACCCAGGTTTCGTCCTAAGGTGAGAAATAGTCTAACATATGGCAAGTTTGCATGTTTTGGTAGTTCACCAAAGGTCTATCCTTCTAATTCAATGTCTTGTGTCTTCAAACATCTCTTACTAGAATTAAAAATTGAAAATCTATGTCTAAGCTTAAGTGTATGACAATAAAATTGTTGCAAGCACATATTAAACATTTTGAAAAGTAGAAGAGTTTTAAAGAAGAATATAAATAACATTGTACTTCCAACAGTTAGCAATTAGCACTAATTAATTTTCTGATGTAAAATTTGGGATTCACTTTTGAAAGTGAGTGACAGGATTTCAAAGTCCATCTCAACAGAAAAGAAATCGCTGACAGAATGATGCTTTTCTCTCGTTGGTCAAATTATTATTATTATAATAATGTGTAAAGTATTTCTGAAACTATGAAATCACAATGATGGGATTCTGAAAGACTATTCATCTAGGAGATGCGTCAGGGATTCAAAAGGAATGTAATACATGATGTAATCTATGCAGAAATAGAAGTACAATGATGTACACCTGAAATTTTTACAATGCTATAAACCAATGTTACTGCAATAAACAAAAAATTTAAAAAAAAATAATAAAAAAATAAACATATTCATGTGAAAAAATAAAAAAAATAAAAACACGGCATTACTTGAGGAAAAAAAAAAAAAAGGAATGTAATAAATTGAGTAGAGCTCATCCGACCATGATTGTCCAGAACACGTAAGGCCTGTTACCTCTGCTTCACAAAGAAACTCAGTGCTACAGAGGTATTTCAGACAGAAACAGGGAGGAGGGGGCTAGAGTTGGTGATGGTCAAATATGGGTGTGAAACCAGAAGAGCTAAAGAGTCTGCAATTACATGAGATGGTTGGAAGGTGCTGATTTAATGCAAACGTGCTTCTCCCTGAAGATGGTGCCCGCCTTTAAGACTACTAGTGAAGGCAGGTTGAGATGGTACCACAAAATGCTATGTGAAAAAGAAAGACAGCAACGACATCTGAACAAACTTCCCGAAGGGCAAAACCAGAATCAACAACAGACCAGAGAGCATGTTTTAAACTGACAAGATCAAAGATCCTGCGCTAGGGCTGAATTTTTTGAACCCCCCCAAAAAAGTGACTCCCCAAAAGGCAAAGTGGGTAGAGTACAGAGTAGTTTGAAAATTAGGGCAGTACTCTTCTGAGGCCAGGCAACTAAGTGTCTTGTGGTAGCAGAGGTCAAAACCAAGGTTAGATATAGGTGTCAGGTGGAGCTTAACATCTGTGAGCCAGAAAGGAGCCGTTGAGGAATGGCATGGGGTCACTATTGGAAAGACAGAGAAGTGGGGGTCGTTTCCAGTGTATATGAGAACTGCCATAACTGTGATTTCACAGAATGAGGAGATAGAGAACCAAGGAAGAGAGTTTGGATAAAAATAAGAATTTTAATAGCAGTGATCAGAACTGTCAAGAGTCAGTCTTTGTGTAGTGTGGATATCGGCACACTTCTTCTCTAAAGGACCAGACAATAAGTATTTTAGGCTTTGCAGGGCACATGGTCTAATTGTAACTACTCAGCTCTTATGCTGTAAGACAAAAGCAGCCATAAGCAAATGGATGTGGCTGTGTTCTCAGAACACTTTGTTTTATGTTCTCATAAAACATTTTGATTTCAAATACTTTGTACACGTCATGAAATCTTCTTCTTTAACTTTTTTCAACCATTTAAAAAGGTAAAATTCTTTCTGAACTCACAGACTGTTCAAAAGCAGCTAGCAGGTTGGATGTGGCCCACCGGCCATGGTCTGCCGATCCCTGGTGTCAGGAAATAGGGCAAAGAGAACCAGCATTGGCTTTGAGATTCTGAATCCTTTGGAAGTCAAAGACCCTGGCCCAATTCTAAAACTAGCACCAGTGTCAATCTTCCGTTGGCCCTGTGATTTCCCTTTTCATTTCTGTTCTGCACAGTTGTGTCCTGTTGTTCTGCTCTTTTTAAACAAGTTCCATATTCAACACTCCTCACTCGGGCTACATTCTATGTAGCATTTGTGAAATGCTTAAGTGAACTTTCAAATTAATTATGCTGCACAAATAAATGTAAGACTTAACAAAGATAATGGGAACAAATGGTAACTGCTGTTGTTATAACAACGGTCATAAACAATGGTTACATCATCTGCTTTTTGAGTTTGTGTTGCAAAAATGTACAAACATCTTTGTCTTAGAGGATTGCTCTGTACTGGGTTCACATCTCTCCTCCTCGTCTTCTTGACTTTCTTGACATTGCCCTGGAGAATAGGCATGATTAATACAGAACTTTTAATAAAGGACAATGCAGATAACGTTTTCACGTTTACAAACATCTGCAATGTAGGAGTGCTAATCTTCGTGTTCTGCTCCGATTGTTCAGATGAGGTAGCAGAGGTTCAGAGACGTTAATTGGTTTGTTGAGGGTCACTCACTGAGTAACTGGCAGAGCAAAGAGTCAAACCAAGTGTCCTGACAAAAATGCTCTTCACTGTCCAGTATTCCCTGCCCCCTCCTCTCATCATGTGACCCTGGGATGCCAGGTGGGCATCTGTGTGTTGAAGGGTTTCCTTTCCCAAGTGTAGATCAGAGATAACCAAGCTTCATTAGTGAAGACCTGTGCCTGACAGAATGGCCTGGATGCCTGTGCCATTTCACCAATGCCTCAGCCCAAGGTTCATCAATGAATACCGGATGATCAGTTGCCAGCTTTCCAACACACCCTTTACTTTCTTTTCTCTTTTTCTTTTTTCCCCCTGATGTTTCCCAACATGGTGTATATCATCAGATGGTGAAATAACTTACATTCACCCCTCCAAGCACTTGGCAAGCACCTCCCGTCCTTTAGTCCTTTATTCGCACAGTGGGAAGTTTATAGTCAATATGAATTGTAATAGCTCTAAAGGGCTGAATTCTCAGCACTCTCCAGCTGTAGAACTCTCCAAGGCAAAACACGCGTAAAGTGACAACTCAACATGAAGTTTTTAATTCCCTTTTGTATCTAACTTGTATCTTGAAAGAGACACCGCTGTGACCCTCCTGGCTCTCTCCCACTTTGCCTTTAACTCACTCAGCAGCCACAGCGCTCGGGGAGGGCGGCAGACGGGCTGTCTCCCACTAGGCTGCCCTATCCATTAGCTAGGCAGAGAAGAGAGTTTTCTTTTTAAAAGGCACATGGAAACATCCTCAAAGCTGATGTTTAAGTATCACAGGAGGACAGCAGCAAGCATCTTGATATTATCAAGTCCTGTGGACAGCACAGACTGTATTTCCAAGCTACTTTTTTAGAAATGGTAATGGGGGAGGCTGTTTGTCAGGCCTCACACCCCTGCAGACTGGCATCCCAGCTTATAGCTACATGCGCTTAATTTAATATGGATAGTATGTCGCTTACAGAGAAACGACAAGAACACATCCCACTTCAAGGCTAGACCATTATATGCCAGGTAAGTGTTGATTTAAAGTAGAAATAAGAATTTTCTATTTGTGTTTTTGTTTAATTAAAACCTAAAACAAAGTATTACTTTTGGTTAAATTTCAGTTACTTTCTGCTATTTTAATTAAATTTCTTATCCAAATCAGATGCTGCTAATTATGAACTTGTTTTTTTTTGCAGGTGAAAGAAAGGATGGCAAGGAGACAATTAGCAGTCAGTCATTCACTATCTCCATTCAACAGACATTCATGAGGATCCTCCGATGTCCACTGGGAACCTAAGACGAGGCTGTAGGTTTGACGAAGGGGGAGACTGAGGCTCTGGAAAGGCTGTCAAAGGGAAATGATATCCCTTGTGACAAGAGGTCACATAGAAATAGTATAGGCCAAACTCTGGATCAGACGGAATGAGGGGCTGTGGAAAGGCCTGGAGGTGGAAGTATGAAGCTCGCTTCCCACATGTGAGCTAGGACACCTCACTCAAGTTCATCTTTAAAAACAGGAGAAGATGCTATTGTCAAGGACAAGGATAATTACACACTCTAATGCTCACTATCTGCACGACTTTGATGCCACCACACATGTGACAAACGTTTATTGAGCATTTTTTTATACCAGGCACAGGACATGCATTTACATGTGTTATCTCACGTAATATTTACAGTAAGTCCAGAATATGTATCCTACCACGATCCTCACTTTACAGATGAGGTGACGTAGGCTCAGACAGTGTGGGCAATGTGGCCAAGGGGACACTGCTTAGAAAGTGGTATAATCAGAACTCAAGTCTTGAGAGTTCATCACGTCATGCCTCTGTGTAAGCTCAGGCCCCATTCCTGGAACCCAGTCCATGCCATGAAAGACAGCATGCCAAAGATCCAGAACGCAAGGTTCTATTTTCAGCTCTACCTCTTACTAGCTACTTGACCTTCAGCGAGTTATTTAACATTTCTGTGCCTCAGTTCCCTCATTTGTCAAATATGGATGATAACAGTATTTAAACTCATAGGGTTGTCCCAAAGATCAAACGATCTGACATAGGTACAATGCTGAGATTTAGTAAGAACACTACAAGCCTTTGCTATTATTGTTTTTATTACCTTTATTAACCTTATAAGCGCATCTCTCTTCAACTCCCTTGTAATCAAATGAGAAGATCCATCAACTCTTAGGCCTGAGCTTCTTCTGCCTTAAAAGCTGTAGTTTCTTAGAGGCAGCTTCTAAGTAACTTATTTGTGTTCAATTGTCATTTTCTGAAAATCAGCATCCACACAGAGCTGTAATTAACCTTTTATTGGGATTCTCCCACACAGGTTAAATGACTTGCTCCAAGTAGCACAGAGTCAATGACAATAGCTGGAATGGAATGAAGGCTGCTGCTCTCCTGCCTATACTGTGGTAGATAAAGTAGCTACTGTAATAGTGGAGTCCTTAGGCATAGAATAAGGAGCACAAAGGAGGACAAATGGCTACTGGAATGACATGCTAAGACCTGTCGTTTATTCCTTCTATCACTAATAGAGTGGACTGCTGGCAACTATTCACCTTAGATGGTTTGGCCACTCTCATCCCCAGAGCTGGAGTTTGGGCTATATAATATGATATGATATGCAGTAGGGCATTCTGAATCAATAGATTGTCATGTGTTCAGGCCTAGTCTGACACACAATTTAGCAGCCAAATTTCCTTGGGAAATCACAGACTCTCCAAACATGGGTTTTCTCATCTGTAACATAAGGTTACTAGCGATGTTAACTTCGTATGCTTGTTAGAGAATCAAATGGAAGTATTTTAAAACTTAAAAGTGGTATAAAAATATAAACTATTTGAATTATAGCAAAAAGAGATTATCTGAGTTAGCAACTCCTTTGGTAGCTGAGCTGATTCACCTTGATTTTTGCTATCAATAATAAATCAGGACAATAGTAAGCAGTAGAGTAATGGGTTCAAGTGGGCACTCTGCAACCAAAATGCCTGGTTAAGTCTTGGCCACCTCACACACTAGTGTGTGTCTTTGACTAGTTACCTACGTGAGCTCTCTATGTCTCAGTTCCTTCATCTACAAAAGAACAGTAATAGCACCTATGTCACAAGGTTGTCAAGAAAATTAAAGAGTTCATACATGTAAAACACTTAGAAAAGTGCCTGGAACATAGCCAACCTACTATAAAAATATTAGCAACTATGGTGATGATGATAATGAAGAGGAGGAGAAGGACAGGATAATGGTGATGACGATGATGATTCCTCTTTCAATCTTCTCCTTTTCATATGGATAGAATCTAACCATTTCAGACTGCTGCTATTTTTCTCATTACTACCACTTGCATTCTCAGGCACAATACCACTTGCTCCTAGGTCAAGAATTCAGGCTTGCAAAGTGATCCTAGGGTTCCTTATTGCTGTCCGCATGATGACAATGAAGTAGGGCTCTCATCAAGGTCCTTATAACCATGACAACATGAGCAGCACCACTCTACTGAGGATGTCATTGCCATGACAACACCTGAGTGACCAAAATCAAGAGGCCTAGGAAAGTTCTGTGATAAAGAGAGAAAATACATCAACACACAGAGGAATGTGACTGTTAGAGCAGAATGGGGACTGGTCAAGATGGATGCTTGAAAGCAAAGCTAAAGGAAGCAAAATAATGTTAAAGAAAACATTGTGGTCACACTCACTAAGTTTCCTTGAATTCTCGAGGGCCATGGGTTCTAGGTGGAAACACAGACGCAGAGAGGGATGAAACCAATTCCCTCCAATCCTTCTATCTTATTCAGTGTGCCTTATAAATCAAGGATTTCTCCCCTCTCAAAGGAAAGAAGTGCCTGTAGGGTAATGGGGACAATGAGAACGGGTTGTTAGGACTCTGAGGAGAAACATTTTGGATAGATATTCAGGAACCTACCTGCAAGTGAGGATTAAGTGGAGACGTCACTACCTTTCTTCCAGGTTGGTGAGCTCTCCTCCGTCTGTAACATTATTCCAGACTAAACTCTGATATTGTCTGCTTCCTCTGCCCTGCCTGAGCTAGACTCAGCAACACTGGGGCAGCAGGGATGTTTGCAGAATCTCCAGGGCATAGATCTTTATAGAGCTTAAATATTTGACGCAGACAACTATCTCCCCCAAAACAGGACTTAGGCTGTGTTTGTCTGAACTTCTAGGGTATTTAGTTGGCCTTCCTCTTCCATCCCCTTTGGAGCTTCCTCTAGGCACAGAGGGGGCTTCACTTAGATAATTACCTGTGGCTAGAAGGGATGGCTACCCAAGGATAATTTGGTTCTTTCTCTGGTTTTGAGGAAAAGATGAATTCAGATATCCCTGCTCCAATTGAGATCTGGTCATGGAGTGTCAAATATTGAGGACATTGAGAACTTCTGTCCTGGTCCCTAAGGAGGGGTTGGAGAATTCCAGAAATCGTCCTAGGCCCCCATGCCCCTTCTTATGGGCTTTTTCACACTCCAAGCAATGTTTCATATAAGTGCTTCAACCAGTGGAAACTTCACTAGACCTCACAACAGACACTTTCCCCTCCAGACGATGTTCCTTAGTGTCAGAGACAGACAGTTGCTTTAGCAACACAGTGACTTTGGCTCCAAATTCCCAGAGCACGCAAAAGCCACATAAAGAAATTCTAAGGTCACTTGGCTGAAGATAAAAATGTATAGGTTGCTCAACAAGTAGAGAACAGTCTTGGCTAATTCCTTCTTTTATTTCGTCTGAGGAAGAGGGACAACTGAGAACCCTATGACAAGTAATAACAGCCAACGAATGGCCAAGGGAAGCCGGGCTGCAGACTAGACTCCTCCAACCACTAATAACGTATTCCGTTACCCTTTATAGCAAAACTTCTCAAAAAAATTTATTACTCTCTCCTCTTCTTCAACTCATTCTGTCCCTTTCCAATTAATCTTTTATCTACCGTCTTTCACCAGAACCATTCTAGCCAATGGCTCATATAGGTGCATTTTGTCAATTCTCAGGCCTCATCTCCCTTGACTTCCAAGCAACACTTGTGCTATTAATCACTCCCTCCTTTTATGAAGCATTCTCTTCTCTTGGCTTTCAGATTTCTTTCCCAACTTTCTGGCCACTTCCTCACAATCGTCTTTGCGGCATCCTCCTCCTCTTCTTGACAACCAAATATTGGAATTCCTCAAGGCCCAGTCCACACGACTCTTTTCTGTCTATCTTCGCTCTGTAGTTGGTGATAGTTAGCCTCATGGCTCTCAATACCATCTGAATGCTGATGACAGCTGGATTTATTTTTCTAGTCCTTGTAATCTTGCATGGCCAACTATCCACTCAACATTTCACTTGTGTATCTAAAGTACCAAGTTCCTTATTTCCCCCTACAATCCTGCTCCTCTTGAAGTTCTTTTTGGCAGGAAATGATATCACTAGTCACCAGTGGCACAGACCACAAATCTCAGAGTCACCCTTGATTCCTAACTCTTTCTCATAACCCCCATCTAATAAATGAGCCAACCTTGTCAGCTTTGATTTCAGAATATATTCCAGATTAAACATAGTCTCACCATCTTCAGCCCTACCACTATAGTCCATGCCATCATCATTTCTTGATGGACTAAAGCAACAGTATCCTATCTAGTATCTCAATTGGTACCCTTGCACTCTCCCCACCTGGACCCCATCTTTCTCTTCAAGCAGTTAAAATGGCCCTTTAAAAACATTTCTTAAATCATTTCACTCTCCTGCTTAAAACTTGCCAGTGTTTTTTATTGGATCAAATTCCAAAATTTTTAACATGGTTTTCACGACACTACATAATCTGACTCTTGGCTCTCTTTACAACATCCACAATACCCATCACTTCTCTTTGTGTCAAAATTCTTGCTATTCCTTATATGCACCAAACATATTCCCAACTCATGGCCTTGGAACTTGCAGGTACCTCTGCCTGGAAACCCTCTCTTGATATGTCCCATTCACCTCTCACTTCACTCAGGTCTCTAGGTCTCTGCTCAGGCTTACTCTTAACACTCAACCTAAAGTAATACCACCTATCACTCTTTACTTCATCTCTGTTTTATTTTGCTCCATAACGCTATCTCTCCCTGACATTAGGTTGCATATTTATTTATTGAATATTGCCTATACTCCCACACTGCAGCCCCACGGGACAAAGGCTTTGAACGCTGTGTTCACCGCACAGTCTGAAGCACCTAGATATGCACTGTCATGTTTTAGGTACTCAATAAATATCTGTTGAATAAAAGATGATTTATTCTGCCTATTTTTCATACCTCTGCTGTACTCTATCATTTATGTTCAATCTAATAAATCCTGATTCCCTAAAAAGAATAAATAAATAAGTCTGGGTTGTTATGATCATTTTTGAAGAAAAGGGAGCTAACCCACATAGATCAATAGTCAGAAATAAATCACACACCAGCTAGTACCTAATTTCCTACCTATTGCCACATGGGAGAAAAGCTAGACAGATAATCTCTAGTCCCCCAAAACAAGTGATAAGGGAGGCCAAACTGGCTTAGCTCCCACCCTCTCTTCCACCCCACATTAAACCCATTACCAAGTTCTAGCAATTTGGCCCTCTACACATCTCTAAACTCTATATTGTATTCTCTACTCTTGCTATCTCAGATCTCTGACCTTGACCTTTTAATGTATTCCTAAAGGCCAGCCTCCTTGCTCTGGATCACAAGAAGTCTTGACATTGCTATCATCACCCCACCTTCAGGCTCAGGAATAAAAGGCATTTCTATCCCTTACCACAGACACAGGCTGCAGCTGAAACCTGTGAGGTGTGATTTCTCTGTCTTCCTCTGGGGACTATTGGGATTGAAACCACCACGCCTCACACCTCTCACTGCCCAGGTGACCGCGCGCCGTGTATTACCCCCTCCCTGCATCACCGATGCCCTGCAGCTCTTTCATTCTTCACTTGTCCCCATCTTCCAAGTCTGATCCCTGGCCCGCTGGAACACTCATGACATAAGCAAAATGCTCTACTAGGCCCTTAGCCTCTAGGCTGAGCATTCCCTGAACTGCCTTAATTAATTAAAACTCAGCTGTTTCCTGAGGGCGGTGCTTCTTCGGCAGCTCTCTGAAGAAATTGCTGGGTTGTTTGCTTTGGCATCCGGAGGCTGGGCTGATGGTCCTCCTTACTCCTCACTTGGAGACCATTCCCCTTGCACATTTTCATTGAGAACCTCTGCTCCTTCAAAGCCCTTGCCCTCTGGCACTGTTGCGTCTACCTTTCCTCTTCCTTGCTGCCAATGACTGATGTCTTGCACTCTTCATGATTCGAGGAGGCTCACAGCCCAACTTGTCGCTAACCTAGGCCACTGTCTGGGGTGACTTCAACATTCCCTCTGATGATTTGTCAGACACCTGCACTGTCAGCTACCTGGACCCCTCTTCTCCCTGGACCTTCCTCTCTATCTCAGCCATCACTACTGCTGTCATTGGCTTGAACATGTCATTCTCTGGAACCTGAAGTCACTAATTAAGGGCCCACGATTGCTGATTGGAACCTCATACTTTTCCAGCATGCTTGTTCAACTACTCACACTATAACCCCATGCTGAATTTATTCACTCATTCTTTAAACAAATACTTATTGAATGTTTATAATTTGATAGGCACCATGCTAAGCATTGGTACACATGGTGGTAAGCAAGGAAAAGCATGCTCCCTGCCCTCATGAAGCTTATGGTCTCTGGAGAGGAAGGCAGGTATTAGATAAATTATAGCCACATGGCCTCCTCGATGATCCTTGAACATGCTGAGTGTGCTCCGAGGGCCTTTGTATTCACTGTTAGCTCTGCCATGAACGCTTCTGCCGGAGTTATCCAAATGTCTCCTCCTCCAACTTTTATGGGGTATCTTCTTAACGAACCCACCCCTACCTACTCTTTTTAAGATTACAACCCCAAACAAATGTCTGATAATCTCTTGCCTCTTATCTTGATTAATTATTCCACAATAATTACCATATAACACATTGTAACGTTTACTTATCAATGGGCTTATTTTCTGTCTCTCCCTCTAGAATATAAGCTCTGTGAGGCCAGGCATTTTCTCTGCTTTGTTATTTGTGTGTTTTCAATGCCTAGGATAGTTGCCTAGCAGACAGTAGGTGCTCAATAAGTGATTACTGAATAAATAAATGAATTAATGTATGAATAATCAAAATTGTTTTGCTAAGGACTTTTCCTAGGGGCAAAATCCACATCCTCTTTCTGCTTAAGTCCTTTTCTGGAATGGTGTGCGACGGAATAAATAAATCAGTGGCGGGAGACAGCCATTTGTCTTTCTCTGTCATGCAGATGACTGGCCACATATCTCCAACCACAGTGACCCCAGTGAACCACTCCGTAAAGGGCAAAGCAGTGATGCAAGGAATTAGAGAAGGAATACAAGGCCTCCTGGGCTGCAGATCAGTTAAACAGGAGGAGTCCTGAATCTATTATGAAGGAATGATAAAGTCCAATGTCATTCTTTTTAACTCTGTTAGAAGAGAGAAGAGGGACTTGTTTTTCGGGGCAAAGGGAGGGGGTGAGTGGAGAGGAATCAGCCTGTGTTGGAGAGAAATAAAGGGCTAAAATGATCCTCCTAGGGAAGGAAGGGCTACATCTTCCTGACCCCAAATTCCAAGGCAATGAACAGACTAACTATGCGATAGTATTTGGATAACCTGTGCAGCCTAGTCAGGAGGGAGGCTGGAGCCTTGATCTTAGAGGAACTGAATTGGTACTCTGCTCATTCCTTTCCAACTGCCCTGGCTCCACTAGGAAGAGCAGTTTATACCACCAGGAAGATGAAGTATGCCAAATACCATAAGGACACGTAGTGAAACT
This sequence comes from Ceratotherium simum simum, assembly GCF_057802395.1. Lineage (NCBI taxonomy): Eukaryota > Metazoa > Chordata > Mammalia > Perissodactyla > Rhinocerotidae > Ceratotherium > Ceratotherium simum. Next base: position 83,218,654 of record NC_141906.1, on the reverse strand, counting down.
GAATGGAGTCAGATAATGAAAAACACACCCTGGAATCCAGCAATTTCTTTTCATATCTAAAGCTGTTAAAGTATAAAACAACCTAATAAGAACAATCAAAGCAGAAGACATACCATTGTGTGAGTGAATGGTAGTATTTAACATGAGGAAAAAATAAAGCAAGTCAGAGAGGAGCTGCATCACTGCCATGCACCATGGTCCAGGTGGAGGGGGAGGGAAGAGAGCATAACACCCATAAAGGCTGGCTTAGTGGGAGGAAGAGAACTCCCCTGAGAACTGAGGAGGGGTCAGCCCTCCATGCTGGGGCCATGGCCTTTGCTCAGAGGTATTCATGCAAAGATCCACTGAAAGGAGCCTGAGATCACTGGGGAGGATGGAATGCTGAGGCCAAGGACACTGGCCAACCTGGAGTCCAGTACCTGGAGAAGAGTATGGATGAATTTGCAAGAATACTGTGAGAAAGTGGACAACCCAAGGACCATAGGCCCTGGGTTGGCAGGAGGTCTGAAACCAGAGAGTAGACATCTCCCAGAGATCTAAAAGAAGCAGCAGGTCAAAAATCAGGCAGGAAATCAATACACATTAAGAATATGGATCTTGGAGTCAAAAAGACCTGGATTTGAATTTCACTTTGGCCATTTAATATTTGTGGGCAAATTATCCTCTCAAATTTCCATTTCTTTTTTGCTAAAATGAAAATAATGTCAACTTATTAGGGCATTTGTGAGACTTAAGTGATATAATATATGTGAAACAGAGTGCCCAGCATGTAGCAAATACTGTAGAGCACGCTTCTCAAACTGGAGTGTGCAGCACATCACATGCGAGATTTGTTAAAGTGCAGATTTCTGGGTCCCACCCTAGGTCTGAGGTATAAAGCAGATGCTGACGCTGCTGGTCCAGGAATCACCCTTTAGAATGGCGCAACATAGCACAGTGGTTAAATGCCTGCGTTCTCGAGACACTGCCGGGGGCTGGATTTCAGCTCTGCAGCTGGAGCTGTGTGACCTCAGCCCATTTGCCTGACCTCTTGAAGCCTCAGCTCTCTCATGGGTGAAGCAGGCTAATCACAGGACCTGGCTCACACTGTTGTTGTGAAGAATACACACCACTATGGTAAATGTTTAGAAGAGTGCCTAGCACATTTTTCAGCATCCACAAACTCTTAGGTATTGTTATTATTGGGTGATAGAGACTCTGGTTGCAATTTAGACTCTAAGGAAAAAGCAGTCAGCACAGGTCAAGACAAGATTCAGGATCTAAAAGTAGGTACAAAGTCAGAACTGCACATGGACGTCCTAGTGACAAGGCCAATTTGAACGGAAACTTTCTCCAAGATCTCATGGCAGTTCTTGGTGGATCCTAGACATGGAACTCCTGAAGCCTTTAGCTGGTCTGCAGGGGTGCGATGGTGAGGAGGTTACTGTGGCCGTGGTACGTGGTAAGGCCCTGCTGAGGCCTGCCAGGACTCCTAGTAGAGCTGCCTGTTATGGGCTTTCTCAGCGGTAGGATCTCCTGGCCTGGAGGGGCTGCCATTTTAACAAGTCTCTGCATCTTACTGAGCCAGGGCTGGTTTGCATCTGTGGGGAAGATGATACAATCTCCTTGCTTTTATGTTTCCTTTTTTGTTCCCTCAAAACAGTTCTGCATGGTAACGGTCACTAAGTACCGGCATAAATAGCGGAAGACTCAGGAGAGTGTGGGGGAGGATGCTGTTAGCAATGTCTGAATTCAGCAGACGTCTGATTCTACAACATTTTTCAAGGGTTTTAAAATAATTGGGTAAAACCACAAACAGTGTCTGCGGTATGCACTCCTGCCCTTGGTTTCTAGACTGAGGCTTGATTTCATATGTTCTCAATTCAGGCACATTGAACTCATTAATTTCCCCACTAGTCTTTTTATGATTTTTCTCTTCTTTGAAGTAGGAAGTTGTACATCTATAATATTGCTTTAAAGCAGATTATAAATATTAAACTTACAAAAATCCTTATTGACATTGGCAAATTTTACCCTAACTGCATCTATCTAGCTGTAATTTTACAGTTAAAGAGAATCATACAGTTAAAGAGTGATCTATACATGTCTTCCTCACTTTCTTCTTTCTCACTGTGGTCTGCACGGCTGTGTTTCAACCATTTGGATCACTTTGCCCCACACCTGAGGTTGTGCCACAGGTTTATCTTTATTATAATAAATCGCTTTCTCGTCTAGCTTGGGCCTAACGCCTAATACCGCACGCTCCACTGCTTCCCTGGACAGGAGATCTGCCACTTTCCATTATGGTGCAATTATTTTTTTCTCCCACCGTCAATGACCACTCTGATATCTTTTGCAACAGCAATTACTTGGCCCTCCTGGGATGGCTACTTGGGGCACTCTGGGAATTTTAATCCAGCACCTCCGTTAATTAGAAAATGGTGGGAGTGAAGAGGGGGTGATTACGAACCTTTGAATATCCATCCATCTGGCAATTGACTGAGTTTGGGCTTTTGTAAGGATTCAACCTTTTCAGAGAAAAGCGTTTTAGTTTTCTCCCCATTTATTCTCATCTACCGGGTGGGAGTGAAGAGGACAGGCCTGGCTGAGCTCCAGAGGTGACGCTGATGGGCACCTACTATGTGTGGTTCAGGGCCAGTCGCTTTGATTGGTGAGCACATTTAATTCTTGCCACATCCATGTTAGGATGGCATTATTATCTCTACTTTGCAGATGAAGAATCTAAAGCTTGGTCCTGGGGGCAGACCAGAGGGCCTTTTCTCAAGAATCCCTTTGACTGGTTTACGAAACATGAGATGACGGACAGATGGGTAGAGATGAAGCTCCTGGATCTGACCCTTTACTCGCTAAAACTGATTTTGTTTTAAATTATGCACAGACAGGCTTAATTTTAAAAAGGGAGAAAAAATACTGTATCTACAGTATTGGATACTTCTTTGTTCAAAAACCACTTACAGGGCCAACAATCATCTGGCGCTGTACTAGCGCCACTGGGGATAAAACAAAACCGTGTAAGGACAGTTCCTGCCCTCCCTGATTCCCAGGACAACAGGAGGCCCTGCTGAGCCTGGGGTAGCTACAAGAACTGCCATCGTTAGAAATGTGTGCAAAGTGCTGTGGGATCTCGGAGGAAGGGGGGACTCATTTGACTGAAGAAAGTCAGCAAAGGCTTTCCCACCAGTAGCATTTGGGCGTAGTTTCAAAATAAGAGTAGAACTCTATCCAAAAGGTGTGGGATGATGATAGGGAGAGCAGATGGTATGTGCAAAGGTGAGGATGCTAAGTATGTGGTGAATGTCAAGTTGTTAGTGTGACTACAGTGTGGGGTGCAATGGGGTCGAGGACCAACATGAAAACTCTAGGTGCCATGCCAAGAAGTAAGAAAAAATTAATAAAGAAGTGCTTCTTTGGAGAGGTTTATCACTACCCCAGCATAACCCAGCTGTTGAGTAGTGGAAGGGAATTCAAATCCAGTTGAATCTGCCTTCAAAGCTCATCTATCAGGCTGCCTCCACACATAGAAATGGAGTCATTGCAGGTAGCCAAAGCCACAAAGAAGGGCCAGTCATTCCATAAAGCTTGGAACTGCTCAGTCTTGAGCCAGAAGCAGAAGAATGGACGAGCTGGAAAATTCATACCTGCCCTCAGGAACCAGATAAATAGAGCAGACACACTGGCCATTTCCATTGCCCACATCTGGGGTGAAATAACAGAGAAGAAGGCTCCTTCTCTTAGCTGCCTCTACTGGATTCTAACATTCCTGTAGAAGACAGGCAGGCAGCTGGCAGCTCAGCAGATCCACTGGGCAGGGTGCAAAAAGACACAGATCCCAAGGCTACCCTTCTCTCTCAGGTCCCCGTTTCTTGAGAACTTAGGTAACTTCCTGGTTTCAGAGCTCAGAAGCCATGACTGAAGAGTTAATTTAGTCCTTGAGTTCCCCCTTGGCTTACTGCAAACAAGATTTATAGCCTGTATCGATTAATTACAGGGCAACCCAACCAAAATAAGATCTCAAGAGTTGCCCAGAGTTGGCACAGATAGAGATCTTTTATAAATATCTTTTTCTTTCCTCTTTGTTTTTGGTCCTCTCCCGCTGGGTGGTTACCATCTGTGGGTAAGGTGATGCCTTTAGTTCCATTTTGTCCTTCTCTCCCATCCCTGGCTTCTCTTTGCTGGAAGTTTTCTTCGTCTGCCATCCTAATGATCTCTGTGCCACATGGGGCCCCTGATGCTGGTGCTGACAGGCTGCTCATTAGTGCCAGGGTGCTGCAGTCAGCCGATGGCATGCCAGAGCTCCGCTCCTGACACTTTTTCACAGAGCTGTCAGTGAAGTCATGGCGCCTGCCAGCTCTGGTTGAACTCAAGCTGTGATACCTCCAGTGCCAATTAGTGCTTCAGTGTCCTGCTTGGCTGGGGAGGTAGGCTTGTCAGTGCTGACAAATGGGAAAATAGGTGGGTGTGTGGCAAGGAAGGGCTTGGGGCATTGGCAAGTAGAAGAGCTCCTGCAAGGGTCTCATTGTCCTCACCAAGTGGTGTCTTGCAAAACTGTGAAACAAGGGCCAGGACTTGTCCACTGGGACTCTTCACATACAGCAGGAGAACTGAGGTGGGAAGGGAAAGATTTGGCCTCTGAGGAAGGTTGCTCAGTCCTGCAGGTATGGGTGTGGAAGGCATGCAGAAGTGCCCACTCCACACTGTGGAAAGAGAAGGCTTCCATAACAAGGGCTTGATTTAGAACCCAGAACTCTAATTCCGCCTCCATGTTTTTTGTGGCCTTGAGAAAAAGCAACCAATTAATCTCTATCCCACCTCAATTCACACATTGTGGGGGTGGGGGGATTTTTAAAATAATATTTCTCTTTTTTGTACTGATTTCTTTCCTTGTATTTTTTAAACCCATGAGGGGCAGCAAATTTTTCATATACAGTTGAATTAACTTTCCCTGGTAACATCCAGGATTGTTTTACAGAGCTATTGGCAGTCACTGAGGGTTTAGGCATGGATAGGGTTGGAAACAGTAAGTCACCAAAAGGATGAGGTGCCCCAGAAGGGCCAGATGAAGAGCAAGTCAGAGAAACAGACACATCAGGAGAGTGACTGCAGTGAGGCAGTGATGAAGGCAGAAGGGAGCTCACAGAAGACGCACCTTCAAAGTCACTTGTGAGCCTTCTCAGCTTTTGTAAAAGAGAACTCGAAAAGGAGTCTCTCCATGTAGAAGTTGAGCCCTGCCACATCAGGTTCCCGACTAGGAGAACTTCAGGCAAGGCTAGAAGATTCTGTGAAGACCACAGAAAATGTCCTAGACACTTGCTAGCAGAGTTGCAGCAGTAAACACATCAGGTCTGAACTGCAACATCAAAGTGGAGGAGAGTTCCCTAAGGATCAAGAGGAAGTCTTGGAACTGGGAGAATAGGCATGTTCCTGTGGGGCACTGGCAAATATAAATGCTTGTTCACTGAATCAACAAATATTTCTTAGAAGCTTTCTAGGTGCTGGGCATTGATTGTGCTAGGAGGTGAAGAATCAAAGATAAATGAGATGTAGGCCCTGGTCTCAAAGAACTCATGAATCAGAAATCAGGACATCTCTATGAGCAGATCACTGGACCTGTCTGAGCCCCTAACCAATATCTGGATACAAGGTGTTCTTTCAGTACACGTGGTGGTTTTTCTTCTCAGTGTTTTGTTTGATGGGAGAAAGGTGGGGCACCCACCTTAGGTGCACCCAAGAGGGGAGCTCCATTAGGACACTCAGTGATCCCTGATTCCATATGTATTGTGGAACCCACACATCAGTGGTCAGACTCATACTTTCACCTGAGTTTCACGTTGGGCTCCCAGGAATGTGGCAATAAGGCATCTCAGCCTTTTCTCTAAAGGTCTTACAATCCAACAGAAGCTGAAGACATAAAAATTGGGCTTTGAGAATACTCTTCTATGAGCGTGAGGTCCTAAAGAGCATCTTTTAGGATACATTGAAAGAGATAGTACTTCTGTTGACTTCGGGCAGACTCAGAAGAATAGAGAGCATTAAAGGTATCCTTTTGGAGATAGAAAGACTAGAACTTAAAGGCTGTGCTAAAATAAACTCTTGCCTAGACAAGGACAAAAGACAAGGCACAGGGTCATGAACGGGAAATGTGTCTAGAGACCATGGGCCCATAGATGGTACTTCAGCACCTGAAGTAGTACACTAACACTTCCACGGAATTCGGTGAGTGCTTATAAAACATTCATGCAGATCGAGGTGGCATTTCCATGTGAGACAGTGAAATGCGGGCTATTCCTCCTGAAAAGACCAAGGCCTCTGCAGGTGCAAGCCACAGCTGCACACTCCAAAATAGACGTGCAGAATGAGGGCAGGTATCTTTACAAAGCTAGTGCACTTTCTCCCTGAACTCTTTGGAGCAGTAATTTCATGAGTGAACTCAAAAGACATACTACCAGTAACAAGTGAAAAACTACTTTTCATGATCAACGGCAGTGCCGAGAGGTAGCTTGGCAGCCCTTACCACCCTCTCCATCTTGGATATGGACAACTGACATTTTCTCCATCTGATGTAAAGTGCTAGGCAGATGACCTCATGGGCAAAGCCCCCCACCCCCCTTCCTACTAGACAGTCACTCCTAGCTTCTGCATATCAAAATGCATGAGCCACTACCACTAAAATGGTAGTTAATATTTCTGTATTCCTTTTCCATACAAAAGGTGATCAAGCCTGCAAATACAAATTCTAAAGAGGTCTATATAAGTTTATTACAAGCAGCACCATATGACTTAGATGGAGGAAACTAGGATTTTTCAGAAATGTACAGAACAAACGGATCAGTCTGGAGAGAGAAAATGCAATGAAGCCATTGGGTTGCTGAAAGTGCTTAGCCTCCATCAGCTGTCCACTTGAGGATTTAATAGGTGTGTAACTAAGAATGATCTTGATTGAAACATGATTCACCTGCACAGAATGAGACAAAAGATGACAATAGCTCTTTGCCTTTGGAGCTTTTGCTAAGGTGTGGCATATCTTTTTCTCCAAGGAACCCCAAGCCTGTCCCAACTGATTTAAAATAAGCACCTTTCTGGAAATATCTAGCGGGGAAAGATGAAGGTCTGACTGCTAAGGGTCTCTACCCTCAGTTGAGATTTGGCAGTAGCGCAATGACATCTCTGATCTCCAAATAATCAGTCACCAGGAAAACGGCACCCGGGTGAGTCCGAGGTGATTAGTTACTGCTTGGCATGTCTCATCAGTTTGAATCTGGGATAGATAATCTGGACCAGGGATCTGGAAAAGCTGTTCATCTAAATTACTCTAATCCACAGGTAGATTCTCATTATCCAGCTCCTCTCCCCTTGATCCATCTTCTGTTTCCATAGCAGCTAAAACCCCAGGAAAATGGAAGCATCTGGCCCAGGCTCAGGTAAAGTCCTCTGAGGAAATGAGTCTGCTAGATGGTCACGAAAGGAAGAAAAGGATTCTAAGGCACAATGGTATGAATTTCAGCAAGGTGATGGAAGAGGGTTCCAACGCAGAGGTGAGACAGAAGTAATTGAGAGGAGGGGAGAGAGACGGAAAATAAAAAGAAAAGGAAATGTAGAAAGAAATGCAATTAAAGTGGAAACATTTAGGAGGCTGTAAGAGAAAGGGAAAGTGAAGAACAAAAATAGAAAGCATAAAAGGGCAAGACAAAGGGAGAAAATGTATGGAGGAGCGGGAAAAAATGGACCCAGAAAAGGACAAAGAGTGGAGGGCCTGGGAAGGAATGAGAAAAGACCTCAGGCAGGAGACAGGGGAGACCTGAGAGAGGGAGGGGCACAGTGCCTCTTAACATAAGGCAAAGTGGGCCTACCTGGGATGATGAATGTTCTGCACATTCTAAAGGCACAGACCACCCTGGCATCCAATAGCACTGGGGACTCAGCATTAAGCAGTGATGGATGGTGTACACCATGGACTTAGAAACTGTCTGTCCAATGGGATGGCCCCTCCTTCGGATGTGCCCCAGGGTCACGTTCCATCACTAATGATCTCACGCACAGCTGAAGCCCCTCTCAGATTTTGGGTCAGTCCACATGTAACGTAATTTCAAATCAAGAGATTGGCAGAGATGTGAGGAGCTCTCTCTGATACCTTTGCTCACAGTGGTAGCATCAGGAATGGTGGCATGGGACAGCTCCCAGGAATTCAGGCCAAACACATTGAAAGTCTCATGCCTTCTCTGAGAACTTCTATCAGGGCAAACTGTCACTGTCTGAGAGACAGAATTTGGTATTTAGGGCCCATTCATTGCCCTAAATTGATTTTTTGAAATGTCCAAGTGTAGCAGACAGTGCAATGCACTGCCACCATCAGGAATGGAGGACGTCTGCCCAGTGGGGGGACGTGCGGCTAGTGGACAGCCCTCAGCTGCAGCCCTTTATGGAGACTGTCTCTTGTGAAGAGAGAGGCCTGGCCCTTCTGAGGACAGCACAAATTCAGTGACTGACTGCTGTGCTGCTGTAAAGGCCAGCCCCCTCACCTCAACAGAGGACATCTCTGAAAGGTCATCTTAGCTTCAGAACTCCCCACAGGTCAGCTGAGACGTTCTACTGGACTGCAGTGCAACTCCTCCCTCTGCCCAACCGACTTCCTTCCCTTCCCTTCCACAGGGTTGATCCCAAGAGCACCTCAAACAGACTTCAAGCCAATCACCTTCTCAGGGTCTGCTTTTGGGGCAACCCAACCTGAAACACCAAGCAAACAGCCACCACTATTGCTCCTTTAGAATCCTTAAACCCGCACCACCCAACAATACACATACCTTCATACATACGTGCATGCATACATACATATGTATATATACATACTTACATAAACATGTTTCACGTTAACCGGCAATAAGTAATGAAATTAAAAATCGTTATTCATTTCTCTGCTCAAATGTCACCTTTTCAAAGCCCTTCCTTAACCAAACCTCTTGTTCTTCTGTCAATGTACGCTGCTCTATCATCTCATCCTTATCACCACCTGTTATATTGTATATTCATTCCTTTTGTCATTTTTCTCATAAGAATGTGAGCTCGTGAGAGGAGGAACTTGTATGTTTTGGTTTATTGCTTAGAATAAACAATAAACCCCAGTTTATTGTTTAATATAAATAAAAATAATATAAATAAACAATAATATAAATAATAAATATATAAATAATATAAATAAACAATATCCCCAGTGCTTAGAAGAGTGCCTGGACTATTGCAAGCACTCAATAAGTATTTAAGAACAAATGAAATAGTTTAAGGCACCTCGCATAAAAGCTAGCTTAATGATAAATGGCATCTTGCCTTAAATTCTAAAGGTTTAACGTTCAATCCATGAAAGCACAAAACAACACTTAGTCTGGTCTACAAAACAGCTAGACATTTAGACAAAGTAAATTTTTCACTATAGTCACACATTAAGTTATTGTTATCTAGGATTAATCAGAGTAAAACAACAACAAAACCACAAAACAACTAATGGACTAAAGACCAGATATTTGGCAATGCTGAAGAGGCACAGACTTGGAAATTTTCCTTTTAGGAATATGGCCATTCAAAGATTTCATTCATCATTGTGTGTCGGTGTTTCCTATCTCTTAAAACAACCAGCTGAACAATGCCACCAAAGCTAATCATTCCATCATCAAACACGACTAGTAAAGTTCACCCAGAACCTCTTACCAGCACTTTATCCAGAAACAACTGGGATTAATTTCCCAGGGATTGGAAAGATCCTCAACTATGATTTCTGAAACCGTAGAGGATAATATACTTATCTTGCAGAGAATACCAAAATTCTCTGCAGAGCCCTAAGTATATTGTTAGGCTCCTAAAAACGTAGGACCCTTTGGACTAGATCACCGTAACCTCCTAGTCATGACAAACAATTCTCCCATTTCCTCTCACCACACGACACAGCAAACTGCTTCTCTTACCTTTGGGGGAGATGTGCCTCCAGGTAACTGTAGGTTCTGGTCTACCTGTTGCTATGCAGGTGAGGCTGATATTGTTCCCTTCATTAATGGAGATATCTGAAGAAATTTCTACAATTTTGGGAGACACTGTGGAGACAAAACAGGTAGAAGGACAATAAAAATCCTGCTGAAACATTTCTTTGTCGTCTTAAAATCGTAGTTGGCAGAATAGCCCAGGGACTGAAATTCATAAGAACTATAGAAGTAAATTACAAGACATTAGAGGAATTACCTTAAACATGAAAGAAATGTCTTACCTTGAATTTAGCTTTTATTTCCTCCTATTTAAACACAAAGTCAGGGAACCTGAATGGGAATGGAATCCACTGCAATACTGCAATAACTATTCCCCTAGCCTCCGCCCTCTCCCTGTTTCCACTCTCACCCCCACCCATCTCCAACACATATCCACGAGTCATTCTCCACGCTGCATTCAGAGTCATTTTTATATAATGCAGTTCTGATCATATCACATCTCTGCCTAAACACCTCCAATTGCTCCCCATTTCCTATATGATGACATCCAAGCTCCTATCCTAGTATACCAGGCCATTCAGAATCAAGCACCAACCTATGTTTCCACTGTCCTTCCCAATGATTCCATCTCTACTTACTCCCCTTCTCATCCCCAACACATCATGTCCCTCCTAGTCATCATGTATTGGGGATCTATATTGTTCTTTATGTCCTTCTTGGAAAACTACCAGTCATCCTTTAAGGTCCAAATCCAATGCCACTTTGTTGCAGCTTTTCCTACCGCTACTCCTCTCTGCCCTCCTGTATAACTCAAAATGAATGCTGCTTCTCATCCATGTTCCCAGAGTACACTACACACACCCGATGAGGCGACAAAAGGAACATCAGGTAGCCTTAACACACTTGGTCTCTTTCTCTCTCTATACCTAAATTAATCCCCCAAGGAGGGGAAGGGTTCATTCAAATTGGTAAATTTGGGGGCAGGACTCCCTCCCCACTTCCTTCATCATTTGTTTTGGAACCAGGCTTCCCGTAGGAAGCCTACATTCTGTTGTGTTCCTCTTTGTGCATGTTTCATGGGGCAGCATCCCATGGGGATGCGTACATCCTGCAGCACAGCCAGCAGCTCCTTGTGTGCACCCATCTCATTCTGGGGTTCAGAATTAGAAGCTCATTGCTGCTGCACATCTAAGTCTAATTCGCCAGTATCATCTTAACCACCAGTGAATGAGATATTTGGTTTGTATATGACTTTTCATTTGTCTTGTCTGCCAACTGGCTTATAAAGTAAGAGTGCCATTTTTGGGGCCCCAAACACCAATCCTTGGCACTTACCCTATGGTTATTTGCTTAGCATCTCTCACCCACTAGACCATGAGCTTTTTGATGGCCTGAACCATGACTTATTTATATTTATATCCATGGTAAAAGCTCAACAAATATTTATATGATGGATTTACAATGGTTGTTCAAGGGAACCACCTTCCAAACTTGCTAAATGTTTGTAGCAACCTCAGAATTGGATCATTAACACATGTCATTTCAATTCTACTGACACTGGTTTTGACACATTAGTTTTTCGGAAATTAAGTGGCCCCTCCATCTGGCTCTCTTAGGGGTCTTCATGTTAGGTTCTTTCCTTTGAGACTCCTCGGAGCTACCATAGTGTGCAATTCCAGGACACATCATCCACCCAGTACACAATGCCATCTGGCCTGCTGGAGATCCCAGTGAAGCTGAACCTCCACCTGGTTACCTGTTCCAGAGTATGACCCTCACATGAAAATCAGATTAGTTGGAAATTTCAGTGCTAGGTTTTCCTCTACCTGAACTGTTAATCACTCACTCCTAATTGGATCTTCTCCACCACAAAAAGGGAGAATCATGCAGATACCTTCTCTTAGCCTTTGTTCCTTTCCCTCCTTCCCTTTAAAATTGTCTTTCCCTCCTCTCTCATGCTCCACCCAACTAGGAACACTCATTAAAAAGCATGCACTGCATTTTTGTTTCCTTATCCCTAGGACTTGCTGTTGATTTTGGTCACTTAGACTCTTCTCTCCAACTATCTATACCTAATGAATTGTTCAAGGCCTGGTGGAGTTAGCACCCCCTTCCATAAGGTCCCCCAAGTGGTCTCTAAGAGGATGTGACCTCTTCTTCTTGAGGATCCCATAGCCTCCTGTAAGGCATTTAAAATAAAGTCTCTTATATTTCATTTGTCTCATCTTTCTTCTATGCTATAAATTATCTGAATATCAGATACTGAGCAAGACTTACCCATCTTTTTTTTTTATTTTCTGCTGTCCTGAATTGGGTGTCTTCCATAAAGTAAGAACCAATTAACCATTTTTAGATTTAATCCACATCAAGCTTCAGATGGAAAGGCAGTGTGTGTGTGTGTGTGTGTGCGCGCTTCCCTACACTCTCACAAATATTTGGTAGGACAGAAACAATGAAGAGTCAGTGTGGTGAGGGTTGAGGAGTAACCATTGGTTCTACAATCCAGGACTTCTAAGACATAAGATTGCAATTTATGGCTGTATCATTTTAAAAACTAGATTGAATCTTCCAGAACAGAAAGATAATTGATGAGTTATGACTGAACACTTGATTTGCTGACTGTCTGAAGGATCCAAATTTCTAAACTCTCTTAGTTCTAGAATCCTTTACACTTGATGTATTTTATTCACAGAGTTTTAACTGGAACATTCACTTCATGAAGCTCTACTCCCCCAGCCCATACATTTGCCTGGCCCCTGCTCCTGCCCATCCTTGGCAGCCACACAGCCTTGCCTGCTTCCTGGAGGACAGGCTGCCTGCAGAATGACTGAGCTGGCCTTGCAGACATTGTTTCAACTGTGCAGGTAAGTAATTTATTGATCTGTAAAGCACTCCGAGATGCTCTGCAAGGGATTATGTCACGCCAACGCCATGCAATAAAATAAAAAATGATGGACTTTGTGAACACAGGGTGATTTAGAGTTTGTAGTTGGAAGTGTGCTTAAAGTACATTTTAAGTGGAAATCAGACTGGGTAATGAATTACTTTTGCTTTGGAAGGGCTTACTGGGAGTTCATTTCCCTGGCTTCTTACATGATAGCTAATCTGCTAATCATACACTAGAGAACAATGGATAGTCCCCAAGTAGAATAGAAGGTGGTTTGGGCCAAACCTGTCAGCACAGTAAGTATATTAAATGAGACAATCACACCTCATGCTTGGAAGAATCATCTAGAATTGTCTCCCTCCACTAACAATTGGAAATTGTCCAACTCATGAAGTAGAAGTTGGAGAAATGCTTGCTGTCCTTTCAATCCTGCCTAAGAGTGTAGCTCGAAGGTGGCAAGCTGCTCCTGGATGAATTTGAAAGGCAGACTATTCATGGCATAGAGCTGAGGTGGTTTGACCAGAGGTGCAATCCCAATTATTGGAACTAAATTGGCATAGTGCCTAAGATGCTAGGGGATTAGAAGTATCATATTCTAGGCGCCAACTTGTAGCACACTGCCAGTATTTAAAATGAAACTGAATTGATAAGGATGCACTGTGGTCTTAGCCAATCCATGTTCATAAGGAAGTTTTGGCCAACTGAGATAGCGATACTTATATTTTTATATTGTTTCCATGAATACATTCTACATCTTAGCCTCTTCTCATCATGCAGGCTGTTAGAAACAGGGTTCCTTTGTTTTCACTCATTAACTCACTCATTTATTCATTCATTCATCAATATTCATTGATCACTTCATATACCAGCATTGTGCTTAGCATCAAGAACATAACACTAAAAAAGACACAGTCCTTGTCCTCAAGGAGTTCCCAGTATAGAGATATAAAAATAAGAAGCATATTCCTTTAATGTATTGTGACATAGAAGGATAGATAAGGTGTTGGGGAAATACAGAGGATACATACCTAAGCCAGCCTGGAGATGAATATCATGCGAGGCTTCATGGATATGTGACACCCAAGCTAAGCCTGAGAACTTAAGTAAAAGTTAATCAGCTCTGAGAAGGAGAAGAGGAAAGACATTCTCGGCAATGGAGACAAGAGAGAGAACAGCAGTTGAGATCCTGACTCTACTATGTTCAAACTGGGTAAGCTTGGCCAAGTCCCTTCACCTCTCTGTGCCTCACCTCCTCATCTATGCAATCAAGCTAATAATTGCATGTACCTCACAGGGTTCCTTTGAGGATTTAAGGGGTAAGCTTATAAAATGCACTTAAAGAAGCTCATAGCAATGTGAAGTACTCAATAAGCGAGTTTTAATACTGTATGTGCTTGGCAAACACACACGTAGTGTCAAAACAGAATGGACAGTTGATAAATTTTAACCGACTCAAGGAAGCGCGGGATACAAAATCAACGAAGTAGGTTAGAGTCAGATTATGAAACAGCCTGAACGGCTAGGTCCTGGATTTTAACTCTATTCTATAGGTAAGGGTAAGCATTTGAAATTTTTTAAAAAAAGGAATGCATATATATATATTTTGTGTGTGTGTGTGTGTGTGTGTGTGTGTGTGAGGAAGATTAGCCCTGAGCTAATATCTGCTGCCAATCCTCCTCTTTTTTCTGAGGAAGATTGGCCCTGGGCTAACATCCGTGCCCATCTTCCTCTACTTTGTAGGGGACGCCGCCACAGCATGGCTTGACAAGTGGTGCATCGGTGTGTGCCCGGGATCCGAACCTGTGAACCCCGGGCCGTGGAAGCCGAGCACGCGCACTTAACCATGCCGCCACCGGGCCGGCCCCGAATGCATACTTTTTTAAAAAAAGGTATCTTTAAGCAAAATAATCTGGTAACAATGTGTCAAAGGGAGTGGAATAGACAGAAGCTGGAGTTCGAGAAATCAATTTGCACCAGTGATGTTCAAGGCAGGGATTAAACTTTGGTCTATAAAGGATGGAAAGAAACGGCTGCATTTGTGAGCAATGCCAAAGAAAACGTGTGGGTAATTGATGATTGCCTGGACAGAAGAACTAGGAATACAGAGTCAAATATGAATGCCATTTTGTTCAACAGCAGCTGGATGGCAGAACTAGCAGACCTCTGGATGTTACAGGGAAAACTACTTTATGGGAGAACATTAGTTTGATTAGTTTGACTCTGTTTTAGAAACGCTGATGGTAAGATGATAAGGGACATGCAGACAGGCAGAACTATCCTGTTAACAGTTGAAGTTACAAAATCAAAGGTCTGGGGTGAGGTCTGAGATTTGCTAAGAGTTCATGGTTCCTTAAAAATGGTCATCAGCTTGTTTTCACATAGATATATGTAATGTCTCTGCTGACTTTTGAGGTCTACATCTAGAAGACATACCACTATGGAAACAGCAAGACCAAGAAGTGGCTAGGTTATATTTGGGAAGAAAGGCAGAAGCCAGGTAAGCCACACGCTTTGGATACAGTTCCATATTTAATATATTATGTTAAAGTTTAATCTAGCTCTTATTGAATTTTAACTCAAATGTGTAAATAATTAAATAACATTATTAAAACAGTATTCTAGGGAACTTCTCCACTCTTGGTTTAGCTTCCACTGCCCAGGTGTTAAGTTTTAATAATTATGTCATTAATAAATAGCAATTTGCTGTTTTTAGCACACAGTAGATATCCTATTAAATCCAAATTAAGATGCTTTATTAAGCACTTCATGGTCCTGTGGGGCTGAGAATGCACATAAGCTGCCTGGACCAGGTTACTCCGCATGACACATGCAGATCTATGCATCCCAGATGGCTTCCTTTGCTGCCAGCGGCACTTCTCCACCTGCCTCCTCTCTGTAGTGAAGATCTGAGACGCCCATGAAAACTCAAGACAGTTTTCACAGCAAGGGCTGCATCACTGCCAAGGCCTCAGAACCTTTGTCCCTACAGAATTGAAAGGACCAACCTGGAGTACCCTCAACTTTCCTGGTTTCCAGACCCCACACAGCTACTCAGGACTATATCAATAGCCTGGTGTATGAATGTTCAATCTAGATCAGGAAGCTCTTAAAGATGCAACCAAGCAGATGCTGGTTTGTGGACTAATCCATCTTTTCAAACTGGCCACTGTAGACCGAGGCAAAGTCTAGTGCAAAGTTGAGTTGTTAAGGTATGGATTTCAGGTGATGGCAAATTATGCTTGATCTAGGACCTTCCTTCTCTCATCCAGACTGAACAAAGAGATGAGTCAGTCATGGATCATGAAGACAAACTCCTTCCTTGGCCTCAAAGACCCTTCATGAGCCAGATCCTGCCTCCCTCTCCATACCCATCCCATGCTGTTCTCTTTTTTCTCACTCCACTGGCCTCCTTTCCTCCTGAAACACCTCAAGCCAGTCCTTGACTCAGGTCCTTTAGCCTTGACTTTCTCCCTGCTCTTCACCTGGCTGGCTTTGTCTTGTTCTTCAAATCCTAGCTCCTCTATGAAGCCTTCCTTGATCATCTTTTCTGAAGCAGAATTCTCTATATTAGATTGTTGCATGTGTCTGCTCTCCCAAATAAAACGTAAGCCCCATTGGTTGTCTGGTTTCTTGAAGTGTTCAGCACATACCATAATGCCTGCCTCAGTTTGTTTTCAACATGTATTTTTGAATTAATGGATTAGAATGTTTTTACAAGGCTGTATGAAAATGCAAATAAACTGAAATGACTGAACTTCCTCAAGATCTTTATATAGCCCCCAAAGACTCGCAGCATCTATAATAATGTTGACAGCTACTATTTATTAAATATCTGCTATATAACAGGTGTTTTACATATATCACCTCTACTTTATTTTACTCCTGCATTAACCCCACAGGTTGATACTATTTCTAAGGTGACCAACTGTCCCAGTTTACCTGGAACTAAGGAGTTTCCTGGAACACAGGACTTTCGGTGCTGAAATCGGAAAAGTTCCAGGAAATGGGGATGCACTGGTCACCCTAATTGTTTCCCTTCCCAGATTTTACAGATGAGGATTCAGAAAGGTCAAGGAACTTGTTCAAAGACATACAACTGAAAATTGCAGATTTTCAGAGTGTTTTCTTTAATGAGGGAGTAGAAGGCTTAGAAAAATAACAAATGTATGTGGAATCATGGATATATACATAAAAAATAAACAGAAAACAACCATGTAGGCACTGACACATTATTAATCTCTGTTGTGCATTGGACATTTTACAGGGAGCTTGACTCCATTATTTGATTTAATCTCACAAGAATCCTATGAGGCAGCACTATTATTATTCCTATTTACAGATGAAGAAACTGTGGCTTAGTGAGATTTTAGTGATTTGTTCAAGGTTACCCAGACAGCAGTGTAGAAAGTGGGACCTGAATGTAGAGAATGAAGAGAAATATATTCTCTTCATACAGAGTGTTAAGTACAGTTGAATGCAGATTCCCAACGTTGTGTTCTTTGAGTCTTGTTGATTCATCCACCCACATGCAATCTGTTCCTCACCCAGCATCTTCCTTCATATCTCCGTGTGAAAATCTCTGTGCCCATAGTACATCTGGGAAAGGGAGCCCTCTCTGTTCATTTCTATTTGGTGTTATTCTCTATGAGAAGAGTGGGTGGGAGGTTTAATCAATACATTTTTTTGGACCTTCCCACGTTTGCATAAGTATCTTTTCCTCCTCGCTATTCCATCACCAGCAATTCCTTTTCATCACCCTCCCGTTGATCCTCCTTTCAATGTGTGCTGGACCAGAGAGCTGTAGCCTTCCAGGAGAGTGTTCTTTTGAGGCAGTACTATAGCTGCCGCTCCCTGTGACCAGGCGTCCCTAGCTATCTCTATACCATGACAGAGAAACGATCAATTAAACCCACTGCTGAGTCCACTGAGAAAGGTATTAATCTGGCTTATTTTGACTAAAAGAACTAGTCAGTCCTTCCTTCCTTCCTCTTATTCTTTCTTTCCTTCCTCCTTCTTTCTAATAGAAATATCTGTACAATAGAATACATATTCCAGTATTGTGGGATCTCTGGGGTCTCTTTTGATAAAAAGATCCCTAAGCTTTGCATCAGAAGACTGATGAATTAAGTTCAGACCCAACACTTACTAGCTGTATAAACTCACGTAAATCATTTAACTCTGATTATTTTAATTATATTAATGCATATCTTGCCTCTTCAAAATAGATGTTCTGTGGATCAGACAAAACTGTGAGAAATCATATTTTAAACATAAAGTACTATTCAATGTGATTTATTAGGGTTACTAAAAATGTATACCTCTAGAGGCAACAAGAGGATAAACACAGACATGAGGGGCAGTGCTGGGGGTGCTCGGTTTAGAGGTTGGGATGGACATGCCCCTCCTCCCCAAAGCAGTTGCTAACTACTCTTCAGATGTGCTAGTGGTTCTGAGACAAACAGCATCTTTAAGTGAGAAACCAGGACGCAGCCTGGGATGGGGACGTGCAACAGACCCTACTCTCTTGCCAAAAATGCGCTGCTGCCTCTACGTTTTAGAAGGGAAAGGGCAGACTGTAGATGTTCAGAATCCCTAATTAGAGTTTGCAAATGTACAGAGCTCCTTAATGACATAGCCTTGGGCAAATTGTTATTTCTTTCACCAGAACCCTGTTGTCATTTCTTACATCTTATTCTTTCTCTCTCTCCATATTAAAACTATCCATGTTTGCTGGAAAATCATGAAGCCCTGGGAGAAAAGCTAGTGATTTATTTGAGATTAGTCATAAACCACTGGTTCTGAAGTTTGGAATCTGTTCCTTTCAGGATGAGCTGAAATGTGGAAGGAAGTTTTTATGAGCTCTGCTCTCTGACCCAGTTCAGTCATTCCTGATAGAGACATAGGAGAGTAAAGTAAACACCATGCATTCCTCACTCCATGCTTTCCTGCCTCTGGGTGTATTAGTGTAAATTGAATTTCACAGCAACCTACCTGTAACCATAAGTGCTCCATTATATTTGGCAACATCCAAGAAACTGCTAAGAAGTATCTCTTCATCAATTGTTTAATGTGGGAACATAAGGGAATTATTGCTAATCATGAATTGGACTTGCCATCAGACAAGACTAGTTGCTTTCCAGTTTCTAGTATAAGGGTACATGCTTTGAGTTGAATGCACATGACTACACGCCCCACCCCGCAAACGGGACCAGCTCTTTAGGGACCAGTTCACAAAGGGAGGAGAGATGGGATGGGAAGGGAAGGACCACTGAACACCTACTATGCTGAGAACTTTGCCGGGGGCTTAACATTTGCTGCTTCCTTTTAAATCCTCACAGTAACTCATAACTTATAGGCATTATCCTCACTGTACAGTAAATACATTGAAACTCAGAGAGGGTATACAACTAACTCAACATCAACATACAGGACGTCAGACAAATTGCAGATTCTCCAATAAGGTATCCCTAAAAAAATCAACCAAAATTCACACAAAGTAGAGGTCCTAAAAATTAAAATGATACTACCAAAATGGGAATCAATTAATAACCTGATTCATCTACATGATTTCATGAGGAAAAGAAAACAACAAAAAAAGAGAAAACCCAGGACAATATTACATTTTTTATTATTATTCCTCACAGAAGAGAACTAACATTTGTTGAATACCTAATAAATACTGGTTACTGCCCATATATTTTCCCATTTAATCCAAAACACTGAGGCTTTAAATAGCTAATAATGGACTCAAAGCCACTAAGCTAGAACGTGGCAGATTTCAGACTCAAGTCCTTCCTACAGAGTTTTGGGATCAAATGAAATATGTAGTTATAATTGAGAGCACTTAGTGACCTGCTAATCACTCCACAAATGAACACGATTGTGACTGAGATAATTCAGAGTTCAATCAATTAGTGGTAAACAACATAATTGTCTGCTGTAAAAACCACCCCGGAACCCCTGACCAGGATTTCTTTATAGCACACCTATAACATCTCTGCCATGCACGGTTTCTCCACATCCATCTCAGAGGGAGTGGCTGGCAGGAAGTTTCTGATCCCCCCTGTTTCTAATTTCTCCTCACCAGGAGTTGTCTATTCCTGTCCTTCCCTGCAGCCAGAGCCTTGCCATACTCTTTGAGGCGTGGCTGCAAGGCCTCTTTAAGCAGATTCTTTTGCTCCCTTGGCATCTGGCGTCTTACTATGGCTTTCTCTTCCCAAAGCAAGAATGCAGCTGATGTCCATGGAACTCAAATGACCAGCTAAGGAAAGCTACGCAATTGTGACTGCTGCTTTGATCATGTGCCAGACCCCATCCTCCAGAGAGATATTTTGGACAAGCTCCAAAAGATTTTCAGAGAAATGAGACACAGACCCCATGTGGCTCAGTTCTGGGCAGCCCTGGCCTTAGCTAGAAGGACTGTTTAGATACATTTCAGTTGTAGGGCCTGCAGTTCCTGTGGGGCCACTTCATTTTCAAGAGAGGTCATTTTTCTCCAAATTCAGGAGATGTTGGCTAACGCTGCCCCTTGGATGTTCCTGCTTCTGCTGAGAAACTCACCTTGTAGAGAGAAGAATGGTCTTTCTACAAGAGTCAGTGCCATTATCCGACCCCAGGATGAAGTTCATACTTCTCAATCTTGAGACAGTACAAATAAACAAATATGCAAATGTGTATGTATATTTCACCATAATCTCTTGGACTTTTGGCAATGATTCTCTTTGCTCATACTCTCCTATTGCCCTTAAGAGCGTCCAGGTGGGCAGGCACCGATCATTCCCCTCTCCCAGGCTGTCCCATCCAGGTCAGATGGAGGTAACCAGGCAGAGATGGAGCCCCTGCCTCCAGGTGTCCTGTGCTCAGCTCTGCAGAAGCCTGCATCTCTGGGCTGTCAATCTGCTGGCTGCCAAATGTGCCAAGCTCACTTACGTTTTCAGCTGCCTCAATGGCATCATTGGCATTTCAATTCCTAATTGCCTAAAAGCACTGGTAGTTATGCACTCAAACACAAGCTATAAAACCGTATGCAGCGGGGAATAGTGCTGACTGCAGTAGGAAGGTTGTGGTGAAGTCCTCACCACCGCACCTGGACTGTGGTATGGTACAAATACTTTCGCAGATTTTTCTCTTTCTCCTCAAATACCTGCAAGGCTGAGTTCAGGGGAGGGTAAACAGCCCTGAGGGGAGTTTCTGCCTCTCTCCACTGGAGTACCTCATGCTGATGTTGCTTATGCTGAAATGAAAATTTGAGTTATATCCACATTCCCTGTGACCATAGTCTTTGGGAAAAGCTTAGCCAAGTAGAAGAGACATCTTATTATCTGACCTTGAATCCTGAAGCCCGGTTAGTGGCCCCACTGTTGGCCAAGTAACCTGTCAGTTGGTTTTAAACTGATTTTTTGTTCTGAGGCCTTATTGCCACTAAATCCCTCATAAAGGTTACGGTCGGCGAACAGATCAAGGAGAAGCCTCTCCCCCTCCAGCATGAGGGGTGGAGGTGCAGGCTGGTCTGCTGTAAGCTACAAGTTCTCAGGGAGAGCTGCAGCTCTGTTAATCCCCCTGTGAAATGTCACCGTGCTGGAGCGCATGAGAGAGTGCAGTTGGGGAAGGAAAAAAGTTTCAACACGACATCTTGTTAATACAAAGCTTGTCAAACACATCACCTAGAAATACCGAATGTCTTTATTAGATTCTTTTATCTCCCCCTGAGATTGGAGGGACGGAACCAGTTGCTTCTCGGTGGAGATGTCATCATCTAGAAACTAATTAAAGGCTATGCAGGAAGCTAGGTCTCTTGCACTCCGGAGAACAAAATGCATTAGCAACTGAAGTAAAAAAAATATATATATATATATATTACAAGTGAACTTTATATTTAAAAGGGCAAGTTGGGAATTTGACAATAACTCTCTTTCTCCTTCATTAGTTCACAGCAAGTGGAAGTGGGCCCATCAGGATGTCGATGAATCTTGACATGAGGCCTGCTCCCCAGCATCTCTCAGGAAGGGATTTCTCCTTTCCTGGTACAGAAGGGTGAAGAGCACCTGACCACTTACTAGGGGAAATGCAATTGTGCGGTCGTCATACCAGCATCTGCCTTTACCCATAAGAGCTGCAAGAGATGTGTATCGCTGAACAACATTCATTTATCTGTGCACTTCAAGGAGCCTGGCCACTTTGTCCAAAATATGTCCAACCACAGAAATGCATATAGAAGCAGATATTGTGCCTCATACCTGACAAACATTCAGAACCTAAGTCCCTTGATATCTTCAACCATGCAATAAACCTCCTCCATACAAATTAGGTGAAAAACTCTATTCCACTATGCTTTGCAATCATCCAAACTCTCAACATGTGGCATTACTTCCTTTCTTCAATTCCTCCTGGTGACGTTTTATGATATTTTATGTTGAATTACTCATAGTTTTTCACAGAATAAAATTAGAAAATCCATACTTTGACATTCAAGGTTCTCTACTTAGAACTATTCCTATAGCCACCCAGACTATGGCTGTTCCAGTATGACACTCTCTGTCACTTTCCAGACTTCATGCCTTTATGACGCTCCTTCTGCCTCTTACCAGATGCTTGCTTCTCAGCTCCACTTGACTGAAATGTTGCTCATCATTTAAGTCTTAGAGAAATACACCTGTCCCCCACTAGGCCGTTTGTGACCGCTGACTGCACAGTTGGAATTGTCTCTCCCTCTGTTGTACTCCCTTGACATCCTAGCACAGGTTTTGCATATTATTTAGGGCTGCAATTTTCCTTTCTCCACAAGTTTGTGAGGGTCTGTCATCATGGCCTCACCTTTTTGTCCTCAACAGTACCCAGCCCTGTGCCTTCCATAGGACCGACTCTTAATGCATATTGGCTCGATGACTGATAGTGAATCAGTGGATTAATCCAAAAGCTCAAAAGTTTGCTGGCTCCTACTACCCAGGGAGTAAGGTTTAAAGTCTGTGGTTTGAGACATCAGGGTACTCTTCCTCTCCCCACTTACTTTTCTACTCTTCTAATTATTGTTGATCAAGCATTAGACATTTCTCTCCATCTGAATGAATTAATATGCACTGAAGGTCATATGGAAATCTCCAGAATACCATTGCAGCCAAGAGCTCAGGCTCTAGAGCCAATTAGACTCAGATACTCATTCTGGATCTACTCTCTATTAGCCATGTATTTTTGAAACAGTTAGTCAGCTTCTCAGTGTCCTCATCTGCGAAGTGCAAATAATAATAATACCAAACAGGGTAGTTATGAGTGATTGAGATAATTCATGTAAAATACTTAGCACCCATTAAGTGGCCACAAATAGAAATACACACACAAACGTGCATGCTCACCACTCCAACTAGAATGCCTTTCCCCCAGTCTCTGTGTAACAAAATCCAAAGTGCTACATTCTATTTAATCTAATGGCCAGTTCTCTGTCCTTGTAATTTATTCGTGGTTCAGCAGCATTTGACAGCAACCCATACTTCCTTCTTGGGCTTGGCAATATCACACTGTCCTCGTTCTCCTCCCGCCTTACTGGCACTCCTCAATCTCCAACTCGAAATGTCGGAGTGATCTATTGCTGGATTACTGGCCCTCTTCTCTAACTAAAATCCTCTCCCATATCGTCCACGGCTTTAACTAAAATCAGATGCTCATGGTTTCCAAATCCATGCCTCCAGCCCTGACCTTTCCTTTGAGCTTGACTCTCATATATCAAATTCTGGATTCAACATTTTTTAGCTGTATGGATATGGACCTCATTTTCTCCCACTGTAAGAAAGATGATCTAAGAATTATCTTTCCCACAGGGCTATCTTGGAGATTCAATGAGTCCATACACATAAAGAGCTTAGAACAATACTGAGCATGTAGTGTGTGCTCAATAAAGGATAGCAATTTGTTCTATTTGTTATCTTTATTTAATTGTTCAATATACAAATTCACTTACTATATCCCACACAGAGTTCTGGATTCCCCATTTCCCCATCCTAATTACCCCATCCTAGTTAATGACACCACCATCTACCTAATTGCTCAGGACAAAGACAAAGGAACCATCCCTGATTTCTCTTTCCCTCTATTTCCACATCCAGTTATTAAGTCCCGTTGGCTTTATCTCAAAATTCTCTTCCATCTTACTACCCATGTCCGTCATCTCCTTTCCACTTTTCATGCTTCTACTAATACATAGATATTCCATTCTCTGCATCACAGCTGGAGTAATTAAAAGCAATAGCAACATAAATCATATCATACCATCCCCAGCCTAAAAACCTCCAGTGGCACCTGACTGCACTTAGAATGAAATTCAAAGTTCATACCTGTGTTTCTCTGACTCGGCATAGCTGGCCCCTCAGGAGCTCTGACTTTATCGTGGACTGCTTTGCCCACAATTTACTCCATTCAGGCCCCCCTGACATGTTTCCCACTCCTTAAAGGTGCCCAGCTGGTTCCTCCCTCAGGCCTTTGCAGTTTCTGTTCCCTCTCCTGAAATGCTCTTTCCCCAAATCCTCATATGGTTAGTAGTTCATCACTTAGCACTCAGTTCAGTTGTCAACTGCTCTGCATCCTTTCTGACCATGTCACCTGCCCCATCCCATCACTCTGCTTTAGTTGTTTGTAGGGCACATCTACATTCCCTGAAATTCTCATTTATTTGTTTAGTGTCTGTTGACTCTCTCTGCTCACTAGAATGTAAACTCCATGAAAGCAGACCACATTCATACATCCTCACTCTCTTCTTGTCACCCAGAACCGTGCCCCACACACCAGGGACTCAACAAATACTTGTTGAATGCATGAACTCCCCAGTCAAAATTAATTTCTCTTTCTTTGTCCTCATGTAGTCCTTTGTTCAAACTGCTCTCATACAGCATATATATCATCATGTCTTAGAACTGCTGATGTATGTGCCTATCACCCTCACTAGAATATGAGGCTCATAAAGGAAAGATCTATAGCATTTTTCTCTCTTTCCTATGCTTCACTTTTACATACCCCAGCATGGAGCAGTATTCCTTGCAAATTTTAGGGGCACAACTGAAGACTGTTAATTTGTATGTTTGAACTGAATCATACACATTATCTTTCCTGTGGCTCCATGGTATTAAAAGACATATTTCTAGGGGACAGCCTGGTGGCATAGTGGTTAAGTCTGCATGCTCCACTTCGGTGGCCCTGGGTTCACAGGTTCGGATCAGGAGTGCAGACCTATGCACCACTTATCAAGCCATGCTGTGGTGGTGTCCCACATATAAAGTAGAGGAAGATGGATACGGATGTTAGCCCAGGGCCAATCTTCCTCAGCAAAGAGAGGAGGATTGGCAACAGATGTTAGCCCAGGGCCAATCTTCCTTAGCAAAAAGAGGAGGATTGGCAACAGATGTTAGCTCAGGGCTAATCTTCTTCTTCTTCAAAAAAAAGACATATCTCTAGCAAAGGTTTCTATGGCCTAACTTTTGACACTGGAATGATTGTCACTGCCACACACACCCCAAAAGCTACACAGGTGTGCCATGTGTGCACATATACACACATATCAATTGTGAATCAGAGGGCAGGGCAGCCATACGTCCTATTGCAAAATTTGCTGCTTGTCATAAAGCCAGAGAAAGTGTCAATATGCTTTTGAGAAGTCCAAGTTTGGTCTCTTCTTCTAAAGCACTAGGACTTCAAAGAAAACAATGGCCTACAGGCTGCTCTTCTTTTACTGGGAAGGTTGGGTTGAGTAACACAAAAAGCGAAACAAAAAACCTGTCACTGGGCAATAAATTAAAAATAGATCTGTGCTATTGAAGATAAATCAGTAACTTTAATACTCCTCCCCTGAGCAGGGCATCTTCAAGGAACATAGGACAGGTGTCTCCAACCTGAAGTATTGGTTAAAAAGCTGTCCTCTAAATTACATTTGGGCCATTTCTTTTCTGGCTGGCTGTATTTTTTGTGATCTATCTAGAGGCTTTAAAAGACACACAGAAAAATAAATCTCAGTTCCATTAGACACACACTATGGACTTGCATATTTGTTCTTATCTTAGGCCTCTTCTCCTTTGTATCCTCCCCCACTCCCCACCCCTTCCTAATGCCATCAGACATCGGCACCAGAAAATGTTTATGGTTACTCCAGACCCTGATACTAATCTAATTCCCTGTAATTGCTATTCATCATCATGGAGGCTTCTTTTCTTTTTTATTAAGCTCTAGTGTTCACACCCCACACATCTTATAACTCCAAATATAAACTCATATATGTTTATTTCTAGAGTCAAAATGGTTGGCAAAGAGTCAGCTTCCGTCTACACTGTCAATCAGAGAACTAGGGTCAGAAGAGACAGCCAAGGGTGCAATGCTATTGGTCTAGATTAGATTAGCACAAGTTAATGCACTTGCCTTCATTTGAAATCAGACACAGGCCCCTGCTGAGAAGAATCAATATTTAATAATTGTGAGTTACAGTTATGTGTATGTGAAGGGGTCTCCTTTCCACCCTCATGGGAAACTGTTTGCAACAACATTGCACACACAGCATCTCATAACGTCTGGTGTTAGCTCCTCTGGCAATTCCTATTTTTATCAGCAGTACCATCCACTTCTAAAATGCATAACAAAGATAATAAGCTATCCCCCAGAAGAGCTCTGCCTAGACCAAAGTGGCTAGGGACCAGCATGAGTTCATAAAGGCAGGCAATGGAAACTTCCTTCCTGGAGATGTGGGCTGGGAAGGGTGCTCTGGAGTCTGGGAGAAGAAGGAATAACTTCCTTTCTGAAAGTAGTTATCAGTGCAGAATCGGAAAGCAGGCCTCCCAGGTCTAAGGGCATGGCATTGAGAGAGAAAAGACACAGGCTTCTGCCCCCTCGGCTCCTCCACTCTCCATCTGTGTACCCCTGAGCCAACCACTTTTGCTGTGCTTCAGATTTCTCATCTTGAACAGGGAGGGTTTAGGCTAGGCAGAGTTTCTCCACCGTGGCACTATTGACAGTTTAGGCTGGATTATTCTTTGTTGTGTGGTGGCCTGTCCAGTACACTATAGGATGTTTAGCAGCATCCCCGGTCTTTACTCGCTAGATGCCAGTAGCATCTCACTCTCTCCCCACTTGGAAAGTCTGGACAGCCAAGAACGTCGCCAGACATTGCCAAATGTCCCCTGAGGGTAAAATCACAATCACACACCCACCCCTGCCCCATAGAATCACTGGGCCAGCTAATCCTCAGGGTATCTCCTAACTTTCCTTGACTCTGTCTCTTCTTCCCTCTTTGGAAATCACCATGTAGAGATGTTAGTCAGAGGCACAGATTGCAATTGTTTGGAAGCTTCTCCCACATATCATTCTCCTTACAGTTGCCCAGTCAGGGTTCACTTTCAAAGCAGAGACATACTTTGTCTGCTGTGAACCTCACTTCTCAGCCTTTAAAGATACAGCGGCGCTGTATGCATTGTCCCATTCCTCAGCACATTGCCCAGCAAGTGCGTCTCAGTTCCTGCTCCAGAGGAAGACATGTCCACCAGCACCTTCTTGCTCTCACAACTGCTCTCCAGTGCCTGGAGGTGCCCAAAAGCTCCCCTACTCTTTGCAATTTACCTACATCTGCTCAGCTCCTTCTCACTGCCCCCCTCTGCAGGTTACTAGCAATGCAGGGTAGCAGCTGTTGAATGGCTCATTACCCAGGGCAAATTCATCAGAGAGATGCCTCAGCCTCAGCACTGTAATGAATCCTTCAATTGGCTAGGAATGAATGCATTAATCTGGGGCTATTAGAGTCTTTTATCAGGCTGCCTAAAATATACTGCCTTTCCAAAGCATACTGAGCAGGCATTTCACCCTAAAGGGATATGTGGGAGGGGTGCACTATATTGGCACTAACTAAAACAGAACAGCTAGGAAAAATATGAAGTGGGGGTGTGCAGAAAAGCCAGATATGGTCTTGCTGAACATACTACTAGACGTTTCATCTTGTTTTTTCAGGGCACCCAAGCCTAAAAAAAAATCACACCATCTGAGCAACTTCCTTCCCAGTGAGGATGAAGAGAAGCAAGACTGAAAAGGTCCTCAAAGTAGCACATTCCCTCTGAAATTGCACGGTGAGGTTAGAAAGGCAGCAGATCCAGCTGGCTCCATTTTCTTCATGCACCGAGTAGAGACTGTAAGCTGGCACATGTATGGATAGTGGCAGTCAGGGACACACAGCATTCTCCTAGACATGGGGTCAAGAGAGCAGTCACATTCATATACCTGTCACCACCACTCGCCCCTCTTTGAAAGTATGACCACAAGTGCATCCCACGTGCAGTCATCCGAGGACACAGACCCTTGAGCAGAAGGTCATAGGGAGCCCCAGCGGGAGGCGCCTGAGTAAAGGCGCAATGGACACCGGAGCCAGGGCGGAACCACAGGACCCCCAGCCCTGGTACACTTTGGGGCCAAAGGGTTGACGTCTCAGGGCTATTGGCTCCATTTATAAAACGGAAATTATTACATCTGCCTTACCTTACAGAGTTTTTGTGAGAACCAAATTAGGCAATTTGTGTGAAAGTATTTTCATATCAATTAAGGAAAACATATAAGGTATGGCTTGGACGCCATGGCCTAAAGGCCAGAACACATCAGCGGGGAAAACGCAAGCTGTCCAATGCAGCAGCCATGTGGATGATGAGATGCTGTCTCTACTTGTTGCCATCATCAGGAATTGCGAGTTCCTGCGGGTTCCTCAGGGAGCTGCGCTACCAGAGCCAAACTGAGAAGGGGAGGCTGCCTGAGAGACCTGAGGTGTAATGGGATTTCCACTGAGGAGATATGGGGTAGTAGAAATAGACAGATTAATTTAATCATGTGTCTGCTGGTCGTTGACTGATTCCTTTAACTTTGGCTGCTGTTTCCCCATTTGCTTGATTTTGCCCTCACTATGATTTATGCTCCTTGTGTGAGCAGAACATCATAATGAGCAAAAAAAGAAAATTGCAGGTCAATATCACTGATGAACATTGATGCAAAAATCCTCAACAAAATACCAGCAAATCGCATACAACAATACATCAAAAAGATCATACACCATGATCAAGTGAGATTTATTCCAGGGATGCAGGGATGGTTCAACAGCTGCAATTCACATGATACACCACATTAATAAATGAAGAATAAAAGTCACATGCTTATCTCAATAGATGCAGAGAAAGCATTTTACAAGATACAGCATCCATTTATGATATAAACTGAATAAAATGGGTTATAGAAAGAAAGTACCTCACCATAATAAAGGCCCATATGACAAACCTACAGCTAATATCATCCTCAATCGTGAAAAACTGAAAGCTATCCCTCTAAGAATGGAACCACACAAGGATGCCCACTTTCACCACTCCTATTTAACATAGTCCTGGACGTCCTAACCAGAGCAATCAGGCAAGAAAAAGAAATAAAAGGGATCCAAATTGGAAAAGAAGATGTGAAACTGTCACTATTTGCAGATGACATAATTTTATATATAGAAAAGCCCTAAAGAATCCACCAAAAAATTTTAGAAGTAATAAATGAATATGGTAAAGTTGCAGGATACAAAAGCAACATACAAAAATCAGTTGTGTTTCTATACACTAGTAATGAAGCAGCAGAAAGAGAAATTAAGAATACAATCCCATCTATGACTGCAACAAAAAGAATAAAATACCTAGGAATAAACTTACCCAAAGGGGTGAAAGATCTGTACACTGAAAACTATAAAACTTTGCTGAAAGAAATTGAAGAAGACACAAGGAAATGGAAAGATATTCCATGTTCTTGGATTGGAAGAACCAACATAGTTAAGATGTCCATACTTCCTAAAGCAATCTATAGATTCAATGCAATCCCTATCAAAGTTCCAACAACATTTTTCACAGAAATGGAACAAAGAATCCTAAAATTTATATGGAACAATAAAAGACCCCAAATAGCCAAAGGAATCCTGAGAAACAAGAACAAGGCTGGAGGTATCACACTCCCTGATTTCAAAATGCACTACAAAGCTATAGTAATCAAGACAGCATGGTACTGGCACAAAAACAGACACACAGACCCATGGAATAGAATCGAGAGCCCAAAAATAAACCCACATATCTATGGACAGCTAATTTTCAACAAAGAAGCCAAGTACATACAAATGGTGTTGGGAAAACTGGACAGCCTCATGCCAGAAAATGAAAGTAGACCATTAGCTTACACCATACACAAAAATTAACTCCAAATGGATTAAAGACTTGAATGTAAGACCTGAAACCATGAAAATTCTAGAAGAAAACATAGGAAGTATGCTCTTAGACATCGGTCTTAGCAACATATTTTCAAGTACCATGTCTGACCAAGCAAGGGAAACAATAGAAAAAATAAACAAATGGGACTACATCAAACTAAAAACCCTCTGCACAGCAAAGGAAACCATCAACAAAATGAAAAGATAACCTAACAACTGAGAGAAGATATTTGCAAACCATATATCTGATAAGGGGTTAATCACCAAAATATATAAAGAACTCATACATCTCAACAACAAAAAACTAACAACTCAATTAAAAAATGGGCAAAAGAACTTAACAGACATTTCTCCAAAGATGGCCAACAGGCACATGAAAAGATGTTCAACATCATTAACTATCAGGGAAATGCAAATCAAAACTACAGTGAGATATCACCTCATGCCCATCAGAATGGCTATAATTAACAAGACAGGAAACGACAAGCGTTGGAGAGGATGTGGAGAGAAGGGAACTCTCATACACTGCTGGTGGGAGTGCAAACTGGTGTAGCCACTATAGAAAATAGTATGGAGATTCCTCAAAAAATTAAGGATAGGACTACCATACGATCCAGCTATTCCACTGCTGGGTATTTATCAACAGAACATGAAAACACACACGTGTAAAGATACATGCACCCCTGTGTTCATTGCAGCATTATTCACAATAGCCAAGACTTGGAAGCAACCTAAGTGCCCATCAAGGGATGAATGGATGAAGAAGATGTGGTCTATATACACAATGGAATTCTATTCAGCCATAAGAAACAATGAAATCCAGCCATTTGTGACAACATGGATGGACATTGAGGGTATTATGCTAAGCAAAATAAGTCAGAGGGAGAAGGTCAAATACCGTATAATCTCACCCATAAGTAGAAGATAACAACAACAATAAACAAACACATAGAGGCAGAGATTGGATTGGTGGTTACCAGAGGGGAAGGGGGGAGGGAGAAGGGAGAAAGGGATGATTAGGCACATGTGTGTGGTGATGAATTATAATTAGTATTTGAGTGGTGAACATGATGTAATTTATGCAGAAATAGAACTATAATGATGTACACCTGAAATTTATACAATGTTATAAACCAATGTTACCGCAATAAAAAAAAGAACATCATAATGAGGTGGAATCAAGTAAAACTTCGGCTCGTCCTGGGAGGCGTCTGTGAGGAGAGGGCTGCTGCAATCGCTCAGTGGTCAAGCTCTGGTCACTGAAGGCTCCTGCTGGCCTGCCTTTCTTTCCGTCTTTAGTAAATTTGGAATCATGTGGGCTTCCCAAAAGCCTTGGGTTTATTGATTTCAATCATCTTCTTACCCATCTAAGGCAGAACACTTCAGACTTGACTTAATTCTTCCCCTAATCTCCCATTTCCAGGGTGGAAAAGATTAATAAGCAAGTGTGGCCATTATGTTTGATTAGGATGAATCAAGTCCAGCGCAGCTGTCTGCTCTTAAGTGCCTTGACCCATTGTTGCCTGAGCACAAAGCAGGGTCAACATGAGAAAGTCCAAGCCCAAAAATAAAGTGAACGTAATTGATGCTCCTGAGCCCTGCAGCCCCTTTCTACCCTGTCCTGGGTTCTGTCCCAGCTTTCAGAAAAGCTGTGTTCTTGGAGAACTAACTTCCAACCTTCTTCCATGTTGAAGATCTGGAGCCTGCTTTGGCGATTGTGATCAGCAGACACTAAGCAGATATGCTTTTTTTCAATAATGAAGACTTTTTTTTTTTTTACTATATACAGCAAAATTAGCAATGCATGGCCATTTGTTTTGGAGTGGATTACCATGGCCCATTTATGTAGCTATTGGGAAGGAAGAAAATAACTATTTGTGGTATAACAAAATCATATGCAATGGGATAATTGGAAGGCATCAAGCTCTAATTTTGGATATCATTTCTCATTATACAAGCACTGGAAAAACTCTTAACATGCATTATAAATGCAGGGCTTATTTCAGAGCAATATTCTGATGGAAGAAAATTTCCTCTCTTCAGAAAGAAAAGTGAAAAGAGAGCATTAAAGGAAACAACAAAGGTTTTGATTCTCTCGCAAAAAGTGTGTGCATCTATGTTTGTATACATGACTGTCTATATCAGTATGCCGTATACAGGCTTATATATACACATATATGTACACATCCACATATATACATACACAGGGGAGTGACAGTGAGAGCAATAGGGAGGAACACAGAGAGAGAATCCGATGCTTAAGCATGTCAAGTCTTCCAACATCAAGGACTTAAAGTTTTTTGTTTTGTTTTCCATTTTTGTCAAGAAGTTCTTCTATTTCTATAGCACTGAACACAGACACGAGACTTTTTTAGAAGTGGGAGAATAACAGATCAGATAACATCATAAGGCTGTCACCATGTATAAACAGTCTCAGCAAAAGAAGCTGGTGTGCTGAGGCAGAGTACAATAATCATCCAAATCAACAGAAATTAAAACAACAAAGAAGATGAGCTGAAAACAGAAGGCCCAGCCATACAGTTTCATAACAACATTGCCTCCTAAATTGCAAAATCCGACCCGATGATGTGAAATAGAGGATCACAGTGACACAGTATATTAATAATGCCGTATTAACCTGACTGAAGGTCAACTGCCTATAATTGAATACCCTTTTTGCCAGAAACCTATGTGTAGGTAATTCTTCATCAAATTGGTGTGGTACAATTACATATTTGTAATTTATAATTTCCATTTGCAGAATAAATTCAAAAGATGCAGCACTGAAATTTTAGGGTGCTGATCCTCCTCTGGTCCTTCCTTCCAGGTACAAACAATTGAGAGACAGAGCAAAACTTCAGGTGGGATTAAAGGGCTACCCCAGCTTTACTGCCAGGACAGGAGGATCGGGAGTGAGAGTCAGGGCCTACAGGAAAAGGGACTTCCTGTTCCCTTCATCCTGAAATGAAAAGAAGCAGCTCTTTGCCTGAAGCCAATCTGAGTTACTCATCCACTAGTAGGTGGAAAAGTCTTAATAGAGGGAGCAGAGCCCCACTTGTCTGCGTCCCACAAGAACCCAGGAAGTGCAAGTGCCCTCTACACTTGAGCAAAGAAGGGTCCAAAGAGTGTGAGCTGGGGAGAGGAGTCCGCTTTGGAAGGAGTCAGTCGTCAACGAGTCAACTGGATCAGCCAGCCTCATCCTCTCTTCTTCGAGAAAGCAACGGGGAGAGAGAAGAAAGGAAACCTTTTCTCCAGCCCCAGCGAGGAGGCAGAAGTTTGGGTGGAATTTCCCCTCTTCTGGCAGTGGACACAGGATATGGGACAGGAAGAACCAGGGATACGCCTGGACCCAGTCCTTTCAGGAGAGGCTCTCAAAAAACAAGATAAAATATTTGAAATACAAAATCCCTCTCTTTCTTACTTTAGCTCAACTATATATATAGAAGATGCTGAGATCAAATGATTTTCCACGGAAATAACATAGGTAACATTCACCAAGGAACTCATAAGTAAGGGTTGCTGGCGCTGCGGGAGGTTAAACGGGTGTGGGCATCAGATTCTGAAGCGATAAGGGTTGCCATCTGGCAATGGAGAGCTCGGTGCCCTTTGCTCTGACCATAGGGAAATCAGTGTGATCCTTTAGGTCAGTGCAACGAAGGTGCTGTGCCTTTGCTGCTGCACACTCATTTGTTCATAAGATAATGATTGATCATTTCCAAGTACCCGAGACAATCCTTTATTTTTGAATCAGAGCACGGTGATCGGGATGGAAGCATTTCACACCAGTGTCTTCTCAAGTCTGGTCTCCAGAGCTTACCATTGCATGGGAATTCTTTCCGGGTAGTGTGGCATATTCTACAAATGGAAAGAGGGTTCATGCATTTTCATTAAATTCTACTTTTTTCAATCATTAAATTTTGTGAGAATTATTTTTTGAATTCAGTTGGTCTCTTCATCTTGCTCCCAATTAGATGATTTAGTTTCAGTCAATAGCACCTTTTATTTTCAAATACAATAAAGCAAGTGGCAGTTAGCCTGATTAAAATTTGCGACTTTATTTTTTGGAAAGGGGATCTAAAGTTTCTACAACTTCTTAGAACTAGAGAAAATATACTTGTCCTGATTATCTCAGGGAACATGGAGCTTTTTCAAAGGGCACCCATATTTGTAAAGGCAGCAATTTCTGTTTTAAAATATTGTACTAGGACATGCACAGTCCTTTGGCTCTTCCCCTTAATGGTGATTGCAAATTTGGCTCCAGAGTCCCATAAGTATGATGTCTGCTAATCTAGAGTTTCTACTGGAATGAAAATTCCTTCAGAAAAAAGGACCATGTCTTCCCCGTATTCTGTTAAAGTTTCTAGCAAGGTGCCTGGTGCCAAACACAAACTGGAAATGATTAAAGCAGAACTGTAGGAGTCAAGGTCCTTAAATGATCTGCCTGTTCACTTCACAGGGCCAGTGGGACATGGTGCACTCATCTGGAACAAGTTGGACTCTCTGGGTCTTCACAGAGTCATTACAAATGTATCAATTAATGCAGTAGTTGAATAACCATTCCTTGAGCACCTACTATGTGCTAGTCCCACATAACAGAGATGGAAATGAATAAAACATCAGCATTCAGTGCAAGGGCACACCAGCAGATGCGGAAGTTGACAATATATGCAACACATACTTCTGTATTCGTTGTGCTGGCATGTGAGATGCATATACGAAGCGTGATGGGAACATACGGAAGGGGTCGGGGGGAAAATGCAAAGAAATTTGCCATGTGTTTGTGTCTTACAGAAAATGTAGGAGCTCCAACGCTGCAAAGGAGAGTATTACAGGAAGCAGAAATAGCACGTGTGAAGCTAAGAGAAGCAAAACCTCTGACATGCTGACAAATGAGTTGGTCCAGTTTCCTCTACTGTAACGTGGGTAGTGACGAGTGGTAGAAGACAGTGGTGGAAAGATAATTTGGGGTCCCATTTTGCAGGAGTTGATGTGCTTTACTGAAGAGTTTGGACTTTATCTCATAGGAAATGGGAGCCATCAAAGGATTCTAAGTCAGAGAGTAACAAAATCAAATTTACATTTTGGAAAGATAATGCTGGCAGCAATATAGCCTGCATATCTGAGAGAGTACTGATTAGATGTAGTTACTACTATTACTACCGCCATTGTTACCATCTTCACCACCTCACCCACCACCATGACTTTTCACTTTTAGCATTACCGTACCTTTATTGAATGCCTATCGTTAGTGAGCATTAAAAATGCTTTAAACATACTGCCTGAATTAATAGTTGCAGCAACCCTATGTGGCAGGTGTTATTATTAACCTTATTTTATGTATGACATAAAGCAAGGTTAGGTAAAATGCCAAAGGTCACCCAGCTAGTGAGTGGTAGAGGTATGATTTGAACACAGGTGGTCTGACACTTCAGCCTACAACCTTAACCCCCTTCACTTCATCATTGTTTGAAAGTATTCAAAGTCCTCATTAGAAATGACATACAGTTGATCAAAGAGAGGAAGGAGTCGAGTGGAAAAGAGTTAAAGAACATTTGGTAGATGGAATTGTAAGACTTAATGATTTAAATAGACAATACCAACAAAACAGATGTGTACCATTAAGAAAAAGAAAACCTTGCAGATGATTCTCAGGTTTCTAGTTTGCTTGTGAATGTATATTGGTGTCATTTTTTGAGATGAGAAATACCAATTGAAAAGCAGACTTACCTCACGGAATATGCAGTGGGCATTTGCCATTCTTTTAGGCTACTACCCAGAAGCTGAGCCCTTTTCCTATACTTAAGAAACTCTAGATAGTGCAAGTCCACTCTGAAATCTGGTAAGGTCAGAGAGCTGCACTCTTAAATTCCAGTAGCTAAAGAATAGGCAGATAAACTGCTCTCTGTTTACTAGATGCTCTTGCTAAAAAGTTTGCCTCTATAGCGAGTGATGAAAAGAGTCAGGGGCAATTTGGAATTCATTCTTATTTGGATATCTATTGCTCAGAGGTGTCAGAAGGGCCACGATGGTGCCAAGAATGGTGCCTATCTGTTACTTGTGGTGGCCGCAGTACCCTAATGGGACTTTTCTTACGTTGCGATTTTTTTCTATGTATTGACTTCGTTCCCATTTTTGAATCAACTCTGTCAATTCTATGAGGTGTACAATATACTTGCAATCAATTCCTTTTTTGTTAAGTCAACCAGAATCAATCTCTGTTGATTGAAACCAAGAACCCAGTTAGGTACAGAAGATAATAAGAACAGTTTGGAATATATTAAATTCAAGTTGTCTGCAGGACTTACAAGTTCAGATGTTCAGCAGATAACTTGTAATCATTCAGGAATTTAGAAAAGAGGTGAGGCAGAGCACACCCTGATGACAGCCCATATCAATATCTCCCTGCTAATACCACGACTGAGTAGCGTCACCTGGGAAAGACACGAGGGGAACCCAGAGGAATGCCAGAATTTAGGATTTATGAGAAAGATCTAGGTTACCAAACAAAGGGAACTGAGACGGAATGCGTCAGAGCTGGGTGAAAGTCAGCAGACAGTGGTTTCATGAAAAATTAGGAAAGAGAATATCAAAAGGAAGAGTGGTAACAACTACAATTTCAGCAGAAAGAATACTGAAATGATGTTATGCGATTTGACGATGAGAAATTCCTGGTGTCCTTAGAAGACCAGCTTACCTTACTTTTTTGTAACTTAGTCTGAGATCTTCAAGTAAAATAAAGTAGCCTTAATTTACAGTGTTGGATGATTGACCATATCCACAGAGTGATGAACCAATCACTTCTTTCCTCTACTCTCTGCTCATTCTTTTTTTTTTTTTCTTCCTGAAACTCTTTCCAGGAAGGGGCCCATGTTTGCCTGGAGCTTGTAGCCAACAGAAAACAATTGAAAGGCAACCTGATCACAGAGCTCCACCAGATTTTAATTGTTCATCTGTGGAGGGGGTGAGCTGAGCTACAAACTGTGGTGACTATAAATGTATCAGACTTACAGAGTAACTCAGGTCCTTGTGTTTGTGTCCAGTTTCCCAGAACACAAATTATAGAAAAGTCTGAGGGGATTTTTTTGTTTTGTTTGTTTTGTTTTGTTTCTTCCTCTGGGTTTGGAATCCTATGAGCTTGCAGTTCTGGAATCAAGGACAGGCCAGAACCACTTGTTTAGGGAAAGCTATTCAGTTGTATAAAATTTCTATCACTTGTCCTTTTCCTTTAAGGACTTAAACACTTTTTTCCATTTTCCTTGTTCCTTTGAAGTTGTCTGCTTTACTTCTTGGCTAATCTCTGCCTTTAGTAATAATCCCTCACTGTTTAGTAGCGTCTTTAAAAGTCATGTTTGACTTAACACAACTGTCAACTTCTCTCTGCTTTCAGAACGCCCTTGCTAATCATCCCCAACATCTCTCTATTGGATTATTTCATCCTCTTTAGGATGTTCTCATTCTCTTTCATCTTCACAGTTTATGTAATAATTTATTAGACTGTGAATACACGATACAAAGTAAATGTGAAGTCCCATACTGAATGAATCACCTTTCTCTCCAAACTCAATCAGTCCCTCTTTTATATTTCAAGGGCTTGTAAACTGGTGTTCATGGGCCCTTAAAGAGGTTCAAGGAAGAGTATCAAGTTTCCCAATAACTTTCTGAAAGTGCATGGAAAATAGCATTACTATTATTATTATCATTTCCCATTTTCAGGTGAAGAAACTGAGGTGCAGTGAGGTTAAGAAACATGTCCTGGTCAAACAGCCATATTGGAAATCAGCCAGTCTGCTCTCAGTGGCCACAGGCTAAGCCATTCTGTTACACTGCCCCTCAGTCAACACCTTTTCTCATTCTTCTTCACTTTCTTTACTCCTCATATCGATCAGTCACCAAGTCCCATGGATTCTCATTGGTGAAAAATCATTCAACTCTATATCTTCTCCATCATCGTGGTTAACTATCTTAATTTAGGCCATTCTCACTGTTCCTCCGAAATTACTATACTAGAGTATGCCAGTTCTGGTCCCTCTCCAAATCATCTTCCAAAATGACTTTGAATTATCTTTTCAGAAATGAAAATCTCATCTGCTTATAATATTTTAAAGTATTCGCTTTTCATTCAGGTTAGCAGTGTGCAAAATTCTTAGCTGTACAGACCAAAGACCTTCGGGATTGGCACATTCACACCTCTCTAGTCTTATCCTTTACTATAATGCGGCCAAACACTCTCTCTCTGTGTCTGTCTCTCTGTCTGTCTCTCTGTCTCTCTCTCTCACACACACACTCACAGCCTTTGCTCACCCACTCCTATCTTTTGACCATTATTACCTGTAAACTGGGTTAGGGTCTTTGTCCCAGCTCCCTCTCCCCAGAATTCTCTCTTGTGCATCCATTCTGGTTCCTTGGATTGGTAGGCTCTCCAACATCGTGTAGCTAAATCCTCTCAGCCCTTTACATCTAGACTGATATCTGGAAGCCTTCCCTGACTCCACTCTACCATGAAACAATTTAGTTTTGACCTTCTTTTTTGTTTTTCTAGCATCTGACAACAGTTCATTGGATTAAATGTTAATAGTGGATGGAGCTTCCTAAACACTCTTTGAAGACAGCAATTCTTTTTTATCTCTGAACACCCAGACAGTACAGAGTGCCTGAAACATAGCAGGTACTCAACAAATGAATGGCAAAATAAATAAAATCAGGAATAAAAAGTGAATTCAGCTTCCTTAATTAATGTAATTGTTTGAACTGAATAACTGAAACGCCCAAGTTTTTCTTTGCTTTGAATCCATTAATCCAACTGACAAGTTAAATGTTAAATTCTTATAATCTCCATTTTTCCATAATATTTTAAAAACATTTTAGTTCTGAATAAAAATCTTTCCTCTCTTAACAGGTTTTATCTACATTAATGAAATTCTTATTCTTTTAATTTAATCTTTAATTCCTTTCTCCCTCATCATGCTTTTTTTTTTAAGGTTATTATTTATTTATTTATTTTTGGTGAGGAGGTTTGGCCCTGAGCTAACACCCATTGCCAATCTTCCTCTTTTTGCTTGGGAAAGATTGTCCCTGAGCTAACATCTGTGCCAATACTCCTCTATTTTGTATATGAGACGCCACCACAGCATGGCTTGATGATCGGTGTGTAGGTCTGTTCCCAGGATCCGAGCCCATGAATCCTACGCTGCCGAAGCTCGTGAACTTAACCACTACACCACCAGGCCGGCCCCCCATCAGGCTTTTTTGATGGCAATGATGAGTTTCCTCCCCCATCCCCAATTTTTAGAATGGACAAAAGAATGATCCACGTCCATAGAAAGCACAAGTGGTCAACTGTCCAGGGCATATTTAAAACAATATTAAATTATATATATATCTCTCTTTTATATATATATGTATATAAAGCTCTCTTTTCAAGTTATTCATAATTATTTATATTCTACCATTTCCACAATGAAAACACAAAATAAAAGAGTATAGTCAACACATATAGTAAGGTCCAAGGAAAAGGAGAGTGCCACCTCGAATGCCAATGATAAATGTCAACATAAATTTTGATGATAAGCGTTAAATTCCTTTTTGAGCTTCCTGACAGAAAGAGCAAAATGTGTAGTTATATGAATGCTTTGTTAAGTAACAAGGAAGGATTGCAGCTTTTCTAAATCACAAAGGACAAATGATAACTTAAATAATAATAAAGTTTATCCTCACCCCATTTTTTTCAAACAAATAATAGGTATAAGCAATGTGTTTATCCCTGAGACCTCAGTCAAGTGATGTGATCCTGATGATCCAGTTTCTCTCTCTACAAGAAGACAGTTTCCCCTTCTAGAACATGGACTGTATGTTAGCCAAGACCTATATCATCTTAGGTTCTATTCAGGCATCAACATGGATATGTACTCTATCATCCAGTTTAATGTGACTTACTCAGCAAAGCCCCTGAAGTACTCTATTATTAGTTTTCATATCTTTTCTTATGTGTGTGAGGAGTAATAAAGTTGCCTTGGAACATTTATAATCAATAAACACTGAATAAGGAAGCAAACAGTATCCTGGATTAAGACTGTGTCTCTATTTAAAAAGTTTTTGAACAGTTGCCTGAAGCCATTGGGTATTAACTAGAGGTTTACCTAGCCAGGATAAGTATATTAGTTCACAGCCATTAAGGCAGAGATTCTAATCTTCCTGGTATTTTACCCCATGCCCCACGGGGGCTTCACTGCTTTCAACAACAAAATTTTCATTAGCTTGAGGCATTTTGTTAGTCTGTTTGGTTCATTGCTTAGGTGTGGAACCACTCACTGAACTCAATTGTAGCTCCTCGCATAGAATTTTGAAGTATAGCATTACAAAGAAGTTGCTTGTTCGGAAAAATTCAAATGTCTTCTGAAATGTCCTCTATTTTATTTGATTTGTTGTGAAATAGTATCTTTATTTTTAGCAACAACTATGGTAGTAATGATAATAATATATTAAGTCATCCGATCCTTTACCTTCTTCTACTATGTGGCAATATAAGTGCAAAACAATGTATTAATATTCTGGTGCTTGCCAGTTGGAATTGTTAAAGCTATTAAATCGTATCATACTGTGTCCACTGGATTGGAGTGCTACTGTTGAGCTATAATATTTACTTGTATAAGGCCAACTGAATCAGAATGAAAGAGAGTTTCTGTCCATGATGCTGAAAACAAATAGTCTCCCACAGGATTTGATACTGAACAAGTTCAAAAAACCTCTTATGTTGAATCATGCATGTATTGTAATGTCTCTAATAAATCAATTACTTTTTGGCAGCAAAATGTCACAGCATTTCAAATTCTGATAATCACCTCCACTTTGCTGAGCTTTAGGCTGTTATAATCCACACAATCTAACATGGAAGGCATTAAGGAGAAGGCTGAGTAACAAAGAAACAAAAAATACTTTAGGCTCATAGACTTGACTAAGATTCAGAGAGGTTAAAACCCTTGCCCACTCCCAGAATACTAAGGAATATACAGACATAATACCCCATGTCAAGCACAAGTGGGGAGGAAATCTACCCCTTGGCATCTTATGTAGAAAGTCCTTTTGAATGTATAGAGAATAACCCCTCAATATTACCATTTGTTAAACACCAGCATACGCATGGTATCTTTTGTTACTTATGTAACCCAGTTTTACACCCTTCAAGTGACAACATGTGACAATATCTTCTACGCATTATATTGCAAAAGGGAAAGAAACTGCCTTCAACTTAAAGGTGTTTCATCTCCTACAGAGATGAAAACTCTTTCTGAAACATGTTTTTTTCCCTTTGAAAGATGATTCTATCTCTCTGACCAAAACGCCAAAAACTCATCTTTTACAAATGTCTACTTTTTATCACCCAGCCTTGTGCAAACAGCCCCACATGAGGCACTGTCCCTCACTGCCTCTCCCTCTGGAATGAGAAGCTGCGTGAATTTGCCAAGGACAGATGAATGAGCAAGGCTTCTGCACTGCACGGATTTTCTTCTGCATACAGTAACACTCAACTGGAGGGAAAATTGGAATATGCTTTGATCGAGCAAAATCTTGTCATGGATTTACCCAATGAACCTTTCCTCAGTGTCAAGCATATGTCAGGACCACACTAGATGGTGATGATACAGAAATAAATAAAAAACTTGGCTCTGTCCTCAAGGGACGCAATGAGGGCAAAGGGAACACACATGAGATGGATAATCACAAAACATGTAAGGAGTACTGCAGTAATGACACAAATAAAAGTCTTTAAAAGTTCAAGGGGGGAACCCAGCAACTTCCTTGAGATGGGGTGGGGAGTGTGGGAATATCTAAGGGTGGCTTCTCAAAAAAGGCGCTTAATTTCAGTCTCAAAGAATGGTGTAGGA
Source organism: Ceratotherium simum simum (assembly GCF_057802395.1). Taxonomy (NCBI): domain Eukaryota; kingdom Metazoa; phylum Chordata; class Mammalia; order Perissodactyla; family Rhinocerotidae; genus Ceratotherium; species Ceratotherium simum. The sequence continues at coordinate 83,176,693 of NC_141906.1, read as the reverse complement.
AGCTTTTTTCAGGCTGAGAAGGATGATGCAGAGAATGGTAGGATCCCAGGGAAAACTTCTTGGTTATATCTCCCACAACTACTCCAGACGCTCAGTCTCTGGGACTCCATCTCTTGCAGAGTACAGGGATTATTCTTCATCTGCCATAAAGGCTATGTTCTGGTACATTCTAAATTCACACAAACTTGGTTGACTTTACCAAATTTGAGGTTCTAATGCCTACGGAGCTGGTGCAAGGTGGGCAGGGGGGGAAGGGTGTGGACAGACGTGAGTGATAACAGTGTGGGTGGACCTGTGTGCTGAAAGAGACGGGCTGAGAATGATGTGGCGATGCTTGAGGAGTTGAGAGAAGACCATAGGCTCAAGTGGAGAGGACATGTGCCCTCCGCCCACACTGTCCCTGGGGACCAAGTGTACACCACACCTTTAATTAAAAATCTGACATGTCTGTATTCTGCACTAAATCATTCTCTAGTACCAGAGTTGGGCACTTTTATCACCCACTTTATTTGCAAAGCAGCATCCTCCTACATCCCAAAACTGAACATTGCTGAACTCCCTCTAGCATGCTGCAGGGGAAAAGGGAAGGTCCTTGGTCCCCTGGTTCAGAACAGCCATATCAGATAAATGTGAAGTCCTGTTACCCAGAAATACTCAGCTAAGGAGAAGAGAGAATTTGATTATCATGAATTCTGCTTCACACTCCTCTTCCTGCCTCACAATAACCTCCCTCTCCAGAGCAACAATAATCTGAACAGAAACAGACGTGAAGCTTTTCAAAAAGTAATGAACTCTGAGGCATTGGAGCCAAGGCAAGCGTGGTTTAAATGCACGGCTCCAGCAACCCAGAGAGGCCATCAATTATACAGCCCTGCCGTCGAGGAAGCAAAAATAATATTTCAAAGAGTCATTGCCAGGAAGAGAAAGGAAAAGAAGAAAATGGCACAGAAATCACACCATTCAGAGCAAGCAGTTCAAGAGCAAAGATGAGTGGCTGAATCCTGCAGAGACAGCCCGCTCCACCCAGTGGAAAAGACAGGGAACCGTGACTTCCCTCTGGCTCTGCCCGTCATCCAACACACCTGAGGCCATGGTGTCACTTTTTCAGCATTGTTTTCTATTACCAGTGGGGCACGTAGAAAAGTACATTCTTAATTTGCCAATCCGTTCGCAAACATTTTTGAGAGCTTAAAACAATACCTCACATAAGTACAGAGATTCATTTGTTACTATAACCAGTTCACATTTATGATTTAGTTTTATTCTTACAGTAACTATTTGAAGTAGGGAAAGGAGCATTCTTAGGTTTATTTTGCAGATGACAGAATCGAGGCCTGGAGAAGTTAAGTGAATTGTTCAAGGTCAGGCAGCTATTAAGTGCCCAGCAGAGGGCCTGGAATGCAGGAGGCCATCAATAAATATTTTTTCACAATCAACAGTGACAAGACTAAATCATTAAGTATCTTTAAGTCATGCATTTGGCCTTCTAGTAGCCAGTTAAGGCCTCTTTCCAATGCATCTCTCTGTTGAAGACAATCCATTTAGGGAGAGGGAGGACAAAACAGGTTTATAGGACGCGGTCTAACCACCAAGAGCATGAGACACACTCTCTGGCTAGAGCATTCTGAAATGATTTGTGCTTGTTGTTGTTTCTCATGTTTTTAAGGGAGTCGGGGTGGAGACAGCCCAACATTTAAGAAAATGGTTCATACCATCTAGGCTATGCTATCTTTAAAAGGAAAGGCTTTATCTTATAGAAGGCCAAGGATGGGGAATGACCAGCAGCTCTACAGCTGGAGGCTCCACTCTTCACTAACTTAAGCACTAGTCACATTCTGTGAGCCCCAATTCCTTCACTTAGAAAATGGAATTGATAATACTCGCCCTACTGACTTCATAAGCTGGTTGTGACACCAGACAGAGAAACCACTTTATAAAGTCAGATGCATACAACTATCACAGATGCAGTAAGAGTTTGAGTAGCTGTCCTCCAAGGATCCCACTGTCCCTGCATGGAGAGGAGGAAATGCCTACCCTGCTACACGTCTGGTGGAATTAGTAAAATAACATGAACAGTGGCAGAAATCATAACGCTTATTCATGTTGGTATACAGCTTTGTGGTTTAAAAACACAAAGAAAACAAATGGAGAGAGTTAAAAGCATGGAATTTGGACAATCATGGGCAATCATAAATAGATTACTTAACCTTTCTAGGTCTAATTCTTAGTCATAAAATGGTAATGATAAAGAGATTTAACTCATAAGCTTCTTTTGAAGTTTAAATTAGAAATATACATAGAGGACATCACACAGTACCTGGAAAATATACGGAGCAATTATAATAATTATTTATATTACTATATGTTGTCTCATTTTCTGTGTAAGGACAGTTGGATTGACAGTGTTATTTCCCTCTCTTCTAATGCCTAGCATCAGACACTAACTGAACTCCTGGAGTATTAAGGGGTTTAACTAATGAATTGTGGTGAGGAAACTGGGAGATGTTTAGACACTGAGAGCTACAGGGATGACATGTGAGTTACATGACTTTTTATACTAGTCCTTTGGTATTACAATTGATCTTGCCTGATTTCCTTCTACATTGATCTGTTCAGAATGCTCTTGACACAAATGCAATTTTCTGTGGCCAGCAATCAAATTCACCAATCAAACATGGCAAAACCGATCGAAACACAGGGCAGGAGTTGTGCTATTTCCAGCACAAATGATCAGTTCCTGAGTTTCTGACAGCATCAAATGGAAAAGTCAAAATAACCTGAGACAGAAATAGCCCAAAGACCCCGGGTCCCCAACCCATTTGCAATATTCCAGTGTACAAACGGGAAATTACACATCTTGTGAGCCTGCACGCTAGGGAGAACTAGGATTTGGCATGGAATATGGCTAGCCTTTCCAATATGGTTCATGATTTTAATTATTGACATTTCAATAGACTTTAATAGTCTCATTCCTCTGTAAGGCCAAAGCATTTCAAGTTAGGGTGATTTCTAGCCACTGAACACATTATCCGCAAGTCCTGTCTTTTGAAGAGAAGACTTGTATTCCATGGACACATTTTCTGCCTGTGTCTTAGGCAGAAACATAACCTTGGTGGTGCTCAGAAAGGAAGTAAGTTAGATGAGAAGAACCAGAAGGAGGCAAAGGAAGTTTAGCACATCATCCTTGGTTTTTAATCTTGCAAACATTACAAAACACCTCTGTATTAGAGCTGTCAATTGCTCACCCCTTACCCATATCAACTTTCTGAAATAGCAGAACCCTGAATAGACATAGACAGCATCATATATCATATGATCCTCTATCCCCATCCCAACCACAGCTGATTGAAACAAGGATGGTCACCTGACTCGAACAAAGACAGTCTGACTTGATTTCTAGATAATTTGGACTGGAGGCACCAAAACCAAGTCATTTGGCTGTGATCTCTCCAGCTGTCTGAATGTGCTCCAAGGCAGGCCAAGGCCACATGTCAGATGAAGTTAGTGGGGGTCGGAGAAACCCTAAGAAAGAAACCCAAGAGACCACAGAACATGTGTAAAAAGAAGCACAAATAAGGAAACTGCACAGCCTCAACCAGAGAAGCCCAGAAAGGAAGTGTTAAGGGCAGTCCCTTCGCACAGAGTTCACCTGTTCTTCCCGCTCTTGTTCTGCAAAGTCTGCACCATGTTTCCAATCAACCTTCTTGAACTATTTGAGTGAACTCATGTAATTCAAATGGATTTTTTAGCCATGACACAGATTAGATTGGTAGAAATTTTCTGAGAGGAAACCAAAGGGAAAATAGAGGTAGTCCCGAAAGGGCATGAAAGGACAATAAAGGGATCGGCAACAGGGCACGCAGTGACTAGATGACAGTCAGAGAGCTTGTTTGGCCTCCGTGACTGTGCTGCCTGCGAGAAAGTTAACTAACATCTGAAGAGAGAAGTGAAGACGCTAGACTCTATCACAAAAGGAATGATGAAGAATTAGAAATTCATTCAACAACCCACATTTACTGAGAAAAATGTGACATTCCACGAATGACTCTTGAGCCCAAAAGAGTTACATCTTTTGGGTTAAGAGATAATTACAATATGAGGAGGTGCGTACAATGATAGACGTATTCAATGCTTAAACTATTTTGTTACAAGAAGAGGAGACTTAAAGAACATAATAGGCATCTTTAAATATTGTAATTACCATCGTGAGGTCAGGAACCATTTATGACTCATTTTCTTATTCCCAGCACTTGCCATAGTGCCTGATACACAGTAGGAGTTTAACAAATATTTATCAAGTTGAATTCAAAAAATATTGAATGCTTCTTAATCTAAGGCACTTCACCTAATTTCAATGCCCCCTCACAATAAACTGCTGAGTGGTTATATTCAAGCTGTTATAAACAAGAAGGCTGTGGGGCTGGCCCGGTGGCGCAAGCAGTTAAGCGTGCGCGCTCCGCTGCAGAGGCCCGGGGTTCGCCGGTTCAGATCCCGGGCGCACACCGACACACAGCTTGGCAAGCCATGCTGTGGCGGAGTCCCATATAAAGTGGAGGAAGCTGGGCACGGATGTCAGCCCAGGGCCAGTCTTCCTCAGCAAAAAAAAGAAGAGAAGGATTGGCAGATGTTAGCTCAGGGCTGATCTCCTCACAAAAAAAATTAAATTAAATTAAATAAATAAATAAGAAAGCTGGAACTCAGAGAGATTAAATACCAGATTGAAACGTATGCAACTGCTAATATTCAGCCATTTTTTGACCTATAACTTTGGAAATTTACATAGATAATAAGATTCAAAATTCATATCTCTTAATTAAAAGTCAAGCCTTTTTATACTACAAAAGATTCAATTTATTCTATGTATTTCTAGAAGAAATAACCAAGAGGCAGACATCAGAGGGAGGCAAATTTTGGAGACATATACATATATATATGTAAGCTAGAGCTTTTAAAAAGGAAGTAGCACCTATATGAATAGGTAGTTACTTGCCCATCACTGATAGTGTTCTAATGAGTAGTAGGTACTATCTACCTACCTACCTACATGTTATGGAGAGATTCAGGTTTGGGAAAAGGAATTGTGGAAAGATACATGACCTGGGATTTCTGTGATCTTCAGGAGCACATCTCTTATTCTTTGGAGGCCTAAGGATGTTGGTGACATGAGGGAGGTTGGAAAAATGGAGTAGACAGTCTCTTCCACCCAGACCTTTACATATTTTCTGGGATGTATTCCCCAATGATCTTTTTCAATCACATCTGATGTGGCCACATAGGCTTAGTCAGCTGTCGGCCCATAGCATCTGAAGATTCACATTTGGCAGGTGTCAGTGGCCAGCCTGAGTTAGCCGTGCTCCCTCTCTATCCCAGAGTATCCTCGCCCTTCCCCTAACCCCTGGAATTTTTCCAGAGGCTCTGCCAGTTCCTGGAATAATTTCCTAACACTAGATTTCTGGAGAGCAGGACCTAACAGGCACAGAGAGGAAGACGGGATGAATTGAAGTCCAGACGGGAGATGGTCACAGCTCTCTGCAAACACCCATGTAGACAGCAACATGTTTCAGTCCTGCCAGAGAAACTCCATCAATATTTACTTACATTTATTCTCCTGTTTGTCTGTCAGTGTTGAAGACAAAAGCATGAGGATCCCTTCTGCTTCTGATCTTTAGGCTCAAGCCCCCAGGCTCAGGCCAATCACAGTGCCAATCTAGGAAGCTATTTAAGGGGTGGCAAATCAAATCGGGGATCACCCCAGCTAATAGGGCTGGTTGGAAGTGTTTGCATCTCTCAGAAAGAGTTTTAGAAAGTGTGTGATGGCTCCATCCTACAATGGACTGAGATAGTTGACCACTCAACCACTGGCCCTTAGAGAGAACAGAGAGGAAGAGGAAATAAGAATGAACCAGAGGCCCGAAATAAGTGAAAAGCCAAAGGCCTATGTGATTAGAACTGATGACTCAAATCCTAGGAATAATAGAGACCAAAAGAAAAAGAGGTGAACAGATAATGGATTAGATAATGTCTGAAGAGCTCTGTGATGTCTGACTCTAAAATCAATTTAGCACACCATTTGCCTACTCAACAGTTTTGGTTGTGTGAATCCAAAGACCGTCCTGGTATAACCACTTGGAGCCCAGTGGGGATGGGCTCTGCATCTGGAACAAGTGTAAAGTGAAGATCTGCTTGACACAAGCTCAGTCTTTTTTGCAGTGCACTGGCGAGGCAAGCTACGTCTCAAGTCTGGGCTCCTCCCCTTCCTGCAAGCAGGTTTCTCTCAGGCCTTGAGTTGACTTAAAGATTCCCCAGGAGAGCTGGCCTAAAAATCAGTTCTAAAAGCCAAAAAAATGAGGAGAGCCAGATTAAAGTATCAGCCCAGAATTTATGCTCTGGACTTAAGGTTTAATAATGCAACAGAAAATCAATATTTAATAAAGCAAATGATGGAGAAAAACACTGCCCGGGAGATGAGGCTGCTGCACTGTTTTCAAACGTCTCAGTCCCAGAGGAGATTGAGTTGGCAGAATGGATTGGAGACTAGGCTGACAAGAGAATCTGGCATGCAGACAATCTCAGGTTCCACTGATTCCTATTCTGTTATCTCTGGGCTTGCTAGCCATTTTTATTAAAGGACTAACACAGAATTACAATGAGAGTGATATGAGATACCCACCAAAGAAGGGACAAATGGACCAAGCCAGCCTTCAGTTAGCAACCCAGGATTGTCCTGACTCATGCAAGAGGGCCTCCAAGTTCACCATCTACTTAGAGAAATGGGAGGAGCAGAAAAGGCCTGGAACTATACTTCTTTAGATGTATTCCAGAGAGGCGACAAACGATGAGTTGTTCTGGCCTCACTCATCAAAAAACGGGGAACTGTGGTGGAATGTACCTATTCAGCACAAGCAACATTGTGAACAGTGGCTTGCACTTAGTAGGGATGCAAATTGTCACTGAGTAGTTAATGTACCTTGAGAATACAGGGTCCAGGAATGGAAAGTTTCTTGGGTTCCCTCTGATTACCACGTGGATTGCAAAGCATTTCTTTTTTTTTTTTTTTTTTTTTTTTTGGTGAGGAAGAGTAGCCCTGACCTAACATCCATTGCCAACCCTCCTCTTTTTGCTGAGGAAGATAGGCCCTGGGCTAACATCCGTGCCCATCTTCCTCCACTTTATATATGGGACGCCACCACAGCATGGCTTGAGAAGCAGTTCGTAGGTCCATGCCCGGGATCCAAACCCGTGAATCCTGGACCGCCAAAGTGAAGTGCATGAACTTAACCACTACACCACTGAGCCAGCCCCTGCAAAGCATTTCTGACGCGCAGGAAAACTGAATTGAATTAGACAGTTTTCTATGTGCATCCTTTATAGCAATTTGAATATTTCTGGTTAGTCATTTTTCATTGGAAATTATTCTTCCCTTTGGGAACAAAATAGGCTTCGTCCTGTCTATTTCTTGCTGACCTAGACATCTGAGTCATAGTTCATTTCATATTCTTATTTGGCTAAAAGGAAATATAGTTGTTAGACATCCAACAACCCCTTTCTGGCCAGAACAGAGGGTTATACATACCCACCTGGAACAATATCGTGGTGTTTCCTATTACTGAAACTTTGCACGGCTACCATGTGTAACATGATAATTCTTTCAAGTTATTGTGTCTTCCATTCATTTAGGGTTCCCAGTGTAGCTGGGAAGAAGTACAGACAACTAAAGCCAATATGTTGATCATAACGTAAGAAGCCTCAGGCAAGGTACGTGACAGCTGCCGCTTGAATAGGAATGAACTCATTTGTAGTGGACAGATTGGCTACTTCCATTTGTTTTCTAAAAAACACAGACTGAAGACAGCACAGTGTATTGTTCCTGGTTAATTAGGAAACTTCATCAGAAAGCTTTAACCCAACCATAAATTATGAGGAGAATATATGCTTGAGAGGGCACAATTAGGATGAAAGGAGAAGAAATGAAGAAGCCCGTCTCCAAAAGGAGTAAGGAACTATGTCAGTCTTGCTCATCGTTGTGCAGGCCTGCCATATAATGGATATATAGTAAGTGCTTAGTTAATTTTAATTTTGTGAATGCCTGAGTACAGTGTGTTAAAGACAACGGAAGAGAAGCATGCCATGTGTGGAGTTGGGAGAGGGAAGGTCAAGTCCAATAGCATGGTTTAGGAGATGTCCAGGGAGAAACTCCAGCTTGGCCATGGGTTTGTCTTGTGAATTCCTCAACATGTCGTGACATTCTATAAAGAGAAGACAATGGTCCTCTCATATCTCTTGCTAGTAAAGTGCCATGAGATCGTGAAGCAGCAGTTATCCAGAAAGTAGCCTAGATGCTAGAAATGATGGTCAATAATACAGTGACTCTTACCATATTCCCCTTGTTTGGGCTTCACTTCATTTCAAGACTAACAAAAGTTTTGTCTGCATAGGTCTCCAAGTTTAGAGTCCTGAAATCCTGGGTGCCAAATAAGTGTTGTGATCAATTCATAGCCAGCTCTAGAGTACCCTGGAAGAGATTTCTGCCACAGACTAATAGATAACGAGCTCTTATTTAGCATGAAGTGGACAAGGAGGGTGGACTTATTGAAAAACTGACATTATAAGGCTAGAAAATGGGACTTGGAACCTCAATGATTCAAAAAGGTTACAGAAACTAGGTCATGTTCTCCAGAATACATTACGTGGAACTTTGGCTGAGGTGCTCTCTGTTCAATTCTGATGAGGATAGTGAGGAGAAATGCTACACACTGTGTCAGGACTACAACAAGCAGCATAGAGCAGCAAAAGACAAGAAAAACTTGGGCCATAAAGAGCTTTAGGTGGAAATTTTCAACATTGAGAGTAATTGATACATCTACTAAATAGCTCAGGGGCTGCTATCAGAGCAGCTGTAATAATAATTTTATTTATAAAATTCTAGCTTCTCCCAAGATGCTCAGGGCACTGTACAATAGCACTAAATAAATTAAATTAAAGCATGAAATATTATGAAAATGCAATGAAATCAACATCCCTGAGGAGACAGGGAAACCCCAAAATATAAAAGAAAAATGATTCTTCTCTGCAAGAGGCAGCACTTAGCAAGAGGAGGATTGGGAGAAAGCAGAATGAGGGCTCAACCTTCTAAGAAGGGGGTACCTACCATGGGGCATTCTTTCAAAAGCAAATGAGGGTTCAAGTCCCATCATCCACTTGGAAGCTTTATGATCTCTAGCAAGATTTCAACCTCTGTTAGCCTTGGTTTCCTCATTTACAAAGTGTAGATATCGTGTTCTTATCTACTGCTTATGGTTGTTGTGAGATTTAAATGAGATTCTGTGATCGCTAAGCCTGGTACCCACCATCTAGTAAGAACCCAATCAACGTCTGCTGTTATCATCATTGTGATCACTCGACGGAGAACGCATACTAGAGGACAGGGACTGTATACAGGCGATCAGTTAGGTAAAATGGGACAAAAGCCTGAAGCAAGGCAGTGACAGTAAAGATGGAGAGATATAAATAAGGGATATCTATAGGATCAGGTGGCTGACTGAATGAGTTGTGCTATGGAAAGGAAAGAATCAAGGATAACCTCTAGTTTTCTATCCTGGGCGATAGGAACATAGTTTTGCCATTCTTCAAGATTGCTAATACAGAAGCAGGAAGAATTTGGGGTTGCAAGGGCAGTAGAGTAAGATGACTTGTTTAATTCTGAAGGTATTATGGAACTTTCAGGAGGAGAATGCAATAGGCTCTTACAGATATAGTTTGCTGGTGTTGGATATAAGGATGTAGCTGTCATTAGTGAAACCCAGCAGTGGAAGCCATGGGCTTGGGTGCATCATTGGATATGAGGTAGCTCGACTGAGAAGAACAGAAGGGTAAGGTGTGGAGACCAACAGGTGAGTGAAAGCTAAGAATAAAAGAGCCATACGGGAAAGGTCTAGTGAGGTAAAGGGAAACTTGGGAAGAACAATCTTACATCAGCTAAGGGACAAGATCTTTAAAGAGTAAATTTTGTTCTATCAGGGCTTCTTTACTGTATAGAACTGAAAAAAAATAATGAAAAAAATCACGCCTCCTAACAGTAATAATTCCATAGGGTAAAGGCCTAGTTAGTCCATAGGGTAAGTGCTAATGTTACTCCTCATCATCAGCACTATAAATCCCTTTACTTCTATTCTGGTGATAAGATTGAGGAAAACTTGAGGAGGCAAAACAGTACCCCCATTTGTGATAACATGCTAGAGGGGCAACAGGGTAGCACTAGATTTGAATGCTGGGCCCACCCCAGCCAAACCAGTGGCCAGACATGCTATCAGTACACACTCAGTGAGGGTCCACAGATGACATCAACTTGCTCAAGGTACATTTTAAGAACACATGTCATCTTCAGTGAGTTTTAGTCTAATAAACATTCTTTACTTATATACTACTTTTTTTAAAAAAATTCAAAGTTGATAGTACTGATGACTACCATGAGAATGGCTGGCAAGACTGACGTTTAATGAATGGTCCTTTCCGTGCAGTAAAAAAGTACCACATTCTGGGAACGATTATGAAACCTTTATGTGGAATCATCTCACAATATAAACTCACAACAACTCCTTGAGAAAGGCTTTATTATTATGCTCATTTTGCAGATGAGACAAACCCAAAGCACAGAGAACTGAAGCCCAAGGTTACACAGCTACTATTCTACCCCAGCTATATCTCAGTCCAAATTCTTACCCACCACGTTTTAGTATGTTCTCTCACACATATAAGCAAAGATTTGTCTTTGATCAGGGGCAAGGGAAAGAGCCCTGGATGAGACCCAGGAGAGCTGGGATTGGTCCTCACAGCTGCCTTTAACCTGTGGTGCGACTGTGACCTTTGACAAGTCAGTTAACCTCTTAAGTTTTATGTTTTCCCATCCATAATATTAGAACAATGGTTCTCAACATGAGTGAAAAATACAAGCACCCAGGGAGTTTTAAAAAAATAATCATGCCATGGCTTTATCTCCAATAAATTGAATCAAAATCTCTGGGTGGAGGACCTCAACATTGCGCTTGTTTAACAATATCCCAAGTAATTGTAATGTGCAACAAAGGTGAGAATCACTGGCTAGGTGGCCTTCAAAGTGGCTTCTAGTTCTGAAATGATTTGATCCCATGGCCCGTGTTTATAGAGCCCATTCCTACCTGGGATCCAGTCCTCTGAGTCAGGTTAACCTGAGTCTTCACTCATAAATGGGAGCATAGTGCCTGAAGGTGGGCTATGTAGAATCAGAAGGCACAGATTCTGCCTCTGCCACTTACTCATGTGTGACCTTACCTAGGTTAGCAAGTTTCAGTTTCCTCATCTCTAAAGTAAGGGTAATAATAGCATCTGTGGCATAGGGTTGTTTTGAACATTAAATAAGATAATATATGTAAAGTGCTTCATCCAATTCCTGGCTGCTACATAGTAATGTTTCAATAAGGTACAGCTATAAATATCATTATCACTGCATGATGAAAGCCTTCCTGTTACTGAGTTGCTACAGTTGCCTCTAATAGTGCTACAAGATGAGAAGCTATGGCCACAACCTTCTATGACCAGAATATCTGTGGGCACACCAGAATCACTGTGCCCCAGTAAAGTATCCCAGCCTGGAGCAGAAGAGGCCTCTGTGCGTAGCAGGGGTCAGAGAAGACCCCTGGGACTCAGCCAAAATTTTTGTACTGTGGCCACTGCTCCACTCCAGGAAACCCCTCTTTCCTGATGCGCTTGCCTGTGGCCAGGCCAGGACTGATAAGAGGCAGTGCCTCTCTGCAGAGAAGGATTCCAGGTGGCTGGAGGAGTGGCCATGACATTTCTGATGATTGGTACTTCCACGACGTGTCATTCTCTTAGAGTAGATGAGGGGGAGTTACGTGGAGTAAAGCGTGAGGCTGTTTGGAATGGCCCCTCTGCTCAAGTCATCCAAGCAGCCCCCAGTCCCAGGGTTGAGCCCACTTTCCCTCTGTGGTCTTCACATCTGCTGTGGATAAACACTGCAAGTCCATTATGTCCCTGATCCGCTGCAAGCTCCTTCTGGCTCATAAACAGACAGAAACCTCCCCACGCAAACACACACAATTGCATACACATACACATCACATTAGGGACAAAGTACACAGACACAATGTGTTTGAGTCTCAACAAAGAAATCTTAAATACGCTGTCTTCTCTCCCTGCACTGTGCAAGAAGAGAACTTCAACCGAGGTTGCATATGGGCTCCCCAGGGGAAATGATATATTGTGAGTAAAACTACAGCTCAATTTCAAGATGCGCTTATTAAATGAAATGAAAAATAAATAAATAAAAAGGTGCATCTGATTATCTTATCTCTCCACAATGGCAATGTGAGCTCTTAGTGTTGGAGGCAAAACTATGGATGCCATTTAGAGGAGAAACGTCCCTAAGGGACAGGTCGCAGGTGACAGCAGAGACTGAAGGGCAGGGAGGAGGCAGCAGGCTAGGGAGCACGGAGCTGTGAACTGAGAGGGAAGGGGACAAATGAGTAACACTAAGGGATGCCAAAAGACAAGGGGACCAAGGAAAAAGGAGAAAGGGGAAAGGGACAGAAAGAAAATGTAGGGGCCGGCCCCATGGCCTAGTGGTTAAGTGTGCGTGCTACACTGCTGGCAGCCCAGGTTCGGATCCCAGGCATGCACCGATACACCACTCATCAGGCCATGCTGTGGCGGTGTCCCATATAAAGTGGAGGAAGATGGGCACAGATGTTAGCCCTGGGCCAGTCTTCCTCAGCAAAAAGAGGAGGATTAGCATGGAAGTTAGCTCAGGGCTGATCTTCCTCATTAAAAAAAAAAAAGAAAGAAAAGAAAATGTAGAGGAAGGGGAAAGAAGATTCTGGCAAATAGAACAAAGAGCACATGAGCAAAAGAGGGCACAGTCCTGAGCACAGAAGGTCAAAATGAAGAACACTGCTGGCGACAAGTGAGAGAACGGTGGAGCAGACTAGAGAATGACTTGAAAAGTAAAATAGAACAAGATTAAAAAGAAATGAAAAAAAAAGATGAAAAACTGCAACAGGTAAAGACAAGGAAAAGTACATGTGGCTGTAAAAAAGAAGTTGCTGGACAGTCTCAGAGAGACAGATGGAAAATGGCAGAGAGGGAGAGAATTGCCCATTGCAAAAAGGGAAGATTGTATAATAACTCTACTGCCCTTCTGATAGGCGCTCACTGAAGCCAAGTTGGAGAATCAGTCAACAATTTAAATACTGCTCAAGGTTAACATCTAGGCTGTGAGCTTGGTTTGGCCTCCTCTTCGCCCAGGGCAGCTCAGGTAGGCATGGGTAAGGAATAGACTGGATAGGATTATGAACCATGGAGGGCCTTTTTGCCTTTGCTTTGCTCCCAGATGTCCTGTTTTCAAAACTGGAATCCTATGAGAAATCCTCCTGAATAGGGTCTGCTCACCCCTAATTTGGGCCCCTTTTGCTCTTCAGAAAAATTCCCAACTCTGTAACACAGCTTACAATGCTCTTGTGATCTAGCTCCTGCTTCCCTGTCCAGTCTCACCTCCCACCCTCTCTCCTCCTCTTACGGCCAGCCTATGGGATGCCTTTTGGTTCTCTAAATAGGCCAAGTTCCTGCTCATCTCCTAATCTTTGCATATGTTGTTCCTTGTCTATAAAGGTGCACCTTCCCTACTTCACCTACTAATGCTACTCAGCTCTCAACTAAGGAAAGCTTCCTTTTGGAAGTCCCCTGGGGCACTGCCACAGCCCCTGGTACTGGCTCCAACTCTCACCGTGTATTACAATGAACTATTTACTTCTCTTGGCACCCACTAAAATATTATTTCTTTGGGGACAAGTATCTGGTCTTTGTGTTCTACCTGCAGAGTCAAGCATGATATGTGGCTCATAGTAGGAACTCAATGAATATTTGAAGAGTGAGTGAATGAAAGAGGAAAGAATTTGTGCTATAAATGCTTTTTCTTCAACCAGGCCCTGGGTTGAAAGGCAAGGCAGGAGTTTCTATGTGTTTGGCAGGACCGATGGTAATGACCCTGTTTCAACCTACCTTCTATTGCCAAGCCTATGGGCTTCCTGCTTTTCTGAGTGCTATGGACTACCCTTGCCTACGTTTCCCAGCGTCATTAGCTATCACTTATAGGGCTAAACTTACTCTAAGTCAAAGAAAGATTTTTAGCATGAAAAACTCACTTGTCATCTGTATTAGGGTTCTCCAGAGAAACAGAACTAATAGGATATATATATATATGTGTGTGTGTGTGTATGTGTGTGTGTATATAATATGTGTATATATATACAAGGAGATTTATTATAGGAATTGTCTCAAACAATTATGGGGGCTAAGTCCTGTGACCTTCTGTCAGCAAGATGGAGAACCAGAAAAGCCAGTGGTGAAATTCAGTCCTAGGCTGAAGGCCTGAGAACTAGGACAGCTGATGGTCTAAGTCCCAGTTTGAATCTAAAGGCCTGAGAACCAGGAGCACCAATGTCCAAGGGTGGGAGAAGATGGATGTATCAGCTCAAGCAAAGAGGGCAAATTTGCCCTTCCTCTGCCTTTTTGTTCTATTCAGCCCTTCAAAGAACTGGATGATGCACAAATGCATGGATGAGGGGGATCTTTACTCAGTCTACTGATTCAAATGCTAACGTCTTTGGCAAACACCCTCACAGACATGCCCAGAAATAATGTTTTCCCAGTTATCTGGGCAGCCTTTAGCCCAGTCAGGTTGACACACAAAATTAAACATCACAAGTCCATCCCTTGTTAACTTGGCACCCATACCCATCTCCTTAAATTACACTTACTCTCCAAATAAAGACAATAACAAGGTCATAATTCTACCTAGCGTGCTAAAACTATCCTGCATACAACCAAAAATGCACTAATCCCTTCCCTAGAAGAGGAGGTAAAGTCCTTGAGTGATCTTTACTCTTCTGATATCCTGTAACTTAAATATTATGATGTAAAATTAACAACACTTAAACACTGATATAAAGTCAATACATCTTATGTTACATGAGAAAGGAATAAGAGAGGAAAGAAAACAAAGATATTTGCTTAATGAATGTGTGTATATACACACAAACATCTTCATAACAAGATAAAGAGGAACCATTGCAATACGACAATTAGAGTCCTCCTTTCTGTAACTGGTCACCTGGTTGTAGCTGGTATGTATAACTAACTTCTTCCACTAACTACTCTGTATTCCCTTTGTCTTCACCAAGCATCTCAGCTGGTCATGGTTCTTTACCTGGCAAGGTGACCCAAACCTTCATTCCTCAAGGGTCTGCACCACTAGTAGTCCTGCTTGGACTGGGTTATTGGCTTTCCACTGGCCTTAATCACAGGGCATGACAATACTAAGAGAAGCCCTAAATGATCTCCTATATCCCCAACATACTCCTCCTTACCTCCATTGTGGAGTGGTAGTCCAATTTCCCCCTGGTAGTCAGGATCAATCACCCCGGCCAACACCATAACTCCTTTCCTTGTCTGTTGATTCAGAGGCATAAGGAGCTCCAAGTGGACAGACAACAGTCCTAACTTCCAGTTCATTGGGATCATTGTTGTGTCTCCTGGTGGGGGCATTCCTCCCTCTGGAACTAAGGCGTCTAGACCAGCAGAGCATAAAGTTGAGGGAACAGGATGCAACTATTTTGCTAACGTGTTGCTAGGGGTAATAGTGAGTGGTGCCGTTCCCATTTCCACCCCTTGATTCCTGGTCCTGTGAGTCCTGGCTACGGGAAAGACAGCCATCTTGGGGCCGGCCCGGTGGCGCAAGTGGTTAAGTGCGCGCGCTCCGCTGCGGCGGCCCGGGGTTCGCTGGTTCGGATCCCGGGCGCGCACCGACGCACTGCTTGGCAAGCCATGCTGTGGCGGCGTCCCATATAAAGTGGAGGAAGATGGGCACAGATGTTAGCCCAGGGCCGTCTTCCTCAGCAAAAAAAAATAAAGAGGAGGATTGGCGGATGTTAGCACAGGGCTGATCTCCTCACAAAAAAAAAAAAAAAAAGACAGCCATCTGAACTCCAGAAGAGGGTTGAATATGCCTTTCCTGAGTCCTAACCAGGCTAAATGCTGCCCTGACTAAAGAGAGAAAAGAAGGGGCTGCAGATGTCTTAGTATGTAACACTGAAGGACAAAAGCCTAATAACTCTTGAGAAACTATTTTAAAACCAGGCAGAAGAATATGGGGAAAGATTGTACCGACTCACTTAGGTGAACCGCTCTTCTTTATGTCTCTGTTTCCTATTTTTCATTTGAACAACAATACAGCAACAAGCTCAGGAAGATGAAAGCCACACTGTAATTAGAAACATGCAACAAGCCTGTTCACCTGATTTGATACAATTCCTACTAATGAGCATGAACATAATTTAGTATTTTATATAAAAAATGTACTCACTTTGACTTTCAGTTGCCTCTGGCCCTTAGCTCTGCTCGGCCCCAGAGCTGTGATCCCCAAACCCACCCACACAAGATCCCCCCCAACCTCCACCTGGGTGATTCAGGTCCAGGCGGTCTGGGGAGCAGTCAACATCCATCTCTTATTTTTTTCTAGAACGTTCCTCAGGAGATTCTGAGGCAGACAGCAGGAATTAGTGGTTTGACAGGCAGTTTTTGGTATCTCATGTTTGGTTTTCTCTGAACCTGCTCTTCTTCCTATTTCCAAATATCTTCTCCTTTTAAAAGGCTCTCCTGGTGCTTGATCTTATCCTATCCTGTCTCGTTTTAAGCTTTAACCTTTCTTCATGGCCTGATGTAAACTTTAGCTCCTCTTGGTGACCTGGTTTCAATTCAATAAGCTGAAAGCCATATTCTCAGAATTCCAAACTGAAACAAAATCTGGCGTAGTCTTTTTCCCTTATTTGTAAATATATGAACCTGAAACTTTTACAAAGATGTAAATATCAAATTCCCTTTACTTTCAACCTTAACAAACTGCACATTGAGAAGAACACATGTCTCTTTGGAATAGGACCATCTGGGGAAACTGGGCCCAGCCCACCATGACGTGTATGCACACCCTCTGGCCGGAATAAGCGCTTCTGAAGTACTATTTGTCTAGCCCTTTGAGAAAAAAGAGGGTCTCTCCAGGTCAGGAGCACAGGGTAACGTGGCATAAACCACGTTCTCATCCTCTCTGAGCGTCCCTGCCTCAAAACTCCCCTCCAATCCATTCTCCATTCTGATACCAAAGGTCTTTCTAAAACATAGCTTATGTAATTTCTTTGCTTAAAATTTTTCTATGATTCCCCATCCCCTCCACAACGAAATATGAACTTCTTGGGTTGGCAGCAATCTAGTCCTCTTCCCTGTCCAGGCTGTGGGCATTCCTCCACAACTCATCTATGCAGCCCACCATGCGAAGTGACCCACACCTGAGTCTCTCGAGTCCTTCCCTCTCTGTGTTCATCTGAAGCAACAGCCCCCCTCTTTACCTTGCTAAGAAAATCCACCCTATAAAACTCAGCTTAATGTCAGCTGGTCTGAGAATAGGGTGACCACATCATTTTGACAGAAATAACAGAAAAGTTCATGCTTTCACACTCAAGCAAAGAAACAGAATAAATGCTGGGGGGGAAAAAAGATCAAGTTCACTTAATGGCAGGCCCATTTTCATTCATTTCTTTATTCAACAGATATTGTCGAGTGCCTACCATGTGCCAAAATCTGTTGTAGGTACTTGGATACAACAGTGAACACAGCAGGCCAAGTGTCTACCCTCATGGAGCATGAGTCTCACTGGGGTGAGACAGACTACAGCTCTTAACCATGTAAATACATGTTATGCCACTAGGTGATCTAGGTTATGAAGAAAAGCAAACAAGAAAGGTCCTAGGGAGTGCTGAGGACCTATACAGGTGGTCAGAGAGGCCTCTCCCATAAGGTGAGCTTTGAGGAGAGATCTACAGAAGAGAGGAGAGCATTGAAGGACACCTGGCATGGGGTACCAGTAGAGGGAGCTGTAAGGCCTTGAGGTCAGAGCGCCCTTGGGATACAGATTCCAAGGACATCAAGGAGTAAGAGAAGCAGGGTAAGAGAGAGGGACTGTATTAGGAGGTGAGGTCAGAGACATGCCAGGCGTCAGACAGCGCAGGGGCTTTTAGGCCGTGATAAGGCCTTTGGGTTCCACCCTGAGTGAGTCAGCAAGCAACTGAGAGGACTGATTAGAGGAAGGACGAAATATGTAAAGGAATACTTCCACTGAACGTGAAGAACAGATGATAGGGAGCAAGAGTGCAAAATGGAGACTACTTAGGTAGGCAGCTGTAGCATTCTCCAGAAAAAGATGGCGGTGGCTTTGGTTAGCGCAGTAGAGCTGGATGTGAGGAGAAGTGATGGAATTCTGGATAAGTTTCAAAATTCAGCAAATCTAACAGGATATACTCAAGACTGAGGAAGAGTATGGAAGAAAGAAATGAGACATGATCAATGCTCAAGCTTTTGAGACGAGCTACTAGAAGAATGGAGTTGCTGTTTAATGGATGGGAAGACTACAGAAGGAGTAAGTTTTGGCTCAAGATGAGGGGACAGTCGGGAAATACAGCTAGAGTCCAAGAAATCTATTTTGTGCCTTTTGAGTTTGAGACACCGATGAGACAAATAGTGGAGATGAAGTCCAGATAGTAGGCCCCCTCCCAGTTAACAAGAGAACACTTAGCAATTTTATCTCCAATCCCAGTCCCATATGCCCAAGCCAAATCTCATAGCCCAATGCTGGGCAACATTATCACTCTCCTTTCATTAGAATCATATGTGGCTACTCCCTTCCCCTGCTCCCCTCCCCTAAGGACCCGAGGATGGTTATTTTCAACATCAAAAGAGTATAGTCTTAGTTTTGGCATTTGGATTATTTCATCATCTCCTGTAGGTATCCCAAGAATAAGGAACTTCATTACATCTACATGACAAGAGTGGATTTCCAAAGAGATTCCTTTAGAAAAGAATTCATAAAAAAAAGTCTGCCCCAAAGGTGAGTTCAACTCTCACAGTGACCAAACTTAAACTTCTGGCAGATTTGAAATGCCAACTTTTTCTGACTTCCAGCCATTGGGGATTCAAAATATGGAAGGCCATTGTATTAGTTTCCTGTGGTGGCTGTAACAAATTACCACAGAGTTGGTGGCATAAAACAAGATAAATTTATTCTCTTACAGTTCTGGAGACCAGAAAGTCCAAAATCAGATTCACTAGGCTGAATCCAAGGTGGCAGCAGCGCCGTGCTTCCTGTGGATGCTTTAGGGGAGAATTGGTTCCTTGCCTCTTCTAGTTTCTGGTGGCTGCTGATGTTCCTTGGCTCAAGGCCATACCACCCCAGTCTTCAATGCCAGCAACTTTGAATCTCTGTCTGCTCATCTTCACATGGCTTTCTCCTCTGTGTGTGTTTGTATCAAATCTCCCTCTGCCTCCCTCTTATAAGTATACATGTGGTTACATTTAGGACCCACCTGGATAATTCAGGATAATCTCCCCATCTCAAATCCTTAACTTAATCAAATCTGCAAAGATGTCATCATATAAGGTAACATTCACAATTCCAAGAATTAGGACCTAATATCTTTGAGTGGCCATTATTTAGCCTTCCACACCCAGTCCCAACACACGATGAATCATTTTGCTTAATGATTAAAAAAACAGAAGCTTTACAGGTCTGCTCATTTTTCAACAAGTAGCCGGGAGCCCCTGTGAGGTTCCAGGCACTGGGGATAGAATGCAAAAGCAGACAGGCCCCTTGCCCTTGGGAGGCTCACAGTCCACTGGGAAAATAGAAATAATCAACAAATCACACAAACAAATGTCAAAATACAACTGTGTCAAGAAACACAAAGAATTACAGGGCTCTGAATCTTGGGGAAGTGAGTGGGGGTTAACCCAAGACAGGCAGATCTTGGAAAGCACCCCTGAGGAAGCGGCATTCAAGTTAATGTTTGAAGGATAAATAGGGTTAACTGAGTGAAAAGAGGAAGAGAATGCAAAGCAGAGGGGAGAGAATGTAGAAAGGACCGACGACCAGAAAGAACAAGACAAGTACAATAAAATAAAATGAGAATGGTGAGGCAGACGCACGGTGTGAGCCAGGAGCGGAGAGGGGCTCATCCCGGGACTGGGCAGATCCTGATGAGGAATTGGTTCTCTAGGTTAAGGAGAAGTCCTTGAGGTACCCTCAAATTCAGGTTTGACAAGATCGCTCCAGCTGTGAGTTGAGAAAGGGTGGGTGATGGGAGCAGAGTGGGTGTGGGCAGACTAGCTATTTTATTTTTATTTTAACAGTGGAGAGCTAAAATGTCACATCATCCATTTTGAAAGATTTCTATTTGCTTGGCCTTTCCAGACACCCAAGCCCTGCTCCCAAGCTTGGGAAGCCACCTCTCTCTTAGTCCTAGAATTCTCATGAATGGCTCTGTCACAGCAGCTCCCCTTCTAACCTTTAATTGCTGCCCCCACCCCCATTACATATCCTGATGTTAGGGACCAGTCTCATTCATCTTGGTATCTATTCCAACCTGCACTTCAGGGCTTGACACATGGCAGTCTATGCATGAGTGAGAGGGAAAAGAGAAAATCACAATTACTGATCTTCCTTTCTCAGGGTAGGAAGAAAGGGCATGGCCGGCTTGGGTCCTTAGAGTGACGGGCAACATTAGTGCAAGTGCCCCTCTGTAAAGTCCAGGTTCACAGCACAATAAGACCACCATAAAACATGTCCAAACAGAATTGGGAGAGCAAAGAGGATGACGGCAAGAGAGCAGAGGAACATCACTAGGTCAGGAGGTCAGAAAACCCAGAACACTAGAGTTCAAAGGAGGGAATCTGGTTGCGGAAATTCTTCCCAGACAAATTCTTGGGAATTGGGACCCACATCGGAAACAGAACATGTATGCAATCTTGGTACAGAGGATTGGGTCTGTTTAAAGAGCCCAAATGAGATAAACAGAAGTAAGAGCCTAAAAATCTTTATTGGTAATAAATGATTACAAAAATGAAAAATGTTAATATGTAGTGATGTTTGGTTTCCTTGCATCTATTTGGTATCTTCCTCCAAATTAGACTATGTTATATATCAAAAAAAATTCTATAAAGTGTGTCTAATCTGAAATAGAGTAAAGAAGTAGGTCATTTTTCCAGATATTTGTTGTCAAGATTCGGACTGGAATCCAGGACTCCTAACTCCTGAAATTTACTTCTTTCTACTAAGCTATTCAGTCCCCAACAGAGCCAACATTGGGTTCATTGTGCAGACTCCCAATTAATCACAGTAGAAAACACTATTTGCCAAGTGAAAATCTTATATTTTGAATTCTTAATCCCTCCACCAGCTGAGTTTACCACAAAGACATGAATATATAATTGAGACATAAAGAAAACATGCCACCAAATTAAACTGTCCTAATTTTAAATCAATAAATTTTTTCCCAAATAACATGAAATGAAGATCTCTCGAAAGAAAAATGTGCTCCAACAACTCCAGGAGCATTTCACCACGGAGCTGAACTCCAGCGGAAGCCAATTAGATTTCATATCGACGTTAGACACTAATTTACCACAGACGACGTTCAAGGGGAATATAAGTCTTAAGATATATTCCAAGTGGTGACACCTCAAAGCCTAAATTAGCCCGGAGACATGTGACACACTGAGTCTCCTCAGTGCATATGGGTTCTCAGGTACCCGTGAGAGGTGGCTGCCGGCGATGGGCCAGTCTCACAGTTCATAAGGGCTGTGGACCCCTTCCTGCAGCCCTTGTTCACCCTTAGCAGCATCCTCGCCCTCTCCAGTACAATAACCATGATGACAGAGCAAAAACCCCCAGGACCACATACTGTACTTGCTAGTGTACAAAGAAATGCACCTTAACTATACTGTGGAAAAAGAATCATTATTGTGACTGCAATTATAAAACATATATTGTTGTGCTTTTAAAAACTGACCTAGTTGATGTGTCAATTATATTTCAAAAAAAAAAAAATGACCTGGTGGAAGAAGTGTCTTTGGCAATCTTTCCCCTTTGCATCTTTACTATGCAAGGGACACAGACCCCGTTGGGTTTGGATATATTCTTTCCTTCCAATACTTCTTCCTTCCTCCCAAGATTTATTGACCCTGGTACTTGTCATTTTCTATTTCACTGATAGCCTTCTGGATGTTTGTCCTTTGCCAAAACAATCTAATGTAACTTTCCTTGAGGAAGAGAAGTGTTGTCCTTCTGAATATCAAGAAAAACCAAGCCTGTGTTGAAAACCTACACGACTCCAAGGCCGATTGCCTCTCATTGAGCTCCTTCCTGGGCACACAGGACATCTAACCTAGAGGCAGCCTATCTTTCTGGATGTGTGTCCAGTGATTTCACCCCAGGAACCCTGCTGAGTGATCACTTTAGCATTCTCACTCTTCCTCCAAGATGTCATGCAGTTTCAGATGTTCAAGCTTTGCACACGCCATTGCTCCTGCCTGGGATGCCTTCTCCTCTCCAGACCCCCTGAAAAATCCTACTCACCGGTGAAGACCCCGGGGAAATGCACCCTTGCAGATATGCCTAATCTTGCAGATAGATTCAATTATCCCCTTTCAGTGTATTCATAGCATTTATGTGTATAAGCATCCTAATCCTTGTTACCTTATCAGAGAGTTATTTGTTAATATAGTGGTCTCTTCTGCTAGACAGGGCAGAAACTTTCTCTGAATCACTGTGTCCCCAGTGCCTGGTTTCAAAATACTTCAGCTGACAATCCTCAATTGGGCAACAGAAGGACTAAGAGACTTAGTTACCAACTTCTCTCCATGCCCTAAGAAGCTGGGTATTTCAATTTTAGCAAGAAGAGAAGAATTGGCAGAGATTTTGAGGGTTTTTTTGTGTACCTAAGAGCCCTCTTGCAACAGGTATGGCATTCAGATCAATGATGCTCTCCTTGATACCATTTTATATACAACCTATAGGCGCGACCTACTGAAACCATTCGAAATGTGATAATGAGGGGTTTTTTGGACATATTCTAGGAGTAGCCAGATCTGTATCAGTGGGTCTTGAGACCACAGAGAGACCTCATGCAATCCTTAATTAAGACTATTTGCTTCTATTTTAGCTTGAATAAATCACAGGGAGCTTCTGATATGGGAATGAGAGTTTAAAGGAATGTATCCAGGAAGTGCTGCTTATTCAGGGTCTGATGCTTGCCCTTTTCCCCAAATAAAATGACAACCTGTCTCACCTGGAGGCTGCAGGGATATATAGGATCCAGGAGGAATCAGAGCCACTTTTCTCAATCCTATGGTATTGGATTCAGAGGCAGCTCAGACTCCCTGGGGAAAACCACCTAAGGGCTGAGAATTCTGTGGTTGCTTAAAGACTTTGCCCTGGGACCCCTAACTGCTCACCTGTGGGGATGCTGCCTGACTCCTGTAAGTGTTTGCTGAGAAGCGGTAGGGTCACTGGAGCTTTCTGCTTCCTTAGAGCCATGAGTGGTGTGAAGGGCTTGGATAGGAGAACCCTATTTTTATTTACTGTTCTGACCAGGAAGCACCAGGAGGCAGATGCCAAGTTTTCCATACTGCTTAGAAAACATGAGGAGCCTCCCTAGCCATACCAGAAGGCACAGAAAATGTCATTATTAAACCAATATGACTTTTATTATAACAATTTGCTCAGGTTACTTTAGTCTAATGGACTCTACCCTACTTGGCTTTGCAGACAGATGATGTTTCTGTGGGTTTACTGAAATGTTAGTAAGCCCACTAACAAAGTGTGTCCCTTCATTGTCAGTAACTGCATCAAGACATTTAAAAATTCACCAGGTAGAACCGAGTTGCCTCATTTGCATGCTTTCCAAATCCTGTAAATCAGTTTCAAGTAAAATGCTCTACTTCCTTGTCATTCTCCAGGGTGTTTAGAGAACACTCGAATTTTTAATGGAATTTACTTTCCTGACTTTTTGAAAGTTCTGTCAAATTCAGATGCACAGTCTTATGACCAGACCGAATGTGCATTTTCATCTATTTTTTGAATGGGGCAGAAGAAGAGAGAGAATTTGGAAAGCAGTGTGGGATGGCAAATGTGACCTACTGTCACACAGGGCCACTGAAACCTGAAGAACACAGATGTACTCAGAAGGTGATTTCTGTTGATTCAGAGCTGCATGGGGATGTTTCCCCCACCATGGACTCAACAAAGACGGAGCTTGAATGGAAATTAGTTGGTGCAAAGGTCTTCTCAGCTCCACAGGAGCCTCGCAGTGCCAGGAGGGCATGTTGTGTTCTGGGTGATGTGGCTGGAGAGACAGAAATCTTTGCTTTCAATGTAAGGATTAAAGCACATTATTCTCTTTGAAATGTTGTATTTCAAATTTCCTTTTGTTCAGGTTCGGGGTTGGGTGGGGGCTATGGAGTGTACGCATTTAGAAATTAAAAGTTATCGTTCCTGTTCTCTTAATCGTAATAATGAGTTTGGCTTCACAAGGTTAATTAATTATTCAGGATGGGAAAGCAACAGGATTAAACATATCAGGCAGATAAGAGGAGGGGGTTCCGAACAGGAAGACAATGAAAGGTAAACACAGGGCTGGGACTGCTCAAGCGCTATTGCTTGCAGGTCACCTGCCTGTGCTGGATATCTCCCTGGCCCGGTCCCTTCCTCTGCAGAATTCCACTAACACAGGGAATGGACGGCAGTGTCCTGGTGTCTTGCTCTCATTCCTGTTCCAATCCACAGACATTAGTGTTTCTCCCTTTCACATGAGCTTCAGAGCTGTTTGACTCCAAAAGGCAGGTAATTAACTATCAAACAATAGCAGGGATTTTCAGATTAGTTCTGCCTAGGAAGAAACAGGAAAACTCATTTACACCAAACAAAAGGGAGGGGTGATTAGATGTTCCTATGACAAAAGAGAGACCTAGATAGGGCCTGGAAAACTAATAAAGAAGAAAGAAGCTTTTATTATTATTATAGTTGTTATTATACTAATATCCCCATTTTTATAAGCGCTGTATTCTACCTCTCCCTATCTTGCAAACATGACTCTAAGTGAGATTAAAGCCCCGCAGATGTACCACCCATTCCTCCTCGCTCAATAAGAGGACCTTCCCTAGTGCTCTGCAGACCACCTGAGCAGTTTGCTGCACCACCACACAAGGGCTTTTAGAAATACAATTAGGGCTTTTGAGATGCCTTCCATGCTGTCCTTAATTTGGCAAACGATTCAGTCCCATGGAGCATTTTATTCACTCTGGCTTTCTAAGATGCAGCCTCTTCCAAGGGAACGGTGGAGACAGGGGTACGCCCATTTTAGGTATTCGGAGAAGCTTGGTCTGACAGCAAGATCAAGAAGGAAAGATTAAAATACGCAGCCAGACTGCAGTAGCAGCCACTTATTAACTACACTCATAAAACAGAACACCCTAAGGTCCAAGGGATGGAAATCACTAGACCCAAATTTTAATAAATCTTAGATGATCTCCCTTACCTTGCCCTAAAAGATTATGCTCTGGCTGCCTAAGTGAGCATGCAAATCTATGAGCGGTATTTCTTACTTTTCACAAACTCATTTTAAACGGAGGATTCAAGGCATCTTACAATCAAGAAGTCCAAGTATCAGAATTCCTTCACCTCTGCTGCCACATGACGCTTTACCACATAACGCTTTAGAAGAGTTAGCATCAACCTCCCCTGGGGCAGGAATCTCAGTGTTCTGCTGGACTCACCTCCCCCATTCCCACATTTACCCAGTCATCAAATTCTGTGTATTCTCCTTTGGTTACATTTTCAGACTCTGGACATTTTGTCTGTCCTGGCTAACAGAAGAACTCCAGTCCTCCACGTTTTTCAATAATTCTCTCTTGTCTTTAAAAGACTACCATCTTTTCTTATTTTCATCTTCTCTCCAAAATTACATTCTCTTTTCCACATCATACCTGGCTCTTCAGGTCAATGAAATCCACTCTTCCTTTAATACGTGCTGGCCCATATGGTGGTCACTTACAGCACTGTCCAATAGAAACTTCTATGATACTAGGAATATTCTATTTCCGTACTGTCCAATACAGTAACCACTGGTCACATGTGGCTATTGAAGCACTTGAAATGTAGCTAGTGTGACTGAAGAAGTAAATTTTAAATTTTATTTGGATTTATCTTTTTTAATATTTTTATTGAGGTTATATATATATAACATTGTGTAAATTTCAGGTGTACATTATTATACATCAGTTTCTATATAGACTGCCTTGTGTTCACCACTAATAGTCTAGTTTTTATCTGTCATTGTACATATGTGCCCCTTTACTCTTTTCACCCCCACCTCCACCCCCTTCCCCTCTGGTAATCACTACTCTGTTCTCCTTATCCATGTGCTTGTTTATCTTCCACATATGAGTGAAACCATACGATGTTTGTCTTTCTCTGTCTGGCTTATTTCGCTTAGCATAATACCCTCAAGGTCCATTCATGTTGTCGCAAGTGGCATGATTTTTTTCATTTTTATGGCTGAGTAGTATTCCATTGTATATATATACCACATCTTCTTTATCCATTCATCTGTTGATGGACACTTGAGTTGCTTCCATGTCTTGGCTATCGTGAATAATGCTGCAATAAACACAGGGAGGCATCAATCTCTTTGAATTGTTGATTTCATGTTCTTTGGATAAATACCCAGTAGTGGGATAGCTGGATCATATGGTATTTCTATTTTTAATTTTTTGAGAAATCTCTATACTGTTTCTCCATAGTGGCTGCACCAGTTTGCACTCCCACCAGCAGTGTATGAGGGTTCCCTTTTCTCCACATCCTCTCCAGCACTTGTTACTTTTTGGTCTTGTTACTTATAGCCATTCTGAGAGGTGTAAGGTGATATCCCATTGTAGTTTTGATTTCCCTAACAATTAGTGATGTTGAACATCTTTCCATGTGCCTGTCAGCCATCTGTAATATCTTCTTTGGAAAAATGTCTGTTTATATCCTCTGCCCATTTTTTTTTTTTTTTAAGATTTTATTTATTTATTTTTCCCCCCAAAGCCCCAGTAGATAGTTGTGTGTCACAGCTGCACATCCTTCTAGTTGCTGTATGTGGGACGCGGCCTCAGCATGGCCGGACAAGCAGCGCGTCGGTGCGAGCCCGGGATCCGAACCCGGGTCGCCAGCAGTGGAGTGCGCGCACCTAACCGCTAAGCCACGGGGCCGGCCCAGCCTCTGCCCATTTTTTGATCGGGTTGTTTGTTTTTTTGTTGTTGAGTTGTGTGAGTACTTTATATACTTTGGAAATTAATCCCTTGTCGGATATATGATTTGAAAATATTTTCTCCCAGTTGGTAGGTTTTAGCTAATTTAAATTTTAATTTTAAATAGCGACTGTGGTGAGTAGCTACTTAACTCAGCTTTCCTGACCCTTCCCCCCCCCTCTTCCTGCCTCCAGCCCCTGATGCCTTCCCCTCCACTTTCCTCCCACACTGGCTCCAGGGCAACTCTCCTCCCCAAGGTTGTCCCTTGTTCCTGGCTTGCCTAAGAGACTTGCCCCACATGATTGCCTAGGCTCTGTCTGCAGCTCTGAGCCTACTCCTCCCTCCATGCTAACCTTGGACAGTGAAAATCAGAAGCACCACCACCTTCTTTCTGCAGGCTAGTCTTTCGTCCCTGACCATGCAGGCTGCGTTCTCTGTGACACTCACCCTTACTCTGCCGGGTGCTCTCTCCATGGCTCTACTTAACAGCCGCTCCTCCACCCCTATACTTCCCACTGCAAGGACTCCCCACTCCAGCCTAGGACAGACAGACCCCAGTCCACACTCCAGTCACTTGAACAGCGCTGCTGGGACCTTCGGAAACTACCCCCACCCCCAGCAGCATGGGAAATGTTTAGGAGAATTTAGGTAGCCCTAGAGCTATCTGCCTCAAAAAGTAAAGAGAGAATACAGTCCAATAGCAACAGGTAGTGAGAAAAGAAGAGATGGACCCACTAAAAAAAAAGAAACAAACAGGGGCCGGCCCAGTGGCATAGTGGTTAAGTTCGTGCACTCCACTTCATCGGCCTGGGGTTCACAGGTTCGGATCCCAGGCATGGACCTACACACCACTTATCAACAAGCTGTGGCAGGTGTCCCACATATAAAGTAGAGGAAGGTGGGCACAGATGTTAGCCCAGGGCCAATCTTCCTCAGCAAAAAGAGGAGGATTGGCAATAGATGTTAGCTCAGGGCTAATCTTCCTCACCAAAAAAATTTAAAAAGGCACAAGCATTTCCCTTTCTCCTTTATTATAGGAATATAAAGTGTTATTAGCAAATTTTTAAAATATCCTAGAGAACAAAGCACACATCTAGAACTTGCTACAAATGAAAGGCTGTCCTAAGAGTTGGAAGGACTGAAGATGATAGTTACAGCTAAAGCTCTGGAAAACATGAACCAAGGAAAGTCTCCAGCTCTTCACCCCGTGCTTGAGTTAGAGAACAGACCAGTATGTAGCAGCACTGGGAAATTTGGCTGCCACGTAAACGGACCAGGCTGATTTCTGTGAAGGTTATTTCTGCATTCTATTAAAACATCTAATCAGATAACAGAGGGGTAAGGGACCCACATTGCAGGTGTTTCCAGGAGTTTGGACCAAGTCAGTGCCCAGGAAGGATTCAGCCAACAGCAGCTATACTCCCAGAAGCTAAATTCCTGGGGATGACTTGGGCAAACATTATACAACTCCATTTTCTCCATGCGAACGGAACTAACTCTTCAAGGCAGCCTTTTACTCATCTTCATGTGCTGAGTGCTTGGCCAGGGTACCTGTACCAGAGTTGTTTCTCAGGGATGACTTACTGCATGAATGAATGAAGACATGAATAAGTGCATGCACAGAGGGCCGAAGAGTTTGATTCTTAGGCTGATGCAAAGGTGACATCACAGCTGTCCGCAAGAACTACACACATTGAATCACAACCATAGAGAAGATCCAATGCAAAGACCTAGCGGGGTGGAAGGGGTATTTGATAGTAAGGGAAAAGACATAAGCCCAGACCTTAAGCTGTGGCATGATACAATGGAAATGCCATTACCTTCCTTCTGTGTGGGCTTATTTATATATGAAGCTGACTGTATACACACGAATACACATACTCACGGGCAGAATATCAGTTCAGTTCTTTCTGCTCCTGCTATTGCGTGTGTGTGTGTGTTTGTGCTTAATGATCATAATACCATGTTGAACACTTAATATGCCTAACTTTCATTCTGGCAGCATTCTACTCAGGGTTGACTAGCAACTTCAACAAAATCCAGACAGTCAGCTTCTGCTAGGGAAATTAGGATTTATGTTCGGTACAATAAATGATCCCAAGGTAAATACATTTCTCTTTTTTTTAATCCTGGATGGTGATGTATCCTCTTTCCAATACAGAAACAGGGGAGTCTGGCTCTCTTTAGTTTGCCTGATTGCTTTTAAGAGGGAGGACAGGTTTGCTCTGAAAAACTCTGGTCTTCTATTCATTAAAGTGTCAATAATGCTCAGTCCAGGCATATCGACAGCAGATTAGCTTAGGCTGAGTCTGTGTACAAGACCAGTGCATTTTTTAACCCAGCTTGTTTCCAGATCAATACACCTATCAGCATTCAAAAATTAGCCCAAGATGAGATTCCAATACTTGAGGTGGTATGTCATGATAAGAGGGCATCTAGCCAAGTCACTCATGTAAACACCAAGCTGGGGAGTTTTCCATTAGCTGGCACATGAGCGAAGGTGGATGTAGACCCCATCCCCTTTCTGCCTCCCATCTCCCCACCCCCACACACACTCAGCCTTCTCTCTCTGAGCCTATATAAGACCTCTGGGCTACAATTCCAGCCATTTGCTTCAATAAGCATTTATTAAATGTTCACTTTGTATAAGACACTCTCCCAGGTGTTTAGGGCAGAAGTGTGTGTGTGTGGTGGGGGAGGGCTTAAGAAAAAAGAATGACATAAACATGGTTCTTATTTTCAAGGAGACTTCGGCATTTTTCACTCTTCCTTTCATTTTCTAGTTCCATGAAGGTCCTGCTTCCTAAAGCAAATGTCTGTAATAGTGCATCGGTCCTAATATCTCTTTGTCATTGCTGGATATTCTGTTCTCAAGAATAAGGGGGGTGGTATGGAGCAAGAGGGGACACAGGGAATGGCTTCTAAAGCACCTGTGGTATAGACTGTAGATGATGCCACTAGAGCATTCACCAAACCTCCTCACTATAGAATGGCGGTTCTCAAACATCTTCTGACCAATTATCCACAATCAAAAATGTATTTTATCTTAAAAACTTACACACACTGAAACAAAAATCTCATGTAACAATACCTACTCTGCTTCTGTAATACACTTTGATACTTCCAAGCAATTCCATTTCCTTTAAAAAATGCCATTTGCAGGGCCGGCTCCGTGGCTTAGCGGTTAAGTGCGCGCGCTCTGATGCTGGCGGCCCGGGTTTGGATCCCGGGCGCGCCCCGAGGCACCACTTCTCCGTCCAGCGCGAGGCCGAGTCCCACGTACAGCAACTAGAAGGATGTGAACCTATGACATACAACTATCTGCTGGGGCTTTGGGGGGAAAAAATGAATAAATAAAATCTTTAAAAAAAAAAAAATGCCATTTGCACCCAGCAGTTTGAAAAATACCCATTTATAGAACAAATCAAAGAAAAAGCTATCATAATTTCCTTTTGGACAGAAAGAACAAGGTAAAAAAAATAAAAACAACTTAGCATGACCAAGCTTTGCCATACCACGAGGGGCTCGAGCATCCCACCGGCACAATCCCCGACCAGAGCCAGGGCCCACGTTGCTCCTGTGTAGCTGTGTCCTGGTACCCTCCTCGCTCACCCACTCTCGCTGTGCACAGTTCCCAGCCATGATGCAAGCTGTGCTTTCTCCTGCCTTCCTGCAGCTAGCTTTCCCCAATTCTCCAGGCTCATTTGTGTTCTCCCTTCTTAAGCCACCTTCCTATCCCTTGTTTCTCTGACCAGTCACCCAACAACTCTGCCATTTCCTTGGACACTGACAAGGAGGGGCAGCTGAAGGAGCTTCTGGAAGAGGATTTTATTGCCCTGGACCTGCCATTTAGCTGGATGATGGGATCTGGGAATCAGAGTGGGAAAGAAACACTAAACGGGAGCCAGGCTCCACCACTTGGGGCTTAAGCTACCAAGGCGATAAAACGAGGTATTTGGTCCACTGCAAAAGATGTTTAAAAGTTAAAAAATAACAACAGTATTAAAAATAATAACAATAGCTAACACTTAAATAGGCCCTCTTCTAAGTGTCTGGCACATTAGTACCTGTAAAATTTAATCCTCACCACAGATCCTCATAACATCGACTCCATTTTACAGAAGGAGACCCTGAGGCACAGTTAATAACTTGATCAAGGTCTCATAGCCACTAAGCTGCCAAATCTGATTCTGAGCTCTTCCTCCCTAATTAGGAATCTGCCCACTATGGTTAAGTGTTGTCTGAATGCCTCAGGGCCAGTCCTGCTTCATGGGGAATAGGGGAGCACATTCTCAGGGCCTCAGAAACCCAGAGATGGCAGAACCAAGAGAGACGCAAAAACAAAACAAATACACGGGCCTCAGAAGCTGGGGTGGGCACAGAAGTAGAGGAGGGCAATTGGGCTGCAACCAAAATATGGAGAATCAGACCCAGGTATTAAAGGGGAGATGTGGTATCAGAAACCCAGGGCTGGGAGATAAGAGAAGATGCAAGTGAGCTGGAAACAATGGAGGGGGCTGTGAAGGATGCGTCCCAGGAGGTGTTTAGAGCATCTGCGCTGGGCTGTGCTTTCTTTGGGGCTGCGCGAGGGTATGGCATATGTGTAGTGCCAGAAGAGCTAAAATGCTGGTCTCAAAATAAAGCAAGCTCAGAATTGGATGGAACCTAAAGCAATTTAGAGGAGGAAAAAGTCAAGGAAAGCAATAATTAGAAGATAATTTTCTGAGAAAATATATTATTGGAACAAAAGCAAAAAAAGAAAAGAAAAAATCCTCGTCCTACTGAATGGGAAAATTATTTGAAAATCCAGCATCTAATGGCAAAATGACAATTAGGAAGTTATCCTGGTCAGATGGAACAAATAGAACTCATCTCTGTTGAGAATCACAGAAAAAGTGTTTAATACAGGCCCTGCCAGCCACCCACCCAGACCACCCAGCCACGCCCTGCCTACCTTGCACAATGAGGTGGACCCGCGAGGTCTTTGGGTGGTTGTCCGTCTGCACAGAGCAGGTGTACGGGCCCTCGTCATACACATCCACATTCTGGATCTCGATGCTATACTGGGTTTGCGTGTTGCTCAGAAGGACCACACGTGGGTCCAGACACCACTTGTCATTCCCAGCATAGAGGATGGTGCTGCGGTTTAGCCAGGCCACCCGAGTGACCCGGTTGTCAATCGTGCACCTGGAGGGAAGATCAGATGGATACATCAAGGGATTGGAGAGAAAATGGGAGCCATCCGAGTGAGGTCTTCAGGGCAGGGCTAGGATGACTTGTTATCCTGCCTTGTCTTTGCTCCCTGCCCACACACATGTCCTTTGATTTGTCATGGGTAGTAATTTCTGGAATTTGGTGGCAGAGGTCTTATGGGATTACAGCCTCAGAATATTTGCTGTCAGACTTCTGGGTCCTGAGAATTCCAGGGCTTCTGAAACCACCTGAGCACAGGACTATTGATTATTGAGGCCTAATTATTTAATAGTTACAACCTGGAGGCATCATCCATAGGCAGAATGGCTGGCCCCTTGGAACACTACCAGCCCACCCTTTGCTCGAGAACTTCCATGATGTGGATGATAAGAATTCCTCACATTACTCCCTGAGTGTTTGGGGTGTAATAAGTCATTCAATACTTATGACAGCTATATGAGGAAAGTTTTACTGGTAAAAAGGAAGCGAAAAACAGAAAGACTAAATAATTCTCCCAAGTCACACAGACAATATGTGCTAGATCAGAGACCCAGATTTTAACTACTAAACATTATTCCTCTCATCTCAGAATAGCAAATTCCGACAGAAGGCTTCTGAAGTGGAAACTAAATATGGACCACCGCCATTGCTATTTATCTTCATTATATCCAGGGGCAGAAATGTTCAATTACTGCTAGACTAAAGCCATTTTCGAAAACCTCAAAACTGTTTGCACATGTAAAAATAGATGTTCTTTCTTTTATTTTTGCATCTGGAGTCCCCAAATTGTGAAGCTCCCTTCTCTTTTCCTACACTTTCAAATTTCCCAGCTCCTCTCGCCAAGTCCTCATCATATCTGTCTGTATTCACTTCCCTCTCTCGCTACACCAAGTATGTTCTATGGCTTTAGGTTAAATTCACAAACACAGTGTCCTGATCCTAACTATAATGCTGGAAATAGCAATGTAGCACGGTATGTATAACGAAGCCTCAAATTTATACATTCTTTTGCAGTCTACAAAGTACTTTTACATCCACACTGTCTCATTTGATTCTCGCAGCAAGTCTGTGAGGTAGATGATCTTACTCAACTCTACTTTAAAGTAAGACTCCAGGGTTTGGAATGCTCTGGTGGCTTGTCCCAGATTGGAGAGCTAGGAAGTGAAGGAGTCAGACCTCTCAGCCAGTTCGTCTAATTCCTGGTCCTGTGTGCTCCTCAGAATGTGCAAAGGTGAACTTCTCAGCGGGGAGGAACAATTGCTTCTCCTGAATTCTCAAAATGGTCTGTGACCATAAAAAGTCTAAGAACTGCTGCTGAGCACACCAGCTTCCCCAGGCGGTCCCTCTTGAGATGAGATATCCTGTACTGTGCATCCTTTCCGCTTGTACTTGTGTAAATGTCACACGATCGCTGCAGGGCCACTCAGGCACAGGTGGGAAGCCTAGCTGAGAGTCCTGTAGGGAAAACTGCTCAACCAGAAACACCTTTGTCTGGTGTCCAGCAAGTTTTGTGCTGCTTATTGTGTTTTCTGGACAATGTGGGATGGAAATGATAAAACTTAACTAGGGGGAGAGCAGGGGAGTATTTCTGGCAGTGGGCATGGACCACCTGCATCAGAATCATATGAGGGGTTTGTTACAGATTCTTAGTCTCACCTCCTGTGTCACCAATTCAGAATCTTTGGGAACCCTCAAATATGAATTTCTAATGATATCCCAGTTGGGTCATATACACACCAAAGTTTGAAAAACACGGGGGTAGAGCAGTGTATCCAGGATCAGCTACATAATTTGTGGAGCTCGGTAAAAAATGCAAATGCAGAGCCCTTTGTTCAAGCATTATTAAGAATTTCAAGATGGTGAGAGCAGAGCATTCAACCAAGGGCAGGATCATTCTGAGTGCAGGGCCCTGTGTGAATAAGCACACCCATTCAGGATCTCAAAATTTACCATACTTACAAATTTCCTTGGGATCTTACTGAAATGCACATTCTGATTTGGTAAGTCTGGGGCGTGGCCTGAGACTCTACATTTTTAGTAATCCCCCAAGTGATACCAATGCTGATGGCCCCTAGACCATTCCCTAAGTCACATAAATCTCGCTGTGAATCATATGCACATTAGGGTTTGAGAAGCACTATGTGAAAGTGTGGTCAGAAAACCAGCAGCTCAGCATCAACTGGGAGCTTGTTAGAAATGCAGAATCTCAGGCCACACTTCAGTTGTAATGAACCGGAATCCGCGCTTTAATAGAATCTCTGAGTGACTAGAATGCACGTGGTCTAGAGTGTACCCTAAGACTTCCTTTTGGCTTTGATGACAATACCCAGAGTATACTCTGAGGGTGAACGAGAGGTAGAGAAGTGCAGCCAATAGAGGAAGCACCTCATGTCGCACCTTCCTGGCAGACCTGATGCTCTTCCTCTCAGGCTACTTCACCTGAGATATGGATATGGAACCACAATGGTTTGAAATCCCTTAAGAACAACACACTCCACAGCTTGATTTGCTAGTAATGTACCTGGGATGTTATTCGTATTAATAACCTTATGGGTGGTCCCTGTTCTACATTTTGCTTGGATCCAAGCAGAGAAATTGGTGAAATTCATATTCATGGCTAATGTTTATTGAACGCACATTATATATACATATGCTTGGCACTGTGTAGGCCTATTTTATACACTACTTTATCATCTCAAAAACTTGGTTGGGTTCACCGATTATTGCCTATTTACAGATGGGGTTAACTGAGGCTTAGAAATATCCAAGTTGACTAAGATCACACCGATATTAAGCTGCAGAAACAAGATTCAGACCCAGTTTTTTTTTTTCTTTCAAATTCAGTGTTCTCGAATGTCCTTACAGGGCCTCCCAAAAGGCTCTATAATATTTAGATTCAGTGTACATCAGAATCACCAGGAAGCCCTGATAAAACACAGATTGCTGGGCCCCTGCCTCGTCCAGAGACCACACTTTGAAAACCATTAACTTAGACATCTGGTTTCTGAGGAAGTGAAAGCAGTGGAGCAAGTGGGCACTAGCAACTGACTCTTGTTTGAAACTATTTTCCACTACTTTACACGAGAGAGTTTTCTTGTAACCAATATGTTCTGCGAAGCCAGAAGCAGAGTCCGAGTTATTTTTCCCTCCAGCAGCTGAAATTTGACCAGATACCAGGTGAACGGCCTGCCATGGTGCAGGGATGCTGATCAACAACCTCTAAACTGCTTGAATAATTGTTTGTGATGCCCACAACGGGGGCATCACCGCTTGATGGACACGAGAGGACTGTCCTGGGCTTCCATGAGACTGGCTCATTATTAGAAATTGACTGAAACGGAAGCAGTCCCACCACACTGCACTGCACTCATAGGGCCAAAGATGTTCATGTGCAGAAACACTGATGCTCTGAATGCCGCCAACTTCCGCACGGTTATGCGGCCCCTGTGATACACTACAATGGAAAGTTGGCATAGCTTCAGCTGTGGTTTTGGGCACTTCCAAGGTCATATTTAGATGTCCAAACTGTCACTGCTGCATATCAGTCTTGCTGAGTCTCCATGGAATTAACGCTAGCTTCTGCAGAGATAGATCACAAAGGTAACTTGGCAGCCAGCTCCTGTCACCTCCTCATACCTGCCCCCATCTATCTATCTCATTTATCCAGTCTCCACAACAATGCAGAGGAGACAATTCTCACAGGTTTAATAAAAAAAGCAAAAACGAGCATAATTGCTCTCTCAGCCAGAGTGAATACTCAGGATGGTGAGGAGTCTGTAGAAGATTATGGTGGGAAACGCAGGCAACAGGCTCCCCTTTTTCAGAGACAGCCCTTAACATAGTTCTACAAAATTACTCCTAAAACACACCATGATATTTCATCCTCCTCAGGAAGGTGATTAACTGTATGATTAACCAGGAGTAAGTAAGGTTTCAAACTCAACTGTCCCTGACTAACCCAAGTAAGTGCAGCAGGAGTAGGCTGCTTGTCATCGGGGAGACAGTCACAGGTCAGCATGAGGCAGGCAGGGAAGAGAAATGGAGAGGTAGAAAGGGGTATAAGTGCCTTGCCCAAACCTTGAAAGTTTCTCAACTTAGCCCCCACAATCTTGACATACACTAAGCTCCCACCTCGAGCATCCTCTCCGCCCATCCTGCTACACATACAAAGAACAGAGGAACAACCTTTGCACACCTAAGGCTTCTAGATTGAGCCCTGGAACTCCCAACTCCCCAAACTCTGAACATCTCTCAACTCTGAACGCCTCCTGTCCTCCAGCCTCAATGCTGTCTTCACTTACTTCCATACTGCAGCCCTCCAGCCAGTGGCCATCAGCCTTGGGTGTGTGTGTGAATGGCCCTCCCCTCCCACCAGGCCTACAGCTCTCCCCTCCTGCATGCAGCCCCCATGGACAGCCCATGGCCTGGTCTATGGAACATCCTGGCAGCATCCAGACAGAGAGACAGAGTCTGGGGAGGATGCTTGTTTACCATTTCACTGCTGAGCCACAGTGCCCTTCTTAGTCTGTGTGTCTGCCTGCACGCTGTTCTTTTTCTTGGAGAAGTTTCTCCTTAAAGAGAAGAGGCCTGGTCTATTTCAACACATATTATCCAGGGTGTCTGGCCTGCATGGATTGTCAATGCATTCTCTTTGATGATAAAAAGCCTCATGTGTAGTTGACCAGAAGACGACTAGTGACAAGTGCCCATGCTGGACCTTGCACCTGAGCACAGCATCTGTGGAGAAAGTTGCCATACCTGTTATTTTCTGCAGCTGCACCAAGTGTGCCAAAGCTCTAAAAACGCAGCCCTCTGTGTCCTTAATCTCTTGCTGATGAACAGTGGCTTTATTATCCTTGCTGCATTTATACATAGAGGAACAGCAAAAACGATTAAGCAAGCCCCGGATGAGTACTGCAGAGATAAAGCCATGAAAGTATGGACTCAGGCCTCAAACTACTTTTGGATTTGAGAAGAGATGAGAGAGAGAGAGGTCTGGAAATTGGAAGAAAAATAGAGCAAAATATATGTGCTTGGAACTTGGAACCTTCTAAACATAGACAAAGAAAGTGTTGAAAAAAAGAGAAGGATTATTGAAGAAAGAGGGAGAAATCCAGGCTTGGCCTTTCTTAAACACACCTGCCTAAAGACCCGAGGACTATAATGGATCCAGACAGTGGGTAATCCAGCCATTCCTTCTATCAAATGGTCCTTTAACTGCTTTTAAAAAGCAACACGTCTCAAGCAACGCTCAAGACTGCAGTGAAATAAGTGCTTCCGCCCTTCACAGCACCTGGTCACAGTCTCCTTTGATCACACAGAAACGCTCCAGCGGCCCCTAAGTTTGGTTCCTCTAAGCATTTGGCTTGTGCCCGCCCCTCTCCTCAAGCTTCATAAAGAAACATTACAATGTGGATGGCTCGGAAATACCGACACCCAGTTTCATGGAGTTGGCATGTGCATTTTCCAGATCTGCTTCTGGGGGAACCAGCAAACACACAAACCACGATGCTTCATCCCAGACCTGTTCAAAATTCAGATATAACTGGCACCTTAGCTCTTTAGTGTAGGAGAAGGCCTCACTAGTGGGGTTGCTAATTTTGACCCCACTGGAATCTAAACTTATGTGGACGTTTATAAAACTGGTTTGGGTCATCTGGAGGCAAAAACACTGAACTTACATTCAGTTCACGCTGGCCTCGCATCTCTCAACCACTACTGGTTTTGCTTTACATAAAAAAAACGGATGTGTGCTATGAAATCTGTCTTAGTTACGAAAATAACGACAAGGCTGATCATGCCCGGGTAGAGGTAGAAGGAGCTCTTATGCTAGAGGTGAAAGGACCAGAGTAAAAACCCAGCTGTGCACACACTGCACTGTGAGCCCACACCGCTGGTGGGACTGTAGTCTGAGGGAGGGCAGGGAAGAGGAAAGAGAACAGGCCCTGGAGTCAGACGGCTCTAATTCAAGTCCCAGCTCTGTTTTTGTCTCCTCTCAACAAGTCATCTGACCTCACTGAGTTTCATTTAACTCATCTGCAATGGAAATAACTTTTCCTCCTGCATGGGGTTAATGAGAAGATTAAATGAAACCATGCATGTAAATGCATTGTTTTGTATGTAGTAGAAACCCAACAAATAATATGATTATACA
Organism: Ceratotherium simum simum; assembly: GCF_057802395.1. Lineage (NCBI taxonomy): Eukaryota > Metazoa > Chordata > Mammalia > Perissodactyla > Rhinocerotidae > Ceratotherium > Ceratotherium simum. The sequence continues at coordinate 83,138,130 of NC_141906.1, read as the reverse complement.
ATCTATTATACATACTCTCTCTCACTCTAGGTCTATATGTCTGTAACATCGTTCACTAGATGGTAACATTTTTCTCATGTGCCCCTATACAACATTGTGTTGAGTACAAAGTAAGCACTCAATAAATATCTGTTGACTGATTAATTTTTTGATTAAAATTTTCCACCTTTCACAAACTCCTGAGAAGTAAAAGACCATGGGGCCTGTGTCTAGTAAAGGCCCAGGCTGGGAGGATAACCCTCTGTGTGTCACCAGCGACCTGCATTTACAAACACAAAATGCACACACCTCCCTCCAGGCATGCTCACTCTTGGAGAGAATCAAAAGAGTGGAGGCCATCACCTTCCAATTCTCTGATACCTTGGGGGTAAATCAAGAAGGCTTGGCTTTGTGGACCTCCGAGAAGGGTCCTCGATAAGCACACCTATCCATCTGTCCCTGCTGTCTGTGTCAAATAAAGCAGCATCATCTTAAGGCAAACTGCTGAGTTAGGTGGGCCATGACTTTTCTGAAATGAACGGCACAACATTTTGATTTGTATCGGTGACAAAAACCCAATACTAATTCAAATGCTGAAAGAGGCTTGGACTGCTCAATAGGTCATATCACATTTGTAAGCCATAGTGCCCACAAGCCATTTCTTTATTCAATAACTTGTGTTACATCCGTGTGGCGAGGAAGGACTCTAAACTCTAGCACAAGATGATCTGGGCAGTGCGGCATCTAGATTGCTCAAATGACCACAGACAAAAGCAATGGAGGCTTTTTTCCCTAGGTGACTGAAGCCAGGCAGCCCGGACGTTTCTCTTTCCATTTCTTTCCCTAACATATTCAAATAGTCCACACATAGACGAGGGTCCCTTGAACCCCTTTGTGGAGACAAACATTTCCTAGAGGAAAGAGCCCAGAAGTACTGAGAGCAAGTTCAGTGGAAATTCACTTTGGACTTGATCTGCCATTTGACCTTGGGCTTCAGCGAATGGTCTCCTGCAAGCCCCACCTCACCTCCCTCCCCTACACAGCCTGCCTCAGGCACGACAGGTACTGGGTCTACTGGACTTCCTCACACTGCTGCCTGAGCACGCTAGGCACGCTAGGCATTTTAGGATTCAGTGACTCACTTTATTTTGAATGCCCCTCCCTATTGTTTGTTAGACAAATTCCTATTTCCCTATCAAGGCCAATTTTAAATATTGTTTTGTACCCCAACTACCTTTCCTTTGCAAAATTTGTTAATCCCCCACGAATGTTCTCCAGATAGACTTTTATCGTGGTGTGAGCTAACAGCAGTCTCTTCACGCTCCATCTTCCTGCGACATGTGGAGCTCCAGGAGGGCAGGAGCGTAGAATATTTGTTTCTCTATTCCAAGTGCTCCTGGTTACTTCCAGGGCACTTTGGATCTTGTGCGAGTTAAGGTGGCCTTTGAGGTTGGAAGGAGCTGCTAAATAGAAGAGGGCAGGGCAGGGCATTTCAGGCAGAGGGAGAGCACGAGCAAAGCACAAAGGAGCTGTGAAACAGTGCTGGCATGTCTGCCGCAGGATGGGGATTTGGACTGTATGGAGTGTGAGGCTTTGATAGAAGAGAAAAGTTACAGGAGATGAGGCCAGTGAATGAGTGCACTGCTATTTCTGTGTCCCCTCAATCCACTCCAGACTGACCAGTAGGTCACATCAACAGGCTGCCCATCCTCTGGCTTCCCGTTGGGTTCAGCCAATGGCAAGCAGGGGCAGGAGATGGGGTGGAGGAGGTAGGAGAGGGGCTGCCACAGCCTGGCTATGTCCCTTTGTCAAAGAGCACAGCTCCTGGCTGGTGGCCCTCTCCACACAGCCCTCTCTCCCTGTGGGGGCTGTGATCTCCGCCTTCGATCCCTTCAGGCCTATAGGTGTTAAGGATGCCCTCCTGTACTAGCCCCGGGGCCCTATGACCATCCCCTGTGGATTTCCTACACTTTGGCTGCACCTTTGTAAATATCCACTTTATTACACTCTCCTCAAATTACCGAATTTGCGCATGCCATCTTTTCCTTGCAGTAACCCTGACTATTATTAGAGGTAGGTTGTGCAGTATGCCATATGAAAGATTTTTCACTTTATCCTGAATACATGAAGGACCACAAAACAAAAAGGAACTTTGCAACAGCTACTTCAAAAAATTCCGGACGGTTATAAAAGTCACCAAACTGGAGCTTGTCTCTTTCTTCTTCAGTGGGTGGTCTCCCTCACAGGGAAGAGGCTCAGAAGAAGAAATGGGACTGCAGCAGCTGAATCTGTCTGAAATTTCTTTTTCTTCTTTTCTTTTTCACCTGTCCTCACCAGCTGGACCATATAAAGCCCGCACCTGAGATGTGGCTTCATCTTCGAGAAGTTAGACCCAGCTTGGCAGGATATTGGTAGGGGGAATGCTAATAATTATTGTCCACTCTAGGCATTTTTCACAATTACACTTTGAAAACCAGGACTCACCCAGGTAAACTGGGATGGACAGTACATATTAGGCACATTGTACCATGCTGGAAAAGGGGTCTGGAAGTACCCGGCTCCTCAAGCCCAAGGCTGGGAGTGGCTAAGAAAGATGTACAGCCTGGCAGGCTTGTGCATCGGAGTCAGCCTCAGGTGAAGAGGCTTTGTCCCTTTGTCAAAGAGACATGTGTGTCCTTTGGGACATGCCCCAAAGGGCATTTGTGTCAATCCTGACCCCATCTCTGGGGCTGGGTCCAATTCCAATTCCTTGTTTAGACACACTTTGAATCCCTCCCCCAGGCCTGGATCCTGTCTCTACCACCCCTCCTATCATCTCTGAAGGACCACCTATATTTGGGACTTGAACACCACCGTATGGGGAGAACCACATGGTTAGGAGACTAAAACCACGCCCTAGAGCAATCGCAGCTGACATTTTCCTTCCAGCCAGCGAGTGTGAAGCCCGGCAGGCAGTTCTGACCAGTCAGCAGACAGGCTGCCTTTCCACCTGGTACTCACCCCGGTGACTGCACGCGTATGACCCTGATTGGGGAGGGAGGGGTCGGAACGAAAGCAATCCATTTAAGGCCACAGCTGCTCTTTTCCTTTCCTAGGATGAGACAGTCTGCTACATCAAACTCCCACAGCACACCAGAAGGAAGATAGGCCGATTAAAACTAGAATTCCAAAGTGACAAGGAGGGCTCCTGGGTTAGAGGGGGCCCTCTCCGTTTTCTCACTAATGACCTTGGCCACACATTATTTCACCTCCTGGTGGTGCCACTGTGCCTAAAATGATTGCCTGGGGCCCAGGGGGAAGTGAGGGCAGCAGTAAGCAGGCTGACATCCCCAGGAGAGTGGCTGCCATTTCTACACCTGCGAGGTTGAGACAAAGTTGGAACAGGAGAACAGAATCAACACAGAGACGCACACTGGAGCAGCTCAAGGCTCCTCCTCCTTTTGTGCATCCTCTGGGGGCCTGTGACGAGAGAGGGTCCCCAGGGTCCAGGAACGCAGGGCTTACTACGACAAGGAAATGTAAGAATAATTAAGTGCAGAAGAGGTAATTGGACCTCTCCAGATAGCTAATCTGTGTGACATGATACCTTGGGGGCAGGATATATCCCTCAGAAAGACAAAGCTCCCAGTGGTGGGAACTGCCCTCCCTCGGGCTTGCTGCCACTCTGGAATCCTGCTCAATCCCCAGGTGAAGACCTCACTGTTTGCACATTTTCTGTCAGATGTCCTCATCCACACCCTGCGACAGTGAGTTGTTTGAAACTCCCTCTCCAAGGAACACAGATCTCTTCAATCAGCCTGTGGGTAAAGGTGACCACGGACCAGCTCCAGCCCTCTCCCCTCACTGTGTCCATCACTGAAATGGAAGTTGATAATAAGGAGGAGCCACAGAGGGGGACACCAAGTGGCACCCTTAGCCAGTTTTATCTGTCTCATGTACTACGGACTGTGGAAAGCCCTAAAAGGACCTTTCCTAGGCCAGAAGGAAAGGCCTAGAAAAAGTCTCACAGGTGTGTTCACCTAAGGGAAGGACACACCTATTGCTCTGCCTCAACTGATGACAAAAAGGGCAGCCCTGGAGGAAAGGGATGTCTGGGCTCACAGTAGAGCAGGGCAGAGAGGAGATATGCAAGCCCACCACGAGGAAGCAGCGTGGAGCCAGAGACCCCGCTCTGAATGGAGCAGCAAGCGACGTGGGTCCCTGGCCGTGGGTCCCCTGTAACGTCCCCACCTGTGCAGGACATCGCAGCAGTCTGTGTTCAGCCCAGCCCCCTCGGGTCACATTCATCATCTCTGTGCTGCTCCCCAGGTTTCTGTGTGCTTCTCCTCCAACAGCCCACACCTGGGACTCTCTTTGGCAGCCTGCCCCTGGGCTGCAGAGCCCCTTTGCACCCACTCACAGAGAGCTGGAAGTGTGGGGCGTTTGCGTCCCCCCAGGGCAGCACTGGGCTGACTGTGGGAGTATGAAAGCTGCTCTCTGGACCTGCCCAAGTCTCACTGCGGACCCTGCTGAGGCCATCTTCATGGATATTTGCCTGAAATTCAGCCTCCACTTGGCTTCTTGCCCTTCCCTGCCCTGCTTCCCCAACTTGTTGTGTGTTTCTCCAGGGGGCACTTCCTTAATAAGTCACTTTCACATAAACTCACATCTCAGGCCCTGCTTCTGGGCTTCCAGAACTAAGACAATCCTATTTGTAATTCTCACCAACATTTTGTGATTAGAAAGAGAAACCCTGAAGGAAAGGGAGCTTGAGATTCTTTGGAGACTGCAAAGAAGAGCAGGTGCTGGAATGCAGACTGCTCTACAGTCAGGCTTGGGTGGAGGGGCAGAGTGGGTGTCCTGGGCTCCAGGGAGAGAGGAGATAGGGCTGAGTAGAGCCTGCAGCCGAGAAGAGTGGAGAAGGTAGGGGGCCATCAAGGCCGAAAAGAAGCCTCCGAGGGCGAGACCATTTCTGAGTTCTGGGACACTGGCACCAAGGGGAATACAACCTGGACAGGTGTGAGTACTAAAAGGGACACCCAGCAAGGATTTCAGGAGTTTGGTGGGGGGGGGAAGAGCATGTGGACTGGAAATGTTATGGAGGGAGTGAGCCTAAGCTCACCTTGAATGAGGAGTACATCTGCATAAACAGAGAAAAGATGAGAGGGTATTCTCCGTAGGAAGAGAATGGAGTCTAAAGATATGGATGTGGATACGGGGCACATGTTTAGGGTCTGATCTGACAGAAGGGGGGTTTCTGTGGGGACGCAGAGGGAGAAAGCATAGGAAGGAAGACTCCTGTCCATTTGTAGGGGCCCTAGAAGGCCCTAGAAGACAAGAAGGGTTTGCTCTCACCTGTAGCAATGAACTGCCGTTTAAGGGGGTTGCGGTAGCCAAATGGCAAGACGAAAACCACATTTAGAGCAACGCGAGAGAGAGGACAAGGGAGGTGGGAGCCAGTTACTGGCAGAAACAACACTAACACTGAGGTGTCCCTTTCCCAGGAGGATTTTCCCTTCCAAAGTATACTGAGTCTTCTTCATACCATCAGATATCTAAACAGCTATTCTCTTAAGGAGACAGGGTCAGCTTAAACAGGCTGACAGGAGGACATGAGTTAAGGGCTATCTGTGGTCACAGGATTCCTACCCATTCTTCAGCCCATTTAAAGACCTTTCCCTTCACAAGGATCCTATCACCAGGCCTGTCCTTCTCCTCCTTATTATTTGCACTTCACTTCTCATTGTTACCTCCAAAGATGTGCATGAATGGAGGTGTATAAGAATAAGCTTATTGAATCCATCATTCATTTGACAAATGTTCATCGAGCACCTCCTATGCCCCATGCATTGTGTTAAGCACCTAAGCAGTGCAATGCAGGATGAACAAGACAGACATTCTGCTCACGCAGAAGAGAGGCAGACAAACAGATTATAACGAAGCACAAGGTCTCTCATGGGACACTGGAGTGTTGTATAGAAGACAGACGAGTGTGGGAGAGCTGACTCTAGTCTAAGGGGCCAGGGAAATCTTTTAGAAGTGGCGTTTTTGCTGAGAACTTTACAAATGAGTATAAATTTGGCGCTGGGAGGGACCTGAGAGATCATCTACCAGCCTACAGATAGGGCCCTAGAGCAGCTAAGTCCATGCAGCTACTTCACTTATAAGCTTACGGCTCTGTACCTACTTAGTTCAAGGGAGATGAGGGACGAGAATCTGCATCTGCTGACTCCTTACCCTGAGATAAAACAATAGTGTTTTCCTGGGTTAGGGGATTCTGAGAGATTCTATAATGAACACTCTGAAAGCTTGACAATGCACTGGGTGTTATTCAGATTTTGACACGATCTCTACCTCCTGGAAGATGCCATGCGTTAGTATATTTTATCTGATACAACTCAGCTTGCTTGTCCATATTGAAGAGAAGCGACCATGCCCAGAGCTTTTGGCCTGATTTCCGTGGAGTCGAGCTAGCTGGCTCCTTGCTGTGTTATCTAATCTGCTGTGACACGCCTGGGTCCCTAGACTTTCTGTGACTCAGTTTTCATATGCGTCAAATGGGGAAAAAATTGTCTGCTCACTCAATTCTTACAGCTGTCATGAGGGTCAAAGTAAGTATTTAAAGAAGAGTATCAAGGCCTTTACAAGAACAAGGAGGTGGAATATTTACAAATCTTCTGTGTGAAAATACAGTTGTCCTTCTCTTCAGTATTATTTTCCAAGTAACCAAATGCATGCCCACATCACCATGCTCAACATTAAACATTTATTTATTGCACTACTCTGCCTGTTGAGATGCAGCGCTCACTCTTCAGAACAAAACAGAGTCCTTACTCTCTATATTTTAGGAGCTTATGATACAAAGACGATAACAGCTACTTAAATGAAAGGAAGCAGGGGATCCACACAGGCAATTCAGTGACAAAACTGGACAGATACAGAAAAGCATGGCCCTGATTCTAACCCTGAAACCACAATGACCAGCCCCGAACCAAAAGCAGGTGCCCCTGAGGGGAGGGGTGTTCTCCTTCACTCTAGCCTGCACCCCCAAGCTGGCAGTAGGAGCAAGCATGGCGCTGACGGATGAGGGCAGGTGGATGGGGAGGCGGTGCACGTACAGAGGCAAAAAGGTTAGGCAGCAGAATCAGTCCTCTCAGCGTGGGAGCTGCATTAGCCACTCCTTCCGAAGTAATTTCCTTCAACCAACACCGGGCAAATGATTACCCACGTCCTTTACAGAAACTCCTGGTGTCTTTGGTGATGTTCTCTATGAACTGGTCTCTGTAGGAAGGGATTCTAGTTGGACTGTAGGAGAGCTAGTTCTTTCTCTGCACAACTTACTCTCTGATCTTGAACCTTCAACAGCTAACTCAAATTGTTCCTTAATCTCACTCAAATTGACCACCTTTTGAACACCCAGCAGTGGGAGGGATGGGGGGAATCCAATCTCACCTCACCTAGATGGTCGGCCGCACCAGCCTCTCCTAACAGGCTTCTTGCCTCCAAATTTAACCCTTCTAATCCACCCTCTCCTTTCACTGGAAGGACCTTTCTAGCAAAACTGTTTGAGCCTCATTTGTTCAAAACCCTTCAGTGGTTCCCACAGCCTTCAGCGTGAAGCTCCAGCATTTCAGAGGAACATAGCAGGATGCCCCTGGCCTCACTCAGACCCACCGCCTTGCACGAGAGCCATATCACCATACGTGTTTGCAGTCTCCTCAATGTGGCATGCTCTCCCATGACTCCAAACCACTTCACACGTGTCCTCTCTGTCTAGAACACCTCTCTCCACCTCCTCACCGGCACGTACCTTCCTTTCAAGGCTCCCTCTGACCTACGACATCTGCACTGACGTGTACTACTCCACAGCAGCTTACACAACTCTGTCACACCACTGACCAGACCATATGGCAATTGTAAACGCAAAGCTGGTGTATTTTCTTATTTTTTTAACGACCCCTAGACCTGTTGTGCCTACCATGGTACCTAGTCTACTATTACTGTCAGTCCATAAATATCTGTTGCTTGAAGTGAAGGCACACCGCAGCAGGCGTCTATCCTAAGCCAGGTGTCTCTGAGACAACAGCTGGCCTCAGACACAACCCCAATACTGGAATCTCTCCAACTGTTCTCCATGGTTACTCATGCCAGGCTGCCAGGAGCCTGACATGCCTGCACACGTGGCACAGTGCGCCACACTACCAAAAGTCACCAAGCTGGGGTTTACGCTCCATGAAAACTTGCAAAATGAGAAGGGAGGATGCAGCAGACATTTCATAAGAGATTTTGTTAATTAACCAGAAAAATAATGGCTCAGACTTTCCTTGTGCATGACAGGATGCAAAATCCTTTCACATATAATTATACCTCATGGAATCATCAAAACAGCTGGAGGCAGAGACAGATCTTTAACCTCAGACCTAGGACTATAAAATATGTGATTGCGGGCACGTCATTTCACCTCCCTGGCCCTCAGTTTTCTCATCTGTACAAGACAAAGAGATCTCTGAGGGACCCCCAGCTCTGCAAGACTTCCCAGGTCTGCTGCCTGTGCCTCCGTAAGAATTTGCCTATTCTCTGATGGGCAGGGCCCTCTGAAACCCCTAACTGCCCCTCTCTTTGCCAAGGTGAACAGAGAGGAAAAGTTAGGAGGTTAGAATAAAAGGTGGAGTGGAACTGTGAAGGCAAGGATGCCAATCACTAAAATGCAGTAAATGCAAACCTGCCTTCACTTCTTATGCAAATTCTTGAGAGAAAGAGGAGCACAAGAGCAAAAGATCATGTTTTATTTCAACTCAGCAGCACACAGAAGAATCAAATAATATGAATCAGAATTTAAATGCATGAAATAAAATTAGCAACGCGTTTGCTCCTTTCATTGTAGTTATCAAGAGAATCACAAAAATATCGGAGGGATGAAAATGTAGTATCTTCTTCCTTCCTTTTGGGAAACACATTCCACTCTCCTAATTTTTTGACTTTATACCACTGATGTGGTATTTCCCAGCATCTCCCTAACAAAGCTAACCGGTTCTCATTTCTGAGGCTTTGTTTCCTTCCCCCCACCCCACTACTCAACTGATTTCTAGATGGAAGTGGTCCTGTCTGCCAAGATGATCTCCTATTACTGGTCACCTCTGGGCTCCTTTCTCCTTCCGAGAATATTTGGTGTTAAAACAAAGCTCCTACTCCCAAAGTCCTGAAGTCCCTGGAATTGGGTTTTTCTAATTAAGGATAGGCCACATGTTGGTAGTTTCAGATTCATCAAAACCCGTTTAAAATGTTTCATGATCAGCAAAACACCCAGAGAGAAAAGGAATGGCAGTACAGTTATCTGCAGGATAATCAAAAGCCTGAGCCAAACTGCATGAGAAAATTCAGGAAAAGGGGGGAATAGGGACAAGGGAGGAGAGCGGAGGAAAGTGATATGGCTCAACACAAGGTTGACATAAGGGAGCCATATTGTAGAAAAGAAACCCTATTGTAACTTTGAATGACCTCTGACTAACTAACCCAGTTGGATATGCCCCCCGCCAGGAGATCTACCTGCTCTGTAGATTTTACGACCCCTGCTTGTGCATGTACCTCTCAGCTGTGATAAGATGATAACTTAGTTTCTTTGAGTTCCTTAGGAACGTGATGACCCCTGGACAGAGAGTCTATGCTGATAGCCATCATCAATGAAAACTGAAAGATCTGGTGTGACACTCCCAGTCTGTAACACCTAACTCCCTCCTCTATAACCCACTGTCCTATATAACTGCTTCAACATTCTGTGCCCTGCCTAAGATGGTTCACTAGGACGCTAGTCCAACATCTTCTGATTTGCCAGCTTATCACTAAATAAACTGCCCTTTCTCTGCCACCATCCTGCCTCTTGATGATTGGCTTTTGCCTTGCAACGATCAGTGTCTTTTGTGGGGTAACAAAAGGGGGAGAGAAGCAGACATACAAGTGTTTGAGCACAGCTTCCACTGTTTTCCAGTGCTGAGGCCATGTATTTTTGGTACCTCCAATACCCTTTACATTCTTCTTCCTTGTCTTTCTAATATGGTTATACAAACCCCAATTTGAAATGATTGGTGGACGGAGACAACTATTTTGTGTGTGTGTTGAAGAAAAACAAGGACAATAAGAACAAAAATCCAATTTTTATTTCCTAACATGTCTTTCCTTCCATGACTTTGAAGGAGAGCAGACAGGAAGCTGTAGATTAATCCAAAGCTGACCTTGCTTCTAGGCAGGCATGGAAAACTCACCTGAGGTCTGTATATCGGAATTCTATCTAAAATACATTTCTCCTGTCGTAAAAGCAAGGGTCGAAACCCAGAAGGTCTAAGCGATTGGGTTAAGTTCCCCAGAGTTCCGACATGTAGGCTCCCTTAAGAACGGCAGCACCTGGACTTGGGCTCCCTGCTTTGTTTGCTACCCCTCTGCTATGTTACTGGAGGTAAAGCCCAACACTCCAGATCAATACGCGTGCAACAGGCTGGAGAAGGACCCTCTAAGCTGGCTCTCAAACTGTCATTAGAGACCCAATAGTAACAATACTGCTTACACAGTCATATGCGTTAAACAGTATTGCTCTTCCTAGAAATGCAAATAGTTTTGGATATCAAGTCCCTATATGACCAGCTCCCAACTTCTCTCTTAGAATATATGGCCAAATAGAATCTACCTTCCCCCAGCCCCACGTGCTGCTTTTGCAAACTGTACTTTCCCAGGAGCATTTTGTCAAGAGAAGTCTTCTGTGCCCACTAACACCAATCCATCCCAAGGAAAACTTCCTGACACTGTCCACAGTGATTCCCAACCTTGCCAGCTAGCTGCACCTATGTGATCTCCTGGCAAATCAGTTTGGCTGGGTAAACTCCTGCACCCACAACTATAACCCACCGGAAGATTTTTTTGTGGCTCCTCTTCCTGTATGAAGGAGATATAAATCTATACAGCCTGAGCCAGTCCACAATGACCTGAGGAAGGTCCCTGGGGAGGTAGCCTCTGAGGTTTTGCTCTCTGTAGTCCCTGAGAAGTTTCTAAATTCCACTGCCAAGAGAGTAAGCAGGACTAGGAAGAGCTGAGATGGAACATTTTGTATGCATGGTCAAAAGACACATTGTCTATGGGACATTGTTTAGAAATTGCTTTACTATTTGATTTGTGATAAATGATTAGTAAACGTTTTGATCAAAGTAATTAAAACCTGTAGAGTGACTTCAGTTGGTTCACATACATTAATGTCTGGGAAACCTGAAAAGCAAACCACCCTAAGAGGACCTGGTGTGTCACATGCCATACGCTTCACCTCTCCATCTCCCTCTCGCCCATCCTTCTGCACTCAGACTCATCTACACCCTGTCCAGCTTCTTCCAAACGCAAACTGACGGGCACAGCAGGGGAGAGTGGAGGGTATATGGGTGAGCTTGCTCAGATACAAGAATGTCATTTGTCCATAAAAGACTGAAAAGGGGGTAAAACTCTCAGAGGTCAATTCCTTTGCAAGAATCTTGCTTGGTTCAGTCATTTAGAGGAAGAAGGGTGGATCTAAAGCCAGAGCCCAGCTCTGGAACTTGCAGACCATAAACTTGGACATCACTAAACCTGCCGGCATGACATCCCTTCTCCTATTAATAGCAACTTCTTCTATTCCGCTTGCCCCAGAAAATGAAATGAATGAGGTTTGGCTGCATGTGTAGGAGAGAATAAAACCCAGGATGGCAATAAATCGGAGTGCAGAGTGGCAGGCACTGTAATCCGCTGGAATGACGCTCTGGCTCAAGGAAAAGAACCTCTTTGGGGAACCAGCGAAGGGAATCAATGCCCATAAAAGCATCAGGGCAGCAACCAACAGCAGCAAAGATAGATACTGTTGACCAGGACATGCAGCAGATTGCAGGTTGTAAAACAAAATAGAAAGTCATTAAAATGGTGGGCAAAGGGCGCAATTGCATGATGTGGATGTCACAGGGGACCTGTGTTATAAGGAGCTCAGGACTTCCCATTAGTCAGAAGGTCAGAATTGCCAACACTCTGTCTGCACGGCCCTGGGATCCTACACTGTAGATCCTTCTCCATGCACAAACCACAGAGAGGGGAGAGATGGTTAGTATTTATTGCCACTTATGTAACAGGTCTATTTGGAAACAGATTCTGACCAGCTTATCAGGGTATTAATACATCACAGGCATATTGAGCTGTATTCATTTAGGTTTGGGTTGCTTTAACCAAAGACTTTCCTGGGAAGCATGCCAAGGTACATTTTCTGGAATGAGTCCCCTTTTCTGCCTCATTCTCTACCTTTTGATCCAGCAGAGGGCAGAATCAACCCATAAGACAGCCTTGGGGATCCTGTGGGGCAGTTTGCCATAGGAGTCGTCCTGGGAGAAGGGGCCAGAAAAGCAAAGAAATGAATAAATTCTTCATCCTGTAAGGTGGATGTGGGGATGCCTTTTGGAACTCTCAGGACCAAAGACTGAGAGTAAAACCAAAAAGGAGCAAGTTAAAGTGCCCTGAGTGGGCCATGCCTCAGTTTCCCAACCTGCCAAAGGAGCAGAGCTGTGAATTATTTCCAGCGCAGCCTGCAGCTTAATCCACATTTTACAGACCACAGAGGGCATCGCTGACAACAAAGCAGGGGCAGCTGGCAAAGAGACAGGATACCAGGTGGCAACCAGCGGAAAGCAGGGAAAAGGCGTGCCTGAAGGCTTCTTTCCTCACCCATTGCCACCCTCTGCCCTCGCCCCTGTGTGGCTCCCCCTCCTTGTGCATTCCCATTCTCCCCTCTCTCCTTTCCTTTCTTTGCTGCCTTGGATACCCTCTCCAGCTCCTCTGTCTTGGGAGAAATAGAAGTAAACCCCAAAACAACTCCTAGGGGAAATGACAGCAGCTGTTCCCCCTCCCCTGCCCCCGCCATGGGAGGTAGCTGCAAGTCTCGGCGCACTGCCAGCAATGGTGAGAGCTTTGATTTCCAATGTGATCGCCTCATTTTGTCAGCCTCTGCACACTGCAAACGGCTCAGTCCCCATCTATCACAGAAGAGAAGAGGGTGATGGACAGAAAAAAGGAAAGAGCCACCATCGCCTCCCATAATGAATAACTGGTGCAGGCGTCTCCTGTCACCCTCAGCACTGTCCCTGAACTTCACCACCTCGCCATTACAAAGTCACACGCTACGGCTGGGCTGCAGAGACACTCTATCTCTGGTTATTGTTCACAGAGCTCTTGTACCGACAATTTCGATCCATCAGACTTTTCTTATGGGAAGAATTGATGGACTGAGGATCCTCTTGATCTTGGCTGTTTATATTTCTGTTCCCATCCACATACACTCACTGGCACACAGATGGCCAGACCCAGCTTACCCGCAGTCTCCCATTCCCCCTCATTGCGCAGGGTGCTGTGGGCACGCACGGTGCTTACAAAATGTGATGTTGTACCTTTCCTGGGCTATGTTCCTTCCTCTGCCAACACCCACACACGCCTCCTCACCCTGGACCCCAGTCTCTCTCTCTCACACACACACACCCCCCAGCACGCTATCCTCTCCTCTACCTCCCTACATCCTGTGGTGTGAGTGATTTAGTCTGACTCCCTCGGGTATCATGGAAAACATCCTTTATTTATTGATTCAGTCAGTCACCAAAAAAATTTTTTTGCATCCCTGCTGTATGCCAGTCAATGTGCTAGGGGCTGGGTACACAAAGATGAACAGGAGAGGACGCCTGCCTGTTGTGTGGCCAAACGCAGGGCGTTTTGGGGGCACTGTTAGTGCTTTCCAGCTTGAAATGCACATCAGACACACTTATGGAATTTAAAAAAAAAAAAACCCTGTATTTTATAAATGAAGACCCTCCCACCCAATACTCTAAATAAGTTCCCCAGATTTTCCTGATGTATAAAGCTGAGAACCACTGTTGAGAGGGGCTGGAGGGTAGGATTTGGGGAGGAAACAGATGTGTAAAACACCTGGACAGGTGAGCAAAGGTGTTTTCATGCAAGGCCTCCATGTTAGTGACCTGAAGGAATGTGGAATATAACATACCATGTAGGTACGGAGTTTCAGACAGGACAGGAATGTGCTCAGATCTGTGTTCTGAGAGATCATCGCTGCCTGCACGAGAGCAGATGAGGAGAAGCAGAGAGACCATTTACAAGACCACCCAGTAGTCCATTCCAGCTAGGCTCTAGGCCTGAGGTAGGGCCGGCCCCAGGGCTGCAGAGGAGGGGACAGGGATCAGAGATGTTTATCCAGATTGAAAATTTGGGGCTGGGAGGGCTGAGGAAGGAAAGGAAGGGAAAGGAAGGGGTGTAGCCAATAATAATAGTGGTGAATGTGTATTGATCACCAGCACGCACCAGGCACCGGGCTAAGTGCTACATGCTTTATTGTATTTGATCCACACAACCACTCTGTGAGGGAGCTGTCACAAACACCTCCACTTTACACCTAATTTATTAGATCTTAGGCCTAATAAATTGCCTAAGGTCACATAATCGGCAAATTACAGAGTGGGGACTGGATCCTTGGTGGTCTCTCCAGGAGACCCATACTCTATATAGCAAGGTCCTATTCTGCCTTCTTGTGTGGGACTTGGTTAAGTGGATGCACATGGGGCCCAGAAGAAGGAATGGAACTTGAGGGAAGGATCTGGGAATGCAGGAACTTCAGTCTGGGTAATGAACAGTCATGTGTAGCTCTCTAATGGATTCACGTGAGCTGGACTTGCTTGCCCTCCCAGGTTGTTAAGGCCTTTAGGCAGGTGCCTTTCTGCTGAGCCTCAGTGGTGGTTAATACCAGCTGGTCCCACGGCAGGTACACACATACCTGTCGACTGGCATACCCAATGTGCAACCAGCATTGTTTATGGGAAGGACCAGTGGCAGGACACTTCTCAAGGAAGAATGGCAGTAGGTACACCCACAACACCACCCATGGCTCCCTCGCACTCAGACAGCTCTGATCAGCTTCCTCCGTGGCTCTGTACAACGGACCACACAGACATTCCATCACCAAAGCTTGTACTAACTGATGGGTCTCCCAGTGAGTCTTCAGGAGGCATGTCTGGGTTTAGAAGAGAGAGCAGATTTGTCTCCATGAACACACTTGTGTGGAAAGCACATGGATTTCCCGTCCCCCTTACCCATGATAGAGCCTCTCTTTTGTTCACTCCCTTCTCCCCAGACCACCCCTGTGCCCTTCCAGCCCCTTCTCTGTCTTTGCCAGGGACAGTGCATTTTATATGAAGCTGTAAAATTTGATGGCAGCTTTCCTTGTCAGTGTGGCCCTCACGCAGATCCCTCAATGATATACGGCACTGGCCCTCCGGCGGCTGAGCAGCCTCATTACAAACGAGAGAAAAGAGACCGAGAGTTGCACAGGGGGGAGTCAAGATCTAGAAACAGGGAGGCTGACAGGACCGGGTACAGGAGAGACAGAGAAAAATCACAGAAGGCCGGCGAGGGAGAACACGAGGAAAATATTTTTAAAGTGGGGAGAAAGGAGAAAATGTAGAGACAGGGTTTCCATTCTCTTGGTTCTTTCTTGTTCCCTGTCAGATGACAAGTGTGTACGTGTGTGTGCGCGCGCGTGTGTGTCACAAGGCATCCTGAGTCCACTATGAGCAGCACTGTGACAAGCTCCAAACCAGAGGATTTCTGAGCAGGGGAGACTAAGTGTCTTTAAAGAAACACCAAGTAAGGGGCTCAGGAGATGGAATCAGGAGGGACGAGTCGGGGCCCGCAGGGCCGCAGCCCGCTGGGAGCTCCTGAGGGAAGCTGCAGTGGGAAGGGCTTGGTCAACCCGGGACACCCTGGGTACGCCATCGGCCCTGCCCCTTTCTGAGGCTGCACTGCTGATCTCTGCCCACACCTGTTCTTGGAAGCAAGGGCTGCACAGCCCATTTTCAGAGGGGACCCTTGTGTCTTTCTCCCTGGGCAGATGGGGTACACCCTTAGGCTCCCTTAACAAATGCATGAAGTCTGACAGTAGGTGGCAGTAGTGGAGCCCAGGTTCTTTGTTATCAATATTTGTTCTCAGAAAACTCGGTTGATTTGACTTAGCCCCAGGGGAGGCTGATTTGCTGACTACAGAGTTGCCTAAATAAAACCAGTTGGGAGAGAATCGTACAGAACACGACAGTGGGAAAAAACACACACCCCTCTCTAGGTGTCCTGTACACCAGGAGGCACCCCTCTTTGGCGTCCCTGTCGTTTACCTTGTTCCTGCTCCCGTCTCCAGCAGGGATTACCTTTAATACTAATTCTCAGCCTTGGCAGGGTCTGAAGCTCCCCAGACCCAGATCTCCCCAAAGAGACTGGCACGTAGCCATCTCTCCTGAGCAAGGGCTCCCGCCCAGCGCACAGCTCCCAGCACGAGGCTATGCCACGGCTTCCCTAAACATGCTCGTCAGCACTGACAGCACTTTACCCACATTTCAAATTAATAGGCAGTTGAGGTGTTCCCCTCCCAGTCTCGCAGACAGAGGCGGAGGCTGCAGTGAATGCCCGTCCATAGTGTCTAGGTGATTAGATATGTCTGCAGAATGCAGGTAATTTGTGTTTCTGCTTTGTGCAATTGGCACTAATGGCACATGCATAAAACGAAGCCATCTTCCAGAACACGCGTCAGAAGACTATATTTACCAGGCACAAAGGCTAGGAGCAGAAGAACTGAACTCTAATGATAACATGTTTGTAGAAAAGTGATGCACTTAAGTTATTATGTATGAAAACTATTGGCAAAATTGTCAGTCTAGGCTCGTTAGAGAGAGAGGATGAACAGAAGGGGCGGGGCTGCCGGTTGGAATAGTGGGGCATAGAGCTGTGTGAGGACATAGACAACAAACGGGGAAGAAAAATAAAATGAGAATTAAAGCTTCTGAAGTAGAATTTAAGAGAGGAACAGGAGGGGATTTCATAGGTCAAAAGGGGGGACGGAAAGAATAGAGCTCGGAATAGGATTCTGTGATGGACTGGCTTTCCACTTATATTTTCTGTACTTCATAGTCCTTTACTTAAATAAATGGAGTCGGGCATTTTCCATTTAGTCCCTCGTCCCTGCATTTCACCACGCCCCTGTTGACCCCCGGAGTCTGATCCATGACTGGGATTTTCTTGGTATTCCATATTTGACTGTAGTATCTACTCTTGCTACCGCTTTATGCATTTGGGTTTACATTTTACTTTTTATACTTAGACCTTGATGTTGGTTTGTATTTTAAGAGCAGGGGATTAACACCATGGTCCTGATTTTATATTCAAAGCAAATGAGGTCCTGGGAAGAAGGGCTGAGGGCTGTCATCACATGAGAGAAGGTTCCTGATTAAGATGAATTGCACTTCGGGATCGTAGAGTGAAACCCTCCTCTCTGTCTTTAAAATGGGAATAAAACCACTGGCCTTTTCTACCTTTCTCCTATGAATACCGCAAATTTTGCAGAGTTAAACCAGAAGAGCAAATCAAGGTGATCATTTGACAGATTTTGAAACCCAAAAAGGTGTCAAAATGATTAATACAAGATAACAGATCATCAAAAAATAATGATTGGTGGACATGCTTACACACACACACGCGCGTACACACACACACACACCAGAAAATCCATTTCCATCCAGCCTCTTCTAACTTAGCTCAGCTTGTGGCAGCCCAGTCAGATCCTGTCAAGGGGTGGCAGTGGGGTTTAGACTACAGATAAACTATGAAGTAGATACTACATTCATCTAGAAAAGAATGCTAAGCTCTCTTTCACTGCTGTTGCTGTACCTCTCTCTGAGGAGTCTGGAGGACAAGACGGCTATTAACCCTTGCAGAACCCTAGACAGACAGGCAAATACTATTCTCCTCCCATTACCAGATGAAGAAAGAAAGAACCAACCAACATAGGTGAGTTGTCCAATGTGGTAAGAAATTCCATCTTAAAAAGTAGCCAGAGGTCCAATTCCCTATATGGAGTGACTAAAAATGTCATAATTGTGGGTAGTCCCTCTCTTGCCCACAGCAAAGATCCTGTGCAGAATTTTCTTTGCAACCTTGTGGCCATATCGACAGTAGGAAATAAAAGCCATAGCCAGGATCTTCAGGGTCTCAGTCCATTGTTTCTAGGGAGATCTAACCTCAGCCAGGTAAGCTGAGTGTTGTCACCTCTCCTCACTGCGTTCTCTTCACTTTTATCTTCTTTGAATTCATCAGTCCACAGTCCCTGGGGAAAAGGGACACATTCTTTCAAAAATCTTCTTGGTCACATATCCTGAGACATTCCAGAAATACAACATGTACATTTGAAGAAGCCATTAGCTCTGATCAGTTTTAAAACCAGAACTGTTCAACATGTGCAGAAAGAAAATAGCAACATAAACAGAGGGAGAAACAAAGACAGGAATTAAAAACTTCATCAGCCAAGCTGTAAACCCAAGCTGTGATACGGGAAAGGCAAGCAGGGCTCAGGCTGGGCCCGATTCGGAGGTGCAGGAGTGACTCACAGAATCGCATTCTTCTCCATTTCCTGTTAATTTCCCTGCTCGATAGCTCTGATGGGGGCTCTTTTATGGAAACATATAGTCTTTATACAGCACATTATAAATCCTTATCTCCTCACGTGCTGAGGCACAGTTAGCCACGCCATTGTGATTCCAGCCCCTCGATGGGGACGTGGTCCAGACCAGCAGCAGTACTGCCGTGTGAACCTCCACCTTGACCAGGCGATTCATTTCATTTAACAGCTCTGCCCATAGGTGGCCTTGGGGCAGAAGGTCCCAAGAGCCCATCAGGGATGGCTCTTCGGTAGACAGGAGTGATGCCACAAGACCAGAGCACTGCCAGCTCATTTCAATTGTGACTGAAAATCCCATTTCAGCTGAGGATGGCAAAGGCAAACAATTTAATGCATTAACCTGCACTGACTCCTCACCCAGCTGCTTCCCATCTTGATTGAAGAGTAAGAAGGTTAATTATTCCCAGGCTCATCTTCAGACTTCTCAGACCATATCATGGCTGCTGGACAGTGGTAGGGGGGCTGGTCTGGCTGGACCCAGGCTTTGGAAGACAGTAGTAGTAATGAATTTGGCTGCTGTTGCTGCTGCCGTTCCAACTCAAGTCTTTCATATCAGAAGGGTCAGTCATGAGGTCAAGCACGCACGTCCCCATATTCAGATATTGTACCACTGCACAGTGTGCTTTGGACAATATGACAAATCCTGGTAGTGTACACCTCAGTAATGGACGGTCTCAGTAGAGACCATATGCGGAATGAGCATCTTCTCCCCACAAATCCAGCTAGAAGCATTCAGTGCCTCTGGGAATCAGCTCTAGACACCGTAAGAAGGTGAAGAGGACCAGCTGATGCCTAGCGGGGAGACTGCATCTGCTTAGTAGCAGAAAATAGGAGCCACCCATGGGTGGGAGAATATCTTTTCATCCATTGGCAGTTGGACAATGAGACTGAGAAAGAAGGAGGCAGGCTGTGGGGAGAGGAGCTTCGACTATATTCTCTCCCTACTCCTCTCCCCCTCCTAGCCCCTTCACCCCCTTGAGGACATCATCCTTAAAATATATTTCATTTCACAGCTGCATTATGGTACCACAAAATCCTGGGAATCCAATTTAAGAACAGATTACCTCCTCACTTACTTCATTTGAAGCAATTACATGTTAATTTTCATTGAAACCAGCCTAATGCATACCAATCTGATGCTGCAATCTCATTTGAATACTTAAGGGAACATCCAGCGGGTTTGGGGCTCCAGAGATTTATATTTAAAGGGCCACTTCATCATTCTTTTCGTTGGTGGGCTCTCATCTATTGGCAGCCCCTCCCTGTAGCTCCGCAGGAGGGCGATTTCTCCATGGTGGAAGAAGAGCTGATCAGCTGGCTCCAACCTGCAAGTCGCTGTCCTTGGAAAGGAAGCCCACGTTCTGGGGTTTCTATCTTTTCTCAGCCATTTTTGCCGTGTGTGATTACGAGGAAAACACCTCGACTTTGTCTTTCTTCGCAAAGTCAAGATTCATTCTCTGTCATCTGCACAGGGGAGGTGGAGGGGCAATGTCAAGCCCCAGCCTTTTCTCAGCTTCAATCTACACTCTCAGTCTCCAACAATCTCAAATTGTTGATTACTACATATTGTATTCCCAGCCATTCACCTAATAAGGAAATAGCTTTCTAGACAAACCCGATGCATTGATTTGAGCCACTGGTAATTAATAATACTCAGGGACTTTCAAATCAGCTGGTCTTTTAGTTTTAGAATAGGGAGGTTATTTAGAATAGGGAGGTTAAAAAAAAAAACCTTATTTGCTTGGCTTATGCATTTAAACAAAACAAACTCATGTTTGAAGCTACAATTTAGATTGTAAGACTGTAAAGGACCCTGAGACTATTGTGACGATGTGACATAAATGTGTTTTGTATTATGTTGTAATTAATCCACACTGACATGGAGGCAGGCAGATGGGAGTGACAGGATTGATTTAATTCAAGATAGCCCAGCATTGTTGGTTCCAAAGCAGCCCAAGTTCTTCTTCTGTTTTGAATTAGGTACTTGGCATTGTGAGGACGGGTAAAGAACTAGACAGATACCTATAACTATTGGCTAAGCTTTGCCCTGAAGTAGGACAGGTGTCTAGAATATGTATTATTCTGTACAATGCATATTTATTGAGTGCCCACCATGTGCCTGTTCTGAGAGCCAGGAATAGAGCAGTGAATTAAAAAAGAAATGACAAAGGCCCTATTCTCATGGAGCTTACACAAACAAAAACAAAACAAGCAAATACATCAGATGATAAGTGCAATGAAGAAAAATAAACAAGTGTAAGGAGGCTAGGAAATGTAGATGGTGGTACTATTTTACTTTTTTATTATTATTGCATCACATCAGCCAAGCAGATTAGAGCCTATTGCCTTTGGGATTTTCTTTCTGGGAGGAATCAAAGGGCCTGGTAGGACTATTTCTTCAGTATTAGTTACACTAAGGATGGTGATGCTTTATGTATCAGGGTATTTCAAAGCCCCTTGCTTTGCAAATCACAGCCCTCCACTTTTGATAGTAATGACTTGTCAGTCTTTCCACCAGTAGAAGCTTGAAAAAGCCAAAGGTTCATATGTGACATGGCCAGTAAGACAGACAGTAGGCACAGAGACCAGGGAGAGGGGTCCACACTCACCAACCCAAGTCTGAAGACTGACACACCTTTCTAACCTTTTCAGTCTCAACAACGGAAAGACCAAAAACGATGCTCCCTTCCCTTAAACAGAACTGGGCAAATAAGCCTTTTGTCTTCATGTAGCAAGACTGAATACTATTTGCATTGCTAGAGGGTTTACTAGACTGGCAGATCAGAGTTGCAATACAAAGAAATGACAATTTTAAAAGAACACTCTTGATTTCTAATAGAATTTCCTAATGCAGAATTTGAAATGAATGTGAGTCACTTTGGAACCTTGGACTTCTATGACTAGTGAGGGCTGGGGAGATTTTGCCTTGATCAGTCGATGCTAGGAGATTGCCTCCCCTTTGGAGGAAATATCAGCACAAGCTCTGTATTGTCCTCTGTGGACATGTCTGCTTCACTCTCCTTTAACTTGGGCTCATTGCAGCGCTTCTCTTTCTTCCCTAAACCTGCAGTTCATTCACTCACAGTATTTTAATTAACTGCATTACTTTTCATCTTCAAGTCTACAAATGAAGATGGGACCAGGGAAAAGGACCAAGCCGTTTGTCTGTTCCTTGTAGCGAAGAAGAGCCTATCACTCAGTCCTCCTCAGCCGAGTTCATATTTTTGACTTGATCTTAATAACAATTACTTGCATTTCCACAGCATTTCACGATTTCCCAGACCTGGGCATCCATTCATCCAGTACCTCGCTGTGCCAGGCTCTGTTCTACGTGCTCATGGTATAAGAAACAATCCTTGCCTTGAAGTAACCGTACTGACAATGAGGACACGATGCAGTGGCTGCTCTGAGGGCAGTAAGTGCAGGATGCCAGGAGTGCAGCGACGGGGCAGCCATCCATGCATATGTTCTCTTGTTCATTTCCTGATCTCCTCTACTCTGCTCTGTATCCAGAGAACCACATTTCCTACATTTCCCAGGCTTTCTGGTCCTCTGGCTTTAGCATTGGCTTGGTCAGTGGAGGGGTAGGAGGGGGAGAAGGTGCCCTCCCTTTCTGTTTGGGTGGTATCTAGGCAGTGGCTTGTATCCCCAGGGGCTCCAGCCCCTCCCTGCATGGTGCAGCTCCTGCTGGCTGGGCCTGGCCCATGAGCTCAAACCAGTGCTTCACCCTATATCCCTCTAGCCCTGGAGATTCGGTGGATGGGGAGGAGGGTAGTATAACCAGCCATTGTTTAATCTCTTGGTTGGCTTCTCGGCTCTTGTATCACCTCTAACACCAGTGTAACCAAGTATGTCTATTGATATACGAAGAGTGGTTTCTGGCTGGTACAGACACTAAATCCAGATTGAGGATGGAGGAAAAATGCTCAGAGAGTAGCAGAGGAGACCACACCTGAGCTGAATATGGAAGAAGCTCTAGTAGTGAACCAAAGGATGAATGGGGGGAAAGCATATAGCAGAAAGAGGAGAAGCATGTGTAAAGGCATTTTTAGGTTGTTTTGCTTATTTGCTCATAGCAGCAATAGACAGAGGATCTTCACAGATCTGTAGGTGGTGAAGGAGCTGAGCTCAACCACCTTTGCTGTGCAGCGTTTGGAATGATCTGCATTTCCAGACTCCTAGAAGGTTTGAGCGCTGATCAATGAAGGGAGAGGAATGCAACATCATCGTTTTGTAAATTAGGTAAACATTACAACAAGGGCAAGTGGTCAGGGAACACTAAGTCATGGCGCCTGCAACAGATCTTGGGCCCAGAGCTGGTTTCCAAGGTGCCTGCGTGGCCTGGTTACCGACGATGGTGGAATGTCACTGAGTCCCGATGAATGGCTGTGCCTCCCTTTACAAAACAAGTCTGCCTCCTCCTTCAGAAGCGCCTTCGTGAAGTTTGTATAGGAAATGTCACATATGCCCACTCTTCCTTTTAACTACAGGGCAATGCAACTCAAGGTTCCAAGCAGTGGAGTTGACAAACGTGAGGTAAGAAGACCAAAGGCAAGCTTTGGCTAAAAGACGTTCAGAACGTCCTAGTGAACAATTTTCAATTAGGGGCTGCCAGTAATTACTGTGTGACCTTGAGCAAATCAGAGCAACTTTCTGGACTTCGGTTTCCTCATTTTAAAGAGACTAAACTAGAGGACCTCCAAGATCCTTCCCCTGCAATTATCTACTATTGTAGTTTAGGGCTTAAAGAGCAAACTTTAATTTCCCATACTCTTCTCTCCCCTACAGAATTATGAATGTGTTACATTTAAATGCAAAGCAAAAAGGAAATGCAGAGTGTGGAAAGGGGGGGCAGTGAAGGAAAGAGGGCAGCAGCGGGTGAGGAAGAGTATGCTTTTTATAAGGGTGATATTATTTTTGGAAAAATACTTCTCCCTTAATTGACAGTGGTCTTGTTACGGTAATTGAAGAAGGCAGCACACCAAGGGCCCTGCATGTCCCTCTAGTGGCGGATCAGGAAGGGGCACAAACTAAAGAGGAATTGGGGTCGCAGGGACCTAATACATGAAAAGCTTTTGCAAGGGCAGAAATGTGTTTAAAGCATACCCAGCCCTCACTACAGGAAGCCAACTGCCTTGACACATGCCTTGTACAACACTTGCTCCTTATTTTAAACACATTTTTAGATGTCATGTCTAAAGCAAGATAAGACCTTTTCAATAACATTCCATATTTACACCTCTTTTATTTTTTTAAACAAAAGCTTGTGTCTGAATAGAAACACATCTTCAAAGGATGCCTTTTAAAGAATCCACGGGACAGAGAAAAATGTGTTGATGATGAAATAAGTTCAACTGTACAGTATGAAAAAAAATTCCTGCCAAAAGATGAGGAAGAATGACATGAAAAGGGACAAAAAGACTTGAGGCCGGCGAGAAAGGCTCCAGCAGCGGATAAATTGGGTAATCAGGATGGAACTGTCACAAATGGGGCTGAAGTCTTATGCCTGATGTTTACTTCAGATTCCTTTCCTGTCTCTGAGTTCTGGCAGCTCTTTGTCTCTTCAGCCTTCCCCAGGAACTGACAAGCCAATGGACCCAAAGGAGTGCATGGAGAGTCCCTTCAGAGTGCAACTGCAGTCTGGAAAGACACTGCTAAAGTGACTTTGGGGGGGCTCCATATTCACTGCCTCTCAATCACTTCCAGATCAAACTAGCTTCACTGACAACCCAAGAGATAATTTTTGTAACTGCCTGGTGCTGAGCGCACCCTCTGGGAGTTGAGGAGGTCAAGCCCTGTCTCCTGCCTCTCACATCCCAGCCCAGGATAGAGGCGCTGCGGTCACAGCTCACTGTGATCCAGGCTGATGATGCGTGTGCAAGGCAGAGAACCCAGTGAACACCTGAGTTGTTTGTGCACTTCCATCCTAACACAAGCAAACACTTGTTTTGATCAGTAGAGTACACAGATCTGAATGAGACATGGAGGAAAAATTTGTACGTGGCTTTGAGAAGAAGAGCATTCAGGTCATGATGTTGAGTTAAGATAGCTTTCCTCTTTGTGATCTCTGAATGAAAATACTATTTAAATGCAAATCACAGAGGCATTTATTACAACCGTGGTGATGATTCCAAAGTTATTTAAAAAGCAAGTCACTGGCTGAATACCTTACCAACCACCCAGGTGAAGCGCCTCAGTGAGGTAGGCATGGGCAGCATCCAAGGAACACAGCAAGGAGGGAGCCGCTCTTATCCTTAATTTGATCAAAGTAACCAGGCGATTTGCATAACGTATACAAAAAGAACATACTCTGAGGGATGGGCACAGGGATATAATGACATAAACAATAACTAGGAGAGGGCGACTGCGCGGAGCCGTTCTCAAAATCTCTACCAGGATAATCTTTCCTTCTGTCTAAAAACATAAGAGATGGTCCAGTAGGCCCAGCAGGAATTCAAATGCCTTCCAGGGCTCTTCTGGAGGTAACAAGACTTCCTCTGGTTGTTTCACCAACTGTGACCAAGGAAGATTATCCCTGTAATCTTTAAAATAAGAAAATAGAGTTGCTATCATTTCAGTCAAAGCTAACCTGAACAGAAGCCTGGGGATGTGGTTGACAGCAGCCCCTGCCCCTAAACTGGGAGACTGCTATCATGGAACATGTGGGTTGTGTGGAAGGGAACATGTTTCCTAGTCCCCGTAGATGTTTATTAGACCAACACAGGCATTCAGGTCCAAACCCTGCCCTCCAAGAGCCTGGGGAGGTTAGGACTAGACAGCAGAGCATCTTCTCTAATGGAAGGATGCTCCGTGGGCTGGGTTCAGTTTTGCCCATGTAGTACTTAGTGGCACATGTTCTCCCAATGGGAGTCTGGTTTTCTTGCTGTTGACTCAGCCAGCCATGCCCCATACCAAGACTGAAACATCATTTTCTATCAATTCAGAGAAACTCAGAGGATTTTCTAAGAAGTCCCATTATTTACTAAGTGAATGGTTTCTGAAAATGTCTTTTTTCTTTTTTTTTTTTTCTTTCTTCTTTTGTATTTCTCCACCCAATAGGTTAGCTGCACCCTCTACACAACTTGTCTTTCAAGACATATAACTAGGCTAAATGTTAGGGGACACTGGTTTCTTTCATTGACCATTCAATGCCTTATAGTGGATAGGACAAATGATGCAAGACTGCTTCAATTGTGGTCTGTTTAAGATGCATCCATCTGCATAGCACTGTCCCAGCCTGAGTCACACACATACTAGAACGTACCACAAAAAGAAAGCCATGCATTGCAAGATGAGAAAGAAGGGAGGGGGAGGAATAGCTTAGCCCTCATTCCAGACAATTGCGCAAGGAAAAATGAGAGGGAAGGAGTGACCTTTTGTTGCATGGTAGAGCAGCTACTTGCAATTTGAGTCATTTCCAGCCTCTGTTGAAAAAAGTAAAGTTTCCCTCTTCCTCTGCCAAAATGCCTGTGTTAGAATCAAACCAATCCTCTGCCTCAAGCAGGAATCATTGACAACCTCACCAATGAATGCAAACTTGCACTGAAGAATTTTTATTAATAATCATGATTATGGAGACAGACTACAATCCCAGTTGGTATTGACTGGCTAGAAGAAATGTTTTCCATCTTACCTACTGAAGAATTTAGATAAGGAAGTCATTCCGTGGAGTAAATCTCCAACCTAGCGTTTATTTTATTGAGTTGACTTTGATGTTTGCGGCATCTACCAATCTTTTCAGAAGGTCAGTTCATTAAACTCTCACTGCCATATTCGTAAAACAATTCATATCTCACACACAGGAGACTGAGGCACTGAGGGCTACTGACTTGCTGAGGACTGCAGAGGACTGCAGCATTGAAAACTAGATATCAGGGCCTGATGTTTGCCCTTGTGTTTAAATCTCTAGGCTGTATTAAAGCTGTATTTAAGCTTATCAAAAGCAGCTCAGGATAATATGTTCCTTCTGTTCAACTTACCCTACTCTAAAGAATTTGAGGTTTGAAGTTTTTTACCCCAAATTTTTCCAACAAAAAGAGAGAGAAAGGAGAAAAAACGTCAAGAGATCAAAAACATGAGATAGATAATATATACCATATGAATATAGAATATATTCTATATGAATACAGAAGTTCAAGAAACAACTCTAGGTTCACTCGTTTAAATCTCAAAAATATACCCAGAAATAACAGTATGTTTTAATGTAATTTTCACATTAAAAAAAATTCATATTTCCTTAAATTCCTTCTTACAATAAAGTTTCAACTAAACATGAATATGATTAAAAACATTTGCAGTGAAGCCATTTAGCCAAAAATGGAAAAGGCATTAAACCCCACACCACCAGCATGCACGATATAAGGAATATACTTAATGCATGTCTACAGTCCACTCGACCACACTTCTGCCATAGGCTGATAATTCAGCTCTGCAGAGAGGTGACTGTCCTGATAAAGATAAGGCAGGTAGAAACTGTGAAGAGGATATTATTTCTTAAGTTTGCCAGTGCTGGGAAAACCAAAAATATGGAGAGAGGAGTTCATTATTCATTTATTCAATCATTCATTCACTTAGTGAGCGAATACTTGTTAAGCACCAAGTTTAAGCCAGCACAGTTCTAAGCTCTGGGGTATGACACGCAAAAGACAAGTCTCCTCCTCTCCTACTGGTTGGAGGAGAGAGACACTAAAACAAGGTTTGAGTTTATTTCAGAGAGCAACAAGTGTTCTGAAGACCACACCCAGGGCAACCGACTAGAGAATAACCAGAGAGTTGGGCAGAGGGGTGGGGAGTGCTATAGCTTTACAGAAGTCTATTTTAAGGAGGCAACATTTGTCCTGAAATCCAAATAGTGAGCAGGAGCCAGCCAAATGTAGATCTGGGGGACAGCAGAGGGAAGAACAGTGCAAATGTGCTGAGAAAGGAGAGAATTTGGTATAGTTCAGGAGCAGAGAGGAGACCAGCGTGGCCGGGCCAAGTGGGCCCAGGGGAACACTACAATCCTCGGAAGGTGGGGGTCGGATCTTGCTGGTTTTGACACTTTGGTAGGGAGATTAGATTTTAAGTGTGAAGAGTTTGGTCTGAAGGGTTCTAGGCAGAGAAGCTACATGATCTGATTTGTTTTAAAATGATGTTTTAAAGTGAGATCTTTGATTTCTTTCCGGAGAACAGAGTGTAAAACGAAGAGCAAGGTAGCAAGGAGGCCGGTTAGGAAGCTCATGTAGTTACTGTCATTTTTGATGACAGTAGCTTTAACTAGGGGCTGTGGATGTAAAGATCGAAGTACGGATTTGGGATATATTTTGGAAGGACACTCAACAAAACCTGTGGATGGACTGGAAATACGGGAGACGGCAGAGCTGGAAGGAAAAATGAAAGAGGAATAAAGTTCGACTTCTACATTTTTGGTCTGAGCAACAGGGTGGAAGATAGCATTCTTTATGGAAATGGAGTAGGGTTGATTAACAGGGTTTGAGAAGAAAATCAATGATTCTCTTTTAGACATGTATGTACAATGGCCTATTGGAATCACCCTTTGAATTCATAGCCAGTATTATCATTATACTTTTGCATGGACTGTCCATCAAATCGTCATTCTTGTAAGCCTGGAACTCAGTGGAGATGTTGAGGCAAAGACGTAAAATTTATTAAAGAGATCTTGAGAGTATATGTGCAGACAGGGTACAGTAGAAGACACAAGGTTCAGTCCTTCAGCACACAAGCATTCAAGATGGGGTAGGGGACCAAGCAGTGTCTCATGAAGCAGGACAAAGAAAACAAGGGAAGTGCTTTGTCATGGAAACTAAGAAAATTAGGAACAATGAGACTGTATCACAGATTGCTGCATAGTAAGCCGTCTCTAACACATGTTGAAAAAGTAAGGATCTTTTATTTGAACTGCCATTCTACATTAGCACACTCAGAGGATAAGAAAGCCTTAAGGTATTAGAAATCATTGGAAAAAGTTAGTTTTGTGTCATTGACTCCAACTAGAAATCCGAAAGAGGACTCTATGTAGTGAGTGGTCTAAGTCACAAGGCCTGCTCATCCTTCCTTTTACCAAGAGGTAACATGGGTGAGAACGGGTCCCTAGTCTAGCAACAGAGACTGATACAGTGCCTGGCAAATAAATATTTGTTGAATGACTAAGTGCATACATTTGGGAGTTTGCATGCCTTTTACGGATTTTTTTATCAAAGATTTCCGGAACTCAGAAAGTCACTCAGTTTATTCTCAAATCTTCACAAAGAACTAAAATAATCCAGGCACACGTTCCCTAAACTCATTGTAAATATCTATGGATAAGCTACCACCATCACCATCAGAGGATTAAGCACCGTTCTCACCTATACCACACCTTTCCGCTTATCACAATGAAGCAATGAAGAGCAACCAAAAACGTCAGAGGCAACACAAACACATTTGGGAAGGCATGCTGTGAATGTCTAAGATTTATCATCACTATCCACTTGGCTCTAGACTTTCAACATTTCAACATTCAGACAGAGCTGAGTTTGTTTAAACTCTCTGCAGACAGCTTAGAGGTGGGCTGTGGGCACAAACAGATGGGACATCGGAGAGAAAGGAAGCTGCGCAAATGCCAAGCGGCCAGGGCAGCGGCCCACCTGGACACCTTCTGGTGGGTACTTTTGTTTGCTAATCTCCTGTTCTTGGCAGCGCCTTTCGCGTGGTCATGTGACTTCTCCACACGGAGCTGCTTAATTGCTGTCAGTGGATAGTTTGACCCTTTTTATCCAGATGGCTCAAATCTCCCTGGCACTGATGATCCTGCCGCTTTCCCAGATAAAGCCCAGTTGCCTCATTACTTCCGAACGGGTCCCTCTTTACAAGAACTCCCCAATGACTGTCACCTTGGAAAAGCTAAGTTGAAATATCAAACAAAAGGCAAAAGGAAAAGGAAAAGGAGGACGGGAAGAGGGGGAGGAGTGCCAGGTATCACGCCCCTATCCCCTTTCATTTCTGGAATATGAATGTGTTTATTTATAACTCTACATTCAAACTAATTATTAGCTGAAGGCTTTCAAGTAAAAATGTAGGTCAAGCAATATTATGTAGGATAATGGCAATTGTTTCAGCTTCAGGGAACATGTAAGTAATTGAAACTCACTATTTCACTGACTTATTACAAACCAACATCCGCTCTGTTAGCCATGGAGCACATGATCCCAGACCACCCTCGAACTGACTCAACTTCTAGATTCCCTTGCTGAGGAGGGCCTGGTTCACAGAAAGGACTGTGCAGGTTGGTGTAGCCAGGTTCACGGTTCTCCTCTCTACCTCCTCTTGTGGCATGCACAGCTGCCGCCTAGAACACTCCCTCTTCCTGGGTCTCAAAAAATCTTCAGGTTAAGGAGAAAAAGATAGGTAGGGTGGAGGTGGGCCCAAAGCCAGTGTCCCCCAGTCTGAAGCAATCAGCTCAGCACTCGGTGGCCAGCCCACCAAGGCTGTGTGACAACAGAAACCTGCAGTGCCAGCCAGCCCACCAGAGGAAACCACATGAAACCCCCAGCCTGGGAAGCTGAAGGAGTCCACTCACGATTATTAAAGGACAATTAGTCATGTGTCAGGCTGCTGCGGGACCCTGAGTTTTATCCTGACCCTGGAACGTAGGATAAATCTTCTCTGCTGGGTCTCTTGGCTTTGTCTCTTTCTGTTTTGCTGTCTTTCCACTCTTCTTTCTTCATAAGGTCTTCCACTTGGACCTTTCTCCTGTCTCTTCCTTCTCTCCCCACCCCTAGTGCCCCTGTTATTACTCTGTTCCTTTCCCCTTTCTTTTAATTTTTCATGTTTCTCTCCTAAGAGATGACTTTATTATTATTTTTTTTTTTTGTCAGGAAGATCAGCCCTGCACTAACATCTGCCAATCCTCCTCTTTTTTTGCTGAGGAAGACTGGCCCTGGGCTAACATCCATGCCCATCTTCTTCCACTTTACATGGGACGCCGCCACAGCACGGCTTGCCAAGCGGTGCGTTGGCGCGCGCCCAGGATCCGAACCGGCGAACCCCGGGCCGCTGCAGCGGAGCGCGCGCACTTAATCGCTTGTGTCACCGGGCCGGGCTGGCCCCCTAAGAGATGACTTTTAATAGCTCTCTTTTCTGCACAAATACAAATGGCTTCCTGGTCTAACAGTACATATTAAATTAATAGGCAGAAATTTATTTATTCTGAACTTGCAGCATCCCACTCCCTTGGGAGTTTTCTATGTTCCAAGTTGCCATTCATCCTCACTAAATGGGGTGAGGCTTCCAGAAATTGCATTACGTCTTCAGAGCTGCTCAGACCTCTGCTCCCAAATCATGCTCCTTCATCTGCTCTGGTAGAGCCTTGGGTGAATCCTTCAAGACATCTTTTACTATTTTATAAGATATTCACTACAGGAAAAAATAGATGAAGAGGAAGGAAAGAAGGAAGAGGAAGAAAGAAGAAAAAGAGTAAGAAAGATACAGGAAGGAAATAAGGAAGGGAGAGAAGGAAGGAGGAAGGAAGAAAGGAGGAAGTGAGGGAGGGATGTACGGAGGGAGGATGGGACAGAGGGAAGAACATAGGGAAGGAGGAAAGAAGAAAGGAAGGAAGGGGAGAAGGAAGGAAGGAAAAAGGGAAGGAAGGAAAGAGATTACTTCATGATCTCTTCACTCAGAAATGTCTACTATAAATAGTTTGGTGCATATCCTCACACACATTCATAAGTGACATACATGCATATGTGCATTATATGCATGGCATAAAATGGGATTATACTGTTAATAAACCATTTTAAGTTCAAAGGTGCTGTGGAGTAAGATTCTGCCCATGGGAAGGCATCTGTTGGGACACCCAGTGGCTTGGGATGGAAGAGGAAATGACATTTACTGAGCTCCTGCTATACATCAGGCTCTGTGCCACGCTGCTCCCTACACGTTCCTTCGTTTAATCCTCATGCCAACCCAGAAAGAGCTTTAGAAGTGAGGAAAGGAATCTCAGAAAAATTAAGTATTTTGCCTAAATTCATGGGCGGTTAGTGGTACAGTTAGGACATGGGCCCAAGAGGCAAAATATGAGTACCGACATTCCTTCTGGGCTAACATACACACTCGCAGAAGCCACAGGAATCTCAGGAAAAGAAAGGTAGTAGGTGTCTTCCTTAATTTTTATCACCCCCCTCAGCCACATATAACGGAATTAGGAAGAATCTAACAATACGATCTGAAGCTCATTTAATAAAAGTTTTCTTTAAAATAAATTTAGCAGACCAGCTGTATGAACACGAAAAGGCATTTTCATGCGCCTGCAAATATCAAAAAGTTCCTAAGCTGGAGACTGTATTTGTGGTTATGTGCTCTGCAGCAACGAAATGCCTGAGATTAGAAATGCCAGCACAGTAGCAAAGGGAAAATTGGCTGTGTAGCTAAGAATCACATTCCTTCTGTATGTTTTCCTTGAAGCCGCAATGGACCCAAAGACGATAGAAGGGCCTGATTCCAATCTGGCAGAGAAGATGTGCCAATTGGTATCAGTCTGTCAAATCTGTCTTATAGAAACCTGGACAGAGGAGGTGCTGTGTGTGCCCGCGTGCGTCTGGGGTCACCTCCAGAAACATCTGCTGCTGATGTTCCACAGTAGGCACGATGGTGACGAAATGAGGGCCAGCGCTGGCACTGTTCTGCTTTTCTACGGGGCCAATTCGCATTGCAGATGCCACAGGCCCTCTGGGGCCCTCAGGAACTGTGGTCTTTACAGTCCAAGTTGGCTCTGTTGTGCTCAGTGAGGAACAAGCACCACACTTGGTTTCGTGTCTCCACACGTGGCGTATGCTGTGTGCAGCACCTGTAACTGCAGGGGGGCTGCTGTGCCAGGGATGAGGGCAGAGGCTCCACACAGCCAGGAAGACGTGGAAGTGGGGCTGTCTTCCAGGCAGCATGGAAGCCATGCCAGTCCAGGAGGGCTCATCTGGGCATCTTTAGAAATGCATAACATTCGCTCCCCTCAGGAAATGTCCTTCAGAAAAGTGATGCTGATGGTGTGATCTTTACTACAAAGTGGGGTGGAAATTCCATTAGGAAGACCAACGAGAAAACATCATTTTAACGTGTAGGTTGATAAGCTTTCATACCATGCAACCTAACCAATCTGCAATATCTAGATTCTTTATGGTCAGAGAAAGATACTTTGCTATTTCCTTACCTGCAGAAGGGGTATTTTCCCATCTCTTCTCCCCACTCTGAGAATAAGTGAGACTCTACCTAGCTCTTATTGATGGTACAGCTCTCCAGCACAGCATGTTACATGCACCATGAACATATCCTGTTTGTCATGAACGATTCCCCAGCTCTGGGGGTCCGTTGATTCTTCTTAGGGATACTTAATTCCAGGATAAAGAATACACAATCTGGTTGCAAGGTGTGCTTCCTCACACTGAGGATAGAACAAAGAAAAACAGACAGCCCCTGTCCACAAGAGGTTTACCTTCTACTATGAAATAAAGACACATAAGAAGAAAATGTATACATATTCCACAAAAATCTCAGAGGGCAGAAGGAAGACATAATTAGGGTACTCTGAGGGCTAAAAGAACGCTTCCTGAAAGAGATGCCATCCAAGCTAATTCCTGAGGGATGAGAAAGAGTAGCCAAGGAGAAAAAGGATGGAAAGACTATTACAGGCAAAATTAACAATGTGAGCAAAGACTCTGAGGTGTGAGACAGGTGGTGAGTACGAGGAACTACAGGCAATTCTGTCTAGATTGTGGACGACCAGTGGGGAGCGGTGGGAAGTGGGACTTTGAGGTAGGGAGGGATCAGGTTACAGAAACATATGTGCTATAACCAGGAGCTTGCACATGAAACATAATAAGAGCATGTATTTACATGAACCTAAACCTACTGTCCTCTGTGTGGAGGGTTTAAGGACGGAAGGTTGAGGTTAGCCAAGACAGGCTAGGAGGCAGGAGATGAGAGAGTAACCATGATGACAATAGTTAAGGAAACAGCTAGTGAGAAACACAAGTATATCACTGGCGAATGTGAGGCAGTGAAGTAGAACGAGGTAAGGAAAAGGGGATGAAATAAAGGAATTAGGATAGCAACTTGGAAAAAACTTGGTAAGAAAGAAGAAGGTCTTGGGTTTCTGGCCCACATAATATGGAACAGATTACACTCATGGACATGCATACACATACTCTCACATGGCTGAGTTCATCAGTCTATACAAAATCCTTTATTTGGCTTGGTAACCTTAAAGAAGGGATACTCATGGGCCGGCCCCATGGCTTAGCGGTTAAGTGCGCGTGCTCCACTGCTGGCGGCCCGGGTTTGGATCCCGGGCGTGCACTGAGGCACCACTTCTCTGGCCATGCTGAGGCCGCCTCCCACGTACAGCAACTAGAAGGATGTGCATCTATGACATACAACTATCTACTGGGGCTTTGGTGGAGAAAAATAAATTAAAAAAGAAAAAGAAAAAAAAAAAAAGAAGGGATACTCATTCAATAAGTGTCTACTGCCCATTGTCTCTGTGGCTGGTCTTCATTTCATGTAGCTCCACCTAGTGGGGGAGATGGTGTGCATAGTTACATCAGAGGAGCTGAAGGTCACTCCACAAGATCAAATCAATTAGGCAGACTGATGTCAAAGGTGGAATACCACTTAGGAATGGCTGCCGGACTGCCAACTCTCCTCCCCCTGAGATTTCTTTTGTCTAAGTGAGCAGCCTCCCTACGGTGGAATGCAACTGGCAAGATCAATATTAAAATAGAAGGTGGGGAGGGCAAGAGAGGAAGAAAACAGCAACTTAAGTCCGTAGAGGTAGGGAAGATTGATCAACGGCCTCAGGAACAACCTATAGTAATTATGGTGATAAAAAGCTGTCAGTCAATACTCTGGATATTAAATTTAGTGGATTGGAGACAACAGGTCTGCACTCATGTCCCCCCACCATTTTATTTATTGAAACATTCAGATACAAATGAATATTCAGTGTTAAAGTTACATTATTGTTTCACCTGCTTTGAACTGCACATGCTTTGATAACTGGATTGAGAAAGCTGTCAAATTTCCCTCTGTAGTTTCTATGCAGACGTCTTCCTTCACCATCTGATGAAATTTCATTTTGTAAAATCTGACAGTGATACTCTTCATTAAATCACAGCTGATAGCCCACCTCACATATCTAAACACAGCTCAGTGTCTGTCTATGTATGTGAGGGGGCGGGGGATCGGTTATGAACATTCAGAGAAAAGAAAGGAGGGGATTCCCTCAGCAAGAAGAGAATAAAGATATTCCAAGGCAGCAACGGTCCATAACAGCTTGCTGCAGAAAGTTGTGCTTCTGTGAATGCAGCCATTCAAGGAAGTTTGTGCCCATATGCCTGGGGCCACAGGAAATGAGGCAATGGAATGACAAGAACTTAAGAGAGATTGCTCGCCCCTCCCATGCCCTAATTCTATATATTGTAGTTAAATTGTTACAGAAGCATGCGATAGTGCGTGCAACTCAAAGGGCACTTGCATAATATAAACGAAATCTGCTATACTGTTGGGGCCAACTCATTCCCCCTGATTTGATTGGGTGCCTGTCTGTGGCTGTATCACCAACCCTCTTCCCAATCAATCCCCAGTCTGGGAAAACAAGAACAAGTGCATATTTTATCAGTGATGCCAATCAATACTGTAGGAAGGTACTAAATAAACTGTTTTGGTCCTAAGATTGCCTCACAGAGTGACAGACATGAGGCAAAGCAGCGTGGTTATCAACCAGGCTTTCATTTGGAAAAATTCTTTCAGTACATTAAATATATGCAAACATAGGAGAAGAAATTAAGAAATGCCTGCTGTGGGGCCCAAGTATTTTTGTTTGTTTGTTTGTTTGTTTGGTGAGGAAGATTGGCCTTGAGCTAACATATATTGCCAATCTTCCTCCTTTTGTTGAGGAAGATTGGCCCTGAGCTAACATCCATGCCCATCTTTCTCTATTTAGTATGTGGGATGCCCCCACAGCATGGCTTGATGAGTGGTGCGTAGGTCCACGCCCAGGATCCGAAACTGTGAACCCAGGGCCACGGAAGCAGAGCACTCGAACTTTACCACTACGCCAAGTAGTGGGGGGACCGGCCCCCCAAGTATTTTTTTTTTAATTGGAGTTATAGTCGCCATGAGACTGCCATTGTATTTATCATTTCAGTCCAAGGCTCAGAAGGAGTGGCTCAAGTGGAGGTGAGTCCAAACTGAACTAGTTGGTGCAACGTGGGTGAAGGGGCAGAAGAGAGACGAGGGGGTGGCAACCGGCACACAGTCTTCAGGAGCCACGGCAAGATCGGGTGGTTAGAAATGAACACCTCCACTGCTTCAGTATGGGAGCGCAGAGCCCTATACCAAGCACCGGTGGTTGTTACTGAGACTTCACATATGAGAAAGCATCTGCCTCCCCAAAGGGCACATCATGGATGTGCTCAGCCCACGCTATACTGAAAGGAACAAGGCCCTGCTTCTTGGAGCTGCCATGCAGAGACAGGCTTTGGTAGATGGCAGCACAGAGCTACTGGGAAGTCGGTGGACCTGGGTTTAAGAACAAGCTCTGCCACTGATGATCCACCCAGGACAAGTCGCTTCCCCTCTGGAGCCCTCAGTCCTTAACTTTAAAATTTAGGAACTGGACTAGATCACTGATTTTCAGTCTTCATGTTGTGAATCTCTAGTGGGTCATGAAATCAATTGGATGATTTTTTTGTGTGTGTGTGAGGAAGGTCGGCCCTGAGCTAACATCTGCCAATTCTCCTCTTTTTGCTGAGGAAGACTGGCCCTGGGCTAACAACCATGCCCATCTTCCTCCACTTTATATGGGACGCCACCACAGCATGGCTTGACAAGCAGTGCGTCGGTGCATGCCCGGGATCCGAACCGGCGAACCCGGGGCCGCCGCGGCGGAGCGCGCACACTTAACCACTTGCCCCACCGGGCAAGCCCCTCAATTGGATGATTTTTAATCGTCAATTTTTAAAATGAAATAAATAGGATAGAATAGAAAATGTCAGAATATATTAAACATCCGAAGAATAAATTGTATGTCATGAAATAAAAACTATGTGAAAGTCTCTGGATTACAAGAACTCTAAGATCCCTTCCAAATGGAACAATATATGGTTTGATGATCCTGACTCTCAGCAGGCTGCCCCCAACCAGCCTGGAGCCAACGATTGACCTCGGGAGAGAGATCCTACGCTCGGTTCCCCGGTCAGCAGAGCTCTTCTCTTTTATCTTTCATTTACAATTTGATTTTAGAATGTTGCTACAATTTCAGTTTCATTAACACTGAGTTAATGAAGACATGATCTCTGAAAGGCAGGTTGTTACGAGGAGATAAGCGGCAGCTTCTGCAGGCAGGAAACAGCTGATGCTCCTGACCAGCGTCCGGGGATTTGCTGCTGTTATAAAGAAGACAAAACTATGGTTCCTGACTAAACCAAACCAGTGAATATTTAGCAGCGAACCTCAAACACTGCTCTGGCTGTGATCAAAACAGTCCAGGTTGTAGGAGAGCAGGGCTGCCATGCATGAGCTTCACACGTTGTTCACTGCACAAAGGAGCCTGAACAAGGGCACATAGGGAACTAAAATCCAGGTATGAGCCCTGAATGGGGTTCAATCTTCTGATGTAATCCATGCAAAGATGCTGTAGGTTTACAAAGACTTGCACTTGTGTGGCTATGTTTACCCACGAGGGCACGTTTTCTACTTCTTAAAGGGTGCCTTCTTGACTAGCAGCCAGCCCTGGCTGGAGTTGAAATTGAAGACTGAAAAGCCAAAGCCAAAGCAATAGCATTAGAATCAGAAAAGGGCCACCTTCTGGGAGCAACTGAGGTGTGTAGTACGGATTGTTAAGTCTCAGTGATTCTAGCACCTGGGTAAGTAACAACTGCAGCCCACGCAGAGAGGTTCTAACAGTCCAGTTCACAAGGCACGAAGGTGGCCTCTGTAGAGGAAAAGCATGGATGTAGAGGAAAAACTTCCTGTAGAGGAAGTTTCAGAATGGATGACTTAACAGAGATGGCGGTAATGCCAAAGAATCCTTACACAAAAGAGTCTCTGTAGGAGTCTTTAAAATAATGGACCAACGTTTTGCATTTAAGACATTATTAGATTTATTATAAATGAGTCCCAAATGGGGGGGAAGAGACTAATTGCATAAAGTACAGCATGTTCTTTCACACACAATGTTAATTTGTTTTGGCTTTAACTTGTATGAAGTGGGCATTATCATTTTTAATTTTTGGTAAACTACCTACATCACTACTGATGTTTTCACAGTTTCTAAATTTAAATCAGTCAACACCTCATAATTAAAGAATATCCTAGCTGTTTTAATTTTCTGAATAATGACACATTTCTTTCTAGTAGGCCTGGTGGATATTAATAATAACAAATATTATAATTTGCCACTCATCTTTATTTACATTAGTTGGACAAAGGCAGACTGGTAGAAGGAAAACTGCAGGCTGTCACCAAGTCTATGCAGCAGTGTAAGGTTTGACTCAGCTGTACAGTGTCTGTCCAGTGACCACTCTACCATCCGCCCAGGAGGAGGAGCTCAAGAAATGTCAGTTCCCTGTCCCTCTCGCCCTTTTATGGGGAATGGTCCTCTTCACAATCACCCAAGTGAAACATATAAAAAAGAAAAACCTGTGTTACCAGGAACTCATTCTTCCCACAGGTGTTTACGAGCCCCTCCCACTCCCTTCAGGACTCTGGTCACAGACGTTCTCCAACAGAAAATCTTCCCAGACTGGCCTGATCTGGGAGCCATGTAAGTGTTACTCACTTATCATGAGGTCTCAATCATATGTCAGGATATTGAAGCATAAAAGAAACCCATAGACTTATTTTTAAATACCAGAAGAGATGAAGTCACTTCCCTAAAGGCCTAACTCAGGATGGAACAAGTAACGTTACTGATAATTTAGTATCCCAAGCCATTGTTGCCCAGGCACATCCTGGTCACTAGTGCACAGGAAAGCCGTGTTGGCAGCAGCCTGGCTGACATGGAGCCAATGAACAATGGAGGCCGACTCAGGACCTTCTGACTCCAGGACCACTCAGACAGGTCACTCCATAAGAGACCAGGTTTCCAAACTGTGTGTCATCAGTAGGAGAGGGCCATTAGCAAAGATGCAGCTAGCATACATACAACGGGCACACGCCCAACACCCCAGAGGGTTGGGCCCCTTCTAAATCTGCACAAGTTATAGGTACATCTGCCGTAAGCAGCCCTTTTTCAACCTAAGTTCTAAAGAATTCCATTTATGGATCTGGGGGCCTTGCAGATCCACCTGGAGATAAAATCCAAAATAAGTGCTGGAGCTTCACATCACCCAAAACAAATTTACTGAGGGGGGAGGGGTTGGTGACCCTCGCTCACGATCGTATTAAGGGAAGCTACTATTTATTTAGCACCTACTGTGTGCCAGACAGTAACATGCCCAAGGTCACATGACTTATAAGAGGCAGGGCCTGATCTATAGGACTCTAAAATCTATTCTCTTTTCCATTATGCCATTTGCTCTCTGATTCTGGTGGTTAGTAGTGGGTTTACCCAGTAATATGGAGATCCAGTCATTAATGAACTAAACTAGTGCCCGAGATTGGATAAATGGGCACCTTCCAGCCCAGATGGAAGCATCAGAGAATATCCTCTGAGACATGCAGACTGTGCCCTCCCCAGACCCTTCGATCCCGCTTGTGACACCCCTCCTCCCAGACCTTCCACACTGTACTCTTTGACACTCTCTCACTCTTATGGTAAGCTTGGTTTTGCAAAAACTGCATGATGATTTATGGCTTGGTAAATGTCGACTCCCCTCCTGGCAGCAGTGGAACAAGGCAGGCAGGGAGATGAAGAGTGAGGAGACAGTGAGGAAAGAAATCAGAGCTTCTGTTGGCCGAGCAGAGCTTGATTGCTCCTTGATGGGTCAGTAATTAATGGCTCCAGAGTGTTGGACCTGAGACTGCAGAATTGTGCCTTGTGAATAGACCCTGGAGGGTGGGGGGAGTTACATTGCTTGTAAGGTCATTAAGAGAATATTATAAGTAATACTCCATGACTCCCTCATTAAATACTAAGTGAGTCATTCAATCTTGGGGTTCTATTTCTATTCCTCTTTCTAAATGCAACTTTAATGATTTAAAATCCCTTCAACCCAATTACAGCCCTGTATTCTGATTAGGAACTCTCGCCCATTGTGAGCAGGAACCATTATCCAGCAGCCTATAGCAAAATTAGCACCTAGAGAGGCTGCACTAGGAAATAAATCTTTCCTTGACATTTCAAGACCGATTCCCGGCCAATTACAACACACTCTGTTACTCTGGCAATGTGTAACTGAGTTGCTCCTTGCAATCAAAGGCCGCTGGTCAGAAAGAAAAAAAAAATCATTCAGAAAAAAATAAATAACCTAAAAGATATGGGGACAAGTCATGGGCAGTGGTACTGAAGGAGAAAGAGAAGTGGGCTGTGAGACAGAATCTGCCCCTCAGGCGTGACTGCACTTTGTCAGAGAGGAGGTATGGCAAATTTGGGGCTGACAAAGCAACAGTGGGCTGGTTAGGAAATGACATCCCACTTCCTCCTACTGGACAACTAGTTAGGGTAGTAGTAAGTGCTGTTACTAGTAAACTCAAAATTTCAGTGGCTAACACAAAAGAAGAGTCTTTTTGGCTCAATGTAGGTATTCCTGGTCATTGGACAGGGCTGGGTTGCTGGGTCTCTGCTCTGAGCAGTTTATAAGCGGCCCAGGCTGATGAGGTTTCTTCTGTTTTTTCTTTTTAAAGGCTTGGAAAGCCAAGTGTTTGTTTTTTTTTTTTCTTTTTTGAGGAAGATCAGCCATGAGCTAACATCTGTTGCCAATCTTCCTCCTTTTTTCCTTTTTCCTCCCCAAAGCCCCAGTAGGTTGTTGTACGTCATAGCTGTACATCCTTCTAGTTGCTCTATGTGGGACACTACCTCAGCATGGCTTGAAGAGCGGTGCGTAGGCCACGCCCAGGATCCGAACCAGCGAACCCCAGGCCGCCGCAGCAGAGCCTGCGAACTTAACCGCTACGCCACTGGGCCGGCCCAGGTTTCTTCTGTTTTTAACATGAGTCTTCTAAGACTATATTGCTTTGCTTGTTGATCAACAGCTGGTGGAAAGTCTGCAAGTGGCACATGTAACCACACGAGTGAGAACCAGACACTTGGCTACACCAGATGCAAGGACGGCTGGGAAACGAAGTCCTTCGCTTTTCAGACATAAGTGCACGCACATGAAGAGGGAACATCAGTTGACAGGGATAGGTCGCTATCGTTGACATGGATGCCCTCTTTGGTTCTTGTCTTTTGTGTTCTCTACTCAAATGCCAATCAAAATGAATCACTCCCAGTTCAGGGATTTCAAGTCTG
The DNA here is from genome assembly GCF_057802395.1 of Ceratotherium simum simum. Taxonomy (NCBI): domain Eukaryota; kingdom Metazoa; phylum Chordata; class Mammalia; order Perissodactyla; family Rhinocerotidae; genus Ceratotherium; species Ceratotherium simum. The sequence continues at coordinate 83,097,202 of NC_141906.1, read as the reverse complement.
CTTCTTTCTACATCTGTTGTGGTTGCGATACTACCTAGATCCTAGTGCCTCCTGCTCATTATGGCCACAATGATACTCAGAAGGTAGCCAGACAAGTTCCTCCAGAGCCACAGGGGAGACAGTGGCTGGAAGCCCTCCTTGGGAAAGGCTCTTGTGACCCTCTCTTGGTGGCTCAAGCTGTAGCACTCTGCTTGACCATTCTGAGAAGGGGCCCTGGGCTGGCTTTCTCTTCCAACCCCTAAATTAGGTAAAGAATCAGAAAGGCAGAGACAAGCAAAAGTGGTGCAGCAGATGAAGAGCTCAAGGACTCAGGCCTGCTAGGCAGCTGCCTTTAACATGCCCCATTAGGACCAAACAGGAGGCACAGAGAGCGATCCCGCTCCGATGAAAACTAGAGGGGAACACTACCAAGCCAGTGATTCCGTTTTTGAGTTATATCTTCTTCTCTGACACTCTTCTGGCTCATGTTCTGAATGTCTCCATCTCTGCCTTCCCTCCCCCTGCTATTAATCTGATGAAGCTGTCATGACAAAGGCTCCCTAATTGCTAAAAGCTGATAGTTGTCTCCTTGTTGAGCCCGATTGTAACAAACGCCGTGAATAAATATCACAATTTCCCCTGACCCAGCAGTGTGCTGGGGAACAAAGTGAGTGCAGTGCACGCGCGCACACACACACACTCAGTCTTCTTAAGCATATGGGGGCCGTCTCATCGCTCTAACCTCTCTGACATTTTTGTTCTCTCACTCTGGTTGTTTCCATGGGAACCACAAAAATAATAATAATCATCATAATAAAAGAGGAGGAAAAGCCTGCTGCTCTTCTGCTGAAAGGGACCTCTATTTACCAACACCTGGAATCCAGTGTCCTCAATGGACTGCTAAATTCTAACCAAATAATTCAGTTCTTCCTAACTCAGCCTCATCCCTCAGATGTATGGCACTCTAAGTTGCTGTGGGGGAATTCCCAAAGAGAAGGACTCAGATCTTTAAGGGTTGAGACTCTGACAGGGAGAAATGAGGTAGAGAGACAGGAGAGTAGCCAGAGATTAGGAGCCCTTCCCCCACTGAAAATAGCTAGCTAATGTCCCCTGTGGGATATCAGGAGATCCATCAGCTCACGCATGCTTCCTGAGCCCACAGAGAGAGCACAGTGCACCAGAAAGAGCACAAGATGCGGAACCAGAGACTAGGCTTGCCAACTTTTTCTTCCATCTTTCTACCCAGCCAGCCAAACAGCCAACTGACAAATATTTTTTTTCACAATCTACCATAATTCAGGAGTAGTGCTAGTTACCAGCAGAATACAATTGTGAAATGATCACTGTCACAGCCCTCATGGAACATACCATCCTACTGGAGATACACACAAGTAAACAAGCAATGCATAGTGTGGCCGGTGCCTAGCACAATGCCTTGGACAACAGAGGCACTCAACACATAATTGTTGACTTAAAGAAGCTGCTATTGTGGGGAATGTTCAGGATGCAATGCAACATCTAAAAAGAGAGAAGAGTGTGTGTGTGTGTGTGTGTGTGTGTGTTCAAGAAAGGTTCTCTGGAGTAGTTGATGCCTAAGATGCAGCGTGAAGACACGTAGGAGGATAGCCAGGTGAAGTGTGTTTTGGAGGAAGGAAAGCTGAGAAGAATGCATGGTCTAATACCTGTTGGATGGCTGGATAGACAGATGGAAGAATAAATTCGTAAGCCAGGTCTCTAGTTCCAAATCTTGTGCTCTTTCTAGTGCACTGTGCTCTTTGTGGGCTCAGTAAGCATGTGTTACTATGACAGACCTCTGATCAGTGTCCCAGGAAGAAGGAACAGCATGCACAAAGGTCCAGAGGCAGGACAGAGCCTGGAAGGAAGCTGGAATCAGTTCAGTGTTGGCAGAGAATAGGATTAGCTTGTGGGGAATATGTTGGAAGGGATAGGGTAGGTACAGATATGAAAGTAGAAATGAGAGACATGAAGAGGTCAGATGGTGAAAGACTTAGGGCCCCCTAAACCTATTTAAGGAGGTGTGACTTTATCCTGAGCATAAGGGGAAACACAATGAAAAGTTCTAAACAGTGAAAAGACAGAATCAGATTTGCATTTCAAAGGTTCTCTCTGGCTGTAACATCTAGAATGAATTGGATCAGGGCCAGCCTGAGGTGGGAAAGCCAGTTAGGCACTACTACAGTAATCCCAATGAGAGATCAAGGCAGCCTGAACTAGCCAAGTGGTGGTGGGAACAGAGAAAAGGGGTCAGCTTTGAGGGAAATTTGGAAAATGAAGATGGAGGAGTTGGAATGATAGCAAGGTTTCTGGTTTCATCTTCTGGGTAGAGGGATAACTGTATAAGAAGTGAGTTTGGGAGAAAGATAATGCAATCAGTTTAGACTTGCTGAGTTTGAGGTGTTTGTGGGTCTCTACATGGAAATGTCCAGAGGACAGTGATTGAGGGTCAGGGGAGAGACCACGCTGGAGCTATTGATTAGGGAGTCATCAGCATATAGATGGCACTGGAACCCAGAAGAAAGGATACACTCATTAAGGAACCTCAGGGGGACGCCAATGACTGTCACAGGAATTAGAGCCACAAAGAGCACAGTTTCAGTGCAGTGGGGGCAGAGGTCAGGTACAGTGAAGACTAAATGTGAGCTGAAGAAGTAGAGACACCAATTGTAAACAATGCCTATGAAGAGACAGAACACAAGTTGGACATGGAATCAAGAAAAGGATTTTATTTTAAATATGAAATAGATTTAATCATGTTTAATTGCTGCAGAGACAAAAGATAGTAATAGACTGAGTTTAGGAAAGAGAAGAAAAAATATAAAACAAGATACCCAAGAAGATGGGAGGAGAAGAGGTCCCTAGCATCACTGGCAGATTTCACTTTGAGTGGGAGGGGAGCACTTTTTCCTTTGTCAAAGGCCAGAAGATGGAAAAAAAGGGGGCCTCACAGCTTCAGTGGTAGGACGTTATGAAAGCTCTTATGTGATAGCATATGTGTAGTTTTTCTTCATTCCTTTACTCATTCATTTACTCATTCATTAATTTACTAATTCATCCTTTTTTTCCAGCAAATATTTATTGGGCACCTACTAAAATGTGTACTTGCTGGGGATACAATATATGTTATCTGACCTCTTGAAACTTACAGATGATAGTAAAGTTAAACAAGTAATGAAAACACGTGGTATCTATTATAATTGGGAAGATTAGGAAATTATGAAAGGATATAGGTATCAGGAAGAACCTCCCTGAGAAAAATGTGTTTGAGACTTAAAAGGAATTTGCCAAAGGAGGAAATGCCAAGTTAGAGGCAAAATAATCCTCTTGGAATAAGAGAGAAAGGTAGGATTATAAAAGTTAAGCACTATGAAGAAGACTGAACATGGGAGAGATGCCAAAACAGAGAAACACAGAATTGCCAGGATTTTTGTGGGTCTAGGTGAGGTTGGAGATCATGAATTTATGGAAACACCACTGTAAAGGACTTTATGATTTTTCCCCAGCAGCACCAGTGTAAACTCTTAAGATATCATTTTTTTCTGGAATTGAATTTTGCAAGAGAGTGTGATACAAGCACAGTGGGATTGAGGATATTGGCAACAGCAGATGAAGCCATCGATCTCTACATTTAGGCTGGATGAGGAAGGAAGTGAAGAAAGGATGAAGCTGAGAGATGAGGGAAAGCAGAGTGTTCAAAGAGCCTTAGGTTTCAATGAGGTCAGAGAAGAGAAATAACTGAATGGGCAAGCTGAGAAAGGGCAGGAGGTTGTGGTCAAAGCACAGGATATCCGACCTAGTGATGGAGGAGCTGGAGAAGCTAGGCATGATCACAAAGTTCAGAGGAGAAGCATGGGATGGAAAGCTAAAATGGAAGAGAAGTTCACTAGGGATGGGAAGATAAAAATCCTGAAAGGGCAGAGTGTGTGATGAGTCACCACCAAACACGGCATGATGCAGTTCTGAGCAGAGGGAAGACTGGACCCACTAGGAGGAACTTGCTTGTGCCTCAGCTGTCTTATGGGCACAAGAGTCTCTTTGCCACAGGAAAGTTGTGAAGAACAAAGGAGACAATGCATGAGCATGAGAAGGTTATTTGCAAATGGTTGATTGCTATGCAGGTTTAGATGATTTTATTACATATCACGTTGTTTAAATGCTCACCTTATTCTGGAGTCAGAACACCTGGCTCATTTATTAACTCTCTGCCCTCAGGCAACTTAATCTCTCAGCACCTCATTTTCTTTGTCTGTGAATGGGGATCATATTACCTACCCTCAGAGGTCGTTGTAAGGATGACATGAGACCATATATATGTACGGGAGGATTTGGGAGAGTGTTAGCACACAAGAAGGTCTCTAGAAAGTATAAATAACGCAAGCGCTTTTCACCTTCTGTCTGCCAGTCATTGGGTTATTTCACACACTATTTTGATAGTTATTTCAGATGTTGTTTCAGACAAGTTTTAGTAGATTTAAAGAGCTACTCTGGCTTTCAAAAGGGATAGTGTCCACGCTTTTGGGAGGTGAAAGAAGGTCTTACTAGAAAGATATCAATGTACATCACTATTGGCAACAGCAGTTATGTAGCTTTTAGTTATTAGGAAATTAAATGAGGATGAAATGCTGTTGGCTTATCATTTCTGTGTTGTATATATTTCTGTACTTGTATGTATGTGTGTGCATGTGTTTGGTTTCCATGTACAAGATAATTTCCCAATGATCCATACTCATCCCCAAATCTCACCATTTCCTGTACCAGCCTAAATCCTATCCAGCTCAAAAGCTCAGATCCTGTCCTGCCTTCTGGCCCAGTCTGGCCTATAGTGTGCTCTTCCTCATTTGAGTGTCCACAGAATTTACAGCCTGTTACCAAATTCTTTAGCACTGCTTGTGTATTCTCTTATATACTTATATTACTTCCTATAAATGAATCATGTCCCCCCACCACATTAAATAACTGTCAAGACTGGGTAGAGGATGGGGGACCTTGTCTTCAATTTTCATATTTTTTCTATATCTAGCACTGGGCTGGGTACGTATTAGAAATGCAGGTGCTGTTGCTTAATCAATTCTCTTCATTCCCACTTATAAGCTACCCAACTACTAGATCTCTGCAACCTCTCAGAAAAACATCATATGAAACAAGTACATTTCACAGTTTTCTGAGATTAAAATCCAAACCAAGGACTGTTAGCAAGAGAAAAAATTTCCATGGAGATGCATTTGAAAAGCTCTCAGGTTAAGTAAGGACCTGTAGGGACTGCCCAGCTCAGAGGCGGAATAGGTCAGAGAAGCTTAAAGGGCTTACCAGAGCCCACGAGAATAGAAAGATGAAATGCAGGTAAAAGGTAAGTGGACAGATGGCTAGAATCACCAGCAAGACTGACGGTCAGCCCCTGGGCCTAGCCATTTTAGCAGAGCACTCAGCAGTGGGCAAACTGCTCCTAGAAGCTGCACATTGGCCTGGAGGCTGAGAGCTGCCTTTGTCAAGCAAAGCTGTCTACCCTTGGGATTTGACGCAAATGTTCAAAGTCAATGATGATCTTTTTGGCATGGGATTTTGTACCAAGTTAAGGTAGATGAGCCCTGCCTGTTCTTTGAAAGGCAGTCCAGCTGAGTGGGCCATGTGGGCACAGCTGGTGGACTCCGGCTGCAGGGACTGCACATTTAGTCACTTGGCAAATTAAAAGATGTCCTACACAGGTTGTAAGCTCACTCTCAGTTGCTTACCCAATGGGAGGGCCAAGGGCAATAGATGTTTTTCAGCATTCTTTCATGTTAAAACTTACCTGAGCTTCACAATGACTCTTAAGGATGAGGCTTTGAAGGTTTGAGATCTGGGCACTATGAATTTAGTTAATCTATGAACAGGAATTCACGAGACTCTTCCTGTTTGACTATATCCCCACTTCACATACTTAAATACTCAGTGCAATATGCATTTTTCCCATTGAATCCTTATTCATTTTTATTAATTCAACAGGGTCCATAAGAAAGCACCACATTTTGAAACAAAAAATCAAGTGCTGATATATAGAAAATGGAGCGCTGCTTTAAAAACAGTTCATGCAAAAAAAGAAAAATTTTATATTATTGACATTAACTCTAGACAAATGAAAAGGGGTACTGTGACTTCCTTAAGCTAAAGGATTATAAGACCATATGAACAGGAGGATAAAATACAACAGAAAAGCGGGCAGGGTTCCATTGTTCCTCACACTGGTCAGACCCCATCTAACACTTGGTGCTCATTCTAGTGCGTCCAGACAGTGCAGCCAGTGGAAGACAGAAGTCAGGAAGCAGGTCCCAACCAGGAACTGTGGGTCAGATGTGGGTTATCAATCCTGGAAAAGAGAAGTTTGGGGGCATATCCTAATTGTCTTCCAGTACATGAAGGCCTGCTATGTAGACGAGGAGTTAACCTAACTCTATTTTAGAACAAATGGATGTAATTTGTAAGAGAGGAGATTTTGACACAGAAACAGAGACAAAAACCAAAAAAAGGACAACTCTCGAACAATAGTAGCTAACAGAAATGGCTGCCCCACAAGATAGTGGAAAAGCAACGACAATCTCATGAGCAGCAGCATCGGCAATAATCATAACAGGAACAGGAGCAAATGGAAGCACAATTTTGGGAGCATTAAAGAACTTTCCTAATGTACTAAAGTTTATAAATGCTGCTGCTGGGATTCAAACACAGGTTAGCTGATTCTAAATCCTAAACTCCCATCCACTAAATTTTACTACCCCCACAGCTACCTCATAGAGCTGTGATGAGAACTAAGAGATTACGCATATAAAGCATGAGAAACGCAGCTGGCAATATAGGTGATGTTCCTGAGTATTAGCTATTACTGTTATTGATATCACTATTTTCATTATTATGCGTCGCGGATGTCATTGAGTGGACGGATGGGCTAGATGACTTTGAAGGCCCAATTTTAAGGTTTCCTAGTTCTCTAGCAGAAGTGCATGCCCTCTGAGCTGCATCACGTCTCTCCTCTGGGCTCCCTCCAAGCATCGCTCCCTGTGCCGAGTGTGCCCATGATGCTGTTGGTGCTACTACCATGCCAGGGTCAAGTGTGTGTCTCTGCCAAGTCAGCTCAGATATCCTGGAGGTTCTGCATTTAATCCTAAAGTTGGACTTCTCTTTATTTAAATCCCATTCAGAATTGGCACAATTCCATTTGCTGATGCAAAAGGGGGAAAGAGGTTTTGAAAAGGCTTATAACAAAGACTCATAAGCCTTACAGATCAAACAGCTCTTAAAGAACAACATTTTGATGAGTTAAGTGTAAAAGAACCAGAAACATATGGATTAAATTCCCCTTGAAATTTGAATGCATTTAAAAATTAAAGGGAAAAGCACTTGGCAGAATGCATTAAGGTCCTTTGCTGAATCTAAAACATTTAGAAAAACAGCTCCAGACATCTTGCGCAGATGAGGCGGCTCCCAGTTTTTATCTGGCTTACTTTAAGTGTTGCTTTTTTTTCCCATGTCTCTTAAGAGACTATTTCAGATCCCCAATTCCCTCTGTTTCTTCTCCCTTGACTGTTAATTGCTAATTAGCAAGATATTTGTGTGCTGGAAGAAGCAGTTCATTTTTGAAATGGCCAGAGCTTACTGCTTGGGTCATCCAGCGGCACTCAGCCGGGTACCCTGGTGGTGAGCGATTCACAGCAGCAGCCAGAGAAGCTCAGAGGGAGGCTGAGTGCTGCTCTTGGTGACATGCGAACCCACTGCCATGACTTGCTGGGCGTAAGGCCCTGCACGAGTAAGTGCCAGCTCCCTCAGCCTGAGCCAGCCTCCCAGGTCAGGCAGCCCTCATCTGGAATTCTTGGGAGATAAAGCCTCTGTGGGCAGGGCTACACGCAGAGATTAAACTAGATTCACCAGGAGACAATAAACTGTTAGACCTGATATGTCTATGTGGCCTGCCAGGGTGGTCTGATGTGGTCATCTACAAAGCATACACATCATTCAAAGCAGGTGGTGATCCTCTGCCACGGAGGAAAAAATATGAGTTATTTTATTTATTTAGTGCATCCTTTTTATCTTTAGATTTTTGTGAAAGTTAGAGAATTTGCCCCACATATATATAACGGTACAGATATTTAACTTATTAATAAATATATATATTACGGGTGGAGACTTTTTTAAAAATTGTTGTTCTTTGTGTTATTTTGTATGGTTTGTTTTTCTATCAGTGAAAGTTAGCAATCAAAAAATTTAGAGACAACTGTCTGGTAAACAGAGCGTTGGCTTTGGCTCAGGCAGGTCCCAGGTTGAATTCTGCTTCTGCCACTTACCAGCCAGATGACCTTGAGGAAGATACTTAGATTCTCTGAGTCTCCATTTCCTCCTCTGTAACATGAGAATTTTACTACCTTTGAAGGTGGTGGTAGTTTATTGTAGGGTTTGGGGAACAGTTAATCCAATGTGCCTGGCCTGTAAGGGCTCAGCAAAGGTTAGCTGTCATTGTGTTTTCCTCTTGCTCTTTCCATTCTGTAGGCATGAAACTTCTACGAACTCTGAACTTCGCTTGAACTCTTCTTCCAGTAAGTGGAAACAGAGTATACATTTCAGATGGTCATTTTGAATCAGAGAGAGGATTGAACATGATAAGCCTTAATTATCTAAGTTTGTCACTATCACCTTTATCAATAGATGTTCATAAAGCTTCTGATAGGCAAGACCAATTTCTAAGTTTTTTCACACTCTTTTTCTGACGATCTAGACCAGCTCACCCTGTTTTATGTGTTACAAACAAGTCCATAGGACTGGCTGCTAACAACGACAGATATTCTAGTAAGGGTAGAGTATGGATGTTAAACACTGGTTTCTCATGTCAGCTGAAGATAGCAGCTTCAACTTGCCAAAGACTTAGAGAAATCCTCTCTTAAGTGGATGTGAAAGGCAAAGAACTGTAGTCCACCCAGTCTCTTTAAAGAATCTCTGTTATGTTTTGGAACAAAACTTATAAGCAAATATGAGGGACAATAAAGATATGGGTGATAAAAACAATATCAAAAACAATATTGATAATAAGATCGAATGACATGTAATGGGCTCTACCAGTTCACAAAAGACCCTTCACAAATCTTATCTAATCTTCAATGTAACCCTATGAGATAGGTATTGCTATTAATTAATTTATAAATGAGAAAACTGAGGCTGAGGGAGATAATAAAAGATTCCTTAGAAAATGTTGGTATGGGTCTCAAAAACATGGGTTCATACTCAAAACCCTATAATTCCTAACTAAAAATTATCTTCTCCCCACGTGTAAGTTGTCCATTATCAAATCACCTTTTTTACACATAGAACTTTTGCCAACTGAAATTATTTTAGCTTATTCACTTATTAGCTTTTTTGTTTCCCTACTCTCCATGCAAATCTTAGCTCCAGAAGAGCAGTAAAGTTGACGAGCTTGCCACCGTGGAGTCGAACAATGTTTTCTACATAGTTGGGCTTTAGTATATCATGGTGGCGATTACAGTTTCTTTCTCCCACCTCGGACCACACCTTGGTGGTCAGCAATACAGCCTGTGGTCCAAATCCCGCCCATCCACTGTTTTAGCAAATGCAGTTTTATTGGCACACAGCCGTGCCCATTTGATTGCATATTATCCACGGCTGCTTCCGTGCTTCCAGGGCAGAATTGAGAAGCTGTAGTAGAGACACTATGGGACACAAAGCCTAAAATATTTACTATTTGACCCTTCACAGAAAAAGGCTGTTGGCCCTTAGTTTACAAGAATTAAGTAGAAGTCATAGAGGAAGTAAAGAAATACCGAGCAAGCAGGACTGTTGTTAAAAACAGGTTGTGGTTGCAGGACCACTGTTTCAACAGCACACACTAATTGAGTCGCTTCACACAGCTACTTAGCATGAAATGTATGGGGCAGTCAATACTACTGTCTGCTGTTTACAAATAAATGATGAAAGCATGTCATTGATTACATGCCCACCAACTTAGCTCAGGTAAATGCCAGCAAGACAAAGGTCACCTATTGCATAAGAAGAATTAGACTTACACCCAATTCTCAACCATTCTGAGACAGATTAATAAGACCTTTGCTGAACTTTCTTTTCTCTCCTGATTTCTGCTTTTTGGCTGTTTTGGTTTTTCTTCAAATTCCCAGGGGGAGGGTGGGGGATGGAAAGAGTCATCCTTTAATCTAAGCACTTACAAACCTCTCTGGAAAAAGGGATCTTTATGCGCTAAAAAAAATCTTTAGGGATAATGAATAAACACTTATTTTTAGGTTTCTGTGTAGACTGCAATTATCTATATTCTCCAGGCTAATAAGAGCTCAGAAAATCCACAGCTTTTTGGAGATGGCAGGGGCTTTGTTTGAACCCAAGATCATCAGAAATCCTCTTCTAACTTAGATGTACATGTGTATAAAACAACCAATAAAAGATAAAATCCTTCACTATCTTAAGAAATGCAATATCAAACTGGGAATTCCATGGGAAGGAGATTCTAGAGCAAATGTATGTGGGACTTTTGCTGTTGGGCCACCAAAAATACTGTTTTACTTCAGTTTTAAAAAATATGTTTTCACATTTTAAAGTTTCTGAATTAGAAATTTATCTTATAATCCATATGTGCATGTAACATGGTACCCATCTTCCTTCTTCTCCCAACTCTAAAAAGCTCTTGTTAAATCAATAAACACCTTACAGTTGACAGCACCTTCAGATCCACAAAATATATTTTTCTTGGGAACCAAAAGAGAGTAGGGGAAGTCCATTTTTCATGAAATATCTTCTCTGAAATTAATCCTGGCTGCTGAAATAACAGGTCCAAGATGTCAAGCCCCGTATTTCTTCACAAGCCCCAAGTTCCAAGGCAGACTACTCCACCCACCTGTCTGGCGAGTCCCCACAATGGCAGTGATGGCGCCCTGAGAAACAGGTGCAGCCAAATCCCTGGCACACGAGGCCTGTTGCTCCCACTGCCAAATGGTCTCTAAGCCAGTCATGGTTTCATTCCCATGTGCCCTTGTGCCTCAAGAAGCCTACCAAGTTCATGCTAAAACAAAAAGCCTCTGAGCCTGGGCATTGTTTTCCAAACCACCCATTATCCAGTGGCCTATTGCAAAATTGGTTGAGGGAGAATCTGTGCTGAGAGATAAATCTTCCTGTGACATTTCAAGACTCATCCTCAGCCAATTAGAACTGCCACTGTGACAGTGGCCTGAGAGCACACATTCAAATCAGGTTGAGCCCCTAAAAGTCCCAAAAGAAACCCCTTAGCAGACCCACAGCGTCCTGTGCAGTCTGTGACTTGATGGTGGAGCAGGTGTGTATGTCGACTGATGTTCTATCAAACTTAAAACAGGTTAGTGGCCAGAGATGAGAGCTGACCAAAGAAACGAAGAATGGAATCCTGAGACTGCCGACAGTTAGAAGCTTTTTATAGGAGGAATGGCTCCTCAGCCACAGCACTTACTGTGGCCTCTGAATGCAACCTTGGGCCACACAGCAGCCTGGACTACTGGACAGATGACTTAACAGTACTTTATTTCCAAACTGAATTGACCTTAATGGTTAGCATGCTGACTTTCATCCTGGGGTTCTGGCCAGCAGTTTTTTTTTTTTTTTTTTTTTTTTAAAGATTTTATTTATTTTATTTTTTCCCCCCAAAGCCCCAGTGGATAGTTGTGTGTCGTAGCTGCACATCCTTCTAGTTGCTGTATGTGGGACTCGGCCTCAGGATGAACGGAGAAGTGGTGCCTCGATGCGCACCCGGGATCCGAACCCGGGCCGCCAGCATCGCAGCGCGCGCACTTAACCACCAAGCCACAGGGCCGGCCCATGGCCAGCAGTTTTTAAGGATTGCTCCAGGTCAGGGCATTTTGAGTGTCTTCCCATGTTATTTAAGTTAGCCCTATATTCCTCAAGTACCCTTCTGGAAAGCAGGGGAAACCATGTCTCCTTTTTACAATATTAATAGCCTGCCATTTCCAAAGCCCATTTTTATTGGAGGGGCCAGGTACTTTGTAAACTTACTACAACTAATATAATACACTGTTGGGTCATTTACATTAGCAAATTGTTACATAAACATTGCTTCATTAAGTCACATAACATTCCTGTGGATAAGTAAGCACCTCTGCTCCCATTTTTCTGATTGGATAAACTGAGACCCAGGGAAGATAAGTACATGCCCGAGGTGTCCAAAGTAAATCAAAGTATTTACTTTCATTAGATTCCCTTCATAAATATAAAAATTCCCATTTTGGCTCCCTATTATTAATTCAGAAGGCCACTTAATTTGGAAACACTTAGCCTAAAGAACTGCCAAACTCTTTTCTTTTTTTTTTTTTTTTTTTTTTTTTAAAGATTTTATTTATTTTTTTCCCTCCAAAGCCCCAGTAGATTGTTGTACGTCATAGTTGCACATCCTTCTAGTTGCTGTATGTGGGACGCGGCCTCAGCATGGCCGGAGAAGCGGTGCGTCGGTGCGCGCCCGGGACCCGAACCCAGGCCGCCAGCAGTGGAGCGCGCGCACCCAACCGCCAAGCCACGGGGCCGGCCCCAAACTCTTTTCTCTTATGCCAGAGAAACTAAGCCCAAGTGGTCCCCAGAACAAGTGGAGCTAGTGCATCTCTGAGCAGAGAGGCTCAGTGGCTGCAGGCAGTGTGCCAGAGGACCCGACTCTTAAACCAGCCTCATTTTTCAGAAATGACACTGTCTTCAGATCTATTCAGATCTGTCCATAGAATAACTTTCAGAAAGTGTTTGTCAGAAACTTGTTCTTCTCTCAGAAGATTTCCCAGGAGAATACCTCTATTCCTCTCCGAAGTAAAATAAACGCCCCCCCCCACCCCCCACAATCCATACACACTCACTGCAGTGGTGAGGAATTGCTCAAGTAAAAGAAAGAACCAGAGACCCAGAGAGACAACCGTGGATCTCTCCTGGGGAGGTGGCAAGGAGATCCACGTACACAGCATTATCTCATAGAAATAAGCTTCCTGTCTTCTGTAAAACTAAAAATAAGGACGATAACAAGAAAGATTTATCTGAGTCTGAAAGGAAGTTCTGACATTACCATAATGGCCTCTTTCCACAAAGTCTGCTCTTTCCTTTCCATTCACATCTCCATTTAGTATTTCTCTGAAAACATAGCTAAAGGGAACTATTCTTTCCCCATGGTTCACAACAATCAGATTGCCCAAGCTAGCACACATTCTCCTAAAACTTGGTTAATTACTCACCAACAGATATACCAAAAGCAACAAATTAGTTTCATGCATATGTGTTTGAGAACCCTTATTGTTCTAAGAGACTCTTAATTAGATGTTTCCTCTGGTATCTACCCCCTACGCCTCCCCACTTCCCTACGGGAGACTGAGTAACATAATCAAAGAAGATTCTAAAGAGGCTTGTCATATCCTGGGGTTTACAAGACATGGTATTCAAAAGGCAATGACGTTAATATTGTTTTACAGTATGCTGACTGCCTGGGGGGGTTTGCAGCCATCTGTGTGCATTAACCCCTTTCTAAGTCAGGGGAGGGGCTGGGGTTGGCTCATTCATGGAGTTGTGCTGCCATACCACTCCCTTGCTCTACCCAGTCATTGATTCGGGGCCAGCAGGCATCACTTATTAGCAGGAAACATATACTAGTAGGCTTTGGGGTAATAGGCATCTACTGATTCTGCCCTAACAAATCCCCATAAGAACCATTATCAGCATTACCTCTGAGTTCTTCAAGAGTTGACTCCAGACTGTCCAGTGGGGTGTGAGTCCATGAACACAAGAAGATTGTACTAAATCCATAGTCCAGACTCCTAATGCAGGCCAATTTCTACTGATGGAGAACCTGGCTACCATATAAATGAGGTAGTATTTTATTGTACATTAAATATTAAAACAGTGAACTCTTTTTGTGAATCTGATGAAAACTATGGACTCTAATTTCAGAAAAAAGTGCTCTCTCTCTCTCTCTCTCTCTCCCCTCTCTCGCTCGCTCTCTCTCTCTCTCTCTCAAACACACACATACACACACACACACACACACAGCATATAAATCTGGGAAGTTCATGGACCTCCTAAAGCTCATCTGGCTCTACCAGCCCCAGTTAGGAGATCTCCCTTTATTAGCAGTTTACCTTCTTCTCCATGTTTAGCGTGCTCTCCCCCACATTCCCATTATAACCATGTCTAACGGATTTAATGAGTCTTTCATTGTCATGTACTTCAAGGAAATGATTTCCTCGCTGGTATGAGGATAACACTCTACTACCATAGTATTTAATTTTAATCTGTACACATGCATCAAGCACCTGTTATAAGCAAGCTCCATGGCACCTCTGTGATGGTCAGCTTTTTATGTCAACTTAGCTAGGAATAATGCCTTGTTATTCAATAAAATAGTAATGTAGTTGTTGCTGTGGAGGCATTTTATAGATGTGATTAACTTTTAAAATCAGCTGACTTGAAGTAGATTATCCTAGATAATTTTGATGGACCTCATCCAATCAGTTAGAAGGCCTTAAGAGCAGAACTGAGCCTTCTGGGAAGGAGAAATGCCACCACAGACAGCATCTTCACCCCATGCCACAGAGTTCCAGCCTGCCCTTCCTGACAGCTTGCCCTGTGGATTTTGGACTTGCCGAGCCAGGTTCCACAATCATGTAAGCCAATTCCTGCAATAAATCCCTTAATATATGCCTCTTATTGGTTCTATTTTCTGTTTAAACCTTGAATAATACAGATTTTGGTATCAGGAAGTGGGGTGCTGTTGGAACAAATACCTAAAATTGTGGAAGTGGCTTTGGAACAAGATAACGGGTAGGGTTTGGAAGGATTCTTTAGGTGCATGATGGAAAAATCCTAGACTGTCTTAAATAGATTATTGGTAGAAATATGGGCAGTAAAGGCACTTCTGGTGAGGTCTCAGAAGCAAATGATAACATGCTATTGGAAAGTGGAAGAAAGATGATCTTTGTTATACAGTAGCAGAAAATGTAGTTGAATTGTGTCCTATAGTTAGTGGAAAGCAGAACTTGTAAGTTAGGAACTTGGATACTTAGCTGAGGAGATTCCTAAGCAAAGTGTGGAAGGCATGACCTGATGTTTTCTTTCTACTTACAGTAAAATATGATAGAAAAGAGATAAATTATGGGAAGAACTGTTAAACAAAAAGGACCCAAAACTTGATGATTTGGGAAATTCTCAGCCTATTTAAATTGCAAAAGATGCTAAATTTGAGAGATTTACCATCAGAAAAATGTGCTCTGAAGAGAAAACCAAAGTTATGGCTTGACGACCTTTTGCTAGCACTGAAGATGTTAGGTGTATGACACACAGATTCACTCAACCATATCAGCAGAACACAGGAATAGAGATGGGATTATCTGAGAAGGTTCTGGGGAAGATCCTTTTGCCTAATGGTATGAATCCTCATGATATACATGAGAGACCCACAAAGTTTTTAAGAACATTATAAAGCAGAAATGTTGCCAGCTTGGACTGAAAGGGATAAAGATATGAAAAAATAAAAGGAAGCTTTTGGACTCCCCAAATTCTACAGGCAGGAAATAATTGCAAACTCAGGAAAAAAGGAAGGTTGACTCTGAGGGCTAAGACTTGGGCCCAGATGCCAGAACTAAAGGGTCAGGAGGCAGAGCTGTGGGCCCAGAGGGTGGAGACATTAGCCACAGAGGATCATTCCCAGCCTTTGCAACCTAACGGAATTTACTCTGCTGGATTTTGAAAGTGCTATGGACTGGGGAACTTTTTATTTCTCCCATTTTCTCCCATTTGGAGAAACAAGGTTATAGGACTGGGATCCTATGCCTGTCCTATCACTGGATTTTGGAAACAGACATGTTTTCTAGTTTTAAGACCCACAGATGGAGAGGAATTTTATCTCAGGATGGATCATACCCAGAGTGTCACCCATACCTGATTTAGATGACGAAAGTTGGGGATTTTGGAGTTGATATTATTTAGATGAGATTTTTTACTTGAGTTGATGCAGTAATGGGTCCCTAAGAAATTAGAGACTTTAGAATAGGGTGAATGTATTTTGCATGGAATGGATATGAATCTTTGGGTGCAAGTGGCAAACTGTGGTAGGTTAAAAAATGTGCCCCCCAAGGTATCTACATCTCAATTCCTGAAATCTGTGGATGTAAAGTTATATGGAAAAACAAAACAAAAAAGGTCTAGCAGATGTAATTAAGTTAAGGATCTTGAACTATGGAGATTATCCGGAATTATCCAGGTGGGCCTTAAATGGAATTACATGTATCCTTATAAGGTGAAGGCTGAGGGAGATTTGAACACACATAGAAGAGAATGCAATGTGAAAATGAGGCAGAGAGGTTTAAACATGCTGGTCTTGAGGAATGGAGTGATACAGCCAAAGGCCATGGACTACTAGCAGCCAGCAGAAGCTGGAAGAGGTAAGGAACAGATTCTTCCCTAGAGCCCCTTAAGGGAGTGTGGCCCTGCCCACACCTAGCTTTCAGCCCAATAAAACTGATTTTGGACCTCTGGGCTCCAGAACTATGAGAGAATAAATGCGTGTCGTTCTAAGTCACCAAGTTTGTGGTAATTTGTTACAGCAGCCACAGGAAACCAATACAGACTCTATAGAAGGCTAAGATGAAAACGTCACGCTTCTCCCTCAAAGAGCTCAGAATCTATGGAAGATGACTGTTCAGGTAACTCTAAATAATAACAATAAAGACAACAAAGACTCAAACAAAATATAAAGGAGTTGGAACTGTTCTTTGGGTGGAGAGGACTGAGAAAGGATTCACAGAGAGCAGAGCAGGTGAAGTGAGCGGGAGAAGTAGTCATGAAAATGACCAGCATGTTCTGAGACCATGCCTTGCCATGTGAAAGAACCATTAGATTCACGGTGCTGAGGAGGTGTGCAGCTGGACCAGTACTGACCAAGAGATGAAATTAAAACGTTAGAGCAAGTATCCTCTTAAAGCTGTTCCAGTGATTTTCAAATTGTGTTTCATGGGAGACATGGGGAACTATAAAAACATTGAAAACCGCTGGTCTAGTTTACACCCCACCCCCCCAGCTTTATGTTGGAAAAGAAAGAGAGATTTCCCAAGAACACACAGGCAGAGGTAAAGAAGGGCATTATAGCGTGGTGGTTAAAGTATGGGCATTGGCATCAGATGGACTTGAGTTCAAATGAGGCATCTTCATGTGTCCACAGGTAAGTTGCCGGGGGCCTCTCTGAATTCAATGTAACCAATGGAGACGCTGTTAGAACAATTAGCTAGTGTTTGTCACACGCCTACACAGTTCCTTGAATTTAACTCAGTACTCAATAACAACAAGCAAGCAAGTGAAAAAGTCAAGACTACCACCTAGGCTCCTGACCCTTAATTCTTCCACTGTGAGACTAGAAAACTTTTGTTCAAGCCAGAATGTGAAGTTTCTGAATGACACACCAAAGGTTCTGGACTTGATGAGATGAGTTGGAATCCGTACAAAGATTTTAAAATATGGAATAGCACAACTTTTTCTGTGTTCTAGATAGTTGTCTAGTGGTGGAAAGACACGAACAGTCAAAGACTGGTGAGAAAGGAGCCAGTCTGGAGCCTGTTGCAGGACAGTCCAGGAAGGCGATAATGAGGACTCAACTAAGGCTGGAGATAGTGCAAAAGGCACGTTTTCAAATACTTTGCCTTTCTGACTTGAAACTATTTTTGAGGAGGCAGAAAAGTGGCCAGACACGTAAGATTACTCAATAGCAGAAAGATGTTGCATGTGTGTTTGTGCTGGTGAAGAGTTGGGGGCAGCCTAATTATGCAAGTCTACTGCAGAAAGGACATCTGAGCTTGGCATCTCTTCTGAGGGAGCTGGTTACAAAATGTCACAATATTCAATGCCTGGGAATGTCTGCAATGTTTACAGTCTGCCTTTCAGGATTCCTAGCGATCCAGATGGCCAGCTGCATAAGTTTCTCCAAGAATCATCCACTCTTGTGCACAGATAGGCCAGTGGGAACATGCAATTCCCTAATCTTTTCCTTTGAGAGTAGAGACAAATGTGTCCTTAGAATGTTAACAAATGTGCACATCTTTGCAGGTGTGACAAGGACTCCATAATATTGCATTGCATTTCACAACTAAGCAGAAATGCAGCAACACACATACAATGAATCATGTTCTGGAAAACAACTGAAATGCGGTATTTTTATGAAATGTTCATCCATTTGAAATAGCAAGGTAAGATGTTCTGACCCATAATCCAAGGTGGTGGTCACTTAAGCTGCCTTCCCTATGGAAAGCAAAGTTGTCAGCTTGAAGAAAGATGAAATGGAAGGGAACCACGGGGTTCAAAGAATAAAGATCTGTTAGTCTTCCCTGCCTGCTCCTCTATCTATTTTCAGGTTTATTTCCTGCACTGTGTTATCCAGGGCTTTAGTGAAGCTCATTTTAAATCACCCAAAACCCATGTCTTCAAATCCTTTCCCTTAAAGAAGTTGCTACATTGTGGGAGGCCTCACCATTAACTCTTCATTCTTGATAGTCACCTTGAATTTGTCTGTGCTCAGTTCTCTCTCATTATTCACTCTTGTACCTTTTAGATAATGAAGGATTGTATTCGATGTCTATGTCTGTTTCTATTTGGGTAACTCACGCCTAACCTAACTGCCATTTAGCAAAGATATATATATATATATACACACACACACACATACACACACACACACTATATATATGTTATGTTTTATACATACACACATATAGACACTCATATATATATACTTATATGTATACATACACAAATACATATGTAACTTTTGCTAAATTGTGGTTAAGTTAGGCACAGTTTATATATATATATAAATATATCACCTAACCCAAGATCCATAGATGGAATTTGTTTCCTGGAGAAAAAGATCATCATTTTTACCAGGTTGTTAAGAATAGTGTGTTGATCACCAAAGGCTACCCTAAGAAAGGACTCTCCTTTCATTTCCCCCTCGCCCCTTTTTTCACTATTCTTCCTTCCTTGTGCCCCTTCATCTTCTCCTCTCTTCCTCACACTGCGTTTTCAACATGACCTCCCTCCTTAATTTCCCTTACATTTTACTTAGCTTTTACAGTGAACTCTGCTGTACCGGTGGTGCTCTGGGACAGAACCTTCTGCTCCCCAAACTTGTGTTGTTTTTTAGGCCAAGTTAAGTGAGTTCTCGCTGGGTCTGACTCTGGAGGGAGAACTAGCAGTTTAGAGCGTGTGGGGACGGTGAGACGGCCTGGTTTATCACAAGTGCTATGTCTGTCCCCTTTTTGCAGAGGAGGTGAAGTGGGAGACTGACTCACTTAAGAGGATTTCTAACTGTGTTTCCTCTCCAGACAAAGCCCAGGGAAACAGGACAAAGAATTGCACTTTAATTCCTCACCTGCTGTGGCCTCTAGGAAACTGAGCCAATGGTCAAAGAGAATCTGGACAACAAGCAGTTCCAACTAAATCATTGCAATATTAAAATCACATCAAATGACTGAAGCCCAGCTCTGCAGTAAGTGAACAATTAGGGCATGGAGGGGTGGGGCATCGGTAGATTCCTGAAGAGGGCACTGTAAATCTGGGGTTCACCTCTGCTCTGCCCACTCCCTATCGGCTCTGCCCTCGGCCACTCTCTGCACCCCCATTAATAAAATGAAGCGTCTCCCTAAATGATTTTGCAGGGCCTTTCCGTTTCCAGCCCTCTGCGATTCCAACACTGCTAGAAAAATCTTTTTCTTCCAGCGATTGCCTGTGGTGTTCTGTCCTCCCCTTTTCCCAGGCTTCCCTGATCACAAGTTTCATTCTGCCAACTTCCAAACCAAGCTTTTCCATGGCTTTCCTTTAAGTTGATTTGGCAGCTCCTACCTGCCCCCTTTTTATCAAGCCCCTGCACTTTCCTTTCCAAAGCCCAGCCCATCCTCCCTGGCATCATTCCCACCAATACATGAGACTGAGAGCCTTTGCCTTCTGTTTCTTTGTATAATTCACTCCATGGAGTGTTTCCTATTCAATAAAGAACTTCATTTCTATTGACTTGCAAAGACCACGCATTTCAAGTGCAGCCAAAACAAATCAATGTCACATGAGCCAAATAAATCCTTCTAACTAGTCCAAAGAGCTAATGATTCTGTAGTCTTCTCACTATATTTGGGTTAGGTCTAGTTACATCCTTTGTGATCACAAGAATATCTAAAATGTAAATATAAATGTAAATATATTGAAATGTAAAATGTACATGCCCCAAGTACATTTTTGGAGGGAGAAGCCTTTTTGAAATATTTCCCTCCCTGCGAATGTATCCCATTCACTCCTTACTCCACCAAAGCATACCTCTCTCTTCAGCCATATTCTTGAGAAACTTGATTCATAGAAAAAGTTCCTTTTATAAAATCCAAATTTGTTAGAGACTCAGAACTGGACCATTAAAATAGTTGCTATAGAGTGAGTCTGAGGGATTTTGCTGTGCTGTTTGGAACTAGCTGGGTCAGCAACTGCCAAATCTATTTTTGGCTCTGGTTTGCATAATTAGCCTTTCACTTTTCCAAGCTCAAAAACATAAAAACAAACAGATAAAAGTTCCATGTGACACTGCTCCTGTTTCATGCTCTGCTGGAACATCTAGAGGCAGGTTTACCGTTACTGACCTCAGGGTAATTTTTTTGCACCTGGGGTGGCAAATTACTTTCAGGTGAGGCAAAACCAGATGGCCTCAACATTCCTGGAGCTGATTAAAATGACTGTACCTGCCTCAGAGGTCTACCAATCAAACACCATGGTTTGATTTACCATGGTAACGTCTCAGCCAGCGGCTTCTGCACTGCTTGTGGAAGATGTTAAATCTACCAATTAAAACTAGCAAATGATACCCCCTATCTGACACACACACACACTCACTTCACTTTATTCTAAGTGCTTGCCCAGGGCCAACTGCTGCTGAACAAAAGGAAAATTTTAAAAAAGAAATTCTTTATAAAAGTGGAGCTCCTACTTGGTGACATATAGAAGAATAAAGCAGGTTTGTAACCCTCCTGGCACAGTCTGCTACCACACAAATGAAGAAGACGCTTGAACTATATAATTGCCTTGGGTCTCATGTGACATTCATCTCCACTTGGCAAGGATCCCCAATAACATAGGAGGAGGGCAATTTTCCCACTTACACGTTATCAAATGTCTCCTGAGTTGGGCATATGAATTCTGTATTCTGTTATTATCAGATGCTATTAGATCACCATGTAATTTCACTCTCTGCTTTATAATTCAATACAATTCAATTTATTTCTGTTCAATTCGATTCAATCTAATTCAATTTAATTCAACACATCCATTAGCCACATACTCTATTAGGTAGAGGCTGGTATGAAAATTAAATACAACCCCTCCCCACAAGGAACTTAAAATAATTTATCAGCCAGAGTTTGAGGGACCTTTATAATTGCAACATGAAGCATGCTAAACATCAGTGAGTATAATGCCTAAGATGTTGATAAGGACATTTAGATGACGGTGACATACTGGCCATTCTATTAAAATGTACGAAGAAAATATGCCAAGGCTAAGCAAAATGTTACTTACGTATGACAGAGAATGGTTGATACCGCTATGAGATGCTTTACTTTTACATTTATTTGCTTCTTAGATTATAAACTTACCTTCAATGCATGGCTATCTTGATTTTTGAGTCAAAATTGCAATAAGAATGGCTATGTTTCGAAAGACAAAGGAAAAGAAGAAACAGTAAAAAAATTGTGCTGCAGTGTGACTATATCTTCAATGCAGCATTAACAGTAAAACAAATAAAAATCTAGCAGCATTTTAGTGTTCATTCACAAAATGCCATCTTAAAATCACTTAGATCTTCATTATTTTTTCAACATAGCAAATGTGTTTGCTTTTGCAGATGCTCTCACACAAACATTCACATTCCAGACCAATAAAAATAGCAATAGTTTGCAGTTATGACCACTAACACCATTTGTAGACATGCAAAATCAAAAAGCATTAATCACACCATATGAAGAAAGCCAGATACTGATTTCTAAATTATTCTGCAACCTCAGGTCTAGACTCTCAGGGAAGGAAAATACTAGCAGCCTACAATTGCACAAGAGATTGTATATTCTCAAGGAAATCCAACGTAGTATATTATTTCTGTGACTGGAAGTCAAAGTTGGCCTTTGGTTTCTATGGACAGCTTCCACCAATAACATCTGACAGAGTGAAATGTTTTCTGCATTGCTCCACATTTCTGTATTTACTTTACTGGTTTATCAGTAGCAAAAAGCTATCTCCATCCACCTTACATCAGTGAGGACAGTAGTTCAAATATTTCATTTTCTCTTATTGCCTGTGTCTCATTAAAAGTGGACATCTCCTCTATCTATAGCATGTTAGCATTTAAAATTTAGGAAGCCCTCACTCTAGGCTAGACTCACTTAAAAAAACAAGAAGTCTAAAGACAAGGTCTCCCTTCTCTGTGCTTTCTTAGATCATCAGCCCTGAATGCACTGGGTAAAATGAGTCCTCTCACACAGCTCCATTGCCAGTGCTAACAAAGAGGGAACTTGTAACAAGACACAGAGTGTAGAAGAACACCAGATCTAACAGAGAGCCCAGGTTGAGTTGCTGGATGCACTGTGTCTTCGGGAAGAAGTTTAAAGCCGACTGTGGTCTTCATGAGAAGTGGTATGACTGAGTCTCGGCCTGTGGAGGCAGCTCTGCCACCGAACCAGCGGCCTAGGTCTCATGAGAAGGAGAACTCCCCCTGGATCCATACTGCTGGAACTATGGGCCTCTTAGAGGAGTCTGAGTGGCTGTGGGACACCTGTCTGGGGATCTTGGATAGCCACAGGCGTCTGGAAGAGACTTTGATCTGGAAAGAATATGCATCCAGATCTCAACATTGCAGGAAGGGCTCCTGAGGACTCAGCGGGGGAGAGAGCCCATGAGATAGTGTGCAGCTTTGAGTCTGGCTAGGAAATGGAGTTGGGAATCAGTGGGGTGAGAAAGGAATAAAAAGGGTGGGAATCCTCAACATGAATACCCTGAAGAAATAAAATAAACTCTAAAGCTGAGGTAAGGTGCACGAAGAGATTCAAAGGGCTCAGAAATGGATTCCCATGGGAACTTGTCACAAAGCACCTGCTCTGGGGCACATTTGGATGCTCAGGTTTTATAGAGATTGGCCTAACTTAGGAAGCGAGGCTTGGCTTATCACTTCACTGGGCTAGTTATCATAAGATCTGAATTCTAGTCTGGTCAGTGCCACCAACTTGCTGGGAAAGTCACTTGATATGTGTGGCCTCAGTGTCTTCATTTCTAAAACAAGCATGTGAAGTGATCATCACATGATCCCTAAGGCCTCTTCCTGCTCTCCCATTCTGCAACTCAAAGAAGGCTCAGCACCTCTAGTCGGCTCAGGCTACATAACAAAACACCATAGACTGAGTAGCTTAAATAACAGAAATATATTTTCTCACAGTTCTAGAGGCTGGAAATCTGAGATCAAGGTGCTAGCATGGTCGAGTTCTGGCGAGAACCCTCTTCTGGCTTGCAGGCAGCTGCCTTCATACTGTGTCCTCAGATGGCCTTTCCTCAGTTCACGTGTGTGGAGAGAGATCTCTCTCTCTCTTCTTCTTATTAGGCCAACAGTCCTCTCAGATTAAGACCTCACCCTTATGGCCTCATTTAACCTTATTTACCTCCTAAAAGTCCTATCCCCAAATACAGCCACACTGGGGATTAAGCCTTCAACATATGAATTTGGGGGGACACAATTCAGTCTATAGCACACCTGAAGCACGCGGCTTAAAGGCAGCGAAGGTTTCTCCAGTGTTTCACTCCTCCTGTGTGGAGATCAGATTCTGAAGGGGTCAAATGCTGAGTCTCAGAGGCAGCCACGAGGAAGGCTGGCATGAAGAAGAGGGAGTCAGGAGGCTCTGTGTGGTCAGGCTGGAGAACCATTTGCCCCACGCTACCAACATGTCAGAGCAGCCCATGTCTACAAAGAGGCAAGAGCTGGACAGGAGTCGAGTGGACAACTAAAAGGGAGGTTGGACGTCAAGAGCCTGATCCTGGAGCACACTGACTGTGAGAAGGAGAGGGGATGGTCAAGGCAGGAATGGAAGGAGGTAGAAAGCACCAGACTGGGGAGAGGGGTTGTTGTTCCATATATATATAGAGAGAGAGAGAGACAGAGAGAGAGAGGGAGAGAGAAAGAGAGAGAGAGGGAGGGAGGGAGGGAGGGAGGGAGTCATAAAAATTATATATATATATATATATGAGAATCCTAAAAAATAGTTTGTACTCCCCATATCACCAGCATCACTCTTAATTTCCTTCCTCACTCTTCTTCTATTTCATATTTTCACAATTTCTATCACAGAAATTCTGGGGAATATTGGCTTGATTTCATGCAGCATAGAGCAAGAATCCACTGTGCATCGCTGCCTCTCCCGGTTGAGATGCACGGATCGCGTATGTGTGACACATGACAGGGTTCCAACAACATGATTCAGGTCCTGTGCAGCGGAGCTCTGGTTTGGTGATGTTCTGGGAGTCAGCACATCTCAAACTCAGAGAAGGGGGCAACTTCTAGTTTTACATGGCTTGCTGCAATCTTCCCTCCCTGTCTGAACCCCCCTGCCCCAGACAAACCCTCAGAAAATGAGAGAAAAGAAACATACTAGAAATGAGAACTTGAATAATCCCTGAATGATATGAAGCAGAGCAAAGCAACCACCATAGAGAAGCTACAGACCAGGGTATGTGTGGGCAAGGCCAGCCATGGAAAGTGCTCCTGACAAGAGGTGGACGAAGATCTGGAGAACGTCTGACGCAGCCTGGCATTAGTCATTCCACTGCAGTGGGAGCAGCCAGACAGACTAAATCTCTGTACCAAGCAGCAAGACATGGAGTGTCTGACTTAAGGCCAGAGGAATGAGTCTGGGAGATTGAGTCTAATATACAGGGCAGAGGTCCCAAGGCTGATGACTTCGGGTGGATCAGAGATCAACCACAGCCAAGACCAGGTACACTGTCCCATAGCATCTTCCACTCCTTCCCCACATCACTGAAAACAGTGCATATCCCATGCGCAGCACCTCCTGCCCACCTCCTCCAGCAGAATGCACAAAGACTTGGACCAGACAGTTAACGGGCATTCACTGTTACAAAGATAAATGTTCAATCAAGAATCACCAAATAGTTCACAAAGATCAATACCATGGAAACCAAACAAAGAAGCAAAATTAAAGAGGCTCAACAGATAGAAAAACTTAAATAAGGGGAATTGGAACTAAAAGAGCAATGATAGCAGGACTTTATAAGTACATTTCATATCTAGGGAAAGATAAAGAAAAGTATTACACTCAAAAACAAGAACAGGAATTCTGAGATAAGCACAGAAGGTTATGAAAAAAAAGAACCAATTAAAGATCTTGGAAATGAGAAGCAAACACATGGGGCAATGGCCTTAGGTAATTTAATAACTGCTCATGAGCTGAGGCAGTGGAAGATCTGAGAGAAAACCCAGAGCAAAGCATCCAAACTGTCCCTGGCTCTGGGACGCTCCTAGTAAAGCAGAAAAAGCTGAGAAAGAACATACGGATTCCAGACCTACTTGAAAATTCAATTCAACTGTTGATTCAGGATCTACTGTGTAAGCATGGTTGCCCTATACAAAATAAGTGTCCGGAGTTCCCCTCTGGAGTTGATCCAGAGGAAGAACACATTCAAGAGGAAAAAGGAAGTCCTAGCCGATCTAGAGGTAGAGAGGAGAGGAAGAGGCAGTGTGATGCGGTCTTTGGAGAAAGGGCAGTCTACAGTGGAGACTTCACATTGGGAGAAGTAGGAGAAATGGCAAGCATTTTTTTTTTCAGGGATGTTTTCCTAAAAACTGGACAATTGAGAAGACATCACTAGAATTCTTGAAAATAAAACACAGTTTAGTCTATTTGACAAAGGAGGAAACCCCGTGGAACTTGACGGCAAAGGAGTGGTAGGATAGAAGATTAACGTGGTGTTGGAACAAACAAGTCCTGAGCTGGAGCAGGGAGAAGGAGGGCAGGAAGCCAGGTAAGGGACTCTTGCACACCACAGGACACAGCTGAAACACGTGTGAGAGTGAAAACCAGAGTTCTAGCTAAAAGAGACCATACAATGCCAAAAAGCACCATAGACTTTAGACGTAATCTTTGACAACATTTACTGCACTGTTTGCTTTCTTTTTCTTTTCCTTCACAGCTGAACACACAGTGAGACAGCTCAAGTGTGATACGCACCCTACTGAGGCTAACCATTTGCTCTTTTGTGCATGCCTAATGATTTCTGTCCTTGCCTCAACTGCGTTCAGTTTATGAAACCTATGCTTCTTACCACTGGTATCAGCACTTTCATTTTTCTGTGAGGGAAGAATGCAATAAAATATCCAAACAGTTGTACAAACACTGCTATACCGACAAAGCAGGCGGCTCCTGAAACTGAGCTCTTGGCTGCCTTGCAGCATCCTAGGCGGTAGCTCATTCGTCAGTGAGGCACCAGAGTCCACGTTTGGTGTTTGCAAAGTGGTTTCAGTGTAGTATACCGGAGAATTTGTGGATTATGCAAAAGGTGAACACACAAAGTTTGAGGATGTAAGAAGTTGGCTAACAATGAGATTAGGGGCACATCAAACGAAGAAATGACAGAATGTACTGATTTATAGAATATAGGCCAGGGAGTTTCAGAAGAGCAAACAAGACTGAAAAATAATTTCAGTGTTCAAGGACAGGACATATCTTACATCCAAGAAAGTCTACTTCCCCTCTCCTCCCCTCCCCACCCTTTCTCTCCTGCCTCTCTTCTCTTCTTTCTCTCCATTCATTTCCTCATGCATTCATGAACTCATCCTGTATATCAGATTACCCACTAGATGCACTATTGACCCCTGCCCTCATGGAGCTGACATTTTAGTGGGGAAGAACAGATACCAAATGATATACATTAGTATCTATCAAACATTTTAGGTAGTAGAATCCTCTCTGCCAATGAAATCCTACATTGAAAATTCATCAAGTTATAAAATCTGAGCTGCTCTTTTGGGGCTGGAATGGGAGGATGTGTAGGAACCCAGGATTGTCGTCCAAGGCTCCTTCTCGTAGCCATTTGTATCATCTCTCTCTCTCTCCCCCTCTTCCTCCCTCTCTTCTCTCTCTCCCTTTTAAATTGCCAAAGTTTAGAACAAGGGTATAGTTAGTCATATTTTGTATCTATTGTATTAAAAGGAACAGTTATAATTCTTAATTTTAAAAGAGGAGGAGTTTGTCATTTTGTATTCTTCACTCACTGCAAAAAGGGAATCATAATTCATAAATATACTCTTTATGATTCCTCGCTGCCTCATGCCTCTCACCTTTCCTCCTCCCCTCCTGAAAGCACAGCTATCTTTGTGCTCAGGAACCACAGAAGACCTACTGCAGCCTTCTTGGAATATTCTCCCGCAGAACAGCAGTGAGGACTAGCATTTATTGAGCACCGTCTGTGTGTCGGGTCCTGTGCTAGATGCCGACAAGATATCATCTCATGTGATCCTGAGATACAAGACTACAAAGGACGGATGATGATTGGGCTGTGCAGATAAAGATGCAAAGTTTCAGAGAGGTCAAGTAAAGAAGCCAAGGCCACTCAATTCCTGGGTGGAAGAGATGAGATTTCCCCTGGGTTACCTTCCCCGCGGGATGTAAACTCAGGTCCCACTGGGTTTACATGCACCTGCTACTGCCTAGTTACCTCTGTGCCACTCCACTGTGACTCTGTCCCTGTCCCTCTGCATCTCGTCACTTCTCTTTCTAATAAACACACACACACGCACACACGCACACACACACGCATGTGCGTGCACCTCCTCTTTGCCTGGAAATGCCCACGCCTGACGTCAGGCACTTTGGAAATACACGTGTACTTCCTTATTCTCCCTGCCTGTTGGCCCAGGCTGCAGCTGCTGCTCCCGACGCCATAGTGTTGTGGAGCCAGAAGGCTGTTTTTCTTCCCCTCTAATAAACATGCTTCTACTCATTTGCGAGTTGGTATGTTTCCTTATCCGCTGGGCTCATCCTATTCCAGTATGCCCAGCTAACGTGTTAACCCCTCCAAGGCTACAGCTCTCCAGAAGCAAGCTCTCTACGTGCCAGCCTCCACCACACACATGGGCTCCACCGTGCTCCGACTCAGTCCCGAGGGAGACAAAGCGTCTTTGAGACGAGACAGTAGGTGAGTAGGGTGAGGGCATAAATGGAACATCTGCTTTCATTATCCTAAAACAAATTTAGTGCCCATAAAAGGTGTTCAAATGAGAAGATCTGAGGATGAAAACTGACAGTCAAAGATACAGCCATATTTGATCCCAACTCAAAGCCAGTCTCATCCTTTGCAACATGGCTCACCCCATACTAAAGCTTAACAGGGAACTAAGACCATCTTTAATTTCATTCACCAGCTGGCCTAGCTTTTCTCAAACCCTTATAATGTCAAACGACATTGTTTTAAGTGATTTACAAATGTTCACTCCTTTAATCTTCACACTAGTCCTCTGAGGCACTGAGAAGTTAAATGCCTTGATCAAGATTACATAGCTAGTGTAGGACAGATACAGGATTTGAACCTGAGAGGTAACCATAGTGCCATACTGCTTACTGGCCAAAGGACACTTCTTTTTAGACATGTGCTGAGACCTGGAGGCCAATCGATGGGAATTTCAAATTCCTTTCTAAGTAAATTAATGAGAATAGGCCTGATGTAGTGGCTTACTCCCCATGCTCTGCAGCCAATCACTTTTGCTGTGTGACCTTAGATTAGTTATTGAATCTCTAAGACCCTTGACACCCTTACCTCCAGAATGGGGGTGATGACAACATGCTGTGAAGGCAGAACGAGGTAATTCAGTTAAGGCCTTTGACATAGTGACTAGTGCCCGTAATGTGCAATAAGTGGTGCCCTCAGTTATTACTGGATGCCCACCACTGAATATGCAATAACCTGGGCAAGACTTTTAGAGGACTAAGGAGAAACCAAACCAAGTGCAAACAAAACCAAAACTCAGAGCACATTCATTTGGTGTGGATTTCATTTCAGCTCTTGACAACCACTGTAACATCTGCACTGCCAGTAGAAAGCTGAATACCTCAAGGTCCACAGCAGGTGTGCTCCCTGAAGAAGTATCTCAGCCCCGTGTGCAGACCATCTTAAAAGAACACCCTGGTACCTACATTCCAGTGCCTCTGATACCGCTCAGGCTCTGCTTCCTACCCAAGTCCCGCACTGTCTACCACATCCCGCACCAAGCCCTTTGAATGCCTCATGAGGACCACCTGCCTTCGCTCCTCAACTCCTCCCAGACTAGGGGCAATTCTGAGCTCCACTCCCTGCAGACAGGACTTCTGATGATTTTCCACTTCCTCCATCTCAGTTCCTTAATAACAGAATTATTTGGCTAAGTTTGTCACAAATTACACAAATACTTGGGTTAGCTTTTGGAAGGTTACTAGTACTACCTAAAGAGATCTCTTTTTAGGGGCCGGCCCAGTGGTGCAAGCGGTTAAGTGCGCACTCCGCTGAGGCGGCCCGGGGTTCACCGGTTCGGATCCCGGGTGCACACCGACGCACCGCTTGGCAAGCCATGCCGTGGAGGCGTCCCACATAAAGTGGAGGAAGATGGGCACGGATGTTAGCCCAGGGCCAGTCTTCCTCAGCTAAAAAAGAGGAGGACTGGCAGATGTTGGCACATGGCTGATCGCCTCCCCCCCAAAAAAAAAACATCTCTTTTCTTCCATGCAAGGTAGATTTGATAATGCTCCTAAATCACAAGTTCATAAGTTGGTGTGCCCACTCCTCCTCCTTCTTCAGCTGCACTCCGAGGTCCAGGTTGAATATTCCCTATTGAGTCCGTTTACCAGCCACCAGCATAATCAAGGAGATGCTGACATTTCTCTAACTTATTGCGAACTAACTGTACCTCCATCCATTTCCCTCTCCCTAATGTGAAAATCACCACTGTCACCCTCCCATCTTAAAGGAATATTTTGAGTAGAAATGACATAATAAACACAAAGTTGCTTTGAGCTCTTCGGAGAAAGGATTTCACATTGAAGTGTATTCAAAATTATTTGGCTATTTTCAGTGAACATGATCCAAATCAGAGTCATCTGTGTTAGTCCAAAGAAGGTATGGACAAACACCCTTGTAGCTAAAGCTACAGCTTTGCTTAAGGGAAAAACAAAAAGTCACGACTGTAAGGCGCTAATCCCGAGTCTTCTAGGGAGTGCACACAGCTATACCCCAAATCCCAGGCCCGCTGTACAGCGAGAAGCTGAGGCACAATGCTTTATTTTGTTTTGTTTTTTATTTTATTTTTGATTGATTTTTGCTGGGTCACCACATCACTTGCTGTTGTAAATAGACCCCAGGATTCAGTGCAGTCACTCTGGTGGGGAATTGGCAGCTGCTACTGGAAGGGAACCCACCAATTAGGGAAATCAGCACAAGGAAAAGAAAGAACACATATAAGTGCCTTCTGTTCCAGGAAACACCTGGGCAGCTTTAGAGAAGATGAATCCTCCATTTGAGGTTTTGAAACAAGTGTTTGCTTAATTTTGCAAGAATTTTATTTGGAACGTTTGGTGGCGGGGGAGGAGAGAGTATTTCTTTTATTTTATATTACTTCACCCTTAGGAGGTCGGCCTGCCACCCTCCTCTAACCCTCTCTACCTCCCACATCCCAAGAAAACAGCTCTAGGCTTGCCCCAGAATTCCACAAGCCTTTTCTGTTGCATTGAGAGGAGGACTAGAAGAGGGTCCCCGCCCTACAGGAATTAGTTTGTTTGGGTGACTAGATTCTCTTTTTTCTTGGCGTTGGCAGGGTAAGAAGAGCAGCTGTAAGAGTTGACAAGACTGGGATCCGGTGCCTGGATCTGTCCTTTATTCATCTGTGACTCGACGTGTCCTTTGCCTCATTCTCATCACCTGGAGCATGAACCTTTTAAGAAGCGAGGCTCTGGAGTCAGACGTGGCTGGACCAAACCTCATCTCCACCACTTGGGCACGTTACTTAACAGCTCCAAGCTGCGGTTTCTTCACTGGTGAACAAAGACTGTGACAGCTACTCCCTCACAGGTCTAGTGTGGGCATAACTTGAATCATGCCGCCCAGTGGTTAGTCAATTATTTTTGTTGTGATTGATATACCATTGGCATTAGTGATTTCAATCAAAAGCAATGCAAAAGCAGTGGAAAACTGTCAAACACGATGGGAAACACAACAAAAGCAGTATTGTTATTTTTATTTTTGTGACTCTAGCTCTTACTTTAAGTCTATTTTAGAGGCAACAAGAGACATCATAAGAAAAGGAATCACAGAGATTCCTCCTCTTATGTGGAGCTTTGAAATACCTAACATGGTTGAGAAATATACATTTGCAAAACAACAGTACAAATTTAAATGAGACTGTATACACACACACACATAAAATTCATTGGGCCTGGAGAAAATGATTGTGAGGAGAGGGAATTAACTCGGCTGTTCCGCCTGCCTCAGAAAAGGAAGAAGGGGGGAAGGAGGGAGACTCCAAATCAAACACCATTTCCATCAAATATGAAATTGCAGTGAATAAGCGATTGACTTTTCCATTTGGTGCCTTAATTCCTGTCCGTCAGACTTCCTGCCCCTTCTTGCCTGGAGATGTTATTATCTATCACTCTTCTGGAATGAACAGGACTAGGTACATCTCTCTGAATCTTGCTCTCCCTCTCTCTTTCCCTGATAAGCATGGCAGAGTTGGGGGCTGTTGACAAGATTCACATTCTCAACTGATAAAGTGCCATTTACACTTTGAATGCCACAGACAGTGGTAGGGTGTGGTATTCAAACACTGTTCTCTAAGGGGGGGAATAAATCAGGACTCCCAAACTTAGAGAGTGCGCTGGTGTCCTAAAGACAAAGGAGGGGAGAGACGGGGGGTTCAATTAGCATTCATGCCAGTTCTTACTCGGTGAAATCGGGAGATCATAGCTTTGTGGATTAAGGATGAAGAGCAAATTTGACTTAGCGAATATTCCTCCTCTGGATAAACGTCTGTTGAGGATTTAGAGAACCTTTGCTAATCCAGTTGGATATTTTCTTAACATGCCCATATTTTTATTTTCCTTTAATAATTACCTGGCTATTTAAAATGGCTATTTTTTTTTTTTTCACATTTTAAAGGTGAAACTTTCCCCACAAATTTAATTGATTCACTTGCCTCCAACCTCTATGTAGTCTGGGAGATGAGCGCTGGGCCAGTCGGTGCAGTCAGTCAGGGACCCGCGGGCAAGGTCAGGCCCATTACTCTGCCAGCTGCCATAGCACTGAACCCAGTCTTCAGGGATCACAGTGCAATAAGCAGCCGGCATCCGTGAGTCCCTGACAATCGTTTCTGAGATAGATCAGCACTGGAGAAAGCTCATGCAGGGCTTTGCTCCTCACATTCCGAATCAAAGCTGTAGATGGAGGTAGCTGGGCGAGCAATGAGGGCGGCCAGGGCTTAGCTGGGACTCGTCCTGCATGGCTCCTCTGGGGCAAGGGATTCAGGCTCCCTATGCCAGTCCTGCTGCCAGCTTGTCAGCTTGTCCACCACCAGGAACTGCTTGTCCAGGCAGTTGAAGCCTTCCCTTCAGGTTCCTCCATCCTTGCCCAGGGACACAAGTGACCAACATCACAGGCAAACAATGACCTTATACAAAATAATGATATTCTGTAATGATACACAAAATATACAATGATATTTTCCTCTTTGTATGTCATTATTTAAGGGAGGGTTGGCTCACAGTAGCCACCTCAGTGGCTCATATAAGAAGGGAGAACTGGGGTCAGCCCCGTGGCGTAGTGGTTAAGTGTGTGCACTCCGCTGCTGGCAGCCCAGGTTTGGATCCCGGGCGTGCACCAATGCACCGCTTGTCAGGCCATGCTGTGGTGGCATCCCATATAAAGTAGAGGAAGATGGGCACTGATGTTAGCCCAGGGGCCAGTCTTCCTCAGCAAAAAAAAAAAAAAAAAAAAAAGAAGAGGAAGATTGGCAGGGATGTTAGCTCAGGGCTGATCTTCCTCACAAAAAAAAAAGAAAAAGAAAAAGAAAAAAGAAGGGGGAACTGGTTCACTATGGCCACCTCACTTCCGTCCCTAATGGTCACTATGGACTCAGCATCACTAGCAACTCCAGGTGCCACACAGACTGAAAATATATGAAAACATGGTAGCTGAGAGCGCAGATTCAGGATCCAGGGCCCATAGATTACAAACCCTGGCTCTAACCCATATTAACCATGTAATAACCTCTCAGTACCTCAGTTTCTTCATCTGTAAAATGGGAACAATAATAGTACCCGTCTTACAGAGTTGCTCTAAGAATTGAGTGAGTTATGCCTGGATAAGAGTGTCATTATTATTATCATCATCATGATCCTTACTATTTGCAGATGAATTTTAAACTTAACTTTGGTAAGTATTATGTGTATTTTTCTACCGATGTGACCGACACTTAGATTACGTAACTTGGCCAAAGTCACAGGGCTAGGAGTTGAACTAACATATATCTGACTCCAGAAGGCAAACCCTTAACCACAAAACCTCTCTTGATCAAGGTTAGCCAACCAGCCGGCACCAAGACGTCCCTCCCACCCCAGACACATAGCAGGCTCTGCATTCGTCGAGTCTTCTTGACAGAGTGCCCACCACCAGTCAGGCATAGTGATGCACAAGAGGGCCAGGACAATGTGAGGTCCTTACAGCGCCTGTGCGGAAACGATATATGTAAATATGAAAAGAATAACAACAGAAGCAGGCAAATGAAGCCAGCAGAGCAGAGGCCAGCAGCCCACGAGAACTCCGCTCTGCTGCTGCTGCCCTGCTGCACAGGCCTCCGGGCGTCTGTGCGCGGCTGCTTCTGGCCTTAGGGCCTTCGGCTCACGGTTCTATGTCCTCCCCTTTGCCTGGCAACTTCTTCTTCCTCCACAGGGTCTCCGCTGACATGGCACTTCTTCATGAAGCTTCTAGACGCTCCAGTCTAGGCTTCGTCTCCCATAAGCCTTCCCACAGCACACACACCTCTTTTGAAGCCCAGATCTCAACGGTAAGCAAGTATTTGTATAATTTTGTGTTGACGTCTGTCTCCTCCTGTGATAATAACGTCCACGAAGGCAGCGGCAGTTGCTCTCTTGCTCCAACAGTGAGCACAGTACCTGGTATACAAAATAAACGATGACTGAAGGATCTCCTCCAGGGACGGCACTGCTCGCCCTCTCCTCCCTTCTTTGTCTCTTATGGCTCTATTTCAGGAGTCTCTGGAGCAGGACAAAGCTGGGAGAAGTGGGCATGTCCACACTGGCTGTGAGGACCAGCTGTGGACTGTTCTGCTCCCCGAGGCCCGGGGCTGTGAAATCAGGCAGCTCTTGGAGCCCTGCCAGCTTTAGATCCAGGTTCTGCGTTTCTCTCAAACAGCCTTGACTTGGGCTTGCTCCTGGCTGGATAATTATTAGCCCTCCCTTCCTTCCCGCCCTCCCCTTTCTCCTGCCACAATTTTCTCTCTAAACCCTAAAGTCACCCCACTGTGTCACATTACCAGTGGCCTCAGTTAGGTAAATGCCACTGAGCAAATTTCCGATTGCCTTTGGGATAGCCCAACCCAAAAATTCAGAAAGTCAGTAGGAAAGCTGGGAGGGAGCCACTGCCTCTTTCAAAATAACCTGGTGAAGAGGCTGGAGATCCTGTGAACACTGTTGGAAGAGGCCCACAGAAAGAGACTCAGAAACTGGACATCGGTTTTCCCCTGAGGGCAGGCCTCCTAAGCGGCAGCTCCTCCTCCATCAAGTAGAAGGTATGTCAAACAGACAAGAGCCTCAACAGCTGCACTCCCGACTGAGTTAAACAGAAATGTGTGTCCCTCCTTGGTTCGTCTTCCCCCGCCACCTCCAGTTTTCCCACACTGCACCTGTAGCTGAACACAGCACTGCACAGGCTTCCCCGGATAAGCCACAGGCCCACCAGCCACACCACCACCACCACCAGTGAAACCTGGTCTCAAGCTAGTGTGACGGAAGCAGTAAACATCTCCAGCAGTGCTGAGAACCAGCACGGTCACAAGGGAAGGGCACGCTCCTCCCACTGACTGCCCTACAACAGAGAAGATATTGACCCCAAAAACAACGTTTTTTGGGGGGAGTTGATTTTCTGCTCACTGGAAGTGCTGCCTCCTGTCTCCTCTTCTTTGCAATCTCCATCCCTGTCCCGACCCAGAGGGCAACTCCAGCCCTGCTCCCAGGGAGGAGACTGACACGGATAAAAGGACACGGTGAGCCTTCTCACAATAACCAGTTCCAACAGCGGGACTGGTGACGGGATGAAGGGGTGAAGGGATGAACGGGAAGACTTTCACTGTCCCTACTCCTCACAAATGCCCCGTGCCCATGCAATCCCACATGGTCTCCATTCCTGGGCCATCTGGAGACGTCTTCTTCCAGGGGTCACTTGGGAATTTTTTTCAGATATACTTTATGCTCTGATTTTTCTCCTTTTGTCAAATGTGTCTGAGTTGTTCTTTCTGTTGCTTGTCAGTAGGTATCTGAGGTGTGTAACTATAAAGTCAGGGGTTACATCACCTTCCAATTATACTTTCCTTCAACCAGAGATGACCTGGTCAGAGATGACCAGGTCATCTCTGAAAAACTGAATATCCTTTCTTTAGGGCTCATAATTAACAACAAAATAAAAACAGAAATCCTGAGCTGTTATACAAAAGTCCTTCTCCCTTGAGCAAGGTAGACTGCAGTCTCTAGCACTGCGAGGGCTGACTCTTCAGATGCCTCCCCACCAAACAAACACCTAACAAGTGGGTGCTGAAGGAGAGAATCTCTGGCTGCTGTGTGTTTTAGCGGCTGATCAAAAAGAAACAGCTCTTCAGTCCTGGAGACCATAGTTTTTGTTGGTTTTGTTTGTTGTTGTTGTTGATGCTGTTGTTTGGTTTGCTGTGTCTGTTTATCTGTGTTGAGGATACCGGGATGCTAATGCTGAGACCAACATAACTTCAACTGGGGTTTCTTGACTCATAGGTCCCTGAGCCATTGTCATTGCCATCTGGACCCAACCACCCACAAACGTCAACTATGTTCACACTGCTTTCTCACACATGGCTTCAGAGGGACTCTGGAATTGTGACAAGACACGCAGAACACTTTCCACTCTGATGAGTGAGAAAAGCCTCTTTTTCTGTTCCAGAGGTGAACACAAGGAAAGCTTCAAGGGCTGCGATGGCCCTGTTATTCACCCCTAGGACGCAATACTGGCGCCTCTACTCTTGGCACCAAAGAATGGAGCATCCGTTCCCCACACACGGGCCACGGTCGCGTGTGATGTGGGCCCAGAGATCTTTACAAAGCACAGTAGATAGTCTGATCCTTGAGGGAGCTCTTGGGCTCTGCCTGGGAGCTGGATGGAGGGGTGGGGGGAGGCATGCCTGTGGAGGTGCATTGCTGCTGTGCAAGGATGCCTTCAGATTTGGCAGAAGAGAGGCAGCCTGTGTACTGGTCAGGCAGCAGTGTTTCGAGACCCTCATGTACACACTTAGATTCTGAGAGTTCATCAAAAAGGCAGATAAAGAAGGAATGGCCTTTTCCTCCTAAGAGTTTAAACGTAGCTAAGAAGAGTAGGTGTGCAAGCTTAAACCTTGGTGCACACACACACAGTTGCACACAGCTGTAAAAAATTAATATGAACTAATTAGGAAGGAAATGCTAGGTCAGTGCAGGAAGGGAGGGTGTTAGGGCTACAAGAGCAATCCAGTCATATTTTAGATATTACAAGGTTGGTCCACTCAACTTTGACCTCAAGGAGAGCTCTCATATGGGTCAAGGATGGAATGGAGTCCTCCAGCCCATACTGAAAAGAAGTTCATTCTCGGCCTCAGAATAGTATGTGAGGAAACAGTGGGGTCCAAGAGAAGGAAATTTGCCAAAGACATGAGTCTTTAGCTAAGCTTGCATAACGGCCAATCCAGTCCATGAGGGTCAAGAATAGAGCTGTGGCTAGGTAGCTAGTATTTTCTCAGGAATTTCAACGATGACTGGGTTCTGGCAGACTCCTCTGGTTTTGAAGTCTGAGAATTCTGGTTTTGGAAATTTGGAAATTTGGCTTCAAAATGAATAATGAGGTTTGAGACCAAGCCTTTGGAGCAAGAAGAAAATGGCCTCTGTGGTGGAAATGCTGCTGTCCAAAGGCAAAATATTCATAAAGGATATTCAGGAATCAGCCTCAGGCTGGCCTGGATATGTTGGCTGAAATTTGGCCTCAACACTGAAAGATTATTTACTTAATTGGGTAAGACTCCTTTCTGAGCATTCAGTGCCCAGAACCTTGCTCATTCTTCCTCGAATGACTGAT
Source organism: Ceratotherium simum simum (assembly GCF_057802395.1). Lineage (NCBI taxonomy): Eukaryota > Metazoa > Chordata > Mammalia > Perissodactyla > Rhinocerotidae > Ceratotherium > Ceratotherium simum. The sequence goes on along the minus strand of NC_141906.1, from coordinate 83,059,756 downwards.
GTCCATTGCAGATCCCAGCCCAGAGAGCACAGATGATTGGACTTAGCAAAGGAAGTTAAAGAATACTAGATAGATGGATGGATGGGTGGATAGACAGATAGATAGATAGACAGACAGACAGAGAGACAGATAGACAGAGAGAACACTCAGCTGCCCTCTGCTTCATGCCACAAAGGCCCCTCTCTTCTCTCTAAAGAGTGCCTTCTACCCATCCCACATGCTGGTCAGGAAGACACAGAGAACACAGGACAGCACTGTCTGGGAATGATCTATTTTCTGTACTCAGCATGTTCCCAGTAACCTGCTGTCCCCAGGGGAACAGGTGAAAGCCTGACACTGTCAAAAAAGTGGGGAAAGCTTGCTGCTTAATTTTTTATTAACGGTATTAAAATTTCTTTGCATAAGTCATTAATCATTAGGTCACATGAAAGGCTTATGTTTATTCAGACTATAATAACTCACAGTAGTAAGGATGTATGTTTTCTCCATTGGCCAGTAGAAATGCTGTGTTGTTATATAAAGGAATAGCTTTTTTTTCTTTTTCTTATTTATCTGTTTTTTTCCTTAGAACAGTTAGCTCAATGTAACAAACATTTATTGAATGTCTCAGACAAAGATAAATACAATATGGTCTCTGCTCTGGAAAAGCTCAGGATGATAACAATAAAGACAAAATGGCAAGAAATGTCACCATTCCTCAGGCACCTACTAGATGCCAGTCTCTGTACTAAGCACTTCTTGCACGTTATCTTTATCTCATTTTATTCTCACAACCAGCCTATGAAGTAGGCACTGTTATTACCCCCATTTTGCAGAAATGGAGGCTTGAATCCATCAAGTAACTCCTCCAAGGTCATGTGGTAAGGACGGTTCTAGTCTGGCAGGAGAGACAGCTGCGCAGCTAAAATTCCATTTCCGCTTCTTAACTTTACATAAGCGATTACATTGCTATACACACCTGCACAAACCAGGACAGCAGTATTCTCTCATCTTTTTATTTTCCCATCCAAAATACTGCTGTAGACCCATTGATGGATTTCCAGAGACAGTGTAAGTTCAGAGAGAGCTCAGAAAACATGGTCTCCTGGTCCAAGGAGTCTAAGAAAGTGAGCTGGTGACTCGGGAATATTGAGAAGCTGGGCTGCCACATTGCGCCATAGGAAAAGAGAAGCACCCAGAAAAGAAAACCTCAACCCAACTGCTGTTGATCCACATTGGGAAAGGAGCTTGCAGGAAACCCCGTCTCTGACCTAGCTGCACTGAAGCTTGGAAGGTAGGTAGATTTCATGCCTTTCTTGTCAAATTCATTTAAGGAAATGATAGACTAGCCACAGAATAGGATATTAAATGGCCATTGAAATCACGTGTCTGAAAAATAATTACTCATATAGGAAATCATAACACTGTGTTTGTAAAAGAAGGTAAAATAAGAAAAGGCACCAAAAGAATATCTTCAAATACCTCTAGGTGTAGAATTATAAACTGAAAAAAGAAATGTTATCAGTTGTTAAAGAGTGCAATCTAATTATCAGTACATTTGCGAGGGCAAGCTCCATGACTCCCGCCCCTGTCCCCTCCTTTCTCTCTTTGACTCCTTCCTTCTCCATTCCTCTTCCTTCCCAGCAACACTGTCAGCATCACCTTTTACTCCACTTCCTTTAGACCTGCAACTGCCTCACAGAGCTGCCAGCGCTTAACCCTTTAATAAGTACAAAGACACATGCAATTGCTTATCACAGAAACAGTGCGTCCTAACAATAAACAGAATGCAACAAACAACCTGATAAGAAACTCTAAAGCTGTTACTACAAAATGAACACTGCCTTTCCCCCACCCCTCACCGCAGGCCGCTCCCAGGCACTGCTCTAGGGAGCACACTCTGGAAAGCACAGGCTGCTCCGGAACAGCCTCATCGGAGGACTTGTGCTGTCAGAAGCTGTAGGGAGGCGGATTTTCCTTGTGCCCCAGGAACACCAGGATAGCAAATGGGACAGCCTGTTCTCTCATTTCCCGGCCCTTTTGTCTTGCATTGTTCATCTTCTCTCATAGCCGTGGGCCACCTCGGGGACATGGAAATAAAAAATCTCTTGGGGGCCAGCCCAGTGGTCTAGTGGTTAAGTTCACGCACTCCGCTTCAGCTGCCTGGGGTTCGCGGGTTCAGATCCTGGGCACAGACCAACACACCACTCATCAAACCATGCTGTGGCGGCATCCCACATACAAAATAGAGGAAGATGGTCACAGACGTTAGCTCAGGGACAATCTTCCTCAAGCAAAAAGAGGAAGATTGGCAATGGATGTTAGCTCAGGGCCAATCTTCCTCGCCAAAAAAAAAAAAAATCTTGATCCAGGAGAAAATGCACAAAAGAGATACTAATGACAATATTCAGGAGAGGCATCCTGTTTCTTGAACTGACACACTTACTGATTTCCACAATTCATATTTCTTTTGGCCTCAGATTTCCCATCTCTGGAACACGTGTCCTGTCTGTCTTGATTTCCATGTACTGCAGCAGTAACATAAATCTTAACATGCAAAGGCCTTATATGTTCTTGAAAGAAAGAGTCACACAGGCAAAGTCATTATTGCTGGAGCCCTGCTTATGGGCTGAGATGATGAGACTAGGTGGTCATAAGCTATAGCACAGTCTCATAGTAGGTAGTGCATACTACCTGCTAACACACACACACACACACACACACACAGTCAGCCCCTGCCTTTTAAACCAGTAGAATGGCAGCACTGCCACTTATCCCAAGAAGATTGGCCTTCCCTAAGCAAGAGAATGGTTCTACGACAAAGTGATGTTGGCCAGGTGATATATTTTTCACTAGACCAGAACTTTTTATCCTTTGCATGATTATTCAAACTTAACTCTCTCTTCTCTCTCCTCTTGACACCAGTTGATAATTCCAGAACAACAGTAACCCCCGACTTTCCCTGAATATCTAACACTGTGACTGGTTTTTCCCTGCCATCCAGCTATGGGGAGAATAATTGAATCACATGCTTCAGCTGACCTAGAAGTAGTAGTCAAGGGCCATAATGGGTGACCACTTTCCAATCTTGTAGAAACTATAAATGAATCCAAATCAACAAACTGTGAAAATTGCCTGAGTCAGGGTCTATGGCTCCACATAGAGCCACACATGCTCCTGAGTTCCTTGCTTCACTACACACTGGACTTCAACAATTGTACAGCAATGGAGGATACAGGACAGGAGCATGGTGATGTCTGGAAGGTCTATAAAAGCACCCTCTCCCCACCTTTGTTGAAATGCAAGTAGTTCTTATTTTAAAAAGTGTCATTTGTTAAGTAACAGGTGGTTAGCATTGTTCCTTTTGCTTTTGGCAAACCCCATTAGCCAGAACCCACGTGACTTAGAGAAGGAAGAATTAGGTCAAATCTTAAAAGAGAGCCCAAACCCTTAGTGGCCATGTAGGAGTTTAGAAAGATACAAACCAAAAGCAAGCAGTAGCCAAAACATTAGACTAAACACAAGATTCCTCAGCATACTGCCAAAAGAAATCCCTTTCAACTCTCCCTTGGCCCACAGAGTAATGTAAAAGGATTTCTGAGTTCCAATTGTATGCTCCATCATCCTAACAGCAGCCCCAGCCTCTAGAACTCCTCCACTTTAATCTAGGATTCTTCACACTTCTACTTATGTAACAGAGACATAAATTATGTACCTTAGCCCAGTGTAGGAATAAGCCCAGTGAATAGAGTAATACTCAGAAATATTTATTTTGAGCATCAACTGTATGCCAGGCAGAGTCCTCGGTGCTGAGGATATAAGATGAATAAGAGGGACATGGACCCTGTCCCTATGGAGACTTGATGTAGTTTTTGTTTGTTTGGTCAAATTGTTGCTCTTCAGCAGGGAGAAACACATTTAGAGCCCCTGCAGAGAAGTGATTGACCAGCAGGAAGTGTAAATCTCCCTTGGGCATTTCCAGTTATAGCAGCCATATTAGTTTTAGAAAAATGGCTATTCCCCTCAGCCAATGCAGAGGCCTTGGCTCTTTCCTACAGAACAAGAAAGAGAGGCATGCTATTTGACATCTATGATAAAAATAAAACACATCTTTTAAGCTCTACTCTGTTCCATTAATCTATTTGCCCATTTTTTTGTCAATACCACAGGGTCTTGATGACTGTAGCTTTACAGTAAGTCTTGAAGTTGGGTAGTGTTAGTCCTCCAAATTTGTTCTTCTCCTTCAATATTGTGTTGGCCATTCTGGGACTTTTACCTCTCCATATAAACTCTTTTGATTGGGATTGCATTGAATCTATAGACCGAGTTGGGAAGAACTGATATCATGACAATACTGATTCTTCCAACCCATGAAAATGGAATATCTCTCCATTTATTTAGTTCTTTTTTTTTTTTTTTTTTTTTTAAAGATTTTATTTATTCATTTTTTTCCCCCCAAAGCCCCAGTAGATAGTTGTACATCATAGGTCCGCATCCTTCTAGTTGCTGTACGTGGGACTCGGCCCCGGGTTGGACGGAGAAGTGGTGCCTCGGGGCGCGCCCGGGATCCGAACCCGGGCCGCCAGCATCAGAGCGCGCGCACTTAACCACTAAGCCACAGAGCCAGCCCCATTTATTTAGTTCTTACTTGATTTCATTCATCAAAGTTTTGTAGTTTCCCTTACATAGATCTTGCACATATTATGTTAGATTTATACTCAAGTATTTCAATTTTTGTAGTACTACTGTAAATGATATTTTGTTTCTAATTTCAAATTCCACTTATTCATTGCTTGTATATAGGAAAGCAGCCCCTCTAAGTCCTGACCCAATTGAATTCTTCACTTTGGTTCTAGAGGAAAGCGTGTAGATGCTTACCTGCCTTTTAAAGTGTAAGAGAGAAAACACATTGTGAGTGACCCACCACTCCCCACCATTTAAAACATTGAATAACTATGAACTTCACATGGTCGACAGAAAGGCAGGCCTTTATAATAATCAGGTTATAATCCGGTACTCATTTCCCAAATTGGAATACTCGTAATAACTCAGGATGACTAATCACAAACAACAGAACCATAGTGAGTGTTTTACAGCTTATTAATCTGCTAACATATGTAATTTACTTGATCTTCACAACATGACAGATGTTTTCTCCATTTTACAGATGAGGAAACTAAGCCTCAGATGGTTCAGTGACTGGCCCAAAGTCATACTGCTAATAACTGACAGTGCCAGTACGGGTCCTCATGTCTTCTGGTTTCAAATCCCACAGTCTCTCCAATATCGCTCAGAATTTCCCAACGATTCAGGAACAGTGGGGAGTGTTGCCCCACTTCTAGCATCAGCCATTCTCTTTCTTCTGCTGCAATCTAACACAGAGACGCGAGAATCCTCAATCTTGGGTTTGCTAATGACCGCACACTCATACCCACTGAGTGACAGAAATATACCTTAGGGAATTATAGTTTAATAATCCCACAAGTCAACACATTAACGCCCAGAGACAAAAATAAAATGTATGACTGTCGAAATGGGCTCAAGGTTATTCTGAAGACATCTGAGGAGACGTGAGGAACTCAAGTCTTTTGCTATCAGCACCCTAGACTGAGTCGAACGCACATCCTTCCTTCCCACATTCTCATCTTCAGCTACACCTGGCTCCTTGTGTAGTTCTCTCCCATCCCTTTGCCTACAAATTAAAAACAAAACAAAAAATGATTCCTCTAAAAACAAACCCCCACCACACACACACACCCCCCATAAAAAAAAAGACAGAGCAAAAATAACAAAGAGATACAGGCTGATAAGTGCATTCTAAACAAAGAAAGGCTCCAATCTACGTAAATGTAACTGAAACTCTTTTCTTTTTACATACTGGATATGGAAGACTCCAGCATGTTTATTGTGTGACCAGAAGGGTAAAACTATCATTTACAGGATGCCTACTATATGCCAGGAATTGTCCAGGAATTGTGTTAGTTCCACATATTTTAACTAATTTAGTCTGTGTAAAAACCATGGGACTAACTATTACCCCTTTTTTATGACAATAAGGAACCCAGGTGCTCAAGTGATGTGCTTATGGTCATACAGCTGGCAAACGGTAAGTTGAGATCTGAACCAACATCTGAAACCAAAGCACATGCACAAATAAATAAAAATCTGTTCCTTCTCTCCAGACCTGCTTCTGAGATGACATGCAGAGATTAATCAGATCACCTATTGGCAGAAGAAAGGATTCCCAAAGAGGCTGAAGAGGATGAGAGCACAGGAGACTTTGTTCTCAAATTTTAATAGCTAGAGAGTTTTATAACGGGCTATCTACCATGCCCTACTGCCTGTCCTATAGCCTGAGAGCCATGGGTGGGACAAAGAACTCAATATAACAAGAAGGCTCACAGGGAGACAGAGGTGATGCCTAGGACCTGGGGACCAATTATTTGTTGTAATCAATATACCCAATGTTTTGTGCCATGAGGACATTGCTAATCTTAGGTTAATATGAAATAAGAGATGCCCCCAGGTGTGCTGAGGAAGGTGAAAGCTCTTCTACTGAAAAGTGTCTCCCAAGCTAGCCCATTTCTTGGTGCATGTAACTCTCATATTAATTATTCCTTTGAGTTAAGTCTTTGGAAATATCTAGTCTGCCTCTGGCTTTTTCAGCTTGTCCATCTCACCTATGCTCTCTATATTGGCTGGCTCATAAAAGCAATCAATAAGTAATAATAATGGTGATTTACAGTCCTTCAGAAATACCCTTTGTCCTATTCAATCTCCATTCTAATTAATGGCCATTCCTGCTATGGCCCACTTCTCAGACTGATAAACTGAGACAGACAGAAATAATAATAAGCCATTACTATTTGAATAGTTATATTCATACATATACATATTGATATATATATATATGAAATTACATTCACATGCCTGCCTTAATTGATCCTCACAAAAAACCTATAAGGTGAGTATGGCAGATATTATTGTCATTTGCAGATGAGAAAACTAAGCTGCAGACCGATGAAGGGATTCACTGGTCACATATGCAACGTGAGGGCACACCTGATTTGTGCTGCTGACATCTTATCCCCACACCCCTGCAGTGATGTGTGCCTCTGTTCCCTCTACTCCCTTTGCGACTCCCTGCCCACAAGGCTGCTAGCTCTATCTGGTCCCTCAGTTTTATTTCCTCTGATGGCCTCTGTTAGGGCTTCTCTGCTTTTTATCCTGGTCTCAGTCTTCTCACTCCAGTCCACCTGGCTTCTGAGACAACAAGCAGAGGAATCCAAACAGGAATCTGTGATTAAAACTGATGAGGAGCCCTCCTAGTGTCAGGCACAGACCGGGGTCTTCGACACACATTAATGAACAAAACAGACAAAGACCCTGCTTTCAAGGAGCTTATAAGCAAGCAGGGAGAAACAGACAGCAAACAAAATAATTAAGTAAAACGCATAAAATATTAGAAGAAGATGATGGTATGAAAAAAAGAAAAACTAGGGCAGGGTAAGACGAATGGAGACTGTGGGTGGGAGTAGGGGCAGACCGCTCTGCAGTCGGGTGGGGTGGGCCTGCTGGAGAAGGTGAGGTTTGAGTGAAGACCTGAAGGAGGGGAGGGCATGAATCTTGCGGGTCTCTGGGAAGAGCATCTAAGGCAGAGGCACCAGTGGAGCAAGGGTCCCAAGGAGACCAGCGTGGTTACCATACCCTACTAATGCCCTTACCCAAAATAACTACCCAGGCACTGGGCAAGTCTTGAGAGATGGGCCTCAAGAGAGTAAGGCTTTAAAAAACAAGAAGCATGTCAGAAAAGCGAAACACAGGAGGTCTGCTCAGGTGGCACAGCTGTGGAGGAGCCCACTAACCCCGCACTGGAGGAGGAGATGCTGAGTACGGGGGATGCAGAAGACATGACAAAGAGACACGTCTGACTTTCCTTTGGGGCCACCTTCCCTGGTTAAAGTGGGCATGATGGTTAACTTTGTGTGTCAACTCGCCTCAGCTAAGGAGTGCCCAGATAGCTGGCAAAACATTATGGCTGGGTGCGTGTGTGAGGGTGCTTCTGGAAGAGATTAGCATTTGAATCTGTGGACTGAGTAAAGGAGATTGTCCTCACCAATGTGGATGGGCATCATCCAATCCAGGGAGGGCCCGAATAGAACTAAAAGGCAGAGGGAGGGCCGAATTCTCTCTCTCTCTCTTCTTGAACTAGGACATCCACCTTCTCCTGCCCTCAGTCGTTGGAGCTCCTGATTCTCAGGCCTTTGGACTCAATCATCCCTCCAGCTTTCCTGGTTCTACGGTTTGCAGACACCAGATTGTCGCATACCTCTGCCTCCACGACCTCATGAGCCAGTTCCTGCAACAAATCTCCTCTTATCTGTTTCTGTAGATCCTACTGGTTCTGTTTCTCTGGAGAACCCTGACCAATACTGTGGGCTTTCTTCTTTGGTGTGATATCCCACATCAAGAACCTACCTGAAATTCATCTTAACGCCACTGACAGGGCACACAGGGAGTTGTGCTGGGCCAGGCAGGATGACCACCACCACGGTGGCATCAAACACGGCAACAGCAGCACCAAGTGCTGATCGACAACTGTTCATCTCTTGCCAGGCCCTGTGCCAAACGCTACCCACACACGTTCTCTTAGTCCTCCACACAGCCCTAGGAGGCAAGTCCTGTATCACCACCCTCCCTTTACAGTTGAGGAAACTGATGCTCAGAGAGGTTAAGTGACTTGCCCAAGGTGAAGCCAGATTTCAAATAGCCCTTTTTGACTCAAAAGACCACGTGGTCCTCAGGGCACTAACAATTGCCTAGTCAGAGAGCCACCCCTCCTGTCTTTACAGTGAGAAAATCTTCACTCCGTATTAACCACTGAGCCAGAGACGGCCATCTGGGAAACATCATCGCCCAAGGAACAAAGGAGGGTAGCAAGCAAAGTCAGGAAAGGTGGATTGATGAAAATAACCCTTTACTCCCAGTGAAAACAAATTCAGATTGCCTTCAGTCACCTACATTCAAACACAGTGACTCAGAATTACTAATACAGGACAAGAATTCAGAGGAACCTGGGAGCCAAGAAGGGAGCACACACTACAGGCAAATCCCAGCTCTTCTCCGACAACATCACTCACGCAGGTAGGAAATCACTTCCACTCGGCCCCGTGCTTGTGCACACATGCACATAGAATATTTTGTTTGCAGATCTGCCTATTTACATAGTTAATTTGGGATCTGTTTGCAAACACAAATTAGTTTGGTGCAATTACTTTGTGCGCGGACATGGAGTTATCCGCCTCAGCAGTTTAACAGCATCGAGAATGGCTGCATTGTAGCATATGGCTGTCTATATATAATCACAATATTACCTGCACATATTAGTTACATAGCAGTTATATTATAATTAGTGCTGTTTTTAAGCCATTCAAAAGAAAAAAAGTATTTTAATTAAATCAGCAAGGTGTTGGAGCCGAGAGAAGTGAGAGAGTGTGTTAATGATTCACAGCATTCCATCAACTGAAATGTGACGTGCACGCCAGCACCTCTCTGAGAGGAACTTTTCTGATAACAATATTGAATACTATCTTCCTGTGACCTTGTGTTTCTCTGCCCAGAGATGCGAAGCTGCTTTCTGACTTGTCTGCAGGCTGACCTAAATCACGGAGTCACAGATGACTGTCAGAGCTGGAAAGGACCTCAGCAATTGTCTGGTCACTCTGACCACCATCCACAGAAGGCAACTGAGGCCTGGGCAGGCAGAGTGGGAGACTCTGAATCACACAGTTTAGTGGAAAAACTGAGACCACAACGCAGGTCTCCTGACCTGCATTCCAACGCTGACTCCACTACACCGCCCACATCACCACATGGCGATCACATTTGATGGGGACAGAAATGCCCCATTCAGTCCATTTTTCCCCAAATTAGGAAGTCACACATATTAGACACCTTCAGAAAGTGAAGTGGTATCACAAGCATCAATAATTGATAATTAATAAAAACACAGGGTTAAGGAGCTTATTCTATATCATTTGAGCAAATATGTGGTAATATTCAAATTTCTTCACATGGTATCTAGTATTTGTACTTTAAAAGTGCATTGCCTCGTTTATGACAGGCATTCATCTGAATGTGTCGGGGTAGAAGGAACAAAGCTGTGTCATTTGAGTTCCAGATACACCACTGACTCGGTGACACGGGGCAGTTACTGAGCCTTCTCTCGATTTCCCTGTGATACCGAATTACACGCTTACATCCTTTCCTCTTCTTTTCATTAGCAAAACAATTTTTTCTTCCAACAGGCACTGTGTTAACGTGAGCTTCAAATTACAAGAGGCAGTGACATAATGTTGAGGTTGAAATTGCCATCTCGTCACTGGGTGGGATGGGTCAGAATATTCCTTACACCCAATTTCCCCCATGCTGCCAAGTACGATATTGTCTCCATCCTCTCTTATGGAGAAAATGTGAACTTGGAGCCTAGGGGAGGAAAGCCACAGGATGCTTTTATTATCACCAGGCCAATTGAGGAGAACAAATAGCATCTCAGCATAATCAACATCTTATCCCAAATTGTTTCTGTCCTTCCTCCCTAGCACACCACTTGCAGAAGAGACTAAACATCCTTGGTTGCGTAAGACAAGAAGCAGACCACGGTAGAATAGGATAGGAGATCACTAGTGTCCATCAGGAACAAATGACCATGTAATAACTCTGTAATTACGTGGTAACTAGAACTGATTGAGCCTGTAAATTATATCCTCTTCACCTCCGGGTAACGAGGCAACTCTATCTCCCATCTACAGAAAGCAGCAGCACATGGTCCAGAGTCACTGAGAGATAAGGGAATTCTTGGCTGTTAAGGCAGATTTGTTGCTGATGATAGGTGACAGAGAGACAGGCTGAAATCTGCGATTTAATGATTTTCCAGTTGAGGCATTACTGCCTTGCCATCCATAGCAAGACATCCATTACCCAGCCAATGTACTCCATCCTTAACTAGAGGGACTGATTAAGCGTCTCAAAATTAGAGATGAAAGGAATAGGTTCCCCAACACATGCACACAAAAATGCTACACACGCACATGGGCGCACACACACCAACAGCCAATCTACACTCCCTGAAATGTTTAATCTGCAGACCTTTGAAACATGGCTATTACAGCGTTTCACCGAATATTTAATACAGAGAAGAATATTGTCTCCTTTTATGCAACATTCTCTCTGGGACCATTATGCAGAGGCATTAAGAAATTCTGTGTGGTAGATAATTCAGCAAATATTGTTTGACAGCCGACTGTGCATATTGCACTCTGCTAGGTGTTAGAGAGGAGACAAAGAAGTGTAATACTCAATTCTCTCCCTCAAGAATCTGAGTCCACTCACACAAATAGTATAAATACATAAAAAGTTAAATTACAATGCGACAAGGCAGTATATAATTAACTGCCAAATGACTGGTATAGACAACAAGAACTAAAGCAGTAGAGAAAAGAGGGAGCTTGCTGTGGAGTGCTGAAATCATAAATATAGCTTCTTATAGATTAAAATGAAGGTCTAGGATAGCTGCAATATCAAGTTCATTTAAGGTCTGTTAGAAAGAGACATTGCAAATTTCTCTCCATCCACAGTCCTCTCAGTTCTCCAAAAGCAAATAAAAACAACAACAACAGCAACAGATTGTTTTTCATGAATGAAAAACAGAAACCTTGGGAAGAAAACATCAGAAATATGAGCATAAACAAGTTTAAAACTGTGTATAACCAAAGTGCTCTTTGGAGAGAACAGAAATATACCCAAACCTTCAATATCCCCTTAGCATTTGACTGTTTATAACTCAGGTGTATATGTAGGCAATCTGTCCACAGCAGTAGGAATGTTTTCTGATCAACACAAGGATTTAGCAAGTAGGCCAAGACCTGGAGAATTATAATCATCAAGTTAAGAAAGCACAAAAGCCTTAATCAAAGCATCCAGCCATGGTGCAGTTAATATGGGACACAATTCATTGGGGATCAATGGGGTATTTCTCCGAGACCGTGAGGAGAGACAAAGAGCCTACCCCTCTCTCCAGGGTCCTCTGCCCCTAAACTCCCAACCTTCTAATTGCTATTCATAACTAGGTGCCAAGGAAATAGCAACACGATAGAGTTACTCTACCACTATTGCTAAGGGTTAATAAAAACAGCCTCTTGGGTTTTATCTGAATTTAATGTAAATCCATTTGCTGTTGTCTGATTGCCACTTGAGCAAGCTTTTGACTGGCTAACCTTCAGTCACAGATCTCCAACAACATTTACCCTGCAAACATTCTTCACTGATGCGTGAGCTGCACACGCCCACTTGGCACGGATCTTGAAGTTAGTGACACGGAAGTTCAGGGCCCTCCAGAAATCTTGGAGAAGCAAACCTTAGACCCATAGTGCCCACTGGTAGCTGATCTCTGGTGAGAATAAGGAAGATGAGGGCACCAGATAGTCTGCATTTATCCATGGAAGAACTATAAAAATATGCCCTCCAGCCTCTCAAACAAGAGGGAGTTAGCACTCCTCCAGATGCTCAAGAATTTGGAAGGTCTCAGTGAAGATTTTCTCATTCTGGAATAAATTAGTGCTATCCCAAAGAAAATATCTCCTTCAATCACCACAAGTCTAGTAAGGTTAAAAAGAGTCATACATAGCCAGTCCAGTGGCATTGCAGTTAAGTTCACATGCTCTGCTTCCGCAGCCCAGGGTTTGCAGGTTCAGATCCCAGGCACGGACGTATGCACCGCTCACTAAGCCATGCTGTGGCAGGCGTCCCACATAAAATAGAGGAAGATGGGCACAGATGTTAGCCCAGGGCCAATATTCCTCAGCAAAAAGAGCAGGATTGGCAATGGATGTTGGCTCACGGCTAGTCTTCCTCACCAAGAAGAAAAAAAAAAAAAAAAAAGAGTCATACATTTTGATAATGCTTCAAAAAAAAAAAGTCCGAGTTAACTATGTGACCTTGTCTATGTTAGTTATCTCTGGGTCATCATTTCCTTGCTGAAAAGTAAAAGGACTGGATGAGATGATCCTTAAGGTCCTTCCTAGATTGAATAGTCTATGAACTAGAAAGTCTGTTAATGATTAGTTCTTCAAAAGCTAATGAAGAATAATCACATCCTCAATCTCAACCTGTAGATAAAGAAAAAGAGACTCATGTTTTAACCAACCATTAATGTTATAAAACAATTCAGTAATCTAGGCTCCTAACTTATCCCCAACTCATAAGACGTTTTCTCTCAAAGAATCAAGCAAGATCCTAGAGAGTGTACTGTGACAAGTCATGGTTGATTGGCAGAGGTCTTTGTTTGATTCACATTTAGGAACTGTATTGGTAATTGTTCTATGGTGGAAACTGTGTTTCACATGCTGCATCCAATTCCCATGACATCTTCCCACAAGAAAGTAATAGTATCAGGAACATCCAACTGCCCATAGAAAGTGGGTCTTCATTTGGCTTCAGAAGGCCGTTCCTTCTGTTAGTGAGATCTCAGTGGCAATGACAGGGCTGGACTTCTCTCTACACCTGCAATTCTCATTTTATTTACAGCGGCCACAGGATCAATATCTCCTCCCCTGGAAATAAAGCTTTCTACTTTGCATTGGAATTTATCTTCAATAGCTGCTAGAAATCATTATCATACAATAATGTTCTATTCACTACTCATGTTACGTCTTCAGCTAGGCAGATTGCCAGACATTTGACTGCCTGACACCAAGTCCATTTGGTGCACGACAAAAATAAAACCTTACAGTGCCTGGAAATAACATGAGACACCCTCATCATCTAGCCAGGGATGATTGGGCTACTTTCTCTTTCTGAGGAGTTGTCAGAACTCATGTAAATCATCCAGTGCCTTTGCCTACAATCATGAGCACACTCTCATTATAGTGTATAGTGGTCATGAAGAAAAAGCTTTTGAATGGACCAAATTTATTATGAATTCCAGAGGTGAAGCTAGGAGGCCTAAAAGATTATGTGTCTATGGCTATATCTGGGTCTTGCTTAGCTTTAGCTGGATTCATTGATTGCAATGTCATTTCTGTTAAATTATCGAGATCCTACCAAGTGCTGAGTACTGATCTAGGTACTTGAGGTTCATTGAAGAATACAGCATTCTTCCCTGGAGAAGTTTAATTTGAAAGTTAGGCAAAAAGATGTACATATAATGTCAACATAATTAATGAGACATGTAAATAGGATGTTGGCAGAGTACCGAGGAAGAACACTGTATACTAGCTATGAATTCAGGGGAGCCGTCATAAAGGAGATACCATTTGAATCAGATGTTTTAAAGTAGAGTAACTGAGGGGCCAGCCCAGTGGCATAGTGGTTAAGATCACGAGCTCCACTTCGGTGGCCCAGGGTTCGCGGGTTCGGATCCCGGGTGCAGACCTACACACTGCTCATCAAGCCATGCTGTGGTGGCATCCAATGTACAAAAACAGAGGAAGATGGGCACAAATGTTAGTTCAGGGCTGATCTTCCTCAGCAAAAAGAGGAAGACTGGCAACGGATGTTAGCTCAGGCACAAGCTTCCTCACCAAAAAAAAAGCAGAGTAACTGAAAACAAAGGAAAGGATGGTTCGGAGGACACCTCCCTAGGGGAACATCACAAACAAATTCAGAGGTGAATGGGTGTCGGAGTGGGGACTGGTGACTACAATATCTATTAGAAGTTCTGAGTCACTAGAGCCTCTACCTCTCCAATCACCAGGGAATGCTTCATTTTGGATATCTTGAAATTGAGGAACCTACTGGACATGGATTTGGATGTATCCAACATGTAGTTAGAAATACTTCGAATAAATTCAAGTAAGGGGTAAGAGCCAGATATGGCAATTTAGGCAGCCTTCTATCTGAACAGCAGTGACAATCCAGGAAATGAAGGAGCTTTCCCGCAGAGAGGGCTAATCACTTCGGGCCAAGGACAGCACCCCCTGTTCAAGGGGTGAGAATAGGAGGGAAAGTGCACACACGGAGACGAAGCAAGCACAGCTGGAGCAGCATGAAGAAAACCAGGCGAGGAGGCCGTGCTAAAGCTGCAGAGAGTTCAGGAAGGGGAGGGGGTGGAACAATCGGCACGCAGCCATGAAATAAGCACTGTGGATTTGTGCAGAGTTTGGGAACTTTGATCAGAGCAGTTTTAATAGATGTAGCTATTAAAGATAGATTCCGGTTGATGAAAGAATGGATAGAAATGAAGAAGTAGATTATTCTTTAAAAATGTCAATTAAGAATGAAAGAAAGGGACAGAGAAAGAGGAAGAGGGAGCAGAGGGCTTGGGCATGCTATGTTTTGGGGGAAAAATCAGTAGAGAACAAGACGACTTAGAGACTCCCACCCACAAGAGATTATATAACAGAGGCTGGCTCTAAGAGAAATATTATTTTCAACATCCAAGACAAATACAGGCCTAAATCTCTAATAAACTTGTATTTAACCATATCTCCAAATTGGACCTCTCTCCTGAGTCTTAGGTTCACAAATAAAATTGCCTATTTGGCATCTCCACTTGAAAGCCTGATGGACATCTCAAACCTTACACGATCAAAACAGAACTCCAGATTCCTCACCCCCAACTCTCAAACCTCTTCTTTGTCCAGTCTTCCTACTCATTGCTCCAGGGCCTCCAACCGAAAGTCTTGGAGTCCTGCTTGATCACTCTCTTTCTCTCGTGCCCAACATTTAATCTATCAACAATAGAAAGATTAATAGAGGAATCCTGATGGCTCTACCTGTGAAACAGATCCAGAAAATGACTATTGCACATCATTCCCACTTCTATACCATGGTCGAAGCCACCACCATCCGTCATCGGGGATACGGCAACAGTCTCCTTACTGTTCTTCATCATCCAACTTGACCCTTAGAATCCGTTCCCCTCTTGTTCCCAGAGTTACTCTTTGAAAACAAGAGTCAGAACAAGTCACTCCTTGGCTCAACATTCTTTAGTGACTTCCCTTCACATAAAGAGTAAAAGTTAAAGACTTTCAATGGTCTACAAATCCCTCCCTGGTTGTGGGAGACTGAATTACCGGGCACAGTTGTTTACTCTCTCCCCTCCCACTGTGGCAGGTGTACTCTCCTGCCTGCTGATTTCGGGCTTGGCCACATGACTTGCTTTGGCCTCTGGGATGTTAGTAGACAGGATGTGAGCAGGCTGGAGACTGCAAAGTGCACGGGTGGTTAAGCTTTCCTCTTGCACTCTAGTGTTCTACCAGGAGAAGAAATGTGGGGGTAAGTTTTGGCTCTTCCTCCTGGGCCCCCAAAGGAACATGTGTGGAAGAAGCCTGAGCTCAATTTGCAGTCTACGGCATTGCAGCCAGTCCACAGACCCAAAAGTGAGGGGAAGAAATGCTACTGCAGGCCTTCAGTTTCATTTGCAGCACTTCTGTGGCAAAAGCTGACTAACTCAACAATCTAGCCTCCACTACCTCTCAGCTCTCATCTTCCTCCCCCTCCCTCACTCTGCCAGAGATACATCTGCCTCTTATTTTTCCTGATCCCAGGCATACTTCTGCCACAGGGCCTTTGCACATCCAGCCCCCGCTGCCTGCTCCACAATACTCAAATGGTTTCTTTCTTCATTTCCTTTAGGTTTCTACTCAAACATCATCTTAACAAAGAGGTCTTCCATGACCACTCCTTACCTCTAGCCCCTTGCCTTGGTTTATTTTTCTCCATAATACTCCATAATACAATGGACATATTATACATTTATTTATTTTTTAGCATGTAGGCCAGAGCCTATAACTTACTTTTGTACATGTGGTCTGCTTAGCAATTAAAAAAACATAAATTTGGGTTACCCTGCCGATTTTCAATTCTCCCTATGCTATAGAGTAGTGTTTTTCCAACTGTTGTATGTGCACCATGAAGTGATATGTGAGATGATTTTTGGAGACAGATTTTATATAAATAAAATATATTTAATTTTATTTTATGTTGAGGAGATGGGCTGGGAGCTTTAAGAGTTAATTGGTGAAAAGGGGTGGTAAAGATAAGCACTAGGAAGCAAGGCAGGCAGTGTGCTTACGTGCAAATGATCCCAGTCACCTCTAGAGCCCTTGAGAGCTGCTCCGCATTACAACAGAGTTGCGCTGTGACTGATGTTTACAATAATGACCTTAGTAACGAAATAAGATAAATGATATTCTCTATGCTTTGCTCAATAAGATAGAACAATAATGTATTTTAGAAAAAGAACTCTATCAAAAAGCATTGTAATGTTTTAAGTTCAATTTAAAGGATGATAGCTCAGTTATATGACAAATTCATTCATGTGGAACACTGCTAGTACCTCATAAATAAGACTTTCCTATACAAACATAAGGAATTGTAATGAATGTGCTGAGTATTCTTTCCCCATGAATAATAGGCAGAATTGAGTTTATACCCACTCCTCTTCTCTGACCCACCTCCTCCCACCCTTATATGGTTTTCTTCTTTTTCTCTTAAAAAGGCAACTTGTAAAAACATATAGTTGTAGCTATAAGTTAACGTACATTCCATTTTCCATTTTTTCACCACTAAGGACCTATATGATTATTTTTCTGCCTGATGGACTACACAGACTGAATTTGTTAAGTGATAATTATTGGAGCAAACAGAATTTTTAGTTTCCACTCCAACATGTAAGTAACTTGGAAGTCGTTAATCTCATCACACAAGAAAAAAGCTGAGCAAACTGAAAATCAGCAACTCTTAGATCCATCAGAAAACTAAGCCACAGGGCAAACTGCCACCCCCCAAACTGAAAAGCCAGTTAGCTGGATACAAAGAACCACAACTTACAGGAGCTGAAGACCAGCAGCAAAAAATTTTATGGGCCAGTACTGGGATAAGAAAACTTAGCTGTAATCAACAAATTTTTGGAGGTGCCATGCGGACAAGTTTGAGAGTTAAAAACTCCAGGAGGATGGGCCGGCCCTGTGGCTTGGTGGTTAAGTGCGCGCACTGCGATGCTGGCGGCCCGGGTTCGGATCCCGGGTGCACATCGAGGCACCACTTCTCCGTTCATCCTGAGGCCGAGTCCCACATACAGCAACTAGAAGGATGTGCAGCTACGACACACAACTATCCACTGGGGCTTTGGGGGGAAAAATAAAATAAATAAAATCTTTAAAAAAAAAAAAAAAAAAAAAAACTCCAGGAGGTCCCAGTCTTAGAGGTGCTTCCCCACACACCTGCAAATAATACCCCCAGAAGCCCCACCAGGTTCTTACAGTGAAGATCAGAGAAAAATCCCCTCAGACGTCTAGTAGGGGGAGAGGAAAGGTAGCCGTTTTGAAACACACTCAGAGCATTCTGTTCTTCTTAAGGCCTAATCTCAAGAGAAATTATTTTACCAGAGTCTAAATGACCTGAGGAAAGAGAAATACCCAACTGCAGCCTGCTCCAGCCTTCCTATCTCACCTAAGGGAGAAAAACAACACAAAACTGAGACATAATTGTAAAGGTCACAGACCAGGACACAGGCTCATGAAAATATCGAGACCTAATCAAATGACTATAGAATGTTTCTCTTCCTCCCACACCTCACTGCCACATCAAAAGGGGTCATGTATGGTAATAACAGGGGTATGCAATTAAAATAATTGTGCGTCTCAGATGTTATTTAAGAAGTCTTTAGGGAAACCCAAAGATAACAGGGTAGATTAAAATTAAGGATGCCAGAGGAAGTTTTAGCCTCTGACACCTATAGCTACAGCAAACAGTAAACACTGTTTAACTCCTAGCCAGATAAACATAAAAACTTACACTAAACACCTATTTACCTCAGTTCCTTTTACCCTATGTATCTGGTATGGCTTTCACCAAAAAATTACAAGACATACCAAAAAACGAAAAATACAGTTTGAGGAAACAGAACAAGTTTCAAAACCAGACTCAGATATGACATTGATATTAGAATTATCAGATTGGGAATTTAAAACAACTATGATTAATATTCTAAGGGCTCTGAAGGTAAAGTGGACAATACACAAGAACAGATGGGCAATGTTGGCAGAGCAATAGAAACTTTAAGAAGGTATCAAAAGGAAATGCTAGAGATCAAAAACACCATAACAGAAATGAAGAATGCCTTTGATGATGGGACATACCTGAGGAAAAATCAGTGAATTTGAAGACGTGACAATAGAAACTTCCAAAACAGAAATAGAAAGAGAAAAATAAACAAACAAAACGGAACAGAATATGTAAGTATGTGATAACATACATGTAACATATATGTAATGGGAATATCAGAAGGAGAAGAGAGAGAGAGAAAGGAACACAAGAAGTATATGAAGTGGTAATGACTGAGAATGTCTCCAAATTAATGATAGATACCAAACCACAGATCCAGGAAGCTCAGAGGCCACCAAAAAATCTACACCTAGGCCCATCATATTGAAACTGCAGGAAACCAAAGATAAAGAGAAAATCTTGAAAGCGGCCAGTGGGAGCAGGGGTGGGGGAACACCTTACCTAGAGAGAAGCATGGAGAAGAATTACATTGTACTTCTCTCCAGAAAACATTCAAGCTAGAAGAGAGTGGAGTGTAATACTTCATGTGTTAAAGAAAAAAATACCAACCCAGCATGCTGTATCCAGCAAAATTACCCTTCAGAAGTGAAAGAGAAATAAAGACTTTCTCAACCAACCAAAAATTGAAGGAATCTGTTGTCAGACTTGCCTTGCAAGAAATGTTAAAAGAAGTTCTTCAGAGGGAAGGAAAATGAAGTAGGTCAGAAACGTGGATCCACATAAAGTGATGATAATTATGTTTTCCCATTTTTATTTATTCAAGACATCTCTGTCAACCATAGCTTCTGATCAGCATAGGCAATCAGCACTAACCCATCGAGTTGATGTAGTTCCAGCCTAAAGCAAAAATACTTGATATTTCAGTTATCATGTGTGGCCTCACCAATAGGAAAATGCAGATAGCCATTGCAGTTTTGAAATGGTGATGATATCTGGAGGGGCTGCAGGGGTCTATGGTAAGGACAACTGGACAACTCTATATTTTTTCCAAGGTCTTGGGCTAAACTAGGATAATTCTCAGGATGAGTTTTTGTAAGCTTCATTCCCATCTTTCTGCGAATAAATGAGGAAGCAGGAGTGTGGATGAAGTTCAAGCAATTCAGACTTCTACAGCTTATGACCAGGGAATGAAAGTCAGAATGAACATGAATATGTGGAAATGCTAATTGTATCTTTTTAATTGCTAACTCTATCTTACTATCATCTATTGATCCTGTTTGTTTCAAATCTGTGTTGCCCAAACCAACCCCATGACGCTCAGTACCATTTCCTTCTTGAGAAGTGAAAAGAGAGACACAATTGCCTTTGACCCCTCTTCCCAATCAAATTCAAGCTACAACTGAACAAAACATAACCACAGCAAAAATATATGTCTTGTTCTCAACACCATTTGCTGTTGATAATATCTGTGAATCATCAGCATCGGAATCTAGTCACACTCACCCACACACACAAGGATTTTCTTCAGCACATTTACCACCATATGAAAGTAGATGGCAAAGCTATTGTAGATGAAAGATCAGCACAGAAGGAAAAAAAAATGCCTGTGATGAAAATAGTAGAAAGACTGGATAAACTCTATATTCTTGGCATTTCCCTAACCTAAAGAAGAGCTTCTGTAACAGGATCTGGCAGTGACCTAACAGTCAGGGACATCTCATCAGTGGACCCCAGAATGGTTTGCATACATGACTATCTGCACTCCTGATGAGTGACACTTTCCAGGGAGGTGGAGAGCAATGGTCATTAAACAGCTGCTTAGCAAGACTTCCTGACAACGTGGTGCAAGTTGTTAACCCAAAGGATAAACTGAGCTCCCACTGCAAGGGAAATGTGCTAGTAGTAGCAATATTATTGGTATTAGCAATAATTATAATAATTATGAGCATATACACAGCACTTTTGTAACTGCAAAATGCACTGCATTCATCATAATGATTAGCATTTGTACAGTACTTTGTATTTCCCAAACACTCTCTGCTCATTAATTAGATAATGCTGGCAACATCTGTGGGCAAGTGTTACTACTCTCATTTTACAGACACAAGACACAGAGAAATTAATTGACTTGCCCAAGGCCACATGATGCGTCAGTGACAGAATCAGGATTCCATTTCTAAGTTACCAAATCTCTATTTTGTCTTTATACTATGCAAAGCTGGGTGGTTGCTTCCAGTTGAAAGGGTAAGGGGTGTGCTTAGGACATGAAATTTCATCACTCCCGTAGCCTTTGAATGGTTAGTAAGTGCCACTGTAGCCACATGGGCTCTATTTTCAGGGGCGGAAAATTCCTCAACCATCATTCAAGGGCAATGGTTCTCATCCTTGGCTCAGGACACATCCCCAGGCCAATTCAATCAGAATCTCCTGGGTGTGGACCCAGACATCAGTACTTTTTACAGCTCCAGGACGACCCCAACGGGTGGCCAAGGCTGAGTGAGAACCACTGCCCTAGGACAGCGGCTCTACACTTTAGGGAACATCAGAACTTTAGGGAGGGCTTATTAAAACACAGATTGCTGGCGCCGGCCTGGTGGGGCAAGTGGTTAAGTGCGCGTGCTCCGCTGCAGCAGCCCGGGGTTCCCCGGTTTGGATCCCGGGCGCGCACCGGTGCACCCCTTGTCAAAGCCATGCTGTGGCGGCGTCCCATATAAAGTGGAGGAAGATGGGCACGGATGTTAGCCCAGGGCCAGTCTTGCTCAGCAAAAAGAGGAGGATTGGCAGATCTTAGCTCAGGGCCGATCTTCCTCACAAAAAAAAAAAAAAAAAGATTGCTTGAACCCACTCCCAGAATTTCTGATAGAGTGGGTCAGGACTGGAGCCCAAGAATTTGCATTTCTAACAAGTTCCCAGGTGATGCTGAGGACCACCCTTTTCCCAGGACCACATGTTTAGAAGCACTGGTCTAAGGTATTTTAAATGCAGATAGAAGAATTACTAAATTGCTTCCAAAGATCCTTCAAGCCCAGGCACTAAGACTTCGATAATTGGACAGACTGACCTTAGCAGTTATGATCTGGTAAAGTCTGGACAAATCCTGGGCACACAGGAAGACTCCGTCCTCCAGTCTCCCTTCCAGGGAGGCTGGCAGCACGTGACTGACTGCTAGACAACAGAACACGGGGAGAAACGCCACTCCCAGGCCTAGCCATAAAACGTCTTGCTCCATCTTCCATGCTCTCCCACCGCTCAGTCTTCTAGCCTCTCTCTCCTATCTATAGCTGGATGCCATGGAACTCCAAGAGAGTGGTGCCACACAGCAGAAAGAACTCAGATCTGGGAGTCACAGGCCGTGGAAACACAAGTGGTGGGTCTGTGCAACCAGCTCCAGGGAATAAAGGGAGTAAGAACCAACTTGATGGCGTTTAGGCCCTAAGATACTAGGGCTTATTTATTTCTACAGCATAGTCTAGCCCATCCTGACACACGCACGATTATCAGTGTACATTGTTGTGGGTTGTTCCCGACCTTCTGAAAAGATTGACTAAATTTGACAGAAAAGTGATAAAGAAGCCTAAGGAAAACATTCAAACAAAAGTTGTAGCCACAAGCCTCAGAGGTCAAGAATGTGACCGAGTCAGAAGTCGACAACTTCAGAGAAAGCCTACAAAACACCCATCCAGCATCAGTGCAGCCAGGCTATCTCTGAACCGTCTGCTGTGGGTGAGGCATACATGTGCAAAGGAGAGGTGGCAGCTCTGGGTTTGGCCCACACAGGGCTCTCAAGACTGACTGGTCAGGAACAGAGTGGCAGGAACTGACCAGTGGACCATACGGACAGTGAAGGGCACAGCCTAGAGGTCTTTGAGAAAATGAATAAATAAAATTTTTTTAAAACACAAAAGCAAACAAATTCTTTTCTCCTCCCCTCTCTGAGCCTCGTCTCTTCAATTCCAGCACTCATAACAATGCTTTTCACTTCAGGAAAATTCCTAAACAAGCCTATGGGACAGAAGCATGCTTTTGATGAGCAGACTCCAGGAGTCTAGAAACCCAGAGAGCTGGATAACTTTTCAAAACATATTGTTTCAAAAACAATCAGAAGAGCAAGCCACTCTGGCTGCCCGCCCCTAGCCGTCAGTCCTCTAGGCAGGGGCAACACTTTTGCCAGGGCTTCTGCCCTTCTTGCAGCCCCAGCTGTGACCAGAGGCCCCAATTTCACAGTTGTCAGCTTCAAACCATACTTCTGTTTCCCAGCTGTAGAGCCATATTACTCGAGTTTGTTTGCCATCAGCTTTAATTAAGAAAGGTTTAATTTTCCAACATTATTTTGGCTCCTCCCTGGCCCAACACCCACAGGAGAGATGCTGTTGTTTTCTCCCCAGCCTCCACTATGGCATGTGCCCAGGAACACTGGAGAGCCTTTCCCACAGCCTCCCATAGAAAATGGCATGCAGAGGCAGTAGCATGTGACTAGGGTCTATGGTTAATGAGTCTTCCCTGCACCACAGAGCCTCGCAATGAAAGTAAAATTTTCCCTCTGCAAACCCAGATCCTCCTTTTATTCTCTAGTGTTTTTTTCAAGTCTTCCCATGAGCTTCACATGGAGCCAGCCTGAGGAACTCAAACTTGATTCCAATCTGATTATCCAACATGGCCCTATCAGCTGAGACAGCAACATTTATCACATTAATAGGAAGGATAGAAGAAAACTGGGATCCCATCCAACAGAAGCATTTTTATCACATGTTGCACTGTCTTACAAATCCAATTATCACCAGCTGAAGGTCTTAACAGCCCTTGAATTGCAGCTTTCAAATCTTAAAGAACCGCGATGCACATTCTCTTAGATTGTTCCTGCTGTACATTATTCAGTGCAGTTACAGGCAGCCAGTACACATGACAATTTCAGGCCTAAGCTGCCTATGGAATATACTTAGTTTAACCAGTGAATTCAAGAGAAGCTTGGACTGGGGACTGTCATTGACTTCAGTCTCCTCAACAAATAGGAACCTCTAATCTTACTTCACAGTCAAAGGTAGCATCTTGGAAACTAAATGTTGTAAGGTCTTAAATGAGCTCATGGCAACATACAAAAAGTGAGGGCAGTGTCTTTGCAGGGCCACATGGGACTAAAAGTTTACTTACAAATTCAGTGAGCTGTGATAACAAATATCATATGGACTCTGAAGAAACATCACCTAAAGTTACAAATTTAAAAGTCTGAGAACAGTGCTAAATAAAATCCAGAGACTTCTGCTATGGCAAAGAAAGAGACTGGCAAATACTCTGTCCGAGAAAAATAGACTATAAATTTGAACAGAATTGACAAAAACAATCATTTAAGCAATGTGAAAATTGAGCAAAGGCATACAATTATCTGAGATGCATATATTCTTGTAAAACTGCTGAGCTTTGGTGAAGAACTGTGAAGATCTGTTGTATTCTGACCCCATCCTCTACTCAGTCAACGTGGAGGTTCTTCAGGGCAGGGCAGGTCGGGAGGACTAGCAGCTCCACTGACATGTTTTAAGATGCTCAGTTGAGTTGGAGCAGTAGGTGTTGTTGGTAGTGGTGTTGTTGGTACAAGTGACACTCTCAAAGGCTGCAGGGGAGGCCAATGATTCTACTAGCATGAGGTTTTGATCAGGGTTGGGCAGGTGTACATCTGCATGCATGTAAGGCATAGCCTGGAAAGGGCTCAAGTCAGCCATATACTCTTCATTGACTTTGAGGCCGTGAACATGATCAGAAAGGACATGAAACTCCCTGGTAGAAGGTAAAAACCAGGACAGATTTGAAAATTGCCTGAACTTTGAATGAGCTTCCCTACCCATACACAAATCTATCAGCACAGGGTCTAGGGGCTGAGGTGTTGGAGCACAACCTCTGTTCAATCGTTGGCTCACAATCCAGCTACAGAGACCCAGGGGCAACCCATTAGAGGCTAAGTTTAAAAATTAAAACAAGGATATTAAAAAGAAAATCTGAGAAGAGACATTAATGACTGCACACTGCACAGCAAAGACATACTTCACAGATTATTCTAGCCAATTGACTAAATAAAGAAAGAAATAAACAAAAAATAGCAAAAACAACAACCTCCTCCAAGGACAGAGGGGTAAAATTTAGCATCCAGATTTGCCACAATATTTTATCTAAAATACCCACTTTAAAAAATTGTGAGACTATGACCTATAGTCACAAAAAAAGTAGGAAGTAGAAATTCTCTGAGTGTCCCCAGATTTTGAGTTTAGCAGTCAAAACTTCAAAGCAGCTCTTATAAGTATGTTTAAATAACTAAAGGAAACTATATTTTTACAATTAAAGAAAAATATGACAACAGTAAATGAGATTTTCAACCCAGAAACAAAAATTACAAAGAAGCAGCAAATGCAAATTCTGGAGTACAAGAGTATAAAATGAGAAAATGAAAATTTCACTGAAGGATTCAACAGCAGATTTGAGATGACAGAAAAAATAATTAGTAAACTTGAAAATAGATCAATAGAAATTATCCAAACTGAAAAACAGAGAGAAAAAAGAAGAAAAATGAACAGAGCCACAGGGTACCAACATATACATAACGTGAGTCTCAAAAGGAGAGGAGAGAGAGAGAAAGGGGCAGCAAATATATTCAAAGAAAGACTTGGGAAGGCTTCTCCAAGTTGAGGAAAAACAAAAAAACTTACAGCCAAGAATACTCTACCCAGCAAGGTTATCATTCAAAATGGAAGGAGAGATCAAAAATTTCCCAGACAAGCAAAAATTAAAGGAGTTTGTCACCAAGAAACCAGTGCTACAAGAAATGTTAAAGGGATTGATTTAATGGGAAAAGAGAAGACCACAAATAGGAAAAATTATCTATTTCCATGATAAGAGGGTAATGGATACAAATGCACAAAAAAGAGGTTAGATATGTATCAAAAACATAAAATGAGGGAGGAGGGGAGTTAAAGAGTAGAGCTTTCAGACAGAGGTCAAACTAAAGAGACCATCAATTCTGTATAGAAGGAGAAAGGAACAGAGAAGGACTACTAAGACACTGAAAAAAAAAAAAAGTTAAAAAATGGCAGTAAGTACATACTTATCAATAGCTACTTTAAATGTCAATGGACTAGATGCTCCAATTAAAAGGCATAGGGTGGCTGATTGAATAAAACCCCAAACCCATATATATGCTGCATACAAGAGACATACTTCAGACCTAAAGACACTCACAAACTGAAAGTGAAGGGATGGAAAAAGATACTCCACGCAAATGGCAATGAAAAGAATGCTGGGGTAGCAGTACTCATATCAGACAAAATAGACTTTAAAACAAAAACTGTAAAAACAGAGAAAGAAGGGCACTACATAATGATCAAGGGAACAATCCAACAAGAGGATATAACACTTGTAAATATCTACGCACCCAATGTAGGTGCATCTAAATATATAAAGCAATTATTAACAGACATAAAAAGAGAAACAGGGCCGGCTCCGTGGCTTGGCGGTTAAGTGCGCGCGCTCTGATGCTGGTGGCCCGGGTTCGGATCCCGGGCGCGCCCCGAGGCACCACTTCTCTGTCCAACGCGAGGCCGAGTCCCACATACAGCAACTAGAAGGATGTGAACCTATGACATACAGCTATCTACTGGGGCTTTGGGGGGAAAAAAATGAATAAATAAAATCTTTAAAAAAAAAAAAAAAAAGAGAAACAGACAGTAACACAATAATAGTAGGGGACTTTAACACTTCACTTACACCAACGGATAGATCATCCAAACAGAAGATCAATAAGGAAACACTGGCCTTAAATGACACACTAGAACAGATGGACCTAGTAGATATATACAGAGCATTCTATCCAAAAACCGAAGAATACACGTTCTTTTCAAATGCACATGGAACATTCTCCAGGATTGATCACATATTAGGCCATAAAACAAGTCTCCATAAATTTAAGAAGATTGAAATAATACCAAGCATCTTTTCTGACCACAATGGTATGAAACTGGAAATCAACTATAGGAAGAAAATCAGAAAAGCCACAAATATGTGGAGAGTAAACAAAATGCTACTGAACAACAACTGAGTCAAGGAAGAAATCAAAGAAGAAATCAAAAAATGCCTGGAGAAAAATGAAAATGAAAATACGACATGCCAGAATTTATGCGATACAGCAAAGGCATTCTGAGAGGGAAGTTTATAGCAATACAGGCCTATCTCAACAAACAAGAAAAATCTCAAATAAACAATCTAACAATGCACCTAAAGGAACTGGAAAAAGAAGAACAAAGCCCAAAATCAGTAGAAGAAGGGAAATCTTAAAAATCAGAGCAGAAACAAATGAAATAGAGACTAAAAAAATAATAGAAAAAATTAATAAAACCAAGAGCTCGTTCTTTGAAAAGATCAACAAAATTGACAAACCTTTAGCTAGACTCACCAAGAAACAAAGGGAGAAGGCACAAATAAGTAAAATCAGAAATGAAAGAGAAGTTACAACAAACACCTCAGAAATACAAGTTGATGAAAAACAAGGCAGTGAGATGACATAGTCAATGTACTGTAAGGAAAAGAATACTGTTAATCAAGAACTCTATATCCGCAGAATTCTCCTTCAAATATGAAGGTGAAATACGGACACTCTCAGATAAACAGTTCATTGTCAGTTGCCCTACCTTACAAGAAAGTACTACTAAAGCAAGTTTTTCAGGATGAAAAGAAATGACCAGATGGTGACTTGAATTCACAGGAAGAAATGAAGAACAGAAGAAATGGTAACAATGTGGAATCATATAAAAGTCTCTGTAAATATTTTTCTCATTTCTTCTCTAACATCTTTGAAATATAAAATTGAATAAAGCAAAGATTATAATATACTGTTGTGTTTATAACATATATGCATATAATATATATGACAATAATAGCAAAAAGAGCGGGGGAGGAAATAGAGCTGTAATGGAGCAAATTTTCTATATTTTACCAGAATTTATTTAATATTAATCTGAAGTAGATTGTGATAAACTCAATTATAGTATGTATATAGTAAAATCATTACAGCAACTAATAAAAACACAACTGAAATACATAGATAAAATATCAACAGAAGAATTTAAAATGATACACTAAAAATATTTATTTAACACAAAAAGGTCAATTTAAAAGAAGCAGAGGAACTTAAAAGACAGGAATCATACAGAAAACAAATAGCAAAAATAGTCAAATGTAAATCCAACCAAATGATGAAACTAATTATCATTAAATATCAATGGTATAAATATCCCAATCAAAAGGCAGAGATGATCAGATTGGATAAAAAAGTAAGATCCAATTATAAGCTATCTAAAAGAAATACACCTTAGAGTCAAAGCTACAAATAGGTTGAAAGTAAAAGGATGAAAAGATATACCAGTCAAATAGTAACCATAAGAAAGAAGACATCCAGATTGGAAATAATATCTGACAAAATAGACTTTAAGACAAGAAATATTATCAAAGACAAAGGGAAACATTTCATAATGAAGTTCATATAGTACATATTTCATAAAGGCTTCGTATATCAGAAGGATATAAAACTTGTAGATGTATATGCACCTAAAAACAGAACCTCAAAATACAACAAGCAAAACCTGACAAAATTGCAAGAAGAAATAGACTAATCAACATCTAAAGTTGGGGATTTCAATACCTCACTCTCAATAATTGATATAACAATTGGAAGTCTTAAGCAACACTATCAACTAACTTGACCTAACTGATTTATCTAGATGACTGCAGCCCATGTCTGTAGCATACATGTTTAATTCAAATGCACATGGAACATTCTCTAAGACTCAACACATGGTAAAGCAAAATAAGTTTCAATTTTTTTTTTTCCTGAGGAAGATTAGCCCTGAGCTAGCATCTGTTGCCAATCCTCCACTTTTTTTGTTTGAGGAAGATTAGCCCTGAGCTAACATCTATGCCAGTCTTCCCCTATTTTGTACATGGGCCACTGCCACAGCACGGCTGGTGAGTGGAGTAGGTCCGTGCCCAGGATCTGAACCCACAAACCCAGGCCACTGAAGTGTAGCATGTGGAACTTTAACCACTTGGTCATGGGGCCGGGCCCAACTTTCAACATTTAAATGGATTGAATCATGGAAAGTATGTTCCCAATAATGACAAAATTAAATTATAAACCAATAACAGAAAGAAATCTGGGAAATCCCCAGATATTTGGAAATTAAAAAATACACTTATGGGGCCAGCCCGGTGGCGCAGCGGTTAAGTGCACACACTCTGCTGCGGCGGCCTGGGGTTCACAAGTTCAGATCCCGGGCGCGTACAGACGCACCACTTGTCAAGCCATGCTGTGGTGGCGTCCCATATAAAGTAGACAAAGATGGGTATGGATATTAGCCCAGGGCCAATCTTCCTCAGCAAAAAAAGGAGGATTGGCATCGGATGTTAGCTCAGGGCTGATCTTCCTCACACACACAAAAAAAATACACTTATAAATAATGCATAGGTCAAAGAAGAAGTTACAAAAAAATTAGAAAATAATTTGAACTGAATGAAAACAAAAACACAACATATCAAAATTTATGAGATGCAGCAAAAACAGTGTTAGAGGGAAACTTATGGCTATAAATACCAATGTTAGAAAGGAAGAAGAGTCTCAAATCAATAACTTAAGCTTCCACTTTAAGAAAGAAGAAAATAGGGGCCGGCCCGGTGGCGCAAGCGGTTAAGTGCGCGTGCTCTGCTGCGGCGGCCCGGGGTTCGCTGGTTCGGATCCCGGGCGCGCACCGACGCACTGCTTGGCAGGCCATGCTGTGGCGGCGTCCCATATAAAGTGGAGGAAGATGGGCACAGATGTTAGCCCAGGGCCGTCTTCCTCAGCAAAAAAAGAGGAGGATTGGCAGATGTTAGCACAGGGCTGACCTCCTCACAAAAAAAAAAATAAATAAATAAAAAAAAAAAGAAAGAAGAAAATACTAAATTGAAATCAAACAGAAGAAGAGTAATGATAATGATTTGGGGAAAAATCCATAAAATAGAATGAGAAAAACAATAGAGAGAGCCAATGAGACAAAAAATAGTTTTTCGAAAGATCAACAAAATTGACAGATCTTTAGAGTAACCAAGAAAAAAGAGAGAAGAAAAACATTACCAAAATTGAATAAAAGGACATGATCCTATAGATCCTAAGATTGTACGACTATTAACAGATTAGAAGGAAATATTATTAACAATTTATGCCAACAAATTGGACAATTTAGATGAGATGTGCAAATTCCTAGAAAGACACAAGTTACTACATTGACTAAAAAAATAGAAAATCTGAATAGAATTAAATCAAACAATTAAATTAGTAATTAAAAATCTCCCCACAAAGGAAATCCAGGCTCATGTGGTTTCACAGGTGAATTCTATCATAAATTTTTTAGAGAAATATTAAACCTCACACACTTTCAAAACAGATAGAAAGATGGAGCACTTCCCAACGCATTCTATGAGACCAATATTACCTGATATCAAAACCAGACAAAGAAATCACAAGAAAAATAACTGAAACTACAGACAAATATCCCTCCTGACCACAAATGCAAACTTTCAAGCAAAATATTAGTAAGCTGAAACTAGCAATATAAAAAGAGGATTTTACACCAATACCAATTGGGACTTATCACAGGAATGATAACTTGATTTAGTATCTGAAAATCAATTAATGAAATACACCATGCAATAGAATAAAAGAAAAGCTACATGGTCATCTCAATAGATGAAGAAAAAAACATTTGATAAAATTCAACACCATTTTGTGATAGAAACTCTCAACCAATATCATTAGAAAGAAAGATCCTTAAGCTGACAAAGGTATCTATGAAAAATCCACTGCTGACATCATACTGATATGATGAAAGACTGAATGCTTTCCCCTTAAGATCATGAAAGAGGCAAGAATATCCAATTGTGACACTTCTATTCAACACTGTACCAGAAATTCTACTCAGTGCAAAGAGAGAGAAAAAAAATAAAGAAATGAAAGACATGTAGATTGAAAAGGAAGAAACAAAACTGTCTTTATTTTCAGGTGATATAATCCTGGATATAAGAGATTCGAGAGTTCACAAGGAAACAATTAGAACTAATAAACAATTTCGCCAAGTTGCAAGAAATAGCAGTGATAAGCAAAAATGAATTGTATTTCTGTATACTAACAAACAACAAGCCAAACATGAAATTAAGATAACAATTCAATTCACAATAGTATACAAAAGAATCAAATACTTAGGAATAAATGTCTACACGGAAAACTATAACACAGTGTGGAAAGAAATTAAAACAGATCTAAATAAATGGAGAGACATTCCATGTTCATGGATTTGAAGACTCAATATTGTCAGAATGGCAATTCTCCCCAAATTGATCTATAAATTCAATGCAATCCCTATCAGAATCTCAGCAGGCTGGTGTACATTGACAATCTGTTTCTAAAGTATATATGGAAATGCAAAGGATGTAGAAGAGAAAAACAATTTTGAAAAAGAAGATCAAAGTTGGAGGACTTACACTACCTGATTTCAAACTTACTACAAAGTCACAATAATCAATAATGTGTAGTATTGGGGCAAGGAGAGACATTTAGATCAATGGAATAAAATTGAGATTCCAGAAATAAATCTTATTCACAGGAAGAAAAGAAGAGTGATAAATTCCATTTATGGTCAATTGAATTTTGACAAAAGTGCTAAGACAATTTAATGGGAGAAAGACAGTATTTTCAACACACATAGCTAGAATAGTTGAATATCCATGTGACTAAAAATGAATTTAAATCCTTACCTCATATCATACACAGAAAATAACTATAATTGGATCTAAATGTAAGAACTAAAATTCTATGGTACTTCTAGAAGAAAACATAGGCGAAACTCTTCTTGACCATGGATCAGCAAAAAGTTCTTAGATGTAACAGCAAAAGAATGATCTATATAGGAAAAAAATGATAAATTGGACTTCATTAAAGTTAAAACTATTGTTCTTAAGAAACATCATTAAGGAAATGAAAAAACAAGCCAGAGACTGGGAGAAAATATTTGCAAACATACATCTAATAAAGGACTTGTATCCAGAATATATAAAGAATTCTTCCAACTTAATAAGAATAAAAAGAACACAATTAAGAAATTCCCAAAAGATCTGAATAGACACTTCACCCAAGAAGACCCATGAAAGGTGATAAGCCATGAAAAGGTGTTCAATATCATTAGTCATTAAGGAAATTCAAATTACAACCACAAGGAGATACCCTTTTGGTTTATACACCCCCTAGAATGGCTATACTCAAAAAGAGAAAGAAAAACAAGCATTAGTGAGGATGTACAGAAGACGTAGAACCTATAAATTGCTGGTGGAAATGTATAATGTTACAACCACTTTGGAGAAACAGCTGGCAGTTTCTTTTAAGGTGGAAAATAAACTTACAATATGACCCAGTGACTCCACGCCTAGGAATCTCCACAAGAGAAATGGAAATGTATGTTCACATAACGACACGCAGGTGAATGTTCACAGCAGCGTTATTCATAATAGCCCAAATCTGGAAACTATCTAAATGTCTAACAACTAATAAAGGAATAAACAAAACGTGTTACATCTTTACAATAGAATACTATTAACCAATACAAAGGAATGAATTATTGATACATGCTACAACACGGACAAACCTCAGAAACATTATGAGAGAAGCAGATGCAAAAACTATATATGGTATAATTCCATTTACATGAAGTATTCAGAAAAGGAAAATTTGTAGATACAGAAAGCAGATCAACGGTTGCCTAGAGCTGGGGAGTGAAAGTGAAGATTAATTGCAAATAAGCACAAAGAAACTTTCTGGAGTGATGGAAATGTTCTAAAACTAGATTGTGGTGATGATTATACAACTCTATAAATTTACTTTAAAAATAATTGAATTTTCCGCTAACACGGGTGAATTTTATAGTATGTAAATTATACCTTAACAAAGCTATCAAAAACAAACAACAGCAAAAACAAAAAACAAAAACAACAGTGGACTGAACTCTTCACTCTGCTCTAACCTGAAGTCAGACATTCACACTAGTCCACTCTCTTCTAAGTGGAGGAGACAATGCTCTCCCTGTTCAAGACAACTCGCATCACCCTTTTCCTATGTCCTATTTATTCCCAACTCCATCTGTTTCTCCCAAGTTCTCCACTAGCTGCTTCTTTTTACCACTAAGTTCCTTAAGAAAATACTTCTCCTGTCACACCCGGCCCCAGTGGAGCTTTCTTCTCCAGCACGACAGTCAGCCGGCACTCAACTACGACAGTCTGAACACAGCAGCTAATAGACGACGCTTGACAGTTCTTTAACAGATCCCTTTTTAAAAATATTTCCTTGACATCACTCTCTCCAGGTTTTTCTCTGACTTCTCTGGATACTCCTCAAAACCATTTGTTAGATAGCTTCTCTGAATCTTACCTTAAATCTTTGTGTGACCCTTCCTTGTTCTATTCTCTATTGACTTTACAGATCCTTTGTGGAAAACTTCACCTTCACCTACACATCTGCCAGTGACTCCAAAACTGATTATCTTCAAGTGACCCTCCTTTCTGAGCTTCAAGTCGATATGTCAACTGCTCTCTGAATAACTCTAATTTGATACCTCATAAACACCCCAAACACTGTAGATCCAAAATTAAATTCCATATTCTTCTTCACAAATTTCTTTCTCCTTCTCCTTCTGTATTCCCTAACCCTTTCCAAATACTACCCTAAGTAAGAACTCTGGAAACTCCTCAGCAGTCCTTTCTCTCCTGATTCCTATGCTGGACTGTTCATAAGTCCTATCCTATCATTTCTAGCTTTTCCTTCTATCTTTTCCAGCCCCCTCTACCACCAGCTTCATCCTTTTTATTACTGTTTCATTTTAACCTTTTTCGTATAGCCTTAAAATAGTCATTTTACATCCTCTTTTTTAAAATGAATGAATCATTTGATTAACCAAAAGAAGAGGAAGAAAAAATAATGCAAAATTCTAAGCAAACATGCTATAATTTTGGCTAATAAATTTCTACATGTGCTTCAACAATTACAAAGGCCCTGGTTAGAACTAGTTAAAGAGAAAAAATATAGAGGTGCCCTATGCCTTCTTTACGCTTTCAGCTTTAGCCTTCTATCTAATACTCTAAAAAACTCATTATTTCAGACTGTGCTAATTTAAAATTCTCAATAATCTGGAGATGGGCTGGGTTTAAGTCCACTTTTGCATTTATGCAAAAAGCATTGATTAATTGCAGTGGGAATGACAAAGTAGCCACTTGACAACATTTTGTTAGCCATTAATTAACTTTACTTTATAGTCTTGAAGGTAATAAAACTGAATTTCTTTTAAAAGCCTTTATAATTAGTCTGAACCACACAATTTAGCACTTAATTACACACCGTCTTCTATTGTTCTCTAATTCCTTCCTTTCTTCCTTTCTCTCTCTCTCTTTCCTTCTGGACTCCAACTTCCACATATGGGCACAGAGTGACTACACTGTGCCTTAACCGTTCTAGTCACTCTTGTAGAGTACAAATGAATCAAAGGGCATCAATTCTGCCCTCCAGGAGCTTCCTGTGCAGGGAGGAAGATGAAATCAGTACATAAATGACTATTTTATACAGATGAAAGTGATTAATTATGTTAAGCGGTTTTAGATAAAAATCTAAAGTGCTGTGACAATTCCCATGAAAGGAGGGATTACTTCCAAATCACAGAACAGGGCTCTGGGATAAGGGACGACACCTGTAGGGATGTGGGGCCGGGAGAAGCAGTACGGGCTTGGGAATGGCATGCATAGAGACCCAGAAGCAGAAGAACGCAGGGCACACATAGAAACCACGTCACGCACTGAAAGGACATGTGCTCTGGGATCAGAAGGTCTGGGCTGGAACAGTAGCTCTATCACTTACTGGCTGGCTGACCTTGGCCAAGTTACTTACACTCTGAACCTTAGTTTTCTCAACTTTAAAATCTGTATTATAATATCTTGGTCATAGAATTATTATGAGAATTAATTGAGATAAGGCTTGCAAACCTCAGATATATTGTAGGTAATAAAAATATAAATTACAAATGCAAATATCTTTTTCTTACAAGAAAAAAGAACATGTTAGATATAAACGCCACTGCTGAATAAACAACAGGACAAATGTTTAGTGATCACTCATCCAGTTCGTGGTGAGGCACAGATTTGATCTCCCTGCCATTGTCTATTTTGTATTTCTTAACAGAGATGTCTGATCCCTTTCATTCCGAAATACTGCTAGCATTCACATCACTTCAAAGAGAAGCTGGCTTACTAACATTCATTTACTTACATTTTAAGAAAATGTTAGAAACACTGCAACTAACTGGTCCCAAGGAGTTCCTCATCTCGATTTATTTCCTATATAAAGTATGAGATTTCAGTAGAAGTAGTTTCACTCAGTTCTTCACATAATTATGAAACAAATTTTACAAATCATAGAACTAATTGCTATGACGGATGCCAAACAAATAAGAAATGGTTTCCTGGCTTGCTGAGGCTTACATTTAAACATGTACGCTAACAACTCACTGCCAGATAGTATACATAGTGGTAATGCCCATATGAGATATATAAGTATTAGGTCACTTCCTATTACAGATGAAGGTCAAGAGACCTTAGAGATTATACACAGAAATATAACTGAGACTAAGAGAAGTCTAAGGGTCTTATCCAAGAGCTGAGGATGTAACCTGAGTCATCTGGCATCAAGTAAGTCATACTTCCCTCAGGGAATTCTTAAGAGGGATAGCATGTGGCTGGGCCTTGAGAAAAATCATACAATTTCGATAGTCAGAAATATAGGATGGAAAATTTAACAGGGAGACAGAAAGATACTGGCCAAGTCCCAAGCTGGGGAAATGTAACAGGCCTTTCAAGGATAGCTAGTAGTATCATTCAGTTACCATGAAGATTCATGTGGGAGTCTAGTGGCAGGCAAGAGAAAAAGCAGCAGAGGTGGGTGACTTAACAGAGAGGATAAGACAGGAATGGCCACTGAAGGGAAAATTCATTGAAGTTTGTTCAAGAGAGAATCGACATGACCAAGGTGTTCTTTTAGCACAGAGAAGTATACCCGAATACAGAAGAGAAGGGAGGCTTGAGACTGGAATGAAGAAACCAGTTAGAAGGCCACTCTAGTAGTCTACGTATGAGTCAAGTCATGGGAAACAGCAGCAGGGAGTTCTGAAAACTGCCGTTTGTACTGAAGTAGACAACCCCACAACCTGATCTCTAGATCCGTAAGCAGGCGGTGACACAGAGCAAGAGAATCCTTACCCTCATCCTCCTTTGATATCCGAGTAACCAGGTGCGCTGGAAGTTTGGGGCTGCCACGATATCACACATTAGTTGAATTTCAAATGCTCAGTTTGTGATCAATATGTTTTCTAAGAAAAAGCCATTTCTGAAACATTTAGATCCAAAGAGATATTTAGCACAAAGCTAACATGAAGCAAAAAGCTGACTAGGTATCATGTGAAAGCCACGTGAGGGTAAGCATTTGGAGCGTCTAAAAGTTGAAGGATTATCTGTATGGACTTCTACAATCTGCTGTCTGCCTTAAGAAATTGGCCTGTCCCCTTTCTTCACTCCTGCTGCACAGACTTGCAACAGTGTGCACGTGGTCACCTCAGTGACCTTCCACAGTCACTTGAACCACATGGTCAGCAGCAAACACAGAAAAAGGGGTCAATTTTCTCTGCAGGGCGAGTTCCTTAAATATCAAAATATGCCCTCTCTTCTCTATCCTTCTGGCCCTCTGAGAACTGGAGTCACGATCACCTTCCA
The DNA here is from genome assembly GCF_057802395.1 of Ceratotherium simum simum. NCBI lineage: Eukaryota > Metazoa > Chordata > Mammalia > Perissodactyla > Rhinocerotidae > Ceratotherium > Ceratotherium simum. The sequence goes on along the minus strand of NC_141906.1, from coordinate 83,022,907 downwards.
ACAAAACTGGAAAGGCAAAACACACCGATGACAGGTTTTTTTAATCGCAGATGTAATAACCCATCATGTCTCATGAAAAAGAGAGAGGGCAACAGGGAGGCAATTTGGTCCAAGAGTTTAATAAAAGCGTGTTTTCCTCATTAGGAATCTCATAATGCCGTCTTCCAAGGGTAGTATGCAGAACATAGCTCGGGAAGACAATGAGTCAGATTCAGGGCTCCAAAGACGTCACTGAGCGCTTGCACTTCAATCTCCCAACATCACAATGCTCCGGAGCTGCCGGAGAGCACAGCACAACACTGGACGCGGCACTGCACCGATGCCGGAGAGGGTCTCTCTTTCCACGTGGCTGTCTGCAATAGCATTTTATTCTCCTTCTCTGCTCACACACTTTCTCTTAGTCCCCATCTTTGCTTTACATCAGCACATGCTTATACATCTGACAGACACTTCCATGGGATTTGCTCTTCCAATCCCAAGTTGTACCTGTGTTTAAAGACAGCCACTGACACAGCGAGGAGTAGGTCAGTGAAAGTCAGGGAAAATTAGGACACTTCCCTGGGCAGCAGGAATTAACGTGCAGGTCCCTTGCAGGCATAGGCGTATTTCAGGAGAGCCCACTGTGTGCTTAAAAATGCTTTAAAAAAACAAGCTTCCAATTGCAGCTTTTCCTAACAAAAGACGGGGGGACTTCCACCAGAGGTAAAGCTTCCAGGCTGATGGGCAGAGGGAGGGCTGAGCAATAAGACAGCAGGATGCAGAGCAAGCGCAGGCCACCTTCCCACGGCGCTGATGTGGTGTCTGTCTGCCTTTCTTTCACAATGTGGATTTCCACCTTGGTGTCCCGCTGGTGAATTCTCTTCAGTTATAAAACACTTTGTTACTTTCATTTGCTCTTAATTAAAAAGGGAAAAGAAACACCTAGGGCTCCGACAACAGGAAGAAAAACAAGGAAAGAAAGAAAAGAAAAGAAAAACGAAAGAAAAGAAAGAAAAGGGAGAGCTCTTTGAGTTGTTGAAATCAAATGAACAGAGAACCTGATGTGGCAAGACAGAAAAGATAAAAAAGAACATGGAATCATAGAAAACGGTTTTAATCTTTCTGAGCAATGTGGATTCTGTGAAATAGACATGTTTTTAGGGGGAAATGGGGGTCATTTGTAACGTTGGGAAGAAAGGCAAACAATATACAGAGAGGCTCATTACCCCTCAGTACTCACATCTAGTTTTCATTCTCCATACTCCGTGTGCTACTCCAATGGTTCATTCTCTTTACAAATATTTATAAAAGCCCTATCGTGGACTCAACACTATATCAACACTTTAACATTTAGGATCTAAGGAAAAGATAAATATACAGTCAATAATATTGATAGTTTTAATTTCCTGAGTCCTATCTGAGGTCAGTTATAATATTAAGTACTTGACATTCATGGGCTCTTGATCCACACAACAGTCCTGCAAGGAGGGGTTATGATATTCTGCACATGGAGAGAAAACCGAGGCTCAGCAAGATTATAATAATGATAATAAAATTTAAAAAAATATAAACCTTGCCCAAAGAGATTCATCCAGTAAGTGGCAAGTGGCAGAGTTGGAATTTAATCTCCCATCTGTCTTAGACCATAGCCCATGCTCTTTCACTATTACATGGTTCCAGGCAGTAGAGTCAAGGGCAGAGTGGGCAAATCTAATCCCAGTGCCGTATTTATTCACACTCAGTACATTCAGATGTGCTCTCTTGCCTCTCCTCACTGAGGGTCTTAAGGGAGGGCTGTGTGGATTCTCCCCAATTTCCTCATGCCATCCTCTATAATCTAAATTTGGTCCACTCCATGGTTTCTTGTCTCCTCTCCATGTTCCTTACCTACTTTGATCTCCCTTATATCAGCTCTAACCCCACCAGCTACCTTGTACCACCTTCTCCAGCTGCAGAGCTTTTCAGGAAAAAGTTCATACTTAGTTGCCCCCCTTGCTCTGCCCACATCAGAAGGTCAAGCTCTGTGCTTCAGCTGACCTAAGAGTACAATTCAGCTCTGCTGGGCTCTGTGCTTGACAGTATGCTTCATGATGTGCTCCAAATTCATAAAACCTGAGACACACACAAAAAACAAAATTTACAAAGCAAATGCAAATCAGGGTGGATAGTTATTCCTTCACAAAAGGATTTGTCATGGACTTCCTTAAATAGTGGGCTCCTCTGATGCATTTATGATATGACTTGATTTTTCCCCCAGGGACATATTCTTTGCACAAATAAAGCAAAGTTGACTGCAATGAAAAGGAGCATCAGAAATATTTGACTGGAACACTCACATTTTGGCCTATTCATTTAGCCCTGAGCTGTGGCCAGGCCCCAAATCACTTGCTGTGTTTATACTGTTTAGCAGGAGTTATGCCCTGCTGACTCTCCTAGTGGCCCTCCGCTGCTCATGGCCTGGCATCGGGTGTCAGTCTTATCTGTGCTCACAAGTCATCCTGGTATGAATTGCCACTATTCCCTTATTTCCATTTCCCCAAATCACCTTGCAGAACGCTGAGCATCAGAAGTAACAGCCACTGCAGAGAGCAGGCTTAAATTCCTGATTACTTGTTGAATTAGAATCAGACTCTATAACAGTCAGGATATGTTAGGATATGCTGAAATAACAAACAATTGGAAAGTCTCAGTGGTTTAAAACAACAAAAGTTTATTTATCTCTCACTCTAGATGTTCATCACAGGTCAGCGGGCAGGAGGAGGCCCGAGGGCTCTTTTCATCCACTCACTCAGGGACCCAGGCTGATGGATCAGTCACAACCTGTAAAGCTATTGGTTGTCATAATAGAGGGAAGAGAGAGCTCTGGAGGCCCTCACACTGGAAATAAAATGTGTAACCCACCCACCAAGTGATGCATGTCATTTCTACTTGCTGCTCACTGTCCAGAACTAGTCACATGCTCTCCTTCCACAAGACAGGGAAATAGAACCCTACCAAAGGAAGTGCTTAGGATGCAGAGAGCCCAAAATATTCAGTGAGTGTCACCAATGATCGCCACAGACCCACCATGATGCCCAAGGCTATTCTATGACCACAGAGGACAAAGAGCTTCAGATCCGGGGACGCTGGGGAATAAATGCATGAAGGGAGTTCTAGATGACTTGGTCTACACTAGTTCTGTGGAAGACACAGATTCGTACTTGCAGCCCTGATTATACCAGCCCCTTAAGCCTTGTCCCCAGAGGAAATGACTGCAGAGCTCTCATGAATTCAGAATAGGTGCCTGGTCACACCTGCCCTGGGAGTGCCTCACCCAGGCTGACTTTAGGTGTGAGAATCAGGTCTTAACGTACCTTGCTGAGGTTTCCAGTCTTGCAGTGACACATTTGTCTTATGATGTTCTTGCAACAGAGGCTCTAATGTATCTCAAAGGGAGACTTCTCACATTCTCTTAACTCTTCTTGTTCTTAGATTTTTTTTCCTCCTTTTTGGGTAGACTGAAACATTTTCTACTTCCCAAATTTCTCCTCCTGCCTCTAGCTTTTTCACAAGGAAGAAAAGAAACACAAACAAATCAAACTGTCTTTGTTAAATCAATGGCCATTCCTCTCCTCTCAAGCTTTTTCACCATTATAGGTTGAGAGATGCAGGTGCTAGGTCTCTCTGGGTGAAACGGTTTGTTTTCAAGCCATAAAAAGATTGCAAGGTAGATTTTTGTCAACTCCTACACACCTTGGAATGCTAACACCAAGCACTCTTATTAAGGGAGTTGTCAGGATGCATTAGCCAAATGGGATGAGGCTTCTGAAAGAAGGTAATACCTGATCAGAAGAGAGGAAGGAAAAGAGGCTGTGTTTTTGACAGGATAATAATGCAAAGATTTCTCACTTATCTGCATTCATGGGGGCACAGATGAACACTAATAACTGAAATACATAGATGTGGTTAAAAACCTTTATTTTTTATTTCTTCAAAAATATTTATTTCTTGTTTAATGTGTTTTAAAGATTCTAAGGAAAAGAAGCCTTCTCTTTAGGGTAACAAGAAGGATTTGAGTCAGAAAGATAGTGGGTAAATCTAGATCAGCTAATAATGTATGCTAAGGGATCTGCTGTGGGTTGATGCAAGTGAAATAGGTAATAGGAGGAATATAGTCTGAGCACTTCCTTCCCCTTTTAAAAGAGGGAAAAGGAAGGCAAAGGAATATGAAAACAACAACAACACAATGGCGTGCTGGATTGTAGAAAATGAGAATGGAAAAGGAGGAAGGAAACTACTTTGAATTCGCACTATATGTCAGGAATATTACACATGATTATCTCTTTAATACACACAGCAAATGTATGAGATATCATTCATATATTCTTTCCTTCCAATATTCATTCATTCACTCATTCATTTATTCATTCTAAAACAATTAACTAGGTTTCTACTCTCTGTTGGCACTATGCAAGGAGCTGATGACAAAGAGAAAACAGAGATACTGCCCTCAAGTTGTTTACCATTTAGGGAGGAGATGGGTTAGAACAAATAACCACAGGATGAGAAAACTGAGACTCAGAGAAAAATGTGTCTTGCCGAAGGTTTTACAGATATTAATTGGCCAAGAGAAGACTCAATCTCAGGTCTTTCTGATACCATCTAAACCTGAATTCCCAAATCTGGCAGGCTGTCAGAGTCAGCTGATGCAATTCCATCCCCAGATATGCAGAATCTCCAGGGTTGGGACCTAGGTACTTGCATTGTGTGTGTGTGTGTGTGTGTGTGTGTGTGTGTGTGTGAGGAAGATCAGCCCTGAGCTAACATCCATGCCAATCTTCCACTTTTTGCCAAGGAAGACCAGCTCTGAGCTAACATCTATTGCCAATCCTCCTTTTTTTCCCCCCCAAAGCCCCAGTAGATAGCTGTATGTTATAGCTGCACATCCTTCTAGTTGCTGTATTTGGGACGCGGCCTCAGCATGGCCGGAGAAGCAGTGCGTCGGTGCGCGCCCGGGATCCGAACCTGGGCCGCCAGTTGCAGAGCGCGCGCACTTAACCGCTAAGCCACAGGGCGAGCCAGTACGTGTATTTTTTGAAAACTCCCTTGGTGAACCTGATCTAATGACCAGCCACACCAACGCTATCATTTCACAGTGTCGCCCCTGCTTCTTTAGCACTCCCACCCCATTCCAGCCACCATCAACAGCGTTTTCACAACAGAAGCAAAAGAATACTTACATCTTCTTCTCCCAAGTATCCTGTTGTCATTCTGGGTGGGGAGATACAGAAGTAACAATTTTCATGGATGGGTTTATACATATGTCACCCATTATAAATGTCACAATAAAAACTGTCTTCATTTCAGACCTTAAACTTCTCTCTGCGCTACTCAGATATTAACCCATAATGTCATTATTTAAAAGTCCCCAAGGAGAGCAGTCCTTTTACCTTACCAGCCACAGCTACTTGAAAGCTGAATCAATCCCCAAGGAAGCTCAAACTTCACAAGCTCTGAATGATTGTGATCCCACCACAGATGTGCTCCTGTTCCAGCCAATACAAACCATTTGTATACGTGTGTGCATGTGTGTGTGTGAAACTTCTTTAGAGCCAAAACATAGGAAGATTTCTTTTACCCTGTTACAGAGGACACCAATCAAGGGAAATCAGGTTTCCAAACTGACAATGAAGTAGCAGAAAGACAAGTGACATCAATGATGAGGTGAGGGAAGGGAGAAGAGAAATCTTCCAAAGATGAATCACAGGAGGGTGCATTTACACAGGGATCCGGCCAAAAGGAAGAAACAGAAGCACAAAACTGCTCTCTATTTTTTACTTAATAAATGAGACACATTTTTGACAGATTTGATGAGACTAAAAGGAAGGAGAGGATTTGAAGCAATTCAAAATGGTGCCTGTATTTTGAATATATATACACATATGCATTCTTATTGAGAACATCCCAGAGAAGAGATGCAAGATAAAGTGGCAATCCAATTTGTCTTTTGCCATTATCACTACCCCACGTCCACCAAGCCCCATACGTACATATATCCTCTCTCCTTCCTTTCTTTCCCTCCTTTGTAATCCCCCTTGGTGTAAACATTCTAAATTATTTATATCTAGATTGAAGGCATCTTTTAGTCTGACTAGGACTAGAGTAATCGAAATATAATTGTGCCATAGATATGCTAATACATTATGCTAATGTTTGATTAAGAAGACTATGAGACTTGCAAAATGAAGGTAGGAGAGCTGGGCCATCAGGGGCTAAAGGATGCTCAAAAAAAACGTTACAGGAGAGCCTTGAGCTTTTAGAGAAATCGGTGTGGCTGAGTGAGAAATAAATTCTAAACAGGAAACATCTCAGTGAAGCCAGCTCTGTAAGCAGTAGATCCAGGAAAGGTAACGTTGGTTAAGAGCTTGCTAAGTGCAGGACTTGGTCTAAGTACTTTATATGTGTAAAACTCACTTAATCCTCAACTTTATTAAATTGTTACTAGTATTTTCTATGTGAGTTAATTGAGGCACAGAAAGTTTAAATAACTCATCCAAGATCACAGAGCAAGGAAGTGGTAGAACTTGGGTCCAAACTTAGGCAATCTAGTGCCATAAAATTTAATACATAGACTGAGATTCTTGGGGAGAATCATGAGTATTGGGAGAAAAATAAGGGAAAAAACTTAAGTCTGTGCATATTAATGGTAGAAAGCTGTGCAAGCAATAGCCAGAAGCCTCCTCGTTTGGGGAATAAACACAAAGGCACAATTTCGTTTTTCTGCATGCTGGTTACAGAGTATTAATTGTATTCCCTTAGAAGAAGTTGATACCGTAGGGTTTATCTAGGACCATTGCCACTCAAAACTCACCTTCTTATCCTCTTCACCCAAAATTTTCCCTTCTGATATCCTCCTAATTCAGTTGCTTATCAGTAAACTCCCATTCCTGAATTCTCATTAAAAGATATGATATCTTGCCATAGTAATGTTCCAGATAACTGAAGAATTATTAAATTTGATGGCTTTTGTACAATAAAGGTGCCACAAACAGCCCATAAGAGAAGTGTGACCAACACCATGTCACTTCCCTACTCATACCTTCAGTGACTCCCTTTGCCAAAGGGAGAAGCCCAATACGTTTCATCTGACATTTAAAGACCCTTCACAATCTACAGGCAACACACCTCCAGTCGCAGCTACCATGCACTTCCATCACTCGCCTCCCAGCAAGTCTATTTCATTCACTGCATTTCAATTAAGATCTGCACTTTCCTGCCATTACACCTTCAGTCACATCTTTCTATACATCTAGACTCCACCTTTCCAAATCTTTCCCATCCTTCTGGGTTCAGTTTAAATTTACCTCATCTATGCAGGCTTCCTTGACCATCCATGTCTATGTAATTACTCTCTCCTCCACTTCCATAATTGTTTGTCATTAAGATTACTTGACGATTACTCATGATGTATGATCTTGTCATCTCACCTTCCATTGTTGTCTGATGTGTATGTGTGTGTGTGTTTGTGTGTTGCTATTAATCAGCTTTTTTATGTTTATGCCCTGTCTCTGCAACAAAATTTCTGATCCTTAGAAGGCTGGTACTAACACACATCTTTATATCATCTTTGTATCTCTTCATCGTTGTATCTCTGCCACAGCTGGCACACTACTTTGTCCACAGGTACTCAGTAAGTATTTACTACACTGAAGGGACATGCAACGCCCCACACTGATATGGAAATATATGATGCTGTTTTTTTCCTTCTAGTAATCTAAAATCCATGTTTTGTATCTTGCAATACTAATACCCCTCAAAATCTGATCCTTGAATTCCTCTTCAGCATCTTTATTGCTCAAGGCTTCTCTCACTAGTCTTCTTCAGCAGAGAACTATGAATGTGGCAAACATGCTATTTTATGTTGCTGGGAGTTTCCTGTGTTTCTTTCTCTACCTAGAATGCCTTTCCCTTATTCTTTCCTCTTGAGGAAAATCTAGATACGATTAAACACTCCCAGAAAGTCATTGCTTACTCCTACTTCCTCCTTATATATTACTGCATTTTCCACAACGTTTAGTAAGTAATTGATGACATTTTTCCTGCCCTATTTGTTTATAAATTGCAAGAGGGCAGAGATTGTTTCTTATTTATCTCCATGTCCCCAGACACCAGCATAGTACCCAGCACACAGTCCGTGCTTTGTGTGTTGAATGAGTGAATAAATGAATGATGAAATATAGACTGAAGACCAAAGCACTTTTATAAATTTGTGAAGGAGTCTGTCATTAGCCCAGTGGAGAATGAGATAAAATTATGCTACACAATGGGATACAGAGGCATGTTAACATGAAAAATGTACTTCTACACATTCAGTTGCATGCTCTCCAAGTTCAAGTCATATCCTCCTGTAATTTACTGAGTTGCTGAAATCCCTGGGGGAAAACCCTTTATGGTAAATAAACCTGAGCAACCTCCACGGAAAAGATAGCATTGGAATAACGAAAGGAGGAGCAGCAAAAGCCATGTTGAAACATGATAGTTTGCAAAGACAGAGAGTTAGCGATATGGAAATCCTTCGCTAGCACAGAATTCCCCCTAGGTTTAACAAAGGGATGTCAGATATGTGCCTGTCTTTGGGAGGAGGCCATTGGAACAGGGCAGTAATCTCAGCACAGAATCAGAGTCCATGAGAAAGACACAAGGAAGGGATGGAGGGATGAGAGTGGTGTGCCTAGTGGAGGGCCCTCTGCACCTCCACGTGGCCAATCACTTCTCTGACAACAGAGATCTGCTGCAGGGCTCACCCACTAGACACACAGATAGAACTCCCAGAGCTGCTTTGGCTCACGGTTCCCATGATGCCTTAGGAGAGATTTGATTACGCCAGGTGGAGGGGAAAAAAAGAAAAAAAAAAGCCATGTTAGAAATCATCAGTATGGAGAAAGGGGAGGAGGAGAGGAAAAAGAGAGAAATCAACCGTGAAAAAGAAAAAGGGAAATATAGCCAGAGACATATAAAGCCTGTCAAATCTCTCCAAACGGCAACAAAAGCACAGGAGAGATAGTTTCTCCTTAATGAGTGCTTTGATCAGCTACAGTTGATATAATAATTAGATAAAACTAGAGCAAGACAGAAATAAGATGTGTTTTTCTCTCACGTAGCCTGTAACCTTTGTGATTGGTTCATTTATTTAAGAAAAGAATAAGTTCCTTCAGAACAGAGGCGTATGTCAGGAGAGAAGCTGTTTTCTGCTCTGACTTATGCAGGAAATTTGCAGCAACGCCTGCATCCCTTTTCCTCCCTGCCTTAGATGGGCTGATCTGCCAGCCCGTGACTCTGAAAGTGAACTAATGGTGGTGGAGCTTTCCTAACATGTATCTTAGTCTAATTTCTTGGGCTAATCCACTGCCCGGCAGCACTCCCTTTCATTCCTTCGCTACCCCAAGCCTTTCTCCCTACGTCACTCTGCTTTCCCACCAATCTACACTTAGTTGGGCATTTCCCAAGTAATAAGATACCTCATACTGCTGGAGGTATTGACTTGGCTAACCTCCAGAGAAGGAGGAGTAAGCATCATATTTTTTCAGAATGATGCTCCCACAAGCACGTGCTGTTCAGAAATAGCAGGGGAGAGAGGTGGTTACCGTGGCAACAGAGGCGGCCACACAAACAGGAGTAGCACATTTCTCCCAAGGGGGCATGAGCAGAGCCTCCTCCTTGCCTCTTCCACCATCAGAGCCTCTCCTGAAAGCCTTCTCTGCCTGAAAGGGAAGAGGGTCCAAAGTGGTGAAAGGTTAATCCCTTTCTTCTTAACTTCCAAATTTCAGTTGAAGGGTCTGACTGAGCCTCAGGGTGTTAGCATGGTAATTCAGCTGGGCCTGACTGATTCTGGGTCTGGAAAGAAGGGACGAAACAATATCTGCTTCTCCATTCAATATCTTGAGACTCCCCTAGACTGGTAATATAGCTGAGCCACAAGCTAATAAAAAGTTAACAATGGCACAAAACAAAGCAGCCTCCCATAATACTCTGGTTTGGTTCTCTGCCAGGTACAACCACTGGAAAATTGGGTTGGATCCAGAGAATGATATTCCCACTGATCATTTTGGCCCCGTAGTAGCCCTATATTGGCCCATAGTGGGGCTTGGACAGACATGCTAAGACAACGGTAGGAAGAAGGTGGAGAAAGGAAGGGCATATGGGGAGATGAGATGTGAGGGGATCCACAGGGAGAAAGTAGGTTATACTCAGCAGGCATACCACAGCCATGCTGATGACAGAGTCTGAGATTGTATCTCTTTAACTTCAACAGATTTTAAAATAAATCAATTTGGTTTAAAAAAATCAGGTTTATGGAAGTAAAAAAGTCAACCAGCTATTCGGTAAAATGCATAAAAACAGTTGGGTGATTAACAAGGGTTCTCTTTGCAAGGAATGGTTTCAAGGAATGATGGCGGCCCTGAGAGGGCAGGCCCACGCACAGCCTTGCCTGTGAGGTGAGACAAGGGAGGCCACACGGAATGCAGCAAAACTGGAAGCCTTCCCCCTGCCACATGCCGGATGCTGATTTATTGGGACTGGAACAATTTGTCTAAAGCTGTAATTTTAACTACCTCTGTGCTGAGCAGCCAATCAGAGGGCTCGCTTCACGCAGCTTTTACGAGTCCCCATAAAAGCAGCAAAATGAAAACTCAGGGGCCCTTAAAATATACTCCAAGGGTTTCTGCAGTGCAATTGGAGGCTTTTATGACTCCTGTCAGGACTTTTATGACCCCGTAAAACCAGGCAGCAGCCTGGCCTGAGATGAAAAGTGGCCCCACCGTCTTAAAGTCTAAATGGTCTGTACATTTACAAGGCCTCAAGGAAAGATGGAGGAAATACTGCCAGGGGGGTTTTGTCTTGAGCAAGAAGAAGGCAGGTTGTGGGGCAGAAGGACTGGGTGAGGTGGGGGGAGGGCAGGAGAGCAAGGGGAGGCAGGAGGTAGGCAGGAGAAATGCATATGAACACGGCCTTACAGTTCTTCAGCACTTCAGAGCACCAAAATGCCCAAATCTCAATACTGTTCTCCAAACACAGTGGGAGTTGAAGATTCGGCAGACAGATCCATAACTAACAGGGGCTGGGCGAGAAGGCGCCTTCACTGGGAAGATAAAAAATGAAGCCGCCAGGGAATCACAGGCCCCATAGCCTTTTTCAAGGACATCTTCCCAGTATTACGACACCTGCATTACAGAAAGGAAAAGAGAGAGAGAGAGAAAGAATAGGGGCCAGAAACCTAGCTCAGAGCACTGTAAGTGCTCCACACAGTTCAGAGAAAATGTGCCAATTAGGGTGAGAACACCTTTCCACCCAGCTAGAGCGTGTCCCGTGTCTGCACACCCTGCATGTTCCCACTCCTCAGCTGGGGCTCCTAGGTCAGGCCCATCAAGGCCCCTTCCGAGGCACTGTGACGGAGACAACCTGATCCTGTGCCTTGATCTGAGATCTTAAATCATCCAAATTTACTATCCAGGCTCTGTGTGCTACATGTCCCCACAAGAAGCCAGAGTCCTCCTGTAGAAGTTGTGGACAGAGGCGGGAGGAATGCAGCACGGGTGTTCCTGGTGGAAGCACAGAGGGGCAGGGTGAGGAGCCGGGTGGGGCAGGGGGACGGCCTCCCCCTGAGTCCACTCTGGCCCTCAGGCACCCACACACAGAACCTGAGGAAGGCAGGAGAAGTGGTGGATGCTGACTTGAGACCTCAGAAAATATCAAAGAAACAAAGGCGACGGTGTGTTGAAAAGCTCTGGTGGAGCTGGCCACTGCGGCAACTTTGCCCCCAGAGCGTCCAGATCAGGTGAGGCCCATGGCAACGGTGACAGTGTGCATAAAGTGTGACTGACTGGGGAGGCTTTGGGTTTTCCAGGTTGCAGAAGACAGAAAGCTAAGAAAGCAAATGATAGGTTTAGATGAATCATTGCTGTGTGGAGAGGGTCCCTCCATCTAGAGGGACAGGGTTAACGTTGTCCCCGTTCCAAGGGAGGTGAGGAGTCAGAGGGCAGGATTGGGAAGTCCTGGAGAAGGGCAAACACAGGTCCAGGAAGCAAGGTTCACCTTGGGGCTGTAGCAATGACCCAGGGTTGGAAATTATTCCTCTTCTATCACACGTGTTTCCAGGAGCCCTATAGAGTGGGGAAAACAGGTATGAAGACAAAGAGACTCAGCAGTAAATCCCAAGACCCCACTATGTGACTCGTGATGAGTCTTTAATCTTTCTGAGCCTCTTTTTCCTCATCTGTAAAGTGGGGATAAAACAGTTGTCTCATATGGTTGCTCTAAGGATTAAAGGAGATAAGGTGTGAAAGGCGGGATTTGAGAAGCATTTTAATGGGCAGCTAGGAGTTTGCAGTGCCCAAAGGCAAGGGGCATTTCTGGTAAAGGAAACTTGTGCAGTGGCAGTGGATGTAAAAGAACAACCCACATGTTAGGTACAGTAAGAAATCTGTTATGTCTAGCGCATTTGCTCCTTGTAGGGAAGGTTTAGATATTAAGACATTAGCTCCAGTGGGCCTGGCGCTGTGCTGATGGGAAGGTGCCAGGCAGTGGACCCAGGAGACAACAGCATATGAGACCAGTAAGACGGCTGCTTTCCCTACCTGGACCCTTGGCATTATCCAATTCATTCCCCTCAGAGTAGTCAGAGTCATCTTGTTAATGCACAAACCGGCCATGTCATGTCACTACCCCTTCAAACTCTTTAGCTGTTCGCTGCAGCCCATAAAACAAAGTCCACACTCCCTAAGGCAGTCCCACGAGGTCTTGCATGATTTGGCTCCTGCTGAGGTCCACCAGGTGCATCCCTTAGCCTTGGCCCTTCTGTTCTCTGTTCTCCATCCAAACCTCCATCTTCCACACACCACACCACGCTCTCTTCCACTCAGGATCTTGACAGGTGGCATTCTCTTCCCTGCAACTTTCACCTACCTGACTCCTCCTCATCCACCCAGGGCTCAGCCTAGACATGGCTTCCTTTGAGAAGCCTCCATGGCAGGCACCCTGTGCCACTGTGCCACCCAGACTAACAGAGACACACAGCTACACAGTCCCATCCCTCCAGGCACTTTTTTCAAACACTCACTAGATTCTCAATTCTTCTTTCCATTTTTGTCATCCATACTGTAATATAAGGCCCATTAGAGCAGCGCACTGTTATCACAGGACCTGGCTCAGTGCCCGGCAGATAGTATGAAAATATAAAATTTTGTTAAATTGCTGGATAGACCTAGACTGGAGACAGATTAAGAAGGTGCTGCATGCCCTGCTAAGTTGTATAAATGGTAACCTATAGTGAGCACAGAGCCACCAATGGTGGAAGCAGGGCATTGGCTTAAAGGACGTAGAACGATCACGATGGCCATGCAATGGAGGAGGATGTCTTAGAGGGCAGGGGATCTGAGGCAGGGAGCCTGGCTTATTTCAATAACGCAGGGAAGAAATGCCACGAGTCTGACCTACTACAATGGCAGTGTGAATACAGATGAGAGATACAAGTCATTCAAAAATAAACTCAGCAGACAATGGGGAATAAGGAAGAAGCAGGAGTCTAGGATGACTCTCAGGTGTCTGCTCTGGGTAACCAGATAGATAACGGGTTTAGGAATAAGAATTCAGAATATGAAGTTGGAAATAGAGTCCAGTTCAGGCCTTGTTTAATATGAGTACATGTGAGACATACAGGTAAAAATATCCAGCAGGCAGCTAGAGAATTAGATCTGGTATCTAGCAAAGGCCAGAAACATAAATTGGGGAGTTAGTGGCCCAAAGGCTAAAACCACTGAAGCGGAATGAAATAGTCCTTGGTTTCTATGTAGAGCCAGAAGAGACAAGTGGGCTTATGATAAAACCCTGAAAAGTATGAGCATTAAAAAAACCACAGAGGAGTTGCTGCCTTTCTTAACAAACTTCTGCCAACAATAAGCCCACATTAGCTGTTCCTGTTTCTATGCATTTACCAATGACATTACTCATTTTTGCACCAGGAAATTTAATAAATATGCTAATTTAATAACATTTTATTGAGTGCCTACTTAGTTAAGGGGTTAGATATCTCCTTTGTGGGCTCCCACAATACTCTGCATACCTCCATCAGAACTTACCACTTTCAACTATAATCTTTTTATTTGTCTTTCTATTAAATAATGAGCTCCCTGAGTTAGAAATTTTGTATTTCAGGACTCCCAGCCCTACTCACAGAATGTTTACTCAACAAATGCATCAATAAAGTTTACCATTAGATAGGTAGAACAGATATGTGCAAATAATATTAAAGAATAAAACTGCTCTCCTCAAAGTTGTAACTGACTTGCTACCAACCAAACCCAGTAGACACTTTTGACACTGATGTTTCACACTATTGGCCAACCCTGTCTTCTTTAAAATCTTTCCCTACTCTGTAGGGGCGCTAGTCTCTCCTGATTTATATTATACTTCTTTTTTTTTTTTTTTTTTTTTAAAGATTTTATTTATTCAGTTTTTTTCCCCCCAAAGCCCCAGCAGACAGTTGTATGTCATAGGTTCACATCCTTCTAGTTGCTGTACGTGGGACTCGGCCTCACGTTGGACGGAGAAGTGGTGCCTCGGGGCGCTCCCGGGATCCGAACCCAGGCCGCCAGCATCAGAGCGCGCGCACTTAACCGCTAAGCCACGGAGCCGGCCCCTATTATACTTCTATTGACGTGTCTCCTTTATGGGCTGCTCTTCCTCAGCCTTCTCACTCCCCTTAATTTTTGATGTACCCAAAATTCATAGACTTCTTTGTCCTTAATTATACCCACCCTAGGAAATCTGCGCACAATGTCTTCATCTATCATTTGCAAGCAATGATTACAAAAGCATTATCTTTAGCTCAGAACTCCCATATGTCTAACTACTTCTTGGACTTGCACAATTGGAGGCTCCATAGGAATTTCAAACACAAAATGTCAAAACTCAGCTAATCAATTTCCACCACAAATCCCATTTGTCCTCCTGTATCACCTAATTACCTCATTACCCATGCCAAAAACATGGGAGTTGTTCCAGATGCATTCCTTTTCCCGTAGATATAACTGATGACAACGAACTGCCCGTTCTACCTTCTACATATTCTGCCTCTCTATTTGCATTACTCCTGCCCTATAAGAGATCTTTTATCTCTCCTGAATGAATGTATTAAACTCTTAAGAAGTCAGTATACTCCCATGTGCTCCTTTCCAAACTATTTGCCAGAGTGGGTGAACTATGATGCAAATCTATCCTATGATATTTCCTTCTTCCTCCTGAAGTTTCCTCTCTTCCTTGAGATAAAATCTAAATTCTTTAAAATGGTTACCAATCTAGTTAGGCATTAGAATCATTAATCCCCAGACCTGACCTCAGATCTACTGAATCAGAATGATTAGTGGGTAAACCCTAGAAATATACTGGCGTATGTCTCCAAAACTCCAGAAGTTATCATGATGTACTTATCAGTGGACTGTCATTTGGAACCCACTTATATAACAGGGATATTTTATAAAATTCTCCATCTCTTTCTCTGGGAATTTCCAATGCAACCATTCCCTTGCAGTCTCATGGTCAAATGATGTTCATATAACACAACTTGCCTCCTGGCCACAGCCAAAGTGGTGCAAGTATGGGCACCAGACTCAAGCTGACCAACCCAATTTCCTTTCCAAGAGAATTTGTAAATGAACATAGAGAGGCATTCAATCTTTCTGCTGGTTGTATATATAAGATATAACCTTGGATGATGGTCCATCATATGAATGAGAAAAGTAGATAAGCAATTCTGCATAATGAGGACAATACAGAACCCACGGAGAGAACAGCAAAATTGAGGTTCCTGATGGCATTCCTGTCCTTGGTGGCAGTCTATTTTTGAAGCTAAGCTGTAGCCCTGTGTTTGTACTCCAGGAGAGCATCCAATATTTTTAAGCAAGTTACCTTTCTTGTCTAAGCTAGACTAGTTGGTTTCTGTACATAAATCCAAAATCACACAGATTAATAAACATAGACTACAAGTGCTTCATGAATTTGACTTCTATCTTACCTGTCTACTGTCTTCCCCAACCTTCCTCCTCCTCCCAAATCCTCCACACTTCCGCTAAACTTAACTACTTGTCATTACTACTTGTACCTGCCATTTCTTGCCTATCTTGTGTGCGTGCTATGTCATGTGCAACATGTCTAGGATGTCTCCCCTCTTTCTTTATCTGGGCAATTAGCCTTCTTACCCGTGAAGATTCATTTCAAGGACCACCTCCTCTAGAAACTTTTATCAGGATGTTTAAATCTAGAAAATCTGTTCTCCCTCTGTGTCCTAAAACAGCTTGTGCTTATATCTGACATAGCTTTTGTGACATGGTATTGGAATTGTTGGTTGACTTGTCTGTTTCCCATTGGACTTTATAATGAAGGGCAAGGGCAATGCTTATAACCTTGGCTCTCTATCATTTAGCACAGTTCTGGGCACAGAAAATGACCTCATTTCATGTTTATTAAATAAGGGCTGAACTAATTTAATTAATGAATCACCTAATAATTACTAATAAATCAGAAGAGAGTGCCAAATGAAGAAAAGTGATTGTCTATGTCCAGTAATGACTCAATCTCTGACTTCCAAACCAGAGCCTCTTGTTATGGAACTACTGTTCTCAACTATGTAATATAGTAGATGGATTTTTTTTTCCCATCTTAGGGAAAAGAAAGCAGGTCAGATGGAAAAAGGCTCTTTTAAATCCTGCTTTCAGAGCATCTCCCCAAGATCACATAACTCATCTCTTCAACAAGAACTCTTTGGCAGCCGGAAGGGCATTGCATCTTCTCTGTAGTACACACTATAGTACTAAATGTATAGCAAACATGAATCGAACTGAATGAGTCATCCAGTCCATTTATTGTGCGTATTGGTTTTCCTTGTAGCTGAAGTCAATGTTCTTGCTCAGGTTAGAGAGTGTATATGTCACACATATAGAATGTGATTTATCAGGTAACTGGGTTTAGATCCCACCCAGTCTAAAACTAGACAAAGATTCAAAATGAAATACTCATTTTTTTTTTTTTGAGTAGAGCGTGCATGTGGAAAATAGTTTACAGAGCTCAGTCCCTGCCTCATAGGAGATGAAAATGTGATCCTCTGCTAGCTCAGACAAAATCCTCCATGCTACATTAGACTTGATAGCAAATTTTGTACTTCTAAGCTTTTATCAAAACTGTATATCTGAAATCTTAATAATGCAGGAAGGTGGATTATGTTTTTCTTCTCTGTTTAGGTTTACATCAACAGAATCATAACTAATTTCTGATTTGAAAGTCAACAGTTTTAGCAGAGGCTATACGAATATTTTGTTAAGGTCCTGCAGAGGACTGAGGAAACGACTTTATATGCACAAACATATACATACATATATATATACGCCAAAAATTAGAATCTTAATAAAATAAGCTAAAAATAATGATCATACTCATGGACAGAAAGAACTACCTTGGTTCAATATTGATCACTTTAAAGAATATGAACTATATAAATGAAAATTTAAGAACAAATTCTCCAGCATTCTATAGCTAGAACATTTTCATTCTAATTTCTGACATCAAACAGACACTCATATATGTAGCATGGTCATGAAGAATATCAGATTTAAATTTAGGTTAGGAAAAGAGTCAGATTTAGATTTCAGTTCAAACTTATAATTTGCCATTATCAGCTACGATACTTGAAAATGTTAAAAAGAAATCTAGCCTTAGGGCTTTTGTCTATAAAATGCAGTGAATAAAATCTATTCTGCCAAACTTATGGTTACTTTTGAGGATCAAAATCAATATGAGATTGATTCCTCTACCCAGATCTCAACATTCTCACTATACATAATAACACTATGGAGTATATTGTCTTATTGTTCCAAGTATTTGCAGCTTGTCTTTATAAAAAGAATTATTCATTTCACCCCAGTGACATCAGTCTTGGCCATTTGTCTTTTTTTTGGCCAATTTAATAGGAATAGAAATGTCATGTGTCACTATACAATGGAAGATTTAAGAGCCATCATGTGGTTCTGACATTCTTTTCTCTCTGGAGCAAGACTGCACATCCCAAATAAAACCTACTCATTCAAACTTTGGTTCAGGAATTAAATAAATAAATGTGTGTGTGTGTGTGTGTGTGCATGTATGTGTGTATGCATGTCTATAAATAAATATATATATATACACACACACAGACATATATAAATATATGTATCTATTTATCTATCTGTCTACAGATAGAGAGAGAAAGAGAATGCACACAGAGTTGCAAGCCACCTTTTTTGCTGTAAGACACTAACATATTGGGAACATTTGTTATCACAACACAACTTAGCAAAAGCTGACTGATACACATTAGAACCTCTCTTAACTAATTTTCACTTAAATACCCCACCAGATTAACTGATGCTCTCTATTTTCTCTGTAAAACACAGTGAAAGCCCAGAGTTATTTGACTAGTATATTAGCACTTTTCTGATCCTACAAGTTAGGTGAATAATTACCAAGAATCAGTTTCTTTTATGCCATGTATAACCACTGTAATTTCGTATCGTAATTTCATTCTATGAAAAGTAAGTTAAATACTTTGGAAAAACTTGATAAAAACAAATCGCTAAATAAATTGCCGTTGATTTTTTTTTAAATCAAATGATGAAATGTATATGAAAGTGTTTTATAAATTACAAATTGCTGTCTTGATATATTAGTTGATACTAATTTGTCAATTAGTATATTTTTGAGCAGCTACCTTTTGTAAGACTACATGTTGGGAATAACATGAGGCACATAACACAGAACTCTCTTCAAAGGACTTTCAGCCGAGAGAATCGTAAAAGGAAATCAGCAGCAGCACATTCACAGCATATCTTAGTGATTGATCACAGCACCAATAAACTCTATTATTTCAATTAAAACAAACAAACAGAAAAATGGTGCAGAATGTTCCAGGCCCACTATATCTGGATTAACAGGGTCAGGAAAGTCACGTCTCTTTCTATTTTATTTGGTGTTTAAATATCTTTGTTTGTTTATTTATCCATTCCAAAATAATACAAGTTCATTACTGTAGGCTTAAAACAAGGAAATACTATTAATGTTTTTGGTATTATGTTTTAGTTATCTAAAGCCTACTTAAAACAGGGGGCTCTGTTAGAAGCCTTCTTGTCAGAGGCGTTGTTGCCGAAGCTCAGCTGCCTAACTGCCTCTGCCAGCAATCAATTCATCAGACCCAAAAAACTGTTAAGATGAAGGTATTGCCCATGGAGCCATACATAACAACTTCTCTAGAGAATCTCTGATTTAAATGGATGAGGAAACTTTCATTTCCCTGACCTCGGGAAATAACCTGATCTCAGGCAAGAGATGTGATGACAAAACCATAAACCTACCTCATCATGTCTAGAACCATCATTCACGTGGAATTCTTTTACAAAGAAAGCCCCCCACCACCAATCCATATGTCATCAGGTCCCACAGAAGAGCTCCATTTTAACTTACAGATCTCATTTCAAGATGGAAGAAAGGAGAGAGCAGTGCTATATCTGCAGGATGTCCAGCATACAGCCAAGTAGGAACACCAGTTCCCTGGGGACAGTAGACTAGAGTGGGAAACCCCTAGTGCAAAGGGTTAGTTGCCAAGTCAGCTCATGGAAAGTGAAGTACAAACATATGCTCCTTAAGGGTGGTCAGCACACGGGAGACATCTCTGTTTCCAGTGCTGAGCCCACTTCCGGACATATAATTAGTGCTCAATAATTACCTCCTTCAGCTTTATCATAAAATGCCAAGCATCTGGATTATTTGATAGAAGCCTAAATTATATTAGTACTACTGTCTGAATGGGTGAAATTTTTATTACTTTTTTACCTCCTCAATAAAATCTTCCCTAATCCTCAGCATGTGGTCTAGGTCTCCAGTTTCTTTCAATAACAGGTAACATGACAAAGAGCAAATAAGTTTCAAATTCTGCTTTGTAATCCATTTGTTTTGCTGCAAAAACACTTTAATGGGTCAAAATCAAAATAAGAAACAGGATAGGATGGGATAGGATGGGATAGAATAGAACAGATAGAACAGGATAGAATAGAATAGAATACAATACAATAGGATAGAAAACGTTAGAAAGCTTCACACATAAAGTAAATACTTCCGTGTGTCTGTGCGTGTGTGTGTTTGCACATGCGCACATGTGTGAATGCTTGTCTGTAAAATGCTACAATTAAAATATGTTTATTTCCATGGGTGGATATGAAGTTTGTAAATCACTGGCATAGATTAAAAAAGCCAGATAGACCTGACTAACAAACATCTTGTTTCCACCACTTGCTAGTTTGGTAACTTTGGACTAATGACTCTGCCTTTTAGAGCATCGGTTTCCTCATCTGTAAAATGGGAGATTTGTCACTTGTTTTTCAGGACTACTATATGGATTAAAATAAATGAAATAATGTATGCAAAGTTCTTTTGGCATAATAGATCCTTAACAAAAATTATTTCTCCTTCTTTCTACTTTTTTTCTCTTGGTTAACGCTGTAACTCTTTAAGGTAATTAATATAATCTTTTTTGCCTTATAATTGTGTGGGTATGTGTCAGATTTCCCCTATTAGAATTTAAGTTCCTTCAAAGCAAGGAATAAGAATCATTTATTTGGGCCGGCCCTGTGGCTTGGTGGTTAAGTGCGCCCGCTGCGATGCTGGTGGCCCGGGTTCTGATCCCGGGTGCGCATCGAGGCACCACTTCTCCGTTCATCCTGAGGCCGAGTCCCGCATACAGCAACTAGAAGGATGTGCAGCTACGACATACAACTATCCACTGGGGCTTTGGGGGAAAAATAAAATAAATAAAATCTTTAAAAAAAAAAAAAAAAGAATCATTTATTCATTCAATGAATACTTATTGAACTCCTTTTATAGAGAGACACTGTTCTAGGCAGGGAGGATAGAGCGGTAAACAAAATCAATAAAAAATCTTGGCCCCTATGGAGTTTTTATTATAGATGAGGAAGATGAACAAAAAGCAAAGAAATAAGTAACAAGCCAGTAGCTAACATGTTAAGGAAAACATTAAAACAGAGTTGAGAGATAGAAAGTGCTGTGATTTTATATAGGATGGTTAGGGAAAGTTGCACTCTGGTGAAGTTATGTATGTATGCGTCTCATATACTCCATGACACAATAAATGTTCAATTAATTAATCAACTATGCAAAAGAATGAAACTGTACCACTATCTTATACCATACACAAATCAACTCCAAATGGATTAAAGACTTGAACGTGAGCCCTACAACCATGAAAGCCCTACAAGATAATATAGGGGGTAAGTTCCTTGACATTGATCTTGGATCTTGCGTTTTTGGATTTGACACCAAAAGCAAAGGCAACAAAAGCAAAACTAAACAAGTGAGATTACATCAAACTAAAAAGCTTCTGCACAGCAAAGGAAACCATCAACAAAATGAAAAGGTAACCTATACAATGAGAGAAAATATTTGTAAACCACATATCTGATAAGGGATTAACATAAAAAATATACAAGAAACTCATAAAACTCAACAGCAAAAAAACAACTCAATTAAAAAATGGGCAAAGGACCTAAATAGACATTTTTCCAAAGAAGACATAGAAATGTCCAACAGGTAAATGAAAAGATATCCAACATCACTAATCATCAGGGAAACGCATCAAAATTACAAGGAGATATCACCTTACACCTGTTAGAATGGCTATTATCAAAAAACAAGAGATAACAAACAGTGGCAAGGATGTGGAGAAAAGGGAACCCTTGTACACTGTTGGTAAGAATCTAAACTGGTACAGCCACTATGGAAAACAGTGTGGAAGTTCCTCAAGAAATTAAAAATAGAACTGACCACGTGCTCCAGCAATTCCACTTCCGGGTATATACCCAAAAGAAATGAAATCATTATCTTGAAGAGATATCTGTATGCCCATATTCATTGAAGCATTATTCACAATAGCCAAGGTATGGAAACAATCTAAGTGCCTGTTGATGGTTGAACAGATTAAGAATATGTGATATATATATATATGAATATTATTCAGCCTTTAAGAAAAAAAAGAAATCCCTTTATTTGCAACAACATGCATGAATCTGGAAGGCATTATGCCAAGTGAAATAAGCCAGACAGAGAAAGAAAAATATGTTACATGGTATCACTTATATGTGGAATCTTAAATAAATAAATAAATAATCAAACTCATAAAAACAAAGAGTAAAAAAGTGGTTGCCAGGGTCTAGGAGTTGGGGGAAATAGGGAGTGGTTGGTAAAAGGGTACGAACTTTCAGTCATAAGGTGAATAAGATCTGAGACACAGTGACTATAGTTAATAACACTGTATTATATATGGAAATTTGCTAAGAGAACAGAAGTTAACTGTCCGTAGGAAAAAAAAAAAGGTAAATATGTGAGGTGATGGATGTGTTAATGAACTGGATGGGGGAAATCCTTTCACAATGTATATGTATATCAAAGCATCAGGTTGTACATTCTAAATATTTTATAATTTTATTTGTCAATAATACCTCAATAAAGCTGGAAAAAAGTTAACCAATTGAAAAAATAAAATGATTGGAGGGTAAAAGAATCAAACATTATAAACAAGTGTAAAAATGGAAGGAATCAAAAAACAGGCCCTTTATAATTCTTTCTGTAGTCTGTAAAGTGATTTAAAATCTGGGAAAAAGAAAATCCAATTTTTGTGAAAAGTAAATTTAAAGGCAACGTGTTTAAGGAGGTTGCCAAATCCAGCAGAGCAGATGACTTTCATCCAATTTCTGCTGTGCTATTTTATGTTAATCCCCAACATAGGCATGTCCCCAGGGGTTGCATCTTTAGTGGCCAATGGACCTGTCAGGGTTGATGTTTCAACTTTGAAACAGTTTCCAACAGACCAGATGGGGTTCTTTAGAAATAGTCTAGGTTTCCTGAGAGATGTTTTTAATTCAAAGAAAAATCAGACCCAAAGAGATTCAGAATTGTTCAGTCTAAAACAGGGTCAGATTTCAAAGGTCCCTAATTCAGAGGAGAAATAACCATGGACACTGAATCATTTACTCTATGTTAATTAAATGCTTATTGGGTACTTTGGGGGGCTATCTAGAAGGAGGAGGGAGTTGAAAAGAACTAACACTTACCAAGTACTTATGATGTGTTGTGTCATCACGATAGGCCCTTTACATAGACTATTTCAAGCCTTACAACAATTATATATGGTGGGTATTTATGAGAGAGACAGTTGGCTATTCACCAAAACTTGCTTTCTCTTCTTCTTAGGCACTTCACTAAACGACATTTCCCAATCTCTTTTGCCATTATGTCTGACATGGTGACTGAGTTTTACCCAATGGAATGAGGGTAGAAGTGACATGCACGACTTCCCAAGCCTGGCCCTCCACAGCCTCCCTCGTGTGCCGCTCTAGGTTCTCCACTTCCCCCAGCCAGAGGCTGATACTCATGGCAAACTTAGAAGTCACACACTGAATGTAGAAAAGTCTCCATAAAGCAGCGTCCCTGAATGACCACGAGAGGCAGAGCCTCCCACACTTTACAACCAGTAGCACCACTTTGTGGTTGGGCAATGGATGCCAATGAAACAGACAGAGTGGGCTGCAAGGCTGGGGTTCCCTGTTTTGAAATAGCAAAACATTTGGTAAAACTGTCATCTTTGGTAACTTCTAATGCAAACCAAATGCCTACTGAGCCTGTATATCTACAAGAAATGGATAGAAAGAGCCAAAGTGTTTGTGTGTATTAATTACTCCTCCCTGTTTACACCAATGATTACAGGAAAGAGATGAGCTCAGGAAAGAATGTACCAGTTTTCATGCAGATATTAAAATTAGAGAGAAAGAGAGATTGATTCTAGAAATTTGAGGCCTTCCATGTTTGGAAAAGCCAACTGAATCTGGATCCCAAATATCAGGCAGATAGAAAATAGCTCTAAGCAGCAAAGGCCTATTAAGACTTCTAAGTTGGATAAAAGGACTCACCTTTGTGGCAATTATCAAATGATAGCTACTACCTTCCTTACCAAGCCCTTTCTTTCAGATGACTTCAATGTAGCCATATTAAGTTGAGAGAGAGGAGCATGGGGGCACAAAAGGGAAGAAATAATGTAGGCTTGAGCATTATAGCCAGGTATGTCTTGGATATTTTTCATATGGCAAATGGATCTGCCTGAAAACAAATAGAGCAGAAGGTTATAGCATTTTTGAAGGAAGTGTGTAGCCAAAGAAACCACGGGTCTACTTTAAAAGAGCCCATGAATATAAAACAATTGCCAAGCTCCCCCATATGTACTAACAGAAAATGAGCTACATAAATCATTCAGCCCCCAAGGTGGATGTGCTTAACAATGACCACTTTCAGTGTGGTTGTGGAGGACACAGAACAGAGAAGAACTACCAGTGGGTAAACATCCCAGGGGACAACAGACAAGAAATTTCCTGCTGGAGAGCAGAATTAGAGTCTACGTAAGGAATGTCTCCAACTGCCAGGACAGAGGTATCAATCACCACTACCATGGACCAGTAACTGCTTTATATCTCTAATACTTCTCTTTTCTAAATTCCAAAATTTCCAAATGTTTTATTGTGATAATCCTGTCCTGCAACCCATTAAAAAGATGTATACAACTTCCAGCTATAAAATAAATGTCATGTCATGTACAGCATGGTGACTATAGTTAATAATACCATATTGCATATTTAAAAGTTGCCAAGAGACTAAATCTTAAAAGTCCTCATAACAGAAAAAAAAAAATTTTCTAACTATGTATGGTGACAGATTGTTAACTAGATTTATTGTAGTGATCATTTTGCAATATATACAAATATCAAATCATTATGTTGTACACTTGAAACTAACCTTATATGTCAAGTATATCTCAGTAAAAAATTAAATTAAAAAAAGGATGTTGGAATAAAGAGTGTCAATCTTTTTAGTTATAGGTCACTTTTCCATGAAAAGCCTTACCTAGTCATGAAAGAAAAGGAGTAAATATTATCAAGTGATGTTGGACTTTGAGTTGGATGCAATAGTTAGATTGAATATTTTGTTTAACTTGGGGCCGTGTGTGTTCTAAATACGTGAAGAAGAGTGCAAATGGATATTTGGTGAAAATGTTGTAGCTATGACGTCTAGCTACACAACAAAATTCATTTCCTATTTTTTCTTGGCATTAGGCTGATTCCTCTTCTCAGGCTCTGCAGCCAGGTAGACCAACTGACTGCATTTTCTCCAAAGGGATGTGAGAAAAACTGATGTGTACCATTATGACCCTTAAAAACCTCTCATGTGTGCTCCTCTGTGCTCTTTTCTCTTTGTTTGACTGGAAGATAATGCTCAGGGTGACCGTGGATGTCGTGTGTTCAAGATAGCAGAGCCTTTGTTAGCCTGGGTCCCTGACTGACTGCTTAGAGCAGAACCTCTCTCCTCACCACAATCAGAAACATTCATTTTAGACTGTTAAGTGAACAAGACATAAACTTACATTAAGTTAACCTAGTGATATTTTGGGTTTTTTTAATAGTAGATACAATACTATACCCACCATTTTACAGATGTGAAAAATGAGGCTTGGAGAGTTTAATTTACATAGTTTAGAGAGATTAAAAATGCATGAGTTGGGTTCAAATCTATGTCTCTCCAACTCCTGCATCTTCTCTCATTGTACCACACTATCCTTTGGCAATTGAAGATATACTATTAGTCATTAAGAAAGGGATCCATTGGGGTCAAGATAAACCAACCAAACTCTTCCTACTTTCGGATATTAGGTAGATTTGTTTTTGCCCCTAGTTTAGGTCATAGGTTTTCCTCCACATAGCATAACTGAAAAAATTATTTTTCTTTGAATAGCTAAGGAAGCAATCAGGACTCAGTGTGAAGAAATGGAATCTGGGTATGCCCTGCAAGCTAATGAAAGGACCCCCTCCCCCTACTACTGATTCCACAGGGATGTTTAAGGTAAATGAAAACCATAAGCCATTTGATCCTGAAAGTTTTTCTGCAGAAAGGCAAGATCAGGTCCTTTCTGTGTGTTAAATCTTGCCTTGATTAAATTGGCTTTTTTTCTTAGTGAGTTTCCAAAGCACTCAGTTACTAATAAGAAAAAGTGTTAATAGGGTCCTCAATTTTAAAGTACTAGGTAACACAGCCTGGGCCCTTTATGATGTGTAATGAATAAAAGAACCCAAATCATTGCTTTTTAAAATCAGCTAAGAATATAACAATTTTCCCCTTTATTCCACCCTCCCTTCTCTTCATTTTATATGTCCCAATACGTGCTTTCAAGGGCACATGTTAGAGAAGTAGAAACTCTGCTTTCCATAAGAGGTCACTATGGCTGGAAGGACCTTCTCCTCCTGGCAGATCCTCTTGCACTGCCCCCAGCTGCTCTTGCAAGTGGAGAAGCAGTTATATCTGCTCCATTTCCCCATCTGTTCCTCCTACCCTGCCCCCGCCCCACCCTTTCTCTCTGTCCATGTCTGGGAATTGGCTCTTCCTTTCCATCCTTCAGCTCATTTTATCTTTGTTCTGCCCTTCTTTCTCTTTACACTCTCACTTTCCATGCCTTCTCTTAGTCATTTTAACAAAGAAACCCAACACTGGTGAGGATCACAAACTCTTCTCCAATCGGGGCAAGTTCCTGTGCGCAAACAACAGAAAAGCCTTCCCTTTTCATGGTAATAGTGTGCGGCTGTCTGAAAGTATCCACCATCCTCAGTATGTGTCTCAGAGACTTTTTTTCCCTTTAGGCTGTTGGGCAGTCTCGGACTTAATTTCAAGCTGGAGCTTTTTCCCCCTGCTAGAGCACACGCAGGGTGATCTGAAATGATCTAGAACAATTTTCAAATCCTATCCTAGCACAGAAACATTGGATATTCCAACAAGAGAGAAAAAACAAGGATGACGTGTGTCGCCTCTGGTCTTCTCTTCCCACAGAGACGCTACAGAGGTATCAGGAAACACAAGGTAAGCAGAACATTTCCATAAAAGTGTTTTATTTTAATCGCTTAACAGCTTCATGCCAATGAATCATCCCTTGGTTGGGGAAGGAGTGCCGGCAGAGACCACTCCAGCCCACAGTTGGAGAGAGAGGGAGAGACTGCAAGGGGCATCTAGCTGTCATCACACAGTTAATCAGAAAGCTAGGTAGTCAAATAGAGCCACATTGGAGCTTCTTAGGTGGAAACATTGTTGCCTACTTAAAACCTAGGCAACCTGGAACACAGTGTCAGGACATTTTAATTCTCTCTTCTCCAGTCCTCAACAGGTAGCCTGATATAATTCAGAGTAAAAAGATGCAGAGCATTACTAAACTGACTAAATCATTCAGGACTTGTCCCCCTTAATTTTAAGGCTTAAGTCATATTTACGGAACACCTACCACATGCCAAATCTCACCTCCTCCCTTATGTTAAGACAAATAGATCCCAATATCGATTAGTGAGGCTCTGAAAGGATCGAATTATTTAAACTTACTGTAAACACACACCCGCGCGCGCGCACACACACACACACAAACACAGACCTCCCCACAGGTCCAAATTACAGAACTATGAAACCAGCTTAAAGTAATGACAGGTGGATAGGTCTGTAGAACAAAGTACTTCCCATAAATGATACAGATTCTGATACAAACTCCTAGCACATAGACACACATGGGCCACTTGCAAGTTAACTCTTGCTCTCCTTTGCCCCCATAATCCCCCACAACTTGCTAACACGTCTGCTGTGGAATTTATTACTCTGGAGTATAATTATTTGTTTACCTTCCATTCCACCACCAGACTGAGAGTCTTCAGGGCCACAATCAAAGCTTCTTCTGTTAAGAAATCCTGGACTCAGCACAGTGTTTGGCACATCGTATGAGCTCATTAAATACTTGGGAATGAAATAATATATAAAATAATGGTGTTGTCTCCCACATGCTTTTGGAAGTGTAGTGAAAACACACTCTATTTCTACATAGAACACTGTAAAATTCAAGTAGTTACCCATTTTTTTAAAACAATTCTTCTTTTGAAATTCTATAAGTAAGTCATCATAAAACAATCTGAGGAGTTTGGAGGGGATCAATAGAGATAACACAATTCAGTTTCTTTTTTTTAATTAAAATTTCTATTTTCAAGTAGGTGTTTGGCAAATAAACATTGTTTATATCTACCAGGACTGATGGAACACCACCACCCAAGTTGAATTTGACTTGACAATAGAATCCAGCATCTGTGGGATTCTATGGGGACATACTAAATTAACCTTATTCTGGATATGCCAGACATCACTTTGCCAAAAATTTACCTACTCTTTAATGTCTGGCTACCAATCTAGTAAAAATTACCAATTCCTGTTTCAAAAACATATGAGTAGAAGCAACTAAGGCATCCAAGCAGTTCAATAATACTCTGAATTTTCTCTTGATATCCATCCCCTCCACTTCCCTACAGTTCTTATTCCTCCTCATTTAGTTTTAAAACTATAATCCACGTGATCTCAAATAAGCAAGCAACTAATTGTATATCAATGTGAATATGACTCAGTTTACTCAGCAACAGTAAAGTTATACAGCTACCCTTCTGTCCCCACCTGCTTGTCTATATTAATTAATATCTGCAAAGAGCAATGAGTTCCTTGTAGAGAATGGCTCTACATATTCACAAAAGGCTATTATCATTAATTGCCATTTAGTAATTAGATGTCACCAGTTCCAGTGTCATATCCAGACTTGTGAATGCTTGACTGTGATGCTCGAGTGTAAAGTACTGTCAAAAGTGGATGTCGAATGTCTTTCAATGTCATATCCTCTTCTGGACAGAAAGAATGACATCTTAGTGCTGCCTTCTGGGCAATTTTGAGTTAATAATGAGGCAAGTATCTTTCAAACAGCTTCAAACAATAACCCCTTATTGGATTACCAGACAATGAATTAATGGTCACAGAAAGACTGCCTGATCATATCTTAATTAAGCTCGGGCAGTTGAGAGGGTTCTATAACTCCCTTTCATTGTAACTCCATAGCTCATATGGGCTGTACTCCACCTTGGTTTGCCCAATTTTCTAATGTCAGCATAGCAAAACACCTTAAATCACTACAAAGGGGTGTGAATATGCACTGGTTTCTTTAAATCTTAAGAAATTACTATGCCAATTGCGATAGTGCCATTGCACACTTCCTTTAGTTTAAATCTCAGTCTTAGCATGCCCTAATATAAAAATTGGATAGGCTTACCTCTTGCCTTCATCAGCGAGATGAACTGATTTAGCCCCCAGCCAGGGCATAGGTGGGAGAATATATTTGAGTTTGACCGGGTACCCCTGACTTTCTGTGGACAGCACAGACAAAACAGAATATGATTGCTACCTGCCCATAGACGTGTGGACCTGTTAAAGAGAATATATCTGAAAAGCCCCTTGGCTTCACGGATTCAAGAGTGCTACATCTGGTTCCTAACTATGCTTCCAATTGTGTCACCTAGAACAGGTTATTTTACCAGCTCTCTAAGCCTCAATATCCCCATTCGAAAAATGAAGGAATTAGACCAGAACCCTAACAAGATTTGTGTTTTCTAAATTGCACTGTAAGGGACTTGTTTGCCACAGATGTCAATAGGTGTTTCTGATGAAAGGGTTCCC
Source organism: Ceratotherium simum simum (assembly GCF_057802395.1). NCBI lineage: Eukaryota > Metazoa > Chordata > Mammalia > Perissodactyla > Rhinocerotidae > Ceratotherium > Ceratotherium simum. The sequence goes on along the minus strand of NC_141906.1, from coordinate 82,993,246 downwards.
TACTCAGGTACACTCAAGTATGCAGGTAAAAAACTGGGTCAAACACACATTAATACATTTCAAAACCAAAGAATTCCTCACAGCCTTCAATGTGCTAATGTGCTTTGCAATTCTCCAAGCTCTGGGTTATATAAGCAGCATTTTAAAAACTTATTAAACTAAGGAACATGTTTTGGCAGAGTATGCGTGAATCTAGTTTGGGAACTAATACCATAAAAAGTTGGGTTCCAATTCTGTTCCTGAAGCCCTGGGGGTCTGCTGTAGGGGCCTCCAGAACACACACAGGCTGGGAAGACCCTCAAACCTCGTCAGCTCATTAGCAAGAGCAAGTCTACTTTTTTTCCTTCTGATTTTGTTTGCTTTCTTTTTTCTTTCTTTCTTTTTTTGTTTTGCTGAGGAAGATTTGCCCTGAGTTAACATCTGTGCTATTCTTCCTCTATTTTATTCGTGGGTTGCTCAAGTGGTGTACGTCGGTACCCAGGAACCAAATCCCAGCCGCTGAAGCAGAGCGCACTGAACTTAACCATAGGGCCATGGGGCCGGCCCTTTATTTTCCCAATATTGGAAAATATTTGTTGAGAAGAACAGGTTCTCTGACCAATGTCGTTAAAAAACCACCAGACTAGATGTTCTAAAGCCACCCATTACAAACATTCTATGAGTCTATTACTATTTCGAAGAAAAACAGATGGTAAGATAAAAGATTCAAACGATTAGCTTCCATGAGGTCTCTTGATTGAATTTATGACGATTTTGTTCCAGGTTTCTCAGCCTCCACTGTTGTTCCCTCCATTGCCAATTCACGCTTTGTCTTCAAGAGTATGAGATACACCTTTATTTTTGAAGCAGCCTTTTTATCTCAACCGAATAAACGAGGTGTGCTTTCATTCTTAACATCCCAGAAATTGCGTCGAAGCCGGCCTGACTTCACAGGGCTCCTTCCTTTGCTTCCGGCCATGGGGAGCCCTTGAGGAAGGGCCTTTTCCTCAGACATCTCTCCAGCTGCTCCCACTGGCAGTCCCTCTGGACTGTATAATTAATCTGGACAACTTTCTTCTCTCTTTAGCTCGTGATTGATTTTCTCCATAAATTATTTTGGGCTGTTCTTGTGTATCAGAGGCCACATTATACCACACTGTTAATGGCTCCCTAAGAATGGAGATTATTTTCCCCTTTATCTTTCTGAAAGCAACTAACATTGTATTGGGTTACAAAGGTTCCTGCTTCAAATCTTAATTGGACATTAGATTTTTATCATATCTAGTAAAAAGAAACAAAGTCTCCTCTTTCTGACTATTTTAGATCCCAGCCTTTATTGGATATATTTACATAAGCCTTTAACCTTGTTATACAAGCACAATGTTCAAATGGCTTTATATATTCCAGGTTAAGAGTAAATTAGTCAATGAACTGGAAAGACCTTAAAATCAAAACCCTTTTTTCCTTTATGTGACGGAAGCAATTGCTCATGAATGTTATGACTTCGGTTGCCTAGTGCTGAAGAAGCGGTGTGCACCTGAGTGATTGCTGGGGCCCAATCTGAGGACAATTAAATTGTACAGAACTATTTGGCAGGGCTAGAACAGCCCTTGCATGACATGCACCAGCTCACTGTTTTCACAATAAGAAGAGCAGATGCTCTTGGGAAATTTGGCATCACAACACGTGGGGAGACAAAGCACAGCACTGAAGGCACATGATGTGAAAACTGTTAAGCTTAGTTGGATTTTTCTTCCATTAAAAATGCAGCAAACTCTTCTGCCATTCCCCAGCTCTGTCAGATGGCAGTGGTGAGTGGGGTGGCAGAGAGCAATCAATGCACTTCTGAAGGATGGGCACGCGAGCCTCAGTGTGTGATATGCCAAATATATTTGATTTCCAATATGCACGTATGCATAGAAAGCTTCCAATGGATGGGGTTGACATTTATCTTCAGCATCTAGGACTGGTGGGGCTGGTCACCCCTGTGCTCATGAGTGAAAGTAAATGTCAGGAAAGATTAGTGGCCATGTACTACTCACACACGTGGATAGTCTTCATTCTCTGTGTATTCCTCATGCTGCTTCCTTCATTTAGGTAACAGTTGTGAGAATTAAATGTATCTGCGCTCCAGAGGGAGCAGAATTACGGAAATGAGACCTGTTATCATGTGGGACTTTTTGCTGCGATTCTTTTCAATGTAAAATACTACTTGCTCACGACACTGGCTTGTTTTCCTCCACAAATTAGAAACAGAGGCGTGAGGAAGACTTGGTATTCTGAGAGTATGCCCTTGACCTATGGATCTTGGAACTCCAGAAAGCATATGGGACTTTATTTATACTATTAATTGGATCCATTCATTTGTAAATGTGATTACTCCTGAATGGGGGTGGGGGTGGGGGGTAGGGGAGTGAACTGACTTTGAAACCTCCTTCTAAATTGCCTGTGTGTTAACCTGTGCCCATCTCCTACAGTTAAAAAAAAGAAAACATGAAGCAAGAAAGGAAGAATTTAAGAAAACATGAGCATATCAGACAATTCTTTGGGACAGAAAACGTGGTGAGAACATTGAAAATTGTCACATGTAAAAGGTAGCTTAGGGACTGGCCTGGTGGCGTAGTGGTTAAGTTCGCGCACTCCGCAATGGTGGCCCGGGGTTCTCTGGTTCAGACCTACACACTGCTCATCAAGCCATGCTGTGGTGGCGTCCCACATACAAAATAGAGGAAAACTAGCACAGCTGTTAGCTCAAGACCAATCTTCCTCAAGCAAAAAGAGAAAGATTGGCAACATATGTTAGCTAAGGGCCAATCTTCCTTACCAAAAAAAAGAGAGAGAGAGAGAGAGAGAAAGAAAAAAAAGGCAGCTTATAATAAACAGCTGCATGACAGCTGTCCAGTAGACCAGACTGCCTTCCACCAGGCTGATTGGTAGCCAAGGCAAAAAAGGAACAAGAATAATCAGAACAACTCATCTCCTCTCCTCACCCATTCTCAGGTCTAAGCCCCCTCACGGCCCTCCTCTCATCACTTCAACTTTATTCTATTAAATATGTTGAAAACTGAGTCAAACTACATTCAAAATTACCCAAATTAAAAAAAAAGAAAGGAACAGCGATCAAACTGCACCAATCACACGTCTAAAATGCATTCAGAGGCCACTTAGTTCTTTCTGAAACAGTGACAAGACTCGGGGAACATGGATTAGGCCTCACTGACAGCACTAGGCTGCTGGTGCTGGAGGTACTCGACTCCCTGCTGAGGCCCGCCGGCCTGAGTCTAGCTCACTGCGTCCCTGGTCCTACACAGGGCACATCACAGAGCTCTCCAAAACAAATGACAGGAAATTCTGAGCAGAACTGTCTCCTTTTCCTGATGACCATAGAGACTTGAAATTCCACTCCAGAAATCCACTCCCCTCATGACCCTCTTCCTCTCAGGTGTAACAGCAATAAGCTGAGGGCTCTCAAATCCAACCCACATTCTCCCTCACAAGAAGGAAACTGTTGAGAAAAGACATTCACACGAACTCAGGCTGAAATAACACAAAACAATTACAGTATTAACTCAGGTGGTAAGCAAGTCCATCGTGCACACGTGTGGGCCAAATACACACACACAGTGACCTTCACGTGATCCCTGGAGGGTGGTTCAGGAACAAGCAGCCTCCAATGATGACAAATTCAATCAGGTAGGAGGCTAAGCATTGGAGCTTTATTGTTTATTTGTTTGATTTTTTTCCTTCACTTTTTGTGATTTACAAACCTAGGAGACTAGACATTCCATAAGAAGGAAAAAATTCTTATTTTGGTCTCACCCATTACCTGAAGATGTAGAAGACAGGAAGAAACAGAAAATGAACAGGGAGCTATATGATCTGATTTTTTTCTAAGGCATAAAATGGGTCAGATTACATGTCTGAGGGGCATCCACTGAGAGCAGAATACTCATCTGTCAATGTAGGGAGACCCCTTCGATGAGTTTGCAAACTAAATGGGGTAGGGGCTCAGAGGACACAGTATAGGCATAAATGACTTAGAACATCTGTGATATGCTTCAGCCTTTTCAGAAGTTTAAACTGCCCCAGACTATGTCTTATTTCCCCGTCTAAATGTGAGAGTTTTGCAGCTGAGACTGTAATAACACTAGTACCTAACAATTATGATATGTTAAGAATGTGCTAAGACTTGCATACATGTTATCTCATTGAATTTTCAAAATAACTCTATGAGAAAAATAGTATTTTTCAGATGAGAAGACTACGGCAAAGAGTAGTTTAGTGACTTACCCAAGATCATGTTCTTATAAAGGACAGGGTCAAAATCTGAACCTAGGCAATCTGACCCAAGAGCTCATGTTCACAACTTCTAATCTATTTTCACATTACACATAACTTTTATGCACCTCTCAGACATTATACTGTGCTCATGGTAGATGTTAAATTATGTTTGTTGCGGGCCGGCCCCACGGCTTGGCGGTTGGGTGCGCGCGCTCCGCTACTGGCAGTCCGGGTTTGGATCCCGGGCGCGCACCGACGCACCGCTTGTCCGGCCACGCTGAGGCCGCATCCCACATACAGAAACTAGAAGGATGTGCAACTATGACATACAACTATCTACTGGGGCTTTGGGGGAAAAAAAAATGGAGGAGGATCGGCAATAGATGTTAGCTCAGAGCTGGTCTTCCTCAGCAAAAAGAGGAGGATTAACATGGATGTTAGCTCAGGGCTGATCTTCCTCACACACACACACAAAAAATTATGTTTGTTGAATTAACATGAGAGCAAGGAGGCATGAATTCACATGTATATGATAAACATGTAAATGCTGATCACAGTTCAAGTTACCTATAGGACAAATATCCTGGGGTGGTAAGCAAGATGCAAAAGGATTCTTGTCTTAAAAGTGCTAGGCTAAATATATTTTGGATAAGTAATAAATTATCAAACACACAATTTTATCACAGTTCATTCACTTGTCCATTTATTCATTTATTCAAATACGTCTAAAATGCCTTTTTGTGCCAGTCATTCTAAATAATGTAAGTTGTAGAAGAACAAAGCCCATCACTCCTGCCCTAAAGAGTCCACCACTGTGGAGTGGAGGGGTGGGTATGGATACTTCACAGGAGAAGCACAAATAAAGGCACAAAAGTCTTCGCCTGGGTGGTGAGGAGCTGAACTGAATCCACATGCTGTGGAGTAAGGGCCAAGTGGGAGTCCCCACATTTAGAATTCTAGGCTTTGGAATTCCCAAAAGCCCTGAGTTACTGCAGCGGAGTCTTGGGCTCAACTCTCTCCTCTGTATCCTACCAGGAGGACTGAATAAACCAAATGGATTTAGAAGGGATATGAGATCTGGCCTTGTTTTTTACACTTCCCTTTCATGTAATCATCGCTGGTGTCATAATTATAGATGAGAACAGAAGGAAGAGACAGCCTTGGCCAGGGGTGTACTCTCTAGGGAACTTGGAGTCCATTCTAATGAATTTAGAGTTCTTCCTGAGTCCTGAAGACCCATGAAGTTAAGTTGACTGTTAAGTACATAGTATTTATTTCGTTGTTGTTAGTCTGCTTGCTCACTTGTTTATCTGTCTGATTATTTGCTGGTTTGAATAGTTTCAGCTTACTTAGAAGGTATATAATGATTTAGACCTCTCTGAATGAGATGGGTTCAAAATGAAAAAGTTGACTCTCAATTCACTCAACAGTGCACAAATATCATTAGACTTCCTTTTCATTTAGAATGATATGGTGAGACATTAAGTGGTGCTATTTTTTTACCCTTAAAAACATCTTAATTAACTTCCCCTGACACTATGCCTGGCAATTTACAGAGAAACAAAAGATGCACCAGTGTTGCAGTTCCTAGAGGTTTATAATCTAACCATGGAGGAAGAAAATATGTTAAGAATCCTTTGGTCCAGTATAGCTTCCGAGACTCTTAAGGAAACCATGAGAGTCACATCATGTGCTCTGTGAGTACAAGCAGGCAGAAAAATGACATAGAGATCCAGGCAGAAATATAGTCACAAGAAACAAAGCAGAGGAAAAGGAAAACTATCCTACTGGGTAGTAAGGCTAGAATAATACAATAGTATGGTACAGACCCAGGAACAACCAAGCAAGAGAATAGATAGAACTCAGAAAAAGAACTGTGTATGTACTGGAATTCAATATGAAAAGAGTAGCCCCACAAAGCAACAGGGAATGATTGACAGTTCAGTAGATGATGAAGGAAAACTAGCTCATAAGATGGGGAAAAATAAAGCTGGATCCCTACCTTTTGTTATATTAAGGTTATATTATATTATGTTAATGTGAACTTCATATTAATTACTAAATGGGAAAGGTGAAACTATAAAGCTAAAAAAAGAAATTATTATTTGTTTTCATTGAAAAAATACATATAGAACTTATTCTTTGCCAGCTACTGTTGTAAGTTCTTTACAAATTTTAACTCATTTAATCTTCAATAAAGCACTAAAAAGAAGGTAACCTTAATATACCCATTTTACAGACAGAAAATTGAGGACCATCACTAAGGCCACATAGCTAGAACTTGAACCCACACAGTTAGGTTATAGCATATATGCTCTTAATTACTATACAATGCACCACTGACAAAGGTAATAGATAACAAAGCAAAAAAAAATTATTTTCAATATCTAAAACTGAAAAGTAATTAATATCTAGAATATACAAGAAATTCTTGCAGATCTATAAGAAAAAGGCAGCTCAATCAAAAAATAGGAAAAGATAAGAATCTGCCATACACAGAAGAAAAAGCCCAAAAAGCAAACAAAGCCATGAAGAGATGCTCACATTCACTCAAACAGAGAAATGCAAATGAAAATAACAATGAGTTATCACTTTACACCCATGCACATGGCTTAAAAACAAAAAAAAAGGAATCAGGAAGTAGATAAAACTAAATGTTGGTGAAGATGTGTGCAGATGAGCACTCTTACTCTACTGGGGAGTGTAGACATGTAAAGCCAATATGGTAGCTCTTAATACAATTAAGCATGTGGAGTGCCATTACCCAGCAATGCCACCACTAGCTCTGTTTCCTAGGGAAATTTCACATTGGTGTATAAAGGGATGTTTGTTGTAGAACTGTTTGGGATAGAGGCAAACTGGAAACAGCCCTGATGATTCAGAGGTGTGAAAAAATCAGTGACATATACACACATCATGGTGATTCATGAAGATATATGCACATTTAATGAGATTTATGAAACACATTTGTGTGGAGAATCATGGAGGAAGGGAAACAGGCGTAAAATCAGAGATGAAGGGGAAAAATCAGAGGACTTTTCAGGGATCAATGATCCCCTTTTCAGGAATGATAGTGTCTATGAACTGAGGAATGTGACTGACTCAACGTTCAGCACCCTGCATCTGTGGTGTAAATAAGGAGAAGAGTGAAGGGGATTTGGCGTGGAGAATGAGGTAAGAGCCCAGGCGTGAGAACTGCATGCCAAGCGTGGTCAGACAAGCTGCCAGGCTGACGTTGTCGAGCCCCAGAATCTAGGACTCTAACCATTTAGATGACTGCTGCCTCCGTTTAGGGTCCTGGGAACTGAGAACAGACATGAATCTGCAGGTAGGAATCAACTAGCCCAGCTGGGGAAGGATGAAGTCTGCAGAAAAGGACTGGTGACATTAGGCTTGACATATGAGTGACAATGCGGGTTACCAATCTGGAAGGTCCATGCAGGGTTGCAGTTTACCCTGTGCAGAAGTGGAGAGAGGCTCAAAGGAAATGAACTTCACCCCAAGCTCACAGGCAGGTGGAACATGGAAGCAGACAGGAAACACACAATTGAATCTCATGACGAACACAAGCTGAGTTAAGGCAAAATACAAGGAAATCAGAGCCATGACGAGTGTCTTTTAACATCGTCATTCTTGACCTGGATGCATGAGGACAATTATTATTTGCTTGTGATAAGATGTGGATGAAGTTTCTCCCTGCATTGCTTTCATCACCTTTATATATGAATTATCATCTTTCTTTCCTTACACTAAGATGAAAACATAGGGGGAAAGGAGAGAGGGGCCACTGGGGTTAGAGAAAAATTTCAACTTAGAGAGCAGGTTATCATTTTCAAAATGTATAGAGTGTCTATTCTGTGTAGTACTCAAAATTAGACATAATAGAAAGACTTCAAAGGGATAGATCTGTCCAATGTCTAAAGTACTTCTAGTCACATCGTATGACACTAAACCCCAAACAGTGAAACCCCTGACATCTATTATGTGGCTTTAATTCATAGTAAAATGCCTGGAAGACGCACTCTGCCCCACCCACCTCGGCCTCCAAAGGCAACAGATTAAAGGTCCCTGCTCTCCAGAGTTGATGGACAAACGGTGTAGGTCAAGAAGACATAGTTATGAATAATTACAGAAAAACACGAACAATTACATATAACTCATACACAGTATGGCTAAAAGAATAGAGTAGATTTGAGGTTAGGAGGACAAAAAACTATGGAAGGTCTCCTGGAGAATTCAGCCTGCCTTCCACCACCTCCCTCTCTCATGGAATCCCCGCCTCTCATGATTAACAAAGACACCTGGGTAAACTGTCCGTACTTCTGATTAAGTATTCTTGCCAAGACTTTGGCCTTTGTACGACTATTCCTTAAGCAGCCTACCACCCAAATGGAAAACAGAATTAGTTCTCTTCTGTTTTTAATCTTGAATTGCATGCTAATTGATTTTTAAAAGCCCTGCAGCTGTATTGTATTTGCCCTATAATTAACTGTGTTTGATTACAGATGTTTCAGAGACAGAGGTAGAGTCCCCTTGCCTGCTGACAAACGAATTCACCAGGTAGGTCTGAAACACCACTGGTCTTCAATAGGCACAAAGTGCAGTAAGAGAAAGGGTCAGTGGGGAAATAGTTGAAATAATCATCAGGAGAATTAAGGGGGTGGAAGGCTGTTTGTGTTGTCACCTAAAAGCTGTATTCAAATTACCATTTAGGGAGGATATGTGTGATGTATAAGAATGAAAAAGGAATTACCACCCCTGTGCCCTGTTAGAGATCAAATATCCCAGAAATAACCTCACCGCTCGAAAGCTTACTATACTCTTGCTACAACACATGGGGCAGCCAGCAAGATAGAAGCAGAGTGCACAGAGTGGGGAAGACACAAACCCTCACCAGATAAGATGGGGTACTTCATGGAGAAGAGACAAAGAAATGGGCAGCCATTTTTCACCCGCTCCATGAGCCTTGGAGCCTACCTTTGCTGGGTGCAGTTGTAGCCCGCCACTCTTTAACCTCAACATTTTCAAGAAACAGTTGTCAAAGATGGTGCTGAGTTTAGAGAACCATGAATCCTCTATGGCACCTAATGGGCCCGAGGATGCCCTAGACATCTGGATCCAGCGTATTCAGGGGCAAAGTCCCTAAGTTTCCAGATAGCACGTGCTGTGGAAAAGTAGACCTCAGCCTGCAAACTGGTTTGATTCTTAGTTCTGTTTCCCTGTGATGTGAGCAAGTCACTTCACCTGGTTAGGGCTTAGTTTCTTTATTCTCAGTAAAATGGGGCGGGGGGAAATTCCTTATTTACTTCACAGGATCATTGTGAGACTTTATTGTGATAAAGTATATAAAAGTGATTTTAAATTGTAAAGCATTCTTGCTGGTAAAATACTAGTTACCATGCGTTAGGCGCATGGCTAGGTACTCTATCTAGGTTACTTTTAATCGATTCCTATCTAAGGTGGTATGACTGCAATTATTTAAAAGGCCAAGGGACTCTGAGGGATGGTAACACTTTCCTCTGTCTATTAGCATGTACACAGATCTATTTGTCTCACAAATTCTCTCCCAGATTCTGAACGTGCTAACAGGTAATGAAAAGAGCGAGCTCCTCACCCTCCACAGTTCACACAGAAACCGGTTTTCTGAAACACTGAAAACTCTGTCTCTATTTTCCTTTCCTACTGCTGTCAGCTATGCCCCCAGGAAGCAAAGCATTATAAACTATAGCCATGCCTCAAGCAGTTTAAAAAAAAAAAAGAGAGAGAAAACACAAAAATCTTCTTTTCAGGCTTAAATTATGTTTTCTATTGATCTGGTGATATTTGTTTTTAACTGAGTGAAAGGAAAATTGGTTTTCCTGTCTTTTCCCTTCTTCCCTTTATCTTTCCCGCTTCCCTGTTCCCCTCCATCCCCACTGCCATAGTTCTGCTTCAGGTCCTCATCAGCCCTTCACTCTGTTCAGTGCGCCAGCGTCCTGACTGGTCCTCCCGGGCCATCTGTACAGGACCACCAGAGTGGCATCTGTATAAAACAGACAAACAAAAGCACCAACAAAACAAGCCCAGTTGAGATTTTGTTACTCCTATTCTAAAAAAAATATCAATAGTTCCCCATCGATCAGAAAACAAAATTTCAAACCGTGGCATAGCAGTTGAGACCATCTCTGATTTTTGGACTTTTTCTCCTCTCCCTGGTGGTCTCTCCTAATCTCATGGTTTTAAATACCATCTACATGCTTATGACTTCCCAGTGTAAACTCCTGCCTGGACATCTCCTTCAAGTTCCAGCCTCTTTTATATTCATCTGCCCACCTGACATCTCCACTTGGATGTCTAGTAGTCATCTCATATTATCTTACACAAAATAACTCCTGATCTTTTCCAACAAACTTGCCTTGCTCACAATATATCCCAGATATTGACAACTTGGAGTTACCCTTGGCTCTTCTATTTCTCATACACTCTGCATCTAATCCACTAGCAAATCTTATTGCATCTTCCTTCTAAACTTATCCAAAATCTAGCCCTGGGTAGCACTGCCCTCTGAAGCCATCTGTGGCTTGGAAGACTGCAACAGCTTCCCAACTGGTCCCCTGCTGCCACATCTGCCCCATAACGCAGCCAGAGTAACCCTTTTCAAACATACGCCACTCCTCTGCTCAAAACCGTCCAGTGGCTCCCTAATGCTCTCATGCTGAGACAGTCCTCAAGGCCTGATATGATCTAGACTGCTGTCACCTCTCCGACCTCCAGCCTCGCCCCACGCACTGCACCCTAGCCACATCGGCCTTCTGGCTGCCCATGAATACTCCAACTTCACTTCTCTCCTAGAGTCTTTATGCAGCCTATTCCCTCTGCCTGGAATTCATTCCCTAGACAAATGTGTTAATCATTCGATCACCTCTTTCAAGATATTACTCAAATGTCACCTTCCTAATGATTTACCCTAAATATACTATTTGGACCCATCCCTTTATCTCATTCCACTATTCTGCTCTTTTTTTTCACCCATAAGCACTATTACTTTTTGCAGTCTCTATAATTTATTTGTGTATTATATTTATTGCCTGTCTCTCATCTCTAGAATGTAAGATCCACAAGGGCAGGTGTATTTAGCTGTTTCATTCACTGACATATCTTAAGCCCTTTTAGTAATGGCTAGCCAAAGTAGTCACTCAGTAGATATTTGTTGAATGAATGAATGAGTCAATCAGTCAATCAAGATTCATTCTGTTCTAGCATCCTTATCTCCCACTATTTTCTCCTGTCTAGAATCTTGCTAGAATGAATTGGCATTCTCTTGTCACACAAACACACACTCTGTACTTTTGATGATGGTACTCAGCCTCAAATACTCTTCCTCCCACCACCATCCCCAGAAAAATACAATTTATTCTTCTAGATTCAGCTCAAATACAATTCCTTCCTTCCCTCCCACTCTTCCTTCCTTAATTTCTCCCTTCCTCCTTCACTTTCTCCCTGCCTGCCTCCAACTCTTCCTTCTTTCCACAAACATTTTAGCATATTCTATGCAGTATTTACTGTGTTAGCCACGGTAGACTTTAAAAAAATCAGAAAGAGCCCCACCTTTAATTAGCTTATTGTCCACTAAAGCTTTCTCCAGTGCCTCTGTATGAACAAACCACTGGAACACTCTGCTTTGTGGGTGGCAGCTTGAGATGGTGAGAAGAATGCACAGGCTTAAGAGTCGTAAGAAACGAGTGCGTATTCTAGCTCCACTGTTCATCAATGGGTTCACTCAAAACACTAAACCTCTTTAAGCTTCTATTTCTTCATCTTCAAAATGAAGATAACTCCACCTTAAAATGTTACTTGATAATTAAACTAAACAATAATCCATAAACAATTCTATACAACATATTATATAATATATGATATAATTAATGATAAATAATTAAACTAAATAGTATTCAGATGCCCTTTTAGCATACAGTTGGCATTCAAGCATTAAGTCCCTTTCCCATCCTTCTCATGCCTGGCAGTGACCTAATTCCTTTATTACAACCCTTATTTTATTCTGCCTCACTCTATAAGCTATTCTGTCGTCTGTTTCCCATGAGATGTTGAGTTCCTTGAGACCTCCCCAGAGCATACAGCTTTGCATACTGTAGCTTTCAATTCACAAGAGTTAAGGAATAAATCTTTCCTGCATTTCCTTCATTTGTCCTCATGCTTCTGTTTATTATCCTTCCAATACTTTTCCTTCTTTGTCAAACCCGTGTTTTCCATCACTTTCTTTTTCATTCCATCCTTCTTAAAAATTCTCTGGCTCTTACTCTCCAGCCCCAGGCAACCTGCTTTCCTCTGCCCTCCCTGCCTCACACTCCCTCCCTTTCCTATTCCCCAGGTCACAGCACAATCTTCCCTTCCCTCTCCTCTCCATCATCACTCTCTGTCAGGCTCCTGTCCTCTCAGACCGGCCAAAGGGAAATTTTATTGATCTCTCGGTAATGCCCGAGTGCTCTGAAGGTTAAGGTCAACGAGAGTAAAGCATCCCGCTGAACCACAAAACCTAAACTCGACTTCAGTATGAGCGGGTATCAATTATTCAGAGCTGTCAGATCACAGGGCACTCTCCACCTGGTGACAGCGAGTGGGAACATGTGGGGTGATCACACAGAAGGTTAGTGTGGGGACGACCAATATAACTAGGCTAGTGCTCACAACCCGGGGAACCCCACCAATGTGGCCAGGTGGCAGATAATAAAAGTAAGACCCAGCCACTGGTCATGGGAGAAATGATGCCTAATAGAGTCCCAGAATGAAGAGAGATGGTCAAATGAAGAGGGATGATGTCCAAAGAGTGTTCTGGGCTTTGAATCTTTTTCTTCTCTCCCATAATCATGTCTGTAACTAGCCTTAATTTCTCTACTTGCTAAATAATTAGGCACCTGGTGTCTATGAGTCCTACATAAATCAAAATAAATTCAGAGAATGGTGGGTTTTGTTTATCATTTTTACTATGCCCTGGCCTATTTTGCTGACATTTTAGAGGTTCCTGTGCCATCTCAACAATAAAAGTATGGAATATTTTAGTTAAAAATACACAGGAAACAAAGAGCTATGAATTAGAAATCTGGGGAAAATCTCATCAAGCTTACTCATTCCAAAGGAATGTGTGCCTTAGATAAATGACCCATCAAAGTAGACATTATGAGCCATCCCAACTCACCTCCACTGCCTTTACACATGCGGTTTCCCTACTGGAAAATCTCTTCTCCAACCTTCAACTGGCTAATACCCAATCACCCTTCAGGACTGTTCTTAGGTGTCCCTTCCTCTGGATGCCCTTCAATCTGGCTTAGAAACTCCTCCTAGATGACCCCAGTTCTTGTATTATAAAGACACTGAATTCATGACACTGTGTGGTAATTCCACTAGAAGCAGTCTAAGACAGAGTAGTTAGAGGCACAAACTCAAGAAACTGCCTGGCTTTGAATCCTGACTACATCACCCTCCCTCTCAGTGCCTCAGTTTTCTAATCTGTAAATATGGGAATAATAACAACAGCATCTACCTTAATGTGTCATTTTGATGATTAAAATGTAAATTACTTAGAAAAGGTCTAGGACACAGTAAGCACTACCTAAGTATAGATGTCATTATTATTATTTTGCCTATATACGGTCTGTCAGGGAAGAAACCATTACTATCTTATTTATTATATATTCTGTGCCTATTCCAGAAATGCCATTGCCCAATGGTGGGTGCGGAGCAGTGAGTAAGTATCTCCACTATCCTACCTATTAATGAATGTTGGAGATTGAGTGGTGAGAGGGAGGAATGAACCAAGTCCATCAATGGTGATTGGTTGTTGCTTCCACTCCTCCAGATGGGAAGAGGAAGGGATGTTATCATGACAATGGTGCAGCAAACTTCACAGCCCCAGAAGAAAGACAATATGACTGTGGCTGCTGACCCTGGGAGGGCGTCTAAGCCTTGAGCAGGGCTCACAGTGGAAAAAGGAAGTTAATGTGATCTTGTGGGTTGGGCTCTTTAAGCCAATTCAATGTACTGTTGCTGTCGCTGTTGCTTCTACATCAATAGTAGGAACTGATGTGTTATATGCTTGTACTTTCACATCCCATAAGTGTCAGAGAGATCCTCTCAATTAGGAACAACGATAGATAGAGAAATGCTAGTGGGACAAACTCCCCTGACATGTGTCACCAGGAGGTGGATCAAGATTTAGCACTAGTGCCTCTACCCTATCCAAAGTTTTGACTCCATAGATGATGTCCTATTGATTGGCAAGTTAGAACCCTCAGTCTCAATGACCCTGAATGCAATGTTTTCATACCTCCACCAGCAGAAGAGGCTGGCTGATAAACCCCTACTCAAGAGCCTGCCTGCCAAGTAAAGTTTCTTTGGACTATGTGGATAGATTTGCAATGTCAAATCTCCCTGGAAGTCAAGGGAAAACGCCTGTCTCTTCAGTCTCTCACCACCAAGAGGAAGGTATGACACCTCAACAGATTCTGGGTAATGGAGAAAGGATGTGCCTTACATCAGCATTCTACTTGCTCTTCTATACTGACTAACTCTCAAATCAGCTTCCTTTGAGTGGGGCCCTAACCAATAGGCTGTGTTGGAAGCTGTCCAGTAACCTGTGGCATACTCTCTACTCTTGGGGTCCCCCAACCCTAATGACCCCTCTGAGCTACAAGTCTCTTGTGAGTGATTATTTTGCTGACTGGAGCCTCTGGCAAAGAGAAACAGCTTCATCCAGAGATGTCCCTTGGGGTTTCGGACTCTGCCTCTCTGACACAGCTATCAGATACACCTCTTTTGAAAAGCAGCCATTAGCTTGCTACTGGGCTCTTGTCAAAAATAAACACCTCACTCTTGGAGGCCTTGAGACTCTCTGGCCTGATATCCCCATTTTGAGGTGGCTCAGTTAGGACTCAATGACTGTTAAGGTAGGAGAGCCCAACAAGTCTTGCTTGGCAAATGGAAATGATCTATTCAAGAACACAGGCTGCCTAGCTCATTGACATCTCATGTTTACATGAAAAGTGTCAGCTATACTTCTGGGGAAACTTTATCCCCAATTCCATTGCCTGAATCAAAGCCACTGACTCAGTAGGGCCGTCAGTTCACAGAGGTTCCCCTAAATGCCTGGACCTGGCTGACTGATGGTTCAACTAAGCTGAAACCCAATAGAACAGAAGCTGTTCAATCTTAGAACCAACAGAATAGAACCAAAAATGGATGTGGCCATTCCGCTCAGTGGGCAGAACTCAAGGTTGTTCACATACTTCTGGCTAATATTCTCCATTGTCAGTCTTGTTACATATTTACTGACTCTTGGACTACTGTCAAGAGCCTAGCTGTTTGGTCTGCCACTTAGAAAACTACAGACTGGAAGATTAGATACCCCCTAGGGGGGCCATGAGCTATGGAAACAAATCACAGAGCTGCTAAGTAAACCTCCTGGGTCCCTCATATGGATGACCACAGCAATGGCCTGTTCTTTCATGAGACCATTGAAATCAAGTCACATCACCTTGATGGACACCAGTGATGCCTGGATCCATCATTGCCCTAGATGTGGCAAAACATCCGCTGTCCTAGACTGGGAACAAAGTAAAGGACTCTATGTGTCTAATGCAGGGGCTACCACTTGGGACTCTTGCCAAAGGTGACCTGTTTACCTTGCGGTGAGGGAGCCCACATTGCACGGGGCATTGCCCCTGCCCACTCCTGGAAGATTAACTACATCTGACCTTTCACTCCGCCACTTCAGGCCTATTGTTGTTGCCTCACTGCAGTGGACACATTTTCAGGGCAGACTGTTGCTGTTCTAGTATAATCTGCTAATTCTACCCACTACCTCTGTGGCTCTTGAAACTAATTTAGGTCATGTGTTAAGGTTTCTAGAGCCTTTGCAGTGTAGCAATGTTGCACCTTTTATCACTAAAGCAACTCAACAAAGAGCTGATAGCCAAGGTATTTGATGGAACTTATTCTCCTTATCAGCCACAGACATCCGATATTTTTGAGTGCTGGAACAGCCTTCGAAAAATTGAATCAAAAAGATTTCTGATTCTACTTCCCTCGCCTCCTCCCAGTCCACACACCTTCATATGTCACTTTGGTTCCTGAGTGTGGCTGTTCCAAGAAAAAGATCATATCTTTTTAGCCACTTCCTGGATGATGAAAAGGAAGAAATAAATGGGAGAGTATAAAAGCCTTTCTGAAAATTCAAGATTCCGCCCTTACCATTCCCGGGCATGATGTTCTTTCCTTCCCCTAACAGCAACCCCAGGCCAGCCTGGCTGGTTCACCCTCTAGGTGACAGCCTGGCCAAAAGGGGATCTAGAGGATTCAAACTTAATTCTGGTTCAGCCTCTTGGATTCTCTTGTTGGACTCACATGGTCCTAGATCAAAAGGATAAAGGCCATGTGATTGAGTACACTCTTGCTGAAATGCGTCTATAGTGGCCCACACAGGCCAAAACGGGGACATAATGCATCTCCATAAGTTTTATAAAAATGCCCTTGACCCTCTTGCACCTGACTCTTCTGGATGAAAGATCTAGGTACAAGTAGCAGATGACGGAAAAGGTAAAGTTATAGCTGCTGGATATGACATACCAATCTTGTAGAGGTAGACAGCAAAAGCCCAGGCTGCTGGGGAGGGACCCCTCAGACCCTGGGAATTACAGGGTGGAAGGGACATGAATCACCTTTGTCTTTTAGAACTCCCTGTGGAGCCATCTTCACGAGGAAAACGACCAGTATGCCTCTCTCAAACTCTACGAACACCTTAATTTAACTGACTGCTGGGTCTGCCATCCCACTCTTGATGGCTCTAACCATAATTTGATCACTATTCCCCTTAACCTCATGAAAAGTTTATCAGAAACAGTACCTGATGGCCCTAGCTCCTGCAACTCTCTCATGAAACATCTGTCGACATCCTAGGTTGTCTTCCCCACTCCCTTCCCATAGTCATGCAAATTGAGTATACAGTATCCACCTCGGCCACACACATCACCGTCTTGGGACTTGAAGGACAAAAGGGACTGGTATGAACATGAAGCTCATGAGGCTTGCTGTGCCATGAGTAATGAAGTCTCTTGTCTCTGACCCAGGGCTCTTGTGTCTTCTGCCAGCATCGAGGAAATAGTGGCAGGCTACCTTGTTAGCTTGAAGTCAGGTCAAATCTCAGACCCTTTACAGTCCTTGGATAGGGCACTGAGATGTCTTAGTAGGTGAGGGCTCCTGTCCCTCTTCCAAAAGATGCTGTTCCCCCTCTTATGCTGATCATAAATCTAATAGAGTGCCCCCAATAAACGACAAGAACTCTCCAACAGGCAAGTGATGGGACTCCTCTAAATGCCCACTTTTCACTAGTGTACTAAGATGCATTGAGCTGCTTGGTTTGTGGAATACCAAACTTCACATTACAGAATGCAATTTCACTCATCAGCATACATCAAAATTTAATTTATCTTCTTCAAAGCTCTTTGGTTTCAGCTATAGAAAATAAATTGGAGGGGAGAGTTGTGTCTGTGTCTGTGCGTATGGGTGTTTCTCTGAGATCAAAGCCATTGATTTCAGGTTGACATCACAGGAGTTGTTGATACAAATAAGTTTTTGTTTTTCCTAATGTGATTTTCTCATTGATGAATAGAGTTATACAGGGGAAGTTCTTAAAGTCAGTGCTAAATTATGAATTAAGATTTAATACCTGCAGTTTTGACTTACCTGTGTGGTGTTCTTTGTGGCCAGGATATCTCATTACTCTGTCCTGCATGGGTATTCCTTTTACCACCCAGCAGGTCCTGAAACTTCACATCAAAGCATCGTGGGTGAGCAGAGTCCCCTTCCCTGCCCGATGCCACTTTCCACTTTTTGGGCATTGAAGCACCCAGGATACTTTCCAAGTGCTTTTTATGTTCTATGTCTCTAAAGACTGCTAAATTGGGTCGGATGTGTGGGATTAAGCTCACCTCATAAAATTTGCTTGAGAAAATCTCAGATCCATTAATGCTTCATAAAAATTTTACAAGGTTTCTGCTAAAGGAAGGAAAACAAACAGAGGTGGTGTCGGCATCTAGGCGCTCTTTAAATCAAACATTCTCTCTCTAATGCATTTTTTTTATGGCACCAATCAGAAAAGCAATCAACCATGAAGCCTGCGGCTT
This sequence comes from Ceratotherium simum simum, assembly GCF_057802395.1. Taxonomy (NCBI): domain Eukaryota; kingdom Metazoa; phylum Chordata; class Mammalia; order Perissodactyla; family Rhinocerotidae; genus Ceratotherium; species Ceratotherium simum. Next base: position 82,974,812 of record NC_141906.1, on the reverse strand, counting down.
CTTCTGCTTCCATTCCTAGAGCAACATTTCCAGGAGATTTAAACATTCTACAGAAGTCATGGGAGAAGTATATGTATATACATATGTGTGTGTGTGTGTATATACACACATATATATCCACTGATCTACATCCCTTGGAAGAATTTTCTGATTCTAAAAAGTCTATATTAATATTAAAACTCTACACCCTCCAATTTGAGATTAGGAAAATAGGATAAGATGATAAATTAATCTTCCCTATTCCAAAATGCCCCAAGGTGGGAGAGGGCTATAGAGAAACAGTGGATGTCTAAAACTAGTGGGATGGCAATTAAAATACTCTTATTACTTTATTACTTTTATTTTTATTTATATTGTTTGTGACAATAAAATAAATCACGAGTTAGAACTGGGCTCCAGGGTTGAAGGATGCATAAGCCCTGGGATGATGCAGGGAGATATTTCAGAATGTTTTAGCACAAGTGGACATCAGCAATAAGGGCAGCTGAGTCTGGTCAGGAAAGCCTGGTCCTCTGCAGTCCAGAGCAGTAGAACCTAGAGCAGAGCTGTGGCTGAGTTTCCAGTGTAACAAATAGACCTTTTCGAATGAGGCTATAGGGGAACTGATCTCCTGGGATGAACAGAGAGATTATAACCCCTCTCCCCTTATTTCTCCAAGTTGTGTTATTTCCTTTCAAAGCCAAGACCTTTGGAAACCTGCCTTTTCATAACAGAGATGACTAAAATATAAAAGCAATAATAACACTACCAAACAATGGTTTTGTTGGTAGTTTTCTTTTATCTTTCATATATATTATAATCATCTGATCCTCAAAACAGCCCTGTGAAGTAAAGCAACTATAATATCTCGGGAAGAAAACAAGATTTGCACTAAAATAAACACTGGCCACCTAGTAGCTTACATGACCTTGGACGGCTACAAACCTCAGTTACCGAATATGTAAATGAGGGATGATATTCCCTACTTAATGTAAGATTAACAGGATTAAATGAGATAACTGACATGACACAAAGTAGCCAGTAAATAGATGCTTGAGGAATGAAAGTGTTTGAACATTTCCGGAGTTTGATTAATATACAGAGCTAGTTAGCGGCAGAGCCTTGAATTCACTAACTCTTCCAATTCCCCCCTGTACACTTTTTGTTACAGGACTCAGGGCTTTCTAGCACAGCTTTTAGTTGACACTATCCCACACAGATGGAGGCTGACCTTGGAGAGAATAGGCAGGGGTATTCGCTCGTGCCCAGTTTCCATCAGTGAGTGGCAAGATACCTCACTAGAAGAGAAATGCAAATTTTAAGTGGATGAGAAGAAAGCTAATAAATGTGAATGAGAGAACATTGTCCCGGAGCTGGAAGAAAGGTCCTGTGTGGAGCACTCCTCTGTACTGGGGCCCAACCGACCCGGAGACAGAGGTGCAGAGGAACCTATGCTCAGCAGTAGCCCGAAGGCTAGGAGACTTCTCAAGCTCTCCTCACTCCTAAGAGCCTCCCTGCTTAACAAAGCTGAAAAGTCTGGCCAGAGACCCAAAGTAATGATAAAGTATCATAAATTGTCTTGGAAAACCTGCTGAAATCACATCTATTGAGAAGAAATCAATCCAAACATCATGCTTGTCATCTTTTCCCATATCCCTCCCACTCCCAAATGCCTTTTTAATGTGGATGGCTCTAATTGTATCATCAATAACTAGGATTTTCAAGTGCTGAAGGTCACTATTCTGACTTGGAGGTGGGGACACCTGTCTCTTCTCCCTGCCTTTCAGATATGGAAGTTAAAGGAAGCAACGGTCCGGGACAGACGTGAAATCAGCACATGGGATTCCCCATTCTCTTTACTGCCTCTGACCAGGTCTCTATAGTGCCAGCTAATGTAGGTCTGTGGTATTTGCAGAGAGGTTTGTTCTAAAGAAAATCAATGGCAGACTCCCAGACTCCAGGTATCAGACATCCTAGAGACACTGGCTTCCCCCTGGCCCTCGGAGTTCTTCAGCGTGTTCAGAAAGGAAGTGCCTGCACTCAGCGGCTGCTCCCACAGGTTCTGTAAATAATTCAGCAAGACAAGGACGGAGCTATCTTAAGAACAGGCCATCTTGCCCCAGGATTCTTAGACGTCACAGAGTGCCCCTCTGATCATTTTCTGCTGTTATTTTTAAAAGCTAAAGCATGGACTTTATATTTAGGAGAGGAATATTTTGGTATCAGTGAGCTACGGTAGGACGTGTCCCTGGTGGGGACACTAGTACAAAACCATGTGGTCCTTAAATTACAGTGGGGCATCCGAGGCGGGGTGGGAGAGGGCGCTTTCCCTGACAGGACATACTCAGGACAGGATTCGGCCCCTAAGATATTTTGTTCTTTTACCATTTATTATCTTTTGAGTTTTTGCCTTTCTTAAAAACTACTATAATTGCCCTCAGTTTGTAATTTGCCTCTCTGATCATCTACATTTCTCCCCTTATATTTTGAAATCATTTTCGGAACAGATTTGATGAGGAATATTTTCTATCTAATGTCTCTCCAAGGAAAAGGAAAGCCTAAAAGTTGCCATATTGCCACTTTCAGGAGCCCAACCAGGATCCATGTGTGTAGGTATATCTGGGAAGAAAGATCAGCGAGTCAATCTATCTGTGGGGGAAAGTTCAAACTCATTACTATTCAAAGAAATGCAATTTAAAACAATGACATGGCATGTCTACCTATCAAACTAGCAAACCTAAACAAAATTACAGTGGTCAGCACTGATCATTGATAGGGTGCGGGCAGGGACCAAGTCGAGAAATGAGCATGAGGATGTGCTCCCTCTAGCAGTGCACAGGGGCACCCATCCGGAGGGCACTTGACAGCAGGTATCAATAAGGACTGGCTGTTAGCATATTCTCTGCTACAACTCCACTTGGAAGAATTTATCCTAAGGAAATAATCGTGGTTGTAAATATACTAATGACAAAGATGTTCATTTGAATGGTATTTACAACAGCCAAACAATTGGAAATAGCCTAACTGTCCAACCATAGAGGATTATTAATGAAGATCCATCTGTAAAAAGGAATATTTTGTAGCCACAAAATATAATTTATAAGCTATTTAATAACATAGAAAGGTATTACATATATAAAATAGGTATTATGTAATATCTTTCGATGTCTCTCTATATATGTAACAAAAGATTGCGTAATACAGAGACTCATTTTTGTAAATGAAAAATATAATTAGATATGTAACGGTATAAAGTAAAGAAAGAATATATATCACTACGTTAACAGTGATGAACTGTGGATGGTGAATTACAGATGGCTTTAATTGTATGTGTGTGCTTTTTCTTATCAGCGTTTCCTAAAACTTTCACAACAAACATAAAATGACTTGTTTTCTAAAAAAACTTAATTTCTTCTATAAAAGTTGATTGAGTACACACTTTGTGCCAGGCACTGAGGGGAGCAATTACTTCAGTCGGGCACATAGGCTCCTGGGAGGTGCTGTTGGGAAGGGAAGACTCTACACAATCCTGCTACAGCACTGAGAGCCCTGAGTAAGCCAACTTGTTGGCGGAGTGTGGACCCAATGCAGTCCATAAGAAAAGCGAGTTGTCGGAGCCTCTGCACCATCCAGCTGAAGGCGTGGCTGGCAGCCTGGGTGCTGTTGCGCTGGAGCAGCCCTCCTGCTTCCCGGGGCCTAGGTCAGAGGACAGCAGGCTGGTCTTGCACCTCCTGCCCCTCCCACAGGCCCACGGAGGCTCCCTGCCGGGTCTGGGGAAAGAAGCTCTCTGTGCTATTTGCAATGCCTGTGTCTCGTTCCCCAAACCGCTGACCTCTGATTCCCAGACTCCCTTCAGTGCCAGGAGGCATCCTTCAGATGGTTACTTTAAGGAAAAGGAGGTCCTATCCTAAATCACAGCTCTGTCAGCATCTCAACCCGGGAACAGTGTTGGAAGATGCTGCTGCATCCCTCTGATTTGACTTATTTAATTACAAATCGTTAAATAAAAGGAACTCACCTGTTCAACCTGACAGATAACTGATATTACCAGAGATAGCGGCTGCTAAGGCGACCAAGGAATGGGATACCTTCTCCATCTCTGAAGAGTGGCTTGGTTAATCATACTCATGTTTAAGGTCTGCATTCTCTTAATGGCACACTATTCATTTCTCCTCCTCTTTTTCTCATCTTTGATCTCTTTATCTTTCCTTCTCTTGGTTTATTAAACACTTAGTCTACCAACAATGTTCTTTTTCCCTACTCTTTTCTCCTCCTCCTTTTTCATTAGAAAGTGAACTGCTGCTCTACAGAAGTCGGGAAGCCTGTGGCCGCTTTATATTTGGTCCAGCACTGAGCTTCAACCAGACTAAATGATGCCCAGGCCAGTAACACCACAGAAAACAGAACACATAAAACTACTAATTCAATAAAATTACTCACCTGAGAAAGCTCCTTCCTTTCTTTGGATTAGGTGGTAAGAAGTGTCTACTTTCCCAAAGAATTTAACATAATTTTAATAGTGCATTTCACTGTATTTCATGCACCCTGGGTAGATGTAGTGGTCTGCAATGTCCTGTTCTTTGTGCTAACTGTGCGCACACGCGCAAACACACAGACAGACACACACACACACACACACACACTCTTGGCTTCTGCCATTCTAAAAGCCTTGGATATCATATCCACCCTAGCCTCATAACCAGGAAAATGGATCTTAATTTTTAGTCCTAAAATATGTTGTGAAAATATCTTATAAAAAATATCAGGGGGAAAAGGACATAGTATGTCTCTATTTTTGGACAACTTAGCACCTCATTTTCCATGCTTACTGCAACATCAAAGAAACGTTGCCACGACAACAGACCATCCAGTCTGCTCCTGATGCCTGAAAACCAACCAGCATCTGACTTCCTTACTCTGTGCTCTTCCTTGCCAGCTGCTGGAGGTACCTGAACTTGATGATTTCTGTCCAGGAGCCAAGATGAGTGGCTACTTTCTGATTTTGCAAAATTTATAAAATTGACCCAAAACAAACAAGTTGATGTGCGTTACTAGGGGCAAGGACCTTAAATCTACATGCCATCTCACTAGCAGAATCACAACAAAATAACTCTAATTTGTCTTTCTTTTCTGGACTCTGGAGGAATTTGTAGCAAAGACAGGAAGAGAAAATAGAGGTGAAGTGCTGGTGACTTCAGCTACCACACCTGAAAACCATGTGTGCTTATTTATAACATATAACTATTCCAACAAGGATCTTTGTGTTAGAGTAACAAATTTCTTCTTTTTTAATGAAAATTAATGGGATTTTCTGCTTCTATTTTCTGCCAAAATTTAAGTTGAGAAATACAGCCACACCTTCTAGAAGATATCTGAATCGAATCCCTTGACAGCCAGGTAATGAGCATGACAGCTGATAGAGACATTTACAGATACAGAGACCTGTTTGCCTACATGCAGAGAGAATGTGAAGCCACCAAGGGGGAGCTGAGAGATAGCAGGTAAAGTTAAAATGCCTATGAGTTTGCACATATTTATTCAAAAATATTTACTGTATGTGAATGTACATACATGTATACACACAGACATATTACAAATAAGGTTAAACTTATAGGAAATACAATGATGAAAAATATAAAGTCCCCGCCTTCCAGGAACCAAGATTCTGGTAGTGAAGCACATATACAAATATTCAAAACACAAGTTTCAAAGTAGTGAACACAATTAAAAATGATGTTCAGATTTAGTGTGAAGGGTGCTTCACACTAAAGAGGAGACTCTGGTCACTCCTGGTAGGGAGTGAAGTTGAGAATCAGAGACACTCACGTGGGGATGGGATATTTAAGTGGGTCCTTAAAGGATGTGTAGGATTTGGGGGTAGGGAGAGGCATTCTTGGAGGAGGGATCTATAAGCAAGGACACAGATGCAAGAAAACAGGGATGATAAAGGAGAATTTATTATCAGACTTGTTAGGAGAAAGACCGGGATGTTACTTTCTTTTTGTGAACTTTTGTGGGTCATATACTATTTACAAACCCAAATAGCAATTCTTGATGTATCAAAGCAGAAATCACGCTATTGTGAATTTGGGTTGAAGCCCTGGTCTTCTCAGTAGGCAGCATGTAGGGTGGGAGTGGTGAGTGGAAGCAGGAGTTTTATAACAGGACTATGCACCTATCTCAAGAGCCCAGGCAACTCCTCCAGGCCTCTATCTTTGTTTCTGTGTGAAGGCTCCTTATTCACCGGAGTTGGTTAACAGTGTGGAGAGGGAACATCTGCTTGAGAGAGGGCCATCAAGTGAAAGGCAGTAACATTGTCTCCAAACCAGCTTTCATAGGTTCTTACTTATTATTTAATTTGGCTGCAGAGTATGGAATTAGGCTAATGGCTGTTGAGTGGCTAAGGCACAAACATGGCCCATCTGCCAAGAAGGCTCCAGGCCATTGTCTATTTCAAAGGCTAAGGAAAAAAGATGAGTGAGACATACTGTTACACTAAGAGCCTCATCAAATGCCTTTTTATTCACCCTCTGATCTTATTTCTTTCAACACTAATGATTTTCCTGGTACCACATTAAAAGCTCAAAATCAGGGCCTAGCTGCTGGGCCATTACTAGTGTAAAAAACAGATTATTCTTACCTGACCCACAGGATACTGTAATAGAATGAAGTCTGGGCAGCAGCAAAATGATTCAATCCATTAAAAAATATATATATATGGAACACCTCCAATGTAGAGTACTGTGGAGAATACAAGAAAGGATTCCAGACTTCAAGGCATTTCCCATCCTAGACGGATAGACGGGAAGATAGAACATATGTACGAAGAGTTATAATACCTGGCCAACTTGGCCACAACCCTCCAGGAGATGGTAAGGAAGAAGAGAGACCATGTCTGGGAAGATTAGAAGAGAGTTGATGGAGGGGAATTTTTCTGAGCTGGGCTTTGAAGAGAAATAATGGGTTATATTTATGCAACACTTACTCTTTGCCAGTCTATATACAGTATCTAATTGAACCCTCACAATATCCTGATAAGCTAGGTGTCATTATTTCCCCCACTTGACAGCTTATTAAACAGAGAGTCAGGAAAGAGTTACCCACTGGCCGAGTGGATTCAGGATTTAACCCGATTCTATGTTCTTTTTAAGCTTCAGTAGGACCTAAACATGCAAAGGAGAGGAGAGGGTGAAAGGGGAGTGAGAAGGCTCCTCAGATAGAGGGTGCTGTGTGAACAAAGTGTATGAGAGAAAATACAGGTCTGTCTGGTGAAGACGAGTTGTCTGGTTTGGCTGAAGCAAGAGTAGAGAGACAGGGCAGGAAAGCTGGAACGGAAGGCTAAAGCCGGTGTGATGGATGCCCAGAAAACCAGGTGAGGGAATTTGGATGCTATCTGTTAAGCAAAGATTTGTGTGCAATGGAGAAAGGAGAAACGTGGTCTGCTCTGGGCCATACTTCAGGAGCATCCTTCTGGGATCCCTTCTGTGTAAGATACTTTGCAGGGTGAAGAATCTAGAGAAAAAAAGACCCAATGGGAGGCCCTAGAGCAACCTAGGTAAGTGGCACAGAAGGCAGGTTTGGAAAGGGGCGAGCATCCCTCTCCTATAACCTGCGGGGTGCAGTGTGAATGGGAAGATGAAACGAAGTTAAACCATCAGTCAACGTCCAATCAGTATTCTCTGACTATGGTCAAGCACCATGCCTGGTAGTCAGGACAGGGTGGTGAACAAAACAAACAGGGACACATCCCTCATGGAGTTTATATTCTAGTGAGGAAAACAGGAGCAGAATAATTACAAATAGTAAATAACAGTAAGCGTGCAAAGTGCTGGGAGAAAGAAACACAAGTAGCTACGGGAATCTCAATAGGATGGAAAAATAGGGGAAAGGGGCATGAGAAGCAACAAAAAGTATCCATATTACATCAAAACAGAGCTTTCTGCTCTCCCAATGACTTTTGAAAATGACCTGCAAGACTGACAGTGCTAGTCCTGAGTGGGTCTGGATCTTCAACTAAAACCAGGCTTGCAAATGACTTGGGCCTAACACAGGGCATTTTCATGACTGAAGAGGATGGACTTCAGAGACCGTGGGACTGTGGGTCACTGTTCTGGGTCTAGGACCAGTCCTGAGGGTGGACTAGGCACAAGACTCTGACTTTTCAAGGGTGTCAAAGCTGATCATTTCTCCAATCACTCTGGGAGTTTCATTTTGTGCAAAGCCTAAAACTTGAACAGAGTTTGCCTTCCATCTTAGTAAATATTAAGGACAAATGAAATAAGTGCTTGGATCTAAGTCTAGGATGGTACATTGTTCTAGACTCTGAGAAAACAGCAGTGAAAAAAACAAAGCTACTGCCCTCGTGCCTCTTAGGTTTTGTGGGGGATGATAGGCAATAGACAGATAGACAATAAATGTACAAAACTATATTAGCACTCCAGTGTTCACTGCAGCACTCTTCACAATAGCCAACATGTGGAAACAACCTAAATGTCCACTGATGGATGAATGGATATAGAGAATGTGGTATATACATACGATGCAATAGTATTCAGCCTTAAAAAAAGAAGGAAATCCCACAATATGCAATAACATGGATGAAGATAGAGGACATTATGCTAAGTGAAATAAATCAGTTACAAAGGGCAAATACTGCTTGATTCCACTTATGTGAGATATCTAAAATAGTCAAACAGAATCAGAGAGTAGAATGGTGGTGCCAGAGGCTGGGAGAAGAGAAAATGGAGAGTTGCTAATCAACGAGCATAGAATCTCAATTATGCAAGATGAATAACTTCTAGGGATCCACTGTACAACAGTGTCCCTAAAATTAACAATACTGTATTGTACACTTAAAAATCTGTTAAAAAGGTAGATTCCATGTTAAATGTTCTTACCACAATAAAATAAAATTAAAAAAATAAAAACATATGGACATGTCTGGTGGTAGTAAGTGCTAAGGAACTGCCTAGAGTCGAGGTGGTGGTGCTGTTCTATTGGTGGTCAGCGAAGGCCTCCCTGATACATGCTCTTCTGAAAGAAGTAAGAAAAGAAGCCATTGAGATATCTAGGGGAAGACCCTTCCAGGTAGAGGGAACAGCAAATGTGAAGGCCCTGAGGCTAAGAGTTGACAAAAGCACTAATTTTCATTCAAGCAATCATTCTTTCTAGACGAAAAGCAAGTCAACTTGCTGAGTTACACTAACTCCTTTGTCAACAAGCCATCATCAAAGGAATATCAACGTTTTGGTAAATGAAAATGGCTAAGTTTTGTTAGTTCCTCAAAAGTATATCTTAGAATATAATAATCATTGGGCTTATTTTTTTTTTTTTAATGTCTTGTTCAGTGTAGCACCTATGGCCTTATGGCCAAAGACATAACTGCATTTATCATCTTACGACTTAATAAAATAAGATAGTAATAATGATAATAAAATAACAGAAATCCTATTAGTAGGAGCTAACATTTATTGGGTGCTCACTTCATATCAAGCCAGCCTTGGTGGTCTAGTGGTTAAGAGTTTGTGCTCTCACCTCCATGGCCCAGTTCTTTTCCAGAAATTCAAATACCAGCAGAGTCGCCCATGGTGGACTGGTTTTGGTGGAGCTTCCAGACTAAGACAGACTAGGCCACCCACTTCAGAAAAAATTGGCCACGGAAACCCTATGAATAGCAGAGGAGCATTGTCTGATGTAGCGCTGGAAGGTGAGAAGATGGCGCACAAGACTGGGCAGGGTTCTGCTCTGCTATACACAGGGTCGGCAGGAGTCAGAATCAACTCGATGGCACTAACAACAAACTTCATATCAGGCTCTATAACAAGTGCTTTCAATGCATTATCTCATTTCAACCTCACTACTAACCTAAGGAGGAAAAACTGAGGCTTAAAAAAGTAAATTAAACCAATCACAAAACCAGTAGGTGGTACGGCCATTACTCACATTCAGATCTGACTGATGCCAAGGTCAATGTTATTAACTGGTATAGTAACTGCTCCCCATATGGGTAACTGAATGTATCAATGTGTGAGGAAACAGGCCAGAGTGCTACAGCAGGGAAACAAGAACAGAGTCACAGACAGACCTCAGGGCCCTTGTGTCTGGCAGATGTTACATTCATTCCAAATTCTTGGTGCACACTCGTATCATCCCTGCTCCTCTCTCCCACCCTCCCTTCAGTCCTTTCTTCCTTCATCAACCACTTTTTGAGTGCTTATATTTGCCAGGAGCTCTGCTTGGTGCTAGGATTCACTGAAGACAGACAGGTGCAGTCCCAAGGAGACAGCAGGCTGACAGGAATGCAGAACTTATTGACCTTGAAGGTAGATACTGGCTCCACAGGCAAAGACGGTTCCTCAAGTGGCTCCCGAAGCTATCCCATACCTAATGCATGAGGTGAGGGTGGATGAAAAAATCAGGTATGACGATAAAGCCGGTTCCTCAGTGCCAGGTAGGGAAGGAAATCATGTAGGAGAGCATCGTATAAAAAAAGCAAGACCACCATAATCGAAAGGAAAAAGCCATTCTCTGGCCAGCTGCACATGGAGTCGAGAGGCAGAAGAGAAGCCGCACAACAGAGCACTGCCTTTGAACCTCCACAGCTTTCCCAACCAGAGGGCCAGCCCTATTACTAAGACAGTCAAAGAAAGTCCTTTGGGAGTCACCAGGTGAATGTCCACTGTCTCAGACTTTCAGACGGAGGGGAGCCAGGCTCTGAGGAGCCAGGACAGCCAAGAGGGTTATCAGGACGACATGGAGGACCGGCATAATGAATCTCACCTTCTTTACTCTTGTCTTGTCCCCCAGATGACAATAAGGGAAAATCTGAGAAGGAAACTTAATGTGGAGAACTATCCCTGACAAGTATTGAAAGAGTTTACAAACAGTAATACTTAAAAACAGCATATAACTGGCTCTAACAGTGATAGCCTGACAAATCAATGGAATAAAGGAGAGTTTAGAATTTCTTAAAGATACATACATTTTTAAAAAATTTTTTGTGTATTGCAGTAACATTGGTTTATAACATTGTATAAATTTCAGGTGTACATCATTATACTTCTATTTCCGCATAAATTACATCATGTTCACCACCCAAATACTAATTACAACCCATCACCACACACATGTGCCAAATTATCCCTTTCGCCCTCCTCCCTCCCCTCTTCCCCTCTGGTAACCACCAATCCAATCTCTGTCTCTATGTGTTTGTTTATTGTTGTTATTATCTACTACTTAATGAAGGAAATCATACGGTATTTGACCTTCTCCCTCTGACTTATTTCACTTTGCATAATACCCTCAATGTCCATCCATGTTGTCACAAATGACTGGATTACATCATTTCTTATGGCTGAGTAGTATTCCATTGTGTATATATACCACATCTTCTTTATCCATTCGTCCCTTGATGGGCACTTAGGTTGCTTCCAAGTCTTGGCTATTGTGCATAACGCTGCAATGAACACAGGGGTACATGTACCCTTATGCATTGGTGTTTTCAAGTTCTTTGGATAAATACCCAGCAGTGGAATAGCTGGATCATATGGTAGTTCTATCCTTGATTTTTTGAGGAAGCTCCATACTGTTTTCCATAGTGGCTGCACCAGTTTGCACTCCCACCAGCAGTGTATGAGAGTTCCCTTCTCTCCACATCCTCTCCAACACATGTTGTTTCCTGTCTTGTTAATTATAGCCATTCTGACGGGCGTGAGGTGATATCTCATTGTAGTTTTGAATTACATTTCCCTGATAGTTAATGATTTTGAACGTCTTTTCATGTGTCTGTTGGCCATCTGTATATCTTCTTTGGAGAAATGTCTGTTCAGGTCTTTTGCCCATTTTTTAATTGGGTTGGTAGTTTTTTTGTTGTTGAGATGCATCAGTTCTTTGTATATTTTGGAGATTAACCCCTTATCAGATGTATGGTTTGCAAATATCATCTCCCAATTGTTAGGCTGTCTTTTCGTCTTGTTGATGGTTTCCTTTGCTGTGCAGAAGCTTTTTAGTTTGATGTAGTCCCATTTGTTTATTTTTTCTATTGTTTCTCTTGCCCGGTCAGACATGGTGCTTGAAAATATGTTGCTAAGACCGATGTCAAAGAGCGTACTGCGTGTGTTTTCTTCTAGAAGTTTCATAGTTTCAGGTCTTACATTCATGTGTTTAATCCATTTAGAGTTAATTTTTGTGTATGGTGTAAGGTAAGGGTCTACTTTCATTTTTTTGCATATGGCTATCCAGTTTTCCCAACATCATTTGTTGAAGAGACTTTCTTTTCTCCATTGTATGTTCTTGGCTCCTTTGTCAAAGATTAGCTGTCCATAGATGTGTGGGTTTATTTCTGGGCTTTCGATTCTATTCCATTGATCTGTGTGTCTGTTTTTGTGCCAGTACCATGCTGTTTTGGTTACTATAGCTTTGTAGTATATTTTGAAATCAGGGAGTGTGATACCTCTAGCTTTGTTCTTTTTTCTCAGGATTCCTTTAGCTATTCGGGGTCTTTTGTTTTTCCATATAAATTTTAGGATTCTTTGTTCTATTTCTGTGAAAAATGTTGTTGGAACTTTGATAGGGATTGCATTGAATCTATAGATTGCTTTAGGAAGTATGGACATCTTAACTATGTTAATTCTTCCATTCCAAGAGCATGGAATATCTTTCCATTTCTTTGTGTCTTCTTCAATTTCTTTCAGAAATGTTTTATAGTTTTCCGTGTACAGATCTTTCACCTCTTTGGTTAAGTTTATTCCTAGGTATTTTATTCTTTTTGTTGCAATTGTAAATGGGGTTGTATTCTTAATTTCTCTTTCTGCTACTTCATTGTTAATGTATAGAAATGCAACTGATTTTTGTATATTGATTTTGTATCCTGCAATTTTACTGTATTCGTTTATTACTTCTAAAAGTTTTCTGGTGGATTCTTTAGGGTTTTCTATATAGAAAATCATGTCATCTGCAAATAGTGAAAGTTTCACTTCTTCCTTTCCAATTTGTTATTTCTTTTTCTTGCCTGATTGCTCTGGCTAGGACTTCCAGTACTATGTTAAATAGGAGTGGTCACAGTGGGCAGCCTTGTCTGGTTCCTGTTCTTAGAGGGATAGCTTTCAGTTTTTCACCATTGAGGATGATATTAGCTGTGGGTTTGTCATATATGGCCTTTATTATGTTGAGGTACTTTCCTTCTATTCCCATTTGATTCAGAGTGTTTATCATAAATGGATGCTGTATCTTGTCAAATGCTTTCTCTGCATCTATTGAGATAACCATGTGATTTTTATTCTTCATTTTATTAATGTGGTGTATTACGTTGATTGATTTGCGAATGTTGAACCATCCCTGCATACCTGGAATAAATCCCACTTGATCATGGTGAATAATCTTTTTAACGTATTGTTGTATGCGATTTGCTAGTATTTTGTTGAGGATTTTTGCATTGATGTTCATCAGTGATATTGGCCTGTAATTTTCTTTTTTTGTGTTGTCCTTGTCTGGTTTGGTATCAGGGTAATGTCAGCTTCATAGAATGAGTTAGGGAGCTTCCCCCCCTCCTCAATTTTTTGTAAGAGTTTGAGAAGGATAGGTATTAAGTCTTCTTTGAATGTTTGGTAGAATTCACCAGGGAAGCCGTCTGGTCCTGGACTTTTATTTTTGGGGAGGTTTGTGATTACTGTTTTGATCTCCTTACTGGTGATCGGTCTATTCAAATTCTCTACTTCTTCTTGATCCAGTTTTGGAAGGTGGTATGATTCTAAGAATTTATCCATTTCTTCCAGATTGTCGAACTGGTTGGCATATAGCTTTTCATAGTATTCTCTTATAATCTTTTGTATTTCTGAGGTGTCTGTTGTAATTTCTCCTCTTTCATTTCTGATTTTACTTATTTGTGCCTTCTCTCTTTTTTTCTTGTGAGTCTAGCTAAAGGTTTGTCAATTTTGTTGATCTTTTCAAAGAACCAGCTCTTGGTTTTATCAATTTTTTCTATAGTTTTTTTAGTCTCTATTTCATTTATTTCTGCTCTAATTTTTATTATTTCCCCTCTTCTACTGATATTGGGCTTTGTTTGTTCTTCTTTTTCCAGTTCCTTTTGGTGCATTGTTAGATTGTTTATTTGAGATTTTTCTTGTTTGTTGAGATAGGCCTGTATTGCTATAAACTTCCCTCTTAGAACCGCTTTTGCTGTATCCCATAAATTCCGGCATGTTGTATTTTCATTTTCATTTGTCTCCAGGTATTTTTTGATTTCTTCTTTGATTTCTTCGTTGACCAAGTCATTGTTCAATAGCCTTTTGTTTAATCTCCACCTATTTGTGGCTTTTCTGATTTTCTTCCTATAGTGGATTTCCAGTTTCATACCGTTGTGGTCAGAAAAGATGCTTGGTATTATTTCAATCTTCTTAAATTTATGGAGACTTGTTTTGTGGCCTAATATGTGATCAATCCTGGAGAATGTTCCATGTGCATTTGAAAAGAGCGTGTATTCTTCGGTTTTTGGATGGAATGCTCTGTATATATCTACTAGGTCCATCTGTTCTAGTGTGTCCTTTAAGGCAGTGTTTCCTTATTGATCTTCTGTTTGGATGATCTATCCGTTGGTATAAGTGGAGTGTTAAAATCCCCTACTATTATTGTGCTACTGTATATTTCTCTTTTTATGGCTGTTAATAATTACTTTATATATTTAGGTGCACCTACATTGGGTGCGTAGGTATTTACAAGTGTTATATCCTCTTGTTGGACTGCTCCCTTGAGCATTATGTAATGCCCTTGTCTCTTTTTACAGTTTTTGTTTTAAAGTCTATTTTGTCTGATATGAGTACTGCTACCCCAGCTTTCTTTTCATTACCATTTGTGTGGAGTATCTTTTTCCATCCCTTCACTTTCAGTTTGTGAGTGTCTTTAGGTCTGAAGTGTGTCTCTTGTATGCAGCATATATATGGGTCTTGGTGTTTTATCCAATCAGCCACCCTATGCCTTTTAATTGGGGCATTTAGTCCATTGATGTTTAAAGTGGCTATTGATAAGTATGTACTTACTGCCATTTTTTAACTTTTTTTCTCAGTGTTTCAGTAGTCCTTCTCTGTTCCTTTCTCCTTCTATACAGAATTGATGGTCTCTTTAGTTTGACCTCTGTCTGAAAGCTCTACTCTTTAACTCCCCTCCTCCCTCATTTTATGTTTTTGATATCATATCTACCTCTTTTTTGTGCATTTGTATCCATTGCCCTCTTATCCTGGAAATAGATAATTTTTCCTATTTGTGGTCTTCTCTTTTCCCCTTAAATAAGTCCCTTTAACATTTCTTGTAGCACTGGTTTCTTGGTGACAAACTCCTTTAATTTTTGCTTGTCTGGGAAATTTTTGATCTCTCCTTCCATTTTGAATGATAACCTTGCTGGGTAGAGTATTCTTGGCTGTAAGTTTTTTCCTTTTAGCACTTTAAATATATCGTGCCACTCTCTTCTAGCCTGTAAGGTTTCTGCTGAGAACTCAGCTGATAGCCTTATGGGGTTTCCTTTGTATGTCACTTGTCTTTCTCTGGCAGCTTTTAGGATTCTCTCTTTATCTTTAATTCTGGACATTTTGATTATGATGTGTCTCGGTGTGGGCCTCTTTGGGTTTAGCTTCTTTGGGGCTCTCTGCACTTCCTGTACCTGGATGTCTGTTTCCTTCCTTAGATTAGGGAAGTTTTCATATATTATTTCTTGAAATAGATTCTCTGCCCCCTTGTCTCACTCTTCTCCTTCCGGGACACCTATAACACGGACGTTAGTGCGCTTGATGTTGTCCCAGAGGTCTCTTAGACTGTCCTCACTCTTTTTAATTCTTTTCTCTTTTACCTGTTCAGCTTGAGTAATTTCTTCTAGTCTTTCGTCCAACTCGCAGATCCGTTCTTCTGTATCCTCTACTTTGCTTTTGAGTCCCTCTAGCGAATTTTTCATTTCCAGTATTGTATTCTTCATTTCTGATTGGTTCTTTTTTATATCTTCCATTTCTTTGTTGACATTCTCACTGAGTTCATCTATTCTTCTCCCCACATCAGTGAGCATCCTTAACACTCTTATTTATACTCTCTGTCGGGTAGGTTGCTTATTTCTGTTTCACTTAGTTCCTTTTCTGGAGTTTTGTCCTGTTCCCTTACTTGGAATGTATTCCTTTGCCTCCTCATTTTGCCTCTTTCCCTGTGCTTGTGTCTACGTATTAGGTAGGTCAGCTATGTCTCCTGCTCTTGGATAGGTGACCTTATACAAGTGATGCCTTAGGAGTCCTGCAGTGTGCTTCCCTCAGTTCTCTATGTTCCAGGGGTGACCCCTATGTGGGCTATGTGTGTCCTTCTATTGTGGCCTATTAGCTCTCCCTATAGGCGCCCAGGTAGGCCGAGTTATGCTCCTGGTCAGCTGTTGTAATGCTCAGCTGCTTGTAGTTGTTGTGGGCCCTTCAGTCTCTTTATCAGGTGTAGGGAGCCCCAGCACAGTTGGCTGCAAGTTCTAATACCACATTTGTGTTGCAGTATTTCTTTTAAGTGAGTAGGCCCCCAGCATGGCAGGTTGTTAGGCTCAGGGCCTTACAATTGCTATAAGCCTCCAGCCTTTAGGTCTCTTGTCAGCTCTCTGAGGATTGCAGCTGCGTGGGGCTGGCCTCAGGTACAGGAGCACCCAGTTGTTTCAGACTTTGGAAGGCGGGGCAAACCCCCTATGTGGGTCTTTGAGAAGCACAAGTCTTCTGCAGCTGACAAGCCCTGCCACCCACAGGTCCACACACACAGTCAACACTGTCCTGCCCCGTGTGCTTGCCCCGACCTCCCGAAGCAGACCCAGTCTCTCCAAGGCGGGAGCCCCACACACTCCACCACTGCCCCACACTCTCCACCAGCTCCTTGTGCACGCCCTGCCCCACTGAAGTCAGCTCAGTTGCCAGGCTGCAGAGAATCTAGTCACCAATCTATGCAGGCCCACAAATTGCCCGAGGGCTTGTTGTTGGGTGGGGCCAGTCTCTAGGGTGGGCTGCCTGCCCTGGCTGAGCTGGATTAAATCGGTGCTCTAGCAGGTGGGGCAGACCTGGGCTAGCAGGCCTCAGGGAGAACTCCAATGGTGTCTGCGTCAGCACGCCCACACCAGGCCACAACAATGGCCGCCGCCAATGTCCCAGTCCCTGGAGAGGTCTCACCTCTCAGCGAGATGCACTCAGGGCCTATCAGGTGAGTCTCTTTTCACCAAAGCACTGTGCACCTTTCTTTCTGGTGATTTTAGAATGCTTTCTGAAACGGGTGAGTTTGCGCGCAGGCCCTTTAAGAGCCGGTTTTAGTTTCTTTGTGAACCAGGTTTTCTGCGGGTGCTCCCCAACGCTTTAGTAGCAGGCAAAGTCAGATATTCTGCCACTCGCCTCGATTGTGCTGGGTCCACAAAATGCCCCCAGTGGGGGCTCTCCCCGGCTCAGGGCCCCGCTCCTCCAGGGAGGGCTGCGTACCTGTGGGCTGCTCCCGGCAGCCGTGAAGCTGGCGGCTTGTGAAGGCGGCGTTTTCCTCTCCAGAAGGGAGTCTCTGCCTCTTCCACCTCAATTAGGATTGTCCTTTGTTGCAGGAGTTCCTCTTATCCAGTTTTCAGTTCTGTCTCAGGGGTAATTTTTCCACAAGTAGTTGTAAATTGGCTGTGTCCGCGGGAGGAGGTGAGTTCAGAGTCTGCCTATGCCACCATCTTGACTCCTCTCCACCATACAGTCATTTTTATATAATAAAGATGGCATTTCCATTCAGTGGGAGTGGGTAGACTACTTAATACACCATGTTGGGACTATGAGCTTGTTTATACAAAAGAAAAATGCTGGATCCCCCTCACGACATAAAATACATTTCAGAGGGATCAACAAGGAAACATGAAAATTAAATTAAACAAACTACTAGGAAAATAATTCATACTGTTCAAAAACTTAGGATGGGGAACGGGAAGATCTTTTTAACCATGAGCTCAGAAGTCATAGAGGCAAAGTTATTTGACTACATAAAAATGAAACGTTTTATATAGAAAAATATGTTTAATAAACAAAATAAGATTGCAAACAACAAACTGTAATTTATAACAATGGTCAAATTACCTTAACACATTATGTACTCTCACAAATCAATAAGAAAGATGAAAATAAAACAACAAGAAGAAGCAAATAACGTGAACAAGCAATACAAAGAAAATCAAATAAAAATGGCCGGTAAATACATGAAAAGACAGTCAACTTCATAATTACAGAAATATAAATTAAACATTTCTCACCTACCAGTCTGATGAATGTCAAATGTTTAAAAACACTACTGGCTAGGTTGTCTGGAAACTTCTATATACAGTTGGGGGGATGGCACATTCTAATAATCCTTTTGTTAGGCCATTTTACAGTATTTCTCAAACTTTTAATTTGTATACCATTGGTCCTAGCAATTCCGTATCTAGGAATTTGCCTTACAGAGCCACTCATGTGCTGCACCGAGATGTTCATGGTGGCCTTGTTGGGCAGAGCAGAAGAACTAGAAATAACTTCCATGTGAATTTACAAGAAACTAGTGAAATATATTATGGCATCTTAAAAATAGAATATTATTCATCTAGGTAAAAGAAACAAGATTAATTTATTCATACTGCCAAGGATGTATATTGTCAATATACTGTCTGTAAATAAAAGAAACCATAGATCAATACCTGTAACATATTTCATTAGTGTACAATCTAGTGTACATTCATATTGACAATTAGTGTAGAAATGAATGTAAAAATACATGCAAACTTAGGGATGTCTCTGGAGGAGGAGGAGAAAGACCTCTCCAAGGAAACTTTCCTTTTCTACTTCTTAAAATACTGAACTGTTTAGGTTTCCACAACGAGCTTGGGTCTTTTTCTTCTTTTCTTTTCCATTTTTATTTTAAACAACAATAATAACCTTTTCCTTTTTCCTTTAGAGAACAATAAATATAAGGAAATCTGCCTGTTTGACTTCTGAGACAATTTATTTTACCTACGTGCTTTCTCCTATCTAAAATAAGGACATTGGTACGATTTCTAACGTCTTTTCAGACAAATGTTTCCAGGATTTACAAAGAAGATTTTTTTTTAAAAAGCACATATGGCTGCCCAACCCAAGCGTGCTAAGGATGGAAAGCAGCAGAGCATTCATCAGCCGTCCATTTCCTCATTTCTCCCCGTTTCCCGAGAGTCTCTCACACTGCCTGCAAGCCCCAGCCTCCCAGGCCTGTTTATAATGTCTATCTACCTGATTGATCTCCCCCTTTACCCCGATTCCCTGGACCACTTCCTCATTCTCCTTCTGGACAGAATCTGGCTACAGACTCCTGGGTTCTCTCAGTCTTCCTTTTAAGCAACCATCCCCAGTTCATTAGCTGTATACAAAGTATAGATACATTCAATCAATCATCCCACGCCATGCGAGTGTCCGTGCACGGAATAGAAGTATGTGCCTGCACTGGAAGATACTTAATAGGCAAGATTGCTTATCACTGGCAGGAAGGGATCTGCCAGACGCCGTCTATTCATTTTAATACTTCTGTGTCCAGGAGGTTTCAGGATGAACGCATCATAGCGAGCGATTACATTTACCCTTCTGTGTGGGACTTTTGCAGGGTGTCAGTAAGGGTGCAGGAAGTCAGTGCACAATTCAGGGACTACCCCACAGGGGCAATTAACCAAGTAATGTATGCAATTCACCTTTTCTCTTTCACAAACACTGGCTGGCTGATGATTCACTTTGGGGTTAATTCCTCAAATGATTTTAGAAATATTGAATATTTAGGTAAAAACTTGAATACCCAGTTAACGTTTTACTCTTGATATTTTGCCTCTTACCATTTTCAGAGAGGAGTATCCGTTCACATGTGATGTAGGGGCTCACTCTAGTTTCCCTCACTTAAATCTTTAACCTCCAATGGACCAGCAAGGAGCAGATGAAAACACCCAGGGAGTCAAGAAGCTGCCGCACTGCACTGGTGGAGTAACGGGCACTAAGTGGGCTGGCGGCTGGATCTGCCCGCACACGAGAGGACATGCAGGCACCACTTCCCGCACTGCTGCCAATGAAACACCTGAGCGCACTGTCAGGTGTCACCGCAGGCCTCTGGCTGCACGTGCGGGTGCGCTACGTGTGACGGGAGATGCCGAGGAAAGAGGGAAAGCAGAGACTTTGTCTCACACAAACATTTAAAAATTGGGCTTTATACTATTTTGTGAATCTACCTATAAGGAAAACACTACAAACCTTTAAAGCACATATTGCTGTTTTCCTGGATTTGTTCTTCGTGAAAGGGGAAAACAAAACAAAAACAAAAACAATGAAATCCTACAACACACCAATGGGACTGTGTTTAGTTCAAACTCCAGGCATGAGGCCCAAACAGATCCAGGCTGGGCTTTATCCTTACACAACAGGGGAGATGATAAAACGCATTTACTTAGTCTTGCATCACGAGAGCCAAATGACTCCAAACCGAACTAATCCTGTTCTATCCCAGGAGCAGTGTTTTGACTCTACACGCCACATGTGTCAAAATGGTGATGCTGTGGCATGATACATTTCCACGACCCCCCTTCGAGTGTGATCAGGCATCTACTCCAACACACAAATGCTCTGTATACATTTGCTTAAATAAATAATTCATGAAACTACAAATACCTATCCCTGAAGCAGCTTCCAACTCTTAAACACTATAAGCACGCTCATCCTCGTTTTAAACAGGAGGAGATGAAGTGCACACTGCAATTCAGAGGGAGGGGATGCCAATCCACTGGGACCTATTGTGAATTAGTGAAGAGTGAGCTACTGGATATCAGAGCAGCAGGCAGCATTTTATTTCAAGGGCAAAATGCTGAGATTACACGCTGATATCATTGTTCCTTGTGTGGAAGCAAAGCTGGGACTAGGATGTGGATGCTCAATCTACCACGTGTGTCCCCTATGTCTTGTGCGTGGATCCGAGAACTGCCTGCGCTCCTTCCTGCAACACAGGGGCCGCCCAAACACAGTGCACTAAGAACTCGCCTCTCACCAGCAGCCCCTGCCTCTTGTGTCTAATGCAATATGAGGAGAAGGATCAAGAAAGCACAGCACGGGGCCGGCCCGGTGGCTTAGCGGTTAAGTGCACGCGCTCCGCTACTGGCAGCCCGGGTTTGGATCCCCGGCGCGCACCGACGCACTACTTGTCCGGCCATGCTGAGGCCATGTCCCACATACAGCAACTAGAAGGATGTGCAACTATCACATACAACTATCTACTGGGGCTTTGGGGAAAAAAAGGAGGATGATTGGCAATAGATGTTAGCTCAGAGCCAGTCTTCCTCAGCAAAAAGAGGAAGATTAGCATGGATGTTAGCTCAGGGCTGATCTTCCTTGCAAAAAAAAAAAAAAAAAGAAAGCACAGAACTCAATACTGGTGATTTTTTTTTTTACAAATGGAGGATTTTACCCTGCGCCTAGTAATTCCGGATAGATAGAACTTCATATTTTCCAGACAAATTGTCTTCACATCAGCCAGTGGCATTTATCTGCTATCAACAGCATATCAGTGTCACATACGATGTTTTAAAATTACCAGCCCTTTGTAAGCTCTCACAAAAAAGAGAAAAAAAAACTGAGTCAGAAAAGTTTATGAGCAGGAAGAAAATGATTTTCACATACAAATAATGCCCAAATATGGATTTTATAAAGTTCCTCTAAGAAAGAATCTTCTTTAAGGAATATCAGTGTAACAGGTAATTCGTTCTCTTTTAGAAAAATGCGAGTCAGAATTAGAATGTCTGCCAGGCTGTAAAGAGAGCAGCTCTGGGCCGTCACCAGGACGTGGCAGGGAATGGTCAGGTTCTGATGCTTGGAGGATATTCTTGGCTTATTTGTGATCTAATTTAGCAAGACATTTCTAATGACAGAACTGGCGCTTGTAGAGAAAAAAAAAAGTTGCATTTCTAAAATTTTTTACCCATGCGAAGTGGGCCAATGTGATGGGAAGGGATGGGCAGAAATGAGAGAAGCGTGCTCAGAGTTCAAAGGGGAGAAAGAGAGGCAGAAGAGTTACACCCTGTCAGCCTTCCTTACTGGTCCCTTTCATTCTGCCTGGAGGGTCTATCCATTTCTGCCCCTCCCTCCTCTTTTCTATTCTTTATATTTTTGAGGAAATATGGTAGCAGCCTTTATATTTTTGAGGTAATATGGTAGCAAAGAGGCTCTCCAAGAATGGTCCCTAGACTAGCAGCATCAGTACTATCTGGGAACTTATCAGAAATGCAAATTCTCAGGCCCCACCCCAAACCTACTGAATCCAAAACTCTGAGGGTGAATTCAGCAGGGAGAAATAGGTTAAAGCAGTGGTCCTCAAACTGCAGCGCACATCAGAAGCACCTGAGGGGTTTGAAACACAGATTACTTGGCCTACCCCCTAGAGTGCTACTGGCCTCTGGCTACCCCTTCTCCTTTGTGCCGCTAGCCCAGAGTTGACATCTTGGATGCGGCTTTGGTTAGGATGAACCTAGATCATATGTCCAAACCCAAGATGCCAGGGAGTGAGTAAGGAAAGTATGTAGAGAGCTTCCACAGGGGAGATGGGCCCATGGCCCCTCTAGGAGCACACAACAGAGAATCTCCTCTAATAGGAAAGGAGTCTGGATGCTGGGCAACCAAAATGGTAAATACCCACCACCAGGCAGGACGATGGAAGGGAGGGATGAGAAGAGGACATGAGGATGCAGGGACAGCAAAATGCTGCCTGAAATGCCTCTTTACCTGACGACTCCACTCCCCAGATTGTGTTACAAAGATTCACAGGTGCATGCCTAGTTCTTATGAGTCTCTGCCTGGAACGCCCTGCAACATTCCCACGTGGCTGAACCCTACACATTCTTCAAGAGCTTAGGCAAATGTGGCCTCCTCTGCGGGTCCTCCTGGATCCCCAAAGCCCTATTCTTGCTCTCAATAGAAATAACTGTCCCCTGTGCAGAGACAATGTTATATGTCCACACAACCATTGTCATTTCCTCCTAGAATCAGAGCCAAGATACCTTTCCCAGCTCCTTGCAGCTAAGTGGAGACATGTTAGAGTTCTAGACTCCATTTCCAGGCCTGGAACCAAAAGGTATTCCATTATTCTCTATTCTCTCTCTCCTGTCCACCTACAGGGAAACAAGAACTCCAATATAAATAAGCCACACAATGGAAATAGCCCAGGTCCCTAAATCACCCCCTGGAGGAGGTCAACTAGGAGAGCCATGTCACCTGCAATGGACATTGCATGACTAAGAAACTGACTTGTATCGTGTTGGCTTGCTAGGATTTGGAAGCTGTTTATTACAGCAGCGAGGAATAACTACCCTACTAACCCACTCTCCCTTCTGTTTTTGCAGAGCAGTTTGTGCCTGCCTCTGCCATATCACTTTCCATTTACATTACAGTCAATTGTTGAAGTGCCCATCTTCCTATGATTTTATAGCTTTCTTTACTTTATTCATTTTTTTTAAATCTCCAGCAAATAATAAAACCCTGGCATAAAATAGATAATCAATAAATGTCTCCAGAAGGAAGGGGAAGAAAGGGAAAAAAGGAAGCAAGTAGAGGAAGGAAAATCAGTTATAATATGGGATGATGTTCAATAACTATAAGTGTGCTCTTTAATGTAGATTATTATGCAGCCAACACTTGCCCATTTGATTAGTTCTACACTTCACTTAGAGTGAAGGGCGATGAAGTCTAGTGGAAACACAAGAATTGCGTTGAGCTCAAATCCATTATTGAGTGGTTTTTGGGGGGTTTGTTTTGATCACTCCAACTGAATAATACCTGTTTCTCAATAATAACAATAAGAACCTGCGTTTACTGAGCTGTGTGAGGTGCTTTGCAAGCATTATCCCCATCCTCCTGACACCTCCCAGGCTTACGGGAGGAGTAAAGTAAAAGTCTAGCATTTGTTTTGCCTGTGTTTGTTCCAGTGTTATGGGCGAGGGACCATGCCTGGCTCTGGAGATGTAGAGATAAAGACACTCCCTGCTGTCCAGGGTCTTAGTCTTGAGGGAGAGAGAAGTGAAGAGACTATGAGGAAATGCTTTATAACCTGGAAAGAGCCATTAGCCCATGTTCAGCTTGGGGACCCAGAATAGTTTAGTGGAAAAGAGCAGACAAAGGAATCAGATAGGCTTGGGTTTGAATCCCAGGCCACCACTGATTAGCTGTGACTGTCACAGTCATGAGGTCACGTACCTCAGGATGCCTGCACAGCACCTGTCCCATGAGAGGGGCCCAGCCACTGTCAGTGGCATCCCCTCTTCCCCAGGTAGACAAGGTGCTGAACCAGAGGAAGGGAGACCACCTGGACCTGTGGGAAACAAATGATGGCAGCTGTCAGGCTGGGGGATGCAGAGGGCTGCCTGCCTTTGCCCCCAGCCCTCTACTGTGAACATTATCGCCTCTAATCCTCAGTTTACAAAAAGGATTACAGATAAGAAAATGGAAGCTAAGTAATTAATTAATTTGCCCAAGGTCACACACAGCTATGGAGTGGGAGAGACAGGATTTGAATTCCTATCCCAAGGGTTCCTTTCCTTATGCTATTCTGACTCCCCCAAGGGGTTGGGGCTGGGCTGGGTGGGGCTGTGCTGGGCTGGGGCTGGGGCTGAGCTGGGGCTGGGGCTGGGGCTGGGGCTGGGCTGGGCTCGGCCTAGGGCTGGGCTGGGCCTGGGCCTGGGCCTGGGGCTGGGCTGGGCCTGGACCTGGGGTTGGGGCTGGGCTGGGTGGGGCTGTGCTGGGCTGGGGCTGGGGCTGGGGCTGGGGCTGGGGCTGGGCTGGGCTGGGCCTGGGCCTGGGGCTGGGCTGGGGCTGGGGCGGGGGTTGGGGCTGGGCTGGGCTCGGCCTAGGGCTGGGCTGGGCCTGGGCCTGGGGCTGGGCTGGGCCTGGACCTGGGGTTGGGGCTGGGCTGGGTGGGGCTGTGCTGGGCTGGGGCTGGGGCTGGGGCTGGGGCTGGGGCTGGGCTGGGCTCGGCCTGGGGCTGGGCTGGGCCTGGGCCTGGGGCTGGGCTGGGCCTGGACCTGGGGTTGGGGCTGGGCTGGGTGGGGCTGTTCTGGGCTGGGGCTGGAGCTGGGGCTGGGGCTGTGCTGGGCTGGGGCTGGGCCTGGGCCTGGGGCTGGGGCTGGGGCTGGGCCTGTGCTGGGCTGGGGCTGGGGCTGGGGCTGTGCTGGGCTGGGGCTGTGCTGTGCTGGGCTGGGGCTGGGGCTGGGGCTGGGGCTGGGGCTGGGGCTATAGCTGGGCTGGAGCGGGGCTGGCGGAGAAGAGAAGAGTGTTCAGGGATACAACTCCAGTTCCAGGCTAATGAGTTTCTACTCTGCCCACAAATACAAAATGGAAAAATGCCACTTAGTGAGTGGAATCAAAGCAACAGTTTTATGAGTTATTACCCTTTAAAAAAATATGTAAACACAAATAAGATGTGTGAGAAATTGTAAACCGTGCCTCTCCTCTTTTTATCCTCCATAGTATCCGCCTTCTCCCTTTGTACCCTTCCACATGCTACATTCACACTGCCATGTGAACTTATCCTTCCCAGCAACACAATCAATTAAAAGGAAACAATGTATTTGGCGGGATGGCTTCACTCTGATAAAATATTTTGGTAATGTGTATTCGGAAATGGCATTTAAAAAAAAGTCACAGGTTGTGTCAGTTCATAAACTGATCACATCAAAACAAGGTTGGTCTATTTAAATAATTTTCATGTTTCAAGGATGTAGCAACATTGGGACCACATGCAAAATTCAGCAACAAATCACTCCTCTACACTTAACATTTGTTGGGTACAAAGAGTAATAGGACCCGTGTCTGGTGTTAGGTACTCAAATACTCCACTAAACTTACCCAGAATCAGAAACAGGACACTCTGACCCTAAAAAACACCAAGAGTTATTTAAAGAGATAAAGAAACATTCCTGAAAGCTTTGGGGCCATCATTTGCAACAAAAGTGTCTATACAAGTTCTGCAACTCTAGGGAAGTGAACTATGTCTATAGGGCGTCCTCTAATGAACGAATGGCAGGCAGTCATATGTGCACTGTGCATGGAAATTTGCTTGTCTGTACTTGGCATTATTTGTAAAACACTTGAGACAACAAAGTAAATACAGACCCCCTCCAGTAAACCTTAAAATATTCATCCAGTAAATTATACCAATTAATGTCTTGTTTAATCTCCAACAAGCATTCCCCACTCCTCTTCCTCCACAATCAGCTATTCCTGGGAACAGAGGACAATATTTGTTGCTATTCCATTATATTGCATAGCAGTGGGATTGCACAGGAGTTGCACGCAGCACTTTGCATAGGTCAAGAGTGAAAATAAGAAACCGCAATGGGGCAGCGTCTGGTAAGGCTCTCAGGTTGGAGACTGGTTGTAGAGACAAACCAGATCTCTTCAGAATTGTCCATCCCATATTGGGGTCATCTACAATGAAGCTAAAAATAGTGAGGAAGGTTCTCTGAAGTGAGACATATACAGGCAGTTTAAAACAGACTCTTCTGGTTCAGCTCGGATCTGTAGAACAAAACCAGTTAGACAAGAAGAAAATACAGGTAAAACTTAAGGGTAATGAAGTAGCCTGTGTTGGGTCTCCTCAAATCAAATTTGATATTATCCTCACACATCCACTGTCACTGGGCCATATCCCTCCTGCTCCAATCTGGCAGCCATCCCTACTACTCTCAGTCCCCCGTGTCCACAAAACATCATTCATTCACTCAAGGGAGTAAAAGAAGAATCTTGAATATTCATTTCTTCATCCACTAAATTCCTCATATTCTCAACTATCCTGTTGGAAAATTCATAAAAATATGAATCAAATTGTCCCAGCTGAGTAGTTTACAAGAATCAGGGGGTTCTAAGAGAAGAAAAATTTAGGAAGCAAGCAACAGAAGTACTGTCACACCAAGAGTGAGCCCTTGCTTCTTGCAAAGGCCAGCCCTCGACTTGTGCTCTGCCTCTCATTTCTGCTCTCTTGCATCATAATGATTCCATCTCTACTGGAACGTTCTCATCTGCATGCAGTCAGGCTCTAGTTCTGATGTGTCTGAACACATACAGAGACTCACAATTATTCTGACTTGATTTACCTCTCTAGTTACCACCGTCTGTTTCACTCCCCTTCCCTATTACTCATCTGAAATCCCTGTTGCCAAGATCACCAAGCTTTCATCTTCTCCAGTCCTCTCATTTTCTAGAATTCCCGGTTGGGGCAGCAATCCACAAGGTTGGTAACTCCCTCCTTAAAACACTTTCTTCTCTTGCATGTTTTGATACCATGCTCTCCTGGTTTTCTCTCTATCAACTGGCTGCTGACTCTCTGTATGCTTGTTGGCTCCTCCTCTCTCTAACCTTCAAATGTTGTACAGCCACAGGGCTCTAATCCTTGATCCTGCACTCTAGCTACACTCTCTCCTAACTTGGTGATTTTATCCAGTTCCAAGACTTTAACAACAAATATAAGCTGATTTCTCCCAAATTTATATCCCCAACTCTCATCTTCTCCTTGAGCTGCACAATCATAGATCCACTTGAAAACTCTTGATTCTAAATCTTAAACTTAGTATACCTAAGATGGTCCTCTTGCTTCTTCATCCCCTCCCACACCTACTCCTCTCTCCAGTTTTCCATGTTGGTAAAAAGAATCATAATCCATCAAGTGCTTAAGTCAAATCCCTGGAAGTCATCCTTGACTCCTTCTATTCTCTCATCACAAATTCCAGCATCATGTCCTATAGTTCTCCTCCAAAATATACATTTCCACATCTACATCTCTGTATATCCACTGCCACCACTTTCGTCTAACCTACCACCATTGTATCTCATTGGCATGACCACAGAAACCTCCCAAGTGGTCTTTTACTCTTTTCACCCTCACCACTTTGCTATACACAGAGCAGGGGGGCGTTTTAGAAACATACACACAACCAAGCCATTCTTTTGCTTAAAACCTCTAATCCTTCCCATTGCACCCAGAGAATGCAAAGGCTTCACCCTGGCCAGCAAGGCAGGGCACGAGCTGGTGCCTGCCTACCTCCCTGACCTCTCTTATGCATGCTCGCTCTTGTCACTATGCTCGGCAACAATGACTTCCTTGTCTTTCCCAAACGTGCCAAGACGGTTGCAGCCACACAAGCTTCGTATTTGTTTTGTCTCTCATTAGAATTCTATACTTCCTTCCAGGCTCTTTGCCGGGCTTGCTCCTTCCCGTCCCTCAGGGCTCGGTTCAACTAAGCTCATCTCGAGAGTCCCCTCCCGACCACCCCGCTCCAGTTATTTTTCATTACATCACCTGCTCCTTTTCTTCTTACTCCTTATCATCAGAAAACTTCCTTGTCTAACTGTGTTTTTATCATCTCCTTTTCCCACAAAATGTGAGCTTCCATGAAGGCAAGGACTTTATCTCGGTCACCTGTGTATGCCTAGATAATGCCCAGCGCACAGGAAGCACTCAATGCATGCTAGCTAAATGAATGAACGAATCACCTGCACTAGTTAAATGGAGAGCAAGCACGCCTATTATTATCCAGACACAACAGACAACATTATTTTGGCGTTGGGCTCGGTAATCTTATCCAAAAAACAGTCAAGTACAGAGGACAGGCTACGTGCAGTCTAAAAGAATTTCATCCTTTCTCTGCCCTTTAAGATATTTTGCTGAACATCCCCTAGGAAATAACTTTTGTCCATACCTCATGCCTTTTATTATACCTCTAATGTAGAGGCTATCTCTCTAGATGGAATATTGGATATAAAGAAATTATGATTTATTTCTACAGTTAGACTCAGATCCAGATTGTCATGGTATTAAGTGCAAAGTATCCCCTGGCCTAGATCAGTCTATAACTAGAGAAATGGGAATAGACTTGAATCTAGAAATCACTTTCAGATGAAAAATTTTGCATCATATATGAATGACTTTGCTATTTCATTCACCTCTGCCCAGGAAATTATCCAAAATACCTCAGTCATTTTAGCAGTGATGAGAAGGCATCACTGCATCTCACACCCTCTCCCTACAAAATGCACCCACTTAATACCGATCACTGTCAGAAGTCCATGCATTATACAAAGAGCTCCATCCATACGGGCCCTGGCATCCTCACGTTTTATCTCCCTACCATATCTGTCTAATAGAACAAGAAATAATACACAGAATATGAAAAAAACATTAATAGCCAGAATAAATTATTAATTCAATTTAAGTATGAGTCCAATACCGATTCTTTTTCATCGCGTTTATTAAAAGGAATAATTAATTGCTAAGAGGGTATTAAAAAAACACACATAAAGTGCTGACTCCACTCCTGAGCGAAAATGCAGAGCTTCTACTGCTGCAGGAATAATAGAGGAGACGTACTGGATATGGTTATAGATAGAGAGGAATATTCCCTCTTGCTTCTTTTCTTTATATTTTCACAGTTGAAAACTAAAAAGTTAAAATAGTAGGTAGGGTGGACATTTTCCTTTGGACCTAGGATAAAAATCTCCTTTGGAACTGAATAAAAAACTTGGTTCCATTACTTACTAGTCATATTTTTTTGGTCATGTTATTTAACTTTTCTGGGCCTCAGTTACCTTACCTGTAAAGTGGGAATAACAGTAAAATCTGTCTCATAGATTGTCATAAGATAGACGTAAGCACTTGGAGCACTCTGGTATATAATAAGTGACTGATGAATCCTGGTATTGACTCTCTATAAGATCTACATGCTCCTCGGTTCCATCCATTGAGGTATCCTAGGTAGGGTCTTTTTTCCAGAGCAGTGGCTGATCTTAAGTTCCCTTTGGCCAGTGGTTTGATAACTCATCATTTAGCTACATCCAAAGCTTGATAAAAAACACCCAAGGAAACAATACTTTCTTAAAAGACACTCAAAACCTAAGATAAATAAGAAACAAGCATTTTACAGTAAGATAAATAGGAAGCATGCATTTTCCAGTGATACGTCAGTTTTCTGGTATCATATAGAGGAACACAACATATAATATAAATAAATATCCAGACAAACTGAAGTTTAATTCTATATGCACTGAAATTATCACCTTGATTTTAACAAACTTTGATAACAAATTGCATAAAATATATGGCTCACTTCAATGCCTTGGGAGACTGAGTATGCTGAACGTAATTTAATATTTTTCAAAATGTTGATACCTCAGGTTCATAATTCTGAACAGCAGTTTTGATACTGATATGCTTAGGAGTTAATGAGATTTAAGAATCTGCTCTATATATGCATATATAGCTATGATTTCCTTGATTCCTCTCTTTTTGTCATTCCTAGTTATTGCAATACCTGAACAAAATTATAATACTAATACTTTAATGCTGATTTTGCGTAAGGGAAAAATATCAGTATTAATAATAGTAATGCCAGTATTTTATTAAAAAGTGAGACATGTCACTGTCTTTGTCCACACAGTCTTTGTTCTTTGTTCTACAAGAGACAGGGCTTGAAGCCAAGACTAAGATTCCTCTGTCATTTTGGACTAAAACTCTACAGGTAAGAAGACTAGAGAAAGAGGCCTTAATTAAAATATCGTATTCTATGGAAGACGAAACCAGCTCCACAGAACATGTATGTGGCCCTGGGAGGAAATAGGAGGGCTGCAGACGACGACTGGTAAATTAGGTCAGGGAGCCCTTCACGCCCTTTCCTCTCCTCACCAGATCCCCTATCACACCTCCTCTGTTTTCCTCAATTATCTGTGGTCAGCAGACACACACACCACTTCAATTCCAAAATAATTCTATCAGGAAACTTTGGATATGGACTTGGACACAAACTGACCCTTGGGGAAAATATTTATAACTAATAAACAAGAAAAATCAATCTCGATCTCATAAGTAAAGTAGAGAAAGGGACTAAAAACAAAAAATAGGTACCCCTGAATGGGTTTTAAGTAGAGGAGGCAGATAGTGATGCTTTCTAAATTAGAATATCCACGTTTGATTCAAAGTAGAATTGTGGCAAATAATTCTACGGGTACATCTCAAGATGTAAATAATTCATTATGTAAATACCGCAATAATGACAGCCCAACAAAACCACCAGTATTACTGTTATATAAAAACAGGACAGAGTACAATTATTACAATCACTAACACCCTTATATTAACTCCATTAGCTTAGACTAGTTAACCATCAAACATATCTGTAAGCATCTCTCAATCTTTGCAGCCTCCACCACTGTCAAAGCTGCTGTCATCCCTCACCCGGATTCTGCATGACCTTCACAGGCGTCACAGCTTCTACTTCTCAGCCTTATAAACCATTCCCCAAATGGCCAGCCAGCAGCCTCTGGTTGTAACCCAGTAACTCGGGGCATGTCACTGCTCTATTAACATGCTCTGATGGCTCCTCTCATATAAGGAAATGAGACCCAAATCCATTGCGTGGCTCTCAGAGCCTTGCCCGTCTCGCCCCCCACCTCATTCTGCATCTCCCTCCCCATTGTCTACTCTGCTTCAGACACAATGGTCTCTTTTCTCTTCCTCCAACACAGGAAGCTTGTTCCCCCTGCCTGGAGCGCCCCACTCCCAGATCCTTCCCTCCAAGTAGATCTCAGCTTAAACGTCACTTCCTCCCAGAGAGACTGTCACTGACCCACCAGTCTACTGCAGCCACCCAGGTGGCCTGGATCACAGCACGTCATCTTATCTCATATATTGTATAGGTCTGTTTGCTTGTTCGCCATCTCCCCTCAAGAGAATATGAGCTCCAAGAACGTATGGTGTCTCTCTTATTCACCACAGAATCCATGGCACATTTTATACACATAATAAATATTTCAATGAGAGAATGAATATTTACTCTGTGCCAGGTACTGCCAAATACTTTATATGGGTTATTTTATTTAATCTTTAAAAAATCCCTACAAGGTAGTTTCTATTAATTACTATTCTTATTTTATCAGTGAGGTTAAGTAAATTTCTGAGCTGACACCAGAGTCCATTCTCTTAATCACTCCCCTATATTCTCTGTATATTACACCGTGATGTCTTCTGGGGAATAACGTTCCTGATGAGTTCCCACAATACTATAAAAAGCCTTCTCATTCATTAGAAAAAGATCAAAGCTGGTTCCTTAGTTTTAGTGTGGGGTTTATTTTATTGTGTCCTAACTTTTCTAAAATTGGTAATTCCATCCCCCGCACACACGGTAACTACAATAGGGACGCAGAGCGCAGTTGCCAAGAGCACAGGCCCTGGAATTTGTTGTCTGGGATCTAATCCCCACGCGGCCATGCTTCAGGCATCAGGCCTTCGGCCGGTTCCTCCAAGTCTCTGTGTTCAGGCCCCCATTTGTAAAGTAGGGATGATAACAGAGATAAAGGAGGTAATATGTAAAGTGCTTGGAAAAGGAACATGGCCAAAAAGAGAGTTCAGTAAATGTTCACTAGAACATTTTGTTTTATTATTACTAAATATATTTCTGATGACTTAATTACCCAGTACACCCTTTTTCTCACCGAGCTGGATTACATATATTACAATAAGCCAAATGTATTGCCCATGTGACTTTTATATTAAGACAGATTCTTCCTCTCCCTCTGCTTTTGCGTGAGTGTTGGTTAGGAACCCTTGAGAGAGAGTCTCCCAGGGAAAGAGGGAGCACTAACTTCATAAAGCTGAGTGATTAAACCTTCGAGAGTTAGCACACAGTCCAGAGTCATCTGTCTCACGCAGGGGAGGAAACCAAGCATGAGGAGAATTGGGCTAACATTAAATAACATTAAATGACCATCTAGCAGCTACAGTAGAAAACAGCAAGTTTAGTATCTTTGACCTAGATAAATAAATGTCTTAGGAAGAGCACATCCAGTGGGGGAGACTAAACGGCCCGGGAGGTGGAATTCCGAACTGAAACACAAAGGTGTTTGGAAAACAAGAGCCTCAGTTTTAACCTGGTCAATAGGACAGGCAGAAGAATGCAACGCCTCACCAATCGGCCGAGTGTAACCAGAAGCCCTGAGCCGCACGAGCCTGTGGGTCTACAGGAGACCCTGTTGTCCCCGTGTTGTCTCCATGCGTTTCCCTGGCAGTCCCAGCCCAGGAGCCAACTGGCAGTGCCGGCCGCACTTGCAGCAGAAACAGCGCGGCACTGCCAGCTTTCAGTGACAAAAGGAGTGTTTATAGCAGGCGCGCTGACAGCTGTCCGAGTGCCACATTTATTTACAAAATGTTAGTTAAATTACTGACAGTTGGCGCTGTGGAGGAAAAGCTGAGAGAAAAGCTGACACTTCTTGATCTAGCGGGCGCTCACAGCACTGGTTTTGCTCCTCCATCTATTAATTCCATTGTTTGCTTGTTAGTTTATCTATTTATGACTTCTGGCTTATTCACCGGCCGTTGCTTTTAAGAGGCTTACGGTGTCCAGGCAGTTAAACTGCTCCATGCAATTTGGTTCCGAAGGCCCTTGGGCTAGAAGTTGCCTGAGGATTGGCTGTTACAACCAGCCTCTTGTATCTGCACCAGCTCAGTGCTCAGAACCTTCTAGAAAGCCTCCTGAGGGCAGAGTGTGCACTCCTGGCCTGTTCTTTGCAGTGCTCGCTGGTGATAAGCACATACCCATTGAGTCTTGAATAATCACCATAATCAGCACTATCTTGTTGTTCCTCCTCTGTTGGTCAGAGACAGGTTTTCGGTTACGAAGCTGGACAGAGTGCTTCCATTCTTTATTTTTTCTGACAGGGGCAATTAAGACAGAGGAAGAAGAATTTAGGTGATAAATGAAGATCAACATTGTGGCTGTAAAGAGTTTCAGACACTAAAACATATTTCCGATACAGCTTGTACAATCTCTTCTCCTCAAATGTTGAAAAAAGTATATACATTCGGCCCTCCGTCCCTGTGGGTTCAGAAGCCCACGATTCAACTAACCAAAGTCGAAAGGCCGACGGAACATATACAGACTTTTTTCTTGTCAATATTCCCTAAACAATACAGTGTAACAACTATTTACACAGCATTTACATCGGATTAGGGACTATAAGTAATCTAGAGATGATTTAAAGTACACGGGAGGATGTGCGTGGGTTACACGCAAATACTGCGCCACTTTATATAAGGGACTTGAGCGTCTGTGGATGGGGGGTCCTGGAGCCAACCCCCCTCAGATACCAAGGGATGACTCTATTGCCTTAAACTATTGTCTTCAATTTTTTTCTATGTACTTCTTCTTATGTCAAAATAATACTTGACAATTTAAAATATACAAATAAGTAAAGAGTAAGTAAGTAGGCTTTCTCTAGACAACTTATTTGAAATTGTAGCCTTCATCCTCCTTTCTTGTCTCCCCACACTTCATTCTTTTCTACAGCATGTATCAGCAGGTAACATATTCCACGTTTTGTACGTATTTTGTTCATTGTTGGTCCCATTCTACTGGAAGGTAAGTTTGCTGAGGACAGGGATTGTAGTGTGTTTTGTTTACTGTATTCCACAGTGCCTAGAATAGTGACTGGTACATGGTATGTATAACAATAAATATTTGCTGAATAAAATTGAACCTAACATAGCCATGCAAAGCATGCATTTATCAGTCTGTGTTCTGACAGACCCTGACTGCTCCTGGCTCAGATCTGAAACGGATGGAGGCATGGTCGCGGGGGCGGGACTAACCGAGCTGGCCCAGAACTCTGCTACGCTCTCTCCCTCTAGGAATGGGCCAACTTCAGCTAGTGACCTCCTGCTGCCTCAGGCCAGTGTCATGTTCTGGTCTTGCCAGCCCAGCCACCCTCAGCTCTCACAGGCTCAGGCCCCTTCCTGCCTTCTCCTGCCACCCCACAGGGCCCCTTCTGTGCTCCTCCAACCCACCCCTCCCATATCCCAGGTTATAAGTGGCCTCCGAGATCAGCAGTAGCATCCTTTTCAGCCCCCTTCTGAGGTCCTGGTTCTGAAGCTTCCTCTACCCGGCAGGACCCGAGGCTGGCTGAGGACAGGAATTATGCCTCATTTATCTTGGCAGCCTACTTGGTGCTTAGCATGATGCCCTACAGGGTAGCATATGGGCAAAAAGCCCAATGACCCATACATAGGAGGATGGGTTCAAAAGTAACATACTTTTACTTTTATTATATTTTATAACACTGATCTCTTTCTGATTTTAGAATAATAAAATTAAATTTTTAAAAATTTAATAATTATAGAAAACACAAGAAGAAAATCAAAGTCACTTGTAATTCCATGACTCAGAAACTTGATGAGCATTACCATGTTGACATAAGAGCCTCTAGGTGTCTGTCCTGTTTGGCAGGTGTTTGCATGCACGCACACATTCACAGGGCAGTGAACCACTTTTGACTGATGAGTTGTAGACCAGTTAATTATCTGAAATGACTTAAATAGAATTCTGCCTTTATTCATATTCAGGATGATATAATTTCAAATTATTAGAAAATACATAATGTTAAATGAAAAACATTTGCAGGATAATAAATAAAAGTTATTTTTATATAAAGGAAAAAAGCAAACAAAACTAGACAGCATATTGTTTAAGAATACTTATATATTTGGTAAAACTCTAAAGAAAAGAAGGAAACGATAAAAAAAAGTTCAGGGCAGTGGTCAGCTCCTCAGAGGAGACAGGTATAAAACAGACAGGGAACACTGGAGATTTCACAGGTAATAGAAGGTTCTCTTTCTTAGAGTGGGTGGAGGGCACGCAGGTGATCAACTTGTTACGTTTTTGTACAGAGATATGATATGATATATCAAATACACATTGATATATGTATTTGTAATAAATGTATTTCGTAATAAAAAGGAAAATAATACATATTTGGCTCCCAGTATACATCAAATATTGTGCTGCTCAAGTAAACATTTCATCAAACGTTTAGTGAGTGCCTACATGAGCCAGGCCCAGCGTGAGGGGCTAGCAGGTCCAAATGAATATGGAAGAAGAAGGACCAAGCACATGGCAACAAGTCATGCACATTCTTCATCACTGCCCCCGTTTGGACCACAACATCATCACTATCTGTCCACCCTTTCCCACTTTCTAGTAGAAAAGATTCGGTCATAAAAATAAAGAAATAATAGAAAACTTCAAAATGGACTTCTGATAAGAAATATATGTAAATATCTCCTTTAAAAATAGGAGTATGTTTAATTAATATTTTTTCTGCAACTCAGCAGTAATTATTGGGAAATATAGATCAAAAATACCGTTGGTGCACACTGTAGGGTTAACAAACAACTGATCACGAGCCAGGGCAATAATAACAAAGTGAAATGAACAGTAATTACGTGCTTTTTAAAAGCAATGAAAAAAATTTTTCATTAAATAATAAAATAAGAATAGCAGTTTATGGCCTCTCTGTTGAAGCATTTACTACAAATCATTCTTTCAGGACATTTCATCAATTTCAGCCATTGTAAGGCCATGAACAATAGGGGCCTGGCAATGTGGCTGAGCCTTTGATAATAAGTGAAAATGGAAGTCTAGGGATGACACACTTTTATTCACCCAAGGAAGCCAATGGACTTATACTCCAGGGATATTTCCATGATATGATCCACCAAGGAAATCCTCACAATGTAACAGTTGGAAGTGGCTTCATACTTTGTGAATCAATGTGAGCCAACCCAAAGAGAGAGAGACAGAGAAAGAGCTTTTCCATATATTAGGGCAAGTGCTGATGAGAGGAGGTGCCTTGGTAATTGTGAGAGCTCAGAGATTCACTTAGCCAGCTGGGGCCTCTGTCCTGTCAGTGATACAAAGATACAAAGCAAATATAGTCTTTGCTTTTAAAGAACTTGAAATTGAACAAGGGTAGGACATGAAAATAATAATGATAAAATACAGAAAAATTTTTAAAAATGTTCATATACAGCAGCCAAAATGATCAAACTGCTCCAGTGGCTTTCATAGTACTAAGAATAAAATCCCAAGTGGTTACTGTGGTCACTGTGGCCAAGTGACCTGGCCTTGGCTCCACTCTCCTCTTCCCTCTCTGTGCAAGTCAAGGGTGCTCCCACCTCTGCACCTTTGTATTTGCTGTGTTTCTGCCTGGAACATCCTCCCCAAAATGTGCACACGCCGCTCACTCCCTCACTTCATCAGATCTCACTCACAGGCCCCGCCTCAGAAAGACCTCCCACACCCACTGTGTCTAAAATTAGCATCTACTCTCTATTTTCCATTCCTTTATCTGCTTGCTCTCTTCTTCAGAGTACGTACCACTACCTGACATATGAGATAACCACTTCTTTGTCGTTGTCCTCTTATGTCCCAAGGTCTAGAACAGGGTTTGGCACTTAGCAAGGGTTGAAGAAGTATTTGTTGAACAAATGAGTGAATGGTTATAAATAATACACTATGCGAACAGGGGAGAATAAGAGGTCTGTTCCCATGGGAAAGATCAAGGAAAGACTGAGATTTGTGCTGTTTGCAGGATTTCCACTGGCCTTGCGTCTGGGAGACAGAAGAGAAAGGAAGAATAGGGGAGAAGGGATGGAAACAGCAAACCGGCTGAGGAAGCCACAGAAAATGGTGTGTTGGAGCATTTGAAGGGACCTTTCTGGTGGGACAAAACACAGATGAGAGGCAACAGAAGAGGTTTACACCTGGAAAGTCTGGCAACAGCCACGACATGGGTGGGACGACCTATCTTCCATCATCTTCCACCCATGATAAACAGTTTTTACTTCCTTTTTTGCTAATTTAATGTATTATTAAGAAAAAATAACATTAATGCCTAAAAATGCCAGGCACAATCACTGAGAGTTTACATGTTATCTTATGTAATTATTATAAATAATTACGATTATTAAATGATATGTCCCAAGTAAAGCATTTATCATGTAAGGATAGGTTCCCATTAAATGCTGCTAATGATGTTGTGTTTTGTTGCTATTATTATTATTTCATTCTTACAACAGCTCAGGTGGGTATTAAGGTATTATTTAGCCCCATTTCACAGATAAGAAAATAAAGGCTAAGAGAGGTTAACAAGTTCACAAATCAAGTTCCAGCTCAAACTTGTCCCAACTCCAGAGTCCATTTTTTTCCCACTACAGCACACATTCTCAATTAGCATGTTTTACGTAGACTAACAAGAGTTGAGTATATATGTTTAGGATCTATATTTATGTATTATATCTAACCAAGCTATAAAGAAAATTCACAGGGTAGGCATTCAACTCTTGGAAGCTGACGACGTGTTAACCCATCTCCCGGGCTTCCTTTAAGTCCCATAATTTCCTGTCTCTGTTACAGCTTCAAAAAGTCAATCCATCTCTGGGTAAAATGCCTTACTGCCAGTATCCCACCTTTCATTGCTTCTTCCTTTTAGTTAGTAGGGAAAGCCACATGGTGAATAGGAATTTGAAGGACTGTTGAAAATTTATGGTTGAAGGAGCAGCATGAACCAGAGTAGGCAACAGCCAAGTGTTACTTGGTCGTCGAGCAGGAAGGCCACTTATATACCCTGAGTGAGAACCAAAGGCAGCAAGGAAATCAGCTGCTTTGGATAAAAATTCCAAAAACTACCTATCTAACCCTCTCATCTAGGTTACCTCTCCAAGTCTTTCAACCAGTGCCCTCTGAGGGCCAGGCCTGTCTCTCGTAAAGAGTAGACGCACCTGGGGGGGGGCAGGACTTAGTCTCTACCAACTCCCCACCACCGCCCAAGATCCCAGTGACTCCTTGGAGCTTGGCACCAATAACTAATTATATATTAATGGTAACAAGCAAAGCAACTATTTTTTCAATACCAAAGATAACCCTAGGGCAAGGAGATGTCAAACTGGATGCTTAATAAAGTTCGTGCAAAATGCTGTGGGGGTGGGGGGTGTGCAACACTAAATTTTCAGACACAAATATAGATGATCTAAAGAGTGAAAAAAAGGTAAAAACCTCACCTTCTTAGCATACACAGTGTGTAGGTTTGATTACTGAATAGGGATATGAAATATGTGCTAAATAATTCTTGTGAACAGCTCATTAGGCCTAATCCATCTCTGATTTCTACGAGTCCATTAATTCCAAATATGTGCCTGCTTATACATACACACACATCCACACGTGATCGTAAAATGCTGGCTTAATTTCACAATATAATATCCCGGAAATGGCACGAGGTAAGACATCAAACTGGATATTATGCAGATTTTAAATGTTTATAATTTTCAGATGTGATAAATGAAAATGACAAAGAATAATGGACCAAGGAAGGATGACATTTCAGTTAGAAAACACTAGACCCACAAGGCTAGATGTGTGAGACAGGGACGAGGCACCAAATCCTGGCTGCCACACCACCACCAAGCTGTGGCCCCCTGGCCAGCATCCACCTGTGAACTAGCAGGCATCCACACCTGGCAGATGGAATCAGCGCAGGTGTTGTATTTGTTTACGTGGGATTTTTATCTTCTCATTTCCTAAAATCTGTGCTGCTATCACCATTTGCTCCTTAATTTTGATGTTATCCTGGTTCTCGCAGACACTCAAGGCCCCAGATCAGTCTTGTCTCACTTCTTACCCCATCTTCAGTCTTGAGACTGCCTCCTTCTTGCCCTGCTCTTCTTTTAACAGGTCATGAAACTTGCTGATCCCTCCACCTAGAATGTTCTCCCTGCTGATCCCTGCAGGGCTCTCCCCCACTGTCATGCTCCTGACCACCCTGCAAACACACCTCTGCGTGCACCCCAAGTTAATCTGCCCCTCACTCATATTTTACTTTCTGGTATAATGCTTTTCACCACATAATGCATTGCTTGTCTACTTATTGACTGATTGACAGCTGGTGCCTGCTAGGTACAGTTGTGCAGGTTGTATGCTGCTCAAGGGTACTGGGCCCAGGGAGTTGAGGAAGCGCCTAGAATGCAGCTGGCACTCTGTTCACCCAACCAGGAGCCCCAGTGAATGACTTCTTAGACTGAAGGAAGGGCACCTCTTCCTAATTGGTCTGTGCAAGTCGTACGCTGGGAGAGGACGCCTTGTTTTCAATGCATATAAGCTGCAGCCCAGGCCTCCCTTCACTGAAAATCGCTCATGAAAGGAACTAAGTGCCTAGAACAGTGCCTGGCCCATACAAGATGTGTAGTGAGTAGTGCTGAAGCGACACATGAAAGCTAGTCCATCTATTCTCCCAGGATATGTTAAGGTCCTACTATGTGTGAGGCACTCTGCAGGTCACACTGAGGCAACGATGAATGTAAGATGAGATCCCTGACCCTGAGTCAGGAAATCGTGGCACGGAGCTCCCTAAGTCTCGAGGTCTCTGCATTGCCTCTGTTCCTTGTAGAGCCCTACCCACGACAACCGCCTTCCCCTCTCCCCTCTTCCACCCTCCTTCCCCTTTACCCAGATGCACACGTGACTACCGCATCCCCTGCTGCTCTTCTAAAATCTGACCTCCGACAGTGGTTTTCTCTCCTTTTTCTTCAACATTTTTAAGAACAAGCCTACAAATCATCCCACCTGTCTCTTTACTGCATGTCAAGTAAAACACTGAATGTTAGACTCTCTCTAGCACAAAAGGTTACACCAAATAAGAAACCTCCAGTCATTAATGAGCCATTTGTCATCTAAGAGGTATTTTCACTAATTATAGTGTGTCTTGTGTTGTATCCATTACGGACATGTGCTAATTTACTTCAAGGGAAAACTTTTCTTTGTCACTGGTTTCACATATTTGTAGAGTACAGGAGACATTTTATTTGGTTCAGAGATGTAAAGAGTCAAGCAAATGAAAATCAAACATTTGAGGCTTCAGTTTGAAAAGGCCATGGTTTCCACTTTCAAACACACGCAGAAATCACCAAAAGGCCTGCCAAGAAATTTTAATAAATGCTGAGGTTTGGATTTAAAAAATATATCCGTGTATTTCTATGCAGTTGAAATCAGAAAATATGAATTATAATATTGTGTTGCGTGAGACAGGGCAACGCTAGCCCATCTCAGGAGCCTATCACAGTGGAAGTGCATTTTTCCTTCATGCAATCATCCAAGGAACGTGGTTTCAGGTCAGCTGGCGGGGCGGGGGCGGAAGCCCTGCTCTGTGCAGCCATTCAATGACGCCGCTGATGGAGCATCTGCCAAATAGGACACAGGTTTCCAAGCTAATTCTGGACATCAGCATCCAGATGGCGTAGGAGAACCAGCATGAAGTAGTTCACGTGGGAGCTTTTTATGGGCCAATCCACACACAGCTTTCCCTCCCAGTCCTTTCAGTGAACTGCCACACAGCCACACCTGAATTCCAAAGAAGCGGAGAAACGCAATCCAGCTCTGTGCCCGGAGAGGGGAATGAACAGCTTACATATTTTTGAACAGCTAACAATCTCCCTCAAATGTAAAGAACTGAACAGAGCAGTACAGATCATGCCCCACCTTCTCATTTCAGACACAGGGAAACTGGGGCCTGTGCATGCTAATTTTCTTAGCTGTATTCCATGGTGATGTGACAGAGGCAGGACTAAAACTCAGGTCACCTTAACCCTAGACCACTACTCACATTCCCAAAACAATGAAACTTGCCGAGACTTTTCAAAATCATCCCACCACAAAGATATCCATGTAGCTTCAGAATTTGCACCCATGTCAGCCACGACCCCAGCGCCCCCCTTACTGTTCTGTGTAGGTCTCCACAGTGCTCCCAGGATCATGAGATTCAAAGCAGTGCTATTTGCCCCTGCTCAGTCCTTCCCCAGCCGTACAAAGCTAACACCTACTTAGTGCCAGGCACTGCTCTAAATACTTCATAGTTCACTCCTGGCTCAGCCGTCCTATTATTAGTTCCCTTAAATGATGACAAAACTGAGGCCCAGTGAGGTTAATCAATGTGCCAAAGGTCACACACCTGGGAGGTGGCAGAACCAGGATTTGAACCCCAGGAGGGGTCTGGCTCCAGACCCTGCGCTGAATCATTACGCTCTAGAGCCTTAAGGTAAAATTCTCTCAATAAATAAAGTTTAAAATAAAATAATGGACATTGAATACTGTGTTAAATTTCAGGCTCACAGCCTGATTTCTGCCTAACTGTCACTTTCTTCCTTTCCCCCCAAGTTTGTAGGCCTTAAGCTAGAAACTAACCCTTATTTTCAAGTGTTTATTAGATTTTCTATAAAACCTCTTGTGAAAGTGGAAATTTAAATATCCTTTAGATTCTGTACGCGTAGATTTTATGAAGTGTGGCCCTGCCCTGATGATTCCCTCCTCAAGGCCCCATTCCACTCACTGTCCTAGAAGACACAGCAATGCGAGATCACACACACTGGCAGAGCTCTGCGCAAGGGGACCCAGACCCACGCCAAGGCAGAGGCACACCTTAGCCTCCTCTTTCTGAGAAAAGTAAATAATTTTCACTATTAACAGCTCACAATTATTCATAATAAACTTTTCCTTCACTCGACAAACATTCCTTAATACATCCCATGTTCCAGGCAGTAATTTAGCCACTATAAATGAGAACAATAAAGTCAGTGGCCTTGCAGATCTCACATTTTAGTGGAAGAGGCAATAAATAAGTAATAGATCAATAATTAACATAATTTTCTAAGTGTTAATGGC
The DNA here is from genome assembly GCF_057802395.1 of Ceratotherium simum simum. Lineage (NCBI taxonomy): Eukaryota > Metazoa > Chordata > Mammalia > Perissodactyla > Rhinocerotidae > Ceratotherium > Ceratotherium simum. Next base: position 82,932,277 of record NC_141906.1, on the reverse strand, counting down.
TATGAAGAAAATTAAAGCTAGGTAGGGGGATGGAGTGATGTGGGGGCTGGGGGTACGGCTATTTCAAAAATCATGGTCTGGAAAGTCTTCCTTGAGGATGGAATATTTGAGCAGACACATGAATGCCATGAAGGATCCCACCAGGCAACATGGTAGTGGGTCTTGGCAGAGGAAAGAGCACTTCCTCAGGCAAGAATGGACTGAGTGGGTTTAAGGAACAACAGAAAAGTTCAGTGAGCTGCATCCTCTGAGTGGGTCAGGAATGATAAAGAGAGATATCTAAGGGGTAGGCTGGCACCAGGTAATAAAAAGTCTTTTACACCACTGAAGTATTCTCATCTCATTCTAAATATAACTGGAAGCCACTGTAGGGTTTTGAGCAGAGAGTGATGTTATTTGATTTACGCTCTTAAATGATAAAACGGGCTAGTAGGTGGAGAATGGACTCTGACAGAGCAGAATTAGAAGCAGGAAGACCAGATGAGATGCTACTGAACAGTCCAGGAGAGAGCCGATGCCAGCTTTGACTAGAGACATAGTGTTCAAGATGGTGAAAAGCAGTCTGACAGGATATATCTTAAAAGTAAAGACAAATAGGATTTATTGATGGATTAGATGTAGCATAACAGAGAAAGAAAAAAATCTATTAGGTTTTTGACCTGAGCAGCTGGATGCATGAATGGTGGTGCCCGTTCCTAAGAGTGGGACAAACTGAGAAGAGATCAAGTTGGCGATGGATGGTGATGGGTTAAATGGGGCTGGTATCGAGAGCGCTGGTTGGGAGGCATCAAATTTGAAATGTCCAAGTCATAAAGTGGATCTGCAGCTTCACCTTAGGATGTAGAGTGAGAGAGACTGGTCAGGACAGATAGTAAGGGAGGGGCTGTGGGGAATGTGGCATGTGCCCCAATGTAACTGGGGATTTTGAGAAAGACGGGAAAAAAAATGTCCAGAAGCCACAATGAGTAGCAAGGAGAACATCTTTCAGGCCTTGTGGTAAGCAAGATATAAGAGAAAAACTGTCACTGTTGAGATGACTCTAGGAGTGGAAATAACCCAGAAAACAGCCAAGTTTCAGCTTAAGCAAAAAAAACAAAAAAACAAGATGGGAACATTCAGAGAAGAGGCTGGGAACAGAGGCATTTTGCTGGTGACAGATCAAAAAGACCAGAGAGTAGAAATGTTCAGAGGATTAGGGAGAGATTTGCAATCAGGTCAGATTATTGGATGTACAAGACCATACAGTAATAAGAATCTAAACAATGACACATGGCCTGAGGGGGTCTTTGACTTCTGAGGTGGCTAAGATAACTGAGAAGTAAAATACAATAGAGTTTGTCCTGATGGTCTCTTAGGAAAAAGAGGGTAATCAATTCTAATTATATTCCTACTCCCCATTGGCCTCCTAGACATTTGTAATGGAGAGGTTGGGAGGTCGTGACTGGGAAAGGAACAGTCGTAGGAGCATTCAGAGCTCTGATGCTCCCTCTGTGGACTGCAGTGGCTTGTGTCACGGCGGGTGATGAAGTGATCTAACCATGCCTTTCAGTGGTCCTTTATATGTGATGATTATTTAAGAAAACTCTTTATAATACCGAAGTGTATTCAGTTTTCTGGGGCTGTTATAGCAGAGCATTACAAATTGTATGGCTTAAAATAACAGAAAGGTATTGTCTCACAGGTCGGGAGGCCAGAAGTCTGAAATCAAGGTGTTGACAGGGCATGCTCCCTATGAAACCTGTAGGAAAGAATCCTTCCTTGCCTTTTCCTAGCTTCTGGTGAGTCACTGGTGATCTTTGGCATTCCTTGGCTTGCAGCTGTATAACTCCAGTGTCTGTCTTCATTATCACACGGCCTTCTCTCTGTGTGTCTACTACGTCTTCTCTCTGTGTGTCTACTACGTCTCCACATGGGGGTCATCTTCATATAAGGACACCAGTTATATTGGATTAGGGGCCCACCCTACTCCAGGATGAACTCTTCTTAATTAAGTAATTACATCTGCAATAACCCTATTTCCAAATAAAGTTACATTTTCAGGTACTGGATGCTAGGACTTCAACATATATCTATTTTTTCTTTTTTGGGGAGTGGAGGGGGGGTGGCACAATTCAACCCACAACACCAAAGTATTGCTCTTTCCAGTTTTCATGTATAACAACTACACCAAACTAAAAATAATTTGCATATATTTCCTTTCTTACTTTCTTCTTCATAGGTTCTAACCAGTTAGAATTGTGTTGGATTGAGCTTTCCTGACAAGTAAATTTGTCCAAAGATGATTATTCCGAGTGCAAGAGCACTTTCCCAGTCATCCACTACATTATAGCCTGTTTGAAAGCCAGAGAAGATCAAGGAATTATTTTCACACAAACCTATCTTCCTTTTCCTCCGTGGGGCCAGTAAAGCTTTATCTGAAGGTTGATTTCAGTTTTGTCATTTTCCATCAGTCTACTGGTTGATGCTGTTTCATTAAAAATTCTATTATTTTAAAGGTCCACCAGCAAGATTATAAGATTAATTCATATGTTCATTTTATAAAACAAATCTTACCCCTAAAAGCTTTCTAAGCCAAACATCTCACACTGACAAGACAGCAAGTTGGCCAAATATGCCCAGATAAACCCAAATTAACTCAACCACGTGAATCAATGAAATTTGGGAAAGACAGATCATGAAAGATTGAGATTACTGTATATAATGTAAACTAATTTCAGCCCCATGGCATTGGGTTGAAGTGAAAAGGATTGTTTCTGTGGTTCCATAGTGGATTCTGAGATCAGTTTCTAAGGCCAGACACACTGGTCTTCCCCCAGACTTGCACAGAAGAAAAGTTACCAAATGCAAAGACATTTCTTTTTCTATTTTGACGATCACTGTGCCAGTTCTGAGCTTGCCTCTCAATGAATTAATAGGAGCTGTGAATGAAGGGAAAAATACCATCAAAGAACATTAAAGCTGGATGGGCTTACACCCCAGCAATGGCAGCCCTGGCCCTGTTTTGCCAGCTGACTCCAGTGGAGTTATCATGGAAAAATAAGTCTTCCAAGGATAAAAGGTCTACAAATCCTAAATCTATATATGAATGCCTGACCCCACTATTTGTTTCAGATAACCTGGCTCCACAGAACCTTCCGTGTGGTTTTTTCTGGTAGAAAATTCATCTTCAGAGCAATGAACTGTCATAACTTGCTATGCAACAATCTTGTTTTGAAAAATAAAGAAATGTCTTTCTTCTCACTCCCTCTCTGAAATAAAATAGCTCAAGAAATTATTTGAACTAAAGAAGATTCCTAGGATCTAAACAGATGTAGGAGAAACACACAGAAAAGTACAATTACAAGTGGGTAGAGATGCGTTCCTCTCTTCAGAGATCTTTCAGAAGCAGAGACAGTGTATCTATGAGAGTGTAGCTTCATGGGTGTTCAAGCTACAATAGTTTATGATGAAAATTGCTAAATGTGTGAATATTATATATACATATACGTGCATATACATATATGTGTGTGTGTATATATATACCTATGGAAAGAAAGAGAATTATAATTATACATCAAGCTTTGTGTGCATTATTTCATTTTAACCCAAAACAACCTTTTGAGGTAGGTAATAAGTGTCCTGTTTATAAAGAGGGATTAAAAAATTTTGCTGAAGATCACACAGAGAAAGTTCTGGAGGCGCTGGGTTAGCAGAATCCCGTCTCTAGCTCCACTTCTTTCCAGCACGCCTCTCCTGCTGGAGTATGAGTTAGTGAGCTCTTGTTTGGTGGAGATCTTTGTCTCCATTAATCGCATTCCCATTAAACATTCCTATCGCTTCCTCCTGTCTCTTGTCTCACACATGCAATTTGCATTTCATCCTAAACACAACCAATTCTCGACTTCCTAAAACAGTATTTTTTGACCATCAATATGATGTTAATGGTATTATTTATTATCAGTAATCTATTACACAGAGTGGAAACCCATTAACCTGTTCCCAAGGAAGCAAAATGACCTCAAATAATACAAGGATAATGTTATATTTTACCCATCAGTGGAGACTTTGAACCTAAGAGAATAAATATGTTATTAATATTAATTAAAATTTTTTTCAAAATTCCCCAGGAGAGACGTCAATGGTCCTATTTCTAGTACAACAAGGAAGGAAAATTATAGGTCAAAGTCTCACCTATTCTGCCTCCTATTGCCAGGGCATCCAGATACACCAGCTTGTGGAATCCTCAGAGAATTGTGTTTCCACCTAGATTTGTTCAATATCCCAATCCAGAGAAATACATGGCAATGTGAGAAATTATTAAGTCTCTGTGTAAGAGTCCAAGATTGGTGATATCTGAAACAAAACATTGGTGGAAGAACCTGGAATAAAAACGGCTGAACAAACTATGGAGATTCTAGGATTCTCTGACGAGAAGGGACCTCTAGAGGTCAGCTGGGTCTTTCTCTGTGTCTCCATGCCATAGACTACATAAAACATTAAACACTCTCATACCCCATCCCTAAAATACTTCCAGAAAGGAGATTCTTGTGCTCCAGAACAAGGAGGAACAACCAAATTCACTTAGTTTCCGGGAAGAGAAGAACTTGGCAATGAAGAAAAGAAGGGATAGAATGAGAAAAGCCCTATGGCACAAAAAGACAACTAGCTATAAGTCAGACCAGGTGGGTTCCAGGTCCCAGGCTCACCCACCGTCTGACTATGTAATCTGGGAAAAGGCCTCACTTTGCCTGTTAGTGCTTTGGTTTCCTGCTCTGTAAAACTGGAATAATAATTGTATCCACCTCATGAAGCAGCTCTGAGGATTAAATAAAGCTCTGCTAGTAGAGTGCTTAGCACCTGATGCATAGTAAACAGAGTCGTCCCATACAGAATGAGAGGTAGAGCATAAGGGCTAAGAACATAGGCTTTAGTACTAGACAAAGCCAGCAGATAGGACAGAGCATGGTGAGAAACATTAGCTAATTGCATCAGAAGCCCTCACAGTCAGCATGGTGCTTCTGCACTTAGTAGGAAAAGGTGGCCTTCTTTCAGGCACAGGTAGCCCTAAGCTAGGGCTCCCCACCGGCTGAGGAAGTCTGGGCTGGATGTCAGTTCCTTCTCACCCTTTCAGGAAGGCATCCTTGGGAGAGACTGATTATGGCTAGCTTCATTATCTGTAAAACCAGGTGTTTGAACTTCCTGGTCTCTGTAATCCTTTCAAACTCAAAAGAAAAGAGAAAAATGTCTGCAAAGCACCTACACTTGTAGGTGAGCAGTATTGGAGAACTCGCTGTCCCTCTGCACCCTTCTCTAGGTTCTTGTGACAACTGGCATACTCCTTCTCCTTCTGCCCCACGGGTGGTTGGGTTTTTAGCTTTCCCATTTTACTTTTTGGCTCCTCAATAGGCTGAGAGTGCTTCCAGAAGCCTCCCTCTGCAGCCCCATCTGTCCATGCTCTTTTGAGCCACGGTCCACCGGCTGGATGCCTGGCAAGCCCCAGCAGCGAGCACACAGTGGTCAATCCTGGAAGGGGGCAGGGCAGTCGGAGCAGTGCATGCTTCCTGAGTGGCATTGCTATTCTGAACGAGTTAACTCATAAACAACAGATCGATAGTTACACCAGGAGACAACCAGAGCCAGCAGACTCCAAACAGAGAGAAAGAAGGATGGACAGAGAGGTGCTGTTCTGTGCCCCTCCTTATCCTGAAAATGCTAGCCTTCCTAAGGTCCACCTGGGGTTGAGTACATTATCAGAGAGTAGCATTTCTTCAAAGGCTTAAGGCCTGGGTAGGGAAGTGACCTGGCAGAGAGAAGGCATGTGTCATGGGTGCCTCTATGAAATAATAGATCACTGACACAGCCCATCTGTGTCTTGGGCAGAAAGACACTAGCTCAATTACTTACGTGTATTCGTAATCTCCTCAAGAGCAGCCTCACACACAAGAACAACCTCACACAGCTGCACGACCCAGACAGAAATGACAGTGGGCCAGTAACATGTCCAGGGTAAAGACTACACAAGACAACTCCGGATAAAGGACAGAGAAGGGCGAGGAGAAGGAGGTAGCGATCTCAGACATCCGTTCTTTCACTCATTCATGCTACAACTATTTGCTGAGCACCTTCTCTAGGCCAGACCCTGGCTACACAGTGCAGAACAAGACAGAGAAGGTACCTCTCATCAGGAAATTCCAGTTCACTTGGGGAAGACAGATCATAAACACATAATCAAATAAATGAATGGGGAAACTTCAGATACAGATGATGGCTCTGAATTTAAAATCCAGGACGATATGCCTGTGTAAGACTGGTGGGAGCGGCAGGGGATTATTTTTATTTGGATGTCAGGAAAGGCTTCAGTGAGGGGGTTCCGTCTGAGCTGAGGCCAAAATGAGAGTCAGCCGTCTGCAGGAAGATCTGGAGTAGGGGTAGTCCCAACAGGGGGACTCACCAGTGGAAAGGCTCTGTAGCTGGAAGAAGCTTTCTGTGTTCATGAAACAGAAAGAATGCCAGGATGTCTACAACAGAGTAAGCGGAGAGAAGGGTGGGAGCACGGTCGCTCAGACTTTATTAGCAAAACCATGGGCCAAGTCACCTGTCAGGTATTGGGATGCAGGCCTGAAGAAGGCATGGTTCTGCCCTCCCGAGGCCAGGGAGTAGCTGGAGAGACTACCAGAGAATCCATCTGCTGATAAAGCGAAATGCTAAGAGCATTTTATGGTACGAATAAAGAGCCACAGCTTCCTACATCCAGAAGGGGACTCCATGGGTTTTCTCAAGTATCAAAACCACATTATTCTCTGCTATTCCACGGAACTGTTACATCAAAATGCCACTTCAATCTTGTACATTTCTCAGGCCTTTTATTTTTAACTCATCCCCCAAAAAACCATTGTGCAGTGGCAAAGCCTATAGTCTAGATAGATGACAGAAGGTATAATTCAGCCTCTAATACTCACCAGATGATCCCAAGGAAATAATTCACTTTACTAGTTGTTGCCTTATTTGGGGAATCTATGAGAACATGAAATGCATTCATCAACATTGCCAAGCCCCACGCTGACGCTTAGTGAAGGTCTCTAACTAACGACACCTACACAGCTGGACATCTCCGGTGGACTGCTCCTCACCACTTCCTCAGCTTTCCCATCAGAGGAGTTGGGTCCCACCGCACTGGGAGAGGGGGCGCTCAGTATCAAGTATTCCCCAGTATGAAGAGAGGGCGCTCTCTACATACTGGGGAAATCCTACTAGAGATTATATTTGTGGATTTTCTTTTTGTCTTCTTTAGTGAAAGAGATGACAAGAGAATCATCTTAAAGTTATTGAAGTTAGAATGTTTCTAAACGATGAGTCCAGTTTGCTCTTGTATGAACAAACTTGGGAGAAAACAGATATTCATGGATTCTTTATGTGGATATTCATCACCGTTTGTGAATGGGCAGACTCTCCCTCGGCTGTTGACTACTTCCTTGTCCAAGTCCGGCCTTTTCAGTTGGGTCCAAGGCCCTGGAGTGAGAAGTCCACACCTCATACCATTTCACACCCCAACACCCAGCTCAGTTCCCTTCATGTAAGAACCACTCGATAAATCTTTGTTGGTTGACTACAGTTGCATTTTAAACTAAAATGACAGAGAAATGTGGTAAAGAGATAAATTGAACATAGGCTGGGGGATATTTTGGTTTTTTTTTCATTCATTTCATCAGTTCAGTAAACATTTGGGAGCACACAGTGCTCACGGCATTACAAGGCATGATCCCTGTTTTCCAAGAGCTTACTGCTCCCCAGTCCACATGGAGAAAGAAGACAGTGTTAAACAAGGTTACAAGACAGGGCTAAGCCAAAATGAGTGGAAGAGATACTACGTACCAGCAAGGAATTAGGAGAACACAGAATTCAGAGGGAAAGATTGGTGTGTGAAGTCAAGGAGCAAAGTCCCGAGTCAGCATCCCAGCTCTGTCACATGCTACTTGTGTGATTTTAGTTAAATTTCCCTCTCTGGGCCTCAGCTTTCTCATTTATGCAATGGGGACAATTAAGTCTATTTCAGAATTGTTGTGATGATTAAAAGTTACTACATATACAAAATTTTTAACACAGTAACTGACCAGTAATTGATAGTACTATTCATCTTATTAATATTATTATTACTAGGTCCTCATAATCTGGCTTCAAAACTTCCTAGCTGTGCAATCTTAATCAAATGATGCAAACTCTCCATGCCTCAGTTTCCTCATCCGTAAAATGGGGATAATAGTGGCACCTACTTCATAGTGTTTTTATTAGGGTTAAATGTTAATGTTATGATGTTGGATGATGAATGAGATATTATATAAAACACTTAGAACACTCCCTAACACATAGTGAGCGCTCAATAAACCTTGGTTAATATTATTATTACTGCACATTCTGTTTTATGTAACCTCACCCTTTTTAAAAAATATGCATACAGACTATCAGCAGGAGGGCAGAAAGAGTAGGACATTGCAAATTGTTTGCAATTCTTTTCAGGCTGTCAATGCCGTGTTAGGTGAAAGGTTTCCCAACACTTCCACAAGGATCTTTGGTACTAACTGAATGAAATAAAACATTTAAAAAAGTTTCCACACATTAGAATCTGCTGCTGAAAAAGTGTTCATTCTTCGGGGACTGGAAAAGACCCTCAAAAATGAAACTGGTGAGAACAAAGCAGAATAAAATGAAATTAGAGCAAAAAGTCCTCTGCTGGTTGAGAAGAAAACTACAAGCATCATCCTCATCATCACCGACGGTGATGTGGACAGGGTGGCTCTCCAGGGTAGGGCAGAGGCGCTCAGGGCCTCTCTAGCTATGGTTCTATGTAGCTTGCTCACATGCTGAACAAAAAAAGAATGAAGAAAAGAAGGAAGGAAGAAAGGAGGGAGGGAGTGACTGAGGGAAGGGAGAAAACGCAAAGAAGAGACCCACATACACACAATAAAAAGCAAAAGTAAAATAACCCCAATCCCTGAACCCCCGGGTTGTTGCAACCCGGCGTCAGGTGATGTGCAAACTTAGAAACTTGTATGCAAACAAAATACATTCTGAAATTCATACTTGCTTCTCTGCACACAGAATTATAAAATGCAGAGCCAGTGTTTGACAGTTCAAGGGTTTCCACTCCACAAAAGTCTACCCCAACATGCATTAGAGCCTGTGAAGAATGAAGGTCATCCTGAAGAGGCATGAGCATCCTCTGTGCAGACTGTCTGATACACCTGCTGCCCAATTCACATCCTAAATCAGGCCCACAGCCAACAGGTCAAGCAGATCCTAGCTCCTCTAATCCCTGCTCTGGAGGGCTCCATCCACTGGGAGGGTTTTCCTCCTGCGTGTCAGGAAGACATTCAGCCCCAAGGACTGGCAAGAATGTCAGGAGATGTTCCAGGAGGACCTTTTTATGACACGGCTGGGTTGGGTCTAGGGAGGAGGTCCCATCATATCCCATGTCCTCCATCTACACCCACACAAGACCAGTGAGTCTAGAGCATACGTGAAAATGCAAACAAACATTAGTGACCAAAAGAGACAAGGAGAGCGACCCTACAGTGAGAAAGAGGTATGAAAGGAAGGACAAAGAAAGAGAAGCCAGCCAGTACATGATAATGTGACTTTAAAGGAAATCTGCTCCTAGGCCCATCCCCTGGCTGAGCATCTGCTAAATTCAGCCACTCTCTAGAGACTCCTGGTTCTCATGGGCCTGGGGGGCTGCCTTCTAGAGACCATATCCTGGCCGGTTCAACCCCCATCATTGTTCCTATCATATGGGAGCTACTTCTGTTTATCTTTGCTATTTCTTTATCTCCAAATCTCTACAAAGCTGACTACCTTCTACCCTCTTTTTAAAAATACCACCCCATTTGTTTCTAAAATGTTCTCCATGTGAGAATGTCTAGTTTATCTCCTGGAGGCTACTCCTTGTAGTCAAAAGTTAGGGACAAAGGGGGCATCCAGAGAACCCTAAGTGCCATCCACTATATTGCTTTAGAAGGTCATTTTTGTTTTTCTCTTTAATAGTCTGAAATCATGGCATATCTGGAGCTCCCATGAAACCCCTTTATAAAGCAGATACACAGTTATTTCAGATGGGGAGGCAGTTAGATGTTTAACCTTTGTTCAAAGTGGTCCCTAAAGGGCTCAGTGGAAGAGATGCGTTTCCTGAACCAATGAGTAACTAGTAGTTCTCCATGGCCACGGAGGTTAGCTCCCCAAAGACAAAGGAGCACGCAATGCTTGCAGGCCTTGCAAGGGGCCTTAAATCACACACTTCCTTTGGCAATGTCCTGACAAGTCAGCTATGTGTTGCCAGTGCCTCCTGCTCAACATTTTCTATCCCGTGGGTATCACCTTAAGTGTACGATCCACAAACAACCCGATCTTAGAAGAACAGTCACCAGGGGGCAAAACAGTGGACACCAGCACCAAGGCTATCCTTCCAAGAATCTTTACGTGCAAAGGATGGGAAGATTGCCATGTTGCCTTGTGGTTAACTCAACAGCCCAGTTTGGAAAACTTTATTTAAGAGGGCATATTAAAGAGAGACAGGGAAATCATTCTTCACATGAACCTTCTTAACTTCCAGCTCATGCCGACTCTCTTATAAAATTCCAGAGAGTCAGATTTCCCATTACAATCACTAATTTCTGTGTTGCTCTCCTGTGAGTGGTTCAGTTTGTAGACACTGGATATTGAGTTAGCATTTCAGTAGGCAGGGCAATCAGGGAGACTGCCTACCTTACACAAAACATAGCCAAGATTATTCTTCTCCTCCTCTGGTTCTTGTAAGCCTTAACCCCAGAAGCTAATCAGGACCCAACTCAACCCTGAAACCTAGTTTCTCTTCAGTAGATGAGTTTCGCACATACTGCTTTGGTGGACAGCACCAAGAGAGCACAGCAAATCAGAGTAAATTATACCTTCCGTGGACAAATCAGACTCGTGTCCATGACTTCAATCTCAGAAAGTCACGTTCAGACAGAAGAAAGCATGTCCCTCTGCCCACTAGCTCATGGCAGGAAGGCACCCAGGAAAGCCCAGGCACAGTCAGGCCCAGGACAAAACAGCAGCCTTGACAGAGGAGGGGAGCTGGTTGGCAATTCCTCATGGCATGGGCAGAGTGAGGGCATTCACAGGAAGCCAGACCCATCCTTTGGGACTCATTAACTTCAGAGAAGACTGCTCACGCTGAGCCCAAGCCAGGCCCCCAGTCACCATGGCCACCAGGTCCCGGCAAAGACAATGCCCAGGCCACTGTCATCAAACTCAGCGACTTCCTGGCCCAGCCACCCCTCCTGCTTACCAAGTCCTGAGCCAAGGAGGCCAGTTTTAGGGAAACGGCTCATCTCCAGAACCTCTGAGCGTTTCCCTATGACCACCATACTCTCGGGTCCCAGCGAGTCATGAATTGTGCAACCCAGCGTCCTCCCCGCCAGCCGCTCCGGTATGGGCACCTGCACCCCTGCCCCTCTCCTCTCACACCCCCAGACAAATCATTGTCAGTTCACACAAGAATGGCAGCTCCCTACCTGAGGGTGGCGCTCTCCCCCTGCCGGACCGTCACGTTGTCCATAGCTTTGGGGAAGGTGGCATCTCCGCTGCGCACGGGCACTCCTGTGGGTACAAGGAACAGCAGCCTGAGAGACACGACCACGAGGCACTTCCAGGGCAGGAACAGGTACCCACAGACCCCCATCCTCGACAGCCACAACTTCCCAGGACTCCGGCAGCGGCTCGGCACACGCCCCCCGGGCGAGCACAGGAAGTGGGTGGGGCGAGAGAGCGAGCACAGGGACGGCGCGGTGAACTAGCCGCGACCGAGAGGCGCGGGGAGGAGAAAAGCGCGCAGACGCCTCCAAGTCTAGTATTCCTCCCCCAAATCCAGCCTCAGAGCTCCAGCCTCGGAGAACCAGTTTCCACGGAGGACATCCGAAGGGGGCTTTCTCGGTGCTGCTTCGGCCGGGAAAGGTGGCCGAGAAAGGGGAAGCGCAAGGCAGGTGCAAAGGTGTGGGCACGCCTCAGGAGACCCTTCTTCCCGTTAACAGTTCAGACATGGCACTTCGGAGTGGAGTAAGCACTTTGGTACCAGAAGGAGACAGGGGGTCGGTTAGATCCGGCTACCCAGAGGTGGTCTGCAATTCCTCTGTTCGAACAAGGGGAAATCCAACACTTTCTCCGTAAGTTTCGGAGGAAGGATTGCCAGCAGAGAACAATCTGTAACAATAGCGGAGACGGAAAGTAGAGCACGCAGGAGGCGGCAGGGGGTGTGCGAGGAGGAGACGGCTGCGCCGGGATTCGTGCGAGGCGGACCCGGGGATCCTGCCGCAGCCGCCTGGATCAACTTCCTCGGAGCCGAAATGCGCGCCGCGACGGCTGCGATCCGGGAGCAGTCGCTGCGGCGGCGGCCGAGGCAGGAGCGGCCGGGCTGGAGCGGACCGTGGCGGCCCCCGCTCGCTCGCTCGCTCGCTCGCTGGGGAAGGCGAGGCGCAGCCAGCACCGGAGCCGCGCGGACGCCACGCTCAGCGGCCGCCCCCGGCCTCCGCGCCGCCGTCCTCCCGGGAGCAGCCCCGCCGCGCGCGGGCCCAGACCGCCGGGGTTGTCATGGCAGCAGCTTCATCGCTGACCGCCACTTTCTCCGGTGCCGGCGCCGGCGCCGAGCGAGCGGGCGGGCGGGCGGAGTGCGCGCTCACCCCGGCGGGCGGGCGCGGGGCGCGGGCGCCCACCTTAACCCCCGCCGCGCCGCGCCGCGCCGCAAACAGCAGTGCAGGAGCCAAGGCGAGGCGCCGAACCACTTCCCCCCTTGAAGAGCTGTCACTTCCAAATGAAGAAGAAAGGCAAAGTTACCCTCAGTCTTCGTATGCTCGAGACATCTTAATAAGGGTCACAAACTAATTACCTAGGAAAGGAAAACCCTGCAGCATGCATACATGCACCTTCAAAATTACAAGATTAATTCCATTCTCATTTAGAGTAATTTTAGAGTGTTTGGAGGATGTTTTAGAATAATCTCATTTTTTATTCAATAGTCGATGCCCACCCACCAGTCCCCCCCACAAAAGCTACTTTAAAGCTCCAGCGACTCAACACTACCATTCTAAATAGAGATCTTCCATATATAAAACAAACGCAAAATCACAGAAGCCTTTTCGTGTGCGTAACTGGCAAAATCGCATCAAAATTTTGGTCAAGTTCCGACACCGACTTACATTCTTTATTCTTGTTTTGTCGACATTCAAGGCGCTAGCCCTGCCAAGTGCTCTCTCAGATGAGCGAGTGCGAGCCCCTGGCTTTATTCATACAGCCGCTCCCGAGTTTCCCGGGCTTCGCACTCTTGCAGAGCTGGTGTCCTCTTAAGAGGTGTGTTTTTCAGATTCTTGAGACCCAGGATAAAACTAGATTTGCCTCAGTTCCTGTCACTTCTCCTCTCTGGCTGCTGTGGGTCCCTCTGTATCCACATTTTTATTTCTCCCTTTACTTGGGCTGTGATAGAATGCAATGCCTTCTCCTTCCTGGGCCTAGCCCCTGAGCAAGGGGGAAGCCCGGAGCCGCCCAACCTACACAGCACCGCTAAGGCTAACATGCTCTCTTCTCAGGGACTTCCAGATCATCGGAGCTCCCTGCACTGACCCAAATTCTCCCTGGGATGGAGAGGAGGCAAAAGTGGCTTTATTTTTCCCCTAGACTTCCAATCACATCCAACTATGGAGCTTTTTTTTAAACAACAGTTAAATAACAGAAAAATGTTCTTCCCAAAAACCATTCGGTCAACACCAGAGACTGAGTCATAACTATGGGGTCCTGGTGTCATAAAAGTCCTTGCACCTTGCAAGTAGTAATCATCACTTACATGTAGCTGACATGCATGTTAGAAATGACACAAACTTTTCACCCGTCATATCCCCCTCACTCTAATTACTTTAGATGGGTAGGGACAAAGGTAGGGTTTACAGAGGTGGAAGCCAAATTCCAGGGTGACAAACAAAGCCTGAGCAGATTGCCTTTCTCTTTTAACAGTTGACCAGAAAGTGGTCGACCATGAAAAGTTGAGCAAGTTTACACTAAAGATCTCAATTAATCCATCATTAGGCCCATTTTTCCCTTGTCTCCTCTGGTGACTTTTCCTGATATTAAATTCTCAGGGAAACTCATCTGCTACTTTTGGCCAGTGGGGACCACTTGATATATAGCTCCAAAAAAATCAATTGTCAACTTACGGCCGCAAAGAAAGACTTTACTATCAGGAAAAAAATAACAGCTATGGAGAGCAGGAGAGTTTTGTTTATATTTTTGGAAGAAAAGGAGGAAAATTAACCTATTTTAACACCAGACCATTCTTATAAGACCCTAATTTATCCCATTTTACAGTGGAAAATTGTGAAAAAAGGAAATTGAAGGATTTCACCAAGTTAAGCTGTTATGAGATAGCAGTCACCAGGAATGAGATTACGTTTGCCGACTTTCAGTCTGCTGAATTTGGGATTCTTCTTTCCCAAAAGCCAAGGAATTACCTCTAATCATCCACCCATCCATCCATCCATCCATCCATCCATCCATTTTAGCCATCCTTCATGCTCCCCACTGACCCCTCTTCGCAAGCACGTCCTCACCACCTCAAGTGGAAACAAAGGCCAGTCCTGGGGAAGGAGAGGGACTCATCCCGGGCTCTGCAGTCATTTCCCTGCGGCCTTGAGAATGTCAGGGAGGATTCCTTTCAGAATAAATTCTAATCCTGGCTCTTGCATCTAATTCCCAGGTAGGTACAAATGAGCATTAGTTTTTGCATCTAGGAATGTGGGTAATGACAACAGCAGCCCTTCCCGAGGGGCCTACAGACATGATTAACTCCACAGTAAAATACTTAGAAATCCATTTAAGGTGGAAGATGCTTTATTAATACATTTTGCCTGCCACTGCTTCATTATGCTGGCTGGGCAGAAAAATCATTCTTTTTCTGGGCTCTTTAAGATGCTCCATTTGTACCAGTCTGCATGCAGTTGATCTCAGATGCTCGGCCCACCTTTGTCTCTGGCCGTGAGGGGACAGCGTTGCGCTGCAGCAGCCCGGCAGCGGCCGGCCAACAGAAAACCCGGCAGAGTCGAGGCAAACCTCAGGTTGGACAAAGAAAAGCCACTTGCAACCTCTGCCTGCTTTGTGGACCCAGGGATCCAAACTTTATTCAGAAATGGGAGTTCAGAAAGTGGCGAAAGGTCAGAGGTGCCGGCACAACTAACAAGGTGGAATCCATTTTCTTCAAACTCCTCACTGAAGTGGTCTAAACAGTTGAAGATCAAAATCATATGTCAACTCCCTTCCCAGCCCCTAATCCCTAAATATAACCAACACTTAGTGGCTTATCTTATATCCTGTCTCTTGCTTCATAAAAACTGCTGGATTTATTTTATTTTCCCCCGCATATCCGAGTTAATGAAAAAGGGATGACAGTCAGAGCAATTTCATTATTTGTGTTCTTTATAGAAACAACTTCTTTTCTGCCTCCTGGAAAGCAGATTCCTAACGAGCGCCCACCTCCACCTTCTTCCCCCATCTCCCTCTCCTTCCTCCCTTCCGTCTTGCATACACATATACCATACACATAAATCAACTTGTCACAGCTTGTCTCTGTGCTGACAGCTGTAATTGCTTCAGGTTATAAAAATATCTATAGGACAATGACTTTCAAGCTCACAGACACACACACACACACACACACACACACACACACACACTGCCTGAGCAAAGGAAAACAATCATATTCCATTTAATAATCCAGTGACTGCAAAAGAGAGGGAGTGGAGGAGCTCGCCGTGCAGACTCCAGAGTGCTGGCAGGCAGGTGAGGAGACGGGGTAGCTTAGCATCCACACACTAAAGCAGGGTTGGAACAGGGAAGAATTCCCAGTGGAAGGGAAGTCAGCTGTTTTGTTTTAGTCTGTGTTACCTACAGCAAGCCAGGCTAGCTGAAGAGCCATGAATATTCCACACACATAAGAGACCAAGAGAAGAGCACTAGCTTAAGAAATGCCAGTTCTGCTTCTCCTTCTCTAAAAAGGCTAAAGGCTCCCCTCTCCTGGTGAAGATTCCAAACAGGAGCACAGGCAAGAGGATAAGAAATGCAGGGCAGTTAGAGTGGTGTGGCACCACATAGATTTTGGAAGGTTTAATCAGAAAAGGCAGCGTTCATCTGGATAAAGAGATGCCTCTAGGGGAGTAGGGAAGGGCTGGACTCTGGAAAAATATGCGCTACTTTCCCTCCTATATGAATATAGGATCAAAATACAACTATTGCTCATCTGGGCTAGAGTCCAGCATGTTAGGATTTCAGCAGGAAGAGAAAAAGACCAACTTGAGGAAGAGAAAGAAGCCTCTGGGGAGAAAAAAGAGGTCACGAATAGAGAGAATCGAGAAGGAGGCTAGGGAGAAATGGCAAAGGTTAGGCTATCTATGGACTTTGAAAGCCATAAAACTTTATAAGAAATGCATAAAGCAGAGAGATGGTCAGTAGAACAGTAGACGGAAAAGTAACAAGCAACAAAAAGAACAATCAAAATCAAAGAACCAAAGAAGCCAAAGCCAGACACCCAAAGGGGAGCATCCCAAGAGCCAGGGATCTATAGGGCAGAATCTTTCGTTATCTAGATGTTGGGTGGTAATAAGACCCTGGATCCTCAGAATTCCAGAAGGATACTGTCAGAGGGGAACTTGGGAGATATTTAGCATAATCCACTCATTTCATAGGTGGAGAATTGAGACCTGAGAGGAAGGCATCATCATCGAAGGGACACCAAGTTAATAACTGGTAAATCAGGGCTAGAGCTCAGGACTCCTGGCCCCTGTCCCAGGGTTCTTTTCACTCCAGCTCTCGGGTAAGGACTGCTGAAGAGCTAAATAATGAAGCATCTCCTTTACCTGTGAGCAAGAGGGAGAACCACAGAAGGGATACTATTACTGTCTAGTGTACCTCTGGGTATCCAATTATTCATCGGAATTCAGTTTATTCAGTAAATGTTAACAAGGAGATTTTGAGCTCCTCCTATGCACCAGGAGCTGTGTTGGAGCTTAGAAATTCAAAGATGGAAGACATAGCCCCTGCCCTTAATTTGCTTGTAGTCTGGTGCTGCGCGGTTTGTCAGGGGTTTTATCTGTGTTTGCATTCATGAATGTTGAAGTTATAATGAACTGAAGCCTGCACTCCCTGTAAGTCCTTGAGCACACTCTCATCGCTGAGCCGGAGTCCACCAACCCCTTGAGAACAGTTTGTCCCATTACACTGGTCCAGATTTCCAGGTACTGACCATGGTTTTTTAAGTTCCTTTAAGGTGGCGTTAGGAGGGGAAGGGTACTCTCAAGGATTTATAAATATAGGGAAGAAATTCATCTACTCAACAAACAAGTGTTTAGCGCACACTAAATGCCAGTTATGCACTGGGTGGTGGGTTTAAACCATGGATGAGAGAGACAAAAACAAAACCTCTGTGGGTCTAACCCTCATAAAAGCACACCATCTAACAGGGGGTGATACTAAAGAGGCAGATACTAAAGAAAGAATCTACAAAGCAGTAGATACAGTTGTGATCAGCACTGTGAGGAGGAAATGGAAGAATGCACATGGTAGAAGGTTCCCGTGGAATCCAGTCAAGATCAGGAAATGTTTCCCTAAGGAAATGACTTTAAACTGGGACTTAACAGTGAGAAGGAGATGAAGGGGCAGGCAATGTGGGCAGGAATCAAGTTGCAGGCAGACAGGACCTCTGAATGGTGATCTCACCAGCCCCAAACCTGGAGCTAAAACGCCAAATCGACACAAACCAAGCCAGGAAGGACCATGGGCAGAAGCTGCCTTTTATATTCACAGACTGTGCTCGTTAAAATTAAGGATGGGTACATCTGAAGTGCTCTGTCCAGTTGAAAACCTCTGAGTGCTTCAGCAGTCCGTGTTTATGCGTTCATTGATTGATTCAGTATGCATTTATTGATTAAGAATGACCATACGCTTTAGATCACACAGACCAGAGGTCATCTTCTCCATGACTAGCTGTGTGACCTTGGGAGAATGACCTTGTTTGTAAAATAGTGGCAATAATGGTACCTACTGCAAAGTGTTGTGAGGATGAAATGAGACAATTGATGTAAAGAGTTTAGCACAGGGCCTGTCACACAACGGGGGCTGAACACATGGTAGCCACTGTGCTTCTGCACTGGGACTGGAAGGGACGGACGGTGGATGGGCTTCCCTCCTTCACAGGAGGTCTAGGTGTGATATTTGTTCAGAGAACCCAGGAGCAGCCTGCTGAGTGCAGGCCTATGATCACTGTCAGTGTGCACATCCTGAGGGGTTTCATCCCAGAGACAGAGCAGAAGCTTCACGCTGAGATGCGGCCAGACAGAGGAAGTAGCTTAGCCTTCAAATCAGGGCAGGAAGAGGGGGGACCCTCCTGCTCCCACCCCAGAGTCGCAATCTCTCTCTGCTCTCCAAAAGCACACAGGATATAGGCCTGTGGAAAACAGCCTGTGCTTGAGAAAGAGGATGTGGCTTTCTCTTTCTGTGGCAGCCTGAGAACTTTTATCTGCCATGCTCCCACATATACGTTAAAGGCAGCGAAATAACCTGAGAAAAAGGCAAGATACTTCCATCCCATCATACAGTAAGCAATACCCCCCGAGCTCCTTCCACGAAGCTCTCACCCCTTCTTTGCTCCTGTGTGCCTGACAGCTGAATCCAAAGCCTCCTCAGGTCTGAATCTTAGACTGGTCATTTGATGATAATATCCTGCCTGCCTCATCTCTCCTAATGTCTACCGTTGAACATCCCAGGCAGTGCCTCAGGGTTAGCCTCGTAACCTCTGTTGAAGAGAGCAAGTGTTACATGCTGACATTCGTCTACACAGACAGACACCAACGCTGATGTTTACAAGATGCAGACCAACCCGAGTCAGGGAGTGGTTTCTCATACAGAAAGAGTCCTCCGAGTAGTGATCTCAGTAGCCCCAAACCTGAAGCTAAAACCCCAAGTTTACTGTCAGAGGAATTGGCTTTCCTCTGCCCCTGCACACCTTTCTCTCTAACAATTGCCTTTTACTCATGTCTCTCTTTAACCTTTTCTCTGCATTTTCTTTAGAGGTTTTACCTCTTGTTCTCCAGCCAAGAGCAGTAACAGAAGAGGTAAATTTTAATGAGACAAGAATTTGCCCTATAACATATGGGTTCAATTGTGCTTTTGGAGGTGTACTTATTGGTGGTGACATTCTGTAAATGTCATTTTGTAAACCAGAAGATCTGGGTTCTAGAGTCAACTCGGGCCATCATTATGTCACCTTAGATAAGTCACCCGTTATTTTGAACTTTTAGCTTCTTTTGTCAAAAGAACCAACATCTTCATAATAGGTGGGGTTTTGAGAAGAACTAGGCCTAATGCAACCAAATCAGCTAATGCACTTTTGAAAGTTAGATGAACTATTCCAGAGTAAGACGACAGCTTGGTAGAGGGGTGGGAGGTCAAGGGTATTGCATTCAAGCCCCAAGTCTGGTGTATGACGTTGCCCAGGTCGCTTCCACTTTCCTCCTAAATGAGGAGTTTGGATTAAATGATTCCAGGACCCTTCCAACTCTAACAGCCTATGGTTATGATGGTTATAATGCTTTTTCGCACTCTTCTCAAAAGCAGTTTATCGTTCATATTCACTTATCAGTTCCTCCTACAGACAAATAGCCCCCTCATCATGTCCTTCCACTCTTCTCATTCATCAAAGTACCCACTTCAAATTCAGAAAACTGTGGTACACAGAAACTAGTGCGCTGCTCTGGATCTAGGGCAGCAGATGGACGAGCAAAGATGGTTCAAAGCCTTCCGAGAAAGGTTTCTTTAAGGAGAAGAAAATCGCACAATGCAAACAGCAACGTTAACCTTCAATAAATACGCTGTTAATATTTAACTGGCATTTATTTAAACTTACAGTAACTGTCCTATTAAAGCTAAATTAATTGCCCATTTTGGAATCTTCCCCTAAAGCCTAGCTGGGACATGGCTGTCTAGATGGTAATCTATGCCAGGCATCCAGCCATAAAGAGAATATTTAAACCATCCTTTTAAGACTAGACTATTAGAATAGCATAGTAGGAAGGGCCTTAGAGCTCAACTGGACTGGTAAGTTTTATACTCTGTGTCTTTTGACTTTCTAGGGACCTACTTTTTCCCTTCTCTTCAGTAAGAGCTTATTCTGTTTTCCCTGTAACTCTCTCCCTCTTCTTAGTTTTGTTTTGAATTCCTCTCTTCGTCTCTCTCTCTTTCTCTCCTTTCTGTTAGTGATCTTTTCTTTTAGACTTCATGTTTTAGACTCATTCTGCTGTGTTTTTGTCTCAGTCTCTCCTGAGTTTCTTAGCATAAGCCATTTATGATACATAACAAATTCTATATACAAATACATATACATTATTTTATGTGTTGCAAAGAACATTTTATAACAGCAGCTGTATATAAAAGACTAGGAGCTGTGAAATAATCCCTGAGTCACGCTGCTTTAGAAGGGGCAGCAAGAGTGTAATTGGGTAGAACTGATCTTTGCTTTCTCTGAAATCAATCAATACATTTTATTATAAATGTGGTCCTGGCTGAACTTCCGGGATGTTATTCTGCTACGATTATAATGCATTTACAAAATTTCTACACACAGGCACACACACACACACACACACACACTCACTCACTGGTTTCATCAAATCAGTTTACCAGTGAGACGTGGATTAAAGATAAACACCTAATCAGATGAGTTAGTGTTCAAGCTGAGTTAACTTTCCTCAAGACGTGGGAACTGGTTGAGACTAAAATAATTCACCCTAAGGTTTCTAAACGTTTAGGTTCCTGAGTTAGATTTATACATGTTCACTGTCGGCCTTGCAGGCCCTGGAAACCAGGGAGGAGTTGGAGTCAGAGGTGGACCTGGGCGGGGCCGTGGAAGCATGGAGGAGAAGGTGGGCAGGTGGGAAGGCATCCCACATGTTTTTAGGAGAACTAAACATATTCTCAACTGTTTGCTTGTGGAAGGCCAGTGTTTTGTACTTCCTACGGAAGCCATGCTTCTTTGTGTTTCTAACTAAACTAATATACAAATCACCCCACTTCCTTTTTCCTCCTTTACATCAATCACTGTCAAGTCAAACTAAAGATACTACACAATCCTTACAGCATCTTTAGTTAGAAAAATATCCTCCGTATTGGAAGCATCTTTATTTTATTGAGTCTTAGAAACTCAAGAAGTAATGGAACATATTTTTGCGTGCTTATGCATCATCCTGCTTATACCGTTCTATCTCTATGCGTTACCATTAGGAGTACAGGGGCCCTCACAGTGAACCAGAAGGGCTGCAATTAGACGATCACAGCCTTCCCAACCTGGGAGCTGATGTGGGCTTTTCCTCCTGGAGAGGAATGATTTCCCTAAACCTTTAGTACACCTTCTTCATCTAGTTTACCAAGAAGCCACAGGCAGGGCTGTAGGTCGTGAGAAAGTCAGAGCACCTTGTGAGTGGCCTGGGAGAGTGGACCGGAACTGTGTTCAGGTCACTTTGAACCTGCGGGAGGGAGGAGGGGAAAATGTTGTGAATGTGCAGGTGAATAAGGGACAATATTTGAAAATAATTTACCTAGACTTTCACAACAGTTTTGACAAGGTGTCAGGACCAAAGATGCTTTAAAATAAAAAAAAATTGGTAATGAGGAGACTTTTTTTTCAAAGGTAGAGAACTAGCTTAAAGCTAAGACAAAAATCAAGGATAGATTGACATGTTTCTATACAGTGAAGTATTAATACTAGATTCCCAAAGCTCCTGTTGCTTAGGACAAACCTAATGTAATATTTTTATCAATGATCTGTCAAAGGGAATTCATAGAAAACTCTCCCAAGTGTGCAGAAGTCATTAAGTTCCCTTAAGTAATTAAATCTTTAGGTGACGCAGATGAGCTGCAAATAATCCACAAAGTTATGTGAGCGTGCAGAGAAGTGGGCAAATGTAATGTAGTATATTTTAGGAAAAATCATAGAAAGTGTGTGTCTAAGATGCTGGCCTCCAGGGCAGCGGAATAAGGGACAGTGATGAGGAGTGGACTGAGCATGGATGTTGGGGTTAATGGCTTTGGCTCCACAAATTGCCAGCTTGACCTTGGATAATTTTCTTATCTCTCAGAGCCTCAATTTTCTCCTCTATAAAATAGGAATATCACCTACCCCGTCTATTTGCTGTGACAGTTAAATAAGATAGTATGCGTAAAGTGCCCAGTGAAGTACCTGGCACGTGGTACAAACTCCAAAAACGGTAGCTAGTGCTTATTCTTTTACAACCCGGGAAAACAACATTGGAGTCAATCGTGGCCAGTGATTCCCAGGTTACAGTCTTTATACTACATTTTGGAATATGATACTATATTGTCTGCAGGTATCAGGATTTTTGTCAAAAAAGAAAAGTTGGGCCAAACATTTTATGAAAGCTATTAGCAGGATATTGGGAGAAATAGAAACAAAGAAAGAAGTCTTACCTTTACTCAAAATTACTGTGGTTAAATTCTTCAAATACTGCTTATAATAGTTATCATTGTAGCTCACAAATAACACAGGAACTTCATGCACCCAATTGCTGAAGTCAGAAATCAGGAGTCACTTTAAATCTCTCCTTCTCCCTCACCACTGCCCACCTCCCCATAATTCAATCAATCTCTCTCTCTCTCTCTCTCTCTCTCTCTCCCCCGCCTGGGTTCTCCATCCAAATTATCTGTCATGGCTAGCCGCCTTTCTCAACCTTAGCTGCCTTACCCTGGCCGAAGCCATCATCTCTCCTTATTTTCTTCCTTGGAATACTGAGATTCCCTCTTACATGGATCTTCTCCATCTGCTCTTGCCAGATCTGTTTCAAGATCCACATTGAAATAAAGTTTGCCTGAAAATCTGACCATGTCCCTGTTCCTGTTCTATCTTTAGTGACTCCACACAACAATTTGAATAGAGCCCCAAATCTTTTATGTGGTTTCTGAGCCCTCAGGATGTTGCCTCTGTCTATTTTCAGCCTTTTCCCCTGTCACTTCTTCCTTTATAGATCTCTGTTGGTCTTTGTTTTAATTTATTATTATTTTAATCCCTCAAAGCTTCCTTTTTTTCAACTCAGGGCCTTTGCATATGTTGCATTCCTGCCTAGAATACTGTCCCCACATCTTTGTGGCTAAGCCTATTCATCCGTTTAAGTTCTAACTTCTTCATAAAGACTCTACCTTAACTATTCCATTCAACTGGGGAAAATGCCCACTGCATCAATCTTTATAACATTTGTAATACGTGTAATAGTTTAAATTCTGTCTTTTTCTCTGTTATATTCCTGAAGCCTAACACAATGCCAGGTACATAATAGGTTTTTGATAAATATTTGCTGAATTTAAGTGAATAATATAGCTGGGGAAAATTCAAAAATTAAAATGATTTTCTGGCAGGAACTTCCAAATGAAGAGACATTAAGAAGATGAGGATGTTTGCTATTCATGAAGTGTAAGGAGGGTGTACACAAACTTAATGACCAAACTTTAGCTAGAAATAAAAAAGAACCCCAAGAAATTGAAAGATGGTAGATTAAGGACAAAAACAAGCATGTCTGTATAAAAGGTTACACAGGCAAAAATAATATCTAAATAGGATAAGGGAAGATTTGGATAAATTACTGGGTGACAGACTCATACTGGTTTATTAGGTTAGGGGTGTCTGATATATATCTCTAACCTTTTAAGTATGATTCTCATGCAAAATTGCCACTGTCCAAAATAGGTAACTAGGACATCTGAATTGATGTGACCTGGTGTGACCTTTCTAATGTCATGTTCCCATCTACCCAGTAACACACTATTGTCTACATTACTAGGGATAATGGAATTATGCTTATCTTTCCCTGCATACCTTATAGCATGATCCATTCTATAACTTTTGTACACACTTGGTAAGAGCATTTTGGAATGCTGCAAGAAAATGTGTGTGTGTGGTTTGTGTGAAAAATGAACCCTGAGCAGGGAAAAGCCTCTTAGGCAGAGCTGGTTGGACTGCCTTCTGTTCCTATCCTCCACTCCCTTGACTATTTCCTCCATGCCTGACTCCTGACTTCCATTCTTAACGATAGCTTGGGACACCTACTGCTCTTTGCGCTCACTCCTTCCTAGGACATTGCCTCCAGATATACTTTGGGCTCTTTCCTCACCTCCCTGGACTCCCTCCTTCCAAAGGCTTAACTTTTAATGACCAGAAGAACTGGATTACAACACATGCCTTTAAACTCTTGGTCCCATGCTCTTTCTTCACTACCACATTGCTTCCCTGTGTCAGCCTACTTTCCAAGGTGTGATGGGAGCAATCAGTTTCACATATAATTCTTCATTTTTCACTCTAGTGGAAGAGAATTGTGGCAGCTATGGTCCAAAACAATAGATAATGCACAAGCCTATGTTCTCAGTTTATGCTCCATATGATTTGCTTCACCAGAAGGTATCTAACTATAACTTCATTTGGGAAGCTATATTAGTCACTGTCATTTCCAGAAGATGCAGCCAAATATCATGCACAGGGCCTCAGAGATCCAAAGGAATGGTGAGCTTAAGATCAGAAGGGCTCTAGAAAATTTTCTCCTAAGTCAAGGTTCAAGTAAGTTGGTTGGAAAGATTGCTTCTGATTGCCCAGCTTGGAGGAGAGCACCCTTCTCACATTTATTCAACAAGTATGTACAAGGGTAGGTGATGTGATGCAACAGAGACTGTCATAGTCTTAGTCCAGCCCCCAAGGCTATAGTCTGCTGAAGAGACAAACATTAGAAATAATTGTACAGATAGTCAATGAACCACAAGTGGAATATATATTACAAAGGGAAAGTGTGAGATTACAAGAGAACAGAAAAGGGTAGGGACAGTGCCTTATTAATAATCACTCTATCTCAGCACAGAGCAAGATAAAATATATTCAATAGTAAATCAATGTAAGAAGGATGATTGAATGAATAAACGTGTAAAAACAACTAGAATCTAAAATCTCAATCTTTTTCCATGAGGCCATCTCCCTGCACACAGACATCTCTACCAGATTCTTCTCTTTCTTCCAAGAGGCAGCAGAGTTCTAGGGAACTGGGGTGTCTCTCCCGTGTTCTAGCTATCCATCAAACCAAATAGCAGAAATTTATAAACCAGGTTATGCAAATATTTTCAGTGCACTCATTTAGTTCTTGGGAAAGCTTGCTCACCACACTCTCATAGAAAGCCACTCTAATCCCAACGTCCATCTTATGACCTCCTACCACACTCCATCCGAGAATCGCATTCATAATAATCAGACTATTAGCCAGGGTGCTTGGTTTGAACCTAAAAAATTTGAGAAACGATCTTATAAACTATTTTCCAGGGATATCATCTTTAAGCATTAACAGGCATAACCGACTCTGAATTCTGGGAATTGAGCATAATTACATGGAAATTGACAGGACACAAATGCCAAGAATCCTGTTAACCTTTACTATCTTGAAAAAACTCTCCTTGTAATTATCTCTTTCCTTTGTCTTAAATGTTACTGATGAATATTTAGAGGCATAAGCAAACACGCAAGTAGACGGATTGTATAATCTGGATCTTTGTTTGGAATCCTAGAGTTTTCCAGACATTCCATAAAATACCGAGATACTAAGCAGAACGCTTGGAATTTGACTATTTTCAGAAGTTGTTGCCATCTTTGTATTTGCTTTGCTCTAGTTCTCTGCTTATAATTCTCCAAGCTGAGCGGAAGCTCCTTTGCACTAGTAATTATAGTGAAAATGTAGGTCTGAGGCACTGAGTGTCTAATGCAGTTCCTGACCTGTTCTGTGTCTTTGGAAAAGTCACTGCACCTTTTTAGTGCTTCAGACTTCCTTTTTGTGAAGTGACTATGATGACATTTAACTCTAGCAGCAGCAATATTTGCATAAAGCTTTACACTTGACGGCGGACATTTAACATCCCTTGTCTCCCTTGTGTAGGGATGCCTCCTGCGTTTTTCCTCCTCTCCAGACTCCGCAGCTACCACTAGGCTCTCCTGGCTTCTTTTCTCCACTATTTTAATTACATCTTAACTCATCTCTCTGCCTCCAATCCTGCCTCTGCCTAAACTGGTGCGTTCTTACAGGGGCTGGGTAGACTCCTTGGGGACGGTGAAAAGTTGTGGGGAGCTTGGCTGTCACTATAATTGTGGAGACACTCCTGCCACTTAGTGCACGGGGGCCAGGGAGACTAGACAGTCAGCAATGTGCAAGATATTCAGTCATGGGTGTCAAACGCCTGCTGGACATTTAGGTGAGTGATAACTATTTTTTTTTTTAATATAAGCCTAAAATGTACTCCATTTGATATATAAAAACAAAATATTTTTGCAAGGTTTTAATGTCTACTAATCTTCCAGCAGTGCAACCACCTGTAAGCCAAGGGAAGATTGTGCTTTGATTTGTTCAGATCTTTGGCAAGAATCGATCACTAGTGTGGAAAATCACATGACCAATGGTAACACTTCTCATCGTATTTACGTCACCAAGTCTACACCCCTGTGTCAGTCTATACTGTAGCCATCACATTCATGGAGATTCTACATATAGATGTGCATTACATCCTGTGGTATAGTTGTGCCTGAAGAATTATTTTATACTTTGATTATCAATTATTTTCATTTTCTATTTATTTCTTTTGTAGATCCAGTTAGGACATCCAGAGGTCATTTTTTAAAGTAGTTGTATAGGTAGCTTATTTTATCTATGAACTTAATTTTGCATAGTAATAAGGGTATTACAAAATTTTTCTTTTTTTTTTTTGCTGAAGAAGATTTGCCCTGAGCTAACATCCATTGCCAATGTTCCTCTTTTTGTATGTGAGCCACCACCCCAGTGTGGCTACTGATAGGTGAGTGGTATATGTCCGTGCCCGGGCACCGAACCTGGGCCGCTGAAGTGGAGTAGGCTGAATTTAACCACTAGACCACCAGGGGTGGCCCCAAAATATCTTTTTTAATGAGATTAGATCAGAAAAAATGGACAACTCCTCATATAAACAATTCCATACACAGAAGCCAGCTTCATCTTTCTAAAGCATAGTTTAGTAATGTTCTTTACTTGTTTGGGGAATTTCAGTGGCTCTCCTGCCTATGACATATAGTTCAAATTCCAAAGTTTGGCAATCAAGGCCCTTAGAAATACCCTAAGCTAACTTTCTAGCCTTAGTTTCTGTTGTGGTCCCACCCCTACCCTCATCCGCCATCCTGTGACTCCTCAGCCTCTCTGCGTATCCCAAACTACGTATTTGCTCCGACTTGTGCTCTTCCAGGATTCTCTTCCCTTCCATTCACAGATTTCTAAATCCCATTCAGATTTCAAGGACCAGTTAGAATTCCATTTACTTCATGAGATGTTACTTTGCTATGCTCCCCTGCCCCTCTCCCCAGCTGGTTAAAATCAAACCCTTTTTAGGATATATATATATAAAACTTACTAAACACATGTATTTTTGATTTATAGTTGACTATGTGTATTTGGCTGATCTCACCTACTAGGCTATAAGTTCTCTGAAGGTAGGTGCTATTTCTTGTTTATTTTTGTAACTTCCCAAGGCTGAGCAAAGTGTGTGGCCCAGAATATGAGTTCAGTAAACATTCATTGAATTGAACCGGCCTCCTCTCAGTAATTGAAAGAGACAACCTAGGTACTATTATCTTTATTTCACACATGAGGAAATTGAGCTCTAAATGAGTTGTGAAAGGTTATTTTATGTAGAGCATCAGATGAGGTATGCTGCAGAGGAGGAACACGTCATTACCTCTAGCTCATGCAAGGCTCAGAGCTGCACCTAGAAAAACATCTAGAGAGGTTGGACTACAATTTTTCCTGAAAGAAAAAAAAAATTTTCATTTCTAGGTCAGCTTTCCAATAGAAGGGTTTGGATTTATATCACTCTAGGTGCCATTGATGATGGCAAAGCTTCTATCTCTTAAAAGCTTGTCACCAAATAGAGCTGCAGGTTTCCTCTTTTTAAGACTGTTCCCAACAGAATTTGGCCAGAAATAAGACATAGGCTTCCCAGAAACTTGCTCAGGCTCGCCCGGTGGTGGAGGGTCAGGCTCCAGCTGTGCTCCCTGGCACTGCTCCAGCCTTGCCTAAGCCCATCCATCACTGCCGAAGCCTGCCCTTCTCGCACACGGCTGGGGTTGGAAATGGAAGTGGCCTTTTAACAGAACATTGTCTTAGGATCGTGTGAAGCAAGGCTGACAGAGAAAGGAAGATTCATTCCTGACACCAATCCTGCTAATATCTGTCACCAAAATGACATTTTCCCTTTAATGATGAAAAATGCATCAGGCAAGAGGGAGGAGAATGAACAACTTTCATGTGCTGCTCTGGTCTGATAGGGAGGAAACTACTGCTGCTGCTGCTGGTTTGCAATTTGAGGAGATGAGAGGAAGGATGCCCAGTTGGTTACTGAACAAACACAACCGGTACTTCATTTGGAAGAGAAGGGTGCAAGCAGATGGAAGCCTGTGGGTTAGGCAGTGTCACAGAACATCTGACTAATTTCTCATTAGGCCTTCTGCCGGGTTTTTCAATAGAACTGCCCCCATTTCTTTCAGGCCCAAGCCAGGGTTTAATACTGGTTTTCAGGGCTGCCATATTCATATTTTACCATATCCAGTTTTGCAGAGCTAGTAAACCTCCCAGGAATGCAAAGCTGCTTGGAGTCCCCACACCCTCATTCTCATACTCTCTGTTGCTTTAGAAGGGCTACAGCAGAGGCATCCGTTCTGCAATGCAGACGCCATATACATATCCAGGAGGATCTGTTGTTGGGGATGATCCATGGGTAGGAGAAGGCACTGCAAAGCCAAAGCTTTATAGCCTAAACACACAGAGAGGCAGGGACTGTAGGGAAACTAAGTAGGCAAGCATATTGCTGGCAGTTAGAGAAAAGCTGTACAATTGTCTCAGGTGTTGATAGAGTGAATATTTCACAACAAATCCCCGATCTTTATCTACAAGTCTTTTGTTTACAAAGGTGCTAGGTGCTGACATCTATATATCTTTTTTTCTCCTTTCCTTTCTTTTCCACTGGCGGAGACTGCCTCCCACAGTAAAGGCTAAAAATGCCAGATATTCACTTTCCTGTCTCTTTTGCAGCTATGGACGACCACATTACACAGAGGATGGGCTGGATGCCCTTCCCTAATCGAAAAGAACCAGGTGCCCTCTTCCAGGCCCCCTTTGTTCCTGTCTTTGATCACAGTCAGGTGACGGCGTGAGGGCTGAAAAAATGCAGTCACTTCACACTCACGGAATGAAGACTCCACATCTCAAGCATGATGGAGACTAACCGTGACATCCTGGGTCCCAGAGGCTGTTACTGAGCTTTTGGACACCCTACCTCCATGCCTCTCTGATGTCCTAATTCTCTAAGCTTCTTAGTAAGGGTTCAACTATTTGCAGCCCAAAGCCTCTGAAGCATTGCATTCCCGTTTCAGGAAAGGTGTGCTCACTTTATGAGGATGGTACTCTATGAGGTACACTCAAGCATGGTACTCTACTTTAGACTCCTTTACTCAGCCTTGAACTCGTCTTGCTCTGTGTGCACAAGTCTTCTGCTTCCTGTTGCCAGTTTTCTCTTATTCTCTCACTCTTATAAATACTGGCATGCACGAGCTAGTTAATGCACCAAGAATCATACTACACCAGGGTACTTCTCAAGTTTTTATGCTTTTGCAATTCTTTAAGATGTTAATTAACATACCACCCACTCACTAGCTAACCTGCCAGCAAAGTAACTCAGCGTCATTATTTTCTTTATGGAGAAGGAAACTGAGTCATTTATGTCCCTATATTTGCACAAGTGGGCTTCTGGCTCCCCCTCTCCTCCTCCAACATTCGCACTTTCAAATATATTTTAGACCAGCAGTGATGCGATTTTAAAGGGCCTGAACAATTGAGCCCCTCAAAGTAATCAATACACAAGTGCATATTTGTCAAACCCCTAACTCTAATACAAATCTCTGTAAATAACGAAGACTACACTGTCCACACCCTCAATTTTAGAAAAATATGCTGTTCTTGTCTGATGTTCTTGGCCTTTTCTGCCTCCTTGCATCCTTTAAGACAAGAAAGAATCCACCAACATAGAGCTTGAAGGTTCAAAGTGACTTATAAGCTCCAAAAGTGACACTCAGAGCTCTGCCTAAAAAAAGAGAAAGGATATGCCAAGACTGTTCCCAGGGAAGGAGCAGCAGGGGACAGAAGAAAAGCTTCCTGTCTGGAAGCAGAAGTGCTGACCCGAGGGACTCAGGGAGGCTGGCGCCCCTGCTGTGGGCTGCCTTCCGTGCAGAGCTCCAGCTTTCTGCGGACTCCCATCAGGAGAAAGACACTCCTACTCCTTGAGGGTGTGGGCTGGCCTGAGCACCACTGCCAGTCCAGGGCAAAGGCCAAGCTCTCTCTGTCAGTCCTGTCCACAATGTGATTTGCTCCTTGAGAGGAGGACAGATGAGCTTGGACACTACAGGACCCTTAAATTCCCTTTACCACCTAAATGCAACCACCCAGAGGGCAGGACGTGGTAACGCTTTATCCAAATGCCCAGTAGAGGCACCTGAAGAATTCCATATCCAGTAGAAAATGCGTGGAGGACAGTAGGTGAAAAAGCACCATATCCCTGACTTAAATTAGAAGTCAGCCACAATTTCCTGACAGTAGAGAAAATTGCACACTGCTTGAGAGAAGCTGTGCAAAATGTACACATAATTTTAAATCATATACATTACTTTGTTTATGGAATGGTTGATGAATTGTTTAAAGTGATAAAGATGGTCTCTCTCTGCAGTTTATAATAACAAGAATAGAAATCAAAATGTTGGATCTGCAAAACAAATTATCTTTTGTCATGTAATTTGGCTCTCTCCCAGTTACTTTGTCCAGAAGAATCATTGTCCCCCTTTGACAGATGAGTAAACCAAGAATCATATTTGTAAAGGAAGCTGACAAAGTACCCACAGTAGAATGTGGAAGATCTAGGTCTCAAATCCAATCTTCTAACTCTAAATTCAAGACTCATTTTACTTGACTGCAGTTTAATAAATACAAGAATCTAGCCTCCCTCCTTGTGGAATACTCCCTATGCCATAGCTCATAAGGAGGCTGAGGAGTACTTACAAAGGATAATGAGAATAATTTACAAAGAACAAAAGGAAGATGACATTCAGGAACAGATGGAACGAGAACTAGAACCATCGTCATGAAGTAGGCCCAGTGAAAGGACGTGGCACAGAAAGAAAATGAAGACGATCCAATATGTCTGAGCGATGTAACAGGCCTGCCATTCGTCTCCTAGTATGTCACTTCCGGGTTTCTGGAAAAGCAGCATTTGTTGTCCACAGAACAATAAGCAGGATTTACAGACACCACAGGCTTGGGGAGCACGAATGCAGTTTCCACCATGAAGAGCACCGCCGAGTGGTTTCACAGATTGCCATCGGCAGATCCTGTATGGCCCATCAGGAGGCCCAGAGGCCTGTTATCTGGAGTGATGTTCATTCAGGATACAATGGTTAACCTCCTTGATCTCTTGGCAGCATGTGGCCCCCCGAAATACTCTCCTCCTTGAAACGGCCTGTTCCTTTGGAATTCAAGACACTGTACTTTCAGATTCCCCTTCCTCCCTTCCCAGGAGTGAGATGTTACCATCGCATGGCATGCCCTATCCTCCACGCCATCTCCTACTCCTTGAGACACACCTTGAATGACTCCCTCTTCCATGGAGTCCCTCTGGTCACCCTGGTGAGGAAGAATCTCCCCCTTTTGAATTCCTGTAATATTTTGTATCTCCTATAGCATGTACAACGTACTGCCTGTATTATAGTTGGGTGTAAACACATGGCATCTTCTCTACAAGAAGATAAACTCGTTGTTAGAAAGGTTTTTGTCTTTTCATTAGGTCAATTTACTTTAGAGCTGAAAAGGCCTATATAAGTCATCCAGGTCAACGTCCTCCTTTTCCGGATGAGGAAATGAAGGCCTAGAAAGCTTGCACAGTAGAGACAAGTTCACATGGCTAGGCCAGAGCAGAGCTGGAATTCATGTGCACCCCTGGCTCAGTGAAGTACTTGCCTAAAATGAGGCCAGAATGAAAGGTTGAATGAATGAATGATTCTGACAAATCCCTGAGACCTGCCATCCCATGGCCAAAAGTGGTCCGGGTAGAGACACATAAAAATGATGTGGAATCCTCAAGCCAACTTCCTTTTATAGATATCCATTTCATTTAGCACATGTCTGTTCCTATCCAAAGGGGTTTTCATGAGGTGCTCATTTGAGCTTCTTAATAAGTAATTGGGTGGTGATGTTGCTTTTAATCAGCTGACCAGGGATGAAAGTTCTTCAGTTTATTATGCTGTAATATGTAAAAAAATGAACAGAAAATCAATGTATCTCTAATAAAAGATGATAGAAAATTGCTAATATAAACCCAATAGTGCAACCTTGCTTTACAAAAATGAAAATGCTTATGGATTTCCTGTATCCTCCACTGTAAACACTGCACAGGGCTCAGCTCCCACTGCCACTTCTCTCCTGCACGTAGCAGGAGGCTGCTGCTGGCTATTACAGGCAGGCCACCTTACGGTTAGCATAGTAATGCCAATTAATTGCAGTAATGAGCAGGCTTCACATTGAAGGAAACTCAAAGCCTGATCCCCAGCAGCATTTATAGACTCAAAATGTGTTTAGGAGGCTCTGTTTCTGGGGGGATAGTGCGTGTCTCCACAAAGACGTGAAGGGTCTGAGGGTCAGGGGTGTGGTGTGTGTGCATGTAGCATGCACGCGTGTATGCACATGTGCAGACATGTGCACTATGTCAGTGTAGCCAGGTGCCTTCCTTCAGAAAGGGGATCTGGGTCAGGGAGGAGGGTCCGGTGAAGAGAGGTGAGTGTTGCTGTGGAGAGATGAGCTTTGCATGTCTGGGAAGGAGGAGTCTGTGTGAGCAAGAGAAATGAGACTTTGTGGACCAGGGACTGGGGAAGGTACTAGATGCATGCCTAAGTAGGATGTTTCTGAGGGTGGAGGCGGAGGATTCTTGCAGGGACATCCGTCCTTGGTTCTGGAAATGATTTCACATGCAAAAGCGGTGTCTTACAGCGTGCTTCTGCCCCGTTGTTTCCCTTCCTGTCCTTCCGCCATCTTCTTCACTAAAGCTGTATAGATGTGCCTCCCTTTCACTACCCTCCTCCATTTTTCTTTCCCTCTGCTTTCTATCTATTTGTGGGTGATAGGCAGTGGGGAAGAGGCAGCGGATTGCTACTGGAACAGCCAGTTCTGGTGATTCTGTTGTTTAGAACCATGTAGAAGTCCTTGAAACAAATCCCAAAAGGAACACTGTTTCCCCTTGAGGACCTTCTAATGTATTTTTCAAAAAAAAGCCCACACACTGGGCCGTCAAAGTCACATGCAATGTGACAAAGTGGGTAATTATGTTTCACTTAGTGCACATCAAAGGAACAAACGGCTGGAGAGCACGTGCATGAGCACCCGTGCGTGTGGGAAGGAGGCCGTGTGTGAGGCTGGCCCTGGCTGCGGGCTGGGCGCAGCCTTTGGGGCCCAGGCTCGCCCTCTGGTCCCCTGCCCTTAAAAGGAATGAAGCTATGAGACTCATTTAAATTTGGGAGGTGAAGTGGAATGTGTCTGGCCTTTCTCTTATGTTCCTTTGTTTGGTTTTCATGGAAACCTGTGTTTATGAGGAAACTCTGAGCATGCTTGCTGCAGACAGATGTTTCTGATCTCTGTCCCTCATCATGTTAAGAATCCTCCTTATGGGAGATGAACCACCACTTTTTTCTCTTCCACCAAAGCAAAGATGGAAATAAATGATCAACACTTCTCAAATCCAGAGGTCCCTCTGGAAGCAGGTGATTCCGAACAGCCTCTGGCAGAGACCCATTCAGCACTTGGAGTTGCTGCTGCAACTTGATGGAAGAAAAGGCAGAACGAAAGGCACAAATGATGTTCACCATCCTTGTCACAGATGACAAAGAGAATTAAAGCTGGATTCCGCATCACTGAATCACAGCCCAGGCTTCTCATTCACCCCTGGACCAGCCCCATCCCTTCCCTCTACTTCCCCCATAGACTGAAGCTTTGTCACTTTAACATTTAATTATATGAAATCCTGCTCCCTTTACCCCCTGTGGATAAGCAATTGTTCTGCTATTTCTATAAAACACCACAGGAAATATGAAAATAGGAGGCAGGATTTGGAGCAAGACTGTTCCTGAACGCCTGTGGTTAGCAGCGTCAGAGATGGCTGCATGGATTTTATATCTGTGACAGGGAAGTGGGAGGGTCAGGGAGAAAGAAAAGGAGAAAGGGTGGAGGAGAGGGAGAGAGGGAACAAGAGAGAGAGAGTGCAGGTACCACAAGAGAGCCATGTCAAGATGCTACAATGTGACCTTTGACCTGAACGGATTGAACCTGGGGCTGAACCCAAAGGAGGGCAGCCCCCATCTGTGCCAGGCTCACTGCTTAAGGCAGGAGAGCTGGGCCAGAAGATGGATCAAGAAATGAGTCATAAGCTGGAGGGGAATGAACGATATATTTCTCTACAGTATAAGATACCCTTTCCAAAACAGGTTGGACAATATCTATGCTCTCATTCATTCTTTAATTAGATATTTTACTGGGAAGCAGTGTAGAGCAATGATTAAATGTATAGGCATTGAAGCCATTGGCCAAAGTTTCACTCATGGCTCTTTCACTTACTAAAGGTGTAAATGTGGCCCGTTACTCTCTTCCTGCCTTGGTTTTCTCCTCTGTAAAATGGGGCTAACAATAATAGTACCTCCTTCACATGAAGTGGCTAGAACAGTGCTATTATAATGGCCTAATAAGTAACTACAATGTAGGAGATGCTGTAGGAGATACAAGTGCTACAGTGGTGTCTAAGAGCCTGTGCTAACAGTCCAGGGGCTCATAGCTTGATGGAGGAGACAGATAGGTATACAAATTATCAACAGGATGATGATAGCTAAGAATTGAGGAAGTCTGAAATTTTGGAGATGAGGATCAAAGGAGTTGGGGAACACTTAGCAGAAAGAGATGGGTTTTGTAGGATAGGTAGGAAGTTGCCAATTGAGAAAGCAGGATCAGATTATTTCTAGCAAAGAACAGAAAAAAAAGAAAGAAATTAAGGTTTAAAAGATCATGGCTTGTTTAAGAAAAAGTGAGAAGTTGTTTGTGCCTGAGGAATGGTGAGAGAGGAAACTGGAAAGAAGGACCCCACATGGCTCGCTAGAGAGTCTGGGTTCCATTTTGATGGAAATGGGGATTCAGTGGAGCTTTTAATAAAGGGTAGACACATGATCCAGTTTGGAATATTCCACCCACTATTATCCTTATTTGAATTGTTCTACCATCATTATGAATGCCTTATATACTAGACAAAATTAATAATGGCTCTGTAACTGTAAAAACTACAGTAGAACAACGCATATGTTTTGAGCAGCAGTGGATGATTGACTGATGGATGGGGGATGAGAAGTAGGGGACACCATTAAGAGACCCTTGTGATAAACACTGTGAGAGGCAATGGAGGGCTCTATCTTTAAGAGCAGTATAGAATGTTAGAGTTTCCTTCTAGTGGCTTCTTCTCTGCCTTGGAAAAGTCTACATAGTAGAGGATATTTGAAACTACTAGTCATCTACCTAATATGTGTTCTCCCCGTCTTCCTTTCTCAACTATCTCTGATTTGATTTAGGGCACCAGTGGACCTAACTAAAAACTACCTTCCCCAGCTCCCCTTGCACCCAAGGGGCAGCCACATGACGAGGATCTGGCCAGTGGTCTGAAAGTGGAAACCCCCCAGAGATTTCTAGGGCAGTTTTCTTTCCTGATTCTGGCTCTACTTCTTCCCCCGTCTAACTTTTTTTCTTCTTCCTGCCTGGAAATCAAGTGAGGGTGGAGATGAAGCAACCACCTTTCAACCAC
This sequence comes from Ceratotherium simum simum, assembly GCF_057802395.1. Taxonomy (NCBI): domain Eukaryota; kingdom Metazoa; phylum Chordata; class Mammalia; order Perissodactyla; family Rhinocerotidae; genus Ceratotherium; species Ceratotherium simum. The sequence goes on along the minus strand of NC_141906.1, from coordinate 82,896,259 downwards.
GAGGACAAGAATTTCACACCAAAGATTGCAGAGAGGAAAGATAAGAAGATTCTGGGATGCTAAATCGTGGAGCTGCTCCTCATAGAGCCTGCCTATCTCTGGACTTCATGCTCTGTAGTTAAGTTTATGAACGTGGGTTTCTATCACCTGCAGTGGCATGTAGTCTCTGATATCAGGGGGCTCACATAGATAAATGCCTCAGTTAATGTACACTGCTATCGAGGCACAGCTGTTTGACACATCAGAAGCAAAATCAGTTTCTCTTTGGCACTTGGAAAATGGGGTCCATATCTCACCAGTATTCTCTGCACGTTAGTAACCCATAACATAAATTCTTCTCTGTTGTCAGGTGTTAATCAAAGATCTCCTACTAGCCTATGAAGAAAAATTTTCCTATACCCCAAAGGCTCAGCCTCCACATGACTAACCCCAGAGAGAAGGGTAGAAGTGCCAGTGTTAAAAGACAAATGTTGGCCAAATCACTGGGGGCCAAGGATGTGTCTTTCACACGAAGAAGGAAGATAACTCCCTACCTAACATTAATAGCTTGGTTTCCGGCCTGTCAAATGGGAGGCAGGCCCCTTGGGCCTAGATGGAAGGTTGCTGAGGAGATAAAAGATGGCCTAGAAGAAGATAGCTGTGGCCTCAACCTAAAGTCTTAAAGTAGAGGTGGGGAACAATACAATGGACTGGGGACTAAACTGCAATGCATTAATAGTAGGTAGGAGGTAGATACAGGGACCCAGATACAAAATAGTAGAAAAGTCAGGTGCTTTGGAGTTATATTGATGTAGATTTTACTAAGCAGTTGACCTTGGGCAGGTGACCTAACGCCTCCAAGCCTTAGGTTCCCAAGTTGTAAGTGTGCACATGTAGAGGTTTATCATGAGGATCAAAGTGAGGATAATGTACATGACAGAACCTAACACAGGAGGCACTCCATAAATGAGAGCTCTGACTATCATCAAGGGGGACAGATGGAAACTGCAGGATGGGGAGCAGTCTCTAGGAAACTCAGCCCAGGGGCCCATGTGAGCCCCTTCCTCCTTGCTGGGAAAGTATAAGGATAGCTCTTAGCAAAGGTTGGCTCTGCCATGGTCATGGTCAGAGCTTTTTAGGAAAGATCCCTCAACATCTCTGACCTCTTTTTGCCCCATTCACCTTTGGGGTGCAGGGATCTCATCTGAATCCCCAGCTCAGCCCTGTACCTGAGAAAGAGAAGAAACAATAACCCTCCAGAGAAATCCTTCCCCACCAAGTTGGCAAGAAAGGGGGTACCACATGAACACAGTTCACTCTATAAACCCAAGGGGCATGCCTAGGACCCAGGCAGAAAGGATTCTTTCCAATGTAGAGTCCAAATATGGGCAAAAATGACTCAACCCAGGACTGGAGAGCGGTCTGCCCCACTAGCTGAAAACTAGAGCCCAGGCTGGTGGCAGCTGAGAGGCTCCATTAGTACAGCCCTACCCGAGGGCAGAGAGTCTCCTCCCACTGCACACCTGGGCAGGAGGGCTCGTCAAAGAGAGTGATGGCCCAGGAATCAGGGATGGCCCAGGGGATCCATCGGCCATTCCAGCCCATGTGGAAATTCCCTCTCCAAGGCCAGCCAGCAGTGTGGGGGCTTAGTTTAATGCAAGAGGACCTGGTGGTTTTCATGGTGGGGACCATTAACACACACAGATAGGTGGCAGGGATTGCCAGAAATGAAGCATTTAACCAGGGCAGATGGATCAAACAGGCTGAAATCCCACCTGTGCCCTGGCTGCGCTGAGCCCTGCTTGTGCCCAGCTTGCTTTATGCAGCAGTCAGGTTGAAACTGTGCTGGCCAAACAAAGCCAGCATGGAGGAAACGCGACTCCCAGGAAAACAAGAGAGACAGGAGGAAGGGCTGAGAGCCAGGTTCTTGAGGGAGTAACCCACTCCACTCCCTCCCTGGGTGGGAAAGAATGAATCCTAGAGTCTTCAAGGTGTCGTGCCTCATGTTTTCATCAACTCCATCTCTCTGATCTTCAATGGCCTCTATGTGCAGACTTCCTAAATGGAAAGTTTGCTCACTCTTGTGCTAGGAATAAGGGGTCCTGGAGGCACAGGGAACACCACCCCACCAAGGAACTTCTTGTGTAAAATTTATCTAGTTGATCCATAATTTAACTGCAGCCTCAGTACAAAGAGCTCTTCTGTTGTGGTGGTGGCTGATAATGCAATGAGACACTGTCCCCTCTGTGAGCTAATGACATTTGTGGGGAGATGACAGGTGGGTATGAAAATGGAATCGGATGGGGTGGGGGCTGACTCTGGCTCCGCTCCTTGCTCTTTGCTGCTTCTGTTGCTCAGCTCCTGAGGAAGAGCGTGGGATGTTATCTATTAGTCTGTGCATCAGGATTTTCATCTAATTTCATAATGAAGACGTTGCTCTGTCAGATACAGACGACGTGTCAGCAGAAATGCAAAAGGCCATTTTTAAGCGTCAGCCGCTCTCTGTGGGGGGCCCCCACCTGCCTGGCATAGTGTAAAAAGTGCTGGTTTGAAAGAGTGATTCTGCCATGCTAGACTGATCGGCACAGATATGCCAGCTCTCACCTCTCTTTTCCTTATGAGTTAATCCTGTCAAGCTGTAAGCTTTCTGAGGGCAGGACCCCTTTCTGCCTGTTCATTGTTGTACACTCCTTGCCGTGAACATGGTGAGTGCTCAACGTGGGTGAATGAATGAATCCCGTCCACACTGCTTCTCAGGCTATGCATGATGGGTGTCCAGTCTCTGCAGACCTGCTTATTCCTCAAAGCTGAGACTCTGTCCACCCTGGTCCACTTCTGAGGACTAGTCCTTACATTGGGATGAGGACTCACACAGCTCTGACCCCACTCTGTGAATCTCAGCATCAAGGCAACTCAGCTGTTACCTGGCTATAAATCTAGGCTCATACCCTGAACCTTTCAGCTTCCTCTTCTGGAGAATAGAGACATTAATAGTACCTGCCTCATGGTGGGCTGTGAAGGTTAAATAGAATAATGCCTGTAAAGGGCTAAGAACAGGACCCGGCACACAGGAAGCACTCAGTATAAAGTTCTGGAAAAGGACCTTGATCTTCTTTCCCTGTATTTGACTGCTTTTCCCAGGAACCTATTGGGGATAGAGTTCCTCCAGGATTTGTCACTCCACCTCTCAAGGACATGATCCTATCACCAACTCAAGATAGGATTGTCACCTTCTCCCTTCCTGCCCCTCTTTCCAATATATCCCACACTGTGCTCTTTTCTTAGAACGTGCTGGTATTTCATCTGGACCCCAAAGTTTGCCTGTGCTAGACCCAAAGGTCTTTCATTTGTGGAAAGTCATCCTTTCACAGACGATATTTTCTGTAGATAGCCAAAGCCAGATGGGCACCTTTGTGTAGGAGTTTAGAGTCCTGCCTCCAGGGTCACAAATTTCAGCTCTGCCATTTTCTAGCTATGAGGCCCTGGGCATATTAATAACTTCTAACACCTCAGTTTCCTTGTCTGTAACATAGGGACACTGATAGCATCTACCTCATAAGACAGTTATAAAGATTAAATGAGCTGATTCTCATGAAAGGCTTAGAACTGCTCCTGCCTCATATTAAGTATTCAATAAATGTTAAATATTATTATTTGTAGCCACCATATGCCATCCTCCCAACACACACAAATAGCTGCTTAATTATAGGTCAAGACTCCTCCCATTCTACATCATCTATCGATGGACCACTCTCATGTACAAAGATAGGATGCTGCCCCTTCTCTTCTTTCATTTTGAAAATGAGATTTACCTTGAAAATCTATCACAGCTCAGCACCTTTGAAGGAAGAACCTAGGAACAGGCACTCTTTGGCACTGTTTTGTCATCTTCTCCCTACCACCTTTCTGCTAATATTAGCAGATTCTGCTGAATTAATATTTCAGACATTGAGTTTCTAACTTAAGCCAAAGAGAATGTGCACCTGTCAGGGGGTCATAAAAACTGAGTTCCAGTCTTAATTCTTCCACATATTAGTCGTGTAACACCAAGAAAATCACTTTTCTCTAGACCTCAGTTTCCTCATCTGAACAATGATGGGAGTATACTAGGTGTTGTTTTATTCTCTTTCAATTCTGAGGCTCCATGAATATGACCATAACTCAAAGGTCTCTGAGAATCTGGCCGTGATCTGGACAAGTTCTGATTCCCAATGCCTTGCAAGGGAATGTGTTTATCTGTGATTTCTCTGTATATTTTATGACATCATGGTGGGGAAGCCCACAAGCTCTCTATCACCAGCTTTGGGAAGGAGACTGGAGAGATTATGACCTTTCAATATGAAATATTAATGTTTTGACTTTTTCTTTTTAATTATTTGAGATGCACTGTAATTGGCATGAAAAGGTTATGTACTGATGTGTAGGTCTTGACAAGCAACAAACAGCCAAAGAGAAATCCCTGATTTTCTCATTGATGGGGGCTGCTTGGGCCACTTCTTGGGTGTGAGGCTAAGAAGAGAGTTCTTTCCTCTTCCAGGAACTGCCATCTTTCCATCCTTGGAAGGAATGTGGACCCAGGATATGCCACACTTTTTCTATCCCAGAGAGAACAGCTTTTGTGCCTTTAAAACAGCCTGACCCAGTCACTTATGAGTTTCTTGAACATTTCTGATCCATTTTCTGTTTTCTTAGGAAAAAAAAGAAGGAATAAAATGAAGTAGAAACTCAACTCTTATCAATTGCTTATTGTAGCAAGGCTAAACTTTTCAAGGTGGCATTTAAGGCTCTCTATAGTTAGTCTAAGAATCATCTGCCTCAGCACCCATCACAAATTAGCAGAGAATATTTACTCCCTCTCCTTTTCTATTCTGCAAAGACACACTTCCTCACCTCAGTGGTGAATTGCCTTTCCCCCCGTTTCCCCCACCACATGCGAGGCTCAGTGCAAACCCTGCTGTCTGTGAGACACTCTAGGAAGGAAGGGAGCAGTATTAAGCGTGTGTTTCATGAAGTAACTTCCATCAGGTTGTGATGGTTAGTATTATGTGTCAACTTGACTAGGCCATTGCACCCAGATATTTAGGCAAACATTACCCTAGATGTTTCTGTAAAGTAGTTTTTAGGTGGGGTTAACATTTAAATCTGTAGACTTTGAGTAAAACAGATTATCCTCCATGATGTGGATAGGTCTCATCCAATCAATTGAAGGCTTTAATAGAAAGAGACTGACTTTCCCTGGAGAGGAGGGGATTCTGCCAGCAGACCACCTTCAGATCTGAACAGCAGCACCGACTCTTCCCTGACTTTCCAGCCTGCCGACCTGCCCTATTTTAAACTTGCCAGCCTCCACTTTCACGTGAGCCAGTTCTTTAAGAGCTCTCTCTGTCACACACACACACACACACACACACACATCCTATCCGTTTTCTGGAGAACCCTAATATACATGTGACATGTGTAGTGTAATGTTACCCTTTCCCTATAGGCAAGACATTCTCTCAGACACTTGGTTGAAGTGTACTCTTCCTCTGTGAAGCTTTCCTGGATTTCACCCAATTTTCTAAAACACAACTAACTCAAGTTAGGCAAAGAGAAGAAAGCTGTGTGAAGTTGTTCTCTGCTAGTGATGGAGACAGGTGCAGCGCACCATTTGGTCACACCCTGCAGCTGCCTGGCCGGCAGAGGGGGGCACGTGTCTTTGAACAGCGGTTCACATCTCCTGGCCCTGTCTCTTTGAGGGTACAGGTGCTTCCTCACTTCCGCCTGTTGTAGCGCCCCGTCACCAGCACTGAACAGTATGTAGACAAGGTGTTTGGTGACTGGAAAGAAATAAATCATAGTTTGAAAATATGACAATGCTAAAAGTCTTCTTGGTCTTCCCTAAAAGAATGTCGGGGATAATCTTTCTCTTTTCTAAACTTCCTTAGTGCCTTTTTTAACTTTTCTTAATGGGGGAGGCAAATACTGTCACATGCTCTTGCTGTGTGTATGCTCTATTTAATGTGCCTTTAATACTAGTGTCTACTGCTTATTGGCTGGTGTATGTCAGAAGCTATGTGTGTGTGTGAGTGTGTAATGAGACCTCACAATTATTCTGTTGGGTAGGTTTTATTATCCCCAAACTAAAATTCACCAGGATGAAGTAAATTACCTAAGATCATACAGTTAGTAAGTGACCCATCTAGGATTCACATCCAGTGTTTCTAACTCCAAATCCACGTACTTCCCAGGACTGCAGTGCCTCCTCAAACTCTTAAGAGCAAGGATTGTAAAAAAGAAATTATATTCACCTATGTTCATATTGTTTTAATTTGTCATAGTAAGTGCTCATGAGTGTTAACAATGACAATCGAATGAAAGGCCAATAACAAACAGTGGAGACCCAAATTCAGTTGGACAGCTGAGCACAGGCCTTCATAGAAGATCAGAAAGTAGTGAAATCAGGGCTGAAAAATACAAGAAATCTGCATAGGAAAGCAGATCATATGGGAATATATTGATTCCTTTCAATAAGAAGGTTCCTGACAAGTTCCATAGAGGCTCAGGAAATTCAATTCATGACTAATGGATGCCTTTTATGGTTGGACACTTCCTAGAACAAGAAGCAGCCTGGGGAAAAGGCCGTAATGAGGAGAGTCTCAGAATGGAATCCCCTGGAACAGTGAACTAGTTAAGGATGCCAGATGGCTGCAGATTACCAATTTCCACCAGTGATTAAAGTGCCCTTTGGATGCCAGAGAGAAAGACCTGGCTGAATCAGGATCAGGATATGAGAATGGAGATCTGGCCTTCAGATGAAAATGGTTGGAACTAAAAAAGCCACGTGTAGGTATTGTACTTGTTAAGCGGTGCCTGGGTCTAAGCTAAGTAGCTCCAAGTTATGTGTCCATCGTGTGTACTGAGACTCGTCACGAGGTAGAGGACTGGTCCACAGTGTCTGTGCTAATGCCGTTCTCAGAGGTGCTGGGATCTGAGGAAGTCAACAAAGGTTAGACTCATGCTTACATCTAATGATGGTGATAACTGTGACCGCATATCCATTTTCTGGATCGATGACAGCAGAAATGACCAGAAGTAAAACAAGAACCTTCAGTTTAAGGATGCTTGGGGAGATGTCAACAAAACCACTCAATGTAATATAATTCAATGAATACTTTTTAAGTGCTTATCATGCTCCTGGCTTCGTACCAGGTAGGTACTGTTAGAATGGGTGGAAAGGAGAATTCAAATAATATGTATTTAAATCTATATCCATATCTATATCTACGTATACATACACACATATATACATATACATGTGTGCGTGTGTATCATTTAGTGCCCAAATCTGGCAATCTGCACTCTTCTTGGAAGGTGGGAAAATTGGGTGGCAATGTGGGGTGAGAGAAATGGGGACACCCTATGTTTGCTATGTAACAGGCCTCTGCCAATTGGTTTACCTAAATCTCACACAGCAGCTCTCAGAGGTGGGCATTATTATCCTAGATTTTCAGCTGAAGAAACTGAGGTTCAGAGAGGCTAAGTTAACACTCGTTTAATGGCATTCATCTAGCTTTGGGCAGAGGTGAGATAAAAAACCAGGTGAGTCTCACATTCAAGTCTTTATTTTTTCTTTTGTTCCACTTAACACTTTTACTGAGAAGATAAGACACACATTCAGAAAGCAGTCAAATAATCACTTAACCAGTAATAATTATTACCGGAATGTTCTTTCTGTTGCTCCCACTATCTTTTAAGCATCCAGTTATATTGCATTCCTACCCACCAAATCTGGCTCAAGAGCCCTTGCATATGGAATTAGCACCTCTCAGGGCTGGGGCCTAGTTATCAAGGTTGGGCTATAGATACCCCCTGCTTTGGGGGCTAAAGTGGAGTTGGCCTTTCAGCTGTCACAAAGGATCAAACATGAGGAATTTGTTTCCTGAACAGCAAGGTTAGAAATTAAATGCCTGAGGCAAAGTCTGTGTGGATGACATCCTAGGAATACAGATGATAACCAGAGAGCTTTGGGTTAGCCCTGTGACTCTTGAATCCAGCAAAAATTCTTCCCGATGCCTATTATCATGCTTCTGTCCCTGGTACCTGGCACTGGACTTCAAGGTCCAGAGCCCTGGGCAGGAAATGCTCTGCAAAAATTCTTCCCGATGCCTATTATCATGCTTCTGTCCCTGGTACCTGGCACTGGACTTCAAGGTCCAGAGCCCTGGGCAGGAAATGCTCTGTGCGAGGAGCTTTTCTGCTAATCCCCAACCTAAACTTTCTCTTCCTCAGCTCCAGGCTATTGTTCCTTGTCCTAGCACCTGCTGAGCAAATGAATAATTCCCTTCCCTCATTTGTACTGTTACCTGGAAGGTATTTATAGCCTGTGATCACCCGGCCCCTGAGTCCTCTCTTCTCTAGACTATAATTTAGCACTAGACCGGGTCTGCTGGCCACAGGGCTGAGCGTGTCCGGGAGTTGTGCTGCCAGAGCTTCTGCCGGGAAGCGCTGGAGCCTCCTTAAGGCCTCAGCAGTGGTTCAAAAGAGGAGGAAAAACTCGCTCTTAGAATCGGTCCTCTTGGTTCCCTTTATCGAGAGTTTTATGACTTGTCTGCTGGGTTAGCAGAGATTTAGAGATTTGCCCAGATGGCTTTGTGCGTGTGTGTGTGCGTGTGTGTGTGTGTGTGTGTGTGTGTGTGTTGTGTGTGGTGAGGGAGGGTAGGGAAGTAGAGTAGAAAGAAGGAAACTGATTTTCCTGTGTCTCCAGTCTCTCTCTTTCTGGCCCACTATGGCTCTACTTCTCTACTGTAATTCTTAAAAGTGGCAAAACCAAAAAGCAAACAAAAACCAAAAAACAAACAAATCACAAACACTACACACACAAGCACAAAAATCCTAAAACATCCGCTTGTAACATAGATAATTCTTTCAGCTTTTCAAGATTCTAAGGCCACAGACCACTGAACCATGAAGAAGGCTATGTACGGAATCGAGAAAGAAGAAGGGAATTTAAAACAGCTATTTAAAGGACTGTGAGAGAAGAGCTACAACTGGAGCCAAAGGTCTTTTTGGAAGTTTATCCTTAAGATCTCAAGTAGCTGGATTCATCTCCTGTGATTCAGAAGGTGAAAAATAAAACAAATATTTTTTGAATAAACAAATTTTTTCAAAAAATAAAATTGAGAATATTTTGGATTTGAATCCTGTTGCCTCCTGCCTAAGACACGACGATGGTGCTAAGCTGACAGGCAAGAATAGCTCCCGTTCCCACCTTGCTGAAACCCTCTTTTTTGCCCCGTGTTGCTGAGTTAACCTCATTGACCTACTTCGGTTTAAGCGGGAGAGTGCTGAGGATGGAGATTGGGAGTGGGCGTGGCATCAGGGTGACTTCAGATTTAGACTTTTTTCATGTCGTTTCCAGGAAAGGTTTCCACACAGTGGAGAAGTTTGGCAGGCTCTAACTTGACCAAGGAATCAAGGCAAACATCTCCAGGACAGGAGGACATTGTGCTTCCTGACGCGTTGCACTGAGAAGAGTGCAGCATCGTTTCTGAGATACTCGTGCCAAGAATGTACTGTCTGGGGCTGGTCATAAAGAAAGGTGGGGCAGACCAGACAGGTTCAGGGCCAGCCTACAGAACGGAAGGTCTGGATACACTTGAAGTCTGATAAGGACATGAGAGGCAGAAGACCAAGGAACTTCTCCACATTGAAGGAGACTGTGCGTTATGACAACTGAATTTAATGTGTGCTCCTGGAAAAGATCCTGGGCCAGAAAGGAAAAAGACGTTCTTATGACAGTTGGCAACACATGAATGAGTTCTGTGGATTGGTAGTTTTTGTTGCAGTCATATCGATTTCCTGATTGGGAGGGTTATATATTGGTAAGGAAGATAGGATTCGTATTTGGGGGAGAGAAACCCTGGCGTATTTAGTGGTGATGGGGCCTCATATCAGACAATGATCTCTTGCTCCCTCTCTGTTTCTTTTGAGAGACTCTGGGCCCAGAAGAAAGGAGCAGGAGTTCGGGATAAGTCTACTCCACCAAGCAGAACAGTCAAGTGTGCCAACTCCGCTCTGGTTCCCATTTCTGTTTACTTCCTCCTGAGCCCACTCCTCTCCCCACCTCTAGCCACCACGTGACCTTCTCACGTGACCTTTCTTTCAATTGGCTATTACACAATCCTGAAGCTCCCTGATAACAAGTTTTCCTTCTGAGGATACCAACATTTTAATAAGGAACACTTGAAAAGGCAGTGTCTTCAGGGCTCAAAGGAATCAATCTCTGAACATAGAATTTCCGGCACTGGAAGTAGATGACGTGCCCTGACACACCTCACATCACAGGTGTAGTGAGAATTTCGCCACCTGAGAAGAGGTTCCCTGCCCTGGGAACCTGAGATTTCCCAAACCACCTAGAGGGCAGCTGCGCACTCTCCCAACATCTCTGTACCCCTTACTCAAAGGGATACTAGTTCCTTTTGGTGTCAAAGATAGTTTGATATAGAGGATGGAATCCCTTTAAATAAAATTCCACAACAGAGCATTAGAAAGATGTGATAAAATACATATAAGATATTAATATTGTCATCAAGATGAGTAAGAAATCAGACATTTTATTGTTTCTGATTATAAATTCCATTTATTCCATAAGCGTTTAAAGAAAGAGAAATGGAGGCCCAACAGAGATTTAAGCATGCCTGGGATGGGTATATGTCATTATTGCTATGTGGCCGCTTCATCCCAGGGGGAAGCATGGAAGGGCCCTGTCAGAGCCACAGGTATGAGCTGCTGTCTTTCTGGGACTTTGGGTACAGTCTTTGGCAACTGAGAACATGCCTATGAGGTTTTCGCAAGTAGGAATTCTAACCAGATTCCTTCTGGAAGTGAACTTGAAGATAGACTGTCCCTTCAAAGCCCCAGACCAAACCAGGAGAAAAGCGAGGTAAGGAAAAGCAAGGTAGCGAGAGTCTGTGTGGGTCCTGGCAGGCAGCGCTGACCAATGCAGATCCTTAACAGGGGAGACGCAACATGAACCATCCAAAAGAGCGGTCACTGTGGCTCAGGGAGTTAGGTACAACTCCAGTAGAGCAAGCATCAGTTCAATAAAATTATCCTTTGTGTTCATATAGCACTTTACAGTTTACACATGTTTTTTCATTAAATCGTACACTACCCCTCTGGCATAGCCATAGCTATTTCTGTTCCACCGATAGACAAAATGAGGATGTCTCACTCATACCACCAGGTCTGTCTCGCTCCTGCTGACGCTGCGCTCCTAAGGAATATCTCTTTAAAGGTGGTATACAGAGAGAAGACAAAAACGTAGTCTCCTGACATGCCTCATGGCAGAATTTGACCTGCTTTTGGCTTTGGAATGCCTCCTATGTTATTCTTCTAGCAGATTTCTCTAATTATGTTTTGCTTGGGCTAAGATCAAAATTAATTGGTCTTTTCATGATCACACATCAGGTGAGTAATAGGGCCAGGCACCTGAGGACGAGCTAGAGATTAAAGATAGGTTTTGGGTAATCCACGAGCTGGCGAGTGTGAACGTGGCAGAGGTGAGTGGGGCGTACCTGAGTGGGCCTCCAAATGTGCATCCAGCAGCTTGTTTAGTTACTGGGATCTTAGTCACAAGCTTCATGTGACGGTATTTAGCTGGATGGGGCCACAGCTGTTGACTCAACATGCATGCACACACACACGTAAACAGGCCCCCACACAGAGAACAAACGTGCATCCTTCTATAGCACTCGCACTGTTTATTAGACTGAAGAGTGTTGACTTTTGGAGAAAGACCAAATAAATCACTTTGGAGAGGGAGAAAAGGAAAAAAGATGATAGAGAAAAGAAATCTACTTTCTCCCCTCTTCAAATGCCACAGGAAAATGTCAAGGAAATCGCTTTACTGGAAATAACAGAGAAGTTCAAAACAAAATTGTCAAGTGTCACTCCCTTGGCCCGACTCTCCCTTGCACACAGGGCTCTTCTTCCCCTGACTATTAGCTGCCTTACTGCCTCTGCCACCGTTTACCCCTCAGGACGCCACTTCTCAGTCCTCCAAGGGAGGATGAACCGAAAAATAGCCCTTGGAAAGCCTTTTACTAAAGGGAATAATAGAGAATAAACAAAGGGACAAAGAAACGAGTGGGTAAGAGATCTTTCTCTGCCAGCTGGCCATATCCATCTCTGAGACAATGTCCACTGGACACCACATAAGAGAGGGTTATCATCATTTTCAGTGACATCATTATCAAAAGCCTTTATTAAATGATTAATTGTGCAAGGTTACGTACAGGTCACTATATGTAGGGAAGTATATAGGGATACTTCTGCCTTCTCGTAACTTAGAATCCATCACATATTTCACAGTCATACAAAAAGCTTCCCTGATTTTCTTTCTATTCTACTTCTATTATGACAGCAACCACAACAGTGCTTGCCTGAGGGACATAGGACAAGACATTTTTTGCATTATTATAGATTTGTTCACTCACTTCTTCATTCATTTGATATTCCAAAATCAATTCAGAGCCTACTGTATTAATATCAGTTCCTTGGCTGGGTTCTAAAGACAGAGCAGTGGACGAACCATGGATCCTGCCCTCAAGGAGCTCACAAATCACTCTAAGTCATGATAGTCAATCGCTCTTTCTTTTCAAGTGTAGGAATGCGGTCTTTACGTAAAACATTTGCAGGAAGCCCGACACACGAGACCAACAAACCAGGGTTTTTGTTTAAGTGGGGAGGAGTGGATGGTGAGGAGGAAACTTTTAAAGGAGAAAGTATTAATCCCATGTCATGTGTGGTGAACTCAGGCTCCAGGAAGTTTGGTAATCTTTCCAAGTCACAGTTGACAGGTAAGAATCCAGGACGTGGCACCCATTCCGTTGGAGCTCAAATCCCCGTTCTTGCCGTTTTTCCAGCTGCTGCCCCACTGGGTCCTAAATCGAAAAGCACCAGAAAAGGGAAAGCTCTTGCCTCACTGAGTTTGTCCTTTGCAGAGTTAGCCAACATCAAATTTCCTCCAATCATAATTCACAACTAAGTTTCTCATTTCAGCAGCTCTACCCATGGTTCAGAAAATCAAAACCGGGATTGAGAATCAGTATTTGACCCTTTCCCTGGGTCAGAAGGAGAACTTCGGCAATAATAAGGGTCTTGATCAATCATTTGGTGCACTTGGATAAGCCAAACCGTAAGGACCCTAAGTATTCCTTACATTTAGATGAACTAGTTTAGAATATTAAGGTACAAGTTAGGCAGTTTTAGAAGGAATGGAGAAAGATTTATCCAACAGATTTTGCATTAAACCAATTGGTAGACCTGGGCCGAAAACGAGCAAGAAGTAGCATAGTAGTAAAGACCTAACTATGACCCCAAAATCAGGGTGTGTACGATTGGAATATTACAATTAAGAAACCTGACCAATTAAATACATAGAACTCTAGATTTACATTGTTTTTCATGTGGTGCTTAGTCATATTTCTTTAATAGAAAATATCTTACTGTTATTTTGCTGCTGCTGTTGTTGTTTTTGTTTTTAATAATGGCAATTGGAAAACTAAGCACCATGATGAAAACAATTCATCTTGAAGGAAATCACTTAATATTAGGATGAAAAGCATGATTATATGCAGCATGCCACATGCCATAGTTTCACAGCTCTCATTCTTTGTCTTGCTGGACTGTCAGTCAAAGTGACTGACGCCATTTGTGTGCAGAAGGAGAGGTGATAGGCCACATTTTCCCCAACCTGTGTAAACTGTGGGAGCCAAGAAGGTCTTTCTCTCTATTTCCTTTTCACATCGAAGCAACCATCAAAGCATGTGCTACTAAACACTCTGTTGCTAGTTTTAAGTGCCAACACTGCCCATTCTAAATCTGGCCCAATACCCAACAGTATGATAGCATAATTCATTAATAAAATCTTAATGATACCAGCTTTCAATATAGCCACTATCCACTGACGAAAGAATATAAATCACCAGATTAGATGTGTTCTTAAATACTACAACTGTATTTTGTACTCATTTTATGCATCATCACCGTCCTTCCAACTACACCTGCATGCAGGCACATAGACATACCAAGTCTATTGAGCTTTGTTCAAATTTACTGAAATTTGACAAAGAAAACCAGAAAACGATAAGTAACTATTTGGTAATATGAATCAGATGGCTGTTGTGAGAAGAATTGATGAATATAGATCCTGGCTGAACAAGCCAATATGTGAGGCAGCCACTGGTCCTTTTGGGGAATCAAGACAAATGAAACAAGGTAGAAGGACACTGAGAAATTGATGAATCTGGGCATCCCTAAGTATGTCAATATCTACTTCTCCTTGTGCATAATCTTTCTGAAACTTTCCACCCAAAAGCCAGATGCTGCTGAGCCTGGTAAAATTTAAGGAAGGACTTCCTCAAGGTTAATTAAGGGCTGGCCCAAGCACCTGAGCTCTGCTTCCTCATCTGTTTGTGACTGGTTTGTGCCAGATCTGCCTGAATCTACTCCAGTCTCACTGGAGGACACCTGGGATTTGGCAGGATCGTACCCAGTAGAGAATGATTTGGTAATAAGTTGTCTTAGGTGCGCTAAAACACCATCCGGTAGCATGGAAGAATGAATGAAGCTTGTGAAAGTGCCAAGGGAGTTCCGTATATGTACACAGCATGTCTTCATGACGAGCCTTGAAATCCCTTAAAGGCACTGACAGTTTTTCCCAGTTCTGGGACTGAAATTGGCTGAACCTCTTCATTCTTAATTGGGAGAAACTGCAGAAGCTGCAGGGAAACAAGAAGAAAAAGACAAAGCACAAGATGAAAAAGGAAGGACCCAGGGGATCAGCAGTTCAAACACAGAGAGGAAAGGAGAAAGGCTGCAGAGAAGCCAGGGCAGGATGGCGAGCAGGAGCGGCAGCCAGTGGACGAGGCTCCAGAGGGGAGGGCGGGGTCACAGCGGAAGGCTGCAGTAATGTCGCCCTGTTTCTCCTCGGACTGACTGGAAGAAAACAAGCCCATAAATGCAAAGTATTCATATCGATAAACTACGTGTGTAAGTTTATACAAATAAATTAATAAGCATATGAGGCAACAATATATAAACAATATTTCAAAGCTAATAGCTATAGTTTTATCATCAAAGTATAAAAAGCCATTATAATAACAGCCAGTCCTGCTGTGTCTGCCTGCCTACGACACGACCACTTTCTCAGAAGCCACTCACCGCCTCAATAGCTTTATTTATTTACTCATGATTTATATTCCACCTACTTAGAAAAAGGGTCTGAGACAGCTTGCAATGTTAAAATACATATAAAGCAGAATAGCTAAAAATGAAAACAGGAACACAAACCAGTTAAAATGAACAAAGAAAGAAATGTATGAGGCACCACCTAGGCCGGGCAACTGAGCACAACGGAACACTAAATTTAGCTCTGAGCTGCCAAGACGGAGAGGGACAGCGTATGATGGTTTTAATGTTCTCACTGATTAAAACAGAAACAACCCAGCTCATGTGATCACAAAAACTCTTCCTTGGCCCTATTCAGCATGTGCAGCAATGGATAATAAACTGACAATAAAATGACAACATCTTCGGCTACAGTTTATAAAATATGTAACAGGGCTCTCAGATGGGCTTTTTACATCTGCTTCCTCTGGATGGCAGCTTGCAGGGTCTGTATTTAGGCTAGGTCAGGTCCTTAAATAGGCCCATCATAGCACCTTCCACCACGCCTGCACAGTGGTTCTGAAACAGGGATATTTTTAAAACGTAGATCTGAGTTTTCATCTCAGCTATTATGATTCAGTAGGATTTGGTAGGGTGGGGGACTCAAAGTTGTCTTTAAAAAAATTAAATAAGCAGGCAGTACACAGAGGCCGTTTCTGATGTTCATTCCTGATTGAGAAACACTATACTCTGGGCTGAAAGGTTTTATCAATCATTTTCTCTCTGAGAATTGGCTTCTAAATTTTTCAAGTTGGTGTGTTTCTATCAGCACTTTTTCACCTCGAAAGTGCAAGGGAAATAGAATGCCTTGAACCTTGGAAATGGTAATGTATCTCATGCCCCAGTGGGGAGGGGAGAAAGAGACTCCGCTCAGAGCTACAAATAGGCGTTGCTTAAAGAAGAGAGCCCGACTGGCTCACAAGCTGGGATCAGATCCGGGCCACGCTCCAGGGAAGCGACCAACCGGGACTGGTGCATCCCCCAGGCAAAGCGTGGACGTCCGAACTTGCTATCCTGAGGAAAGAGACTGGCATTCAGAGAGAACCTAATATTCACCATTGCCAGGCAGTTCATACCTATAACTTCAGTTACTGTGCTCTTTTTTCTGACATAGCATTTTATTTCATTTTGCTAATAAAGACACAAAGGCTCAGAAAAGTTAAAATAAACTCAAGATCATACAATAAGTAATTGGTAAAATTAGGATTTGATTCAGCTCAGTCTAATCCCAAAGCTGAGCCACTCTCTTACTACTGTGACTTCACCGTGGACCTATTTTTCCTTCCCCTAGGGTTTTGTGGTCACAAGAGTGCAGTAAAATTGACCAGTTAAAAGCAATATAGTCAGAATCCCCAGGCTCATGTCTTAGGTTCACTTCTTGAGGGCTGGGGGCATTACTCAAGTTACTTAAACTTTGCATGCCTCCGTTTTTTCGTCCTGTGAGATGAGCATCTACTTTGCAGAGTTGCGGTGAGAAATAGATGAGGTGACTTCCACAGAGCACACAGTCAGTAATCAGTACCTGCCAGCCAATTAGAGCTGCACAACCAGGAAGTCGCTCAGGGTCTGGGGGGTGAGAACCGACCTGCAGGGCCCCACTACAGTAACAGCTCAGAGCTGGGTGGGCCAAGGGGTAGCCTTAAGGTCCACTCTCACCCCAACAGGAATTCCGGTGGCTATTTTGGATGAGGAAGGACAGGGACAGAGAGAAGGGATGTGACAGCAGCTGCTGACTTGAGATTCACAATTAAGTCTTCCAAATTATCACTAAAGGTTCCTTCTGTTTCAAAAAGTCTATAATCTTACTAAGAATAAAATAAAATGAGAGCATAAATTTTTAGAAATAGCACTTGGGAGGCTGGAAGCTGGCATCAACTCAGCCATCTGAAATAATTTTAAATTTTATTGGGTTCAACAGACAAGCAAGGGAAGGACAGGCCAATTTCCTGGGGGAGCTAGTGAATGTTAACAGATGCCAGAGACAGCAGAGCTTCTCAACTCCTGGTTTGCTTCCATATCCACCCAATGGAGAGGAGAAAGATGTTCAAGCTGTGAAGGGTGGAAAGGGTAATCTTAGAACCACACAGTGAGTGATAGAGCTGCAAAGGCCTTTCTTCCTCTGCAACAATGGTGTTCAGATGAGTCCTAGGAGAGGACAGGGGGCGGGAGGTCTGTGGCAGGAACTGAAGCCCATCTTTCCTCTTTGAGCCACCATGGATGGGAGAAGGCCCAGGATGTAGACGTGTCTGCCACTAGGGGGCAGTGTAGAAAGTAAAATCAAATCTATGGATTCCCCACTAACGCCCCAATTAAGAGTTGAGGAAACTGAAGGCAGAGTGAGGAGTGAGTGCTCAGAGTCAGGGCAGCTGGTCGGTGGCAAAGACGGGCGCCTCTTGCTTCCCGTTTCCAAGCTGGGTGAAAGACTACCAGAAATTACCTCGGATTGAAGCTTAAGAAAAAAGAAGCGTAAGAAAAAAGCATATAAGGGCAAATTCTTGGATTCATTTAGCGGTAAGCTTTACTGAGGTCCTCAGTACAGCAGTTGTGGGAGTAGGAGAGATGCGTCACCTACAAGGTAGGGGTAAGGTAGGCAAGGACCCACAACATGTGAAAAGGGCAGGTTGCAGAAGAGAGGTCCCGATGAAAGTGAAAGGCCGGGAGAGTTCAACGCAGGAAACGGATATTTCAAGCTGCTGTTATCAAGATGGCTTCAGGGAGCAGGCGGCATAGGAAGGGGGAGATTTGAGGAGACTGGGGTATTTGGAAATGAAATAAAAGAAGGACAAATAAAAAAACAGTAACAAAATAGAGTCAGCTCTGGGTGTACGTGGGAAACAGCAAGGAGCTCGCTTAGGCTCTCGAGTGAGCTGAGCGAGAGGTAAGCCGAGTGGGGCTGGAGCGGTGTGTGATTTCCACACTGAGGCCAGGCTCAAGACTGGGCTGGACCCTGTAGCTGGCAGTGGAGACGCTGAAGTGTCTGGGCGTACAGACATAACCTAGAGCTTGGGGAAGATTAACCCGTGGCAGCATGCAAGACGGATGGGAGTGGGAGACTGCAGGCAGAGACACGGGTAGGAGAGGATTAAAGGAGCTCAGATGTGAGGTAATGCAGGACTTTACTGGAGGGGGAATAAGGGATGGAAGAGATGTTTTGATAAAACTTGGCCAAAAGAAAGATCAGTGGGATAGAGTGAGGGAGAGGGCAGCCCCAGGGATGAAGCCCCGTTCCCTCAGCTGTGCACCAAAGGGGGTGCCTTGTCCTCCCAGGTACATCCAACTATAAAGTTCTAATTCCAGATGAGGTGGGGGGCCGGGGAGCCCACAATCAAAGGCAGAGCCACACGAGGTATTATTTCTTTAGTTGCAACCTGCAATTCAATCAACGAGGCAAAACAACACAGGCTCCTTGGTGAGGAAGCAGAACTCCTAGGTATGTTCAGGGTTTTCTCGCTCTGCATGCAGGTGCGGTGTGATCTTCCCTTAAATCCTGCATTCAACATGATAATTACTTCTGAGGTCTCCAGCAAACAGCGTCGCCTCCCTCAAACTTGTACTTACAGCACCATCTGCTGGTGTGGGATCCTGAGGCCTGTGGTCATGTGCAAAATCTTCATTTTGTGCCCTTAACACTCCCTCACCACCACCCCCCACCACACACAAAGATGCTCACACAGATGCACACACACAGAGACATACACATAGACACACGCGCACACACACCTGGCTCTTTCCCTCTCTGATGCTCTGTTGCAAATGCACAGACTCTCTGCTCCAGCCTTGTGGCCTCTCTGTTGCTTCCTTCTATCCTGCATTCTCAAGCCCCTGAGGTCTGCTCTCTGCAGGCCGCTGAATTTAAGTTGAAGCATAGTCTTTTCCCAGCCCTGCTGCAAAGTGGAATCAACAGATTGATAGGACTGATATATTTTAGGAAGACAAACAGTTGGACATCTGAAAAGTTAATTTGCTGGTTAATTTACTTGCTGTCTGCTAATTGATCTTGCATTTCCCTCCTACCCTCTACTCCCTAGTCCAAGAGACCTGGGAGGAAAGTGACTGGCCCTTCTTCTCATACATCTGCGTCCTGCTCTCCATCTTGGCAGCAGCACACAGTGTCCTGCTCTCGTTCCAGAAGAATCAGGAAGACAACCTGGTTCCTCCAAAAACATTTCGTATTAACCTACTTTCCCTAAAGATATCAGTTTGTCTAAAGAATCCCAAGTTCAAATGGATTTTATTTTTAAACTAGAAAAATCATGACACTGTAATGAAAATAACCAGGTTTTTTTTAACCTTTTAAGAAAAATGCCATTCCCTGCCACATTTCCCAATAGCTGCCTCCTGGCGGTAGCCTAAATGATGAGTTCACCAACCTGTTTAAAATGTAAGGGAGGTTATTTCAGAAGTAATCCGAGGGTGTTTCTGACTGCAAATGCAAATTCCTTTGTCAGCAGTCTCTGGGGCCATGGAGCGCGCAGGTAATTTTAGTCCCTGCAGATTTGCAGGGGAAAAACACATACACACACTAAATTAATGCAAGGCGGGATCTTAGTTCTAAATAGTCATTCCTTCCGGATTTGGAGATCTGAAGGGAATAGCGGACTTGTCCCTGCAGACGAATGGATCTGGGCCCTGGTGTCCCACTCAGGGGGGTTTGTGGGAGGCTCCTGGCCCCTAGGTGCCCCCACTGAGAAATGGGCCTTGCGCATCACAGCTGACTGGCCTGGCAGTTCTGAAGCACCAGCCAGCAGCCCACTGGTGATATTGAGGGGCGCAGTCCCTCACCCCTAATAGGCACTGTGTTTTTTGTTTTGTTTTGTTTTTGACTATGTAAATTTGAGACAAGACTGAATAGAAAAAAAGAAGAATGAAAAGGCAGAATGTGTGTGTGTGTGTGTGTGTGTGTGTAGGGAGTGGGGAGGGAGTCGCAGAGGGAGCCAGCCCACCAGGCCAGGCCAAGCATATGGACATTAAGGCTCTGCTGGTGCTGTTTTCATTGTTTATTGTTTGCTTTCACCGGCCATCAAGTACAGAGCAGAAGGGAGGTGTCAGGCTGGCTAAGCAAAGTATAGGGGTTCTCTTTGGGATGGCTCTGATGCTAAGCCTCCACTTAGTCTGTATAACAATAACATATTCGGCATTTTTCAGGACACTCCCAACTTCAAATAGCTATTTGTAGTATATGCTCCCAAGCACATTCTTACATGGTAAACCATGTATTCCAAATTTTTGCTGGGTGTGCCATAGGAAAACACGCTTTGGAGTTACCAGACGCCAGCTTGAATATTGGCTTTTGCTGTTTGCTAGCCACATGACCTCGAGTAAGCCACTTAATCTTTCTAAGCCTCAGAATTCTTATTTAAAAAAGGAGATACTAATACCTACCTTCCAGGGTGCTTACACATTGTATACAATACAGCATAGTACATAAAGTGTGCAGCCGTTTGTCTCCCTGCTCATCTAGCAAATCAGGCGGGAGGAGGGAGAGCCTCGGAAGCGAGTACCCCCGACAAAGGAAGCCACTCCAGGTGGCGGGTCCCGTGGAGGAGAGTGCAGTGAGGAGGTGGACCACCTTTCCTCTTTCCCAAGCTCAGGTACTGCCGGGATCAGAAGACTTTGGGTTGGCCAAGCCCAGAAATCTTGAGGACAAGGCAGAACTGAGACTAAAGCACGGAAATTAGCAAGAGGCAAATGTCAGCTCAACATTAGGAGAGACATTCTGACTATGAGAGCTGCCCAACAAAGGACCTGGAGGTAACAAGCTCTCTGTCACCAGTCGTGTTCAAACAAGCCAGGTAATCCTGGTCAGAGAGCGCATGTAGGGAAATTCTTTGATGCAGTAGAAGGTCCGACTATAACAAAATCAAAATCGAATGTTCTCCCAATGCTAAGAGTCTTTGTTTCTGTGAAAGAAAAAGAGGGTATTGCTACTCCTATTTTCCCTTGAAATCTAACACTCTGGAAGTCCCTGGTCCCTGCTGGAGGCAAAGAAATAATAGGAAACCTCCAGTGTTTCAGAGCCTTGCACTGGGACCATTAAGCAATCCGTTTAGAGCAAGAGGGAGAGCGGGTCTGAGAGGCAGGTTTGAAATTACAGTTAGCCTTTGTGATAGTCTTAATTGAAACTGGTTAGTCCAAGGAGAGGATCTGCTGGGTCGACCACCCATTCCAGGAGCATTAGAATGATGCCCTCATGTGACAGCACTCAGAAGCCCTGCCTGGGGCAGAGGAGGGATTCGCTCTTTCCTTCCTGATGTACTCTGTCCTCATTGATTTATTCTGTCTTTCATTGGATTGCTTTTCTGCCTCCCTCCTTTTCATCCCTAACTGCTTACACTTCAAGAAGGACGCATAACATCCTGAACTGTATAGTCCTTCCATGTGTTTTCATCAGGGTAATTCTGTAATTGCCTGATCTACCTCCCTGACTGTCTCTTCTCTTCCTTTTGTTCCCATTTCCTCTCTTTCTTCTCTGTTCCCTCTGACTTCCAGGCTGGGTACAGCATCACAGATTGAGGTGTCCCATGGGTTTCATTTTTTTATTTTGCCAACCCCATTCTTATCGGGACCCCAAATTCATCAGGTTCACTCTCAGAGCCTGCACTGGTTTATCTGAAATTTGAGTGTGTTAGGTCATATTGATATAACTAGCTCTGATTTTTAAATAAGAATGTATCAAAATGTTTTCTAAATTTAGCCAGTCCCACAAGCTCTGGCCAGCCCTCCTAGGCCATGTGGCAGCCTGAGCTCATGTTCAGGGACAACAGGAGATTCTGTGCTCTTGGAGGGTTTTTTGAGAAGAGAAGGTAGACAGGAAGAGGGAGGGAGGCAGCAGAACCTGAGCCTGTTCCCTGGTTTTGTAGAAGTCAGATAGGAAGGCTCTGTGCCTTCAAAGTTATGATTTGCAGACTGAGTTTAGAAAGAAGGAAAGGGAAAGCCCTTCCCTCATGCCATCATCAATCTCCAGCCCTTGGTTTTCACACTGATTTCTATTTCTGCTGCTCCAGCGCTAGATTGCTGAGAGTCAGTGATGCTAATGAGTTGCTGAGTGACTTCAACCATCATCTTCTGGATCTAAGACATGGTGCTTCTTGGGGACATTCTGAATAGGCTCAGCTCACTGCACAATGGAGTCAACAGGACTCCAAGAGCATCTACTAACACTAGGTTTGAGATAAAGGACAAGAACGTTCTGGCACCAGGAAATGAAAATGGAAACATTGAAAGCATGTGAGTGAAATCCTTCTCAGAGGCTGGCTCTGAGAAGCTCAAGTACAGCAGAGGGAACTCACCCTCCCAGGTTCAGAGACAACGATCCTGTATGTTCATGCCCTCATTTCCTCACTGCCTGATTGGCCACCCTCAACACACATCATGATGGCTTCGTCTCCCAGAACACCATTTACATGAGAAATGTGGTTTTACAAATGGGGGAAGCCAGTATGGTAGAGGAGAAAGAACACTGCTTTGGAGTCCAGAGACCCTGAGTGAAGTGTGGCTTGTTCTCATACTAACTACTTGAAGAAAGCCTCTTCAGTTTCCTCATTTTAGAAGTGAAAAACTTCACGTGATGACCTCGATGTACCTTCTTGCTCTAAAATTCTAAAATCCTATATGGATATTTGTGAGACATATAGGATGAACATCACAGATTTCACTTCTCCTCCATGAAGGACTTGAGAGATTGTTTCTATATATTTTAGTTAATTCAGCTAGGTTCATACTTAAACCTTAAGATAGACATCCGATAACTCATATTGTGAAATTTGGAGCCATCTTGCCTTAAAATAGAACACCGGTTTGCAGTTTCATGCAAGTGGAATGGGCATAGCCTTGGCAGTCTGGAGAACATGCAAGTCCTCCAAAACTCCAGTGTCAGCAAAAATCGGAGTGTCAGGACAGGTTTTGAAACTAGATACTTAGGTGTGGAAGCTTCTTTTGAAAATAGCTTTACCCTCGTAAAAACCTCAACACATAATAAGGCAGCTGTGTAGTTCAGAATGTGGGCTAGTATCTATTCCCAAGATTAGTTCTATCTATGACACGTCAATAAATATGTTGAATGAACAAATAAATGAGCTTTCTACCTGAAACACAAACTCCTGGAAAGAAGGTGGCCACAGGGTTGTTCTGCTTTGTTGACGACCCCCTCAAGGACAAGGAGGTTAATATCTTGTCTGGTGGCTTTTTTTTTCCAGTGGGGAGGAAGGTCAGTTAAAAAGTACTTCTTTAAGTCAGACCCAAATTCGACTTTGTTCCCTGTACCCTGGGCCCCAGTTAAGCCAGAAACACATATTTCCTCCTCCACACGTTGCTCTCTACTTATAGCTAACATGTCCCTCCACATTATCAGAATCTGAGAATCCCCAGATCAATTGACAACAGGCTTTGCAATACACATGCCCCAGCTGCCAAAGTTGCTTATAGATTTACCTTCAGAATCATATTTTGTTTAGGCTGATATTAAACTGAACTTGCAGTCCTTGAACCCACACAAAGAGCAGCCAATGGGGAGAAAGCTGAGCTAGATGTCTCTCCTGGGCTCCAGAAATATAGAGAGGGATGCTGAAGAGCTGACCATACCCTTCGGCATTAAAGAAGTGTGAACTCTCAGAAAGTGGAGTGGCGACAGGACTAACCAGCATTCACTGTCTCAAGCCACTATCTGTGGCGATGATCTGTGCCGGGCCAGTAATGCTGCAAGCAGCTGTGTGGCCTACAACAGCTTTTTTTTTGCATTCTAAGACATATTCATTAGTGAAATATCAGAAACCTCAGGGGCAGCATGCACTTCTAATTCATTTTCCAATTGTATAATGAGCCAGGAGTGAAATTTTTAGGGTGAATTTAATTGACCTTTACAGCAACATCAGGCAGATTGGCTTAAATGCTATTAAAGCAAAATGTAACCCGGTGAGACTTTCTGGAAGGTTATCAGAAAATCTATCAAGTTGTTTTTTCTTAATTTTCACCAAGAAAGGAAAAGATAGATAGAGGGCATAGAAGGATGAACAGACAGAGAGACAGAAGGAAAGAGATTTAAAGCAGGAGTGAGATGGGAGGAGAAGAGTGAGAGAAATGAAATGCTAGGCGAGGGAGTGGGGCAACCTCGCCCCTTATTGCTGGGGGATTATGTTTTAATTTAGAAAGGCTGTTTCAAAATGTGCAATTAAGCTACAGGTCACATTGGCCTGAAGTATTTCCAACCCTTGGGGTAGGACAGCACAGTCCTCTCTTTATTAAAATTTTGGTGTCACTTTTTAGGCCTTTTCCAGCTCCACATAGAAGTGCTCGCACGAATAGAAGGCAGTGTCTTCCTTTGGAAGCTGACATGGGTCTTCTTTCTGACCCCTTGTCCTCTTCACCAAAAGACATGCTCTGTTCCCAGTAATAAGGTACCCATGGGGAAACTAGAAAGCCAGGCAGAGGGTGGAAGAAATCCTTGGGTACTAAGATCACACCCTTTGGGAAGGGGCTGACCGTCAATGGACAGGGTCCAAAAGCCCATGGCAAATTGCGCTCAACTCCGGGTCGTGTCAAATCAGAGGGAGAAGGCCAGCATATTGGGTGAGGCCCAGCGGTGAGCATCAGAATCAGCGTTAGCTTACATATCATTGGCATTATCATGGCCTCTGGTGCCCAGGACCTTCCCACAAGTCTGAAGCCAGTAAGAAAGGGTGAGAAAAATGTGTGTCCATGAAGGCTGTGAAAATCAGGGAGAGGATGCAGCCCCATCAACACTTCTACCAAGGAAGAGCAGGTAATAACTCAGGAGGTGGGCAAGGTGGGTAGCCTGGGACCTGGAGCAGAGATCCAGGCCTAATGGAGAACTGGAGTGTGTGAGGGCGGGAAGCTGAGGCTGAGCCAAAAGACAAAGGAAAGACACAGACTCCCCCTGGAGTTCATACTGGATCATCAGTAGCAAGATGAATTATATAGACCACAGGACTCTTAATTAACTTCCCACCCTGAGCGGGACTTGCTCAGAAATCACACCGGGCTGAGTCAACAAGTGGAAAACAGTACTGTTAGCTAGGGAAGGGAATGGCCCTCTGTGCAGGAAGAAGTTAACACAGCAGGTCTGAGGCTGCTGTCCTTAGAAAGGCCTGTTTGCAGGGTTGGCCTTTGGCTGGTGTCAGGGAACTTGGATTTTGGGAGGGTTCCCACTGTTCTGTAACTGATAAACATGGTTCCCTGTGGCTAGACTGTTCGTGCAGACAAGGTGGTTTATGCTGGACACCTGCTTCCCTTCTGGGAGTCTGGAATTTTGGTATGTGCTGCAGAGAGAGTACTCACATAATCAGCCCCCAATTAAGATCTTGGTCACTGAGTCTCTAATGGGCTTCCTTGGGCAGAAACACCACACACATGTTGCTGCAGGAAGAATGAGCTTTGTGTGGCCCCTCATGGGAGGAAGAGAGCACAAGGAAGCCACACATGGATTCCTCCAGACTCTACCTATGCCTTTGTCCCTTATGATTTGGCTGTGTATCCTTATTACATCTCTGTAATAAATCTTACTCATGAGTACAGTTATATGCTAAGTCCTGTGAGTCTTCTTAGAGAATATCCAAATGTGGGGTGGTCTGGGGGACCCCTGATACATCCTCTCTCAGTGAAAACTCTCCTGCTGTTTCTTGTCATACTCTCAATCCTGAATCTCACATCTGCTTCTGAGGTTTCTTTTTGATACTGGTGGAGGCTATAGATATGAGCTGTGGCCCAATATAGGTGCATCACCCCCAGCAGTGACTAAGCTCTCTCAGCACTCAGAGGACTCTAAGAGATATTAGAGTTACTCATATATAAGAAACACATGTTTCTTCCTGCCCCAGGAACCCAGAGCAGAAGGGAGAGTGAGGAGGAAGTGTGAAAGGAGGGGAAAAAAAGCCCTTACTAAGAACAACCAATAGTTTCAGAAAGAAAGAAAGAGAAAAACAGAAAAGGGAGGGAGACTTCTAAAATGCAAGTGCAGAATGTCTTAGAGTCTATTTTACTATCATGATCAACATCATCATCTTCTTCAGTACTGTTAGTTGAGCACTTACAGTGCACCAGGCATGTGCAAAGCTCTTACATACATGGATTTCAGCTAAAATTCACCATGGGATTGATAGGTAATGGGCAATATTATTATCCCTATATTTTGAATGATGAAACTGAGGGACAGTTAAATATGGTTAAATAATGTGTCCAAGTCACATAACTGGTAAGTGATGGAACCAAGATCTCATCCAGGTGTGTTCTTCAGGAAGACAAGGGAAGTCTCAGACATAGCAACACCTTCTCACTCAATATTGTGAGACTTGCAAAATATGCATGTAAAGAGGGAAAGATAAACCAGAACATGACCCCTAAGGGGACTGTTTCTAAGCGACACCGGTCAGTTTTACCTCTAATTGTCCCCTAACACACCTGGATTCCAGTAGCACAGGTGGGGAAAGCCATCCAAGAAACCAAGGATGTTCTCTATTAGCTCCAGATTTTAAGTCCTTTATAAAATTTTAAAGAAATAAGAGCTTTCTTGAAACCTTAATTTTTGAATCTTTTCTCTTTTCTACTAGTCAGGATCATAGATTCCTAGAGCATTCTCAAAGATAACAAAATATTTACCAAAATGTGAACTCGATGAACACATCTTTGTATCCCCTGAAAATTATACCTGGCATCAGGCAAGCACCTAATATATCTGTCAGATGGATGGATGGATGGATAGATGAATGGTTGGTTGGGTGGATGGATGGATGGATGAATGGGTGATGGATGAATAGGTGGATGAATGGATGGATGGATGGACTGTTGGATGGATGCATGCATGGACAGATGTTAAAGGTGAAAATAGACTTTGAGGAATTGAAATCATTTCCTAGGAATAGAAGTGTGGCAAACCCCTGACTGGGTGAAGTTGTAATCTTTATGTTCCTGGTTCTCTGGACTAAGAAATAATTAGGTTAGAGGAATAAAATTTCTCTCTACCACTCCAGCCCCTTCTCCACTTAAAGTACCTGAGGTGCTCCCACAAAGAAGCAGCCATGGAGAAACAACGGGCAGAGGAATGGAGTTGTCTGTATTCTTGCCAATTTCACCTGATTTGGAGATTTTCAAGGAGGAATGAAGCCCCACAGACTGTTTGCTAGTCTTTCACTCTCTCAGTGCCTATTTCTGAAGGGAGGAGTCAAGCATGTGTTCCTAGCTGCTAGGGCTCAACTTCCTACAGAGCTTGCTTAATCGAAGTCAGTGAGCCAAGATGTTAGTTGAGGTGAGAACAAAGCACCTGCAGCTGCTATTGCCTCCCCTGTAGGACTCTTCTCACTTAACTTGGTGTCCTAGTTTATATGCATGTAGCCTACCAGTGCACAGTAGTCTCTTTGGTCCCATGAACTGTGACCATTTACTCATTTGTTGATTTATTCAACAAACACTGAACTCCTTACATAGGGCAGGTTCTTTTGTAGGTAATAGAGACAAAATGATGACTCAAACAGGGTCCCTATCTGCTTGTAACCCAATGGGGGAAATAGATAAATAATTCAATAATTGCAAAACAGTGTGTCTAAAGGTATGTGTTTGGGGGGAGGGGGACAGGGAGGGAAAGAGGAAGAGGAGAGAGAGAGAGAAAGAGAGAAATCTGCTCTCCATGTAATATTCACAAAAACCTCAGTGTAGTAACTCGCAGAAGCATGGCTGACAAAGAGAAATGAAAAACTGTAACAGAGAGAAAAGATAGTGTGTGGGCAGGTGGGGGTTAACATTCAAGGCATATGCAATCACATATACAAAAATCACAAAACAGTTTTCACAGTCCAGAATCTCTAAGGCCTCAGTATGGTAAAACAGACTGCGAAGGAAGGTGAGGGGTAGGGAGTGGGGAAGAGACAGAGTGGAGAGAGAGAGATAAAGATGGAAGCATTGTCAGGATCCACACCATGAAGGGCCTTTATGGTACATGAAGGAGTTGGGGCTCTTTCCTGCAGATGATGGGATGGCTTTGGAATAACTTGATCTGATTTCTATTTTAAAAAGGTCATCTGGTAGGAGGGCGGAGGATGATTGGAGGTGGGTGAGCCAGGAGATAAGGAGACTGGTTAGGAGACAATAACATGAACTAGACAAGGGATAACAGGCCAAGATTAAAGCTTTAACAATGAGAATGGAAAGGATGTACAAATTTGAGATGTCATTTAGTGAGGGTAGGGAGAAGGAGAAATCCTGACTGGTTTTCAAATTTCTCAGTTTTTCCTGCCTGCTTGCCCTATGGGAGTTATAAGGAACAAGACAACACGGCTATCCACAGGAAAGGATATAAAAACATGCAAAGACAACAAACAGCAAAGGGTCATACGTCTTCACTGCCAAGTGAAGGCAGAGACTGTAAGCACTGTGGGAGAGGAGAGAGAGGAGAAATGATTGCTTCCAGCTGCACTCATCGCTGGAAGCTGTATGTACAGCTCAAAAGATGGGCAGGATTGAGATGGGCCAGTAGGAGGGGATGGCCCAGGGCACAAGTGAGAAAAGACTCAGCAGTGAGGAGCGAGGCATGTTCTGAGCAGGGCATAAAATAACTCAGCACTTTGACTTTAGGAGAGGATGTTTAGATGGGAATTATGGAAGATAAAGATGGAAAAGTAGAGGATGAAGGATTTTAAATGACAAGTTAAAGAGTTTGAACTTTCTTATCTGGGCCAGTGTTTCCCTAAGTCTGTTCTGTGGAAGGCCTGTGTCCCAGGAGGTGTTTATAACGGCTTTGTGAAATGAGAGGATTGTGGTTAAATTAAGTTTGGAAAACGTCATATTAAGCTAAATTAAACAGGTTCCATTACTAATGGACTTCTTAGATACTTTAATATTATATACAAAGAAGAAGAAGAAAGAGGATCAAAGGCTACAGAAAAATCAAAACAGAAAGAAAAGAAAAAAGCACAAGATTGGAAATCCATAACTCGGTTCTAGCTCCAACTTTATTGTTGCTTAGATGTGTGACCCTTAGCAAGCCACTAAAACTTTGTGTGGGCTTTGACATGCCTGTCTGTAAAATGGGCTATTAGACCAGGTGGATGGCTTAATACTGGGAGAATCCCCTGGTGTTGTAGAGCCTCTGAAGATGGTCATGCCTGGTTTCAATGTTTCAAATGTATATGTAAAAGAATACACGTATCCAGAAAGGGAAGTTGAATCTAAATAAGATTTGTCTTTTACTTTGGCTGGAATCACATAAACTCGGTAATATGGTAACACTGGATATTTCCTACACTAGATCATAAGGTTTGTGAGCGAAAGGAATCTGTGTTTTGCTCATCATTTAATTTCTAGCATCTAGCATGGTGCTGGGGACACAGTAACTTGATAAATATTTGTTCAGTTTATGAATGAACTCTGATCAGCCACTTTGAATGGCAGAGATATATACTTTTATTTAAAGGAGAAAATGAGCTGTTGCTGAATATAAATTTGGGGAGACATTCTTGAAAATAGTGTCATGGGGATTAGAAAAATGAGTATCATTAGTTGAAAATTTTGGAGACCGTTGATATAGACAATCTCTAAATGTCTCTTAATTATAAAATTATATGATATATGATTTTTTGGAGACCTAAGAAAAATTTACTGTATTTGTTGTTTTCTAGAACACTGCTACACTTTCAGAGATGGAGAGTCTGCAATAACAGTGCGATGTGGAAAAGCATCAGAATTGCAGGCTGCTAAGGAGTGAATGGATGACGAGGAATCTGAGACCATAGACATAGCTTCCTCATTTTATCCACTAATGCAAGTATCAGTGCACCTAACGCAGAGCTGCACCCTGGAGGGGCACGACAAATATGCTTTGACTGTCTCATCAATCCAACAGTTCCTTTCAATCATTCAACAAACTTTTGTTGGGCATCCACCATCTGTCAGGCATGAGGATCTGGCAGTATACATGGTGGACCATTTTATACATAGTTCAATTAAACAACATTTCATGAGCCGCTATTATATGTCAGGCACTAAGCTAGCCACTAAGGATGCAAGAATGAATAAGGCACAGTCCTCATCCCCAAGAGGTCAAAATTCACAGAGGGAGGTACCTGTAGGGAGCACAGAGATCTCCCAGCGCTGCAAACAAGAAAGAAGGGATCAGAAGAGAGGTCCCGTTGTATTTGGTATTAGGGAATTTTGACCATCCTTGAGAGAAACATTTAAGAAGAGTCGTTAGGACGAAACTTAAAAGGCATTAATACAAGGAGAAACAGAAGACAAAAAAATGAAGACCAGAAAGTGTATCCAGCTATTTAAAGAGATTTGACAGTAAAGGGAAAAAAAAAAGGATTGGTAGTTTGAGGAATGACAGGGTCAAAAGAAAGTTTTTTTGTTGTTATTTCATCTGTTTTGTGTTATTTTTGTCGTTGTTGCCACTGTTAGGATAAGGAGGATCTGAGCTTGTTGGTAGGGAGTGGGGAATTTAAAATGTGAAAATTGCCAACCAGCATTACAAATAAAGATTTTCAGTCCAAAGATTTTCAGTCCTCTACTGCTTTTGAAGTTGGTATGGAGAGGCCACAGTTAATTTCCTTCAAATTAATATCTCAACATTATAGATGTATCCAACATAACCTAGTTTCCCCAGCAACTCATTCCATTCACTTTCTTTTAACCTCTTTAGACTGTCAGCCATATCTTGGAGTAACAAGTTTTGTGTACTTACTACCTGCTGGGTAAAGAAATACTTCATTTTAATTGCTCTGAATTTACCATTTGTAAACTGCACGTGGTGCCTCTTCGTTCGGATGATCTAGAATTGCCATGTGTCCCCTGCCCAGCTCTGTGACCCATTCTTGGGCCTCCTTCCCCAACTATGGGCATCACATTGGTTTCCAGTGCTCACGTTTCCACTCTCACTCTCCTGCTATATATTCTCTACATGGTAGCTGCAATGATCTTTTACAAACAGAAATCATGTCACCATACTTCTCAAAACCAGGGAAAATGGAAGTCCCAATATACCTGTGACACTACTGTCCAGGTGTAGTTATTAAGAGTGCCCCTTTCACTTTCAAAAGCAATCCCACTTGGGCAATAAATTAAAGGTTCACCCTACTTAAAAACTTCCAACGTCTTCCCATTGCTATTAAAACAAAATCCCAACTCCAAAGATCCTGGCCAGAGTTTCCCTCTCCATCTCCCCGAGCTCATCTCTACCCTCTCCCCACTCACTGTGCCCCAGCCACACTCCATCTTCTCTGTTTCCCCAATATACTGAGCCCAGGCTGACGTCAAGACTTGAGCACTTGATGCTTCCTTTTGCTTTCTGAGTCCTGGCTTCCTCTCTCCCTTCACATTAAACCACAAATGCCCCATCCTCAGCAAGGCCTGCCCTGACCACACCATCTACAGGTAGCAATCCCCTCTCCCGCAATCGTATCCCTCTCTTTAGTGCCTCTACAGTGCTCCAGAGTGACAGACATAATCTTATTCTCTAAATTTGTTATTTATTGCTGTATCTTTTCAATCAAGTGGTATCTCCCTAAGGGAGGACCTGGTGTGTGTTGTTTATCACTGTGTGCTTGGCACCTCTCACACCTGAGGCACAGTTACCCTGAAGACAGGTCAGAGACCCTCTCTGTACCCATGGTTAGGACCCTCTCAGTCTTCACACGTGAGAGCATGCTAGAAAACACACGCCTCACTCTGAGACGACCTCAGTGGTGAGATTCTTTTATTACTATTAACATTTTCCTTGTGAGCCTAGGAAACAGAGTTATCACAATGTGTCACAGTATGTCTGGGTTGCTTTCCTAACTTACTACATGCCCAATACCCTTCCACTGTACAATTTCTATTACTGGTATTTCTACAGAATTCCAGAAAAAGTAAATACATTATTTATTCAATACGGGAGTATATAAATCATTCATATACTGTGTCATTATAAACAACATAGGAGTGGATGAATCAATCATCACAGAAACAACAGTTTATGATGACATAGTTTTCAAAAGAACCTGCCCCACCGGTCCTTTGAAGAAGGAGTAGAGAGGTATTACACCTATTAACGGGTAAAAGAAGTAAAGTCCAGAAGGGCTCAGTCACTTATTCAAGATCACGGAGTGCCCAGGCTGAGATGACAGGCCAGGCTCTCTGATTCCTAGCACGGCACTTGGAGCTGGCTTTACACACAGGCAATGTAGACAGTTCTCCAAACATTTCCTTCAGATATAGCAGGGCAAGTGCTGTAGAGACTTTATACAAAAGCACTGAGGAACTCTGTAAAAACATGATCTAGAAAGGGGAGCGATTTTCCAGGCAGCCCACACAGGGCTTGGCACTACTTCAGTCTCTCACACACATTGCCCTTTCAAGGGGAAACATCCCTTGGCTGCCAGATGTGGCCTCTCAGGTTTCTGCTGTTGCCTAAGGATACTTCACCATCATGTCTAACTTACTTACTTGCTTGCTTATTTATTTCTATATTAATTATTATTAGTTCGGGGAATATACTATCATCATTAGCACTTGGCTATATTTAGTTTATCAAATTGGTCAGTCAGTCAGCTACAGGATTCTGAAAACTCCTTAAGACAGAAAAATACTGATGGGTCAGAAGTCAGAACCAGTTTAGAACAGTAGTTCTCAGACTTTGGTGTACATCAGAATCATCTGGAGGGTTTGTTAAAATATAGGGTGTTGTGACACTCCCAGTGTCTGATTCACTGGGTCAGGGCAGAGTCCAAGAATTTGCATTTCTGATGCTGAGGCCTCCTGGGTACATGGAGGTGAGTAGATGAGGAGGGGCTGGACACACTGTGAGAACCACTGGTTGAGAATCTGAGATGGTGGCAGTGAGGTGACCAACCTTCCTGGTTTGCCTGAGGCTGTGGGATTTCCTAGGAAATGAGATTTTCAGTGCTAAAACTAGGGAAGGGAAGTGCTGGGCAAACCTGACAAGTTGGTCACCCTAAGGGATAGTGAAAAGAGACATTATGTGGGGCCCTCAAGGGGGAACTTGAGGGACAGGTTGACCAGTGTGTATCAAACCCAAGACGGTGACATAAAGGAACAGTCTGCTTCTGGGTCTTTTCCTCCTCAAGGGTGGGACCACACATTCTTCTCCTTGTATTACCAGCACTAGCATAGTTTTGGGCATATAGTAGACGCTCTACAAATGTTCGTAGATGGACTATTTGCCTGAATGTTGAAATGAACGAATGATCGAATGGATTGGTAGATGGGTAGGTAGCTAGATGAATGGGTGAGGAGCTGGATGGATGGATGGAGGCAAACATATCTCTTTCCCAGGTATAGTCCAAGGTAAGCTTGTCTACTCCAGCAATCAAATCAAAGTCAAGGTCTAGTGTGTGTGGGTTTATATCAAGGTAAGGGAGGAGACCTGCTCCAAACCCGGCGGGCACTGCCTCTGACCACGATTCCGTGAGCATCTTTAGGGCAGGGCAGGGCAGGGCAGTGGCAGGGTGTTCCATCTGCCAGCCTAGCTCTTTCCTCAAACCTTGTTCACTCCTCTGCTCCCTAGAGAACCTTCCAAAACCCAGAGAAAGGAACAGTTGAAAGTGAAACCAAAAAAGGAAATAGTTAAAATGAATGGTATTGAAATGTAAGGTTTTCTGTTTTAGAAAAATTAAGGGTGTGGGAGCCTCTGTTGTATTAAATGTTCCGTATGTTCAGAAAGTAAATACTGTCAGTGAGCAGGCAGGAGATTAAGGTGACAGGGAGAGCAGTTTGAAGCCCCGTTAGATATTAATTTCCCATAGATCATCTGTCTGTCCTCTCCTTGTTTGAAGTTCCCAAGGCTGGAGGCTTCAAAGCACACACCGACTGCCATTTGCACACAGCTCATGGCTCCGTGGGGAGCCGCCTCAGCAGGTTGTAACAGTCTGTCCCTGTAGGAGCCTTCCCCACACTCCCTCTCTGTCAGCCGCTGCCTTTCTCTCTATTCCGGAACATCAAGGACGATTCTATCAGCAAGTCCAGCAGCTGGTAATAAAGCCAGCTCATTCCCAACATGGTGAGCGTCCCAGGCCCTGGCTCCAGACAGGCAAATTGATTTAGGAGATGAAATGAAAATGACCTAAACCTTCCTCAGAACTCTCACCAAAAGGAGGACTCTTTCCTCCCTCTTGCTTTTTTGTCTCTCTGCTTCTCTATCCCACTTTTTTCCCCCCTTTTCTTTCACCAAAGTTTTGAGTAATGTATGGGTTATTCTTACATCCATCATTTGGCAAAGTTATTTGTAATTATTAATTTGTGGCTGTTCTGTGCTGGGGATAGTTGGTTCCTGCCCTCAAACAGATCACTGCCTGATAGGACAAGAATGGCAACATGTCCTAAATAGTGCTCTACTAGAAATTTGTATGAGGGAAAGAGGCACAAGATAGGGATGCTAAGCCCTATTGCTAAGCAAGCGGAGAAGCTTCAGAGAAGTGGAAAGTCTTCTCCTGAACTCACCTCCCATCCACCTGATCATGGATGGTTATAGACCAGCTGGAATTTGAAAGGAGTCTTTAACTTAGCACGGGAGTTTGGAGACACAAGCAATCCTAGTGATAATCATATTAAAAACCAGCCATCTCTCCAACTTTGGAGAGAAATGCCATTCTTTAGATTTGCTAAGGGATAAAACCCATGCCGAATGGAAATGTTAGGAAAGAAATAAATATAATAAAAAATACTTTTTGTTAGAAAGTGGACTGACTTGTGAACAGCACATCATTTAATCACTTAGCATTCTAGTTTTATGTCTGTGAAATGCAAACGCTGAACTATGTAGCCTCAAGCCCTTTCGTTGCCCAATATTCGACAGGTCTATGATTTTAAGGTCCCTATTGCTGTATGGAACCAAAGATTTCGAACACTGGGATCACTGCTGTAGTTTTGGCTTTCATTTAATAATTTATTTAGATGCATTTGACATCAATAATTCTATACAACCTGAACTTAAAATACTCTCATTTAGACTTGGCAAAGCAACCAAAAGACCATATTAAAATGTGAATCCCCTTGCATAAAAGCAAGTAGCAACTCAGCTTAGATGTGGACACTGAGGAGGGCACATGCTCACCTACTAAGTCTCAAGACACCTGTGGCATGAATGACAGCCTGCAGAGCTGGGAAGACAAAGCAGGAGGGCCGAGAGGACATCTCTGTACACACAACTCAACTCGGTAGATATATCCACTGAAACAAGTCTGAGAAATAGCCTGCTGCCCATTCTTCTAATCAAGAAGTCCTATGGGTCAGTACCCTCCCCTCAGCCCACATCTGAATTAAAGACGGTGCAGTTTGTTTATAGTAATTTCCTGCCTGGTCATTTATCGACCAAACGATCCCCGCCAAATCCAATGGCACAGGCTGACCTGCTGCCCTCTGTTTGAACATTGATTGTTGCTGCTCACCTCATTAGGCCATTCTCCTCCGCGGCCCCTACCTACCCAAAGGAATTCCGCTAATCCTTTTTTGTTTGTTTGTTTCTTGGTTTTCTTTAAGCGAATTGAGAGCAATGACCTCATTCTTGGAAGGACAAGCCAAATTTCCATGTCAAGGAAAGGAAAGCTACTCCTTCTGACCACCCTCCCTACTCTGTGTCTCCCTAGTAGAAATGCATACTCTGCAAGGTTGTGGAGAAAAGGGTGACTTGCTTGTGTACAGTCAGATTTGCTAACCTCAGAGCCAAGTGAAGTGGGGAAGGCATGGAAATAGTGCTAGCTTTATTTTTTTTGTAGTTACAATGGGCTAATGTTGTTAATAGCTGCTAGGAAGCAGATTTAATCTAATGAATGGACTAAGTGAATATTCATTGTCTATTATTAATTGTGCAGCAATCCTTCACTTCACACAGTTTGGTCGCCAACCCAAATACCTAAAGCTGTAACTGTGAATGTGAAAGTGCAATTTTACCCATCAATGGAATGATTTCAAGTGTTTACATTGTCACTAATATTAGCAAGCCAGTAAAGCTAATCCTGGGCATTAGCCTACTGTTAATGATCACGGTAACCTACACTTAGCATTCCTCGTGCAGACCACATGCCTCTAGATCGGAGGTCTTAACTGGCGTCCAAAGATTAGTTTTAGCTGATCTATAATTGTCTCTGGAATTCTATGCATTGTTTTTTTCAGCAGGGATTTTTCAAGGAAGGGCCATAGTCCTCAGAGGACCCAAATAACTACTCGACTCAAAACACATGAAGAACTAATGTTCTAAATCACAATCTTTCTTGGGAAGAGGATCTGTGTCTCCACATCCCTCTAAATTCTTAATTTGTCTGGTAGTGGGCTTTGTTTGAAGCATGCCATTGGTAAACCAAAATAAGTCAGCTTAAAAACTTAAGTCAGCTCTTTCGCAAGGTATTATTTAAGGTACTCTTTCCTGGAAATATTTAAAAGTAATATAAATCAATGACTCAAATAATACTCCTCAATTCATGAAAAAAAAGTTGGAACTTCACAATGCAATGCGATGTAATTAAAAGAGCAGACTCAAAGAAGCTTGGGGTTCTAGTTCTGGCTCTGATATTTCCTAAAAGCGTGATTTGAGGCCGGCCTGATGCCTTCCAGAGCTAGGATGAGAACCAAGGGTGATGACCCATATGAAAGCTTTGCAAACTGTAAAGACTATCTAAATGCTAGTTATTAATAGTATTTTGAAAATGAGCATGCACATTAATGCTAGAATTAAAGGTCAGAGGGAAGCGAATCTCTTCAAGAAGCATTGGAGGAGAAGCTGACATACAGCATGAATGTTTCATGGGATGCATACGTTCTGTGTAATAACATCCATCATGACCTTCTCCATAGCCTTGCAGGCAGCTGAAGGCTACATTACTATTGATATTATCACATCATCAGGAAAGCAACTTTCATGTGGATGAAAAGGATTCCAAATGGCCACAGTTTAACCTTATTAGGGTAGAAGAAAGGGAATCAACTCTTTAATAAGAATAATCAAGAAAACTTCAACTTGAGAGTTATGGCTACTGGGAGGACTCTAGGTCTTTATCTTGCAGTTATTAAATTACTTGTTTAGCTGAAATCCAAAGGTAAAGATAAAAGTTAGGCCTGCATGGAGGAAAGGGAATTTGGGTGAGATTAGGAAAAAAATTATATTCAGGATATCTTACATATTTATACCAACTTTATATCTGAAGTTTAGAATCCCTAAACAAAATTCCATTCAATAACACAACACATCCATATAATCTTCGGAAAATTCTGCTACAAAAAGAGAAAATAAAGAATAGAGAGAAAAGGTGTTTCATTCATTCAGTAAACACTTTACTAATATACAATGAACATTTCCTATGTGTTATAACCAGCCTCCAAGATGGTCCCAATGAGCCTCCCTCCCTCCCCTGATGTTTATTTCCCTAGGTAACCCCTCGCCCCCTACTTTAGTGTGGGCTGGACCTCATGACTTGCTTCTAAAAAAGAGAATACAGCCAAAGTGTTGGGATGTCATCACATCTCTAACATTAGGTTATAAAAGACCATGACTTTCATCTTGCTCACATTCTGTCTCTTGACCAGTAGTGACTTAAGATGACAATAGCACTAGCAGACACCTTGATGTCAGTCTTCTGATAGATCCAGAGCCAGGGTACTCAGCTCAGTTGTGCCCAGACTCCTAACCCAGAGCAACTGTGATAAAAATAAATGTCTGTTGCTTTAAGCCACTAAGTTTTGGAGTAATTTGCTGTGCAAAAATAGATAACTAATATGCCATATGCCAGGCACTACACTGAGTGCTCCATAAAATTGTGTGGGCTTGTAAGATGCCTAATGCTTCTTCTTACCTGATATTCTGTCCTAAATTTATGGGAAAGCTTCTATAACACACAAATCTGCCAGTACCTATTTCCTTGCTCAGGACCCACCAATGCTCTCTATCATCCACAGAGAAACATCCAAACCCATTACCATGGTGCAAAGCTGGCTGTGCCTGACTCCTTCCTTTCTCTCCAGCTCCATCCCACACCACCTATAGCTGCACTTTGTGTTCCAGCAACGTTAAACTCCCTGTGCTGCCATGTACAAGACATTTTCTCAAATTCATACCTTTGCTCTGAACCTTCTGTCCAGCTGGTTTTTCCTCACCCCTCTCCTGACCTCCATCTCTATACAAAGAATGCCTGTGCATCCCTTAGGAGCCTGATAGGGTACTAGTTTCTCCAGGAAGGCTTCCCTGATCCTCACAGTTTGAGTTAGGTGGCAGTCCTCTGGGTGCTCATACAACCTTGGGCTTTTTGGTGTTATTACATGCATTACATTTATAGCAGCTGTGTTCCCCTGTGTCTGTCTTTGTGCTTCAACTCTGAGCTCCTTGAGAATGGGTCTATGTCTTATTCATCATGTATTCTTAGCACCTATCACAGTAAAGATATGATAGAATACGTACTCGGTGGGTAAATGAAGGGATGAATGGCACTTCCATAAGCTTATTTAGAGTATATTAAATACAATCCCAAACAAAAGCATTGAACTAACTCTGAAGCTCATTGTGAATAATGGTCAGGTTGGGGCTATTACCACAAAGCAGATAGAACAAACTGCAACGTGACTAGCACCTAGACAATTTACAGATGATGTGGTCCATGCTCCTACTTGGAAAACTGTTTACACCACAGATTTTCTATTGGGTCATGGGAGAACCAGTCAATCAGGATTTCCCACATAGGCATTCTTATTCTACTAGTTGGCTAACTTGGCTATGATCGGGAGCCTCAATCATTGTTTTCTGCGGCTTTGATAGGTGATACTTCTATGAATTGGGATCAACAGTGACCATAATGGCTTCCTAATGGGGGAGATCAAAATTGGCCACCCTGAAATATGTCTCTTTACTTTGATTATTTTCTATTTACTCTGATGGACATTTGACCTCCCCCACTAACTGCCTAAAGGAGTTTAACTCTGGGTATGGACAGACTGGCAGGGTCCTCACTAAGCCCATTCTTTTCAAAGTTCTGTTTACCAAATATTTACATTTGTAAAGGTATCTCCCTCTGTGTAGTGGAAAGAGGGGGGGATGACCTTATCTGTGAAAACTCTTGTCAGTACAGAAGGAAAGGACTTAAATCTACATAGTCTTGATTACTGTGATTTCTGTCTCTGGCCACATTCTCTATAGTCGCCCTGCAAAGAATTGTCTGACAAATATTTACATTTCCCTCTCCATGTGAATTGTCTTCTTCCCCTCTGAAATCCCAAACCCTCCACCTCCAACCTCCTCCTTTGTCTTTAGCTGAAGATAGTATTTAAGATGAGAATCGCCACTACTCTGTTGAGAAACTCAGTTTCCCTGGTTTCTCCCATGTACACATGTTATTAAACTTGGTATTATTTTCTCCTGCTAACCTGTCTTTTAATTATTTGGCCAGCCTTAAGAACCTTAAGGGAAAGGACAGAGGGGGATTCTCCCTCTTCCCCGATACTAATATAGGTAGCTTCCTTGTAGATGGTAGGTATTAATTGGGTCTTGGCAATGTGTCCAACATCCTGACTCATAAGACAAGTAAGTAGTATATTTTTAGAGCTAGAAGCAACCTGACAAGTGAGGTCTTGACTACTCTTCTCAGGTTACAGTTCAGGTTGTCATTTCTAGAAATGACAATGTAAGTACACTTGTCCCCTGTATATGGTAACCTCTCTATGGAAGCCGACACAGGCAGGACACGGAGCTCGCTGCCATTGGCGGAAGGCTGCAGTAGTATAGACAACAGCAAAACACTTACTTAAAGGTAAGAAGAATAATGGGAACAATAGGGAAATATCTCCTGCTGAGTGAGAGACAAGGCAAACAGAAGGCGTTGTTCAAAATAGTTTTAAATCTCATCACCTAGACTGAAACACAGGTAAAGCAAAGGCCTGCATGCATTTGCCTCTGGCTTTTGAAGGCTGATAAAGGGGGCAGGTACTGAAGCAATGGGACTTTCTTCTATGCATATCTTTTCCCCCAATTGTAACAGGACTCCCCACTCCCAATTTTGGTTTTTGATCTCAGGCATTTTGCTAGTGCCAGGCTCTGAGACATGGTGAGAGGATCCATTCTTGAGCTAAGAAATGGTTGGTCAACTTTGGACTGTTGTCTGACCTGATGTTACTGCCACAGCAAGTGGGGAGAAGAGGAGAGGATATTGTTGGACTTCAAGGATGTGAGAAGCAAAGACGACTACTCCATTCCTGAAGGAACTGCGTGATTCCTCCCCACCGAGGCTGCCCTAAAACAAGCCGTACCTTTTGGACTCCTCCTTGCGGGTTTGCCCACAGCCTGGGTCCTGAGAGCAAGTCCTGTGCCTACTCAGCAGAGGCGTGCTGATTTCTAGTCCTGTACCTCCTCTCATCTTGTTTTGCCTTGCTATTATTAGCAATTATAGGTATTCATATTACAAGATTATAAAATTAAAATATTTTTAGGACCAGCCCTGTGGCTTAGTGGTTAAGTGCACGCGCTCCACTACTGGCGGCCGGGGTTCGGATCCCGGGCATGCACCAACGCACCACTTGTCCGGCCATGCTGAGGCCGCATCCCACATACAGCAACTAGAAGGATGTGCAACTATGACATACAACTATCTACTGGGACTTTGGGGGAAAAAAAAAAGGAGGAGGATTGGTGATAGATGTTAGCTCAGAGCCGTTCTTCCTCAGCAAAAAGAGGAGGATTAGCATGGATGTTAGCTCAAGGCTGATCTTCAAAAATAAAAAAATAAAAAAAATAAAATATTTTTAATATATAAAAATAGCTAATATTCACTGAGTAGTCATTAGCTTTCAGAGACCAAACTAAATATTTTATTATTTAGTTTTCACAATAACTCAACATGGTGAACACTATTATTATTCCTACTTTACAGAATAGAAAGCCAAGGTTAGAACACTGTAGTAATGCAGCGACAGTCTCTAGAATCAAATGAAAGACGTAGATTTGAAATTAAATCTATGATCGCAGAACTAGAAACATTAACCACCACTTTATGATCAGTTCCTACTGTATTGATTTTTATGCCAACCTCTTGGTACTGAGTCCCTGGTTCTTTTCCAATGCAGGTTTTGCTAAACTTTCTAGGTCCTGGTTGCTCCAACTTTGATCCCATGCCTTGATCTTCCATACCCCATTTTCTACTTTCCTATTGTTATCCTCCCCTCAAAAAAACTGGGTTTCTGTCACTCAGACCTACACCCATGAACTGTGCTCTCTCCCATCCCTGAGAGCTACTGCCAATCCTTCTGCCTCCTCAGCCCGGCCTCAGATCCTCACTTGTGCCCAGGCTCTTCAGAGACTGCCTCGCCTGGCTGGCTGCTTACAGAAACCTGCACCTAACAATTAGAGAATGGTTAAGGAATACACATTCTTTTCGGATGCACATGGAATATTTACCACAGATTACTATTTAGACCACAGAGCAAGTCACAACTTCTATAAATATATATGTAAATATGTACGTATATAAAACTTTCACCTTATGAATCAAATAATAAGAAATAAAAACAAAAATTCAAAAATATTTGGAACTAAATAGTAATGAAATATCAAATGTCAAGACACACATAGGATACAGCTAAAACAGTACCATACTGATGGGAGATTTAAAAATAAAAAAAGATCGAAAACTAATGAGTTAATAATTTAACTAATGTAGTTAGAAAAGAATAACAGAATAAACTCAAAGAATATATAGAATAAAGAAAATAATAAAAGTAAGAGAAGAAACTACTGAAATAGAAAACAAATAAAAATCCTGGAGGACTGATAACGTCAAGAAGAGGTTCTCTGAAAAAACCAACAAAACTCTGAAACCTCTGTTAACA
Source organism: Ceratotherium simum simum (assembly GCF_057802395.1). NCBI lineage: Eukaryota > Metazoa > Chordata > Mammalia > Perissodactyla > Rhinocerotidae > Ceratotherium > Ceratotherium simum. The sequence continues at coordinate 82,854,271 of NC_141906.1, read as the reverse complement.
TAGCTTAAGAAAAAACAAGAGAAAAGGCACAAATACGCAATACTAGGAATACAACAAACCAGTATATGATAATAAATTCAGGAGAATCTGTTGTTAATAGGAACATCACTTACTGGTAAATTTGAAAACAAATGTAGATCAAGAAACCAACTAGGGGCTGGCCCTGTGGTGTAGTGGTTTAGTGCACGTGCTCCACTACTGGCGGCCTGGGTTTGGATCCCGGGCGCACGCTGACGCACCACTTGTCAGGCCATGCTGTGACGGCGTCCCATATAAAGTGGAGGAAGATGGGCACGGATGTTAACCCAGGGCCAGTCTTCCTCAGCAAAAAGAGGAGGATTGGCATGGAGGTTAGCTCAGGGCTGATCTTCCTCACAAAAAAAAAAAAAAAAGAAAGAAAGAAACTGACTAAAAACATGGAAAATCCCCAAATTAGACATGTGGTGTTTAAAATAAAAGGTGAGCAGAAGTTAAAAAACCTTATGATCACCATTAGGCACAGAATAATTTACAGATAAGTTATAACAAAAATACAAGATGCAGGAAACTCAAAAGTTAAATAAACAATTTCAGAGAGGATGAAGAGAGGAAATACTCTGCAGATCACTTGTTGAGCCAGAATAGTCTTGATACCAAAACCAGAAGAGGATAGTACCAGAAAAGGAAGTTACAGGTCACTCTCACCTACAGAGATGCAAAATCCAGAGATGTCTTTTTCTTTAAAAGATCAAGTTATTTTATCCTGGGAATGCAAATTTGGTGTGATTTAAAAAAATGTGTTAATAACTAGGCTACATGAATGAATTTGCCTCTGGTGTTTGAAGGTCGCTGTCTAACAAGGCTTCTCAAGCTTTCATGGGCATACGATGTGTCTAGGCATCTCGTTAGCTGCCGATTCTGAGTTAGTTGGGCGGGGCGGGCCTGACTGTGTTTCCAGCAAGCTCACTGCTGCTGCTGCTGCTGTCAGCTATACTTTGAGAAGCAACGCTGTAGATGAATGGTTTTGAAGGCGCAGATTTCCACTTTGCTCAGGACCCTCTCTGCATCCCCATTCTAGCATATGAACACCATCCCGTGCAATCCCTATTTATTTTTGTCTCCTGTATTTTTCTTGAGCCAGGCTCCGGGTTATGACTAGTAGATTTATCCAGTGAACTTCTGGAATGGTTGGCCAACTTTGAGGGTGGAAGAAAACCTCATTAATATTCCTTTCAATAAATGCAGAACACCAATTTAATAAAATGTGATCCATTTGTGATGGAAACTCAAAAAAAGTATGAATATAAGGCACTTCCTTAACTTGAAAAGGGAATTTACCAAAAATGTATGGCAAACATCACATTTAACAGTGAAATTATTAGAAGCAATCACTTTAGGGTCAGGAATAAAGCAAGGATTTAGCAGCTTCGGTTCAGCAGTGAGGTAGCGGTCAGAGTCAGCGCAGAGAGATGACGCAACAAAATAAAGAAAAGAAGAATTAGAAAGGAAAACAACAAACTGCCTTGTAATGCTTTCTAATAATATGATTATCTAAGTAGAAAATCCGAGTAAATCAAAAGATTAATTAGAATTAATGTGTGAGTTTAGAAAAGTTGCTGAATATAAGATCAATATAGAAATGTTAATTAAATTTTTAAACACAAGCAGCATACAAATAAGAAATTAATTAGAGTAGAACTATATATAATGGCAACAAAAATAAGGTTTGTGGGAATGACTATAAAACACGTGCAAGAGATTTACAGCAAAAATAATAAGATTTTATTGAAAACCAAAAAATGAGACCTAAATAAATGTAAGCACATTGCATGTTCACGGGTGGAAAAACATATCATAAATATGTCGTCACACCAAATTATTCTATAAATTTAATTTACTACAACTTCAATCAAAATACCAAGAGAATTTTACATGGTTCTGGACATTAATTTTAGGAGGATGAACAGAGTCGGGAATAACCAAGATGAATTTGAAAAGCAGGATGGGAAGACTCATTCTACCAGCCAGCAAGACGTATTTCAGAGCTACAGTAATTAAGATATGTGGTTTGGGTCCAGAATAGACAAATGGACCAGTGGAACAGGATAAAAGCCCGGAAACAGACCACATTAAATGGAAACTGGATTTAGGAAAGCAATGACACTGCAGGTTCTTGGTGAATCAATGAAGGATGCTAGGACCCCTTTCTCAACCACACACAAAAATCAATTGCAGGCAGATAAAACAATTAAATATGAAAGCAAAGCTTTGTCATTTTTAGAATACAAATATAACAGAGTATTTTTATGTGCTTCCAGAAGGAAATGATTTTTTATACAAACACACACATAAAGAATATAACTTGAGTTAGTTAAAAGAGGAACAAAAACAAAAAAACCTTCTACCCCTCAAAAATTCTAACGTGCAAATGCAAGTCACAGACTGGGTGAAAAAATTTGCAATTGCAATGCATATAACTATAAAAGAATTAGTAACCAAAGTGTGGAAAAAAAAAATACCACCAAGAAAGGAAAAAAAACTTAATAGGAAAAATGGGTGGTTCAGTAAGAGGAAAACCAAATGTCCAATAAGTATTTTAAAATGCTCAACAACACTAGTAATCAGGAAAATACAAATTAAAAAAACAATAAGATAGCATTATACACTCAGCAAATTGTGTGCCCTCACGCACTCCAGTGAGATTATAAACCAGTAAAACCATTTTATCAAGCAATTTGGCAATATCTGGAAGGTGCTTTTGAAGGTGCTTTTACTCTACACCCAGTAATTCTCTCTCACATGTATGTCAGGAGACACATACAAGAATGTTGACTGCAGCCTTGTTTGTGAGCAGTGGAAACAACCCAATTGTCTGGAAACAATAGAGCCAAAAGAGTGGTATAGTCATAAAATGGAACACTATACTGCAATGAAAATGAGTAAAATGTATATATACTTTATATAGATAGTGCATATATATATATATATATATATATATATATATAAAATCAATGGAAATAAATCAAATCTCAGAAACATAAAGTTGTATAAGCAAGGCAAGTAGATAGAAGGCTATAACCAGATTGAGATTACTTATAAAAGTTGAAAATCATGGAGGACAATATTATATTTTATTTACACACACAAATGTGTTACAATTAGGAAAAAAATGCCGCTAAATTCATATTTGTGGGTACCTCTGGGGAGGGAAGAAAGGAGTGAGGAGAATGGAATTGAAGTAGCATAAACAGAGGAATTCAGTTGGACTGTAATGCTTTATTTCTCTAACAAAGAGGTCTGAAATAAATTTGTAAAAATGTTAAGATGTGATAAAAATGGGTAGTTAGTACATGTTTTTGTATTTTATTGTTCATCATGTTTTTCTATATATTTGGAGTATTTATATTACAAATGTTGATAATAAAGTAATGTTTACATAAAAACATATGCAAATTTCCTTACTGGATTCGTGATATAGTCAATCAATGTAATTTTTTTTACAGTGTCTTTTAAAATAAGGTCAGTTCTCCGTGCATTTTGTTCCTCCAGATTCCTTGAACACGCTCAGTAGATGTTATTCCTCTTTAGGTCACCTCCAGGTGTCAGCAGATCTGCGGACACTATTTTATGGCAGGCTCCTGACTCGCAGGGCTCTACTTACCAGGCCTCATTTTCTTAATACAGGCAGTTGTGAGAAATGAAGCAGAAACCACAGCTTGCAAAACTGTACTACAACTCAAAAAACAGATAAACTCTACCAAACCACAATACACAACACAAACAATATAAGCTCAAATTGTATTAATATCAGCTCACTGGGACTCTTATGTTCCAAAATACGACCGTAGAATAGACCAAACTGATTTAATAGAAACTTCTCATTGACTCATATGTTCCAAAGAAAAGACCACTGATTGTTCCAGCAACTCAAATGGTTTACAAAATCTAACCACTCCCTGCTCAGTCCCTGCTCACTAACTTCTGCCCTAAAACCACCCTATAGACAAACCCAGCCCCTGGAGCCCTATAAAGTGCCCTTTTCTAACTTCTGACCCTTCTGAGATTCTCTCAAGGTGTTACACTCCCCTGCTCAGCAAATTCAATTAACCCACTTTTGTATGGGCAGCAGGCTTCCCTGGGCATCTTTGAATGAGGATTTAACGACAGCGTGGGAACAAATGGGGCGTTTGTCTTTTCCAACTTGGCCCCTGCCTACCAGTCACTCAGCATCTCTTGCCACTCTTCTCCTACTTGATGCCCCATCTCTGAACTGACTGAACCACTCACAGATTTCTGAATAGGCCATGTTCTTCCATCCCTCGGGTCTTTGCCACGTCTACTTTTTCAGCTGTAATTCTCTTCCCTCCTCCACTGCCCACACTGACTCTCACTCATTCTTTACTCAACCCAGGTGGCCCTTCCCTGGGAACTCTTCACTGGTCCCTGCACCGGAGGTGGTAAACCTTCAGTGGGGCTCCTCTAGAACCTCATGCTTCCCTATCCTATAGCATTCATCATACTGATTTTTCCATTTTCAGTTTTCTTATCTTTCTCTCTCAATAGATCAGCAGTTCTGTTCCTTGACTGCATATTGGAACACAAGGGAACTTTAAAAATTTTGACTTACTGTTGTGGTGTATGGCCTGGGTATTCGGATTTTTAAAAGCGTCCAGCTGATTCTCATGTGTAGCTAGGGTTGGAAATCAATGCATTAGCTGGTGAGCCCTTTGAGTGTCGAAATTATCTTATTTGCCGTTGTAGAATTAACACATAGCGCAGTGATGGACACTTAATAAATGTTTGTTGAGTAAGTGGAAGGTAACTATGGAGAACCACATTCTGATTCTGATGTGAAATACCCACCAGCTTGCTGTGTCACTATATTTGGCAACAGCACTTGGCAGTCATTCCCAAAACAATGAGTATAACTCAATTATAGAATTATCACAATTTGTTATAGTTATTGATTTTATATTTCAGTCTCTCTTGCTATAGGACTGTGAGTTCTTTGGGATGAGGGACTACATCCTATTCATTTTTATATCTCCAGAGCCAAGAACAGTTCATGGTCTATATAATGTTTCAAAAACTTATTTAACTGACTGTAACTTGAAGGATCTCAGTTTAAATTAATCCACAAAAGCCTCAAGAGAGCCTTGTATTGCTGGAGAACCATACCATCCCACTGGTTTATTCAGTGTCCCACTCACCAAGAGGATCATTTCACACCTTCTCTCTTCTTCAACCTCTAACACTTCCTCCATCATCCTCAGACTCATCTCATGACCTCACTTCCTACTTCACTGAGAAAATTAAAACTGTGCAGAAGAGCTGAACCATAGACCCATAGACCCACCACCCCTCCATCCACCTGCCAGCATCAGTACCCACAGCCGCCTCCAATTAGCACCAGATCTTGTTCCATCTAATGTACTCAAAGGCATCATTCATCCATATCTCACACTCCCTCCTACAGGTCATTTTTTCTCTCTCTTCTGGATCATTCCCATTAACATACAAACATGCTGTTGTATATTCCATTAAAAATTTTTAAAAAGCCTACTATTTGACTTTACTTCTATCATTTCTTTGCTCCCCTCTGTAGGAGAAAATTCCTCAAAAAAAGTTATCTTTCATTGTTTCCTTTTCATCTCTTCATACTTTCCCTTAAATTCTCTTCAATCAGGCCTTTGCTCTCACTACTCATCTGAAAATATTCTCAATGTTGCTGTTGAACTCCCTGCCTCCAAGTCTAACGGTCACTTCTCAGGCCTCATTTCCCCTGGCCTATTAGCAACATTTAATCACTCCAACCCCTGTGATACACGTTGTTCACATGGTGTCCACATTCTTGGTTTTTCTCCTGCCTCACTGGTTGTTCCTTTACAGTCTCGTTCTCTGTGTCCTCATTTCCTCCCCTACTCCTTAATATTGGAATGCTCAAGGACTCAATCCTTAGCCCTTTTCTCTATTCTCATTCACTTCCTTGGGGATCTCATTTGGTCTCATGGCTTTAAATAACATCTGTATGCCTATGACATCCAAATTTACTTCTCTGGCACGAATCTGAACTACAGAAATGGATATTCAATTCTTGCCCTTCAACTTCACCTATGCCTAATAGACACACTAATCCCAGCAACTTCAAAATGGAACTCCTGACCTAACCCACAAACATGACCCACTCACAGCCTTTCCCATCTCAACTGATGGCAAGTCCATCCTTCCAGATGTCCGGGTCAAATGCCTTGCAGTTACAAATGCCTCCTCTCTTTCCTGCACACTCCAAATTTAGTCCTTCAGGAAACCATGTTTCTCTACTTTGGAAGTATATCCAAAAATCGATCACTTCTCAATGGCTGCCCTGCTACCACCTTGGCCTGGGCCACCGCTATCTCTTCCATGGGTTACTACAATAGTTTTCCTTATCGTTCTCCCTACGTCTACATTTGCCCTCACCTCTCCAAATCTAGTCTTAACATTGCAGCCAAAAAATTCATGATTCTTTTCAAATGTAAGCTCTGTGCAAAACCTGTGGTGGCTGTCATTTTCTCTCAGAGTAAAAGCCTATGTCCTTACGATGACCTATAAGTCTCTCCTTTTCTAGCTTCCTGTTATCTTTATTACCTTCACTTCTACAATATCCCTGGGGTCACTTAGCCTCAGCCATTGACTACCTTGCTACTCGCTGAGTGTGCCCGGCATGCTCCTTGGGGTTTTTTCACTGGCTGATTCCTCGCCTGGACTATTCTTTCCCCTGATTCATTTCCTCATCTCCTTCAAATATTTGCTCTAACGTCATCTCGTAAATGATGCTTCCACTGAATAGCCTGCTAAAACTGCAACCTGCCTCAGCCCTGAAACTCCCAATCTTCAATCCTTTTCTGTTTTTTCCTATCTTAGCACTTATGGCCTTGAAACCTAGAACATGATTTATTTACCTATTTATTGTCTGTCCGTGTTTACCATTTATTGTCTGTCCACTCTCCCCCTTGAGAATCTAACCTCAGAGATGGCAGGAATATTTGTTTTATTCATGGACATGACAAAGAACCTAGAAGAGTGCTTGGTATATAGTAGGTGCTCAGCTGATATTTGTAGAATGAATAAACAATGTTTTTTTTTTTTAATTCTGGAAAACTCTTTTCAAAGTTTCAGCCCCTGCTTTCATCCATCCAGTCCCAATATTTTCTGTTAGAGCAACTTGAGGGTGTATTTTGTGTGGAGGTGTGTATGTGCACACACATGTAGATACACACACACACACAGTCATATATTTCTAACTTTCTTTCACCTGTTCCATATTCTCACACTGACTCCTTTCCTGTTGACCACTGACCTCGGCACTGTGCTAAGCACTGTCTCTACACTATCTCCAGTCCTTACAACAACAGCGAAAGGCAGACATAATTATCTTCATTTTACATATGCAGAAAGTGAAGCTCGGCGGGATTTATTAATTTGTAACACAACTAATAAATCATAGAGTAAGGGTTTGAATCTAGTGTTTTCCAGTCTAAAGCCATTGCTCTGATCTTCTACCTTCTGTTGCCCCATAAGAGTGCAGAATACAAACAAGGCTGGACACTTAATTTTACTATTTCTGTATTTCCCACCAGTATACTATAATATAGGGTACTCCTTTAGGATCTTTGACTTTCTAAATGTCTAGATTCCTGACACAGAGGACAGAGCCTGCCTTCCTAAACCGGTGGTCACTGAGCATGCTTCCAGACCAGCGCAGTCCGTTCCCCGCCCGCTGCAGCGGCAATGCTGGAAGCAGGTCATCCTTCCCCCACCTGATGTAAAAATAAATAAATAACTGTGAAAAATCCAATCTCCGTGTGGAGGCACTAAATCCCCTCTCCTTTCCAGATGGCTGGGAGATTTCTCCCAGGTGGTAAATATATTATTAAGAACTCATTTCACCGTGAAATTGACTATTCAAAACACAGACAGAAGTTAATATATTAGGACAACCTGTCTGAAAACTCACGTTAGAGAAAATTTATTTTTGTTTAATATAAAACCTGGTATTATACATGACCTCTTTATAGCTCAGGCAGTTAAAGTCATCCCCAGTTAGAACATGTGTTCCAATGTCAGGGAACGCTACCACCAAGAATCATGTCTCCCCTCGTAGAACTGGCGATTACCCCTCCCAGCTATGGTGCCTTATATCATGGCAGTTAATGATGATGGGTCTCATACGAGATTATGCATAGCCCTTGGGTGCACAGTAACTTTTTCCATCCAGGAGCTGGGGCCAGTTTAAAAATCCTTAGCTGGCCTCATTCTAGGTTGGCTTGCAAACGAATGATTAAGGACCATCCTGGGCAAATGTGGTAGAAGAATTTGCGTTAGTTAGGGAATATCTGTTTCATCATGAGAAAAACCATATCAATCACGAAACGGAAAAACGGCTTTCAGCAAGGACCCAACTGGATGTGCCTCTCCTAAATATTAACTCATTCATGCATTGTTGATTCACTCTTTAATAGCTTGGCTGATTTCTTAGATTACAAAGACAATTACTCAGGCAAGTTACAGTTTATCAGTGAACACCTGCGCTATAGTGAGAACAGTGTTTTAGGATTTGCACAACCTTTAGCACACCCAATTTACAGTCACTAGCTACTTAATTGCAGGGGTAAGGATCAGAGAAGGCATGTCAGAATAAGTACCTTTCCAAATGATCTTGAAGAAGCGGTGAACTTCATAGAAGCCTGTGTGGAAATGTTTATCTATGAAGGGACCCCTGCCCACCCCGGTCTTGACACCAACAAGGCTCAAAAAATACCTACTCCTTCCCCATCTGAGTTTTTTCATGTTAATATATATGTACTTTCTTCTGTACCCTGACTCTTTTAAGTTTTGTCAGTAAACTAAAGTTTAAAAACAAAATGCAAAATATGTCATAGTTATAAATAGGGAATATTTAGGTTTTCCACAAGCCTTGCAAGAGACTTCCCTTTTGTTTTAAAAAGGCTCCCTTCAGGAGTGACAGATTTATTACTTGTCACACAACAAACCCGTTACACACCGCCAGTAGCAAAACCAAACTGACACCTAAATAATGTCTATTAAAGAATTTCTTCATTTAGTCAATTATTTTGACCCAACTAATTACTCACTTAAATAAGAATTCATTCAAACAACTGCCTAGAGTTCTTTTTTAAAAAACAGTTTCAGAGTAATTAGTAAACCAGTAATTAATATTCGCCTGAGGAATGAAATCATTTTTCACATATTTAAAGTAAACAAAGCATCCCTTATTGGGTAATTGACTTCTGCAGTGACTCAGTAAAGGTCCAGCCACTCATAAAATGGAGAGAACTATACATGCTCATCAGAAAACCATTTTAAATAAGTTTGAATTTCCAGGCTCAGATAAATTGCCTACTAGTATAGATACTATAAAAAACTTATTAATGTAATTTACAAAACATAAATTCATTCCTCCGTTCACACATCAAGCATTCATTGTCTACTTACTGAGTTCCAGGCACTGTGCTGCACAATGGCATATAAAAATGAGAATTTCCTTGACAATTATTTTAATGCATTCACTACTTAGGTCCAAAAAGATTTAAGGGAGGTTTACAAAGATGAACAAATAAGAATTCTGCCCTAGAGAAGCTCTCAAACAAGTGTACAGAATTAGAATTCCATGAGAAAACTTGGAAAACAGAGGAAGAACCAGGAAATGGAAAGTGGTAAATATCCTAATTATTTTTAAGAAAAGGTTTTATTGAAATATAAGATACACATAGGAAAAATGAGCACATCATAAATGTACAGCATGATAAATATTCACACAATGAACACAACTGCATTACTACCACCAGTTGAAGAAACTGAACATTACCACAACTCAGAGGCCCCTCTCTTGATCGCTCCCCATCCCTACTCTCCAAAGGTACCACTATCCTGACTTCTATCTGCAGGTTACTTCTGCCTGTTTTTGCACTCCATGTAAACAGAATCACCTGTTATGACTTCTTCAGTGTCTGGCTTCTTTTGTTCAACATTGTATTTGTGAAATTTATCCGTATTATGCATAGTTTGTCAGTCTTTGTGTTTTATAATATTCCATTGCATGACTATATCCCAATTCAGATATCCATTTGACTGTTCATATTTGAGTTGCTTGCAGTTTGAGGATAAAATAAATAGTGCTTCTATGAACATTTTTGTAAAAATGTCTTTGGGGCATGTATATATCTATGCTTGGGAAATCTATGTTGGAATGAATAATGTGAGATGCTTTAGTTAATAATGCTAAACAATTTTTGAAAGTGTTGGTAGCAAATCAGACTCCCGACAGCAATGCATGAGAGTTTGAATTGCCCTACACCCTCATCAGCACTTGGTATTGTCAGGCTTTTTAACTTCAGCTATTCTATTCTGATGGATACACAGTATGTAATATATCATTGGGGTTTTAATTTACATTTCCCTAATGATTAGTGAGGTGGAGTTCCTTTACAAATTATTGGTCATTTTGTGAAGGGCTGTTTAAATACTTGGACCATTTTGATTGGATGCCTGTCTTTTTATTTTTGATTTGTAGGACTTTATACATTCTAGATATAAATCTTTTATCAATTATACATACTGTAAATATCCTAATTACTCAGACTAGGGGGCTTAAAACCAATCCCCAGCAACATTCTAGATGGTATATGTCACAGCCTCCAAGGCACTCATACACACATATATTTGGCAATTTTCATTTGCTATTTTGAATGGTTAGGATGGGACCTGTGCATTAAACTTTGCATTATCACCCGGACCTTAAACACAGAAAAATGGCTCCAGATCTGAGCCCAAAGAGATATGGGAAGTCTAAGTAACAAACAAAGGACAGGTATCTACCATCCCCTAAAATCTTTTATTCTTCTTATAATACATTTACTCTCCATATTTGTAAGACCCCGGAGGGTGGAGGTTTCTGCAGATCTTGTTTGCTGCTGTATTTCCCAGTGTTGAGGACAATAGTGAGCACATAGTAAGAATGCAAAAGATTTTGTTAAATGAAATAATGATCAGGATCACAGTGGCAGCGGCCTCTCTCAGAAGATTTTAGCTGCCTAATACCCACCAATAGTATATCAACCCCATCTTACTTGTTAGGTATTAAAGAAACAAATATTTTAGGTTATATATCCAATGGAAGGCAGTGTAGCAAGGTAATTTAAATCATGGACTACAGGACCAAAAATGCCTAAGTTTGGATCCTGGCTCTAGTACTAAGTAACTGTGTGACCTGGGTTAAGTTGCCTAATCTCTCTGTGCCTCAGATTTTTGATGTGTAAGTTACACATAGTAATATTACTTATCCCATTGTGTTGCTGTGCAGATGAAATAGTTAATGCATGTGAACTATTTCAAGGAAACTTGATATAAGTAAGAGCTCACTAAGTAGTAGTGACGATGAGAATTATCATAGGGATGACAGTGATGATGTTAATGATGAAGATCATGACAGAAGCTCTGTGTTGTCAGACCTCATCTGTATTACTTAGAGCTACAACCTCGAGCACAGTGCCTGCCACACAGTGAAGATCCAATAAACAGTTGTTAACTGAATGAAAGATGAATGAGTCATTAGTCAGGGGCAGAAAGTATGAAATTATCTCCAACAAAGACATGGGCTATAGGCCTTAATTAAGGCCATAGGTGCAGAAGAGACTGAAGAATGGGAGACTGTGGAGTGAGAAGGGAGGGGGCCCTAAGCCTAAGCCTTAAGGAATTCCAACCTTTAAAAGCTTGCTAAAGGAGCATGAGAATGGTGGGCTCCGATCCCCTGTTCTGAGTGGTGCAGAGGCGGAGAAATAAAGTGCGATGAAACAGAGGTCAGTGGACAAAGACGAGATAGAGAATATCAGGATAAAAACGAGACATCTGTACACCAGCGTTCTCCCTACATCACCGCAACCCCATGCCGTGAGCTACGCAAGCTTTCCAGAACATAGGTCAACCCAAGTAGGAAATGAGAAGACAGCAGGGTGGGGAAGGGAACAAGGAGAGCTTATAAAACTGCTGAGGAAAAAACCTTGGAAATAATTAGACGGAAATTTCTGTCTTTGTGCAAAAGGTAGTCTTGAAACAGAAATCGAGTTACTATAGGAAGAAAAAGGAAGTTACCTTTTTTGTGTAACGATGTTTGTGTCCTTGCATGTTACACTACCTTACCAGTAACTGTCAGGCTATACTACCACCTCAGGAGAAAGGAGGCAGAGCCACTTCCTTTAGGATATAAGCTTGAGTGGACAAGGTGGTGGGGCAAGAAAGAGAACCAGCTAAGAACCGACTGAGTGTTCATTTCACTGAATGTTTTTTTAAAAGACTGCAAGTCATGGGCCGCCCCATGGCTTAGCGGTTAAGTGCGCGTGCTCCGTTACTGGCGGCCCGGGTTCGGATCCTGGGCGCGGACCGACGCACCGCTTGTCCGGCCATGCTGAGGCCGCGTCCCACATATGGCAACTAGAAGGATATGCAACTATGACATACAACCATCTACTGGGGCTTTGAGGAGAAAAAGGAAGAGGATTGGCAATAGACGTTAGCTCAGAGCCGGTCTTCCTCAGCAAAAAGAGGAGGATTAGCACGGATGTTAGCTCAGGGCTGATCTTCCTCACACACACACATAAAAGACCACAAGTCACAATGAAGTCTCCTTTTGCCTTGACAGCCACCTGCTGACTCACATGTAAAGCTAGAGATGTCCTCAGTCTCCTGAGCTGTCTTTACCCACGCGTGCTCAAGTGACAGCTCCAGTCCCCACTGCCTAACGGAACTCCAGAAGTACCTCCTCTCTGGCTGTCCTGGGTTGTGCACCTGAGATGGATGTTAGCATCTCCTTCTAGTCCTCTTTGGACCTTTTCTTCCTTCAGACTCTCTCTTTCGTTTTACACTCAGCCTTTCCCCCTGGGTGCTGTCTTCACTTCCTGCTCCCTTCCACAATCCACAGGTAGGCCTGTCTCATCCTGCCTGGGCCTGGCTCCAGGAATCTCAGCTCAAATCAAGGCTCTAGGTACAGGGAATCCAGAAACTGAGCTGAGATACTGAGAGGTGAGAGCTTTACTGATAAATTAAGCCTATTGGAACAGCCTGGAGTGTGGAGGTTGGCAGATCTGGGCACAGATCTTGGCTCTACCTTTGGTGACCTGTGGGACCTGGATGAGTTTTTTGCTACTAACCTATTAACTATTAATTTTCTCATTTATAAAACAAATAAAACAATTTATACTTCATAAAATTGATGTAAGGATAGAAAATGATATATTGTATTTAAAACACCAAATAAAGTGCCCGGCTGGAGCCAGCACTCACAGGCGGTGACGATTGCTGGTAGTTGAAGTTGTCGTCATAGTGTCACATGTAATTTTAAGACTTTCTCTTCCAATTAAGAGCATGAGTCTGGAATCAGACAGGGTCCAAAACATCCCTCTGTCACTTACTAGCTGTGTAACCTTAGGCAAGTCGGATAAACCTCTCTGTGCTTTAGTTTCCTTCCCCATAAAATGTGGATAAAATTAGTAGCTACTTCATCGAGTAGTCCGAGGATTAAATGAGATAATGTGTATGAAGCACTTAGCACATTTTCTGGAACATATTAAGTGTCAGCCAAGGTTAGCTATTGATAGTAGTAATAGAAACAGAAAGTGAATTACTCGTGCTGACACAGCTGGGAAGTGCTGGCACAATGGTCAAACTCAGGTCTGTCTGACTGCAAAACCCCCATTCTTTCCACTTTGCCACAATCCTCAAACATGAAAATCAGGAAAAATATCTAAGGAAAACATGCCAACAAGTGTAATCTAATATGTTTTGGTAAGAATTATATTTGCAAACTCCTGTTCAGGATACAACCAGGAGAATAAGTTTTGCGAGCTTAATATTTTCTGGGCTAGTGACTACCATAGAGAAAAAATTTATTTTATGGGTATTAATTACAATTCTAATCCTTCCATCTCATAAATATTTTGTTTGCCCTATGAACAATAGCAAATTAGTCCAGAATTACTAAAGAAAAAATATTATTACAAGTACCTTACAACAGAGCAGCATAAATTATATTTTAAAATTAGTTTATCATTTGGATAGCACTTAACAGTTTTCAAAGAGTGTTCTCATATAGGTATGCATGCATGTATTTATGTATATAGGTGTACATATATGAGTGTGGATGTGTGTGCGTGTGTTTTTACACGCACACATACGTGCAGGCATACACTTCCATCAATTGATTTCAAAGCAACCCTAAGAAAGAGTTACTATTATTTTTCTTGGTTTACAGCCAGGGAAGCTGGGGCTTGCAAAGTCTTAGTAATTCATCTGAGGCCACATAATTAGTCAGTGATGGGTCCAGAACTCTGATGCCAGATCTTGTTCTTGGCTTCCCTGCACTAGATTGCCTCACATCCAAGCTGTGGGGGAAGTCGAGATTAATTTTCACAGGCCATTGGAATTTATCACAGCAAAATTTGTCCTACATGGGGATTGAAAATAAAGCTCATAGTAAATTCTTTACTGCTAGTGAGTCTATAGAATCATGATTCTTTTTTTACCATCAAAGAACAAATATACAGGTCAAATCCTCCTCAGGGCATCCATGTTTTTTCCTTAGAAGTGAGGTTTCTTTGTAATGATTGCTTTGCCAAATATCACATGCTCATTCCCCTGGCTGTGTGGTCTGAGTGTGGTCCCTCAGACTCTGACATTGAGCTAGCAGGTGAAAAAATTACTCTGAACTCATGAGTAAAGAGAGAAAGCATCATGCATACATATGACCTCTGCTTTTCTCCTCCTCTAGCGTCTAGACCTTGACGTGAGTGTTTATACCTGTGTTTGAGCGTGTGTGGCTTGTTTTGATGGATGATTTGGGAGTGGAAGTAAATTTTGAAACAAAGTGTTTTCCCTTTGTTTATCCATCTGTGTGCAGAAGAATCCTCATCTGTAGAAATGGCCAATACTGGCTTTTCACATATATAGGTGCGAGGAAATCAGACCTCTCTGCTCTCCACCTTCAGTATGTAGAATAATTTTGAGATCCTTTGTAACTTGCTGAAAATGTAAGGGTCTCTTATAAACCTTGAGATAATCTGAACACATGGCTGTTCTGAGAGTAGTCAAGTAAAATCCATTCTCTTTAGTTTGGGTCTAGAGTGAGAGCATCTGCTCCCTAATTTTTAGAGAAAAGCAATAGTACGAATACAATTCCAGAATGCTCTCCTCTGGAGTTCAAGGAATGACTTCCCCATGGAACACTATTTGCTACACAAGCTGTGAGATCTCCTTAAAAGTTTACCCATTTACAGATTTGAGTGGGAAGGTTTTAAGAGCTGCCTGGACCGTGTAAATCTACCCGGAGTCCTGACCTCCTGGAGACTTGGGGAAGTCACCAGCCTGGGGCAGGGACTCCGTTAGAGTTCACACACAGTCCAGCCTGGGCCTGGCGTACGAGGGTGATACAGCTGAGGTTCTGGCTCTGCTTTGCCACTTTCCAGCTGTGTGGACTTGGACACATCATCTAATCTCATGGCAGAGTTCGCTTATCAGTAAAATGGGGCACGAGTGCTTCCTCATAGCCATGTTGGGCCTTCAAAGCAGATCAAATTTATTAACATGCTTTGTAAACAATAACAAACCATAAGAATTTCAGTCACTTATTACTTTTTATAGATGTAGACATGAAAAGGATCCCTCTAACATCTGGGAAGCTACTATTTTCAATTAAAGAAATGAGTCCCTAACAGGAAAACCTTTCCTCTGAGATGATAGCGAGGATCAGTGCTCTGGGAGTTCTGACCAGTAGTTTCTAGATTTAGGTAAAGGGATGATTAAGGAAGTTGCATAACCTTGAGCTTTGAACATGAGCGTGTGTGTGTGTGTGTGTGTGTGTGTAGAAAGAGAGAGAGACAGAGACAGAGGTGGTCATGGTGATGGGGGGGCTGGTAACGATGGTGGTAGAGGTGATGGTAATGGTGATGGTGGTGATGGTGATGATGGTGGTGGCAGAGGTGACGGTGGTGATGGTGATGATGGTGGCGATGGTGGGAGTGACGGTAATAATCATGCAAACAATAATAACAGCTGACATTTATTGAGCACTTCTATGGCCAAGACTGTGATAAGTTCTTTGCATGAATCCTTTCATTTAGACCTAAAAACAGCCTGCTGAGGTAAAGGCTTTTATTCCCTTCATCTTATAAATGAGGAAAACAAGGCATGGAGAGTTTAACAGCTTTTCAAGGTCACATAGCTATGTTTTGAGCTAGAAATTTGAACCCAGGCAGTTTGACTCCAGAGCCATGAACCTAACCATTTTGCAGTTCCTCCCAGAAAAGGCAGAAAAGTGAGGATCCAACACTGAGATAAATTTGTTCTAATGGGAAACTGGTTTATGTACAATGTCTGAAATGGGAGATCTAGAGAGTATTATCACATAACGATGTTTTGGGATTGCTTAAAGTACATGTGAGCATAATCTTAAGAGCAGAAAAAGGATGAACTTAGAAATTGGAGGGGTAATTGTACATAAAATTCAATCATTTTGTTAGAATGTGACAAGCTAAATTGAATAATGACACCAGATGTCTATAATTTACCCTGTACATAACTGGAACTTCAAGATAATCACTAAATGTAAAAATAAATTTTGGGGGCCGGCCCGGTGGCATAGTGGTTAAGTTCACATGTTCCACTTCAGTGGCACAAGGTTCTCTGGTTTGGATCCTGGGCGCAGACCTACTCACTGCTCATCAAACCATGCCGAGGTGACGTCCCACATGGAAGAAGTAGAAGGACCTACAACTAGGATATACAACTATATACTCATGCTTTGGGGAGAAAAAAAGGAAAAAGAGCAAGACTGGCAACAGATGTTAGCTCAGGGCCAATCTTCCTCAAAAAAATAAATAAATTTTTGTTTTCACTCTTAGCTAACCTACTAAGCTTGAGTTATGCTGCATAATCACAGTGGAAGTGTGTGAGAAAGGAGAAGTGGTGTGGTTCCAAGTTTTCAGATATATGGA
Source organism: Ceratotherium simum simum (assembly GCF_057802395.1). Classification (NCBI taxonomy): domain Eukaryota; kingdom Metazoa; phylum Chordata; class Mammalia; order Perissodactyla; family Rhinocerotidae; genus Ceratotherium; species Ceratotherium simum. Next base: position 82,837,250 of record NC_141906.1, on the reverse strand, counting down.
GATAACACAAGCCATTGAAATGGGTCAATTAGGGACAAAATGACAGGCAGGCTGTTCTCATTGGCAATAAGATACCTCAGAACTGATAGACATGAATACTGAACACACCTAACCACTTCACTCCTCTCTTTCTTGGCCTTATAAATCCTTTCTCCATGATACAGTCAGGGTGAACATTTGTCTTCCCATTGTGTGCAACCCACAATGGCTTCCTATTGCCCATTCCCACTTCTGCCAGGAATGCTTGGCCCCCAACACTTTGCATGGCCAAGTCCATCTGAGTCCTAAAACTCTCTGTCTGTACAGACCCAAAGTGTCTATATAAGTATGTCTCTCCTTTTATTTTTTATCATGACATTTTATGTATTACCGTTATAGCACTTTTCCAACATATAATTATATGTATGTTTGTTGGTTTTGTTTGCTATTTATTTTCTATCTTTCCCAAATAGACATTAAGAACCATGAAGGCAGAAATACCATCTTTCATCCATCAACGTATATCCAGATCTGGTACAAAGTAGGGACTCAAAAACATTTGTTGAATGAATAGAGAAAATAATGGATGCATGTGTGGGTGAATGAATGCATGCACTCCCCGTGAGCACTACCATCTTCAGTTATGAACTAGAGGTACAGACACTCTTCAGACTTCATCTGCACATGGGTTAGTTGAAATGCCACTATCCTATCCTGTGTAAGTGCAGAAACTGCGTGCCTGTGTTCACAACTACACTACTCTGAGAAGGCAGAGTGCAGATTCTAAGGCTCATATCACAGAGCTCTAGAAACCCAGTCTCTGGCTATTTGCAACTAGCATACATCCTCCTACATCCTCCTCAAAGGGATTATTGAGACTGAACCACTAAGCATCCTGGTTCTTGTTCCTTTTCACCTCTGTCAATATCAAAATGAGAAGATCCATCCATGCCCACTCATCCCTTCCACCGCTTGTCTTTGCTCCTCTATCTCCTACTCTTCTCTCACCCATCAGGCTTTCCACTTTGTCATCTAGAATATTTACTCCATAAACTTTTCAAGATATTATGACCAAATCCTTAACTTAGCTGACTGTCCAAACTGTCTAAACCCGGATATATACTGAGAACATTGGTCCCTTTGGAACCTTAGCTTTATATTGTCTCAAGCTGATACCTGCTTCAGAGTCTGCAGATGTGAAGGTGTCCTGCCTGATTATTATCACCCATTCCATACAGTTACTCATTCACCTTCTTGTTAAAATTGCTTATTTGAGGCTCATGCCATTTGTCATTTCCACTTCTCTCTCTTCTTGTTGCCATCTTAACTAACCTCCTTGTCACTTCCCTTATTCATCAAAGACTCTTGAATCTGCATAACTTATCCAAAACCCTGACTTCTCACTTCTTAACTCCTAACAATCAATAACTCTTTTCCTTTATCCACCTCAAGGATCCTATAGAGATCAAAACCCTTGTCATAACCTATAACTGGCCTATACTTTTAAAACTATCAACTCAAGCTTCTATTCTCTTGCTGTAATATCTTACTATCCAATTTTTTTCAACAACACTCCACTGGAAACATTCTTCAAATTCACTGAGATCTCAGTATGGCAGTGAGATATTTCAATGAGATCCCTCTATTTTTTCCCCCCAAATCAAAATCCTCTCCACATTTTCTCCTAAATTGTTTGGATTCCATGGCCCCTTTTGTCAATTATGGTCTTGCCAATGTCTCAAACTGCCTTGCCTCTCTATATTTCCTTTGCACCTTTCTTGTCTCTTGGACTGGGTGGGAATGCAAACATCGTTTTATTTATGCTTGCATCTGAGCAGCCAAGAACATCAGACAGTAGGGCAGACTGATCCCTATACAGAGATGTCCTCAATAACCTCTAGTGAATCTCCATTAATGCTCGAAAATTCTCCTCTGTTATTCTGTCCAACTTAAATATTCCCACTCTCTCATCATCAATTTCCTGCTATCATATCCACTAATAAGATGGGATAAAGTGCTAAGTAGATCTTTTCCGAATTTTCTGAATTTATCAACCACTGCTTACCCCACCTTCTCAGTTCAGAGAAATAGCAGTTGTATTGCCAATCACCTCCTCAAAGGTTTGCCTAGAAGGTTTCTGCTCTGCAATACCTCTATCCTGATCTAATATAGAAGGCTAGAAAGGAGCATTTTTGAAGAAAGTGCTGTTTGTGAGGAACAGAAAAAGGAAGGGGAAATGCCTCTTGACTTATTCTCCTTTCTCAAGTGGAACAGGATTGCTGCAAAAATTTCTCATAAAGTTGCTGGCTGCCTGTAATAATAAAGTAAATCTTACAGTTGTCACCCAGTCAATAGTCTGTTGAGCTGCAAGGCCTACTGAGCTGACTTGTATTATTGAGGTGAGGAGATGAGCACTGTGAAGAAATAGAATAGTGTATGACCAGAAAAGAGCATCATAGACTATTCCCTTGAGTTCCTAACACCCCCGGAGACTTACACATGATGTTTCTAACAGCATCCATGGGCCATGAGGGACTGGGAGTGGATGAGATTGTGGGATTGAGGTTTTCTGGGGACTTCATCAGATTGGAGCAAGCAGTCTAGAGCATCTGAACAAAGTGATGAGTTGCCACCAGCTGAAGGTCAGCTGGAAGAAGCAATTGATGCCTGGTTCTGAAGGAACTAACATCAACTAGAGGGGTTGCTTGGATTCGAGACTCTACTAGCTGGGCCAACTGGGGCTCCACCTGCCCTCTCAGAGTCTATGGATAATAAGCTATATGAGTAGTTAAGACCCACAACTCAGAGAGCAGCCAACACTCTTTGGGCAGAGACTGTTCTTTTCTTTTTTTTTTTCCAGTTTTATTGAGATATAATTGACATATAACATTGTGTAAGTTTAAGGTATACAAAGTATTGATTAGATACACTTATATATTGCAAAATGCTTGCCACCATAGCATTAGCTAACACCTCCATTAGGTCACATAATTACAATTTTTAATTGTGGTGGGAACATTAAAGATCTACTCTCTTAGCAACTTTCAAGTATATAATACAGTATTATTAACTATAATCACCATGCTGCACATTATATCCCTAAAACTTGTTAATCGTATAACTGGAAGTTTGTACTCTTTGACCAAAATCTCCCCATTTGCCACACTTCCCAGCCCCTGGTAAATACCATTCTACTCTCTGTTTCTATAAGTCTGGCTTTTTCTTTAGATTCTACATGGAAATGATATCATACAGTACTTGGCTTTCTCTGTCTGATTTATCTCACTTAGCATAACAGCGTCAGGGGCCATCCATGCTGTTGCAAATGACAGGATTTCCTTCCTTCTCAGGGCTAAAAAACATTTCGTTGTATTTATATACCAATCTTCTTTCTCCATGCTTCTGTTGACAGACACTTAGGTTATTTTCATATCGTGGCTATTGTGAATAGTGCTGCAATGAATATGGGAGTGCAGATATCTCTTCGAGATTCTGTTTTTCATATTCTTTGGATATATATCCAGAAGTGTGATTGCTGGATCATATGGTAGTTCTATTTTTAATTTTATGAGGAATTTTTATACTGTTTTTTATAGTGGCTGCACCAATTTACATTCCCACCAATCGTACAAAAGGGTGCCCTTTTCTCCACCTCCTTACCAACACTTGCTATCTCTTATCTCTTTGATGATAGCCCTTCTAACAGGTGTGAGGTGATATCTTATTGTGGTTTTGATTTGCATTTCTCTGATGATTAGTGATGTCAAGTACCTTTTCATGTATGTGTTGCCCATTTGTATGTCTTCTTTGGAAAATGTCTATTCAATTCCTCTGCCCATTTTTCAATCAGATTGTTTGTTTCATTGCTATTGAGTTTCATGTGTTCTTAGTATATTTTGAATATTAACCCCTTATCAGATATATGGTTTGCAAATATGTTCTCTCTTTCATTTTGTTGATTGTTTCTTTTGCTGTGTGGAAGCTTTTTAGTTAGATGTAGTCCCACTTATTAATTTTGCTTTTGTTGCTTGTGCTTTTGATGTCATATCCAAAAAATTGTCGCCAAGACCAAAGTCAGGGAGCTTTTTCCCTATGTTTTCTTCCAGAAGTTTTACTGTTTCAGTTCTTATGTTTTAGTCTTTAAACCATTTTGAGATAACATTTTAGAGTGGTGTAAGATAGGGGTCTAATTTCATTCTTCTGCATGTGATTATCCAGTTTTCCCGAAACAACATATTGAAGAGACTAGCCACTCCCCATTGAGTAGTCTTGGCTACATTGTCACATATTATTTGACCATTTATGCAAGGGTTTACTCCTGGGCTCTTGATTCTGTTTCATTGGTCTATATGTCTATTTTTATGCCAGCACCATACTGTTTGGATTACTATAGCTTTGCAGTATAGTTTGAAATCAGGAAGTGTGATGCCTCCAGCTTTGTTCTTCTCTCTCAGGATTGTTTTGGCTATTCAGGTTCTTTTCTGATTGCATACAAACTTTAGGATTGTTTTCTCTATTTCTGTGAACAATGCTATTGGAGTTTTGATGGGATTGCATTGAATCTATAGATGGCTTTGGGTAATACGGACATTTTAACAATATTAACTCTTAAAATCCATGAACATGGGATGTCTTTCCATTTGTTTGTGTCTTCTTCAATTTTCTTCATTAAAGTCTGTGATTTTCAGTGTCCAGATCTTTCACATCCTTCATTAAATTTATTCCTAAGTATTTTATTGTTTTTGATGCAATTGTAAATTAGTGTATAGCAACTGACTTCTGAATGTTTATTTTGTATACTACAACTTTACTGAATGGCTTATTAATTCTACCAGGTTTTCGGTGGAGTCTTTAGGACTTTTATATATAAGATCATATCATCTGCAAACAAAGCCAATTTTACCTTTTCCTTTCTGATTTGGATGTCTTTTACTTCTCTTTCTTGCCTAACTGCTCTTCCTAGGACTTCTAGTACTATGTTGAATTGGAGCAGTGAGAGTGGGCATCCTTGTCTTTTTCCTGATCTTAAAGGAAAATCTTTCAACCTTTCACCGTTGAGTATTGTGTTAGCTGTGGGCTTGTCTGTTACTAATTTCTAGTCTCATACCCTTGTGGTTGGAAAAGATACTTTCTGTGATTTCAATCTTCTTAAATTTGCTGAGACTTATTTTATGACCTGTCATGTGATCTATCTTGAAGAACGTTCCATGTGCACTTGAGAAGAATGTGTTATGCTGCTGTTAGATGGAATGTTCTGTGTATGTCCATTAGGTCCATTTGGTCTAAAGTATAATTCAAGTCCAGTGTTTTCTTGTTGATTTTCTCTCTGGATAATATGTCTGCTCTTGAAAGTGGGTACTGAAGTCTCCTACTATTATTGTATTGTTGTCTATTTCTTCCTTCAGGTCTGTTAGTATTTGCTTAATATATTTAGGTGCTCAGATATTGGGCTTGTATACATTTATGATTGTTATATCTTCTTGATGAATTGACCCCTTTATCATTATATAATGTCCTTCCTTGTCTCTTATTACCGTTTTTGGCTTAAAATCTATGTTGCCTGATATAAGTATAGCTACCCCTGCTCTCTTTTGATTTCTATTTGCATGGAATATCTTTCTCCATCCCTTCACTTTGAGCCTATGAGTGTCCTTAAAGTTGACAATAGTCAGAGACTGTCCTTTTCCATTTGCTTCCTTCCTTGCATCAACATCATCTATCCATGGAAGGCAGAAGGGTTTAAGGAGTGAGTGAGCAGACCATATCCACATTCTACAATCCACAATCTACATTCCAAGCCATTCAAATCAAAATCTGAATTCTTATGGGGAAGTAGATTTGAATAAAATGTGAAATTACAATATTAAACCAGACTGGTCAAGTTTTCAAAATTTAATTGATTGAATAGTTATGGAATTAAACAGATATTATTAAGAATCCCTACTGACCATAGAGGAAAGGGGATTTTATTTTTCAGAAAAGTTGACAGAAGTTATTAGAAGACAATTCTGTGTTTATACTCAAACTGAGTAAACCCACTATCATACCTCTATCTGACCACATTCTCTTTCTCCTCCCTACCAGTATAATATAAAAGTTATTGCTCCTCCTAGCTAACCTCTCTTTCTCAATATCTCACTTGGGTCTTATCCCCTACAGCTTTCTCCAGAACCCAATAGTGTTGATTTTCCCTTCACTCTTTTGTATACCTAATCGTTTCCTGTACAGATCTTCCTTAACTTACAATAGAGTTATTTCCCAATAAAACCATCATAAGTTGAAAATGTTGTAAGTGGAAAATGCATTTAATACGCCTAACGTACCAAATAACATAGCTTAGCCTAGCTTATCTAAGTGTGTCCAGAACACCTACATTACCTTACAGTTGGGCAAAATCATCTAACACAAAGCCTATTTCATAATAAAATGTGGACTATCTCAGGTAATTCATTGAATACTGTACCAAAAGTGAGAAGCAGAATGGTTGTAAGTATATTGATTGTTTACCTTCCTGATGGTGGGGCTGACTGGGAGCTGCAGTTCGCTGCCACTGCCCAGCATCACAAGAGAGTATTGTACCATGTATGGCCTAGAGAAGATCAAAATTCAAAATTTGAAGTACGATTTCTACTGAATGTGTATCACCTTTGCACCATGGCAAAATTGAAAAATCCTAAGTCGAACCATCGTAAGTCAGGGACCGTCTGTATCAACATGTAAATGTGCTCAACCTATCTTCAAAATCTTTCCCTTGACTCCATATCTTTCTTTATCCATAGCCCCATTTCTCTTCTTGCTTCAAAGTCAAATTCTCAAAAAAGGTTGTATATATTTTATGTTTCCTCTCTTCCCATTTACTCCTCACCCCACTGCAGTAACTATTGTCTTATGGTACCATGCTAAGACTTCAATGACTTTCATGTTATAAATCCAATGGGCACCTCTTCTGACCCCATCTAATTTGCCTCAGTCATCAACATTTTACATTGTTAACCACTGCATCTTTTGAAATACTTTCTTTCTTTGACTTGTTTGGCTACCTCTCTGACCACTCCTCTTCTGCAGGCCTATACCTCTCTTATTGACCTTTAAAGTTGGAGTTTATCAAAGCATATTCCAAGGCCCTGTCCATTTTATACTACGCTCTCCCTAAAACATTTTTTTCATATGTATAGTTTAGTTTGTAAATTAACATATAAAACAATCGTTCCCAAATTTGTATCTCTAGCCCAGACCTCTTTTTTGAGCTCCAGGATACTCCAACAACATACTCCACATCTCCTCTAGGATATGTCACAAGTACTTTATACTCTACATAGCCAAGACTAAATTCAAGACTTTTCTTGCCAAATCTGGTCCTGTGTCACTAAATGACACTGTTGTCATCCTTGGCCCTCTCCTCTTGTTACCATCCAAATCAACCACTTGATCCTATTGGTTTTACCTTTTAAACAACTCCCCAACCTATTAATTTCTTTCCATTTCTGTCTTCTGCATCCTAGTATACCCTAGTCCATTGTTTCTCACTCCGATGACTGCGATAGGCTCCAAGGAATCTGTCCACATCTAGTCTTCCCATTATGAATCCTACAATGAAGAGGTAGGGACAACTTTTTGAAATGCAAATTTGACCATGGCATCTTCTTCTCAAGATCTTAGGAAAAAGAGCCAAGTCCTTAACATGACCTATGAGTCGTCAAAGAAGTCAAAGACATAAAATGCCAGCCTGGCTTCCAGGCTCATCCCATATTGTTATGGGTTGCATCCCTGCCCCTAAGTTGATATGTTGAAGTCCTAACCCCCAGTGCCTCAGAATGTGACCTTATTTGGAAGTAGGGTTGCTGCAGATGTGATTAGTTAAGTTAGGATAAGGTCATACTAGAGTAGGGTGGGCTCCTCCTCCAACATGATTAGTGTCCTTATAAAAACAGAAGATTTGGACAGAGACACACCCACAGGGAGAATGCCATATGAAGATGAAGGCACAGATAAGCACGATGATTCTATAACCAAGGATACCAAAGATGGCCAGTAAACCACCAGAAACTAGGGGAGAAGAATAGAACAAATTCTTTCTCACAATCCTTAGAAGGAACCAACCCTGCTGACACTATGAGCTCAGACTTCTAGCTTCCAGAATTGTGAGACAATAAATTTCTGTTGCTCTAGGCCACCCGGTTTGTGGTACTTTATTACAGCAGCCCTAGCAAACAAATATACATACCATGTTCCTCCTTGCCCTGTGAGATACACCCGTGCTGGACTTCCTTCTCCCCCTGTCACTTGTGTTCCTTCTACAATAGAACTTTCCACACGCCCTTCCTTCTGTCTGGAATGCTTTCCCTCTCTCTTTTACTTTGTTAACTCCTACTAATTCTCCATGTCCGTGGCCAGATGAGGGAAGGTATTTCTGGGAAGACCACAGCCTAAATAAGGTTCATTTATTATTCGACTTGTTTCTGTTATAATTGTATATCATTCATGTCATTCTTTGACTAGTGTAATGTCTGTCACAGTGTAGGCAAGAAAAAAATTGTTTGCTGTTTGGATAAATGAAGGAATACTCACATAAATACATACTCTGGGTTGATTTAAATGCAAGACCAGGCAGAATTAATTGCTCCTCTCCTATGTTTTCCTAGTGGTTCATGCTATCCACAATTACAGAATTTGCCACATTACCTTCTATTCATGTATCTTATGTCACACACTGTAACTCCCTTGAGAGTAGGAGCTATGACTTCTTAGAGCCTTAAGTTCCACAACTCAGCACTAGTCTGAAACCTAGTGGGCACTGAACAAACATTATCAGAACTGAATTACATAGAAATTGTAGGGAACAGTGGACTGCAATATGCTGAAAAAATGTAAGGGATAATTATTACCAAATGGCTTGAATTATTTTCCCCTACACTAAGGAGTTTTTAAAATTTGCTGCTCCTGGTAAGTAAAGTTATGCCCGGTAAGTTCTTCTGTTCAGCCGCAAGCTTGTGTGGAAGGAAATTAAATGTCTCCCTCAGATTCATTTATAACTCACGCCTCAGCTGATATACTCCACAATGCCTTTTGAGAATTCCTCTCAATTCTTTTTATCCTCTTATGCTCCTTCTTCCCTTAGATGTTTGTAACCCAGGGGAAAACAAACCACTTAAATGCAACTAACACTGTAATCATACACAGCCTTAAATTGCATGAAGAACAAACAGAAACTGGAAAATCTTCCAATTACTTTCCCGTCTTCCTGACTTACACTCTTGTATTTGGACACTTTAAATGTAAACATAGACCAAAGTAACAGTCTTTTACATGTGGGGTTTATTGAAATCCATTTAACTCCAGTTGAAATAATATAAGCACAATTACTTCTTTAACTCAAAAAAAATTTTTTTCTTTTGAGGAAGACTAGCCCTGAGCTAACATCCGATGCCAACCCTCCTCTTTTTTGCTGAGGAAGACTGGCCCTGGGCTAACATCCGTGCCCATCTTCCTCTACTTTATAGGGGATGCCGCCACAGCATGGCTTAACAAGCGGTATGTCGGTGTGCGCCCGGGATCCGAACCGGTGAACCCCAGGCTGCCGCAGCAAAGCGCATGCACTTAACCAGCCTGCACCACCGGGCCGGCCCCCAAATTTTGTTTTTTTTTAAAGCAATGTACGTCAGGGCAATTTGAAGAAGATATTAAAAAAATCTTATAAATATATAAATATAATAGGAAAATGCTCTTTTCTATTAAGCTATAACATTAATAATAATTTCTATTTCTGTATTTCTTTTTATCCAAGGTTTCCAAGGCACTGTTAAAGACTGTATTCTGTTAGAGTCCAGCAAGAAGTATTATCTATATTTAACAGAGAATTAAAACCAGATCCTTGTTAATTAGAACTCTTGCCACAGGTTGTCCAGGTGGTTCATAGCAAATTTCTTCATTCACCAGAGATGTAATATGCATCTCCTGCGGGCCAAGTGAGCTAAATCTGTTTATAACTTAGTTTCTCCCACTTATCATTTCATACTCAATCAATGCCTTGGCCATTTAGTCTTCTGAAACACAAAAACCGAGAGATTTAGATGAATTTAAAGAAGTTGCGAGGGACTGCGGGCTGAGAATCTGTTTGGTCTCTGCTCTGCCTCCAGTGGCCAAGTTTTCTTTTATCCAACGTTGTAGAAGAAAATAACCCTCTAAGAGTCAATGAGGAATTTCCACGGTCTCAGGATGCCCTGTGATTATCACCATTGGTGCAACTCACCTCCTAAGAAATATAATTTTCTTCCCCATTCCTGACACTAACTTTGAAGTACCTCTATGAAAGCAAGACTGCTATTGGGTTAAAGACCCTGCTCACTTGTCTCCAGACTTTCAGCCTTAAAAAAAAAAGAAGAGAAAAGCAAAAACTACAGCTCTCTGCCCAAATGGATATTGCCTTTAAGTCTGTTCACAGAGACAAAGTATTTTCTTGTGTATGTGGCTTTTCTTTTAACCCTGCTTTTTTTGAGAATATAATTAGTCCTTGAATGTTGAAAACTCACCTCCACACCCACTTTAGTTTTCATAATTTCCCCTTTCCCATCTGTCCTATCTTATGAAATAAGATATCAGTAAGCTGGTGGAAAGGCAATGAGCCCCTTACTCAAATACAGGAACGCATCTGAACTCCACACAAAAGTAACACATTCCACTGACACCATGAAAAATGATTCATTGGAGAGTTTCCTACCTTCCTTCCCTTGATCAGTTACTCATTCAGACCCTGAAACCAGCTGTTATGAGGAGCTGATATTTGCTTTACAAAAGAAGAAAAGCTCCCTCTGTACACACATTCTGATTCTTCCTACTGATTCTAGCGTTAATAGTACTTGACAGGTTGGTAATTTGTTTTTTTTAAACCATAATTCATTTAGTGCTGTTCTGCTTTATTATGGTAGATTTTACACATTGGCTTCCAGAAAACATTGTCGTTTTTAAACAATTCTATTCCTGCCGGTAATCATTCATTCAAGAGGGCTGCATGAGAGTCTTTGGGGACAGGGAGGTGAATTGTGGAGGTGCCAGGAAGCCGAGAGAATGAGGAAGAAAACGTGAGGATGGGGTGAGAAACAAGATCATCAGGAGGGGTGGGACCCGAGACAGAAACAAAGACGGAGGAATAATTAAATGGGGTGACAAGGGCGTGAGAAACAATGAGAATTGTGAAGAAGAAAACAACATAAAAATACAGTAGCTTTGTGCCCTATAGCATACAATGGATTCTGAGCCCGTCCTCTCTCCCACCGACAAAGGGATCTGAGAGGTGTCGTGATATTCCTGAGTGTTTATTGGCGAGAAGGAGCCTGCTCCTCCTCCTCCTCCCCAAAGTACAACTACATGAGGGTGAGGAAGAGAGTCCAGAGAGAAGCTGCATATACCTGAGGCTTTCGTCCACACAGGAACTGGTGCTCCCAGTCTCCTTGGGGTAGAGGTGGAGTAGGTCTAGGAAAGTGCTCTGGAGCCCCCCTCCGCCTACACTGTCATGAATCAGTGTGTGAGGCCAGCGTCCCCAGTGTGCTCCCACCCCGGGAACTGAAGGAAGTCTGAACAAGGGAGGCAGGGGGCAAAGTTCTCCCTCTGAGGAGCCCTTCCCCCAGAGGGGTGTTCAGGCCGCCCTACGCCTGACAGGCAGAGCACAACATACATTTAAAGCCACCTCTGCTCTGTAGTGGGCAATCACTGGTGCCAAGAATTGTGCTTTTTGATTTGCTTTGTTTTGCTTTGCTTCCCTAATCCTCACAACTTCTCTGTAAGACTAGTGTGATTATCTCATTTTACAGATGAGGAAACAGAACCTGAGAAGTTAAGTATTTGTTTGTGACCACAAAATTAGTAAGGGTGAGAATTCAAATTCAGGACAGACTCTTAAGGCAAAACCCAAGTTTTTGCCAGTGTGCCCACCTGACTTGCTGAGGCTAGCACAGAAACAGGAGAGACTGCCAGTCAACATGCTGGCTCTGGGTCCTTAAGCAGAGCAGTTTTCACAGAGCAGGGACCATCCTGCCTGTGCCATAAGAAAGAGTACGTCTGTGACTAAGGGTCCTACCTGCCAATGGCTGTAAGGTAGAAATCAAAGTCACAAAGGAAAACAAGAGCAAGGGAGGAGTTTCCAGTTCCATTAGGAGGATGGCAATGCTTCTGCTCAGCTCAGATACTGTGGATGGTGGGAGAACAAAAATGAAAACTTGGAGGAAGTGGTTCTCCTTTCCCCAATGCTATTGTTTTCCTGGCCAAACAAAGGGAGAGATCATTTCTCTGAGCTCACATGTGAAATGTGATTAACAATTCCTCCTTTTCATTTTCTTATGCTTTTAGGAGACAATCCCTTTGGAGACACCTTGACATTACCTACCAGAGATGAAGATGCACAGCTCCTACCACCTGGCAATCCCACAGCTAGGCTTGTGCCTGTGGAAAGGCTTGTGTATGTGCACGAGGCGATGTGAACCCAGAGATGATGGCAGCAATGTTTGTAACTGCAAAGTGTATGGAAGCAATGAAACATCCTCCAACAAATGAATAGGTAAATACACGATTGGGATTTATCACATGACAAATACAGAACTCAATGGTAAAAATTTAGGAACTTTAGCTCATGTATTAAATGGAAGAATGTCACATATAAAACTTTCAGATTGTCAAATACACATGGTATGACATAATTTGTGTAAGTTTAAAAACATGCTGACAGTATTTTACATTGTTTAGTGACACACACATGTGGTAGAAATATAAACGAATGCCTGGGAATGATAGATATCAAATTTGGAATCGTATGGAACTCTGCGGGGAGGGAGGGAGGCTGAGTGGATCAGAGATGGGTTCTAAAGAGACCTCCCCTGGATGAATGACATATTTTTTGTTAATCTGGGTGATAGATACAATAATGTTGATTTTCTCTCTTCCTCTTTCTTTTGTATGTTCAAAATCTTTCATAATAAATATTTTAGTTGAAAAATATGTAAAAACAAGCACAGAAACTCGTAAATACCAACAAGCAGCCATCATTGAGCTGGGAGATCCCAGTCCGCAGAGAACTGGGGCATAGAGAGGCCCATGTCCACAGGGTCCAGTCATACCTCGGATCTCAGACGGCACCTCTTCTCCACACCACTGTGCTGCTCTGAGTGGTGGGAGAATGTCCAAAAGCAGACAGAGATGTAATGGGGTAAGACAGAGGCGATGGAAGACAGAAGCTGGAGAGCTCAGATCCAGCGGATGAGGGAGAGGGGGGACCCTTGTTAATCTCGCCAGGCTGTTGTGGTTGAAAGGACCCACTTTGCTCCCAAGCAGCCGCTTATGTTATTATTTCTCTCAGCGGGTTTCAAGCTGCCTGCAATTCTCTGTTAGTTAATAAGAAAAGTGCGAGATGCAACAATTGCTTTTGCTTGGCTGGCTTGTAAAGGCTTTGTCACTCAAAAATGGAACAAAGGCCCTAATAACACCCTGTGCTGCAAAGGCAAGTGTCAGTGAACAAACCAAAATCAATTATCTGGGTGAAACCCAGAGACAGGAGGAGCGGCGCACACGCACACAGCAGCACCCACACCACGTAATCCCATTAATAGGGTGCTGCTGCTCTCACGGGAGGGCAGAGCCATGCAGTAAAATTACAATTAAAAGTAAATAAAGGGAAATGAGCCCCTGGTGCCTTCTGTCACGGTCCTGAACATGAACGTGGTCCCAGCAGATGATAGCAGGGCTCTCGAGGGGCTCCTGTGTGAGGCAAGCTTGGAAAACGGGACCAGCTGAAAGCCTTCACAGGCTTGCTGGCTAATCCTGCATGTTAGTGATGTTTAGTAACTGGGTAAGAGATTTGGAAAGTGCTTGTGGAATTCTGGGAGCCTAGCAGACTCTTCCTGACGCAGGATATGGACTGCTTTGGAGATTCTATGTACATCTCTCTTGTTAAATTAATATTTAAGGAAATACGTGCAATGAAATGAATGAATGAACATGGTAGTAGAATGTGTGGGTAAATGGACCATTTGAGTTGTTCCTAAAAAAAACATCTAAGAATCATCTAGGGCATCTTTAAAAAATCAGACATTCAGACCTGGCCCCAAATCAAGTAAATTAAAATTCCTTGGGGTAGAACACAATCTTCAGTGGTTTTACATGCTCCTCTAGGTGACTCTAAATGTGCAGCCAAAGCTGAGAACCTTTGGACCAGATGGTCTCATAGTCTTTCACTGGATTCACAGGTTTTGGTCATGAATTTACACAGTGGGAAGAGTAGTGAGAAGGCATTAGGACAAGTGGGGTTTGATCTCACCTCCACCAATAACTAACTTTGTGACTTTTGGTGAGTAACCTAACTCTCCAAATCTCAGTGTCCTCATCTATTAAAAAAGCATTGTCTGATAAATAGACACCCTTACAGTTCCTTTGGGTTTGACAGTTCTATGACTGTGAAACTCCATGACCCAGAACTCATGTCGCATGCCCAGCACGAATGTTCCCTGAGCACCTTTTCTGTGTGCTAAATCTCTGTGGGCATCAAAGATGTGCATCTGATACGAGGCAGAGGTAGGACCCTATCAATCATTCCTGTTCTACTCTGCAGGGATGCTGGATAGAAAGGCAGACATACAGACAACGGTAAGTGTAGGTAAGCAGTAGGGACAAGTGCTATAGCAACAGACTTGGACACTTATTATTTCCCTTCAGTGTCTCCAGTTACTGACAATGCCTGGCACAGAAGGTATTCAATAACTATGTATTAGTTGAATGATTGAATGAATAAATGATTGAATGAATGGTGCCTCTAATGGGTGAATCAAAGTGTGGCTTGTCTTTGGAAATTGAGTATTTCTGCCTCACTAGATATTAAATAATCACCTCCTCACAACTTTCCAAGAAGCAAAGTGCTTCCCTGAATTGTGCTTGATGGTTTTTAATATCCCAACCCAGCTACACAAGTGCATGGATTCTATCAATATGCAAATGTACGGCTATAGAGACAACAGGGGTATAGTTTTTCCTCCGGGAAGGATAAGTTTACACCTAGTGAGATTTTAGTCTATGTCACTAGGTAGAGATCTTTATAATTCCTTAAAAAATTGTCTTCTGTTTTGTTTAAATGTGTTTTACCCATTTACTACAGTCAGTAGGAAAGAGTCTGGGTTGAAATCAGGCAGGCTTGGGGTAAAGAGAGCCCCTCTGCAGAGATGCCAGCAGGATAGTAGAAAGCCATTCTAAATTAATTCCCCAGAAATCACTGTGAAGGATGCACTGCAGCGTGAAGGTGGGTTCTGAAGCAAGGAGGGAGATTTCAGGTCATTGTCACTCTCAGATTCCTTAAGCCAATGATTGGTGGGTGCAAAAAACTGCTAATGTGCGAGAGTAAGCAAGTGCAGAGTGTTCACTGTAAACGCCCCAGCTCCCTAGCCTATCATTTTCAGTGTGGTGGTGGTGAAAAATCTGTTTGCAAGAAAGCACAGTCAGGAGGATTCACCCTTATATGCAAAGACAGTAAGTGGTACAATTCAAATCCAGCGATAGTAGCTGGCATCAGCCCCATGTACTTCTCAGCCCCTGTGAGGTTAGGAAAATATCCAGAAGTCATTCCGGATAAACCAATGACATAAAGAGGCAGGGGTGTGTCTCGAGTCAGTGTACACGAGGGCTGGCGGTTATTGTTAATTGAAATGGTGTGGCCAATGCCTCGGTGCTAGACAATGAGTTAGCTCAGAAAAGTGGAGCCAGAGCGGTAGAAAGAGGCATGCATATTGTCAGCACAGAAGCTCAGTGCCCCCTTCCAGGACAACCTTTGAAAAGACACAAGTGCACGCTGCACATTAACGCTGAGGATTCCTAGGATATTCAGATGGGCCCCCTGCCTCTATGTTATTGGCTAAGAGATGAGAGAGCAGCTGTGAATTTGAGGGTGGCACCTCTGCTGGAGAGCTGCTGCTGAGATGCACAGGGAGAGACAAGGCTAGTTTGAGGTCAGGCTGAGGCCAGCGTCCTATTCATACCGAAACAAAAGACTGAGAGAAGCAGTTTTAGGGTCAAGTATTTTTTTAACAAAAATCAGCACCATCCGTTAAATTCTCATTCTCCCTAAATCCCTAAAGATGATCTTATTTTTTAAGCAGATCTGTTCTATGTGAAATAATTCTCGGTCTTAAATGTCATGTATATACCCTGAGGTCGTATTGCTTGGGGGGCAGTAGTAATGAATCAGATGCATTATTAATACACAAGTACAGTGATGCACTTGAGTCTTCCAGGGAAAGATGTGAGTCTTCACGCAGGTGTACAGAGTACTCAGAACAGCCTGGATGTGAATGCAAAGACTGAGGAATTCAGGGAGAGACTCACCTTATCATACTGAAATTAAAACCTGAAACAATAGACCCAGGTGAAACAAAGCTAGGTGATGTATCCTCAAGTGTCCCTGGCTTTCAAAATGCCCACATAGCCTGCAGCCGGAATAAGAAATATTTGGAAATAGGTGCTCTGCCGTAGGAAAAATGGAAAATAGTTAAAAATCTCAGTCAGGGTAAGCAAAATATTTGGAAGTTCTAGATACTCAGAAACCCACTCAGAGTACTTGAAACTAAACAGCACAAATTCAATATTTATCCAATCAGCGTTCACCGAGTGCCTCCTGTATTTTAGACTGTGCTGGCCATGGACTCCTGACCCAGAGACTCAGCCCTAAGCCTTCAAGGCAACGGAGCCTCAAACGGGACGTGACCCTGTTTAGCTCTGGGTGAGGATCCCGTCAGAATCACAGGCCTGTAAAATCTGTACCCTCCAAAACCTCTAAGACGCTATGGCTAAAGGTAAGCCAGGACTACCTCTAAGCCAGCTCAGTCAATCTAGGGTTGCATGATTTGGGAGCAAGTCTCAGAGACTCAGGTTCTTCACCTGTCCGTGATGAGTTGGATTAAATAATCTTTAAACTCCTTTCCCAGTTTTAATATCCAATGAAATTATTTCCCCACCTAGAGGCAATTGCTTTTGCCTTTAATCCGTTTTAACAAAGCCTCTAAAATGTGGGATAGCCAAGAAGGGACATAGCCTAGATTTTGCAAAAATGTCAACTCTCCCTTTTCAGGGTTTTTAAGAAATTATCATGCCCTGGGGTTAGGGTAATCTTGGGGGCAACCATCTACTATTTGGGGAGTACTGGGGGCTGAAAGACAGATACTATACCCCTGGGCCACACCACATGACACTTGTGAAAATAGCAGACGATTTGGGATCAGTGAGTCTGAGATGCATTGCATTTATGATGTGTGACTGAGCCCCAGATGTCTACCTCTGTGGATTCACTTGGTGTGATCCAGAATAAATCCTATTCTGCTTCTGTGTCTCTCCATGTAGACTTGGTTGCTACATAATCCACGAATGTAGAATTTTCCATTCACTAATGAGAGCACTTCACATTTAGAAATAGGAAGTCTTCCTGAATTGTAAATAAAGGAGGAGATAAGAGAAGATAATTCAGTTGGGTTCTTAAAATGTTGAAATGGAAACAATTGCCTCTTTGCTGGATTTCTCTCCCCATTCTGAACTCCTGGCTTCCCCAGTTCCCAACCCCCCACAGCCTGCAACTCAGCTGCAGCCCAGCCCTGCCCACATGCTGGAATCTGCTCCCACCACCCAGAAGGAAGCAAGATTAAAGGCAGCTGCTTAATCCTCCTGCAAATCTTCTTAAGCATTTCTATCAGGGTCAGCTCTGTTGGTGCTTACTCAACCTGCCTCTGGAAAATATCCCAATTTAGGCCCTTTTGCTGACTGTCATGTTGAGAGAAATGAGAGACTGGATCCTGATCAGGAGAGGGAGTGGGGAGAGATACAGGTGCCAGGAGGGCAGGTGGTGGGGAGAAAACTAAGCCATCCCCCTTCCTATGCAGAGGGGGTTCTCATTCCCACTCCCAGGACAATTTTAGTTTCATCCCTGATTGGCTTCATCGCTTTCTCCCTACCCCCCGAAAAAGGATTCTTCAAAGATATTCAAAAGGATTCTCAAGAATTCCACCAGCATATATTGAGCACCTACTGTGCTCTAGGTACTGTGTGAGAAGATTACTGAGAGCAAGAGAGGTAATGCCTGCTCTCAGACCACAGCCTAGCAAGGGAGACAGCGGTCTGATAAGCAGCTACAATAGAGCACAGTGTGGTAAGTGCTACCATCGAGGGATCTGGGAAGCTAGGGAAGCACGTAAGTGGGCCATAGAGCAGAGTATAGTTGGGTTGGAAAGCTCCCCAGAAGGAAGCTCGTATTTAAGCTCTAAACGAAAAGATAAATTGTAGATAGTCAGTGCCAGCAGAAAGGTGGGGGAGGGGGACAAGGAAGTAGCAACAGGTAACAAAGAGGGCATTGAGGATGAATGGCCATGAAGGTTAAGAAGATCCTGCTCAACTAAGTAAAGGAGTTCAAACTTGATCCCATCCTGAGGGTGAAAGCAAGCCACGGAAGTTTTTCAACTGGAGAGCAAAAAGATCATATTTGCGTTTGAACTGACCTCCAATTGCTGAGTAGAAAAAAAACTGGAGAAGAGTAACAATGGAGGCACGCCATCAAAAGCCATTGCCTGTGGTGTGTGTCAATACAGAGGGTGGCAGTGGAGCCAAGGAGAGGCAGTTGGGTTGAGAGACATTTGGAAGTTCAAATTATCAGGGCTTACTTGGCGATTGTCTGGATGTGATGGCTGAGGTGGAGGAAGGAATCAGGAGTCAAGTCTAGGTTTCTAGACTGGGCACCAGGGTGGGTGCAGCAATGCAGAACAAAGGGGAGCTGTGGAAACTGTATAGAGATTATGAGCAATGCAAGGAAACGGGGAGGTCCAGCGCAGAACAAGTGGCAAGAAATTAGAGTGGTTTTAAATGGGAGTGCCTCACACCCCCCATTCTGGTTTGGGAGTTTTATTTTTTTCTGACTTTTTCTTTTTGCTGGATCGATTAAAACAGAACTAAGTTTAGAAGTGTCTTTTAGGATCCAAGCCTTAGATAATTTTTTTTTTAAGAAATGAGGTGTGGGGAGGAGTGAAAACGTACTGCCATCTGAAACTGCATGAAAAGGTTCCAGAACCTTTGTTTTCACATAACAACATGTGTGTGTGAGAAGAACGTATTTGTGTGGACTCACAACCTGGCCTAGCAGAGAACCAGCTGGGGGAGGCAACTGGAGGGATGGATGCTGAAGGAGGAGAGCCAGGTGCGAGCCTTCCTAGCGGCATTGTTAATGATGCGGAAGAACAAATAAACTGCACATTCATGAAGTTTTCAGCTGAGTGGCAAAAAGGGAAACACCAGGGAAAATAGCAAAATAATTGGAGTAAAACCCAAGTGGCTAGCAGAGAATAGGGACCATGTGTACCTACTTTTGTGTTGTTGATTTATTACAACAGGACCACATTCTTTCTGAAGAGAGATGAGAAGAGAGCTCTGTCAAGGTTTCTGGGAGGTACGTTAGCTCCATAAAGATACTATGTCCTGGTTCATTCAATGTTTCATTAGGCATTAAATGACATATAATAATAATAATAATATTAATCATACATGGCTAACATTTATTTAACTCTTACTGTGTGCTTGACGCTGAGCTAAGTACATTACCTCTTTTAATATTCTATGACCTCTGTGAAGTAGGCACTATTACAAATGAGGAGAATGAAGGTTAGAGAGATTAAGTGACTCATCCATGATCTCACAACTATTAAATGGCAAAGATGAAATGAGAACCTAGGTCTCTGTGATTTCAGAGGTTTTGGTCCTAACCACTGCCTTCCCCTGCCAATAGCATCAGAGAAGTAATGTTGCAACCAAGTCCTTAGAAGAATAAAAGATTATTGTGTAGAGCAATGAACCTAATAATTAAGACATAATTTTGATTTTATTGATGAAATTCAATGAAACTCGATGTGGGTGAACTATTTGCATCAAAACTCCTTAGTTTCCTCATCTGCAAAATTTGCCCATGGAAAACTCCTAAACATTCTTTAAGATGGAGCTCAACTACCTCTTCTGTTGTGCATCCCAGATTCTGGCAAAATTCCTCTACTCCCCAGAGCCCCAGTCATTCTTCATAATAGCTCAGTTTCCGATGTGTTGGCAATCGTTCCATATATGTATGTGCGTCTTCCTCATTAGTTTATGAAGACTCTTAGGTTATTCATCTTTGTGTCCCTACCACCTAGCAAAATGCCTTGAACTTAGTAGGTTCTCAATAAATATGTTTTGAAGGAATGAAAAAATTGTTGGATGATAAAGGATGGATGCTATTACCTAACATATAAAATTAATTTGCTGTCATGATAACAATCATCTGGTTATTGAAGAAGTACATAAAACACATTAAACAGAATTGACAAATGTTTGGTAAATTCCTAGTTCTAAATATTATGTGCTTAATTACAAGCAGCGAACATCCCCAAAGGCATGGTTTTGATGATAATTTTTATTATTGTCAACATGTATTCCTCACCACACAGTTGACAATCATGTTCAGAAATGACTCAGCTTATTAGAGACAAACACGTAGATAGGGCAAATCTAAAACATCATCATATGTACCAAGGGATCCTTTGTGTGTCATAGTCCACACCATTAGACAGGTGTAGCCAGGCTCTTCAGGATATAGGTGGTGTCTTAAGCCTCCTCTCCTGACTGTCCCTTCCCAAGTGCATCTTTTCTCTTGTATAACACTAGTGGCAGGTCCTTGAATTTTTCAAGCATTTTTGCTTTGGATACATGTACACTATTTTTTTTTCTTTGTTAAAATTTCTCCTCCCCTCTATGCAGAAATAGAAGTACAATGATGTACACCTGAAATTTTTACAATGTTATAAACCAATGTTACTGCAATAAACAAAAAATTAAAAAAAAAAAATTTCTCCTCCCCACTTTGCCTTGCTAACTTCAGTCTTGATTCAGATACTAATTCCTCCGAGAAGTCCTCCTTATTTATCTGACAGCTATCTCCCTCTCTTTGTGCCATGGAGATATTCCTGTGCATTCCCATGATCCCTCCCTGGCATTTATAGCAGCCATCTTGAAGTATTGTCATGAGATTCTTTCCTTCTCTGTGCCCCATGCTCTAATCTGGTGTCTCATTTGCTGCTGTGTCTCCGGTACCTAGCACGATGCCTGGTGTATATTTTGTGGAGGAGGAAACGACAAAAGAGGGACAGAAGAATGGAGAGAAGAAGGACAGGCGGGCAGGCAGACTCGAATGCTATACCGTCATTTTCCAAATGTTGGGGGACTAATATGAAGTGCTCTTCAACCAGTCAATTTCGGTCCAGGAGTCTATCCTTGTGGCTGAACGTTTAGCTGGAGTTTATCCAAACACCACTATTTGGTGGAAGGATAAACCAATTCCCCATACTCTCACATGTAATTGACATTAGTCCACACTTGACAAGGCAGCCTTAGTAGGGGAGAATGAAAAAGACACACACACGTAAGGAGAGAGAGAGAGAATAATTCTCTTCCTGGTACAGGCCAGAGAAAACCGTGAGAAGGTAAGAGTTTGGGGAGGCAAATGGAATTTTAAAGTCAGTGTTCCAGTCTTGCAATTTGTTACTCTACAAGCACTTTAAGGTTGTTAGACTGGCGATAGATAATGTGTGTGGTGATGGGTTGTAATTGGTATTTTGGTGGTGAACATGATGTAATCTATGCAGAAATAGAAGTACAATGATGTACACCTGAAATTTTTACAATGTTATAAACCAATGTTACTGCAATAAACAAAAAATTAAAAAAAAAAAAAAAAAAAGCCGTGGAGTGTTTTGGTTTGCTAACAACCTCCACACAACTAGCTTTCCTACCAGCATCACCATCTACTGTGAACACCTGATCCACGGACGGCATGGTGACATTTTAGAAAACCTTATAAAAGATGTAGATTATCTCAGAGCTAAAAGGTGAAAAATAATTATATCTTTAAAGTCCATTGCAAATTCCAGATGCTGCCACAGCTGTATTTTAATATTCCAATACTAGGACAAGAGTGAATCTTGCTGTGTGCCTCTTATCTTCCCCTCACATACCAGCGCTGTCAATGCCACTGGCAATTTTACATGTAAATGAGCCCATCCATCACTCCTTACTTCGCAGCAACTCACTTCTAAGCCTGCCATAGAGCTACACCATTAAATCTCCCTGCCTTACAATATACATCATGACATATTTGACATCAATCAGCTGTGTCAGCCTGTTCACTGTAAACCATAAACTTGCTCTGCATCCCTCTCTGCACGGGGTGATTAAACCTGCTTGGGGTAGCTTCCTGATTACACTGATAAATGGTGATTCATTTCCCACTAGCTCTTCCTCCACCAGTTCCTCCCCTCTGCCCCAAGCTCCTCACGCCTACCTGTTGGAGGAAGTCGTGGTCAGTGGAAAGTGTGCCCTGGAACGCTAATTTATACGTTTGGGTTGGAATCTTGACTTTGGCAATCATTGATTGCTTGGCCCTGGGTTATGACTTCCTATTTTAAAATGAAGATGAGAGACTGTATCCTTTGTCATGCTATGAGGACTCAAGATACGAGTACTTGGAGTTCTAAGGACAGTCCTCCTGCCTAGATAAGAGAGACAGACCAGGACGCTAATTCGCAATTCCCAGTGATGGAGGCTAGCCACATGCCCACAGACTCCTATATACAATGTATAATTTATGCCAGGTTACCTCTAAATACCTCCCATTCCTATTCAAGAAGTCATATCAGATTCATATGAGGGAAAATGACATTATTATGAGTATAACTTTGAATCTGTTTTAATTGATTGTTTTTAGTAGTTCATTTGCAAATTTTGGTACTTTATTCTTGGAAGTAACAAATTATTTGTGACATGCTGGGATGTTGCATCACACCATGCAGCTGATTGCAACACACTAGGATATCATGACACTGCAGCTGAAATCCACTAGACTAGAGGATACCCATGCTTTTTTTTCTAGCAGGGGAATCCAAGAGAATTTTAGCAATTTGAAGACATACTCCACTGAACTGATTAGGCAATCCATCTGATCACTCCAAAAGTCCTCTTCCCCTTCCTTCTGTTGCGTCTGAGATAACAGCTACTTCTCCTGTGTCCTGGCACACTGACCAAGCCATCTGCTGACCAGTGGAAGCAGCCTCAGTTACGTGTGCACTCCAGAATATCTCCTAGGCAATAAATCAGAACACTCTTTGGACCCGACAAAACACACAGAGGTAAGCATTCTTTGTCCACATTTATCCCGTTTCAGCCACAGACTTAGTGCCTTCCCACCTGCCACTTGTTCTGATTTCTATCAATCTGGCTGCTTCGGTCTCCTTTTTCTAATGATCTCATTCATCTCCTGAGTGCGTAGCAGTTTGTCCAAACCAGGGAGTACAAACCCATCTGGAAGGAGCAGAGTGGAGTGTTGGGCTATTGATTACAGCAGCAGATCAGATTCAGAGTCACAACACCTCCAGGGTGCCCACAATAAAGGATGTCTTTGGGGTGGGTACCAGGGGAGTGAAGAGAAATATGAGGGAACATGACAGAGGTGGGGAACAGGAGTAATTCCATTTGGGGGATACAGCTGGTCTCATGAAGTCGAAGGAGGGGGTGGGCAGAGAACAGGAGGGAGGAGAGAAACAGAAAGCAAAGGAGGGGCAGGATGGGAACAAAAGGAGAAAGTTAGCTTCTTGCTTTCATTCTTGGGACATCCAGAGTAATGAACCCTCTTTCTAGAGAAGATGAATGGGCAGCTGTAGAGATTATGAGTGAGGTTTTATTGCAGATCAATAAATCTGTGTCACAGATCCCCATCTGGAGGGAGTTTTAATTTAAAGGAAAGAGTGATGAGCTCACAACGACAATAAATCAAAAAGTTGTGTACTCACATATGCATTAACCTTCTATCAAAACACACATCGCCATCAAGGCAGGGGCCTGGACAGAAATCTGGTAGGTGATTTGGAAGGATAGCCACTGGAGCCCAATAGCTCACCTGCTTGGGACACAGTCAGAGAAGCTACTGACTCCCTTGGCACCCTGGCCCCACGCCTGTGACCAGAACTAAGGAGAAAGCCCAGAATTTATACTGGTGCTGTTAACAGGAATTGCTGGTTGTCAGCAGACGACAACTGCCTCAGATCAAAATCAGGGAGAGTTCTCTGAAAAGGAGAGAGGAGATTTCACAGCAACAAAACTGAGATAGCAGCTGACCAAAAAGGGGGGGAGCATATCTAGGAAATTCTGAAACCTGTGTTCAAACACAATTTGAAGTGCTGGACGTGACTCAGAAACCTGCCCCCATGGGTGCTGATTGTTTCACAGTCTCTCCCCTCTGCGTGGTTCCCTGTCTTACGCTGAGGTCCTCCACAGGCCACAGCAGTGACTGGCTGCTCCACAAGGCATGGTCACGAACTAATGGCAGCAAATCCCCTGGGATAGGTGAGGGTGGATGTGCAGCACAGCATTGCAACTTGAAAAACAAGTCAGGCACAGATAGTATTAATCAGCAACCAAGATATCCCAAGAAGGCTGGCAGTGTCTGAAAGACGGCCACTTATCTGCTAGAGAATTAGTGCCATTGTTGCATGGTGATCTAAATGACTATACTGTTCTTTCAAAGACTTTTATAGAAATCAGCCAAGAAACTTAAAAAGTTAAGCACTGAGTGTCCATCACCAAATTGATCAGTATCTCTCTCTGCAAACATTTTATATATGTATATGTGTACACATTAAGCATATATATTCACTTGTCATATATGTATTCACTAATTCCTTTATCATCTAGTATATAAGAAGTGTTAGACATCTCTATTCACATTAGCACTGCTAAGTAGATATAATGACTCTTATATTACTGATGAGAAAATTGAGACTCAAAATGTTCAAGAAGCTAGGATTCTGATCCAAATCTGTGTGATCTCATCGGCCGGGCCTTTTCTTCTGTCGCATCAGCCTCTTGGTGTGTGTATGTGTGTACCCGTGCATGCTTCTGAAGACCTGACTCCTTCCTCCCTTTCCAATCTAGCTCTTCATATGTTCCCTCCTACGTGGGCTGCTTCACGGTGATGACCTAGTACAAGCTTTGTGTGCACTGTTTACCAAAGCCGAGACTGCCCCCTCCACGATCTGACTCACACTTGGACACCCAGCTCATGACTCTGGCACCTTCCCTGACCAACACCAGCTCCACTCAACAGAGCTGATTTTTCTTTGCTTTCTACCTTGTATATATCTCTATCAGAGCGCTTTTTTCTCTTTATTGAACTTATTTTTTTATAGGTATGATTTCTTTGTGTTCACACTTCACAGGGACTGTGTTTTATTTACGTTAATTTACATCATGCTTAGCAGAATATGTGACCCATAGTAGGTGCTTTATAAGTGTTCATTGAAGACGACTGGAAGAATATTTTTCACTAATAATATTTTTTGAAGGAAAACGAATTCTGATCAAACAAATGCATATGCTTAACAACAGAAGTGCAAAGAGAACTCCAGTGCATGAAGACTTATAACTGGACTGGCAGTTCCCGATTATCATTAGGAATCCGTGCATGCTCTATGAACTGTCTCCACCTACTGCCTTCATCTTCCCTGCCTATTAACACATATCTACTCATAAACATGGAAATTTTCATGGGATCAACTCATAAATCCCATTCCAAAGATAAGTAAAGTGACTTGTAGAAAGAGCATGGCTCGGCTCTCCTGACCCAATGAGTCAATGGAGCAGCCAAACAGAACCCTAGGCTTTTGAATCATTACAGCTTAACCTTAGCTCACTGATCTTCTAAATCAAATTCAAGGAATGAGGCCTCCAAAGTGTTCATCTTCAGCTTAAAACTTCTATTTCCTAAGCCCTCTGCTGAATGAATTGAAAGCGATAGTTTTAGAAAAGATTGTGACATCATTACTAATCTTCCACCCATCAATGCATGCTATCTGAAGATGCCAGTTATAACCCTTATGTAAACAGCTTCATATACAATCATATCCGAGTTGTATAAAGGGAGAAGGTACAAAGCAGAAAACTTTGATAACAATAACAAATGCAATAACAAATATTTATTAAATGCGTAATATGTGTCAGACACTTTTCTAGGTACTGGCAATACAACGGTGAGTGAAACCAAGTGTCTGTTCTCAAGAGACCTGCATTCCACATTAACAGCTTAATCCCAACAACCACCACTAATACTTGTTGAAAACTTTCTGTGAGCCAGGTACCCTTTTTAGCACTTCACCATTGCCATATGAGTGGGCACTTTGCAGATTAAAAAACTAGGCACAGAGAATTTGAGGACCTTGTATAAGGACATAAAGGGGATAGCCGGTCTGAATCCAGAGCCCGAGCTGCTAGTTCTTCTCCATCACGTTTCCCCTATTTGTTGTTTTCTTTCTATTCTTCGCACTATTTTCCTATCTGCAGAGCACTTTTTCTGGATTGAAAGAGCCTTGTAACTGCTCTCCTTGCTGCCATCTCTCCACTGTAACCATACTAGAAGAGTTTTCCAAAAAGGATAGTGCCCGTCTTCATCCACCTTCAAAGGCTCCCCATTACATATCAAGTCAAGTTCAGGTTCCCCAGCATGGTATTCCCGGTCCTCAATGATCTGGCCAGATTTACATTTCTAGCCTTCGTTCCACATCCCTGCTATGACTTCTTCAAGTCACAGCCTTGGGAGCAGCAGCGCCATCCTCCTGATCCTTTGTGCTCCTGGACTTTTTTGTCCAGACTGTTCCCCTCTCTTCTTAGCTAATGCCTGCCCTGTGTGTCTTTCAAAGATCAGCCAAAAATATCCCTTTTCCCATGAATACCATTCCACAGCCTTCAACTTTGCCCATCCTCTAATCCAATTTATTAACTCCATTCACTGTGAGCCTGCAGCACTTTCTCTATATCTTCATTACAGTATTTATTTCCTAATAAGTATTTAATAGTTTTTTATGTGTTTTTATCCTCCATCAAAGTTTGTGAACTTAAAAGCGGAGACTGTGTAATTCATCTTGTAATCCCTGCAGTGCTTAGCACCATGCCCAGAACATGCTAAAAGCTTAATAAACCTTAGTTGAATTGAATTGGTTTACTCTATCGTGAAAGAATGTATCACATCTTGGACATGGCTGACATGGTGTGATGGATGTGAAGAGCCTTGGACCAGGAAACATGAAATCTGGAATCTGCTCCTTGTTCTGCTGGTAGCTTGCTGTGTGACATTGGGCAAATTCCTTGTCCTCTCTGAGTCTCATTACCTCATCTAAAAGAAGAGAGTGGCACTAGATAATATGAATTCTAATGTATTACACAATAAAATCCTCAAAAAATCTTCCTCATCTTCTTCATGTAGTCAACAAATGTTTGTTGAGCACTTCTGTTCCAGATACTCTATTAGGCTTTAGGGAGGTGGAAACAAAGACAAACTCTGGAATCAAGAACCTCACGCTGGGTTCGCATATCAGCTCTGTGATCTAAGCAAGGTGATTATTATTGACCTTGCTTTCTTTATCAAAAGAGAAAACTAAAGTTGAGATCTTTAAATTTGATGATTACTAGATATTCTTAAGATTCTGAGGCATAGTGGTTGAAGGCACATAAACAATTCTTTATATTTTTTCCCATAGTTGAGAACAAAGATCTTTAAAGATTTTCCACTTAGATTTATAGGAAAGCTCAACTACTACATGGAATTCACCAGGTAATCTAATTTACCTCATTGACCACCTTTGAAAGGAATGTTGTCAAGTCAATGCTGTTTCTTTTTTTCATGCTTATAAAGATATAATAAGCACTCTTCACAGAATGAACAACATTTCTATTAAACACACTAAATTCAAATGATGGATGTCTAATCTGATTTTCACATAGAAATATGTTATCATGTAGATTACATTCCTTACCAGAAGTGTAATGTCTGATATTTTAGAGGCATGACCATAAACATATTTAATTTTGTACAAATAATAACACATATTCTAAACAACTAAATTGTGTAAGGGGCTCTGACAGTCACTGCTGGGAAAAGAAATGTAATAAGATATTGTTCTTCCACTTTGAGCTAAAAGTCATAAAATGATAAGTGCCTTAAAGAAGGAAGAACATGAATTAATATTTATTGATCATTTGCTGTGTTCTAGGTGCTGTCATAAGATCTCTCATAAGTGTTATTGTCCTTGAAAGGGGACTTGTAGTATTAAAGTAGTGTAGAGTATACTTTTAAAAAATGAAGGAATAAAGTTCTATTTGTCTAAGTCAAAATCCCAGTGCAAGTCTGATAGCTATGAATCATGCTCTTTCTATGTTTTGGAGTTCACACAGGCAGGCACACACACACACACACACACACACACGTTCATTTGGTAAAAAGAGATCAAAGAAGGCTCCTTATGGGAGAAGAGATTTACCCTGAGCTTTGTTAAAGATGGGTAGAATTTTGGTGAGCAGATGACGGAGAAAGGATTCCAGCTGGAAGGACCAGAGCAAAAGCAAAGAGAGAAGAGATCAAAGTGACGGTCGTGTAATAACAAATATTCCAAATTGGCTAGAAGGTGAGGGAATAAACATGATCCCGTGTTTATTCTATGCTCAGTGGTTGCTGGGGCTGTAAAGACCAATAAGATGGTCAAGGTAGTCCCGGCTTTATAGAAGCAGCTATTATAACATAGAGATGTGTAAGGCGCTGTGAGAGTAGAGAAAAAGGAATGGCTCACCCCATCAAGTTAGGTGAAAGAGGACTTTGCAAAGAACATAATCCTTACGCTGAGTTTTGAAAGATGATAAAGAGTGTGGAGGTGGAGGAGATGGAGTGAGGCTGGGTGGGATGCGGGAGGGAATGAGAATCCCGGCAGGGGAAACAACATGATCAAATTTAGAGGCATCATCCAGTGTGGCGTGTTCGGGAGAATACTAGTTGTCCAGGGTGGCATAGAATGCTTGTGCATGCAAAAAGGAAGAAGGCGAGGGCTTGAGGGGGACCAGAGCATGCACAGGAAACACTTATGAGTTTGGCTAGCCCTCCCTTACCCACGCCTGAGAAAGGAATTTGGACTTGACTTTCCTGGCATAGGAGGTATCATTAACGGTTTCTGCTAAGGGAGTGTCAGGGTCAGAGCTCTGACCCTGCTTTGGGAAGATGAATATAGCAGAGAGATGAAGGGTAGAGACAGAAGGGAGAGAGATTAATTAATGGTTGTTCTGATAGTTCAAGTGGGAAGTAATGAAATAATGAACTAGGATGGAGGTGGTGGAGATGAAAAGGAGGGATGGGACATTATAAAGTTAGAATCAACCTATCAACAGTCCTGAGAGACAGATTTTATGCAGGGGCAGGGGAGAGAGAGCTGGCGATACTCCTCAGGCAATTATAAATGCGGGATTAGATTTCAAGATAGGAGTCAAGGCTGGAGACAGACTTAGGCATCATTCCCACAGAGGTGATAATTGGACAGTGGGAGGTGATAGGAACGCCAAGGAAGAAAGTATGGAAAAGAAAAGAAAAGGGCCACAGGCCAAACCCTGGGGAATGCCTTTGCTTAGAAGACAAAGAAAGGCAGAGGAGCCAAGGGGTGCAGAAGACAAGGGGCCGCAGTAACACGAGAGGGGAAGGAAGGCGGTCTCACAGAGGAGCAGTAGATGGCCCAAGGGAAATGCTGCAGGAGGGAGTAAGATGCATGGAAACTCAGCCAGTTTATTTGGTAATTAATGAGTCAGTGATAAACTTCGAGAGAGGAGTTGGAAAACAGTGTTATGGGGAGAAACAGGTGACAAAGTCTAGAGTGGCATGGAGATGACAGTGCACTCTAAGGGCAGAGTTCTCTCACAGTTGGCCAGTGAGAGAGAGGAGAATACCCCACAAATGAAGCTCCTCCACCAGCCATAGGGGGAGTTATTTAAATTTGCCTTATCTGCTGCTCTGCAGTTCTGGGAAGTGTTTGGAAACTCAAGACACCTGGTCAATAGAGTGTTAGAATTATTTGCACCTGCCCGTGATGGGCGCCATTCCTGACCAGTCCGGAGCTGGGCCTGCACTGCCCGAACGCTCCCCACCCCTGCGGGCAGCACGTCAGACTCGCTTCTAAGAAAGAGGCGGTCTTGCACAGTTCCCGACAGCAGCAAAGGATACTGCACAACAGAACGGATAAACCTCAATCAATAATCTGATAAGCAATTTTATAAAATGAGGGAAAATAACACCATATTTTTGTTTTTCTCTTTCTTTCCGCAGTTGCTTAGGCTATTAGTCAGCCATCAGCAGTGCAGGAAGGAAGGTCAGCACAGCACTTCACTGCACAGGAAACCGGCCACTGCTGTCTGCACTTCCAACACATACCCGCAATGGGCAGGCGGTCAACAGATCAAGAGCAGAGCTGCTGATGCCTCAGGAGAGACAGCTTGGCAACCCGCCCACGTGACCCTCTCCCCCGCCCTGCACTCTACCAGCAATCCTTCCTGTCGGGGCCAGGACCCTTCCATGACATCCAGGCCTCCATGGTGGTCATTTGTACCAGTGGCGTGTACCCTCCTACCTGAAGGTACCCCACACTTGGTGCAGAGATGGAGGCTGTATCGGGGGATTATGAATTCTGAGAGAGAATAAACAGCAGTAGATAAAACCTCAAGTAGCTGAAATGCTGTTTTCATACAAATGGCCCCAAGTAAAATGAAAAGAGGCAGGACTGGGAAGGAAGGAAAGATAACAAGAAAAGGATGCAAGAGAAAAGCTGAATTAATTCTAAATGGGAGATTTTTCTGAGAGGCATTAGCCACTCTTGAAGAAAATGAATAGGCTTTCTCCCCACATTTATTAAATTTCTATGATTCTCTAATTTAGGAGTCTTTTATTTTCAATAGAGAAAGGAAAAACTTCAGGTGCATTTCACAAAGAGAGGATCTCCATTACCTATTTATTGCAATGCTCAGAATTATTTCTTGAGGGAAGGGTGAAGACGAGGAAAAACTTCCTTGAGGAAGAAAAGAGGCATAGCAGAAGGTCTGCTGTGGGCAGAGCAGGATGGGGTGCATTGACTGCATCGGGAAGGATGTGCCCAGCTCCATCTCACACAAAAGGAGCAGGAGAAAGTTTAATGAAGTCAGAGAGTGTTAGGAAAGAGCACTGAGTTTGTAGGAAGGAGGCATTGTGCTAGTGCCATCATTAATTGGATATGTCATTTAACCTTGGTTTCATCATTTACGATATTGCTTTATAAATAGTTCACCTGCCTTCTGTACTGTGAGAATAAAATGGGATAAAAACATGAAAATGTGCAGGAAAAAAATGGCTGAATAGCTGTGTATAAATACAAGATGCTAATATACTTGAAAGAGGAATAGAGTGTCTCTTGGTAAGGACATTTTAGAAACGAAATGACTCTGTCTTAGTGCAAAATGGCTATAGTATCCAACTCCACGTGCTGAATGGACGTGGAGTTGGATACTATAATCTCTAAGGGGATACTGGGGCTTCAATGGGGAAATAGAATGTCCTGAGGTTACTGCAGAGTGAATAAGGAGGAGGAGGGATGGCACTGAATCCCACTGCTGGCCTGCTCCCAGGCTCAGGGAGGACCTAGACCTCTTAGCTGGGTTCTTTGCCCACCCGATGTGGCAACTCTTAACATGCAATTGCACCAAGAGCTGCCCTATATTCAGAAGGACAAATACATTCTACCCTTATCTGCTATGTTCTGATTTAAAATCTCAACTTCAGAAAAAGTCATTTCTCTATTTTTTTCTCCTTGACTTGGTAAAAGTCATTCACTTGGGTCACAGTGGGTTTGATTTGATGCAGAGATGACTCATTGGGTGCTGTGTAAAAGTGCTAATCTTCCCCCAACCACTTCAGAATTCTTTAATTCCTCTGACACATTAATTCTAACCCCAGTATAAAATGCCTCAACATCCCTGAGAATCTCAGAACAGAAATTATAGCAATTTCCTATAACTGGAATCAAATTCCAAGGTTGGAGAGCATGGGCCATGTCCTGTCATTAATTCAAACATCCCTGTGAAAGATTATGGTGGGCAGCTGTGATTCCATTAAAGGGGGCAATTTTGACTCCATTTTCTTGATAAACAGACACAAGCTCGCTTCTCAATTGGGCTTGATAGATTTGATTAGGATAGAGTTTTTGGAGGTTGTGGTTTCTGCAGGAAAATTGCTGCTTGATGTGCAAGGCCAAATTGCACTTGAAATCTCCTTGCCTCCATGGAGGGGGGAGAAGGAAGAGGATGGAACACCTAGCCCGTTGCTATCATCCAAGCAGCAGGGGAGTCAAGCTGTTCTATTCAAAATATCTGTTAGCTATGCAGCCAGCGTGCGCTGCAGAAAGCATGTCGTGCTCAGGGGAACCAATGATTAAAAGCAGAAAAAACAAATGTTATTTAAACAAAGCAAAATGTACCCATCCAGTTTCTTTAGCCCACATGAAGCTTTTTCAGGGAGAAGGAAAGATATGTAGCCTCCTTTGGGGACACCTGTGGTTCTATGTTTCAGAATTTCCACTGAGAGCCTAGGGACCAGGGAAGGATGGAAGTTGAAGCTCACAGCTTTAAAGCACATTCTCCCAGCACAATCACAGAATGATGGGCTAAATGGAAGTCAAACCTCCTACCCTGCTTGTTTTGTCTTCAATAAGTGAACAACACCACTTCTTTAGGGCAGCTCCACCAGATAAGGCAATGGGGGATGTAATTACTTCTACAAACACTGTTCTAAATTCCAAAAGTCATAAACTCTTCGTGTTGGTAAATCTGGTTGCTTCTTAAGTGTGAGCGTTTACAGGACTACTTGGATTCCTTCACTTACTGCCCATTCTGCTGAGCCTGGTGCCAAGCATATATATAGGGAACTGAGATTTATTGAGGATCTAGAATGTGCCAAGATCCACACCAGGTGCTTTATTCACATCCTTTCATTAAATCCACCAATAACCTTGGAGGTGGCTACGTTTCCCAATTTTCAAATAAAGGCAATAAGTTTCATGAAAGATTAAAAAAAAAAATGGCCAAGGTCTTATAAGTGGTAAGAGAGGGACTAGGATGCAAATTAAATCACACGACACCCAAGTCCAAATTCATTCCATCATATGGCACTGCTGTCACAGTTGACTTGAAGGCAATAAAGACTGGTGAGGAAGAAGACACACCAAGTCAGTGGTACTAGATTGGTTCCAATCCTTGATATAAGGTTCAACTAAGTTTTAATGAAACCGCTATGGGACCCCAAAACAAAGATATTTAAGAAACCACGTCATACCCACAGGAATATACTTTTTCTTTTTCACAAAAGCAGTACATTTTTATCCTATATCATTGTTTCTGCTTATCAACATGGCCAACCCAGATGTTTAGTAGAATCTACTGTAACTATAATTTTGAAACTTTTCTGTGTTGTTCCTCATCTTCCTGAACCTTCACCCATCTGCCTATTTAAAGCTTTCAGAAATGACTTTCTATATGCATCAAATATTTTATTAAGAATATCAGGGGGCTGGCCCTGTGGCATAGTGGCTAAATTCGGCATGCTCCACTTCGGCAGCCCTGGTTCAATTCACGGGCGCAGATCTACACCAACCATTGGTGGCCGTGCTGTGGTGGTGTCCCACATACAAACTAGAGGAATATTGGCACAGATGTTAGCTCACAGCAAATCTTCCTCAGCAAGAAAAAAAAAAAAAAAGAAATATAGGGAAAAAAAAAAAAAGAATATCAGAATATACTTTGCCAACCCAGCAACTGAGCCACACTCATAAATACACTGATTCTCTATTTCTTTTCTCCTCCCCTCTTCACAGGTGCTCTCTTGTGCCCACCTCAGAGAAGGAGTGACCCTCCAATTAGAACTACTGCTTTGATCAGCTGTCACTGGATTCAAAGCTCCAGAACCTGCCTCTTCACTTCTGGTGCATAGACAGAGACCAAATCTCCACTGATCTGGGATGTATCAAGCTGTACTCCAAACCTGAAGACCTCCTGCTTCCATGCTGTCTTCAGTGGCCTTTAATTATCATTCCTCTTCTCCAACCTAGAATTCTTAATGAATCCTACTCTATGCATGACCCACACATTACCTGGGGATGTAGAACAAATAAAAAAATTCTTTTTGGATCTGATTTGTGCACCTGCAGTGCTCCTTCTTGATGCCAAGGGTGAAGGTGCCCATTAACTCAGATCAGACTATTCCTGATGTGGTCCTCGGAACTGTCCCAGTGTGCTGTCCCAAGTATAACACCCCAGCCTGACTCTATGCATTAACATGGGACAGTTTGAAGCGCAATCTCCATTAAGAGTCACATAGGATGTTAGTCAGGATTGGGTCACATTATGGTGGGGGGGGTGTGGTATAGGGGATGTAGCCATATTTGTCTTTCAAAATGAATATTCCTAATTGATAATAAAGGGTGCAAGGTGTTGGCAGTTTTGCTCTCTGTTCCTTTTACTATTTTAGAATTTTAATCAATGATTAATTGAACAAATATTTATCCTGGGCTAATTGCAGGGGATGCACTGTTGATTAATATAGACATGAACTCTGCTGTCATTGAACTTAATGGTCTAGTAGGGAAGAGATCATTGAACAGGCAGTTAGAAGTTCACCGGGTGTTACCATCTGCTTCCTGAAAGCACCTCACTAACCCAAGGCAGGCACACCTACAGATGGGCATTTTCCATCTACTGGGAAGGAGACTGCAGGTTCCCTAAATGACCCATGATAATATCTCAGAATCCATAAAGTCAAAGATGATCTATCTACGTCGTATCTGACATTCATGTATGAGTAGAAATGGACAAATACTACATACTATTTTATGAATATAGATCAATAGGCCTTAAATCATTTGAAGTGAAAGAACAGAGGGAGTATATTGTCTCTCTCTTTTTTTTTCGTGAGGGAGATCAGCCCTGAGCTAACATCCGTGCTAATCCTCCTCTTTCTGCTGAGGAAGACCGGCTCTGAGCTAACATCTATTGCCAATCCTCCTCCTTTTTTTTCCCCAAAGCCCCAGTAGATGGCTGTGTGTCATAGTTGGACATCCTTCTAGTTGCTGTATGTGGGACGTGGCCTCAGTATGGCCTGACATGCGGTGCGTCGGTGCATGCCCGGGATCGGAACCCGGGCCGCCAGTAGCGGAGCGCGTGCACTTAACCACTAAGCCACGGGGCCGGCCCTTGCCTCTCTTTTTAAAAGTTAAGAAACCTTAAAATCAGCACCAACTACAGTACGTAACACATAGTAAGTGCTCATTAGCTATCTGTTAAATGAATCAATGGGAAGATTGCTATCTGTTCTAAGGTAATCAGGCTTTGGACTCCTCATTCTTGCCAACTCTACCACCTTGCGCTTCTGGTGGAAGTGAGGCTGGGGGAGGGCAAATGCAGGAGGCATGTGGAGGAGCCTCCCTCTCCTCCCTGCACTTGGACACTGCTCCTCAGCAGAAGAGAAGAAAATTGCACGAGCTTGTGGTCCTCTGACATCAACATGATAACAATGACAACTAGGAAGAGGGATAGAGAGGTGCCAAGGGGAATCTGCAGATTGCAGCCTGTACATCCACGTGCATCATCAAAATGAGGATCACAGAACCAATTCATAGCAAATCTTCGGTTAATTTATTTTACCCTGCCACCCATTATCACTACTCTTTTCTTGTTTGGGTCTTGTATGAATATGCTTGGCTAATTTTTTCTGCCCAGCTGCCAACCTTGGGCAGAAGACCATCTGGTGTATCCCCAAAGGGCATTAGCCCATTAAGAAAGGCAAATTGATTTTTTAAAATTTCATAAATCAACAGTCAAATGAAAAATGTCATTTTAAATTACAAACACAACCAAGTCGAGTGCCTGGCTGCTGCTTGTGCACAATTGGAATTATTTATGACTGTTTAATATTTGTTGTGAGGGGCATTGTAATTTTAATTATGTAATACAAGGTGAGATAATTATTTACTGGTGCTGACATGGAATTGCCAATAATTACTTAATATCTGCTGGAAATTATTCAACAGTTTTTAATTAGTGATATATACTAAAGCGATTGTTATTTTCCAGCGAATATAAGATCCATCCGTGAGAAAAGACATCTGGGACTTACATCAGTTATTGTTCTAAAATGCATTATTGATTTACACACATTACTGTACTTCTGTTCTTACTTTTCAATAGTTGAGGGACTCTTGCCTACATCAGCAAAAGAACGAAAAAGTAACCAACAGCTCCCACAGTGGACCAACAACTAGACGGACAGGTATATTTTTGAACAGGTCCCATTTGTCTCATATTTCCTTAGATTCTGTCCAAGATAAACATATATGTTGCCATAGGCATATGCAAATGCTGTTTGTCCTCTGCATCTCTTCATTGCCATCTCTTCACAAATTCCTTGAGGGCAGGAATCAAGTCTTTTTCTAAGGGCCATGTCCTTCCTTACAGAATCATTCCTACAGTAAATGTTCTATAAAGATGTGGAACAGACACGGTTCATCTGTACAAAATACCTTTCTCTGTTTTGTTGATGCTCTTTTGCCCATCCTTGGAAACCACAAAGAAAAAAACAGTGAAAAAATTACCTCGCTAGCTTCAAATAAATGGTCTTAAGTCATTTTCTTGGTGTAAAGGTTACTCAGGAACACCATTACTTACTAAACACATTATTCAGAACCTTTTTTAATGTTAAAAAGCATTTAATTAGAATTACATTATTAGAGGCTGCTATGTATTTCCTTTAGTTATTCATTAAACAATGAAGTGCTTTACCAAGAGAAAACAAAAGGAAGAAAGTTATGTCTATTTAATCAATTGCTAAATATTTTCAATGACTTGCTAAGGATCATTTCCAACTATTTGTAGGTGTAACAAATTCAACTCCTCCTACACTAACTTGTTAATGCCACCCTCTCTAGGAGGAAAGGAGACAGGGATTCATCGTCTCATAAGGCACAATGTAGACAGTGGACTGTGCATTACAGGAGGCCTGGGTATTACCAAGACTTTCCTCCCCAGGACTCTACCTAGCTCCAGCTCCAGCCTCTCATCCCATCCATTGATGCCACAGTTCTTCCCCTTACCTATAAACCGCTGTGGCTCTCAGCTCCAAGCATACCCTCTATATTCTGCCTTGTGAAGCTGAGGCTGGGATTCTACAAACTGCATTTCTTCTTTCCCAGCTGCCTTCCTGTTAGGTTCTTCAGCAGGGGACAGAAAGAAAGGATGGAAGGCAGGAAAAGGGAAATGGACTAGCTCCTTTCTGTTGGCTTGCTGTTCCTGTCAGCAAGCGATGGTCCTGCACGCTGGTGGCAGTACTCCGTTCCAGGAGCAGTTGGTGCCATTTCTGGCTTCATTCCACATTCCCCAACTCAACTCATTGTTCACTGTCACGGGAAACAGCATGGGCAGTGGCACTGTCCCCTCCCCAGAGCTCTAACTGCCAGCTCTGCGCAGTCTCTCCTACACGCTCCTGAGACACCAGTGTCAACCAGATAGCACCCTCTCCTCAGAGCACTGGCCTCAGCTCGGCAGGGCCCTGTCTACAAGTCCACAAGTCCTATTCTCTGGCAATCCAAACTTCTTCCCCTCGTTCTCCCAGCACCAGGAGGGCTTCAGTATTTCCTTTTATCTTTTCAACCTTCCAACACCTTGTTGCTCAATTCCCTATATTAGGTAATGTCTGGTAAAATAACAGTGTGGGTTACACTTTCCTGCTCAGCACTGACTGTTACACCTCTTCACACAAGTGCTGGTTCACAGCCTTTGCTCATGACTTCTTCTCATCTGAAACACCTTTTCCCCTGCCTCACATGCAGTTGTCTGGTCAACTTGCATGATGCAGCTCACACATCACTTACTCCAAGAAAGTTACCCCTGTCTCCACACTAGACTAGGCACCCCTCTCTATATTCCTAGAGTGCCATGTACATTCTTGTGACTGTGCCCCTTACTTTATCACTCAGATATTTTTATGGCCCTGTCTCCCCAGTCAATGGTCCCCTCAAGGCAGTGTCATAACATGAGTCACTGCCTCTTCCACTGCTCGGCCCACACCCAGTGTATAGAATAAGGATCACAAATATCTACTGTTTGCCCTGACACCATACTGGCCTAGATGTGAACTGACTGCCTAGGAGGATCCCGTGCCTCTTCACTGGTGGGACCAAGATTCTCATGGGCAATACTGGATAACTATGTCCTTGCTGCACTCTGACAGAGCAGTGTTTTGCTACGAGAAAGAATCACAGAAAAGGAGGATAAAAGGCAGCTTAGAGGTGACCTGGTACCATTTCTTCAAGTTATATATTAAGCATTTGATCTTGTACCAATAGAATAACTAAGGACAGTCCTAAAACACCACTACTCCTTTCTTAAGCGATACTAAGCAAACAGCTAATTACAACAATAGCCACCACTTACTGAGCATACACTTTGAGCACCTGGACACTGCACTATCCCGTTGAATTCTAACAATGACCCTGTGAGGGGGAAAACACTATGTTATTTTGCAAATGCAGAAAAAGTGATACTGAAAGGGTGATACTAGGTGAGGTAAATGAGGTCTTTGCCTTGGGAGCAAAATTTAAGGGAGTGACAAAACACTCAGTAATCAACATATATATTTTAGTACATTTCTAAAAAAGTCAAAATGAGAGCTGGCCCCGTGGCGTAGCAGTTAAGTGCATGCTGTCCACTTTGGTGGCCCCGGGGTTTGCAGGTTCAGATCCAGGGCGCGCACCGACACACCGCTTGTCGAGCCATGCTGTGGAAGCATCCCATATAAAGTAGAGGAAGGTGGACACAGATGGTAGCCCAGGGCCAAACTTCCTCAGCAAAAAGGGGAGAATTGGCATTGGATGTCAGCTCAGGGCTGATCTTCCTCACAAAAAAAAAAAAAAAAAAATCAAAATGAATGCAAAAACTGACAATAAACAAGATATGAAAATTTTAAACAAAGACTAGTATTGCTGGTTTTTTCCATTGGTCTCAGGGTCCAATATGGCAGCACTGCTGACTATTTCTGTAACTTGCACAAGGTCACACATCCAGTGAGATGCGGAGCTGAAGTGTAAATTCAGGTCCCCCTCACTCCCAAACCTTAATTATCCACCACCTACTACATGGCCAGGGTGATCGTAACATATAGTGGTCCCTTGGTATCTGCAGGGGATTGGTTCCAGGAACCCTTGTGGATACCAAAATCCACGGATACTTAGGTCCCTTATGTAAAATGGCCTCCTACAATGAGCAGGCATAGTGGTTCGGGGTTGGTTGAACTGCAGGTGCGAAACCTGCGGATACGGAGGGCAGGCTGTACATCTGTAGAGGGCGGGACCCGCTGTGGCTTTCTGAGCTGAGCTTTTTGCGTGTGTGTGAGGAAGATCAGCCCTGAGCTAACATCCATGCCAATCCTCCTCTTTCTGCTGAGGAAGACTGGCCCTGGGCTAACTTCTGTGCCCATCTTCCTCCCCTTTGTATGGTAGGCCGCCACAGCATGGCCTGACAAGCGGCGCGTCGGTGCGTGCCCGGGATCCGAACCCGGGCCGCCAGCAGCAGAGTGCGTCCACTTAACCGCTACCCCACGGGGCCGGCCCCTCTGAGCTGAACTTTTTGTTTAATACAGAGCAACCCAGGTAGGGGCTTTCAAAGAACATGAATGTTTTTCACATGTTGCAAGAAATTATTTCTCTGAATTCTACACTATCCACTTTTAGATGTCATGCAATCTAGGGCACTGTTTCTTAAAAATGACTGTGAAAACATGCAGTTTGGGCCATATATGTAGTTTTGCCACATATTCAACCATTCATTCATTCATTCATTCATTCAACTAATCGTCATCGAGTACCTATTTTGTATCAGTCTATTGTCATTATTTATTCAAGCACTTGTGGAATTCAAAGAATGAATTGGTAAAAAGTAGCAGGGAGTGCAAATCTGTCTGCTTTGGGATAACTCCCGAGGAGAAAAGTAAACTATAGATGAGAGATAAAGGCAGACTACTTATGTTACAATATTAATTTATGCCAGAAACTAGAGATCATGAAGACAGCAGGTGACTTCTTTGGCTAACGGCTATTGTGAATGTAACACCTGAGTTCCGAGTGTCGCTGAGTTAAAGGATTATCCCTTTTCCTCTGTTGCCTTGTTTTAAAGTGGGCCATAACAAACTGATTACCCAGTGCTAAAGACTGGCTTGTACCCAAAATGTCAACGTGACTGCGTACAGGGCAGATGCAGAAATGGAGTTATTCTCCCAGGCCAGGGGTGTAAAAGAGACCCTGAACAGCAAAGGCGGCATGGGGGGAGGCAGCATGGTGCTCCGTAGGCTGTGCATGCCATCACAGTTCATGCTCTCCCAACCCTCGTCTTTCCTTTCTGACAACCAGCATCTACTTGCCTGCAGAGTTTAGTGGTCTGAGGTGATTACACCCCGCAAATATTTGTAGATGGTTATCCTGTCTGTCCCAGTCACAGCTCAGACAAATGATGAATATTGAGATCTTTTAATCTTATCTCACGAGTCAATCCCTCCACCCTCTAATGATTCTTGTGCTTTACAGCAACAACTTCTCCATTTGTCTACCTCTCTCTCATACAGAAATGATGGGAAGCAGAGCCCAGCACAGCATCTGGAAGGCAGAGCTTGACCTCAGTCCCATGTTCTGATGCTCAGACCAATGCAGAGGCCTCAAGACTTTGCATCTCTGCTTCGGGGATCTACTGCCAGGATCTCTTCCTAGCACACTGATTCCCATTTTTGAAAAGAATAGAGTAGGAGGCAGGAAACATGATGAGTAAGGTTTGCATAATATGGAGATTTTACCTGGTCTAAGAGAAGCTTTTGCCTTGTGGTTTCAAAAGCTGGCATGATTACAGAACAGTGAAAGGTGCTGTCCAGTCTCAAATCAGACTGACCCGGCAGGAAACACTTAGGTGCTGTGATTTGGTAAATTGTTTAACATCTCTGCTACTCAGTTTTTGTATCTGTGAAATGGAGATAATGTTTCCTACTATATACAGTTGCTTTGAGTTAAAGGAGATAACATAGCAAAGTATTGGGCATAGTATCTGGCATTCCTTTATTTAGTCATTAACCAATATACATTGATACATTATACATCAATCATCCCTTGTCTATGCCAGATATTAAGTGTTGTCACAGAGTGTAAAAAAAACAGAGATAGTCTTTCATTTCATGAAGTTCAGAAGAGACTTAACATAGTTGTTATTATCATTATCATTAATAAGTATAACAACTAAAGAAGTAGGAGCAGCCAAATAGTAGTAGCATTACCATTATACTGCTATGAAAACTATTCTGCAAACACAGCAGGCTCCTATGAACCTTTCAGACCACACACCTGGGTAGCTCTCAGTGTTTTGCAATTTTTGTGATGGAGATGGAAAATGGAAGTCCTGAATGGTCCTTATAGGCAGTGGCAATTCTTGCTGAGAAGAGTTCCCAGGGCCTGCATTTTAACGAGACGCTCTTCCCTCAACTTCCATATGTGCATTTGCCCAACTGCACTCTGAGGAATCTGATCCAGACGATTCCATTTTACAGGAGAGTGTCAAAAAAGAGACAACGGGCCCAAAATGGAGTCACTTGTGCTAAGCCCACGACAGCAAACGAAGACTTAATATCTAAACTAATTGCAGTTTCAGCCTCCCCCAGGAATGTGACCTTTAGCCAGTCAATCTGGAATTACCTGGTCAGCACTAGTGATGTCATCTGCCTGAGAGACCCTGGCTTCCCCAAAGGAAGTGACCTTGCCTGAAACAATCTGCTCTTTGATAGTAACTTCCTTGTCCCATTTCCTTCTGCCATTAAAAGCTTCCATTTTGGGGCTGGCACCTGACCTGGTGGCTAAGTTCAGTGTGCTCCACTTTGGCAGCCTGTGTTCTGTTCCCAGGCATGGGCCTGCACCACTTGTCTGTGGCCATGTTGTGGCAGCTCCCCACATACAAAACAGAAGAAGATCGGCACAGATGTTAGCTCATGGTGAATCTTCCTCAGCAAAAAAACAACAACAACAACAAAAAAGCTTCCATTTTGTACAGCTCTTCAGAGCTCCTTGCTATCTGCTAGATGGGATGCTGCCCAATTCATGAATTGCTGAATAAAGCCAATAAGATCTTTAAAGGTTATGAGGTTGAACTTTGTTTCTTAACAAGAGATAACTGCAAGTAAGAGAAATTAAACAACTTAACTAAGGTAAATACAAATCATTCCACAAGTAGGTACATACTAAACAGATATTTGACAAGATATGCAGAAAACAAACCATTTCTATAGCCTAATTGTTCTTTTTACATGTCAGATCAGCTGCCTCTATGCTTACTCGTTTTAATTCAAAAACAAAATGAAAGCACTACCGATTCAAAGAGCAAGGGCCATACATGGCATTTTAGGAGGAGTAGTGTGAAGAGGCTGTGTCCATTTGTTATGCACGTCTTATCTGCATCCTTTACTGCCTCGGATGGAATAAGGAGCAGCAAGGAGGCAATGATCACTGGAGGTGGTGGGCAGAGAGAGGGAACTCGTGCAGAGGTGGTGGCAGCACTACACAGACGTGAAGAGCATGAACTCCAGTGCTGTGGGTCACCTGAGGCTACGCTAGCATGGGACTCGGACAATCAAGGGGTGGGCTTAGAACTTGGGCTTGACATGATGCCAACTTAAATCTAACCAGGCTGGGCTGGGGATCCACCACCAGGAATAAGGAAAGGCCTGGAGGGTCAGAAATCCATGAGAACATACTACGATCAGAGGACACTAGAGCAGAGAAAAAGGAATCCAGATGAGGGCCTCAACTTATTCCAGGACACACACTAGCTGCATTACCCCCATGGCATTCTCTATTTGTGGATTTCTCTTTTATTTTTTGCTAGGATTTGAATGTTATTTAAGACAGAAAGATCAAGGTAAGGGGATTAGTCATGCCCCAAATACAGACGACTGGATCCCTTTTCTCCTCATAACAATTATTAGGTACCAATAATAAATAGCCTATTAGGTGTCAGGCACGGGTTCTATATACATTAACTTTAAGGCTTATGACAAAAAGTCCTATTATATAGACATTGGTGTTTCTATTTTCAGATGAGTAACCTGAGGCTCAGTGAAGTTGAATAACTTGCCTCAACTCACACAACCAATTAAGCTTGGATCTTCACTTCACTCTCTGGCTCCAAAGCCATATTTGGCCATGTTTCACCTTCTAAGGATCTCTTCATTTAATGCTTGACTCAGTTATTCATTGAGGCATTCATTCATTCACTCATTCAACAAATATTTATCAAGCACAGCAAACATTCTGTGTTAAATGCTGGATATAGAATGATAAATCAGGTTGTCCTTGCAAAAGGTATCCAGGCTGTTGGAAGCCAGAGTAATGGTCACATTGTAGGGACAGGTAACGACTGCAAAGGAGCATCAAAGGCTTCTTAGATGTTAGTAGTGTTCTGTTGCTTGACCTTGCTGCTAGTTACATAGACGTATTCAGTTTGGAAAATGTATGAAGCTGTATACTTAGGGTATGTGGACTTTTCTGTATATACATATCCATGTATGTATACACACACACAAAAATGACACAATAAAAGTGTAAACACACACACACAATAAACAAGCAAAAAAGATACTGTCTTTGGCTTTAGAAAGATAACACTGTACCGAATAAAAGAAAAGAACTCTTCCTTAGCCAGAATACCTGAAAGTACTCTATTCATATTGACGTTGGACGTTGTTTATTTTTTTATATGCTTTACTATACCACTTTATTATATCTTAGCTTAGAGTAGATAGAATAAGACCAGTCTTGACTTTCTCTTGCTTATTAAAATGGATGTGTAAACATCAATGGACTTAGAGAGAGACAGC
This sequence comes from Ceratotherium simum simum, assembly GCF_057802395.1. Classification (NCBI taxonomy): domain Eukaryota; kingdom Metazoa; phylum Chordata; class Mammalia; order Perissodactyla; family Rhinocerotidae; genus Ceratotherium; species Ceratotherium simum. The sequence goes on along the minus strand of NC_141906.1, from coordinate 82,793,419 downwards.
CTGGTTTCATTGTTCTTCACCAACTTGCAAATTTAGTCACCGCAGTAAACACTTGAACCTGTTTTCTCACAATAACACCCGCTATATAGGGTGATTTCAAGGATCAAATGTGTTTGGTAAACCTTAAAATTCCACTACTAATTGATAACAGTTGTTGTTGTTGCTCCTGCTTGCGTTTTGGGTTTGATAGATATTGCTCCGAAGATATTTCTGAGTGATTAAAACAAACCTGGTAAAGCGATCACCTAAATGGTTCTCTTTTCTCCTTATTTCCAAATTTAATCTGTGTTTCTTGAGCCACGTGTCTGGGGTCAAAGGGCAGTCTGATGCAAGCTACTCTGCTGGAATTGCCATGAAGAGAATTTCTACAGGACTTGCTCTCCCGGCAGCTGGAAAAGATATAGAAATTGCCTTCAGGGAGTCTTTGTCCAGACCAGAAAGTGGTGGACCTTGGGATAAGCCACAGACTGCTGTGGGACCCTAGGACAAAGATCAACATCTTAACGTCTGCCTGGTTTGAATGGCCTGGTTTTCCTAGGTCCTCTGGAGGCTTAGAAAGAGCTGAACAGGTGAGCTGATTCCTCCTTATTCCTGAGGCCAGGAGGGTTAGAGGTAGTGGGGATAGGGAGCCGCTTCACTTTTTATAACACTGATCCCCAGGAGGAGAGCCCTATTCACCTTTCAGTACCTAACTAGTAATTTCCCAACATGAGCTGAATCCCAGTTTATTGACAAAGAGAAAAAAGAAAAATAATCTATTCAAGGGGGACCAGCAGTTAGAGAATAAGAATCTGTCAAAACTAAGAGGGCACATGCTCGGTGAAATAGGACTGGTGGAAATGACAAAGTGAATTAAAAAAAAAAGTGTGTGTGTATATATATATATATGTATATTATATATATGTATAGTTGTATGTAACATGTATTCAGGTGTAGCACACAGGTATTTCTGCAGTAAAAAAAAAAAATTGCGTAGTTTCTCAACCAAAAAATTCTGAAGTTGAATGAAAAGAGAAAATGCCACTGTTGAGATTCAAATTAGTTGCCTGGAATATCAGGGGCAAAGTATACTCAAAGCACATATTAAAATGATATAGAGGTGATAATCGTGAGGATAGACACATAAGTTTAATACACAAACAAAAATTGTTTAATATGGGGGAAAAAACGGACAAGAGAGAGAGAAAATCTGAAAAAATAATAAGAAAGTTTGGGGGAGCTGAGGACAGACCTGAGTCTGAATGTTGAATGGGTTTACTCTATTCCAGGCTGGATTGATAAGAAAAACACATGCCTCAGCATATTGCGATAAAATTCCAGAACTCTATACGAATATGTAATCTTACAAATTTGCTACACAGAAAGAACAAGTGGTTGACAAAGGAAAAAGACTGGCATTGAACTCATTGGCAGCACAGGAAGCTAGAAGACAATGACACAACATGCACAGATGACTGAGAGCAGGCCACTGCAATATTGGAATCCTGTGCTCATCAGGACATCATTCACCTGTCAGAGCAAAAGAAAGATACTGAGACTAGGCAATAATTCAGAAACTGCTTCATGCATACAGCCCATCTGAAGGAAATACTCAAGAACAACTGGAAGTCATCAAGGGATGAGCAGAACAGGGGCTGCAGGGAGGGGAAGAGGAGAAAAGGTGATACAGGGGTGAGAAATGAGCACCTCTTTGTTTCTCCCAAAGTAGAGAAGGAGAGATTGCCCCAGAATGTGTTTAAAGGAAGGCATATACTCAAAAAGAAATGATAAAAATTGTCCAGAATTATGCACCAAAACCTAGAACTTCAGGTTGAGGGGAAAGAAAGTGGGAGAAGCAAGCTAAAAAATATGAAGGATTTGATGTGAGGTAAGAAGGAGGAGGAACACAATTTTTCCAGGCACCATGTCTAACTGGGGCAAATTGGGAGAAAGACAGAACATTTTTGTTGATGAAGTATTTTATATTGTTTACAAATCATAGGGAAACAATATGCCTGGTTGTGTCAGCAGAGAAGACTATAACCATTAATAATATAGAATGGAACTTCCAAAAATATGAAAGGGGGATCCTTAGGGTGAATAGTGATTAAGATGTAATAGATATAAATCTATGTATACTATACAATGTATAGTCAATTGTATAAGACAAAATTATCCATAATGAAAAAAAACTTGAAAAAAAAGTTATTATAAGAAATAGTACTACAACTTAGAATTGGCATATTTAGTAGACAATAAGAAGAGAGAAGAACTGAAGACTATAGTCAATAAAAATGACCTCGAATGTGATCTTACATTCTCATATGCTATATTTAGATAGCATTAATTTATGTATGTAAAAGGGATAGTTTAAAAAATTCATCTTGTGCTAGGCTACAAGGAAACCGTGAAATTTTAAAAGTTAAAGATTTTACAGCAACATTCTCTGATCAAAATTCCTTAAATTAAAAATAAATAATAAAAGCATGATGCAAATCCTTTACTTAGAAAGTAAGAAATATATATCCCTTTGGGTCAGAAAAGGAATCGCAAGTTATTAAGGAAGCAAATTAAATTAAAATATCTCACATGAAGTCTATGGAACACCAGGAAAAATTAGTGTATCCTTAATTGTCTTTATTATTAATGAAAGAGATGAAAAATGAATGAAAATAAATACTCATCTTAAGAAATTACAGAAAGAACAAAAAAATAAGCAAACAAATCTAGGAAAAAGGGATTAATGGATCCACTCAAGAATTAATTAAAAACAAAGAAACAAAGAGAAGGGAACAAAACCAACGCCCAGTTCATTGAAAATCCCTTTGTGAACCCGATTAAAAAGAAAACAGAGGGGCCGCCCGGTGGCGCAAGCAGTTAAGTGCTCGCGCTCTGCTGCAGCGGCCCGGGGTTCGCCGGTTGGGATCCCAGGCGCACACCGACACACCGGTTGTCAGGCCATGCTGTGGCGGCGTCCCATATAAAGTGGAGGAAAATGGGCATGGATGTTAGCCCAGGACCAGTCTTCCTCAGCAAAAAGAAAGGATTGGCAGATGTTAGCTCAGGGTCGATCTTCCTCACAAAAAAAGAGAAAAGAAAACAGAGAGAACAAATATAGACACATTTAGGAGTGAGAAAAGAGGAAGAACAGAAAGCAAAAGAAGAACAAATATTGACTCTAGCCAGATTAACTCATTTTAAGAGAATACTACATGAAATTCAATAGCAACGTAGACAAAATGGATAAAATCCCAGAAAAACGCAAATTACCAAAATTCACCTTAGAAGTGGAAACCCTGACTAGATCAAATTAAACACCTGCCATTTTTAATAGGAATCAGGATCAGATGGGTTCACAGTTGAGGTTTAGCTAACTTGTAAATTCCAATGACAGGAAATATTCCAGGCCATAGAAAAAAAGAAAACTTCCAAATTTGTTTTATAAATCCAGAACTACGTTAATACCAAAACCTAATAAAACACTATAAATCATTTTCACTCTTGTGCATAGACACAAATACCTCATTAAAATATTAATAATACAATTGAGCAATTAACTAAAACATATAATAAAATATAGCTTTATCACAGGAGTGGGGGAACTCTAAGCAAAACTGGAATAGAATCAAGAGGTTACTGGAAATTAGAATCTGTTGAGAGGTATTTCGACTCAAGATCTTTAAAAAAATAATCTCTCAATCTTAATGAGTGTAGTTTCTGTAATTAATCAGAGATTTGGTCTTAGCTATCAAAGACAATAGTAAGTGCGGATCAAGTAACATTATTGCTCACAAAATGGCATTTGTATGGATGTTTCCAGAAACGCAGAGTTTATATAATTCTATTTATATAATTTTATCACATTAAAAAAGCACATGACAAAGGTTAGTCTATTTGCAGTGTCTATTAAACTGATCTTTAGCTCAATGGACAGGAAGAGTCTGCAGCCAACAGACCCTACTCTATGAATGCCTCTGAAGACTGGTATCTAGACTCTATTGCTAACCAGTGTGATGATGGAAATAACCTCCTTCAGGTGTCATCTCTAATCTAAATGGTATCAATTTGAGCTGGACTTGAACTTATTTTCTAGTTCTCCTTTCATATTTAAATAACATGATAAATCTAAAAGATGAATTATGTCTGTGTACGTTTCGGGTACTTTAAGTGTTTTCCTTGTTTTTTTAAAGTCCCCTATTTTGATCTCGTTGTTTCTATTTCTTGATCTCATTGGTGTCTTGGGGTGTGGGTACTCAGCACTCTTCTGAGACATTCAATAATGCTGAATGAAGCTGCGCCTTCCTCCAGTCTCTGTTCGACATTAGTAACAGTTAGGCTTCTGAAAGATCAGACCCCGCGAGTCTCACCGTCACCTTTACCAAATTGCCAACGCTGCATTTGTAAGGCGTTCACGAGCACAAATGTATTAAAACGTACACAACCCCAATACGCAGGTGAAGCTATTAACTCACCTTGTAGCTTACTCATCTTGGCAAATACATCGAGACGCAGTCTGTCTAAAAACAGACCCTCCACAGTGTGAATACTGACGTTCCTTTGACGGACAAGGTGGTCAGGTATGAGACTTATCTTAAAATTTTTTAAGCTAAAGCCGTTTTTTCCAGGTTGTGTAAAATTTTGAGGTCTTCACCAAACACATGCTTAAGTACTTTAGAAGACAGAAAGCCCTGCCCTGAAGAAAATGCTGGCTCTACCTGAGAGAAAGCCTGCTGTCCCCATCTGTTCTAGAGGGAGAGAGCCTTCTGTCTGGCTCCTCAGCTCTCACAACAGAATGACATCTTCCTTCCCACCTGGGATAGAAGCATAAGGCCATCACAGCAACATACAATGCCTGTGCTGCAGGCCCTTGTTAGTGGATTCAATCATAAACTGTCTGAGTCCCAGCACCAGCCAGAAGCTCTCCTACTATATCTGACATTTGAGGAAGACTGTGTGATAGGCATATCAACTATTTTTTTATTCTCTCCTAGTGCTATTACCACTGTATTAAATTAGATTATCACAAAGCAATGCCTTAACCTTGAGTCCCAAATTGACGATCTTTATTTTTTATTTTATTTTTTTTGGTGAGGAAGATCAGCCCTGTGCTAACATCTGCCAATCCTCCTCTTTATTTTTTGCTGAGGAAGACTGGCCCTGGGCTAACCTCCGTGCCCATCTTCCTCCACTTTATATGGGACACCGCCACAGCGTGGCTTGCCAAGCAGTGCGTAAGTGCGCGCCCAGGATCCAAACCGGCAAACCCCGGGCCGCCACAGCGGAGCGCGCGCACCTAACCGCTTGCACCACCAGGCCTGCTCCTTGCCGCTCTTTATTGAGTCTCCATTTCAGTGTCACCTCCTCTGCCCTCTTGGGCACAAGGACAATGTCTTCGAGCATGGTTTCTGACTTTTTAAAAATTCTCTTGAAGATATCATTTACCTCATTACCAAAAGTGCGTTGTCCCCATAAAAAGTCCTGTCTTGAGTTCTGCTCCAGGAACACATTTTCTATCAGAAAATTGGCGTGCTTTCTTCCAGTGGAGAAGGATAATTAAGTAGTACCACATAATTTCTTTGTTAGCCTGAGCTGCCAAAGGCTCAGTTGTAAAATCAGCTTTCCCAGGTATCTGGAAGAATCGACTCTCTCGTTTTTGAGACTATTTCTGATCTGTTTTGTCTCTGTCTCATTTACACTATGTTTCACTTGTTAAAATCCATATAATCTTGATTTTTGCTTTGGATCTGGCTTTGGCCTCCCCACGGCTCGTGCTCTCATCCTGTGTGTGGTCAGCTTGCCTGGCTCCCGTCTGCCACTGCCCACACTCTCATGTAACAAGACATGACACTGTGCAGGTCAGCTCCAGCAAGACTAATGAAGAAAATTGTAAATCTTGATTCCAACGCAAAAGCTAACCATCTCCTGCTGGTTTTTTGTTTTCGTTTTTAATGATGAATGTAGTACGTCTTTTGGTAAAAGAGAACCTACGTATGTATATATACAGTAAGGGAGATTTAAAGGACTGTAGTTTTCATAGATCCTGATTACATTATGTAGAATTGACTAGGCTGCTTGCAAAGAGTACTTAGACAATGTTTCCTGCAAGAGCAATAAAAGTGGATAAAAATAATCTTTTAATTAGTTTATTTTTGATGAAAATATTAATGCATAAATTTGGAGAGAGAATTTGGAAAAACACAGAATGGGGGTGGGCCCCGTGGCTTAGCGGTTAAGTGCGCGGGCTCCGCTACTGGCCGCCCGGGTTCAGATCCCAGGCGCACACTGACGCACCACTTCTCCGGCCACGATGAGGCTGCATCCCACATACAGCAACTAGAAGGATGTGCAGCTATGACATACAACTGTCTACTGGAGCTTTGGGAGAAAAAAAAATTAAAAAAACAAAAAAACAAAAAAAACAAAAAACTCTAGCTTTGTGTAAGAATTGATAACATCAGGCAGTTGAAAGTTGGGTCTCTCCACATTAAAAAAGAAAAACACAGAAAGGGCAAAAAGAGAAATTTAAAACCATTTGTAAACTCACTCGTCAATTTTATTAAGACATATTTTACATATAATAAAATGCAACCATTTAAAGTGTGTGGTTCAATGAGTTTTGACATCATATTCACTCACGTAACTACCACCACAATCAAGTTTTAGAGTCGCTAAACCTCCCAAAGTGAGCTCATCTCCCTTTCCAGTGTATTTCACCAACTCTCCCTCTACCTTTCCCCTTACCCTGACCCCAGGCAACTCAGCTCTGTTTTTCTTTCATTATAGCTTGGTTTTGCCCATTATAGAACTTCATATGGTTGGAATCATATAATATGTTCTCCTTTGTGTCTAGCTTCTTTGGCTCAGTATATTGTTTTTGGAATTCATTCATTCTGTTTTGTGTACCAATGGTTTCTTTTCATTGCTTGAAAGAATTCCAATTTATGGCTCTAATGCAAATTTTTTATCCATTCACTTTTTGATGGACATTTAGATTTATCACAGTTTTTGGCTATTATGAATGAAGCTGCTACGAGCATTTGTGTGCAAATCTTTGTGTGGACATGTTTTTATTTATCTTACATAGATACCTAGGGATTGACAGATCATATATTAAGTGTATATTTAATATTATAAGAAACTACCAAATTGTTTTCCAAAGTGATTGTACAATTTTACATTCCTACCAGCAATACATGAGAGATCTACTTGCTTCCACATCCTCATTAACACTTTCTTTTTCAGTCTTTTTAATTGTATTCATTTTAGAAAGTGAGGAGTGCTGCTCCTTGTGGTTTTTTTTAAGATTTTATTTATTTATTTTCCCCCCCAAAGCCCCAGTAGATAGTTGTATGTCATAGCTGCACATCTTTCTAGTTGCTGTATGTGGGACGTGGCCTCAGCATGGCCAGTGAAGTGGTGCATCGGTGCGCCCGGGATCCCAAGCCGGGCCGCCAGCAGCGGAGCGCGCGCACTTAACCGCTAAGCCACAGGGCCGGCCCTCCTTGTGGTTTTAATTTGCATTTGCTTGCTGACTTGCTTGATGTTGAACAGCTTTTCATGTGGTTATTGACATTTCATTAATCTTCTTTTGTGAAAGGTTTGTTTAAACATTTGCCCTTTTTTTAAAAAAACATTGTGTTATCTGACCTCTTACTATTGAGTTGCAAGGTTGATTTGTAGATTATAGATACAAATCATTTGTCAGAAACATTCATTAAGAATATGTTCTTCCATTTTGTGGCTTGACTTGCCATATCCTTACGCTTTCAAAGTGTAAAAGATTTCAATTTTGATGAAGTTTAATTTTATTTCTTTTTCTCTGTTGGTTTGTGCTTTTTGTATCAGGTCTGAGGAATACCTACCCCAAAGTCACAAAGATTTCCTCCTATTTTTTTCTAGGAATTTTATAGTTTTGCTCTTACATTTAGATCTATGATCCACTTTGAGTTGAGTTTGTCTATGATATGAGGTAAGGATAGATGTTTATATTTTTCCATATGGATATACAGTTTTTTCTAGTACCGTACATTGAAAAGGCAATCTTTTTCCCCACTTAATTTCCATGACACCTTTGTTGAAAATCAATTGAACATATGTGTATGGCTATTTTAAATCAGCTTGTCAATTTCCATAAAAAATAATGCTGAAATTTTGATTGGAATTTTGTTGAACCTATATATAATTTGAGAAATATTGACACCTTAAGTGTATTGTCTTCCAATCCACAGATATGGTATATCTTCATTTTTATTCAATTTTTAAAACATTTTCCTCAGCAATGTTTTATAGTTCCAAATGAGCATCTTACAAATATTTTTAAAAAATTCACACCTAAATGTTTCATGTATTTTTGATGCTACTGTAAATGTGATTTTTAAAATAGAATTTTCCAACTCGTTGCTAGCATACAGAAATAAATCTGATTTCTGTACATTGATCCTATATCATAAAACCCTGCTAAATTCATAGGCTCAAAGTGAAGGGTTAGAAAAAGATATTCCACACAAACGGAAACCAAAAGAGAGCAGGAGTAGCTACACATATATTAGACAAAATAAATTTTGAGTCCAAAATTGACAAATCTTTAGATAGACTTATCAAGAAAAAAAGGGGACTCAAATAAATAAAGTTATAAATGAAAGAGGAGACATTACAACTAATACCACAGAAATACAAAGAATCATAAGGATGTACTATCAACAATTATATTCCAACAAATTGGACAACTTAGAAGAAATGGATAAATTCCTAGACACACATATGCTGCCAAGTCTGAATCATGAAGAAATAGAAAATCTGAACAGAAAAGTACTAGAAAGGAAATTGAATCAGTAATCAAAAGCCTCCTAACAAATAAAAAGCCCAGTGGGCTGGACGCACAGCCAAATGGTTCAAGTTCCACGTGCTCCGCTTTGGCAGCCCAGGTTCCTGGGTTTGGATCCCAGGTGTGGACCTACTCCACTCATCAGTCATGCTGTGTTGGCATCCCACATACAAAATAGAGGAATACTGGCACCAATGTTAGCTCAGGGCGAATCTTCCTCACCAAAAAAAAAAGCCCAGAACCAGACATCTTCATTGGTGAATTTTACCAAACATTTAAAGAATTAATATAAATTCTTCTTAAACTGTTTAAAAAAATTGAAAAGGTGAGAACACTTCCAAACTCATTTTATGAAGCCAACATTACCCTAATACAGAAGCCAGATAAGGATACTACAAGAAAAGAAAACTATGGACCGATATCTCTGATGAATGCAGATGCAAAAATTCTCAACAAAATACTAGCAATCCAAATTCAACAAGATGTTAAAAGGATTATACACCATGGTAAAATGAGATTTATCCCTGGGATGCAAACATGGTTCAACATACTCAAATCAATAAATATGATAAACAGAATGAGTGGCAAAAATCGTATGATCATCTAAATAGACGCAGACAAAATATTTGACAAATTCAACATCCTTTCATGATAAAAATGCTCAACAAATTAGGTAGAGAAGGAATATACCTCAACATACTAAAGGCCATGTATGACAAACCCACAGATAACATGATAATCAGTAGTGAAAGGTTGAAAGATTTCCTCCTAAGGACAGGAACAATACAAGGGTGCCCACTCTCACCACTTCTATTCAACATAATACAAGAAGTCCTAGCCAAAGCAATTAGGCAAGAAAAAGAAGTAAAAGGCATCTATATCAGAAAGGCAAAAGTAAAATTCCCTCTGTTTGATGGTGACATGATCTTGCACATAGAAAATCCTAAAGACACCACCAAAAAACTGTTAGACCTAATAAACAGATTCAGTAAAGTTTTAGGATACAAAACGAGCATGTAAAAATCAGTTGCATTTCTATGCAATAACAATGAACTATCTGAAAAAGAAATAAAGAAAACAATCTCATTTACAATAGGATCAAAAACAATAAAATACTTAGAAATAAATTTAACCAAGGAAGTGAAAGATCCAGACACAGAAAACTGTGAGACATTGATAAAAGAAATTGAAGAAGACAAAAATAAATGGAAAGGTATCTTGTGTTCATGGATTGAAAGAGTTACTATTGTTAAAATGTCCATACTATCCAAAGCCCTCTACAGATTCAATGCAATCCCTATCAAAATTCCGATGGCATTATTCACAGAAGTAGAAAAAACAATCCTAAAATTTATATAGAATCACAAAAGACCGCAAATAGCCAAAGCAATCCTGAGAACGAAGAACAAAGCTAGAGGCATCACACTTCCTGATTTCAAACTATACTGCAAAGCTATAGTAATCCAAACAGTATGGTACTGGCATAAAAATGGACACATAGACAAAAGGAACAGAATCAAGAACCCAGAAATAAACCCTTGTGTCAACTAATATCAACAAATATGTGACAAGGGAGCTAAGAATACTCAATGGGGAAAGCATAGTCTCTTCAATAAATGGTCTTGGGAAAACTGGCCAACCTCATGCAGAAAAGTGAAATTAGACTCCTACTTATAGCACTCATAAAAATTATCTCAAAACACGTTACATGTAAAACTCCTGGAAGAAACCAGGGAAAAAGCCCCTTGACATTCGTCTGGGCAGAGATATTTTGGATATAACACCAAAAGCACAAGCAACAACAGCAAAATTAATAAGTGGGACTACATCAAACTAAAAAGCTTCTGCATGGCAAAAGAAACAATCAACAACAATGAAAAGGCAACCTATGGAATGGGAAAAAATATTTGTAAACCATATATCTGATAAGGGGTTAATATCCAAAATATATTAAGAACTCATAAAACTCAATAGCAAAAAATAAACATTCTGATTAAAAAATGGGCAAAAGAACCGAATAGACATTTTTCCAAAGAAGACAAACAAATGGCCAACGTATACAGGAAAACGTACTTGACGTCACTATTCATCAGAGAAATGCAAATCAAAACCACAATGAGGTATCATCTAACTTGTTAGAATGACTATTATCCAAAAACAAGAGATAACAAATGCTAGTGAGGATATGGACAAAAATGAGCCCTGGTGCACTGCTGATGGGAACATAAATTGGTGCAGCAACTATGGAAAACAGTATGGAGGTTCCTAAAAAAATTAAAAATAAAACTATCATATGATTCAGCAATCTCACTTTAGATTATATAGCTGAAGGAGATGAAATCACTATCTTGAAGAGTTATCTGCACTCCCATGTTCATTGCAGCACTATTCACCATAGCTAAGACATGAAAACAACCTAAGTGTCCATCAATGGACGAATGGATTAAAAAAAAATGTGATACATATATATAATGGAATATTATTCAGCCCTGAGAAAGAAGGAAATCCTGCCATTTATGACAACAATGGACCTTGAGGTCATTATGCTAAGATAGACAGAGAGAGAGAAACACTGTATGCACTCACGTATATGTGGAATCTAAAAACATTGAACACATAGAAACAAAGAATAAAACGGTGGTTGCCAGGGGCTGCAGGGTGGGGGAAATGGAAAGATGTTGGTCAAAAGTTACACACGTACAGTTACAAGATGAATAAGTTCCAGGGATCTAATGTATAGCATAGTGACAATAGTTAACAATACTGTGTTGTACACTTGAAAGTTGCTATAAAAGTAGAGCCTTAATGGTCTTACTATAACAACAACAAGAAGAAAATGATAATTATGTGAGGTGATGTGTTAACAAACTCTACTGTGGTAAATATTTTGCAATATTTATGTGTATAAATCATCACATTGTACACTTTAAACTTATACAATGTTATATATCACTTATATCTCAATAAAGCTGGAAAAAATTCATTCCTAAATATTTAATGTTTTTTGATGCTACTGTAAATGGGAATTTTTAAATTGAATTTTTCAATTCATTGTTAGTATATAGAAATAAACTTGATTTCTGTATATTGATCCTGTATCATACAACCTTGCTAATTTCACTTATTTGTACTAGTGTGTTTTGTAGATTCCTTCAGATTTTCTAAGTATACAATCATGTCATTCATGAATTCAGACAATTTAACATCTTTCTTTCCAGTTTGTATATATTTTATTCTTTTTCTTATATTATTGATCTAGCTAGGACCTCCAGCTCAATAATAAATAGTAATGACAGTAAACACTCTTTCCTTGTTCTCAGTTTTAGGGGGAAATCATTCAGTCTTTCCCCACTAAGTATGATGATAGGTTTTCTGTAGATGTCCATTTGCAGACTGAGAAAGTTACCTTCTAGACTTGCTTTGCTGAGAGTTTTTACCAAGAATAGCTGTTGAACTTTGTCAAATGTTTTTTCTGCATCTACTGAGTTTTTTCTTTTGTTAGTATGGAGAGTTACATTGATTGATTTTCAAATATTTAACCAACCTTGCATTCCTAGGATAAAATCCACTGGTCATGATGAATTATCATTTTCATATATTTCTGGATTCAATTTGCTAACATGTTGTCAAGAATATTTGTATCTATGTTTATATATGATTTTGGTTTATAGAGTTTTTAAAAAAATGTTGTAATTTCTTTTGTTCTGATAACCAAAGTGTAATGCTGGACTCATAAAATTGACTGAGCAGTGTTTCTTAGTTCTCTATTTCCTGAAATTGTTTCTATAGTTTTGGTATTATTTCTTCCTTAAATATTTGATATAATTAACTGATGAAGCCATGTTGGTTTTGGGTTTCCTTTGTGGAAAAATGTTTAACTATGCATTTGATTTCTTTTATACATATGTATGTGGCTTTTCAGATTTTCTATTTATTCTTGTGACATTTTGGTAATTTTTGTTTTCAAGGAATTTTTCCCTTTTATCTAAGTTGTCAAATTTATTGGCATACTATTTTATTATACACCCTTATTATCCTTTTAATGTCTGGAGGAGCTGTAATAATTCCCCCTCTTTCATATGTCTTTTGGTAATCATTGAATTCTTTGTATTTTATTGATCATTCTTCTTGGGACTTAATTTTATTGATCTTTTTAAAGAATAAACTTTGGGGTTCATTTATTTCTGCATTGTGATCCTTTCGTTGTCTTTACTGAGAGCCCCACATGTTCAATAAGCTCTCTCCAGTCTAGATGGTCAGAACTGGAATATCTTCCAACTCTTTTTGAGTTCTAGGAATTATCCATCTTAGAAATGTTGTTTCCTGGCTGTGTGCATGTTTACTCTATGGATGTGCCCCTTACTATTCACCAGTAAAATCATGGGGACCCCTTGCCAATTTCTGCAGCTCTTTCTCCATGTACCCCCTCCTGCCAGCCTCAATCTCACTGAACACTGGTCTCTATCTATTCCACTCAGCAAGACTCACCTGCTTCCGGAAAGTGCTTCCAGGCTGAATGCATAGTGGATCCCAGGGTTCACCTCATCAGTTTTCATTTTTTCAGGGATCCCAGTCCTCACTGATTGTTGTCCAATATGTGAAAAACATTGATTCATATATTATGTTCCATTTTCTTTTTACAGCAGGAGGGAATTCTGGTACCAATTAATCTTTCTTGGCCAGAAGCAAATTCTGGAAGCTTCACTACTAACTTTTTGATGGTTTTGTTTTGCAGTATTATATTAATTAATTCAATAGAATCTTGTTCAGCACTTACTATGGTGCCAAACATTTAACAATATGAATTAATACTTAATATAATGTATTTAAATTGGGTCCATATATCCCTATGTTCTTTTTTTTTCCCCACTTATTTCACCTAGTGTTTACTAAATGTTTTCTTTCTGTAAGTTAGAGTGTTTATGTAGCCTAGGAAATAATTATGTATTTTATGTGTGGTGTTCTCAATTGGTCTGATATGTTTTTATAGGACATAAATTCTCCTTAGGCAAGAATTGTTATTCTTTCTGCTCTAATTCTTTCATTCCTTTGTTCTTCATATTTTAATTAAAAAAAATTCTCAAATGTGTTCTCTGCATGAGCAATTAAATTTTAGATTGCTATTTTTGTCCTATACTCCTCTTCTTGAATTTTAGTCTCCTTAAATATTTCTTGATATAATGGAACTCTCTTTTGAGTAACTCAATCTGCTAGTACAGTATCTTCTATTTTATCATTTTTTTCACAGAGCTAGTGATTTTTTTTTTTTTTTGCCTTTACGGAAAATATATATAAGATACTCTCTAAAGTTATCTTCTGTTTTCTGTAGCATAACTTTTTAAAAATTCTGTTTCCTCCCTTACATCTTGGGTGTAAGAATATGCACCTTGTAAGTACAGCAAAGATTCTACCAAATCTTTTCACACGTCTCTGACAGTTATTCTTTCTTTCTTTGGATTTATTCATGAATGAGAAGGTGAATGAAAATTGATGGGCAGGTGGATTTTCCTCCATGCCAGCATCACTTCCCATCTGTGAGCAGTCAGAATCCTCTCACGTCAGCATCTAAAGTGCGGCTGGATACACTTAGCCCATTTCAAACTTTTTAATATTGGATAAATGTATGTATTTTTATAAGTATTCTTTTAATAAAGTGGAAGAGGGGAAATCAAGTACCAGTGGAAATCTTAAGTCTGGAAGTCTTAAAAAAATTTAAAAGAGGACATTATACAAGAATTATCAGCTTAGAAGCACTCACTCCCTCTCATGACTTCAGATACACCCTACAAGTCCCTGACATCCACATTCATTACCCAGACTTTCCTAGTGACCTCAGACCCATATGTCCACTTCCTACCAAATATCTTCCCTGCAGTCCCACAGGCCTATCAAACCCAGCACGTCCAAAATGAAACACATCATGTCTCCTGTATATCCTACATTTGAAAATGACCACTCCATCCACATAGTCATATTAACCAGACACCTGAGTTTCATTTTAAACAACTCAGTCTCCCTCAGCTAGCTCATCTGGTCTGTTGTTCAAATTCTAGATATTCTGCCTCCTTAAAATCTGTCTTATGTATCCACTCCTTTCTGTGCCCACTGTTCTTGCTTTGTTCTCTTGCCTGAACTATTAGAATAATGTTCTGACTGGTTTCAGTTTCATACTTCTCTAATCAGTCCTTCTCATTTCTTCCAATGCTTTTTCTAAAAGATGGATTTGATTGTGTTACCTGCCTTAAAAACATTTCGATATCTTCCCTTTATCTAAAGGATAGCGTCCAGACTCACCAGCATCAGGACTTTCTAAAACATGAAAGTACCTGTGAATCACTTGAGGAAGTGTAGATTTACGATTTGGTAGATGGAGCTGGGGCCTGAGATCCTGCATTTCTAAGTTCACAAGTGATGTCCATGCTGCTCTCCTTGAACCACACTTTGTGTAGCATGTCTCTAAATAGGTCTTTCTATTCAGATTTATCTCTAGACTCATCTTTCTTTCCACCTCCTCCACTACAGCCTATCCTTTTCACCTACTTACTTACTTAGAGGGCCTAGAAAAACATCTTTGTGTGATTAGTCACATAGCTTCTCTATTCAGAACGCTCTTCTCTCTCCTTTCCACCTGAAGAACATCTACTCCTCTTTAACACTTAACTCAAGTTGTGTTTTACAATAGAATCTTTTCTTGTATCTCCCCTACCCCATAGGTAGACTTATTTATTTCCTCTTTGTGTCCTGGCTGTGCCAGGTATGAGCTACTCTTAGAGCACATGTGATCCATTCTTAACAGATTTTGTCTATATAACTATTTTCTTTACTAGTCTATAACCTAGACTAATTTATCTTTACTAACCTAAAACCTACTAGTCTGGTACCTAGCACCTCATTTGTCATATTGCAGCTACTTAATAAATATCTTTTGTAAGAAAAAATGAATATAAAATGAAATAGAAGAATGAGTTGAACATTAATTTGAAATTTTGCGACTAGTCATATTAGTTTTCTATTGCTGCATAGCAAATTTTCACAGAGTTAGCAAGTTAAACAACAAAATTTTATTATCTTACAGTTTTTATGGGTCAGTGGTCCATGAGTCCTCTGCTCAGAGTCTTCCCAGGCTGAAATCACGATGTTGGCCAGGGCTGGGATCTCGTCTGATCTTCTGAGTTCTCTTTCTGAGGAATCTCGTCTGAGGTTCTCTCTTTCAAGCTCACTGGCTGTGCTGAAATGCATTTCCTGTGCTGTAGGAGTAAAGTACCTGTGTTCTGGCTAGCTATTGGCTGGGTCCACTCTCAGCTCCTAGAGGCTAACTGTGGATCTTTGGCACATAGTCTTCATAAGCCACTCACAGCAGTGCTGTTTGCTTTCCTCCAGGCCAACAGGAACACATCTGTCTGACTTTCTATCCCTCCCCACTCTGCTGTGATGGAAACTTATATAATGTAACATAATCACATTTGACAAATAGTATAACCTAACCCAGGGAGCAATGACAGACTGTCTCATCACTTTCATAGGTCTTGCCCTCACTCAAAGATCGAGGATTACACAGGCATGTATACTAGAGGGTGACAATCTGGGAGGCCATCTTTGAATTCTCCGTACTGTAAGAGTTAACTGGAAAACTTAAGGTGCTCAAGACAAGTTTGGGAAATTGGAAAAGGGAGCCAATACTGAAGGGAAATATAAAATGAGACTTAAATACATGTATAATTAAGATACGAGTTTTACCATCATGATATGCTGTTTTTTTAAAAAAAGTTTATGTAGTTAAATTCTTCATTTTATAAATGAATGTAAAGTTTGAGGAACTTGTACTTTGTGGTAGAAGCAGCATTCCTGACTGCTAGTAAAATGATCTTTCTTCCACCTTATAATTGCCTTCTAGTCCAAGTCATTGCAAACAGACAAACAAAAACCCCTCAGCCTATGAATAGTTACATGTGTGAAAAGGAACTTTACTGCGTATTGTCTGATCAGTCACTCTTAAATTTATTGCTCAGCTTTATCAACTCTATTAAATAGAATCTTAAACTTCAAGCTTAAAAAAATATAGTTGATGGCTTTTGACGTAACACTCACAGCTTATCTTTTTGCAAAGATGAGTATGCATGAAGCCACTTGCATTAGCTTCAGTTTAACCTTCTGGAAAGCCAGTCACCAGCTAGCACTGCAGGTTTTGGCTCCTTGTAGCAGGTTTGTGTTGCTTTTCTACAAAACCTTATGGATCCTGGGATTTGAATGACAGGTGCTTAATGTTACTGAACATAGCCGGTTTACCTTTTCATCTCCTGTATTGAATGAGATTAAACTTCTGAGCTGTGACAGGTGATGTAATGACAGTATTATCAGTTTTTAAATGTTTTAACACTTGCTCACTCATGGCTTATTCCCCTGGGATAACTCTTCCCTTCCCCTGAAATCCACCAATGATCTATGTATCATAATTCAATATATTCACCCCTCACCATGCAAGCATAATTGGGTCAAATATTTTTGTTCATAGGTAAAAACTCCCACAGGCAATTATCAATTCCCTTTATGATTAATGTAAAAACTATGATGTTTCTATTAATGGAAAAGCATGCTGGAGCATTCATAGTCATATACTATAGATAAACTTTGTCATTACACTAATACAATGTAAAAATTCCTGAAGCAACCAGGAACTTGGTAGCAACTGTAATATCTGAGCATGTCAACTTGCCAGGAAAATTAGAGTGAACTAGCAGCATTACTAACAATGCTTTTGGGAGCCATTTTTGCAAAAATGAGGATAAGATTTTTGGGGTTTTCTTAATACCATAATTTGAAGCAAGAACACAGAATAAGAGAGCGCACTGTGCAGAGCAGGCATCTACTTCAGACTCCTCCTGAGAATCGTAAGCCCGAGCGAAGAGTCTGATCCTGCGTGCTGCAGTGCGGCCTGGCGCCAGGGCGGCATAGAGGACAGCACTTACTCATAAGAAATCGAGCATGGAAATTTATGCTTTACATATTTTAAAATTTTAAAAAAAAGAGCTCTTGTATCATAAGGATGAATTGGAATTATATTGCTCACAGAAAGGTCTTCATTTACGGGGGGTGTTTGTGTTAAGGGTGTGTATTTTCTTCATGGAAACGAGTGTCTCCTTGCCATTAACTCTTCCCAAACCAGATTGTCCAACTCAGGCTTGCAAAGAGAGGGCACCCTACCTCTAGAGGGTATCGGTGAAGATGTTATATTTAATGTATATTATAATATTTAATATCAATATAATAATTACGTAAGTATATGAGTAAATATACTTATGTGTATATATTACGTAATATATACACATAAGTATTACTGAATATTTCTTTTCCCTCTATAATAAAAATCAATAATTTCTTCCAAAACTTTTCTCCATATATGGAAGAAGCAGCTTCCTGCCACCAAAACCTTGTGATGTGACCTTTCGTGGTGTCCTATTGTCACTGGGAAGTGGCTGCCCAGACAGAGACCAACAGTTACCAGTCTCCTCACACTGCCGTGCAGCCATTTACCCAGTCCTAGTGAAACGGAATCTGAGCATCAGTAATATGCACCACTTCCAAGCCTGGTCCACAAGAGCCTCCCACCCTTCCTCCTCTGCTGGCTGGAGGCTGAAGACTTGGAGGCCCCAGGACATAAAGGAGTCACGGGACGGAAGGAGCCTGGATCACTGCATCAGCCACGTGGAGCAAAGCCAGCCTTCCATGACCCAGGTGCACCTGCAGTGGAATTTGTATGGAGGAAAAATAACCTTTACTTTGTTATGCCATTAAAATGTGGGAATTTGTTTCTTGCCACAGCTAGCATTACCCAAAACAATACAGAAATCAAAATCTTGAAGATGATGCTGCCGTAAAAAAGAATATCTAAAATATCTGACAGGAGCTTAGCAGTTTTGTGGCAGGCAGCAAGGAAACAGATCAAGCAAGCTGGAAATCCCTGCTCTGCTGTAGTGAAACATTTGGTAAAACGGTGACCCTTGTTAGCGTGAAAAGCAGACCAAGTGCCTACCGAGCCTGTGCATCTCGGGAAGGTGGTTGGAAAGAGCCAGAATGCTAGCATATGTTGATCTTCGCTTGCTGTGTTTGGCAAGGTATTCAAAGAAAAAATGAGCTGCTTTGCAGACAATAGGAAACAGAATAAAAGTATCAGAAATTTGGACTCACATGGGCTTGAAACTGCTTCTAGGGGAAAAACAATTGAAATACGACGTTAAACATTTGAGTCACACAGGCCCATTGAGACTTCTCAATTAAACAAAGTGACACAGCTCTGCACTGAGACCAGATTAAGAGTGGCGCTTCTACCCATGCCTGTTCTACATAGCCTCAGGGTACTGATCATTACCTTGACAGAGGGGGGCAGGGGGCGGAGGTGTAAGTAGAGAAATAAGGCAGGCACCAATATTGTTCCAGAAAAGAACTTTCAGTGTAATTTCTGGCCCATGGAACTGGCTGGAAACACAGCAGTGTGGGTTATCTTTGTCAAAGCACTTATTCCGCCCTAACTAGCCCGCCATCCCAAATAGTCACTTACTATGCTTAACTCCCATCAGAACTTGCCCTGACTCAACTCCCATCAGAACTTGCCCTGACTCAACATCAGTTTCATATCACCATTGCTTATTTGGCATGGAAACCTTCATTTGGCCATAGGCATCATGTTGACTGAGTTTCCTATATTCCTGTATATTCTAAATTAAAGTCTCCTAGAGGAAATAGACCAAGTATATACAATTCTTTTCATGGTGTGCCTAAACTAAAATGACAAAATTTTCAGTTATGTTGATTCCGGCTGTCTAAAAATCACCAAAATTTCATCTCATCTTTGCCTGGCAGAGAAGCTCACCTCCAGGGATGGAACATGTGGCCTTTTTCCCTGTTAAGCAAGTGCTGTACACAGCAAAAAGCAACTTGATATTAAACTATAAACCAAGTGAACTAATAAATAAAGATGCCAACAGCAGTTGAGTAGTAATGCTCCATATCCAATATTTTCAGGGGACCGGCCTCACGTGAAGTGTTTCCATGTATGTTTTCTGAGATGCAGCTGACTGTGCTTTGTAAATTACAGATTAGCTGGAAGTGCAGCTCTCCCCTGGAGGACCTTGTGCTGAGTTACAATCCAGGGACGCTGGAATAGAGGCAGTGATGAGTCTGACTTTAAACTGGGCAAGCATTTACCTTTCGAGTGATTATTTCAACTCCCATAAAAACAAAAGTCCAAGGAATTGCTAAGCCTTGTGAATATGTGCAGGGAAGGGACAGGAAGATAAAGGGGAAAGGAACATACATATCCTTTTTCTCATGAGACATTACAGGATTTCTCCAGCCAGTTGAGGTTCTTTCAGTGGTTTTGAAATCTGAGTCTGCTCTAGAGGCCACAGGCATCTTAGGAAGGAGGTAGTCCACAATAGCACTCAGATCATTAATGATAGGCTTGTATTGAATGCTAAGGAAAAATTGTTTTCACCTTAAGTTTAATGCATTCCTGGAAACCATGAGAACAGCTCTGAGGTATGTCCCTTAATGGCAAGCAATAGAAAAAGTTCTTGCTACAATTCTTGGTGACCACACAAGGACCTAAAACAGGGATGTAAAATTATATTTGGAGCCAAAAAAATGACCTCCTCATTTATTCCACAAGCCATGAATACATCTGTGGCAAGCAGATGCTCTATTGACCTAGCTGGAATGATACAAATTAGACACCATTCCAGAAAGCATAAGGTGGGGAAATGTATATTATTTCTCCAAAAGGAATTACGGTTGAGAGACTTTCAAAAATGATTTCTCCAGCTCTTTAAGAAAGTATGTGTAGTTTTGTGAAGAGTCAAGGGTTAGTGTGAGTGATAAGAATGGATACCCCAAGAGGAAGACGGAAACGGGGAGAAGGCAACCATGGAGAAGCACACCAGTGTCCTCTCTAGGACGCTGCTGCAGAGGAAGAAATTGAGGTCGTGAGGGGCACAAATCAGTGCCTGGGGGGTAGGAAGCTTAATAACAGCTATTGAGATAAAGGAAGGTTCTCGCAATAGATGGGTTTCCCACTGACATTTATGAAAAATCCACTGATGATTAAGTACTCCAAGCTTGGTGGAAGATTTCAGAGCAATTTTGGAAAAATAGAAGAAGGGAAAGTCGATGACACCAAGGCTATTGACTATTTTGTTTAAAAATGGCATGACGGAAGATGTCAGGAATTGGAGGTCCTTAAGACTGTTGAATTCAGGTTTTAAAACGCTTGTGGCAATTGTACTGTGAGTCCAGCAGTTGTAGCTGCCAGAATGATGCACGAGGACCCCAACCATGTAATAAAAGAAAGGAAGATCATGTAGTGCCTAGTCACCCTAAGTGACGAAGTAGGACACACAGAAGTTGGAACACAGCCAGATTTCCTACTGCCCTTGGATAAAGACATTGTATGGATAAGATAATGTCTGACTTTGGGTTGCTGAGGTTATGAGTTTGAGGCAGCATATTAGCCATATGAGAATGGGGGTAGTCAGAGAGAAGAGAAAATGTCACAAGACAAGGTAAAGATGTCCACTCAACTATTTGCTGCATGCATTAATAATGTATTTCTGATTTAAAAATATATCGATATGAGACTAATGCTGAAAAGAGAGATACAGAAAATGCTGGCCAATAGCATATGTGGGACATAATGATATGGGAAACTAAGATGAAGGTGACTTCACTTCTTTACCTATGGAAAAGTCTATAAATATAATTGTGAACTGGCTGTATTAAGAAAGAACTAAATGAGCACAGGTACTCTACCCTTTATTTTTATTTATTTATTTAGTGCTGAGGAAGATTGGCCCTGAGCTAACATCTGCGCCCATCTTCCTCTATTTTGTATATGGGTCGCCGCCACAGCATGGCTGATGGGTGGTGAAGGTCCACATCAGGGAACCAAACCTGTAAACTTTGGCTGCCAAAGCAGAGTGTGCCAAACTTAAGCACTCCACCACGGGGCTCGCCCCAGTACCCCACCCTTTATATGTGTCAGTGAACCAGTTGTTCTACCAACATATCTTGGTTGATATCACAGCCATAAATGTCTCTCCCCTTTGTCTGTCTGGCAAATCTCTACTCTCCTTTCTGGTCTCATCTCAAATATCATCTTCTCTCTGTGACAAAATTGAGGAGCCAGCTAGCTGTATTGTCATCTGGAGGCTCAGTTAGGGAAAGATCCACTTTCAACCTCCCAATCGTTCCAGGGATCAATGGCAAAGCACTGGAAAAGAAACAATGAATAGGAGACTTCAAGAAGTTCCAATTCAGTTTCATGTGGCTCAAGATTTGGAGATTTCTGCACTTGCAAGCTATCATTTCCACCCACAGGCTGTTGATTTAACTTAGCGGATTTCTTTCATATTAGGAAAATCTCCTGACTTATGAAGCCAGGGCTCAGAAGTGGTCATAACCCTGGAGCCCACAAAGTCAACCCTAATTCCAATCAGATTTGCCTAAGAACTAGTGCTAGGAAAGCTGCACTGACCGGCCTGGAAGCCGAGACCTTGTGCTTGACCATTTGGAACTGAGTACTTTTGCTGCTGATGGAAGGAAGAGAGAGTTCCCACTGTGTTGATCACTGCAGCTGTTGAAAGCTAGGCTGGGTCTAAGGCTTCACAGCCTCGTTTTCCCTTTCACCTCAACACTCTGGGTTCTCCATCTTCTGTACAAAGGGAGGAGGGAAGCAAAACTTTGGGAATGCTCAGCACTGACCCTCTGGTCTCCCCTGTTAGGAGGAGGGGCAAATCAGGTGGCTGGGAACACAACTCCTGCTGCCTGGTTAGCTGGATAAAGAATTTAATTAAAAATGAGTAAACAAAATAGCAAAGTGGACTATTTAGACTTTGCCTCATCCTCTTACTTCCGAATTGGAAGAGTTGGAATCACACTTTTGGCCCCTCACTCTAGCTTACTCTTCAAAGCCCCTGAGGGGAGGAGAGACCTCGCTGATAGGTGAGCCTGGGAACCTTCCTGAGTACGTGTGCTCTGTCTGGATGGGTGCCCCAGGATGCAGTGTCCCCTCCACCACACGGTGAGCAGCCAGCTGATGAGCGAGAGGCCCGAGGTTGCATTGCTAGTCTGAGACTGCGTGGTATTTATTACCAGTGACAAAGCCGATATCATCATCTGACTTCTTGGTCTATTTCTCAATTGGTTCAGAACACGCAGGACAGAGATGTGATGGAGGCACCCCTCTCCAGCCTTCTCTCATGGACAAGTGGAAAGAGCATAGCGTTTGGAACCTGAGGCCTGATTCGAGTCACTGGCTGTCCCCTTGAGCAGTTATCACCAATGCTCCAAATCTCTGTTGCCTCATTTGTAAAAAAGAGTCAATAAAATTTGCTCCACAGGTAGAGTTGTGCAGAGGAGCTTCTATAGGACAGCGTTATCCAAAAGTTTGTAACTAATGAACTCATATTTTCATCTCCCAGAAAAATGGAAACAGATGCTTTATGGATACCAGAAACTAGTTACTGATGAACACTGATTTTTCTTCTTTGTTCTTTAATTTACTTCT
Organism: Ceratotherium simum simum; assembly: GCF_057802395.1. Lineage (NCBI taxonomy): Eukaryota > Metazoa > Chordata > Mammalia > Perissodactyla > Rhinocerotidae > Ceratotherium > Ceratotherium simum. Next base: position 82,770,059 of record NC_141906.1, on the reverse strand, counting down.
CTTTCCTTCCTTCTTGCTTTCTTTCTCATTTTGTTTCCACACTGGGTTTTCTCTGCCAGTATTTTCACAGAGGCATAACACTTGAAGGGGGCTGAGTGCTTTTTTTCCTAATTGAAAGAATAGTTTCAGTAGAAGACTTTTTACCTGAAAAAACTAAAAATACAAATCATTGGAGAATAAAATAAGAAATGATAGAATGGAAAAAAATAAGGGATTCAGAACTGGGTGTGAAATGTTAAAATTAGAGAAATAGGAGAGAATCTCTGTGAGATGACATCAGCAACAGAACATACGTCATTAAGTGCTTAATTGTGTGTTGCTCTGACAGGGGACTGCCTGGAGCATCCGACGTATGCCTGGTCTTTGTACTTGGTATCCTCTGTCAATGTTCAACAACTTTTTCAGATATCAAGACCCTATCAAGACCCTCCACCTCTCCTATTTAGGTTTACTTTTGATGAGATCAGTAGCATTTAAATGAGTTTATATTATTAAACACAATAGCAACCGCACACTTTCAAAAATAATACAAAAACGTCTAGGTCATATTATTTATTTAGTCCACACTGCCCTGGGGCTTTGAAGAGTAAGCTAGAGTGAGGGGCCATAGATTGAGAACCATGACTTACTCTCTATACTGGTGCTATTAGGACCATAAATGGTGTCATTACTACTATAATTAACAATAATAATAATGTAAAGGTGTATTAAGAAATTACTAAATACTTTATATGGATTATCTTGTTTAATTCTTACAACCACCCCATGAGGAGAGATTGTTGAACTCTCTTTGGAGATGAAGACTCTGAGGCCCAGAAAGTTCAGGTAATTCACTCTTGAACTGAGATGGAGCCCAGGTCAACTGATTCTGGACTCTGAATTGTTGACACTTCCATGGTATTAATTGCCTTGCCCGTAGTTCTGCATACAAAAGAAAATATATGCAGAGAGATGACATGAAATAGTTAAATGATTCCTACCTGGTCACATTAGTGAATAATTTAAAAATAAAATAAATAGAAGTGATGACTATTAAGAAGATAGAGTTATGTCAACAAAGCCACTGGGGAAAAGGGAGAGGAATATCCTTATGAAGGTGAAGTGAGAAGAAAAATGGGAATTAGAAAAGGGACAAAGAGACTTGGATCTGAATATTTATGCTCTCTGTTATTCATGTGGCAGTGACTGAAATGTGATGTGTAAGAATGAAAAGTGCCTGATTGAAAAGGAAAATAGTCAGTGGAAAGGAGAAAGAACGCATTGCTATAAATAATGTCACTTATATTTTAAGATCACACACATATATATATCCCAAGGAAGGAAAAAGCTTCAATAAAATAATAATAACCAGAGGACAGCTGGAACAATGGAGTTTGGTCTGTCTGAGATCTTTGGAGGAAACTGTACAAACAAGAGATATTCTCGGCAGAATGGGCACCGGCTATGTGAGCCCTGGAAATGTAGCTGCTCTGAGTCCCAGAGCCCCCACTCAAGTGTCCGTTTACCACAGCCCTGACTTCCATCACATTTATGGAGCAAGGAGGTGCTCTCCTCCTCAGACTCTCAAGTGACTCTGGTTTGGCTACCTTCTCCCTGACAGCTTCTGCCCCCTGGCTGACCACGTTAATGTTCTGCTCTGCTCCCAGCTCCTGGCCCCCAAATACTCTCATCTAGGGCTCAAATTTTGAAGATGGGTGCCATATCACCTCTTGGGTGTTAATCAACACTCCTCATGAGAAAATACAACCTCTTTTCTTCCCATTGCATGGGAACTATTTAAAGCCCAAGGGCATATATGACCACACAAAGGCAAATAGTCATTCTTTCTATAGGCAAATGTTTACTGAGGTCCAGGTCGTGAGCCACGTGCCAGGGTAGGACTGTGAACAAGCCAGGCACAGTGCCTGGCCTCATCAAGTTTATATCCGCGTGGAGGACACACTGCAAAAACCAAATGATCAGAAAAATAAAATGACTACAGGGATAATACATGTCAAACAAGACTTTTCTTTAATGAATAAGAGGTCGTGGGACCAGGGTTAATTTAGGAAAGGCTTTTGGGGGAAATTTCTTAGACGAGATTATACATAAGCTGAGACCTACAGGATGAGAAGATAGAAAGCATTCCGGAATGCTTGCGGAATTCTGCGAAATGACTGCGATAGCCTGAGAGAGATAGGGGTGGAGCTTGGCATAGTCAGGAAAGATCCAGGGGCCTGGCATGTGATGAGAGTGGGAGGAAGCGAGTTTGGAGAGGTATGCAGGTGTCAAATCATAGAGATATTTAGATTTAGGGCCTGGCAAGAGGTTGAGTTTTATTTTAAGAGTAATGGAAAGCCGTTGGAGGGTCAAAAAGGAGCAATAATGGCATCTGATTTACATTTTAAGATGATTAGGTAGGCTGCTCTGTGGAGAATAGACTGGAGAGGGACAAGAGGGGAAGGAGAAAGTTGGCGCCTCAGAGAGGGGAGGTGCTCTCGTGGCTACTTCTTTACGTAGCTGCTGGGATGTGCACCTGGAGGGAATACACAGTTCGGCTTAAGAACACCTGCCGTGGAGATAGGCTGGCTGTGCTCAACCCAGGAACCACTACCAATGAGCTGGGAGGACTTTGGCACGTTTCTTAGTCTCTCTGTGTCTCAATTTTCTCAACGAGGTGGTAATAATCATACTTACCTTTTAAGGTGGTCGTGATGATTAATTAGATAATGCATGTAAGGAGTCTGGCATGCAGTGATCGCTAGCTACATATTAACTCTTTAACTTAATATTATGGCGACTTTTAGGGCTCTGAGAGGGAAGGAGCTCCTGGCCATGAGTCGAGAAGGCTAGAACAAGGCGATTCCTAGAAAGGAGCAACTTCAAGTCATGTTCTCCCTCTTCATCTCATTGACTAGTCGCTTCAAAACAATAGCTACTAATAGGCATTTGCTGCAGGCCTAGTAATTTATACCCATTATTTTATTTCATTCTCACAAGAGTCTTGCAATGTAGATATTATTATCCCCATTTTAGATTGGAGGAAATTGTAGCTCAAAGGAGTTAGGCAACTTGCTCAAGGTCACCTAGTTAGTAGCAGAGCCAGAATTCAATCCAGATCTGCCTCTTTCCAAATCCCATGCTCTTTCCACCATAACAGCTCATCCACAGCACACACCTGCATCCCAAACAAATCTCAGGTCTTAGGATTCTGCAGCATCTGTGTCTCTCAGCACAGGGTATCCTATCTATGGAAGGTCCCCAGGTGACATGGGGAAGATAGAAATCTTCCCACTCAAAGCCTTATAAAAAACAGAACAGACCCATTCCATCTGGTATTCTATACATCATAGCCTTGCCAGGTAAAGTCTGGAAACCAGGTTGTACCCACTGCTGAGTACCAAATGTTATATAGCTAATTAACCACAGAGACTTGGGAAGAAACCCATTAAAGAGACCAAATACAGCATGAAGAAAAAGCAAGTGGCAATGTTGCTGCTTATTACTGTTATTGCCATTAATATTAATATTAATACTATTATTTAGTTTTATTATTACTCTGATATATCATTATTATTGCTGTCTCCTAGCATCTTTCACATAAATCTATCACCAGATGTTTTAGAGGTTTAATATCGTTATCATTATGTAATTAAACAAATAGAAATAATAGTTGCAGAATTGCAGAGTTACATAATTATTGCTCCGCAATAGAAACAATAAATAAAACTTACATGCCTCCACAGCAGTTACATTAACAACAATAGAAACATTGAAGACTGAAATTGAAGAATTATGTAAGGGTTACATAATTAAATAATAAATTATCCCAGAACTACAGGGACATGCACTATATAAAGCAGCTTACAGAATGGAGGAGAAAAGGAAACTGTTAAGCAATATGAAAAAAAAGATTTGCCTATGGATATGTAGCAAAGCACCCTGGGCCTGGAATGAGGAGTCCTGGGGTTTGTAGTACAAAGAGCTCTTTAGCTTCCCATTCTAGATTCAGACACGTGAGTGGATTTTATCTCCCCCAGAACACAAAGTAATTTGTTTAAGGCTATAAATCACTTGGATAATATAATCCCCTTAACTGAAAAGCTTATCACAAGTGACATACATTTAATCCCTATGTTTTAAATTATTTCAAAATCTAGCTTCAGTCTTGGCTAAGTATTATTATTTAACCACTCTTCAACTACCTGCACTGACTCAATGACTAGTGTGTGCACATAGGATGAAATGCTTGCCAGAGGTTGAGAATGATACAATTTTGAAAATTATTTGAGATTATTGAAACACTCAATCACCGTATCACAATGTTCCTTTGGTTGTGTGGTCACAATATTAACATACTCAAATATTTGGAGAGACTAAGTTGCTTGATGTTAAATCATATATCCAGATGACTGACTGACTTGCTAATTTTTTATCCCAAAGTTTTGCAGTCAGGCTGCTTAGATTTTATATAAAGGTGTGTTTATTGAGGTCCAGAGTGAGGGGCACCATCGTACGCCTGAGAATATAAAAATGGGCACCTGCTCTAAAGACTGAGTTCAGATTGGGATGCCAGAGTGGTAGCAATACCTATTGCATTCTGAATCCACCTGTCTCCCTGGGTGACAGCAGACCAAGCCCACGGTTGGAATGAACGGCATGATGGGGTGTTCCTGGGATGCCAGCAGCGTGTGGTAGGAATAAGCACATGGCATCGCTCAGTGGTGACAATGGGGAGGCAGAAGGCTCCTGTCCAGAGCCAGCAGGGAACAAAGCCATAGTCTGCCAGCCTCTCTGTAATTCACATTTCAAGGAGGCTTTCACTTCTCCACCAGACCTGTTCTGAGAGCAGCCAGGTTGGGCCATTATCATAATGGGGTCACCTGGGAGGCTGGGAATAGACAAGGGAGCAGTCTATTGGGGAGAACTAATTGACTCTTGTCTCGTTACTTGGCTCAGCTTGACAGACAAACCTAGTGATTGGGAAAGGACAGCCTCAGAAGAGACCCACAACAAGGAAAGGCAGAGAGGCCACCGCACCTGCTGAGCCTGGGGGAGTGTGAGCGGACTACCCAGTGTCAGCCCCACAAATTCAGGTCAAGATTTTCCAGCATGCAGCTCTGACTTGCCCCTGGCCTACAGGGAGACTATGCTGCCCATCTGCTTGTGTCCCTGAGCTACAGTGATGAAGGACACTCAGAATTCAGGCCCTCTGGCATCATTTTGTTCCATCCCCCAATATCTCACCTTTAAATCCTGTGATTAAGATCCTTTTTACCCTTACCCAAAGGAAGGTGAAAGTAGGGTCCTTCTCTAGGTAAGCAGGGAAAATTTCTATCATCCTGGGACTACAGGAACTTCCAAGGGGTCTCCTTACCACTGTCACATTGAGCCCTGTGGAAACCTATGCAAAGAAGGTTGGGTTTCCTCAATTACTATTGAGGGGTTTCCTGGAGGCACTGTGGTGCTGTTGAAAGTCCTGGGGCTTTGAACATACATAAACCTGGGGTATTGCTCAGCTTAGACTGCCATAACTAAATGTCATTGACTGAGTGGCTTAAACGACAGAAAATTATTCTCTTAAGTTCTGGAAGCTGGAGTCCGAGATCAGGGTGCTAGTATGGTCAGGTTCTGGTGGGAGTGCTCTTCCTGGCTTGCAGACAGCTGCCTTCTCACTATGTCCTCAAGTGGCCTTTCCTCCCAGACATGGAGAGAGAGAGATCTCTTTCTCTCTCTCTTCTTCTTCTGATATGGCTAATAATCCCATCAGGACAGCTCCACCCTCATCACCTAATCTAACTCTAATTGCCTCCCAAAGGCCTCATCCTCAAAAGAGATCATGTTGGGGGTTAAGGCTTCAACATATGGATTTGGGGGGACACAAAGCTTCAGTCCATATAACACCTGGGTTTGAATTTCAGCTTCCTCTTTTTATTAGGTATGGGTCCTACATGACTTCAATGCCCAGAGTGTCCGTTACCTTCCCTGTATAATGTGACTAACAATACCAACTACCTTGGATTGCCGTGAGGAGTAAGACGAGTTAATGTAGAAAAAGCCTCTGACACATACTAGGCATTAAAAATCTCACTTCTATTCCTTCCCTCTTGCCTCTTTCAAAGAGTTTCTGATCTATAGTAGCATGAGTTTTCATCAAGAGTTCTGTCCTACCCCCGAACCCACATGGAAAACGTCTCCTCTTTGAGATTCTCTCTGTCCTGAAGAGTTGGCCTGGGTTGCACCTTGCTGTCTCAGAATACAACAGGAGCAATAAGAATTGTCCCCAGCAGCTAGGATGGCTCCTCCTCTCCTGGGGGCCCATCGAGGAAGAGGTCTCTGTAATAGGGCCTTAGGAAGGTGTGGAGGTCATGTTCCATCATCATGATTTCCTCGGGAGCAGGTTTCCTCAGCCCACTCACCCCCTGCGTGTCCCCTTCCTGAGCTCCCCCTTGCCTCACCTGAAAGTTCCAGTGTCTGCGGTACCAAGCCCCACCACAGGGTGCTGTTTCCGTGAGACGCTTCCTGGAGATGGAATCCCCTGGCCTTCTTTCCCCAGCCCCAGGCACCACTGATTCTCTCGTCAGGGTTATCTCTATTAGCGGCTGCCAACGTCAGTGCATTGAAACAGGGCATCATGAGACACTTCCCCTGACTAACGTCTTTGTGCTGAGCAGGGGAATCAGAACGGAACAGATGTTTTAAGGACTCCATAAATCCGTGAAGATAAAAAACCACCCAGCCAGCACTTTTTAACAATGCGCCATGCTGATGAACCAGCATATCGGAAATACCAAAATAAATATAAAATCCCACTGAAACCTCAGAATAAATCTTAGGGTTTCTTTTTTCTTTTTTCTCTTATAACATACACCAGACATCATTTTTAATACTCAGTGAAGACCCGCAACTGGGAACAGAAAGTCTACAAAAACGCTGCTGTCTCCCTCTGCAGTGACCCAGTGATCAACCGCAATGTGTGTGAATCACCCTCCAATTGCTTCCTGAGAAGCTCATTTCACTCTCCCAGAGCCTTCCGCCCCCCCACCACATCCAGTGTTGTCACGTTTCCTCTCATAACTTCTTGCTGAATTCCAATGAGGTTTTCTAATTAGCCTAATTAATTTTCTGCCCAACTTAATAAGACTGTCTCTGATTCAGAAATAATTGGACTTCCCAAACACCATTTTCCCTCCCTCTGTTTCTCAGTGGTGAGTTGTGATCCAGCCTCCTTTAATAATTCAAAATTAGATTCTGTTTTTGAGATGATGGGTTCATGTTCAGAGAGTTATTTAGTTTTTTCATTAACACTCTGACATCGCCCTCTCCTTCTTGTAAAGAATACCTAAAAAAGCACTAAAAATAAAAAGGAAACTTGGATCCCTTCCTGGAGAGATAAATCCATTTGGGATCAAGGTGTCAGTGGATTCTTGCTTCCTATCTTATCAATTACAGGAAGAAAAATTAGTGACCTGGATAAAGTATATTCTTTCCCACAAAGTTTGGTAGCAGTTATGTAAACAAGCTCAAGTTAAAATCATGGAAAAGGTTTGATACTTTCAGGTAACTGGCCTTCTTTGGAAGAGCAGCCTTGTTTCTAATCTCTCACAAATTTGTTTTATATGGCTGTGAATTTGTTACTATAGGCAAATAAAATTGTTAAGTACCTAAGTGTGTGTTCTTCGAACAAATGAGTTGGAAATAAAAAGGAAAGGAACAAGAGCTAAGGAAAGAGAGTGAGGAAAGGAAAGTCATGAGCCAATGAAAACGTCCAGGTTCCGATGCTTATCTGAATAAGACCTGCAGAGCTGTGTGAATTGAACACTGTCTTCTGTTCGCTCTCAGGATCCAGAATGCCAGGCAATCTTAGCCTCTATAGTATTGGTTTTGTAGCCCCAGGAATACTGTACTTGGAACCATGAAGACGGAATTATTTTCTCATTCCCTAAAAAGCCTGAAGCAATTTTTTTAGAGAACTTATAAATATGCCGGTGAACGGTACTAGGGAATAAAGAGCATAGTAAGATTGTTGCTTCCAATCCTTTCCTTTGCCCCAGGATGGCACAGCTGTGAACCTTCTTGTTATGGTTGCCATGTTCTAAGTGGAGTCATAAAAGTGTGAAGGCTTTCAAAGAATGTATTCCAAAAAAAGCTATAAGCGTGCATCCCTATTCTCTTTGGATTACCCTGGACTAAACTTTTCAAAAACAAAATGCCTGGAGTTATTAAGGTTGGCTCCTTATGTCAATGAAGATGGGTGATCCACTCATGTTCCAATAGTCACTGCTTCTATTAGGACTCATGTAGGCAGATGTTTTAAGAAAACATCATTCAGAAAATTTCAAGTGTACCAAAATGGTAAGTTTTGGGACAATGATCTAATCATATCCTACCAAAAAAGAATCTCTTCCTCTCTCTCCCTCTCTCTCTCTCAAAGAGCTCTGGAGATGTTGCTTCAAAGACAGTGTTTTATAGCGAATGTGAAGTATGACTCAATTTTCTGAAATGTAAATAACACTCAATTTCCCACAAATGTCCAGAAATGAAGCATGCCTGTATTACAAGCTCATATCATTCCACATCACCAGAGTTTGCTATAATTAGCTAGTAGGAAAAAAAGACAGAAGTTGGATTAAGGCATCAAAGATGGAAGTGAAAAGAATGATATAAGTTGTAGTTATATATTTAAATGAAGCTTATTCTTGGCCACAAACTAGAACAATGTGAAACTGTATAAAGTAGTCTATCTTGGATTTAAAATCTTGGGCTTTCCTGCTTGTGGCTTAAATAAGACCGCTTGCTCTCAGCAGAATCCTGCAATGCCCAGTGACCAGCTGGGGGCGTTTTGAAATACAACCCACTGAAACCCAAAGACTACTCAATGGAGGTCTGCTTAAAATTTGACGCTAGTAGAAGAGTAGCTAAACATTAAGTCTTTTATACATATTTTATCCCTAGAATGCACTTTTTATAACTGTGTTTTTTAAAATGTTCTTTGAGTTTTAATGTTGAGTGGTTTCTTTCCTAACGTGGGTACATTTTTACTGATCTTTCTCCCACTGTCCCTGCTCTGATTAAGTTCCTCTGTAAAATAATTAAATTACTCTGAATCCTGATTTTGCATGAATATCTTAGGGATAACCTCCTCTTAAGAAAACAAAAAATCAAGCATAACAACAACAACCACTCGATGATTTAATGTTAAGTCACACAAATGAAAGTCCAGAACATCAAGTCCTGGCGTTGCTTCTGTCTCCCCTGGGTGAAGGGGAGTATCTCCAGATCTGCTCCCTCTCACATGGCATTGCCTATGGAACTAGTACATCCCTGGAAACAGGTTCTAAAAGAGAAGGAAGAGAGTCAGTATGCAGATTTTCTTCCATTTAATTTGCCTTGACCATGCACCCACACAGATCATAGCCAATGTATCCATTAAGATGAAGTGTGTCAGGTAGAAATAACCCTGGGGAAAATGGCATGTCCAGGTGCATCAGTCAGGGGCCAGTCAGGCAGAGTTCACCCATGATACTTGGACTTCTGCCATGTTGGACTTCTGCAGTCCAACAGAAGGAATTTCATACTGAGCACTAGTTGTAAAGTTGTTGGAAAAGTGAAAGAAGAGATGATGAGGCAATCTGTAGATTAACAGAGAAAGTCTCTACTAGGCCCAGGACTGAAAGGTGAAAGAAGCGATGTTCTCAGTGCCAAGACCTGGGGCCCAGGAATGTATTGAACAAGGAGAAGTGGGCCCAAAGATGACCTGCCCCTGCTGAAGGCATCAGCTGTCACTCTGGGCTCCCAGGTGGCGTTTGACGCCCCTGCTCCAAGCTGCATTAGCAGCCAAGATTTTATGGATCATAAAATTGCTGGGTCCCCTTTTAAAACATAGCCCCTGGTTCTGCTTCAATGACCTCCCACAGCGGTCAACTGCATAGCAGATAAAGAAGCATTTCCTTTTAGTGGCTCAGATTTACTAGCCATAAATTTCACCAGTGCCCTCAGGTCTTTGTGTTATTGTCAGGTAAGGGAAGTAAGGGGAGTAAGCAGTTTTCACAATCCCCTGGAACAGCCTTGCCTCTTTTCTTCCTGAGATGAAATAATCCCCTACATTTCTTTAACATGAGGAGACCCCCTCCAGTTTCTCCAGAGCAGATCAAGACCCCTCCCTATTCCTCTTCAATTCTATATCTCTTCCTTTCTCTCAAGAAGTGTTAGCAGACAGTGAAAATGACATCCCAGTCCAGTTGCTACCACCACTGCTACAATACCTCTCTCTTCACCAACACCAGTGGGAGTGTGGGATGCTGAGGGTGATAACTAAGACGACAATCCAGCATCTCTTTTAGAATTAGTTACTGCCAACAAGGAGCAGTTCTTGCCTCCCGTCTAGGGACCACAATATTATACAGTTCCTGCAGGTTGAGACACTGACCTCTACTGGCCAAAGCAGTACCTAATCCTTCTATTGCCGCGCCTCAAATAAAACTGAGTTAGATGTTATTACCCTCATTTTGCACAGATGTTAAATAACTTGGCAAAATTCTCAGAATGAGTTAGGAAGCAAAGTTGGGGTTAGAATCAAGGTCTGACTCACTATAAAATCCATATTATTTTCACTGTATAGTATTGATTTCAATTTTCCATGTGAGCAGCATCACAAGATGCAAAACAGGTTCAAAAGAAAATCTTTCCATTTATGAGTTCAAACATTCTGGTGATAATATGGTATGCTGGAAGAGATGCTAGGTTTAGCAAATAAAAATACAGGACACCTAGTTAAATTTGAATTACAGATGAAAAACAAATATTTTTTAGCATACATGTCCCAAATATTGCATGGGACATACTCCTACTAAAATTATTTGTTATTTATCATACACTGAAATTTAGCTGGCCATCCTGCATCTTTTCTGGCAAGCCTAAATGTGGTCCATCCATATCTTAATGCCTTGCGCCCCTTCTTCACTTTGCTGTGGCAAACGGAAAATGCCATCAAGGAAAACTTAACTGCTCTCTCCTCTGTCATCACGGCCAGTCTGCACTCCCTGGGGTGACTGGGCGTCCTCCTATAGCAAGGGCGAAACCTCTATATATGACCACTGAAAATGGATGTTCCCTGATGTGCCAACTGAGCTTGTTAAACCAACTTCATCAAGGTCTTATACATACACATACTTATATATAGATACGTATGTGTGTCTATATGTGTGTGTATATATGCATGTATGTATACGTATATATATATACATGCGTATGATAAAATGTGTGGCTCAGTGAGTGTTGGTGATGTATACATCTGTGTAACCACCACCCCAAGCAAGATAGAGAATATTTTCATCACCCAAGAAAGTTACCCACATCATTTGCAGTCAATCCTCATGCCCCTTCGGGTCCAGACAACCACTGCTCTGCTTCCTGTCACTATAGATTAGTTTTGCTTTTCCTATAATTTCATATAAATGGAATCAAAGAGTTGTGCCATTTGTACTCTTCTCTACTGGCCTTCTTTGGCTCAGCGTAATGGTTTGAGGTTCACCCATATTACTGCTTGTATCAATAGCTCATTTCTATTTATTGTTGAGTCACATCCCATTATATGGATTTACTATAATTTGTAGATCCATCCATCCACTGATGGACATAGATTATTTCCAAATTTGTCTAATATAAATAAAGCTGCTGTTAACATTGGTGTACAAGTGTTTGTATAGGCATAATGACTTTATTTCTCTTAGATAAGTAGCCAGGCATGAAATGGCTGGGTCGTAGCGTAGGTATATGTTTAACTTTATAAGGAGCTGCCATGCTGTTTTTCAAAGTAGTTCTAGCATTTTATGTTCCTACCATCAGTGTATGGTAGTTCCAGTTGCTCCACATCTTGGCCTACACCCTTCTTGGTCAGTCTTTTTAAATATGAGTTATTGTCGTAGGTGTGCAGTGCCATCTCATAGTCCTTTGGTTTGCATTTTCCTGAAGTCAGTTGAGTTTTAGAATACTCAGAAAATAAACTAAAAATTGGCTGCTCCATTCATTGGGCCCTTTTCTGAGCACCTATATTTTTGCCAGGCGCTGAGCGTAAAACGGCAAAGGGCAGACAGGATCCCTGCCAGACACGGAGCTTATCATCCAGTGTGCAAGCAGATGTTAAGCAAACATACAGATATAAATATACACCTACAAATGGTAATAGGTATCATTAGAAATACAAACAAATAATGTGTACTAGGAGAGAATGACAGAGGCCACCCAATTTAGACTAGGAGGTGAGAGATGGGCCCTCTGGAAGAAGAAGGTTTGAACACCCTGAAGGGTGACTAGGAGTTAGGGAGGCAGTGGGGGGGAGGCAACAGGGGAGTGGGGAGAGTCTTGGAGACGGAGAGAACAACATTGAAGATCCTGAGATGGGATGGAGCTAAGTGCTTTTTCCTTAGACTTGAAGAAGGCCCATGTGTTTGAGAACACTGAGGCCAGAGGAGAGAGGATGTGATGGGAATGTAGAGGTAGGCTAAGCTGGAGGCAGTAGAGCTCTCCAGATCATCGAAAGCACTTAGGATCTGATTCCAAGTGGAGTGGAAATTCACTGACAGATGAATGGGAGCAGCGTAAGCTAGTTCTTGCTTTCAAAGTCTCACCCAGACTCCAGTGATGAGAATGATTTGAATGAGGCTGGGAGTGAGATGCCAGTCAGTGGCCATTGCTGTAATCTAAGCAGATGAGCGAGGCGTGGGCCTTGGTGGAGAGAGTGGAAATGGAAGAGTCCAAGATGAATTTTGGAGGTGAAATCAATAGGATTTGGTGATGACCGAGCTGACAGGACTGTAGGAAAGGGAGGATCGGGAGGCTACTGGGCCTCTGTCTTGAGCAGTTAGGTTGACGGAGGTACTACAGAGAGCTAGGAAGACTGGCAGCAGAACCAGGAGCCCTGTAATTGTTACAGTAACTTGTATCGCAGGCTGGCGTGGCAAGCAACAGGGAAGGAGGTGATAATCTTGTTGCCAGAGTAACAGTTTTCTTGACTGTAAAAATAAAGACAGTGAAAATACACGAGTACGTGGCGATATGCACGTGACTTAATGCAATATCTTAGCGGTCTCTCTGACTAGACACTGAGGGAGATGCAGGGCCACCACATGCATGTGTGTAGATTGTACACTGCCCAGCTTGCACAGCCGTGTCCAATAGCCCTGGACAAAGTGGGCAGCACCTAGTCTCATGAATAAAAGAAAAAGATGTCTTTCTCAAAAAGAAATGCAAGATAGGTATTCTGAAAGACAAATTTAGAGAGAAATGGGAACACTAAGGTAATTGGTGCTTCTTCCTTGTTGCATGTAAGCAGGTGCCTAATGGCTTGTCACCTAAGTGGGACCTGAAGTAAACAGACCAAGAAGCGAGTGGCCACGGGACAGCTTACCCAGCTTTTTCACTGGGCGCTCATGGGGCTGCCACTCTGTGACAGACCCTGCCTAAGCATGACAGACACGGGGGTGCTAACGACTCATTCTCTGCCCTGTAGAGCTGGCAGGAGAAAGTCTAGGGGTCCTGCCTGAAAACGATGACAACACAGGGATGTACGTGCTGCTGCAGACGTGTGTCCTCGGGGCTTAGACATCAAAGCGGGGCCTCCATCGAACAAGCGTAATTCCTTCAAATGGAAAAGGAACAATGATTTCCCTATAGTGCTAACTCTGTACATTTAATAATAATAACTTTCATGCTTATTGTCACTTTTGGCTACTTACAACCTGCCAGACACAGAGCTGAGCACTTTGCAAGCTCTATGCCATTTACTCCTCAGAGCAACCCTGGGAGGTGGATATTATTGTGATTTCTGTACTACATGCTAGGAAACAGTGGCTTAAACATGCTAGTTTGCCCAAGGTCACATTCTTAGGAACAGGTCAAACTGGGATTCACACCCAGATCTGTGTGACCCGTAAGCCCAGGCTCCTGATGACTCCACGGCAGCCAATGTTGAGTTTATTCAGAACACATTTCAGCAGGGAATGAACTTGGCTGCCTCTCTGACACCTTCTCCGGAGGCCAGTCCTGCTTCGACTGTTGATCTATTGTAGTGCCCAAAGAGGGTTTAGGATTCCAGTGCAGTGGCCGTGGATCCAAGTGCAGAGCACACGCTTTGCTCTGTGTCCTTTCTTCTTGGTCTGAACAAAAAGGAGGCAGGCCACAGGGCACACCCAAGAGAAGGGCAAAGTCAGAGCCCTTCAGCTGTCAAGGCCCCACACTGCTGGAGAAGCACTGCTGCACCGTGCGGTGGCACCACAGCTCCACACGGCCCCTCACGCTTCATGTGAAGAGCCCAGGGCTCCAAGGGGACAGAAAGAGAGAGGTAGGGCTGTGAAGTCCCCTCCCATCTGTTTTGCAGAGAAGAGTGATTCTGAAAAAGCACATCAGATTAAATAAATTAAAAGAATTGCACCCCTCTGGGAACATTCTCAGAACAGAAAGTCATTTGAACCGATGTACAATTCACTCACAGCCTCTCTATAGGAAATGAATACAATCAAAATAAAAATCACTCCTCACTCTGTGTAGTAAGAGGCAGGAGATGGGCACAGGGAAAGAGGGAGGAGGGGAGCAGGTCACAGAAGCCACAGTGTTTACAAAGCCATTAAAGGAGAATGAATAGATCTGGTCTAGTCCCAAAAGGCAAAGAAATGTGAAATTTCACATATAAATAGAAATGTTTAAAATGTTATTAATTCAAGACAGAGCTCCTAATGCCTCTGGACGACAGCTGCGTCTGGGCGTCTGGTTACCTGCAGTGCCCCCTGCTGGCAAGAATCAGTCTCTGCTGCTCTAGACCTCTGTTTTCAGAACTGTCCATGGTTCTGGGGAGTAAGGGGGAAGCCTGTGTCCATATTTACATACTACGTGGTACACACCCTGGACACCTAACCAAGAACTCCTTCACCACTGTATAGCCTAGAACCACTGCAGTACCTGGCACATAGTAAACCCTTACAAAGCTGTTTGAGTGATTGTATGACCAAACACACACAGCTCTACTATAGAATTGAACATATTAGGCCCACGTGGCACCTTAATCTTGTATGAACAGTAATATCAAAATTTCTTGAACCCAGTCAATGGATTCTGTTAAGAAAGGTGCATCAGCTAAAATTACAGCCATCACGAGAGGTAGCAGGTGCATTGGGGTGTCCTGCGAGTGCAGTGGGAGGCCCATCAATCACGGTGACACCATGGGGTTTTGTGTTGGCTGTGTCCTGGTGGAGGCATGCCCGGGATCACAGGATGATCATGCCCGATGAAGAAACAATGGAAGGGGATTCTATGCAAGAAAAACAGAATGTCAATGGCACAGACATGAAAATTGCACAGAGCTTTCAGGAAACTGACTTGGTGTTGCTGGAAGCTTCAATGATGAGTAGGACTGGTGGTAGGTCAGGGTTTGAGAGGTCATATGCTAGAGAGCCCTCTTTATCCCGATGAAAGCTTGAGATTATTCTATGGTCCGGGGGCACCCACAGGGGAAGAATTACATTTAGGATTGACATGGTTTGTTTTGCATTTGATAAACATAGCTCTGGCAAGACTGTGGAAGATGATTTCAGGGGTGAGGAAGAGAGGACTAGAGGCAGAGAGCCCAGCTATGAAGCTATTGCATTTAGTGGAAACAAAGGAGGAGCTTCACTGAGCCATCAGTAGTATGAACAGCAAGGAGAAGAGTGGTGGGAGAAAGGCTTAGGAAGCACAATTTAATGGCCTGGACCAAGCCTCTCTGCTCCCGAGAAGAGGAGGCAGGATGTGGCTCCAGTTCCCATCACAGATATTTGTGTTGGCAACTGGAAGAAGGAACAGGCCTGCAGGGACCACTGAGAAGAGATGCTGAGGCAGGGTGCTTGTACGTTATCCAGCTGGCGTCTTGAGGTAGGAGTTTTAAGCTCATAGGAGTTTTTACTGCATTAATAGTTTGGGGAGTTGTTAGTTTATGATTGCAGTAGGAAAAAGTACCTTTTCCATCTGTGCCTTAGTTTCCCTCTGGCATATTTATGTAAAAAGTAAACTGCTCCTAAAGGATGCAGTGGCTTCTAAGAAATGTTTATAATAATCATCTCATATTTGTACAGTGTTTTACAATGAAATAGTTATCTCATTTTTTTCCTCACCATAACACTACAGATTAGATATTTTACCCCAATTTTACAGGTAACAAAGTTGACTGTCTAAGATTAAGTTGCTTGAATAAAACTACTACAGCAAGTCAGTAAGTGACTGAGTCAAGACTTCAATTCCAGTCCTCTGATTCTTTTCTCTACGTATTGTTTAGTCTTTGTTACAATAATTTGTTGACATTGTTGTTATTGTTTTTTTTTTCTGATGGTACACTAGACCCATGAAGGATGATACTGAAATTCAAAGTTTTATAAGAACACTAAATGTCTGAAGAAGGAGGAAAAAAAAGCAATGTCCCATCATTTATAACACTCTGAGCTCCTTGGAAGATGAAAGGTATTTAAATGCACAGGCTTATTACTGTCTCTGCATACTCACAGACCTATCCACCTGAGTACAACCTGAAACGGCAAACTGTACAGGAGGAGACAGACAACATGCTTAACGCGTATCTTGATCTGGAAAATTATACCCTAAGGATCAAGGAAGGAAAACTTAGTGGCTGGGTGCATAATGAAGAAATACATTCATGAGCATCTGTCTTCTTTCTCTTTGCAGCTTCTGTAAAACTTCCACCACACCAATTTGGCTATATCATATCCTTACATACAAGTCAAGAAGAGCTCCCCATTGGGCAATGTTTCACTTTTCCAGGGTTGAAAAGAGCAGCATGTGTCCCAGTCCCACCAGCATGCAGTAAATGTCCCCAACCAGCTCTGTGAAAGATGTCCGTCCCTAATGGTTGCCACAGATAAATAAATTAAAGCTCACCAACCCTGAAAGTCACCTTCTGAGGGAAGATTTTCTTTTGTTCTCCACCATATCTACTCATCTTGTCCTTCTAATTATCCATAGGAGTAGGAGAGGATAAAGACTTCTGAAGAGAGAGCGAGTGAAATGTCTCATGATGGATGACGATGCAGGCTGAGAGGGCTGGAACCCCCCAGCTTCCCTCACGGTGCTCTTGTCCTTCTGACGTGAGCCACCCAGCAGCCCAGGGGGTTAGGAGGTGCAGCAGAGAGAGGGGCACAAATTAGAGAATGAGCATATCCCCTGGAAATGCTTCCTCTGGTGAAATTAAAAAAGAAAACAGAAAGGGTTTCTTCTGCCCCTTGACAGGGATTTATTTCAGTGCTATAACTTCAGTTGTTCTCTGTAAGGACGTTAGGTTCCAGAGGAGCTAACCACAGCAGATGAGGATCGAGTGATGGAGCCAGGGGCATTATTAAACTAGGGAGAAGGTTTGGTTCATAGCAAAAATAGTGGTTCTGAGCATTGATTGTATTGGCATAGGGCTTTTAAACTTTGCAACACCTTCGCAGTTATGACCTCACTTCGGCCTCATCCTGTAAAGCAGGTAGTAGCTTGAATAAATCCCCCCCATTTGAAAGATGAGGAGATTGCTGGCATAGCCCTTAACCTGAACTCCCTGGACGGTGCCTCCTAACCCCCACTGCAGGACACAGACACTCTGTTCTCTTTAGGAAGCCTTCAATCCTACAGGGATAGCTCCAGGAAATACAGTCCCAGTACTGGGGGCAATAATCTTTGTCACCCAAGACTATAACTCCACAAAGTGGTTTCTGGTAGCACTGCCAATCAGAGCGTAAGTCAGCGCAACACCAGTGGAGGGCCCTGCGTTTGTGTGCAGGGTCTGTTCACAGAGCATCACCCTTTATAAATACAGGAAATGGCTTCAGCTGAATCATCATATGGGGGCTTCAATGTGCAAAGTGCCTGCATTTGCCCAGGAGATAAGTACACGTGCAGCCAGTAGCCCATGTGGTCTAATATTTAGTTAGTCTCCAGCATGACACAACACGACACAGCACGACGCAAACACTGGAGCTGACCCACCAGTGTGGTGTGATTATGTCAGAGGATTATACAATATTCAGGATCTGAGCGTCTCTGGGGCTAAAGAAAGTTCAACCAATTCTGCAGTCTATTCCTGTGTCTTGAAGAAGTTAAGCCTGAGGGCAAGTACATTATGCTTATTTACCAAAATTGTTTCAGAGTCTAGAAAGCAACCCAATTAGAAAATGCTTCTTGTTTTTTTACCATTAATTGTCTAATCCATATCCAATTCCTTAATAGACTTCTCTGTTCCTTTACCTTCTCCAACAGGTTTTCTGCAGACTGCTTGAATTGCAGCAAGGTTTGAAATTGGGAGATACTTTCCCCCAGGACACTTAGTTTGCTTCTAATGACAGTCATTTCTTTTATGTTTTTATTAACTTGAGTAGGAAGCAGAGGTTGATTTGCATGTTCTGTATTACAAACAATAATAATCTCTTTATAAATGTTAGATGGAAAAAACCCACTTTTTTGTAGTTTTGCTAAAATATTATAAACTCATAAGAATAAAGTCAATTAATCAGTCCCTTTAGAGTCTAGATTGCAATTTATTTGTATGGAATTTAATAATACTTAGCACTTTACATATCTAAAGCACTTTACAAACATTAACAAATTAATCCTCTCAATAGCTCCTTAAAGTGAGGAATAATTACCTCTGATTCACAGATGGGGAGATCAGGAAAGGTTAAGAGACCTGCTTCAAGTTACAGAGAAAGTTGGTGTCTCCAAAGACAGGAAGCAGAAGACTTGCTTCTCAGATGTGGGCTAATTTTGGAACATCAAGAGCTTCTAGTGTAAAAAGACATTTAGTTTCATCTTAAAAACAATCAGACGCTGGCAGATTATTAGAGTCCGAATATACTATGAGGGAAATGGAAACGACCACAAGGGTATGGTTGGTCTGGGTGCAGGAAGGAACAGACGAGACAGTAGAGTGCTTTAGGTACCGGGGGATCGTCCTGGACGCGATAGCTTGGCCCCAGAGTACCAGATGAAAAACTCGAGATGAAACTCTGGTTTATCGGTATCATTCTGAAGGGCATATACTTTTCAGAAAAATAAGAACAGCTGCTTCCACTGTTTCACATGACTTTCCAATCTTACTGCTTTGTGCCTGTTCTTCTTGAGATGTGGAGGGAATGTGCACAAAAAGAGGGCAGTGGTTGGCAAATACATTTGGAAAATGGGATGAGTCATCATTCTGACTAATAGACATTCCTTCTGGCCAAAACACTTAGTAGGAACACTACATTTATTTAATTGAATACATAATCCTGAACGCATTTAAAATCCACATAGCAAATTACCCCTCTGAGAAAGAGTACTATGAAGGTTGTAGCATTATATTTGGTTTGTTTTTATTTTGTTTCACAGTTTTTGCAGAAACATGCCATATATGATTTCTAGAAAATACCATGTTGGTTTTTAAAGGGGAATTTTGTAAATGTAGACTTCATAATATGGCTTTTACATTTTATTTTCTCTTTTATTTTATCTCTATCAACATTTTTTCTTAAATAATTACCAGACCCCAGAAACAGATGTATACTAACCAAGAATTATTAATTTTAAAATATGAAAAAAAGCAATATTAACAATAACCAGTGAAATGCACAACTAGGAAAGGGTTAATAATAAAGAATCAGCTTGTTAAGTCTTGAACACATGCCCAGGCCCGGGAGGTCACCACCAAGTCTCAGCCCTTGTTGAAACACTTGCATACTTTATGAGAGAAGGTAAAGGAGACAAAGATGGTTTCCACGAACTCCCCTTTCAATCACTGAACTGAACAATCAAGCAAAGCTGACACCTCAGATTGATAAATACGCACAAACAGTTGAAGATTGGAGCTGAGTCCATCAGCCTTTCGCGTCAACCTTCAGAGAGGCCTCTTCATACACGTCCTTAGCAGCCAGTCAGCACTTAGGCATTCAGTTCACACAAATTTAATTTGTGCACTTACTGGATTGTTGCTATGAAAAACAAAATATTACTTCATTTCTATCTTCTCACCCTTCACCTGGCTTCTGTTCTACTTGAACACACGGCCCTTTTTCCTGTTCCCCACAACAATCAATTCTCCTTACATTGGCTTCCAGCTGACCAGCTGTTTACCAGGATTTCCTCTGCTTTCAGTGAAAAGAAAATAAATGAAAAGAAATAACTTATGCTCCTCCTCTCATATATTTCACCCAAAGCTCACAACATCTTTAAACTGACATAAGTGTCCTTTTATCTAACATTGGAAACAGCGTGGCTAAAATCACAGTTTCTATGTAATTCACATGGGTTATTTCTCTAGCCCAACTGAAAAACCACACCATAATTCAGATTACAGATACCAAAAGATACTCATATGCTCTTTAAAAAGAAAAAAATGTTCATGTACATAATGTTGCTCTCAGTATAAATAGTTGAACCAAAAGATCACAAAATGAATAAATCTAAAGACAATCAGTGAAGTAATGATGTCACTTATAGAAGGAGGTAACCTTATTATTTAGAAATATTTTCTTTCTTTCTTTCTTTCTTTTTTTTTGGTGAGGAAGATCGGCCCTGAGCTAACATCTGCCAATCCTCCTCTTTTTGCTGAGGAAGACTGGCCCTGGACTAACATCCATGCCCATCTTCCTCCACTTTATATGGGACGCCCCCACAGCATGGCTTGCCAAGCGGTGTGTCGGTGCACGCCCGGGATCCCAACCGGCGGACCCCAGGCTGCTGCAGCGGAGCATGCCCACTTAACCACGTGTGCCACCGAGCCAGCCACTAGAAATATTTTCTAAAGTCCACAACAAAATTTGCCCAGAACCCACATATTTTGAGTTTCTTTATTAAATTTATAGTATTCTACAGCTATAAATTCTTGTTTTTTATTTTACTATATTTAATTCACACATTATGCAAAATATAGGCAACATTAATTCATTTATTCATGCCCTCTTTTTTCTCTTTGAGTTTCTTCCTTAGTCTTGCCTTTCAACTATCGTTTTTTTTATAATTCCACTTGCAACCAAATTGTTTACAATATTGAAATATTAAATTAGCTTAAATATTTTTTTACTTCATAATTGTGTTTCCATCAGAAAGTCCATGATCACCTCAGTGAATGAAGAAAGCAAGTCAGTATTTAGGAGCAAAATCCCAGTTGCCAAAGATGATCTAAAAATGGAGTGTTTTTCTGTGGCTCTGACACATTTGAAATTGGGGATTAGCATCACCAATGGACCTCAATAATTTCTCAGAGCTCAGACCCTCAGGTCAGCTGATGTAGAGTCCACTCCCACAGGTGAGTGCAGCTCACAAGCCTTCACCCCACCACTGGCCACCTGTCTCCTCCACCCACTCCCAGCCCCCTCTGGGCTAGGCCATCTCCCCTGGACTCTGGTGCTCTGGCAGTGGTCGCCTGGTTCCCTGCAAACATCTCGTCTCTTAAAGGTCATAGAAATGATCAAAGATGGTCAAACTTCCATTGTGATGATTATGCTCTGCCCGAACCTAACCTGCCCTCAGTTCCAGCTGCCACATTCAGGGTCAATAAACTATTATTCTAACTGCTTTTCACAGCCCACTGACTCGAAATTGACTGCCTGAAGCTCTGTTTTACTGCATGGAGGACAGAGAGAGAGAGAGAGAGAATCATGGATTAAATGGAAGGAAACCCCAGAGCAAGAAAAAAATTTCAGAAAATGAGAATTTTCTAGGGATTTTAGTATAAGCCATTTAAAAATATACACAGTTTAACTAGTGTCCTATTCTAATTCAGTTAGTAGGTAAGACTATTTTTGTGTAATAACCTAAAATCAATCAAATAATAAGAGTCAATAGTAGCCACTTATTAGTGAAAGAGGGATAGATTTGGTTACTATTCATGATGTCAGGTCCTGTGTGCCTGAGGCTTCTTATGTGCATCACATCATTTAATCCTCACAACACCCTTTGAGACAGGCAATAATTATTTTCCTTCTTTCACAGATGTGGAAACTGAGGCGTATAGATGTAAGCAGCTTTCCCAAAGACCCAGAGGAGGTAACTGGCGGGGCTAGGATTTGAACACAGTCTTACTCCGTAGCCCTGTGGGAGGTACTACTCTCATACTGGAAATAAGAAAACTGAGAGTGAGTGAAGAAAGTAACTTACTCAGCACTCTGCTGAGGAAAGTGTCCGAGTGAGACTTCAAACCCATATTTGACTCCCAAACCATTGATTTTTCCATTAAACCAAAATGTCAGATAATCATTTTTCTGGGTCTAAGAGGCTGTGCATTTAGCTCCTTCCTCATTATTGGTGTTTCCCTTCATTTGGGCCTCCTCGCTCATGGTTTTCATAGGATCTTCACCTTCAGCCAGCTGCTATATATCTGTCTGTAGTTGAAGAGCGAAGAGAAATCAGAACCTCCAGCAACCTCTGGCAACTGCAGTTTCCCATCTGCGACTGATTGTAACAGTGTAACATCCCCCCCTCTCCTGCTGGCAAACACTGCTACTCTAACCAGGAGCACAGTCCTCAGTGACAGCTGTCTTTTCTTCCCCGGCCTGGGAAGCAAACGATAGGTTGCTCTGTGGCTTGACAGGTTCTGGCATGTGGCACTGAGCCCCCTGATTTCCAAGCCCTCCAGAGGCATCAGAAAGGGCAGGAGAATGGACATAGGCAGGCAAGGTGTGACCAGTGTGCAGGGGTGAGAAGTGTGCCATAGGTTGTAAAGCAGCTTAGAAACCAAAATCTTTCCACGTTGAACATGCACTGATAGAATAAAGACAGTTGATTATTCCTGCAGCCTTTCACGGAGATATTACTGTCCTCACTTTTTAGATTGGGAAAATAAAGTTCCTAGAGAGTAAGTAACTTATCCAGGATAGTAGTAAGTGGTAAGTTTGGGATTTGAACTTAAAATACTTGATTCCAAAACCCATCTTTTTTGTTTATTCCATTCCAACAAAGTGAGCTGTTTTGATTTCTCAAAAGCAGTCAAAACACTATTAATATTGGTTCCTTTAAAAGATTATGGAGGTGGGGGGTGTGAGAAAGAACTTTTCCTTCTCAGAGGCCTTGAAGCTCAGTCATCTCTGTGAGCACGGCAGGGGGAGGGATCCTGACCTCACGTGGCAGATGGAAAAAGTAGATGAACACCTACTCCAGGCCAGCGGTAAGGCTTTGGGGCTCGAAGACTGCATCCCTTGGCCCCAAGTTCCATCCGAGGACCCCATAATCTCATTCTTGAGCATTGGCTCATTTGAAGGAGTTGTCCACACCACCCAGGTGGAATCTCTAATGTACAAAGTATGTCCGAACACTCCTCTCTCCACACAAATCATTCCCCAAAGTATTATGGGGAAATTGAAGGAATGCTAGTCATATTTGTGAATAAACAGTTTGCATTCACCTTGTAGATGTCAGAATCACATAAGCTTCTTTGGGGAGTAATACATTGTTTATTGGCAGAGTAGATGTCGACTTGAGGGCCATAGATCTTGGTGCCTAATTATAGCAGACAAACAATGGTGGAGCTATGTATGAGCAGTTTAGAATTAGCTATGGGAGTTGGGATGTGAGGGGAAGCCATGGCTGTCCTGGAAATTTCTCTAGAAGTCACAATATTGGACACAGCATAAAAGCCATTTCACTTTCATTACCATGAAAAATCTCTTGTTGGTTCTGCTCTATTTCACAAGTTCTTACCTTGATATTAATTCACAGTGACCATTTTTAGCAGGTGAACACAGGCTTCTGGTAGGCAGGAAGGGAACGGGAAATGTGTCGAGACCATGGGAAATGTGTCAAACCCTTCTTGCTGTGGACATCTAAAAGCAGAAGAGTGGCAGTGCTTGCCACCAATGGGATGAAGGGTACCCCCATTGCCATCACCATTCACTCCCACGCTGCAGCAGGAGACCTGAGAGCGGGCTCCATCTGTGTTTGTCTGCATTGTACGTGTCCATCCAGAAAAAGAATATGAGGAGAGAGACCTACGAATGATGGCTAACCCAGCCCATCCATCGCCATGCCCTTGCTCTGCAGCTAATGAAATCGGCTGCTGCCAGCTCTCCTGGCAGCCTCAGGGACGTCAGAGAGGGAAAAAGCCGCTGACAATGAAGGGGTTGGTTTGATCTACAGTGTAATTACAGCCGTGCTGTGAGACAACACAAATTTGGCCCCAGTGCAGGCATATTTCTTTTTGTCCAAAAATTAATTTTTATATCAAAAAAGAAATAATTTAACTTCTGAAACTGTATTGGATAAGGGAGAGAAAATGCCCAGGATGGCAACCAGGGGTCTGGGATCTCAGCCTTGTACTGGGCATTCGTATTTCTTGCAGAGTTTGAGGAGAACGGGAACTCCCCCCACCTCACCTCCCTCCAGGGCAGAAATCAAGAATCAGATTCCAAGTGGAAGATATTTGTGGAAGCAAGGGCAGAGGAGAAGGAGGAGGCACATAAAGAAGGAGAAAGAATAAAGGGGAAGGGAGCAGAGAGCACAGACACCATAAAACCCAGCTCTATTAATCTTCCCCCAGGATCAGGAAGGGAGAGGTAAAGTGATGTTTGATGCTCTTTTCTGAGCTCTGGAGGGCAAATGAAATAACAAATAAGAAAATACTGAAAAAACAACACAGTTTATACCAGATAAAAATAGAGGTACAGTAAAACAAATATCGTGAATGATTTCTCTTCTACTGAGAAGTGGAGCAGAACAAATATGCTAAGTGAACTTCACGACAGAGCTTCTCCTTGATCTCTGATGTTTGTGGTCCACACGGGGCTGGGTGAGATCCACCTTTCTGCTCCTGTAGCTGTGCCCCTCCTCTTCCAATTCACTGAGAACCCTCCCCATCATTTTGTTTCCTTTCTTAGCCTTTGTTGCACTGAGTGGTTTGGCTCAACTCATGTGATCATTGCTCCCTCTTAATGGGCTACTGTGTGGGGGATGCCCTACACAAGGCTAGATACATCAGAGTCTAATGAGTGTCCTTCCCTTCCTCTCCTTGACACTGTTAGCATGACAGCTTGACATCCAGGCATAGCAGCTTTCTAAATGGAACACTACTCAGCCATAAGAAACAATGAAATCCAGCCATTTGTGACAACATGGATGGACCTTGAGGGTATTATGTAAAGTGAAATAAGTCAGAGGGAGAAGGTCAAATACCGTATGATCTCACTCATTAAGTAGTAGGTAATAACAACAACAAACAAACACATAAAGACAGAGATTGGATTGGTGGTTACCAGAGAGGAAGGGGAGAGGGAGGAGGGGGAAAGGGATAATTGGGTACTGTGTGTGGTGATGGATTGTAATTAGTATTTGGATGGTGAACATGAAAACACGATGTAATCCATGCAGAAATAGAAGTATAATGATGTACACCTGAAATTTATACAATGTTATAAACCAAAGTTACTGCAATAAACAAAAATAAATAGAAAAAAATATGTATAAAGTAAACACATTCACAATAACACATGAGAATGTGATGGGTCAATGCTAAATTCTCAACTAAGATGGACGCACCTCCTTCCAGGACAGAAGCAGGAATGACAGTTCTCTCCTCATTCTTCCTTCTCCTCCCGCTTCCCTCCCTCCCTTCACGTCACCCTAAGAGAAGTCAGGGGAATTTTTGCACTACTTTAACAAAACTGAGTTAAGCTAATCATCCACCTCTTTTTCTCTCCTTTATTGTGTCCTAGGCTGCCTTGCCGGGGAGTGAGAGGTTTTTGGCAGCTATGGAATGTATCTCAGGAGCTGACAGAACACCATCTCCAAGCCATTTCCAGCTGATAAAGTGTCAAATGAGAGGGAACAGCAAGTGAAATCCATTGGAAGAGGCAGCCGACGCTGGGCTGATTGATATGAGGAGGAGAGAGGGAGGAGGCCATGGGCGGGACTGCTCTGCCCCTTCTGACTGGTGCCATAGTGCTTTGTAAGTAGGGGTGTTTGTGTCTGAGACAGACAATGCCACTTTCCAGAGTCCCCTAAGAGACTGCACCTGCTGAGTGCTTTTGAACTTGTGAGCAGTAGAATAGATACAGCAGATGGGTAGAAGACAGGTAAAGGTGTATGTGAACCTGCAAAGGAGAAGTGTAACTAGTTGCATGGCATTTTGGATACAAAGTAGCTTTGCTAACGTGCAAATAACTCTGGAATCTGGAACTGGCTGTACTAGGTTCTAGATGTCCAGCATCCATTGGGACATATGACCTTGGACAAGTCACCTTTCTCAGATCTTAGTTTCTCATCTTTGAAATAATGGAAATAATGTCAGAGTTGGGAGGGACAGCTTGCCCAATTCTCTTAATTTTTTTTTATACATGAGAATACTGAGACATGGAGAGGAGTGATTTGTGGAGGATCATACTGCTTTGAGTATTTACACAGAATTGGCTCAGGCATACTCAAAGATATTTATCTCATGAATGAAAACCTAAGAAGAGTCCAAGGTCTCTGACTCTCCCTCCAGTGCTCTTTCCACTACACATGTATCTGGCCTAGCAACATTGATCTTCATCACAAAATTAGCAGAAGGAGCAGCGGAATCACAGAGCATGAATTCCATCCCCTCGAATTTTTAATACCCATATGCTTCTTCAAAATGACTGTCACATTACTATTGTAAATGTTTTGTAGAGAAACAGCCATGTTACTCGGCTTGTCTCATGAGTTGTACATTTTAACATTATATCCATTTTTCAGATGGAGAAACTGAGGGTGAAAACCTAACAAGGGTGGATCGAACATGGGGGAAGTGAAGTGTGAAGTTGCCCTTAAGCTCCGAAAAGCTTTCTGTAGGAGCTGGACAGCTGTGAAGGGTGCCTGGGAGCTTTGCCAGCATTCAGCCAGAGGGTAAATATTCTTCAGTGTGACTCTCATAATGAAAGAGTTTTCTTTTCTTTTCTTCATCTTTTTTCCCCCTTGCAGCACATTTTTGGCAGGATCAGCTAAATAAGTGTTATACAATCTAGCACCTCTTGAGACTTCAGTGGCAAAAAGGCCACTGAGTAAGAAGGAGTGAATTTTCAAGTTCTCAGGAGGGATCTTGTCGTCTATTCCTAGTTGATCTTATTAGCACCTGTCACAGTGAAGTTAGCCCCTTGGTTATGGTCTCTCAGCTTTTTCAGTAATTGTCATCTCATTTATATTGTTCTTGGTGTTATTTTAATTATTCCTCATTCTTATTATTGGATTTTAATTTTCTGAGCAGCCCCTGGGTGATGGTGGAGAAATAATAAAAAGAGGTATAATAATAATGATTGTGAATAGTGACACAGGGGGATTTGTGCTGCTGGTGATACTTAAATTGTTGTTGGGATTGTTAATAAAGATACTAATAGTGACAAGAATAAGCATAGTTTCCATCTTAGAAGCTCAGAACATTTTAGAGAAGTATTAACTTGTGCACACTCCCACATCTTGGAGTAAAGCAAAGGGGAGGAGGTTGGGTGTTAAAAATGCCTCTAACCCAAAGTAAGAAAAAACAGGCCAATAGAAGCACAAGGAATAGTTGGGAGTCACTGAAATGATATTACAATTAGGGACAAGAGTAAAAATTCTTCACTCTATATCCTGCGAATGATGAGATTCACTTCTTTTGGATGGGGCCATATCTTAGTCACTTCTGGGTCCCTCTACCTAGCACACTAGCAGACACATATTCGGCCCACAATATATGCTTGCTGAAAGGATGGTAGGCAGGCAGGAATTAAGAAGGAAGGAAGGAAGGGAGGGAGGGAGGTAGAGAAGGAGGGAGGGGAGAGAGAGGAAAGGAGGGAGGGCGGGAGGAAGGAAGGAAGGAGGGAAGGAAGGAAGGGATTCTCTAAGGTAGAAAAGTGTAAATCAAAGCCAGAAAAGAACCAGGGGAATTTGCTGGACCCTGAAGTGGACCTTATCAAATATTCCAACCGCATTACCATGGAACAGCAATTCAGCCACTCCAAAACCATGTTCATTTCCAGAATGACCATTAAAAGGACAAGCCTCAATTCACCTAGGAAGGCAGTTTCTGAGCTGGAGGATGAGGTGGTAGAATTACGGATGGGAAGTCAATGACTAACAGGTTTGTCCCCTCTCTCCTTGTCTCCCTGCCTGCACTGCTTCATTGTAGGGTCCCTTCGTGGTCAGATATGTCTACGTCCAGCAGGAGTCTGCCACCAGTTGCTATTTTAAGCATACTTTCAGGTTATCAATAAGTTATTTCAAAAAAGTATCTATTGATGTAGACAAAAAATTATGAACAACAATGCTCTTTATAACATTATTCATAATACCAGATAATTAGAAATTATCTTAATGATCAACAATACAGGGATGTTAAATAAATTATGGCATACCCATATGATAGATTATTATGCAACCATTAAAATAACATTCTAGAGTAATTTTAATGGCATGGGGAAATATGACTATGTTAAATAGGGAAAAAAGCCAGGAAGGAAAAGTAGAGGTCAAGGTTCTTGTCAGTGGAGCAATGAAAGAGGAGGATGAGTGAGTAGATTATAACACACCTTGCACGCCATGCTAAGGGGATTTGGATTTAATTCGTGGAGATGGGGGAAACAGCAAAATTTCTACATGGGTGAGTAACATAGCTGTCAGCTGACATGAAAATATTTTTTTTCATTAAAGCAAGACTTTAATATTTGGTTAATAATTATATTCATCATGCTAATGCTATAAATTAATAAATGATTATCACTATAATAATGTTAATGTAAAACCTTATATTATACCAACAGAATCACTTAAAAAACAAACTGAAATATGTCATTGGGAACAAATGACTACAGCACATGAGAATTTAACTTTTCCATGTATGTATTGTTTTGCAGTAGAGATGAATATTGCTAATTGATTTGATTCTTCTCAGAGGGTGCTGCTCTTTAATGAAAATTAAAATTATAGATAATGATTTTTCCCCCACCATGCTCTCTGTAACCAATCATTGTTTCATTGTTTGTATGTTCACTGTAGATATGATTTGTTATCAAACTCTGTTTCCAATATTGGTATGTAGGTAAATATCACAGTATAGCCATTTATTTCATACTTGAGTATAAATAAAATAGTATTTTTAAAAGTAAAAAAAATGCATATACACATATGGAGAAATATATATCACCTATAGACCTTGACCATGTATCCTGGCAAAAGAAAAATGTCCACACAAATAGACATCACCAAAAACTCCTTCGGTGCTCTCTAAACATCTAAACATCTAAACATCTAAAACGAACAACACAAACATGATGGAGTAATATAGTACCAGGCTTGAGATAATAAGACTTTGTATAAACAAAAAACCTATGAAAATCAAAAGTATGGGAGCATTTTATCAAAATTACAATTGATAAATTGCCTTAAAATTTCCCCTACTAAAATCTTACATTGAGAAAATTAGTTGTTCAGTTTGACATGGCCAACTCTGTGTTTAAGAAAAATGACTCTGATGACACTAGGAAAAACAAGAAGAACAGGGTGGTGGGGGCAGGAGACAGAATCACTGAAACATGGTGAGGGCCTGAATGAATCAATGGCAGTGGGAATAGAAAGAAGGTGATGGATTCTAGAGACTTTCTATGATGCAGTGAACAGGAAAAGAGGCCAATTAGATATAGAGAGTAGCAATGAGGAGAGAAGTAGATATTTACAAAGACTCGGGAGGTTCCAGCTTGTTCAATTGAGTAAATAAATAACAAATTGGGTTAATAAATAATAGAATGCAAGATGGATTTTGCACTTCCTATTGTAATACGAACTTGCTATAGCTTATCTCATTAATTCCCACGAAACAGGTTCTTTAATTACCTTCACTTTACAGACAAATAAATGGAGGCCCAGGGAGTTTACGTAAAATATGCTCAAGATCACCCAATTAAGTGGCAGGGATAGTTGAATTTGCAAGCATATGTCTCTCCCTAACGATTATGCTATACCACACACAGCAGGACATCAGATGAACAAGCATATGTACAGATAGAGGCACTGGGGGACAGTCTGCAGAGGGAGCACCAAAGCACAGAATAGATACCAATGACAACGAGCATACCCAGCCCAGGAAGCATTTTCCGGAGAAGAGGAATTCTCCATCTCTGAGACTGCGCTGAGCAGGCCTTTGCCGCTGTAAATGCATTCTGGTGAACTCAATCATGGGGCCAGCCAGCCAGCTGCCTCCCTGTTGGTGAATTTCTTCAAGGAAGCTTTGCAGCCAATATTCAGGGCCAATTCTGTTCTGATCGCTTCCACTAAATCAAGAAGAAAATTGAAAAGATTGACATACGCATGCACAAGCCCATGTGGAAGTCTGGAAAGGTGATGATTGGCACCACCAGCCATGACCTTTATTTTCCATTAATGGACCTGGGTGAGCGTCAGTTGTGTTTGAAGCTGCATAAAATGAACTGAAATAAGAGGGATAAACAGAAACAGTGAAGGGCCTTTTCTAGAGGAATTTGGATTTGATTAAATAACACCCTATAGAAGGAAACACTCTGATCTCAGACACAAGTGGAAGATCAGCAGCAAAACTAAGCATTGACCCACCCAACTAGACTAAGTGAGTTATTTTAAGCAACATAAAAATGGGAGATAATCTACATATCTTTGATCTAAAGAAACCAGGCTAGCATAAAGTTGAGAAAGATTCACAATGCTTGTGATTTTCCTTTGAGTCCTCCAAATAGAACAAAATGGGGGTCTAAAGACTGAACATGGGAGCAAAGGGAGAACATACACTGAGGGATGGGGCTGTGGGCCATGCAAAACATCAGAGCCAACAGTCAGGTGTTTTCCATTATATTATCATTTTCTCTCTGGCTTGAGAATTTATAAAGGAAAACAATTCTATATTTTGAATCTGTAAAGTACTTCATAGATTTTTTAAAAAGCAGCCTAGCAGGCTGATATAAGAAGCTTTGGTAATAATACCTCAACTAGAATTCTGTTGTTATAATAAAACTTGATGAGATCTTACTGACTGGGTTCTGGAACTGGCAGTGATCTTACTGGGGACTGTTCTATTTCAGAGAGAAACCGCTGACCTCAAGCAGTTTGCTGATCCTAATAGAATTCCTTGAAATTTGAACTATGCCTCAAATACGCACCCTAGATCCATTCCTGACTTTTGCAGATCCTTTTCTTTCTTCTTCCTTTTCCCCTATTTTCTTCTCCCACTAAGTCCAGATGTTTCTAGAAGTTCAGGGATTCCCTGCTCTTCTCGTCCTCCTAGAACTCATGCCTCTTCATGATTTCAGCAACCACCCTGAAGATTGATGATTATTATAAAAATTCTAACTCCAGTCTTGCTTGTTCACATATTTGTCCATGTCTTTATAGGGCATATATTACCCCCTGGACAATTTGATTTAGATTTACCACCCCCACCTCAAATGCAATATGTTAAAACAAATGAGCTGAAGATATAGAAATGACCAATAAACATATGAAAAGATGCTCAACGTCATTAGTCTTTAGAGAAATGGAAATCAAGATCATGGGATACTACTTCACATCCACTAGGATGGCTCTAATCAAAATGACAAGTATTGGCAAGGATGTGGAGAACTGGAAACCTCATGCATTGCTGGTGGGAAAACAAAATGGTGAAGCCACTTTGGAAAACAATTTGTCACTTCTTCAAAGTATTAAGCATAGAATTACCATTTGACCGAGCAGTTCCATTACTAGGTAAATACCCAAGAGAAATGAAAATATATGTCCACAAAAAACTTGTACATGAATGTTCATAGCAGCATTATTAATGATAGCCAAAAAGTAGAAATGTTCCAAATTTCCATCAACTGATTAAGAGAGAAATAAAATGTGGTATATCCATACAATGGAGTATTATTTGGGCAGAAATAAAATGTGGTATATCCATACAATGGAGTATTACTTGGATGAATCTTGAAAACACTATGCTAAATGAAAGAAGGCAGACACAAAAGGCCACATTTTGAATGATTCCATGTATAGTAAATGTCCAGAATAGGCAAATCCGTAAAGATAGAAAGTAGTAGCCTCTGGTTGGACTGGGAGGAGGGGGAATGGGAAGTGATTGCTAATAAGTACAGGGTTTCTTTTTGGAGCGACAAAAATGTTCTGGAATTGGTGGTAATGATTTCACAACTTTGTGGCTAATACTAAAACCCACTGAATTGAACACTTTAAAAGGGTACATTTTATAGTATGTGAATTATATCTCAATTACAAACAAATTAATATATTGTGAAATCTAACTTATTTTCACAAAATAACTCTCTTTTCATCATCCCATCTTCAATAGTGACACCCTGTCACCTCAGGCACCAAGCTGCCTGAGTTCCCCCCATCAATATGTACTGAATGTCCACTGCATGTAGTGGCCCTAATAGCCAACATTTACTGAGCACTCAGCCCGTTCGAGGTGTTCTTTGAAGTGTTTTACGTGTATTAACTCATTCAATTCTCATAACGACCCCTCTGAGGAGATGAAAAACTCAGGGCACAGAGGTTACATAATTGCCTAACGTCACATTGTTTGTAAATGCCAGGACATTTCAGATTTCAAATCCACATAGTCTGATTCCTAAATTGATACTTTTTATTATTACACACTATTACCCAACCCTACACTACATTATCCTACACCTTATTCCATTACCTTCCACTCTTCTAGTGTGTACTTGAACAGGGAGCCTAGCTGAGCCTATTCCTATATAAATTGGCTGCTTTTGAAATCAGATGCCCCAAGAGGACCACAGAATTTGTCTTCATAAGAGAACTCCGCTTTCCTTTAGGAAAAGGCCTTGCTGGGCTCTTTGGGGTGATAAAAGGCAAACCCCCCCAAGGGAGCAGATTGCAGGAAGAGTAAGGAGACAAGAGAGTCAATCTGCTCTCTATAAAAGAATAAGAGGAATTTAGGAGATGACCAGGTGACATGGGAATCAGCTTCAAGAGCCATGAGGCAGTGAATTCTTGGGAGAGAGAAGTAGGTGTAGTTACAAAGCAGGAGACTAAGGCTTTGGAAGAAGGGCCAACAAGAAATTCCTAGCCTCAGGGATGGCTGACAAATTTTTAGGTCTGTGATATATCGTTCTCAGTTTTTAATTGTTTTCCATTCTGTGCTATGCTATCACTCTCCAGACCCAGCAAGCTTCAGTAAACAGTAGCTCTGTCACTCACAGTAGCCTTGGGCTAGGGGTGATTCGGGCAATAGAGCAAAGAGTTGGTGTCCTGCAAAAAAGAAGTGATGCCAAGAGAGGATGGAAGCCACAAACTCCAAGAGTGAGAGGTGCTGGGAGACAGTGAGAGCAAGTGGACTGCAGGATGGACCAAGGCTGAAATCAATTTGTGAGACTTCCCTTTCCTTTTAAACATAATACAAGAAAGAGAACCTTGAAAAGGGGCACCAGAGAGACTAGGATTTGCCAGATAGAAGGTCTATAGGGAGGTCTCCATGGTAATTGTGTTCCACATTTTATAAACTGCCCTACATTCTTTCCAGCAGAAGATAGGATGGAAAAGAAAAAACACTACCACTCTGCATTTGCTCATGGAATTCCTCTTTTCTTCAATGGTTCTACCTTTTACTGCCCCAAATCCTATCTGTTCTTCAGGTCCTAAAGTCAATCCACCTCCTCCAGGAAGGTGTTTCGGATGCTTTATCCCTCATTTCTTCCCATCGTTTCTCTACCGTTCTCCAAGTGTGCTCCTCAAGACCAGTGGAGGCAGCAGCACCTGAGAACTTGTTAGTGATGCAAATCCTCAGTCCCTACCGAAGCTCCATTGAATCTGGGGGTGGGCTCAGCAATATGTGTCTTAACAAGCCCTCCAGGGGGCTCAGAGGCACACTCAAGCTTGAGTACCAACACGGGACCAGAGGCATCTTGTTAGAGTGGCAGTTAGATCATCTCTCTCTTTAGCTCAATGCCATCGATGCAGTGCCATCTCAGTCCTAAAAAAACCAAAGTATTTTCAATGACTTTCAAGTCCTACATGGTTCCCCTGCTACCTCCCTGACCACATCTTCCCCACCCCCCACCGTCCCGGTCACTCACTCGCCTCCAGTCACTGAGGCCACTGACTAGAGAATGTGCCAGGCTTGCTTCTGCCTCAGCACCTTTGCAGAGGCTCCTTCTTCTGCCCGGCACACTCCTCCCAAGATGTCTGCATGGCTCAGTCCCTCACCTCCTTCAACTCATTTCCTCTGTGAAGCCTGCCCTGGTCATGCTGCTTGTAATTAGGTTCACCCCCACCAAGACTACCCATTCTTGTTTTCTGATTTATTTCCCCCCAGAGCATTTGTCTGCATATAACACTGTGCATATTTTACTTCCTCAAATTTTATGCTGTTTGTCTCACTCTGCCAGAATGTATGCTTCAAGAGGGCAGAGATCTTATTCCAGCTCTCCCTCTTTTGTTCATTGATACAGTACTTGATTCATGTGGTGATGAGGATTCAATAAATATTTGTTGAATGTGTGAATTTAGCCCTTATTTTATGTCTCCCCTTGTTTGTAAACTACCCCATCCACTGTAGTCTTTGTTGCCAACTAGTTTGTAAGCTCCATGAAAAGAGATTCCCATCTTGGATGCCTGTCTTCCCCACCATACACAGGGCCGTGTGGGAATTTATAGAGCACAAGACTTTCCTTGATTATAGGCCTGACCACATTGTCCCCTGGACTTGGGATTCAAGATGGAAAACCCATGCAATGCCCGATAAACGTCTGGAGCGCCCTCCCCACCCCACTCCAACACACAGTTCAAAGCTCCCAGCCTGCTTCCCCTTCCGTGTCCAGCCATAACTTCCAGTCATTTCCCCTGACATGCACAGAATCCACCTCTCACTGGCTGCTCCCTCCACTCCTAGGCTGCGCCTGCTCGGGCAGCCTCCATCTGTCCCTCACCCAGGTTCCAGCAACCCAGCATGACAGCTGAGATCTGTAATTTATTTATGCCCTTCTGCTGGGCCTTTATTCTTTCTTTCTTTTTCTCAGGCATCATTGGTACCCAGGCCTTAGTCAGCACCCTCAGAGGAACTGTAGGTGTTTGAAAGGCCCCCAAATGGAAGTAATCCGAGTCAAGCATTGGGCTAAGACAAGCAAATTGAGATTCTAGAACACGCTGTGCAGGAAGAAAAGGTCATTTTACTTTAAACAGTGCCCTGGAATCTTTTCACTACCCTTTTCATTTGCATTTGCCTGAATGTATAGTAAAGTCACATTTTGTTCTTTGAAGAAACATGTGCAATGTTTGAGCTAAGAGCCTCTGAGAGGCAGACAGCACGCATGAGTTGTCTTCTCAAACCTCAGTAGGCAATATGTGTTTTTAATAATCATCTGGTAATTAACAGCTGATTCAAAGCCTTTCATTTGGAAAAAATAATAATAATTTTACTTCCCAGTTCCAGGAGCCAGATGGGCAGCCAAAGGAGACACCTCCAGCTATGTATCAGAGAAGCAGAGAAGGTGAGGTCCATGAGCTCCCTCAACACCCTGCAGCTGGCACAACATCTGGACAGGAGAACAAAGCAACAGCCTAAATACCTGTGCCTGCCACCCTCCCTACTTGTCCACTTAGCGCTAATTACACGATTGGTTTGTAATCCCTGCTATAAAAAGTATAGCCCCCGCTTTCTCTGACTTGTTCTAAATGACCTCTTTAAAAAGATGCACTGCCTGATAAATAATGTCAAACTGGGAAATTGTTTTGAAATGTCACATGACCATGAATTCTTTTTGTGGTTCAAAGGAATTGCACTGGCCCTTAGGCCTTCCTGCTGCTTGCTGCCACCACCTCAGCCATCCCCCCGCTCGCTCTCCCCCACCTCCCACTGCTGATTTCTGTCACCTCAGGGTCAGTGAAGAGCAAACCACCTTTCAAACACCACGTGTCTGTAGCAGGTGTCCTCAATATCTTCACGAATCCTTCTCTCTCTCTCTCACACACACACAGACACACACACCTTTTTGCTGAAGATATCAGAAGAGGGAAAATGAAATAAAGGAAGAGGGCAACAAAAGCAACCAATCTGGATATATTTATATTATATTTCTCATTAAGACCAGTGTCTGGTCTCTTAGAGACTTAAAGTATGATCACTGGAGTCTATCTGCTCGGCTTAAACCATTTGAAACTCGACAGGAATTTGAGGGCTCTGTTATTGTTCACATAAAAAGAAAGAGAAGAAGGACAGAAGGAAGGGAGTGAAGGAAGGAGGAAGAAAGGAAGGAAGGGTAGTAATGGTCCTATATAACTTACCATTTTTATTCCTGTTTTTATTTGCTGTATGTTTAACATAAACCTATCACAGGGTAGATACCATACAGCAAAACCATCGTGGAGAAGACTGCATTCTGGTCCAGCGACTGTGTGATCTACATCACTTGAGTGGAAGAGGATCAATGGTAACGATTCTTGGCTCTGCACTATTCCATCCATCACCATCACCAGGAACAATAGCAGAGCTGCAGTGGCCTTTCCAATCCTGCTTTGAGGGGCTTAATATTGTGATGGTTGCCATGGCAAACAGCTTAAAACACCACTAGATAATATGAATGGAAGAAGATAATGCTTCCTAACTTTCAATGGCCAGACTCTGAAAGGAGGATTTTGGTATTTTCTGTAGTGGAAAGAATAGGAGATTGAGGATCAGAAGAACAGGATTCCAGTTTCAGATCTGCCATTAAATAGCTATGTGACCCTGGATGGCACGTCATTTAACCTTTCTGGGAAGAAGGGTTCTCCTCTGAAAAATTAGAAAATAGTAATGAATGCTAAATATTGAGATTTTAAGATAGTAATAATATAAATTATGTCAAAGAGTTGGAAGCTGGTCCCTCCTCTCCATTAACCAACTGGGAGACTTTAGACATTTCACTTAAATTTTTTGAGTCATCATTTCCTCATTGGAAAAATTAGAAATCAAAGATGCACAATACAGATATTGTGATTGTGTGATACCAACAATAGGCAAAAAAACCCTGGTATCTCAGACCAGTAAAATCATAACGGCAGAGAAGAAACAGCTCTAACGGCCTTGCGCTGTCCCTATTTGGAACCTATTGACGATAGCTGTGACCCTCTCTCTCCCTAGTGGCCCTGAAGCTCCCTCCAAGTTTGTTGAAGCTAAACCAAGGCAGCCAAGAGTCTTACTGTGATCATCACTATAATCCTCCTCACCACTAGAGTCTATGAGAAAGTAGAAAATAAAACACCAACGTTGGCATATTTACTTTCATCAAGTTACCCCTCATCTTCCTCCTTCACTCTCTGTAAGGGTTAGCCAAGATCCTGAACTCTGTATGTGTCTGAATTAAAACATGGACTTAATTATTTATATGCTTGCAGAATGAACTTGGAATCCTGCGCTATAGTAACAAGTCCATAGCAAAGGAATCTCACCAAAGTTTTCCTTTTGGCAGCCAGGCAACAGGCTTGCTGTCATTTTACATGCCAAACAGTTCACTCTTACTGATTGTAGTTTGGGGGGAAAAATGACTGGCTGGAGATCCCAAATACACCCCTATCTAAGTGTAGTGAGCTGGTTTGCACGTCTAGAAACTCAGAGCATTACTTAAGCACAGAATAGTATTGACACAGTGGAGACCAGATGATTGGGAAAATAACAATGAGAGTAATTATGACTATGCTGGCATCTGTTATTGTTTACCTGACACTGACTGTGTGCCAGGCCTTGTGCTTGCTGCTGCACAAGCAGTATTTTCTTTAATCCTCACAGCAACCGTAAGAGAGGCAATGCAATCACTACTGCACAGAGTACAGACTGAGGGGAGATGTCGGGAAGTTCAGTAACTTGCCCAGGGTCACACAGCTCTTTTTTTTTTTTTTTTTTGTGAGGAAGATCAGCTCTGAGCTAACATCCATGCTAATCCTCCTCTTTTTGCTAAGAAACACCGGCTCTGAGCTAATATTTATTGCCAATCCTCCTCCTTTTTTTTTTTTCCCCCCAAAGCCCCAGTAGATAGTTGTGTGTCATAGTTGCACATCCTTCTAGTTGCTGTGTGTGGGACGTGGCCTCAGCATGGCCAGAGAAGCGGCGTGTCGGTGCGGGCCCGGGATCCGAACCTGGGCCGCCAGTAGCAGAGCACGCGCACTTAACTGCCAAGCCACGGGGCCGGTCCACACAGCTCTTTGCTAGATGGAGGTGGGACTCAAATCCAGGCGTATTTGACTCCAAAGCCAGTGTTCTGGGCCATTATGCAGAGTTCATATTTACGCAACACTTATAATGTGCTAAATCTATTACAAACATTATCTCATTTTATGACCACAAAATCTTAAAGAGGGAAACATTATTATCTCCATATTATAGATGAGAAAACTAAGGCTCAGAAAGTTTAGAGAATTTGCCCACCGACCATCCGGCCAGTAACAAGAAGAATCGGCAGTCTGTCCAGTGTCTCTTTGGCCCCAAAGCCAATGTGCTAAGGCGAAATTTGGGAGAGGCAAGGGTAGCATTGTAGTATAAAGGAAAGAGAAATCCTGGAGTCTCCTGGGTTCCAGTAGTAATTCTACTGCTAATTAGCTGGGTTATTCTGGTTTCCTAGGGCCACTTATCCTAATTAGGCAGGAGGGTTTTTTTGGATGGGTAACAACATTATGTATTTTAAAAGATATTTTCCATTGTTCTTTCTATTCTAAAATCCTTGATTTAAAGTGTAGTAATTTTTCCACAAAAGTGAAAAAACCTTCCCCATGAACTCTAAAGAAGGAAGTGTTTCTATGTACAAATCAGGAAGAAAAGGATGTTAACAATTATTATTTAAGTACTTACAACGGACCAAACATTCATCTCAGTGCTCTACTCTTTTAACCCTCACAAAATCCCTATAAGGTAGGTACTTCTTATCACCACCATTTTATCAGTAAGATGATTGAGGCAAAGAGAGGTTAAGTAATTTATCCAAGATCTCCTAGACAATAAATAGTGGAGATGGGACGTGAACTCAGGCAGCCGATTTCACAGTCCACATTTCTAACCACTTTAATGTACTGTTTCTGGAGCCAAAATAGTTCATTTACCTGATGGTGTTCAACATGGTGCTAAATGATGTTGAGAATGCAGAAGGATGTCGTACAAAGAGTTCAAGCCTAGATGTTAGGCAAAGTTGGGTTTGAATCTCCACATTGTCCCCATCACTAGGCTGCCAGCTTTATCGGAGTAAGAATGTAGTCTGATTTGTTTCCCCCATCACCTACAACACATACCTGTTGAATGCAAGAATGATTTTGGGGGGTGGAGCCAGCCTTATAAACTATATATGTCTGGTTCCAAAGCCCAAGAGCTATCCGTTTTCCAGAACTACCTCACAGAATAAATTAATATAGACCTGTCCAAAGCTAAGGATTCTTCAGGCAGTATAAGCAAAGAGCTTGGGATCTGAAGGCAGACACATTGCATCTAACAAGGTGTATGCCACTCTGAGTCTCCACTTATTTCTCCACAAATTTGACATCATGTTGTCACGTGTCCTTGTTGTGAGAATTAAAAGCAACAACTTATGTCAAGCACCTAGCACACTCCTGGAACAATGTAGGCATACAATACAGCCATACATCACTTAACAACAAGGATACGTTCCAAGAAATGCATCATTAGGTGATTTTGTCATAGTGCAAACATCACAGAATGTACTTACACAAAGCTAGACGGGATCGCCTACTGCAGACCTAGGCTGTGTGGTACAGCCTATTGCTCCTAGGCTACAAACCTGTACAGCATGTTACTGTACCGAATACTGTAGGGAATTGTAACACAATGGTAAGTATCTGGGTATCTAAATGTATCTAAACATAGAAAAGGTACAGTAAAAATACGGTATAAAAGATAAAAAATGGTACACCTGTACAAGGCACTTACCATGAATGGAGCCTGCAGGACCGGAAGTTGCTCTGGGTCAGTGAGTGAGTGGTGACTGAATGTGAAGGCTAGGACATCACTGTATACTACTATAGACTTTATAAACACTGCACACTTAGGCTATACTGAGTTTATAAAAAATATTTTTCTTTCTTCAATAATAAATTAACCTTAGCATACTATAACTTTATAGATGTTTTAATATTTTTAACTTCTTGACTCTTGTAATAATACTTAGCTTAAAACATATATTGTATAGCTATATAAAAATATTTTCTTTCTTTGTATTCTTATTCTATAAACTTTTTTCTACTTTTTAAATTTTTTATTTTATTTTTTTACTTTTTAAACTTTTTTTGTTAAAAAGTAAGACACAACCACGCATTAGCCTAGGCCTACACAGAGTCAGGATCATCAATATCACTGTCTCCACCTCCACATCTTGTCCCACTGGAAGGTCTTCAGGGGCAGTAACACGCATGGAGCTGTCATCTCCTAGGATAACAATGCCGTCTTCTGGAATAACTCCTGAGGGACCTGCCTGAGGCTCTTCTTGAGGAGGGTTCACACTTTTCAGAAATATGTCCATGGTGGTTTGCTTGGTTTGTTTCTTTTTTTCATCATAGATTTGCTTGTAAGCAGATAATGCACCCTGAACATTCCTCTCTATTAATGAAAACCTTTCAGTGTGGGAATCCATGTTTTCAAATGTTTTAAGGAGCTTTTTGAGGTCTACAAAAGCTTCTGCTAAACCCTTCACTGTGAATGTTTTGGGGATTCTTCTTCTTTTTCTTCTCCTGCAGTTTCCCTTTCTCTTGCCTCTTCAGCTTTGCATTCCCGTTCCAGTTCCAACAACTCTTCATTAGTCAATTCCTCAGGAACCACCTCTAGGAGCTCCTCAATGTCATCCTCGTCCACAACCAGGTTAAAGTTGTTCGCCATCTCAACCACAGCCTTATTGACTTTTGCAACTTCCTCACCCTTGGCAAATCCTTTGAAGTCATGGACGAATCTTTTGAGTGTCTTCTTCCAGATGTCATTCATACACTCCTTGGTGACATCACCCCAAGCCCAAGTAAGGTTCTTAATGCCGTCATAGATGTTGTAATCCTTCCAGAATTGTATCAGTGTCTTCTCAGTGTCTTCCTCAGCTGCAGCCATAGCCTGGGCAAAGGTCCTCCTCAGGTAGTAGGCCTTAAAAGCTGCTATAACTCCTTGATCCATTGGTTGGATCAAAGAGGTAGTGTTTGGAGGCAGAAATACCACTTTGATCTTGGGATGAAGATCATCAATAAAAGGAGGATGTTCAGGAGCATTATCATCAATGAACAAAATCTTAAAGGGTATGTTGTTCTCCAAACAGTACTTTTCCATGTCGCGGGCACAGCAATTCAGGAGGGCATCTTGGAAGAGTAGTTGCGTCATCCACGACTTCTCATCGCTCCTGTAGTACACTGGCAGTGTGTGCTTACTGACATGCTTGAAGGCCCTGGGTTTCTCACTGTGCTAGATCACAAAGGGTTTCAATTCATAGCCTACAACACTGCCCCACGTGCAAGACTGCTTTCCTGTCCTTAAAAGCCTTGAAACCTGGCATCAATTTCACCTCCTTATGGATAAAAGTCATTTCAGGCACCATTTCCAGAACAGGGAATTTTTGTCCATATTTAACATTTACCATGGCAAGTAATTTTTCTCCACCATCAGCTTATCTAGAGTTTCTGAAAATTTTTCAGCTACCTTCACATCAGCACTCACAGACTCACCACTCACTTCCACATTATGTAATGAATAACAATTCTTGAATCGTTTAAACCACCCAGAGCTAGCAGTAAATTCAACATGACAGTTGGGTCCAGGATTCTCTTTCAACATCACAAACAGACTTTTTGCTTTGGTCATGATTGTCGTGGTGCTAAGAGGGATACGCTTCTGTGTCTAGTCTTCAGTCCAGGCCATGAGAAGTTTCTCCACATCTGGTACAGGCCCTTCTTGAATTTTTGTTTGTCTTGCTGCCTTCAATGAAACAGATCCTTTAACAGCTTCCATCACTTTGTTCTTGTTATTCAAGACTGTAGCTAGTGTGGAATAGGACATGCCTGACTGGTGAGCAAGAACTATTACTGAGTTTCCACTGTCTTAGTCCTTAATCACTTTTCATTTCTTTGCCAGATCCATCACTCGATGTGGCCTCTTGCTGGATTAGCAGTTAATTTTGTATGCTTAGGGGCCATGATGAACAAAACAACAAGAGATTAAATCAAGCACAAGACAAAATGATGTAATCAAGAGACACAGTAAACACAAGATGCATGAGGCTGCTGTCAGCATAACATGGTGTACTGTTTTACAGTAAACCTTTTTTATAAGTAGAAAGAGTACAGTCCAAAATAATGATTAAAAGTATAGTATAGTAAATACATAGACCAGTAACACAGTCTTTTATTATCAAGTGTTATGTACTGTACATAGTTGTATGTACTATACTTTTATATGACTGGCAGCACAGTAGGTTTGTTTACACCAGCATCACCACACATATGAGTGATGCATTGCACTACAATGTTATGATGGCTATGACATCACTAGGCAATAGGAATTTTTCAGCCCCATTATAATCTTATGGGACCACCATCATATATGCAGTCCATGGTTGACAGAACCATCGTTATGCAGTGCATGACTGTAATTGGTAACTTCTCAGTTGCCTTTCTAAAACAATTTAAACTGAAGTAGTAGTATCTGTAGCCTGTGTTGGTCATTTTCTTTTTTGAATCATGGTGCTTCTTTGCTCCAAGGAAACACCCACTGAAAAACCATGGTGGTGGACCCCATGTTTCCTCCTACAAAGGTTTTTAAGACAACTTACAGGAAAAATATATGCAAGGTGAGCATGAACATCAGTGTAAGAATGACATCTTGCAAAAAAAAAAAATGTCCACCTTCTGGGTACACTAGGAATGAAGTAATTTCCAATTATTTGCAACTTGCACCCTTATCAGTGTCTCCTAAAATTGAAGTTGTTGTTACTTTCCACTTAGATCTTAGAAAGTAAATTTTCCAGTGGATGTAATTTGTGATGATTTGGCTACTCAACCCCCACTAGCATTGATGGAGCACAAAAGGATGCTTAAAATAAACAGGGTCCCCTTGGCCTCCACACATGCTTCCACGCCTAGCAGATAAGTAGCACCTTTTGCTTAGAATCACAGGCATGAAACAGCTTGTTTTCAAGTTCCTATAGGGCTCAGAGGACCATCCAGAAACTCATCATTTCTCTAACTTGGCCCTCCTAAGGCATTGTCCCCTCTACCATAGTAGGCCTACAGGACTATGGGGCCTCCTGCTTCTGTTATGAGCACCCTCCATGTGACCTTAGCATACTTTATTGCAGCTTTCACTGCTATGGATTATTATGAGCTCTGTATCTATCCCTCTCCCTGAATGTTCTTTCCGATGTTATGGGCATGGCACAGCCAAACATCTGCCTCTCCAGGAGGACATTGCATGATTTCCCCTAGATTCAAATGCAAACTGTTGACCTCTGCTTCTGGTCAAGACGGAGTAACTGGCACCAGATTACCTTCCCATCTGAAACAATAACAGCAGTAACAAGAGAGACACAATATATGAAAGAGCGGTTTTCAAGATACTAGATATCAGGCAGTGAAAGATAGTGATCCTTGAGACATGCCCCACAATTGTCCCAGCTAACTGCCTGCAGGTGGTTTCCAGGCACAGTGCAGGGAGGGGCAATAAGGCAGAGCCTAGAGGACTTCTAGAATTGAGCAGCTGAGAGGCCAGGGAGATGCAGGCAGAGTTCTCAGAACAGAATACCAGGGAGGAGAAACCTGCCCAGAGAAAACCCCAGAGAGAACCTGTAGAGGTTCTGCTGGAGTGTTCAGCAGAGTAGTCCGTGCGTGTGTGTGAGGAAAGTACCAGAGTCTAGGGAACGAACTCTCCAGAGAACTGGAGGAAACAGTGCCCAGTGCTCACGCAGGGCCAGAACAGTGCCTGTTCCTACCAGCCAGGCTGGAAAACCCATGACTCACGAGACATCGAGTTGAGTACTCATAAGGATCTTGCCTCAGTATGGGGGCCCAACACTAAACATTGCATTCATCTCACCTGACAAATCTTAAAAGTAAGAGCCAAAAGAAATTAAATTTGTAGATAAAACCCCTCCCACAAAGAAACATGCAAGCCCAATTGGCTTCACTGGTGAATTTCACCAAACATTTAAGGAAGAAATAATATCAATTATACACAAACTCTTTAAGAAAATTGAAGAGGAAGAAATAATTCCCAATTCATTCTATGATCCCAGAATTACCCTGACACCAAAATTGTAAAAAGACATTACAAAAAGATAAAACTACAGATCAATATCCCTCATGAACATACATACAAAATTCTTAACAATATT
Source organism: Ceratotherium simum simum (assembly GCF_057802395.1). Taxonomy (NCBI): domain Eukaryota; kingdom Metazoa; phylum Chordata; class Mammalia; order Perissodactyla; family Rhinocerotidae; genus Ceratotherium; species Ceratotherium simum. Next base: position 82,725,792 of record NC_141906.1, on the reverse strand, counting down.
TTAGCCAATTGAATCCAACAATATAGAAAAAGAATACATCAGGACCATGTAAGTTTTATCCTAGGAAAACAAGGTTGGTTTAATAATAAAAATCAAATCAATATCCTTCACAATATTAACAAACTAAAATAAGAAAAGCATATGATTATCTCAATAGATAGAGAAAAAAAAATTGACAAATTCTAACATCCCTTCCTGATTAAGGAAAAAAACTCTCAGCAAATTAAAATGAGAACTTCCTCAATCAGATAAAAAGAGCATCTATGAAAAACCTACAGCTAGCAGCATATCTACATAAAAGACTGAGTGTTTTTCCTGTAAAATCAGAAACAGGACAAGGATGTCTGTTCATATGATTTCTATTCAACATTGTAGTGGAGGTTCTAGGCAGAGCAATAAGGCAAGAAGAAGAAAAAAAAGGCATCCTGATTAAAAAGGAAAAAGTAAAACTGTTATCTGCAGATGCCATGATTGCCATTCTAGAAAATCTTATGAAATCTATAAAAAAGCTACTATAACTAATAGTGTAGCAATGTTGCAAGATGAAATATTCTATGCAAAAATCAATTGAATTTTTATATACCAGCAATGAATATCTGAAATTTACTTAAAAAACAATGTCATCCAAAAAAGACATTGAAAATCTAAATACTTAGTGTTAAATTTGTCAAAGGATATCCAAGACCCGTACACTGAAGACTACAAGACATAACTGAAGGAAATTAAAGAAGACCTAGATAAACACAGATATGTACTGAGCTAATCAGTCACAAGACTTATTATTGTTAAGATGGCTTTTCTCTCACAATTAAACCATAGATTTAATACTACAATCCCAATGCAAACACTAGTAGCTCTTTTTAGTAGAAATTGACAAACTGATTTTAAAATCCATAGGGAAATGCAAAACACACACAACAGCCAAAACAATTTTGAAAAAGAAAAACAAAATTGGAGGCTTAACTTTATCTGATTTGAAGACTTGTTATAAAGCTACAATAAACAAAACAGCGTAGTATTAGCATAAAGATAGAAAAATAGATCAATGGAACAAAATAGAGTCCAGAAATTGACCCACGGTTACAAGAACAACTGATTTGTTTTTTTTTTTTTTTGTTACAAAAGAGCTAAGGCAATTTAATGGAGAAAAGACATAATCTTTTCTACCAATGTTGCTAGAACAATTAGATATACACAGGTTCTAAAAAAGTTTCATTCTGTGCTTTGCACCATATACAAAAATCAACTTAAAATGGATCAAGGACTTAAATGTAAAACCTTCTTGAAAAATGCACAAAAGAAAATCTCTGTGACCTTGGGCTAGGCAATGATTTCTTAGATGCAACACCAAAAGCATAATCTATAACAGAAAAGAATAGTTACTTGTAGTTCAACAAATTTTAAAATTTCTCCTCTTTTAAGGGCACTGTTAGGAAAACAAAAAGATAAACCGCAGACTGGAAAAAAATCATATATCATATATCTGATAAAGAACTTATATTCAGAATATACAAAGAACTTTCAAAATCAATAATGAAAAATAAAACAACCCAATGAAAATTGTCAAAAGATTTGAACAGTCACTTCACCAAAGAATATATACAATTAGCAAATAAGCACATAAAAAAATGCTGAATGTTATTAGTCATTAGGGAAATTCTAATTAAAACCACGATGAAATAGCCCTACGCTCCTATTAGAATGACTATAATTCCACAGTTGGCCAGGATACGGAAAAACTGAAACTCTCATACACTGCTGGTGGGAATGTAAAATGGTTTGGCAGCTTCATAAAGAGCTAAACATACACCTACTACGTGATCCAACAATTCCACCCCTAGGTATTTACACACGAGAAGTAAAACCATAGGATCACACAAAGACTTGTTTATGAATGCTCATAGAAACTTTATTTCCACCAAACAAAAACTAGAAACAACCCAAATTTTCATTAATATGTGAATGGAAAAACAAATTATTGTATCTTCTTACAATGAAATACTATTTAACAATAAAAAAGAGCGAACTACTGATAAATGCATGGATAAAATCTCAAAATAGTTATGTTGAGTAAAAAGTCAGACGAAAGCAAATACATACCATGTGATTGCAAATATATGAAATTCTAGAAAATGCAAATTAATTTATGGTGACAGAAAGGAGATCAGTGATTTCTTGGGTGGGGAGAGGGCTGACAGGAGGGCAGATATATTCACTATCCTGGTCATGGTGATTAGACTTCAACAATTCATGAGTGTACAGATACATCAAATCTTACCAAATTTCACACTTAAATATGTGCAGTTGATTGTATATCAGCTATACCTCATAAAGCTGTTAAATATATGTATAAAAATATCAAACAATGATTGGTGGAGGAAATAGTCTGAGATGCTAAAAAACAATCTTTCTATCTATTTGTCCCATATTCACCTTTGATCTAGGTTTTTATCACTCTCTGCAAACTGATTTACCTTTGGGCAGTATTGCTGGATTTACTGCATAAGGACTTTACAGTTTCCCTGATTCAGTTTTCCTGTACATAGGAATAGGAACTCTGTAACCACCTCCCTCTTTGCATTGCCTCTTTCCGTAGTGTGAGCCTTTAAACAAAACTGCATTTACTGCTGAGGTAATATGCAGAATAACTCTGATAGCCTCCGTAGTGAGTTGAATTGTGCTATATTCACGTCCTGACCTCTGGTACTTGTTTATGTGATCTTATTTGAATATAGGGTCTTTTCAGATGTAATTTTTTGTGTGTGTCCTACAAAATTCAGATGTTGAAGCCCTAACCCCCAGTACCTCAAAATGTAACTGTATTTGGAGATAGTGCCTTTAAAGAAGTGATTAAGTTAAAATGAAGCTGTTAGGGTGGGCCCGAATGCAATCTAACCGGTGTCCTTATAAGAAGAGGAAGTTTGGACGTACACAGAGACACTAGAGGCAGGCACATAGAGAAAAGACCATGTGAGGACACAGCAAGAATGAACCCATCTACAAAGCCAAAAAGAGAGGCCTCAGAGGAAACCAACCTCTGACGACCCCCAATCTTTGGTCATACTGAATTAGGGTGGTCCATACAGCCAATGACTGGTATCTTTATAAGAGAAAGGAGAGGGAGATTTAGATAAACACACGGAGAGGTGAGCACCATGTGAAGATGGAAGCAGACGTTGGAATGATGTGTCTGTAAGCCAAGGAGAACCAAGGATTGCTGACAACCACTAGATGGTAGAAGAAAGCTTGGAATAGATGCTCCCTCAAAGTCTCCAGAAGGAACCAATACTGCCAGCATCTTGATTTTGGACTTACATCCCCCGGAACTTTGAGAAAATACTGTTGCTTTAAGCAACCCAGTTTGTGGTAATTTGTTATGGCAACCCTAGAAAACTAATACAGCCTCCTGAAAACCATTTTTCCTTTCTTCCGTTCAGTAATAAAAACTACTTCACCCCCTCTCCCATTTTAGTTGGGCATCCAGCTATGCACCTACAGACTATATTTCCCAGTCCTCTTGTAGTAGGCGTGGTGGTGTGACTAAGTTTGAGCCAATGGTGCACGAGCAAAAGAGGTGTCCATTGCTTGCCCTGCATTCTTCCTTCCTCCTTACTAACTGGGAACTGGTGATAATTGGAAAATCGTGGAGATCAATTGTTGGAGATGACAGAGCCACTGTGTGGCCCTAGCCTACTTAATTCTGAACTTTGAAGTGAGAGAAATAGAATTGTCTTAGTTAAGCTAGTATATTTGGGGGTGTCCTGTTCCCTACCTAATAATCACATATCTAATAATCGTCCTTTTCTCTGTCTTGTACCGCAAGCTCTTAGAAGCTAGTGTTTCTTCTGTTGTGAATCTTCCTGAAGCACCTAGCATAATTTTATGTACAAATGGATCTTTATGTGCAAATAGATCTTCTTTACTTTATCATTAAAAAAGCATTTATTAGGCAAGTATTATTCTAGGACTACTTCAGCTTGCAGAATTAAGGACAGTTCAACAAATGTCAATGACCATAAATCAAGTGAAACAGCACCACTCAAACCACAATGTTCCTTGGCTATGAGAAATAGCAAAGGCTGTGGAAGTTGGCCATGTCTCTACATTGGGCAGGAACAACATGGTATCCAATGTGTCATAGACATCATGGGGTGACAGTGAACTGGAGAAAGGCAAGTCTATATGAAGACATCAGATACATGCCTTACATCTGTGCTACTCCTAAGGGTGGCATTTGCTTAATCTATGATGTAGCACATTTAAATTGATTCTAAAATGAGGGGAATAGGCCTGAGTAAGGAAACAAAGAGAAGAGTACATGGTTGCCTACCTGTAGTGTATATTTTTGTGGAGATAAAAGAGAAAAAGAAAATACACAGAGAGCAAGAGAGGAAAGCTTTTCAAAGACTAGTTCTCTAAAAAATAGAAAAAAATGAATTGGGCCTAAAGAAGTTAAGAAAATCACTCGAGACACAATTGCCTCTAGTGGCGGGAAGTGTTAATGAGGTATTTTACATTTGGACTTCGCTTAATAGCTGAGGCTAAATTGAGACAGACTAGGCTGAAACATGTAGATAGGAGGAGGACAATAAAGTAAATGGTTAGAAACAGAACTTGATCACAGTTAAGTGACAACAATACCCTTTTGTGAGTAGCTAGATTGCTATCTTTTCTCTCTCTTTTTTACTGCATGTATGGCATTGTGTAGTTTATATTTAGAACATGTGCTCAACTATTTTCTATCCTGTTGCTCTAAAAATTTCCATTTCTTTATAATTACAAACCCAGTGTGCAGCATGATATCCTTGTTTTCCCATACAAAGCCAGACTAAATTCCTAGCCTTATGCTGTTCTAAAGAGGCACTTGGCAGCAGCTACAGTGGATGAGATGGAATACTGAGGATATACACACCACCACCGACATGCTTAAACCTCCGCCTTTGACCAGCCGTGCCCCCCTCCCAGGCCCCACCACGCCATGGACTCCCCACTGCAGTCAAACCGCATTGTCTACCATCTGCAGAGGAGCTAATGTGCTTCTCTGTTCTTTTCTGTATTCTTCCTTCCCTCCTTCATTGATTAATTCCTTACTATCTCTTTCTTCCTTTCTTTCTTTTCAGTTTTCACTTGTTTTTATCATACAAGTGAAATATGTCCACTGCAGAAAATTTGGAAATGCGAAAGAAGAAGAAGGAGAAGACAACAAAAGCTACCTGCTATCTTACCAATTATGGGTAATTGTTCCCATTTTATTGTCTTGATACATACAGATATATATGAATGATGATCTCTATGTATTTATAAAATTTGTGTATACATACACACATACATACATGTTTACAAATACACACGCACAAATATATGATATTTACCCTAACTGTTGACAGCAGAATCCCTCCCCTTAAGGAAGACTATTTGGGAGGATATTTGAAGGTACAAATGTTGAGAAGAAAAAAGACAACAAAGGTTATGTGTAGCTTAACTACTCTATAAAAGACAATTGGAAGCATTGTTTTTACTCCTGAGAGGGTGAGGAGCAGCAAGATGGAGAAAAAGGAAGGAGGCCTTGGAGAGAAAGGAATCAGTGAAGTGGCTAGAAACACTCCATGATATGGGAGTGGGCAAAAGGATTTCTAGTGAGAGAAATATATTAGTCATTTTTATGTTTGCAGTGTGGCATGAGATGTGATCCTTCTAGGTAACTGACAAATGCCTTCATCATATGTATGGTGATGGATAAAAATTAGACTACTTGTGGCGAGCACGATGCAGTCTATACAGAAATTGATAAATAATAATGTACACCTGAAATTACACAACATTATAAACCTTTATGATTTCAATAAAATAATTGGAAAAAAAAAAAAACTATGTCTACCTACCACAGCCTAGAATATGTTGAGACTTTGGAATAGTGCATCAGAATGGCTTGGAAGGCTTGTAAACCACAGATAGCTGGCCCTGACTGCAGTTTCTGATTCATTGAGTCTGGGATGAGGCTGGAGAATTTGCATTTCTTACAACTTCCCAGATGTTGATGTTGGTGGTGTTGATGGTGCTGGTCTGAGGATCATACTTTGAGAACCACTGGATTAGTGAATTAAGGAAAAGAGACGGAATCCTATGTTGGGTAGATGGTGGCATCACGTTGAGTACGTTATTTGGTGTTATGTACTCTCTTCAACAAAATATCTTGAGCATTATCCTATGTCATTAAGTAGTTTTTGAGAACAGATAAGAGAAACTGTAGAATATTTGTATGTTGATGAGCATGATCCAGGAAAAGAAGACTGATGATATGGCAGAAAAAGTTGAGAACTGTCTTTGAATTAGTGAAAGGAAAAGACTTCTGTGCATCCATGGACGGGTTAGTTCAGACTTTCAGTCTACAATTGCCTTTCTCTCCATCTCTCTCTTTGCCCCTGCACTGACACTGTTCTTGTCAAGGTCACTAATAACCTCCACATTGCTAACCCAATGTCCTGTCCAGTGCTAAGTCCTCATCTCACTTGACCTAGTAGCAGCATTTCTCTGTTGATCATTTACTTTTTGCAGTGCACTTTCTTCCTTTAGCCTCCAGGATACCAACTCTCCCGTTTTGGTTTTTATTTTTGTTTTTTTCCTTCTATTACAAGCACTGCTCCCTCTTAACCTCTGTGGCTAGATCTTCTGCTTCCCCTACTCCCTCAGTGGTGGAGTGCCTGGGGCTCACACTTTGGATAGCTTCTCTTCTGAATCTATCCTCCTTTTGGTGATCTCATCCAAGTTTATGGCTTTAAATATCATTTATATGCTGATGACTCCCAAATGTGTCAATCCTGCAAGACTCCTGCTCTAAACCACAGACTCACATAACCAACTGCCTGTTCAATAGCTCTGCTTGAATGGCTAACACACATCTCAAAGTTAACATGTCAAGGAGTGACTGCTGGTCTTTCCTAACAAAACTTTCTCCATTTGCGTTAATGGCAGCACCATCCTTCCAGATGCTGGGTCCAAAAATCTTTAGGTCAACTTGATTGCTGTCTCGCACTTATAGCTGTCAACCAGTCCCTTAGGAAACCCCGTTGCTTTTGCCTTCAAACTATCCATTACCACATGGACCTTACCATCTCGACTGCTTCTACGATCATCTCTTTTTTGGATTATTGCAAAAGAGTCTCCCAACAAGTCTCTCTGTTTCCACTCTTGCACCTTTGAGTCTAAATACAACAGAGAAACCAGAGTGATCCTTCGAAAACATGAGTCATTTCATGTCACTCTTCTGCTCAGAAGTTGCCAGTGGATATCCATTCACCTAGAGGAAAGGCAGGAGTCTCTACAATGGCCTGCACAACCCCACTCTCAGGTGGGTACCTGTCACCTCTCCCCTGCCTTACCTCTCTGTGCTTATCACCTCTCATCCTCCCCCTTGCTCACTCTGCACGAGCCACACTGGCTTCCATGCTGTTCTTGAACACACCAGACAAGCTCCCATTTCAAGGCCTTTGCAGCCTCTTTTCCCTCAGTGGAATGCTTTTTCTCTCTCCACAGATGTCCACAAAGCTTACTCATTGTTACCCTCATGTGTCTGTTCAAATGACACCTGCCAAGTGAGGCCAACTGTGATAATCCACTTTAAAACTGCAGCCCCACCATCTCACTCTTTGTCACTGACCATCACCTGCCTATCTATATTTTTCTTTTTTAGCACTTACCATCTTCCAGCATTTGCTATAATTTGTTTGTGTTATACTTTTCATCTATTTTCTTCCCACAAAAATGTAAGCTCCCCAAGGGCAAAGATTTTCGTTGTTTGGCTCAGTGATATATTCCCAGGGTTTAGAACCATTTCTAACACATGGAAGGTCTCCAATAGATTTTTGATGAATGAAGGAAACATGTGACTTCATAAATTGCATCCTATTTACTGTATATAACCATTCTCCGAAGGCTGGGCATTTAGGTTGTTTCCACTATTTTGTTGTTTTATAGAACATTGCAACAAAAAGACTTTTATGAAAATCTTGTATTAGTTATATTTTCATCACCCTAGGACATAAGCATGTAAATGGGAGCACCAGATGAAATGGCACGGGTATTTTAATATCTCTGCTGCACGCAGCTGGACTGCTTTCGGGTTACATCTCCAACAGTAGTGTTTGAGACCAGCCACCGCTAAGGTAGAGAGCTAACGTTTTTCTAACTTGAGCCAATTTGTGAGGCCAAAAGAGGCACATCTCAATCTTAAATTAATTCGAATTTCTTTGATGAAAAGTGATTTGCAGTTTTTGTTATGTTTCTTGATCATTAACATATTTTTAACTAGCTCTTCATATCCTTTGCTTCTTTTGCTATTGAAATACTCATGTTTTTCTTATTGATTCTTTAGGTTCTTTAAGGATTAAAGATGTTAACAGTTTGTTGTATTGTTAAAAATATTTACCCACCTTGATCGTTTGTTTTTAAATTTTTGTGATGTTTGACATACAGAAGGATTTAATTTCAATGTTGTCAAATTTATCAGCATTTCCTTCCTTATTATGTCATTGCTTTTGGACATAGACAGACCTTCTCCAACTGGAATCCTCGTATAGGTTTACTTACATTTACTTCTAGTTTTAATGGTTTTGTTTTTTACTTTCTGCTCTGTAATCTAACTACAATTTATTTTGGAGTTGGGCTCTATATTGATTTTTCACTATTAGAAAAATCTACATCACTTATTGAATACTCGTTTCTTTCCTGATTTCTGAAATTGTCATATTCATGCACAAAATTCTTATATTTCATAAAAGTATTTCTGGGCAACCAATCCTGTTACATATATCAATCTATTGATTCTCAGGCGAGCACCCCACAGTTTATGTTACTGTGGTTTTGTGGAATGATTTAAAATAGGCGGGGCTGTTCCTCCCACTCTCCACTCGGTTTCTCTTTTGGAGTTTTCTTGGCTATGGCTGAAAGTGAGCATCATTCTCCCCTGACAGCTACTCCAAGGAAAGAAAATAAAGCTATTAGTATTTTGCTTGGAATTGCCTTAAAACTATAAAGTCACTTAGGAAAAACAGACATCTTAATAATATTCCATCTCGTTGTCAGAAATATAGTTTGTTTCCCCTTTCTCTGTGTGGTAGTAGTTGCTATTGTTGTTCATTTCGTCCCAATACACACCTCTCCAGACTCTGGAAACATCTTCCCTTGCTCTGGAATCAGCGAGTTTGGGTTCTACCCCCAGCTCCACTACTTGCTCACTTGGACAAGACACTTGATCTTTCTAAATCTTTAAATTCATCAGTAAAATGGAGTTATAACAGTAACTACTGAAGAGATGATTTTAAAGATTAAGTAGGAAAATTATGTTAAAAGCCCACTGTGTGGAACTAAATAGACATTCACTAAATGTTGACTTTTAAAAGTCAGCACATCTTTATTGTCACCTTTGCTTTTTAAAAAAGAGTGAAGATCATTGGATCAGCAGAGTCTGATAAACCAGGGGTACAAAGAATGGGCTGACTCCTGGTGAAGGAGAGATCTGAGAGCTGGTGTCAGGACCTCTGCTTCTTAGGGTAATCTTCTGATGTTTGGGTTGGGTTTAGGGTGAAAAGACAAAGCCCCCGTGGCTGAGGAAGAAGGTTGGAGGCTACTTACAGCATCCAAGGGGAGGCCACAGGGAGCCTGTGGGAAAGAGAGCTAGGTCTTCTCCACCGGGGCTGGCCTCGTGGCTGTGTGCCCAGTGCAGTCCCACAGGGCCCAAGCTCAGAAGAGCCCTGAGTTTGGTTTCACGTCCGCTGTTGCCATCCTGAAATGCTTACTCATTTTTGAACAAGCGTCCTGCATCTGCATTTTGCACTGAGCCCCACACACGATGTAGCCGTCCCACCTCACCCCTTCCATGGCTTGCCTGGCCTTCCATCTGATGGGGTGAGGACAGCCCTGTGATTTTCCAGGCCCTTATCCCCAGGGGCCACACTGACACACCATTAAATTAGGAAACGAAAAGACACACAGCAGCGTGCTTGCTGTAAAGAGGGAGGAAGATTTGGAGAAGATACTTTTCCAGAAATGTGAGTATTGAACGTTGGTGTACACTTAAGATAAAGGTCATGATTTACACACTAACTGAACACTCACCTCTTAAAAAAAAAAAAAAAAGGATAAAAAGCAAGAGAGAGGGGGTGTCAGAGGGACAATTCTTGCCCATGATTTTGGATCCTGTAGTTCACGGCAAAGGTGACCACTCTGCTGAGCTGCTCCCTCCTTCCTTCCCGTCCACCAGACCCAGGTGCTCCTCTGGCGACTAGTTATTTTCCTCTTAGAAGTGGATGAGGGAGTGTAACAGCAGTAATTGGAGGAGAAGAGGAACAACATTTACCGAGTGTCTACCATACGCAGGTTTTGTGCTCAGGGCTTTACAGAGAGTTTCTCATTTGCTCCTCATAACGGCCCTGTGGGTGGGAAGTATTATCTCCACTTTACAGATAAAGAAACTGGGCCCAGTGAATTAAGCAACAGGACCAAGTCACACATATAATAAGTAGTGACAAAAGGACATAATCGCAGGTCTGTCTGTTCCCAATTGCCTTGTTCTTTTTAGTGTAATATACTGTCCGCCAACTGGAAACTGAGATAGATGGAGAAATGTTTCATGACTATATTCCAAGCACTGTTCTAAATGCATTACATGTTTAACTCATTTAATTCTCACAGTGAAACTGGGGCTCAGAAAACTTAAGTAATTTCAAAAAGGACTTATAGCTCTTAAGGGTCAGAACCAAGATTCAAACCTAAACAGCCTGGCTCCAAAGACAGAACTCTTAGCCATTACATGATGCTGCCCCTTGAGGTGAGGGAGAGCAAACTTGGTGATTGAACATAGACTGAATATAGAAAAGGTCAAGGGTGATTTCCAGGTTTCTTGCTTTAGCACCCGGTGGGAAATGGTGTCATTTAATGAAATGTAAACTACGGCAGGATGGGGTGTAGGGTTTAGGGGAAGGGTTGAGACATAACTCTTGGACATGTTGAGTTTGAGGTGCTTGGAAGGCACCCAAGAGATGCTACATGATAATACCACCTTCCTTAATGGGCTTCTGTGAAGACTGAATGAGTTCATATATGTGAAGTGCTTAGAATGGGGCAAGGCACAGCGTAAGTGCTCTATGAGTGTTTGTTATTATCATGGCCCAGTAAACACCTGGGTCATTGTGGAGCTAAGAAGATTATTATGACCCAGTAAGCAACTGGGTCAAATGGAGCTAAGAAGAGAGATCTTGACTAAAGATACAAAATCAAGAGTTCTGAACTTATAGATGATAATGGAAATCATGGGCGAAAAGGAGATCTTTTCAGGAGAAAGGGAAGAATGAGAGAAGAAGAGGTCCTTAGGGAGCAAGCATCCTGTTAGATATTCAAATTGTCTTTGAGGTACTGGGTAAAGGCTGGTCATTAGAAAGTTTCTGAAGTTTCAACAAAAGGGAAACATATCTTTACATCTGCAATAAAGCATTGAGTCTCTGACGGCGAAAAACAATTCATTGGATAGTAACCGATATAGTCAGAAATAACAAATGAAATAAGATCAAACCAAACTCCTAGAGAAAGGAGACCACAGCTAACCAAACTGATCTGTTTAGTGCCTGAACAGAACGATCCCCAGAGTTTGTGCCCAGCATCATCATACACTGATAATTTCCCTCAGTTAGCTTCCACCCAAATGTGGTATCCAAGCTTCTATGCGGTCAAGAGTCCTGGTCTTCAAGAGCTGGGGTCTAGTGCGAGACGCTGAACACATACACACACACACACACACATGCACACACACACATGCTCAGTACCTTCTGATTGCTGTTTTTGCTAGTGATCCTGGAGGATTCCTCCTGATCTCTAGGGCTCAATGTGAACTTCTTGCAGAAAGCCTTCTTGCCGTTCATCTAGGCTTGATGTTCCTCCACAGTTCCCTATCTTGCCTCTATCATAGCATTTATCCACTGAACTGGAACTTTCTACCCTTCTGTCTTCCTTGTTAGACTGTAAGTTTATATCAGAGATAATTTTATTCATAGTCCCAGGACCTAGCATGGTGCCTGACTAGTGCGTGTGCTCAAAGACTCATTTTAAAAAATTAATTCCTGGAAAGTGCATTCTTAATTTCAGCATCATCTGTATTATCCAGTGTCACTTCTTCCTAGATTAGACTCAGAGAATCTGTGAAGATTCAGTGATCTGGACCTCTGCACCTCCTTGTCCAACATGGAAGTTTGGTTTTTTCAGTCAACTTTGTTGAGGTATAATTTACAAACATTAAATGGCACACACTTTAAGTGTACTCGTCAATGAATTTTGGCAATTGTATAACCACCACTATAATCAAGATACAGATCATTTTCATCACCCAAAGGGCCCCCTTGTATGTTTCCCCAGTTAATTTTCCACCCATGGTCCCAAGAACCATGCTTCAAGCTGGAAGCTTGGATGCCTAGAGTAGATGGATTCAGCCCAGGTTCTGTAAGGGGAATGAACGACTGCTGACTGGAAGGACTGCTGCCATGTAGGAGGTGGAATATGTGTCTTGGTGTCAAAGAAAAGGAGAAAACAATACACCTCAGATAGAAAGCACATTGACAAAGTCAGGAAGACAGGAGGTTTTGAACTTGGGGTAGTTGGTTGGAGCAGAGGTTTTGGGTCAGGAGGAAGCAACGAATGCAGGTGATGAGACAGGAATTGATGGAGGTTGGAAGGGAGGTTTCCACACAAGTGGGGAACATTGGAGGTATGGCGTGACCTTCCTGGAATTCTGTCCCTGCCCAGGGAGGGGTACGGTTACTCATGGGCTCTGGACTCTTACCCGCTGTAGTCAGTAGGCCGCATCAAGCAGCATAGAGAGCTGAGAGCCTTCTCCTAAGATGTGCATCTCTCGGCCACTCCGGCTGATTCCTTGCCTTCTTAGATTCAGAGGGCTGCTATTTCAGACCCCTTCCTGCTCTTTCCTGCCTTATCAAGCCAGTCAGATCCCAAGGATGGCTGGACCCCAGTCCCACACTTTCTTACTTGCCTGAATTTGCGTTCCAGGCCCAGTCATCTTTGTGAACAATGAGAGAGAGGCCTTCAGGACAAAAAGGTAGAAGAAGGAGCCTGTGTTTTATTGTTGCTTTTAGTTTTTAACCATAATTCTCTGGAGAAATAGAAATATAATTTCAAATCACAGTTCAGAGGTTGTTCAGTTGATTTTAGCAGATAGATTTTTTTTTTCAAAACAACTCACATGAGGGCAGGGAGTCCACATAAACCTTAAAACTTTGCATTGAGAGATGTTCTATCTGTACTTATAAATCTATCTGGATTTGTAAGAAACACCCTCCTTGGAAGACAAAATTTAACAGCCAACCTCTTTTAATGATTTTGTGATCAGTTGATACAAATCTGAAGCAAGTGATCAAGCTAACCTTTATGAAAAGGATGCCATAATCATTTTCTCCTATTTGCTTCAGCAAATCAAATCTTGACTATAATATAAAAAATAAATAGAATTTCCTAAAAGGAAGACCCTTAACAGGGAAATTTAACATTGGGCTGAGAATAAGGACACAGGGGTGTGGTTCTGACTCTGATGTGAACTAAGTATGTGAACCTCGGAAAATCATTTTCCTTTACGAATCTGCTTCTTCTTTATCTTCTAGAAAATTATTACCTAAATCTTTAGGACTTATTTTTTTTTTTCAATGGGGAATGCTTGTTCTTTAAAGGAAATTACAATTTTATCTTCTGTAAAATGGGGATAATTATAGAATCTGCCTCATAGTGTTGTTATGAGTGTTAAATGAGTTAATTCACTTAGAGCAATTTGAACAGTTTGCATGTATTACAATGGCTCAATAAATGTTAGCCATGATGATGATGTAGCTAACGATGATGATGATTGCAAGAAAATAAGGGAATTCTCCAAGGATCAACAGCAAAGTGAGGACTTGGAGTGGCAGAGCACATGAGCTGGTGCTTCAGCTGCCTGGGGCTGGGGGAGGGGAGAGTGCAACTTCTGGTGTTGTAACCTAAGGGGCCAAGTCCTAACAGGAGCTTGGGGACTGCGGTCGGGAACTGGACAAGTTGGAGCCCTTGAAAATCTCCAAATGTGGAATTAGAAAAGAATTTCAATATCAGCATGGGGACCACAAGGAACTTTGTCTGTCCAGACCTGGGCTCTGGATGAAATAGCCATGTCTCCCTGGGAACTGGCAACTGCAGGCCTGTGGGTTTGGAGGTCCGACGTACACTTCCTATGCCGATTCACTCCCGAGGCCCCTGGCAGAGCAAACACAGCACTGCTCTGGGAGGAACATGTCTCACCCCAGGCCACACAGGAGTTCTAGTTCCCGCATTTTCCTGCTGAAGATATGCTCATAATCCAAAATTACCAAACAAACAAGGAGACATCTCAGGATGAACAAAAGAAATGAAATACAAATGAAGAAAAGAAATAAAAAATGAAGTCATGAAAATTTAAAAATCTCAATGAATGGTTAAGCATTATCAGAGAAGATAAAATTACCAAAATGGAAGATAAATCTGGGGGAATCATTCAGAAATATAGAAATGAAAAATACGAAATCGCCATTAAGAATGAGAAGACGAACACATGCCTAACAGGAGCTTCAGAGAGAGAGCGCTAAGAAATAATATTTGAAGAGATAATGGAAGATTAATAATTCTCCCAAATTACTAAAGGACCTAAGCATTGAACTTCATCAGCCAACATGTAAAACAATCAAAAGCGAAGCACTGTGATGAGGCTGCATGGCAGACCCAACAAAGCTCTCAGAATCACCACCGTCCCAGCAGCGACAGCAGTGGCCCTCAGTGGAGCCTGAGAGACTCTGCGAAGTGCAGTCTGAACTGCCCTGGACTGATGGAGCCACATTTTCAAGTCCATTACAAAATTTCAGTGCCTGTGATCTGTGTACTTATCATATTCGCTGCCATCTTGCCCTTTATCCTCATCCTGAAATAAAATCCGAGAAACTAACAAGCAGAGAGTCTGACAGTAAGTGGCCAGTCCACCACGCCCCCAGCTCGCTCCCTCTCAAAACTGCCCTCCTTCCCTGATGTGAGCAAACTGTCTCTGTGCTTTTCTCCACATCCTCAAGGCTATTCCACTAACATTTTCAGGTTCTTGTCTTCAGTGCCAGGGGAAGGTGACATTCCTTAAGATTTATTATTATTGTTTTCCATAACCTGAGGAATGTCAGTGCTCTAAAAGCCTCTGCGCCCTGGTGATTTTCTAAGTTAACTCTGACTTAGTGTAGATTTATTGACGAGGTTTGCGGTTTGCCCTGTGTGTGTGTGCACGTGTGAGCGTGTCTGAGACACAAAGGTGAAGGGAGAGAGAAAACCAATATTTATTTAGCTCTACTGTGTGCCATCCGCTAGCTAATTGCTATCACATATGCCAATTCTTTCCATTCTCATAGCAATCAGATATGGAGAGTATTATCATGTTCATTCATCACACGAGGAGGATGAGGCTTGGAGACATTAGGTAACAGGGAAGGGTTACTTAGCTATGAGTCTAATTTTATAGGAAAGGAAAAAGAAACAAGATAGAGACAGTGCAATATGCTGGAAAGAATCCAGAACTCATAAGTAAATAGAAGCATTACGTTGTGTGGCCTGATCCAGGCTTGAGGGGCAACGGGAGGTCCATACAACTTGGCATGCTCTCCTCCTTAGAGCCTAGCAAGTAACTGTGCTGGGGTAACCCGTATCTCCCAGACAGCCTCAACCCAAGAAACACTACGACTTCTACACAGACCGTTTAGGCTTCATCCAGCTGTGTCACCAGTGTGGTTTTCCTGGGCTGGCATTCCTCCCTCCTCCCTGGTGGCCCAGTATCCTCTCCTGGGCAGGCCCCGTGCCGTGCCGGATCATCCTCCCCGTGCTCACAGTGACAGTGAGCACTCAACGCAGTCCCCACACTCAGGTCAGCTGAGGCGCTTTAGTTCCTCTAAGGACTGTAGCTCATTTTGTCTCCAGTGGGGCACTCTCCCCGCCGGGGGCCAGCTCTCCCCCTGGCTTTGGATTACACAGGTATATTGCATCCACAGCCCTTTGTGGGTGGAACCTAGCTTATTGGGATGTTAATTGGATGTGCACTTTTCTAGGCCACAAGCTCAGCCTTCCTCATGGTCATCCACCCTCCAGTCCACGTGGGCACACACACCTCAGTTCCTGTCCCTCTGGGGCGAGAGCAGGGCAGGGAGAAGGGCTGCGGAGGTGCAGAGATGGCTGGAAGTTACTAGTTGTGCTGCCTCAGGACATGAACCTCTCTGAGCCTCAGTTTCCTCACTTGAAAATAGGGATAATCATCCTACCCATGGGGCTGCCCCAAGGATTAGGTGGGAAGCATCCACGAGAGCACTCAGCTGCAGTTAACTTGCACACATTTTGGGTCCTCCATCCCTGTCTGCTGCAGGGTCCCCACAGCTCTGGAGGTGGGTGTGGGGTCTGGGCTTCTCAGAGTCTCTCACTCTCCACAGATTTGCCGCCTAGGAAATAGAGACACATCCTATTTCAAAGGACGAAGGAGATTGCGATGAGTTGGTGTGAAATAGTAGAAGCCTGAGCTCTTGAGTGAAAACCTGACTACCTCATTTCCTGGCAAATCATGTCACTTCTCTAAATTGCATGTGTTCAATGTTAGTACGTAGCTCAGAGGGTGGCTCTAAGGATTCAGTGAGCCAATGTATGTGAAACTACATGGAGACACGTGAAACTGATCTTTCAGGAAGCCTTCGGGCTAACCCATTCGACCTTTACCACCCCTTCAAGGGGACTGGTAGGTGGGCACCCTAATACAATAAGCACTAAACCAGAGGTGTGAGCGCAGTGCCTCAGGGGCCCTGGCTTCTCAGACAAGTCCAGCGCATGTCCTGTCAATGGCATCACAGAGATTTTTTTTAAACTCAATCCGTGGCCTGACCGTGCCCCAGACATATCCAGTTGAAAACGTCTGGACAACACATGGGCATTTCCTCTAGCGGATGGCTCTCCGCCGCCCCCTCCCTGTGGCTGGACCTGGAGGAGGAGGCGATGCCGCATCTCAGCCCTTCAGCCACTGCCCTCTGCTGGCTGCAGCTCGCAACTTCGCCGCTCTTAGCGACTGCCTGCTGGGTCCTTCCTTCTTGGCTCCCAGACCCCAGACATGCCTTCTACTGTGGGGAGCATCTCCTTAGCGCTGAGAGAGTCCAATGGGGGTTTCTCGTCCCTCCCTGAAGCAGGCAGTTTCTTTGCAGGCTATGGATCTCTATATTATCAGCCTGGCTAATCTTTCCTCTCTATTCAGGCTCCATCCAATCTAGAGTGATTTTTAGGCAAATCTGATCCCATCCCTCCTTGTCTAAAAGCCTTTAATGGTTTTCATGCCCTTCAGGAAAGCTTGTGATCCTTGGCATGAAGTACATATGCCCCTTCTGTGATGTCTCCCTTGCCCACATGTCCAGTCTCAGATCTGGTGTCCTTCCTTCAGGGTACTGGGGGCCCTGTAGTTCTCCCGGAGGGCCATGCTCCCTGTCCTGCCCCAGGAGTTACAGGGCGCGTTTCCCACTCGAATGCCCTTTCCGGCCTCCAACTCAGCCGGCTAACCCCTCCAAACCCAGCTCTGATGTCACTTTCTCAATCAGGACCTTCCCTGGCACCTCTCCCCTCCCCAGCCCTTCCAAGTCAGGTGCACGCCTAAGCCCCTGTTCTCAACTCTGCATGCGACCAGCCTTCCCACTGGTCTCTGTGCACCCAGGCCCAGGAGCTACAGTTTTTGCTTGCATTTTAAAAATCTCTGTATCCCCAGGACAGAGCACAGTGCCTGGCACATAGAACTTGATCAATAAATGTTGAATGAAAAATCACATCTAGCTTGGGAACCAGAAGAATGGCAGATGCTGCAAGGGTAAAAAAAAATAATCACAATTACTTATATTTGCATAATAATATAATGGTACTTATAGAACATTATCATACACGAGACACCATTAAGTGTTTTAACTTCATTTTCTCATTCAGCAGGCACAGTGAGCTTCCCCTATACTATCTCACTTAGTCTTTACAACAACCCTGGCAGGTGGGAGGAGAGCAGGCATCAGGTCTGTGTTACAGATGAGAGAACGGTGGCTGGGAGAGGTTGCTGGCCACGCATCCGAGGATAACGGGAGAGCCAGGGCTTTAGCCTAGCTTTTGCAGCCTCTCTCCCAGTGCTATCCCTTATTAATACTCCACCACCTCTTCCTGACAGAGGCAGGTCCCAGGAGACAAAGCCAAATGCAGAAATGTGCTTTGCCTGCAGACCCCGGCTGTAAAAGCAATCACAGCTTCTCCTCTCTCGCCTCCAGTTCCTAATCAATTATGGAGGAAATGACAATGAAGAGAGAGGAGAGAGAGACTCAAGTGTGACTGCAGTTCATTGAAAAGCTACTGGAGGCTTTGTTTCTGCAGCTGCGATGCCCGGCTGGGGACACCAGGGCAAAGAGATGTAGGGTTTTGGAGGATGACACGGAGACAAAGGAAAAATGACAAACCAAGTGAATTAGTGAAGGTGAAATACACGGTGCTCAGCAACAGATGGGGCTGATGAGGGGTAATTTTCCCTGTCACCTCCCCTCAGGTAATAGATAACCCAGCAGCTGCTGGAGTTCCTGAGCATGCGGGCACAGCGCCTCAGCCTCCCTCCCGTTTAGAAGCCATGCCCCCATCCCTTAACCTGTCTCCATGATAAAAACCTTAAGAGCCAAAACTTTTTGCAAGACTTATAGTGGCGATTTAACTCAGTCCCAGCTAAGGCTGCAATCTGTCAGGCTGTCACAGTGACAGGCAGATTTGTAAATGCTCTGGCTCTAGTGTCAGGTTGAAGGTGACATTTT
Source organism: Ceratotherium simum simum (assembly GCF_057802395.1). Taxonomy (NCBI): domain Eukaryota; kingdom Metazoa; phylum Chordata; class Mammalia; order Perissodactyla; family Rhinocerotidae; genus Ceratotherium; species Ceratotherium simum. The sequence goes on along the minus strand of NC_141906.1, from coordinate 82,706,911 downwards.
TCAGCTGGAGATTTTTTCCCCATCCCTCACTGAGACAGAGCATCTCAGAACTGGAAAAGCAGCCCCCTGGATAAGGCTCTGTCCCACTCAGTGGCACCCTGACCAGGCCCGTCGACCCCTGAGCTCCGAGATTGTTGCTCAGTGCCCCAGCCCCCCTGTGCTGTGACCCCATCTGCCGTGACCCAGCGACTCTCCGTGAGGCCACGCCCCAGTCCCATGCCCCTCCCCTCCCAGGGCCCGGCCTGCCCCACTTTGCCTTATAATGATCTGGCTTGGCTGATGGTGCTCTGCCATTACCATTATAAATACTTACAGAGATTAATTGACCACAATATAAAAACCCAGAATCCCAACTAAATTCATTTAATGACCTGCCATGCTATTTCTTGGCTGAAGTGTCTAAGACTAACCCTGAATGCTCAGTGACATTCTTCCCTTTGATTTCTTCCTGGAATCACTAAACCTTAATTAAGTTTCTGTTTTAACCCCTTCTTTTCCTAGGATTTTATTCTCAGTGTCTTTAACCCTGAAGGGGGTGGGGTGGAGGTGGGGGTGGTTGGGTTTCTTGGCTTCCTGCCCAATTCCCTGCGTTTAACTGACTTCCTTTACGAGGCTCCGGAAGGCGCTTTCTGCCTGAGGCCACATCAAAGCTCAGCTAAGAGTTCCATGTCCCCATTTCTTGGCCCAGATGCCAAAATGGAAACTGTCTCTCCCTCCTCCCCTCCCTCCTTCCATCCTTCCCTTCTCCCCCTCGCCCCCCTCCTCCCCTCCCTTCTTCCCTCCTCCCTCCCTCCTTCCCTCTCCTTCTCTTCCCTCCTCTTTCTCTCTCTCCCTTTCTTTCAAGAGGAACTAGCATTGTGCTGTACCCCACTAGCGTTCTGCGGGGGAAGGGGCGCCTCTCACAGCCAACCTCTCGGAGGGTCCTGGTAAACCCTGGGGAAGGTCTGGAGGCCCCTCCCAGGTGGGAGAGAGCCACGTGGGGGCTGTAAAGAATGCAGAAGTGCATCCTGTGACCTCCTGCCCTCCTTTTCTTCTGCTCTCTTCCCTTCCCTCCTATACTTTGCCTTCCCTGTTTCCTTTGGGGTGTGTTCCTGGGGGGTCACAGTCCTTGCACCCCACCCACAGGTGCCACCGAGAGCTGTTCCAGCACCTTTCTTTCTGGCCCAGATGACGGGATCTTAGCCACGCCACCATCATTTTCAGTATTTGAATTACACAAGTTACTCAGGCATCTTAATCTTCAGTTTCTTTGCTTAAAAAGAAAAGTTAATGATACCTACCTTAAACAATAGTTTGTGCGGGGTTTTGAGTACTGAGCAAGACGGCATATTAAACCCCCCTAGCGTGGAGTAAAAGCCCAGTGGACGTTAGTCCTCTGACCCTGCCTGCGGCAGCTGTTCAACTCAGCCACGTCCACGCTACAGGAGTCTCCCCAGCTCCGCCTGGAGGAGCGGGGCCTGAGCCTGGGCCGTGGCACCCCGACGTGCTCAGCAGGTGCCTGAGCCCCTGGGCACGTGGCCGCTATCCTGTCCCTCCTTTGGGGGTTTATATTAAGTGAGAGGAAGAAATGAAAGAGGAGACAGAGAAGAGGAAAAAAATGAAAGAGATGGGAGGGAGCATGGGGGAAAGACTTCCAGAGAGAGTAAGGTGGAAGGAGTCCTACCACAGGTGGGCGCCAGCACCGTGTCCCTGTCGAGAGACCCGGGAGGAGGAGTGATGGAGACAGGAGGGGACAGACGTCTGCCTGCTGCCACTTCCGTGGCACTGATCTCTTTGCTCAGCAGCCTGGGCCTCAGAGCTCCACATGAGATGATCTCTTTGTAGACCCCACAGCAAGAGAGGAGCAGCCACAAAAGGTGCTGCGGCTCCCTCGTGGCAGAAGTGCCCTAGGCAGCCGCCATGGGCCCGGGCCGCGCGGTGGGCACGGGAGGCAGCCTGAACTACACAGGCAAGCAGGAAGCCAGCAGAGGCAGGACAAACCGCTTGCCACCTTTCTACCCCCAGGCCACTGGACACGGGGACTATTACTGTGCTTTCAGATGTGAATGGAATCCTGTAAAGGTTAGAGATGGAAGGAAAACTGCTCCTAGCGCTGAGGGAGAGGAGGAGGCAGAGCTGGATCAGGACTGGTGGGTGCACAGGGTGTGCGGCGGGCGGGGACGTGGTGCCGGGTAGATGAATCCTCTGGAGCAGCTATGTGCTTCTTAGAGAGACGGAGAGCCCCGTATGGGGACCGTGGGGGGACCCCGGGGGAGGCGCAGCCTCTGCTCTGCCTGTCTTAGCTCTGCAGCTCAGCTCCAGACTTGCACACCCTTCTAGAAGGTGAAAGGCCCTCCGCTTAGCAATCAGCTCTTGCTCTCCCTCCCCTCTCCACGGGGCTTATCTGAGTATTTCTTCCATTAAGAGCAGCCTTCTCCCTGGCTGAGTTTCATCAAAGGCGGATTCCTCTTCCCTTTTGCCCTTCATGTTAGAAATTCTTGAAAGAGTTGTCTCACTGTCTCTTGGCATTCTCACTCTGGCCCCCGGGCAGGTATTTTCCATGCTCCCTTCTGTCCTCTTTCTTCCTGCCCTGGGGGCCCGGGACTTACCAGTGAGGGAGGATGAGAACTGTGGCCAGTCCCTCCTGGCTCTGACCAAAGGAGAGAAGTGGCTAGTTAGCACAGACAGTTGCGTAATGTGGTTGGGGCGGGAGTATCCGGGTTGGCCCGGAGTACAGGGGTCTCATCGGCGCCCCCCAGGCTGAGGGAGACCCCTGCAGACAGCCCCTCTGCGGGCGGCAGCAGACAGCCACTGGCTGCCCCGCCTCTTAGCCTCCTCAGCCAGCTCTCTTGCATCCCATGGAGGCTCTGGCCTCCCTTGCAGGTGTCTTGGCATCTGAGTCCATGGCGCCTAGAAACTCCAAGGATGTGGGTGGGTGGGGTCAGGAGGGCTGGGCCTCAACAGACCCCTGAAGGCAGGGCGCACCCCTGTGATGCTGGGTCTGCCCCAACACCTCCTCTCCCCAGTTTATAAACGTCACACTCCTCCCAGATTCCTTGGGCTAGGTTGATAAACCTGCTCTGGGAGATTTCCTGATTGCAGTACCTATTATTTTGCTTTCTATGTGGTTGATTTTCATTGTGGGAGGGGCGGTCATTGCCACCTCTATTAGGTGGTTCATTCATTGGAAATATCTTTTAAAGTTTGCATTCAGCTTGTGAAATATGTTCTTCCAGAGCTTCTGGCCTCTGGGCTCCAGGCTGGACACTTGTGTGCCGCCCACCCCTCGGGTCCTGGGGCGCACGCTCTCCCTACGACACGCATTACCCTGGGAGAATGCCTACTCCTTGATTTCCCGGGACTATGGCAGCTTCGTTTGTGTTCCTGATGAAACGTTCGTGAGCATGTGAACTGGACCAGGGTGTGCGGGGAGGCCTCACTGTGTCGTGCACTTTCCTTCTTCCTCGCCTTGCCAGCTCCGTGTGCTCCTGCACCCAGTTCTGTGAGCGATGGGCTCAGAGACAGACGTGGGCGAGGGGAGAGACCCAGTGGCTTCCAGTCCTGAGTGTGGAGCAAGTTCCCCCACTCATGGACTTTGCAGCCTGAGCTCCAGCCTGAAGACCTGAGGGTCATATACTGTTGAATTACATCATGTGCAGACCTGGGAGCCAACCATGCCAATGAAAATACCTCTATCCCAGGTGATAGGCATATGATCATTAATAATTGGTATTTACTATCAAAGCAAAATAACTCCGTTTCACTGCTAAGTCTTTCCAGAGGGCAGGCAGCTGGTGATAGTGGTCGGGGTGGTCTGGGGCATGGTGCCAGCTCCCCGCAGGAAGGGTAGGGGCAAGCTCTCATCCAAACCTTTGGAGGTGTTTGGTCCAAGCCAGGGGGAGGGGGTGCCGAGGATCAGGGAAGGGAGACTGGACAGGGTGAACCTAGAATTCCTGTCACCCTTGCCTGCCTCCCTTTTTCTGCCCTGGGTGTGTCTGCATCTCTATTTCATACACATATCATCACCGGAGCACTGGGAAGCAATATAGTGGTACTTCTTTATTTATCAATAACAATGAGGACACGTAAGAACTGTGGTATCTTGCCAGGGAGTGTCTTTGCCTCTGCCAGGCCTTATGGGCAATTCCAGTCATTTCTGCCTGTGCAGTAGCCCAACCTAGTAGTCACAGCCTGGGCTGGATGTGAGGCCTGGCGCTGCCCAAAGAAGACGTGTGACCAGGGACAACGTCCAACTTCTCTGTGCCTTAGTTTCCTCATCTGGAAAATGGGGGCCATAATGGCACCCACTTCTTAGGATGGTCGTGAGAAAGGAATTAACCGATGAATGTAAGTTAAGTTCTTAGCACACTGCCCACACTGAGCCAGTCCTCAATGTCTAGCAGCTATTTCTAGTAGTATTCTAGAAAATCACAATCATATCTTTTGTGGTATGACAGAAACAAGAGAATAAAGTGCTGGTAAGATAATAATAGCCTGATTTTTCCCACCTCATCTCTTTCTCATAACAAGCAGTGGGAGGCTGGGGGAAGGCAGAGCGGCTACGTAATAAAACTATAGGCAGGTGTCCAGGAAGAAGATGAACACGGGATCTAAGGAAGAAGACATGTTTTCTGAATCCAGCTTCTCAAAAGGCAAGCAGGTGAGCCCGTGACCCTTGGGCGACCTGCTGCCTCTGCCTGGAGGAACAGAGAGGAGGAGCCGAGGTCTCCCTTACGATGGGGCTCTGTCTCCGCCCTGCACAAGGCCTAGCCCAACTCCATCCCTCCCAGGAAGGATGCACAGGCGGGGCCAGCCCCTCCTCATGGACTTTCCCTCCGCCTGTCCTCAGAAAGAACCAGTGCTTCCAGGGGGACAGGGCTAAAAGCAACATTTGTGGGGAAACTGAATTCCCCAAGATAAACCTCATAAATCTGGCCTAGGGACTGAGCTAGCCTTTGAATAAAGGCCCGAAAGTTCAAGAAAAGAGTTATCATTCTAAGCTGGGATTGGAAGGGGCATAAATTCACTCTCCACCTGCCCCTTCACCCTGTTCCTTCTTGTCCTCGCAGCCCCTCCTGAGCAGTCCTCTTAGGAGTTCCTGAGTTTCCCAGGCTCAGTGCACTGGGGAGGCCGAGGCAGTGCCAGGACACACGCCCGGCCACCTGTGCTCCCATCTCAGGTCCCAGGCTCTCCCTCACACCACCACGCAAAGCCTCGGCTATGGCAGAGGCAGCGGGAGAAAGGGTTCCTTCTCCCCAGCAAAAATCCTGGTTTAGAATTCAGAGGCTGGCCCACAGAGTCCTTCCTTCCTGGGCCACCAGGGGGCTGCTGGGGATTTTCCTCAACTGACACTCAGCTCCTCTGCCAGCTTGTGCTCTGACTAAAGGCTACACGCACGTACAATTAAAACTAGCTAAATACATTTTTAAAAACCAACTAAATAAATCAAATGTGCCTTGCAGTGCTCATAAGTGGTCTAGAAATCCTAAGGAAACACTTCTAAAATGTATTAGAGTTCAAGGCCTTTGAGATTGGGTGAGCCATCTCAAATGGCGATGGGGCACCTGCCCAGGGGTCAGTGAGACTGATGGCCACGTTTTTGGAACCCAAATGGTGTCACACTGTCTGACAGCAGGATTGATAACTTGGTTGCCATTCTGCGGAGAGCAGCTGGTATCTTCTGCATAAGCATCACCCCCACCGCAAAAGAAGCAGTATCAAGTTCAACTCAAACGTGAATTATGCACACATCTGCTCTGGGCCAGGTCCTGGGGCTACAAAGGTCAATAATGCAGCCGCTGCCCCCACTGTAGGAGAGCCCCCAGGAGAACAGGGGGAGGGAAGAGGTACCCACACCGTGCCCCCTGTATCCCCAGAGGGAGGAGCCCAGACTACTCTTGTTTTGGGGGTTTTGGAGCTCAACTCACAGACTCATGCATCCCAAGGAGAAATGATACATCCAATCACATTTTGATGTGATTTGAAAGCATTTTTCATGTGCTTTAAAAATAAATTATGTTAACATGCTGGTTTCTGATTTAGTGATGTGAGCTACCCACCCTCCTTCCAACCCTACTTGTATGGTTGGCTTTGCTAACTATTTGGCGGAAATCCAGCCAGCGGCACGGAGAGAGGGACCAGGGCACGGTGCCGTCCCTCCTGGTAGCGAGCCCTCTTTGAAGAGCCCTCCCCGGTGCAGGGAGCCGGTTCGCCGCGGCGAGCGCACGCAGCTTCGGCGGCGCGAGGGGCGCAGCAGTGCCCTCCCGTGGCCGTCCTCTGGAGCTGCAGGCGCAGCGGCCAGCCCTGCATATGCAGGCTCCCCATCCAGATGTGAGGACTGGCTGGCAGCGCGCGGCGCACCCCCTGGGGTTTATTAGCCTGCTATAATGTCAGTGCAATAATAGCCCCGGGGAGGCCGTTACACCAGTATTTCCATCCAGAGGAGGGCTATTCCATCAACTGCTCCAGAGGCCTGCTTGGTAAATGAGTGTTCTTTTAAAAATACGTCCACTTGATTGCTTTGCTAGAGCACATTTGGCACCGGGGGAGGTGTGTTGGTGGGGAAGACACGTGGGGGACTGGGAACCACCCAAGGATCAACAGCAGAGGCCAGAAGGGGGCAGTTCACAACCCTCCTGCTGCCCAACTCAGGTTGCCCCTCTCTTCCCTGTGACCCTCTGTCCCTCTCTCCCCTTAGTGCAAACAACTGCACTAAGGTCCAGTTGTTTGGCTCCTTGAGAAGGGCCCTCGGCCATTCACCTTTGTGTCCACTCCCCTCACACCCACCCCCAACTGCAGGGCCTAGTGCAGGCCTTGAGCGCACTTAAGCAGTGTTAACTCAAGTGAATTCTGGTTGCCCGGATCTGCAGTCACACCCAGGGTGACAGGGAAGACAGACGAGTGCCCATCCCAGGCTGGATGCCCACAAGCCTGGTGACCAGCCTGCTGAAGGGGCTGGAAGCAGAGAGGTCTGCTCAGAGCCTGGAAGTCCAGGACGCAGCAGACGCAAACCCACACCCGGTTGTAGCCCTCATGAGGGTCACTGAAGGACTGAGCAGGCCTGTGCTCCTGCCAGAGACACAAGCTGAAAGGGGCAGAAACGACACATTCAGACAATTAAGGAGGGAGGGGACCTGGGAGAGGCAGATTGTCCCAACATCCACCGAGCTCCCAGCAGATCAGTGATTCACGTTATTAACTACGGCATTTCACGTTTGTCATATTTCATGCCATTACACTTGTTTCTCTCCCCCGGAACATTGGATTCGTCAAGTTGTTTGTTATTCTACAACAGTAGGGGAGCTCATTCGTGACATGGGGCACATTGGGACTGAGCCCCACCTGCTCAGAGTGCTGGCCTGCAGATGCAAAGCCCCCTGTCCCGGGCCCTGCCGCCCCTCCAAATGCTGTGGGGCAGGTTGTCCGCACCGGCCCTGGAGGACACGGCCGCGGCCCCTGGCTCCACTGCCCCCAGCCCTCTGACCAGGGTGCTGAGCTCAGGCCGCTTCACTGAGGTGTGCCTGGTGGGTCAGGTCTGGGTGTAATTGTTTCTAATTAGCATTTCCTGCAGATGGAACATCCCCCAACCCCAGCCAAAGCTAAGTGGTTCTCAGAAAAGGACAGAAATTACTTTCTGCCTTTGAAAACATCAAAGGAAATTAGCCTATTCTCATCTGTGCCTCTCGGCCAGCCTCTCTGTGGTGTACGGGTGGGGCCCGGCCATTCGAGGTGCCAGGAGGGGTCTCTGAATCAGGTAATCCCCGACAGGAGAATGAGCAGGGGCCCAGGCCTGGCCTGCTCCTGGCTGGCTGCCTCCTTGGAAAGCGTGTGGCCCGTTTCCCTCCTGCCTGGGGCTCCCTCCCTCCTGGGCTCTCTCACCGGGCCCCTGGTGATTCAGTACCTTCCGTGTGCTCCTCCCCTCTCCTCTACGATGGTGAACTTCTAGGGGACAGGCCCAAGTCCAGACTTCTTTGTAAACATCCGGTGCCAAGCACAGCACTACTTACGCAGCCTACCATCATAGGATCACCAAGTTGGAAAAGTCCCTCGAGTTACCATGACTAGATTGCCAATATTTACTAAGTGCCTGCTTTGTGCCAGTGTTCTAGGCACTGTGGATGGAGATAGGAGCAATTCCCCAATCGTATGGAACTGTAATTCTAGTGGCGAGAGAGTAACATTAAACAAATAAACAAGTAAATATATAATATGACCGGTGTTGAAACGGCTAGAAAAAATGATAAACCAAGGTAAGGAGATGGAGTGGTATGGGGTACAGCAGTGTTCTTACTATGTAGGGTGATTGAGAGGCCTTTCTGATAAGGCTGTGTTTGATGAGAGACCTGAAGAAGAGAGGGAACAGTCGACTTGAGACATGGGGGTGGAGCACTGCAAGCAGAAAAACAGCAGTGCAAATGTCCTGAGGCAAGAGTATGTTGGTATAGGAGAGGAAGAGCCAGGAGATGGGCATGGCTGCAGTCCAGTGAATAGAGGATGAGGACAGGACATGAGATCAGAGACATGTCAACTGGCAACAGAAGTTGAGAGAAGTTTTGAGAGGAGGCTTTCCTTGCAGGGAAGAGCAGGTTGCATTCGCCCTGGAGGTGTGGGGAGAACCACCTGTCCACAGTTTCCAGGTGGTGACTGGAGTCAGGCTGCATTAAACACAGGGTGTGACTAGTTCTGGGAACCTGGAGCAGCAGGCCTGCCAGCCCAAGTCTCCGTTCAGTACCCCGATGTCTCCCATAGCTGTTGGCAGGGAGCCCTCCAGCCTCGGCGAGATCATCCCAGGAATGGTGTGATGAAGGGCCGGGTTTGGTTGGCAGTCTTAGCCTTTTCCCACGCTGGGCGACGTTGTCAAGTCACCCAGCTGTTGGGCTTCTGCTTCCTCATTTCTAAAACAGCCACCTTAAATCCTTCCTCATGGGGGTGTTGTAAACATGAAATGAGACAGCTGTGTAAGGTACAAAGGAAAGCTAGCCCTCTACCTGATAATTTCTAGAAAGCTCTCTTGTGTTGAGCTTTCCACCTAGATGGTCCTAGTTCAGGCCCCCGAGCCACACAAAGTCCTCCCCCGGTCTCAGCCGGCGTTCCGCAGACGTCAGCTGTCTTGCTAGCCCTCAGGAGCTCAGTGACCCTCTGAGCCTCCTCCTGGAGTTTCCCCACCACCCAGGCCTCTGCTCCTCGTCCCACCTCAGTATCTTATTTCCCTCTTACACACCTGGGGACACTGAGTCCTGGAGAGTGCATGCCACGTTCTCTCTCAGAGGTCATCCCCTGGGCCAGGTTCAAACTGCTGCCTCCAGGCACCTCCCTGGTCTCCAGGAACACGGGAGGTTGGGACAAGGAGGCTCCTCAGAGAGGCGAGGGGGAGAGGCAGGAGGCAGGCACAAGAGACGTACTTGGAAAGGCCACCAAGCTCCAGCCTGGGGCTGGGCGCAATGGCCCATCTTCAGGCCCACAGCTAAACACACACCCAGCACAAAGAAAGCCAGCGCATAGGCCAGAGACAGGACACTGGCCAGGACAGTGCCCGGTGAGTGGAGGCCGTGCCCCTCCTCCTCCTCTACCCTCCTGCTCCCTCTTAGCACCCTGCAAGCTGCAGCCCAGGGCTGGTGAGGGCACGAGAAGGAGAATGCAGCCAACTACTCAGAAGGCTGTTGAGAGGAGGTTTTCCATGCAGGGAAGAGCAGGCTGCATTTGCCCTGGAGGTGTGGGGAAGACCACCTGTCCACAGTATCCAGGTGGTGAGTGGAGTTGGGCTATAGTCCTGTGGTCTCCAGGGTCGTCACCAGACACTCAGCCAGAATGGCCCCCTGGGGATGACTCTGGAAAGCTTAGTGGAGCCAGAGGGAGCTGCCATCATTGTGTCATCCTAGTGGTCAACACCACCATCACTAATCCCTCTCTCTCTGCTGGGCACTGTGGTCAGTGCACACACACATGGGCTCACTTCATTCTCACAACCAAATCCAGAGATGAATACCCAGTTTTACTGGTGGAGAAAATGCAGCTGGGTGAGGTTAACTTGAACACTATATGACACAGCCAGCAAGTTGCAGAGTTGCAGTTAGAATCTTGAACTCCAAGGCAAAAGGGAATTCGTTGAGTTGCAAGAACCTCCTCTTACCATGGACTGCCCTTCATCAATGAGCCTTCTAAGCTCCCCACCCTCTCAGTGAATCCTTTCCTTTCAACCAACATGGCACCAAGGTTGGGAAGCTCCAGAAGAGAAGTCAGCCCGGGAGCCATCAGTTCCATTTTAATGAGGAATCCAGAGGTCCCACCGAGAGGACCTTCCTCTGAAATGTCCAGCCACCTGCTCTGAAGCTGTCTGTCTGCGACCCCGAAAATGTGAACACCGTCCGCTGCCCTGGGGATTGGTCCACCTCTCCTAAGAGCTCAGCCATGCCCCTTTCATAGTAACAATAATGTTATTTGTTGACTGATGTTCCAACAGGCCAGAGGGTAGGTTTGCTGCTAACCTTTTGACAAAGTAAACCTTGGACACCTGTGGAGTATACTTCTTAACTCTAACAGAGGTATTAAACCCACCCTACTATACAAAATTATGTTCCTCTGGCCCCTTGGTACCTCTGGTCTCTGCTCCAGTAGCAGTCTTGGCATCCACCTCATCAGACTTCTTTTGGAGCCTATTTTGTTGCTTCATCACTCCCCAGGAGGGAGATGACCCGCTGGTGCTCCAGGGCAGGGTCGTTCTGCCTCCTCCCTTTGCATCCCACATAGTACCCAGGACACGAACTGATCCGTTGCAGAGTCTCGAAGAACACACACATTCTCAGACCCTTGTCCCATCTTACTTCGGAGGAGCAAAGACGGGAGATGAAGTCGAGGAGCTGGTGAGGCCCAGGGAGCAACGCTTGGCTAGTGGAGTCGTCAGCATTTCCTTTTGATTAGGAATGAAACATGCAGAACTTCTAGTTAAGTTTAGTAGGAAGGAAAGGAAGCTGTACTTTGAGAGGGAAAGTTCAGTTATAATGAGGAATAAGATCTGTGCAGATGAGTGTGGGAGTTGTTTACACCAGCAGAATTTCTAGAAAGTTCTATGGGCCTGTGTGTGTGTGTGTGTGTGTGTGTGTGTGTGTGTGTATAAGAGGGAGAAAGCGGGGGAAGCTGGTGTCGCATATCTATGACATTTATATGCCTTTTTAAGCATATTCTATTTCACAGGGCAGGCCTGGCTGACAGGTGCAATGCACAGAGTGAGCTGTGAGCACAGACAGCTTCCACACACACAGCATAAGTGCTGGGTCGGTCCCTCTCTTGGGCCACCAGGAGCCAGGAGGGATCCAAAACCAAAAGAGGAGGTGAGCAAACAGCCAGAAGGGAGCACTCCTGATGTGGGAGGTAGCCAATTTCAGATGCAGCTATCAGCGTGAATGAACTTGGGTAACTTTCATTTGTAGATCCTGGGAGCAGATTGGAGCAGAGATGCGCTCAGAGTGGGGTGAGAGGAAGGACCCAATCTCTAGAGTCAGAGCATCAAGAGAGAAGTGGCTGGCCCTCCTCCCTCCTCCAGCCTGGCAGTGTTAAGGGCCTGCAGCATCCCCAGTCTCCACCAGAGGGCACAGTCCTGAGCACCACAGGCAGAGAAGAGGGTGTCAGTGCTTCCTAATTCTACAACTGTGTCCCCACAGCGCTGAGTTGGAGGGAGAGGAAGGGGAGGGAGAATGGACTGCAGCCCGTCTCAGCTTCCTGGGGCTCCCAGCCACTGCAGAGGTAGGAGAGCCCAGAGGAGAAGGAACCTCTGAGTTGGTCCTCCCTGGTACTTGCAGAATGCCCCCAGAGGCGGGGCAACTGCCCAAAGTGCTCCAACTGCGTAGTGATTTTATGTACACAGATTTGTAGACGAGTCCTCGCAACAGCCTCTGAGACAGGTTCTACCCCATTTTCCAGGTGAGAGACCTGAGGCTGTTCAGACAGACAGCATGCCAACTGTAGCGCATCCTTCTCCTAGTAGCTGACAGAAGAGGGGTTTGAAATCAGGAACCTGTTGAAGTAATGCAGAATTTAGCCCAGTGTCCCGCACGGCCTGGGAGATGTCTCAGCCACGATCCAGCCCCGGCCGGTGGAGGTAGGTGAGAGGTGTCAACAGTGTGGAGGTTTTGCCTCCAGCCCTTGGGGCTGGGCCCTGGCTGTGGTCTTTCCAGAGGTATCACCTGAGACTGGAAAGACGGGCGAGCTCAACCTACCTACTCTCCTTTTATTTACCTGGATTCTCTAGCGTCCAAGGAGGGAAAACACACAGACACACACACACACACACGCACGCACAAATCCACACAAAAGTTCATATTGCTAAGTATTCCCTTTTCCCTCCAACGGCACAAGTCTGGTATCTTCTCTAATTCATTCCAATGAAACCCAAAATGTCAATTTCATGAGCAGGCCTGACCCGGGGAGGGAAGGCAAGGTGGCGCCATGCGGAGACAGCACGGTGTAAATACCAGAGAGGGGTGGAGGGTCAGGCGCTCCCGGGATGCCCTCGTCTGGGTTCACATCACGCCATCCCGGAGAACTCTGTCCTCCCCTGTTCAGGAGGGGTTTACTGAGGCTCGATAAAATCTACCGCTGAATATTGCTACAAAATATAAGTCCTTCTCAAGCCGCTTCACTCAGAGAACCCTAAACCAGTAGATGCACCTTTCCACGACTTCGTTAAAAGAAAGAAAGGAGAGAGTGAAAACCCGGCACTAGCCTTTTCCATTTCAACTCCCGCATCGCGTGTTTCTCCTATTCTGTTACACAGTGGTTCTCACAGGTCAGCCTGTTTCAGTCACAGATTTCACAGATTTCTGGGTCTCACCCCCAGAGTTTTGAAGCCAGTATATCTGTGCTGTGGCACAAGCTTTACATTTCTAAGAAGTTTCAGGAGATATTGATGCTGTAACATTTTTACAACATTTCTTACTACCTTATTGTGGAAAACTAATTGCCCCAGAAGCTGTCGGAGGAAATGGGAGAAATTGAACACAAAAAGCAAAAGGAATAGCATGCTCAGAGGTACAGCATCATCTCTTGGATGGCTGAACAGCGATACTCCTCTGTCCATGCTCATGGCAGGCATTATTAATCAATCATGGCCTTCTTTCTTATTGAGACCAGACTTGACTTCAGAATCTTTCTCAACCTACTAGTCCAGAAAGCCATTAAGATTGGAATCAATGGTCAAGATGAAAACCCTTTGCTACATTTGATCCAGACTTTGGACTACACTACTGCAGGCACCCTCCCCATGCTCATTCCTTCTCTCATGCATAAAACGTTTCCTTCTGACTTTGAGCATGATGGGCCACCTGGACCCAAGAACAAAAAAGGAGATGGAGGAAGACCACCGAGCAGATTGAAGAACTTGAAGGAACTGGGGGGACTTTCATTTGTGGACTGATCATGGAGCCAACCAGCTGTGCTCTATAGGGGATCCAGGCTGGGAGTGGGCTCCGAGCACACATGGAAAGGGTGGATGAGGAGAGTAGCTGTTCTCCTTGAGCATTTTCTCCAAAAATGGAATATTTCCGATTTTAAAGCAATTATGTAACGTGAGAGCTGCAATAACTATGAGAAAAGGACGTCAGAGGAGGCGGCGGGCCTGAAGACAGGGAGGCTCGGGGGAGGTGGTTGCGGCGCCCTGGGAATGCACTCCTTCTCCTTGGCCAGTGGCACTTCAGCTTCGTGGGGAGGGTCAGAGGTCAGCGATGGGAAGTCAGTAATGGAAGGCAGACAGAGCTAATGGCAGCCTCTCCCCGAAACTGGAAAAGAAACAGGAAATTGAAGGGCTCTTGACAGAGAAAGAGAGAAAGAAAAGAGAGCAATGAAGAACTCAGCAAAAGAGCACCTGAAGAACTGTGATATGAGGGGGCATCTGGAGAGGCAAATGTCTGAGAATCCCAGATCCACCAGCCAGGCCTTTCCTGCACATCTACGGCTCCAGAGGGGTGGGCAGGAGACAGGGGCAGGGCCTCCCTTTCACATTGCTTCCTCTGTCTGGGCCCTGCTCGAACAAGACTCCAGAGACCTTGACCACATGCCGAGACTGCCTCCCTGGCTTCCGGTTGAGCTAGCACAGAAAATATGGGGGAGCGGTTTTCTGAGTGGCTGGTGCTCTTCCCGAGTGGGCAATGCCACTTAAAGGTGTGCACAGACAGAGGGCACAGTCTGCTGGCCAACTGTATTGCCTGATATGTCCAAGTTTAATGCCTGATGTCAATTCCATAAACCTGATGGAGTATGGATCGACCCTGTTGAAACCAGCACGGGGATAACTGGTGAGTGCCTAGGGTGTGAGCTACAGAGAGATGTCCAGGACCTCAATCGTGGCGTGATCCAGAGCACCTGAGTTTCTTGCCTCCCCTAAATCCTGGTCTGGCCCCCAGGCAGGGAAACGGAGGGAGGATGCTTGTTACCAGGGGCCCCGGGAAGCTGCAATGCTCCATGAACTCCTTAAAGAGTTCTCCAGACTCACACCACTTCATAAAGTCAATAAATAAATGAAACTGAGGTCATCAAATGATGTGTGGAACCAGAGCTTATTAGCATACATCTGCATATCAATGAAGAAATAAGGTCCTGCCTGAAGAGAGTTGATAATTTTCAGATTTAAATAAACTCTGCTACTTTAGGGCCTGCTGACAAGCTTTATGTCACATGACTGTGTCGCTGAGCCACCAAAGATGTATTGGGAAGAGTGAAGAGAGCACAGTCATCACACACACACACAGACACACAGCACTGTCTCTGCAGGAGGTGTTGGAAATTTGCTTCTTGATTCTGCCATTTCCTGACTGTGTGACTTTTAGTGAATAACATAATGTCTCTGAAACTCTGCATTTTAACATAGAGATAATAAGACCTTTCAGAGTTATCATGAGCATTTGGGCTTCTCTTGGCAAAGCCCTTGACTCTCAGTAGATGCTCACCATGCCGTGGACATGACTAGTGCGGGAGCCCTTGGAAGTGCAGAGAAGGTGCCACGTGACACCCTACGAAGGACCCTGAGTGCTGTGGCCGGCTGCACATCCAGCAACCCTGCCCGGTCCGCTCCACTTCTGTTTTTCTCCACAGTGTTTCACAGACCTTCAATCTCACTGCTATTCTAGCGTCAGGCTGCCTCGCTGGTGTATTAATAATAAATTATGATACGATGCAGCAGTGTAGCACTTTGCTCTAGTTTACTAAGCACTTTTACCTACAATGTGCCACTTAATTCTCATTACTGCCGTGGGAGGACCTCACTTTAGAGATGAGGAAGCTGAGGTTAACAGGGGGCAGGTGACTTGTGCAAACTCTAATGGCAGAACAGAATTCAAACCTTGGGCATCCCTCCCTGGCACCTGTTGCCTCCGACATAAGTCAAGCCAGCCGGGCAGCCGGGCAGGCCGGGACTCCAGGGCCTGTGCGCCCAGGTCACAGATCCCTTCCATTCGCTAACAGTTACTAGATGTTGTGTGCCAGACACAGAGCTCTCTGCTGGTGATTTGAACATTTGAAAAGCACCCTGCGCTCCCAAACAGTCTGTCTGTCATCCTCACAAATGCCAGTGTCAGGCTGCGGCACCACGGCAGACTGCAGGAGACTAAGGAGATGTGACAAGTGAGTGTAGCCAAGTGGCCTGGGTCTGTGGTTGGGGAAGCGTGGTCACGGACGTTATTTGCACAACTGAGGAAAGCTGGAAGACAGACTGCGTATTAGAGAACAGCATGCTATTTGTGTTGCATTTCCTGAATTTGATCATTGTTGTGGTTCTGTAAGAGAACGCCTTGTTGATGGAAGATGCATGGCCAGTAGGGGTGAAATCTGCTCAATGTGCTATTCTTGTTACTTTTTTGAAGGTTTGAAATTTTTCAAAAAAAAAAAAGTGCACCAGGCAGGCTGCTTGAGTAAATATATCTCTTTGATAACTAGTGTGGTCCCTGAAGGCCCATCTTAAAAGCTTAATTATAGGAGTCCAGAAAATGTGCAATTGTAAAGGTCATCTGATTACATCTTCTATCTTCTATTTGCCCCTTCCTCTTCATGTGTGAGCGCGTGCATGCATGTTCACACACACACACACCCCTCCAGTGCTCAAAACACTCCAGTGTTGCCCCTTCCTTCCTTGGACACCTCAGACGTTTACATTTATTTTATATTGAACTGATTGTTCCCAAATAACTTAAGTTTATTGGTCTTGGTTTTGCTTTACATGACCATACAGAAAACATCTCATTCCTTTTCCACCAAACAGTACGTAAATATTTGAAAACTTGTATCTGTTCTCAAAGTCTCCTCTCTTTCAATTCCTCTTCCATAAGTTCAGATATTTTAGAGCCAAAACAGGCCTTTGAGTCCTCTGACAGTCTCCTGTCAAAACTCAAATTCTCCAGAGGAGGAAGACAAGAGTTCAAGTCCAAGGTTCTTATATCAAAATTGGGCTAAGTGTCGGTCCTCTCAAACAGGGGCATGCAAACCAGCTTGGTTGAGTTTCCAAGAGTCAAACCAATGACTAGATTTCTCTGCTTGAGGACCCGGCTGGCCCAGTACTAAATATTAAAGCAATAAAAGACTCTCACATGTTGCATTTGGGCCCCAGATTCCCTGCAATCTAAGCAGATGTCTGAGCTTTTCCTCTCCTCCACGGGCAGGACCATTCTCTCTAGGATGCTCAGACTGAAAACACTGTGCCCCAGATTTTGAGTCATCTTCACATGAGAGGACCCACAGAGCCTCCTCAGTCAATGTGCTGGCCAGAGGACCTTCCACCGAACCAGGGTCCCAGACAGAATGTCAACAGAGGTGGGACTGTGAGGGGGGGTGGTATTATGGAAATGCACAGGTGTTGGAGCCAGAACTGGGTGGGAATTTTGTCTCCTCCAGGAGCTGGTAGCTGTGAGAACTTGAGAAAGCCACTCAGCCTCCCTGAGCCTCAGTGTCTTCATCTGTTAAAATGAGATAATACTGTCCCCTCTCTAGGGCTGTAACAAAAAATAGAAGAAATAAGTGCAAAGCTAAGCTATCCTTAGTAGGCACTCAACGAGTACTAATTGTTTATTAATGTGGCCACCATTCCAGAAAATTTATAATGATGCATTTGGCAAAGGTCTACTCTGTGTTTTAGGCTATGTAAGAAATAAATTAATTATAATAATACCAGCAGTGAAATCACATCATAGTCAGTAATAAGAATTTAAAAATGTGTTGGGAAAACAACTCATGATATATTGGGATAGAGCCAAGACAACCAGTCGACAAACTGGCCGACAGATGAGCCGCTCTGCTGTTTAATACACTTAATAAAACAGTGTAGCTTCTGAAATGGCTGCCTTGCTAAACAGAGATTTCTCAAGGGTTTAAACCAGAAAGATAAATGACTCTGTTAGTCTTATACAATAGCAGAAGTATATATGACACTGGGGTACCTGGAAGTCCAGGACCAGAGGTGGGGGTGGGTGAGGGTCCAAGTCTGCTCACACGGGTTAAACATCTAAAACCCAGACTCTTGATATGGAGGGGTTAACGCAGAAAATGGCGCTTGTTTTTGGACACATGCCGCATACTGGGGAGCTTTCTTTTCTAGCAGTAAGTGAGTGAACTGTGTTAAGATTCAGATGAAAGGGAAAATTTAAGACCAAATAGCACTAACTGTGAGCTCCACATCTTTGTCTCCAATTCAGAGCTCAGGGAGTCACGGCCCACCGGCCTCCTGTGGGTGCTCACCTGGGAGCCGGAGTCAGTTTAGGTGTGTGATAATCTGCCTCGCCAGGGAAGGTTTTCTCTCTCATCAGCGTGGGAGAGGCAGCATTTTAAGTAAGCAGACAGGGAAGTCGGGCTTGGTAATAGCAGTGGGGATATTCTTGTAACAGTGGATGGGAACAATAGGGCTGGTTCTGTTACACTGAGCTAACAGCAGATTCATGGGAGCGACAGAAAGACTGTAATAGTAGCACTGAACGACTTGAAATGCATTGAAGCAATCCTGTACAGAGCACCCCCACCAGAGTGACATCCATGATCGCCCACTCTCTGATGTCTCCGCATTCCTCAAGGGCTGCTGAGACCTGACAGGCTACCCTAGCAGGAAGGAACCGGAAGCATCGTCCATTTCAAGTTTCTCATTTTGCAGGTGATGAAACTGAGACCCACAAAGGATATGGAGCTGATAAGTCGCAGACAAAGACCAAACCAAGCTCTTGGATTGAATTTTATTCCTACTCTACCCACCTCTGCTCTTCTAGAATTCCAGCCAGCGCGAGGAGTGACAAAAATGTCGTGGGTAGAGAAGACATACTTTTATGAACTGCTTTTTTTCAGTTCGGTCTAAGGCACTTTCCGGTTTTAATTCAGGCAGTGAGCAAACACTTCTGCCACACGCCTGCTTCTCTGGGACACAGATATGGGACGTGGCACTATTTCTAATGGCCGCGAGAGGGCGCCCGTACCCCGTGCGAGGACCCTCCGGTCTACCTGGTGGCCCGTACGGCGTGTGCATATTTATTTTCAATGAGGTCAGGAGTGTCAAGGTTGTAAAACAACATATTTTCACTTGTTTTCTTCCTACATCTCAGACACAGCTTTTCTGAAGCCAATTATCTCCCTGAGACGCCGTTCTTCCCACCCCCTTCCTCTTGAACCGCCTTTCCACACATCCCAGTCTGACACCAGCAGACTGAGAAACGGGGTGGGGGTGGGGGGCAAAAAAGCAACTGTCCCCCTGACTGGAGATGTGAAATCCGTGTCCCTGCTCTGGCACTTTGTTTTACAAGGCGGTGTGCACACGCAGGCCTGTGTTCTGCAGCGCCCGGGGAGAGCGCGGGGGGCGTAGGGCTCCGATGCCCGCTGGGGCAGGGGTCAGGCGGCGGCTGGGAGCCCCGCGCACAGCTCCCCCGGGACCTGTTCTCCAGCGCTGCTCCTGGCGGAGGACAGAGGCGCACTTCTGGAGCGGTCCCAACAGAAGAGAAAACTGGGGCAGTGAGGAGACACCCCGAACTGTAGTGTGTCAATATCTGGGTGCTATGCTTAAATGGAGGCTCTGTCCAGAGGTGGGTGACCAGGATGGTGAGGGGATAGGAAGAAACGACACAATGCTCACACTCACACACGCACATACACACAATGGGAAAACAATTGGCAGCTCTTCCAAAGTGCTGATCCGGAGCCCGGCAGAGCAGCTCAGGTGCGTCTGGTCCGATGGACCACACACCTCTTTCAGGGCCGCCATGGTGCCCCGCTCTGAGAAGCCCACAGGCCGCCCTGTGTCCTCTAAGGCAGGCGTCTTAACAGGTCGGTAGAGATCAGGTGGGCCACCTGCAAGGCCCACCCGTTCAGTCAGGAGCCCTTAGCAGCCCTGAGTGGGCGCTGTCCCCGTGGTTCACCAGCAGTGCTGCTGGTGGGCAGCCAGGAAGGGCAGTGAAGACACCTTCAGGTCTCACTGCTGCCCTCACAATCCACCATCAGAAATGGCAGTGGGTTTCTGACCCTTTGGCCATTCCCAGCCAGGAGCACTAAAACCTAAGGAAGATCATGTCCCTTTCCTACAAGTACTGGTAGTCTACTGAGAAAGAAAAATAAATGCCTTTACTGCCATCTCATTCACGCCATCATAGAGCGATGGGAACAAAGATGGGGTGGGCTTGAACAGGGTCTTGAAAGATGAACGGGAAGTAGCCGGTCAGAAGAGAAGGAGCAGGAATTCCAGGAATCCAGAACAGCCTGAGCAAAGACACGTCACAGCGACGGTTCGTGGGGCCTGGCGGGGGTGGGGGACGCAAGCTGTCTGCACAGCCGGTGTGTCCAGTGCAGTTTCCTCAGGGTTGCAAAGCTGCAGGGAACGCAGCCCAAATTTGGCACACACTGTGTCTTGTTAAGTAGTCTCAGGGTTTAAAATAAGCTTCGAATGCCTTCAGAGGAGGTGGATTTGGTCCAGTCTAGCACCATCCGCCCTCCGCCTCCTCATCCAGGCGGGCTCTGCTCATTCACATTCTGCCTGGGTCCTGAAGGCGTTTGGGACAGTCCGCTCTGTTGTAAGGCCGCCCAATTGGAGGGCACATGTAGCATCCTCTTGATGACATGCTCTTGGGGCCTCTGATAGGGAGGGGGTGGGACACCTTTGCCAGCAACACTCAGATGTGTTCCTCCTGCCTCTGCCAAGAAGGCCCATCATCCAGCACCCGTGGGGTCAGCAAGTCTAGTCCACTCCAAAAACAAGCCACTTGTTTAGAAAGAGGGATTGGGCCATACTGAGACGAGCCCAGAAAGTGCACATGGCACGCCCCTCACCATCTGCTGCTCATGGGCAGGGAGCAGCCAAGAGCTAGCCTGGTGCTCTGAGGCTGCGTGGGGGAGAGAGGCCTCTGCTCCTGAGCTGGATGACTGCTGCTGTCAAAGGCACCATATTCTGGAGACCCCAACATTGACTTGACCTTCAAAGGGGCCTCACCTCCCAAACCAAGAAATATCATTGCCTCAACCAGGCTCCCAGGTCCTCATTCTGGAGTGAGTGCAGAGGATACAATTCTCTTTGCCATTTTTGATGTTGTCTGTTTGATCAACTCATGTTAATTGGCATTTTGTCACCCTCCGGTGACCTGCAGATTTGCACCAGGCCTTAACTTCTTAGACCTCTGACTCTTGGACGGTTCTCACAGGGCTCCATTGCTAGCTCTGCCAAGTCGCAGATATGGGCAGTCCAGCATGGATTCCAGAGGAGGGTGAGGGTCCTGCTGGTCCCATCCCACTGCACCTCCAGACCAGAGTGAACATTGATTCAACCACATCCTCTGCAAAGCCCAGAGCTAATAAGGCAAGTACAAGCAGGAGCTATGAATTAATCCCCTTGAATATGCAGGTAATTTAGATGGAAGGAGACAGGTGCTGCTGGCCCTCCAGAAATAAATTGTGCAGTGAGGGGGTGGGGATGGTGGTGAGGATAGAAGCCAGAAAGAGCCCCAGGGAGCAGAGGGGGGTGGAACTAGCCTTCCAGGCTGATTATGCTCCTGCCCGAGGAGGACAGAAATGGCTCGTCTTGACAGCCATAAAGTTGCTAAGTGTAGAGCAAGAAGCCAAGAGGCACCTAGCAAATTCCTGAGCTAAGCCTCCTTTGGAGGAATTCGTGGCCCTTTTGTATAGAAAGAGACCCGGGGGGAGAGGAAAGGTGAGCAGAGGGTGATGGTGGGCAAAGAGGAAGGAGGATGGAAGTGAGAAAGGCACAGATACGGATAAAGAGGAGGATATCAGAGGAGGGGGCCGGGGGAAGGATGTCTGACAAGGGAGAGCCGAGAGGGATGGGCTGAGGCGCTGGCGTCACTGGGGCCTCCTGGGCCCTGGGCTCCTAGCATCTATCTAGTCTACGCTCACACAACCCTGCCGGGAAGAACTGAGGCAGGAACCACCATCTCCAGAGTAGGGTTCTCCACTCCCATACCATGTGACTTGGTCTTAATTCAGCAACATCTAATGACCTGGCACATCCTGAGTGGCTCAGGTACACAGCATCCCTAAGCCTCCCCTAGGAAAAGCAAATGGTGGAGTGAGGTGGGTAGGACAAGCAGAGAAGAGGGGGCCATGCCCTCTGGACAGCTTGTGTGGGAGCAACGAAACCTCACTGACCTGGCAGGTCCATCCATGTTGTCCCAAATGGCAGGATTTCCTTCTCTTTTTTTTTTTTGCTGGGGAAGATATGCCCTGAGCTAATATCTGTGCCAGTTTTCCTCTATTTTGTATGTGGGTTGGCACCACAGCATGCCTGCCAATGAGTGGTGTAGGTCCACACCCAGGAACTGAACTTGGGCCACTGAAGCAGAGCATGCCAAACTTAACCACTAGGCCACCAGGCTGGCCCAGGATTTCCTTCTTTTTTAAGGCTGAATAATATGCCATTGTATGTATAGACCACATTTTCTTTATCCATTCATCCATCCTTGGACACTTTGGCTGCTTCCATGTCTTGGCTGTTGTGGATAGTGCTGCAATGCACATTATGCTAAGTGAAATAAGCCAGATGCAGAAAGACAAATTCTGCATGACCTCACATATATGCGGAACCTAAAATAGTCGAACTCCTAGAAGCAGAGAGCAGAATGGTGGAGATGAGGCAATGGGGCGATGCTGGTCAGAGGGCACAAAGTTTCAGTTAAGCAAGATGAATAAGTTCTGGAGATCTGACACACACCATGGTGACTATGCTTAACAGTACCGTATCATGTACTTGCAATTTGCTAAGAGGTAGATGTTAAGTGTTCTCATCACACGTGCAAAAAAGGAAGTGGTGATTGTGTGAGATGCTGGCTACGTTAATTAGCTTGATTGTGGGGATCACTTCACAGTGTATTCAGGTGTCAAATCACTGCATGGTACACGTTAAATAGGTACAATTTTTATTTGTCAATTACATCTCAATAAAGCTTAAACAAAAATCCAGCTCACTGACCCTTTGGAACAATAAGAGGGGAGTGGGGGGAGGAGAGGACAAAGCTGTGGAGTGGCCCTTTCTCAAGCCCCCTCCCCTTGTCCTGCCCCCACAGGGCTCTGTCTCCTGGTGCAGCCCTGTGAGGAGCCTCGGTTCCAGGAGGACAGTGAAGGGGCGGGCAGAGAAGGGCCGCAAGCCAGCTGAGCCCTGTCCCCCAGCAACCTTCCTAGAGCACTCCCAAAATGTGAAAGAAGCGAACGGCCACAGAATAACAGATGCAGGCGTTTGTTCTTCAGTGGGAAAAAAAAAAAAAATGAAAGAAGAAAAAAAGATTTTGACAGCAAGTTTTTTTCTTTTTTTTCCCCATTTAGTTCATTTTGCTTAAAACCCAAGGGCCCAGTTTTTGCCCAAAGGTAAGAGGCTGGAGTGCCGGCTGGAGAGAGGAGCACTTTTGGGTGCCTTCTGTTATCTTAGAATGATTTAACCCAATGTGATCACTTAATAGGGAACTCATTTTAATAGCCTACAAATGAGAAGTCAGAGACAATTAAAATTCATTCCCAATTAATTGTTTTTTTTCTTCTTTCATTACCAAGAGTTGCCAGTGAGATAACAACAAAGGCTTAAAAACAAAAGCAGCCAGCAGCCTCCACTTCAATCAGATGCCACCTGGAAGGAGGCTTGGAGAGTTTCAGCCTTTTTAGTTCAAACTCTTCCTTCAGCGAATGACTTCTAGACCCTTCCGTGGGCATGAGAGAGCTAAACCTTTAGAAGCTGAGGAACCTCTAAGCCGTGAAGTCACGGACAAGTTTATTACCACGACACTGCCCAGTTCTTTTTTATAGTTTTTAATTTGGTTTATTTCCTCTCCGGAGTAATGGCCTCAGCAACCACATGTATTACTGATTCAGCCTTCGCTACTTTGGCTCACAGCCAGGTACTCCTCCCTCTCCCCTGCCTTCTCTCTGGGCTCCTACCAAAATTCCAGGAGACAAAAAGCAGCCTGAGATGACAGAACCGGGAGCCTGGAACAAGGAGGCTAGGTGCTGGCTCCCCCCGCCCCCGCGTGACACTGGCAGGACTGTACCTCTCGCTCATCTTGCCTCCCCCATCCATATGAAGGAACTGCCTCCAACGCCCCACATGGCTGCCAGCTCTACAGCCTTTACACCGCAGCAAGAAGAAACATCTACGGCATCCACGGGACCCTTGATAGGCACCAAGTATCTTCGTTGCACAACCGACTTAGGCCTCATAAACAGCCCCCTTAACCAGATACCTCCGCTATCACCAGTTCTCCCGTGAAGAAACAGGCTAAGTAAATTTTCAAACACACAGAGACAGGATTTGAACTTAGCTGATTCCAGAGCCTGACCCCTGATCCTCTGTTCCCTCTGTGGTTTTGATCTCTGACCCTCTTTTTTTGGATGCGAGAGTTCATGGCAAAAACCGTGGCCTTGCGCTTTTTTTTTTTGATGGGGAGAATGTTCCTGTTGAACTCCTGGCCTCACCTGGGTCTAATGACCCAGAGCAGATGGCTCTGAATGACGGAGCTGGAAAGGCAGGGAGGCTGCCGGTTGCGGAGAGGCTGAGACCAGGGAACCAGTCTTGGGACACAACCCAGAGTGCAGAGTGGCGTCCGTGCAAATGGAGAATTGGCCCCTTTAGAAAGCAGAGCTGTCCCCTTGCTCCCACCACCAGCAGGTCTCCCCGGGGGTTAGAGTTCTCACTGAGCCTTTACTTTATTATTATTATTGTTGTTTGAAACGCCTCCTAATAACTGGGATAGATTTCTTAAGAAACCAAATGATGGGATGCATTTCCACCCTGGCTTTATAATTAATGTTTGCATCATTTATCTTTCGTGGAAAGATTATTCTGACTAACGAGGTTCTGGGCCACTAATTCATTACACTGCCTTGTCACTTCCTGCTCCCTCTTATTACCCAGAAATAGACTCATTAGTCAGAGTTCAATGACAGGGAGAAATTGTGTTCGTTCATTTAATTCCCTCACTCACTCCTGGGCCCCATGTTTGTCCGAAATTGGGAATGAGAGGGGGCAAAAATTAGTTGTCTTAAGTCTTTGCTTCTGCCTCATTATACCTTCCACCTCACTCCTATTTAACAAGCACAGGGCCGGGATAGCTCGTGGTGGTGGCCACATAGGCATTGCCCTGGCTCAGCTCAAAGCTCTGAGCGGTAGGCTGGGGGACAGAACCCAGGGATTTAGACACATATAATCAAGTTCTTGGGTTTTTTTAACCTCAACTCTCAACTTGTAGTACTACCTTAGGAATACCTTGGAATCTCTGAAAGTAAATGCTGGAGGAGACACATATATATATGTATATGGCACATATAATAGATATGACACATATATGTGACACATACATATATATATATATGACAGGAAGTGTCGCCAAAGTCCTCCAAGATGAGAATGTAAGGTGATGTGATATAGTATCTATAGGCTGGGCTCTGGAGGTAGATAGACTTGGGTTCAAATCCTGCCTCTTCTTGTGGGAGCTGCATGTCATTACTCAAGATGCTTAATCTCTCTGGGCTGTACTTTCTCATCCACAAAATAGGAATGACAATTGCTATCTTTTGATGTTATGAGGATCGAGCTACATGAGGCTCCAGACGAGGTTTGCACAGTGTGCTGCGACTATTAAGAACTTGGAAGAAAGGTGCACTAATCAAAACCCACAGGGGAGAGAGAGTGTCTTCAAGCAGAGCTCCTAAGCCTGGCTGTACACGGACATGCCTGAGGATGCCAAGGCCCCCTCAGACCATTTGAGTGGGAATCTCCAGGCGTGAGGCGAGGGCATCAGTGTTTTTTAAAGCTTCCCCAGTGGTTCTAAGGAGAGGTCAGGGTTGAGAACTACTCAACCTCCTGAGGTCTGCAGTGAGCTCCTTCAGCCTTGATCAACCACAGAGAGGTACCCAGCTGTGTCCTTTCTGAAGGGGCTGCCTAGAGATGTTTTACTCCCAGTCCAGCCTGTTCTGGGAAGGAGTTCATTGCAGTGGGACAGGGACATTTCCCTGGGTTGCTCCATGAGCAGGATTAGTGCCTATGTTGTTCCAGGTGCTGGGCAGACAATGGGAAGCAAAAGCAGCCCCAGAGCCTGCTGTCATGGGGCTACCAGTCCACTGGGGAGCTGGGATCAAATCACCAATAAATGTTTAAGTGCAAACCAAGACAAACGCACTGAGGGAAGGGCGCTGATCCCAGGGCCGTGACCCAGCCTGAGGACCAGGAAGGCCTTCCCAAGAAAGGGTCTTGGGTTGAGTTATAAAGGATGCCTAAGGTCACCCAGGCAAAAAGAGAGCAGGAGCACTTTCCGTGCAGAAGGACCAAAGACCAGTGCAAAGCCCATGTGGCCGGAGCAAGGAAAGCACCGGGAAGAGATGAGCTGGAGAGCAGCAGAGACCAGAACTGCAGAGCCGTGTAGATTTGTTTGAGGATTTGGGCCCTCCTCTTTAAGGGCAAAGGGATGCTCTTAAATTGAGGAATTTTGAGCAGGGCAAAGAGGTGGGATGGCAGGATGGAATAAGCCATCCCTCTAGCCCCCTCACTTCCTAGCACTGTGGTCCTGAGGGCCAAGGTGATGACATGATGTAAGGGGCCAGTCAAAGCACTCCACCTTGCTGAGACCCTCTGGTCAGCCCCTTATGGAAAATTGCAGTGGCCCAGATATGCAATGGGCCAATGGGTGGGGCTCTATCTCTCAGATATGTTAGGGCAGAAAATATTGGAAAACCTATGCTCGGATTTTTACCTGCCAAGAAACTGATCAATAACTCAGCTCCCAGAAATGTTGATAGCAGCAACCTCTGGAGAGGCATGTCCTCTTCCATGGTAAACTGTTCCACTGGGATTCTGGTGTGCCCCTCATCTTTTTGTGAGTGTAGCTCTGTGAGTCTGCCACCATGAGTCTGGCCATGTCTGTTGGACTGATTCCATCTGTTTGTGGACCCAAGAAGATGAAGACCATGTCCTTGCCGAATGCAAAATGGGGATGTCATCCAGGGCTTCTTGGCTTTCAGTCAACCTAAGCCTGGAGGTCACAGGCGTCTCTCCTCTCAGGATGTCAGAATGGTGTGTGTTCACTATGTTTCTTCCTTCTGAGATCCACTGTTCTGGGAGGGGCGTGTTGTATGCAAGGCTCCATGTCCCAGTAGACCAGGCCGTGGGCAGGACAGTTGACCCCCCTGCCCTGTCAGTGTCCTGGGTGTTTGTGGTGCATTATATGTTCATGGTCAATAATCTCAGCCTCAATGATGTAAATCTTTATAAGTGAATCCTTTGAGTTTGGCCTCAGTTGTTTGTAACTGTAGGTTTCATTAATATAGAGGAACTTCTGGAGATAGTAAGAGGGGAGGCAGGCCAGAGATGGGCATGTGGGCCTCTCATGAGCTGTGACCCAAGACAGTCCTATCCCCCCAAGTCAGTGAGGCTGAGAGCTGACAAATATCAGTCAGGCAGGGTGAAGAGTGGAAAGTTCACAGCCTTCACTAAGACCCCTGCCTAGAGGTTGATGAATTCAACAATCCCAAGCATAGAGTCCTGAGAACAGACTTGTTGTCTTCAATTACCAGGAGATAAAAAGGCCCAATTAGATGAAGTATCCTGGGTGAATATTTATCACAATGCCTAGCACATACTAAAAATTACTATATACAATTATTTTTTACTCCTATCACTACTGAGAGAAATATCTAGAGTTAGGAACTGGATATTGAGTACTTAGAGTCTTATAATATTTATTATTCATTATCTCAATTAATTCTCAAAGCAGCAATGAGCTATATATCATACCCATTGTACAGATAAGGAAACTGAAGATCAAAATGGTAATTTGCCATAGATCAAGCAAAATATGACAGATCAGGGATTTGACTGTAAGCCTGCCTTCTTTCCATGACCCCCAGGAGTCTCTGCATGTTCCCAGTGCTTGGATTGAGTCTTGACAAGCTCATGCAGTGACTGTCTTAGTCCTCAGGCTGCCATAACAAAGACCACAGGCTGGGTGGCTTACACAACAGAAATTTATTTCCTCATAGTTCTGGAGGTTAGAAGTCCAAGATAAGGTGTCTATGAGGTTGGTTTCATTCTGAAGCCTCTCTCCTTGGCTTGTGTGGACATGGCTAGATGGCTATGTTTTCCCTGTGTCCTCACATGGTCTTCCCTCTGTGTGTGTCTGTGTCCTAATCTTTTCTTCTTATAAGGACACCTGTCAGAATGGAGGAGGGACCACCCATATGATCTCATTTTACCTTAATTCCCCTTTAGAGGCCCTATCTCCAACGCAGTCACATTCTGAGGCACTGGGGGTTACGGCTTCAACATATAAATTTTGGAGGGTCCACAATTCAGCCCATAACATTGACCAAATAGTTTAGACAAAGCTCTTTATCTTTCTCTTGCTGTGGGATCTATGCTTGGCTCTTTACATCAATGTAATCACTGTGTACTCAAAATATTTTTCACCCTGCAGTACAAAAAAGGTTTTTACTCTGAATGGTTGGGCAAATGTCAGGATTAAGATGGCTCACTCCAGAGATGAGGCCTGGAAAGCATGAGTAGGACAAAGCAGCTGTATCCAGGTGTCAGTCTTCAGAGGAGATCCTTTCTTAATTTCCCTGAGGGATGGGAGAGAACGTGTGAATGCCACTGGCAAACATAGGAAGCATTTAGAGAGTGGTTTTCCCAACTGCACGTGATGTACCCTTACGTGGACTGCAGACAGCAGTTATGTGGTTCTGTCCCCAGTGCCACATAGATGCACGGAGAGTTCCAGGCTCAAAGTGAGCCACTTATGCCCCAAGGACATGCTGAGTAGCCCCAGCCCCTTTGTTCAGCTTCTCTTCTCTTGGTATGCCGTTAAAAGATGGTAACCACTGTAAAACAGTGGCTATTAAATATTGCTGGAAAAAGAAAATGTTGAAATCCAAAAGAATGATGTAAGAGAGCAATAATCACCTTCCGGCTAACTACATCCTATAACCTTTCACCTTCGGGGATAATGAACTACATCTCAAATCTTCTTGCTTTGTTTTGCTCTACTAAATGATCAAATTAACATATAGGAGGAAGAGACAAGGGAATGGAAACATGTGGCCTGTGTATTCATTTGATACCTGGCACTTGGCAGTAGACAGCTGGAGAGAGGGAGAATTTAATTTCCTGGGGCCCACACATTTCTGAGTGATTGGCAGGTGATTTTGCTCTCCACTAGGCCTGGTATTGAAAGGAAATAAAGACTCAGAAAGCTGCCAAGAACTGTTCCTTCCTTTTGGCAAAAATTCTAGACCTCATCAGGAAAATCAAGAACTAGACTTAGAGATTTGGGAAGCCAGGATGAAATGGAATTTTTCAGGTCATAATAATAAGTATGCATTGTTAGAGCATCCTTTCATAGGTATCATTCTCTGATTTGGTCTCCTATTAAGCTTATGAAATAGTATTATACTTCATATGCCTTTGTCATGATGTAAGGGGCTCAGAGAATTACATAAATTGCCTGAGGGCGCACAGCAAGTTAATGGCAGATGCAGGCCTCAAACCCAAGTTCTCCTAAGTCTGCACCCAGTTCTTTCTCACCTCCTGTGCTGGCTCCTCCAAAGCCTGTCTAGAGGGCACCTTCTTGTCAAGAGTCCTTTTGATCTAAACAGCTAGAGAGGAGCAAGCCCAGTGTGGTTTAAAGTCTCTCCTTCCCTGCCACCCTCTGCTCCTCTGGGATAGTATATTCTGGGTGGTATACAAGCAGTTAAGAGCATGGATATCATAGTAAGAGAGCTACAAGTTCAAATTCAGGCTTCAAGGTCAAGTGACCTTGGGCAAATTATTTCATCTCCTTAAACCTTGATTTCCTAGCTTGTAAAAAGAGGATGATAAAACCAACATCACAGAATTTTTTTGAAAATATATGTGAATGTATGTGTGTTTGTATATTGTTTAGCATGGTGTCTGAAACTCAGTAAAGGCTAGCTTTAAAGAAATGTAGGGGCCAGCTGGCCCCGTGGCGTAGCGGTTAAGTGCACGCGCTCCACTGCTGGTGGCCCGGGTTTGGATCCCGGGCGCACACTGATGCACCGCTTGTCAGAACATGCTGTGGTGGCCTCCCACGTAAAGTGGAGGAAGATCTGCCAGATGTTAGCCCAGGGCCAGTCTTCCTCAGCAAAAAGAGGAGGATTGGCAGATGTTAGCTCAGGGCTGATCTTCCTCACAAAAAAATAAAGAAATGTAACAAAATGGTCCTTGCCCAAAGAGTGGGGATTCCAGCATCCCCCAAAGCAAGCTTTCCAAGAGGCAGAGGCTGGGCTTGTTGTGGACTTTAAGACATTCCTTTGTTTCAGTCTCAACTACCTTGTACTCACCGCAAATTCCTTCAGACAGCCTGGCCTCTCTCCACTCTGGGTCTGGTGCAGACAGAGAGAGGAGTCAAGGAAGGGCACAGGACCCAGAGATCAATGGTGGACCCCACATGATTAACTGTACCAACCCAGGGCACTGAAGCCGGGGAAGCAGCCAGATTGATGGATTCCAACGCAAATGAAGGACCTGAACCTGTTGCTTTTGGCATCCAAGCTGTCAAGTTAAATCCAGTGACTGGGCCAGGCGTTTGGTAAGTGAGGGGCCCGTGAAACAGAGCACGGATATCTTGGGAAACGATAGCGAGAGGGCAGATCTGATTCTGAAAAATGTCTTTGTTCCTTGTCACCTTTCAAAGGCAAAACCACAGCTTTGTGTGTTTGCATCTAAAAACATGCATTTGTATGTGAAAGTGTTGGTGTGTTTGGGGATGTATGTGTGTGCAAGCACTACTCATTTGTCCTCCTACTCCACAGGGCACAGTAATGCCAGAGAACATGTTGTTTATAAGGTAGGTACAAATAGAATTTTATTCTCATAGTTCTGAGACTTGTAGCATATTTACACTATTCAAATATATGCCACGTATTTATATACTCTGTGGAAATTTTTCTTGTAAAATTAACATATACCCTATTACCTCCTTATTAATCAGAAATTCTGAGGCGCTGCCCTCCTCCATTCCAGTGACCGGGGCCTCCCAACATCCCCCACCTCTGAGCAGACAAAGCGAGCTCTGGCGCCCAAGGAGAAGCCTGGAGAGACTGCTGCCCCAGCCCTCCCACACCTGCCACCTGCACAGAGCAGCCTGTCAGACAGGGAGAAACTATGTTACAGCCCTTCTTCTGCTGACAAATTATAAAAAAAGAGGAATTTTCTAAGTCAATGATTCTGTCAACCTTGATCCAAAGGTAGCAAAGAGAAATCTGCATTTTATGACAAAGGGGTGACACAGAGGCTGCCTATGGCTAAGAATCCCACGCTTTTATTACCGTGTTGGGCAAGAGTCGAGGAAGGCTTTTTGGTGGCAGGGTGGGGGTGCAGGGCTCTGGCTCAGGCTGGAATCCTGATAGTGGCGGCTTCATTTTCCCCATTCCGCAGGGCAAATACTGAGAAGCATCCCTGGGCCTGTCTACAGCCACGAACATGTAATACAAGGCGCTATGTCCTCAGTGAAAATATAATAAATGACCACAAGATTGGGACATGACACCATGAAAAGAGACGTGTTGTGATTTTCCGTATGCATGAAACTTTCCCATTTCAGAGGAGGAAGTTGTACTTTGAGCTTTCTTTTTTTTTTTTCTCTTTGTTGAAATTGAGGAAAAGAGACTTTAAAGAACATCTGTGTATCCAAATACTAGAAATGGAATTAAACACCTTTAATAACAAATTCTGGTATTTTTTCCTCTTTCTAAAACTTCTAATGTCCACAGATTTGTCTCTTGTGTGTGATGAGATCTCCTCCGAGAGTTTTGGCTCAGATTGAAGTTGTTTCCATCTTTCTCCCATTCCTAACAACCCATCCACCAATCACTTCTGTTTATCTCCTTAATCGGACATAAGAGAGGACTGCACATTTTAAATATTTTTATTGAATTGGGTTTTATATTCCCAGTCTAGATTTATAGACTGTTAAATAGAATGTTTTACATTTCTCTTTCTCTCTATCAAAGAAAATAACAAATACATGCGGGCAGAGCCATCAGTCAATCCTGTCTGTGGATTGTTCGCAAGTTACAAGAAAACTCAAAGCACTTCTGTTTTAATCTTAGGGGAGAGCGATTGAATTTCAGAACAGTCTTGAACCCAAGGCCCAAACCAATCTTGAATTTCAGAATGGGTCCCTTGAATGACCAAGAAGAGGTAAGGTGATTATAGTGACAAATCATCCTCCAACTTTAGAAAGCCACTCTGGTTCAAGCTAAAGAGAAAATAAGTGGTGTTCTAGCCTTCGTGACCAGGCAGGAATAGACACATCCACGGTAATGAGGCAGGCCTCACAAACAAGTAAATGATTCTTAACGTACCAGTACCAGAGGACCTCAGTTTCCCCACAAATCTCATTTCTGTCCAGAAATTTCCATACCATTCGTAGCTCCATCATGGCATCTTCTACATTTCTAATTTTGCTTCTAGGAATATCTTAATTCTGCCTCTCCAGATGTAAACATATTTTCCCCTACTTCCTCTACCACCAACCCACAGCAAAGGAGCAAATACGTCGCATCAGGATGCAAAACCCACCTCATTTCAGACGTGAAACTTCACCAGGGAAAGACCCGTTGGCAACAGCACTAGCCATCCACTTCATTGAACCGACCTCTTTCCAAGAGCAAAGGCATCTCCATCACAAAAGCCACAACCACGACCTGGACCTCTAGTCCTGGGGAAAGGCATTCACCATGGACTCTGGGGGGAGAGCCTCCCCCTCGCCTGTCTGTGCAAAAGATGGTGAACTCAGGGGCACCTACCTGTGCTGCCCCTCGACTGCCACCTCTTCCCACCTTCCCTGTTCCTTTTCCGTTCATTTTTTTTCCACTTTAAAAACATCCAACTTTGCCTTGGGGATGAGCAGAATGAAATGTCACTTACCTATAAAAAGAGAGACAGAAGAGAAAGCCATGCATCACATTACACACAAGTTCTTTGAAATCAAGGCCAGCTTCTGACTTTGAAACTGTAACAATGAGTGAATATTATTTTTTCATCCTACCTTTCTATATTTAATGAAACTCAGATTTTGCAAGAGGCCCATCCCCAGGGCTCAGCCTCCCGTCATGATTTTCCTTTTGTTTCGCTGCGTCTCACTGTGCCTCTTCGCCACCCTCACCCTGCACTGCCTGCTCCCTCTCTTCATTGAGGAAAGGTCAGGAAGGAATGACGGAAGACACACAGACCATGGAGATCAAGGGGACTTCAGACATGGGCACTCAAGTCATGAGGCACTTGAGGGCTCTTTTCTCACAGGCAGGGCCCTCGGAGACCTGGGGTCAGTGCTGGCCGATGCCTACGAGGGAAGAAGGTCACAGTTCTCCACAGGGTGACTTTCCATCCGCGGCTCTGGGACCTTTGCAAATGGCTCTGGCTCTGAGTCTTTCTCCTCTCTCTCCCTTGCCCATCTCCCCCTCACTCCTCCCGGTTGGGATGAACTCACCCAAGGTCTCCATCCTCCCCTTTGTCACACAGCATCCATAGTTTCATCTTAGTTCTCCTGGTTCACACCTGCTTCTACAGAAATTTTGCTCATTATCACAACACCATCAGACCAACTGAAACCTGCCTGGATAATTGTCTCTGGTCCCCTGCCTCAGAGTAGGACTCCACAGGGTTCACCTGCGTCCCAGGAGACCCTCTGTCTGAGAACTCCGAGACGCTGAGCCCACACCCTGCCTGGCTCCTGGTCTCAAAGGCTCCCACTCTTAACACAGCAGATTCCTCACAGCGCAGTGGCCCCCCCACCTCCCTCTGCTGAGGGGGAAGCCAGGCTCTGCGCCTTCTGCTCTCAAGAACAGCCCCACACTATGCTGTGTACCGAATCCCCTAACATGCCAAATATTTTAAGATCAATTTTAATGGCCTACCAGTATCCTTTTCTCATTATGCCTGAATAACTCAGTTCTTTTCAGCCTTTTCTTAGAGGTTTTAGTTTTCTGTGTTTTCTCCTCCAAACTCCTCTGAGAACCTCTGTGGAGGATACCCCAGAGCTGAGGATTGACTTGAAAAGTAACCACATGTCCCCCGTTTGACCGATTCTCATACTGCATTCCCCAAAGGGATTTCCACCTAAGATACTCTGCCAAAAACGGAATCGTGGTCAAACATTTTCAGGAAACACTGCACTTTCTTGCTCCTCTTGGAGATACATGACCACATTTGTATATTAAAGCCTTGGAGAAGGTCTGCAGTGAAGAGCCACTTTTAAGCTCTTCCTAAAATTATTTGTCTCAGAAACTTTTCTCCCTAAGCACAAGCTATAATATTCTTCTCTACTTCAGAAAGGTGGCTATTTTTTATTGTTGTTTTGGATGTACACTAGGAATAACTGATCGGATTTCATCACAACCTGTGGTCAGGGGATCCTGAGAGCAATGCCCCCTCCCACCACACTGCGTGGGGAGCACGGCCTGGCACTCAGCCTGCCGGGCTCCAACCCACCTCCATCCCTCAGCCAATGTGAGAAGTGCCCCCGGTTGCTCCCCCGCAGCACCCTCGTCTGTGAGACGGGAGGTTACACAGTCTGCATACTGCATCAGGACCTTGGGAGGCTGCAACTATACTTTACATGGCTTTGTAAACCGGAAAAAGCAAATAGTTTTAAGGGCTTGGTGTTCAGTACTGCTGCCCTTGGCCGCACTCTGGAAAGACAGAGAACACTGGGCTTCAGCTGCCCAGGGAGCTGGTGAAGAATCTGTGCTTTTGTTTCCCCAGTGAATGAGCAGTCAGGAGCTGGTGCACCTGATTACTTCCCCCACTCTGGACCCCGAGGGAGGGATTGAGCTCGTAGGTCTTTTTCAATCTTTAATACCCATGCCTATGAGTTTCCCTCTGTTGCACAAGAATGATTTCTGTGCCTTCTCAGTGTTTACACCTTTCAAAGCTTGTAATCCTGTACCGTCTCTGCTCTGTGGCTTTGCAGCTGGGCAAGTTTCTCAGTAGACCAAGAACCTCTAAGTGGGGAAAGAGAGAGAGGTGCTGAATCAGATCCCGGGGGCGGGGCACAATGCCTTGTCTGTCTCCATTATTACTCTTAAGTAAGAAGAAACGGGCATCAAAGTAATGACATGCCAATATAGGCACATCGACTGCAAGTGATGGACCGTTCATGTGAGGGCTGTTGATAGTGGGGAAGGCTGTGCATGTGTGGGGCGAGGGGCTTGGGGGAAATCTGTACTTTCTGCTCAATTTTGCTGGAACCTAAATCAAAGTCACTCTCCTTTTTTTTTTTTAATAATTTTATTTATTTATTTTTTTCCCCCAAAACCCTAGTAGATAGTTGTATGTCATAGCTGCACATCCTTCTAGTTGCTGTATGTGGGACACGGCCTCAGCATGGCTAGAGAAGCAATGTGTCGGTGCGCGCCCGGGATCTGAACCTGGGCCACCAGCAGCAGAGCGCGTGCACTTAACCGCTAAGCCACGGGGCCGGCTGAGTCACACTCCTTAAGTTTTCATTTATTCAAGAAAATATTCTTGATCATAATCTATGTGCAAGTCCTATATTTCCTGCAGAATAGTAGAATTCTGGGAGATGACTGTATTTTCTTTGTACAGTCCCCAAAGTGGGGCTCACAATGCCTTTTACTGGGCCATGTGTCAAGGATGGAAAAAATGAATTAACTTCCCAGCCCTGGGAGAGCTTGAAAACTCCATGGGAAGAGAGAAATATAATAAGTTTGGGAAATGCTCAGAAAACCATAGATGCTGTCTCAAATTTATGTCCCCACCCCACCTCCTCATCTTTGGGAATTGTTTTTAAGATTTAAACCCAGACTGAGTGCCTTGTCGTCTCTGAGGCCTGCTCATGGCTCACCCCAGAATGCGTTACATTTTCCTCTGTGTCCAACAACTTGCTGCTTGCATTGGCTTTTAGCACTTCTCCCATTTTGCCACTTATTAGTCTGTTGTTTCTACTCTGTTACCACATTTTGACTTTGCAAACTCGACAACACCTAGCCCAGGTTTAACTGCAAAATGAGTTCTAAGAAACATTTAGGTTTTCAGAACTTTTTGAATTTGGAATTGCAGAGAAGGGACTGTGAGTCTATATACACCAGACACCGTGATAGCTCTGGGGCTACAGAGATGAAAGATATGATCCTGCCTTCTTGTGGCCTAGAGGGGAAAACCCACAGGAGACACTGAGTTATAACCTGGCGTGGTAGCTGACACGTAGGGGTGGACGTAGGGTGTATGAGAGGACAGAGCGCCTGTGTCTTTCATTTGGGTGCTGAGAATAATATTAAGGGAAAATAACCCTGGAAATCAGTGGAGACTGTCAGGAAAGCTTCACAGAAGAGGCTGGCCCTTTTTGAGCAGCTCCTGCTGCAATCCTGCATTAAAAATCCACTGCCCACCATCTGCCCTCCATCTCTCTACGGCAAGGGCAAGTTTGCCTTGTTTTTCCCTGTCTTACACTGCAGAGTTCTTCTGCCACAGAATTCCCCACTGACCTGTCCCGAAATCGAAGGCCTGGCTCGGGTGCTTGCCTTTCTGAGGGGCTGGGAACCCGGACAGGAGCTGACCGCAGAAGGGGCCAACTCAACATTCAGTCCCCGCTCAAGGCACTACAAGCTGATACGTTTCAGTAATGTTTTGGCTGCTTTTTATAGGGCCTTCATAAAACCATAAGTGGTGACAGCCCAACTGTTCAGAACAGTTTCAGCTGCAGAGGTTCTCCTTCTCCAGACCCCCTTCCTCACTTGAACAGTGAAGATGAAGGACCACTCAGTTAACCCATTCAGTCCCATGCCAGGGACGCTGCTCAGCCTTTGGGGGTTAAGAAAGGACACCCAGCCACCAGCATGGCTCATGGAGCACGAAGGTCTCAGGCAAATTCAAAACGTGCATATTCCAAACGTAGAGCGAGTGCTTTCCAGGGGAAACGTTTATACTGATGGTTGCATACTTACTCCATTCTTGGGCCCTAGACTGGCTCTAGTCTTGAGCCAAGGCTAGCTCTTCTCAAACTCTCCCTCTGATGGCCTTTGGGCCTTCAAGGAAGGAGAGACAGGATGAAAAGGCAAGTGCTAAGGTCCAGGGCTTGGCAGTGTCCCTCTTCTCCTCCTCTGCTCTTTTACCCACACTCCTCCTCTGCCCAGACTGGGAATGTGAAAATCCACCCACAGGAGCTCTGATCCCACGTCCATGCTGCTGTGACCTCCACCAGCATCTCTGTAACAGGCCACACGTGGTCAAGCCTTGAACTCCTTCTGCTCAGCATCTATGAAGGCTCTGTGTCAACTCCCAACTCTGCCTGTGCTGTTGGGAGAATGATTCCTAAAGACCTGCAGTTGTTCTCTTGATTCAGAGGTACCACATCGCGGCCCAGGCTATGTTGCCAGAAGGAAAAGAAATGAGGATTGCTTTTGAGTTTGTTTAGGTGGAGAAATGATGTGGGATCATCTAGAGGTGATCTATCTATTTTTAGGCAAGTGTTCTAAAGGCAGTGGGATGGATTGAAAACCTCTTCTCCAGCCAGCCCCCTAGATGGGATGGGGGGTGGGGTGGAATCTCTCACACTTTTTCCCATGTTCTCTTCTTCCCTAATGCAGAACACTGTTGAAAGTCAAAAGCCTCCTACCTTTCCTGCCCACAGCTTCTCCACACTCTGGAGAGAGAGGTCTGCTACTAACGCTTGCTGCTGGGAAAACCAAGACCTAGGGAGATGGCAGCTGGAACATGGGGAGTGCAGATGAATAATGAAGGAAGGGGGAGAATTGACCACATCTCTGGTTTTCCCTCATGTGATCTTGCATTCTTTCCTAGGATGAGGGAGAAGGTCCTCCCAGGAGCTAGGCAACACGTCTCACGGAGGGACGGAGCAGAGGCCTAGAAGGCATTTCAGACGGGAAACTTCTGAGGCTTTTAATGCTTCTCTGAGGCTCCCATGGGAGACCAGAATTCCTCTGAGTAACGCTTTTCCTTTCCTCTCATTGCTTCACACAGAGCTTGGCTGGGTAGGTTTTTCTTTTCTTTCCTGTGATTATATTTATTGATTTTCACTAACTGACATAGTGCTGTGCTAAATATCTGGGCGATCTCCATTTTCCCCCACTAGCCCCAGCTTTCTTTCTCCACCACTGCTAGGAGGGGTTCTGGAGGGGAAGTGACATTGGGAGAGGGGTCTGAGTCTACAAGCCAGGGTGCAACCCAACCCACTCACTGCATTCAGCCTGTGGACCCTCTTACACAAAGTGGGTGAGAATGGCCACCTGTGCAAAACCAGCTGTGCCAGCGAATTCCCTATGTTTCCAGGAAGCCCCAGGAACTATTACTGGCCTCACCTCGCAGCACGTTCCCTGTTTATCTGTGAGATGTCTCTAGAAATGAAGGTGAAAGGTGTCAGCATAGATGCTACTAATTAGCATCTTCTCCTTAACGACTGGGCAAATGTCCGGAAATTGCTAAGAATTGCAGAAAACAGGAAGCCTAGCCACCAGTTCTGGGCTAGGGTAGGGATCTGAGGCTGCCTTTTCTCAGCGGCTAAACTTTCAGCCGACTACGTCGGTGGTTCTCCACTTTGCACATTAGAATCACCTGAGCAGATTTTAAAACTCCTGATACCCAAGCTTTGTCCAGTCCAATCAAATCAGCATCCCTGGGAGTGGGACCCAGGCATCAGTATTTTTGAAAGCTGTCCGAGTGATTCCAGAATGCAGCCAGATCTGAGGAACAATGTGCTGCAGCATGCGTGAGGCTCCCAGGCAGGGTGAGAGCCCAGGCTGCAGAGCTCCAGCCTCAATGCAGGTTCTCAGGCCACACCTCGGACCTTTTCATTCAGAATGCATTTCTGAGGAGTTGCCAGGTGATGCTGTTGCTGCTGGTAGGGACCAGAGTTTGAGAAGCACTGCAGTAGACAGCCCCTGAGGCTCTTTGAAAGAAAAAAGGCCCGGAGGAGTTATTTCCCACTACAACTGCAGTTCCTGGGGCTGTGCGGACCCCGCACATCCTACCAGGCTTACCTGGAACAGATATAAGGGAACTGGCCCTGCCATCAGGAAAGGGGTCCAGCTAGCTTTTCCTTATCTTCCTAGGGCTGCACCTAGAAAGACAGCTTTCTGTGAAAGGGGCTTCAACAGCTGAAAGGAAAGGGGCCCAGCATTCCATTTTCCCAGCTCTCCTGCTGCCAGAGGATTGACTTTGTTCCTTTAAAAAGAGACTCCAGGGGCCAGCTGGTTGCATAATGGTTAGGGTCCTGTGCTCTGCTTCGGTGACCCGGGGTTTGCAGGTTCGGTTCCTGGGCGTGGGCCTACACACTTCTTATCAAGCCATGCTGTGGCGGCGTCCCATACATAGTAGAGGAAGATGGGCATGGATGTTAGCCCAGGGCCAGTCTTCCTCAGCAAAAAAAAAAAAAAAAAAAAGGAGAGAGAGATTGGGATTCCATGATCCCACCAAATAGCTTGCTGAGGACAGGAACGGGGTTATCTTATATACCGTGGCTGAGTACAGCCGTGTGCACAAGAAGACATGGGTCATATGTCTGTTGAGTCAATCAATGAGTGAATGACCCATTTGACAGGCAGGAAAGCCAAGAGGCTGTCACATTGTTTTCTGGTAGAGAGTAAGGCACATGCTTGATCAACGAGTATCTAACAAACAGCTCTGTGGGCGCCGCATCCACATTTTGGAGAACGCCGGAGGCTGTAAGAACCTGAGAAGGGGTTTTTGTTTGCGTGGACTTTTGTAATTTACAGCCCCCTTTCAGCCACATTTTATCACCAATGCATCTCGGTCACCCCACAAGCTATTCCCCAGGGGAGTCTAGAAAGAGGCTGGGGAGGCAGGGCCCTAAGAGAGGGAGCTTGGGTGCCATCCCCATCTGTGCTCTCATACTGGAAGCTGCTCCAGGCCCCACCGTGTGGGTGGGTGCCCCAAGCTCTCTGATCAGGATGTTCTGGCAAGAGCTGAGAGCAGGCTGCACCTTTACATCTTGCTGAACATCTCGGCCTTTCCACGGAGGAGAATTGGGGATAGCGGCAATGGGCCGTGTACTGATGGCACAGCACTGCATTCCACCTTCTCCAGAATGGCTGTGTTCGGGGCAGGCACACGCCCACAGCGTGGAGGCAGACACGTGTTTCTGTGCCCTCTAGGCAGCCACACTGCGGCAGGGGAGGAAAGAGTGAGCAGAGGGGGCTGCATTTCCTGCCTCCCTCTGAGCTTGTTCATATAGTAAAACACAGAGGCCCCGCTGTGACCGTTGATCACATTCAAAGCAAAGGCAGGTTTTGAAATTCATCAGAGATTTCTCCCACAGCTGCAGCCAGCCAGGCCTGAGCCTCGCCCTCCCCCAGGCCCCCGGCTGCCACAGCCTGTCCTCCAGTGGGAGCAGGGAGAACTATGAAGTTGTCTTTCTAATGTCCCACCTGTTTCTCGAGGCTAAGAGAGACAGTGGGTGGAGGGAGATATGTGAGACAGAAAGAACAAAGGGAGGAAAAAAGGACACCTTTAGAAAAAGATCCATAAAAAGGGGAAAATTTAAAAGAGACTGTTGAGGTCTCTCTTCTTTCCCTCCTCCTTCTTTCTGGAGCTGGTTCTGTGGTCCATACAGTGCACATCAGTGGGGACCTGGTGACCAAGGCCTGCTTAATCCAGCCCTTGGCGAGTAATTGCAGAGGCTCATCATGTAGGCTGGCGGCTGTAATAAAGCTATAGCCTATGATCTATGGATTTATGGGGATTTTTAGGAGATTGGTAATAAGGTTGCTCTAGTAAACAGTCTGGCAGAGCAGTAAAGATGAAGGCAACCGCACAGGTTGCATTGCAAGTGGCTTTCTGAAGGCAAGTGACTGCTACCAGCTGCCACACCTTCCAATGCTTACTTCCCCTCCAAGGGTCTGGTGCCCCTCGACTTGCTAACATTCCTGCCCCACTGCAGGGAAGAGCAAACACACTGTGGGGCACCCTCACCTGCTTGCTTGTTTATTAATGACAAAGTGGGTATGGTTCCTTCCTCTTGCCTTCAGGCCACAGAGCAACCAGGGGAGTGTGTGCTGGGCTGAGTCATGCTCTAGAGCTTCTAGGTCCAGAATTCTGACTTCAGGGAGTCCCAAAGGAGGTAAGGGAGGGACACCCTCCTCAACTCAGGACCCACTCTGGATCTTTCCAGAGTTAAGGTGAGTCAGCTGCTGTCTTGTTGAACTGCTACATATTTGACAATGCTACTGAGGAGCAATCTTCCACAAAGATGGACAGCAAGAGCAGGTTGAGCACTTAGGAAGGTGAGCCATCAACTGTGTGGACTTGGGTCTGGGCACCATGCCAAACGACCTGAGACTGGAGCACCTTTGCATAATTTTGGTTTGTTGCCACTGGAAATCTGAGTATTATCCGGACACCCGCCTTCCCAATACATGCTTTTGATTTCCAAGGAAGTCTAATCAGGGACCATGGGGTATTATCCCAAGGCTTTTCTCATTGGA
The DNA here is from genome assembly GCF_057802395.1 of Ceratotherium simum simum. Classification (NCBI taxonomy): domain Eukaryota; kingdom Metazoa; phylum Chordata; class Mammalia; order Perissodactyla; family Rhinocerotidae; genus Ceratotherium; species Ceratotherium simum. Next base: position 82,666,006 of record NC_141906.1, on the reverse strand, counting down.
AACGCATCACAATAACAGTATCTCTATTCACGTGCCCTACGGGAAAAAGTCCTTTCATGAGTACTATTTACTATCGCATTTGATAAGAAGTCTTATGAGGTCAACATTCTTTTACATCCCATTTTACAAAAGAGGAAACTGATATTAGGGAGGTCGTGGTTTGCCCAAGATCACAAGCTGTTACCTCCTAGATCTAGACCAGTGGCAGACCCCAATTCCTGTGCCGTATTCTAGGGAATATGTCTGCTGAAGGATGTCGGCTCCCGGACAAGGGGCAGCACTGCCGGAGACCAGCTCTGCTGTTTTGAGCCTGTACCCGCTGCTCGCAGAGCTTCTCAGAACAGCACAGCTGACGAGCTGCCCTAAGCACTGCCTTCCTAGTGGACTTCTTTGGTTTTTATGCTCTCTTCATTTATCCTCAGCCTAGGAAGCATTCATTTAAACTTATTAGCCCCAAGCTGAATGTATATCCAAGAATCCTACCACTGTCGGTGAGTAAGCTTTCTTCCATAGCATCTACCAGGGAATCCCACCTAAGATTCGCTATTGAATGTGGCCAATTGGTTTGAGTGCAAATAGTAACAAGGACCTAATTCTCAATAAATGGTTTTAATAACTGGTCGGTATTTATTCAACTTGTTTTTCGACTAGATATACATGACTAGAGTTTATGTGCTGGTTACTGTGTGTTAAATGAAAATCAACTGATTATCAAAAACATATTTACTGAGGATTAACTCTGCAATAACCGCCTACACAAAATCAAAGTAAATCCTCGATAAATGCATATTCAGGGAGCTTAATTTAAATTACTTTTACAAATCAAACTTAAAGAAAATACTTTTGAGAGGAGTTCTGTTGAGTAATGACAGTATTCTTGTTCTTTTTCATCTACAGACTTATAAACCACATGTACCAAAAAATAAGAAACAAAAAAAAACCCCAGGATTCCTGACCAGTAGATTTAAGTTTACATGTAATTTATTGATGATTAATGGTATCTAAATGCCTGAAAACATTTGGAGCTGGCACTGGAGTCACCCCCTGTCTCCAAACAATAACTCATTTATCATCCCAAGAAGAAGGCAGAGGGATTCTTAGACATTTTATTGGAATTGAATAATAGAATTTTTCAGTAGTTTTCTTTTTTAAAAATTAAAATGCTGCAATTTAAGCCATTTAGTTTAATGAGGCCATAGCAGTGGTGACAACTGGTCAGTTACTCTCCTCACACCCCTCAGCACAGCGCTTCTTACAGTGATAGCGGTGACAGTGATGACGACGAGAACCGTTTACTGAGGGCTGTCCATGGACCAGGCACATAATCTCGTTTTATCTTCATAAACATCCTTTTGGCAGCTCTGTTATTTTTGCTGTTCTTCAGTTTTTATTGAGAAATCAAGGAAGTCTAGATCTAGTCTTAGATGTGGCTCGAAGTCTAGCTTCTTAGCTATGGAGAAGCTATGGAGAAGAGTGAGGAGCAAAGTCAGAGTTGAGGCCTGGAGAGAAGGTGAGCGTGGCCACCTTCATCAAATGAGGACAAAAATGCAGGAGTGGCCTCAGCTACTGGGCCAGGTATACCCGTAACTCTGAGGCCACCCCTGATGGGGTGAGGGCGTGAGGATGCGGCCCTCAACTCAAGAGGCATTGTTCTTAGCATTAGTGGGGAATGCAGAGAGTTCATCTTCAGGAAAGGATGTTTGCTGCCCACAGCCTCTGCCTTTTCCTCTCAGAGAACCTGATCTCGTACTGAAACAGTACCCTGCACCACCTCATAGTTCTGCCACACTGTGGATGACCTGTGGGACTTTGGACAGCCCTGCATCTCCCTGGGCCTTGTTTCTCTCATCTGACGGACTGAGGAGGTGAGAGTAGGTGATGCTGAAGATTCCTTCCTGTCTAACTGTCTGTGGTTCACTTCATCAGGCCAATGGGAAAGAAGTTTGTTTGTTCAGACTCTAAAGCCACGGTCCTGCACCACTGCTGACCCATTGACAGCTTGACTTGTATGGGAGGGGATCAGTCTGGGGAATGCCAACTTTGCAAAGCAAATCCATTTAATGATTACCGATGCTTCAGAAGTTTTCACTTCAAAAGTTAAAAAAGGAAAGAACAAAAGATTGGTCTCCACAGACTACCATCCACTTTTCTTTCACCTACCTGGCCATGTCTATTGTCCTGGATCTAGGAAGATTTAAACCCCCCCCCCCCCACCACACACATCAGTTTCTTATCTACAGGGCTTCTACTGAATGAGGTGATTAACTCCTTGACCTTATGGAACTCTAACGTGACCTCAGAGAATAGATAGAATCTTGTTATCTTGTAATGAGTTTTATGGCTTATTTCAGTACATTTCAGCCATGTTTCTCTAGTGATTAAGGCAATTATCAGCCTATGCATTTCAGGACTATGAATTATGGAGCTCTCTCCAGGTGCTGAAAGGCCTTGGGAATGCTCAGACCACTTCTTATCTCATCAGTACTTATTCCCACTCTCCCTCCCCGACCACATGCACAGACACTGCATTCTGTTTCTGGAAGCCCCACACACTCCTTCTACCCTGTATTCAAACATGGTTACCAAAGCAGTGACGTTTAGATTTAATTGATTTAAGTAAATTCCCTACTTACCATTAATTGGTGCCCTGCCCAGTGCTTTAATTACCATCATTATTCCTTAGGATTTAGGGAAAGAAATCTTTCCATCTTCCACTACAATGTCATAGAGGACGTGGCAGTGCTGGACTGAGCACTTGTGTCTGTCAGCACAATCTGTCTCCATGCACCTGGCACACGACGTGATGAAATGAGCAACGCTCGGCACAGCATTGGGACACGCCACAGGCCCGCTTTTGTCTCTGGCTCATGCTTCAATATTTGTCAGGTCCTTTTGCTTTACATTTGTATTCATGTGACCCAGGGTGATTTTTATTCCTCTATTTCCTCTTTCTGGAGGTACCACAAAAAGTAGTTCTTGAGTGTTCCTTAAGAAGTCCTCCAAGAGAAATACAAAACATATCTCAGGTCCTGTATCCTCACACCATGTAATGAAGTGTGAGGGAGAATAGGAGTGCGGTGACGGCTTACATGCCGCCGTGCACACTTTCCCCCCTCTCTTTTCCTAGTATGATCGTTAAGGGATTTTAGTGTTCAAAGAGATGGGCCTGTTCAGAGTGTATGTTACCAAAAGAAACTAGGTCCTAAGCTATACCAAGCTTAGGACACAATATATACCTAAAGGCAATTACCTAAAGTAATTGTATTAAAATCATCATTTCTAGTGGGTTAAAAAAAACACATCTATAAACTACGCAAAAGTCTACTTTTTCTCCCAGCTTTGGTTCTGAGAGAGCTTGGGACAATATTGTTTTGACTCAGCATGGTGTAATGAAAAATCAGATATGAATTTGCATCCAGTTCCATCATTTACAGACTATATGACTTTGGACAAATTATTTAACTTTGCCAAGTCTTAATTTTCTCATTTATTAAGTGAGTGTGATTTATAGAACTCAGGAATCTGGCAAGACTCTAATGAGACCATGTATAAAATGTACTTAGCAGACTGGGAGGCTCACGTTCTGTCGGCTTGCTTACGCCTCAGGTTGTTTTTCAAAGCTTGCCCTTCCTTGTATTGGAAGCTGCGAGCTCCTCGAAAGATCTCTCTGCTATACAGTCTACACTGCAGCACCACAGACAGTGTGCTGGCTGCCCTCTGTGATGCCGTTCTCAAAGGTTCCAGATGCAGCCTGCCATCCCAGCACACTTGAATAACCTATTCAGGGCAATCCATGCGCTTAGGAAAATCCTTAATGGTGAGACTCTCAAGTGTGAAGTAAGCTGTAAATTTCTGTCTTTGCTCAGGGCTCATATTTTCCCCAGATCAAATGCTTCTGAGTCTCAAGGACTTGCCTTGCCGTTTCTGGACCCTCTCCGTGATCCACTTGACCTTTAGTTAAGGAAGGTTGGTGGGGGATATAATCCCACTGATACATGTGTGAGATTTAACCCAGAGTGAGCAGGCGGTACTGCTTGGGTCTGAAGGCTAAACTTTGTCTGTACAGCCTAAGCCCCGCCTGGAGCCCCGCAAGGCAGCACATTGGCTCCACGTCTGCTTGCACGTTTTCCGGCTCCACGTAATTCTGGACTTAGGGCTTCACACATTCCTTAGCAAACACATTGGCGTGTGAACATGGCCCAGAAACAGTGAGCACATCCTTGTATTTCTTCTATAATATAAAAATCAATACTGAAAACCAGGAAATGTGTCTTACTGGGAATAGTAGGTTAAAATTGAAACAAAACTCCAAATGTTGAGAAAGCTGAGACTGAAACACCCTCTGGAGTTCATTTCTTTTCAATTTCCCACTATGCAGTTCTGGTTGGAGGTGTCAGGAACTGTCTGATGGTTATCACACCTACCCCAGAAATTCCTGGACAAATCGCAGGATTTAGCAAAGAGAGTCTATGTGTTAGACAATGCACAAAGAAGTTTAGTCCCATTTATGCTAAAATATACTCTAAAAGGGAAAAGTGCAATAAAAAATCTGGAACCTCAATTAAAATCTGTATCTAAATAGACCACAGCACTGAATATTCTGAAGAAATAATTCACTTGCAAAAATGGAAGTTCTGGACATGTTGATTTCAAAATGATACTGGTAGAAGGGAATGGAAACGGGTTAAGATATGGTGGAGAAAATTGCACTTCCAGAGATTTTTCCATGTGAAATTTAGAAGAAAGTCGTATGCAGCAAAAATAGAGAAAAGGGGCTATGTATACATATTCAGGCTTTTGTGTCCTATGGTCTCTGCTTCACTGCTCACCTCTGCTGCTGCACTGTGACAGCAGCCCTGGACCCCATGTAAAAGGATGGGTGTGGCTGTGTCCTTGTAACTATTTTAAGAACAGATCACAGGCCAGATTTGGCCCCCGGGCCATAGTTTGCTGACCCATCTTAGATGATCAATTGTGTATTTACCCCTGAAGTCTATCCTTGAAATAAACTTCCCCTCTTGTCTGTTTCTCTGGGCTGACTGTGCAAGCACGCTTTTTGAGCCTTTTATATGGGTGCTTCTGTCTGTACGTATCTATAGTTAAGATTGGTCTTGGGGTTTCACACTCTGAATAGTTAGAATCTAAGCTTTGTATTTCTCCTTGCAAAGGCCAAGCATCACAGACATTTTGATGGCGTAGAACAGTGTTGAGGTCATGATCCAACCCCCAACATTAGCTGTTCATCCATTCCGTGCACTCCACATAATCTGGTATCTACAGATCTTCCAAAATCCTGCTGGAAAAATGGTACGAAAGACAGACTATTCAACCATCCCCAAGGGGAGCTCCCAACCCAATGGAGGAAACAAGAAATATATACATATTTTAAAAGACACAATATAATCCTGCATAAACAAACAAACAAACAAATAAATATATCCAAGTGCAGCTGCAAGTTGGCTATGTAGACCTAAGAAGTAGGAGAATGCCAAAATAAGTAAATAGAAGAAACCTTCACGGCAGAGATGGATTTTAAACCTGGGTGACTGTCAAAGAGTAAGACGTGGCTTGTGGGTCGAGAAAAGGAGACTTCACACGGTTGAGTTTACTACACAGAGTTTCCTTCTCTATTTAGCATGTAGGTCTGCATGTGAAAGGTGTGATTGAAATGGAAATGCTCCTTCCCTCCTTCCCAGAATGCTGCCGCCTTTGCTCTCTCTCCAGCCACTGGGCTCTGACTCGGCAGGACTTTGTGCTCTGTGGAAAGGCTGAGAATAATGAACACATTTGAGAGGAGAAGGAGGCAGCTCTCCAGAGGGAGGGCCTCACTAAGTGAGCACCACAGGGCTCTCCAGCCCAGGCCTTGTCATGGAAACTAGACCCCCCACTTTCTTATCACCTGGGGTGGTCACTTAACTTCTCTGTGCCTCAATTTCCTTAACTATTAAGTGGCTAATAATGGTATCTACCTCATGTAATTATTGTGAAGTTCACTTACTATAAAGGAGGCCCTTAAAGGGAGGCCTGCAGTGCAGGAAGGGCCTTTCTACGTGGACCACGAGCACAGACACCCCAAACCTGAACCAGGGAGCTTGGCAGAGTACACACTTGCCAATGTTTCCAGCCTGTCCACTAAGGAAGAAGTATTTGGTAACAACACACAAAATGGGATAAATGATGAAGTCCCAGCTCCCATTACAAAGTACCTGAACACACATAGGCTTACTGCCATCCTAAATTCGTCTTCAGGAAAAAAACAAATCGTTTCCCTTCTTATCTAATTTGGATAAAGGAAAATGTATCTTTCAATCTTCTTAAGATGAATATACCACACTGATAAAATATTTAGGGAAAGAAATTGAGAAACCTTATAAACTAAGCCCCTTGTAGTAAGTCTGCTCCTAAAAGGTATGCACTGTTATGAATAAAATCCATATAGGAAAGGATTTCTCGATCCCTGCTGATATACTGCACAACCTGCTGATATACTGCACAATCATCTTATGTAGTATTTGATAAAATACATTTCTGTCGCAACTAATGAATCTGAGCAGTCCCTCAGCAAGACCAGGTCAGGGAGTGGAAATCCCTTCTGCTGGGCCTGTGTGTGGGCCATGAGACCGGGGATGAGGGGGACAGCTGTCTAGTAATCAATCATGCAGATGATGGGTGCGGCCTCAGTCCCAGGCCCGAGGATGAAGTTCCTCAACATCCTACCACTTTCTACTAGGACCAGAATTTCACATGATCACACCACCACACATACAGGTATTATCACATATGTTCACATAGATTCACATATGCCCTGTGGTTAGATAAATGGTTAGGTACTCAGTCTGACTGGTCCCTCTGAGCGTCTTCAGCATCCCTTGACCCCCCTTTTCTCCCCCCACGTCAGCACTAATCTTAGCTGGGAGGCAGAGAGGAGGGAAAACTGAGGATGAAAAGAAGGAATCTCTCAGGGAGATTGCATCTAACCTCTTACACATTCAGCCAAAGCCACAGCACCACATTTCCAGCTCCTCGGCCTCCAAATAGATTCCCCCACAGCCACTCTGTATCCCCTGGAGCCTCTGCAGAGGTAGTCTTATAATGGATGATGATAGAAGAAATATAGGATTTCTGTGTACATGTGATTATGACCATACTGCAAAAATCCACACCAGACCCATTTTTATGTGGCGTATACCTTCAGAATACACCTCTGGTCCCTGTTTGAGGATTCCCAGATCTCCTTCATATAGCTCTGCCACACACACTCAGAGTGAGTTTGTGCAAACAAACTCTTAGCCTGCCCCATGTTCTGTGACCCACAGATCTGTGGCCTTGATGGAGGCAACACTCCTGTCTGCGTTTTGTTGTTGTCGTGCCCGCAACTGGACACAGTCTGGTACGTGGTCGAAAGTCAATGACTGGCTGAATGGATAACAGACAGGGTTGTTGGCTGGGCCAGCAGTCCTGCACCTTCCTGTGGAAGAGCGAGCTCCCTGCAATCTCAGGGTGCATGTGTTCACACGTTTCTGTGCAGAGCTGAGCAGAGCCCCCAGGGAGTGCCTGGGCCAGGGCACAGAACAGTAGTTGGCTAGCTCTTGAGGAAGAAGATACAATGTCATTAATATCATCCATCTCTTGCATCTTTCGCTTTCATGACGAGCACAGAACTCCGACTGTGCCAGATCACAGGTGCTCCCAGGTACTCTGTGTGCCGGAACAGCCAGCAGGCTCCTGCAGCCCCGGGCCAGGGCAGGCACAGCCAGGACAAGGCAGGCACATGGAAAGTGTCAGATCAGCAGGTGTCTCCTGTTGATAGAATCATCCCTTAATTCACTCTGAGCTGTGCCACTTAATTACCTTGATCCATGCTTTGTTTTGCTAAAGTGAATGTCACAGATTGAGTATTACTTGCTGAAAATAACGACAGAGGCTTGAACGTTTCTGTAATGGGAGTTGAAATATGATCTTTTTCCCTGGACCATTTTCTCATTCTCCTCTTCTCAAATTCCTTTTGAGTCTTTTTGGTTTCTTTTAAGGGTAAAATGTAAAATATTAATTTTGAGCAGAAGTAAAATTAAGCCCTCTGGAAACGATTCTGAGAAACCCAGCCATGGCCTGACTTAATTAAGAAGTGATTATGCTGAAGAGCCTATATTAAGGCTCCATGTTTCTGGTACAGACAGAATTGCTGTTAGAGAAGTCAAGTCAGGTGGCAGGGGGGTACTGAGGGAGGGGACAGGACGATAATTGGGTAGATGAGAAAAAGCAATGTTTGTTATAGTGATGGGAAAAAATAGTAGGGAAAATTTAAATTGGTTTGTAGATTTCTCAACTCCGTCTTTCAGGAAAATCAAGATGAGGACGTGGGCGACCATCACCATCTCATGCAAACTTTCTGGATCTCTCCAGGACAGGCTATCCACTTCTCTCCCTTCCCCTCCAGCTCAGGTGCTGAGGAGGCAGGGAAATGGGCTGTGTGTGGAACAAAACCCCAGGGAACGTGGTTAGCCCCCTGCTGCTCTCAGGATGGCAACAACTAATTAGCCCCACAAATTTATGGGCTCCAGGGATGTGAGCAGATGGGTGTTTAAGTTAACAGCAGATCCAATTTGTCCTCCGTTAATTCCAGAGTGATACCTGAGTTTATTGGAGTTTTATATTGTTTCATCTGTTACAAAGTCAGTTTTCCCACTTCCCCAAATTGTTATTCCTTTGACAAGCAACTCTCTACATCTCTCCCCAGTTTCTAGAATGGAATACTGACAGCTCCAAACTGCTTTGACTTTTTAACATGATGAGGACCCCTGCTGGGGCTTCACCTAGAGCCCTCTTCCCAGTGCTTCCCGTTTTCCAGGCTCCGTTTGCGTGCTCCTCACTGTCCATTCCACCTGATCAGTTGTTCCAAAGCGGGCGCATTTGTGCTGGAAATAGCCCTGTTGTAAGAATTTGAGAATTTTTGTCTCCACTTCCCTTAAGAAACGTTTTAAGGATCAAGAGTTTTAAAATCCAGAATGTTGGAGCTTCACAAAAACTTGAGCCTTGTCTACTGCAGTGATTTACAAGTTGGTGTGTTCCACGTGGCCACATCCACTCTCACTCCCGCTCTTCTCTCCCAAAAAGGAGGGTTTGGCAGCCCGCGGCTCCACTGGAGAAGGCAGGCGGGGTGATAGCTCAGGACTCTCAGGCCGCCCTCAGCCAGCAGAGGCAGCTCTTCTCACCCTCTGAACTCCCAGACCAGAGGGTTTGTGGGAGTTCAGTGAGCTTCAGAGACAGAGCTGTGCTCCCACCTAACCCCTGACTGCCGCCAGAGAAACTCCCCCTTAATCTGCTTTATTCTGAAAGGGATTCAATGTGAAATACCTTTTGGAAACCACCAATTTACCTCCCCTCTTTTTATAAATGAGAAAACCTAAGGCCCAGTAAGGTTAGTGACTTGTCCAAGGTCACAATGGTGGACTATCAAATAAAACTGACGCCCCATTCAAAGTCATGCCCATCATTTCATAGAACTCCTCAGTCTAGTGAATTGGGAAAATAATAACAATAATGATAACAATAATAATGTTGATCTGAGTACAGAATGTAAGTCTGGCCAGAGAAGTTAACAAGTAGTGACAATGTGGACATCCATTAATTGTCCTAAAATGGCAAACAAACACAGAGAGACAGCTCCCAAGAATACGTGTTTTCTTGGGTAGACCAATTTCAGGTCTCTTCAGCAACGTCATTCCCATGATTCCCTTGGTGTTTGTACTGACAGCAAACAGGCAGTGCTGATTTTAGTGTCTGGAAAATGAAAGTAACTTTAACACCATAACCTGTCAGGTAAGGGTTTACCAACGAGCAGACACCATGTGTCAAATAGAGTCATTTTCCTCGGCTGTTCATTAAAACCACCTATGAAGATTTTAAACAATCCTGGTGTTTCAGTCCCTCCTGGAGATTCTGATTTCGTAGTTTTGGAGTGGGTGGGACAAAGGCATGCACAGGCTTTGGAAACCTTCACAGACAATTTCCATATTGAGCTAGGGGAAGGCCACGGGTTTAGGAGTCACAGCGCTTAATTGCAATCACCTATGGAGTGCGAAGTCCTGCAGTCTAGCCTCTGGATTCACTTTTCAAGGTCTTTTCCAAAGCTATGGGGTAGAGTTAGCCTCATTAACAAGACAAGAAATGGAAAATCACGTCAATCTCGTGGTTCAGGCAACACCAAAACATGGCCTCTGAGAGACTGCAGGGGAACCTCTGTTGGGAAGGATAATTGTCCTCTCTGAGCTTTCCCTTTAAAAGGCAGGAATGAGACAAATGCTGCACGTTCTATGAATAATCTGTTTTGAGATCTATGGATCTAAAGCTTTCCTGAACCCATTTTTGTTTTTAGTCTTTGTCTTATAGTCACAATAATAAGTTGCATACGTTTATCCTTCCAGGAGGAGGAACTATTGTTTCTTTCGCTTTGACCTCATACTTTTTCGAGGCTTAAGGAAGCCCTTTGGAGACTAATTCTACCCAGCTGCAAGGAGGTTGCAGAACCAGCACGAAATCACAGAAGAAGGAAAACAAAAAGACATCCTCAGAATTGAAGCTTCTCTGTTTCTATCCTTTCCAGGATGGACACCCCATCTTTCCCTGGCTCAGTAGAACCAGAAGGGGAATGTGGCCACCCCCTTTGGAAAGGCTGCCAACCTCTCCTGAGAGAGTGCCCGGAGAGGGCTTCGTGCGGTGGGGCAGGGGCAAAGTTTGTGCTTCGGAAAGAGACTCGACCACCTCTTAATTGAACAGTAAAGTAGTTAAGTCTTGCAATTCCCGATTATGTTAGGACTCTGTATCTAACCTGCTAGGCCAGATGTCTGTGCTGTGAGGTGACAAGTACACACGTCATTTTTTTAGATTTCTAAAACTTCTTTATTGAAAGCAGCATCTCCGCTTTAACTATCAAATCCCATCTGATGAATAGCAATTTCCTTTGGAAAATAAAACAAAGAGAAGAAGGTCCAGTCGGCAACTTCTTAGGAAATCCCCAAACCAAGAAAGAAAATAAAGTATCAGTATCACTTTCCATTCCAAATGGTATGACTGCAAAGATCTCTATGCTAAAAAACATCTTAACATACTAGAATACCTCTACAGGTACTACTGTGACTACCACCTTCTTAAATTTGTTAGGGAGGCAGTATGAGATAGCAGTGCCAGTGTGGGCCCAGATGGCCAGGTTTTAAATCCCAGCTTTGCCACTCACCAGCTGTGTGACCTCAGGCAAGTTACTCAACCTCTCTGTGCCTCTATAGTCTGATCTGTCAGATGGGCATACTAATAGTAACCAGCTTTTTAAGGTGGCTGTGAAGATTGAATGAGTTAGTTCATGCAAAGGATTTTAGAATAGTGCCTGTAAGCACTCCATGAGTCTAAGCGATTATTGTTGTTGTTAGTATTACTATTATTCTAAAATTTAACTTTTAAAAATAGTTTCATGTGGCATGAAGGGAGAAATATACTGTTTCCTGTCTAGAGATGATAAAACTGTGATCAAAGAGTTTATTGAAGATCTCACAGCTATTTAGCGGCAAAACCTGGAACTAGGATCTAACTTTCCAGAATGCAAACTGTATATACGGTATGGCTTTCAAACCACACAAAGGGAGATACAATCGGGTGTCATAATAGGTATGACTTGAGGCCAGCCTATCCCATTTTAGCCAGAGCAATTCCAGAATAATGCCTTCTTTATCTAATTTACTTATTAGGCATCTTTCTACATCTGCTTTTGAATAAAGTCTTCCTAAGTTTTTTAAACTTAGTAGACTGTTCTATCTGCCTTTCTTATGACAATAGTGTTCCTAAGCTTATCAATAGGGGCAGAATTTTCCTGTAATTGGTAATTTCTATAAACTGATACATCTACACTCTTCCTCCCAGAAAAGATTACGCTGCATGAGAACAAGGATTTGTCACACTACAAGGAGCTCCTCAGATAACTGTGGTTTTACCATTGACGCCGAGCTATGCCAGGTAGGATACAGCTATCGAGGACATGGGGCCGCTGAGGGGGACTGTTACTTGTTGGTTATCAGTCCACAGAGAAGCTGTGCCACAAGAAGAGACTGGAATCAGAAGCTGGGAAGCAAATAGAAAATTCTACCATTTTTGAGATCATATTTGTTCCAAGTACTTTCATTTTTGTCTAATCCTTACAACATCTATGCAAGATACGTTCTCTGTGTACCACCAGGGCTAGCTGGACTTGCAGGAGGTAAAATTTCATGCAAAATATCTTCTTAAGGATTTTTATTCTTTTGGCTTGGACACAAGAACTGGGAATAAGGTAGGTGGAGGCAAAGGTGGGCAGAGAACAGGATTAGGGGCAGGTAAGACTCACCCTGGATAATGGTAAGAGGAGGCCAGTTATTTACCGCTGCTCAACAGCATTGATTTGGGGCCAGGCTTCACTCTCCAGCAGGAAGGACAGGATTAGTAGGGAAAGCTGCTGGCCTGGCAGAAGCAGAGGAAATGTAGCTAGCATGGCCTGAGCTGGGCCAGCTGGAAAGGACCTGAGAACACAGGCGGGGCCAATGAACCCAGTTGGGGAACCAGGAAAGGAGACAGGACATAGTTGTGAGTAGAAGGCCAGAAAGCACACATAACATGCAGACACCCTCCTTCGAGACTGTCACGATTACTGCCCTAGCAGTGGGGCGGCTCTCTCGAGTTTATTGTTTTCAGTGGAAGGTGACCCTGGCCTTCCGTGGAGTGGGCAAGCTCGGCAGCAGCGTCCGTAGCCAGCCGGAGGTGGGTGTTCCGGCACGCGGTGCAGACCTCACCGCACTAAGTTTTGAAAGGGAAATGAGCGCGCTTGGAGCTAACTGGGAGGTGGAGTAGACAGCTTGGACATCCGTGTGGGCATCCATTGCCTTGGACAAAGAAGCAGACTTTGTATTCTGAAGCTGAGAGGTGAACAGGGGACACTTTCTTTGGCCACTGCTTAGCAGAAGTCACTATGAAAAAAGCAATGTCAAAGTCCAGCTGTGTCCAAAACTCAACCAACAACAACCGGAGAAGGGTTCGGGAGACAACCGACGTGAGTTGGTGCCCACCATGTTCGTTATCTCAGTAGAGCCTCTTCATCACACTGCGAGGTGTTAGGGTCGCCTCACAGAAGACACGTGGTAACTTGCTCAAGGGCACACAGTCCGTTAGGGGAGGAGTTGGGGAGAGCCTAGGTCGGTCTGATTCTGAAGCCCATTCTTTATCCACTGGGCTCTGCCCTTGCAGAAATAGTGCAGCCTCGGCCTTTGCTGTTACAAGCGCACATTTAAAAAGAACTCAGTGTATGACAGACACTCTGCATTATTTTATTTAACACTTACCACAACCTAATGAAATATGTAAAGTTATCATTTCAGTCTTACAGATGGAAAACTTGAGGCTTAGAGAGGTTAATATCCAAGACAGGATTGCAACTCCAGTCTTTCTGAACCCTGGACCAGGGTTCAACTCCTCTTCCTGGGTGGGGCTAGGTGTCTCCTCCCGATTCTCCTACTCGGTTGTTGCTCGTGGTTGTGCAGAATTGAGTAAATAAATATTTAAGCGAGATATGAATGTATAAATGATAGCTGAATGAATATATAGACCTTATGTATAGGTCTACATATCCATGTATAATTTCTACAATGTGTTGAGTGCCGACTATGTACAAGATACTGTTCATGTAAATGTATTATTTCTCATATTTACTGAAACTGTACAAAGCAGGGAAAATTAGATTATCTTATTAAACTTACTTTGCAGAGAGAGAAACTGAAGCTCAGAAAAAAATTAATTGCCAATGTCACAAGGTTAGTACAGACTGGAACAAGGATCCAGACTTGAGGCTGCTGGATTAAGAAAAGCTCGGACTGTTTTTTCCTGCTGGGTTGTCCTTGTGTAAAACCACCCTAAAGTGACTTCAAAGAGAAATGATAAGATCTCTCCAGCACAAAGGCTTGGGGTGCACATTACAAAATAAGTTTACAAGTGTTCAATATCAACATTTTTTTTGGTCAGTGCGTTCAAATCACAGAAAAACTAGTTTAGGCTTAGAAGACAGCTCTGTTTTCATTATTACCTAACGCAGAGGAAGAGTCTCTTTGAGAAAGCATTTTTTTTTTCAGGGGGCTTGAAATTTCCTCTGAGCAGCTCTTTCGAGAAGAGTTATTAGAATTTATTTTCAATTATACACCAGAATAAGCCGTCTGCAGTATAGTTAACTTTCAATTTCAGCCAATTTTCGACGCATTCAATCATAGATGCCTCAGTGATTAAGAATCTATGTTGCAAAACAATTCCCACTTTGCAACAATGCAATCAAACAAATCTACAACTCATAACATGTTATCCAATGCTTTTTCAGCTCACTGGCGAAGTGAAATAGAATTTACCAACCATCCTCTTTTACCCAGTGTGCTCCAAGCTCATTTGCAAACAGATCTGCAACTCAAAACAGCTCACAAGGGGGTTTTGTTTCCACATAGCCTTGAGGAGATAAAGTTGGGCTGCTTTGGATATTCATGACTTTGGGCCATCTCATTTTCTCCTTCTACCCCTAATATGCCTTGACTGAGCATATCATACCGTGAGGAACAGACCGCCTCCTGATGCCATTCTGAAATTGCTCTCCGTTGCAGGAGTTCTGATTCATTAAGAAGACCAAAACAGGTTTTATGTCCAGCTGTTTGCTCTTCTAAATCGCATGGCTGTTAGTGAGTGACTGTGTGTGTGTGTGTGTGTGTGTGTGTGTGTACGTGAGAGAGAGAGAGAGACAGAGACAGACAGACAGAGAGAATCCTGGGTGATACACTGAGAAGGATATGCAGCAAACTTAAACTCTTTCTTTAAAAGTGTGGAAGATAGGAAAATCTTAATAAATGTATAGAAAACTCTGAGTTCAGAGATTGAATCAAGTCATAATAATCACTTTTGTTGGGCCTCACTTTCAATTCAAAGCATCAGACATTGAGTTCTGTTTGAAGTTCGTGGGACAGGAGACATTGGTAAAATGGGTGAAGAGGAAATGGAACAACCTCTCAAGGAGGATTGGCTTCCTGCTGACTGAAGCCAAGTCTTCAATGTTCCAAAATGAAATACCTCCAAGTTCAGGATAGCCCCCTCGGGAATGTACATCTAACAAAATATGAGAGGATAAATCAGAGCCCAATGATTAAGAAATACTTCAAAAGGACTCATTTGACGCCTCCCCCTTGCTGGGCCCTCAGGCTACGGTAAAGCGGAAGAGAAGGCCATGCACCTGCCTCTCTGAACAGGTGTGGGATGTGGTGAGAAGAGAGTGTCAGAGCAAATGGAGGGACTGAACAAAGCTACCCAAGAACTACCTAGCTGAAAGGAAGCGCTCTGGCATCTCTGCAAACACATTACGGAAAAAAGGAAAAGGAACAAATTAGAAATAAAGAAAGAAACTTTGCTTGCAAACGTCAATGAAAAACACTGTTTGGAAGAAAATCTAACTTGAAATCCATAAGAACATTCTCCACGTGTGCTCTGTTCTGTACAATGACTTGAAAAGAGCATGAATGTAAAATAAGACAGAAAAGATTGAAAAACAGTAGAATGAGATAAAAAAAGTGAGACTCTGGACCTAAGGCCTAAGCTGAGGCTCACTTCAGGACTAATAAATGGGAACTAGTAATAAAAGAGGGGACATGAACGACAATTCAGTTACTGGCATAAGGGGAGGACTTGAGATGTTCTTAGTAAACGCTGAGGAAAAAGACCAAGTGATTAAAGAAGTTAAGGAGAAGATAATGACTGTGGAGGGAATCCAACATAAGAAAAAGTGGTATCCCTGAACCAAAATACCTAATAAATACACTGAAAAAGTATTCAAGTACACGATACAGGAGAAGAGCCCTGAAATTAAGGAATAACGAGATCTGCAGATCAAAAGAGCACTCTATGTTCCTTGAAAAATTGTTACAGAATTTTTGGTGCTGAAACATATCCTTGTCACATAGTATACCATTGAGGATAAAGTAAGAATTCTCTGGCTCCTTGGGGGAAAAGAAGTCACCAGAAAAAAATTAAATAAGTAAATACAAGCTAATCTCAGACTTCTCCAAGGTAATATTCAATGCTAGATAATGTGAGAGCAGTGTTTACCAAAATTTGAGGGAAATAAAATGTGACCCCCAAAATACGGTGGCGGCGAGTCGCCGTAAAGGCCCAAGGCAGACGTTCCCAAACATGTAAGATGTGTGAGCCAATCAAAATGGAGGGGAGGGAGGAAAAGACTTTTTGGTTCTGAAAATTAAATGCATTTAAATTTATAATTAGGAGCAAAGAATTATGAAAATTGTCATAACAAAAGTGAATGACAATGGAAAAATAATGACGTAATTCGTGGGGAAGTGGGAGGAAGTATTCCAGTGCTTATTTCCACATCCTTATTAATTGTGAGTCAATTGCTACTGTCTAGAGTAAAAACATGTAGTTTAAAAAGATACTCCAATCTCTTAATGGTTTTAATCTCTTTTATTAACATTAGAGGGAACTTTTAGAAAAGCATACACATTGTGATTTAAAAATCCATCCTGACTTTGAAAATGTCTAACAATAACATGGACAGGGAACAGAGTCTGAAATTGAGAAGTGGGATTGATTGAAAATTTATCATTTTGGGTACTTTCTGTGATTTGTGTGGTTTTTTCTGTCTGGGTACTTTAGGCAGTAGGTTTATTTATTACATACACACACACATTTATTGAACACTTAGTCAGCTAATCGCTCTCCATACATTGTCTCATAAACTTTTCACAATACCCCACACTTGGTGTTATTATTGTCATTTAACAGGTGAAAAATCTAAAAATCAGAGAGGCTAAGCAAATTGTTAATAGGGGCCAGAGCCCTACTAAAATCCATATATTTGCAAATACATCCTTGAGTTCCTAACTACTATGCTATACTTCCTCAATTATTTGATTTCACTCTGACCAACAGAACAGAGTTTACTAGAGAGTATTGAAAAGCAGGCTGGGTGTCGTGGAACATAGAAGACAACAAATTTGGGGGAAGCTTTTGGTTTCTGAAAGCACGTTTTACTTTTAGTGTTTTTCATCCAAACTTGTTCCTTTGCGCTGAAGAATGTCACAAAGACATCATTAAATATTAGGTTTTCAGAAAAAAAAAATTCTAAATCCTAACAAACCCTAGTTAAAATCTGATGTAATATACCAGAGAGAAAAATATTCAATAAAAGGCTCAACTCGCGATACGGATAACTAACTAACCTGCAAGAGATCCCAGCGCAGAAGGTGATCATCACGATCTGACCCAAGAGGGATATAACAAAGAGAAAACTTAAGTTTCTAAAGGAGCCTACTGGGTCTTGACTGGGTCATATATTAAGAATCCTTGACTCTTGACTTGTTCTCTGACTGTAGGTCTCATTTCCATCGCTGGGCTATGTGGTCCACGCATGGAGGGTGAAGGCTGAGGAGTGAGAGAATAATTGAAGAAATGATCATCAATCCTGGTAAACTCTTACCACACACAGATTTTTATTCAACTCAAGCAGAGTACAGAAAAAGGTCGCATGGAGAACTCAGAAGAGTCAAGCAAATCTAAAAATCTCCAAGATTTTCCCTAGATTCAATTTAAAAGGGCTTACCCAAATCTTTGAAGCTAGGATTAATCATAAGAGATTAAGTTGGGGCTTGGAAGACAGAAAAAATATTTGAGAAGCATCTCCTCCTGGGAATATCAGATTTTGGGATATTAAATGTAATAGATTTCTTCTGATCCAAGGTGGATATTGCTGACTTTCTATCCCAATATCTATTCTCACCTTCATAAAATCTTCAATTTTTAGTGAAACATGTGGCCCAACACACTTGGGCAGTTAGATGTAGCCACGGGATTAAATTCTAGCCAGCAGGAGGGTTGTGTGGAAACTTCCAAGAATTGTCCTAAATTATAGTTGGTTCATGCCCTTTGACTTTTCCTCTTCCCTTTGTGTGGCTTGGAAGGTGAATTATGTGATGGCTGGAGCTCCGACTGAGACCATGAGGCCAAGCGTCACACTATAAATAGTGCAGAGGAGCACTGGTCCTGGATGGCTACAGAGTCACCAAACCAGCCCTGAACTGCCTATCTTTAGCAAGTTACACATAAAAAAGAGATTTCTGTGTTGTTTAAGACATTATTTTTCAGGTTTCTATTTCTTGAAGCTAAACCTATTCTAACCGATACACCTCCTTCAGCAAAGTACAACTTTGGATCCTTTATTCTTGCACGCGGATTGTGGGTCTAATAGAAAACAAATGAGGTTCTGTCTCCTGTTCAGCCAAACCAAGCGAATGTAAATATTCCCATTTTGAAATCATGTACATGCATTCGTGCATCCTCCAGGGTGTTTCTTATAAGTGAACTGCTTTCTTCCTGTGGCTTCCATCAGTAGAAGCAATTTTAAGCAGATAAGTGTGAACAAGAGGCAACAGACTGTCCATTCTCCCTGGCCAGCCAATTATTCAATGTATGGATACCCATGTGGGCACATATCCTCACCATAGAGCTGCCTGTTCTCAGAACCCTCTTCTCGGAGAGGAGGCGTCCCTTGGGTAAGGATGCAAAACTTTTCCAAATATAAGACCGTTTCAGAGGCTGGACAGCCATTCCAACTTGTATGGTGGAGGGTGAGGAGCAATATAGCTTCCTTGGGCTTTGGTTGTAACTGGGATCCATCCTTGCATGACTAGAAATGATGAGACTAAGATATCCTTGTATGAAATAACTTAGGCATTCTGCAATGGTTCTAAAGAAAAAAAAAAATCTTTAATGTATTTGCAGTCACACAGCTTTACTCTTCATTGAGTCTGTTATTAAGTCCCCGGGAAGACCTCTGTCATCTTCATTTAAAGGGATGATAGAAAAATTCCCCAAACTCTGAGTTACAAGCTTCACAAGGACACTGTCCAAGATCTCTCTCCTCCCAGTCTGTGAGCCTGGCAGAAATCTAAGCAACAGGCTGAGGCGCTGTGCCTATAGCGTCTCCCTTCAATTGGATCCCTGCCCCCCACACCATGCACCAGATGCCCCCCAAAATGAGTCAACCAATTGCCTCTCTACAAAGACCTGTGCCCATCTCCTTTTACTCTGTTTGCCTTTGTCCCACATCCCTGGCTCTTGGTCACATAGCTCATCACCCCAGCTGGACACCCACCTCTACCCCAAGGGAGTAGAAATTCGTCAGGGTTCCCTTTTGATTTCTTGTAAAACTTTGATAGCACCTCAGCCTACTCTCTTAGTTTCAAATCTCCAGTGAGAAAGGCCCTTCCCTAGTCTTCAACTTAGGTAGCCCTTGGTCTGGACTGACCAGCAATACTCCTGACACATAATGAGATTCAGACAGAGGCAATAATTTCCTTAGAGAGCAGGATAATTAATATTGGGCATGAGGGTAAGAGACATGAGTACCATTTGAGTATCTGACTCTTGGCTACCAGACATGCCCCAAATAAAACTGGTGAGCAGTTAGTTCTAATACACATACACACACACACTCAACGATTCTACCTAAAAGCTTTTCAAATGTCTATGTGTTTTGGCAAAATATCTGGGAATGTTTAAAATATTCTTGGTAACAACCATGTTTATTAAGCATATGCCAAATGTTGTGCCAAACACATTACCAAATTAAAATAGTCTTTGTGAACTCTTAATAACTATTATTCCCCGCATTTTGCAAATGAAAAAACAGGTTTAGAATGTTAAGTAGCTCACTCATGTCCAACAGCTCATGTGCAGCCAAGCTCTACACAATCCTTCCTTACACACAGCCAGTGGTGGTACACTTCTCTGAACTATGGCTTACGAGTGGAAGGGGTCACCTGAAGAGAATCCGTGAATAAGTTAGGTGATTTTCTTGTAATTTCCTGCTGATTTCAGAGTGTGTACATGTGAGAGATTTTGTCTCCTCTTCCCTGTGTTCTTTCAGAAGGTAACTTTTGTCAGTTCCCTCACCTGGCCTGACAAGTCCTCCGAACTTTCCAAATAATCTTGAAGCAGAATGGAGGTTTCACAGCCTTGGATAGTCAACATTTTTTTTGCAAACACAGCTACTGCCGTAGACATTTGGGCCTCAGGGACTTAGGGCATAAGCTGTCTGCAGTGGGAATCAGGGATCCTTGTTCTCCCCGTGGAGGTTATATTTCCTTGGTCCAAGCACGAACTCTTCAGGGCTTGTATTTCTTTCCCAGAGGGAAATCCCTGTTATAAAAAGGACTCTTGATAGTACCTAGAAAGATGAGACTTAATTTGTCTCCCACCAGGGGACTTTTTCTCCAATAGTCATAGAGGTGGCACAGCCTAGCAAAAGGAGTCTTTGCCTGGCACTCAAAGAGTCAAAAGATAAGGATGCTGGCTCCACTTGGCTCCTTCATCACATTTTCCTCCATGTTGCCTCAGTTGCACTTGTAAAATAATACCAAGTTCACTTCCCTCAAATGTTCACTTTCCTCGAAGAGGCACTGCAGATATTCCCTTGCTTCCCAGCAGGATGGTGCGTATCCTCTTCCCACTCCCTCTTACATCCCTCTCCTCACTCCCCCTCCAAAAATGCAGTCTGCTTTATTTCATGCACAAATAGCAATTTCCAACCAAGAAGAAACACCTGGGAGAGTCAGGGCGCTCATGGTACAAGATAATTAGAGATTATTATAATCGAAATTTCATTGCCACATCAAACTGTGTCTTTTAGCATTAATTAATCTCCAATCCCAGCCCCTGAGCCTCTCAACTCTCCTGCTGGAGAGACCAGCTTGTCAAACACACTGGAACCTTGAATCTCATTATCTTATCATTGGGTGCAGGGGAGGGAGATAAGTACAGAGATTCCTCAGAGCTTTTGCCCAAGCAGCTGTCATTCACAAGGTGGGTTCCCTGGGAAGAAGCAGGTGGAGGAAGCAATTTTGGGAAGGAGAGCTGGGCTCTTTTTATCTTTTATTTATTTATTTGTTTACTTTTTTATTTATTTATGCTTTCTCAGCAAACTAAGAAACAGAGGATGATAATTGCTTCCATGAGGAGAACCGGGCCCTGTAAGAAGGCTATTCATAGGTCAAGGTGGAGAATAAGCATGGATTGTCTAGGAGCCCTCACCTCTTTGCTGATTCTCTGATTCATTTCAGTGAGCGTAAAGGCATCTCGCAATTCACACCTGTCTTCCCCCTCTGCCCATCACCTGGTGGCGTGCAATGTTTGCTGTCACTCTACACATAGGAAGTTTCAAAACTAGTATTTTAAAGACTGATCATTTCTTCTTGAGGAATACTTTGCCTGCAACGGAGATAAGCTGCCACCATTTGAATGAACAGCTAAGTGTCCTACAGCTGTAATTCAATGATTAATATGTTTTTCATACACTTCCTACTCAGTTTGGTGACAAAATAGATTCTTTACCAAACAACCAAGCATTAACATTTATAACGATTAATAATTCATATCCATTTTTTAGTATTACTAATTATTAATACTGCAATAATTACTAATTACTACAAGGAAATCTTTGAAGAAGTAGAAATGCCTTAGTACGATTAGATGTCTTTCTCATTACTATTTAAAAGTATATTCTCACGACTATTTAAAAGGTATATTCTCTACATGTATTCAAACTTTTGAAACTTACCCTCTTCCGTGAATCTTTGATAAATACTTTCCGTAACGGGTAGCATATTCACATGACGGAATCCAGCCAGCATTGAGAACGGCAACCGAAAACGCAAGCTCAACACGACCGAAACTCACAACACAGCGCTGAACACAAGGAGTCGGCCACAGAGGAAAGTGTTCTCTGGGACCCATTCAGGTGAGCCGAGGAGCAGGCGCACTCACCCAGGGTGCTGGGAACCAGTTGGAGGTGGACTTGTGGGTGAGGGAGTGGTGACTGTAAAGGGCATGGCATCGGGGGTGCTGTGGTCTGTTCCTTAGCCTGAGTGCTGGCTATTGGGGTGAGTTCAGTTTGCGACACTTCATTGAGCTGGCGTTCTGTGAACTTGGCTGTGTGTATGTTATACTCAAAGACAATTTTTCAAAAATTAAAAAGGTATATGAAGCCTTCTTTCTTTCCTTTCTTCCTTTGTCCATCCCCCCTCACCCTACATCTCTCTCTCTTTCTCTAGGAAAAGTCTCCATCAGACTAATTTCTATGAATCCCAAGAAGTGACTGAATTGCCTTCTGTACATTTGATCAACTCTGAATCCTGAAGATTCCTGCTCCTTCCTCTGCCAGTTACAGGAATGGAAAGAGAAAGTCCCTCTCCCTATGCAGGGGGCTCCCTGTGACCCACCAGGGGAGGAACTTAGTAGGATGACCAACCACATCTGCACCTTGGCCTCTGAGGTAGCCATATGCTTTTAAAGGGACATATTCATCTCCAAAGAACATGATGATTTAACACACTTAAAATAGAACATGAGCATTTTTTTAAAATGAGATGGTTCCTCCACATGGTTGCCTTCTGTACATCAGAGGAAATAAGCGCTATCCGTAGTGCAAGGCATCAGACTTGGTAACTGTGTTTATAGTTCAAAGATAGGTAAACAAAATAAAGTGTGGGTTATTATTTACATATCACCAAGTTTTGCAGGTTATGGAGACCTCTAAGTACTTTGAATCATTAATAGTTTCTTTCTGAAGGAACAAAAACACTTAAAGCAGACCAGCAACTGAAGCCCACTGAAGTGCACGCTCTATGGAGATGGAAACCCCAGATGCCTGGCTCCTCATCACCACCTCCAGGTTCCTGGCACTCAGTAGGTTGTGAGATGTGTACAGTGGGAGAACCGACGAATGCATCCAGCAGACTGAAGCATAAGCCAGAGAGAGAGAAGCTTGCTCTCTGCTTTGGCCACGGAGTACTTCCTGATTAGCATGATAGGTGTTCTGACTTTACTATTCCACTGTTCGTGAAGCAAAATAGACTCCTATCTATTCACTCATTCATTTGTTAAATGTCTACCCTACGCTCAGCAAGATGCTAAGTGCTGCAACGGTAGGTACGGGCAGGATTCCCACTCTCAAAGGCAGGCACTCGGAAATAGCAAATCATACAAAGATCTCACAAATGATGCAAATATGCAGCAGGGCCTTGTGGGGATTCAGTGAAGAGCAGTCCAGAGCAGTGCAGGAGCCGGGGAGACTTCCTGTGGTGTCCATGGCTCACAAGGTGACAGATAGCATCTTAGCTCTGTGTTTGGACTACATTTAATACTGAGAACTGCTTTGTGAGGTGAATGGCACGGATCCATCTTATGAATGAGAGCACTAAAATGATGTGCCTGAGATCACAGAGCTGGTCAGCAGTGCTCCAAGTGCAGAGCCACGATGCATGCTGCCACTGGAAGTTGTGTTAGGTGAGTTGGTCCTTGAAAAGTGGGCAGGACATCAAGGGCTAGGATGCCCAGTCCAGACCTCACCTAGTACCTGCCAGGAAATCACTTCCATGAGCTGGGGAAACGGAATCTGAGCCCTGCCTCTTCCAGCACAAATGGGAACACTGGGCTTCCGAGCAGAGCACAAGATGCCCAAGAAAAGATTGGGACAAAAACACCCCCAACAAGCCCCATTCTTTTCACAGAAAGAATTAAGCATCTTTAGCCACCTTTGTCAAAGCAACTGCTTTTGTTGGAGGAGAGTTGATGTGAGGACTCAAATTCTGAACTTGCAGGCTCCGCCCTCCACTTTTTGCTAGCCAAATATAGGCCAGTCGTGAGGTTTTTCTCTGGTTTACAGCAGAGGAAAAGCAGGACACAGAAAGGATAAGTTAAAACAACAAATACACATGGTCAACTCCTCCCCACTCCCTGCATACGCATTAGGTGCTTAATTGTGCAGTGTGCTTTCTTCCACGGGAGGGAGAGCAGGTCCTGGCCCAGAGGGTGGCGCGCTGGAACGTGAGGAGCGTCAGCTCCAGTCACTCCCAGGCTGGTGCCACTGCAGGTGCTCTGCGTTTCCATCCGTATCAGGGCCTAATCCATTGCTGATTATTTGTTTATTTAGTTACCGCTGTCTTGCTCCAAGCATGCTGCCATCCAAATGAATTTTCATTTAAATATGCAAGCAGTGGAATATGGAATTTTAAAATGAAAGTACTTAGACTCTCTAACGTGATTTGGTATAAAGTGGAATTTGGTGTACAGCATGGTGTCTGTCTTAGACTTTAGCAAAAGGCTTTTAGTTATTGAACAACCAAAAGGATCTCATTTTAATAATAACCAGTATTTGTATATGGCTTTATTGGGTGCAAAGCCTTCTCACATGTAATTTCATTTGACTCTCAAAACAGTCCTGGGAGGTAGTATTGCCGTCTACACTGATGATGAAGGAACTGAGGCTCAGAGAGGTGAAGTGACTTTCCCAAGGTCACTCAGTTATCACACAGCAGAATCAGGACCCATCCTCCCTCTTCTGATTGCAAACTTCATACTCTTTGCACTGTGCCCACACTACCACTTAACTGGGTCTCTCCACTACATGGCAGGCTTGGCTTGAAGGAACTCAGAGAGTAAAATTCAAGTTAGAGGGATGCCTGTGTACTCATGGGGCCCCTCCTCTTCATTGCTGTGGGTATCCTTAGTGGGTGAGTTTTCTGAGATTGTCTGAGGTAAGTTGTTTCTTCAGAGCCATTTCTCACTTTCTCTTTTTTTCTTTTTTATTCTGGAGAACTCCAATTTGAAGGCCAATGTACCAACAAGAGCACTTGAATGGAAGGCAACCAATGTCTTAATGACAATCACAAAAATGTGATTTTAATAGACGGATGCCAACTGACTGACAGTTCCCTGAGGGCCAATTGATTTCTTCTCTTATTGGCTCATGGGCCCAACACAAAGGATCCCTGGGGAGCTCTGAGGTGTGGACTTCCTGGGGGGCGTCAGAGCACCTCCCTACATTTTCATTCTGTCTGTTATTGACACAAAGAGAATAGGGGCCCAGAAGCAGAACTGAAGCCAATTTATGCCCTGCTTTTTCCTCCTTTTTTCTTCAGTGCTTTCTTAGCTGTGTTGTTACAGAATAGATACAATCAATTTGTATTGTTTGTGAAGCAAAATTTTGGCTATACTAAATAATGGTTAATTTAATAATCTGGTCAACTTAGAGGTAATAAACAAAATAGCAATATAAATGAATTAACTTTCAAGCAAGAAAGAAATTATTTGTTCAGTCTTTTCAAAACCATTTTTGAATAGTAGGCTATATTCAGCATACAAATGAATGGCTGTCCCTGTGCGGTGCAGTCGATGACAGAGCTGGACAGGCACCGGGGATCTGAGTCTGAGCTTTCGCGCTGTTTACATGGGATTATGCAAACTCGGAGATAAATAAAACACTTTCACCTATTTCATTTCAATCCATCTTTCCCCAGTCCTCACTAGCTTGTGGGTACCCATGAGGTCACATTATTTTTAATAGGTAAAATTTGCTGGCTTTTCACCCATTTTACCACCCACAGGAACTTAATCTCTGGCCACACCTTCCCCACTGATTGTTTTGGATCCCTACAAAGGGTCCCCTCCTGTCCTCACCCTGGACTTCTATCTGTGTCTACTGCCTGTAGACGGCTTGAGCGTGGCACCTGCCATGCCCACGGCTCCACATGCCCTCCTCAGACCTGCAGCTTTCCCGGCTAACGTGGCTGTTTCCCATGCTTCCAATGAGGCATTGAAAGGAAGTTTTGTCCCTGACTCTGTATTTTTCTTTGCTGTTTAGGCCACTAAATATGGGTTGTATGTTTCACCAGGTCCCTATGGAAATATTCCTTTCAGTTCCTGTCTGTAGCTCCCTTCTCTACAGAGCTGACTCCAGATGTGTGGTCTGCATCTCAGGACAGACAGCACACTGTCCCTTGCATTTGCCCATGACCGTCTCTCAGGTACGCCCCCACAAAAGGCCCTCAGCCGTGTCCAATGGACATCTCTCCTGGCCCCTCTTCATCTCCTGATTCACCCACCACACCACCTATTGTACTTCATAGGGGTTTTAAGTTACTGTCAAATTCATACATCTGGTCTTCCCAATTAGAATCATATTTTTTTTAGAGGACAAATAGCTTGCTGAATAGGGTAAACAAGCAAAACTCTTGCCAGTGACTATAGAGACCCAAGTTATTGCCTGGACCACCACTTACTAGTTATGTGAAAATTAATAAATAAGACATTTTGGGTTTCATTATTTTAACAGGGAGTCGGCTCAATCAGCTCTGAATTCCTCTTGTACTCTTATACGTTACATCATTTAGGTCTTTTGTATTCTTGCCTCGTACACGTTATGGAGCTTTGTGTTCTGGCAACGTCCAATTACCATTAGTGACTGGAGTCATTGGTTAGCATGGTTTCTAGTTATGATCCATTATTAGTTCATTCATTCCACAAGTAGTTATTGGACATCTTCCATGTGCCAAGCACTCTTTTAGGCACTGAGGATGTATTAGTGGACCAACAGACAAAAGTGCTGCTATTATAGAAATTACATCTTAGCCTAGGAAAGAGATCAGATATAATAAATAAATATGTGATTTAAAGTCAGCAATGTTTTATGAAGAAGGATGGAGTAGGGCTGGTGGTGGAGGGTGTGTTACATTAGGAGGTAGCATATGAGCATAGACTTGAATGAAGTTACTGAGCATCAAAGCGAATATCCGGGAGAAGGGAACAGCAAGTGCTAAGGCCCTGAGGCAGGATCATACTTGGTAAGTTTGAGGAACAGCAAGAAGTCCCAGGTAGCTGGGAGTGAGCAAGGGGTGTGATAGGACAGGAGGTTGTAGACTAGCTGGGGGCTGGATTATGAAAGCCTTGTGAGCTAGGCTGGGGCATTTGAATTGAATTCTACATGCAATGAGAAGCCACTGGGAGATTCTAAGCAGGAAGTGACATGATCTGATTTATGTTTTAAAAGGATAACTCTGCCTGGTGAGTAGCGAATAGGAGAGAGGGAGGGATAGGCATAAGAATAGAAACACGAAGACCAGTAAGGGGTTTTTAAAGCAGATGGTGACTTTGACAGGGTTTTAGCAGTGGACATGAGGAGATCCTTGGTGCAATGAAATGGGCAAAGCAATCAGAAAAAAACATGTAAAGAAAAGCACATTTCAACTAGTCCTGATAGGGCTAAATTTAGAGTCATAGAATTTACCTCCTTGGGTCAAATCTCATATTACCTTTATTTATTATCTATAGTCTGTGCTTTAGTATATAGATAATTGAGGTAGAAATATTGCTTCTATATTCTTCACTGGTATTTTCCTGGACTTCTCACTTACACATTTCTTTCTATATCACACCTGCTGTTCTCCATAGGATCTAATGTTAACAGTTTCATATGGGCATTTTTCTTCATTTCCCACAATTTTTGCTTTATGACTCTCTGACTTTCTTTCTTTCCTCCTTAATGGGGACATTGTGTCTATTGCCAGCTGCCATCATTTTAGTCTGATAAACTACATTTTCAGAGACAAACTCTTGTGTTGTAGTACTAAATATGTAACTACTGTTTATTTCCTCTTTTCTACTTTTTATTCCTGACCTTCAAGTGCTAGAAAGGTTGAAAACATCACCTGAGCTCCCAGTGGGGTTTCTTGCCCCAGCCTTCAACGTTACTAGAGACATGCGTCTTCCAGGTTCTTCTGTCTGTGTCAAATGTTTATATAAAATCAGAGTGGGAGCAGTTGTGGGACTGGTGAATCTTGGCTGCCTCTCCATATTATTTCATGGTCCAAGAAGCAGGAAACTTCCTAAATAATCATGTCAGCTTTCCATTTAATCACCTCCATTTTCTTTTGGGGGTACTACCAACCACTGCCAAACATTTCTTCTCCAGTTGTCTGAAGTATATACCTGTGCATTCTCTTTTGAGCTCATCCCACATGGAGCGATACTGCGTCCCAGAAGCTCCACCTACACTCTCCAAGGGCAAAACTCTTAGCATTTTCCTTCGTTTTTTTTTTTTTTTTTTTTTTTTTGCATACCTCTTTAGCCTAGCATTGATTCTTCCATTCTCAGCATATTTTTATCCACAGGATTTTTGTCCTATCTCATCGCTCTTCATATGCTCCAAAAACATTCCAGATTATTATTTCTTCTTCTTCGCTATCACCTCCTTAGCAATACCATCTTGCATTGGTAGCACAAATAATTGGTGATAATACATATGAACAATTGTATGCAGCACATAACTTCTAGCTCATTAGAACAAGCTCCTTTGTATCCATGCTTGGAAGATGTTCTAAGGCTTCTGCTTTCAGAACATGTTTTTTCTCTACTCACTTATCCCTGAACTGGCAAAAATGCAAGCTGACTGTGGAATGTGAGCAACTAACAAATTCCAGTTTGCCTGTCTCAGCTGAACGTCGGGGAGGCTAAAGTAGGGTCCACATTCTGGTGTTATCAGGAGCAAAGACTTCTGCACACCTCTCTTTGAACTGAAAATGTTGTTCCCACCAGAATGAATCAGAGTCAAATAGGAGCCCGGAGCAATATCAAGCTAATTTAATTTGGAAAGCATGTCAGCAGAGGGCACAGATAGGAGGTATATTGGCACATTTGCTGACTAACTGCCTGCTTTTGCAACATCTGTGTCCATCTTGGATTGCGCTTGGCCATGGTCCAGAGAAAATTTGGTCCTTTTTCGGCTAGACTTTGTTTTGGTACCAGTGCATTAGGGACTTTATGAAATGTCCTTCCTGAGAAATATTTAAAATGAAACACTGTTGTTCTGGAATGGCTGCAGGCACAGACCAGATAGAGGAAGGGGCTGCACTAAGTAACCTCTGGGGGATGTTTGAGGTCTTGGATCTGCTGAACGTCTACTGTGACTGGAGTTATACCCAACTGCTTCTTCTGTAAAAGTCACTCCCCAGGTCTCCCTCACTGGAAGAGGGATGAGCACATGCAGATGAGCAGCCTCCAGCCTGTCTGGGATTGCTGTTTTGGCATTGACTCCCTTCCTGCTTCTCTGCCCAGCTCTCATCCCAAAAGCCTGGTCCCGGGCCACGTCGGAGCAGCCTGGCTCCGGCTCAGAGGGGCCAGGTGGACGGCCCTCTACTTTTAAGATAGCTCCCTCGCTCTCTGTCTCAAGGTCGGATGGCACACTGGATGGCTCTGTGCCCTCACCCCCGCACCCCGCCGCCCCATCTGCCTTCTGGTCTAGATTCACCCCCATAATCTGTAAAAGGCATCTGGCTGTCTTTGCAGTGAGCTGTGTCATTGCTTTAGCCTCAACAACAACAACAACTCCTCGGGAAAGAGCTTCGTTTCAATGCCAGTTTGCGTTGTGGAAGCTGAAAATGGGCGGAGAACATTTCCATTCTGTTGACATGAGCCCCTATGCTGCCAGTTCAGTTCATGAACAATGTAGCACTTAGACACATTAAAGCAACAAAAATCAAAAATCACCGTTACACTAGACCTGGCACCTGCACTATACAACATTCAGAAACCAGCCTTGAGTACACCCGCTGTGTGCTGCGCACGAGCAGTTCCCTGCAACTCTGCTCTGCTCATGTTTTCACTTTAAAGATCGTTGCTCCGTTGCCAGGCACATGGCAGATGCACGACAAATATTTGCTGTCTCTGACTCTGTTACATCAAAACTGCAAATTATAATCTCAACAGAGTAAGGCTGATATCCTATTGATACAAAAGACATGTTAGAACACAGAGGGTCAGGAGCTCAGCAAAACTGAAGCTAAGGTAACCTTCTTAATAATAGACGTGATAAAATTTTGGCTTCCATGTGTACACATGTGCGTGCACATAACACACACTTTCCATAAAGCATATTCAGTTTCCCTGTGACATGACAGATTTGTTATCAGAGTTTTGCAGCTGTGTAATCCCAGAGTCTTGCAGTCCCCACCCCCACCACTCACTGCACAATTCCCAAATACAAGCACAGCCTCAATTACATATACATACACACACACATGCAATAGAAAGGAGAACCAAAGCAACACCAACATCTGCCACACACCCCGAGATATTCCCATCCCTGCCTGCAGCAGCCTCCAGCCCCACAACTCGACTTCGCCTAGAGGATGACACAGTGTGGCAGTCTCCCTTCCGATTCAGATAGTGGAGCTGCTATCTGCTGAATGAGCAGTCTGCATTCCAAACCCAGCATTTGGGGTTTAAGAACTCAGATCCCGGAACTTATTTCAAGGTCAATTTGCTTCAGAAGCAAAACCCATTTGCCACAAAGTAGAGATATGCTGGAGAGAGGAGGAGGGCCTCAAAAAGGGAAGGCACATTTATTAAAACAGCTGTAGGAAAATCGAACACCACACACACACACTCTCTCGACCTGTGTATTTTTGAAACCCTGTCTTGGTGTGAGTTTCTTCTCTACATCCTCTCTGTCTTCATGGCTTTTCTGAGCAGCTGTGCTCACCCACCAGAGGAGTGGGCCTGAGCAAGAAGCTGTTTCCATATCTTATCAGCTTGGGTTAAAAACAGGAGAGATCACCCCTGGCACAGCTGCAGCCTCAATCTCATTCTGAGCCACCAGGCCATTATTGAACAATTCCCACTTCCTTGCAGATGTTTTCCTGAGCCAGTGACAGATTTCCTTGAGCCCATGGGAAAGCTCAGGGTGTCTGGGAGCATCGGCAGTGGCAATTTTCACCTCATTGTCAGATTGCTTCCTCTGTTTTGTGATGGCCTGCCTCTTCCCTACCCTCTGTCCATGGCCATTTCCTATCCCCCAGTTCTGAGAAATATTTCTTTTTTCTCTGTCCCTCAACTCCAAATCCTATTCCTGGGCGATGGGGATCTGCAGTGAGCAGTTTGCCTTGTCAAAGGAGAGGCAGCCATGGGAAAGTGGCCTGGGAGAGGAGGGTGGGCGGGAACGGGCGCCAGCGCGGTCTCCTGCCTCAGATGCACTCTCTCCTTCACCTCTTTCTCCCGAGCGGAGCCGGTGATGGTTTTGTGTAGGTGAGTCACTACCCCCGAAGAAACAGGCTCTGTAAGCGCATGAGACAGGAAGCAGTTGAGAGCAGCCAGGAGCACTGGTCAGCTTGTAGGATTGTATTGAAGGCCAAGTGAGAAAAGGAAGAAAAAGCTAATTTGCTGGACATACTCACCAAGTACCGCACTCTGACCATCGCTGACCAGCTGGGCGTGCTGCAAACACCCTCCCTGGGTTCTTGCGGGGCAGGCACGGGGCGGACTCAGGCCGTCCCATAGGTCACTGCTGACGGCCGGCAGCGGTCTACCACGTGCACTCGGCCCAACTTGGCTGTCTGTGCATCAGCTCATCAGCTGACTCAAGAGTTATTTGGTGTACATTCTCAGTACCGTGCTGGGTTTACAGAAGAAGCACGAGACAAAAATCCCTGCGTTCCAGGAGCTCTGAGCTGCTGGAGCCACGGCCTAGACATCCCACGTGCAACGGGGCTCCTGCTCATGAAGAGCTTACTGCGAGCCAGGCGTGGGGCTGAACTTTTAAACTTTGCCTCCTCACCCCGTGAGGCAGATACTGTTATCTTCCCCGTAATGCTGAGGAGGAAACTGAGGCTGAGAGAGGCTTGGTGAATTGATCTGGTTCCCAAAGTGAGTAGGTTCTGAGCAGCCGGGATGTGAACCCGGCTCAGTCCGGGTGTGCGACCACCGTGTGCGCGGCCTCCGGTAGGTTACTGCCCTGACCAGAGGCGTAGCTGCTCACCACCACTCGGGAAGGGAGAGGGAGGTTTAAGGTGAAGACCCCTTTCTGGCTGCCAGACCTCCTGCTTCCACTGCCTCACAAGCGCTAAGGGGTGAGGGAGGCAGGGCAGAAGGAGGGTCAGGGCCTGGAGCCAGATATAATGACGTAAGGACCTGGAAGGAGCGGGGAGGGGCCCATGCCGGGGCTGGTCACATGCTGGGAGGCCACCCAGCGTCTCACGTTTACTAAGCATGCTTCAACCCAAGCACGTTTTCCAGTGTCATAGTCTTGGTGGACGATATGCAGCTGCAACAGCTTTTTGTGCTCTGAGACCTGGGACAGACATCGGCAGTTTTACAACCCAT
Organism: Ceratotherium simum simum; assembly: GCF_057802395.1. Classification (NCBI taxonomy): domain Eukaryota; kingdom Metazoa; phylum Chordata; class Mammalia; order Perissodactyla; family Rhinocerotidae; genus Ceratotherium; species Ceratotherium simum. The sequence goes on along the minus strand of NC_141906.1, from coordinate 82,633,966 downwards.
GGGACCTTTAAATAAGAACTGACAAAGAAGCGACAATCTCAGTGAAAAAGTCACCCAGAGCTAGCTCCAGAAATCTGGGCCCAATGGCTCAGATGAGCTTCTGGCCGGCCCTTGCCTCAGGGGAGGACTTCGCTGCTCCTGGGCCTTCCTCTGCGTCCACTCCCCCTCCCGGGGCAGGCGGAGGCTGCAGTCCTCTCAGAGTCTACACTGCACGTGCCAACCGTGCCTCCATGCCGGCCCCCTCACCTGTGGGAACATCAGTGCTTTTGTCCCCCTTGAGAAGAATAAGAGATCAAAAGAAAAAGAGCTGACCCATTTTTGGGAAAGTGTTTCTTTTCCAGCGTTGATCTGTAATTGCTAACAGTAGAGCTGGAGAGGGGAGCAAGCCCAGCGAACGTGGGGCAGGAGCTCCTCCCCAGCTCCGCGCAGCCCTCTGGGCGGCATCAGGGTTGACAGGAGCTGCTCTCTGCTCAGGGAGCAGAGCCCCGTGCCCTGCACTCGCAGGCCTGGCAGGGGCTGTTCTCTGCATCGGGAGAAGGGAGGCTGCTCAGACAACACCTAGACCTAGAAGTGCCGTCTTCTAGTTCCAGACTGGTGACAGCCAGTATCCCGGGGACACCTGGCAAGCACTGAGATCTCCACGTCCTTGTGCAGTCCGGTGTTGAGAGGTCCCTCGAAGTCCCTCCATGACACCAACATTTGAGGTTTTCTGCAAAGCAGGGAGGGAAATGCACAATGCACATCTGCATGTAAGAAATGGAATTTCCCAGACAAAGGAGGCGGCCGCGTGTAGGAGAGAGAGAGTTGGAGAGCAGAGCTCCTCTGCATCCTCAGCTTCAAGACCAAGGCTGGCGCCTGATGCTCTCTCAGGTTCCCTCCAGAGTTATGGTGGTGGGAGTGCCCAAGTGCCTCGGAGTGCGGATGGCACTACAATAAAAAGACCTCAGGTCTCACAAGCTGTGTGGCTTTGGGCTACATACTTAGCTTCTCTGATCTCAGTTTCTTCTTCTGTGAACTAGGAATGATAAAAGTACCTGTCTGTGGTGAGGTGAGGGTTAAATGTGATCACGTATGTAACCTTCTTGGCAGAGTGCCGGGCTCTTCATCAATGCCCAATAAGCGGAAGCTATAGTTATTAATATTTTAAGATTAGACTATTGAACTTGAGTCGTGGTAAGTTTTAAATTTTTACTGAATTTGAAAGAAGTGCCCATTCTATCATAAATTCCCTCCTCAGTCTGTCATTTGGGGTTCAAATTTAGAAAGGAGGGGACAGCATACCCCAGAGGGGCAGCCTGAGGAAGGGGGCTGGAATATCCTAATGGTACCTACAGGAAGAAAAACGTGCTCTTCCCAGGGGGCCATGGAGGACTTTGGAATAATTGAAAGTACCGCTTCAGAGACCTCAGCGTGAGAGCCCAGGCTTTGGACAAGCTAAGAACTGGCTTCTGCCTATGGTCTGTGGGATGGTGAGTGAAGCCATCAGCTCTAGGAGTGACCTATGAGCTTCAAGGGCAAGGACAGCCCCCAGACATCAGACTGATGGCTAGCACCCAGGTAAAATCTCCCAGCCAAACTTTTCCTGCAAGAAGTGGACGGGAAAGCAAGAAGCCCTGTAAGGGGAGTGGGAATTGAGGAAAGGAGCTTGAATGAAGATGACATGGGGAGGGACCACTTGAGGGCAGCTGAGGCTATGTGTCCTCAAATGGGCCTGATCCCATTTACTCTAGGGAAATGGCATCAGATTTGAATAACTTCACCTGTATTAGCTGAGGTGAGGCTGAACTATGAGTGTCACAGAAACAGACTCCTGCTGCAGAGGCCGAGGGAGAGGATGAGGGCTAGGCCACTGAGGATCATGGGTGGGGAGAGGGCTGAGTTTCTGCTGCTCTGTGCATGGGGCCTGAGCCAGAGGGAAGCTGCCACTCTGTTAGTGGAGCTCTGCTGCACACCCTCCTGTGGCGCTGCTGGGTAAACTTGCGCTCCACCATGTTGAGTTAACCACAGAAGCGTTCCACGTGGTACACTGTGGTCAGTAGTTCAGCATTTGATAAACATGTGAGGTGACAATGTAAAGTGCTTCATCTGTAACCGTCTGCAATTTCAATTGAATTTCACTCGATAAGCACGTGCTTGACATCTAATATGTAGCCATTTCTCTTCCTGAGATCTGCTTCCCTCCATGAAACTTTGCACACTTTTGGATAGAGTTTGGGCTGAAAACATTTTATTCATAAATTTCAATAGCTTGGTGATGCATTACAACAGCCAAAATATTTTTCACATTGAAATGGAGATGAGCACTCTAAGCAGTTCTAGTACATTTTGTATGACTAGTTTGTTAGTTGTCTATTGCTGCACAACGAATCAGCCCAAATTTCAGTGCCTTAAATCGCAATGATACTTGATTATCTCTCACAGTTTCTGTGGGTTAGGAATTTGGGAGCAGGGTGGCTGGGCAGGTCTGGCTCAGGGTCACTCATGAGGTTGAAGTCTGATGCAGACCGGGGCTGAAGTTACCCATAGGTTTGACTGGGGCTGGGGGACCCACATCCAAGGTGGCTCCCTCACATGGCTGCCTAGTTGGTGCTGCTTGTTGATGGGGGCATGTTGAGTGTGCTTCAGGCATGGGGGCTGTTGATACAAGAGATCAAGGCAAAAATGACAACACCTTTTATGACCAAGCCTCTGAAATCACATACCATCACTTCCCCCGTATTCTGTTAGTCACATGGGCCAGCCTGGACTCACTGTGGAAAGGTACTATACAAGGGTACGTATTCCAGGAGGTGGGGATCATTGAGGGTCATCTCAAAGGCTGGCTACCACAACTAGCAATTCATCTTTGGAATCTACTGTTGGACTATCTTCAGAAGCATATGTTCATGTACACAGACATGCAAGTAGACAATTCTAGCTCCACATGGGAAAATTCCAGCTTTTCCCACCTCAGTTGACATATTTTAGTGTGTTTCATTGGCTCTGGCAACTGCTGTTCCATCACCCAACTCCAGTTCAGTTCCAGCACTGTGTCTTCTTTCCTAACACTGATTTTCTCTTTAGTTCCATTCTGCTTCCAGCTCCAGTTCCTTGCTGCTAGCAAGTGGACCAGTATATTTAGGTCCTCATCTCAATTTGAATTAAAAACTTCTTGTCTTTCCTCGTTGCTCTTTTCCTCTTTCCTTATATAAGTGGATTCCCTTTTGATCTATTGTTCTCACAGTCCCAGAGCAATATGATTCCATGCAAAGGAACTGGAGAGGCAAAGAGGCACAGGATTTATCCTGTAATTACCAAATTCATTTACATACGCAGAGCGTGGTGTGTGATTATAAAATGCTATCATACATGCAGGAGGCAGGACTTAGTTCTGCACAGATCCAAGGTGTCATTTGAAGTTCAAGTTCTAATCGAGTTTCTCTAGCTATCTGTGCTAGGATATCCTGCTATTATTACCTCTTACTTAACATATTTAATTAAGTAAAGTTATACTCATCATCCTCCTCAAGTCAGCTTCCTATCCTGACTAACATTTTTCTGTCTATGTTTCCACCTTAAAAGGCACAAATGCTGAAACCTCAGAGTCTCTTTGGCTTACCATGATCCCCTTTGCCTTGTCTACCCTTTACCATGTCTATACACACAGTGACTAATGCTGAAATGTTTCTCTTCTCCATTTCTTTTCCATTCTTATAACCACCTTATTCCCAGTTTCTATCACCTCTCAACACATTATTTGCACTGGTGTCCCATGTCGTCTGGCCACCGCTAACGCCTCCAATCCAATCGATTCTGCATGCTTTGACCAGATCAATTTGTCTTTAATGCCACTTTCATCGTTTCATTCTTCTGCTCAAAAACTCTTCTAGTATTTCTCCACTGATGTCAGGATGAAGTCTAAACTCCTGGGCCCAGCATATGAAATCCTCAACATTTATTCCAAAGTATATTTCTACTTACTTGTCACTCCTACCCAACCTGAGAACTCTCACCACAAGCCTCTGCTCATGCTATTCTCCATTCCTGTATGGCCTTTCTCTTGCCCATCTAAACAATATCCATTTGTGCTCCTCATCTTCCCATCACACTTCTTTGAGGGTTTTAGCTTCTCCTGAATCTGCCTCTCTCAATCTCCAGTTTCAGTTATTGTCCAGCCTGCTCTTTTGCCCTGGTGTATAACGTTGTATTAAAATCAATCTCTCCTTGCTCTGATGCAGAACTCCTTAAGCAATAGTCTTCTTGTAGCCAAGACTGTGGGTCTTCTCCACTTAGCTGGGTTGAGCACACTGTTCTACATATGAGAAGAATTCGATATTTGTTTACAAAAGTGAATTCTGTGAACCAAGACCCCTGATGAAAGCCCTAGGAACAAGGTTTTTAATGGATTCCTTTCTTCCTCTTCTGGCTCAATAGCTACTTTTGGTGGAAAGAGCTGTGTTTCCCATCATAGTTTAAACCTGAAACGCTTGATTCTGCATCAATGAGGGCGGCATCCTGCCCAGCAGAGGAGGCACTCCATCTACTCCGCCATTGCCAACGCCCTCCTTCTCTTTGTTTGCTTGCACTAGGTTTATTTTCTCTCTCAGTTTACCCTGTTTATTGTTTGACAATTTAACGATTGTTTTTGGTGCCATTGGCAAGTGTCCTATTTAGGGCTGCCCACTGTGGGAAGCTGGAGTAATTTCTGCTTGTACATTTTTGTTTTTCACAAGATGCTGCTAGGGTGGTAATGCCAGAACTGTGCAATGACTCAAACAAAGAAATGAATTTCTCCTGTCGCCAAGGGCAGAGCCTCCCACCTCCTTGGTTGGATGAAGGGATGCAAGCAAGAGAAAGATCTGCCCTCCTCTGGAAGAGGAAAGCCTATCCTTGCTGTCTTCTCCCTGAGAGAAAAAAATGACCTTAAACCCACATCCTAATAAGCATTTATATTAAGTGAACCAGGGGCTGGGTAAAAGGGTTGAAGACAGATCTTGCTTTGGCTGATAGAGAGGAGTGAATAAAGGGGAGTAGTTATTTACTCCTCCAGCAAATAAGGATCTATTAAGTGCCAGACCCAGGACGGGCATTGCTGTTCACACACAAAAAAAAAACAAGAAGAGATAAATCCAGCTCAAATGCAAACCACAATCTGCTTTCCAGTGCCTTGTCCCCATCAAAGAGTCTTTGATCTTCTCTGGATTAAGTCAAAGCCTGTTGATGGAAACCCAAACTGAGTCACAATCAGGGAGCCACAGGGCATGAAAACAGATCTGGAGGAGATTGAAATCAGAACTGGAGAAGGCGTTAGTCATGGCTTCCATGGCAAAGTGTGGGCAAAGTGCTTCCTGCAGTGTGTTTCCTCAGACTTGGCCCTGTCTGAGTTTAACTGACTTAGTAGTAGAGCCTTGACCATATCTCAGCACCCTGCTATGAAGCCAGGGTACAACAATAGAGAAACAACACACTATGCCAAGCACCCCGAGCCTGAGCTCTCAGTGTGACTGAGACAAACCGGTCAGAACATTAGTAGAGTAGCCCCCCCTTATCCACGTTTCACTTTCCACAGTTTCAGTCACCTGTAGTCAATCATGGTCTGAAAATATTAAATGGAAAATTCCAGAAATAAACCATTCATAAGTTTCAAATTGCATGCCATGCCATTCTGAGTAGAATGATGAAATCCCACACTGTCCAATTCTGTCCCACCCAGGACATGAATCGTCCTTTTTTCCCAGCATATCCACACTGTATATGCTACCCACCTGTTAGTCACTTAGGAGCCGTCTCAGTTATCAGATTGACTGTTGCAGTATCACAGTGCTTGTGTTCACGTAACCCTTATTTTACTTAATAATGGCCCCAAAGCACAAGAATAGTGATGCCGGCAGTTTGGATATGCCAAAGAGAAACCATAAAGTGCTTCCTATAAGTGAAAAGGTGAAAGTTCTCACCTTAATAAGGAAAGAAAAAAATTGTATGCTGAGGTTGCTGAGATCTATGGTAAGAATGAATCTTCTATCCATGAAATTGTGAAGAAGGAAAAAGAAATTCATGCTAGTTTTGCTGTTGCACCTCAAATACGTATGTATAGGAAAAAACATAGTATATATAGGGTCTAGTACTATCCAGGGTCTTGGAACGTACTCCCTGCAGATAAGGGGGGACCACTATGCCAGCATGACACAGAGAATGTAACCCCAGCAGTCACCCTTCACCAAATCCCATGCTTATAGGAGAGTGGTCTTTAGACCCCAAGTCCCTGCACAGGTCAGCCTCCTAAGCTTCGGGGACGGGGTGGGGGGGGTGAGTGTGTGCGCTTCCTGTGCACACCCTGACCCAAGCTCCTCCACTCTCCTTGGTTTTAACTATTGGCCATGTAAGTAGACTCATTTTGCTAAAAAGAGTTCCCTTGGTTCTTTTAAAAAAAGTTCTAAATTATTATTTGAACAAATATTTCCAGCTACTATAGGTAGCAAAAATACAAGAGTGCCAAAAAGATCACAATTAAAAGTTTGATATCTAATAGTGACTTTGCCACCAACTTTGTGGGACACTGTTGAATCCCAATGTCTCGGAAGATGTGTTCTTGTCTAACAAATGAAGCAACTCCACCAGATAGTACCAGAGAAGGTCCAGAAGCAAAGCATGAGGAGATAGAGAAGGAAAGAGGGAGAGAGGGAGGGAGGAAGGGAAAGAGAGAGAGAGAGAATGACAAAAAGAGGGAGGGAGGAAGGAACAATTGACAGGCTGAGAAGGGAAAAAGGAGTAGTGTACACAAAGTTCCTGGAGACGGTCCAGGGAACAAGGCCTGGGGACCAGGGCAAAGTCATCTGCATCTCATCAAGACACAGATTCCCAGGTCAGACAGTGTTAGACTATCAGGGCCCATCACTTAGGAAAATGGTGTGACACTGTCACAGAGTGAAGGCTCAAAAAGAAGGAATTTTCTTCTTAATTGACATTTTCTGATATGCTAATCTGTAGACAAAATCTGAGAACCATTCAAACTAGTGAAAGAAATAATTACTTTTATAAACACCTACTTATGTCACCCTGAGTGTTGAGCACCTTCCTGCCAATTCATCTCATTCACTCATTCACATATGATTATCGAGCAAATAATGTACACTCGGTTTTGCCAACACAGGAAACAAAACAGAATCAGTCTCTACCTTCCTGGAGTTTACTGTCTAGTTTACAATAGAGCTTGGGAGAACGACAATAAAAATAAGTTCAACAACCATCGATTACATTCTCTTTTAATATGTGCTACAAGAGTATTAGAGTCCTCGTGTTTTAGATGATGGGACTGAATTTTAGAGGGCCCAAGTATCTTGTGCCGCATTTTGCAGCTAGCAATCATTAAAGGCACAACTTAAACCGAAGTTTGCTTACCCCAAACGTGTGCTCTTCCTACAGTACACACTAGCCACCTCTCTTCCACCAGGAGAGAAAGGTCATTCTCAAGGGAAGGAAGAAATGGGAAAACAACAAAATTGAAATTATGTGTCATGTCATGATAGGGGTTGAGTGGCCCAGAAGTTACTACATGCTCATCAAAAATTTCACCTTTCCAATTTGGCCACTGATGTAACCAGAATAACCTACCGGAGCAAGGTTGTTATGAAAAAATAACAAACAAAATAAACCTCAGGGAGGACGATATCACTACAGTGGTGGAGAAGCACAGCCCCTGTCTCCTCTCTCCTAGGGAGTGAAAGGAGAATGTCAGGGAGCGCCCCTGAGCTGTCCTCAAAGGCAATTCCACTCACAGTTTCATAAAACTTCCAGCCAGGAAGGGTCTTTTTTGCCAGCTCCTGGCTGTTTGCAAGTGATACAGACATTTGTGTGAGATACACAAAGCCATTTCAGCTGCTCAGAAGCTATCAGCACGTACATGCTAGGTTTGAGCAAGACAGATCCTGCAGTACTCAGGGCCTCAAAGGGGATTACCCGGAAACCGATAATAGATTTTAATTTAGATGATCATGATGGGGCTCAGGAGCAGGAAGAGGCTGAGAAATGGACAGATTTAACTCCAGGGTGGTAAAGGGAATGAGATGAAACTGATGATAAAGGTCCATTTGGCCAGCCACCATGTGGTCTCCTCTGCCATGGCCTTTTCCTTTGTCCTCCGCAGCAGGCTGGGGTAGGAAAACCCCCAAAGCAGGCTGGCCCCGTGCCTAGGATGCTAGCCTACCGGGGAGAGTGGAATAGCTGTTAGTGCTCTTTGTTACCCTGGAAAGAAACAAAACACCCTTGTTAACAACCCAGACTACTGAACACAATGTACTTGGTTTGGGGGTGGGGGATGCGAGCACCCCACCTTCACAGAGCACTTCCTGCGGTCGGTGCCCAGATGCTTTTTTTCTTTTTTGTCTTGGCCGTTGTTTGAAATCTTCCACTGTAAATGTTTTTCTACTATTTTCCAGACTCATTACTGTCACGTCTAGTTCAAGTCTGATCATTGGCCGTCAGTCTCTTCCACTTCTACCTAAAGAGTGACCCCTCAGCACCTATCGATACAGGACACTAATTCATTCATTAGTTTATTCAACAAATCTTTACTGATTGACCAGCTACTCTCTGCCAGGAACTGTGATAGATGCAAGTGAACAGGACAAACTCGGTCCCTGCCTTCCTGGGGAGGGTTTCATTGACGTGGTAAGCATATAGAAAGAAACGAGGAAGGTAAAAAAAAATTATAACTTTTAGTAAGGAATATAGAAGAGGCAGTACAGGACTAAAACATGATTATAAGGTCAGCTGAGGGAAGCTGACTTAGACGAGATTGTCCAGGAAGGGCTCCAAGGCAGCTGGGCCTAGGGCTTTCTAAGAAGGGACCATTACAGCTGACTTAAAATTGAAGAAGATGCCTTTACATGCTAAAAACATTAAAAGAAAACCCAACTAGCAATAGAAGGGAGCAGCCTCATCATGATAAAGGGCATCTACAAAACACCCACAGCTAGCATCATACTTATTGGTGAAAACCCGAAAGCTTTCCCTCTAAGATCAGGAACGAGACGAGGATGTCTGCTCTTGCCACTTGCGTTCAACATTGCACTTCAGGCTCTAGCCAGGGCACTTAGGCAAGAAAAATAAAGGCATCCAGATTGAAAAGGGAGAATTAAAACTATCTCTATTTTCAGATGACATGATCTGAGAAAATCAAATTATACAGAGAAAATCCTAAGGAAACCACAAAAAAACTATTAGAACTAAGAAATGAGTTCAGCAAAGTTTCAGGGTACACGATAAGTATACAAAAATAAATTATACTTCTATACACTAGCAATGAACAATCTAAAAGGGAAATTACAAAGACAATTCCATTTACAATAGTATCAAAAAGAATAAAATACTCAGAAATAATTTTAACAAAAGAAACGCAAAACTTGTACTCTGAAAACTACGAAACATTGCTGAAAGAAATTTTAAGGAAATGAAAAGTCATTCCATGTTCATGGATTGGAACACTTAATATTGCTAAAATATTAAATTTCCAAACAAAACACTATTAAGAAAAGAACAATCAGATAAACTGAACTTCATCAAAAGTAAAAACTTTTGTGATTCAAATGACACCATCGAGAATGTGAAAAGAGAACCCACAGAACAGAAAAAACATATTTGAAAATTGTGTATCTGATAAGGGTCTGGTATCCAGAATATATAAAAATCTTTTACAACTTAATAACAGAAAGACAAAATCTAATATAAAAAATGGGCAAAGAATCTGAATGGACATTTTTCCAAAGAATATAAACAAATGGCCAACAAGCACATGAAAATATGCTCAGTATCATTAGTCAGCAGAAAAATGCAAATCAAAACCACAATGAGATACCACTTCATACTCACTAGGAAGGTTATAATAAAAATGACAGATGTTAACAAGTATTGGGGAGAGTGTGAAGAAATTGGAACCCTCATACATTGACAATGGGATTGTAAAATGATGTGACTGGAAAACAGTTTGGCCATTACTAAAAATTTAAACATAGAGTTACCATATGACCCAGCAAATCAACTCTTAGGTATATACACAAGAGAAATGAAAACATATGTCTACACTAAAACTTGTGCATGCATGTTCATAGCAGCATTATTCATTACAGGTAAAAAAGTGAAAATAATCCAAATGATGATCAACTGATGAATGGAGAGAAAAATGTGTTATGTCTATACAATGGAATATTATTTGCCCATAAAAAGGAATGAAGTATTGATACATGCTACAACATAGATAAAATTTGAAAAAAAAAAAATATGCCAAGTAAAAGAAGTCAGTCACACAGACCATGCATTGCATGATTCCATTTATTTATTTATTTATTTATTTATTTTATTTATTTTTTTTGTGAGTAAGATCAGCCCTGAGCTAACATCCATGCTAATCCTTCTCTTTTTGCTGAGGAAGACTGGCTCTGAGCTAGCATTCCTTGCCAATTCTCCTCCTTTTATTCCCCAAAGCCCCAGTAGATAGTTGTATGTCATAGTTGCACATCCTTCTAGTTTCTGTATGTGGGACACGGCCTCAGCATGGCCGGAGAAGCGGTGTGTCAGTGCGCGCCTGGGATCCGAACCCAGGCCGCCAGTAGCAGAGTGCGCACACTTAACGGCTAAGCCATGGGGCCGGCCCTGCATGATTCCATTTATATGCAATGTCCAGAATAGGCAAATCTGTAGAGACAGCAGTAGACTAGTTGTCGCCTAGGGTGGAGGGTGAGGGAGGCTGTCAAGAATGACTGTTAATGGGTGCAAAGTTTCTTTGTGGGGTGATGAAAATGTTTTAGAATTGACTGTGGTGATAGTTAACACAACTCCGTCAATATACCAAACAGCATTGAATTGTACAATTTAACTTGGTGAATTGTGAGGTATGTGAATTATACCTCAATCAAGCGCTTTAAAGATAATTGAGGGAGAGCTGGTCAAGTAGGAAGCTGGAACAGGAGTAGTCCAAATCTGTCATGGCAAGGTACTCAAATTATGGTCCATGGACGAATGGTCAGCAGCACTTGGAAGCTTGTTAGAAATGTAAATTACTTTTCTCACTCAAGATACATCGAATCATATTCTGTATAAGTTCTCCAGTTATTCACTTGCACATTATAGTTTGAGAAACCCTGTTCTAGAGGGAGATGGAGTGAGGGCCAAGGCTCTGAAGTGGGACAGATATACCAACATATTGTTATAGTGGAGGGACTGAAAGAAGCCAGTGTGGTTTAGCATGGACGAGAGGGAGAAATGGCATGGAATTAGTGGCGAGAGGTAAGCATGGGGCATATTTTGCAAAGCCTTGCAGTCTAGGGTATGAAGTTTGGATTTCATTGTAGTTGGGAAGGATTAAAAGGCATAGGAACAACATTACCACACTGCTGATATGTGGAATATTAACTGAGAGAGAGCAAAAGCAGAAATTGAGAGACCAGTTAGTTGTTGGGCAGAGAGATATTTGTGCTTTGAACTAAGATGATAGTAGTACAGACGGAGGAAAGGATGATTACAAGATACATTTTGGAGGTAGAACTCACAAGAGTTGCTGATGATTGAATATGGATGGTAAAGGAAAGGACTCCTGGGTGTTTGGCATAAGCGCTTGAGTGGATGGTGGTACCATTTACTGACTGTAGTGACAACTTAATGGGGAATAGGTGTATAACGCAGAATAAAAAAGGAACTCAATTTCGAGACATGAAGTTTGAGTTTTCTGTAAGGTGTCCAACTAGGGATATCAAGTAGACAGTTGGATGTGTGAAGCTAGAACTCAGGATGTTTGAGCTGGAGATATAAATTTGAGAGTCATTAACACAAAGATGCTATCTAAATAAGATCACTTAGGAGAGCGTAGAGAATGCAAAACAATGTTAAAACGCCAAAGAGGGACATTAGTTTCACTATCTGGTTTCAAGCCAGAAAAATACTAGGGACTCTATGAGGAGTGAATATTAAGTGGAACCCATCTTCTGGGAACTTAGAATCTAAGGAAGCATTGATACAGGATGGCTTTTTGGCAAGGGCATTATTCAACATATTTAATTATTGGTAAAGTACTGGCACTAACCACTCAGCCCAGGCTCTGGCCACAGCATTCTAGGGTCCTGAACCCCCTCCCATACTCCTACATTTTAGAAAGTGGGTGGATCAAGGAAAAGACAGGGATGAGTGGGTACAAGGTAGCAGGGCAGTAGAGGACACTCAGGGAACCCGAGAAGAGTCTATTCACCACCCCACACAGAAGTATTTCAATATTTCAGCAACTGGGATAGCCATCCTAGTGCAGCCTGGCTGAATAGCAATCAGCCCTCAGTACAGGAGCCTGAGAGGATGAGAGAGGTATTTTAATTAACGAAGTGGCCTAAAAAAAATGAACTATAGAGATGCTTTGTTAGTTTCTTTTTAAACTAAATTCATTGTTTTTACTAGTAAAAAAAATTGCTTGTACCTCCAACATCACTCTTTTTTCCTGTGTGTTGAATGATAGCACGTTGTTTAGACGCCTGTTGCTCCATTAGAGCAAGGACCACTTCTTACACATGTTCTGTATTCAAGCAGTACTTGTATTGTATTCAACTTGCAATGCATGTGCAGCTCTCAAAAAATGTGTGTTGAATAAATGGATAAATAAATGATGACTCTAAATGAGTAGGAGTAAAAATGAGGCCAGACGAAGCCATTCTCTCATTTTGACTAATCATATACAGGCCACGATTCAATATAAGAAACTTATGGCTGGCAGAGACTTATGTATCACCAAAGACATTGATTTCCACACTGTCCTCCAGGAATCCCTATGGAATCAGAGCTCTGGGCTTCCTGGGGAGTGCCTTGAAAAAGAGGAGGGAAGTTGGTTTGAGGTGGGAGCCAATTTGATCCCTTGGTCATTCTTTAACTAGAGAAACAATTTCATCTGCTCCCAAGTGAGATTATATTATAGCAGGTTTAATTAACCTATAATTATATAGGTTTAATTATCTATTTTTTAAAAATAGTTTTAAATAAAAATATTGAAAATCATGATCTGCTGCAAATTGTTCTGTTTTTTATCGTTAAACTGAGACACAGAGAGATTAGGTGATTCTTGGGAAATTACATAGTTGGTTGGTAAGAGGGAGGGACTATGAACGTGCTGTTCATAACACCATGTTGTTTCTGCCTAAATTCCTAACCCAGTGCTGGATGCCCTCGTGGCCACCACCGTCCATCCCTACCCTCACCCCAAGACCATCAGGCCACAAGAGCTGTCCAAGCTGAATCAGAGCTTGAGGTTGGTAGGATGTGGCCCAGCCATCTCAGATCCCATCCTGCCCCTGCCCCTTCCTCGACTTGTAGGAGAAAATTAATACTGAGCAAGGATCAAGGAGGCGCCCCATCCTAAGCCTCAAATCTGAATCTACTCAGAACCCAGCTCTGAATTTTACTGGGCATGAGGATCTTCAAGCTGAGGAGCTACATCCTGCCCAGAAGCAGACGGATGAATCGGATGATCCTAATCCTGACTCAAGTCATCATTCAGAAATATGAAGCATGTAGAAGTAGCCCTCAAAAGTAACTCCTAGTTTCAAGCGGAAAACATTGTGAACATCTGTTAAGAAGAGGAGTCACACTTCAGGCTTGGCAGGGATGGCAGGCCTTTTAGGCTGAGGCTTTGTTTCTTGTTGTGTCTGGACCAGCAAATCCATTTCCCACCCTCTCTTCTTTCAACCCATATGTACTGGTCAGTGGCCAGGTTGCTTTTTTGGCAAGTGACATCATAAATGTAGGCAGGATATTTACATTCCCTATTATATGTTTTAAAATCTCTTTGGCAAAAGAACTGTAAATGCAAAGCAATAGTATGGCTGGGAAGCAGGGCGCCATAATTAAAATTCCTTTTTGTTTTTTAAATGGCTTATTAAAATGCTTATGAAACCTGCTACCCAAAGCAACAGCCGAAACCCCTTTGCTGCTAAATGGAATAAAATGGATTTTTCAAATGTCATGCTAGTATCCACTTAATAATACATTTTCCTATAGACAGGACAATAATATATATTTTAATCACTTTTATACAGGCAAATAGACTGCACAGGAGCTGCCCTTCTCTGGCACTTGGAAATTATGAATTTTTCAATAACCTTTTCTATTATTCATCCTGTGTTATTCCGTAACATTTCTGCATGCGGAATGTGCTTCCCAGACACTTTATGAATCTCTTCTATTATTTACTAAACAGCAAGGTGTCTCCCCACAAACCTCACCCCAATCCCCCAGAGAAGGCTGCTTGGAGGAGGGGTCCAAACATGTGCAGCTACATGCCAGGTTATTAATAATTTCACGTCTGTAAGAGACGTGGACCAAACGGCTTCCTCCATGCAGTTCAGCTTTGGCCACAGAGGTGTGCTGGCTCAGAGGGGTGATGTGTGCTATTTGGGAGAAGGCAAGGAAGATAACCAGCTGAAGACAGTCTCTGCTTATAGCAATTGAGCCATATTCTCTACTTCGAAACTGTCCCTATTCCAGAAGGGAGGCCACTGGGGGTGTAACTCTGACCAGAGAGATGGGATTCCTGGGTTTCACTCTCTGCCACAGATATACCATCTGACTTGGAGGAACCTCAATTTTTTCATCACCCCCCACCACCAATATTTTCTTTGCCTGGATAATTCCAACTCCCTGAGCACACTCACCCCTCCTGCCAGGTGCTTCCATGGTGCCTTGTGTCTTTCTCATTACAGCATTTGTCACACTCTATTATCTAATTGTGAACCATTTGAGGGAGGATAGGCTCTCTTTTGCTTGCCATTATAACCTTAACGCCTAGAAATATATTTAGCATAAAGTAGGCGTTCAATAATTATTTGGAATGATTGAATAGATATATAAATAATATGGCCAACCAAGTGCTGCTCTCTAAAGTGGCTGTTAACAAGGTCTAAAAGACACTAAAGATCTATGTGGCAGAACCATTTACTGCCCATTGAATATCTATGTGCTTCCATACATTTCCCAGTCCCCTTGAAGTTAGGCAGGACTATGTGACTAGCTCTGGTCAATGGATGGGTGTAGAAGCGGCATAGAACACTAGTGGGCAGATTCGTGGCTCTCTACTTCTCTCTTCTGTTGCTGTGATGATAGCTGTGGATGCCATGTGTTCCAGATGGTATGGCTTCAAGATGGTGGAACCTCCATCACCCTGGGTCTCTGAGTGACTAGTGTCGAGGAGAGCTCCCCCACACCGCAAGCACACACGCACACACACATGCAGACACACACACTCATTGACCTGCATTATCAGCCCCCAAGCAGGCCCTGAATGCATCCCATTGGTGGAGCTCCAAGAAACAGAACTAGATTACTAGGAAAGGAATGGAAGAGTGGGGTCCCCACCATCCAGGCTGGCAATGTATAGAGCTTTGTGGCTTGTCTTTCTTGAGAATTTCCTGCTAAGCTGTGGAACTTTTTCTTCACCCTGGGCAAAAGGACTCTTCTTCTGAATGAAGTTTCCCTAAAGCTAATCTTAATGGATACCAGTAACGAAGTGGCTACTCTGCCAGGAGATTTATGCACCCTTGCTGGATCTGTATGCCAATCTTAGGAATGAGACATTTTGATGGAATGTTTACCCTGCTTGCTTACTTGCCTCATTCCCCTCATTCGGTGGGCAACATGAAAAGCGGAATAATTATTATGGAGACCACTGAGGGCATAGCTCGGGAGGCTGGACCATTCTCTTCAAGACACACTCCGCCTAGGGAAAGGGTGCAGGGTAGGTGTAGTTCACACAGAAGTAGGAAGAGGGACTCATTGACCTTAGGACTAGAATGTCCATTTGGAGTGAAAGAGGATTCCTGCATGGGGACTGGAGGAGTTGAAGTGAATGGATGGGCTGGGAAATGGAATGCTTTTCCAGCTGGGGTGTGCTGAGGGCAGCCCTGCAAATGCTTCACCACCAACGCATGCAGGGAAAGGAGTGAATGTGGAGGCAAAGAGAGAGAGGAAGTGAGGGAAAAAGGGGAGGGGGACAGATCGAAAGATTGGGGGGATAGAAAGAGCGGTGAAGGGGAAGGGAGAGAGAGAGAGCAATAGACAGATGGAACTTCCCGTGTGATATTAAAGGGGTCTCTAAATTGTCTGAGGGCCCAAACTGAGCCTCAAATTAACTGGGAGAATAAATCAAGGTTCTAGTCCCCAGAGGAAGTCTGATGGAGTACAGGGGCTGCACCCCGGGATGCAGGCAGGAGACCCACAAGGGCTTAACAGAGAGGGCTTGTGCCTCTCTGGCATCCTCAGACATGCCTCCTGTTCCCATGGGTTTACCAAAACCCCAAATGAGTGCCTTGCTCCCTCCTGGCCAGCAGAGCACAGGGAAAGGAGAGGAAACTGAGGGCGCGAGGAAGTAGGCAGAGAAGGAAAACCTAGATGGAGTGTGTCAGGGGTGAGCACACTGTGACCCTTGGGCCAAATTCTGCTGGCTGCTTGGTTTTGTAAATAAAGTTTTATTGGAACAGAAGCCCTGTCATTCATTATCTGTGTTGCCACAGTGGCAGAATTAAGTATTTGCAGTAGAGACCCATGGCCCTCAAAGCCTAAAATATTTCTTATCTGGCACTTTAGAGAAAATGTTTGCTGATCCCTGGACTCTCCCTTAAATAATAATCTTGAATTTGACTGAAAAAGGAAGACAAACATTAGATTGAACTGAATATACTAGGAGGCATCCAGATCAAGCTGTCCTCTCCCTCGGGGAAAGGCGGAGTCAGGTCAGAACACTTTAGAGTTAATAGAGAGTCCTACTGCTCAGTGTCCTGAGGGAGGTGCAGTCACCAAGTGGGTGTTCTCCTCACAGAGAAGGAGGCCGAGTCCCGGGATGTTGTCCCAATCTCAGTCAGGGAGAGTCGGAGAGACGCGTGGGCCCAGCCAGAGCAAGGCTTTCTCCAGCCGCCACGCAGACGATGGAGGCAAAGGGACCCAGCTTCTAAAAGGCTCGCCGTCAGCCTAGGCGTGGGCGCATGCGTCGTGTCCCGTGGACTCGCGTTCTCCCGGGGCCGGACCGCGGCCTCATCCCGCCGCTGGTGCTCAGCACAGTGAACCGCTGGCTGGCTCTGGCTGAGTCTGCTGTGAAGTACGTGGAGTTGGCTTCTGAGGTCTTCCTGAGCCTCCTGCCCCGCTCTGGCCCCTCGCTCCAGACTGAGTCCCGACTGGTTTCAGATTGGAGGTTGAGAGGTTTGATGTGCCGCCTTGGTCACCACGAAACCCCCAGGCATGCACAGCCCATCCTAGGGGCTCGCGAAGCCGGTGCCATGGGAAATGCAGGCCACCCGCTTTCCCCTCAGCCAAGCCGCCTCCACGGTCAGCAGTCTCTAAATATCAGTTCTTTATGCGTGCTTTAGAGTGAGGGGGGAACACAGTCGCTTGGAGGGAGATGTCATTTGCAGAATGATAATAGCGTCCCAGCTCATGAGAGGCAAACACCCCCAGGGTCAGTCCTGCTAAATGATACATCTTTCTTAACCGTTTAGCTTGTGAGGCTATATGAGCAGAGCACTTAAGACTAATTTCAGGGTCTTTTCTTCCCTCTGTATGAACGGCTCAGCCCTCTTGAATACAGCATCTGTATTCCTAATTGGGTCTCATCAAAGCTTTCTCATTGCCTTCAGCTGGTGGAGGCGCGTGGCCATGTGGAGGGAGGGTACAGACAGCAGCAGGTGATCAGCTGGTGGGCCTGCCCTGGGGGGGTGGCTGTGTGAGCCCCTGTCTGCCCCATGTAGGGCCTAACAGAGCAGCAGGCCTCACGCTGCCACTCAGCTGCAGCCACCCAACCTCCTTCCAGTCACTGCCCTTACTCCCAAAGTGTAAAAACGGCCATGGTATTAAGAGCCCCCTTTAACCGAAAGCTTACTGTGCTAGGTGTTCTGCGTACATTTTACGATTAATTTAAGCACAGCAAAACCCTATAAGGCAGAGGCAACATTAGCCCAGTTTTACAAATAAGGAAATGGAAGCACAGAGAGGTTGAGTAAGTGGCTCAAAGACTCACAGCTGATGAGTAGCTGAGCAGGGACAGAACATCAGGCAGAGGAAGGGGGGAGAAATAATTGCTGTGACATTTAGAGCATGTGATGATTCTCCCTTCCTTCCTGTCAGCTTCTTTAGGTCTTAATGCAGATCAACAAGCCAGAGCTCATTTCATTCCTTCTTCCTCCCTTCAAGATGCTGCAATATTTTCCTTGGAAAGAGGATTGCTGCCGATCTTTCTAAATTAGTACACTTTCTTTTTTTTGTAAATGTAAGATGAAAGCATTACGTAAGACTCGGGGGGGAAGGGAGCTAAAAGGACACCCACTTCTAATTCCCCACCCTAACATGAGCACTGTTAGTGTGTGGACAGGTATAGGACAACTTTATGTAGATTTCAAAAATCTACACGACTTATCAGAATTTCTCTCCAAAATCTTTCCGATTGCCAAATTAAACAACATATAAATGGGACTGCTAGCCTGGATTTTTTTTCTTGAATCTAATTTTTAGGAAGCATATACTCTGAATTGTCCTGCCCTCTAACTTTGTCTAAAACAATCGACCTTATGCATCTAGAGGCAAAGAATTCACCATGTTCATCAGAAACAAGAGTATATAAGGCTGGGGCAGAGAATTTAACAATTGCAGACAGCAATCTAACCAAAGAAATATCGCCCCTCTGAATGCGTTCATTCTTAAACGTATGTAGAAGACCCAGCAGGCAGGGGCAATGAGCTAGGTGCGAAGGGAGAACAAGAAAGAAGCCGTCAGCCCTGTCCTCAAGGCTTGTGCAGTCTAGCAGCAGACAGACAGACAGATGGATAATCATAAAAGAAGATAGTAAGTGCAGAGACTGAGTGTGTCCAGAAACACAGGTAAACATACAAAATAAAACAAAATACAGGGGCCAGCCCAGTGGCGTAGCTATTAAGTGCTCGCTATCCGCTGCTGCGGCCAGGGGTTTGCAGGTTCGGATCCCCGGTGCACATGGACGCACCGCTTGTCAAGCCATGCTGTGGTGGCGTCCCATATAAAATAGAGGAGGATTGGCAATGGATGTTAGCTCAGGGCTAATCTTCCTTACACACACACACACACACAAATAATGATAATAATAAAATAAAACAAAGTACAATAAAACACAAGTGGGGATTTGGAACCAGATGATGTTTGTTCTAATCCCAATTTCTCCACATACTACTAGCTAGGTGACCTTTGACTGGGCACTTAGGTTCAGTTTTCTCATCTACAAAACAGAGATGATGCTTTCTTTGCAGAGCTGTAATGGGGATTAACTAAGGTAACGTGTGCAAACGGCTTAGAACAGTGCCGGGCAGGGACGGTGAGTCTCTACCCTGGCGCTGTTTTGGATACAGCGATGGAGACACTTCGAGCCCACGCACTAGGTGAGGCTCAGCCTTCTGCCCTGAGGGAGGCGAGCCTGGCCTCAGGAGATCCCAGACAGCTTCCTGCTGGGAGTGCACCCAGGAGACGGCACCTCACTTGTCCCCTCTAATCTGCAGACTAACTGAATGAAACACACTCCAAGCTGAAGCAGGAGCCCCGCGGCTGGAGGAACTGGAGGGAACAGGGAGAAGGACGTGTGGGGGCGGTGGGGGCTCAGGAGGGCAGGTCTGCTCTCGGCCTGTTTCATCTCTTGAGTAGAGAGGGAAAGAAAGAGAAATAAATAATGGTTTGTTTTTTGCTAGATGTTTGAGCACATTTCCTGCCAATAGTACCTCTCACAAGGGCAACCGCTTGACACTTAGGCAAGGGAGTATGCAGGGAGAACAGGACAAGATAAAATTACAAGTGACAGCTCAGCCTGTGTCTGCAATCACAATGCATTGTCAACAAGGGTAACTGCAATTCCAGCTGCCAGGCATGGCCAGAGATTGACGGGGACGCGCGCCGGCTGAGATGATGCAGGCTGCTGCTGCACACCTGCTGTGAGCCCAGGATGATAGGGAGATGGGGACAGGGAGAGAGGACCTGGGGGCTGCAGCATAGGACAGGTGGCCATCAAGGGCTGGCAAGGACACCAGGAAGGGCAAGGGAGCAAGAGGTGGTGGGGAAGAAGGAAGAGAGAGCACTGAAAGATCAACTTTGAACAAAAGAGGGAGTGTATGTGTGTGCACGCATGCATGCTCATGCACAGTCCATGTGTGTCGTGGGGGTGCATGGGAGAGAAAATTTCAGAACCTGGTTGCGTGACTCCCGCTACCACTGCAGGACAAAAGAAATTAGCTTTTTTGGAAAACCTACTATGTGCCAAAATTGTAAGTCATTTTAAATGTGTTATTTCAATGATCTCACAACCATTCAAGCATTGACCTGTTACTAAACAAGTAATTATTATTGAGCATCTATGATTTCCAGACCCTGGGCTAGTCATTGTAACTCCTAGATTAAAAGGGTACAGCAACTGCCCTTAAAGGGGTAGATATTATAACTCCATTTTACAGATGAGAAAACTGAGTCTCAGAAAGGTTAAGTAACATGTCTAAAGCTTCTCAGCAAGTAATGGCAGCGTGAAGACTCCGGTATAGGTCTGAAGCCAGCACTCAGCATGTTCTACTACATATTTTATGAGAGCCCCAGAAATTCCTCTCTGGTTTTGTCAAATATTGAATCAGATAGCATAAAATTTGATGAGTTCATTGTAGATGCTCAATAAAAAATAGTTCTCTTCCTCTCATCATCACCTTGACCAGTACAAGCTTCCACACAACCAAGCCATTCACACAACCTGTTCCCTCACATGATTGGGGGCACATGTTTACCAGGGACAAGACAGGCTGAAGGCAGCAGAGTGCCATTTTCTTTATCAGTGGCCTTTATGAGGCCCAAATCCCCGGCCTTGCCTTATTCACTCTGGGAACTCCCTGCTCAGCTCACCAGCAGACAGTCCTGTTGGGCAGGGCTCCCTGCATCTCCACGTGGGGCTCTCAGATGGGATGGAACTCAGCAGGCTGGGTCCTAAACCGGGTGGGGCAGCAGAGTGTCTCCCTACCCCCTCCACGTGTGCCTCCCTGGGCTCAGTGCTGTGGCCTGTCAGCAGCTGATCTGCCAGGCAGGCCCGCTGGGAGACTTCAGCTCTCCTCAGCAGGGCCTCTGAGCACAGCTTGTCTCCACGGAAACTCATTTGTTAGGGATCTAGCCTCCCTCAGGAGGGCCTTCCCTCCCCAGAGACCGTTCAGTATTCTGCTAAGCCTTCTGGTCCTGAGATGAGTGAATGGTGTCGAGAAGATGGGAACTGGAAGCAGTGCAGTTGGGGGCTGGGAGGACATGAGATGTTTGAGACTTAACAGCTGAGCTGGCAAGAAACTTCCCTAAGTTGAAGCTCTGGCTGGATCCACGCTGCTGACTCCCGGAGTGGATGAACCGAAACCACACCCAGGCATCTCATTGGGTTCATTTGGCCTCTTGCTGCTCTTGTCTCCTTGTGTACCTTAGCCTTCTCCTAGGAGCTTCCCATGCTCACAGAAATGGAGCACAGCCCTGCTCTCCCAACCCCAGCTGGCCTTCAGGGTGACTGAGCGCCATCCAAACGCAGCTTGGGTATCACCTTGCATGCTCACACCCTCGGAGGTGAGTGGAGGCAGCAAGAATCAGGGGTTAAGAGCACTGGCTTTGGGGTCAGATCTGGGTTCAAACCCTGGGTCTGCCACTGACTCTAATACACCTTGGGCAAATTGTGTAAGGAAATCTGATTCCCTATCTATAAAATGGGAAAATAGCCTTCACTTCAACGTGATCATTGTATGGATCAATTTTGATAAAGTTGTAAGGCTCTTACTCAGTGCCTGGCCCAGAATGACAATTCTTCTTATAATACACGTAAATGCTGCCAGTGACCTGATATTGGGACATTAAGAGGCTATCCAAATGTCTTCATCTGGGGACACAGGGAACACCTGGTTCAGCATTCTGCGTGGACACCAGAGACCAGATTCTGTGGCATTCTCTCGGAGCCCATCTTTGGGATCTCCTTTCACACTGCTCTCTGCCCCTGTTCCTACCCTGCTGGGGTCTTACTCTCTTCCCTTGTTTGCAGCTCACACATGGCCTTCCAACTCAACACTTGGTCCTGCCCCTCTGGCATCAACCTGTTTGCTGTTTTTAGGTCTCATGAGCACTCAGCTCTTGGTCAACCCCATTTCTGGCCACTTCAGGTCACTCCGCTCCCACTGGCTCCACCTCAGACCTGAGAGTTCACTTTTGACACAAGCTCTTGGAGCAAGCATTGCTGGGGGACAATCCTGGCTCTGAAAACAGAAAGGACAGAGATGGCTGTCCGCCAGGGTAGGACAGAAGGCTACCCTTTCAGGAGAATGAACCCTGCCAATGATAGTGAGATCAGGGCACGGGCAGGGGCTGAGCAAAATAGTCTGAAAGACTGCAAAATTATGTTCTCAGATCATCTTGGGAGTCACATTCCCAGTATTGGGGTTAGAACATGCTAGTTCCTTAGTGAATATCTGCATTTATTAGGACCCTGGTGTGTAGCTGCAGAAGAGGGTATTTCTTGCTTATTTTCTGGGTTTCAGTTTGGGACAGCTATTCTTCCCTACTTTCTGAGGCGACAAATGTACCACTTACATGGGCACCAATCTATCACCCTATCTTGTCTAATGGCAAACATTACACCTTGAGCTAGGGAACACTGGGTAGGGTCAATAAGTCCTGGAAATTTTGCTCTTCTCTTCTCAGTGGTGAGGCTAGGGCAGTAACGCCAGTGCATTCAGCTGGCATCGTGTGGGGTGTGTGTGTGTGTGTGTGTGTGTGTTTTTGTGAAAATTTTTCGAGAAAGGTGATGAGGAAGGGATGGGATTGTGCTTCCCTGTCCTGTATATGTCATATTCAAAACTTAGTACATGGAAGCTACCAAACACCAAATAACAGTCATGATTTGGGATTAAATAACCCACAGAGGAGAAGACCGTTCTGGTTTTACCATTGTGTACCAGGAAGAAGAGGATGGGGCAGCCCCTGCAGAAGCTGGGGGGGGATCAGCCCTGTCTGCAGGTGCAGGGCAGTGAGTAGTATGTGGGCAGCTTTGATCTCTACACTAATCCAGGGGAGCAGTGGTGTGAACAATCCCAGAATGCTAGTGCTGGAAGGGACTTCAAGATCATCTTCTCCAATCCCATCACTTTATGATGAAAAATGTGTGTCCCAGAGAAGAGAAGCGCCCTGCTCAAACTCACTCAGATTATTAATGGCACAATATTCTCTAGAGACTGGGTCACCTGACTTCTAGTCCAGTGCCTTTCCCTTATAACCAGAGTCTAGATATTTTTTTCAGGTTAACCATGCCACGGTTCCTTGTGTAACTCTGCTTTCTTCATCTCCCTTTAATACTGCTTTTGTCATGTTACCTGGCTCCTCAAAACCTTCAGCAGTTACCCATGACCTACAGGATAAACACCAGCCTCTCTCCGACGTGCGCACACTTGAGACCCCTGCAGCATTATCCCCCACTCCACTTTCACGTTGTGTAATCACACCTTCATTAACGCCCTTTCTCCTTCTCTCTTGCTTGATCAGTAGGGTCTCTTGCTCAAAACTCAGCTCACAGCACACGAGCTCACAGTGAGCTGTCTCTCGGAATCATCCAGCAGTTAATATCTTTACTTCGTTTAGCAATGATTGCACATTGCCCTGAGTTATAGACTGATAAGTGTTGTCTTCCTAAACAGGATAGGGACCTTGTCTTATGTTTCTTTACATACCCATAGCACCTAGCCCAATGCCCTTGCCAATAATAGATACATAAAAAGTGTTAAATATTTGATGTTAGGTAAAATTCTACCAGGACTGAATATTTATTCCCAACCTTTCCTATTCCTTTTGATTGTCTGCTCTAGTTCTAGGTATAATCACGTTGCCAAGATGTCAGATCCCTCTGGCTACAGGTGGGTTTTGTGCCTACCTGTAGGTCCAACATTTCTGAAAGACACCAAAAGTTAAATATTCCTCTTCTTCAGTTCAGTTCAAGTTGTTTCATAGCCTTGGCTTACTAGTACCACTGCCTCAAACTATACTGTCAAAAAAATTTAGTGTAGTGGTTAAGAGAAAGGATTTTGGATTCAGGCTATATTGGATTTGTGTTCTGGCCTTTCTATTTATTAATGTGGCTTGGGATTAATACTAATCTCTTTAGGCCTCGGTTTCTTCATCTGTGAAATGGGGATAATTTTTGTAACCATGCCATATGGTGACAATGCAGATCAAATGAAAGAACACACGTAAATCATTTGGAACAGTGCCTGGCACACAACAAGCATTCCATTGTTGCCTTTCTGAGTCCTTGTCTGACTTTATCCTCAACTTTGGGTCACTCCTACTTATCGACCTCCTCCTAAAGATGGTGATTTGATTTTCTTCTCTCTCACTTTTATTTTACCAACCCTGAATTTGTTTTGATCTCTGGCCACCTCTTCTTTAGTGCTGACAACTACCATGCTACTTTCTGTGCTGCTCCCTGTCTGACCTGCTTCCTCTCATCGCTCTGACACATAGTCATGAAGAACAGAGTTATGTACTGGGTGCTGTGGAACATTTAAGACACAATTCCACTCCTGGGGTTGTGTATTATGACTGGCAAAATAAGGTCTACATGCATGAGATGGAATTTTAAAATACACATTATAGTATCAAATTCATTTCACGTCTACGTAATTCATTAATTCTTCAACCAACCAGTTATAAGTCTTAAGATCTCATTGTATTTAATAACTTGAATTTGGGGTCAAGAGTAGGGGCTCTGAAGTCAGACTTTTATTAGCTATATAACGTCGAGAAATCTGTTTAAACTCTCTGTGCCTTAACTGCCTGCTCTGTACAGTGGAGCTCATAATAGAAGGCACTCTGTAGGAAGAATGTGAAGATTAAATGAGACAACACACCTTAAGCCACATGGAATAACATCTGCATAGAGTTAGCGCTATTTACTGTCCCTCTCTTCTCTGAGTAATTCTGCTTGCTCCACAGCCCCCTAACTGGGCATTTACTTATTTTCACATCAACTGAGTTGAGTTTGATATACGGCACTGTCTGAGACCTCTGTCAATAACTGAAGGTGCTCCAGCTTTAAATACAGCCAGTGTGAGATCAGTAATGTAGACTGTTTCTTCCAGAGTTAAAACACTTAAAAAAATAGTCTCAATTCTGAAGTTGATAGTATGTATATATATATTTTTGAGAACCTACAGTCTTTTTCTTTAAAGCACCATAAGAGAAGGATGGAGTATTATAGTGGCCTGAGATCCCACTGTATTAGTTATCTATTGCTGTGTAACAAACTAAGCAGCTGAAAACAACAAACATTTATTATCTCCCGGTTTCTGGGGCCCAAAATCTGGTTCAAGGTCTCTCATGAGGCTACAGTCAAGCTGTTGGCCAGGGCTGTGGTCTCAACCAAAGGCTCAGTTGGAAGGAGGGAGTTCTGCTTCAAGCTCACTCACACGATTGTTGGCAGGTTTAGGTCTCTGGCCCAGTGGGCCTTTCCACAGTGTTGCCTCACAACACGGCAGCTGGCTCCCCGCATGGTGAACAATCCAAGGGAAAGCAAGAGAGCTTGCCCAAGATGAAAGCCACAGTCTTTTTTATAACTCAGTCTTGGAAGTGCCAACCCATCACTTCTGCTGTATTCTTTTTGTTAGGATCAAATCAGGGAGTACAGCCCACACTCAAGGGGAGGGGATTACGCAAGGGCATGAATGCCAGGAGGAGAGGCTCTTGGGGACCACCTCACTGGCTGACTGCCACAACCACCTGTAAAAGAGGTGATCTCTGGGAGAGACTTTGCACACATGCAGCTATATGAACTTGAGATAAAGAAAGAAGAACTCAAATATTGTTTGAAAAGACTAAGCTAAAACACACACACACATACACACATGAGAGATGACCTATGATAGGGTATCATCTCATTGACCTTTTAGACAGCAGTTACTATATACAAGGCTCTGTGCTCAACAGTTTGTAAACATGATCCCACTTTGTTACCAGAGAGAACTTTGTGGAGGATATAAGCTTTGAGTTAAGTCATGGTAAATTGGTGAGAATATACCTGGCCAGGAAGAAGAAAAGAAAGATAGTATGAAAAAACACTAGCAAATGAACATGGCCTGAAGCCAGGGTGGGTAAAAGGAGGGACGAAAAAGAGAACCACTGAAACAGAGAAGCAAAAGACAGGATTGGCCATAAACTACGGTCATTTGGGTGGGCAAGATTTTTACACCTCTTGTGTCTTGGCGCTTTGATGAAGTGCCCAAGCTAGAGACAGCGGAGGAGGGTATAGATTACATGGCCTTTCAAGGTGGACTCGGACTTTGGGCATCAGGGATTTTGTGCATTCGGACAATGCTGCCCTGATGACGGTAAGAAACATTCTGCACTAGCCACCATGTGTGCTGTGTGGGGAAAGACAAAATGGTGGTGGCGGCCTGGGCACCTTCCGTGGGCAGAGTGTAGTTCAGTCCTTCTGGGGGCTCCCCTCTGCCCTTCTTCCCTCCAGGCACTAAAGCCCAGACAAGGGTCTGGCAGTGTCTCCCAAGCCAAACTTCCTCCACAAAGCCTGGGAGGACTTGTCAATTGCAATCAGCCACCAGCGTGGGTTCCCCCAGCCAGGCCAGCTGGCAGGAAGGCTGCCAAGGCAGCAGATCTGACGAGAGAATTCTCAATCACATTTACATGTGCATGGTGCAAAAAGGGAAAAGAAGGGGAGAAAAACCCCTCCGGAATCCAAAAAGAAAGTCACTAACTAATCCACCAAAAAAAAAAAAAAAAGAATCAACCACAGATTTGTCTCAGATGTTCTCAAATTGCTGTCCTTAAAAGCTCTGCTTCCCTGTCTTCCTCCTCCTCCCATCCGTCCAATCTGCCAAAGAAAGTCTCTAATTTTGCCTTAATTTGTGCCTCGGTTGCAAGAACAAAACAGAACGTCACTGCAGCTTTCCCCCGGCCCCTCCCCTTGGCCCCTCAACAGCTGCACTTCCTCAATGGCCTGATAGAGTCCTTTCTCCGCCATCATTCCCTATTCTTTGCCAAGCTGATCCCCTCAGAGCCAGGCCCCACGGTGCACTGGGAAGGGGAGTCCGAGAAGGCAGCCCCCCACACTACCACACACCAAAGGGCATATTTACACCAGCTTTACCCCTGACCTCTCAGGGACCCTGGGATGGCAGGCTTGGGGGCAGGGAAGAGCAAAAACTGAAATGGGCCAGCCTGGGGTATCACAAACTGTAACCTTGCAAAACTACAGATATCTTGGCATCTTGCCATGACCCAGACCCCGGGGATAGTAACAAATTTGGGTATTTACATTATTTTTCAAATAAACACAAACAGCCTGGTTACTTCCTCTCAATTGAATCCTTTTTGAATATCAGATAACACATTGTTTCTCTGTTGCCTACAGATGGGACACAGGGTTTTATTCCCAGATACAGCCCTGGCTTGCACTTAGAATCCTCACTTCCCACTCTCAGGGGAGGGTAACTCAGCTCTCCTCTCACGGCCTCCACCCCTGCCTCCACCAAGGGTGAGAGTTCTGAGGCGCTTCTAATTAATCTTTGTAAATTGCTCTGCAATCCTGGGATGTAAAGGAAAGTATCATTAGAAAACGCTGGCTGGATTAGTAGCTGGCCATAAAAGTCAGATGCTGCTCAGCTCACTTTTTATGCTGCAATTATTGGGAATGGTTGTAAGCGGTTTTATGTGATGGGCACATAAGAAAGCACGGAGCAGGGGCCTGGGGACATATTCTCCTGACTCGGGGTGGATGTCAGCAAAGAGGGCTTGCAGCCAGTTAATCTCTGAGCTTTCTGCCTGTCCCAGTCCTAGGGGAGTGGAAGCCCAGGGAGATGCCGAGGACCTCTGTGCTCTGTGTTCTGCCACGGCAGCCCTCCTCTTTCTACTTTTTGGCACATAGGAAAAGTCACTTTCGGCTGAAATGGGCCCTCAAAACTAAGTCGTCCCCCTTTTACTAGGCAGGGGGACATCTTTCAGCTGAGAACTCTTGGAACAAGGAAATATCTGATTTAAGGGGAGAGATGAAAGCATTCCTCAGGAGTTCAGCTATGGGGTTCATGCGGATGGAAGAGAGGAATAAACCTCTAAGAAATTCAGGAGAAATAGCCCTGGATCGCCTAGCCCCACCTGTGGCTTATTTCTGATCCCTTCATGAGGATTCAGGTAAGAAGTCCGGCCTCAGAATCTTGTGCGATGTGAGGCAGGACTCAGCCTTGCTCTCTTTGAGTCTCCCCCTGTGTTAAGCAGATATTAATCCACACCTCCTAGGATATTTGGTGGAGTAACTAATTACTGTTTAAAGAAAGCTCTTTGAACACGGAAAAGTACAGTTTCTCAACGTAAGGTGTGATTACTCTTCTGAATTGCGCACTTGCCAGGGTGATTTTTGTGGAGGCATATGACCTTCAGAAGAAAAATATCCAATTACTGCAGTTTGTTTATTATTTCATGTTAAAACATTGTTAACACAGACGTTTTCCCTGAATATTTTATGAAGAAGATATCTTAGACAGATTTAATATTTTAATATCTACTTGCCGAGGGCTAAAGAATTAGATAATGGAAAGGATGTATGGGGGGGTGGAGTACTGTTATGAGACTTCAAATTTCTTTGAAATGAGTTATGTTCGAGGTGCAGAGAGACCATTTTCTCCACTCTCGAGGGCCAGCAGGACGGTATTCAGCTCAGGGCTCTGAATCCGATTGTAAAGCCAGATCATAATCCATTCTGTTGGAACCCAGGACTCGGAGAGCGCCTTCCGTCACAGCTTCCAAGCACTGTGGAAATCGGCTAGCAAAGCGTTTGCGGTAATCAAAGTGAGCAGGAGAGACGGGTCTCCACACTGGAGAGAAGGACATTTATAACAGCAGAGCGGCATTTGGAGCCATTGTCCTAAAGGAAATCCCTTCCGTGAGATTTCCTTAGAACCGCAGTTAAAGACAGCGTGGGCCGTGATTAACAGACTGGCAAGTGAAGACTGGCCGACAGAGAGCTGGAGACAGTGGGGCTCAGCTCTGAGGCAGAGAGAGTTCTGGTCCTGCCCAGTTCTGGTGCAGCGGCAGTACCCCTATGCTGAACAAGTCTGAGAAGAAGCTGCTTTTTGAGGTGCTTGCTCATCAGAAAAGTAGTTGCCAGGGAATGTGACATTGATTATTATTAATAATACCAAGATATAAATTATTGAGTATTAACTCTACCAAGAACTGTCCAAAGTGCTCTTGAAGGCATTAATGGATTGTTCCTCCCACCAACTCTGAGGTGAATATTATTCCCTTTTCTGATGAGAAAATGGAGCTTGTCCAGAGTGAAAACAAAACAAAACTAGTAAGTGGTAAAGCTTGGATTTAAAATGCAGGTCGTCTAACTCCAAAGCATGGCTTAACTGCTGAGTTAACTTGAGCAGTATCTTACTTAAATTTAGAAGTGCGGTTATTGCTATGGTTCTAAAAAAAGGCTAGGGGATTCATTTACATACAGTCAGGGCCCCCCGCTGACAGGCGGCAGAGCTGCATGAGTTTTCTTTCTCCGTGTTTCTCATAAACTGGTTGGTGCCAGTCAGTGTAGATTCTAGTCCACAGTTCCCCCCTCAAGGCTATTCTTGGTGTTCCATTTAAAACAGGCTGCGCTAGCATGGGAACCCCCAGTGGGTGGGACTGTTAAAGCAGCAGCACTTTCTGCCTTCTAGGGCCTGGGGGCAGAATTCATCCTGAGTAATGCTGGCTCTTTTGGGGGATGTGGAGGGTGGGAGTAGGGAAGGTGAGA
Source organism: Ceratotherium simum simum (assembly GCF_057802395.1). Classification (NCBI taxonomy): domain Eukaryota; kingdom Metazoa; phylum Chordata; class Mammalia; order Perissodactyla; family Rhinocerotidae; genus Ceratotherium; species Ceratotherium simum. The sequence continues at coordinate 82,604,175 of NC_141906.1, read as the reverse complement.
AATACTTTAGTGGGCTTTTTGATTTGGAGAGTTAAGGATCAGAGCCCAGTCTAGAAGGGGATTTTGAGATGGTCAGAGTGGAAATATTCTACATAATAATGTCAAAAAGCCTGTGATCTTTGTGGGCAGAGCAAACTCTGGGGAGTCAGGATGGCTAAGGTACTAATTTGCCCCCCTTGAGGAGAGGCAGGGAGAGTCCGGGCAGGTTGGGGCCCTGGGCTTCAGAGAAGGCCCGGGCATGGGAGAGGGAGGAGACGAGGGACAGGCCGTGCATGAGGGGTTTCACTGTGTGATGTCTGCTCTCTAATTAGATCTCTCCTCCTCTCTGAAGTGACTCCCCCTGCTACCACCATGTGGTCATGCCTCTTTGGGGAACAAGGGAAAACAGTATCTACATTTGTGGATAAAGAGGAAGAGAGATGTGGGACAACATAGTGACGAGGTGACAAGACTGCCAGAGGAGGCCCGAGCAGCCGTAGGCAGGTAGAGGAGACGTGTGGGGGTCTGAGAAGAGCCTCTGACACTCAGACACCCTGGGAAGGAAGAGCAGGCTCCGTTCGCCAGAGCGAGGAGAGCTCTTCTGTGGTCTGTGAATAGTAAGAAGGAAGCATGGCCAAAAGACTGAAAATTTGTTTTTTTCCAGAATAAAAAAGCATTTTCTTTGAAAATGCAGGTGGCATACCCAATATCCCATACTTTTCTAGCAATAACCCAGCCCCATAATTCTCTAAAATTTTGCTCCCCCCCAATTTTTTTGTTTGTCTACTGACCAAGTATAACTCTTTATTTCTGAACTCTTCATGGCCTCCATCACTCCCAGATAGGGAATTTTTGCCACTTCACCCGTGACTGTGGTCATTCATAGGACCCACAAGAACCCAAGTGCAATGGGACAAAAAGAGATTTTTTTTTTAATTTCTGTAAGAAAAGCAGTCTTACAAATGTGGCTAGTGCGAGGCAGAGGATCAGAAGAAGTGCTAATTTATATTCCTGATTTCAGATATAAGACAAAGAAAACCTATGGCCCCATTGTCAGCTTTGAGATCTAGGGGATCCCAAGAAAAGTCAGTTTAATGGTAGACTTCTTTCCCTCACCTCTCTTCCCTTCCATTCACTCTCTCTATCTGTCAGGGACTCTGCACAAAGCAGACAGTTCTGTGAGTTCTCAGCCCTATGGGAGAGCCCTGGACTACCCTGAGTCCGTGGGAAAGTGTGCCTGGCCCTTTGTTCTCCATGGCCCCCTCATAGGCCCCAATTTGTCTATGTCTATAGCATGATCTATAGCTGCCGCAGAGGGCAGGGGTGGCAGGTGGGTGGGTGTGGGCCAAATCACTGTTCATGGTCTTACAGTGCTGATGTGTGATCACAACTCAGCCGTAGACTGTAATGTGGCTATAAAGACCTCAGAACCACAGTATATGAGAGTTATGCCTGAAATGAAGTCCAATCTGTGATAAAGCAGCCAGCATTAATACCACAATATGTGACAGCGGGCAGAGAAATGACTGATTGGGGATGTTTATAAATATAGGAAGTGAGCTGCTTGTGGCATCCAATAGAGGGAGTTAGCAAAATGGAGACAGATGGCGGCCGATTAGCTCTCACATTCCTTTATGGCTGCCAATCCACACAGATAGCTCCAGCGTTCGGCTTCATCACACAGCCCTCCCCGGGGGGCCCTCCAGGTACATTATAGACCGGCTCCACCTCCTGGCCCGGCAGAGAACCACAGCTCACTTAACAATGACTTCCGCAACTGACAGCAGGGAAAGATGCCGTCCAGCACAGCCACTCCGAAGACAGCAGTGATGCACTGGAACTGCAGCCAAACCCTGGGGTTTACTCAATTATCTGATAGTAGTTTTCATAAAAACATAGAATGCTACATTTGGGAAGAGATTTTAAAGACTCCCATCTAGCCCAACTCTTGAAGCAATGCTGAGATGCTCTTGGTATCTTTGCGCAGCCCATGGGAAGGAAGCATGCCCTTTTCCAGGTGGAGCCTTCCATCTTTGGCATGTCATTGACTTTGAATTTAAGACTTAAAATTCTTTCCCTGGAGCTTCCGTCCTTTGGTCCTTAGCAGCATGTCGAGCAAGGACTAGCCCCTCTTCCTTCGCAAGACAGCCTGCAAATATTTGAAGAGGTCTCATGGCCGTGTGTGGACCTGGCTCTGGTTCCCTCAAAGGCACACTGCAAGCTCTACTGTTCTTTCTTCACACAACATGCACCCGTGTTGCTTCACCATCCTGGCCTGCATGGGCCACTTCAAATCTTTAAGCGTGGAGCAATGGTTAGCATGGGACTCTGGGAATTGTCTGGCAGGTTCAGGCCAATACAGCACACGGAAATGTTTTTGTTTTATATAATATAAAAGAGGGACTGTACCTCACTTTTGTAACTTGTAGGAAACTGACAATCAGTAAAACTAGTACATTTTCCCCCCTTCCTTTTCCACTTTGCTAAAATGAAACTCTTCTTCAACCTATTAGCCTCTTCCTAATTTCCAGCCTCTGTTCCCGTTGTTCCTCAGAGCAGGGTCCAGAGCAGGAACTGTCTACAATGGTTTCCACTCTGCTTTTGTCTTTACAACCAATCTTGATCTCAAACACAAGGGATTACAGTGTACCAGCCCAGTACCTCGGGATCTCCATCAGTTGTTAGCTTGACTGGGACTTTGCATTTCTTTTGATCACTTAAATACCATTTTAGTCCCCAAATCTAGTTTGCTCCTTGTGACGCAGTTCTGGTAACTGGCTCTGCCTTGTTTCCTGTGACAGTCCTGCCAAGCTTCCAGGCTCTGAGATCTCCAGCACTGGGTGTTCTGCTTTGAGTCTACCAACCTTCCCCCCAAAGAAGTACTGTGCCTTATCCTTCCTCCCTCAGTCAAGCTGTGTACCTAGAGAAGAGCAGGCAAAATAATAAATACTTCATATGCATTAGTGAACTGGATCTGCACAAGAACCCTACGAGGTAGGTAGTAGAAATATATCTCCATTTTAGAGATGAAGAAACTGAGGCACAGAGAAGTTAAGTAACTTGCCTAAAGATACACAGCTCACAAGTAGCAAAGCCGGTATTTAATCCCACAGTGTCTGAGTCTAGAGCTTGGGTCCATAAAGACCATATGCTTAGGCCTCATGATGAGTATGTTCAGGGAGAGTGAGTGAAAGAGTTGTTTTATGTACCTGGTTTCCTGTCACCGTTCTCAGCCTGGAATGGCTGCCAGCTCTGACCCATCACCCTTTCCCGCAGGCACGGCGTCTTTAGACCCCATGTTCTCCCTGGAGCGCTGGTCCTTTTCCCACTGCCATCTTCCAGTGCTCAGATCTACCTCAAGGGCCCTCGGAAATCGCCCCGACCCTTGGGGAAGTTCCTGCAGTAGCCAGACCATGCCTGAATCTAACGTGAGAAATGACATAAACCTTTATTTCAATAATTTACTTATTGAACCTAATTAAAATATATGCATTTCCCCTCTTTAAATTTCATCGTCTTAGATCTGGCCCATTCCTTCACTCTGACAAGATCTTTCTGGATTTGATCAGCTGATAAATTTGCTTTTCCTCCCAGTCATGTCACCCACAAATTAGACAAGTGTCATCTCTCTGTCTTCATCCAAGTTGCCGATGGAAAAGTTTAAAGATATAGGACAGAGCCACCATCCTGTGTATCCTGGCAGCCCACTGCTTGACGTTGATCAGTCGTTCAGCATCTGTTGGCTATAGTTGCTTATCCACTTACTAATATACCTAATTTTACTAGTATTCAGTGTAAATTTCTTCATCATTCCAATAAAGCTATTACGAAAGGCCTTGTGGAGTGTATTCCCAAAATACCAATTCACTATGCCTACTACATTTCCCCTGAAAATACTGTCGAAATCAGAAATGAGATTTGTCTGACACAACTTAATATTAGTAAATCTAAGACAGTAGGAAATCACTATTAAGCCACACTGTGCATTGAAAGAGTCTAACAAAATGCCATGGCCTCGGTGCATTGGGGTCTGAACCGTCTCCCAGGGAGTCCCAGATTTCCTTAGAGGTGCTCAGAGGCTGCTGAAGGGGCTGAGGGGAGATGGAGCAGGCACCCCTCCACTCCCAGCAGCTCTACTATTTTGTACATTATAATAATGACCTATTTTAGATGCTTCTTGAAAAAGTGAGATGCAAAATATAATGTGAAAACTACTGCTTCTAAGGGAGAAAGCAATCGGTCTATCTGGAGTTGTGCTTGATTGGGCTGTATCGACTGGTGCCTGGGACACTCACTTTGTTAATAAAATCGAGCCATCGTTATCCACATTTGCTCTGTGCCTCACAGAAGTGCTATAAGAGTTGATAGATAGCCTCAGGACAAAGCGACAAAGCAAGTCCATTATTGAAATGCACACATCTAAATGCCCCAAAGAACCCTTGTCATTTTTTCTGAGTGGTCTGCTCAGAGGACATTTTCCCCAAACATTTACTGAATGCCGCCAGCTACAAGGTATTTTCAAACACATGATTATTTCTGTTTACCAGTGAGGATGCTGATGCTAAAAAGAGGTTAAATAAATTCTTTACAATCATACAGCCAGTAATCAAAAGAGCTAAAATTCTAACTCAGGTTTGATTGATCCCAAAGTTATTGAAATTTGCCTTTATACTGCACAGCTTTCTATTATTATCATTGCATTGAGAGCTTATATTTTGGAGTGTTGACAACGAGCTAGGCACTGTGCTAAAGGTTTACAAAGATTATCTCATTTAATCTCACAATAGTCATACTGTTGGTGATATTATTATGCCAATTTTGTAGATGAAGGTGAAGAACTTCCCAAGGGTCACAGAGAAAGAAATTGGCCAAGCTCAGATCCAAATCCACATGACTTGACTCCAGAGTCTGCTGCTAACAATCGTGCTATTGTTTATATCAGGGCTCATCTTATTATCAAACCTGAGACAGGCAGGTGCTCACTGGCCATTCATGGAGGGGTCTTGGAAGCTGTAGCTGTTTCCACAAGCTCTTACGCGAGCCTATTGTTAGAGAGTATCTTTTTCTTTTCAGTGAGGCATTTCTTATGTTTAATGGAAGCAGTCTTCATCAGTCATTAAGGTGTGGTGTGCAGTAGAGCTTCTCCAATGTGTCTAGTTGAGAGTAAAACGCCCAAAGAAAAGGACAGAAAGACAGGTAAACTTTGATAATCCTAGGGGTGAAAAATAGGGCAAAAGCTGAAACGATGGGTGGAGGCAGGTCTGGGTTACAGCCCTAAGAAGGATGTGTCAGGGCTCTGTCTTGGGAGGGCAGAGGGTACCAAAGCAGGCTTACTTTCAGAACATCTAGTCATGGACTAATCCTGGTTCTTTTGAAAGAAGACCCCTCAAACATCCACATCCTGCTGTTCCCTCTCATCTTTTTCCAGCTGTGCTGGAGAATAGTTGGAACGGATGCAAGGCTATAGAACATGTCGCCAGTATGAGCAGAACCATGCTCTGAAGCACGGGCGTTTCAGTGGTGTAGCTGTTATTTACGGTCTGGGGGCTGGCTCCCTCCCTCCTCTAATTGGCAGGAGCAGAGTGGAAAGAAGGGAGCACAAATCACAGTGTCTCCCTCCTTCCAGACCATCTTCTAGATACCGTGTCAGAGGCTGGCTTTCTGCCGACATATATATTTCTATTTCCTACTGAGCACGAAGGAAGATAACAGTCCTGAATAGCATCAGACAAGGAAAGAAATGAAATTTTAACCCTGGTAATGTAAGATGCATTGCACTTCTCCTCCTTTTAGAGTATATTTGCCACTTGAGATAATTCGACTGGAATCCACAGAGTACCCAGTGAGCCAGGAGAAAGCAAGTGCATAAAGGTACCAGAAAGAGGATATTAGCTAGAAAGAGAGAAATGTGATCCAAGGGATGGTCTACGCAAAATTTCCTGCACCTTGGACTCTTCTGGAATTGGAGAAGGGTAAGCCATCATTGTTATTATTGCCATCCCCCTCCCCAAGCCCAATGATTGCTTTCCAACACCATTAAACTGTTTTCTTGAAGACATTCAGCTAAGCCATAGGAGGAAATGGGGTAAAAGGAGGAGGAACAGGCTGAGAGGTCCAGAGAGGTAGGTTCTGATTCAATTGTCTGAACTCTAAAAGTTACAGCGATCTGACAATGAAACCAAGTTCTTTCATTAAATGTTGTTCAATTAGAATGTACTATTTTATATTATTTCAATCTTCCTATGTGTCCTTTTGGAAAAAGCAGTACTGAGCATCTCTATATGTTGTATGCTATGATATAAATAATATGGTCTATAGTACTTGTGTTCCAAAAACACCCCAACTAGAAAAGAAAATATGTCCACACACCCAAAGATGTATACGTACTGTAAGGACATTTTAGGAAAAAATTTTTATATAATAGTGGACTTTCTGTCACCGAAGCTGTTTAGACTGTGTCTGTATAAAAACCTGTTAGTCTTAGCATAATTTAACAATGTTTTCCTTGTTGCAGGCCTTCTCAGAGCCTTTATATGCCAAAGTTCAATGTGAATCCTTCAGAGGAAGATAGGTGTCCAACAATTTCATAAACTAGTGAACTATAGAGCCCTCTTCCCTCTTTTATTTAAAGAACCATCCAAAGGGACTGGTTTTCTGGGAAGCTATGTTGGGAAACCCTGCTGAATAGGGAATTCTTATAGCAAGCACAGATTGGAATAGATGCTGTCTAAGGTCTCTTCCAAGCCTGAGAGAAGCCAGGCCACTGGCCAGGCAGGGATCTCTGTGAAGAGGGGCAGAGGACCAGGAGAGGCCTGCTGCTGTCAAATAGCCCAATGGCCCCTCTGGGCTCCAGCTCGCAGGCTCTCTCAGAGTGGATTAGGGAGGGAGAGAGCCTTCCCCAGCCTCCACTGGGAAACCCATGCTGGTGACTTCATGCAAATTTGAGGGAGGAAGAAGGACTTTAAGGAAGGACAATATTGCTTCCTTTACAAAGTCTCAGTCACTCTTCTTCCTTCTGCTCTGATGCTCTCCTTGGCCTCCTCTTTTTCCTTCACCCAGGGAACTCTGTGCCTGGCACTGACTATCACTGTGATCACAGGAAGGGATCCTAACAAACACTAAGTGAATGTAGATATGCACACACGTATGAACACATACACACACTCATACACATACACTGTAATCTGCATTTCTTGGGTCTTTCAGTGTGGTCCCATCAGTGTACTACTGGCATGGGTTCTGAAGTTCCCTCCCTCATACTGCATAACCTTGGATAGAACACATCACCACCATCTCCGTCTCAGTTTTTGCAAAATAGAGAGAATAGGTGTGATACTTTTTTCCTAGGGTGCTGGAAGAATTAAAGGGAGTGGTGGACGTGAGTGGGCTTTAAAAATGTGGTGCATAGTTACTTGGGATTGCTTTTGGCTCATGTTTCACTCAACAGAGTGGGGAACGCAATGATATCGTTTCCTAAATTGCAGTCACCACTGGATGGTTCACCTGCAACTACAAAGAATAAAGTTGCCATTTCAAGATTATTTGCTTTTCCACAGGCTGAGCTAGATCTGTCTCCCCAAGCACTTTACAGAACATTTGCATAACCCAGGCACACATATCTTAGCTCCCCACACCCCCAATTCTGAATTCAGCCTTATCACCCATATGCTGGAGCCACGAGTGGGAATAAAGAAAATCGCGTTAAAAAGAAGGAAGAAAACCCACAAGCCTTCATCATCCAACCTAGCATGAGTCTGCAATGGTCTCCTAAGACCAGACCATGTCTGGTGGCTCAAAGAAGAAACCTCTGGGGATTTGAATGTTCTGGGTGGAAAATACTTGTGACACTTCAGAAGAAACCCACAGAAAGGGGTAGCCTCCTTCTCATCACCAAGACCCCAGAGATGATTGAGTGGCTTGTCTTCAGGATCTGATTCTGTAAGACTCAGATCCTCAACCTTTCTGTGAAGAAGCACTATTGGGTATTACTCTGATTCAGGAGAGATTTGGGGACAGGAAAATGCTGGGGGAACCGGGGGTACTTCTTTTGGCTAAAATAATCTTTATTTTTTCCTTCCAGCTTCTCCTGGCAATCTTAGGAGAGGCAACTGTTTTGGAAGAAGGGGCTTTGGCAGAGCTGGACCTCCCTGAGAGAGCCATTAATCTACCGGGTAAGACTTTGAGAAAGAGCAGCAATTCTGTTTCAACTCAACAGTTGGAGAAAGCTGAAGTTACTTTCAATTGAATTGAGCCCCAACCTGCTGATTGGGACTTCTTGCCTTTGTTTTCTTGCCATCTGAGAACACCACACAGGCTAATTTATATTGGCTTTCTACTGTGAAGCACTTTTATATAAAACATTTCACCTGTTCCTTTCTACAGTTCTGAAAGGCAGGAATTTTGCAAATGAACACACTGAGGCTCAGGGTTACGATGATAAATTCGCAGAGACAGGATTTAAAACCTGGTTTTCCTGGTTCCAAAGTCAATCCATGGGTCAAATTTTATTTCTAGGAATGATAACAGAGGACCTGGGCTCCAGCGAGAAGGTTGGAATTTACCAGCAGTTCCCAAACCTCTTAGCAGCAGATCACCAGGCTGTTGCTGCTACCTGTTCTCATTCAGGAGTCTTCACGGCCCTGGGAGAAAGAGGGGGTGCAAAGGCGGGGTGTGTCCCCTGGTCAACTCCAACAGAGACCTTTCCTGAGGCCCGAGCCCCCTCTCCACCCCCTCATGTTGGCTCCGGAGGCTGTGGGGAAATGACAAGTAGATAGACAGGAGGTCACAGCCAGGGGCTGAGAGTTCTCCCAGCCAGGTTGCTGACTGTGTGCCAGGAACCTGCTTCTCATTCCATGTGCGTCCGGGCACGTTCTCCTTCATCAGCAGAGGAGCTGGATATCTTGAAGCACTGAGGTTTTCATCTCCTCTTGATCGAGCTCTACAGCAGTTTAAAAAGCGTCTGCCTGAAAGCGAGAATTGTGTCATATACCTTGATAGCCTCCTTTCTAGGGCGACAGGGGCTTTTTAAACTCCCAGAGCCTTGGTGGGGATGTCTGTGCTGCTGCTTTGTTTGTCTCCTGTGCATTTCTATTCAGGGAGCCGTCTCTGAGCGTCTTTCACCGAGCACGCAGTCATCCAAAGGGAAAGAGAAACACGCTCCACATGAACATTGGTGGCAGCTGAAATTTGTCACACAGGAGATCACAAAGCACAGCCGGGTAAAGGAAGACAAAGGAAGGAAGCAGACATGGGAGAAGTGGGAACGCCCAGACTGGATGGAGGGCTGGGATGGGAGTGGGGAGGTTTCTGGTGTGGTTTTTATCCCTCTGGAGAACAGACGAGAGCTTTCTTTTGGGTCACATGTGTTCAGTTGCTCCGTGTGTCAGAGGGATCCTTGGTTCTGGGAGGGGGCTCTTCTGGGAGGGGACGTACTCACTGTGAGCCTGAGAGCCAGGCTGTTCCATCCATCAGGGCTCCTCTGACTTGCCTGCCTTCTAGGGAAATCCTGGAGCCAGTGTCCTTTCTGAGAGAGAGGCTGCTCTGCATATGCCCCTGTGCTGTCTGCACACCAGAGGACACACGTTAGCACCTTTACCTGCAAGCCAGAGCACCCTGGATGTGGCTATGAAATCAATTGCTATAGGTCAAATTTATTTTAAGGCCCAACCAGGGTCTCACATTGTTTTCTAAGATTGTTTGCCCAGCCTGCTGTGCCCTGCCCTAGACAGAAAGCTGGTGCTGTGGAACAACAAGCTACATAGGAAGACAGACTTCCCTCTTCACATACGCTCTCTTCCTCCCAAAGCCCAGTTACCCAGGTGTCTCTGCACCGAGGCATGTTCGCGACCTAGTTCTGAAAGGCCGAGTCCTACAGTGCTTTAATTAAACAGTACGGGATTCAGACAACAGCCCCCTGTGCTGTGGGGTCCGCTGCAGACAGGGGAACCGGGGCCCCCCTTTGTCTTTCCACACCGCGCTCTTTAATGAAGGACATAAACGGGAGAACAGACCGGCCTCCCTGGAACACAGCACGTTTTCTCCTGCCCAGCCCCCTCCTCTGACCGTGATACCAAGAGGCGTCGTGTGGGAAGCACGGTGATCCCAAATATCCCATTTCCCCTCAATAACTAATATGGAGCTTTCCTCCCACAATTGCATCTTGGCCAAGTGAAGTGCTGAAAACGTGCATGGGCTTTGGGGTGGGACTTGGTTCCGTTTCCAGTTAGATGACCTTGGGCGAGATGCTCGAACTTGACTGAAAAGCCTCAGTTTCCTCCTGGGTAAATTAAAACAGGCGTAATACCTCTTCTGCGGGACTCGCTTGGATTCGTATTAATGTATGTAAATCGTGGGGTACAGCGCTGGGAGCCACTTGATCAGGGAGGCTCTTCCAGATCGAGTAAGGAGCTCCTGTTACACTGCTGATTCCACTTCACCTTCCTCCCGTTTATCAAAAATACGGTTAATTAGTTACCTAGTCGTTAACACTTCTTGAACGCTTTATGTGTGCCGGGCATTGTTCAAAGCACTTTACCTCTTACAACAACCCAGCGAGGCGCTACAATTACCCCCACTTTAAACATCAATAATTTGAGGCACAGAGCAGCTAAGTAACTTGCCCAAGGTCACACAGCAGAAATGTGTCTGAAAGTTGTTGCTCTTCCCCACTATCCTGCACTGCTGTGGGCCTTCATCGCTGGTTAGTGGCTGTCTTTTCTGTTAGCCCGAGCATCCTGGGAAAGCAGGGATTGTATTGCTCTTGTTCATTCTGAGTCGGCAGTGCCTGGCTTATAATAAGCAATCCTGTTTATTGAATGAATGGTTATTATTTTTAAATTATTATTTTAGCCTGCACTAAATCCTCTGGGTAAAGGGCTCTACAAATTCATGACCTACTATGTCATTCCTTTAAATTGGTTCTAAATGCATTTCTTTCAAGGTTCATACAGCGCTTGTGGGTTTTAGAATTCTTCAGAATTTGTGAACAAGTCCAGCTCTCTCTACCCTTCAGGCATAATAGACTCTGTCATCTGCCTGTTCAGTGACTGCTTTCTACCCTGAAGGGTCTGAATCAACTTTAGTCAGCACCCCAGTCTACGGCTCAATCGTTTCTGCTGCTTTTCCCGGCCTGTTTCCATGGAGGTGTGCTCACACGGTCAGGTGAGGCTGGCGGCTCCACCTGGGTGGAGAGAAGAACTCCACTGGAATCAGGCAGACGAGCTCTCCTCCAACCAAAAGAGGGACACGGCTCAGAACGAGGGCCAGGCAGATTGACGGCCTTCCTCTTCTCGTGCGCCTGGCACCCCCTCTTAGCCCTTGCCACATCGCTCTGGGGCCTGCACTGGCCGGTCCCTCTCACATAGGGGCTCTTCCTGCAGATCTTCAAGGAACTGGGCCTTATTGCGTTCAGGCTCAGCTCCCACATCACCTTTCCGAGACACTCCTGGTGCCTGTCCAAGGGGGCTGTCTCTTCCTAGGCCTCTTGATCCCCGACCCTCCTTAGTTTTCTCTACTGTGCTCAACACTCTGAGGAAGTCTTACTTATTTCTGTGTCTGTGTGTTTTTGTCTAACCATCCTGTCTGTCTTGTTCACTGCCGTGGCCTTGTGCTCAGAGAATGCAGGACATTTAATAGGCATGCCATAAATGGTGGAGGAATGCGTGGATCAGTCTGTGACATACCTGGATCTATCTCAGGAGGGTGAGCTCCTGAGATCAGGGGTCACAGCAAGTCATCTCTGTGGGCCTTGCAACTAGCATTACTCAAGTCAATAATGCTTCAGGAAAGGAGTGAATGAATAACTGAAATTTTCAGTTATTTGATAGTGGGGATGGGAGGGAAGGCAGTGGTGAACTAGATGGAAAATGGACATTCCTGTCCCTGAAAAGACACTGGTGACTAGACATAGAAGCAGGGAACAAAGAGGGCATCTAGAAACCAGGTGAGGAGTGTCCCAGAAGTGTGAGGGGTGTACTAGAAGTGTGAGGGGTGTACTAGAAGTGTGAGGGGTGTACTAGAAGTGTGAGGAGTGTACTATAAGTGTGAGGAGTGTTCCAGAAGTGTGAGGATTGTTCTAGAAGGGTGAAGAGTGTTCTAGAAGGGTGAGGAGTGTCCCAGAATGGTGACAAGTATTCTAGAAGGGTGAGGAATGCACTAGAAGTGTGAGGAGTCTACTAGAAAGGTGAAGAGTGTACCAGAAGGGTGACGAATATTTTCAAAGGATGAGGAGTGCACTAGAAGTGTTAGGGGTGTAATAGAAGTGGGAGGAGGGCACTAGAAGGGTGAGGAGTGTACCAGAGGGTGACGAGTATACCAGAAGTGTGAGGAATGTACCAGAAGGGGAGGAGTGTACCAGAATGGTGAGGAGTGTTCTAGAAGTGTGAGGAGTGCACTAGAAGGGTAAGGAGTGCACTAGAAATGTGAGGAATCTACTAGAAGTGTGAGGAATGTAGCAGAAGGGTGAGGAGTGTTCTAGAATTGTGAGGAGTGTACTCAAAAGGAGTGATAGTTTTTCAAAGGAAAGACAGGACCACCCACTTCAGGATTTCCTGGAAATCTTGTGAAAAAATACTGATTCTGATGAACAGAAAGAAAGCCTCTGAGGTTTAGGTCCAAAAATTGACATTTTAAATAAGCTTCCGGCGATTCTTTGCATTTGCAGTTAGAGGAGCACGTGTATAGAAGCCTTAAGAACAAAGATCAGAGGGCAAGGAAAAGCGAGACAGACAGACTAAATGACGTCTGGGAAGAATGCAGGAATTAACAAAAGGAAAGCCCAGATGGGAAGTTGAGCTCCAGAGCCCTGCACAGGGACCACGGGCCTTTAGAAGCTCAGCTAGTTCTAAGGAGAACGGTTTCTGAATGTGGGAAGTGTGAACCCAGAGCCTGAGCCAAGAAAGCTCAGGTCTGGGACCTAGAAAAGAGAGAGAGAAAAACCTGGATCTACAGGTAGAAATGAGAAGAAATTTCAATAAAAGACAGTGGGGATGAAAGAGAGCACCTGATAAAGAGGAATGAAGACTATACCTGCTACAGCACGGACAAAGGTTGACAACTCGTGCTGAGTGCAAGAAGCCAGACGTGAAGGCCCACGTGTCGATTCTGCATCTATGAAACGTCCAGAATAGGCATTACAGTTGCTTACTAGTGCACTCGTTCAACCAGCGATTACTGAGCACAGACCACTACTATGAGAGCTCCTCTGTCGCTACAAGCGTCTGTAAGAATTTGGGCCCCTGGGACCCAGGTGATGTTCCATCTCCCCACCCCCGAGCCATGGCTGGTGCCATCTTCCTCATCGTGATGGACAAGTAGGATGGATCCAGATAGCATCTTTGCATAGCTATTTGGGGCAGAAATATCAGCATTTACACAACTGAGCTGATACAGAAGCACATTTCCATTTAGAGTTATCATTGTTTCTAAAACAGAAAAAGAACGTTTTTTAAATGTTTGGGTGAATTTGATGAGTTGTGAAAAGAGAGAACTCATGGAACTGCCCTGAACAGCAACACTTCCAAGGAGAGTTTTTTGAGGTTTTTGAAGCCAGAGCTCTTGCAAGTGTCTCTGACCACACTCCAGGTTTTTCCTAAGCCCCCTGCCCAGGCCGGCCCTTCCCTGGCCCCCAGACCACCTCTCTGGTAATGAGGACACAGCCTGCTCCTCACCGAGACAGACAGGAGCGGAGCACGAAACCTTCCTTTCAAACCCTGCCCGTCACCCAGCTGAGCCCGCACCTCCCAAGCCCCCTGCCAGACTCTGCCCACTGTGAAGGCAAAATCTCAGCTAAACAATTTTTCCAAATCTAAAATGTGTGGCTTCTCTGAGGAACTGCTCTCACTTTTAAAACCTCTTCTATTCAAGGTAGTACCTGGCAGGACTTCTAATCACAGGCAATTGATATTCTAGTGAGCATCTTCGGAAAATAATCTGCAAACAAGAGGCTGCAGGCTATAAAAGTCTCTTTCTTGCTTCCTCTTCTCCCTCTCTCTTTTTTTAAAAACACGGCTTACAGCTTAATAAAAATACAACCCAAGCGAGAGCAGGAAACCTTAGCACTTTGCCCAACAATATTATCCTTTTAAGAGTTTTATTAATTGGTTTAAAGTTGTGCCACATTTGGCTGAGAGGCGCAAGGTGCCTTCCCCTGCTGACAAGATTGTCCTTGCATTTCAGGAGTTGGCACGGTTGGCTCAATTAACAGAATGGCCAGGAAAAGAGGGTCAGCCTTGGAAAGCTCCAGACTCACACTGTGTGTATGATGAGTTGAGCAGCAATTTGGCTCTCCTGCTGCATACTCCCTGCATCCAACACACACACACACACAGGCACCACAAGCAGGCACACCAAGACTCCCTCCTGGAGAAAGAAGCATAAAGGTAGAATAAAAGAGTTCCTGATTTGTTTTTATCTCCTTGCTGTTAAGAAATTTGTAAGGGAGAATTACTAACTTGCAAGGACAGACAAATGCATCTGTCAATTTAGCAGCATCATTTGAGCTCAATCAGTGTGGCGCTGGAGGAGTCCCCTAAATGTTTAATTTCTTCTAGCTCTGTAAGTGCTGTGATAGGTATTATCAGGACCGTATTGACTGCACAAAATGAGACACGGTGTGGGGCGGTTTTCTTGAAGGGAGAGACATTAAAAGCACACACCAGGAACACATTTAACAGGTTTCTAATAATATCATCTCATATCGACATCCCATTTTCATTGCTAATCACTTCAGTCTTGGTGTGTACACAGAGATTACTCATCCTCCACTAAAGTGCAGTGTTTTCTAGCTTGGGGCTCATAGGACTGAAGGTTGAATAAAGGTAGGACTTCCTGAGTATGTAGATTGGTTGGCCTAAGGATCAAGATTCTTTCTTGAGAATATGGACTGATAGAGCAGTCACTAAAATACATTTATGGTTTTGCTGGAACAGTGACTCTGAATGGTTTCAGCAAGCTGTGCTGGAGCACATTTATCAGAAGTAACATGCAGAGTTCCCGTAGGAAATCAGAGCCTAGGCAGATTTTTCTAGCACATACGCAAAATAAACCAAATATGTCATTAATTTTTGCTCTAAAAATGTGGAAGGTAGAGACACTTATTTGCACACTCATTCATTCATTAAATATTTATTGAGTGCCAGCTAAAGGCCAGGCATTGTTCTCAAGATGCTGCTGGACGAGAAGGAGAAGGAGCTATGAAAACAAGAATGTTCCAACCAGCATGGAGCATGCTAATGATCAGTTACCCACAGGGCTCCATGGTGGCACACAGGAAGAAGTGACCCGCTCCAACTACCTGAGAAGGACGAGGGGGGCAGGGAGCAGACTCCAAGTCTTCGCCAAGGAGAAGCTCGACCTGGGCCAAGAATATTGGTTGGATTTTTCCAGACAGAAAGTGGAGTTAATGCTATTCTAGGCAGAGGGACCAGTATGAATAAAGGCATAGAAGAATGGAACACGACATGTTCAGGAAATGACTGGTGTTTCACTGAGGCCGGAGGTAGACTTTGAGGTAAGAAACAACTGGAGATGAGATGAGAAATCAGCATAGAGGTCAGCCTGCTGCTCTTGTCCAGAGGAAACAGTGCTGGAAATAATCACAGCAGCCAACAGGCAGTGATCAGAGGTCTACTCAGCACTCAGAATCGTCTTCTCGCCATGCTTGCCATCTCACCAACACGTGACACGTGAGAAGCACCCAAGCTATTGTACATCTTCCAGAGTGTCACACACTGTGATGGTACAAGTTATGGTACTAGGACTCCAGCAAAGGGCAGACAGCTGTGGCCTGGGTGACTCATACTTGAAGTGGTCCTAGAGAAAGTTAAGGATTCTGGTTACAGAAGAGAAGCGTGTTGGGGGGTGGGGGGGGCGGAGACTATTCTTGAAGAGAGGATTGTGGGAAGAAAGGCTCAGAGAGGCAAATGAGTGTTAACGCTGGGGGCAGGGGGTGGTGACATAAGGACCAGCTGCCCCCAGGATGAACGAGACAGTGAGAAGCTGTTTTCGTGTTCCTCAGTTTCTTTCTCAGTAAAATGGAGTCAACACAAACCCTCAAATTCCAAAAGCTCCTGCAGAAACAAGGGGCATAAACTACCGAGAGAAAAAGCCTTGCACAAAATTTCTGCTCCTGGCTCAGAAGCTGATATGCAATTACAGCATTCCTCGAGAAACACAGACTAATGTGACTTTCTTTGTAGTTCGAGGTTAGGGGTTGGGGCAAAGCCTGGGCAGCAGGGACATATCCGTCCCTCGGTCATGCAGCAACATAAGCATTGCAGGTTGTTTTGAGAAACAGTTAAGGGGAAGTTCTGGGAGTTTGCTGGGGGTGCTGATGAGAACCTGGCTTGGGGAGCCAGCAATCCATTAAGCCTCACAGATGGGACTAAGAAAGAGAGAGAATGACTGCTAACGCCTTGCACTACTTTTATCCCTGGAAAACAGGGGCCGTTGTCTTGGGGGAGGTGGTTCATTCGACACAGTAAATTCGCCTCACACTACTTTTATCCCTGGAAAACAGGGGCCGTTCTCTTGGGGGAGGTGGTTCATTCGACACAGTAAATTAGTTTGATACTTTTAATGGAGCGGGTGCCCAGTTATCTGAAATCAATCCAAGGGTATCATATGAAGTCTTGTTTCTTAAAAATACTTGGCATTTGGCTTCTATGCTGAGCCAAAGGAAGTGTTGGGAGCTGGAGGGATGGGGCAGTTGGTGGAACTCAGTGCCAGGACGAGGACCCCTCAGCTCCAGGAAGCCAAAAGCACGTTCAGCAGAGGTGCGGCCCTGGCCCACCCAGGTGAACACCTGTACCCTGTGGGAAGAGAGCGAAGAGCAGGGACACGAGAAAGGGCACAGAGAGAGGATGCCCGGGGAAGGTGGCAAAACATGAAGGTTTTCTTGCAATCCTCCCCGAGATGGGCTGTTGGAACTTCCATTAGACAGTGTTGTCCTTGACAAATGGTAAATTTTTCCCCACTACCTGATAAAATACTTGGAGTTAAAATTAATATTTTTTCTTCAGAAAAGAAATAATCATTAGCCTCAGCAGCAAAATTGGAGTTAAGGCTCCAGTGATATAATAATAATAATTTGCACTCGCACGGATTCTTTCAAGCAAAGGTCTCGGGAGCTTTGCCAAACATTAATTAATTAAGCCTTGCATATTCCCCCCAGGAGGCAGGTAGCTATTATCTCAGCTTTCCAGATGTGGAAACTGAGTCTCGGGGAGGTGAAAGTGATTTGCCCAAGGTCATTCTGGGAATGAGAAGCGGGGCAGAGATTGAAATTGCAAAACCTGCCTCATATTCCGAGTTGGCAAATCTTTCTGCAGCTTCTCGCCCTGGGGTGCTGGAGGAGCCAGGTCTGCACAGGAGTGTGGGAAAGGAGCTGTCTGGTGCCGAATGCATATGCAGGACTAAGAGAATTCCAGTCCACCAAGCGTTTTTAAAGAGACAGGAAAAGGGTCCCCAAACTATCTATTTTCATTTGCAAGATTCAGGCTGCTTGTGACCAGGTAGAGCTCTGCCAGAATTTAGAAATGCACAGGGAGTGCTCTAGAGAGCAAGCGCCATGTAACACTTTTCTTGGGTTTATTTATACCCACCCTCCATGTTCAGCTTCTGCAGAGCCGACAAGTGACAAACACAAAGTAAAAGGATGGGGAAGGTGAATTTTATCCCGGGAAGGAGGGCCTTCAAAGAGGTCTCCTGTCTGCCTGCTGAACCTCCTGATTTCATTCACCATGAAAGGCCCTCAGCTCTGGCTGGCCTCCTTTGGAATTTGGTGGGAAGGCTGTTTGCAGCGAGAGCTGTGGAACCCAGTGCCTCTCCGCCTCCATGCCTGGTTTAGCAGCTGACAAATACCATCAGCGAATTCCCCACCCTCTCCCCTACCCTCCCATCTTGGGTGCTGCTGACATATTTTGATATTTCCTCGTAAGATTATACTTCACATAATGAATTTGATTCTTCAATTCTTTCTCTCTTCCCCTCAAAACTCTGCAGCTTCTGAGAGTTTATCTGCTGCAAGATGAATCGCCCAGAGACTCCTGGTGCATCTTTCTCTACACTTCACCTTCCCCACTCCAGATGAGAAATAGACTTTTCCCTCATCCGTCATAAGTCAGCATGACAGGGCGGCGGTTCCCCAGGCCTGGCTCACTGTATCATCTTTCTCTCTGTCCTGCTTCAGTGCATGGCCTGCTTTCTTGGGAAAAGTCAGGACCTTTAGAAAAGACTTTAAATTGTAGTAGAACCAGACTGAAAAATAAAAAATAATAATAATTAGAGGAAGAAAATAAATTTTAAAAATAATGTAAGAGAAAATTATTTTCAAATTTCTTTTCTCAGTGGACTATTCTCTGTTTAAATAGGATATTGTGAAATTCTAATAATCCAGTCTTTTTCCTGACATGTTATCAATCTTCAAATATCCCTAGAGGGTAGAGGGTAAATCCTATTTGCCTGATTTTTGCAGGCTGGGAAAATGAGACAAAAGGAGGTGAAGAAGAAAGGTTATGATGGAAGGAAGGCCAAAGGAATCAGGAGACGGGAAGCGAGGCAGTGCAGTGCTGGCCCCTGTGTGATGGGAATAATGAACACAAGTGCGGTACTGAAAAATTGTTCTATCACTCTACCTCCTGCCTGGCCCCAGTGGGCACTGAAGGAATAAAAATAGATTCAGATTTTAACAGAGGAAAAATCCATTTGTAATACTGACAAAAACGGTCACTGGGCTGGAAGTCAGGAGACCCAAGTCCCAGGCCAAACAGATGAAAACTGCTGAAACGAGCTTGGATAAGTCTTTAGTCTTTGGGAGCTGGGGGAGTGGGGGGCTCAGTTTCTCATCTCTAAAATGAGAGGGTCCATCTAGAAGACTCCTAAGTCCTCTCCAAATACTAAGATTCTTAGGTTTTATTATTAACAGGGTTCTGGACATTAAAAGTTATCAAGGAGAGTTAAGGAAAGCTGTTATACTGAAGGTTTTCAAAATCAGAACAAGCATCCGTTATGGGACGATTCTGATGAGGGATTCTCTACAATCTAGGACAAGCTCTGAATGAGCCCAGGTGGCCAGCCAGCAGCCATCCATATGACCCGGACAGTAGAAAGTCTTCTCTTTACCAGGGCAGAGTCAGAAGAGCAGCCTTCTAGAACTGTGTCACCAAACCCTCAGGAGTTCAATCAGGGGTGGTTCCTCCATTCTCATAGGCACTATGGACATAAGTGATGAATGCTAAGGAGCCTCTGCCAGTTGTGAGACGGTTTCACAGCCAGGCTGCCATTGATCAGTCCCACTGAAAGGGCTGGGTTGTGGACAGTGCTCTCTCTCGGGGCTGCCATAAAGTGAGTGGTCACAGCTCTTGTGCTTGGTTTGGTCTCGCCACAGCAAGTTCCTGAAGATTCCATCCACTGTCCTATCTCTTTTTTCTTCATGGGCAGCACGGACAGGGTGAACTTTTGCTTCCAAATGTTATTGAAAGATTTAATTAAGCACCATTTGAAATTTTTGAGTAGAAATTGCCACATTAGTCATGATTATTATCCATTTTCTTTAAACATAGGGCCAACTGCTAAGCTGTTGGGCACAAGCATGGAAATTACAAAAATATTCAAATATCCATTATCTGAGACTCTGTTTGCCAAGCATCCTATCTAATCAGGGAAAGCCTGCTGGAGCAGATGGGCCTTACACTGCGCCCTATAAGCCGGGAAACTTGGACATGTTAGAACCCAGAGAATCAAAGTGCCAAATGTTGCTGCTACTACAAAGAATTCATTTTCTACTCGGTAAAAACTGACTGTGCTTATTCTTTCAAAGATCGCACATGTTCCACCTGCATCAAGTCCTCCGACTTCTCCAACACTGTACCAGGAAGGTGGACATTGACATTCCTGAGAGACAAAGGCCCAGGGTCGGACTGCATGGAGCCAGGAACCACGCTGAGCTATTTCCGGGTGATTGGAACTGTCCTCATACCGGGCCCAGGGAAGACAGAGCAGACTTTAAGGAAAGGGCTGTTCAAAGCTGCTAATGCAGGTGCTTAAACATAGAGAAAGTGCCTTCATTTCAACTTCATATTTATGAGGAGTTTACAGAAAGCTTTCCAGCCAAAGGAAACAAAATTGGTAAACACAGTAAGTAATAGATTCAACAAATACAGCTAAGGATAAAGAACTAATTTACATTTAATAAGACAGTGACTGTTTATTAAATAAGAAATGTTGTGTTTATGAAGATGGCCTTAAAGGTTTTTCAGGAAGAATACAATAAGCATCAAATATAGCTTTTCATATTCAAGAGATGTGACTTGAGGAAGCGGGGAGGGAGGAGCCAGCAGAATGAATGGAGAATGCAAGAAACTGGTAACTTCTCCGGGAATGTAGGGCCCCCACCAGACAAAAGTGTGATGGAAAATAAATCCCACACAAGGGTTTCTTCCTTGGATGTTGTACCACAGGCTGACTCCAAGGTACTGATTTAAAAAAAAAAAAATTAGAAAATAGAAAATTTATGGTATGGTAGAACATATACTCCAGCCCTGAACCTGTATAATGGATTTTTGAATCAAAATTTCTGCAACTGTGTTTGCGACTATGGGGATATATGTTAGTTGCAGCTATCTCTGTAATTTCCACGTGAGGAAAAACTAGGGCTTCCTGTGCAGAAAACTGGAAAACTCCGTGGCCTCCATTGAAAGATAAGACGGAGCAAAAAGTGTGAGAGAATAGCAAAGCCATTTCTTCCTGAGATTTGCAAAGAACAGCAAATCAAAGGACTTGTCTGAGACTCCTCCTGCAGGATCTCTTAGAGATGGGGGGTAGCAGTTGTGCTTCTTCATTTTGGGGAGCAAATCATTTTTTAACTTGCTGTTTCGTGTCTTAAATAGCACCATACGGAGTGTCAGAATACCTGAATTTGAGTCCTGGTGGGCCACTAGCTAGCTATAGCAGAAAATTCTAGTTTTCACCAATATCTTCTTCTCTTCTTGTTTCAAAATCCAGTCTACATTTCCCATCCACCTCTGCAGTTAGGTCTGCATGTGACACTGTCTGACCAACAGGATAAGAGCAAAAGTGATATGTACCATTTTCATGTCATGGCTTTAAAAGGAATGAATGTGTGATTCCCTTGTTCCCTTACTCCTCCCTGCTGTTTGGGTTACAGATGTGATGGTAAGTGCTGAAGCAACCACTTTGGAGCCAGAGTTGAAAGCTGTGGCTGTCTGGATCACTCCACCAGTCCTAAACCATCTACCTACTTAAAACAGAAATACATTTCTGCCTTGATTAAGCCTCGGTATTTAGAGTTGCCTTGTTAAAGCATCTTAGCCTATATCTTGACTAATACAGAACTCATTTATAATCCCCTTTGTAACTAAGACATTATTTTACACATTTTGCTGCTGTTTTTAAACACAAACTTCTTAAAGGTCAGGACTATACCTAGTAAATTTGAGACTGTGAAGCAAATATACCATACTCTTCCCATGGATATTAAGGAGAAGGATAAGAGAAAAGGATAGGAGAAGCAAAGAAGCATCCCTAATTGTAGGAAAGAAAGCCAGTTTATCACTTTACCAGAAAACTGTCAAGAAACACCAGACTGAAATACTAGGCCTTTTTGGTGTAACATGAGGAATACTGTTTGTAACAGCCACATGTTTCACTAAAGAGAATAAGAAGAAAAGTTTTAGATCAGGCCTTTGGGTACGTGGCTGGAAATGTACAAAAGTAGAATTTGGCTTGTCAAGAGAAACCCCAGTTAACCAGAAGACGTGCTGGTTACGTCACATAAACAGAAACAATCTCGATTCCTGCTCTTTTTTACATACCCTAATATGCATTTCATAATTATCCCTTCAATTCTATTTTGATTTTATTTTTTATTAAGAAAATGTTCAAAAATTCACAGAAAAATGGTGAAATAAACCCCATACATCCATGTTTCAGAATGAAAAATTACCAAGATTTTGCCACATTTGCTTATCTATCTTTTTGTTTTCTTTCTTTTTTTTCCCCCTATTTTCATTTTCTGAGCTCACTGTGAGTCCCATACAAGTAGAACGGTACCTCATTCTACTGCGGAGTGGGGCTGCATTGGTGGGTAACTTTTTCTTTTCAGTGGCCTTGAGGCAGAATCTCTAGAAACCGAACTCGCTCTCCTGCAGGCTCAAGTCCTAGTCCATGTCTGCACAGCCACTCATAGAACATCATCCCTTCCCCTCAGAGTGACCGCCGTCCTCTTAAAGACAGGAGATTACATCCCACGACCCTGGTGGTACTTGGCTGACTTTCCAATACCACACTTTTCAGGCCAAGGAAGGAACTGCTTGGAGTATTAGGATATTGCCAGCCCCATTAGCAAATGATAGTCTCAAAATCTCAAGGGATCTTCTTGGAACTGTTTCAATAACAGGATGGGTATATACACAAAAAGGGAGGAAACCCTCAAAACTTGAAAACAAAACAGACTTTAGCTCTAGGAAAAGAAGAGAAGCAGCTGAGGTTTTGGAATAATAAAACCAGTAGCACTTTCATATACAACTTGGAGGGTTAGGGAGTAGATTTCTCTGTTCTTTGATTCCCTGATAATCTGAAGAATCATGGGCTACTGGACAGTCATGGATAGTTCCTGCCCCAGTGTCCCAAGCCCACCAGAATGGCTCTGTCACATGGGCAGGGTGTTTCCTCAGGAGTCAGGGGCTAGGTGGGCTAGCACCAGGGAGGACCATGGGGACTCTGTGCTGCTCCCACAGCGGTAAGGAGAGGGACTGACCAACATGAAGAGGGTCACCCCAGTTCCAGTCCAGTCCCATCCCTGTACGCAGACGGTTTCTATTTCTAAGTGGATGTTCTCAGAGGGTAAAATCTCAGTGCGTGAAACGCTCGGCCAGTTCTTTAGGGTGTTTCCTGTTTGTGTATGTCAGGTCTAAACATGTCCATGGAGGGCAGGAGGGGACAGGGCTGCATTGGTGGGTAACTTTCTTCTTTTCAGTGGCCTTGAGGCAGAATCTCTAGGCAGCAGCAGTGGTACCAGCCCCCAAAGCCAAGCTGCATGATGCAAAGTGAGTTATGTGTTGGGGTCTGGGGCTGAGCTCTATTGATGTTCCAGTCTTAGGCTTACATTTAACATTTGCTCAGAGACACAGGCTTGATAGACCACCCCTCACCACCGCCCATCAACAAAGTGTTATAAGAAGCATCTAATTGATCAGGCACAATTGGATCAACACTAGAATCCCTACATTCAGGGAGGTGACAGTCCAAAGCAAAGACCCACACACTCCTATGTGTCACATAACAGAGCTGATGAAACATGATCGAATTGATTTAAAAATGTGTCTTCCAGGGAGAGGTAAGAGAAATCTATTATTGGCTTTAGATCAGGTATCCCAGGTTTCCTGAAGGAAGAGGGTTTTATGAGTATTAAGAGGCTGGAAGATCTCGATACTATAATTCAGTCATAGTGACCCAAGGAGCCAATCTCCGTCACATCTGTGAAAAAGGATTCTAGTCTTCATGTTCTTTCTAAGGAGAAGCTTGAAGCATAGAAAGGTCAGGTGGCTTTCATAGGGTCAGGAGTCAATGATAAGATGCAGGTAATGGCCAGTGCTCTCGGAATCTTGCTCTGCTTTTTTGTTCCTCTGAGCCAAGTTGCCCAGTTCCCAGAACCACTCGTTGGCTGCAGAGCATGCCTCAGCTGTGAAGACATATGAAACAGCCTCAGTTACTCTGCTTTGAGCGTACCTTCTTTCTTCTTCCCCAAGATAAATGGCTTAGCTGAAGGGAGAAGATTCATCTAAGTATTTGCTTCAAGAAGAGTGGTGGCTGCAGCAGGAGCTCAGGCCTGATTTTGCCGTCCTCTGATGCTCAGCGCATCCCAGCCCATCCTTACCCTGTCCCTCCATATGGTCCCGCATTTACTGCCACACACAAACCCGAAGCCACAAAGCGCATCCTGAGGGCTCCAGCTGTGTCCTGCTTCCCTTCCTGGAAAACCCCAGAAAATCAATCAATCAATCGATCGATCAATCAATATTTGCTTCAAAACACTAGAATGAGCTGCCCCTGCATGTCACGACAGACTGATTTTTTTAAAAAAAGTTACAAATCGTCTGAAATTCTCCTTTCAGTCACACACACATACACACACACACACATGCATATACCAAGACAGTTTATAAGTTTTCCTGTCATTAAAGTTCTGCCCCAGAATGGTATAATTATAACTAACAACAATAGCTAACACTTACAGCATGGTCTTCTAAGACAGATATATATGTGTGTATATATATGTAGATATACATGTGTGATATAAATAGATAGATGATAGATAGATAGATGTTTTTCACTCAATTGTCAAAATTGCCTCTGAGATAGGTGAAGTTTTTATAACCTTTTTTATAGGAGAGGATCCTGAGGCACAGAGAGTTACAGTAGTTGGCCCAAAGATTCACAAATTGTAAGTGGCAGAACTGGGCTTTAAACCAGGTACTCTCATCCATTAGTAAACACCATTTCCAGTAAGAGTGTAATCTGAAGCATTAAATGATAACACTCTGCCTTTAATGTAATCTTCTATAACAGGTTGTTTTTCTGAATTTAAAGTGATTGGTGATGTTCTGTCTACCTGCTTCTCCCTGTTTAGGGGTGGGGAAGGAAGGTGGTGGTGACATTTTTTGGTTTTGATGGGCTGACTCTTTTTGTTTTTTGTGAGGAAGATTAACCCTGAGCTAACATCCGCTGCCAATCCTCCTCTTTTTTGCTGAGGAAGATTGGCCCTGGGCTAACATCTGTGCCCATCTTCTTCTACTTTATATGGGAAGCTGACAGAGCATGGCTTGACAAGCGGTGCGTCGGTGGGTGCCCGGGATCCGAACCTGCGAACCCTGGGCCGCTGAAGCGGAGCACGGGCACTTAACCGCTGTGCCACCAGGCCGGCCCCTTAATGGGCTGACTCTTGATGTAGGAAGGTGACTTGGAGATTGGATATCAATATGAGGTCGACATCACAGTCATCTCGGTTTTTAATTTTGCCACTTGTGTTGGCTTTCCCTCTTGTTTCCAATCTTCCATCTCTGTTTGCCTGCTGCCTTCAGATCCAAGGACATGTTCTCCACCATGACAGCTCTCAGGACACAAACTTTCATCCACAAAAGGCTAAACCATGGTTTCCTGGCAAAAGCAAGAGGCTTTCCTTGGACTCTGTTTCCTTCGAGCCTGGTTAACTTCCTCTCAAGGGTGTGCACAGAGCTAGAGGCCACTAGTCATCAGCAAAGGCAGCCCCTTTGCCCCTTTGTCATATGTAATTCTTCCTTGTTTGCTGCCCATGAGGCCTGAGGCTGGGGCTCAAAGTACATTGTCACTCTTTGGCATTTAAAATGTTCTATTAAGTCCATTCCCTGAGGGAATTGACTGCTCTGGGGAACAGATGCTGTCAGAGAAAGAGTGTTCTGTGCCCTCTGGGGTTGTCATCTTCCTAGAGACCGGCACTGATGGAGGAAAGAGAAGGCAGCAGCAGAACCCTTCCTGCCTGGGCAAGAGCTAGGAACCTTCCTTTCCCCAGACACCATCTGGATACCAAAGCTGACATTGGGCTGGGACCAACTGATGAAAGCAAGAAAAGAGCTCCCCAAAATGTTCCTAGACTGCTCTAAGCTTCACTCATTCCTAATGTACTGGTAATTGGGGATGCCACAGGCTGGAAACTTTGGGAATATGTAGGCAATTCAGGACCATTAATTAATTCTCTAGTACTGGAGGGCTCTGTTCTACAATCCATTCCATCACCAAGAAAAGACTTGGGGAACTCCTAATGAACTTTAAGGATTCTCACCTTTAAAAGACAGTCTCCATTATACATTTAATGGTAAAGACCAAATGACCACCCTGTCTAATGGAATTCTGGTCAGTTTATCCCATCTTTCCCCTAAGAACCAACCAAACAAGGACCAAATGACAATGGCACAATGTATAAATTGACTTTGGCCACAAGTTGGGCAAAATGTTTATATTTATCTTATATTTATTACATGTGGACTAATTGTATTTAATACATATTGGTGACTTAGAAAGTGTATGACTTCTTTAAAAGAGCCAGGTTCTTGTGTCTTGCTAAGCTGGCCACCCAGAGACACCGAGTGGTTTAATTAGAAAGAGCAGTTGGGGTAGATGCCATGCCATCGACAGCCTCCATTCCCCCATCAGGAGGAGAGCTGGGTGGCAGCGCTCTTCAGAAGGCAAAACAAAGCACATCCAGCAGAGGTTGGGTTTGTCCAAGAAATAAGGGAGAAAAAAAGTCCAAGTAATTTCAAAAAACTTTGTTGAAACCTAATTGCTCTTGGTACATAACAAAGTAGTGTTAATATATAACCTAATCTTGGGGATTTTTTTGCTTCGCACTTGTGAATTATCTAAGATAGCAGTCCAAAGCAATGAAAAAGCCATGAGAAATTAGTAGAATAGAGTGATAAGAAGTGGCATCCTATCTTCCTTTGTACTCATGAGTTACTCCTTTGTAGATGTATGTGAGCCTGTGTATGTGGATGTATGAAGGTGAACTAAGCAAACTTTGTATATAAAGAAAGAGTGTTTGTAGAAATGCTTGTTTATAAATTGTTACATCCTTGAGGATCTTGATTTTCCCTGCCAAAAATCATAAGTGACTACATGTTGTGTTTAGTCAATAACTGATATGCCACTAAATATCAGAGGGACTTAGCTTCTTCATGGTATGCCATAAGCCTCAAACTGTCACAGGGCCCTCAGGTAAGTCATTTATTGTTCACTCATTCATTCAGTAGCTTTTATTGAGATCATACTTTGTGCCAAGCATTGTCCTAGGAACTGTGGATGTAAATATGACAAAGCCATTTAGATGTTCACATGATCTGAAAAGGAGACAGACATGTCAACACATAATGCCCAAGGAGCATGTTAAGTAACAAAATAAAACTAAGTCCCAGCTATTGAAGCAGTAAAAAGGAGGGAAGAATAACCCTTACAAGATCTAAAGGCAGAAAGAGAAGCATCCATAGAGGAGGTCCCATTTGATTTGGCCCTTGAGCAATGGCCAAATGAGTGGGTTTGACCAGGCAAAGAATGGGAACAAAGCTACTGGCAGCAGAAAGAAGAACAGGTATGTGGGTTAAGAAGATTTGAAATAATAAGTGGTCAAGTTCACTGGAAATGGGAGTGAAAATATATGTAGGTGCCAGGCTTTAGATAACTGTGTGTGCCATATGGAGCGATCAAAGCTTGATTTTACAGATGATGGGGAAATGATGAAGACCTTAAAACTATGATGTAACCTAGTAAGATTCACATTTGAGGAAGATCCCTCTGGGAATAGTGAGGCAAATGACATTATATGGAGGGGAGAACAGAAACAGAAAACATTGGGAAGTGCCACTCTCATATAGGTTAGGGATTATTCAGTTCTGACTAGGATTGTGGTAGTGGGCATGAAGGGTGGAGATAAATTTTTAAATGTGTACAAGGTGGAAATAAATTGGGTTTAGGAGCTAACTGGATGTAAACAATATGGGAGGAGGAGAGAGGATGACTCCCAGGTTTCTAGAATGGGATGGTGCTGCCATTCATAAAATTAGAAAACACAAAGGAAGGAACAGACTTGGAGGCCAGAGTGATGAGTTCAGTTATAATCCTTAGAGTTGAGAGTGTCTATTGGACATCAGGCGAAGCTGCCTGGCAGGCCATTTGGAAGTGTTCGTCTAGCTCTTAAGAGAATGGAATTGGTCTGTGTTCACATTTAGATATTTTAAATCTTTTTTAAAAATTGTAGAACATAAAACACCTAAGAAGTGCATGAAAGAGATGTGCAGCTTGATGAATTATGGTAAGCTGAATATCTTTGAAACCACCACCCAGACAAGAAGAAAAGCATTGCCAACAACCCAGAATTCATGAGCTGCTTCCCCATCACATACTCCGCTTCCTCACTAAGCGTAACCCCATCCTAAATTTTATCATAACCACTTCCTTGGGTTTTTTTGTTTTGGTTTTGTTAGTTTTACTGCCTAAGAATGCCTCCTTAAACATAAGAGTTTAATTTTGCCTGTTTTGGAATGGCATACAGTGTGTATTCTTCTGTGTCTGGCTCTTGTAGCTCAGTGTGATTTGTGTGAGTCATCCTGTTATGTGTAGTTAGAACTGACTAATTGTCAGTGCTGTTTGACATCCCATTGAATGAATACACTACAATGTGCGTCTTCATTCTACTATGATAGACATTTCCATTGTTTCCATCTTGAGGCTATTTTACACAACATTGTCAGGAACATTCCTGCACACATCCCCTGATGCACACGTGCACACATTTCTTATAACTAGGAGTGTAATTTCTGGGTTGTATGGTACACGTATCTTAAACTTTGGAGATAAAGGCAAACTGTTTTCCAAAGTGACTGCCCCCGGTTTACACTCCCTCTAGCTGTGTGTGAGATATACGTTACTCTACATTCGCATCAACACTGGAATTGGCAGGATTCTTTTCTGTTCTCACTCTCCATCTCTCCTTTTCTCTCTCCTTTCCTCTTCCTCCCTGTCCCTTTCCTTCTCCCTTCCTCCCTTCTTTCCTCATTGTGGGGGGTGTGCCTTAGTATGTCCCTGTGGTCTTAAATTGTCTCTCCCTGATATCTGATGATGTTGAATTGGCCTTTTGGGTCATATTTTGTAAAATGCCTGTTTAAGTCTTTTTCTCACTGGAGTCTCCCGGATTGTCTAAAAATTTAGACTTTGATCAAATCATGTCAATTGAGGGACACCTTCTTTAAAGGTGTTTGTAGTGATCCCAGCCAACAGAAAGCTTCAATTCCTCTGCCTGTTGTTTAACTGCCATGGCTGACCAAAGACGTCTTGCCCCTCTTTTCTGCTCTATCCGGTGTGAGGGAGTCTTGATATGGGAGGTGAGAGTTTAACTTCAAAAAATTAATTAATTTTTCACTATGCCTCATCAGCTGGCTCGCTGTAGCTCCCTGCTTTCTTTCCTCACCTGAGGACTCAGGGTTTGCAGCTGTAGCCATGGCTTCCGGCCTGTGTCTCTTTCTTGATCACCTAGAGGAATCCACACAAGGACATATGTGGGTCCTCTCAAGGCAGAACAGGCAGGAAAGAGATGGGAGAATAAGCAATTTTTTACAGAGCAGTCTCTTGGACGGAGGATTCTTCACTTCTAAGAGGATGTTAACAGAAGATATAAAAAAAAATTGTAGACTAGTTGGATCATGGTTCCATGTGTTTGAAACACATTGGTTTTAACAAAGCTAAATTGGTTTCTCAGCTACAAGACTTTCTGGAGCCTTTATGTGCACTGAAAATTGAATTTCCAAGAGGGCCATAATAGTAGATATCATGTTCTCGAACTTCTTTGACCACTGTAATCATGAGATTTTATTTTTATTTATTTATTTTTTTGAGGAACATCTCACGGTATTTCCACACTAAACATGTTCCCTTCCCCTTCAAAGTCCATTCTTTTTTGTTTGCATAGTTCTGACAGATTCACTTACTCTCTTGGCTGCCTGAGAAATCTTTCCTTTATGAGCCATTATCCTCACTCTAAGGCTATCACTCTGCTCTATGAAGATCACCCTGAATCCCTTCTCTCCATGAAATGGTATGGAGGACAATGCCAGTTCAACGCGAGGGCGCTGGAGTCTGAATCCAGGCTCTGCCACTGCTAGCTGGGTAGCATTAACAAACTACTTTACATGTCTAAGCCTCAGTTCCCTCATCTAAAAAGGAGAGAACAGTGTCTATTTCATACGGTTTTCTTTTTTTTTTTTTTAGCCTTAATTAATACATTTCATGTAATGGGTTCAGAATAGTGCTCAGCACATAGTAAATATTTAATGTAGTTATATATTGTTCTTGTTATTATCTTGTTATTATTCTTGCTTCTTTTGCCACTGTGGATCCCTAATTCTCCAGATCCAGCACCGCATGCTTCCCCTGGAGCAATGCAAGCCCTTCACGTGTGCTCAGAAGTTCGCCTTGTAGGATGAAATGCAAGTCGCCGCATGCTTGAATATACTAACATCATTCACTGTGCTCACATGTACAGATGAAAAGGACATACCTTAAAATGTGTGTTGTCATTTGAAAGATGGAACTTCATTGTTAGTGTTAGGAAATGTTAATCACCTTTGGAGCAGAATTTAATTTCCTCATGTGAATATTTTATTCCCTCCTCCCCCCACTCTGACTCTCCACTAATGAAGATTTTTGAAAGGCTGCATGGAATAGCTTTGAATAACCTCCAATAGAATCTGTCCTTGACTGAAAATCCAAGTGATTTGATTTTCCAAATTTTGATTTGATCCAAAATCTCAGTGTCCCAGGCACATGAGCACGTGGGGTATAAAAGCTTTGGCTGCCAGAAAACACAGCCTTTTGTGTCTGGGGGAAGACTATTTCCCCTCCTTGGATTGCAGTTTTGTTTGGCTTGTTTTTTGTTCTGTTTTGTTTTTTTCCTAAGAAATTAAGGATGTAATCACTATTCTATGGCTTATCGTGGGATAATATATATGAAGGTGTAGCTGAGCTCCTGACATCCTGTAGGCAATCAGTAACCCTTTAACTCTCTTTCCCTCTGTCCCTTTCTGTCTGCAGTTTCTTCTACGTAGAATGTGACCCCAGACATATATTTCCTACTCACCTGATTGCAATATGCTGAGCAGAGTTCTCAGAGGCACCATCCCAGATAAATACAGGTTCTTTCTTAATTATATGCCCCCAACCTCCATGTCTTCCTGCTTCTACTGTCAAAATCTAGAGTGGGGTCTGAGGATATTCCAGAAAAGAAGGCTTCCTTCTCCAATCTGCCTCTAGACTGTTAGCATCCTTCTTGGGATCCTTTTTGGGCACTAAGAAGAGAAGTGAATGGTGGAGACCAGGAGCTTTTCTGCCTATGGGCATTGATTCATTCATTCATACTTGAATTCTGCCTTCAAGGCCCCCCAGTTTGGAGGGCAATCAGATCATTGCTATGAAGCCCTTTGTTACTATGGCTTTCTAACTGCTGCCCTTTCTGTATCCCTGCTCCAAATTCCCAGGTATCAGTAACTAACTTTAAATTATTGGTCTATAGTGGAATGTTGCTGTTGGCTTGTTTCTTTTTATTTGATGTACATGCTCACTACTGGATTTAGATATACCAAGAGGCCTGGAGGCGATGGGTGTATTTGATATATAAGACATAAATAAATAAACACCAAAGGGTCAGCCTCTCGTCTCCACCCCCTCCCACTCCGGGCAGTCCCGCTGGATCAGCATAGAGAAGCATGGGGAAACAGACTTTGCTCTACCCATTCCAGTGGGAATCAGCAAACCTTTGTATCTCCTGAAGCCTTGTCAGTATCACATTTAATCTGAATGTTATCATAATTATTATAACTTCACATTTGTATAGCACTGAGTCTCTGGGGAGAGAAAAAGCATCACGAATATAAAAGATGATCAAGCCTCAGCCCTCCCTTCTAGGGAGACAGAATATATATATATATATATATATATATATATATATATAATAAGTATATATATATTTAATTCTTTTTCTGCCTTTTTCTGAGTCAGTCCTGAGGCATCACCTGGATGTACTGCCTGGGGGCTATTTCCTTCCTGGGTGGGATTGACTTAGAAAAACGCAGAAGGGGAGGGTGGTGGTGGACGCAAAACATGCTTGTGGCCAAAGGAAAACATTCTTGCAAAGAAAGAAGGGAACTGAGATTTACTAACTACCTAGTGAAATCCAAGCCTGAGTTACTTGCTCTACATAACTAACTTAACAGTCACTAAAACTCCCAGAGAAGTGTTCCTACTCTATGTTATAGTTAAGGAAAGAGAAACTCCTGTAAATTTAGGCACTTGCCCAAGGTCACCAAATTAATATAGGGGGGTGGGCTGAATTTGAACCCGTCTGTCTCTTTCTGAAGTTCCCGCTCTTTTTGGTGTGATCTTGAAAACAAGTTTGTGATCTTATCCTGATGCCTCATAGCTGCCTCCTGCCTTGCACTGTGCTGTAAGGTTGGGGAAATGTCACTGACTCATAAATCCTGCCTCCTCCCTTCAAGGATTTTCCAAAAGGGAAATAGGATTGACGCATAGAGCCCAGGGGCAACCAATCCCTGAAAGATGTGAATTAGGCATGAATCGTGTGCTGAGGGCAATGGGAGTTGAGAGGACAGGAGATAAATAAGAACTCAAGTCCTGGGGAAGTCTTCCGGGAGGTGGCGGGTTGGAGCAGGACCTTGCAGAAGAGGAGCTGGCACAAAGCCCAAAGACGGGACCAGGGGGTTAGGGATGGGAAAAAGCAGCCCTGCCTGGGAGACTAAGACCCAGGGGAGTAGAGGGCACACAGATGGGCTGAGGCCTGGGACATGGGTTCAGAAGGAGAAGGAAGCTTGAGAAGCAGGGAAAAGAAAGAGGAAGGATTCTTGATCTGGGCCTCCTGCTCTCCTCACAAACCCCAAGACCAGCTGGTGTCTCATTTCCTCCTAGGGTCCCTGGCAGATTTTCAGAAAGATCAGTGTGGTGCCTGTCACTCCTGGTTTATGTGGTTGTTCCGTTTACATTCCCCAAGTGGCTGAGGCAGCTGCAGAGGCTGCTGGGTCTCTCTTGCTACTGGGGAACATGGTGGCACCAGATGGAAAAGCTCCGAATGAGAGGAGCCGGGCAGCTAGGTGCATCGGCCAGTGCAAGAAGCACGGGTGGGCTCGCAAGTCTGGAAAACATGACAGTTTACTTTGGTCTGGGATTGATAGGCAATTGTTCAGCCTTAGCAGAAATCCCTGCTGTGCAGAATGTAAGAGGAGAGGCAAGTGTCTAGAAGTAGAATGACAGGGAAATGGGACAATAACCAGGAATGGAGTGGAATTGCTGACAGAGCAGTGGGGAGCCTTGTTCGTATCAAGGGTCACTGACCAACAGAAAAATTAAATCAGCCAAGTGTTACTTAGAGGTGAAAAGCCACTTGGTTTAGTCTGTTAAAGAAACGTGTAAAGAGCTTGTACTCACCTATTTTAAAGTGAAGGCATAGGAAACACAGAGTGTTAGTCTCCAAACTCTCATCAAGCTATTGTCCTGCTCAAAACCCTGCCTCTCCTGCTCTCAAAAAGGAGAACAAATGCCTTATCCTGGCACAGGATGATACAGATTATTAGTGTCACTTTTTAATACTTTTAATAAAATTATTAGTGTTACTTTTAATAAATAAACATGCTCACAGTATAAAAATTTAAATACGACAGCAGGGTATTAGGTAAAATGTAAATGTCCCCCTCCCCAATCCCTCTGCTGATGACCCACGGGAAATACTATTAATACTGTTTGCATTTTCCGGTAGCTTGCCAGGTTCTGATGATCAGATTCAGCAGCTATTCCCTGGACCATTTCTCATCGCCACCCTCCCCAGGCAGGTGAGATTACTTTCAGGTATTCAAACGTCCGGCCACTGCACAGCTCTGGGCCTTTGCTCAGGCAGCTCCCTCTGCTGCAAATCCATCCTCCCACCAGCTCCCTGCCTCTCCCCCTCGACTTGGTGATACCTTCAGTCCAAATGTCACTTTCTCTATGAAATTTCCCTTATTTGACCCCGTAAACCTGCTCATCACCTTTTTTAAACTCCCGTAATATCCTGCACCCATTTATCAGTTTCTTTGATTTTGTCTTTCTCCCTGAGCTGACTCACTCTTGCTTGAAAACAGAGACTCTCTCTTCATCTCTCTGCTCTGAGAACCAGCAAAGAGATGAATGCAGAGTAAGAACTCAGTGAGTGTTGTTGAGATGAATGATTGTATGAGTGAATGAATGAATTAAATGTGTCAAACCAAATTTAGAAATGCCCTTCGACTCCTTGTTATAATCAAAAGGAGAGAAGAGAGCATGGGAAAGCTGAGAGAGGAAGAAAGTGGTCGAGTAGAGAAAAAATAAAGGAAAGACTAATACCACAGAAAGGAAGACATATAAAAGAACAAAGAGAAGGAGGAAACAGAGTATAAGGTCCCATACATTTAGAAAGACGATCAGATAAGCCACTCCACTCACACCCTATTATTTTCTTGGATCTGTTCATTAGCATCCTTAGAAATGCTCCATCATCACTTTCCATAGTTCTTTACAATCTCCTCCCTCTTAAACCCTCAAAAGAATCAGTTCTGGGTGGGGTAGACTGGGCAGTCCAACCCTGAGGAAGAAAGTCTCGTCTGAATTGCAGTGATGGTGATAGAAGAAATGTTATCCTTGTAGCCAGATGAACTGATTTCTGTGGGGAGAAGGATGAGGTTAGCAAAGAAAAAATGACAGATTGAGAGGGGTCTGGGTCCTCC
Organism: Ceratotherium simum simum; assembly: GCF_057802395.1. Taxonomy (NCBI): domain Eukaryota; kingdom Metazoa; phylum Chordata; class Mammalia; order Perissodactyla; family Rhinocerotidae; genus Ceratotherium; species Ceratotherium simum. The sequence goes on along the minus strand of NC_141906.1, from coordinate 82,569,853 downwards.
AGCAAAAGAGCAAACCATGGATGAGATTTTGACACCACAGCAGCCTGCTCTGTTCCTCAAACTGCCTCTCCCCAAAGCCACAGAGTTCCCTTCCTAGGAGGCCAGAGATCCATTCTTAGAATTCAGCTTGGAGCCCCATCAGGTCTTTGTGACTCCCTGCATTCTTGGGGCATGGAGTCAAGGTCTGTTGTGAGAAGTAAACATTCTCCAAATTTAGATTCAGGCCTGAATGAGAGGCTGTTTATATAATTATATTTAATTGTCACAACCCCTGGAACTCAAATAAGAAAACACTCCAAGACGAGGTATTCTAGGGGCACCATGGAGCTGACCTGCTCCTCATTTTGCCGTCTTGGGCCTAGAAATGTGATCACAGGAAGAATCCTTGGATCAGGAGAAGATGTCTAGGGATAGAGGATGGAAAGCTTTGCAGAACAAGGAGGGAAGGATTCATAACAAGGATAATTCAGTATTCAATGAACCCCTGTGTGCACAGGAATGGAGGAGAACAAAATCAGAGGAGGAACCAATGCAAGAAGAGGGGGAGGAACCGGGGGATGTGCACAGACCCACCAGTGACTGAATCCCACCTCTGGAGCAGGACTGAGGGAGGCTCTCCCTTTCTTCTTTACAGACTTCTCTAGTACTTTAATTTTTCAAGGCAAATTGCATTCCTTTGGAAATTGGAAAAAATATTTTAAAAGTAAGGGAAAAAAATAGAAAAATTTATTTAATCCCAAGTGCCAGGGAAAGCTGTCTCAGAACCCAAAAGGATGGAAGGACCTGCTTCCCAGCCTTCTGTTCTCGAAGTCAGATCCTCTCCATGTGCCTGGGCTGCATGGATCTTGTTCTCTTCCTATTTGCTGGGAAATAGGGTGAGAAATAACCCAAGTACCCCCCAAGAACGTGGGGGTAGGGGCATTGAGGAGGCACGGCTTCTCTGCAGAAAACAGACCTACCCTCTTTCCTGGGAAGGGAGGAGAGGCCACCTGCCTGGCGTGTTTGCTAACACGCAAGAGCTGTGGCCTGTAATCATCATTAGCTCTCTTTGGTGTTTACTGACTGTTATTAATTAGAATGAGCAAACTTGGCATTAATGTGCCTGCCATAAGGATGAAGGCTCACACTGCACAACCATCCTGCATAAGCAGCTAGACTGGGAGTCATTTACCAACTGTTACCAGGATGATGCTGGACCGCAAGCACTGGCTGATGGAGGACTGGGCAGAAGTCGGGGGTGGGGTGTCTGGCCCTGTGTTTCTCTGGAAGTTTAGAGTTTGGGGGAGCTCTGCTAGAGCAGAGCTGGTGTGGAGCTGCTGACAGGCTCCAGGTAGCTTCCCAAAGCAGCCCAAGCAAACCCCTATGGTTCTCAGTCCCCAGGCAGAACTTCCCTCTGGCTCTGGCCACAACAGATTTCTCCACAATCAGAAAATCACTGGACACATTTTCCTTTACAAGTCAGTGGGCGAGTGTCCTGTTGCCCTTCAGGAGAGACTCTACCCTCCAATGGGTCTTGGGAAATTGATTAGAGGGGGTGCCGTTGCCAAGAAAGAGAAAGCATTCTTTGGGGAGCTGATCTATCATATAACACTGATCTTGTTTCTCTGGAAGTGATGTTATACTTATGTATTTACTCCTCCTAAAAGAGGGGACTGCCACTATATGGGACCTTTAGAAGACAGGAGGTGAAGGAACATGTCAGCTGGAGAAGACGGTGAATTTCATCCTGCCTGGATCAGCAGCCTGGGATCTAGGATGGGGAGGTCTCAAGACAAAATGGTGAAGTTTCAACTGGCTCAGAAGTAGAATGCGCAAGAGACTTAAGGTAGGAGATAAATTCACTACCTGCAGAGGTCGCATGTTCCCCTTCAGCTCCCCTGAAGGAGGCAGAGTGCTGGCAACCGTGGTTGTAAGGCCTTCAGGACAAAGGGTCCCGAGACGTGTCCTCCAGGCTCCAGGTCCTGTCTTTTGGATTGTTTTGAGGAGCAGTGTTTACTTTCCCAGATATCTGGCTACAGGTCAGACTCACTGCAGGGCTCAAGTCTGAGCAACAAGGCAAATGAGCACCAGCTCCCACGCGGACAAAGAGCTGACCAGGAGCTGGGCTGCATGGCTTCTCGTCCACAGCCTCCTTCCTTCTCTCTTTGGGATGCAGGGATTCTGTGTCTGCATAGGCAATGGCACGTCTGAAGACCTCTTCTCCCTGCAGACGCTTAATGCTCTTTGGACTGAATCATAAGTGGAAGTAGGGGGATTGTGAAAAGTGGAGAGCTAATGGATGAGGGCACTGAAATGGAGGGAGATCTGGGTGACCTGGAAATTTGGGGAAAGGATGGGTTAGGATTCTGTGTCATCAAAGGCACCATATGGTCTCAAAGATGTCCACAGAAAAAAAACCTCAGACAACTCCACATTTCTGAGATCCCAGCTGCTAAGAGAGGAAAGTCCCCTTAGTCATGGATGTTTTTGCCCACGGGGGCATCTGGCGAACAGCTCTTATCATTGTCATGGTGGTCATGCATCAAACACCCAGAAGTGCACAGTGTGGCTCTGAAGAGGTGCTCGCTTCTGACTTCCTGTCTTTTCAGGTGCTGCTTCCTCTCTTGGTGATCTAATCACTCCATTAGGCATTTGAAGAAGTTCGTGCAGTTTCCATGCCCATCTGAAATACCACCTCTATGAGGCCTCCTTGACCCTCTAGGCTGAGCTGGGTTTCTCCATCCTCTACAGGCTTCTTAGAGCTTGTTCATTCCTTGAATGCAGGCAAAGCATGGAAACAGAATGGACAGTCTTTCCCATTTGGTTGTGAGCTGTTCCAGGTAATACCTATGTTTTATTTATCTCTCGACTTTTCTAGATCCAGTGCCTGGCATGCCATAGCTACCAATGAATAAGCCAAGGAAAAAAAACCACCATGGAAAGGTCTTCTGGAAGCTGCTCTTATACTACAAATACACTGGTGTTCACCGACAAGAAAACATAGGAATGATAGATTTACAGTTAATATTGAGCCAATGTATAGAAATAAGGAATAAAACTTTTGAAGATAATTTAGATGTTTAAGTATGGAGGAAGTAGAGGCGGGTGGGAAGTGACATTTATTGAGCCACTAATCCTTACTTGGTGAAAGTTCTTGTTAGCGTCCTTGAGTCAATTCCAACCCCTAGCGACTCTGTGTACAGCAGAGCGGAACTCTACCTGTTCTTTTGGTGCCATCCTCTGGCGCTATATCAGACAACACTCCACTGCTGTTCATAGGGTATCCATGGTCAATTTTTTTGGAAGTGTGTGGCCAGTTCCTTCTTCTTAATCTATCTTGATCTGGAAGCTAATGCAAAACATACCGGTGCAAGACCAACTTTCAACATGTAATCTAGTTCAGCCCTCCCCACCACCCTTTCTGGTAGGTATTGTTACCCTCATGCATTCACTCCTCAGATGTTTACTGGGCTCTTACTCTCTGCTGGCACTGTTCAAGTGATAGAGTCCAAGGGGGAACAACAGAAGCAGAGAAGATCTCATTGCTTGTTTACTTACAATCTACAGGTGATTCTACAGCTCAGACAGGATTAGTGTCTTTTATGGCTTTACACAGCTCATAAGGGTTTAGTCAGAATTTAAAGTCTGGTCTGTGTGGCTCTAAAGTCCATCCTCCTTCCACATTCTAGGTTGTATACATTCCAGAAAAGTTGGGCCAGGGAACTCTGAAGTCTCCACTATACAGCCAAGAAGGGTATCCTGGAAGAGCTATCAATTCTGGAGCATTCTGGGGCCTCTAAATAGCCTTTGGTGATGTTTAACAGATTCTATAATTTCATCAGTCAGTGCTGGGCTTGGCAGTAGGCATTGGATGGGAAAGGAGAGGGATGCTTCTCTGTCATTTTAAGTCCTAAATAGTTTTCAGGTGCTTGTTTGGAGACAGCACTGGGAGGTTGCCTGCCATGCAGGGAAGAAGGTGGACATGGCCTCCTTTAGACCTCTCTTCATCAGAGTAACTGTTTCTAGTAGTGAGGAAGCATGGGAATTGATTTGATGCCTAATGAATAATCAGCTGCCATCAATTATTGTAATCACTAATCTGGTGCAATTAGAGGCAATTATAATAAATGCAATTTCCTCCCGAGCCACTAACGAACTAGAGAAATATGAATTGACTTAAGGGGGCTGGCGGTGATTTATGTGATTGTGCGATCATGAATTTCATTATCTTGGTAAAGATTCTTAAAGAAGCAAGGTTGTGGTCTGATTTCACACCTAACTAATGAGAAGCTAGAAAATACAATTCCAGAGGTGATGAGCACAGAGGCTACTGTATATCTCTCACAACTAGCTTTAGATAATCCTAGAGACCTGTGCAGACTCAGCTAGGACTGTCAAGTGAAGGCCTGTTTCTTTAAGTTTTGCTTACTGTAGATAGCTATTCTGAGTTCTTACCTTCAAGTCTTGAAGAATGAGCACTAAAGAGTCCAATCAATTCTGCAAGAGAGGGTTGACAGGAACATCTGGATGGAGATGATCTTTTTTATTCCCAAGGAAGCCATGTGTATTGGCCCATTACACTTTCCACATCCAAATGAATCCCCAAATTTCAACAGAAAAGAATCTTTATGTAAATTGGTGACCCTAGAAATTGTCAGTATCTTAAAAGTGCTTAAATAGCTTTAATTGTTAGTATCATTCTCAAAAATTATGAATAGCCATCTATTTTCTAATGAATCAACCAGAGATTTTGAGAAGCTCTACAACATGGCCAGACAATTGTGAAAGGACCATAGTAAGCAAGAATGACAGGGGGAGGTAAGGTGACCAACCCTGGTTCTGAGGGTGTCCACGGGATATGGGACTTTCAGTGCTGAAACTGGGAAAGTCTTGGGCAAACCACAGAGACAGAGGCCAAGGCCAGATATTGCAGGGAAAGAGGTTAGACTATTTTTATTGCAATGAAAGTCAATGGACTAGAAGGTTCTACATAATCTGAACCCTGCTCTGCTACACAAACTCCTCTCCCACTAGTAGACTCCACCAAAATTCATTTCACATGGGCCTTTTATTTTCTCTTTCTCAAGTGTCCCCAGCTCGTTCTTGCCTCAAAGCCTTCCACTTGCCTTTCCTCTGCCTGGAGGGCTCCCTAACGCTGGTTTTCCCATGGCTGGCTTCTCTGTGTCACTCAAGACTTACCTCAAATGGCCCCCATCAAAATAGGCTCCCAGGCACTCACTGTCACATCATAATCTGTGTGAGGGTATGTGCCTCTCATCCTCACCCTCTCTTTCTCATTGGCTGCAAAATCACAGGCCTGTAGGTGTGCTCGCCGCATGATGGGCCCTCAGTAAACATCTGCCCCATGATGGCTGAACCTGCTTTCCAGCACCACTTTCCACAAGCCCTGCACAGCCACTCATTCCCCATGCACATCTGCCTGCATGCTATTCCCTGAACGCATCCTATTGCATGTTTTTGCTTTTGCTGGAAATGCCTTCCCACTTGTCAGCTGAAATTCTTCCAGAAGGTAACTTCAGTGCTGCTCCCTTTAAAAGCTTTCTCTGGGCCCTTGGTGGGGGATAGTCCCTTCTTGTCCTTTAACAAACATCTAGCATATACTGTATGTCAGGCACTGAGTGCCCGAGCCTCCAACATACGTCATTCCTGATGGTATTGCATTTGTTCTGTCATCGCCTCGACCAGAAGGTAAGGTCCTGGAGAACAGTGAGCGCCTCTCCCTCTGGCCTTGGCTCTGCATCACCCGCTCCATGATCCAGGCATGTCAACAGCTGAACCGATGAGGACAAATTCTTACCCCACCAGGGCCTTGTGAAGAGTAAAGCAGGTGATGTTCAAGGCTCCTGCACAGTACTGTACACACAGCAGGATCTCCTACACAGGAGGATTTTTGACTTGAGTAGAAATAGAGCCTGCATAGTGTAGTGATAGGAAATTAACTTAAGATTCTGCAGGCATCAATGCTAGTCTCAGATCTGCCACTAACTAGGTATGTGGCGTTGACCAAGTCCCTGGATCCCATGCCCACCTTCCCTTGTGTGTAAAATGAGGCAGTGTTGTTCGGATTTCTCCAGTGCTTCCAGCTCTAACATTCTCCAGTTCCAGGTTCCACGTGCTGCTGGAACTGCAGGGGACGGGAGAGGGAAGGGAAACCTTACGTGTTCATGTTTAAAATTTCAAGTAGAGAAGTTCTTGTCTTTTCCCGTTCTCTTCTCCCTAGTGGTAGCAAACAAGCAATAAATATGGAAATCCTAACAGCCGGAAAAAATAGTGAGTGTTCTCCATCTTGCTGACAGAGTACACAGAGGCATCGTCACAAAATGAATGGGCTTCTCCCTCCACTGAGCTGGCTTGAATTCCTCCCGGAGAGCGTGACTGGACCATTCACAGGACCGGTGTCCTTTGTTCTGAGAACACCAGGCCCCCTGGCCCTGCTCCTGCCAGCGCAGCACAGGGTGAGCACCGCTGCAGAGGGAAGGTGTGGTGTTCCTTCACCAGGGAGCCCCAAATAGACTGAATCCATGCTCAGTAAACGGATTCAAAGGGATAGAAACAATGCAGTTGAAAGGGGAGGGTGGTTCTGGGAAAGAGTGGAAGAAAAAAGAAAAAACAAAGGCAAAGCAGAGTGTTCCAGCTGCCTGCTGCCAAAGCCTTTCCTGCCAGGGGACAGGCAACCAGTTTTCAAAATTATGTAGACATACTCAGTAATTGCTCCTCACCTTCTCTGTCTGCCTTTTATGTACAAGCCAGGATCATGTCTGTCTCCCATTACCAGCAAATGTCCCAGCAAGGACCTAAGTAATAAGAGCCTTTTAAAGCTGATCTTCAGAAGCCTCTTCCCAAGAAGGCACCGAGTGGAAGGCTGGTATTTAATGGGTCTGTCAGCTCCTGCATTCTCCTGGAGCTGCCTCCACCCTACGCTGGGCCTGTTCCATGTGCTCCACACAAAGGCAGCAGCTCTTCCCAAGGCCAGTGTGTTCCCCGCCGTCAGGTCTCTGTTACTTTCCCTGCTCAGGAGGCAGGCAAACAAGCTGCCTAGTCTTCACCAGGTACCTTCAGGATGGAGTACCTAAAATCCCCACCTACTTCTTTCTTTTTTTGTGAGGAAGATCAGCCCTGAGCTAATATCCACGCTAATCCTCCTCTATTTTGCTGAGGAATACCAGCTCTGATCTAACATCTATTGCCAATCCTCCTCCTTTTTTTTCCCCAAAGCCCCAGTAGATAGTTGTTTGCCATAGTTGCACATCCTTCTAGTTGCTGTATGTGGGACGCGGCCTCAGCATGGCCGGAGAAGTGGTGCGTCGGTGCGCGCCCGGGATCCGAACCCTGGGCTGCCAGTAGCGGAGCGCGTGCACTTAACCGCCAAGCCACGGGGCCGGCCCCCCAACTACTTCTTAACCATTTCCCCAAGTTCCAACCACCCACAATATCCAGATCAATTTTTTTCTTTAATTTCATTCTGAGTGAAAATGGCTCATCCCTCTGGACCAATCTCTTGAATCACACTCAACAAGAAAAAAGCCAGCTCCCTCAGAGTCTGAAGCCCCCAGGTATTCATATCAAGCTTTTGTCCTCAGCACTGATGATGTTCAGGGTGACGATGGCGCCAGAACAGCATCAGGCAGGAGGGAAAAGATGGGGTGGTACTGGTCAAAATGTTGCTTCTCACCTTTACCCTGGAACCTCACCTCCCTAAACACTGTGCTCTCTTCCTCTACCTGTCCAAATCTTACACAATCTTCCAGACCCAGCTGAAGTCCTGCTTCCCTCCAGGAAATTGTCTCTGAATATTCTATCCTTCATAGAGGATCATCTTCTCAGCTCCAACCAGATGCATGCCTAAATCTCACTATTTAGCACTGTCTTATAAAACACTGAGTAATTGTTTCACATGTATATGCCTTGTTTCCTTAAGTGGAATATATCCTTTATAAAATCAAAAGTGTCAGGTTGATGTATGGATAGCAGATAGATAGACGAACTTCTGATAAAGAAAACTGAGTAAACTGTTAATTGTAGAATACAGTGATAGGTTAGCGGGTATTCACTGTAAAATTATTTTATCTTTTCTGTATGTTTGATAACTTTAATATAAAAATGTAGAAAAAAATGAAAAGTTTCTTATCTTCTGCTTCAGTCATTAATCTGTTTATTCAGCAAATGCTTATGAAGTGCTTACTGCATTCTGGGCTCTGTATCTATGTGCATGTCCCCTCTAACAACCAGCATGATGCTAAGAGAATTTAGTGGGTGCTCAGTAAGTAATTGCTCATTGCCAGTCCAATCCGCTCACGTGCCGTTGATCGACCTTCCACTCTGCATCTGCCTTTCTGATTTGCCATCAGGGTTGGACAACATTCACAGAGCAGGCTTGGGAATTTTCAGGTGCCCAGGCTATACTGCATCTTACTCTCTTGGATGCTGCCCATCTCCTTTGCTCCAACCTGAGGGAGAACCAGCACGCTCCTATGGCCAGTGGGATGCAAACGACTTATTTGCCCCTGGTACTATCTCAGGGAAGATGTAATTGAGCGAGACCCCCCCCAACCCCAAGTTCTCTGTCAAGGAAAAAAGGAAATAACGTGAGTGCTGCCACCCAACCACTCAATCTATACCTTTGTTACAAGAGTTACTTTTCAGACAAGGAAATGGTCATTCTTTCCAGTAAAGCACTGTCCACTCTTAACAGCTCTTCTATAGATAGATATGTTTGGCGGTAGCAATACATTGTCAGTAGTCTTCTGTAAACATTCATTCAGCCATGTTTTGGGAGTGGCTTCTGTGTGTCAGTCACCATAGTAAGTAGTGGCAAAGAGGAAGCTACAAAGCAGATAAGACAAGGCCTTGTCTTTGGATGCTTTGTGCTCTTATGAGGGAGACAGATGCATGAACAATTTCAAGGCCGTGTGATAACTGCTCCAAGGGAGTTACACACCAGAAGATGTGGGCACTAACCTCTTGATGGGGTAATTACATTCCTTCTCTTTGGGGACTTAAGCACCAAGGCTGAAGACCTAGAAAGGGAGAGGATAGGGATTTTGATAAAGACCTTTATGCCATTTGTCTATCACTTAATGGACTGCCAAGAACTTTGAAATGGCATTAGATGAGGAGGCGAGGGAAGGGGTCCTTAGAAATATCTTCCTCGTTTCATGTCACAGGCCTATAAGAGGCAGTCAATAAATACACACTGATTGATTTCTTCTCATAGCACTTAATGTCTGCACCTTTCATTTGGTAATTAATCATGGACTGGAGTATTGTGTGACATCTCCTATATCATTGAATTGAACTGTTATTTGTTTCTTATATTGCTGTTTAACATTTCACACGCTTATGTATTATTACCCTTGGCTAGAATTTAAGATACTGGAAGGCAAGGCTGTGCTTTATTTTTTATCCCCCACTGTGCCTAACACAGTGCCTGGCTCACAGTAGGTGCTCAATCCATGCATTGATTAATTAAGTTCTCCTTCTGCCTAGGGCCTGTCATGCTTCAGAACTAACAGCTGTCACCTGGATCACCCTTGGCCACACGGGAACACAGACAAATGAGCTTCCCTTCCCTCCGTGAGCAGCATCAAGGACCCTGAGAGGCAAACCCAATGCGAATTTTAAAAACACGGTCAGTGGTGGTTGCAGAACAAACCTGCTTGCAAGGAAAGCTTTTTTCTCCTTCTCTCTTCAGTGCCACTAGAGCGGCTCCTCCCACTGAAAATGCAGGGATTTGTGCCGCGCGCGGCTGTGCAGCCAGGGGCGGCTGAGCTCACACCAGTCAAGGGCTCAGCACCGGCGGAGGGCTTTGTGCTCCAGACACTCGGGCTGCCTGGCTCCAGTCAGGCACAGCCCCTTTCCTGCCAAGGCCGCGGTGCAACCACTTCTGCAAGTGACTGTTCAATAATGGCTCTGTGCCCAACAAGGATACCAGGGTGATCACTGGGAAAGTTTCTTTTCTCCCACCTACTCCTGTCCTCTCCCAAAAATATCACAATAAGGCTTTTTACTTGGGCAAAGAAATAAGCATATGATTTTCTTTTATGTTGGGTTAGGAACTAAAGAACTAACATTTATTGAGCTCCTACTGGATGTGCCGGAGATCCTCTCTTATGCTGTTATGTGGCATCCCAACAGGAGATTTTGGGTAAGATATTAGCCCCATTTCACAGAGGTAGGAATCAAGATTCAGAGATGCTTCACAACTTGTCTGGGGTCCCAAGCTAGTAATGAAAACTTGATTCTAGTGCCTCTGCATGTGTATGTGTGTTTCCCTTGCTGTCTCTAGAGCCCTGGCTGGGGTCCGATGTCACCACTCATACAAATTTCCCACGACCATCAGGAGAGGCCCTACTTTACCTATGTTTCAAACCACAGAGAGCAAGGCCGTGGCAGAGGCTTGGTGACGGCTGTTTTAGATGCTCTCAGAAAAGTCATAAGCCGTTCATTTATTATTCAGGGAAACACCCAACGAAGTGATGACTTCTTTCCTCGCTCTCAGTATCCACTACCACCTGTTCTCTTGGATGGGGGGATGTGAGGGATTTAACTCTGAATCCATACACGCAGCTAAACCTCCCTCGGAGAGGCACCGTGGGGATTAGTGCTCCCAAAACAGGACTGCCTGGTACTTCAGAGACCAGGGGAAGGGGAGTGTGTGGGGGAGAATGCCGGGTGGGGGATGGGCATGGAAGGGGGTCTGTGCTATGGGAGAAGGGCCTTCAGATCTACAGGAAAACACAACAAATAAAATTTCCAGCTGTTAGATAACGTCTGCTCTTGGCGCTGGACAAAAATTGCCGTTTATTTCTCTATGTATACTTGCTTTGCTGCTGTCGCCTTTTTTGCCTTGTTCTCTGCTTTTTTTAATTCTTCTCTACCATCTCTCAGACTGTATTTCCTGTCAGATTGCCTATGTGCAGAACACGCTTTGTTTCATATGAATCCTATTACAATTCTAGAGTGGCAGCTCCTTTCCCCGTTTTGCAGAAGGGAAATCTAAGGTTCAGGAAGCTCCAAGGTCACCCGAGGAACACGAGCAGATCTAGGATGGGAAGGCAAGGAATTCTGACCTCCGATCCTGGACTAGATCTGTTAGAGCACACAGCCTCTTTGATGTAACCGACTATCCAGGATCAAGTCACAGCCGGTCAGGAGAGCCCTTAAACTAATGGACAGAGGTCTTCCTCGGCCCAGGTCTCCCATTTGCATGATTGGAGACATCTACCTCCTTCTTTTCCAGGGCCATAGTTACAAACACAGAGACAGGCATTCATCAAGACTGAGCTGGATCACCCTTACCCATTTCCTTAAATGCTGGGATATAAATCATACTTGAAGCTTACTTGGAACGTGTGGATATTAGCGAATCAGACAAGGGTAATGTGTTTCTAATCCAATGGCTTTCACAATGTATAATTTACATCCTCAGACTGTTTCTGGTGGTTTTCTGGGTTTTTATTTAGCTTGGCATTCCCACATCTGTTCTGAGTTTTATTACCTTTGGCCATGAGGGACTGTGGAGGAGCTACTTATTCAAAAAATACAAGAAAATATATAACAATGACAACAATAAGACTTTTTAAATACTTCTCCAGTCTCACAGTTCAGCAAAGCAGAGCTGTGTTTTACTAAACTTAAAAACAAATAAGCCAAAAAACTTTATGGGTTATATTTAGGTGCAATTCCATAGCCCCTGATACTCAAAACTTATATATTCATCAACAAAAAAACAAACAACCCCATTCAAAACTGGGCAAAGGACTTGAATAGATATTTCTCCTAAGAAGACATACAAGTAGCCAATAAGCACATGAAAATATGTTCAACATCACTAATCATTAGGGACATGCAAAACAAAACCACTCTGAGATACCACTTCATACTCATTAGGAGCTCTATAATTAAAAACAAAAACAAAAACAGAAAACAACAAATGTTGGTGAGGGTGGGGACAAATTGGAACATTTGTGGATTGCTGGTGAGAATGTAAAATGGTGTAGCTACTGTGGAAAACAGTTGAGTGATTCCTCAAAAATTTAAATATAGAAGTACTGTATAATCCAGCAATTCTACTTCTAGGTATATACCTAAAGGAATTGACAGCAGGGGCTCAAACAGATACTTGGACACCAATGTTCATAGCAGCATTATTCACAATAGCCAAAAAGTGGAAACAACCCTGTTGTCCATCAATAGATGAATTTATAGACATAATGTGCTATATACATACAATGGAATATTTTTCAGCCACAAAAATGAATGAAATTCTGATACATACTCCAACATGGATGAACCTTAAAAACATTATGTTAAATGAAATAAGCCAGTCACAAAAGAACAAATATTGTATGATTCCGTGTATATGAAGTACTTAGAATTGACAAAGTCAGAGACAGTAAGTAGAATATAGGTTACTGGGGGCTGATGGGAAGGGAGGATGCAGAGTTATTGATTAATAGGTACAGAGTTTCTGTTTGGGATGATAAGTTTCGGGGATGGAGGATGGAGATGCTTGCACAACAATGTGAATGTACTTAATGTCAATGAATTGTACATTGAATAATAGTTAAGATAGTAAGTTTTATGCTATGTATATTTTACCACAATAGCCCCCCCTAAAAAAAAAAACATACATTAAGGCTGCAGATCTTGCAAGCTGACTACGATCTCTACTTTCTCCCCCATGAAACAGCCTGGATGATTCCCTACACCCCAAATGCAATAGTCCCTGTCATGGTCTGGTCCCTTGTGCATGCTGTGCCATCTGTCTGGAATGCGTTGCCCACCTTATCCTCAAAAAAATCAGTTTATCGCAGAAGCTCTAGCTAATTCTCCTTACGTCAGAGGTCTTAACATTCCCCTACTTACTTTCCTAAAGCATTCACACGTGCCTTATTAAGTCACTCTACCTTGTTTTACAATGATCCTTTTAGGTGGACTGGGAGTTTCCCATGTCAGGGACAATGTTTCACTCATTTTTGAATTCCTAGCACACAGTAGCATTCCTAATTCATAGTTAAAGCTCAATACATATTTCATTACAGTGGTTGGTCTTGGAAGTGTTTTTGTTTTGTGTTAATTCTATGCAGTAGGAGGGACAGGCAGTCTTAACTGCTCAGAGAAAGTTGTTACAATTGCACCATGGAAGGGAAACATCAAGGATGATAAGAGCATTCCACGCCCCTCCCTCCCTCCCCAATCCCCCCCCTCACTCCCTGCCATAGATTCTGCTTCAATAGCATTGCTGTGTCATCTGACTCTGGTCTGGCCGTGGAGTCTTGGTCTTGTTATTTAACCTGGCTGAAACCTAGTTTCCTGGTCTAGGATGTGGGAATAGCAGGTCTACATTAAATGTTGATGATAAAGACTCAGTAAGGTAATACGTGGAAGCCCCTTGCCCGTGGTGGTTGCTCAAGGCATGCCATGCTGTCTGTTGCAGGGGCCTCTCCTTGTAACTTGGCTCATTGGTCATCTCTCCCTCCCACTACTTTTCTCCCTTCTCCCCCGCCCCCAGTTCAGATTTCTTGCTTAATTGCCTCCATATTTTTTTCTGCATAAGTTATTCCATCAGCAACATAATCTTGGTTTTTCTAGCCTAATAATTCACTCTTTCTTTTGCTTCCTAAAATTTAGCAATTAGGAGGTCGGGAATTAGGGGAAGAGTGAGGATAAGGGTGCTTCTTCTTTCCAAAATGGCCTTCCAGCACAGCTGTTCTAAGGTCGCCATTAGACTGCTTAAATCCCTTTCCTTGGCTGCATCAAAGGGCAAATGCCCCACATGAGCCGAGGTTGGCAGGACCTCTGGTGCCTTGGCACGTAGTTATAGTCCTTTAAGCTTCTATTCTTGGGTGAATCACAGGGCTTTTGTTCATGTCCCAGCCCTCCCTATAGTGGGAAAGCACTTTTTCTTTCTCTCTTATTTTCCCACCCTCCTTCCTCTTTTGTGAGCTTTCAAGTCTCCCAATTAAATAAATGGTAAGTTCTCTTTGTGAAAAACACTAAACTTTACCCAATGAGTTCCATGGTTAAATGTATTTCTTTCTCTTTTTTTTTGCCCTTGAATTCTCATACATTCAACCTTCTTGTAGGGAAAAAACACAGATTACAACAGGATATAAAGCATCCATCACAGTAGTCTAGTTATATCTCAAACCTATCTAGAATTTCTTTCATTCGTGGATTCAGCAAATGGTTATTGAATGCCTACTATGCACCAGACACTGTGCTAGGCACCAGAGGGTCCTAGGTTGATGGGACATGGTCCCTGCCCTAAAGGAGCATCTGGTGAATGTATCACTGTGAGGTGACTTGATGTTCAGAGGGGTTTCAAGGCACAGAGGCCGCATTCAGTAATCCTGCTTTCACAGGCGGGTCCAGTGGTGTGTGATGGATGCACAAGGATGGACAAATTCCTATTCTGCTCCTTTCTAAAAGGCACTTGCACACTCCTCAAAGAACTCCACAACAGTGTGTGTGGTGGAGCGTTAGAGTCCTGGGAATATAGATGTGGAAGTGACCTAGGACATGGGATAAAAGAGTTCATTCCTTCCAAAGGTAAATTATTTGAGAATTACAAAGCAGGAATGGTTATGTCTTTTTGCAAAGAACGCCAAGCTGGTTAGGTGCAGGGAGGATAATTAAGTGCAAGTGGGCAGTCACTCAAGGCCCGGCCTTCCCTGTCTTCCTCTTGACTTTTCTCTTACTTACTTCGTAGAGATCCATGATCTTTGGATAAATATCTATGCCATGAAGCCAACATGTGTAACAATCAGCCTTGATTTCTAGTGGTGCTCATTAAGTCCTGGAGTCTCGGAAGCTGAAGGAAGCCGTGATTTCCCTGGTTACTCTTGACACTAACTACCACAGTTCTCCTTGGTTTCCTGAATGAGAGCCTATCTGCATTTTCCCACACTATTCACCCTCTGAGAATTGTTTTCGCTCCTCACTTCCAGGAAGGAGAAAGATTGAGACTCTAAATTTGCCCACAAATTTAAAAGTAGCTTAAGGATCAGAAAGAGTAGAGGTAGGGTCATGTGTGCATGTGTGTGTGTGTTTGCAGTCATCTCAGGGCACCATTCATTCAGTTAGTGGAATTTTATCAATTACCTTGAGGTCTTTCTCTCAGGCTATTGCCCTCTGGATTTCCTAAAACCTGCATAACACCCTTTCTCTCTGGAGACCAGCACTCATTGGCAGATAGTAAGTACACTGGGGCAGTGTGTCAAATTGTGCCTTAAGCCAGCAGCCTGGATGCTGCTCCCTGACCTGTGAATGACTCTGCTTAGCAGAAACCACATGGCAGTTTCTCTGAAGACTAAAACAACAGCCCAGGAGGCTACTGCTCTTTCAGTGTTTCTTTTGGCTGGAAGTGTGCTGAAGCAATAATTCCATTTCAATCTGTATATATTGAGTACTGTTATATTCTGGGCACTGGGTTAGGCACTATGGAGAATACAAAGGAAATACAATATGATTTATTGGGGAATACAAAACACACACAATGAACAGTTAGAACCAACAAAGGATAGAATATAATCAAATTTCTAAACATAGAGTGAGTATGAGAGGTCAGAGAAGAGAGAAAGCAACGTGAGCTGCAGTCATAGACTGTTAGACCTAGAAAAGACTTCTGGGATCAACCATTCATTCATCCATTCAGTTAGCATTCCTTTATTAAATATTTACTGAAAACTTGCTATGTACTGGGATCTGTAGAAGGTGGTGGATAGGAGAATAAAGCTTGGTTATTTAGAGGAAATGTTCAAGTTAGTAGCAGAACTGGAAACAGAATCCCTGTCTTAACTATCAGTCATTCAACTAGTACTAAATGAGAATCTACTATGTGTCGTGTCCTGGGAGGGATACAGAAGGACTGTGTTGTACACTGATTTAGCGTCTCCCACACTTAACTAGCTGCATGAACCTGTGCAGGTTTCTCAACATCTCCCAACTTCCTTTTCCTCAACTATAAAATGTGGACGATAACAGCACTCCCTCGTAGAATGGATGTGAGCATTAAAGGAAGTAAACATGTAAAGGGTATAGACACAGAGTAAGTGCTTAACAAATGTCAGCTTTTCTTATTGTTCTGGAGCCACCTCAGTGGATAAACGTGCTCTTCATCCTTAAGAAACTTAGATTAATTCCAATGGAGAAGAAAGGCGTATTCCCAGATTAATGTGTCCTCCTGAGGACATAAATAGTCAAGTGAAAATAAACAAAATGAGAATAGGAGCTAAGAGAGAGATGAAAGTTTTATATGATGGAATAGGCAGAATGATATGAACAGCTGTTTTGTGTGTTGCTGTCCATCTACAGAATAGTCAGATCTTTAAATCCTGGAAAGGAAAACATTCAGAGGCCATCTAGTCAGTGCCTCTGTCTCCCATCTATTAATCCACTAAAAGCACTAACTAAAAGCCCGTTACCCTCTAGTGCATGCTCCACTAATGGTCTAAGTGTCCTGACCCACGGCCATTTGGCCCTAGTACTCTGAAGTGCTGGAACCTTGAAAATAGACAAGGAAGAAAGAAAGAACAGAAACATTCTTGCAGGGACAGGCCTTGGGAAGCTCCTTCAATGAGGATCCTCCCTCCTTGCCTGTCCCCAACGGGAACAGAGCAGAGTTCAAGTGTCAATGTCCAGGAGATAAAGCAAGTCTTAGTTCTTACCCAGAGAGGTGACGTGTGCCAGGGGACTAATTTTGGAAATAGAATGAACATGGCAGTGGGGATATCCAGGTAGTGGTGATGCTCACTGAATGCAGAAGATAAATGGTGATCACAGATTTGATCAAGCTGATATAAGACTAGTGATGAAGGAAGGGGAGGAGAAGGTTGAGTATGAACTGCAGCTCCCAGGAGTGGGAGAACAGATGTTATTTTATAGAAAATTTGGGCAACAGTCAACAAGTCTGGAGTTCAGAATAAAGAGATTTTACCAGAATGAAGGCAACAGCCTATCCACTTAAACCAGGCACATAGGGTGAGAGTGGGTGGTAAGCTCTGGGTGCACAGGGGAGTTTACACATAGGCACATCAGCCATAGCGTGGGCAAAATTATTCCAGATGCTATTCATTAGCATGCATGAGACTTCTAACATGTAGCCAGACTGAGTTTTCATTGTTGGGACCAGATAGGATTGAAACCACCAACCTCATGAACTGGCGCCTGACAAGCTCCAACACAGAGGACAACATGAGGACCAATTTGCACAAATGCAGACCTTGAGGTACCCCCCCCCAACATACACACAATGCTTAGTACGCTAAAGGATCCTCCCATTAGTGCATGGAGAGAAACACAAACTCCTTTGTCACCTTGGCAGCAGCCTTCTGTGACCACGCCCATGCAGGAGACACATGCTTAGCCTTGTTTCAGCCTGATTCCAATCAAATACTGACACTCGTCGATATTACTCTAAATGTCACCACTGCAGAAGAACCCTCCCTCACATTCCCTCCTGCTCCCAAACTGCCCCCAATATACCATTGTTTTTAAGCAGCTCATGTGTTAATTAAATGTAGGAATCAATTGGCCTCATCTCTCCATTCCAGGCTCCTGTGCACACAAGGATTAGAGCTGCCTCTACTTAAGTCAATTAGAGATAAGGAGCAGCTGACATTTCCACAACCTGCCTTAGCATGCTGCTCAAAAAGGGCTCAGCTTAAAATGTACAAAGATGATTTCTTAAGACCTTTTCCTCCTCCTTTACCTTCTTTTCATCATTACGAAGAAAGCTGACAGTCCAAGCTGATGGCGGAGAGGCATGCCTGTGGCGATTAGCCAGCCTGAGATGTGTGACCTGTGGTCATGTGAGCCCTGCTGTAGACCTGGCACCCCTCCTGAACGCTGGGGTGAAGAGAAGTACTTAATCTGTGCCTCAGCTTAAGGCAGGTAATTGTGACACAGTAGAAAGGGCAGACTTGGGGTCAAAAGACATGGGTTCAAGGCTGCTTACTGCACTCCTTAACCCCATAGACTCTTAACTTCTCTGAGCCTCAATTGCCTTATCTGTGAAACAGGGCAATAACCCTGCCCAGCAGGACTATTGTGAGGCTTGAGCAAGAGCACACACATGCAAGTGCACAATGTGGAGCGTGGCACAAAGGATGCTGAGTCTAAACATTCTGGGATTTAGCCTAGGTAATTTCTGAATGGAGAAAGGAGCCAGTTGACAAGTAACTCATCTATCATAAAAATGCCTACTTGTTGATCACAGGCCTTTATTCTAGGCAATTTACATATACATCACCACCAAGCAACCCTGCAAGCTTGCCGTTGTGATCTCCATTTTAAGATGAGGAAGCTGAGGACCAGAGAGATTAATTAACTTGCTAAAGTTCACACATCTGTTGAACGGCAGAGCTGGGATCTGAACCCAGAGCCTGTTATCTTTCCATCACCTCATGCCCCAGTGATGCTGAGAAATCACGGCAAAGAGAAGGAGTGTGGTCCCATGACCTTTTCACTCCTTCACGCAGTGAAGAGAGTGTTACATTATTGACACTGGTCTGGGAATATATTAGCAATTTTCCAAATTTGCCCAGTCCATTAGTGGGGCTTTTCTGGCTACCTTTGACTCCTTGCCCGCCCGGACTCCGTTAAACGCTCATGTAGCCCTTGCACAGTCACACTAGCTATCCTCTGGTTCTTCTCCACATCATCGCTCAGCAAACTGCCTCTCTCATCTAGGCTACAAACCCTTTATCACAACCACTACTGGCAAACAAAAGCTGACATTCAAACAGTGCTTACGGTGTTCAAGAGCTGTGCTGGTGTCTAGAAGCATTACTAACACCCCACGGTGGATGCTGAGGTGCACTGCCCAGATCCCCCCTCCAGTGGAGGATTGTTGCTCCAGCCGCCAGGAGTGCTATCAGCAGATGCCCTCAGCTGTCAGCCCCTCCAGGGATCCCCTCAGCTGGAGAAAGCCATCTCGTTCAGGGGCCTTGTCCCTTCCCAGGTGGCCACAACCAATGACTAAGTAGAGACCTGACAATCTCAGTCTACGCAGAATTACTCTGAAGGGCTATTGTCACTCCAGAGCTCCCCACTGTGGGGGGATGACTGGCCTGCATCTCAGTGTGAGTCGTCCTTCTGTCCAACTCTTCTTCCTTCCCCATCTTTCCACAGGTGTTGGTTTCAAGGGCACTCCCCAACCAAGAACTATTTGCTAAATTTTGTCTCAGATTCTGCTTCCTGAGGAACCTAGTTTCAGTTCAGGTAGGTGTTACTTTAACTACACTTTACGGATGAGAAACAGTCCAAGACTAATTGGTTAATAAATGGCTAGGGTTAGAAACCAGGTTAGTCTTAGGCCAGAGCGCCACATATAATTTTTGCCTCAATCCCTGTTTTATTGAATGTACAGGCCATTCAATATATGTACTAGTGAATTTTCATTATTTTCTACCACAAAATCATTCATTCTATGTTCGTCTATTCTTTCTAGGGAGTGACTGTGCCAGATTAAAGATGGCCACAAGTTTTTTGATGGTCCTGCCATTGAGAGGTGGGTTTCAGTCGCCCTCTCTCTGAAT
This sequence comes from Ceratotherium simum simum, assembly GCF_057802395.1. Lineage (NCBI taxonomy): Eukaryota > Metazoa > Chordata > Mammalia > Perissodactyla > Rhinocerotidae > Ceratotherium > Ceratotherium simum. The sequence goes on along the minus strand of NC_141906.1, from coordinate 82,550,312 downwards.
GCGGGCCAGCCTCAGTGCCTTGCTAGACCAATAGAGTACAGCAGACATGACACCACGCCTGTGCAGGCCCAGCCTGAGAGGACTGGCAGCTTCCATCCTGGTCCCTTAGAGCTCTAGGCTACCACATAAAAGCCCAGCAAACACTCTGGAGAGACCAGGTAGGAAAGTGCTGAGTCTACATGGAGAAGAAAAGGAGCCTGAGTACGGCCTTCCAAAGCATCAAGGCATGTGAGTCAAGCCATCTTGGACCCTCTGGACCAGCACAGTCAGCAGCCAAATGCTACCAACTGACCCTAGTTGATACCGCATGGAGCAGGAAAATCACTCAGCCGAGTTCTGACCAAATTCCTGGTCCACAAGTCAGGATGGTTTGAGGGAAGTTTGTTACTCAGCAATAGCTAACTAGACCAGAGGCACACCTGAATTACTCTGAGAAGTCTTCTACCTGTATCCTCAATCTTCTCCCCTCTGGAGTTTTCTTCTCTCAGCTATGCTGCCCTGCCCAGCATCTTAAATCTGCCCCTCCCATCCTTCTTCTCTACCTTCAAGCTTACACAGAGAATTTTTCACCTCCAGGTGTATCTTACTGTCTCTTCTTCATTTTACTTGCAAACTTCACAAGAGAGTGATCAACATATACTCCCTCCACTTCTATTCCACCCACTTCCTTGTTGACCTTTGAATTCTGACTTCCATCTCCACCACTCTTTGATATGAAAGTCTGGCAGTTTAGCAGATATTTTTGAATCACAAAGTCTAGTGGCCCTCTCTTGCTTGCCCCATCACTTGCTTTGGGGAAGCCATTCCTGAAATTCACCTCTGCAGACTAGCCTTACAAACAGACAGCTGCCCTCCTTTGAGGTCTTTTAACATTCATTCACTCATTTATTCATTCTACAACTATTGATTGAGAATCTATGCTGAGATACTCTCTGTGCCTTGAGGCCCCCAGGCCACTTAGTAGCAGAAAAAATGGCCAAGTCAGAAATGAAGATACTAAACCAACTGGCATAGCATAACCCATCCAGCTCAAATATGACCCACCTAGGTTTTAAAGACATGTATAGATGCTTTCATGACCAGTTTCTGGGACCCATGTTTTCAGGAAATCTGTCCCTTCAGTCAACTCAGTGGTTTTCAACTCTGGCTACATGTTAGAATCACCAGCAGAGCTTTTAAAAAATACTAATGCTTAGGTCTCACCTCTGGAGACACTGATCTATGGTAAGACCCAGGTATCAGTATGTTTTAAATGGTTGCTAAGTGATTTTAACATGCAGCTAAGGCTTTAAGAGCCATTGATTGTCCTAAATCCCTAAGAGTACAGCTTAAGATCACCCCCTGCTCTATACCCTGGAGACAGGGGGCAGCACTCCTTGGAGAAGGTTTTGGACACTTGCAGTCTTCCTGAAATCTCTGTACGGCTTTTCTGTCCCAGGCTAAATAATACCAGTTCCTCTGACCTTTCCACATAGGTCTTATACGCAGCACTTTAATCACTCTTTAATCTTGTTTTGATTTAGCTCAGATAGGTCTGTTTCCCTGGAGAAAGCTTTTCCATGTTAGATGTCTCTGTTTTACAGAAACACAGAACGCTGATAGCTCATCAAGTCAGCTGTGAATTGCACAGTAGTTGTTACGAAATGCATATCAGTAAAGATTTCAGGAGATCATTTTATTTTATTTCGACACTTACATTAGCTAAAAATGAAACACCATACATATCAACAAGGGTGCTTTTCTCTGTTGTCCTGCAAACATTGTTAGCAATGCATCTGGTCAACTAAATTATGAGTCAGCTGAGGTTGTACAGGGCTTGATTTTGGTTCTCCCAAATCTTCTCTTCTTCTCCCTGTAATTGCAGTTATCAATGGTCCCAAGAGAAAGAAGACTTCCTCGAAAGTCATCCTGTAGATGCTGAACTTGGAAAGAGAGGGGATCCTGGACGACTCCAGCACTTAATCAGTATACAATCACAAGCTTGATTAGCAGTCATCAAAGCACTCATCTCTTTAATCCAGGAACCCAGAGCCACTAGACATTGTTGTCTTTTCTTACATATGCTAATGGCTGTCCTGTCATATAAATCACATCAATTTAAATCTTAATTTGCTTACGATTCCAAGAGAAGTTTGACCTATTATAACATTAGAAATGAGAGAAACATAGATTTATGAAAACCCAGGCATAAATGTCTTCAGCAATCACGAAGGGGAAGCAGGAAGAAATGAGGTAGGGATATGGGGGTCTTAATAACATCCAGAGGAGAAGAAGTAAGCGTGTTTCAACTCATATCCGTACAGATTATTTCCGGTACATACTCGGATGTGCATGTGCATTACATTTGGAGTAGTTACGTCTGAAATGCCCCTGAGATAGGTTTTGGAAAACATGTTGGTCTAATTAGCTATTATGATCAGGTATCTATGGAAACAGCCATATATTTGTCCTTAAGCCAAACAATCCCTCATTTAATAGCATGCCATCCACACAAACTAAGCTTGTGCGTATACACATTAGCTCCTTGCAAAACACACAGAAATAGAGAGGGCAGAAATATGAGGAAAATAAACAAATGGAGGAAAGAGGGCCTGTTACCCTGGGGTGGTGCCTCGCCTGCAGCCAGTAACTAAAGACAGCCAAAGGCCAAAAGTTGATTTTTTTCACACGGCATCAATTTTGAATGAGCCCAATGAAATGCCGCCCCAAAGGTGTAGCGGTGGAGGGAATCGTCCTATTAATAGCATGCTTGAACTACATTACGGGTTAAACGGGTTAACTGGGCTTCTGTTGAATGGCCTTGTAACATAGTAACCATATACAACAGAAATTCTACGGGACAATGTGTCCTGAATTCCAAGCCCTCGACTTCTGCAACACAGCCTCTGCGTGTGATGCAGACCTCTGTGTGCTCCGAGACGCAGCCAGGTGAAGCAGAGCACGCCCGAGCGCACACAGCCCGAGATCCGGGCTCCAGTCCTCGCTCTCGCGCCTACTGTGTGAGTGACTGAATCGTTTAACTGCTCTGGGCCTCAGTTAGGTCACCTATAAAACGGAAAAGATAATACCTATTCTGTCTAGACTATAAGCCCCACCAGGGCAGAACCATGCCTGTCTTAATCCCCTCCCTGACCCCTCAATAAATATCCAGTGAGTGAAGGAATGAATGAATAATTGTCTACCTCCCAGCATTGTAAGCAGAATCAAATGAAGTAATGCACATGAAAATAATTCAAGAAGCTGTAAAATAGCATACAAATGAGAGCCATGATAATTATAACCTATTGTCACAGACAGAATGTCACCTTCTGTGCGTTCCATGTAAATGAGGATGTTTGTGTTAGTGCTAATTCGAATGGCTGAGCCAATATCCAGCATACTGAGTGGTACAGATGGGCCGTGCAATCTCGGGGAGCAGCAGGGCTGGGGCAACAGGGAGGGCTGGATAATGGGAAAGTAAGTAAAAGAAGTTAAACATGTGGGGACTTTGGCTGAAAAATCGGCTAATTAAACCAAAGGCCTGGGGCAGGTGACTACAGGTACAGGGGTCTTGTAAAGTCTCTTCAAGGACCATATCAAGGACTAAAAGGCCATTCTGCCTGAGCCTGAGCATAAATAAAGGAGAGCTAGACTCTGGTCAGCTAGGAAAAAAAGAAACAAAAAGAGTGATGCTTGGGCAACCAATTAGGAAGAATATAGAAAGGGCATATGTAAGACACAGGATTTAATATGTAAGTGAAATCAAAGAGGACTCTATCAGATCTCTGCACCACCATTTGCCAGCCTGCCTATTATTTTTGCCTGTTGATAATGACTCTTGTGATTAAGCCATTGGGTGGCACTTAATGCTAACATTTAGGGTGTGTAACAGAGGAAGGGCTGAGCTGACGTTAAAAAGGAAGGGTCCCCGGTAGAGGTGACCCTGAAGTGACCCTGAAGTCTTCATTTGGCGTGTGACTCAGGCAGCCAGAGTCTGGTTTTTCTACACAGTATTCAGAATCTGTCACAAACATCTTGGTGCAGACACAATCAAGCATCCATTTGCAGGGCATGATTGGGATATCTATAAATTGAGACCAAATCAGCAGTTCAGACCCGGGCCACAGCATAGACAATGAGAAGTCAGACTTTCTGATCACTACCCAAAAGATTTGAGTCTGTGCCAAGATTGGGGAAGACTTCCCAATCAGCCTGCTTATCCCCCCCCTGAGCAAGCATATAGCATCTTCCAATGGAAACCCTTCTCCACGCCCACACCACGTGTCATGATAGATAGCCCACTGATCTGCCGTAGTCACCTTTCCTGCTTCAGCAACCAACCCTGAAATGCAATCTAAAGTGGTTCTATATCTACTTCTGTGGAAACCAATTAAAAGGGCCCAGGAGGAGGGAAAAAGATTCTTTTTTACATTACAGAAGAGAAAGAGATAGAGAGAGACAGAGAGATGACCTTCTCCCTGAACAGCCACACAAGAAATTCTCCTATGCCGTTTTTCAAGTTCCTCATCCCCCAACGTCAAATTAATACAATAAATATTTTCCCATAATGAAGGGTGTAACTTTTCAAGAAGGACAGGTCATCCTGTGGAAAGGACACAGGTTGGAGACTCTGAGGCTGAGGTTCTAGCTCCAGCAACACCACCACACCGCCGCACTAATTGCCTACGGAGCTTCAGCCTTGGTTTCTCCATCTGTTATATGAAATAAAATAATACCTGCTTCCCGCTACATAGGACCACTGTGTAAATCAAAGGAGATAATATATGTAAGAGCACTTTGAGAAAAACACACTCTAGAAATGAAACATTGATTAAAGGAAATCTATTCAATCAAGCAGTGACTTCTCTATATCTAGTGTCCTTATTTTTCAAAAAACAAACAGGGGACGGTGTGGTGGCATAGCGGTTAAGCTACACTGCGATGGCCTGGGGTTCAGATCCCGGGTGCACACAGACACACCGCTTGTTAAGCTATGCTGTGGCGGTGTCCCATATAAAGTGGAGGGAGATGGGCACGGATGTTAGCCCAGGGCCAATCTTCCTCAGCAAAAAGAGGAGGATTGGCGATAGATGTTAAATCAGGGCTAATCTTCCTCACAAAAAAACAAACAAACAAATACACATAATTATCAAAGAGATGACTAAGTTCTATTTACACAAAAACAATAATTCAAAAAGACATACACACCCCTATGTTCATTGCAGCGTTATTCACAAGCCAAGACTTGGAAGCAACTTAAGTGTCCATCAACAGATGAATGGATAAAGAAGATGCATACACACACACACACACACACACACACACACAATGGAATACTACTCAGCAATAAAAATGATTTGCGACAACATGGATGGACCTTGAAGTTATTACGCTAAACAAAATACGTCAGATGGAGAAAGATAATTACCATATGACTTCACTCATATGTGGAAGATAAACAAACAAACACATAGATAAGGAGAACATATTGATGGTTACCAGAGGCAAAGAGAGTGGGCAGAGGGCGAAAGGGGTAAAGGGGCACAAGTGTACGGTGATGGATGGTAACTAGACTTTTGGTGGTGAACACGATGCAGTCTATATAGAAGTTGGAATATAATGATGTACAACTGAAATTTATATAATGTTATAAATCAATGTTACCTCTATAAATTTTTTTTTAAAAATAGAAGATAAGTTCTATTTAGCTCATTAGAAAAGTTACAAAGTTTAGCAAGTTGTCCATGTTTTCTAAACCCAAATTCCATATGGGTCTTTTCTTCATGACTATTTCCTGACCTAGAAACTGGATAGAGAATAGACTCATTTGTTCAGCCCTGCTATGGCAGTACATAGTATAATTAAACAAAAATGACTGTAAATTAGCCTTGGCATTCATAGGAAGCTTTCTATGAGCAATCTCTATGAAACGTTTCTCATTTCTATACTTAAGCACCTGATCCAGCCAAACTGGCCAAATGAGCAACAGGAAGACTCTGATCTGAGGGCCATAACTCTGTAAGTTCATTAACTGTGAATTATTGTTTTGAACCAGGCTTGGCTTCCAAGGCCAGATTTGCACATTCCTAAAATAATGTGCCTGACACCAGCAGAAAATGCTCTTCACAATTCTTACCTTGAACTCGTGAAGAACTCCTACCTCATCTGTCACCTGCTGTCTGGATAGGTGACTCTGTCCAGCTCTCCCGTTTTGCCTTTAATTATCCCCAACATTTAACCGCTTGTCATAGTGGCAGAGGAGGATACACTGCACAAAATTGTTCAGCAGGTGAGTAAGCGTTCAAAGGGAGGCAGGAAGTGCCACATGCCCCGAGCAGAGAGCCTTGTTCCTGCTAATATCCTCTAACGCCCCGGACGCTGCCCCAGCCCCGGGACGGGTGTGGACAGACACTGAGACCCTGCTGTGTGCTGGCCACTGTGCTGGCTCTTGACACGCAGCGTCTGCAGCAATCCTCACAAGAACTCTGAGTTAGGCCAGTGATTCTGATTTTCAGTATAAAAGGAGATGCTGATTCATTAGTCTTGTGGATGGGATCCCGTATCTGCATTTTAAAATCATCCACAGGTGATTCTGAGGCTTTTCAAAGACTGGCAAAAATACCAATATTAATAATAGCTGACAGTACTTGAGAGTTACCTCATGCCGGACAGCCAACTGAGTGCTCTACACGCTCCTTCCCATCTGAATTTTACAACAACATTATGAGGAGATATTAGTATTATCTACACTTAAAGATAAGGAGTCTGAGACTCCGAAAAATCAAAGGACTTGCCAAAGACGACAAGCTAGTTCATATCAGGGCGGGGGGCACGCCCCGTTTTCTCTGACTCCCCCTTCCTACTTTATCAGCTGCAGCAGAATCCTAACTTAGGAAAGTAAGTCAAAGTGTTTATGCTGGCGGTGATTTTCTTAGGCTTTCTCCCCTGGGACATTAGTGATGGTGTCAGCTGACTTACCACTATCATTATTATTATCATTAATAATAATTTTTCCTGGTGAAGCCTGATGCCAGGGCTTGGGAGCAGACGCGCCCGAGGCAGGAGCCATGGTAAGGGTGGAAGTCATGCGTCTATTAGGAGGGTGATGGTGCTGCAGGGAAGGGAACTTTGATTCTCTTACCCCTGGGCTGTGACTTGGCAGAAAGACACTCTCCAACACATAATTAAGATAAAACTTAACCTCCGGCCCTCCACCACCTTTATAAATGTCTCTCCCAATCTTAGCCTGCCAATGACCTTTACACAACAACACTTATAAATACTTTCAGCTTCCAAGGACTCTGCCCAGGCAGCCAGAGACACCCCACAACATCCTCATATAATCAATATTATCATACAGTTAAAAGATAATCATAACGCCTTAGATTCTTAAAGCTCCTTTGAGCCTAAAAAACTTCAAAGCACTTTCATGTCCATCCTTTCATTTCACCTTCACCACATCTGACGGTGGAAGGATGACGTCAGGAAGGAAGCTGCTATCATTCCTTAATCCCATCTCCCACAAACTTGAAATTGCTGCACCTTCCCCCCACGCCACAGGCTCCTGGAGGAGCTGCCCCTTGGCTGGGGTTCAGAGGGCTTTCTCGGTCTTTGTTCAGTATTTCTGGTCCGGCTGGCTTTACCTTCTCCATGGTCTATCACCATCTTTGTCATCTACTGTGGAAACCCCAGAGGCTGGGTGCAGAGGCTGTGACTCCTTCTGCATGGGCTCATTACAAAGTCCCTCCAGCACGCTGGTGAAGGGAGGCTTCCTGGTGACAGCACTGATAGGTCAGGCAGTTTTTTTCTAGAAAGGAGGTGCTACCAGTGCAAAGTGTTGATCCCACTTTGCACTTGGTTTTGCACCCTCAGCAGTGGACAGGACCCTGCATTCATGTGGTAATGCAGTGCACTTTGTGACATCCAAGAAGTGAGGGACGATGGAGCCTTCCTTGAGAACGTGCGGAGGACGTGGCATCATAGGCAGAAATGACGCAGTCACAGAATAGAACAAGAACTGAATGCAGCTGGAGAAAAGGGCTGGAAAGGACCAGACAGGATATCAGGACCTGCCTCTAGTCCCGGCTCAGAACGAGGCTCCAAATCTCAGTGGTGCCAAGTGCAGGGGGGAGCATTTGAATGCTAAATTGGGCAACATGTCAAGACTGAGGAAAGGGAAACTTTCCAGAAGGCAAACCTGGGCCTACACAGGGAAAGCACAGAGAATGTATTCAGGGAATACACAAGTGACAGGCTCTCCTTCCACCCTAATCGTAGACACGGGTCTGATAGGTGGCTGAGGAGATGGGCGAGGGCAGACAGCACAGCAAAGCAGCCTGTGGCTTGGCCAGCACCTACTGGGTCCGGAGAGCGATTTCACGCCCCATCCTGTTAATTCCCGTCTTCTCTGTTGTCATTATTAGCTCGGCAACTCAGAGCTGGGCTGACTCTGCTGCAGGGCAGGGCCTGGAGAAGTCTAGCTCAAACTCCCACGACAGAGAGAGGAAGCAAAGCTGCGGCCATTTTACCCCAGCTCTTCAGAGCTGGAGTCTGTGAGGAGCGCAGCCGCAGGAACAGGCCCCGCAGCTCTCCTCTCAGTCCGTGGCCCTCTGCACAGGGCTCTGTCTTTAGCAGAGCCCCTGCCTTGGCAGGGCTGAGCAAGGGCAATGCAGAGCAAGGGCAGCAGGCAGGGGCCACTGAGACCTTGTGATTGGAGCTGAGCAGCAAGGACACTGACAGAGATTTTAAATATATTCAGAAAGTGAACAAACAAGAGACAAATGAACAAACACATAGCAAATTATTTCCTTGATCAGTTCAGCACACGTTCCAGGGTGCGTGCCCCGAGTGGCACTGTAACGAAACAAGAAGCCCAGCAGTGAGACGCACTAGTGTCTGCAGGGCTCTCAGCCCACTCAGCTCCCCCTAGAGAGAGATTTGGTGACCTGGCCTGGCGTTCGCATGTGGGGTCTGCAATGGGGAACATGTGGGTCTCCGTACTTGATGGGTGGTTACCTCTCTCTCACCCCTGTGCTCTGTCTCTTTCCCCTTCCCGTATCAATGGAATCTGTTTGGACAGCAGGTGGGTCTGGCGTCGCTAAGACTGGAAATTCTGGGCCATAGAACTGGGCCTTGTGCCTGTCATCCCAGGTGTGGGTCAGGCTCTTCTGCATTCATGCTCTGAAAGGTCACCGTCAGACACAAGGATTGGCTTTGCAAAGTGCTTCCAGTTATAATGGGATTTAGTAAATGTGTCTGTCTGTGCCATAGGAGCTGAGGATTCTGGGGACAGAATGGAGCTAGATGTTGCCTATTTACAAGCGTGTGGAAGGAGGAGGTGGAGGGCTCAGCTGCCAGGTGCCTCAGCTCGTGATTGCCCAAGGCAATAATCCCATCTTTCTGGCTTCCTGCAATCGGGGATGGAGAAAAATCAATCCTAAGCAGAGATTGGACGCAGTCATGTAATATGTATAACCTTGGGGTTTTTGTTTTGTTTTTATTTTTTTAAGTGCGGGCCTTAAGTCAAGCTTACGTGAGGCCTTAGGCTTCAGACTAAAGTCTGGAGGCACTGGCATTGGTGTATTCAAACCGTCCTTAAGCAGGGAGGGAAGTGAAGGGGGTGTTTTCGAGGTTACAGGGTAATAGCATAGATATCATGGGAGCCCTGGCTAGAGACAGGCCAAAACCGAGAGTCGCTGGCAGCCAGGCTGCCTTCACCTCACTTTGATTCAATTAGGGCCTGGGACCACTGTGCTTTTCCCACTGGCTGCTGTCCCAACCTCACCTGCTGGGCTCATCTGCCTGGCTTGGTGCCTGAGTGGGTGGGTGGGCTCCTCCTGAACTTCTGCTGCTGGTCCCTGGAACCTGTGTCCACCAACCACCTGGCCTCCCTGCTCAGATGCACCTCCGTGTGTGTGGGTCTCAGAGGAACGTATGATGAGCTCCTAAAAGCTTCACTGGAAGACCACATGACCTGCAGCCCAGGGCTGACGGTGTATAAAGTGTTTCCATGGGTATCATCTGCCTTGATCCCAACAGCCATGGAGAAGTCTTATTCAGTTCAAAACTGTTTTCAACCTGAAGAACTGGAGTTTCTGAGAGGTTAAGTGACTTCCCCAAACCACACAGTAATTTGGGGGCAGAATCTAGGTTAGGACACATGTCAGTTTCCTTCCACACCCACGGCTCCTAGCTCCTTCCAGGCAATCAGGAGGCAGACTTTGCTGGACAGAGCTCTTCTCACGGCTGAGCGGTCAGAGTGGACCCTGCCCAGCCAGGGATGAGCAGAAGATGGAGCCCTGTGCCAGCCAGCGCCATAGAACATTAGTTCCTCCAGTTACATGAGTCCCTGGGACTTTTAGAAAGGTCTACCGATAGTAAAACAAAAGCAATACTAACCAAATTATAATAACAATGATATGGCAGGTGGGAATTGTTGAGGCTGAAGTGATGAGACACTTAGAAGTTAGTAAATTGACCACAATCTTACAACTAGTGAGAGCTGCAGCTGGATTTGAACTACGGGCTGTTGGCTCCAAGCTCCATTCTTTGAACGGCTAGGAAACAGGAAAGCAGAGCAGGTGAGCAGACCCATCCGTCCACTTCCCGACTATACCCAGAGAGTGACACTGACAGAGGTGCTGCGCAGCGTCAGGAGCAGGTTTTGCCTCAACCTGGAAAATGCCGCCTTAACTGGCTCTGCTTCCCCGGGCTGGAGCTGCAGGGCCGGTGAGCCCGGTCAACAGCGGCAAGCCTGCTGGGGCTGGTGGGCCACACGGGGAGGAGGAGAGTACAAGCCTAGGGGTTGGGGATGAGGAGAGCCACATGCACAGGCTCATTCTGGAAACTAGAATTGCACAGCTTTTCCCCCAAGTGGGAAAGTCTGGATTGCTTCACACAACTTGTGAATTTCGATCCCTGTGATGGCCATGTGGAAATTCTAGAGAAATGGAAAACATGCTTTCCCTCTACATATCACTTCCTTTGTGAGGTCTTTTCTAATCCTTAATGCTTAATGATTTTGTTCTTCCTTTGATGGCCTGTGTTACCTGTATCGCTATTATGCAAATTGGCATCATCTTCTTTACCAGCCCCATGCTACTTGAAGCAAAATGCCAAAGATGGAGCTTTAGATAAAAAGCTTTCTAGCTTCATAAACTTAGGCAAGCCTCAGTCTACCTCTTTGAGCCTCCATTTCCTTATCTTTAAAGAAGAAATTAAAACCTAATTCCTCTCACTAAAGGGAGGATGGAATGAGATACTGCTGTGAAAGTGTTGTGTACTCTAAAGAGCTATATAATGGCAACAAATTACTTTGATTTTTAACTTATGGATATATCCTGTCTCCCCAGGAAATTTATGAGTTCTCTGAAAACTAGAACTGGGTTTTATATTTTTTCATATCTTCCATAGGCTCTAATTATGCAGCATTATTTACTCAGTGAATGCTTGCTGAAGCCTTGCCCTAGAGAAGCTCACAATTTGGTGTGGACGAAAGTGTGCTCACGATACCATGTGATGCCACTGAATGACGTCTCTGCTTCGGGGAGAGGAAGGCAGCAGGCAGGCACAGTTAGGAAAAGAAATGCAAAACCAGAGAGAATTCAGAGATGTGTTGCAAGGATAGAGGAAAAGGGAGCTTGAAATGGAGTATTTAAGACATGCCCGTGGACAGTGGCACCAATGTTAGGTGGCCCTTGGGCAAACCTCCAACTCATAACAATCCCACGCCCCCAATCTAAGATCATTCCTTAGTGAAGCTTTCCTCCTGAGACGCCTGACCTTGAAGAGGAAAGGGGATTGTGCCTAATACCTTCCTAGAGAATGCAACATGGCCAGGGGTGGGAGGTGGGGGGTGGGACAGATGGGATTTAAATCACAAAATCTAGGTTCAAGTTCTAACTCAGCAACTAACACTGGTGTGTCCTGGAACAACTTATTTAAGGTTTCCAGTGTTACTGTTCTCTGAAATGGAAAGACTACAACGTGCGCTGCTCATCTTTCTCGTCTCTTGTGATCCAATGACAGGCTATCTGTGGACAGGGTGCTGACGTAAGGGGCTGAGCTTCACGAGGAATCGTCCTCAGACGGTAATTAATCTGAACATTACATATCTATCTACCAAAATATTTATCTTTTTTAACAATGCTTTTACTCTAAGACATCCATTTTACCCCAACATCAGGGTAGGCCTATTGCATGTTCCTTCTCCATTAAATCCACCCTGAGCCTTTCTCTGGGTCTTGTTCCTATGGGCTCAGAAAGACAGAGGTACCTGCTTTGGGAAAATATCCTTAACTCCTCTGCCCACAAGCCCTCAGAAACAGAGGCCTTAGAAAACCAAAGATCAGGAGAATGAGGTAAAGAATAAAGCATACTTCCTATAGGCCCATTGCCTCGTTTCCGTCAAATTCTGTCTGCTTTCTTTTAGGCCCTGGGGCTGCGGACGCTGCCATATTTTCATGGCTTAGCTCGCTCTCCAGCAGAGTTAGTAACTCATCCTGAGAACTAGATCAGAGCAGCCCCCTCAGCGGTCCTCCACACAGCCAGCACCAGGATTGAGCCATCTATCCCTGTGGTCCCCTCTCCTCCCCCTCCTCAGAGCGACTGGGCAGGATTTATAGGGCTGTCCCAGCGACACGCCATCTCAGTAACTGCAGAATGGCAGTTGTAAAAAATCCCATTTGCCAGGGTATTAGAATCCCATTAGCACTCCCGATGGAGAAATAACCCCAACCCTTCAGAAGGAATTAAAGATATTCGGGCACCAGCATTTGGAGTGTTATAGGCCCTTCCCTGTTTGGATGATCACACAAGCAGACATAAAGCCTCAGGCACCAGATGTCCTTGGTCCATAAACCCCTTGAGGAAAGTCCTAGGAATGATGTATGAAAGGGCCTCTAGTCCCACAAACAAGCCCCAGAATAATCACAAGGAGTAATTGACACAGGGCCCTCCAATTTGTCTGTGCTTGAGAATGACTGGTTTTAGTGGAAGCCAGGTTTGGATTTCAGAATTCAGCCATTCTCTCACAACCTCTTATATCCTTTTTTTCTCTAGTCCCCATGCCAACTCCATTGCCCGAGTGGTAATTGACATCAAACAAAAACACTGACAAACTTCTCATGCATACAGATTGTCAAAACAGAATCACTTGCAAAACAACAGGATAATAACAGAGGAACATTGTTATAATATCTGGTCCAATCATCTCACTTTATCATTGAAGAAACAGAGGCTCAGAGAGGTGAAGTAATATGCCCAAGATCACACAGCTAGGTAAATTGAAGTCTCCTCATTCCCAGTCTGGCATTCCTGCCACTACACTTCCTTCCAATGAGGGGAAAGCTTGTTTGGTCTTCGGACTTCTGGGCATTTCAGGTCATGGGCTCTGAAAGCGCTCAGTGGCCGTCCATCTGCTTCCCACGGGCACGTGTGAGTGTACGCGTGTGATTACATGCTCCAGCACTCTAGGTGTGGTGGTGAGTACCGGAGTCAGAGAAGCCAACCTTAGCACCCGAGATTTGCCTCATGCTAGCTGCGTGACCTAGAACAAATTATTTACCCTGTTTATTTCTCAGTTTGTTCATCTATAGGATGAGGGTAAATGATGGCGTTATTATGTCACTTTTCAACATCTTGGGGATCTTGTTAAAATGCCAATTCTGATTCAAAATGTTTAGGGTTGGAGGCTGAAATTCCTCATTTTTTAAGATTCCCAGGTAATACTAGTGCTACTGTTTTAGGGACCACACTTTGACGATCAAGGTCGTTGGATTTTATAAAAATGAACACAACGAAGCATATAAAGTCCTCAACAGAGCAAAAATATTTATTCCATAAATGATAGTTGTTAATATTACATGTTTGAGATTTACACAACACACTGTAGATTCAAGAGCATTTTTAAAGACTTACTGTGTGCTGTAGCTAGACATAGAGAGACATCTTGTCATCTAAGCCTCAAACTACGTCTGTATGCCAGGTCACATTATCACCATTTCTTAGACGTGGTGAATGAGGCTCAGAGAGCTGAGTGACTTCCCCAAGGTCAAGTAGGAGGTTAATGACTCTAAGACCAGACGTCCTTCCATCCTGCTGGGTGTAGAGAGGCACCCTGCCCTCATGTTAACATCCTCTACCTGTTGACTGGCCGGGGATGCTGTCACTGAGGACAGGGTGGGTTGATTTCACCACGTGTATGTTGATTCTGAGACATGAGTGCCAAGTGCCAAAAAAAGAGAAGGCTGCAGTCAGGCTGGAGTGGGATGTACGCCCATGTGCAGGCAGAAGCAGCAGAAGCGGGTGGACAGACTGACAGGATGCACAATGACAGGGAATCTACAGATCAATAAATAGACAGATATCCGGTGAGCCTGACAGCTGACAGATGTGTGGGGGTGCACTGACACCCAGATGGCCGTGGAGTACACAGACAGGGGGAGTTTGGAAAGTCTGCAAATCTAGGTAGAGGTGGGAAAGCCCAGAGACAGACAGGTAAGTGGTACCCGTGATGTTGGCAGCACCTCTGTGGGTGAGAGAACCCCAGCGCCATGTGAAATGGCCTCCTGATGCTGTTTGGAGTGGCAACGGTGCTATGGTGGTGCTCAGTTATCTTAAATCCCTTCCAGTTCTCTGACAAGAAATTTGCTCTGAGACAGCCACTTCTGCCAAGCCCCAAGGGGTTAGCCAGGGCTGAACCGGGTGGCCTCAGTTCCACCTGATTTGAGGGGACCCCTGTCAGGAAAGTAGAGATGTTGGTGTTTGCCTCTGGGAGCCTCAGCCCAGTGGATCCACATTCTGAAGTCAGAAATGGACACAGGCCACCAGAACAGACCAAAGGCAGGGCGGGGCTGTGGAGGACAGAGGAAGGGCGAGCACAGGGACAGCTGGTGGGGCTGGGCTCCAGGCAGGCCCTGGTGTGGAGGGACAAGCCACAGTGTCTTCAGTGAGTGGAATCAGAAGCAGGAGACCTGGAGGGAGCTGGCTGGGCCAGATGGCTCCGGTTTGAGTGGTCCTCAGGAGCCTGGGTCAAAGTGAGCCAGGTAGGGCCTTTGCTGGCACCCAATTCCCTTTGATGGCCATGGCTCAGGCCTTCCTGCTCAGACTTGCCTGTTCTGGAAGCACCAACAGCCCTTTTGTGGTTGGTGTAGGGCTGTTGATGGCATCTGAGTTAATCTCTACTCCAGTTAACTTCACCTCCAACAGGTGGGTTAGAGAATAACCTAAATGGGTTAGAGAAAAATGCCACCGAGGCTAAGTCTAAATCTGTGACCTCAAATATCAAGTGGGCGTGAAATTGCCCAATGATCCTACTATACTTTCCCAGGAAATTTGCTCTCCTTTCCTCCAGAGCTGATCATCCTACAGATCCTGCTTTCTCCTGAAGCCTCCGAACCTCCTTCTCTTCTCCCAGGCGAAGACCTCACTTCTTACCTCCGAGGAGCTGGAAACAATCAGAGGAAAACTGTAACACTAAATCTTTCCTCCCCAAATCTAGTGAACTGTTCCTGCTCCCACCTCAAGGCAACCCCTTCTCTGTGCTCCAGATTCCACATGCATTTCTGTCTGCTTCCCCCCCCAGGATTGCTCCTGCCTTTATTCATCTCTGTTTCTTCATCATCACTTGTTCCACCTTTACTGGATGCTTCCCGTCAGCATACAGACTCGGCAGGCTAGCACTCTTTATCGTCTCCCGCTGAAAACAAAGACAACATCAAGCAAACAAAGGTCTCCCCAGACTTTCCTGAGAAAGTTCTCTGTTTTCTCCATCTGCACTTCCTCATCTCACACTTTCCCTTCAACAGAACCCAGCTAGGCCATGGAAACACATCTTGTCACGCATACCAATGACTTCCATCCTGTCAAAGCCTGTGGTGGGTTCTCTGTCCTTGTCTACTCCATCTTTCCCTTATACAAGTTCACTCAACAAGTATTTTGCTCAGCACCTGTGACCTGCCGGGCCCTGTCCTGGTGCCCGGGATACATCTCTAATAGACGAAAGAGGCGAAAGTCCTGCCCCTGTGAAGCGGTATCCTGGGGAGACTGACAGTAACCTAAATACACAAATGCCTGAAGTGTGTGGGAGGGATGAGTGGCCTGGAGAAGAATAAAGCAGAAGAGGGAGAGAAGAAGGACCGCCGGGGACGAGTCAGAGATCTGAAGCAGCGTCTGGCCCGGCTGACTCGTCACTCCTCTTGCCATCCCTTTCGTCCCCTGCCCTTCTGGGACAGCATTCACTGCTGGAGCTCCATCCCTCAGCTCATTTGCCGGCTTCTCCTCTTCTCCCTGACCCCAGGACTGCAAGGCCTCTCTACCCTCTCTCTGTGCTCTCTCTGTGTGCCCTGCTCCAGTCCAGGGCTTTAATGCCATCTAAATACTGACGTCTCCAGCCTCCACCCCTCCCTTGAACTCCAGACTCATAGATCCAATACTCCATGACCTCTCCACTGGAAGTCTCACAGATATCTTAAACTTAACGTGTTCCCAACAGAACTCTTGATTTCAGGCTGACCTATTACATACACAAGCACACATACATACACACACACAAACCTGTTCCCCCTCTGGTCTTCCCCATTTTAATAAATGATGTCACCATCCAACTAGTTGCTCAGACTAAAATCCTGGTAATCTTCGTTGACTCTGCTTTCTCTTAGTGCCTGTTCCACATTCAATTCTACAGCAAATGCTATCATAACTGGACCTCTAAAACAGTCTGAATCTATCCATTTTGCATCATCTCTGCTTCAACATTATCTCTTACCTGGACCGGCAAAAACCTGGTAATTGGTCCTCCAGATTTCATTCTCTAAAAAGCAGCCAGAAAGACCTTTTCAACACATGTATCAGATCTTAGCATGCTTCTCTTGAAAACCCCGCAGTAGTCCCCCAGTAGGCTGGAATAAAATCCAAACTTCTTACCTGGCCTGTGATGTCTTCTTGTGACGGCCCTGCCTCTTCTCTGAACCTCTCCTGCCATGTCCCTCCTCACTCTCCATGTTCCAGTGCAAGAGTGGTTCCCAACTTGGCAAGTCCTCCACCCCATTCTCTGCCTAGCACATTCTTCGTCCAGATATTTACACAGCCAGCCCTTTTCATCTGCCTAAAAGTTACCTCCTCAGACAAGCCTTCACTGACCACACTATCAACAGTTGCCATCTCCCCACTCCAAGCCACTCTGTATCTCCTTTCTTCCTTTATATTCTTCACAGCACTCACTGCTCTCTGATGAATATTTGTTCCTTGTATTTATTTACCTGCTTGTTGTCTGTTACTCTCACCAGAACGTAAACTCCATGAGGGCAGGATGTTGCCTGTCTGGTTGTATAACTTGGCAGGCCTGGAAGTCAGACTGTCTGAATTCGATTTCCGGCTGCCCCACTAACTAACCGTGGTGTCTCAGACAGATTACATCACTATCTGTGCCTCTGGTTTCACATCTGTAAAATGAGGGTAATAATAATAATGCCTACCTCATGGGGATGTTGTCGGAGATGATAAATAGATAAATATAGAGCATGCGGGGCAGAGCTTCATGGGGAATATTTACTCAATAAATGTGGAATACATAAGTGTTAGAGCCTAATGATTCCCTTGGGGATAAAGATCTAAAGAAGAGACAGACACCTCTTTCTGCTCAGGCTCCTCCTGTAATACAGCAAAATGTATCACCTGGCCAAAGACAGAGAGAGAGAGTATGGAGTCCTCGCTCAGCGTGCGTCTACCTGGTTCATAGTTTGTGATGGTCACTGTCTCTCCAATGTCCACTGTGGTCACGAGGGGGCAGGGCTGCCGCAGGGATTGTGAAGTTGGGAACTCATGGTGGTCAGTGCTGTGCCGGGAATGAGAAAGCAGACTAGGCCTGACTGCCTGTGACCCAGGATGGCACTCCCACAAGGTAGAGTGGGGCTGGGAGCACAGCGGCGCACCAGCATTCTTTCCAGTGAATTCTACCATGCCCACCACCTCCAGCAATACACAGCGCTGCTTCTATCCACTGACTGGTGCCAGAACACACCTCACCCAGGGGTTTCAATTGCAGTGATGTAGCTTCTCAAAGAGGGCAAATGATTCATAAAATAATAAAAGATAAATGAACTAATGGAAATATGTATACAGCTGCCATATAGGTATACAGCAAAAGCACTGGACGTTCTCGGAGAATATTAATGTGGGGGCAGAGGAACCTAACCTGGTTTGGTGCCTCAGGAGATTTTATCCTCTAATGCAGAAGGAACTTAGCATATTTTAAAAAATTAGAAAAGGCCAGCATGTGAGATGAGATTGGAGGGCACAGAGGACAGTTTAGACATTTTTGAACTTCTTTTCCCAAGAAGGGGGAGCCAATTTAGAGTTTATAGCAAGTGAGCGATCTGATCCAATCTGCGTTTTAAAAGGACATTCTGGCCTGATGTGGAGGATGGTGGAGAGAAGCCAGAGGGAGGTGTGGGAAGATTTCAGAAGGCGGCTGAAGCAGTCCTGGTGGGAGAGCAGAGGGCTTGGATCAGAGTGGTGACAAAAGAGATGACGGGGATTGAATGAGTGTGAGCAAGGCCCTTGACCTGTTCACCAGCACCCCAACTCTGGTTACTATTAAACCCATTCAAAAGACTAGGAAGTCGAGGCTCAGAGCAGGCAAGCGCCTAGGTTACCTAGCTGTTAAGTGACAAGATCGTATTTGAACTCATGTCTATGGACCCTAAGAATGCTTTCTTAATCTACCACCTCATTCACTCCAAAAAGAGTGTGTAGAACCATGAAATCCACGCTCCCTGACATTCTCCTACGGCAATACGGACACCTGCTTGGTGGGCATAATGTCTTCCAGTGCTACACGAGCTGTAATAATCATTGTGCTTATTGTTTAGCTCCCTGGACTCCGGAGCGGGCCTCCGAGTGCTGGAATGGAATGTCCCCGGGATCACTTGGCCAAGCGATGCTGCTCCCAGGATGGCAGTGCCAGGACCAGCCTCCTGCCACTGCAGAGTGCGCAGGTCGCCTCTCCTGCCTGGAACTGACACTGGCAAGACAATGCCGGTTAGAAGTGCCCATGGCAGGAGCCGGCATCCCCCTGCTTCCCAGCAGGTGCCTCCAGCAGAGGGCAAGCGAGCATAAAGGAGATCAAATGAGTAGCTGAGCAACACCCCCCGCCCCGGGAGCTCTGGCCCTGGCTCCTCAGCCAGCCTCTCCAACAGAGCTCCCTTTCAGGCCCCAGCTCAGCCCCACTCCAGAATGGGAATGAGCTGCTCATGTATATGCAAATGCCAAGATGGGAAGGCAGGCTGGGGGAATTAGCATTTTTAATAAAACAAGACCACAGGGAAAAGGCAGGAGTAATGGGCAATAATTTACTGTGGTTTTTTCAGAGGAAAAGGAGGAAGAAGGTCCTGGTCCCAGGCCAGAGGTTGTTGCCATCTGCAGGACTCAGAAGAACCTTATAATAATCATAATAAAAATAACAGCAGAATCAATACAATAACAATATAAAATATTTAATATTATTTCAGTAACTATTAGTAAGCATTCAATAAATATTAGCCACATGCCCAGCAACATGTACACCAGTCTTCCCAGCCGCTCCACAAGGCAGATGGTAGCAGTATCTCTGTTTTAAGGAATGTGACATAGAAGCTCAGTTCTGTCTGAAGTCACACGAGGCGGGGGGACGGAGCCAGGACTTGAACTTAGCTCTGTCTGACTGCACAGCCCACACTCCCAACATCGAGTCAGAGCTGCCTCTGTCCTCAGGCAGTTTCTAATGTGGTTGCATCATCCACAGCACCAAGCACGATATGGGCTCAGGAAGGGCCTCTTGGCAGCAGCAATTTTTGGCACAAAACGGTAGGTGGGGGTGGAGATAGAGGCCCCGTTCCCCAGGGGTTGGTGTGGAGAGGAGATGGAAATATGTGCCCACCCCCCTCCCAGAGCATCCCACAGAGCCAAGTTTCTCCTCCAAAACCTGAACAGCCTTGCTGTGAAGCAAAGCCCAATCTCTGAGTTATCGATCACGGGCTGGAGAGAATTCAGTAACAGCAAATCCTGTCTCTGCTCAGGTAGCAGGGAAGGAGCGGCATGTGGGATGACTGCTGGGCTAGGTCCTGTGGGGGTTGTTGTCTGGGTAAGGCCTCACAGAGCCCCCCATGCCTGTTCCCAGGTCGCTGTCATTATTCCCATTATCAATGCTAACGATGCTAACGTCACCGGGTATTCACTTAGAGGGTGGGCGGCGGAGGTCCTGGGCTGGGCTGTCAGGTGAGATGGCCAGCATGCTTGCAGCCGCACACCGACTTGGGATGCATGTCAGGCACTAACAGTTTTATTGAATGGATTATTGAACTGGAACAAGCTAACTGCTCCCAAATAAGCTGATGAAAATGCTGGGTCAAGATGAGTCCCCCAGTGAGGAGGGCTTTGCTAATCTTTACCCACTCGGCAGGCAGTTCCCCAGAGCTTCCGGGGCCCCTCCAGGGGAGCGATGAAGGTCGTAGGGTGTGTCTGTGGCCCAGGCCCCAGTGCTTCTTGCCTTTGGCTATGCCAGCCCCTGGCCTGCCGGGGTTGTGCTCCCCTGCCTTGTCTGCAAGCAAGGATGTGGCCAATTGTCTTCGGGTAGGTCCTTTTCAAGCTGACCAAACTGCCCTGAGGGCAAGGGGCAGTTTGCAGGAACCCTGCAGACATGACAGGAGCACAGATGCAGAGTCACCCACAGGTCTCTTCTTGCTCAGAGGCTGGACCCCAGCTGGCTGCCAGCAGGACTGTGAAAGCATCCTCCTTTGGGGTGAGGGGGCATGAAAGCTATTGCCTAGGTTATTCTCGGCCATGAACCCTAAATCCCAGAACAGGAAAGGCCTCCAGAAGGCCCCCTCCTCCCTAACCCTGCCATGGGGACTGCACCAGACAATCCCAGCTGGAGATGGGAGAAGGGCGGGATCTGTTTCATTCTGAACATTTGGTCCAAGACCACTCACTCGCCTCTACAGAAGTCAACCTGCCTTCAGTCCTAAGGAGTCCAGTGTTGAACTCAGCCAAAACTCTCATGTCTGCCTCTCACTGGAGTTGGATGGCCCTTCAGATTTCTTGCAATCACTTTTCAAATTCCTAGCATCCGTTTTGATAAAGTGACACCTCTCCCACCCTCCAGCCTTTTCTTTTACTAGCAAAACCATCCCACCAGTGAAGTGGAATGCACCATTTTGCACATTCTGTTGACGTGCAGGCCGTGTGGGAGTAAGAATATAAAGCCGACTTGAACCTGGGACCTTTGCTGAGCCCAGAGGAGGGCCGCTTCCGTGGCAGGAACAGGCTGTGGGGCTGGAATGTCTGCCGCGGGCTCTGGGGGGCCGTCCCAGAGCACCCAGCCCCCGCCTAGCCTCTTTTCCACGCCAGCTTCTGCTGGCTGCCAGCCCAGACTGCGGGGCAGGATCTCAGCACCCTGGAGAAGAGGAGGGGAACCCATGCCAGGTGGAAGGAATATCGGTGGGAGAGGAGAGTTTGCGGGGCAGAGAGCCAGAGCCAAGAGCCGACGACCTCGCACAGGCAGCGGTGGAGCCTGCCTGGGCCGCAGGCAGGCACCTCCTCCCAATCAGCGTGATTGCAATCAGCTCGAGAGAGCTGGGAGCATTCAACAGAGAAGGCGAAAACATGCAATCTGCAAAACGCGTGTCAAAAATCAAAAACACCACAAACAACAGGGGCGAGCGGCGTGGGAAGGGAAGACAGCCCGCAGCGGCTTCTTGCAGCGGCGGGCCGTCCTGGCCGTCCCCTGGTGACCGGCCTGGGAGCAAGGGGCGACGTGTAGAGGGCCAAAGACCCGAAAACCCCGTGCATCAGGCGCCGGGGCCAGGAGCTCAGTCGGCCCATGTCAGCCCTTCAATCAGTCTCTTTTACTACTAATTTCTTCTCATGTTTTTTAATTTAATTCTCGGCTTCCTTCAAATATCAGTCAATGAACCATCCAAATTTCCTCCAAATACCCTTGAAAATGTTGAATTATGCAATTAAGGATGGTGTAATACAATAATGTGAGGAGAAATGTTGTCATACATATTTTAATGAAACACAGGCTGAGGGGGTGGGGGCGATTTCCCAGAGCTGCCTTCATCCACCTTCTGGTGACAGGTCCATCTTCTTCCTTATTAAAATCCCACCATCGGCACAAACCTCCACAGGAACACTCACTGTGGACGGGACCCTGCAGGGGGCAGCTGCACACTCTCAGGTCAGATTTGGGTTTGCAAATATTCAGAGGGCGGTCAATCGGTCGTGGATTATTCCTCTCACGTTATTATGCATGATTTATAAATTCATTCATTCATTCAAAAATATTTGCCAGGCTCTGTTGCCTCAAGGCTTTGCACAGGCAGTAGGGTGACCAACAGTCCTGGTTTGCCTGGGACTGTCCCAGTTTTAGCACTCAAAGATCAGCGACTCAGAAAAACCCTTGGTCCCAGGCAAACCGGACGACTGGCTGTCTAACATGAAGCTGTGTTTGCTTGGTGACTTCAGCGTGGTCATCAGACATGGGCTCGTGCCTCCTCTGGAAGTCTTTCTATGATATCACCACAACGGATTTCCTTGCTGCACAGCACCATCAGTCACCCTGACACTGCGTTGTGTGTCCCCATGCTTTTCTTCTACATACCGTCCTCCACACCCACCATGCTTCCTGGAGGGCAATATCGTACCTTATTTGTAACTAACTGTTTTCCTAACACCTCACAGTGCCTGGATACGTTCTAGGCACTCAAATATTTATTGGATGACAGATAATAATGATGAAAATAGTAATAGTATTGACGGTAATCATTTATTCAGATTTACTCGGTGCCTGACACACGAGAGCATAACCTTAAATGACATATAAGATTTTTTTTTTTTTTGGTGAGGAGATCAGCCCTGTGCTAACATCTGCCAATCCTCCTCTTTTTTTTTTTTTTTTTTTTTGCTGAGGGAGACTGACCCTGGGCTAACATCCATGCCCATCTTCCTCTACTTTATATGGGACGCCGCCACAGCATGGCTTGGCAAGCAGTGCGTTGGTGCGCGCCCGGGATCCAAACCGGCGAACCCCGGGCCGCCACAGTGGAGCGCATGCACTTAACCTCTTGCGCCACCGGGCCAGCCCTGACATATAAGATTTTAAAAGTAGAGATGAGAGAAGCACGTTCCAGAAAGGGAGAATTGTGTGTGTTGAGTGTAGTACTTGATAAAAACTAGGTAAATAGAACCTGTTAGATGACAGACACTTATGGGTGTAAGAATAAAAGGTATTTGAGGAGAAATGATTATAAGTTTGGTGAGAAATAAAGGTGAAATGAGAGGCTACAGAGAAAAAAATGAGGATAGGTATACAGGTTAGGCTCAATCGTGGATGTCATGAATATAAAAACTAGTTGCTCAGACTTGACTGAGTAGAAAATAGAATCCAAGTACTGGTTTCTGGGCAAAGGAATGGGGAGGTACAGTGTAGGAAAAAGATTCTGGGGTTTATATTCTTTTAATCTTGGGTTTAATTCTGATTTCCCTCTTGGAAAATCTCTTAATGTTTCTGGCCCTCACTGCCTCATCTGTGGAATGGGGGACTGATGTCTAACTTGCAGAGTGGCTTTGGATCAGAGGCACTGTCTGTGAGCTCCCCAACACAGCAAGCCATCAACCATGGCAGCCGTCACCATCATTGCCGCTGAGGAGCTTAAGGAAAATTAATCTAATGAGCTGTGGGGGGGAGAACTCTCACACTTATAAGTGGCCACTGGGTCACCTTCTAAGTCAACTATAAACAGAAAACATTTAGTAAGCAGGGCTCTTTTCTCATGGGTCCTGGGCCATTTTAAATATTATGGTTATTATAATACCCTCTTATGCATAGTTTTGTGATCCTAAGACTCAGTAGGCACAGTATTAATTTTCTAAGTCATTTACCTATTCTTTCATAAATACTTTTAAGTTGTTGCTTTTCTTGTTGTCTTTTTTCCTCCTTCTCTTATGTACATTTGTTACTGCCAGACTAGATGGCTGTTTATAGCTCAAGACCACACTTTTATTTCTTCAGTTTATTCACCCAGATCTGTACTGGTACAGATCTCTGTGTATACTCAGTGCTCACTTCCTGCAAAATAATGTTCACATCATGGCACTCTGAGCCCCCACCATGTGGTCCCAATTGTTTTCACTCTGATAGCTACCCACCCTATGCTCTAGCCACACCAATCTACTTCAAGTTTCCTGAGCCCACTGTGCACTTCTGAGCCCTGGGGTGTTGGTTCTGTCTTCTGTTCTCCTGGCATCTGAAGGGCCAAGTTGTGTTTGGGACTCAGCAAGCAGACTGGAAACATGGGCTCTTGTGGAGGAGTGAACGCTGCTTGTGAATGTGAAGTTAAAAAGCCAGGTACAGTCTATGCTTCCTCTCTCTGACTCACATATTTCTCTTTGGCAACAGTGGGATAATAACAGTACTTTTATTATAAAGTTGTGGAAGTTATTGAGTTAGCATAAAGATGTTTTAGAAACTGAAAAGTACTACAGCTGAAATATATTAATCCACAGTGTCATATAATGAAAAGCATTACAAGAGTTGGCTTTCAGTTCCAATACCACCACTTACTAGCTGTGTGATTATGAATGTCACTTTGCAGTTTTAGATTTCAATTAATCACCCACAAAATGAGACTAGCAGCAACTGTCCTGCCAACTTTTCAGGGCTACTAGGATTGCAAGTGAGATGCTTTCTGTAAAATTGCTTGACAAACTGCACATTGCTATACCAATGCAAGGCAGTGTTGTGAGTCCTTCGAGAAGCAGCCCCAGCTCCCGCACACACAGGCAGCATGCCACCGGGCAGTGTCCTGCCCCTCTCTGTGCCTGCTTTCTTTGGTTGCACAATGGATAGGACAGTGGAAAATATCTTACAGGGTGTTAAAAGAGTCAAGTGAGTTAATACATACAAAGTACTCGAAACAATGCCTGAAACAACAATTAAGTGCACTAAACTGTTATTGTTGGTGTTATTATTAGCAGCATTATTATTCTCCCTGTGCTTCCAGATCTTGACCGGGTCTGAGGGTGTCCTGTGGCCACAAGGTACACTTTCCATCTGTCTCTGCAGCCGCCAGGTAAGGCGACTTTCTTCTTTGCTTTTTTCATCCCTCATCGTGTCTTGTCTTGCGGTGGTATCCTCTGATTCTCGATCCTCCCGGAAATACAACCCAGATAAGCCATTGTACACGGAGCCTGATTCCTCCATGCTGAGAGAGAGCACCAGCTCCAGGGTTTTGCCCGTTGCTGTCTTATCCTCCGCTGTCTTTGAGAGAGAAGTCTCTGCCTAGGTACAGACACGGCCCAGATTCAGTGGGACCTCAATCTTACACAGTTTTGAAGTTCTCTTTAAGAAAAAGAGCATGAAATTACAAATATAAAATTAGGTATGGATGTGAGTATTTATTTAAGGTAAGAAATCACAAGTTGTAAATTTCTAAAAACCGAAAAATACCTATAAACATCAGAAACTCTAGAAAAATAACCTGCTGTTATTATCTCCGCTTATATTTCAGCGATACGTTTCCTACATTCTTAGCTATATGTGTATTTTATCACTTTTTCACATGATAATAATTTTATAATATTTTCTGTAGAAAGAATAGAAAGATAATACAGTATGTCCTCTAGTATGGTTGATTTTTTAAATTGATAGTTCAGAACGGTTTTTTTCAGCTTCCCAAATCATGATTGGTAATGTCATAGAAATTCTTAGGATTTTGGAGAGTCCTTAGGATAGGAAAAACTCTATCAAATTTCTTTCATTTGTGTGCTATGATATTTGGAAGAATTTTCCACAGACTATCCTCTGGCTCCTCACCCTTCAAACCTTGTTTTTCCTCCCCTCCCCACGTATTTCCAGTGCTGGGCTCCAGAGGACACATCCATTTTGCAGTGTGACTTCTGGGTAACACTGGTGTCTCATGGCAGGCAGTAGGAACAATTAGGAGGCCAGCTCCTAATTGTTCAGAAGAACTGGCAAAAATGTAATATGTGTGGAAGTGACTGTGAAGTACGTAAAGTACATCTGACTAAACCCAAAATAAGTGTTATCTGCAAATCAAATTCCTCTTTGCTGGATCCCAAAAACGCTTGTGGCCATTCAGGCGCCGCCTGACACTGGGGAAGGAGGATGAACGTTATGTCAGATTAAAAGTAATATGCCCTGATTAATTGCGGTTAAAATGTCTTACTTTTCTATAGTTTACAAAATATATTTGACCAGGTGAGTATTTTCTAGTGCCTCTTCTAGGGCCTTGTAAGGAGCCAGTACAAGAGAGGGGCCCTGCTTCTGTTATCCATTGCTGTGTAACAGACTGTCCCAAAACATAGGTTGAGACCTTCTTAGATGGTCCATTTCCAAAGGAACACCCAACTAAATGCAGCCACGTGAATGAGCCCAACCATGACTGTGTGGAGCACAGCTGAGTCGTCCCTGCTGAGCCCTGCACTAATTGCAAAATCATGAGCAAGTAAATAGTGGTTGTTTTAAGCCATGAAGTTCTGGGAAGGTTTTCTGCTCGGTAATAGACAACTAAAACAGCAACAGACAAGTAAATTGCACCCAGAGGTGTGATGCTGTCATAGGCATGTGTCGGTGGCTCTGGGATGCTGCGGCAGGCGGAGGCTGGAAGGGGAGAGTGTTAGCAGAGGCTTGAAGAACAAGGAGGTAACTGAGTACATTGCAAATGTGGCTAAGGAGATTTCCAGGGAAAATGTTGAAAATGCCAAGTGTCTTCTTTTAGTAGTGTAAGTTAAGGTACTGCAAAAGAAAGGGGAGCCAGAGAAAGACTAATCAGTGGTCAAGCAGAATTCAGAGAAAATATAGGGGCCTGAGAGAAGTTTCTCCAGGTGGCAAAAGACTCTGAAAGCAGGGGCCTCAGAGAAAAGATCAAATCAAGGCTGTGGTGGCAGGACCCCGTGTTAAGACCTCTAGAAGATTTAAGGCAATGCCCTAGGCTGTCTGAGCAAGACAAAAGGACTCCTAGGAATCATTAGGGTGTTGTCCCCCGGCAGCTGAGCATTCCCAGAGTAGAAAGAGGTCAATCTCAGAAAGAATTAGGCTGGCACATGGGGCATGGAGTAAACCCCAACAAGATTGATAGCTAACATAGGATAGTTTAAAGAGCTTTGTCCTGATGAGAGAACTGCCAGATTGGATAAAGAAAGAGGGAAGTTCAAAGTGCAAAGAGGCACTGGAACTCCCAACTTCCTGTGGGGAGAAAGCAGGCTGAGGACGTTATTCAGCTGCAAGCTGGGCTGTTTCTCATGAAAAAGGAAGAATGAGTGGGAGGGCAAAGCCGAGTCAGACGGTGGAACCAAAAGTAGTGGATTCGGAAACTTGCACAGAGGCCATAATCAAAGAAAAGTCTTAGCCCCAGGAAGGGTGAGTGGACAGCAAATGCCTCTTTGGATTTTGGAATTGCTGTGGACCAGTAACTGCTAAGTGCTTCCCATCTCTTTCTTTTTCGAATGGGAGTGTTTATTGAAATGATCATGTTCCTGTATTACCTTTATATCACAACTATCTGCTGAATGTGGGAGAATTTAAGTTGTATTTTTCAGTTCGCAGTTCTTTAGCTCAAGAGGTGCTGAACCCAAGGAGCCTCACGTGCCTCTCCACCCAACATAGACCATGAGACACTGGCTTTGAGCCTGCTGCCAAAATGGGAGGAAAATGTAGGTTGCCTTGTGAGAGGGTAAATATATTTTCCACACAAGACAGATACGAATTTCCGTAGTGAGAAGGCAGACTGTGCTGGGCTGTCTGAAGAGAGGCCCCCGACAATTCTTCCCACCTTGTATGTGCATGCTGCTCTTCTCATCATGAAGTAGAATCTGTTTTCCTTCCCCTTGAGTCTGGGCTAGTCTGTGCCTTTCTTTGACCAGTAGAACGAGGCAGAGGTGATGCTGTGCCAGTTCCTGATCTAGGTCTTCTGAGGCCTGACAGTTTCTGCTTTTCCCCTTCTGGAAGCCAGCTGCCACAGAAAGAAGTTCAGGCTAGACTACTGAATGATGAGAGAGCGTGGGGAGAGAGAGAGACCATGCCCAGGAGAACTGAGGACCCCAGACATGTAAGTGGAGCCATCTTGTATGTTTCAGACCCAGCTGAGCTCCCAGCTGAAGGCAGCTGCATGAGTGGCTCCAGCTGACACCATGAGAAGCAAAAGAACCATGCAGCCAACCCATGGAAGTATAAGAAATAATAAATCATTTTTGTTTTAAGCCATCAAGTTTCTGGGTAGTCTGTTACGCAACAAGACATAATGGAAATAGACCTTGAAGCTTAAATTTCATCAGCTTCATGGAAAATCCACCTCTGGATATAGAGCCTGGAGAGGAAGGCCATGACTCTCCACATGCCAGCCAGCCAGCCATATGATGAAGGGTCACGTGCTGGCTCTATGTGCCGGTGATTCTTCATGGTCCAACCCCTGAGAGACATTCTCTGCCCTTCTCTGCTCTCCTCTGTGTCAAGGAATGCTGCCCCCACCAACTACAGCACTTTCTCCCTTGTGGCTGGTTCCAGTTGGGTTTGGCAAATGCCCCACAAAGAAAGTGGCCTTTTTCCTGTTCCCTCTACGCTTCTGGGCTGCTCTCCTGACAGCAGCTGAGCCCGCTGAGCTGCTGGCAGGCAGACCCTCCTCCATGGCTCCAGCTTTCACTTGGCTAAAATTATCTCATCTCTTCCCCTTTTCCCTTTAGGCCTAACAGCTTGCCTTCAATGTGAATCACTAGGTGCCCCAACATTCCTGTTGGATTTTCTTTACCCTGCCTACAAACTCTGTAAGCTATCTCTTCATTACCATATCTTCATTTGAACCAAGTGGAATTCTGTTTTCTGCTATTACCCTGACTGATACACTCCCCTATGTTAGTCTTCAAATTCTGAATCCTAATCAGCAGAAAGAAAAATGAACATGGAACATGAAGTCATAGATACTAGATTTCAAATTTGGGAGTATAATTTCTTAGCTCGGTGAGCTTGGACTAATCAATTTACTCTCTGAGTCATAATTTCCTCAACTGAAACTGGAAATAATAATAACCTATTTTACAGGTTTATGTTTGGGGCAACCAGAATTCACCAAGCCCTTAGTCCTGGATATGAAACTTATTAGGCACTATAAATACATCAGGGGACTGAGTTAGAGGTCTTTGCCCCTTCTAGAGTTCAGCAAGTATCAAGACATCAAGACTATAACAAGAGTTTAAAATAATGAAGCATAAGACTTTAGCTGAAATTAGCCTGGCTACCATCATGGCAGGTTTCCAGTGGCCCAGGGAATGGCAGCACAGACTTCAGGAGAGGATGTCAGACAAGCCTTCCTGGTGGTGGAGCTGAGATCAGACAGCAGGAGAAACATTGGCCCTTTGCTGAGGTTTCATGGTGATGAACAAGTAGGTGTGTGCCACTGCTGAATGAAGAACTGGTGGCATTAAGAAGAGTAAATAGGAGAATATGTTATCCAAAGATCTTCTCTTTGTAATCAGAGGGCCTCTCCAGCTGTTTCTATGCACTATGCATTATTTACGGCCCATCCAGTGCTGGCATCCTGCTATTTGTCTGCTTTCTGAGCGGGGCAACAGGAAAAGGAATCTTTGACTCAGCAATTTTGAGCAAGGCTAAATGAGAGGACAAGGGAGAAAGAGAAGTTGGTGAAGAATATTGATAGAAAGGAAAAGAAGGAAAAGGATGATGGTGACGGTCATTCATGGGTGATTGGGGTTGCTCGACTTGACCGTGAAAGAACCTGGTGCCTTAGGAAATTCCAAATTCCAATGGATATGGAAGAAGAGATGGTGTGGGCTTCAGTTACTTTAAGTCCCTGCCAATTCCTGACCAGCAAAACTTGATCTAGGAAATCCATTTCTGCCAGGCTCCAAAGGGTTAATCAGAAGCAGAGCTGGGTGGCTGCAGGTCAGGGAGCTGACAGAGACTCCATCTGAGAGCATCCTCACTGCGGGGAAAGGACACAAACTAGTGGTTGGCCCTGGGAACCTGAGATGTAGAAGAATGAGCTGAGTGATCAAGCAGCACAATCAATTCCTTGTGCAACCTGGTGTCATGCGTGCCATAGATGGCTCTTCTGCCTGGAATTGGAACTTCAGGGCCCTGCTGGTAGCATGAATCAGCGAAGCTACATCCACCCCCATTTCCACTGCTAGCACCTGACTCACTGCCAAGTTCTGGAGGCAATAGAGTCCCATGTTTGTCTTCCTTTCTGAATACCCACAGTGATGCTCCTGTTATCATCATCATCATCATCAAACACTAAATCTTTGCCAAGTGTCCTTCATTCTGTATTCTGTGTCAGGGAACTAATATTAACTGAGCCTCCAGTAAATGGCGGTTGCTGTGCTTGTTATTTAAATTGTGCGATCTAAATTAAGCCTTACAACAATCCTGTCAGATGTTACAATCCCCATTTTCCAGAAGATATAACATGCTCAAAGAAATAAAGTAATTTGCCCAAGGTCACATAGCTCATATCAGGCAAAACATGGATTATAATCCATGCCTAAACTCTCTGAGAAATAGAGACCAACACTCTCCTTCTCTCCCTCATAATCATGCCCTTGAGGCTGCATTCAATCTTGGAGGTTGTTAGTCATTTTAGGGTTCCGTAACAATATGTGCTCTGAGACCAGGAGCTTGGAGGCAGTGTGTTCAAGAAAACTAAATACACACCTCTGCACTGGTACATGACACATGGAGACAAGTTTAAATTAAGTCTCAGGTTCCCACTGGGGGTGGATTGAGGGTAAGCTGATTTTCCCTGGGATCAAAACTCTATCTGTAAGGGATGTTGGTTAAAAAGTTGACTAATTGCTAATGTACACCTTATTCTCAACTGCAGTACAAATCTTCATTTCTTTTAGGAATTAATGATCCTGCCACATCTCCTCAGGAATGGACATGCCTTGGTGGTCAAAGACCAAGGCTCAGCACTCTTCTGGGGCTCTGGGAAGTTGCCCTTCCTTACCTGTCTCTCGGACCCCACTGGTGATGTTCTCCAGGAGCTGTTGAGACTGGGTGAAGGGGATTCCCACCCCAAACCCAGGCCTGGGAAATAGTCTATACAAAATGCCTAACGTGGTACCTGGCACAGAAGGGCCTCTCGCCAGTCCTTGTAGCCTTCCCTTGGAATTGTCCCAAATTCTCCCTGCCCCTCTAGACATGTCACAGTCTTTATCCCTCCTT
Source organism: Ceratotherium simum simum (assembly GCF_057802395.1). Classification (NCBI taxonomy): domain Eukaryota; kingdom Metazoa; phylum Chordata; class Mammalia; order Perissodactyla; family Rhinocerotidae; genus Ceratotherium; species Ceratotherium simum. The sequence goes on along the minus strand of NC_141906.1, from coordinate 82,519,096 downwards.
CCAGCCTCCTTGTCACGAGGATGGTAGATTTGGATCCTGATAGGCACAAGTAAGTGTCTCTTGATGTTGCCCTGGGGGTTGATATCCTGATGGTTGTAAGTCAGAAGCATCCCTGGGAAAAAAATGTTCAGGTCCCAAATGAGAATTCAGAAGAAGGATGGAATCAACTCACAGTTATTGAGCCCTGATCTGGTGACAGGCTCTGTGCTAATTGCTTTACATGTATTGTTTAATCTTTTCAACAGCTCTCTGAGGTAGGCACCAGTAGTCCACTCCCCACTACCCCAATTTACAAGTACGAGATCATAAGTTATTTACCCAAGGCAGGAAGAGTTTTGGTGAAATTTTCTATTCAGATCTCTCTGATTTCAATGCCCATGTTCCATTTTCTGTTTGACTATCATGCTTTCAGCTTCCTTTTCTTAACTGTGTTTTTGAATTCCCTGGGTGTGGCCCACAGTCTGCAACACAGAAGATGATCAGTAAATGTTCACAGAATGGCTGATGAGTGAATGAATGAATATCATACGAATGCCTTTAGGACTTGAGAGACAGACTGGAAGAGTAAGAGGGTCTCAGTAAAGTGGCTGAGCTGACTCTCACTGCTCCTGGGAAAGGGGCGGTATTGATGAAGGAGAAACAAGGGTCTTGTGTGTCCCTCTCCCTTTCCCTGTGAATGGTCCACCTGAGATGACTCAGGAATGGCTAACTTGATCAGCCTCTCCTCACCTATGCTCCCCACCTCAGCACACTGTCAGCTTTCTTGCCAGAAAACCAAGTGTGTTTGCACGAGGTGGAGCTGTGTATACCTAAAGCTAAAAGCTTGGATCTCCCAGATCCTTAACTGGCAAAATTAAAGAACAGAACCATTTCTCCCTCTTTAATATTTGCATTTGAAAAGGAAAATCAACTCTTGAGTATGTGCCAGGCTTGTATCTTTTAGTGGTATCCTGATAGTCTCACCTTCAAATTGAAAAATCTTCCTTTAGTCTCCTTTTTTTTTGTTAATACAAAATTTACCAATAAGAGGAATTCAGTAGAAAGATTTCTGGCATAAAGCAATTGCTATTTGTGTAGACGATGGGACACTTAACATAATGCAGGCAGAAAATTAGCCTGTAATCACTGCTTTCTTTTGTATCTGCTTTAGATGTGTTTAAGCCCAAGAGACTTCCCCAGAGAGTCTGCCCCTGGGAGTCAGTCCCTCCTCCTACTCATTACCTTTGGTTTTGTTGTCTCTGACAAAAAACATTAGGACACCATGGCTACTGAGGTGCTTGTGTTCAGCCAGTGAGATGTTCACACAAAAAATGACAGTCACTGCATATGATTTTGGATGATTTAAGGGTTTGAATTACCTTGCAGGTTCGTGGAGGAAATGCCAGGGCTGGCAGCACCATGGGCACATCTCCTTTTCCTGCCTCTACCCAGTCCTTAATTCCCAAGGCCCGGAGACAGGCTCTGCTTCCTCCACTGCCCTTTTGTTGGGTCCAAAGAAAAGGGCCAAGTAAGTAGAAGAGGCCACCAGCGTCTGAAGCTACGATGCAGGATGAAATGCAGCAGGAAATGCTGCAGTTCTGTATCTCTGCTGCTTCCTCTCACTCTTTCAACAAAGGGCTCAAAATAACTGTGTGTGTAGAAAATCACCCAAACGAGCTGGGCACGTGAAACTGAAGAAAAGCCTCATAGTTTTCACTGAATTCTTGTATTTATTTGAAATCATAAAAATTCAGACTTCCACCATGGGCTGAGGTGCTCCTCACGAACTTTGTAACCATGGGCAAGTAAGTCACTTTATGGCTTAGATATCAGTTTGCACATTTACAAAATCAGAAAGTAATATCTACTCCTGAGAGTTGACATAAGGCTTAAATAAGATTGTATGAAACTGCTGTGTAACCGTAGCCTGCTGTAGATGTGTGTTACTGCAGACAGCATGGAACTGCTTGGTAGGGAGTAATTTTTCACACACCATGCTTATGTTAGGGGGGCTGGCCCCATGGCCGAGTGGTTAAGTTCGGTGTGCTCTGCTTTAGCAGCCTGGGTTCGGTTCCTGGGTGTGGACCTACACCACTCATTGGTGGCCATGCCGTGGCTGCAACCCACATGCAAAATAGAGGAAGATTGGCAACAGATGTTAGCTCAGGGCGCATCTTCCTCAGAAAAGAAAAAAAAATTCGTTAGGGAAGGTAGCACCACAAAATGTGTTTCTGACTCTGAGGTCAAGAGAAGGAAGAAGCAAACTCACTGTCCTTGTTTGAGCTTCTCTCAGAGCATCAACTTCAGCCTTCCAGTTAAACACGTGAACTCAGATAATCCCAGAACTACACATAACCCGGTCTCAGGGGGGTCTTCCATGCAAAGGAAAACACTACAACAAACAGACATAATTAAAACACTTCCAGTGTTTATTTGTATGCCTCTAAGAATACTAAAAGAGATCTGATTGATAATTAGCAACCAGACTTCTTCTTAAAATTCACTTTCCCCTACTTCTCTTATGCTTTTTCTCTCTCATATGCACAACACGGCTACCTTGGAGCTTCTTTCTTTCCAAGCCCCATGCTGAACTTTCCCCCAACAAATCATGTCCGTGTTGAATTAGATTTTTCTCCCTTTCTCCTTTGCTCTGTCTCTGCTTTTTTCTTCTCTCCCGAGTTTATACCTCCATCTCCCCATTCCAATTCTGTCTCTATCTATCCAGTGTCCCAAATTTGCATCACAAAAGCTTATCACATAAGATTAGCTTATGGCAAAGGTAGAATTCTCTTTTGGAGGGTAAAGGGAATAAGAGGAAAAGAGAAAGGGAGTGGACAAAAATAGCATTCTCTTTGTCAGTCAAGTCAGCGCAGAAGACTGTGAAGATTCACATGTTAATAATTCTTGTCACCGTCAAATATAACTGAGGACACGTTCCAGAGTGGTTAAAGATTCTACTCCAGCTCACCCAGGAGTATGTAGAAAATGGAATACCAGCACCAAACAGGTGAAAGCAAGAGGATGTCACGCTTTTGTCAGTCTGTTGGATGAAAACCTGAAGCAATTTTTATCCATGAATATGCATCATATGTATGTCTTAGCTATCATCAGCAGTGCTCAGCAGATGGCTGGTCTGTGTTGAGATCTGCTATACACTATACCTGAATATTGTGATGAGGGAATCAAGAACTGGACAGAAGCTGTCAGAATGCATAACACATCATCTGGGGGAGTGGCGACTCTCCATTACCCTTGGTCCCAGGGCCAAAGGCCATGATCTTATAGAATATAAAAGGTAGCTTTAATGAGTAAGACATGAAAAGGGGCTTGACCATTAGTGGTCATTAATGCTCCCATTCCCAGGGCCATTAACCTTGGTTCCTTGGCCCAATTCCAACTAGGTTAATTACATACCACCTTCTCAAATTCCCTCCTGCCTTGACAGCTGTATTCAGTATGGTTGTAAGAAATGTTAGTAGCATCCATCTTCATTATCAACCTGAGGATGTTGCCTTTATTATCAACTCCCATACTTTAGCAATTTCATTATGAGTAGGGAGACCGGGGGAACTTACAGAGCTACTAAGGAAATATCTTCTTTACCACCGCTGTTCCTAAATAGTGTTCTAGAGAGGCAGATATGACAACTCTACCTAAGAGGGGACTGCATGGCTGCATTTCAAGGGAGGAGATAGTACTGTTAATAATGCAGTGTTCATACTGATTGTACAGATGCCAAGATAACAAAAGGGGCCCCAGTTGCTAGAAAGTGCAGGCTGTGCAGCTGCCTATGCTGACCTAGGGCTAATTCTGCTGAGACAGGACCCTGTAATCACATAGATCCCTCAGCCATTTCTCGTACTATGAAAACGTGACATAACACTTGGAAGCTTGAGAATCGTCAGCATTGTTCGTGTCTCTCATCACTTTATCACTGGTCTCATTAGTCACTGACCCCAGTGCCAGCTACTTCTAAAATTCTCCCTCTTCTACACCACCCAGATCCCTCACTACTCACATGCCTTGTGTATTCCCAATGTGGGGTCAATCCTATAGCCACCTTCTCCAAGACTTTGCCCAGAAAGCTAAGCATGGCCAGAGATAAAGACCATGCAACCATGTAGACTGGAGTCATGTACATTCATGGTCTCCAAATGCTGAGGGTCTGCAAAGAAGCTTCCAAATCCACTCATTATCTTTGGTCAATTCTCTCTTCACTTCTCTTAACATTCACTATCCTGCTAAATATTCACCCCAACCTCATAGTGTCAGAAAACAATCTTTTCTCCAACTTCTCTAAGGCAACTGAAGCTATCAGATAAGCTCTACTCAAATTTTCATCCACCCTCCGTGATCATCAAATTCTCTATATCAATGCCCATTCCTGTCTGTTTTATCATTTTCTCCATCAAACATTACTTCATATACATCCTTCTGATACAGTCAGTACCCTCCCCTCTTCCGCCTCACCATCCCCAATGTACTCTGTCTGCACATTGCAATTAATTTGGAAAACCCCCACCTAATTCCCTTCTAGATTTTCAAAGGCCACAATATTTTTCACCTCAAATTTTGCACTGACAGAATATATTACATCTGCATCAAGCTAGGGTATAAAGTGAAAAGAAGCTTCGGGGGATGGAGAGAAATGAGTTTCACCACACTGAAGAGATGGAGACAGAGCTGACTGCTCTCTCCAGCCGACCATGTTTCCCTCCCACACCACCCTTTCCCAGGAATGGCTGGATGCCCTTTATGACTCTTTCTCCAGGTTTTCCATTTTGGAGGCTCACTGCTATTTCCCACAATCTGCTCTATAGGAATCCCTTTTATAGTACTGCTTTATTTTAAACTACCCCTATTTTAGAAACTGCTGGAGCTTAGAAACCAATTTCCATGTTTATTCCAAAGCATTTGTGGTATTTAGGCAAGATGTACACAAGCTGTATGTGAGTTTCATCATGGGAGACCCAAACTCAGTTTGCTCAGGGGAAGGCAATACACAGGGTCTGCATGATATCTGCATTTGGTGAAAAATCCTAGCATAAAATGGCAACCTCCACTGGGTAGAGGAAAGAGAGGTCTACAGGAAGGCAAGTCCATTTTAGAAGCAGGTCAAGTCATCCTTCAATGGAGTGAGGCGCATGGTGGTTCATCAGTGCACACTACTTGCCAGCCTCCTTAGAGTCATTCCTGACAACTCCCCATCATCTTACCCCTGTGCTGAGGTGAAGGGCTCACTTGCTTCACCCTCCCCTGTTCCCACACACACCACTTACTTATCATGACCTTCACCTTTGCCTCCCAATTACCTTTCAAATCACTTCCTTCCCTCCATACCTGCTGCCACAGGCCCAGTTCATTTCCTCATCATCTCTTTCCTGTATTAATATAATAGTCCTCTATTTGGTCCACTAATTTCCAGAACTACCCCTTTCCATACTGTGATCTCGGTTTTCCCACTGTTTAAGAACCATATGGGGATTCCCAGGGCCTACAGTAAGGAATTCAATCAAGCCTTGAGTGGCTGCAGCCTCCTTTCTCTTAGGTATGCCTTAGGCAACCCTTGGTTTGCCTCTATGGCCTCATTTCTCACCACGTCTTCTTCCAGGCTCCTCAAATAATCCATCAACACTCATTTTATGATGTGTTGCATCTAATCTATAACAGTTCCCTGAAGCTCTCATGCTTTCTTCCACCTGTCTCACATTTTATACGAGCTATTCTCTCTGCCTAGAATACTTGTTTCTTCCTTCTGTCTAGAAAACTTGCCCCTTGTGTAGACTTCTGTTAGAACACACTTCCCACTGCATTGTAATTGTCTGTTGGTACATCTGTCTCCTCCACCAAGCTCTAAAATGCTTCCCAAGGGCAAGGATACTGTTTCTAATTCATCTTTATATTGAAGGCATATAGCAGGTGCTGAAAAGAAGTTTGATGATTATATAAATGAACTATGAATAATTGAGCAATTGAATCATCACGGTCAGAATGCTTATAAACAAGGCTTTATTAAGCTCCTGGTTTTGCAAGGTGGCGTGCAGGGCACTAGTGATCAGTACTGGCCTCAGCAAGTGAGTGTTCACAGTGAACTCCGCATGTCCTGGAGCTGTCTGGAGTCTGCTTTTTATCCCTCCCACCCAACACGTGCATGCGGCAGGGTAGACAGTCAATAAAGAGCCCAGTTGAATTGAAATGTAGGTGGTGGGTTACCTGGAGAAGCACATAGTGGCTTTCACAGGGTTGAAATGCCTGATTTCAATTAAAAACTGTATCATTGGCTAGAACTAGCCGTCTTTGAAATCCTAAAGAATAGCCCAAAGAGGAAAGCCATTTCTAATGAAAGGAAAACCCATCTGGGGTAAGGAGATTGAGGTTGAGTATTGTATCATGAAACAAAAAGAAACATCAAGTACCTATAGTATTTAGATCCTGAGATGAAGATTAGAGAGCTGTCTGCCTATGTGTTGGGCTGGGTAGGAGAAAGGATAGGTGGGGTAGGCATGGGCAAAGCCTGGCATTTGTTTGAAGTCTTCCCTCTTAGACTCATAATATAAAAGAGCTGTTTTCACTAGAGGGTCTTTAGGCTCTTGTCTCTCTTTTTTATTGTCTTGATAAATCCTTTATTGGGGTACCTTTCCTATAAAACTGGCCCAGAATACATGTAAACCCCTCTGATCAAAAGTTATAAGCTTGCCCTCCCCCCACTGCTCTGGGGCCTATAAATAACTAAGACTGATTAGAAAACAAAGACGGGACTTGCCACGGCCCTGAGCTCTGTACCACCTTTCTTCTCCCCTTCCTGGCATGTGCCAGATGGCTGGCCCACCCAGTGGTCTAGACAAGCAGGGAGGCAGTCTCTGATTCCCAGTATGGCTACAGGGCCCAAGTACATGATCAGCTGGGGTCCTATTGGCACCTGGTTTTAGAATCCCAACTACCACTCACTTGCTGTCTGTTTTAACAACTCATCAAATTTAACATGCTGAATTGATATACAGTCCACAGGTTAGCCTGATAAAGTGCTCTCTGACCTTAATGAGGAATGGATTTAATATACATTTTCTAGAAGAACATGCCATGGGCAAGAACATGTCATAGGGTAAAAAGTGAAACAGTAAACTGTTAATATAGATTCAGTTAGTTTAAGCTATCCTAGACCAACTAAGAATAGGGCACCTGTTTCCTTCCTTCCTCCCTTTCTTCCCTCCTTCCTTCCTTCCTTCCTTCCCCTCTTCCTTCCGTCCTTCCTTTCTTCCATAAATATTTATACTGAGACCATGTGCCAAGTAGATATTCACAGTAAGGATTATGTTCATATTGATCACCAGTATAATCTCAGTGGCATAGCAGTGTCTGTGTAGCAGATGCCCAGCACATGTTTATTGAATGTGTCTTTCTCTTCCTGCCTCTCTTCCTCTCTTCCCAGTCTTTTGATGGTAACATAGTTTCTTTTTCACTCAAGCTCCAACAACCTGTAGAGTATTGAGTTCATTATCTTTATCTTTCATTTCTAAAACTCAGACATACTTTGGCCCATCTCACAAGATCCATTGAACAAATAATCTATCTTTGGCACCTTTGCTTTTGTTTTTTTTTTTTAAGGAAATGAAGATAGGGCTACATGAATGATGATTCTGTAGTATTCAGGAAATCTTTTCATCTTGTCTCTTTTTTGGTGACCTGGGTATTAACTTGAATCGTAACTTACAGGCATTATCTACATGATTCAATCAAGTTAGATCTGCGATAGGGATTGTCATATTTGACATTATCTCAGTTGTCTGTACAGCAACACTTCTCCCCCTCCTCACTGCAATGTTTTATCCCATGTCCCATTTCACCAAGGGTCTCACCCTCAGCTAACTACTATGACCCCCTTCCCATAAGTGGGAACTGATAAAGATTTAAGGTATTAGCCTCCTCCCAGTGAAATTTATAGAGGACTTTCTAAAAATTAGAAGACAAAGGCAATCAAAGGAATGACTCAATAATAAAACAATTTTAAACAATGAAAGATAACTAGTTGTGAGCTTTCCTAAGCCCCATCATTCAAACCATATGGATGGGCACCTACCCTGTCTACTTATAAGTTTGGGCTTGGCTTGCCAAATTTATTCCCTTGTGTCTATGAAGGACTATGCTCAGACAACTGAGAGGACAGACTAAAGAGCTCATGGAGCCAAAGACACAATGGAGGAGAGAAGAGTACGGGAGGTTGCTGGCAGAAGGAGCACTCTGAGCAGAGGGCTAAAAAAGATTTACCCATGATAGTTAGGGGTAATTGAAAGTAGCATGATATTGATATAACATAAAGAGCAAGGGTAGGCCACGAGGCTAGAGAAATGATCCGGAGTCACAAAAATTAAACCTTTCTATGTAACACAAAAAAGCTTAGACTTTGTTTGATTGAATATGAGTACTCATATAGTCAGCCCAACATTTTGGAAACGTTGCTCAGGGAGCAGTACGGAGGACATGTTTGAGTAGGATAGGTGATGTGCAAAGTAGAGATAAGGATAACAGATAGGAGGCTGTTGTAATAGTCTGAGAATGATATAAAGAGAAGCTAAACTAAGGTAGTGGCATCAGAGATAACAAAAAGGGGATATCTTTGAAATAAAAATTTCAGGATTGATGACTGGTTGTAAATGGAGCCCTGGAGAGAGATGAATATTGAAAAGTCTAGGTTCCTGGCTGGGCAAGTGAGCATATGGAGATGCTACAAATCAAGAAAGAGAATTCAGAAGAAAACAGGGTGAGAGATAGAGATGATGAATTCAATGTTGGCTATCCAGAGTGTGAGGTATATGGTGCCCAAGAGGCATCCGGGTGACTCTGTCCAGCAGACAGTTGGACATGTAGGTATGGAACTCATGGACTAGAAATAAAGATTTGGGAATTATTAGCCTAGAAGTGGAACTTTACAATATGAGTATAAATGAAATTGGCAAGGAAAACAGGTAGTGTAAGTGAGCTAAGGGTAGAACCCAAAGAAACCAGCCATTCAAAGTGACAATTGGAAGAGAAAGGCAGACGCCGTGGAGGCTGAGCAAGACCTGTTTCAGGATGGAGGAGTGGTTAGTGGCTGCGTCAAATGTTACAAAGATGTGAGATTGAACACGTTCAGAAAAAGATCAGAGAGGTTCTGAAAGTGCTTTGCAGTTTTTGTTATGTAGAAGGTCATTATTTCTGACTGTAACGAGAGCAATTTCAGTGAAATAGTGGGGCTAGAGGCCAGATTACAGTTGACTGAGAAGTGAATGTGAGGTAATAAGATGAAGACTGTGGGGGTGTGGGCTACTCTTTGAAGCAATATGGATGGTAATGGAAGGAGACACATAAAGCAATTCTTAGAAAGGGATGCATGTTTAAGGTTTATTGTTATTAATTTTTAAGGAAAACTTGATAGGTTGAAAAAGAGTAGGTTGGGAAAAAGTGGTCAAAGGGAAGGAGAGGTTGAAGATGCTAGAGAGAGCAGGAAGAGATGAATGAACTACAGTTCCAGAGGAGATGGGAGCAGGTGGAATGGGTGGTAGAAGAGGCAGGATCAGCCCTCAGCAGGGAGACAGACACCTCATCCTCCGCGATGAGAAGGAAGGAGTCGACTGTAGCTAAACCTGGTGGTTAGGCAGCAGGAGAGGTTGGGTGTGCAATAACCACAGAGGGAATGGGTGAGGGAGCTGAGCACACTCTATCACACTGCCATGATGTATGAGAGCGGCCACTCATAATGCTAGCTTCCATTTCCCTCCCCTAACTTAGTTATGCTTCTAAGTTTCTCAAAAACCTTGCAGCTAGGATATTCTAAGTAATGTCTAATCTCTAGTTCTTCTGATATTGTTTAAGTCCTGCCCATCCCAGCCTCTTTGCTGAGAGGATAAAGGACGTCTTTATCTGCAGCATCCCTAGGTGCTGCAGAGAAAAATTGAGCCCCTAGTAAGGAACGGGGAAAGAAATAAAATGTCTGGTGAACACACCCTCACCCACTGATTCACTAACCCCTCCCTTCCCCATCCAGGATCCATACATTTTGCTCATGGATTCCATTAGGAGAATTTCTTGGAGCAGTTGGCAAAGCATGGGGAATTTGTTTTTTGGCATGGAGCTACTGTGCCAGAGCACGAGGCACCCCTGCCTGCCCTGGCCTTCGCAGTGGGTTAACAGCCTGCTCTCACCCTTGCCTGCTACCTGACTCCTAACCCAAAGTAATCAGGAGTGAGAGGCTCAGTGTTACGGAGCACGGTGATGAGGTGTTTGGAAGCCAGTTGTCTAGATGCAAGTATCTCATTAAATGAGTTAATATTTGTAAAATGTTCTGAAGGAAACTTAGAAAATAGTCATTACCACGTGAACATTAGCTATTATTGTTATGAGTATTATTACTGTTCCTCATATTCCCTACAGGACCAAAATCTATTCCATGCATACATTGGAAACTCCAATATTTTACACATTAATTAATCAGTGTGATCCACAAGAAGCTTGAGAAAGGCCTGAGCGGTGGCTGAATCCCTGGCTTGGTGTGGAATTAACAGGGCATTTGGAGTCAGACAGACATGGGTCTGAATGGAATATCTGCCACTTATTAACTGTGTTTTCTTAGCCTCGGCTTCTTCGTCTGTCAAATGGGGATGTTAAATACTACCTCAGAGGGCTATTGTAAGGAGTAAAATTATACATATTCATCGCCAGACATACAACAGTTAAAAAAAAGTTACATCCTCCCCTATTTCCTTCTTCCTACATGAAGAAAGTGGTGCTGAATTTGTTTGGATTAATGACTATACCTTTCTTTTGGCACCTAACATTTGCTCTCTTGTATTTTGTGGTTGTGTGCATTCTAGTGTTCTTCCCTCTCCTTTGTCTTCCGCTCCCCAAAACACACACACACACACACACACACACACACACACTCACAATTAATAAATGTTAGGTTTCAAACAAGTTCAACCTGTGAACCAGGACAACTGTTTTTGTTCACGGGATCAGTCCACTTTTCTATCCACCTTCCCTTCATTGTTCAAGTGCCTAAGTTGATTCCCTTTGTCCCTGATCTTCCCTAACCCCTTTAAATAGTTTCCTGGGACATAAGTGATGTCCAAGAGCCCTTCTGGGGTGTGCACTGACACTAGTGGGACATACTGGATGCAATTAAACAAAGCAGAGCTGGCTTCCCCTATGTGTCACCCAATTAAATACGCACACGGTAACTCACTTAAGGGAATCCTACTGATGTCAGCAGAAAGAAGAGACAATTACAGCCTCTGACTCAGCCTGCTTATTGTTATTTATAATACACAGCATTCTGACGGGGTAGCCAGGAAGAGAGATATTCCGGTGTGAAGTACAGCCTGTCAATTAAAATGTCTTAGTTTCAGGAAACTGGTTGGAATTTCCAGCCACTACAACACTGGGCAGCATCCATGTTCCCAGTGAAATCTCTGGCTAAGCAAATTTTGATTGTCCCCCTTTCAAGTCATTGGTGAGAAGGGCTCCTTCCCTGGTTGATGCCACCGAGCACGCAGGGTGGAAAGACAGGTGCAGGCAATCTACCTCAATACCCATGTCCCAGTTTATCAGATAGAACCCCAAGAGCAGCTCCTCCACCCTAGCACATGGACAAAGGCAGGCTATCCTGAAGACCTGTGAGCAAGCATTCGCCCTGGAGGACACAGTCGATTTACCAGCCTGCTTCTACACCAGCTAACCCGGCAATCAGTTAGGGAGTCCTGAGGAAAAACAAACTCATTTTAATGTTGGCTCCTCAACCTGTGTGTGAGGTAATATTGGCTCCACACACTCATTCTCTAAATCTTAACACAAATAGCACGTCCTCAAAGATTTCTTCCTTCACCCCACCCTGCACCCTGGGCAGATTTAGATAGGGCTCCCTGTTGCATACGCGTAATACTCACTAATTCTCACTAGCATATGTAATTATTGCAATTAAACAATTCATGTAATTATGATGATGATCAATCTTTCCTCATATATGATCAGTTCTGTGTGAGCGAAGGCTGTGGCTGTCTTAATACCCTTATATTTCCTAGAACTGTGCCTGACAGATTGTATGCACTCTATAAATATTGTTGAATAAATGAATGAATTAACCCAGGAAAAACTTCTTTGGGAAGGCAATAGATACAAAAAACTATACATTGTGTTTAGAGGAACCATAGCATTGTCTTGTGGATTAGCCACTCTTGTTGGGTTACCTGGGTCAAGACCGCCCTCCCCCACTGTTGATTCAGGGCCTACAGTACTCTTGTACAAATGATGTTTGCGTGGGATGAGTTTGGTGAATCCAACTTAATTTCGCAGGAGTTAACTGAGCATATTCTGTGCTCCCAGCATGATGCAGAGGATGCAAAAGTGTATGGCAGGTTTCCTATCAACTCTGAGCTATAATCTCTTGAGGGAGGTAAGATTCTGGGGAGGGAGCACAGTGTAGCTCATAAACGAGTTACATGGTATAGATAACACAGGCCATGGGAGTTTGGAAGTGCAAGTGTTAACAGGCATTGCTTTTCTGCTTCTCACTCAACAAAATCTCCTAGAACACTGACTGCTTTCTCTTCTAAGTTCACAGGTCTCTGGCCTTTCCCTTTTCCTCAGGACTTTGTGTGGCCTTGTTGCATGCAGATGACCCAACAGCGTTCCTTTGGAGCTCTGAGCTGCCCACTCCTGCCTGCAAATCCAGGAGAGCAGGTCTGACTCCCCAGATGACGGTCCGGATGTCCTGGAGGAGCCCTTCAGGTCAACTTTCACTGGTTCCCATTGGCCAGGCTTTGAACTCTCCAATCTTTCTTGTTGCTTTGGGTTATTTCACTTTTCCCCTCTCCCACGGAATCATCTGTTTTCAAGACAGCAGTAATGTGTGCCAGTGTGAGGGTCTAGTGGAGACGAGATTAATTGCTCTCTAGTCAGAAAAAGGAAAAGTGGTAAATTTTTATGTTTAGAGAAAGATGAGCTGATGAAATACAGCCAAGATGCTTTGCCCAGTCTTTTATTTTGGAATAGAAAATGCCTAATACAGTTATACAAAAGCTCATTTTCTAAGGCACCTCCTTGCTTGGGGTTTAACTCAGAATCTCAAATCCCTTAGCCTTGAGGACAACCGAGAACTCTCTTGGAAGCAGGACGTGTGGACTGGCATCCTGCTTTTCCACTAACTTTCTGCCCTTGGGCTAATAGCTGAATAATTTCTTTAAAAAGGGGAAAGTACTCCCTGCCCTACCCATCGGGGAAAATATGAGGTTCTCACGTTCATCTGAAATGAGATGGAGACGCGAGCAGGCGTTGCCATTATAAAAGAGATATCCATGTGCAAGCTGTTCGTGCTGCTCACAGTCATGCCAGTTTTCACCCTCTAATTTTGTTCTCATTGGCATAACACCATAAATAGCTACAGAGCTTTAAGAAAGTATAAACATAGACCTGATTCATAGAATTTCCAAACCAAAGTAGACCTTAAAGATCATTGCATCTAATCTTCTCATGTTATGAATATGAACACAGACAGAAGCTAAAGAATGATAGCTGACATTTAGTTAGTGTTTACTGTGCCCCCAGCTCAGCTCTGAATTTTCCATGTGCAGTAATTCATTTAATCATCAAAACCATTCCCATGAGGGAGACATTATGATTATCACCTCCATTTTACAGATGAGCAAACTAAGGTCAAGTAATCCCCTCCAAGGTTACTTTGTTGACAGTACTAGGGTCTAACCCAGAAAATCCAGTCCTGAACCCACTTTCCCCACTATTAACAGTGAACTGCTGCCTGGAAACTGAGTTTCAGGGATGTATAGGCAACTTGCCTAAGATACACAGCAGTTAGGGATCAAAACAAGGTCCCCTGATCCACAGTCCAGATGTCTGTCTGTCTACCCGGATGGCAGTAAAAGGTAGGGCTCGAAACCTGGCTGGACACGCAGTAGTGGGATTAACCTTGGGCAAGTCATTAGCCTACCTGGGATTTGATTTTCTCATCTATATAAAATTGTCACAAAATAATGTCTTCCTCACGGTTTATTGTGTAAATTAAATGAAACAATATATGTAAAGCACTTGGAAGAGCCCTTGGATGTGGCTGCTCAGCAGATAGCGGCCATTCCTGGTACATCAAGCTGCTTCTTTCAGGAGGGTTCACAGAGTGCAGATACGGCAGCTCTGGGGGTGGGGAGGGGACCCCGAGGGGCTGGTTGTGGGAGGAGAGAGACAGACAGAGGATGCACCAGAAGGTTGTGTTTGCAGCAGAAAGCAGCAGCCAACCCTTCCAGGATAAAAATGAAAAAATAAAATAGAATAAAAAGGCTATAGCCACAGACAACCTAACCCTTTACATCTGCTCTCTCACCTTGTGTTTCATCCATTCCCTCTGCCTTCAATGGACAAGGAGCTGAATAGAGGCAAGCACTGCCTTGTTCCTCAGGTGGTGCCTGCTCCTCGCAGCCTCCCAGTTCATCCTGTGAAGGGTTCTGATGGTCACATTTGGCTGGCCAGTCAGCTGCCAAACACAAGTCTCCAGGCCAGGGAAGGAGCTGCTTGCTTGCCCCTCCCCAGGGAGCTCTGGAGATACGCAAACTTTTGCAATTGCCTCTGCCTACTCAAATCTCTCTCCCTCTGTTAATGACTCGACAGACATCTTGTCTGTGTTTGATAAATAAGCTTCTCTATTTATTCAGGGGAGTGAATTTGTAGCTATTATGATTCAAATGACATTGACATGATATTTTCTCTCTTTTTTCCCCCTGCTGTTGAATCAGAAAAAGAAAATCCATAGGAAAAAAAAAATCACAAAAACCCAAAGCAATTACTCTGCATATTGGTCCAAGAAATAAATAAATGCATAAACCAACTCTCTTTTGGGGTAGAGGTAAGAAAACCGATAAATAATTTAGGAATTGTTGCTGCTTCCTGGTTCCCAGAGATGCAGCTGGCATGTGCTAATATGGGGCCCATGCTGCATTCATTAGGCACCGAGCAGAGCAACGTTTTAATTCCTCAACCATTAACATTATCTGCAAATGGGGCTGTGCACACAGTCAGATCCCGGAGATATCAATCAACCCATTACCCAGCGTTGGCTTCGTCATATGGGGTGTTACCTCACATTAGGTTGCCTGAGTCAGCCAGTCAATCAGATGTGACTGAGCAGATGGGCAAGAAAGGGAGGTGGGTGAAGTGCGGGGTGGGAGGGAGGTGCACCCACTAGAAGAAGCCTTTATGTTAAATGCCCTTCCTGTTCGATTAGTTTAGACTTACCCTATCTCATCCCTTTCCCTAACTGTACTCATCCAGAACTCTTCAAAGGGCTGACTCAAGAGGTTTCTGTAAACTTTTGGATGTCGATGATATGCTAGAATCTTCTCTAATATCTAGTTCCACAGACAGAGGAAACATGGCAGAGCTTATCATCAGAAGACTTCTCTGCCCACGTTTTCTACACTGAAGTGGTCTGGTGGGGTGGCTCAGAGTCAGAGGCTCACAGACTCTCCGTGAGCCTGCTGGGTCGGTTGATCCCATGGCTGTCAAATGTCTTGACTGTGACTCACAGTAAGAAAGTCATTTTATGTCACAACACTGCACACACATGCACCACATCCCACCAAAACAAAGTGTTCATCAAATATCCTGACCGTATGTCATGCACTTTGATAATTCTATTTCATTTTTTAAAAAATCACAGGTAGGGGCAACTAAATTATTTAATAACCTCTAAACCTGCAGTTTGAATAACACTGATTTAGCCTAATAATTAGGTATCTCAGGTTTACACAACTATCAGACCTGTAGCCAGGGCTGGCATCCAACTTGAAGAAACAGTACAAAACCATCTGGGGGAAACTTTCCTAATGGCCAGTTCTAAACTTGGCCCTGTAATAGAGTTCTGAAGCGCAGCTGAATTCCTTAGTGGTGTAAAACCAATGCCTAGAGGCAGTGTGGCTGGGCTGATGGAGGCCAAGGCACTCCTGGGGCGAGAGGGGCACCTGACTGCCACTGACTTTTAATGGGAATGAGAGAAATTTATATATATCCCTGTGAAATGTGGATACCAAGGGCATATTCATCAAGATCATGGGATTCTCTAAGATTCATCTCCCCTTGGTACCTCTGCTTCCCCTCTATTCCCCCACTTAGTCCTTAGTTCCTTTTACTTCTTCTGTGCCTGCCTTTATCCTCTCCTTTCCCTATCTTTACTTTACCAGTAGTAAATATGTATTTTTAATATTTCATCATTCATCATTTATAATTTGCTAAAGCAATTCTTCAAATCTCTATAGGCCAGAAACCTAGGCGTGCATGAGAGGGTGTGTGTGTGTGTGTGTGAGGGATGAGCTGGAGAGTAGGCCAATGATTTCTTTTCCCCTGTATGAGGGGCTGTGAGAGCAGAGCATTGAGAGAGGAATAAGCCTGCAAATCCCCAGCACTAAGACAATCATTTAAAAGGAGAGAAGAAATCATTGCTTTGTGATTTTGCTTTCAAAAAAGCTGTCTCTTTCCCAAGCATATTGTTTTACATTTGATTCTATTGCTTGATCAGCAGCTGCAGTGATTTGGAGCCATGATATACTCAACCCCCTGATTCCCAAAGGAGGGAATTTGTGGAGACAGTCACCCAGAGGTCAGCAATGTTGTGAATTTCAGTGGCACTTGCCCTGTGGAAAGTACATTATAACCATTAACTAATTGTGCTGCACAACATCTGAGAGAGAGAGACCAGTGGAGCGGCTCCCACCTCACAGAGAGACCGAGGAAGGGCTGGCACACAGCCTGCAAGAGCCCACGGCAGGAGCTGAGATGAGGACTCAGAAGTCACTTTTCCCAAACCTTCACAATTTCTTAAGTCTTATTCCAGCTGCAGCATCTATTTTTTTTTTTTTTTGTGAGGAAGATCAGCCCTGAGCTAACATCCGTGCTAATCCTCCTCTTTTTGCTGAGGAAGACTGGCTCTGAGCTAACATCTATTGCCAATCTTCCTCCTTCTTATTTTTTCTTCCCCAAAGCCCCAGTAGATAGTTGTATGTCATAGTTGCACATGTTTCTAGTTGCTGTAGGTGGGACGCGGTCTCAGCATGGCCCGAGAAGCGGTGCGCGCCCGGGATCCGAACCTGGGCCGCCACACATTTAACCGCTAAGTCACCAGGCCGGCCCTACAGCATCTATTTTTATATGTTCTAGGGCAGGCTACTTAGACTTTCAGAGAGTAAGTTTCTTTAGCTATAAATTGGAGCTAATAATAGCACCTATTGTAATATGATTGCTGTAAAAATTAAATGAGGTACAGTTTGTACACAGCCTGGCCCTTAGGAAGTAGTCAGTGCATCATGGCTGTGTTATCAGCTTAGAAAATAGCCCCACATCACTTGTTTCTGTTTCCTTCCCTGTCTTCTCACTCTCCTCTGCTGCTCTCTTCTCCCTCTCTTCCTCTCTCCCTTGCTTTCTCCCCTGGGCTCCTTTCATAGGCATAATCTTCGGCTGTCAGGGCGGGGAACTGCTCTGAGCAGGCATCTGGAGTGCCAGTGATTTCTGGGGGGAAACAGACCATGCACCTGCTCCCCGGTTGCTCATCTCTCTGCTGACTGTGCTAAAGGTGATGGCATCAGGCAAAAGCGTACAGGATCCTGATAGATGCACATCCTGCTCTGCTTGAAACCCCTGCTGGGAGATAGCTCATACCCTGAAGAGCAGCTCAAAGGGCCATACCCTTTGGTGGTCTTCAGCCGTCTGTTGGTTATTAGCAATCATCAGGGCATCCTGTTGTGGCTTTGGAGGACAGAGAAGGGCCTTGTGGCTCCAAGAATAATGAGGGGACCACCACAGACCTTTTCTACTAGCCTAGATAGATATAATTCCTCTCACAGACACCTGCAGAAAGACATTTTGTGAGTTGCTCTGGTGCATTCAGATGGGAGTATCTAGCCCTTTCTGTCTGTGCTAATGATAGCCCAGTTTGGAATTCTGAGAAAGGAAGAGACAGTGTTCGCTGTGGAATTCAATACTTTATTGACTTTCAATCAGAGTTTGTGCTCTGCTTTGTGAAATTACAGCACCCAAGAAACCTTGGATCAGTACACAGGTCTCAAGGGCTTAGGCCTCAGGACCTGGGGACAGTAGGTCCTATGCATGACAAGGACTTTAATTGTGTATAGAACAAGATGTAGTAAGCTGGCACTGTGGACAAAATCACAGGCATGACTCTCTCCTGGTGGCAATCGCCTCTGTCACAGCTTCCTGCTTCTGTGGGTCTATTATTCCTAGTCCATGGCCCACTGGATTTTTCTCAGATTTCAGTCTGATTCAGGGTTTATAGTGCCCTCTTCCAGTCTGGAATGCATAGAAAAAATGGGCTGTGATAGAAGCAGTAACTGTGTATGGGAACAGCAATCCCAGAGGGGTGACGATCCAGCAGGCCACCTGTTTGTGGGGTTGTCTGTTTGTGGTTCATCCCTGAGCAGCTCGGCCTCACCATCCAGCTGGGATGTATTGGAGGAATGCAAACTCATTTCCCAGCCGAGCAAAGCCCAATTAGGAAGGTGATGCGACTACGCATTAGTTGCCTATCACATACACCAAAGCTAACATAAGTCATCCTGGGGGCATCCATTCGTGGGGTTTCTCCACCACTGGGAAAACTGGGGAATGGCTGGACCAAGAGCAGTGTGTGTGCGTGAGCAATTGCCCCTAGACTTTAACGCCAGCCGTCCCTCCATCAAGGCTTAGAAACACCGGGTAAAGTAACAATTGGGGGCCTTGTCCAAGGCGGGTATCAGCCCAGCATGACACGCTCAGGGGCTACAGATTTTTAGGAAAGCAGTCAAATTATTTGACCAACCTTTTAAGCATGACTTATTGCTACCCTTGACCCCTGGAAGCCCTAGCTGCACAGTGAAAGATGAAATTCTGCCAGAGTCTCTGACAGAATGTGGTTCTTAGCTAGCAGAAGGACATCTTGGCCCCTCAGAGGGCATAGATGGTTCCCAGGATTCTGTCAAAGACATCCCTGATTTGTGTGCCTATTTGGAGTGTCACAGTGCCTCAGTCCATAGGAAGTTTGCCAAAGTGGGAATCGGGGAGGGGGTAGTAAGGAAAAGGAGTGAAAAAGAGGAGGAGGGAGCCAGTAAGAGAGAAGGAAACCAAGAGAGTGGGGCCAGTGTTATGAGGCAAGATCCTAGTAGGGCTTCCGTTAATTTATACCCTGCGAAATACACACTCAGTTTGGAGATGACTGCCAGATAGAGGGGATTTAGTGGTGAATTCATGATGCAGCTTCCCTCCCCCTTCCCACTGGTTACTGCTGACATTGGAAAGAGATGGCGTTCCTCTTGAGAAAGTTCTTTGGTATCCTAAAGTTCCCAGGCTCTGCACTGTGTCTGCAGCTCCCTGTTCTCAGGAAGTTTCCACATGGTGTTGGGTATCCAAGGACATGCTTTCTCTGTGATACTTTGATCAAGGACCAATGGGCCACCTTCCCTGGAGCGGTGTCCATCCTTCCTCCTCCCAGTCCCTGCGGCCTTCCTCACGGGGGGGGGGGGGGGGGGGGGGGCGGGGGGGGGGCAGAGCTCTCATAACATCTCCAGAGGGAGGGAATACTGCCCTAAAGGGGGGAGAGGGGGAAATGGCCCAGAAAGCTGAGCACCAGGTAAACAGCATTTTAAAAACAAAAGCTGTTATTTTCATTATGGCTGGTGCTGCTTTACCACCCAGCAGCGTTTCTCACATATTCATCAGAAACCTGAGGATAAATCGTGATAAATCAATCCCTGGAAGCCAGAAGCTGCCACCCACTGCCCCCAGCCTCCAGCCTCCCTCCTCCCAGGCTTGGATCTCCTGGAGCCGTCGCCTGCCTGAGTAATATGCAGCCCAGAGCCTCCAGGATTCAGAGCCAAGTCGGTTTTGGACTGAGGCTGGAAATTGGGCTGATGCCCCCAGCGTGGGTCTCGTAGACTCAGTTTCAGCAATGAAGACAGGGTCAGAAAGGAGGGTATGTATAGGGTCAGATTTGAAGGTAGATGATGATCTGCATCTTGGTGTGTTGGGCTGTTTTTCAGATGCTGACTGATATACCTTTGATGCTAATGACAACAATAATAGTAATGATATATATTAGCAGCTGTTATCTACTAAATACTTGTTATGCCTGGCTAATACACTAATCTCCAATGTGTACTCAGCAAGGTACAGATTAGTATCTGCATCTTTCAGCTGTGAAAATTGAGGTTAAGCCTTTTGCCAAGGTCGCACACTGACGGGTAGAGCCAGGGTTCTAAGCCACCCCTTGCCGCTCTGCTTGGTTGATGACGTCCGGTGATGTACGTGCTCCTGCTCCAGGGATCCTGGCATGTGCGCCTGATGGCTTCCCTCAGAGGGACACCAAGGCACTGCCTGTCAAGAGCAGGGATCGTGCTCAGATCCAACAGCCTCTGGCCGCTTCCCCACTGAGAGATGGGAGGACAATAGGATAGCATGTTGGCACTGGGGAAGGACTACAGACACCTTGTAATCTTTCTAAAATCTTTTTCCAGACAGGCAAGCTGAGGGCCAGAGAGGTGAAGTCACTGACCTCAAGGCAAACCTGGGCCTAGAACCCAGCTCTCTAAAGTCCTGGGTGGGTAAATTCTCTACTGTGTTTGAAGAGGATGAGGAGACATTGTATTTGAACCTTTGAAATAGTTAAAGCCTCTTCTTACCCCTGCCTTTTTCTCGTGAGTAGATAAGCGGCCTATAAATCAAGGTTAACCTTTGGTATCACCAGTGTTCAGCTCAAAGGCGTGGAGCTTCAGGCTTACAGGCTGCCTGCCCCCAGGATAGGGTGGTCCTGATGGCAGGGCCTCCTGGAAGTTGCAGTCCACTGCCGGGAAGGGGCAGGATCCGCTTGGTGTTTGCCTCAAGGCAGAACTAAAGGAAATCATTGAAACAGAAACAAGTCCCTCAACAGAAACAGTAACAACTGCACACTATGGAAAAGAGAATTCAAGCTAAAGAAACACAGCATTCAGGTGGCAATCTTCCATCCCTCTTCTGCACTAAACCTAAGTCACCAACTTCAAAGCCCCATTTTTATCTTAGCTCCTCTAAGGCTGATCCAGTCCTCACTAGCCTCTATTTTGTTGTTGCTTGTTCATTTCAAGTAAGGTATAATATACATACAGTAAAATTCACCATTTTTAGCGTATAATTCTACTTTTTTTGTGTGAGGAAGATTAGCCCTGAGCTAACATCTGCTGCCAATCCTACTCTCTTTTTTTTGCTGAGGAAGATTGGCCCTGGGCTAACATCTGTGCCCATCTTCCTCTAGTTTATATGGGACGCTGCCACAGCACGGCTTGACAAGCGGTGCGTTGGTGCGCACCTGGGATCCAAACCTGCCAACCTCAGGGTGCTGAAGCGGAGTGTGCGCACTTAACCGCTACGCCACCAGGCCAGCCCCTTCTACATGTTTTAACAAACATACATTCATGTCACCAACTCCATATCAAGATACAGGACGTTTTTGTCACCTTCAAAGTTTCCCCGTGCTCTTTTGTGGTCAATTCCTCCCCCAACTCCAGCCCCTGATATGTTTCCTGTCACTGTAGTTTTGCCCTTTCAAGAATGTTATGTGAGTGGAATCACACAGTCATTAGCCTTTTGAGTCTGGCTTCGTTGGCTTAGCATAACGCATTTGAGGTTCAGCCACGGTGTTGTGCGTATGAGAAGTTCCTTCTTTTTTATTGCTGAGTAGTATTCCGCCATGTGGCTGTACCTTAGTTTTTTATCTGCTCACCAGCTGAAGAACATTTGGGCTTGCCAGTTTTTAGAAATGATTAGTAAAGCTGCTGCAAATATTCACGTGAATGTTTGTATGTGAACCCACATCCTCGCTTCTCGTGGGCTTGCTGGTGTGCAAGGTAAGGGCATGTTTAACTTGAACCTCTCTGTTTTTGATTTCTCACATCTCTTAAGGTCAGTTATACAGAGATTTTTCTTCAGTTGTTTCCTTTTTCTTTTAATCAACCAAAAAATGTTGAATACAGATAGTTGCCAGGCACTACACCGGCACTGAAGATACAAAGATACATGAAATGCTTTTCTAAGATTTGCACATCGGTATGGCACCCAACTTGCTGACTGAGTGGTAGCCATTCTCTTTATCACAGTAGGGGGTTGGAATTGTAATGCACTGGCCAACTTAGGTCATAGGCGCAGGATTGGCTATAAACAGCCAATACATTGATTGTTCGTAAGCAATAAAACCAACAGTGACCACCTGCACACATGCCCATAAATTCTGGCTCACAGGCAATCCCTCACTCAGAGGTGTGGCAAGGGCAGGTTTTGCAACCAATATCCTTGTCTTTACAATTTCGCTCATACTTGAAAACGTCCAGAGGAAACAATATAGAAAATGTGAAGAATAAAAATATTTTGTATTGACAGTTCTCTCTGTGCACAAGCTTAAAAAAGCACAGTCATAGTATTTCCAAAACGTACAATCATCCTGTTCACCCTCCTGCCTGATGCTTTAATCTCCCCTGCAACATCATTGCGCAGCCAATGGCTGTGTTTTCCCAGGGATACTGCACTCGCAGCCCTGAGAGTCTAGTTGGATCAAGCCCTATATTTGGAGGACGTGCTTATGAACCTGTGTGAGTTGTTAGAGGTTTTGCTCACTTCATCATCGTCATCAATATTATTATTGTTGTTATTATTTCACCTATAGATGACTCTGCATACTAGAATTTTTGTCTTTATATTAAGCCAAAATCTGTAACCCTGTTACTGCAGCCAGCGACCTTACCTTTGGCCTCTGGGGCCATTCAAAACAAGTGGAATTCATATGAGACATTTCCAAATATTTGAAGATAACAATCACTGTGTCTCCCTCAGTCTTTCCTCTCTAGGCCCAAAGCTAACCCCACCTCAGTTCCTTCTGTTACTCATCATAAGAACCATAAGACACATTATCTAGTCTATTCATCATCTGGGCCACTCGGACATAATTCTCTTTGCCTGTGAATCCCCAACCACTTATAATGCTGCAAATGTAGTTTGTTCTGGGCACTGGTGGTCTATTAATACAGTCCCATATATCAACTTCTAGGAAGTTACATTGCACTAATGACATGTTATGCTTTCTAGCAACTAAAATTCCTAAACATTTTTTTGAGTTCCGCGACTGAGCCTTATTTCTCTTTAGTGCTTTGAGATAATTGTTCCATTTTTTTAAAACCTGGCCCACTTCCCGAGCTTGTCAAGATACCTTGAAACTCAATTCTGTCATGCTGACTATTAACTACCTCTCTTGGTTTTGAATCAGGTAGAAGTGTGATCTGTGTGCCTGCTGTGTCTTCCTCTAATGCTGATAAAAAATGTTCAATGGGACAAGGTCAAAGAGCAAGGCCTTCCCCCAGGTTGACACCGATCCATTACTCAGAACACTATGGAGACTGTCATTCGATCAGGTACAAATCTGCCCACCACCCGGGAGCATCATGAGGACCCCTGCGAAATGCCGTGCTTAAATTTAAAAAATGATGGCTACCAAATTTCCCAAGTAACTCGTTATAAAAAGGAAATGAGATTGGACGGCTAGGGCTGTGTCTGAACCAGTGATTGCTCCTAGTGAGTGCCCTTCTCCTTTCTAACCGGTTGCTCATCACCACCCAGTAATACCTCCTTTCTATAGTCTTTCTTCTTAAAAGTGGGCACTGTGTAACAGCTCAAGTTCTGAATATCCAGAATAAATACTGCTCATTTCCTGTTCTCAACAACCTTATAGATGGACATAGAATTTAAGCCTTCAATGATGTGCATACGAACAAATCTATAAGATAGATTAAAATATATCTTCGGGAGCCACCAAGCCCTTTCAGAACCTGGGTGATCAAACAGTACAGAAGAAGGTGCTGGAGAATCTGCACCTATCTATCTGGCACCCTTGCTGGTGAGTGCACGAGGCCTGGGGCCCTCAGTCTCAGAAGGTCCAGAATGGCAGCTATTTGGCCTAGTCTCTGATGGTTGTGCAGATGTCTGCTCCCTGCTCCATGCAGGAGGCTAATGCATGGTGTCATGCTGGCATTTAACAGCATAGAGAGGTGGCATTCGCGTTCTCTCATGCAGCCAGACCAGATGCCTTTATGCACAAAAAATACAAGAGCCAGCTTCTCTAGGAAAGCCAAGTAACAGGCATTCTTGAAAGAAATCACATTTCAGTTTTGGGGCAGTGGTTCTCAAAGTGTTTTTCCTGAACTAGAAGCCTCAGTATCAATCAGGAGCTTGTTGGAAATACAAATTCCTGGGCTACTCCAAATGGACTGAATCAGAAACTTGGGAGTGGGGCCCAGCAATCTATGTACTAAGAAGCCCTCCACGTGATTTGGAAAAAGGTTTGAGAATCATTGCTCCAGCATTTGACAAACCAGTTTAGACTGCCCTAGGAAGGGGCGGCCTGAGGTTGGTAACAACTCTCAAATTTTAACTCAGCAAACATTTTCTGGGGTGGCTATTCCACTGAAGGCCATGCGCTAGGCGCTAGAATTGAGAGAGAAATGTGAGTGAGGCACAGCTCATATCCTTAAGTTGCTTACAATGTAGACAGGAACAAACAGTGGTAGACAGTAACAGGTAAAGTCGCATAAAAATTCCACAGTGTGTTAAAGGAGAAAGTGAGTCAGTGCAATTGTGTAGGCAAAGGATGGGACGGAAGGTAGTTGAGGCTCAATGCATGGAGAAGATGGCTTTTGTGATGGGCCTGGAAGGATGGCTGCCATTTTGGTTGGCAGAGGTTGTGCAAGGAGCTCCCCAGGGATGGCGGGACACTCTCTTCCTTCTCTGTACTCCACTGTACCCTATAAATACGTCCACTATGGGGCTTCCCTTGAAGTATGCATATCTGCGTGTCTCCACCATCCCATCAGGAAAACTCTTTCCAGGTCACGGACGACCTTGACACAGCTGAGCCCCAGGGCCTCTTCCCAGTCTGGGCTCACCCCACCTCCAGCAGCACTAGCACACTGATCGCTCTCCCGCAGAAGGCACCTGCCTGCCTGCCAAGAATCTACTCCCCCCTCTTTCTTGCCTCACCGGTTCTTCCTCCTTAGCTGAGTATTGGAGGGACCCAGGACCCAATATTCAAACCTCTTCTCTTTTCAACTCACAATCATTCGCAGCGTGGTCCAATCTCAAATAAATGAAATTACATACCCAAATGATTCCAAAATTTCCAGTCCAGACCTCCCCTTGAACTCCAGGTTCACATACACGCCAACTCCACATGTCCTCTTTGCTCTCTAACGGGAATCTTAAACTTAACACGCTCCAGTATAACTGTGTCCCATTTCCAGCACACCACCTCCTACCTTATTGTCATCATTTCGATAGAAGGAACCTACATTCTTCCCAAACTTTTGGTCAAAAACTTGGAGTTACCTTTGTCTTTACTCTTTTAAATCCCATATCCAAGTCAGCAAATTCTGTCTGACCTCTGAAATTGCAGAATCTGTCCACTTCCCACCTTTTCCACCTGTTCACTATCCACTTCCTCTGTTCACAACCCCCAGTGGCTTCTCATCTCTCTCCTATTAAAATGCAAATATTTAACCTAATTGCCCTGCAGGATCCAGCCCCTCCTCTTTCTCTGACCAGATCTTCTGCTCTCATCTCTTCCCTCATTCCTCGTTAGCCCACTAGGCTCACAAGCTTGTGCTCACCTCCAGGCCTTTGCACCTGTGAGTCCTTACTGCATGCATTGTGTTTCCTCCCAAAGCATCTGCATACCCTCATTCTCCTTAGATCTGTGCTCAAATGTCACCTTATTTGAGAAGCTACCTGTAGCCACCTTGTCTAAAGAAGTACACCTCGTACCCTCTATCCAGCTTAGCTTTCTTTAGTTTTCTTTACCACAGCTGTTTGTTTTGCTTTCTTTCTTCATGCGGATCCTGGAGGGTAGAGACTCTGCTATTTTCACTACCATATCCCCAGCACCTAAAAGAGCTCCTGGTGGAGTGAATGCTCAGTAAACATTCGTTGAGTCATTGATTTATAATGTGCTACATGTCCATTTCCCCAAAAGTGAATGTTGTACTCCTAAGGTGTGATTGAAGCATCTTATACAACTTTGGGCCTCCATCATCTAACACTGTGCATGGCATGTTGCATTGAGTGAATTGAAAAGAAGACATTTCAAGTGTTAGAAGAGCTTAAACATAAAGAGAGGGATAGGAAAGCACAGGGATCCAACCTAGTTTAGTGGGAGCAGAGGTCCATATGAGAGGGAAAAAAAAGGACAATTGTAGGACTCAAAGGAATATGCAGGATCATCTGCTCCAGACCCAACTCAAAATCTAACTGCCCACAAGCCCTGGCAAGTAGATGGGATTTTCCCTACAGTCAAAGCTGTTCTTTGGTTCCAAGTTAATATGCATGATATTAAGATTTGCTTTTGAGTTCGTCTTTCCCTTCTAAGTTCCATTTCCCTTGGAGCTGAACTTGATCTCTGACTTTTCATGCTGTCTATGCTGCAGCCCCCCTCCCTCAGGCAAGGAGCCATGCTGGTTCTCTGGGCTCCACCATCTTGGGAGCTATGCTAGAACATTTGACTTTGGCATGCCAGATGAGGACCAAGGAGGGAGGGAAGTCCCAGGTCAGCTTCCAAAGCAGAGAAGGAGATGTGCCAAGCAGAGGAGTGCCTGATGCCCTGATCAGACAGCCTCTCCTTGCCAATGCATCCTCCTGACCAGGCACACCACTAGCATCTAACTGCTTTGCTTCCAAACCCTGAGCTGTGCAGTCCAGACCTCCCTCACAGCTCCTCTATCTGGTTCTGGGCTCAACTCTCCATTTGAGCCAGAACTTCAGCCAAATTCTATTTGATTCTGAGCACCATTGCTAAGTCCCTCTCCCCTGTGCTTTTTGAGACCCCTCCTCCATTCTTCTCAGCCTCTTTGCCTACCACAGGAGGCCAGTTTCCTCCCAAGGAACAGTTCCTTCAACAAAATTATAGACCCTAACCCGATACATGGTTCTATTCCTCTGTGGTAAGGCTATCAGTAAGATTTTAGCTTGAAAGCAGAGGTTTAACTCGGTGGTCTGAATATGATGGTGGAAATTCCAATAGAAGCCTGAGCACAGAGACACTTGAGGGCATGCAGGCCTTTAGATGATGCACAGCCTCTCAGGTGGGCCACCTCTTACTCTGCCTTGCTTGTAGCACCTCCTTACCTCCAATCTGCGACAAGCCTTATGCACCCAAGTGGCTGGCTGCAGCTGCCCTATTACACTTGAAGATTTCAAGTCAATTGCTGAGCCACGCATTGAGAGCACCTGATGCCTCCATTGGCCCAGCAGCTGCCACAAAGAGATTTTAAGTCTTGCTGGGCCTCTGAAATGGAACTATCATGCTTGCATTGAATAGAACACACAAAAAATCAGAAAATTTATAGTCTGCAAGGATATTTGCAACAATGTTTCCTGTTTTTAGAAGATAGGCTGATTAAAAATGTTAAAGATTGTGATGTTTTCTCCCCTCTCTTGAGCCCATCCCCCAGTCTTCTCTTGTGTTTATCTTTTGCTGGAGGTACATTTCTGAGCTTAAGGCTGACAGTTTCATCTGAAATTATTTAAACTATGCCAAATACAGGATCTGTATACAGGTGATTTTTCTTCCCTCTGTGGCCCCAGCTTATTACCAAGTCAGGATGTGGTGGCTCTCTGTGGGTCATTAATTTCTAAGTCTCTGGCCCGTTCCTCCCTGCTTCCCGCCCTTCCCCTGCCACTTCGTGCACACACACTGCCTGTGGAGGCACCTTCCTAAAATTTATAGCACCTGCAAATCGTGTGCTTCCTTGGAGGGATATAAGTGCTCTGCTTCTCTACCTCCCCTGCCTCCACCCACAAAATCCCCAGCCCTGGCTCCAACTCTGAGAAGCAACAGGACGCTGCAATGTGTCCTAACTGCAGCCTAGAAGCAAAAAGAGAAATGGTGTGTTAGGGGACACTCGTCATTGCCGCACGTGGTCTTTGAGACACAGGGATGAGAGAAGAAAGGAAAAGTTTTGTTTTTAAGAGAGAAAAAGATAATAATCCTCTTACAGGTAAGCCGAGGAGTGTCTGTTCATAAAAAGTCAAAGAAAATGAATACGTGCTTAGAGATTGGGAGCAGCCAGCATGTGACGGGAAAAAGATCCCAGATGGAAATTATAACAGACGCCACCAAAGAAGTCCCGGAGTTGGAAAGGAGGAGAGGAGACAGGCGCCTCAGCCCGGCTCGCACTTCCCAGCCCACTACTGTGAGTGGGTCCTGACGGTGCGGTCACGGTGGAGGACCTGCACTGGGGGAAGGCCCCCCAGCCTGCCTCTCCTCCAGCCCGCCCCCGTGAGGGAGGAGCACGCTCCCTCGCACTCCTGTGATGTTATAGCGGTGGCGCTCCTTGTCAGGCAGATAGCTGTAGCAAATGCTGGGCAGATGTTAGAGATGGCAAGTAGTTTGTTTTCAGTACGGACTCAGTGGTGGGGTTATGAAACGCTGGACACTTCATTCCACTATAATGTGCCTACTCTATACCAGCATACAATATACCGATGCACCAAAATTGTGGATCTTCTATAAGGCCCCTGCAGGCTTGATAATTCCTAGATAAGCTCTTTTCCTTTTGTTTGCTTGTTTTGTTTTTTGAATAAAACTGCTCTCTTCCTTGTACTTGTCTCTCCCTCTCTTCTCTTTCTTTACCACTAGAGAAAAGCAATTTCTACTCTTCATGCAGAGAACTTGCTCCCTGATTCGTAGTGGGATTGTTAGTACCAATTAGTTACTGTCCGTCAAGCCTTCTAAAAATGAAAAGTATTTCAGATTACTCACCATTATTAATTATAATCACAAAAGGTCTCCTCTCTTTGAAAGCACATGTTGGGGAGGCAAGGTAGAGTTTTCTACAGAAGGCATTCATTTTTTTCTCTCCTATTTCCCAAACCAGGTCTCTTTCTTTGTGTACTTCTGAGAGGAGTTACTCCTGCCATGAGTTCTGGGGGTCTAGGGCTGGTCATCGTGGTTTCTGTGGTTGACCAGTGGTCCTGAGAGGATGTTGTGGGCATGAAAGGGGACTCAGAGATTCAGGAAGTATCTATGTTCCCAAAATATATCTGCTTTTAGGACAGACAGCCCCACTGAGATTTGGAAATACGGTCTTGGGAGAGCTGGGCCAAGAGCGAAAAGAAACCTGAATCCTGTGTGCTTTATCATCCAGGACATTGACAGGCGCACAGCCCCAAAGGGGAGCTGGCCATTGAGGTGTTTTTTTTTTTTTTTTCCCCGAGGGGTCACTGGGTAAGGCAGCAGTCAGTCACCTTAGCGAAAAAAACCCCACCCACAGGCATTGCAGGGAACTGCTCAGCTTGTTTCTAATCCCTGTCTGTGCTGAAGGAGAAGGATGTGGGGCTCGCAGAAATCTCAGAGGAGCTGGGCTCACACCAAGGACCATAACTAGCTGGGGGTCTTGGGAAAGCCAAGAAGCCCTTCAAGCCTCAGTGTCTTTATAGGGATGAAAATGAATGTCTACATTGATAATAGCTCTCCTTATGGAGCACCTACTATGCAAAAGATATTTTAATGTATCATCACTTATCTTTACATGCTTGAAAAAAAGGTATTGTTTGCCCCTTTCTACAAATCAAAACATACACATCAGGGCGTTCAAATAGCTTTCTGCCAGCCCGTTTAAATTCAGCACACCCCTAGAAATAAGTAGCCCTTTGCCGAGCTTCTAGGCTCAGAGAAGGGAAAAGTCTTCCCCCAAGTCTTAAAAGGAGGATTCCTTCAAAGGGGGGACTCGCCACCTGAGACCCCCAATGGACTGTGGGCCGAAAGAACATGCTTGGGCTAAGGGCTTCCATGTGGTGAGAAATCTCTGAGAGGCAGTGGGGCTGCTGGAGAGCTGGAGCAGTAGAGCAGCAGGTGGGGAGGCCAGGAGCTGCCAACTGAACGCGTTTCCATTTCTCAGCCCATTAAGCTCAGAAAACTCCAAACATTCGGGAGACTTTAACAGTGACGAAATAACATCAAGCCCCCCATGCCACTCGCTCTATCCTTTCCAAATGAGGCTGTAGCCCAGATCCAAATCCAGGGGCCCCAAATTGCCTCCAACTATATGAGGAAAGGATGTTAAAGGCACAGGAAACAGGGCGACAATAGCAAAGCTCACATGAGTGGAAGTGGTCTGTGCGGTAGGTGCTTTGGGCTTCCCTGGCAGCTGTCCTCAAGATGCCAAGGCTCTCGGTTGTTCACAACCACCGTAGCAGCACATCCATCCCTCCCTCCACCCCCACCATGGGTGGGAGCCCAATGACATCATGCTCGGATGACCTGAAAGGCCACTTATGGGCCTCTGCACTGCTGCTGCTTCTCATACCCATCTTTCAGGCACACCGCTGCCAGAATCAGTTTTTTAGCACACGATGACCACAGTGTCCCCAGATCACACACCAGCGATACTTCTTATCCTCTCCAGTTTCAGTCTCACCTCTTCTGCCCATTCTTCAGAGCCCTTCGTAATTTGCTCCGCCTTCCTCGAGCACATGGATTTCGTGTTCCTTCCCCCAAATGCCTTCTGTCCCAGCCAGACTTATCTCTTTAAAAATGTCCAAGTACATGTACCCACTTCTGAATCTGCACATACAAGTCCTCTGGCCTGGCAAGGCTTCCCTCTGCCCACACCAAGTCCTGTGTGGGCCCATCCTTCCAGCCTGAATCCAAAGTCTCTCTCCTCTGCAAAGCCTACTCTGAAACATCAGCGCACAATGATTTCTCCCTTCTCTTACTCCTTTTACATTATTTTCTGCACTGCATAATTAGCACCTGATGGTATGCTGTCGTCTTCTCTAATTATCTGCACCAAGTAATGTACTCCTTAAAAATATCTAGAGAAAATACTCATCTATAAAACTCTGTCTTGTGCATCTGCTTGGTTTCCTGACCAAGATTGAAAATCCATGCCTTAGACTGCATATGTCCCCACAGTCCCACTTGAGATTAGGCATATAAGTGGCACTCAATAAATGCTTATAATAAAATGTTTGTTAATTATTTCTCTCTACATAGGCACACTTTCCCCATAACTCTGTAAATAAAAGGGACTTTATTGTGTTCAATTTATAGTATCCAGAACAAGTTTGAATGATTTTTAAAAAATGACTCATACGGATCAGTTTCTATGTATAAAGACCACATGAAATGGACATAACCCATCCAAGGAAGTTTCTGGACACTAGAGAGAGCCCCATTGTGCTGTCCCATCTCCTTTGCATTCCTAACTGCTGGGAAAAAGAGTTTATTCATTTAGCAAACATTTCTGAGGCATCTAGCATAATGGTTCTCAACCCTGAATGAATATTTGAGCTTTAAAAAAATATATCAGGACCCCACACTCAAAGATTTTGATTTAATTACTTGGAGGTAGGGCCCAAGCACAGATATTTTAAAAGAACTCCGAGTGATTCTAAGTTATAATTTCCAAGAACCACTGAAAAAATACCAAAAAATAAAAACAAAAACAAAGGTACGGTTTACGCCTTGAGAAGGCAGGTGAGGAGAGTTAACGTTGTGGTGGACGCTCTAAGTCCAGATCAGCATGAGACAGGGCACGTGGGGAAGCCAACAGCCCCGGTTATGGATTCAGGGGAGGCTGCCTGGAGGTAAAACCAAAACCTGACTTGGAAGCTGGCAGAGTAGGAATTAGTCAAATGAAAAAGAGAGGAGGGTTCCAGGCAGTGCGGCCCAGCGAGAGGTGAGAGGCAGCTAGCGACGGCCCTGGGCAGCGGAGCTGCGACAGAGTTCTGGCCGACAGAACCTGTGGGAGCCATGCACCACCCCCGGGTCTGACCCCTGGGCCACCAGTGTGAATCCCTGACCCCCCACTTGGTAACCTTGGTTTTCTTCTCCATCTATTGGATGAATAGAAGGAAACTGAGGACTGAGAGAAGAGTTAGCACAGACAAGGAGGTGTTGAGGAAGGTGGTCCCTGGGAAGACTGCTCCCACGGGAGTTTAGCCTTGGAGAAGTTTTTTGGAGGCATGAAGTAAGTGGTAGCAACTTAAAGATAAAATAAGGCATCCTCCCCTGAGGCCTGCAGAAAACGAGAGAAAAAATGTTATGGTCTCCAGCTGTGGCCCTGGAGCTGCCTCTGAGGTGACTGATACCTTAACTAAAGTGTGCCTGAGCATCTCAGATTCTAGGTCTCCAGATCCAGTGCTAGTTTGAGTAAACGTAGGGACAGTGTCTGGAAGTGAATGGGCAGGAGCTGTCTTTCCTTGACTCACCCAGTTTCAGTCTGGCAACCAGCGTGAGCTGACAACGGAGCCCTGTTTGTGTGGACAGACTTTCCCACACTCAGTGCCCATGTGTGAGATGAGCTGGGCTTCCAAGGACATGCCAGTCCCTCATGGGGAGTACACAACCAGCTAGCACACCTGGGGCCCCACTGATTCTGCACACACTCTCCCTTGAAGGGCCAGCTGGTGGAAATTACCACAAGGACAGAGAGAGAGCGAATTAATTAGGAGAGGAGAGAGAGTTTGATGGGGAAAGATGAAGGAGACCAAGCTCTGGGTGAGGCTGGAATTGCCATCTGGCTGTGCATCCATTGTATGCTCTCGCCTCCTTGCACTTATAAGCCCTCTGTAGGCAAGACTTCAGAGAGAAAGACGTGCTGTAAAGGAAAGTTTACTGTTCTAAACACTGGCCCAGGCTCTGCCACTAGCTTGCTGTGTGCCCTTAGGCAAGTCCCTTCATCTCTCTGGGCCTTTGCTCTCCATTCATAAAATGCAGAAGCTGGCCTATAATTATATCTAGGGTTCCTTCCCTGTCTATAAATTCAAAATGTAGGCCTCAGTCTCCTCGGCCCTGTTAGAGCCCACTAGTGAGCAGCCACACAGGGTCCCCCTCAGACTCCTCTCACCCATGCCTGCCGGGCAATCAGCAGCTCCCTGGCTGGCCTTCCTCTGTTGCTAATCTCATGCATGAGTTACTGCCCGGCAGCTCCATTACCAGCAACAGCGTCCGTACTGATGAGAAAAAAGTAAATGTAAGCACCTAATCTGACTGTGGCAATTTACAGCTCCGAGTCCTGGAAGTCTCCCCCTCCTGCCCTTCCCTGGGAGTGCCCAGCGGAGTCCTTTGTTTGCCAAATGCTTCTTGTTCACTACAATGTTCTGTCCCCTTTCTTTCTGTACATGTATCCTCTGGGCCCTGCTGCTGTCCCCTAGGGGGTTCCTGGAGGATGAACAGAAAGCCTCAGCTCTGAATGGAGGGGCTGAACTGTGAGAGGAACACCTCAAGGACAGGTGTGCTGTAATAATAAGACAAATATCTGGTCTTTGTCACAACTCCAGGCACAAAACTCTCAAACACTTGGAATTTCCTGAGTAATAGGAGTGTCTTCTGTCCTTCATAAGAAGCCCCTTCTGAGCTTTTGCGAATGAGGTGATTTAGGGTGGTGTCCCTAGATGGCCCTAGGATGGGCTGGGTACCAGAAAGACCCAGTAGTTAGAGGATTGGAACTTTCAGCCCACCCACCAACCTCCTGGAACGGGAAGAGGAGGCTGCAAATTAAGCTCTACGAAAACACTTGAACACTGGGATTTGATGAGTTTCTGGGTTATTGCTGGCAGGGTGATGAAGCCCAACTCCTCATGAATGGAAGTTCCTACACTGGAGATCTGTCTGGACCTCCCCTGTGTACCTCTTCAACTGGCTGTTCATCTGTATCCTTTAGAATAAACTGGTGATTGTAAGTAAATATTTCTCTGAGTCCTATGAGCCACTCTAGCAAAGTAATCGAACCCCAGGAGGGGGTTGTGGGAACCTCCCATTTATAGCTGGCCAGTCAGAAGCATAGGGGACAACCTGGACTTGCGATTGGCATCTGAAGGGGGTGGGGGGCAGTTTTGTAGGGCTGAGCCCTTAACCTGTGGGATCTGATGCTCTCTCCAGGTAAATAGTGTCAGAATTGAGTTAAATTTGTAGGACATCCAGTCAGTGTCCACTGATAATTGGTGAATTGCTTGGTGTTGTTCAAAAACGTACATGAGAACGGGGGAGGGGGTCCTCTGGCCTAAGGCCCCCCTTATGTTCCACATGGCCTGTACCAACAGACAGAACCACAGAGCAAGGAACACACTGGGAGAGTGGCAGCTTCTGCTGCTGTTCACGAGAGCGAGGGCTCCTGTCAGCACCTGTAAGGTCCTCCTGGGCCCCAGAGAGGGCAGAGGCCGACTTCCCCTCTCTGCTTTCAGATTCTACGAGATCATCCTGGGAAATGCCACACCTGGAGGCTCAGGTAGGGCCATACCACACACAGGTGCATATTCTGGAGACGTGGCTTTCTCCTGCCCTCCCTACTACCTCAGGGAAGCTGGTGTTTGTGAGGCAGTGGCAGCAAATCGAATAAGCATGAGCCCACGTGGGTAGGGGAGTAACTGGTGGGAGGACAGCCTGTGCAGGGAGAGAACGGGCACAGTCAGAGGAGAAAGTGCTGCAGGGCTGGCCTTTCCACTAGCTCACTCCTCACTGAGGGCTCAGCTGGGGTCGAGGCAGGTGAGCCAGGGGAGGGCCCAGGGCAGAGCAGCTCCTCTGAGCTGCTTCTTCATTAGACACCAGCCTATTCAGCTCTAAGATTCGGAGCTCAGCAGGGGCTACTAAGCCCCATTTGTAAACACAAATCAGGAGATATTGCAAGCAGGAGTGAGCTGATTTCCCCAGCCAACAGGACGTAGTCTGGCTATGGTCACTCAGCCAGGCTGTGTGGCTCACTGCACCACAAAGTGGGAATGCAACAGTCTGAAGAATCAGGGTGGTCCAGCTTTCTACATTCTATCTTATTTGCTTTCTAGCATTTAGCACAAATGGGTGTGAAATCCAACTGCCCAAGACGCAAAAGTACAAGGAGAATAAGCAAAGATGCAGAACTAGCACAGGCCTACAGAACATCAGGATGGGATCCCCCCTCATCCCAGCTGCCCAAATACAGCTTCATTTTACTCCCCTGCTCTGGAGGCCCAAACTGAGATTCAAAATGTCTAATGAAACATCTGTTTTTCCTTTCCTTTCCCTTTTCCCAGCTCATCCAATTACCACATCTAACGTTATCCATCATCTCATCTTTGTGGCAGCAAGAATTGAAGAGCAGACAGGGGGAAATTAATAATAATTGTGGTGTCAAGGCACAGGATGCAATCAGAATTCAGTGTGGAAACAAATACAAATACAAACAAACCATATTTATTCTTCTGAAAGATTGCTCAATTCTCGCTCCCTCCCTCCCGCGAGAGCAGCCAATGATAGACTCAGGAAAGAGATGAAGCAGGCCCAATGTGGGGATTAGGAATTGATTCTTCAGCCCAGCCTGCACCCCCACAGAGAGTGCTCTAATTGAAATTAGAACAGGGATTTGGGAGCCTCTGAAGAGACGACCAAAATCCATCAGGGCCCAAGTGGGAAGCAAAGGGAAAGGACGTCTCTTGAGTTCAGTGGTAAGCAAGTGAGCTCTGAAAAGACAAAGCGATAAACTGAAGCGTTAGCCTGGAAAAAGTCAAGAGAAGGAAAAGCCCCCTAACTTTCACTTTTAGGGGTCTAAGAAGAATTTTAGGGGGTCTGCACCCAGCCCTCTTGGTCATCCCCAAACCAAGCTGTAATATCCCCATATACAATTCACCAAAGCCTGGGAATGATCACTAAATGAGAATATATATATCCACCTCCAAACACAAATAACCCAATGGTCCCCGTTAGGGAGAGGGGAGAACCTTGGCATGAATCACATAAAATGGCAGAATATTTAAAGCAAAAATAATTATTTTTGGCTTTGGTGTTCATTATACATTCATATTCATATCCTGTTACTGTCTTTTCTTCCTGACATTATTTTTAGTTAAGCTAATAGTTAAATACATTTGCTTTCTGTCAGTTTCTTCACCCTCAGCCCATTCAAACATGGTTACTGACACCTGTCAGTTTCAGCAGCCTGCCCTGGACGTTGTGAAGGTCTGCAGAGAGGCTGACCTTATTTGGAAACCCACCTTTGCCTCTTGCTGTCAGTGTGATTTTGGACAATATATTTAATCTCTCTGAGTTTATATGTTTAGCAATATTATCCACTGCAGAGATCTTTTACGAAGAATAAACGAGAAAATGTGTATAAAGTATGTAGGCCAGTGTCTGGCACATGGTAGGTGCTCAATAGAGGTAGCTACATGTAACCAGTACAAAGCAAGATCCCTTCCCAGCCAGGTGCAATGTGCTATTACAGAATTTCAGTGAAAAAGCATGTAGGTATATTTAAAGGGAGAGCAGAGGAGTTACACCATGTATGCCATAGTGACACTTCCTTAAAAATCCTCCCTACTCATTGCTTTCTCTCAGAAGTTTCACACTCGTGGCACCTCACATGGTTTCTCCACTGTGAAATATTATGCCACCACCTCCTACCAAATAGTGTCTAAGTCCTGCTACGTGAAGCTTTCGGCTGTGCATGATAGTCCCTGGGAAGTCCTCTGTGGTTCCCACTAGGACTGCTTGTCAGGAGCAGCGCAGCTGCAATTCTGGTCAACAATACTCACCCTCCTGCCACAGAGCTAATGGATGCGAAGAGCACAGAGTTGCACAGCCACACAATAGGTGCTCCACAGATGGCAGCATATGGAACATGCATGAGGAGTCTAGGACAGTTTCTCCCATGTGTATGCTCTGTAAATGCTATAGCCATACTTTCCTCCATTTCCTGGTACCCTAATCCAGCCCAAGGCAGGGAACTCTGTTGGGAGTAGGTGGGGTTTACAATGAATTGCTCTAAGTTATGAGGAGGTGTCTAATGAGAGCCTTGTGCATTCACATAACCCAGCGAGTAATACCTTTACCTAACTTCCACGTTCATGGCCTGGAATGCATGAATGGACTTGCAGGTGCTGGGGACCTGCCCTAACCCTGGTCGGACTGACTGGATCCAGATGGTCAGTGCCACCATCTGGGGCTCTGCTAGAAATAAATTGATTTTCTGAAACCAGAACACTAGTATCCGTATCCCTGTTGCTAACTCTATGCATTGGATTGGACCTCAGTGATTTTTAAAGTCAGCCATAATTAAATCTGAATTTGCCACATGCCTTTAAATGCAATTAGGCTGTTGGCTGTGAAGTTCCACAGCCAGCTTTCAGCTTAGGCCCCTGTAACAGCTGGGACCTATTCAAATTACAACACATTTCCTGGGAATACTCTGGATAACAGTGAGGATGGAGGCCCCAAATTGTGCTGAGCATCGCAAGTCGTTAATTCATACCTTAAACTGCATTAACCACAGCAAATCACACGTAGTCAGCACTGGCTGTATGTACATGTACTTAGAGTTGGCTTCATCCCAAACCCTGGAGCGGAGAAGCATTTATGACTTAAGGAAGGCCCTGGGTGGGCATGTGGGGTCCAATGCTATAAGGAAGGCTATAAGCGCTCACTTCGATTGGCTCCAGAGGCTCTGGATTTCCAAGGTCAAGAAGAAGAAGGTGAATGAATGCATGCCTAGATGTGATGGGTGGAATAAATCCTTTTACATGAAGAATTAATATTTTCTAAAAGGTACTAACTAGTCCTGTTCACTGTCTCTGCTTAGGATCAAAGACGAGGGAAAGAGCAGAGTTTGAATCTAGAACTATGAGTGTGCTTGCTTGGAAGTTCTAAAAGAGAGAAAAAGTAAAATTTGGAAGGAGGAGAACAGCTGAGAAGGGTGAAAAGCGATAATAATACAAAGGCTGATTCCCAACAGAAACTCTGCAAACTGGAGAATTTGAAAAACTATTGTAAGGCTGAGCTGGACCTAGGAAGTTCTGTTGGAATGCAAACTGTATTTAAGCACAGAAAATTCTAATGGGCTTATACTACCGAACTTCAGGGGGGTTCAGGTGAAGGCTGAGAAATCTCTTTAGTGTAACATAGCCCTTCCTCCATTAGGCTGAGGAGTCTTAAGTTGAATATCTGAAAACTCAGAATTATTGAAAATGAGCAGGACTGATCTGCAGAAATTATTTGTTAAATTTTATCTCATTAGATAGGTCAATCTAGAACAGCGGTCTTTTTCTATAAATAGCCAGATAGTAAATAGTTTAGGCTTGGTGGACCACCAAGTCTTTGTCACAATTATTCAAATTTGTTGTTATAGGGAAAAAGTAGCCATGGACAATGTGTCAGCAAATAAGCATGGCTATATTCCCATAAAACTTTATTTACTAAAATAAATGATGGGCTGGATCTGACCAGTGGGCCTTATTTTGCCAACTCCTGACATTAAAGAAAAAACAATTGGGCTCATAATTTATATGATGTCCCCCCAAAAGCAAAGGAGGTTGGATGGTATATATATATAAGTCTCATCTTGCAGGAATTGTTAACGCCTGGCAGATTCCTCACTTGCAAACATTGGGAAGTCAAGTGTATCCTTGTCACTTAACACTATTACATCTCTCAACAAGTTCCACCTATCCGTACACTACTCCCACACTCGGGCTGATTACCATATGCCATGCCTGAGCTCAAAGATTAGTTCCGTCATTACGCCTCACACGGACACAGCCCTACCTCTGGTATACCAAACAGACCTGCCCAATTCTGGGAATGTCACTCCAGGCTTAAGATTATTCTCTCTCTGCTTTTTCACCTCATCTCCTCAAACAAATGTAAATTTTATTTTTCTTATTCATTCATTCAGAGGAAGCTCTGTGCTTCCCAAGGTGACCCTTGAGAACTGAATGAATCTCAAAATCTAATTGAGCTAATGTGTCAGTGGGTGCTAACGGTTTAATGCTGGGACTCTCAAACTGCCCTATAAATACCCTTAGGGGTTCAGGGCAATGTGCCAAGATAAACACATGACATAATAAATATAATGCAGTTTTCAGAAACATACATTTTATCTGAATAATTTTTAGAGAAAGTTAAATATTAAAAAACATTAAAAACATATTAAAACATGGCTTTAGTATGAATATAATATAAATAGTACGTACTAATAATTAATTTTAATTTTTGAGCTCGTTGCTGACCACACTGTGCTAGGGATGTGCATGAACTCTTCTTTCTCATTAGGGATATTGAGTGGAAAAGTTTGAGAAGCATTGTTGCAATATGCACCCATTCCTGCTTTGATAGGTAAATCAAGGTCAACTGTAATCTCCTACAATTTCTCATCTTCCTTCCCAGAAACATCAATGTCCACATTTAGTCTTCCTTCATAGCTCTTCTCCAGTCTGAGCTGATGAACGGTGGTCATGTTCAGGCCAGCTACCTCCACTTGTGTCCTTGACCCCACCTCCTCCCACTTTCTCTGCATCTTTCTTCCGTTGGTCATCCTTAACCCATCCTGAAACTTCACTTCCTCTCTTCTTCTGTCCACATTGTAGTCATGAACCCATCCAAGTACGTCGATCATTTCATGTCATGTCTTCCTTTATCATCCAGTCCTTCTCCCTTCCTCAATCATTCTTCTCCATAGTCAAAAAACAAAATAAAAAACCTAGTCTGTGTTCTCTCTCTCTCCTTCCTCATGAGCCACTTACTCCTCAACCCACTGCCATCTGGTTTTTATCCTCCCTACTCTACTGAAACTGCTCTTAATAAGATCACCCAAGACCATATCCCAATTGCCAAACCTACAGGATACTTCAAACCTTAAATTACTTGAGCTCTCTGCAGCATTTGATACTGTTGATCTCTTTCTTTTTCCAGAAAATGCATTCTCTGGTCTTTTATAATGCCGAGTTAGCCTGTTTTTTCTATTTTACTCTTACCGTTTCTTCTGTCCCACACATTGGCTCCTTTTTTTTTTTTATCCTTTAGACACTGGTGAGCATCAGGGTTCTACTTTCCTTTCTCTACACCATCTTCCTGGATGAGCTCAAATATTCTCATAATTTTAACTACCTATATTAGTAATCTATTGCTATGTAATAAATTACCCTAAAACTTAGCAACTTTCTACCACAGACATTTATTATCTTATGGTTT
Source organism: Ceratotherium simum simum (assembly GCF_057802395.1). Classification (NCBI taxonomy): domain Eukaryota; kingdom Metazoa; phylum Chordata; class Mammalia; order Perissodactyla; family Rhinocerotidae; genus Ceratotherium; species Ceratotherium simum. The sequence continues at coordinate 82,479,096 of NC_141906.1, read as the reverse complement.
CAGTGGGTAAAAAATCAGAAAGGGGCTTAGCTGAGTTCAGCTGGCTCGAGATCTTTCACGAGGTTATAGTCAGCAGTTGGCCAGGACTATGATTTCTCCTGAAGGCTCAACTGGAGGAATGGGCGGAGGGTCTTCTTCCAAGCTCATTCACATGGTTTTTGCAGGCCATCTGGGTCTCTCCACAGGGCTGCCTCACACCATGGAGGCTGCTTTCACCAAGGTGAGTGATCCAAGAGGGACTGATAAAGAGACCCCAAGATAGAAGTCACAGTACAGTCACGTGCCCCATAATGACATTTTGGTGAACACTGGACCACATACACAACAGTGGTCCCGTAAGATTAGTACCATATAGCCTAGACGTATAGTAGGCTATGCCATATAGGTTTGTGTAAGTACACATATGATGTTCACACAATGACGAAGTCGCCTAACAAGGCATTTCTTAGAACGTGTCCCCATCATTAAACGATGCACAACTGTACTTTTATAACATAATCTTGGAAGTGATATCCCATGGCTTCTGCTGCAGTCTATTCATTAGAAGAGAGTCAATAAGTCCAGCCCACAATTAAGGCAAAGAAATTACACACAGGGTGTGAAGATTAGTAGATGGGGATCATTGGAGACTACCTTAGAGGTTGCCTACCACACCACCTGTGCACTGATGACCCCATGTTTATATCTCTATCCCTAGATATGTCCCTTGAGTTTTAGACTTGTACACTCTCTGCTTGCTGGACAGCCCTTCTTGGATGACTCATAGGCTTCTCAGTCTCAATATATTTCAAAGAAAACTTATGTTTTCCTCTATAAATATGACCTCTTCTCTCTCATTATTTCAAAGAAAACTTATGTTTTCCTCTATAAATATGACCTCTTCTCTCTCATTCTTCAAATATAGTACAACCATGAACCCAGGCATCCTAGCTAGAAACCTGGAGGGCAAACTTCATTTTTTACTCCCGTTTATTCTATCACAAGTTAATCAGTTCTTCATTTCCTGAATTTATTTGCTATGTATTTTCAATCTGTTTCTTTTCTTTCCAACTCTTGACCACTTACAAAGTTGAGCTGCTCATTGTGTTTCATCTGGACCCCTGAAGCAAATCTAGCTCATGAACACTACGTCTAAGTACTCTGTCCTGCACACTGCATGTGCTATGTGTCAGAGGCTGTCAGGTTATGAGGACAGAGATGGACATGAATAAGATTTTCACCAAGTGCTAAAAGCTGTAATGTACCCTCTGTCGTAGTGCTGCTGCTGCTGTCGTTGGTGAGGATGATGACGATGACAGTGATGATAATATAGATGAATTACACCATCTCTATAATAAAATGCAAGGCGTAGTCTCAACCACGGATGCAAACAAATTATATCTATCTACTGAGACTTTCAGCCCTTGTCAGAAATGCCAAATCACGGGTTCCAATGCCACGTGTCATCATCTCTGTTACTGCACCTGGATGCTCAGTTAAGCCTGAGTCCTCAAAATAAACTCTGTTTTTGAATGAAGAAATCATCACAGTATAATTGGGGCTTCTAAAGAGACTGAGATGTCATTCCAATTGAAGACTATTCTGAAGTTTTCCCAGTGATCCAAGAAGATTCCCCAGTGATCTAACCAATCATCTAATCAATGATTCAATCATTGTAGATGTACCCATACACAGGACCTCTATATACATTTTCTCCAGGCCTCCAATTGTTCTCTGTCTCCTGTAAAGACATGAGCACTTCCTCAGAGGTGAATCCATTAAGTTGTCACCACTAGCCCATGCACAGCAGAGAGAGAGCCATGCTGGAAAACCTCTGCGACAGATACCATCACTCAGCAGCGGCAGTCAACCCTATTCCCACCTGTGAATTCAATGGACTTCCAAATGCAAAAAGACAGTTGGTGCCTTAGGACAAATTTAGCTGAGGCTGGGCTAGATCATGGATGGTTACTAGCATGAAAATTCATTCATATGACTTTGGAATATAATACCTGACACAAGATATATCGTGGCTGCCATGCTCCTATCCCAGATAAGGACACAGCAGTAACAGATGAGGAACAAGGCACTTATCTTGTTAGTTGATGGATTTATCTTTTTTTCCCTTTCCTACATATTCCATAGTGTTTAGTGAGAGGTGGTTTTTACTGTGCAGCATATGGAGAGTGAATTGGTTTCTTTTCTCCTTCCTTAATTCAATAAGAACCAGAGTGGAGGATAAACAGCTTATTGTGCTAGAAAAATTTCCGAACAGTCAAGAAAATGTCAAACTGCCTTTTCTTCTTTGTAGTTGGGATTTTAGTTCTGGGAAGCATTCCTCCTTCAGCAGGAATGGAAATGAGAGTGCTTCGTGTGATCAGGATAATGGCACACTCATGGTGTCTGGGTTTGGTTGGGGACAGCGTCAGCTCACTCTAAGTATATGGCCAGAGAGAGTTGTGCTTAACACAGGGAAGGGAGGCAGGGCCCTGTGATTGAGATAACTCTTGACATGACTAATTATGGTGGCCTGAAGAACTGTGTTATGTTCTACTTCCTTCCAATACCTCTCTAAAGTAACAGTAAAGAAAAAAATCCATATAGACAAATTAAATGAGAGAAAACATCAGCAGATGAAATATGTAGAGAAAATTGTATAGGACAGAAAGCAGAGGAATGAATAGTAACTGATTTAGCCAAGCAGAGAAAGTTAAAACCGAAAAGCTTGGATGGGAGAAGCAAGCTGATGCAGGCTGCAAACCTCTAGAACTACTCGTGAATTTGAAACACCGTATATTTATGGAGGCTGTGGTAATGGATGGGGCAAAAACCAAGGAGACCATTGAAAGTCTCTATGAGGAAAAGTTATACTCCCTAAATCCTCTCTCAGACTGGGGAACCAGACTTCTATCCTGGTGAGAGATGGAAAGCTTACTCTCTAGAGCAGTGGTTTCCAAATATGTGGTCCACAAATCAGCAGCATCAGCATCACCTGGGAACTTATTGGAAATGCAAATTCACAGGCCCCACCCTAGACCTCCTGCCCCTGAGGGGGCAGGGAGGGGGCAGCAGTCCGTGTTTTAACCAGCCCTGCAGGTGATCATGATGCTCACTCAATGTGAGAACCTCTGGGGAATAAGGCACAGTAGAGTCAGAGATAACGCACAGTTAAGCAGATCAGAAGAGTCTTCTCTGAAAAACGCACCGATGAGAACAGAGCACAAGTGTTGATACTTGAAGGTTCTCCAACAAAATGTCTGGCTCCTCACCATGAACCTGTGATGAGGCCCTCCACTCAATATGCTCACAAACAGACCTTCCAAAGAGCTTCTTAGCACTCACCTCTCAAACAAAAATAAGCAATGCATAGAGAATAATAAAGAACTCTTAGAAATTAAAAATGCTATAGCTGAAAAATTTTTTAAGTAATATTAATTTTAAATATAGGATGAAAAACTGAGGAACTATCAGAAAGTAGAACAAAAAGATAGAAAATACAAATGGGAGAATGTAAGACATACAACATCCACTTAATAGGACTTCATTTTCTGTAATAAATGAACGTATCATTTATAAAATAGCTTTCTAAGCATGCTCTTCAGAGATTTGGAGGTAAACACAAGGGAGTTGAAAATGGTGGCCTTTGGAGAATGCGATTCTTGTGTGAGGAGAGTGAGAGCAGTTTTTTTTTTTTTTTAAATTACACTTGTAGTATTATTGATAGTTAATTATTTTGATAAAAATAACATTCTTTTTCAAGCCACAGACTTGAGGTCCTCTGACCCCTAGTCCTAAGTCTACTACCTCTTAGCTATGTGACCTTGAACAATACACTAACCTCTCTTAACCAGATGAAGAATCTGGTTTATCATTTCAGTTTAACTGTCACTTCTTCAAAAATGTCTTCCCTTACACCCTCCAAATAAAGGAGGTCCTTTGTCAGTTTCTTTCACAGAAAGTTGTTCTCCTTCTGAGCATCCATCACAATTTTTTTTTATTTTGCTGAGGAAGATTTGTCCTGAGCTAACATCTGTGCCAATCTTCCTCTATTTTGTATGTGGGTTGCCACCACAGCATGGCCACCGAGTGGTGTAGGCCTACACCCAGGAACCAAACCTGGGCCGCCAAAGTGGAGCACGCCAAACTTAACTACTAGGCTATGGGGCCAGCTCTCGTCACCATTTTTAATGAGAAAATTATTCATTTACTATCTGTCTCCCCCACTAGATTGTAGAGCCCATAAAGGGATAGGGCTTGGTTTGTTAACCATTATTTCCCCACCTAGGAGACAGTAAAGGAATGAATGAATTTGTCTACTTCCAAGCTCATCCTGAGGACTACCTTCTTACATCCAAAATGGCAGTTCTCTCTTTAAAGAGGAATTAAGTGCTTCCCCCCCTCCACTATAGTGTTATCAGCAGTAAGAATTCACTTTGGTCAAAAACGGGGCCTTGGAAGTGCAGAGGCTTGAATCCTCCCTCTGTTGCACTCATTAATGTCCTGCACTCATTAAACTTTAAGTTTTCAAATAAGGATCATTAAATATAAAAGTGTTTCTTTCTTGAAATTTAATTTTGTAGATGCCTTTCATCATGCTTCTTTCCACCACTCAAAATAAGAAAGTTTGTGGCCGGCCCGGTGGCACAAGTGGTTAAGTGCGTGCACTCCACTGCAGTGGCCTGGGGTTCGCCAGTTCGGATCCTGGGTGCACACCGACGCACCCCTTGGCAAGCCATGCTGTGGCAGCGTCCCATATAAAGTGGAGGAAGATGGGCACTGATGTTAGCCCAGGGCCAGTCTTCCTCAGCAAAAAAAAGAGGAAGATTGGCAGATGTTAGCACAGAGCTGATCTTCCTCACCAAAAACAAAAGAAAGTTTAGGAGTGATGAGGAATGGAGGGTGGTGGGGAGAGGCTGGGGGAAGGGAGGAAGAGCGGGTGTTGGTAGGTGGGAAGTGGTAAGGGTGGTGGGAGGAGTGATGGGGGTGGTGGGGAGTGAGGGGGAGAGTGTGTCGGGTGGGGGGCCTCTTTGCTGGGCTCTGTCCCACCCAGGGCTCTGCTGGCTGTGTGGAAACTCCCTGGGGAGTAAGCAGACCCTCGTCCAGAGACTGCTGCATCCAGAGAAGAACGCCTGGCTCCTGACTCTGTAACCTTCAGAGGGTCACCTCTTCATCTGTGAAATGGACATGGAACTCTACTCTATCCAAATCTTGCAGTGGTTGTGGGAATCAGCTGAGATGATAAATATTTACTGAATTAATGAGTGAAGAGGAAGGACCAGCTGCATGCTGGGGGCTAGGAGTATTTCCTGAGAGCAGCAGTCTCCACTGTCTTAGAGCTCTGTGTCTATGGGGGAGGCAGGAAAGCAGATCATGAACCGAGACCAGTCTTTGCTCAGAGGTATCTTTTTACCTTATCTGCCAGTCCTTCTCCACCACCTCCCCCCAAGTAAGTGTGAGCATATGAGCAGGTGTAGGGAGGGGGGTGTTTGGGGTAGAAAGGAAGTATGAAGGGGCTTGTGCCTTAACCAGAGCAATAGTTCTCACAATGCTGAGTGACTAATTCCCCTCCTGCATTCTCTTCTGCTTTTCTCTCCTGTCCCACTGCCCACAATGCCCAAATGAGCAACCCACACTCCCAGGGAGTGAGTCCCATCAGGAAAGCTGCAGTCCTGAGCATGGCTGAGGAGTGGCTATAAAACAGACAGGTACCACTGATAAACAGCAAAAGGCAAACGTAATCAAGGCCATGGGGATTTTTGCAGGTCTCTGCGACACTGCACTGAGCTGCTGCAAATCAGGCTAATGTGAATCACCTTATCCTGTCTCCCTGTGGCTTTAGGAGACTGCAGCATGCCTCTGGGGACAGCCCCGTGGGTGGAGAAGATACTGACTGGGATCCAGCAACAGGATCAGGGGGCCTGTGGGGAGACAGGCTATTAGGGTGACAGCCTGCAGGATCCTGCTGGGAGATAGCATTTTCGGGAAGCAGATTATCCAGGATGTGTGGCCCAGCGAGGCCTCTAGTGCTGTAACCTGCAGTGAGACTTTCTAATAGAGGAAATGGGCAGGGCTGCTGTGGGGGCCCAGGACCTGTCATCCACTCTTGCCATTTGAGGGCTGTGATAAGGTGTGGGACTGGTGTCTTGCTTAGGAAGAACCATTTAGTCCCGATGAACATGACGTGAATTTCAGGACGAACTTGATATTTCCCCTTTCTGTAATCAGCCTGGATGTTTGCCCACTGTCGCTCTCAAATCGCTCGAGGCTTTCTCTCATTCTCCTGACCACAGCTATATGTTGTGCAGTGTGGTCTGGGAGAAAAACTCCTGGGTTCCAGTCTTTCCTCTGCTATTAACTGACTTGGCGACCCAGAGGAAGCCAGTCCTCCTGTCTGTCTGGGTCTCAGGTGTTTTGCAGATTCAATGATCCAGGCTCCTTCCCCTCACGGGCATCCATGCTCTCAGTGGACTGTTCCTCTCTCTCACCTTTCACCACCACATCCCTGACACTCTCAGTGTGCATAACTCTTCCTCATATTTTAGAGTTTAACAGAATATCCTCATAAATTCTTTCCTACGCTCTCATAAATGGCTGGGGATCATTGTGCATTCTCCTAGCGCATTGTATTTTTGCTTTGCAGCACTTAGCACAATTTTACCTCAAGAATTCCTTCTGGCTGAGCCCTGCTTGCCTACAGTCTCCATGTGTAAACATGACCACACTGCTGTGTGCCCGCTGCCTAACAGCGAAGGCGCTCCACAGTGTATACTAGTGAATGAGCAACGCCAGCAAATACCTTTTGAGCGCAACTTAAGTGTCTCATATTAGTCTAGGTACCGGGAGTGTAGTGAACAAGACACAGTCCCTGTCTTTAAGAAGCTCAAATCACATTTGAGACAGACTGAGAAGAAAGCCACCAATTGCAATGTCATTGCCATGACAAGGGTAAGAGCAGAGTGCCTGGGACACATGGGAGGGAAACGCAAGCTATTTCTGGAGACCAAGAAAGGTTTATGGCACGAATTCACAATTGCATTATAAGTCATACTGAATAAGTACATTAGAGCAAGACTGTGTGAGTAAAAAACCCAGGTGATACAGAGACTAGACAAAAATGCATTCTTCAGCATGTCTTTACATGAGAGACCCCTTGTTGGATAAGTGCTCAAGGAGCTTGTGTGGAAACACCAGAGTTGTTGATTCAAGTGGCTTTAGTGTTCTCCAATTTCTTAATTTGTTTCAACATTCTCATGTAAGTTATACAGCTATTTATTCTTGTGTCACTTTGTGTCTTTATTACTCATTTTTTCATTATCATCATTATCATCAGCCTCACGGATGTTTACTTTAAAAAGTAATGACATCCAAAATCTGGGTTCATGGATGACTTGTGAACGCACTGAAGACACTCACTGAGTTCCTACAGCATCCATGTAGAGTAGGTATCTTATCCCTATTTACAAATAGGAATCTGAGGCTCCATGGGCCCTGCCCACATCTTGGAAGTGTTCTCTCAGTCACTCCTGTGCGCTTCACAGTTCTCTCTGAGGAGGCTGACTCTCTCCCGGCCGTCTCTCTACTGCGTGGTGTAGGGAATCGAGACATTCGTTTCCAGTAGGCCTCTTCACCATCCCTCAGTCCCTTAAACATCAAGCACAAAGTGTTACCACTGTCCACGTCTCAGGAAAGAGCTCCTTAGCAGAATCACGTCTACATTTAAGACTTACCTATATCTGAGGCAAAATTCATTCCTAATCCAAACATTTATTCATTTATTAGACCAAGATTTCCTGAGCCTTTATTCTATGCCAGAAACTGTGCTAGAAAGTTGGAATGATACAAAGGTTCAAAAATTAATTTCTTTATTTTCTTTCCTCTAGTCTGGGGTAGATATTTCACCACATAGTGTGACACAAAGAGCCGAGGTATGTACTCTGGAAGCATCCAGGAGTAAGTGGCCAATTCCATCTAGTAGAGTAGAGAAGGCTTCGAAAAGGAGACATCTTCCAAAGCAGGTCTTGTAGAATAAGGCACTGAAGGCATCAAAGGGGAAAGAGGCCTGACACATAGTAGTTATTGGCAGACAAATCAACAAATAATGAATAAATATGCAATGCTAGAGAACAATGAAAGGGCATGGTGTGGTGGAAAACTGACCTAGATTTGATGCAGGTGTAGGTATGAAAAGGTAGATTATGGCCAGTTTATGATGACCCTCATATGCTAAGCTAAAAAGTTTGGACTTAACCTGAATAAGGAGGTAGACAGAAGATTGAAGGGCATATCTAAAGTTCCAGACTGGGGCACCAGGTGAGGGGAGAAACCATTAATCCCAATAATGAGATGAGGAAGAGGAGAAGATTTGAGAATTAGGTTTTCTACATATTGAATTTGAGAGACCTGTGGGATATTCAGGTGCACATATTTAATTGGCAACTGGAAATATGGACCTAGATCAGAGGGGAGAAGTCTGGGCTAAAGATGTAAATTTGGTAGTCATTTGCGTTAAACTGAGAATAGAAGTCATGGGAATAGAGAGATCACCCAAAGAGTGTGTAGAAATGTAAGAAAGAGTCAAAGATGAAACCTCAACAAACCTGGATGTTAACGTAGTCAGAGAAAACAAGAAGACCCCACAAAGGCATAGTCATAGAGGCAGAAAAAGAAGCAGAAGAATGCAGTGTCCTGGACATCAAGATTGAGAAACACTTTAAGGAAGGAGTGGCCCGCTATGCTGACTCCTTCAAGGAAATCAAGGTGACGAAGGAATGAGAAGATTAGTCAATGGTAAGGTCATGGTTGACCTTGACCAGGAGTCATGATGGGAGCTGTTTTCCACTGGCTGAGAAATAAGGTTTAGAGACCCACTTTCAAGAAGTTTAACTGTGAAACAAAGTAAATGAAGGGGTGTGGGTAGAACATTGAGGGACAGGGGGCACAGAGATAAGGTCTAGTGAATTGATGATTTTAAGCTATCAATTTAAAGATTTTCAGATTCATCTGCCCTATGAGTTCAATCCCTTTGTGGTTTCCTGGGGACCACAGTTCAAAGATGCTAACAACTGATTGTTTGTGTCCTCCCAAAATTCATATCTTGAAACCTAGTCTCCAATGTGATGGCATTTGGAAGTGAGACCTCTGAGAGGTCATTAGGTCATGAGAGTGGAGCCCTCAGGAACAGGATTAGTGTCATAAAAAAGGCTCCAGAGAGCTCCCTTGCCCCTTCCACCATGTGAGAACATAGCGAGAAGATGGCTGTCTATGAACCAGAGAGTAGGCCTCAAGACAATGAATCCTTGGTCTTGGACTTCCCAGCCTCCAGAACTACGAGAAATAAATTTTTGTTGTTTATAAGCCACTCAGTCTATAGTATTCTGTTAAAGCAGCCCGAATGGACTAAGACAATAGGGTCTCACCAAAATATCGGTATTGGTCTTTTTCCTCTTCCTTGTCCCTGGATCTGAGAAAGTAAACTGAGAAACTGTAACTTGTAAGATATTCTAACCTGTCCGCTGGATCTTTTCAGAGTAATTGCCGAAAGATCCACATTTCTTATCCCAGTTTATTTGGTTTGCTATGGGGAGTATGAAATAATCTTCCTTACAATTACCAAACAACAACAACAACGATGACGACAAAAAACCCAAACTAGATACCTTGACCTCTCAGGTGCTGGTCTTCTGCTTCAGGACTGGACACGCCCAGTGAGCTCCTGCTACCTCTCATTTCATCCCACACATAACTTGAACTCAGGGAAAGCTACATATCTCGTTTATTCAAGGGCAAATTCCTTCTCCTCTCTGGCAAGCCCCCGACCACCAATCCTATTGCCTTCCACCCCCTCCACCTCTGAAGGTCAAAGGGGTAAAGACCAACTCGGGGAAGATAATAGAGTGACAGCACCTCATAAAAGGGAAATATAAGGATCGAGATAAAGCGCCGCCAGCCAGATTAGGTGCTTATGTCGATATGGTGAAGAAGAGTAATGTTGACCCTGTGAACTCAATTTGCTCCACTGCTTTACACTTAAGAAAATATTCCAGTTCTCCCTCTGCCTTTTGTGCCCCAAGAAAGCCCAATGGCCAAAGCTATCTGCAACCTGCCACCTGCCTACTAATTCAGTCGCTGAACAAGGAGCCCTAGTTCTGACAGGTGGGCCTTCTGACAAGGGGAGAATGGATATCAGGGTCTCTGGCCTTTGGGCCCCAGTCCAGGCTGATTTCATTTCAGATTAAGAATTGCTGAAATGCAGCAATCGATAACTCAGCTCTTTTGTTTGCTTGTTTTTTCCAAGTCCCCAAAGAGATTAGATCTGATTTTGCAGACCTTTAGCAAATTTAATTGTCTTTTTATTTGCGGTTGTTCAATACAACTCCTTAGAAGCTGGGAGCAGAGTAATTCTCCCCCTGCATACTGGGTTACTTCGAGATAAAAAGCTGAAGTTCCTCAAGTGGGCTGAGGAGCACGGGATCATGTCAGTGTGGAGACGTTTTGGCTTCCTGTGGCCATTCACCACTCCACTGCCATACGTCAAACCACCATCCTGCAGCAGGATTTCTGTCCTCCTTACTCAGGACAAACAAAGACACATGTGGACATGAAGTCAAGAACCTGCACTCTCAGTTCTTAGACTTCATCCTGACACCCAAATTATGGCCACTCAGAGTCTTCAGGAAGGTTGAGAAGCACCTGAAGGGAAAGATGACCTCTTCCCAAACAGGACCCTTCTGGGGATAAGGAGGGAGAAGAATATGGCCACAGGACTCACCAGGCCCTCAATGACTGCTTCCAAGAGGGTGACGCTCGCCGTCTACCAGCAGTGACGTCTCCACTGTGATCAGCCTTGATAGGGTCCCACCTGGTGAGAACCCAAACTTTCTGCATACCTTACTGTCTTCACTCTTCCACTGTCTTTATTAACACAACTTTACTATTCCCAAGACTCTTGCTCAGGAAGACAACAGTTGCAAATAATTTTATTGTTCCTTTCAGGAACCTCCTGAAAGACCCATTAAGTCATCAATAAAAAACATCAGAGGACAGTTTCTACCCCAAGACTCTTTGTGTCCACCAATCCTAACCATTTACATCAGGATCCTTATGGATTCTAATCAGTCCCTCCCTAGCATTTGCATTGAAAGACCCAGTTAAACCAGGCTTGGACATCTCAGTAAATAGCCCAGATTTCCCCTTCTCCCTCGGAGGCACAAGGAAGACTATGTAGAGACGGTGTTCTCCTCACTGCAGGAAGCGATGAACTCCACTTTGCCATATTAACAGGTTGTTTTAATGATTTTGGAGGAGAGCCAGTATTCCACCCTAGGTTCAGAATGCTTTCCCTGCTCAGATTTCTAAATTCTTCTTATCATGTTGTAGGGTTTTTAATGTGTTTATTATTTACTTTAGTGTCTTTGGGCCTTAACATCAAAAGGCTGCTATTAATTGAGACACTTGACCCTGGACTGCTTAGACATTATGGTATATGTTCCCATAGCTCCTTCCCTTAGCAAGGAGCTATGGGAAGTTATTTAGAAACTATGGCCTTTGTGGGGAATCAGAATTTGCCACCCCAAAATGTGTCTCTTTGGATTGATTATTTTTAAGAACAAAAGACTCTTATCCTTCGCCCTAACTGCCTAAAAGAATATGAGATAGAAGTCCCTTCCCAGGACAGGCCATCATCCTAGATAACTCTGGGTATGGTAGACTGGGAGGGTCCTTGCTAAGCCCCTTTTTATCAAAGTTCTCTCTCTCTGGTCACATTGTCTGTAGATGACCCAGCAAAGTGTTTGTTTATCAAACACTTGCTTTTCCATCTCCGTGTGAATTGCCTTCCTCCCCTTTGAAGTCCCAAACCACTACCCCCAACATCCTCCTTTGTCTTTAGCTGAAGATGGTATTTAAGGTAGTGGCTTCTGCCATTTTGGTAAGTCACTCAGTTTTCCTGGGTTTCTCACAGGTATACATGTTATTAAACTTTGTTTGATTTTCTCTTGTTATTCTGTCTCATGTCAATTTAACTCTTAGACCAGCCAGAAGGACCTAGAGGGTAGAGGAATAGTTCTTCCTCCCCTACACCTTACCTTGTACAAAACATTGCACATACATTATTTCACTTAAATTATTTCTCAACTCCCCTCAACCAAACAAAAACCAAAAAACCAAACCAAACCAAACAAACAACCCCAGCAGGTAAGTATCAAACATCTCCACTTTAAAAATGAGAAAACTGAATCCCAGAAAGGCCTCCACAAGGTGTGAAGACAGGTGAGAACATGAAAACTTCAGCTCAGGCCTTTTCCCCCTTAGTCCAATGATCTTAACAACAAAGTTCACTTGATACTGGCTCAAGACAAGGGTGACATGAGGAAGCCATTGTAGAAAAGAAACCCTATCTTAACTTTGAATGACCTCTGACAAACTAACCCAGCTGGATATGTACCCTCCAGAAGAATCTAACTGCTGTGTTGATTTTATGACCCCTGTCTTTGCATGTACCTCCCAGCTGCACATGCTTTGTTCTTTTGAGTTCCTTAAGAATGTGATGACCCCCGAACAGAGAATCTATGCTGATAGCCATCATCAATGAAAACTGGAAGATCTGGTGTGGCAACTCCCAGTCTGTAACACCAGAAGATCAACATTCCTTACCCCTCCCCTATAACCCACCAGCCTATATAACTGCTGTAAGACTTTGTGGCCCTTAAGATGGTTTTTTTCAGACATTAGTCAGCCATCTTCCGTCTTGCTAGCAAGCTGTAATAAAAAAGTCCTCTTTCTCCTACCACTGTGCCTCTTGACTATTGGCGTGTCTTGTGGTGAGCAGAAGGCCCCATGTTGGGTGGTAACACACTTAAATTTGAGAAGATAAACATGTAGAGAGAAAGAGGTCACAAAATAAAACTAAGCTATTGCCAACTAGACAGCAAATTATCATGGTTTTCCTTCTGAGGAAAACATGCTGGTTCATAAGCCAGTTAGATACATCAGGCATTTATCTGTAATGATTTGAGGAAGTTGCAGAACTCAGCTTGCCTGCCTGTCAAATGGGTCTAAGTGGTTTATGAGTCCCTGAGAAAAGGAAAATTCGGGCTGGCAAAACCTTTGCAAGTAGAGAAGGCAGGCAGCAGACACGGACCTGCCCCAGTGCTGTGTGAGCAGCACCACCCTCCAGGCAGCCTCCATCCGGGCCCGTATGCAAATAACTTAGCAGGACACCAGGAGCCAATTGCTTTCCCATCTGCTATTTTCTCTCTTTTTCCCTTAAGAAAAAAAAAAACAGGCAGAAATTCTTTCCATTCTGCATTAGTGCTTGATGTAATGGTGCAAAGCGTTTTTCATTTATCATCATAATGCCAGTCAAAGGAACTCCTAATAATGTAAATGCTGGAGAAAAGCCATTAGGGTTTATTTGCAGGGCAGCTTTAAGTTCATTCTCCACTTTGGGTGTGAAGTGGGAGTCAATGGGCAGGGCTACCTTCCTAACCAGCTGGCCAGGTGGACATTACATCTAGCTCCTTCCTGGAGGAGGCTCAGGAAAATAGAAATGCCCCACTTGTGAAAGACCTGCGCTGGGAATACATAGACTGACTGTTGATTTTACTGAAGGAACTCCAAACTGCTCTCTACAGCTCCCTTCCTAGACAAGAAGTGGAAAGGTGCTACATCCTGACCAGCAATGTAGAAGGAACCAGATACTTCCTTACCTGGAGCCAAGTTGGTTTTGTTTACCTCCAGGCAGCCTGCCTTTTTTGAGGATTCTGGGTTGATATCAGAACATATTCATGGTCTCCAAGCAGCTAGGGCTTTCATGACTGCTCAGCAACAAACATCCCCCCTAGGCAGTCACTAAGCCCCCTCAGTCTTTGTATCCTGGAAGCGCCTACCGTGCTGCTGGGGACTAAGAGAAGCTCAACAACAATGTGATCTCTCCATGAATGAACGAACGGCCTGCACCTACAGAGCTTCTACTGTCAGCACCTTTAGACACTTTAACCAGGTCAGCTTTATCCCAGCAAATTTCAGAACTTAGGTAACCCAGGTATCTCTGTGGCTGAATCTTTGCTATAAATCGATTCTCCTCTAATCATCATAGCAGAACAGAAAAAGCATGGAATATGGAGACGGAGAAAACAGAATTGAAACCCCTGGTCTCTCACCTATTTAGTAAATATAACCTTGGGCAACTTGTTTAACTTTCCTGAGCCTCAGTATTCTCATCTGTAAAATAGGGGCAATAATTCCTACCTCCTAGAGTCACTGTAAGGAATAGATGAAATGATGTAAAACAGTGCCTCTTAAGCTCGACCATGCATGTGGATAACCCAAGGGTCTCATTCAAATGCAGATGCTGATGCAGGAGGTCTGCAGTGGGTCCCGAGGGACTGCATTTCCAAAAATCTCCCAAGCAAAGAAAATGCTGCTGGTGCTGGCACCACATTTTGTGCAGTAAAGATGCACTGCATCCATGACAGCGCTGGCACATAATCAATGCCCAGCAAACGGAGATCTCGTCACTGAGTGTTTGCTGCCTGCAGTCACTTCCTTCACTGTTATAAAGTGGAAACAAGAACAGCAAGAGATATGGTCCCTGATTTTAAGCTGACAATTTATTCAATATGCAACAACTATTTAAAATTTAGGAGAAATAAATTTCACATGTAAAATGCATCAAATAAGTAAGTGGATTTAAAGTGGAGGAGGAAGGAGTAAAATTAGCCATCCGTAATGAGTTCTCGCATGCTGCCTTCTTCATTTATACTGGAATACATTCCTTTGAAGGGCAGGGGAGAGCAGGGGGTTCCGAGGAGATTTCCTGCCCAGTGTCTAAAATGGTTCAGGTTCTATATGTTCTGGAAGAGGGAGGACGGGCCCATTTACTTTGGAAGATACTTGCGAACTTTGGGGATTCTGAGATTTACCCGAGAGATTTGTTACCAAGTGGGTGAGGCAGCATCATGCGGTGGTGAGAACTTTGCTTTGTGTAGTCAGTCAGACTGGCATTCAAATCCTCACTCTAATATTCACTAGCTTTGTAACCTGGAGTGAGCTCACTTACCTTGTCAACATCTATTTCCTCCTATAAGAGGCTAATTGTGAAATACTGACCTTACGAAGAGGTCATGGAAGTGATTGAGATAATGTTCATGAAGCTCTTAGGATCTGCCTGGCACATATGAATTCTCAATAAATGTCATCATTATTAGCAGTATTAGTATAGCAGAGAGATTAAGAGTACAGATTCAGAGCCAGACTTCCTGGGTTCAAGTCCTGTATCTACTATTTACCAGCCAAGTGTCTATTGCAAGTTACTTAAGCTCTTTGTGCCTCAGATAATAATGGGAATATTTTTAAAGCCTACTTTGAAGAGTTGTCATGGAGGTTGACTGAGATATTTTCAAGAGCTTGGAATAGTGCATGGCATACAGTAAGCACTCACTATGTTTTAGGAGTTGTTATTATTATTGTTACCATTCTCATGTCTATGGTAGCAGACCGAGTTGTGTCTCCCCAAAATTCATTTGTTGAAGTCCTAACTCCCAGTACCTCAGAATATGGCCTCAGAATATTTGGTGATAGGGTCTTTACACAGGTAATTAAGGTAAAATGAAGTCATATAGGTGGGCTCTAAAGCAATCTCACTGGTGTCATTATAAGAAGAGGAAATTTGGACACACAGAGAAACATCAAGGGGGCATACACAGAAGAAAGACCATGTGAGGACACTGCGAGAAGGCCAACTGCAAGTCAAAGAGAGATATCTCAGGAGAAACCAAATCTACCAACACCTTGATGTTGGACTTCTAGCCTCCAGAAGTGTGAGAAAATAAATTACTGTTGTGTAAGTCACTCAGTCTGTAGTATTTTGTTATTGCAGCCAGAGTAAACTAATGCATCTCTTATCAACTCTCTTTCAGCATCTCACTGGCCAGTAGGCCAAAGGTATAAAAAGCTCCAGATCCTAAACTGGAGCGTCAGTTCTGGAGAGTAGCTACCAGCACAAGTCCATGGTCAGAAGCCTGAGTTGAGTCCAGGTGGACAGGAAGTGCCATGGGAGGGCTCACTGGAAGGAAGGAGGTGGTAAACATGGCCAGCAGAACAGGCAATTTGGCACCTTCCTCAGCCAGATGGGACAGGACAGGAGCTGAAGGTAGAAAACCTTGTGGGAAGGAAACAGACATCCAGACACAAGCGACAAGTATTAGATGGAGAATCCCACAGAAGGGGCAGAAGGGAGGTAGCAGATTGGACCTGGGCACACATCAAGATCTGAAATATTTCATAAGAAATATTCAGATGTGACTGCTATCAGATGTCACCACTATCCCTCTGAACAGCCTATCAGAATCCTAAGCTCTCCTCTGCTCAACCGAGGTGGACTAAAGTCCCTTCCTCCATCAGGACAAAGCAGGGTACCTACACCAAGTTCACTACGTTGTGGCCAAAACGTGGGGCTCAGATCTGAACATGAGAATGCTCTGGGCTATTCGATCCGTTGATTCTTCAACAGCTTATGCTCCTGACTACTGCCTGTTCACAGGACACAGGAACAGCTAATATCTCTAGAGAGCATTTAAATCCCTCAGTAATTATGAAAGTAAAATGCATTTATAGGCACAACCCTTATTAGTGAGGCAGTCACCATAACAAAGTTAGGAGGAAAAGGAGAATCCTCATGTGTATTCATAAGAGGAAGAAAATAGCTAACCCCAAGTAACCACAAGGCTAAATATGCATCTCTCCAAGGCTAAGGTGGAGCATTCTTAATAACGATACGTAGGCTAGTCAGCAAGGGCTTTGTTTAAATTTGAGGTAGCGTGTGGGAAGCCTGAATGAGGCAGGATAGAGGTGGCAGTTCTGGGAAAGAGAGAGTCTAAATTTTGACCCATGTCACCGCCTGTCGTCTTAGCCTTGAGCCCTTGGTGAAGTCGCCTGAAACTGCATATACAGTAACTTTCTATAAATGAGCCCTAATTAAGCCCCTGTTCCGGGAGGCCTGTCTGGAGGGTTACCAGATCATTAGTCTTGGTTTCAAAGCAAGAGTCTATGTGGGGAAAAGATCAAAGGATCCAGAAGAAGCTTCAGCACTGTCCAACCCCTCCTCTTCCCTCCGGGCAGGACTCTATGCCAGCAGCCTCTGCCAGGGAAGGACCATCCATCAAGCAGGGCAGGATTCTAAGTCTATCTGAGATGTCCTTGTCCTCTTCTCGACTGGTAGGCCTGGTTGCTTTCTCAGAGAAAAAGATTAGCCAAGGGCCTTTGGTCAGCCAGCACAGGAAGCTCATGAGCCAGCCATGCCAATGGACTTAAGGGGCAGCAGCAGACCTGCGTGGTGGGTGCCAGCGGAGGAGGCATAGCTGCTGCCAGATAGACGCATAAGTTTATTTCGGGTCGAATGCTTGATTTCTTGAAGTAAAATCTCATTTAACCAGTTGGTATATTGTCTCTTCTGGTGGAGTCCACTTCAAGCTTCAAGCCCATCTCACACCCCACAGGAATCAGCCTGCTCTGCTCCAGGGTTCAAAGGGTAGACATACTCCATGGGCTCCGAATTGAGAGAGAATGAAGGTAAGGATGAGGGCACGAGAGAGAACGGCTGGTGCCAGGGACTGGGTAGGAGGCTCAAGAGCGTGGTATAGAGGTGAATAGAGAAAGCTTTACATCATTTAAGACAATTAGACCCAAGCATTTGCCAACAAACACTCACTAGTTCTAACAAGCTATCATTCTTACCATTGTTCACTATATTTACTAAAATTGACCCTTACGAAGAAAAAAGACATAAAATAAATACATTCCTCGTTTGGTTTTCTGAGTTGTCTCCTGACCCTATTCAATTCCAAAAGCCCAAGGCTTGAATGTCCTCAGTTAGCTGCTCTGCTAAGAGAGGCAAACTTTAGATGCATTACAGTGGGAGGCCAGTCTCAGTCCAGTGGGTCTAAACCAGGGATACTCGGGGGTGCAGAAAACAGGTCCTGACGTGTTGAGTGGGCCTTTAGCCTACACAATTTCACCATTGTTACCTTTTGCATTAGTTTCTCATTGCTGCTATAACAAATTACCACAAACTTCGTGGCTTAAAACAACATAAATTTACTATCTTACAGTTCTATAGGTCAGATATTCAACACAGGTCTCACTGGGCTAAAGGCAAGGTGTCAGCAGGGCTATCTCTTTCTGGAGGCTCCTGAGCAGAATCTATTTCTTTGCTTTTTTCAGCTTCTAGAGGCTGCCTACATGCCTACTGCACTGTCATTTATAAAAATTCCATTGAGCAACTGTTAAGTGAGAGTAGGACACTGTACCTGGTGCTGATCACCTGCCCACAACAACCAAAGGAAGCGAGAGGGTTGATGAAGGCTTCCATAATAGAACCCTCCAATGACATCCCTGGGCACAGACGGCTGAGCCTTAAGTCTCTAAGAATTATGTACAACCAGCCTTGAGCCACATTCTCTCTTGTTTAAACCACTGGCATCTCTTGCTCAGGCTACTATGATAGTCTCCCAATGTCTGCTATCACTCTCCTCCAATTTTATTTACACACAACAGCTAAAAGAATCCTTTTGTACCCCTATCCCTACCTTCAATGTCTTGCCATTGCACTCAAAATAAAAACCAACTTTTTTTATGGCCTTCAAACCCCTGAATGATCTGGCTTCTGTCTCCTCCCCTTTCATTTGATTCCACTCTCTCCCTCACCTACCCAGCCCAGCCACAAAGGCCGTTTTTAGTCCCTTGAAATGTGCGAAGCTGTTTCCCATCTCACAGCCTTCTCTCATGCTCCTCCCTCTTCTGCCTTCTCTTTTTACCACTAGTCTATCCTCATCCGTCAGGTTTCAGCTTAAATGTCACTCCTTCAAGACTCCTTCTCTGGATCATTCTCTCTATGGAAATCCCCCCCACCCCACCTTATTCTCCCTCATTTCATTCTGTGCACCATCATAGTACTTACCACAAATTGTAATCTTATACTTACTTACTTGCATGTAATAGATTTTCTTACATGTATATAATAAAATCAGACAAATAATTTACCAGCAATATAGCTGTTCTTTCTAGGACTCATGACTCCCCCAGTAGACTCCAAGCTAATGGCAAGGACCAAGCCCAGATCTATTTTTGTCATCAGTGTACACTGAGCACGTTGTTCAGTACCCAGCACATGGTAGGCTGGGCCACCTGTTGGATGGATGGATAAATGAATGGATGGTGGATGTTTGGGTAGCTGAACGGAAAGGCAGATGGATCCATGAAAGCCAGCCCAAAGGAGACGCTCAACTCACCCTGACCTGCGAGGTCTCTGCACACTGGTCTAATAAGTGCGTGCCTTGGTGATTGCCTCTGCCCATTTGGTGGTGAAAGTACAAAACTTGCAAAGTCCCTAAAGCCTGCTGTGATTTTCATGCATATGGGATTCGGTGTGGGGCATAGACCCTCCTCGCTTTGAAACTTTGTCCATATGTCTGCACACATGTGACAAATAAATATCAACAGACAGGCAGACAAAACATAAGTGAGCTGTTTTGCTTTCTTGCAACTTAATAGAGAATCAATAGACTAACCAGGAAAATCTCTGTCAGTTTCATTGCTCCTAACCTCCACAGTGACTCCTGCCAGGGTACAACAGTTGGCTTTGCACAGGAGACAAACAGAAACACAATCACGTCTGGTCTGTGAGTGGACGAGCAGGCTTTGGAGGCCAACTCAATTATGGCCTGCCTCATCCCTGTGCCAGCATCCTCCCCCTCGCTTGCTCTGCATTTGCAGCTGTGGGCGAGCTCAGACGGAGGTGTTGGTTCCATCTCTACCTGCTCTGATTCCCTCAAAACCCAGTCTTTGAAAGAGCTGTTACCAATTCCATGGTGAGTGGGAGATGGGAAACAAAAGAGACTTGGATATCTCCAGGTGGTGTCTGACCTCTGCTGATGTGTAATAGTGACCCATGTCGATAGCGTCTAGCCTGCATTTCTTCCAATCCGCTGTTTTCCAACACGCTGATAAAGCTGTGGCAGACAGCAGCCCACGCAGAATGCTTCCACTGGGATACAACAAGGCATCTGGTTCCTCTGATTCCTCTAACATCACAGATCTGATACTAGTTTCCTAGTGAGCTCTGAATTCCATTCAAAATTGCTTTGTTGACATTTAAAGGTCTCCATCAGTCTAGTTGTGTGACAGAAAGGACTGGATACAATCCCTCCTGCCTTACTACCGCCTAGCTGAACCTGAGACAAAATGATTGCTGTCTGGAAGGCAAGCCCAAGTGCTCCCCTCAGCTCTAAAATTCTATGATCCTGTGATGCCTCCTGTCCAGCCAGTTGTCTGAACTCTTCTGACTGCCAATACCTCACAGAAAATCCCATTAAAAGAGCAAATGCAACCTGTAAGCAAAGCTCTGAAGAGACTGCCAAAAGCTGAGGACATTCCCCACCGTGGACTGTTGGTTTTCCAAAGACTCGCACTGCCAAAGGGGAGTTTTAGGTGAGACGCAAAACGCAGCTTCCCCACTGTGAGTGCACGGCTCAAGGGGAGGAAAGCCGCGGACTGACCTCCTTCTTGTGGAGGATTTGGCCCCATCTTCCTACAGGAAAAGGAATGGGCCAGAGGGATTTTGAAGGGCTATGATCGCTTAAATTTCCTCAATACTATCTTTTTCTTGATAACTTATACAACCCCCATTTCAATGGCCAAACTGAGCACATCAAATAAGAAAATGAGCATGCCATTTTCTGTCTAAATAAAAAAATTTCAGCCTAGAATAGCAGCTCTACTATTTCTTAATATAAATTCTCTGGAGAGTTAAACTGTATTGAGAACAACCCAACATCCAGGTCACAACTAACTGCTGGACCCTTCTCTTCCAGGGAAAGAGCCCTGAGAGGACTAGAGAAATGAAATGTTGATCAAATCCTGTATGAACTGGGACTTGGGGGCCTTTGGCTATTGTGGTTTCAAAATGTCTTGCACATCCATTGCCCTCTGCAAGGATCCACCTAGGCAATTGCATAGCTAGGTGTCGTGCCTATTTCTGCATTGCAGGTCTGCCTCAGAGAAGATGTGCACATGACAGTGAGCATAGTCTGTAGCAGCTGGCAGAAACTCAACACACCAGCTTCAAGCCCATCCAGCCACACCAGAGAGCACAAAGGCAACTGCCCCAGTCTCCTGCAAAGCCTTCTGTATTGGAACATTTTTTTCCCCCTCAATGATTAAGTTCTCAACCTATGCATAAAGGGCTGCACACTGCTTTCAACTTTCCTCTAGACAAATAAACTTATCTCTCCAGTTCCCACTAATATCAAATAGCAAGTCCCTCGATGTCTAACAAAATTCATCTCTTTCTGGAGCCAGGAAAGCCTTCCCTACCAAGGATAGGCTACACTGATCAGATCAAAGGGATCCCTAGTCTAAAATCATATTTCATTAAAGTCTGCCCTGAACCCACAGTTTGAGTAGGCTTTGCTATTATCACTTTAAAAGGTAAGGGGAAGAAATTATGAAATGTCTTTTCTCCTTCCTTGTGTTTAATGCACAATCCTATGGATGATCAGTTGACATCCTGCCTCTCATCAGCTTGCCAGGGCAGCAAGGGGTTTAAGCTGCCATGCAGATAAGTGGAGATCTGGGAAAGAGTTTAGCAGATCCTGAGAAAATGGTATAATTTATTAGTCATTGAACTAGAGGTTGTCTAATTTCACAGATACCCTCACTTTACAAATGAGAAGATTGAGAATTAGAAAAGTTTGTGATTCACCCGAGGTCACATGGTAATATTGAAATAGAATTGAGACTAGAAAACAAGTCAGCTGACACCCAGTCCTAACTGTTTCCACCACCAGGGGATATCAGACAAGAGATATGATGAGCAAACATTCAATTATCTTCCATTCTATTTGCACTTCTCTGCCAACATTTCTCCCAGTCTCCCAATCCACTCCCTAATTCCAGTTCTGTTAAATAGAATGTACATTAAAAACAAGACTACGGACCTGTTTCCTTTAATTTTCAAATCAAGGCCTATTGGAGGTTCAAGTTCATTTGGAAATCTAATGGTAAGACCAATGGCACTTTCTTTGCCTCCCACAGTATGCTCCCACTCCTGCCCCCACCCACAGGAGAAGCTGAGTCTGTTTACTGAGGCCGACTCTGGGTCTCAGAAATATGGACTTGGTTCTGCTGGTGAAGTCTAGTTGGGGCCATGAGCAGTTCATTCACCAACATGGTGAGTTCAGAAGCAAACACTGGCGGTGGCAGACAGGGCATTTGCTGGGTGGGAGGGAGGGAATGAGACGGAGCCATGTGATTCTGCAAAAGTTTTCTTGGCCTCTTACTTGGCAGCTTTCATCATGTGGTGAATGTGCAAGTGAAATAATGACAGTAAAAATGATGAGCCTGAAGTTTAGTTCCTTAACCACTTCACACACGTCAGCTCCTCCCTCTCCCAGCTTCTCTCACCAACGTAGAAAGGGACTGAGGAAACGAGAGCACCGTATTGAGACATGTTTCTGACTTTGGCTGTAGAGACGGGAGAAGCAATAGACTGAAGAAGGAAATTTTCCTAATTCGTAATCTGTTCCAAATATAGTTGCCAGATAAAATACAGGATGCCCAATTAAATTTGAACTTCCGATAGAAAACAAAAAATTTTTTAGTATAAGTAGGTCCCAAATATTGCATACTTATACTAAAATATTTTTCATTGTTTATCTGAACAACAAATTTAACTGGGTATCTTGTATTTTTTATTTGCTAAATCTGGCAACTTTAATCACAAAGTAACTAATGTGGGGCATCCTGTATATTTTAAATCTTTTCTCCTACCTCCTGCAGCCACTACCGAAATTAACACATAACAATGCCAAGGAGGAAACACCCAAGCCTTAACCCAAATATCTCCAAAAGCATTCTAAATTACTGGGAAAATTCAAGGAGCATCACGGTTTACGCCATGGCAGCTGTTGTTAAAACTGCAGCGTGCATCAGAATCACGTGGAGGCCTTGTTACAATGCGGATTTCTGGGGCCCATCTCCGTGTTTCAGATTCAGTAGGTCTGTCTGGAGTTGGGCCTGGGAATTTGCCTTCCTGACAGGCTTCCCGCTGTCCTCATGCTGCTGGCCTGGACTCTGGCTCAGAGGAAGGAGCACTGGCCTAAAAGGCAGGTGCCCACAGTTCCGACTTCTGCACTGTTCCTCATCAGATGCACAGCTTTAAATAAACAATTTGGAGTTACTTTGTGTTTAATAATACAGTATATAACTATATCTTCAGAATTACAAAATCAAGCAATATGGGAATAAATAAGTTACTAAAGCCCTGTCCTTAATGACCTCATTTGTAGAAAGAGTTTATTAGCTAAGATCGATAGCATTCAAATATACTCACCACACCCTGGGCTTGGGGGAGGTTTGCAAGGCATCTGTGAGGAGCTGAGTACACCAGGCTCCACGCTGAGCCTGCTTGTACGAAGCAGGCCTCTTTATCTGCTTTGTATACTGGGAGCTGCTAGGAGATTCTCTTTTTATAAAGGTGCCACTAGTTTAAAAAAAATGTCTACAACCCATTGACTTAGAAAATCACCTAGGATCTTTTCTAAGAGTCTATGATTACAGCTCAACTCCATCGCCATTCCATCTTCTATTATTTTGCCAGACAGACTGCCCTTGGATTTGCTGTCAATAAATGGTCCTATCATTCTCGAGGGAAGAAACTCCCAGCTTACACCTGATGCACCTGATTGCTCACACTAGGTGCCAAGTGGCAGGATTGGCAGAATGGAATCTGGTGGGTTTTGGGAATACATGATTTGCTTTCCAAAGTCCTAGGCAGCTGCATTGTACAGACAATCCTGTTTGGAGATTGAGGGAATAACATGCAGGCCTGTGAGGTGTTAGAAAGAGCCTGCAAGAAATTAGGGAACTTCAACTACACTGATAGGGTAGGCAAGGCATTCTAGTTGGTGGAATGGACATGCAGATTTCAACAAAGTTAAAGAAAGAGTGGGGAACACAACATGTACCTCTATCCATCACAGGCAACAGGCAAACGCAGATACCTGCAAAAACCATCGACTCCGGGCAAAGGGCCAGGGTAGCGTGTGGAGACAATGATGTATGCGTCCAAATAACCTCATGGAGTGTTGGTCTTGCTCTTTCTTCCTCCAGAGAACTCTATTCACTTCTGAATGCTTCTGAACTTCACAAAGAAAATGTTCGAGTAAAGAGGCAGTCTCGGCCTGCTGCCCTCTCTCTTCATGGGACAGACTTTGTCTGGCCTTTACCACTGGCCCCTTCATGGGGCTTGGTGACCTAGGGCCTCAGCAGAGGGCAAGCCCCACAGTGGCAAGCCAGAGGCTTGAGCAGCAGACGGACTATCCACTCAGTCCTGGACAGGAAGAGAGAGACTCCAGCTCTCCAGCCCCTAATCAAAGCAATGCCACATCCTGGGCGCTTCTGCTCACTATGTCTCCCAGTGTTTGGGAAGGGAGCTCCACTGTAAAATCTTTCTCCAGAGTTTATCTTTTTTTTACATTATCCCATCTTTGACCAGATTATCTTTTTCTTTCCTTTCTATGTATGTGGATCCTTTCTCCAGAATTCAAGAATGTCATAGTAGGAAAGAACCTTAAAGAACCAACCGTTTGCACCATGGCAGATGAAATTGAGATTCAGCGAGTCTGGGGCTTGCCCCAAGTTACACAGCCAGTTAATGTCACATCGGGAACCAGGTCCTCCCACTGCCTGACCAGGGTTGTCCCAGCTATTTCCTCCCACCTTCCTGACACAGGAGGTCTCCTCCTCACAATCTCCTGCATCCTCCTCACAGCCAGATCACTGAAGAACCATGCTGCTCGTTTTTCCTGCATCCTCATAACTTTCCCTGCTTTCCCCCGAGGGTCTGAACTGCCAGGGGCCTGCAGCCTGTGCTGCAGAAACAATGTGTTTATATGCAACTTCAAAAGACAATACTGCCACAAACTCTATTATTTTCAATAAAATTCTTGGGATTGGCAAACCAGCTGTTTGTGTGTCTGCCCTAATTTAATCAGACTACTGTTTCTTTCAGGCGGTGGCATGAAGGAAGGCACTGAACTGACAGCGATTGCTGACTTGGGGAGAAAACGCCAGCTGTAACTGCAGGACAGGGTCTTCCCAAAGCCCCTGAGAAACGGCTCTGGATGGAGGAGAGGGCAGTTCAGGGGCTATTATTGAGTTAGAAGGTTGGGCCGTGTCATTGATTAGGTACTTTTCTCACCTTGTACTCAGAAAGAAGGCACACACCCCTCTGGGGTCATTCCCACAGTGGGTGGGCTGGAGCTCAGAAAGCAGAAGGAAGCACATGCATCACTGTTTATTACTGAAACAGAATAAAATGCTATTTAAAGGCAATCAGTCAGAGTTACTTTCAATACATAAATATTTTGGAAAATGATTAGTTCATTTTAATTACTTCACAAACATTGATAACAATATTTTTGCAAGCAGTGGCTTCTCCGTGGAGGCTGCAAGATGGCACCAGTTCTATTCTGGGGTCTCTCATTCTTCCTTGGAAAAACAGCCGTTATCTATTCAATGGGCACATAGGAGGAGCTGGGATACCAAGAGGACCAAAGAATTGTGTGGGCCTCACAAAACCAGGGGTAAAGATTCTGGCTCATTTTCTGCCAAATCTAGCATAGGGCCTTCTTAGATCTTAAATATTCTTTGGCCTAAGACCTCTGTAACTGGGCCAGGCCAAAGCTGCACTCAGAATCTAAACCCATTTTAGGATCATCACAGGTGATCCTATCATAGGTGTTCTCCTTTTAAACAAACCAGTAGAAAGCAGACATTTTCTCTGTCCTATAATTTGTGATGATTCAGAAAGATACACACACATTCCTCATAAAGAGGTCGTTGCTTTCTCGAGAATTAAGTTCAAGTACATATTCTTTTTTGAAACTACTTTGTAGATTTTATTAACTCAGCAAGCTAAGCACAAATCCTGTACTTAGAAGAGAGCAGATCAGACACAAGTGTCATCAATAAACCACACCACTCCACAAACAAATTCATTACTATCAACTACTTGGGGAATTAACAAACTTGTCTACTTCTGCTAAGTATCTAAATGTCGAACTGGTGTAGTGGGGAGGGGAGGGGAGGACAGTTTTGTCTTAATATTGCATATGGTTACTTAGAAGTCGAGATGATAGATATTATAGAGGTGAATATTATGGTCCCAACAGTGTGCTTTGGACTGAAAATGCACCGATACCCCAACTATTTGCTTTCTATTCCTATACCACTCCCTAGCTCATTCTTTTCCTTCCTCCTTCCGTCCTTCCTTCCTTCCTCCCTTCCTTCCTTCCTCCCTCCCTCCCTCCCTTCCTCTTTCTCTTCCCTCTTTCCTCCTTCCTTCTTTCCTTCCTTTCTCCTTCTCTCCTTTCTGCCTTCCTCCTTCTCTCCTTCCTACCTTCCTCCCTCCCTTCCTTCCTTCCTTCCATCCTTCCACACAGCATTGTGTTCATGAAACTGAAACTCTCAAAAGGTGAATCATGCTGAACCTCAGAGTTGGTCTTTCCCGACCAGTTTCATAGGTCCCAGACTGCTGAGTTCATCACTGTTCCATGATTAGAAGCTACAGGCTTATGAGGGCAAAACCAATGCGATCCTTGCTCCTTAGCTCTCACATCCCTCTAGCAGGAGTTTCCATGCTCACCTGGGACAGGAAAGGAGGAGGTCAAGACATAACTCTTAGGGGTCAGTATACAGCAAGAAAATTTGCTATTAGAATTACAGTGACAGTAAACGACACTTTACTGGGCTGGTACCCAGCTTTCAGTCCCCAGGAAGGGAGCCAGCATACGCATAGCTCTGGGCCCAGGAATCACCAGGCCTGAGGACAGAGAGGAGCCAGCTACGCTTTCAGATCTAACCATGCAAAGGATTCTGCAACAGCTCTTTTCACTTAAGTAAGACAAATGCTGCTTATAGTTTTGTTCCCTTTGCTGCATAAAACTGTCCTCAGGGCTCTGTTCCAACCACATAACTGGAGAAGAAGAATAAAAAAGTGACAGCCATGTGCTCTGATTTGCCCAAAATGCTCTTTGTGTTCTGCAAATCTGGCATGGTAGGCAGAAAGGTATCCCCACCTGCAACTGAGATTTGGGGGCACTGGGGGTTCTCTCCTCCAAGTTTGGGAGCAGAGCATCATTTCCCCTTGATTTCAGGAACCCCCGTAGTTGCTAACTGCAGTCTCCTTGCTGTGAATTGGCTTCATCAGCTCTCAGCTACACACACACACACACACACACACACACACACAGAAGGCCCCACCAAAATCCTCCAGCAGACCTTTGTCTCTATCTCCTACTCCTGCCTGATGAAATAAAGTCACGAGAATCCGGAAACCTTTTCCTCCTCTTTCCCGTCCTAGCACGGAATGTTGGGGATAGGTTATTGTATTATATTATTACATTCTTGGCAATCTTTAGCTTAGACATGCATTCAGTGCCAACTAGGTCCCAGGCATTGTGCTGGGAAGAAGGAGAAGGCACAGTCAATGCTTCTGAAAATCTCATGGAGATAAAGATTGTTCGCATACACAAGTCGTTAAAAGATGACAGAACAGCACTTTGCACACTGTTGGTGGTGCACAAGGGCTGCCGTGCAAGCGTCTCAGAGAACGTGATGAAGGCCTCCGTGGAGAGCTCATGAAGGCGTCACAGAGGCAGAGATCGGGGAGTGGGGATGCCAGGTGGGAAGGAAGTGACGGTGCGTGGGTAGAGTAGCTCCTGGGGAAAAGTCATATTGGAAGGTGACTTGTCTGAGAGGACGAAAGTGCGGGGCATGAGGAGAGGGGCCTGGCAGCAAATAAGGATGGAAATGTTCACAAAACTCAGGCACAAGAACCTTCAACCATGCTGCAGTGTTTGGAGTTTTATCCTAGGAGAAATGGGGAGCCATTGAAGGTTCTTAAGCAGGGCAGTAGCATATTTTCTTTTTAGAAATGTATTTCTCAAGCAAAAACCATCATCAGAAATTGGGGAAATAATGAATCTGCTTACGTCAGAGTTGAAGAATGTGCCCCTCTATTCAAGGCAAAGTAATTACAAATGTGAGGTTGATGTGAGGGATCACAGGAAGGGTCGCAGGAGGAAGAAGAGGTCCTAAGGATGCGATGGCTTGAAAGCCCTCTGGCTCCAGGCTCCTCCTGGAAGCGACCAGTCTGGACTGGCTAGCCACATTTGAGGCTTACACACAAAACGCACCTTTCTTCGAGCCCGGGCCACCTCAGTCAGCACCTTGCATTCACATTCCCTTTTTCCCTCCTGGTGTGACCACCGGCCAGCTCCCACCCTCCAGGCCTGCAGCCTTCCCTTCTGACGCCCTGACCGTCTTCCCATTCCGCTGGCAGCCCCATCCACCTGTCTCTCCCTTGCTTTCCTGTATTAATTGCTGAGATTCTGTGCCATGGGAGGCTCTGGTTAACAAAAGATCAGCTCTTTTTACAGGAGGAGGCGATTGAAAAAGAGAAATTTTTGTTTTTAAGGCAGATGAAAGAAAGCCCAAGGAGATGTGTATTTGACCCTCCGACACGCTTCTTCAAGCCTCCCTCAGCAGTACTTAAAGGCGCTTCCAAAGGAAGGCTTTATGAATGCAAAATGAAGTCAGAGCCTTGTGTCTGCTCCAGAAGAAAGGAGAAACGGACCTTTTATATACAATATTTCCTTTATGGCTCGCGCTGCTTCTCCTGCTCAGCGCTGCTGCACCACTTCAGACGCCTGCTTGACCTTCTCAAGGTCACTCCACTTGGCAGGCCCCTTGTGCCTCTCCCAGGGACCCGTGGAGGAGCTGAAAGGGCCAGGTTTTGTTTTCTATTTCTCTTCAGTCACAGTTGAGTCCTTGCCCGGGGGCAGAGACACCTGAAGTTCCCAGCGGGGTGATCCCAGTTGGCTACTGTGGGACTTGTGCCCCGCTCAGTGGAAGGAAGCCCCCAGGCTGTGTCTAACCAGCTCCACGTCCACCCCACCACCCCGGGTCCACAGATGCGGGCCTCGGGGGAGCTGAACGAGGACTTGAAGTGCACACAGGCAAGTGCCCGTCCTCAGCCTCACTTGTGCACTCTCCTCGCACGCTCTGCTCTGCAGACAGCATCTGATGCTCCTGCTTTGCAGTCTTACTCCATTTCGCTTGGCGCTTAGGATTTGGCCGCACGCCTGCTCATTATTTGCTTGCCGACATCAGGTGATTTGTGTCACAGATTCACGTCTCTAACCAGGAATGGTGGTCCTCCTCCACATGTCCTGACAGCTTTGGAAGGTACAGACAGTGGCTTAGTCACCGCGGTATCTGCCACAACACCTGCCAGGCACTGTTTGCACAGAATTGGCACTAGCTACATGCTAAGTTGTTTCCTTCTTTCCAAACATAATTTCTGATGCATGATGGACAAATCTGCTTCATGGTGATGATGATCTCACTGGAGTAAATTTCCGTATAAAGAAATTGCCTCAAAACAAATATTACTAACCAACTTGGGCTTCGGTTAGAATCTTTGTATGCCCAAAGCTGTGTGGCTTTGGACAAGGTGTTTATCATTTCTTAGGCTCAATTTTCTCATCTCTAAAATAGAAACAATGCTGCTTTACATCTCCTAATGTTCTTGCTAAGAACTTATACTAGTCTCACAGTAAATGCTCAAAAAGTGGCAATTCTTTTTACCCACAGGCTGAACACTGTAAGGTAGAAAGGCACAAGAATAAAATTCTACCTGGAATGTTCTTCGCATCTCCATGTGTACAAATATAATATATCTCTTCAAGGCCCTGCTCAAATGTTCCCTCCGAGATACTTCGCCCCAGTTCTTCCTCTCGCCTAGACAGAATTAATTGCTCCTTCCTCTTCAGAAGTCCCAGAATTTCATAACTTACCTTTTTTATAGCATTTATAGCTTTCTGGCTTAGAGATTACAAGCTTCTTACAGGCAGGGTAGGACCCATCTCAGTAAATGTTTTGCACAAATGAACAAAAGGAAGACGAGACAGGTACTTCATCTACCTCTTTCAGCAGGGAAATTTCAAGAGGTCAAGAGCCTGCTGACCATTTCGGGGCGAGAGCAATCTCTTCTCGAAGTCTGCAGAACACTGAGTGACCCAATGATGAACAACTGGCTTTTAGTTTAGGGTAGGCCTGGAAATGCCCATTAAGGGGGGCGTTGAGGCATTGCACATTAATCTTAAACATTTCCCCTTAAACCCAAATGAAATAACTAACTGTTGCATAATTCAATAAGAAGCCCAGGCTGGGGGTCGCATTCACTTTCCGAGTAACCAGTGAATAAGTACCATCTACAAAACTATTAAGTTAATTTAAAATCCTGACAATTTAGCACCACTCTGGCAAGATAAGAACCATTTATTAAAAGGCACAGTTCATTAACCCAAATGCTACTGGCATATTTGCTCAAAGAAAGGGGTGGGTCCAAACCTCATCAGGAGTCACCTTCTCAACCCGCCCAGGAGCCACTGGGATCTGAGCTGGGAGGCCAGGCAGTCCAGGCTTGTGAGGTCCTGGGAAGTGCTTCTGATCACATGACTCCTTCTCCTCAATATCCAGCCCCTGGGGGCCATCTCGCATAGTATTTGAGTAAGGCGAAAGTGTGACAAAGCCTGAGCCAGGGCAGACAAGGTGCTCAAAGCTTTTCTTTCTGCCTTCCGACCCCACTGACTGCTCTTCTCTCCCCAGGTCCCCTTCCTGGCTGCTCCGTAATCCTCCCTGGGCCTGAGGTGTGTTTCCCACACAAATTTTGCATGTCACATTTCTGTCCTCGGTCACTGGGTTTTTCGAGTGTGCAGACTGGGTGCAGCTATAAAATATTTCACAGTTCCACCGTGGCACTGCTTTCCAGGGCACTGAATGCAGCCCTTGGATAAAGACTGACAAGCAAAGGACAGCACAGAGCGCGGGGCTCCCTTTTGTGACACTTCCTTTCTGGCCACATAACAGATCTATTTAGGATGAAAACGCACTGAATCCCACGACAGACACGTTGAGTCACTAAGGTCCTCTCCTGAGAGTCCTGTTTTTTTGTTTAAATCCAGTCTTGTAACTATTCTTTAGAAACCCTCAGGCCACTGATATAAACAGAAAGTGGAATGGTTCTCTCAGGAGTGAACTGGGGCCTGGAACGAGTGACAGACTGTGTCTTCAATATTTATGACATAAAATGTTATCCTGTCTCATTAACTGTAGAAGGTACACATCTTAACTTCAAATTGTTTTAATCAACTTGAAACCTGACTGAATGTGGACCAAGGTGACAGATAACGTTTGCATGGGGGGAGGCGTCTTCCCCTGTGGTCTTTGGGGCTATTCAGCTCAGAGTCTGACGCACATCTCGGCATTTTCTGGACCACAGGCATGCCCTCTGCGAGTGTGGTAAGACCTGTCATCTGATTCTCAGAGAGGAATACATTAGGGCTTCCCATTTGCCAAAATATTTGTTTACATAAGTTATTTTTTTAAATTCTTAAAACATCCCAGAGAGATAAGGATTTCTGTCTGGCCATTATACAAATAAGTAAACAAAGGGTAAATGAGGTTTAAAAAATTGTTCTAATTTCTAGAAGGGAGTTACATTTCATGTTTTATAGGGATGGTATCACTCTTAGATTCAGAGACACCACTTCCTAGAAAAAAAGGTAAATTTCTGTTCCTTCATTAATTCTAACATTATTGAGCTATCATCTACTAGATACCAAACACTACTTTAACTATTAAAGATACAATAATGAACGAGACAATTCCCTTCCCTCTTGAACTAGCATCTTAGTTGGAGGAAATAAACAATACACAAGTAAGCAAATTAACAAGAAAGCTTCAGGACTTGGTAAGTGTTCCACAGGAAGTTGTTCAGAGTGGTGTGATAGAGAAGGATGGGACACATTTAAATAAGCTGGGTGAGAAAGGCCTCTCAAGATTTGAATTAGAGAAACAGCCCTGCCTGAGAAGGTCTGCAGGAAAAAAGTTTTAGGAAGAAAACCTGGCAAATGGAAAGTCCCTGAAGTAAGACCAAACTTGGCAAGTTTAAGAAACAGAAGGACAGACAGCGTTCCTGGAGAAAAACTGCTGGGGAAGATGGTGATATGTGAGGACCTCTGAGAGGCAGGCAAGTGTCCAAGACTTCAGAGCCTTGGGGGCTCAAGGAGGAGTGTGGGTTTTATTCTAAGTGTAAAGGGGGAGTGACAAAATCTGATTTATGCAGGAAAGTATTATTTAGGCTGCTGTTTGGAGAATGGATTGTAGGGGGCCTGAGGTAAAGAATGGGTGGAAAGTGTGGAAGCAGCAAAACTGACTACTGCAATGGTCCAGGCAAGATGTCATGATCCCTTGGATGAAGGTATTTGAGTGAAGGGGGATGAAAATGGATTGGAGATTTGTTTTGGAAGTAGAACTAACAAGAAATCCTGACAGATTTGATGTTAGGGGTGAAGAAAAGGGAGGAACAAGGATAATTCTTTTTTTTTCCAATTATTTTATTGAGGTCATATTGGTTTATAACATTGTGTAATTTCAGGTGTACATTATTATAGATCAGTTTCTGTATAGACTGCTTCAAGCTCACCACCAATACTCTAATTTTGGTCCATCACCATACATGTGTGCCCCTTGACCCCTTTCACTCACCCCCCCCCACCCCCTTCCCCTCTGGTAACTACTAATCTGTTCTTGTTATCCATGTGTTTGTTTATCTTCCACATATGAGTGAAATCACACTGTATTTGTCTTTCTCTGGTTTATTTTGCATAACATAATACCCTCAAGATCTATCCATGTTGTTGCAAATGGAATTATTTTACCTTTTTTAATAGCTGAGTAGTATTGCACTGTATATATATATGTGTGTATACACACATATATATATACCACATTTTCTTTATCCATTCATCAGTTGATGGACAGTGGGTTGCTTTCACATCTTGGCTATTGTGAATAATGTTGCAATGAACATAGGGGTGCATAAATCTCTTTGAATTGTAATTCTTAAGTTTTGTGCTTGAGCAATATGTTTAGAAGGGTGCCATTAGATGAGTTAGAGAAGATTGAGGGAAGAACAGCCTCTCATTGGGGTGCAAGATGGTGGAATAACGAGTTCCATTTTGGACACACCAAATGGCAGATGTAATTTATTCTAAGACACACAATTAGCTTAAATACTTCTAAGAAAGAGAGGAAAAAACCACTTTTAACTGGTCATACCAGCCTCTATAGATTTCACATCTTTTTCTATTGCACAGGACTTGGCAATTTCCTCTGCCTTAAGTTGAAGTGCAATAGGCAACCTTTTTTATGTATCTCAACAACAAAATTGTCAGCTGTGGACATCCTTTCCATCTTAGGTTCTATAAAGCACTAAATTGCTGTTTTGTAAGAGAATATGGAATTGTGGTCATTCTTACACAGACAAATATGCACTTTCCTATAATCAAATTTACACCTTGCTGTTCTGTTTCCATGCATTTCTGTGTACACGATAATTTTTATTTCAATGCTAAATTATTGTGTGATATAAAGAATAATTTATTAAAGAAATTGTAAATGGCAATTAAAACTAACACATGTAGTATGAACAATGCGTATCACTCAAGGAAATGAAGAAAATGTGACCAAGTTTGTGTATGTGCAGGCAATGGCAACTCAACCTCTCCACTTGGCAGATAGAGATTTTGAGACGCCACTGATTGTAAGATGCATCCCAATTTCAGAGATATGAAAATGTGAGAAAATACGGGTAATGGAATGAATGACGTGACATATTAAGTTTGAGCTATCTTTAGAAATCTGGAGTTCACAGGCAAGGTCTGGGCTGGAGATACAAATTTGACAGTCACCAGTATATAGAAATATTGGAAACCACGGTACTAGATGAAATCTCCCAGAAAAGTGACGAGAGAGAGAAAATGCCTGGGGACCAAGTCCTTGGCAACCCAGCATATAGAGATCAAGCAGAAGAGAAATCAGCAAAAGAGACAGAAAAGGAGTGCTTAGTGCAGTAGGAAGAAAACCAGGAGAGTGTGATGCTGGGGGAGCTAAGAGGAAAATTTTCAAAAAGGAGGAAAGGGTCAACTATGTCAAGTGCAGCTAAGAGGTATATTAAAGATTAGAAACTGACGGCTGTAATTGGCAATACCAATGTTGTTGATGACCTTGATGAGAAGACGGTGAAGTGGAATGGACCAATGCCAGACAGGAGAGGGAAGAGAGAGTGAGAGGTGAAAAAGTGAAGACGCTAAATAAAGATCATTCTTTTGAGAAGCTTTAATGGGAATGGGAGCAGAAAAATATGTCTGTAGCTGAAGGAAGATGTGAGGTCGAGAGAAGTTGTTGAGGTTATCATTGTTGTTTTAAAGAGGGGAGGTATTGGAGCAGGTGTGTGTGTCAATGGAAATGATCCAGTGGAGAAGAAAGAAGTAATGATGTAGAAGAAAAAGGAAGATAGTTGCAGGATTGAAATCCTTGAGAGAGGAGGGGAGAGGCCTCAGAACATAAATTGAGAAGTTGAACTCTAAAACTGAAAGGCATATTTTTTTCTCTTACAACAGGAGTGAAGTATGGGTCTACAAATAAGAGGCAGGTATATTGGAAGACTTGGTATCTAGAAGTTGAGTTAGTTCTGATTGCTACTATTTCTTTAGTGAAATATGAGTCATGCACCGCAAATGGGAGAAAGGATATTTTTGCAAGATTGTAAAAATTTTGAGAGGGGAGAAAGTACAAATTAGATGTCTAAGGAAAAAAAAGCAAATCATCTAGGAATGCATAATAGGATTCCCAGGCAGTAGTAAGTACCCACTGAGATTTAAAATGACATGAGATCACATTGCCTTTTTCCAGCAATATCTAGCTCCACAGTCTAGGAGCAGAGAAAGTGGGTAGGTAGTTTCAACCAGGCTTGAGGTTTTGCCAGGGAAATACAGCAGAAGGAAAGAGACTCAGAGAGTGAGGGTATTTGCAAAGGAGTGATTGTAGGTCCAAAGCATCTATAGTAAGGAGTGAAGTACAAATAGGAGAGGAGTGAAAAACTGTGGGTCCATGGTTTAGGGAGCGGGCTGTAACCTTTGGGACAAGGGGTAGACTGTGTCCTTGGTGAGCAATGGAGTGTCTCATTATTTTACTTGGTAGAGAGAGAGACAACCTCCAGAAAGAAGGAGGTGAGTCCATCTGAGATTGGAGTACAAGCAAACTGTGTCTCTTCTCAGAGAATGATGACAGTTCAGGAGGCCTAAAGATCTCCGAATCTGGAAGAAGTATAAACAGGTTGGTTGGCTTTTCCTTTTATGCAGTCTAAGATTTTCCTACTACGATTAAATTAGGTTTCACCTTCTTTAGTCCCCAAAGCCTAATGAAGAGCAGCTGCATGTCATCTACCTGGAGTATCCTTTATTTTAATTGTGAACTTGTATTAAGTCACCCCTTAAACTTCTTTCTCCTGTCACACTATTTCCATGTGACAGACCTCGCAGGCCGTGTGATATGGCCCTTTGATCATTTCCATTGAGCTCCACTGGGATCCTATAGCAGACGCTATAAAAGTTTAATAAGGGTTCAAATAAAGTTTTGATAGTACCAGTACAACCAGAGGATATCTTATTGTGTCTAAATTTTCTACCCTGGATTATATGCTTTGTTTTAATGATTGCTTTTTAGATACATTCTCTTGCAGGTTTATTTTTAGTCCTTGGTTGTTTCTGATCATCTGCCCATCCCATGTGGGCATGCACTTGCATCTAGATTGACTCTACCCATTTATTGGCTTGTGCTTCTTTTCTACGAGTCCCATTAATAGGGCCCATCTTCTATGGGGATTCACACAACTCCTTTTTTTCTCTTAGTTTCTCATTTTTTTAACCTTTCCTAGGGTCTCTCTCCATTTGGCCACTGGGCAAGCAGGATCCTCCAACATCTGGTTCTGTTTGCTCTACGATCTAGTTACCTCTCTTCGTGGAGAGAAGAAATTGTCTCCATTGACCATTCCCCTCAGAATACCTAAGTACAAGATGCTGAAAACTAGAAATGCTCTATGTATGGAACTGAGTAATATAATAGAGACCACAATAATTGCTAAATGTGGATCCAATATTTTATCATTGTAGTTATGACATGACATGCAATTTTCATGGTGTTGCATCCAAAAAATTATTTTTGGAATATAGTCAATGCTTAGGGCTCTGTGAAGCCAAATGCTCACACCCATATAAATCACTGAAGATCCTTTACCTAGTTCCTGTCAGCTATCTTTCCAAAGTTGGCACTATATCCAGCAACCATCTTAGAATGACTCGCAGCTCACAGGGCACATTATCCCACAGTAGCAAGATGACTTCTGCCAAGACTTTGATGGCTGAGTAAGGCACAGCTAACAATCTCTCCACCAACTGCAACTAAGAGGCCAAGCAGTGGCCATCAGTCACAGTTTAGTCCCTCTCTTGGTGAAACTCCTCCTTCAAATTAAAAAACAATCTAATGGCCTGACTCAAATGATGATAATAATTATGGGATGATGAAGAAGATTTTGAAGATAAAATACATCTGAAGGAAATTCTCTTAGCTTACCATTTCTAATTGCGCCAATTGGAACATCTTGTCCAAATACCCAATAACCTGAGGGAGGACAGGAACACTGGTGAGCATTAAGGACATCCAATGGAAGACCGAGGGAGAAGTAGCCAATACTGACACATCTAAATATCAGAAATAAAGTAGAATATCTCTACTTAGTGAATACCTGCTATATATCAAGTGCTGTCATGTATTACTTCATTGATCATAAAACAACACTCAGACAAAAGTTTATAGCTCCATCTAATAAGGTTAACTAACTTATAGCCAGCAGAGCGCACATCAGGAATTTGAACTGTTGTCTACTTCTTTTCAAAAGGCATGTTTTAACTACAGGAAACCACTGAGAAGAGATATCCCAACAGTCTGCCCTAAGCAAAAGAGGGTGGCAAACACACTTTCTCAAATGCTACAGGAATCTTGATGGGATTTGGACCTTTGGTGGGAATAGGCAAAGCTAGATGACCTGGAAGATTATTCTTTATGTGGCCTGAGGATGATTTATAAGGCCCATAGGATCTTGTTTTGTTTTGTTTTTTAACATAACTTTATTTTTATTTATTTTTATTGAAGTATAGTTGACATAAAATATCTTATTAGTTTCAGATGTACAACATAGTGATTCAATATTTATAAACATTATGAAATGGTCACCACAATAAGTCTAACAACCGTCTGTCACCATACAAAGTTATTACAATATTATTGACTATGTCGCCCATGCTGTACATTACATCCCTGTGACTTATTTATTTTATACCTGGAATTTTGTCCCTCTTAACTCCATCACCAATTTCACCCATTCCCCCCGCCCCTCTCCCCTCTGGCAACCACCAGTTTGTTCTCTGTATCTATGAGTTTGTTTCTGTTTTGTTTTTTTTAGATTCCACATATAAGTGAAATCATATGGTATTGTCTTTCTCCATCTGACTTATTTCACTTGGCATAATACTCTCTAGGTCCATCCACGTTGTCGAAAATGGCAAAGTTTCCTTATTTTTTATGGCTGAGTAATATTTCATTGTATATATAGATCACATCTTCTTTATCCATTCATCTATCGATGGACACTTAGGTTGCTTCCATATCTTGGATCTTGTAAAGAAGGCTGCAATGAACATAAGGGTACGTATATCTCTTTGAATTAGTGTTTTTGTTTTCTTCAGATAAATACACAGAAGTGGAATGGCTGGATCGTATAGTAGTTCTATTTTTAATTTTTTGAGGAAACTATACTGTTTTTCATAGTGGCTGCACCAATTTGCATTCCCACCAACAGTGTACAAAGGTTCCTTTCTCTCCAAATTCTCACCAACACTTGTTATTTGTTGTCTTTTGATAATAGCCATTCTGACAGGTGTGAGGTGGTATCTCATTATGGGTTTGATTTGTATTTCCCTGTTGATTACTGATGTTGAGCATCTTTTCACATGTCTGTTGGCCATCTACATGTCTTTGTTGGAAAAATGTCTATTCAAGTTATCTGCCCATTTTTTAATTGGGTTGTTTGTTTTTTTGATATTAAGTTGTATAAGTTCTTTATGCATTTTGGCTATTAACTCCTTATCGAATGTATGATTGGCACATATCTTCTCCCATTCAGTAGGTTGCCTTTTCGTCTTGTTGACGGTTTCCTTTGCTGGACGAAGGTTTCTAGTTTAAGGTAATCCTATTTGTTTAATTTTGCTTTTGTTGCCTTTTCCTGAGGAGACTGGCCAGAAAAATATTGCTAAGACCGATGTCAAAGCCTGACTGCCTATGTTTTCTTCTAGGAGTTTTATGGTTTTAGATTTTACATTTAAGTCTTCAATCCATTTTGAGTTTACTTTTGTATGTAATGTAAGATAGTGGTTCAGTTTCATTCTTTTCCATGTAGCTGTCCACTTTACCCAAAATCATTTATTGAAGAGATTATCTTTTCCTCATTGTATATTCTTGCCTCCTTTGTTGTAAATTAATTGACCGTATAAGCATGGGTTTCTTTCTGGGCTCGTATTCTGTTCCATTCTGTGCCAGTACCATACTCTTTTGATCACTATAGCTTTGTAGTATAGTTTGAAACCAGAGAGTGTGATACCATCAGCTTTTTCTTCTTTCTCAAGATTGCTTTGGCTATTTAGAACCTTCTGTGGTCCCATAAGAATTTTAGGATTCTTTGTTGTAGTTCTGTGAAAAATGTCATTGGTTTTTTAATGGGGATTGCTTTGAATCCATAGATTACTTTGGGTAGTATGGACATTTTAACAATATTAATTCTTCCAATCCATGAGGACAGTATATTTTTCCATTTATTTGTGTCATCTTCAATTTCTTTCATCAATGTCTTATAGTTTTCAGAGTACAGGTCTTTCACCTCCTTCATTAAATCTATTCCTAGATATTTTATTTTTTTTGATGTAATTGTAAATGGAATTATTTTCTTAAATTCTCTTTCTGATTGTTTGTTATTTGTGTAGAGAAACACAACAGATTTCAGTATATTGATTTTATATCCTGAAACTTTACTGAATTCATTTATTAATTCTAATTTTTTTTGGTGGAGTCTTTAAGGTTTTCTACATATAGTATCACGTCATCTGCACATAGTGACAGGGTTACTTTTTCCTTTCCAGTTTGGTTGTCTTTTTTTTTTTCTTGTCTGATAGCTGTGGCTAGTACTTCCAATGCTGTGTTGAATAAAAATAGCGAGAGTGGGCATCCTTGTCTTATTCCTGATCTTAGAGAAAATGCTTTCTTCTTTCACCATTGAGTATGTTGTTAGTTGTAGGTTTGTTACATATGGCCTTTATTATGTTGAGATATGTGTCCTCTATACCCACTTTGTTGAGAGTTTTTATCATAAATGGTTGTTGAATTTTGTCAAATGCTTTTTCTGCATCTATTCAGATGATCATATGATTTTTATCCTTCATTTTGTTAATGTGGTGTATCATGTTGATTGATTCATGGATACTGAATCATTTTTGCATCCCTGGGATAAATCCTACTTGATTGTGGTATATGATCCTTTTAATGTATGTTGAATTTGGTTTGCTAATATTTTGTTGAGAATTTTTACATCCATGTTCATCAGAGATATTACCTTGTAATTTTCTTTTTTTGTATTGCTTTTGTCTGGTTTTGGCTTTAGGGTAATGCTGGCCTTGTAGAATGAGTTTGGAAGTGTTCCTTCTGCTTCATTTTTTTGGAATAGTTTGATAAGGACAGATCTTAATCCGCAGATTTTGTTTGTAATTACAGGTTTGTCTGATTGCTAAATATTTTTGACTTTTGCAATTCTAAGGGTTTTAATATCTATATCTATCTATTTATCTATCAGTTATCTCTATCTCTCTCCATGTCACTTCCCCTGTCTTTTTCTCTCTCTGTCTCTAAGTTTCTGTCTGTCTCTATGCATCCCACTCTTTTTTTTTTTTTCGGTCTCTCACTAAGGGAGGGGGGCTGTTTGTTAGGGATGTTCAGTATCAAACTCCGAAAACTAACAAGGTCCAAGGCTAGGTCCAGAGAGAGGAAGCAGAAAACTAGTTTTACTCCAACCTCAAGGGAAAGAAATTAAATAATAAAGAACATATGTTCTAGATTTTCTAAAATATGCCTTATTTCACATGTTATGGTCCATTGTCCACATAAGCAATTTTGTGTGGTCCAATCTAATACTGTAATCATAATCACCCATATATCTCTTCCTAAACATGTCAGAGCACAGAGTCCATGCTCAAAAGAGGTTGCTGCCTGGATAACCACAATCAATTTCTATGCAGGAAGAAGAGCCATCTCAGTGATTCTGGAAAGCCAACTGTTAAAGAGGAGAGTCCCAAGGGTTCTTCATTCCCTCACCCCATAATTGGCTTCTGAATGAGTGACAAGGATGAGAACAAGAGCTAAACATATAAGGACCATGACCTGCCTCATCACACTTCTCAAATTTTGGAGGACATGGGGTTAAGGAGGCTGTGTGTGCACAGGGTAAGAGGATAGAATTGGTGGCCATGATTCCCAGGCTAAAATATCCACCCTATCTGCATCAAAAAGAATAAAATACCTAGGAATAAATTTAACGAAGGAGGTGAAAGATCTGTACTCTGAAAACTATGGCATTGATGAAAGAAATTGAAGATGACACAAATAAATGGAAAGATATACTGTGCTCATGGATTGGAAGAATTAATATTGTTAAAATGTCAATACTACCCAAAATCATCTATTGCTTCAATGCAATCTTCATTAAAATATCAATGGCATTTTTCAAAGAACTGGAACAAATAATCCTAAAATTCATATGGAACCACAGAAGGTTCTAAATAGCCAAAGCAATCTTGAGAAAGAACAAAGCTGGAGGTATCACACTCCCTGATTTCAAACTATACCATGAAGCTGTAATATCAAAACAGTATGATACTGGCACAAAAACAGACACAAAGATCGGTGGAACAGAGTACACAGCCCAGAAAAAAAACCCACAGTTATGTGGTCAATTAATCTATGACAAAGGGGAAAAGATAGTCTCTTCAATAAATGGTTTTAGGTAAAGTGGACAGCTGTATGTAAAAGAATGAAACTGGGCCACTATCTCACATTATATACAAAAATAAACTCAAAATAGATTGAAGACTTAAATGTAAGACCTGAAACCACAAAACTCTTAGAAGAAAACATAGGCAGTCAGGCATTGACATGGATCTTAGCAATATTTTTCTCACCCAGTCTCCTCAGGCAAGGGCAACAAAAGCAAAAATAACAAATAGGATTACATTAAACTAGAAAGCTTTGTACAACAAAGGAAACCATTAACAAAATGAAGAGGCAACCTATTGAATGGGAGAAGATATTTGCCAATCATACATTCAATAAGGAGTTAATAGCCAAAATATATAAAGAACTTACACAACTTAATATCAAAAAAACAAACAACCCAATTAAAAAATGGGCAGATAACTTGAATAGACATTTTTCCAACAAAGACATGTAGATGGCCAACAGACATGTGAAAAGATGCTCAACATCAGTAATCAACAGGGAAATACAAATCAAACCCATAATGAGATACCACCTCACACCTGTCAGAATGGCTATTATCAAAAGACAACAAATAACAAGTGTTGGTGAGAATTTGGAGAGAAAGGAACCTTTGTACACTGTTGGTGGGAATGCAAATTGGTGCAGCCACTATGAAAAACAGTATAGTTTCCTCAAAAAATTAAAAATAGAACTACTATACGATCCAGCCATTCCACTTCTGTGTATTTATCTGAAGAAAACAAAAACACTAATTCAAAGAGATATACGCATTACCCTTATGTTCATTGCAGCCTTCTTTACAAGATCCAAGATATGGAAGCAACCTAAGTGTCCATCGATAGATGAATGGATAAAGAAGATGTGATCTATATATACAATGAAATATTACTCAGCCATAAAAAATAAGGAAACTTTGCCATTTTCGACAACGTGGATGGACCTAGAGAGTATTATGCCAAGTGAAATAAGTCAGATGGAGAAAGACAATACCATATGATTTCACTTATATGTGGAATCTAAAAAAAACAAAACAGAAACAAACTCATAGATACAGAGAACAAACTGGTGGTTGCCAGAGGGGAGAGGGGCGGGGGGAATGGGTGAAATTGGTGAAGGAGTTAAGAGGGACAAAATTCCAGGTATAAAATAAATAAGTCACAGGGATGTAATGTACAGCATGGGCGACATAGTCAATAATATTGTAATAACTTTGTATGGTGACAGACGGTTGTTAGACTTATTGTGGTGACTATTTCATAATGTATATAAATATCGAATCACTATGTTGTACACCTGAAACTAACAGGATATTGTATGTCAATTATACTTCAATAAAACAGTCCCCACCCTATCACTAGTTTCTGTGTGAACTGAACTTCTGTTCTCTTTAGCTTTTCATCTGTAAAAATACGATAAATATAGCTCCCATTTCATAGGAACGTTGTTAAAATCAACAGAAATTACACATACATAGCAATTAGGATCGTATCTAGTACCTAATAGGCAGTCAGTAAATTTAAGCTATTGTTATTATTGGAGACTATCTTTCAGGTTGCAAAGCCTTGAGAACTTGGTGAAACTTGTAAAACTTGGTGCAGGCCTGTTGCAGCTCTCAATATTCAGAATAGTCACTTCATCTCTCTTCTACCTGTAAATTTAAAAGGGCAGGAAAGGTGCAGTGGGAGATAACTGTGTTCAAATGGGTTCTAGCTTGGAACGAACATCCTGACAGAAAACCAAAGATGCCTTCTTTTTTTTGAGGAGGATCAGCCCCAAGCTAACCTCTGTTGCCAATCCTCTTCTTTTTTGCTGAGGAAGACTGGCCCTGGGCTAACATCTGTGCCCATCATCCTCTACTTTATATGGAACGCCGCCACAGCATGGCTTGACAAGCGGTGCTTCGGTGCGCGCCCGGGATGCGAAACTGCGAACCCTGTGCCGCCAAAGCGGAGTGCGGGCAATTAACCGCTCTACCACCAGGCCGGCCCCAAGATGCCCTCTTTTTAAAAGACAGTGGAGCCTAGCCTGGGGGGTGGGGGCAAAAGTTTTTAAAAGGGGTTTAGGATCCATGTGCACATCAAACATTGTCAACAGATGGAATAGATATTTCTCAACATATACTGCTTGTGCTGTTTCTAAACACATATGGACACTGCTGTATTTAATTTCAGACACATTGTTTAGAAGTGCTACAGAATTTATGATAGTTTTTATTGCACTTTTTCTCCATCATTGAACACTAAAAATAAAATTACTTCACATGGACAACCAAGACATTTTTCAAGCTGTTTTTTAAGAAACTCCAAAGACCACCATATAAGGGAAGAAATGTGAA
Source organism: Ceratotherium simum simum (assembly GCF_057802395.1). NCBI lineage: Eukaryota > Metazoa > Chordata > Mammalia > Perissodactyla > Rhinocerotidae > Ceratotherium > Ceratotherium simum. The sequence goes on along the minus strand of NC_141906.1, from coordinate 82,435,661 downwards.
ACCAGGAGACAAAAGACCTGACTTCTGGTATGAGTGCTGCTCTTCTAACTGACCACGGCGCCTGGAGTCACTTCATTTCTCTCTGCCTCAGTTTCCCCTGGGTAAAATAAGAGAATTGATGATAATAGGATTTCTAGTGATCTGGTCCAAGGAAACAATTATAAAACTGGAATAGGTTATATTCCTGGAGATGTTCACTGAAACATTATTTATAACAGCCAAAAATTAGAACAACATAAACGTCCAAACATAGGGTAATGGTATTATACATCTACTTGATGTAATGTAATAAAACCAATTAAAATTATGCTCACTAATACTATGTAACGACATGGAAAATTGCTTCTGATCTATTCTTAAAAGAAAAAAATGAGATATAAATGATATAATTATAACTATATAATAAAAACCATGGCACAGAATAAGGGAAAACTTGGAAGGAAATACATTAAATGTAGTTGTGCATGAGTGACTTTAAATCTTTTTAAAGCTACTTTTGTATGGTTTCCAAATTATATTTAATAAGGATACATTACTTAAACTAAACAAAATACATCAATAATAATCAGCTGAGAGAGTTGGGTTAAATGTTTTCTAAGGCCCCTTCAGTTCTAAAATTCTACTGTAGTCAGGAAGATTTAAAGAGATAATAGATTAGTGAAAGCCCTTTCAAATGTGTACAGCATTGCACAATTATAAGGTCTTATTATTATTAACTTGTACCAAGCAAGAACTAACACAAATCCATTAATAAAGCAAAGTAGTGAAGACACAATGCTCCACTTGCCGTTGCAGCTTTTTTTGGCTACAATATTCTTGATGCAACCCTTGAAAGAATGACTTTTATACAGCTTTTTGCCATGCAGCCCTGTCTGCCCTTTGTGCTGACATAATCGTCAAGCTGGTTTTACTGCATTCTCAAGTGATGGGCAGAACAGATGGCCAAAGCCCACCTTGGGGACTGGTGTCTGCTTAGAGTGTCAGTGATGCTTTGCAGGGAAGGGAGAAGGACGTATGACTGTCCCTGTAAGAATGGGGAATCCGACCAATGAAGAGGGGTGTCTGGTGGGCCTCCCTTTAGAAAATCCCATGGAAGCTCATTTACACATTGTGATGCCAAGGCGAAGGTAAGCACAATGAGGAATTAACCCAGGAAAGTGGGTTTTTAGCCCAAATCACAGGTTACCAGTTACAATTCATTCCAGAACAGGAGCAGCTGCTAGAGTCTGTCTTTATTTTACCCAAGGTATATTGCCTCATCCTCACCCAAAGAGAATGGAAGAGTGAGCAAAACAAGATGAAGTTATACAAAACAAAAGCCGGACTTAAATTTAGAAGACCTAGGTTGACTTGCGACCCTGCAATGTACAAACTACAGAAACGGTGAACTAGGCACACCACCTCTTTGAGCCTCGGATTACTCACGTATAAAATCAGGTTAACCTACTTTGAAGGAGTATTAAAAAGAGTTAAATGATGTAATATACAAGGTGCCTGCTACCTGGTAGGCCTTGAGGGGTTATCTCAATTGAGTGTGTGGATTTGAGGCAACTTTGAAAATAAGTTCAAGTCCATGGTTCCGAATGCCTTGCACAAAGAGGGGTGGTATCAAGAGAAATCAGACAGTGAGTCAAAAATGAATTAAGTCTTATTTTCTGTTTTCCTCGTCTACTTGTGCTTGCTTTTGTTAGAGTTCTAAAGTCTTGGGCATGTTGCTTGACAAGACAAAGAGAATCTAAGAGCTCAGATGGTCCAAGAGACCAGTTTTCCCAATTAGGCCTGAGTCACTGCCATGGCCCTTTGGGTAGACTCAAGGGGCAAGCAACAAAATCACAGAATTTACTAGATCAAGGGGCCTTAGAAATATAAAGTCCAAAAATAAGAGAAATGAGGCTCAGAGAGCTGAAGAAAGTTGCTCAGGTTTGCACAGTTGGGAAGTAACAGAGTTGGTATCCAAATTTAGATCCCCCATTCCCAATGTAACATTTTTTCTACTATAATTTTCTGGCTTGAGAAATATGATATAAATGCAACAGATATGGAGGTTTGAGAGCATACACACACACGGGCATGAATGATGACAGGGCACTGATTCAGCGGGAGGTTGAGACATATATGTGGAGCGGCCGAGAAAGGCAAGAAATGAGACTAATACTGACACCTCGCATTGATACATCAGTTTTAAAAGTTTGGTATAACATCAACTCCATTTAATCTTTACAGATTTAACCGCATTAGTTAGGCAGGACAGATCTGGGCCCCATTTTGTAGGTGAAGAGGTAGGTGAAATGTTTTGCCCAAAGTCTCACAGCCCATTAGTGGCAAAAATGGGGGAAGCGGTGAGCTCTCCTGATATGAAGAAAGAGAATTCTTTGCATGGCCCCATTTAGCCTGCTCGTTTGGAGCATATTCTCGAAAGCTGGAAAAACCACAGGGACAGTTCTCAGCTTGACTCACCTCTGGAGCCCTTTATGCTCCATCCATCACCTTTAGGAGCCATAAGACCACGTCATGACGTTGGGTCAGTAACTCCTCACAGGCTGTCACCTGGGCCCTGAGAGTCCAAAGAGATCAGAGTGGGTTTATTTGCCTGGAACTTTAAGTCACTGGGCATTTTTTAAAAGAGAAATAGGCAACCAAAGAACAAACTGGGTTGGCATCTCGTAGTGTGGATGGGGGTGGAGGACAAAAGAGCAGATGAAATCAACCAGGCTTTATCAGCTCCACCAGGCCTTCCCCTGGTGGGCAGCCTCGAGGAACCAGCCACTTGCCTTTTTACAGTTTTAACTAAAAGGAGCATTACAGAGGTGAATTAACATTTAAAAAGAATGTAAAAACTCAGAGCTGTTCTAATGATGATTAATGGAGAGCTATAAGGGGGCCATGACCTGCTAGTGTCATTAAATGGATTGGCAGGTTTCTGAGCATTAATTATAAATAGCCACAGGAGTTCTCCTGCTTAACAGAATGATGATAAATCCAAGTCTCTGAGAGAGAAGAAGAAAGGAAAGCAAAAAGGAGAAAAGAGTTTACCACAAGTGTGTGCCTGTGTGTTGTGGGGAGGAAGAGAGAGTGCGAGAGCAGAGGGAATGAGATAAATGATAAATTAGACCCTGCCAGTCAATCACATTTTCTAAATGTTTTATGTCCCAAAAGCTATAAAAGCAATATTCCTTTCTGCCCTTATTGGAACCATTTCTGTACAGCAATCACATCCGTTTCCTTGGGGATTTCAACTGAAATGCGCTTTGCCTTTTCTTTTTATATTTACTTTCCAGCCTGCAACCAAGGGAGGGTCAGAGTCCGCATACCAATGGGCAGGAGAGAGACCTAGAGACCACAGAGGAGGCCAGGGGAGGGAGAAGTACTGACCCAGGGCCAGCTCCTGCCCCCAGCAAAGTCAACAACAGCAGAGGCACTTTTGGGTCTGTCCTGGGATGGTCTCAGCCAGTGATGAGGCCAAGGCCTGATCTAAGACATAGTGAGGGCTCAGCAAAAACTTGCTGACTCGATAGACTGCAAGCGTCATGAGGGCAAGGATGAATTTTTTTGTCTGCTTTATTTACTGCTGCATGGCCAGATCCTGGGGCAGCACCTAGAGCATCTTGGCACCCTGCCAATATTTGTCGAATGAGGGAGTGAATGAAGGAGTGAATAAAAAAGTTTATCCGTGAGTAAGAGTGTGTGCCAGGTCTCAGTTGAGAAGGTGCAGTCCAGGCAGAGACACCCAGTTCCTCAGAGCCTCTGGGCAGATGGCCTTCAGGTAAGGAGCACACACACCCCTGTGCACAGGCGCCCTTCATTAGCCCTGGAATGCTACAGGGCCACCTTTCTTCCTGGCCTGCCCTGTGAAAACGCATTCAGATTCACTGCATTTGGGAACCGGAGGAAACTCAGAGAGGTGAAGAGACTGGTTCAAAGTCACTCACCTGACTAGTGTAAGAGCCAGCACCGGGTCCCTTCTAGTGATCTCTCCCACGCGCACCCTGCCTCTCTCCCTCTCCCTCCTGACTTCCAAATAGGGACGCACAGTGGTCTCAGCCTGCCAGCTGGTCCTGCGTCCGGTGGGCAAGACTGGCCAGAAATGAGCTGATCTCCCTGTGAGCTCTTCCTTCCGTGGACAGGTGATAAGACTCCTCTGGGTTGGGGTGATTACCTGTGGTGGAGAACAGTTGAAGAGGGAGAGTGGGGGCAGGGAGGGAGAAGGAATGAAAGAAGAACTCCCAAACTAGGATTTGGAATAATGGGTACTCCTGGATGATGTTATATTTCTTTAATGTGTCGTTAGTTTTCAAGGCTTTCCTCTGCAAGTCATTATTTCAGCTGATTGGAAAATAGTGTTGAAAGACCTGCTTCTCCGGTACAATTTTCTTCATATCCTATTAGTTGCAATACAATTACAGAGAATACATCAATTCCTGGCCTGCCCGCTGCTGCTGCCGGAGCTGCCTATTAAAAAGCGGCCTTATTAATGGAATTGTACATCTAGGATTAATCGGCTTGTGTTGGCCATTTACATTTCTCATTCCACAAGCACTTTTGTTTGCTTAATAGGCTGAAGGAGGTAGGAAATGACACAACAAAAGCCTCTCCCAATTGCCACCCGTATCACTGGTGGATTTAATATCCCCTCCTTCTTTCATCCTGAAGTGCTGCATGGGGATAAGATCTGGCACATGCCACGAGGGAAAAGCAAGGCGGCAGCGAAATAGCGATTGGTGGGGAGAGAGGGAAAGAAAGAGGGGCAGGGAGAGAGGCCTGGGCCACAGGAACGTCTTCGCACTTCTGGGAAGGAGCACAGTCTCCTGTTCTCTGTCCACTCTGAGAGGTAGGTATGCGTGGGAGGGGGTAGCACAGAGGGGCAAAAGCCCAGGAAAGCAGGATCCTGGTGGGAGGGCAGGGGCAGGGAGGGAGGGAGTTGCCTTGCATTCGTGGGATGGCTGTACCGATCTTTTGCTATGAGTGGCTCCTGCAAATTGTCCTTTATCCGGGCTGAGTTGTTAACCCGGGTCTGGCTCCCTGCCCATCTACACATTCCTCCATCATTTCCCATTTAAGGCTTAGGGTTAGTCAATTCCAAGTCACTCTTCTCCTAGGTCAAGCAAAACACACAATTTGACATGAAGGGGAGTTGAGGGGGAGGTGAGGGAAATCACAGAGGTCCAACTGGCTTTCTTTTTTCCTGTTGGTATGGATAACTTAGAACTGACGGCTTGGAATTTCTCCTCAAAACCTAGGAAAGGAAAATTAAGAGCATCATGGCAGAGTTCTTGAGTTCACTGGATTCCAAGAGATCAGCTAACAGGCAGCTGCCTCTGCAGCAGCAGTCTGCCTAGGAGAGTGTCCCAGAGAGAGACACCAGCCCACCTGAATAGGCCCAGCACGTGGGAATCCCTGACTGCAGGGGAGTGCTGGTGAAAGTAGGGTAGAAGGGAGGTGAGTCTGCTCCAGGCCCTTCCTCATCCACTTGGGCTCTCTGGAGAGTGTGGACATTGTACACTTAACTGTGTAAGGGCAGTCATTTACCCCTCCACCACATATTGGCCTGCAGGCAGTACCTGCGATATCAGAGAGAGGTTTAGACACCCCTGGGAAAAGTCCTCAAAAATAATAGACCTTGGACCTTTTAATCAACTTCTATCTCCAAAGAATTCAGCCTTTCCAGTGCAGGATGGGGACTGGGAGAAGAGGGAATTGTGGGCTCTGCCACTGGGGCTCCAGCCTTAAACCGTCAGGAGTCCGGTTTGGTGATGGATGGGGATAGACTTCCTCTCCCCAGGCAGGACCCACACTTCCCAGCCAGAGCCAGACACCCACCCGACCATCCTCTCCTCCTGTGCTCCCTTCAGCCTGCCACAGGAGGTGAGGCTCAGACTTTCCAGGGCAATGCTTGACTGAATTTGCTTCTCCTTTTGTCTCTGACTGGCCGGCCTCCCCCCCGCTCCTCCCCACTCCCATCCTGGGAGGTCTGTGCAGGTCAGAAATGATGGACAGCTGAGGCTTATGAAGCCCAAACCGCCTTCCCAGCCAGGGCTCTGTGGTCAATGGAGGGCTGCAGGCTCTGGGACAGTGGCACCGTGGCAGCGGAGTCCTGGACGGTGAAGCGCTGTAATAGAGTATGACTTTGTGCTTTAATGGAATTTTTCTAGACCACTAGGAAAAAAAGACTCCATTAACCACACTACAAAGGCCTCTACTTATTAGTATTTTAGAACAGTGGCAAAACATTTCGTGAATTTAATTATTGCTGACAAATATGAAAATTGAAATCAAAGTTAAATTTTCAGCTACAGTGCCTCGGATGATGCCAGCTTTCTCTGACTTCAACTATTGCATGAACCATTTATCCTTCCAATACTTTCAGCAGAAGATTGGTTATTTTCCCTCTCCCCTAACACCGCTCACCTCCCTCCCCTAGCCCCCGACTCCCTCCCTGGCTTGGACCCTATATATGTTGAAGCATTAAATCTGACATATTCATCTTGGTGGCTGGCACGAGCTAACTAACTCCATGTTTACCTGTCACAGATACAGAAATGGGCTGAGTGGGCTGCTGGGGAGGCTGCCTCTCTCTGCCCCCCCTTTCTCCTCCCACCCCCAATCCTAGCCTTCTTTTTTTCAAATAAAAGTCATTTGACTGATTTCAAATTCCTCGTGATATCAGGACAGGAAAAAAAGGACTTGTCAACACCTTTCTTTCTTTTCCCCTATTAAGTATACTGTAAAAATCAATCCCTTTTGTCACTTCACTCTGCTTGCGAGAATGTTTAATGGATGTCAAGGGAGCTAATGATCGCTGGTAGAAAATTCATTTTAGATTTGCTATTTATAAAGTACTCAGTACTCAGGTGGGAAATTAACATGAGGCAAGGAGCCGGGTGGGGTGGGGGAGGGACGGGAATGTAGAACTGGGGCCCTGCCAGGCTGGCAGTGCTTTGTGTAGGTGGCACCCAGGCATTCTGGGGGCAGAGGACACACGTGTCAGAGATGCCCTGTGGGATAGGGGAAGGAGCAGAGGCTCGGGAAACATCCAGACCTGGGCAAGTTGACCTTTCTGAGCCAAAATTTTGTCAGCAATAAAATCATATCTATAACACCTAGCTCACAGGTTGTAGAAAGGATTAAATAAAATATCACACATAAAACATTTACCAGGGTCTTGCACCAAGTACTAGTACATATTTAATAAATGTTAAGTTTCTTTCCCCCAAACCCCATAGCCCTGTGAGGGGATCAGGACTGAGTGGCTCAGCACAGAATTGCTGCAGGATCTTAACTTGAGCCAGCGTGAGTGTGCTCACCCGCAGGCCCACATAAGAACCCTGAGCATTACCCGGTACCTACGGCGTCCAGGTGATCAGATTAGCCAGTGGTTCTCAAACTTCAGCGAGCCTCAGAATCACCTGGAGGGCTTCTTAATACACAGCATACTGGGCCTCAGTTCAGAGTTTCTGAGACTCTATAGCGGGGCCTGAGAATCTGCATTTCTGACAAGTTCCCAGGTGATGCTGATGTTGCTGGCCTGGGTCCACACTGTGAGAACCACAGAGACGGACACACAAACTGAACTGTCTCCCTGAAACGCTGCATAGTTCCAGTCCTCCCAGCCCCTCCCAGATGGAGCAAGACCTTCCCCGTTCACCTTACCCGGACCCCTCAAACCAGTATAAGGCTCAGAATTTTGAAGCAAATCACTGAATGCTAGGTATTTTGCTCCCAAACTTTACATCACTGGTCACATGGAAGAGGCAAGAGTCGAGGTCAATTTTCTGGTTTGCTTCAATGAGTAGCCAAGCCTCAGTTTCTCCTCTGGGTAGTTGGTGCCTCAAACACTCAGACGGCTGAACTGTGCCCCACCCGAAGTTCTCTCAGTCGCACATGGAATTCCAGGTCAGAAAGCTCTGATCTATACCGCACCCTGCTTCTAGTTTCTCCTTTTCCTGGCCTTCTCTTGGATACCTCTCTGTAATATTTGGATTAACTGCAAATCTCCTTTGATTACTCACTCTCTGTTGAAACAGACAACCTGTTGCCAGGTGTTTGATTACTGAATCCCAGGGGAGTTCCTAGTTGTAATGCAGCCAGTTACAGTACACTCTGCATTACACACAGTCATTGAGCTGCTAATTCGTTGTCTAAGAAGTTGCTTTTCAGTTTCTGATTTTTCAATAATAGGCTTCTCAGGAAGCCCTTAAGCTTCGGAAATAAGCCAAAAACTGCTTTTCCAGCCATTTACATAAACACAAGCAGATCAAGAGGGAGGAAAATGAGGGAATAGTTTTATGTATTATTCCTGGGGCCCTGGAAGCCATGGTGGATAGCACGTCGAGCCTGCAAGTCTGGAAAAGTGCAATGGAAGTACGCAGGCTCACAGAAAACCTGACACCTAGGCAAATGATAAATCCTGAAATTTCTCCTGACGCCCGGGCTGCAGCTTTGCCGAGCCTGGGCGGATATTCTGGGTACCAGCAAATTGTTCTGTCAGCAAGCCGCTCCCTCAGCTGCATCTTGTTAGGAAGGCTGTTATTCATTCCCCAGTCGCAGGACGGCAGTCCTACCCTCTGAAGTGGCATCCTGTCACCTGGGACAGGTAAGGGAGTGGCTATAGAAAACCTGCCCCAGAGCCACGGCCCCAGGGGAGGGAGCTCAACTTGGAAACTTGCTCCAGGCTTCTGCTGCAGGGAATGTGGGTTCAGGGCCTGGCCCATAACAGGCGCTGAGTGATTTCAACTGAGGGGAGGAACTTTCTGGTATGTGGGCCACTTTCAACCACCGTGTTGTTTCTTTCTCTTTATATGCTCGCTCTCTTCTCTTTTTTTCCCAAACGTAGATTTTACAAATAATCCAATGAGTCAGAAAAAGCAGCCATTATTTTTCTTCCCTGTCAAATCATACACCTCCCCATTAAAGAGTAAATAAACAGGCCCGCAAAACTGACTTCTGCCTTTTAGATACCTGATTCTGATCAGGCGATTTCCTTCATGTATCAAAACAGGACAAAGGTAGAGCAACAGATAAAAACAGAACAAGAACAAGATGTCCAGTTAAATTTGAATTTCAGGTAAATAGCAAATAATATTTTAGTACAAGTACGTACTTTGTGTAATAAAAAATTATTTGTTGATTATTTGGAATTAAAATCTACTGGGCATCCTACATTTTTATTTGCTAAATCTGGCAATCCTAGCAAAAGAGAATATGCAATTTCCTTACATAGTAATATGTATTTCCTTACATAGGAACATATGTAAATACTTTCATAGTTTGCATACCACCAAGCTTGCTCTGTTCTGGTGTTTTTCTTTTTTTCTAAAGTGGGTATATTCCAGAGAAACTGAGACCCCTCCCTGAGGGCAGGGCCAGTGACTTCCTCCCCTCCACCACAGTGCCCAGACTGGGCGTGGCCCTTCCATCAGAGCTCCCTCCCTCTGTGCTTCACCACTCCTCTAAGTCAGGGGCTCTCAAATTGTGTGAATCGCCTGTGTCAGGGAAGAGGGAGAATCCCCCTCCGCCCTTTCCCTTAAGGTTCTTATGGCTGGCCAAATAATGAAAGGACAGGTTAGCAGGAGAAAATAATATCAAGTTTAATAACATGTGTACATGGGAGAAACCTGGGAAACTGAATCTCTCAACACAATGGCAGAGATTCTCATCTTAAATACCATCTTCAGCTAAAGACAAAGGAGGAGGTTGGAGGTGGAGGGTTTGGGATTTCAGAGGGGAAGAAGACAATTCACATGGAGAGGGAAATGTAAATGTTTGTCAGATAATTCTTTACAGGGCCACCTATAGAGAATGTGGCCAGAGACAGAAATCACAGTAATCAAGAGTATGTAGATTTAAGTCCTCTCCTTCCAGTACTAAGAGTTTCCACAGATAAGGCCATCCCCCCCCTTCCCACTACAGAGAAGGAGATACCTTTACAAATGGAGATATTTGGTAAACAGAACTTTGAGAAGAATGGGCTTAGCAAGGACCCTGCCAGTCTGTCCATACCCAGAGTTAAATTCCTTTAGGCAGTTAGTGGGGGAGGTAAAATGTCTGTCAGAGAAAATAATTAAGGCAAAGAGGCATATTTCAGGGTGGTCAATTTTTGATCTCCCACACCTGCACAGCCTCTTCAAACACAGCTGCATGTCAGAAAGCCCCAGATTTTGTGATTCACAGACCACACTGGAACATGGCTCTAACGACATTATGTGGCACAGACCCCTTCCTCCTTCCCTGGGGCAGACTAGAAACAGGGAAACTGCTGGGAGGGATCTGCATGAAGCCCAGGTATAGAAATGGTGGGTTAGAGTAGGTCTCAAAACACTTTTGTTCTCCTTTTTCAGCCATTTAAATTCTTTTCCTGGCCTTATTTATTCCATCACCCTCAACACGAAAACAAGTCTGTACAGTGTTGCACTGGGCTAATCCTGCAGGAGGGACATTCCCAGCACAGAGCAGCGTGTGCAAAGGCACCGAGCTGTGGAAGGGCATCGGTGTCCAGGGTCAGTGTTCAGGATTAGTGGGGCTAAAGGGCAGAATGAGGAGGATGCTGAGAGACACAGCAAGAAAGAGGCTGGGGCAAGAGAGGGAACGGCTTCTGCACCAAATTAAGGACCTTGAGCTTTATCTTGAAAGCCATGCGAGCTAGTGGAGATTTTAAGTAAAGTACTGAGATGACAAAATGTGTTTTTTTAGCAAGAGAATTAATTATTGGGAAGATCGAGGGTGGGCTGAGCTGGGATGTGAACTGGTAGCAGGAGACCTATCAAGAGGCTGCATTAGTCCAAGCAATGACTTAAGCCTCAGCTGAGACAGTGGCAGACAGGCGGAAGGAGGGCAGATACAGGAGATCATTCAGAGGCAGAACTGAACTGAGCTGGTGATTATAGGAGTAGGAGCTGAGGATGACTCTGATGGGGAGGTACAGTCACTAATACCTGTGCTGTTCAAAAAACCTCAGAAAATTGTTGGCTTTTACCTTTCCAATATGTATTGAGTGACAGGTTTCACAAACATATACATGAAAACTGCATTCCAAGGACGTTTACATATCCCATTTTGCAGATGATGGAAATAAAGGCTTCAGAAAAAAATTCAGTTCCAAAAGTTAGAGTTAATGATAGAACTAGGATGAGAAAAGAATATCCTGATTGATGTGGAGATCAACAAATATATTTTATATAGATATGCTCTGTAAACTGTGAATGTAAAACTATATCTTTGTAATTCCTTAGAGAGTTAATGCAAGAAAGCAGTTGGAGATGAGCTCTGAACATGTTTAGGAGATGGTCTGGTACCATATCCTAAGTGAGAACCGGAATCAGAAAAAGAGATGGAAAAATAAGATAGCGGTAGAACATATTATATCTTAAAAATCTGGAGAAAAGAGAGTGCCATCAGGAAAGGAGGATGGATGCTACTTGAAATCCTTCGGATTCACTAGTCAGCTCTTTCGTCCACTACACGAGTAACTATTTCAGTTCTTTGCTGCTTTCTGGAAAAACCAGCCTACAGATGTACGGAAACATATGTGAACCTGTACACACATGTGTGCAGTTACACATCTTCCCCAAATTATGCTCAGAGAAAAGAAAAGCCATCAAATGCTAATTGCTTCAATTTCCTGCCATCAAGCTTAAACGTTTACCTGCATCCATACTGTGCCAAGGACAGCTAATCGTCTCTCTTTTTTTCATTTTTTTTATTGGAGTAAAATATACCTAATATGAAACTTACTATTTTAATCATTTTTAAGTGTACAATTCAGTGACATTAAGTACATCCACAATGTTGTGCAACCATCATCACCATCCATATCCAGAATTTTTTCATCATCCCAAACAGAAACTCTGTACCCATTAAATAATAATTCCCCATTCCCTCCTCCCCCAAGCCCCTGGTAACTTCTGTTCTACTTTCTGTCTCTATGAATTTGCCTATTCTAGGTACCTCTTGTAAGTGTGATGATACAATATTTGTCCATTTGTGTCTGACATTTCACTTAGCATAATGTTTTCAAGGTCCACCCATGTTGTAGCATGTATCAAAATTTCATTCATTAATTTCATTAAGGCTGAATAATATTTGATTGTATATATATACCACATTTTGTTTACCCATTCATCCATTGATGGATACTTAGGTGTCTTCCCACCTTTTGGCTATTGTGAATAATGGTGCTATGGACATTGGTGTGCAAATATCTGTTTGAGTCCCTGCTATCAATTTTTGGGGGTATATACCTAGAAATGGAATTACTGTATCATATGGTAATTCCATTTTTGACTTTTTGTAGAACCACCAAACTGTTTTCCACAGTGGTTGCACTGCTTTACACTCCCACTAGCAATGCACAAGTGTTCCGATTCAATTTCTCCACATCCTTCCCAACACCTGTTATATTCCTCTTTTTAAAAAGATAATAACCATCCCAATGGGTGCAGAGTGGTATTTTATTGTGGTTTCGATTTGCATTTCCTGCTGACTAGAGATGTTGAAACCCATGGTTAGATGCCACAAAGTAGGTGGCAATGCTGTAACCATATGCGTGTTGTCTGGGTGCCAGGGCCTCTTCCATTCTTGTCAAGGGGAGTTCTAACCTTCCTTCCTTTCACACAACACACTAACTGTCTCTTAACATTCATCCTCCCCTTCTTCCATGGTGATAGGCCCCTGAATTTGTCTAGACAGTGGATAATGTATTTCCCACATTCCCTTGCATCTACATGTGGCAATGTGACTAAGTTCTGGCCAAGGGGCTGTGAGGAAGAGTGCCATGTAAGGGCCTCCAGGAAGGGACCATCTTTGGGAGACAGTACACTTCTGCATTTGGCCCTTTCTTCTTCATCTCCTCCTTCATCTCACTGCCTGGCACACAGACGCTGCTATCTTAGACCATAGGGTCAAAACCATGTCCCACAGATCCAAACCATAGAAAGGGCTTGGCCCTGACTTTAGGGAACACCACAATAGCCACGAACAAAGTGGAGTGTGTTTTAACCAGAGAGGTAAAATTCTATCTTATTGAAACCATTTTTATTGTTTAGTTTTGTCATTTGCAGCTGAATCCAAACATAATGGATATTCATAAATACATTTCTCCTTCCTTACCTTAAATAGTAATACAATTGGTCTTGCTCCTTCTTGATACTCATTCTTCTCCCTGTGCTCAAGATTCACCACGCCTCCCACTCTCTCATACTCCCCGAGGGACCTCACTTGGTCAGTCATCTCCTATGTCTTCCTTTCATGCCTCCCTTTACTGGTCCAGGTGTCTCTCCAGAGTTCCAGATATATCTAGCTAACTTCATATTGGAGAGCTCCTAAAAAATGTCCAGCAGGCACCTTCAGACCCATCATGACCCAAATTGAATTCGTCACCACCTCCTGAAAACCCACTGTGCACGTTTACCCAGAAACTAGAAGTCCTCTTTCACTTCCCTTTATCACCTATCACCCTCTTTCCTCTCCATCTCCAGGTCATAACCCTTCTGCCTCCATAACTCTTGAATATTCCCATAGCTTTCCATCTCTGCAACCTTCACTCTGGTTAACTCATGTCTGATTGGCTGCATGCAACATCCCTTAGGAGGATCCTTTGCTTCTAGTCTTGCCCCCTTTTAATTCATTTCCCACACTGCAACTAGGGTCATATTTTAACATTTTTAAGTAACCCAAATAATGTTATTTAATGATTAAAACTGCAAATCTGATCATGTTACTATCCGGCATATAACCCTTCAACACACTTTCTTCCCTCAGCATAAAATCTTTAATAAGAACCATCAGGCCATTCAAAGTCTGATGTCTGCCTACATGTTTACCTACAACTCCTGTCTTTCTACCTATATCCCTCACCCCATCCCACTTTTGCCCCTCTAAGCCACGCAAACACACTCAATCTTGCCAGATTGGATATTGGATTCCTAAAGTCTTAACCGTGCTCTCCTGTCTCTAGGCTTTGCCATATGCAGTTTCCTCTATTTGTAACACTCACCTCTCCTCTTACCTGGTTAAATCTAGTCACCTTTGTGTCTCAGCTTTAACATCTCTTCCTTCTAGAAGATTTCTCTGATGTGAAAATCTCCTAGATGCTGCCATAGCAAACATGACTTGCTTTTGTCCCAGCACTTACCATGTTGTATTGAATTGTCTACTTTACTGAGTGTAAGAACTATGTCCTGTTGTGTATGGCTAGCACACAGTAGGGTTGGAATTAATCATTCTTGAGTAGATGAAATATAAATGTAAGAAAGAACTTAGTCATGCCCTTGGATCTGTTATGTTACTTTTTTTTTTTTTTTTTTAATCATTCACTTTGGGATGTGGAGATGACATGTTTGGGGATGACATAAAGCTCATGGTGACAGTTCATCAGAGTCCCAAAATAACCTCGATGGATTTAAATAATGGATCCAAGGTGCAATGAAGTTTCAAACACTTAAAAGAAACATTTAAAGAAAATTAACTATAATAAAGGATAGGAGAGGTCTTGTATAATAGCATTTTTGTCAGAGAAATGAGTACATCAATATGAGCCAATAGTGTGGTGCATCTGGAAAAAAAAAAATGGACAATAATAGAGTGGACCTATATAACAATAAAGTCCAAAATGAGGTAGGTAGTAATTCACTACCCACTTTGCCAATCAGACTACATCTGGAAGAATCAGTCCGGTGATGCCTTTTAATGGATCGTTATCAAACTGGAGCGTGGTCAGAAGATAATGATGAGGAGGATTAGTGGTCTAGAAGATATGGTAATCATGAGAAGGAACTAAGAATTTCAAGATAAGTACAGTCCGTGATAATCATCTCTTAAAAGGAAAGTGGATCACACAATATTACTTGTATTTTGAGTAGCTCTAATTGGCAGAAGTTAAGAAGAGGCTAATTTTTACTCCACATAGATGCCTTATGATTGTATTCAGCTGCAAGTAATAGAAACCTAATTAAATAGGGATTGTTTTCCATAAGTAAGAGTAAGTGTGGAAATATGAGTTCCAGAGCTGGTACAACTCCTATGTCATCTTGAACCTGAGGTTTATCTTGAACCTTCTATTAGATTGAGCCATAGGAAATTGTTTATACTCAACTATTTTTGATTTATGAAAACAGCAAGTCTATTTGGTTCAACCTAAAAGCTTCCTTCTTTCCCATTCTTGGTGTGTGTTGCTCGTCCTCCTGTTTGAAAATTGGCCCCTGGACCTCCAGGTATTATGCCAGTCTCTCAGTGAAGAAGAAGTAGGAATGGCGAGGTTTAAAGAGCACAGGCTTCCTGAGTACAATCCTCAAAACCCACTTAGCAAACTTGTGCTTACATTTCATTAGCCTGAATTGCACTGCATGACCATGCTCAGCTATAAGGGAACCTCAGAGATGAATATTTTGAATGGGCACATTGCTGCCCTGAACAAATTTAGAACACTGTTCAGAAAGAGAAAAGATAGAATTGAGTTTGAGGAGACATCAAAAGTACATACCAGCATAGTGTTTTCTCACACAGTTTATCAGCTATGAAAAGAGATGCTAATATCAGTTATTCTCAGCTGTATCTGCACAATAGAATCATCTGCAGTTATTACAAAGTAGAGATGACCTTGACCTATTCTGGTCTATTCAATGAGAATTTTTGAGTCAGACCTGGGCATCTGCTTATAACAATCTCCATAGGTGATTCTGATAGACAGCCAGACTGGGGACCGCACCTCAGGTAGTGAGTGTCTGCTCCCTGAAAATCTCTGGAATTGTTGGGCAGGAATTAGTGAACATCGTTCAGGTGGGATTGTTAACTTGGGTGGGAGAATGGGTAAATTTCAAGGTATCTTACAAGTCTAGGAGTCTGTGAAAAAGCTTTGGATTTGATGGCTAAATTATTTTGACCTTGTACAAGGATTCAGCTTTGCAAAAAGGTAATAAAAAAATAAAGATAAGGCATTCAGATTCTTCTATTAAGAAGTTTAAAGGGAAAAGAAAGAAGAAATGCAGGACAATTAATTAATTCTTATTGTTTTCAGAATTAACAAAATGGTTTATCTAACTATGGATGTCTATGCATCTCCAATTGTGTTGAGAAAAAAGCTGTCAATCTTTTCCATGTCTGGGCCAAGTTTCCTCTTGACTGTTTAGGAGAGTCAAATGCCCTAGTGGAAAGCTTTGTGGAAGAATGAGAAAGAGTAGATTTGAAGAAGCAGAAAAGAAATACTTGACCACTTCATCTTCTCCAACTGAATAAGTCCATCCAGTCACCTTCCTGTTTTCTTAGATCCTAGCTTCGCTTGTCCCTGTTGCTCTCTCTGATGCCAGCATAGGTCTAGATAGCCACCCCTCCTCCTCTTATCCGATCTATTGATCACTAGAGTGACTATTTGCCGCTCTTGGGTAAGTTTAGCCAGAAATATTGAGCTCATCTACCACTACCTAGGTGCCTATAACATATGGTTTATGACTGATTATAGCCAGGATGGGTTTCTAATATATAGGATTACAGATTCAAGAAAAAGATCTTGTCAGAAAGAAGCTATGAGTTGAATCTAATAAGATGACTTCAGAAAGGGTAAATTCTGAGGTCAGGTTCTTGTGTATATAGTGAAACAACACAGGCATAGGATAAGGAAGGATTGAATTAACAACAGCTCACTACAGCTTACCATAAGTCGACAGAGTTATGTGGCTCCTGAAAAACCTAAGGGGATCTCAGGCCTTTGTTCCTCCCTCCCTCCTCCCCCCGCTCTTTACTTTCTATCCATAAACACAGGGTGTCACATTTGTGCCAGGTACTGTGCTAGCTGTGCTGGGAATCAAAAGATAAATCAGGCAGTCCCTGACCTCCAGGTGCTCACGGTCTGGTGAGGGAAGACAGACATTTAAGTAGGTAACTACACAAACACGTGGGGGGACATTCAGAATAGAGGTAAGCACAAGAGCAACAGAGACATAAAGGAAGAAATAACAGGCTTCAAAGGGATGCTGAGCCTGGGATTTTGTCTTGAATGTTCACAAGTGTTTTCAAGGTAGACAAGGGCAGCATTCAGCAGAGGGAGCAGTGTGCACAGGAGCTGTGAGGAGGGGACAACAGAAAACCCCAAGGAGTCCATGGCATGGGGAGTACAAAGGATGAGGAGAGAGCCTGCCAAACCTGGTCCAGACCCTTAGGATTTCTCATGCCTTTCTGAAGAGCTAAGACATCATGCTGTCTGGATTTGGAACCAGGAGAGGCCACGTCCTGTAATATTCTTGGCTACTTAGAGCACACCAGGAGAAAAATATGGAGTAACCAGACTAACTTTAGAAAAGGCAATCAGCACCCTTCCTATGGGTGATTATATAGAAAATGGGAGAAAAGCTTGGAATATTCAACCTAGTGGAGGAGATTTGACGGAGAAGGGGAGGTAATTGAGTTTTCAAATATTTGAGAAAAGTCATGTTGAAGAAAAATTAGACTTGTCCTGCAGGTGGTGGTATTAGTAGCAATCATAATACTCTTAGGTAATATTTATTGAGAGCTTACTATGTGCCAGGCAGCCTTCCAAGCACTTTATCTGCAGTAGCTTATTTAATCCTCATAACAGGCTTAAAGGTAAGTCCCATAATTATCTCCATTTTATAGAAGATGGAACAGAATCACACAGAGATTGATTAAATTGCCAAAGGTTTCAAAGTAGGAAGTTGCAGAGCCTGGGTTTGGTCTCAGGCAATCTAGCCACTATGTTACAGTTTCTCTCCAGACCTAGACCAAATAGCTGGAATCTATAAGACAGAATCTCCTTCTTCTTTGTCTTTCTCTTCTTTCTGTCTTCCTGAATGCTTAGATACAATAGATGATCTGGAGAGATGCAGTTCCCAATAAGGATTGGAGATCAAAGCTAGGGGACCACTGCAGCTGCATTTTGAGGTGTTGGAGCTCATGATTGATTGAAATAAATCATCTGGAAAGTTGCTCTGGGCTTGAGCTGGTTGTGACTCTGGGATTGTCTGACACAGCAGTGTGAACACTCTGGGGAGCCAGCAGTGTGAGTACTTTGTGAGTTACCTAGTGATGACACTCAGCACAAATCTGTACAGTAGCTGTGTTCCCCGTGTGCCTCCTAGACCTGCTGACTCCATCAAAAACAGACAAATTTTCACTCCTGCATGCACTGCAAGGACTGACCTGGCTTGGAGAGTAGAGCCAACATTACTTCTGCCTAACACACTAGGTGCAAAATTGCCATCGAGGTTCTCAGCATTGAGCCTTTGTTGCCCATGAGAAGGAGAGCAATGGAAGCAAGATGGCTGGCTAACCAATCCTGGGGAGAGGAAGGTAGACTAGGCGCAAGAGAAATACGCAAATCTGCACACTTATGAATGGAACTTCTTCCAAGGCTCGCTATTGCTTAACACTCTCTAAATCCAACTCGAACATGTTCATTCTTGACCCAGATGCAAATGGCTCCTGAATTTCTCTTATAGGATTGATCAGTTAGTCATTATCATTCCTGATTCCCCCTTCCTGAAATGCTGTGACTAGTCAATCCTTTCCACCCATCCTAAGGACACCTTATAGATAAAGAAATACATACATATATGGGGATATGTGATACAGTATATATGATACAGTGTGTAGTGTTTGCATGCACACACCATTCACATGTTCTGACTTTGGTCATCCGTCTGTGACTGTTTATATTCCCACCTTTGTGCAGGCAGAGACTACTTCTGAATATTTTCTTCTAACACCACTACCTTTCAAATATGATACTCAAAAAGACTGTTTGCAGAATTACAAAATGTTGAACTTGAAATAAAACTTGAAAATCTTTTGGTCCACTTTCTTTCTTTTAGAGTTGTGGAAACTGAGGCTCGTGTAGGTTGTGTCTTACCCAAAGTCACAGAACATTTTCAGATGCCTTTAGAGTTTTTAAACCTGGTCACAGATTAGAACTTCCTAAAGAGCTCTGAAAAATATTGATGTTGGCTCCATGGCAAAGAGATTCTGATTTAATTGCTCTGGGATGGGGTCCAGTCATTGGTATTTTTATAAAGCTCCTCAGGCAATTCTATGGTACACCAAGTTTGTGAACCACTGGCTTAGAGAATGAGAGTATTGCAAATAACTACACATTGCATCCAGCCCTGAGCACCTTCCTGACTTCTGAGATAGAGTCAGGAGATACAGAATCTCTCTAGGCTGCTTGACTTAGAAGAATCATGGATCCATGAGAAAGGTAGTTACCTGTTCTAGTACAGGAGAAATGCTAAGAATAAACACCAGCATCACTATGGAAATACAGATAGAAGCAGCCAGGGAGACAACCATCCTCAAGCATTCAGGGGGCATCTATTGTATACAGCGTGAGCATAAAAGAAGCTATATTCCCTCTGGGCACAAACAGGTGAAAATGCAAGTTGATGGATTGCAAGAAGACTTGTGTCCCAACCACAGCATAGTACCAGAGGAGAACAAATAAATGATGACGCATTTTTATTATTCCGTAAACCCTAAGTTAGGGTGTGATGAGTGGGTAGCAAATAAAAGGGCTCTCAGTGGGAGATCATCTTAGATCTACCCTGAAATAGGAATCCTCACAGAAGTCCATGAACAGGACTTGCCTCATCTAGACTAGCTGCCTGAGGCAAATCCTTCCCTGGTCCTATCTGAGCATTCACACCTTACCTTCTTTGGCCTTCTAGTTCTATGCAGACGGCAGGGCACAAAGGAGGTGGGTAGGCTGCCAGACAGAGTGGCAGTGGTGCAAGGAATCATCCAATAACTTGAATGACAGGAGACAATGGTCACAAAGCCAACTAATTTACACTAGCTTCACCATCCACATACTTACTGAGGGCGCATCAAACTGCCATGAGTTCCTTCTTGGCAGAAGACAACATGGAGCAGCAAAGGCAGCCCCTCTCATTTATTTTAACAGAGCCAGGGTTGTGCATCCTCCCCCAGTGCTCCTTATCCAAAAACAAGAATGGAGGGCTCGTTGCTTTCTTGCCACCTGTCATCATTTGCACAAGAAGCCAGAGCTGTGTCATTGAGTCTTCCCCATTGCTCCTGGCACTCCTGTTGGTGCTTCTGAATGCTACTAAAAAGGATGGCAAACCAAGTCCAATCTGGGAGACTGTACTCTGTCTTTGGCCTCATCCTTTAGTTGATTTTGGTCACTGATGTATTCCCAGCACCTAAAACAATGCACAGAACCTAATAATACCCAATAAACACTTGCTGGTTCAAACGTTTAATTGAACCAATGAACAAATAAACAACTAGAGAGAGTCTGTGTGGGGTTAGAGTTTGGTGGCTCTACCAAGACAAAGCAAAAGAAGCACCTCTAGAGACTGAATTTGAATGAGCAATTGAAGCCAAAACCAGCCAGTCTTTTGAACAGTCTTTTATTACTATGAAGGGCAATACTCTTAGAGAAACCAAAAAAAAAAAAATCAAATTTAGTAACCTAAGATGTCCTTAGTAACAGAGCTGAAGAATGTGTTTTCCAATATTTGATTTCTTAGCTTGACAGTCTCTCTTGAAATACTCTCTTCTCAGCAATGAAAATGTGAATCTTTGTTGGTTTGTTTTGCAGTTTGTAAATGACTTACAGAGCTCTTCTGGCAATGTTTGTATTTTTCTTCTTGCAAATAAACGAAAGGCCATTTCTCTAATATAACTTAAGTGGAGGAGATTTTGTGATCTGTCGTGGTTTGGGAAGGAGAAGAAAAGAGGAGAAAAAGAGGGGCAAGCAGAAAGAAGAATGAGGAAAACTGGAACAAACTGGGTATAGAAGCTGAGCAACAAGCAGGGAAGAGGCAAAGATAAATTGGATATGGAAAATTAGAGCATCAGGGATATGGAATACCTGAGGACTCTGTCATCAACAGGACCCCAGACACCCTTACTAGGGATGGCTGAACTCGCCCCTAGCTTCCTTGGTTCTCCCTCCCTCCTATTGCACTGAGAAGAGAGGCCTTCCCCTCCTTCTCCCAGGCAAGCCTGCGTGAAGCAGAGCAACCCCTGCCAGCTTGACCTAGATCTGTCAACTGATCCACTGTTTTTCCCATGGAGGAGAAGGGAAAATGAAAGGAAGAAAGA
The DNA here is from genome assembly GCF_057802395.1 of Ceratotherium simum simum. Lineage (NCBI taxonomy): Eukaryota > Metazoa > Chordata > Mammalia > Perissodactyla > Rhinocerotidae > Ceratotherium > Ceratotherium simum. Next base: position 82,414,598 of record NC_141906.1, on the reverse strand, counting down.
AAAAGAGAAAGAGAAAAGAGGGCAGAGAAGAGGGGCAGGGGAGAGGGCAGAAAGAGTGAGGGAGGAAAAGGGAGAGAAAAAGAGGGAGGAATGGGGAGAGAGAGAATGAGAGGGAAGGGGGACGAACCCATACGTCTTTTAAGTTTAAGCTCTTTTAAGTTTAAGCAGTGATAGAAGAGCAGGCTTAATCCAGGTTGCATAAATAAATACGTAAATAGATAAAATATAAAGCTCTCAGATATTACTGACCAAAATCATAGTCAAAGCAGAGGATAGAGCCTTCTTTTTCCCACCCTTTGCCAATCCAGAATAGAGCTGGCTTTTTTTCCCTCTAAAACTCCTAGCTCCTGCTCGCCTCCTCCCCCTTCCCCCTCTCTCTGCCACTCGCCCTGCCAGCATTGCACCTCCATGTGGAAGTCTCCTTGTACAAATGGATGGGAGGCATGCTCCTTGCATGTTTCTTCTGAAGCCCTCCTGGCCTTCCCCAGTGCACTCTCTAATGGAATGGAAGTATCCACCACCAGCGCGACACCAGGAGACGCTGGGGAGGATCACCGCAACAGCACCACCAACCCCACCTGACCTGTATGCCATCAATTACCTTATTTTTGCATGTTTTCATTTTTTATGTTTAATTTGTTTTATTGAATTTCAAATGACTATAGACATAAAGTAAACATGTAACAAGCCAATAGAGCAGAAAGGAAGAGAACTGCATAAATACAACCAGTCTCAGCGTGGAGTTCCACTTAGCACCACATGTTTAGAGTGTTACAAGCATTAATGAGTCCTTACAACACCCAGGGGAGCGCTCCCCAGCTCGGCAGGCAGGTGGGGAGAGAGGCCCACAGAGGGGAAGATTTTCCCCTACAGAAAACATAGGGAACTCTGAGCTCAGATGTTCATATCCCCCACCGAGCTGAGCTCAGGCCACCAGCACTGGCTTAAATCTGGAAGACACGCTCATTAGAGTGTGTGAAGTGTCTGTAGGACCTCTGCTGAGGTTAGATATAAAGTCAAGTCATTTTTTCATCTTTAGCGCCTTAGTTGGTAGGCAGGAACAGGCCGTGAGCCCCAAACCAAAAAACCTGGAACAGAGCAAAATCCCAGACGTGATTGTCCTATTCAGAGTGTTTCTACGGTGAGTAGACAGCCAAGAGCATCGCCCATGTTTCCAACATGTGTGTCCTGCAAATGCCAGAATTATGTGTCCCATATTGATTCAGAAATATTGCCACTTCTTAGGATATCAAGAGAGCTCACTTCATCCCAAGAGGTAAACTGTGGCTGAAGTTTGTTCAACAAACTTCAAACATTGATTCAGACATCGGTGTGTTTGTCCCATCCACATCAAGTAGCTGGCACCAGCCTAGGTCACTGTATCTCAGGGCTGCTGGACTGCACACGTACAGAGGCCAGAGCCCAGGGAACTGCCAGAAGACAGTGTGAGGTGGAGCAGCTCAAGCAAGAACCAGGAGAGGCCCTTCAAGGACACAGCTCAGCACCCTTCACACCCGCACCACAGGAGAGGCGCACCGAGAGCCAACAGCAGACAGGGGCTAGGCGTCGGAGCCGATAAGAAGGGGTTCGTGGGCTTATATTTGGCTTTAAAGGTGACAAAAGGAAGAACCAGTACCAGGACTAAGCTTTGCACCTGGTAAATAAAGCTGCAATTCCAAAAATGGCCTTCCTGCAGCAGGGCCGGCTGGTCACTGCTGAGACCCTCCAGGCCCCCTGGATCAGAGCTCAGAGGGCCAGCCCCGAGCATGAAGGGTGGAGGGGAGCTGCTTTTGTTGTGCTAGGCACGACTTGCCAAAACTTGCCCCAAGTTGGCCGCTCTAGGCATGGCAGCCAGGGTCTACTTTGTGAAGCCTCTCTGTCCCTCTCCCTTGCGTTTTTTTTTACTTTTTGGACATGATTCCAAGTGCTCACAATGCTTACATCAGGCCCAGGTCCCATCATCCCAAACCGATTTTTCACTTTGCCAGTAAACATCGTTATGGTCTCATCTGCCTCCCTCACATCTCATTGCCCAACTCAGCTGCTGCTAGCACCCGAGTGTTTACTGTGAGTGGCAGGAACTTGGCCGATCTGCCCCACTGAACAGTGTCCATGTCGTCGGTGCTGAGCGAAGGAGAGTGTGAACTTAGCCCAGTCTCTTTTCCCTTCTACTCTGCCCTGTTGGTGTCTCATGTGGGCAGATGAGTTGATGTGGGATGTGAGGAGATGAGAGAAAACAAGAAAGGTAAGACAGGAATCTAGCCAAGCTCATCAGAGGTGTTAAAAAGAGCAATAATCCTTCGAAAGAGAAATGGTCGGGTTTCTAGAAAGAGAAAAGCTGCGGCAGCACCAGCCGTCCCTTCCAGAGCTTCTCAGTGGCAGAAGGTGGGTGGTGTGCTGAAAAGGACAGCGCCTAATCCAGTTTCCTAGCTCCTGCTCCCAGGGTAGAGGAGCCGCTAGTTAATCAGCCCTGGTGTGTCTCAGGGCCGGAGCCCCAGGGCGCTGATCACCCCTCCCTCCCGCCTGTCACTAATCAGTGCTGATTCCTCAGAAATTTCCTCCCCCTCTAAACTGGATCATGGTGGCTGGTTGGGTGGGGGTAGGAGCGGGTCAGAGAGGGGTTCATAACCTGCCACTAGCACTGGACACCTTTTCAAGAAGGCAAAAACCCCAGGAAGTAGCTGCTCTAGGAAGAGCCAGCTTAAAACAAAAACGGAGGAGAAGAAAAAATCGCCTTGGAATGTGTACTGCATTCTAACTAGTCCCACTGGGTCAGTGCAATAGGGGTGGATTCTTGCAGGCAAGACCTGGCTACCTCAGTAATTCTGTAAGTTTGATAAGAGATAGCTGGCCAACTCCACTTTCACCCCCTGAAAGAGAAAACAGACATCACCTTTGCCGGTCCAACTGGCATGTGATGTGGGGGTCTTTGGGGGTCATTTTGCCTTAAAATCAGGCGGCCTTGTTCTATTATGACAAATTGAAGCCTATTCCGAGCTGGCTCTAGGTGAGTAGCACAAAAAGGCCGTCATTATTCTCCTTAGGAAACTCAGGATTTGGTAGAATGAGAGGAGGTCTCAGATACCCTGTCGCCTCCATCTCCACCCCAAGATAGGAACAAGACAGGAACTCCTCCAGATTCCACACTGCAGAATTTCACCAACACTTTCTACTCATCTATTCAGGGATGATTCAAAGTATGAGCAAATGTTATGCTTCCCTGCATTTATTTCTGATGAAAAAAAATCACGTATGCTAATTTATATGTAAATTCACTATGGCCCTGGGGCTCCTGGCATGCTGCCAGTGGGGCTGTTGATGGTGGAAGTTTGGCCATTGTCTCCAGTTTGAGGTTATAGCTGGAAGAGACACAGACCTCAGGACAGATGGAAATTATTGAGGGCTTGGGACCTTCCCTTTCCCTTCCTCTGACCCCTCGCTCCACTCCTTGCCGAGTTAGTTTTTATTTCCGTCGTTAGCATGATAGAAGCTGTGTCCTGGAGGGTGCCTGGCCCTGGACTCAGTTTCTCCCACTGCTAGGTTGGCTCCCTGGGTGAGCCCCTGTGCACCCAGAATAATCAGGGGTGCGCACACACCGCCGCAGGTGCACACACACACACACACACACACACACTGCTGCTGCTGCTCCGTATTACGTGAGAGGAGTCAATCAAGGATGCTTCCAAGTTGCCTCCTTCACCCTCACACCCACCAATGCCCCCATGAGAGAGGAGAGACCCTGAAGCCGGTGCCCCTCTGAGGCTGGATGCAGTAGGCAACCTCAAGGATAGCCCTGCCAGATCCACCCCTGTGGACCCCCTTGTCATCTGACTCAGACTCCTGCAGTCCTCCCTTGCCTTCCTCCTTGACTCTTCCCAGCCTAGTCCCTCTGCCCACCTTGTGTGATCTTGCATGGTAGCCACTGCAAGCTCTGTCAAGGGAACAGCAGCAGTCCCCAAAGGCTACCCTCAGAGAGACGTCAACAGGACTAGAGGTGGGAACTCAGTCAAAGACCACGAGAATCCATACTGCAGTAGGAGAAGAGAAGGAGGTGGGTGGGACTCCCCATCCTTTTGCACCCTGTGAGACGGAACTTTCCTCTGGGAAAACAACTGCACAGCACTGAGCTTCTGCAGCCTGGGATCCTCTTGAGAGCCCTGCTGGACCACCCAGGGGAAGTTTCTCTGCCTGTCTCCATCTCCACGAGTTCAGGGATCTTGAGTATGAAAGAGGCAAGCCAGGCACCTGACAGTGTGGGTGGGAGCAGGCAGCTTAGCAGATGATGCTGGTCCTGGAGCGTGAGAGCTGGGACAGAGTGGGGCCACACGGCACAGCAAATGGACTCCAGACTGAAGCAGATTCCAAACGCACCCAACACATCCCAGCCAACATCAAAGTGCACAGCCGGCCGGGGCGGGAGCTCAGCCCTTTGTGCAGCCCCCATGGCTTGGCCTCCAGGCCGATAAATAAACAGAAAATTAGCATTCGACTCTGATTGCCTCTCTGTCTTCAACTTAGACAAGGTTTCCTGAATTTCAGAGCCCTGTGCTTGCTCCCACTGCCTTTTATCCTCCTGTTTTCCTCCCACTCCACACCGCCCCCAGCCACAAACACACCCCCAAACACATTAAAAACTAATACAGTTGTCCACTGCTGCTGCAAACTGATTCATCCCTTTGAGCTAGATCTCTGACCAGAGCCTCGTAAGATGCACAGTTACCTGATTATTTCTAGCCTGATTTTCTGTTTGCTCCTTTTAGAAGCTTTGCAAGTTTACTGGCCGATATTTAAAGTTTCCTCTTGTAATTTCTTCCCAGTAACATAAGCAACACATTAGCAATCCCGCTGCCCTCCGAATCTATAATTTTCCCCTGCTTACATGTGTGCTCCGTTGTGTATGTGTGCAAGAATGTACATAAAGCCAGGGAGACCAGGACATAGCCACGAACCCAACAGAAGCACCAGACACATTTTACTTATGCATATACATTCCCCCATTCCGGTGGCAGCCAGAATCAAATCAATATTCTCACAGCCTGGTGGGGGGAACGAAGTCCCAGCCATGCTGTGTAAACGCTCTCCTCCACCTGCAAACCACGCAGCAGAGCCAGCTCAGTGAGTCTGAGAATCGTATAAAGCACACTGTATAGTTCCTGGGTCTACTGTAGGCAAATCAGTAGCAAGCTCTTACCTTGAAAGAGAAACAGAGCAGCCAGCCCCGTGAAGATTGCCCAAGAGATAGAATTGTGCATTTTTGCCTGGATGGTTTTCATGATTTTTTTTCTTCTTCTTTTTCTTCTTTTTTGTCAGGTTCGGTTTTTTCTTTCTTTCTTTCCTGACAGATTGCGCTGCTGTCAAGCTCGTGGAAGGAGGTTTAAATCCACTGTTTTGCTGAAGGACACAACAAGAAAGCCGGCGGTGTGAGCGAGTGTGACTTCTCAGTAATTATCTCTACTCATACTCTGGCACGGAGACACATCGTACAATCTGGCGCTGGACAGCCCTCCTACAAGCTGCAATCATTGGTTCTAATCCAAGGATTGACAGAGCTACAACACCCGCGTGCAGGCGCACACACGCGCGCGCACACACACACACACTCAGGAATCATTTACTGGGCAAATCAGGCTAGCTGATTAAAGAGACAGGAGCCTGGAGAGATGGAATGACAAATGCCACTTTGCCCCTTCTATATTACTTTCATTTTTTAAACTGACAGTCTCAGAGCACCAAGCATCAAAAAACCCCTTTCCCTCTGGCATTCCCCGGCCTCCTGATCGCAGATTCCCTTTGCACAGGAAAAATCCCATAGCCAGCCATGGCTCACAGGAAATTTTAAAGGGACATCTTCATGCTCAGTGAAACTTACAAAGATAAGTCAAATTTCATTTGTTGGTACCTGTTTTCCTCTCTAATGAAAATATCACTCGATAGATTTTTTTTCTCTCTGTCTCATCTTTCACCTTTTCCCAATCATCCTCCTACCTACTTGCTTTGAAAATAATAAATAACTTTCTATTTTCTTCTTCTGTCACTCCTGTTTCAGAACACCTGTATTATTCCTATATTCTGTTCTCTTAATCTATTTCCTAAAGTCAACTATGTGTATATGATACCATGAAAAGGGCTGAGGCTTCTTAGATTTGAGAAATGCAGTCTGAATATGGAGAAGCTCCTCCAAAAGAGAACAAGGAATGAGTTTATTCTACATGCCTCAGTCAATCCACATTCACTAAACAGAGCAATATAAGTGCTGTGGTTTAGACTGCAGCAGGTCAGATTTAAGTTAGACATGCTGAAGGACTTTCTGAGTGTAGACTGTGTGTGTGGTTATAAAATGTCCTCAGAGAGTTGCAGACATTTATGTCCTTGGTGATGGGTAAGAATAAAAATCTAACAGAAATAATGGAATGGATGTAATGACTTCTTGAGAGATCTTCTAACTTTAACGCCCTGGAAGTTGATGATTCTAGCTTTTGGTTTCCTCTTATGGGAAGCAAGTTGTATGATGTGAATAAAAATTCTGGGAAACTTAGCCCCTCACAGAACTTTCCCTAGCTGATTCTAACACATTCGTACCATCAGGATGCCTCAGCACACGTTTTTGAAATTCTTCTTCCAGATCTCCACAGCTGATGATTGTACTTCCTTGTAACCCCCATAAATAATTTTAATGTATATGTTGCTGAACTGCATAGAACGAAAGCGCTTCTTATCTGTTTATATTTAGGGGTATAGAGGCGGAATGGAAACAGTACTGCCGTTTTGCACAAGTCTACGAGGCGCCGTTCCCTTTGTGTTGTGTGTGAAGGAGGAGGGTGGCCCTGGCAGATGTGCAGCCCTGTGGCTCTGAGTGGAAGGAGCACGGGGATTTGGAGACCTGGACCCTAGTCTTAGCTCCGCACAAATCGAAGGACAGTGGGCAGTTCATTTTACCTCTGTGAACCTTGGCCTCTCATCTGTAAAATTAGAGAACTGGAATAATTTCTAGGGTCTCTTTCAATTTTAAAGGTGTTTTACGTTAACAGATTTTTTTTACCACTGTGTTCTAATTCACATGTCCATCAAAATGTCCTTGATATTGTGAGCTCCCAATGAACAAGAATTTTATCTCTCTACTCGTCTTTTTGTGCAGGGCTCAGCTTAGTGACGTGTGCAGTGAAATGCTTTGGAATGGCTGTGGCAACAGTGATAATAGTTCAGTACAGAAGGAAAGGCGGCTTCCTTTTACCACCATTCCACTTCTCTCCAGAACGACCAGGAAGACTATGGTCATTATGAGTCTTTAACTCCTACCTGGAGAGGCAGAAACACAACCATTTGTAAATGTCCTCACCCTATATTGCAATAAATCTGTACCTTTACTAACTTTTATTAAGCATCCATATGTGTGACGACAATAATAAATTAATACTTCAGGGTGATTTATGGAGCAATCACTATGTGCTAGGCTTGATAGTCAGTGTTTGCCTACATTTTTCTCATTAAATCCTCACAACATATGAATTGGTGCAGTTATCATCCCATTTTATAGATGAGGACATTGAGGCTCAAAGAAAACTTGTCCACAGCCACACAGCTGGTAAGTGATGGAGCCAGGATTCGAACCTAAGCATTTGTCTCTCAGACTAACCTCTAAAATACTATCCTATGCTAAATACTGTGAGGGACTCAAATAGACATCAGACATTCTTATATATAACCTCTTTGCTATTTTTAATAGCAAATGAGACTACAAATAATATGAATCAACACGGTAAAGGAAATACAGGAAGACCCATATACTGCTTTTAGCATTAATTGAGCTGCAAATGGTTGGTACACATAGTTTTATCAGAATGCAAAGTGATAGATGGACATTTTCTATGATAGTTTTTAAAAGTTCTCTGGAGATGGAGAAAGTCATGATACACCTTGAAAATGAGGTAGAGACTAGATCTAAGGCAGAGAGAAGAATACTGCAGGCAAAGGATACCATAAATTAAAAATTAGAAATGGAAATATACCACCAAAATTTTGGGCTCTTAAGACCTGTCTGAGATCCTCCATCTTGCCATGCTGTGTTGCCATAACATTTTTAAAAGATTAAAAGAAATGAAATTTGGCACAATGTCTGATCCATATTAGTTTTTGTCTACACACAGATAATATTACCATGTCTACACACGGCAGGGCCACTCCACAGACGCTTGTCATCATCAATATGGCTTGGTGACTGAGAGCACAGACTGGGGCTGCATCTGGCTGGGTTCAAACCCCAGCTCTGCCCCTAGGGACTATGGGACTTTGGTTGAGTCATCTCAACTCCATGTCTGAAATGAGAATAGCAATTGTAACTCCATAACAACTATCACCATCCATCACAAGCATCAACTGATTTTCATTTGTTTTACTATTTTAACCAAACTGAGACTAATGTGGTCCACTCTGTGTCATCAGGAGGAGCTATCCATGCCTGTGAACTAAGACTCCCGGAGGGAGCAGTTTCAGAATTGTACTTTGTGCATTCACTGAGGCAAACTATTTCCTTAGGGACGGCCACACCAAAAGTCGAATTTGGGCTCTAAGTGTTGCTAAATGCTAACCTACCTAGAGAGCTCTATCTCTTTCAGTGCTTGAATTTACCACACAGAGTAAATTTCCCAGAGGCCTTCATGTTTCACAAAATCACACAGTTAACCTTCTTCTGGAGACGCCATCTTTTCTTCTCCTTTATCATGGAGTTTAACACACTGTCACCTACATGGGCCTGTTGGCTCATTTGGCAGCTCATTGCTATAATTGCAGACTGAAAAGCTGATGCTGGGCTATCCACAGAAGGGTTCTGTTCAACCAGGCCCATCCCTTGCCTAATGAAATGGTCACATTGATACAGTCGGCGTTTTTCCCTTTCCTTTTTCCATTTCAATCTCAGAGTCCTTCAGGCCTTAGAGCTGGGAATCTCAATTGTGCAAGTGCTCCCAAACAGGGGGTATCTTGGTTCTTCCATATGGGGGTGGCCTGTCACTGTGGCTAGGGATTCCTGTGACTAGAATTGAGGCAAGGACTAAAGAAGCCCTGATTGGGGGAAGCCATAATTGGAAGGGGACGCTTCGAAAGCTCAGTTCTTTACTCAACAATCAAAGCTCCTTCCTCTGCATTAGGAGGCTTGACTACTTCTAATCAGGTGTCTGCAGGACTCAATTTGCCTCTTGGATTAGCCAGATGCACGTTATGCACAATTTACTTCCCAATTCAAGGGTCAGAAGAGGATAAATGGTCCTAAGACAAAATTAATGTCAGGAAAGGGACCTCAAATTCTAGGCAGAATGGTATTCTCTCACCATCCGCACTCTGAAGTTAAGAGAACTTTACTACAGAAATGATTTTTCTGTTTGCAGATAAGGAATAAGAAAGAGGAATAAAAAGTAAGGAATAAGGAAGGGAAAACAGATGAGGTCTTTAACATCTGAGAGAGCAGCCAGGATGGCATTTCATAAACCTTTCATCATCAGGTAGCTTAAGATTGTGCATGGTGTACGTGAGTTAGTACAAATAGGGATTGATTCTCTGTAAGCTGCCCCCATGCACACCTGTCACCTCACTGAACCCAACAGTGAGTCCAGGGAGGTCACTGTGGGGTCTGGCTGCCCTGCTGGCCAAATGCCAGCTGAACATTGACAGCAGCCCTCCGACCCTAGGAGGAGGGATGGACAATCGCGCACACATGGTGGGCCAGACCCCGCCGCCTGGAGGACGGAAAGCCCCAGTGAGGAGCAGGAGGCCGGTGTGTGTGGCGTGTGGGAGGGAGGGAGGAAGGGGTTGTAGGGCAGTGTTTTTTATTTCTCTCAGCTATTATGGTAAGAACCGCAGGAGCTTAAATCTAAAGAGCAGCACTGAAATAATGTTCAGGACTTAACAAAAGCCGCTGCTCTGCTCTGCCGTCTGCCCGCTGTGGCCTGCCTCAGCCGAGGCTCAGTGTGGTGAGTGAGCTCACATTCTCAGATGCTGGGAAGAGCCCCGCCTCCAGGGAAGGAGGGAGCCGGCCTGCCCTCCACACGTCTGGGGTTGAGCCAGGTCCAGCGCTGATTTGCAACATCATTTTGGGGAGAGAGAAAGCCATGGCGGGAAGGAGGCTGTCTCCTGCCTTATAAGAGGGCTCTCCCTGGAAAGCCATCATGGACGTGGCTCCTGGATATGGTTACTTTTGAAGTAAATGGAGTGGGTCTAGGGTACAAGTAATGTCTGAATTATGTGGGTCTATTATGAGTATTTGACTTAGAGCAGGAGATTTTCCCGATTTATTGATAATTAGCCTAAACTGCTATTACGGTGAAAGTCTAACTAGTAACAGCACAGAGATTAAAGACAGAGATTTAAATCCACATTCCACAAAGGTAGAGTTTTCAGTGGAATTATAGGCACAGTAATCTGACCTTGATTTGTATGAATTATCATCATCATCTCAGAAAGAAGCAATATGCCATAGTATTATAACAGAGAATTTAAGATTTAAAATCAGAAGACCTGGACTTAAGCCTAATTCCACTTATCAGATTCGATTCTGTGATCCTCAGTTTTCTCCTCTCATCTCCTCCCATCTCATTTTTAAAATGGAAATAATAATATCTACTTCACAGAGTTGCTGTAGATTAACCCAAATGAAGACTGTGAAAGCCCTTGTACGATATCTAACATATGCACTGGCTCCTATGTCTTTATAATCAGCTTGCTTGAAAAAGCAATTCCCTGTGCTGGAGAATGTTCAATAAGAACTTCACAGAAAGAGTCACTGCCTTCAGGATGCTTATTGCCAGGAAGAGTCCTCTGGCCTCTGGAGGAGACTGGTAGCTATTGTCTGTGGATGCCAGGCACACTGTCCTCCTACTTGGCCCCCAGGGAATCAGTTCCACATGGTTTGATTGGGGCTGCCATACTCTTGATATAGGAGGGGGCAAATGACCCTGGCCTGGTCAGTTTCTTCCCTGAGAATTTTCTAGGTGCCTTTGGAAAGAGGCGCGGCTGCTGGTTGGGGGGATTGGGGGGGTGGGAGAGGGCAACTTTCTTGACAGGTGGAAAGAGTCTGCAAGAAAATGAAATCAACAGAAAGGAAAGTAGAACCAAGAGGAGAGGGCATCATTGAAAGTAGGACAAGCTGCGCTTGTAGGCAGACACACACCTCAGGCTGCCCAGTTCCCTTATTTGCCTAAGTTGTTTTGAATTGAGTTTCTGTCACTTGCAACTGAAAGAGTCTGGACTGAAAGGGTCCATGTGAGGGCAGGTGAATACAAACTCCTTTTGCTTCCCTCTCCTTCCCACATTACTTTCCCTGATGCAGTGCGAATATGTAGATATTATACGAAGCTTGTGGGAGAAAGAATGCCTTAGGTAGAGATGTAGGTGTCTGAGGCCATTCATTTTTTAAAAAATAAATATTCAGTGTTATTATCAAATTGGAATTAAAATATAGTCGGTCATAGATGAAGTCAAGATAGAACGAATCCTTCTTCCTCCTAGAGACTAGGATGGAAGGAATAAACCACCATTTACTATACATCTCTGTGTGCCAGACACTGTGCTGGCGTTTTGCATCTGTCTTCTTTGTTTGGTGAGGAAAACCAGCCCTGAGCTAACATCCGATGCCCATCCTCCCCTTTTTTGCCAAGGAAGATTGGCCCTGGTCTAACATCCGTGCCCATCTTCCTTTACTTTATATGGGATGCCCCCACAGCATGTCTTGCCAAGCTGTGCGTCGGTGCGTGCCCAGGATCCGGGCCTGCGAACCCCGGGCCCCGAACTGTAGCACGTGCACTGAACCACCTGCACCACCGGGCCGGCCCCTGCATGGATCGTCTTAATTAACCCTTACAGTATCCCTAGAGGATGGATACTACTACCCCTAATGTGCAAATAAAGAGGTTAACTAACTTGCTCACCATTGCACAGGTAGTAATTAGCCAGGACTTCACAACAACCAAGACTCTGCTCTTTTCCCCACACTTGGCTACACTTCAAGTGAAATTGAGACTCCAAGCAAAAAAGACCCGGGCAGCCTTTTATGGTCAGTGAGGGCATAAGACATTGGCCATCATCAATTTTGAATAAGAGAAGGTGGGAGTGCATTCAAACTGCGGGAATTGCTTGGCAAAGGGTTGGAGGTGAAGACGGAGCTCTGTGGAAATTAGGATGATCCAACATGGGTGGATTTGAGGCTGTGTGTTCAAGAATTTGAGACTGCATGCAGTTTCGGCCTAAACTGTAGGGTCTTGAATGTCTAGGAGGTTTGAACTGAATTTGAGAAGCGTAGCTGCTGTTGACTCTGAGCAAGAAAGTGAAGACTATTAAAACTGGTACTCCTGGAGGTTAATATGGCAGAATGCACATTAAAGCAAGTCATCCCCTCAGAGGAGCCCCTGAACCTCTGAACTTGGACAGTTGCCCACCCTATGCTTCTCCTAGTCTAACTGGACAGTTTGTAGAACAGAGGCTCTTGGCTCTTAGCGGTTCACATATAAGGGACTCTGGCACACACATGGGCCCCAGCAACCTGTTCTTTGCAGTCTGCTGCCCACCAGACAGTTGAGAAGAGCATAGTACATGGTGGGAGTCAAACTTGAACATAGAGGAAAGTGGGAGGATTCTTGGGGTACCTGGAACAGCCCCACTTCTCTACACTGGGGCTAATGACTCAGCTAAATTTGACAATAAAGTGCCACTTTAATGCTTTTGGCAACTACTTTCCATGTACGTATCTAATTGGAAGACTTTATGGGGAGGAGGAGTCTGGTCTTAGGAAAGACTTATATATTTCTGAGTCATTTGGCCTCATACTACCTTAATACTATCTAAAAACATGCTGAACTCTACCAGTCAAATTTGGGGAAGATTTCTGTGAAGTAAACGGAGCCAAGGAATGTTTGTGTCAGCCCCCCACACTGTCATTTTACAGTGAAAGTGGCATCCAGAGAAGGGCAGTCAGATGCTTAGATTCATACCAGTTAGAAGCAGAACTGGGAGTAGAATCAACTCTTCTGGCTCCTTGTCCCATGTTATTTTTTTTTTATTCCTGAACACATCTGGATACCTTGGCTCAAGTTAGATTGAGTGAATACTTGTGAAGCCTTCTCTGCCCAAGCAATATGCCCTGGCTTGCTCTTTTACCCCAAAATTATATTGTTCATAACTGAAAGTTCTGAATCTTTAAAAATGCAACCATACTTGGTAGAGGTGGATAAACTAAGCTGTTTTCTATCACTGAAAGCTTAGGGTGAAGAAGTTTCAGTTTCTTTAAAAGGTTTGGTTTTCATAGGTTATGAAAGAAGGAGTGATAGTGAGAACAAAGTGTGTGTGTGGTATGAGGAGTGTGTGGGAAGGGGAGGAGAGGATGAGAGTGGAGACCCGGGAGGCTGGGTCTGACTGACTTGGCCTTCTTAGTGATTCTGAATATTGCTTTGCAAAGCGGGAGACAGCAAGATCAGGTGGTAAGAGGACATGGTGTAATACTCTTAGCAAGAACCTGACTTGTCCATGTGCTGCCCCCAAAAGCTACATTGGTGACTTTTGTAGGAGAGGGGGAGATAAAGATTCTTCGAGGAAGGTATCGATAGATGGAGTCAATGTGGGAGGTGACTAGTCTAGACAGCAATAGCTATCCATCATAGACATTTGACCAATTCTAACCCACTGTAGGATATAGAAGAGGCATATAAAAGCTTAAAATCAAATCATGTGTCATGCTGAAGAATAATGGTACTTTCTGTAAGGAGTATGTATATATTTTTAATTTCTGAGTGAATTAAGTGCCTATAAAAGGTGTTGAATTGGCAGCCTAGAAAGCTAGAGTCTGATTTATGTCCAGAAGAAGGAAGACAGAGACAGTTGCCTGAATCATTCCTGAGAGCTCAGAGCCACCTACCCATATACTCTGCCTTTGTCTCCCTAAGAATTGTGATCCATCGTCCATGTGTGCATATCGTTCCCACCATTCTGTAGTATAAGCTTTAGATTAGGATGATATAAGGGCTCAATGGTAGGGAGATAAAATAAATGAATTTTGAGGTCCCTTGCAAACAAATTATTCTGTGGCTATTCTTTATAGACAGATCCACAACACTAATGCTTGTACATCTTTCTCTATGTTGAATTTCTATTTTCAAAGTATGTTTGTATATTCTATTTCATAACCTTTTCTTAAAATGTTTGCAATCTTTGTTATTGTCATTTTGTTTTGGATGGGAGACTGAGGTAGTGACAATGATAGCATGTTAGATGTGGAAGTAATCTTAGAGAAGTGACGGGACTAAAAATAGGACCTGGATTTCCTGAAGAGAGAGAAGAAGAAAAGAGAGGCTCCTAGTCAAAAACAATGAGGCAGCAGTGAGGAGGTGGAACCCAGGTTTCCTAACCTCATTCCACTGGTTAGGTATCAGTCATCGTTTCCAATGCAGAGCACAAAAGAAAATATACACACGCACACAGAGATAATGTAATGATGATAATAAAAACATTAACAAAAATAACACCTTATGAGAGAAGAAAGTATCAAGCTAGATTAGAGGTCCAGAGGGGTGGTCCTTGAGCTGAGGCCGAGTCAGGTTCTCCCCTGAGTCCCCTCTCACACACTGCTTTTCCTTACAGGATACTTCAGCTGTCTGAGTGGCAGATGCCCCACTAGTGAACTGGGAGTAAAACAACCCGATGGGATTAAATGCAGCACATAGGTAAAGCCATTGGTGCTCAGCAGGCACAGAGTATATATTAGTTCTCCTACTAGGAGAGCATTATTTTTCAATCAGGTAGACAAATATAATTATTTGGGGGGAATTGTTTTTTTAAAGCAAACAAAAGATTGATTTTACATTAATATTTTGATTTTTATTGGCTCTACCTTAGATTTCTTTTCTGTTTGTTTTTTTAATTAAGAATAGATTCTTGACTTGATAGACAAGTTAGGCTTCAGTATATCTTCCTTACAGTTGGTCGAGAAAAGCTTTCTGGGGGTCGTATATATTGACAAAATATCAAAATGCATTAAAATTGGCTACTAAGATAAGGAAGAAGTGATTCCAGGTAGAATGTTGCTCCCTGCATCCGTCCATTCAAAAGGGAAGTCTGTTCCTGGAGGAGCGGAGGTTCTAGGCCCTCACTGCACAGCTTCCTGTCACTGTTAATGGAAACATGCACACACAGACACGGTTCATGCCTTCCACAGCAATCCAGAAATATCATCATGCAGTCGCAAAGGCTTTTGCGGGGAAATTGGCTTTACCGAGTATGTTTGTATTTGATGCTATTAGAAAGGAAATGTTTGTAGCAATGTCACTGCACAAGTAAGGCACCTCCATGGGGCAAGGACGTGTGGTCCTTAATAAAAGCTGAAAGGACGGTTACACACACTCACAAATACACTCTCCCTCCTGCTCTTCTGGTTACATTCACTTCATTGACAATAGTAAGTCAATCTAAATCACCTGTGAAAGTACTGAAAATCTAACCAGAATTCTAATATGTTTATATTGGTGGTCATGGTAAGCTCTGCTCACCTTTATTTTTCTTCCCCATCTTACAGATGGGAAAAATGAGCAGCAAAACAATCAAGGTGTCAAAGTACGTATAATCAAACCAGAGAGGAAACTCATGAGGTCTGACCTCAGCGCTCACGCTGACTCCAAACGATGTCCTCACTTCAGAAGAACGTTGGTCATGTTGCAAAACTACTGAATTTTTATATCTCTTTAAATGCAATATAGAACTTCTTATGTTTCTCTGTCAAGTTAGAGGGGCTTAAAGACACGTATTCATGAATCAAACCATCAACAAGCATTTATCGGGCCCCAGCTTTGTTCAGGCATTGTGATTATCCCAAACACAGGATAATCTGTGTCTTATCCCAACACAGTAACAATGAATCCTTGCCATCCAGGGGCACATGCTCATCTACTGGGTGGATGGTCCAGTACTGCTTGCGCACCTCTTGTGAGCCAGACACTTTGCAAGTACTACATATACGACTATTAGTAAATAGTTGGGGTTTTTCCCCAAGTTGCTCGCAGTTTATGTGGGAGACTGAGCAGCAGTTATAAATATAATGGATATTGAATTCATCAAGATAAAGGACACAAAAGAAGAACTCTAGAATCTCAGTGGCTTAAGGCAAAATAAAAAGAGTTTTTCTTTTTTTTTTTTTAGGCTTATGCTAAGTCTCATATGGGGACAGAGAGACCAGTTAGGAGGTCAAAAGAAGAGTTTAGGCAAAAAGTGAGAAGTCTCAAACTAAGGCAATGGCAGTGAGATAGCAAGCAGAACGTAGATTCTAGAGACACCTCATATAAGGCACTATGCTGGATGGTACCTTCCACTAGATACTGGACAATATCAGGACAGCTTTATTGAACATCTGGATTAGTGTGAAAAATAAGAAGATAAGGAAGCATACTCTAAGGGCCAAGTGATACAGGTACAAGTAACAGCAGAGTAGAAAGAAACCAGTAATACTTATAACTCAATCTAAATAATTATTGATGCTATGGTTTTGTGGGGGGAAAAAAAAACAACTTAACATCTAAAACTCAAATATTGGATGCTCTTTTTTTTTTTTTTTTTATGGATGTACCACAGTTTATTTAATCATTCTTCTATTGAAAGACACTTGGGTAGTTTCCAGGTTTTTGCTATTGTGAATAAAGCTGCTATGAATAGTCATGGAGATGTTTTTGCGTGAAAATAAATTGTCATTTTCCTGGGATAAATCCTCAAGTGTGAAATTGTTTGGTCACATGTTAAGTCCATTTTTGGTTTTAAAAGGAACTGCCCAACTATTTTCAGAGCAGCTGTGTCATTTTACAGTCTCACCAGCAATGTATGAGTGATCCTGGTTCTCTCCATCCTCACCAGAACTTGGTGTTATCACTATTTTTTTTTTATTGATGTTTTAATGTTGGATGCTCTTAATATGGGCGAGATCAAGGCTTTTGATGGGTGGATAGCAGTGGAACAGAGAACCAGGAAAAATAAGAAAGAAGCTAAGATTCTGTGTTTTTAAAGAAAGGAAAAGCATGATCACTGTAGATATTTTTTTAGAAAAATATATTTAATCCCATGTGTTAAAAATGTATGGATAATCTGCAGAAAAATTGAAAGATAATGTATAACTTCCAAATTATTTGAGGAAAAAAAAAGAATGAAGAGGAAAAGAAAAAAGGGAACACAGACAATTTTAAAAATACAGCAAATGATCTGAAAGATGACTAAAGAAGCGACTACAAAGAATGATAAATGGAAAACAAAGAGTTGGATGACCAGAAAATTTACCAAGGTTTTACTAACAATAAATAAAAGTATATTAATTTTATTAAAACACAGAAATTCACAGATTGGTGGTGGGGTGGAATCTAGTTTTAAGCTGTTTAGTTAAGATATATATAAAATAAAGCACAGAAGTTTCAATAATATGCCAGGAAAATAATAATCAAAACAGGTACAATGATATTAACAGCAAAAGAAACAAAAATCCAGGTGGGAAGACTAACCATGAGAAAGAATGGTATTTATAGGATAAATAGTATGATCCACCAGGAAGAAATAATAGTCATGAGCTTTAGTGAAACCAATTAATAAATAAATGACAAGCAATAGGATGTATTGGAGCATATGAGGAAGCCATTTGGGGTAAAACTAACTCGGCCTGGGTTTGTTTTTCCAAAAGAGCCTGTCACCTGCATTGTGTATCTGCTTTGCCATGTCCCAAAGAGAAGAGTAAATACCCTTAAGATAAGGATGTAACTTCCCCCACATTGACATTTCCTTAAGTATAAGCATTTCTCCCTAGGCTAGGATTTGACTGCTGCACTCATCCTGTGACCACCCAGCTGGAGACAACAGACCTGACACCAGCCACGCCCATCGACACAGCAGACCTGCCCCCCACTGTGTCCATCAATAGCCATTCTGGCAGGGAAACCTGGCAGGGCGATCTTGTGGCTATTGTAAAAGGGACATTGCAATCCGATGTGATACATGCTCTTTGATGGTATATAACCGCTCTGTACACCCCACTACTTCGGTGCCCTTCCTTCCTTAGGGAAGGAAGGCCCCAGGCCATGGTCCTCAAATGTTGGCTCATAATAAACTCACTCCAATTTTGATTTATAGATTGATTATGGATTATTTATGTCGACACAATAAAATGGTTATAAAACAAAAGCTTTTTATATGTGCAAGGAGAAATGGACAATTCCACAAACAAAGTAAAAAATATTAAAACAACTCTCAAAAAAATGAGAGCACATATAGGCAAAAAAATGTACTCAAAAGATTTTAATAACAAAATCAACAATCTGAAAATAGATAAATGAATAAGATAGATAGAAGATAGATACATAAATGGTAGATATGGAAATAAAGGGAGAGAGAGAGAACTTTGAATTAAAAAAATAGAAAATGCTCATCCTTTTCAAACACAATGGAATTTTCACAAATTAATTATCTTCAGGTCAAAAAAATCTCAAAACTTTTTAATAGTTAGAATGCTAAGAGCCACATTCTCAAATCAAAATACAATAAACTTAGAAATTAATGGAGAAATAAGAGAAACTACTTGAAAAGAGAAAAATCCTAGTTTAAATGAGAATTCAAATAAAAATTACAAAATATTTATACAAGAATGAGAATATTATACATTAAATCACATGGAATGTGGCCAAAGGAAATCTATAGCTCTAAATGACCTTACCAGACAACAGGAAACATTAGAAATCCAATAGGCGTACGTGTCTGTTAGAAATATTTCTACAAATAACAAACAAACAAAAAACTAAATGCAACGCCTTAAAAAAAGAGAACAGGTTGTTGCTGTTGTTGTTTTTTTTTTTTACTTAAAAAGAATTCCAGAGATGGGCAGTTACTGGCATTGATTCAGGGGTTAAACAACATCAGGGCCAATGGTTTTACAATCCTATTAGTCTTTGCTTTATCTTTCAAGATGTCTATTGCTTCTCCAGACATTGCATTCATATTCTAAGCAGGAAGAAGGAGAAAAGTAGAGTGTATTAGCCTTTGTCCATCCCACTTTATCAGGAAAGCAAATGTTTTCTCAAAATTGTTGTAGTTTTCATTGGCCAGAACTATATCAAATGGCTGATGTTGGCTACAAGAGAAAATTTGAAAATGAATAGTAGAGTCAATGGAAGAAATGAGTGACTATAAAAAGAGAAAGATCTAAAAGAAACAACAATAAAAACAGAAAACTCCATCAATAAAAATAAAATCTGGTTATTTGAGGGGTTGACCCTGTGGCCTAGTGGTTAAGTTAGGCACGCTCCGCTTCGGCAGCCCGAGTTCAGTTCCCGGGCATGGACCTACACCACTTGTAGGTGGCTATGCTGGGGTGGTGGCCCACATACAAAACAGAGGAAGACTGGCACAGATGTTAGCTCAGGGCAAATCTTCCTCAGCAAAAAAAAATAGTGGTTATTTGAAAAGACCAATAAAATAGATAAAACTCAAGCTAGTATGATCAAAGGAAATATATCATACGAACAACATTAGAAATAAAGACGACATGAATTAAATTTTAAATATTAGGAGAATGCTAGGTACAACTTTAAGCCAATACTTTTGAATATCTAGATGAAATTAAAGATTTCTTAGGAATATGGAATTGACAACACTGATTCAATAGGTAGAAACCCTGAATTGAAGAATAATCATCAAATAAATTTCAAAATATATCTACCAGCATATTAAAAGAATACAATGGAGTCTCATCATGTACAAAATTACATAAAGTGTAAATTATCTTTTAAAATCTCTTAAGAGTCTGGCATAACCAATTTGTTTCCCTCCAGAATTGGAAGAGTTCACTGTTTTTTTAGAGAGGGATCAAAAATGAAGCTGCTTGTTCAAATTTGGAGGCATGTTGCATGAAAACACATTACTTTAGACATTAGAATAATATTCATCTGCATGAAATATACACAGTAATAGAAACCAATTGAAAAAACAACATACTTATAAACTGCCGTCTCATTCTTACTCTGGAATACTCTGGAGTACAGAGTTTAGAACCAGATTTGTGTGCCTGCAGGAATTTAGTTTATAGTAAAGATGGTATTTTAAATCAATGGGGAAGGAGTTGACTATCAAATTAATGATGTTAGGAAAATGATAATTGTCTATCCAAAAGGAAGAGAGAGAGGAGACTCTTCCTTTCTTGATCTTGTACAAAAACATTAATTCAAGATAGGATGAAGAGTTTAAGGTAAAGAACAAAATTCTTAAAGTCTTTGAAGAAAATATAAGAGAATATACTTTTAATTTGTATATCAGAAGGCTTTCCTAAGTAAGATACAAAACCTAGAATTTATAAAGGAAAAGATTGACAGGTTTTCCTGTACAAAATTATAAATGTCTGCATGACAAAAGACTCCATAAACAAAGTTAAAAGACAAGTAAAAAGAAAGAGTGGTGCAGTGGAATAATATTTTGATATAATAGATTTTTCCCAAGCTTCCTGTTATACCCACCTCCTCTCCCCACCAGTTGCCCCCCTCTACATTTTGGCAGCAGCAAAGGTATTCTATTGCCTCAGAGCATAGATGATGCAGTAAATGCAGAGAACAAAGGAGTCCGTTCTCAGTGTTTGAATTTCAAAAGCCCAGGACATGGCGTAGAAAAACTATTTGGAAAAATGTGTTTGTAACCATCTCAATCTGGAGATTTGACTGTCTTGCTTCTCCATCAAGCTTCTATTGGCTT
Organism: Ceratotherium simum simum; assembly: GCF_057802395.1. Classification (NCBI taxonomy): domain Eukaryota; kingdom Metazoa; phylum Chordata; class Mammalia; order Perissodactyla; family Rhinocerotidae; genus Ceratotherium; species Ceratotherium simum. The sequence continues at coordinate 82,393,865 of NC_141906.1, read as the reverse complement.
CGGGAAACAGATGAGTTGAAGGGAAATAAAGGGAACTGAGAAACTGGTGGGTGCTTGAGAAAGACATCCTGCCTCCAGCCCCCTCCCACAGGCTGAGCCTGGTGTTGCAGGGGGCAGTTTGTGTGTGCGTGTGTGTGTGTGTGTGTGTGTGTGTGTGTGTGTATGAGGAGGGTGCTAGCGACACAAAACTCAGAAACAAAGAGTCTTACATCTTTTTTTCCAAGTGGAGCCCAGGGACAAGCAAAACCACAGTGTTCCTACCCCTTAACCCAGCCCATGTTGTGGGAGGGGAGTGGAGTGAAATTACCTGTGTGGTGTGTCCCGGGGGACGGTCTTGACGTATTCTCATAGACAGCTCTCGTGCCCAACATGCACAAAAACAACCAAGTTATCCCAGTGCATCAAATAATAGCTGAAGTAGCAAGTAAAGTCACCTTGAATGGGAATAAAGGATGATTCAGCTTTAACTTTGGATCAAGAACCAGAGAATACAAAGTATTTCTCAGGGGAGGCAGTGTAGACAAAAGGTGACTCAGGATCAGATGCATCCTGCTGCCAATATCTTGATACTTTTATGCACCAGGAACTTGGCCCCAATCCAAGGAAAGGGGAGATAATGGTTGGGTCTGAGATTCAGCTCCTGCCATCTAGTGGAAAGGGTTGAAATCAAATTAACTTAGAGAAAAGTGAAGAGAGTTTCACTTCTAGCTTATGAAAGTTTGAATCCCATTACTTGTGCAATATTCATTTGGTATCCAGAATACCTAAGGTACTCCTATAAATCATTATGATAAAGATAGGCAGCCTGCCACAGGTTGGATTCTCTGGGAAGCTGACTCTGAGATGGAGTACATTGTGAGGGATGCTTAGGCTATCAACGCCTGAAGGCGCTGACAACTCTCCAGTAGTTGCGCAGTGCATCTCCATACCCATCAACATCCCGATATAAAGTCAATACACAGAAAGAAATACAAAAAACAAATAAACATATGAGAAGATCTTCAAGCTTACTAGTAAGCAGAGGTATTCAATTTTAAATAATAATGAGATTCTCCACTCCACCCCCTGCCATAGATTGGCAATATTTTTAAAATATTCATAATATCAAGGGTTGTTGAGAGTGCAAGAAAAGAGCATTTTCACACACTGTTGGGCAGTGTCAATCGACATTTTAAACGTACATTCCCTTTTGGTCAACAATTCTACATTTAGGTCCTCTACTCTGAAGAAATATGCAGAGGCACAAGGGACCATTTACAAGTGCAACCATTGGCTGCAGTCTTGTCTGTAACAATGGAAATGCAGACCACTGAGATATTCGTCAGGAGGGATCTTTTAAAGTAACTTTTTGTTCTTCCATTCTATAGAATACTATACCGTTGTTTAAAATACTGTGTAAGTATACATACCAAAGTTTTCTGAATGATATTACATGAAACAAATCGAAGAACAATGAGTAAAGTATCCCATTTATCGATAAAAGGTAAATACATCTGTACATGTATCTTTTTTTTTTTTTGAGGAAGATCAGCCCTGAGGTAACATCCATGCTAATCCTCCTCTTTTTGCTGAGGAAGACTGGCTCTGAGCTAACGTCTATTGCTAATCCTTCTCCCTTTTTTTCCCCCAAAGCCCCAGTAGATAGTTGTATGTCATAGCTGCACATCCTTCTAGTTGCTGTATGTGGGATGTGGCCTCAGCATGGCCGGAGAAGCAGTGCGTTGGTGCGCGCCCGGATCCGAACTTGGGCCGCCAGTAGCGGAGCGCGTGCACTTAACCGCTAAGCCACGGGGCGGCCCATACATGTATCTTGAGAGGGAAACAGAGGTGAATCAATGGGCAGACGGTGCTCATCTTGGGAGTGGGGCGAAGGGAGGGAGAAGAGGGACTTTCATATTTCACTTTGTGTATTTCCACATTCATTTATTCTTTTGAAAATATGATCGTGAAATATTTGTATAAAAAAATAATAAAAGAGCTGAGAAATTCACCTGAACAAAATTAGAAAATATTTTGCTTTTATTTGGGTTATTTAAAAAAAACAAACCCAGAGTTTTGTATTATTTAATACCCTCAGCACTTGCTGCAAGCTCCTGACTCAACAGGATGTCCTTCCCAGGGCCGGCCCGTGGCATAGTGGTTAAGTGTGCACGCTCCACTGCTGTTGGCCGGGGTTCAGAACCCCGGGCGCGCACCAACGCACCGCTTCTCAGGTCATGCTGTGGCGGCGTCCCACATATAGTGGAGGAGGATCGGCTCGGATGTTAGCTCAGGGCCAGTCTTCCTCAGCAAAAAGAGGAGGACTGGCAGATGTTAGCTCAGGGCTGATCTTCCTGACACACACACACAAAAAAAGGATGTCCTTCCCAGACCTGAGCGTGGTGCGTGGAAGATGAAATCCACTTCTCTCCCTCATGCTCAGGGAGCCATCTCCTGACCACTGGGGAAGGCAGGGCAGGGGAAAGGCAGGGGCACACCGTAGGGGCAGAGGAAGCTGAGAACCCAGAAGCTGTTTGATCTTTCCCAGAAAGATGGCGGGCATGAGAGAAAAGAGAAACAAGTGAAAGCACCTGAGCAGAGCAATTTGGAGTCACACAAGTCACTTCCACTTAGGATTGTGTCCTTTGTCAGGAATTCTTTACAAATATGTCTGCACCCCCTTTTCCAACTGAATCCTAAGCTACCAAAGGACAGAGTTTCTATTTTATCTTCTGCATGCCCAGTACGTGTGCCTAGCACAGGACATTGCACATAATAAGTTCACTAATTGTGTGTGAATGCTTCAGTCTATCCCAGTGTTGCCTCTGTTGGCTGAACCCTCCCGGGGCATAGGCACCACACGGTAGGGAAGTAGAAAGAGGAGGGAGTCCCCCTTTAGAAACAGCTGTTAGAAGGCCCTATAGCAGAGATCAAGACTGTCTTTCTTAATGATCTTGTGCTTCTGCTGCACTCAATTCATTCTGAGAAGCAGCCGTATGAAAAGAATGCTCCTATAAGGTGAGCGGGTGTCTCTGATCTATAGTCGGAGAGAGCTTCCTACAGGAGCTTAGTGTGAGAGATGGCAGGTGTTTGAGGAAGTTGGCGTGTGCTCCGTGTGTGAAGGATGCCTTACAGGCACTCTTTGAGGCATGAATTGGGAATGACATGAGTGGGAGAAAGGGAGGAGATGGACAAAAAGATATTTTGCTGAGCTTTTGCAAAAACAGAAAAGCTAGTAGAGGAACACAGAGTAGGACAAAGAGTGAAATCCAGGCTGCAGTAGTTGGCTCTGATAGAAGATGTGATATGGAGATGAGAAAATGTTGGAGAGAAGCGGATGGTTGGTACCAGTTAAATATTAGGGAGAAATTTTAGCCCTGGTGTGGTGAGCCTGAATAATAAAAGGCACCTGATTGAGAGGCAAATATGAGACACTCAAAGGACCATTGGGCGCTTAGCGCAATGCCCAGGACTAGCTCTGCACATACAGCCTCCTGGATGAATCTTATCCAAACCCACACCCTGGCTGGTTGGATATACCTCAGGTTTTATTCAGAGTTGCTGAATAAGGCCCTTCCCACGCCTGAGAAACTCCCTGATTGTATTCTTGGCTGCTCTGAAAAAGCACCAGCCTCTTCCAGCCCTTCCATGCTATTCAGTAAATTGTTCTTTCTCTAATCAGTGGAATCTGGTAGCCTGGGAAAAAGAATACTTTTTACACTGGCCACCTATTTACGGCTATTAGTTCCAGATACTAGGAAAGTGCTTAAGTCTCCTAAAAATGCTCTCAGATAAAACGATAGGCAGCTTCTACCCCAAATGCTTTCCTCTGCAAGAAGCTACTCAAGAGTTGAAGCTCCTTGGGGACAGGGACATTGGGCCTATTGTCGTGCTCCGGTCACTAACACAGGACCAGGAAGGCAGTCGTGTTTTTGAATTGGTCTGAACTACCTCTGCTTCTGTATTATTCTGCTCCCCCCCTTAGAATGGCCTCCTCCACGAGCTGTCACTGAGAACCAGGCAGCTTGTGTGGGACATTCCACACCGATGTCTCCTCCCCCGGATTCCCTATGCCCGTTATTGCCCGAATCAAACGTTTTGGAACGTAATTCTCCATTGTACTATATCAGTCCCTTATTTATGTGAAGTCTTGTGTTCCTTGATAACTATGTGACCTACGTGGAGTCAATTAGCCTTTCTGAACCTGTTTCCTCACCCAGAAAATGAAAAAAAAAAAAAAAACCCAAAAAACGTATCTCACAGGATTTTTGTTGCGATTAAAAGAGATAAAAAACAAGAAAGAGCCTAGCAGAGTGCCCGGCCAAGGGTAGGAGTTTGGAAGTATCAGCTGCCTTTCCCCTCCCTGGACTAGGTCCTCAGTTCAGGGAACACATCTTAAACTCCTCTGTATCCCACAATGCCTCGCACAGTGCACAGCACAAAGTAGAAGAATCATAGAATTATGGAATTTCAAGTTAAAGAGGGACTTAAAGGTCATAGACAGCAAAGGCTTTCAAATTTTTTATTGCAATCCACATTTTATAGTAGGACACACCCTGAGTGTGTGTGTGTATGTGTGTGTGTATGGATAGTAAAAATTTTTATTCTATTCTACTTCATTCTTTTTAAAAAATGCTGACCATGACCCAATAAATTGATTTTGTGACCCATAATGTGGCATGACTTGTCATTAGAAAATAGTTATCTAGATTCTAGATCAACCATGCAGGAGCCTGTAGATATCCTCTCGACACCGTCCATTCCATAGCGACTGTCCAGCGTCCATCTACTTAGATACAAAATACTCCATACTGGATAGCATTTTCTGAATAGAATTTTGAGGCACTAAATATAAAGTAATGCTGAGGCCACAGAAGATGCTGTCGGAGTTCCCACCCTATACTGCTGTGTACATGTGATACTGGCTCAAGACAAAGTTGATATGAGGGAAGCCATCATAGAAAAGAAACTCTATTGTAACTTTGAATGACCTATGACTAACTAACCCAGCTGGATTTGCACCCTCCAGGAGATCTAACTGCTCTGTAGATTTTACGACCCCTGCTTGTGTATGTACCTCCCGGCTGCTATAAGTTGATAACTTTGTTCTTTTGAGTTCCTTAGGAATGTGATGTGATGACCCCCGGGCAGAGAGTCTATGCTGATAGGCATCAGCAACGACAACTGAAAGATCAGGGTACAGGGCATTGCTCTGGCCTCTAATGCATATCCACTAAAACAAAAGACTGCCAGGGACGAAGACCAGATGGATGCCCCCACCCTGGGACCAGATGCCTCCCCCACTCGGAGACCAGCCCTCTATATAACTGGCCTATAGTCTTTGTTCTGGAAGATGTGAGTCGGCCATCTTTCCTCTAGCTAGCAAGCTGTAATAAAGTGTCCTTTCTTTCCTACCACCTTGCCTCTTGACTGTTGTCATGTCTTGTAGCGAGCAGAAGACGCCCCCCTTGGGCGGTGGCACATGCACCAAACAGCATGCGGGCAGGCCCCTCCACTCCCACAGAAGAGGCTCTAGTTTGGCCTCTCAATTATGCATGCTTCTTTTGTGAGGGTTCTGGCTAAACGAAGTGGCTGCAGCAAAGAATACCCATGAATTCTTCATAAGTGCAGGCAAGAGAGCGCCTCCATTCTTCACTCCATGATGCTTTCCAGATGCATTCTTCATCATTCCTCACGCACTCGTGCTCTTAAACTCTGTTGGGATGTGTGTGGGTAACTGGGGTGTATTCATCACTGACAGTGCTTCCTGCTGGCTGAGAAGTGGGAGCTGCCCCATGGAGGGGGACTGGGTAGGAAAGGTGGGCTTTAGTTTCTCTAGAGCAAAAGGACCCCTGGGAGGTCTTGAAGTCAGAGGTGCCCATTTGCCCCCAGACCAGAAAGGAGAAATCTTTCCAGCAAAAATATTCAGCTTTCACTCAACATAACCCAGGCTAGTCTCTAAAACATACCTGAAACCCAGCCTGAGGTGTAGAGATTCAGCGCTCTCCTGCTATTGTCATTTATTTTAATTTTTCTTCCTAATAGTCCCTCCTACCCCTTATCTTATTAAGAGTAGAGAGAAACCCATCTAAGGATGCAGAAGTCTGCACAGGACCAGGTGACTCCCTTTCTTCTAGCAAAACTGTGGTCCTGTGGCTGATTGAGGTGCAGGAACAAGCCCCTCCTCTTCTCTTCTTCATTCAGTGAAGTGTCTGGGGTTGGGGCAGCTGGTAGAAGAGACTTACGCAGGAGGAAAAAAGACATCTTCCTAAGGGGGTGTATTCCTCTGCTTGGGCTTCCATAACAAAACGCCACGGATTGGGTGGCTTAAACAACAAAAATTTATATTCTCACAGTTCTGGAGGCTGGAAGTCCAGGATCTAGGTGCCGGCACCACGTTTCCCACGAGGCTCGCTTCCTGGCTGCAGAACTTCCTGCTCTGTCCTCGCATGGCCTTTCCTCTGCGTGTGCACCTGGTGGAAGTTCCAGGTTGGGGAGAGATCTGCTACCCCTTCCCCTTCTGATAAAGACACCAGGCTTATTGGATTAGGGCCTCACTCTTATGACCTCATTTATCCTTAATCATCTCCTTAAAGGCCCTGTCTCCAGATACAGTCACATTGGAGGTTAGGGCTTCAACTATGACTTTTAGGGGGACGCGGTTCAGTCCATAACAGCGGGATTTACTATTTTTACTATTTTTGTTTTGTGCCAGGACCAAGAAATGCATCCCAGGTGGTCTCTCACAAGGCCCTGTGGATGTTGCTAGTAATCAGAAGAGATCTATGAGATTAAACCTTGATTCGGCCAGGACTTGGTTTCGAGAGGAGACACTCACTCAATTTAAGTTCTGGCACATGTTAATATAAATATCAAATAGGATTTTGATTGGACTCAATCATGGCAACTTGTGATTTATTTAATACTTATTTTAGTCAATATTTTTAGTATTATTCGCAGAGAACAATGGGAAGAACTTCTAACTTTATCACTGCCCTGGACCCTAGAACAGCTTAACACAGCCCCATTAGAGACACGCAGCCAATGTCAGACACTCGTGGAGAAGGATGAGTTAATAAACGCCTCACTCACACTTTGAGAGCTCACACTTTCTGGTATTTATTCACATGCTTCCTGGCTAGGCACACTGACGACAGGGCATCAGGACTCCTGGGACACTTCTGGCTCCTGTGTGATCCTCTTCTGATTGACTTAATCCACCTGCTCTCCAGAATGTTGAGCATTGTTTAAAGACAGAGACTTCAAAAGGAGCCTCCTCACTTTCCACCTACTTACTAGGATCCACACACACAGTTCCAACAACCAGCTCACCCCACTCTGGGAGGAAGTGACAAAGGAGAGGGTTGGAAGGGTAGGGAGATTTTTGAAGGGGGGGCTGTCTTTCAATCAAGTTATTTCCTTTTTAAGTCTCAACTCCAAAGTCTGCGTTTGCCTTGATCTGTGTTCCAGCTATTCAGATGTCCCCTTTGCTTAGGAGAGCTTCCTTCCCTCTTCCTCCTACCCAACTTCCTCCCCTCCTCCATACTTCTGCCCCACTTTCCTCCTGACACATACTTTGCCTGAGAAGTTAATATCTGTCTTTCAAACAGTAACTCAGGGTCACTAGGTCCAAGAAACTTACCCAGCTTTTCTCAGGCTTGACTGGGCACATTTCCCTTGTATTTCTATGTATTCTCATATTTCTGTGTATTCTGGGCTTCTTTCCATTGCAGGACTTACCACTTACCACATTTTATTGCAATCATCAGCTTACTGATCTCTCTCCCCAGATCAACTGTGAACATTTTGAAATCAGAGTTCGTGTCTCATTTGTCCTTGTACATTGCGTGCTTAACATAGTACTTGGGATATGATTAGCATGCAACAAGTTCTGAATAAATGAATGAATCATATTTTTCTTTGATCTCTATCATTCCATAAGAGATTGACCATAGAATTACAACCCAGTGGAGAAGTCTTGGGGGTTGTGTGTGAGTGTGTGCATGTTGCTGTTGTGGGGATAGAAGAAAGAAAGGCTGTCCTCCTTGGCAGTAACTGAGGCATCACTGGAAAGAAATTTTCCAGATGAAACCTGGAGATAGATTGACCAACCAACCTGGTTTCCCTGGGACTGAATGGTTTATCGGGACGTGGGAATTTCACTGCTAAAACCAAAGCTGTCCTGGGCAAACTGGGATGATGGTCCTACCTGGAGACCACCTGATTCTCCACCTATAAGGCTTCTATGGTAATCACCCTCCTAGGTCTTTGGCTCTTAAGGCCCTCCGTAACTTAGCCACGTGGACTAGGCTACATCTGATTCAGCTTTGGCAGACGAGGGACTAACCATGCTTTGCTAAGAATTTTCCAGTCATCCAGAAGCCTAAAATGGGTGTGTCTTTGACACTTTTTCCACTCAAGTTCCCTTGCCGAGGGTCATCCTGTTCTCCTTTCTTGCTAGCCCAGTATCTATTCTCCTCTTCTAGCAATAGAACATCTCATGAGTTCTAGAGATGAGAGAACTAGAGTGGCTGCCTTGGACTCAGAGGCACAGCCACATGTTGGGGCTGGCAGAGTTCTTCCATGGACTCTGTGCCACTTACCTCTGGACCATTAGGTAAGAGAAGAATAAACTTCTCTTTTGTTTAAAGAGCTATAATTTGCAGTTGCCTTGTTATAGAGATTAGCATCTACTCTAAATAATATATTAGCCAAACAGTATTTTCTATCTACAGAGCTCATGATTATCCACCTGTTGAAACAACTCAGAGATTTCTCACCCCAGACACTCATGGAAACCAATAATAGCAGGATCAACAATAACCACTCCTCCCACTTGGTGAGCACTTACTTACTGCCAGATGGGGCCTCCATGCAAATCTCTTAGGGTACATGAGCTCATTTTATCCCCACAATAGCTTCTGTGGTGAGTCTTATTTTCTCTCTTTCACATATGATAAAAATGAAGCTGAAATATGATGTAATTAGTCCAAGTCATACACCCAATAATGGAGAGTCAGGATTTAAATCTTGACCAGTCTTTCAAACATAAACTATAAAGAACCTAAGTCATTTTTCCTAATATCTAATTCCTTAGGCACACAAAAGTTAATCAGAGATCAAATAAACCTCTCTCTTCTCCCAGTCTCCTGCCAAGACAAGCATCTTGACCTCCACATTGCCCACCCTCTCTGCAAGGCCCTTCGGTCTCTCCCACCACCCATCTGTTTTCTACAGTGCTGCCAGAGCTGTGTGTGCAAATCCATACATGTTATTCATCTACATAAAAACTTTTAAAGGCACCCCATTGCCTCGTGAAGCTATTCTTAGCAAGACGAGGATCAAATTAAAGGGAATATTGAAATCATGTCTACTATTTAAAAAATTCCCCAGAAGAATCTAATATCTCCCATTTCTCCTGTACCCTGCTCACGCCTACATTCTAGGTGTGAACCTCTAGTCTAAAAAGAAAACCAAATGAACAAACAAACAGTAAAATAGAATACCAATATTTATAGAACACTTTTTCTAAACAGGCAATATGCAGTATCATATGTCATCTGATTTATTCTCTTAAATATACTGTTGCATTTGCATATCTTATCTCATTCAATCCTCATAAATGTTCCATGAGAAAGAGATGATTATTATCTCTAGTTTAAAAGTGAGAAAATGGATACCTAGAGAGAATAATTCACCCAAGATCATACACTAGTAAGTTTCAGAGTCCAAATTGAATCTGGGTCTTGATTCCAAATCTAGAGCCCTTTCCAGAACAACAACCCCTAAATATGGTATGTGAGACCCTTCTCCATCTAGGATTAACCATGTCTCCTGTCTCGTTGTCTCATTAGCTCCTTCTTACATAGGGCACTCCTTACACACCTCCATTCATTAGGATGTGCAACTCACTGTGCCTGGAACTCTCAATTTCATTATCCTAAGGGCTGTTTCCACCTTCCCAGTCTGCCAGTTCCCTTTTGTCTTCATTCCTTTTCTCTATCCAGATAAGACTCCATGGTCTAACACTCCAGCATGCTCCTGCCAAGTTCCCCAAATGTCCTTGTTCTCTTCCCTTCCATTAGGTTGATCTGGAAAAAGCTTCACCTCTGGATCCATCCAAATGTTTTCTCCCCTCCTACATGAGAGCTGCTAAGACCCTCTGGAAAAAATTACAACTCGCAAACTACTTCATGGTTTTCAACCTCCACCAGGCCCCTACCATTGTGTGTGATGCTTCTGTCTTTCCTGAGACACCTCTCTTTCCCATTGTCATGCTCTCTTCTCCTCCTCAGCAGATGACTTTGCCTCCTATTTCACTGGAAAAAAAATAGAAGTCATCATTCATTCATCCATTCTTTCAACAAGTATTTATTGAGCCCCTTCTATGAGCCACGGACACTTGTGTGTTCTAGGGAAACGGTAGTAAACACAAGAGACAAAAATCCCTGACTTTGTAGAGCTTACATTCTGGTGGAAAGTGACAGCAGCAAACAAGCGAAGGAGTTTACTACTGTAGAGTATGTTTGATAGTGAAGTTGTTACAGAGAACAATGGAGATGGGGCAGAGAAGGGGCAAACTGACATTTTAAGTAGATGGTAAAGAGAGGCTTCGCTGATAGGTGATATCTGAGTAGAGATTTCAAAGGAACATCAACCTGAAAATTTTCTCAGGCTCTCGTCCTTTGCCTACAAACATCTTTGTATTCACCCCCGCCTGTGGTCCCATAGTGGAAGTCGTGGTATCCGTTTGCTGTCATTCCTCAGTGCTCTAGATTGCATTTCCTTCCTCCTTCCATCAATGATATCTTCAACCTCTCTTTTCTTTGCCAGGCTTTTCCTACTGCCATTTAAATATGTTTAAAAAAGAAATCACAAAACAAAATCCCTTCTTCATCCTTTGGGTTAGTTTTCTAGGACTGTTGTAACAAAGTACCATAGACTGAGTCGCATAAACAAGAGAAATTTATTGTCGTACAGTTCTAGAGGCTGAAAGTCCAAAATCAAGGTGTTGATAGAGCCATGCTCCCTCTGAAGGCACGAGGGAAGGATCTGCTCCAAGTCTCTCTCCTGGCTTCTGGTAGTTCCTTGGCTTGTGGAAGTATAACTCCAATCTTCTCACGACATTCTGTGTCCATGTCTCTGTCCAAATTTCCTTTTTTATAAGGACGTAAGAAATGTTAGATTAGGGCCCATCCTACTCCAGAACAGCCTCATCTTGACTAATTACATCTACAATGACACCATTTCCAAATAAAGTCATGTTTGAAGGTGCTAAGGGTTAGGACTCCAACATATGAATTTTGGGGGACACAATTCAACCCGTAGCAGCCTTCTATCCTCCTAGGGCTACACCTCTGTCTTGCCTACTTCTTCACGGCCATGGTTCCTAAAAGACAATGGTTCTGCACTATTTCCACTTCTTTTTTAACACTATTTTCTTCTCATTTTGTATACTTTCACTGTAACATGTTCCCAAGGCTTCAATTACTGTCTCTATCCTAAGGACTCCCAAATCTCTACCTCTAGCCAGATCTCTCTCCTGAGCTCCAGACCCATATATCCAATGCTTAAAGGATGTCTTCATTTACATGCCTCCAAGGCGCCTAATATTCTGAATGCCCCAAATCTCCACACCCATTCCTGGACCTAATCCTTGTACTATTTCCCTCGTTGAGAGAATGGCATCACCATTCATTCTTTGCCCCTCCAGAAACCTGGAAGTCCTTCAACTTTCCTATCTATACATTGCCCTCATCAATTGCCAGTCTTTTTGATCCCAGCCCCCGAGTGTCTCCACACTGCATCCTCTTCTCTCTGCTTACCCTGACTCTCACACCTCCATGCAAAACCTCTCAACTGCCTCCCTTATTTCACATTTTCTCTTTTTCTTCAGTCAGTCCTCCAAATGCAGCCAGAATGATCATTTTCAAATGCCAAGTTACATCTCCCACCCCTTCTCTAAATCCCTTCCATGACTATGGTCCAAATGACAAAGTCCAAACTGCTGACACAACACAGAAAACCCTTCATGAGATGGTTTTCTTACCTCTCCATTCTTATCTCTCACTAATCTGTTTCCCAACCCGCCCTCCACACTTTCTTTTATACACACATAAGCTCATAATTAAGCTTCAACTATACTAAGTTATCGCCAGATTCTCTTGAATATATCACACTAGCTCTTATGTTTGGGCCGTTACATCGGTGTTCCTACTTCCTGGATTATCATTCTCCTTCCAACTTTTGTCTATGCAGGACCTAACATAGATGCACCTCTTCCTCCAGGCAGTCTTTGCTGACTATTGCTGAAGGGTTGCTTTTGAACTTCTCCAATGTTTTCTCACCATATTCTCTGCTTACCTCTATTACACGACTGTATCAGTTAGATTGCACTAGGTCACACTGCATAACTAACTTCAAAGTCTCAGTAGCTTACCACAAAACCCAAAAGATGCCTTTTTTGCTCAAGGTGCATGTCTGCAGACGAGAACTGGCTGATGAGTCTCTGCTTCAGGCTGTGGGTCAGGTTCAGGTCTGCTCCAGGGAGCCTCTATTGTAGGACTCATGCTGAAGGGGCAGTCCCCTTTGGAGACATGCTATTCTCATGGCAGATAGCATAGGAACACGAGAGGCTGAATGGAACAATCTAGTAGAATGTAAGGTTCCTGATAGGACGTGGTGTAGGCCACATACACTCATATTCAACAGGCCAGAGCAAGTTACATGGCCAAGGCTAACATCAGTGAGGCAGAAAAGTATATTCCTCTCTCAGGGAGGCAGGGCAAGAATGGGTACAGAGGAGGAAACTTATCCTACAGTTTCCCGCAGAGGAGGAAACTTATCATTGTAAACAACATTACAATCTACTGCAAGTGCTCAAACTCAAATGCCTTTTCATTTGTCTGTTTCTCCCAATAAAATGTAAGCTCCTTTAGGACCAAAATGATTTTGCATCATTTTGTTCCCAACACTTTATACAACATCTGGCATGTTACAGGTGCTCAATAGATGTGGATTAAGTAAATACAGACTTATAGCACTTTTTATACATTCTCCTGGTGTTACAGGCTGAGAGAGTCACTTCTGTCTTTGCGCTTTCATAGAACAATAACTTAAGTCTATTCTATCTCTTATAACATTATACACTTTTTTTTTATTGTGTGTGAATTTTCCCCTTCTAAACTAGAACCTACAATGGCAGGGGCATCATCTCATCTCTAGCACCAACACAATACCTGGAAAAGAGGCATTCAATAAATGTTTGAATAATTTAATCAAATGGTTCTCTCAGTTTAAATCCGCATGTGTTTATTGAATACTTTCTAGGTGCCAGGCATTCTCACTCTAACAGTTGGGATTAGAAGCTAGGAAGTCTCAAAGGCCAGTGAGGTCAAAAAGGAGAGAGAGGCAAGGGATGAGAACATTCCTGTGGTCTGGTCTTGAAGAGCTACCCTTGCTTCCCATCAGGCCGACTCAGTGCCACTCCACTAGTCTGTGCTCATCCCCACCCACCCCGCCTGCGTCTCTCACCCCAATAGCATGGCTATGATCTAATTTTCCCATCCAGTTTATTGCTTTGCACTGCTCAGCTCACCAAGCACATTTGTGTTTATTGTGCGATTAGTGCTGAGTACACTGAACAAGGTAATGACATGCAGTGAAGGCCAAGAAATGACACCCTGGCTCTGTGCTTTGCTTAACACCTCAGTAGAACGAGGCTCCCTCTCCCTTTCTCTGAAGCCCACGGGCATTGGAGAGTCAAGCCTGAATCATAGGTCCCGAGAAAGGGCCCAGCGGAATGCAGCCTAAGGAGCACTTCAGAGGCAAACCTGGTAACTGGCAGCACCAATGGTTCCAAGCAACGAGTGTTATTTTCCGTGGAAATGCAGCCAATAAGGAATTTAGTGTTTGTGAACAATCTGACATGATCTTCCAGATACTAAGTAAGAGGGAGACAGAGGCTGGTCTTGAATTTAGGGAAAAGTGGGAATTTGGAACAATGTAAATGGGGAGGAGGGCCTTAAAAAATGGTGGGCAGTAACGGGTTATGCCTTCCTATCATGGATCAGGGCCAGACAACTTCTTCTACTAAGTAGATGAAAAGATCCTCCTGTGACTAGACCATTAGGCAGGGTTTTCAAGGACACAGGCCACCACAGTCCTCTCCCTACCAGGATGAAGTACAGTTTACAACCCCCATTCCCACCAAACAATAAATACCAACTTCTCCCAAAATAGCCACCCACCCTACTATCTTTTTTATATTTGTATTAAAAAGGCAGATTCAAACACCTCCCTTACTATTCTTCCCCTAGCCAGTCCACCTCTTTACATAACGCATAGGCCACTGCTGGGGACAGAAGAATCAGCAATAAGTACTCATCCATTCAGTCACTTGTTAATTCATTTCACAAATAACTGAGACATGTATTAGCTACCAGGTGCTGGGTGTACATCTTTGAATAAAATAAACTGTTTCTTCTACTGTGAAACTCACAATCTAGTGGGAGAGAGAAATATTAAATAAGTAAACAAATAAATATATAAATATGGATTGTGGTAGGTGTTATGAACACTTCTTTCTTCTTTTACAACAGGAGTCTTTCTGACCTGAAGGTTTCAAAGGAATTATAGGTAGGTTTCAGGGAATCCATGAATTCCTTAATGTTATATGCAAAATATCCCATGTACGTGGGAAGATGTGGGTTTTTTCTGAAAAGTATCCATGGCTTTCATCAAAATCTCAAAGAGGTCTATGATCTCATAAAAGTTAAGATCTGATGCTTTAAAGCCACATCAGATAGGACTTTCTTTTTCTCCATGGCCACTTCCTAGAATTGATTAAATTTGTTCATGTTTATGGATGGCACTGAAGCAACCACGTCAGAAAAGCAGAGCTAGAGAGACCCGTGTTGTCTCCTGCACAGGCATGTGAGCAGGGTGAGTGAGCCCTGTGCCTGGAGAGCATCCACCAAGAGGACAATGTTGGTTGCCTTTGGGGGAGTGGGAGATAGGGTGATGTTCGCGTTCTTTTCCTTAGGTTTCTGTGCCTTCCATATTATTTACAATAAACATGTATTGCTTTTATAATCAGGAAAACTAACACATTAAAGATATTCTTATTTTGGCAGAAATTATGTATTTTACTAGTTGTACACATCCTTGTTGACTAATGCATAGAAATATATTACACATAAATAAAAATATAATACACTGGCAAAGTGATTACATAAAATCTTTCTCTTACTAAATCAGCCTAGGTGGGGGCACAGAATGAGGAAAGTCTGTCTGCTCAGCTACGAGCTGCAGTGATGGCAGTGCTTCTCAAGGGGAGCTAGGGTCTTGGGCATGTACAACTCTATTGCCTCCGACCTTGGCCTCCACCATGTGTGATTTCCAACTCACTGAGGGACAAGGCAGGAGTATTTAAAACAACATTTCCAAGGTCAGCGGTCATGCATGTGAAGACGGTCCAGGACTTAGAGTCAAATGAGAAGAGTTCACGTCCAGGCTCTTCAAATGTCTAGATATCGGATCTTGGGCAAAACCCTTCTCTGAGCTGTGCCTCAACTTACTCACCTACAAAAAGGGTACGTCTTATCATCCCTGCCCATCTCCTAGTGTAATTGTGAGGCATAAATGAGCTAATGAAAACTGAGATCTCATAAAGATCAGAGAAGAAAGGATGTGCTACATACAACCATGTGCCAACCAGAGACCTCATTTTGCATCTAACATCACAATGTCTGAGAATAAACTACATTACTGAAATACATAATCTTCATAGATATAAATAATACTACAGATATAGATATGGCTGTAGAGATAGCTCTTACACACCATTTTTTAATAAAGCATGGAACACTGGGGAAGAAAATATCATAGTATTCAGCCCAGAGCTATGTTTTCCAATGGTATATATATGACCCCAGCCCATCCATCTCCTCTGAAAACTTTTATCCCCGGAAAATGTCCACCTGTCACGTCTCATTGCACAGAGTAGGAGAATATGATAAAGAACGCATGCGCGTGTGGTAGGTCGCTCAAGGTGCAGGGGGCTTTGAGTGCAGGAAGGGAGCCTAGGGAATGGCAGATCATTTGTCTGCAACTTTTGGTCTGTGAGCTCTCCTGTGCAGTAGAGCCATAGGTGATTATTGCTGTTGTTTATAGAGCAATTTTCCCCCTCATTTAGACATACAGTCTATTAAGACACTTAGGCACAGATAAATAATACCTAACAGTCTGCCTAGACATTGTTCTCAAAGTTTTGTGGTTTTTGTTGAACCCTGAAATCCAAAGTGGCTGGAGGAACTCGGGGGTAAAAGGAGGAGGATCCCTTTCTGCAAGAGCAAGGTGAAGGAATGAAAACAGACTGTGAAAGCCCCAAGTTCTGAACCAGGGTGCAAAGGACAAGTCTGACAATATCAGTAAATGGGGAGAGACCATTTTTCTTTTTTCATGTTTGATGACTTTATTTATTATGAAGTGAGTGGAAAATGAGTAAACTGACTCTGGATTGTATCCAAGTCAGGGTTCAGTCTCCCCCTGCCTCTGTGTCACAATGGGCTGACAGCTTAACCTCTCTGGTCTCCAGTTTAGTTTTCAAGTAAATGTGAGATTTAGACTAGATCAGCATCTCCTGAGTTGTGTTCAACAGGACATTAGTTCTACAGGATGTTAATAAGCAATAAAGTGAAGGAGAAAACACAGTCTGTGGTCAATTAGGTTTGGGGAATGCTGGATTAAACAAAGCTGGACAGGTTTTTTTACTGCAAGAATTCTTAGAGCTTTTAATATGCTAACGTGAGTTCTGAATCTCCAAAAAGTGACCATAACAGCGGATACATTTCCCCCAAACTTATTTGGCTGTAGAATTTTGGTTTTTTTATTTTTGCTTAGTTACATTTTGGTTATCATCGACAAAGATCTGGAGATAATTTGGGAACAATAGACTAGATCATCTTTAAGGTCCCTGTCAACTCCCCAAAATTATGGGATTCTGCAAATGACCATTAACTGGGTATTGTGCTGTTTTAAGTTTGGAGATAGGTGAGAAGGACCAGCCTCATGTTGATGACAATGGGGAGTGTAGCACCATGTGTATATTTTCTCATTCTGTCTTCATAATAACCCGACAAGGTGAGTACCATCATTCTAGTCTTACGAGGGGGGATATTTAAACTTTGAGAGATTGAGCAAATTTCTGAAAATAATGTAGCTAGAAAGCTACGAATCCCTTAATCATCGTAGGGATGTATGGATGCAATTTTAATAAGGTGAAATTTGAGCAAAAACTTGAGGAGGTAAGATAAAAAGTTGCAGGAGATAGCCACGCGTATATCTGGGGAAGAGTACTCTAGGCAGAGAGAACACCCAGTGCAAAAGCTTGAAGATGTGTGTGCCTGGCTTGTCTGAGGAACAGGAAGGGGGTCAACAGCACAGGAACAGAGTGAGCAAAGGGATGGGAAGTAAGATGCCTGGGAGCAGAGACGTGACGCAGCATCAGAGCGTGTAGCACCTTGCAGTAATCACAGGAACTCTGGCTTTGACTCAGAGGGAATGGAGAGCAGAAGAGTGACACCATCTATCTAGCTATGTTTTACAAAGATCACTTTGGTCTGTTGGGTTGAGAACAGATCCTAGGGGGATGTCGTAGTCATTAGCATTGTCCACAAACTATTTCTAGCTCTCCTGGGACATGGTTGGATTGCACTTTCCTGCCCCCTTGAAGTGAGGCATGGCCATGTGAGTGGCTTGGCCAAGAGATGTGATCAGAAGTCATATGTTTCACTTCCAGGTGGAAGCTTTAAGGGCCTATGGGCAATTTTGCCTCCACCACATGACTGGCGATGGTGGCTGCTTTGTCAGTCCAGGTTGGCAAGAGAGCACGATGAATAGAGCCCCTCCACTAACTGACCTATGCTGAATGTGAGAGTGAGCGAGAAGTAACTTTGCTGGTGAAGTCACTGAGAGATTAATGATATTTATTTCAGCACCATAACATAGCCTATTCTTACTGATGTAGGGGCAAGAGCATAAGGAGGAGAACTACGAGGAGGCCACTGCAATAATAATCCAGATGAGAGATGATTTTGGCTGATTGCGGGGATTAGCAATGGAGCTGGCAGAGGTGCTTAGATTGTGAACATATTTTGAAGGTAAAGCCAAGAGGATTTCCCGATGGAGTAGGGATAGGGTGTGAGAGAGGGGAGTCAGCGCTGACTCCAGGTTTTTTGGCCTGAGCAATTAAAAAGATAGAATTGCATCAACTGGGATGAGGAAGACCGGGTAAAAGAGACTTGGGGGGAAAACAGTTTATTGTATTTTTTTATGTTTCAATTTCTATTTTATCCTTTTGAGTTTTTTTTTATAGTTCCTTGTTATCTGTTGAAATTTTCGAGTTTGGCTTTTATCTCCTAGAACATAGTAGGGGAAGTCATAAAAGGTTCCAAGCAGGAGAGCCACAGGATCCAATTTATGAATCCTTTACAAAACTCAGTGTAAAGGATGGTGTTTTGTTTTTTTTTCCTCTGCTCTTTTGGGAAGTGAGCAAACTAAGTGCCTAGGGAAGATATTAGTAGCACTTTATGTGACTCCTTTTTGGAGCCAGGGTTCAAAACAAACCATTAAAACTCATTGATTTTAGTTTTCTCTTTATTGTTTTCCACCTTGATTGAGTGTTTTGACTGTAAAGAGCCGATTGATTCAGTCAGATGCTTCTAATTTTCTGCTTGCTTGATGATTCGCACCTATCATGTTTGCTTCCTGTCTTCAGAGAATCATCACTCTCCTTCTTCTGGACCCCGCTAAAATCGCACCTCCTGTGGAGGACGCCTCTCCTGACTCCAAAGTCCTCAGCCCTTTGGTGGTTTGCTCTGTGAGGTTCTGCAGCTCTAACAATGGAGCCAGCATCCCTGAAACCCTTCACAAGGCAGAGGTTGCAAACTGGCAGCCTCCAAGCCAAAGCCCTCTCCCAGATTCCAGGTGTTTTGTTTGACCTACAGAACGATTTAAAAAACAAAATTGGCCAACATTTTCAAATCAGAAAGTTTCTTTTAAAAAATCAGAAATGTTGGCAATACTGGGCACCTACTTTCTGAGTCTCTTGCCAAAGTCTGTTAGAAGTGAGTAGCTGCTGCCTCTTTAAATGGGGCAGGGACTCCTCCACGCACCCCTGGCCCCACTGGGAGAGCTGAACTCATTCTTGTTACCTGCCTGGCCCCTGTAAGCATTTGTGCTTCCGCTCTCTGCTTTCAGGGTTACAGAGGCCTTCCATATACATTATCATATTTAATCCTCACAACCTTATAAGGTCAATATTTTATAGATCAGAATCTGTCCCTCTCAGAGCTGTATTAATTGCACTTTTTTATTTGAGCGCATTTAAGAGTACTTAAGTATTTGTACCTGAATTCTCTGAAGGGCAGGACTAAACATTCTGCTTCCTCTCGCTAAACAGAAAACAACCTCGACTTCGCTTGGGGATATCCATCCCGGCGCTGTCTATATGTGGTATAAATAGCAAGTTGTGATGTACAATGTGGACTCTGGGCTCACACAGCCTCATGTGTTCACTGGCTCTCCTTGAGCACGTTATTTAATCATGCCATGACTCAATTGTCTCATCTGTAAAACAAATATAGAAAAATAATATTTATTACGTTACTGTGGAATATAAACTGGAAGACAGTAAGCGACAAGGAATGAGATTAGAGAGACAGGCTGAGGCCAGGTATCGGAGGGCTTTTACTGCATAGCAAGATCTTTTTATTTCTATAACCCACTGACTTTCAAACTGTATATCTTGGAGCCCCAAGGCTCTGCAGACTTGGCCTTCCTGCAGGGACTGTCCAGTGGCAAAGGAGGGAGTAGTCTGGACCCCACACTCCCAACTACGCTTATGTTTAAGGATATGAGGAGCCACTGTAGGGTTTTAAGTGGAACTTGAGCTGGCCAGATTCTGAATTTACAGAGATTGCTCTATATGGAGGATATATTTGAGGAGACAAACCTGATGACAGACAGGAATGCAAGTAAAAGATGACATGTTTAGTAATATGGAGAAGAGGGAAAGATTTACGAACTAGTTAGCAGGTAAAAATGATCACTAATGAGTTGGGTGGGCATAGCCTCAAGGAGAGGGAAGAATCAAGGTTGACTTCCATGTTTTTGGCTTCATGATGGTTATGGGGAATTGAGGAGAGATTATTTAAGAAGGATAAATATCCTCAGAGAAATGGCAATGAACATGAGGATTGTGATATACTCATGGGACATCTAGGTTGAGGTGTTGATCAAGAAATCGAAGGAGATGTTGATCAAGAAATTGAAAGTGATATGAGGCAATCAAAACAAAAAGATTTCACTACTAAAGAGCTTGGATGAGCTTGGGAACTTACATTCTATCTCAGAGCCCATTTCTCATCCACCAAGTGCACACATGAGGGCACTTGGAGGATCAATGGATTAATAGACATGCAAGGATTTTTGACACCATTAAGATATATGTAAATGCAACATTTTACTTACTGACTCCCTCATTCAGTAAAAAAGAGAGACACAAGCAAAAGATTATAGCATTTTACAGTTGGAAGTTCCCCAGAGATGGGACTAATCTAACTTGGACCTCTGGAGGACCCACCCTAAGATCTTCAGGGAAGTCTCTTCACAGCTTCTCAGCATACCTTGCAGAGAGAAGGTCTGGTCCTTCTGTCTAGTTTTGCTTCCTGGTGGAAATATTCCTGGAGGATCCTTGCTCTAAGTACTATGAATCAAAATGACACCCAACAGTTGACTCTAGCTCTTTCTGTACTGTCCAGGTAGGACTAACCTCTCCTTGGAAGTCTTCATCAATTGATCATTCCTTGGACAGCTTCTTATTTTCTCAAGTAAATATTATTTGATTAATTTATGCTTAATTGAGATTTCCTTTTAGATATTCTTAAGAAGATTAAATGGGAGATAGAATGTGTACACATGAAAGGAGGGACTCTTCAATTATAAGAAACAAAAGTTTATGTTTTCTGTAACTTCTCCACCCATTTGTTGATCTCTGCCACACAGCTAGAGATTAGGCAGCATTGTTATAGAAATATGTTTTGTTTTTTATTGTTGTCATGTGCAAGTGATCTATTAAGGAAATGCTTCCAGGAGGACCCGTCAGGGCTGGAGGAGCAGGACAGGGAAGGGAGAAGGCTAAGCAGGAGGTCATGTGAGGCGGGTCCTGCAGAGCCCAGCTGCAGTCTGGTCTCCCCTTAGCTACTCCTCAGAGGCATGCCAGCAGGGAGCTGGCTTCCCATCAGTCAATCCCACGTGGGGGAAGGTGTGTGAAAGGGCGTTATAAAATGACAGCTCTCTAGGTAACGTTTGCTCTAAGTACTGTGGTTTTTAGTGAAGGCCCATAGACTCATGTGCAACGAATCCACTCATAGCAGAACAGAAACCCCAACACCAGTGGGTGTGTGCACCTGCTCTTATCATTTATTCAACTTGCTATGAGAAACCTCCTGTTCTTAAAGTTGATGCCACAGGAGGGTCAGATGAAGAAACTAGACTGTGAATGAGGTTCTCTTGGTTCTGCTGTTCCTCAGAGGAGATGCACTGGTCAAAGCTGAGCTCCGTCTTATTCCTGTGTCGTTGCTGAAGTTGTGGCTGTGCTGTGGCCAGCAGAGTAGAGAGTTTCATCGAAAGAGGAAGGGATAGGGTATTGCCCTCCTTTTCAGAGAGACGCAAAAACGTCTGTAGGGATTGTCCAAGCCCAGCAGTGCAGCCTCTCAGGTGGCTGCAGGTGGTCACAGTAAGGCTGGGTCCTTCATCCTTCCAAACAATATCAATAAAAATTGAGGCTTGGTTCTGTGAGGAGGTCGATTTGCAAACAGCCATGGGAGGTGACACAGTTCCTCTCCGCTGCCTTCCTCAGTCAGCTCTGTTCCGTGTATCTGCCTTCCCTTCATTGGCCGCCTAGCCTTTCTCTGGCCAGCGGAAAATATAGAAACATCTAGGGGATTAGTTCTATAACCTGCCCACGAGAACTGGAAGAAAATTGAATGCAGCAAGAAGTACAAGGATCAGGTTTAGGGATGGGATTTCTTTCTTTCTTATTCTTCTTTGGTTGTCTCTGTTTGTACAAGATGAGTTTCCTCCCTCAACCTCATGCAGCTGTATTCCTAGCAAATTGAAGAAAGGAGGGAAAAAACTATTTAAATTTATACTATTGAATTTCTGTAGGACATCGAAATATTTTTGAAGTTAATGGGGAGCTCTGAATAGTCTGTTTCAAATAATTACAGGAAAAAAAAATACATTGAAATAATTAGTAGTTGCTACTAGAACATTCAGCAAAATGAAATGACATCTTTGCGTGCCTATTAAACAGCACTTTATTTTCAGTTTAGGGTGTTTTGGTCGAAATTAGATGGCAAACATACTGCATCGTTGAGTGATTAGAAGAACTAGTATCATTTAGAGTTAGACTAGTACCAGCATCAGCTCTTTTCTCTTTCCTTTTAAAAAAAAATACTGTGCTCTCCCGTTAGGGAGATTTTAATAGAAATGGGACCAACTGCAGCCCTTGAGACTTCTGCTTAAGTGGCTTAGGTGTAATCCCTCTGGATGCAAGGAAAGGCGTTAAACAGAATCTGATTATTCCGTATTTTCTAACTCTGGGAATCTCTTTCTACTCTGCTTAGAGAATACTCCCACTCCACCATCCTCTTTACTCTCAAAGCAGAATCTTCTCTGCTAAAAACAGAAAAAGGCCCTAATGTAATGAGTAAAACCAAATCTGTCTTTACCTCCACCCCACCATGTTCACAGAATTTCTTCTCTCTATTTAAAAGAAAAAAAATCCCACTTTAAAAACTATTGACAAGGACTCCGCTTTTCAACATTTTAATTTACTGAAGCTGTTTGCCAAAACTCTGACCACAGCCTGATACCCCTCCCGTCTCGCCTCTCCCCTCTGTCTCTCTTCTTCTCTCTGCCTCTTCTTTCTCCTTTACCCCCATCGCTACCCTCTGCCTCTCTTTACCCCTTCTTCTTCCAATTGCTCCCCCTCCTCTTCTTTGCCTGCTCCAGCATGAGGGGAGTAAACAGAAAGAACAAAGGGAGAAATGAGGAATACGTGTGACAAATACTCAGTGTCACAAACACTCAAGTGTTTATTGCATAATAAAACAGTGGGTTTTTTTAGTTTTACAATACACTACTTTGGAGAAATATTTTTGAGGCAAGAGAAAAATCTGTATGAGGCTGTTGTACTTTTCTCCAATATTTTATTATTGTGCTCCAAGAAACTTCTCAGAATAACTAGCTGCTTCCTCATTAAAAAGAAGAAGAAGAAGAAGTTTGGGAGTTCTGGGATTCCATCCTGAGTAGAAACGAAAGAAGAGATGGAGAGAAACGGCCTGTGAAAAAGCCAGGTTCCTGATCCATGACGGGAAACAGCCAAGGAATGAGAAGACCGGAGATGGCTCTGCTCCCTAACTTGACTAAAGGCCACCATGTTTCTTTTCTAAGGCCCAGCCATATTTTCTTGTGTTTCTGGGCCTTTCTACCACCCATGCCTGGCACTTCCTTCACCTAGCAGACCCACACTCTCTCCTAGGCCTCATTTGTCCAGGGGTACCCACTATGATGCCCTATCTGCCTTCCCCCATGTCTGGTTGTGTCTACTGTCCCCAGAAGAAGGGGACATTATCTATCCCTCCTGCTCTGGAAGTTTCACTCTCCATATGTGGACAGTTAAGCAAGGTTCTGATGCGCTCATAAGAGGGCAACCAGACCTACCAGCTTTCTTTTGTAATATATGCTGTTCAAGTTGCTCTCCTCCAGAGATCAATTTGTTCTTTACCCCACAAGAGTGACACTAAATTTGAACATTTTAAGTAAAAATAAAGGGAAGGAAGGGAAAGTAGGCTATGGGGCTTATGCGGGGATAGGAAAGGCCTTCTCATGACTCCTAAAGGTGGTCCTGCCATCAGCATCCCCCTCGCTCAGGGTGCTCTTGTTGGCGTGCTGTTAGCCTTGCCCTGACACACGGAGACAGCAATGTGCTGTCCGGGCCAACCCTCGGGCCTCCCCATGCGAAGGAAAACCATGTCTGCAGCATCACCCATCTCCATCAGTTCAGTGGGGCCACTTCTCCCTTCCCCTCTGCCTGGGTCACCCCTTTTCTCTTTGGTCCTCCCCTCTTCACGCCTGTCTGTCTGTCTCTCGTCCCCACACCTGCTCTTTTGGTTGGCTGTGCTCCTCTTCTCTTTCCGTCTATTAATAGGGCCCCATTAGGTTGCATGCTTCCTTTTCCCCCCAATGATACGTTAATGGGCTCTCTCCTTTCTACCTCCCCTTCCCTGGTCCTGCCTGAGGTGACTTCTCCAATCTCTTGAACAGCTTTTCTCTCACTGAGTTTGACGTAGGCACGGTGCAGAGCTTAATCAGTAGCCTGCCCTCATGCAAAAGGCTCTTCTGCAACTTATTTCCCAACATCCTCTGGGGACGAGGTCTGGCCCTGGCGGCTACAGATGCAGGCGCTATTTCCTCAACTGCAACAACGACCTTTGGCAGTGATGACCTGCTCCTGCTGAGGCAAGAGGAGATTTCAGGCCATGAACCAAAAAGAAACCAAACCCTTCTGGTGAGTGCTATTTGGGGATATCCCTGGAGGAGTTGCTGCTACTCGAAACTGTGACTGCCCAGCTCACCTGCTGACTTCCTCCCGCTGCTGTCTTCAGTCCCGACAATTCTTCTTGACTCTAAGATCCTAAGGCGACATTGGCATTTGTTTCTGCCTGTTCCCACGACCCCAGCCGTGGCTGTGCTGGACTGCTTCCCCGCCCCGCCAGCCCCAGCTGTGAGGGAAGTCGGTGGGGCTCTGCCAGGCAGCAGTTGCTGCAGAAAGGAACAGGAGGAAATTTGGTTTTATAGGGCAGCAAATATAATGAAAGCCCTCAGGGAAAAGCCACAACCTGAGTTCCCAAACCAGGTCGGTTCAGACGCTTTATGCTCTGCATTTACGGTGTCTGTACTGAGCCAATTTAAACAATTTCAATCAACAGGCCCCACATGATAAATTGCATGTAACGCACCCTTATGAAAGAGAGACGGGCTTGGATTGAATTTGAACTTTGGTGGGGGTGGTGATCCAAGGAGTCTCAGAGTTTCCCTTAGAGTCATTAGAACTAACAACAAGGCGAGAAGAGACCAGCCCGTAAGCAAACACTAAGTCCTGCATCTGAAACGTGACTGAAGGGGGTCAGAAGCCCGTAACAAATGCCTTGTGGGGAGCCTGGGGGCGGCTCTCTGCATGTGCACCTTACCAGCAGGCTGGCTCTGGCAGAGTCAAGCAGCCTCGCCACGCTTAATCAGAATAAGAATCATATGTACCACACTGTGTGGCTTGTATATTAAAAGATAAAATAAAATGATAGCTAACATTTATTATGCATTTAATATGTGCTGAGTCGTATTCTAAGCACTTGCCGTACATTAGTTCACTCAGTGAAAGTTGAACAGTTAGCACGGTGTCTTGACATGAGTACAACCATGTTTGGCCACTCCATTGACCTACAGCCACCAGCACAAAAAGAAATATAAAAGCTGCTTTCTGCGTGGTGGAAACTGGTCCTTCTCTCACAGAGGGAGTTGCAAGTTGTAACATTTCAAGGCTCTTGGAGCGTCGTAGCACGGGATGGACTGGCCATCTGTGCCAGGCTGGGACGATAACCAAAGAGAACAATGCACGTACACAACTATTGGGCTGGGACGTTAGCCAGGGGGCTCAGTGCACATACGCCACTGATAACCATTTTGTGCATGGAAACACTAAATGCTTGCTCTGCAAACTCTGTAGTTGCTTACTCTGAAAATTACTGATGGTATAAAAACTGCTGGAAACTGAGCCCTAGTGAGAGTTCCACCTGTGGAAGGGACGCCTTGCCCAGGACGTGTGATCCTTGCCCAGCCGCGTCGATTGACAGGGCTCTCCCGGCAGTGGGGCGTGGATGTTGTGAGTAACTGATTTGATGTGAAGTAATTGATTTGATATGAAGTAATGGATTTGATGTGTTCTCTTTTCGGTCAACCTGGTGTTTCTCTTTCCGGTTGATTTGTGTCATTTCTCTTCAGCCGATGTGGGTGTTTTCCCTTTCCAGTCGGGCTGATGTTTTTTCCCTCTTAATATTTGACCTATTCAGATCTGTTTGCAGACTATCGCCTTTACTATCCTCTATATAATAAAATATACCTTCAGTCCATTTGTTTGGAGTGGAAAGTGTCTTTTACGTCTCCGATCGAATCCCCGAACCTCTCATAACACACGGTTCCCAGAACACAGTAGGACTTGATAATCGTTGGGCGTCATTGCTAATAACAACGATCACAACAGACACCTTTAAAGCACACATCACGTGTCAAGCTCTTTTTAAGTGTCTTACATGTCAGCACAGTTAATATTCATAACAACTCTGTGAGTAGGTCCTACTGCCAGCATTCCCGTTTTACAGATGAAGATGCCAAGGCACAGAGAGCCGAGCGAAGCACTGCCGAGGCCAAGAGCCGGGGAGTGGTGGAGGAGCTGGGACCATGCCTTGGTGATTCCTGGAAGGGCTGGGTTCTTAACCACTGCCTTCCCTCTGACGAATATTGACTGAGCTCCTTCTAATGCAGGCACTGTTCCAGCAGCCTGGAACACGTTAGAGCCGCAAGCAGACAAAAATCTGTGTTCTCCACCTCCTTGAGAGGGACGCAGGAAATAAACAAATTAAATCAGTAAAATCAGAAAGCATCTTAGAAAGTGGTCAGCACTAAGGAATACAAATGAAGCAGGAAGGGGGACAAGAGATTCAGTGTCTGGGGAATGTTGAAATTTTGGAACAGGGGAAGCCTCACAGAGAAAGTGATGTTCGAATAGAGACCTAGAGGAGCAGAGAGAACTAGCCATGAAGATACGGGATGAGAGCACTCCAGGCAGAGGGAGCAAGTGCAAAGGCCCTGGGGCCTGTAATTGTTGGAAATAGTTGTGCTAATTAGATCCATGCTCCTCCTTACCGCAAATTGCTAAGAGTAGCAAATAATGCCATCAGCAGGGATAAAGGAGCAAAGGTTTGGAAGTAGGAAATGTTCCTACTTTATTACAAATCCAACTGTTAACCTGCACTTGAAATGGGCAAGACCATGGGCTAGCTCCTGCAGGTGTTGCATGACACATCTAGGATCCATCAGGCCCCCCTGAAGATCTAGTCACATCTTTTGCTTGCAGTCAGAGAGTGTGCAAGAGGGGCTGAAGCTGAAGACAACCTTATTTAAAACCACTTTGATCCGAGGATTGTAACCATTTAGTGTTTATTGATTTTTCTTTCCTATTTTTAGGAAGGTGGGAGCACGTTAATTAAACATTTTTGAGTGAAGCTGTTTCCAGGGAGGAAGGCTTAAAAGTGCCTGAGAGCCAAATCTTTTGTTTACTTTCCAACAGAGGGTCTTAGGAAAGGAGACACAGCTGGACGTGCTGGTTGCCCACCTCCTGGTCAATCAGACCCTCGAGCCCGGCAGAGGACAGCTGCTTTCCACGCCTCTTCACACCTTGCCTCCTACCCTCGGCCTCCTATGTAGAGTCATCAAAGAATGGATGAAGAGTTGACGCTGGTACAAGAAATCATTACAGCCCTGCTGCGTCTCCTAAAACATAGCTCCGGAATCTCGGCGGGCTCCACGCTCTCGACGGGCAGCACCGGACCACGGTCAAGGCTGCCCCCACCGGCTCCCAGAGCGAAGGCGAGCTGAGTGCCAGGGCTCTGCTTGCCAGACAGTCCCGAATGTCCTAACAGCCAAGGCAAAGAGGACAGCGGAAGGCGCCCTCGCTGGAGGATGTGCAAAGAGGCGACAAGCGGACTTAGGCCGCTTCGTAGATGTATTTCTCCAGTTTTATATTTGTCTTTTATTAGGCGTTGTGTCCAGTGTTATTATATTACACTTTTAACAATAACAACTCATATTTAGGCCTACAGTGTCTCACTTATTTTAATAAATTCTTTCCAAAACTCTGAAAAACACATTTTATATCCCCATTTTCCAGATGAAAAGGAAAGTTTAGAGACATTGTGTACTTTACTTCAGATCAAAAGTTAGTAAATGGCAGAATGAAGGTCTGACCCAGATCTGAAGACTCTGCAGGGCACACTCTCAATCATTATAGTATACAGCTTTCCTCGTGTCAACTGTCTCATCTCTGAAAACATATACCTACTGACACACACATATGTATGCATGGAGATTACATGCGTGTGTACATGTTACACAAACAGCATCGTGTCTACTTCCATGCACAAACGCACACACACACTGTGTGTTCAGCTGTGAGGGACTGGACAGAATTAAGAGGGCGCTGTTCTGTGCGCTGTTGCATGGGGAGGAGGGTGGAAAGGGCAGATGAGGCGTGCAGTGCACTTACTGGGGGGAAATGGGGAGCCAGTGCTCCAAATGCCTCACAGGGACCCTAGAGAGGGGGCTGGCTGTGCATCCCTGTGTTGTGGGCCTTTTCAGGGCATGCTGCCTGAAAATAAAGCTGTTTGTCCACTATAAACTTACATTCAAAAACGCAGAGCCCTTGCTGCCTCTCTGTGTGTCGGTGTGGGTCTTTGCACACAGATAAGTACTAGAAGCCTAAAGAAAACCTGGAAGTTTGTCCTTATGGCGAGCAGAGGCCCCGGCAAGACTTGGGGAGCAAGGACGTTCCACTTGTTGCTGCCTGCTGGGCAGCGGGCTTGGGCGCTGAGAACTTCCCTTTGAGCTGGACTGGACTGGACATCTTCTCGTTCAGGATGGGAAAACAAGCTGGGCTGTTGGACAGAGCGCCAGAGTGGACACCTTTCCCCTGGTGCCCCTCATGCCTGGTCAGTCTTCCCCGTCAATCTGCACGCCTCCATTCTTCAGAAGCTTGCTTAAAATCCACTCAGTCATTCCCCCGGTGTGAGTCCTGACTATGGCCCAGGGTGGGGTGTGTGTGTCTTTGTTTCTCAATTTGTCATCCTGTTCAGTTAAGTCTTGCTCTTGTAAACGTGTTGTCCTCTGGAATCATCTATGGAAAGTCTGTGACTTAATGTCTTTGATCGAAGAGCATGCAACAAGAGCGCCACAACGCGGACCTCACCGTCCCTGTGCTGTTGCTTACCCCGCCCTCCACACAGACCCTCACAGGAGCAGCAGCCGCTGCTCTTTCTCCTTTCCCTTCTCCAGATAATAAACTCATTTTTTATTCATTTATTCAACAAGGAGAGTTCACTGAATACCCACCATATGCTGGGTACTGTTCCAGGCACTAGGGTTGCAGTTGGGAACCAACAGCCAGCACTGGTGTGGAGACAGACAGTAAGGCAGAGAAATAAAATATATTAGACATTAGCTAGAGAGGGGTGCTGAGGAGAGATGTGAAGCAGGGAGGGAGAGAGAAACTGTCAGGGGCATTACAGTACCACACGGGGTGTCCCCGGAAGGCCTTGCTGAGATGACATTAGAATAAAGACCTCCAGGAAGTGAGTGAGTGAGCCAATCATTCTTCAGGGGGTAGAGCACCCCGGGACTAGGGAATGGCAAGTGCAGAGACCCTGATGTGGGAGCACATCTGGCAAAGAAGAGGAGCAGAGGAGGCACATGCGTCTGGAGTGGAGAGGATGATGGGAGGACAGTGGAGAAAAGGCAGGAGAGGCATGTGGAGGGGAGCTGTGGGCCAGGTGGGCTTTGTAGGGCATTTTTTTCCTTTTTTTTGTGAGGAAGATCAGCCCTGAGCTAACATCCGATGACAATCCTCCTCTTTTTGCCGAGGAAGATTGGCCCTGGGCTAACATCCGTGCCCCTCTTCCTCTACTTTATACGGGACGCTGCCACAGCACAGCTTGACAAGCCACGTGTCAGTGTGCGCCCAGGATCCAAACCTGTGAACCGTGGGCCTCTGAAGCGGAGCGTGCACACTTAACCGCTACACCACCGGGCTGGCCCCAGCTTTGCAGGGCATTTTAAGGACTTTGGCTTCTCCTCTGAGTGAGATGAGAGGTTATGGAGGATTTTGACCAGGCATGTCTTAATAGGATCTCTCTCTCTGCTGTCTAGAGAATAAACTGAAGGAAGGCTAGGGTAGATGCAGGAAGACCAGTTAGGAGCCAACTGCAATACTCTCAAAGAGACATGCTGCTGGCTAGGTCCACAGTCTTAGCAGCAGATGTGGGGAAGCCTACAAGATATGCTGGAGAATTTGACAGAAATGGACTCAGGGATGACTCCAAGGTTCTTTGGACTGATCAAATGGAAGAACAGAGTTGACAATTGCCAAGATGATTCATGATTAAAAATCACTTACCGAACCCTCCTAATTTTATCTCTTACAGGTTTCTAGAATCCTTTTCTTTCATATCTACCACTATTTCCCTAATTTATCCACCCACTGTTTCTCATGTGGATTAGTGCAACAGAGCTCTAACTGATCCCCCCCATCTGTTAATTGTTCCCAAATCCAACCACGGCACAGAGCGAGTTATGTAGAATAAATACCACACGGCATCACTCCCAGACTAAAGTTCCCACTCACCCCCATCAACCACTCCATTTACAGGGAAGATCCAAGATCCTTCACATGGCTTGTAAGACCTTACTAATCTGGCCTCTCAACATGCCCTCCTTTGGAATTTATGCTGCAGGAGCACCAAGCAACCTGAGGCCAACTCACCCCATCCCCAATTCAAACACATAGTTAGCTGTCCATCCCTGCCTCCTCCCTGGGCCTTGCATCTCCGTGGCCTCTGCTGCAGTGCCCTTCCTACCTGCTCTTCATCTGGTTACTCCTACAGGCCCTTGAAGACACATCTGAGGCTTCGCTTTCTTCAAGAATCCTCTTTAGCGGCCCCCTTACCCAATGCGCTGTGTCCTTACCCTGTGCTGTCATCGTTCACGTACGGCCTCCACTGTCTGCTCACCACATGCACGGCAAGGTGCTGCTCCCTTGGTGACATTTGGGATCTTGAGGGTGGGGTCATGTCTCAGTCATCTCTGTATCCAGGGCTTTCAGCCCAGTACTTGGCACAAAGTCAGAAATCAACAAATAATTGAGAAGTGAACGAAGCAGAGAGGATTGTCTGGACTGCAATTTTGAGAGGAAACTTACATATTTGATTCTGATAATTTTGCATTCTGTAATGATAAAAGAAATATGTAATTCAAGTTGAGAAAACAAATATCTACAAAATATGTCTTTAGAGAATATCTTGTTACTTACCTCCCTATCCAAGAAGTCTCAACAAATCTCCCACTATACTTCAAAAGCGTACACTCATTTGAATTCTATTTTTATACCTGCTTACACATAGGTTTCTAAGTGTTTCTGTAGTGTATGAATGTCTATGTGTATGCACTGTGTGAGGGAAAGAGGAAGAGGGGAGCGAGGAGGGGGGAGGGACTGAAAGGAAGAGAGGAGAAGAAAGAGGGAGGATGATGGGGAGGGGAGGAGGAGAGGGAGAGGAGAGGGCGAGAGAGGAAGAGAGAGACTTCTTCGCCAAAGTCCAAGTTCTTTTATGACAGGGATATTCATTAATTACCTTTATTCTACTTGGGCTAACTTGGGAATCTGCAGAGAGGAAACTCTCAACAAATGCTATGAACTACTAGAGGAGTATCTTTCTTCTATGAAGGGTAATTTTAATAAAATAGTTGCTAAGTGAACTGAAGCAACTCAAATGAAAGCCAGTCCATCCTCCACCTCCAGAGAGGAGAAGCACCAAAATCTTGCCATCCGGGTTAGGAATTTCCTTAATAATTGTCTGCCTGTTGAGTCAAAATGTGCAAATATGCTTCCAATACAGGAGAGCACCCTCTCAGAACCGGACCACCACCTGTAAGTGTCTCCCTGGGCCAAAGCCCTACAGCGACTCAATTGCTGACTTCACAGGAGGGCCAGGTAGACCTCCATAAAGGGGAAAGCAGCCAAGAAAGTATTGTTAGGCACACACACACACACACTCACACACCTTACACAGAAGAATTCTCGCTGCTTCAATTCTCTGCTTTACTTAGTTACACAAATCTGGGTAATGGGAGAAGTGGGGGAAAAAGAGACAGTCAGAGGGTCTAGCTGAGGACATCACACAAACCTAGGGCAAAAGACAAGGAGACAGAAAGAGACGTCAGAGGCGATCAGAGAGAATACTCTGAGGGACTGAATAAAGATTGTAGAAACTTCCAATCACTTTTTGGATACTGGACTTTTTCTTGGAAAACAATAGCCCTGAGGCTGAACCACGGGAGCTTAGGGATCTTTTCAGTTTATGTTCTAGAGGTAAGAGGGCACAGGAAGTAAAGGCATAGGCTTCAAAATTTGCATTCTCAAGGATTTGTGCCAGTTTTTTTTTTTTCTGATTTCTCTCTTTTGTGCTTAAAAGACAATCTTTCTCTTTATTCCAAAAAAGATAGTAAGATATGACAGGTTCTACGGGGTGTTTAAAAAGCCCCCTGTAGTTATGGTTAAGTTGAGGTGATCTCCACTGACAGCAAAGCAGGGATACAAGGCAGCAACTTATCAATAAGTGAGTGGTTCTTGTTCCCTATCGTGGAGGCAGCCAAGTGAACAATGGTGAATTCTGGGAGCCACCTTTTGAGAGGCCTTCATGACTTTGTCATTGGAGATAAATTCACAAGAAAGACTGGGCACATTCCTAGGATTCCAGCCCACTTGAGAGAAAGAGCGAGAAAACCGTGTCTGACCCTAGGGGAATGAACTGGCGTCCTACCAGAAGAAACAAGAGCCAGGAAGTATGAATGGAGGTGTGAGCAGAGGGGGAGGGCAGGAGAGGGAAGGGGAAGATCCTGCTTAAGAAAAAGAAGACAGGATGAAATGAATAGAATGCAGTAGCGGTACTTAGTAAAGACTATCAGAAGTCTAGTAGAGCAGAGAAAGATAGAGTCCCTTGAGATTAAAACAAAGTTTCTTAGAGAAAGTAACTCAGGCAAGGCCTAGGAAGAATGATTGAACTGGATATGATCATAATTCAGGGAAGAGAACCGCTAGCCCAGGGTTCCAGGGAAGTCCAGTTTCAAAGCATTCCTGTGCCTGAATTGCAGATACATGGCCTAGTTATACACTAGACACGGTTCAACTGTGCATCCCGGCTTTTCTCATTTCCTAATTTTGGAAGAACTGGGACGTGAAAGAAAGTGTGGGCTGAGGCTGTGATCTCCAGGTACAGACAAAAGTATGAATACTCCTGTATTTCCCTGTGGGTGATGATGGCTTAACCTCAAGAACAGAAACTACACTTTGAGGTAATGCTGACCATCCAGCCACAGGTGTGAACTCCACAGACAAGGCTCAGCAAATCTCCACGGTGCCAACCAGGAGGCTCCATTCGTGGGGTGGTTACAAATAACCCATTGTCCCCCAAGCCTTTGTGAAGGGACCCCACCATCACACACATTATTCTGACTCGGGCAAAAACCGCCCCTTTGTTGAGACTTCACATTAGCCTAGCTCTTGCTTCTGCCTCCTGTTGCCTTTATCTGGAATAATTTCCTCCCTGCTTCCCCAAATTTTGTTCTTTCTTTCGTAGGCAGGGTGAGCACTATCCCTTCCCTCCCGTGAGGATTAGTGAACAGTTCAACGCCTAATGATACACCAGTATGGCTTAGAGGCTAAGCCACATCACACAGAGCCTGATTATATATTCTTCCGGGTTCAAATCTCTTATGAACAATAGATGATGCTTGGAGCAAGTTGCTTAACCTCTCTCAATCCCAGTTTCTCGTCTGCAGAAAAGCTATCAACAAATCTACACTTAATAAACATGCTCTGAGTTGGCTGTTAAGTTTCTAATGATTCTCTCAGTGGTCATGCCACCCCTCTCACCCCTTCTTTTAAGAAAACACTCATTTCCCTCACCTCCCAGTCTGATGTGTGGTCTGAATGGAAATGGCATTTTATGAGACGTTTCTTTGCTAGTCCTTACAAGTGTTTAGTCTAAGAGTAGGCACTTGATAGAAGACAAGCCCATGTCCTTACTGAGAAATTTCTTAGAGCTGGGAGAGGGATCTTTTACTCTGGTGGTAAAGGTGTGAGGATATGTCAGGAACGGCCAGATTTCTTTGCCTCCACCATGTAATAAAAGCCGGTGTATAGCAGACGAGTGAGGCTGACATGGAGAGTAGAGTGGAGATGAGAGAGAGAAAAAGAAGAGAGAGGGAGGGAAAGAGAGAGAGAGAAGGAGAGGGGAGGGGCAAGGGAGAGGAGGGGGCAGGGGAGAGTGAGAGAGGAGGAAGGAAAAGGGGAGGGGATGAGTGAATGTGAGAGGGAGTCCTGACAATGTTCATGTCCCTGGTTCTATTTACCATGGCCCTGGGACCTACCCTGATATCCCTAATTTTATGAGCTACTTGTGTTAAATTCCTCTTTATACTTAAAAGTTGATTTCTTACTACCAAGAGTCCTGACTACCTGGCTGGGTAGTTCCAAGCATTAAATTGTATAACACATGTTAAATGCTTATCACACTGGTTAGCCTACAGTTTAAGCATGCCAAAAATGGTGGTTATTTTATCCTTGCCATTCATCTTTGGGGGAAGCTGTAGAGCGTAGCGGTCAGGTCTATGGACTCTGGACACCAACTTCTTGGGTTCCAATCCCAGATCTACCACTTAGCATGTGTGTAAACTTGGACAAGTTATTTCTCTGTGTCTTAGTATTCTTGCTGTAAAATGGAAGTTGTGGTGAGGATTGAATAGCTCAGTACTCGCCAAGTCCTTAGAATGCTGACTATTGTTATCATCCTTATCTAAACTATTAGTTTGCTTGGCCACTTTCCTAGTAACTAGGATCAGAACTGTCTTAAGTGCAGGGTCTTTGTCTTCAAATTGGCATATCAGATATCTCGTATAAAACACAGATCAGGCTTTCACAAATGTTGACTAAATGACTAAAAGAATGTTCTTTTACAAAATACTCTCTAGCTGTTTAACGTGGGTGAGTTTTCTCTTCCAAGTAAGATCCTTCACAAGGACGGGTGACAGGCCCAGCTCTGGAGACACGGTAGGAGTCTTACAAATACCCGGCACCTGATTTCTGGGCCACATCTAAAGAGCAAATGGGATGCACCAAAGGCATTTCTGAGTCATTGCCCCCTTGCTTTCCTGAAGTTTCTCTAGCAGTTCCTCAGGAGCAGATGGGAAGAGCTCTGCGGCATTGTCAGAGCTTCTTTGTCCCATTCCCCAAAGCACTGGCTTTCGGATGCTGAGTGGAACTGTTCTTAGATTTGTCTCCAGCAAGCACTGTGTGAAACACTTAGGGCCCCTTTGAGGTGACAGTCATGGGAGAACCCTAGGGTGATCTTACTCCATAGGGTGGTTATAAGATTATCTCTGTGTCCACTGGGGACTGTCAGTAATGGCAGCTCAGAGCAGCTGTGGCATCTGAAAGAAGATGAAAAACACTCACCAATCCACGGCGCCTCGATGCTGTCAATAAATGCAGCGTCTATCTCCAGCTGATTTCATCTAATGTGGTAACACTCATGATAATAAATATTGTTAAAAATAAAAGTCACTCTGGGGATTGAGAATCACTGGGACAGGTGTTTGGAATGAGAAGAGCGCAGTAATTGGGTGACTTATTCATTATTGGAAATGCCTTTTAAAATCTATTGCATTTAAAAAAACAATACTTCAGCTGCTCTCTGGCCTTCTAAAGTCATTAGCTGGTGTTCTTTATCTGTTTGTTTTCCTCACTGAAGTGAGGTTTTTAATGTCACATAAGAACTAACTTGACTCTGTGCCAACATTTCAGAGTAAATGATGAAGGCTTCTGAGGCTCACACATCACTCCACGCGATGTTTCTCCACTTTAGAGCTCATTGTCTCCGCAGTCAGAGGATGGGGATGGCAGGGAGGCAGAGAGAGCTGTTACAATTCCTGCTTGACAACAAAGCCCATGGAGTCTTGGGAGAGGGCCATGGTTTTCTCCAATCCACACAGTCAGGCCATTAAAGAACTCTGAGGGAGGGCCTATGGGTCCCAACCCTCAGTCCACTCTCTCTGACAGGAGATGCAAATTGACAATAATACTGTTTAAGACAGCACCATCCTCTGGCGCTTTTTAAGTACCTCATCCGTCTTTATCACAATGACGAAAAGAGTATCACGGTGGTGGTTTTCCCATACAGGGAACGGAACGACCGAGGCCCAATAGAAGCAATGAGCTCCTGACGTCATGTAGCAAGTTTCAATTTGTACTTGAAGTTGGTTTTGAAAAGTTCATTCACATTCTTTTATAAAGATTGGTTCCAAATTCTACAGGAATTATCTGTGATTTGAATTTCTAAGGCTATGTTTGCTCTTGCCCATTGGAGGAGTTCTCACCATGCCATATGTATGTGGGAAATTGGATTTTGAGACCTTGCTTTGGCCTAGAAGATTTGCTTACCTTCTGCAGGGATAACCTATCGTGTTCTTGCTGAATTTCATCTGAGGTGGCCTCTTCAGGGTTTTTCTGAGTATTAAGGGAAAATCTATGCATGAGTAAGGGATCATATAGGTAATTTTACCCTATTTGACTCTGCACAGAGTTGTCTGAGGAAGTCTTGGGCCAAAGCTTCATCGTTCAACTTCTAAAGGTAAGTCCTTTGGAATGATTGCCTGCTGAAGATATTCCTGGTGGGGTTGGAGGAGAGAGGTTAGGGGTGGCTAAATGTCTTCCTATCCCTTGGGGAGGGTGGGTAGAGCAATCCACAACTGTAGCCTGAGGATAGGCACCCAGGAAATGCTGAAGACAAATAGGAAAGTACCTCTCATTCTACCAGGGCTCTTGCAACGAGGCAGCATACTGAAGACTGGGGACCAAAAGAGCAAAGAGGCAGAGTTTGCGTCCTCTGGAATTCATGGACGTTTGCCCCAAGGCAGCTTGGATTCTAGAGATGCAGCAAAATGGACCAACCCCAACATGATCAGATACCTGCCAGAGAATGAGCTGTAGGATGGAAGCTGGGAGGCCTGGGCTCTACTCTCGCTCAGCCATTAAATGTTCATTTCCTCTTGGTTCTTACTCATCTTTCTAAATATAATGTTAACCATATTTCCTCAGGAAGAATTTTCCTGAAATCCCCCAGTCTAGATTAGGTCCCCCATGTGTTTCTCTTGTGACATTTATCAAAACTGTAATTGAAAAGATCTTTGTGTGATTATGTGTCTACAATAGGTCTCCCCCTACAAGTCTGGAAGCACCAGGAGGCAGGGATCATGTGTCTCTTGTACCAACTGTACCCCCAGACCAAGCACAGTGCCTGGCATAAAGTAGATAGCATTAAATATTTGAGAATAAATGAAAAAGGAGAAGTTTTGCCTCTATTACACCTGAACAATGCCAAAACTGATACCTAACATCTAAAAGCCGAAAACAATTCGAGCCACAAAGAAAATTGTTTAGTCACCTTAGTTTATCCCACAGATAGGGAACTTTGCCTTGAATGGAAGTGACTTCTTTACTGATGAGAAGACTGTGGAAGAAGACAGTACGGAATGCTGGGAAAGATGGTAAATACAGGTCTTTTGTGCTTGTCTCCTCCTATATTTCAACTTTTCCCATTTTCTTCAGCTTATGGCCACCTATGGAGAAGGGGGAAGGGATCTGGAAATGCAGGTCCCACCCTGCTCCTTCCTTGGCTCAGCCAAAGCCCTACAAAGCAGGCCAACGTAGAGGCAGCCACAGTGCATCTCACCATACAGCAGCATATAGGGCCAGGCACTCCCAACTAGCTGCTGAATAGCATCTTGGATATACCAAAGAGGTAAATTAAATGCATTAATCTCAGTGAGAATCACCATTGAGGCATTCAGGGCTACACAGAAATTTCCAACAATTGGCCTCATTTGCTTCAATAACAAATAAAAAAAAGAGGAGGGAGAGTTTGGGTGGATATGGGTGGCTTTTTCCCGCTCTCCTTCTCCAGACAGGTAACCAAAATGAAGTTCCGTATTGAGAATATGCATTTCATTTTCTTCTATACTTGAAAGCAAACACATTTGGCCTTTCTCCTGTAATAAGGCAAATCCGTTATCTGTTATTTGTCTAAGAATATAAAGATGATGCTGGTGACAAGAAGACCCCGCAAGCTTTGTTTCAGCCTCTTCTCAGCATAAAAAGGCAAGTTTATTCTGATTAAGGTAGTTTTGTGCTGGGTACGTGACTTTCACTCCCTTAAGCCCGTGGAGGCTGCAGCTATATGGATCTATTTATGTTTTCATTTCTATTTTTCAATAATTTTATTTCTATTTGTGGACCTGGGAAAACTCCCTCCTCCTAAATCATGCACCAAGGTTGACTGCACATTTTGTAGGAATCGAGAGAAAGTTCAGCGCAAACTCAATCCCAAAAAGCCTGATTTGGGCTCATTTTTCAGGATTTAACCAGGAACGTGGAAGGGTGGGAAAGAACCCAAGACTAACAATCAGAAGAACTGGGCTCAAGCTTTGTCTGTGTTGGGCGATTTTGACTGAGTTAGTTAAAGGAACAACAACAACAGCTCATCTTGACGTCATTATCCCATTTAAGCCTCAAGACAATCCAACAGATTGTACTATTACAGACTTCACTTCATACTTGAGGACATCATCTAAGGGAGGTGTAGCAGACTGTCTTCGGGCACACAGCTGGTACATGAAACAACCAAAACTTGGACCCAGGTCAGCTGACTTAGAAGCCTGAGTTCTTAACAGCTGTTTCACACTGTCTCGGGGCCTGAATTACCCTCTCAGGAATTTGGTTTTCTTCTTGCTGATATCTAATAATGCCTCTCCCCAGGAGCTTTGGGTAGAATCAACTCAGAAAATACAAGTGCATTGGAAATTATAAAAATAATGTAAAGAAAAGGTATTATTATTGTTATTATAACAAGATAATAATGTATCAGGCTTACCAACACAGATATTGAAAAACATGCCACTTTCAGATAACTTTTCAACTGTTTTCTCAGGCTATAGGGACAGAATACACTTTTGAGGGTATGGGTGTGCTTTCTCCAAAAGGAATTTATGTGACATTCTGGGAAGAGACATAATCCTGAGGCAGGAAATTAGACCTTTGGGAGGTAGGGAAGAGTATAAAATAAGGGCCAGATGGGGAAATTTCTCTCTCTAGAGACAGAGGTCAGTTTGTTCTGGACCCACAGTGTAGACGGGATGGAAGCAATTAAATTGGGTTGGTGTGGGCATCTTTTGGTCCCAGGGAGCTAAAAACAAAAGAAAGTGGACCTAGTAATAGCCATTGGGTTACTCTAGGCTATCAATGCCCAGCTCATATCACCTTGGCCCTCAACATTCCCACGTGTCCCTAGGATCCTATTGTAAGCACCTGTGATTTTCCACCTGAGGGCTTTCTCAGTGCCTTACCACAAATGTCAAGGAGTTCATGTTCCTAGGAGAAGCCTCAAGCAATGACGGATGAGAATTGGAGGATAAATACAACAGCTTCTTTACTCCTAGCTAGGACAAGGATGCTCTAAGCAGTCTCCCAGAGGTGCTCACACAGACTGGGCCCGATTGCCCCCAGTGAGAGCTTGCTTGATAAGAAGCCCCTCTGCGGGTTCCTTCTTGTTCCTGCCTTACTTCCCCACTCCTCTTTCCAGTGCTTCCTGTGTTCACTTCCTGCAAAAAGTACTGCATTCAAATTCGCATCTCAGGTCTCCTTCTGGGGAAGCCCAACCTAAGACATAGAGTAAATGAGAAGGCTATTTCTACATTTGTGGTAAAGTGGCAGAAATAAGTGTGATGACTTGCTCCCCAAACCAGTGCTGAGAAGGACTTTGGGGATAGTAAGGCAGCTGCTAAGGGCAGACTGTTAGAAAGAAGAAATTCTGAACCTTTATTTTTTGCTGTTGACAGCTGGTAAGATGCAACATCCTTCTGAAGAGACCAGCAACCAAAACCAGGGTTCTGGGGCTCATGGATGGTAAGAGTGAACAAGGACCTCACGTGGCCCTGGCCATTTGGCAACGGACAGTCATTCCAGGAGGAAGTACCTGGAGGAACCCAAGAGAAACCTGGACTTCCTTCCAAACTGGGAATGTTCATTTTCAAAACTATTCTTTTGGGTGGCACCAATGTTATTTGTCAATATTTGTATCCTAATATTACAAAGCTAGATATGAAGGATTATTACTATTTTTAGTAACGGAGCTGTGTTTTTTTATTTCATACTTACTCATTTCATGGAATTAGTTCTTTTCCCAAATGAAAAATAAGTTTTGGGAAGGGGAGGAACATGGATCTGAAAAGTGAAATTCTTTTAAGGCTTTGCTTCTTACTAACCCTGATGCTCTAAAGAGGAGCTGTAGCACTTGGATTTTAATTCAGTCCACTAATAAATGAATTATTATACAATTAGTTGATATACAATTAACTGGATTCACAACGCATGTAGAACTAACTGGGTCAGCCTGCATCTCTATGACTGTAATGTGCCTAAATGAACATGTCATCAAAGGACATGCAGCGGAATCGAGAATCAGATTTGTCTGAGGCAGGGAATCGTGCCTGCCAGCTGCCAAAAGTGCTGCAGATAAAGCCTTGGTCTGAGTTGGCAGGAGAAACAAAAGCAGGACAATGCAAGACCCCAGGTGACACTCTCTCTGTTGTAGCAGCATTGTTCTCCCTAGATGAGCTTGGACAGAGATCAATAAATCCCAAATCCTTCTGGGCAGAAAGGATGAGCAATTGTTTCTGGATTGGGATCTATCAATCAGTCAGTAGTCAAAAGCAGCACTGGCAGCACAAGAGGAAAACCTCTTCGCACAACATAGCCATTCCCTGGGCCCTACAATTGTGACTGACCCAGATGCAAAGGCAATCAAAACACTCAGTCCTGAGATATGTAATTCCAGCTGGAAAACGTAAGCCAATAAAACATGCAGTTGTGGCCTGTGAGTGTGACCAATCTATCCATGTCCAAGGATTTGTCTTACAGTCAAGGCTTTTGGTGATCAAGTTAAGGTCGATATCAGAAGCTCACTGGTATCTGTGACCAAAGCTGATGTGTGTGTATGTGCGTGTGTGTGTGTGTGTGTGTTTCCTCTGTAGGGAGAGAGGAAAATTAAGTGAGTGTCTAAACTAAATTTACTTAATTTTGTTTTTGAATTCTTCAAAACTGTTTTGGGATTTCCAAGCCTTTCTGAATCAGAGTCTGTGTTTTAATAAGACCCCCACATGATTCACTTGTACATTCTGGTTCTGTTTGGGAAGCATGACTGTAAAGCACTTCACATTCATAGGAATAGTCACTATAATAATATAGGGCATTAAGAGCTCTTCTTGTGTGGAGGTCCTGTGATGAGAACTCGTTATTGGTATGAAGGTATTAGTATCACCATCCTAAGCACCGTCACTGGACTGAGAGCATACTGAGTGTGGGCTCCGGTCTGGGCCTCACCACTGATATGCTGCATACGTCACCTCACCTCTCAGTGTCTGTTTCCTTATTTAGACCATGAGAAGGTTGAACCAGATTGCTAGTTCCCAGCCTGCATTACCTCCATCTGTGAATAAGGCAATAAAGGGAGGCAGAAAAACATGGTAGTTCAGAGTATGGGGTAGAAATCCATGGTCCTTGGGTCAGATCTAGGGTCAGCCAGTTAATAAGGGTGTGACATTGAGAAAATTATTTAATCTTTCTAAGCTTCAATTTCTTCAACTGTAAATTGGACACATTTTAAACGTTCAGTTGCAAGGATTTTGACAAATGTATTCCATGTAACCCAAACCCAATCAAGGCATAGAGCATTTCCATCACCCCACCACTCCCTCTTACCACTATGCTGTACTGGCATACCAATGGTATGGCGTAGAGGGTAAGAGTGAGTGATGGGTGCTGGAAGTGCTCTATATCTTGATTGGGGTGGCATTTACATGGGAATACATTTCTCAGAATTGTAGAACTGTACACTTGAGATGGGTCCATTTTATTG
Source organism: Ceratotherium simum simum (assembly GCF_057802395.1). Lineage (NCBI taxonomy): Eukaryota > Metazoa > Chordata > Mammalia > Perissodactyla > Rhinocerotidae > Ceratotherium > Ceratotherium simum. Next base: position 82,351,911 of record NC_141906.1, on the reverse strand, counting down.
TATGTCAATTATACCTTAATAAAGTTGATTTAAAAAGAAAGAAGAAAACAGCTTTGGGAGTAAAGGAGTTCTTTAGCTCTCTCTCAAAGAGCAGGTTTCCTGATGTGATTCCTAGAGTGAAAACCCAAACAGCAGAGGAGCAGACAGAGATGAATTGAAGCTTTAGAGCACAAGATGGGTATTCAGGACAAAGCCATTGAATCCATCCTTATGGCTGACCTTCTGGGACTGGTGAGAACTTCGCACGTTATTTTATTTGGCGTAGGTAGTAAGGTACAACTTCTCCTGTGACCTATGAATGGAAGCCACTCTGACTCCCCATGTGGCAATCCCTCCTGGGGCAGAGGCATCCGAAGTCTCCAGAAGAGATAGGCAAATGCAGGACCTCAGCTTTGCTCACAGACCTGCCCACCATCCTATAGCCATCTCAGAGGGGAAATGAGACAAGAGACAGGCTCCGCCGTTACAATATCCCATGGCTCAGAGAATTAGCTTAAAAACAAAAAAGCTTGTACACAAAAAAACAGCCACAGATTTAACCCCAAGTGTCAAATGTAAAGAAGTGAGCAAATTGCTAAAATTAGTTGAAACACAGCCTACCACAAGCTGTTAGTCTCTGACCTGGGTTTATGATCAGATCCAATTAGCAGGTGGTACCTTAAAATTATAGAGTTAAAAGGGCACCTTAGAGATCATCTAGTCAAGGGATTTCACATTATTTTTAGCCTGAAAATATGTGCTTCAAACCGAATCTTATAAAAGACATAGCATAGGTAATCTGGTGGAAGAAGAGATGGGGATTCCAGTGTCCCAGGCACGACCATCTCTACAATGACCATTGAGGAATATAGTTTGACAAACATAGGATCTGGTCCAATGCCTTCACTCTATTGATTAGGAAACTGAGGCCCTGTGAGGCCATGGCTCTACAGTTAGGCAGTGACAGAGGCAGATCTAGAGAGCTCCTGACAACCAGTAAAAAACGCGTTTTTCGTTATGCACAGCTGCCTCTACTAATAGCACAGAAACCCATTACTCTGGGCCAAATGATTTGTTCCATTCTGAGCCACTCCATGGAGAATCCTGAGAACTCAATGCAGAAACCAGCCAGCTCTGATTTGCTTAGCAACCATGGGCCATCATTCACTAAGCGTTCCTTTCAGAGTCAGCATCCTGATTAAGAGAATCCTGTACCCACACAGACTGGAGGGGAAAAGTGCCTTTGCAGCTCAGAGGAAAGAAGGCCCAGAATAGGAAGGAAAGGAAAACAAGGAGGTCTCCTTGGTGGAATAAGTAACCGGCCCAAGGTAGGGGCGAGGGGACAGTGGTCAGATTTGCATGGAGGAGAACGAGACCCTGCTGTGCCTGATGTCCCAGAACCACATGAAGGACTATCACCAACACCCCTCCCTCCCCACTACGCTTTAATACTCAAGTAAACCACTAACACCTAGAATCCAGGGGCCCATCAAGTTGGGTGAAATCCACAATTACACCTTCTTCGTGTCCCAAAAAGCTTCTTCAAAAGGCTACTCCATGAGCGAGCTCTCAGGTCACAGTGGGAACTAAGCCGGGGGGGCCCTCAAGCTGGTGCCCCCCATGGCAGCTCAGCCTAACTGGAAAATGTGATGACTGCCACTTACAGTCAGGGACCTCACATCACCCAGGGGCCACTGATCCCCCTGAGTTCTTCCCCAAACCACGCTGGGGCGCAGGGAGCCAGACTGCTCTTCCTTCAGCATTGGTCTAACAGCTCTGTGTCAAAGCTGTCCATAGACTGCCAAAGCCGCCACGAGCCCCCCACCTCCCACCATCCCCTGATCCTTTTTCAGCTTTAGGGTAGGTCCCAGGTGCTCTGGAAGGAGGAATGGATCATTCTGAATGAGAATCAATGTGCTCCTGATACACCAAATCTTGGACTAGCTGTGCCCTAGTGTTTGAGCCCTGAAAGATCCTAAATGCTCCCAAGCAGATGCCTTCAGCAGAATGTTACCCGCTCTGCACACTAATCTCTACCCAAAATCCCCACCAGCCTGCTAATGCCCCAGTTTTGTTTGTCTGTGGTCAGCTTCCCATGGTGCTGAACTGAGAAGGAAAATGGACACCAAATGCTCCTCTGAAGAGTTGAATCAGCCTCCCTTACTGTCAGAGAGAGACTGGGGGCCCATGGAGAACCAAATCCTTACACTTTTCAATAATTGCTATCCTGGTGTCTATCCTGGACCAACAGCTAATGAAAATAGAGGAAGTTCTCAAAGCATATTTCCAGATGAGCTGGTCATGTTCTGAGGAGCGTGGCTGGATTCACCCGAGTGTAGAATCAACTGCGTCTCTTTGCCCCTCAAGGTCTTCAAGTTAATGAAACGGCTGATGGCCCCACTGGTGAAAGCAGAGAAAGCCTGTGTCTCCAGGTATGTGTTGTCCAATATGACAGCCACAGCCCGTGTGACTAGCGGCTGCTGCACTGGGCAGCACAGAGGAGGGCGCACCTCTATCGCTGCACAGAGTCCTGTCGGGCAGCGCTGCTCCAGACCTTCTGTTAAGTCGTTGGTTTGTCTGCCATCATATATCTGAGCATTGACTAGGTAGGCACCAGCATGCTAGGTGTTATGTCAGATTGTTGAATTACAAGGTCTAATGGGGCAGGCTAGGGAAGGCTTCAGAAAGGTGATGACTCTGAAAGGTCGAGCAGGGGTGCTTGGTGGAACGGGGTCGGGGAGACAGGAAGTGCCTCCAGGAAGAAGTAGCGTCTGCACAGTGACAGCTCTCCCTCCCTTTGTTCCACTGGACTCTGCCTTGGTCAGTTCTCAGCTCCTCGCTGCACCCCTTTACTTAGCTATCAGCTCTACTCCAGCTGGAGGAACGTGTTGAGCCTCAGTTTCCTTATCTGTGGAATGGGAGTAAGACCCATCTCACAGGATTATTTCAAGTGGCAAATAAAGCATAGCATAGGGAGGTACGTAGCACAGTGTGGGGCACATATTAAAAGCTCAACAAATATCAGCTCATTTTTTTTCCTTTATCAGGCCCAAGGCTGGAGGTCCTTAGGAAGAACTCTCTTTTGGGTTTCTCTGCCGAGGTCCTGGCTGCAGACAGCTATGCCTTGTGGTTCCCCATGTTCTGCCTGTGCACTTGGCCAAAAATGCTACTGTTAATTGCAGCTATTTCCAGCCCACAGCGAAGGCTTCTTTTCTTTTCCTTGCTTTGTTTTGCAGCAGGTGGTTTTCATTGTTGCATAGCGAGGTGGTGGCGGTGGATGGCTGGCACGTGCAGTGTGATTCTCAAGCCACGTGTCTCATGCCTAGGACTGTGGGCAAACTCTACTACTTGTGCAGTCTGGAATCTTCTCAGGTTAACCTTCAGTCTCCCGGGATGCAGCCTAGTGACACAGAAAGGCCATGAGCTTTGGAATCAGAGCCAGGATTCTTGGAGTCTCAGCTCTGTCACTATCAGCAACCTAACCCTGGGCAAGTTTCTTATTCTCTCTGCTCTTCAGTTTCCTCATCTGTTAAGTGGGGCTAATTCTATTCAACTCATCTAACCGTTGTGAGGAGTGATATGGTGACATACAGCAGGCACCTAGCACAGTCCAGCACATGCATTCAGTATTGTTTCTCTTTCCCTTCCGTGTTAGGAACTGAAAACTAGTGTGGAGTGGTGGCTCTCAAGAGCCCATCTTGTTATTCAACAGTCATGTATTCCTCACATACTACATGTGGGCACTTTCGTTGAATGATCTCCTTAGGTTCTCATACATGAGAGGAATTATCATTGCAACATGGAAGTGAGCAAAATGGGACTCAGAGAGGTGTGGTAATATTTCCAAAGTCACATAGCCAATGGCGGCAGAGCTAGAAGTCCATTTCCAGCCTGTCTCTAAATGCATCCCCCCAGCGCTCTTTCCTGCCCACCCACCACTGCTTCCTGAGGAAGGAAAAGGGCCAATGGGGATAGTTGGGTTTCCACGCTGCAACCACGTCTATGCATTCCACACCTAACATCACAGGGAGTGGGCGTGTGTGAGCATTCCACACCTAACATCACGGGGAGCGGGCATGTGTATACATTCCACACCTAACATCACGGGGAGTGGGCGTGTGTGAGCATTCCACACCTAACATCGTGGGGAGCAGGCATGTGTGAGCATTCCACACCTAACATCACAGGGAGCAGGCATGTGTATACATTCCACACCTAACATCATGGGGAGTGGGCGTGTGTGAGCATTCCACACCTAACATGACGGGGAGCAGGCATGTGTGAGCATTCCACACCTAACATCACGGGGAGCAGGCATGTGTATACATTCCACACCTAACATCACGGGGAGCAGGCATGTGTGTTCATTCTACACCTAACATCACAGAGAGTGGGCCATGTGTGTGCATTTCACACCTAACATCACAGGGAGCAGGCATGTGTGTGCATTCCACACCTAACATCACAGGGAGCAGGCATGTGTGTGTGTTCCACACCTAATATCAGGGGGAGTGTGTGTGTGTGTGTGTGCATTCCACACCCAACATCACAGGGAGTGGGCGTGTGTGTGTATTCCACACCTAACATCACAGGGAGCAGGCAAGTGTGTGCATTCTGAACCTAACATCACAGGGAGTGGGCGTGTGTGTGCACTCCACACCTACATCACGGGGAGCAGGCCTGTCTGTGCGTTCTACACCTACGTCATGGGAAGCAGGCATGTGTGTGCATTCTACAGCTAACATCACTGAGAAGGCATGAGAGCGCATTCCACACCTAACATCATGGGGAGCAGAACAGGACCCGGGAATTCAGAGAGAGGCACTAATGGAGAACCACCTGGCATGGCCACTGAGAAGTTTTTAGCCATGTATCGTTTACAAGGTCCAGTGATAGGGGCGAGCTATTTGCCAGAAGGAGCCTACACTCAGGGAGTATCTGGGTAGAATTAGACAAACTGTCTTCACAGAAATCAAATGGCCCACCAGCGATCAGGAGGTAAAGCCCCATGTCCTTCTCGCTGCCGGTGCCCTGGGTCCTCTTGCCTGCCCTAGTTAGACATCCAATTGTTTCCCTTGGTCCCAGCCCCACTTCATCAGCCAGAGCCAACTGTGATTATCTGAACTTTCAGCACCTACTGCTGATTCACCTGTCCCTCCTGACTCAGCAGAACAGGAGGCGATGTGCTTCCCGGAGAATCCTGCCTCGGGCTCTGCTCCTGGAGAGCTGGTGTCACGTCATACCCTCTATTTAAAGCACAGGCCCTGAAAGCTCACCTCTTAGATGCTATACGCCGTGACTTTCATCAAATTTCCACTTGGTAAGTGCACATCTTATACAACAGACCCTGCAGACACAGTGCAATGGTCTGTGTTCCAATATTTTGGGGTGCCAGGCCCAAAAAATAACTTCTCTTTGGATAAAGACATAGGGATAATCTTCATGAATCGGGAGTTTAGAGCCAGCAGCAGTTTCAGCAAGGAGGTGGGAAACAAGCATGTATCAGTATGGCCTGCTTGCTGGGAATGGCTCCCACGGTGTTTATAACCACGGGATGTCCCGTGCGATGTAAACAGCGTGGACCTATTACATTTAGAGAGTGTTTCATGTTTTTTTAAACACTTTATATATATGAACCTATCTGTTCCTTTAAAAACTTCTAAAAATAAAATAGGGATTATTGTCCCCATTTTCCAGATAAGAAAACTGAGCTGCAGGGCAATAATCATTCAGCTAGGCCATTGTGAGGCCAGGACTAAAGCACAGTGACAAGGCCTCATCCATTTCTTCATTCAACAAATATCTACTGAGTTCCTGCTATGGAACTAATGGGGTTCCAGGTGCTGGGGATGCAACAGTGAGCAAAACACACACAAACCCCCTCCTACAGGAGAGCTGGGTGCAGTAGACAATGAGCCTAGTTAGGAAGTAAATGACATGCTGTGCGAGGAGGTGAGGGGAGGGGGCAGGGGCATGGGGAGAGGGTGGCCACTGTAGCTTCGTGAATGTAAGCAAAGACAGAGGACTCGGAGGAGGCGAGGCACGTGCTGCTAAAGCTATGAATTTTTCCAGTTTGCATTCCCACCCTGAGCCACAAATTGTGCACAGGAACACTGTCTGAGAAGATGAATGGGCGATTCGTCAGAGGCTGAGACTTTCTTGGCTTGCCCCAGCCAGCAGTTGGTGTCACCTTGCCCGAGGCTTGCTTCCGAAAGGTGGAAGAACAGAGGCCGAAGCTGAGCACAGGCCTGTCCTTCCTCGTCAGGGATCTGATCCTGGGACTCGGGAAACAAAAGCATGTCTGCGTCGCCGCAAGAAAATCTTAATGAGAACTAGGAATGGAAACAGTAGGGAGGAGGTTTTAATTAGCAGAGGGGAAAAGGAGGGGAGAGGGGCTGCCCATTTTCATTATGAGGACAACCACCACAGCCGGGTCGCCAACCTGCCATGGTGCTGTGTGGACGCCTCCTCCCTTCTGGACCCGATTCCTTCAGAGCGGGCCTGGCTGTGCAGTCTCCCTCCTCTGCTCCCTCACTCACTCCCGGTGTGTGGTCCTCCTCTAGACACCCACGTGTCAGACTTCACTACCTCTTCTTGGTGCCCTTGGGCCCCATCAGCCCAAACTCCGGTTTGGTCTTTCTTCCTCGTCTTCTTTTTGTCTCCAGTTCCCTCTCAACATCCCCAACCCCTCTTCCCTGCTCTCCTTTCCTATGCCGAAGCCAGGCCCGCAGCCTGTCACCCATTTATCAATGCCTTCGAACTGTAACTCAGGTATTGATCTGTGTTTGTTGGTTTTTTTCCTGTAAACTCGGGCTGTAAAGGTTTCATTAGCCTGCCTCACAGTCATTACATCAAGTAATAGGAAACATCCATCTTCCTTGGGCTTCACTTCTGCACCCAATGGAGGTTGGTTTGAAGAGCGTTAATCAAGCTATGAAAATCATTGGCAGCTCATTCCTTTATGATGAAAAAGCTGGTTTGCAGCCTCACTGGGTAGCAGAGGCCTGACACCTTAGACACCTACAGCAAGTATGGGCTGTGTGCCTTCATGCTTAGGGAGACTATTCTTTGCCTAATGTCTGTATGCAAATCTCATTCTTTGCTTTAATGAGATTCTCTGACTTGTGTACAGTAAGAACAAGGCATGGACAAGGCTGGGCTTCTCTGCAGAAGGGAGGTTTGTCAGTCACTGCCGTGGATCCCTGCCAAGGCCAGACCTGTCCAGAGGCGGGACGGAAGTCCACCAAGATTGCATCAAGTGTGGGGAGAGCTCAAATATCACTGACTTGCCCACCTACTTGGTTCTCTCCACCTAGCCTTCCAGGTAGATCTCCGTGCTTCAAAGATTATTCTGGCTGCTCTGTGGTTAGGAGGCGGGGGCAGGGGGTATGGAGAGAACGGAAACAGGGCCACCAGCCAAGAGGATGTGGCAGTATGCCAGGTCAATGGCGGAGGTGGCCAGGGCCAAGGGGGTGGGATTAGTGATGCCGGCAATGGCCAGGAAATGTGCCATATAACTTAGAGACATATATCTAATTCTACTACAATTCTTTGAGGTAAGTAGAATAAACCCCTTTTCCAGACGAGGAAACTGAGGTGCAAAGAGTTTGAGAAACTTATCCCCGCTCACAAAGCTTCCTACTGGTCTTCCCTCCAGATTACAACTGGAGCAATATTTTCTCTACAGCCACGATAGGAGCGTTTGTTTGATAGAAAGGGTTGGACAGAGCTGATGAAGGAAATATGAGGAAATGTCTATTGTAAAAGGGGCCAAGAACAATCTACACCTCCTTCTTAACTATCCATAGCTCACACATCGATATGCTCCTCACAGATATATTCCTGTATTCTTCCCTTTCCAACTTAAGCTTTGTTGTTTATTACCCAAGTCTTTGAAATACCTCAAAGAGCAGAGAAAAGAGCTTCTACCCCGAGGCTGTCAGAGGGGAGCTTGAAGTAGCACACAAGCATGGACGTTTTTGGAAGTCACCTGTTTATCTTTAAAATTTATATGAATGTTGTACTCTGCTTCACAATGCATCTATGTTTATTTTAATGTTTAAAACTATGTTTGAAATTGCAGTCAAGTATTACTACTTGAAGGCACAGATTAAAAAAAAGGTTTACCTTCCTGAATCATTTATCATGATATTATAGGTACCTTGCATTGTTGCTTACTATGTGCCAGGCACGGCTCTGAGTGTGTTACTCAAATGACCTCATTGTGAGGTTTCATTATCTCCATCTACAATCAACAGATGAGGAACTGGCTGCTCAGAGAAGGAAGTGAATTGCCCAAGGACACACAGTTAGTACATGGCAGAGTCAGGGTTTGAACATAGATATGTCTGTTCCAACACATGTGCACGAGCCCACAGCTGCATACCCCCAGGGAGTTGGTATCCCAGCTTGCAAAGCAGAGCTAGATGGTGTCTGAAAGTTCACGCAGAAAAATATTGCTGCTTGTGGTTCAGGTGGATTAATCAGAAAGCACACCTAGTCTTCAGTTTGGGGGGTTTTGGGAGAGGAGGATGACAGAGGGGAGGCTGAGAGGAAGAGGCTAATGTGATTCTGGGACTGAGCCCTGGAAGATGGTAACTGGCAGGTCAGCAGTCCCATCCAACAGTCTCATTAAGGTTCAGGTTGGTGTGTGGGCAGTGGATGGCCACAGGGTCTGGGCTTCCTGGGCAGAGGTGACCATCCACTTGCAGTAGGGCCCTAACTCGGTGCTAGGGAACTGATGTCCATTTTCAGACTTCGCTGGAGTGGGTGGGTAAGAAAAGCAAGTACAGAGCGCATTTAAACAGATCATATTCAGAAGAGAACACCCGCTCTGAGAGGGAAACCCAGTACACGCAGCCCTCCAGATTGAACCGTGTGCGAGAGCCGTGGGGACCAGGCAGAGGAGGCTGCACTTGGTGGGCATCTGAGGGCTGCAGGCCTATCTCAAGCCCATCACTGCAAAGTTTCTACAGCCCCCACTGGCAACCAGTCTGAGCTCGCTGTTCTACTGCCTTCTCTGGCCAGTTTAAGCTTAGGAGGTGGGGAGGAATCACACTAAGGGTAGGAAGCATGTTGGCTACAGTTGAGAGATGCTGAGCAAGACAGCAACTGACATTACTTAAAAATTCTCTCCTGTTTTATAGCAGAGCAGGGGTCTACACAGCCTTTCCTTTAACCAGTCAAGGGTTAAAATCCCCTTCCCTGTGGTCCATTCAAATTTAAATTGCAATAGGCTATTGTGGCATTTCAATTCTTGTTTATATTTCTGACAAAGCAAAACAGCCCCAGACTAGTATCCAAATAACAGCCTTCACATGTTAAATACTTTTTTTGTTTAAGATGGAAAGAATCATGCCCAAAACCCATAAGGTGGTTTGGCCACCTTCTTCCTTTTCTCCCAAAGTTCTCAACTGTATTCACAGGGGTAAAACAGGAGCTGGGCCCAAGACAGAAGGGCCCATGTTTGAGGGATCTCCCTTTTCTGGTAATCTCTTGATGTTTTGTCATCTCTCATTCTCTGCTCATTCCAGCCAGGGGAAAATCCAGTTTGGGTCATTTTCACTCAGTGTAACAAGAGGCCAAGATTCAGGCAGAGAGGAATGAGTTCATTTGCAACCTCAGGGCGCAGTCTCATTGCAAACCCCAAACCAGTTAAGAGAGAGGTAGCAAAGACTAAGGGTAAATCGTCAATAACCATCCTGGGAAGAAGCTAATCTGGAGCTTCAGGGAGCTTGTGTGAGGGCTGAGCTCACTCAGGACTGTCCAACGTGTGCAAAGGCAGTCATTTCCCAAGGACATGGGGCACCTAGCTCCACAAGGGATGGAGGAGGCTTGGAGGGAAGAGAAATTTCTAGTAAATTACATAATAACTCTTTGTTAATTAACATTTATTGAGTTCATCTCCTCAGCCAGACACTGTGCTAAGTATTTTGTGTATATTTCATATGACTTAACCTCTGAAAACAGTGTGAGGCAGGAATTTTTTCTGTTTTACAAATGAGCAAAGTGAGACTCAAAAGATAAGTGAGTTGCCCAAGATCACAGGACTGAGAGCGCTGGCACTGGGGCTTCAGCTCAGGCATGTGTAACTACAAATCCTTTAGTCTTAACCATTACCTTTTATTGTCTCTTTACACTACTTGTAATAACTTTGCCATTGTTGTCTTGAGTTGATAGTTAAACCTTAGATTATTTCAAATTTCGTATGTGAATAGCTCGAGTTTCTACCTGGTTATGAGTTCCATTAGGAAGAGACAGTTTTATGCTTTTCTAATATCCCCCCAAATGAGAAAATGCCCTAAAGATAATCATTCTCTTTTTCACAGTACTTTGTAATCTTCAAAACATTTCTGCATGTGTATATTTCCTTACTTCATCCCTATGAGAAGAATAGGCTATTGTTATCTGTAATTTACAGGTGAGAAAGCAGAACATACGGATTTTTACAGTGTGCTTCAGTTAGCAAATGGAAGAACAAGACCCGGCTTCCTTGTTCATTTTACTTCCAGTCCAATGTCCTTTTATGTCAGGTACTGTTAACTGCCTTCCTTAAAACCAGTTCGCCTTGCTAACAGACAGAACCTCACTCCACATTTGTTTAGGAATCAGTGGGATCCTCTGATTTTAGGAAACATGAGCTAAACCCCTAATCCATGGGTGGGCATTAATCCCGTTTTAGTCAATGAGAAGTAAATGGCAAGGGTTTTCCTCTCTGATAAGAGACATACTCTGTGCATTTCCTAACTGAAATATAGGACCTGATTCTTGGCACTGCTGCAGCCATATTATGACCATGAGGAAATAAATAGAATTACAGACATGCTGACTTGAGCCCTAACATCATTGAGCTGCTGAACCAACACAAGCCACTGTCTACCACCACATCTTTGCTATAGTAAAACATAGAATAAGCCTCTGTTACTTTTAACTGAAAGAGTTCCTACTGATTCCTCTGTCTGCTGCACCAGTGAAATGGCACTCAGCTGATGTGTGTTTAGAAGAAGATGATCTGTAAACTTTCTATAGCATTGCCAGTAAACAAATTCACTACATGAATGCAAGTATCATCATTATGACTACCATTTTACTTTAAACACTTACTGATATGATTTGCATTTGCATTTGGATTCCTAGAACCCAACTCCCCACAATGGAGAATGAATATACTTTATTGAGAAAAAAGTATATTCATTTTCAGTTGTTCATATTCAGTTCATATTCAGTTCATATTCTTTTTAAGTTGTTAGGGAGCCAGGTGCTGGGCATGTCGTTTGAACTGTTACTGTAGACAAGTGTTTCTCTGCCTTGGTTTTGCTTTCTGTACGCTAACATAATAATGTCCACTCTCTTGGCTCAGAGTTTTGTGTGAAGATGAAATAGAGACAGGAGAGGAAATTAAAGGAACAGTGCGGAGGGGCACTCAACACTTGTTAAAATGATTGTTATGTTCTTGCATTGTGCTTGGCATTTTACCCATGAAATCTCACTAACTGATGACCTTATAAGGTAAATATTATTCTCTCTGAACACTGAGGGATGTGTTGGGGGTATGACAGGGTAACCTGAGATGTCTCCACAAATCCCACACCCCCCAGAGACTTGAGATGGGTTATTTGGATCTGGAACCCTTCCTTGTCACCTGCAAGAACTTCAGAATAGAAAGCAGTCTGGGAGGGCCTCTCTCAGGCCAGGGTACCAGGTCACAAGGAATGAAGTCAATAGAATTGATTTCTTGGATGGACCAAATGGGAGTCTTTTAGCCCTTATGGTGACAGTGTGTTGAATTATAGGCATAAAAAGAATTTTGAGGAAAAATGAGCTCTACCTCCCAGCTCTGTGCAGTCAACAGTCACATAGAAACCAGAATTCGGCTCTCTCCTGTCTAAGGACAGGCATGTTCAGTCAGAAGAAGCTGCAAAATTTGCCAGGCGCAAGCAGGGAAAAGATTGCTCAAAGGGCAGAGAGAAGAGAAAGAATTCAGGGAAAACAGTATCAATGCAGAGCAACCTTCCAGAGGCCTGGCAGTAAGAGAAAGGGCTCAACTAGGGCTCCCAGAGCCCATCTGCCACACTCACCCACCTCTCAGGTCCTATGCAGCTTTGAATCAATTCCTGAACCCTTGCAAGAAGAGTGCTTACACCTCCCTCGGGGACCGTTACAGATCGGACTCATGGACAATTAAAGCTCGTCCCCTGCCCTCAAGGTGCTCAGTGTCTCTATGGAAGCTTGAGGTTGTAAACCCATAAAAACCAAATGTGACGAGCATGGCATTGACCTTATGATTCGTAGCTAGAATCTCTGAACTTTGCTTTATTTTTATCAGCAAAGTCTTCCTAAAAGACTGAGATATCACGTGTTTTGAGTGAGTATTAGAAACATGGAGTTCTTCAAATGAGGCATACTATTACTGAAATTTAGATAAATTTACCTAAAACATTTAATACATTGCCTATCACATAGTAAGAAGGAGATCGGTGTGGAAAAGTTCAGGCTTCAGGGCCAGAGTGCCTGAGTTCAATCTTGCCTCCTCTACTTACTAGCTGTGTGATCATGGTCAAATCATTGGGCCTCTCTATGCCTTGATTTTCTCATCTGTAAAATGGAATAATGACTGAACCTACCTACTGGTTGTACAGAGGACCAAATGAGCTAACACATATGATGTTCTTAAAATGTGCCTGGCATACAGTAAGTGCTCAGTAAATTTTAGCCATGAAGAGGAATTGCTCCTTACATGGTAAGTAGTCACGGTCGTAGTAGTAAAAGTAAGTTGGAGTTGGAAAAGCAGAAACAGATGCAGCCGGTAGGTGATGGATTATCCATTAGGAAGACTCAGAAAGTGAGGAGAACACAGGCTGTGGGAATACCATGTTGTCGATGGGAATGGGAACAATTTGATGAAGGCTTGAAAAACTGTTAAATTCTCATTTCTTTGCAGATTTACTTCTGGTCAGGACAGACCTCTGTGCTCCGAAGAAACTCTAGAAAAAAGAAAAGAAAAAGAAAACCAATGTGGAGAATACAATTTACTGAACGTCTTCAACCTCAACATTTAGTTAAGGCGAATTTGGGATAGGGGCAAGTACTCTGATGTAATCTGAAGTGACTTTTCTGTTTGATATAAAGCCATAGAAAATGCACAGGGACAGTTTAAAGAACAAGCAAGGTGAGTGAGCTGCATTAAAATGGGAATGAAAAATAACCCAGAAAATGCTATTTATTGTAAAAATTGCTGGCATGCTTAGAGCTGCTTTGATCATCTTTGCCTCAAAGAAAGCAGAGCCAACAAAGTGAAGTTTCAGAAAAGGGCAGCAAAATGATCAGAGGCATAATGGGTGAAAGGAGGTCTTTATCCACAGAAGGAAAGAAACAATTGGAAAAAAATTCTTTGGCTTAATAGAGATCTATTGGATAATGAATGGCGAGTAGCTGCCATTCAGGTGCTGCCCTCTCCCCTGTCCCAAATCACAAGAATGAGAAGGAATTTGAAAGGACTGAAAATAGATAAATGACCATCATATGTTTAAAGCCTCAACTGGGGGAACTGGCAGCCTCGGGGCATTTTTGAAGCAAACAATAGAGTCACTTTCTAAGAAGATCAAAAGTTCTGCTCTTGCCCGAAAGCAACTCATCATCCAGGGGTGTTTGCTGAAAAACAGAGGGGCAACGGCCTGCACCAGACCCTCTGCAATAGAGAAAGCCTTCCCTGTGGCTGTCCATTGAAATAGAGGCAGAGGGAAAAAAAGACTGAATTTATTTCCCTTTGGGATTCAGAAAATGCAATGAGATAAGGTTGAGGACACACTTTCAGATTTTAGAAGATGTGAGGAAATTTTCCTACCCTCTGTGTCCCCCACTCCCCTTCCTCAAGAAAGAAAGAATTCTGTCTTGGCCTTAGCCACTGAAAGTTGATCCAGGACCAGCTATATCAGCTCCCCAAGGGAGCTTGCTAAAAATGCAGAATCCTAGCCCCATCCCAGAGCCCAGAATCGGAATCTGCGTTGTAGCACAATTCGCCGGTGATTTGTAGGCACATCAAAGTTTGAGGGTTTACTACAGTCTCAGGTAATTCAGAGAAAAGATTAGGTGTGCCTCAACCCCAGCTGTGCCATTCACTCACTGTGGGAACGGCCAGTTATCTTATCTCCATCAGCGTCAGTATCTTCATCCAAAAACTAGGAACTGAATTCCTATGAATATTAAATTAGATCATACATTTAAAGCATTAGGAAATGGATCTGACACATAATAAGAAGAATTTAAAAAGTATTCGTGAACATGTAGGTTATTATTGATATTTATAATCATCCAACCACCAAGAAATGGAAAGACAGGTCAAGGATGAGCTATAGTGTTATAAGAATGGAGAAACTGTACAAGTAGTAAGAAAAAGAGACAAGGACACTGTCTCAACATTCCGACTATGAGTGAGATGCGTAAGAGGTGGAGCAGGGGACAATGAATGAAAACTTACTGCACTGTTCCAGCGTATTTAAGTGGCTTGATATAAAGCCTAGCTGTGAATAGGCTTGAGAGACAGGTAAATGGGTTACAAGTTCATTAAGAAAGACAATATGTGGCTCTTGTGTGTCTATGTATGTGTTTTTTTCTTGGTCATTTATCAAACATTTTGATATTGTTTGATTTGTTCCTGAAGTTAATTAAGGTAAATTAGTTACTTTATAGCCTTCTAAATAAGTATTATTTTACTTTTTAATTAAAAAAAACTATTGCATGGTAATCACCCAGAATTTCTCATTCATTTTACCAAAGCACGGTTCAACCTGAGGCTAAAGTTATTTCTGTAAATAGTTACACAATCCCAACATTATCAAGAAGAAATAATTCAGTAATGATGATAGTAAAATAGAGAAAAGCATAGATTTTTATCTGTTTCAAACTCCCAATATAGTGGTAAGGATGTGTCACAATAGCAGAAATGATGTAAGTTGTTCCTAGAGTTCACATTAAGTAGAATTCTGGAAGAAGATGCCATTTGAGTTTGGAGTTAGAACAATCTGGTGACTTGGCTGGTCTCTTGTTGTCCCTGTGCCCACAGCCTGAACTGGGCTGCTAAGTGTCCTATCAATGATGGAGTCATCACTATTTCTTAGCTCATGCTCTCACCATCAGACATGCTTTGGAGTAGACACTCCCTCCCATCCTTATCCTTCATCTAATTAATAGCATGGGTGATAAACAGCTGCCTGTTATTCATGGACAGGTGTATACCCTTGTCAAAGGTCTCGGCTAAATCATCTGGATTGTCTCTAATAACAACGTTAACGACCCTCTGCATTAGCTTCAGGTTGTAAAACATCTTTCCTTGATGTTTGTTCAATATTTTCATGAGAACTAGAAACATCTATTACAGACTCTAGGATCCTAAAGAGGTCCTGGAACACAGTGCTATAATTCATGCTGGAGGCTCATCTGAAACCACAAATATTTGAAGCTCTGCTTTATCATAGCCCAGAAAGAGAGAAATGCAGTTCTGAGCTATCACTGAGACTGTCTAGAATATTTCTCCCAAGGGATATATACAGACCCACAGTAGGAAATCATGGATTTCTAAATAGATTTGCGTGGTTCAGTAACTTTCTAAACAGAATGGCCACTAGGCTATGTAGATGAGTTTTGCAACAAAACTGCCTACTCTGGTACTGAATTATGTATCTTATCAATATGTAGATATGCAGAAGGACAAATACAAGAACAATTTAACTGATCAGGAAGGTGGAGTAAACAATGAAAGACCTTAGAAATAGCCAGGAGCTTACAGGGAGTATTAAAGAACCAACAAAGGTTTTTTCTTTTATAAAGGAATGTGTTCCCTGTTACCAAGCTTAGTGGTCCTAAGATTATGAGGGGTCCAGAAAGATGAGCAAAAAAGATATCCCCTTAAGAGTTTCCCCCCGGAAAAATGAACAAATATCTTCTGCTTGTTCATTCAAAATCTCTTTGAACTTAGGAGAGAACTTAAGTCCTATCTGATTCTGACTTAAATACATCTCTTTACCAAACTTCCTCCTTTTCAACCCTACTGTCTCTGAGTTGGTTCAGGTCCTTATTACCTTTTGTTTAAACTATTGCAGCAACTTCATAACTGAATCCTCTCTCTTCTATATATTCCTTTGCATTCCAGCTTCCAGAATACTAGAAAACTCTTACCGGAAATAGTGATCAAAAAAATCCCATTGGTCCCATATTGCCTACAAAATAACACCAATGATATAGCCTGGCAACCTTGGTCCTACATAACAATGCCAGTCCACCTTTCTAGCTTTACCTCCCGCCATGACATTTTCTCTAATTGTGGTCTTCCCAAACACCCTACATTTGAGTACCTCCCTTACTTTGTTCACGTTGTCTCTTCCCCTGAAGTGCCCTTAAACACCACTACACTTATTCATTCCCTTTATGTCTGTGAAAGTCCTGGACAACCCTCATGGCTTTATTAAAATTCTGCTCTCCAAAAGTCTCCTCAGATCTCCAGTCCATGTTCATTTGACTCTGTTCCTCCTGTTTTCCCATGGCCTCTGATCACGGCTTTATTTAAGCATCTATCATGGTCTGGTTTATATCTCAGATACTCCTGTGTGTCTCTCTCACTCTAGGAAGTACACCTCTAAAGTGAAGGAACGGTATCTCATTCACCTTTGTGCTTCTTTCTCCATTACCCATCTGTCAGGTATCAATTGATTAATTGGCTTATCTCTTACGGTAATTGCCATAATCATCATCTTCCTTGGAGTATGGGTTTTACTTGGATTGAACACCATTTCATTTTCAAAACAACACTAAGTAGGATGGTATTATGGTATAGAAAAGGCAAACCAATCTAGGAATCAGATTACCTAGAATCAGAGCTGTAGCTCTGCCACTAACTAACTAATTTGTTGTGTGACTTTGGGCAAGTCATGTCCTGTTTCTGATCCTCGTGCCCTGAGATGTAAAAAGATGGGATTGAACTAGCTCAGCATTTCCAAAAGCATGTTCCATGGGATTCTACAGTCAAATAAATTGGAGAAATAGAAAATAGTATGTCCCCTTTGTACAGATTTGAATTATGCCAGTTTTTAAATCATAGGTCATGAACAATTGATAAGTAGGACATAAAATTAAGTGGGTTGTAATGAATATTTTTTAAAATAAATTAGAATAAAAGATGTCAGATGCCATTATGTATAGTAAGGGTAAATATTGTTTTATGAAACTCTTATTTAAGTTGTATATGAGTGTGTGTGTGTGTGTACATTTTTATTGAAGGTTTTGGCCAAACATGCTTTAGAAACACTGCACTATACACTAGCATATTAAAGGTTCTAAATTATCTTGCAGTAAACCACCTAGTTAACTCTTTATCTCAGCCTTTTCCAAATTTAAACATTACCCCCCCACACACACACACACACTCATTTTTTCTTGACATAACATCTATTGACATGTTGCAAGATATGACTGTTCCAAGAAACTCATATCAGGAAACAAACGTTGGTTTTATATTATCTGAGAAGTTCCTTTATCCCCAAACACACTATGATTCTGTGAGTTTTGGAACAAACAAGCCTGGAGTAACAGGACTGTTGCTGCTGGAACGTGCTGGATAAAGTCACACGGCCAAGGGACTCCCTGCTTGCAGAGGAGCTCTGGGAAACCTGGATTTTTTTTTTTTCCTTTCTCATTCTACTTTCAGAATATTTTTCCTTGTTACACACTTACACACTAGACTGCAGAAAGAGAAACTCCCTCAGCAGACTCACTAACCAGGGCGAGGCAAACCCCTTCGCGTGTGCAGAGAGAGGATGATGGGCACGTCAGCGAGGAAGACTAGCCAGAGGGCACAGTGGCTGTCAGATCGCTGGTCCTGGATCACCTTGCTGCCTCCTTGCTCGGACGCTCCCTCAGCCCACAGTTCCGGAAGCTCTCCCAGGAGGCGCCGCAGCCAAGCTCTTGGCTTCCCACATGGTTTTCCCTTCTTATTACACAAGCACAAACCCAAAGTGCTTTCTCAGCCATACAGGGATGCTGCAGGAGATGGAAACCACGAGAGGGCTTGAAACTAAGCTCCTGGCTGCAGATAGCTCCCAATCTGGCATCTACTAGCAGTGGGATTTCCCAGTATTTTCATACTGAACCCAAACATGATGCAGTTGAGAGACTGGTAGATGGGAATGGAAAAATAAAAAGACAAGTCGAGCACAGGGAGTCCAGTTTTTAAGAAATCTTTGCTTCCCTCACCGTACTCCCTGGACCAGGAAATCCCCAGTGTCCAGAGAAGCACTGTTCTTCCCCTTAATGCCCTTCTTTTTACAGACCCTGAAGTGATATGTACCTTTGGGAAATCTGATATAGAATGATTCTCAGCAGCCATTAGGGCCCAGCTCTTAAAATGTGTTCGCAAGGTCCTGGGGAACAGCCTTTCCTCCAAGTCCACATTCCTCCCTCACACTTTGGGGGTGGCTTTCCCCTGCTTGACTCTGGGGTGCGACTCCCCACTCTGTCCTTCCAGGCACAACAGAGTCAGTAAATAAAGAGACCCAAACAACTGTAGCAGAGTGGCAGAGGATCTTGGAGTAGAATTGTATACAAATGCGGAATCACAGGGACACAACCTCGTAATATTCAAGTCAGTTTGGCGTAGTTTTCCTTCAATATCTACCTTGGACAGATGATGCTCAGAGCCTCCTTTCTATCGCTCTCTCATCTCAGCCCCAAAGAGCCCAGAACTGTTTCTCTCCACTCCCTTGGACCTGAGAAGTACAGCTTATCCTGTCTACGGCACAGGACCACCCCTAATGTCAGGTTAAACTGTTGTTCTATTTTTAAATCACTCATGGCCCCACTCAGTGGCATCACCAAGTTTTCACTGCAGATTACCCTAAATTAAATTTGTTCCCCCTAGAGCACAACTCAGAATAAGGGGTCAGATTAGGTGTGCCCTCAGTAGTGCTCTTGTCTCACCGTATTCCATGCAGCTCTCTACTTTATCCACTTCCCACTCTTTATCTCAAAGCAGTTGTATGGGTTTTTTTCCCCACAATTCCATCATTAGCTCATGAGAGGAGTACTGATTCCCAGGTTAATGTCTTCTCAAGTCAAATTTTGGTAAAATTCACTTATCTTGGGTCAGAAAAAGATTAAAGAATTTTAGAATGTTAGTTGACAGTTTCTCCTAGAGCAGTAATGATTTGAATGTGTGACTCAGATCGTGTATATTAAGCGTGAGCTTTTATGCTTTACTCTATAACTATAAGAGAAGGGTGACATTTAAAAAAAATGGGAAAGGGTTTGTTGTTTTTTCCTGAGACAAACAGCTTCCAAAGATGGGTGTATTGGTCAGGGCTTTCCAGAGAAACAGAGCCAATAGGAAGTGTATGTGTCTGTGTGTGCGTGCTTGCACACATATACAGAGAGAGATTGATTATAAGGAATTGGCTCTGTGATTATGGAGGCTGAGAAGTCCCAAGATCTGCAGTGGGCAAGGTGGAGACCCAAGAGAGCTGAGGGTGTAAGTTCCAGTCTGAAGGCAGGAAAAGCCGAGGTCTCAGGTCAACAGTCATGCAGGAGGAGTTTCCCCCTACTCCTGGGAGGGGCAGACTTTTTGTTCTGTTCAGGCCTTAACTGATTGGATAAGGCCCACCCATATTAGGGAGGGCAGTCTGCTTTACTCAGTCTACTGATTCTAATGCTAGTCTCATCCCAAAACACTCTCACAGACACATCCAGAATGTTTGACCAAATGTCTGGGCACCTCGTGGCCTAGTCAAGTTGACACATAAAATTAACCATCACTAAAGGGTTATTGGGACTATCATTGGCCTTCACATTCAAATTAAAGAGGACAAGAAATACAGCCAGCCCAGTGAGCTAAGAGGAGAACGCAAAATTAATTGAGCAGAGGGTCAGCAATGATGGGAGAAATTAATTGAATCCGACAGAGAAAAGCCAGAGGTGGTAGCCTTCAGTATAGCTAACGATCTTCTTGAAGGGGTCAAGTTGACCAGTAGTCAGTATTGTCATTGTGGCTCAATTGGCCAGCACAGGCAGAACAGCACAGGGCCAGGGAGGTGGAGGACCACACAACCATGCAGGCAGAGCAGAGTCCCTTAAAGTTCTAGGAAGTTCAAAACCTAAGTTTCAGAGGCAAATGACTACAGGGAGTGTTATGGACTATGTATTTCTGTGCCCCAAAATTCATATGTTGAAACTCTAACCCCGAATGGGATGGTGTTAGGAGGTGGGGCCTTGGGGTGGTAATTAGTTTTAGATGAGGTCATGAGGGTAGAGCCCTTATGAGGGGATTAGTACCCTTATAAGAAAACAAAGAGACTAGAACTTGCTCTCTCTGCCACGTGAGGATACAAGAAGACTATCATCTGCAAACCAGGAACAGAGTCCTCACCAGACACCAGATCTGCTGACACCTTGATCTTGGACTTCCTAGCCTCTAGAACTGTGAGAAAAAAATGTTTGTTGTTTAAGCCTCCCAGTCTATGGGATTTTGTTATAGCAGCCTGAACTAAGAAAGGGAGATTGCAGCACCAAGAAGTGGGTGCAAATAGCACACAAAAAAAGCCACACAGGTGAGTGCAGCTCAGCTGTTGGTGAAGCTCAGGGAAGCCGAAACCGCACAGATCAGTGCTATCCATCAAATATGTAGTGCAGCAGATTAAAGTAGAATCACTTTTCCTAACAAGACTGCAGCAAATGTCTCCTACCCACAGCACCATGCCACACATACACAGTGCAGATGTACACGTGCAAAAATATATGAATAGCTGAAAAATAAAAAAGATTAACCATGGCATAACAGTAGCAGCTTTTAAAGGAAAATGCTTGAAACAATATAAATTGGACCTAAATAAGTACAGAGCCATATTGTGGCGCACTGGTGAGCCAACATGTTCTAGAGACATTGTTACCACATAAAATGAGAACCAGCCTGCAGGGGCTAACGTGGAGCCCGAGGGGAAGCCTGTGAAGAATGGGACAAACTCTGAGATGTTGCCTGTAGCTATCCAGAGCTACAAGAATGTCCTAATTCCTTCGTGACATAGCATCACATCTGTGTTAGAAATATTTCGATTATTGATATATGTAGCTACTTTAACTATTAAACCTCCGTGTAATTCAGACATCATCCTATGTGAGTTTTCTTAACTAATTCTGCAGTTTCCAAATCTTTCATTATATAATCAATTTATTGATGGGTTACATGGTGTTGGTGTCTAAGTCATTCAGACAGTGCCCCTCCCCCTTATACAAACACACTTGTAACTCCCTGTTCTTAACTTGTGTATCAGTTAGTTTTTGCTGCATAACAAATCACCCCAAAACCGTGGCTTTAAACAATAAACATTTTTATTTTTCAGGAGTTCTGGTGGGTTGCCTAGGCAATTCTTGTCTGGACGGCTTGGTTGATCACTGTGATCAGCTGGTGGCTCAGCAGGGGCTATGTGGTCTAGGATAGCTTTCCTTACTTGCTAGTTAATGATGTCTGTGGGAGCAATGAAGATACCTTGTTCACATGTCTCTTGTTATCCATCAAGCCAGCCTGGGCTTCCTCTCATGGCGTGGTCACCAGATTCAACAGAACAGCAAAAGAGGGCAAGCCATAAAACACAAGCAATTTTCAAGCCTTTGATTATGTTACTTTTGCTATTGTCTCATTTACCATCACAAGTTGCACGGGCAAACCCAGAGTCAGTATGGGATTAACCAAGGGAAATTATTGCTACCATTTTGAAAATAGTATACTACATCTGGGTATGGTCAGCCACACCTGCTCTTCTATTGGCACCACATTGCAAGTCAATTATGGCAGTCTCGACAATCAATTCACATAAATTTACAGCTATAGATTATGTGCACCATATACAACCTGTCATGTCTGACAATGTTGTCACCCCTGCATAACTCAAGGGTGACAACCACAGATGTATAAAAACTTCAGACACTTTAGTATAGCCCCTTAACCTACTAACAAAGCTCTTCTTTTTAGTTAGATAATCATGATTATGTGAAACTTATATCCAAAGGCTTGCTTTCTGTTTCATGCCTTTTGATGACTCAGCAGTATGTGAGAAATGTACATAATGTAAGAAAAACTTAATATGCAAAATCCCAAACTTACAGAACAGATAAATTAGGGAGTACAGAGTGATTCATCCCATCACAATAGAAATCTTCACTCTTACATCAGGATTCTTTAAAACAGCCAGCTCCACTAGAACCTCTAAAATAAAACTCATCACCAAACTTTACACATAAATTCTCGGGACGATGCCCACTGCATATAGCAAGGTACTCCTGTATTGATTATTCTCTGACTGGCTTCTGCTTTACTTAACCTCTGCCTGCTAGAAGGGTCAGTAAAGGACACTGTCCTACTTGGAAGAATGTATGAATCAAACTAGCAACACTATGTCCAGAGGACATCTATAACGCTCCCACCATTACATGATTTCAAACATGTGAACATTTCATCTCATATTATAGTCTTGTGGAACGGAACCTACCTCCTTTCCCAAAAGGAGCGAATTGAGTTCAACTATCAGCCTTCAGCTGGCAAGTGGTGTCGGGGAGGGACGATGTCAATCAGGTAGATTAGGGACAAAATTGAGGATGAGTTCCCTGCATTTCCCAGGGCACTATCTCAGTGTGCCCCACAGACAACCTGCTTCATTCTCCCTGCTGTGCTTCCAACTTCTCCACGATTAATTTTCTTCTGTTGATTGACACAGCCCTTAAAGAGCAAACGTCTCCCTTCCCTTGTTGTGTGTTCAAGCATGGCAATGCAGGAGGCGCGGAATCCATTAAGGGGAAGAATAGCAGGGCCTTCTCCTCCATCTCACAGCCCACTTCTCCTCTGTGCTGCCCCTCGTTCCATTCTACTGTGACTGTCGTGAGCCAGTAGGTTATGTAACATCCTATATAAGGCTCCTATTTAAAACTCTGATAGGTGACAGCCCGTATGACAAACAGGCTTCACTCTGTCAAGCGAACATCTCCAAAGCATCTGTGTTTGCCTGGCTGCTGTTTTCTTCCTTGTGGTCCATCAGGGCTGCACTCAGCTATTCAGGCCCTTCCAAGGATGGGCGCTGCTGTGTCTCAGCTAGGGGCTGTCAAATTTTCCTGCCTAATTCATACAGGGGTATCCATATTTATATCGATCTGGGCACATGAACAGCATGCTCATGCAGGCATCAGCTTGGCAGAGACGATCCAAAGCAACTTGGCACTCACTTCAAATTTCAACCCACCCGCAAAATGCATATATTTAGCCTGGTAACTGACGTGACTTGTTTCCCCACTACAAATAGAAATCACGTCAGTGATTGATATATGTGACATATGTGATATGTATAATATATAATATATATAGTCTCTTTCCTGTGTTAACTATTTAGAAATCCTGTCCACTGTTCAGTCTGTTTCTCGATTTCCTACTGCAGCTCACCTATAAAGTAAGTGACTATAGCTCCTATTGTCAACATATCACCTAAGAGCTCTCATCTAAACCCACACTCAGATGCAACTCTAACAAAATGCTAACCATGGAGGGAACGAAGCATTCCGTTGACTATCACAAGCATGTCATATCACAAATTTGTGTGTGCAAAGTTCTATTTGTGATGGAATGTCAATATTTCTCCGTTACTGAACTTTCCTTAGCCGCCATTGCTACTCTGTCATGGAAAACTTAACCTGGACCATTCAAGCTGGTCTGTTTCTTGTAGTTTAAAACTCAATATCTTTTTGCTAAATAGTCACATTCCATGCCCCAGCCCCCCGCCCCTGATACTGACCAGGATGAGAAGAGAGAGGGTGGCATGCTCTATGTCATCCACGACTATTGAGGGAGTTGTTACCTGGTCCATTCCCATCCTCCGCCTTTGTCAGTTATCTTGGAGATGCAGCTTGCCTCTTCTAGTCCTTGCTATTTTCCCTACGTGTCTTCTGCTGATATCTACCATTCCAGCATGTCCTGTGATAGCCAGGAGTAATACTCCACATAGTCTTTGTCCCAAGCACAGGCTACTTCAATTCTGTCTGCTCTCTCTCATCCTTCAGTGCCTCCCTGGGAGCTCAGGACCCCCAAGCTATTCTTCCGTGACCACATTGGGGTTCCGGGATTCTGTGAAGCTGCCCCTAGGCCCATTTATCTAGGCACCTCATTCACCTGAGCTACTCCACACCTGAGGCACCCTCCTGCATACAGCAAGTCTACACCCAGGAAGGAATGTATAAGTCTCCTCTGTTCTCCTGGTATGGAACTTAAATGGAATATTCATCCATCATCCACCATCCACCCACCATTACCTCTGGATGGTATGGAGGTGGGGCTCCTAAATAGTGGGGTCCATAACTTTGACATTGTCTTGATATCCACTTCCACATCTCTCTGGAAACCATTGCAACCAGAGAGGGTTTTGATCACCACTTCTGGTTGTGTGGAATCTAACTTTTACACATCATGTATTTCCATCCAGTTGTTGCTATGGAATACATTTTATACCCTGAGAATTTTCTTCTCTCAAAAACCCCAGTACTTGCAAATCAAATGTTTTCATTTTCAAGACTATTGTTTCTGCTGTACATTAAATAATAAATTTAATAACACGATGGACTTCTTTGTTTTAGTATTTGTCCACCTTCCCCCAAGGACAGTGCTTATAGGAAATGGTTGCCTAAATCTTGGCTGAAAGGTCATAGGTACATGAAAACTGGGTGTTCTGGGGTAGGGGAAAGAAGAGTTTATATCTAAAAATTTTATCTATTGCATTCTTATGAGAATCCATACTCATTTTCTTTCGGCACCAAAAACCCTTGATATACATATGGGTGCTTAATTATTACCACCATTACCCACTATCAGCTATACTACTACTAATGATAACAAAATGGCATGTCTTGAGCTCTTTTATCGTAAAGAATTTTTCATATCTATTTTAATGGTGCGGGATTCACCATATTTGTATGTCAGTAGGAGTCAATTCTGTACACAGCATGTCACGCACAGTGGCAGTGAGGTGGCCCGCTCCTTGAGGAAGGACAGCATCTACCTTGCTTGCTGTGTCTGTCCAGTGCCCAGCTGGGGCCTGTGGATCCCACATGCTCTGTGAATTTTGGTTGACTGAGTGACTAACTCCCATCCCCTTTATGACTGCTGAGATGGAGTTCCAAGCAGAACAGGACTGAAATATCCGGATTCAGTTTTCATCTGCCCAATGTGCTCTCTAAAAATAGACATGAATCTCTAACAAATCAGAATTTTGGAATCCTTATTGGCTCTGCTGAGAGGAAATGTAAGGTGGCATGTCAAAATGAGCCAGGGCTACTGCTCAAAAACCCCCACCATGCTGACTGTAATTTAACCTGCCTTTTCAAACTATGTCCATTTCATCATCTATCACCTCCGACATTATGAAAATTATTTATTTCTTCGGCCCTCTTGTTCAGATTGTCTCCTACTTTGGTTTCTCCAGAACCTTGTCTGATGGTTAAAAAAACAAGCAAACAAACAGAACACGGAATCTATAAATCCATCCTGGGAAAATGGAACAAACTTAAAGCACACTGTCCGAGAAATAGAGAAGACTCTTGAAAGGGAATTCAAGACCAAGCACACCTGTGTCTCCTGATCGCCTTACTCTAACAGCAAGACGAGAAGCTGCCACTAATTAAAACTTGGTCTTCACAGACCACGCTGGGGCTCAGCTAAAAAACAGTCATGCAGAATATTTAAATATCAGCTCCTAACAGTGTTGCCTCTCACAGAAAGAACAGCCCGACCTCACACACCATCTTTCCTTAGGCCAAGGTTAGTGTGTGCATGAGCGCAGAGGGAAGGCTCTTTTAAGATGCAGGAAAGGATTTCAGGACGGGGTGGGTAGAGGCATCGTTCAGACCTCAGGGGCAGCTGGAGCAAATTGATCAGAAAGAGCAGTCCCAAGGTTTGCCCCCCAGATATGCAGCATTGGAAGAGTTCTCCATGCTTTGTTCTTAGAACAGCCCCTCAGTCTGAGCAGCTGCAGAGAGCCCACTCCGAACACGCGCAGACATTTAACCTGCCCTTGCAGGTCCAAAATAGGCCAAAAGCAGACAGTTTATCCCTCAGACTCTTCTGTGCCTTATCTCTCCTATACAGCCCAGACTTTATTCCTCTCATCACCCTTCCAATTGTAGTCAGATCTACAGATGTGTCCTATAATTTGTGAAATATTTTAAAAATCAATTCAATTTGTATTATTTAGATACATGTATTTTAAAAATACATGTATGTCAATAATAACGATAATAGATATCCTATCTAAGGAGAATTCTGTGTGTTTTATAAAACGGTAAAGTACTTCTTGAATACTTCAGGCAGTGGCTGATACCTCTTGAATCAGACCCTGCCTATATTACTTCCTACCTGTGCGACCCCTGCATCTTGATTTTATTTTCCACAAAGTGGATTTAATGAGTTAATACAAGTAAAGTCCTTAAAACACTGCCCAGGTGATAGGTGCTTAATAATTGTTAACTAACATTAGTATTATTTATCTTTTCCCAACCCCTCTTTCACCATCTCTTTTCCAACTCAAAGATGTTTTTGAGGTGCCCCAGTGGGCACTGTCAAGATCAGAAAATGAGAACTGGAAAGGCACCTGCCCGGTACCTTCTCACATTTAGGTCTCGGCTCGAACGTCAGTTCCGCAGGACAGTGGCTTCCTGACCATCCTGGGTCCACCACGCCACCCCCACTATTCTCATCAGAGCACTTTGGTTAATTTCATTTCTAGCACATATAACCGTCTGTACTGGTTTTACTCATTTATTTATCTGTTAAACATTTATACATTGTTTTTATTTAAATACACATACACACATGCACATATATTGTTTTGGTCCCCTCTATACTATAAAATGAGTTCAGAGACTTCGTCTACCTTGTCATGGCTACATCCCCAGTGCCTCACATAAGCAGTGCATATAATAGTTAACAAATATCTGTTGAACGAATGAATGAATGAATGAATGAATATTATTATTATTTTGCAGACAAGGAAACTAGAGCCCAATAGATAAAGCACCTTCCCCAAGGTCACGTACATACTCAAGAGCCATGGGAAGGAAGACGAACACTAGTTCTATTGCAGCCTACCATGTCTGCAATAGACTAGAGCAGTGGTGCACCACGTGGTTGCAGACCCCAGGAGTCCTCAACACCTTTCTGGGAGCCTCGGGGGGCCAAAATTGTTTTCATACTTATACTAAGAATGCTATTTGGCCTTTTTACTCTGTTGACGTCACCCTGGTGATACAAAAGCAATGGTGGGTAAAAACGCAGGAGTCAAGGCAGAGGCACCAAGCCATTGCATTGTTCTTTGCCCCACATGCTCACAGGAAGAAAAATAAAAAAGAGAGTTCACTTAAGAATACTCTTAAATGAAACAGTAAAAATTATTAATTTTATTAAATGTCAACCGTTAAATGCAGACCCTTTTCATATTCTGTGTGACAAATGAATGTACACATAATTCACGGATGCTGCAAAACCAAGTATCACGGTTATGTCCAGGAAGAGCCGTGTGCAATTACATTGTGAGCTCAACTAGCCACTTTCTTTCTTGGAACACAATTTTTGCTTGAAAGAACAAATTCCAGACAAATCGTGGTTATTCAGACTTGGGCATTTGGCAGGCGTTTTCTCCAAAATGAGCAAAGTGAGCCTGTCACTTAAAGGAAAACAACTGAGAGTATTTGTTGCCAATGATAAAATGTGAGCTTTTGAGCAAAAATCAGAATTTAAAAAAATATGTATCTGCCACTGTGAACTTGACAGCTTCTCAATACAGACTTTTCTGATATGATCAGTAGTTATATTAATAAATGTGACTTTTGATACTGTATTATGAAATGTGTCAACTTTTGGATGATGTGAATAACTAAACAAACCAGTATTTTCCACACGGCCATTGCCTGATGTTATGAAATCACACATGGGTAAAAGATCCATTGAGACTGCAAGATAAACCAATGAATTTTTGTATAACAGACCATGAGAAGTTCACTGATATGGTTTTAGATTCCATATTGCAATTAACCTTTAAAAGACGACTACCACCTGTCAAGTTTTGGTGTAGTAACAAAGAAGAATATTCATAGTTACTTGAAAAGCCTATTACAGTGCTTCTCCTTTTTCCTACCACATATCTGTGTGAGACCAGGTTTTCTTCATATACTTCAACCAAAACCACCTATTCCAACAGAGTTGAATGCAAAAACAGATACGAGAATCCAGCTGAATTCTAAGTCCAACATAAAGAGATCTGCAAAATGTAAAACAATGACACCTTTCTGACTAAATTTTTTTATTTTAAAAATTATGGTTATTTTTTATGAATACACTTTTATAAAGGTTTTATTATTGTTATTTTGCATTAATTAATAAATATTCTCTTTTTTTCAGTTTTTCTTTCTAACATGGTAAATATTGATGGTAATAACCCACACGTAATAATAGTTCTTTGAGGATCTCAATTATTTTGAAGAGTATAAAGGAATCCTGAAACCAAAAAGTTTTAGAACTGCTGAATTAGAACATGCCAGGTGGCCCTCAAACCCATAAGTGCTTATGAAAGTATAAGGAGGTCTCCCAGATGGTGAGTTCCAAGGTCATAAAATTCATGACATCTTGTGATCTGTGATATAGCTCTGCAGGCCATATTGTTAACATTTTAGAATTAATGTGATCTATAAAATTTAAAAGTTAGTAAACAATACATATATCAATCAGGATATTGGTAAAAAAAAAATCTTCAGGGCTAAAAATAACAAAGATTTATGTTTCACTCACGCTAAATAAACATTTCAGGTCATCGGGGCTCTGCCGCATCTCTCTTCACCCCAGGACTGAGGCTGATGCAGCATCTAGCATGTGAAGTGTTGTTGGTGGCCATGGCAGTGGAAGGAAATGTGGTGAGCTATCCATCTCATGAGAACTGGCTCTTAACCTCTCATCAAGAAGTGCCCTGTGGCACTTCCACTTATGTTTCATTGGCCAAAGCCAATCTTATGGCCCTGCCTAACTTCAAAGGTGTCAGGGACTTGCCATCCTTCCATGAAACCATGACCCAAGAAGTAGGAAGGTTGGGCTGCAGGATTCTCGGGAGGCCGTATGGCTCAGCTGCTCTAATGACTATCACAATTCAAAACACAAACCGCTCTTTATAAAATTTACTGATATCAGATTCTTAATTTGTTCATTCATAATTTTTTAGTTAAATTATTTTGTGCATACTATTTTGTGTTCCTTTCATTTGACGTTATTTTAAATCTCTTCATAGTTCTCATATTTGTAATTTTGACACCAACCTTACATTTTACTCTATTGATAAGTTATTATACGTTTAAACATTTCTTAATTGTCGGTTATCTGAGTGTAGCTAGTTTTTCACTATTATAGATGGCATAACAATGCATATCATTATAAGAAAATATTTTTAAAAATTATTTCTTTGGGGTTACTGAGTCAAGAAGCAGGATGAATTGCTGTGGGGACACTTGTTACACAATGCCCACCATTTTATAAACTTTTGTGGACAAGGATCTGGCCTTTTTCATTTCTATATCCCCAGAGCCTAACAAAATATCTGGAATTTGGTAGGCACTCAATACGTGTCCACTGAATAAAAGACTTTTGCCAGATTGCTTTCCAGAATTATTAGACCAATTTACAATGCTACCAGGACAGAATTATATTGCTCCAACAGATACTTAATAGTTTGAGCGGTGGTTTTCTTTTCATTTATTTAATGAATAGCAGGGCTAAAAAGAATTCCAAGGTTTTACTTTTACTATTTGTATTTTTGCTCCACTTAGTGTGCTTCACTTAGTAAAGTAAATCTGGCAATTCCTCTCAGGAACTTATATACTGTCCCCATATATTTTGGTTTTCAAAGATTTAGGTGCATCTATTACGGGCTCATTGAAAGACGAGAATAAACTAGAATAAGTGGAGGTGGAGCCAGTGGGCCCAGTTGAGGAAATAAAGCATAGAATTTATTACCACTATTAAATTATTATTATCATTATTAGCAGCCCCAGATACCATTTATTGAACATATTTTGTAAATATTACTTCTAGTCCTCACAACGTTATTGAAAGGCAGATACTAGTATAGATCCACTTTTTAGCTGGAGAAATTGAGGCTCAGGAAAGTTGCAATTGCCCAAGACCACACAGGTAGGAAGAAGAAACTCAGGTTTTGAATCTACGTTTGTCTGAATCTGGAGCCTGAGCTTTCTCGCTACTCCCTGCTGCCTCGCCACTGCTCACTAGAGGGCCTCATCAACAGCCCAAAGCAGAGCCTAGGGAGGAAGAGCGCACACGGGCCGGTGGGGGCGGACAGGACACGTCAGCTCTGCAGGTCCGGTGTCTGCAGACAGAGGCGCTCAAGGGGCTGCTGTTGTGATACTAACCAGGACACGTGACCTGAGGCAGGACCCCCGGCAGTGTCTGGGGTTCCGTAGCACGGGGTCTAATCCTCAAGGGCATGGGTGTGCAGGAGAGAGGTGAATTGTCAGAGCCCAGTCAAGAAGGCGCCACCTCAAAGCAGGCACCGTTCAATAGGAGTGTGAGGACAAACCAGGAAGTGAGGCAGCAGCCCAGGAGGATGGTTCCACTTGGTGGCATGCTGGGCTCACAGTGTGTCTTTGACTTGGGAGGCTGACAAGTTCCAGCGGTCACCTTTCACTGATAAAAACTGGCTATGAAGCCAACTGACAGAAACCCCCTCCTTAGTTCTCCAACAGGCAGCCTTTAGTCACATGTGACTATCTACATTTAAATTAGTTCAAATGGAATAAAATTAAGACATCAGTTTGCCAGTCATCCTAGCTTCATTTCAAGGGCTCGGTAGCCACATGTGGCTAGCGGCTACTGTGTTGGACATCACAGATATGGAACATGTCTGTCATCACAGAAAGTTCTATTGGACAGGGTGGCTAGACCCTTGCTTCTCAAGGTGGACCAGCAGCAGCAGCAGCAGCTTCACCTGGGGGCTTGTGAGAAATGCAGAATCTCAGGCCCCACCCTGGCCCCACTGCACTGGGAGCTTCAGTATAAGATCTGCAGGCAATGTGTAAACACATGCAAGTTCAGCAGCCCCTGTCTGGACAGGTGCAGGAAATCAGTGGCTAGGCTCTGCCCGCTGAACACCTGTGTCATCTGAGCTGAGTGGGGCTACGGAAAAGAGAAACTAACCTTTAGTTTGTCATCTTTACTGCAAATATTTCCCCCAATCTATTGCTTTTCCTTTTATTTTAATTTTGTTCTTTTTTATGAACATATTTTTGGATCCTATTAATATTTAAAAGATTGTGATGGTGGGAGCCTGCCTTGGCTCTTGATCAGGAACAGTTATATCCGTCTGCCCCCCCACCCCCTCCTCCACCCTGTCCCACTTTGGCTCCGTGGCCCACACCTCTGCAGCATCCCTCCACTGGGATGGTGACTGCACCAGCCCCGAGCTACACGGTTTTAGCAGCGTCACAGGGGAGCTGGTGGATAGACTGCACACTCCTTCTGCAGAGCAACCCTCTGTGATGCCTGAGAGCTCGGCGTTTATATATTCCGGGACAGCGACAGGGGCCCGTCCTGCAAGGCCTCATAAATATTAACAAGCACTTTGTAAAGAAGAGTGTTATTAAGGGCGGTGCTGCCAGCAGCTTCAAAGGTGCCCATACATCAGGAGCCGCTGATGCTGTGTGGACACAACCCTCCTGCAATAGCCCCAGGCAAATCAGCTTAGATTTTATAGGGAGTTGGGCAAGAATTTAGAGGAATTTCCAAATATTCCTGACCCTCAGAGGAACTGAATTGGGTCTTCTCCTAATGGAGAATTACCTTCCAACAAATCATGTATCTAAGAGAGAAAAAGCAGTGACCAGAAGAAAAAAATATATAAAAATATATAATACAAAAAGTATTAATTAATATAATATATTATTATTAAATATATAATAATTAGCAATATATTATATAAACATATAATATAAAAATAATAAATGTATACAAATATATTTGACACACACACATGTACATACAAACACACACACATTAGAATGTCCACACAGAGAAGAGCCCTACCCATCCAATTTTCAGCAGGGCTTCTTTTATTCCAGGGCTACCAGATGAATCTTTCCTCCCCACGGAAGCCAGGCCCAAGCCACTTATTTCAACACTTCAAGCTTTAATGATACGGATTCAGTTTTCTTTACTCTGTGGATTGGATACACCACATTGCAATTCAAATCACCCCAAACACCACAGTAAGCTGAGGCGATCACATTTCTTCCTAACTGTAAATGGCTCTCCACAGGGGAGTCATTCTGGGAGCATGGGGGCTGGGTCAGCATTGCCCTGGCAACTTCTTTTTCCCCAGATGATCATCACTGGAGGTAAACGCTTGGAAGATAAAAGTCCCCAATCCATGGAGCAAACTCCTGTTAGGTCCAGAAAATATCCTCCATTGACCACCGCTAGTACAACCAATAAATCACAAAGGCTTAGAAAATGAAAGGGGGTGTGAGTGTGTGTGTGTGTGTGTTACCCTTATTACATTTTTTTCTCCAAAATAACTGTTGTGAAGAGGTCTGAAAAGCTAGTTGACTATGTCAAGGTGACCCACAAAAGACATCAAAAGAGCACCTGTGTGTTTCCTACCATAAAATACTGTTCCTAAGGTCAGAAAAAGAATGGACTTCTGAGCCCTCACATGGAATATGGTCCATATGAGCAAACAATGTTCCCGTGGAATTCACGTTTCACAGCAGAAGCAGAGTCCTAGGACTCTATACGTGAATGAGAGCCCCTTATGTAAAGTAGGGATCTATCTGCCTTCTTGCAAGTGATTCTGCATTTTAGCCAGTAAGTTGCCCAGAGCCTGGCCACTAGCCATGTGTCTGCCGAGAACAGGTAAGAGAAACTTGAGAGAACGGCGTGTGCTAACTGAACGGTTCACCAATGTGGCCATCACAAACCCATCTGACATGTTCACGAGCAAGCAATTTCCAATGTAGAAGCTTTGTTCCAAGTTATAATCAAAAAGTTCATTTTTAAGTTAGTTGTTTGGGACCTGAAATAAACTTTCCCATAGAAACGATGTTATAAATAGTGCTCCAGCCTAGCCCACGAATGCTAATTCAACCCGTAATGTGGTTCCAGTGCAATGGAGTTGCACGAAAACTTTGTAGAAAACAATAACTGTGCAATACCAGTAATTAAACCGAACAGTAGGACAATAAAATGAAAGTCTTTTTTTTTTACATGAAAGTTCATTCTTGAAGAAAGTAAGATTAATTGGAGAAAGACAAGGAGGTAAAGAGAGACTGTGGTGCTCTTGAAGGAGGCTTTCGGGTTACCTCAAGGGCTGTTGAGGTTGATGGCACAGGCTCTTTAATCTGTCTCATTTCACTTCAAAACTTATGACTTGCCTTTTGCTTGATACAGGTAGACAGCCTAGCACTACTTATACTTATCCTCCGTAATTACAGTCAGTTTTTATTTCCCTCACCAGAGAAACAAGGAGAGGCGGGGCAGAAAAAGGAGAGAGAGACTGAAGGGAGAAAAAGGGGAAGTAATTTTCTTAAAGCAACTAAGCAAGAGTTAAAAATGAAGGCAGTAAATTGGGAATTTAAGGAAAATCTGCCTCGGAGGTATCAAGTGAGGAGAAGGAAAGGGAAGAGCGAGAGAGAGGAGAGGATGTGTCTACTCCCACGGAGAAGAAACGCTGTCTTAGGCAGTTTCCTTGCAGGCCACGGGAGGATGTTATCTTTTTTGCTGACTGAAGCGAATGAGACAGGGGACAGCCTTGGGGTGAACGGGGTGAGGTGAGAATAACAAACAATCGCCCCTTCTCACATAAGGGGCTTGACATGCCCAGTGCTAATTTCAGGAGCTAAAAGACAACTCTTATGTTATTGCAGGTGAATAATCTACTTTGGGAATTACTGGTATCATAATTTCTCACAGATCCTAGGTATCCCCAAGTCTTCCAGGCTCCCAGAATCACCCTTTCTATTGTCTGGAAGTCCCGACTCCCTGGTTCTCAGTCTCCTCTCCCATTCTGGCTTCTTCCCTCTGTGCCTTCCTGCTGCACTTCTCCATCTCAACCTTGGACAGGGTTCCTCTTCCTCATTCCCCAAGAACCACTACTATTGATTTGAATTCAACAGGTTTTTACCAAGGATTTCTAGATAAGAGAGGGAAGTTTTAGGCTATAAGAGAAACAATATCAAATTCAATGCCAGATACCATTGTTTCTAAAGAATCATCAATTCTTCCCCTAGCACAAGCATTCTTCCTTCTAGCCCCGTCTTTGGACACTGCTCAGTAGCCCTGTGGCTAGGTCTCATCCTCTATCCCCAACGCACCCTACTGTTATTTTACTCCCTAACTTCCTAGAGTGGCTAAACCCTTTTCCTTTCCAGGTAACTTCCAGTAACTTTCAGGGCAGGACAAAAATTATTAACATGTGAGAATTCATAATCTTTCCCATCACCCCCATCTGGTGGGGGAAAATAGGTGTTACTCCCCCAGTTTCTCCTCCTTCCTCTACTCACCGGGTGAGAAAAAACAAGAGCCACATGAGAGAATTCTCAGGACCACAGTCATGATGAGAACAGACTGTACCCTCCAGGGGCTGCTGCTCCGTGGGTCTGGCCCATTAGCAGTAAACCCTGCAGGAGAGAGGACAGGAGGAAAGTGGTGAAGAGGATTGCAGGATGGAGAAGATGGGATGGTTTGTACGAAAGAAAGAGCTTTTGGAAGAAGGGAATCTAGAGGCTCCCAAGAAGCACCAAGTGCTCGGGAACCGTGGACTCTGTTCTTAGACTCTGGCAAAGAAAGACTCAAGAGATGCAATCCTGGACCTCCAGTGTGGATTGTGCTGATTTAAATGTGACACAACTCTTGGACTGTGGGTCACGTGGGTCAAGGCATCTGCTCTACTATGCAGAGAGGTTTAACTCTCTTTTGTCTCAATCCTCCACTGCCCACTAGGCTTTGGAGCCTAACCCAAAGGCCTATTAACTGGCCTTCCTAAACAAAAGAGCCATCTTCCCTGAGATAAAACCTACACTCCCTTATAAGGCACCAGTGGATGAAGTCATTTATTTTTCTAAATAGCAATCTTCTCCCCTCAGGTTATACTTATTATATGTGTTCCTTTACAATCCACAAAGAGTTTCCATATAATCCCCACCTGGCAAACCCCATGCCCCAAACGAAACTCTCATTATTCAGGTAGTAGCTGTTTAATAATACAAATATTCTAAAATATCACCAAAAAAAGTAAAAATAGGAAAATATTGCCACCTGGAAGGCTGGATCAAAGCAAAATGACAACTATCTTCCCATTACTGCGGTAAGACCCTGGGGAGGGCAGGAGCGAGCAGGAAGCAGAGAGGCCTAGACACATAGAGTTGGCAGAAGCCAGGCTGAAGTGGACTCAGAGCCTGACCGTACCAGCAGTAGCCTGGAACACAGAAGGTCCAGGGTTCTCCTTGCATCTCTATGGACACCCCCAGCCCTATTCTCTCCAGCCTGAGCCCCTGAAGCATGGTGCATCCCTTACTTTCCTGACTCAATTCCCTACATCCATGGCTTAACTTGGCTGTCTTCCCACCCCCTCTCCTTGCTTCATAGCTTTGTATGGTGAGGAGGGGTCTGGAGGATCATTTGGGGACGAGGAGTTTTACCTTAACCTTCTTTGACCTTCCAAGTCATGTTATGGTCACTGAGCAGAAGGACACCATGGTTTTTTTCCTGGGAATACCTGCTTTAAGATTCTGTTTGTAAAGACAGAAAAAGTTAATTAAAAGTTTTGTTTTGCTGTTATTTTAGTAGTGAATCCTAAATATAAAAGGATTATTCGGAAAGTAAGTTTATATAAATTTTGGAAAAAACATCTATTGTAAAGCAAGACATAATTAAGTAATGCAACTATTTTTAAATTGATTGATTTGACCTGGTTTACAATAATACAGAATTACAATACAAAAAAATTCTGTTAACTTTTCTTTATAATCTCATGTCATTTTAAATATTTTTCATAAAGTGACAAGAT
The DNA here is from genome assembly GCF_057802395.1 of Ceratotherium simum simum. Taxonomy (NCBI): domain Eukaryota; kingdom Metazoa; phylum Chordata; class Mammalia; order Perissodactyla; family Rhinocerotidae; genus Ceratotherium; species Ceratotherium simum. Next base: position 82,315,810 of record NC_141906.1, on the reverse strand, counting down.
ATAAAAATTTAAGTTTTAGCAGAGATGCCAAGATGCAGTAGGCAGGAAATTTCAGAGTGAGTGGTCACAGCAATGTAGATTACCAAAGGAAATTAACGTAAACTCATTGCACAGCTCTGAGCACTTCACCTGTTTTCAAGACATAAAAGTGGCAGGGGAGGATTTGACGAGTTTTTCTTTAGAAAGAGCTGTCACCAGGCTTCTAGACTTAAGCCCTGGTGGGAAGGAGTATGCTTCCTTCTTTTCCCAAGACTGCTGGCTAGGTTTCTGGTGGTCAGTGTGAGAGAGAGTGACCTGTGCCTGCTCACAGGGAAAGGATAAATCAGATGGTAGCTGCCCCCGGATCAGCCTGCACTCCCAGCTTCCTATGGCCACACATGGGCCGTGCCAAAGAAAGAGAGGTGGTCCAGAGTCAGTTTGAATCCTGCCCAAGAGGGCTCCCACCAGAGGGTGAAGGGAACACAACAGTGAGGGTCCATGACATTCCCACCACTTGGGACCTCTCCGGTCACTCTCTTGATATGGGCATGCACCTTTTCCTCAGCTAACAGGTCCCAATCGTCCCCACAGGAGGCATGGCCCAGTTCCCGTGACCACTCCTCCGTCTCCAGTCCCAATGCCTACCCCCCTCAGAGGCTGTCTGCAAGCCAGTGGTGGAGAGAGGAGAGGGCTCCTGTCATGCTAGCAGAGGGCTGATGTGTTGTTAAATCAAGTTCAGAATTGTGATGAAAATCTTAGATGGCATATTCTCACTTCCTAACTCACATTGCATTTGTGACTTAAATAGAAGATTGGTTACTTAAGAACCAATCTGATCTTGAATCAGCCAGCCTCAGTATAGTCATACCAATTGCTGACTGCTGGTGTCCATTCCCATTGGCCAGTATGCACACCTATTTAATAGCATAAAAGTCATGAGCCTGCCAGGATTTTCATCCAAATGCAGGTAGAGATTATAATAAAATAGAAAAAATAAAACTTTTTAAACATTGACTAAAATGTGATATCTTGATTTTAAATTAATTTCTTGTGGCTGCTTCCACAAAATCGTTTCAAACTTGTTTACATCCTTATTATTGGTCTCATCATTTTTGGCTGAGATTTCAAGGAAATGATCCAATCACGGAATCAGGTAGGAACAAAAGACCACTCAGAGATGGGACTAATTCAGAAGTCAGCAATCATTTAAAATAGAGTTTTTCAAACTACCAGTTATGATCCATTAATTAGTTATGAAATGAATCTAGTGGGTTATGACCCAGTGAGTTATTTTTAAATGTGATTGAAGGGGTGGGATGAGCTAGAAGAGACAAACAGAATGTAGACCGTCAGAGGACAACAGCTGTGGCAAGGTTAAACAGTGTGTGACAAGGACTTTGTTTATGTATGTGTGTGTGTATTCGTCCAGGTGTGCTGGGTTAAACATATAAAATATATTTCATACTGTATCTCACAGTTAAAAAACATTTGAAAGACTCCAAAAAACAGCACATACAAAATCCATGGAGAAGGATTCCTAAGTCAGGATTCAAAGGTAGCATCAGAAAATAGAGGAAGTGGGAGAGAAGAGTGTGGCAGAGGGATCAGGCAAGTTCCAGATGTGTCTTCCGCTGCCCCTTCTAAATTTTTTTTCTAGAGTGGAAGGTAGTGCTCACACCCACAGCTCCTAAAAGGTATCTTATACCTTTTGCCTTTGCCAACAGAAGAAAGAAGGAAATGAGAAAGAGAAGGGAAAAGAGGAAGGAGAAGCAAAAAAAAAAAAGCAAGAGAAGGAATAAACTAAAACGTGAGCACCTTAGCGAAGACACTTGGGAAAGCTTTTACCTCCCTCCCTCTTTTAAAACAATCTCAACCTCCTCAGCCTCTGGGCCTGTAAAAGCCACTTTGAAATGAAGGGAATTCCAAGTTACGATCAAAGCACAGTGCACTTTGCAGTGTTGTCACATATGACATGTGAAAGGTTGTGATAGTGACAAAATTACTGTACTGTGTATAATGCCTGATAATTAACCTTGTAAGCTTTGTTTTTGAACACCTATCTTGTGCTGATCAAGTAGAGAATGTGGGACTATTTCACTACAGATAGCATCTTCCCAGGGTGTATGTCAACTGGAGAAGACACTATCATACAGGATAGACTACACTGGGGGCTGCCACCTTGTGTTGACTTTAGTTGGCACTTTTCCCAGTGTATTCTATGTGAATGGTGCCCTCTGGAGTTGTGAAATGCAGTGGCTCTGACTATACACTCCTCGGCCTCCTCTTGGGCACCTGCTATAATGCCCCCTGCTGGCCAGGACCCCATCCGCAGAGCTACCTATAACCCTGCCCTCTATACTAAAACTATGGGCACTGAGTCCTGGATCTCCCTTGGGTCTTGACTACTGCTCTCACCCTGACCTTCTCCAGGGCCCATGGAGCCTCCTGACTGCCAGGTAGTGTATATAACCTCATATTTACACTACCCCTAAGGCATCTGGTAGGTCTAGTTCAGGAAAATCTCCTTCTTTCTACAGTAAGCTGACAACAAAAGCCTCACCCTGTCTCCCCCTCTCAACTTCATTCTTCAAGGGCCAGTGAAGCTTCCAGGGCATCTTCAGTAAAGCTCTTCCTAACTCACTCAGCTCTCATCGGCCTTCCTGTCCTCTGAATTACCACAGCACTGAGAGCTTGCACCACCTAATTTAACTCTTATTAAATGCTGTCTTGTGCTGCTCACTGCAGTCCCATGCATTAGTATTAGTCTAGACTCTCAGACTGCGACCCTCTCAGCCGTTGGTATCCTTTGCAGCACCCAGCACCCTACAGTGACTGAAAGTACAGGCCATACTCAGAGTTAGTTGCAAGAAGTCGGTTCTTTGAGCATCATTCTCTTTATGTGTGAAAAGTGACTTCTGGATCAATAGATTCCTCTTGGAGAATTTATTAAAGGTTGGACATGGTTTCTGGAGACAAGAAACAGAAAAATAAAAGCAACTTATATGCCAGGCAGAGTATAAAGTGCTTTACACAGATCATTTTTCTTAACACTGACCTCAACCCTATTTGGTAGGTATTTTTAACCATAACTTGTTGAAAAAGAAATGGAAAATCAAAGAGGTGAATTTCTCCAAAATCATACACCTAGCAAATGGCAGAGCCTGGAACCCAAGTCTGTACTCTCTTTACAAAAATAGTGTCTCTAATGTAGATTAGTCCTGTTCTGAATTTCAAATAATTCAGGTAGATGGAAAAGTGCTTCACGTCTGCCAAGAAGTCATTCCAATTCCCCAAAAGCCCTGAGGACATTCTTTCCCAGGGACTATCAGCTAGTTATCCAGGAGTTAGTAGGACTTCAGAGGATGTCTCATGCACTCCCTCTGGGCATTGGTCATTCATAAGAAAGCTACCTGCAACCATCAAGGTGAGAGGGAGGCTGCAGAAAAAGAGATGCAGCAAGTGAGTCACACAATCTGGGGAAAATAACAAAGAAATGCAAGATCCAAAAGGACTGCAGTCAGCAAAGGATAGTGTAGCAAGGTGAAGTCAGTGAGGAAATGCATGGAACAACCTGGAACGTGTGTACAGCTTCTACAGACTTGCTATTCTTTTAGAAGGGCTGCCACCGCACTGCTGCAGGAAAAATAGGACTGGAGGCATGCATGACCAGAGGCTTAGTGCTCTAAGCGCAGCTGAAATTATAGTAATAATGATAAAAAATTTAACTGAGCACTTATGCGAAATACTGTGCTAAATTTTTAACATACATGTATTACCTAAACTAATGAAAACCTGGTGAGGTTGATTGTTTCAGCAAACATTTATTGATCTTTTACTATGTGCTAGATAATTTTCTAGCCACTGAGGGTACAGTAGTGAACTAAAGGGACAAAACTCTCTTTCCTCTGCATTCTTGGAAAAATTAATATTCCTATATTACAGATGAGTAACACAAGGCTTACAGGGGTCTAGCAACTTGTCTAAATCACACAGCTACTCACTCAATGGCAGAAGGCTCGGGTTTGAATCCAAATTTGTCTAACTCCAAAGCCCAAACGGAACCTCAGCCTGCATTGCCTCCAGCTGTACTCAGAGCACGCTATCAGGCGTGTCAGCTGTAAGACCCCACTCTTAATTATCTTACTTGCTGGAGCATTATACGGATGGTCTTTATGGTCTGTTCTGGCCCTTGATCATATTGTCATTTACTCTTTTCTACAAGTTTCATGGATGTAAGACTTGCTTGCCCACCTAAATTGACAATTCCTAGATGGTTGGGCAAGATAATATATTCTGTAGCATTTCCCAGAGGGCTAGGTGCATTTCACACAGGTTTCAAGCACCTGTTAACCTGCCACAGCACAGTGCTCAGCACCATGGGGAATAAAAACAAAAATCGAATGAAATATTCCCCCTGCCATCTAGAGTCTTATAACTTGGTGGACGTCATCATTAGAAACTGATAGAATTTTAGTCTCAAAAAAATCCCATTTTTGAGAATTCATGAAGGATTGGATAAGGTTTCCAAAGACTAGAAACAGAGCAAACAATGTATGTTTTTAAAGAGGCAGAAAGATCAGGACTTGGAAAGTTAAAGATCAGTGACAACTCCTAATTTGCCCATGAGAAAGACTCTCAAGATAAATAAGAGAGAAACAATGGGGAGAAAGATCAGTGGGTGCTGGGTAGTAACCAATGTGGCTTTAAAAGGCATACCACGTCCAATCAATCGTATTTACTTCTATCTGAAAGAGGAAGATGAACCATGTAGAAATAGTGAAGCAATAAACATGTTATAGCTTGACTAGAGCAAGCTTGTTGATTCTGCCCCATGTTATATGATCATAAATAAGCTAACAAGATATAGCCTGGGTGACTATACTAGAAGGTGGGTGTACTCCGAGGAAGCCACAAAAGCAGTGCTGGATAGGAACTGGGCTTGAGTCCTGAAGTATTTCCAATTTCCATTGTTGATGTGGTGACAGGAGCAAGGAGGGGCTTATTAAGTCAAGGACAGCCCCCAAGTGCAGTGCAGGCACTCTGTGTCAGACAGGTCTGGAGTTCTCTTCAGCTCGGACAGATTGCCGAGGAAACAGCTGAAAATGGGAACAGGTCAGATTTTAATAGAGAAAGCATGTAGGGAAAACAGCTTCTGACCTTTGTCTCTTGACTTTACTCCTAGGAGCCACATGTGGAGGAAGCCTTTACTGGAAGCCAGAGGCTCTGATGTCCGAGAAGGATTACCTGACTTTGGGCTGTGAGTCAGTCCACTGGGACCTCAGTTTCCCCATCTGTACAATGGGCTAACAGCCGGCCTGCTGTATAAGCATTACCGTGTGTGGATTAGCTGATTAATTATCATTTAGGGTCTTAAAAATGCAGTGTTGCATAAATGCTAAGTGTTATTATGCTTCATGTAAACGGTAAAGATCTTGACTTGGAAAGAAAATGGGAGGAAAAATTACAAGAGACAGAATGAGAAAACACAGGAGAGAAGCTATTAGCCAGTTTGGGGAGTGCAATTGCAAGGGCTCGAGCCTCATAAAACATCTGCGGTAATTTCCCCTCACCTCTGCTCCTCCAGTCGCCGCGAGGGAGAAGGCAGTCTGTTGTCTTTAAGCAAGGAATCAGGGAAAGCAATAAAGTGAGCATTTGCCCTTGACAAGGTTGAGGAAATCTCTCAACTGTCACACACTTTTGGATGTTCTAAATGAAGAAATTACTTAATCTACCTGGGGGATTGTAGCTATTACATAAACCAACGTAAACAAGCCTCCCAAATTCAGCTACTAAGGATTCTCTGGACACACGGCAGGCTGCTTCAAACTGACAGGTTTCCTAGGCTGCCCTTGAAACTCAATTTGCTGACACTCAGTTCATCCCGAATTAATAGAGCTGCCTGTTCAACAGCCAAAGCTGCCCTTTTGGGTTGGCCTCGAGAGTCCTTCCTGGGGTATAAGGAAGGCCATAAAGACAAATTCCAGATGTGCTAGGACCACGGGGTGATGCCAATTAAACAAAATGCATTGATCTCTGTTAGAGGAGGGGAAGGGGCGCTGTGACCCAGTCTTCCCCTATTGGTAGTCATCAGCCAAGCCCCAAAAGGTCAACGAGATCGGGGGTGGGAGTTGTTTCAGAAGCCAATGCCACAGCAAAAAGAAACACTGTTTTCCCACTTTTTTCCTTTCTGGTTCTCAACACCTGCCACTTGAATCATCCCTCTAATAAATTAAAAGAGCCTTGTCAAGTAGCTGATTCTATTATTAACCAGACCTGTCTCTCTCCTGGGCTTCTGGCAGATCAAGAGGACTGTCGGCCTCCTCCACAGGGCCCCAGGGCCACTTAGCTGTGCTCAGCAGCCTCTATGAGGGAAGGACGAGGAAGATGATGCCCTTAATTTGGCCAAGTGGCCCAGGAGAGGCCCAATGATAACTGTGTGATCACGGTTGGAGTCTTCTTGGCACCATCCCTCCTAGGCCACTCAAGGGCATTGGTGCTAACCACGAACGTGGAGCTGAGATGGCACAATTCGGATCTTAAATATTCTATCTGAAGACCCACTGGACTTTTCACCTGATTGCATAGGTCTGGAGACTTGAGAAGCAGAGAATTAACTTTCTGTCCTTTGAACTTAATGGTCACTAGGATAATGCAGTACAACTTAGCACATGCCTAGGACTCAACAGAAATCAGGACAGACAAAATGAGACAGGCAGGATTCTAGACTACTTTTTTAAAACTTGACCTTTTCTAGGATAGTTGCATGGGTCATTTCTGGGTACTTTTGTTTAGAAATAAATGTGTTTCTTCTTACATTGGCAGGAACAAAAGAAGAAAGGAAGAGTCAAGATGTCAGCAGGAAGAAATGAACATGGATGGGAACATTATTCATATTAAGTCAGTAGCACTTGGGAAGCCCCATCGCTTTTCAGCTCCAAGTAGCCAGCTAAAGGAGCGAAAAATAGCAAATAGAGACAGAAAAGGATCTTGCTACTTAAATTTTTGAGAACGTTGACATACCCCACTAAACTGGGAGCTCCTCCAAAGCAGAGACCACTTTTAAAACCTCTTTTGAAGCCCCTCGCACAATGCCTAGCACATAGTAGGTCTTCAACAGATGTTTGTGAATGAGCAAATGACTAAAGAGTAAATTATAAAATGCCCAGAAATGTAATATAGTAGCCTAACATTTGCTTAAAAAAATAGTGAAGATCACCTTCTAGTTTTATAAATGCAAGTTAAACAAATGACATGTATTTTTAACAAAATGCAATCTGTGTTAGGTCCTTGAAGCCCTCTTCATTAGAAATAAATTTCCACAGTCTCCCTTTGGTTAGTGAGAACACAAAGTGGAGCTAACAATGGATGTTTCTCTCTCCCCCTACTCGTGTCAACTGCTCAGGAAATCAAAGATCTGTGCAGCTGCTTAGGCTGTTCTGAGCATAATTCATGTTGGTTTAGGATTTAGGCTTATAGGATTAGACTGACGATCATAAACCTTGCCCATTATAAAATCCTAAAATCATTATTAATTTTAGAAGGAGTATAAAACCTTGGGCAAAACTAATAACAAATGTATGCCAACTCTAAGACCAAGATGAAACCTAAATCCTGTCTAATTTGGAGAGCTCAGGCTGGAGCGGATTATGGAGCGAAGCTGAGGATTCTCCCTCCCTGGAGAGCTCAGCAATGAGGACGACAGGCTCACTGCTTCTGCCCAAAGTCAGGGGACTGACGAGGCCTCGCCTGATAATGCTCTAGGCTACAGTTCGAACAGGAAGGACTGGGGGACTAGAATCAACACTCTCAGGCTGACGAAGGTCCAGGAGGAAAAAAGGAACTGGGACCAAGAACAGCATCCAGGGAGGTGAGGGCAACACGCCTTAGTTGGGAGTCTGGCTATTGCTGCCTGCCTTTCATCTGTGGGAAAGACAAGAAATGGAAGAAAAGCACACATCGGCATGCTGAGGATGCGGCTCATGACGAAACAGAGAAACTTGCTTCTAACAAGATATAACATGAATTTGCCCATGCAAACAAATAGTCCACTGCTGGCGCTCAGAGCAAGGTGCAAAAATGAAGGGGAGGAGAGGCCAGTTTCAACTAGGGGTGTGTGATTTACAGCTGGAGTTCAAAGTGATGATAATACCATGTTTTTACTTTTTAAATTGTTTTATCCTATTTTTCCAACCCATAAGGAATACACCTTGGTGTCAACAGAACCCCTTTGTCTTTGTAAGCTATTCTGAAACAAAATATCGGTCAATTACTTCCCAAACCACAACACAACTAGATCATGCTGAGAAAATGGGCTTTGCAGGAATGCAGTAAATTGTTTCTGTCACAGTAGAAAATACAACCAGTAGAAATTGTTATGGATGAGTCATTATGAGAAGGGGCCAAAAAAATTAACCTTCATCCGTTTCCTTTGTCTTTGTGCACGCAAGGGAGGGCGTGTGTGAATGTGTATGTGTTCATTGGAATTCACCAGCCACGCTTAGGACTTGGAGGTAGGAAGGGCTTCAGAGATAAGCAAGGCCAGCCCTTCATTGACATGCACGCAGGAGGGGGAGACGGGAAAAGCTGACTTCAGATTATTATGTTGCAGAGAGGGTGTTAGCATGATTGAAGGACAAGGGGCTCTGTGACTGAAGGAGGAGGCAGAAGAAAACTTTTATTTTACAGCGTTTATTTATTGCTGTAGACTGAACGTGTTGTCCCAAAATGTTGAAACCTAATCCCTAATGTGATGGTATTTGGAGGTGGGGCCTTTGGGAGGTGATTAGGTCATGCGGGTTCGCCCTCATGAATGGAATCAGAGCTCTTATAAAAGAGACCCCAGAGAGCTCCCTCGCCCCTTCCACCATGTGAGGACACAGCACTATAAACCAGCAGACAGGCCCTCAGCAGACACTGAATCTGCCCACATCTTGCTCTCGGACTTCCCAGCCTCCAGAAGTGTGAGACATAATTTCTATTGTTTATACGCAGCCCAGTCTACAGTATCCTGTTATAGCAGCCCAAACAGGCTAAGACACTAAGGTTTACAAAATAGTACCAGGCACAGGACTTAATCTGCCTCTTCTAATTCTCCCAACAGTATATTAGGTAGGTAGTGTTATTACTCCTTTTTATTTATTTATTTTTTTTTGGTGAGGAAGATTAGCTCTGAGCTAACATCCGTTGCCAGTCTTCCTCTTTTTATTGAGGAAGATTGGACCTGGGCTAACAACCGTGCCCATCTTCCTCTATTTTGTATGTGGGACGCCGCCTCAGCATGGCTTGATAAGCGGTGCGTAGGTCCACGCCCTGGATCCGAACCTGCAAACCCCGGGCCGCCAAAGTGGATCGTGTGAACCTAACCACTACACCACCAGGCTGGCCCCTGTTGTTATCCCATTTTACAGATAAAGAAATTGAGGTTCAGAGAGGTTGGGTGCCTTGTCCAAAGCCCCACAGCTATGAAATGGCTGGACTGGGATTCATATCAAGGTGGTCTGATTTCAAGCCTGTGCTTTCAAGTGCGCTTCCATACCTCCTTAGGTGGGGACTGTGTGGTGGGGGTTACCATCCACAAAAGCCAGCCCTGTGGAGTCAAGGTAGTCACCTCAACGAATCAGAGGAAAGTATGCTCATCCTCCAGGTTTGCACACATATTTTCCTAATTGTCTGGCAGTCCTCACCCAGCGTGCTCCTCTCTGAACCCTCCGGTCACTGGGAGCCCAGCACAGGGACTCCATGGAGATTCCTCGGACACTCCGAATTCACTTAACTCAGCTCCAGCCTCTCCTCCCTTAGTGCCGACATAAAATCCACTTCCAATCACTTGATAACGGTTCTTCCTGCCCCCTCTATGCAAACAATGGTACAGAAAGATGCTCCATTCAAGTGTTAAACATGCCCTAATGTGTGGTAATTGATTTCACATATGGAATCAGGGACAGGGTAACACTGTGCAACAATGGATTTGACACAGGTGCTATCTGACTTGGTGAACACAGCTGCGGAGAGCTGGTTCTCTCTGTAAGTGCCAATTGCCTGGCAGACCTGGCCAAGGGCCTATTTCCATGAAGCAGTGCCCGAGGAGGACAACACAGGACTCAGAGGGTCACCTTAGTCCCTGTCAGGGACCATTTCATTTCCTACCCAATGGCAAGTCAGATTGGTTTACAAGTGACATGAATTTGAGGCTCTGTCCTGCCGCATGGATCTGTGGCATGAAGCCACCTCTGAAGTCAGCCCAGCTCCAGAGACACCCTGAGGCAAGTCAGCACGGGTTGCCTGGGGAGAGCAGGGGACGACAGAAGGTGCAAAAAGCACGCAGGTGGGGCGGTTAGGACTGCACAGCAGAAGCTTTGTTCACTGCTCACCAACAGCACCCACATCTGGAACCCAACTCCGAGATCTTCTGTCTACAAGCCAAAGGCAACAGGAAACATATGTATACATGTTGCTGTCTGGTTCACAAAGAATTTCTGCAGACATGATTGCATTTTGAATTTTCTCATCAATCTTACAATGTTGAGATTCTTACCAGCATATAGCAAGAATTGGATTACTAATTCTCAACTTTGGTTACATAGTTACTGGGAAGCTTTTAAAGAATAAACAATACCCAAGACCCCACTCCCCCATGCCCAGCCCAGATCCCTTTTTAGTTGATCTGAGATGGGACTCAGGTGCTGGTATTTTTTTTTTTTTTTGTATGTGTGTCACACTAAAACTTTTAATGGATACTGAAATTTAAATTTTATATAATTTTCCTGTGTCACAAGCATTATTATTCTTTTGATTCTTTTTTCCAACCATTTTAAAATGTAGAAACTTTGTTAGCTGTGCTGTACAAAAACAAGACGGAAGGCTGGATTTGGCCCACAGACCACAGTTGGCTAAACTTGCCTTAAAACAATCCATGTTTAACTTCAATTTTCTGAACTCTCTTTCTGCCTCCCATTCCATCTCCTTCGTGGCGCCCTGTGAAGCGTGGCTTCACAGCCTGGCTTGCAGGACCACCCTCCCCAAGTATCCTGCACTCTCATGTTGCTCACCTCTCCTTCCTTCCTTTCCCATTTCCTAGGGAGAGCTTTTCAGCTAGTTTTTTCTGACAAATAAAAATTGTATATATTTAAAAGTTATACAATGGGATGTTGTGACATATGTATACACTGTGAAATGATTACCACAATCAAGCTAATTAACATATTCATCACCTCACATGGTTACATTTTTTATGTGAGGAGAACACAAGATCTATTCTCTTAGCAAATTTTAAGTATACAGTACATTATTATTAACTATAGTCATCATGCTGCACATTAGGTCTCCAGAACTTACTCATCTTATAACTGAAAGTTTGTACCCTTTGATCAATGTCTCCCCTTTCCCCCATCCTTCAGCCTCTAGATGCCAGGATTTTTAAAAAGTTCCCCCAAGTGATTCTAACCTATACCAGGTTGAAAGCCACCAAATTAGACAATCACTTGTAGATGAACTGATTGAAGAGAAATGTGTTAGAAGTGGAAAGGAACTAAAATTCAAATAAATAAATTTAAGAGATAGGAGAGGAAAGACTAAAACCACAAGAATCCTTAACCCTGGTCTGGCCTGGCTGACAAAGGCTGAGGGATGTAGAGCAAGTCCAGATGCCCAGGGCGAGGTGAGCACATCCTGTAGTCTTATTAGCAGGATGCGGTCTCAGGTGATATGCCGGTACCCCAGAAGCATGCTTCCAGTGCACGGGATTCAGAAAAGAAAGAAGAGAGATGTCTTCTCAGATGTGCAGCGTGCTCGGTCCAAAGTGAGCACAAACGAGGCCCGAGGACAAGATCGTTCTCTGTCCTTGCTTTATACTCCACAGATTTACTTAAAACAATGTTTAGAAATGTCCTCAACTCCTAGGGGACTCATTTAGCAGCACACAGCCTCCTCTAACAAACTGTGAATTGTACTGATATACTAATCTCCAAGCCAGGAAATACTCTTCACAGCCTAAGTTTCCTAAGGAGCTTGGGGGAATACCTACATGATCTGATAGATTAGCAATACAATAATAATAATAACAACGTCGACAACAACATCCGCCATTTGTTAAGCACCCCCTCTCCACCACGCCCACGCTGTGTGCTTTAGACAGACCCACTTCTGCTCCCCTTTTCTCATGCTCTACCTCCTGAGGCGGCAGCTGTGAACTTCCCCATTTTGCACATGAGGACCATGAGTCTCAGAGAGGATGAGTATCATGCTCTGTGTCATAAGACTGATGGGCATCAGACCCAGATGAGATCCACACCGGGCTCAAACCCCTGATGCTCATAGGTGCAGATGTGCAGCGTGAAATGAGGGTTTGCTACCGCCTCCTGGAGGAGGAGATCACTGATAATAACAGTTACTGGGTCCTGAGCACTTCTCTAAGCCGGGTACTGTGTTAAGCCAGTTATATATTATCTCATTTAATGCTCATAAAACCCTGAGAGGCAAATATTTTATCCTCAATTTACTCATGAATCATTACAGGCTCAAAGATGCTGTAAGCCAGCCCACAGCTGGTAAGGAGCAAAGGCCCCGAGGGGACATTAGCTGACCTGCTGGGCTCCGAAGCCTGCGCTCGTGACCCCATGCCCTTGTGTGCACAGGAAAGTTCAGGCGCCGTCTCTTCGCCCCTCTTAAGGCTGTTCCTCCTCAGCATCACCGTCACTCAGGGAGGGAGTGGATTCCGTTCTCTAGCTGGGGAATCGACAGAGAAGTCTTAGGTTCTGGAGGAGGGAAGAAGCCCCTTGTTCTGACACTCGTCCCAGTCGCGGTTGTCAGGACCACGGTTCTTTTGGCACAAGACCATGGCTGGAGGTGTCCCAGGACCTGTGTAACAGGCTTTGTGACAGTGGAGTGGCTCAGAGCAAGGCTTTGACAGTCAAGCGGACTGGGGCTCATGTCCCTGCCATGTTGTGTGAACTGCGGTAGTCACGCTGCCTCTAAGCTTCCGCTTCCTCCTCTGTAAACCTACGATTCAAATAGCAACTTCTCAGCGGTGTCGGAAGGACTATAAGAAATAGTGTATGCAATAGGTAAAGTGCTTAGCCTCGTGCCTGGTTGCTTGTTAATGGAAGCTACTAACACTCTTAATGGCTAAGGAAACTGGGGCACTGATCCCAAGTTTTACCTCTACTTCCAGGAGTGTAAAAAGCTCCATCACAGTTTTCTCATCAATAAAATTCAATTCCAGGCCAGCCCTGTGGCTTAGCCGTTAAGTGCACGCACTCTGCTGCTGGTGGCCTGAGTTCGGATCCAGGCGTGCACCCAATGCACCGCTTCTCCGTGGCTGAGGCCACCTCCCACATACAGCAACTAGAAGGATGTGCAACTATGACATACAACTATCTACTGGGGCTTTGGGGGAAAAATAAATAAATAATTATAAAAAAAAAAAAAAAGGTCAATTCCATCCCCTACAGAGCGCCCCCCTGCACCTGGGCTTGAAGGAAGAGGAGGCACAGAAGCAGGTCTGGAGATAACCTAAGACAAGCAGCCCTCGGGCACTTGTGGAGTGCCTCGGTGGCTGCACGGCCTAGACACGGGTCCACGCAGACCCGCAGTGCGCATGCGCACATGCAGGCACGTGTCTACGCGCAGCCCCGCACCAGTCACCCGAGGCAGTCAGTGCTCACCGCAGACATGGTTGTCTAACCCTGTTTCTAGGCGCTGGGGCTGTCGTGGGGTTGGGGTGTCCTCTGAGGCACTGCAGCCCCTTCGGTGGCTGTAGAAATCTTTCCTCTCAGCCTTCTTTCTGCCAGTCACCTTCTGTCAAGCAGCGATTATGCTCCTTTCTGTCAGGAACGCTGAGTGATTGTGGCAAGAAAATTGCCTTCAGCGATAGGGATTTAAAAAACGCTTTTCCTGAAAATAGTGCTCAAATTAATTAACTTGGAGGAAAGCGTCCCTTTTTTTCCTTTGGACTGGATTTAATTTACTTTTTCCCAAAGAGTTTTTGTTGTGTGATAAATGGTGAGGAGAGTGTTACCTCCTCGGACATCGCCTCAAGTCAGGGAGGCCTTGGCGAGCGGGGCCAGTCCCAGGAGGCCCCGGGGGGCTGGGCTGGAAGCTTCGCCGCCGGCAGAGGAGGCGCTGCTGTCTCCGTGGGCGGAGAACGCTGCTCACAGACGGGAAGCGGGGCGGGTTTGAAGGCCGCAGTGCCTGTCGATGACGCGAAATCCACAATAGGCACGGAAAGGAAGAGTGGTGGTGGACCGTGCGCACGGTAGGCACGTGACGGCCGGATTCTAGCATTGTCTGACACCAACTGGATAATTTCACTTCATTTCTCCCAGCACTCAGCCCTTTATTTATGTAAGGGAATAATTTAGATTGGTTCTGCCAGTCGGGCTGGTTGTCCTGAGGAGCAGGTGAGCCCTCTCTGCAGCTGCATGTGTGTTCAGCTCAGTGCTTCCTGTGCAGCACCAAGCAGAAGGTGGTTCAGGCAACAGGGCAGAGGCCAGAGGGTGGGGAACACAGGCGTTGCTGTCAGGAAGATCTGAAATCAAGGCCAGTGCCTCTGTCACTAGCTGTGTGAACCTGGGTCAGTAACTTACCGCCCCCCCCCCAGCCTGTGTTTCCTCACTGCAAAATGGGGATAAAATAAACACGTCATAGCATCGATCTGGAAAAAAATATAACTATTAGGCATTTTTAAAATATAGGTATATATTTTGAATGGACACAAAAGATTAAATATTATACATGCATTTATTCTTAATAATTGTTACTCTTTTTTCTCATGCACACTTTGATTCCAGTCAGACCAGAATGAAAACCATTAAAATATCATGTAAAACAACTCCTAGTTCTTGCATAACTTTCAGTTTAGGGCACTCCAGGTCAACTCTGTAATCCACATTGGGCTACCCACCTTTCTGACAGCTGCCTTTTCTGGATCCTGTCCCCAGCTTGTACTCAAGAAATACAAAGTTGTTTCTTATCCATCCCATCCAGCATTTCTTAACCAAGAGTGCGTGGATGACTTCAGCATCTATAATCCTTTGAAACTTAAAATATTGAGTTAAGTTTTTCTGAGTATTCCTGGGGATTACTTTCATAGCTTTCATTGGGGCAGGCATGGGGGTGATTTGTGATCCTCCACAACAAAATTAAGGCAAATTGGCTTATACCAAATAGAATATTGATGGCAAACCAATTTAAAATATATAAAATTCCAAAGTTGATTATTACATAAAGAATTTTTCAATACTCCTTTTGTATAATTTTAAAAAGCTGATTTGAAGAAACACCTTCAGAAATCACTCTTCTTAAAGTGGAGGTCTACTCCACATACCTACACTCAGATTTCACACACACACACACACACACATATGCACACACGTTCTCACTGCCCCAGTCTCAATGCTCCCCATGGCAGCAGCACACTACAGAGAACCAGGGCACGAAGACCTTGTGTTTCTGCAGCCTCCTGCCTCTCAGGAACGTGAGAGTGTTTCAAAGCCTCTCACTGGCCTTGGTGCTGCTCTAGGCTGGTTGTTCACAGTTTGCAGGTGAGGCAAAGGGAGGCAAAGTGTCTTGCCCCGAGATACACAGCAAAGATTCCACTAACCTCTGACTGCTATACCGTAATTAAGAGAGGAAGGCAGGAAGCAGAACTTATGCAATCAGCATGACTACTGAGGAGTTTTAAGGCATAAGAAGGCAACTCTCCCACTGGGATCTTTGCTGGGACATTGGGTTTACACCCAACCCCCTGGGGTGCAGTCCTGAGATCCCGGCTATGATGGAAGCACTATGGCAGGAATACAAACACCCTTCTGATCAAAGGCAAGAGCGAGGCATGATGTCTTTCCTACTTTCAAGAACTTTAGAAGAAAGGCCATGCTCTGAAATGTGCCTGGGATCATTTCTATAGAGACCGTAGGACATCCTTGATTGGCTATAGCCCTAGAATTTCATTCAGCTATTACTATTACTGCTATTAATATATTTCTTACCCTATTGTCATGACTCGTTTGTGTGTTTATGTTGTAGTCAAACACCCAGTAGAGGAGACTGAGAGAGGTGAATGTAGAAGGGGGTACCCAAGCATATGGTGACATGGATAAATTACTCCAGGTTCAAAACTTGGAGGAGCAATTAAACACAGGTGAAGAACTGCTGATACGGCCCTGGGCTTCTAACTCCTTGCCTCCCACTCAGACCTTTACATACAGAGAGTACTCGAATACTTGTGTAATATCAAGGAGTACTCACAATTTTTTCCTCACCCTCATCTCAAGAAGAATGTTAGCCTTTGTTCATTTAAGTGTTTCTCCGAGTGGAGTTCCATGAATGACCTGCTTTAGAGTCACCTGAGGACCTCGTTTAAAATGCAGCTTCTTGATCCCCTTCCCAGACACGCCAAACCAGGATCCTTAGGGAGGAGTTCTAAGAGTCTGCATTTTAATGAGCCCACCAAGCCAGCCTGATGTTCTTTGAAGTTTGAGAACCACTGACTTAGACAAATGATTATTTGTCCAGTAGAACCTTTAAGTCCTCTCCGAAAGGCCTTAGTAAATCAATTAAACCGTGTATTGAGGCATCTCTAAAATAGCACTCCACAAAGTCTTTCTTCTGCCTGATTTAGAATTGAGTATTGGAAGTTTTAGACAAATTAACTTTGAGGGTTTTACTTGTACTTCTAGTTACTCAATTAAGACATCTGCCTGCAAGTTAGAGATGATGATCCCAGAATGTTATTCTTGTCTCCATAACTCATCTTCCTATCTGACTTGGGCACGTAGGCCGAGAGATATCCACTCACCAGTGACATTGACTTTATCTCAGCTTGTGACATTACAGACTGACTCTACCTGTCACTGCTATTTTCTTGATAAAACTATGATTATGGGAGGGATCAGATGAGATGAAGAAATGGGAGGAGATGAAATGGATGAAAAAAGAGGAGAGAAGGGAAGGAGAGGGGAGGGGGAGGAAGAAGAGGGGAAGGAAAGCGAGCTGACTCTCTAGTTGGAATAAACCCTGTTGTCTTGAAAGTATTCTGCATCGGCAAATCCTTTAATGGAGGACTGGCGCAGAGGGACAAAAGGGAGTAATAAAGAAAGGTGACAAACAGGAGAAAAGAGCAAAGAGAAATAAAGGCTGGCAAGAGTAAAAAAAACGTGAAGTACAAAGACTCCAGAGAAGGGCGGGTTTTTTTTAACTTTGCAAACACTTCATTTTACTGCACTTAATTAATCATAACACAGGAACATAAATGTTTAAAGGGTGAAATAAAATGTACAGAAATATAGTCATACTCAACAAAAATGAGAACACATAAATTTAACATAAGGTTGTCATCCTGGCCTCTCCCAGCACACAGGATTACAGCATCTCCATTTCAATTCCTCCCAGTCATGAACAAGATCATAGTAATGAAGCTCTCTTCTAGCTCTGGCTAAAATCGACAAGTGAAATGCAGAAGGAAAGAGGAAAAAAGTGCTCCAAAGAGAGAGGGAAAAGGGCAGAGAAAAAGGGCAATAATGACAGTGACACAAATAACTTCGTTCTCTCCAGTCAGTGCCCTTCAGACCAGGAAGTTCTCTGATGTGTCTAGCTCAAATCTCTTGTGTAATTCCAGCCAACTTCATGTTCTTCTGGACCAGCCCAATAAGAGACTATGACCATATACGGATTCACAATGCTACAACATAAAAGAAAAAATTTCAGTAGAGTCCACCAGGCTCTGTTTCTGAAATCCTGGATCTGTAGGAAAGAGGGGCCTGAGATGAACGGGCAGAGGCAGCAAAGATACTCAAGACTGGTAAAATCTCTCCCTGTGGCCAACTCTAAAAACCTTCTGGATTTCCCATCGCCCTGCCCCAAGACTTCTGCTACAGGTGACATTTTATCACTCTGAGGCCTGTGCAGGGGGTGGGACCAATGCAGTCCCCCCCTTGGGGCAACTTAAGAGTCCTCAGGTGGCCCCCTCAAGCTGACTTCTTCTCCAGCTGTCCTCTCTGATTGTCTGTCTCAGGTCTGGTAACTGAGGATGAGGGGGCAGAGGAGGGGGTGCATCTTCAAGGGCCCCCATGTGTACTTTGGTCTCTGCAGATCTGATGTTCTCTCCCTTATCATTGCTGGACTCATCCCTCCCCTGAGACCCAAGCCCTGCCATGTGTCCCTGATCCACAGTGGGGCCTCCAGACTCTCCGCCCAGGTGGACTTCTAGTACCTGTTTACATCTCCCCAGTCATTTTCCCTCCCTTTCTGCTCTGGTGCACCCCAGCTCCCTCTTACTGAACCTGTGTGATGGGCAGCTCTTCACCTCTGTGAAGCCGCAAGGATGCTGTACATGATCAAATCCTAGCCCTGAAGGTTTGTCATGCATCTGAGCCCTGAAGCTTGATACACTCCCAGGCTGCCTGCTACTGGGGCCTGCCTTTCACTGGGCTGCATCGCATTTGGCCAACTAAAGCACACTGGGAACGTCACTGGGGGTCTACTGTGTCTTTGAGGGACTCCACAGGAAAGCAGTTCAAACCCATGCTATGCCCATGACCCAGCTATGGCTGCTTAGTCTTCCCTGGTATCCAAAGTCTGCACTGCTCTTTCACCATTGAAGCTTATCCTTATCCCTGGAACAAAACAGGCCAACCCCTACCTTTTCCAAAGCTCTCGAATGCCTGAGAGGTCATAGAGTATAGTGGTCAAGGATATAAGCTTTCACGTCACGTATCTGAGTTGAATATTGACTCTATAACTGATTCCCCATGGAAACTCAGGCAAATTACTTGACCATTCTCAGTTCCCTGTAAAATGGGGCTACAATCTTACAGGACTGGCATAAAGGTTTAATACGATTATGTGAACTTTTTATCATAGTATCTAGCACAGAGATGCACTGAAGAAAAGCTGATGAATAGTTTCTGCCTCTCTTAAGTCCCCAGGGCTCCATAATTGTTCTTTGGAAGCTTATCATTGTTATGGAGACAGACTTCAGCTAATGCCATGCTTAGGAGACCCATTACTTTGTCAAGAATTCTGCCCGTGCTTCCAGCCCATCTCCATGGCTCACCATGCTGTGTTCAGCCATGGCCTCTAACCAGCTAGGTAAGGACAGCATTCCTGCAGCAGAGAAATCCTCACCCTCCCTTGCAGCTCCCAGTTCCCTCCATCTTCTCCTCTATCTTCCAGGACCAAAGGAGAGCATCCAAAATAGGGTTTTTATCCATGCCCTGATTTCAGACCCAGTATGTTACTTCAGGTTTTGTTTGTGCCACTCCTGAGAATTTCCAGTATTGCAACCACATCTATTATCCTTGATAACCCCCAAACTAACAAAACTTCAGTATATCTTAACCCAGAGAAGCTCCAAGGACCCCACATGCAGCCTAATGCTACCTGCCCTGTGTGGGAGAACATATGCATTCCTTGACAGAGGCCTGGCTGTTCTGCTTTTCCCTTGGAAGATAGATATGCATGGGCCTCATAATTGAGCTACAATGACCCATGAGGGTCAAGATGAATACCTGAGGGGGCAGAGTCACCTGTTACTAACTATGTAGTGCATACACACTGCCCTCTGAGGGGCCGTGGCTCTGAGCTATTCCTGACTCCATAATTGCTGTATTGAATGATAGATTTCAGCTCATAAATCCAATTCCGAAAGATTCTAAAGTCACTTCCAAGTTCATCAGCAGAGTACGGTAATCAATTAATGGTGTCTATTTTGGTCACTTGAGGGAGAAGGGCAGTATTTCATCAACAGCCTTTAGGGCCGGGAAGTCAGGCACTAGCATCTGAGACCTGAGGTCACCCTGATATCCTGGAAAATGTGGACGCTCATACACTTAGCCAGGAACTGGTAAGTTGATTAGTAAAATGGCCTAATTCTTTCCCTTTCTTTGTCCAGTATCTTATCAAATAGAATCCACTTCTTCACTCCTGGAATCTGTTCTGGCCTTGTGACTTGCCCACAGAATGCAGTGAAAATGATAGTGTGACAGTTCTGAGCCTAGGCCTGGAGGGGCCTTGCAGCCTCCTGTGTGCGCTCCTGGAACCCTGTGTCTGTCACGAGAATAAGCCCAAGCTAGTCTCCTGGAGACCAAGAGACTACATGGACCAAAGCTGAGCCGTCCCATCCGAGGCCATCCTGGACCAGCTATTCCCCAGCTGAGCTGCCAGCTGATTGCAGATACACTGGAAGAGCTGCCAGCAAGCTAAATGGATGCTCATTGCTTTATGCCACTGGGCTTTTTGTGTGTTCGGTTTTCTTACACAGCAGTATTATAGTAGTAGATATGGATAAAAAAGGCAGCAATAGATTACACACTGATGAGTCCAGCCATAACTACTGACCACGAACTTACGTATTTTTTTGTTACTATCTTCCCATGTCTAGTGTATTCAGTCCAAGGCTAGTGCTTTATACCAGTGCTTCTCTATCTGTGCTGAAGGACCAGCTATTTCTTTTAACGTGTTCCATTGAATTTTTTTTCTTTGTATTTGAAATAATTATAGATTCATAAGAATTTACAAAAAATACAATGGTACTTTGGGAGGACCAAGTTTTTGGATTTCTTCCAGTCTGTTGTATATTAAATGCTTTTATAAAACACAACAGAAATGAATTACTAGGAAAATGAAAAAAAAATTTAAAGACATATAAAATACTAGCCCCAGGTTTTATTAAATTCAACAGAACAGACATAAAATTACAGAAACATTTATGAAAATTTCTAAATCCTTATTTTCAGTTTGTAGATGCATCTCACTGCAGACCAGTGACAACTGTTTCATGACCAGACACCGATCCACAGACCACACCTAAGCAGCGTTACTCTAAACTCTTCTGGAAATCTTCTGAGACGAGAAATGGAAACTAAGCTTGAGTATAGCAGGGGCAATTTTGGTCTCCAATGATCCTATCACAGAGAAGGTCTCCCGTAGAGGATATTTTTAAAATATCTTTTACCCTAAGTGCTATAAAAGAGTGTTTTTGTGGTTACCCAACCCTGGATGATGGGAAGAAAAATCATGAAGCATGCTTCAACCTCTCTACAGGAATTTTCCTCTACTGGTTTTCTTCTTTATCCTCACCACTGAAACAAACAAGCAAAACAAAATAAGCAAAAACACAACACAAACAAAAACAAGGCCATATCATATTGAAGTGCAGATATTCAATATGCTCAGTTCTAAACAGTGTGAATCCAAAAGAATTCATTACTAACTAATATGCCCCTGATAGATGATTGATTTTTGTTTCTTTGGTGTTTTGTTTTTTTTTTTTAAACTTACTAAACTCGTCTCTCTGAGTAAGAGAGATGTTAGACTCTGGTGTCCCCCATTCCCCTTTCTTGGATCTTGGGGAGATGATAAGTGCTGAGAGACAAGTCCCCTGTTTTTGAGACAACTCAGGATGGAGATCCAATGAAAAATTAGTTTTGTTCAAGAAAGCAGAAGTGGGAGAGGAATTATAAAAGATCTGGCCACAGACCAGGGCTGCTGAGGTTAGTAGGATATCCAAATTCACCCACATCTACTCCCCTGGCTCTCTCCAGGACGAGAAAGGTGGGCTGTGCGGCAGAGGAATCATGAACTCTACGAGCACCATCAGTCATGTCTCCCATGAGGGAGAGTCTGTCGACATCTGGTATAATGACAGCAGGGGAGCAGGTAATTTGTGCCATATTCTCTTTTCTTCTTTGTCCACTTACCCAATAAATGGACTTCTGTTCCCTAAGTGTTACAAAACAGTGTTTAATTTGGTTGGAGCATGCAAAAGGACTAGAGAATGGCAGGGACCATCTGTAAATTATTGATATCTTAGCTCACTTTCACCTTTCTGCAACATCTTTCTGCATCCATTCTTACCTCTTTCCCATCCATTCTCCTTCAAAAAGGTAAATAAGTCACGATCCTATATTTTAAAAGGATTCAATGGTTTCCCGTCGATATTAATAAAGTTCCAAGTATTTAGAATGGTTTCTATGGTCCAGCCTCGCTGAGCCCCTAATCAGCACCTCATGCCATACAATCTCCCTCCCTCTCACTTTGGCCCCTTCACATTGGCCTTTTCTCTCTCCTCAAACTTAATCAAGCTCCTTCTCACTTCTAGATCTCCACATCCACTTCCACCCTTGCTTCTTTTCTCCTAACTTCTCAGCTTGCATTCTTCAGCCTCTCAGACTAAATTAAACCCCTAACATTAGTTCTGAGCACTTTAGGCTCCCCTCTCCCCTCAAGAGACTATCACAACATATAACTCTGTATGAGATTTCTCTTCAATACCTTTCTCTATCACTAGAGCGTGAGCTCCCTGAAGTCAGGGATCACGTACACCCCGATCATCTCTGTGTCTTCATCACCTAGCAGTATCATTGGTTCATTCAATATATTTCTGGAATGAATGCAAAGCCATCTCAGTGCCAGCTCTACTATCAGTACTGAAAGCCCACAGCCTGTGCACTGTCAAATTCTTTGTTCTAATGACAAAGAAAAAGCAGCACAAGACTATTTTCTTCTAGAATTTGAACTGAGATGAACTCAAAACAGGAGAACATATTTTTTCCTGGATAACAAAAAAATTATACATAAAAAACAAGATATCTTGGGAAGCATACCCAGATAAGGGCCTTCTTTAAAGTTGAACAGATAATCTTGAACCCTACAGATTCTTGATAGATTACTGTCTGCTGGGAACGGGATGACAATCCATCATGGTGAGATTCCTCTAACGCCTGTTCTGAATCAGGGCTGTCTCCCTGTGACTGTGGCCTTACCTAAACTAATTCAGATGATTTTCCTCTGGTCTTGGCTAATGATTGCCAACGTGATCTCTAATAGCAGCATCTTTTGAGGTACAGAGAGCCTCCTACTCTTGTTGAGTGGGAAAGCGTAGGAGTATACATGTGCCAGGCCAGATTATCCCTTTAGGATTACATTCAAATAAAGCCTTATTCAACTCTCAAATATTCTGTCTTCAATACCAAGGGTTACTTGATTTGTAGGTAGTCCAAGATATTTCCATAAAGAATAATAATAATCGTTTTTTATTCTAATCTGTGTAAGATTAGCTACTAATTACATATGTGCCTCAATAATTCCCAAGAGCAACTGGGAAACCATGTCTCTAGATTGTGCACCTTGTTGTTATTTTGGCTTCTTTGCTTGACAACTCTGGCCTTGACTTTTTAATTAAACTGTTGATGCACTGTTTGTCAATACAGTGCCCATCTGTAAAACTTCTGAAATATGCCTTATAGAGAAGCCCTAATATGACTCTTTATCCAGAATGTGAATCTTTTTAGATATAGCACAACAAAATATCCTGATTGCTTGTCCAAAATGAAACCTTCTAAAATGTCGATTCCTTCACCATCAAGCCCATGAGTATTAACTTCATATCCTGACAAGTTTCAGTCCTATCTGCTTTCCAACATTGAGGAAGTAAAAGCCAAAGTAGAACAGACACTTATTCTTTAATCTACAACTTGAGTGGCTGCTCAATATCTTTGTCAATGGAGGAATCCCTACAGCCATGCTTCAAACCTCAATTACTAGGCTTAAGTTAGAATCCCTGCATACTCCCACTACACCCTCACCCAGGGACATGCCTCCTTTGTCCCTCACAGCTTCAGGACCTCCCGGATAGACACCATAACTGTATTTAAACTGATGTGAATGTGAAAAGAATGAGCATATGTTGAATCCATATCTACTACAGTCATTTTGAGTTTTTAGTAAAAATTCTTTTGTTTAACAATATTGCTGCCATGTAATAAAACAACTAGCCAGTGGTGTGCAGCAGAATATTTTGGCAAACCCATATTAGTGAATATTAACAATTCATCATTAAAAAAAACCCCTCATATTATAACTACTATTCCTGTACAATCTCATAATGTCAAACATCATTGAACCCAGAGTAGTGTCACTCCATGAAACAGACTAGAGGTCACTGAACCTACCAGCATTCTTCCATTTATTGATTAGAGGATAAATATTTGGATATTTTGTCATAGAAGTATATATTTATATAGTGAAGGGGCTGCATGTAAATATATGACAAAGATCCCCTTGTGACAGCTCCTCTTTGAAGGGCTTGAAAAGACTGCTGCTTCTAGCTACAATGAGGGTAACAAAAATCAGGCTTATGTAATGATAATATGCAACTAGAAAACTCAACAAAATGTATGAATCAACTGTTTTTAGACATTGTACAACAGACAGGAGAAAACAGTGATTCCTGAAAGAAGAGAAACAAATTAGGTGAACGCAATGATTGCCCAGATTTCTTCCTGGAGGCAATATCTGAACTATGCATTCAGGAGGGGAAACCCTAACAGATTACAGCAGTCTTGATGAATTAAGGAGAGGAAGGATGGAGTTCAAGGAACCTGTGGCAGCTGGAAGTTGTAGGACAGAGTTCTAGAAAGAAGCCAGTTACATAGAAAATAGCTTTAGAAATCTGCATATGAATACCCTTGAGTCTTTATTGAATACAAGGCTATGCAAAAGAGACTGCATGGCCTGCAAAGCCTGAAATATTTATTATCCAGCTGTTTACATAAAAAGTTTGCCAATACTTGTCCTAGAAATGAAAAATACAATATTAAAAGTGAAATTTTCACTGGGTGAAATTAATAACAGATTAGACACTGCAGAAAAAAAGTTCAGTAAACGTGAAGACATAGTAATACAATCTATCCAAAATGAAGCCAGCTGAGAAAAAATACTGAAAATAAAATGAAGAGAGCCACAGTGACTGGAAGACAATACCACATATTCTAACATACATGTGATAGAAGTAGCAGAAAGAGAGGGAAGAGGGCATGAGGTATAACAACACTTGAAAAATAGAGTGGCTCAAGTTTTTCAAATTTGATGAAAATTATAAACTCAAATGAAATAAGGTCAATGAATTCCACACAGGCTAAACACAAGGAAAATCTCACCAGGGTACATCATAATCAAATTGCTCAAAACCAGTGATAAAGACAAAATATTAAAAACTGCTGGAGAAAAAAATGTCACATTATGTACAGATAAAGATAAGAATGAGAGAAGAGAACTATGCAAGCCTTAATTAGTAGAACAACATTTTTTAAAAAGTGAAAAAAAGAAAACCACCTATCAACTAGTATTCTGTATCCAGTAAAATAGCCTTTAAAAATGAAGACAAAATAAAACCTTTTTCAGACAAACAAACACTGAAAGAATTTATTCAGTAATAAGTCCTACAATATTCAGTAAATAAGTCCTACAAGAAATATTGAAAGAAGTTATTTGGGCAGAAGGAAAATGATAACAGATGGAAACATGGATCTACATAAAGTAATAAAGAGTACTTTAAAATGTCAATATTTCCTTTTTCCCTCATCTTTTATTCTTTTTAGAAGATAAATTAATATTTAAAGCAAAAAAATCAATGTATTATGGAATTTTATAATGTATGTAGAAGTAAAATGTATGGTTACAATAGCATAAAAGGGCAAGAGAATGTAAGTATTCTGTTGTGAGGATCTTACATATACAAGAAATGATATAAGATTATTTCAGTGCTGTCTATGATAAGTTAAGTGCATATTATAAACCCTAAAACAACAGTAAAAAATAATAAAACAAGAGATACAGCTAATAATCCAATAGTGGATAAAAAATAGAACAATAAAAAATTAAGTAATCCAAGAGGCAGCAGAAAATGATGAACGAGAACAAAGAGCATATAAGACAAATAGAAAACAAGTAACAAGACGGTAACCTTAAATCCGACCATATCAATAGTCACATTAAATGTAAATGGTCTAAATGCATCAAATAAAAGGCAGAAATTGTTAGAATGAATACATAAGCAAGACTCCACTATGGGTTGTCTACGAGAAATCTTTAAATATAAAGACAGATGTGTTTAAAAACACATATATGCTAAGCAAACATTAACAATAAGAAAGCTGGAGAGGCTACATTAATATCAGACAACATAGACTTCAGAACAAGTGATATCATCGGGAAAAAAGAGGAGCATTTCAAAATAAAGAGCTGAGGAATTACAGATTTTCAAAGCCAGCCCAATCAAAGTGAACTGCCTATGGGGTTGCTACTATCAAGCATCCCAACTGACTAGAGTTAAGCCCCATTTAAGCTAGTTTGGACTCAAATTTAAGGAACTAGAAAGTAGACTACACATTCTTTTTTTGTTCCAATTTCACCTGCCAATACACACATCTATGTTTGATCCTCTTTATCTAAATCTAGGATGACTGCTCTTTTACCTACCTCAAGTTCCTTTTTCTCTTTTTTATTTCAATTTCTATCTCATCCGGGCAGTAGACTACTATCTCAGCTAGAGTTCCACGTTGTCTTGCATGCCTTCTCTGTGTACACCTGTGGAAGAGCCTGCGTATTCTCCACCTTTATCATTTGATCTTTCTTCTTGTAATAACAGAACTCCTGTCTCTTACCTGGGAACATTGGCACTCAGTTGAAGGCTGGTTTCTCAGCCTTGCTTGGCTGTGTGACCACATGACTAAGGTCTGCTACCTCTTGGTTGTGTCTTAAAAGGAACGGTGTGTGTGCCCCATGCTTCTGTCCACCTTTCTCCTGGCTGAGAAGCGCTTTTGATAAAGAGTCTGAAATTTTTATTCTTGTTTAAGCACTGCATTGAGTGAGTCTCTGTTATAGCAGCTTAGAATAAATTCTAGGGCCGGCTCCGTGGCTTAGCGGTTAAGTGCGCGCGCTCTGATGCTGGCGGCCCGGGTTCGGATCCCGGGCGCGCCCCGGGGCACCGCTTCTCCGTCCAGCGCGAGGCTGAGTCCCACGTACAGCAACTAGAAGGATGTGAACCTATGACATGCAACTGTCTGCTGGGGCTTTGGGGGGAAAAAAGTGAATAAATAAAATCTTTAAAAAAAAAAAATAAAAAAAAAAAAAAAAAAAAAAAAAAAAGAATAAATTCTAATATAATGCTTCTTTAATT
The DNA here is from genome assembly GCF_057802395.1 of Ceratotherium simum simum. NCBI lineage: Eukaryota > Metazoa > Chordata > Mammalia > Perissodactyla > Rhinocerotidae > Ceratotherium > Ceratotherium simum. The sequence continues at coordinate 82,288,875 of NC_141906.1, read as the reverse complement.
TTCTTTGCCTAAGAGAACTAGTAACTTTGCATAGTAACTCAAGTTTCTTATGCAATTCCTGTGTTATCCCTATTTAAAGAAAACAATCAGAAAATTGCTATCACTTTTGAATGGGGGACAACGACTCTGAAAAGAGAATCTAAGCCCCACCTCCCTACTTTTATGTTTGCTAACTTTATCCATGACAGAATCAACTTATTTCCTAAAAACATGGCAGTTTATTGATGGTCTTTAAGAAAGTAGAGACCTTCTAGAGATAGATATTAAATGTAGTTTTGCAGTAAAAGAAAACAATAGATAGATAGATAGATAGATAGATAGATAGATAGATAGATAGATAGATAGATAGATAGATGGATAGATGGATGATAGATAGATTCAAGTGTTAATTTGTGTGGCCCCTCACCCTTCTAAACCCCTGTTGTTGTCTAATCCATGAAAGGAGATTGAGTATGCCCGTTCTCATACTGCGTAGGATTTCTTAATCACCTAATCATTTGCCTGGTCCTAAACCCAGCTTTTTCTGGGCTGCAAGCTTTCTGGTCTCACAGCTTCAGCTGCTCCTGTTTCCATCACTTCCTTTTGTTCTCGGGCTTTTTTCCTTCAGTGGTCATTATGGAGACACTGCTACCCTCCAGTCTCTGTATGTTAAGATTGGAATAATTAAGACAATGTGAAGAACTGGATTTTGGAACACTCAGCAAAGCTGGTTTGAGTTCTTACTATAGAGTTATTTGAATCCTTCCAAAGAGCCAGTGGTGTATCCAAACAGCCAGAGCCTCCCAGTCCCCATATAGGTTAGGGCCTACCTAACCCCTGGAAAATCTCTTCTCAAGATAAACACTGTCTCATAATAAAACTGGATTCTCAGGAGGGGCTGCTTAGCACCAACATGTTGCCTTACTTAAGTTAAGCCATCCCTGCTCTGCTACCTGGATACAGAATAATAATGGCCAGGATTGTGTGGAGACCCATCACCTTGCTTTCTATGAAGCTACTTTATCAGAAACAAGCCCCAGGGTGGCATTACTTAATCAACAGTAGAATTGCAGAGAGAGAAGTTCACAATAAGAGAAGTTCACAATAAATTGATTGCTGCATCTGGTTTCCTAGGAGCAGTAGCAAGACTAGTGAAAATCCTCGAATCTCATTGAGCAACTAGACAGATTGATTTTGAATTCATTAATAGTTGCTGGGGGTGGAGGAGAGAGAAAGGAAGAGGGGGAAATGAACGAATCAGCGGTATCTACACCCTTAATAGAGATCAAGAAGCTCTTTCAAAGGCACCAGGTCAGGGGCGTAGCGGTTGAGTTCACACGTTCCGCTTTGGCGGCCCTGGTGAGGACCTACTCACTGCTCATCAAGCCACACTGAGGCGGCGTCCCACGTGGAGGAGCTACAACTTGACGACTATGACACACAACTGTGTGCTGGGGCTCTGGGAGAAAAAGAAAAAGAGGAAGACTGGCAACAGACGTTAGCGCAGGGCCAATCTTCCTGAAAAGAAAAAATCAAACGGGAGTGCCCATTAAAAAAAAAAAAGAAGCTCTTTCAAAGCTGCTCATGTCCCCGTGAGAGCACTGGGCCAGAGTGTCTGGTCCCCGGCCTAGAGCCAGGACCAGCATCAAAGGCCTTGGAGGAAGGCAAAGGACCTTGAAATAGGAAACCATGTGCTTTTAGATTTGTCTACAAAGCACTCAAATTTCCAAATAAAAAGGAAAATCTGAGTTATTTATCCTGATATTTTGTTCACATCATATCAAATAGATTTCCATGCAAATATTTGGCACCATATAGACTTATAGAAGTGTTTTAGCAAACTCAAAGTTACCTATCAGCCTTATCTGCCAAAGAAGAAAAACTGGAAATGTTCCTGAAAAGGACACTAGATAACAATAAATCAATTTGATTTGGGGTGTAGGTGCTTCTAACTCAATTCAGAACTGGTGGAGGTCAGGCAGATCTGACTGGACTAGACTATTCCCTTAAGCTCTTTTTATTTCTTTCCCTGTTAACCAACATGCTAATGGTCTGAAAGAGCTGGTGACTCACCAGAAAGCCTATCTTTTTCATAGAGATCTCTTGTTGCCGTATAGTATACTACAGCTATATTCTTTGAAGGTTAGATACAAATTGAATCTATAACAAAATACATGGAAATGGGCAGGTTTACTTAGAGGAATAACAATCTTCTAAATAGACAACCAACTCTCAATATATCATGTTTTTAATATAATTTTTATATATTTTGCTTTCTTTAAACCATTTCAACTATTATTTAAACCATTCAACAGCTATTTCCTGTCAGTGTGAGTTTCAGGAAGGCAAGCAAGATGCTTTTCCGTTTCAGAATTTCACAGCAACATTGTACTAGGCAATGTTTTCCTTGAACCCTCTTTCCTCCTCAGTGGGCCTAGGTAACTGATGAGATTCTTTCATTAACTGCACAAATATTCATTGACTATGTGTTATGGGCTAGACATTGAAATATTATTAGTGATAAAATACATGCTCATATAAGCATGGTCCTTCATCTCAAACGACTCAAGACTTCTCCTGGGGGTTGAGGAGTGTGCTCTAGGGGCCCCAGGAAGTGGCAACCACCTAGACTTAAAAAGTATGGGCTGAAGGAACTTAGATGAATAGGGCTTGCCCTGGGAAACAGAGGGAGAGTATTGCAGCAGGACCAAGAGCTGAGATGAACCTGAGGGGACAGAGTGTGGTATGTTTGAGAAGCTCAGAGAAGTCTGGCAGGAATTTAGAGAGGAAAGCAGAGGGCAACAGGATATGAGGCCAGGTATGCACAGAGGGGAACGTTGCTCATAACTCACGTGGAATGTACACGGATTTAGATGATCCTTAGAGAGTAAGGATGGCCCTGAAGACTTCCTTCACAGAGAACTGACAGATTTGGGTTTAGGAAAGATCACTTTGACTGCAGATTGAAGAATCCATAGGGAGTGGGGACAACAAAGTAGAAGATCGGGAGATGTGTGAGGAAGACACTACAGTCATCATGGAAATGAACAGTTATGGGACTAGGTACATGCAGCCTGCATCTTTTGTTGCCGCCCCCCAACCCCAGTACTTCCTACAGGTTGGTGCCCCAGCCAGCTTCACCCACCCTGACCCAGCCCTGTCATCAGACCCTTTCACGCTCCCGTTCTCTAGACTCTGTTAATGAGGCAGCAATTCAGCTCTGTCATAAAGAGGTAAAGACAATAATAACAACTGTGAAACTAAACCAGGTGCATTCTAAATCTTCCGTGAAGGAGACACAATTTTTCTTTGTAGAGAGGAAAGTTTGAGATAAATAGCAAAGAATTAGTAAATAATTCAGCCTATGACCTTGATGCTTATTGATTCCTGCAGCTGTTTATCTTTCTCTAGGCTACCCAGAAAAAAAAAACCTCCAGAAAACAATTATCACTTAATTATAAAATTGCTCGGCTTGGGAGAGCCTTCCAGTTGGTTGCTGAACACTCCAAGGGGGTAAGTTAATCTCTGTAAACCACCCAGCCGGACGGAAGCTGCTGCTTAAAATTCCTAACCACAAGCTTCATTATTCTCTGGTGGGGATGAAAAACAAAAAAAGGAAGAAAAAAAGAAATACCCTCATTTTCTTCTCATTTTCAGACATTTAGGATGTTGAGCCAATTAGACGACTTGAATGGCTGGCTATTTCTCACCTATGGGATTTGAATACTGATGGATTCTAGCGATGGGGGTACCAGATGTACACAGTGAGCACCTGATCCGTGATAGCTGCTGGCGGTATGGCTGGGGGCGGTGGTAATAGTTGTGCGGTTGTTGTGGTAGTAATGATTCAGATTGGGCTCCAAAAGGAAAAAGGGAAAGAACAAGAATTTTTTTTTTTACACACAAATAATTTCTTCTTGAACCTCAGTTGAATGAAAGGTAGGGCCCTAAAGCCAGCCCTGGTTCCCACCAGTCATTTCTTGGGAGTTGGGACTTTCTCATCACTAGTGTCAACAGCCACTCTGAGCAGGAAGCTTGATCACATCAGTAGGGTCGGTGAGGGGGTCAGCCAGCTCGAATTTTGGAGTCAGAGCTGATAAATTCTTAGCCCAAATTCTTGTGCTATTCCTTTATATTTATTGCCTTATCTCAGTAATCATTAAAAATGCTTGGCTAGCAAAGAGACAACCCTATTAAAAACATAGGCAAAGGACTTGAATAGACATTTCTCCAAAGAAGATATACAAATGGCCAATAATTACATGAAAAGATGCTCAGCATAACTAATCATTAGGGACATGCAAATCAAAACCACAACAATACATACCTCACACTCATTAGAATGGCTACTATCAAAAAAACCAAACCCAAGGGGCCAGCCCCATGGCATAGTGGTTAAGTGCGCGCACTCTGCTGCTGGCGGCCCGGGTTCGGATCCCTGGCGCGCACGGCGCAGCGCTTGTCAGGCCATGCTGTGGCAGCGTCCCATATAAAGTAGGGGAAGATGGGCACAGATGTTAGCCTAGGGCCAGTCTTCCTCAGCAAAAAGAGGAGGATTGGCACGGACGTTAGCTCAGGGCTGATCCTCCTCACACACACCAAAAAAAAAAAAAACAAAACCCAAACCAAAAAGAAAACAAAAAACAGGAAAAACCCATAAGATGGCAAGTGTTGGTGAGGATGTGAGGAAATTGGAACCCTTGTGCACTAATAGTGGGAATGTACAGTGGTGCAGCTGCTACAGAAAACAGTGTGCTGGTTCCTCAGAACCTGAAGAATAGAATTACCATCTTATCATTTAGCTCTTCCACTTTTGGAAAAGAATTGAAAACAGAGTCTCAAAGAGATATTTGTGTACTCATGTTCAAAGCAGCATTCTTCCCAATAGTCAAAAGGTGGAAGCAACCCAGGTGTCCAGTGATGGATGAATGGATTAAATATGTATATATAGAATAAATATAGAGGCCAGCCCGGTGGCACAGCAGTTAAGTGCAGCCGCTCCGCTTCAGCGGCCCGGGGTTCACGGGTTTGGATTCCGGGCGCGCACTGATGCACCGCTTGTCAGGCCATGCTGTGGCGGCGTCCCACATAAAGTAGAGGAAGATGGGCACAGATGTTAGCCCAGGGCCAGTCTTCCTCAGCAAAAAAGAGGAGGATTGGCATTGCATGTTAGCTCAGGGCTGATCTTCCTCACTAAATAAATAAATAAATAAATAAATAAATAAATAAATAAATAAATAAATAAATAAAAATATAATGGAACATTATCAGGCCTTAAAGAGGAATCAAATTCTGAGACATACTCTACTGTGGATGAACCTTAAGGACATTATGTCACATGAAGAAAGCCTATCACAAAAAGATAAATACTGAGGTGCCTAGAGCAGTCAGATTCACAGAGACAGAGAGTAGAATGGTGATTGCCAGGGGCTGAGGAGAGTGGGGAGTAGGGAGTGGTTTAATGGGTACAGAGTTCCAGTTTTGTCGGATGAAAAGATTTCTGGAGGTTGGCTGCGCAACAATGTGAATGTACTTACTACTGAACTGTACACTGAAAAATGGTTACAATGTTATTTTATGTTATGGGTATTTTACCACAAGTAAGAATTTTTATAGATTGCGTAGCTAGCTTTTGGAAGTGAGTCACATTCAGCAGAAGAATGGACAGAACTGTGGAGCCCTATCCTGGCTCCTCTTCCAAGAGGTGACTCACTTACCGGAAGACCTCAAACACACACCTAGCTGATCTCGCAGTACCCCATTTCTAAAATGTGATGGACAATAGTATCTCATTCTTATCTCATTGAAGGGTGGGGATTGGGAGAAGGTGTTTAGAGCAAGAAAAGTGTGCAATACGTCATGGAGACCAGCCTCCCGCCTCTACCTGAACTGGGATGGGAAGCAGCAGTTCACGCATTCACTTCTGGCAAAGGGGAAGTCATCAGGTCCCATCTGAGCATCTGCTTCTGTGGGAATCTTACCTTTCTTTAGCACTTGCTACATTGGCAATGTACATGACCACACAACATCACGGGGAGGGCTGTGCCGCTCTCCTGCCCTGTAATTGTGGACACCGAGGTCTAGTCCACATCCTGTGACTTCACCAGAGCACATGCTGTGCTCTCAACCTTCTACCGTCCCTCGTGACTGTTTCCCATGTGTAGAACACCCTGATCTCTTTCTTCTGAGTACTCACATTCTATCCATCCTTCAGACCTGACTCAAACCCTTCCTCAGCTCCTGCCTCCCCGGCCTCCTCCTTCTTTGGGCCTCTCTGCAGTATCATTCAACATCCCACTCTGACCATTCCTTCCTGCTGTCTCTTGACTCCCCCACCCCCTCCCCTCGACAAGCTCTTTGGCTTTCCTGCTGTTCTTCAAACCCAGCAGGCACGTTCCAACCTCTGGGTCCAGGCCCTCGATGTTTCCTCTGCCCGGGATGATGCCCATATGGCTTGTCTCCTTCAAACACTTTCCTGACCACTCTACTTAAAATATCAGCCCATCAGTCTCGTCACTCTCACCCTTGGAATCCCTGTCTGCTTCTCTGCTGACAGCGATTATTGTTCACCATCCGATGCACTGAATATTCTCCATGTTTACTTGTTGCCTGTCTCTGCCATGAGAAGGCAGCTCTGTGAGGATGAGGATTTTTGTCTTTCTATTCATTGCTGCGTAAGGGTCCGGTGCACAGTAGGTGCTCAAAAATATTTTTAAATGAATGAAGGAACTGCTACGTTTTACACAGAATCCAATATGTAGTCGTATACAACTTTGTATTGATTACAATATGTTCTGAGAAATGATAGCTCTATGGAGTATTAATAGTTGTTATGCAGAAAAAAGCATTGTCCTACCAATCTAATTTGATAAAAACTCAGCTAAATAAAGCCAAACACTTTTTTTTCTTCAGGTCTTCTGAGGTCCTTTCACATCTGGCTATGTGGGTGCGCATCGCAGAGCTCAAGGGGGCAGGTCACTGTCTGTGGTGTTCTCCCAGCAGTTCACCACCAAGTCAGCGTTGGAGGGGCATCTGCACAGCACACTTAGAAACACTGTGCTGCCTTAGTGAGTTCTTCCTGTTGGTGAATTCCTTCCTTTTCTGTGGCCTCCAGTTCTTGATTTCTTTGCGGTTCAGAACAGGGTTCTGAGTGGTCTAAGTCTTGCTTGATGTAGAATTTCAGTCCCACAGAGCAAGTCTTGGTTTTATTTTATTCCCATTCAGTCAAAGGTGCTGTGGTCCCTAAGAGCACTGGTTATGTCCCGATGAACACACTCATTCTATCTGGTAATCTGGAAAATTCCTGAAAAGTGAGGTGGGTGTCCTGGGTTTAGTAAAACTGAAAACCACCAAGCCAAACATAGCCCCTCTGACCTGCTTTCCACCTACAGCCTGAAGCAGGAGTTAGTAGGAAGAGTGACCAAGAGCCAAGTGGGGGTCAGATTGGGATTTCTGCTCTGCCATTAAGGGAAGCCATTGGTGATGCATGAGAGACCCATGTCTGGAGACTAAGCTATGGAACAGCCAAATGCTCACACTCCGGAGCCAAAGCAGACACCCTAGCTCCCCACTTCAGGGCTACCTTGGGACTTGGCCTGTGTACCCATGTTTGCTTAGCTCCTCACAGCTGTCAGGTGCAAGCCCACTAGGTGGCAACCTCATGTCAGCTGTCACGGAAGAGAAGCAGTGTCGCAGGGAGACAGATTGTGATCAGTTAACATTCACTGAGTGCTTACTATGCATCTGGCACAATTAGAAGTATTTTCCATGCCTTATTCATTTGGTCTGCATAATAACCATGAAATACGTATTATATCCCTATTTTACAAACTTGAAAACTGAGACTCAGACCAGTGAAATAATTCGCTGAAGGTCACATAGCTAGCTCTCCTGGCTCTAAGGCAATGCTCACTATACCACAGTAGTGTCTGAGAGAGAGTGTGAGAATAGAGGATCAAAGCTCTAGGAGACACCAGGTTGGCGAGGAGTGGAAGAGGGGTGAGAACACGGACAGCAGTGGTTCCTCAGCCAGAGACCACCCGAGGTTCGATGAGAGCATGGAACCTGTCTCCAGAAGACAAAAGGCCACTGGAAACAATTTGAGAGACTATATTAATCCCTGGTGAGGAAATTCTAACTTTGAGGAAGGAGACAGGGAAAGAGAGAGAATAGAGAGAGAGCGGTGGGGATAAAGTGTGTGAAGAATCTTTAAGTTTCTAACTCCTTCAGATGACCCATTGACTCCTCCTTAGTGTCAAACACAACCCAAAGCCCCAACATCCACCTGGTAGACTTGGTTAGGAAGAAGCAAGCTGTTTGGGATAAGGTGAAATTTAGGAGAGTGGCATTTAAAAAATCAATCATGATGGTTTGGGTTCTCACAATATGCTAAGGCCTTGATTCAGCTACTAAGGAAGATGCAAAATGGTTCCTACCCTCAAGTGACCTACAATATGGTTGAAAGAATGGAGTGAAAAGTCTCCCGTGAATACCTAACAATGTAAGACAATATACAAGAAATGCCAGGAATGATAAATACTATACGGTTTCAGAAAAGTGTGTCCAGGTATTGAAGGAAGTTGTCAAATTGGAGGTAGCACCAACTACGCTTTGGAAGATGAAAACAACACACACAGAAAAGCGTGGAGGCAGGATCTGGCAGTGAGGAGACCCACTGGACTAGGCAGAGAGCTTGCAAGGAGACAAGGTGGGAAAGATAAAGAAAGGCCAGTCTGTGGTAGCTTTCGATGCTAGTCTAAAAAGTTTAGACTTTAATCTCTAAGCACCAAAGAATTACAAACAGGAGAGTAAGCGATCAGAGGGTATATTTTATGAGCTTAAAATGATTGCAGGATGCAGGTAGGATGGCCCCAGGGAGAAGAGGTTGGGAAGCAAGTGGAGAGGTGTCTGAGGGATCCAGTGCATATGGGTCCTTTTCACCTGCCCCATATCCATTTCCCCTTCTCCCGGTAACTGTGCCTGAATTTCCCTTTGGGAACCATTTCTTATCAGTCTCAAGCTCTGTGCTTTGAATGGGGCTGATTCCACCCCCACTCCCTTTCCAGAGACAGATGCAGGACCCAGGCCTAGCCAGGCAGACAGGTCCTTTCCCCTGGCCACACAGAGTGGTTAAAACATAGGCCATGTCTCAAGTTGGTCCAGTGAGAATCAGCCCTTGCATCTTTTCATAATCATTGGAAATGAAGCACATTCTGTGCATTGGGTTTGCCAATTGGATGCTAAAACCCAGAGGGGCTGGTGACTATTTTGCCAACACTATGGAGAGGCGAATGAAAGTAAACAGAGGAAAGAATAGTCAAAAGATGGGGAGAAAGATTTCTGAAGCGACTGAATCCTTGGATTCAGCCATATCTGATATATGCACTGGACAAAAACAAAACAGAGTAAAAAGGCTAGAGATTGCCAGAAGGGAGGGGACTGGTGGTCAGGGATGGCGTCTCGAGAAGGTGACATTGGAGGTCTTTCTCATCTTATCTCCCTGCAAGCCGTCTACCTAGCACAGCTGGTCTACACTGCAGGAAGCAGAGGAGTGAGCAGCGTGGGCGTCCAGGGGAAGAGCCCTCCAGAGAGAGGGAAGAGCTAGAGCGAAGCCCTTGGCCGGGGTGTGCTGGCCTATTCAAGAAGCAGCAAGAAGGCCAGCGTGGCCGGAGCTGAGTGAGTGAGAGGGAGAGTAACAGGCGGGGGTCAGATCAGGTAAAGCTTTGTTGTCACTTGAAGGAGCTTGGCCTCTACTCAGAATGAATGGCAGCCATTAGAGAGCTTTGAGTTAAAGAATGACATGATGCAACTGATGTTTAAAAGGGTCACTCAGGTCACCCTGCATCTGAGAATAGACGGAAGCAGGGCAAGGGTAGAAGCAAGGAGACAAGCCAGAAGGCAATAAACACCTCCTTTTTGCTTCAGCTAGTATGATTTGAGATTCTGTCTCTGGACTAGGCGACAGGTAGTTAGAAACAAGGGCCTAGAGCGGGCTGGTGGCTAGGAAAAGGGGTGGGAGGGAGGCTGCTCAGGAGCAGTCACAAAGGAGCAGACGCTCGAGGAAAGAAGGCAGGGGAAGGGTGAGTGAGCTCAGCGCTGGCTGGGCCGGGGCAGGAGAGGAGCATCAGGAGAGAGCAGCTGTCACTTTCCAGGGGCAGGAACCACACTGGGGCTCTCCCACCTGCAGCAGAGGGCGCCTGGCGGAACTGAGGCCTGACCCGGGGGGGGGGGGGGGGGCGCCAAGCTGGCCTGGCACTCAGCCAGGGACTGTGTGGCCTTGTCCTGCACGCTGCTCCTAAGCGGTTAAGGGGAGACTCCTGGGGCAGAGGCAGAAGTGCATACAGAGTTTGTAAAAGACTTCTAGACAACTGCTGTGCTCCCAACTTGCCTTGGCCCTGTCCACAGGCTGGGGGGCGTTCCAAGTTCTCTGAATAGTCACAACCCCGTGATTCTCTCTCCTACAACATGAAGCCAGCCACTTCCTCCTTCCACCACCATCCTTCCAACCTTTTTATTTCTTTTCCCCAGGGAATACCGAAAATCAGACTGAGCTCCAATGCCCATTTGAAGGGACCTTGGCTGTCCGAGGGGGTTTGGAGGACAGAACTGCGTCCTCCAAACTGCGTGTCAAATCCAGCTGTAAACACGAAGTCACAGTTGATTCTATAGCTAGGAGCACCTCCACTAAGGTCAAGAGACTTCTCCTACACAGAGAAAAAGTCAGAAATTGAGCTTTCTTTTGGCATTTACCAGGCATTCTCTGAGGAGGTCACTTCATCAGCTGCAGGGTTTGTCTTTGCAAAAGACAACATCTTGCTCTGCCTCCTCCCTCCCATCCTGCAACTGCTTGGCTGCTGCTCCCAACTCATCCTCTGTCGCCTGGTTCTAGTTTTGAACTTGTACATCTTATCCCATCTTATTCCAGGCTTTCTTACTCACCTCTGGAGCCCCAGCCCTGTCTCAGTGTTTGGCATACAATGGGTGCTCTATAAATACCTATGGAATGTTGTTCAATGAATGAGTTATTGCTCCCGACTGCCAACCACCTTGTCCTTTATCACGACCTCACATCCGCTCCTTGTCCTTTTCAGAAGAAGCCAAATCATAGGCCAAGAAGACATGTGAAAGACACTCTTGTCTTACAAACCTCTCCCAATCCCCTGGGAAAGGAAACTAGACGATGGTCTCTGCTCTCTATGCCCCTCGGCAAAATAGATGTTCACCTTTGTCTCTCATCAAATGAAAATATGTAAAATAAGCACTTTCTACTTCAAAGGCTTTGTGCTGACTGCTGTGGAGCTACAAAAGTGTGCAGCAGCCCCTGCGTTCTGGAAAACAGAGCTGGACAAATGTCCACCAGACTGGCAATGAGGGGCTTGGACTTCCAGTCTCAGCTCTGCCAATAACTTTACCTCTGTGCCCGCGGACAAGTTACTCATATTTTGAAATCTCAGTTTTCTCGTCTGTGAGATGAGAGTTTTGGGATGGACGACCTGCAGACCCTTTTCAAAGGAGGCATTTTATATTTGGAAGTGAAGTAAAATCTAAGGCAATGACACAGAGATATCACAGAGCAAATGAGAAGAAAGGTGGTGGGTTATGTAAGACCAGAATCTTGGCGCTGAGACACTTGGCTCCAGTTCTGGCCCCTTGGCTAATTGTGTGACTTTCGATGTATCGCTTAAGCTTTCTGATCTTCAGTTTGTTCCTGTGTAAAACAGGAATAGTGATAACACCACCCTCACAGCGTTGTTAATATTTCAAGTTAGCTAATGTATATTAAAAGGGCAGGTATCTAACTATAGAAGACCCTCAGTAAATTAGCATGCCTAATGACTAAACCAATTGTGTAGAACAGCACTATCCAATAGAACTTTCTGGGATGACTGGAAATGTTCCATATCTGGGCTGTCTGGTACAGTAATCACCAGCCACATGTGGCTATTGAGTAGTTTAAATGTGGCTAATGTAACCGAAGAACTGAATTTTTAATTTTACTTAATTTTAACTATTTTAAATTTAAATAGCCATACTATTTAAATTTTATACAGCTAGCGGCTCGTGCATCAGACAGAGCAACTCTAGACGTTAAGAACCACCAGAATTTTAACAAGAGCAGTAAAGTATGGTACATACAGACAATGGAATATTATTCAGCACTAAAAAGAAATGACCCGTCAAGTCATGAAAAGACACGGAGGAACCTTAAATGCATACTACTAAGTGAAAGAAGCAAATCTGAAAAGGCTACATACTATATGATCCCAACTATGTGACATTCTGGAAAAAGCAAAACTATGGAGACAGTAAAAAGCTCAGTGGTTTCAAAGGGATTCAGGAGGAGGGAAGAACAGGCGGAGCACAGCGGGTTTTTAGGGCAATGAATCTACCCTGTATGATACTACAATGGCGGATCCGTGTCAATACACATTTGTCAAAACCCACAGAATGAACAACACCAAGACTGAACCCTAGCGTGTACACTATGGACTCCAGGTGCTAATAATGTGTCAATGTGGGTTCATCAGTTGTAACAAGTGTACCACTCTGGTGGGGGATGTTGACAGTAGGGGAGGCTGTGGGTGTGTGGGGGCGGGGGGTGTATGAGAACTCTCTGTACTTTCCGCTCAGTTTTTCTGTGGGCCTAAAACTGCTCTAAAAAATAATGTCAATTAAAAAAAAGGGTGCTGAGGCAGTGGAAGTAGGATTTGAAGTAAGTTCTCCAGAACAGGCAGGGCGTGAATAGCAGCTGTGTTGACAACGCCCAGCAGCACTCAGGAGCTGTGAGTCAGGCAGCGGGTCAGAGCAGAGGGCTTTTATGGCAGAGAAGTGGGAGACAGGCTGCAAAGCACCTGTGAAAGACTTTGAATTCCGGGTTAAAGAGCAACCAGTTGAGTCCTTGAAGGTGTTCCTACAGGGCTATGAGATATCCAGAGAGTGTTTTAGAAACATTAATATCCTAAATAAGCGTGCTGTTGGGACTTAAGTTTTTTGAGGATGGGTACTTGTCTTTAAGTTAAATCATATGAAGTTCCTGCTATCACATCAGGAACTCAGAAATGCTTAAAACAATTTAAATCAAATACATAGATACCGTAGCTCAAGATCATGGTGCTTATAAGAATCTTCCATTACCAATGTGGTATGTCCCATATTGCCTGGAAAATTAGAGGCTTTTAGGGACTCCTGCTTGATGGATTTGTCTAAATGTGTCTAAAAAGAAGTGCACAATGTAGACCCCGTCAGCACGGGGGACTCAGCATCCAGAATGCTTAAGTATCAGGAAGAGATTTTCATTTGTGCTCTCCTACAGTGCACTATCTTCAAAAGTCCCTAGATTTATTATTTCATCAACAGAGCGGAGAGAGGAGTTTGTATGAGATCAAACAAACATGAGTACTATGGGAAGGCTAGCAGGTGAGAGTGTATAAATTGCCTGATGGAAAATGTCAAAAGTTGACATCAGAGCAGTGGGAGGGTGGGGAGCATACAGAACTGAGAACAAGGAGCATACAGAACTGAGAACAAATGACCATGCTTTTCTGGGAGCCAATTCCTTATATAGTCTGGCTAATGCACTGCAAGAAACTCGGGGCTCAGAAACCCACTGAGAATCTGCTGAAAGCCATTAACTCAAAATATAGCCTTTATTAAAAAAATTTTAAAAAGCATCTCTTCGTTTCTACACCTGTTCTAACTTCTGTTATCTTCCCTTTCTCTCTCTCTCTCTCTCTCTCTCTCTCTCTCTCACACACACACACACACGCACACACACACGCTCGCTCAAGCATACACACACCTGAAAGCTTTCTTTTCATCTGCCTTGTGTGTATCTCCTTGTTTCTTTTACATCTCATTCTTTACATCTGCTTGACTAATCTTCCAAGGGTAGTGCCTTGATAGTTAAAGCGTCTTCCAAGGTAGAAAATTATATACCTTTTGTCGCTGCCAGAGCCTTGCAGACTCAGAGACTCAGATACAAGAAAAAGAGTTAAGGTCTCTCCTACCAACCTCATGCTCATGAGTAGACTTTGTCCAGAATCGGTTTCTGTGTATTTGAGTAAAAGAGTAACAAGCAGTTATGGACATTTAATTTGGGGTCTGAAAGACAGTATGTGCTTTATGTATATCAGCTCACATCCTCACCTCACCCCCACCCAGTCTCTGCTCAAATGCCCTCTCCTGGGAGTGGGCCTTTCCTGGCCACCCACCTAAAATAACTGCTAATCTCTGCACAACCATCTATCCCCTCACCTTGCTTTATTTCATGGCAATTTTCATTACTTGACACCAGAATAATATCTATTTCTTGTAGATATCCTATCTCCTCTGTTAAGACGCAAGTTCCATCGCTTTAATCCTCAACAGCACCATGAGGCAGGTACCATTAAGAATTGCATTTTCCAAATGGAGACACTGTAAGATTATGGAGCCAAGGGACTTCACCAAGGTCGTGCAACTTACAGTTACAGAGCAGAGACTGAAACCCAGTTCTGCCTTTTACTCCAGAGCCAGTGCTCTCAACCATAGCACGCTACCTTCCTCATGGCAGTAGGGTATGGATTCTAAGATTATACTTTTATATCCAATGGGAATCAGGCTTAAACATGGCTTCAGTGTACAAACCAAAATGGCCTGAAAACCTACTTGTTCCCAACTTACCTTCCCCAGTCTCTTCTTTCCTAGCGAGAGGTGCTAGAGAGTTGCAACTAATTCTAAACTCCTACAAAAACACAGACTATCATAATTTCTCAGAATGCAAGTTCTTCGAGGGCAGAAATTGTGTTAGCACAATTTAGGCAGCCAGAATAGGCAGGGCTATGAACAGTGGCTGGTACAGCATGGAGCTTAATCAACAATCTGTTTGTTTTTATTCCCGTGTTTCTATGAGGCTCCTAGCCTCTCCAAGAAGAGTAGCTGGCATGCTACCAGAGTCCAATAAATGTCACTTCACTTTATTTCTCAAAATCAGGCTTAATCTGCTCTAAGCTCCCAGCTGCCAGTCTCAGGAATTGGGGGCCACCTCCCCTTTTCCCTCCATGGAATCATATGATGGTTCCAATCTTTATTTTTCCTAGTGCTGCAGCCATCTGTGGACATTGCTGCCCAGCACTGGCCCTTGTCCTTGTCATCTTCCATCCACCTCTTGGGCATTCTGCTTTGGGTGAGCTCGAATATGTTTTTTGCTGCAGTCTGCCTGTAGAATTCAGGCCTCACATCTGGGGCATGCTGAAGAATTGGTCTCTCCCCTTACCTGTCTCTGAGAAAGCTCCAACTCTGTCTCTGAACTGAAGTTTTCCCCCTCTGCAATGCAAACATACTATCCATGCCTTTCTCTTCAGGGACAACTCCATACCATCTTCCTCAATAAAATTTACCAACATGATTCTGCCCTTCTTTTCCTGGAGTTAGGTGGGAAAGAAGATAAATTATGTTAATTAACCCAACCCATTACCAATAGTTTGTGTATAGATTAGTGTGCTATTACAAAGTTTTCATTAATTCCCTTCACCCTCTGACATTTGGACTGCCAAGCTGGTACCACATTTGGCTGACAAATAAATCTGCTGTGGCCAAGAAAGTAGAAAACTTCTCTCCTTTCTCAGAGAACATCAGGCACATGATTTCTCCCGGGAGCCTATCACACAGGTTGCTTCCCCTCGGTGGGTGGCACCCCCGGTAACTCACAGTGAAAGCAGAGCCCACAGGAACAAAGATACAGGGGCAGGGCTCCTGTGCTGCCTCTCGAGCTCCGCTCTAGCTAATGCCAGTGCATCGCTGACATGACTCACAAGTTATTAACAGCTGAACAGAACTCCAAACCCTCTGTTCCTAACACATTTCTAAAACCTTTCATAATCCACAGTTGTTATCAAAAGGCATTTGCAGCTGTGAATAAAGGTGGGTGGGTAGGCTAAATAAATAAATAAATAGTTTCCATGTAGAATGCTCAGTTCAGCACAGCATGAAATCTTACCATGACCCATCTCAGAATAAGGCAATTAAGGAGATTTCTTTTTCTTTCCTGACCTCATGCAGGAGAATATATTGCTCATGTCAGTCAGGTAGCAGATCCATTTACAGGGAACCTACTGTGTGCAAAGAATCATCTTGGTGTTGGTGAAGAGACAAGTAGCTATCCAGGAAGATGAAGACGACTTGGGATGGCCCAGACCCAATAACAAGGATTCTTAAACATCCTGAACATGTAAAGTGTACTATGAATAATGAACAATGAGCATGTATCAGAGGGAAACTTCAGATCCAGCAAAGGCAGAAGAAACTCCCTTTGCTTTAATCCTGACGTCTACTCTGTTTTCCATCTTCACTCCTTCTGGCTTTTAAGCATTTGAATGGTAGAAGAGATTGAACATTGAGGGCTCAATCACTCACTACTTCACAGAGGAATAGTAAAAAATAATTGATCTCTCCCAAAATGGTTTACTAGTTTCTGAAGATCTGGTTGAGTGGGTTTCTGACAGATTTTAAGGTTTGAATATTACCTAACTTGGAGACTCAAAAGGAGAAGGTAAATGATTGGACTGAACCACTGATGATTAATGGATACAGCCAGCCAGCCATCTTACAAACATTTATTGAGTATTTTCTCCATCTCCTCTATATCAGGCATTGTGCTAGGCACTGAGGATATAATGATGACTAAGATATATTCCCTACCCTTGAGACACTCATGGGCTAGTACAGGAGACAGAAAAATAAGCAAGTAACTTTCATTTGGTATTACATAAGATATCATCATGGCCTGCATGGGATACTGTGGAAGGCAAACAGAGTGAACAATGGAAGCAGGACTTAAGGAGATTTCTAGAAAGAAGAGATCCTTGGGACAAGTCTTCAAGGACAAGAAGAATTTAGCCAGCTGGAGAAAAATGGGAAAGATATTCCAGAAAAAGTGTACAGCAGGTGCAAAAGTGTATAGATGAATGAGGAAACCAAGAGCATTTGGAGAATTTCCACTAGTTCTGAGTGATTGAAATGTAAGCTCAGTGTGGTAATGGCAAAGAATAGGACTAACTCATGTTAAGAAAAGGCTTGTGAGTCATGCCAAGAAATTTAAATTTTGTCCTGAGATTTGAGAGGGAACCTTTGGAGCATTGAAAGGGAAGGGGAATAGACAGATTTGTAACTCACAGTATCAGTCTCATGTAAATATAGAGGATAAAGACTGGAAAAATGGATAGGATGGAGACTGGAGACAGGGAGATCTGTTTAGGGACAATTAGAAAATTTCAGGTAAGAATAGATAAGGTCTTAAATTGAAAAATAGCAATTAATATCAACAATGAACATTTAGAAGTGTTTTGATTTGATTCTTATGAGTGTTTCCTCTGTTGAGAATGAATCACACAGAACCTCACTGGTGGTGCTAATTTTACCATAATAACAGTATTACTACAGGTTTAAAGCAGTGAACTTACCTGGAAAGCTAACCAATGCACGCAGTATTTTTTTTATGATATTTCTAATATCAAGAGGAAGGTACATTCCTCTGTTTTTGCCCACAAAGTCTCCCACTCAGTCCTATTCTAATCAAAATAAGAGCTGGTAGAGAAAGGTACTTCCTTTCTAGTGGATTTGAGTCTGGTGAATTGATTTATACTGAGATATGAATTAGCTTAACATATTATTCCTTCTTTGATCTTTCTCTTCCACTCCCTCCCCTCCGCCCAGCAGACCAAGATTTAACTTAAGCTAAGGATAGACTCTGTAATCAATCTGGGGTGGCTGAAGCTAAGAATAGCTGCGAGGGACAGGAGGTCTTCCAGGTGCTAGTAGAGGCATACCTGAAGTCAGACTGGACCACAGACGGGCATTGCTTTCAGGCCTCTCCCTAGCCTTGCCACGCACAGCAACTGTCCCTCAGTCAAGGAACATGGGACAGACTCTGTTCCAGTGGAAGTGTGGTGTAACAAAGAGACCCCACCTTGGAGCCAGTTAGATCTGGGATCTTGTCTGTCGAATGAAGGGAGAAAGGCCTGTCTGTGGTGAGAATTACATAAGATAACAAGTGTAAAGCGCCCAGAACACAGGGTTTCTCAACCAGGGGAAATTTTGCCCCCAGGGGACATTTGGCAATGTTTGGAGACATTTTTGGTTACCACAACTCATGGGGCGGGCATGCTATTGGCATCTAGTAGGTAGAGACTAAGGGTGCTGCTAAATATCCCAAAATGCACAGGACAGCCCTCTACCACAAGGAATTATCAGCCCAAAATGTCAATAGTGTTGAGGTTGAAAAACTCTTGTCTAGCTCAATAAATGTTCCTTTTAGCTCCTATCCTATCCTATGCCCCCCTCAGAATTCAGATTAAAAGGAATACCCCCAAGCAGAGATATCCATCCCAAGGGAAGCCTCTGGCTGCTGACTGGAGAGATTAACCCCCGATAATTCTCATTCCTTCCCCATCATGATTAGAACAGCCGGCTTGTGGGGAGTTGGATCCAGGCTATTTTCTTCTTTACTATATTTTCAAGTGAATTTTATTTTCCAGAAAATTGAGCAAGAAGCCCCGACATCTTTCTGGGCTCGTCCTTTCTCCTCTGTGCTTTTTTGTCCTGCCCAGCCACCATCCCTGTCGTTTCCTTCCTCCATTCCTTCACTGCCTTCTCCCCTCAAGCCCAAAGATGACTGTTTACCGACCGCAGAGCAGGTGTGTGTTCTCTCCAAGTATTCCCAGGGATCTTAAGGGATTTTTATCTTTTCACATTTATAAACCAGCTTGTGTAAGGGGCTGCTCCAACTAAGAGTCAGCTTTGCAGATTGGGTTTGAGCCCTCCCTGTTTCTTATCTCTCTCTGTATACACAGTTGGTACCAGGAAGCAGGCATCTTGCAACTGATGCTCTCTTCCAGACCAAACAAATGCAAAGCTATGAGAGAGAAGAAAGGAGATATCTCCTCTTTTCATGATTTTCCATTCATATACATGTATGTATGTATGTGTGTGTGTATGCATACGAACACAGCACACATTCTCCACAGACACAGAGATCCATGTACATATGAAAGGAGAAAGAAAGGTATTCTGAGCAGGATACTCAAAACAATGCCAGTGCCAAAAGAAGCCTGGCTTCTGGCTGCGGGGACTCCCCAAGGGCTGATTATTTGCTGGTTCTGCCTGTGGGACTTGAGACTGTAAGCTCAAAGAGCTGATTTCATGTCCCTCCAGGGCACCAGCCCCAGCTGATGCCCCATTCCAGCTCTCCTCTGTGCTGTTTGCTGTGCAGCCTCTGTTTCCAACCATTCATAATCTACTCTGCACAATCAAGCAAATGTGGTGATGAACACTGATCAGGGGACCTAATTATTGTCAGATCAAGATTTTCCAGTTTAAGACCTCCCATTCCCACATCCAAGTGTTGGCTCAATCAACTGGTGGTAATGCAAAAGAGTTCAAGGGAGGGAATGAGGGGCAAGGGTGAGGATCAGGACGATTCCAAACACAGGTGGAAGTCTGGGGCTCCTTCCTCGCCTTTCTCTAGAGCTTGTTACCCCTTTGGGGGCACAGAGGTGGAGGGGAAGACTTGTCTCTCTGTTGCTCTCGTAGGTGTTAGGAGCCTAACTGTATCAGGCTTCAGTGAAAAGAAGGACCTAGAAGGCCCAAAGAAATAGAGAAAATTTTATTCCTGAAGTACTACATTTTGTGCCAGAAGTCACTTTGGTTAAAATATTACTTCTTGATCTTTCATTTCATATAATATTTTAAGCTACTTGCATTTATTTTTCAGTGCTGAAAGCCTCGTGGGAGCCAACTCACAAGGAGCCTCAAATTCAGCTCCACCCCTCTGTGTCCTCCTTGAGATAGAAAGTAGAGGGAGCAGGAAGGTTTCTCCTACCACTTGCTGCTGCCTTGCCACTCCAGTGACCTTGAACTTGACCTTGCCTACTGTATGCCAGGCCCTCCCTCGGAGCTGAGGATTCAAACGAAGATGGCTATGGTGTGAGAAGGGTGCTCTGAGAAAGTGCCGTGGGAGCTAGCCTGGGGAGTCAGGGAAGGCTTTCTGCAAGAAGTGATGTCTGAGGAGAAGGGTTTTAGGGTTGAGCGGCAATTATCCAGGTGACGAGGGAACTGGAGGAGAAGAAATGCTGCCTGAGGGAACAGCATGAGTAAAGATGATAGGGCATGAAACATGGGAGGTGCTGAGATTTATAAGTACTTAGCATGGCTGGAATATAACATAAGAGGCAGGAGGCAGTGAGGAAGGATCCTGGAGAGGTGGGGGGTGGGGACAGAGATCACAGAAGTTCTTACTAAGATATTTGGACTTGATCCTGCAGGCATGCAGAAGCCCTGAGGGGTTTAAACTCGGGAATAAAATGATCAGATGCACATTTCAGCCGGATCACTATGGCAGCTGTGTGAGTGTGTGTGTGGGGGGGTGTTGTAGGGAGAGACATGAAGCCATTGCTTTGTTTTAATGTGAAATTTGAAAGCCTCTGAGATTTATTGGCAATACATAGGGCTAGTGTCTGTGCATCACAGTCCACAAATTTAAGTGTGTAAAAAGTACATCATTTTATGACTCACCTTAATTTCTCTTTCAAGGTCCCTATGTGACCAGGTTGTTAGAAAACTTTAATCGCAGTCTTTTTGAGGTGACTCCCTCCCACAGATTGTGCCACAGTTTGGGGAGGGCTTCAGCAATTCCAGGTAAGTGGGCAGACCATTGATCCACACGTGTTACTTCCGTGTACCCGTAGCCCTGACCGGTGCTCGTGACCCATCTGTTTAGGGGGGAAAGGAAATGGAGAGATGAAGGGGAGAAACCACAGTTAATACCAAAAGTGGCTTACTCCACCACAATGGGACTTTCAAAAATCAAATAAATGTACATACCTGAGGAGAGGACACCAATACGTGATGTAAGAAGTTAGGAGAACCTGAACTAGGAGAGAGAGAGGAGGAATAAAAGAAGAGGATTCAAGAAAAATGTAAGAAGTAAAATAAATAAGAACTGGTGACTGATGAGAGGTGGAAGGTAGGGAGAGGGACTCTGGGCTTCTGGACCAGGCAAATGGCAATGACACGAATTGGGCTAGAAATTGCAGCAGGACCAGGACTGTGGAGGATGGTGGGGGAGAGATCACCTGGGGAGAGTCGAGGTCAGGGGCCTAGGGGGCATGCCCAAAGGCGATCCTCCTAGCAGCTGGGCTGCCTGCTCAGCGCCGGCAATCCTGAAGCGAGTGTCCCTCCGGAGGCTCCACCTCCTCGGCCCAACAAGACCCCAAGTCCCACCTGCAGCTTGTCTCTTCCCCTTGCCCAGACTCTTCCACCTCAGTATCCCCCACATTTGTGTTTATTCTCCTACACTGACTCAGTTGCATTACCTTCTTTAAATGTTTGTGCACATGTCTATACCTTTTCCTATGCATAAAGCTTATTCTTCTGCTGTAGCCTATGGGTTCCAACACGACCGAGCTCTGTCCTCAGGAGACTAGAGGAGCCATCCCAGTGTAGGAGACCAGGGGGCAGAAGATCTGGGTGTCAGTGTTGGCTGTGTTAGATACCAGCTATATGATCTTAAGCAAGTCACAAGTTTTCTTAGTATCAGCTCCCTTATTCGTAAAATGAAGACAATGATACATACTCTGACAAGTCAACTCCCAGGGGTATAAGGTGATCAAATGACAGAATGTATGGAAAAGTATTCTTTAAATGGAATATGTTGGTCAAATGTAAACTATTAAGTCACCCTTACATTACGCCTTCTGTGCTTATCTCTGTCCTGCTCCCCATCTTTCTTTTACTTAGCAGTCCCACGCCCTGTAAATCTAAGCTTAGAAAACCATCTCCGGAAAGGGAGGTTGTGTGTGGAAAAGGCTTGGAGCTTCAGAGGAAGGGGGTGTGAGGAAAAGGACTGGGTATTGGGCTCAAGAATCTGTGATGTTGACCCCTGATCAGAGGCAGCATCAGAACGCAGCAGTCACAGCCAGAGGCCCCAGGCTTTGGACTGAGACCACCACAGAATGAACTTTTTTCCTTTTTTACTCTTGGCAATCTGGCAGAAATGGCACCTACTTATCCCCATTCCAAGCCCAACAAAATACAGCTTTCATCATTTGATGGTGTACAGGTACAGCCCATGCAGAGGCACAAAAATCAATGTGCATTGATTCCTAAGCTAGGAATTCATAAACTTCTTTAAGGTCATAGATTGATTTTTTACTTTCGGTAAAAAAATGTGAGACTCCAGACCTTTCCCTTCACTTCTGCTGCCTTTCTCATCTACAGGGGCACACACTCTTGTGCACATGCTCTCCCTCACCTGTGTGTGCCCTGCCTTCCCTCCCTTGGTACCACCAGGGGGGAGAAGTACTTAGATACAAAGAGACAGCGTTACTTAAACACTCCTCCTGCTACATCAAAGCCTCCTCACACTGGCCTAATCCCCCGGATTAATCAAATAATGGAACAAATGGATTTGAAGGATGACACCATGAAAATGAGCACAGTGGTCAGAAAAGACTCATTAGCATTTGCCAAATCAAAGCTGGGCAGCAAGGAGTCTGATTTCAGGGCTCAGGCCCAGGATCAGATCAGTGCTCCACCCCCACATTGATTCTGCCGACGACACCAACTGGTGAGTGGGCTGGGCACTTGAGCTAGTGGCAGAGGTGGGCACCAGCTACGTTACCAGGGGGGGCCTCCTCATTGCCTGGACCTTGGTTTACCCACATGTGAAAAAATGGAGAAAACACCTGCCTTGGGGGGTGGTTATGAAGACCAAATACGATGACAGATGTAAAAGCACTGTTTAGACGGTATACCATCAGGTGAGTACAAGATAACTATTTCTCCACTGCCCCAAATCTTCCTTACTCATATTTAGAATCAAAAAGTTTAAAAGAAATTCATGAACAATATGACTGATGGGGTCATTGTGGATTCCTTCCTTCCTTCTTTCCTGTTTTTTTTAAATTTTATTTTATTGGACTAAGAACACTGAACATGAGATCTACACGCTTAGATTTTTAAGTGCACAATACAGTATTGTTATCTATGGGCACTACGTTGTACAGCAGATCTCTGGAACTTACTTATTTTGCATAACTGAAATTTTATACCCATTGACTAGCAACTTCCCCTTTTCCCCTGTCCCAGCCCCTGGCAACCACCATTCTATTCTGTGCTTCTAAGAGTTTGACTATTTTAGATACCTCATATAAGTGGAATCAGGGAACTACCATATGATCTAATAATCTCATCTCCGGGTATTTATCCAAAAGAATTGAAATCAGGATCTCAAAGAGATATCTGCTCTCCCATGTTCATTGCAGCATTATTCACAACAGCCAAGATGTGGAAACAAACTAAATGTCCATTGGCTGATGAATGGATAAAGAAAATGTTTTATATATATATATATACACATATATATATAATGGAATATTGTTCAGCCTTAAAAAAGAAGAAAATCCTGCCACATATGACAGCGTGGATGAAGCTGGAGGATATTACGCTAAGTGAAATAAGCCAATCACAGAAGGACAAATCCTTTTTTTTTTACAATTATATTCTTTTTTTTTTTTTTGAGGAAGGTTGGCCCCTAGCTAACATCTGTTGCCAATCTTCCTCCTTTTTCCCTTTTTTCTCCCCAATGCCCTAGTAGATAGTTGTATGTCATAGTTGTACATTCTTGTAGTTCCTCTACGTGGGACGCCCCCTCAGCATGGCTTGATGAGCAGTACGTGTCAGTGCCCAGGATCCCAACCCAAGGGGATTGCGTGAACTTGACCACTATGCCATCGGCCTGCCCTCCGATTATATTCTTAAACTCTGGAGCCAGATACCACTGGGGTCACATCCCAGCCTTACCACTTGTGAGCTGTCACCTGGTTACCTAAAATTCCTGAGCCCCGGTCTCATCATCCCTAAAACGTGATATAACACATGTACCACGTGAAGCTGTGGAAAGGATTAGCATGATAGCACATGAGGCTGCACGTACTGAGCTACAAGTGGGGGCTGGTCCGGTTATCACACTCCTGACTCAGAAGCTCCTGATCTTGCCAGCTGGAGAGCTTGTGTGGCGGAGCCTCGGGGCTGCGCCCTGCTCGGGACGGCCGCCAAGCCCCTGGATCCCGGCCGGCACGGCGGCCCTGCCCAGCCCCTCTCCCTGGCACTGCCAGCTTTCTCGGCAGCCCACGGCAGTTGGTTCTCCCTGCTCACCAGTGAGCCACGGGAACTGGAGTCTCTGGTCTCAGAGGCATGTGGATCACGTGGTTTTGCTCGTGTCAGGCTGCTCAATTAGCGGCAAATCAAGATGTTCAGATGGTGCAGCCATACACCAGGCAAGCCAGACCCCCCACCTCCCCGCAGAGGCCAGCAGATTGCGCCTGTGTTGGCTCCCAACTTCCTGTCAGCCTTGTAGGCCTCTTTGTTGCACGCCAGTCTCCTCTCTGAATTCTCAAAGTCCTTTTTACCCTCTGGCTTCTGTCCAGCGCGCTGTCAGCGCCTGTCCGCCAGAGCTGGGGCTCAGCTGCGCCTGCCAACAGGTTTCCTCTCATTAGCAGAGGCCCCCTGCTGGCGGGTGGCTGCAGTGCAGGCGGGAGCCCGGGTGGATGCGGGCGCCCCTGAGCTCAACTTCCCAGCCCCAGAGCCCCCAGCCTGCCGCCTCTCCGGCCTGGGGCTAGGGGGTATGACCCTTTCCCTGCCCAGGCTGCGCCACAACCAAGGGTCACAGGGTCTTCGGCAGCTACGCTTCTCCTGGCTAGCATGCGGAGGTCATGTACCGTGGTAGGCATGACCTGAGCCCAGAGTGGTCTTTTGATTGTGACTCTGGCTGATAATGTACCACAGGTGAGATAGCAATGACCCAGGGAGGAGATAAGCTCTCCTCCAGCCAACCAGCTGAAACTACCATAAACACAGGGAGACTTAATGATCACGGCTATACCAGAAGCTTGTCCATCTATAAAGCAAAGGAATAGTATTGCTCTCCTTCCTTTCCACACATCCTGTGGGCATCCCTTTATCATCTTCTTTTGACCTGTGTATGAATGCTAGGGATTGTGGGGGAAGGGAGCATGTGGGGAGGAGAGCAGGGCCCAGGAATTACCCCTGTGCCTGTGCTACCAAGCCTGTTGGCCCCCTCAGGGCCCTGCACTAGGCCACTTTGGGGGACAAACACCACAAGGCCTCTGCACCCAGGAGGCTAGGGTCCAGCAGGAGAGCCAAGGCTCATGCACAAGAAAGAGAAATGGGGAAGGTAGGATGTGTCAGGTGCAGTGGGGGAATGACCTGGTCCTAAGGCAAAGGGGTTTCAGAGAAGGGCCAGCATCTCAGGCAGAGGCTTTACCTCTGTTAAGCCTTGAAAAAACAACTGTAATCTCAAACTGCCTTTGCCTGGCGTTCCCTTCCAAAAGGTAGATGCTTCAGAAATACCAACTTCTTTCATGTGAGTCCTTGGAAAACATGACTGGGCAGGTAAAGAAACACACCCACCCATGACTGGGAGATGGGGTCCTCTGCACAGTTACTGCTTCCTGTGGAAGTCACAGTGACTTGAAGCAAAGCCATTCCTCTCCCTTTCCCCACTTCTCTCTCCTCATCCAATCCCAGAGAGACTGGACAGCACACAGAAATGCCCAGCATCCACAGGGAGCTATGCATGGGAGCCTGAAGGCTCCCTCTGAGAGGCCTTGTTGGCTCCCAACCTGTCCTCTCAGTGAGGGGAACTCTGCTTCTCTTGCAGGAAACTTTATTTCTTTAACAGTTGGAGTGGGGATGCCTACGGTGAAGCCCTTTGGGGATCAGCCATCCAAACTCCCCTATGACATTCTGTTATCTGTTCTCTCTTATCCACGTAAGCACCCAGCACAGAGCTTGCTGGCACTGCTTCCTGAAGAATATTGCTAGGTCTTTCTGTTACCTCCATGCACATCACAGAGATGATTCCTCAAAATGCAATTCAAGTTCAACTTCATGCTAGTAAAATGCTAACCCACCTCAATGATCCTATCACAAAATACCTGGAAAATGATAGTGTGAAATACATTTCTTAGCTTG
The DNA here is from genome assembly GCF_057802395.1 of Ceratotherium simum simum. NCBI lineage: Eukaryota > Metazoa > Chordata > Mammalia > Perissodactyla > Rhinocerotidae > Ceratotherium > Ceratotherium simum. The sequence goes on along the minus strand of NC_141906.1, from coordinate 82,262,868 downwards.
GAGCAAGGGCATTGAGGTGCCAGCCCTGAGCAGTAGCTCTGTTTGGGGAAGCATCTGACAGTGGGGTGGTGTGGGAAAAGAATCAAGACCTAAGGACAATGCAAACAAGAAACAGCTGGAAAGTTGTTTTTCGATGCACAAAAGAGATGCTTCCTTAAAGAGTTTCTAGGGACTCCTGCATTTCTGCTTGACATGGTTACGTAGCTCATCTCCATACCCCATTCGTCTCTCCTCTCCCCTCCCCAGTGTCCATCTGTCTAGGCAGGTGGAGCAGCTCCCTCCTGGTCAGTTCTCCCTGGGTTCAATGCAGTGATGCGCACTAAAGAAGGCAGATACCACCTCTCTTGCTTCATAAAGTTGGAAGTTACTCGCTGTTTTATTCAACTGTGATGGCGTCTCATCTCTTTCTACTCCAGTGGATTTATTTCCAAGGAGTGGCCGCAGCCCATAGGAAGGCCTGGGGGACAGGCAGAGAAGTGGACGCAAGGTGTGTCTCAGGATCATGCAGGGTCCCAGACCAAGGCACATGGGCTAACGATGTTACCAGTAGCTCTAAGCTCCAGGAGGCCAGAAAGAAACCACAAGGCATAGAAGTAAGTAAGACCAGAGTCTGGAAAATTTTCAGAACAGGCAGTCTAGGGAGAAAAAGACAGTGGCTATTCCTTTATTAAGCAGTGATCTAATGATTTTAAGTGCAAATGATACCCCATCCCACCTTCTCCACCAATATATCCAAATAGTGCTGGTTCTTCTCTTTTTCTTTCAGTTTTGTTGAGATATAGTTGACATACAGCACTGTATAAGTTGAACATGTTCAGCATAACGACTTGACACATAATACTGTGAAATGATTACCACAGTAAGTTTAGTTAATATCTGTCATCTTGTATAAAAAAAAGAAAAAAATGTTTTCTTCCTCGTGATGAGAACTTTTAAGATCTACTCTCTTAGCAATTTTCAAATATACCATGCAGGAATGTTAACTCTAGTCCTCATGTTGCACATTACATCCCTAGTACTTGTTTGTCTTATAACTGGAAGCTTGTACCTTTTGACCCCCTTCACCCAATTCCCCCACCCCCACCCGCGCTTCTGGTAACCACAAATCTAAGCTCTTTTTCCATGAGTTTGGTTTGTTTTTTGTTTTTTTTGTTTTAGATTCCACATATACATGAGATATACAGTATTTGTCTTTGTCTGTCTGACTTATTTCACTTAGCATAATGGCCTCAAGGTCCATCCATGTTGTTGCAAATGGCAGGATATCCTTTTTTATGGCAGAATAATATTCTGCTCTGTGTGTGTGTATAAATATATATATATATATATATATACACAATGTTTTCTTTATCCATTCATCTATTGATGGACATTTAGGGTGTTTCCATGTCTTGGCTCTTGTAAATGATGCTGAAACGAACATGGAAGTGCAGGTATCTCTTTGACATAGTGATTTCGTTTCCTTCAGATACATACCCAGAAGCGGAATTGCTGGATCATATGGTAGTTCTATTTTTAATTTTTTGAGGAACCTCCATATGCTTTCCATAGTGGCTGTACCAATTTATGATCCCTCCAACAGTGCATAAGGGTTCCCTTTTCTCCACATCCTTGCCAGCATTTGTTCTCGTCTTTTTGATGGAAGCCATTCTAACAGGCGTGTGGTGATATCTCATTGTGGTTTTAATTTGCATTTCTCTAATGATTAATGATGTTGAGCATCTTTTTACGTACCTGTTGGCCATTTGTATATCTTCTTTGGAAAATATCTATCCATGTCCTTTGCCCATTTTTTAATTGGATCATTTGTTTTTTTGCTATTGAGTTGTGTGATTGCTGATTCTTCTTAAAGAGGCCATGGTGAGGAGATGCACTTCTACAGCAAGTTAATGACAGTACAGGAGGAGTAAGGACCTCTTTATACTTTCTCTGATTTTATAAATAATTTCTGGTGATTCACTGTTCCTCAAAAGCAAATTCCCTGGGTCCCAGGCTTGAAGTCCCTGATGTGAGCAGAGAATCTGGCCTGTTCTTGGGCAGCTGGAATGTCCTGCGAATTGAGGCTGTGCTGGCCCTGTGTCATCCCGGAGGCAAGGTGTGGACCCCGTGGGAGCAGGATCCCTTGGGATCTTCAGGTCTAGCATTGCATTCGCAGTGAGCTGTCAGGTGGGAAGAAGTACCGAGGATGGAGTCATCTCCCCGGCAGCAGACCACACTTCCTGCCCTCCTCCTTACCCTGCTGGCTTCTGGAGCTTCTCCAAAGACAGCAGCAGGCACCAATGGCTAATTGCTCCGAAATAGCTAGTTTCCATTTCAGGGTGCTGCTTGCTTTTGCTTTAGTAGCTGGCAAATGAATCCTCCTAGGGATTATAATAACCCTGTCCTGGCTGTGTTCCCTGGAATCTTGGCCTCTTTCTCTGGCACTCATCCCAAAAGGGATGGAAATCTTTTAGTATTTATCCCCTTGAAGATTCCCCGTGCCTGCCTGGCTCCCAGCCACTCTGCACACAGACGGCCCGCTTCCTCCACTTCTCCATGCAGCAGCTCACGCCCTGGCTGTCCCCCGTACCCATCGCCCCCTGAAGGCTGCCCAGGCTGCCGTCTTCCTGCTGGGGCTGCCACTGCTCTACTCTCTCCTCGCTGGCCTCTGTCAACACTTTATCCCATTGAGGCAGAAATGCTTTTTTCCTACAGTATCTTTTCCACCAAAAAGCCCAAGTTACCGAGGGAAGAACCAGGATACATTCTCTGACGTCAGAAAGATACTAGCCACACTGAAACAATGAACAAACGGTGTGATGGCTTCCTCAAAGAGCTGACTGTCATTCGTCCTTCCTCCTAACAGACAAAGGACTCTGAAGACAGGGACCGTGTCGACGTTTTGGTTCTGCACCTGAGAACAGTAACGTAGGCTAGTGGTAATGACAGTGGCTAGAGCACAGAGGAGAGCAGTCAACACTGCTCACTCGCCATGTGACGTTACTGTTGCTTATTTGGTGTATCTGTCTCCCCTCACCTGCTCCACTAGACTGAGCTCCGTGAAGACAGGAGCTAGATCTTATAAGTCTTTGTAGCTACTACCAGCCCCTCCTTACCCTTAATCACCAAGGATGGGGCAGGGGAGGGAGTACCTGGCACAGGACTGGCATACATTAAAAGCTCAATAAATCATTGGTGAATGAATGAACTATGATGGCTCAGCTCGTATGCTCTTAGCAAAGACCTTTCACAGAGCATCGAGTGTAGTGTAGATGAAACTTGCATGTCGATGGCCACTTAGGAAGTGAGGCTGACCAGTGGAGAGCAATGAAGCCCACATGGGACACGTTTATTTCACTCGGTCCTTGGCCACTAATCACAGTGGGGACTGGATGAGAGCGTATGTAGCTGGATCCTGGCAAAGCCATCATTATTGCTGGAAAAAACACTGAGAGTGGATTGATAGTGTTATTTTGGTATAGGAAGTACAGTATATTTCACTTAAATTGATCCTGCAATGGCTCTGCAGCACTCAGGAAGATTCTCAGTTGCTTGCCTCTAGAAGCACTGACCCTAAACAGAGACCTGACTGAGCAACTCAGTGCAGATTCGCAATTCCACCCCAGCCAGGCTGGTCAGCAGGACCTCCCTTCCCTTCTGCTGCTCTCCACTTTGTCATCCAAGCCTGCTGACGACCTGAAAACAATGTTGCAACCTTGTCTTTGGGTGCCCTTTGCAAGTCAATATTGGCTCTCCATGGCAATTCAAATACAGTCATAATAAATAAACAGCAATTAAAGCAGCATATAATAGATTATACAAAACATTTATATGGCTGAAAAGCCCAATAAGTGGCATTTTAACAAGAAAGAAGGGGGAGGGCAACTCAGAGGGAGTGTGTTGGGGAAACTAAACTGTTTTCAAGCAGCACTTGTGAATTCCCCACATTCAAAGGGCATTCATGGTTTCACGGCTCCAGAGCCAGACTGACTTTCCCTGTGCAACCAGTTGCAGAGGCTGTCGGAAAATAGAAAACAGGGCATAAGGGAGACCTGGAAATTTGGCCAGAAATTGTTTGGTTAAGTCAGACACTTAATCAGAAGGCATAACACATGAAGAAGGTGATCATTGCTTGGTCTGTCTCATGCAAAGTCAGACGATCTCTGCCAAAGGAAAAGGACAAATCCCCAGGAGGCCGGAAAGAAGTCAGAGGTCTCAGAAGAGGGTGCTTCTGGTAAAAAGGAAAAGCCTCCTCTTCCTGCTTACCTCCCTGAGGCAGCACACAGGGCGAGAAATGTGTGTGCTTTAGAGCCAAAGAAACACAGGTTTGCAGAGGAACCTGCTGTTTATTAGCTGAGCTATCTTAACTTCTCTAAGCCTTTCCTCTTCTGTTAAAGGGGATGGAAATACCTACTTCATTTATTCTTGGAATTAAATGAAGGCACAGATGTAAGGGACTTATCACAGCCGTTAGCACTAGTAGGTACTGAGAGATGTCAGTCCCCTTCCAGTAGATTCCCCAGTATTTAGAAAGTCAAGGTGACCTCACTCGCTAGCAAGTCTTGCTTACCTTGGGGGTTAGGCCCACTCTGGCCTTCTGTGGGGCCTGCTTTGTGTCTTGGTATCATCCTAGGCACCAAGCATGTTAAGATGAATGAGCTAGGGTCCAGATCTCAAAAAGCAGCCAGCCTGCTAACTAATGAAAGAATCATCACTCAGATTGCTCTGTCTGTGCCTCGGGGCAACAGGGAATCAGAGGAGGGAGGAATTAAGACAGCCTAGAGGTCATCGGGGAAAGCATCAAAAAAGGGGTACCACTGAGCTGATCTATGAATGAGTCCCAACAGAAAAAACAAGAAAGAAATTCCAAATGAGGAAAGAGCATGGGAAAGGCATGGAGGAATACAGGGATGTGGTATATTTCCAAATTCCTTAGAAGCACCTGGAACTCAGGGAGCAGGAGTGAAGTTGTGCATCTACCATCTTCACAGGCCCGCCTTTCTCAGAGGCAACTGAGCACCACATTTCTTCAGAGTGTGAACCACAGATGGTGAGATTTGGGATAATGGGGAGCCTATGAGAAAAGGTTTGGGGGTATGCACCACAGAGAATGCTAGTAAGTGGGTTGGTGGGACCCTCCAGGTTTAGAACTTGGACTTGGAGCAGAGTTAGAAATGGGTGGCTGTTGGTAGTAGGGAAAAGCTGACTCCATAGCTCTCTAGTTGAGCTGTGATCCACGGTCCTCCCCACCCATTTTTAACACCTTGTAATAGAAAGAACAGAAATTTAAAAAGAAAGCCAAAGATGACAGTTGTAGGGTGAAAAGGGTGTGGGAAATATGCAAGGAACAGAAGGCTCAGAAGTCTGCTCTGCAGTTAGTAACTCATGAGCGGTCCACAGGAAACCACAACAGCTGGCCATGGGGCTGGAGGAGACGGAGGCATAGGGCTCAGGGACCTGAGGAACGGGGACAGAGTCTCTGATGATTTTTGACAAGCTCCTTTGATGCCATTCCCCGGGGAGGAAGAGGCTGACCCAGCTGTCATGATGCATCTGAGGCGGGGCCTGCCTGGCTTTTGTTCCTGCCTTACCTTCTTCAACGTCTCTCTCTAGTATCGACTTGGCAGGCTGTGATGGTCATGCTGTCAGCAAAGTACTTAGCACTTTTAAAAGGAGGACGCCTTCCATAAGCCTTCAGTGAGATATGTGAATTAGGAGGCAAATTACGCTAGTTGTTTAGCGATTCCTTGAAGAAAGATAAATAACAAAGAGAAATAGAGTTTTATCATCTGAACCAAGATGGCCTGTTATCATTAGCTAAGACCATTTTCAACGGAATGAAGCAGAAAGTTCTAAGTTATCCAATTCACATGCCAAGTTCTCCCTGACTCCTAAACCCTCTTTTCTCTCAATAATTGAGAATCCAGCTATCTTCATGTCCACACAGGGCTCAGCTCTCCCTGACCTGTGGGGGTAGACAGCAGCCCACTCCCTTCCTGACCACCATTCCAGACCATGCTTCCTGCCTTTTGGGAGAGCCAATCTATCGCTATCATAGGCCCTCCTTCCTGAAGTCACCAGACACTTACCTGCTTACCTGCTTGCGCCCCTCAGAGAGGAACAAGGAGAGTCTTTTTGCATCAGTAAAAAGCTATGAAAGAGGAACAGTTATTTCTGGAGATGAAGATGGGCATTTGAAGTCCAAGGCAGCATTATCCAGCTCAGAAAATATGTCACCATTGGCTTTGTAGGTACTTGTGGCCACAATAAGCAAACAGCTGCTCCAGGAACAAATGATGTGCTGGTATTGGAGCTGAAGGAATGAGCAAGGGGAGGTCCACACCTAGCTCTTGCCTCCTCTTAGTGTCTGGAGGCGGGGACTGTCCCACCCTCATAGGTGTCACATGGCTGGTGTCTGCCTGACATCAGAACCAGCTTTCAGTTAGCTGAACAAATGTGTTTAGTGTCGTTACAGATAATCTCCAAGCCATTTATCTTTGGCTTCATAATGTGTTATGGCAGGAAGTTGGGATGAGGCTGGGAGGTGGCAGTGGGTCTGGGTAGGAGAGAGTTGCTGAAGATTTATCTTTCTAATTATGCTTTGCTTAGGGCTAATATTAAAATTAGTTTTAATTCCCTCAGCACACAGCAGCTCAGAAACATGCTGGGCATTGGGGAGGCTGACCTAAGATTTTAAATTTACTTAGGATAAACACACACGGGTAATGGCAACTCAGCTGTTAAAGCCCAGCTCTTCTGCCACCGGGGCTGGCCTAACACTTCCAAATGTCTCTCCCAGCCTGGCTGTCCCTGGAGTTCGCACAAGAGGATGGGAGGGAGCAATCACACTGTCTTTGACGTGCACCGGCAAATGGCTTCAGCAGGTGAACCACACTGGTCTTTGTTATTGTTCTGTGGTGAAATAACCCTAGATATGGTAAATAATATGCATTTATCAAATTAATACAGAATGGTGTGTCTCCTCTACCCCCAGTGCCGGGGATGTGTCATGTTAATGACTTTTGCACCTGCTGAGCGTAATTAGTGAGTAATCTGCATAAGGGTGTAATTCCTGGATAAACACAATGTTTACCAATAACCTCCTGCTTGGTAAGCACCAATGAACACTAACAGGTAGCTATTAGGACTAAGTTTAGGTGAAATGAGAACCAGCCTGGACCTTGGCTTAAATCCAGGCTCTAATGAAAATTTACTTCGAGGAATATAATTTAATTTTTGAGCAAGCTCCTTACCAACAGCAGGCCTCCTGGTTTTTAATCAGACCTGGAAGCGTAAATACCAAACATGCCAAGACATCTTATTCATACACCAGAAACAGCTATGTTTAGCATCAGGAGAGCTGTATATGAGTCTCCACACCTGATGCTGAGCAAGACACTTGAGGCTAGCCCCAGTTTCTTTATCTGTAAACTGGAGATAAGCCTTTTTCACAGACTTACTCTGTCTAGTGAATGAAACAATTAACATGGGAGCAGGGTTAGAAATATAAAAAGTTTCACAAATGTATGTTATTAAAACTATTATTACAAGCTGGCTCACACTATGGGGGCCTGAGAATCTTATATGGGAAATCGTATGAGAGACAGATATGATTAGACAGGGACTAGAAACAGCCCCCCAACCTGCTCCCACGCTCGGTGGTACCTAGAAAACCTTCAGTACTAAGAAGGGAAGTAAAGCTCTTTCATCATGTATCTCCCCCCAAACACATGCGCGCGCACACACACACACACACCCTGCATGCCCCTTGCACAAAACTTTCTCACGCATAAAATTATCCTGCGTGTTGATCTTAGGCAGAATGCAGAGAAGGAATGAATGCCAGGTCTGAAGACTCCTCACATGCGTTCAGGTATTTAGTTTGAACTTCCAATACAGCTTTTTTGGCATTTTAGCCACACCTCTATCCCCATCCCAGCACACTTATGTACTTGCACCAGTCCTGGCCGTAGAGTCTAAGCATCAAGGTTGTGAAGAGAAGAGGGCCGTGTGCAGAAAATGGAAGGGGAGAGTGGTTGAGTGCTGATGAAACCTGCTGGGTGTCCTCTAGCTGACCCATCCCTGCCATAGCGGAACATTGTGTGCAAGTGTCCTGTTGTATTTCCCCAGCTTCTCTCATCTTTGACACTGCCACGCCCTCCATTTACCCCCACCCTTACGTGGGGGCCCCTGTGACCCCCTGGTTGTCTTTCTCCTCAGCAATGATCTCATGAGGCTCTCCTCAGACTCTCACCCAGAGTTGTTACTACAAGGCTGCTGGCCACACTCTCAGTCAGCTCACCAGGGTGAGAGGCACAACCTGTGCCCCCAGAACAGCGTGGAGTTAAGTGACCATCTGCGGGGCAAACTCCAGACCTCAGCTTCCCTGGCTCTGAGCCCTGACCAGGGGCGCTCACTGTCCACAGACACACACACGGTTAACGCGGGGACTCCTCCTCCTTCTGGGAGTCCATCCTCCATGAGACAGTAACAGATACAAATGAAGGTGGTCTTCTCTGGGCATTAACTAGAATCAACGTTTTATTTCTGAAGTACATTTGCCATGGCATGCTTTTACAAATATTTAAGTAACTTCTTAGAAATTAACAGAAACCACTTTGATTTTTCACTAGATAACAGTGTCTATTTTAAGTTTTAATTTTATTTTTTTTTACTTAGAATAGCTAATCCATACAGTTACATAGTTCGAATGCAAAAGATATCAAGAGCACCAAGTGAAGGTATTTCCTTTCATTCCTGATCCAAGTTCCATGTTCCTCTCCCTAGTGTCATCCAGTGACCAATTTCTTATGAATTGTTCTAGAAATAGTCTTTCATATCTAAGCAAATTTATAAATACATGTTTTTTCTCCCTTATTTTACATAGATGGTAAGATATGATATATACACTAGGGAAAGTCCCTTTAATGGGAATCTTCAAAATATTTTTAAATGACTCAAACATAATTTTCTGATTCATATAATTTTTACATCCTAAGGACTGGAGCTCAGATCGGATGACTGCTAGAAGATTTTTCCAATTCTTTTTTATTTCTATTTACATAAATATCTATCCATTGCCAGGTGCCTCGTAGGTCAAAAGTACTATCTTTGCCTTTTCAGCAAGCATGCTATCTTGGGTTCGAACTTGGAGGTGGTGGGACTAAAAACAGCCATCTCCCCACATAAAAATAAACAGAAAATAATATTTTATGTTGCTGGTTTCTGTCACTCTCTCCTTTAGCAGAAGCAGTGACATCTGATGATTACTGCTGAGGTGAGGAAGTGCAGGAAATAATTAATTCAGCACCTGGTGTGTGCTGAGCATGTCCCCTCAGTGGCTGCCTCACCCCTCCCACCACACGGGCAGCTGAGGATTATTGCCCCCACTTCAGGTGAGATAGGGGGGCCTCAGGGAAGAGAGTTTTCTTAGGGTCCCATGGTTCATTGGTGGGGAGTCAGGATTTGAAGTTGAAACTGTTTTCTAAGCCTACTCTTCCCTCCTTACCAGCCTGCCCCACGGTATCTTAAAAGTGCTGAAAAGTCCAGGAATTTAGAGCAGCATGTGTGAATGTAAGGTAAGGAAAATAATCTGACTTGTGCCAAAGCCTTAGTGAGGTGCCACAGATAAGCTGGTGGGCAGCCCTTGCACCTGCTCTGGTAACCGTCACGCCAGACTTTCCCATCAAGGATGTCAGTTAAGAATCCCTGCTTGTCACTTCTGTAGGTCTGTACCCGCTCACTTTAGGTGTCCTCCTGGGGACTGAAAAGAGGGAGCCACCTGACCCCCAGGAGTGGGGAACACTGGGAACTAGTGCCTACTCATTTTCACCTTGATGTAAAATGGATAACCTGCATCTTGACTTCTGCTCTTTATTTTTATCTCAATTTCATAAAATTTCAAAATGGGTTTATACAGAAAAAGATTGTACTATATTTTCAGTTATATCCCTAAATTATTGTGGGGAAGGATGCCTTTCTGTTTTCTCCATTTTCACCCTTCTCAATTTCCCTAGAAACAGGAAGACTTCCGCTGTGGCAGCTTCCGTCTGAAGAAACTAGAGGATGAGGACAGATCTTCAGATGTCAAGTCTCAGACCCTCACTCACTCCCTGTAGTGCCTGAGGATGGTGTATGAAAGATACTTTTCTTCCCATTTTGCAAATAGAAAACTAAGGCATAGAGGGCCCGAGAGAGTTCCCAAGGACCACCCAGGACCTCCTGCTGAAGAACCGCTCCCCAGCACTGGCTGCGTGCAGGAGCTCCCTCAGGGGCACACAGGCTGAGCACCGGGCAAAGGAGGTAAAGGTGAAGAAAGGCCAGGGGTCTCCAATCAACGCTCCCCTCGAGGCCTGAAAACACTGTCCAAATTGTTGTGAGTAGCTAAGGATCCACTTCATTCAAACAGCTCTAGGCCAGGGAATTCCCGCCACAGCAGGAGCATAGTATTTCACCAGCTGCTTCCAGCACAGGATGCAATCCCCTGCGGCCAGCATCCCTCCCACCTCCAGAAATAGTCAACATCTGCCAAAAGATAGCCGGGCTAGCAAAATTCCCCGCTTGTAAGGATCACCGACTGGATTTCTTCTAGCTGTCTGCACGTTTCACTCGCCCCTGGCAGTGATGCGCTGTTTTTCGCAGCCCGCTGGAGCAAGCCAGACGCAGCCGTGTGGGCAACCCCAAGCAGCGGCTTCTCTCCTCTTCAGGCCCACGGTACTGTCCCCTCCAGGAGCACAAACTCAGAGCTGTCACAGTCCCGTCAACCAGATGAGAAACCAGCCACAAAGCTGCCAACGTCTCCTGCGAGGACAAGGGCTTTTGTCACAAGCAGGCTTCCTGAGAGCCTCGCCCAGGGTCTGGAGGCCTCCTAGTCATTGTGGTTGCTGTGGGGGAAAGGGGCCTTCTTGTTTCCAGGTTCCCGTTGGTGAGCCCCTCCTCCCTTCCCCCACCACACTCCCCTTCTTGTCCCTTCTGCTCTCACAGCTTAATTGCAGCTGGCACTGCAGCAGCATGCTGCCAGCAGAGTGGCTCCAGTGAGCTGCCGTTCCAGATGTCAGGAACACGCTCACAGGTAGGAGCCCGGTAGGATATTTACAGCTTTAATTCCTCAGTAGAGGTTTTTGTTCTGTCACACAGCGACATATGAATTGCTACTCATTTGCTCCTGTATTTCCACATCAGTGGCAATTATGGCAGGGCTGTTGGCTTCTTGTATGACCCCACAAGTTATGATGCCTACACATTTCAGACTGAGTGAAGCTGAGAAGGATTGCAAACCCCAGTGAGAGGAGGGCTGGGGGATGACAGAGAAGAGGAGCAGGCTTCCAGGCCTTAAGGTGGTTGTAAACTTGTGAGGACAGGCTGGGAAGTGCTGAATGTTTCCAGAGGGGATGAAGCAGCCTTGGCTTCCCCGATCAGGTCAGGAGGAGGTTTGGGGGCTGGTGGGGGGCGGGGGGGTGGTGAGGGTCCAGGCCCAGCTGTAGAGGATTGCTTCTTCTCTGCCAGCAACTACTACCCCCTTTGTCCACCTGTGACCTTGGAAAAGTCACTTCTCTTATCTGGCTCCTGCTTTCCTGTGTTTTGAAATGAGAACAAGCAGCTTCCAGCTTCCAGGGAGGAGGGAAGAATTCACTGATGCATGCACAGATGAAAGATTTTGTCCAAAGACCCCGTCACATTGCTCTTTGTGGAACGGGGCTGTATTCGGGCTCATCCATAAGCATTTTTACACTGATAAAAGAAAAGCCCTGTCAAAATCGAGTATGCCATCAACTGGGGAGTATAGATCCCCCACCCCCACCCCTTTATTTTATAATCCACAACAAATTCATAAAACAAAGAGACTTTTTTATTTCATTTTGTCAATAAACATAGCAATTGAAATACCAATTTGAACAGCAATTTTCCCCCTGGTCTGAGCTGAAATTGGCTCTGGATGAATTGGTTTTCAGTTTTTACATGTAAATTCCCTCCACACCTCTCGGCTTCTGCAGACAATCTTGGGACATTCCCCTGCTTCAGGCCACTTCTCTGCCCAAACCTTTGGTTCCTGGAAGTGACACCTCTTTACGTGGCAATGACTCAATGCCTTCTGCCCCAAAGCCCAGTCAGAAGGTGTACTGCTGCCAGGACCTGTGGGAAGACCTGCAGGTACCACACAGCCAGCGGGCAGGGGGAGGCATGGCACATCCCGGCAGTGGAGCTAGGACTAGAATACAGATGTCCTGAGGCCCAGACCAGGCTTGTCCCACTGCACCTCATTGACCATCTCTCTCACTTCCAGAAACACTCCTCAGATCCCAGCCATGCCCTGAGACCAAATCATAGGTGTAGGTTCTGGTAGATTCTAAACGATTCTTGGACCAATGCTTTCATTGGAAAGCATAGAGTTGCTAGATTTAGCAAATAAAAATATAATGAGTATTTTTTGTATAATTATGTTCTAAATTCTGTGTGGGATAAATTTATACTAAAAAATTATTCACTATTTATCTTAAATTCAAATTTAGCTGAGCCCCTATATGAAAGAGCCTTTGCCTCCAAAGATGCTGGCCTGTGACTTCAGGACAATCAAGGGTCAGCTCATCCAACAGTTCTGCTCTTCCCCTCACATTATTATATATCAAATTCACAGGCTTTTAAGAACGCCAACCAACTGTCCCTCATGGTGCTGGAGTTGAAAGGCCCAGGTGGTCCAGGTGTCAGAGACGAACGGAACTTCCATCCTGGCTCTGCCATCCAGCCACCATGTTGCCTTGGGTCGGGTAATTTCTTTAAGCTTTAATTTACTCATCTGTAAAATGTGGACAATAAATAGTGTCTACTTCAGAAAGATTCCAAGGACTAGACAATATGTACGCAATATCTGTAGTGCTGTCGCACAGCACTCAGTAAGTTACTATCACTAATTTTTAAAGTTTCTATGTATAAAATCGAGTTTCAAACAGTATAGCAACATGGAAACAGATAAAACAGCTGTTACAAAAATTTTCTCAAACATCATTATAAATAACTTGAATAACCATGAGATGTATTATTATTCCATTTTGTAGAAGAAGGTTAAGTGAATTTACAGAGCCGTCTGCAATTAAATTACAAAATTGAAAGTTTGAACTAAAATATTTTGACTCTCAGATCAGTATTTTTCTAATAGTATTTCAGTTGTCCTGAACCCTGTCATCAGGTAGATTGCTATTTTCCTGGGTGGTATAATGAAATGCAAAGTTACTCCCCGAACTAAAGTGTGCGACATTGTCTCTGTTTGCTCCTCAAACTGGGCTTTGGAAGCTCAGTCCTTTCCCTTTGGAAGCTCAGCCCTTAGTAGAGGGCTTTTCTTAACGCAGCCAGAAACAGCGTGAGGTACCTAAGAACACTCACTGTATACAGATCTGCAAATTGTAGGAACACAATGTGAGTGTCTGGTCCAGCTTGATCCAGCTTAGGAAGAGTGTCTGGATTCTCTCCTGAGTTCCACAGGACTTCGGCAGTCTAGACTAGCTAGAACTCTCTCTCAGTTCCATTCCTTAAGAAATTCATTCTTCATAGTTTTACGCACAATCCTTGGGTTTAGATTAAAATGGAAAGTAGTTCCAGGCATTCCAAGCTGGTTGACGTCTCCTCTCTTCCCAGGTTCTAGGTCTCCCTGCACTGTTGGAGACTGAACATGCTGCTTCAGTTTCCCTCCTGTGACTGAGGGTACCCCAGAAAAGGGCCCGTGCGAGAATGCACAGGGTAGGCCCCTTCTGAGGGCTGTACTCCTGACACAGTGGTGACCACTGCACTCACCAAGGCAGAGGATGGTCCAGAGGTGATGGTGGATGCGTTTGGTGACATTACAAATTGTGCTAGTGCTTCCGGGAGCAACACCTACTCTCTTTAGTTTCTAGACGTTGCTCACGTCTTACTTTGATCACCCTATTATCCCTCACATTTTACAACTCCCACAGCAGCAGTGGTGGGTGACTTATACATTAATATACAAAAAGGACAAATAGCACAGCATGAGAAAGCCCAACTTCCTGAAAAAATACTACACTCATTCCACAGCTTATAGAAATCCACATCTGAAGCCCAATGACCAGTTCCTTTCCAGGCTTTCGCAGCCTACAACATCCTCAGGAATTCTCTCTAACTTCCTCTTTGAATAATCCAAAACACTCCAGGTTCATCTTTTTTACTTTCCTAGCCTGGCTTCTAATCAGCTTTCCTTCACATTTTCTTGTCGCCCAGATAAATCAAATGACAATTTATCTTCTTCTCCCCTATTTTCTGCCTCCATTCATTTCATCTCTGGCTCATCACTAACCGACTTGTGCAAACATCCACATGTACATTCAGAGTATATTTGAGTTTTCTTGTTTGCAGCAAGAAGTGGTACCTCAAATTCCTCACATACGCACGCAAGCAATAAGGAAGCACGCTATTAACTGCAAGGAAACAAAGCAAAATATTTAAAGCGATTCGAGAACAATTCGTCTACACTACGACTAATGACTAACAACGTTTGTGCACAGCTTTACAGGGCACAAAGCACATAACAACCTGAATCACATTTGATCTTCACAATAATCTGAGATCTAACTTGACAATAGAAAGTATGGAATGGGGGAGTGGAGTGAAAATGGCATTTATCATCAAATAGATCAGGTTTGAATTGCAACTCTTCCAGCTAACGCACTGTGTCACTTGGCCAGTACCATGCAACCTCAGTTTTCTCAGCTCTAAAATGGGATAAGAACATCTATGATGCAAGTGTTTGTGATAATTAGTAATACTGCATACAGAACGCCTCACTCACAGTTGGTGAGTCATTGTTATCCTCACTTTATGTGTAAGGAAACAGAGGCTCAAAGAATTTTACAAGTTTATTCAAGGTCACATAAGTAAGTGGCAGAGCTGGGATTCAAACCCAGGGATTTATGAATTAAAGCCTCTGTTGGGCCCATTATATCATGACTAGAGCCTTTAGTCCAATGCTTCTGGGAACCTACTGTGCAACCAATCAACTTGTGAAAATGCAGATCTTGATTCAATCTGAGGTTCCCTGAGACTCTGCATTTCTTTCTAGCTCTCAGGAGATGCTTATCCTGCTAGTCCACGCTTTGAATAGCAAAGATATAAACTATAAGTTATTAACCAGACTTTAGGATTATCCCAATGTGCTGCAGTTGGGCCTTTAAGAATTGAGACGTTTAGTGATGAGAATACAATGCAAAGAGTCATGACTGTTCTTTCAAGATGCTGAGTGTTTGCCATGTGCACGGCCTGGCGCCAGGGGCCGGGGACACAAAGATGAGCCAGCTACGCTGTGAGCACGGATGTAAAAAAAAGCTACAGCAAATGGGCCTAATATATTTGCAGGGCAATAGGGAGATCCACATGATAAGGGAGGAAGGTGGAACGTGCCTTGCAAATGTAGACCAAGGACGGATCCTGGAGCACCTTGAGAGATTTGTAGAGGAGTGTAACTTGGATCCAAGTCAATATGGATCCACTGTAGGTTTAAAAACGAGGAATTAGAGTTTAAATCTGTGTTGAAGTAGAGACAGAAATTGAGGACAATAGCCCCGAGGCTGCTACAGAATGCAGAGGTGAGCTGATGTGGACCTAGACTTTCGTAGGAACTGTGGAAATGAAAAATGCAAGATAAATATAGGAAACACTGAGGCGAACTGTTGCAGGGAGCACTGGACTTTAAACTAGGGGGAAGACCTAGGCTCCGTTACAGCTCTTCCTCTGTTCCGTCTGATTTGGGTCCTCTCTGAGCTTCCATCTCTTCATCTGTAAAATACAGATTATCTATTTCGGGGGCCATTGTGAGGATTAAATAAGATAATGCACGTGGATGCCCTTTGAAAACTCTAAAGCGCTATATAAATTAAGGAGCTATTATTATTAAGATTCTCATGCAGTGTCTGACACATTGTCACTGAATTAATTAAGTAATGAAAGAAGGGAATTTGATGAATGCTTGGATATGAAGAATGAAGCAGAAGAAATGACCAAAGGTGATCTCAAAATGTTCCAAGTACCAGACTAAGAAAATAGTTGCACTGCATTGGATGGAAATGGGAGGAGCAGGGAATCTGCAGGAGAATGTGATGTGTTATGGATTCATGAGTCTTAGGAGAGGCTTGGCCCTGCTAAGTATAAGAGTTCCCAGAAGCAGGACATTTCTCTGACTCTCAAAAGCAACACTAGGATTCCTAATAGCTGCAGTGAAAAAACTTCACTTAATTTTTATCATCCCCGTTACCACCCATGGCCATTTGGTGCCCAGCTGGATGGCCTTGGGCAACTTTTGCTGAGCATCGGTCTCCTCATCTATAAAATGGGCATGCAAACAATAGCTGCCTCAAAGGGATGCCATGAAGACCACAATTAATAACTTTGTAAGCTCCTCACCCAGTGCCCGGCGCATCCTGGAGTCTCAATAAATTCCCCTCCCCACCCCCGCCACCATTACCATCATCATCATTGCTATTATGGCAATGTTCAAAACAGAAAACAAAGAAACTTGGAAACAACATGTGTCTGGATCAAAAGACAAAGAGCATTAAAGCTAAAAGGGTCCCAAGAGGTCATGGGTCCAAGTCTTCCTCACTCACAACACATTTCCACCATTTTACAAATGAGGAAACTGAGGTCCACAGAGGAGGCTAATGATCAAAATCATTTCTTCGGGACGAGCTCCTACAATATTCTTATGCTCATGCTTCTCCCAGTGACATTGGGGGTGCAAAAAATCTCCAGGAAACTTAGAGAAAAAAATACCTGCTGAAAATACTGCCCTGGGCGAGCTTGCTCCATGGTTAAGGCCATTCTTTTCATCTAAGGAGAAGTATATTCCTTCCAAGCTGGACTATTAATTAAAATTCAGTGATGCTAATTTTACTGCCAACTTAGGAGATTCTTATTACATTTATTTTCCAGGTAATTGCTGCTTGTACAGGAGAGTTCAAATAGATGTCTTTTTTAGATGGTGCAATAGATCAGAATTATAATAGTTAAATTCCTCACCCTTCATTTTGCTCGCTCTAATTCTAAAGCCTGCTTCCTTAAATTATACTGGGAACTCACTCTCTCCCTCTCTCTCTCCCCCTTTCTCTCTCCTTCTGTCCCTTGCTCTTGCTTTAGCTCTCTCGTGTGTTCTCTTTCTCTCTCTCTGATGATAGGATCCACGCAGGCATGGAGTATCAAAATAGAGTTTCTGTTTTGTTCTTCACAATTTTACCATACCATTTCCCCTCAGAGGAAGAATCAAAAATAATCCATTACATATGTATGGAAATGTATGCAAAGCACTTTTCTTTACATCACCCATTTTTATCTCAATTTGTGTCCTCAGTTTAAGGGTAAATAAATTGATACTCAGATGAATGACTTCCCCAACGTCACACAGCTAACAAGTGGCAGGTTCTGGTTCTACCTCTTCATTTTGAATCTTGGCCAGGAAAACTTGTAACACATTATGCTCCAAAAAGGGAAAATGAAAGTGAAAGGAGGCAACTTCACTCTCTGGGAAGAAAAGCATCAGGGTGGCAGCAGTGGAGGCAGTGTGGACCCTCTCAAGTGGTCTCCAAAATCAGGGCCTCTCCATTTCCCTCCTCTATGTCACTGGGCCCATCTCTTACAACGGGAAGCTTCCTTCTCTCTGCTCCATAACACTGAATTCCAGGACGATGGCTATGGACAGGATGAGGCCAATCTGAAGGCACCTTCATGGGAACTTGTCCTAGAGGCCCTTTTCAGGGGCCTGCCGCCTTCAGGAGGAAGCAGCAGGTGCCTGAGCCCAGCACAGTCGGCTTCGTAGCTGTGAGCGTGAGTGCACACTGCGGTGCTGGGATCTTCCAGCTGAAGTAACAAGTGGCTGCATGCTGGGGAAGGAGACAGTTGGCATGGGGAGGCATATGTCACTCTCAAAATCTCAGTGGCAGTTGCCGTTCACTGTGTCTTTATTATGTGCCAGGCATGATACTAAGCATTTTACATGCTTTATCTCCATTTGTCCCAACAACTTTGTAAGTTGGGTACTATTATTATAATTAGGTCTATTTTCTGAGGGAAAAAGCTGAGGCTCAGGAAGTCAAGTAACCAGTGTGAGGTCACATGGCTAGAGATTAGTGGAGCCAGGATCCGAACCCGGTGTCTCTGACGCCAGAGCTCCTGTCCTCTGAACAGCTCTGCAAACTGCCCACCTGGAAGTGCTCTTTGTCTAATCCCTTGGGCCCTCCAAAAGCATATTAGGTAAAACAGGGAAAGGCACTATTGTGTCTATAGCAGTGGTATCCAAACTAGAAGGTTTATATCTCAAGGGAGCTGTAAGTTTATCCAACAGGGACCTCGAAAAAAATATCAGCTTGTCTGTTTATATTTTAGTGTCACTCTTTGAAAATATGTATATATGAGTTGTATAATGTAAATAACACATTAGTACAATTATACATATGTAATTTATAAATATATAAATATAAAGTCTTTCTCAAATTTATTTTAGAGATGGGGATCAAAAATATTCTTTGTCTTGAGAAATAAAATTGTAGGACCTTAGAATTGGGAAAGAAATTTAGAGAACATCTGATCCCACTTCCTGCTTCTGCCCACCCTGGCTGGATTTCCAGGACTGACATCCAGCCTTGTCTTAAGCTCTCTGAGTCTGCAGCTTTCCAGGTGTTTTTTTTTTTTTTTTGCCACTATTTCATCGCAATGGAGACATTAACCACTTCTTTCCTATGACTCGGATCTACAGATCCCCGCTGCAGGCCTGGTGAAGCGCCATGCACCCGGCTGACTCAGCAAACACAGAGTGAGCCTGAGGTGTGGAACACAGACCTTCAGGTGAACAGTGCCCAGGACTAGCCAACGTGGTGGCCAGGCATACATGCTTGGGAAGCCAGCAAAGAGTAATCAGGAGATGTCAGAGACTCACGAGCACCCTGAACACAGAAATCCCCCAGTGGTGAAAGCTCTCGTCTGTCCTGAGCCAGCTAGCCTAGTGAACTAACCAGGAGGCTGCTTTTCTCTTCAGACCTCAGCCCCTCCCCATTAGTTTTCTTTTTTGTGCTTATGAATTACAAAAGTCTTCAATCAGCACAGCGAGCTGGCCCCTCTGGAAGAGAACTGTCGGGGCACTGACAGAGAGCTGGTGGAGATGCAGAAGGATGCCAGTGAGGGACTTTGCCCTGATGTGAGGGTTGGAGAGGCAGTCACTGGAACCCCACGAGGGCTAGAGCTGTGACCGACAGAGAAACGACAGGTGCTCTTAGAGGCTTAGACGATTCCAGAGAAAACACTCAGTGGCAGCCGGCTCATGCATGAATCGTTTCCTAGACAGCTGAGCTTTGCTACTTAGTAGGGTGTATGCTGCCTCTAAGCCCATTTCCAAATGACTGACGCCTGATGGGTTTTTATTCACCATTGAGCTCTGGCCTGAAGAGAGCTGCCAAACGTCCTAGATCATCCATTCATTCAGCGGTAGTGATGGTTGTGATCGCCATCCACGAAAGACTATTGGCACCCATGTTGCCGCTATATGTCAAGGAGCCGCTTCAGGCAGAAGTAAGAGCACATGCTGTTGGGATAGGCCATCAAAGTTCAAATTCTGCTTTGCCAACTATGAAATAGGCAACATCTGGAAGCTGCTGAACCTTTCTCATTTCCCTTTCCTAGTCTACAAAAGAGGATATTATTGCCCCCTTGAAGGGATGCTGTGCAGATAAAATTAGATGGGATGGGTGCTGCTGGGGCTGCCCCTTACCAGCATTGCATTTCTGCGTTGCTTTGCCCAAGGGCCTTCTTTTGTGGCCAGAGACTGCTCTGCCCCCTCCAAGTGCTGGCAAGAGGAGCCCCGGAATCAAGGTCTCCCAATCCAACAAGAGGAGCCCTCAAGCAATGATCGATGTCATTGGCATATAAATATCTTAGCCCCCTAGCCTTTGGGTTTGAGAATGCTGGAGTGCATATCCACACCAGGCCCAGCATTTCCCACGGGGCTCAGCTCCAGGCACTGCGGTGGTCACCTGCTTGATGATGCACCATGTGCCCGTGTGTTGGCTGCCTTCCCTTTCCCTTCTCAGCCCCCACTCTTCCACTGGTATGTCCTAGAGTTACCTCCCAAACAAACTACTTGTAGTTGAATCCTAGTCTCAGAGTTTGCTTCTGAGGAGACCCCAACTAATATAATATGTACTGCCGTAAATACAGTGTTTGATACAGAGCAGACAATGAGAAGGAGCTGGCAGCTATACCATGGAATTCTTGGACAAGTGGTAGACCACATTCCTTAACTCTCTACAATTCCTCTTACGCCCTCCTCACCATGCCAGAGCCAAGGAATCCTATCTCCCAAGGGAACTCCTTCTATGGCCTGGGTAGGTGCTGTTATAAGAGGATGGAGCTAGGCCAAGTCAATTAGCCAGCAAGAATTTATCAGTTGTTTATAACAAGCCCAACACTGTGCTAACCTCTGTAGCAGACATTAATAGCTGAAGACATGGCCCCTACCCTCAGATTGAGGAGACAGGACACACAAAATAAGGAGCAATGCGTTTGTAATTCATGCCACTTTGACAGAACTGTGCTTCTCAACACTCAGGCTGCAGGCAGTGAAGCCTGCTGGTGTCCTGCCCAAGACCCCCTCACTGGATGGTACTCCTGTGCCCCAGCCAAAGTGCTGGTGGATAACTCATAGCTGTCTCTACAAACACCCTTGGCCAAACCTTCATCTAGGTGCTACCTCCCACCACCACCAGCCCCTCTTCCAGACCAGATCTCAGCAGGGACTGAGTGGCCTGGGGATACAAATGGCCAGTCCCTTGCCTCAAAATGGGATTGAGCTGCAGTGTGACTTGTGCCCCAGAGCTTTCCTGTGGGATCAAGCTGAAGTCAGTCCCCAGCTGAGACCAAATCCTAGCTTAGCTCTTTTCCATTGCCCTATTCTTTTTCCCTCCCTCCTCTTCTCTAGAGAGCTGTTCCCCAATGAAGCATGTGGTCCCACGCCAGGCTTCTGGGAAGCCCAACCAGATGTTTCACATTGGATCATTTGTGGAATTTTATAAAAATACCTATACCTGGACCTGAGCACCTAGACCTACTGAATCAGAATCTATAGATCTTCAGGGGTGGGGTCAAGAAAACTGTATATTTTAAAGCCTAATAGGTATTTCTTATCCATCATTTATCTCTCAACTTTTTATTTTGAAAATCTCAAACCTACAGAAATAACAAAAGAATAATATAATAATGAACACCTACATACTCCTCATCTAGATGCACCAATTATTAACATTTTTCCCCATTCTCTCTCTCTCTTCCTTTCTCCCCATATCAAAAATAATTTGCCATTATTTACAATAATTGCAATTTGTAGACATCATAACACTCCATTCTTAAATACTTCAAACATGTGTCTTCCAAAAGTAAGGACATTCTATGTAACCTCCAATAAAATTAATTAATTAATTAATATCACCAGAGTGTACAGTCCATATTTATGATGAACTTTCTTTTTTAGGTCAAAAGTTGAGATTTTTCTCTACTGTAGATACAATAGAAGTTCAAGGAAGGGAAATATCTGTATGGTTGAAGAGCAATGAGAAGTCTTCGAGAAGGAAATAGGGTTTGACTTGGACCGTGAAGGACTGATATCAGAAAGGAGGAGAAGGAGGAAATGTTCAAATAGAAGTAGGTGAATATTATACGCAAAGGCACAGAAATGGGAGCCGATATGGCTCTTTGTGGGAGACGGTAGCTGAGTCGAGCTGGCAGACTGGGCAGAGGGCTTTGTGGAGCACAGCGGAGAGTGAGGCTGGACAGGTCACATGGAGTCACAGTACAAAGAGGTTTGCAATTTAAGCAATCAAAGAAACAGTGACCACGTCCTAAGAAAATTTAAAAGTGACTGGTCTTATGAGAGTCACATAGGATTTTTGGAATGCATTCAGGTAGAAACTAGAAAGAACAAACTTTAAATGTTTGGAGTCAAAATTAGGCTGGGGAATTAATCAGTGATTGAAATCCATTCATTCACATGTTCATTCTACAAACATTTTCTGAGCACGTATTATTTTCCAGGTACCAATCTAAGCACAGGAAACAGAAGCCTTGAAAAAGACAGACAAGGTCCCTGCTTTCCTGGAGCTCAGAGTGTGTGTGTGTGTGTGCGTGTGTGTGTGTGTGTGTGGTGGGAGGAGGGGCAGGAATCATTCAATAGTCAAATAAGCAAATGAACAAGAAAAGATTAGATTGACAGTGATATGGTTAAAGTGAAAAATAAAAGAAATGGATTTAATAGTGATTGGGCCTACTTTAAATTGAGTGTTCAGGAAAACCAATATTTAAAGCACTGTTACGCTGGAGCCGGCTACCAATTCAGAAGAACGGATTGCTACGATTTCCAAAATTGTGCAAGCTGTTTGACATTCCATTGGTAGCTTTAAGTAGGCCATGGAAGAATATTTACACAAATTGGCAAATACTACAAATCATGTCTTCTTCTCTCCAGAGAGTTGGCTGTTAAACATTTACCGGCACATCACTGCATTTAAACTGAAGTATAAATGGCAGGGAGACGGCAGTAGGAAGATCCGGGAGAAAATAGTCTAGGCAATTAGTGCAAAGGCCCTGTGATGCAGAGTAAGCTTGGCATGTGTGAGGATCACAAAGAAGACATGGGGCGGGAGGGGGACAGGATGAGGATGGAGATGGGTAGAAGCTGAATCACGTGGGGCCATGTAGGCCTGTCATGACGTTGGGGGGTTTTTTTTGAACATGATGGGAAGTCACTGGAGGATCTTAAGCATAAGGATAGCGTAACTTGAATTATGTTTTTAAAAGATCACCTTGGTTGGGGCCGGCCCCATGGCGTAGCAGTTAAGTATGCGCCCTGGCGGCCCTGGTTCAGATCCCAGGCGCGCGCACGATGCACCGCTTGTCAGGCCAAGCTGTGGCGGCATCCCATATAAAATGGAGGAAGATGGGCACAGATGTTAGTCCAGGGCCAGTCTTCCTCAGCAAAAAGAGGAGGATTGGCACTGGATGTTAGCTCAGGGCTGCTCTTCCTCAGAAAAAAAAAAAAAAAATCACCTTGGTTGTTAGGAAAAGGATCAGAGGAAGAGAAGAGTGACAGAAAACAATTCAGCTAGAGTTTAGTGCTTCTGAAGCAATATATGTACAGGGTATTCACTGAAGCATTGTGTAACGGCCAAATATCGAAAACAACCTGAATGTCCATCAGTAGCAGAGGAAGTAAATTGATAATGGTCTATCCATACAATGGGACTGCTCAACAGTTATTTTTTACAAAAAATAGACGGGTTGGGCCCATGGCAGAGTGGTTCAAGTTCCACGCCCGGGTTTGCAGTTTCGGATCCCAGGTGCGGACCTACTCCACTCATCAGCCATGCTGTGGAGGCAACCCACGTAGAAAGTAGAGGAAGATTGTCACAGATGTTAGCTCACGACTAATCTTCCTCAAGCAAAAAAAAAAAAAAGAGGAAGATTGTCAATGGATGTTAGCTCAGGGCGAATCCTCCTCACCAAAAAAAAAAAAAAAAAGACACTCTTTACTTACTGTTAACCAAATATCTCCAAGATATATTATTAAATGGAAAAGAAGTTGATACAAACCAGATCATACAGGATGCTGCTTTTTGTGTAAAAAGGGGGAGGGGGCACAAATTATACTTTGTTGTGTTTGCGTGTATATATATTATAAAATATCTAAAAATGATTATAAGAAACTAATAGATCAAAGCATATTCAATTACCATTTTTGGAGGTCAAAAAGTATCAAAAATTGTCAATTGCATATGATTTGACCTAAAAGTTGTAATCCATTTTCTTTTGTCTTTTATTTGATATTTGTTATAGGAAAGAGAATGGATATAGTACAGCATTATGAGGTGTACTTTTTTGTGTGTGTGAGGAAGATTAGCCCTGAGCTAATATCCATTTCCAATGCTCTTCTTTTTGCTTAGGAAGACTGGCCCTGGGCTAACATCCGTGCCCATCATCCTCCACTTAATTTTTTATATGGGACGCTACCACAGCATGGCTTGATGAGGGGTGCATAGGTCCACGCCTGGGATCCGAACCCATGAACCCCAGGCCACCGAAGCAGAGCATGCAAACTTAACCACTATGCCACCAGGCCAGCCCCAAGATAAGCTTTTTACTGTATGCCCTTTGATGCTTTATTAAACCATGAAAAAATGTTCTTTTATTCCTTATTTTAAAATTAGGTAGATAAATGATTAATAAATAGATGAGAGAGCAAGAGAGACATGAGAGGCTCCTGCAGAAGTCCAACAAAAGTTTATGGTAGCTGAGACTAGAGTGGGAGCAGTGGAGATGAACAGAAGACGTATTTGGGATATATTTTTGAAATAGAGTTGATAGGACTTGCTGTTAGATTTTATGTTTGGGATGATGCAATTAAGAAAAAAGAGGAAGCAAGGAGACATCCCTACTTCAGTAATTAAATGTCATTGCTTGAGCAACTAAATCCATAGTAATACCCTCTAAGAAGATAAAGACTGGGGAAGGAGCAGGTTTGGTGGGAAAAAGAAAGATGTTGGGAAATGCTCAATTTGTACATTTGCCTGTAAACCCTTAAGTGGATATGTCAATTAGGAACTCAATAAACAAATCTGGGGTTCAGGAGAGAGTTTAGGGCTTTGAGCTATAAAGTTAAGAGTTATCCCATCTCTCAGAAAGGAGAGGAAGATATTTTTAAAAGGGATTCTGGAAAACTTCAAGGCTCTTTCTTTCCCCTTTGTCCCGGAACGTCCCAGAGGTTGCACAAAGGTGAATCAAACAGAGTGTCAGGGAGAAATGAGGAAACCAAGAAACTCTGAACAAGTGTGCTCACATTTAAACACCCTTGTGCCTACGTATCATGCATTATTCAATCCATGTGGGCCCACAAACGTCATCTGGGAAGTCGGGAGGAGAGGCTTTCAAGGGTGGCACCGTGGACTGGGGCCAATAGCAGCTCTCCTTCCACTGAAGGACTGAAGTATTTTCCTGAGATCCGCACATCTTCCCACTCTTTCAGTGGGAGGTGTGGAGGCACAAAGTGAGTTCAAATAGGGGCAAAACTGAGAAGATTCTATTCCCCCCTCAAACTAGCTAATCCAACTGTAAAAATAACTCAAAGAGAAATAGAACTCAGTGATTGAAGAAGGCAATATATGACCTGGTCATATACAGAACTGGGAACAAAAGAGTAAGTGACAAAAACAAGATAAATGGAAACATGATAAAAATAAAACCTTTGGTGAGATCTAATGATTGGGATTCTCTGCTTAGGATCTGGGCTCAGTACCCAGCAGGGTTTGAAGTGAGCTTGGCAGTGGGGAATGGAGCAAAGTCTCTGTAGATCTGCAGAAGAAGCATGAAAATCCAGGCTCTCAACACACCACACACGCTCATCTTCAGAGAAGATAGACCCGGCACTTCTGGTGAGTGTTGAGCTGTTAGCCTTGCATCCTTGCTCAATTCTAAAAATGGATAATTAAATTCTATCGCTCTAATGAAATTCGCCCTGTCGTTTACACTGCAGAGAGTGTACAAGGAGCCCTCAGGAGAGTGAGGGGAGGACAATCTAAGCAAGAGCTGTGTAGATACACAGCCCAGAACAAAAGAGAGATGAGTCATTAACCAATAAGGGCGAGCCCTTAGGAGGACTCACATGAGAAACTCAGGACTGAAACTGGACAAGAATAGGTCAAAATGTCTCACATTCTTAAGGTCCAGGGCTGTCCCTACTGAACAAAGTCCAGATAATTCCCAAATATGTACTTAGTTTGATGTTATGAACATCTGGTTTTAGTTCACCCTGGAGAGAAATGCACATAAATTGGTAAGTTAACAGCTCTCTTGTCTAGTCAGAAATCTTCCAGAAAAAGAGGATGTGGCTATATGTAGATGCATACATTGTTCTTATACTCACTGTTGCTGCTATTGGATCCATGAACTAAAAAGGAAGGAAGATGACATGAAACGTATACAAAAATTTTAAGTATACATATATTTATTAAGGTATATATGTGGGTTCTTGTTAAAAACCAAAAACTTGGTGCACTGAAGATTGTTACAGAAAAAGGAAGAAAATATTAGCTCCAATTCCCTCTGTGGGTGTGAAGAGATCCTGAAGGCCCACAAGATGACCTCGGTACTCACAGATTGATCTGCTTGGGTCAATGAGACAGTATAGGCCCAGGAAAGTCTGGTTTTATAATCTGTGTTAGGTTCTTATTCTCTTCTAACAGTGGGAACTTGCCACTGACCCCTGCAGGGAGTTCATCAAAAACCTTTGGGATCCAAAGAGATACCAAAAAAATGTACATTAATATTACAAACTTAAGACAGGAGCAAGGGGTAGGTGGGGGAGGAATGAATTAAGGGAGCCATCATGACAGTGAAATGCATTATTACCTAGTTATTCATGCACTCTTGGCTTTTCAGTTGATGAACTTTTCACACCAGAAGGGGGAAATTAATCAACTTTTCCTCTCTGTATGTCTTCTTCTGTCTTCTCTGCTGTCTCACCTAATTGTTTTGCACTCAATATGGACAAAGACATTGTTCTCGTTTCAACTTTCTCTACAAAGCTCAGGTGCCCTTATCTGACTCTGAAACACATTCTCACCTCCTCCCCCGGCACAGCACTCCTTCGTTTCTGCAGCAGTTCCTCAGGGAGACATGAATGGGGATGATCTTTGGCTTCTTTCGTGATGTTAGTGCAACATCGGAGACTCTCCTCCTGTTTGATCATGCTGGGAAAAACTTCTCAGCTCCCTTGCTGCTCTCAACAGCCTCTCCTCTCCTGGTCACCTAGAAGAAAACTGAAATGTCCAAAGGTGTTGGTGACAGCTATGATCAGACCTTGTGGAGGCCCTGAAAAATCTCTAGCTCCCTCTATAAAGCAATGACCTTCCTGCAAAGACCATCACAAACGTTTCTAACTCTGTCTACGTGATTAACAAAAAACAGAGGGGGGGACACTTTTTGGTTGTATCCATTTTCTGAATATTTCATGGTATATAGACTAAACTTCTGGAAGGCTAAATAAACTTTGTAATTATTACCCTGGGTTTTCACATTATGTAGATAAGCTCCTCTCTCCTGTGAAATGATCCGTTTACATTCCTCCTGAAACAGCCTGGGAGTTTTAGACCATTTGAACACGAAGCTAACTAAGGCCCTGGACATCAGCTCTCAGGTTTAACAACCATTTATTTGCAGGCTGTGTTGACATCACTCCTATGTGACAAATTTACAAAGGAGAGACACAGCCTAGCACATGAAATATAAGATGGTTCTATGTCTTAAGTACTTAAAGCCTATTACCAAAATAGGTGTGCAATGTTGCCGTTATAAATATCATGCTTAACACCTTTTGATTCTTTTTACTCTGAAGTGTCCAACCTATTATGGAACAAAGAAAGGCCGCCTTTTAAATCTCGCTCACTTCGGCTCCCTCAGAGATGGATGTGCCCTTCTGAAGCTCAGCCTCACATAAAAGCACGGCAGTGCGCTGCTGTAAATCTGTTTTACCTCAG
Source organism: Ceratotherium simum simum (assembly GCF_057802395.1). Classification (NCBI taxonomy): domain Eukaryota; kingdom Metazoa; phylum Chordata; class Mammalia; order Perissodactyla; family Rhinocerotidae; genus Ceratotherium; species Ceratotherium simum. Next base: position 82,235,326 of record NC_141906.1, on the reverse strand, counting down.
CTTTTATGTGAGCTGGGCCTGGGCCGGGCTTCATTAACCTCTTTTATTTATTTATTTTTTTGACTTAAAAAAATGTAGTCACCAGCCGACGCAGATATTTTGCTTTGTTTTTTTTTTTTTTTTTAAGATTTTATTTATTTATTTTTTCCCTCCAAAGCCCCAGTAGATTGTTGTGTGTCATAGCTGCACATCCTTCCAGTTGCTGCATGTGGGACGCGGCCCCAGCATGGCCGGAGAAGCGGTGCATCGGTGCGCGCCCGGGATCCGAACCCGGGCCGCCAGCAGCGGAGTGCGCGCACCCAACCGCTAAGCCACAGGGCCGGCCCTTGCTTTGTAAATACAATGAATTCACTCTCCTTTAGAGAAACCTCTTGGGACGCCTGGGCCCCATGGTCTCTGCCCTGGTATGATGATACCAGCCACCCGCTCTGGAGGTCCCTTCTAGGGCTATCGTCTGGGCACTGCGCTCCCCTGACCGTAGCCAGGACCCCTGGACCACACTGCTTTGCTCTGGTGGGGCCATTGCCGGCCCTGACTCTGCTGGGGTAGGGCCCAAAAATGCCATGTTAAAACCAGGAGAAATCGATATACGTCAACATCTTGAGTCCACCATGTTGTCCCCACAGGAACATACTAAAAAAGTTTGAGTTTTATTTTAAAATTGCTGTTAGAAACTGTGGTTGTCGGATATAACCACATTTCTGTTTCTTAAGCCGTGCCTACTCAAATACAGCCTTTTAAGCACCAGTTAAAGGATCTAAATTATATTTTAATCAACACAATCTAATTAAAATTAAGAGTGGTGTAGTGGAAAGAACAATGGAACAAGAGTTAGGAGATTCGGGTTCCCTGTCTGTGTGATTTGGGCAGGTCAGTTAGTTTCACTGAGCTGCCGCTTCCTCGGTCCTAAAATGAGAAGCTATTACCAGGTAATCAGAGCTGTTCCATCTGATTCCGCCTGGTTCTCTGGGACTGCGGTGTTATGATCGGTGGGTGCCCATCACAGAGGAGAGGAACTGCTAGCCCTTGACTGCGTTTCCTCTAGCTTAGGGTAATGTTGCTTGGATCCCTGACAATTGAGTCCAGAAAATGTTTTCTTTCTCAGATAGCTGTCCTATCCAGAACAGAAATCCAGAAGACTTAAGGATAAGTTGGAGCTAAGGACCTTTCATCTAGCAATAATTCTTAAAGTCCTATGCTAGGGCTAAAATGGTGGACTAAAGGCACACTTGTGTGCCTCTGTTTCTTTCTAAGAAACAATTGAAATATAAGTACAGAAATGTAAAAAGGAATAAAATAATATGTAACAGCTACAGGAAGGGGAGCTTAGATATGGGGGTGTCCCTAACAAACAGACATTTTGATGCATTTCTTGGAGACAGAAAGAGGGGCTGAGTAACGAAGCAAGTACAAAAAGCCACCACCTCCGAGGGGCAGACAGAAGGGGGCATCCACCTGCCCCATGGAACCCTACTAGGTTCCAGGCCATGAGCGGGCAGAGGGAGGGAGGGAATGAAAAGCCAAACTGAAAACAAAGGAGAAAAAATTGTTTGCTAAAGAAGTTGAACAAATTGTGGAAAGTTAAGGCTTTTAGTTAAACATGTTGGTATTCTGTTATGGTTCTGCCCCATACTACCCAGAGCTCCAGGTCAGAATTTCACATTATTCTTTCTTAAGTATTAATATGTAAACAAGGATTGCTTGGAATACGAGAACCAGAAGGAGGAAAGAAAAAGGTTTAGATAAACAGAAAAAAAAAAAAAAAGGATCTTGGAAGAAATGATATGATTTTGAAAACAGAAAAGAACTTTGATCATCATCACCATCATTATCATTATCATCATCATTATTTCAGGGAGATTCGAGAAGATACTTTCTCCATTATGAAAAAAAGAATAATTGGAGCATAAGAATTGGTTTGTAAATATTAAAAATACAACTGACACATTTTAAGGGCCATAACTAGAAAAAAAATTAAGAAAATCTCCCAGATATAAAGCAAAGTCAAAGACAAATTATCAGGGAAAACTAAGAGCTACAGAGGAGCAATTCAAAAGCTCTAACATCCAACTAATGCGAGCCCTAGAAAGAGAAAAGTGAATAAACGGAAGGAAAGAATTATCAATGAAACAATAGATGAGAATTTCTGGAACTGAAGGACGTGAGCTTTTAGATTAAAAGAAAAACATCTACGTCTAGACAAGTCATCATTGATAAAGAGAAAATTCACCAATTTCAAGAGTAGAATAAAGTCACTTTTTAAATGTAAGGGCTAAAAACCTTTACTTCTAAAGCACCCGTTCTTGGGAAATTCTTTTAGGATGTACTCCATAACCCCAGAAAAGGAAAATGTGTGATCCAAGAATAGAGGACGTCGTTTAAGACAGCAAAGGGCGTTTCACGACGGCTGCTGTGTGTGAAGCCTAAAAAGTCACCCCATAGACTGGAGGAGGATGGCGCTCCAGAATGGGGGTGAGCAGGAAAAACTGGGGACTTATGAGGATAGATGGTGTAATTGAGAGTTTGAAAAATAATTGAAGGCACGGCAAAGGCAATGGTACAATAGAAAAGTAATTAATTCCCCAGGAAAAAAATATTTTATAAGAAGCAATGTAAAAGATGAGGCACGATTTTAAGCAAATGACAGGGTATGAGAAAAGAGAATCTATTTGACTCTGAATCTTGGAGGTGTCTCCTAGAGGGGACACCCATGGAGAAGGAAATGTAATCCCAGTCCTCTCTTTGGTCAGAGATTGAATAATACTTTTCATAGTCACAATAAGGTAAATGCTATTTATTAGTTTTCATCTTTTAAAGGAAACCGGTGGACAAAAAACAGAAGCCTTCTTTGTGCTGCAGACCAGAAGGTGAGTGATTTGTCAGCTTTGTCAATGTGAGAGAAAAGGAGCATGACATAGAAGAGGAAGAGAAAGAAGGATAAAGATTTAGCACGTTAATACCCTCATCTCAACCAGGGATCATTCAACAGATACTGTTGAAAGTTGAGGCTGTGAAAATAAGGAGTTAACTATATTTAAGTATATGTATTTTAAATATAACCAAATAGGATAATTTTAAAAACAACAGTAAAAATTTCAAATATGGAAAGGAGATGTTGTGTGTATGTGAGAAGGAAGCATTAATAAGCTAAATCCTCACCATTCATAATATTGAATTAATAAGAATTTAATATTGACTAAAATTGATAAGAAACTGAGTTTTAAACTTACTTCCTAGATTAGCACGTGGTCTCAACCTTGGCTCCATCTCACAATCCCTGAGGAGCTGTAAAAATACTGCGGTCTGGGTCCCACCCCAGAGATTCATCGTTCCTGTGGGGTGAGCTGGAGCGCTGAGATCTTATTAAGTCCCCAGGTGACTGGAATGTGTAGTCAAGGCCCAGAGTCACTGCCCCAAAGGTCTAACAAAGGCCTGGGAATAGGGCGTGGTGGGGATGGGGCCAGGGATGGTTTACGTGCATCATCAGCCACTCTACACTGTTTGATTTATCACCATATGCATATATTATCTCCATAGAAACTGAATTTAGAAGCGTAAACGTGGATTTGACAATGGGAACCTCACTGAGGTACAGAGAGCAGAAGAGGACAGGTTGTGGGTCAGGGCACTGCAGCCTCCAGGGCCTTGGGGGTGAGGAGTCCTCAGGTATCCTCTCATCACTCCTTCCTTACGTTGGAGAAGAGGTCACTGGGGGCGAGAGAGACTGAGTGACAGGCTACTTTGGGTTATGAAACTAGTTAGAAGCAGGGGCAGGATTCGGAGGTGCCAGCACATGTCTCTCCCACTATTGAACCATCTCCCTCTCCCATTTTCTTCTTCTCTTGCAGGTGTGCTCTTTGTACCCATTCCGCTTCCTCTCCCTCGTCCTGACTCCCTTCCCTCGACTGCATGGTAAAGAAAACACAGACTAGAGTGCATGGCTTAGGGAACACAGTTTGCTCTTACTGAATTGGGGTGTGTTTTCTCATGTTAAAATGGATATGCTTAATCTGCTTTGGGCCACTTGATCTTTCAAAACAAACTAAATTATCTTGCATTTTACTTCTGCTTGGTCTTCAATTTCCTTTCTCCATAGTCCAGCGAGCCTCCATGGAGAAACGGTTCCCCATCCGTGCTGCGGAGAGAGAGAGCTTCAGAGAAGAAGCAAGCTGATGAGTAACTCTCCTGACATCACACATTGTATTATGGAGTAGTTGACTTTACTTTTTTTCCTGGCTGTTTCTGCTCCTTGTTTCTTTTTTTCGCTTATATCAATGTGAAGGACACATATATCTCCATCGTTCTCCCACAGCCATGGAGAAATATGACAGGGCCAAAAACAAAGGTAAGAGATTTATGGATCCTGCAAGATCCCAATTAATAGAAAACACTAGGACTATCCCCCGCCTTCCTCTTCTGAGGACCCTAGATATGCAGCCATGTCCTCCCATAAAGCAGAGCGTGATGACACTAGAAATAAAATATCTGTGCCAGTGCTCAGAAAATGCTTTATATGCATTCCTGAGCCATACTCTGTGTTTAAACTCCAGCTTTTTAGTATAATTTTAGCCTTAGAACTTAACATTTTTACTGCCTTTTTCTCCAAATAATCAATATTGATTTTACTGTATCTGTTATTATCCTGACATTAAGATTTATTTCTTGCTTTTCTTTGCATGAGATTGTAGTTTATAGAATGAACATTTATTCTATTCTTTCAGGAAAGCTCATGGGATAATCATCTTGCCCCATTGGAAAATCATTCAGTTTATATTGTATTGAAAAATAATAATTGGCTTTGCCCCCGCGTCAGGTTTGAACAGCTTTATTATTATTATTATGTTTGCTGGTACATTGTGATAGCATCTTTGCTGTGGAACCATTAGGGACTCAGAAACCCAAATCTATTTAAGTGAAGTCCCTGCTGCCAGCTTTCTCGGAGCCCTGTTTGCTTTGAACAGTACAAAGCACCTCAATGCTCCACTTCACAGGTCCAGTATCCACTATTGCCTTTTACTTGTGTTTTTATTGATGCAAAGAAACTACCCAAGGCCCAGAGGTAACGCATCTTGGGTGGTGGTCATAAGAAGTGAGCCAGAGAGTGACGGGAGAAACCATAGCACCAAGAAAACTGACCTCTATATTCATATATTCACTATAGCTTATGCACTGGAACTCATCACAAGGAGGCTACACTTTAGAGGAAGCTGCAAAATGTAGTGGAGAGAGCAGGAAATCAGAAATCAACAAGCCTGGGACCTACCCTGTACTGGCTGTGTGGCCCCAAACAAATTACCTAATCTCTCTCAGCCTCTGAGTCCTGTCTTAATAACAATAACACAGGAATATGCCCACTGTTTGGTTTTGTGTATCAAACAAATAGCATCACGTATACAGGTTCATAAATGTGGTTATAAATGTGGTATATGTGTTTATACAATATCAAGATGTATGAGTTTATGCAAAATGTGCAGAGGGAACACAGTTATGGGGATAACCACCTATTCATCCCCTCCTTAATTTACTCATTCATCAAATATTTATTTAGCATCTGCTGTGTGTCAGGCTCTGTGCTAGGTGCTGGAGTCCCAAGAGCGGGTAAAACACGATCCTTCTGCTCATGGGTCTCACAGTAAGTTGGAAACCAGACGTCGGTCTAATAGTCCCACAAGCAAACAAAAATGACAGCTGTGGTCAGATCTATGAGAACAGGTATGAGGAGCCATGAAACCCCATCATAGGGGTACAACCCTAGGAGGTGGCACTTGAGCAGAGGACCGAAGAAGGAGGAGAAGGCAGCTGATTACCAAGATGGAGGGAAAAGCATTCCAGGCCAAGGGAACAGCATATGCAACAGCCCTTCAGCCAGAAGGAGCTCAAAGAGCGCAAGGAACTGAAGAAGGATCAACGTCCCTGCAGGGAGGGGAGCACATGGGACGGTGGTGAGAACACAGGAGGCCAACGGCGACACCAATAAAGACCAAAGAGCAGGGTCAAATGGCAACATCTGTTCCAGGTGACAGGTTCAGGGATTGTTCATATCTTCTTCTTCACAATTTCTCTGCATTAAAGAAAAAGACTGGTAAATAGCCATCCAGGAGGTAAAGGTAGAAATGAGAGAGCATGTGGCAAAAACAGTGGCTGGTGAGGTCATGAGCAGACACACAGCAGATGGGCCGAGTGGAGAAGTCGGCATCGTGGCTGCACAGGCAGGGTGCGTGCTGGGCTCTTTGTCACGTGCATATCATGGGGCAGACACCGGATTTACAGGCCCTGTGACGGGCTAGGGTTACAAATGGACACATTACGTTCATCAAGAAGGGAAAGCAGAGCAAATAGAAAAAAAATTAGGTGTGGTGCAGTGAAGGTCACTCTGCGCTAAGCTCAGGGTTTAGTCCATGTGATCTCTGGTATTTCCTAGAATTCCGTAATTCTATGAATGTACTAATCACCTCTCCAGAGAAATCTTAAATGCTGGTAGTGTAGTTCTCTGTCTCAGGGATCCCATGATTCCCTCGTGATGCTGATTTTGCCACATCCAGTGCCGCTCCAACCGCCCGTTTCTCCCTACAGCTGGACAAGAAGCTATTAGAGGCCTGCGCACCCCAGGGGCTCCTGGGTTTCCGGACTATGTCGGCTCTGGAGCAGTCTTTGATGGAGGCTTCCAGGAAGCCATGGGAGCGCAGGGACACGCTGCTCCAGCTGACCTGCCAGGAGAGGGAGCGGCTGACCCTGACACTCAATTAGCAGAACAGACGGCGTATAACGTTCGCTCGCCACTGATATGATTTAACAGTAATAACTGGTTTTCAAATATTTATTACAATGGCTGTTTTAATAAATATTTCATGAACACTATTTTTTTCAAAAACCTTCTGTTGCCAGCTTTGCTGCCTTAATTTGCCTTAATGAGGATTTTAAAAAATGCTCTGATAAATTGCTTCCCTGCCAGTGTACAGGAGGTGAAGAGGGCTCTTATAGAATATCTGTCATCTGGGGCAGCAAACCCAGGAAACAATGAAGAAGCAGCATAAAAACGCCACGAAAGAGGGACAGACAGCTGCTCTGCCACTCCTCAGAGGAGAGAACCAAATTTACACCGTGGCCCATGAGATACGGGGAAGCATTTCCCTGACAGAGAAGGGCACACAGCCCTTGGACAGGCGACTGAGAAGTATGGGACCTTCCTAGGAAATTCTAGAAAACATCAAAGCAAAGGAGAATCCCAGTCCAGCCCTGCAGAGGGAGAAGGGAGAGCAGAACCACTCTGGGGCCCTGCAGCCTCACAAAGAGATGCTTCAGAACTGAGCAAAGCAGGGATGGAACAGGGTCCCAGAGGCAAGAGCAGGTTATTTGCCTTGCTCTACTCTCCCCCACTTAGGTAAGGGCCCCCTGAGTCGCAGGCTCACAGAGTTTCCTGGGGGCTGCCTGCCTCCACTTCATCTGCAGGAATGCCACCTGCGGGATTGGTCTTGCCCCACTTCCTGAGCCACTCCTCTCAGAGCTAATAAAAACTGTATTCCTCTCGGTGGAAGACGAATCCATTTTTTTCATCTGAATATTTCTGAAATCAGGGCACCTCTCACAATCCATGTGCTCATTCTGTGTGGGAGTATGTCTTGTTTTCCCTGAAAGCTACTTGTAAAACGATGCTGCGCCCTATCACTGAGATGAGGCTGCATCTCAGAATGAGAAACCATGCACGTCAGCAGTGCCAGCAACATCCAGCAAAGTTGGAATTAGCTGCCTTCCCCAAACCAGGACCCAGTGCCCAGGCCCAGCTGCCTGATGACCCTATTGCTCCAGATGGCTTCTAGCTGCCACTTCCTCCTGGGGGACAGTGCCCAAGGATGGCCCTGGGCACCCTCATCACCACTGTCAAAGTCTACCATGACCACTCTGCTGCCATGCTATGGTCAGGTGACTGAGAGCCAGCCTGAGTCACCTCCCCTTGGTTCTGGCTGATTATGCTTCCTGGCGGGAGTTGAGCTCAGCCCTCTGTACCCCACCTAGCAGCTGAGAGACATTGCTACCCTGCTTTGCTCAAGCTCATGTGCCTTCCTGGGCTGGGAAACTGGTCCCGTATGCCTCTTCTGCTCTCCACCACCTGGCCCCTGTTGCCTTAACTGACCTCAAATGTCACGTGTTACTCGTGTTCAGAGCAATTGCTTCCTGATGACTGTGCTCCTCCTGCTGTGGCCTCTCCCGGAGGGCTGCCGTGTTGCACAGCTCCAGGGCACACTGTCCACGCTGTCTCCCACCAGAATGGAGACCCAGAATTGTGCAGCCTGCTTTCCCGCTTCCCCTATTCACCAAAGTTGCAAAGCAATGGTTTCCTTGGACCCCTTTAAAGAGGACCTAAACCCTAGACAGAAAAGACAAGAAAGCACAGCAGACCTTCTCAGACACTGACTATGTGCTGGGCCACACACTGTGAATGCAAAGAAAGAAAGGCATGGAGGGGACACACAGTTACATGTAGAGTTTGTCGAGTTCCATGACCTGAGTGAGTAGGGAGGCTGTGGTCAGGGGCTCCTAGTCAAGTCTACAAAGAGGGACATCCAGGGGCACACGTGCACTAACTCTTAAATTGACTAGAGTCAGCCCTGTGAAGAAAGGTGTAGGTTAAAGGTGAGGGTGGGGCACTTCAGAGAAAAAGAATCACGTGAGCCTCGGGAACCTACTCCTCCGTCTCCAGGGATTAAGTGATCACCTACCCAGTTTAGCATAGACAGAAAATAACACACCAGTCCAAAAATGCCAGGGGCAAGGCTGGAGAGCTAGGCAGTAGCCATATTATGGAGGAACTCATCTACCTTCTTAAGAAACTCTTGTCTTATCCTGCAGGTAATGGGGAATCACTGAAGAGTTTAGAAGAGAAACAGTGTGCTTAGATTTGTGGCTGAAATCATTAGTCCCTCTGCTAGCTCTGGAAAGAAGAGTCTTGAGCAGGACAAAATAAGGCAGAATGCCCAACAGGCACTAACACAGTGGTCTTATATAGAGAAGGTGATGAAGACCTTAACTAATAGTAATATAGCTAAGATTTATTGAGGGTTTGTTACGTGCCAGACATCATTCAAATTCAAAGTACTACATATTTAATTTTCACAGTAACTCTATTAGGAAAGCACTATTAAAATTTCCATTTTGTGGAGGAGAAAATGGAGCACAGGAGGTCAGGAGCTTGTCCAAGCCCATTCAGTCAAGAGAGGTGTGTGAAGGAGAGGGGAAAGATGCAAGAAAGATTTAGGAGGCCAGCTGAGATGAACTGCCAAATGGTGGGATAAGGGGTGGGAAGGCACCGAGAGTGATTCTCCAGTGTCCAGCATAGGTCACTAGAGGATGGGGTTACTAACAGATAAAGTAATTAATTTAGGAAAAAAATTAAAGTATAGGAGGAGAAAGATAATGAATTCAGTTTGGAACCTGAGTGTGAGGTGTATGGGGAGCATCGAGGCAGTAATGCCACCAGGTGGATGACAGCAAGAGAAAGCGCAGAAGAGTGGCCACTTAGGGTAGAGGAAAAGACTGGGAGTCATCCACCCAGAGATAGTAGCTTCTCGTGGTGGCAGGAGCCTGTTTAAATGTGGAAAATGCCTCTGGCTAAGTAAGTGTAATCAGGGTAATGGTTCTGACTCCCAGCTTTAAGAGTTGATGGAAGGTGACTAAAGATATAAAGGCCCCAGCCCAGCCTACTATAAATAACTGTGCTTCCCAGGATCATGGGCTGCCTCTCCAGCTCAGCTAGACAGTGGCTGACCTCCTTACTTATTCCTCTCAAAGTCCTTTTGCTGATTCTTTCTTATTTGATAGCAACTGGAGGAATGGATGTATCCCATGGTCAGACGAGCCAGTGGCAAACAGGCCGGGCTCGCGCCGAATGACAGCCTCCCATTTCTTCAGGAACTATTGAAAGAGTTGAAAAAGAAAAACTCGGATGGAATTACCTGGTGAAAAGGTTGAGGCCTGGGGGATCCTGGCTGCAGAGAAGCTATTTCTGGTCCCCCCTCTGGCTGTGCCACTACAGTGCAGGACAAAGAACGTTTGGAAGCAAGGACAGCTAACACGGACTCTGATTAAAGTCCGTGTGTGTGAATCCTGCTGTGTCAATGGCCTCTTCTGATAAATTTAGTACACTTCTTGGTTTAGCGGCAATATGTGATTGCTACTTTTGATTTTATCAAACCCAAAACAGGGAAATTCAGCTGAGGTTGTGGGATTTGGGAGCAGAGGAAGAGTAGTAATTGAGGTTTGGAATAAGACTTGAGCAAGGCCAGCCTGGTGCTGCAGCAGGTAAGTTCCCACGTTCTGCTTCAGTGGCCTGGGGTCCACCGGTTCAGATCCTGGACACAGACCTACTCACTGCTCATCAGACTATGCTGAGGCAGCATCCCACATAGAGGAACTAGGAGGACCTACAACTAGGGTATACAACTATGTACTGGGGCTTTGGGGAGAAAAAAGGAAAAAAAAAGAGGAACATTTGCAACAGATGTTAGCTCAGGGCCAATCTTCCTCAAAAAAAAAAAAAAAAAGACTTGAGCAGAACCCTCCCAAATGACTTCTAGCTAAAACCCTGGGAGTGGGGCACAGGGACTGAGAGGAGAGTAGGTCAAGGAGGGAACCCAGATGAGAACCAATGTTTCAAAGACTGGCAGAAGAAGGGAAGCCTAAAAGGAAGGAGTAGCCACACAGGAAGGGTGGGCAAAAGCAAGTGTGAGTCAGAGAAGAAGGAAGCAGGAATGCAGCAGGCCTGGCCAATGGGCTAGACATTCCAGTGGTTATCGGTGACCTCATCAGAGCAGGGGAGCCCGGCTGCAGACAGCGAGGAGCAGCACACAGAATGAGGAGGTGGAAAAGGATTATAGACTATTAAGTTGGGATAATAAGGGCAGGAAAGAAATTCAGCAGCTGCAGAGGGGAGACAGCATTTAGAGAGGATGATTTCATACAGTGGGGTGTATTAGTTTTCTGGAGCTGCCACAGCCAATTTCCACAAATTGGGTAACTTAAAACAATAGAAATTTATTCTCTCCCAGTTCTGGAGGCCACAAGTCCAAAATCAAGGTGTCAGCAGGGCCACACTCCTTCCAAAGGCTCTAAGGGAAAATCTGTTCCTTGCCTCTTCCAGTGTCTGGGGCTGTTGGCATTCCGTGACTTGTGGCTGCATCACTCCAATGCTGTGATGGCTGATTTTACGTGTCAACTTGACTGTGTCACGGGTGCCCAGATTGCCTAAATATCGTTTCTGGGTATGTCTGTAAGGGTGTTTCCAGGTGGGATTAGCATTTGAATCAAGAGACTGAGTAAAATAGATTGCCCTCCCCAATATGAGCCCCATCCGATCCGTTGAGGACTTGAATAGAACCAACTGGCAGAGGAAAAGAAAATTCACCCTCTCTGCCTGACTACCTGAGCTGAGACATTGATCTTCTTCTGCCTTCACAAGGAGACTTATCCATCCTTTCTCCTGGTCCTCAGGCCTTTGGACTTGGACTGGCAACATACCACCAGCTTTCCTGATCTCCAGTTTGCAGACAGCAGATTGTGTGGGACTTCTCTGCCTCCATAATCATGGGAGCCAATTCCTCACAATACATCTCTTTATATATATATCTCCTATTAGTTCTGTTTCTCAGGAGAACCCTAACACAAATGTTTGTCTCTGTTTTTGCCTTCTCCTCCATGTATCTGTCTCAAAACTGCCCCTGTCTTTCTTATGATTGGATTTAGGACACACCTGGGTAATCCAGGATAAACTCCTCCTTTCAAAACATTTAACTTAATCCCATATTTTGCTATATAAGGTGATAGCCACTCTTTACCATATAAGGTAATATTCACAGATTCCGGGGATTAGGAAGTGAATATATCTTTAGGGTGTCATTTTTTCAGCCTACCACAGGGGGAGCTGTATACTTCTAGGCAGAGGTGAAGAAATCAAAAGAAAGAAATAGTTAAAGAAATGGAAAGAGATGAAATATTGGAGAAAAATTCTGAAAGTATTGGGAAGCATCAGGAGAAGGAACCGACCAAGAGCAAGTATAAGGGTTGATGAGTGGTACTAAGATCTGAGAGCAGAAATCTTGATTGTTGCTGGGTGAAATGTGTCATTTCTATTCGCTTATTGACCCAGGATGGGAGCAGCAGTTGTGTATCATTAACCCAGGACTAGGGTTTTGCTAGTTAGTGCGTGGCCTGCATCATAGTGCCCCTTGCAGAGGAAGAGCATGGCACAGTCAGGGTTGCCTGAGCCAGCCCACTCCTAGCAGTGGACCAGGATGGACCAGTTTTATCAGCCTTGCTAGTTGTCATCCTGATCATTTCACAGGATACAAACAAGAAGCAATGAAAGTGGGATGAGTAGATTTCCCGTGGCAATGGGCAGGGGTGGCAGGATGTATTACCAAGGGGAAAGGGGCGAGGGCATGCAAGAGTCCTTTGCGGACGTGGGGTGGCAGGGTGGGAGACTGTCAGGAGAGGGGAGGGAAGTGTCCAGAGGCAGGGCAGCAGAAGTGTCCACGAGAGTGCTCAGGAAGGGGAGGTTGGCATCGCCAAGAGGAGGACAGTGTGAGAGGGAAGAGACTACTGGTGCCACCCCAACCTGTTTCTTCACAGTCTGCAAACAGTTGTATTTGCGGGATTCTGCTGAGTTTTCTCAGTCCCCGTGGACTCCACCTCCCAGGGAGGTGTCCTTGGGCAACTCACTTCACCTCTCTAGGCCTCAATTTTTTCATCAATAGAATGGGAATAAAAAAGAACCTACCTACTTCAAAGAGTTGTTGTGAGGATTCATGGAGCAATGCATAGAGAGCCCAGGGCACAGCCCCTGGCACCCAGAGGCTCTTGACGGAGGATAGTTTAGCCCTCCTTACTCATGTCTGAGACTTGGACTTCACTGTGATCCATACATTCTAACTCATAATGAGTCCCTCTCCCCAATCCAGAGTCCACACTTTTCCACACTCGCTGCAAAATCCTACCCTCCAGGTCGCTAGTGAGTGGACTTGCTCCCCTGCTCCTCTCAGCTCTGCCAGGGGAATGCTGCCGCCCACCTCTGCATACAGAGACCTCACAGCACCCTCATGGTCCTGCAGGTGCCCCTCTCCTGCCTGCAGAGTCAGGAAGCTCTGTTTCTTTTTCTGATGGCAGCCTTTTCTTGCCTGCTCCTCTGCGGCCCAAGTACCCATACCTATACAGCAATTTGTTCCAGATGCTGGGCAATTTGCGTAGTCCTGCTTAGCATGAAAAATATTTCCCCAACGCTTATCCACCTCTGGAAATCTAGTGTTTTCAAGCCTGCCATCCAATCACCAACACTTAGCTGGAAGCATGTGGGACTTTAATCCTTGTTGTCCAAACATGGAAAGAGAAGCAGCCAGTGGAGATAGAATTCTTGCTGGCTAAATCCCAGAAAGTGTGCAGTCTCTCACCCACTGAGCTCTGGGTGGAAGCCAACAAGGACTCACTGTTTGTCTTTCCAGGAAAGGTGTCTCCAGGAGGTGGGGAGAATGCACCTGATGAACCGAGTGAGATTCTCAGCTGAAGCAGAACCAGCGCAATGCAACAAGTGGTCCAAGAAGAAATTTTGGTGAATCAGGCCCCGCCTGCCTCTGACAGAGGTGCAATACTCTCTCAGAGTCAGAGGCAGAGATAGGCACCGAAATGCTGTGGTTTAGTGCCTTGTTACTCAAAGTGTGGTCCCAGGACCAGCAGTACCCAAAGCTTGAGAAACGCAGACTCCCAGGTCCTAACCCAGACCAACTGCATCAGAATCGGCGTTTTAACAAGATTCCTGAGTGATCTCTATACAAACATGGTTTCAGAAGCACTGATTCATGGGAAACACATAAAGATCCTATCCTCTTTCCCACCCCAAAATATCTTCTTCCATTAAGCTCTGCTAGAGATGCTTGCAATTTACACGTTAATCACTTCTCAATTAAGACTGGAAATGTTTTTTGAAAGAGGTTGCAATATAGAGTCGTTATTACAATAGGGTCCCACTTCTGCAGGCCTCAAACTTCTTCTGTAGACTTTCAATGGAAGATAAAGTTAGATTTTCCCTTAAACCTTTGTTTCTCACCCACAGGGCTTTTTTAATACTCTGCAGCAGCAGCACTCACAAACAATGTTTATTACAAGCCCATGTGTTTGTTTCCTTAATCACCAGCGATGTGAACCAGCCCAGAGGCACACTGAAGCAGCTCGTGGTAGTAGAATATCATTAACATGTCAAAATGCCTGCCTCTTCTTGTGCTGCACAGGCATGGCTGCTACCTTCCCAAAGATGACAGTGGGGTCTGCAGCTTCTATATGCAAGAGATTACAAATAATCTTAGATTCCCAAACACTCCCTACGGCATGTACATCTTTCCTCCCTGAGCTAGCAGTCCCTAGCTCAGGGTCTACACAGAATCAGCTCTCAGTCTACAGATGGCTTAGCACTCCTACCTTGCACTGAGTGCCTACTATCTGCCAGGTCGTGAGCTGGGCACTCTCATTCCCGCTCTCTTTCCATCTCTCTATCTACGTGTCTGTTCACCTCTCCGGACACATATGTACTCCTCATAACAATGGCACTGAGTAGGTAGTAACTGTCACCCTTTCCCAAGGTGACACAGCTGCCAGGTAATTGAGCAGATCATTTGGCTCAAAGCTCACATTGTTTTCACCACGTCATGTTGCCTCCAGGTAAAGGACTGAACAGATGATGATGGATGAATGGCAAGAGACCGTGTTAGGGCCCCTTAGCAAAGTTTGCTTTTAAAGGGATTAACCCCAAAGTGCCTCTGAGGGTAAAAGCTTACTTTTATTGACCTAGAGAAAACCCTAAAGCAGTGATGAATGGGAGAGTGGGAGCCGCTCTTGTCCCAAGGTCACCTGAGCCAGGCCCAAGGGGCCAGGTCCCTCCTGTTCAAAGGCTGTCCTTCCCATCCTCTAACGTTAACTTCATCGGGCATGTGAGGAAGCAACCAGATTAGGATTCAACACAGGCTCCTAAGCAAAGGCCCAAATCCTTCAGGGGGAATCAAGCTATGGAAATTAAAAAGAAAAGTGATGATCAAAAATCAGTTTCAGCAAGTGTCAAGGCAAAAATCTGAGACTTGTACAGTCCTCCCATCACCAGCTTTTCTCCCCACGGTTTGGGACGTCCAGAATGCCCCTTGGTACATGATTAAAATGTCTCCTTTTGGTGGTTCTCCCCTTTCTCCTTCACCTTTTTTGGTCTGAGCTGACACCAGAGACAGTTAGGGACTGCATAATCATTGCTGGTGGGCTGCGCCTCCACATGCATTCTCATCAGAAGGGGCTGATTACCATGTTAAGCATCTTTCACTTGACAAAAATCAGTGAGAGTGTTTCCGTCCATTTTCCCCAGAATACAGACAAGAGAGTCAAGAGGGAGAGGCGGCGAGACACCACCGAGGTCTAAATCATCAGAAACTTCTCCCTATCTTTCACAGCATTTATTTCCTTTGATGTTGAAATCTCCATTCTCTACTTGTGTTTTATTTATTTGTTTTTTGATTTCTTCTTCCTTCTTTTTAACTGCCATTCAGAGCTGCTGTCCTCTCCGCAGAGCCCTGAACCTGCCAGCGTTGACTGGAAAGGTCAGCGGGGCTCTGGCAGCCGGCATCATGACGTAGCTTTGGCCCTGGAGGCTGACCTGCACGTCAACTCAAATCTAGCCAGTTGGACCCAAGGATCTCACTTATGATTGACAGCTGGCTCAAGAACATCAGATTTTATTCACCATTTTCAATAAACAACGTAGGAAAGAAAAGTTAACCCCAAAAGCCAACTTTGCAACAAGCCCTGCAGTGCTTTCTGACTCGAGGGCAAGTGAAGTGGAGATTCAGATCAATTATCTAAATAATTCAAGCCCCAAACACATTTCCCCTAGAATCACTCAAAAAGTTGAAGCAAAGGGGGCTTTAGGGTGACCTACATAGGTAACTTCCTTCATCTGCCTCATCACTTTGTCTACCTGCCCCAAGATGGTATCAGTAAGGCCACAGGATGTGGGGAGAATGGAAGTAATTTATTAAGTGCCTATTATGCTCCAGGCCGTGATCCAGAGGCTTTGCATACATCAGATCATCTACGTATATACCCACTAAGAGCTGGGCCTCCATGTGGCCCCATCTTGAGTAGTGATTCATTGAAAGGATCACAGTCCAAAAGTCATAAATAAGTTTTAAAAGGATGACAATTTTATCTCTCTTAAACTACATAAAGAGAATCCAATTCATAAGATAGAGAAATATTTCCTAAAAACAAACAAACAAAACACCTTGACCCTCAACTCCAGTCTCTCCTGCCCCAGAGCTACAGTGAAGCCCTGTCGAAACACCCCCACACTCTCTCCAGACACCCCGGAGCTCCTGCCTTAAGGCATTGGTCTTCTATTCCTTTCTCTGTTCCCTCCCACCTCTCTAGTCATATGTCTCTTTATTCATTCACTTGATTCTACATTACAAAAATCGCAGAAGTAGCTGTCAGAGACTAAATTCTTATTAGGAGGAAGGAGGAAGGAAAGCTGTGCAGGCTGCCGACAAAGACAAAGTGTTCTTTGGTGGGCTGGGGCTGGTGGGTGGGGGAAAGGGAAGGCTGGGAATGCTCACACGCTAATGAAATTTGTACCTGTCTCACAAGTCTCGTGACATGTTATTATCTCTACTCCATGGTGGGAAATCTGAAGCCCTGGTGAGTTGTCTAAGGTCACAGACCGAACAAGTGACAAAATTAGAACCAGGGTGTGGATGACAATGAAACCCACCGTTTTTCCACCAAGTCACAAGTGTCCCGTGGAAGAGATAAAATGAATCTGGATGATAATAATAAGAGCAATAAGATTCATATGATCAATTTCTCATCATCCTTCAATGAAGCAGAGGTAGCTGTGGGAAAGAGACCCGAAGAACAGGGCAAATGACTCCCTGTTGGCTTGTGATCTACTATTACTCTTTCAACCCTTACATAACACTAGCTCACTCCCTTCTTCCTGATTATATATGGGTGTTGTTTGGTTTTCCTTAATAAATGCATTGTCATTCCACAAATATTAGTTAAATTTTCTGTCGTGTTAGAAATCGTGTGAGGAAGTGAACAGGCAAATAGAAATACAACATGATCCTTGCCCTGGGAGAGCTGGAGTTGAGCTGAAGATACAGTCACCTAAACAGTCGGAACTATACAAGGTGGTGAGAGGACAAAGAGCAGGAAACGTCCACCTGGACCTCACTAGATCAGGAAAGACTTCACCCAGGACACAGCAACTGACATGACTCTTGGAGAGCTGTGTTCTACCACCTTCTTTAAGGGTTTCTCTTCATTTTCAAGCTTGTCTTACACTGTCTTCAATTTTCATACTTAACCATTGTGTTCTACCCAATCCTTAAAGACATTGTTAAATTGGCCAGGCCCCAAAGTCACACCCTGCTGTGATGGGTCACATAGGAAAATCATATTTTCTTGACCTCTACATAGTTCAATTCTATTGTCACTGGCAAGGTTCAATAAATATTTTTTGAGCATCTATTAAGATATAATCGTTAGCAAATAAAGACAGCCTGTGGCCTCATGGAGCTTAAAGTCTATTGGAGGAGATAAATATTAATCAAATATTTGTAAAGTGTATGCAACATTTCATACACATGATATAAAATTTCTGCTGTGCCCTGAGAAGAGAGAAGAGAGGAATTGGACCTGGGGTGGGTGGAGGAGAGTTAGTCAGAGAAGATTCCTCAAAGAATCAATTGAGCCAATACCTGAAGACAGAAAATGAGGAGAAAATATCATCCCACGCAGAGGGAACAAAGAGGCTGTGGTAGGAGGGAGCACAGCAAAACAAGTGGGTGAAAAATGTGCTTGGAATGGGGAGAGCACATGGGGAAGCAAAGGCAAGGGGAAGCCAGCGAGACAGGCGGGGCAGAACCCTGCAGGGCCTGTGGGCACGTGAAACATGTTGCTCTTTATCCCATGAGCAAAGTGAAGTCGTTTATACCGTGATACGGCAAGATCAGATCCGCATTTTAAAAAGGCCACTTGAGCTCCTACTTGGAGAATAAATTGCAGAGTGGCAAGAGTGAATGTGTGAGACAAGTTAGGAGACTACCGCAGTAGTCCACAGGAGCTAGAAAGGGTCGGGGGGCAATGGGCTTGGGATAAGAAAACAGGGCTCTGGTTCTGGGGGTTGTGTCTTACCTGTCTAGGCAGCCTGAGTAGTGAAGCTGTCTTTGTTTGGGTTTCCCCATCTACAAAACTAGGGAAGATACTTTCCCACCTCCTTCCAGGGTGCTTTTGAAGGTCAAATTAAATAACGAAAATGAAAATACAAAACATACCATAATAGGACCTCACGGCAAAGAACCTTTAAACTATGCTTAGAGGGTACTCAGCTACTCTAAGTATGAGCATTTGAGTATGTAAGCCTCCCGAAAAGAAACAAAGTCTGAAGAAAATAATGTAATTTTTAAAATTAGCATTTATGCTAGGAGGTATCTGAGAGAGGATTTGGAAAGAATGTTAAGCAAGAGAGAGAGAGGCAAGAGAAACAGAGGAAGACAAGAGGAGAGAGGGAAGGGGAGAAATAGGGAAAGGGAGGAGGGAGAAAGAGAAAGGATGCCAGAACAGTTTTCATTCAGCTGTTTAAAATATAGAATAGAAAAAAGAAAAAAATCTAATGTATGAATACGAAGAAAATGGATGAAGGGTCCGTGCCTATCCTCTGGATGTCAGTTCTGCCTCTAGCTCCATTAGTTCCTGGATCTATTTATGAATCAGAAAGCCCCTTTTTTGAATAAGCCATGAGACAATTTACGTTTCCTCTTTAAAGAACTATCTCCATTTTCTGCATTTCCCCCGTCTGAACCTTTGCATAATTACTCGATTGATAACATTCTCTTGAGAGAAAAACAAGCCAAGAAAAGAAAATCTCATTTTGAATTTTCAGAATGCTGATTCCAGAAAGAACAGAAATGATTTCTTATTTTGCTCCTATTCTGCAATTGTATAGCAATTTCTTGGCTTTTTAAAGGATGAATAAGTTAACCCTATTAATCATCTAATTAAAAAAATTCTACCAAGACCCTTTTAAGTTTTATGACAAATGGAGTGTCTTGAATTAACAAGGTACTTAGAATGTGGAGCAAAAATTCCCCACAAATATCCAAAGATGTGTCCTCAGATCAGTGATGCTCTCCCAAATGTTACATTCGATATCCTTTCACCAGCTCTCCCTCACCTTTTTTCCTGTTGGCCCCCTCCCATTGATGGCTTTGTTCCTAGAAACTTCATTCCGTACTGAGTGTCAAATGCTTCTGAGAGCTTGGAGAGGTGTGCTTCAGTCTCCCAACGCCAAGCCGACTGTGCCAACTGTACAGAAATCCAGGGCGATGGAGCGAACACACCTGCTTGTTGGATTCCTTTCCCTCCCACCCTCTATGCCCGCTTCTCCCAAGCTGTGGCAACCTCTCTGGAAGAGTGACCCAGTCACCTTGAAGCAGAAATACATCAGTGTGTGAGTTCTACAACAATGGGATTGAAATTATCTGGCAGACCTGGCAAATAATTATCTTAATAAGAAATTTTCTTTGAAAACACAGATTCTATAAACTACTTCTTCATCTCCAAACTTGAACTAAGCAAACAGCTCCATCTCAAAATATGATCGTAGGATGAAGTTAATATTGATTATGCGGGATAAAAAGTGCTGCATGGAAGATAGTAAAAATTATTTCAGATTGGGGGTGGGGAAATAAGATGAGAATAAAAATGAAGTATTAGCAAAGCACTATAAAATGACAATAAATTCCAATGTTGTTAAATCACTAAGTTAATTAACGAAAGATTCAGGAGGGATATATTAAGTTACCACTGAATCGTGTGATCAGTTTTTAAAAATATTGGACAGGTTAAAAATTCAGGAGGTCTTTTGAGAGAGGGACCTGAAGGCAGGAGACTCGATGCTAAAAAAACAGGATTGAGCTACATTAAGTTTACTCACTCACTCATTCATCCACTGAACACAAATTTTGTAAGAACTCACCACGTGCAAGTGGGAGTTAGGCGGAACAGAAACAGAGGGCAAATCACTGTCTGCAAGGTGCCCACAGACTAGCCAGAGGAAAGCATAGCAGGCACTATGATTAAATCAGGAACAGTTCACAATGGGGACCAAAAGAGAGGGAGGGAGAGTGGTGAGTTCCACCTAGAAGAATCAGGAAATTACCAATCACCCCACACAGCAACCCACACGATGGTGGGACAAGTGGGCAATTCCTCTACGTATTATAGATTTGCGCTATTGACGGAAATACAGAGCTGGGACCTGCTTCCCAGGTATGGTCAACACAGAAAAAGGACAAAATACCTGTGGACTATCTCCCAGACAGAGCAGATGCCTTAGGCAGGACTCCAGACTACAGAAAGCAGGCTTTAGGGAGGAAAGGACTCCTTTTAACTCTCAGTCTGGTCTTCAATCTTTAGGGCCTGGGCTTCTAGTGGTAGAGGTCAAGGTACGTACACCCGGGCAATGGGTGTGGAACTGATGTCTAGAGTAAGTGACTAGCCTAGGAACAAAAAGGGAGAAATTACTCCCTACCTGCCATTGACTGTTTATGGAGAGGACTCTATAAACCTAAGAGGGCAAGCCATAGATTGCAAGATTCCTTAGCTGTGCATTGTTCTCTGTTTAAGACTAGGAAGCCATATATCAGAGGAGGTGAGGACAAGAGCCCTGGAGGCAGACTGCTCCCCTTTCTATCCTGAATCCACCACTAATCAGCTGAGGAATCTTGGAAAAGTTATTTGCTCTCCCTCTGCTTCCCCTCATTATCTTTAAAATGGGAATAATCACAGGACTTACCTCATGGGGTTGCTGTAAAGATCCAATAAATTATTGCATGTAATGCACTTTGGATAATCGCTGCATGAAGTAAACGCTCAATAATTATTTGCTGTAGAATATTTGTTATTAAAAAAAAACTCTTTAATTTTAGTAGAGTCTTATTTGAGTTACTGAGTGTTTACAGAGTTTTGAAATAATGAATGGAAACATTGGCCTTGCTGCGGGGGTGTAACGAAGGAGTATAAAGGGAAGAGTCTTAAATGATCTTAAAATGTCCCCATCATGCTGAATTGTCCAAGACAGTAGGAGTCAGGACGGAACTTAGAAAAAAGAGTTTCTAGAAGAGGAATCAGTCCTGAGTTCTAGGACCCCTTCCCTACCATGAGATTCTCCTTTCAAAGCATCTGCTTTTTATTTTTTTATGGAATTTCATGCCAATACTCTAAAAGAAAATTAACAGCCATGTCATTGTCTCGCATAAAATCCTGCACTGACATCTGATTGAAGTAAATTACATGCTCCTAATCTTTCTAGCTAATTCCCAGTGAGAGCCTCAAGTATATTAGCCAGAACCTTAGTTTTCAGGTCATTTTGTTGACCCAAGTCCACTCTCTCAAGTCAGGTAAGGATAGATGCCATGCAAAGGGTGCACAGACACACACACCATTACCACCACCACCACCAGCATCATGTACTGAAAATGTAAAAAAGAATTATTAAGAAAAAACCTACGAAAGAGAAGTGGCAGAGAACATGCAGCCTTGACCCACAAAGAGCTATCTCTAGGCTAGACATGGCTGGATGCACTGTGGAAAGGGAGAGAGAGAGACCCTATCATTTTGTGTAACTTTGTATTACACTACACCTTTATAGGAGAGTTGAGAAGGAGGCAGGGAGCATTTAGTCAACAATTTAACAGTGGGAACTGCCTGTTCAAAGAAATGGCATTATTAGAAAGAGAGAAAGGCTCTGGAGTTCAGCCACAGATATCAGCCTGTTCCATTGAACTAACTCAGGGCTGTCTAGTGGGCATCTTGCTGAGCTGTCAAAATAGGGAGCGAATGCCTCTCCAAAGTCCAGAACATCAAATCACCATAGGCCCCTGTCTCATGTACGCTTAAGGCCTTTCCTAAGCCAGCACATCCACTTTCCTTACCTTAATTGCCACCCGTTAAGTTAATGTCTTACTAAATCCAAGTTTCCAGCATTGACTTCTTACCAGAACTTCAGATGGATATTTTTTCTTGCTTGTCACACAGTAACTCATACTCAACATATCTAAAACTGGGTGACTCTCTTACCCCAAAACCTCCTTCTCTGCCTAAGTTTCTTCTCATAATTGCTTGTTCCACCATCTACTTTGATGGGCTACCGTCCAAACCAGAAACTTGGCAGTCATCTCTCTAACTAACTTTTCATCACTGTGATGGTTGATTTTACGTGTCAACTTGACTGGGCTAAAGGATGCCCAGACAGCTGGTAAACATTATTTCTGGGTGTGTATGTGAATGTATCACTAGAAAAGATTAGCATTTAAATCAGAAAACTGAGTAAAGTAGATTGCCCTCACCAACAAGAACTGGCATCTTCCAATTCATCGCGGGCCCAAATAGAACAGAAAAAGCAGAGGAAGAGTTAATTTGCTTCAGCTAAGACAGCCATCTTCTCCTGCCCTTAGACATCAGACATCAGTGATCCTTGTTCCCGGGCTTTCAGACTCAGACCAGGACTTACACCACTGGCCCCAGATTCTCAGGCCTTCAGACTTGGACTGAATTATACCACTGGCTTTCCTGGTTCTCCAGCTTGCAAACAGCAGATCATGGGACTTCTCAGCCATCATAATCACATGAACCAATTCCCATAATAAATCTTCTCTTTATATATAAATCTGTATGTATCCTATTGGTTCTGTTTCTCTAGAGAACTATGACTAATATAATCACCAAGTCAGACCAATTGTACTTTCTGATTTTTTAACCCTTCTCAACTTCTCTAGGCCTGCAGACAAGGCCTTAGCTCAGATATTCATCATCTCTTGTCTGCATCATCCCATGGTCTCCTAACAGGTCTCCCCATCTCAAATCTTCCATCATCATTAGCTGCCTGAACTTCAATCTGAGCATGTCACTTTATTCTCCAGTTCAATATTCATTAAAAGTCTTCATTGCCGAAATTCTTTAAAAATCACCTACAAGGATTTTCAGAAATCTATTTCTTTACCATGTCATACCATCAACAAGCTAAAAGCAATACAGTATTTCTTGTTCTTGGGCTTTTGAACATAATGTTCTCTTTCCAGGAATATTTTAGAGCTATCTCATTATCACCACCTACCCCTTGCCCCATTAGCTCCAGCTCATCCTTTAGAATTCAGTGACAGAAATCTGGTGATCATTTATCAAGAACATACCAAAGTACCTAGATATCTATGATGGGTCTGTTTGTGCCAAAAGAGGATCTAGAAATTTGAAAATCTCCTCCAATCATTACCAAACTAATTGACCCAGTTCCCTGGTTGGTGTGTTTTATCACTGACACCACCCATACCAGGGGGAACAATATCAGTTTTATAGTCATTGATACACTCATAAAATGTCCCACTATCTTCTAACCAAGGGACTCTACTTGTTTATCCAAGAAACATTCCACTGCCTTAAGCTACTCCACCCAATCATCTTTGTCTGAGGGCCCCCATTTTGTTTTCCAGTTTTGATAGAAATTCATCTTTACTTTGCAACTTCAATCACCCATCCTATCCTCCTTTTCCTAGGCTGACAGACGGGAAGGATTAATGATCTTGAAGAGTTCTCCAGTGTTATTCCACCCACCACCATGATGATCTCTCATAAGGTCTTCTGTAACTTCACACAACAGGACAACTAAGTTGTGTATTTAAGTTACCTCTTCCATGTCTCCACCACTGGGTCAGCCACTGACAAAGTCTTCCTAGAAATGTGAAGTATCAAAGGCTTCAGAAGGCCAAAGAATTGTACTAGATTCAAGTCAAAAAGCATCAGTTCCCAGACAAATAAAGGGCAAATTTGATTCTCTATGTAATAATTTCTTCTAATCCAACCTTCCAAAGATAAAGTTAATTCCATTCCCATCACCAAATACCCCTACACCCTCAAAATCGATCTTTGTTTCATTAATTTTTACTCTGAACCGCCAAATTCAAGTATATGAAAATCTCTACAGCAACTAGAAAGATGTGCAACTATGACATACAATTATCTACTGGGCCTTTGGGGAAAAAAAAGGAGGAGGATTGGCAGTGGATGTTAGCTCAGAGCGGGTCTTCCTCAGCAAAAAGAGGAGGATTAGCTTGGATGTTAGCTCAGGGCTGATCTTCCTCACACACACAAAAAAGGGAAATCTTCTCCTATGCCCATGTACTGTGGGAACAATTGGCATTTCATTACCGGCATCCCACTCTGCCTGAAATATGACCTCCTGGTGGAGGATATATGAAAAGGCTCCAGACTCAAAAGAGATAAATCAGATAAGAAGCCCGTAGGTTCCTAGGTCTTAGTTTCTCTACCATCTACTCTCGATGTTCTGCCTCCAGACTCATCTACTGCTCTGCTTAATAGCCTTCAGTGACCCCCACTGCCCACAGTGTAAAGCTCAAGGCTAGGCTTTCAACACAGCTCAACATGCCCTTTCTGATCCGGTTCCTGTCTATCCACCCAGCCTCAGCCATCTCAGATAGCGGTCAAAGGGTGCTCAAGTTAGAGTGTCTCTCAGAGACATGTCAGCACAACCAGCTATTTGAGGAACATATTAGAGGGAAATACAGCTTTCCATAAAACTCTGCTAATAACGACTCAGGCTTTAAAAACTGTCCTTTGGAAAAAGCAAGTCGGCAAACAAGCTCCTTCAGCAAGGACTGTTCATACTATCACAGATATTTTGGGCTAAAGGCAATATGGGAAATACTCAAGAGGGATCCGGACTATATCAGAACAAAACGGGTTAAACCACAGTAAGGATTATTGTCAATTCCTTATTGAAAAGAAACTGAAAGCCTGTTCTTCCTTTGCTCTATAGTGAGATGTAAAATGAACTGTGGATAGTTCTCATTACATGTTGTGAGTTCTGTCACACTTAAATCCTTTTGTCACCTTCACAAAGCTCCATGTTAAAGAATCTCTCTGGCCATTGTTGTATATAACTTCCAGGTCCAAGAGGTTAGATCCTTCCTGAAGATTGGAGTCAAGATTCTGGCACACAGCAATGACAGGACCAGACGTGCCCTTCGCTTTTGCACAGAATGTTCTCTTAATGAGACTTAGTCCTCTATAGGTTGATCCCATGTTGAAATGGCATTTGGTTGCAAGCCTCTTTTGGGGGAATATCCTCTCTCTGGGGGTAAGTCTTGTGACGGCCAGCTGGGCCAGCTGATACACCATCTCCTGCCTCCAAGACTCCTTTTCTGACCTCAGAATAATTGCCATGCTCCTCATGTCCCATTCTCCATACCCACATGGACTCAACTGTGATATTGCCAGGATCTCACTGTCAGGATGGGGCATTCCTACCAGGCTCCTACCCCTGGTCACTTGACCATATGCATTTATGATTACTGGGTCCGTCTCTGGCTACCAACCCAAATCCAGACCGGCTTTTATTTTTATTTTATCCTGCCTGTTCAGCCAAACCTATGTTCAAGAGATGGGGCCCTCCCTGTCCCATCCAGGCAGTTCCCCTGGCTTGAACTCTTCTCTCTGGCGTTCCTGAGCAGGCCGAGTAGACAGTTTGGCTGAGGCATGTGTTTCGTGTAGGATGGTTATGGGAAATGGGGCTCTAAAAGCAGACTGAGGTCAGCCTGGGGAGGACTTGGAGAGAGAAAGAGAGAAGTATTCTTCCCCTGCTTTGCAGCCCGTCTTGCAGCAGCACACCACTGCCACAGCACAACTCCAGATTTCATTCGCTGGATAGGAAGCAACTCCATTGAACTGCAAAGCATCACTTGAGAGAGGATTATTTTCTTACCAAGGTGACTGGAGGTATTTCAGTTCTAAGACTTTATGATCACATTGTCTCATAGGCAGCTTGACAATGCCTTATGTCTCTGACACAGGAGGGATTTATTCTCTTGAAGCGCAGCTCTAAATCCTTGGCGGGCACAGTATGTAAAATCTGGCTTCATAAATAAACACTATGTTGCCCTTCTGCTTTCCTTTCTTCTGAGAATCTGCAAGCCCCCCCATCTTATAATGAAGTAAGTCTCGTGCTCCTATCTTAATGGAAGATAGATTGACACTCGCCGTGGTGTAGAGTCTTCCTCCTCTAGAGGATTGGAATGGTAATAGTCACACCTCTTTCACTCCAGAGACGTGACAAAGTTTGAGTGGATAATAGATAAAATTATTGCACCTGGAATCCTTGAGGAAGAAGTGAGGATCCCTTGTCCCAAACACCACTGTTGTGCCTTATTGCATCACTCTTCCCCCCAAATCTCCTTCTGCTCCCTAACCCAGCACAAATGCGTGTATCCAATGAAGAAACCATTGGGTTAGGAGAAACTTGAGCTTGGCTATTCCTCCAGGCATGATCACCTAGCTGTGCTTGAATCCTGCTGGTGATGGGGAGCTCACCACCCCACAAGGCAGCCAGTTCCGTGGGAGGCAGTTTTCTTTCTCACATGAAGTTGAAATCTCCCTCCTTGTAACTGTTACCTTTGGGTTCCAGCCATGACCCTCTGGAGCACCTCTGAGCAAGTGTTATTCTTTCTCTACATGACAGCCCTCAAATATTTGAAGGCAGCTATCATAGCCACTTTACATTATTTTCTTCTCCCGTGTGAACTAGGGGCAAATCTTGGCAAGCAGAAAAAATTATTCACAGTGGCTTGTAATATTTCCATTTCTTAAGAAAAAAATAAACATGGAGCAATTTGTCACCCACTTACTGTCCTATTTTTTCAGGTATGCTATTTCAGCACTGAATCTACCTCGGTTAACTCGTTGTTCTCAACTTGTGCTCTGAGGCTTCTGCTGACTCTACTCCTGGAAAATGTTGGTTGCTCTCTCCTCTATGCTCCCAAGATACTCTATTTAAATTATGTTGTTTTGTTTCAGTTCATTTATACCCATGCCTGCCTCTCAAGTCTTTAAAAGTCTCAAGTACGGCCCATATTTTAGTCATGGTGGTATCCCCAATGCCCAGCAGAGTGCCTAGAAGTTGGTAGCAACAAAATAAATGTTGCTGAATGAACGCTGTCTATACATCATAATAAAGAGGGTTGTCAAGATTTCTTCAATGCCTTAAACTATTGGGAATCTGTTACTTTACAAAGTTGGTTTATTATTTCTCCTGTCAGCTTCAGGTTCCAAAAATACGGAGCACGTGTATAAATGTGGAAGCAACTTTGTATAAATATACCCCATAAAGAAGATCTATGCCAGCATTCTGCTGCATTTATCTGGCAACTAGCATCAGTGGTGACACATAAAACTATACAGTTAAAAGACATTAAAGTATAGCTTAGATGAAAACAGATGAAAAAGATAGAAACTGCTCAAAAGGCTGCTGAAAAGAAAAATATCTTTAGGCCCATCCTTAAAGCATCTATAAATAATCCTGACTAGGTATATACTTCCTTTTTTTTTTTTAATTCGTGTGTGTGTGTGTGTGTGTGTGTGTGATGGGAGGGAGAAGGGTGTTTTTAACTTAAAGCTAACATTAGCCATGATGCCCACTTTCTTTTCCTGCTTCTTCAATGTTCTAGGAGATTGTCAGGTTGTCTTCAAACATCCTTTATATCACTTGTGAGGGCGTTGGCAGAAAGGGGACTGCTAATGACAAGGATAGCCAGGGGACCCCTAGATAGCACAAGTATATGAACAAATCTGGAAGAGTCCCAGGGAAGGGGTGGTAAAGTTTAATTGCTCTGTTCAGTTTGCTATCAACTTAGAAGGAGAAATAACGGCTTATGCCAAGAAAACAATCAGTTAACGATTCATCCTGACCAGCCAAGTTTGATGTAAGAAAACTGCTGTGTAAGTGTGTTTGACAAATGTTTCTCTTTACTCAAATTCCATTTTAAATGGTCAATAGATTTAAGAGAGAGAAAGAGCAAGCCTAGTCCTAACCCTTGAATACAATTGCCAGCAGTCTTTCACTGAAGAATCTAAAGGGTGATTTCTAGCATTATATGCAAAAAATAATAACAATTCAATCTGTCAGTTGAGAGGAGTGACTTCACAGAGAGATTGGAAGACTGGTTGCTATGTTATAACTGTAACCTAACTGGAAAGAGATGGGCACTGTGTGTCACGTTGGAACCATCTCCACATTTACCTCTCATGTAATTTCAGACAAGAGAAAAGGCCTGGGACACAGAAGTGAGCTGAAAACAAGCTGAGACGCTGAGAAAAGGCTCATGAAGTAGGGCAGCTCTTTTGTAGCAAGGGAGGCACCTGGTGGCAAGGGACAGGTAACAGGTAACATCCTCTACAGATTAGTTCAGGCAAGCAAGTAACTAGTCAAAGAGGCAGCCTTTGGTTTTCTGAAATGCCTAAGTCTCTAAAGCGTTAAAGCCGCTGGAACAGGTCTTTAAGTGCGAAACTAACGCCTAGAGGGTACGCATTGTGGGCTCTTGACTCAAATGGCCTAGGTTCAAATCCTGATCATTCCACTTTCCAGCTTTGAGATCATTGGAAAAGAGTTTAACCTCTCTAACAAAGGTTCCCTGCACATAAAAAGAGGATCATAATGCTAGAGATTCATAAATTTGTAGCGAAGTTCAAAGAAGATAATCCTGTACAGCACTTGACGTAGTACCTGAAACATAGTAAATACCCAATAAATGTTTTTAAAAATATAACCAAATCACAAAGCAAATATTATGAATTAGTTTGAGGAATTACAGGCAAAAGAAAGTCAAGATTTTCTTAAAATAAAAAGGAAGTATACTGTATTAGTTTCCTGTGGCTGCAGTCACAAATTAGCACAAACTAAGTGGCTTAAAGCACAGAAATGTATTCTTTCACGGTTCTGAAGGTCAGAAGTCCAAAATCAGGGTGTTAACAGGTCCCAGCTCCCCCGGAAGGCTATAGGGGAGAATCTGTCCTGGCATCTTCCGGCTCCCAGGGCTCCAGGTGTTCCTTGGCTTGTGGCCGCATAACTCCAATTTCTGCCTCTGTCTTCACATGGCCTCCTCCTCTCTGTATCTGTGCCTTCTCTTCTGCCTCTTATAAGGACACTTGTCTTTGGATTTAGGGTCTACCGCCAGATGATCTCGTCTCAAAATCTTCAACTTAATCACATCTGCAAAGACCCCTTTTTCCAAACAAGGTCACATTCACAGGTTCTGGGGGCTAGGATGTAGACAAATCTTTTGGGGGGCCACCATTTAACCTACTACAGGTGTTGATTAAGCAATGATTGTTAAATTTAAATGAAATTGTAAAATTTAGTTGAGGATAATTTTTTTAAATTGTGTTCCCAATAGTATTAAAGTTAGTTAATCAATCAATCACTGTGGGGGAAAAAACTTATGCTAATAGAAACATATTTTCAGAAGGCAAAAATGATTTAATGTAGAACTTTGTACTTTTTCTTGTCTTGAGCTGTGTGCATGTGTGTGTGTTTGACTCATAACAGGTAAATTTAACCTTTATAATGCAGGATGCTGCTTTTATTAGTTCCTAAGTAAAAGTGCACTTTTTCTGTAGAGTTCTTCTTATAAATGTTATATGATTAGCTCTGTTAGAGTCCTAGGACCCTAGCAGTTTTGGTGCAAGTACCCAAAGGTGAGGCCACTGTGATGGGATGAGGTCATTGGAGTTGGAGTCACAGGACCTGGTTTGGACTCTTTCAGCCACTGTCCATCCTCCAGCTAGATGTCTAAATATGTTACCGCTAGTTTCCTCATCTATTAAATTGGGAAAAAATCCTCCTCATCATCTTAACTTTCACTGTGAATAGCCAGTCCCTTAATTTCCTAATCTATTCTCTAGAACCTAGCCTGAGTGTGGCAGAGCACACGACCAGAGATGTGGTTCAGGAAACAACAAGGACAAAATTTTCTTCAAACATCTTTGGTTCAAGGAACAAAGACCTTTACAAGCTTACTTATACCAAAAATTTCCCTCTGACATTATGGGTGGGCTGTGACTGAAACCAGAAGGCTGTAGGAATCCAGGAAGCTCAGAACAAGCTGCTAGTCCTTCTGTCAGTTGTCACATCTCTCACCCAGCACACCCCACCTCTCTCAAGGCAATCAGCTTCTGCCTGTGTATCGGTTCCAGTCTTATGCACTGAGTACCTTCCTTGCTTACATATGGCTTTTGATTCCTTGTAACTTTGAGTAGCGTGTGGCTTTGGCCATCCTGTTGAGTCCGAATAGACCTTGTGTATCTCCCAGTGCACTCTTCCCACTTCTGCCCCCACTGTTAACCTCTCCAATCTCCAACTTTACCAGCTCCAAGTTTCTTAGAAAATAATCTAACCAGATACAATATTTCCTTCTGGGCTAGTGCATAAGTTATGGAGCATTTGGATATCTTGCCCTTGGGTAAAGACACAGTCATCTGTAGATAGAAGGTGTGCCCACTTGGAGGAAAGCACGGCTATTGTCTCTCAGATGGGATTATATAGGAATTAGCCTCACCTACAAGGTGGTTGTGGCAGACAGCTATGTGACTGTCTGCTCATGGTGCCCTGCCCTTCTTTGAGAGCCATCTTCCCATCCCCCAATCCTTACAGTTCCACATGAGCCTGTGTTCTTACCTACTCCACCCTCTGACCACAGTTGATTTGTTTAGGATACAACACCTGTAATCAGCTGGACCAACAGTTCCCTTCTCCTCAATTACTGAAGTTGAGTCTATGAGAGAGTCATGTGAGCCTCCTTCTTTTCACTAAAGCCATAAATCTTGAATGGTGTAGGTGGCCATGTTTTATGCCATATGTAGAAAACTGATATCCAGTGTTAGAGAAAGATGCCAACATGCAGCAGGGAAAAACTGAGATGCATGAGAAAGAGGCTTCTGCCAGCATTTCAAGCACCAGCTATCCTTTCTCCTGAGACCCAGCTGCCTCCCTGGTCTTCCCAGATCTAACCTGATATTCAGACTCCATGGTTTCCATAGGATACCCCACGGCACCTCCATCAAGGTGGCCACTTTGCTTTAGCTAGCTCTTATTGGGTCTCTACTGTTTTCAACCACAGCAGTCTTAACAGACTTACAGAGGTCTAGGAAGGATGGACCATGAGACTTCTCCAGAACACCCTTTTTACACTTTTGCCTCCAGCCAGCAACTGTGTGGTGCTCAGAGCTGGCCAGGGTTCTCATCAGTAGTATCAAGTTTCACATTTGAATTCAACAGAAGCCACATATGTCATCTCGAACAGAATTCATTATTTCCCTAATATTTATTGAGTGCCTATTATGTGACTGGCACTAGGCTCTGTGCTGGGAATTTAATGAAGAATAAATCTGCTGGCAGAGCCATAGTTTTTTAAACTCATTTTTATCCTAAAAGTCGCAGTAGGAAGTGTTCACTCTGACTGAACATTATACCCCAACTCACATGCCACCGTTGCAAGACAAGAGCATTTGCAAACCCAGAATTCTCTTCCTACATATGCTTTGACTATACTGATGTACTGAAGCCAAACAGAAAGCACTGGGGGAAGCCAGCTTTAGTGATTGGGAGGAGGCCCTCCAGAGCCTCTTTTCTAGCACTGCATTTGGGACTTTCCCTTCCCGTGACTCCCACATGCAATTATAGGAAATAAATACAAGCCAAGTCCACTCATTTCTCATGAGGTGCCTGGGAACAGAAAAGTAACTGTTGCTGGGCCTCCTCATTTCACTGTGAAGCTCCTTGAAGGCAGAGGAGTTACTTGGTTTCCTCAACATTTAACAAGCATTTCCTGAGGGCCTGCTAAGTGCCCTCCTCTCCTCTAGGGCCTGAAGATTCAGTGGTGAGCAAAACAGAAAACATTCCATTCCAGTGGAAAGACAAAGAATAAGCAAACCATAGGTAACATAGGTCAGGGGATGACTAGCACTATGCAGAGCAGTCATGTGGGCTACAGGAGGAGAGAGGCCAGGCCAGCTGAGAGAAGGCCTCTCTGAGTGGTGGCCTTTGAGCAGATGCTCGAATGAAGAGGGGGAGATTGACACGAATGTTTTGGGGATGTGCAAATGTCTTGAATCAGAAAAATATTCCAGAAACATCAAGGAAGCCAGAACGACTGGAATAAAATGAGAGGAAATGAAGTTAGAGTGGTGGCCACAGACTGCTCATGTAGGGCACTGTACTCCATAAAAAAGAATCTAAGTTGTATTTTTAGCATGGTGGATTCAAGGTGGCCACAAATCCTTTGTTACCCTTCTCATTGAGAGGAGAGGTGTGTTTCTCCTCCCGTGGGGTCTGGGCTGGCCTGTGACAGCTTTGCCCCGTGGACTGTGGCAGAAGTGATGCTAAGCCAGCTCTGGACCTAGGCTTAGGAGTGTTGCCAGCTTTTATTGTGGTCACTGAGACCCCTTAGCTATCACATAGAAGTCCTGCTGTAAAGGCAATGTGGAGAAGCCCTGGACTACATGATGAGGGAAAGGGGCCCAACTT
This sequence comes from Ceratotherium simum simum, assembly GCF_057802395.1. Taxonomy (NCBI): domain Eukaryota; kingdom Metazoa; phylum Chordata; class Mammalia; order Perissodactyla; family Rhinocerotidae; genus Ceratotherium; species Ceratotherium simum. The sequence goes on along the minus strand of NC_141906.1, from coordinate 82,202,880 downwards.
CAATCCTCCTTGCCAACATGCCAGGCATGAAAGTGAAGCCATCTTGGACCTTCTAGACCAGACTAGCCTCAAGATGAGTCCTACTGAGCCATCCCAGTCGATGTTTGAAGAATCACCTAGATCAGCTTTGCCTGGATTCCTCACCCACAAAATCATGAAACATAATAAAAATGGTTGCTGCTTGTCTTAGTCAGCTTGGGGTGTTATAACAAAAGTAGCACAGACTAGATGACTTACAAATGAGAGAGATTTATTTGTCTCAATTCCAAAGGCCAAAAGTCCAAGATCAGGGTACCAGCATGGTTATCTTCTGGTGCAACTCCTCTTCCAGATTGCAGACTACTGGCATCTCATCATATCCGCACATGGTAGAGAGGAAGCAAGCTGTCTGGCGACTCTTATAAGGGCATTAATCTCATTCATGAGGGCTCCACTTTCATAACCTTGTCTCATCCTAATTACTGCCCAATGGTCTCACCTCCTAATACCATTACATTGGGGGGGTAGGGTTTCAACATACAAATTTTGGAAAGACACAAACATTCTGTCTATAGTGTTGCTTTAAGCCACTAGATTTAGGGATAGTTTAAAACTGGAGTGCTTAGTGTGATGGTAGCCATTGGAGGCTTGTTAGCAGAGGAACAACCTGACTGACTACTGCGTGAAGAAGAGAGCGTAGGGGTAAATAAGTGGCAGCAGGGAGATTATTTAGAAGGTTATCGTAATAGTGAATGAGAGGTGCTACAGGCTTGGAGTAGAGGATGGAGTTGGAGGAGGTGAAAAGGAATTGCATGTTGGATATATTTCAAAGGTCAAGCCTGGATAATTTGTTGATAGCTTGGATGTGGGGTGTGAAAGAGGAGTCAAGGATGACAGCAGGAGTTTTGGTCTGAATACCTAGATCAGTGAGAGAGAAGGAGGTGTAGAGGAAGAGTAGGAATCAAGGATTCTGTTTTGCACTTATTGATCCTCAAATATCTACTAGACATCCAAGCGGAGGTGGTTGGACACGTCAGTCCGGGGCTAAACAATGAGGACAGGGCTGGAGACATAAGATGTCAGTGAACAGTTGTTACTTAAAGCCATGGAAGTAGATGAGATTGCTTCGGGAGTAAATTTAGGTAGGATAGAGGTATAAAAATAGGGCTCTGCAGCATTCCTACTTACGAGATGGTGGAGATTAGGAGAAACTAGGAACGGAGACTAAGGAGTGACCAACGAGGAGGAGGAAACCAAGACCACAGTTTCTTTGAAACCAAGTGAAAAAAGTTTTCCAAGGAGGAGCAAAACACCTGCAAAATCTGCCTGAGAAGTCAAGTAAGATGCAATGTGAGATGATCTGGACAAAACAACCTCACTAGTGTGGTGGAGACGACAAAATCCTCATTGGATTGAGATCAAGAAAAATTTAGAAGTCAAAAAATGGAGATGAAGAGTATGGACAACAATCTGAAAGAGTATAACACAAAGAGAAATACATAAATAAGATGCTAACTAGACATGTCTCTGCTGGGGTGATGATGAGTGAGGAGCAAGATTCTTGAGCGTTCAAGCAGGAGAGGAATCCAGTACACAAGTGGAGGGGTCAGCTTTCGATGGGAGCAGGCACAACTCATCAACTCTTATGGGCAAGAAGGCAGAGTATGTGGGCACAGATGCAGGAACTGTGACTGGGTTAAGGTGGTGGATTATTTCTGATTGTTGCTACTGTCTCAGTGAAGCAAAGTGTGGAAATTATCTGAGAGTGGAAGAGGGAGTGTCAGAACCTTGAGGTGAGAAATGAAGATGTTAAGTAGTCATCTCAGAGGGAGGAGAGTGAATTGACTAAGGAAATGTAGTAGGATTGGCCTGTAGTGCTGAAGATCCATTTGATTTTTTTTTTTTGGTTGTTTTGTGAGGATGATAAGCCCTGAGCTAACATCCATGCTAATCCTCCTCTTTTTGCTGAGGAAGACCGGCTCTGAGCTAACATCTATTGCCAATCCTCCTCCTTTTTTTCCCCAAAGCTCCAGTAGATAGTTGTTTGTCATAGTTGCACATCCTTCTAGCTGCTGTATGTAGGAGGTGGCCTCAACATGGCCAGAGAAGCAGTGCATTGGTGCACGCCCGGGATCCAAACCCGGGCCGCCAGTAGTGGAGCAAGTGCACTAAACCGCTAAGCCAAGGGGCTGGCCCGATCAATTTGATTTTTTTGGTCTTAATTTAAAGGAAGCCTGGTAGTCTGTGCAGTAACCATGGAGGTGTGTCACCCAGATGCCCTTTCAAGAGAGAGCGTGCAGTCAGCTGGAGGAAGGCAGTTAGCTGACCGCCTCCCTATGCTGTGCCTTCAGAATCTTCCAGAACATTTGAGCCAAAGCCATGCTCTTCCTGGCAGCACCTGGCCCATGACTGAGCATGGAAGGAGTCACCACATGGGACTGCTCTATTGGCAGTCTTTGCACCAGGGATCCTCATTGGATTGGCCAAGACTTTCTCAGAATTGCAGCATACTCTGAGGCTCTCCTGACTCTCTCACATGTGTTAGACTCGCCTCACATTCTGAAAGTTTTCTTTGATTACCCCTGCTCCCTCCTCAGCTTTATCTCTCAGAGGAGTTACCTCTTCCCCCACTCACTTCAAACTCTTGGCCTCTGCTTCCTAGAGACTCCAACTAACATGACATTGTCATGGGTCTTTTTCTCCAATCACCTTCAGTTGCTCCAGCCATGGTCCACACATGAAGTAAGCAGAGGGCCAGACTTTTCCAGGTCAGCATGAAGGAGTAATGAAGGGGCAAAGGAATGGAGATTCCCAATATACGCAGATTCATCTCTGAACATGGAATCCATGCTAGTAAAGAAGAGGAGTGCAACCCTGAGAATGGTGATGACCCCTAAAACGTTGGGATAGTTGGGCCATGCACCCAGGTCAGCTTGTTTTTACCTCACAACCGTCCAGTGGATCACCCTTCCCTTCTTCAGAGAACCAAACGTGGGAAGATAGAGGCAACTGCTAAAGACTGCACTTCATGCTCTTCTCACTTTGGGCCACACTCTTGAGTTGCCAAAAGAACAAATTTATATTGCACACCTTCCTTGTGTCATGCATCATGCTAGGTACTTTGTGTCTATTATTCAACTACCTGAGCATTAAACAATGAAGAGGTGAGGTAGATTTTGTTTTACCTATTTTTGCATGTGAAGAAACTGAGACTCAAAGAGAAGTCATATAGCTAATAAGTGGTGACTGTAGGATTTAGACCCAATTCTGTTTCAAAGGCTTCAATGCTTGAGCTCTTTCCACAATACCACATTGTTGGTGCTTGTTAGATACAACTTACATATCAGAGCTACTAATTAATTTAATCTTATGTACACAGTTTTTACAATATGCAAATGTATATGTAAATGACTTTTTTAATTTATACAAACAAAGATGCAAATGTATCCTTAGGTTTACAGGAAACTGGTGAGATAACTTTACCTTGGTTGACCCATCCTTAGGGCTCCAGCAAATCTGAATCATTCTAATATAAATAAAACCCCAGCCTTCCATATGAGAGCTATTCCTTCGGAATTTAAAACACTGAGTCTCTGGCCCCCCAACAAGGATATTTTAGGCTCCTCATGATGTTCTTCAAGGCTAAGATAAATGTAAAAAACAAAACCTCTCTGGAAATTTCTCTCTCTAAGTAAGGATAAAAGAATCTATGTCTGAGTTCTATCCTTGGGGATTCAGGCCAGGACAGAGCTCTCGCCTTTCCCAGTGTGATTTCTTTAATCACACATTTACCCAAATCAGAGCACCCAGAATTCACTTTCTCTGTTCTCATCTTCCATAAGCAGGTGAGTATTATGAGCAGGTAGCTTAATTTTAGAGGTGCTGGGAAAATTTACTGCATCCCCCTACATCCCACCCAGTTCTGTGGGGTCTGAGGTCTGAAGTCTGTCCAATGTTTAGGAGTCTCTGTTAAAATGTAAGTCCCCTTGGACTCATCGGCTATTGTCACCTAATACTTAACTCAGATGAAAATGCTGATGGAAATGTACTTTAGGATAAGGTGGAGAGGGAGTAAGGTAGAAATGGGAAAAAATAGGGAGAAATGGACAGACTAAAAGGCAAATGCTGCCTGGAATAATGATATCCCGAAGGCCGTATGTCTTCCACTGATGGCACTTTGCAGGTGGGATTGGTGGCTTCTCCACCCACCTTCACTCACAGACCAGTGTGCTCCAGCACACCCAGTACTTGCTGAAATTCCTCAACCAGACGTTCTCATCCTTGCTCTGAGCCTGTCACACGCTGGTCCCTCTTCCCGAACCCTTGCTGCCCCACATCTGCCTGGCTACTGGCTGCCCTCCAAGAGTCTGCCCCAGCACTGTGCCTCTCTTTAGTCGCCTTCAGATGGGATTTGTGCTAGACCCCTCCCCACTCTGTGCTCCCCTAGTGCTCTCTGTGAAGTCTCAGAGGACATTGGTCCTGTTCTATTTATCTCCATGTTCCCAGCATATTTAAGCTTAATGTCCTAAACAAATAGTTTTAATAAATACTCGAGTGACTCAATGAAACTCCATTACTGAATTCAGCACATTGTCCAATAGCTGTTGGGTTGTCCGTCCCCGGCCCCGCCAGACTGCTATATTCTGAAGAATTGTGTCTGTCTATTCCTCTATCTCCAGAAGCTTAGCACAGTGCCTGGGCCGTAAGGGATGCTCAATGAACGATTTTGGAATTAGTCAATTAATTCAGGCAAACTGTATCTTCACAATAAGCCGGATTATTTGGTGGAAGAAATGGCTTCTCCTCCTTCCAGTGTTGCTGTCCTCGGTTCTCACTAGAAGATTGTGTGGAACTACTTGGTTGAGCGTCTGCACTGACACCACAGTGAGGGCTCCTGTCAGTTGCACGCTCTGCACCTAGTTATGTGCCCAGCCCCATCCAGTGCTTTATTATCCTGAGGCAGGCACACATCCCTCCATTGCCTCTTCTTCCCTCCTTTTCCTGCTGCTTCTGGAATTAAGGTGCTGCAGGCCTGGCCTCACTCTGACACTCATTACTCTGGTATTGATGGCCTTCCACCTCCCTCTTATTGTGTGAAGATTAGAAAGCAGAGACCTTTCTTGGGCAAGGGAATGGGTTTTGTCAATATTCAGTGTGTAACAGCAGAAAGTATAATAAATTCTGGCAGTCAATCGAATATGACATGATAATGAATGTTAACATCATGTGCCCCCCTTTGCCAACAGAGGGGAAAGTCATGCTAGATTACAGCTAAACACATGTGCTGTGTGATTTCTATTTGCCTCTTTTCTCTCTCCTCCTTTCCCAGGTTCGACCTCAGTGCTTGCTCAGCTCCTCCCCTCCCTCCCCAGCTCCATTTGCCTGTGTTGCTCAGAAACCCTGCTGCAATTCCCAGGGCTCCACATCCTGTCTGTAAGAAGTGTGACCTCAGATGGAACTTCCCTCCCCTAAACTTAACAGAATCCTCTGCCTAGAGAGCCCCCTGCAGTCTTAGGGCAGCCCCCTGAGTCTGAGTCAGACCTGGTGGGATAACAAACCAGGGGAGCACTGTGAGGTGAATCCCCAGCTCAGCACAGGCTTCACAGGCCTCCTGCAAGTCCAGAGGCAAGATTCCCGCTCCTCCCCCACAAGATGGATACAAGACCAAAGCGCAGCGAAAAACCCCTGCCTTAGTTTTCCCCCAAACTGCTCAGTTTCAGGTGCTTTGTCTGCTATTTTGATTTTAAAAATCTCTCATAATATAATTTCCTAGATCAGCATTTACTCGGTTGCATTATTATCAATAAAAGTAATAATATCCATATGTGTTTAAGAGAAAAAAAAAGAACTTAGTGTCATTGAAGCCAAAAGGATTTTTTAGAGAAATGTTCTTGAGCAGCCTCAGGTCCCTCCACTGGCCAGCCAGAACCTGCTTTCCTTAGTCAGTCAAAACAGGTGATAATTGGTCTTTTATCATGGAGCTAAGGGTAACCTTCAACTAATAATCATCATTAGTAAACCATGATGATATGCCAAGCATTATGCCGTTTAATCCTTACACACACACACATTGTATATGTAACATGGGTTATACTTTATATATGGCTCAGAAAGCTGTACCCACTTATCCTAAGCGTCATAGCCATGAATCCATGAGGTGTCAGGCCAGGGTACCATCAGTCTTTCCACTTTATCCATCAAGCACCAATACAAGGAGTCACTGTAGACCACATGACCAGGCCTCACTCTTTCTCTCCCTGGGGCAGAGAGATCTTCAATGAAGATCTTGATAGAAGATATCAAAGGCTTACTTAAAATGCTTCAGACAATGAAAAGGTGGGAAGGATGGCTAATTTAATAATAACCGTTATTATTATTATTAGCATCTCATTAGTACTTTACAGCTCACAAAGTACTTTTGTCTACATTATTTCATTTGATCCTCAAATAAAACCAAATACAGTAGGTGTTATTATCATACTCAATTTACAGATGAAGAAACTGATGTGACCCACTCAACATTCATGAGTATTTAAGTATTTAAAATACAGACAGAAAAAGAGGTTCCCAAACAACCAAATCAAATTTAATGGCAATAATGATCTTCCTGTTATTTGGGTGACACTTTTCAGTTTCAAAGTATTTTTACATGCATTTAGTTTTAAACTTAAATGGAATAAATATGCACAAATGTTAAAATATGTATCTTCAACCCAGTCATCCCAGATCTTGACATCTGTCACAGGGAAATAAACCATGTTTATTTATAACCATGTATATAAGCCTTTCTCCTCACCAGTCTTTATTTCATCATATTGTCTTCCTGAGGACAATAAGGGAAACGCATGCTGGGGAGAGGGACTCTTTGGGCCTCCTTCCCAGACGGCAGCCTCCACCCAGGGAGAGGAAACATTCCCACTCGCCCTCCCTCAGCTCTCTTCCTGGCTTTCCCTCAGGGGAGGAGGAAGTGCTCACTTGATTGCTAAGAGACGACCTCATTTCGACAGTGGGTGAAGTCATTTTTTGAAAGATAATGTACACCCATGAAAATACTTCCTCTTCACAGCTTCTCCACCTGCATCTGATGGACAAGACTGGACTGAAAGTCTCATCCAGGTTAGAGAGAGTAGAAAAATGCTGATGTTATAATGTTAAGTGAAAAAAAAGCAGGACTCAAAATTATATACACACACAGTAGGACCTCAATTTTGTGTTTTAGAAAACTTTTTTTAAATTAACAATAAAATAGACTAAAAAATAAAAAATAGAAAGTTATTTATATTCATATTAATGCTTACTGATACCTCTATAGTGATTGTGTTACTTACATAATAAGAAAAAACTAATCAACGGAACAGGTGAGACTGAATTGACAATGGGTCGTGTAGAAAAAGACCTGGGGGTCTTAGTAGACCTAACCTCAGTATGAGGCTTCCTAGAAGTCACCTCAGTGGTAAAGTGAGCAGATTGAAGCCTATCTGACCTAAAGAATCTGCCAGAAAAACCCTCGTACAGAATATGACCATCCTCCAGGAAAGATAGCTCAATGTATATCAAGCCACCAACACTCTGCCTGGCACCTGATAAGTCTTTAAATGCCAGAATTTATAAGTAGTTCATGAATACACGCTCCTGGATCCTTGGGGTATTTGCCCCAATGTGCTGAAAGAAGAAACCAAGTTTTTCCCGGTGCCTGCCTCCCCTTTCCTGCCCGGCTGCAAGTGCTTGGTATCAGTGATCCCAGCAGAGAACAGTAAGTGACAGGAGCTGTGGGCCAGGCATTATGCTAGACATACTGCAACCCTTTTTGCTTTAATCCTCAGTGTACAAAACTTGTGGTTTGCACAGAGTTCTATGATTTTAAAGACTTCCTTCCTCCTTTTCCCCCTGTGCCCTCTACCTTCATTAGAATTTCCTTTTCCTTAGGCCTCTACACCCCTGTTAGCATCTGTCAGCCTTGTTCAGAGCCACTGTTATTAAAGCTGGAAGGGACCTTGGAGAACATCTAACTTGGCCCCTTATTTTACAGATGAGAAATTGGAGGCACAAGAAGTGAAATAACTTGCCCAAAGCCAGCCAGGTCATTAGTAGCAGGGCCAGGCCATGAGCTCAGACACAGCACTCTTTTCACTGCGCCTTCTGACCAAATAATTTACACTTACATATAAAGATGGGGCTGGGTACAGAGGACAGCACCCTGGAGTCATCCGTTCTGGGTTTGACGTCCCTCTGACAGCTGGCCTTGGGCAAATCACTTTGCACTCTGGGCCTAAGATTCTGCTTCTATAAAAACCATCCAGAAGGACTGTTATGGGGGTTGGATGAGATAATATATATGATAGAAAGCACTTTGGGGCCGGCCCTGTGGCTTGGTGGTTAAGTGCGCGCGCTGCGATGCTGGTGGCCCGGGTTCGGATCCCGGGTGCGCATCGAGGCACCACTTCTCCGTTCATCCTGAGGCCGAGTCCCGCATACAGCAACTAGAAGGATGTGCAGCTACGACATACAACTATCCACTGGGGCTTTGGGGGGAAAAATAAAATAAATAAAATCTTAAAAAAAAAAAAAAAAAAGAAAGCACTTTGTAACTGCAAAAATATTACATAAATTTTAGGCATCATTATTTTGACTGCTATTTGTATTTTTATAATTTTATTTATTTATTTATTTTCCCCAAAACTGCAGTAGATAGTTGTACGTCATAGCTGCACATCCTTCTAGTTGCTGTATGTGGGACGCGGCCTCAACATGGCTGGAGAAGCGGTGCGTCGGTGTGCGCCCGGGGTCCGAACCCGGGGCAGCCAGCAGCAGAGCACGTGCACTTAACCACTAAGCCACGGGGCCTGCCCTGCTATTTGCATTTTAAAAGAAATTTTAACCTGGTAAGAATCCTGGAGGGAAGGCACCCTGAAACATTGCTAGTCAGAATGTGAATAGCTACAATAATCTAGCAAGATCTATTAAAATTCAAAACATACGTATACTTTGCCCCCTAAATCACACTTATCAGGGACCTAACCCTAGAAATTAGAGTGCTAGATGTCTATACAAAGGTGTTGAGGGGGAAGATGGAGAATCCCCCTCTGCCCTTTCCCTTAAGGTTCTTATGGCTAGCCAAATAATTAACAAGACAGGTTAGCAGGAGAAAATAATACCGAGTTGAATAACATGTATACCTGGGAGAAACCAGTGACATTGAGTTTCTCAACAAAATGGCAGAGATTCTCATCTTAAATACTATCTTCAGCTAAAGACAAAGGAGGATGTTGGGGGTGGGTGGTGTTTTGGGGATTTCAGAGGGGAAGAAGACAATTTATATGAAGAGGGAAATGTAAATGTTTGTCAGACAATGCTTTGCAGGACCACCTATAGAGAATGTGGCCAGAGAGACAGGAATTTTAGTAATCAAGAGTATGTACATTTAAGTCTTCTTCTTCCATCCTGATAAGAGTTTTCACAGATAAGGTCATCCCCCCCCCCTTCCCAATACAGAGAAGGAGATACCTTTACAAATGGGGCTATTTGGTAAACAGAACTTTGAGAAGAATGGGCTTAGCGAGGACCCTGCCGGTCTGTCCATACACAGAGTTAAATTCCTTTAGGCAGTTAGTGGGGGAGGTCAAATATCCGTCAGAGAAAATAATCAAGGTAAAGAGGCATATTTCAGGGTGGCCAATTTTGATCTCCCACAGTGTTTACAGCAGCATAGTTTGTGGCGACTACAAGTGGAAATTAACTGACTGCCCCTCAATTGGGAAACATTTAAACACCCTGTCAAACGCGCACCATAAAATAGTTTCGGCTAATAAAATTATGTGTTCTTGGGGCTGGCCCAGTGGCGTAGCGGTTAAGTGCACGTGCTCCGCTGCTGGCGGCCCAGGGTTTGGATCTGGGTCACACACCGATGCACCGCTTGTCAGGCCATGCTGTGGCGGGGGCGTCCCATATAAAGTAGAGGAAGATGGGCACGGATGTTAGCCCAGGGCCAGTCTTCCTCAGCAAAAAGAGGAGGATTGGTATGGAAGTTAGCCCAGGGCTGATCTTTCTCACACACACACACAAAAAGATGCGTTCTTATTTGGTCTATATCTATTGCCCTGAGGGATTTCTGTGATATATTGTTAACAGAAAAAACAAGTTCCAGAGACATACGCTTACTTGATTTCAGTTCTGTGAAACCATAAATAAAATTATCCCCTACATTCGTGTTGAGAAAGAGCAAGACAGAGAGAGAGTGTGAGCATGAGATAGAGAGAGAAGGAAAGAAAGTAAAAGAGCAAGAATGAGGTCTTGTTAACTCAGAGTAACGAGTGTCCAATGGTGGAACTTCAAGATGTTTAGCCAATGGGAAAATAAATTCAAAACGAAGTCAGAGAAACACCCCATATGATCAAAGGCAGGAGTCTGCCTTGCAGTGGCTGCCTCTCCATGCATCTGCCTCTCTGTTCAGAAAGTCCCATATTTCCAGCTCCTCATTCTCAGGCAGAGGCGTCTGCAGCTGCTTAGGTCAGTCATCCTGTCACCCATCTCTGCAGGGAAGCAGGAACCTGTGGGCGAAGCACATCCAAGTTTTGGGATTTACCACCATCTCATTCTTGATTTCTCCACTAATACTTAGGATGGAGCCTAAAGTGCAAGCCAAGATTGGGAAACAAGATGCAAGCAATCAAGGGTTCTTGACAATAATGTTGCACCCTTCAGAGCACAAAGCTGATGGACCTCAGCACATAATTACATATATAGATTTTTGTTTTAAGGAATAAAGTTTATTAATTATAATAAAACACTCCTACGCTGGCAGAGAGTGCTGCGTTTACATACGCCTTGTGGCTTCACTATTGCCAAGCATCCAAATTTAGGCTCAAAAGGAATCTCAGACGGGGAATAGTGAAGTGTGTAGTTGAAGGAGCCAATTTCAGCTTTAGACAGTCAGGAAGGCCACATATCCAGAAGGAGGGGCAGCCGGGCAACAAACAGGGACAATGTGGAAATCGTATAGCCTGGAATTCTTGGTTACTTCAAGGCAATAGTGAGCTGAACTACGCATATTCCAGCAAAGACAGCTTTTATTAACTCCTCAAATGCAGTCTGGTCTGGGAAACCTTCTCCCCACCCCCGCAAAGTTGATTGTTCCTTTCTCTGTGTATCCTCGGTAGTTTGCTATACCCCTTCTAAACACTTACTATATGGCATTGCTATTATTTATTTGCATATTTTACCTTGATGTCTTTTTCATCTTTATGTCAACCCCTTCCTTATCACGGACTAGCAGTGCATGGATCCTGATGAGAGCCAATGCATGTTGAATGAATCTGCTCCTTCCATGTAAGGCACTTAGGCACATAGGCACAGCAAAGGTTAAAAAGCCCTAAGCAGGGAATCAGGACGAGTGAATTCCAGTTCTGGCTCTATCCCCAACCTCTATGATTTCAGACAAATCACTTAGCTCTCTTTGGATTAGTTTAGCCACCTGTAAAATGAGCAAAGCACAAAATGTTGAGATTGGGAAAAAAAATAAGGAACTGATGGGGGAAATATGATCAAGTAGCACTAAGACACATCCTGTCTCCCTAAGGACCCTCCCTTACCTCTGCACTAGCAGACTCCTGCTCCTCCAGAGTGAGTGAGCTCGCGCTCAGGCAGCTCCTCACTGAAGCTTTCCACGCCTATCCAAGGGGACTTGGTACTCACTGCACTGCTGTATGGTCATCTATTTAGGGCTCTTTTTCTCCACTTTACTGCAAGCTCTTTGTGGGGGTTGGGAGAGACAGTGTATTTTTATCTGTGTATCCCCAGGACCTAATATCCCCAGGATCTAACTTAGCTCCTGACAATAGCACCCAATAAAAATCCAATAGATGAACAAGTGAATTGATGGATGAATGAATGCCAGAGGGAAGGAAGTAGGGAAAACTTTGTGTCTTGGGTTCTGGTTTGGTTAAAATACTGATACCGAACCTCTTAATCTCAAATTCATGTGCCGGATGCACAGAGAGCCAAACACTGAGACATCGTGCTTGGAGACAGAGACCGATTTCTTAGAATTGGCCAAAACGAGTAGGCGGGGCCTTGGGTTCACTCAGACCCACCTCCCTAAGAACAGAAAGCAGGAGGGTTTTATGGAGCTAAGGGGCTTGGCAGGAGGAGCTCCAGGGAAACAAAGGGGTCACTTCCATAAGCCCTTGGGCAATCTGAGTTCTGGACTTCAAAGGCTGCTGAGGGCCAGCCATCCGGTGATCGCAACCTCCCTGAAGGCATTCTCTTTCTTCTGCAAAACAAGTTCACAAATCCTGGAGACCCCTGAGTCACCCCTCAAGTTAAACAGGAAAAACAGCACATTGGTTTAATATCTACAGTACCCCTCAGGTACCTGCTTCAATACCTCTGACCTGATCTAATTGTAGAACTGATAGCTCCATGCTATGTGCTGATGTATAAAGGGTGAAATAGCATGGAAGTTCTCTAAGATTTGGGGACTTGAAATTTAAATATGATTTTTCTCTTAATCTGTCCTTATTTAAATTAATTTTGCCCATCTGTAGTATCAGAATGGATCACCCTATCCATAGAATATTTTCCCAAATATGGATGGGAGAGGAAGGAAATGCCTGTTACGTGAATTATATATGATCCTTCATTTAATCCTCATAACAATCCTCTAAGGTCAGTATTATTAAGTCCATTTTATGGGTGAGAAAACTCAGATCTAAGAGGTCAAAAATTCATCTATGGTCATGCTGCAGGAAGCAGCAGAGCCAGGATTCACCAGAAGCCAAACCCAGTGGCCTACAAAATATCTGTAAGGAAGTTATTTCTTGTCCATTTCTATAGAAAATCATGGAGATGCAATGTACAGTGAAAAGGTATAGGAAGGGAGAGTGGCAACTGGTTCATTGTGAATTTGATCAGCCATTATTGCTTATTCACCATCCCCATCTCTGGCCATCTCTGGCCCACCCACAAGACCTGCCTAGACTCACCAAGCCTGAGTGGGTAGCGATGTACATGCTCTCACCCAAGAGCCTATTTTCCCATCTCCCTGGAGTGAGGAGCTCCGGTAATGTGGAAACCCACCTGTGGTGTCCTGCTCAGTGGGCGTGAAGGGGCTGTGCTGCATATAAATGGACTCTTTCACTTAGCAGGAGACAGGTAATTTCTTTTGTCCCTGCTGATGCATTATTGATTGTGATGAATGTCAGAGTGGGAGCCCATTCCAGGAGCCATTAAACAATAATTTCATCTCCAGTGGGTAATTGATTGTCAGGGGCCCACTGTGGCCAGTTGTGAAGTGGTGGTAACGGTGAGTGTTTTTATTTGGGGCAGGGTGTGAAGAGAAGATTGCATGATTTATTTATCACATATCAAGCCTGGTTTTCAGGAAAAGGAAGCTGAGACGTGAAGTTGACCTTCTCTGAGACTCAGGCAGCCTATCTCCAGAGGTCAGATTCCTGCTGCTCAGTATTAGGGACATATAGAGGACTCTCTCCTCTGCCTGCTCCCAACTGCCACCATCACTGAGAGCCACCCTCTCCACCCAGCCAGAAAATCCCAGGCACTGACTTTCAGCAATCACACTCCTCCTCCACCCCCGCTGCACAAGTCCTCACAGCCTGTATACCCACCAGCAAAATCCAGAGGTGCATTCTCTTAGTACAGGACGGTTCAGATCTATTGAGCCCCTGAGTTCACACCCTGGCATGCCCTTCTCCTTGCCTTCCTGTCTATCCAAATCCTACTTATTCCCTTAGCCCCAGCTGACATCATCTGCTGAGGGAGCTTGGATTCACCTCATTCCCCAGGTGCAAGTGTTCATTGTTCCTGCCTCTGTATCCTATGCCAATTCATTCCTGTCTCTACCGCAGAACTACGACACTATGTTCCGAATATTTGTTTAGATTTCTGGATTACAAACTCCTTACAGAATTTGATGAAAACTACGAAATTTCTCCATAGGGAAAAATGGGAGTATCTTGGAAGATATGCAAAAGATTGCATACAGTTTTAGAGTGTTTACAGATCCACTGAAAATCATTCATGGACCTCAGGTTAAGAACCTCCACCTTGACTGAGCTGAGACCAATGTCTCACTCACCTTTGTGTCTCCAGGAACAATGCAGTGTGTGGCACACAGTAGGTGCTTAAAAAATGCTTGTTGAATGGGTGCAGACTATCTCTACAGGGCAACTCAAGGAGGCGGGTGCGTAGGCTTCACTGGAGCTGCGTGCGTCAAGCATCATTGATTTAAGAGCTATGCGGTGATATCCAGAGCTCTGCAGGATGGAGTTGTTCCTGCCATCCTGAGCTGCTCTTGCTTCTATGTTTTAGAGTTTCAAAACTGGGAAGAAAGGGGGTCAGACAGGGCTCAAGTATTAGCACAGTGCCACAGAGTTTTGTGGAACTGAGTTGGAAACTCCAGAAAGCACCAAGGACAGACGCTCAGACCAAGGACGGTCCAAAGACTTCTCCAAATCTCCGGGCCTCACTCTTCTCATTTTTGCTTTTAGAATCAGTAGAGTTAGGCAAAGTCTGGACACAATAATCCTATCCACAATAAAACAAATCAACAGTGAAGTAACTCTCATGATCAGGCTAACTTATGACGTTGGCTTTGTCCTCGGTCCCCACCAGTATGACTCCCTGTGTTCCTGGAACTTCTTCTCTGATAGCATGAACATTTCTCAGTCTGCAGCTTTCAAGGCATAAGGGCTGCTGTAGGAGAAGTTGCATAATCTCGTGTGAAGAATGCGGATCCTGGAATTAGTTTGTCTGGATTTGAACATTAGCTCTAATGATTAAATATGTGATCTTGGCCAAGTTACTAAACATTTCTATGCTTCAGTTTCCTTGACTGTAAAATGGAAGCATCATAATTCGTACTCCTTCAGACTGTGAGAGGAATAAGTGAGTAATCCATGCAGAAGGCTCAGAACACAAGCACTCCTTCGATGTTAGCCATCACTATTACTACAGGAGGGGCTTGTGGCTAGATATTGAAATTGCAGTAAAGTTTTCAGAGTATATGTGTGCAAAGGGAAAGGCTTATTTTATTTTATTTTGTTTTAGCTCAGACATCAGTTGAGCAGCAGTTCCTATATCAGGATCACACTGTCCTCCAAAGATAAAAAGCCAACCCCTCCAACAAGCCCCCATCAAAGAGAACACATTCTCTCTATGTATGAAGTCAGCCAGCCTTCAAAGTTGGCCTCCAACCCTCTCTCCTGGAACTGTCCTCGGCAGCTCCAGCCCACGCGGAAACGCTCCTTTCTTTTGATCCCCTGATGCATTTACTGTATGTAAATGCATACTCTCTTAGTACTCATACACTGTTTCACATTTATTATATATTTCATAAGTTAGATTGCTCAAAGTCTGAACAATCCTTCAGAGCAGAAAGTGTACTTCATCTTTTGGTTAGTGTTCTGCCAGTGTCTGCTGTGCGTCCCTTGGGCTGTCCCCCTGTACTGCGGACCTTAAATCAAAGACCTAAGTTTAAGGTCTTTCTCTCCTGGTTTGGGACCCTGGGCGAGACACATGTGCTGAGACTGTTAGTTGCCCACCCCAATATCTATTATCTACTTCATCCCCAATAATAAAACCTCTGTTTTTATCTTGAACATGGCAACTTGGAATAAAGACAGTATTTTCCAGTCCCCTTGAAGCTAGGCGTGGCCATGTGACCAGGTTCCAGTTAATGAGGTGAAAGGGCAGGTATGTGAGGTCATGCCCCTTCTTGACCTGTTTCTCTCCATTCTGCTGCCTGGGACACACACTCAATGCCTGGAGCTATTTCCAGCTGACATCACGGACCCTTTGGAGGAGGCCACACCTAGTAATGTGGAGCCTGAATCCTTAACACTTTTGTGAAGCTGCCATACTACCCCTGGACTGCCTGCTTCCAAACGTTATTTAAAATGAGAGAGAAACAAATTTCCTTCCTTTCTTTATAGCTATTATTGGGGGTTTTGTGTTCCTTACAGTCTGACTCTAATTCTAACTAAATGCTCTGAATCTTGGGCTTCTCATCACTACAACGCAGATAATTCATATTTACATTGCTTGTAAAGGAAGTATTACACATGTAAACACATTGCTGCAGTAGAAGTGGGATTATAATTATATCATTCTTCTTACAGAAGAAATGAAAGGAAGAGAAGCACAAGAGAGGGAATAAGCAAGACAGACTAGTGGTTTGTGTAGACATTGGGATGCATTGTGGAATGTGTACATCAGGGAGATGGGCTGAGCTGGCCCTTGGAGAGGCCCTCCCTTCAGAATCTTCAGATCATAACCAGCACAAGATGTTCTTCACCATGATTTCCCACATCCATGAACGTGGACACAAAAACGAGCTGGAGGAAGCACTGCTAGGAAAGATCAAGCAGTCCAGTGTCAAAGGGGCCAAGCTGGAAGGGAAATGCCAACTTGGTGTCATTTTCAATGAACTAGAAAGAGTGGAGGGGAGAAAAGTAATCTTTAGTGTCGAGAAAGAGTTTACCTGTCTCCACTGCCTCTGAAAGGTGGATTTATCATGGGTTTCCTTCTTCCTCTCCCTTATTTTTTCATTCACTACTCCATCATCTTGTCAGCTGAAACCACTAGCTCTCCCAGAACCCTCCATCACTTCTCTCCTGCCATCTCCAGGAAGCCCCAGTGGAATGTTGGCCCATCCCTCACAGCCAAGCCGGAGCCTGTCCCTCTCAGATCCGAGCTCGCCCTGCTGCCAGGGCCGATGGAGGACAGCTGGTTTCCCATGACGCCTGGTACCAGGCCTTTGATTCCAGCTAAGCTCCGTCCTCTCCTTTCTGCCTCCATACCTTAATGACTCATTCATACCTCCTTCTGCTCACCTGAGAAAATCCCCTCGACACATGCCAGCTTCTCCAGGTTGTTTTCTGCCGACATTCTCAACACACTTGCATTGACCCCCTGCTCTGCATGCCAGGTTCACACGTTCTGTCCTTATGTCTTCCCATGAGAGAGGTCACTTCTGGAAGGCAGGAGCACATCCCTCTAGTGATGACTTTCTTAACAATAGATCTGTTTGTTTGTTTCACTTCAAAATGATTTAAACTAAAATGTGTTGAGCCTGTGATAGATACTTTTACTTCTACTATCAGTTAATACCTATGTGGCATTCCCAATTAATAAAAAGGGAAATGGTCTAGAGGGAAGTTTTAAAATGCCAGTAATCTGGGGGCTGGCCCGGTGGCACAGGGTTAAGTGCCCGCGCTCCGCTTTGGTGGCCCGGGGTTCACAGGTTCGGATCCTGGGTGCACACCAGTGCAGTGCTTGTCAAGCCATGCTGTGGCAGCGTCCCATATAAAGTAGAGGAAGATGGGCACAGGTGTTAGCCCAGGGCCAGTCTTCCTCAAGAAAAAAGGGGAGGATTGGCACCAGATGTTAGCTCAGGGCTAGTCCTCCTCACAAAAACAAAACAAAACCAAACAAAAATAAATAAAATGCCAGCAGTGTCATGGCCATTAAATAGTGTAACTAGGATTTGAATCCAACTTCTCTGCCTGGGAGACTACTGTTTCCACCACATTGCTCTGTCTCTTCATTAGTCTAGAAGCACAGAGCCTAGAGAGACAGGTGGGCCCATTGCTGTTAGCCTCCTCCTCCTCCCCAAAGCAGCCAGCCCATGCTGATAATACCTCTGCCTCTCCGACCCACTTTCCTTTGCTCTAGACGCACTGTCTGCGTGAAAACACTGATTCCCTCCTTCTCTAAGCCTATGCCTGCGCAGCTTCCAGCCCTCTGCCCGAGGACTCCAATATCTTTCCTTCAGCCCTGAAAGAGGCTGGTCTCTGCGTTTTTGCATAAGGGAGTGTTTTGTTTTTGGAAATCAATGCAGCAGCCAATTTCTCATTCAGACTCCTTGCATCCGAGGGAGGGAGTTCCCTTGCCCTCTCTGCTCCCAGAAGGGCTTGTGAGGGGGAGGACAAACACGGCAGGATCCTAAACCGGCACTTTTTAAGCCATTTGTGTTTGCTTGAAGGAGCAGGATCTTCTTATTTATTTATTTATTTTTTATTTATTTTGTGTGTGTGTGAGGAAGATCAGCACTGAGCTAACATCTGCCAATTCTCCTCTTTTTTGCTGAGGAAGACTGGCCCTGGGCTAACATCCATGTGCATCTTCCTCTACTTTATATGGGACGCTGCCACAGCATGGCTCTACGAGCAGTGCATCGGTGCGTGCCTGGGATCTGAACCAGGGAACCCCGGGCCAGCGAAGTGGAGCACGCGCACTTAACCGGTTGCGCCACTGGGCTGGCCCCTAGGATCCTTTTATTTTTTACAAGAGAAAGCTGAGGAACAGAGAGTTGAAGGAACTTGTCCAAGGACACACAGGCAGTAAGCATAGAGCTGGAATTTGCAGGTCTCATACGTGGACTCTAAATATACAGAACAAAACAGAGCTATTCTCATCCAAGTGCAGTAGGAAATCTTGGACCTCTCTCTAGCCTTCGCCTGTTGACGCCTCCCCCCTCAGGATCCCACAGCTCCCAAAGCAGCCCCACAGAACCCTGGGATTCCACTACAACCCATTGAAAAAACAGTATAGAATTTAAAACTAACTAACTTGATTTCACTAGCTATTTTCCTCTGACACAGACATGAGCAGGTTTCTCTCCTCTCTGAGTAGAGCCCCTAAACCAAGAACTCTCCTACGGTTAAAGATCTTGAGGAGCCTCACACCACATCCCGGTGACACCTCCCACTGTTCATTACACCCTAGGGCTAGGGCCAGGAAAACCCTGAGTCCCTGCAGCCTACCTTTCCTCCATTAATCCATTTACTCCACTGCATTGCCAAGCACAGGACACGAGCACCAGCCACTCTGCTCCACGGGGGGCCTGCCTTTGTCTTGTCACCTACTGCTCCCCAAGGCATAGAACAGTGCCCCACACAAAGAGGATACTCAAGAAACTTTTGTTAAATGGGTCAAAAACTCTATGTAAAAACCTCTAAAGGTACAAACCATTCTCATATCTCCTCAGTCTTCTTTTCTCCAGGTTAAAAACAATCAGACTACATTTTCCTCCCAACCCCATCATAGGAATGGGTTTTCATTAACCATCTTTACATTACCCAATGACCTCTCTCCAGGTTTTTCAAATCCTTTGTAAAATACAGAGCCCAGATCTAACCATGTTTATTCTTTCAGCAAATAGTTAATGAGCACCTACTAAGCACCAGATGCTGTTGAGTGCTAGGAAAACAGAAATGGCCGAGACGCCGTTTCTGCCTGCAGGACCTCAGGGAAGAGAGCCCTGTAATTATACAAGCTGGAGAAG
Organism: Ceratotherium simum simum; assembly: GCF_057802395.1. Classification (NCBI taxonomy): domain Eukaryota; kingdom Metazoa; phylum Chordata; class Mammalia; order Perissodactyla; family Rhinocerotidae; genus Ceratotherium; species Ceratotherium simum. The sequence continues at coordinate 82,183,601 of NC_141906.1, read as the reverse complement.
TAGCTGCAACAGGCCACCCGGGGCCTGCTGGCTGGAAAATCACCTCCCGGGGGTTTCTATAAGCTGTTTGGATATTCCTATATAGGCACCCCACAATCTCATGTGACTTTTTAAATGGTCTGGCCCCACTGAGGTTGTCAAACATTAGTTGAGAGTATGACTTCACTCGCTTGCTGCAAATTCTGGCTCTGTTGCTTATCGTCTGCATGTGCTTAGATGAGTGCTTTAAGCGCTCTCTTCCTCAGTTTTCTCTTCTGCAAAGTGTTGCTAGTAAGAGGATTAAATTAAATAATGATCGTAAAGTGCTGAGAGCAGTCTCTGGCACAGAGCGAACATCCCCGAGTTGTGAGCTGGTCTCCAGGCTTGTCTAAGGGATCTCCAGGACGGCCGGGCTTCTCAACGGGTGCTCGTGCACACACTCCACGCCCTGGCCAGCACAGTGCGTTGGCTTTCCTCGTGCCTCTCAGTCCACTAAACCCTGGTTCTGTCACACTAAATCCAAAGAGGATACTGCCTAAGACCCCAGCCCTCCCAGATCTGGCCAAGGGACTTTCATTATTTGAGTCAGTGTCTGTTTTAAGCAGAGCAGTAAGAAGCAGGGTAGTCAGGGCCCCACTTCCTTTTCTGGTGGTTTCGAGATCCTTTGAGAGGGGTGGAGAGTACAAGCATCCAGATGTGGCCCAGGGCAGTGAAGCTGAGTGAAATACAGCTTGACACTGTCTCTGAACCCTCCCTCCTCGGATAATTCCTGAGCACATTCTCTGTTACGCTGGAGACACTAAATGCATCTTGAAATTCAACATTAATAATACGTTGTTAACACTGGAAAGCCTTTAGCTAAACAATATTATATCTAACGACATTGTGGATTTAAAACATGTCTGCTTTGAAGAAAAAAAAGAAAGAAAAAACTTGAATTCTTTGGGTTTTATTCTTCCTCAAGTGTGACTTAAAGGTAACGTTCTGTGCACACTGATACCAGAAAGTCACGGTCCTTCGGTTAAGAGGCCAGTTAACCCAGGTGCAAACCATTCAGAGGCAAGTCGTTAAAATTCCATGGAACAAGAGAATGTGAAAGAATCTTAGAGACCAGTTTGTCCAATCATATTTGTTTTTTAACTAATGATGAAACCAAGGCCCAGAAAAGGCAAGTGACTCTACCAAGCCCACCTGCAGTGTCTGGTCCTTTCAACCTCATCATGACACAGGAGCGAGGAGGAGCCTGTCGTCTCCAAAATCCACGATGAATTCATTATGGAAGGAAAAGAGCTTCCTAATCTGCAAAATGAGACGAAGGAGAGAGCTGTTGTAAGAATTAAATGGGATAATGCATTTAAACACCCTAGCACAGTGCCAGGCACATTAAATGCTATAAAAACAATGTCACCTGTGCCAGACTCAAGATAAGATACTTCTACAGACGTGATCACACAGTCACATCTCTGTACCATTCTACTCAGTTCTGTAGCTTCCTTTCTTTGTTGCTTACAGTTAATTAAATCAGTCTGCAAAGTAAACGCTTTTTTTAGTTCATATTATGTGTCAGGTGTTAAGACGAAGCAGAAATAGTCTCCACTCAGATCTCACGGACATAGAAACACAACATCACTGCACAGTGTAAGATGCCGTACAATGGCGGTCTCTGGTTGCTATGTGCAGTGGTCATTAGACCTGCTCCCAAGTGCTCTGCCTCCCACCAGCAGGGCACGGATAGTGTGGCACTTCCCCATCCCCAATTCCTGACTAATGAAATGAAAGCAGCAAGGACTAATTTCACCAATGTGTGATTTCTCTCTCCTCTCTTTATCTCTGACACGTTAAGCAGCCAAGTTTGAGATGGTGGCTTCTCCATCAACCTGGTCCCCTCTGACAAACAATGCCTATGTCATGTAAGCAAGAAATAAAAATGTTATTTTAAGCCACTGAGGTTTTGAGCTTGTTACCACAGTATTAATCTAACTTATCCTGGCTAGTACAGTCTAGAGTGATGAAGATAACAGCTTTCCTTCTATAGTATCAGGCAGATCTTTCCTATACATCCCGCGAGCCCATCACTGCTTTCTCCTTCTAAGAGGGAAACATTTGCCAGCCTGAAAGCTCTCATCTCCTCCCCAACACTTGACCCTTTTTAGACTAACAAATGACCCCTGAATGAAGGGCAAACGAGTAGTCCAAAACCTCCTCCCCTTTCCTCCCCACCGTCTCCTGGCCTCTGCTAAACTAGCAGTAGATAAAGAAATTGTGTTTTAATAAAGATAATTGATTTACCTTTTCAGCATTTAACAAATGGCAGTGCACACAGATCTCTAAAGATTTATGCCCACAATTTGCAAAATTATTTCTCTATCGATCAGCATGGGTTTGTTTTTCATCGGTTCGGTCGAGTAAGTAGCAACATTCAGGTAGGTAAGTGAATCGAGCTTACAAAGTCCCTGGTGAAGGCACATACTGTTGTATTCGGTGACTGAAGGATGCAGATGTGAATGCAAGATGCCTGGGACCCCACAGGGCAGGGAAAGGAGACACCAGGAAGTCTGGGAAAGGAGGAAATGTGCGGGTACAGGGAAGGAAAAGGCGAGTTCAGAGGTACCAGACCGTTTGACATTAGAATGCCACAGTGGTGGTGGCTCTGACAGCTTGATCCCACAAGATAGATGGTCAGCCTGGACCTTCAGATCTGATGAGGGAAAAGAAATGCCAAGGGTGGGATCCAAGTTGGGCTGTAGGCAGCCTCATCGCTGCCATCTTTCCCCACCTGCCCTTACCTGGGTGCATGCCCCTCAGCCCTACCCTCATCCTCCCCTAGTTCTGTAGGTAGCCCAGCAAGTGAAGTTTGTAAACGGCCTACATTTTAGAGAAAGAGATCAGAAGGCGAACCATCAAAATATTTATAGGTGTTTTCGTGAGGTGGTAGAATAATGCTGATTTTTACATCCAGAAGGCTTACCTATATTTTCTAATTTTTTCATAGTAATCACATGTTACCTGTATAATAAATAAAACAAAAGCTTAAAAAAATTCAATCATCTGAGTGGCTCATGGCTCAGTAGGAATCTTGCACATACATGATGTGCCCAAGGATTTGTCAAACTGAAAACATGCTCTCTTAATGCCTTTCACTCCGCCTAATTGAAAACAAAAGAAAAAGACAAGAAAAAATAAGGGAGGAAAGATGAAAAGGAAAGAAAGGAAAAAAAGAAAAAATACTGTGAGTACTGTGTGCAGGCACCGCGCTGGGTGCCGAAGATGAAGATGAACATCGACGTTCCCGGGGTCAAGAAACTTCAGATCTAGAGGGGAGAGAAATGCAAACCAGGGCCCAGTGTCCTTGGTCCAACCATGAATGAGGCAAGAGGGAAGTTGTGGAGCCTGCAAGAAAGAGTGTCAGGGAGAAGAGTAAAGAAATGCACCATACAAATGTGACACTCGAACAAGAAACTTGGTGCAGAGAGGGAATGACAACATAAGGGATTCACCCCCCATTCTGTCTGAGAGGAGACTTAAAGAATGAAGCTGTTTTCAAGGCTCAAGAAAAGGATGGAACTGTACTGTGGAATCCCAGGCCCTGAGACAAGGGGCAGGTAGATATAAGGGGCAGGTAGACATTTGGGCAGAGACAGATGAAGAGCGCCTCAAAGCAAGCCCAGGTAGGAGCACCTATCCTGTGCCTTCAGGAGAGAGGCTTCACATGGGGGGGCTGCCACTACCAGTGAAGCAGGAGAATCACTGCTTTCCCAAAGGGATACTGGATCGCACACTTTCTGTTGCTTGTCCTGTGTGCTTTTACTTTTCTGCTCCTAGCACCAAGATCCGCCCTCCATCTGGAGGACAAAAGACAAAGTAGCTGACAGCTACTCGCTTTTTCAGTGGGCAGACATCCCTCTCTTCCGAGCAAATATGGACCTATATTATTCTAGGAACTCGTTGTCTCTGTGTAGTTACCCGTGTGATTCAGTGATATTTGTTCTTTCAATCAACCAACAAGTATTTCATGTGTTCATTCAACAAATATTTATCTGAAGACATGTTTAATGGATCTTTAGTTACTGTGTGATCTATATTGCTCACAGTGTCAAATGGCTTCCTGTGTCACTCAGAATAAAAACCAAGTCCATCTTGTGTTCCATGAAGGCTCCATGACGTGGACCCCTACAACCTTCCTGAAATCATCTCTGTCTCTCTCTTCACTCCCTCCTTCCTAACTATACCAACCACCTTGGAAATCCTCTATTCCTCAAACAGCCAAATATATTTCTACTTTGCACCTGCTTACTTTTCTGTTTCTAGCACCTGGACCTCTCCCAACCTCCAATATAGAAGACAAAAGACTGATATTCCCCTCGTATGTTTTTTCAGATAGCTTCCTTGTGCCCCTACAATGCCTTCAAGCCTCTGTTGAAATGTCACCTTGTTGGAAAAACCTTCCCCAGCCACCTGACAGCCAAAGTACCAACTTCCCGTCACTGTCCCTCCTCCTTATCACGCTATGTTTTTGCCACAGAACTTATAACAACTGTCATGATGTCTGTCCATCTGTTTGTTTACCGCCTGTACTTTCCCATCACAATGACAGCCCATGAGAGCAGGGACTTTGTTCTCCATTGTATGCCCCATGTCAGGCATTGCCTCGCGTATAGTAGCTGCCCAATAAATATTTGTTCAATGAATTAACAAATACGGGGATCAGGACTGGGACTGGTTGGGAGCTACGGTAGTACCGTGGGTTTCTGTGCTGCCCACCATTTCCATGACCAGCTCTGTTCTTTCATTTAAAGGAAAACATGCCGGTACATCTGCAGACTGACAATAGGAAGAATCTGAGTGAGAGTCTCAGGCCTGACCAGTGTCAGAGACAAGATACAGAACTAAGTGATCCATCGTTGGGTTCCGGTCTGGCAGTTCCCATCTAACCTGCAAGTGCCAGGTAATTGGATTGGTAATGGGATATGGAGACTTTCACCTTGAGGTCACTGCCTCTCTTCCAGCCCAAGGGACGGCTGCAGCTGAAAGTCATCGCTCTTGGGGAGCAGTTCCAAGATTATTGGGAAACGTCTGAATCTAAGTTTCAATTTAAGGCTCTGTCCAGTTTCAAGGAGAGAACGTGTGAGCCCGTGATCTACACCACCTTGCACCTGTGGATCCTAGAAGGTAATGTGAAGCCTTGGATGCCCAGGGCCACAGAGGAAGACAGGAGCCCTGGTCGGGCCCAGGAGTCACAGCCCTTCCTCGAAAGTGATCCCAAACAGCATCAAGACGTCACTGCTCCAGCGGGCAGTTGGGCTGTGACATGACCTTCACTGTTTGACTTTTCTTATATAAAAATCATTGGGTGGAAACTCTGGCCTAATGGTCAGATGGTTCCACCTGGTCATAAACAGTGAGGGAAAGACAGTGGCTCTGAAGACTGAAAAATGTGGTTTTGAATCCTGGCTTTCCTTTCCAGGTTATGTAATCCTAGACCAATTAGTTAACTTCTCATCCATAAACTGGGGATAAAAACATCCCCCATGTAGCACTGTTGTGAAGGTTAGAGCTGGTCTATAAACCACTGAGCACAGTGTCTTACACGCAGTAGGTGGTCAAGGAACCATAGCAACTGATCAATAGGGACCTTCTTCCAGGAGCTAGAAAGAGGTTTATTTATAGCATTACCCAAGAAGCCCATCTATTTGTCATTCATTAAATATATAATGAGGACCAACTAACCAATGGGCACAGTGCTGGATGTTAAGTAAACAGCTAGGATGCTAAGAGTAAAGGCTGGAGGGCACAGAACTAAAGGGTCACTGCTTCAGGAAAGTCTTACAGAAATTAGAAAATAGTCACACATCTGTAAAAACCACAGGCAGAGGGAAGAAGAGAGGTCACTGAAGTCAGGGCCTATAGTCTTGACTGAAGGCAGGGAATTTAGTTTTGTTTACTCATCTTTGTCTGGCCCTCCTCAGGGTCTATTAAAGGACTTTACATGTAGTAGGTACTCAAAATATATTTGATCAACTTAAATAAGAGTGAAAAGGAATGCAAGCAGAAAGAGAGTCTATGGCCTTACCAACTTCTTCCTGCACAACCAAAGTTAACCCCCAGGGACCTGTGTTTGAAACCTCTCTCACCCTGACCACTGCAGCCCATTTTGCAGGATTCTGCAGCCAGGCTGGGCCTGACTTGTGGCTGTGGGGCTGTGGAGCTGACAACAGTGGCCTGATTTCGGATGTGTGACTGCACTGCAGGCTCCCAGAGCAGAAGGCAGGCGGATGTGAGAGAGAAGCCTCCCTATTGCATAAGGAAGGCCATCTGGGGATACGGCCCAGGCAGAGAGAGGTGTTTAATGGGGCTGTGAGCCACTCCAGGCACCCCTGGCACATCTCTGCTACACCGCACCTGGAGGCTGCGGGCATTTCAAAGACCAGCCTCAGGTAAAAACCAGAAAGTGAATTTGTCCTGTTCTGAGAGATCTGTAAATGGAGCACAGAGACTTCTCACTTGGCTGAGCCAGCAGGGCAGCTAGCTCAGCGCCTTAGCCCGAGGAGAAGGGAGGGGGAAACCAGGAAGTGGGAAAAAAGGACACTGGCCCACAGAACCAGCAGAACCTCTCACCCCAGCCCACCAGCTAGTCTCCCGAGAGGAAAGAGCTCCCCTCGTTTTTCCTTCTCCCTTCGAGGGACGGTCTTCGCAGACCCTCTGCCACCGTGGAGCTGTGTGTCTGGGCCCCAGCCTTCTTCAACACCTAAGAACAATAACTCTTTCCCTCCTCAACTCCAAAGGAACGTTAAGAAGATCAACTAGGTGGCAGCTGTGGAAGCCCTCTGGAAGGAGAAGTGCAGCTGGTGCTGCTCAGACTCCCGCTCCTCCGGGCTCTGCTGCAGGGGCAGCCGCGCCAGTCCAGATGCGCAGCGGAGCAGGCCCGGCCGCCAGCGCTGGCGGCAGAAACTGACGGCAGGACTGCAATGGGGACGTGGGCACCGCCAGACACAGCCATTAGCAGAACCGGGATGTAGCAAGGGTTGTCTTTGTCCCGCCTTTGTCCCAAAGCCCATGACTCCCTCCCATTCAGGCTTCCAGGGCTTCTGCCAGTGACTGTCAGGGTTTATCTATCCAAGAGATACTGCCTTTGGAAAGGCCACCTGGAGAGGACATAATCCTTAGTGAACCCACAGCAAGTAGTCTCTGTAGCAGTGGCATTTCAGCTGAGTGAGTCCTGGATGGGCAACACTATTTGGGAGTGAAGCTTCTTTCTGTCAACCATGAATAATCATAGTTCTAGGGAAGTCACTAGGCTCCCCGTCAACACTGGGAACTATGTTGATCTCCCCCGCCCTCCTCTGTGCATCTGTGATTTGCGTTCCCTTCCCACTAACCACAGATGTGCTGTTGCCTCTTGGTGCTCTCAGAGCACAGCCTTCACAGAGGGCCCAGTGAGCAAGGGAAAGGAGAACAAGGAGGGATGGAGATGTGAGAGGGGAAGGACAGCTGCTTCCTAATGGCGCATGTGCTAACAGCAAGGAGACAGTTTAATGCTATTGTTTTGTGCATATTAAACCACTAATCCACGTCCTGTTTTGGCAACACAGGCTACCTGACATCTGTATGCCTTACCTACAATCTGTAAAGCTAATTTGTTAAACAGCTTTCTTCTCCCATGGGAATGAGGTCATTGGTCACAGAAGATTGATTAAGCTCTTGGAGAATCAACATTAATGAAAATCAACACTGCCTAATGAGTGTTTTTATGGCAGCTTCATAAAAAAGAATTTAAAAGGAGAAACAAATAAACCAAAGCAGCAAGAAAGGCCAGAAGTCTTCTCTCCTGGTGTCTTTTAATCCTTGTTGTAAAATTGGTATCAGGACAGTGGTAGAAATCCCCTTGGCTATGCCAGCCATCCTCCCCTCCATCCCACTCTGATTCATTGGCATCAGGTCTGAAAAGTTTGTGTGTGTGCGCACCTTAGTTCCAATAATTTGTGTGTGCACATTAGTTCCAAAGACATTCCCTTTGTTCAGGCCAACTCCCATGTGGAGGGAGAAATAGACTCCTGTCAGAAAACGTGCTGTTTAAAATCCAGCAGCACTTTTTCCTGTGTGACTTTGGGCATTTAACCTTTGACTTTGTTTGCACGTCTCTAAAATGGGAATACTAGTTTGCTGTACCTCCCTCAGTAAATTGTTGCAGTGAAAATCACATAAGCTAGTGTGTGTAGAAATTTTTTAAACTGTAAAGCCCTATGTAAATAGGATTCTTACTATTTTAAAGCACTGTTGGGTAGTGGGGTAATAGGCCAAAGATTGGAGTCACAGAAAATGGGTTTGAATCCAGACTCAGAGGCTGGCTCAGTAGCTTACCAGCTGCATGACCTCAGGCAAGCTACTGAACCTTCCTTAAGCCACACTTTCTCCATCTATGAAATAGAATAACTATAGCTTTGTATTTTTAGAGTTTGGGGGAGGATTAAATGAAGTAATGAATACAACGTGCTTAGGAGAGTCCTTAGCACGTGATAATAGTTAAGAGATATGAGTCATTATGATTAGAGTTCTTATTCTCCCTCATACACCAACCAGCAACAGCCTACCCACAGACCAAATGGACATGATCTGTAAATCCACACAGAAGCCAAATGGAAACAGACAGCTGGCAACATAAGCTTCCTTTGGGGTCCTGGGCTTGAGAGCAGTAGGGAAGAGTGGCAAGGAATTGATGGGAAGTGAGTGGCAAGAGAGAAAAGGAAAAAAATTGGGGATGCCAACTGTAAGGAGAGACAACTGAGAAGTCTCCAAATAACTGTAACTTCCAAAGATGGTTTAAGGCAGATGATAGCTAACTGTTCTCCACTGCAGCCATGTAACAGGAACACAGGCTTACATTGGAAAGGGAGAGATTTAGATGAAGACATAAAGACTCAAGAGGGAAAAAAAGGAAGGAAAGAAAGAAGGAGGAAGGAAGGAAGGAAAGAAGGAAAAGAGAAAGGAAGGAAGGAAAGAAGGAAAAGAGAAAGGAGGGAAGGAAGGAAAGAAAAAGAAAGAAGGAAAGAAAAAGAAAGAAGGAAGTTTTTCCCCTGAGGATGCTTTTAGTTAAATAAATATATAAAGAAAATGAATCAGTAAAAAATCTGTTCTCTCCTATTTTTTCCATTTTGTTTTTCCAGTTCTTCACATCTCTAATTTTACCTAAATGATAATTTTATGAGCAAATCAAGTTATACATAATACATTTTATGTTTCTTCTTAGCAAAATGATTTTAGATATGTAAATTGTACTTCAAAAATAAATATTGCATGTTATTCTAATTTTTTACCAAATTTACATTCCCCTCCCCCCCAAATTCTCTAATCCTCTCTCTCTAATGGTTTTAACATTTCCAATACCTTGACATTTATAGATGTAGCTTAGGTCTAAGGAAGAAGTGACTTCACATGAGATTAGGTGGTGTGGTCTGTTAATTGACAAGGTTTTAAAATCTTTTTAGCAAATATCATTATTTCATCTCTGGGCCAGTGATTAGAAAGGTAGATATAACTATATAGAACAGAGTTTGATGGGCCTACATTTCTGTGGCAAGATTTTTGAAACATCTCCGTTATGCATAACATCTTATTCAGGTTCAAGTGTATTTGCAACACCACCAAGACCCAGCCTCCTTTCCCTGAGGAGTATGTCCAGTAAAATGGGTGTGTGAATTCTCCAGGCCTGAGAGGCAGAGAGGCATGGCAGCTGCCCCTGTCTTGGCCCTATTTGTAGAAGCTCGTGTGGTTCATGATGACATCAGATCCCACAGGGAAATCCAGTGTGGGTGTATAGCCGAAAGCTTTGGCCACCGATTCCCTAGATTGAGCTCTAATTCATCTTCTGAACACCCTGAGTATTAAAAACTGCTGATTAAATTATATAGAGCTGTGTCAGCCAATATGGTAGCCACTAGCCCTATGTGGCTATTTAAAATAATAACAATAAAATTAAAATTTCAGTTCCTCAGTTGCACTGGCCACATTTCAAGTGCTACTTAGCCACATGCAGCTAGTAGCTTCCATGCTGGACAGCAGAGATATGAAACATTTCTATCATTGCATAAAATTCTATTGGATGGCACTGAGCTAGAGGAAAATTGAGAAGAGTGAGGATACTCGTCATTGTTAAGTGTCTGCCACGTACCATTATCTCTGTGCTGCAGTGGCTCATTCAATTTTCTGATAATCTATGCAGTAAATGATATCATCTTCACTTTCCAGATGAAGAATTAGAGGCTCAAGAAGGTTAACCTATCCAGAGTCCCATAGCTAGTGGCAAATCTGATGAATCTAGGACTATCTAATCTTGAAACTCTGCTATAGGTCTTATGATGGGACCAAAGTGAGTAAGATGGAAGTGTGCAGCAGGTGTTCAAGGGTGCAGAGATGAGAGACAATGAACGATTGGGCCAGAATTGCAACTAACTAACTTTAACAGAAGAAGTAGACTCCCTCTCCTTCACCATGCACCTCCAAGAGGAGAAGCAGGAGCTGCCATCTCCATGGATATGTCAGTGCTGTTTCACACCAGAGGAAGCACTGAGCAGCCATCAAGACTACATTGCCAAGTACTGGGGGAAAAGTGTAATATGAAGATCATATAACATCACTGGCAGAGAATTCATCATTGCAGGGGTCTTCCAAATACTCCATGGGCTCAGCCTTCTGTTACTGAGGCTGGAGACAACCTCTTCATATTTGGAAAATGACAGCACATCCATCTAACGTAGCCCAGGTTGCTGGTAGACTCAAGAGTGTAGGTCTCATTCCCTGTGAGGTGTTGCTATGAAAATAGCTGCACAAGAGGGTCAATATGACCTATTTATAGACAGCTTTCACCGCCAGAGTCACCTGGGGCAGCCCTTTGAATCCTTCGAGTAGTAAAGGATACTTGGTGACACTCTTCCTAGCAGCTGTGGTGTGGGCCAATCTGAGAAGTCCATGAATAACAGCTACAGCTGTTCTGAGGCCGCCAAGTGGCAACAGCGTGTAGGCACAGGTTACTACAGCAGAGGGGCACACTCTTATCTTCACTCACACACCCACAGTGGCCATGGTCAGGGATCCAAGTCTGCTTGGGTTAGGGATGGAGGCCATGACCAAGGTAAGAAGGTACAGTAGATGGAATGTTGGAGGGTGGAGGATGGAGTGAGAAGATCTGCTGGATGATGAGATCACACCTGTGGTGTGCTTTACAAGGAGCACAGCCTACGGTTAGGGACCGAGACATGGGCATGGTTGTGTATGGTAGATGTTTTGTCTCCTCTACTACATCACAAGCCGCCTAGGAGAAGGAGCCTGTGTTAGTTACCCTTTCCAGCCTCACTTCCATCCCTAAAACATGGAAGACACTTGGTAAATGCCTTGCTTCTTAAGAATCACCCAGACCAGGATTCCTCAAATACAATTCATGGAAAACTAGTTCTTAAAGATGCTCATGGGTGTTTTTAAAAAAAAAGAAGAAAGCAAGAAAAAGAAAACCCTCCATGGTCAACTTGGTTTGGAAAGTATTGGATTAAACAACGTTCAACAGGGCAATTTACTGTAGGATTTCTCTGAGCCTTTTAAATGATAATGAGGGGAACATAGAAAGCAGCATTTCCTCAGCTTAATTGACCATGGAATTCTTTTTCCACAGAGCTTCTTGTGGGAATATTGTTCTGTAGAAGCACTGATCAAGACCTCTAACTTCAACTCACTATTGCAGCCTTTAGATAAAGTAAGTATGCTACTTTGGGGTTGATTGGCTACTCAATAAATTGTGCCACCATATAGAACATCACTGGAGGTACACCATCCCTGGATTTATTTATCCATCTAGGCAACTAATGGGTGCCTCGCCTGCATTAACATTGGTCCCAAGAATATAGATTTCTTCTCTTCTGTTTCCATACCAATGATTACCAGCCTAGCAGTCAGCCAAATTCATCACCACATCAACACTGAATTAATTTATCTATTAATATTTTTGAGCATCTACTATGTGCAAAGTATTGTTATGCAATCTGAGAAAATGTAAATTTGTAAAAGATGAAAAGATTATTCCAGCTATCCAAGAACGTGCAACCTAATTGGAGAGATAAGAAATATACATTTTCCCCCCGGGTATCTGTTCCCTGCTGCTGCTCACACCCCCACCTCCAGATGCCTTCCTGGTCCCCTTACTCAATTATCTTTCTCCAAATGCCTTCATTTTCACAATCTCAACTAGAGGTAGCTCTGTGTTTTTGTGCCTGTGTACAGTATGTATTATTCATATGCTCACTTGTTTCTGAACAACTTATGAAAACCAACTAGAGATTAATTCATAAAAAATAAGCTTTTTTCCCTGTCCCTTCACAGGAGCAAATCTGTTTCTCTGCCACAATTGTATTGGCTGATTGAGTTCTGCTCTTCCTCTGCCCCCGTTCTGTAGGAAAATCATTTCTCTTTAGTATTGCTGCCACATATCCTTTCATGTGCCTGAAATATATACCATTGTGTTCTGACTTTTGTTTTGTGCAGACTCCCTTTCATGCTTTATCTTCTGCAAGGTCCCTCTGTCTTGGCAGCCAGACACTTCTGTTTGCAGCCTGAAGATTTCCATTGTATTTTGCACATTGCAAGTTTTTTGTTCTGCAAGGTGGCCTTTTGTAGTTGAGTTTGCTAATGTTTCTAACAGAAAACAGACACAGCCATGCTTCATCAGTCTCATTTTGCTCTAAGGCACGGTTCTCCAGCCCACTGAGGGAACAAAGATCCTCCCTGCTCGCAAGGAAGAAGGTGGGCTACAATCAGCAGCAAAAGAGATCCATGTGTTAGTCATCAAAGGTGAATGAAGCAGAGGTGTTTGATCCCTGGGAATGTTAATCTTCTAAATTTCAGACACGTTAATTCTTTTTCTACATGGGAATATGCCTGCTACTCTTCTTCCTGAAAAACATGCCTCAGCTCCTCTCCCATCCTCCTGGTCTAGGACAGCCATCATGGAGTTGCTCCCTCTCTGATTCCCAATAGAGCTTGTGAGCAGAATTTACAGACAACGAGATTCCTCCCCTGCCCAACTCCCTAAATTTCACTCTCAATTATGGACACGAACACAACTTGAACTTTACTGTGGTCACAAACCGTAGTTGTCCCATTCTCCAGCATCTCATGCCCAACATATAGTTGGGATTTGGGACTCAGAAACACCCTATTGAGGGGCCCGCCTAGTGGCATAGTGGTTAAGTTTGTGCACTCCACTTCAGCAGCCAGGGGTTCACGGTTTGGATCATGGGCATGAACCTACAGACTGCTCATCAAGCCATGTTGTGGCAGGTGTCCCACATATAAAGGTAGAGGAAGGTGGGCACGGATGTTAGTCCAGGACCAATCTTCCTCAGCAAACAGAGGAGGATTGGCAACAGATGTTAGCTCAGGGCTAATCTTCTTCACCAAAAAATACCCTGTTGAATGAAGACACCCACTTGTCTCCTGAAACTTAGCAGCCCAGGCTTTGAAGGAAGCTATCAGCCATGGCTGCCGCCTCCCATCTCATCTCCCAGATATCATTCCTCTGTCGCTTCTTGCTGCTGGAGTTCTCCAGGGAGCTGGAAGGGCGGTAAATATGGCATAGAATCGTGGTCTGTGAGGTGGAGGGAAAGGCATGAAAAGGCATTGACCCATGGGAAAACATTGCTACCTCCACATGTAATGCATCAACTCAGTTATGGAAAGGTGCTTTTAGAAATCACAACACAAAAATCATCTAAGTCAATTTAACCTTGCATCATGGTCCCAAGCTACTTCTCTCCTGCAGTATGTAGGGGTGTGTGCGTGTGTGTGTGCACTATTCCTCTAGTTTGCTATCGCAAATCAACTCTCTCCTTTTAGAACCTCAATTTTTAAAAATAATACCCTTACACAAATGGTTGTCATTTTCTTCATCTCTTCTTCTGTATTTTAATTCATTATCCTATGTCCCCCACCAATATGTTCTAAAACACACTTTCATATCCACATCAATGTACCCTGAAAACTTACTCTTTCCTTCAGCACATTCAATCCTAATTTTTTCTGGCTTCAGCTTCTGCCATTCATGCCCTACCTAAAACCCATATGGGGTGACTCAGATCACTGCTGCTTAGAACTACCTCATTCCCTCAACTTAACCCAAGAACCTGTCTGAATCAGGACTAAACTGCCTATTTACTAAATTCATAGAAAGAACCCCAAACTTTTCACTAAATTATTCCAGATCCCATGCTCCACATCCCTTTAGGAATGTACTCCATTTCTATATGTCTTCCTAACAAGTTATTTTGCTGTCACATTTTCTCTGATGTCTGTCATCTTGGTGTCTAAGCACTCTAGCAAATTCATGAGGCTAAAAACAAACGCTTATGTGGGAAGGGGGAAGAAAGCTCTTCTCTTGTGCTCTCTCATCTCCATAGGGACAGAGTAGCACAAAGAGGCTATGATTCTCCAAGGACACTCTGTGCAAAGACAGCATAGCAGAGCCAGGAAAAGACTGCAGAATCCTAACTTCCAGTCCCTGACCTCCATAATTTGATAATACTTTGTCTGGAATCAGTGTTTATATAGGCAGTACCAAAAGAGATTTTGTAGCTGCTGGCCATAGCCAAGAAGGAATCTTCACAAAAGTCAAACATGCCTCCTTCCCTTCCAAGCTCTGGATCTTGCCTCTTTTTATCACAGCTGAGTATTCAAGCACTCTTTCAACTTCATTACTTAATGATATTAACTGAAATGTTCAGAGGTTTCATTCATTTATCAAATCATTCAATCCTTATTAACTGAGAGCCTTGCATAGGCAAACAAATGTTAGAGATGAGTAAGACTCTAATATCCTCAAGGATTTGCAATCTAGCAAAAAGAGATATGATATACATGCAAAAAAATGCTTACCAAGAACCTATTATTTGCTATTCTATATTCTGAAGAGAAAGCAATGTATAAAACCTACAAGGATTCTGTTCTAATGGACCTTACCATTATAGTGGGGAAAACAGATAATAAACAAATAAACAGATAAATAAATAAGACATATTACATTAAAACATAAGACAGATGAAATGTGATATAACATAATAGAGAAATAGCTGACGTGCTCACTATTTCTTTTTTTTTTTTTATTAGGAAGATAAGCCCTGAGCTAACATCCGTTGCCAATCCTCCTCTTTTTGCTGAGGAAGATTGGCCCTGGGCTAACATCTGTGCCCATCTTCCTCTACTTTATATGTGGGATGCCTGCCCCAGCATGGCTTGATAAATGGTGCATAAGTCTGCACCCAGGATCTGAACCTGCGAACCCCGGGCCACCAAAGCAGAGTGCACGAAGTGAACAACTACACATCTGGGCCGCCCCCTCAATATTTCTTTTTCACATGGGGTTTTAAGTAGCTGAATCAGAAGTACGATTTAGTTTCAGAATTGGATTTGTAACATCCCAGACCTCTGAATTCTCTAGTAAGTAAAATTTTCCTCTCTAGTAAGCAAATATTATTGTAGCTGTTGCATTTGCCCATTGGTGATCTAAGTGGAACAAGAGATTCAGCAGCTATAATAGGCTAGTGACCAAAAACTTGAGAAGAACTTGGAGGCAGTTGAAATATAAATGGTCCAGGTCTAGCAGAGAGTGGGTAAAAAATATATAGGATTTGTAGGAACTACTGCAGTCCACTGGCCATCTGATGGACTGTTATCCAAAAGAGAATGATACTATTACTCTACCTTAATTATTTAAACAGATTCCCTTGTAGATATGTAAAAAATCAAAGTAACAACCCTAACCTCTTTTTCTTTAAAAGTAAATGATATTTAAAAGTTTAAAAAAAATATTAAAGTACTCAGATAGATATTAGGTGGCAAGTTGTCTTCCAACATTCATAACTTCATTAGTCCATATTTATCTGTCTCCTGGGATGCAGCCAGTTGGGCAACATAGAGACCTTAGCTCCTCAAACAAACGACTTCAAAGAAACCTATTACACAATTCCATTGTATACTGTCTGCTGACCTAGAAGCTGCCATTAAAAATAATCACTGTCTCACTGGTAGAGGGGTCCAGGAAGATAATGCACGCTGTCAATATTCAGAGGATGTGTTATGCTGGGTGAATTTCAAGCAGTGGAAAAGTAGATAAATTCTGGGATGAGCTGATGTTATAGCCCTGATAGCAGAAGAAAGAAAGAAGGAAGGAAGGAAGGGAAGAAGGGAGGGAGGGAAGGAAGGAAGGAAGGGCAAAAGGAAGAAAGAAAGAGAGAAAGGAAAAAAAGAAAGCGAGGAGAAAGAGAAAGAGATGGGGAGGAGAAAAAACCAACAATATAAGTATCAAAGAACCTGATGTTTAAAAAGCAATTGTGAGACTTTCAGCTTTAGCTTCCCACTATACACAACTATAGAACTGAGTAAAATGTATAAAGAAACTCTTTACAGACAATGGACAGCAAGAAGCATAAAACAATAATCCCAGAAAGAAGGAAAACATACAAGGTGAGCTTCACATTTGCATATGCTTTCTGACAGGGAATACTCTTCAGACAATGGCACAGGAAGTGGAGCTCAAGAAGAGCACATTAGTCTCTCTGAGATCTGAAAACAGATCAGTGTTTGGGACTAGCGAAGCTCCTTAAATTTTCCAGTCAGGATCAAGGAGAGGAGGGAGCTACACAGAAGGGTGACCTCAAAAGTGGTGAGAGTCCACAAGGCCTAACAGAAGATGGGTGCTCTGAGACTTAGAAGTAAATGGAGATGCCAGAGGTAACAAAACTCTAGGAGACAGAGTAAAGATATCTCAATGAGAACCTCAGGCATTCAGCTGAGACCTCAGGAAGTTCATGCCTTAGGAGAAAGGCCATACCCTAAAGTAAGAGCCACACCCTAGGACCAAAGACAAAAGTGAACTGGATCCATTCTAATAAAGAGTAAAACAATCCTAACAGGATCAAAAGGATCTATCAGCAATTTAACTGCTTACCAGAACAAAATTCCACTTTCTTTTAAAAAGGACGACATAATCCAGGCTCCTTATGATATATCACCCACAGGGTCCAGCATATAATAAGAAATTACTAGATATGCAAAGAAGCAGGAAAATGTAATCTATAATCAAGGAAAAAAATAGTCAATAGAAACAGACCCTAAGATGACCCACATGTTGGCATTACTAGATAAGAACTTTGAAACAGCTATTATAAATATGTTCAAAGATAATATAAATATAACCAAGTAAATAGATGGAAATTTAAGAAAAGATAAAAAGAACTAAATGGAAATTCTGACACTGGAATTACAATATCTGAAATGAAATGTACTGAATGGGCTTAAGGGCAAATTATAGATTTCAGAAGAAAGGGTCAGTGAGCTCAGACAGATATTTATTATCCAAACTGAAGAAGTGAGGAAAAAAAGACTTTTTTAAAGAAAAATAACGGAGATTCCTCTTTCTTTGAAACAATTGCAAGTGTTATAATATGCACATAATTCATTTCCAGAAGAAGAAAAAACATGGGGAAGAAAAAAATTGAAGAAATAACTAAAAATTTCCCAAATAAACCAAGGATTCTGAACTTCAAATCCAAGGCCAGTGAACTCATGTGGAACTAAAAAACAAAAAAAACCTAGGTATATCATATTTAAATTTCTGAAGCCCAAATATAAATAGAAAATCTTTTAAAACACCAGTAAAAAATAATGCTTTACAGACAGTAGAACAAATACAAATGATGGCTGATTTCTCATCAGAAACACTAAAAGCCAGAAGACAAAAGAGCAAATTCTATAAAGTGCTGAATGAAAAAAGAAAACAAACACATTACCCAACTATTACCTAAAATTTTATATTTGGCAAAAATAATCCTCAAAATAAAAATGAAAGTGAAATAAATATATTTTTAGATGAGTGGAAACTAAAAGAATTCATGTTGAACAGACCTTCACTATAAGATACTCTAAAAGAAGTTCTTCAAGCTGAAGAATGGACCTTCTGATATACGAAAAGGAATGAAATCTATAAAAGAATCAATAACATCTCTTAATTCCTTTTAAAAACAGCTGACTTTTTACAGCAAAAATAAAACAATGTATTTTATGGTTTTAATACATTTACAAGTAAAATATATGAAAACAATAGCACAAAGGATAAGGGTAAATGGAGTTATACTCTCGTAGGATTTTTACATTTTCTGTGATGAGATGCAATATTAACTCTAAGTATATCGTGAAAAGTTAACAATCATACAGTAATTCCCAGAACAACTCTGAAGAAATACAAAGAAGCACAGCTAAAAAGCCATTAGAATAAATGAAATTGAATGCTAAAATAATTTGATGAATTGAAGTCAGAAAAGGAGAAACTGAGAAACAAAAAAGAAAGATGCAACAAGTGGAAAATAAATAGCAAGATGGTAGATTAAATCCAAATCATCAATAATTACATTGAAAGCAAATGGGCTACATACTCCAATTAAGGGAAGATATTTTCAGGCTAGCAAAAAATAACAAGACTCAATTATATGTTGTCTATAAGAGATGCACTGTAAATATAAAGACCCTGATGGGTTGAAAGAAAAAAAATGGGACAAGATAAATCACACAAACAGTAATCACAAGAAACATTGCGTGGCTATCCTGATAACAGACAAAACAGACATCTTGACAAAGAATATTACCAGAAATAAGAAGAGAAATGCTATAATGATAAGAGAGATCAATTCCGGAAAATATAACAATCCTATCAATGCTGGTAATAAGAAAGCATCAAGATACATGAAGCAGGAAATGATAGGAATACAGTCATTGCTTGGTATCCATGGGGCATTGGTTCCAGGATGCCATGCAGATACCAAAATCTGCAGATGTAGGGCCAACTATAAAGAGAGAAATAGAAAAATGCACAGTTACAGTTAGAGATTTTACAATCCTCCAATCAGAAATTGTTAGAATAGCTAGAGAAAAAAATCAATAAGGAAATACAAAGATTTATACAACACTGTAAACTGCCTTGATCTAATTGAAAATTTTAGAACCCTAAAACTATAGAATACACATATTTCAGGTATACATGATATGGCACATGTACACATATAGTCATTATATAGACCATATATTGGACCATAAAATAAGTTTCAATACATTTCAGAGGACTGAAATCTTGCACATATGTTCTCTGACAAGAAGTATTAAATAAGAAAATAATAAAAATAAGATATGTAAAAATCCTCAAATATTTGGAAATTAAATAATATGCTTCTAAATAATCCATGGATCAAGGTATAATTCATAAAGAAACTAGAAAATACTTTGAACTGATTGACAATAAAAATACAACATATCAAAATTTGTGTGGTGCCTCTAAAATAGTGCTAGGAGGGAAATTTATTACTTTAAATGCTTATATTAAAAGTGAAATAAGTATTTAAAATCGGTGATCTAAGTTTTCATTATAAGAAGCTAGAAAAAAAGAGAAAGTTAAACCCAAAATAGTAGAAGAAACATAGAACAAAAAGGGATCTTTGAAAGGTTAATAAAATTCAGAAAATCTGAGCAAGACCAATCAAGAAAATTAAAGAGAGAATACTCTAATTACCACTATCAGAAATGGAAAGGGAAATATCACTACAGATCCTACAGACATAAGCAGGATAATAAGGAATTATTATAACAACTTTATGCCAATAAATTTAACAACTTAGAGCAAATCAACAAATTCCTTGAAAACACAATTTTATAAAACTGACACAAAAAATATTGAAAATAAAAATAGTCCATATCTAGTTTTCATAAAATGTGAAATTCATAACCACAAAGAAAATTTATAGTCCATATGGTTTTACTAGTAATTATATGACATACTTAAGAAATATACAGTCATTCACAAACTCCTTGAAAAATTTTCTAAAAAGGACCATTTCACATTTGTTTTATGAAGCCAGAAAAGTCCTGATTTCAAAACTTGACAAAGACATTTCAGTTAAAGAAAATTGTGATCAAAAATCCTCCCTGAACATAGACATAAAGATCCTTCACAAAATATTAGCAAATCAAATCCATCAATATATAAGAATTCCAAATTATGACCATGAGGGGTTTATACCAGAAAAGCAAGGTTGTTTTAACATTCAAAAACCAATCAATAGGGGCCAGCCCCATGGCTGAGTGGGTAAAGTTCCACATGCTCCTCTTAGGCGACCTGGGTTCTCCGGTTTGGATCCCAGGAGCGGACCTACTTCACTCATCAGCCATGCTGTGGAGGCATCCCACATACAAAATAGAGGAAGACTGGCACAGACGTTAGCTCAGGGTGAATCTTCCTCAAACCAAAAAAAAAAAAAAGAAAGAGGAAGATTGGCAACAGATATTAGCTCAGGGTGAATCTTCCTCACCAAAAAAAAATGTGTGTATATATATATATATTTATATACAATTTATCACTTTAATAAAACAAAGGATAAAAATTATATATTATATCAATAGATGACCATTTTAATTTAAAAATCATTTGGCAAAACTCAACACCCATTCATGGTTAGAACTCTGAACAAAGTAGGAATGAAGGGAACTTCTTAATCTGGTAAAGGAAATCTACAAAAACTCCTATAATTAACAACATATTAATGGTAAAATATTGAATTCTTCCCCCCTTATTTCAGGAAAAGAGTGAGACTATTTCTTTTAACTTCTCCTGTTCAACATTGTACTTGAGGTTCTAGCCAGTAAGATAAGGCATGATAAGTAAATAAAAATCATAAAGATTGAAAAGGAAGAAATTCTGTTTATTCACAGGTATTATGAAAGTTTATATAGAAAATCCTAAGAAATCCACCAAACAAAACTACTAGAATTTAGATACGAATAAAGTAAGGTCACTGGATACAAAGTCACTATAGAAACATCAGTATGCAAAATTTGGATAATGAAATTTTAAAATACCATTTACAATAACATCATGAGACATACAATACTTAGGAACCAAATTAATGAAAGATGTTCTGGAGGTCTACACTGAAAACTACAAAATATTGCTGAGAAGGATTAAAGAAAATATAAGCAAATAAAGAGAGACACGATGTTCATGGATTAGAAGACTCAATATTGTTAAAGGGTCAATTCTCCCCAAATTTTCTGTAGAATCAAGGCAATCGCAGTAAAAATTCCAACCAGACATTTAGTGGAAATTAACAAGTTGATTCTAAACTGTATATGAAAATACAAAGGGTCTAGAATAGCCTAAACAATCTTAAAAAGAAGAACCAATTTGGAAAGCTCACATTACCTGGTTTCAAGGTTTACAAGTTTTCACTGGGGTGTTGATTACAAAAGTATATGTATTTTTCAAAACATATTGAATTGCACACTTGAGATCTGGGCCTGTAACTGTGTGTAAACTTTCCCACAGTAAAAAAATAATTGCAACTTCCTATTGGTGGACTACATCACAAGGGGTAAGGGGACTTAACGCGAAAGGAGACAAGCATGCATGCCACAAACCTCTTTTTCTTTCTGTCTCCTTTAGTAAATAACTCTGATGGATTATTCTGTGTCAAATTGGTTAAACTGAAACAATTTATCCCAGAATCTCTTCTTTATATATATTGCCAAGTTAGAATTGGCCAAAACAAGAATTTGCACAAGATTTAGAAGGCAGAAGAGAAACAGCAGCTAATATTCTCTGAAGGGTGCCGTAATCAGATGTGGTGATGGACACGTGCAGAATCATCAGTGGATTTCATCTTGTTCTTGTTCTTGTTCTTGTCTGCTCCTCCTCCAGCCCTGTTTCTCAACTACTGACCCTGTTGAGCAACAGCAGACTCAGGCTCATACCAGACACCTGTCTGAGGATCCACAGAGGTGACAGCTACATAGAGGCAATATTTCCCCTAGCCCTCCCCCGGAGTTCCCTTTTATATTTCCACTTCAGAGGCTGGACATATTCTTAGTTTGTCAGATTGGTTGCTGGCTCATTTTCTGTTCCCTGGACCTTCACTTTTCCAGGTCCTTCCCAATAGTGTAAGATCTAACTGCCAAAATAAATCCCTTAACCCACAACACTCACAGTGACTCTGATTCCCTGACTTATGATAAAGCAATCCATTAATCTCTGATGTTGGAGCCGATTTACTTAACGAGAGCAAAGTGTGATGTGGGCTCATGCGCTACCTGCAGGTGGAGGAAGGGGGCACAGCCCCCTCGTAAAACTAACTACTGAAGGGATAGATGTCACACAGATGACGTTAAAACTCAGGTGGCCTTTATGCATCATCAGAGCATCCTAAAATCATAAGATGTACCCTTGTGTTAAAATATGCTTCTCCATGAAGTCATCTGACATAGGTTCTGATTTCAAAAAAGGTCCCGTACACCGTGTCTTAAGGCGTGCTTTGAGTAGGCCAATATATATAACTGAAAAGTCAGACAAAGTGTTGGGGGATGATAAAGGTGTGTGTGCACAGAGGCATACGTTTGTATTTATTTAAAAAAAAAAAAGAGGAAAAACAATGCACATCTTTTTGGACAGAAAAAAGAGTAGTATATCAGAAACAACCCGATTTTGTATTCAGAAAATTATGGAACCTTAGAAAAATCATCTTACATTCTTATTGCTTATTTACCATAAAATTGAATATAAGACCAGTCCCAGCTTCTTCATAAAAGGGTGGAAAATAACTTGAGTTTCTGCTATGTGCTAAGCGTATTTACTTTTTGCAACTGTCCTGTAAAGAGAGTGTTATTAGCCTCATTTTACAGATGCAACTGTGACTCAGAGATATTAAATAACTTAATGAAAGCCATACAGCTTCTAAGTAGGAGAGCTGTGATCTGATCTCATGTCTGTCTGAGCGACTTCCAGACTCAGAGTCCTCCCACTACACCACCCTCATTTTGAGCATGGATCTCCATTTTAGAAAAGGAGAAAAGCTGTTGTGTAGATGTTATCCCTGTGAAATTATTTTGAAGTAATTATAAATAAAATAATCTTTAAATACCTCCAGACTTTTATATGCATTTATGTGTTCCTGGTCATATTAGTCACTTTGAGAGAGTGTAGATATAGCCAAATGAGTTCCAATAATAATGCTATTTTCCAAAATATTTTTGGAACACCTTTCTCAGAATTGCAGCACAGTTAATATATAGATAATGTATATCTATTTGTACATATATACACATACACACATATGTATCTATACATATAATATATATGCATACACAAATTTTGTATATTGATATATACACAAATTTTATACATGTAGATAGACTGATAGATGTATATTGCACCCACTGTCTTCTGTATTCTCTAATATACACGCAGAATCCAAGGTGACTTTTGAAAAACACTTCTTGGAGATGTTCAAGTAGAATCCAGGCAGACGTGTCTCAGGCATATTGTAGAGGGAACAAATGCATCAGAAAGAGAGTTGAACAATATGGCCTTTATTTAAGGTACTTTCCGACACTGAGATTACCTGTAATACAACTTAACGTTTGTTTAAAAAAAAATCGCTATCTTATGTATGGCCATACCTTGTAAAAAGACTATGCAAATTGAAGGTGGATCTTTGTTATGAATAATAATATCATGGTTGTCCTCTTAGTAGAATCTCTAATTGCTGAATTAATTTCCATCGATCCTCACCGTGAGGCCAGATAAGCCCTTGTTGGGTTCTCTTACAGCATCCTGATCTCTTTTACTTAGCAGGAGTCACACTTGCTTGTTTGGTGTCCAAAGACCCCTCCAGGTTTTAAGATACTTAATGGCTAAGGTATATGTGTTAATCACTGGGAACTGGACTGGAATCGGAGGAAAACTTAATATTTTTAAATGAACAATAAATATTTATTGAATGACAAAACCATAGCTTGTGGAATCCATCTGAAAACCTTCCCTGTCTTATCATTCCAGTGAAAATAATTCATGTAGCGTTTACTAAAGGCTCCCCATGTGAAAGGCAGGCAGTTGGTCCCATGAGGGATGGAGTGTCCTCGTGTATAGGGAGCTCGCAGCTTAGCGGGGAAGCCAGTGGTCACCTTACAGGACCAGAGGTAAGCGAGATTGCAGGAGTGGCACACACTTCAAAGGGATTTGTTCCAGCTGGAGCGAACAGGGAGGGCAGGGCATCATGGAGGAAAGGAAGTATTTCTGGCCCAAAAAAAGAGAAAATCATGAGTAGAGACACAGACACAGAAATATGCAAAACTTTTTGAACAGAACTGAGCAGTCCAGTTTGGCTAAGATGTATGGTCTGTGGTGAGGAATGGTGGGAAATTAGATGTGGACTTTGGTCAGGTGAAAAGAGCCTTCATTGTCAGATGTGGGAGGCTTAATAATTGACCCCAAAGATATCCAAACTCTAACCTCTGAAACCCGAACGTTCCTTTATATGGCAAATATGACTTTGCAGATGTGATGAGACTGTCATGGATTATACCAATAGACCCTAAATGTAATCACAACTGACCTTATAAGAAGAGGGCAGAGGGAGGTTTGAGAGTGGAGGAGAAAGCAATGTGAAGATGGAAGAGAGAGAGAATTGAGGATGCCTCGCTGCTGGCCTGGAAGATGGTAGAAGGGATCCTGAGTGAAAGAACGCAAGAAATGCAGGCCTAGAAGTTGCAGAGGGCGAGGAAACAGATTCTCCTCTGAAGCCAGCAGAGGGAGCACAGCCCCGCCACACCTTGGTTTCTGCCCAGTGAAACCCATTTTGCATTTCTTACCTCCAGAACTGTAAGAGAATAAATGTGTGTTGTTGTAAGCAAATACGTTTGTGGTAACTTGTTACAACCACCATAGGAAACTAGTACCACCAGGTTAAGGCATTTGAGTGTGATTTGTTAAGCACTGAAGAGTCATAAAAATTCAGGTGGAAATGGATGGAAGAAAGGCAAATAGAAGGGGTGTGGTGAGAGGAAAACTAAGGAACAGCGGCTTGATTTTAGGAATGGGTAAAATCTCCCTGGGTATTTTGTTAGCAAAACATTTTGGGATCCTCTGGGATGAAAGGTGCTAGAGGAAATGTAATAACGCTAATAAATATGCTATGATTTCCCTGGAACATGTCCCCGGGTGAACTACTACAAGGCAGCTCTAAATGTTACGATAAGAGATGTGGGAGACTCCACAGTTCGGGGTCTCGGGGGTGCCATAGAAACCATGACTATGTTTGTCTCCCTTCCCCGGGGACTGGCATCCTCACACGTCTTCCTCTCCAAAACCAGAATTCACAGGAGCTCTGGGGAGCAGCAGCAAAGGGCAGAATCAAGAGTCGTTCAAGGCAACCATAGCAGGAAAAGAGTCATGAATTATTTAGCATTTAACCAAGGCAGTTTAAGACCCACTCCAAATACTGAGCTAGAGACGACTGGGTTAATCCGCATGGGTTTGTCATGAGTGGTCGGCCCAGACCACTGGTGTTTATGTTGGGGACACTTGTCCACACTGGGGCCTAAGCCCTGCTAATTCATCTCCCTCTCAAGTCATAAACTGGCAATTGAGGCTCCTAGTCCTCCAAAAATGTTTTTTAAACCAGAGATATGAGTTTCCCAACCCTTCTGACCCTTCATCATTTTCTGAAAGTCCTTAAAGACTCAACAGAGCCTTTGACCTTGAAGTTAAAAGAGCCCCACATTCCAAAACAGGGGGTATTAATCCCATCTTAGATCTGAAGAGAACCTTAGAGATCATGCCACACAATCCTCTAATTTCACAACCGAGAAAACCTGAGGTCAAAGTCAAATGACCCAGCGGAACAGCCTCTGGTTTCCCAGCCCGGGCTCCTGCTCCGGGACCACACCCCTGCAGCCAATTTCTCCTCTGGAGCAGGAGATTCCTGCATCACCTGGAGCTGATGTTTTGGGGAAATATGTACCCAAATATCCTTGCCCTCTGCTGAAGGAAGAGACTTCTCCACAGGGATCTGGCTTTTCCTTCTGCATCAGGGTCCAGCTTGGAGCTGAGCCCACTGGCTGGCAGAAGTAATGGAAAAGGAGCAGTGCGCATGAAATCAAATGGACCTGCATTCAAATTCTAGCCCTGTCACTTACCTGCTCTATGATCATAGGCAAGTCATTTGATCTCTGTGATCCCCTGTTTCCTTAGGTATAAATATGGGATAATAATTCCTACCTCAAAGTTGCCATGAAGATTCAGTTGGGTGATACAATGAATGCAAAAGTGCTTAATAGAACGCTTGGAATATACTAACGCTGGATAAGCATGTGCTGGATCTGAATTAAATGAGTTTTTAGAAACACAAGTATGAATATGAAGACTTCCAAAAATACCTTCCCTTACAGCCTGTTGAGTATAAAACTCCACCATTAGCAATACAGACCTTAGAAGCTAGAAGGACTGTCAGTCTTTGGGAATTCTCATTAAAATAAAGACACTCCAGAATCTCAAGCCAATATTACTTAATACCGCAGCAGGAATTAATTGCTAAGGGGAAACAATCAAGGTCCTGCAGAAACAGGAGAAAATAAGTAAAAGAGAGGGAAACAGAAGCAAGTTGTGCTGAACGGAACCAAATATCTGTCAAATTCTCAATTTTTGGGACCAAAGGGTCCCCAAAAAGAGACATGGGAGCCAGAAATCCAATGGGATTTCTAAATTCTAAAACAATCCTAAAAACATTGTTTGTTTTATTTTATTGTTTCCATGTTTTTCAGCAGCTAAAATTGTTGATAGGGAGGAAGGGTAAGGCCCACCAACCTCTCCTAGATTTGCACACTCTTTGGGCCTTGTGTTCTGAAGGCAGGGGATCTGCACCTGCCCACGTCATTCATTTCTTCATTCATACATCTGGCCTTTTGAGATTCGACACACACTTACTCGCTGCCCTCTTGGATCATCGAGAGTAATAAGGCAACACCCTTCTCTTGGAGATTCACCCTCAAGCAGAAGATACAGATTTGAAGCAAGTAATTATAACACAATATGATAATCGCTTTACAGAAGCATGACTGCTTGGGGAAAACAGATAAGGAAATGATTTTTTCTGACTTGGGGCTTTGGAAATAGGGGAGACCAGGAAGGCTTCAGAAAGAGGAGACATTTGAGTGTTGATGTGGGCCAAACACTCTGTGGTTTGGAAGAAAATTCCAAAGAGATAGGATAGCATTAGCCAAAAACTGAGACGTCAGAGGGCCAAGCACGTGTGGTGACTCTGCCACTGCAGGAGTCATGTCAGTTTCTAAGCCGTTGTCTTTCACCTTGAAGCACCGTTCTTCCTTGGCTATGTGGTGCCAGGGCTGGGCATCTGCAGATACCTGTCTCCTCTGTCAGCTGGCTCCCCTCTGGGTCCCACAAACCAGGGTGAGACTGGACAGTGGGGGGGGGGGGGTGTGCAGGCCTTGCCCCTTCCTGGTGGCCAGCTCTTCCTGTCAGCATTGCCCCTTCAATGGCTCTTCACTCTGACAGCAGCAGTTGGTTCCAATCTCTGGAATCCTTGGACTCCCAGCCTCATTGTGCCCCCATGGAAGTATAAGCCCCAGCAGCCAGCTCCCCATCATCACATATCTAAGCCAGGAGCACCAGGGCCTTTCTCCAAACTCCTGACATATAGCAGAAGCTGAGTCATGCTCCTCCTCTTCTGAGGTGTGAGTACCTCCTCTGAAGGACCCCTCATCTGAGCTCCTGAAGTACCAGCAGCCAAGGAGTATCTCTCCCTCCCCAGAGATCTGAGCCTCGTCTCTTCAGAGACCCTTCTCTGAGCTTCTTGGTTCTGATAATCCCAATCTCTTCCCTTGGACCCTCCGGCTTTAGGATTGGTAGCTGCTTCCTGTGGTTACGACCTCTGTTATACCTCAGTGTCCCCTTTTTGTTTCTTTCAGTCCTCCAGCACCTGTCTAATGCATTCCCTATTTTAAACTTTCTCTTTTCAAATACCTAGAGAGGCTTCTGTTTTCCTGCCTGGATACTGACTGATATATCATACCCGAGATACAAGATGAAGGCTAGAGATGTAGGCTGGGAACTGCATGGTGGAGGGCTTTATATCCATCAACAGTGTTTGGCTCCATTTTATCGATAAGGAATAAGGAGCCCCTGCAGGTTTCTAGGAAAGAGAGTGGTGTGATAAAGGCTGTGTTGGCAGCTGGTCACAGGACTAGAGGAAGTGGTGACTGAAGGCAGGGAGATGAGTTAGGAAGATATTTCAATAATCCAAGCATGAGATGTTAAGAACCTGGTCATGGCAGAGGAAATGATGAGAAAAGAACATATTTGAAAAGCCATTCCGAGACTTCATTCTGTTGGTAGGCGATACAGACGCCTTTGGTTGGAGCAGGCTTAGGATTCCGTGCTTCATCAGATACGTGTCCCAACCTTTCCTTTGAGGTTCAATTTATGTGGCATCTGAAAGAGAAACAGGTAGGCAGCATATTGTATAAAATACATCGTCTCAGTGTTCTTACCTTCAAAATGGAGCGAATTATACCTTCATTAGATGGGTTTTTAGGTGCTGTGTTTCCCAAACTGGCTGATCATTAGAATTATCGGAAAGCCTTTGAAAAATGTCAATTATCAGACCTTGCCGTAGACATACTGAATTAAAATTTCCCAAATATGGGTCCTGGAAATCTAAATGTTTTTTCAGTCTCCCAGGTGATTTTACAGGAAGCTATGTTTGGGAACCATTGACTTAGAATTAGACATGGATAATGCACGGGACTGTGCCTAGCTCACAGTTTGCTGTGGCCAACACTGTCAATGCCCCACCCATATGCCCTCTTGGCACTTCCACTCTGGTACGTGCAGGTGGCCTCCTCGTGCGAGCACCTGTGACCCTGCCTGAGAGCTTTCTCTGGCTGAAGGAATATGCTTGGCCCTCGGGTAAGACAACTCAAGGGCATGTTCCACACATTGGGACTGAGTCCTAGCTGCTCACACAAGCCACCTGCTCGTTATTGCACACTGTGTAGTTACTTTCCTTCCTTCCCTGTCTCACTCGAATACTCTTCTAAAAATACATCCTGACATCACATTCCAAATAAACTATTTATACTCAAATTCTTTTCTCAAGGTCATCTTCTGGATGAACCAAACCTAAGACATATTATTTAGTCACTGTTAGAGTCTCTCCACTTCATACCCTACAACCTCAGATTCAACAGACAGGAATGACTACCTTTCCCGCACTGGTAAGGCACTTTAGAGGTGACGACATTCCTCTCTAGACATTTTCATCTCCTTTTATCATGACAACAACCTTGGGCATTAGGAAGTACTAGTGTCCCATTTCCACATAAGGAAATTGAGACCCCAACTGTTACATGATTTACACAAGGCAACATAGAAAGCAACAACACCAAGGCTTAGAATTCAGTTTCCCCTAACTCCCTCCCCCGAAAAATGCAGTCACTGACCTTCTCACACGTTTTCATAAGCTTCAGTATATTCGTGGACTACAAGTGTGTCCATGGATTGCAGTGGGAGCACGGTAAGGGTACATAGACCCATGGTAAGAAGACCTGCATTTCTGGCAGGCTCGAAGTTTCTTCTCACCAGGCTCACCTTTCTCCTAAGATTTCACTCAAGGCCACATAGCCCATCACAGACTTCTTTTTGATGTTTTGAGTTAGACCATCAGTAAGCAGTAGTGCTTATCAACATCTGGTCAATGCTGTCTATATAAAGGAGGAAAGAGAAGGCCTGTGCTATCTGAGAGCCTTCATCAACAGACAGAACTGACAACCAACAATCAAACTACAAGAACAAAAAAACAGATAAATCTATGTATAGATTCATTTTCAGAACCCAATCTGCAACAATAACAGATACTCAATAAATGGTGTTCTTTCAATGCAGAGAGTATTATAAGAGTTTCATTTCAGAAAGAAGCAGCACCTCTCCTTTATTCATCAGGAAAGAATTTCTGAAGGTGCCTGCCCATGTGATATTTGAAACATGAAAATCTTAGCCAATGCTCTGATAGTGGGCATTCATCAAGATGCAAGAGCACAAATTTAGGAGCCAGAACATCTGATCTAAATTTTAGATCTAAAATTTATTAGCGTGGTGACCTTGGGCAATTCACCTAAACTCTCTATGTTTCACTTTCTTCATCTGTACAACTAAGATGATAATAGCACCTTCTTCCTGTTGTTATTATGGAGAAGAACAGAGTTAATACCTGAATAACACTAATAGCACTAAGAACAGTGTCGGGCACTCAGCAAGAACTCAGTATTAGTTGTTTCCTGTAGCCCAGGTTTCCTAGAAAACAGACCTTGGGGCTAAGCTCATGTGATAACCTTTAATAGAGGGAGAGGACAGATAAAATCCCAGGGAACCAGAATGAGGGGAAAAGGAAGAGAAAGGGGAAAGGAGGGAAGGCAAATACAAGACCCAAGGCTGTGCATTAACAAAACAACCACAGCTTCACAAGAAAACACCACTGATTATTCATCCAATGGCCATCTCCAGAGAGCCCACACAGAACCACCACATTGAAGGATAAGCCACTAGGAAGAAAAATACTGAACAGTTTACTTCCTCTCTCCTTTTTATCTCCCATCTTTTACTAGCCATAGTTCACCTCACAGAGAATTACTTCCCTGTCCCTCTGAGCTGTGTGACCAGGCCCCTCCAGGTCACTTCTGGAGAAGCCAGAGCCTCTGTGTGTCTGGTCAGTTGAGATCTAGGCCCAGGCAAATGGCTTGGGCCTTGGGGAGAAGATGGCAGAAGTGGTCAAATGGATCTAGGACATCACATTGACCGGGTACACTACTGTTATTATTGTAGTTCTCTCAAAACTGGTATTTTCAAACATGTACATTTATCCTTTTCCGCCAACCAAGTTGCTGGATTCTTATTCACCTGGTCTTGAACAGAAGTTTCTCTCCTATTTTCTGCTGCAATCACAGAAACACTAGATTAACGCTTCCTTCACTGAATTTAATTTCAAATCCATGAAAGGACTACAGTGAATCTCTGAGAAAAATGGATTTGTGGCCAAGAATCAGCTGTGTGGTCAAGATTAATGGGGGATTTTTATTTCGAAACTGAAGATAGAATGTTTTTTACTCAGGCTTTCTATACATTGTGTTTCAGAAAGAGCTGGAGCTGGAGACGACATCTACCAAGAATTCAGGCTGCCTTCAGCTCCAGAATCTCAACACTGACGAACAGAAGCTCAACGTGAGAACGTGGAAGCCTCAAGCCAGAGGCAGAAAGGCCAATACTAACGGACAGTGCCTCCGGTTGGGTTCTCTGGGAGCAGACTCTGAGACAGAGTTTGGGGTGCAAAATGTTCATCAGGGATCAACCACTGTGGAAAAAAGGGGAAGAAATAGGATTGGGCAGAGGTAGAAGAGGAACTGTCACGTGACCTGCTGAAGGCTTAGCCAATCTGTCAGGGAGCTCTGGAGCGAGTAGTGCCCGTCAGGGTTCCCCTGTGTTGGGCTCAGATGGCCAGGCCTTTATACCCTGCTTTGTGCAGGCACCAAACATATGCTGCCTCAGAAAGACGTGACCTCAGATCAGGGCACCCCTTCAGCTGAGGGAGACTCTGAGAAGCTGAGAGCAGGAAGACACCTGTCCCACATTTGGGCAACAAGTCCTTCCCTGAAGAGGATCCTGGGTGATGTGTCTCCATGTCTTCCACAGTCTACCCCTTGGAGCCATTTCTTCATGCACGGCCGAGAAATAGCTCCTCCAGAATTTTGGTAGGCCCACCTTTCTGAGGAGAAACTTAGAACAAGGTAGCTGTTGGGATAACTCATAGCCCAGTTAGTCTTGGGGTTGTGATTGATGCTCATTGTCTCCCTCCTCCAGAGAATCTAGTCTAGATTCCCCTCACCCTTAGCTAGCACCTCTCTGCTGCCCACAATGGCTTATCTAATTGTGTGACTCTAATCCAAGAGGGTCTTGAGCCTCTGGTCACCATGCCATTCTCAGGGCTGGGTTGCTGGACCTGTCCATTTACGGTCACAATTAGACAAGGCAGTACTAAGAAATGTATATATTTCACCCAGGCCCCATTGTGTCCGACAGTTCCACCCATTCCTGATTATCGGGATCAATTACTTATGCAAAGCTAGTGGCTCCTCTTTTTGTCCATTAATCCCTGAACACAGATGACCAAATTACCGATAAGCCGTAGTGCATAATTCAGTCTTGGTGTGTTCCCTGGTGAAAGTGTACCCTTAGGAGGACCAGGACTTCTAACCCTGCAGAGCCTAGAGTTGCACAAGTTCCCTAGTGAGTGTTATGGGGGTCGTACTGGGGTCAGTCCTGCTTCCACCCCTTGATTCCTGGACTCATGTGTTTTTTTTTTCCTGTTGGGGACATAGTGCCATGTAAAGTTTTTTGATTCAGTGAGTATACTGCATTCAGAGGATGGCACACCGTCCTTGCATAATGTTGCTTCTAAATAACGTTTCATCTATGCTTTTAACAAACCATTCCAATGCTCTATCAGTTCAACAGAATCTGGATAGTGTGAAACGTGATGTGTTTAATGGATCCCACGGTCATGGGACCACTCCATACCTCCTTAGCCGTAGACTGGGTTCCCTGGTCTGGCACAATAGCATGTGGAATTCAGAGTTAGTGGCTTAAACCTGCCACACACACTATCTGATGGTAGTGCTGGCTGAGACCTGTGGACTAGAAAGGCAAACCAATGCCTAAAATATGTGTCTATTCCTATGAGAATGACACCCAGGCTCTTTCAGGATGGAGAGGTCATAATGTAGCTACAATGGACTAAATGTTTACATCCTCCCCAAATTCTTATGCGGAAATCCTCACACACAATGTGATGGTATTAGGAGGTGGGGCCTTTGGGAGATGCTTAGATCATGAGGGTTGAGCCCTTATAAATGGGATTAGTGCCCTCACAAAAGACACCCCAGAGAGCTCCTTTCCCCCTTCTGCCATGTGAAAACACAGCGAGAAGATGGCCGTCTATGAACCAGGAAGCAGGCCCTCACCAGACTCCAGATATGCTGGCACCTTGATCTTGGACTTCCCAGCCTCCAAAACTGTAAAAAATAAATTTCTGTTGTTTATAAGACACCCAGTCTATGGTATTTTCATTATAGTAGCCAGAACAGACTAAGATGGTAGCCAAGTTGCCATCTAATATCTGGTTGGTCTTCTTAAGGAATTGTGCCATTTTGGAGTCTCAGCATTAGTCTCTGCTCCTGGCATGTTGAACCCTCAGCAGTGGCGGAACCAGCCTTGGTGAGTGGGAGTCCATGTTGTTGAGTCCATGGGTGCCCTCCATTCTTGCCACCACGGCCCCTTCATTCATATGTCCACGGCTAATGTCAACTTGCCAATCATTTTGCCTTGGCAGTTGGTTAGTCTCTCTGCCCTGGAGGAGGATGTCTGGTGGGCATTAACATGTGATGTTAATCACGTGTGATGTTCACACATGGCACTCACTTCCATATGCCCATCCGCATGCCCCTACCCTAGACCTCCAAGTCTCCAATCTTCCCCTCTTCATCATTCCAAGCCCCGGACTAGTCAGCCAGAATTCCAGGTGTTACTAACCAGGGCCCTGCCTCTGGCATAACAGACCTTCCTAGACTGGACTGGGTAGTTAACCAAGAAATTGAAGCTCAAATACTCTGCCTGAAAGTGCTGAACTTAGTCCTCAGCTTTCTCAGCCCATCTGCTTGAGCTTCTTCGTACAACCGAAGACAGACACCTTCTGGCTTTTCATGCCTGGCTCTCAATTGCCTGTTACTTTTCAGCTGTTTATTTTCATTCTGCAGAGTGTCAATAACCCCTAGCAATAGCCATCCAATCCTGTTATCCTTATAGCTAGTATTTTCTCCATACCTTTCATACACCTGATATATTGTGCCCACTGGTGCATTCCCTTCTGCTAGCACACCATCCGTGAGTTTTAACCACTGGACCCCCACTTTGTGCCAGAGGCTTTTCTTTAGTCCACTTGCCTCCAATGAAGGAGTCCTCTTGCCAGCCAGGAAGTTAGTGATCCAGCTCCCAAGTCTCATCATAGATGACATCTTAGTACCATCCTAGGTTAGTACCGTCCGAGGTTGGATTCTCTAAAACAGACTCTGAGATGGAGTCTGGGGTACAATATATTAGCCAGGGGTCAACATCTGTGAAAAAAAATAAGGATTGGGAAGAGGGAAGTCCAGCTGTGATGCAGACCTGACAAAGCATCAGCAAACCCACAGGGAGCTTTGGAGGGACTGTTGCCCATCAGTGTTGTCTCTTGTTAGTCTGGGATGGCTGGGCTGGGAGGTAGCAGTCACCAGATGCAGGCTGCTCTGGAAAGGGCATGACTGTGGTGAGGCAGCCAGCCCTCTGCAGTTGAGAGGCCGTGAAGGAGCTGAGAGCTAGAGGCTGACCGCTGAGGGCATGCCCCAGAGTGAGCAGCAAGTTCTAGGGGTCTGGGCAGCTCTTCTTGGCTTCCCCATGTGCACCACAGTCAGGAAGTACTGCATCCACATTCTGGTCTTCACTTTGACCATTTCAGAGCTGAAACACCCCTGCAGTAGCACTCTGTGTCCTCTCAGTCCCTCTCTGTGCCTCCTTGTCGGTGACTAGAACTCACAATGAGGGTGGCTAGTCAAGGTCTGTCCAGAATCCAGGGCTCTTGATTACTAGTCTCTGATTAGCAGTCCTTTGCTTATTCAGGTCTCTCTTTCTCAAATGTTCTTCTCACCTTCAGGGCATGCATTTGTTGTGTATGACATCTGTATACTTGATGAATATTTCACTTTGTAGGTAGCCTCCCCCAGGCTGCAAGCAAAATGCCGTGTGCCCTGCGGGTCTTCATTTAGATAATAATTAACTAAAAAGGGGAGAATGAAGACCTGCTGTGAACCTCAGAATTCCATGTGTTCTCTCTCTCTCTCTCTCTCACACACACAACACACACACACACACACACACGAACACCAATCTCTCCAGCTGGCATTTGATGAGCCTCTGCACACTACAGGGCTAACGCTAGTTGTGGCTTCTGTTCATTCACTAAGCAATCACGGGGCTACTGTGAGGTGTCATGCTAGGCACCGGGATACCTGTGGGATTGAGTGGCACAGCCCTGGCCTCATGGAGCTTGCAGTCTTTAGTGGGACACAACAGGAGAGGCAATTGCAATGACGTGTGGTAAGCACTCTGACAGAAATGTGCCCTGGGACTGTGGGAACACCTGCACCTGTGGGGAACAGCCAAGGCTTATGCTGAATGATGAAGAAAATAGGATCTATTCAAGCAAGAAGGAGAAATGTCCCTGCGGGGGCGGGAAGATATGGCAGCACAGCCTGAGGGAGCTGCAGTGACTGGGTGAGGTTGGAGCATGCAGTGTGGGAGAAGCCCTGAGAGATGAGGCTCCTGGAGGGGCTAGGACAGGGTGCACCTCAGGGAAGGATAAGATGTGCTAGGGGTCTTTGGGGGCTTTCAAACAGGTGAGAGACATGAGCACTTGCTGTGTTAGGAAGATCAGCCTAGCCGTGGTGTGGGTGGAATGGGATGGATTGTGAGTCTCAAAATCGGACACAAGAAGACCAGTGGGAGGCTATCACCATGCTCTAGGCAAGAATGGGAGGGTTTGGTTACAACAGCAGCAGGGGGAACAGAGAACACAGGGTAGGTAGAGAAATATGAGGAAGTAAAATTGAAGGTAGAAATTGGGAGCGAGGGAGAGCGAGGACTCAAGGACGCAGGTTTCTGGCCTGGACAAGATGAGGTGAAGAGGGAGGGCAGGTTTGGGGCTAAGGTTTGGGGTCCAGGCTTCCACGTGTTGAGTTAGAACTGCCTTTGTACAATTAGGTGGAGATGTCCAGTGAGCAACCGTATATATGGGTTTGAAGCTTGGGAATGATGATTGTGCTAGAAATACAGATTTGGGGGTCTGTGGAGATGTGGATGTGACATTTAATGTGGCAGTTCCTACCTTCCAGGTAGTACAGCCACACCTGTCCTTTTCTCGTGGAGGGAGAGGCAGCAAGTAGCAGGGAGGCAAGCCAGGAATTAGGTACAAGGAACTGCCTAGATTTTGAAACTGGAGGAAGTCCAGATAACGCAGAGGAAAGTAAAACCTACCATTCAGAACAGTTTGCAAATCAAATCCCTCCCTTGGCCCTTCAATAGAGAGGAAATAGAGAACAAAGAATGGCAAACAGAGGGTTTTTAAATAAATCATAATTAGTAACACACACACACACACACACACACACACACACACACACACACACACGGGCTCAGTGTGGGCGAGCAATTAGACGGCTAATTCTATTGAAGCTGCGTGTTCCTGAAGCCAGAGAGTCTCGCCCCAGAACGGAGAGCTTACAGCAATTGCAGAGGTGCCAGAGGGGCTGAGGCTGACCGTGGGATGTGTCCAGACCTCCAGTAAAGGGCTCGTAAAAGTAATGTGTGGGCGTGTGGGTGTGTGTGTAAGGATGCTATGTATGAATGCACACACTGAGGAGTTTTGAACACCTGCAACAGCAGTTGGGCTTCTGGCCTAGCTGGAAGAGAGGTGGATTCTCCTAACCCAGGACCACTGGACTGGAATGCTGCCCTCCAGCTACAGGCTTCACTGGCTGACCCAGGGCCCTTGGGGCTGGATTTGTGCGTAGCAAGGGCTCCATCTAGTGATCGATGCTGGAACCACTCTCAGTGTGTACTGCCCTGTGGATCTGGAAGGTTCTAGCCTAGGCTGCACAACCACTGGTAAGGTCTGTGTGTAGTTAGACTGATTCCCGGTTAACCATGTCCTGAGCTACTGGTAGAAAAATATTAAATATTCATTAACAGTGAAATTGTAGAAATAGGCCAGGCATAGGAAACAATTGTAGGGCTTTTTTTTCTTGTTTTTCTTTTGCAGTTTATTTTGCACAATCTTTTTTGTCTTCAGCAGCCTCAGGTTCTGTGTAGGGTT
The DNA here is from genome assembly GCF_057802395.1 of Ceratotherium simum simum. Taxonomy (NCBI): domain Eukaryota; kingdom Metazoa; phylum Chordata; class Mammalia; order Perissodactyla; family Rhinocerotidae; genus Ceratotherium; species Ceratotherium simum. Next base: position 82,146,747 of record NC_141906.1, on the reverse strand, counting down.
TGCAGCTTAACTGTGATTTTCTCTCCTTTTTTATTCATCTTCTCTCACAAACATGAGGAAGGAAGTCTTCCTCAGAAACAAAGCATTCCGAATTACATCAGTCTGGGTGCCAGTGCAAGTATCAACCTGAAAAAACATCAATGATCAAGAAACCCTTGAAGGAGCAAGAGGAAGGGAGTGAGTTCTCGCAGAGCCTCCCCTGCCTCAGTCTCTCACTTCGCCCCTCCTTGGCTTTCTCCCTCTGCAACTCACGTATCCACACACAGGCTGTTCCCAGACGAGGACACTGTGAAGTAAGAGACAAGACAGAGGCCAGAAAAAAGATGGGAGGTCAACGCTGTGGTCAACGCTGGGGTGGGAGGAGGAAATTGGGGGCAAATGTTTTTATTGTTTGTGGAGAAACGAGTTTGGGCACAAGTGCTGAGGAGAGAGGGCTGCCTTAAGAAGAAATAGAGGGCAGAGGGCACTTCTGAGCAGAGAAACCAGCAATTAGGAAGGCGGTGGGGTCTTGAGGAGGTGGGGATGGTCGCAGGTCTGGGGGCCAGCAGCAATTCAGCAAAGCTGCAAGGCTTTAAAAGATCTTGCCTTGGGAGAAATGATAACAATTTCCAGTTCATTCTGGCTCTAAGATACTAATACACAGAGCAAGCTGATTGTCAACACTGCTGAAGGTGATTCAAGGATAAAGAAGGGAAAAAAATAGACCCTCCACTGTACATCCACTGTGAAATCAGAGGTAAAAATGCAAAAAGGAAAGGAAAAACAGATGAATCCCTTTCCCCCCAGCATGCATCTCAGACCCCCGTCATGTCTGCCCCTGACTCAGACCATACCCCTCAAGAATAGAACTACACTCGAATTCAAATGTGCTATTTTGCATGTATATGCAGAAACAAGGTTGTTGCCAACACTTCTATTGGAAAAATGGTAGTCTGAATACAAAGGGAAAGCAAACTGTTTCACTCTATGAAATCGTCTATACAAAATCAGAAATAAAACTGCAAGAGAAGCAAGAAAAGCTTGAGCAGAAACTCTTCCCTGGGCATAAAAATGAGTTGAACTGAGCAAAATCATAAATGCAAACCATCCATATCACCTTTGCCACAGGGGACAATGCCCCGGAATAGAATTTAATGCCAAATTAAATGTTCCATCCACCTCTTCCAGCAACAGAGCTGTAAAAGGGGAAAACAAATCAAGGTTGCTGCTGCCAGGTTGCTGCAGGATATCAGCTGACAGCACATCTATAGGTGTAGAGGAACCAGTTAATCTGGGTGTGCGCTGACTTGGGCCCAGAAGGGTCAGAGAACAAAGGGCAATCATCACGAGGGGCACACCTTAGAGGTAAGGGAATCAGTCACATTGATTTTCCTCTGGCGCCTCAAATGACATTTTTCTTTTCTTTGCAGACGTTGTAGAACTTCCCAGACTTGACCGGGTGCACTGAAAGAGTATTGATTACAATCAGAACACCTGGGCAGGAGAAAGGGCTGGGTGGGGGTGTATTTCCATAGCAGGAATTTAGTATCCTATAAATAATGGTGACTCCTGCTTGTTTCGGCAACATTTGCATCACAATAGTAAGGAGAAATGGGAATAACAAAAACCACCCTGGGCTTGAATTCAGGAGATCTGAATTCAAGTGTGGCACTGGCCGTCACCAGCTCTATGGCCCAGGGCAAGTCACTCCAGTGAGCATTCCAGAACTTTTCCATATGTCTGCATGGGACTTGGACAAGATGTTCTCAAAAATTCTTTTCCCATGTATTATTCGATGTGGGAACGCTTGCAGAAGGGCAGAGGAAGGAATGGCTCTAAATAAAATGCCACTGAAGACCAAGACTAGTCATGTCTACTGAGAGATCAGTAATCACTTTTACTTCCATGGGGCTTACTGTAATTCCACTGTTAAGAGCTATCATCTTTATCTTTAGAAAACAAACATTTCACCTCTATTAAAAAATAATACAGTTGCCTCATTTTGTAACTGCATTCCTGGGAATCTCATTCTAAAGTGGATTATGATGAACCAAATACCATTTTCCCTGTAGGAATATTGCTGTAATTGGGAATTGTGTTCCACATCAAGAATTTGGCATCAAATATGTCATAGACATCACTAACAATATGATTAAGGGGAGAAATATAACAATAAACTTCTATAATTACTTAAAATAGTAAAACTGTGCTCCAACTCACATAAAATGGGCATAAGTGTATTGTACATGTTGATTATACAAGAGACCCCAATGTTCTATAAAGTGTACATAGAACACATAAAACTCCACTTAGTGTACCACAAATTCAACCTAAAGCCAGCACACTAGCTATAATAAATTTAATTAAACGTTAAATGAACAATAATTTGGTTTTCCTCAAAATTTAGAAGCACTTGTTGAGGCTGAATTCGCTAACTTGGATCTCTTAAAAACAACAACAGGAACAAAAGTTAGCTTAAGTCAATGTGTTCTTTTTCTTTTTGATAATTTCTTGTCACAAGAAAGGGAATTCAGACTATTACACTAACTATGGAGCCATCGCAAAGTAAGAGAGCAGACGCCAGCGCACATTGGTTTTTCGAAGATCATTATGATGACATTTTTCCCCCAAATAAACATCATTTAAGTAAAAGCTTATCTAACATAAATCCCCTTCACCCCTTCTTGTCTCCTCCCTTGTTCAAAAGTTGGACCAAACAAAGGCCAACCAATAAGAGAGCAGTCAGTTGCTACCTAAGTCACTCCACATGACACTTGGTTGACAGCTATTAGAGACCTTCACACCTTATCAGAAAAAGGAAAACAATTATAAGTCATTCAAATGGCCTTAAAAAAATGTTAAAACATTTCTCTCAGACATAAGACAGTTGTAGGAATGCACATTGTCCACTGCTTTGTGAAGACAAAATAATCTCATATTTTCATATAATTTACAGTCTAAAACTATCATGTAATTTGATTATCACAGCTATCCAGTTAGTGAAATATGTCAGGCACTATGATTTCCCCTTTTGTGATTGAAGAAACAAAAGTTTAGCTAGCATAATGGACTTACTTGGGGTTTCAAAGCTAGAGAAAGGCATTAAGAGTGAGGCATTATTATAGAAGTATGGAGACGTGGTGTCCACAAGTAGTTCATAAATATGAGTCCCTGAATCCTAAAATAATAATAATAAGGGAAGGTGACTTAAGAGAACCACTCCTTGCAGGAGTCCCCTTTATAATATTCAGTTCATTTAAAGTCACCCCATGGCCCATGGCTGTCCACTCTCTGGGGGGACACACCTAAGCAAGGGAAATTATCTCACAAGGCAGAACATTCCATTCTTTGACAAACTATTTTAATTGTTAGAAAAGTCTTTCTTCATTTATCCTAATTCTGCTTTCTAGAATCTCAAAGAATATGTCTCAGCCTCGTTCCACACAATATTTCAAATATTTGCAGATAGCTATCATGTTTCCCACTCATAAGGCACAGCTTCTAGACTTTGTCCTCCTGGTGGCCATTCTTTGATGTATCTATGCCGCTCTTACAAAACCAGGTGCCCAGAAGTGACCATAAAACTCCCAGAGCCTATGATCCTTAAAGAGTAGACTAAAATATCTATTAATATAGCTCTTTATGTTCTGGACTGAAATTTCCATTTTTATAGCTTAAAATAACAGTACTTCTTGGCAGCCACATCATGGTGTTGGCTCTTATTAAGCTTGCATCCAACTAAAATCTCTATTTTTTCCCCAAATAATCTGCTATTGAGCCAGTTTTCTCCTATCGTAATCATATTAGGTTGTGACATTAGCAAATATGGGAAGCTTATCTTTATGTAGTCAGTGTTTCTCAACAGGAGTGCTAATGAAATTTTGGACAGGATAATTCTTTGTTGTATAGGACTGTCCTATATATTACTAGATGCAATTAAGTATTAGTGACAAAATTTGGTTGTCATTGTGACAATCAAAAATAACCCTATTGACCTCTGAAACACCCTGTGGAAAGAGATTCCACTGCAGTTGAGAATCTTTATCAAATTATCAATTGAAATGTTGCAGTATAAAGAACAGAGCACTTTGTCATGACAATATAGACTTCTTTAAGGTTGACATGTATTTCATGGTAAACATCATATTGATATGATTTTCTTCCAGTTACACATCCACCTAAATGTACAATAGTAAACCCTCATTTGGTGGAAATGTTTGAAAAATCACATTTTGAAAATAATAGCACAGAAACTTAGCATGGGTAACACATGACAATAGTTGATTACAGTTGTGGGGGCTAATCTGCAAAGCTGGCTCTCCAGTGAACCATGCCACCTGCTATTCCTGACCTCCTGGTCTCCTCTCCTTGGACATGGGCTGGCTCTATGACTTGCTTGAACCAATAAAATGCAATGTAAGTGATGCTCCCAAGAGAAGAAAGAGAAAAAGAAGGCTTCCAGCTTCTGCCTTGCTCTCTTGGAACACTCTGGGAGCTCTTAACGGCCATACAAGGAGTCTGACTACCCCGAGCTGCTGTTCTCGTGAGGCTACACATAGGTACTCCCAGCTGAGCCCAATCTTTTAGCCATGGCTAACAAGGTGCCGGTCAGGGAGTGAAGCCATCTTTAATTTTACAGACAAACTTATATGCTAGCCAAATACCACTGAGTGACCTCACTCACAGCCGCATAGAGCAGAAGAGTTGCCGACAGGAGACTTCCCATATTCCTGACCCACGAAATTGTGAGATATAATAAAATTTGACAGAAGAGCTTGTATTCCTTCCTCCCCAAAATTCATATTTTGCAGCAAACTGTGCATTCATTTATTCACTCATTCACCACACATTTATTAAACTCCTATTGTGTTCTAGCACTTTGGGTGATATTGGAAATAAAATGGGTGATAAAAAAATCACCATCTCTGAACTTGGGAATAACACAGTAGAATGCAGGAGACTTAGAAACATCATTATAGTAGAATTTAAAGCAGCATGATAGAAGTGAATGTGGGGTTCTGTGAACACACAGAGAAAGACCTAGAATTGGGGGAAAGGGATGTCACAGGAGGCCCTCTTGCAGTAGGGAGTCATAAAAGGCAAGACAGTGTTATCCACGCAAAATAAAGAGCATTAAAAGGATTTTTCAGGCAGAGGGAACAGCACGTGATGGCAAAGAGTTTTGAAAGACACAATGCATTGGAAGTTTAGAATGGCCAAAGTCCAGAGTGTGAGGAAGTAGTTCATAGTGATAATGGAGGTTGATACAATACAATAGGAAAAGAAGCTAGAGAAGTAAGAAAGAGCAAGATTTTTGAAAGTTGCTGAACGCCATATATGACAGTCAGCCTCCAAGATGGCCCCACAGTGACCTCTACATTCTGGCATCCAGACTTTTGTGTATCCCCTCCTGCATTCTACCAAGGTTAGTCTGTATGACCAACAGCATATGAGAGACTGATGGAATGTCACGTCCAAAATTAGGTTATAAAAGACTGAGGTTTCCATCTTGAGCTCACTCTCTCTCTCTCTGATCACTCACTTTGAGGGAAGCATGTTCCAGTGGAGAGACCCATGAGTTAAGAAACTGAAGACTCCTGCCAATAGTCATGTGAGTGAGCTTGAAGTAGATCCCTCAGCCCCAGTCAAGCCTTCAGAGACGGCAGCCCATGCCAGCAGCCTGACTACAACCTCACGAGAGACCTCGAGCCAGAATCACCAGCCAAGCTGCTCCTGGAGTCCTGACGCTCAGAAACTGTATGGCATAATAAATGTTTGTTGCTTTGAGCTGCTAAATTTTGAGATTGTTTGTTATCCAGAAATAGATAAGTAGTACACCATACTGAGAGATTTGAATATTATCCCGAAATTGACAGAAAGTCTTTGTAGGATTTTAAAGAGGTAGACAACTATTTTCCCATTGGAAAGGTCATTGGGTTAGCAGCATGGAGAGTAAAGTAAAGAGGAAAAGGAATACCTGAGAAGCGACCACTGCAATAATCCAGTCCTGGATAGATAAAGAACTGTGCCAAAAAATTTGAAAAGGAAGAAAAAAGATGGAGATTTGAGCTATATTAATGAGCCCAGGTTTCTGGCTTAGATAATTGGGTAAACAGAGGCACAAGTCTTGAGACAGAGAACACAGGAAAGGGAAAGGATTTGGAATTTGCGGCAAAGATGATGTACTTAGATTTGAAAGTTTTAAGATTAAGAGGCCCATGAGACATCCAAGAGAAGATGAAAGGATACATTGGATACACGGGTCTGGAACTCGGAGCCGGTCTGAGCCATAATAGTCCTCAGCATGGCGTTGGTCATGGAAACCATGGGTTAAGAGGAGCACTTCTGCGGAGAGTGTGTGCAGCAGGAATAGCAGGACGTCGGCAGAGCCGAAGCAGCTCACCAGCTGGACCCTATTTCTCCTAAACCCTGACCTACACATATGTGGGATGTAGCCCCTTCCCTGTAACCGGGGATTATAACAATTGTCAGATGAGAAAATCACTGTTTACTCCAAATGTATGGGGAAGAAAGGAAATCTTTAAATATTCTATAATCATTTCCATTTTACTTATTACTTTGCTTAAGTCAAAGAAGATTCCTGCAAGTTTGGAAGCTCCTTGCAGAAATCCAAGGCTACCCTTAAAGCCACAGAGTAATTTTTCCACAAAGTCCCTGAGGAAATAGAGAGCAATGCTGCTATGTGAGAACCTGACCATAGACAACTTCCCCCAGAGAGAAAATGCCCTAAAAGTAACAAATCAGTTAAAAGAGAGAGATGTAAAATATCTCTATTAATCAGGGTTCTCCAGAGACACTAAATCAATAGAGTATGTGTGTGTGTGTGTGTGTGTGTGTATGTGTGTGTGTGAAAGATTTATTTTAAGGAATTAGTTCACGTGACTGTGGAGGCTGGAGGATGCACAATCTGCAGGATGGGCTGGCAGGCTGGAGACCCAGGGGAGATTCAATGTTGCAGTTCGAGTCTGAAAGCCACCCGCTGACGGAATTCCCTCTTGCTTGGGGGAGGTCAGACTGTTCTATTCAGACCTTCAAATGATTGGATGAGGCCCACCCACATTACAGAGAGCAATCTGCTTTACTCAAAGCCCACCGATTTAAACGTTAATCTCATCCAAAAAAACCCTCACAGGAACATCTAGAATAATGTTGGACTATATATCTGGGCACTGTGGCCTCATCACGTTGCCACATAAAACTACCCATCACTATATCTGGGCTGGGGGTGCAGGTAAGCTGATGTTTACTGTTTTTATTACTGAATTCTTCTTTGCAGTCAACACCCCACCCTCTACAGTGCCCCGGTATAGCGGGTGCTCACTAGATAGTTCATAATGGTATTCAGAGCCCCTGACTTGTCCAAATACAGCTAACTTGACAAAGACAACAACGAAGTCATGGAGGGGGCTTTTCTCCAGTGTGTTTGAAGAAGATCACTAACAGCTACGTGCCTTTCTGACTGTGTTCCTGCGGTCCGCCCGGAAGCAGGCGGTGGGTTAGGATGGTGACTGCTGCGGGGGCTCCTTCTCCCGTCCCTAATGAACCATGCTCGGGGAGACCTGACCACGTCTCACCACGGCTGTCAAAGTGAAAATAAAATATCCCAGAAAGAAATGAATTTGTCTACTTCTGGAAAGATGCTCATCATTTTTTGTATGTTTGTTTTGTTTTCCCTTCAGGAAAGAGTGGGGGGAAACTCAATGAGCTTTTCTCACTTCAGAACAATGTGAAACTCAGAATAGGCAGGCTGTGGGAGGCTGCTAAGGGCTTGGTGAGCTAGTGAAGGAAGCAAAAGAACTCAAATCAGGCAGATCTGGAGCAAAGCAAGGTGTAGGGCAAGGCACCTGGGGCCAGAAATATACCTTCTCACACCTTCACTGACTTTAAGCCCCTGTGGAGATGCATCTGGAGGGGTAGTCAAGGTATCAGGGTCTTTGCAGCCTTCTTAGTCCCTAAAAAAGGCTTATGGGTGTTTTTCTTGCTCATTAAGTTTCTTCCTAAGGAAGGACTTCTTAATCTGGGGTCAGAGCCCTCAGGAGTATATATTCACTGCTCACTAGTTGAATTGAACATTTCCCAATAATTGGAATGTATGCAATAAACCCCATAAATATTTGCAGTACCTGCTGCAGACATCTGAAAATGCCTTTTATGTTCATCTCTGCTTCATCCTGCTGCATCTTGGTGGTCCACATCCATGCCAGGACTCTGCAGGTCCCAAAGTTTACAGAAACTGAATTTTCCTGTATTCTCCAATCTAGATATACCAGTAATCAAAGCCAGAGAACAGGAGAAATGAGTAAATTCTCTTCCCAAAAAAACCTCCAAGGGCAGGTAGGGCTTATCATTCATTTGGATATCAAATTATAGAACAAAATTATTGTACTGAGCCCCCATCTACGTAACTGCAAGAAATCAGTTCCTTCCCCAAGTAGGAGTACTTAAACCTTGCACAAATTTATCTTCATAGCTGTTCATCAGCTTTCTCTCCAAGTCATTGCTTCCAGTTTCTCTGCCCATCGTCTTGGATTTCTTATAGCTGCTGCTCAACCCTGCTGCAACCCTCATCCGCCTCCTTTCCTCCGAAACGTAGAGGAGCAAAATACCTCCATTACGGCTCTAAGCACAGCTCACCCAGAACTCTAATAGTTTAAAATGTGACTGAAGTTTAGGGAAAAAAGAGACTACGAGAATTAAAAGGAAAAATTAATGTTAAATTATGATATATAACTCTCCCAGAACTCACTGGCTAGTCTCTCCATAGGGATCCTGAATGGTCATCTCTTTTCTCAGCCTTTTGTCATGTGACCAGGGCTTACTGACCACCCAGGACAGGAGTCCCTTCAACTCATCCACTTCTCTCAAGTTCAGGTTGCCCTTCCCAACTCTCTGGCTCCAGCTAGAGGAATCAAAACCCCCTTAACTTCATGATATTCTCTCCAAACACTCATCTGAAGACAGCCTTATTTATTTATTAAACAGAATATCTACGTCTGAAGGATCTGAATTTAGGTTATTTTCCCCAGTTCAAGGCTTCCTAAGAACTACAGGTAATATCTGCCTCAAAGCTGCATGAATACAATGCTTGAAAATGTGACCACTTCCAGTACAAAGGAAGCTTGACATACTACCCCCCCACACCCAAGCTTCCACCCTAGAAGGTGGAAGCTGCGTATGTTTCCCCAAATGGTAAGTTTCCACAATTTTAAGATCCATTTTCTACCTCAAGAAACATGGAGCAACTGGTGGTAGCATTCAAATAGCATCTTCTGGGAGAGGGGAGGAGGTATCTCTCTTCCAGATCATAAACGAAGAAATACCTAATTAATTCTAGTGTTCTTAGAGGAGATTAGAGAAGGCTCCATGGAGGAGGTGTCATTGAGTTAAAATGAAGAATGAGTGTACATTATCTGTGGCTACTGCAGAACTGCTAGCAAGCTCATCATGTGGGTGATAAAGAATGGCGAGATCAGGACTCAGAATGCTCTGCTAGGCCCATCTCACCTCCATTAGTTTTATTGAACCTTGAAATGGCTTTTGAAGTTAACAATCACCCCAGAGGATACAAAGTTAGATGCTTAAAAAAAAAGACATTAAAGTTTTGTAAGTTCCCCAGTTAATCCATCAAACACATTTCAGTCCTGGGTAGCAGTGTATAAACTCTATCAAGGGCATCTTAGTTTCCCCAGGAAACGTCTATAGCCAGATAACACTTCATAGAGATAAGACGAGCCTAAGGAAAGCTGTGGAAGCACCTTTCAGGCAAGGTGTGTTCATTGAAAGCACATCATTTTTTGTAAAACCCTCTTGGTGTTGAGAAGTAAAGTGGCAGAGGACAAGTTAGGATGGAGAAGGAGAAACCTGTGTGAGCAGAGTCAGATGGGTGAGATTTGCCATCTGATTTTGTCTCTGCTCATGTTACCCAGCTAATTGTCCCAAACTCGTCCAGTTCAGCAAAGGAGCCTAGAAAAATACCGTATCCTTTCAAAGCACAATTAAAAAAAAAACTAAGGAGGCAGCTATGTGACTACTTCCTAAAGGATATAGCATAGCATTCAGACTGCCTAGCAAAACTCTGGAGAAAAACAACATCTTAGGAAATTCTAGTTTGAGTTCTGTATATTTTAGAAGAAAAAAGTTTTTTTAAATTAAGTGATGGCTAATGAACTATTAAAGCAACCCCCTTGCTAATTAAAAGAATAAATTGAACTTGCTAGACCTTTCAACTGCTCTGAAACCCTCTGCTTCTGATGCTTTCCAGCTGAAAAGAAGGTTTCTATCCCAAGATGAGCCAATGAGTTAAGGGAAAGTGGCAGCAAGGACTGGTTGGGGAGGTCAGACAAGGCCTGAAACAGAAGCCAGATGTCCCTGCTCTAAGGGGGTCCACAGACGCTTCAGATGGGTTATTTCAGGTTGATGCCTGTTTGTTCACTATTATATCCCCGAGCATCTAGAATAGTTCTGGAAAGAGGAGATGCTAAAGAAAAGAAAAAGAAGAGAAAAGGAAATGTGTGTCTGTAGTTGTTGAATAAATGAAAGAACTACTGCTCACTTGGCACATAGCGTCCTTGTCTTTTTTTTTTTTTTTTGTGAGGAAGATCAGCCCTGAGCTAACATCCATGCTAATCCTCCTCTTTTTGCTGAGGAAGACTGGCTCTGACCTAACATCTATTGCCAATCCTCCTCCTTTTTGTTTTTCCCAAAGCCCCAATAGATAGTTGCATGTCATAGTTGCACATCCTGCTAGTTGCTGTATGTGGGACGCCACATCAGCATGGCCAGACAAGCCACGCGTCAGTGCATGCCCAGGATCCGAACCCGGGCCGCCAGTAGCAGAGCGCGCACACTTAACTGCTAAGCCACGGGGCCGGCCCCGCTCCTTGTCTTTAATCTACCTTGGGGGTCTAACTTTTCCTAACGCAGAGTGTGAGTCGACCAGGGTCAACTGGCGATAAGTGAAGTGATCGATATTCATTTGGCAAAAGAGGTTAAGAGATGTATCCTGTGTCACAAACTAACATGCAGCCCATGGCCAGATCGACATCTTCCCTCTCTGAAGATCCTGTTGAGAAAACTCTAAAAATTATACTCTGGATTCTACCCATTTTCTACCAAAGAGAAGCACTTGGTGCAATTGTAGATCTTTGCAAGGGCTCAGCAGCTCTGCTCGAAGTCATCAAGAAAGCTATTTGTTTCCTCCTGTAATTCTGGACTCAGTGCATTTGTCTCAGGCTCCTGGTGGTCTGGGACAGCACATTGTGTGTGTCGTTCACGGCCGTGCCACTTAGGAAGTTTTGCTTATGTCAACATTATGCACTGTACACATTTTTTTTCTTTTGCTGGGGGAAGCTGAAAGTAAGTGACACTAATTTCTATTCTGCAGTTATCCAAATAAATTGCACTCACAACACAATCCATAAACATTATGACTACTCATCAATAAAGCAGAGGAATGTCTGAGAAACCAAAATTGTCACCCCCCAAAAATTTGAAAAATAAAAAGAAACAACAAAAATGCTGGCAAATGGTAGGTCCCTTATCTTAATTACAGGCTTATTTGCATTTAAATGAAGGTTATTCTATAATTACTACTGAATGTTTTGTGTTGGAGTTGAAATACCACTCTGCAGGCTGTCAGCCCATTTCCTTTTCATTTTCTCTTGTCATCCTTCTTCTCTGTAATTGTCTGACACAGGCAGGCACACAGAGGAGCAGGCTCTTAATTCCCTTTCCAAAAACATCACCACCTCAGGGCACCTTGTGGATTCTGGGCCATCTCACTGTAGTCCTTCTGCATGTTAGTGCCAAGAAAATTAAAGAAACCTCTCTCCACCCACAATAAACAACCTCAAGATCTGCCATCTTGAGAACAGAATTAACTTGGCCTGACTACGCATTGGCTGCAATGCTGACAATCCCCATTCCCTCCCTTGTGCCTCTCACTGCACCCTGCACAAACTAACATTCATCAATAGACACAGTCCCTTCTCATTATTTGAGGTAGTGATGTTCTATAAACTGATCTCGTGCACTGAATTGGAGAATACTAAACCATCTCTCCTAGGAAGTACAGGGTTAGGTTCCTGCGAGCTTTGGTCACAAGATTTTTGTCAACCCATCAACACAAAACCTTGTTTTGTGTTTAGAGTTGTTGTTAGTGCCATCAAGTTGATTCTGACTCCTAGCAACCCTGTGGACAGCAGAGTGGAACCCTGCCCAATCTTTTCGCGCCATCCTCTCACCTTCTGGCACTGTATCCGACAATGCTCCGCTGCTGTTCATAAAGTTTTCATGGCCCATTTTTTCGGAAGTGGATGGCCAGGTCCTTCTTGCTAGTCTATCTTAGTCTGGAAGCTCCACTGAAACCTGTTCATGTCCACCACGGGTGACCCTGCTGGTATCTGAAATACCAGTGGCATAGCTTTAAGCATCACAGCAACACACAGCCGCCACAGTGTGACAACCAACAGATTGGTGGTATGGTTCCCGGACCAGAACACAAACCTGGATCATAGTGGTGAGAGTGCCAAATCTTAACTACTTGACCACCAAGGCAGGCTACATTTAAAGACACCTTATTTAACATATATTGTTGATTCATTAACATCGAACTCACGGCCAATAACACTAAACTCATGCCTGAACAAAGCTCATGTAACACACGTATGCCTCCACAAGGCACACTCGTTTAAGAATGAGAGTTCAAACAAGAAGGAAGAGCATGCCTTGTTTGACCTCAACTGGGAAAGTGCATGTGGGGTAACTCAGATTTTTCACAGTTTTGTGCATGTCTGTGAGTAACTGCAATGCACCATGGGTATTAATGTGGGGGGTTACAGGTAAACTTAGTGAGCAGGTGAATTTGCAAATATGGAATCCATGCATAATGAGGATGGGCTGTATTGCCAAGCATCTCCTTTGTGTCAGCCCTATGTGAGATGCTCTGCGAGGGCTAAGAGAATAAAATGCTGAATGATATAGAGATGGTCCTGCCTGCACAGAGCTCATAGTGTTCAGGCAGGGGCAGGGAGGGGGGGAGCAGGATGCAGAAAGAGAAACTGAGCAAAAAATATAAACCAAAAAAATAATAAAACCGTTTCAAATCATGATAGTGCCATGAATACAGCAAACAAACAAAAAATGTTGAGATAAAGAATAGTAAGGGGAATGGGAAAGGCCTTATTTTCGATATCAGGTAGCATTTATTATAAGATCTGAGAAGCCCTGCAGAGTTAGGGAAGAGGTGGAGAGAGAGGGAGGAGCATCAAGCAGAAAGAATAATGAGCACAAAGACCCTGTCCCCAGGAGAGGTGTGTTCCACATATTTGAGTGAGACCGGAGGCTGTTGCAGGGGAAGAGGAAGAGATGGTATGAAATGGGGCTGGAGAGGGGGCAGGAGCTTGGTCTGGCAGGGCCTTGTAGACCAAATAAGGCAAGTGCACTTTCTTATTCATGCTCATATCACTTGAGGGCTGAGGTTGCCTGTGCCTAGCAAGTTGCCGCACACAGCAGGCACTCCACAAACGTTGCCTGACTCACTCACTAGGGTATCTGCAAAACACGACAGGTATGTCAGTTCAGGACTGAGTTTTACTGCATGTAACAGAACACCGCAAAATATGGTAGCTTATACAAGATCAGGGTTTATTTCTGTCACTTAGTGAGAAATCCAGATGTAGACAGTTGCTGTCATTGGTTTAGCTGCTCAAGGATGTCAAAGCCACAGTCTCTGAAATTCACTTGGCCTTTGCCTCATGGCTGCAAGATTGCTGCTCCAACTCTAGTCATCACATCCTAGTTCCAGGATCAAGGAAGTGCAAAAATATATGTGCCAGCAGAGTCTAGTCCCCTTAAACAGTTTTCCTAGGAGTCCCATTCAATGACTTTCGCTGATATCTTTTGGCCACAAGTGTGTCCTAAGTCCACCTCCAGGTGTAAAGAAGGCGAGGAAATGTACTCTTTATAATTAGATATATTGATGCCCCTAACACAGTCATGTTTGTAAGGAAAAAGAGGAGAATGGAGTTGTCCAGCAACTGGTAGTCTGTGTTCATCGGGGGTTGGGGCACATGTTCCAGCCAACGCCCTGGAAGTGATAGAGCTATCAGAGATGAGAAGGTCTCTGGGGATGACATATAATGGCTTTACATAGTGGATATGGGACTTGAAAGAGGATGGAGAAGATCCACCAAATCAAAATATTTCCCTTTAGGCATTGTAGATCAGGTAACCCTTTCTATTGGGAGATGAGGGCCTCTCATAAACCAGTAGCAAATGCCTGAAATTCAAAGAATTAACCATCACCTGTAGCTTAAGCAAGAAATTAGCACATGTAGCCATGTTTAGTGCTAACATTATATTTTGAATTTGTTTATTTATGGCTTTAGTCAGTCATTTAACAAGTTTCTTACACCTTAGGAGAACGTATCGTGGGGCAGATATGTTTTGAAGTTAAAAGAAGGAGGAAAACAATAAAAGGTCTAAAACAGGGCCGTTGCTGAGGAGACGTCCTGGAGAGACACACACAAGAGAAGCAAGCCAGGCTGTGGAGTTGAGAGAGGTTCTTCTGAGGAAGTGACACTCCAGCTATGACCTAAAGGATCAATGGGATTCAATTAAGTATCAGGGTAGGGGAGAGCAAGAGGATTCCAGTCCCAACATCCTCCTCAAATGTCAACAAATGAAAATTAAACCAGGGCAAATGTCATGCTTAAGTGAAAGGGGAGCAAAGAGACCATCTCGGTTGTCTTTGCTAATTTATCAGAAACTCAAACCTATTGGAAAGCTTCTTGATTTCCTGGCTTCTTACAGCAATTTCTGGGCAGATGCCAGTGCTCGTGCTTGGAGTTGCCTTAGCTCTCTTATGCTCTGCACTTCATGTCCTTTGAGCTCGATATTTACCACCTGAGCCTAAAAGGCAGGTAGGAAAGCAGCCTACTGTGTGGTTTGGCTCAAACTTGCGGAAGCAGGTGGCTCTTGCCCTCTGTGGGACAGAGAAATCTATGCCCTTTGCTAGCCCCTGCCAGTTCTGCTCCTCCTGTGCTCCTACTTGTTGGGCCTTGTCCCTGTGTGTAAGCAGGTAGGCACCTGGCACAGCAGATGTACCCAATGACCATAGGACAGATGTCCCCAGGCATCTCTATGTGTGTGCATCCTCTACCCAGCTGCCAGGGAGGGCTTTCCAGATATAGACCCCATCAGGCCATTCCCCTACTTGGGAACCCCCAGTGGCTTCCCTCCGTGGCTTCCCTATCTCTTTAACCTGACTTAAAGACCCTCCCCAGTCTATCCTCAGCCTAATTTTCCAGATTCACCTCCTACCCTCATCTCCTGTTCTCAAGCCACACTGAGCCGCTTGCCATTTTCTAAACGCATCATGCTCATTTCTTGCCTCTGTACCCTCTTCCTGGCCTGCCACCTTCACCCCACTCTTCTCATCTGGCTCTTTAAGACCTGGATCTTATGTCACTTCCTCTGTGAAGCCTCTCACAGTGCTCAGAGTTATTTGTTCTCTTTTTGCAATTTTCCTTGCAAATATTTATTTGCATATCTGTCTCCCCTGCTGTACTGTAAGCTTCTTAAATACAGGGACAATTATAACCATTTGTGCACCCTCCACACTTGCACAGTGCCTGCCATACCCTAAGGTTTCAAAATCACTTGTTTCGTGATTAACCATGGTCCAGTAATTGTGTATGACTTTGCGGTATGCAGTAGCATCTGTCTTCCTTACAGCAGCCAGCTCTAATCATTCGCCTCAGGTCCCCCTCCTGCCCTAGACTAGAGGAGAGGTTGCTGTGTGGAGCTCCTCCTAGAATTACCTGTTCCACTGTGGCAGCACGGTTCTGCTTCGGCACCCTCCTTCCCACTAAAACACTCCCAGAACCTGAGCTCTCCAACTTTTTTTGAAGTCCCCCTGGAATGAGCAGCAGCTGAAGGACCTGGTAACTGAGGGGGCTTCACAGGGATGAGTGAATCTGGGGTTCCCTGACCCCAACCTCACCCCCACTATGGCTTCTAGAGTTCAGGGCATTTGTGGTGTGAAGAGGCTGTGAAATGCAAAGAATAAACCATTCTCCATCAGCCCCTCCTCCCCACCCCCAACCCCACAGTGCACTGAAGTCCCACCCCACTGTAGAGGGAGGAGAGGCTTCTCGTCAGCTTCCCAGGGGGCTGGGGCTCCCCACCCCCTTTCTTCCCTGCTATCACTCTTGGAGCCTCAGACGTAGGGTAGGGTCGTTCTGGCGATCGTATCGTTCATGAATTTTATTGCTGTTTTCCATCCTCCCCACCATGCTGTCCCTTATTTTCCTCCACGCATAGCCTCTTCATCTCCTCCTCCTTTGAAAGAAGCCTCCTCGCATGCTCCCCTTGCCCATGACAGGTGTGGGGAGTGACCCTGGCCCTCCGTTGGGGGCCGTTGGCTTTGATGCTCCAGCTTTACAGCGTGTCATTTGTATTCCGTCCTTCCCTCTCTCGCTCCTGCCCAGTGTGTTTTGATGAGCTCCTCTCTGCACTCATATTGTCTCAGTTGTTAACCACCCATTTGCAAGTCTGTAATTTACTTTTGATCATTCGTTTTATGAGGCGCACAGGGTAAAAAGCCGAATCTGTTCTTTCCTTCTTTTCCTCCACTTCCTTAGTCTTGTTTGCAGCTAAAGATTCTCTCCAGGTCCCACACCCTGTTGCCTTATCATCTCATGGAGAGGCGCGTGGCGCCTTGACCTTCCTAGGAGAGATTTTCCTCCTGCTCGCCTTCTGTTGTGGTTCATTAGCTTTTTTTTTTTTCCTCCTTAGAGATTAGCTTCTTTGGGAAATGGGGTAGTTGGTGGAGGCAATTATTTGTGGGTCTATTGATATGATAACCCCTATTGACAGCATGGGGACTCACTGGCAGAACTGATAGGACTGCCCTGCCGGCACCAACCCCCAGGAAGGGGAGCTGCAAGCTGAGGCCCAGCGATGCCTTCCCCAGCCGACATTTCACAGCCCTTTTTTGTTCAGTGGAAACAGCTTCAGCCCAGGATGAGAAGGCAGCTGCCTGCCAAGCAGGCGCGCTGAGTGTCTGGCTGCATTTTCCTCCTTCCCATGGTGATGAGGTTTTCAGTGAATAAAAGCTGCTGCCTCTCTCTTTCCAGAGAGGAGAGGAGTTGGTGGCAGGAGAGGCACAGACTCATTAAGCCCAGTTTGAGCCCAGCTTCCCAGGTTTTCCCATTTGTTTCGTTCTTCTTTTTCTCTTTGGAAACAAACACTTTTCCTAAAACAAAAATCAGCGCTCACATGACTCCTCATTGCAGAGACCTTCCTGAGAAACGTCTCCTGGCCTGTGTGCTCACAGATCCACGGGGCCTGCATCAGCAGACCATGCACCCCCGGCACCTGCCCCCGCACGATGCTCCTTGGGCCCGCAGGCTCTTCCCATCCTCCTCCCCACAGTTTCGTTGTCTGTTTTTAGATCCATAAGTTTGTCCCAACGGTCTCAGATAACCCAGTGCAGACCATGGTGGAGCCACATACCCTTGAGTTGAACAGAAAATCCCCGGCCAAAAAATAGTTTAGGTGAAAGTCTTCCTTATATCTTTAGGAGACATTGGGTATAATGAACTTCTGAGAGGCAGTTCTAAGCAGCTACAAGCCTCAAGGTCAGAGTACTAATCAGGAAATAGCTTCTACAGACACCTTTAGACTTGGGAAGCCCAGCACCAAGACCTCACACCCAAGATGAGGGTGCTAAGAACATATTTTGGGCCCTGAGCATGGCTGGAACATGCCTGAGAAGATAGCACCACAATTTTAAGCAGAACAAGGAGCTTATTCTCAATCTCTCTTTAATGTGAGGCCAGACAATCTTTAGAGAAAATACCCTTTAGCGGAAATCAGTAAATCTAATCCATCTTCATTGCTAATTAGTATCCCTGGATCAAAAAAAATCTTAAAAGAAGAACTTATCGAGCACAGGAGCTTTCCCCACAAGTCTAGAACATTGGCAGTCTTATCTTCACAAAACAACTTTATGGAATTGCCAGCCTGTCCTAAACTCTGCCCTAGCCAAATCAAGATGATATCTCCAGGCTTATTCTTAACTGCCCTGTATGACCTAGCCCTGCTCCTCTGTCAGCCTTGCTTCCCCACAGGCCTCAGCACAGGTTCTCCACGAGGCTCCTGCCAGTCACTCCAAACACAGAGCTTATCTAATTCCCCAGCATTTGGATGTGTTCCTCTCCAGCACACGACTCGCACCCACTCTCAGGACCCAAAGTGGTTCTGTTCCCTGGCCTCCTAATAACCAACCACACCTTACTCTTCCCTCAGTAGCCCTGTGTGGTTAAATCCACCCTTCCCTGGTCTCTGCTTTTTCAATATATATCCACCAAGCAACTCCAGCTATATAAAAAGCTCCTTTTGTAGAGACAAACATTGGCAATTCCATATAAATAAAACTATCTCTTTCTTTCTCTTTCCCCTCACCCTCCACCTCATATTGCCAGGGCTAGGCATGGCGTAGGGGCTCATACACACTAGCTAGTAGGTTAATTGATTCATCATTGAAAGACACCCTCCATCTAGTGTACCCACATGTATAACTCACTATTTAGTACGGACAGAATACTGCCTTGTGAAAACTTATGCTAAATGACAATTCCTGTGTCTTCTATTTTTTGTTTTTGCGTGTGTGTGTGTGTGTGAGGAAGATCAGCCCTGAGCTAACATCCATGCTAATCCTCCTCTTTTTGCTGAGGAAGACCGGCTCTGGGCTAACATCTATTGCCAATCCTCCTCTTTTTTTTCCCCCCAAAGCCCCAGTAGATAGTTGTATGTAATAGTTGCACATCCTTCCAGTTGCTGTATGTGGGACGCAGCCTCAGCATGGCTGGAGAAGCGGTGCATCGGTGCGCGCCCGGGATCCGAACCCGGGCCGCCAGTAGCAGAGCGCACGCATTTAACCGCTAAGCAACGGGGCCGGCCCGATACCTGTGTATTCTAATTGGTAATGATTATTCAGCAGCTGGGCCCCCGGGTGAGAAGCAGGCTCCCAGAACACTAGATGAAAGACCGAAGCTTCTGGTTGAAGGCAAAGAAGACTGGATAAAAGAAAGGAGAATGAGCAAGTGGGGTGAACTGTGTAGAAAGTGAAGACTTGGCTAGACAAGCGACTCAGAGACTCAGACCTGAGATGCTGTGCTCGCTCCTCACTGCATCCTGCGCATCTGGGGAACATGTAGCATGTGCCAGCCCTTCCCCAGGTGCTGCATGCACCTTGATGAATAAGGCCGAGCTCTGCCCCCGGAAGCTCCCAGCGTGGTCTGGGAAACACATGGAAACAGCAAAGCCTGACCCGTTGTAAGAAGGGCTGTAACACCGATGCAAATAAAAAGCTGTGGGGGAAGGAGACAATTAATTCTTCCTGGGGAACCAGGGAAAACTTCACAGACGTGACACTCTGGAGTTGGGTCTTGAGGGATGAGTAGGTGTTTGCCAGGAAACCAGGGGAGAACGTGTCAGGTCAAGGGAACAGCAAATGCAGTGGCAAGAGAGTAACACGGAAAAAGCAGCAAGAAGGAAAACTAGATTTCCATAGCCAGGGTCCCAGAAGCTGAAGAAAAGGTCAGTTTGGGGTAGGGGATGATCAGAGGGAACAGGAGAGAAAACACAGACTCTCAAGGAGTCAGGGAGAAAAAAGGCAGAAATCAGGCGGTTACAGGCAGCCAAAGAACCCAGAGTGATAGCTGGGTAAGAAACCTCCCAACAAGGCCCTGGGTCTCCTCTGGACCCTGCCTGCCGAGCTGTACTCCCTGAGTACTCGGGGCACGCCCTCATACCTGTACTCCTCCAGGAGTGTAAAATAGCTCCAAGTCACAACTCTCCTTCGAAGTACACTCACTAAGTCCCCAGCATACACCAAACATGCATTAGACCCGGGAACGCATAGCATCAATAAGTACTGCTACTAGCTTGTGGTCTAGTCCAGGAGGGGGCGTGTGGAGGTTGTGGTAGGTAAAGCAAATGGTGAAGACTCAGAGGTGACAGTATCAGGAAGGAGCCTCAAGAATCTGTGGGTGGCTTCGTGTAGTTTTAATCATCGCTCTGCTTATTTATTGCTATTAATGTGGAGACTCACATTTGCTTAAGCTGCACCCTATCCCTTCAGCTCCGTGATAAGATCTATGGTTGCCAAGTCAGGAGATTTATGTCTTTTTAAAAAAATTCTAATAGTTTTATCCT
Organism: Ceratotherium simum simum; assembly: GCF_057802395.1. Taxonomy (NCBI): domain Eukaryota; kingdom Metazoa; phylum Chordata; class Mammalia; order Perissodactyla; family Rhinocerotidae; genus Ceratotherium; species Ceratotherium simum. The sequence goes on along the minus strand of NC_141906.1, from coordinate 82,126,524 downwards.
TGTCTTTATCTGGCTTAGCAATATAGAACACAATTTAATCTTAATTTTTCCCCCTGCCCCTTAAGTAGACTGTGCATGGTATGCTTTGCTGAAGGATATATGTTCCAGGCTCCACGGGAAAGTAATTTTTGTAAAAATATATGTACATATTTCAAAATTATGTGTATGTATATGTGTGTGTACCTATGAATCCCAGAAAAAATAAGAAATTACTCAATGTCAAAAAAATAAAGTTGAGACAAAATGATTTTGGTGGTCTTTCCAACTCTGTTTTTCTATACTTCGTGAAGTGTCTTCTCCACCAGTGCCTGCCCTCCTTACCTAATACATTGTTAGAATCTCTCTTTTGTAAAATAAAAGAGGGAGGAAGAGGCGAGCAGGAGGAGGAGGAGGAGAAGGAATCACCTACGGGCCTTGTCTCCTCCCCCGACCTACGGCATTCTCTCCTTGAAAGAGTACAATTGTTCCTTGCATCTGAGAGATTGGTTCCAGGACCCTGGCAGATACCAAAATCCGTGGATGCTCAAGTCCCTTACGTAAAATGGCGTAGTACTTTCATATAACCTAGGCACATCCTTCCATGTACTTTAAATCATCTCTAGATTACTTATAATACCTAATACAACGTCAATGCTACATAAATAGTTATACTGTGTTGTTTAGGGAATAATGACAAGAAAAAAAGTCTGTACATGTTCTGTACAGATACAACTATTGTAGGTCTTTCCATCCCTCTTGGTTGAACCTGCAGATGCAGAACCTGAGGATATGGAGTACTGACTGGAGTTGATATTTCCTCTTTCCGTTCTTCTTGGCAAACACCCAAACTCCACCTGTTCCTTCCTAACAGGATTCCTAACTGGTTCAGGACTCAGGTAGCCATGTGCTTCCAGGTAAACTGGGTCCCTCCCAAACCCAGGGATAAATCTTGTTTCTTTAAACCAGCATTTCCCAAACTTTTTGGTTTCAGGATCCATTTACACTCTTCAGAATAATTGAGGACCTCAAGGAGTTTTGTTTATGTGAATTATAGGGATTGATATTTAGCATATTAGAATTTAAAATTGATAAATTTTTAACTACTTATTTGTAAATTTATCCTAAAAGAACAATAATAAATCCAGTACACACTAACATAAATAACACATTTTTAATGAAAAATAACTACATGTTCCAAAACAATTTGGTGAGACAAGTGGCATTGGTTTAGACTTTTGTAAATCTCTTTAATGTATGGCTTAATAGAAGACAGCTGGAGTTCCATCTCTGCTTGTACATTCAATCTGTTGTGATATTTGTTTTGGTTGAAGTATATGAAGAAAATTTAGCCTTTAATTACACAGGTATGTAATTTTAGAAAGAGAGGAGTATTTCCTTTTTAGATAATGTTGGATGTTCTTCTTTGACATTCTAAAACTTGCAAGTGGCGGTTTCTTAAAGCTTAGTTGCAATGTGGAATCTTAAACTAAGTGAATGACCTTTTCATGTTCTATTGCACTAAAATTCCATTGATTTATCTTGTTCTTTGAGTGGGTCATTTACTCATGTATGATTTTATAACAGTGTGTCTTGGTCATTTGAAAAATATTCACTAAATTGAGTAGATCTTCCAAATGTTGACTTATTTCACTGTACAACAGATATTAAAAAAAAAGACACACACATTTGTTAGCATCACCACTAAGTTCATCATAAGTCTTTAAGTATTGGGAAACTGTCAAGCTGATGGTAACAGATAAAAATTCTAATTTTCATTTGAAACCTCAAATTCTATCATCAACAAATACTGTCAGTTGTTCTCCTTGAAGTGACTCACTTCATTTTTGGGAAAATTTCTGCCAAGTATATAAATCTGAATAACCATAGTCTGACTAGTGTTCTTTCAAGTAAAAATGGTTTTCTGTGAAAAAAGTGGATACTTCAGCTTACTGTTCAAATAATCACACAAGTGTTTTTGCCTCGAAACTACCATCATACTTCAGAATGCAACAGAAGGGCTTTAAGTGTACTTCCCATCTTGTCACACAGAATATTAAAAAAGTAAGTATTTAGGGGCCAAGATTTAATAAAATTAGTCATTTGTACTACATCATCCAGGAAATTTTTAAGTGAAACTGCATTTTTCTTTACCATGAGCTTGTGGCAGTGGAGAACACAATGCCCTCTGGTAGAGTTTGTTGCCTGGGCTCGTGCCAAGGTGCCAGCAGTTTTACCCCCGATTGCTTTTGCCCCATCAGTGCAAATATCTACACAGTCAAAAAGACCAATAATGTCTCAGTATTATTACAAAAATGGTTTGACTTTGCTGACTCCCTAAAAGGATCTTGGAGAGCCACACATGTCCATGGTCCACAGTTTGAGACCTGCTCGTCCAAGCCAGTCATGGTAACTTTATTCTTCCTTGCCAAGTTATCAGTTAAGTCTTGGGCATATGAGGCAACTTTGGCCTATGATTGATGAGGGTAAGTACGTTGAGAGACTTCTTGAAAGGTCTTACATTCTTAAAAAGGAGACAAAAATACAGATATTTCCTTTTTTGACTCTGGAAATTGACATCATCTGTGATTCCTGGAAATGCAGCAGCCATCTTGCAACCAGGAGGGAAAAGCCAAGAAAACCACAGAGAAGTGGATCCTGGAGCTCTGGTGTAACTTTGAGCCAGCAAATTAATCAACATGGTGACATCCTGTCTCTGGACTCTTTGATCCGTAAGATAATAAATGTCTTCTTGGTGAAGCCGTTTTTAGTTGGATTTCCTTTTACTCGAGCTGATAGAGTCCTTGGCCTTGTAGAGTTTGCAGTCTACCTGGGCTGAATATTAGCATATACACTTTTATGTAAATCTAATCTTCCCAGCTAGATTATAAGCCTCTTGAAGGAAGGGATACTTTAGAACTGCTTTACTAGTGATAAACAAAGTCAGTAGAAAATTAGGACAGGAGTAATCAGCTTAAAGAATTTTTCTGTAATTTGGTGCCCTGGTTTTGCTCTGTGGTCTTGCGGCTAGTGATTGGATGAATTTCCTCCATTCTGTAAGATACAGATTCTTCTCTTTATGAGTCCCTGTCATTTATGTTGTCTTTCACAAATCTTCTCCAGATAATTAGTTTCATAAAATATTACTGTCTGACCTATCCTCCACATCTCCAACCCCCATGCTAAAATATCAGGCAAGCATGCTTATAAAAAAGCTACAATAATAATATAACAAGTTCAGTTATGAAACATATACACAACGAATATTAAGACGGTAGATAAAATTAACCATAAACATATCTTATATATGGAAACTCCTTCACCTCACTCACGATCATGGCCTTCTGGGTTTTTTTCCTGAATATATATGTGAGATGAGGTGCCTTTGGTTCTATATTCAGCCTCCGGAAATTTTCCACAATATTTCTCACTCCATGCATTGAATCTTTGATATAACCAAAAACTTCCATTCATCTCCATTCTCAATCAATTTTCCTAAATCTCAAATCTGCCATTTACTGGTTATGTGACTTGAGCAATTAACTTAGCCACTCTGTGCCTCCGTTTCCTCATTTGCAAAATAAGGATAACAATAGGATCTATCCCGTAAAATAGTTGTAAAAATTAAATGAATTAATAAACATAATGCACTTTAGAAAATGCCTGACACATCTTAAGAGCTTAACAAGAATTAGCTATTATTGCTATTTTTAATATCATCATCATCATCCTTGTTACTTTGCCTAAATGTGCTGATTCTGCACCCTTTTCTGTAGGGCAATAATCTCCTCATTTCCCACCTTCTGGCAAGTATAACCGAGCTATTAGCAGTTGCCTCTTTATCCTGTTCTACCTTTGAGGTACATGAAAAAGGTATAGAAAAATAGCTTATTCAATGTTTCAGGGAAGAAGAGGAGATCACTGTTTTTTTCTGGTAATTTCCATTATATCTACTTCTTTGTTCTATTTCTTTTCTTTCCTTGACCATATCTTCCTCTTTTGGAATCTCTCATTTCTACTTTATCCTCAATCTTCAAATGCCCCTCTACACATATCTCCAGATTTGAATTCCATTCCACTTGTGTTCTAAGAGCATTTAAAGGAAGAACAAATTTATCCTTGTCATTCTTATTGACTTTGTGGTCAGAGCAGGAATCTCAAGCAATTGATTTTTGTTTGTGTAGAGTTTTGATATACTGCAGTTCAGTAATTTTCCAGAAGAACAAAGGGCTTGTGGCAGATGGTAGGTTTCCCCTGTCTGATCAAACACCAGCTCAACATTCTTGTTCAAGAAATTGATGATTCCCCAAAGAGCATTTTGGAAAACAAGAAGAAAATGTCATCACTTCCTTTGACAAGGGGCCTTGTTGATCCTTTACCCATATAGACTCTCAAGAAAATCTAAGGGACAAGGGTCTAGGAAGAAAGATTAAAAGTTCCTGATTAGTACACACCTTAACTTCCAAACCCTTAGAGCCAATGATTACTCTCTTTCCACCCAAGAGTAATAGCCATGAAAGGCTCGTTCCCTACTTACTCTCACCTCTGGGGGTCTTTCCAAGTTTTATTTTCCTAGTTTGTGTCACTTCTTCTCTTTCTCCAGTATTTCACTTGGTTATATATTCCTGGTGTTTACCTGTTCTCTTTCCAAACTCACTTCCCAAATCCTTCTTTTTTTGGACATAAAAATCATTTCCCTTAACTTTCTGACTGTTGCTCCTCCCTGCCACTACCACAATTGGGCTCATCTGGGGTTTAGGACAAGTAAAGGCACCAAGGAACCTATGGATAGGGTGATCATATAATTTATCATCCAAATCAGAATACTTTGAAAGTGAAAGGAGGTGCTATTAATAATTAACCCAGGACTTTGGATGTATTTTGAGACTGTCCTGGGCAAACCAGAAAAAAATCCTCTCGTAAGAAGATGCATACTAATATTTCCAGGGTGAACTGATAACATAATGCAAGTTCTCTGAACCTGAGCTTTCTTAGTCTCATGTTGATTTTGGGCAGTTTAGTAAAGTGTACATTCAAGCTATCAGTGGTGGTCAATGATGTTCTTATGTTAAATCTGCCCCATCTTGAGTCCATTTATCTACAATAAACTCTCTACTTCCATGTGGTATATGGTTATTTCAAGAGCCCTTATCTGGGCAAGAATACCCTCCCATTCCCCATTCTGGAGAAGGATCAACAAGGTGAAATTAGTGATTTCTGTTGGGAAGAAGAAAACGGGAGAAAAGTGGGTGAAGACAGTAATTTTGAGATTCCAAGATCATCCCCCCTTTTTGATAGACCTAAACATAATTTTCCTTTTTTTACCCCATCCCTTTTTTCTCATAAGAATCATTATTGCCCTGATGTTGTTTCCAGCAGGAATGGGATTGGAGGTTGGAGATCTGTGCCAGAAATCAGCTTACATGGAACCACAGTGGACCCCGCAAGGTCAGCAGAGAGTTAATTTTCGATCAATTCTTTAAGGATACGGCAGGTTTGTGACTTTCTCAGGGAAGCCTTACAACTGGACAGGTGGTCAGAGTGGGAGCAGGGCATAGAGCAATGCTAGGCTCAAGGCCAGGAACTAGATGGGGTGGCCTAAGGAGTTGAGCAGAAAGATAGCAAGGCAAAAATTGAGCAGGAGCAGAAGCCTTGTTGGAATATCCTCACAGTCAGCAAAGCAGATTTTTAGGAGGCCAATGCATAAGAGGGAGAAGGCAAGCACTGCAGGCCAAGAGGAAAGAGCCACAAATGAGTTTGATGGAGGAAGGGAGACAAGTGTCACCAGTTTCCACTGTCACAAAGGCCTTTAATGGAGGGTATCATGAGGATTAAAGGGGCAGTATCCCCAAGGGGCAACAGGCTACATAGACCCTAAAAACTCTTGCTGAGAAAACACCAAAATCATACCCAGGTCTCCCAGTCCACCAAACTGATCATTTAGAATCAAGTCTTCGGTGTGCCTACACAATTCAAAATATCTAGAAAATAAAGCTATCATTCCTGTCTGTATGTGATTCATTACCCAACATTAGGTGCTTAATGCAGTCAGGCCTCAAAGAATGAGAGAAAAGAAAGCCAGTCAGCCCTACTCTGATACAGTCCCCAATTTCCCTCCGCTTGATTTGGCCACTTTAAGTGCTTTAACCCACATGTCCGTGTTTGCCCTCTAAATCTTGGTATTTAGGCCTCTTGGAAAATGCCTTACTTGTGAATGGCTAATAATACACCTGCCAAATTGCAAATATGGCCGAGATCCTTTTGTTGATTCCTCACATTTGAAGAGCCTTATTTTTCTCCAAGCACTGTCTGAGATGTCTCTGTGGATCTGTGTTTATATGCAGCGAGTGCTGCAGTTAGTTAATAATGTCAAGATCGTTGAGCCTCCCTAATGAAAGAGATACACAACATCAACTGTCGTTTTAAACAAACATGCAATCAAGATAGCAGTGCTAGAAACATGATCTGCCTAATGTCATGGAGATGATGCTGGAGCTAGGCTGCTTTCACAGTGTTTCCTCTGGCAAGCTCCATCTCACAGGATTTCAGGGGGAAATGGTGGATTTTCACCAGAACTGCAAAATTGTCAGTTCTGTGAAAAAGAAATTGCTTTAGCAGCTGGAAACCAGGAGGACAAATAGGTGCACTGATTATATCTTCATTGTTCACCAGAGACACAGCACTCAGCAAGTTGTAATTATGCTGTGAAGAGCTCAGTTCTGATAGTCAAGTCTTTTCCCATGTGAATATAAACAGTATTATTCTATTTGTTATCAAAGGCTTGCAGCCAATCCTACAGCATACATACGCACGCACACACACACACACCCCACACACAACATATGCAAACTTGTAGAATGGAACTCTGGCCCATTTTGTCCAAACAGTGTAGAGGCGTGGACACATCAGCATTCTGTCCAATCAGGTCAGCACAGATGTGACTGGCTGTGCTCAGCCAACTCATTGGGCAAGGGTCATGCAGAAGATAAAAGAAGTAAGGTATAAAATAAAAATATGGATGAGTGAGTTAGAAACTTGTATTATGCAAAAGGATAGGGAAACTAAAGACAGCACAGTTTGGAGACACAACTGACTGAGGTTTGCATAATGTCTACTAGCCGCCTCTGAACAGCTTTCTGACATACCATCCAGCAAATGGGCACGTGCCTGCTGGTCTCATTTGCCATTGATATGCCTCCACACACAAATCTCTGGAAGTTACTAAGTTGTTTCATTGGTATTGACCCTTGATTTCAACTTCCCTCTGATTCCTAGAATCTTAATCTTTTCAGGCAGCAGCGAGGCAGCAGCTCCAGACATTTCTGCTCTCCTGTCTGTGTTCCTGGTGTACAGAGCCTCTTCATAGGTAAACGTTACCAGCCTTGACTGAGGCAACTACTCATCTGACCTAAGGAATCTATCTTGGATTGTTATTAAACCTTATGAATTGATATAATTACCAGGCTAAATCCCCAGAAGAGTCCCAGAACCCAACTAAGAGAGAGAGGGCAGTGACAGAAATGTGTTCCTTTCCAAAGATGACATTCCCTACATCTATGAGTCATGGTCATTTGTGTACCAAACACCAACCGATAAACTAAATGTGGTTTTTTGACCTTATATTTCTCCCATACTTCTCATTCAAAGACCTAGCTCCTAATTGAAGGAAACAGCAAAACAAAATGGAGACAGTTACTGACTGGACACTTATAGACCAAATTTTAATTCATATTAATAGTCGTGTCTAACACATGGTGAATTGGAGCCTCATACTTGTGAAATCCTACCATGAAAGAGGATGCCTTTGAGGTAAACTACAGGGACAACAAGACAGACTCTGCAATGGAAATCATCATTGGTTCTCAACAACGAAAGATAGAGGTTCATCATGAAGCAGAGGCCAGAAGGGGTTGGAGGGAATGAGAGGAGAGAAAGGCTTTTTATGTTCTTTTAAAGATGTTAGGTCTTAAATATTTAGAAAATGTTTAAGTAAGAATTGTTGTAATATTAATGATTGAGTATCAATAAAGATGAAATATTGAGAAGGGATAAATCAATTGGAACTGCTTAGCATACACCACCACTACTATCCACTCACACCTTCAAAAAGAAGACTGAACTTAAAAAGGAAAGAGAAAGAGAAGATGAATCTAAGATGGAAGATTCAGGTATAGTAATGGTGTTTGGAGTCCATTAGCACAATTAGAGAAGAATGATATTTGTATCATTGCCACAGGGCAACTGTGGAAGTAAAAACATCTGAGGTCATACCTAGTAATTTAATAAATGATTCAGTAGAGAAAGGAATTGCTTAGTATGCAGAAAAGAGCAGTGGATGTACAATTAGGAGCCATGAGTCCTGGCTGTGGCTCTGTCGGCGATTATCATGTTATCCTGAAAACTGCAATGCCTTGATTTTCCTCTAGAGGAAAAGAGGAGATTGGGTTATATTCTAATGCCTCTTACAGCTCTAAAACTTCATAACTGGACTTTACAACATTAATGACTGTAATCATGCAATCTCAGAAGAAATAAAATAGTTACCCAAATAGAGTTGAAGACAGGAGGAAAGCTAAGACCATAGATCGTGCTGATAGTGGACTGAGGAATTAGAAGGGACTAAAGAAAAATGAAGGCAGCCCATGCTTAAGAAGGACCACTTAGCTCTTTCAAGGTTGAATCACCACTTGCCTTGGCAGCTAGGTGAATGAGCGTGCCTAGGCCTCAGTTGATCTGATGGTGCAAGGAAGACCTAATGCCCTCAACCTCATAGCTTATCTCCAAATTTCTCTCATAAAGGTCACAATTTTCATAGAAGGAGCTATTGCAGGACTTAAGGACATAAGCTTCTTATGGGAGAAATGCCCAGTCTTTTCCCCTAGATCTTGACAAAAAGGAGAGAAACAAAGGATGCAATGAAGAAGATCAGAATCCAGAGTGGGGGTAGAACTGGGACGCTTGGTCGGCTCTCAAACAAGTCGTCTCCAGAAAGTCAATTTCATTTGAGTCTGCTCCTTTTCTTTATCCCCACAAAAAGTCTCTTCCCTGGGTCTTACCAATGAATTTCAACCAATCTTTAAATAATTAGTATATCCCAAGCCACCACCGTGAGTGTAACACTATACTAGGAGAGTGGGCCGGGCTGGGGAGGAAGACGGAGGGTGGAGGCACAAAATTAAGGACAAGAACAAGAAATCTGCTCTCATTTAGTTTTACAATCCTATTAGAAGAAGATGCAGATATAAGATATATATGTATATATATATATATATAATGCAGATTATATATAATAAAGGAACTACAATTCACATGTGACTTTGATCAAGGCATTGACCATTTTTGCTATTAACTTCTCTGATCTGTAAAACCAGAAGACAAGAGCCCTCTCTACCTCATAGATTAAGCATTCCAGTGTAGCTCTGGGCAGAAACGATGGGCTGGGAAACATATTGCAGATTCTAAGTATCAACTTGAAAGCTCTTTTGAATAAGTGGGCAGGTAAGAAGCACAGAGAGAAAAGGAGTTATTACAATAATAATAGATGTCTAATAACAACTACCACAAGGTACGGTTTGCCTCAGAATTTGTGTGAACTGTTCAGTTCACACAACTGAACTCAGAACTGGCTTCATGGGGTGCAGCCTGTGCAGTCACACACAGCCTCACACTCAGAAGGGCCCTGTGCTTGGTTTAATGCTCCGCTGTCACCGTCTTGAAATTCTTAACTTTTGAACAAGGGGCCCTGCATTTCCATTTGCATTGGGCCCTGCAAGTTATGTCACTGATTCTGACTGAACTCAAGGGCAGGGAATATAAAATCAGTCTTAGCAAGGGATCTCACTGCCTAACCCAGGGCTAAAATAGCCCTTTATCCTGGTTAGTTTTCTTTTATGTTGGGTCTTTTTGTTTATTTTGCTTCTCCAGCTAAGTGCTTTAAATGCCCTTCTTACATTCTAATTTCCTCACTTCTAAAATCCTCATGAGCTTCTTCATAGAGATCCAATTTCCCTACCTATTATATAATATATATAGTCATGGTTTTTAAGGTATAGTTGCCGGACACTGTACAGACCCCCAAAAATCTGAAAATACCGTGAGGGCACTAGTGGGTCTAAAATGACCAGAGACTGTGACACATGCAATTGCCAGTGCTATCAACAGCAACAAAAAGAAGGTCAAAGAGGAGATGAGCTCTTTAAAAGAACTATCAAAAGCCTCCTCTAAGGCCTCTTCTGTCAAGGACACTATGGGCTATGTGTTGTTAAAGTGGTAGAAATTTGAAGAAATAATTACAATATTGAATGGTATATCATCTTTAAAAACACTTTTAGAAAATTTAGAATAGAGAGGTTGCTAAGAATGTGGTTTTTGTGTCAGACAACTGGGTTCAAATCCCAGCTCTGTAATTTTACAAAGGATGTGACCTTGGGCAAATTCCTTAGCCTGTATTAGTTTTCTATTGAAGCATAAAATAAATTATTATAAATGTAGCAGCTTAAGACAACACATATTTATTATCTTACAGTCTCTGTGAGTTAGGAATGCCAGCATGGCTTATCTGGGTCCTCTGCTCAGTGTCTACAAGGCTGTAATCAAGATATCAGCCAGGCTGTGTTCTCATCTGGAGGCTTGACTGGGGAAACTCTAATTCCAAGCTCATTCAGCTTACTGGCAGAGTTTACTTCCTTGCAGACATATTGTCACCAATTAATTGCCCCAAGCAACACAAAGGAGGTTTTGGAAACACTTAACTGTTTCTCCAAATTATTTTTTAGTTATGTTAAGAGATGCAATCACTAACCACTCTGAACCGGTCCAAACCCCACTGCAAGCACAACGCCTGCACAGATGCCTGCATAGATGGGCTGAGAAGTGCTCAAGAGATTATCTTTGCTTCATTTTAATGTTAAGATGTCTGCCCCAGGAGGAGCTTAGGCCTTATTATCATAACCTGTGATGTCTGTAGAAGCATGTTTTCCAACTGAGCCTGCGCAAGCAAATACCCACCTCTCCCTTTTGAATATTCATTCTCCATCTGAAATAAAAGGCCCCTGCCTTCCCTTGCTTGGGGACCACGGCTTTGGAAATGATTCCCCATGGTCTCTATTTGCTGTAAATAAATCTTACTTTGTGTGACAACTACTTCTGGTGAAGGCTTTGATTTCAACTCACCAAGATGTGGACCCACTTTGGTTCAGTAACAATATGACTGAGGGCCTCCACTTCTCACTGGCTGTTGGCTAGAGACTGCCTTCAGGTCCTAGAAGTCACCAAGCAGTTCCCTGCTGTGTGGCCATCTCCATAGGTGGCTGTTTGCTTCTTTAAGGCCAGCAGCAGAGTCTCTCCCACTCTCCTAGTCTGCTAAAACAGAGTCTTACATAATGTAACAAAATCATAGAAGTGACAACCCAACATCTCTGTCATTTTTTATTTTCTAGAAGCAAGTCACAGGTCCACCCACATTTAGGGAGAGGAGATTAGCACCAGGGGGTGGACATCATAGGGGCTTCTTAGAACTCTGCCTATCATTGTCCACCTTCTAATTACAATTTGGGCAGAAAATAATATATAAAACCACTTTTGAAAGAGATAGAGAAGAAGTGTTTAAGAATGTAGACTCTTGAGTCAGACAACCAAAGTTCAAATCCCAGCTCTTCAATTTTACTAATGGTGTGATCTTGGGCAAGTTTCTTAACTTTCCTATGTTTCTGTTTCTTTCTTATAAAATAGGAATTATAACAGTAATTACCTCATGGATTGATGGGAGGATTAAAAGGGATAGTGCTTGTGTTACTGTGCAAAGGGCATGATCTGCTCACCAGGAGAAAATAGCCAACCGTCAAGAGGCAAGATGGTGGCAGAGAAAGGGCATTTTATTACAGATTGCTAGCAAGGGGGAAGATGGCGGACTAATGTCCAAAAAAAAACATCTTAAGGGGGGAGGGGGGCACAGAATCTTGAAGCAGTTATGTAGCCAGTGGGTTACAGGGGAGGGGGTTAGGAACGTTGACCCTCTGGTGTTACAGACTGGGAGTGGCCACACCAGATAGACTCTCTGTCCAGGGGTCATCACATTCCTAAGGAACTCAAAAGAACAAAGTTATCGTCTTAAAGCAGCTGAGAGGTACATGCACAAGCAGGGTTATAAAATCTACAGAGCAAGTAGATCTCCTGGAGGGTGCATATCCAGCTGGGTTAGTTAGTCAGAGGTCATTCAAAGTTACAATATGATTTCTTTTCTACCATATGGCTTCCCTTATGTCAACCTTGTGTTGAGCCGGTGTCACTTGTACAGCATTTAGGAGAGTGCCTGTCACTTAATGAATACTCAATACACGTTAACTTAATAAACATGTTCCTCTTTGCGGCAGACTTGGAACAGAGTATAATCTAGACCTAGGTTGTTTAAACCAGTATCACTCAGCAAATTAGAAGCAGAGCCACTGATAAAATCCAAGGGCAGACTATAAGCTATCACCAGTGTAAGCCTGTTGTGCTTGCTGAACCTGACTGTGCCACTCCAAGCTGTCCCTTCCCCTGCTAATCAGCCCACCCAGTGGGTGGGGAAAGAGGGGCACATTTCCTTTAGAGGGAGCTGGTAATGGCCAAGGTGGCAGAATGAGCAGCACAACATAGGAACGGTGGCTGTCCTCCTGGGATGAGTGGACGGTTAAAACTTGGAAGGTGATTTGAGAGACAAGGCACAGGGCCTATGAGGCTCTGAGAGAGAGGCAAGGGTGTGTGGGTGGAGCAGAAAGAAAGTTAAGGAGACAAGGGCAACAGTACCTGCAGACATGCTGAAGTGTCCTTGCTCTCTGCAGCAAGCTTGGAGCAGCAGAGGAGGTGATGACTTGCAGTTTGCTATTGGTGCTGCATGAGTCACTCGCCATATGGCCAGTCTCATCCACCTCCATATTTTTCATAGGAGTTTAAATGAATGTACTGCATAGATAGATATGTGTGTATGTAAGTGCCTGGAGAGCTACAAGTGTAACAGGTCAACGCTTGCTCTGAGGAGCTGAGGCCCCTCTCCCAGGAATCAGGCATACATTTAGACATCAGTATGATAACGCAGCATTTTTACAAAATACTGCTTGTCAGTTCAAGGATCTTAGCAAGTTTTAAGGAAATGACTTAAAAGATCACCTTCTTTGGAATAGAAATAAATCTCTTAGATTGATGGAGACCATGGGGAAAAGGAGACGGCAGGAGAAAAGGGCTGCAGACATGACTCAAGTAAGAAGACAACAGAGTTGGTTTTACATCTGCAAAACAATTCACCATTACCCAAAATGCTTTTCCATGTGTTGTCTCTTCAGTCCTCACCAAAACCAAGAAAGAAAACAGAGAAGATATTATCTGCATTTACATGAGAAAACAGAGTCTCCAGGAAATTAGATGCAGAGAATAATTCTGGACTGCAGGTCTTCAGACTTCTAATTCAAGGTTCTTTCCTCTACAAAATCTAAAAGGGGACCCCAGAATGGCTGTCTTTAGCACCCTGATATCTGTGTAAAGGTTATTGTCTAAATATTCATTGGACAAGCTCTGTCCAGGCACTGCCAAAATAGCAATACATTACACTAAACTCTCTGAACCTGTTTTCTCATCTGTAAAATAGGGACAATAATAATATTCACCTAATTGGTTTGTTTGAGGTTTAAGTCAGTAAATAATTATCAAGTGCATGGGAAAATGTCTGCACAAAATGTTAAATTAAGTGTTAGCTTATTGTTTTGGCCTCTTCCTCCTGCCTTCTCATTTAAAATAAAAATACTTCTTCAGGAAGTAATTTACACTAATTTGCTGAATGAATTAATGAATGAATGATGGGGATTGAACGGAGATGGGAGAGGACACAGAAATAACGCCGGGCGGGTAAAGACCCACTTCACGGTTTCAGTGACTGATTTTCCCACAGTCACCTCAGATTTAACTGGTACTTCCTCGTAAACCTAAGTTTACTACACTCCTGGGGGGTTCCCTCTCCCTGCATTTCAGTATCACCTTCTGATCTACGACCGTAAAAGACTACTTTTCATGCAGGATATAAAGCAGTTTTAAAGGACTCATGTGACAGCCTAGAATGCTCAGTTCTCTGAACTCACTCTCATTGCTGCGCTGGTGGATGGGCCTGGGGGGTGAGGGAGCCCTGATTGCAGTGTTTGCTGATACCTGTGGTGTAAATACTCCCGTTATGACTGATTTCAAGCTGTCTCAGCTTTAACAACCAGCTGGAAAATTCCTGAATACTTAATAATTGGCTCTTGCACACAACCATGCCACTCTCCTTCCCTCCTCGTTTGCATAAGAGGATTTAGTCTCAACTGCTAGGTCTATTAAGCCTCCTTGGGTTTGTTTCTTATATCCAGCTCCCCAAGTCTAGCACCACCACATCTCACTATCTCTGTAGCTTGGGACCTCGTTGTGCAGGGCGAGGAATAAGAAATCTGGGCGTTCTAGGAAAGGGAAACAAATAAGCCAGAGAACCCGGGAGCTGAGGCTTCTAACTATTCCAAACCACGGCATTAATAAACGGTTTGAACTGAAGAAAAGCCAAGTTCACCTGTTCTAAGTGGCTTATTTTCTCCATTCATCAGACAGCGCCAACAGCGACCTCAGTCACGGGAGAGGCAGGAAGCTTCATTAGCTCATGGTTTTTAAAGGCTCAGACACAAAAGCCAGTGTAATAGGAGTGCAAAGCCTCATTATTAGGTCATAATTCTCATCTGGCTGATTCAAATTGCACATCTCTTCGCATCTAAACTTTTTCCAATTATGTTGCTTCATTTTTTCTTCTTCTGGATATTTTTTAAAGTCACTTTGAAGTACCATAATTACTATTTCAATAAAAGCCTTACAAAGATGATGAGTTTAAATTAAACGAAAAAAGCAGGGGAAAACATGCCTCCCCCTCCAAAAAAAATTAAAATCTCATCCCCTGTTTTACAAACAGTGAAATCAGTGCCTTATTTGGAGTGTGTTCATTCAAGGCGAGCACCTTTTTTAGGTGGAAATGATCATTGTACACTTGCCAGATAGTTAATTACACTAGGTTGTTCTGCCCACAGTTGCAAATCAGCTTCACGCAGCAGGGGCTCGCCGTCAAGATAATAGCAAAAGACAATGCAGCAAAACAACTGTGGAAAGAAAACGATGCAAAGCATAAATGTTGAAAATTGCTGTTTGTTTTTGTATGTATGTATTTTTAGGAGGGCGGCAACATGCTCTTTGCTGTTATCACAAGCATTAAAGTTTAATAGACCATCCGTGAGTTATTTACTGCTCAGAAACACCTGCTCAGTGAGATAAAGTAGCAGCTATGTTTCTGGTTTTAAAATTGACATTCAGCCAGTTATATTTCTGGTCTTTCTCATCACTTAGATGGTTGTTGACTTTTCTTAAATGTCAAAGGAGGTTTTCAACTTAATTTTATTCCTCATGCTAGTTTCTTCCTTGGGCTCTCCAGAGGCCTTGCTCGTCTGTGGCCTCTAAGTTAGCCCCAAGAAAGGGCTGCTGAAAGGAAATCTCTCATTTGAGAAAAGCTAGTGCATTTACAACCATCTTTTGCACACATTGTAAAGAAAAAGGAATTTACCATATCTCATGCATAATTAGTCCTGCTTAGTCTTTCTCCTGTGTTCACTAAGATGAATGATACAGTAGGCAAGCGTGGTATATACACATGTCTAGCAAATCAAAGATTATAACTATGTTCTATGCCCCTGTGCAAATAGCTTCATCTTTCTTGGTCTATCTCAGGGCCCACATGGTTTCTCCTGACATCTCTCTTCTCTGTATGTTTTCTCCATTCTCTATCAGCTGGCCAATGTCCTCCATACTACACAATCCGAATTCTGGAAGATCAAGTCTGATTAGCTTAGCATTTTCCACACGTAGGCCAAGTTCTTTGTCTCAGACCACTTCATAGGACAATAACCAGACTATGGCTAGACTACGCATGTATGGTAGGATGCTCACATCTAGCCAATCAGTGGTCACTTCTTTGCAAAGACTACCCATCACAACTGCCTTGGGCAGGGGCCACAGGCTGGCAGTGTCAGTCTAAAGGAGATGCAGGGTGTTTCATCCACACTGACTGTCCAGTTCTGTATAACATGCTAGACTCTACAGCAGCAGGTGCTAACCAAAGTGAGGAACTCCAGGAAGTGTCAAGGCTCAAGAAGGAAGTGAGCTAGGAATTTTGAACAGTAGAGCTTGGCTGCTGAACCTAGTTCAAGTCTAGTATCTGATCTCTGCATGACCTTGAGCAAGAGATTTAACATCTCTGTGCCTAATATCCTCATACGTAAAATGGGGTTTATAAGGTTACCTACTTCCGAAAGTGGTCATAAGGATTAAATGAGATGACACATACAATATGCTGAGCCCACGGTCTGCCCACGGTAAGTGCCTAGTATCTGCTTTGTTATATTCAGCTGTTTGTTTTATATTTGTCTGTGGGTATGTGTCTGTGTTCACCTCAGGTACACAGAATTGGAACAAATGATAATCCTTGTTCCATGACACATTTCCATCATTTGTCTATGCAGCACTCTCTTTTATTTATGCTCTTATGAGCATCGAATAACCTATAAGCTTCTCCCAACTCACTTCCCTCTCTCTCTCAAAGAGATAACCACCATCCTAAATGACATGTGAATCATTTCCCAGCTTTTTTGTATTATTCTTTTAAAAACATATATGACTAACAATATATTGTTTAGTCTTAGTTGTTTTTAACCTTTTAAAAGGTCATCATATGACACATATAGGACTTGATTTTTGTCCCTTAAGGTTACATTAGGTAGATTTGTTCATGTTGTCATGCAGATCTTATCCCTTCATTTTCACTTCTGTGTAATATCCTGTTGTGAGACAAATTATCTAAGGGCTTAGTAAATGTTAGCTATTATTTTCAGCTGTTATTCAATACTAGCCACCTCTCCTTGCCCTTTTCCAAGATATTGACCATCCTCTGCTAACTCCTAATTTCACCCTTTTATTCAGTGGACATCATCTTCAGTCTTGAACTGCTCTTCTGACCAGCAGTAGACCAATGTGGACTGCACCCACTTGTTTCCTTCTTCCCTCTCTCAGGACCCTGCACCCCTAAAAGAAACCCCTGCTATTTGGTCAGCTAGATCCCCTATATGGAGAGAAGAGACCCAGACAGGTAACTGGTAGGAATAGTGAATTGATTGTTGTCTTTTAATTTTTTCAGTGAGACTAGGAAGAGTTTTTATTGACAAGGCTGTTATGCAAATGTGAATCTATCCAGTGCATTATTGGCCTTCTTATTATCTGGCACCACTGTAATCCTGCCGTGTTGCAGCTCCCCCCTCCCACCCACATTCTTTTATCCTTTCACTGATGGTTCCAGTAGAAAAACTGCAGACTACAATACTACATGGAATTATGGATAGGTAACAAACAGCTGGAAGATGTTTCCCATGCATTGTCTG
This sequence comes from Ceratotherium simum simum, assembly GCF_057802395.1. Taxonomy (NCBI): domain Eukaryota; kingdom Metazoa; phylum Chordata; class Mammalia; order Perissodactyla; family Rhinocerotidae; genus Ceratotherium; species Ceratotherium simum. The sequence continues at coordinate 82,109,083 of NC_141906.1, read as the reverse complement.
AGTACAGAAATGCCAAATAAAGCAGGGGTGCTGGGTCCCAGCTGAGTTTTCTTCTAGTGAACGCTGTGGGCCCAGTAGAAAGAGTCATGAAGTGACCCTTAGTAGTTTGGCCGAGCTCCCTCCCAGGCAATTACTGTAGCAAAGCTCAGACACTGAGTTCTGACTGATTCTGGAAGATTAAGCAAGAAAAGTGAAGGCACCATAATATTGTAGCCAGAAAGGTAACCTGGCTTTGAATTCGTGCACTGATTCAGAAGAAAAAGGCAGGCTGCCAACATTTCATGCCAGGTTATCTAAGTTACATCACATTTTTTAAAATGCTGATTTTGACCTTTGTTCCCCCTCAGAAATACACACCCACGCTTCTGACTAAAGACGAGATGCAGGAGCTTTAGTTTCATCCTTCTTCCTCTCTCCAGACTGATCACATTTTTCCCCCATGTTCTTTAAGCACAAGAGCGGGAGGAGGGAAGACTGGCGAGTGGTGTGATGGAACATGTGTTGAAGAATTTCTCTGCGAACTGTAGTGCAGCCCATTACTCATGTAGGGGCCACAATTGGAAGTTTTTCTTCATTAATTCCACAAGCATTTTCAATGTTTGTGTGTTTGATTGTTTGCGAGCTCTGGCCCTGACCTCAAGAAGCTCACACATGGGGACAAGCCGAGAAATTCCTCATTGACATCTTCTGTGCTAGAATTTGAACAAACGGCCATTTGCCACGGTGGGAGAAGGAGTGTTTCTGTGGATGGTGAGAACCCAAACCATCTGCACCCACACAGCTCACAGTCATAAGACTCGACTCCTCTGCTGTCTTCACTAACACAACTTTACCGTTCCAGAAAACCCTTGCCCAGGAAGATAAATTTTGCAAATCACTGAATGTTCTTGAAAATCCATTTAGAATTGATCAACGTTTCAATAGATAACATCAAATTGATTGTTTATGATCCAAGTCACTTCCAATCCTTTCCTCAAAACCCTCACCTCCCTGTGTCCACCAATCGTAAACTCTTATATCATGATCTTTATCCAAACCTAATCAAGCTCCTGCATTTAAAGGCCCACTTCAAATGAGACTTCAAAACCTCATAAGTATCCTGGCTTTGCCCTAACCCCCCAAGACCCTACAAAAACGCTGTCAACATAGTGTTCTTTCTTCACAGTAAGCAATAAACTCAGCTCTCACTTATCAACAGGTTATTTGCTGCCAGTGTTTGACAATGAGGAGAAAGAATGAAAAGGGAGGTGACAAATAGGGCTTGAAAAATGATTGGACTCAATTAGCTATAGACAACAGAGAAGAACATTCCACAAGGGGAGAATAGCTGAGCACAGATAGGAAGGCTCACAAGGGTGCCAGTCCCTTAAACTGCATTGCATCTGAGGGAACACTTGAACCTTCTCCCTCTACAGAAGGACATCATCTTAGTAAGCCCCTGCCTCCCATGACTGAGGAGTTTGGGTCTGCAGTGGTGTCATGTCAGGGCCTTTAGGTATAATGAGCACCTCCCCATCACCCAGAAGCAAACTCTTCACTTCCCAGCTGTAGTTCTCCCACCTCCTAGGCTGTCTCCTCCATATAACGTGTCAAGCTTTCTTCAGTTCCCACTTCACCCCTTTCCAGGAGGTCATCCTGATTTCACATGGACCAAATCCAAATCTATTGCATGTGTACATCATTTAGCCAGGCACTCTGTCTTCATGACCATCATCATCATCATTATCATCAAGTCCTCAGAATCTATCTATCCTCAGAAAGCTGGGCAGTAGAACATATATGAATACCACACATTTAGTGTTCTATACCCAATGATTTCATATTTTTCCCAAGATGCACTCCTTCCTAGAGGTTTTAATAAAGCCACAAACAGCCTCTTTAGGGAATATTTTTTCCCCAGAAGGCTCCGAGTCCTCTGCACAGGGCACAGAGATTTTATAGATTGGACCCAGGAGCCTGATAGCATGGGCTCTGCTTAACACGGCTCTCATACCATATTGGCCTGACCTGTACCTTCCCACAGGGAAAGCAGTTTGGGGGACTGGTCCAGGCTGCATCCTTGATGCCTGGAAAGGAGCTATGATGCAAATGTACCCGCTTCCCATAGACCACTTTTCCCTGTAACAATTTTCTTTCGGTCTCCCACAGATAATCTGTATCTTCCCTGGGAAAGCAACTGAGCTACACATATAAGAAGATTTGACCTCCTTAAGCCCAGAGGGGTCCAGTGTTGGTGGGCAGAAAGAACAAGAAATTTGTAGATAGACAGAGCTGGGTCCAATCCTGGCTCTAACCCTGTGACCTCAGATGGGTTCCTTAAACTTCTTAAGTTTACCACATGGTAAAAGGGGAGAAAATCGTCCTGCAACAGGGCTGTAAGGTCACTAAAAGAGGAAAAATGCTTGGGACATGGCAGGTGCTCAGTAAATGTTAATTTCCTCCTCTTACCCCCAGCTCTTATCTGATTCTCATTCACCCTACTATTCATAAGAGACTTGACCTTTTAAAGCAAGAAATCCACGATTTAATACCCCCAGCAGCTGTGTATGATAGGAGACCACAGAAATTCTTTCCAAAACCTCCCCTTTTGCACTCACAAGGGTAACTGAATACTATTACTGAAACTGTAAAAGGTGTCTTCCAACCTCTTTGGAGGTGGAATTGGTTGCAAAAGTGGAGAGTGGTGGCTAAGTAGTGCCTTCAAGCAGGCAAAGTGTAAAACCTCCAGCGTAAGCCAACCTGTCACTCTCCGTGTTGACTATGAAGTTGTTATGGCCTGGAGCATGTAAGCCACGTTGCCTTGGCAGGAATCCCAAAGGCTTTAGCATTCATGACTGCCCGGCATTTCCCAGGGTTCTCGCGTAGCTACAAAGACGTCCCTTAGCCTTCTGTAGAAGGAAAAATATATTACTCCTCTGTCTTTCTTGGCTATCGTCTCCTCATATGCTCAGCTAATTTAGTCTAGGAAGCACATTTCTCCAAGACAAGCCGTATTTAAACAGAGCTTGCACACTCCCACATTTCTTTGCAACTTGAGGAAAGTAGGTCTGATTTTAAAGCCAAGTGTTCAAAGAGAAGTGGAAGCTAGGTCTGGGAAAATGGATGGAGCTGTTTGCCTTGAAAGCTTTCCTGTTAATTTTGGTTTCAGTCCTCATCCCCAACTCTTTGGTGCCAACTGGAGGGAGCTCTTTCCATTCTGAGAAAGTGAACACAGCATTTCCCAATAAACCTTGACCCATCGCCCAAACCTCAGATCTCGAGGCTTTCCTAAGGTTATGGTCGCCTAAGCTAGGTCTTAAAAGTGATGGCAAGAATACAAAATTGCAATGATCAAAAGATCTTGGGGATAGAAGGGGGACCCAGGAGGCTTCACACAGACCGACAGTGCCCTCTGCTGGAGACAGGTCTGCCATAGCACCGGAGGTGGCTGTGCAGCAATTCTAATGTGCTCACCCACTGCATTCCGTGTTCACACAACAAATACCTTCACCTCTCAAGTCTTCTTCCCCTCGCTTCCTGGGACCCAGCCAGAAGTCTTGTGTTTTTCAACTACTTTCCTCCTATAGCCCTCCAAGTGCCGAAATAGACAAATGTTTACAAATACTGCATTTGGAAACTGTTATTTGGAAACTTCCACTTGTTTTTTTGATATTGAGCTGACCTAGGTTTTGGTTTGTGCCTAGGTACATTGTGCCTTGGAAATTTTTTGGATTGTTGAGAGGTGTGAGGAGTAAGAGAAACTTCCCAGAAAATTATGATAATAGGTAATTAAATCTGGTTTATTCAGGAGTATTGCTACAGATTTGTCGATTCCAATTTTGCCTGGGAAACTCTGCCTTAATATTTCCCTAAGTAATCTTACAAGTGATAAAGGAAAGGTGATGTCAGGTATACGAGAAGAAATCTTCAAAGATGGTTATGAAATTCACAATTAAAAAGGAAAGCAGTGTGTCCATTGCAAAAGCTATTTCATGGGAAGACAAAACTACCATCCATACCTATAGACAGATGTGGCTTAAATGACAGAAGTACTAGAAGTAAAGAGATCATTAGAAAATACTCAATTATCCCCATAAAAGAAGACTAGATTTAGAGTGAGAAGACTTGAGATTTCTAGCTATCCCTTTACACATCAGTGAGACTTGTTATTGCATTCAAGAAATATTTGAACATCTACTGTTTGCCAGACAGCGTAATAGATCCTGGGACACAACAGTGAACGAGACAAAGACAATCTGCCCTCTCAGAACTGCACTCTAGTGAGGGCAGCAGTTCAATCAAACACTACAGCTCGCTGGGATCAGTGGTATGAAAGGATAAGTACCAGATGATCCGGAAGAGCATGGAAGGAGTACCACGCAGAGAATCAAAGAAAATGGGTACAAAAGCGTTTAAAGAACTATGCAAGTGAGTTAGTTTTACTAATTTTTTTGCTTTTTTTATTGGAGAAAAATATACATTACGTAAAATTTACCATTTTAACCATTTTTAAGTTTACCATTCAATGGTATTAAGTAGATTCACAATGTTGTGAAGCTGTTACCACTATCCATTTCCAAAACTTTCTCATCATCCCAAACAGAAACTCTGTACCCATAAATAAATAACTTCCATTCCTCTCTCCCTCCAGCCCCTGGTAACTGCTATTCTACTTTCTGTCTCTATGAATTTGATTACTCTAGATACCACATATGAGTGGGACCATACAGTATTTGCCCCTTTGTGTCGGGCTTATTTTACTTAGCATGATGTTTTCAAATTTCTTCCACATTGTAGCATCTGTCAGAATTTAATTCCTTTCTAAGGTTAAGTAACATTTCATTATATGAATATATATTCATTGTATAAATATATCACATTTTGTTTACCCATTCATATATTAGTGGACATTTGGATTGTTCCTACCTTTTGGCTATTGTGAATAAGGCTGTGAACATTGGTGTTCAAATATCTGTTTGAGGGCCAGCCCCGTGGCTTAGCGGTTAAGTGCGCGCGCTCCACTGCTGGCGGCCCGGGTTCGGATCCCGGGCGCGCACCGACGCACTGCTTCTCCGGCCATGCTGAGGCTGCGTCCCACATACAGCAACTAGAAGGATGTGCAGCTATGACATACAACTATCTACTGGGGCTTTGGGGGAAAATAAATAAATTTTAAAAATTATAAAAAAAATATATATATATCTGTTTGAGTGCTTGTTTTCAATTTTGGGGGTATATACCTATAAGTGGAATTGCTGGAGCATATGGTAATTCTCTGTTTAATTTTTTAAGGAACTTGCCATACTGTTTCCCACAGTGGCTGCACCATTTTGCAGTCCCACCAGTAATGCACAAGGGTTCTAATTTCTCCATATCTTTGCTAACACATTAATTTCCTTTGTTGTTTTTCTGTGTGGTTTGTTTTTTGGTTTTGGTTTTGTTTTTTTGATGATAGCAATTCTAGTGGGTTTGAATTCATATCTCATTATGGTTTTGATTTTCATTTCCCTAATGAAATGACTAGTGATGTTGAGCATCTTTTCACGTGGCTATTGGGAATTTGTATATCTTCTTTGGAGAGATGTCTATTCGAGACACTGGCCCATTTTTGAGTTGGGTTGTTTGATTTTGCTGTTGTTGTTGAACTGTAGGACTTCTTTATATATTCTAGATATTAACCCCTTAACAGATATATAATTTGCGAATATTTTCTCCCATTCTGTGGGTTGCCTTTTCAATCTCTTGATAGTGTCCTTTGATGCACAAAAGTTTTAAATTTTGGTTAAGTCAAAGTTATCTATTTTTCCTTTGTTGCCCATGACTTTTGTGTCACATCTAAGAAATCCTCACCAAATCCAATGTCACAAAGCTTTCCCCTGCTTCTTCTCCTAAGAGTTTTATAGTTTTAGCTCTTATGTTTAGATCTTTGGTTCATTTGGAGCTAATTTTTATATATGGTGTATATTTTGTGTATATTCTGTAGATTTTTTTTTTCGTTACCATGGGGTTTACATATAACATCTTACAGTTATAACTTTATATTTTGAATTGATATTAACTTCAATTGCATGTGAAAACTCTACTCCTATAAAGCTCCATTCCCCTTTATGTTATTGATGTCACAAATTACATCTTTATACATTGTGTGCCCAATAGCATAGATATATAATTGTTTTCATGAATTTATCTTTTAAATCCTGTAGAAAATAGAAGGTGAAGTTACAAACCAAAATTATAATGATAATGGCTTTTATATTTGCCCATCTATTTACCTTTATACATTTTATTCTTTTCAGAATTGTTTTAGCTTTTATAGTTCCTTTGCCTTTCCATATCAATCTTAGAATACTAATGTCTGTATCTACAAAAATGCTTGCTGGAGTTTTGCAAGGAATTGCATTAAACCTGTATATCAATTTGAGGAGAATTGACATCTTTACTGTGTTGAGTCTTCCAATCTGTGAAAAATGGTATGTCTCTTCATTTGTTTGGATCTTCTTTGGTTTTTTCTTCAGTGTTGTGCAGTTTTCACATTCAAATCCCAAACGTGTTTTGTTAGATTTACACATTTGCCTTTAATTTTTTTGGAGCAATTGTAAACAATATTGTATTAATTCCAGTGTTCATTGTTAGTATGTCAAAATGACAACTAATTTTTGTTCTTCTGGAAGTTCCTTTTTTTTTTTTTAATATTCCCTTGTACTTTCTATGTGAACAGTTATATCATCTGTATATAGGAGCAGTTTTATTTCTTTCTTTATGATCTGTATGCCCTTTATTTCTTTTTCTTGCCTTATTTCCCTGGCTGAAATGTCCAGCAATATGTTGAATAAGAATAGTGAGAGCAGACATCTTTGGCTTATTCCTGGTCTTAGGGAGAAAGCATTCAGTCTTTCATATATATATATATGGCATTCACATATATATATAATGATATATAATGTTAGCTGTAGGGCTTTTGTGTAAATGTTCTTTATCAAGTTGAGGAAATTCTCCTCTATTCCTATTTTTCTGAGAATTTTTATCGTGAATGAATACTGAAGTTTTTCAAATGCTTTTTCTGTATCAATTAATATTATCATGTGATTTTTCTTAAACTTGCTAATATGGCAGATTACACTGATTGATTTCAAATATTGAACCAGCTTGCAATCCCAAAATAAACCCCACTTGGTCATGGTATATAACTCTTTTTATATACTGCTGAATTCTATTTGTGACTATTTTACTAAAGATTTTTTTATCTATGTTTATGACAGATATTGGTCCGTAGATATTATTTGTACTCTAGTTGTCTGGTTTTGTATCAGAGTAATACTAGATTAATAAAATAACTGGTGAGTTTTCTCTCTCCTTTTATTTTCTAAATGAGATCATGCAGATTTGGTGTTAATTTTTCTTTAAATGTTTGGTAAAATACTCTAGTGACAAAATCTGGGTCTGGAGATTTCTGTTGGGCAGATTTGTTAAATTTTGAACTCAATTTCCCTAACAGTTATAAGGCTACTCAAATTATGTATTTTATATTGGGTGAGTTGTGGTAGTTTGTGTTTTTCTAGGAAATGGTCCATTTCAGTGAAGTTGTCACATTTACGTGTGACAGTAGATAGTTCGATTATGTTTTTCTAATCTACTCTGCCAATCTCTGTCTTCAAATTTGTGTGTTTAGGCCTATTAATAATGTAATTATTGATATGTTAGTGCTTAAGTCTAATGTTTCATTTTTTGTTTTGTGTTTGCTTAGTATAAGATGCTGGTTAACAATTCTTTCATCACTTGAAAAATATTGTGCCACTTCTCTCTGTACTAAATAGCTTCTGATGAGAAATCTGCTGTTATTTGAAGCAATTTTTCCCTATAGCTAAAGTGTCATTTTTCTGTGACCGCTTTCAAGGTTTTTCTCCTGCCACCTTAGTTTTCTAATTATGATGTGTCTTGGCATAGATTTCTTTGAGTTTATCTTGTTTGGGATACATTCAGTTTCTCAGATTGGTAGGTTTATGTCTCTTCCAAGTTTTCAGCCTTTATTTCTTTGAGTACTTTTTAAATCCTGCCCTCTTTACCCTTTCCTTCTGGAAATCCAATAACATGAAGCATAGATCTTTTGTTATATCCCCACATGTCCCTGAGTGTTCTGTTTATTTTTGATCTGTTTTCTCCTTGTCATTGGGATTGGGTGATTTTATTATTCTATCTTCAAGTTCGCTGATACTTTTCTTCTATTCCCTCCATTATGCTGTTAAGCCCATCCACTGAGCTTTTTATTTTGGTTATTATATTTTTCGATTTCAAAATCTCCATTTGGTTCTTCTTTATATCTTCTATTTCTTTTCTGTAACTTACTATTTTTTATTGAGGCTCTCTATATTTTTATTTGTTTCATGCATGTTCATAATTGCTCATTGAAGCATTTATAGCATAACTGCCTTAAAATATTTATCAGAAAATTCTAACATATCTGTTATCTTTGTGTTGGTATATATTGATTGCTTTTTTAATTCACTTTGAGATCTTCCTGGTTTTTGGAATGACATGTGATCTTTTTATGGAAACCTGGACATATTTGTATTATGTTATAAAAATGGACCTTACTTAAACCTTTCATTTTACCTAGTTTTCTCTGATACTGTTCCAGTAAGAGAACACATGTGTGCTGCCTTGTTACTGCCAGTTAGAGGTAGATGTCCAGGTTCCCCAGGTGGCCTTCACTGATACCTAAGGTAGGGGGGCTTCCCATTATTGCTGGGCAGGGGTACTAGTTCACACTCTGTATGTGGTATCCATCAATATTATAGTGGTAGTGGCCTCATTGCCAGTGGGTGATGATAAAAGTCCTGATTCTCTACTGGGCCTCCCTGATGCCACCCCAGTGAGAAGGGGAAGGTGTGCCACATTATTGCCAGGTGGGGGTGGAAGTCCAGTCTCCTCATGTGGTCTCTGTTGACACCATGATGGGGATGACTTGTTACCAGCCAGTGAGGATGAAAGTTTTATCACCATACTTGGTCTTCTCTGACATCATTCCAGTGGGGGTATTGAGCTGTCTTATTATAGCCTTGCAAGGTTGGGAGTTTAGGCTCCCCCCTTGACCTTTCTTGGTATGGATGGGAGTGGGCCACAATTTCTTCTATGGTGTTTCACAGCTGTAGAAGAGTTATTATCTTAAAGTTTTAGATCTTGCTAGGCTCCCCTTTTCTAATCTTTTAGCTAAAGAGAGCAAGCTTTTTTTTCTTTTTTTTTTTTTTTTTCCTTTGGCATTTCTGTGTTCCTGGTTTCTTCAGCAACATATCTGTGTGGTTATAAGAGGGAAAGAGAAAATTCAAGGAATGCACCACCATCATTGTTCCTCAGGCCCCAAGGCCCTAGCAAGCCAGCATCCTTCTCTCCACCTTTCGGAGTCTTCTTGTGTTTGTTTTATATATAATGTCCTGGGGTTTTAGTTCTACTCAATGGAAGTAATCACAAAAAGTACTAAGTTATTTAAAAATATATTTAAAACTTAGTATAACAAGAATGGAATTGTTATGCAAAGTTGCAGGCATTTCAGATCAGGCAATAAAATAAATTAATCAGCATATGTTGGGTGTTTGAGAGGTGCTAGTTTTCTGTGCTTTTAAGATCCACATTAAATAACAGACAATGTTTTGTTTTCCTGATAAGGACATATGGCCTAATCTGGAAGATCAAGAAGACAAAAATGTCATCATTTCAGCTTGATTCACTGAAACCACAGTTACCCACTTACTCAGGGGTCCTATATTGTTATAAGTCATGAGAAGTGACCAGGAGTGGAAAATTCACTTGATACTAAGACTTCTTAGTAGTTCTGTTGTCTGAAGTCCTGTTGTCTCTTCACACCTACATTCTTCCCCAACTGGCATTACTTCTTTCCTAGGATCAAAAAGTGGTAGAGCCACCTCTCCTTTCTTTTTGCTTGCTGAGTGGGCAAATGATTTCTAGTGACAGGACAATACAGGAAAAGAGAGTTACTTTCATTAAAATTACACCCCTAGGTACCAACCTTCTTCACCACATGAGCATTGTCTTCTCTGGTGGTACTGTGCTTGAGGAATGAAGTGGGGGGTTGGAGGAGAGCTGTGAGGAGCAGACAGAATTGTGTTATTATGCAGGAAATAGAAATCTATAAATTGACTTAAGAAGGGGTCCAGAAGAATCTATTCAAGTCAACTGGGGAGAAAAAAAAACAAAACAAAAAGTCAGTGGCTCACATCAACACAGCCAGCTTGCACTCCACCAAATTTTCCCCCTGCTGTCACATAGAACGAGGTTTCTCTTCACAAATAACCCTCCAACTACTTACTGACACTTCAACAGTTGTTTTTTCTTCAAGACAATCCTTGGTGTTAATTTCAAACTTATTTCTCCTTTAAAAAATTTTTAAGACCAAAGAAATAGAACAAAAAACACCAAAAATTGAGGCAAGGTAAAAATTGTACTCAGAAGGAAATGTATAACATTAAATGCTTTTATTATTAAAGAAAATTAAAAATGAAAGAAACTTATTAGTCCTTTTAAATTAGGAAAATACAACAAAAACTATTTCAGAAGAGAAGGCAGAGATTTAATACATAAAAAGGCAGAAATCAATAAAATAAAAAGCAAACATTTATTTTAGCAATATGCTGCATTACACATACAAAAACTTGAGAATACTATCAAATCTATATAAATCTTTTACATGCTTGGCTGAGCTGGCATGAAATAAAGATTTGAAAGATTCAAACAATGCAATGAACAAGCTTGATATGATGAACATATAGAGAATGATGTTAGGAGGAGAACACTTCTGATATGTCCTTTCATACAGTGGGGATTACACTGGAGTAACACTTTGACCTTTCTCCAATCCTAACACACTCTTCTCGAATGAATTAATCTCACTGTTCAGTGTGAAAGGAAAAATATGACATACAGATTCTAGACTATTCCTCTTCTCTTTCTCTTAGAACCAAGCTTCAAACAGGGACCACATAGTCTGCTTTGCTATCCTATTATCCCATATTATAGAGGACAATCTCCTTTACTAAAAGTAACCTGATCGTTTACTACAAAATAGCAAAGTTGCCACACTTAGATTAGTGTTTCACTGAGTAATTGAGTACCATAGCCTAGCCAGGTTGACACATAAAGCTAACCATCACACATGGCTATTTATCTACGGGCACTCAGGCCACATGGTATGTGGCATCTAGAACTCAAGCAGAAAACCACAGTTTTTTAACTTGAAAAATCAGAGGACAAATTTCAAGTCTTCTAGAGAAACTGGAAATTAAAAAGGAAAATCCAGGAACGGAGAGAACCAAAGAGGGACAAGCCCCAAAATCTGTGTATAAACTCTTCTCAAATCTTTGGCTGACCCATGAACTGCACATGCATGGAGGAGGCTTCAATGAATCCAGCAGAAAGCAATAGCTGGAAGGCAAAACTGAGGATACAATTCAACTGCTGCCCCCTGCAGTTAAAAGAGAATTTAGAGTTGGAATCATACTAAAGTAGAAGTACTTAGAAACACCTTAGACTTCCATTAAAATCCCAGAAGCATTCTATTTAGGAGCAAAGGCTGAAACCCAGAAATAAGAGTGTCACCATAGGACTGAGGGCAAATACAAAACAGAACTTCCCTAACAAAGCATAAAACCAAGCCTCCAAGATTTCAAGATGATTAGCCAGTTATTTAACTGCCCACTAAAACAAAAATAACCACTCCTCAGAAGAACATTAAAGACTCCAGAGTCTCTATAACATAACACTCACAACATCCAAAATATAATGAAAAATTTATTAGATGTGGGAAAAAACAGGAAATATGACCCAATGAAAAAATGTAGTAAATAGAAATAGATCCCAAGATGACCTAGATGTTGAAAGTGCATAACAACTTTAAAGCTGCTATTGTTCAAGGATTTTAAGAGAAAATGAACATAATAAATGAACAGATGGGGGAAATGTGTCAGTGAGATGGAAACCATGAAAAAGAACCAGATGGAAACTCTAGAACCAAAAAGTACAATATCTGGAAATACAACAACAATAAAACACTGGATCATCTAGACACTAGACTGAAAATTGCAGAAGAAAGTATCAGTGAACTTGAGGACAGAAATATAAACATTTTTGAAAGTGAAGAATGATGAAAAAAAGATTTAAAAATGAAATGCCTCAGCTACCTGTGGGAAAACATTTAGTGGTTTAACATATGTGTAATTGGAGACAGACCAAAAGAAGAGGCAATAAAGAAATAAAAACATATTTGAAGAAATAATTGTCAAAAATATCCTATGTATGATTTTTAAAAAGCATTAACTTACAAATCCAAGATAGTGAAAGAAGTCCAAGAAGGATAAATACAAAGAAAACCAGAACTGGACACATCATTATATTTGTACATGACTATATAAACATGGAGAAGGGTATGCGTACAAGGTACATCCCCTGTTGTTATTCTTAGGGAGTGTAAGCAGGATAGGAGAAGACAGAGAATGTAGAGGAGGAAAGGATATTAAAAAATGTATCCACAACAAAGACATTAATATGATACCATTTATTTAAATTAACATGTAGTATATATTATAAAAAGAAACGCATGTAAGGATGGTCACCAGAATATTAACAGTGGATATTCCAGTTTGAACTTTACTTTCTTCTTAATATTTTATGAACTAATGGAATTTATTATAATGATCATGTATTATTAGTCTAATATTAGATTAATAGATTATTAGATGATTGATCTAATCAGGACTTTTTAAAATCTTTTTTTACACATTAAAAGAAAGCTCAAGTCAGAGGCCTGTGCTTTCACCCAGCCCAGTGACGGTCCTGTATGATGTTTTTCCTCATCTATTCATTGTGAAGCGGCACTCACAGACACTTTGGTCCGGAACTCACTTGTACAACATAAAGAAATCCAGAAGTAGAGATTACATACAATTTAGGATTTTTATCAGTGTCATAGTATAGGTTTAAAAGTCAACCTAGTGTAAATGTAAGAGAACTTAGTCACCCTATTGCTGAGGCAGATGCCAGATCAAGTTTAAATGTACCAGCTGAAACCTGCAAGGCTCAGATTATGATTTTTTCTATATTAATCACCAAGAAGAGGAAATTATTCTATGCAATTCCAGTCAATCACTTAAAAAATATTTATCAAGTACTACTTTCCTAAGCACTGGTCACTCAGCAGTAAACAAAACAGGCAACTATTTCTTCCTCCTTGAATATTACTACCCCATTGAAGGAAGACAGAAAATGAGCCAAACAAATAAGTCAATTACATAGCACATCAAAATGTAGTAAATGCTAAGGAGACAATTTAAAGAAGGGATAAAGATAGAGAGAACCAGAGATGGCAGGAATTACAATTTTAACTAGGCTTCAGTGAAGAACAGATTTTAATTCAAAGCTTGAAAGGAGGTCTGGGAGTGAGCCATGTGGATATTTATGGAAGATCCTTATAAGTCAAGGAAAAAGAGAATGCAAAAGCCTCAATGCAGGAACATTCCATCATGTTTCAGGACCAATGACTAGGCCACCAAAAAATAATGAGGGAGATGGTAATGGAAGATCAAGTCTTCTATGCCACTGTAAGGCTTTGGATTTCACTCTGTGTAATATGAGAAGCCAGTGGGGGATTTTGAGCTGAGAAGTGACATGATTAAACTTTACAAACAGTTTTAACACAGCTTTATGTAGATCAATCTGCTGGCCGTGTTGAGTAGAGAGTAGAAAGAGGTAGCAAAGCAATGGACAAAGCAGGGGTACTAGTCGGGAGGCTACAGTAATCTGGGGGGAATGATGGTGGCTTGGACCCAGGTGTTAGTGGTGAAGGTGGATAAAAAGGGTCCAGATTTCAGATATGGCTTTAAGGTAGACCCTCAAGTTTTTTCTAATAACTAGGGACGGAGTGTGAGAAAAAAAATGAAATAGAGGAGACTCTGAGATTTGAAGCCCTGAAAAATAGAAAACTAGTGTCCTTAACTGAGATAAAGACTACAGAAAGTGGATTGAGAGAGGAGAATAATTGGAAGTTTGTTTTATGAACATGTTATGTTTGAACTGTCTTATAGATTTGCAAATTGAGATTTTGAGTAGCAGATGGATAAGACTGTGAAGTTAAAATGATAAGCCCAGTTGGATATCTAACTGTGGAATCAATAATATATAGATATTATTTAAAGACTGGAGTGGAGGAGAGGAAGTCTAGATGGCGGCGTAGGCAGACTCTGAACTCACCTCCTCCTGCGGACACAGCCAATTTACAACAACTCGTGGAAAAATTACCCCTGAGACAGAACTGAAAACTGGATAAGAGGAACTCCTGCAACAACGGACAATCCTAACTGAGGTAGAAGAGGCAGAAACTCCCATCTGGAGAGGAAAAATGCCACCTTCACAAGCCGCCAGCTTCACGGCCGCCCGGGAGCAGCCCAAAGGTACGCAGCTCTCCCTGGAGGAGCAGGGTCCTGAGCCAGTGAGTGCCCCCGCTGCAGGCATTTTGTGGACACAGCACAATCGAGATGAGTGGCATAATATCTGACTTTGCCTGCTACTAAAACATTGGGAAATACTGCCAGAAAAGCTGGTTCACAAAGAAATTAAAACCTGCTCTTAAAGGGCCCATGCGCAAACTCACCCATTTCAGAAAGCAACCTAAAATCACCAGAAAGAAAGGTGCACAGTGCTTTGGTGAAAAGAGACTCACCTGATAGGCCCTGAGTGCATCTCGGTGAGAGGTGAGACCTCTCCAGGGACTGGGACATTGGCGGCGGCCATTGTTGTGGCCTGGTGTGGGCGTGCTGACACAGACGCCATTGGAGTTCTCCCTGGGGCCTGCTAGCCCAGGGTCTGCCCCATCCGCTAGAGCACCAATTTAATCCAGCTCAGCCAGGGCAGGCAGCCCACCCTAGAAACTGGACCCACCCAGCAACAAACCCTCAGGCAACTTGTGGGCCTGCATAGACTGGTGACTGGATTCTCTGCAGCCAGGCAACTGAGCCGACTTCAGTGGGGCAGGGCGTGCACAAGGAGCGGGTGGAGAGCATGGGGCGGTGGTGGAGTGTGTGGGGCTCCCACTGTGGAGAGACTGAGTCTGCTTCAGGAGGTTGGGGCACGCACACGGGGCAGGACTGTGTTGACTGTGTGTGTAGACCTGTGGGCAGCAGGGCTTGTCAGCTGCAGAAGACTTGTGCTTCTCAAAGACCCACATAGGGGGTTTGCCCCACCTTCCAAAGCCTGAAACAATTGGCTGTTCCTGTGCCTGAGGCCAGCCCCACACAGCTGCAATCCTCAGAGAGCTGACAAGAGACCTAAAGGCTGGAGGCTTATAGCAATTGTAAGGCCCTGAGCCTAACAACCTGCCACACTGGGGGCCTACTCAATTAAAAGAAATACTGCAACACAAATGTGGTACTAGACCTTGCAGCCAACTGTGCTGGGGCTCCCCACACCTGATAAAGAGACTGAAGAGCCCACAACAACTACAAGCAGCTGAGCATTACAACAGCTGTGCAGGAGCATAACTCGGCCTCCCTGGGTGCCTATAGGGAGAGCAAACAGGCCGCAACAGAAGGACACACGTAGCCCACATAGGGGTCACCCCTGGAACATTGAGAACTGAGGGAAGCACACTGCAGACCTCCTAAGGCATCACTTACATAAGGTCACCTATCCAAGTGCAGGAGACGTAGCTGACCTACCTAATACATAGACACAAGCACAGGGAAAGAGGCAAAATGAGGAGGCAAAGGAATACATTCCAAGTAAGGGAACAGGACAAAACCCCAGAAAAGGAACTAAGTGAAACAGAAATGAGCAACCTAGCCAAAAGAGAGTTCAAACAAAGAGTGTTAAGGATGTTCACTGATCTGGGGAGAAGAATAGATGAACTCAGTGAGAATGTCAACAAAGAAATGGAAGATATAAAAAAGAACCAATCAGAAATGAAGAATACAATACTGGAAATGAAAAATTCACTAGAGGGACTCAAAAGCAGAGTAGAGGATATAGAAGAATGGATCTGTGAGCTGGAAGAAAGACTAGAAGAAATTACCCAAGCTGAACAGGTAAAAGAGAAAAGAATCAAAAAGAGTGACGACAGTCTAAGGGACCTCTGGGACAACATCAAGCACACTAACATCCATGTTATAGGTGTCCCGGAAGGAGAAGAGTGAGACAAAGGGGCAGAGAATCTATTTCAAGAAATAATACATGAAAACTTCCCTAGCCTACGGAAGGAAACAAACATCCAGGTACAGGAAGCACAGAGAGCCCTAAACAAGATAAACCCAAAGAGGCCCACACCAAGACACATCATAATCAAAATGTCCAGAATTAAAGATAAAGAGAGAATCCTAAAAGCCGCAAGAGAAAGTCAAGTTACATACAAAGGAAACCCCATAAGGCTATCAGCTGACTTCTCAGCAGAAACCTTACAGGCTAGAAGAGAATGGCATGATATATTTAAAGTGCTAAAAGAAAAAAACTTACAGCCAAGAATACTCTACCCGGCAAGGTTATCATTCAAAATGGAAGGAGAGATCAAAAATTTCCCAGACAAGCAAAAATTAAAGGAGTTTGTCAACAAGAAACCACTGCTACAAGAAATGTTAAAGGGACTGATTAAGGGGAAAAGAGAAGAACACAAATAGGAAAAATTATCTATTGCCATGATAAGAGGGTAATGGATACAAATGCACAAAAAAGAGGTTAGATATGATATCAAAAACATAAAAGGAGGGAGGAGGGGAGTTAAAGAGTACAGCTTTCAGACAGAGGTCAAACTAAAGAGACCATGAATTCTGTATAGAAGAAGAAAGGAACAGAGAAGGACTACTAAAACACTGAGAAAAAAAAAAGTTAAAAAATGGCAGTAAGTACATACTTATCAATAGCTACTTTAAACGTCAATGGACTAAATGCTCCAATTAAAAGGCATAGGCTGGCTGACTGGATAAAAAAACAAAACCCATATGTATGCTGCATACAAGAGACACACTTCAGACCTAAAGACACTCACAAACCGAAAGTGAAGGGATGGAAAAAGATACTCCATGCAAATGGCATTGAAAAGAAAGCTGGGGTAGCAGTACTCATATCAGACAAAATAGACTTTAAAACAAAAACTGTAAAGAGAGACAAAGAAGGGCATTACATAATGATCAAGGGAACAATCCTACAAGAGGATATAACACTTGTAAATATCTACGCATCCAATGTAGGTGCACCTAAATATATAAAGCAATTATTAACAGACATAAAAACAGAAATAGACAGTAACACAATAATAGTAGGGGACTTTAACACTCCATTTATGCCAACGGATAGATCATCCAAACAGAATATCAATAAGTAAACATTGGCCTTAAGTGATACACTAGAACAGATGGACCTAGTAGATATATACAGAGCATTCCATCCAAAAACCAAAGAATACACGTTCTTTTCAAATGCACATGGAACATTGTCCAGGATTGGTCACATATTAGGCCACAAAACAAGTCTCCATAAATTTAAGAAGATTGAAATAATACCAAGCATCTTTTCTGACCACAACGGTATGAAACTAGAAATCAACTATAGGAAGAAAATCAGAAAAGCCACAAATACGTGGAGATTAAACAAAATGCTACTGAACAACGACTGGGTTAATGAAGAAATCAAAGAAGAAATCAAAAAATACCTGGAGACAAATGAAAATACGACATGCCAGAATTTATGGGATACAGCAAAAGCAGTTCTAAGAGGGAAGTTTATAGCAATACAGGCCTATCTCAACAAACAAGAAAAATCTCAAATAAACAATCTAACAATGCACCTAAAGGAACTGGAAAAAGAAGAACAAACAAAGCCCCAAATCAGTAGAAGAAGGGAAATAATAAAAATCAGAGCAGAAATAAATGAAATAGAGACCAAAAAACAATAGAAAAAATTAATAAAACCAAGAGCTGGTTCTTTGAAAAGATCGACAAAATTGACAAACCTTTAGCTAGACTCACCAAGAAAAAAAGAGAGAAGGCACGAATAAGTAAAATCAGAAATGAAAGAGGAGAAGTTACAACAGACACCTCAGAAATACAAAAGATTATAAGAGAATACTATGAAAAGCTATATGCCAACCAATTCGACAATCTGGAAGAAATGGATAAATTCTTAGAATCATACAACCTTCCAAAACTGGATCAAGAAGAAGTAGAGAATTTGAATAGACCAATCACAGTAGATCGAAACAGTAATCAAAAACCTCCCCAAAAATAAAATTCCAGGACCAGACGGCTTCCCTGGTGAATTCTACCAAAAATTCAAAGAAGACTTAATATCTATCCTTCTCAAACTCTTCCAAAAAATTGAGGAGAGGGGGAAGCTCCCTAACTCATTCTACGAAGCCGACATTACCCTGACACCAAAACCAGACAAGGACAACACAAAAAAAAGAAAATTACAGGCCAATATCACTGATGA
The DNA here is from genome assembly GCF_057802395.1 of Ceratotherium simum simum. NCBI lineage: Eukaryota > Metazoa > Chordata > Mammalia > Perissodactyla > Rhinocerotidae > Ceratotherium > Ceratotherium simum. The sequence continues at coordinate 82,090,627 of NC_141906.1, read as the reverse complement.
ACATCGATGCCAAAATCCTCAACAAAATACTAGCAAATCTCATACAACAATATGTTCAAAAGATTATACACAATGATCAAGTGGGATTTATTCCAGGTATGCAGGGATGGTTTAACATTTGCAAATCAATCAACGTGATACACCACATTAATAAAATGAAGAATAAAAATCACATGATCATCTCAATAGATGCAGAGAAAGCATTTGACAAGATACAGCATCCATTTATGATAAAAACTCTCAATAAAATGGGTATAGAAGGAAAAGTACCTCAACATAATAAAGACCATATATGAGAAACCCACAGCTAATATCGTCCTCAATGGTGAAAAACTGAAAGCTATCCCTCTAAGAACAGGAACCAGACAAGGATGCCCACTCTCACCACTCCTATTTAACATAGTACTGGAAGTCCTAGCCAGAGCAATCAGGCAAGAGAAAGAAATAAAAGGGATCCAAATTGGAAAGGAAGAAGTGAAACTGTCACTATTTGCAGATGACATGATTTTATATATAGAAAACCCTAAAGAATCCACCAGAAAACTTTTAGAAGTAATAAACGAATATGGTAAAGTTGCAGGATACAAAATCAACATACAAAAATCAGTTGCATTTCTATACACTAACAACGAAGTAGCAGAAAGAGAAATTAAGAATACCATCCCATTTACAATTGCAACAAAAAGAATAAAATACCTAGGAATAAACTTAACTAAAGAGGTGAAAGAGCTGTACATGGAAAACTATAAAACATTGCTGAAAGAAATTGAAGAAGACACAAAGAAATGGAAAGATATTCCGTGCTCTTGGATTGGAAGAATTAACATAGTTAAGCTGTCCATACTTCCTAAAGCCATCTATAGATTCAATGCAATCCTAATCAAAGTTCCAATAACATTTTTCACAGAAATAGAACAAAGAATCCTAAAATTTATATGGAACAACAAAAGACCCCGAATAGCTAAAGGAATCCTGAGAAAAAAGAACAAAGCTGGAGGTATCACACTCCCTGATTTCAAAATATAATACAAAGCTATAGTAACCAAAATAGCATGGTACTGGCACAAAAACAGACACACAGATCAATGGAACAGAATCAAAAGTCCAGAAATAAACCCACACATCTATGGACAGCTAATCTTTGACAAAGGAGCCAAGAACATACAATGGAGAAAAGAAAGTCTCTTCAACAAACGGTGTTGGGAAAACTGGATAGCCACATGCAAAAAAATTAAAGTAGATCCTTACCTTACACCATACACAAAAATTAACTCCAAATGGATTAAAGACTTGAATGTAAGATCTGAAACCATAAAACTTCTAGAAGAAAACATAGGCAGTACTCTGACATCTTAGCAGCATGTTTTCAAATACCATGTCTGACCTGGCAAGGGAAACAAAAGTAAAAATAAACAAAGGGGACTACATCAAACTAAAAATCTTCTGCCAGCAAAGGAAACCATCAACAAAATGAAAAGGCAACCTAACAATTGGGAGAAGATATTCATAAACCATATATCTGATAAGAGGTTAATATCCAAAATTTATAAAGAACTATACATCTCAACAACAAAGAAACAAACAACCCAACTAAAAATGGGCAAAAGATCTGAACAGACGTTTTTCCTAAGAAGATATACAGATGGCCAACAGGCACATGAAAAGATGTTCAAGGTCACTAATTATTAGGGAAATGCAAAACAAAAGTACAATGAAATATCATCTCAAGCCCATCACAATGGCTATAATTAACAAGACAAGAAATAACAAGTGTTGGATAAGAAGTGGAGAAAAGGGAACTCTCATACACTGCTGGGGGGAGTGCAAACTGGTGCAGCCACTATGGAAAACACTATGGAGATTCCTCAAAAACTTAATAATAGAACTACCATATGATCCAGCTATTCCACTTCTGGATATTTATCCAAAGAAAACAAAAACACAAATGCATAAAGATATATGCACCCCTATGTTCACTGCAGCATTATTCACAATAGCCAAGACTTGGAAACAATCTAAGTGCTCATCAAGGGGTGAATGGATAAAGAAGATGTGGTATATATACACAATGGAATACTACTCAGCTATTAAAAAAAAAAAGGACAAAATCTTGCCATTTGCAACAACACAGTTGGACTTTAAGGGTGTTATGTTAAGTGAAATAAGTCAGATGGAAAAAGTCAACTATTGTATGATCTCAGTGATAAGTAGAAGATAAAAACAACAACAAACAATCACATAGATACAAAGATTAGGTTGGTGGTTACCAGAGGAGAGGGGGGAAGGAGGAGGGCAAAAGAAGTGACAGGGCACATGTGAATGGTGATGGATGGTAACTAGTTTTTGAGTGGCGAACATGATGTAGTCTACACATAAATTGAAATATAATGATGTACACCTGAAATTTATATAATGTTATAAACCAATATTACCTCAATAAAAACAATAAATTTTAAAAAAGATTAAAAAATTTAAAAATTAACTAAAATAGATTAAAGATGTGAATGTTAGGACCTGACACCATCAAACTCCTAGAAGAAAATATAGGCAGTATGCTCTTTGACATCTGCCTTAGCGGTATCTTTTTGAATATTTCTCCTCAGGCAAGGGAAACAAATGAAAAAAATAAACACGTGGGACTACAACAAACTAAAAAGCTTCTTCACCATAAAGGAAATCATCAACAAAATGAAAACACAACTTACTAAATGGGAGAAGATATTTGCAAATCATATATCCAATGAGGGATTAATCTCCAAAATATATAAATAACTCATACAACTCAACAACAAAAAAACAACCCAATCAAAAAATGGGCAGAGGAACTGAGCAGACATTTTTCCAAAGAAGATGCACAGATGGCCAACAGGCACATGAAAAAATCATCAACATCAGTGATTATTAGGGAAATGCAAATCAAAACTACAATGAGTTGTCACCTCATACCCATCAGAATGGCTATTATTAAAAAGACAAGAAATAACAGGTGTTGGAGAGAACGTGGAGAAGGGGAGCACTCGTACACTGCTGGTGGGCATGTAAATTGGTGCAGTCACTATAAAAAACAGTATGGAGATTCCTCAAAAAATTAAAAATAGAACTCCCATATGATCTAGCTATTCCACTTCTGGGTATTTATCAAAAAAACAAGAAAACACCGATTTGAAAAGATATATGCACCCTAATGTTCATTGCAGCATTATTCACAATAGCCAAGACTTGGAAGCAACCTAAGTGGCCATCAACAGATGAATGGATAAAGAAGATGTGGTGTATATATACAATGGAATACCACTCAGCCATAAAAAAGGTGAAATCTTACCATTTTTGACAACATGGATGGACCTTAAGGGTTTTATGCTAAGTGAAATGTCAGATGGAGAAAGACAATTACCGTGTGGTTTCACTCATATCTGGGACATAAACAAACAAACACATAGATATAGAGAACAGATTGGTGGCTACCAGAGGGGAAGGGAGGAGGGGGAAGGCAAAAGGTATAAATGAGCATATGTATACAGTGACGGATGGCAACTGGACTTTTTGTGGTAGCCATGATGTAGTCTAAACAGAAGTTGAAATATAATGATGTACACCCGAAATTTATATAATGTTATAAATCCACATTACTTCAATGAAAAGAAAGATATAAGCTTTACTGTGCTTAATATTTTACATATAATACCCTGGAACTCTCATTCACAACTGAAGATATTTGGGATTCATATGTAAGAAAATTTCTAAAAAGAGCCAAATTCTGTCATTTCTCCTAAAATCTACCCTAAATCCCTTCTGTCTCAGTGCAGCTAACATCTGTGGGCACTTCCTATGGCCCCATGATGTCATTTCCTTTTGTAGCTATTAGTTCCCTGCAGTGTTTGTGCTTTACTCAACCCAGGCCGTCTGATAACAGATGTGACTTCCAGCTGTGTCTATATACCAACCACAGCGGGTTCATTAATAACAATTATTAAGTACTTTACGTTACAAATTGAGCCTGTAGCAATAGAGAAAACATCCAGTCATTTGTTTTATGGCCTCTTGTCAGAGCTAACTATAAATTCCCATTATCTCAACATTATCAGCACTGCAAAATGGATTTAAGCATGAGTCATAAATAAAACCACCAAACAGCTCAATCATTCTGGAAAGAACAGAGCATAAATTAACACTTGATGATGTAATGAATTTAAATACATGAACTTAAATAATAGCTCAGGCCTTCCTGTCAGCTAATTATACAAATTATTATGTTTGAGACTTACATTTGTAGTTGCATAGCTGCTGCATTCATTTAAACACACAATTAGAGTTCAATAAATATGCAGTCCATACGTTGTACTCTGTAACCCAAGAGTTCCTACTAATGATGTATGAAGAACAGTGAAAATGAAGAAAGAAAACTTTCAACTGAGAGAATATCTCTTAGGACTATAGGGAATAGCGAAAAAATTACATTTTCTCTGACTACTGTTTCATAGGAGAAATCATTAAAATGTGGGAAGAATAATAGAAGGAGAGCCGCAAACTGTATGCTTTATTGGTTCCTGTGTGGAAGTCCATATGAATTTTCAGTCAATTGTAAAGATATTTATTTAGTTATCTCTGTGTGTTGGGTCCAAGCTGTCTTAAATGATGACGATAGAACAGAAAAATAAACTGAACACATTAATTTAATTTTTCAGAGAAAAATAGAAGATAAACACTTGGAAACTGTTGAAAGTCAGTAGTAACAAAAGACATTGAAAATTGAAACCATGAGATATTATTTTTCAAGTTTTAAAAGTTAATTCTCAGTATTGGGGAGGAGGCAGTGAAACAGAAAATCCAATCATTTGCTGAAAGGTGTATAAAGAGGTTCAAACCTGGAAGACCATTTGGCAATATCTACCAAGAGCTCTAAAAATGTGCATTACTTTTTTTTTTCAATTGAGGTAGAATGACATACAACATTATATTAGGTTCAGGTATACAACGTAATGATTCAATATTTGTATATATCGCAAAACGATCACCATAATAAGTCTAGTTAACATCCAAAAATATGGAACTCTTCATGAATTTGCATATCATTCCTGCTCAGAGACAATGTTAATCTTTTCTGTACCACTTCAATTATAGTATAACTGCTGCCGAAGTGAGCAGAAGTGTCCATCACTTTCCATCAGTAATTCTAATTCTGGAAAATTTATCAGCTACAGATTAGTACATGAACGTTAATGACATTGAATTTATAATGGCAAAAAAAGAAATAGCAAATAATAAGATACATTAGGAGAATGGGAGAATAGTTAAAATAAAGTCTAAAAGGAAATCGTTAAATAACTCATGGTATACCCATAGGATGAGCTACTGTGCTGCCATCAAAAATTATTGTGTGAAGATTATTTAATATAAAAGTGTTCACAGAGCACTTTAAATAGGTTAGAAAATGTTATGTACAGTATAATTTCAATTATTAATCATATTGTGAAGTTTTTACACACATATATACATGCACCCATACACAAGGCTAGAATAAATACCCTAAAATATTGCTTTTTCCACACAATGGAACTAGGAATACTTTTTATCATCTTAACAATTTTCTCAACTCTCTAAAATTTCTTTCAATGGGAGAGATGGTTTACAACAAATCTGGCTAGTAAGGATTTCAATTCACATTTTTTCCAGGCCGTCCATAACCTGTATCCAATGGATCTGTCCCACCTTGTCTTTCACAAAGTCCAACATAAAACTGGTCAAATTCATTTTCTCACTGCCCCCAAAACATGCTCTGCTTTCCAAATCAGACTTTGCTTAAGTTATGTTTCCTGTGTATGCTCAAGGTAACAAAACTAGCTGAACAACATTAGAGTTGGAATCTTAATGAGCTCAGTCTCTTCCCAGAATCACATAGACACAAGAATATCCCAACAGTCAAAAGTAATTACCTCCCCAAAAAAGTTTTTTCCTTACATCTCTTAAAGTGCATCAAAAGGGGATCCAACTGATCACCCACAGCCACACTGCTCAAAGCCCATTGTGCCTCCTCCATATTTCCCTCACACCCCAACAACACTAGTTTCTTTCACCACACTCACACAACTTTTCCCACCTTCTTCTAACCTCCCCTTCTTTAAGATTCACTTGACCTATGTCCTTTCCCTTTTTCATATCATATCTTCCATCTCTGACCAGTCTCCAGACTGACAAAGGCAAAACTATGAAAGGTGAGCCTCAGTGTCCACATCTGTAAAGAAGATAAAATAATAAACCCTGTCCTACCAATATTATAAGATATGAGGTTTAAATATTTTAAAACTGTAAAGCATTGTACATGTTGTGCCTATTGTACCCCCTTTTTATCATTCATGCAATAGGTATTACTAATATGTAACCAATACTCTGCCAGCGCTATTTTACCCACAACTATGGAAGTTATACTTTGTTATTCTCTCTTATGCCTTCCTAAACCAAATTCACCATTAAATATATTTTATCTCCAAAATACATTTCCAAGTTATCCACAGCTCTTTCCATTAGCACCAATCTAACCCAAACATCCATGATTTCTCACCTAGACTACTGAAGTAACTTCTGACTTGTCTTCTCATCCACTCTTGCCCCCTCCACCATATTACCCACACAGGAGCCAAACATTTTATTTAAAAAGTTAATCAAGGGGCAGCCTGGTGGCGCAAGCGGTTAAGTGCGTGCACTCCGCTGTGGCGGCCTGGGGTTCGCTGGTTCGGATCCCGGGTGCGCACCGACGCACTGCTTGGCAAGCCATGCTGTGGTGGCATCCCGTATAAAGTAGAGGAAGATGGGCACGGATGTTAGCCCAGGGCCAGTCTTCCTCAGCAAAAAAAAGAGGAGGATTGGCAGATGCTGGCACAGGGCTGATCTCCTCACCAAAATAAAAATAAAAAGTTAATCAAGGGGCCAGCCCAGTGGTTAAGTTAGTGCGCTCCGCTTCTGGTGGCCTGGGGTTTGCAGGTTCGGATCCCAGGCACGGACCTATGCACAGCTCGTCAAGCCACTCTATGGCTTGGTGTCCCACCTAAAGTAGAGGAAGATGGGCATGGATGTTAGCCCAGAACCAATCTTCCTCAGCAAAAAAGAGGAAGATTGGCAACAGGTGTTAGCTCAGGGCTAATCTTCCTCACACACACAAAAACAATTAATCAAAACTAATTAATTCCAAGAGTCAGAACGTTCAATAGTTTCTTGAACAGACATGATAAGTCTAGTTATTTGGGTAGCACACAGATAATGAAGCTCATACCTAATGGCATAAGAGTACAAAAGAGAAGCTAGAACACTGGAAAGGAATATTTACATGTCAGAGTAAATCTGCAAGTCTGTGCACTTGGAAGAAACAGAGAAGTCTACTGAAAGCCCCCTCTGATACACACAGCTGCGTTTTCCTCCTTGAATGTGTGAGGTACAAGAGATGCTTATCAAAGTAATTCACTGAATACATGGAAATTGACAAATTCCTTATTCAGCTTTACAAAAGATATTTGAACACATTTAAATTGTTTTTCCCATGGATGACTGCACTAGTGAAGTTCGTAAACCAAGCATGCACTCTGTAAGGACTAAGAACCTCAACAGCTTCTTACTGCACTTAGAATAAAATCTTCGATCCTTGCCATTGACCTACAAGCCTATGCGTGACATGGCCCCTTCCTACTCTCCAGCCAATCTCTCCATGGCTTATTATACTTACACTGAATTTTTATTTCTTTACTATTTCAGCTCTTTCTCACACTTATGAGGTGCCACTTCCTCTGTCCTACTCTTCACCTAAATAATTTCCACAGATGTTCAACCATGTTGAAGCATGGATGTCAAACTGATGTTAGGGTTTGACAGGAATGTATTTGCATGTGTAGCTGAGGAGCCTCCTGAGACAATACTCCTGTTGCGGTAAGAAGCATCCAGCTACTGAGATGAGTTCAACCCATTACCACTATTTACTGAAATAAAAAACTGATTCTGGGCCGGCCCCGTGGCTTAGCGGTTAAGTGCACGCGCTCGCTACTGGCAGCCCGGGTTCAGATCCCGGGCGCACACTGATGCACCGCTTCTCCGGCCGTGCTGAGGCCGCGTCCAACATACAGCAACTAGAAGGATGTGCAGCTATGACATACAGCTATCTACTGGCGCTTTGGGGAAGAAAAAAAGGAGGAGGATTGGCAATAGATGTTAGCTCAGAGCCTGTCTTCCTTAGCAAAAAGAGGAGGATTAGCATAGATGTTAGCTCAGGGCTGATCTCCCTCACAAAAATAAAATAAAAAATAATAAAAAAACCTGATTCTGAGGGTGGCATGGGTCTATCGCTAGGATTCGTTTCATTCCCATCCCACGTACTCCAAGATTTGTGACTTAAAGATTGTTATGTTGTGCTTTTTCTCTTGTGCGAAACTGGTTCACTATATAAACAAAAATAATTAGATCTCTTACTGTGTTAGATACAGCTAGTCGCTTGTTCAATATCCATTTCCTCCTTCTTCTTTGCTGATTGAACTCTGATTTTATTTGGGGTGTCACTGTGTCAGGTTAAATGCTTGCTTCTGCATCCTCCCTGAAAGCTCACAGTGTTTACATGACAGACACATTTATGGCTAATGACATATGCAGAACATTCCTGGGAAAAGGAATGGATGTACCCGACAAGGTCTTTCCTCCTTTCCCATACCTTTCTCCCTTGAATGTGGACATGATGTCTGGATCTCCAGCAGTCATTCAAATGACAAACATGAAGCAAAAGTGAAGAGATTCACAGAGATGCTGGCCTGATACCATGAAACTACTGAACAACTCCATCAGATGCTTATTTCCAGTTTTACACGACCCTCCCTATTTATGAGAGAATCAAATATGTTCATGTAGTCTAGATAGCTGCTGTGTGTTTGTCTTCGAGGAACTACTGCTATTCATGTGACCTCCCGCTCCAGCAAAGCTAGAAAGCCTTTGAAGTTTCAAAACTGTGTGGTGGTTTGTGGTAAGGCAAAGGAGAAAATCTCTTTCCTTATTATGTCTCAAATTAAGTGTAAAATGGTAATTGAGATGTCTTCTTGAAATACTCATTTCCAAATGAACAGCAATTACAGGAGAGGTAGTATCCAACTGAAAACAAAGTTACTGAGTTCTGGGATCTGAGACATTGCCAGAAGCACATAAACGAAAGAAGTTTTAGGTCAGCCCTCTCAGTCCACGACAGATCAAGCAGTTGATATAATCAGTAGTGATACTAACATCCTAAATAACATAAATAATAGGATATCTCTAATTGATATTTAACAAACTCTTTACTCTGAAAAGAGAGGACAGGCTTTATTTTTCAGGTGTCCATGGAACAGTCATATGCATTGGTTTCTGAGTCTTAGGTAGAAGAGGGCTTTGAATAAAAGTTGACTGTACAGTTTCACTAAAACTCTAGAGCTACTCTGTCCAATATGGTAGCCTCTAAACACAGGTGGCTATTTAAATTTAAATGAGTTTCAAGTAAATAAAATTTAAATTTGAGTTCCTCAGTCATACTAGCCACATGTGGCTATTGGACAGCACAGATACAGAACTTTTTCATCATTGTAGAAAGTTCTATTGCACAGTATTGTCTAGGACCTGAGACACAGGCTGTATGGCTTGGGCATTCCTCATGATGTAACATATATAACTGGTTTGATTCCCACTAGAAAGTAAGCTCCATGAGGGAAGAGATTTTTACCAAAATTATCCACTGCTCTATCTGTTATCTCTAGGCAACAGCATATACATACCTGGTGGTCAATAAATAATTGCTTGATGAATTCATTGTTCTCAATTCAGTTAGGTGAAGTATGTTTTAGTCTCAAAATTGCTTGCACTTTTCTTGGCCTTGCACACTCAACCTGCCTAGGACACACATCTCATGTTCTTTCCTTTCTATTCCTATTTAAACTTTAGTCCAGTCTAATGATTTCTATAATCTCCTTAAAATGGAAAGACTCAGTCTTTCCTTCCTGTTGTAGGGAAAAATCCAGTTCTTCTCTCCTGTGTTTCTCTCCTGTGACTCTCCTTTAATCCTCACACAGAACACTTCACTTCTGACTCTTCCAGTCACCAGATGTGTGGAGGATTTTCCCCACAGCAGGCAATTCTCTGTGACACCAGCTGGGTGTCCTCCAATTTAACTCAATTCTAACACTATCTACCTGGAGATGGCAGCCGATTCCATAGGTTAAGGGCTCAGTCCCACAAGGCTGCCCCCCACACATACTTCAGATGCCAGTCGCAAGCCCGGGTTATAAACTGTGCTTCTGACCAACCAACTATTGATCGGAGGCTCCCACGACCCCCTCCTCAGGTTCGATTAATTTGCTAGAGTAGCTCACAGAACTCAGGGAAATACTTACTTGTATTTACCAGTTTATTAAAGGATATAGTAAACGATACAGATGAACAGCCAGATGATGAGATGCATAGGGTGAGGTCTGGGAGGGTGCCGAGCACAGGAACTTCTGTCCCCTTAGAGTTGGGGTGTGTCACCCTCCAGGTATGAATGTGTTCACCAACCTAGAAGCTCTCTGAACCCCATACTTTTGGGATTTTATGGAGGCTTCATCACACAGGCATAATCAATTATTAACTCCATTTCTAGCCCCTCTCCCCTCTGTGGAGGATCAGGGGTGGGGCTGAAAATTCCAAGCTTCTAATCATGGCTTGGTCTTTCTGGTGACCAGCCTCCATCCAGGAGCTGTCCAGGAGCCACCCAGAGTCACCTGGTTAGAACAAAACATGCTCCTCGTGCTATTATCACTTAGGAATTTACAAGGGTTTTTAGGAGCCCTGTGTCAGGAACAAGGTCAAAGACAAAGTTAGAACAAGAGATGCTTCTAGTGCTCTAATCACTTAGGAAATTACAAGAGTCTCAAGAGCTCTGTGCCAGGAACCAGGAACAGAAACCAATATATGTATTTTCTATTATCTCATACTCATCCACTTATTAAAATCTCATTCTTCTTCAAGAAAATATTCTGTCAAATTAAAATATCACTTTTATAGTCACCATGCATAGTTTCTCTCCAATGACCAGGTAGGACACTCACTCTTGCCCTCTCTCTGCCTTTCTCTTTCCTTCTCCTTACTGCCGGTTCTCCCATACTCACCTTCTCATCAGAGCGCAAACTTCATGGAGCCTCACCCTCACCTGTCTTGCTCAGGAGGGGAGGCAGCAGCAGTGGGAGAGAGGAGATTTTGACTGTGACTACCAGTCCACTTCAGGTGGGCAGGGGCTTCCCAACCTTGGTCTGCTTCTCCTGCTACCCATGGTTTTTGTTTTCGAGGCCATCTGAATTGTATGAGGTGGCACTGTTCTGTTGCAGCTTCACCTAGGCCCCCTCCGTCCTGGAGAAGATTCTTCAGCTTCCTCCCCAACTCTACCAGAGAGACAGTCACTGACGTCCCTCTGACTTCTCTTAAAAACTGCTTATTTCTGCTTCCTATCTTCAATATCTTTATTTCTTTAAAAATATTTTTTCTTATACTTATTTTAAATGCTTGTTTGTTCTACTCCACTAATTATTCCTCTAGAATAAGTACCATGTTGTGCATCTTTCTTTTCAATCCTTATGTAACTCAGATGCTTGCTTATTTTTGTGAGCTCATACTCCTTTGACGGTATCAGTTTCCTGGATGCTCAGAATAAGATAGTGGATTGGATATATAATTTGGCATTGTTGACATATATATGATATTTAAAACCACAGAAATGGGTGAGATCCCCTAGGGAGAAAGTATGTAGAGTGAGACAAGAAGAGGATTATGATAGAGCTTAAAGGAATTCTAATATTTAATGGTTAGGACAAAGCAGAGGAATGAGCAAAGAATACTGAGAGCTAGAGGTGTAAAAGGAACACAGAGAGGCTGTAGTGTTACAGAAGCCAAGTACATTTTAGTAAGGAGGACATGGGCATTTGTGTCAAATCTGTTTCAAGTAAGATGAAAAATGAAAAACCTGACTTTGCAAACAAAAAGCAACAATTTCACTCAATCTTTTGGATCTCATGAAGTCTGTGGAAACATTCTTGTTATTTTCTCTGTGTAGCAGGTACAAAGATGGACATGAAACAGCAAAAGGCTGTGCTTTCCCCTTTCCACCACAGAGTAAATTCACTTATTCCACGGCCACCTCAATCACCACCAGGCAGTTTACAAAAGAAGCGAACATGTGTCATGGCCTTCTACACACAGAAGAAAATAGGAAAAGCCAGAGTGACGTCAGTGACTGTCTCTCTGGCAGAGCTGGGGAGGAAGCCGAAGAATTTTCTGCAAGATGGAGGGAGCCTAGAAAATGGGAAATTTTGCCCAGAGGTTAGTAAAGGTTTGGTTGCCTTCTTGATACGCTAACTCTCCAAAGCAAGGAGATAGCCTATTCCCAGGAGATGAGTCACATCCCCAGCCACTATCTCACAGTCAATCAGGCAGAATGTGAGAACTGGACAAAACAAACAGTCCAAGGGTTTCCAAACTGTGTCTTGCCAGGTTTTGGGGGTACCCTACATATTTGATTCAAATAGATAGATAGATAGATAGATAGATAGATAGATAGATAGATAGATAGATATAGATTAGATAGATAGATAGATAGATAGATAGATAGATAGATAGATATAGATATAGATAGATATCTGCCTATATTTAAGAAAATAGTATGTACATACAGATACATTTTATGTCAGTTTTTAATGCATTGCAGACAAACAAATGCATTAACCTGTGGAATGATACTAGCTAAATTTTGTGCAGACCTCAGTTGAAAGCATTCCCACCATCTCGAAACTGCAAGGTGAACTGTTAAAAAAATAGACATGAATCATTTGAACTACTTATCTCTGTGATTTAGGAATTTGCTGTTAGAGGAAAGAATAGGTCACTGGGGCAAAAATGCAAATATCATGCACGTACACTGATTTCTAGTAATTAAAATAGCTTTATTGTTCTAACTGGACTTTGTAAGTGTTGTTAAATTTTAACATAGAAAATTATTTCTAATAACAAAATATCACTTTGTTTTTTCTTTTCCATTGGGGTTCTTTTCTTACATTTTCTTTTTGTTGTTGTTCTATACTTTTACTGAAATGTAACAAACATACAGCAAAGACTATAAATCTTAAGCTTGATGAAACGTCACAGAGAGAACACATTCATGTAACCATCCCAAGATCAAAAATAGAACATTAGCAGCATGCCAGAAGCCCTTCATGCCCACTCTTAGTCACTTGTCCCTTCCTCCTCCCCAAGGATAAATACTATTCTGACTTACTATTTTGACACCATAAATTCATATTGCTTATTTTTAAACTTGATATAAATGAAATAATACAGAATGGATCCTTTGGGGACTGGATTCTTTTCATAACATTAGATTTGTAAGATTTATATATTTTGTTATGTGCAGTTCATCCATTTTCATAAATATGTAGAATTTTGTTATATGAATATACCAAATTTGTCTATTTTACTCTCAATGGACATTTTGGTTTTGTGTGGTTTTTTCCTATTATAAGCGCAACTGTGATCTTTACATGTATTTTGGCACACAAGAATTTTGTAGTTATAGGATGCACATATTTAACTTGAGTAGGTAATGACAATGTTTGAAAGTGGTTGTTTGACTACCCAAAGCCATCTATAGATTCAGTGCAATTCTATTAAAATTCCAATGGCAATTTCCACAGAAATAGAAAAAACAATCCTGCAATTCATATGAAACCACAAAAGACCCTGAATAGCCAAAGCAATCTTGAGAAAAAGAACAAAGTTGGAGGCATCACACTTCCTTATTTCAAACTTTATTACAAACCTATAATAATCAAAATAGCATGGTACTGGCATAAAAACAGACACATAGACCAATGGAACAGAATCAAGAGCCCAGAAATAAACCCACACGTACACAGTCCACTAACATTTGACAAGGGAGCTAAGAATACTCAATGAAGAAAGGATAGTCTCTTAAATGGTGCTGGGAAAACTGATATTCATATGCAAACGAAGGAAATCGGACCCCTATCTTACACCACTTACAAAAATTTACTAGGAATGGATTAAAGACTTAAATGTAAGACCTGAAACCATAAAACTCTTAGGAAAAAAACATAGGGGAAAAGCTCCTTGACATTGGTGTTCACAACAAATTTTTGGATATGACACCAAAAGCACAAGCAACAAAAGCAAAAATAAATGAGTGAGACTATGTCAAATTAAGAAGCTTCTGCACAGCAAAAGAAACAATCAACAAAATGAAAAGGCAACCTACAGAATGGGAGAAAAGATCTGTAAACCATATACCTGATAAGGGGTTAATATCCAAAATATATAGGAACTCATACAACTCAATAGCAAAAAAACAAATAATTTGATTAAAAAATGGGCAGAGGACTTGAATAGACATTTTTCTAAAGAAGACATTCAAATGACCAACAGGTACTTGAAAAGGTGCTCAACATCACCAATCATCAGGAAAATGCAAAACCAAAATAAGGTATCATCTCGCACCTTTTAGAATGGCTACTATCAAAAAACAAGAGATAAATGCTTGTGAGGATGCAGAGAAAGAGGAACCCTTGTGCACTGTTGGTGGGAATGTAAATTGGTGCAGCCACTATGGAAAACAGTAGGGAGATTCCTCAAAAAATTAAAAGTAAAGCTACCATTTGATACAGCAATCCCATTTCTGAGTGTATGTCCAAAGGAAATGGAATCACTATCTCAAAGAACTATCTGTACTCCCATGTTCATCACAACATTATTGACAATAGCCAAGATATGGAAACAACCTAAATGTCCATCAACAGATGAATGGATAAAGAAAATATGGTATACATATACACAGTAGATTATTATTCAGCCATAAAAAAGAAGGAAATCCTGCCTGTTGCAACAACATGAATGGACCTTGAGGGCATTATGCCAAGTGAAATAAGTCAGACACAAAAAGACAAATATTGTATGATCTCACATATGAAATCTAAAAAAGCTGAACTAATAGAAACAGAAGGTAGAACGGTGGTTGCCAGGGACTGGGGGATGGGGGAAATGAAGAGACGTTTGTCAAAGCACATGAATTTTGAGTTATAAGATAAATAAGTTCTGGAGTCTAAAATACAGCATGGTGACTATAGTTAACAATACTGTATTGTATACTTGAAAATTGCTAAGAGAGTAAATCTTAAGCATTCTCATCACACGTACACAAAATGGTAATTATGTGAGGTGATGGAGGTATTAACTAACCTTATTGTGGTTATCATTTCACTATATATACATATCAAATCATCACATTATACACTTTAAACTTATGCAATGTTACATATCAAATATATCTGAATAAAGCTGGAAAAATAAATAAAATAAATGATTTCCGGGGGAAAAACAATGGTTGCATGAGTTACATACCCTCCAGCAGTACATGAGAATTCCCATTGCTCTACATCCAATGCTTAGTATTATCAGTCTTTTTAATTTTAGCAAGTCTGGTAATTATATACTGATATCTCATTATGATTTTAAATTGCATTTCTCTGATGACGAATGAGGTTGAAGCTTCTTTTCATGTTTTATGGCCATTTGTTAAGTACCTGGTCAGTATTTTTGCCCATTTTTCTATTGGACATCTGTCTCATTGATTTGTAGGAGTTTCTTATAGACAAAGATATAGATTCCAGATATGAGCTCTTTGTTAGGTATTGTATATTTCATCTATCTTCTGATAGATGTGGCTTACATTTTCACTCTCTTGATGACCAGAAGTTCCTAATTTTACTGTAGTGCAACTTATCAAATTTTTCCTCTGAAGTAAATTATGTTTGTGCCCTTTTATAGAAATGTTTGCCTAGCTCAAGGATAAAGATAATCTCATATAATTCTCTCAAAGCCTATTATTTTACTTTTTGCATTTAGATCTAAAATTTACCTGGAATTGATTTTTGTGTATGGTGTGAGGTAGACTTTCCCTTTAATGCTTTTTGGGGGAAAAAGGGATAAAAATATTTCCACTCTTACAATGGTTTGAAAATTGTATGGCTATTCTATATCATCATTTAATAGGGCACAGAAATGAAACCCAAAAAGATGAAGTGATTTTCCTAGAGTCAAATATCTATGACTAGACCCTAGTAGCCATTGATCCAAATTCTAATTTTAAATCTCTTCTCCTTCTTTTCTTCTCTTTTCTGTCTTCCTAAGGGCCAGTGTCCTAATGTTCTTCCCACCACTTCTCCATTTAAAAATATTTTCTGTATTTATATGAGATATCAATGGTCATAGCTTAGTGTTATTATTCCCACGGATATCTATATTTCAAACATTCGTTAAGTAAAAAAAATGATGATGTTCCAAGTTAGAATTTTGAGAGGCTGCCATTATGTGTGGAAGAATTAGGCAGGTGTGACAAGATGTTACAAGACCTTTTCTTGTTGCGAAAGGCTCAAAGCTCAGAGTAAAAGTAATAGAGGTTTATACATTCTAGAGAGGTGCTACACACAAACAGCAACACTTGCTAAAAAATGGCCAAACTGGCCCAATGACCATCACCCTCAAAATCCTATATAACATAAGGCTAGAGAGTCACTGAAGGAAAGGAGTTTGTGAAGAGCATTCATAGGAGTAAAGTTATGTCATTTTCCTTTTCTCCCTATAGCTGAAAGTTATTGATCTAGCAATTAGTGAGCACTTAGTATGTATTAAAAACTATGCTAAGTTCTGTAGGAGATTTATCTCATTTAATTACCACAATATTCCTGTGAGGTGGGCACCTGCATCTGCCTGACCCTGAGAGTGAGCACCTTTGTAAATTTTATGCCGTAGGTGTCTCCCTCACTTCACCCTGGTCCTGGCCTTGCTAGAGAGAAATGGATACTAAAAATATAAACAAAGTCTCACATTCCCCAGTCTCTCAGATTCTGCATTCAGTTTAGGTTTTACCAGTTGGATCCACTTGAATGACACTTAGTTGGAAGTGAGAAGAGGCCATCTTTCTGTTGCTGTTTATGCTGGAGGTAAAGTCGTGAACATACAAGAATCAAAACATAATAGTGGCCACCAGACGTGGCATTCTAGTGCCCAGGACCAGCTTCATGAGTGTCAAGATGCATTTGTGGCAAATACAGTGGTTTTCTGATCCCCAGATTGCAACTTTAGTAGTGTGTCCTTGAGCTCAGTGATTTCAACCCTTGACTCTATTCCTGCAGCAATTCCAATTGTTTTGAAGCACCTAATTTTTCATATTAAGTCCCTTTCTGCTTAAGATATTCAGAGCAGTTTTTATTTCATACACTGAACCTTGACAGCAATAACGGATAAAGAATGGCACTAGTATTTGATTTTTTGCTTTGCCATAAGAGACACATCAAATCCAGTACCTACAGAAAGTCAAGCCTTTCTCATCTGGAACTTACTCTGAAATGAGCCAAGATAGCTATGGAGTGAGGCGCCAGGTGGTACCCACACCCAGGCAGCCAGAGCTGGCATGTGCTTAGCTTTTCATTAAAACAGCTGTGGGGAAAGAGGACATCCTATTGCTCTAAGTCAGATCACCCTGGAAACTATTTGCCCTGCCCTCATCACCAGTGCCACACACGCTTTCCCAAACTCCTGCTCTTCAGGTTTCCTTCTTGGCCATATCGTTGACCGTCAGCTCTCAGTACTGAGCACCCTACCCTGTACTTCACCTTGGCTGTCCCCCAGAACTCTACCTCTTGGGCATTCATAAATCCTTGTTGATTCACTGCATCTAGAACACACAACCCTGCACATCCTAGCCTTTATCCTGCCAACCTTCATGTGGAGGCAGAAATATCTCCTCTTACTATTTTTCATTGGGAAGGAAAATCACCAGAAATTTGTAATAAGTAACAAAGCAGTGATGTTTTTGGCAGGACTTTGGCCTTCTCTCAGCAGGATATTTTTTGCCCTGCAAGGCAGCTTAATAATAACCTTAATGATGTCTCCCCACTGCTTAATATGGTGCTGCTCTTGTCTCCAGAGCCAGGCGCAGTGTGGACACATAGGCACCCTAGGGCTTCTACATGTTTGAGCTGTCAAGCTCAGCTTTTAGAAAGCTGATTGCAACTTTAGTTGCAATTTCCTCCTGTTAATTTGACTGTGATTAAGTTAAGCTGCCACCAGGTGGACATTGGAGACTTAGTTAAGCCATTTTAATCTCCGTAGCCAGACTCCCTAAAGGCATGATAAAATGAAGGGAGAATGTAGTTTGATTTCCACTTAACTGTGTTTTAAAAAAATAAACAAAAAAGAAAAAAGTATTAGTTTAGCAAACTACTTCACCAGAATTAAAATAAAGTAGTATAAAGACATGTTACTCATGTGTTATTGAGTATCTACTATTTGAAAAAGATCTCTCTAGAATCAGGGATGGGGCAGAGAACATGACCAACCAAGCCCCTGACTTCACAGAGCTTACATCCTTGTGGGTAAAACAATCAATAAACAAATAAAAATACATATTTATGTTATATAACATTATATGTTATGGTACATGATATAATTATATATATTATGATATAATGATATTTTATAGATATTTAAATTGTCCCGGGCCTAGGACATTACTATACACTACTGTAGACTTTGTAAACACTGTACACTTAGGCTACACTAAATTATAAAACAATATTTTTCTTTATTCAATAAATTAACCTTAGCTTACTGAAACTTTTTAATTTTTTTAACTTTTTGACTCTTTTGTAATAACATTTAACTTAAAACAAAAACACATTATATAGCTGTACAAAAAACATTTTCTTTCTTTATATGTTTATTCTATGTGTTTTCTATTTTTAAAATTTTTTTTTTTTACTTTTTAAACTTTTTTGTTAAAAACTAAGACACAAACACACACATTAGCCTAGGCCTACACAGGGTCAGGATCATCAATATCACTGTCTTCTACTTTCACATCTCATCCCACTGGAAGGTCTTCAGGGGCAATTAACACATACGGAGCTGTCATCTCCCATGATAACTATGCCTTCTTCTGGAATACCTCCTGAAGGACCTGCCTGAGGCTCTTCCAGGGGAGGTGTCACTTTTTTCAGAAATACGTCCATGGTGGTTTGCTTGGTTTGTTTCTTTTTTTCATCATAGATTTGTTTGTCAGCAGATAATGCACCATGAACACTCTTCTCTTTCAATGTTGGGGTCCATGTTTTCAAATTTTTAAGGAGGTCATTGAGGTCTGCAAAAGCTTTGGATATCCCTTCACTGTGAATTTTCTTGGGGATTCTTCATTTTCTTCTGCAGTTTCCTTTTCTCTTGCCTCTTCTTCAGCTATGTGCTTCTGTTCCAGTTTCAACAACTCCTCATTAGTTAATTCCTCAGGAACCACCTCTACGAGCTCCTCAGCATCATCCTCATCCACAACCAGGTTAAAGTTGTTTGCCATCTCAACCACAGCCTTATTGATTATTGTGAGTTACTCATCTCTGGCAAATCCTTTGAAATCATGGACTAAACCCTTGAGTGTCTTCTTCCAGATGCCATGCATACAATCCTTGGTGACATCACTCCAAGCCCAAACAAGGTTCTTGCTGCAGTCATAGGTGTTGTAATTCTTCCAGAATTGCATCAATGTCTTCTCAGTGTCTTTCTCAGTTGCAGCAATAGCCTGGGCAAAGGTCCTCTTCAGGTAGTAGGCCTTAAAAGCTTCTATAACTCCTTAACCCATTGGCTGGATCAAAGAGATGGTATTTTGAGGAAGAAACACCATTTAGATCTTAGACCGAAGATCACCAATAAAAGGAGGATGTTAGGAAGCACTATCAACAACAAGAAAAACATTGAAATGTATGTTATTCTCCAAATAGTATTTCTCCATTTTGCTGGCATAGCAATTCAGAAGGGCATTTTGGAAGAGGAGCTGTGTCATCCATGACTTCTCATTGTTCCTTTAGTACACTGGCAGTGTGTGCTTATTGATATGCTTGAAGGCCCTGGGGTTCTCCCTGTGCCAGATCACAAAGGGTTCAATTTGTAGCTGCAACATTGCCCCCAAGCAAGACTGCTACCCTGTCCTTAAAAGCCTTGAAACCTGGTGTTGACTTGGCCTCCTTATGGGTAAAAGTTCTTTCAGGTATCTATTTTCAGAACAGGAATGTTTAATTCATATTGACTATTTGCTCTGGCAAGTAATTTTCCCCCAAAATCAGTTTATCTATAGTTTCCAAAAATTCTTCAGCTGCCTTCATTAGCACTCACAGACTCACCAGTCACTTTCACATTATGTAATGAATAACAATTCTTGAATAGTGTAAAGCACTTGAAGCTAGCAGTAAATTCAACATCATAGTCAGGTCTAGCCTTTTCTTTCAATATTGCAAACAAACTTTTTGCTTTGGCCATGATTGTCATGGTGCTGAAAGGGATATGCTTCTGTGTCTTGTCTTCAATCCAAGTCATTAGTAGTTTCTCCATGTCTGATATAGGCCCTTCTCAAATATTTGTTAATCTCATTGTCTTGAATGAAGCCTTTAAGAGGTTCAATCACTTTGGTTTTTTTCTTCAAGACTGTAGGTATAGTGGAATGGAACATACCTGACTGGTGAGCAGTAACCATCCCTGATTTTCCACCTTCCAATCAGCTTTAATTTCATTTCCGGGTCAATCACTCCACATGGCTTCTTACTGGCAACATCAGCAGTGGATTTTGTATACTTAGGAACCATGATGAACAAAACAACACAGGATTAAATCAAGCAGAAGGAAAAATGATTCAATCAAGAGATTCAGTAAATACAAGATGTATGAGACTACTGCCGGTGTAACAAGGCATACTATTTTACGGTAAACTTTTTTTGTAAGTAGAAAGAATATACTCTAAAATAATGATAAAAAGTATAGTATAGTAAATACATAAGGCAATAACATAGTTGTTTATTATCATTATCAAGTATTATGTACTGTACATAACTGTATGTGCTATACTTTTCTACGACTGGCAGCTCAGTAGGTTTGTTTACATCAGCATCATCACAAACACATGAGCAATGCATTGTGCTAGGATGTTATGATGGTGACAATGTCATTAGACAATAGGAATTTTTCATCATCATTATTATCTTATGGAACCACTGTAAATATGTGGTCTGCCATTGACCGACACATCATTATGCAGCACATGACTGTATAGGTATATATTAAGATAATTTTCCTATTATTTAAATACCTTTAGGAAATATTTACTGTTTGTGGGTTTTATAACATATATAGAAGTAAAAAGTATATCAAAAATAGCACAAAGGCCAAAAGGAGATAAATGGAAATGTACCGTGGTAAGATTCTTATCCCATACATATAATAATATATTATCACTGGAAAGTAGACTGTGACAAGTTAAAGGTTCATATTATAATGCAATTAAAATAACACAGCAAAGATATATAGCTAATAAGTAACAAAGATATAAAATGGAATTATGAGAAATATTAACTCAAAGGAAGGCAGAAAAACATGAAAAAGGGGAACAAATAATAGATAGGACAAATAGAAAACAAATAGTAAGATAGTAGATTTAAATTCAGCCATATAAATAATTATACTAAATGTAAGTGGTCTAAACCCCTGAATTAAAAGGTAGGGATCCTCAGATTGAATAAAAATAAAACAAAACAAGAAACAACATATTATACTGTCTATAAAAAACCTGTCATACAACATGGATGGACATTGAGGGCATGATGCAAAGTGAAATAAGTCAGAGGGAGAAGGTCAAATACCGTATGATTTCCTTCATTAAGTAGTAGATAATAACAACAATAAACAAACACATAGGGACAGAGATTGGATTGGTGGTTACCAGAGGGGAAGGGGGGAGGGAGGAGGGTGAAAGGGATAATTGGGTACGTGTGTGGTGATGGGTTGTAATTAGTATTTTGGTGGTGAACATGATGTAATCTATGCAGAAATAGAAGTACAATGATGTACACCTGAAATTTTTACAATGTTATAAACCAATGTTACTGCAATAAACAAAAAATTTAAAGCAAAAAAAAAAAAAAAAACCTGTCATAAATATAAAACAAAAATAGATGAAATTTAAAAGGATAGGAAAAGATTTAACACAATCAAAAGAAAGCTGGAGTGTCAATATTAACATAAGATAAAGTAGATTTCAGAGGAAAGAATATGCCCAGAAATAAAGAGCTCATTTCATAATGATAAATGGATTAATTTATCAAAAGGACATAAAATACTAAAAGTTTATGCACCTAGAAGGCTTTGAAAAATATAAAGAAAAAAGCAGAGAGAACAGAGGGAGGAATAGACAAATCCACAATTATAGTTAGAGATATCAGTGTTGCTCTCTCAATAACTGATAGAACAACTAGACGAAAAATAAGTAAGGATACAGAAGACATGAATAATACTATCAACCAATTTAGTCTAATTGACATTTATAGAACATATCATCCAACAACAGGAGAATATACATTTTCTTCAAGTGCATACAAAATACATACCAAGGCAGACCATATTCTGGGTCATAATGTAACAGATTTAAAATTATTCATTATTCATGTCATATAAAACATGTTCTCTCACCACAATAAAAGTAAATTAGAAATGAGTTGTAAAAAGATATATTGAAAAATCACCAAATATTTGGAAGCTAGTAACACTCTGCTAAGTAGCATATTGATCAAGGAAAGAATCAATGCAAAATTAGAAAGTATTTTTAACTGTGTATATGTATATTTTTGTGTGTATATGTGTGTATATGTATACATATATACATATTATATTGTATTATATGATTATATATAGTATTATATATAATTATAGTAAATTATAACACACACATATATATCATAATATGTCAAAATTTGTGAGATGCAGCCAATACAGTAGTAAGAGGAAAATCTATAGCACTAAATATCCATTCAAAATGAAAAAAGTTCCCAAATCAATGACTTCAGCTTCCACCTTAAGGAAAAGAAGAGCAAATAAACCCCAAGTAAACAGAAGAAAAAAGATAAAGATCAGAATGAAAATCTGCACCTACAAGGTTTTGAAATAGAAAACAGAAAAGCAATAGAGAAAATCAACAAAATCAAAAGCTTATTCATTGAAAAAAATCAGTCACCAGATGGCTCACTAAAGCCAGCAGGCATGAACAACCCATACACGGGATGTGCATGGTAGCCAAAGGGGCTTGTGTTTCTGGGTTTCCCAGGAATGTAACAATTAGAAAGACAGTTCTTGGCAGGCTACTACCCCCAGGTCACTGCACAGACAGCTTACTGAAACACACCCCAGTCTTCCTGTGAAAAAGACTATTTCCTTATTGTGGAGCTTTAGCCTGAGGGACAGGCTTCAGGTTTGCCACACACCTAGAGGCTACAGAGGCACCCTCAGGGAATGTAAGAAGGGAGATGCCATCTTTGCACACTCCTCGGCCTTGCTACAGCTCAATGGTACCTCCCAGAAGGAAACTTATACACTCATCTAGAGCCTTAATTTTTGCAATTGTAGTCCAGGGAACACCTCCAGATCTCATGGTCTGGAGAACAGCAGGGTTTCTGATTGTGGCTCTGCAGGACTATATATATTTGCATACTTTAAAAGCTGCTGCCAGAGGGTCTGGCTTCCAACCAGCCTGAAACTAGGTGCTAAATGTAATCCCTCCCCTTGGAACATTGACAAGTCTTAGCATACCCTCAACAATTGGGACCTATCAAGAATAAACCAGACTGCTTAGACAATCACAAAGGTTTGAGAGACAACCAAGGGCTATGGCAATGTTGAGTGATTAAGTTCATCACCTACACAAAGCCACTCCTCCAAGACTGGGAGAAGTAGCTGTTTAGCCTAATACATAAAAAGAAACACAGAGAGTCAAGCAAAATGAGGAAACAAAAGAATATGTTCCAAATGAAAGAACAAAAAGAAACTTCAGAAAAATAACTTAATGAAATGAAGATAAGTAATCTACCTGATAAAGAATTCAAAGTAATGGTTATAACAGTGCTTACTAAACTCAGGAGAAGAATGGATGAACATAGTGAGAACTTCAACAAAGAGATAGAAAATATAAGAAAGTCTCAAATAGAAGTCACAGAGCTGAAGAATACAATAACTGAACTGAAAAATACACTAGAGGGGTTCAACAGCAGACTAGATGAAGCAGAAAAACAGATCAGCAATCTGGAAGAAAGGACAGTAAAACTCACCCAAACAGCAGTAAAAAGAAAAAAGAATTTTAACAAGTGAAGATAGCTCAAGAGACCTATAGGATAATATCAAGAGAATAACATTTGCATTCCAGGGGTCCCAGAAGGAGAAAAGAGAAAGTGGCAGAAAAATTATTTGAAGAAATAATGGCTGAAAACTTTTCTAATCTGAGGAAGGAAACAGACATCCAGGTCCAGGAATCCCAGGGAGTTCCAAAGAAGATGAATCCAAAGAGATCTACACCAAGACACATTATAATTAAAATGTCAAAAGTTAAAGATAAAGAGAAAAATCTTAAAAGCAGCAACAGAAAAACAACTTGTTACATACAAGGGAATGTACTATAAGACTATCAGCAGGTTTTTTAGCAGAAACTTTGCAGGCCAGAATGGAGCAGTATGACATATTAAATGTAGTGAAAGGAAAAAAATTCCAACCAAGAATACTCTACTTGGAAAGGTTATCATTCAGAATTAAAGGAGAGATAAAGAGTTTCCCAGACAAGCAAAAGCTAAAGAAGTTCATCACCATTAAACCGGCCTTACAAGCAGTGTTAAAGGGACTCCTTTAAGCTGAAAAGAAATGGCACTAATTAATAACAAGAAAATACCCAAAAGTAAAAATCTCACTGATAAAGGTAAATATAGTAAAGGAAGTGACTTAATCACTTATAAAGCTAGTAAGAAGGTTAAAAGACAAAAATAGAACATTAGCTAAAACTATAATAATTAGTTAAAGGATACATAAAATAAAAAGATGTAAAATGTGACATCAAAAACAGAAAAGGAGTAGAGTAAAAATGTAGAGTACTTGAATGAGTTCAAATTTAAGTTACTATCAACTTAAAATAGACTGTTATATACATAGGGTGTTATATGTAAATCTCACAGTAACCACAAAACAAAAACCTATAGTAGATACACAAAAGAAAATGAGAAAGGAATCTAAACATAACATTAAAGAAAGTCATCAAACCACAAGAAAAGAGAGCAAGAGAAGAAGAGAGGAACAGAGAGGAACTACACAAACAACCAGAAAACAATTAATGAAGTGGCAATAAGTACATACCTATCAATAATTATATTAAATGTAAATGGATAAATTCTCTAATTAAAAGACATAGAGTGGCTGAATGGATAAAAAAACAAGACTCATCTATATGCTGCTTGCAAGAGAATCACTTCAGATGTAAGGACACACACAAACTGAAAAAGATATCACATGCAAATTGAAATGCAAAGAAAGCTGGTATAGCTATACTCATATCAGACAAAATAGATTTTTTGTGTGTTTGTGAGGAAGATCAGCCCTGAGCTAACATCCATGCCAATCCTCCTCTTTTTGCTGAGGAAGACTGACCCTGAGCTAACATCCGTGCTGATCTTCCTCCACTTTATGTGGGACACTGCCACAGCATGGCTGACAAGCAGTGCATCGGTGCACACCCAGGATCCAAACCCAGGCTGCCAGCAACGGAACGTGTGCACATAACCGCTATGCCACGGGGCTGGCCCTCAGACAAAATAGATTTTAAAACAAAGCAGTAATAAAAGGCAAAGAAGGCTATTACATAATTATAAAGGGGTCAATCTAACAAGAGGATATAACATTTGTAAATATTTATGCACCTAACATAGGAGCACCAAAATATATAAAGCAAATATTAACAGAGCTAAAGGGAGAAACTGACAGCAATACAATAATAGTAGGGAACTTTAACACCCCACTTACATCAATTGATAGATCATCTGGACAGAAAATCAATAGGGAAACATTAGCCTTAAATGACACCTTAGACCAGAAGGACTTAATAGATATACACAGAATATTCCATCCCAAAGCAGTAGCATACACACTCTTCTCAAGTGCACATGGAACATTTTCCAGGATAGATCACATGTAAGGCCACAAAATAAGTCTCAATAAATTCAAGATTGAAATCATATTAAGCATCATTTCTGACCACAATGGTATGAAACTAGAAATCAATTACAAGAAGAAAACTGGAAAAATCACAAATACATACTGAGATTAAACAACATGTTACTGAACAACCATTGAAGAAATTTATTGAAGAAATTTAAAAAATACCTAGAAACAAATGAAAGTAATAACAAAATGCAGCAAAAGCAGTTCTAAGAGGGATGTTCATAGCAATACAGGCCTACCTCAAGACATAAGAATCTCAGATAAACAATATAATTTTACATCTAAAGGAACTAGAAAAAGAAAAACAAACAAACCTCAAAGTTAGTAGAAGGAAGGAAATAATAAAGATAAGAGCAAAAGTAAATGAAATAGAGACAAAAAAGACAATAGAAAAGATCAATGAAACTAAAACCTGGTTCTTTGAAAAGATAAACACAATTGACAAATTTTTAGCTAGGCTCACCAAGAAAAAACAGAGAGTGGCTCAAATAAATAAAATCTGAAATGAAAGAAAATTACAACTAATACCACAGAAATACAAGGATCATAAGAGCCTACTGTGAACAATTGTGTGACAAAAAACCGGACCACCTAGAAGCAATGGACAAATTCTTAGAATCATATAAAGTTCCAGGACCAGAGAACTTCACTGCTGAATTCCATCAAACACTCAAAAAGATTTAATACCTACTCTTCTCCAACACTTCCAAAACTTGAAGAGGAAGGAATACTTCCAAACTTATTTTACAAGCCCATCTTTACCCTGATACCAAAACCATACAAGGAAATCACAAAAAAAGAAAATCACAGGCCAATATCCCTGATGAACATAGATGCAAAAATCCTCAACAAAATATTAGCAAACCAAATTCAACAATACATTAAAATGATCATGCACCATGATCAAGTGGGATTTATTCCAGGAATGCATGGATGATTCGACATCAGCAAATCAATCAACATGATAAACCACATTAACAAAATGAAAAAAAATAATATCATCTCAATAGAGGCAGGAATAGCATTTCACAAAATTTCACATCCATTTATGATAAAAACTCTCAACAAACTGAGTATAGAGAGAACATACTTCAACATAATAAAAGCTATCTATGACAAGTCCACAGCTAACATCATATTTAATGGTGAAAAGCTGAAAGCTTTTCCTCTAAGATCAGGAAAAAAACAAGGAGTCCCACTCTCCCCACTTTTATCCAACATAGTGTTGGAAGTACTTGCCAGAGCAATTAGGCAAGAAAAATAAATAAAAGGCATAAAAATTGGAAAGGAGAAGTAAAACTGGTACTGCAGATGACATGATTTTATGTATAGAAAACCTTACAGACTCTACCAAAAAAACTATTAGAACTAATAAACAAATTCATTAAAGTGGCAGGGTACAAAATCAATATACAAAAATCAGTTGCATTTCTATATACTAACAACAAACTGTCAGAAAGAGAAATTAAGAAAGCAATCCCATTTACAGTTGCATTGAAAAGAGTAAAATACATAGGAATAAACTTAACCAAGGAGGTGAAAGACCTGTACACAGAAAACTATAAGTCGTTGATAAAATAAATTGAAGAAGACATAAAGAAATGCAAAGATATTCCATGCTCATGAATTGGAAGAATTAATATTGTTAAAATGTCCATATTACCCAAAGCAATATACAGATTTATTGCAATCGCTATCAAAATTCCAATGACATTTTTCACAGAAATAGAACAGACAATACTAAAATTTGTATGGAATTGCAAAGATCCTGAATAGCCAAAGCAGTCTTGAGAAAGAAAAACAAACCTAGAGGCATTACACTCCTGATTTCAAACTATATTACAAAGCTATAGTAATAAAAACATTATGGTACTGGTGCAAAAACAGACACATAAAACAATGGAACAGAATACAGAGCCAAGGGGGAAAACCCATGCTTATACGATCAATAAATTTATGACAAAGGAGCCAAGAATATACAACGGGGAAAGGACAGTTTCTTCAATAAATGCTGTTGGGAAAATTGGACAGCCACATGCAAAAGAATGAAACTAGACCACTATCTTATACCATACACAAAAGTTAACTCAAAATGGATTAAAGACTTCCATTTAAGACCTGAAACCATAAAACTCCTAGAAGAAAATATAGGTGATAAGCAACTCGACATAGGTCTTGGCGATGCATTTTTGGCTCTGACTCAAAAACAAAGGCAACAAAAGAAAAAATAAGTGGGACTACATCAAACTAAAAAGCTTCTGCACAATAAGGGAAACCATCAACAAAATGAAATGACAACCTACTAAATGGGAGAAAATATTTGCAAATCATATATGTGTTAAGGGATTAATATCCAAAATACATAAAGAACAACTCAATAGCAGAAAAACAAACGATCCAATGAAAAAATGGGCAGAGGATCTGAATAGACATTTTTCCAGAGAAGACATACAGATGGCCAACAAGCACATGAAAAGATGCTCGACATCACTAATCATCAGGGAAATGCAAATCAAAACTACAGTGAGAAATCACCCCATATGTGTTAGAATGGCTATTATTAAAAGGACAAGTAGGGGCCAGCCCAGTGGCGTGGTGGTTAAGTTTGTGCACTCTGCTTCAGTGGCCTGGGGTTCGCAGGTTCAGATCCCGGCCACAGACCTGGGCACTGCTTATGAAGCCACGCTGTGGCAGGCATCCCACATATAAAGTAAAGGAAGATGGGCACAAATGTTAGCTCGGTGCCAATCTTCTTCAGCAAAAAGAGGGGGATTGGCAACGGATGTTAGCTCAGGGCTAGTCTTCCTCACCAAAAAGCAAAAAAAAATGACACAAGAAATAACAAGTGCTGGCAGGGATTTGGAGTAAAGGGGACACTCATGCACTGTTAGTGGGAGTGTAAATTGGTGAAGCCATGATGGAAAACAGTATGGAGGTTCCTCAAAAAATTAAAAATAAAACTACCATATAATCCACTTCTGAGTGTTTATTTGAAGAAAACAAAAACCAATAAGAAAAGATGTATGTACCCTATGTTCATCACAGCATTATTTATAATAGTCAAAATATGGAAACAACCTAAGTGTCCATTGATAGAAGAATGGATAAAAAAGCATGTATGGATGGATGCATATATAATGAAATACTGCTCAGACATAAAAAAGAATGAAATCTTGCCATTTGTGATAACAGGAATGAAGCTTAAAAGAATTATGCTAAGTGAAATAAGTCAGATGGAAAAAGACAAATATCGTATGATTTCACTTAAATGTGGAACCTAAACACAAAACAAATGAAGAAACAAAACAAAACCAAAACCATATATACAGAGAAAAGAATGATGGTTGCCAGAGGGGAGGAGGGTTGGAAAGTGGACGAAACAGGTGAAGGGGGCCAAGAGGTACACACTTCCAGTGATGAAATAAATAAGACACGGGGGTATAATGTACAGTATGCTGACTATGGTCAATAATATCGTAGAGCATACTTGAAAGTTGCCAAGAGAGTAAATCTTAAATGATAACTTTGTATGGTGATGAATGTTAACTAGACTTACCGTGGGGATCATCTCACAATGTATATAATTATCAAATCATTATGTTGTACACCTGAAAACGATATAAGGTTATATGTCAATTATACCTCAATAAAAAAAATCAATCAGATTCCATGTATATTAAAATTATTATAAGGCAATATTATGAACAGCTTTATGTAAATAAACTCAACAAACTAGATGAAATGGACAAATTCCTTTAAAGACGCAAAGTATCAAAGCTCACTCAAGAAAAAAATAGATAACCAGAATAGCCCTATATCTATGAAGAGATTGACTGTTTAGTTATAAACCTGCCCACAAACCTTCTCAATCCAGGTCCAGATGCCTTGCTGGAGCATTCTATCAAAGATTTAAGAAAGAAATAATACGAATCTTGCAGAAAATTGAAAAGAATACTTCCTAATTCATTCTGAGTCAGCATTACTCTGATACCTAAGCA
The DNA here is from genome assembly GCF_057802395.1 of Ceratotherium simum simum. NCBI lineage: Eukaryota > Metazoa > Chordata > Mammalia > Perissodactyla > Rhinocerotidae > Ceratotherium > Ceratotherium simum. The sequence goes on along the minus strand of NC_141906.1, from coordinate 82,060,481 downwards.
AAGATATTACAAGAAAATAAACCGAGAGATCAATATTCCTCATGACCTCTTAACAAAATTTTAGTCTACTCTTAATGATATTTCAGCCAATTGAATCTAATATTCTATTTAAAAATTATAATAAATCATGACTGTGTGGAGTTTATATAAAGAATGCAAGTTGGTTTAACATTCAAAATTCAATTAATTTAATTCACCATATTAGCTAGACTAAAAAATATCATCCTAATAAAGATAGACAAGAACATTTGAGAAAAAATAACATTCATTTCTGGTAAAAACTTTCAACATACTAGAGATAGACAGGAAATTCCTGAACCTGATAAGGGGCATCCACAATGAAACTAAAGCCAACATCATATTTAATGGTGAAAGTCTGAATGCTTTTCCCCTAAGATCAGCAACAAGACAAGGATGTTCACTCTCACCACTGACGTTCAACATTGCCTGGAAGTTCCAGAAGGTTCAATGAGGCAAGAAAAAGGATAAAATGTCACCCAGGTTCAAAATGGGAGAAGTAAAATTGTCTTTATATGTGGACAACATGATTGTCTATGTAGACAAACTGATAGAATCTACAATAAAGCTCCTAGAACTAGTAAAAGCGATAATTGAATTTGTGTTGTAAGATACAAGATTAATATACAAAAATCAATTGTATATATACTAGCAAAATATCAGAAATTAAAATTATTAAAAATATCATTTATAATAGCATCAAAAATAAGAAATACTAAAGGATAAATCTGAGAAAAGATGTACAAGACTCAAACACTGAAAACCACAAAACATTACTAGGAGAAATTAAAGAAATCCTAACCAAACGAACAAATATACTATGATCATGAATTAGAAGACTAAATATTGTTAAGAAGTCAATTCTCCCCAAACTGATCTACAGATTTCATGAAATTTCAATCAAAATCCCACTAGGCCTTATTTTGAAGAAATTGACAAGCTGATTCTAAAATTCATATGGAAATGCAAAGGTCCTAGAATAGCCAAAGCAACACTGAAAAAGAACAAAGTTGGAAGTCTTGGACTACCTGCCCTCAAGAGTTATTTTAAACTCTGGTGATCAGGAGAGTGTGGTATTGGCATCAAGAAACACAAATAGATCAGTGGAACAGAATAGTTTCCAGAAATAAACCCATACATATATTGTTAACCAATTTTTGACAAAGGTGCAAAGGCAATTTCACGGAAAAAAGACTGTCTTTTCAACAGATTTGCTGAAACAATTGGATAGTCGTATGGGGGGGTCATTAAAAATAAACTTCAATCCGTATCTTCCACCACATAAAAAAATTAACTAAAAATGGATTATGCATCTAAACGTAAAACTAAAACTATAAAACTTCTGGAAGAAAACATAGGAGAAAATCTTTGTGACCCTGGTGTGGGCAAAGATTTCTTAGATACAATACCAAAAGCATGATCCATACCAAAAAACAAAAATAAGATAAATTGGACTTCATCAAAATTAAGAAATTTTGCTCTGTTAAGAGAATGAGAGACAAGCTATAGACTAGGAGAAAATATTTGCAAATCACATTTCTGATAAAAAATGAGTATCCCGAATATATAAAGAACTTTTAAAACTCAATAATGAATAAAGTAAAAATAAATAAACAAACAATCCAATTAAAAATGGGCAAAAGACTCGACAGGCACTTCACTAAAGATGATATTTGGATAGCAAATAAGCACAGGAAAGAATGTTCACAGAATTAGAAATTAGGGAAATGCAAACTAAAACTATGAGCTGGAACTACACACCTATTAGAATGTCTAAAATTAAAATGACTGACTATACCAAGTGTTGGTGAGGATATGAAGCAAATGAAACACTCGTACAGTGCTGGTGGGAATATAAAAAGGTACAAGCACTTTAGAAAACAATTTGGCAACTTCTAAAACATTAAACATACACCTATCAGATAACTCTGACATCCCACTTCTAGTTGTATATCCAAAAGATATGAAAGCATGTGTTCATACAAAGATTTGTATGCAAATGTTTGTGCTAGCTTTGTTTGTTGCAATCACCAAAATCAACAAACAACCCATATGTCCATCAACAGGTAAATGGATAAACAAATTACAGTATATTCATACAATGGAATATTACTCAGCAATAAAAAGGAAAATACGTAGCTTTGATACATCATACATGCCATAACATGCATGAATCTCAGAATAATTATGCTGAAAATTCCAGAAAAAATTATGGTATTATTCTATTTCTAGAAATTTCTAGAAAATGCAAACACATCTATAATTACAGAAAGCAGATTAGTAGTTGCCTGAGGAAAGGGAAGTCTGGGAGATTTGTGAGGGAGGGATTTAAACGGGGCATAAGTTTTAGGGTGATGGATATATTCATTATCTTTATTGTAGTTACACACACACACATTATATAAAATTTTCTCAACTTGAAATGTATAGCTTATTATATGTCACTTCTACCTAAATGAAACTGTTTTTAAAAAGCTGCAAAACGGTCAGAGGCAAGAGAGCCTCCACTCCTGTTTTGGAGTGGACTTGGTCAGAGTGATACCAAAGTCATGCCGCCAGAGCTTCAAAGTCATAAAGAATTGTAAGTGAGATGGTTCTTTCTGGATTTACTTCCACCACTCACTTCTCTTCCGAGGACTCAGAGCAGAAATCAGGGGAGAGGAAGGCAAGCTCTGTGCTCCTACAAATCCAAGTTGCTGCCGCTACATTGTATTCAGAGTCTCTCTCCTTTCACACTCTGAGGCTATCTTTTTTTTTTTTTTATTGATGTTTTAATGGTTTCTAACATTGTGAAATTTGGGGTTGTACATTTTTGTTTGTCCATCACCATATATATGACTCCCTTCACCCCTTGTGACCACCCCCCACCCCCACTGCCCCTGGTAACCACAGTCCAGTTTTCTCTGTCCATGTGTTGGTTTATATTCCACATATGAGTGAGATCATACAGTGTTTGTCTTTCTCTTTCTGGCTTATTTCACTTAATATAATACACTCCAGGCTCATCCATGTTGTTGCAAATGGGACGAATTTGTCTTTTTTTATGGGTGAGTAGTATTCCATTGTATATATATACCACATTTTCTTAATCCAATCATCAGTCGAGGGACACTTAGGTTGCTTCCACTTCTTGCCTATGGTGAATAATGCTGCAATGAACATAGGGGTGCATAAGCCTCTTTGGATTGTTGATTTCAGGTTCGTTGGATAGATTCCCAGTAGTGGGATGGCTGGATCATAGGGCATCTCTATTTTTAATTCTTTGAGGAATCTCCATACCGTTTTCCATAGAGGCTGCACCAGTTTGCATTCCCACCAGCTGTGTATGAGGGTTCTTGTTTCTCCACATCCTCTCCAACATTTGTTGTTTTTTGTCTTGGTGATTATAGCCATTCTAACGGGCGTGAGGTGGTATCTTAGTGTTGTTTTGATTTGCATTTCCCTGATGATTATTGATGTTGAGCATCTTTTCATGTGCCTGCTGGCCATCTGTATATCTTCCTTGGAGAAGTGTCTCTTCATTTCCTCTGCCCATTTTTTGATCGGGTTGTTTGTTTTTTTGTTGTTCAGTTGTGTGAGTTCTTTATATATTATGGAGATCAACCCCTTGTCAGATGTATGTTTTGCAAATATTCTCTCCCAGCTGGTTGGTTGTCTGTTCATCTTGATTCTGGTTTCATTTGTCTTATAAAAGCTCTTTAATCTGATAAAGTCCCACTTGTTTATTTTTTCTTTAGTTTCCCTAGTCTGGGTAGACATGTCATCCGAAAAGATTCCTTTAAAACCAATGTCAAATAGTGTGTTGCCTATATTTTCTTCTATGAGTTTTATAGTTTCAGGTCTCACCTTCAGGTCTTTGATCCATTTTGAGTTAATTTTTGTGAATGGCGATAGCACATGGTCCACTTTCATTCTTTTGCATGTGGCTGTCCAGTTTTCCCAACACCATTTATTGAAGAGACTTTCCTTTCTCCATTGCATGTTCTTAGCACCTTTGTCGAAAATTAGCTGTCCGTATATGTGTGGTTTTATTTCTGGGCTTTCAATTCTGTTCCATTGATCTGTGTGTCTGTTTTTGTACCAGTATGAAGCTATCTTTTAATATAGGTCAAGCTTGAAGGCTGGGCTCCCTTTCCCTAAGGAGGAGCACCCTCCTGGGAATCTCTATAGTGTCTCACTCCAAGCTACATGTAGTAGATTCTTTACTACTTTGCCTAACATTGAATGACTTGTCTGAACTCAGCATAAGACTTCTACCTTACATATTTAAAGGGAAATGCAATTAAAGCAAAAATTTTAAGAGAGAGAAATAATTACCCACTTAATTTATCAATCATTGCTAATCTACCCCTACTTTTCCCTGCAGACTTAAGTTGAATAATTTCTTCAGTTCAGCTAAATCGGTATACCTGTCAAAAGCCCCTCTGTGGATAGATGCACAATTCTGAATTTTTAGCATTTTCATCCGTTTTCTCTTTGCAGTCTTTCTTCTATAGAGTCGTTAATTCTCCCGACAAGAATGTATAATTTTAAAAGGCTTCTGTTAAAGATCCTTTCCTAAGCACTCTGAGACCTAGGTTATAGAATGCTGGGATGGAATCCTGATAGATATTGAGGATGGCTCTTTGGATGTGAAGGGGAGAGGGCAAGAGGACAGGCCACAAGTGAGTTTTGTCTTCAAATACTTCTCTCTTCTCCCAATGACCTAATAAAATGAACAGAGATACATTTACTTCCATGGGAAATCTCACCTTGCCTCAAGAACTCCAAGGTTTGTGTAGCAACTAGACAGGAGGGATTTCATCGCTCTAGTTAACCACTTGCTAAGTCTCCATTTTCAACTAAGCAGGGAAGGAAACGTAGATCCTTAGCCATGGACTATAATTCTTTCTTATACTCGAAGCCTACCACTACTCTGTTTATCATAAAATTCTGATTACATTCAGATATCAGTAGTATCAATCACATATCAACAAATAACCTTAATTTTTTATAAAATTGAATGTGTTACATTCTTTACAGAAGACATCTTGGGTTCACTGAAAACTTCTGTTTTAATCTGTATTAATCTTTCATTCTTTTCCATAATTTTTTCACCCAGAGATTGATACCAAACCTCCTAATCTCAAGTTCGTGTGTCCTATGCCCAGCAAGCCAAACACTGAGACATCAGTGCTTGGAGATGAGAAAGATTCATTCGAATCGGCCAAAACGAGCAGGTGGGAGCCCAGGTTCACTCAAATCCACCTCCCCTAGAACAGAAAGCAGGGGGGTTTTATAAGCTCAGGGGCTTGGCAGGAGGGGCTTCAGGGAAACAAGGGAGTCACTTCTGATGAGCCTCAGGGCAATCTGAATTTTGGGCTTCAACAGCTGCTGAGGGCCGGCCATCCGGTGATCGACCATCCGGTGATCGCAACCTCCCCAAAGACATTCTCTTTCTCCTGTGAAACAAGCTCACAAATCCTCGAGACCCCTGAGTCACCCCTCAAGTTAAACAGGAAAAATAGCAAATTGGTTTAATATCTACAGTACCCCTCAGATACCTGCTTCAAGATCCCTTGGGCTTTAATATCTAATATAAATCTACTATGTCATGGTATGGTCTGAAGTATTTAAAATATTTGCTCAGTTAATCCTACCACCCCCAACAATTTTATTTCCCTGCTTTCCTTGGGTGTTTCCATCTTCCCTGAGCAAACACACAGACTCACAACCCCACCTTAATTCCTCTTTTCTTCTCCCCTTCACCCTCATAACACTTCCAGCAGCTTGATCAGTCCGCCAGCAATGAACTGCCCCTCAGTCCACCAGCACAGCCAAAACTTCCAATGGATGAAAAACAAACATATCGTAATATAATACTACCACAATCCCTTCTTCTGCATGTTTGTTTGGACAGAGAGAAAGCCAGCCTCTGGTTCTGCCCAATAATCCACCCCACACCTCACAATTCTTATCAGACGTGGGAAATTTCAGTACATGGCTTAAGTTTACCGTCCAAATGTTAAAACTGCAGCTCCCTGGCAGTGTTTATGGTTCAGCTTCTTTTGAAAAGTTATGTCACTTTTCTAGCTATAAATTCAAGCTTATATGATTTTTTAAACAGATTTAAGCTGAACATGAATACATTTTGAAACAAACACAAACCTCAGGAAGGTGAGAGAACCTCAGAACATTTATTTATGAAACTTCAAAATTAACCCCCTATTGGGGCCAGCCCTGTGGCGTAGTGATTAAGTTCATATGCTCCAATTCAGCGGCCTGGGGTTCACTGGCTGGAATCCTGGGCAGGGACCTATGCACCACTCATCAAGCCATGCTGTGAAAGCATGCCATATACGAAATAGAGGAATATTGGCACAGATGTTAGCTCAGGGCCAATCTTTCTCACCAAAAAAATAAAATAAAATAAACAACCCACTGTTAATGGTTAAGCAGAACATGCAACTGCAAGCTTATCCATGCCTGGGTGTCCTGGGCATTGTGGAATAAGCATCTTGACTTTCTCTAGTTCCATAAGGACCCTGGTCCTAAGACTCTGGCCTTCGAATCTTGGCATTCAAGAAAATTCCTTGACAATATGGATATTAAAAATCTAATAGAATTTTCCTACTAGAGTCCTAGAGCCAAGTTTGAATAATTCACTAGCATCAAATACACAAGGATCTCAGTGACACTGTCTCCTATGTCCAGCACAAACTTTGAATTTGAACTCCCTGGAAATTTGATGCCATAATTGACTTTCACATCTTTATCTCTATGCACGTACACTTCACTTTTTTAAAGTATTTGGATTGAAGGCTCCTCTCCAGGATTTTTAAAAGTAGGTATTCTTTCCCAAGTCCCATTAGTCTTTTGCTATGGGTTGTTGGCTTGCTTGGTGGTTAGCAAAGTTATCAGGTATACGGGACACCACAGTACAAATTGTTATAACTGAGGAACGTGACTGCATTTAGCTAGTTCAGGGAAAGCTGAGAGATAATTCCCACAAGGGAAACGAAAACTGCTTTATGCCCTCTGAACGCTGGGAACTTTTTAATGGAATTTTCTGTGGAAGCTTACTTCAATTAGTGCCTCAGTGTTTAACATAATACATCCATCACTGCAGTTCGATGGGCTGCACATACTTTCTTAAGTCTCTGAGATGTGTAGGTCTCCATAATGGGTCACCTGAGGTAGCCTACACTGAGGAACTCTACTCAGAAGCAGTGATAGCAATTAGAAAAACCATTCAGACTACCTTCCTCTGAAGTGTGCACTAGAGAATATGGAGAGCTTTAGTTGATCAGTAGTGTGAGTCAAAGAGAAAAGCAGAAACTTTGACCAAAAGACCGTGGAATCTGTGAGACCAAGATGGAGAGAGTAGACAGTCCCTAAAGCTCCTCCCCATCCTGATGCCTTTCCAATGCCAATCCCTTTCGTATCCATACAATTAATTCTCTTTTTCTTACAGTAACCTGAATGAGCCTCTTTTTATTGCAGCATAAACGTAAAAAAGATAATGATGGCATAATAATAGTGGTTGATGTTTATTGAGAGCTTACTATATGCCAAGCAAAATTGTAAGTGCTTTCTTTATAATAACTTAATCGCTGTTCACATTAACTCTGTGAAATAAGTACTTTTAATGTCATCCTATTTACAGATGTGGAAATTGAGGCACAGAGAAATTAAGGAGTTTTCCTGTGGTAATATAGCTAGAAAATGGAAGAGATGGGATTGAAACCCAAACGATCTTACTACAAAGCCCACATGATGTTACATTTAACCTCTCTACTGAACAATGTGATGATCAAATTTTTAATGGTACAGACAAGAATCAAAGAGAGAGGAGGAAGGAAGGAAAGAAGAAAAGAAAGGAGAGAGGGAGGGAGGAAGTCTGAGTTGGAGTTGAAAGGCTTCACAGATTAGGAAGAGTTTGTAAAGCTAGGAGTAGAAAACAGAAAATATATATGAGGGAGAAAGACCACCCAGGCTAGAGGAACAATGTGCAAAGACATAGAAGATAAGATTAGGTAAGGTATGTTCCAGAGACAGAACAGAACCGCCATTAGAATGATGTATTCATTTGAGGTGAACCCGACCTTGTGGATCAGGCTGAAGAATTTGTGCCTAATCTTATTGTGTCCCCTCTAATCCCTCCTCCATGGCCCAGAAACTTACACACCTAATTTCCCATAGAGACTGCCCCACCGTGTTCACAGTTCACTGGTAATGAGAAGAAGGCAAATAACCAATAAAGACTGCGCTGTAAGTCTAGGCCAGCAGGATCCAACAGAGAATGAATGCTAACTCGCAACTCTGTCCTTCCACTTTAGCAGAAAAGCTGGATTATGTCCCCCTTATTATTGGCAAACTGATTGAGCTAAAATCTCTTTTCTCTTGTCTGAATGTCCTGGGGTCTAGATCTAGATCCTTATTGACTTTTAGCCTGTAAATGACAGCCAACAGCCCTGGCTGCCATGTCATCATGGGGCCTAGAGCAAGTATAACCAAAGTTGTAAGAGAGTGGGACTGATCTGGTCCACTTACTGAATATGAGTGCATAGAAAACTCAAGTCAGGTGAAGATTGAATAGGATGAAATATTAATGTGCTTGGTATAATGACTGGCACATAGTAAGAGCTCAAAAATGATAACTGCTATCATTAGCAACAGCAGCTGGATAACTTGAGAAATTCAACTCATGAAATCATCACCATACTGTCAACATTTTAACAGCTAGCCTATAAAACGTTGAAGTTCTTAAAGAAAAATAACATTCAGACCACTCTTGGGAGGAGGCATAATTGCTTCTAGATCTTTTCTGATGCATACATCTAGGATGGTACTCATGATGCATACATCTAGGATGGTACTCACTACAGCTTCTGTAGCCCCCTAAAGTTATGCCTTGGTGCCCTGGCTCACACCTCGGGACTGCCTAGCATAGATGAATGATTGCAAAAAATCTATTTGGCCTCAGACTTGGAGTGTTCTGTCTTTCTCACTTGTTCTTTCTTTAACCATAGGATTCAGTTCCTGATTCTCTTCTAATAAGAGACAGTATGGAAAAAGCATGAGCTTTCAAGTGAGGCAGACATAGATAAAGGAATTAAGCTGAGAAACATCAGGATGAGCATGGCAGGAAAAGGGACAGTTTGGACACAGGTGCAGCTATTGCTCTAATTTTATCTGCAATGCTATCAGAGGTTACATGCTACCATTAAGATTCTAGAACTTCTGTAAGAACCCAGCATGAGTTCTATTGACGGACTGAGGTGAGGTCATCTAAGAAAGAGCTTCCCTTAAGTAAACTGTACAAGCCCACGATCCTCTGATCAGGTGCTTTTTGGAGCCCTAAGACTACAGAAGACTTCTCTCAAGCTTTGTGGAAGAGGGGGGCCCCGGAAGTCTGGGGTATGTTGTGCTGGAATGGTCAGGGCCATATTCTAGCTCCAAGATAGATTATGGCTCCCAAGGTCTGGCCCTGCTCCCCAGCTCTCACAGCTCAAAGTTTAAAGTGGCCAGAAATACCTGCAAGTGTCATACTTAAGGCTGCACTGATTACCACACTCTGACTGGGGACTCCTGCATGGGAGCAGGAGAATGAGGGGCACATGATGCTGAGGAGACATGAAGAAGTCTGTGATTTCCATATGGACAGTGCCAGGGCTCAGGAGGCCGTTTCATGGGGCTCTTATAAATTAATAATCAGCATGAAGTCAACAGAGTTAGTGGGGTGGCTGTTCTCCAGTGTGGAAATGGATAAGTTATAATTCATGAAGTCTGTTAGATGTGCAGACCTCTGACAAGTTAGAGAAGAAAAGGTGAGGACATGCAATGATCAAGGACTTCAAGACAGGAAGGGCTGGGGTCAAGAGGATGAGCAGCTGTGTTCCATTTCCTCGGATAACACCGTCAGAAGGATCAGGCTGATTTACAAAAGGAGTGCCCAGGTGAGTCTAGCCCAGCAACCCTGGCAAGCCTGCAGCTTTCATACGCCTTGCTGTGTTCATGTTTTCATTGAACACCACACTCACTGCCTCTCTCCTTGCAGTGATTCCTACTGGCAGGGAGGTGAGAGGCATCCAATGCTGAGGAAATGTCAAGGAGAAGTCTATGATTTTTATATGAACAGTTTCCAGGGCTCTGGCAAAATTGTTCTCCAAATCCCATAATTCTGTCCCCAGCATCGATCATTTCTCTGTGGAGATGGCCAGCACCTGGTGAGCAGGTTCAGACCGGCAGGTGCTCCAGCTCAACCCATCAGGATGCTGAGTTCTCATGCTCCCTCCACCATCTACCAGCTCCATTCTGCCTGAGAACTCCATGCTCAAGTGGTAATAACCAGCTGTCAGATTGGGTTTTATACTGGTTATAAATTAATCTGTTTTAATTGGTTTTATTTTCAGTCAAATGTGGAGAATGGAGCAAGGGATGGCTCCCAGTAGGATTTCAGAAAAGCATTTTATTTTACTCTATCACTGCATCTTAGAAGAGTTACAATAAAATAAAATGTGGACGCCCCTTCCTTCTCCCCAAAACCCGCCTGTGTCTCAGAGTAATAAACTTTCCATTTCACTGGGGGAATGAAGCTATTTGTCAGTTCCAATGTCAAAAATGAATGCAATTCGAATTCTCCAGCCATTTATTTCAATAATTCTCTATTCTACAGCTGAAATAACTTAACATAAGAAATAGCTGTTCACTCAACGTAAAACTTGCAAACCTGGTTTCACAAGGCATATTTCTAAAAAAAATAATGAATCCAGAAGGGTTGTTGGATGAGACGCTCCATCTGTCTTGGTGCAATGTAATGCCCAAGTCCACCGGAGCACTTTCCTCCACCGTCCTAGGCTCAGGAAAGCATCCCAGTGGGCCAATCTCTTCACTTCCCTCTTCATTACTATCATTATAATTGCTGTCATTTCCTCATAAACATTCAGGATTCATCATCTTTCCTCTTTAAACCTGACGCGTTGATGACACCCAAATGGCCCTGAATGTGAAACCTTCAATGACTAAGACATTGAGAAAAATTAGAAATAATGATAAAATTTTTCATTTCACCCCTGACAGGTCCCTGTTGCAGACAGCTACAGAAGACAAACCTGAGCCGCAGCTTGCAGCAGGAAAATGGCTTTGTATGGATGTTGGAGCAGGGAGGAGGCTCCTGGGAAACCTCTTGATAGCAGCCCGAGACTTCTGGGTTCTGTGTCTGTCCTGGGGCTGAGCACCAAACTTCGATGTTTGTAAGTATTTTTACTTCTTCACCACCAAGGCCCCACCACCACCCCTTCCCCACTCACACCCTAATAAGGAAGGGTTTGAAAATGTAAAAAGTGCCAAGAGTCTGAAAAATATTGTCCAGCAAAAAAACAAATTTTTAGCTTCTCACTAAAAATAATAGCAAACGTTTATATATTATACAGCACTTACTATGTACCAGATTCTATCGTGCTGGTAAATATAAGGTATTTTACATGTATCAACTTGCTTAGCCCTTGTTACAATCCTAGGAAGTAAATGCTATCCCCATTTAAGAAAACTGAAGCTCAGTGGCCTGGCCAAAGACACAGAGTTTGCAAATCATGGCATTGAAATTGCATCTCAAGTACCTGCCCCAGAGCCTCGCTCTTAACCAGCACACTAAGTGTCCTCTCTCAAACCAGCATATTGCTGACACTTCCAGAGGACATTGTCGGAGAATTGGGAGTCCCTGGCAATGGTTTCAGTGAGGTTCTGCCTCAAGGTAGAAGACAATAAATTCACAATTCCTCTTCCAGGTTCGGTATACCAATAAGTGTTTAAAGCTGTTTTCCAAGTATTAAAAGAACGAAGGAACAGTCCTTCTTTTTCTACTATGCTTGTGTGCTTTAATTCCCTTTGGGTAAAATTAGAGGAGGAATGAGAGGGACCAGGGAGAGGGTTAAAGGCCCACCCAGGAGAAAAGAGGCAGGAAGGCAGCGAGGAGGGTGTCTCTGCAAGACAGAATCCGTGCAGAGAAATATAAGGAGATGCAGTTAGGTGGAAAGATGAACTGAAACAAGATACATAGGGCCTTGGATTTCACTAAAGAGTTAAAAGGCAAGGTTTATCTGGGAGACCCGGGACAGGAAAGCCCCCGGAGCCACATTCAGTCCTCCTTCCCTGACACTCTTGAAACTGTCCTTCTAAGGCCCTTTCACTTTGCTCTCCTTCTTCCCTGAGAAACCCAGAAAACGTGCCCCAGGTCACCAGGCTCCCCTTTTACGAGGTCAGGCTGCTCACTGAGGAAATTTCCCACAGCTGTTTGGGCTCAGCCAGCACCAGCAAGTGTACAGACCCAAAACAGAGCCAAGATCCACAGCCTCTTGACTGTCTGTCATCAAAGACTCTTGTCTTTCATAAAGAATTTACTTCCACGGATCCTCTCTCACTGCCCAGGGACCCCCAAGTGTAAATGCTGGGCACATTCACAAGGCCCACATGCACACTCTTCCTCTCCCTCTTTCTCTCTCTAACTTTAGGCTCCAAAGAAGTCTTTTATCCAGTGAGTGATTAGTTAACAGAGTGGTAAACGGGAATATTCAATGCAACTCATCTCTTTGCTGAGTCAAGTCCACATCCCTATTTCAGTGAGTTTAATCCCTTTTCAGTGGTTATCAGCCACCATGAAAGTCTACAGTATTGTAGGAGTGAGAAGGAAGAGGCTTCATCGTCACTACTATTCACCTAGGTTTTTTTGGCTATTGATACTTTGGGTAGGGTGGATAGAGTGAGATCAGGCACAAAGAGGGAATGACGGTATGAGAGACTTTTTGTCTTGCCCACACTTAAGAGGTGGGGAAATAATGGGCATGTCACAGCTGGCCAAAGCCAAAGATAATAAAGCCTCAATCGACCAGGACAATATTAACCTGAATCCTCAGTTAACTAGATTTTTTTCTTTTCTCCACTTTTGGCATACAAAGGCAAACAATCAGATATCAGATTGATATCATAGATATAAAAAAATATCTATGACAAGAGATTAAGACAAGCCACAGACTGGGAGAAAATATTTCAAAAAATATATCTGATAAAGGACTGTTATTCAAAATATACAAAGAACTCGTGAAACTCAACAATAAGAAAATGAATAACCCAAATAAAAAATGAGAAAAAGACCTGAACAGACACCTCATCAAAAAAGATATACAGATGGCAAATAATGCATATGGAAAGATGCTCCACATCATATGTCATTAGGGAAATGCAAATTAAAGCAAAAATGATATACCATTACATGCCTATTAGAATGACCAAGTTCCAGAACACCGACAACACCAAATGATGGTGAGGATGTGGAGCAACAGGAGTTCTTATTCATTGCTGCTGGAAATGCAAAATGGGACAGCCACTGTGGTAGACAGTTCGGTACTTTCTTACAAAAATAAACATACTCTTACCATATGATCCAGCAATCGCACTCCAACCCAAAGCAGTTGAAAACTTACGCTCACACAAAAACCTGCACACAGATGTTTACAGAAGTTTTATTCATAATTGCCAAAACCTGGAAGCAACAAGGATGTCCTTCAGTAGATAAACGGATAAATAAACTGTGATATATCCAGACAATAGAATATTATTCAACTTTAAAAAGAAATGAGCTATCAAGCTGTGAAAAGACATACAGAAAACTTAACTGTATATTACTAAGTGAAAGAAGCCAATCTGAAAATTCTACGTACTGTATGATTTCAACTACATGACATTCTGGGAAAGGCAAAACTATGAAGACAATAAAAAATCAGTGGTTTCAGAGGGGATGAATGGGTGTAGCACAAAGGATTTTTAGGCCAGTGAAACTATTCTATATGCTACTATAATGGTGGATACATGTCATTATACATTTGTCAAAGCCAATAGAAAGTACAACACAAAGAATGAACCCCAGTGTAAACTATGGACTTTGAGTGATGATAATGTGTCAACGTAGGTTCAACAATTATAACAAATGTACCACAGTGGTGTGGGATGTCGATAGTAGAGAAGGCTGTGCATGTGTGGGGGCACAGACCATATGGGAACACTGTACTTTCTGCCCAATTTTTCTGTGTACCTAACACTGCTCTAAAACATTAAGTGTATTTTCTGCAGAGCTTGAATAGTGAGAACCTCTCTTTAGACTGATGCCTCTGAAGTCCTGACTACTGAACAATTAAATTATGACCAAGACTGAAGCAGTAAGGGTCATAATACATTGAAGAAAATTTTTCAAAAATCATTTATCTACTACTTCACTAAATAGTTATTAAGGCACTGGACTAAGCTCTGAGAGTCTAAAAATAATACAACCCTGACCCTGGCCTTGAAGAGCTCACGGTGTAGTGGGAGAGACAGACCTGCAAACAAATAATTTTACTGAGCAGTAGTCTTATAGTGCCTTAAAAAAAAAAAAAAAAAGGACCTTAAGGCAGTAAATGTAAATTGCTGGGGGAGCCCAGAGGAGAGATGAAAATTGGCCTGGAGGAGACTTCTGGTTAATACTCAGTGAACCAGAGCTCAGCAAACCATTGTTCATTGGCACCTTCGGACATGCATGTGCTTTAAGTGACAACTCTGCTGGGCATTGTACTGGATAATAAGAAAACAATAGTGAGGCAGATGTCACAGCAGCTCTTGGTCAGGAAGATTACAGTTTAAAAACCCCTATTTTAATTACTGAAGAACATGATATTTAAGCTAAACCAGGAAACCCTTTCCAAGAAGTCCAGTTAATAAGCAAAAAAATTTTGTATGTTCTGATCACAGACTTTTAGCAATAGGAGGGACATTTCAGGTGTTTTGTTACAGTGGTTCTCAAACCTACTTACACATTAGCACTGCATGACAATCTTTTAGTAAAACCAATACCCAAGTTTCAACCCAGACAAATTAAATCAGAATATCTGGTGATTAAAAGTAGGTATTGGTGCTTTTAAAATCTCCCTAAGTGATTCTGGTGCATAGTGAGGATTGAAAATGCCTGCTAACCTAATCCTGTCTTTTTACTGATTATGAATCAGCATCAAAAGGTTGAGGTCAAGGTTACAGAGCTAGGCAATATAACAAAATCCATGATTCACCATATAGTTTAAGAACTATAACATTACCAGTATCTTGCATCTATCTAACACGTTCCTTTCAGTCCTGTTCCCCCAAATAGTAACTACTATCCTAAATATTATGATTGCCTTTTTTATTAGTTTACCCCATATGTATATACCATTTACCTAAATAACACGCTGTTTCATGTAGCTTGGTTTTGAGGTCCATAAAGAAGGTATTTACCATATGTAGCCAGGACCGTGCCAATCAAAACGTGATCCATGGACCAGCAGCAGTAGCATCATCCAAAAGCTTGCTAGAAATGCAGAATCTGGGGCACCAGCCCAGATCCACTAAAACAGAATCTTCATTTTAACAAGATGCCCGCATATTAAAATTTGAGAAGCGCTATTCTAAAGATTTGTTTTGTCACTGAGATTTATTCACATTGTTACATGTAGGTGAAATTCTGTAAATGAGTACTTAGGATGTTTCCAGTTTTTTTTTATATTGTGAAAAATACTGTTGCGAACAATCTCATATGTCTCCTAGTATACAGGTGAAGGTTTTTGCAGGATATGTACCTAGGAGAGGGATTGATGGAAGATAAACTACACAAATGTTCAATTTTACAATGCCAAATTATTTTCCAAATATGTTAAGATTCTCATACCCACCAGAGCACTAGTAATTCACATCTTCTCTAACACTGAGTACTGTCAGATTACTTGATTTTTGCCTATCTAATGGATGTACTTATTGTAGTCTTGATTTATATCTCTCTGATTTGCTAATGAGTTTAAAAAGAATTTTAAATGCTTTCTCACCATCCAGATTTTCTATTCTGTGGAATACCTATTCATTTATTTTGCCAGTTTGTTCATTGCTTTATTTGGGTTCTTTTCTTATTGGTTTGTAGTTGTTTATATTTATGGATATGAATGTGCTTTCAAGTGCATGTGTTGCAAATGACTTCTGCTAGTATAGGGCCTGCCTTTCCACTTGCTTCATCATGACTTCTGAACAGAAGTCATTTCTGATGAACAGAAGCTCTAAGTTCTACTATAATAAAATTCACCAATCCTTCTATCTTGGTAGTGACTTTTGTTTTTTTTAAGAGATATTTCTCTACCCTGAGGTCTGAAATATATCCTGCCCCATTTTCTTCTAACATTTTTTAAAGTTTTGCTTTCATATTTGTACTCTTTGTACAGTAGAGATTTGTGCTGTTTGTATAGTAGAGATCTTATTTCATCTTTTTGGTGTGGAAAATCAGTTGTCCCAGAACCATTATTGAATAGTGCCTCCTTTCCTCCAGATGATCTGAAAGCTTCTTGGGCCATGTATATTCATCAATCTGTCCCAGGACTCTCTGTCTTGTTCCATTAGACAATTTGTCTATCCTGGCACCAATACCACAGAGTTTGAATCACCACAATTTTATAATAAAACTTGATATCTGGCAGGGCAAGTCTTTCCACCTTTTTCTTCTTCTCCTTTAGTATTTTGGTTATTTTAATTTCCGTATAAATTATAAAATCAATCTGTCATATTCCACTCAAAATATTGTTGAGACTTTTATTGGAATTGAGTTACAAATCAATTGAGGAGAATTTATATCTTTATAGTATTGAGAATTTCTTTCCATGAACATTGAACATTAATGTATTTCAATCAAGTTTCATAATCTTCCCCACATAGTTCTTATACATGTTGGTTAGATTTATATCTAAGTATATTTTAAAAAATTTTTTGCTATTGTAAATTTTATTTTTTAGTATTGTTTTCTAATATTTTGTTGATAATATATAGAAATGTAAATAATTTCTATATATTGTTCTTTAGCCAGTCACTTATATAAACCCTCTCATTATTTCTAATAATTTGTTGCTAAATTGTTTGTAGTTTCTATATAGATAAGTCATTGTATCTGAAAAAGATAACAGTTTTGTTTCTTATTTCTAATCCATATGTGTGGCAGGGACTGCTAACTATAATATATATGTACGTACTCTCCTTCTTCTTTTTAGTAATAGAACATTATGAATTTTAGCTGTGATCATTGCTACCATGCAGCTAGGTGTGAACAAATGACTAAGTTCAGGAGAATAAGTTGTAAGCAGAAATGATACGTGAAACTTTCATATTATAACCTTAAAGACTGGGTTCAAACTAATTAACTGAGACTAGGATTTGGATTTGGCTGTATTAGAAAAGTCAACTGATTCTGTATCCCCAAATGAAAGGCAATGAGATGGATATTGAAAGCCTTTCTCAAGAATCTCCCATTAACTGTTCTCACCAACCAGAGAATGGGAGATAACCTCATGGCAAATATCAGATTAAGGATGATGCCTTCCCACACTAGACTGTCTTCGCAAAGAGCCTCAACATAGCTACCATTAAACTGACTGAGAGAGTTATGAGCTGATCACAAATGCTAGTAACTGAAAGAGATTCGACATATTAAAAACTACAATCTGAAGAGATCATTGGATGTGTTTACTTTTACATGGAACTGATTAGAAACTCAAAGATTGAAAACTATTTAGTTTGTGAGGCATTATATTAACGCAAAAACCCAAACCTTGGCCTTTAGAAGTGTAAGACTGTTCAATCCTTAAAGCCATACTTGGGGCCCAAACCTGCACTAGCAGGAATCGGGCTGTGAAGATTGTGCAATCTCAAAAAAGACATCTTCTCCAATACCTATTCTAGATACATCTCTGGAGAACGGTGGAAAAGGGAAGAAAACCCAGAGGGCAAAGGAAAGGAACAATGGACAATGGATTTACTTCCAGAGAGCAGAACCAAGGGTGGCCAGCTGTGCTAAGCTGGCCTGAAGAATCTGGCCTAAGCTGTGCTAAGGCACCTGATCTACTGCCAGTGTAGGGAGTCTTCATGACTCATGCCCAGCAAGATTTGATGACCTCTGGTGTTTCCCATTCTTTGCTTTCTAAGTGGGAGTTTTCGTTGTAATTATCTTTTTCTTCTTTGTATTAGTAAAGATATAGGCTAAGCTGTTATAGAAAAAAGATACCAAAATGAAAGTTTATTTTGTTCTGAGCTAATAGCCTAAAGAAAGTGGACTCTAAGAGGCAACTCAAGGTCTTAGCCTGGCAAGGTAAAGCTGTTATCCTTTATACATAATCAGGACCTCTTTTTCTAAGTTGTAAATTTCTTGCTAGCCAGAAGTCCAGAGTGAGCATCCTGTACTTAAGGAGATAGCACAGGGAGAGTGAATTACTGGAGATGATTAGCAGTCACATTAATCAATTACATTATGTTGAGTGTGAAGTAACGGGATTAAGGTACTTTGCCTTTTATTTTTTCATTGCTAAACTACAAGAAGCTAAAATAACATCTGATGGAGGGAAATAAGCATCATCCAGATAACCTAGATTTGAACCAAATGCATTAACTGAATGGTACTTTGGGTTTTTAGAGAAGAATTTTGCTCTATGTGTGGCAAGAAAAGAATACATGAATACTTGGATGCCATAAGGGAGAAACTGTGGCATTTTTCTCACTCGAGTCTATAAGGGAAAATGTACAAGGATATTCATCATAGCATTATTTTGTGATAGGATGTAAAGGAAATATAAGTGTTCATCTCTGGGAGAGTAAATACCTAAATGTGGTAGATGCATACAATGGTTTACTATGCAGCAGAGAGAAGTAGTAGACTACATATATACATAGTAATATGGAAAGCCAGCCTTGGTGGTCCAGTGGTTATGATTCAGCACCCTCACTGCCATGGTCCAGGTCCGTTTCCCAGTCAGGGAACCACACCATCCATCTATCGGTTGTCATACTATGGTGGCTGCATGTTGCTGTGATGCTGAAAGCTATGCCACTGGTGTTTCAAATACCAGCATGGTCACTCATGATGGACAGGTTTCAGTGGAGCTTCCAGACTAGACAGAATAGGAAGAAGGATCTATTACCCACTTTTGAATAAATTCATACATGAAAACTCTATGAATAGCAGTGGAGCATCATCTGATACAGTGCCAGAAGGTGAGAGGATACTGCAAAAAGACCAGGCAGGGTTCTGCTCTGCTGTATACAGGGTTGCTAGAAGTCAGAATTGACTCGACAGCACTAACAATAAATGGTAATATGGATAAACCTTAAAGACAGTGCTGAATAAAAAAAAAAAAGATTTATGCCTTCATACTATTTATATAAATGTAAAATATACAAAAAAAATCCAACAATACATGTTTGCAAGAACTCCAACAAATTATACAAATTAACTCATTAAAATGGCCACCTATGGTGGAGGAAAGAAATGAGAATAGAGGTCAAAAGAAAAAAGTGGAAAATTAAAATAAGAGAAGAACCTTATGTATACTAATGTTACCTGCCATAAACTGCAAAGAATGACTAACAACCCCCGCATCTGAGGTCTGAAAAGAGAAAAAGATTGATGAAAGAGGAGTGGGAAGCAAGTAGGACTTCCACTACTGAAAAAGATGAAGTAAGAGGGATCATACCCACCCTTCTTCTGAAACAATTATAAAACCAGAAAAAATATATGAAACAATGCTTTCCAAGGTGTTGGGCAACAAAGCAAAGTGGTCCCTGAGAAACAAGAACAAACAAGGTGAATTCTACAATTGCCCTGCTAATGGCCTGAAGAGAGTTTCCAGGCCACACTACAAGCAAAAACAGGTGGTCTCCTTGAGTCGAGAAGACATAACTAGAAGTCTGAAGGCCAAGGTGGCTGGAGCTTGCAGGACAGAGTACTGGAGAGGAGAAAGCTGGACAAAGAGAGAACTCTGAGCATCTGCAGAAGGTCCCTCTAAAATCGTCACCTGAGTACTGATCAGCATATGCAAGGGAGTATGCTACCCAAGGCCAAGCGGAAAAAACTCACTTGAAAGGATTAGAGGAAATAGTATCCAGCACTGACACAGTATGAGAATAGTAGCTGTTGCCACCAGCTAGAATGGAAAAACTAATAAGTCAAAGGACATGGAGTAGAGTCCTCCTACTTAGGTTAAACCTCAGAAGGGTTTTACCGAAGTAGTAGGGCAAAATTAGCCCTAAACCAAACATTGCTCTGGTTCCACCTAACAATGCTGAAACATTAAGACCCAAAAGTATCAATTGTTTCCAAGTAACTTAACCTTGTCTTAGAACAAAGCTCAAGAATATTTATAGGAATAAAAAATATCTAGCATACAACAAGGTAAAATTTACAATTTATGACATCCAATTAAAAATTATCAGTCATGCAAAGAAGCAGAGAAACATGCTAAATACAATAAAGAAAAAATGAATTTCAATAAAAACCAACCCAGAAATGATGCAGATGATAGGATTAGTAGAAAAGAACATTATTATAACTATATTTTATATATTCCAGAAACTAGAGGAAATATTTAACATGTTAGAGATGGCAAAAACTTTTTTTTAACTTCCAAATTGAACTTCAAGAAATGATACCTACAATGTCATGAGATAGAAAATACAATGGGTATGATTAACAGTATATTAGATATTGTAAAAGAAAATATTGGTGAATTTGAAGACAGAGCAATAGAAACTATCCAACACAAAACATGGAGAAGAAAAAGATACAAAAATGAGCAGAGCATCAGTGAGCTGTCTGGCAATTTCAAGGGACCTGATACATATATTTTTGGAGTCTGAAAAAGAGGATGAGGGGCAGAAATATAGTTGGAAAATAATAGCCAAAATTTTTCTGACTGATGAAAACTATAAATCCACAGATCCAAGAACCTCAATAAACCCCAAGCACAAGAAACGTGAAGAAAACTACAAGAAGGCATGTCATAATCAATTACATAAAACCAGAGCTTAAGAGAAAATTTCAAAGCATCAAGAGATAAATGGCATATTTCATACAGAGAAACAAAGATAAGGATGATAGCAGATTTCTTGTCAGAAACAATGAAAGCTAAAAGAAAGTGAAGCAATATCTTTAAAGTTCTGGGGGAAAAAAGAAACTGTCAACAACCTTGAATTCCCTACCCAACGGTTATATCTTTTAAAGGTAAAATAAAGACATTTTAAGGAAAAAAATGTGAAAGTTTTTATTACCAGCAGAATGGCACCAGAAAAAAACGTTAAGGAAGTCCTTCAGGCAGAAAGAAAATCATACCAGAAGGAATATGAATCTACACAAAGAAATGAAGAGCGCCTGATGTGGTAACTACATGGGTAAATATAAAATACATTTCATTACTTAAATCTCCTTAAAAGGCAGTTCACTCTTTAAAGAAAAAAAAATAGAATGTATTTTGGGGTTTACAAAATATGCTGAAGTTAAATGTATGACAATAACACCACAATGACCAGAAGTAGAAAAATGAAAGTATGCTGTTGTAATATTCTTAAACTATATATAAAATGATATAATATTACCTGAAAGTAGACTGTATTACATTAAAGATGTATACTATAAACCTTAAATGAAACACTTAAAAAAATTATAGGAAATGAGGCAACAAAGAAGAAAATATGCTATCATTAAAATGTTCAATTAATCCAAAAGAAGGAGGAAAAACAGGAAAAAGTAAACAAACAGATGGGACAAATGAAAAACAAACGGCAAAATGGTAGATTGAAACTTAACCACGTAGTCACATTAAATATAGATGGTCTAAACATCCACACGGATAAAAAAGCCAGAACTGACTGTAAGAAACCCACTTTAAGTATAACACAAATCTGTTAGAATATATGAAAACTATATACCATTCTAGCACTAATAAAAGAAAGCTGGAACATAGCTTGAAAGGGGTCTTGTTAGCCAAATTTTTGGCAGAGCAGAAAAAAGGATAATGGCAGAAAATGGAAAATGGGAGACTTCTTTCCAATTCATTCTGTATGGCCACCACTCCTGTGATACCCAAACCTAAGACATTACAAGAAAAGAGAACTACAGCTACATATATCCCTCATAAATATAGATGCAAAAATTCTTAAAATTTTAGCCAATCAAATCTAATAATATAAAAAAAAGACTAATACATTATGACCAAATGGGGCTGGTTCCAAGAATTCAAGGTTGGGTTAGCATTAGAACATTAGTCAATGAAACTTACCATATTAACAGACCATATGATTATCTCAATAGATAGAGAAAAAGTATTTGATGATGTGAATGTTAGTTTTATGCATCCACTTCGCTAGGCTGTAGCACCAAGTTGTTTAATCAAACACTAATCTAGGTGTTGCTGTGAAGGTATTTTGTAGGCGTGGTTAACATCTACAATCAATTGACTTTAAGTAAAGGAGATTGCCCTTGATAATGTGTGTGGACCTCATCCAATCAGTTGAAAGGCCTTCAGAGCAAAAACTGAAATTTTCCAGATAAGAAATTCTGCCTCGAGATCGAAACATCAATTCCTGCCTGAGACTTGCTCTACAGATTTTGGACATGCCAGCCCCGACAAATGCATGAGGCGATTCTTTAAAATAGTTATCTTGATATATAGATAATTTATATATATAAATATATGTTTATTATGTAGTTAATATATTCATAAATATATATTATTTATAATATGTTTATTATTTAAATTCTATATATATGTAGAATAGAGAGAGACAGGAACAGAATCTTAAGGGTAAGTTTTCTGAATTGGTTTGGGGGTTTCTGAAATTGGTTCTCTAATCTGACTATATTTAAAGGCATTAATGACTCTATTTCCAGTGGTGAAGAAGGCACTGATAGTCTGTGGCATGATGTGGCAATAGAGATATCAAAATTATCATTATTGGATACTCCTAATCAAATACTTATAAATGGCAAGGTCTTGGGTGACCATGTATTTGATACCTAGTTTAGTTAAACTATTAAGTATAATGAAATTGGCTGTTTGCTTCTAAGTGCACTGGAGAAAGTAGGAAAAGAATGTGCTCAGGGCTTCAAGTTCCCAGCTCAAGCTCAGCATAAACTAACAGAAAGTGTCTATGTCATCTCTGAAAGAAAATCATGTCTCCTATAGCTGCAAAGCTGAGATTTCTGAAAATCAAACTCAGAGTCTCATTCTACAAGTATCTGAATTACAAAGCAAATGGAATTCTCAATCTCATAGGGTATATTCTGTTAAACTAAGGGCACTGTCTGGGAAGGCATAGGATCTGGAAAATTGGAAAGGGGACATACTGGCAGATCCTAATGAAGCTGCAGATATTGAACACTTAAATTCTTCTGAGTCTTCTTTGCCAGTAGAAGGAGCCCTTCCATCCTTGTTTGAAGAGGTTAACCCTGCATTGCCTGAGGAAATTGTAATGGCCTTTCCTGAAGTAGTTGTCTTGCAAAACACTGCTGATTCTCCTCAGGAATTACCCCAACATGACCCCTCTTTGCTTCCAGATCAAAAGCAAGATTCAAGTCCCAGTAAGCCCTCAAGGGTGAGACACAAAGCATGGCCCATTAGGAGGAGTGATTACACTCTAAAAGAATTACATGATTTTTCTAATTTATACAACTGTAAATCTGGGGAATATATGTGGGAATAGATATTAAGAGTGTGGGAAAATAATGGAAGGAACATAAAATTGGATCAGGTCAAATTTATTGATATGGGCCTATTATGCAGAGATTCTAGATCCGATGTTATAGCTCCAGGAGTTAGAAAGGGTTCTAACAGATTGGTTGGTTGGTTGGTTGGCTAGAACACAGACCAAAAGTTGGCCAACACTAAGTGAAATTGAAATGCCAGACTGCTTTGGTATACTGTAGAGAAAAGTATCCAAAGGCTTAGGGAGATTAGAATGTTACAATGACTTTATCGCATAAGACCTGCTCAACCTCTGTGGGAGGGTCCAAGTGACATGCCTTTCACTACAACTATGGGAAATAAATTGTGAGGAGAGCCCTAGCATGCTTGTCTGTGGTCACTCTTCTCTGTAGGCCAGAAATTACAATGGGATCTGCTGCCTCTAAACTAGGACACTTAAATGCAATGGAGATAATTGGATTCCAAGATAGCAGGGATTCAAGTAGTAGCACTTAATCATCAAAGACAAGGTAGGTGTGGTTGTCATAATGGACAGCAGGGTCAAAGCAGCAATCAGAAGAATCTGACTCACAGAGACCTATGGCATTGGCCAGTTGATCATTGTCCCTAGAAGAGAAATAGATGGGCAGTCTACTAAATTAAGTGAAAGAATTCTAGGTCAAGTGAACAGAACTCTAACTTGAATCACCAAAACAGAAGGTCATGCCCCTTTGATCAATTCTCAGACTTGAACAAATTTTACCAGGGTGAGGTACATTAAGGAAAAGGAAAATAATTAGATTTGGGGGGATTATTAAACATTGGCTCTGAACTGTCACTAATTCCAGGAGACCCAAAATGTCACTGTGGCCCATCAGTCAGAATAGGAGCTTATGGAAGTCATATGATCAACGCAGTTTTAGTTCAAGTTCATCTCACAGTGGATAGAGTGGTCACCAAACCTATCCTGTGGTTATTTCCACAGGTCCAAAATGCATAATTGGAATAGACATACTGAGCAACTGGCAGAATCCCCACATTACTTCCCTAACCTGTAGACTGAAGGCTATTATGGTAGGAAAGGCCAAATGCAAGCCACTAACAATGCCCCTACCTAGGAAAATAGTAAACCAAAAGTAATACCACATTCCTTGATGGATTTCAGAGACTGGTGCCGCCATCAAGGACATGAAGGATGCAGGGGTGGTGATTCCCACAACATCCCCAGTCAACTCCCCTATTTGGCCTGTGCAGAAGACAGATGGGCCTTGGAGATTGACAGTGGATTATTTTAGACTTAATCAGGTTGTGACTCCAATTACATCTGCTGTTCCAGATATGATTTCATTGTTTGAACGAATTAATACATCCCTGATACATAGTATGAAGCTATTGATCTGGAAAATGCTTTTTTCTTGACACCTGTTAATAAAGACCACCAGAAGCATTTTACTTTCAGTTGGCACTACACCCCCACTGTCCTAATTTAGGAGTATGTCAATGCTCCAGACTTGTGTCATAATTTAGTGTGCAGACACATGATTGCCTTTTCCTTCCACAAGACATTACACTGTTCCATTACCTTAATGACATTGTGAGCTAGTGAGCTAGAATTGGCAATTCTTCTAGATTTGTTGGTAGTAAGACAATTGCATGTCAGAAGGTGGAAAATAAATACAACAAAAATTCAGATGCCTTCTACCTCAGTGAAATTTCTAGAAGTCCAGTGGTATGGCACATGTTGAGATATATATATCTTAGGCACAATGCCTAATGGCCCTCTTTGGATTTGGGAGGCAACATATTCCTTATTTGGGTGTGTTACTCTGGCCCAT
Source organism: Ceratotherium simum simum (assembly GCF_057802395.1). NCBI lineage: Eukaryota > Metazoa > Chordata > Mammalia > Perissodactyla > Rhinocerotidae > Ceratotherium > Ceratotherium simum. The sequence continues at coordinate 82,035,106 of NC_141906.1, read as the reverse complement.
TACCAAACTTGAAAAGCTGCTAGTTTTGAGTGGGGCTCAGAACAAGGGAAGGCTCTGCAACAGGTCCAGGCTGACACGCAAGCTGCTCTGCCACTTGGGCCATATGATCCATCAGATCAATGGTGCTTGGTGCTTGAAGTATCAGTGGCAGATAAAGATGCTGTTTGGAGCCTTTGGCAGACCCCAATAAGTATTTTCCCAAGAGAAATGAAAGGATATCAGCATACAAAGACCTGCACACAAAGGTTCGCACCATCTTTAGTTGTAATAGTCATAAACATAAAACAATCCAATGTCCATCAAGAGGTGAATGAATAAACGCATTACCATATATCCACACAATGCAAAACTACTCAGCTATAAAAAGGAATAAACAATTGACCCAGGCAACAATGCGGAGGTACCTCAAAATAATCATGCTTGATAAGAAAAGCCGGTCCCAGGTCAGCCTGGTGGTGCAGTGGTTAAGTTCGTGCGCTCTGCTTCGGTGGCCTGGGGTTCCCAGGTTGGGATCCTGGGCGTGGACCTATGCACCATTTATCAAGTCATGCCATGGCAGGTGTCCCACATATAAAGTAGAGGAAGATGGGCACAGATGTTAGCCCAGGGCCAATCTTCCTCAGCAAAAAGAAGAGGATTGGCAACAGATGTTAGCTCAGGGCTGATCTTCCTCATCAAAAAAAAAAAGACAAGCCAGTCACAAAAAAAGGACATTGTGTATGGTTTCATTTTAACAAAATTCTGGAAAATGCAAACTAATCTAAAGTGAAAGAAAGCAAATCAGTGGTTGCCTGGGGGAGGGGGCGGGACAATGCCGAGAGGGCAGGACAAAACTTTTGACAATGATGGGTATGTTAATCATTATTGCAGTGGTGGTTTCATGGGTTACATATGTCAAAACTTATCAACTTGTGCATTTTAAGTATGTGCAATTTATTTTATGTCAATTATACCTCAATAGAGCTGTTAAAAATATTTAAATATAAGAAAATAATTGCATAAGGGAAATGTTACAATGATTCCCATTCAGAACGATATTGTAAGTTAAGGAAATACTCTCCTTTCATAGTTTGTTATGAAGTTTGCTTTGTTTTGTTTTTATTTTGAGGTCATGAATGGATATTGAATATTATTAAATGCTTTTTCTGCATCTACTGAGATAACATGGATTTTCTCCTTTAACTGTTGGGATCCTGGGCATTAACACTGATTATGTATAAACTGTTAATGTTAATTCCATAGCTGAAGATTATGGAATTTTTAATATTAACCACCCTCCTGTTATCTTTTATATATATATACACTACTGGGTTTAGTTAGCTAATACTTTAAGACATTTCTGCATGTGAGTCAATTGAAGAGGCTAATCTATAAATTTTCTTTCTTTTGATGTTTTGTCCAATTTTGATTTCACATCTACGGCATACTCATGAGTTGCAAAGTATGCACCTTTTCATCCTCTTAAGGAATTTATATAAGATTATGTAAATTTGGAATGACCATATTCCATTTGGATTAGGTTTGGGAAAATTGGTTGGTAAAACTATCTGGTGTTTTCTTTATGGTAAACTTTAAAAATATTATTTACTTTCCTAATAGATGTAGATCTGTTCAGGCATTCTATTTCTTCTTGAAATTATTTTGTAATTTACATTTTGTCTAAAATTTTTCCCATTTTATCTTCGAGTTTAAATTTGCTGTCATAAAATTTTTCTTTACTCTCTCCCATATCTGTATGTCTCCTTTTTCTGACTTAATACTGTTATTGTGTTTCTCTTTTTTAGTCTCAACTTCACTTGATTTTTTTCTTATTAGTCTTTTCAAACAATCAACTGGCAGCATTGTTGAGCTGCTTTCACATTATTAATGCTTCCTGAATCTGTGTTTCTGTTTTCATTCCAGTTTTAGAAAATTCTCTGCCAATAACTCTTTAAACGTTTCCTCCTCTTCATTCTCTCTATTATCTTCCCTGGGACTCTGATTATAGAAATACTAAAATTTTTATTTTATCTTCCATCTCTTAATTTCCCTCTCATATATTCTATCCCCTTGCTCTCTGTGCAGCAGTTTAAGTAATTTCTTTCAACACACATTTCAGGTTATTAATTTTCTCTTCAGCTACATATAATCAACTATTAAAGACATCTATTAAGATTTTTCTTTCAGTAGTGTAAGGGAGGAATAACGTTTCCTCTACCTTCCTAGGTTCCGTGGCTGGATTAAGAATTAAATAAACATAAAACAGATTAACAGGAGAAAAAAACCATTTTAATTACATACGTAAGCACAGGAGTTTCATGAAAGCACGAGACTCAAGGAGGCAGCCAGATGATTGAGACTTACACACAATTCTGAGCTAAGGAAAGGGATGGGGTTCTGTGCTTCTGGGTGAGAGAAGGCAAATTATGGGAAGAGGAGAGGTGGAAATATGTGGTATATATTTGACATACACTTGATGATTCGGATTTAGAATTCATATTTACTCCACATTAAATTTGTGGTAATTTGGGGGGCTTAAAATGAGAATATTTTCTTCCAGAAAGGATTTTCATCTGTTCTTTCAGGAGCTAGGGAAATCCACTGACCTGGACCTCTTCAAACCCCCCACAAGGATTATGGCTAACGTGGGACTGAGGGGCTCAGTTCCACCTCCTTCTTCGGGAACAAGGCTCAGAACCTGGATTACAGTCCTGCTGAGGACATTTGTCCTCAGGGCCATCCTGCCCCTTTCATCTGCCCACTGCCCACTATTCCCAGTTCCACCCTTATCTCAATTTTCTTTGTGTTCTGTTTTCAGAATGGACAGGATAGTGTACTTGGAACTCATCATTTACTTCTTGTCCTCTTATGAGCCCATTACTTCATCAAAAAGAGTTTTCTATTCAGGATCTAGTTGTTCTTCAGTGGGAGGGTCTATTAGAGCACTTAGTATCCTGTATAGCCAGATGTGGAAATTTAAGTCTAGATCTGTTTAACTTGTAGTTCCGTGTTATTTACATTTTTATATGCCATGAAAACAAATCTTTGGAAATATTAAAATTGACAAGAGATTTTCACATTTTGGGGTATATGGGATAACTATTCTGATTCAAAACTGATTCAGCTTGAACCAAAAAAAGCCTGATTTATGGCCTATCAAACATACATTGTACATCTTCTATAAGCGTTAAAATAAGAACACATACCTCCTCTCCTACAAAGCCAGTAATGCCCTATCGGTAATGCCCATATTAGTACTCCTAAAATAAGTTCCTTTTCTAACATCAGGGTCATGATGACCTGCTAAATTGCAACTGAATACCTCTTGAAACTTTGATGAATGTGTATCCTGGGTGTGTTTAATGTATATGCTTTGTTCTAAAAAGTTATGACTGTACTGAAAACTGTGCTTCTTGGGGAATGCTTTCTTTGTTTCTGAAAAAGGCCTTTCCGGGTTATAATCCTCACTCTGACTCAAGTAAAACTCACCTCTCTCTCTTATCTATGGAATGGTTATTGATTATTTTGCATGAACAAAATTATTGTCCTCTTTTTAGTATCCGCATCATCAACATGTGACCATTCAGATAACCCACAGACAGACAGCACCTATTACAGACTGAATTGTGTCCCCTCAAAATTCATATGTTGAAGTCCTAACCTCTAGTACACCCCAGAATGTGACTGTATTTAGAAATGGGACCTTGTGATGGTTAATTTTATGTTGGTTACTTTTCAACTTGACTGACCACAGAGTGCCCAGGTTAAACACTATCTCCGGGTGTGTCTCTGAGAGTGTTTCTGAAAAAGATTAACATTTGAATCAGTGGACTCAGTAAAGTGCATTGCCCTCCCAAAGGTGGGTGGGCAGCATCTAGCCCTTTGAGGGTCTGAATAGAATAAGAGGCAGAGGGAGAAGGGAAGAATTTGCCCCTTTTTTCCTGCCTCACTGATTGAGTTGGGACATCGTATCTCATCTTCTCTGGCTTTTGAACTGGGATTTACACCATTGGTTCCCCTGGTTCTCAGGCCTTCAGACTCGGACTAAATTATACCACCAGTTTTCCTGGCTGTCCAGCTCGCCAATGGCAGATCGTGGGACTACTGAGACTCACTGGCATGAGCAAATTCTGCAGAATAAATCCAGACTGTGTATCCTACTGGTTCTGTTTCTCTGGAAAACCCTGACTAATACAGGCCTTTAAAAGGGTCATTGAAGTTAAATGACGTTATATGGGTGGGCTCTAATCCTATAGGACTGGTGTCCTTAAAAGAAGAGGGAGATACCCCAGGGATGCACACACACAAAGGAAACGCCATGCGAGGACACAGCAAGAAGATGGACATCTGCAACACAATGAGAGAGACCTCAGGAGAAACCAACCCTGCCAACAGCTTAATCTTGGACTTCCAACCTCCAGAACTGTGAGAAAATAAATTTCTGTTGTTTAAGCCACCCTGTCTGTGGTATTTTGTTATAATCGTCCTAGCAAACTAATATAGGAGCTTACTCAGTTTTCCTCATGTTTTCCTTATGAACATGTTTCCCTTAAGAAAAGAAGGACCTGTTCTTATTGGCTTCATGGCAAACTTAACCCTTCCTTCAAAGCCCACTCAAATGTCACTTCTGTGAAACTTTCCCCAATTCTCTGCATTCCTATATTTAGCACTTTTACATCGTATCAGTGCCTGTTTCTTGTACCAAATTGTGAATCCTTTAAGAGCAACCATATAAAATATGTCTTTGAATTCCCAATATCTAGCTTAATGCCTGTTGGATGAATGGATGGATATATATCTATACAGATGGATGAGTGAATAAATAAATGAGATGCAATTTCTCAAATGCCATACTCCCTGCTGCCCTCTGGTGGCTACTTATTGTCCAACACCACATCTAAGGAAGAGTGTGGAGATGCTCCTGGTAATATACTAGCTCTTCAGGGCCTCTTGCAGATGACTAGCCTTCCAATTTATGCAAAATTTCCTCCTCCTATTTTGGTATTACCATACTCTACTCTTCTCATTACATTATCTATCAACCTTCCAGTCATCCTTCTCATTTATTGAGAACTTTTGTACCAAGACCACAGTCCTGTCTACCTTATCATCGGTGACTTCCAATCCCATGCAGATCACCCATCTCAAAAACAGATTCAAAATTTCTTCCTCATCCCTAACATGTTATCCATACCTTACTTCAGGAACTCACTACTTGGCCACACCCAGACTTTATAACCATAAAAATGTTCTCATCTCTAAATACTTAGGCTCTGTAGTAAGCCCAATAACGGCCCCCCAAAGATGTCCACACCCTAATCTCCAGAATCTGTGACTATGTTACCTTATACGGCAAAGGAGACTTTGTAGATGTGATTAAGTTAAGATAATATTCCCATCTTGAGATGGGCTGGGCTACCTGGGAGTGCTCAACGTAATCACAAGGGTCTTTATAGGAAGAAGGCAGGAGGGTCAGAGTAAAAGAAGGAGATGTGACAACAGAAGCAGAGGTAACATGGGGCCATGAGCAAAGGAATGCAAGTAGCTGGAAAGGGCAAGAACACAGATCCTCCCTTATAGCCTCCAAAAAGAACACAGCCCTGCCAACCCTTTTGAGACTTCTGACTTCCAGAACTGTAAGAGAATAAATTTATGTTGCTGTAAGCCACTAAGTTGGTGGTAATATGGTACAGCAGCAATAGGAAACTGACACAGCCTCCCACAAACCAATCTATAACCTTAAACTTGTGTTCTTCTGGCTCGCTCACTCTCTTCCAGTACACCTAACCTTGTTCTCACGATTAACTATCTCTCTCCCGGCCTCATTTCCTTTCCTAGACACTAGACACCATGATTTTAAATTTTAACAGCTCTATTCTTAGGATGTTAAGGTCCTAACCACTTATCCTTTCACTTCACCTACCTTGATACTTCAAATGTTGCAACAGACCAACTTCCTTCTTTCTTCTCTCCTGTACTGAGGATACCAAACACTTCAGGAGGAAATAACTCAATATAATATGTATTTGTGCCACTACAAACTCATGATATTTAACCTTAACTAGGTCCTCAGTCCCTCTTTATTCCTTTACATGACCTTCATTAGTTCCTTCTTCTATTTCTCATAATAATAACTTCAAACCATCAACTCTTCTCAAGTCACTTGCCTCTCTTCTCAAGTCACTACCCCTCTCTTTAGTAAGTTACCTTGACTTCCATTTTTGAGAGAAAATTGAGGTGTGGCATGAGTTGCCTTCAGCACGTCTTCCTGCTGCAGTTCCCCTTGCTCTCATTGTCCCTGCTTGTTTCTCACTGCTGCTCCTGCCTAAAAGACTTTCCCTCCCTCTTCTCCTTGCTCTCTCTACCAATTAGCAGACATTTGGTCCTGTCCAAAATGTCCATAAGACATTTGGTTCATAAGACATTTGGTCCACACTAAAAGATCCTTGATATTTGCAGGACCATTTGGTCCTGTCCAAAACATCCATAAGACATTGGGTCCATGCCAAAAGGTCCTTGATATCTGGTCATATTTAGTCCTGTCCAAAATGTCCATGGAGATGTTGGGTCCATGCCAAAAGGTCCTTGATATTTTGTCATATTTCGTCCTGTCCAAAACATCCATGGAGACATTGGGTCCACACCAAAAGGTCCTTGATATTTGATCCTGTTCAAAACCATTTGGCATTGGGCCGGCTCCGTGGCTTAGCGGTTAAGTGCGTGTGCTCTGATGCTGGCGGCCCGGGTTCGGATCCTGGGCGCGCCCCGAGGCACCACTTCTCCGTCCAACGTGAGGCCGAGTCCCACGTACAGCAACTAGAAGGATGTGAACCTATGACATACAACTATCTACTGGGGCTTTGGGGGGAAAAACTGAATAAATAAAATCTTTAAAAAAAAAAAAAAAAAAAACCATTTGGCATGGACCAAATATGCTCATGGACTTTTTGAACAGGACCAAACATCAAGGACATTTTGGCATTGCTCCAATGTCTTATGGGCCAAATGTCCAAAAGTCTTATGGACCACTCCTCCTTTATGTTCACATTTCATCGTACATTCTTCTATTGCAACTATCATACCACACATGATAATGTTTAATTACAGTTATGTGTCTCTCTCCTTGAACTATACTGAAAGTTCCTTGAGGTGAATTACAGTGTCTTGTTTGTCTTGTTATCCCCAGCACTCTAGCACTGTGCCTATAATATTTTGAGAAATGGTAAGAAAGAAAGACCAAGCGGGATGGGGAGTGATGTGGCCAAACAGCCAGCCTCCCCCCACCACAACACTCACCAACACCACCACCAAACATCAGTCCTGCTTCTCACCTCCTCCCAGTGATTAATCTATTTGGAGATTGAGGCTTGCCCCAGACCCCTATGCAGAAGCTCACACCAGTCAAAATGACAAGTGCACTGGCATATTCATCTGAAAGTCCTGCTTCATCAAATCCACTCAGAATCAGGAAGGCACTCTTAGCTACCGTGGTGCTCCAGACCATCTGCTCAGGTGGCACAGCTCCCATGTACAAGGTCAGTTTCTTACTGCCCTGAACATTCCAGATTATGCTGCAGAGTAAACTTTCTCTCTGAACTGTCATAGGGAAGTTTCAGAATCATCGTTAGTCTTCCCCTCAGCCACTTCTCTATTTTAGTTCTCAGTTAGGTGGCAGGGATATTTCTCTTGAGCATCATTGTGATCTTCCAACTGCCCCTGAGGACAATGGAATGGTCTGAGAGGACAAAGACGAGCAGCACCCACTTCTGATGTTCCTTTTCTGTGGAGAGAAGTGAGGGAGAGCAGCAATGAAGTGGCCAGAATTCTGGGATCTCAGAAACGCTGGAAATACTGACCAGCATTCTGGGACCTCAGGGATGTGCTCAGACAGCTTCATGAATGCTTTGATCCTAAATCAAACTTTTTGCTGTAGAAGTAATAGTCATGAACTATGCCCCACATCTGAATCATGATTCCTTTTGCATACAAAAGAAATTTTTGCCCCAACAGTAGAAGTGCAGATGAGAGACGAAGATGTAATATGCTTCTTGTCGGCACATTTTTGGTGGGAGTTTGCCTGAAGATTCCTCTAAACATCTGGGGACTAATGCTATAATGGTGAAAGGCTGCTAACAGCATAGAGAAGGCTGAAGATGAGCAACCATGAGCAGCTCTATACAAATAGTGTACATCTTGTGCCAAAATAAAAAGGAGAGCCACATTACAGACAGAGTTCCTAGGAAGCAAGATGGGGAAGGAAGCTAGCTTTACACGAAACTGGCATAAACACTTTTCTGCATGTGTCACCACTACTGTCAGATATTTAATCTTCCTATAGGTAACTCTGTCTGAGTAGACAACTGAAGGCAAATTTACTAAAACCAAAAACAATCAGACATAGAGCACATTCCAAAGCAAATATATTCGAAGATTGCCTGAAAACACTTCTTTACTTCTGCCTTCTTTCCTATATATTTGGGGAGAAAAGGGGAAAAAGAGATGGAGGAGAACAGAAAGAAACTCACACTCTTGGAGATCCAGCAGAAAGCCTACTTTCTCCATGAGGTCCTCCTTAACCACTGCAACCCACAGTGATCGTTCCTTCCCCTGAATACCTATAAGATTTTTCATTTTGCTATATCCCATATTGACTTGCATTATGAGATATCCATTCATGATCCAAGAACTTTCTACCCAATTAGCTGCAAGGTACTTGAGGACAAGGGCTGCTTCTGTTGCTCTACACCACCTATCACAGCCACTGAATATAGCAGAGTCTCAAAATATTTGATTGCTTGGGTAATGCCACCAGCAAATAACCCCAAATCACAAATATGATTTTGTCATACATTATATGAAATTTAAGGAAGAGTCTGTCTCTGTATTAATGTTTTATGCCTTGCACTCTGCAATTCCCCAAAACAAGTTCAGTGGGCTGTGTATTGGGGATTGAGGGGGTACTGGGGGAAGCCGGGTGAATTTTAAAATGTATCAGGCCAATGAAAACATGCCCACATGGGATTAAAATAAACTGGATTATTGAGAGTTTGCCTAAGCAGCAAAAGGTGTTTGCAGACTTCATTTAGTTATTAGAGCTGAAAGTCTGAGTCTTTGAGCGTCACTGCCTGCAAGGCCGCTCTCTGTCCCAATCGCTGTGGGAATTTTGGCCCACCCTACGCGAGCACGCGCCCCGCCTGCACTCCGGTTCCGAGATCAGTTGGCGCCGGTGCGTTCACTGCGGCTCATCACCACCAGGGGGCGCCGGGCAGTGCCGCGCCCTGGGGCGCGCGGACGCTCTCCCAGCGTGCCACGCTCCGCCGACGTCGACCCGGAAGCTGTCGCCGGCCGCTGCCGGCCGACAGCCTTGACGGAAGGCGACCTGTGGAGCGCGGGGACCTGGGCCGCCGCGCCCGGCGGAGGTCTTCTCAAGGGCCTGCGGAGAAGACACCCTTGAGCCCACTGCGCCTCCGGGCTCGGGCTGGGCGCGCCCCCGGGCTCGGGCTGGGCGCGCCCCCGCGGTGTGCGGCCCGGTCGTGCGGCCCCGGCGGTCGGCGTCTGTAAGTTGGGTGAGGGCCGCGGAGGCCCGCCCCGGCCCCCGGAGGCGGCCGAGAGGCTCTTGTGGCCGAGCGCGGCTCGTGAGGGCCGCCGAGTTTTCCTGGAGAGCAGCGGCCCCGCGGGCAGGGGCTGGAGCGCGGGCGAGCCGCGGCGCCTGTAGGCCGTGCAGCGCCCCGAGCCCCCGGGGCCTGGGGAGCGGCCCGGGTCTCCCGGATCCGGACAGCGAGTGCCCCGGTCCCCGGCTCTGAAGCAAAACAGGGCGGTCGTCGCGCGGAGCCGCCTGGGCCTCTCAGCCATGAAGGCGGAGACAGGGTCCGCGTTCCAGGCGACCCCAGCGGGGTCCGGCTGTGGCCTCAGTAATCTGCTGAGCAGCCGGAAGCTGATGGCCGTAGGGGTCGTGCTCTGCTGGCTCCTGGTCATCCAGTTTCTGGTCAACGTGTGGCTCCTGTGCCTTCTGTGTGCATTGCTGGCGGTGCTGGGAGGATGGCTGGGCTCAGACGCCGTGGTGGGGGCTTCAGGTCGACTGCACTTGGAACGCTTCATCCCGATGGCCGTCTGCGCTCCCAACCCTGAGGCAGAGAAGCAGTTGGAACAGGAGATCAACCGCACCATCCAGATGATTGTTCGAGACTTTGTGTCATCCTGGTATCGCTCAGTGAGCCGGGAGCCAGCCTTCGAGGAAGAAATGGAGGCAGCCATGAGAGGGTTGGTCCAGGAACTCCGGAGGAGGATGGGCGTGGTGGACAGTCGTGCTCTCGCCCAGAGGGTTCTGACGCTCTGCGGTTGTCACCTGCAGAGCTATATTCGGGCAAAGGAGGCCGCCGCAGGGAAGCAGAGTGGTACTCTGGAGCCCTCCCAGCTCTGGGAGGCTTACTGCCGGGCTGCTGCCCCACACCCTGCTGTACAAAGCCCCAGTGCTGAGGTCGCCTATACACGGGGCACTGTGAATTTGTTGCTTCAAGGGCTGGTACCAAAGCCCCACTTAGAGACCCGGACCGGACGCCATGTGGTGGTGGAACTCATTACTTGCAATGTTATCTTACCGCTGATCAGCAAGCTGTCAGATCCTGACTGGATCCACCTTGTACTCGTGGGCATCTTTTCCAAGGCCAGAAATAATCCGGCAGGAGTGGTTAAACCACTCCGCCCAGGAAGTGCCCTGGAACATCCCACAGTGCCTACATCTCTGCCACTGATTGTTGAAGTACAGAACCTACCAGAAGTGAGAGCCCCTTCTCCAGCAGCAGCCCCAGTGCTCCTAAACTGTAGGGAGCCAGAGGGGTCTTCACGCCGCTCCCCAGAAGTTGAAGAAGGCCATGAAGCTATAGAGGGAGATTTGGGTGGAGTGCCAGAAGAAAGAAAGGTAGGAAATAACTCATCTCATTTCCTACAGCCAGATGTTCGAGGCCCTCTGTTCTTATGTGAAGATGCAGAGCTGGAGTCTCCATTGTCTGAACTGGGCAAAGAAACCATCATGCTCATGACCCCAGGCAACTTCCTCTCTGACAGGATCCAGGATGCCCTGTGTACCTTACGGAGTTCCCAGTCTCCAGAGTCTAAGGATGGTGAAGGATCTGAAGGAATTGAAGAAGCAGAGCCTGAGGAGGGTGCAGAGTCAGGCCTCCTGGTCTCCATGCTGAATTCCTGCCCAGAGATCCAGATTGACACAGCAGACAAGGAGGTAGAGCAAGGAGATGTCACCTCTCTTACACCTTTGCTGGCAGGTTCGGAAAGGACCTGCCCCCCACGACCCTCATGCTTAGAGAAGGATCTCACAAATGATGTGAGCTCCCCAGATCCTAGACTGCCACAGGTTCTGCTTTCCTCTTCTCCACCCGGTCCTCTCAGCTCAGCCACCTTCAGCTTTGAGCCCCTGAGCAGTCCAGATGGCCCTGTTGTCATCCAGAACCTTCGAATCACTGGCACTATTACTGCTCGAGAGCACAGTGGCACCGGATTCCACCCATACACACTCTACACAGTGAAGGTAACAGGATTAGAACTGTGGTCATCCACTCTGGGCTGGGAAGTGGTTTGGAAAGCAGAGTCAGTGAAGCTAGTGTTCTGAGAGAAGCTACTCTTACTTAGTTTGCTGTGTTTAATTCAGACATGAACGGTCTGAAGCTCATTTGTAAAGCAGAGTAGGCTTCTATGCAATACCCCCACAAACAATCCTAGAATCTCAGGATTGTTAGGATATCGAGGGTTATATTTTTCCGTGGTTCCCAATGTAGAGAGTCTTGTCCAGAAATTCTCTTCCCAAACTTCTTCCCTGCTAATTTCTCTCTTTTTTTTTTTAAAGACTAGTTTTGTTTCTAATTTGTTTTAGGAAGGAAGGTTATTATATACCTATTATATACCTGTACATACCTTAGAAGGCAGCAAGTTCCTCATTCCTAGCGATGTTTAAGCACAGAAGTAGGAGCTGCTTGGCGGAGATGATATGAAGGAGGTTCATGTATCAGATGGCTGGTTCGATTAGAACAACAGTTCCCTAAAACTGGCTTTAGGGTAGGCTGCTTGTAAGTCACCTGGAGAGTTGTATTTTTAAAAAAATATAGAATCTTGGGACCCACTCTTAGAAATTCTCATTCAGATTCCACCAAAGCCTATCAAAATCTGTATATTTAAAAAGCAGCCCAAATAATTTTGAGGTGCAGCCAGATTTGGGAATATATCAGTATTGAATAGTGTTCTTCAAGGAGCAGAATATTCCACAGAAAGCATCATAACTCTAAGTGCTCCAAGTTTAAGATCCCCACCGTGAATTCCACCTTTGTCTCTTACCTAGGCCTTTCCTTCTCAGTACTGGTCTGAGGGATGACTTTGCTCATGTCAGCTCTCTCTCTGGCTCTAAAGAATTTTAAAATACCGTCCTCAAGTCCCACCAACAAGGAGATCATTTCTTCCATCACTTGCCCACAGTATAATACCTCGACCAAGTAATAATGGTAACCTACTTGTAATGAGAACAAGCACATATATAGTTCTTCCACAGCATTTCATTATATCTTAAGTACTCTGTCAAAAAGTGTTCCCCTGTACTAAGTTGCAGCTTTCACGCTGTTTAGGGTGTTCGCTTAGGGGGAACATACAATTCAAGTTCTTTTCCCACATTCTGGCCTTCCAAGCATATGAAGACAGCCTTTGACTCCTTACAACACCTCCAATCTTCACATGACTTCTAATCATACAGATGATACACGCTTAGGAAAATAAAATTCAGTTTAGCTCCAAGAATGATAATCTGCCCAAAGCAAAACAAAACACATGTCCCTTTAATGCATTTCAGGCAAACAAATGATTTTTGTTCATCAGCTGTTTTGGATTATTTGTTCTTCCCCCAACTAACATAGATAACCACTGGTTGAGAATAATGGCAAAATGATGATCCCCTTATAATGTCCAACCCCACAATTTAGGGGTGAAAGAGGTGGTATCATTTTTATTGGTGTTGTACCTTCTGTTTTATTCTCTGTCTTACGGATTTGAAAAATAGTTATGTAGCCATTTTTATAAGTAAAGGAAGTGTTGTTGGAGGGAGCTTTGAGATGGAAGAAGGAGTGGAGAACAGTAAAAGTCATTTCTCGCGTTCTGGGCCACATATATTGGGAAATGCATCTCATTCGTTATTTCAGCCACCCTTGGAATTTGAGTTATTCATTACAACCTAGAGTAGCAATCAGACATCATTGGTTCAGGAACAGAATAGGAACATCTCCCTCCCTTTACCCCTATTCTGCTCTTTCTTTGTGGCCATTGAGCTGATGCAGTAAACAGATTTGTTCATTCAACAGTATGAGACAGCCCTTGACAGTGAGAACAGCAGCGGCCTGCAGCAGTTGGCCTACCACACTGTGAATCGCCGCTACCGCGAATTCCTGAATTTGCAGACCCGTCTGGAGGAGAAATCAGATCTGCGAAAGTTCGTCAAAAGTCAGGAGTTTCCCCAGCCCCGGACTGCCTGCTTGCTTTTCATATCCAACCACCCTGATTGAGAGGCTGGAGGCCTATTGGTTTGTGGGGCGGGATGGAGGAGAATGCAGCATCAAAGGTCCTACTGTGCTCCCCCAGGTTGCTTTCAGGTGTTTTAGGGTTTTAGTGCTAGACAGCACTGATCACATTCTTGTTGAGGTGCTGCTTCGCCACTGAATGCTTTGTTCTGGGACCCTATCTAGTTTAAACTTAAGAAAGAAACTTTCACATTGCCATCTGTGCCTATGAGGTAGCATGAAGAGTTAAATTAACTTTTCTAGATTCATAGATTGCTCTTAAATATTAAAATATTATCCAGAAATCCTTGCCACTTTTTCTTTAACAACCAGGCTTTTTTTGTGTGCTGTTTGACACCCATAAGGCACAGGGATGTCAGAAAATGTAATAAAATTTAACTCTAAAAATCAGCTAGTAAGCAGCTACTTTGTTTTTTAAAAGAATGCTGACGCTCACACAAACATTTTAATAAATTAGGCATAAATTGTGGATTTCGATTATGCATTTTCTTTCTTAATAACATTAGTTTAATAATAACATAGCTTAATAAGATTAGATAATACTCAGTCATCCTTGACAATATATGCCAGGTTCTCTTCCAAGCACTTTACACGCATTAGTTCGTTTAATTCTCATAACAGCTTATGAGATAGATACTACAACTATCCCCATTTTACAGAAAAGAAACAAAAATTAAGCAACTTGCCTAAGGTCATTATAGTATAGATTGGAGCCAAAATTTAAACTTGCGCAGTTGGATTTCAGAGCCTTGATTCATAACCACTGTAGTGTGTGGCCTCTTATACCTTAATATTCACATTAATAATGAGAGAAGGTTGTATGTATTCTCTCCTTATTTTTATATTTGGAATTATTTTTATTTTTTATTTTATTTTATTCTATTTATTATTATTATTTTTATATTTGGGTATATTTGGAACTCCTGAAATAAAAAAATCTCAGGGAAATAACAGTTCTCTTTTCTTGACATATATGATGTGTTTTATATGGAATAGCTCTCAGTGAATGTTAAGTGACTGAGCTCTTTTTTTTTTTTTAAGATGTGAAGGGTCCTAAAAAACTCTTTCCAGATCTTCCATTTGGAAACATGGATAGTGACAGAGTAGAAGCCCGTAAGAGCCTCCTGGAATCATTCTTAAAGGTCAGCATCCTTCTGTTTTGGCTCTGCTCTCCTTCTAACCACCAGACACTCAAGCCATGTTGGAGAGATCTGGGGACCAGGATTTCTCTTTGAAGTCCTTCTTGTGTCTTTTGCAGCAACTGTGTTCTATTCCTGAGATCGCTAACAGTGAGGAGGTGCAGGAGTTCCTTGCTCTGAACACAGATGCTCGTATTGCCTTTGTCAAGAAACCGTTCATGGTCTCCAGGATAGACAAGGTACTAGCAGGGCCACTGTACTCAGTCTTAGTGTCTCATCAGAGTGGAGGCAATGCTTGAAAAATAAGGGAGGTGGGAGGTGGGGAAAGGTAGCACAGAGGAGTCAGTGGAACATAGACTAGAATTTTCAAGACCTTTTGTCAAATATTGGTTGGATCATCAACTTGCTGAATTACAATGAGCAACTATGAGGATACAATACCCCTGCCACTATAAATGTACACCTATCTCCTGGGGATATCAAGAGATTGTCATTCTAGTAGAGAGATGTAAGGATAGGTCAGTCCCTCTATAAATAAGTGGGGGCGGGAAGGTCTCTTCTGGAGGTGAAGATCATTCCCAGTGTTGGTCACTCAGGAAAGAGAGCGCTAAGGCAGGACATTAAGCTGAATTTAGGTTGATTTAGTGATTCTCTATAGCCAGCCCTGGTGGTCTAGTGATTAAGATTCGGTGCTGTCACCGCCATGGCCCAGGTTCCTTTCCCAGTTGGGGAACCATACCACCTGTCTGTAGGTTGTCGCAGCTGTGCAGCTGCGTGTTGCTGTGATGCTGAAAGCTATGCCACCAGTATGTCAAATACCAGCAGGGTCACCTATGGTGGACAGGTTTCAGTGGAGCTTCCAGACTAAGACAGACTAGGAAGAAGGACCTGGCCACCCACTTCGGAAAAAATTGGCTATGAAAACCCTGTGAACAGCAGCAGAGCATTGTCTGATATAGCGCCAAAAGGTGAGAGGATGGCGCAAAAAAGATTGGGCGGGGTTCTGCTCTGCTATACACAGAGTCGGTAGGAGTTGAAATCAACTCAGCATCACTAACAACAAAGTGATTCTCTGCTAGAGAACAGAGTGTGGAGAAAATTGTACCTTCAAGAGCCTGTATCAGAACCTTTGGAGATGATAGGAGAAGGACATTTGTGTAACACGTTGGAGCCTGTAAGCAGTGATTACCAACTGATTTTTAGAGTCTCGGGGCAGAAGTCTGAGGTTTATGTTTATCAAAAAATGGCATATGTTTTAAAAGGTTAGAAAACTGACTTATTGGTAGAAGAGGGACCTCCCTCTTCTCATCTAGACTTCAGGGGATAAAATGATGATGTGGAATTTCATGTGGTAGGAGTCAGGAGGCATTCCCTGCTATGAGGAAGAAACCAAACTAGAAAAGGATGAATGAAGTAAAATCCCCAGAGTTCCATGCAGATGTGTTCATTCATTAATTCTTTCAGCATGTACTTACTGCTTGCCTATTGAAAGCCATGTACTGTACTACTTGCTCATGATAGAACAGTCAGCAAGACAGGTAAGGACCCTCCCCACACACTACAATTTTGTGAGGCTAAAGAGCAAGTTATATTTTCTAAACTACATTGTCTACATTCACGCTATCGTCTTTGTTCTTTCCCTGCTTTGTTATCCCCTAGTCTTTGTTGCAGTCTGGCTCAACCATTTCAGCCTTGTCTTAGCTGTGCTAGCTATGCTCCTTGTAGAGGGTTAACGCAGGAATGAGTTAAAGAAGGCATGGTGCTGCTGTCAGCTAGCAGTGTTAATTAGCAAGAGGCACCAAAGGGAAAGAAAATGTTTCTTTGCGTTTCTTTGATATTTTAGGATTTCACTTGATTGTACATTTTCCTTTTTAGCAAATATGTCATTTTCTCATTCTGAGAAATAGAGATAATTCTTACTTTTCAGTGAGGATTGTTTTATTTGGTCTTTATGAATAGAGAAGTTTATATCAATTCCAAATTCCTTAATTTTGACCTGAGTGATTTTTGTTATTTTTTCTGTACTTAAAGAAGAGAAATTGTTTGAATTAACTGGAAAAAAACAGTTCTTTACTCTGTGTGAATTACACTGAGCATGTTTACATTATATATGCCTCTAGACTGTATTTCTTATTTTGATAATCTTCTTCACTCTTTCTTTTCTCCATATATTCCTACCTATGTAACTTCTACTTATTCACATCTGGGTGAAAGTATTATCAATTTGGAAACTAAAAATCATTCTTTTATATACAAAGTAAGAAATTGAAAATGAAAAATATTTCACCAGCCCGCTGAGCTCCCAGGTTTTTATTTATCCCATTGTTTGTTTTGGCTTCTTTTCCCATGGCATTATTTGTCTTAACTCTGTGATGAAGAAGATTTTTATGACTGTAGAGAAAAGGGAGGATATTTGCCACTGTCATTAGCTAGTATTTGACTGTACTGATGGATAACGCTCTGCTAGATAGCCTAACTATCTACTTGTCCTGATTGCATAAAGCACCGAAAGACAACTGCTCTTTTGGTGGTTTCCATCTGACACTGCACCTCTGACCCCTGCAGATGGTGGTGAGTGCTATCGTGGACACCTTGAAGACAGCATTTCCTCGCTCTGAACCCCAGAGCCCCACAGAGGAGCTGAGTGAGGCCGAGACAGAAAGCAAGCCCCAGACAGAAGGCAAGAAGGCTAGCAAGTGAGAAGCCCTTCAGTCACCCAGGGACTCTTTCCCAGTTCTCAGGTTGATCCCCAATCCTCAGCCAAAGCCTATCCCCACTCTCAAGCCCAAGAAGAGAGGAGATGTGTCATACATACCAGTTTTTATGTGAAGCCAGACCCCAGACTCCTCGATGCTCCACCCAGAGGAGCCTGAGATCCTGCATAGGCAGCCCTGCTGAATGTTTGTCTTGCTATGGGAACTCAGAGCCCAAAGTGGCCAGGGATTTTCGACTAGAAGGAAAACTCTAGAATATGGATATTCTCTTTTTCTGTTTTCCTGGAAAATTGAGATGTTTCTTTCCTATTAAGAATTAAGGCTTATAACCAATCTCTGTTTGCCATCATTTCTAGAAATCTTGGCTCAGAAGTTGCATATACTAGCAATAAACAGAAACGGACTAGAATGGACACCTGCAGGCTCTGTTTTAGTAACTGGTTACTGCTGCTACTCTCTCCTACACTGAGGTCCCAGATGTTCCCTGGCATCACTCAAAGCCAACAAACATGTGGAAGGGAAGGGCACCATACTTACCCTTACTGGAAACTTCTTATCTGTATCTGGGCCATTATGAAGAAAGAATGTGTGTGTGATAGGGGAGGCAGTAGAGAGTGTTTGTATGTATGCGTGTCTGTCTGACTGTCTGTCTTTGTCTCTGTGTTCGTTTCACGGGTGAGCAATAACAGACTCACAGTTCTTAGCCTTTTTTTTACCAGACCCGTATTTTGAAGGATGACCATGATGCCTGTGCTTATGAGAACACTATTCCTTGAAGCACTGAGGTTAGCACTTGCAAACCTTCTCTGGTTTTATTTGGAACACAAGGGGAATAAGTGGATGTGCACAAAGAGTACCAACAACAACAAAAACTTTGGTCAATGCCACTTATCTGTTTAATCCTCAACAAAATTTTCATGAGTGCATAGTATGTGCTAGCCACTTTTCTAGCCTATGGGGATACTGGTCCCTATTTTACATTAGCAAAAGCCCTTTCACAAATGCATTGTAGACATAGCTTAGTGTAAGAGTTGCACTGTATATTAAGGATTGCCAGAATATATATTGTTTGGAAGATTTCAGGGCCAGATCTCTCCTGGCAACTCTAACCACAGAAAGCTCCCAAGAACAAGTATGGGTGTTCTTGTTGTGAGGTATTAATACTTGTCAGCCCTTTGTATGGGGATCAAGACCAGGAATTACATTCCGTTTCTGCTCTTTGTTTCTGTTCCAGGTCCAGACTGAGGTTCTCATCCAGTAAAATTGCTCCAGCACTGAATATGACTGAAGCACATGAGAAGATTCTCTATTGTCTCCAGGAAGGCAGTGTGGTAAGAAGTTCCTAGAGAACTAGAATTAATAGCTGGGGTGTTGATCCTGCAGTTATAGGCAGTTGAGACAGTCTCCAAAGTCAGAAAGGACTTAGGACTTGCTGAAGGACTTAACCAACATCTGGAAGCTCTAATTTTTATTCTTAAAAGTATTTTCTTTGAGTGGTTTGGAATTTCTACTAGTCCTAGGTTGGCAGGTTGGCTTCTCAAGGGTCATGGGTTTGGGATAATGGATGCAAGAATGAGAAAGAAAGCCAGTTCCTGGAAGCGAACACATGACCCGAAACTGTTTGCAGCAGGTGAGGATACAAAGGCACTGTTTTACTTGGAACCTAGGTAAAAGATAAAAACTTTCCGAAGGTGGTCACAGAGTCATTTGGGTTCTGTCCTCATGATACTTTCACAGAGAAGGAACAGGGAAGACCTAAAGTGCTGTGGTTGCTCTCCTGCTTTCTGCATCTTTATCTGATAATGCCACTGGCTCTTTCTTCAGGAGTCAGAGATACTATCCATGTCTGGAATGGAATCCTTTATTGAAAAACAGACAAAGTTACTAGAAATGCAGCCAGCAGAAACCCCAGAAAAAGATCCTGAACAAATTCCCCAAGGATGTGTGGATGGTTACTTGTCACATGCAGCTGTGCCAGCCCAAGACCTCAG
The DNA here is from genome assembly GCF_057802395.1 of Ceratotherium simum simum. Taxonomy (NCBI): domain Eukaryota; kingdom Metazoa; phylum Chordata; class Mammalia; order Perissodactyla; family Rhinocerotidae; genus Ceratotherium; species Ceratotherium simum. The sequence goes on along the minus strand of NC_141906.1, from coordinate 82,015,715 downwards.
CCACGGGGATCCAGGTGAGTGACAAGATCTCTGCACCCACAGAGAAGGGAGCCAGGGTACCGTCCACTTGGGACTTGTCGTAGTTGGGATTCGTTGCTGTAATTTCTCTTCTGTTCAGCTAAGCAAGCCATGTGTTAAACACCAGTGTCAGGTACTGTGCAGAGTGCTGGGATACAAAGGATATGCACAGTCCCTGGAACGGAATCGAGCAGAAGAGCAAGGCACAAAAACAGTGAGTTCCAATCCAGCAAGATAGGATCCATACTTATAGTATCATTATCTTATTTAAGATATTTTTGGCATGCTTTGGCGTATCTTGGGACTACTCCCTTTATCTAGAAACTTTCTTCCTTTAGTGTCTTTAGTACCACTTTTCCTGGTTTTCTGTCTGCCTCTCTTGGGGTCCCTTCTCAGTCCCCTTTGTTGGCTCTCTTATTAGCTTTCCAGAGCTTTATTTTTGGCTCACTGTTCTTACTCTGCACGCTCCCCCTGGGTGATCTCATCCGTACTATTGGCTTCAACTCTAACACATGTGCTGATGATGCCTAAATATTGGATGTTGTATTTCCAATTGCCTTCTGGAAATCTCCACTTAGATATACCACAGGGCAACTGAAGTACAACATGTGCAAAATGGAATTCATCTTTTTCCCTAGATCTGTTCCTTCTGTTTTATTTATTAGCCATGGCAAATGACACCACCTAGTTACCAAAGGTAGAGCAGGGAGGGAGAAGAGAGGAGGACACTGCTCTCTCCTTGTAAGGATTTGAGGCAGGGCGGGTTTGCTTCCCAGAAGAAGTGCAGATGTTTTCTACAGAGGAAAAATTGGGAGCCCCAGATATTAGTGTGTTTGCTGAGCTAGAACTTAGAAGAAAAAAGTTTTTCAATTCCACCAAGACAGTCTCCCACTGAAAATAAAAGATCACAAAATCTTGGGTTCAGAAAGAAAAAAAGGCTGATTTCACCATTGTTTCTCAGGTGCTCATGAACAGTCACCTGTCCTCTGCTCTATGGACCTCAACTTAACTGTGTGAAAAATGGAGTTTACAACCCCATCTCTTCACACTTATCTCACTGGTTAAATAAATGAAGTATTATGACAGCAAAAGCATCAGAGAAGTGTGAGAAATTATAAATAAAATGGCATGGGTAAAACAATAATTATAGCCAAAATCAAGCCTGTAAATTTTGAACATCATATCTCTAAAACCTCTCTTCTAACCCTGAGAGACTCAAAATGCTCATCATATGATAGAAAATTTACTCTCTTCTTTAAGAAGATTGATGCCTTGTTTGCCTTCTTATTTTTTGCTGCTATGACTAATTGTCACCACATGGTGGCAGCTCTAGGTAGATGCTAACCTTGAGTAATAGAATTGGAGAGGGTGACTAAGGCTCAGGATGATGCTGTTTCCCAAGGAACTGAATATCCCCTCTTTGAGCAAATGAGTAGAAAGCAAATACATAAGCTCCCATGACACCTTGAAATACAATGCAGAAAAAAGAAAATATATATTAGATGGGATTAAGAAGAAAATAGGATTCATTTCCAGCAGATTCATCCAAATTTGACGTCATTCATGTTCCAAAAGAACCCTTAAGGGAGGACAGCTTGGGCAAGCTGGCCCAGAGAATACCCACTGGTCCTAAACTAACAAAATTATTGTTGATGATTACTTATAATATTAATCACAGCAGTGGCACCAGAAAGCTGAGATTCATTCTGGAACATTATGTACACCTGGGGAGGTCTCCCAGGAAGCAAATCAGAGGTGACATGGGACCCCCTGAACAGGGTTAGAAAACAGATGCTTCCATCCATCAAACACATCTGTTTAGGAGACTTCAGCTTAGTGTGGGTATGAGCTCATTTGTGGCCTTTCCAGTCTTTGAAACAGGAAAGAAATCGGTAATTGTCATGACATTTTCCCAGAGGTGTAATGCTCTTCCTACAACTACATGTTATCTCAAAATCAAACTGAAGCTTCCTGGATCACAACCCAACAGCTCTGAGTAATGGAGATGCTTTCAAAGCAACTCTTTTGGGAAAATGAATCCCAAATCTTTCTCTAAGTCTGCTGCCCACAACATTTCCATGATGCTTTGTGGAAGCAAGTGGAATATAAGGATGGAAGAGACTGGGCCTTGCCAATTCCAGTTAGTCACCAGTTGTGAGCACTTACTTAGAACAAAATGTATTCAGCTCCCTGGGGGAAATAGAAAAGAAAGAGAAGCTAGGTAAGCAAAAGAATTATATGCAAAATCTTTTAAAAAGATAAAAAATACTTACTAAGTGGCTAAGGAACACAAAAAAATTGTAACGTGAGGCCGGCCCGGTTGCCTATTGGTTAAGTTCGCGCACTCCACTTCAGCGGCCCGGGGTTCGCAGGTTCGAATCCCAGTCATGGACTGATGCACCACTCATCAAGCTATGCTGTGGCAGCATCCCATATACAAAATAGAGGAAGATGGGCACAGATGTTAGTTCAGGGCCAATCTTTCTCGGCAAAGAGAGGAAGATTGGCAACAAATGTTAGCTCAGTGCCAGTCTTCCTCACCAAAAAAAGAAAAAAGGAAATGTAAAGAAATAGAGCCTGTCACTGAACTTTTTAAATATGATGTAAACATCTCTTGACTTGATTTAAGTACAGTAGGATTACAGAAATACAAGATGATTGATAAAAAGGTGGAAAAGACCCAGTACATTGAAATATATTCCTCCAGTATGTGTCTTTTCGGAATTACTTTTGATGCCTTTTCATTCTCCAGGAACAGAGACAGCGTTAGCTGACACAGCCCTGGATCTGCTTCTCTTGCTACTAATGGAACAGTGGAAGTGGTTATGTACGGAAAACATGCAGAAAGTTCTTCATCTTATCTTTGGGACCCTGATTCAGAGGTAAGACCACTAAGTTCTCCTTCACATTAGAGTCTCAAATGGACATGGGTTGGATGTGATGCTAAATTCTCCACTAGAAAGAGAAAGTATAGAGTCCAGGAAACCTGTGGCCGTAAGGAAAGATACACTTGCATTATAGGGGTCCAGGGATGAAGACTGCCTGGAAAATATCAGAAAGCGTTCATTAATTGCCTTGTTGTGTAAAGTTGGAATGGGTCTGCTTCTGTAAAAATTCTGGCATAATCCACTGCGTTACAGACACTGCTGTGATCTCAAAATACTTCAGCTGAATTCTTCCTACTCTGGGATCACTTCTCCACCCAGTTATACCCCTAAGCCCTGTACCTTTCACCTTATTACAATGGACATTTTTCTTAAGTGATGATATATAGTCACTGTGATGATAAACAATGAGAAAGACAAGGAGAAAACAAATCAGTGCTCTCAAAATATAAATTGTTTTCTCTGAAGGGGGTGTAAATATTCACAACTGAAGAAGTACTTACACAGGATGGTAAGGAATGGAAGGATACTTGAATTTAAAACTTGGATTGTATAAATCAGCTTTATGATCCCAACACCACTTGAATTTCCTGAAAGAGGTGTACATAGAAGGAGTTTTTAGCTGCTGACTTCCTAACCATGAAACCAATACAAGCTTTGTTAAACTGGGGAAGGCCAGAGACACTCTCTGAACCAGACAGCACATGTCGTGCTGAGCTTTGGCCACTCTTGTTTTGATCTCTCTCTTATAAGACATCCTGGCAGATCCCAAAGTAAGAAGCCAAATCCTGACCTCTTCTGTTAGCATGTGGTTCATGCTAATAGATCACTCCAAAAACAAAAACTTCTCTTAAAAAAAGAATTATGTATCTATTCTACAAGTAGAAAATGCATTAACAACAAACTGTGAGGTCTTGCCTCACACACTCAATGTTACATAGGATCAGGAAAGCCTAAAAAGCTTTAATCAGACAGAGACTAAGTGAAAGAATAGGATGCACATTTATATTTGCTGAGTGCTTATCGTATGCCAGCACCTGACCTCTGTTTACTGATATTTTCTTACAGCCACCAAGTGAGGTTGGTAGCCCCATTTTACAGAATAAGAAAGTAGAGTTTGGCAAGGTCAACTAACATGTCCAAGGTCACATTAATGATAGATGTGGAATTTGAAGCTGAATGTGTACAACTCCAAAGCCGATGTGCTTTTTCCTACGTATTTTAGACTGAAGACTGGTCTCCAAGTGAAACCCACACATAAAATGCTGCCTATTCTGTGTACCTTAGGCTTTCTCCCTTGTCCCTCCTCCATACTCAGATCTGCTACTAGAGTGCTTTTTTCTGAAAAGCAAATATGAACATATATTCTGTGCTTAATATCCTTCAGTGGTATCCTCTTGCCTGCAAGAGTGATTTTTCTAGTATGTTACCCAGAGTTCTAGGGTTCCGCAGAGATGCTTCAGAAGCCAGCTTAGAAGCTAAGGGGAAAACTGAGTGGACCATGATCCAATCAAAGCAGTTCCATTTTGATCAGTTTAGTAGACTGGGGATCTAGGTAAGGTTTTTTTTTGAGGGCTCCACTGTGTTTAAAATACACATTTATTTATTATATTAAAATTCCAGTTCCTTTCTTACATGGCATGATCTGGTCCCAGCCTTATTTCTAGTTCTCCCACATGCAAATCATCTGTCATGGCCTGAACGCTCTCTGGACTCCTTCCTTCAGGCCTTTACTCATCCTCTTGTCTCTGCCTGAATTGTCTTGTTCTACTCATTGTTCTCCTACCTATATCCCAAACTTTCCCTTTTCTTGTCTGCTTGGCCTACTGCTAAATGTTTTTTAAAAATTAAGCATTAAATGTCGTTTATTTTGTGAAACTTTCTATGGCATCCTTTCCCACTTTCCCCCAGTATTAAGAAGCCCTATTCTCTACTCTCAAAGTTTTAATAATCCTTATCACAGTGTATTAGAGAAATGATCTACTTTCCATAAACTAGTGGTTCTCAACTGAGGGGCAGTTTTCCCCCAGGTGTATTTGGCAATATATGGAGACCTTTTTGGTTGTTGCAACTGGGAAGGGAGGCAGGAAGCTATTTCATCCAGTGGATAGAGGCCAGGGATGCTGCTAAACATCCTACACTACACAAGACAGCACCCTCGCCACCCTGAACAACAGTGAATTATCCTGCCCAAAATATCAGTAGTGCAGAGGTTGAGAAACCTTGTCCTAGACTATCAGTTCTTTAAGGGCCAGAACCAGCTTATCTGCCCAGCAACTTACACAGGGCCGTAGAAGATGCTCATTAAATATTGGATAAAAAAATAAACAATTCCCTTTTCAATACCTTTATACTTGAAAGTATAGTCATGTTGTATTCAGTCACTTGTGAATATTGCTTATTGAACCTTCATTTCTCTTCTGCCTCTGTTAGGCTTTCTTTTGCTGATCTTCCAAGTGTTTTCAAAAAAATGGGAAGATCCTAAAACTAGCTAGTATGCGATAATTGATTACTTCTTCCTCCTCGAAGTTATTTACGTGATGAATTTGTTTCAGAAAACAAGAAATTATTCAGTAGGAACAGAAAAGTATAGATGACTCAGGAGAAACTCAAAAAAAGATTAAGATTCATATATAAAAGAGGTAGAAAGAAGTTTTCCTAAAGTTTGACTAACTCAGAATATTAAAGGGCTTGGGCTAGTACCAGGTAAAGGAGAGAGAAGTATATTTTGGGAATTACAGGAAGATCATTCAAAAAGTAGTATTTTATGTAGCTAGGGTTCTTGGAGGTGTAAAACAGGAAGATTAAATGCAAGGGAATTGCAGGCTGTGAGAATTCAAAGCCGGGTTGCATTACCTCAGTAGCTGATGATACAAATTCTCTAGTGATAGGGAAGAGACAAGAATAAAATGGAGTGGATGGGATGTAAAGAAGTAAGTCTATTATGCACTCCAGTCTAAGCTATTTCTTGGCTTGACAGGTAGAAATTTGTCCAGGCTGTTTGTAGCATTCATCCCACGTCACCTTAAAATACTCATCTCTCTCTGTCCAACTGGGAAATTGTTTTGGTCTTATTCCTTTATTCATTGAAAAAATATTAAGGGCTGATCAGTAGTGAACAAAACAGACCAAGTCTCTACTTTCACGTATTTTACAGTTTAGTGGGATTGAGAGCTGAGGGCCTTATCTATGATCACAAAGCTAATGTGAGGTAGAGCCAGAAATCAAACCCAGGTGTTCCAAAGCCCAAGTTCTTATCAACTACAATATACTACTACTCTGCTGTATTTAGTCTCTCTGAGCTTTGGTTTCCTTATCTACAAAACAGGAATAATGATGATATCTATCTCTAGGTATCTAGGTGCATAGAACACGTCCAGTAAATGTTAAGTCTTAATATTTGCTCTTCAGAAAAAGGAAAAAAGGATAAAAAGTATTTTCTGTTTTTAATTCCTCCAGCTAGTGGCCTCAAATTCTCTCTACTTTTTATGTCTTCAGGATGCCCCACCCCATACCAGTCTCCTGCAGCTACCACTATTCCTGTTATACCCGTGTCTCTGAGTTACACAGAATAGGGCTTCTAAACAGTCAAGGGTTTGTGAATCCTTTCAAGGTGACTTTGTGCCAGTGGGCTCATTTGTTAAAGCAACAACCAGAGCATCCCCATGTCTTACATCAGGAAGCAGACCACTCAGGTCTCTTTCCAGCACAGACAAGCATAGGCTAAGTACCAAGTTCATAGTATTTTCCAGGTTTACTGGTGCTCCTGGGTACATGGGTGGGGAGAGCTACTGGAATCAAGTAGTGCCTTTCCTCATGCGAAGAAGTTTTGAATCGGGGTAAGTTCCTCACTTTTCCATCCTCCTCCCCTGACACTTCACTAGAACCGCAACTCTAGTTAGCTGGGTAGATGGCTGTCTGGTGAATGGAAATGAGGAAGACCCACATGTAGCTCATGCCATAAAAAAAATCAGGGAGAAGACTTACAGCTGAATTTCCCTTGACTTTCTTTTCACTTTTTTTTTAATGGGATAGCATCTCTATTTGTTAAAGGGGGGAATTTTTTAATATATTTAGTGAATTTGAATGAAACCAATATGAATATTGTACAAGAACAGAATTTTCTGGCTAGCTGCTTTTGGAAAATTCTTTGTAACTGTGGTCTCTTACCTTTGTTCATCATAGATATTTCCAGGTGGTGATTTTTTTTGTACTTGTTCAGTTGTCTCATATCCCTTCCTGACAAACAGTTTTTACTTATATCTGATGAAACTTTATCCTTAAGTCCATTTTGTTTCGTATTAGCTGCAACGGAAATAGGAACACACTTGGTTGACACCTCCTCACCCTAAGCCTCCATAGACTAGAATTAAATGAAGAGTCTTATCTTTCCCTGTTCAAGGCCTTTCATCTTTCCCTATGAATCATTATTTCCATCTTTTTAATGGTAATCTTGGCCCTCTTCTCAAATATCTTGTGCTGGGTCCACAGTGTTCCTGAAGTTTTTTTTTAAGATAGGAATCAAGAAGTCATGGGTATCCAGAGAAAGAATCCCAATTCCCCCTCCAGAGACTCGAAGGATCTGATGCCTGTGGCTCATGGTCTCTTACCAGCAAGTTCCCATGTGCATAGTACACGTGGAAAAGACAGGGCTTATTTAAGAATTCAGAGTATAGACATTGATCATCTTATCAGCTTCAGGATATTTACTATCCAGCAAACATTGATTGAGAGTTGAATTTGTGCAGACACTGTGCTGAACACTAACTATAAGCATATTGTATCATTTAATCCCCTCAAAAGCTCTGTAAGAGAGGTATTATGAACGCAATTTCAAAGATGAGGAAACCCAGGATTTCCAAGAATTGGTTATTTAACCAAGATCACAGAGGTGGTAAGTATCACAGGCAGAATGTGAACCCAGGTTTATTTGATTTTCAGCTATAATGACTGAGGGATAAAAGCCACCCCAAAAATCTTTGACTCAGAAGAGTATACATTCCCCAAGAGAAGATGATTATTTAGTTTGTAAAATCCAAGCCGCGTTTCCATGTATGCACACTCACATATAACACAAAGGGACCTGCAACATCCTGAAGTCAGCCATGTTACTTGTCCCCTGGACAGCTTGAATTTTTTATTTTTGAAAAGAAGTTCATGCAGTGCTACATTCTTTGGCTTTATTTGCCTTGGTAAACAAATAAGCTGGAATTTGATATCTCCCCAAAGCTGCAGCACCTCCCCCCTCCACCTGCCTCTGCTACCCCCTACAAGAAGTGTGGTATAGTCCCAGCCCAGTTCAGTGTTGACCTCTCTGATGCTGTCCCCATGACTGCTGCCTAGGAAGCAGCATGCTTGTTCTCTCTCTGACACCACAAGTATCTGAGCTGTATCCTTTTGCAGAGTACTTGGGTTCTATTTCTTTAAGTTCTGCACTTTAAAGAGAAGAATAGTTGATATTGTTGTCACAGGTAGCTACTGCTGCTGCTCTAGTTATCTTGAACACACTGCAGTTTTGGCATCAGGGATGGTACAGCCATCTAGATTTAGATGCATCTCCTCCTTAGAATGTCATCTTCTAACCTCCAGCATTATCATCGCCAAGAAGATAAGTTAATTTCTTCTGCTTTCAGCTTTGTTTACTCTCCTTGCTCCCTTAAAAGACTTATAACATAACTGCCTTGGATGCCAAGGACTCCTGCCAAATCCTAAGCGTGCACTCTCTCACTCTCGCGTGCTCTCTCTCTTGCCTGCTCTCTCTCTCTCTCTCTAGCCTGCAAGGGAAAAAAAAAGAGAGTAAATTCAACCTCATGACCCCTTCTTCTAAGCCAAGGTTGGAAGAGTTCTGATCTGAGCCAAGCTTCATAAATCTCGCTTGATTGTTGATGGTGTGGAGAGAGTGGGGGAGGGGAGCTGAAGAGAAGTTAGATGCCCAAAAAAGGCATTGTTAAGTCAAAGGGAAGTCTTGCACGCATGCGCCTGACCTCTTCTGTTAGCTTCTGTGCTGGAACATCCAATTATGTAAAAAAGAGTACTCCTTATTTGGAATTAGAGACAAGGGAGGGGAAGAGGCGTGGGAGTAGCAGTCTAAGCCAAGGAGTGAATCCAGCTTGTGCAGACTGCTCATATCTGAAAACAGAAGAAATTTGACAATGTCCCTGCATGTATCAGAATCAGGTTTAGGAAACTGGACAAATATGCAGGCATAGATGGGGTTGGAGGGAAAGAGGAGAGATGTACTATGCTCCATTGATGGTAGAAGGTTTTAGGCAGGAAGATCCAGCCAAGGTAAGGAGTGAGATTATTATGGAGTCCTGATGTAGAGTGAAGGAATGAGAAGAAGCTGGACCGGTTCCCTGCCTGGATGCCCAGAGCAATGCCATGATAAAAATATGAGCCAGGCCAGCAGTAGAGTACACGAATGCCACGTCCTGTGGTTCTGCCCTCCCCATGGCCCCGAAGATGGCATCAGACTCTGTGTCAAAAGGGCAGCAGACACATTCCTGGCATCTGCATCAGGATTTCTTAGTTGAAGAGTGAGTGTGTGTGTGTGTGTGTGTTCAGGGCACTAGGGAATGGAATAGCATGGCAAAAAGAGTAAGGAAAACAAGAAGGTTCTGTGATCTGTGGGCAAAGGAGAGTAGAAAAGTATGTGAAGTCAGGATATAGTATATAGAAGGAAGAAGAAAAGAAAGAATGTGTCGGGTTTAAGGAGTCCAACAAGCAGTGGACCCAGGAGAAAATTAAATGGCAAGCTCTGGACCTTATGCCAGGCCAGAGAATTATCTTCATAGAAAAGAGGTTTCTCTACAAACCATCTCTCAGGAAAGGTCAGGGGAAGGTTTGTGGACAGTATGATGCCATTGGAGAGTGCTGTGTTATGAGGTGGGAACATTCATCTTCCTTAAGGACAATTGTGAATGGATGACCACGAACTTTTTTGCCTCCTCTATTCTCTTAGGTCACTCCAGAATCTTAGGTGTTCTCTGAGTGGAGTCCATTCAACGGCCTCTTTCTCAGTGGGCATAACTAAGTAGCAGATGGATAAAGCCTCTTTCTGACATTGATTATATCTTAAGGGAAACTCCAGGCCTGCCACCTAAAGGGCACAAGCAATTGTAACAGGAAAGGAACTGACATTTATTAAATACTAACTGTACCAGGTAAGCAGCTATGTACTTTATGTACTAATGTACAATGCAGTTCTGAGATAGACGCATGTTTCCACATTTTACAAGCGAGGAAAATGATACTCAGATTAAATAACCTTCCCAGAATCATAGAGCTAATAAGTGCCACACCCAAGATTCCACTTAAGTTATCCTGGCCTCAAAGCCCTTTCTACTATTCCATACAGCCTCCCCACTGTGCAAGCTTTCTTACAAAGCAGGGGCCACTATAATTGGCCTCACTTGAAAGTTGCTGTGCCTTATTCTCATCTCCTCTCTCTTGCTTTCCATCTGATTGGCCTCAGGGACACATGCATATAATAGTAGCATATAAATTCATTTCCATCTGCATATTCTGATTTTATTCTTAAAGCACTCCTGGATCAAAGATTGTATGATCTCCCTGAGGTATTTCTATTCTTCATCCTATTCCCAATCAGAAAAAGATTATCAAAGTTAAGATGCACAGTTTCTCAGGAAACACAAATTAACAGTTTTTTCCCTTGCTCTGTAAACTCTTTCCTTCAGTTCAGCTCTGGTGCCTTGTTGTATCTTACACCTGATCTCCTTCTATGCACAGCCTCCATAGAAAAATGCATACCTTTTCAAGAGCCCCAGATACAAAATTATCTCCAAGTCTTCAAATTTTCCTTTCAAATTATTTACTGGCCCTCTAATTATTGACTCAGACTGTTTTTAGAGATGCCGAAATTAATTTTTTGCAGTGATGGCTTTGCTCAGATTGTATTGTGCTTCCTTGGGGAAAAGGAAAGCTGCTTGTCCCACGCTTCTTCCACGAGACCTTGACAAAGAGAAGCTGTTGACTTCTATAGACTGGGCCAGGATGGGCCCCAAGAGTCTCTTCTAATATATGAGTGGCCTCCCTGTCATATTTCTTAGGTGTCACTTATTCTACACCCATCTTAGGATGAAGACATCATGCCTTTCCTATCATGTACTGATAGCTTCTACTTGAATACATCTTTAAGGTTGTACCAGGTAGGTAGTAACTTGTGTGTGCCTATGCATGTTTGTTTTTGCACTCCTGTGTGTGGTGCATGTTCTTAAATCCTCATACACTCAAACAGAGATACAGAATTGATCATTGTAACAGTTAAGAAAAAAACATCTTCATGAGGTATTTAAACCTCAGAACCTTTTTTTCAGATCAGGTTATTGGTATCTCTTGCCCATCTGTAACTACAAATAGGAACCCAAGACAGCTTTTGAGGACAGTTTCAGACTGTAAGCATCTTGAGAGCAGGGACTATGTCTTATTCACCATTCTGTTGTAAGCACCTAGCCGTATGCATGGAACGCACTTAATAAATATGTGTCAAATGAATGAAGATCACGTGCCATTCCAATTTAATCAGTCCCTCTGCTTATCACTAGTAAGAATCTCAGGAGTTCCTCAGCAGTGCTGAGAGACATGAAACACAAATGTAAACTGAATCTGTCTTACATCCCTCCCCCACATTTGTTTAATTGACAGCTCCAATTTCCAGAGCCATGGTTGGGCCTGAGCAAAGAGGTTTTTCCTTTAGGCCCTTCAGGCGTCTCCCATTCTGGTGGCGCACTATTTTCCAAAAGAACACAGTGCCCTCTGCCATCATGGGCCTCCCACTGGGAGGCCCCATCTAAGCTTGCCCTCTCTGGAAGCATCTCCTGAGAGATGTTGTGTCTTCTCAACCTCTTTCCTTCCACATGGTGAAATAAGAATATGGGCTTTGAAGTCAGACAGATCTCAATTCAAATTCTCTTTGAGGCATACTATCTGTGTGACTTAAAATAAGTCACTTAACCTCCTTTTGCCTCAGTTATTATCCAAATGGGAATAACAGTGCCTAGCTCATGAAGTTCTTTGGAGGATAAGAGATAATAAATGAAAGTCTCTTGTTGCATGCCTGGCACGTGGTAGCACTCAGTAAATGTGAGTTCTCATCCGTCCTTACAAGCTCCATATTCCTTTTCCTTGGGGATTCTTATTTGCTAGGATAGTAACACATCTGATGTAGAGCAGAGTAGATAATATGTTTACATTTTAATGGTTTTTTTGGAGAGGTCTTTATAGTGAGCTTTCTTGGTGATCTGTTAATAGCAAAGACCCTAAGAGACAGAAAGTGATTTCTGCATCCTTCAAATCAGGGTCTCTTCCTTCATATTATCTATCTATCTATCTATGTACTTCATCCTATCTTACTCACATACTTAAAATCTCCCCCAGTCATATCCAGAGCAGAAATTCAGTTTCTTTAGAACAAGGGAACTACCCCTTAACCCAAGTATTCTTAACCCTCTTCCTTTGCTTTCTAGGAAATTAACTTTATTTAGTTCTTGTTATGGTGACCTGTTTACACATAATTTTTGAAAAGTCTGTGTAAGATTTGACACCTATGTGTACTTATTAATTCTTCAGACATAGTGTGGCATTGTTTCTACTTCAAAGCCCTTTCAGCCTAAGAGAAGAGATAACCCTTAAGAATCAATTAGAAATATTGAACAATATGAGATATAGATCATAAACACAGTAAAAAAATCAGAAGGATTCTTGGGAGTAAATGTTAGGTAGGCTTTATAGAAGAAAGTGTTTAAAGCTAGACCTTGTAAGATAGATATCATTTACACTGGTTTACACTGGTTTAGGGTAAATAATATTTCAGGCACTGAAACATTTTTAAAGAGGGGAAGGGGTATTTCTACTTTTAAATAAAAAGTAAGCTTTAAACATACTTTGAATATTTTCAGCCAGCCCCTTTCAGCCACACCCCTTTGTGTGTGTGCGCACACACAAAACAGAAAGAGAGATCCTTTTGTTTTGTTAAATACATTATGGAAAGCCCACCAGGCTAATGCTATTTGGGGGAGTTAGGACAGGGATTCTCCCTCTGGGCACCAGGTGGCGCTGCAGGTTAAACAATACCCATTCACCTTTGAGGGAGCCATAGTTTATTTTGCAATTACAGGTCCTTGCCTTGGTGGTGATAGTAATCAAAACCATTCGCTCTCTTGCTCCAGGATTCAGAGGCTACTTATCTGCCACTGACTTTTAGACAAGTCCAGTTTCTTTCAGCTTTCACCCTTCTGCCTTCTGTTCTGATTGGTCTTCAGCATACACTTGCTTCTCTGAGCAGTGTGTACTGCCAGAAGTTGCCCCTTTGAGTGCATCCACTCCTCAAGGATTCAGTGCCAGAGCTGATTCGTTAAGAACAGTTTTGACTCAGGACCCCAAAGGGAACCAGAAAGCCTACATTAATGAAACCAGCTGGACATCTGAAGTTGAAAAATTTTGTTAGTACTCTCTATAAGCTAGTAGGTCTTATCTTCAGAGCCTTTTTGGATACCAAAGTGTTAGATACACATCTCACTGAGGTAGAGATTGTCTGTGCTAGATTGCACTGATATTGGGAATCTTATCAACATGTTAAATAATCAAGGGTATTTACTATTGCTTTCAGCCATAGATGGAGTCATTTGGCTCTTTCCTATGAACTTAGTTTTACAGACGTAGCCACATGTTAATACTTCGGTTTTTTGGGGTTTTTTTTCTGACCCTGGCCATGTGTATGATCACATGGCTTCTTTTTCTTTTTAATTGAGGTAACGTTGGTTTATAAAGTTATAAAAATTTCAAGTGTACATCATTATATTTCAATTTCTGTGTAGATTACATCATGATCACCACCCAAAGATTTAATTACAATCCATCACCACACACATGTGCCTAATCATTCCTTTCTCCCTCCTCCATCTCCCTCTGGTAACCACCAGTCTAATCTCTGTCTCTACGCATTTGTTTGTTGTTGCTATTATCTTCTATTTATGACTGAGATCATACAGTGTTTGACTTTCTCCCTCTCACTTATTTTGCTTAAATGCTTCAGTTTTGATCTCTGTCTTTAGACATAGACTTCACCAACTGCCCCATGGAGGAATAGACCTATTTGGTACTGGAACAGGGAGGGAATAGGGATGAATTGGTGGGAAATACACCTTAATCTAGTATTGATGTAATTATGGCACCAAAGGTTGTCTTGAGGGAAATTTAGCCCTCCGCCAATAAACATATAATCTCTGTAAACACAGTATGCTTGCTGTGTAAATACAGCTTCAAGGTTAGTTCCTTGACCACCTCCTGTTCTTTCCCTCTTGTTTTCTAACCACGAGTGGTACCCGTAAAGTCCTTACTATGTGGAGATACTGGAGATGCCACTGCATTGTTCTCTATCCTTAATGTCAGAATAGATAGCTTTCTATTTGGAAAGCGTTTAAAATTCAGCCTGTAGACAGGAACCTGGAAAGAAATACCTTCAGGTAGCCCTTCTACCCCAAGGTAATTCTGTTTATTATAGTCATTTCTCCTTCCCATGCTCCTCCCAATGTTTTTCTTGCTTTCTTAACTTCGACATCTGCTTCTCATGTTTATCCTTTGTTCTCTTCAAGGCTAGTTTTTTCCAGCTTACTCTAGCCATTTTCACAGCATAATTTGGAACCCTACCACGTCTGCTTACTTAAATATAATCCCTAATTCTTCTCTTCCAAATCAGAAGAGCGGAGCATACTCTTGATTCTCTGATCTCTAATATTTGTAGAAGTTGGGGGTCGGCCCCATCAAGTAGAGCACATACTTATCACCTCTCCCTCCTGCAGTCTTCCCTCCTCCCTCCTCTCCTGTAGTGGTGGTTTTTGCCCAGAGCAGAGCCTGGAGATTTCCCTGTGGGAGAAAAACAGGGGGTCTATTGTTAAGACAACCTCTAAATTCCTGCCTTCTGCCCTCCTTTGTGTCTTGCCTTTCTTCCTAGTGCTCCAGCTCTAAATGTTTCTTTCCCTCTCACTCCTCTTTCCCCTCTACCAATATTCTTCTGAATGGGTGGCCATTTCAATCAGCCTTCCTCTTCTCTACCCGCCTCACTTCCCTAGGCACTGAGAAAGGAAAGGGTCAGGATAACTACGTGGTGACTGAGAATGAGCCAGGCTTGCTGTTCACTTGGGACCAAGGAAAGAAGGAAAGAGACATTTTGGATTCTGCAGTCTCTGCAGAATGGAAGTTTCATTGTTTAATATATGGAGGTCTAATTTTAAGAAGGATTTTGAACTGTAGTCTTCAAATTACCCATAACCCCATGAGGTCCCTCTCCAATCTTTTTAAACATTCCGTACAAAAGTGGTTCACTGCTCTAATATTTATATCCCTGAGCCTGCTGAGAGGAAGGTAAATTTTACAAAAGGGAAAACAGGCGTGAAATCCAAAACTCATTCAGGATTTTGCCATCATTTAGTTCCTTGGACCTGGCAGAATTTTTTAAGAGGATCTAAAGGAGTCTTTCTCTGACACATGCACAAACCCACAGAAGCAGTTTCAAAAATGCTTTCATTTTTCTCATTTGATCTTGATAACTTTGTGAAGAAGGCAAGGCAAGAATTAGTCCATTTTATTAAGAAGGAAGCCAGAACTCAGTGTTTATTCAATTTTTAAGTGGTCACACCAGCCTCAAACCTGTCTGTGGCTTTTCAGTGTTATATTCACTCATTACAGCACACTGCCTTTGTGAAACTTTTGTGACTCTTCTGACTACCAAGTTTATCTTTTCCCCAGAAGGGTATGAACTAGTTTTATGCTCGGTATTGGGGTCAAGCTTTGATGGCGTCTTCCTGACAGAGGAATCTCTCTGGCTTGGAGCAGAGACCTTCACTGTTCCAGAGACTCTGAGGGAGTTGCTGATTGGGAGAAAGATGTCCTGCTGCTGCTTTTACATGCATCAGATGAATAGCAGGCAGTTGCCCAAAAAGCATGACTTTGATTCTGCCTAGCTTTCGAGTCTGTCACCCCTGATTTTTCAGAGCTGGATTATGGTGCATTGATAGCAACATAGTATGGGGCTGAGAAAAGTTGATCTGAAGGTCTTCAGAGGTACACTAGATTTGTGTAATAAGCTTTCAAATAGGAATCCTAAGGGTGTCACAATACTCAAATCTAGAACAAATTTCTAGACATCTCCCTTTGCAGTCAGTCTCGTTTATCCCATGAACACAGAACCCCCAAGTGTCTCCCCCTCATTCTGTATCTGTTAGAAAGGTAACCTGACCTTTGCTTTTGTTCATTTTTTCCCCTAAACATTCTGCTGCCTTCGTTTCTTCTTACCAGTTTCAAGTAATGGGTTGGAATCAGTTCGATGCTGCTCCATCCATTAGGGACACTTCCCAGAACACAAGTGTGGCTCTCAGTCTTTATAAGCCCTTTGCTTTTGTTTGACTTTCAGTCTCCTCTATTCTCTGGGCCTATTTGCCAGGAGAACTGACAAAAACATAGGCTGCTGGCAGCTGTCTCTCTCCTCTAGGATCTATAGAATGTGCCGGATATGAAGCATGGCTGACCCACTCCCTTGACTTCCACCTCTCTTCCTTTCTAGGGGAGTGTATAACCAGGAGTGAATTGCATGGATTAATCATGATGACTTCTTAATTCTAGTTCAGCAGACTTATTAGCCAGTATACTTCTTACAACATCTACCCTCCAGCTGGTGTATTGGCACATAGTTTAATTTTAATATTAGCTTAAACAAAAGATTATTAGGAAAATAAATCTGCCAAATGTTTATATAAATAGATATAAAATGCCAAATACAAAAGATTTCTAGATTGTCCACTTTTTTTTAATCTTTTATTGTCCACGTCCATATGCTTGAATATTTAAGAGCTCACTATTCTGTTGCTGCTTTAAGCATTGGGGTGTTTGCTTTCTGCAGAGCTTATTTTGAGCAATGTGCCATGCTTTAAGACCGGTGTTTGTCCCACATACAGCATTAATTCACTTAGTAAATAATATTTATTGATTACCTGCTCTGTGTCAGACACTATGTTAAATTATCAAAATACAGAAAAGACCCAAATTCCTACCCTAGGAAGTTTGATATCCCATCAGAGGTGCAGTTTTATAAATAAACAGAGCGTAGTGTTAGCATTTTAAAAAGAACTGTATATGCGATTCAGAGCAGGGGCTAAGTAATCAATTATGAGAGGCCCAGGGAAGGCTTAAAGAGGAGATGACATCTGAGACAGGATTTAAAGGATGAAGGGAAGTTGAGAGCAGACATTGGAAAATAAAGGATTGAAGGCAGAGCAGTAAAAAAGTATGGCATGTTTGTGGTACTCAGAGAAGTCAGGTATGATTGGGAATACGTGATGTGCAACAAGAGTGGCCAAAGATTACAGTGAAGAGTTTAATAGGAGCTGACTCATACAGAGCCCTCTGAGCCATTCAGAGAACATAGAGTTTGTCCCCCATTTGGTGGGAAACCGTTTACAAAATTTAAACAGGTGATGACATGATCAACTTTGTAATTTACAGAAATCACTTAAATAGTGCTATGGAGGGTTAATTATAGGAGGCGAAGTTAGAACCACGGAGACAAATTAGGAAAGAATTGCACTGATAGAAATGAAAGGTGGTGAGGACCTAAACTAAGATCATTGCTATCAAGATGGTAAAGGGGTGATGAATTCCTGAGATATGGGAGGTAGGATCAACTAGAGTTGTTTTTGTTGTTGTTAGTGCCGTTGAGTTGATTCTGACTCCTAGCACCCCTGTGGACAGCAGAGTGGAACCCTGCCTGGTCTTTTTGCACCATCCTCTCACCTTCCAATGCTCCATCAGACAACATTCTGCTGCCATTCATAAGGCTTTCATGGCCAAGTTTTTCAGAAGTGGGTGGCCAGGTCCTTCTTCCTAGTCCGTCTACTCTGGAATGACACTGAAACCTGCCCACCATGGGTGACCCTGCTGGTATTTGACATACTGGTGGCAGAGCTTTCAGCATCACAGCAACATGCAGCTGCCACAGTGTGACAACTGATAGATAGTGATGTGGTTCCCTGATTGGGACTCGGACTGCAGCAGTGAGACTGCCAAACCTTAACCTCTAGGCCACCAGGGCTACCTCAACTCGATTTAGTAATTGTTTAAATAATTATGTAGTATTGCAGGGAAACGTGGCTAGGGACAAGGAAAAGGGCAAATCAAGAATGACTCAGTTTTCTACCTTGTGGTTTGAGAAGCATAACTGATAGGATGGTATAGTATCTTTTTGAACAGTGTATCTGAGTTTTGATTAAAAGTCTGTTGTTGCTTATTAAATCAACAGCGTATCAATAGATTATCTACTTTTGTGTAAAAATAAATGAGGAAGCATGGACTGTATCTCTAATAATTTTGAGATTTTTGATAGAAAAAGACCTGGAGACCTAGATTGCATTTTCATCTTTTTTTCTATCTGTAAGTTCTGTCTTTGGAAGAAAAAGGAAAATGTGGAATGAATAGTAAACTGTGTAGCTAATACAAAGGGAAGATTTTTTAATTTTTTGCACCTTGGCATGGGATACTCACATGGTGGACTCCTAACTATAGATGGCTGTAGTTAGAGTAACTCAAGGATAGTGGAAAGATGTACTTGCCAGGAGACCCATCAACTCAGTGAAGAGGAAGAAACTGAAAAAACAAAAATTGAGACAAAGCTAAAACTGGATATTATGGAAAACACTTGACAGAGAAAGGACAGTGGAGGTAATGAGAGGTACTAGAATTTACAGAAGCATGTAACAGAATGAGATAAAGAATAATAGTTTTATATGCCATAATAACACATGAACTTAAAATTTTAACATGAGAAGTTATCATTGAGAGTTTTGAAATATGATTAATTCATTCAGTAAATATTTGATGGCTAATTGCACGAATGAGACTATTACAGTAAGTGCTGCGGAAGATATCCAAATGAATTAAGTAAGATCCCTGCCCTCAAAACCTTACAGTCTTATTCTTTTGGCACTTAGAAGAAGCTCAACCAATGTGTGTTGCGTAGATGGAATAAACAAACACATGATTCCAGTGAGGAAGGAAAAGAATCATCATCTCATGAAACGAGGGTAGTTAACTGGGATCAGATTCTAGAGGAACATATATAAAAAGTAGAGAGATGGGACACATAGTGAGTAATGGAAAATAATAAGCAATAGAACTAATAAGAATGGTGTTCAGTAAGCTTAAACTCAGAAGGAGCTGAAGTTGTGGATAAATGTTATGAGAATACTTTTTTAAAAAAAACACATATTAAAAACAAGAAAACCGGGGGCCAGCCTGGTGGCGCAAGCAGTTAAGTGTGCGCGCTCCACTGCGGCAGCCCTGGGTTCACTGGTTCGGATCCCGGGCGTGCACCGACAGACCGCTTGTCAAGCCATGCTGTGGCGGCATCCCTTGTAAAGTGGAGGAAGATGGGCATGGATGTTAGCCCAGGACCAGTCTTCCTCAGCAAAAAGAGGAGGATTGGCAAGATGTTAGCTCAGGGCCAATCTTCCTCACAAAAAAAAAACAAAAAAACAAAAAGAAGAACAAAGAAAATATAGGTAAGTTGTTTGGAACAGATGCTGCAGTATTAACTGGTTACATTGAGAAAGTATTTATTCATTTATTCAACAGTGAATTGGTCTATCATTTGCTAGGCCATTTGATTTCTATTTTCTCCTTCAAGGAAAATGGTCTAACAGATGAATTGAGCAAATATGATTAAATTAGAATTGAAGACTAAAATGGGAATGAAAATAATAAAAGAGCATATAACCTGTTGTAAAGCTCATGTACCTGACCCAGATGAATTATATGCCATAGAATTGAAAGAATTTATATTTATCATTGAAAACCTAAGATCCTTAAGAATATTGCCATATGGAGATGTGTGGGTTGGAGATGGACAAATACCTTGCCTTTTAAAAAAGGGATACAGATTGTCGATCCTGATATTTATCTCTGGAAATTTCTGAAGCAGATTATTAAATAGACGTTTTGTAAACACTTGGGAAGGGAAATGACGAGCCCTAGAAACTGGTCTGTGTTCATTGGGAACATACACTGCCTGATTAGTATGGTTTCTTTCTTTAGCAGGATTATTAGACCGTTAAATGAAAGGAATGCAGCGATCATTACACTGCGTATAGATTTCAGCAACCTTTTGCCATATTTTCATAACATCCATATAGATAAAAATGGACATACGTGGCCTGGACTGTAGTACTTTTAAGTGATTCGTGGCTAGTTGAGTATTATTAACCCAAGAGTATCTAATACATGGATGTCAACCTGGAGGAAAATTTCTCTGATAGAGTATTGCTCTTGTTCTTATGCTGTTCAATTTTTCATCAGTAAATTTGTAAGTAACTCTAATCTCAGAGGTATAATTAATACTCTGGATAACAATAATCAAGATTCAAAAAGATTTAGAAAGGTTAGAATGATAGTCTAAAACCAACAAGATGAAAATTAATAGAAGCAAATATTATAAATCAGAATTTAGATTTTTAAAATATTGCAGAAGTATAGAAGGGCAAGACGAGACTTAACAGAGGGCCATGCGATTTTTTGTTAAAGTACATATGTGGACCTGGGTTCTGGTTGACTGCAAATCCAATGAGTCAAGTGCTTTGATGTGTGTGCCCAAAAAGCCAACACAGTTTTTGACTATATTAATAGAAGTATAGTGTCTGGATCAGGGAGGGCACTAATCCTCTGCATTCTTTGCTGGTCAGGGCACATCTGGAGGTTGTGTTTGTTTCTGGGCACTCCATTTTAAGAGAGAATAACAAAGCAGCACATACCCAGAGGATGAAATCAGAATGAGGAATGGTTCATTTCTGTCCATTCATCAGACATTTATTGAGTGTTTTCTCTGTGCTCAACTTTGAGGTTGGCGGAATCAAGTACGTAGAGCTTGCAGAAGAGACTTAGGGGAGAAATAATAGTTGAATTTACAAATGCAAAGTGTTGTCTTTTGGAAGAGAGATTTGACCTAGTAACTTTAATACCTTCTGTCAACTCCAGAGGGTAGAAGACTAGAGGTTATAAGGAGACAGATTTTGGTTGCCAGTATTTAAGAAGCATGTCTAATGAATTGAAATTATCCTTTTCAGGAATTAAGCTCCCCAATGGCACATTCCTAATTGGTGGCAGACCTAAGATAAAGGCCCAACTTTCTGGGTTCACAGGCCAGAGCCCTTGGCTATGCCATGACATTACACAAGGATTGGGAGGAGGTTAGATAGAGATAACTGCTTTCCTTCCAACTCTAAAGTTGTGTGTTCCTATAAGCCTCTTGCTATGAAGTGCTCCTTTCTGGTTCTCGGTGTTCCTATGTGTGAATTGGTGAGATTGGAATAGATAACCTCTTAGGTTCAGCAGATGATTTCTTTAACTTCTTTCCTTGAGTAAGTATGCTTCAATTCTTAATGCATATTAATTTTATATCTGTAATTTGTACATGGCTAATCAAAAACAAAAACTATTTGTGGCTGATATAAAAGTACGGAACTCAGCTTCTTAAATTGTGGTGGATAGTATTTAGTCTTCCCTTGAAGCACGTGTTTTAAAGATGTGGATCTGTGATTTAAAACATGAAAGCAAAAATCAAAGAAGTTGTGTAGACTCTATGAGCCATTTTAGATTTCACGATAGTCATTGGGAGAAAGAAACAAGAGTTTCTTGCCCTTGAAGTTCATTTCCTCCACATTCTTCTCCCAACACAAGGCAGGAAAGCATGGTGACCCAGATACATAGTCAGAGGGCAACAATGCTAAACTTTCTCAGACACAGCTGAATATCATGGGTCTAGCTAGTTACAGGACTGAGCAGTCTAGAGCTGAGAGCTGACAGGGAGGAACTGTCTGTAAACATGTGAAGGGGCCATGGCAGGAAGGCAGAAGCCTGGGAAAGGATTCAGAGGGAAGGGAAGTATTACTTTTTTTTTTTTTCAGATTTTTTTTTTTTTTAATCAGATGCGAAATTGGCAAAAGCAGTTGTTTAATGGGAAATGCCCTGCATCCACACTATCACCCTTAAGATTTCCTTTCTCTCCACCCTATAGATTGGGGCTGCTGATTTAATGAACAAATACTTGTAGTAATGTGTGAGGACTGTGGGTACATAACACAGTGTTCACGGTTTATGCCATTATAAACATGTTACAGGGTGCTTGGGCGTGGGTGGAGGTGGGGAGTGTTTCCAGGCAGCTAAAAATGTGGCATAGGCTTTTCCCCCCTTCTCTTGAAACTCCTAATTCCTTATACTATATCAACATTTTCAAACTTTTTAAAAACTTTAATCCACAGTAAGAAATACATTTTACATCCTGACCCACTATGAACACGCGCACACACGCACAGATACACTTCTGATATATCTATATATACATAGACATATGAAACAAAAGGGTCCCAAAACATGAGATGCGTTTTTATGTTTTCTATTCTAATCTGTTTTTATTTAGATGTTTTTAAATGTTGTCACAAACCACAAAGCTGATGACACGGCCTCTAATGCTGTTCTGCACACAATTTGAAAAATGTTGTGCTACGTCCACCAGGTTTAAAATGACTATAAAAGTGGCCTGACACATTGTATCCAAAAGACCCTAAGTCTAAGGTAGTGATTCTCAACTGGGAGCAATTTCTTTCCCTCAGAGGACATGTGGCAATGTCTGGAGACAGTTTTGATTGTCACAACTGGTATCTGGGGGGATTAGGAATGCTGCTAAACATTTTACAATGCACAGGACAGCCCTCCACAACAAAAAATTAGTCCAAAACGTCAGTAGTGCCAAGATTGGAAAAGCCCGCTCTAAGGGTAATAAAATGAGTTGACACTTCCAATCTACTGTAGATCTCTTTAGAATGATAGAAGCTTGAACCTGATCTTCCTTTCCTCTCTCTTTTCCTCTGAACTGTATTTGTACGTTAAGATGAGGTTGGAGCATAATCACCCTTGGGTCTGTCTACAGAGGTACAGCCCAGCTGATAGGGTACAAGGAATGAGTCTGCTCTTCTCTTCCATTTAGACTGCACCAGGCATTTGGTTAGAATATTGTTTATTGCTCTTATGAATATTTTCTATGTTATGATTTCACTATCCTCCTCCCCCTGTCTTCCCCATTAAGCCATTCAGGGCCCTTCCTCCTCAGCCATAGCAGCTTTCTTAGAAAAGAAGTGAAGGGAATTGGGCTAATTAGATTTGACATTGTCCCTCAAGCTCTCTCCCCTTACTCATGAAATTTGATTCTGCTGTTTTGATGGGAAATGACCTTCTACTAACCTTGAAGTGCCATTGTAAGCCCTAGTATTAAACTGTCTCCTTTTTAGCCACTGCTTCATTCCTCTATCTATAGCTATTTCAGACCAGGTTCCTTTGAACATGGCCTAGACGTGCACTCCCTCTGTAGTGGAAAGCTCTAATCTCCATGTCCTCCCTCCTTCCATGTCTGGCATCGGAGAAGCTCTTGAATGTCTCAGTGTCAATCCGCTGTTGCTTTTTTCTCGTTTTATTGGCTATTTCTGGGCCCCCTGTTAAGGCTTCCATGTGCTCTGAGTTATTCAGAGATGGCCTGACAGAACAGACCTGGTTTGGCTTTTTTTCTTCTTCTTCTTTCCTATGGGAAAAAGGTAGGATGGTAGAAGGAGGTATCTCTAAATCAAATATCAAAACTAGAATAGTAGTAGAAAATAAAGCCAATGCTATTTGAGGCTGTTCTCTACCATATTTAATTTAGCATAGTTACCTCATCTGTCTTGTATTACATAAACATTAGCGTTAGTATTTAGTAAAGGATTTCTTATAAATAATTTATAATAAATAGTCAGAGGGATATGTGTGTGTATCCACCTTGAAACTTTAGATTTCTGTTAGCATAATAGTAAGTGGTACCAACAGATTCCAGAAACTGATGCTGGAAAAGCTCCTGTGATACATTGGACTTCAGACACATAAATTCCATTCCTTTTGCTTCAAGAGTGCTATAGGGATGCAGATTTCTTTTTAACCTTCCCACTCCTAGGTTAAGAATAGAAAGACAACATCTAGGATAGAGAGATGAAGGGAACTAGTGAGGAGGAGTCAAGGCGTCAGTCTCTCTTTTAACACTCCAATGCCTAATCTCTTTGCTTTCTCTGCTGTAGCTCGGTTTCAGAATAAGTCGAGCAGGACTGAGAGAGTTAATAAAGTTAGATTAAAGCACTAGTGGTGTGTATGGAGCTTCCCTCGAGAGGATGATAGAATAAAAGGGAAAATGGAGATGGAAAGGAGAGAAGAGATCATCGGATGAAGACATCCCATTCTCTTCATTGTTACCAGTGGTTGGTTCTATGCTAGGTGATAGGCAAGGCACATTATACGGAATCCTCGAATCTCGCCGTTTACAACTTAAAAAAGGCATTGTGTGTAATAATAAAGCATGCCTTAGAAATTGGTCTACAGCTCATAGATTTTTTTGTATTGTATGAGGGGCAGGGCAGTTTGGGTCATGGAGGTAGTGGTGGTGGTGATTTTCTTGGTTTGGGCTTTATCATTTTTTCCTTCCAGATTGGGATTCATCACTCATGATGAGATACCATACCTGAAAAGTTCTGTGAACAAGAAAGATTTGCTGCCCTTAGTCTGCTCCACAGACTGCCTGGGGCTGGGAAATGAAACCAGGCTAATCCCGAATGTCCAGGAGAATGCCTGCACTTTCTTAGGCACAGGCATTCTGGGCAGGAGGAGAATCCTGAAAAGAGTTACTGTTTCAATCTGTGTAGTATAAGTGTGTGTGGTGTCTTTTACCTTGAGGTATGAAACTGACTAAGGAAAGTGAAACTGCAGCACCTAGCCAGCAGAAGCCCCTTTCTAAACTATTTCCTCTTTTTAGACATGAAATTTGTTTTATTTCTGCCAGTTTGCACAAGTCCTTTTTCTTATTTCTGGGGCCTTCTGTTGATCAGTTCTGTGCCTCAAGGTTTACAGTGCTTGACAGTGTCCTTGTTTTATCAGCAGCTGATATTTTACTTGGAGATTTCAGTCGTTTTTGTCAGTTAGTTCTGCTTAGCTCCCACAGTTTGATTGGACTCACTGACTCATCCTCATCATCAAGGGCTTATTTTCCCTTTTTAAAAAACTTTGATTCTTCTTCCCAACATTCCCATTTAGTGCTTGATAAGTTATAGTCCTGTGGATTTGTATAAATTTATAAATTCATATTTTGCCACATGCCAAAATTTGTTTTGGACCCAGCTTGTGTGCTTGAGTTGCTAAGTCACCATGAAAGAGAACAAAGAGGACATCCTTACCATATGCAGCATGAGGTCCTGTTCTCATGGGGTGAATTAACATTAATTCAAAACAATTAGACTCTTATCGTAAGACATGCCCAGAAGATGACCAGGGTACCCAGATTTGCTGTTGTATATTATGCTTAGTCTAGGAAACATTGAGAGGATGCTGAGATACCTTTGAAGAGTTGAGTGGCAGGCATTATTAGCTCCAGAGGACAAAAGTAAGAGCACTCTGGCTTATGATATGCACATGGAAATGAAAAACTGAGCTAGAACTAATTCTAGCTGATGGTTCTTGTTTAGGATTCGCCTGGCTCCTTGGAGGACTTAAAGATGTTGGTTTTCAAGACCTTGCCTCTCTCCCTCACATCACTTAGATGAGACTAAGCATTGACCTTAGCAAAAGTCACACAAGCATATGTGGCTTGAGGTGTAGAAGAGAAAACTTGGCTTAAGAGAGTGAAGTCATTTGATTCCCTACAGAGAACCTGATCAGGTCATTGAATCCACCTCCCTTTGGTGACCCTCTTCTATAAACAGGAACAGGAATTCTTGCTACTGGATCCCTTTCGTCAGGCGTCTTAGGCTCGCTGAATGAAAAGCCCTATAAAAAGGAGATGAAGCCCTAATAATAACAAATACGATCGTGATGGCTATTTTGGGCAAGAGCAGCTTTGTGCCGCTCTTGATCTCCGTCGATGTCTGCCATTCTTGCCCTGCCATTACCTTTCAGACTTCCTATTCTTAGAATCATTTGTGAGCCCTGGGCTTGGGGGATTGCAGCCCCCAAGGCTGGAATGCTTAGCTTGAGTGGAATGCAGACTGTCTGGCAGAGTGGAGGTTAAATAAAGTTTGCGTTGGCAGCTCCCTCTGCTCTTGGATGGGCGACCAGTAACTTGGTTATAGGAGCAATGGCATGAGCTGCCGTGTGGTCAGTAGCAAATAGTCTTCCATGCATGAGTAGAAGTTGTTGACGTCCACCCATTATAGTCATAGCCATGCCAGTCTCAACCGTGGTACATACTAAGGAGGCCTCAGCAGTCCTGAGCCTCAGCTGGTAACGTATCACTCTGAAAACATGCAGGGACAAATAAAGAATAAGGTTGAAATGTCTTACAGGAACTGCAGGTTTGTTGTATCTGCCCTCTCAGAGTTATTGACTCATTTTTGAAAGTAAGACAGAGGGGGAATTTTTCATTGTTAATAAGAACAATTGTCAGTCAATCAACAAACATTTCTTGAGCACCAAGGCACTGTGGGAAATTTTTTGAAAGTATGACACAGAACTCTTGTGGCACTTATAATTTAGTTGGAAAAGTAAAGCTATAAACACATGAGAAAATAATTAGTTTATTATTTATAATTATTTATAATTAAAAAAAATATTAGTTCCAAAGCTGTACTGTAGAACTAAGTGCCAAAGGAAGTCTAAGGGAAGAGAGATTACTTCTAGCTGGAATGGTCAAGAAGGATTTCATGGAGGATATGGGACTTGAACAGATCTTGCCATAAGGGCAGACTTCTTCTCCTGGAGAGGAGAGGGCCTTGTCGCTGAGAGGACTATTATGAGCAAAGGGCAAATGTAGGAAATCCTCAAGACAGCTCAGGGGTACTTAAAGACCAACCGGATTTGTGTAAAATCACCAAACCTGTAACTATAAAGGCTGCATGTACACGTTACTGAGAAGTTACAATGCTTCCCACTGGAAGAGAGTTGAAAGGTGCATCCTTGCCCAAGAGATAGAGGCCCCTTTAGTGTTCTGTTCTGTAAAACCCCTGCTCCAATATATGGCTCATAGTGGACACTCAGTAAATAACAATATTGTTATTATTATTATTACTGATCTTCGAATGCTGTGATCCCAAGTTGTTGAGTTGGCTTGGTTTCATTTGTGAGAGTTGATGCTAATTTTGCTCTGCCCTGTTTTGATTGCTCACGTGATTCACACCTTGCTGCGCACTTTCTTTAGGTTTATGTGACCTTCCTTCTCTCTTCCACCACAGGTGGCTAGAGGTGCAAGTAGCTAATCTTACATGTCCACAGCGCTGGGTGCAGTACCTCCAGCTTCTTCAGGAATCCATCTGGCCTGGTGGAGTTTTGCCTAAGTATCCGCGGCCTATAAGAACCCAGGAGCAGAAGGTGGCTGCTGAGAAACAGGCTTTGCAGAGCCTGATGGGAGTCTTGCCAGGTAATTGGACAATGAGATTGATTCTACAGATAACCATTCCCTTCCCATCCTGCTTTGCCACCATTACCCTTCACCGTTCCCTGTTTGTAAAAGGGCCTTGAATGTGGCTATACTCAGAAAGCCACCATTTCTTAGGCTAATAGGAAAATGATCAGGGCTCTGATTCTTTTACCCTTCAGCCAAGTGATGCTGAGGGAATGGAAAGGATCGCTATGACCACACCATAAGTAGTAGGTGAGAATCCTGCAGATATTTGGGGTAATAACTTGGGGGCAGGTCCGGGGAAGCTCTGTGTACACCACAGGGGCAGGTCTCAGAGCCATTCCTACCAGATGAAGACTTCAGGTTCTCTGACAGCTCATGGCATTTTGGACCAGGGAAGAAAATATGTCCTGCAGAAGCTCAACCTTCCTAAATTAGAGCCATTGAGTAAGGTACATGGTCCTTAGCAGTAGATAAAAATAAACTCTGAAAAGGGTTTTTTTTCCTTCACTTTGTGTAGTTTTTAGAGGGCAGGGAAGGCAGTTTGTTGCCTATGGCCATGCTATGGTAAGCAGGGAACAGTAGTGAACTCTTAGTTCTTGACAATTTTGTTTACTCTTATTACCCTCTGTTCTCCAACCTAAACTGTTACATAAGAAGTACCTACACTGTTACTTTAGTAACAGATTACAAAATTATTTCTTGAGGCCTGTTCTTATTTAGACACCTAACTTAAGAAATATTTTTCTTAGCTTTCCCCTGTTTTCTGAGGATTTTAGTATGGCTATGTGGTTCAGCGGTATGCCAGAAATACCCAGTTTGAATAAAGGTAGCAGATATCGTGAGGAGATAATCCACTTAGAATCTAAGGCTTCAGTGGTAACACTAAAATCGTATCTATTGTTTTCTCTTCAGATATTGTAGTAGAAATCCTTGGGGTGAACAAATGCCAGCTGAGCTGGAGTCTAGTCTTGGAGTCAATACAGCAACCCCTCATCAACAGGTAGGCTGAAAATGTGTACCCAACATCAGCACAGCTGAAGCTGTCTCTGATATCAGAGGCATCCAGGGTTTCTAAGTGAACAGCCCACATTGAGAAGAATGGGACTGCAGTCTTTCCTTGCCCTGGGCCCTGACTGCAGAGTGTGGAGTCCAGGGCCACGCACACTAAGTAAAACCCACACTGCCGGCTTCTGAGTAGGTTGTCATGTGGTAGTAAGCTAGTGTTGGACCAGCCGCTGTTGCATTTAGAAAAACTTGATGCAGGCCCCCACATGAACCACTGAAAATACCGTCAGCCTCCAGGCTTTTCAGTGTGCTTAACGGTTCTTTCCAACATCTCCCAACTCTTGTGAACACCGTAAGAACATCCCCTGGCCTGTGCATTACATAATAAAATTATGATTTTTCAGCCATAGGTTTATGACCTCACAG
This sequence comes from Ceratotherium simum simum, assembly GCF_057802395.1. Taxonomy (NCBI): domain Eukaryota; kingdom Metazoa; phylum Chordata; class Mammalia; order Perissodactyla; family Rhinocerotidae; genus Ceratotherium; species Ceratotherium simum. Next base: position 81,986,918 of record NC_141906.1, on the reverse strand, counting down.
CAAAGCTATGATTAGTGTAAAGATCAGGAATTGTCTTTGCTTAATATAAGGTAGACAAGATAATGAGGTTGGACTCCCACAAAGGGACCAGAAATGAAGTGCTGGATGAACACTCCTAGAATAATCCAGAAGAGGTAGGTATTTCCCTGGCTGGTACCTTGGGATAGAATGCTTCTGAAAAGTATGGAGTACTTATACTCCTCTCTCAAACCCTGTCCCAAAGCAGACTGCGTCTATTAACTCCCAGTCCTTAAGGGTCCTGGTTTTTGCCTCATTACCTATAAGGTAACCTGTAAATCTATAGTAATTAATTATGAGAAATAGCAGTAGTCAGAAGCTCTGAAAATTCTTAAGTTGATATCACAGGGATTTTTCCTCTCTCACAGTTCTTGGGAGCAGTGCTGATGTGCTAATGTAGCTATATAAATAAATATGGAATTTCCTAAAATCTGGTCTCAAGCACTATTTCTACCTTTATTGGGGTCATAGCCTTTATTAGTTCAACAGACTTATTTCATGGCAGAGTCTTCATCAAGCTATTGAAGTTTAGTGTCCACTAAGGATATCAGTAATGGGTGAGGAGGGAAGGGAAAATAAATGGCATAAACAGGATCCGATGTCTTTTGACTGAGCCAGACCCTCCTCTAAGTTGTTTTGTCCATTTATTTCAGGCATTTGATTTACTGCCTTTGGGACATCGTCCTGGAATTCTTGGATCTCAGTGCCTCCCTTGAGGAGTCTACCATAACCACCTCTGCCTCCGATACCCCAGGCGACCTCAAGAGGATGGGTGACTCCCCTTAGCCATAGGTTATTCCACCCAGTCTTTGAAGGTTGGGAAAGGAGAGTTACTCTGCCACCCAGAGACCAGTCAGGAAGCCTGTGCCTTCTGGAACTGGCTGCTGCTCAGAAGGCATGGGATCTCAGTGGCACAGTTTTCCCCCCAGTTCTACTCCGATTGTAGCAGGTGACGGGGGGCTCTATGTACCACTTGCATGCATATCAATTTCCATACATTTTTTGTAGTGTTTGGATTGTTGCTGGTGGGTAGATCTTGTTTCTTTTGGAAAAGGAACCTGTAAAGTAGAAAAATGAGCCCCTTTTGCCCCTCCTTTTGCCTTCCTCCTTAAGATTGTTTGCTGATAGCCTGGCCCTGTGCATACATGTGCCTAATCCACCAACAGACAGGCTCTAGATAGACCAAGAAAAAAACAATAGCCATACTTCCGTGGAGTAGAAGACAATCTTCTGAGCTCTCTGTTCCCACCAGGAAACTGAAAATTCCTTCAGGACCACTCTTGAAAGCCAGACCTGTGCGTCTTACCTAGTTTCCCAGCAATTCCAAAAGAGGGAGGGAAAATGTTTCTCAAGGGACTCCTTGCTCATTGGCTGTTCTCCAACACATCAGCCCTATGGAGGATGCCATTGAAGTCTACTTCTCTGGGTAGCTACACTTTTCCTGTCCAGAAGACTTCAAAGCAGACTGACAAAGCTTCTGGTAGATCCACCCCACCCTCCACACCCTTTCCTGAAAGAGAGTTGCACCACAGGTTTTATTTATTAGCTTTCCTTCTAACACGCTCCCCAAGAGCAGTTGAGTTTTTTCCTTTGTGACCTTCTCTCTGTCTGCCTTCAACAAAATTGCATGGCAAGTTGCATATTCACCCCAGTGCTTCCAAAGGGAGGGGAAACACTTGCTCACGGCTGAGAACGCCCAAAGAGAAGGAAACCAAGGGCAATAACGGGTTCTCTCTTCACAAGTCTCTGGCAGGGAACTTTTAATCTGCACCGATAAGATAGATGAGCAAACTTGCAGGAAATTGATTACCTATGAAAAACTCTTTGCTTCCTGTTCCTTAAGGATCCAGTTAGTCTTTAAGAACACCAGTGATAAGGCAAAGGAGCTCTCTCGGGCTGCAGTGTCTATTAGAAAAATGGAGCCATTACGAGAAATCGTTAGTAGGAAAGGAGACAGACAGGAAGTCATGAGGGAAGTGCTACACATTAAATGCATGTGGCTAGCTGACAAAAAAGGTTTAAAGGGTGTCACTGGGAGCACCCCTCATCCTTTTAGCTTCGCTCTTGCCTGTTAGTGCCCTGCTTTCGCTGAATTGTAGATCCTCCCATTTGGAGGAGGGTCTTGGAGTTAGATTGACGAGAAGGGGGTGGATCTAGAACAAGCGTTAAGGTTCTCTTTGACTCTAAAGTAGGTGGTGTACATACAATTAAAGTGACTTATGGAAGAAAGTTGTGAAATCTTTTTACTTTTTTTTCCCCTTCTGGAGGCTTTTAACCATAAAATGTGTTCTGCTATAATTAGGAGACTTTAGGTGTGCTATTATTGCCTGAAGGCAAGGAGATGAATGAGATAATATCTCTTGGCACCTTCCAGCCTTAAAAGTTGATTGTTACAGTGACTTTATGGCTCCACGGTTCTCAAAGCATCTCCGACCCTAGACACTCACAGGCACAAGCAGCTCAGCATGTCTACCTTTGGTAAGTATTTGCAGGAGTGTGGAATTGCAGGGAGGCCAGCCTGACTTATTGGAGCTGATCCTTTGCCTCCTTCAGCTGGGGCCAAGATGCTTTTTGGGATCGGTGGAGGTGGCCCGCCTGTTTGCTGTACCCTTCTCTCCCCATACTTTACCCTCATCTGTACTTAGCCACCTATATGACTTTGCATCTCTGCTGCTAGTTCTGGCTCAAATGTGACACAAAACCAGTACATAAGCTGACACACCGTAAAATCCCTGTGGTTATAAATTCTAAGGAATCTTTTGACACTTCCAACCCAAAGAAAACTTCCTTGTATGCTGTATACGAGACCCCACCTCTACTCTCTCTGTCCCTAAAAGATAAGCTGTTCTCAGACTCTCCTACCCAGGAGGGAAATAATGGATATTGCCAAGGAAATAATCAAAACCCATCTGGCTTTGAAATGACCTGCCAAGTTTGGCTTGCAGGTTCAGGCAACAAAGAAGATAAGCATTTGGGAGAGAGCCACAGGTATCAGGAAAAGATACTCCCAGATGAGACAGGGATAACAGGCAGTGAAGAATTGGGCTTGCACTAACCCAGAACATTCTTGATTCTTTTGCCCTACCCAGCCCATTCATTTCCAACTACCACTCTTCTTTGCTCATAGCACCCAACAACAGTTGTTAGGTTCTGGGTGAAGTAAAAATATGTGTGAACTTGATCCCTGGGTAGATGAGTTAGGCTGCCTTAGACTGAAGTTCAACTACTAGGAAAATTCATTTTCTTCCATAAAATCAGTACCTAAGTAGGTAAGCCCCAGGCGTTGATGGATTCAGCAACTCTGACTTCATAAAGGGCCCAGATTCTTTCCATCTTTGTGCTCTGCCATTGTAAACGTGTTAGCTCTGTTCTCAGACTATCTACCTTCATGGTTGCTGCAGTTTGGGGCATCGTATTCATACCTAACGATACCCATGAAAGAACAGGGTATCTCTTCCATGTTTTCTTTTAAAGTATGAGGAAACCATTTCCCAGAAGCCCTTCAAGAATCCTCTTCTCATGACTTATTGGCCAGAACTGCCTACCCCTAAGCCAATCCACTGACATTGAGAAGGGCATTAGCATGATTGGCTTGTAACAGTATTTACCCCCCAGACAGGAGGTCACCCCAGGAAGGTTAAATACCTAAAAAAAATCATTAGATGTTAGCAAGGAAGAAGCAGAGAATGGGTGTTGATAGACAATGTCTGTTACAGGGGTGGTACCAGCTAAGAGGTAACATTTGCTCAAGGCGCCACTTAAAGCACTTCACATACAATAACTTATTTAACCCACACATCAACCCTGTAAGGTAGGTTATATTATATATCCCCATTTTACAGATAAGGAACATGAGGCACAGAGAGGTTGTGACTTGCCACAGTCACTAGCAAGGAAATGGCAGAGCCTAGATACAAATCTTTTCAGTCTACTCTCAAGCCTACATGCATAACTATTATATATCTGCCTTTCTTCTTACAAAGTCAAATAAGACCAGGTTCTCACTTTTAAGGATCCTATAGTCTAGTAGAGAAGTCAGCAAACTCTTGGTAAAGGCCCGTAGAATAAATATTTTAGGCTTTGTGGCCACATGGAGGTCTCTGTTGCAACTACTCACCTCTTCCATTGTAGCATGAAAGCAGCCATTGACAATACATATACAAATGACTGTGGCTGTGTTCCAATAAAACTTTATTTACAAAAACAGGCAGCTGGCCAGATTTGGCCCAAGAGTAGTTTGCACACCCTTTGTCTATCTAGTGAGTGCTTATCAAACTTTAGTGTGACTGTGATTAACCTGGAATCTTGTTAAAGGCCTAGTATGTTGTACTTGAACAAGCTCCCAGATGTATGCCAATGAGAATGCAGATCTTCAGGCACACTTTGAGTATCAAGGGGTTAGAACACAGACAACTCCAATTGGGTGTGATTAATACACTACTAAATATATAGGAAGGCCCTTAATTGAGAATGAGGGACCATGGAAAGTCTGGGGTGATAATATCTGAATTGACTCCTGAAGGATTAATAAGAATTAGCCAGTGAAAGCATGGGGAGGGTGTCCAGATGGAGGAAACAATGAACAATGTGTGTAAAGACAAAGAGTAGTCACAAAAAGACAAATACTACATGATTCCACTTATCTGAGGTACCTAGAGTAGTCAAGCTCATAGAAACAGAGTAGGGTGGTGGTTGTGGGAGGTTGAGGGGGTGAGGAGTTCTGTAATAGGTACAGGGTTTCAAATTTGCAAGATGAAAAAGTTCTGGAGATCTGTTTTACAACAGTGTGAGTATACATAACACTACTGAACTGTACATTTAAAAGTGGTTAAGATGGTAAATTTTAAAATTGTATTTACTACAATTAAGAAATTTAAAAATTAGAAACATGCAGAGCTGCAAGTGGCACAGCACAGTAGGAGCACAGCGTGCAGGAAAGGAGTGGCAAGAGATGAGGCTTGAAAGCTGCACGGAGTCAGAAGGGAGAGGGCCTATCTGGCGTGGTGTGCTAAGGAACCTCAGGTTGTTTTCCCTCTCCACAATAGGGAATCGAAGAATCTTCCTGAGGAGTAGTTTTCATCAAGGTTGACAGTTCCCGCTTATGGCATTCAAGGGGGTTTGATAACACATGTAAATAGCCCTTAGTCCTACCCCTATGGATTTGACTCCTGTCTCAGTCACTTTCTGACCCTCTTTAATTTCTTCAAGTTTATTCCACTATTTTTTATATACGAGATAGCTTCAGGGGTCTATGGAGTATAATAAACTCAAGGTGATAAAACCCTGATTGAAATGCTAGCTTTGCCACTTAATCAGCTGTGAGGATGTGGTCAGGTGACTTAGCTTCATTGAGATTTAAATTTCTCTCTTAGAAAAAGGGACAAATACAACCATTTTGAGAATTGAAGGAGATAATATATAAGAACAAGCTTTATGAAGTACAAGTGCTGTGTTATGAGAATGCCAATGGCATTATCCCGTTCCTTTGCTGTTTGAGGGACAGTTGGAGATGCATTGCTTCAGGAACCCATTCAGCCAAGCTGTCCTCTGGCAAGCCTCAGGTTCCGTAGCCCCCTCAGAACCTGCCATTTATCCTAGTATTCCTTTGCTCTGGAGCAAGATGTGTTTTCTTTCACCCTTCAGGGTGAGGAAAGGAAGGTTAGCCAACTCAGCTGGATGCAAATGGAAGTGGGAACCAGGGAAGGAGTGGTAATTGGGGAGGAAGGGAAACCATGATGCTTTTGTAATTGAAGGCCCAACTGGGCAAGCTCTGCCCTAACTTAGCTCCTGTGTTTCCTTTCCACTGGGAGTGCCAGAAATCACAGGGCAGTAGTTGCTCGCACTGCCTTTATGGACAAGAGAATGAAACCATTGAAGGGTGAATTTCAGCTAGCAAACCTCCATCACTCCTTTGTGGTATAAAAGATGGTAGATGCTGCTACAGAAAACAGTATTTCTCAGGAGAGAGCCAGGGAGGGCAAACTAACCCAAACATTACTTCCACATCCTAAGACTTGTCTGATATTTCTTATTACACAAAAACAACACTGGCTGGTTTGAAAAAGAAGAGACATAAACCCTGAAGAATGTGTCAAGCAAGAAACAAGTGAAATCATCAGAACTTTTTCCTGCTATGACCCGATAGCAACAGGGTTTGAAGCAGAGGCGGGTTTGAAGCAGAGGCAGCTCTGAAGTGGTGGAGGAAATTTGGGCACCAAGTCACCTTGGCAGATACACTGTGCTATTCTCAGACTTTGCTGAGCCTCCTTGCCCACCTCCCTATCCCTTCTCACCTGTCTCTGGTCTGAAAAGACATTTGAACTCTGCTTTCTTAGAAGTGAAAATAAGCATGTGATGGAATACAGAGAACTACTGGCTCTTTACCAACATGACAATATCTGGTTTCTCCACATGTCTTGATTCTTCAAACCTTTCCTACAGCACATCTGTATAAGTTCCTGTTACACTGGTTCTGGGCTGTGAAAGGTTGGGAGGGAAAAATGAAAGAAAAAAGTAAAAGTAAATAGTATTGAGATCCAAACTTAGAAAACATATCTTGAAGTGATATTATCTCCTCATTTTAACCCAAAATAGACTTCTTTCTCACCAGTGTGTTTAGGAAATGCAAGCTAATTTTATTAATATTACAGTGTTATAATAATTAAGAAGGTAAGTCTGTGGCTTATAAATAACCCACACTTTGGCTTTTTTTTCTTCCCTTTATGTTCCATGCCATTGTTGCACCCTCTTATTGCGAGCAACGAAGAGTTAGGTGTAATTACTTCCAGACATTTGGATTAATCAATGAAGGTGAAGACCGAGCTAGATAAACACAAAAGTCTGCGGTTGCAGATAAAGGCACTAATGTGTCTGCAGAAGCTCTGACTTCTCTGTGCTGGTTGAATTGGATTTGGTGATCTGTAAGCCCAGGTTAGCAGCACTTTTGCCTGTGCCCTTTTTGAAGAATCATCGGCCCTGTAGCTAGCTAAAAGATTAACCATGATTTAGCAAAATGTCTGCCTTTCGTATCTTGCCCTTAGGGAGGATAGCCCTATTAAGAAAAAAAACTAAAAACCCTTTTGGAGTTTACATCCTTTACAAATACTCACATGGAGTCCAAATTCAACACAGTGATGGCATGCCAGTTCCTTTCCAGCTTCATGTGGTTGTGTCAGAAGTTTACCTTCTCTTATCTATGAACACAAATGATTCTTTCAAGAATAGTGAGGGCACCTTTCATTAGGGCTTCATGTGTCTGTAGGCGAGTCATGTGGGTTTGATTGGCAGTAGGACTTTTACTTGGGGCAGAGTGTGTTACGGAGATGGTTTAGGAGGAGGTAGGATGAGATCGTTTCACAGAAGTCTTGGGGTTTGCATTCTGTTCTGCTTCTGTCCTTCTGTCCGTGCTCTTTCACCACATAAATTACCTTCCTTCCTCCGGGTGGCACCCTCGATCTGTCAGGGCCAATTCAAGTTCCACTCTCCCCATGAAGGTTTATCTGATTGTGCCAGCCAAGACTCCCTCTCCTTCCTGTGAGTTATTTACACTGCCTCCTAGATCAATGTGCATATATACAGGGACTTCAGTAAGAGAGTATAATTCTTCAAGGGCGAGGAACATATCTTGTATCTGTTTTATTCTCATTCTATCCCTATGCCTCCTCAACCTTCCGATATATATACCTAGTGCATAGTAGATACAAAATAAATACTGAAGCTCATTTAATTGAAGAAGATTATGCCTATTGACTTTTAGGAGGAAAAATATATGAATAAACTCAATGAAAGAAGAATTTGCTGGGAACAAAAGATGGAGAGAGGGGTAAGGGGGAGGCAAATTTTCATTTTTATCACTTTATATCTTTATTCAGCAGCAAATATCAAATGAAACAAGTTTGGTTTTGTATTTCCAATGCCAAAATCCACATGGTTTTATAACAGTACTGTTTGCAGTCTAACTATGTGGGCATAAGGTTCTAAAACTGTATGCTTTTTAAAAGAAAATCGATCCTGATTTGAAAACGGTTTTTAAAATCATCCAGGCACAAAAATACCCAACATACCCTGTCTGCTCCCCAGTCCCACACCTTCACCTACTCTATCTCACTGGGATCAGAAAACAAAAAAAATCTGCCTGCAGGAAATATTCTCAACTCCTTCCTGCCCCAGACACAAATTTGTAAGGAATGCAATTACCGTGAAGAGAAAGACAACTTTCTCTTCTGCTTGCTGTCTCTGACTTTAAAGTTATCTTGGAAATCCTTTGGTCCCAGATTTAAAATTCTTTATTTCACACATTCTCTAACAGCTTATCTAAGCCATGTCTAAGATACTACAAGGGAAACTCTTCGAAGACAAAGTAATAACCTTGAAGAAAAGAAAGGATAGCAAAAATGTCTCCTCGCTCTTACAGGTGTTTGCTGTCTTCCCCACCACATTTGCTCTTGCAGCTATTTGCCCAAATACAACAGCTCAAAACTCAGCAGCTGCTATAAGAATGAAAACTAATGAATCTAAGACATCTGGGTTAGCTGCAGGTCAACGTCTTGGCCCTGTGGGGATAAAATCACCTGCTCTTTCTGGGGGGGGTGGGGGGCCCAGAATGAGCCTCCAGGCCATGATTTGGAAGAGGGCAAGAGAAGGTAAAGGAGCAAAGGAGGAAGAAGTTTAGTCTGAGAATTGAAACGATGCATTTCATGAAAAGAAGGAAACTAGACAATTCAGTGCTTGGGTCATATATTATCTTAAAGTAGGCCTGCATAAGAAGGATCCCATCTGCTGTGGAATGAAGCCCAATTCTCGTGCCAGTGCACATTTGCGCAACACGTGATGTGGGATAGTCTCTAGAGCCAAGAGTGGTTGTGTATCCATCCCGAGGCAGGTTGGTCAGTCTCCAGTGTAAACCTCCTTGGGATTAACCACTTATTCCAGTGTAGAGCACTGAATAATTAGTACCAGATCTGTTCCAGACAGCTTTGTATATCCTGCATATGGTGAGGACCCAGAAAGTTTCCTTTTTGGTGATCCATTTGGATGAGATAGAGAAAGCTTTTGCTCTAACGTTTGAAACAGAAGTCGTCCCCATGTACAGGTGTGTACGTTGCACAGGTGTGGGCTTACATATGGCATTTACAAGGCAAAAGCTTGTATGGACAGGTAAGAGGGGAGAGAAGTGTGCATGTGTGGATACAGCAGTAATATCTGTGGCCTTAATGCTCAAAGAGCAGGGCTCTACACCTCCTTTTAGCAGTCTGGAGAGGACTGAAGCAAGAGCTTGCATTTCAGCAAGCTCTTGAGACTGAGGTTTGGATATGGAAGAATGCCCACTGTTCGAGTGGAATGACCTGAGTTCTTTATAAGATTAGGGTTTCTGTGAATTTTTCCCAAGTGATAGAAATTTTCGTCATCTAGTCTCTTGCATAGCAAGTAGCCTTGGACCAGTAGTTTGCCTCACCCAACTCCTTCTCTGTTTATTTCTGAAATCCTTTTCTTAAAAACAAAACTAAACAAACAACAAAAGAAAAAAAAACACCTTTTTAAAAAACTTCATATCTCTGTCATTTCTTTTTCTTTTCCAGCTCCAAAATTTCTTGCTCTTTATCCCTAAAGTTTTCTCCTCTATCAGCTTACCAATCATTGTGGGTTGACTTGACTGCCCTACTAGTCTGTCTTTTTGATAAATTAATATAGACATCAACTTAAGGTTACATATAAAGGTTAAATATACATTTCTTCTACTTGACTCCACATTCAATATTCTATGAGGAAGATTGCCCTAATATTCCTTTCTGTGAAATCAGAATAACCACCAACCCGAAGATTAAACATTTTGATAAATTCTTTACATGTCCCAAACTGTTCACACAATGTTATGGACTAAATGTTTGTGTATGTGTGTGTGTGTGTCCCCACAAAATTCGTATGTTGAAGCCATAGCCCCCACTGTGATGGTATGAGGAGGTGCGCTTTGGGGAGGCAATTAGATTTTGATGAGGTCATGAGGGTGGACCCCTCATGATGGAATTAGTGCCCTTATATGAAAAGGAAGAAACCCCAGAGCTGCTGCTTTCCTCACGTGCATGAAGAAGAGGTCACGTGAGCACATGGTGAGAAGGTGGCCACCTACAAACCCAGAGAAGAGGCCTCAGAATGAAACCTACCTTGCCAGCACCTTGATCTTGGACTTCTCAGCCTCCAGAACTGTGAGGAATTTCTGTTGTCTAATCCCCCCAATCTCGGTATTTTGTTATGGCAGCCCGAGCTGACAAAGGCACACAACTAGAAAATTTAGCCATGTAAATCTCTTCTCCTGATTTTATGTCTAGATTCTGAGACTCAGAGAGTTTAGTGACTTGTTAAGCTTTCCGTGGAAAACCTGTTGTAAAAACAGTTTAGACTGAAAAATGTAAGACAGCCTCTGGAGATATTGCTAAAGCATTCCTCTCCCTCCAATCATCTCTCCAAATTCAGCCTCCTAGAGAGACTTGCTGAAAACTGGTGAGAAAATGCTGAATAATTAATGCTCAAATGAGAAAGATGATGTGTAAAAGCAAAATACTGTTGCTAATTGCATCCATTCATAGTTCTATATACCTTTTACCTATTTGCACTGATAAGCTATATGTAATAAAGAAGTTCCTTTTTAAAAAATAAAATGTAATTAAACAAAAGTTGATCTTAAATTGGCTTAGCACATGTTGGTTGAAACATACCCAGCTGTCTTCACTGAGAAGCACCTACAGTAGTCAAGAGTCTATCCTAACCTGCCCCTTAAGAAATGCCTGTCTTCCCTACCGGGCTGGAAACCCCTTGAAAGCAGATTGTCTTGATTACTATAGTTTCTCCAGCATTAAGTACCACACCATGGCACCTCACTATTTTCACCTTATATATTCTGTCATCTCAAAAATTTTTGGAAGCCTTGGCTAGTTCCTCTGTCCTCTCCACATAGGCTTGTGACAGACTTTGCCTGCACACAGTTGCACAATCCGTAAATGAAGTTGGCAGCCTTCTCGTGTCAGTGAGTAACATTTTTCTTTCCTTCTGGTAAGCTTGGAATCCTCATTGCCACCTGGCAGTTTTCTTTCCATCTTCCCACGCACGCAATAGAGCCCACACCCCTCAAAATCCCCTTGTCTAAACCAGATGACAGCAACACCACCAAGTTCCTTGTGAGCAAAGGTGAAGCTTTAGGCTTTTGTCTTCCCCAGACCACCCCCCTGCTGTGAAAATATACCAGCTTCTCAATTTGATACCAAAGGAGGGTATCCTGAGCGAGTTTCCTTGCTGTAGCAGCCTTCATCTGAAACTTATGAAGCTCTGATGGACCTGTTGCCACAGTAACCAGCTAGCTCCTGACTCGAATGCTTTTTGAGACTGCCTGTGTAATTTGAGGTGGAAATATCCCCAGAAGCAGACCCCAGACCAGCAGCTCTTAACTATGACCCATCACATATCCAACGGAAACCTCTTGGCTGCTGGGGTGAAAGGGCCTCTTTATCACCACAGGGGGAATCTGATGAATTCTGGGCTCAAAAAACGGTGCTCATTTTTCTCCCCAACAGACATAATCTCCAATCCCCAACCCAACCCCTGGTGAGAGGTGTTTTTTTCCCTTTTTATTACATTTTGTGTTGCTTATAATGCTAAGCTAAAGTGCGAGAGAGCAAGAACACAAAAGAATTTGAATTATCTTCCTGTCAGTAGGGGAGAATCTCTGTCACCAGTATATGAGAAAGGGATGGCAGGGAGGGAGGGGAGCAGAAAGTCAGCTTCCTGGGGATTTTTTGATATTTGATGGCTGTAATTGATTGTTTGAGCTCACAGGAATACACAACACCGTTAAGTGGGTGCTGATTTAAGTCTTAAAGAAAAGCAGTCCTTGCCACAGGAAAACAGGTGACTAATAGTATGCATGAGACCCTTATAGATTGTGCCTATTTAACTCTTCAGGCATATAAAGGCAGAAAAAGACCATTTTAAAGAGGAGCTTAACAAAAGTCACCTGACGTTCTTTGGAATTGTCACAGGGGCATAACGTGGATCTTGAACAAATACCCACTCACCCCAAACTCAGCCAGAAGGAAAGTAGTGAAATGGGGAGGAGCACACACTTGCCTGGGCATCAGAAAAGCTGGCTTCTGGTTGTGGGTCACAGTGATCTTGGACAAATCTCTTCGCCTCCCTGGACTTTGGTTTCTTTCCTTCCATACAGAGAGGCTGGACTGGATAAAAGATAAGACGCGGTCAGCTCTATAACATCAGTTAGAGAGCAAAGACTGTACCTTCCAGTTCTTGGCCAGTTTCTGGACCGGTAATGATACTCTGAATGTTTGCCGTGAAAATGAATGAATGATTATATTTCATCTTGACTTTTATCTCAATAAGGATTTTCTTCTACCTCATTTGGATCTCAATTTGAGGAAGGAAGGAAGGAAAGAAGCTTTGAGATACTCTTTCTGAGAGAATGTCTTCACTTTCTCTGGGATCCTAGAGTAGAAAGTTGCTATCCTACATTTTCCCTCTTTAAGCCTGCCAAAATAAAATTGATTAAGGATGCCATACAGATTTGAAGAATAAGCTACACCCCCAAATTTTCATGGAGTCCAAAGGCCTATTCATCTCCAATTAGCCTTTCTCAGGATGATGGCAGTATTGATAATCAAAGTATATACTTTTATTTTCTAGAGTATTTTCTATCAACCATCTCATTTTATCTTTTCATCATTCCTCTGAGGAATGTAATACATTGTAATTTAGAAAGTCCTATGCTTGTGTAAAGTATTTCATACCCAATATCTTATTTAGATCTTGACAATCACTTTTTAAGGTAATTTGGGAAGTTATTGTCCTCATTTTACTGAAAAGGAAACTGAAATGCAGAGAGTTTATGTCTTGCCCAAGATCTCTTGCCCATTTTTTCGAGAGGCAACAGCACAGGATTAAGAAATGGGCTCTGCCAACAGCCAACCAGGTGAGAATCCCAGCTCTGCCACTGGTCAGCTCCATGTGCTTGGGTAAGTGATTTCAAATCTGTGCCTTAGTTTCCTCATCCATTAAATGGGAATATTAATGGTACTCTCCTCATAGAGATTGGGTGGGGGAAGGGGCTAAATGAGTTAATGTATTTAGGATCCTTAACCTCTAGCACAAAATGCATAATGAATGTTGGTCATTATCATTGGCAAAGTCAAGACTAGAACCTGGATCTTCTGACTTCTAGCTCAGTGATGTTTCTGCTATCCCACACCACCATTGTCCTTAATGTACAGATGAGAACGTAAAACCTTCAACGTTTAAGTGAAAAGCTCATCCAAAGTCTTTCTGTTCATTAGGTCTAGAACTAAGATCTCCTGGAACTCTGCTTAGTCCTTTCACCATTAAACCATGCTGCCGTTGCTCTGAGCACAGTATCAACCTTAAGTTGATCAATTGTAAGTTTTTAGAATTTATAAACCAAGCACTCTCATCCAATATGACTGACAGCCTGAAGGCAGACTCTCCCACTCTTCTGGGGAAAGGGTCTTCTACCTTCGGTCTTCAGGGATAAAAAGGCTGAGGATGATGCATGCTTATGACTACCTTGAGGCCTTTTCTCCTACTGTTTGTCCACTGGCATAGTCTCTCTTCTTCTTCCTATTGCAATATCATCAGTGCCACACCAGTCGATATCTGACCATTTGTTTATGGCTCCCTGAGTACAAGCCTTGTTTTTAGCACTTTCATTATGTACTCCTTCAGAGTACAGACTATGTTGTGTGTATTCTCCATTGCACATAGCAAAATGCTCAGTAAATGGTAGGTACATGAATAGTTCTTGATTCGTGAATTGATTGACTGGTTAACGGGCTGATAGTGAGTTCTCCAAGTGGTTGACAATTGTCCCTGCCTGTTAGTTGCAAGTTCAGGATGGTCAAAGAACTTGCCTAGGTGGCATTCAACACCATGGTGCCTGAACAAAGGTAGAAGTTTCAGGAGTTATCTGTGCAGGGAGGAGCAGGGGCTGGGGAGGGGAGAAAGTTCTTCCTGCACTCACACCAGGCTATCTGCCACAGGGCCTCGGAACCTGGTGTGTGCCACTGTCTGACTGCACGGCATGTGCACGGAAAACATAGTCCTGAACTGGGCTTCGCCCTCCTGCCCACAGTCTGTACGCCTTGTAGTGCACCCGAACCAGACGAGACCTTGTTCTACAGTAAAAAACAAGTGAAAGGCATCTGCCAGGGTCACTTGGCACCAAAGTCCTGCAACCGAAGGGGCTCCGCTTAAAGGGCAGCTCAAATCCAGGGCATTAAAATAACCCGAATGGTGTCGTTTTCTGATCAAAGCCTTTCCCTGTCGGGTTTGTGATTTTTGAGCCTGAGAATGTCCCCTCACGGCTCAGGTTTCTCTGCTGTCACACTGGTCTCAGGCCTGGAATGTGAGCACTGGCTGTTGAGGTCTGTTGTAACTATGTTACAATCCCAAAATGGAGAGACATTATCTCATAGACAGTGGCAACAGGCAGGCACCAGTGTATTGCTGGCAGGCACAGCTCAAAATCTGGCCCTGGGAGTATTCCACATCCACACTTCTCAGTGGACAGACAGACGATCTGAGGCCTCAGACTCCAATCTGTGCCCTAGTAAATTAAGGTCTTGCAAATCTTCCTACCCAGGAGTAGACACAGGAAAACACAGGCTGAGATGGAGATAGGCTCATTTTTGGACAAGTCACATTGGTGTGCAGAAAGGTGATCCGTGGTGGAGAGGCCTTTGAGCATCTGGAGGGCTTGGTCAGAATGCAGAGAGCAGCCGTTCACATGACGAACGACATGGTGCTCAAGGCAGTGCTAGGCTGCCATCCTTCCTTAGCTGGGCCCCTGGGGGCAGGATCGCTTTACCCACAGGGCAGGTGGAGCCTGGTGGCCTATGAAGTAACCATCACTTTCAGCACTTGGAGAGGATGAGGCCCCAAGGAGAAACCATTAACCATTTCATAGAGTAATAGAGGGCATTAGAGTCCTAACCATTTTGATCATGAAATATCTTGGGGATGAAGAGAAGCACCTTCTCATCCAGTCTTGGAGAGAGGGGTCATGCCGCGTCCTTGCCTCCTTGGTTAGCCTGTTTACACCATGTGTTTCCTATGGCTCTGCTATGAGACACTTGTTACAACCAAGCCATTTTCCACATAGGCCCTGCCCACTCCTATCTTCTCCCTCTGCTCACTCCTTCCTTGACTGAAGAGTCTTCCTCTGCTCAGTTTGCCCTTTCTTCAAGGTCCAGATTCAATTCCTTCTGCTGGGCGAGGCATCTGAGGCCCAAGCCTCCAGTCTCTGGAGCTCCTCCATGACATGTCCACACCATGCACTTGATCCTTGGCACACACCTCCT
Organism: Ceratotherium simum simum; assembly: GCF_057802395.1. Lineage (NCBI taxonomy): Eukaryota > Metazoa > Chordata > Mammalia > Perissodactyla > Rhinocerotidae > Ceratotherium > Ceratotherium simum. Next base: position 81,971,526 of record NC_141906.1, on the reverse strand, counting down.
TCCACCGTCCTTTACTGTCACCATCACACGTGTGGATTAGTGTGCATTCGGTTGAAGGGTGCTTCTGCAAAAGATAAAGTACAGAGACTGTACTTTATCTCTGGGTACGCCCAGTGCCTAGCGGCATGCTCACGACACTGACTCTTAATAAAGGTACCAACTCTCTGATGGCTTCTCATCACCCTTAGCATCAAAACCTAGGATGGAATCCAGTGGTACAGCCTCATTTCCTAAGTCCCCAGTCTCCTTGTCTTCCTCCAACACACTGAGCATGTTGCATCAGGCCTGTGCACTTGCTCTTTCTTCTGCCTGGCGTGGTCCTTCCCTGGATGTCCAGTGGCTCACCCTGTCACTGTGTTGTCTCTGCCCAAATGCCACCTTCTCAGGTGACTGCCCTGTCTAAAAAATAGCATTCCTCATCCCATAATCCCTATTCTGTTTATTTTTCATCATAGCACTTATTGCTAACTGATATTATATTATTATATTATACTAGATTACATTACACTATGTATTTTTAAAGTTTTTATTGTGTGTGACCCCCATAAGAATGCAAGCTCCGTGAGGGCCAAGACCTTGCTTTATTCATGGCTTGTTCTGGGGCCTAGAGCAGTGTCATGAATATTGTGGGTACTCACCACTTGTTGAATGAATCCATGGGAAAATGAATGAGCAAATGAACATTCCTCTGTAAAGTGAGGACCATTATGGGTGATAATGTGACATGCAGTCAACCGTGGGATGATACAAGGCTTCCTTTCAAAGAACCAAAGAGCATTAGAACCATAAAGGTCCTTGAAAATAGGTCAACCCCCAATTGTATAGACAAGGAAACTGAGTCCCAAAGAGACAAAATGAATGGAATGAACACTTGGAAAATTAATATCTATGACTTCTAATAGTTAACTCTTCCTAGAGCAAGGTCTGCTGTGACAATTCATCTGAACAGATTCTGAGCTATCAATTTTCTACTGGTTTTGTATTAGCATAATTTTTATTAGAATCAAAAGCAAAACAAACAAGAGAACAAGACCGGTAGCATAAAATTTCACCTCTTCATGCCCCACATGTTTTGAGCAGCATCACTGAAAAGGAAGCATCTATACTGATTTTGTGCAGCATCCCTTCAGTAGCCTAGACCTGCGTAAATATTGGGACATTGTTTCTTCATTCTTCCCAACCTTTGCGTGTTAGGCAGGAACGTGTAGGACTGTCTGCATTTGGAATAAAGAGGAAATCCGAACATATGCCCAAAACTAGGCTGCAGCCAGGGCTCCAGGTCTTCATTTGGCCTTCTCCCTGGGCACCTATGAAATCCTGGCTGTGGCTCATTGAGGGAGGGGTGGATCCCACTCAGCGCTGCTGCAGATGGATCAGCTGCACTGTGGATGTCGGTGTTCACCAAACAACAGCCATTCTAGATGGTCTTTTTTTTTTTTTAATTCTCCAGAGGGTTCTAAGAAAGTTGCACCCCACCCAGTCAGAGTCTGCTCTCTGAGTTGGCCCTCAAGGGTGACTGCCCCCTTGCTCTCCTTGTAAGATTGTGTTTGACAGCAATGAAAACCAATAGTTCCACAGCAATAATTTCTTGGCAGGACAGATTGGCATGAGACTTTTCCCAAACAAAATAAGCCTTTCAGGGAAGTGTATTTCAAGTTGGGCTCTCACATTCCCAAAACACTGAGATTCTTATACAGCTGACACAGGAGCAGAGGCTGAGTCCCCACCAGGGCCGTCAGTGATTGTCAGTAACACGACAGAGCTGAGGGAAGGTTCAGAGGCCCAGTATGTTACTGAATGGTTCAAACAGGGGCAACTGGAAATGTCACGGAACTCCTTCTGGGGAAAGGCTTTTTACACTCCAGCCTGCTGTTTGTAAATGGACTTGTTAGTGACTTCAGTCCTGGAGGAGGGGCGTGTGGGTCAGAATTGCATCCCTCTTCCTTTCTCTCCACTTCTTTTCGCTACCCATTTCCCTTCCATCATTCTCCACAATTCTTTCCTCACTACCTGTCATCATTTTCACTGCTGTATGTGCCAGTTAGAGGGGCTCTCTGGACCTTTTGTCACCAGGGAGCATGCCATGTCACCTATGCTTGGTGACTTATTACATCATATGCCTCTGATTGTCTGCATCCTAAGTTGTTATAAAGCCTTGCTTCCTAGGCCTGGTTCTAGTGCACAGGCCCACAGAATGATTCAAATATCAAAGGTGGAAATGTCCCCGGGGGCGTCATTGTTAGCTGTGACGTGGGGATAACTTAAGTTGTTTTTGCACTGCGTCTTCTCAAAGCCCACAAGAGGGCGCCCGAGACCTCCCAGGTCAGGCCACAACAGGTGGCATTGATGCCAGGAGGTGGCGCTGTTGCCTTAACCATTAAGAATGGAGTGGCTCCAGCTTGGGCGAGATGTGAACGTCTCCGCTGGGCAGCAGATAGCACCCCTGCCTGCAGATGGTGATCCCTGGAGGAGATGCTTCGCTGTTCCAGCCAAACATCACTTCCCCACACTGAGAAGCAAAACGAAGCTCTAGCTAGCCTTCCTCTCTGGAAAAGCTCTGGGTGAGGAACCAGAATTCCTAAGTTGTGTTTCTGGCACCGCTCCTTTGCTGGGAGGCCTTGAAGGAAATCATTTATTCTTTCTCCCTCACAGCTTACTTGACCCTCCATGTGTTCAGCCAACATAAATTAAGAACATACTTTGTAGTGCCAGGGGGGCTTGGGATTCAGGAATGAAAAAGACAAAACCTCTGTCCTGGACAAATTCGTTGTCCGCAAAATGGGGAGAGGCAGACGCGCAATCAGAAAGTTACAGTAAGAGGGATGTCTAGGGACAGAGGCACACTCAGACGCACACACAAGGAGACTTCAGCCAGCCTGATGGTGGATCCTGGTGATTCTCAACAGAGTCTCAGAGCTGAGGAGGAGTCACGTTGGTAAAGAAGGTTGGGAAAGGGCAATCTAGGCAGAGGGGCGGCAAGACAAGGCACAGCATGGTGGGTGAGGGAGCTCTCCTATGAGGAGCAGTGGTAAGAATGGAGCTGGATGAGGACGCAAGGACCAGACAGGTGGGGTGTGCAGGCCATGTCCAGATGGCCCCCTCCAGGCTTTATGGTCAATGTACTCTGAAAAAGGGAGCATTGCAAAAGCACTAGTGTCATTAACATACATATTTATTTATAGGTACGCAGATCCGCACTCACTTGGAGATAGATAAGTAGTCCCCAAGGTGAAGGAGAGCTGGGGAGACACCAAAATGACGTCTACCCTCGGCTGGGTTTTACCTTGACTTGGAGCCGTCACTAGGCACTGCTGTTCTCTCTTTCCTCCCTGAACAAGAAATACAATAAACTCATTAGGATATGGACTTGTTAAGATCTAAAATTGAAGAACAACCATGTATTTATCAAGATTAATATGCACATTATTTATGTAAGATAACTAGTAATGGATTTATAAAGGCATGTATTGTCATTTATTCATCAAAACAAAGTTATATGCCCACGTTTTATAGGTGAGAAACATTAGTGTCAGGTCACACAGTTCATAAACGGTGACACTGGCATGCCCGTTTGGGCCTTCTGATTTCTCCTCCTCACCAGGCGGCTTCGCTCTGGGACATTATGGAATTGGCCACCTGGCTGGGGAAGTAAGTCTGGCATCACTGGTACTCAGTGCATTCACTCATCTGTGACCTGGAAGGCCTAAAGATAGGGGTTGATGTCTCACACAGAATGCAGTCATTCACAGAGAGAGAGACAACCGATCGCTGGTTTCAGTTTTCATTTTAAAACCCCCTGACCTTCCAATATGAGGGCCAGTTGGTCACCAGCATTGACATTGATGGAGCATGCAGTGCACCATGAGTTCTAGAGAAATTGGAGGGATTTTCACATGCTCTACTGTGCGGGGCACTATGGCCATTGCAGTAATTCGGTAGGCCATACAATGCTTTACTGGCATCCGGAACAGTGTTTCAGGGAGGGCCATCCGTGAGCATCTGTGATTCGGTGTACCTAGTTAAAATGGCACCTTTCCCAGACACTTGGTCTCCAAACAAACAGAAAACGGCCTGAAATTTCATTTTTTAAAGTTTCTGCTGCAGAGATCCTTTGCCAGGGTATTAAAGCTTATGGAGAGAATGTTTTTAATCAACTGGGTATACCAAAGTGGTGTGTAAAGTTCCCAGAACAATAAAGCCCACCAGCGAGGCAGGGAGACGTGGAAGTCTAGCAAAGACAAATGAAAGACTTCATAATCGATGTTTCTGGAAAGAAGCTAAATCCAGCAAGAGGATTGTGATGGGGGCAGACAGTAAAAAAAAAAAAAAAAAAATTAGAAGTTCCTGAGAACAGAACCAATGATATGCACGTGGTCCACAGACTAACATGTAAATTAGCATCAGATTTCCAAAGAATCTTTGAGTTGAGAGCCTGGAGACCATCTCTCCAAAGCTCACAATCTGTGGATGATGGTACTGAACCCCACAGAGCAGGGCTTGCTCTATTAGAAATAGCTAACATCAAATTAGGCTCACAGCATATCAGGGCCTGACTTCAGTGCTCCGTGTGCATTAACTCATCTAATCCTCCCAAAGAGGGTGTAGAATATGAGCTTTTCCCCCATCTTTAGAGGGGGAAATGGAAGCTTAGAGAGGTTGAATAATTTGCCCAGCTCCTCTAGTTAGTAAGGGGCAGAGCTGGGGCTCAAACCCAGGCAGTCTAGCTCCCCAACCCATCCTCACAACCATGTTGCTGTTTCGCCAGCTCCAGGAATCAGCCACCAGAATCAGAATTAAAGCCCCAACACCCAGTTCCTAGTTCCTGGTCCTTCCACCATTCCACTCTTTCCTCACATAGACCTGGAAGTTTCTCCCCTCAGAGTCTGGGCCCTTGCTGGTCCCTCTGTCTGGAATGTTTTTCTCCTACATCTCCACAGAGCCTGCTTCCTCAATTCCTTTTCTGATCCCAAAATAAAATAGCAACACCATCCCACCCTCTGCAGCCCCTTCCTTTGTTTTATTCACAGATGATAGTTACCACCATCTACTTGCTGTATATGTGCTCGTTTTGGTGGTGGTGGTTTAGTGTCTACTCCTACTAAAATGTGAGTCCATGAAGACCGCATCTTTGCTTTCTTCAATGACACGTCACCAGTGCCTGGTACATATAAGCATTCGGTAAACGTTTGATGAATAAGTAAAGGAATAAATCGACAAATGAGCAAATGGTAAATAAATTCCCAGGCCCAAAAGAAAGAGCTCAGTGCTCTCTGCCACATGCCGAAAATCGTCATCCTTGCCTGCATGTTGCTGAGATCCTACCCAAACGTCCAGATCCAGTCCAGATCCTGCCTCCTCCAGGAAACCTTCTGAATGTTTCCACCATGAGTTACTGGCAAGATTCATTCGTTGAGTTTTAATATCATGTCTCTGAGATTCTTCTATTAAACTATAGTTACTTTGGAAAGGGAGAACATAATACATTAATTAATTATCAGTCATTAACACTTCTGAATATACTAAAATAATACATATACAACATTTTATATATAACAGATCCAAGCTAGCATGGATGGAGCACCTTGGGCATGCCAGGTACCCAGTGCTATGTACTTTACACACTGCACTTATTGCCAGATATTTCCAGCTCCCTGCCTTCCAGGCACCCATGGGAATTATACTTCCAAGACCCTTTGTGGGGGGTGGTTCCATGTGACCAGTTGTAGCCAATCAGATGTAAGTGGGCCTGTTACCCATTTAAAGTGCTAATGAGAGATCCTTCAGAGCTCTCTTCCTTTTGGCTCAGCCAACTGGCAACCTTGGAGGTAGTGGCTGCTCGGTCAGCCTGAGTCCCTGAGTGGCTGTGATAAACAGAGGACCCCCCCATGTTCCCAGTCTCTGCATGGCAGTCTTTTGAGGTAGTCTGTGCTGTCATTATTTTACAGATGAACAGGCTCTGAGTTATTAAACAATTTTTCCCAAGATTACACAGCTAGTAAGTGACAGAGCCAGGAGTGGAGCCATGTGTTTGATGCTAGAATCCATAACTTTTACCTACTCTCTCCCCACATCTTTAGTTAATAAATAAGGAATAGGAAAATGGGAATACCTGCTATTCCCTGGAAAACAGAAGCTTTGTGAGGGCACCACAGCTTTGGGGAGTCAAGAAGGCCCTGGGATCCTAGGGAAATGGTTAAAACACTGATGGTCTAAGAAGGGAAGCTCTATTAACAACATTCTCTCTGCTCCTAGTTTGCTTGTTGGAGAGTCGGAAGCCTTGGTCTTTAGTTTGATTCTTTCTCCTTGCAGACTCATCAATAGGTCAACAAATACACGGTGAGGACTCCACGGTGTGCCAGGCCTGCGCTGGAGGCACCCTGATGAATCCAGCACTCAAGCCCCTGCTCTCAAAGACCTACAGGTGGCCCAGCTGGTCCCATGCCCTCCTATTTCTCAAAAGGGAATGGTCACTCCTGCTGAGGATAATTGGTCAGCTGTTTGCTCTGAGAGTTATTGGAGGTCAAATGTCAGCTCCACCATGTACTCTTTATATCCTTTGGCACAATTTTTGAAACTTCTGTGTGGTTCCATTCCACATCTGCCCAAAGCTCTACTGTTCATGTGGTTTGATAGGTGAAGAGATGGAAAAGTGCATCTGAAAATGCAATATAGAGATATGTTTTTGTAAATGTGAAAATGGGGGATTGGGACTAAAGAGACCCTCTGTTTCATTGACTCTCATACTTAGTTTTTAAAAGAGGGAGAGTATAAATGTATTTCCACCCACACTAAGATTCATTAAGAGGAAGGGGTGGAGAAGCAGACACTGAAAAAGAGCCACTATAAATACTGCGACCAAAGTGAATTCTTGTGGCTGACGGTTTTTGAAAATAGACTGCGGGGCTGGATGTAATTGCACCTCCACTCCACACAAGATTAGGTAATAAGGGTGAAGCACTTGGAGTGCTTCTGAAGAAAGCAAAATAGTATTATTATTATTATTATTGTTATTATTCTGTCAGATGTTTCCATCTTGAGAGTCTAAATGGACTTGTTTAATGCCCATTTGGCTAGTTCTAGCATCACTGCTTACAGAGCCCAGGAACAAAATTCTCTGGATCAGACAGGCTCCTCTGTAAGAAGAAAGAGACGGAGACTGGGGAGGAGGAGGGAGTCAGAAGGAAAAGAGAGGAGAGAGAGAGAGAAGGGGAAAGGAAAACGAAAGATTGTAACAGATCTCAATCCCCTCTTTCCGCTTAAGGACTTCATTGAAGCACTGCATTTGTTTAGAAGAGCAAATGAAGTGTAATTTGTTACAGAAAGCAGATCTTGAAACCCTCACTATAAATAGACTATAGTAAGCAAAATTCTTACTAGTCCAGAAAAAAAAAGTACCCTAAAAAGAAAAAGAACATTGACTACATAGAGCAGATCATGATTTTAAAAATGGTAAGGGCCAAACCATTCTCATGCCTGGCACGTCTTTCCCCTCCCTAGAGTGGTGGACCATCAGGGTTTGCTTGGGCCTGGCTTGGTTTTAGCAGTGAAAGTTTGGCATGCCAGGAAACCCCTCAGTCCCAGGCAAAGCTGAATGGCTGCTCACCCTACCTCTGCCTAAAATACCCTTCTCCCATGCCTCACCTCTCACCTTATCTCTTGGTGAAGGTGTCAAACTGCTACTTTAAAAAAAATCTCCAGGAAGCTGTCCACCATCCCTCAAGCAGAGCGTGCTCTTCTCTGTTGCCATGGCACTTTTACGTAACTCAACAATAGCACTTAATCAAATGTGCTGTAATTATTTGTTCACTGCTAAAAGGTGTTTCTCTCTGATGAAGTCTAAACTACTTAGAGGCAGGACTCTTATCTTACTTAGGTTTGAATGTTTGGTGTGCAAGTAAACAAATGTTTGCTGATTATATGAATGATTGAACAAAAGAACAAAGGAATTTTGAGAAAACCGTACTTTAGTTATTGTTAAACATCAAAAGTCCCTTGCGATATCCCCACCTGTACCAAACTACATGGAAGTAATAGAAAACTCGGAAGGTCTGTATCACATAAGGACAAAAACAGGAATGCTTGGAAGGTAGGAGCCTCCTGCACAAAATTTTTCACCTGCTGCTAACATGGTACCTAGAGTTTCTACCACTAAAAATCTATTTTTGGAGGGTTAAAACAGATTTCTCCTCTTGCCTAGGACCTGCCCAGACCTATTAAATAAAATCTTATTTTGTTATGCATCTAAATGACTGGCCTAAGAACTCATAACAATCACCTCAGCATCGAGGTCTTGCTGAAATAACCCAAGAACCTGGCAACATGGGAATGGCTGTGCTTCTGGATGATAAATACCTCAATTATGAGGATTAAAAATGTCATCTAGTACATTCTGTTTATAAGTGGTTTGGTCCCAAAAGAACTCAAGTAGAATTTGTTGTTATTGTTTGTTTGCAATTGGGGTTGGGGAAGGACAGGTTCCCATCTTCTCACAAAGACTAAGTTGACAAGAATTGTTGCTGTGCTCGACAGAACCCAAATTACCTGCAACTGTATCTATCATGGGCTCTGGGAGCTAGATGGATTCCCTAAGCTTGGACCTAAGTTGTTCTATGAGAAGTATGCTCCTTTCTGAGAGTCAGCAGAAGGTGGAGGGGTGGGAGCCATGGTGGGCACCTCTATGGAGAGAGACAGCTGTGGACCACAGAAGTATGAGTAATGAAAAGATCTGGAAAAAGATGTAGCCTGGGAGGGGAGGTTTAAATGAAAAGAGGGAAAGAGGGGTTTCTTTGTGGGTAGGGGAAGGTAAGTCATGAGAACTCAGAGAGAGCCATCTTGAGAATAATTATCCAGAACCTCACTTAAAAAACCAAGATGTTTTGATGACCTCGAGCAGAGAGGAGAGGCAATACAAGAATGTATTTGTAGACTTAACCATGACATGAAATTGTATAATTGGAGGCCTAATTTGTTTTGAATGTTCTTGCTTTTTTTGTTCTCTTTAATTTATTATCCAAGTGAAATACCATCTTGTGAAATACTTTGAACCCAGTTTAAGTTGAACATGAAACACAGATGAGTGTGAAAAAGAATAACTGTGCCACAAATTTGAATAAGAAATAATTTAAAATCATTCAATAAATCCCTTAATGGAACAATATGTGAAAGGGGCAGAACAGCTTTCTGCCTGTGTGTGCCCAGCACTGTGCCAAGTAAACAGAGGCATCCCAGAGGAATGACAGATTCCTGCTCCTTGTGTGTTAATTGCATGATTGACCTAAAATGGGTACTGGTAGAGAATAGTTTTCTCTAGGTTATAAATTTTACACGTGACAGTTTGCCAGTGACACAAAGCTGACAAGGATTGATAGTATATCAGATCACATGTGATGTTTCATCATAAAGAAGTCATCCAGACCTGGACTTGAATCTCATTCCTGTTGTCTACTCTTCTATGACTGGGGGTCAACCACTGAACTTTACAGAGCCTCAGTTACCTCAAATAAAGTGAGGATGACTGTGCCACTCACGTTCGCTTTTTCTATACAAAGGCACATCAGTGATCAATGTGAGTAAAGTGTCCAGCATAGAACTCAACTCGTAGTAGGCACTCACATTAATTCCTGTCCTCTTGGAAGGAGACAAATGAAATCACAAAGACACTGAATCGTTGGTTGATTTCTGCGTCCACTCAGGCCACTGTCATCTCACTTAGATGACTTCTCAGCCTTTTCTAGTTTCTCTGACTCTGGTCTTGTTGTCTCTAGTCAATCAGCCTCTCAACAGCCAGAGCGCTTTCACTAAATCTTAAATCTCATTTCTAAACCCTGTTTGAAATTCTTCACGGGTTCCCATTCCCAAATCCTCAGCAGGACCTTAGGAGGCCTCTCATGAGTTGGTCCTGCTTACCGCTCCACCCTCAACATCACTGCCATAAACACACTCCCTTCGCCTCCCAACGCCAAACACACATCCACCCTTCCTGCCCTCCAGCACACTCAGGACTTCATTTTCCCCAAAGGAAATGCTTTTGCACAATTTGTCCCCTCTGCTTAGATGACTCCTCAAATCTGTCTTCCACAGTGGCAGATCTGTCTTCCCTTCTTTTATTTGGATAACTCCTACGCAATCTTCAGGGTTCAGCTTAGATGTTACTTCTAGCTTTCTCTGCCCCTCTTATATGCTCTTCATTGTATTGTGTACATATACCTGTCTTAACTCAACGTCTCTACTAAAAATGCAGGTTTACTTGTCCTTCTGCAGACCAGGCTCTAAGCCTCTGAGGGCAGGGTCTGTATCTTATTCGCTACTGTCAGGCCGGCCCCATGGCTTAGCGGTTAAGTGCGAGCGCTCCGCTGCTGGCGGCCTGGGTTCGGATCCCGGGCTCGCACCGACACACCGCTTCTCTGGCCATGCTGAGGCCGTGCCCCACATACAGCAACTAGAAGGATGTGCACCTATGACATACAACTATCTACTGGGGCTTTGGGGGGAAAAAAAAAAATTAAAAAAAAAAAAAAATTAAATATTCACTACTGTCTCCCCAGCCCAGGGAATGGCACAGAATAGGTACCCATTAAATGTATTTTTTAACCTTTTTGTTTGAAATAATGATAAACTGAAAGAAAAGTTGCAAAAATAATACAAATTTCCTGTATATCCTTCACTCAGCATCCCCTTACGTTAACATCTTATAAAACCATAGTAAAATTATTGAAACCAGGATATTATCATTAATCCAATACTCTTAACTAATCTACAGACTTTGTTTGAATTTCACTAATTTCTCCACTATGATATTATGATTTATAATATGAAATATATATTTGGTCATTCCTAGCACAGAGCTCCTAAAACCCTTGAAATTTCCTGTGATGAAAGTGGATAAAGGTGTCTTTTGTTATGTTAATGAGTCATCTTTTGTAAAGCCCCTAGGTAACTTAAGGATGGGGGCTGGTTACTAGAGGAGCCAATCATGTGATTAGAGGGTTGGAACTTTCAGTCTCCCCTGCCTCCACCTCCTGGGAGGGGAGAGGGACTGGAGATTGAGTTCAATCACCAGTGGCCAATGATTTAATCAATCACGCCTATGTAACGAAGCCTCCATAACAACGGGAAAGGGTAGGGCTAGGAGAGCTTCTGGGTTGGTGAACACATGGAGGTGCTGGGAGAATGGTGCCCCAGAGGAGAGCATGTAAGCTCTGCAACCATTCCCGCATACCTTGCCCTATGCATCTCTTCCATTTGGCTTTTTCTAAGTTGTATCTTTTTATAACAAACTGGTAAATATAAGCAAATGTTTCTCTGAGTTCTGTGAGCCACTCTAGCAAATTAATGGAACTGAAGGAGGGGGTCCTGGGAACTTCTGATCTATAGCCCATCAGAAGCACAGGTGGCAACCTGGATTTGTGATTGGCATCTGAAGGTGTAGTGGGGGGCAGTCTTGTAGGACTGAGCCCTTCCTCTGTGAGGTCTGATGCTCTCTCCAGGTAGATAGTATCAGAATTGGATTAATTGCTTGGTGGTGTGGAAAACACACACACATTGGAGTTGGTGTGAAAATCAGATCCACTAATGTCTTTTTTCTCGCCCAGGATTCCACATTGCATTTAGCTGTCATGTTTCCTCCAATCTGTGAGATAGTTCCTCAGTCTTTCTTTGTCTTCCATGACTTGGATACTTTTGAAGAATTCTAGTCAGTTATTTTTAGAATGTTCATCACTTTGGGTCTGTCAGGTGTTTTCTCAAGATTTTGTTGTTGTTAGTGCTATCAAGTCAATTCTGACTCCTACGGACCCTGTGTCCAGCAGAGCGGAACCGTGCCTGGTCTCTTTGCACCATCGTTTTGCATCATCCTCTCACTTTCCCGCACTATATCAGATGAGGCTCTGCTGCTATTCTTAGGGTTTTCATGGCCAATTTTTTGCAAAGTGGGTAACCAGGTTCTTCTTCCTAGTCTCTCTTAGTCTGGGAGCTCCACTGAAACCTGTACACCATGGGTGACCCTGCTGGTATTTGAAACACCAGTGGTGTAACTTGCAGCACAGTAACACGCAGCCGCCACAGTATGACAACCAACAAATGGGTGATGTGGTTCCCTGACCACGAAATGAACCAGGGCCTCTGTGGTGAGGGCACTGAATCTTTCTTTCTTTTTTTTGGTGAGGAAGTTTGGCCCTGAGCTAACATCTGTTGCCAGTCTTTCTCTTTTTGCTTGAGGAAGATTGTTCCTGAGCTAACATCTGTGCCAATCTTCCTCTATTTTGTATGTGGGATGCCACCACAGCATGGCTTGACTACTGGTGTGTAGGTCCACGCTCGGGATCTTAAGCCGTGAATCCTGGGCCACCGAAGCTGAGCGTGCGAACTTAACCACTACACCACTGGGCTGGCCCCTGAGGGCACCGAATCTTAACCACTAGATCACCGGGGCTGGCTTTCTCAAGGTTAGATTGAAATTGTGTATTTTTGGAGGCTGGCCCAGTGGCATAGTGGTTAAGTGCGCACGCTCCACTTCGGTGGCCTGGGGTTCGCAGGTTTAGATCCCGGGTGTGCACCAACGCACCACTTGTCAAGCCATGCTGTGGCAGCATCCCATGTAAAGTAGAGGAAGATGGGCACGGATGTTAGCCCAGGGCCAATCTTCCTTGGCAAAAAGAGGAGGACTGGCATTGGATGTTAGTTAGCTCAGGGCTAATCTTCCTCACACACACACACACACACAAAATTGTGCATTTTTGGCAAGAATGTGACAGTGATGTTTTGTCCTCAGTGCGTCCTATCGGGCAGTACATGATTCCACGTGACTTACCACTGGAATGCTAACAACTTGATTAAGGTGGTGTCTGCCAGATTTCTCCACTGTAAAGTTACTGTTTTTCCCTTTGCAATTAATAAGTATTATGTGAGGAGATGCTTTAAGATCAATAAATAGTTTTGAATAAATCAATGAATGTTGGAACAAAGTGGAGTATCTGAAGAAAGGACAATTAAAAGAGTTGTAAATATAAGTTCTGCTCCTGCATGCAAAAAACGTAGCATTGAGGATAAAACAGAGAAAATGAGACAATAAATGAATGACTCAGCAGGACAGATTTAAGCCACTAGAGTCAATGCACTTTCAGGAAATAGGAACAGAGCTACAGCCTCTGGATCCAGGGGCTGAGAAACCTGTTTACCCTCAGCTCATCAGATCCCCCTGTTACAGCCTATTGAGACCTGGGCACCACCCTTAATGCTGGATACAGTCACATCGCACCAAATTTACACAAATGTTACCATACGACCTCAGCAAAAGAGGAAAACCAGCATCTGCGTATCAATAAGAAAGCAAGCCCAGTTATATGCCCCTGCGCCCAGCCCGTCTTCAGCGTGTCTCCCTTATCTCATATCATATATTTACATTTTATGAGTAATCGAAGAGGTTTTCAAGGGGGAGATGATGCAACACAATTTTCACCTTAGCCAGAGCACAATCCGTGTGGAAGATGTGACTCCACTATGTAAACAAACTGGAGCCCATTCAGGGAGGTGAGCCAACAAATTCTGGTCTACTGGGAGAGGCTAAAGGAATGGAAGATGCCCGGATTAACAGGGCAAGACTCAGCAAGGTGCGGAGTAGTTGTCTTGGTCAGCTCGGGCCGCCATAACAGAGTACCGTAGACCAGGCAGCTTTAACGACAGTCATTTATTTTCTTAGGGTTCTGGAGGCTGGAAGTCCAAGATCAAGGTGCTGGCTGATTTGACTCCTGGTGAGAGCTCTCTTCCTGGCTTTTACCTGTGTCCTCACATGGCAGAGAGAGAGAGAGAGATGTCTAGTCTCCTCTTATGAGGACACTAATCCTATCAGATCAGGGCCCCTCCTTTATGAGAGCATTTGACCTTAATTACCTCTATAAAAGCCTTAACTCCAAATGCAGTCACACTGGGCTTGAGGCTTCAACACAGGGATTTGAGGGGGACACAGACACTCAGTCCATAGCAGTGGTTATCCTCAAAAGCTGCATAGTGCGTGACTTGATAACAGGATGTTAAAGTGGGACTTCTCTTATTGTCTCAGTTTCTGTTGAAGCCCTACACTATGTACAAGAGGTATCAACACCCCAAATTTAAAGGTGCTAGGCCAAGAATTTTTTCTTCATGCATTAGCCTGCCACCCATCTCCAGATGATAGAAAAGATTGAGAATCCATTAGGAGGGAGCAATAAATGGTGAGGTTTCTCTAGAAAAAGAGTTGTGTGCTGAAGTGCCCTCCTAATTCCCCACTGCTCAGGCCAACTGAGATGAACTTCAAAGAACTTCCCAACGGGTTGACATATGTCCTTTGGAATTAGGGAAGATTGTGGAGCTGGTATCTGACTCACATTTGGCAGAAAGTCTGAAGGAGAGAGGCTATGGCTTGAGGGTGGGAGAGGGCTGTGTTGGCAGAGTAAAGAGAAAGTTGCCTTGAACTGAGCTATACTGAAAGCAGAACAAAAACACACGTTTCCCAAGGTCCCAATGTGGACCCCAAGGGAGAGCCCAGCCGTGAAACATCTTGCAAAGTTCTCTATCCAAGGAGCCACCAAGGTGGGGGTGCACCCAAAGGGTGGGTGATTCCAGCAGAAGGAGGCTGAGGTGAACCACCAGCCGTGGGCTGGGAGAATGTCATAAGCAGCCAGCCAAGGGAGGCATCGCCAGAAAACTGCAGTTGAAAGTCCCCAGTGGGAGGGGCTCAGAGGAACCCAGAAATGTGCCAATGAGAGAAAGAGGCAGCATTTGGGTTGTCAACACAGAAGGCGCTCATGCCAGATCACATCTGTGCCCACCAAGTAAGGAAGACCTTCTCTGCCGACTGCCTTTCTCCTCAAAGGAGCCAATGGCAACATGAAGACAGGGAAGGACGAGTAGACCAGCGAGGAGGACAAAGAGGAGAAACAGGTCTCTGCAGGCTTCCCAGTCCAACCAGGCCCTGGCAGGGGAGGGCAAGGGTCATGATCAAAAGAAAGTTTGGAGTTTGATAAAAGACTGCTCTGGACTTTTTAATATCTGAAAATGACTAGAATGTTCTATGAGATCTGCAGGAAGGAAGAAAGAATTGAAAAAGAGTTTAACACAAAGTGAAGGAAAAATAAAGTTCCTTTCTGTTTGCACTCTACCAAGTCCAGTCATTCAGAAACAAAACAAAAGAAGGAGTTACATACAGGTGTGCTCACCTGTTCAGGCACACGGGCCCTGTGCATAGAAGGGCTCCACGCTTGGCTTAAGCTCTGCTGTCACCATCTTAAAATTCGTAATGATTTTTAACAAGGGGCCCTGCATTTTCATTTTGCCCTGGGCCCTGCAAGTCATATAGCCAGTCCTGGTTACATATATAGCAGGAACTTAGCCATGTTCTCTGTGACCCCAAGAGGTACAGTGGGACCAATCAGTGGGAGGTAGAAAGAAATAGATTTTAGCTAAATATTAGGTAGAGTTTTTAAAAACTCATGGCTGCCCAAATTGGAATAGGCTGCATAAAGAGGCAGAGCTTCTGATCACCAGGATCCTTATAGCAGAGGGAGGTCAGCTACTAGGCAGGAATATTAACAGACACATTTCAAGCTTTGTCCTCTGTGGCCTCCAAAATCCCTGCCAACCGGGGATTATCTAATTCTTTGATTAATGAATCTCCTTCAAGATGTCTACTTCACCAACTTCATCAGGAAGTGAACTCACTGGTGCTGAGACCAGGTAAGAGTATGTCCAAGTCCAGCCTATAACCTCTATGTGGGGGGGAGTTTCACTAACTCCCTGGGTTTCTGTCCAAATCGTGAGCTGTTGTTTTCCTTTATGAGAACATTATTGCCATTACTCACTGTATTTTTGATCATTATAAGTTGGATCTTATTATGGCTGGCACATTGTGACTTCTTGCTTCTAAGAAAAAGGCCTAAAAAGTCTCAGAAAGTGAATTAAAACCGCTTTCATTAATCATCATTTTGACAATGAAGCATAAACAGACTTGACAAATATTGATTAAATTTTACATTAAAAAATCTACATATGTGTTTTGGTTATTGCTGTCATCATCATTATTATTATTCGTGGGGGAGATGGTTCTAGAAGAAGAAAAGAAAGACCATTGCTCTCTGAGATCTTCCGCATACAACCTCTCAGACTGGAAAGTTCATCTTCTCTACTCCACCTTTATGGTGCTAGTCTCTGAAGCCGTAACGTGAGGGGTCGAAGTTCCACTGTGAAGACCCACCATTGATGACGATTCTGGGGCCAGGACCCAGCAGGAAACGGGTGTATTGGTCATGCTCAGTGAACCCATTTCCCTGCAGACTCACTCCTCTTACATGTTGGAAAACTGGGCTGCTTTCATACCATATTTTGGCCTTGACCTTTCTAGCATTTAGCTTCCCTACAATGGAGTCTATGTATCTCCACACCCTCGGTGCAGGCCCCTAATTATAGCCATCTGTTAAGCTGTCAGGAAGAAATCCCCAGCTCAATCACTCCTTTATCAGGCTCCAGCTACCAATGGGGTCAAGTTAGGCGTCAAGTCTGGCCTGCCCAGGGCCCTTGTCACGTGCTGGTCCCACGCTCACTGAGGCCTTTGTGACTGGGCAGGCCAGACAGCCACCTGGTTGCCCCCAGCTAAGTTCCTGCTCCCACTGCATTGCCCAGACAGGGCCAAGCCAAGAGAGACAATGAGGCTGACAACATAGGGCCTTCTCTTTGTCTTTGTTTTTGGGGAATTTTGTGCACAGGAGTTATATGGGGTTATCAGAGTCCTAAATTGGAAAAGGAGACTCTACTTAACAGGGAGGAATCTGGTGTCAGGGAAAAAAACTTCTTCAGTTTGGACCTGCTCTCAGAGACTGTAGAATCATAGAATTTTATTGCTGCCAAGGAACTTAGTGACCATCTGTCTAGCCCTTTATTTTACAGATCAGTGCAAATGTGGCCAAGGGACTTGGGTTTTACTTTTATTGCTGAGTCTGGTTTTCTTGAGTTTCAGGTGAGTAATGTTTTAAAGTGAGCTCCATAACAATGAGAGACTCAGGGTTGTTCACATGTGGCCTCATATTATCCTCTAGTTGTTTCATGCAAATATGTTTTATCTCTCATACAAGATCATAAAATTTCTCAAGGACAGCTTATTTCTTCTCTGTTCTCCATAGAAAAGTACTAGTGAAGAAAATAATTTAAAGTATTTGCTGAGAGTTAGTACACATTCTGTACTCATTTTTCTGTTTGAGTGTGTTTCTGTGTGTCTATTCTCCCTAGATAGATTATAAACACTATGTGCAAGTTAAAATAGAACCACCAAATTGTATTGCTAGTTCTACTACCCCATTTAAAGATGAGAACACTGAGATCCAGAGAAGTAAATTACTTGCACAAGATCACTCAACTAGTATGTGACTTAAACTCAGATCCACTTACTGCTCATTCAGAGTTCTTCCCGCAGTACCCTGTTACCTACTAGTTATAACACATTAATAGATAAATGCTGAAGAGCACGAAAGAAACAAGACCTCAGAACAGACGAGGTGAGTCAGCCCTTAACAGAAACATTATCATTGTTATTAGTAATGCCCTAAATATGAAGAGCTGTTAGAGTTGACAACGAGAAACCCAGTTAACAGTTGCTTGTGTATCCTTCAGTCAACAAAAACCGAAAACCAGTCTCTGCCCCATATATGCGCTTTTACTTACACAAGAGGAATTTTGCCATAGACAATGCTCCACACTTTGCTTTTTTCACTTAAGGATGTTACTTAGGGATCTTTCTATATCAGCACATGCAGATCTACTTCATGCTTTTTAAAAGGCACTTATGGTTAGGCATAAATAAGTTAAATAACTTATTTAACCAGTCCCTTCCTGATGGATGATTGTTTTCAGACTTGTAAGAAATGTGTGTTTTTAACAATCTCCCCTGGAGAGTTTTAAGTAACTAAGTTGACATCAGATCTGCATTTTGAAATCACCAATAGTGTTATACCCTTATTTTAGCAGATGATAAAACTGAAGTTCAAAGAAGTTTGGGAGCTTCAACTATTAGGGGCAAAATCATAACTAGAACCTGGTGTTCCTGAGTCCTTTTCCGCTATTCATTCTGCTGCACTTAAGGTCACTTAAGGGCACTGGGCACACTTGCTTTGGCTAGTTGTAGAAGAAGTCAATAGCCATCACCAACCTCTTCTCTGGGGAATACCCAATATCTGGCCCAAAAGAGTCTTTGTTAAAAGAACTGATTCATCAAAAGATTCTCGTCATGGTTTAAATTTTACTAGCCCAAAGATCACCGAGTTAAACTTCTCATTTCAGTGGATGAACTGAAAGTGCCTTGAATAAAGATGTAATTCAATAAAACTTAATACTCTCATAAAACTGAATATTCTCTTGTTCCCCAATGAACTCCAAAACTTATTAGATTTCTTCTGCAGATGATGTGAGATGGGTTGTTTTACCTAAACTAACCCCATTATGCCTTTAAAAATACATTATTATTTAAATGTTTACATTTCTTTTATCCCACAAATGTGCAAAAGAGCAAGCACAGTGTTTCTGGGAAAGAAAGAGCTGGTGGAGGGAGTTATCACGTGGGGAATTTTAGGACATTCATTCAAGAGTTAGGAACAAAAAGCAGATTGGGGTAGTACACATTTAGCTCACAAATTGTCCTGGGCAGTGGCTCCTTTCGGCAAATCGCCACCTGAGATGTTCATCACAGAATGAAGTAGAATTTCTTTATTAAACAGGAAAAACCAGTGTTTCTACTTTGGTTTCAACAATGAAAATAATAATAGCTACCATGCATTCAGCACCTGCTCTGCAGGCACTGTTCTCAGTGCTTTACGTGATCACAGTTACACACTTTAGAACAATCTAAGACCAAAAAGAAATTCTTGGGAACTTCTGGATATCAATTTCTTAATGACTTCTTAACAATTACCATGTGCCCACAGGGTGTGTCCCACTGCAGTCTTAGTTTTGGGGAGATCTAAAGCTAATGTCTACCCTGCACCCCCTCTGAGCCCCAGTGTAGACACTGGGAACTTTTCTCTCTACACCACCTCCAATCCCATGGTGGTCCAGGCCCCTACTCTCTGTTTACCCACATCCTTAGCCCTTAAAAGTGGGGATTATGTGGGGTAGTTTGAAAAGTGAGGAGCAAAATTTCAGGGCACCAGTGGTCATCCATCATTCCTTCTGGATGATCAGTGTGAAATAAGAAGGTCATCTAACACAGCTTCTTGGGCCAGGAGATGTGTGCTGTAACCAAGGGCGGTGGGATACCGGCTCAATTCTTGTGTGAGTCCCCAGTGCCATGAAGGACGGAACTAGCAGGCTGCGGCTGGGCCATTTCCGGATGCTACCCTGACCCTGCCCTTGTGGTCTCTCCAGGCCTGGGCTCGCATTGTGAGAGACCTCTCTCCCTGGACAAGTCTCCTCCTTTTCTCCCCCTCTCTCAGTTGATCTTCCGGGAGCAGATTTTATCTAATCTTTAAGGTGTTGTTTTTGGTCCTTTTTTATTCTCTTTCCTATCTGTTGTTAAGTTTGCAACATTAGTCACTCCTTTCTTCCTAGTGAGTTTCAAGTTTGTTTTCTCTCCTACGAATCTAAAAAGACAGTTTTAGAAGACCAGGAATACCACTGTACTCGGTATTTGACTGTGTTAACTCTCAGATTTAAAGGAAAAAAAGATTACTGGGAACAAATATCTTATCTGTTCTTGTATGCAAATACTTCCCTGCTATACATGCTCCATGATCTTCTCCATATTACATCTCTGGACTCAGAAATAGGAATTTCCATCTTAATAAAATAACTTAAGACATGCTCAACACCCATAGAAATAATTATCCCCTTGTTAGGATTTTCCTGCTTGCTTCTGTGGCTTTTCTTTTAAGCTAAAATATTCTACTTCTGTTTTTTTCTTTGGGTAAAGTGTTCAAGTGAAAAGATTCTACCTTTCTCTCTTAGCATCTGTTCATCTCTGCCCCTTAATATATTTTGGAAATCTATGAGGAAAACATAATATTCTGTTGCTTTATGGGTTCATTCATCTAGTTTCTTCCAATCAAAGCTATGATTTCCTGGTAATTTAAGCTCCAGAAAAGGATAAACACCTCCCCACATTTTCTTGCTCCTAAAGCAGGGGTCAACAAACTTTTTCTGCAAAGGGCCAGATAGTAAATATTTTAGGCTTTGCTGGCGATACAGTCTCTGTCGCAATTACTCTACTCTGCCCTGTAGCATGAAAGCTGCCAGAGAAAATATGTAAACAAACGGAACGTGTGTGTGTGTGTTCCAATAAAACTTTATTTACAAAAACTGATGGTGGGCCATAGTTTACTCACCCCTGTTCTAGATGATGAGGAAGAGGAGGAAAAGGAGGATATTGATGATCAATTACAACTAACATTGATTGCTTTCTCTGTGCAAAATACTGTGCTAAGTGTGGGAGATCAAGATTTGGCCACCCTGAAATGTATCTCTTCACCTTGAATGTTTTCTCTGAGGGACATTTGACCTCCCCCACTAACTGCCTAAAGAATTTGACATGGTGGCTCCTTCCTGGAACAGATCTATCATGATGGCTGTAAAGATAATGTAGGATAAATGTTACAATAGGAAAGGCACCAACAAGCCCATCTTATCGGAAGTTCTGTCTCTCTGGCCACATTCTCTGGATGGCCCTGCAAGGAGTTGCCAGACAAACATTTACATTTGGGAAATCTCCATTTGTAAAGGTATCTCCCTCTCTGTTTTGGGAAGAGGGGGGGATGACCTCATTTCTAGAAACTTATCAATGTGGAAGGTGAGGCCTTAAAACTGCATAATAAACCTTACTCTTGTTTACAGTGCTTTAGTGATAATCTCCTTTAACTGACACCCCCACCCCCAACATCCTCCTTGTCTTTGATTAAACATGGTATTTAAGACGAGAATTTCTGCTATTGTGTTGAGAAACGCAGTGTCCCTGCTTTCTCCCATGTATACATGTTATTAAACTTGGTATTATTTTCTCCTGCTAACCTGTCTTGTTAATTATTTGGCCAGCCATAAGAACCTTAAGGAAAAGGGCAGAGGGGGATTCTTCCTCTTCCCCCGACATAAACATTCTATCAGTATTATCTTATTTAATCTCCATAATTTCATGGGTTAGGTATAGTTATTATACCCATTTTATAATTGAAGAAACTAAGCTTTAAAGAGCCTAAACAATTTTCCCAGAGTCAAACAACTAGGAAATGGTGGAGCCAGAAACTCAGATCTGACATAAAGCTCATGCTTTCTATCACGAAGCTATGCCATAAAGCATACACATTCACTGTTTAAACCTTTTTGGTCAACTTCTCTTAGAAATTATTTTTAAACACAATGGGAAAGCTTAGTAAAATCACAGTAGAAGACTGAACATAATTTTAATTTTCTTAATCCAAGTAGACTTTGGGCTATTGAGATATTTAGTTGAACACATATTCATTATGCCACTATATGAGCCCCAAATTACAATAGTAATTTGAGGAGAAAAATATTAGAATAGAGTCGCCTTACCCCAGACACATTTAGCATCTTGAGGGGAAACTTTTCCTCCCCTTCCTTCTCTTCGAGTCCTGCTTGGTGTGAGAAAGCAAACCCACAGCTGGCATTGCTTAAGGAAGGCAACCAAAATTTATTTGCAATTGTCTACAGCCACAAATGTGTTTGCCTTTCCAACTTCCTATGATTAATGTTTTCACATGGATTATTTTTTGTTCCTTTTATTATAGTGATATAAGCAGTTTCTAGGGAATTTCAAGTGATCTTACAAAAAATCTTTTCCCAAGATTTAATGCCCCAAGTGCTGACAACTTTTCCCAGAACATCTTAGCCTAGATGTTTACCACTAAATATCCACCTCAAGCAAGCATCCCAGACTCTCTAACCCAGTGTCTCCAATTGTCTTAAGAAAGAGCCTCTCCTCTCAACTCCTCTCTTTTCACATAGCCACACTTGTACAACTGCAGGGGTTTTTGTGTTCTTGTGGGGTGGGTTACTTAAACAGCACAGAATCACATAAGGAAAAGTGAAAGTCCCTTATCTCATAAAGCTAATGACTCATAATAGTTTACAATTCTTTCAGTTCTAGAAAAGATTCTCTCTGCTGTCATCCATAACATTTCTTCTTTCCTTTACCTCCTCTCCTTACTCCAAATGAAATGCCTTTTTAATTTCCTTCCCTTCCAAGTACATCTGTTTAATTATTATTATGCCTCGTTTGCTCTGAATCCAAATGGAAACCAGCCTGTGGTAGTGGGATTTGGTGTTGCTTTTCCCTAAAGGTCAAACCTCACACAGCTGTTCATCATGAGCTATCTTCAGCTCCCAACAGCTGCCCAGCATTTATGTTGTTAGTGATGTCCTCTAGTTGCAGAGCCCAGAGAGCTTGCTGTTCAGCCAAAAGAAATCCTAAGGGAAGTGAGTCAAAATGAATGGCTGCACGTCACGTGCAGGGTTGCTGGGCACCTCCTTTGTATTGCATTCCCTGTATAGAAGCTAATGCAAACCAGAGTCACCAGTCAGACCTGTAGCTATTGCAGAACTCCTGATTCCATGCTTTCTCAACATACAGAAAATCGCCTAGAAAAGCTAAGGACTTTCCTCTGGGATCGAGATATATATCTCTGATTACCAGCCACTAGGAAGCTAGGAAAACAAGGGGACAACTCATATAACAGCAGCAGCTTGGAAAAGCATGAGATTCACTTGTGTATTATTATGGTACTGAGACTTTTTTTAAATGGATGAAATTTGAGAAGGATAAAGGAGAGAAGGGAAAGAGAGAGGCAGAAGAAACGAGATGAGATTCTACACTTACACTGTTGAGTTTTGTTTGGTAGAACAACACACAAATATATATATGAGCCTGTAGCATGACCGCCATGCTGTGAACACCTTTGACCCTGCCCAATGCACAACTGCATCCCCAGTCATCACAAAGCACCACTTTAGCCAGCTCACATACACCCTTGACAAATGGCAGAGTCCACCGCTGCCTTAACTGCTGGATAATACCTCAGAGATAGACAGGATCCCATTAGACCTAGGATATGCAGCTCAGAGGAGGAGTTGGGGGAGGAATTAGTGCCCCCAAGGGCGACTCTTGACAATTAATAAATACTTTGGCTTCCCAGACTTCCTGTGGGAAATTCCTGGGGGTGGATGATTCTGAATGCTTCTCTGGAAGTTCAAGGGAATTGAGTCCCCAATGTCCACAGCAGCGACATCGAAGCAACATTCTTACATTGGCTTTTCCTTCTTCTGTTTATCACTCTCTCCCACCCCTCATTTCTGCAACTTGGAATCATCTCCCAAATAAACTACCTGGATTAATGCCCCTGTCTCAGGCTCTGCTTTCAGGAAAACTGAGTCTTTTCACGGCTGCCTGTCCAGAATAAGACGTGCTTTGTACCAACTATGGCAAAATCTTCACCTGGTCCAATTATACCAGGATAGAGTTATTTGATGTTTGGGAATAGTGGTTGGGATTGGAAGAGCTGGCCTTCGTTTACATGTGCTACATTCTTTCTTCATAGTGTCGGGGGAAGAGGGAGAATCTCCCTCTGCCCTTTCCCTTAAGGTTCTTCTGGCTGGCCAAATAATTAACAAGACAGGTTAGCAGGAGAAAATAATACCAAGTTTATTAACATATATACATGGGAGAAACTCAGAAATGAGCAACTCGTCCCTCTATCTAGGCTGCTTGCTTAAGTATTGCAGCTAAAGGCGAGGAGCGTGTTGGGGGTGGGTAGTGGCCTGGGACTTCAGAGTTCAGGATGACAATTCTTTTCAGGGTCATCTATAGATAATGTGGTCAGGGAGAGACAGAGTTTTTGATAAAAGGGGTTTGGTGCCTTTCCTATTGTAACCTCTATCCTACATTATCTTTACAGCCATCATGATAGAAGATCTGTTCCAGGAAGGAGCCACCATGTCAAATTCTTTAGGCAGTTAGTGGGGGAGGTCAAATGTCCTTCAGACAAAACAATCAAGGTAAAGAGATACATTTCAGGGTGGCCAAATCTTGATCTCCCACAATAGCTTGTTGCTTCTGTGCAGTATAAATACTGTTCATGGGAGAAACTCATCTATTATAACATCTATGATGAAGTCTAGCCTTTGACCCTCTTGTCTGCCTTCCTTTTGGTCTGTCAAGAATATCCAGCAGCCAAGGGCTGTGAAAAGGAGTTATAAAAATAATAATGGAGAGTGACATCAGCAAAATAAGTGGCAGATTAGGCAGCTCCAAGCCCTTATTTCCTCATGGAGACATCAAAAAAACAACCAAATATTGGATAAAATAACCTCATATGAGCTATGGAAAAACAGTCAAAGGTCTATAGCAACCAAACACACACACAATCAAGAAAATGGCACATTAAAAACAATAGAAAATTTTGCAGTATTTTTGCATACCCTTTCCCCAGCCTCTCCCTGATTTATAGTATAATTTTTAGAGAACTGTATTTAATTTCTTTCAAGTGTATGTAATGGATTAACTGTTAAAAGAATATGGGTAGATAGATGTCCTGCAATATCTGTGATGAATAGGTATTTTATTAAGATATTTTTATAATTGTAAAAGTAATATATGTACTGTATAGAAAGTATTGAAAATGTAGTAAAGTATAAAGAAACAAAGTATATGATTCCAGTACTCAGAGACAACTGCTTTTAATACAGGTCCACATCCCTTATCTGATTCTTGGGACCAATTGTGTTTTGGAATTCAGAATTGCTCAAATGTTAGTAACATAATCCAATGTGCATACTAAGTATTTGATTTGATTTGATATTGAGATATAATTAATATATAACATTATATTAGTTTCAAGTGTACAACATAATGATTTCATACATGTATATGTTGCAAAATTATTACTACGATAACTATAGCTAACATCCATCACTGCATATAGTTATAAACATTTTCCTTGTGATGAGAACTTTTAAGATCTTCTATTTAGCAACTTTCAAATAGACAATACAGTATTATTAACTATAATAACCATGCTGTACATTACATATCCAGGACTTATTTATTTTATAACTAGAAGTTTATACTTTTGACCACCTTCACCTATTTCACTCACTCTCCACTCTGACAACCACCAATCTGTTCTTTGCATCTATGAGAAAACAATGGTCTTAAATATCCTCAAATTACTAAAGGAAAACATGGACAAAGAACTAAGGGAAATCAGGAAAACAACATATGAACAAAATGAGAATATGAACATAGAGATAGAAATTGTAAAAAGGAACCAAACAGAAAATCTGGAGCAGAAAAATACAATAACTGAATTGAAAGAATTAACCAGAGGAGTTCAAGAACAGACTTGAACAGAAAGATGAAAGAATCAATGAACTTGAAGATAGGACATTTGTAATTATTGAGTCTGAGGAGCAGAAAGAAAAAAGAAAAGTGAACAGAGCCTAAAGGACTTATGGAACACCATCAAGCAGACCAATATATGCATTATAGAAGTCCCAGAAGTAGAAGAGAGAAAGTGTCAGAGAGCTTATCTGAAGAAATAATGCCTGAAAACTTCTCAAATTTAAGGCAAGACATGAATCTACAAATTCAAGAAACTCAATGAATTCCAAGTAGAATAAAATCGTAAAGACCCACACTATAAGACCCATTATAGTCAAACTGTTGAAAGACAAAGATAAAGAGAGAATCTTGAAAGCAACAAGGGAAAAGTGACTCATCATTTACAAGGGATTCTCAGTAAGATTATCAACCAATTTCTCATCAGAAACCTTGGAGGCCAGGAGGCAATGGAATGATATATAGTGCTGAAAGAAAAAAATTGTCAAGTGAGAATTCTATATCCAGGAACACTGTCCTTCAAAAATGAGGGAGAAATTAAGACATTCCCAAATAAGCAAAAACTGAGGGAATTCATTAACACTGGTTATGCCCTATAAGAAATGCTAAAGGGAGTCCTTCAGGTTGAAATGCAAGGAAACTATAAAGTAACTCAAAGCGCTATGAAGATATAGATCTCTGATAAAGGTAAATACATGGACAAATATAGAAGCCAGTATTATTCTAATTTTGTTTTATAATTCTACTTTTTATTTTTTGCAGGATTTAAAAGATACATGCATAAAAATAAATATAAATCTATGTTAATGGGTACACAATATATGAAGATATAATTTGTGACCTAAATAACATAGTGTTGGGGGGGATGGAGTCGTAAAGGAGTATCGTTTTTGTATGTAATTGAAGTTAAGTTGGTATCAATTAAAAATATATTGTTGGGGACAGCCCAGTGGCACAAGCGGTTAAGTGCTTACGCTCTGCTTCAGCAACCCGGGATTTGCAGGTTCGGGTCCCGGGCACACGCCGACATACTGCTTGTTAAGCCATGCCGTGGCGACGTTCCATATAAAGTAGAGGAAGATGGGCATGGAAGTTAGCCCAGGGCCAATCTTCCTCAGCAAAAAAGAGGAGGATTGGCATCGAATGTTAGCTCAGGGGTAGTCCTCCTCACAAAAAAAAAAAAAAATAGATTGTTATAATTTTAGGATGGTTATATGTAATCCTTGTGGTAGCTACAAAGAAAATATCTATAGAGTGCACACAAAAGGAAATGAAAAGGGAATCAAAACACGTCACTACAAAAAAATCAACTAAACACAAAAGAAGACAGTAATAGAGGAAATCAGGGACAAAAAAACTATAAGACATACAGAAGACGAATAACAAAATGGCATAAGTAAATGCTTCCCTATTACTAATTACTTTAAATGTAAATGGTTTAAATTCTCCAACCAAAAGCCATAGATTGGCAGAATGGATAAAAAAGCATGATCAACTATATGCTGCCTATGAGAAACTTAGATCTAAGGACACTAATAGATAGAAAGTGAAAGAATGGAAAAAGATATATCATGCAAATAGTAACCAAAAGAAAGCTAAGGTGGCTATACTAATACCAGACAAAATATACTTTTTTGTGTGTGTGTGAGGAAGATCAACTCTGAGCTAACATCCATGCCAATCCTCCTCTTTTTGCTCAGGAAGACTGGCCCTGAACTAACATCTGTGCCAATCTTCCTCCACTTTATGTGGGATGCCGCCACAGCATGGCCTGACAAGCGATGCATCAGTGCATGCCCAGGATCCGAACCGAGGCCACCAGCAGTGGAGAGCACACACTTAACCGCTATGCCACAGGGCCGGCCACAGACCAAATATACTTTAAGTCAAAAACTGTTACAAGAGACAAAGAGGGACATTATATATTGATAAAAGAGTCAATTCATAAAGAAGATATAACAAGTATAAACATATATGCGCAAGGAATCAGAGCTCCAAAATATATGAAGTAAACATTGACAGAATTGACAGGGAAAATAAACACTCTACAATAATAGTAGAAGACTTCAATATCCCACTTTCAATAATTGATAAGACAACCAGACAGAAGATCAGTAAGGAAACAGAGGACTTGAACAAACCTAGAAACCAACTGGACCTAACAGACGTCCAGAGCACTCCACCCAACAGCAACACAATATACATTTTTCTTAACTGCACATGGAACATTCTCCAGGATAGACCATATGTTAGGCCACAAAACAAATCTTAACAAATTTTTTAAATTTTCAATCTTTTTAAGATTGAAATCATACAAAGTATCTTTTCCAACCACAATGGAATGAAACTAGAAATCAATAGCAGAAGGAAAACTGGAGAATTTGCAAATGCGGAAATTAAACAACACACTTTTAAACAACCAATGGGTCAAAGAATAAATCACAAGGGAGATTGAAAAATACCTCAAGACAAATGAAAATGAAAACACCACCTACCAAAACTTATGGAATCAGTGAAAGCAGTGCTAAGAGGAAAATATATAGCTATAAATGCTTACATTTAAAAAAAAGAAAGATCTCAAATCAACAACTAACTTTATACTGTTAAGTATATAGAAAAAGAAAAATGATAATGGCTGACAGTGTATGTTCCAGGGCCTCAAAGAATCCATGCTTCCCCTGATGGTATGACCCACTCAACAATCCAGCTTCAACAATCACCTCAGTGTTTCAACATTTGTAGCTCCAAACTTTCTCCAGCCCACATTTCCAACATTTTGCAGGATATTTCCACATGAGTGTCATGTTCCACATGTCCAAAACTGAACTCTCCACCTTCTCCATAAATCTTGCTTTGCCTCTTGTGGTTCGAATCCCAAGCCACAAAGTCTTCTCTGGTTTCTTTCTCTCCTTCACTATTCCCCACTCCACATCAAAGTGGGGACAGTGCCTCCACTGCATCATTCCCATCCGTCTTCTTTCCATTACAAAATCACTGCTCCCATTCTGGCCGTCAGACCTTTTCACGTAGATACTGAAATAGCTTCTAACTGAGTTGCCTGCTTCCTGCTTCTTTCCTGTGAGAGTATAAAGTCTTAAGAGCATGAGTTCTAGAGCCAAAAATCAAGGTCTGAATCTTAGTTCTATTGATTGCTGGCGGTTTGAACTTGGGCAGTCACCTAAATTATCTGTGCCTCATTTTAATCATCTGTAAAATGGACTATAATTGGCCCTATCTTGTGGATTGAAATGAGGATGAAATGAATTAATTTATATAAAGCGGTTAGAATAATTGCTTGAGTATAGCAGGTATTCAATAAAGGTTGGCTATTATTATTACATTGTGCCCTGAGTTATCTTTCTATGCCATAGGTCTGATAAAGTCATTCTACGATCAAAAATAGTGGCTTCCCATTGCTTACAGAATAAAGTCTTGATTCCTTCACTTCAAGCTCAAGCCTATCTTTCTGGCCTTATTTCTCACTATGTTCCTCCCAGACAGTATATGCTCCAGCCATTCTGGTCTGTTTGATGTTTGTAGAATATGTTCTGCCATGTCCAACTCATGAGCTATGCTCAGGTTGGCCTCTTTGTGTATGATCTTTCTCTATCACCATATGTCAAGTTTTAGCACTATTTCAAGGTTCAGGTCAAATGTCACCCCCTCTGCTCCCTCCCAGATTACACTGGTCATAGTTAATTTCTCCCTCCTCTCTACTCATACTTTGTTCCTTCGTTACAGCAATTATCACAATCTTCTTTGTCATGCAGTTACTTGTGCATTCTAATCCCGTGTCTGCAACCAGTCCTTAAAGGCAACTGTCTTTTCCAATTCCTGTTTATATGCCCCAAGACCCACGTGTCTAGCATAGTCGCATCTTACTTTCCACATTCAATGACTCTCACGTCCAACATTCAATGACTCTGGATGCTGAATCTACATGGACTTACTTTTTACTTCCTCAAACCTATAATCATAGGATATGGATTGAGAGAGAAGAAAGAGGGTCAGTATCGACAATAAATCCTTCAACAGATGGGAAAGGACTTTCCTCTTTCTCGTTATACCTGATAAACCTTAAAGAGAGGAATAGCTTGGAGTTCTATTGTAGGACTTTGATATTTATCACTACATCTGACCCTGTTTACTGGAAAATCCTGGTTTTGTCTCAAAAGATTGAAAGTGACCAAACAAGCTGATACAGTTAGTGAAGAACTGTATTGCTGGTCGTGGATTTTGGAAGTTGCCCTCTGATTGACATTAGCTTAATAGTACTCAGAGCCAAAAAAGAAATCTTAACCAATCACTTGCAGCTCAGTTTCACTTTTTCACAAAGCCAGGTAGAGTTAACTAGATGCATCCTGAATACAAAAAGAATGGGCAGCATTGTGTCCCTTTTTCTGTCTTTATCTCCTTAATTTCAAAATATTGTTGAGCACCTCCTATGGGTCAGACTCTGTCCAGGGCTTTGCAAATACCAAGATGAATATCATTTTATCGTCCTCAAGGACATGTCAGTTTCATAAAGGGGAAGTCAGTTTATATAAACAAACAGCTAACAAGTGACTAGTCTGATGAAAGAGGCATGTATAAGATGTTGCAGGGATGCAGAGGAGAAACTGACAGAATGTTCTTGGGGGTCAAGGCTGGTGGGTAGGGAAGGTCTTAGAATAGGTGATGTTTGCACTGAGTCTTGAAGGATTAATTGGAGCTACGTAGACTGAAGGGATGGCATATGAAGGAAAGGATAGAGCAATGCGTGGGCTTGGCACTGTTGAAAGCAACTTGAGCTAATTCTGTATGACTCATGTTTTTATAACAGCTTCAAATGCATTATTACCACAACAGCCCTGTGAGGCAGGGAGTGTTATCATCCCCATTTTACAGATGAAGGACTTGAGGAGAAAAGAGATTAAGTTATTTGCACAAGGTTACATTGCTACTCAGAGACAGCACTCACTGAATTTCCAGCCTAGGACGGGTATGTGCATCTGCTCTCAATCCCATGCTCAGAGCAAAAACAGAAATCGTTTGACACTTAAACCAACAGATTTGCTGAAACATTGCATTTCCTCTCGTGAACCCAAACAAACTCAGACCTGAAGGTACGTTTCTACAAGCACCGCTCACTACCCCCATGCCTTGACAAGACGTGGTATCTTGTTTCTAAGGGGAAAAGAAATGCTTCTAAAGAAGACTGCAAAAGCATCTTAAGACAACAAATCACTCATAAAAAAGGGAACATTCTGATGAGTTGTATAAATGAATCAGAAACATACGGATTCAATCTACTTTAAAAGGCCCAGTGGAGTTCTGAGTGAAGGGCAAAACCCTTGGAGGAGATTATATTTGGGGATATTTCCAAACCCAGGGCCATTAGTTCTGGCCTGGCCCAGAGCGAGGCTGGTGTATGGATCTCCAAAGAAACAGCAGGACAAGAACTTCAGAGAGGTGTGAGGGTCTTTATCCCAAATCCTCAAGCCCAGACTTGGAAATTTTCAAAGCAGCATGCCTCCTAGAAATACCTTTCTTGAACATCTCATTCTAGCCAAGGGCTGTGACACCAAGTCCAGCCAACAATTTCTCCTTAGAAACTCAACTTCTACAACTCCAAAAGGGTGTAGAGGTTGAACTGAAACCCTGCATCATTCCCCAAGATTCTCTCCCTTTGGATTGAATCTTTCGACTATGAACAATGTTCAGGCCATGGCCTTGGAAGATGAAATAATGACCATGGTCTTCTTTGGCAGCATCAGATAGGAAATGAATATGCACAGAAATATTGAACACATTCAACTAAACAGGAAGCAACATAAGAAAGAGAAAGATCCAGACTCATCATCTGGTTGGGTTACCTCAGCCATGAAAATAAACACAAGCCAGCAGGCCTAGAGCCCAAGGAGCCCAGGCTGCTTTAATGGAAACCAGGCAATGAGCAGGTGTGTTTCCCTGGCATAATCATCTTTGGTGCTCCTCTGTGCTCCGGGCCTCTTTCAGGGTCCCACTTGGATGAAAAGTCAACCACTAGGGGAATGTGGTGCTGAGAGCCCACTCAGTGTTTGCCATTTTTTTACCCACCAAGTGTCCTCTTCCTGGTGAAAACCCAGCCTGCTCTGTGTCGCTGATTTTTCTCTCTCTCACAATGGCGTTGCTATAGAAACAGGCCTTTCTCATCCACCACTGATTGAATCAAGTTTGTGGGGTGAGGGGAGGACTAAAAAAATGAGCAAGTGGAACAGTATTCTCCCCAAATGCTGCCTTAAATTGAAATCATCTGTTCTCACAGTCCTGCCTCCCGAGGCCACACCCAGGCAGCTGTGGCAGTGGGCGGGGTGGCCCTCCCTCACTGACCGGGTGGAATGGCTGCAGTAAGGTGATATGCTGAGAAGAAATTCACTTCTGGGCTGCCTTTGTTCAGCTCCCCCTGCACCCCTGTCATCAGCTTTCACACTCAGCATGGGCCTCGCTGGAAACCATGTCTGAGCCTCTGAGTCACTTCCCCCTGGTGCCATAGAGATAACACAGGAAGCTCTGGGTGGGGCTGGATAGGGAGTTGAGCTGAGACCCTGAGCTGGGTCTCACAAGCATTTTCTATAATCCTGGAAGTGCCCATTGTTGCTCCCTCCCCGAGACAGCCCTTCTTCTTCCTTGGTGATGCTGAAATCAGTCATCTTAGAGATTTATTTCTTTAGCTTAAGACTTTAATACTTAAGGCAAATAACTGAGGTGAGACCGAATATGAGTATCTTAACAGAAAGAAAGGATCAAGGAGAGGGAAGCCGTGGTAACGGGCTGGCAGGGCGTGGCGTGGCACTGTGGAGTAACGGCAGGCGGGGACGGTAGGAGGGAGGCTGAGAACCTTGGAGATACACTGCATTCAATTCCCGGATCCCCCACCCACACACCCTGCCATTCTGGAACTGAAATAGGACAGGATCTGGAGCCCTAAGAGCCCCACTGCTCCTCCCCATGATGCCAGCGGAGATGGGCATCATCTGTCCCCGGTCATGGCATATCTGCTGAGAGGCCCCTGTGTGCCAGGCACAGGTCTAGGCACCGGGCACAGCAGTGGAAAGAACAGGGCTTGCGGAGAGACAGACATTGTTCAGAGGAATTCAGGAGCCGTGGGGGGCATGGGACCAGAAGAGACCAAAGATGTCACTATCATCACTTCCCTGGTTCCCCCAGCTGGAATGCAGAGCCCCGGGGCTCTCTAGCTGCAGATCCTTCTTCAGCTGGTGCTGCCTTTGCAGGGAGGGCCCAAGCTGTCCGAAGAATCTGTTCAGATGCAGTGCCGAGCTCACCAGACCACAGAGCCTGAAGGGCTGCCAGGGGCGGATGGCCAGGCTGTTCACGGCCGTCCTTAGCCATGCCTCAGTTTCCATAGCTGGTGCCACAGTGCCAAGACTCTGTTGCACAGAGCAGGGAGACCAGCTCCAGGAGACCATGCTGTTTGGCAATGTTATTCCTTGCACAGATGGCCAGGGCTTGGGCTGAATTTGGCCCAGCCTCCCGGGGGAGAGATGCTTCCAGAATCCAGTTACCCCTTCCCGCAGCACCCCAGAACCTCCAAATCCACAAGATTGAGTGGGTGCCTTTGGAACTAGTGCGTTGTTGGTCAGCGTTCTCAGCCGGCCTATGAATGGACAGAGAAGGAAAGGGATAAAGTAGAACAAAGGGCCAGGGGGCAAAGGAGGGGACAGGACTCAGTGGTGGGCTTCTTGCCCGCGTAATTGTTTTCATCCTCAGAGGGATTCCCAACAGCTGGGCCAGTGATCATCCTGCTCGTGTTCCATAGGTGGCTCAGGGCTGAGGGAAGCCGAGGGACTTGGCAGAGGAGCTGCGAGGCTAGCACCTGTGCCCCACGAGCTCAGTGCAGGGTTGCGGGGAGAGGCCGGGTGCCCACCCTCCACCCCTTTGTTACAATTTTTGTTGTGGGTGCTTTGAGGAGGGGGGGCCTCTGCCAGGGCATCCTCCCTTCCACGTGGGTGCAGGATGGTCACTCTCAGGCCCTTCCCTGTACACCTGACCTGTGACATAGCCTATGATTTCCTGTCATCTTCGGCCAGCTCTCTAGGGTGGCCAGAGCACTAGGCCACCCCACCAGCAAGGCCAAGGGCTAACTACAAACTCTGGAGCAGACTTATCTGAGCTGCATTCTGGTCCGTGGCCCCAGGTGGCAGCTCCGGTCCTGACAAACTGTTTGATCAGTGCCAGCCTCTGGTCACAAGAGGAGCCGAGGAGCGTGACCCAGCACCCCGGGCAACTGCAGGCTGCCAACTGCAAAGTGCCACACCCGTCAGCCCCTGAGTGCAGAGCTGCGGAAAGAGGGGCGGACGCTCCCTGACTGCCTCCAGGGGCATCTTAATGCATGTGCTGATCTCCTCGGAGCTGTCCTGGTCACGTGATTTAAATAATTTAAAAACTCCTCAATGTGTAAAATAGTTGACAAATACCAGGGTAAAGTTAAGCGCTAGAGATAGGGGGCCCAAAACTAAGAACTTAGCCGTCCTACAGTATAATTCCACTTGAATTTCAGCCATTCATTCACCCAATTCCTATTGTGTGTCTAATAGTAACAGCAAATGTGCCAGGCACTGCTCTAGTGGCTTATCATCTCATTTAATCGTCACAACAATCTGTAAGGCGGGTACTATTATTATCTCCATTTAACAGATGAGCACGCTGAGGCACAGAGAGGGAAAGTGACTTGCCCGAGTCACAAGGCTAAATGGAAGATCAGGGCTTCAAAGCCAAGCAGCCTGACTCCAGGCTGCACCCTCTTGACCACTGAGCTAGTCTGTCTACTGTGAGCAAAGTACCACGCTGGGTTACGTGAGGGAATTCAAATAAATATATGATGTGGTCACTGCCCTAGGGGGATTCACCCCTGCCAAGGCTTAAGCAGTCTTTCCAGACTGGCCTGGACAAATCTCCTGCCCAAGCTGCTTCTTTACCCTCTGTATATGTCCTCGAGTCTTTGACCTCAGTGCTATAGCTAAACCATCATCAGCTCCTCTCCTTTCCTTACACGTCACACCCCTAAGCTGCTGAAATCCTATGATCAGCCTCAACCTATTCTTCCAGACAGGCCGGCCCGAGCTCCTTCCTGCCCCGACCACTACCCTGAAGTAACAGAAAGAATTAAGCAGTCCCTTGCCAAGCTTCATGACAAAGATGTTGTGTGGAGGCCAGAGGACACAGCTGAGTCGGGCCTGCTGCCCGGGCTGCAGCCCCAGCCAACTATGAACTCGGTCAGACAGCAGAGTAATGGGCCTCGCATGCCCTGAGCGCCCCGGCCCAGCTCCGGGGCAAGGTCACCCTCAGGTGGCCACTTGCAAATAGGTCGACATTTAAGAAACTTCCTGACTACACTCGCCTGCGCCTGCGGGTTTGGGGGACAGTGTTTGGTGTTTGCTCCAAGACCCAGTCCTTCTGGACCCCAGGGGCTGTGATGTGTGTGATAAGTTAGCAAGTCAAAGAGAGGATTCCATCCAGAGCCTGAGGGTTAATGCTGCAATCAAGGTAAGTAAACAGGGCTAGGAGCCTGATGCCAGGGGGTGGGGGTGGGGGTGGGGTGATATGGAGACACACCCAGAGGGCCCATGAGGCACAAGATTCCTTCTGGAGCACTGAGCCCACTGTGAGGGCTATTGGATGCCAAGCAGCTTGTGGACCAAGAGCCAGGTCTCCTTCCTGCGGGGACTATTGGAAAACAGCTGCATTTTGGAGACGGAGTTGGAGAAGATGTTCTGTCAGTCTCACTGTTCACTTGTGGCTCTGGAGTCACTGCGAGTCTTTCTAAAGGGCCAGGGTCTCTCCTTTTCCATGGGGGCACCTATGTCACAGGGATACCTGGCGTGGGGGTGAGCACACGCCTCATGAGTAGCTAGCTGTAACAGCACCTCGGCTCTGGACGGAGGAAATGCTGCTTGAAAAGAATGCAGTAGTTTGAGAAACTTGGGGCGTAATGTGCATGAGAAGGAGGGGCATGATAAATCAAAAGTGGCAGTAAGGACACCCCCTTTCCTTTCCTGCAACCTAGCTTGGTTTTGTAAACCTCCAAGGGGGTGCAAGTCTATTCCAGGAGGGAGGCCAGCCTGTACCCAGACAAGGCTGCGCTGGTGTGAACCCGTGGCCACCCAGAGCTAGAACAACCTCCAGCATCAGCTCCAGAGTAGAGAGCACCAATGCCAGCTATTCCCTGCCTGCCCTTCTCTGCAGTGCCCACCCCTGCCCTCACGAGAAAAGGCCTAGAATCCCGGGAGCTGCTGGGGTTCTGGCAAGTTCCAGGAGGTGGCAGCCGAGTGTAGGATCTGGCCCAGCACACAGGCCTGGAGACAAGCACCTCACCAAAAGGCTGCCCAGGAGAGTGGAAGGGCAGGTTCATGGGCCGTGGGGAGCCCCGGAGAGACAGCACACCCACGGTGCGTAGAGAATGCCTTCTTCCGAGGGGCCCAGAGGCTGCGTTCCAGAGCGGCCGTGAACAAGCTCAGCCAACTCCCAGAAAACAGGCAGGACGCCGGGGCTCTAGAGTCAGCCCACTGCTGTTTGCACAGCCATTTCAGGCATGTCCTGGCCTTGGCCCCTAGAGACCCAAAGGACAGCCCCAAATTCCCTGAGTAACTTCAGCTGCCCTCGGAGGCAGGAGCCTTTCCCAGAGGGCAGGCGATACAACTCCTGTTGCCACTCACCCGCTGGCATTTAACTCCTACCGCTTCACACTGAGACAGAGAAATATGAATTAATGAACAATAAACCCGGGCATGGACAACAGGCGCTTTCCAGCGTCTCAGGAGCCTGTGCAGCTGCCCTGTTGATAAGGCACTGGCCCTTGTTTGCGCAGAGTTTCTAGGAGGAAACGCTCAAGTGAAAGGGGCCCTTTCACTTTTCAGAGGCAGCAAAGAAGGGAAAGGCCTTGGCAACTTTACTTCCCACTCCACAGAAAATCATATGTGAAAGGAACCCCCAAATTAAAAATAAGTGGTGGTGGTTTTTAAAATAAAGTTGCTCAGTGTTTCAGAGAATCTCAAAGTGTTACATTAGAAGGGACGTTGGAAATCGTGTAGGCACACCTTCCACCCAGTGCAGCCATATCTTCTGATGATGACCTTCTGAACATGACAGCAAGGTGCTGCAGATGCTGCCTGTCTGCCTCCAGGGACGGAGAACTCATTCCCTTAAGGGACAGCTCATGCATTTCTGGACATCTCTGTGTTTTAGATAATTTTTCCTTACGTTAAGCCAAAATTAATTTTCCTATAGCTTCCAGCCAGCATTGCAAACTGTATTCTGTGGAGTCACTATAAATACCTCCACCCTTTTCCCCCATGACATCCTTCAGACCTCTGAAGATAGCTGTAGCATGCCATGCCCACTCATGCCTTCTCCTCTCCAGGCTAGATTCACTGGTTTGTCAAACAACCTGAGTTAGTAAGCCGTTAGCTGCCTGGATCTTTTCCATTTAAGGGTAGTTTTTGGCAGGTCGTACTTACTGTTGCTCTGCCTTCTCCAGCAGCATTCGTCCCCACCTTCCACTGTGCCCCATGGTAGTTGTGTTTAGGAACAAGCACCCTCTCCAACTGGCAACTCGAACGGGCGCAGCCTCCATCAGACCACGAGGGCGGAGTTAGATTCTGGAGTGGAATGACTCACCCCAGAGTGCCTTTCCTTAGAGAGGCAAAGAAGACTGAAAGCTCTGTAGGGAGAGGAGTACGCCTGTCTTATGTTCTGCTGTGTCCCCAGCGGCTGGCGCGTGGCAGATGCTCCTGTTTTCTGATGCATGAATACACAAAGGAATGAAGGAAAGCCAGCTGGGATCAGGTGCAGAGCGAGAGAAACACTTCCAGAGATCCAAAATCTTTGTCTCAAATGTCCTGAATCCCCTGCTCCCATCCCAGAGCTCCTCCCAATCCGACACCCTGGGCTCCGAGGCCAAGTTTGCCCACAGCTATGCACACCACTCCACTTCGATCCTTCATCACTCCATTAATTTACCATCACTTCCTTCTCCTCACACCCACACCAACCTCTTACTATTTCCTCTTCCTTTTCTCCTCATCTCTCCCCAAGGTCACAATCCACAAGCCTTATCTACAAAGGTCCCAGGATGTTCCCCACAAATTCCAAAGAGAGTCAAGCGAGAAGAAAAAATGGTAGAAGACTTTGTAAGGATTTGGGGACACCAGCTAAGATCCTTTGGCTCTGGACTGATTTGGGAAGGACCCCAAGTAAGTGCTCATTGCCCTGGCTGCGTGGACAGAAATCTCTGCCTGGGGGGCTGCCTGGGCTGAGTCCACCAGCACAGAGACCTCTAGGAATGAGGCCTGTTCAAAGGCAATATGTTGTTGAACAGCACAAGGCGCAACTGACCTATAAGTGGGCAGTTTCGTTTTTTATTTTTCCTCTCTGGAGTAAAAAGAAAAGGAACTCTGGCCATCAGTAACGTTTCAACTCCACGAGCCTCGGGACTGAGTCTATCTACACATGGAAAATAACTCCCTGGCCTCCCTTTTCTCCTCCCACCTCTGGAGATAAACTATAATAAAGTATTAACAACTGGCTCTGCTCTCTGACAGATAAGGGATGACTTTCTGTAAAAGACCTCTGTGCTCTGTTGCTGCCAAAGCCATTTAAACTGCAATCATTAGTGACTTCTCTGCCTACAACATGGGCCAAGGCGGATTTCTGTGGGAAAGGCTGCATCAATCACGTGCTCTTGGTGGGGAGCAGCTGTCTGAAGCTGGGGTGCAGGAGCAGGAAGGAGATGCTTCACTCGCCCTGGGCCCAGCAGGGAACTTCGGGTTGGCTTTGGGCCCCAGGTGTGCCTGGCTGGGAGGTGCCTGACAGCATGGTGGGGTGGGGGAAGCAGACGGGATGGACACCTCCCCTCCCCCAAGCAGCCCAAGGGGAAGTTGCTTATGTGCTCTTATAGGGATAACGGAAGCACGTTTACAGAGAAGAGCTGAACTGGGGCCTGAAATATTCTGCAGTCCTTGGGGAGAGCGGCTGGGGAAGAGAAGGAATGTTCAGTGACAGCTGAGTTCTTTTCTGTTCCCTTTCCAGCCCTTCAGATTGCTGGAAGTACTTGAGATGCTGAAACTTAAAGCAGTAGGAAGCTTGTGGAAAGGTGTGTGAAAAGCGTAGGGAGACAGAGAGAGTTAAGGAGGGTGGGGAGAAAAGAGAACAGAGAGAGGACAAGGTTCAGAAAAAGGAGGAGGGAGAGGACAAGAGGAGAGAGAGCCTGAGCAAGAGAGCACCAAGGCAAAGGAGAGTGAGGGGACAGAAAATAAAGAGTAGGGTGTCTTGATGGGAGGGAGCTTAAAACCAGAAGTGAGTGGAGAAGAAAGGGACTGATTTCCCTCTTTATAAATGCTGAATGATACTCCATTGTACATATATACCACATTTTCTTTACCATTCGTCTACCGATGGACATTGGGTGCCATTTGCAACCACATGGGTGAGGCTGGAGGACATTGAGCTCAGTGAAATAAGCCCGCCACACATACTGCAGGAGTCCACTCACATGAGGAATCTCAAATAGACAAACTCGCAGAAGCAAAGAGTGGAACGGCGGGTACCCGGGGCTGGGAGGAGGAGGAAATGGGGAGTTCTTCAATTTGGTATAAAGTTTCACTTATGCAAGATGAATTAGTTCTAAAGATCTGTTGTACAGCATAGGGCTTATAGTCAACAATACTGTATTGTATAGTTAAAAATTTGTTGAGTGGGGCCAGCCCAGTATAATAATAGCGGTTATGTTTGTGAGCTCTGCTCCAGCAGCCCAGGGTTCACAGGTTTGGCTCCTGGGTGTGGACCTACGCACCACTTATCAAGCCATGCTGTGGCAGGCATCCCACATACAAAGTGGGGAAAGATTGGCGTGGATGTTAGCACAGGGCCAATCTTCCTCAGCAAAAAAAGGAGGATTGGCAACAGATGTTAGCTCAGGGCTAATCTTCCCCACCAAAAAAAAAAAAATTTTTGTTGAGAGAGTAGGTCTCATGTTAAGTGTTCTTACTATACCCACAAAACAATCAAACAAAGGGACACAAGGACACTTTGGAGGTGACTGCTATGTCTATTACCTCAATATTGTGGTGATGGTTTCACGAGTGTGTGTGTACGTCCAAATTCATCAAACTGTACATCAAATACATTAAATATGTGCAGTTTATTATACATCAATTATACCTCAATAAAGCTGTTTTAAAAGAAGAAGAAATGGACTGTGATTAGGGAAGACGGACTGTCTTCTGAGAGAAAAGTTAAAAACTGGCAGCTCTTCCTGAACCGATGAAACTCAGACACATTCCTGGATGTAATTTTTCCAAATGAGAGAACTTTCCTGTTCTTTTTTTGTCTTAGTTGCCAGAATGTTTAAAAGTCAAATTTATTCCCTAAGTTTTGTGATCCGTTCAAATCAGGTGACTGAAACAGCTACACCTGCACCTTCGCGAGAGCCCTGTGAGCTTTATCCTCGGAGGCCTCGTCCTACACGGCATCTCAGGCTCTCAGCCAGCGCA
Source organism: Ceratotherium simum simum (assembly GCF_057802395.1). Lineage (NCBI taxonomy): Eukaryota > Metazoa > Chordata > Mammalia > Perissodactyla > Rhinocerotidae > Ceratotherium > Ceratotherium simum. Next base: position 81,931,641 of record NC_141906.1, on the reverse strand, counting down.
GGCCCTTTAGGAAGTGGGAGGAGCACAAAGCCGAAATAAAGGACAAAACGTGCCCTCCAAGAACCGGGAAGATAAGTTCTCCCAACCTGTCTGGTCTCGGGAAGAGAATAATACACGCCCCGTGGAAGTAAGATGCAGCTTAACAGTGAACGGACTCGGGGGCAGAGCAAGAGCTGGGAGAGGCAGGGGTCTCGACAGAGCTGTCCTTCAGACATACAGTAACCAGAAAGATCAGTCAGCCAATTAGGATTTTTGCAGTTGTCTTATTAGTTTGATTTATTTTTTATTACCTAATAGATTTAGCTGGTAACACAAGAACCGGCTTTTAAGGTATAAATTTCCAAAGGTCCCAAAGGGTATGCAGTGAGAAGTAAGTCATTCTCCCAGCCCTGTCTTCCAAGTACAGTCCTCCTGCCCCCACTCCAGCCAAATGCTGACAACAGATCCTTATGTCTAAAGGGAGACAGTGTGGCTCTCTAAGAGGCTTGACAAGGGACCCTGGCCCATCCTAAAGATGGAGTTAGAAAGGGTCCCCTGTGGAAGTGATGTTTGAGCTGAAAGGTGAAGGACAAATAGAGGTTAGTGAAAGAACCCTAGAGACAGAAGGAATTGCATGTGCAAAGGCCCTGCAGTTGATGTAGGCACAGCACTTTTAATGAAACTGCAAGCAAGTAGGGTGGCCCAATTGCAGAGACTGAGGTGAAGGGTAGGAGGAGAAGAGGCAGGATCAGTGGGCAGAGCTGAGGAAAGGCTGTATTAGGATAGTGATCTTTATCCACAGAAGTGATTTAAGCCCTGACAGTTGGGAGGTTATATGTGACAGATCCATTTTACATTTTAAAAACATAATCACTGTAGTTTCTGTGAAGAGAAGAGCAAGGAGCCACCACTGATGAGGCTAGAGCAGTGAGGAGGTTGTACAGGAAACATCGGGTGCCCTGTCCCACATCTGTTCAGCATCTCCTTTGAGTCCAGCCATGGCCATGGCAGACACTCCCACATGGGCTTCACCTCACCCCACACTAACAGCCCCAACCTCAAGTATGTCCTTCCCCGGGGCTTCTCCAATGACACCGAGGCCAGTGGAAACTGTGAGTGCGTGTGCAAGCACAATCTGGGAGTGCAGGGAGTTCACACTTCCAGGAGCAACCCTCAGCCAGCAGAGAATAGGAGCCAGTGGGTCAATGCTCCTCCTGGGCAGTCCACAAGACACACTCCTCAGAAGGTCCCGGATGCGTCCTAGGTGCCCATAGCAGTGACCTCACTTGTACATTCCTGTATGACTTTCCTTCTTCTCCCACTCTGCCTGTCCCTCACTTCTGATCCCTGGGATTACCTCCTAAATAAACAACCAACACAGAAGTCCTTGTAGGCTCTGCTTCCTGAGTGTATCCCGAGGTGGATGGAGGCAATTGCAGTTGTCTAGGTAAGAAATGATAGGAGCTTAGATTAGGGTGGTGGGTGTAGAAATGGGCAGATTTGGAAGATATTTAGAAGGCTAAATCAAGAGTCTGCTGCAGCCGTGTTCTCCAACACCACTCTCTTTTACATCCCCCTTGACATTCAGTGCGGCCAGTCCAGGCTCACAGCTTGTGCTAAGTCTGGGATGGAGGAGGTGTGCCCGAGGGCTGCAACCCTGTTCTACAGCTGTGCAAACGAGCACCATACATGGAGGGAGAACTCAACAGCCATTGCAAAACAGGCTACGGGAGATGAAGACAGTATTTCCAGGCAGTCCTGAATTTAGTTGACTTTAAAATGGGGCCTTTGGCAGATATCCCTGGCATGAGTGTCTCCTTCAGGCAAGACCGCATAGCCAGGACCCTTGTAGTAGAGATAGAAGCAGCAGTCATAACAGGAGGAGGGACAGGAGGAGTGGTGAGGGCTGTTCGTTACTGAGCCATGCACATTGACGGCCACACCAGTCCTGTGAAGGGGGTATGACCCCTACTTTTCCGTTGAAGAAATGGAGACTCAGATAGGTGCAGAAATCTTCCCAGGGTCACCGAGTAGTAAGTGATAGAGCAAGGACTCACGCCTTGGTCCAAAGTGCTCCAGAGGCCATGCTTTCAACAACTACCTCCTTTTAAATTTCCCTGTGCTCCAAAATGAGGAGGGAGCCTTGGGAGAGTGCAGCCATCTCTGTTTATGCTAGATCATTAGACTAGCTGATTGCCAATTAGATCCTGTTAGTCGGCGGGTGATGCTCAAGATGACATTTGGTGTGCTACAGTGGTAATCATATTGCAATATATAAATGTATCAAACCCACATGTTGTACACCTTAAATTTACACAGTGTTATATGTCAATTCTATCTCAATAAAATAATGAATGAATTAATTAATTATTTAAAAAGATGACATTTGGTGGAATTGGGGAGTGGAGATGACAGTGAGTGTGGCCTTGGCAAGCTGGATGGACTGGAGGCAGCACTAGATGCCTCTCATTCATTTACCTAACAAACGACTTATGTCAACTCCTTAAATCCTTATAACAATTCTATAATGTAGCTTCTGCTATTATCCCCCTTTTATAGATGAGGAAACAAAGGCAAAATAAAATGCTTAATAACTTGCCCAGGGAGACATAGTGAATAAGTAGAAGAACTGGAGTTTATTTTATTTTTATTTATTTATTTTTTTAAATTGACAGATCCACAAGGAGAAATGGACAGATCTGCTATCCTAGGGAAAGACTTAAAAATACATCTTTTTTTTTTGCAGGGAAAGATTCACCCTGAGCTAACATCTGTTGCCAGTCTTCCTTTTTTTTCCTCCCCAAAGCCCCAGTGCATGGTTGCATTTCCTAGTTGTAAGTCCTTCTAGCTCTTCTATGTGAGCCACCACCACCGCATGGCAACGGACAGTCTGGTGGTGTGGTTCTGCAACCAGGAAACAAACCTGGGCCGCAGAGGCAGTGAGAGCGCTGAACTGTAACCACTAGGCCATCAGGGCTGGCTCTAGAAGAACTGAGGTTTAAACCCAGAAATTCCAAAATCTGTGTCCTTACTCACTGTCCCGTTGCGCTCCTCCTTCCCCTATTCACTCTACAAACACTTGAGGGCGCTTGTTCCCAGTCAGGGTTTAGTTAGATGCTGTGGGAGTGGGCGATATACAAAAATGAATCAAGCATGAATTCAGCCCTCAAGTAATTTATTCTCCCATAGATGGTAAGAATTTCCATAAATGATCACGCGAAAATGTAGAAAGTGACAAATGTCTAATGAAAAATCGATAAAATACTATGGGGATTCAAAAAAGGAGAGAGATTCCAACACGGGGGAATGTGATGGGATGGCTCATCAGTTTGTTTTTGCTGCATAACGAACCTCTCCAAAACTTAGCTGCTCAGAAGACACCTATTTATTATTTCTCACAATTCTGTGGTGGGCCAGGCAGTTCCTCCATTTGGAGTTGGCTCAGTAGTGCTGGATGACCTAGGATGGCCTCACTAACCTAACTGGGATGGCTGGGATGGATGGGACTTCTCTCTGTATGATCTGTTGTCCTCCAGATGCGTAGCCTAGCCTCACTCTCCTGGTGGAAAAAAGGAAGTTCCTATCAACAAGAGAGAGAGAAAGCCCTGATGCACAGACACTCTTCAAGCCCCTCCCTGTGTCACATTTGCTAATGTTCCATTGGCCAAAACAAGCCTCATGGTCTAGCCCAATATTCAAGGGGTGGAGAACTAGACTCCACCTTTTGATGAGAAGAGCTGCAATAGCACATTGCAATAAGATGTGCTTAGATGTGTTGGAGGGATATGTAGTTTTTGTCTTTTTTTCCATCAGGACCAGAGAAAGCTTTAGGGAAATGATGGGCCTTGAAAGATGACTAGGGCTAGGGAATGTGTCAGATTTCCTATATGTCGAGAAAAAAATCAGAGGCAAGAGAGCTTAGGGGTCCACAAGGACCAGCAAGTGCTTCACTTGGGCTAGAAGGAAGGTTGGAAAAGTAAGTTGGAACTGAACCACAGAGGGGATGGAGTGATGTCCTTAAGATCTTGGTATCCAGTGGCTTACTAAGACACTGCTCTCTACTTGCAGAGCACAGCCCCTCTGTGAGAACCTGCTCCACCTACACGCCTGGCTGCCAGGCAGCACGTTTCTCTTGTTCTGGCAGTGCCTTCACTACCCTGGTCTGAGGGGCAGGCAAAGGACCTATGATAGCCAGTCTAGAGGCTGCCAAAGCTCTATGGTGGCCTGTCCTGAAAAGGTGAGCTGGGACGGTGGTAGACAAGGGGTGGGGCATCTCGGATACTGAGGCATTAGTGGCCGAGGTGAAATTAAGGGCTCATTTAGGTTAAGTCAAAGCTGGAGCATCCAAAGCCATATTCAAATTGGCCATGTGATTGCTGAGGGTGAGGAAACCAGCTAATAGAGAGAGGAGAAGGAGCACATGAAAACAGAGAAATAGATACAAAGAGAGAAGACAGGTCCCTGGAGCAGCTTCAGATCCTGATGACTTTCCCATCCATCCATGTGTAGGTTTACAAGTGATTCTTTTCCTCTTCAGGATTTGAATGATCCTGTCCTGCATCAGGTGATAGGTGGTCCTGTCCCACGTCAGGTGATGGATGGTTCTGTCCCGCATCAGGTGATGGATGGTTCTGTCCCTGCATCAAGTGATGGGTGGTCTGTCCTGCATCAGGTGATGGGTGGTCTGTCCTGCATCAGGTGATAGGTGGTCCTGTCCTGCATCAAGTGATGAGTGGTCTGTCCTGCATCAAGTGATGGGTGGTCTGTCCTGCATCAGGTGATGGTCAGTTCTGTCCCTGCATGAGGTGATGGGTGATTCTCTCCCTTGTGTCCCTGGCTCGGACATTGGTTGGAATCAAACTTTGAAAAGAGGCAGGGCGGGCCGGCCCCGTGGCTTAGCGGTGGGGTGCGGGCGCTCCGCTGGCAGCCCGGGTTCGGCTCCCGGGCGCACACCGATGCACCGCTTGTCCGGCCATGCTGAGGCCGTGTCCCACATACTGCTAGCAACTAGAAGGATGTGCAACTATGACATACAACTATCTGCTGGGGCTTTGGGGGAGAAAAATTGAGGAGGATTGGCAATAGATGTTAGCGCAGAGCTGGTCTTCCTCAGCAAAAAGATGAGGATTAGCACGGATGTTAGCTCAGGGCTGATCTTCCTCACAAAAAAAAAAGAAAGAAAAGAGGCAGGGCAACCAAAGATGGAAGTATGTCTTGGTCAGTTTGCACAGCAGGGTTGGACACCAAACGGGGTGGGTGTTCAAGACTGGAGTGGTTCTTAACATGAGCTACAGGTATTCTTTCTCTATCTATCTCTTCTAGCAGCTAGATATACCATAAAGTGAAAACTGAAGCCATCACTTTTTCAGAAAAATCCTATGTGTAGGTGAAGTCTTGAAAGCTTAAAGAATATTAGATTGAAGTCTATTTATTTCTTTTGGTATTATTTCTTTCAAATATTTTATGAGTTCTCACTCTAGTTGTTAAAGAAACCAGAAGCCATTCCATTCTGCATCATTCCCTTTGGGAATATTTACTGAGCACATCTCAGCAGTGGCACAGAAAAATGCACTTCCCTGGAAACCAGAAGTTCTGCAATCGTCCTAGCCCTCCAGAGCCCCATGGGGCAGAGAAATCCCCATTATAATTAAAATCTGATTATTCTGCTTTTATGTAACCTCCTTTGCTGTAAATGAGGGCCAGCCCACCTGCCAGAGCACAGAATGACACAGATACAATGTGATAGGTCAACCACTTATGTTTCTCTTTAATGAGATCAACTTTTATAACTTTGCTGTCAGCCCACTCACAGTCTATAAAACTTGGCTTATTGGAAACAGATACATCAACCATGAGATATCACTTGTCCAAGACTGATCCAGCCTCTCCTGGATATGAGTCCATCCTCAGAGAGAAAGCCATTAGGAATGGGAGCCTGAGTTTCATCTAAAAATGTGTAGGCACCTGTCCTGGGTCACGTTAGACATTGCTCCTTGTGAAAAACGCCCATGCTGAGTCCTACCATAATTTGCATATTTATGGGCTATGTATCATGCCTGGCTGCTTATGAATCTTATTCCAGTAGAATTCAGAGTTCACTAATCCAGCCAAATATTATTCTCAAAAGCATTTTCTAGTCTGTTTGTGGCAACAGCAATGTCTCCTCTTTTGGGAACCCAGAATTCTGGCATTGGGAGCCAGCTTCCACTTCAAAGGAAGAGTGTTCAAAGCAGATGCCTCTTTGGACTTGAGCAACAGTGGGAGGAGTGTCACATGCCCAGTTTTCATGCGTATTCTCTTCCACCCCGTCGCTGTCTCACCTTCCCCACGTGCTCAGAAACCACTTCTGCCCCCAGATTGGTCTCTTTAAGCACAAATGGGACTTTGAGGTCCATCGATGGAAGGCGCTTGGCCAGGGTCCTGTTGCCACAGCTTTGTCCTCTTTTGGGATGTATCTTGGATTGTGCCTGACTCTCTTCCCTCGGTATCCAGGTGTTCGGCTGCAGATGAGAATCAACTCAGGGAAGCTTCTTGATGCAGGCACCGCTGGAAGACATGTCTCTATGGCAGTCCTGGGGTCACCTCACCCGACAGCATCCAGATGTTACTGACCACAGAAGCATTTTTTTAAATGTAGAGCAAGCATCAGCTATGTCTACATAGCCAAAAGGGGTTTTTTTTTTTCAGTTTGTTTTTGATGTTGTATCCCTCTGTTCAGAGTTCTTGGGATCACGTCATATGTTTGGGGAGCATTTTGTATGGAGACAGCGTTTTCCCCCGTGCCTCTGCTCAGCACACTGAGATTGCTTTCCTACAAAAATACAAGCAGTTCTTCTAGGGAGACGGTGTCATTATTCATCTCTGCTCTAGTCACTGCCTGTTGCCAAAGAGTTGTTTTAATGTTTTGAATCCAGAATTCATATTTTCTCACAGCCTCAGCGAGATCTGGCCCACTCAGCACTTGATCAGAGTTCTTCATGGGAAAACCAGGTGCTTGGGGTGGAGTGGGAGTGACCTGCTGCCTTGGTGACCTTTCGCCATTCCAGACCGGAATCATTAACTCAGGGCACTCACGTGGTTAGCACTTCTCCACTCCCATTAGCCTGCTGGTGATTAGCATTATTGGGAGTGACATCTCTGTCCCTCTGCAGCTCCCCAAAGAGCTAACTCAATTGTTGAGAAACAATGGAGAAAAAAGATGTCATTCCTCTACATCAGTGGTTCTCAGCACAGGGGAGAGGAGGGATTTTTTCCCCTGGGAACATTTGGCAATGTCTGGAAACCTTTCTGTTTGTCTGGGAGAACCACCACCTGTCTGGGAGAGGCATGCTAGTGGTAACTCGTGGGTAGAGGCAGGGGTGCTGCTAAACATCCTACAATGCACAGGACAGCCCTCCCCACAATAAACGATCCAGCTCAAAATGTTACTCATGCTGAGGCTGAGAAACCCTGCTCCACATAATCAAACTGGAAATCCAGCAAGGTGTGGATTCATGGCAGTTCAGATCTCTATAATTATCAAGGAAGGAGCGAGCAATGGATTACTTATTAACTGGGTGAATAAATGCCTCTAGGTATATTCACTAGACAACGCCAGTACACAGAAGTGCTTTCTTGTGACGGGGAGAGTTTCAGGGTATGTTAATCCCTTCTGGAAAACCTTTCCTTCTCTGAATTATGATCTCAGTCTATGTTGTCTTGCATTGCCTCTCTATTGTTAAAATTCCTTTTTTTGCAATTCATATGAACAAAAATCCTTCCTTTAAGCTAACCAATTAGACTTAAAGAAAAGTAGATTCTTCATTTAAAAGCAGTATGCTTACTTCCACTCTCTCTCCCTCTCTCCCTCTCTCTCTCTCTCTATCTGGAAATCTTAGGACAGGTGGAAACAGGGGAATGGATGAAGTGCCCTTCAGGAGCCCCGCTCATGGCCATGCCTATAATCTACTGTTCATGCTTAATTGACATTTCTTTGCTATCACTAGTCTTCTAGTCATATGTCCTAGAATTATTACCTAAAAGGTGATTCATATGCTGTATAAATGTAGTCAAAATTTTTATGCTTTCCTCACTGATGGGAATAGGAGGAAGCAGGAGAGGAGTTCAACTCCTGGGGTCCAGCAGCGTATAAGCCAGCAACAAAGATCACAGCAGACAGGTTCTCAGAGTAAATATCTCCAATTTCCACAGCTGGCTTTCTCACCAGGACCACTTTTCTTCCAAAGCACAAGTAGCTAAGTCATATCAAGGCAAACTTGGGTCAAGATTACAAATATGTAGGCCTTCTGAATGTCACACTCACTTGCTCACCGTCTTGAAGGAGGATGCTGTAAGGCTAAGGGAAGAAACTTGTTTAGTGGGCTCTCACTCAAGGCAGAGTGGGCTGGGCCAAGCATTTCCTGGTTTAGGGTTCCATGTCGACAAGATGGTGGTTCTCTGAAAAGTACAACCAATTGGAGAGAATGATCTAGAGTGTTCCACAGAGTTTCTGCTCCAGTTCCTCACAGTTGCTACATTTAAGACGTTAAAGCAAAAAACGCATTTTAGAAGCTGATATAGATTCATCAACAAGTTAGGCATGCAGAGAGAAGAAGGTGATCTCAAGGAGTTACAGTAGCTGAACGCCACCTCACAGGGGAAACTTCAAAATAAAAAAGATCGTATTAGTGGACTTTAAATTGCCAAGATGCTCGTGCTCAGATTACCTCTGGGGCTGAGGCTTATTGTGTGGCTCCAAACTAGGAAAGCCTCTGAGCATCTGCACAACTCTCTAGGATTCATCACACCTGAGAAGAGCAACAGGCTTCTTGGGGAGCTGGATGCACAGCCCACTGATGTCTGGGGAAGAGTCTGGGCCTGACAGACCCACCCTTTCTGGGTGTACCACGAGTTCTCACTTGCCGAGAAAGTTTGATTGGTTTAATTCATCATTTGAGCAGAATTTGTTTCTTGGTCAAACTGTGACCCAGGCAGCAGGGTTAGGCTCACTCAACTCCCCTCCCCACCAGCCACTTCCTGCAGGAGGAGCCACCTGGGCCATGTTCCTTTGAGGGGAGCCAAGAGTGGGGCAGGTCCTTGGTGCTGCATGTATTTCTCTCCAGCGCAGGGTCCAGTTTAATGTCTTCACCACTCAAGCCCCTCACTCCTAACCTGAACTGCTATTTCCCCCGTTGGATACTCTGCAGCCTAGGTCTGGAACAATACAGCCCATGTTTAACAGAGGGAGAACCTTGCATTTCCTGGCCGAGCCTGTCAGCAACTTCCCTGCACAAGGCCCTGGAGAAGCTGAGCTGGCCCTGCTGTTAAGGAAAGCCAGCAAATCCACGCAGATGTTTTGCTGAGAGCTGCTCTGACCAGGGCTCAGGGATTTAGCCCTGCCTGGTATCACATAGCATGGGGGAGGTAGGGAATTCTCCTTGGGGAGCAGGAAGTGTATTACATGAAATCAAAATGTAAGTGTGTTCCTTTTGGATTAGGCAATGTTTTTCCCTTCTATTTTTGTTTATATAACCTTATCACTTAGCTCCTTTCTTTCTTTTCCCTCCGCCTTCCTTGGCTACCAAGCCAGCTCTGGTTCTGCAGGATAGACTCAGCTCACTGGGTGCTCTGAGTGACATGGTTTCTAGCCCTTCTCCACTCCAGTATCATCTAAGTCTCACCAAGGGCTTTACAGACCTCATTTTCTTATCCAATGCAGAAATCCTACTCCATCTAGATTTTCAGATCTTAAAAGACCTTGACTTACAACCAAGAGGCCAGAGAGAATACAGGGCGCATTCCACAGGCGCCAGCACGACTTCCTTTGTCGCCTGACCCCCACTCCCGTGATGGTCAGCACTGGCCTCCCTCTCGCTCTGTTTTCCCGTCTCAGCTGACTTCCTTCTGACCAGGACCTGCCTACAGACAAGCATCTGATACGCTTTCAGGGGTGAAATAGACTCCCCACACTTACTGTTTCTTCAATAGCGTATAAGGCATTTCATTTCATAATTTGAGATGAAACTTGAAAGGCAAGCACCCCTGGGAGAGGAATACTGATGTAGTGAGGTAGGAATGGCTCACGGTCTCGCCTCAAAGCAGAGATTTTGTTTGTGCTTGTTTCCATTTGTTTGGGTTAGCTCTGAGTTTCTGTTGGGAGAAGGGTTGAGGCGGTGGGATGAGAGAAGAGCTGAGCAGCACTGGATACCTGAAAAGGAGGCCAAGGGGGAGACAAGTCTCATTTTCTTCACAATTTTGATTAAGTCTCCTCTATTTATCCCGTCCTTCCTAACCTTCTCCTGGTTCATCTCCTGAGTCAGCCTGACCTGAGCTGATGCTGCTCATCGCGGGTGAACACAGGCCCCTTGGGCTGGAGGCGGCTCTCACCCGTTCCACCTCTCACACATTCTCTGTCCATTCTGTAGTTTCAGACAAAGTGGCTGTCCCTAGAAGTTGAGAAATGACCCTGTGTCCCAGAAGACAAGGGTTTTGCTTCTTCATTAACCAAGAAATCCTGAAAGGAACAGAAGTAGGAGGAAAATAAGGCAAAGAAGGGCTGAGCCCTAGGAAGGGGGAAATGAAAAGAAGAGTAAGAATCTGTTGAAAACTCAAGTTCGTTAAACCGTGTTAAATGAGATTCAATAATGGCGCTGTGCATCTTGGTGCCAGTCCTGGCCCATTTGTCAACTCCCGCATTCCTCCTCATCCCCACCTGCTCTGTCTCACAGGGCCAACCCCTGCAGGCTGTATTTCTCAAACTCCCATGGCAGCTGCTTCTGGCTGGGTTTGGTCGTGGGGGCACTGGCAGGAGTCAGGAAGACAAGGGGAGAGGAAAAAGTGGAGTATCTCTCCCTCGCTCTTGACCTTACACACTTTGTATTTCAGTTTGTTGTTTTGTTTTGTGTGTGAGGAAGATTTGCCCTGAGCTAACATCTGTGCCAATCTTCCTCTATTTTGTATGCGGGTCATCACCACAGCATGGCTGACAAGTGGAGCAGGTCTGCTCCCGGGATCCGAACTCGTGAACCCGGGTCTCCAAAGCAGGGTGCACGGAACGTTAACCACTCGGCCACGGGGCCAGCCCCATGTCAGTATTTTTTAATGTTGGCACCAAAAAAAAAAAAAAAAAAGACTCTACAGGGACCTTGGAGGCTTTTTACAACCCAGATCTTAAGAGAGGGATAGAGAAGCATCCAGAGAGACAGGATGATCTCCTTGCTCTCATCTCTAAAAACTGATGGGAGACGAGGCTTGGCCCTGTCGTTTCTCACTTGCCTCCTTTCTTTGGGGGTTTTTGGCAGCCCCTCATACAGGCAGGTGACCGAGGGCCCAGAACTGATGAGGTCAACCTTTCACACGCCTCACGTAACTGGTCACCCTATGTGTGTGCTTCGGATCTAAGGCAAACTCCGTGAGGGAGCTGCTGCCGCTTGCTTTAGAGAATTTGCCATTTTGATTCCTTTGCTTCTTCCTATGATGCTGCTGGACCTGGTGTATATAACATTCAGACTGTTTTAAAATGAGGCCCAGACTCATTTGTCCCGCTTTTTCACTTCTATTAGCTGGTTTGTACTCATTAATCCACTCGTACAAAGGGGTCCTTTTACTACTCCATAAAGAAAAGTTATGCTATCCAAATTTGCTGCACTGTTAAATACCATTTGGAAACTAAACAATTGAGTGACTCTCATTATTATGATTCGCTCCTAGGGGCCTGGACTCCAGTTGGATGTTGTAAGAAACGTGGTAAGGAATTTGGGACACAAATCTCAGTTCCTAACTCCACCACCCTAAGCTCTCAATCCAACATTTTATTCTATTTTATTTTCAAACATTAGAATAGTTTTGTACTATAAACAGCTGATTTACTCTATGTTTTGTTAAACATAATTTTTCAGAGCAGGGGTTCTGGAGAGAAGAAAGGAGTAAGTGTGAGGATGCAGAACATCACCCCATCCGCTCCTCCATCTTCTGTGTCTTGTCCACATCTCCGGTCCCAGTTTGGCTGGAATTGTCCACGGGCCAGATTGTAACCCAGGGAGTCATGTTGGGGAAATTCACAATGTCACTCCAACCCTCCACTTGTCTCTTCAAGCATTGGCTTTTTTTCTGAAAACGAAGGAGTGGCCAGTGAGATAAGAAGAAAACCAGGAGAGTGGGTTGGCTCAGAGGTCAAGGCTCTTTCAAGAAGGAGCTCTCTTTCTTAAAAAATAAAACTACTCCTGAGGCCGGCCCCGTGGCTTGGCGGCTGAGTGCGCACACTCCACTACCGCTGACCCGGGTTCAGATCCCGGGCGCGCACCAACACACTGCTTGTCCCGCCATGCTGAGGCTGTGTCCCACATACAGCAACTAGAAGGATGTGCAACTATGGCATGAAGCTGTCTGCTGGGGCTTTGGGGGCAAAAAAAAGGAGGAGGATTGGCAATAGATGTTAGCTCAGGGCTGGTCTTCCTCAGCAAAAAGAGGATTGGCATGGATGTTAGCTCAGGGCTGATCTTCCTCACACAAAAAAAATAAAATAAAATAAAACTATTCCTAAAACAGCTTTTCCCTTTAGTGTTGTCTCTCTTCTTTCTGTTACCACCAAGTTCCTTGACAGAGTAGCCTGCCTGTGGAGCCCTCATGACACCTGCTCCTTCCCCCAGCCCTCACATTCTCACTCCCACCTACCCACTGGAATCGCTGTCAAAGGTCGCCTCCCACTTTCTGGTCATTAAGTTCAAGAAACATCTCGGTCTTTATCTTCCAGATACAACTGCAGGATTTGACGACATTGTTCATCTCTGGCCTTCCTTTCTCCATTTTGTCACTCTCTTCATCTAATCAGGAGCCAAACTCTGTCAGTCTCTCCTTCTTCCTTATTCCTGTTGACACTATGAACATTTATGGTTTTTTTTTTTTTTTTGGTGTGGAAGATTGGCCCTGGGCTAACATCCATGCCCATCTTCCTCTACTTTATATGTGGGACACCTGCCACAGCATGGCTTGATAAGCAGTGCATAGGTCCGCACCTGGAATCCGAACCTGTGAACCCCAGGCCACCAAAGCAGAGCGTGCAAACTTAACCACTATGCCACCAGGCTGGCCCACCTGTTGGCACTATGGAGAGCAAAGCATTAAGAGATCTGAGCCAAACTGCTGCTATAGCCTTTTACTAGTTCCCTTTGAGAGTCTTGTTTCTGTTTGCACCCCCAAGACACCTGTGTGGGATCAGACTTCATAAATCATAACTATGATGAGGCCACTGCCTTGCTCAAAAATCCTCAATGAACTCTCCATTGTCCACAGAATACAATTAAAATGACCAAACCTGGCACCCAAGTTCTCAACCTACCTTTGCAGCCATATTCCTTCACAATCTAACTCCTGCCTCACTCACTGGTTCCTGACGAGGCCCTGGACTTGCCCAGCTCCACATACTCGCTCACGCTCTTCTCGGTCCCTTCTCTGCTTTCAAGTCCTACCGAAACTCCAGCCTCCTACGTGAAACTCATCTTGAATCCATTCAAATGAATGTGATTGCTTCCTTCTTAAAAACCCATAGAAAAATTTCCCCTTAATATTTTCAATTATATGTTTAAATTTTCAATGTTAAATAAAATTTTTAAAAACAAAGTACAGCTTAAATCCCGCTTGACAAGCCCACCTAGCTCCAGTCCCCTTCTGATGCATTTATATACACATATGTGAATCTAAAATGTGCAGACTCGCCACTGGTGCTGCAGAATGTTGAAGTGATCCTTCCATGTCTACGCATGATATCTACCTCATTTTAAAAACTGCTGCAGAGACTTGCCCATGGTATATCTGGAGAGAATTCACATCCTTACAACTTGAGCCTGTCCCTTTGGGACACCGTCTCTCTCTCCATGGGTCTGCTGGCACGTCTTGCAGTCAACTTGCCTGCCTGGCCCATGACTGGTCATCAGGAGCTGCTGCTCCTGCTGGGTGCCACTTCTACTGCTGGCACCATCTTTACTTAGAGACCTCGCCTGAGAATGTTGGGGGATCTGCATCTCACCCTTAATTTGCTTCTATCTGCCAACTGTCTTTTAGGAATTCCTAATAATTTCTGTTTAACTAAAGTCGTCTCTTTAATTTGCGGTTCTGTTAGGAATTTTTGTAGTTGGTGATTAAATTGGAAAAACTTAGTTTCTTTTCCTTCCTGAGTAGGGAAAAACTCCATTCTTCCCTACTATGAGTTTCTTCCCTGTGAGTCTCCTTTACTGCTCAAACCAAACACTTCTGACCCTTCTGGTCACTAAATGTGTAGAGGTTTTTCCCCACAACAACAAACAAGTCTCCAACACCAGCTGGGTGTCCTATAATTGAACTCAGTTCTGACACTATCTATTCGGATATAGCGTCAGATCTCATAGGTTAGAGGCTCAGTTCCATAAGACTCCCCCTCCCCACCCCCACTTCAGAAGCACAGTTATCACCTGCGCTTCTGACCAACCGACTGTAGATTGGAGGGTCCCATGACCCCCTCCTCAGGTTCAATTAATTTGCTAGAGTGTCTCACAGAACTCAGGGAAACATTTACCTACATTTAACAGTCTATTAAAGGATATGATAAAGGATACAGATGAACAGCCAGACGAAGAAATAAATATATCGGGCAAGGTCTAGGAGAGTCCCGAGCACAGGAGATCCTATCTCCGTGGAGTTGGGGTGTGTCACCCTCCTGGTATAAATGTGTTTACCCACCCTGGAAGCTCTCTGAACCTCTACTATTGGGGATTTTATGGAGGCTTTTTCACATAGCCATGATCAATTATTAACTCCATTTCCAGCTCCTCTCCCCTCTCTGGAGAATAGGGGTGGGGCTGAAAATTCCAAGCTTCTAATCATGGTGTGGTCTTTCTAGTGACCAGTCCCCATTCAGGAACCATTCAGTAGCCACCTAGAGTCACCTCAATAGAATAAAAGATACTCCCAGTGCTCTTCTCACTTAGGAATTTACAAGGGTTTAGGAGCCCTGTGTCAGGAACATGGTCAAAGAAAAATATTAGAATAAGAAATGCTCCTAGTGTTCTTATCACTTATCATTTAGGAAATTACAAGGATTTTAGGAGCTCTGTGCCAGGGGTCAGAGACCAATATATATTTTTCCTATTATCCCACAGTGATATTGCATCTTTTCTGTCAATTCTAGAACAGGAGAGAAAGGGAGCCATATGGGCTCAGTTTACCATCTTGATACAGTCTGCCCACCCCTTGTTTTAGTGCTCCTTTTATGATACAACATTGTGCCTCAAAATGTTTGCCTCTCACAATATCCTCCACCTCAGGGATTTCTGGATTTTCTGTGACCTAGTACCTAGCAGGAGCTCAATAAATATATGCTCTTTCAGCAAATGGTAGGAACATTTTTCTCTCACCCACATGATTCAGTACCAACAGTGTAAGACTAGGAAGCTCTGTTTTCTGTCAGGGACTCATTTCAACATACATGCCTTCTCAGAAGGTCCCTGACCTTCTAGAATTTACTAGAAATATTTTGCCCCAATTAAGGATGTAGAAGTCTTTGGCTGAGGAAGGGGAGATTACATTATAATAGGAAAAGAATCACGTTAGGAATTGTGATTTTCTGATCATTATTCGCAATAAATATTAAAACATCATGAAACAGAGATGTAAAGTACATGGAGTTTTTACACTTGAAATCGTAATTTGAAAGTCTAAAGGAAAAATAAATACATACCTGAACAAAATAGGACTGAAAGCCTTCAACTTTTACCAAACACACACAATTGTACAGCAGCCTAAGTGGACACCCTCATCGGTTGCAAACCTTACTTTTTAAATTTTATAGAAGCCAGTAAGTCACTGCCTTTTAAATATCAGAAAATTGCTTGATGATGACTCAGTGTGGAAAATAAAGAGTTATGCTAGAAGCAATTACTGAGAATATAAAAGCAAATAAAAAAAGAGAAAGAGAGTTCATTACAAAATAGAGGAAAATAATTTAAAATACCATACAACTAACATTTCTTGAGTGTACTGTGCTGTTTTATTTGCACTATCTCATTTAATTCTTACAAAAATTCTATAAGTTAGGTGCTATTATTTTCTCTATTTTGCCCATGAGAAAACCGACTTAGAAAGGGAATTAGGCTAAAATTCTCCACGTTGAAAAAAATATCATAATGAACTACAAAAATAAGAAAAACAAGCACGGAAAAATAAACTTGGTGACACGGAGGAAGCCCTCCTCTGGCATGCACTCTGCTCCTCCGATGCTTGCACCATCTGGCAACACCGCCTCCTCCCTCCTGGTGCTCTCATCCGTGGAAGCCCTGGTCACTGCCCCTCAGTTGCTAAACCTGGGCCACCATCTTTCCCCCTTCACTCCTGTTCTCCTTCTGGGATGCAAACACCCCTGTGGACTACTGATCCAACACTTTGGCCTTTCTGATTCTCCACAGTCTTTTGTCTACTGATCTTTCTTCCATTTCACTTCAACCACACACAGCAGTCACACTCTGGACCTTGGGGTCAGCAGAAGTACCACTTCAAAATCATGAACACAAACATCACACTCTGGGATACCATCTTCCAGCTTTCTGCTCACTTGATCACATACTCCCGGTGACAAATATCCTTCAACCTCAGTGAAACTTCTAACCTATCGACCCTCCACTCTCTGGTCTTCCCCTTACACCTCCAGTCTTCGTTTCTCCCCAGTCCAATTTAAACGCACCCTAACGGCAATCATTCTTATCGTTGGGCTCTCGGTCTGTCCTAGAGTTGCAGAACCTCCATGCTGCCAATACCAACCTCCTCTTAGCATTTCTCCTCTGTATAATTAACCCCATACTTGCACATTCCATCCTTCTTGAAACGTTTTATATTAGACATTTATGACACCTCAAGATTTCCTCCCATTTTTCTGACAACCTTTCTATGGATTCCTTTTGGGATTCTCTCTTCCTCTACCCAATCTTTAAATCTGACATTCCTCAGGTTCAGACCTGGGCTTTTTTCTCTTCTCTATTTAGACTCTTTTCCTAGATGATTGCATCCATCCTCAAGGCATCAAATATCATCTACAGTCATACGTCGCTTAACGACAGAGATATGTTCTGAGAGATGCATCATTAGATGATTTCGTCATTGTGCAAACATCATGGAGTGTACTTATGCAAACCTAGATGGTATAGACAACTACGCATCTAGGATATATGGTACTAATCTTATGGGACCACCATCTTATATGTAGCCCGTCATTAACCGAAACGTCATTATGTGGCACAGGACTGTATATGGCTATGATGTCAAAGTTTATATCTACAGCCCAGAGTTTCCTGTGCTGCAGGACTCCCGGTGTGCATATACAGCCTTCCATTTGACATTATCATTATTTCTCACAGTTATCACAAACATAACATGTCCAAAACTGGACTCTTGATTCCATACCCCACCACTACTCCCAGACTTTCCCATCTTAATGAAAGCCACTGACCTCCATCCAGTTACTCAAGCCAGAAACCTGGGAGTTATCCTTGACCTTTCCTTCTCTTTCATATACACCCTCCACATCAAATCTATCACTAATTCTTAACACTTCTACTTCCAAAAAATATCTAGATATGTTGACTTCTCTCCATTTCCACGCCAATTCTCTAGTCCAATCCATAATTATTACTCACCTGGATAATGTATACTGCTAGGTCCTGACACAGAGCTCTTAAATCTCTTGTAATTTTCTAGGTGATAGGAGCGTCCTTTTTTCTAATGAGGTGATTCTTGGTGGGCTCCTGGATGGGGCTGGTCACCAGAAAGTCCAAACCATGATTAGAAGCTTAAAACTTTCAGCCTCACCCTCTATCCTCTGGGGAGGGGAAAGGGGCTACAGACTGAGTTAGTAATCGATCATGCCTACATGAGAAAGCCTCCATAAAAATCCCTAAAGCACGGGTTCAGAGAGTGCTGGGTTGGTGAACACATGGAGACGCTGGGAGGGTGGCATGCCCAGAGAGGGTATGGAAAATCCTTGCCCCTTCCCACACCTCACCTCATGTATCTCTTCATCTCTATCCTTTATCATACTCTTTATAATTAACTGGTAACATAAGTAAGTGTTTCCCTGAGTGTGTAAGCCATTACAGCAAATTATTGAGAAGAGGGTTGTGGGAACCCCCAATTTGTAGCCAAGTTGGACAAAATTGTGGGTAACCTGGGGACCCACTACTTTTGTTTGGCATCTGAAGTGAGGGCAGTTTTGTGGGACTGAGCCCTTAACCTGGGGGGTCTACACTAACTCCGGTTAGTGTCAGATTGAGTTGAGTTCTAAGACAGCCAGTTAGTGTCTGGAGAGTTGCAGAATTGGTTGGTGTGGGAGCCCCTCCCCTGCAACACATTTGATGTCAGAAGTATTGTGAGTAGAGTGTTTTTACAAGTGTTTTTCATTTTAATTATAAATCAGATTATGTCACTCATCTGCTTAAAATCTTACCATGGCCCATACGGTCCCGCATGATTAGACCCCAATTCACACTTAATCTTATCCAAGGCCACTCTCTCCTTTAATTACTGTGCTCAGTTATGCTGGCTTTCCTACTATTTCTTGAATATTCTGCACTTCCTCCTGGCGTGGGGCCTTTGCACATGCTGCCCCCTCTCTAATGCTTCTCATCCTTCATTTCTCAGCTCAAATACAATTTCATCAGGGAAGGCTTCTTGGATTCTCCAAACTGGTCAGATCTTTCTAGTGGTAAATAATCTCACATCACCATGTAGAATTAATGACAATTGTACTATAACTTACTTAATGGCAAGGACTCTCTTGTTCTCCCCATCACCATTTAGCAGAAACTCAAACATTGTTAGTTCATGGGGTCAGAGACCATGAGTATTTTCTTCGCCACTGTATGTCCTAGAAATTACCACAATATCTGGAACATAACAGAATCTCCATATTCATTGAGTGAGTGAATGAGTGAATATCCACAATAATAAAAGATCTATTAAAAATACATTGAAATGAGAGAAAATTCAATGGAAATATAAGCAAAGTACATAAAGAGGCAATTCATAAAAGAAAAGTACAAATGACTCGTAGACATATGAAAATATATTTATTTTCATAATAACAAAAGAAAAAGGAATTTTAAAACATTCCACTTTTTGCATATCATATTGGCAAAGGATTACAAAGTTGAATAACAGTCCGTGTTGGTGACAAATGAAGAAACAGGAACTCAGTGAGAAAGTGAACTAGTGCAACCTTTTCGTAGGACATTTCGTAGTATATATTAAAATTTTAAAAGTGTGTACTTGTTAACCCAGCAATGTCATTTTCTCTGTGGAATATTTCATGAAGGTATAACAAATAGGTGAAAATATATTTAGTGCAAGATTGTGTATAACATAAATATTCAATAGGAATGGATTGGATATAAAATTATAGTATTGACACAATGGAATATTGTGCAACTACTAACAGAATGAGGTAGATCTATCGACATTGATATGAAAATGTCTAAGATATATCACTCAGTTTTAAAAATTCATATTGCAGAACAGATTGAATTATAAATATATATACATATGTATGTATATGCCCAACTGTTTACAGGGATTTCTAACAGTAGGATTATAGGGGTAGCGTTATGGAGGAATTTCAACCTTTAAATTATCTATTTTTGTATTCTTGTATGTATATAAGCATCCATCACCTTTATAGACAGAAAAATATAAATAATTTTTAAAAGACAATGTAAGAACACCTCAAGTAAAATATAAGGTCAAGACAATCTTTTAATAAATGCTTTAATATAAGGGTCCAGGTAGAAGCTAATACATGGGTTCCATGATTTACAAATTCTATAGTGGTGAATTATCCTACATAATGAGACACACTTATTGGTATGAAACTGCCTTTGCAGTTAATCTTCAACACCTTGAAGATTCAAGGTGCTACATTCTAGCTTCAAGAGCTACATTCTAGCTCTGCCTGGCCCCTAATCCTTGGCTTTGTCTCCCAAACCCTTCCCCAACACAGACACACACACACACAGACACACACACACACACACACAATTTTGGCTTTTTACTTTATTCCAAATTTTTGGATTTATCAACTAATCTTGATTTCCCAGTGTGACCCTTGGAACTCTATAAGAACCCTTGACTCAAACTCACCATTTAGGTCTTTCAGTTCTTGATCACTTGAGGAAAATCCGTACTTCTAGTTCCATGGGCCTGAATCCTGCCATTTCCTAGCTTCCTAGACACCCCCAGGGGCCTGCCCGGTTTCCCCGTGGAGTTCAGAGTGAGAAGATCCACAGTCCTTCGAGAACAAAACCAGATAATCAGAGGAACAACCATGAGTCCCAAAGAGCTTGCGATATAAACCACTTCTGCTATTCTGCCTACATACAGTTTATAGTTTTCATATAAAGCTATATAAAATAGCTGATATGTGGACTGAACATGAAATAAATGTAAAACATGATATAAATATAAAATAATATTAGGTGTAACAAAGCTACCTGCACAAGCGTAGCACCAGAATTCCCCTTGGTAGAGGACTGTCTTTATTCGACGGGGAGAAAATCCTTTATACGGCGCCTTGGGTTAAGAGAAAGAAGAAAGATGCTCTGTAGGGACGATGTGGCTAAAGCACATTTTAAGAATGGTGAGGTCCACTCTTCCACTGGGGCTGTGTTTCTATATTATAGCCAAGTTAGCAGCACTTCTCCTTATCCCTCAAAATCTTCAGAAATGTCTTCCCTGCTTACCTTTTTGTTTTTTAATAAGTGGGGGTCTTCTGGCCTATTTGATCACAGAGTGAAGAATTCTATGGACTAGAAATGGAGGCAAAGTTGCAAGCAGGAAAGGAGTATCCCAGGAAGCAGAAGAGGCTAAAGAACACAAAGTCTACCCTACCCCCTCCCAGAAATTCAGCAAAATCTTGGGGAGAACTTCGAAAATCCATAGGCAGTGGAGGTGGGAAGTTGCTGCTAATTTTGCCCCATCTCAAGAGAGGCAGGGAAGCCTCAGCTGACAACTAGAAAAGCAAAAGCAGAATGCAAAATCACAAATACATACACTCTATCCATCTTTTTTAAAAAGCTGATATATCACAGCTTTCACAAGAGGGCGAGAATGTTGTAAAGACTAACTCCCGTGATTGGACACATACGGCAGAGCAACCACGTTTCAGCCTCCCCCTCCAAGCCCCCCAAATGTACGTTCTTTAAATCTAGAACAGTCCTGGGGAAAACAGAGAGAGGAAAAAGAAATAACTAGCATAAGGAATAAAGGAATTTTTTAAACAGTAGCTAAATATAAACTAGAATAGAAAGAGTCTAGGGGGCCAGCCCTGTGGCATAGCAGTTAAGTGTGAGCGCTCCGCTGCTGGCGGCCCGGGTTTGGATCCCGGGCGCGCACCGACACACCGCTTGTCAGGCCATGCTGTGGCAGCGTCCCACATAAGGTGGAGGAAGATGGGCACGGATGTTAGCTCAGGGCCAGTCTTCCTCAGCAAAAAAAAAAAAGAGGAGGATTGGCTTGGATGTTAGCTCAGGCTGATCTTCCTCACAAACAGAAAAAAAGAAAGAGTCTAAAGCTGTGAAAATAGCCAAATCTAATTAAAAGGAAGGAAAAAGGTCAATTTTAAGAGAGTGAATTTGAAAGAAGATATTAGTAGCAAAGTATTCTAATTATATTTAGAAAAGATACATTTATTTAACTGGTGTATTTAATCATTTTTTTAAGATAAAGAAAAGTTATAGGACTTATGTATTATTATGCAAAGTTGTAATAGTGCATGGATTGAGTGATGGGCCTCTGCCTTCTGTCAGATATGGGGTCCCTGGTAGAAATTCCAGTAGGATGGACCTGGCCACGCATCTCCATGCTTTGCCAATTAATATTCTCCCCTCAGTCAGCTCCTTTTACTTCTGATATAAAACAGGCTTCGACGATTCTTAGAAAAACCAAAATAAATATCCATTGTAGGTGAGGTTTTTGGAAATTTGAGGTGAAAGAGAAAAGACTCCATAGCTTCCTTTTTTAAAGCATCACCTATCTTGTAAGCCTTTCCCACCTTCTTCCCAATTCTCCTTCCAAAAGGATCCTGATATGTGTTTCAAGCGTTGTCATACCCCTAAGCCAGCGCCTCTCTAATCAGGCCTCTGGACGCTGTGGAAGCAGCTCCCTAACCCATGTAAAGGCAGCAGGCTCTGGTGGAAACCAAGGCTTCCGTATGACTCATCCAGCAACCTCAAGCGAGGTTTAGCAGCAGACGTGTGCCAGAAGTCTTTGAGAAGTTTCATCTCCCTCAGCATTTTCTAGAGTTGGGGGTGGGGAGGGGGGACGGTGAGCCAAAATGTGTTGATTTAAACTTGCTGGGCGTTAGAGGCACGTAAAGTAGAAGGATTTTATTTTGGGTGTCAATCTGAAGGACTTGGGTCTGTTCACTGGCAGCTTTCTGACCTTAGACAAGTCAGTCTCTCCAGGCCGTGGGGCCTTCATCTATAAAATGACAAAACTGAATTCCATGAAGTAATCGTGGTATATACAAGGCTCTGGCTGAGTGCTTCAGATTATAACATTTCATCTCCACCACGATCCTATGTGGTATGCATATTATCTCCATTTTACAGATAATTTCTAAAATTCCTACTCAAACTAATATTTTTAGACTCTAGATAATTAGGTTTCATATCCATTTGGATTTTTATTTTTCTGCAAAGTTACTTGAATTTATTTTTTAAAGGGTCTATTATAGGCATTTCTAAAATGAAGAGAAGTAATTACCCAATGGATTCAGGAAACAAGATTGTTAATTTGGATGTCAAAATGGTTTCTGATTACACTGATGGGCTCTCTATTCTTCCAAAATTCACCGTAATTCATTCTCTGCTTTTCTCTAACTCTACAGACTTGCTTCATCTGCTTGCTCTGCAGAGGCTAAGTTTCGGATGTAGCACTGTGCTGACTTCTGCAGTACATCTCAGGACCATTTCTACAGAGGAGTGGGGCGGTGGTGACGTCCAAGCAGGAGGCTAGGGAACTGTGCTTCTCTTGTCTCTGCTGTCCCTCGGCACAGGGGTTGATGTTGGCCTCTCGCAGCATCGTGGAGGCAGGTGCAGCTGACTAGGGTATTTAATTGGGAGATGGTCATGTCTGGCCTGCTCTGATCCTCTGGAATTTCCAGCAGGTGCAAAGTGGGAATGAGCAGTCAAGTCTGAATTAAATGAGAAAAACCCCAGAGATGAAGCCAACTTTGCTCAAGGTTTTAAAGAAATTTATTTTGAAGCACCTGCAATTCAGAATAATTAGAAGCACTTCAGTTTCAGAATCCTGTCCAGCCCAAATCCAATAGGAATCCTGGGGACCCTGAGGCCACTTGAGAGGTGATAAAGATTCTGAAAAATGTCTTCTTGGCAATATCATTCTTGGGAAAATTCTTGGGAAAAAACCTTCCAGTCATCTCTAGCTGTGATTCCTGTGAAATCCTGGAGAGGAAATGACTAATGGGCTTCCCAGATGAAGAAATCACAACTGTGTCTAAAAGACACCGGGGAGCTAAGTAAAAGTGAAAACTATGGTCAGCCGACCTGTCTGTTTCATCCACGTGATGCCAACCAGTGCTTCCTTCATCCAGGGCGAGCCCTGGTCTTGGGAATCGAGAACCTTGGCTTTCAGCCCCAGTTCTGCCACTTACTAACTGAAATCCAGAGAACATCAATCACCAATCTCTCTAGCTTCAGTTTCTATACCTATAAAATCATTATTGGACAGATTGAAATTCTTTCAGCTGTAGCAAAACTGATTCTATAAAATCTGTCACTTGTTTTGTTGTCATGGAGACAGCCCGAAGCAATTAGCCTCACCAGCTCCAGGCAAAGGACTTACCCTGAGGCCAAGATCCCTCCCTCAGAGGATCAGGTCAGGGACTCTGTGGGAAACGAGGATGCAGTTTGTGGCTTCAGGGCAACCTCGTCTCAGGACGCTGGGTGCTAAAGTGCGACTCTTCTACAAGGAGAGACGTGATTTCAGTAAACTTGGAGGAGAGATAAATCACTACATTCTAAATACTGAATGAACTGAGCGCTCAGTGGCTAAGGCTGCAAACAAGAGTTGTTTTTAAATCAGTATTCTTTAAATAGGGGTACCTGAAAATATTTCCAGAGGCTATTCATGCATTGACAGTTTTTACAAAAGTTAATTTTCAGATTCTCAATTTAAATTTGTATTCTTTCTGCCTAAGAATGTACCCACCTTCTGTAGTTCACATTTCTCAATTCTTTTTTTTTTCACAGCCACCCTTCTCCCACTTTATATAAAGACTGTGTGCCTCCCACCCATCCTGAAGCTTACTAGGGTGCATTGCTTGATAGGTGTGGAAACCTCTTGGGCGCCAAACACAGAGACAGTTCTAGAAGACATCTCTCTGGAGGAGAGTCCCCTGACAGGGACATAAAGGAAACGTCCTTAGAAAATACTGGAGGTGGAGGCACCTTACTTCATCCAGGAGACAAGGTCAGACAAAGGCTATTTATGTCAACATGAGAGTCAGGATTCAGAAGTGGGATGATTGTCACAGGGGTGCAAGGAAATTTATTTGAGTTCAGAAATAAAGTTGGAATTTTTCTAACGGGAATAGTCTGACTTGGCTAATCAGCCTGAGGAGTATCTGCTGCTAGGCCATGTGCTGGCTGTTGTCCCAAAGGAGCTAAATCTGCAGATCAAACATTCTGACACACATATATCAAAGCACAGGATGAAAGAATAGCCTCCATTTAAAGTATTGTATTTGCAAAGCGTGTTGAAATTAATCACATTTCCCCTTACCCAATCCTTTCCAGAATATATCTGGGTAAACCAGAAGCCACAATAACAGAGGAACATGAATAACTACTTGTCACCCTAATTAGCCATGGTAAACACCTTTCTGCTCTAGTTCTCCAAAATTAAGAGAAGAATTGATGACTGAAAAACAAATCCCTCACGAGGTCAATCGGCTTCCAGTGTGTTGCTCTCATCAAAATAGCAGCAAGGCCCTTTGACTATGGGTGGCTTGTTTTCACCAAACGGCTGGGATGGAGTTGGTAGAATTGAGTGACACTGACATCCAAAACTCTTCACATTCCTATCTATTTATTTATGTGAACAAGCTTTCTCGACTCATCTCTATAAAAATGAAAAATAGCAATAGAGTTGGTGACAAAACCTGTCTCATTCCAACAAAAAATAATAAATCTATGTATAATTTAAGTATTTTTTTAAAAATACAGGAACAGGAACATCTATCACATTAAATGATCCATTTCCATTAATATTTTACTATAATATATAATACTCATAAAAATGTATAGTAGATTTAGTTTGTTTTCCTCAATTAAGTACTGCTAGTACTACTAACCAATAATTATTCAGAAGAAATTTTTTAAACATTGAGTCTTATGGTCTCAGAAAACTGCAAAAACAAATTTCAGTTTATATACATATTTTCATTGCAGAGATATATGATAGGATGATCAATAAAAGACTTTCAGGCCAAAAAATTTATTAGAATAAAATTATGTTGTGGAAGTGGGGTAGAAACACAAGTTCGAGAAGTAAATGGAGCATTGTACAAGTCCCAACTGTTAGAGAAGAGTTTGTTTGTGGCATCAAGATAAATCTTAAATATCAACAGAAAAATACGTGCAGGATATTTTAAAATACTAAATATTTAAGAATTGTCTTAAGAGGCATATGAACATAAATGTCTGAAGATCCTTACTCTATTGTTTATCTACTATTGAATGTTTGCTAGTCTAAGAATGTGGACACGTTACTCAGACTTTTAAATTCCAGATGGGGCAGCTGAATCCTGGAGAGGTTCAACAACTTGCCTAAGGACACACAGCAAGGCAGCAACAGAGGCAGGACACACAAGCTGCTTTTCAGACGCAGCCTGTATCTCTCCTCAGGGTCTTTGCACGTGCTGCCCCTTGTCGCTATGCCAGGCTAACTCCTACCCATCCTTCAGATCACTTCTTAGACTGACTCTTAGCACCCCATCCCCATGGGCCACCAAGCCTGCTTTAAATGCTGTTCTAATGCGTTCTTACCCTCTGGGCTTCTCGTTAACAAACTCCTCCAACTACGTTGACCTGACGTGTTTACTTGTCTGCAGCCCCTAGACTGTAGGTTTCACGAGGCAGGAACCGCTTATGTGCTGCTCACCACTGTATTTCCATGCCTGCTGCAGAGCCGGCCACTTGGGGCACTCAAAATATTTGCTAGATGAATGAATGAACCAATCAATCTTGGAATTTTTTTTTTCAATTAAAGATCTTACGGTAAGAACCTGAGCCTCCTGTGGAGAACAACTGTCTCAGGACTTGCAGACTCATGTCCATTATCCAGAGAGGGTCAACGCCTAATTTCTGTTCTGGCTTCAGATCCTTCAGCGAATACCGCAGTGCTGCACCTGAAGAAGGGGCAAAGAACAGGCTGCGAAGGACGCACCGAGACTTGCGGGTGGCAAGAGCTCCCCAGGCTCTCAATCACATCACCGTTCCCTGCCTCACGTCTCCCCGCAACCCAGGCCCGTCCTGGCTTTGACCTCAGCTGGTCAGGTTCTGGGGCTCTCCCTCCGTCTGGAGTCTGTTAGTGGGGCCTGTGCCAGAGCGCTGAGCCTTCCAGAGTGATCCACACACGTCCAAATCGCCGTGACCCACAGCGGTGGGTAACTCGGACATACTTTCGAGTAAAGGTCCCAACAAGTTTTAAGCCTGTTTCCTCCAAGACTTTCTGGGCTTAAGGCCTAAGGAGAATCAGCAGGAATCTGAAAAGGAGGCTAAAAACTCTAGAACAACTGGAAAAATCATTATCCTTAATTATTTGCTTTCCTTTTGTTTTCAGTCTGTTTTCATTTAATTAACTAATTTTCCTTCCGTGCAGATGGCTCCTAACTTAAATATCTTCACTCAAGTTACCTAGTCAGTGATTTTAGAACGCAGGTCTCCCAGTGTGTAATTAGCAAGGGCGAGAAACCCTGGAAATTCGATCATATCAGAGACAAGTGTACTCTTAGAATTATTAAAATCTGACAGAAGTGATATGCTGCTTTCTTGGCCTACTGCAGGGCCTTTGCACATGATAATTCCTCTGTCTTGAATTCTCTCCACAACCCATATCTCTTTCTGGTTAACTCGAACTTATCTTGGAGAATTCAGCTAAAGCTTATTCTGGCCCCACAGTCCAAGTCAGGTCCTTGTTACCTTCTCTCACAGCAGACTTTGCTTCTTTCTTGCACCTATCAGAATTGTAGTTAAATCACTAACGGGGTATTTATTCTTTAGGATCTGCCTCTCTCTTTGGAATGTAAATTCCAGGAAAACAGAGACTATCAACTCTACAAGCTGAACACTGAATCTCAAGCGTATTACCCCATCTTACATACAGCAGATGCTCAATAAATATTTATGGCATAAATGCAATTTACTTCCTTTTCACCTCAGAAAGCCTCTGACAACTATCCAACATTTAAAGTAATCTTGTTGCTCTCTGTTCTCATAGCATGTTATACATAAGACATAATATCCTCTGGTTGAACCATATGAAACCGCTGTTTTTAATAGGCCAATGTGGTTGAATACCTGCAATTTCATAGGATTAAATACAACACCTTATGCTTTGGTCTCTCTTTTTAATACATGAATTCCTTGAAAACAAGAACCATAGAGTTGTTCATCTCCAACATGTCAAACGTCTAACATAGGGCCTAGTACACAGCAAATGCTTAATAAATGTTGGCTGCAAGAATGCCTGAGCGGCTAACTAATCACCCCTCTGGCTTTGTGCTGATTTCAAAAGTGACCTTTATCCATTGGACTCTCTCAGATTTTGGGCACTCCCCGATGACAGAATGCCCTTATGTACTCAATTCTTTTTTTATTTTTTTCTGTTTCCAATTGGACACCTTCACTCAGAGTCAAGGAAATCGTTCCCAACTTACGGAAACCACAAGCCACGGAAAGCTGAGGTTATTGCTTGTTGAAAGAAATAACATCAAGATGGATGAGATCAGTCTAATGGCTCAGGTTATGCCTGCCAAGCAGACTGTGAAATTCCGTGAAACACCCCCACCCACCTTCCTCCACCCACCCCGACAGTCAGACCCCTCTGGTGTGCATCTACCTCTTCCACGGATAGCTGTGCAAAGGGAAGCTGGAATAATTACACACACTAATGATTTTGCACTGCCTAATTGGTCTTGCCCACCTACCTGTGATGACAGTTGAGGCCTCGACACCTGTTGCTGGCACACGTTCACCACAAACAGCTTAAATCATGGGAGAGCTGACAGGTGTTGCTGAACTAACCCTAGTGTTTTAGTTCTTCAAGAACTTAAAACTAGTTGTCTGGCAACCAAACTTGCCCTAAGGCACTTAACATATTAACCATTCAGTATTGCTTCAAAGCCCCAAGAACCGATTCCAATCAGCCCCAACTTTAGGAAAATTTCTTCTTCAAGTTAAGAAATCACATAAAACTTGCAGATAGCTGAGAACCCTCTAGAAATAGAGAACTGAAATTGTTCATCTCTTTGTCCCCTCTTTAGGCTGAGAAGAGGTACAGCTCATAACAACTCAACCAACAAGAAAAAGAAGAGAGGTCTGATTGAACCAGAAGGGGCTCAAGGCGTTTACGTTCAACCCCTCATTTTACAATAAAAGTCACAAAAGTGAACACTGCTTCACCTAAAGTCATACATTATATGAGTTGGAGAGTCAACACCAGAACACTAATCTCCTTATTGTCACTTTGTCTCCTTTGCAGCTTGCTTGAGCTGTGATGTTTGAAGATGATTCCATGTGCGTTCTTCCCAGAATTAATTGCAGTAGTCCTGTGTCTTCGTCTACTCGGACTGCCATAACAAAATATCACAGACTGGGTGGTTTAAACAACAGAAATTTATTTTCTCACATGCTGGAGGCTAGAAGTTCCAAATCTCTCTTCCTAGCTTGCAGACGGCTACCTTCTTGCTGTATCCTTACCTGGAAGAAAGAGAGAGGAAGCTCTCTGGTGTCTCATCTTAAAAGTGCCCTAATCCAATCATGAGGGCCCCACCGTCATGATCTAATTACCTCCCAAAGGTCCCACCTCCAAATACCACATTGAGAGTTAAGGCTTCACCCTAGGAATTTGGTGGGGACACAAGCATTCAGTCCATAACATCCTGTCTTAAGTCCATGACTCAGATTGTATCTCTTGGCCTCTTCAGAAGAAAGCATATTCATGTTTTGAAAGTAAAGAATTTTTGGGGACCCATGCTATTACATTTCCAATAAGTTAAATATATTTATAATTGATAATGGTCACAAAATGCTGTAACTGAAGTATTCTGTCTGTGTCGTCGCAGTGTGAGTAGTTTCATCCTTGGACTTTGGAATTACCCATTGAGGGGAAGCATCTGTAATCTGAGTGGTAATTATGTTATGATCTCAGTGTCCACAAAGTTTTCTTCCTAAGCTCTCATTCAGCATTTCCAGGGAAATTTCAAAGAACATTGACTGAATTCCCCTTCTATCCTCCCACCCTATCCATCATCTCACAGTATCAGAGGTCATTCCTCATTCAGTGTGTAATTAGAGTGAATTTCCCCAACTGTCCCTCAGACATAGACACTGAAGAGGATGAATGATTAAGTAGGAGTGTCTGAGAACGAGAGCCACAACCAAACCTTCCCCAGTGAGCCTCACCCATCACGGCCTTGGACCTTGACCTTGTGATATCCCAGCCTACTCCTCCTCAGCCCTACCAGAAGTATACTTTTTTATGCTTAAATTATCATTTAAAATCCTTGAGGGTATGACCTGGCTTGCTCCTTCCTTTCCTCCCTCCTTCCTCCTTTCTCCCTTCCTTCTTTCTATCCCTTTCTTATCTCCATCATTTTATCCTTCCTTTCATTTTGATCCATTGTTGCTGACTATCATCTTATCTGGCTGATGGACAGCAACACTTGACAAATCCATGGACTTGCAAGATGAAAGTTTGGCTCCTGAGCCTGGCATGCAAGGCTCTGCTTCTGTCCGCAGGCTCGTTCATATTCCTGTCCCTCCTCATACTTTGTCCTCCCCCATACTAAGCCCTAATGAGAATGGCTGTAGAGTCAGAGTCCACAGTCAATGGCAATGGACTGAAATTTCTGGTTAGAGAGGTGAAGTTAGAGGTGTTAAGGCAAATTATTTAACCTCTCTGAAATCACTTTGCTCCCCTATAAAAAAGGAGATAATAATACCACCCAAAAGAAGGGCCATACACGGGCTCAGGACACTACCCGGCACACAGTGCTCTATAAGTGCTCTGTAAATATATGCAATTTTTATCCCACTAAACAGTGAGCACCTTGAAGGTATGGTCTGTGTCTGCTTTGTTGCCGTTGTTGTTTGGGGGGCATTTACAGCTTTATTGAGGTAAAATTTACATGCAATAAACTGCACATATTTAGTTTGATGATTTATGAGATATTTGAAACCATCGTCACAATCAAGACAATGAACATATCCATCACTTCCACTTGATCCTTTGGAACTGCCATCCCTACTCCCATCTCTAGGCAACCACTGAACTGCTTTTTGACTCGATAAATATAAGTAATAAATATATAATTTTGCATTTTCTAGAATTTTATATAAAAGAAATCATGTGGTAAATACTCTTTTAACTGGCTTCTTCCACTCACCATAATTATTGGGATTCATCTTGTTGTTGTACATATCAATAGTTCTTCCTTCTTATTGCTATATTCAATGGATATACCATAATTTATCAATTCACCTATTAATGAACACTTTGGGGTGTTTCCATTTGGGAGCTATTAGAAATAAAGATGCTATAAGCATCCATTTATAAGTCCTTGTATTGACATACACTTTACTTCTCTTAGGTAAATGGAATGCCTAAGTCATGTGAAAGGTGAATGTTTAACTTTTTAAGAAACCACCAAACTGTTTTCCAAAGTGACTGTATTATTCAGAGTTCTCCAGAAAAACAGAACCAATAGGATATGTATAGAGAGAGAGATTTATCTTAAGGAGTTGGCTAATGTGATTATGGAGGCCAGGAAGTCCAAAATCTTCAGGGTGGGCTGGCAAGCTGGAGACCTGGGCAAGAGCCAAAGTGTGGTTCAAGTCCGGGGGCCGTCTGCTGGCAGAAGTCTTCTTTCTGGGGGAGGTCAGTCTTTTGTTCTAGTCAGGTGTCTTATTCAGCTCTGGCTGCCGTAACAAAATGTCATAGACTAGGTGGCTTAAAAAACAGACATTGATTTCGCACAACTCTGCAGGCTAGGAAGTCTGAGATCAGGGTTCTCTCTCCCATGGTAGGGTTCTGGTGAGAATGCTCTTTCTGGCTTGCAAATGACCATCTTCTTGCTATATCTTCATTTGTGGGAGAGAGAAAGCTTTAGTGTCTCATTTTCTTCTTATAAGGGCATTAATCCAATCAGGGGATTATCTAAACCTAATCGCCTCCCAAAGGCCCCACCTCTTAATACCATCACATTAGGGGCTAGGGCCTCAATATATGCATTTTGAGGGGGACACACACATTCAGTCCATAACATCAGGCCTTCAACTGATTAGATGAGGCCCATTCACACTATGGAGGGCAATCTGTTTTACTCAAAGTCCATGAATTTAATTGTTAATTTCATCCAAAAACACACTCACAGAAACATCCAGCATAATTTTTGACCAAATATTTGGGCATCGTGGCCCAGCCAAGTTAACACATAACATTAACCATCAGAAGTCCACTCCTTTTCAACTTGACACTCATACACATCTCTTTAAACCATAATTAATCTCCAAATGAAGACAATAACAAGGTCACACTTCCATCTAACACGATATAACTATCCTGCATACAGCCGAAAATGCACAAACCCTTTCCCCAGAAGAGGATGCAAGGTTCTGGGGTGATGTTTACCCTTCTCCTTGATATCCTATAACATAAATACTATGATGTAACATTAACAATACTTAAATACTATGATATAAAGTTAATATATCTTACATTATATGATAAGGGGACACATACACATACACACTCATAACAAAATAAGGATGAAATACTCATGACTCAGTGACTGCAGTTCCCACTGTGAGGTCTGGCCTCCAGAGAAGAGTGATCACAGAGCTCTTCAAGGATGCCAGTGCTCCCCTCACAAATTTATTTCTTAGACTAATGGTGAGAGATATGTCTTCTGGACCCTCCCAGTGTGGGTGAGTAGGTTTTAAATGACAATCTATGCTAGCATTCCTGTCTCCCTGAGCCATTGAATCCTTTCCTCTACATTAAACTAAGGCAAGTCTAATATTTCCATTTAATTCACTATGGGCCACCTTTTGATCCATGTTTCAGCCAATCAATCAAACAAACTGTTAGAACTCTTCCTAACTCCTTAAGCTGCAACATCAAATGCAGAATCTCAGCTTTGTGAGCCCAATCCAATGGGAATAATTGGATCCAACTTCCCCCATTACCCCATATCCTTAATATCCATTCCCACACATGTTCCATGGACTTCAATCTGTATAAATTAGAAAACTCACATAGTTCTTTTGGCGTGTAATCCACTTCCTCATGGGTCATATTTTGTACCTCACCTTTAGGGGCCTGCTAGGACTTGCGGATAGTTATAGGTCCAGAAGCAAAGAGAGTTGGTGGGAGTGGGCTCTGAGGAGGATCAGCACTGTCTTGCATGCAACTGCCTCAGGGGAAGGCAATAACAGTTTCCTTGGGCAATGCAGGATTAATCCCCTCAGATGAGGGTTATAGAGGCTACTACCACTGGTGATGGGAAGGTCACTTCCACTGAGGATGGGAAGCCCCTTCCACTGGTATGGGGGAGACCTCTTCCACCAGCAAAGAAGTCTCATCAGAATGTAGGGGTTCAATGTCCTCAGCTTCATTAGGGCCTTCCCACACATCCCATTCCAACCTACAGGATCCCATTCTTTCCTAATAAATGTCCTCACTTTAACAGAAGATACCCTGAAAGCCTGGGCTCTCAACTTGCATTGAGAGAGAGAAGTGAGATTGCATTGAGAGAAAGAAAGAGAGACTTTTCATAAGGAATTGGCTCACATGATTATGCAGGCTGAGAAGTCCCATGATCTGAAATATGAAGACCCAAGAACAAGGAGAGCCAATGGTGTAAGTTCCAGTTCATGTCTAAAGGCAGAAGACTGATGTCCCAGCTTGTCAGGCAGAGAGAGTGAATTCTCTCTTGCTCAGCCTTTTGTTCTATTCAGGCCTTCAATGGATTGGATGAAACCCACCCACACTGGGGAGGGCAATCTGCTTTATTCAGTCTACCAATTCAAATGTTATTCTCATCCAGAAACACCCTCACAGACACACCCAAAATGATGTTTAACCAAACATCTCAGCACCCCATGACCCAGTCAAGTTGACACATAAAAATTAACCATCAAACCAGGGAAGAGTTGATGTTGCAGTTCAAGTCTGAAGTCCATTAGGCTGGAGACAAGGGAAGACACAAAGTTGCAGTTCAAGTTGGAAAGTCCTAGGGCTGGAGATCCTGGGAAGAGCCAACGTTGTGATTCAAGTCCAAAGACTATCTGCTGAAAGAATTCCTTCTTGCACAGGGGAAGTCAGTCTTTGGTTTTAGTCAAGCCTTCAACTGATTGGATGAGGCCCATCCACATTATGGAGGGCAATTTCTAAATCTACTGATTTAAATGTTAATCTTATCCAAAATACTCTCACAGAAACATCCAGAATAATGTTTCAACAAGTATCTTGGAAACATGGCCCAGCCAAGCTGACACATATAATTAACCATCATAGAAACTGTATCATTTGAATTCCCACCAGTAACATATGTCAGTTCCAATTGCTCCATATCTTCACTCATGCTTGGTAAGGTCACTCTTTTTTTTTTTTTTTTTTTGTGAGGAAGATCAGCCCTGAGCTAACATCTGCCAATCCTCCTCTTTTTGCTGAGGAAGACTGGCCATGGGCTAACATCCATGCCCCTCTTCCTCCACTTTATATGGGATGCTGCCACAGCATGGCTTGCCAAGTGGTGCGTCGGTGCACGCCTGGGATCAGAACTGGCGAACCCGGGGCCGCCACAGCAGAGTGCGCGCATTTAACAGCTTGCACCACCGGGCCGCCCCGTATATGGCATGGTCACTTTTTTGACTCAGCCATTCTAGTGGACCATGCAGTTGTATCTCATTATGGTTTTACTTTCATTTCCCTCATGAATAATGATATTGAGCATATTTTCCTGTGCTTATTTACTATCTCTTTTTGTGAAGCATCTCTTCAAATTTTTGTCCATATGCTATTGGGTTCTTTGTTCTGTTATTGAGTTGTAAGGGATCTTTACATGTTCTAGATACATTGGATGTACGTTTTGCAAATATTTTCTCCCTGTCTATGGCTTGCTTTTTTACATAATGACAGTTTAAAAGAACAAAAGTTAATTTTAATGAAGTCCAATTTATTGATTTGTGTTTTAAAAATTTGTGGTTTTTATGTTTTATTTAAGAAATCTTTGCTAACTCCAAGGTCAAATGGTTTTTTTTAGAAGTTTTAAAGTTTTAGATTTTACATTTAGGTCTATGACCCATTTTGAGTTAATTTTTATATATGGTATAAGGTTAGGATCAAGGATCACTTTCTTTGCACAGATGATGTATCAGTTCTATTGCTGCCATAACAAAATACTATAAACTTCAACATCATTTATTGTCTCACAGTTTCCATGGGTCAGAGTTCAGGCATAGCTTGGTTTAGCTGGTTCTCTACCTAGAGGCTCACAGGCCAAAATCAAGAAGGCTCAAGCAGAGAATCTACTTCCATGATCATCGAGAATGCTGGAAGAATTTAGTTCTGTGTAGTTGTAAGAGTGGGGTCTGTATTTCCTTACTGGCTTTTGGGGGCTGTCCTCAGCTTCTAGAGGCCACCTGAATGTCCCAGGTTATGGCTGCCTTGAAAGCTAACAAATTCTTATAGTTTGACTCTCTCTGACCTCCCATTACTACCTTCTTCTTCTACCCCATCTCTCTGATTCTAGCCAGAGAAATTTCTCTGCCTTTTTATTTTGGTGAGAAAGATTAGCCCTGAGCTAACACCCATTGCCAGTTCTCCTCTTTTTGCTAAGGAAGACTGGCCCTGGGCTAACATCCGTACCCATCTTCCTCTACTTTATATGCGGATGCCTGCCACAGCATGTCTTGATAAGTGGTGCCTAGGTCTGCTCCTGGGATCTGAATCCATGAACCCCAGGCTGCCAAAGAAGGGTGCACAAACTTAACCACTACACTACCGGGCCAGCCCCCCAATTTCTCTGCTTTTAAGAGCTCAAGTCATTACATTGGGCCCATGTGGATAATCCTAGATAAACTCCCTTTCTTAAGGTTTGTAACCTTAATTACATCTACAAAGTGCCTTTAGCTGTAGTACCTATATTACTGTTTGAATAAGCAGAATAAAGAATCTGGGGGAGATATCTTTAGCATTTCGCCTACCACAGATGACCATTTGTTCCAGCACCATTTGTCAAAAAGATTAACCTTTCTCCATTGAATTAATCTGGCCTCTTTGTCAAATATCAATTGTCAATATATGTATGGGTCCATTTCTGAACCCTCATTTCTGTTTCATTAATGTAATTTTCTGTCTTTACGCCAATACTACACAATCTTGATTACTATGACTTTATAAT
Organism: Ceratotherium simum simum; assembly: GCF_057802395.1. Taxonomy (NCBI): domain Eukaryota; kingdom Metazoa; phylum Chordata; class Mammalia; order Perissodactyla; family Rhinocerotidae; genus Ceratotherium; species Ceratotherium simum. The sequence goes on along the minus strand of NC_141906.1, from coordinate 81,895,964 downwards.
GAGTCTTGATTTCATGCAGTGTAAGTCCTAAGCTCTGATTTTTCTTTTTCAAAGATGTTGTGGCTATTCTAGTTCTTTGGCATTTTCAAATTTCCATATAAATTTTCCATAAAGCTTCCAAATTTCCAAATTGAATTTCATAACTTTTAGAATCAGCTTGTCAATTTCTAAACAAGGCTGCTAGGATTTTCAGTGGGATTACATTGAATCTATAGATCCAAGTCGAAAGAATTGACATCTTAAAAAGATTGAGTTTTTGATCCATGAACATGATATATCTCTTTATATTTTTAATTTTTCTTTAACTTTCCACAGCAATGTTCCGTAGTTTCAGTGTACAGGTCTTGCACATCTTTTATTATTTTGAAATATTTTATACTTTTGATTCTATTGTAAATGCTGTTGTTTCTTTAATGCCAATGTCTGACTGTTGCTCACATACGGATATATAATTGATTTTTGCATATTAGTCTTGTGTTCAATCTTGTTTATTTAATTATTCGAGTAGCATTTTGTAGGACTTTCTAGGTATATGATCATGTCATCTACGATTAAAGAGAAGTTTACTTCTTTGTTCCTTTCCAATCTGAATGCCTTTTAAGTCTTTTTCTTGTGTTATTGCATCGGCCAGAACCTCCAGTACAATGTTGAATAGTGAGACCAGACAGCCTCTCCTTATTGCTGATCTAAGGGGGAAAGCTTATAGTCTCTCAGTAATAAGAATTATGTTGGCTGTAGGCTTTTTGTAGATACCCTTTTTAAGATTGAAAAAGTTCCTTTCTATTCCTAGCTTATTATTTCTATTTCTAGCTTGGATTTTTTATCAGGAATGGATGTTGAATTTTTCATATGATTTTCTGTATATTGTTTAGATCATGTAGATGATATGGTGGGGTTTTTTTTCCTTGTTAATATGGTGCATAACATTCTTATTCTTAGAAATAAGAAGGAATAAACTATATTGATACATGCAACAACTCAAATGAATCTCAAAGATATTATGCTGAGTGAAAGAAGCCAATCTCAAAAGGCTACATACTATATTATTCTATTTATATGATGTTCTAAATGCTTTTGATACCCTCCAGTAGGACATTCCTCTCTGACGTCACCAACAGTACAAAATTTTAGTGAAAAGATTTTCCCCCAATTCTAGGTGCTGGGTTTGGGGGTAGGAGTGTTTCTTTATGATTTCTTTCTGTTTTTGTTGTTTCTGTTTGTTTTTTATTTTTTGAATTATATTTTTCCCACCCCGTATATATTGTGTGGCTGGTTCTGTAACATTTTTAAAATAATCCCACTGCAGAAGCTCCAAGGAGAGTGTGAAAGTGTCATTCCCCTAAAGTCCTGGATGCTGGCCCCAGTTTCGCCTTGGTAATAGAGGGTGCCCGTTCCACATGTTACTAGCAGCTGTGAGGGAGAGTCATTTGGAGAACACTTGGCATCAGAAGATGGAAGGCTGGGCATTACCTCTCTGTGCCACCTAGAAAGCTTTACTCAGAAGTAAGGAATGTGGCATCCTGCCCTCTGAGGAAACGCACTGCCCAAACGTTGTCATGCAGATTATTCAAAATACTGCATGAGATTTGCTGAGTATGTCTAAGAAAAACATCTACACTTTCCTGGAAGGCATTAAAATTCTTGCATTTGAAATGTGATCATTTGAGCATCTTGAGGGACTCTGACGATGTGTTACAAGATAGGTTACAGCACGCAGGGCACAAATAGTAGTAAAAAGCCTAACCTGGACTCTGGGAAAGGTTTTTTGTGAGGACTTTGGTACTGCTGAAACATCACCAAGAGAGCTGGACTGGATTAGAAAAAGACTTGAGCAGTGATGTCAGAAGCAGCAATATAGTTTCTTCAATGATAGACTTTAGTGAATATTAATTGCTCCTTGCCAATAAGTATTGCTGATAGTTTTCTAAAAAATTAAAAGCTTGGCTTAATTCTTAAAACTAAAAGAAACAAAAATCTCACACTGAGTCTTATCAGCAACCTGCCTTAATAGTCCCATTTTCTCTTCTTCTTCCCGACACCTGGATGAGATGGGCTGCTAGTCAGTTGGGCGGCTTTGAGAATGGGAAACACACAGCCCCATTGCTACCAGAGGCTGGAGTGGAGCCTGGAGTAATTTTGGAAGAACTTGTCCTCTGTTCCTGGGTCCAAAGACTGGTGTCTCTCTTTCATGTGGAAAAGTCAAAAGGTTGAGAGGTGGGCTGGTGCCTCCTGTGATGGAAAGACAAAGGGACAGAACTGTTGAGGGAGCAAGTTGCATTTCTACTACTGGTGAGGCAACAGGACTGTTTTCCCTTTGGCTAAAAGGGAAGCACTGAAGTATCAGGGCTCAAGTTAAAAGAGGGCTGCTTGCCAGGGTGAGGGGATCCCAGTGGAAAGGGTGTGTGGGGTGCACTGCTGCCCAGGGGAGAAAGAGTCAGCACTGGGATGTCTGCACACAGACGGCACCAATCCCAATTATCAACAGCACCAGCCAGGCACGCCCTCATCACTGCCTCTCCTCCTTCCCCTTTCCCCAAACTCAGGAGGCACCATCAGCAGCAACAGGTAAGGGAGGGAAAGGTGGAACCAGGAAAGCAAGCAGCCCACCCTGCCTGCCACAGGTGTATGAGCCAGCTGTGGGGAAGGGAGAAGCTTTGAAATGGATAAGAGATTGCATTTTGATTTAAATTGGATGGAAAATGAAACTACGCCTGAAAGTACCTGGGAAAGCAAAGGGATCTGCCAAGACCTCCTCCAGACTTGGAGAAGGGAGACGGGATAGAGAAGGTTTGATGGGCCGTGGTATAAATACAAAATCAACTTACCCCACTGGAAGCCTCATGCCATGCTTCCCCACTCCTGGGCCTGAGCAGGAAGTGTTAAGGGTGTGCTGAGATAATAATTCCCTTAGCTCACAGGGCAACTGTGTGGGGCCTGGAGGAGCAGAGTCCCTGGGGGGCTAACATAGCTGGATCTCTTTGGCCATAAGACAATTATTACTTTCTACGTACGCCATGAGCTTAACAATATTAGGAGCCTTGCCTATTGCTCTTTCAGCAAATTGGTTACAACTAGCAGCAAGTAACTGGTTGGGACTACCTAAGGTAGTGACATTTGCTATCCATCACCTCAGCAACCTTAGAAGGAAGAAATAAACCCCTCTCTTGTTTAACCAAGGGTTTGACCAAGCTACAAGGAATGAGTCTCGTATTCTCTAGGTGGAAATGATGTCTTTTTCCATCTACTATATGTGGAAAATACAGTATGTGCATAATACGTTTGATTTTGTAAACTGATGTCAGAATTCCGAAAGATTCCTAAAGCCTCAGGAGGAATGAGTCAACGAAGGGAATTTAAGGAAGGGGGTAGTGCTGAAAAACTGAGGCAGAAGAGATTTGATCAGTCATTGAGTAAAGGAGATTTCAATCGTTTCAGTTCAGCAAATCGGGTCCCAGCCTATAAATTCACAACAAATTAGATCACAGGAAGGGAGAACCCAGTGGGTAGTCCTAAAGGGAAGTCAAGGTTTGAAATGTAAGGCAGGCTGACCCTAGAGAAAGCTGTGGCTGTCAAAGAGGCCAGACCCAACTGCCATGTTACGATGATGGATGGAGACTGGAAGCTTTAAAGAGGGGGAGAACCAGGGTTAATTTATGGCTGGTGTACATGCTTCAGCCAAACGAAAACTGCAGAGAAGTAGATCAAGCAGACAGGAAAGGATCAAACCAAAGGTAGACTCTGGAATCATGGAAAACTCCAGGAGAGAGGGAGAAGGACAGGCCCTCACGAAGCCCAGAGACGGACACAAAGTGTCCCCCTCACCTGAGGAGATGAACACCAGCCCTCTGCTGGAAAAGGGCTGAGGAGAAGGTTCCGGGCGAGATCGAATTCTTACCCAACGTGGCAGCTGGCCAACCCAAACCTGCCCTGGGTTAGAAGTCGTTGACTGTATTTATCCAGGTCATATCAAGGACAACAAGGTAAGGATGGGGTACTTTTTAAGCTCTGGCAATCAATAATTGGTGACTATACTCTAAGAAATTTAACTACTTTTGCTCAATTATTTCTATATTTGTGTGTGTGTGCGTGTGTGTTTTCCTTTTGAAAATGTTAATGGAGGTCCCGGCTAAACTTGTATTTAGGAAGAGAATCAAAGGGCCAGCCCGGTGGCGCAAGCTGTTAAGTGCGTGCACTCCACTGCAGCGGCCCGGGGTTCCGCGGTTCGGATCCTGGGCGCACACTGACGCACCACTTGGCGAGCCATGCTGTGGCGGGGTCCCATATGAAGTGGAGGAAGATGGGCACGGATGTTAGCCCAGGGCCAGTCTTCCTCAGCAAAAAGAGGAGGATTGGCATTAGATGTTAGCTCAGGGCTGGTCCTCCTCACAAAAAAAAAAAAAATGGGGATCAAGAGATTCCACACACTGATACTGATGAGAGGAGAAACCTAGGTGCTCGTGGCACTTAAGTAAATAGAACAGCAATGTTCTTAACATGCCTGCCATGCACACAAGGTTGAAATTGGAATTTGAGGGAAAGCAACCGATTAGAAGTTTGTAAAATTGCCCCTAACAATTTGAAATCTGGAGATAAACCAATGTTCTTAAAAATAAGAATGGATCAGGCTGGTGGCAGAAAAAGAATGGATCAGGCTGTTGGCAGAAATTTAATAGTCCCATTTTTTCCCTTACATTTTTTTGAGTTCAATAGTCATTGAAGTAAAGCTAATTAGCATTTAATCTGTGCCAAGCACTCTTCTAAAACCCTTTATTTTAGTTATTTATTTATTTATTTATTGAGGAAGATTGGCCCTGAGCTAACATCTGTTGCCAATCTTCCTCCTTTTTTCCTTTTTTTCTCCCCAAAGCCCCGGTAGATAGTTGTATGACATAGTTGTACATCCTTCTAGTTGCTCTATGTGGGATGCCACCTCAGCATGACCTGATGAGCTGTGCGTATGTCCGTGCCCGGGATCCGAACCAGCGAATCTGGACCACCGAAGCTGAGCCTGCAAACTTAACTGCTATGCCACCGGGCTGGCCCCTAAAACCCTTTAAATGGATTGTGTCATTAAATCTTCATTTACCCTTTATCATCCTTGAGGGAAGCACTCTTCTGACCCTGGTTTTACAGATGAAGAAAGCAAGGCCCAAAGAGGGGTTGTGATTTGCTCATAGTTGAGAGCCGTCTGAGTCCAGAGGGTACGTTCTTCACCATATGCATGGAAGACCCATGTGTGAGCCTCACATAATGCCAGAGTCCGTCAGTTCAGGCTCTGTTTGGAGAGCAGGGGTGGAGTTTGAAGGCAGTCACTTGTGCTATATAGCAAACAACCAACAATTGATACCCCTTTGCACTCGTCAGCCTGGGGTTTTGTCATCATATGCACAATTCCTCTCTGAGGAGGAGAGGGTGTAATGGGAGGTGCGTGGGCTCACAGCGGAAGAGAGCGGGTGGATTTGGAATTGGTGTAGCCCTGGACTTTTCACTCCCATATGGAATTACAGTGGCTAAATTTTTAAAATTTAAAATATCGCAAGGATGAGTTAAACAAACTTGAATAATATTGCTATGGACCAATACAGCTAACAAATTGGGACAGATTGCCAAGATAGGAAGTATTTTTCATTTTCTTCCTAAAAGAAGTCTAAGATAACGACAGTCTAGTTTCTCTATTTCCCACTTCAAGGAGGGGACTAGATAAGACGATGGAAGGACTGGAGTGCTGACCCAGAAGGCAGGAGAATGGGTCTAGGCCTGTGTTGAACAGTTTTAAACTCTCTGCCTCAGTTTCCCTCCTATAAAATAAGCCTGTCGGGGGCCGGCCCGTGGCTTAGCGGTTAAGTGCACGCGCTCTGCTGCTGGTGGCCCGGGTCCAGATCCCAGGCGTGCACCGACGCACCGCTTCTCCGGCCATGCTGAGGCCGCGTCCCGCATACAGCAACTAGAAGGATGTGCAACTATGACATACAACTATCTACTGGGGCTTTGGGGAAAAAATTAAAAGGAGGAGGATTGGCAATAGATGTTAGCTTAGGGCCGGTCTTCCTCACAAAAAATAAATAAAATAAGCCTGTTGGATGATCTCTAAAGTCCTTTCATTGGTAAAAGTCTGTGGCTCTCTAATAAGTTTGTTGCAAAGAACAAATAAAATAAGTACTTTTAAAGTAGTAAAAGTTTATAGAAAATGACTTTTTTTCGAGTTCAGCTTTCCCCTGCCTCTGGGCCCTGGCTCCAAGTCTCACTGGCTGCTGCTGCCGCCTACAGAAGCCCAAAGCAGGAACCCACCTTCTTTACTCAAGACAAATGGAACAGCGCCCCTTGGTTGAAGGCAACCAGAAGCTGCAAGGTGTTGGTGAGAGATTGTCCATCGAGAAGGGGTTCCCTTCCAGCATGAACAAAGAACTTGGAAGAACGTTAGGGAAGTGAGCATTTTGAGAAGGAAGGGGTATTTTGGAGGAATATATATTAGAAAGCAAATCTCCCTCTGTACATGAAGTTTTTGCCCATGCAGAGTGCTCATGAATCCCTGGGTTCTTGCAAATGGGGACTGCAGCCTGTATTTTTCTGCCTCCCAAGTTTGTTTCATCGACAGGCCAGTTACCAGATCCGGAAGCCTCGAGATGCTGCCCATTTCAGTCCTGCCTGTCATTTCTACAACCTATTGTTCTCTTCTATGAAGCTGAGTTCAGTTTGATCCTGGCTATACACGAAGTCCTGAAGTTTACAAGACGTCGCTTAGCTTCTTGGGCAAAACGGGGCCCTCTAGTTTTCTCATACATCAGTCACTTTGGGGGGCTCCCAGGATTGAATGTTTTGTATCTGCCTTTTCTCTGCAGCTTCTCTATTCCCCGCTGTTATCTTTGGCTCTGTTGCTATGGGCGGGAATATTTTTTTGTCCTTGTTTAATAACTGCTTGGCTGCCAGAGGAGCTCATTTCTCATTGTATAGGTGGAGGATTAGCCGAGATGCTTGGGAGATATTTCCTGTATTAAGCAGCAGGGGAGAGCTTGCTGGGCCTGTGCCTTCTTTTGACATAGCGTCATACTTTTCTTCTTTTTTTCACTTTCTCCATTGGAATGTGCTGAGGCCAGTTATTCGCATGCAGAGCAGCAGCTCCTCCCTGACACTTTGCAGATCTCCATCCCTTTTCCAGGTGCCCTGTGTAAACACTTCTTGGGGGGGCTGCAGTGAATCTCAGGCAATTATCTCAGCTGATTTTTTGAAATTTGGGGCTCAATAGTGTACTGCAGCACCAACCTACTTTCCAGGCCTAATCGCCTTGAAACCTACTTCATACTTCAGATTCTTTGACAGTTGCCTCACGGCCTTCTGCTGGAGCCACCACCTCATCCACAATTCACTTGAGCTGGGTGTGCTGTGTTGCCTGGAAGTAAGGAGCTATCAAGTTTACAGCTCTGTCTGAGACTCGAAACTAACTGCTTGTAGGTTTTTGGTATTCTTGTGTCTGCTTGTGACAGTCTTCAAAAGATTGAGAAAAGCTATCCAGAAAATTTATCAAAGGAAGACAAAAAGCTATAAATTTTTTATTCTTGATTAGATTGATATAAGAATAAATGCTCAAAATCTGATGAGAAGTCATTGATAAAGGCATCACAGTGGAAAGGACACAGGCTGGTCTCAGAGCCAGAGCCTCTGGGTTTGAAGTTTGAGGTCACCACCTCAAAGCTCTGGGAACTTGGTGAGTCACTTCATCTCTCTTCTCCACAATTTTCTCGTCTGTAATATGGGGATGATTCTGACTCATAAAGTTGTGGTGGAGAATAGTGTGACCTTGTAAACTATAAACATAAGATTATTAGAATTAAATGAGAATGCTTCTGAAAACATTTGCAAAATGCAAAGAACTGCACAAGCAAAAATAGCTGTAGAGACTACAGTGAAAACCTAGTGAAGATTTAAATGCACTACAAAGTGTGTGGGGAAACCATTTTCTCCTTGCAGTGGATATTTATCCTTCCTTTATTTTTTTTTTTTGTGAGGAAGATCAGCCCTGTGCTAACATCTGCCAATCCTCCTTTTTTTTTTTTTTTTTTCTGAGGAAGACTGGCCCTGGGCTAACATCTGTGCCCATCTTCCTTCACTTTATATGGGACACCGCCAGAGCATGGCTTGCCAAGCAGTGCATCGGTGCGCACCAGGGATCCAAACGGGTGAACCCTGGGCCGGCGCAGCGGAGTGCACGCACTTAACCACTTGCACCACTGGGCCGGCCCCTATCCTTCCTTTTAAATATGATCAAATACCCTTCCTGAATTGGAGGAGTGTCCCACTGTACAAGGAAGAGCCCACCTCCCACCAGAGAAGTGCAGCTGCCCGGTGCTTCCTTCCCTGGCCCAGGGCGTGGAACTAGGGCCTAGTGACCTGGGCTCTGCCAGTCAGATGCTGCTGCCCTAGACTTTGCTCTAGAATCCAGTAGTCTGAAGAAGATCCATTCTGGCTGCAGGAGGACGGAGGTGACCGCTGCATCTGGTTTCTGGACACGGCAATGGTAGTGGATCCAGAGGTGGTCTCCATCGTTCACCTGGCTGCCGCGAGCCTTGGGCAGCTGGAGTGCCTTCAGTTCTGTGGATGGGTTGGGGTCTCACTCCTGGCTGTCCTACCTCCCAGCCAGGTTTTGTAGACAACTCTGAGATTCTATAAACTACTCAATATCCTTTTATAGAAAACTTTATTATGGAAAATTTCAAGCAGAAAATTGAAGGGAATAGCATAATAAACCCCTGGGTACCTATCATCCAGTTCAACAATTATCAATATTTCAACAACTGTTTCACCTGTTTCTGCCCTTCCCCTCACCTCTTGTTTTGTTTTGTTTTTGGCTGAGATTTATCTAAAGTAAATCTAAGATATCATATTATTTCACCCATAAATATCTCAATGTGCATTTCTAACTGATAAGGACTATTTTTTTAACATAACCATAATGTCATTTTTCAACCCCAAAAGAATAATAGTAATGCTCAATACATCCCAACATCCATTTCCGCTCAGATAAGCAAGAAATGCTTTGTCTTACTTATAAGACACATATACTCTATCCCTTAGTTCTACCATCTTGGCCCATAAAATAGAAACTTCACCCTCTGAAGGTATTGAGAAAAATAACTTCCATTCCTCCCTCTCCTCTCTCTCTCTGTGCAGGAGTGACTTTTCTGAGGGGTGAATTGGGATTAAGGAACTGCAGTGAGTGGCTCAGGCCCTCCTGGGCATCTCTCTGGAGGTCTCTCTGCCCACAGAGCAACCATATTCTGCCCAGCTCTGGCTTCCATGGGCTGAGCATGGATGGTCAGGGCCCAGGCCCACCTTGCAGGGTAAGTCTGGAGGTTTGTCTCTTCCTTGAGGAATGTGAGGAAGTGATTCTAGGAAAATAGATCTTGCTCTGTAAATCCAAACTGTCCCCGATCTCGAGTCAAGATGGCGGCGTAGGCAGACTCTGAACTCACCTCCTCCCGCGGACACAGCCAATTTACAACTACTCGTGGAAAAATTACCCCTGAGACAGAACTGAAAACTGGATAAGAGGAACTCCTGCAACAACGGACAATCCTAACTGAGGTGGAAGAGGTAGAAGCTCCCTTCTGGAGAGGAAAAACGCCGCCTTCACAAGCCGCCAGCTTCACGGCCGCCGGGAGCAGCTCACAGGTACGCAGCCTCCCTGGAGGCGCGGGGTCCTGAGCCGGGAGCGCCCCCGCTGTGGGCATTTTGTGGACCCAGCACAATCGAGGCGAGTGGCAGAATATCTGACTTTGCCTGCTGCTAAAACATTGGGGAGCACCCCCAGAAAACCCGGTTCACAAAGAAACTAAAACCGGCTCTTAAAGGGCCCGCGCGCAAACTTACCCGTTTCAGAAAGCAACCTAAAATCACCAGAAAGAAAGGTGCACAGTGCTGTGGTGAAAAGAGACTCACCTAATAGGCCCTGAGTGCATCTTGGTGAGGGGTGAGACCTCTCCAGGGACTGGGACATTGGCAGCGGCCATTGTTGTGGCCTGGTGTGGGCGTGCTGATACAGATGCCATTGGAGTTCTCCCTGGGTCCTGCTAGCCCAGGGTCTGCCCCACCCGCTAGAGCACCGATTTAATCCAGCTCAGCCAGGACAGGAAGCCCACCCTAGAGACTGGCCCCAACCAACAACAAGCCCTCAGGCAACTTGTGGGCCTGCATAGATTGGTGACTGGATTCTCTGCAGCCTGGCAACTGAGTGGACTTTAGCGGGGCAGGCTGTGCACAAGGAGCGGGTGGAGAGTGTGGGGCGGTGGCGGAGTGTGTGGGGCTCCCGCCATGGAGAGACTGGGTCTGCTTGGGGAGGTCGGGGCACGCACACGGGGCAGGACGGTGTTGACTGTGTGTGTGGACCTGTGGGCGGCAGGGCTTGTCAGCTGCAGAAGACTTGTGATTCTCAAAGACCCACATAGGGGGTTTGCCCCACCTTCCAAAGCCTGAAACAATTGGGTGCTCCTGTGCCTGAGGCCAGCCCCACCCAGCTGCAATCCTCAGAGAGCTGACAAGAGACCTAATAGGCTAGAGGCTTACAGCAATTGTAAGGCCCTGAGCCTAACAACCTGCCACGCTGGGGGCCTACTCACTTAAAAGAAATACTGCAACACAAACGTGGTATTAGAACTTGCAGCCAACTGTGCTGGGACTCCCCACACCTGATAAAGAGACTGAAGGGCCCACAACAACTACAAACAGCTGAGCATTACAACAGCTGGCCAGGAGCATAACTCGGCCTCCCTGGGTGCCTACAGGGAGAACAAACAGACCACAACAGAAGGACACACGTAGCCCACGTAGGGGTCACCCCTGGAACATTGAGAACTGAGGGAAGCACACTGGAAGCCTCCTAAGGCATCATTTACATAAGGTCACCTATCCAAGAGCAGGAGACGTAGCTGACCTACCTAATACGTAGACACAAGCACAGGGAAAGAGGCAAAATGAGGAGGCAAAAGAATACATTCCAAGTAAGGGAACAGGACAAAACCCCAGAAAAGGAACTAAGTGAAACAGAAATGAGCAACCTACCTGACAGAGAGTTCAAACTAAGAGTGTTAAGGATGCTCACTGATCTGGGGAGAAGAATAGATGAACTCAGTGAGAATGTCAACAAAGAAATGGAAGATATAAAAAAGAACCAATCAGAAATGAAGAATACAATACTGGAAATGAAAAATTCATTAGAGGGACTCAAAAGCAGAGTAGAGGATACAGAAGAACGGATCTGTGACCTGGACGAAAGACTAGAAGAAATTACCCAAGGTGAACAGGTGAAAGAGAAAAGAATTAAAAAGAGTGAGGACAGTCTAAGGGACCTCTGGGACAACATCACGCGCACTAACATCTGTGTTATAGGTGTCCCGGAAGGAGAAGAGCGAGACAAGGGGGCAGAGAATCTATTTCAAGAAATAATACATGAAAACTTCCCTAACCTAAGGAAGGAAACAGACATCCAGGTACAGGAAGCACAGAGAGCCCCAAACAAGATAAACCCAAAGAGGCCCACACCAAGACACATCATAATCAAAATGTGCAGAATTAAAGATAAAGAGAAAATCCTAAAAGCAGCAAGAGAAAGTCAAGTTACATACAAAGGAAACCCCATAAGGCTATCAGCTGACTTCTCAGCAGAAACCTTACAGGCTAGAAGAGAATGGCACGATATATTTAAAGTCCTAAAAGGAAAAAACTTACAGCTAAGAATACTCTACCCAGCAAGGTTATCATTCAAAATGGAAGGAGAGATCAAAATTTTCCCAGACAACCAAAAATTAAAGGAGTTTGTCAGCAAGAAACCAGCGCTACAAGAAATGTTAAAGGGACTGATTTAAGGGGAAAAGAGAAGACCACAAATAGGAAAAATTATCTATTTCCATGATGAAAACGTAATGGATACAAATGCACAAAAAAAGAGGTTAGATATGATATCAAAAACATAAAAAGAGGGAGGAGGGGAGTTAAAGAGTACAGCTTTCAGACAGAGGCCAAACTAAAGTGACCATCAATTCTGTATAGAAGAAGAAAGGAACAGAGAAGGACTACTAAAACACTGAGGAAAAAAAAAAAGTTTAAAAATGGCAGTAAGTGCATACTTATCAATAGCTACTTTAAGCATCAATGGACTAAATGCTCCAATTAAAAGGCATAGGGTGGCTGACTGGATAAAAAAAACAAGACCCATATATATGCTGCATACAAGAGACACACTTCAGACCTAAAGACACTCACAAACTGAAAGTGAAGGGATGGAAAAAGATACTCCACGCAAATGGCAATGAAAAGAAAGCTGGGGTAGCAGTACTCATATCAGACAAAATAGACTTTAAAACAAAAACTGTAAAAAGAGACAAAGAAGGGCATTACATAATGATCAAGGGAACAATCCAACAAGAGGATATAACACTTGTAAATATCTACGCACCCAATGTAGGTGCACCTAAATATATAAAGCAATTATTAACAGACATAAAAACAGAAATAGACAGTAACACAGTAATAGTAAGGGACTTTAAACTCCACTTACACCAACGGATAGATCATCCAAACAGAAGATCAATAAGGAAACATTGGCCTTAAACGACACACTAGAACAGATGGACCTAGTAGATATATACAGAGCATTCCATCCAAAAACCGAAGAATACACGTTCTTTTCAAATGCACATGGAACATTCTCCAGGACTGATCACATATTAGGCCACAAAACAAGTCTCCATAAATTTAAGAAGATTGAAATAATACCAAGCATCTTTTCTGACCACAACGGTATGAAACTAGAAATCAACTATAGGAAGAACATCAGAAAATCCACAAATACATGGAGATTAAACAAAATGCTACTGAACAACGACTGGGTTAACGAAGAAATCAAAGAAGAAATCAAAAAATACCTGGAGACAAATGAAAATGAAAATACGACATGCCAGAATTTACGGGATACAGCAAAAGCGGTTCTAAGAGGGAAGTTTATAGCAATACAGGCCTATCTCAACAAACAAGAAAAATCTCAAATAAACAATCTAACGATGCACCTAAAGGAACTGGAAAAAGAAGAACAAACAAAGCTCAAAATCAGTAGAAGAAGGGAAATAATAAAAATCAGATCAGAAATAAATGAAATAGAGACCAAAAAAACAATAGAAAAAATTAATAAAACCAAGAGCTGGTTCTTTGAAAAGATCAACAAAATTGACAAACCTTTAGCTAGACTCACCAAGAAAAAAAGAGAGAAGGCACAAATAAGTAAAATCAGAAATGAAAGAGGAGAGGTTACAACAGACACCTCAGAAACACAGAAGATTATAAGAGAATACTATGAAAAGCTATATGCCAACCAATTCGACAATCTGGAAGAAATGGATAAATTCTTAGAATCATACAACCTTCCAAAACTGGATCAAGAAGAAGTAGAGAATTTGAATAGACCAATCACCAGTAAGGAGATCGAAACAGTAATCAAAAACCTCCCCAAAAATAAAAGTCCAGGACCAGACGGCTTCCCTGGTGAATTCTACCAAACATTCAAAGAAGACTTAATACCCATCCTTCTCAAACTCTTCCAAAAATTGAGGAGGGGGGGAAGCTCCCTAACTCATTCTACGAAGCTGACATTACCCTGATACCAAAACCAGACAAGGACAACACAAAAAAAGAAAATTACAGGCCAATATCACTGATGAACATCGATGCGAAAATCCTCAACAAAATACTAGCAAATCGCATACAACAATACGTTCAAAAGATTATATACCATGATCAAGTGGGATTTATTCCAGGTATGCAGGGATGGTTTAACATTCGCAAATCAATCAACGTAATACACCACATTAATAAAATGAAGAACAAAAATCACATGATCATCTCAATAGATGCAGAGAAAGCATTTGACAAGATCCAGCATCCATTTATGATAAAAACTCTGAATAAAATGGGTATAGAAGGAAAGTACCTCAACATAATAAAGACCATATATGAGAAACCCACAGCTAATATCATCCTCAATGGTGAAAAATTGAAAGCTATCCCTCTAAGAACAGGAACCAGACAAGGATGCCCACTCTCACCACTCCTATTTAACATAGTACTGGAAGTCCTAGCCAGAGCAATCAGGCAAGAGAAAGAAATAAAAGGGATCCAAATTGGAAAGGAAGAAGTGAAACTGTCACTATTTGCAGATGACATGATTTTATATATAGAAAACCCTAAAGAATCCACCAGAAAACTTATAGAAGTAATAAACAAATATGGTAAAGTTGCAGGATACAAAATCAACATACAAAAATCAGTTGCATTTCTGTACACTAACAACGAAGTAGCAGAAAGAGAAATTAAGAATACCATCCCATTTACAATTGCAACAAAAAGAATAAAATACCTAGGAATAAACTTAACCAAAGAGGTGAAAGATCTGTACACCGAAAACTATAAAACATTTCTGAAAGAAATTGAAGAAGACACAAAGAAATGGAAAGATATTCCGTGCTCTTGGATTGGAAGAATTAACATAGTTAAGATGTCCATACTTCCTAAAGCCATCTATAGATTCAGTGCAATCCCTATCAAAGTTCCAACAACATTTTTCACAGAAATAGAACAAAGAATCCTAAAATTTATATGGAACAACAAAAGACCCCGAATAGCTAAAGGAATCCTGAGAAAAAAGAACAAAGCTGGAGGTACCACACTCCCTGATTTCAAAATATACTACAAAGCTATAGTAACCAAAACAGCATGGTACTGGCACAAAAACAGACACACAGATCAATGGAATAGAATTGAAAGCCCAGAAATAAACCCACACATCTATGGACAGCTAATCTTTGACAAAGGAGCCAAGAACATACAATGGGGAAAAGAAAGTCTCTTCAACAAATGGTGTTGGGAAAACTGGATAGCCACATGCAAAAAAATGAAAGTAGACCCTTACCTTACACCATACACAAAAATTAACTCCAAATGGATTAAAGACTTGAATGTAAGACCTGAAACTGTGAAACTTCTAGAAGAAAACATAGGCAGTACGCTCTTCGACATTGGTCTTAGCAACATCTTTTCAAACACCATGTCTGACCAGGCAAGAGAAACAATAGAAAAAATAAACAAATGGGACTACATCAAACTAAAAAGCTTCTGCACAGCAAAGGAAACCATCAACAAAATGAAAAGACAACCTAACAATTGGGAGAAGATATTTGCAAACCATACATCTGATAAGGGCTTAATCTCCAAAATATATAAAGAACTCATGCATCTCAACAACCAAAAAACTACCAACCCAATTAAAAAATGGGCAAAAGACCTGAACAGACATTTCTCCAAAGAAGATATACAGATGGCCAACAGACACATGAAAAGATGTTCAAAATCACTAACTATCAGGGAAATGCAAATCAAAACTACAATGAGATATCACCTCACGCCCGTCAGAATGGCTATAATTAACAAGACAGGAAACAACATGTGTTGGAGAGGATGTGGAGAGAAGGGAACTCTCACACACTGCTGGTGGGAGTGCAAACTGGTGCAGCCACTATGGAAAACAGTATGGAGATTCCTCAAAAAATCAAGGATAGAACTACCATATGATCCAGCTATTCCACTGTTGGGTGTTTACCCAAAGAACTTGAAAACACCAATTTGTAAAGGTACATGCACCCCTGTCTTCATTGCAGCGTTATTCACAATAGCCAAGACTTGGAAGCAACCTAAGTGCCCATCAAGGGACGAATGTATAAAGAAAATGTGGTGTATATACACAATGGAATACTGCTCAGCCATAAGAAACGATGAAATCCAGCCATTTGTGACAACATGGATGGACACTGAGGATATAATGCAAAGTGAAATAAGTCAGAGGGAGAAGGTCAAATACCGTATGATTTCCTTCATTAAGTAGTAGATAATAACAACAATAAACAAACACATAGAGACAGAGATTGGATTGGTGGTTACCAGAGGGGAAGGGGGGAGGGGGGAGGGCGAAAGGGATAATTTGGCACATGTGTGTGTTGATGGGTTGTAATTAGTATTTGGGTGTTGAACATGATGTAATCTATGCAGAAATAGAAGTACAATGATGTACACCTGAAATTTATACAATGTTATAAACCAATGTTACTGCAATAAACAAAAAATTAAAAAAAAAAAAAAAAACTGTCCCTAAATGACACATCCTTTGGAGCAAAGCTCCAGGAAACCTGGTTTGACAGCTCATCTGTGCTGCACTCTCTAACTTTACCAGCAATAAAGCTGATAATTTGATCTCCTCCTTTGTTTGATTTTCCCAACAGTCTCCAACATTCCAAATTTAGTGGAGAAGAAGGAAAAGGCAGTATTATTTATAAGCCATCAACTCTAACATACTCAAGTTAATTCAGCAATCGGTACTCTAAACCAAACCCAGTGCTAAGGACCGGTGACACGAAGATGAAGAGAAGAACGTTCCTGCCCTGCGGAGCCCATTGACCACAGAGCATAGTGCCTTTCCAGTAAAGCAGAAGCAACTCCATGGGATCCTGGGGGCCCAGATTCCCAGACGGGCTCACAGTCGTGGGGGCATCTGGATGAGCGAGATTTCATCAGAAAGAACAGAGGGACACAGGCATCCAGACAGAAGAGCTATGTACGAAGGCCGAGAGAAGGGAAAAGCACAAAGTTCAGGGACAGGAAGGGGCTCGGTGGCTGTCAGAGAACCTGGAGGTGAGGAAGGAGGCAGGGCCAGGTGCTGAAGAGGCGCATGTGCTCCCCTCAGAAACTCGGACCCCAATTTAAAAGCAAGGAGGTGACTGGGATGGTTTACAAACAGAAGCGATTTTTACCAGATCTTTTTAGCAGAAGTGTGGAGAATGAACTTACAGAAATGAGACCCCAGTCCAGGGGATGCTTAGGAGCCTATTGACAGCAATCCAAACAAATCACAGGAGGCCTCGAGCAAAGGGGGCAGGGGCAGATTCAGGAGAGGTTCTGGAGGTTTAAGTTCCCCCCTACTTGTTCCAAAAGAGAATTTTTATGTAACTATACATAGAGTACAGCAAGATAAAAACAATAGAAGTAGACAACAAAGAGAAAACAAGGAGAAGGTAGGGACATAAAACGGAGCCAGGCAGGAGATTAGCACCTTAGGGGTGTGTGTATGTGAAGAGCGAGAGGGGAATGACCGGATGGATCACACGTTTGGCTCTCGGCTCTCCTGCAGTCAACACCAGCAGGGAAGAATCCTTTATACACGCCACACAGCTTCCCAGATAAAAGTGAAACGGGGTGCAGGGGAAGAACAGCTCTTCCTGAAAGTAAAGCCAAAGCATATTCTCCTGCGTGTCCTCACAAAGAGGAGACGGTAATGTCGGTAATAACATCCTCAGCAGTGTGTATGCTTATTGTAGACAGAGTGATTTCAAAGGGTTGCTTCCAGTGATCTTCAATATCCAACCAAAGGCAGGAAACTGAAAATGTGTTTTTTAATGACTGGTTTCTTTCGCTTAACATGATGGTTTCAAGGTCATTTGTGCTGTAGCATCTATCAGTTCTTCATTCCTTTTTATTGCCAATAAAATTCCCTTGTAATTAAGAGTATTTTGATTGGCTCTTGTTCCAGCAGTTTCCCTGGGGAAATTCGTCTTCCAGGTATAGTTTTTGTCTTTCAGGTTTCCTCTTCATGGCTTTGCCTCTCCCCAGGTGGTGTCTAGGTGTACAGAGAGGCTGTGACCTCGTGATGCCTGTGGATCGGTGCCGGCAGGTCTCACTCTGGGCTCTGGCTTCTCTGGGTGCTCAGTAGCATCCCTTACCTCCCCGAGCACTGGGCACCCAGCTGCCTTTCACTGCTGCCATCTGCCGCTCATGTATCTGCCCTTCTGCTCACTTGACTCAGACGGGGCCTGGAGATGCCCCTATGTGACCAGCCCACCTTAACTCTTGTGGCCACTGCTGCCCTCTCAGAGTCTTAGCCACGCCTTCCATCGTTTCATCCTGCTGACCCTGTATCCCCCATGGCAGACAGAGATTTCTGGATCACTGCATGTCACATAGGAGTACGGAAGCTCAGCAGCGATAGCCCACTCATGCAACTGCATGCTCCCCTCCACTTCCCTACCCACACCACCCTCTGGCTTCAGCTGACTGGGGAGGAGTCGGGACACAGGGTCTGACCTCTCCCGCAGGCTCTCTCCCTCTCTCACTCCTCACTGGACCAGAGGCATTGGGCTTTCTCTCCTCTTATAGAGGGAGGGGACTTCCTTTAGGATATGCATCCTGAAACCTCTCCAACCTTGACTTATAGTAAATTCAATATTTAGCACTCAAAGGCTGGATCTTGATAAGTTATTGGTATTTTAAGGACTTTAGAAGAAAAAATTTTCTCTCGATAAAGTCCTGCTTTGAAAACTAATCTTATTAGTAACTCAGAATACCTACTTTGGTAATCGAATACTGAATATTGAGCCCCTTTTCTCCATTTTCCTATTATATTAGAACATCCCTCCCCACTACCACTTTAGAGATAGATGCTCGTAGCTAGCTGAATTGGGGAAAATCATGCATTTGGAAATGCAAAAAAGAAAAGCAAAAATTATTATTTCTACTGCAAACTTCGCTGGGGAAGGGAGCAATATCTGAGACATGGAATTCCCGAGACTCTTCGTTTATCTGCATGAGGGTGAAAGACTAACTCCAGTTTCTGATTTAGGTGAACAGGTGAATATCCTAAGCCAGGATAGGAAATATAAGAAGAGGGTTAGGGAAAATACTGGGTCTACATCAGAGGATGTTAGAAGCGAGGTACTTACTGGATGTCTGGCTGGAGGTGCTCAACCAGCACCTGGGATCTAAGCTCCAGAGAAAATGGGCTGGAGATAAATATTTAGGAGCCAGTACCACTCAGGTGGTAATTGAAATGCGATTGGAGATTCCCCAAGGGGATGCTTGCAGATTACACTTTAGGCAATGTCAAGGCTTTAGGAGTTGTTTGGAGTCTACACAAAAGCCTCCCAAATTACTTCGTCCTGGTGAGAAGGTAGTTTAGTAGCGTGGAAATAAATCCCATCTGACATTTTGTGAGCCTACCTTGTACCCCAAACACACATAAATGTGGGTTTTAACATTTCTGAATTGTACAAGTCTCTAAGTTCAAGGTCCTCCACAATATGCCCTCACCTTATTTTTGTAATCGTATCTCCCGATTCTTCCCAATATATGCTCTATGCTCCAATCAAATATGACTTCTCTCCAATCCTGGGACACCTGTGTCCACGCCTTTACTTTTGATATTTCTTCCTTCTGGAATACCTACCACCCCAGGCCCTATCTCCCAAAATCCTGTTCATTTAAAGAGGCCCTGCTCAGGTGCCACTCTTCTACGAATATTTCCCTGACCATTAAACTTCTGCCAACACTTGTTAAGAACAGAATACAGTCAAGTGCCACATAACAACATTTCGGTGAACGATGGACCACAGATATGACAGTGGTCCCATAAGATTAGTGCCATAGAGCCTAGGTGTGTAGTGGGCTGTACCAACAAGGTTTGTGTAAGTACACTCTATGATGTTTGCACAACGACGAAATCACCTAACGACGCATTTCTCAGAGCATATCCCTGTCGTTAAGCCACACATGACTGCGTGTGCAAAGCACTGCACTAGGCACTGAAACGGATGCCAATAGGAATGGGACACAGTGCTGCCTCTCTAAAAGATCAAATCGAGCAATCTGTGTACCTCATCAAGTCTATTATGAAATAATCTGCATTTCTCCCACCACCTACATCCTGTTAAAATTCAGATTCCAAGACCACACCCCAAGTCCACTGGATGAGAAAGTCTAGTGTGGAGCTCAGAAATGTGCATCTTGAGGGTTATAAGTCCCTCAGTGACCTTTATGCCATGGGTAGAATATTTGCCTTCCTTCCTGACAGGGTAATTGTTAAGACAAGTTAAGATGTGTGTGACAATGCTTTGAAAGTGGCGGGGCATCATTTCAAGGGACTGCAGTAGGTATTTAACCAAAGCGCGTTTTTCATTTCTGTTCAAAAATCCTATAGCTTTTCTCCTTGACCTTAAGCTCATCTCTGTCCCACCCTAGAGGTGACACACATGATTTTTAGGGGCTTGGTACTGTCTGTGGCATGGAGAGGCACATGCAAGTGTCAGGTATTACTCATATCTTTACTGTAAACTCCACCCAGAATCTGAAAGCCTGGTTTTACTCCAGTTCCTTACATCACCACCAACTTTGATTAGGAGCCATAAAAAATAGGAAGCATCTGGAGGTCAAAATCACAGCGAGCCCGGGACAAGATGGTGAAGTTCGAAAGTTTTATCTGTAATGTCTCTTGCCTCTCCTTTCTCTGCTTTTCCCTACTCTTCCCTATACCTTTCCTAGTCTGAGAAAGAGCCAGTGACTTAATTCTTCCTAAGATGTTAGTGACTTAATAGTTAACCTGCTCAGGTTTTTTAAAAGAGGATAGACTATGAGGCAGTGCTTAGCACAAAGAATGAATAACTGGTGGTAGAATTGTCATCAACAATGATAGGCAAGTAAGGGATGTTTTTACTTGGAGGAATATTCTCTAGCCCCCCTACTATGATGCCACACAGGTGACCTCCCACTACTGCAGGTTTTCCTAGGACCAATCCTGGTAGCTAAGAGCATTGGTCATTCACTCTGGGCACCAGGAGGACATCACTTGATGGGCAAACTGCCAGAACTCATTAAAGTCGAGAAAAGAGAAAGACCATAATACATTTACTGTGAGTACATCTCAGGCTGTGGCTAATCCAGGCTTGGGAAACTTTCCGGGCTGGCCCAGCTCCAAGGCCACAGAGCACTGCAGTTAATCCTCCAGGATTCGGATGGTGTCCAGAATCCTCTCCGGTATGAGATGATCGCCTGATTCTAGGCACAGCTGGCCTCCACCCATATCCCAATGGGATACAGTAGGAGAAAGGCCATGTGGAAAAGGGAGATTGTTTAGTAAAGCAGAAGGAATTTTTAGCTGATACTTAGGGAAACCTGGGGTCCAGACCTACCACTGCCGCTATTGAACTGGATCACCATAGGCAGAGGACTTCCCCAGTGACAGGCTCCATTTCCTCATCAGAAAAGGGAGTGCCTTAGATTAGGTGCCTTAGAATGCCAGTTTTGAGAAGTAATTATCCTATGTACCAAAATAAACAATAGAACTTTACACATCTTCCTCATGAAGGGGTATAATGGTTATGTGGCCAGAAATCATCATTTATGAGCATTTTGTGCCTTCGCTACTTAAGTATAGTCCCTGGAACCAGCAGCATTGGCCCCCTTGGAGCTGGTGCGGAATCCCAGGCTCTACCTCCTGAATCAATCTGCATTTTAACAAGATGCCCAAGTGGTTCAATTGCACAGTGGAGTTTGAGAAGAACCACTTGAATGTGTGCAGCGCTGGTCTGAGCAACATGGTCCCTCAGAGCTTTTATTAGATCCTCATAACTCCAAGTAAGCCCACACTCCTTAACCAGGTGTGAGGGCCACCGCAAGCTGGTCTCTGCCTCCCTGTTCAGCTTTGGCTCTAGGATTCTCCCTTCACTCTCTCCAATGCAGCCATGAGGACCTCTTTTGTTATGCTGAGCAGGCTACATGACCATCAGATGTGAATTCTCTCTGCCTGGACTATTCTCCACAAACCATCCCCCTTTGTTAACTCCTCTGTTATCCCTTCAAAGAATATTTAGGAAGCATTTCCTATGCCAGGCACCCTCCTGGAAACAGTCCTCATGGAGCTTACATTCCAGACCAAATTTCAGCTTAAAGTCATCTCCCATAAAGGTTTGCCTGACCCTTAGAGAAGGTTAAGTCCCTGTGCGCTATACTCACAGCCACCTGCGCACCCTTTTGTAGCACTTTGTATTTACTCCAGTTAGTGGGTCAAGTCCTCCTTTCCCGTGTGACTGTGGGCCCGTGAGGGCAGGGCTTGCGCATCTTGTTTGCTGCTCGCAGCCTCAAATGCCTACCCCATTAACTGGCACAGAGAGGTGTTCCATGAATAGTCACTGAATAGAGGGAAGGGTTCCAAAGGCAGGAAGGGGCATGGCGGAGATACAGAGAAAGAATAAGTGATGTGACAACGGGATTCTGCCGGCTCTCATCACAGATATGAGAGAACAACTTTTATCTTTGACTCTTATTTCTTTGATCTAAACTTCCAAAGAGATTATCTGTGCCCACAGTGTGTACCCTTTGGAGAAAGGAAATCTACACTGGCATCCACAGTGGAGTTCCTATCTGCCCAGATCCAACTGGGATCCAGGCCTCACTCTGCCTTCCAATGAGAAAACTGTGGAGACAGTGGGGACGGAGCCTGGATGCGATTCCAGCAGGGGTCTGGACTGTGTGCTGCTGTCCTCAAGCCCCGGTGTGAGGCCCTGCAGCTTGCTTCCCAGGTGAGAGGAGGTAGAAGATGGCCTCAGATGTGTGGGGGCCAGGCTATTCCCTGAAGGGGGGACAGAGGCTAAGACAGGAGCAGATGTGCAAAGGTAGAAGTTCAGAAATTTTTAAAATAAAATTTTATAGAGATAATAGAATGTAAAGGTTTATTCTAAATTGGTGAATTGGCACAGTCAATAAAAAAATAGAATGTTCCTTTTCTCTCTCCCTTTGTAGGTGGCTACAGTGCAAGGAGCCACGGAAACCTAAGGAAATTCAGACTGGTCATCAGAGACCACAAGCGCCAACTTTCAGAGCCTCTTGACTTTATTGCTTAGTATCAAAAGATGATTGTCAAATAATAGGGTTAGTGCTTTTTTCAATGTCCTTCTACCCTCATCTCATCTTTCATCGTGAGTTTCTGAGGCAGGTGAGGCAGATGGTGTTGATCCCGGGTTGTCCAGGGAACGGTCTAAGCTCCAAGAGCTTAACTGGCCTTCCCCAGGTCACACGGACGCTCCTGACTTCTAGCTTGCTGTGCTTCTGGTAGACGCGCGTGCCATGGTGTGAAAACCACAGTGAGGTCAGGCAGATAGCTCTGTAACCTTGAGCTCCGAGCAGAATGGGTTACAAATGCAGCTGACATACATAGCCTGACACAGCCCGGCAGTCACACCAAATCAGGACAGAGGCTGCGCCTCTACTGTGTATGGGAAACCTGCAGAAAAATTCCTTTTTCAATAACAACTTCCCTTATGTAAACTAGCCAAAAGAAAGCAAACCCAAGTTTCTGCATGTTGAATTGTTTTGTATTATTTTAGCTGGTCTTAGAGTGCTTGTGAGTTAGAAGCAACTTCAGAAAATACTGTCCATGTCACCAGCTGGAATCCAGGTCCCTGTTCTCCAAGAGCTCCCCAGACACATGTACATGTGTTTGTGTGTGCACACGCACTCAAGCTCCCACACACGCCTACA
Source organism: Ceratotherium simum simum (assembly GCF_057802395.1). Taxonomy (NCBI): domain Eukaryota; kingdom Metazoa; phylum Chordata; class Mammalia; order Perissodactyla; family Rhinocerotidae; genus Ceratotherium; species Ceratotherium simum. The sequence goes on along the minus strand of NC_141906.1, from coordinate 81,872,573 downwards.
CTCGCTTTCATAAACTGGCATATTCACATACACTCACACATAAAACTCATACACACATACCTTCCCACACACACTCTCACACACACAAACTCACGTCACACTCAGACACCCCATACACACACATACATTCACATGCATGCTCACATACACACACTCACACAAATACACACTCTCATGTACACACACCATACATGCATGCACACTTGTCTCTTGCCAAGTCTTCCTGATGCTAAATATAAGCAGGGTGTACTCCGCACAAAAGGCACTTGTTGCATGAGAACTAAAACTGGAAAATGCCCACTGATTATTTAGATATTTCTAAATATCCGCGTGTTTTGCTTTGTGGATGTCAGAATGTTTGGCTGTGGCAAGCTTTGCTCTGCAGCTCCCTCTCTCTGGGGATGTGAGCATCGGTTATTCCTACTCATCCCTTCCCACTGAGGCAGAGCCATGGGGAAAGAGAGGGTGATGAACTGTCTCCATTGCAAAAGATATACCTTAGAAAGCCGATTCAGAGGACCTGGGTACTGAAGGGAATTTGCAAAGTGACAACTCAGCCCCTGCCTCAGAACAAGCCATCTTTGCAGATAGAGGAGAAGCCAGCCGTCTTCCCAACTCCCATCCTGCTTATCTGCCCTCTTTCTCTTAACTTCTCAACAAAGGTCCAGAAGCCTTTCACACCTTCTGACCTTTCCAAAATGGTACATTGCAGGTCACACCAAACTTCCTCAGGGACTTTCAATCCCCGCAGAGTCCAGGGAGGCTGGGCCACGAGGATGGCTCTCTGTCTGTGGGAACAAAGTTCTCTTGTGAAATGTGATAGAATGCACTACACTCTTGGCTCTTTCACCAAGCCAATATTTATTCTTATCTATTTGCGTTTGTCCAGTGTTTGTTATTGAGTTGTGTCTATTTCCTTTTGGCATCTAGCTGCCTGTGTTTGTTTCCCTCACATTGTAAACACATAGAAGAGGGAGACTTTCTCTGAGCAATGGTGAGTATAAGATTCCTGGAAGTCAAGCCCTCGATTAGTGCTGTTTGATGTTGGTGGTAATGATGGCAGATTGTAATGATGAGCTCTTACGGTATATATACACATAAAGGTCATTTCATTTCAGAAGAGGGAGTCATTGATTTGCTTTTGTGCTCTTTGTCTCTCAATGCTAGTTCAAACACAAGTAACAAGGTGACACATCAGTGTGGACAGGACGAGAGATTTTTTCTTATGATGTTTTATACCGATTTTATCACTAAGATGGCTCATTGGCTGAATGGGGAGAAAAATGAAACCCAATTCTGTTAAAAGGTCTCTGTTTTCCAAGCCGGTGCCAAGGACTACAAGCAGATGAAGAATTATCTGATAAATGACAGGAGGTATCCCCACCACAGGGTGAGGTTGAGGAGTAAATCACTGACAGATGGTTCAATTTGATACTCACTCACCACTTAGTGCACTGCCCAGCATATAAATAAATGTGTGGCCATCGATAAGTGTGTAGAATGAATGAATGAATGAATGAACCCAACTTCCCCTCCCTTGTCACTTGTGGATAGTATATTCCTTAGATGTGTCCATATGTCTCCCTTGCATGTGGCTGCCATGTCTTCCAGGTGATAAGTGTCATAAGTAAGTACTATACCCTCACTTCTGCTACGACCTCCCTGTAATGCTATCTTTGGGAGCATGTGATGAAATCTCTTTATTTTTTTTTTTTTGTGAGGAAGATCAGCCCTGAGCTAACATCCATGCTAATCCTCCACTTTTTTGCTGAGGAAGACCGGCTCTGAGCTAACATCTATTGCCAATCCTCCTCCTTTTTTTCCTCCCCAAAGCCGCAGTAAATAGTTGTATGTCATAGTTGCACATACTTCTAGTTGCTGTATGTGGGACGCGGCCTCAGCATGGCCGGACAAGCGGTGAGTCGGTGCACGCCCGGGATCCAAACCCGGGCCACCAGCAGCGGAGCGTGCGCACTTAACAGCCAAGCCATGGGGCCGGCCCCAGGACTTTCCCTTTCTTACTCCTCAAACACTATGCCTCTGAACACAGCTTTCTGTTATGGAGAGTTCCAGGGCTGATTCTCATTCCCTCCGAAGGAGTAACTGGGCTCTTTATATGCACTCTAGATCCTGGACTACAAGCTCCTTAAGACACAGACCGCCTCTTGTCTATCTCCCACCTCCAGTGTTCAGCACAGTGAGGACATTCAATAAATAACAATTGATTGTGAATATTTTATTGAGGAAATTGAGTAGGATGGGAAAGAAGTGGAGCTATGTTTAGTCACTCTAATGACATCTATTACCAAACCTCAAGAGTTCTGAGGAATAAGCTGCCTTTCTGGAAATAGGCAAGACAGAAAGCTTGCCACAAGCAAGGGATTCAGCAGTTATATGGAAGACAGCTCTTGGTTGCTCAAGAGAGACTATGTAGGGTAGTGTTAAGAGTATAGGCTTTAGAGCCAACCTGAGTTTGCATCCTGGCTCTATTCTTATTAGTTCTATGACTTAGAGAAGCTGTGTAATCTCAGTGTGCCTCAACTTTCTTATCTGTAGAGTGGGGCAATAATCATTGAGAAGAATAAATGAGTTCACACAGGTAAAGGACTTAGACCATTGCCTCACACACACTAAGTCTGCAAGATATTAGCTAGTATTATTTTCATTGTGAATGAAGGAAGTGGGCATCAACTACCATGGAAAGAAACTAAGTTGGATCTAAAAAAGAATATTTTCAATTGAACCTACTGAACCTAATCCCATTCCTGGCTCTTTTCAAAATACTAGTTTTTTGGTTGGTTTTTTTTTTTTTTTTTGGTCAGGAAGATTGTCCCTGAGCTAACATCTGTGCCAGTCTTCCTCTGTTTTGTACGTGGGACGCTGCCGCACTGTGGCTTGATGAGTGGTGTGTAGATCCGTGCCTGGGATCCGAACCCGCAAACCCTGGGCCACTGAAGTGGAGCCCATGAACTTAACCACTGTGGCACCGGGCCAGCCCCTCCTGGCTCTTTTCAATTCTCTAACAGATCTCCCTTCCTCCAGCCTTGCTTTCCCCAGTTCATGCTCCACAGAGTTTCCAGAACCATCTTTCTAAATGCAGCTCTGACCGCATCATTGTCCTCTTCAAGCTCTCTCGTGCCTCTCTCTTCACACAAATGTCTCCCAGCCTGCAGCACGGTGCTTGCCGCCCTGCCTGGTTTGGTCCCTCCTGTCACTTTCCAGCTCTCCCTCGTAACAGGCTTCCCCACACACGGTGCTGTCTCGCGCCTCATGCCTGCACTGCTGCCACTGTCTGGAATGGCCCCTTCCCCGCCCCAACTCCTCTCTCATCCTGCTTGTGTGACCAGCGAGCTCCTATTATTCCTTCAGAGCCCAGTTCAGGCGTCACCTCATTGGTGAAGCTGTTTTAAATGCTGTTATGGGCTGAATTGTGTGCCCCAAAATCCATATGTCGAAATCCTAACCCCCAGCACCTCAGAATGTGACTACATTTGGAGATAGGGCCTTTAAAAAGGTGATTAAGTTAAAATGGGGTCGTTATGATAGGCTCTAATCCAATCGGACTGGTGTCCTTATAAGAAGAGGAAATTTGGACACACAAAGTGACACCATGAATGCACACACAGAGGAAAGACCATGTGAGGACACAGCGAGAACACGGCCATCTGCAAGCCAAGGACAGAGGGCTCATGCGAAACCAAACCTGCCCACATCTTGATCTTAGACTTCTAGCCTCCAGAACTGAGAGAAACTAAATTTCTGTTGTTGAAGCCACCCAGTCTATGGTATTTTGTTACGGCAGCCCAAGCAAACCAATACAGGTGCCCACAGAATAGCCTTGGTTTGGGCTTTCAACATAACATGTATGCCCTCTATTACATTGTCAGCTGCTATCAGGCAGGACTCAGAGACACTTTATTCTTTACCCTAAACCCCTCGCGGCTACTGGAAACATGTGTTCATGAATATCGTAGTCAAGAACTTGGTGTTTTCCACCAAAGGACTTGCTGGAGGAACGTGAATACATGTTTATCATTGGTTCTGGGGACACATTCTCTTCCAAGACTGTATTATTTTTAAAATGTATGTAGGGGCCGGCCTCGTGGCTTGGCAGTTAAGTGCGCGCGCTCCGCTGCTGGCGGCCTGGGTTCGGATCCCGGGCGTGCACCGGCGCACCGCTTGTCCAGCCATGCTGAGGCTGCGTCTCACGTACAGCAACTAGAAGGATGTGCAGCTATGACATACAACTACCTATTGGGGCTTTGGGGGAATAAATAAATAATAAATAAAATTATTAAAATGTATGTAAATGTTGCATTCCACTCTATAGAATGTTTTGCTATAAAAATGCTTTAAATTTTAAATTACTGGTTAAAATTACTTAACTGGTTAAAATCCGCAAACTTGGAGTAAAGGTGGCTCTCTAAGGACGTGGGCCACAGTGTCCTACGGCTCTCAGTGCCTCCTGTTTGGGGCCGTGTTTTGAGTGTGAGAGTTCATAGACAAGCAGTTCCAGCAGGTAGGCAGTGGAGGGAGGGATATGCCAGGAACTGTTTATGGAGAACACGAAGTGGAGGGAGTCTAAGGACACCCAGACACCAAGACTGACACCACATGACAATACTGAGAAGTTAGGAAACCTCCCGTGGTTAGCAGGCACTGTGCTTGGGGATGGTTGCCAGAAAATGGACCATTCTTTACAAAAGAGATGGAGAAGGTGTCCTGATACCCACAGATTTGTCACCAGGCAAAACTATACATTGACTTCTTGGAGAAAGTGGGTGACGTTGCTAATCTGTAAAATGTGTAAAATAATACTTATCTCACAGGATTGTTTTATAGCTAATTGAAAATACATGTAAAAGGACTTAGCACATACTAAATACTAAATAAGTGGAAATCATTATTATAATCATAACCATTATTACCCCATGAATACTCATCAATATTACCCCCACAAATACTCAGAAGGGAATTGCCCTAGTAGAAGTTAATGTGTTCATATGTAAAGAATATTACTCTCTGGAAAAAAGAACTCAGTAAACTGAGCCCTAAATAACTTGAAAGACAAATTTCCATCTTGAACAGAAATTATTTGGGGAAGAGTGAAAGGGAAGAAAAATGGTAGAAATGGTCATTGTGAAATGGGTTGAAAATTTCCAACACCTAGTTTCATAAACAAACAAAAAAAATCCACATAACAACCATTATTTTATGGGCACTTAGCATTTGTCAGGCACTTTGTAAACATTTTCTTGTTCAATCACAAACCCTATGAGGTAGGCATTACTGTCAGGGAGCTGTTGAGACCCCATCAGGATAACGGGGTCTCATCGGGTTGATAATCCCTGCCGTTACCAACCACAGCAGTTCACCCAGGCCTCACACTAGCAAATGGAGCTGGGATCTAAACCCAATAATGGAGTGCCTGTATCCATGTTTTTTTCCACCCCAAATCAGAGCAAAGAATCTCAGATGGCCCACTTCCTCATCCTACTTTCTGTTACATTCCAGAAGGCAGTCTAGTGGAGGGCTTAAGTGACTGGGCTTCGGGTCAGGCTTGGCCTGTGGTCAATGGGAGCTCTGCAACTCTGCAGCAGCATGACCTTGGACAGGCTGCTCCATCTCTCTAAGCCTCAGTTTCCTCACAGCTAAGTAAGAATGATAATAAGAGTACCTTCCACATGAGGTTTGTTTTCGTATAATGATATCAGACTATATGGTTGTCACATAATAAACATTAAAAATTTTTTAAAGGGTAATTATTACCATAATCTGTGTGTATCCAGAACCACTTCTTCAGCATCAGGCCCACCATGAGCTCTCAGACCCAATTAAGCAGCGTTGTAAAATATCTTCTTTTTAGTTTGTTTTTTGTGAGGAAGATCAGCCCTGAGCTAACATCTGATGCCAATCATCCTCTTTTCTTTTTTTTTTTTTTTTTTGCTGAGGAAGATTGGCCCTGGGCTAACATCTGTGCCCGTATTCCTCTACTTTATATGGGACACCGCCACATGGCTTGACAAGCGGTGCATCGGTGTACACCCGGGATCCTGCAAACCCCGGGCTGCCGAAGCAGAGCACGCGCACTTACCCACTGCACCACTGGGCCGGCCCCTGCAAAATATCTTCTTCACTACAGTAACGGTCACAAAAAATGAGTCAGAACTCATTTCCAGGTGGCTCCAGCTAACATCTATTTTAATTGCCTTCAGGTAGATACCTCCCTGGTTAAAAGAGTTGCCTGAGGTCTTACACAAAGTCCAGGGCCAGATATTGTTATGAAAGCCAGGTGGTCGATTACACAATTATTTTAAAATCTTCCTCACATTATCCTCGTCCATGGTAATGCTGAAGCTGGAAGTATCCTGCAGGAGAAGAGATTTTAACAGGAAGGCATGAACGTCATGGTGACATTTCCTGTTTGTTTCTGAATTAGGGATTTTAGAGCCATATATCCATCGTGGGTTTTCAGAAATTGAGAAATCCCCCTTGGTATCCCTGGCACGGCCACACAGCTCACTTCTTCTGCTCCACCATTTAGCCTGTTATTTCTGGGTGGGTTTCTGTGTATGTTTCTTCAGCTATCATCTAGACAGCACACATGGACGATCTTCAGAGGAAAGCAGAGAAACAAAGGAAGAGAGGACGGGTCCAGGGAACAAAAGCGGCGGGTGCAGAAAGGAAGCCAAACAGAGGTATATGGAGTTCATCATGGAAGACGCAAACCTTCCCAAGCCGTGTGAGTGTGTGAGTGACGAGGGCACATCTGAAGCAACTGTTTCTCTAGGCGCTTTGCAAATTATTTTCTGGTTTCTGCAGAGTTCCTTTTGGGTGATGGCTTTTAAGCACCACCTAAGCCCATCCCAGCTGAGCTCTTGGAAAGTGATGTGTAGAGACTTGCTGCACACTGGAAGAACATCATTTTATACAAGTTTCATCCAAGAAATGAATGCAGGGACAATCCTCGTACATAGTCGAGTCCCTGCACACTTGCATTGGGTCTACACTGCACGGATCAGCTGGAAACTTCAGGGAAAAAATTACTTGAATAATTGACATTATGTAGACAAAAGAGTTAATGTCTCTCTTTTTAACATCATGTAAAGACATATTTAGGCTTTTATTGAGTTACTTCAAGTCACCCAATACTGTGCCTTTCCACGGTACCTGCCCTCAAGGAAGAGGCTTTAATGCAGGAGCCACAAGTCAGGCACACATTCGCCACACAGACAGCAAGCAATTACACTGTAATCACAAGCGTGTGTTGAGGGTGACTCGGGGCAGTGACTGGTGGGCACCTTGTCTCCTTCTGTATATAAGAATCAATCAAAAGAAACAAGAGAGGGAACATCGGCCAGTGAATGCACCAACGCCCAACATTCTTCCTTTGAAGCCAGAACTCCTTTAACCTCAGAAGTCATTGATTTGCTGTCAAATCCTAGAGGTGTCACAGAAGGGTCAGCAGAGATGACTCCAGGGGGAATGTTTTCTTACTTGGTAAATTTGTCAAGCCTGGGAAGCTGAAACAACCCTAGAACTTGACGTGGTCATGTGTGTTCTCCTTTCACCCGGGTTCCGCTTTGAAAGTAAATCTATAGCAGACATGAAATGGGCTAGTGGGTTGGGGGAGGAAAAAGATGGGTTAGCCTGTGTTTCATCCCGTGGAACAGGTTTTAAGGACTTCTTAACTGATACTAAGGCTAACCTTGGAACCATTTTCAAGTGTAACTATAAGGGGATAGAATGTTCTATAGAGTTTTGAAGCTAGTCTAGAGGACCAGGCTGGACTACAGGTGAATGTAACACAGCAAATTTGGCCAGGAGAAAAAGCACAGAACGATTAAGTTGAAAGTGGTCACATGATGGATTATCAAAAGAGTAACAGGTGAGACAAGAATACTAAGACGTGTGCTAGCAAGAACAGTGCCCACAAGAAAATGTGTGCAGGGTTGAAAAGGAAATCTTTGTGAGTCCAGAACTGAAGTGACTGAAGGAACTCTACAGAAGGTTTGGGGCTCTGACTAAGCATTTCCAAACCTCAGATCATAAATTTTTGTACATAGAAAACCCAAGACATGAAAAATAAGTCAAGAATGACCCAGGCTAAGTACTACACACTCACTCTGTTCCCAGACCGTATATAAAACTAAGCCCTGTGGATTCCATTCAGTAAATCTGGAATCAAGTGCCGAGTATATGCATGAGCCTGGGGTACTGCGGGGAACAATGGAGGACAAGGTCTCTGACTCGCAGAGGCTTAAAATCTATCTCATCTAGACGTCCTAAGTGGCCATTCCAGAATAACAGATCCTGATGGAAAACTCTTGAACAGGGTTAACCTTCTAGTCTCAGATCATGATTAAATTATTTTTGTAGCCCTAAAGTTTTTACCGTCAATGTGATAAAGCTAACTTTTAAATGCAATAGTTCTTCCCTCCCCATCATCTTAGGGATGTAACATCAGATTTCTAGTATGCAGGAGAGGGCTGCCAACCCAGATCTGAACCAGTGTGGACCACTTATCCATTCAGGTGAACGGAGGCCATGATCCCCAAGGATATTAACTTCCCAGGTTGAAGAGAAGATATTGCAAATTGCAGGCATGATGTAACATCTTCCAGTAAGGCAGCTTTCCCCAAAATGTGCTCCACAGGTATTTTGCAAAATTAGCATTCTATCATCAAATAAATTTGGGAAATGTGGGATTAAATTGAGTTAAATGTTTTCTTAAGTGTATGTTCTGAGTCGTTAATGTGCATTGTGAATCTCCAAGCAGAGAAGGTAGCATTATTTGACCATGGAACCCTTTCCTAAGAAAAATGATTTCCAAGGACAAGGGCTCCATGGAGCACATTTTGGGAAACAGTCCATCAGGGCCCATACCCCGGAACGTGCTCTCCTGCAGACTTCACGCATCCACATGAGAGTGGGCTTCAGAGTGATCCCAGGTGATCCAGGCCCTGTGCACCCCTGTGCAACTATGAGAAGTTTTCCTTTTATGAAAATGTCCGTGACTAATATTCATTATGTTTTCTTCAAATACTTTTTCTTGCAGTCACAAGACTTACTTTCTACCCAGATCTCTTCTTTGGGTGTGATGAGAGAGCAGAGTTTGGTCTCTTGGGTTCTGTCCCCAGTTCCATGTTGGCATGTTACTTTACGTCACATTTAGCTGAGTAGCCCACTGGGAACACCCCCCTCTGAGGGGGGTGATGGGGTCTAGGATGCAGATTCAGTCCTTAGAAGTGCCACTTTGCACAGAGAAAAATGTGGTCCCAAGTCCCAGAGTGCTGAACCCTCAATTCTAAAGAAGAGCCTGGGCTCCAAGGGAAACTGGGGGAGAGACCACTGGTGACTCAGCACTTCCTTTCACCATCCCTAGAAAAACAGTTCCAAGGGCATGTTCCAGATGGTGGATCAGCATCTTCCGCACAGGAGACAGCACATGAGGATTAGTCAGCCTGCATCCCAAGTCCTCCTGCTGAAGCAATAATGGCGACGGGAGGGAGGCACACTTCTGGCAGGGGGCTGTGGCTTCCTCCCCAGCTGGCAGCTTTGGCACTTCCATCTGCAGTGAGGACTTTGTCAATATAAGAAATGCAGAATCAGGTCCCAAAGAGTCAGATGGGTTGACTCCTGGTTTCTATCATTTTCTTAGAGACGTGAAGTCTGGAAACCACAATCCAACTGTTTTTAAGTTTTCTTGTTTAAAACAATACCAGGTCCAAACATTAAGTGAGAAGAAAAATAATCAACCTAAATATTCTGTAAGCCAGACATCTGAGAGTGGCCTGAGCTTGAGTACAGATGTCCACCCGGAGGCCAGAGAGGGTGACCCACAGGTAAGATAGACCATTCCCACAGAAGCTGGGGCAGCTGCACAAACACCCTGAGCCTCTCCAAAGAGCTCAGGGAGCCTGGGGAGAGCAAATGGATGAAGTCATGCTGGCAAGCCTTGTGTCATCCTCAAGTAATTAGGACCCTTGCCCAGCCACCTCCTAGACCCAGCCTAGCACACTCACAGGTATGTTGTCCTTCTCCAGCTGGCATAACAAAGCCATGCCAGCTCTGAGGCTGAAACAGCCCAGGGCATCCAAGACTAATATGGCCAGGCCATAGAAGCCAAGCCAGCAAGAGGAGGGAAGGCTCTTCTGTGCAAAATGAAAATAAATTACAAAATGGCATTGTGTGTGTGGTTGCCCTGGAGAAGAAGGATCTGGAAAGGAGTAAAAATAGAAAGCTGTCAGAGCTCTTCAGTGAGGTTTATTTCCGCAAAGCCAGGTGGTCCTGGGGCCCAGGACTGGTGTTAATTGCCTCGGTGCTGGGATAAACAGGAGAAAGAACCAGCTCTAAGGCTTGCCCAGGTCCCAGACCCTCCTGTGAACTTACAGAATGCCAGGGATACACGTCCTCCAGCACTTTTTATACAGCTTTTCCATTTACATTATTTTGTTTATGAGACAGATAGAATTTATTAACCCCACTTTATAGATGAAGAAACTCAGGACTGAGAACAGCTGGGACTTCACGTTTGCTCCGTCGGTAACTAGAGGAGCCAAATTCAGGCCCCTGCTTCTCCCACCACGTCGTTTGTGTTCTGTTGGTCCCTTAATGGTTCAGGCCACAAAAGCCCTCAGCTGAGCAAACTGACCTTTCCTGTTTGTTTGGGGGTAGTTGGAAGGGGGCAGAGATATATCTCCCAAAACCTGCTTAGAAGGGAGCATCTTTGCATTCATTCTGTTCTTATCCCAGTTCTTCATCAGTTTAGGCTCAAGGAGGACAAGCAATATTTGACGATGCTGAAGGCCTGAGGGGAAGGGGGGAGGTGCACAGTATGGTGGGTGGGCAGATGGGATTACTTCATCCCTACTTGCTTCTGCCCCACCCTTGCCTTCAAGCCCTGCCCCAGTGACTCTACAAGTCATGTTCCTCCAAAATCCCAAGAAAGGGTTTGTGGGTGCACCCTGATAAGGCCAACCAGAACCTCTGTGTTTGTACTGTTAAACTAAACACACAGTCAAACGTCTGTATTCAGATCATTCTGGTGGCTTGGTTCTAATCATTACATGCTTGGAATATTTTTGGTGACATTTTTTGCAAGGAAAACACTATACTTGGGGCCAGCCCGGTGGCGTAGCAGTTAAGTGCACGTGCTCTGCTGCAGCGGCCCTGGGCTTGTCAAGCCATGCTGTGGTGGCGTCCCATATAAAGTAGAGGAAGATGGGCACAGATGTTAGCCCAGGGCCAGTCTTCCTCAGCAAAGAGAGGAGGATTGGCAACAGATGTTAGCTCAGGGCTGATCTTCCTCACCAAAAAAAGAAAAAAAAAAACTAGATTTGTCTTTGTAACCCGTTTTATGCCTGTGGTGGCAATTAGCTGAGATATGGCAGAGCTTGCCAACATTGCAAATACGCATTCAGACAATTGGCATTCAGTGGGTGTTTTAGGTACATTTAACAGCTATTAATGGACAGCACAGTGATGACTTTTTGTCCCCTCAGAACGCAGCTCCATTTTATGTGCTGTGGCCAACATGCCTCCTCTCGTGAACTGAAGTCTGCTACTCACTGCTCTAATTGTCCCTTTTTAACTACCTCTTCTTTTTATCTTCAGAACTCCTCCCATTGCCCATGTTCTTCTGAACTCTTTTCTTCTGTCTTGCCCTTTCCACTCCTCTCCTCTTCTGTCATCATGCTATTTTCATTTAGGTACAAACACTGTCACATTATTACTATTGACAACTAGTCAGTGTTGCTTTTGGACTGCTCAGAAAACTGACCAATTGCCAAAGCAATCTTGAGAGAGAAGAACAAAGCTGGAGGTATCACTCTTCCTGATTTTAAACTATACTACAAAGCTAAGTAATCAAAACAGTATGGTCCTGGCACAAAAACAGACACATAGATCAACGAAAAAAAATAGAGAGACCAGAAATAAACCCACACTTATATGGTCAATTAATCTACAACAAAGGAGGCAAGAATATACAATGGGGAAAAGACATTCTCTTCAGTAAATGGTGTTGAGAAAACTGGACAGCTACATGCAAAAGAATGAAACTAGAACACTTTCTTATACCATATAAAAAAATAAACTTAAAATGGATGAAAGACTTAAACATAAGACCTGAAACCATAAAACGTCTAGAAGAAAACATAGGCAGTAAGCTCTTTGACATTGGTCTTAGCAATATTTTTATGGATCTGTCTCCTCAGGCAAAGGAAATAAAAGCAAAAATAAACCAATGGGATTACTTCAAACTAAAATGCTTTGCACAGCAAGAGACCATCAACAAAATGAAAAGGCAGCCTACTGAATGGGAGAAGATATTTGCAAATGATATAACCAATGAAGGGTTAATATTCAAAATATATAAGAACTCACATAGGGGCCGGCCTGGTGGCGTAGTGGTTAAGTTCGCACGCTCCACTTTGGCAGCCCGGGGTTCACCGGTTTGGATCCTGGGCGTGGGGCTACATACCACTTATCAAGCCATGCTGAGGCAGCATTCCACATAGAAGAACTAGAAGGACATACAACTAGGATATACAACTATGTACTGGGGCTTTGGGGAGAAAAAGGGGGAAAAAAGAGGAAGATTGGCAACAGATGTTAGCTCAGGGTCAATTTTTCTTAACAAAAAAAGAAAAGACAGCTTGTGAATCATTTAAAAAAAAAAGAAGAACTCATATAACTCAATATAAAAAACAAATCTGATTAAAAAATGGGCAGAGGACCTGAATAGATGTTTTTCCAAAGACGACATATAGATGGCCAACAGACATACGAAAAGATGCTCAGCATCACTAATCATCAGCGAAGTGCAAGTCAAAACCACAATGAGATATCACCTCATCCCTGTCAGAATGGCTATTACCAAAAAAAAAAAAAAAATAGCAAATGTTGATGAGGATGTAAAGAAAAGGGAACCCTTGTACACTGTTGGTAGGAATGTAAATTGGTGCAGCCACTACGGAAAACAGTATGGAGGTTCTTCAAAAAATTTAAAATAGAACTACCATACAATCCAGCAATTCCACTTCTGGGTATTTACCTGAAGAAAATGAAAACACTAATTCAAAAAGATATATGCACCCCTATGTTCATTTCAGGATTATTTACAATAGCCAAGATATGGAAGCAACCTCAGTGCCCATCAATGGATGAATGGATGGAGAACATGTGGTGTATATATATACACAATGGAATATAATTCAGCCATAAAAAAGAATGAAATCTTGCCATTTGCGACAACATAGATGGACCTAGAAGGCATTATCTTAAGTGAAATAAGTCAGATAGAGAAAGACAAGTACCATATGATTTCACTTATATGTGGAATCTAGAAAACAAAACAGAAACAAACTCATAGATGCAAAAACAAACTGGTCGCTAGAGGGGAGGGTGGTGGGGGGATGGGTGAAATAGGTGAAGAAGATTATGTGGTACAAGCTTCCAGTTAAAGTCACAAGGATGCAATGTACAGCATAGGGAATATAGTCAATAATATTGTAGTAACTTTGTAGGGTGACAAAGGGTTACTAGACTTATTGTAGTGATCATTTTGTAATGTATATAATTGTCAAATTGTTACTGAACCTCTTAATCTCAAATTCATGTGCCCAATGTGCAGTAAGCCAATCACTGAGACATCAGGTGCTTGGAGATGGAGAAAGGTTTATTCAAATTGGCCAAAACAACAAGGTGGGAGGATAGGTTCTCTCAAATCCACCTTAACAAGTGAAGACAGCAGGGGATTTTATAGAGCTAAGGGGCTTGGTATGAGGAGTTTTGGAGAAACAAAGGGGTAATTCGTGTTTCTTTCACTCCAGATAAGCCCTTGGGCAGTCTGACTTCTGTGCATCAACTGCAGCTGGGAGCTGATTATCATAACTTCCTTGAAGGCATTCTTTTTCTTTGTAAAACAAGCTCATAAATCCTTGTGACCCCTCAGTCACCCCTCAGGTTAAACAAGAAAACAGCAAAGTGACAAGATTAACTTCTTTTCAACTATGTCTATGTTGGGAACAAGGTCAACAGGTAATCTTATTGAATATTTACAGTAACCCTTAGCTACCCAGCTTCAGAATCACTATGCTGTACACCTGAAAGTAATATAATAGTGTATGTCACCTATATTTCAATTAAATAAAGACAGAAAGAAAAGAAAAGGAAAACCAACCAATCACAGTGCACTAATAGAAAGTGTTAAGAACTTCCAATACCAAACAATCCAGTTCAGCAAAAATTATTGCGCACCCACTGGTCACTGGGTGTTCATGAGAGAAACAGGATAAATGTGCCAGAAATCCCAACTGCAAAGTGCTTGAGCATCTAACAGCAGAGCAGAATCTATTGTCTCCCACTGTTGCTTCCTCAACTCAAGGAGGCTTCCTCTTGGCATGGCATGCACACAACAGGCGCTAAATACATGCTTGAATGAAATGAATATTCTACCCCCACTAATTCTGAATTTAGAGCTGTTGGCTGTTGTAAAGCCTGACAGTTTCCTAATAGATGGGATTATAAAAAGACTTGATTGTTTGAACATAGAGAATGAGACAAAGGCCTTTAAATGATAAAGTAGTTACAAACTTTGGATAAAAATAATGCACTGATGAGTCATCTTCAGTCTTCTTACTTCCTCCGGTACCTCAGGCTCAGCTTGTCTGTCTGAGACTGAATGGGGAGAGATCTTGCCAACAAAGGGCAAGGCCACCTCATGAGCTAAACCTTAGGCCAGTCCCTCGGACCACAGGTATCTGCCTTTCTCCCAATACCTGGACAGGATGGACTCACGTGTGTGTGATTAGGGAGAGGAAAAATCCACTCAATTCCTTAAGCCACACACTGCATACCTGTTATGCACACCAGGTAAAGGAGGCACTCCAGCCCTTGATTGCTATTCATGAACCCGGTTTTCAGCCCAGGAGTCAAATCTTACTTTGCCCAGCCTCTGACCTCCTGACAATCGCCCTTGCTGTTTCTTCACTTGTTGCCATCCTTGACTCCCCCATGCTTTGGCACTGGGAGTCATTCTCTCCATCCCACCCCCACAATGACCAAGCCTCGTTCACGTCAGCGACTCTGGTTTTTCATACCCTCTTTGATTAATATTCTTCACAATTCAACTTTCCTAAAGGCCACCTACTTTGGTGATCTCTCTGCAAGTAATAACCTTTCTTCTCCCAAGTGACCCAGACAAAACAAACCAAGGACATTTAAGTGGGCAGGAGCAGGGCATTATGTTTTCAGACAGCCCCACACACTTCAGTCAGATGGAGAGCTATGGCACTGGGGTCAACTGCCCAGGCTCTTGAACTGGGCTTGTCAAGTGAACTATCTGAGAGGAAACAGCTTCATCCTGTGCCCACCTCCTCACTGTTTCCTTTTACCCCATACTATCTGGGATCTCACCCAGACAACCATACGTCTCCCCTTGCATTTTGGCTCAGCCCTGGAATAACCTGAGGGACCTTTGGGGGTCAATTGTGTCAAAGAAAGATGATCATGGAACGCAAAGAAGATACCCAAAGGTCAGAAAGGGGGAAAAATGAATAGCCTGGGTGGAGATAAGCTATAGAAATGCAAAGCAGTCAAGACTTGGGTGTAGCCAAGGACAGCAAGCTGGGAGAGAGTGAAGAAAGAACCTTGTAGAGCAATTAAGGGAGGGAAGAGATAGCAGTTTGGGATGTGATATCCACCAGCTCTACTACCCTCCCCCAGGTCTCTGTTTCAGGAACAGGCACTGTTAGAAAAGTGGATATTTTACAAAAAAATTAAAAAGGAAAACCAGGGGCCCTGGGTGACTGGAGAGAAAAGCTATTCAGAGATCTTTGTTTCAGGTCATCCTGCACAGGAGAAAGGAGAAAGGAGCCCCTCTGAATCTCAATAATGGCATTGAGTGCAGCTTCACTAGTGCCTTGTCGTCGGGAATTTAAAAGCCCAGATGAAGGTCTAAATGGAAAAAAACCCAGTATAGTCACAATATTGTTTCTTCCTTAACAATGGCCAAAGGCCTTGTTGGGTCCTAGAAAGAATTTTATTTCTGTAATAGATAAATGTATCTGTTAAGGTGAAAGTTCGAAGTATGGAAACCTAAGGACTAACCTAAGCAATCTGAGACTTCGGTTTCCCTGCTAGGTCTGAACTGGGTGCCCTTTGGCGAGTCACCCTCCGCATGCTTCCTGAGGCACCTCTCAGGAGCCAGCTCCGTTGCTAGGTGCTGCGGATTCTGTTACCACTCCATTTTTGCCAGCGGCCCAGAAAGCCAATCACTGAAACAATGAGATTGCAGCAGAGAGAAGGTTTATTAATCACAAGGCAGCCAAGTGTGGAAACGTGAGACTGAATCTCAAATCTGCTTCCCCAAAAATAGGGACTCAAGGACATTTATGGGGTGGAGGTAAGATGATCTGAAATGATTGGAGGTGAGGAGAGATGAGGTGATTGATGATCTGCACAAGCTTGGTCAGGCTTCATGCCTCTTCATAGGAGGCATGTTCACAGAATGGCAGCGTCAGCATGCCCTGAGGCTGGAGTTTTAACCTCTTGACAGCAAAAGGTCACTTATCAGACATACGCCTACAAGGGCCCAGTTGATGTGTTGGTGGTCTCAACCAGCCTGAAGTGGACAAGGGGTTCTAATTCCTGAAAAAAATAGCTCAAACACCCATTACCGTGCTGACCAGGCTCCAGGGAGATGTCATCCATAGGAACCTAGTGGGAGTCAGACAGCGTATTGCCTAAACAGCACAGTTAACAATGGGTAAGTTTATCATGCGGATTTAAGTCCTTGCCTTCCAAGTAAGGCCATCCCCACCTTCCTCTTGGCACAGGGAAGAAGATACCTTTACAAATGGAGATTTCCTTTAGAAATCTAAATGTCTCTTATAAAGGGTAACCAGAACTAAGAACGGGCTTAGCAAGGACCCTCCCAGATACCCAGAGATGTCTATGGTAATGGCCTGTTTGCGGGCAGGCCTCCTATCCCTAACTCCTTTGGGTAGTTAGTGGGGGTGGGGGCCAAAGTGTCTTTCAGGCAGAGACATATTTTGAGGTGGCCAATTCCAATCCCCCATAGTTACTAGCTGCTTAATCATCAATGGCTAACTGTTTGCCGGTTTCAATACAAGGATGAATAATATACTCTATTCCTGCCTTTAAGGCCCTCACCTCTTCTTTGGGCCTTCATTTTATCTGCAAGATAAGAGAACTGGAGATAAGACATCCAAAATCCTTCCAAATTCCATTTTTCTAGCCAAAGAAGAATAGCCTAGGGAAAAAATATGAGACTAGTTTTGCTGCGGTCTCTATTTTTACTTATTAGAAAAAAAAAAATCAAATCCATGGTCTATGGTTTCAGTTACTTGACACATAGTCATTCTTACCAAATGATGGTTTTTATCTTCTTAAAAAAAAAATACATACTAAGCATTGGAAGTTATCACATACATGAGTTTGTGATTTCCAGGCATCCCATAAATCTGCAAGAGTCTCTCATTTCATTGTATTGCCCCCAATAACATTATCAGGATGTTTCCTGCTCCCACAAATTTTTGTGCCTGATCAGTATTACTTGTTCATACTATTCACACTCAGTCTTCCTAATCAAGTCAGAATATGTCCACTGTTTTCCAAACTAAAACATGAACCTCTATTTCAAGCAGTGCCTGACTGCTAGGAGTTCGTATCAAAGTCAGGCGTACTGATGCAGAGACCTGAAAAGGACACACAAAGTTCTGAATAGAAGGAGTAATGTAAGAGATAGATGATTTAGTACATGCTTTGGAGGGCAGACAGACAATCTCTCTTATAGTAACCCAAAGTAAACCAAAGCTACGCATGTTGAGGAATGGAATTGGCAAAGCAAGAACTCACAGGGATTTGCAAACCTGTATCAGAGGTCTGATTTCTCATCTTAGTCTGCATGGCTGAAGAACATGTGAAATGTAGAGGCCTGAGAGTAAAGACAAAATCACTGAGCTCTGCAAAGGGCGGTGGTTGGAGCAGAAGTTAGGAGCACTGGCTTTGCCTTCCAAGAGACCTGGGTTTGAATCCAGCTCTTCAATGTACTTGGCATGTTAATATAGGTAAGTTTTAAACTTTCTAATCCTTATTTTCCTTAATATGTCAAAGAATTGTTGTGAATATTAGGTGTGATCATATAGATAAAAAGATTAACCCAGTGTCTCACAAGTAGATAGAATCTCAATACATGGTAGTGATTATTAACAAGAACTTTCCTTGATAAAACATTTTACAATATATTATATGCATTTATATACATGTATATATATGAAATGCATTTGTTATGTATTTAAAGTCTTAAAAACCTTTGACAATGAAGTACCAACACTGAACCAACAAAGTCTAGAATCTGTTCATATAATAAGACTTTTTCTAATTTATAACAATGGCTTTTCTAAACAGTGAATACAACTTTTAATATACATATTTAAAGCTGTAAATTTCCCTCTAGGCACTTCTTTAGCTGTATCCCATAAATTTTTTATGTTGTCTTTTCACTTTCATTCAGCCCAAAATATTTTCTAATTTCTCTTGTGATTTCTTCTTTGATCTGGGTTATTTAGAAATGTGTTTAATTTCCAGCTATTTGGGGATTTCTCAAATTCCTGTTGATGCTTTTCAGTTTGCGGTTGGAAAACATACTTTGAATAACTCCAATTCTTTTACAACTGTGGAAATTTGTTTTAAGGCCTATCATATGGTCTATCCTGGAGAATATTCCACATGCACTTGAAAGAATGTATTTTGCTACTGTGAGGTAAAGAACCCTATAAATGTCAGTTAGATCACATTAGTTAACAGTGTTTTTCAAATCTTCTATATCTTTATTAATTTTCTGTCTGCTTGTTCTATCAATATCAAGGGTCTTGAAATTTTGAACTATAATTATTGAATAGTCTATATTTCCTTTCAATTCTCTCAGTTTTTGCTTTTTGTATTTAGGGTCGTGTTGTTAGGTGCATATTCATTTAAAATCATTCTGTCTTCCTGATGTATTGACCCTTTTATCATTACGAAATGTCCTGTTTATTTCTAATAATAGGTATTTTCTAAAAGTCTATTTTGTTTGATATTAATATAGCCATTCCAGCTCTCTTTTATTTACTATTTGTATGATATGTCTTTTCCATTCTTTTACTTTCAATCTAATTGTAATATTTGAATTTGAAGTGTGTCTCTTGTAATCAGCACATAGTGGAATCTTTCTTTTGTATTCAATCTGATAACCTCAGCATTTTCATTGAAGCGTTTAATCTACTTAATGGAATATTTAATGTGAGTATTGATGTGATTGAATTTGTGTCTGTCCTTTTGCTATTTGTTTTCCACATAGCTTGCTTTTTTGTTCCTCTGTTCTTCCTTTACTGCTATCTTTCAGGTTAAACAAATATTTTTTAGCCTATTGTTTTAATTCCTCTGTTGATTTTGTTTTTTTGTTGTTATTTTCTTAGTGTTTGCTTTAGGGATTAAAATATGTCTTAATTTATCAATATAATTCATGTTAATATTGACTTAATTTCAGTAAGATATAGCACCTTTGTTCCTGTATAGCTTCATTTCTTCTCCTCTCCTTTGTGCTATTA
This sequence comes from Ceratotherium simum simum, assembly GCF_057802395.1. NCBI lineage: Eukaryota > Metazoa > Chordata > Mammalia > Perissodactyla > Rhinocerotidae > Ceratotherium > Ceratotherium simum. The sequence continues at coordinate 81,852,957 of NC_141906.1, read as the reverse complement.
TAGTCGTATATATTATATCTGTATCAATGTTATAAACTCAATAATACAGTATTATAATTATTGCTTTATACAATCTGATGGATTTTTTTTTAATTGAGAGAAGAAAAAAGAAAATATATATTTATATTTTCTTTCATATTTACCCACACAGTTACCATTTCCAGTGTTCTTCATTTCTTCCTGTTGATTTGCCTAATGGTGTCATTTCCTTTCATTTCCTATAGAATTTCTTATAAGGCTGGTCTGCTAACAACAAATTCTCTCAGTCTTTGTTTATCTGGGAATGTCTTAATTTCATCTTAATGTTTGAAGGATAGTTTTGCTGGCTATAGAATTCATGGTTGACTATTTTCTTTCATCATCTTGACCACATCATTCCACTGCCTTCAGGCCTCCATTGTTTCAAATAAGAAATGAGCCACTAATTGCACTGTTGTTCCCAGTTTGGAATAAGATTTTTTCCTTTTGCTGCTTTCAAGATTTTCTATTTGTGTTTAGTGTTAAGTAATTTCACTATGATGTGTGTAGATGGAGATTTTTATGTTTATCTTACTTAGGGTTTGTTGAGCTGTGTGGATTAACGTTTTACATCAAATTTGTGAAATTTTCAGTAATTATTTCTTCAAGTATCTTTCCTGCCATTTCTCTCTCTCTTCTTCTGGGACTCTCATTACATGTAGGTGTGCTTAATGTTTTTTCATAGGTCTCTGAGGCTCTTTTCATTTTTCTTCAATCTATTTTCCTCTCTGTTCTTCAGACTGGATACTTTCCATTGAACTATCTTCAAGTTCACTGGTCCTTTCTTCTGCCACCTCAAATCTACCCATTTAGTTAATTTTTTATTTCAGTTATTGTGCTTTTAAATTTTATAATTTCCATTGGTTCCCTTTTATTATTTTGTTTGTCTATTGAGAATTCTTATTTGAGGATCATTGTCATCATACTTTTATTTAATTTTTAAAATTTATTATAAGATCTGCTTTGAGTCTTTGGTGCTAAACATAACCTCTGGGTCCTCTCAGAGTCAGTTTTTATGGGTTATTTTTTCCTGAGTATGAGTCACATTTTCCTGTTTCTTTGAATATCACATGATGTTTTCTTGAAAACTGACATTTGAGACCATATATCATTATATCTCTGAATTATATTTTTTCCATGAGATAGTTCTTGTTTCTAGTAACTTACTTGGACTTAATCTGGAGAATCTGTCTTCCTGAGATGTGCAGCCACTGATGTCTCTGCTCAGTTTTTTAAAATTCTTATTTCACTTTTCTGCCTAGCTTCCTATGGGTTGCACTCTGTCTTCATAGCTTGCTGGTAAGTCAATGATTTGTAAGAAGCTGTGCTCGAGAACCTTGAGCCTATAAGGCTTCCATCCTCTGCTGATAGATCTGTGTGTACGTTGAGGGAAGCATTTAAAGTTCAGGAAGTTGTCAAGTCTACCTAGGCTTTTACTTTCCTCTGGACGTTCTTGAGTCTCCTGTAAACGTGAGCATAGTTTTCCCTTCAGCCATAGAGGTATGGAGAGCTTATCTAGCCCTTCTACGCTTCTCCCATTTCCATTATCTCCTTGTTAAGTTTTTGGCTGGTCTGTCACTTGCCATAACTGGACTGCAAACTCAGGTTAGTAAAGCTATGGGAATTCCCCATTCACTTCCTATTACATATGCTACTTTTACTGATAATGCTGCCAGGAATGGGTTTCAGCCCTTCAGTCCCAATCAAGTCAACCCCCACTAACAGTGAAGCTGCTGGTTTTCAGGCGCAGTCCTGCCCTGATAAGACAACTTCACTACCAAGCTTTTGGAGGGGGTGCAGGAGGGGAACAGTTCCAGACAAGAAGGCTATAGACTCTCTATAGACTCCCACTTTTCTCATCCAAACTTCTGGTATTTTCTCACAAATAAATATTTCTCAATTTCTTGTTTGTCTCTTGTTGATTTGCAGACTACTGAAACAGTTGTTTTTGATCATTCTTTTTGTTTTATACTTGTTTTTTGGGAAGAAGATTTGTTGAACTCACTTTGCTATAACAGAGTCCTGCCTCTGAATAAAACCTTTAAATCAATAGCTTCAACATGTACCAAAAGTGGGTTTTGTTCTATTTACTTATTTTACTACTCCTCAACAATTTTTATATGTTTTCTGCCAAAACATGTTTGAGCTTATTTTGCTTTTTCATGGCTTCTTTACTCTAAGGAAAAGACCTCTTAAGATGATGATGAAAGCATCCTGACTAACATTTCTTTCACCTCTTTCTGAGATTTTTTCTTACATCTCTATATTCACATAAAATACGTGATGGTACTGTGAGGTCTGGAACTCAGGGGTGTAAACTGTTTGTTGCTTAACTACCTCCTTTGTCTCAAAAAAAAATCATGAATATAAATTATTATTGCATGCCAAACTTCAATTGTACACTTCAACATGTGATTCTTCAGACTTATAAAACATTCTATTAATTAAAGCCCTATATATACTGAAATAAATTTCACATATTTAGAAAAGAAACTCCACAAAAAAGTTATATAAGTTGCAAATGGAGACAAGAAAATTTTCACAACACCATCTTAATTGCCAGGGAAATATAAATTAATGCCACAATGTTACACTACTACATACCCACTAGGGTGCAAATCTGTGGAGCAACTGGAACTCACACATATCTGGGAGGAATGTCAAATGATACGCCTACTTTGGAAAACATTTGACAGTTTCTTATAAAGTTAAACATATACTTACTATACAACTCACCCTTAGATATTTGCCTAAGGGAAATAAAATCATATGTCCTTTTACAAAAAGACTTTTACAAAAATGTTCATGGCAGCTTTATTCATAATAGCCCCAAACTGGAAACAACCCAAAATTCCATCAATCAGAGAGTGGATAAACAAATTGTGGTATATCTATACAACGGAATACTACTTAACAATAAAAAGTCACAAACTACTATACACACAATTACATGGAAGAATCTGAAAAACATTATACTGATCGAAAGGAGCCAGACACAAAACACTGCATACTGAGTGATTCTATTTATATGAAATTCTGGAACAGGCAAAAAAATTTGCAGTGACAGAAAGGACGTCAGGGGTGCCTAGGCATGGGGGGAGGAGGATTATCTGCAAAGGAGCATAAAGGAAATTTTTAGGGGTAAAGGGGGTAGAAATGTTCTATATCTTAATTATGGTTGTGGTCACACGTCCATTCATTTGTCAAAACTCATTGAACTAACCCTTTAGTATGGTTGGTTTGTAGTATATGTAAATTATACCTCAATAAATTTGACGTACATAAAACTTAGTTCGGTTGCTAGGACATGGTAAGCACTTCACAAATGTACTGATGTATGTGATGAAATAACATTAGGATGTCGGAGAGTCATTCTCTTCCTTGCCTGAAGAAGCTGCAAATTCTCTAGCAGTTTCCCAATCCCTTTAAATGTCAAGTACCTGTGTGTAGGGATACTTGTTCCACAGGGAGACAGCAAGCAGGTAAAGACTTAGCAAGGACAATTACCTTTAGAAATAGCAGGTAGGTTATAGGGTATTTTTGCTGTTCTTGCTGCTGCTGCTGTTGTATTTTTGTTTATTTGTTTTTGCTCCTGTTTTTTGCTAAATTGGTGAGGTTTATTATATATGCCTTGAGAAAAGAGATACTGCAGCCAGTCGAAGTTTGGTAGTGTGGGCTCTGGGGTAGCTACAGAATCCTCCCCAAGTCAGTTAACTGTTTGAGCTTCACTTTAAAAAAAAAATGGGTTGAGTTTTATGATCCCTAAGATCCCTTCCAAATTAAAACTTCCAAGGTTCTGTGAAGAGACATATTGTACTGCAAATAATACCTGCAAAAGCAATTCAACTTCCACATTTCTGAATCCTTTTCTCTCTGTTAGTACATTGTGATTCAGGACTCTCTCTCGCTGTATTCCTTTTGTCTACAATTAAAATTTTATTTACTTATGTCCCATTTCCTTAGAGTGTTGCTAGGCAACAGGAAAGAATCCATTGATTTATTATTACACCTAAGAAACTGCCTCAACACTTAGTGGCTTAAAACATTTTGCTCATGAATCTGCAATTTGGGCAGGGCTCAGCAGGACAGCTCATTTCTGCTCCACTTGGCAGCAGGTGGGGCAGCTTGAAGGCTGGAATCCACTGAAAGCTCCTTACTCACGTGCCTGGTGTCTGGACTGGGAAGTCTCAGACAGCTCAAGGCTGGAGCAGCTGGGGCTCTTGAGCATTTTTCTCTATGTCCCTGTGTTCTCTCCACTTGGTCCTGCCAGTGCAGTAGCTTCAGAGTGGCTGGACTTCTCCCATGTTGACTGAGAGCTCCAAATATGTATATTGCTCTCTGGGAAGAGGTTGTGTTGCCTTTCCTCCCTACTTTGAAAAGTCACACAGTGTCAGTTCTACCTTATCATGTTCATTAGGAGTGAGTCACTAAGGCTAGTCTATGTTCAAGGAAAGTGGAATTAGATTCCACCTTTTGATGGTAAGAGTGTTAAAAAATTTAAGGACATGTTTTAAAATCATGGCCAACTAGTTTGAGTCAATATGTTTATGAAAGATAAATGGCATAGAAGGGATATCCCTCTTGTCTTTCGTAGTATTAGCCTGTCAAGGTCACTGCTGTCCTACCTCAGAGGGCTGGTGCTTTAGGTACTATGATGGTCCTTGATCAAAGGCAGAACACTTGGGACCGCTATATCACAAGGAAAAATTATTCCTAGTGTAGCCTCAGAAGTCAACTGGAAGGAGTGGTCTGTGCTACTTTCACTTCTGTATGCAGCTGGAAGGGGAAAGCAGGCTACTGACTATGTTTTGCCTTAGTGGAGGGTCAGAGAAACAGATATTTAATCCAACTCTATCAACCAAAAACATACTGAGGAACAGATGAACAATTTCGAGGGTAGCATCTCATACAGGGTAAAAATTTCTCAGTCTGCAACTAAAACTAAATAAATAGAGCAGATGTCTGGGTAAATACAACACATTTATGGCATAGATCTAATCACAGCTGCAGATCTTAAAGAGCAAGATTGCAGACCCCTTGCCAGTGGCCAATGAGTCTGTAGAAATTCTCAAACTTTTCTGTCAGAGTACCAGAGGAGAGAAAGTCTTCATCCCCCTGCATCTGAGATAGTTGCACTCAGCTTTCTCTCTAAGGAGAATTTTTTAAATTCTCATTTCTAATTTTAAATATTCATGTGATGTTAGTATTCTATACCATAATTTATCTAAGTTTATTTTAATATAAAATGAATGTGGTTTTACCCAAAATTGCCTAGGTAAAATCGATGCCTTGAGAAGATGAGCCATGTTTACTTAGACTATTTCCTAGACCACATCCAGATACTTCTTGGGCTTGTGTACCCAGTTTGAAAAGAAATAAACCGTAAGCTCCATCTGAAAATATAATTTTAATGTGTGAGAGAATTTCTTTTTTATATATTCTGCTTTTACATTGACCATATAAATTGTAAATCCTTAAGCTCCGCTTACATTCACCAAAGAGAAATCAAATATTGTGTTAAATTATAAGGTTATTAAAATCATAGACCTCAAAGATCTAAAGGATTCTTTGCATCATCTGATGTAAACTTCTTGCCTTTAAGAAAAACATCTGAGACAGAACATATAAAGTAATCTGCTTAATTCACACAGTTATTCAATGGCAAATAATCAATAAATTATTCTTGGCCATGTATAATTTCCCATGTGAATACTGTTTTGTTTTCACTTGGTGCTTACATTTACATACATTCTTTAGGGTTACTTTATTTTTGCCCATTTTGGATATTTTAAAATATATTTTATATAATATACAAGGAGTATTCTCGTTCCAACAATGGTAGAATAGCTTATATTAGACTAATCCTGTTTCCAAAAACAATGATAAACTATGGACACTATACAAAAACCAATTGTTTGAAGGCCCTGAAATAATTTCTGGTCAGAGGGGAGACTATGGCAGATTAAATATAATCCCATCCCCCATAAGTGGCAGAGTCTCTCTCCTTTCCCCTTGAATCTGGGTGAGCTGCTTTGACCAACAAAGTATGACGGAAGTCATGATAACCCAGTTTCCAGGTTAAGACCTTAAGACCAGCTTTCACTTGTCTTTTCTTGGACACACGCTTTGAGGAAGTCCAAGCAGCCGTATGGACAGACTCACATGAAAAGGAACTGGCTGATAGCCTCAGTTGAGTTCCCAGCTGACAGCACCAATTCGCCAGGCATGTAGCTAAGCCATCTTGAAGTGAATATTCCAACCCCAGTCTAGCTGCCCCAACTGATGCCATGTGGAGCATAAATCAGCTGTCCCAACTGAGTCCTGTTCAAATTGAAGATTTGTAAACAAAATTAAGAACTATTCTTTCAGCCACTAAGTTATGGAGTTATGTGGGTTACACTGCAATAGATAACAGAACAATGAGCAAAGACCCTGAACATATACTTCACAAAGGAAGATATACAAATGGCCAATAAGCACAAGTAAGGACTAAAATCATTAGTCATCAGGGAAATGAACATTAAAACCAAAAAAGATATTACTACACACTCATTAGTACCAATAAAATTAAAAAGACTGACCCATACCAAGTGCTAGGGAGGATATGGAGGAACCAGAACTCTCACACTTTGCTGAAGGCAAATGGTACATCCACTATAAAAAATAGTTAGGCAGTTTTTTATAGATTTAAATATACCCTATGACCCAGGTCATACCTGTTGACCCATTTCTTGTATTATACTCAAGAGAAATGAAAACATGTGTCCACCAAAAATTTATACAAGAATATTCCCAGTAGTTTTTATCATTATAGCCCAAACTGGATACAAACTATTTATCTATCAACCAGAATGGATAAACAAACCGTAGAATTATTATGGAGTGGTAAATACAATTGAATATAATAAAAAGGAAGAAACTATTCACACAAGAAATAACATTGATAAACCTAAAAAATGTGACGTTGAGGGAAACAAGTCAGACACATAGGGATGCCTACTTTATAAGTCCATTTATATTATGTTAAAGGCTAGGCAAAACAAATTTACCAAGTAGTAGAGCCATGATTCTGTCCCAAGCAGTCTACTTTCTAGAGCCTGTGATCTTAACCATGATACTGTATTTGTAAATTCACAGATAAAGATTTTGAAGGAGATATAGAAAATTATTTAACTGGTTATATGAGTGGTGAGATCCTGTGGAAGAGGGAATAATTAAGAACCAATTGAAGAAGGGTGAAATAGGACTTTTAGTTTTTGTTCTCTATATATTTGTGTTATTTAAAATTTTTTAAATGAGCTTGTATAACATTTTAAAAATAGTTATATTGAGTGTAATTTACTTAGAGTAAAATGTACATATCATAAGTGTATATTTTGGTGAATTTTGTGACAACTACATACCCATGTAACCAACACTCCAATCTCACCACTCTCCAGAGGCAAGCACTATTCGAATTGGATGGCAGAACAAGGTTCAACACTATCAAAAGGAATATAACTTAATATAGCACTCAACAATATAAAATTTCACAATGTGTGGCATCAAATAAAAATTATGTCATGCAAAAAAGTAGAAATACATGGTCCATAACCAGAATAATGTCAATAAATAGAAGCAGAATCAGAAATGACAGAAATTTAGAAATTGGAAAACAAGCCCTTTGAAACAGCTATTATAAATACATTTAATACGCTCAAGAAGGAGTGGAAAACATGAACACGATGAGGAGTAGAAAGGAAGTTTGCTTTAAAAAAAAAAAAGAGTGAAGTGGAACTTCCAGAGATGAAAATTATATCATCTGAAACACAAAATATACTGGATAGGGCTGGCCCCGTGGCTTAGTGGTTAAGTGCGTGCGCTCCGCTGCTGGCAGCCCGGGTTCGGATCCCGGGCACACACTGACGCACCACTTCTCCGGCCATGCTGAGGCCGCGTCCCACATGCAGCGACTAGAAGGACGTGCAGCTATGACGTACAACTATCTACTGGGGCTTTGGGGGAAAAAAAATAAATAAATAAAATCTTAAAAAAAATACTGATATCTTTAAAAATATATATATATACTGGATAGATTAAAAGCTGATTAGATGCTGTAGAAGAACAGATCAGTGAACTTGAAGACATAGTTACAGAAAATATCCAAAGTTAAGCATAGAGAAAAAAGACTGACAAAAATTAAAATAATATATAATACTTGTGGAACAATACCAAAGCAGTATAACATGTAGAATTAGAGTCCCAGAAAGAGAGAAGGGGGATATATGAAGAAATAATAGCTAGAAATTTATCCAAATTTAATAAAGACTATAAACCCGCATGACAAAAAAAACTTAATGGAACCCAAGCAGAATAAATAAAAAGAAAACCATGCCAAAGCAGATCATAGTTAAATTGCTAAAAAACAGAGATGAAAAGAAAATCTTAAAAGCAGTCAGAGGGGCTGGCCCCATGACCTAGTGGTTAAGTTTGGCGCACTCTGCTTCAGCAGCCCAGGTTCAGTTCCTGGGCGTGGACCTACACCACTCATCAGCAGCCATGCTGTGGCAGTGACCCACATACAAAACAGAGGAAGATTGGCACAGATGTTAGCTCAGGGCAAGTCTTCCTCAGAAAATAAAAAAGCAGCCAGAGATAAAAGGTGTACTACAAACAGAGTAATAAAGACAAGCATGACATCAAACTTCTTATGATAAAATATGCAAACCAAAAGAAAATAGAGCAACACCTTAAAATGCTGAAAGAAAGAAACTATTATCATAGAATTGTATCCCCAAGAAACTTGTCTTTCAAAAATTAAGGAAAAATAAAGAATAAATTAGAAATAAAGAAAATATTTCACACAAATAAAAGCTGAAAGGATCCATTAACAGCAGACCTACACTACAAGAGATATTAGAGAAAAGTTTCACACTCTAATTAAACATCAGAGATTGTCAGATTAGATTTTTTTTTTTTTTTTTGGTGAGGGAGACCGGCTCTGAGCTAACATCTATTGCCAATCCTCCTCCTTTTTTTCTTCCCCAAAGCCCCAGTAGATAGTTGTATGTCATAGTTGCACATTCTTCTAGCTGCTGTATGTGGGACATGGCCTCAGCATGGCCAGAGAAGCGGTGCGTCGGTGCGTGCCCAGGACCGAACCCGGGCCGCCAGTAGCGGAGCACACGCACTTAACCGCTAAGCCACGGGGCCGGCCCCAGATTAGATTTTTAAAAGCAAGACATACCTATATTTTGCCTACAAGAAACCTTTATGTATAAAGATATAGAAAAGTTAAAACTAAGAGGATGGAAAAAGAATACCATGCAAAACTAATCAAAAGAAATCTGAAGTGGCTATAATTAATATCAAAGTACACTTTAGAACAAATAATATTATCTAGGATAAAGAGGGACATTTCATAATGATAAAGGGGTCAATTCATTGTGAGAGCATAACAATCCTAAATGTATACGTACCTAATAATACCTAACAAATTCAAAATAAATGAAGCAAAAACTAATAGAACCAAAAGGAGAAATAAACAAATCCACAGCAATAGTTAGAAATTGTAAAATCCTTTTCTCATAATTGGTATACAAATATAAAATAACTAAGGGTATAGAACACTTGAATAAAACTATCAATCAACTTGACCTAATTGACAGTTATACAATACTCTACCCAGCAATAGAAATTGAATTTCAAAGAATTTTCAAAGAATTGAAAATTCTTTTCAAATGTACACACAACATTCATGAAGAAAGACCATATTCTGGGTTGTAATATAAGTCTCAGTAAATTTAAGGGAATTTAAATCATGCAAAGTATGCTCTCTGATCATAACAGAGATAAAATAGAAATCAATACCAGAAAGATTTCTGGAAAATCTTCAAACACTTAGAAAATAAATAGCACATGAGTCCAAATTTAATCACAAGAGAAATGAGAAATTGTTTGAACTAAAGCCAAAATAAAAATATAACATATCAAAATATGTGGGATGCAGCCAAAGCAATACTTAGAGTGAAATTTATAACTTTAAATGCTTGTATTTGAAAAAGAAAGATCTCAAATCAATGATCTAAGTTCCCACCTTAAGAAACTACAAAAGAAAGAGCAAATCAAACACAAAGCCTATATGAAAATTATACCTCAGTAAGTCTGATAAAAATTATCTTATTCTTTGTCACTTTTGGCCTGATAATTTATCTTAAATTGTTCTTTTCTGTTGCTTTTGTTTTCTTCATAGCTATAGATTTTTGTTATAAATAATAACCTTGCTGAGGAAAGCATATAACTACATGCAAGAGCATGCATAAAGAATTTCTGAATTTTATGGTACAAATTGTGGCAATGAATAAGCCCTTACCATGTGCCAGCCCTTGCACATATGTTGTTTCATTTAATACCAAAGCTACAGTGGATCCTTAGGGAATTTTGATGGCTTAATTTATGATCACCAGAAGCTGCCATTTAAACAGCCACCTCCTGCAGAATTATTGGATTTGGTTTATTTTCTTTGTAACGTGTGAATATTTGTTTTCAGCACACAAGAAACCATCATGAAAATGCCTCTCATAACTCTTGGGTTATATGAGATCAACTTGCTTTAATGAATTATGGGATCAAGCAGAATCAGCATGCAAAATAGGAAACACATTTAGAGAAGTGGTAAGGTACAGAGCAGGGATGGAATTTATGTCAATCTACTACTTCCCACAAAACTCAAACTCAGCCACTGCATGATGTCACAAGTGCAAAGAGGGGAGATGAAAGGTGTGAGAAGCAGAGGCATTGCCCCCTGTTGTCAGGAGTCTACATTTCTTCCCATCAGACCCAAGGTATCTCCCCACCCTGGGCTTATTTATGTTCATCTTGCTGTGGGACTCCAGTTCCTCTTTCCTTTGTTCTGTTTGCAGCACTGCTGCCTGGTTTCAATAGTAACCTCCTAGGGAATAGGTAGGGTGCTCACCCCAACATTAATGTATGTCACAGATTAATACAGAGGAATTATTTCTTTACTGATAAGCTGATCAGAAGATGTCACTACAGTCAGGGCTCTTTCTCTGAATTAAACCTAGGTTTAAGAATTAATTTTTCAAAGGTCCATTTTGAATTATGGGGCTGTAATTCCATCTTGAAGCCTATTTGTGGGTCACACTTCACTTCTTGTGGTTTATGACTTCAACCCAGGCCCTCGACGGAATTATAACCCAACAGTCACAGAGACTGCTATTTATCATCTGTTTATTTTACGACTGAGCATCTAGTATACTTTGGTTTTATGCTCATGGAGAACACAAGAAGGCAAGAGGAGGTGGCAGAAGAGGAGGAGGAGATGAAATAGTTGAACCAAAGCTATAGCCATGTTGACCCAACTCTAAAAACTTGAGATAAAAACTGAAAGTCAGACAACAGTCCAGACATGTTATCTCCACAGTGACAAACACCTGGAAGTATCTTCTGTTTGTTACCGTGGAAATAAATGTCCAAATGACTGTTTCGTGTCTTTTCTCACTGAGCATGAGTGTAACAGAGCTCAGAGGGTCGAATGAAGGGCGCCCATCCTTCTCCTCCTCCCCTGCTTTTGTCCACACTGTGCCCATAACAAGCTCTCTGGCAGGAGGCTGCAAACAGCCAGGTCAGAGATCAGGCAGGGTCATTGCACACTCAGGCCTTGGGTTTCGCCCGCTGGGCCCTGCAGTGTGCTGGGCGGGACGCTCCTTGATCTCTCCATGCCGTCACCGGGCTCTGCAGCACCGCTGGCACTGAGCCTTTGCAAACATTCTAATTTGATGCATAATTAATGTAACAGTGATTCAAGGCATAGAGGCTTCTGGGACTAATTAGTGACCTGAATCTCCATGGTAGCCTACATTCCATTGTTATCAGTGCCGGGAAGAACTGCACTCTTAGAAATAATGTCTCCCCCTTATTACTGCGACACAGCCAAAAGGCAAAGATCATCTTTCCATCCAGTGTGCAAAAATTCCATCAGTGTGTAATCACTTCCCACGGGGACTGAACTTCTCCTGGAAGAGTCTCACTGAATTAGTCCCTTATGAACTTTTAGTTTTCCATATGGGCCTGGGGAGATCTTATTGCAGGTGAAGAAATAAAGACAGTCAGCAAGGGCTCACTGACCATCCACAGAATGGACAGCATTGTTCTGGGTTTTGGAGCTGATTTGAAGGAAAATAAAAGCCTCAGCTCTCTTTCCAAAGACCTCGCAATACAATAATGAAACACATAGTGATGAGAATGACTAACTTGTGTAATCTGGTTCCTAATATGGTCTCCCTCTTTGTCTGTGGATGCACGGCTCCAAGTGTCCCAGTCATACACAGAGGACCTGTTCAAAGTCAAAATGAGTTCACCCCAGGAAGAGAGGTGGCATTGTAGTGGCGCTGTTCCCATCTGTCTTTCCCTCTGGCTTCCTGTCGCTCTTCACCCCCATCAAAACTCACTTTATTTCCAGCTCCCTTGCTCAGGTCTGGCATGATATAGACTACAGTCAGCAAACTACGGATACAGATCATGGGCCAAATCTGGCCCGACCATTCATTTAATTCATGTATGTATGGTCCATGGTTGCTTTCATGCTATAATGGCAGGGTTAAATAGTTGCGCCTAAGACCCTTATGACCCACAAATCCTAAAATATTTACTATTCGGCCCTTTATAGAAAAGGTTTGCTGATCCCTGCTCTAGACCATCAAAAACCACCCAGCAGGTGGATGACATAGGCTTCAGTCTTAGTTTTTTAGAATTCCTTTTGGAGGATTGGGCTATGAACCACCCTATGAGCAATCCCTTTAACAAATTGTATGATTTCCAGCCTCTGCTCATGATCATGCAGTGACCAAGTGCCTATCTAATACTCCCGTGTAGGCTTCTTCATACTTCTCAAACTTTTAGTTATTTAATAAACACATAGGTGGACTACTCTAAGCACTATACTTAAATGAACTGATTTCATCCCTATAATCGCTCCATCAGATAGGTATTATCCCCATTTCACAGATGGGGAAACTATGGTGCAGAGAGGTTAAGTTGCCCAGGGTCACACAATAGGAAGTGACAGAGCCAGGATTTTGGACCCAGGCAATCTTGTTCTTTAGCCTATGCCCTTAACTATGTCAATACAAACTTTTCTACACGTTATCCCTGGGGAACATATAGGGATCACCTTGATTAGCTATGTGCAACTGGGAAATTCTCTTAGAGTTTTTAATTTAAAATACATGTGAATATTTCACTATATTTATTCTATGTCTTCCAGTACCCACTAGCACACAACCTGTGCCCCCCTGGATATGGCTACTCCCATTTCGAGAAGCACAGGTTTAATTTATTTTTGCATTAGACAAACCTTTACTACACCTGATTTTGCCACTGTAACACTTGTATATTTGATCAAGTCTAATGTTTTGAAAGCTTTTAATTTTTAATCAACAGACACTTTGTAAAAGAAAATTATATGCAGAATACATAACAGATATAGATATTCAGCAAAGGAAGCCTCTGAGGTTCTTCACTGTCATACTCAGGGTTCTTGAAAAAGCCTGTAGTCATCCACCCTTCTGGAGCAACCCAGGCCAATTCCTACATGACTGTCCCTCAAATGTGCTAAGATAATAATCACATCTCCTCTTACATCTCTTACCCAGGAAAAATAAAGCTAGTTCCCATGATCATTCCTCATAGGATGAGATGTCACATTCTCCCATGCACCCTGATTAAAATAGGTGCCCAGAACTGAATATCTTTCAGCATTGAGAATGCCCATAGAGAAAGCGGAAGCATTCGTTTCTCAGATTTGGATTCTCTAGGGAAGGGCTTCTGGCAGAATGTATTTTCCAAAGATGGACACAACAATAACTCTCATCCCATTGGTTCTACTTTAGCCTTGCCATCCTCCCATTAAATGGTGGAGTCTAATTCTCCTTCCCTTGAATCTGAGTGGGCTTGTGCCTCGTTTGTAACCAAAAGAATGTCAAGGAAGTGACACTGCCTGGCTTCAGAGGCTAAGTCATAGACAGGGATGCAGCTGCCACCTCGTGAGTTGGACACTGTGCTAGAGCACTGAGCCACCATGGAAGAGATCTGACTTCCCTGAGTCCACCATGCTGTGAGGAAGCTCAAACTAGCCCATGCAGAAAAACCACGTGGAGAGGCCCTTGGAGTGTAAGCAGAGAGAGGTGCCTGGCCACACTCCTGCTGCTCCAGGCACCACCCCTCCCCTGTGCTTGTTCCGACTACCATCTGATTGCAACCATACGAAAGACCCCAAGTCAGACCACCCAACTAAGCCCTTCTCAAGTTCCTGACCCACAGAAAAATGACAGATAATAAAATTATTCTTGTTTTCATCACTAAGTTTTGAGATGACTTGTTATGCAGCAGTAGATAACCATAACAGGGTCTTAGTGTTGATCCTTCGTCTGAAGGGGACAAGGTCTGAGGCCAACTCCTCAGAGAACTCTGGCACTGCTCATCTTTTTTTATTTGGAGGGTCAGCATCCCATCTCACCTAGTAACCTACAAAGAGACTTCATAAGGGGTCATAGAAAGACTCTTGAGACCAAAGCTTGAGACAAAATCAATTTGATAGCTTATACTTAAAAATATATATATTTTAGTGTTGTTCAAATATTACCCCAATAATACATTTTTATTAAAGAAACATATTGTTATGGATTGAATTGTGTTCCCCCCAAATTCATATGTTGAAGCCCTACCCCTCAATGTGACTATATCTGGAGACAAGGTCTTTAGGAGGTAATTAAGGTTAAATAAGATCATAAGTAAGACCATGATCCAACAGGACTGTGGCCTTATAAGAAGAGGAAAGGAGATCTCTCTCTCCCTCTCTCTCTCTCCCTCTCTCTCTCTCTCTCTCTCTGCCACGTGAGGACACAGTGAGAAGGGGGCCCTCTGCACGCCAGGAGGCTTGCAGAGAGGAGTTCTCACCAGAATCCTACCATGCTGCCACCCTGATCTCAGACTTCTAGCCCCTAGAATGGTGAGAAATAAGTGTCTGTTGTTTCAGTTGCCCAGTCTAAGATATTTTGTTACGGCAGCCTGAGCTAATATACCTATATTAGATACATATAGATACATAAACATATATAACTGCAGAATAAAGTGAATTAATTTATAAGCATGCCCACTTTAGTCTCCAAAAGTCCTGAAAAACAAAAGATTATACCAATATCTGTCATTTGGACTAGCCATGCCATTTAGGCTTTTCTTGTATATTTTTAATCAAGTTTTGAGGAAAATAATTGCTTTATTATAAAACCAATCATGGTAAAACTAGCCATATCATAATTAAAATCGATTATAAATATAATCCTAGAAGTTTAGGTGGGACCTTAAAGTTCATTCAGCTAAACCTACCAATCAGAGCCAGTTTTATAACATTCTCCAAAGTCAGTATGGTAATATGCAGCCTGGGTCTTCAGGGACTACCCACATGTTCACTGTTCACTATGTTACTGTCCTCAGTGTTGGTAAGGGTGCAGCAAAACGGGCGATCTGACACATTTTTTATAGGGTTGTAAATTGATATGACCTTTTTGGAAGACAATTTTATTATGTCGCTCAAGGGTGTTAAAAAGGTTTATGCCCCTCAATCTATGCTTAAGTAATAACCCAACATACAGAGAAAGGTTTCTATGCTATAATATTTATTGTGATAATATTTGTCATATGAAAAAATTAGAAACACCATATATGATCAATGGCAGGGAAATGGTTAAGTGAATTATTATTCATGAATTATTATCCTACAAAGCATAACTATGTAGATGTGTAAAAAGAGATTAGAAGAAAATATATAAATATATGTTTGTTGAATGAACTAAATAATAACAATCTCCTGAATATTCTATTATCTCTGGGTATTATATTTTTACTTGACAAAAAAATGACTCAAATTCAGTTTGGAAAATATGGTCACTGGAAAGTCATGTGGTCATGAAGTCATGAAATCTGGACGCTTCTAGCAATAACCCATTTAACTGCTACACAGGTCTAACGGTTACAGAAATCTGCCTTCTTGTAACTTCCATCCATTCTTACTAGGTCTGGCAAGTGAGGTGACCAGGAGAAAACCTTTATAAACCATGACACATGTGTAAGATATGATGATCATAACAGTTCTCAAATTTAAAAAAAGACAGCCTTCATGTCCTGATCACTGTCATGGTTAATATCACAGATATATGAAATTATTTTTAAAAATATTTTCTATTTTAGCACTTTAGGTGAGAGATTTCTATTTGTTCTTCTCCAAAACTTCCTTCTTCATCTGGAACATGGATTTGTGGTTTAAAACTTGAAACACTGTCCAGTATTTCTCACTACTTGAGTCTAAAATATCCTTCCTATGGGCATGGATGTTAGCCCAGGGCCAGTCTTCCTCAGCAAAAAAAAGAGGAGGATTGGCAGATGTTAGCACAGGGCTGATCTCCTCACAAATAAATTAATTAATTAATTAATTAAATATCCTTCCTCATCGTTGAAGGCAAATGATTGTTTTCTCGATTTTCTTACCGAGCGTTTTTCTGGATTTTGTTTTTCACTGTTGCCTGATATTTTTCCTTGAGTTACGGCAGGTGACAGCCAAGTGCACATATTGCCCAGTGAAGTGTGGTCAGGACCAGCCTGGGGCAGGAGGCAGGAAAGGCTTGTTCCTTGCGACGACAACGATGTCTTGGGACTATTATCTGAATGATTCACATATATTTAGCATGGGAGCTGGAGCTGAAGGGAATCCGAAGGGATGGGATGTGAGGATGCTTCTCTGTCCTGGGGACTGTGGACTTGGTCTGTGTTTGATTTCTGTGATGCTTTTTCGGCATGACTCGATGAGGATGTACCCTTTGGGCACTGAAGCAGTCAGGCTTTTATGGGGCATCTGCTTTTAAAGTTATATATTCACAAATTTCTGATTATTCATCCTGGTAAACGTAAAAGGGAACCAATAGAAAAACACACATTTAGGGTGCAATGATCATCTAATCATATATAGTGAAGGAGTCCTGGTTGAGTGACAGTTCATGTCAGGAAAAGCTGAAAGTTTTAGTTGGTCAAGCTTTGAGGGAAATTTCTATGGTAAATGTACTCTTTCATATCTTGATAGGAGCTGGATTACACAGGTGTATGAATTTGTCAAAACTCAGTGAATATACACTTAAGACTGAGAATTTATTTTACATCAAGAGAAATACTGCAAACAAATATTAAACTCGGGTTAATATGCACACTGAAGTATTTAGACGGAATTATATTTATATCTGAAATTTACAAAAAATAAGATTTATCGACGCAGGGCTGGATACACATGTGATAAACAAGTGTACTAAAATGTCCGTGGTAGAAATTAGATGACGGCTCCATGCAGAAATTAGATGATGGCTCCAGCCTGACATGGTTCACAGGAGTTTGCTCAAATCTTCCCCAAGTCACATTGGTATCTTGAAACTGGCTGTGGTGAGAATATCTACACCACAGAAATCAGCAAACCATACAAATCAGAGCATTTTTTATATTTTGCCTGGAGAGCCAGCTTACCAATATACTATAAGGTACATGGGTGCTTCACTGTAAACTTCTTTCAACTTTGCTGTATGTTTGAAAATTTTCATAATAAAATATTGGTGAAACAATATGATTCAGGGTGCTTTCATTGATGAAAAAAATAGATTAATAGTCAGTTTTTAGACTTTTGCTTCCGAGTATTATTTAGTAAGTGGAGGCAAGGCTTTCCTCCCCCTGCAACAGCTAGGGAAAATAAAAATATAGCACAAAATCATATTTTTATAAACAGTGTGGAGAACCACAGAGGCAAAGAAGACTAGAAGAATGAAAATTCCAGAGGAGAAGAGTGAGTTGAGGTTGTTGGCAGTTTTCTTCCCAGAGGGCATTTGCTGAGGCCCAGTCTGAGGACTGGGCTCTCTGTATACAGTGGGAAGAGAAATCAGGGGAGCTTGTCACAACCCTGCAGCCTGGGATAACAGAATGGAATCCAGAGAAGTCCCAGACGCACGGCTGGCTCTCCCCACACGACAGCTATGGCACGTGGGGTGACACAGGAGACTGAGGGGCTGAGCCAGCAAGGAAGAGTGAAATAGCCCATCACCCCAAAGTTCCTAGGAGACAGTCACACTAGTGAGAGGGGCTTACAACCACACCCAGTGGGGCTTCCATCAGAATGTTTGGCAGATGGTCAATCTGTGTGATATGGAGGCTAAAGAGCTAAACTTTCAGGACAGAGGTGACAGAGACATAGCAGGATCACAATCCAAAACCTGGGGGAACTTGACCCAGAAAGGGGCTAGGCCAGGAAGGTAGAGTCAAACCTCCCTCAGACTCACATTTCACAGGAGATAACGTCCCACTAGAGGACAGGGGCCTACAACAAACACACACCGGGTCTCACCCCGAGACATTTGACCGAGAGAGAACTGAGTCTAGCTGTGGCCCAGCCATGACCCAGTTCACTTTCTCATGGCATCGAAGTGATCAGCCCCTTACACTGTCTGCCCAGCTGAGGAAAGGACAAAGCCTTTCTGGGGGAAAATAACATTAACTTCAGTCTCTATGGTTCTTTTATACATAACATCTGGCAAACAACCATAAGTAATGAGACATGAGAGGAGGTAGGAAAATGTGACCAATGATCAAGAGAAAAAAACAGATAATAAAGCAGATCCACAAATATTCAGAGGTTAGAGTTAGCAGAGAAGGCTCTTGAAAATAATTACTATAAATATTTAAAAGAAAATAGAAAAAATTATGGACAAAAAAGACTGATGAAAAGATGAAGAATTTCAATAGAGAACTGGAATCTATAAAAAAAGAAGTGAGTGGACATTCTAGAACTGCAATATCTGAAAGTAAGAACTCATTGGATGTGTTTAACAGCAGACAGGACACAGCAGAAGTCAAGCTGATGAACTGGAAGACATGTGAATAGAAAAACCCATATTGAACAGCAGATAGAAGAAAGAACAGTCAGAGTACAAGAGACATGCAGAATACAGACAAAGAGTCTAACATTCGTGTAATTGGTATCCCAGAAGGCAAGGAAGTGAAGAATGAGAAGGAAGAAATATGTATTATCAAAGTCCTTATAGATACCAGCAGAAGAGGCATTACACTTGGATGTTCATATCCTGGTCATTGCATGTACTGATGATGTGCAACACTGGACAAATTCTATGCCTCCTCTGACCTTGCTTTTTCTTTGCCCATAAAATTGAATCAATAATATTAATTCCTCAGAACTTTCATAGTATCATCCATAAATGATAAAAGTATATAAGATGAAAATTTTTTAAATTATTGTCATTGTCCTCATCATTATTTTTTCTTTGCTCCTTTATTCCAGTGGGTCAGTATGTAACCTTCACCCTAGCACAGACCAGGATAAATCTGGCAATTGGCTAAAATGAAATTGGATTTCACTCAGGTTGTATCTCCTCTTCATTCTAAAATAATTCTATTTTTATTGCATCTATCCTCATATTTTTCCAATTCATGTAACAAGCAGTATCTATGCCAGAGATCCCTGAAATAGTCAAGTAAAAGGCACTACAAAGGATTTCCCTTCTGAGACTATTTCCTGGGACTTGAAGTTCTTGGGTGGAGGGAGGACATAAGAAGCAGAATGGGAAATATTCCCCTGAGTTGCATTAGGGAGGGCTGAATTGATGTAAATTCTATAATCATTTAGTCTCCAGTCACATTAGAACTGAGGGAAAGCCCAGCATCATATCAGGAAGGGTGGACTCATAAGTTTCACCGAAATGATGTGTAACTGTGAGCGTATATATATTTATAGGCATATACATGTATTTTTAAAAGCTCTAATGGAACTCAAGCCTGGGAAACATGATTTCAGATGGAAGATTTGTTACCATGGAAACCAAAACTTCCAGTTTGCTGATTCCTATCCAATACAGTTCTACACCACAGTCTCCAAATCAGCTACACTTTTTTTTCATTTTCGTTGTTGTTTTTACAAAGAAATAAAGGAGAGAAAATACTGTAAGATGGTGATTGAGCAGGTGAGAATATAAGAACAGGGAAAATAAAAAGGTGGAAAAGAAGACGAAAGCAGCAGCGTCTTAGTCGGCTTGGGCTGCCGTAACAAAGTACCACAGGCTGGGGGCTTAAACCACAAACATCTATTTCTCACAGCTCTGCAGCCTGGAAGTCCCAGATCAAGGTGCCGGCAAGGTCGGTTTCTCCTGAGGCCTCTCTCCTTGGCTTGTAGGTGGCCGTCTTCTCACTGTGTCGTCACAGGGCCTTCTTTCTCTGCAGGCATCTCTGGTGTTGCTTCCTCTTTAATAAGGACACCAGTCCTATTGGATTAGGGCCCCACCCTTATGATCTCATTTAACCTGTACTGTCTCTTTAAAGACCCTATCTCTAAATACACTCACATTCAGGGTTAGAGCTTCAACATGTGGATTTTTAAGAGACACAATCCAGTCTGTAACAAGCAGAGAAAAAAGAGTCAAATGTTAGTTAATGGCCTCATAACTAAAAGTGCTTTTCCATGTCCACACCAGTACCTTACCGGCCAACCCAGCAGATCAGAAGGCTACAGACTTTTGTTTCCTTTCTTTACGGAGGGTTGCGAGGGGTGGGCAGGTGACGGTCTCTGCTCGCTTGTTAGCTTAGATATGTGAGCTTGGAGTCCTGAGTCTTTCCTATCCTCACCTTTCTGATGATCTACCCTCTCTTCTGTCCCCCCTATTTTTTGAGAAATTGAGGCTTCTAGCTATTCCAGATTTGTCTCCAAAATTAAGCGACCCAACTTCGGGTGACCCAATGCAGGGGAGGAGCCGCAGGGGAGGAGCCACAGGGCATGTGCACTGGGACATCAAGTTCCCAAAGGAGTGGGACACTATATATCTCTGGCCAGGTTCTCTATCCAGGACAAACCTCACCCTTTCCTGCCAAAGTATACGAAGTAGTACATGGACCAAGTCAATTCAGAAAATGCTGATTATATGGGAGGCTGTGGATACTGGGACAAAAACATCTCCAACACTGTTCTCAAGGAGCTCATAGTCAAGTGAGGAAGACAGATAATTAACAACGCAGAAGCAAACACATCTCAGGAGTCCAGGGGGCAACACTAGTGAGAACTCAAAGGTGAGAGCGCTTCATTCTGACTGGGAGGATCAGGGAAGACCTCATGGAGGAGCAGGTTTGGGCAGGATCTAGGATAATCAACAATAATTTGACAGGGGGGGCAAGCACAGAATATGGGATGTAGGGGATGGAGTGTGAAGGAGGCAAGTCATTTCAATCAGACGAAAAACCATGAGCAACGTCAGGGAAGCGCAAAAGTAATTGCAATTTTCAAAGATAAATGAGAAATCTGACACCACCAAGCAGTGGTTCTCCAGCTTGCATCGGGATCATCGGGAGGGCTGGTTAAAACACAGACTACTGCCCTCCCCTACTCAGGAGTCTCTGATTCAGTAGGTCTCGGGTGGGGCCCAAGAATTTGCATTTCCAACAAGCCCCCAGCTGATGCTAATACTGTTGATCCAGAGGCCACACTTTGAGAACCACTGGACTAAAAATACTGAAGGACATAGTGGTAGATAAAGCTAGAGTGTGGGCTTTGTTCTTTAGACAATGGAGGGTCATTATGTCTCTTAGCCATTCAAAGGGTGAATTGTAAGGTTGAGGGAAAGCTTGACAGCTGCCTAGGGATGGGACAAGTTCTGGGGCTGTTCTAATTGTCCAACTGAGAAATAATGAGGCAGAAGCAGGATTAATTTCTCTTGGTGGCAAGTTGAACATGGAAGGAGAAGGAGAAGGTGAAGATCACGTTACAGTTTCTTTTTAGGAGACAAGACAGATTTTGAAATATTCCAGAGAAAAAGCACAGGAAGAGGAGCAGGGGAAAAATGGCTCTGGTCCTTGAGACAGGTTCCAGGTGCCCATGGAGCAGGCACCTAGAAATGAGCCTTGCAAACTTTGGGCCGGAGCTCTGCAGAGAGGCGGGGCTGAAGATAAAATATAGCGTGAAAAGAAAATACAGCTACACACAGAACCAGAAGAGTGCCCGCTTAGTGGCGAGAAGGGGAAGGGAACCGTCGGTGTGCACTGAGGAGGAGCAAGAGTGAAAACTTCTTTCCAAGAAGAGACTAGAGCAGAGGAAGATGGTGGGCAGAACGCTTTAGAGGCGGGCAGAGAAGCAGCGTGGTAACAGGTGACTTGGATTGTCCCGTTCATTTGTTCTTTCAAAATTATTTGTGAATGCCAAAAATATGCTGTACATTGTGCTGAACGCTGAGCGCACAGCGGGAGCAAAGCAGAGCGGTCCCTGCCGCCATGGAGCTGGCAGGGTGGTGGTGGAGCCAAGATGTCTTATGAGTAAAAGCACCCTGGAATCTGTCATTACAGTTGCGAAGGAAAAGACCAGGGGCCACAGGAGGAGTCACAGGTGAGAAGGTCACTCTGGGGAAATGGCACTTAAGCTTAGGCCAGACAGGTGTGTTGGGTAAAGAGAGGCCGAGAAGATAACACGTGTGAAGGCCCAGACAGGGAATACGCGTGTGTCCAAAGGAACTGAGAGGAGGACAGGTGGCAGGGACATAGAGAGTGAGGGGAGGCTGGCAAGGTAGGCAGGGACCGACACATGCAGGGTTGGCTCAAAACCTTGTTAACACTCATCTAGAGCAGAAATGTCTTCCGAGTCGGTTTGTGAGCTGCTCGAGACCATCAGCCTTGGGGCTTTACACTAACACCAGCTTGTTTTTCAACAAAACTGAAAATCTGAAATTGATAATTCACCTCCTTCACCAAATTTGGCTCTGCATTGCCTTTGGATTTCTATAGAATTCAAAGCTAGCCTCAAAGGAGCAAGGCTTGCCGTGATTGAGGATATATACAAAAATATATTTATGTGCCTGAGGCTCAGAAAGCAATTTCCAAAGAGAATTTCTAAGGCTGTTTTGAGCATTATACAGCCTCCTGAGAGGATGGATTTTTTCCAAACACATAGCAGAGCTCCATACATCCTAATGAAAGTTCCCAACAGTAACTTCACTTTCTGTCCTCTCCCTGCATGCCCAGCACTTCTGGGGGCTGAGGGCACACAAGGCCGTGTCAGGCCTGAGCCTTGGCTCTCGTGAAGCTCGCCGTCTCCCTGAGAGAGCAGTCCTGCCAGAGGGAAGCACTTGGCAGTCCTCCATCCTGTTATGAATGTTTTTCCACAACTGGGCTCACATCTTACCTGGAGGGATAAGTATAACGTGGTAATAAGGTACTGGGGAGCCAAACAGACCAGGGTTCAAGTCCCAGCTCTGCCCCGTGCCAGTTGTGTGACCTTCGGCAAATTGCTTAAGCTCTCTGAGGCTCAGTGTTCTCTCCTGTGATGATGATAATATCACTTCACCAGGTAGTTTTGAAGACTAAGTGAGCTATGTCTATGACGCCCTTAGTGCTTTACCTGGAACAGAGCAATCTGAGGCAAAGGCAAGTGCACTGGATGGGACACAGACACTGGCGATGGGGTTGGGCCCTGCCTGCCCCCTGCGCCCAACTGGAAGAAGAGTGTGGATCCCGCCCCTTCCAAGCCCACCCTCTGCCAGATGTGGGATGGCTCCCGTTTCCCACCGTCTGCCGCTGTCACAGACGCTGCTTTTCTCTGCTAGTTGACAAGGCAGTTGCAAGGCCACAGGCTGCCTGAGGCCGTTCAGTTGCTAGCACAGAATCGTGCTCTTGCTCCTTTCCTGACAAGTTGCAGGTTTGACTGCTTCACCTCCACCTGGCTGTCCCCTCAGCCCTTTTCACACCCCAGGAGAGTCAGGATTTAAGACCAGCTTCTGGGGCTTCAAGAGCCGCCTTTGTGTTCCTTCCATCCCACCTGGCAGCTTTGAGGCCTGAATGGGTAATGTTTCAGGAAACCCCTAAGGAGGTCAACTCCAGGTTCCCATCGATACATTAAAAGGGTAAAAGAAAGTGCCAAGCTGGTTGGGTCACTGCAGCCCAGCCGGGGTGGAAAGGAACTGCGCTTTACTGTACAAGTGTTTCCATTCAGAATGAGTCACCCACTCATAAGTTGGCATGCCTGGACCCTGGAACAACCTGGCGAATGGAAAACTAAAGGGATTGTTCATGATGTATGTTTGTATCCCCAGTGCCATGTTTTCAACACCACATCCCTCCACACACCTCCTTCATGAACAGTGAACAGACGCGCACACCGTCCCCACCAGCTGCTTGCCCAGGAATCTGACCACAGGGCAGGACGCCACACCTAGCAGCATCAGCCCTTTGAGGTACCGTGGGCCCTGGGGAAGTGGTACCTGGATGAAGGCAGGAAATTTTACAGTTTCAGAGAAAGAGGTGACACAAAGGCCATTTTCAAAGAGGTAACATCATGACTCGTGCAAATATAAAATGAATACATGTCACAGAGTTTATCCAATTTATTAATAATGAGGGAAACAGCAAGACGTTAAAAATGCTTCAAATGACAATTTGAAAAGTTTGATTTTTATAGGCAATTTAATAAAGAAAAGTTAGGATAAGATCACTAGGTTAAAATCTAAACTGATGAATGTCTTACAGGGTCAGAAACCATAACCTTTGTGTTGATTTCTCCCCCACAGGATGGAAATTACTTGTATCTCTACCAAACAAAAATCTATCAGCTAACCCCGGCCCCAGCAGAGCTGTGACCTAGCCACGTCCACGGAGAGCCAGTGGAAGGAGCACGCCGAGAACCACACTGAAGAGCGCCCAGGCGTCCGGGTGTTTGCCTTTGCCAAGTTCTGAGTAATTTTTCTCCAGCATGCTCCAACCTCCCCTGGGGCAAGTCCCCTCCTGTTCCTCTGCCTGCCCAGATCTCTGCTCTTTCCAGACTGTTCGAGACCCTCTTTAGCCCTTTGCTCTTTTAGAAACCTTCAGTCCAAATTGGATTAATAGCTAATTCAGCAACTCCTTATTCTTTCTAAGGCTTTCTCTCTTCATTCACAGGATGCCCACAGGGCAGGACCATGGAGACACTGCGGCATCAGCCATGGATCACGATGTTCTCTGAACAAGAAAGTGGCAGAAGGGCTCCAATAGCTCCTCCCCACGAGTTGTTCCATTATTGGGATTGTGTTGAAGCCCCATTGACCAAGACTGGAGAGATCATATTTTACTCCAGGTCGTGGGCAGAGAGGAGAAACAGCTTGAAACATAAAGCCAGAACTAGGAAAAATGGCTGTAGAAGACCACAGTGAAACTCATCAAACAGAACACTTAAGATATGTATTTCATTTGATGCTAATTATTCTGTATTAATTTAATCTGAATTTTAAAAACTAAATTTGAAAAAGGAAACAAAGACATTGATCATCCTTTCTCTCATCTACTCATTCAGCAGCCGTTTGCCATGCGTCTATTCGTGAGCCTATACTGTACACAGTGGTGTATACTATAGACACGGTACCTGCCCTTCCGAGGCTTATGGTAAAGTGGCTCTAGAAAATACTAATCTTTCCTTATATATTTCATGCTTTTCAAAGGGTTTTCATGTAAGAAGCCCTTGAGCCTCAAATCCTTTCAGCTTCCAAAATACATCGTGTCTGTAGCCAACTCACTGCACCTTCACTCCTGCCTCCGTGGCTCACCTCCTCCTTATCTCCTACCTGCAAGACTGCAGCAGCCTCCCAGTCAGTGTTCCTGCCACCTTCTCACCTCACCACGCCCACTCTCCTTGATACAACCAGAGGATCTTTTGAAAATGTGAATCAGATCAAGTCTCTCCATTAACTAAATCCCCATCCACCACCTGCAAGGCCCTCTGTGACCCAGTCCCCGCCTACTTCTCCACCCTCACCTTCTCTCTCTTCCTGGAGCAGCACCAAACTCACTTCTGGCTCAGGACCTTTGCACTTGCTGCTCCCTGCCCTACTTCTCTCGACAGGCTCCTTGTATCATTCAAATCTCAGTTCAAATGTAACCCTTTCAGAGAAGGCTTTATTCACCCCTAGTCTCAGTAACCCCCCACTCACAGCTACTCTATCATATCACCCTCACATTCATCACAGTAATTTCCTTGTTCTTTGTCGATTTCGTGCCTCTCTATGCTTGATTGCAAGCACTTGAGAGAGGGGCCAGGCGCCCCTCGTTTACTGTTGAATCCCCAGCACCTAAAGTAACGCTTGGCCCACGGGGCGAACTGAATGCCTGACATAGTGCAGTTTCCTAAGAATACTGTGGAATGAGAAAATGAAGGAGTGGGTGAATTATTCTTTATCAAAAATCTAAGCACCAAAATTTTCTCTCAAAGCAAAAACTGGACAGTTTAAAACAAGAAACAAAATGTAATGAGTTTAGAATTGGATAGTAAGCTCTGTGCAAGTAGCTTCTCTCTCCCCTATTGGTGATATACACAAGGGCTGAGAGTAGAGCTTGGCACAGGACTGGCACTCAATATGCAGGGAATAAACCAGACCACACCCCAGTTAGGGGCTGGTGTGTTTCTGGTGGAAGATCCTTCTCAGACAGTGTCGGCAGGGCAAGCTGTCCTCTTTGAGCTGACAGGAAGCCTGGGGAGGTTGGGGAATTTCAGAGTCCCTGCCTGGCATTCACCTCCCTTGAAGGGATTCTCAGGAAACTGGAGGCCATCTCTTCCCAGTCAACGGCTGAATTTTGGGAGAATGATTTAGTTCCTAATTGATTGCTCTCCTCCTAAGTCCCTCTCTCCATGAACCTCCTTGAACGTACATTCAGGAATTTATCATAGTACCGTTTTTGTCTGTTTCTAACCTATAATTCCTCATTTATAAAAATGAGGGCTATGGAATAGCTCTCTCAATTCCCTTCAGAGCCAATATTTGATGGTTTTGAGTGAAAATGTGTTCCACCTGGAACCCAGGGGTGTTCAGGTCAAGCCTTTAAAAAAAAATAATTCCATCTTAACTAGAAGGACATCTAGAGTCAGTTATAGACGCTCCCTCACAGCAGGCATCCCAGGTAATGAGGCCCTCGCTCACCTGACTGAGCATGGTATGAGACAGCACGAGATGATTATGAAGCCTGTGTCCTGTCCCCTCCAGGCTTGGCACTCAGTTTCCTGGAACTTCACTCTAAGCAGAGATACTATTAAAGAATGTTTTAAATTGAGGAAAGAGAAATGTTCTCCACAGGAGTTTTTAAAGTCCGTGTGTGAGACTGGTGGCTCTTAAGCTCAGAGTCACCTGCAGCGCTTGTTAAAAGTTCAGTCTCCGGCTCAATTCCAGCGCGCTAACTTGGTGGATTTGCATTTACAGAGCTCCCAGGTGATTCTGGTGCGGATTTGTGATGGAAAACTACCCATACCTGGTGTGACCAGGTATGAAGGAACCCTGCAGGTACAAGGGCTTAGACCGCCTGGGGGCCCGTCCCCCGCCAGCTTCCTGTGGCCAGGTAAGAAACAGGGGATCTGAACAGCTCTCACGGGTCAGCTTCAGGCCACTGAGTTCAACAGTCCCCTCAGTCATCCAAAGGGCCTGTCTGCATAATGCCAAACAGCTGGACACTTAGAGAGGACAAGGCCATTCATGACCAGACATACACGGTAAGTAAACCCAACCTCTGGAACGAGCAAGTTCCTTGTCTTTAGATCAGTGAATGCATGAGTGGATTATCGTAAGGCTATCAAAATTCTAGAAAACAAAGTGTGATTTTTTGGCTGTCTCTTGTTTTCCTGTTGAGTTGGTTGAAGGCGCTTAAATAGCAAGCTTGATTCTGAATGAAAGAGTATTTCCTTTAAGTCTCCTGAAAAATGCTCTGTTGCTCTACTCCCACTTTCTGGAGGTGATAGCAGGAACATCAAAAGCTCTTTCACCAAGTCTCTTATCCACCATCACAGACAAACCGACAAAACTAAAATTCATGGAGAATTTGTCCCCAAAGTTGGAGTATTTGACAAATATATAGCCATTAGAGTCACATTTCCCAAGGGCAGCCACCCTACTCTTTCTCACTGTCCAGATAACCAACAACCGCAGTAATACTGAAAACCCTCACTCAGAGGGTAGGAACCTGGGGGTGGGAGCAGGCTAGGACTCATACGGGGTTATTCACTACGGGTCAGAGAAACCAATCCACCCACAGAAACAGCCAAGAGGTCCTTCCCAGACCTCAAGCCTTGAAAACTCTCCCCACACCCAGTCCTAGGACCTCCCCAGGGCTCACCCACCTTATAGGATCTGTCTGAGGCAGATGGGAGAAGTCAGCTCTCATGAAACTTCCATGAAGTTGTGGGTCCACAGAAGAGCCTTGGAAGAAAAGAACCAAAGGCTCAGGGCTTTAATCTTCATTCTGTGCCTTCACCTCCTCTCTGCTGTTGTGGTTCCACCTCCAGCCCATAAAAAATAAAAGGCTGAGAGAACGAGAGAAAGAGAGAGCAAAAGGACCTTCCTTCCCACCATGGCCCTTCCCACACAGGCACCAGGAGTACTTCCAGGCAACAGCCAGTAGCATAGTCTAGCACATCCATTAACTTAAGGAGAAAAGTTCTTGGGCCCTAGGCCCAGGCATCTCTGGAGACTCAAGAAAGCGAGAGTCAACGAAAGAGTAATGATGCTCATATATCACCCAGACGTCTGTGCCAGGGCAAGAGAAGCACCTACCCAAACTGCATGGCCAAGGTCACGAGCATTTCAGACTTTGGGGAGAGAGCAAGAAAGACATGCTACTGAGCTGACCAGTGGTCAGTGATGGATGAGGGAGACTTTCTAGAGCCAGGAGGTTGTGGTCCCAGAGGTATTGCTGAGGGCAATACGGGCATCTGCCCTGTTGGATCACAGAGAAGAGGATCCTAGAGTTCTTGCATTTAAGCACAGAAGCATTATTGGCAAGGTAATCCTTAACTTTATCGCTGAGTTCCAGAAGCCCTTACTACACATCAGTGAGCCAAAATAACAGCAATCCGAGAGTCAGAGGGACCCTACAGGTGTGGGGACCCAAGGGCATGCTCCCACAGTGAGGAGATAACACAAACGAGAAGACTGGGCTGATGGTGAACTGGAGGTGTAGACCCCAGAGAAAGTGGCCAGCCCTGCTCAGCCCCACCACTAGCCGACAGTTACCACGCGTGAAATTGGTGCCAGGTTTGTTGGAGCTAATGATTTTTCAACATAAGCCCCAAATTCCAATTTTTATGTGAAATTTCCCAATTTTAAGATGTTGGCAACTAAGTCAATGTTATTTAAAATACTGCACAGGCCAAACAAAACCCATCTGGATCTGGGGGAAGAGCAGATTCAGCCTCTGGGCTTCCAGCTCATAACTTCTGATATGTATCAATTATTTCATAACCAATAATGGTAATAGCTCATATACATTGGGTGCTGCACACGCGTTATTACATTTAGTCCTCACAGCCGAGGAAATTATAGAGAACAGGTAGCTTCTCCAAGGTTGCCTATGAATGGGAAAGCCAGGATCCAAATCCAGGTCTGTCTGACGTCAAGTGCTGAATGCGTAGCCATTAAGTGATATAGCAATTCCAGAAACAAAGTATAGTTTCCCTTAAACTCGTTCATTCCAAGGAGTGGCACACTGAAACTGACAACTGGCATTTGAATCGTTGTTTGTGGGAGGACAAGACCGGAAAACACGGGCGTACGAAAGAGAAGCTACAACCCTGCCAGTGAACAATAGTAGGAAAGTTGTATTGAGAATGTTTTTCTGTTCTCCATAGTGCAAAATCCCTTCCTGGCCCCATGGGATGAGTGATCTAGGCCTTGCTACTCAAAGGGTAGCCAACGCACCAGCAGCATTGGCATCACCTAGGAGCTTGTTAGAAAGGCAGAACCTCAGCCTCGCCGCACCCACATTTACTGAATGGGCCTTTTAACAAGATGACCAGCTGATTCTTATGCACGCTGAAGCTTGAGAAGCCTGTGACTTGCCCCTCTCGGACTTGTTTTCCAGGTCCTACCATACCCCCCATCAGAGTGTCAACTCCCTAAAGACAGAGGCTTCATCTTCCATTTCTTTTTTGCCTCTTCCTGGGCATGGGATATAGTCAATTGGGCCCCATCCACCCAGCTGCAGATAAGGTGGATAGAGTTCTCCAAGCGTACAACAGAGGAGGGGATCCTTCCCTAAAACCACAACCATGCAAACTAGCTCAGGCTACCAGACTGCGGGCAGGCCCTTGAGAATATGAGAAAAATCAGTACAACACTGCAAGTCCCCCAAATCTTAGCCTGGTGCTGTAGGCATATACGTGGCACCTGCATCAAAAAAGTGTATATCTTCTATAGGCAGAAAAAGGTGGTGTAGGCTCACTGATTCTAAATATTGTCTGCCAGCCCGTAAGAGAAAACCAAGATTCCTGGCTGCACGGGGGCATCTGTGCTCCTGTACAGCCATTCTTAGCAGAAACCCTTGCAAAATGCTGTGGGCAGAGACATCACCCCAGACCTGGGGTGCTAGTATCCATCTGCCTGCTCTGACCACAGCTGGACCTCTAATCTCATGTACTTCGAGCTTACTGCAGACCCTCTCTGCTCCATGGCACGTGAGGCCTTCCCAGAAAATGGGACAAACTTCTGTCCTGGCTCTTCTGCCATTTCTGCTAAATGTTTGACCATCTCTATGCACTGGGATCCCCTGGGAGGAGAAACACCATGGGAGTACAGAGGACAGACAGGGCAGTCGATGCACGTGCCTGCTCATGCCAACATACCTCTCCATGTTTGCTCAAGACACAAGGCCTCCCCAGTGATCATGCCTTGCAGGAAAATTCTCACTGTCCCTAAGGCAACCCAAATTCTTTAAGCACATATGTCACCTCCAACTCTTTCCACAGCCTTCACCTGCCTCGGAGACCATAATCACTCAA
The DNA here is from genome assembly GCF_057802395.1 of Ceratotherium simum simum. Taxonomy (NCBI): domain Eukaryota; kingdom Metazoa; phylum Chordata; class Mammalia; order Perissodactyla; family Rhinocerotidae; genus Ceratotherium; species Ceratotherium simum. The sequence goes on along the minus strand of NC_141906.1, from coordinate 81,822,086 downwards.
GGAAAAATAAAGCAAAAGTTCCCAACACCCTCCTCCTCCTCCTCCCCATGGACCTGCTTTGCACACACGTGCAGCTGGAAAGCTGCTCCTGGCTCTAAACCACCAAGGCTTTCCATTCCAGTTAAACTGTGATGTTGCCGTGGAAACAACCAGTGAGGTGTTTGTCTGGCCGCATCCCAGGATGAGGACCCGAGGCCCACATTGCAGACACCCTCATCGGCTGGCATCCCAGGAGCCTGGTGCCACTCTCACCAACCCAGGGCAGCCCCTGCACCTCAGTGAGGCTGTTCATAGCCTGTGTGTGTGTATGTGTGTGCGCATCGGTGCACATGTTTGTTTTCTTTTCTCTTCAGCCCAGCCACTCCCGGCACACAAAGGCACATTCTTGGGGAAAAAAAAAGAGAAAAGAAAAAGAAAAAATGTATTTTTTTCCTGCATTCCAGCTGCTTGAGCTAAGCGGAGGAATGAATGGTTTGGGAAAAATCTCACACAGGAATAAATTTACAAGGGACAGCTGAGCGGATAAATTCAGTCCCCAAAGAGGGGCATTACGAGGCCTTTTGGCAGGAGCCTTGCCCCTTGTGCAAAGCTGTCTAAAAAGAAAAACAGAGCAAGAGAGTGAGGCTTTCAGATCCGCCCCGAAATAAAGCTTTCAGAAATCCTTTTAACTCCCTGTGGCTGTTGGCATCTACAGACAGGAGGAGGCCCGTTAGCAAAGGCCAGTCACTTCTCTCCAGGTGGACTGCGAGAGTCCCTGAGCCTGTCTGGGAGGCTGCTCTGGCTCTTCCCTTGCTCAGGTGGATGGCTCGAGGTTACCCAAGTTTCTGGCTGGAACTGTTGTCCACTTACTCAATGAGAAAAACGGAGTTTGACCTAGTAAGAATCTGGCAAATAGCTAGTAATGTCTCCTTAGGGGCTACTTCAGCTGAAAAGCGGACCAAACAGGATAGAAGCAGACTGGATGGGGCTGGGAACAGGACCCAGACCCGCCTCCTGAGATGCGGGAAGCGCTGCAGAGAGAGGATGGCGATGGCGACTGTGGGAGGAAGGCTGCCACCAGTGCTAGAGGACGCTGGGTCCAAACAGGCAGTGCTTGAGCCTGTGAGTCTCCACGGTTGTTTTCCACAGAGATTGAGAGTAAGATCAGGCCAGCATCATTTTTGGACCCTCCCGCCCAAAAGTGGTGTTGAGCACTTGCCCCTCCCCGCTTCTTTCCCGCTCCCTGACTCACCGCAATTAGTGGCTGGTTGCTAGAACTAGGAAAGTCCCTCTGGTTGCTTTGAGGTCTGAAAACTCAGTTTAACCCATATCCTCTCCATTTTCTTTAGAAACCAAGTCCTAGCACTTTTACAGCTGGCAATGACCTTCTTGTTTCTCACCGCAGCTTTTCCCAGGCTCTTGCAGCCCCGGGAGAGCCTGAGACTCCAAGCCCAGCTGGCGGGGCTCCTCTGGGAAAGCCGAGCTGTTGACCCTCACCAAACATGTCCATGTTGCGTGCCTTGAGCTAGTGCTGAGCTCAAGTTACACTGCTCCTTCTCCACCAATATTCTTACTTCTGAAGTCACTATGAGGAAGCAAGTATTAAGTATTTACAGTCCTGTCCGGCACTGTGCACTTGGAGACACAGAAAGATATACATGCAACGATCAATCCCTGCCTCCAGTGAGCTCAAAATTCTGTTGATTAGACAATGATTACAATTACTGAGTACTTGCTGTGTTCTAGGCCTTAAGCTTTTTACTAAGTATTTTATTGTTATAAGTACTTTATTTGCATTTAATATAGTAGTTAAATGCTTAGTGGAATCTGACAAACTGGAGGCAAGTGCTGGGTCCACTACTTACCAGCTGTGCATCCTCGGGCACTAATCTCTCAGAGCCTCATTTTCCTCATTGTTAAAACAGATAATAATATCTACTTTGCAAGAATGTTGTGAGAATTCCATGAAACAGTGTTTGTAAAGCTCTTAACTCAATGATGACCACATGGTGCTCAAAACGGCATTGATCAAACAGTGATCAAATGGACTTATTGAGCTTCCGGGCTGGTGAACACGTGCAGGTCAGGAGAGTAGCGTGTCCACAGAGCACGAAAGCGCCGCATCCCTCCCCAGGTACCTTACCCTGTGCATCTCTTCCAACTGGCTGTTCCCGAGTTGCAGAAACACCTCCTTTCCCCTAATGGAGGAAATCAGCTACCCTTCATGTGGAAACCCTGCAAAGTTCTCAGCCAAAGCAGCAACAATCTGTGGTCACTGCTTAATCCATGCGTGTTAGACACGAAGCAGAATATTCCTATTACAGGAGAAAAAAGACACTGGGGGAGCTGTAGATGGTCCCGTACCTCTTCAAAGGAAGAATCCTAGACCAGTATGTTCCTCTCACCTATGTCCTTTGAGTCATATGTAAATTGGAACTGGGCAAGATCCACAATCCGTGTTAAATCTGATTTAACTGTTAAACATTTTGTGTTATCTTAATAAGGAAAAAATATATATTTTCTCTTTAATACATGGGTATCTGTGTAAAAACACACTTCTATACATACACACACATATTTGCAACAGTGAATTGGAAGAAGAGTCCAGACACTAATGAAAATGGTTCCCTAGAGAAAATAGGTTGGCAAAGTTATGGATGAGAGTGAAATCTTCTGAGCATCTTTTTCAATATGTTGTATTTCAAATAAGTAAATGTTTTACATATAAAAACAATAAAATTAAAACAAGTAGGAAAAGAAAACAAGCCATAAAGTTGAACATGAAAAAAATAAATAACTGCACAGCACAGCAGAATGACAAATATTAAATGCTACTCAGTTTTTATGTAACCGGTAATATTGATAATGCAATTTGAAACTATTTTATACAAATTGTAGGAAAAAGTGTATGTATTGATGTTTAAGAAATATGATTCTCATTATAAAAGACTCAATTGTAGAATGAAAGAGGCCAAGGAAAGCTGTAACATTAAATATAAAAAAGAAAAAAATTGCATTATTGTTATTAATAATAACAGGGGGGCACCAGCTTCCCCTGACTTAACCACCACAGCCCGCCAATGGTGCCGAGCTTAGACTGTCTTGCCTGAAGCATCTCTCTTCAGAGACAGCACTCTCCCCAGCCTTCCTAGCTAGTAACCCTCAGAAACAGCTGCCACCCTCACCCAGCTAGAAAGAACCCTGGGAGAATGCAAGAGAATGCGTGGCTCCTGAGCTGCTTAGAACCTACAGAATCTTCCTAAAGGGACCATTAAGCTGTGATTCTAGAATGTTTCCTTCCAGGTGGCATTCGTATGGCCCAAGTCTGTCCTCTTCCTCTCTCTTCTACTAGTCTCCCCTAAGTGGCAAGAAATTATAGTGGAAACAGGAAAATACATATGAGTCCCAAGTTTGCCTCTTTTGAGAACTGGCCCTTTGAGCTTGTATCCTTAGATAAGTCATCTCCACTGTCTGAGCTTCAGTTTAGTAAGCTGTAAACCTGGTATACAATAATGCCCATGACACTAGATGGTAAAACTTAGAGATAATGTATACAAAATACTTAGTATATATATTCAATAAATGGTTGATATTATCCTTGTTGTTCTTTATTTTGACATATGAAAATACTTCATAAATTGCAAAACTGCATAAATATCGAGTATCACTAGTTATCCTCCAATTTTACCAGAAATCATACATGACACTGCTGGTACTGTGCAAAGGAAGCATACAGAGCCTGCCTCAGCCTGGCAGCAGGTAGAGTGCATGGGCAGGGTACACAGCCTGCAGAAGAAAGGAATCCAGCAGATACCCAAGTTCACCATATGCCTTGTACTGTAGGGGCCCGGGGTGGGGCATGCTCATCATCGGGGTGGAGATGGACGGAGTAGCCTTAGGCATGTTCCTTTCCTGCGATGAATAGCAGTTAATAAAATCCTTTTGGAGAAGCACAAACGTTGGCTGTTAGGCAGTAGGTGAAGGAGAAGGTGGAAACAGAGCCTGGAACTGCTCTTGGTGCTCTATGACTGTGCTGCAGGCCACAAATATGTTTTTAATAAGCAGTTATTAATAAATGGGCAATAACTGCTTTATTAAGCCAAATTAAATTCATGTTTGAGAGAATTCCGCACTATTAAAAAGAGAATTCACTGATATTTTCCTGTTGTAAGTTATTACTTTGAAATGTCAAGGCACCGTTCTGTCCAGGAGATCTTGGCTTTTGCAGGAACTCAAAAGCCAAGCAAGAGATTAATTCATCCAAAGAGAAAATGATGGCCTTTCTGAAGGGTGTGGGTAATGGTCACAAGGATGATGATAGCCAGCTAGAAATCTCATTTCCAGTTGGGCCAAAGGAAAAAGGACATCCTTGGGGAGGTTCTGCGTCCAAAACAAACATTGTAATCATTAACATTTATTGTAAGCTTCCAACTATTTGCCAGGAAGGCCACTATGCAATTTACAAACCCCACCTCATTTAATTCTGGCGACAATTCTCTGAAGTAGTTATTCTTAGTGTACTTACAGAAGAGAAGACTGATGCTCAGAGAGATTCAGATGTGTGCCCAACGTTGCACAGCAAGCATCTAGTAGAATTAAGATTCCAACCAGGTCTGGTGGCCTGGCTCCAGAGACAACGCCCATGGCTGACTGTGGCTGTTTTTATGACATCACTCTACAGTGTCCATTCTTGTTTTCAGGGTGTGGCAAAGACTGCTAATTGTTCTCCAGTACCTGTTCTCACCTTCTTCCTCAGCAATAGACCCCACAAAAGTTAGGTGGACATGTGGCCACTCATAATAAAGACACATTTCCCAGTCTCTCTGCAGCTACCTGTAGCCATGTGACTAAGTATTGGCCAGTGGGATATAAGTTGAAGCAACGTGTTCAACTTCTGGGAAGTGTCCTTAAAGAGAAGGCGTATGCCCTTCCCCTTCCCTTGTCTCTCTTTTTCTTTCCAGCTGCTTAGAATGCAGATGTGATCACAAAAGTTGGAGCCACCATCTTGGACCACAATATGCAAACTGCATATTGAAGATGGCAGAGGAGTAGCATAGAAGGAGTCTGGTCACTGACAATTACAGAGCCACAATAACAATCCTGGTCTACCTCCCTAGCACTTAATGCATGGGACAAATAAAGCTTACTGTTGCTTAAACCACTGTTAATTTTGAGTTTTCTGACACTCAGCTGGATAGAATCCTATCTATTGCACAGGGAGGTCTCCATTCTTTGTCCCTATCTCTCCCTATGTAAAGTCACCGTCCTTTTCTGCATTCTCTTCTTTTCCTTCCACACATTTCATCCAAATGGATTCAAATTACACATGATTAATAGCAGATCAGCAAAGGGGTAGAAAGACAGCCTGAGACCTCTGGAGAGGGCAAGTGTGAATTGGAGCCAAGAACCATGCTCTTAGAGGCAATGCTCTTGGGCCTAGCCAGCAGAGAGCGAGGAGTTCAAACCCATTTCTTCCTGCTCAGTTGGCCTCCCTGCCCATTTATGAGGCAAAGCATGAGTCTTGCCAACAAAATCTTCTTTCCAAGAAAATAAATTCAAGTCATCCTGCTTCTCTGGTTTCTCTTCTGCCATCATTCCCAGAAAGATGTACATGATGTGGCTGTCATGCAACACCTGTCTCTAGTCCCACCAAAAGTACCAAGTTCCAGGCAGGACCAAGCCAGACGGGACTGGACTTTCCCCCTCCCCGTGTGTGTCATTCTTGCTTATCTTCCAGGAAAAGTCCAACTGAGCATGGCTGCAAAGAGAAATGATCCTTACTCCTCCCATGGAAGTGCTTCAAAGAGTTCCAGAATGGATGAGACCTAAAAGTTCCCTGAATCATTGAATCTTAAGCTGGAGAAACTACAGAGGTCACCTCATCCAAAAAAATATGATGATCTTACAGCTGGAGGAAGCAACCTAGCCAAGGTCAAATAGTTTGTTATTAGTGAATTGGGACCACTAATAACAATAACAACAGCAACATTTAGTCAGCTCTTTCTGTGTGCCACACCCTGAGCTGAGCACTTAACATGGATCATATGTTTAATCTTCACAACAATGACATGAGATATGTACCTGACCCAGAGGATCAGAGAAGTTAAATAACTTGCCTGATTTTACAAAATAATAGGCTGTTGAGTTGGGATTCAAACCCAAGTGTATTTGTTGCTTGAGCCTGAACTCTGTTCTTTTTATAGCACCATGGTACTGATTTATTACTTGTCAAAGCAAGGCAATGTCACGATCTCCCTCTTCACAATTGAACCAATCTGGATACCCTGTAGTCTGACAGATTTGTTGTCATCAAGCTTATTCACACACAGTGCTGTCCTCAGGGACACCCAAAGACCTCAACACAGACAGTCACCTCTGTGGGAGTCTAAAACCTACATCTGGAGGAAAGTTGGGCTTTCCCATCCCTTCACCCCCTCACTGGTTTATTCAGTCCTTCAAGAAGTATTTATTGAGTCAAATAAAACTGTGCTCAGCATTAGGGATAAAGAGTTGAACAAAAGAGACATGGTGCCTGATTGAAGGGGCATTTCAGTGGGGGAGATGGACAATAAATAATTTCACAAATATTTAGTGGCAATTGAGATAAGTGTCACAAAGGAAAAGTCCATGTCACCACAAGAGTGTGTAAAAGATGCACACCTGGGGAAGGAGTGGGATGTGAGAAGGCTCTGAGACGGATAGAAACTTGGTAAATTCAAGAACCTGAAAGAAAGCCAGAGTGCTTAAGACATGACTGGGAATCAGATCATTCAAGGCCTATCAGGCCATGTTAAGAATATTGGACTTGACCCAGGAATAACAAGGAACCACTGAAGAGTTCTACACAAGTGATTGACAGAGTCTGATTTGCATTAATAAATAATCACTTTAGCTACTGAGTGCAGAAGACATCGGAATGGAGATAAAGAGGCCTCTCAGAGGCTGTCACTGTCGTCTAAGTGAGGGACAGTGAGTACGGACAAAGGAGGGGGCAGAGGCGAGAGGGAAGTGGATGGAATGGGGGTAGCAGATAGAATCGACAGGAGCTGCATGTATGAGTGTAGAGCTCAGAAGAGCAGTCTTATGGAGAGACATAAGTTTTGGAGTTATCATCCTGTAGATTACCAGTATTTGAAGCCATGGAAGTAGGTCAGATCTCCCAGAGGGAAGCAAAGTGAGAAGAAAGGGTCATCTAGGATCAAAACCTGAGGAATTCTAAAATTAAAGGTTGGGCAGAAGGAAAAGTTCCATCAAAGAAGACTGAGAAAATAAACAGCCAGAGAAGCAGGAAGCCAACCAGGAGTGTGTGGTGTCACTGAAGACAACAAAGTGTTCCAAGAAAGAGGGTAAAGGCCTGTAGTCTGAAAACCCCAGGGTGGACAAGGAAGATGAACAACGAGTTCATCATTGAGGAAGACCTGGGAGGGTGGTGCTACAGGAGAGGCCATGGAAGCTCCTCCCTCCACCCTTGCCCTATGCGTCTCTTCCATTTCATTTGGCTGTTCCTGAGTTGTATCCTTTATAATAAACTAGTAAACCAGGCACTGATCTAGAGACTTCCACTCGAAGCAGAAGTTCAAAGGCCAATATGTCAACATCATCTAGAAATATGTCTGTTATAGATGCCTTTAAGTCTATAAGACAGCAGCCCTCCTGAAATGTTATTCAGAGGTAACTGAGGAGGATGACTCAGATGTGGAAGAAGATATTTTTCCTACGAAGTTGGTTTAGCACATTATCCCCCTAACTCCTGCAGCCAGTTAGCTACAGGGGTAGATTTTGAGTCAGATGAGAACAATGATAATAATCCTTTGATGACTGCTAGTTCTTTAAGAAGAGACAGAAGATAATATATTCAATGGCACTTGGAAATTTTCCATTCAGGAAAAATCAAAACATTGCAAGCTAAGAGTTCACAGTTAAACATTTTTTAAGTATTGCTGTCAACTGAAGAATTTAAAAGAGAATTACTTAACAGAGAAATTATTGTATTAAAATTTCTATTTTTGAGTATTATTTCCTGAACATGACTCTTTTACTTGAGAAACTTCCCAGCTCAAGGACATATATAATAGCATTGGTTCTCTTTATTTTCTAATCTGGTTAACATTACCTAGGAATGTGCTATAAAACCTAGAATGTTGTTTTCCGGACATATATTAGTGTATATCTTACTGAATGAGAGCTTTGCTTAAATATCATTCTTGAGTCAGGATTAAAATAAATCCACCGTTATACATTTCTGCTTCATGATCAAAGACTATGTCAGTATTTTAATGCGGGTATATATAGCCAAAGTTGAGGGAAAAAGCTTATAAAAATTAACTTCTTTATAAATTTAATAATTTCTGGAGATTCTGGATTTCCTGAAGGAAAAACACTCCATGTGAAACTGTGCCTAAGCTCACTGTTTGTTACTAAGTATATGCTCTCTTTTTAATGCTTGTGATAACATCAGCCGCTGAGACTTTGAATAATTAGATATACCTTATACTTTGAATAGATATGTTTGTATTAAAATATAGAACAGTCACAGAAATGAATGATGCCCCTTGGGTAGAGTACATATTACTGACTTCAGCAAAAACCATTTCAATAAAGTGGTGAGGACAGAAGCCAAATTGGAGTGAAATACAGAGTGAATTGGAGGGAAGGATGTGGAGATGACCGTTTCTACAGATGTCTTCTTCATTTCAGACTTACCCTGGAGTAGCTCTGGCTCACAGTCCCTTCAGGGTCACCCTAATTGTCACCTCAGTTCCATGGGAGGAAAATGTTAGAAAATTGGAATGAAAAAACCTGGCTCTAGTCCAGTCCTAAGACTCAGGTAATGATTGAAGAATTAAAAGCACTAAGTCTAAGCTTCTATGAATTGGGTCAATATTTTTTAAGACCTTGCAATATTAAGTTATCTTATAAATGTTATAGGTAGACTTGGGGGATGATAATTTTCTAACAAGCTAGAAGTTGACTACAGAGTCAGAACAATAGACATTATTTCATGCCAGGAGAGCTGGGGCAGGGACGTGGGAAGGAAGTCGAGGTGTGACTAGTAGAGCAAGGATGGTGACTTAAAAGACCTGCCAAAAGACAAGAAGTGATCAAGTAGGAGTAGAACAGTCAAGGCTAGAGACTGAGGAACAGGACAGCTGATGCTGCTCCACCAGACAAAGGCGCCCACAGTGGGCTGGCTGTGGAATCCAGGGGTGTGAAAAACTCGCACAAATGTTAAGGGGTTAGAGCGAGAGAAACAACAACTGGCTCAGGGTCTGGGCTTTTAACCACATGCACACAGCTTCAATATTTCTCAAACCCACCCTATGAAGCATCACTAGTCTCATTTTACATAAGAAGACTTGCCTTGGTTACACAGCCAGTGAGGGGTAGACCCAGGACTCAGCCCCAGGCAACCAGACCCAGGGCCAGCTACACTAATCTGCAACATGTAAGCCCAGCCGACCTCGATCCCCTCCTGGTGTGATGAACTATCACTGAAGGCGGAGACTTCACTCCAGGCCTTGTACTCCAGTCTCTTAACTATACCACTTTGCACAGTTGGGGGGTAGGGAGATAAGCAATCCTCATGCGGTCACTGCATCACTCACTCTGCCCTACTCGGGCTTCTGATCTAGCAATCTAGCAGAAAATTGGTCAGCATAGCTGTCCTGCTGAAAAATCTCTCTCATTACCTTAAAATCATCCCTCTATGGGAACTGAACACCTACAGCACCTCCAAAAGCAAACCAGGACTACCAGTTGCTGCAGATATAAATTAGTTTCTCCACACCCACCCCACTTCCCCACTCTGTGTGGCTGACAGCAGCATTTTATGCATCTGGATCAAATTTTTTACTGCTGGGTGTTGAACTTTCCCACCTAGGACAGTTTGCACAACAGAGAAGGACCAGGAAGGGGAGCGAGCATCCCTCACAAGTGGTTGCATAACATCTCTGACCTGAGCAACTTTTGTCCTCATTCACTGATCCGGACATGCGGGGTGGATGACGGCCTCTGACGCGCAAACAGCTCCCCTGACTCAGTGCAGACGGACAGAACAGGAAGTCAGCCCAAATTGTGCGTGCGTGTGCATCTGCATTTGTCCATTGCTGTGCGTATGTGTGTGAATCTTCTATGAGAGGGCTTATAGATTTTCTACCCTGATTGCTTATTCCTCTTATCAGACCCTTTTAATTACATCTTGGAGCTTGAGAGAGTGGTTAAGCAGGATGCAAATAAGATCATTCCCCTGAGTGTCAGACACGTGAAGCGTGATGTTTGGGAACCAATTCAGTTTGTTTGTATATTTATTTCAACTGAAGCTCTTCCGTTCCCACATGCCCCAGGGATGAGGTTCTTGAACCCCTGTGGGGCCTGCTGGAGCTATTTTCCCAGTTGCTAGGCAATGTCAACCCCGCTTCACGCCTGGTGAGCTCATGCCTGTGCTCCGGCGGTGGCCGTGGGTGATCTAGGATTAGCTTTCTAACAACCAGAAAGAGGGAAAAAAGTTGTGTGTACAAACAGCACACATGAGCAGTGACAAAGTGATGAAGGATGACTCTGATGGGAGACCTAGAGCCACGAGGAGTAGTAAAAACAATAGGTGTCATTTCAAGCATCTACTCTATGCCAGGTATTCAGCTAGGCACTTTGGTGTACATGAGTTCATTGAAATAGGGATGACAAACTGAGGGGAGGCGGCCACGTGAGAACAGATGCCTGTCATCTTGTTCACTACAGTGTTTGCCTCACATAGTGATTGGCACATGGCATGAACTGAGAAATTATTATTCAGAGTCGGAGCTGTCATCTAATCCAACTCTCTCATCTACCATACAAGACAATCATTGGGAGAAATTCTCCTAGATAAACACCCTCTGTCTATCCCTCATACACGTCTGGCTCACATTCTAAAAGGCCCACACAGGAAAGTTGCCAACAGGAGGAGGGACCCTCCCCTCCCACTGCAGAGGACCCAGACAACCACTGGGGACCAAGAGGAGGAGTGGGGTCATGCCTGACTACAGAATTTGCCAGGCATTCATCCCCACTCCTACTACTCCGCTAGCCTGAGCCCTGATACCTCAAGCCGGGGTGGCTTCAGCGGGATCCTAGCCATTCTCCCTGTCTCCTTTTTCCTGCTATTTCTCTCTCACACCATTCTGATGACCTAGCAGCAATGGTCTCTCTTCCTGGCATGCGGCTCCTTCCCAAGAGCCTGCCCCGGTCTCTCCAGCCACCACCAAGCAGCCCTCCTCCTCCGGCAGACTCACCACCACCGCCCCATGTTTATCCAGCCTCCTCTCTCACAGAGCCCCAACCCTGCCTGCTGTGCCTACCAGACCAGGCCTCTTTGCACCCTCCACGCACATCTTAACCAGATCCAACTTTTTTTTCCAGTTTTATTGAGATATAATTGACATACAGCACTGTATAAGTTTAGGTTGTACAACACAATGATTTGGCTTACATATACCATGCAATGATTACCACAATAAGTTTAGTTAACATCCATCATCTCATATAGATACAAAATATATATGTATATTATTATTATTTCCTTGTGATAAGAACTCAGGATTTACCCTCTTAACTTTCACATATATCATACAGCAGTGTAAACTGTGGTCATCACGTTACATCCCCAGTACTCATTTATCTTACAACTGGAAGTTTGTGCCTTTTGACCCCTACATCCAATTCTCTCTCCCCCCACCCGCACCTCTGGTAACCACAAATCATATCTCTTTTTCTATAGTTTGATTGTTTTTATTGTTGTTGTTTTAGATTCCATAAATAAGTGAGATCATACAGTTTTTCTCTTTCTCTGATTTATTTATTAATAAAATAAATAATATTGTCTTTGTCTGATTTATTTCACTTAGCATAATGCCCTCAAGGTCCATCCATGTTATCACAAGTGGCAGGATTTCCTCCTTTTTCATGGATGAATCATTGAATAATATTATATTATATGTATATATATATATATATATATATATATATATATCACAATATCTTTATCCATTCATCCATCAAAGGATGCTTAGGTTGTTTCCATGTCTTGGCCATTGTAAATAATGCTGCTATAGGGCTGGCCCCGTGGCTTAGCGGTTAAGTGCGCACGCTCCGCTGCTGGCGGTTCGGGTTCGGATCCTGGGCGCGCACCAACGCACTGCTTCTCCGGCCATGCTGAGGCCGCGTCCCACATACAGCAACTAGAAGGATGTGCAGCTATGACATACAACTATCTACTGGGGCTTTGGGGGAAAAAGTAAATAAATAAAATTATAAAAAAATAAAAAAAAATAATGCTGCTATGAACAAGGGGTGCAGAAATCTCTTCAACATAGTGTTATACTTTCCTTCAGATACATTCCCAGAAGGGAAATTGCTGGATCATATGGTAGTTCTATTTTTAATTTTCTGAAGAACCTCCATACTCTTTCCACAGTGGCTGCACCAAATTACATTCCCACCAACAGCGCACAAGGGTTTCGTTTTCTCCACTTTCTTGCCAGCATTTGTCATCTCTTGTCTTTTTGATGACAGTCATTCTAAGAGGTGTGAGGTGGTATCTCATTGTGGCTTTGATTTGCATTTCCCTAATGATTGGTGATGTTGAGCATCTTTTCATGTACCTTTTGGACATTCATATATCTTCTTTGGAAAAATGTCTATTCAGGTCCTTTGCCCATTTTTTAATTGGATTATTTGCTTTTTGTTATAGAGGTGTATGAGTTCCCTGTATATTTGGGATATAAACCCCTTATCAGATATATGGTTAGCAAATATTTTTTCCCATAACCAGACCCAAATTTGAGCCTCTAACAATTGTCTTTAATCTTCTCTCTGCCAATCTGCAGTCCTTATTTCTATGAAGACTCTGCTCCTCCAAGAAGCCATCCTTCTTCATTCTCTCCTGGGCTGATCATTTTTCTCGTCTGGATTCCCTGAGAATTTTTTTTAATTGTGGTAAAATAAATATAACATAAAATTTATCATTTTAGCCATTTTTATGTACAGTTCAATGGCATTACAAACATTCACGTTGTTGTGCATCAACACCATCATCCATCTGCAGGACCCTTTTGTCTTCCTCAAACTGCAGCTCCATACCCATTTAACAATGACTTCTCATGCCCCTCACCCGGTCCCCGGCAGCTGCCATTTCTGTCTCTATAAATTTGACTACTCTAGGTACCTCATATAGGTGAAATCGTACAATATTTGTCCTTTTGTCTCTGGCTTATTTCACTTAGCATAATATCTTTAAAGTTTGTTCATGTTGTATCAGGTTTTAGAATTTCATTGCTTTTTAAGGCTGAATAATATTCTATTGTATTTTGTTTATCAATTCATCTGTCAATGGACATTTGGGTTGTTTCCATCTTTTCGCTATTGTGAATAATGCTGCTATAAACATTGGTGTACAGATATCTGTTTGAGTTCCTGCTTTCAATTCTTTTGGGTATACAGTCATGCACCACATAATGACACTTCAGTCAGCAATGAACCCCATATACAATGGTGGTCTCGTAAGATTAGTACCATACACTCTAGGTGTGTAGTAGGCTATACCATCTAGGTTTGTGTAAATACATTCCGTGATGTTCACACAATAAAATCACCTAACGATGCATTTCTCAGAATGTATCCCATCATTAAGTGACATATGACTCTATACCCAGGAGTGGAATTGCTGGATCATATGATAATTCGATGTTTAATTTTTTGAGGAACTGCCATACTGTTTTCCACGGTAACTGGACGGTTTTATATTCTCACTAGCAATGCACAAGTGTTCCATTTTCTCTACTACCTTGCTACACTGGTTATTTTCCTTTTTCGTTTTGTTTTTATAATAGATATTCTAGTGGGTGTGAAGTAGTATGTCGCTGTGGTTTTGATTCGCATTCCCTAATGGCTAGTGATGTTGAGCATCTTTTCATGTGCTTATTGGCTATCTGTATATCTTCTTTGGAGAAATGTCTATTCAAGTCCTTTGACCATTTTTTAATTGGGTTGTTTTTTTTTTGTTGTTGTTGTTGTTGAGTTGTAGGAATTCTTTATATATTCTAGATATAAATCTCTTAAGAGATATATGTTTGCAAATAATTTCTCCCATTCTGTGGCTTTCCTTTTCATTCTGTTGATAGTGTCCTTTAATGCATAGAAGTTTTAAATTTTGATGAAGTCCAATTTATCTATTCTTTCTTTTGTTGTCTGTGTTTTTGGTGTCATATCCAAAAAATCATTGCCAAATCCAATGTCATGAAGCTTTTTCCCTATATTTTCTTCTGAGTCTTATAGTTTTAGCTGTTGCATTTAGATTTCTGATCATTTTGAGTTAATTTGTGTATATGACATCAGGGTCCAATTTCATTCTTTTGCAGTGGATATCCAGTTTTCCCGGCACCATTTGTTGAAAAGACTGTCCTTTCTTTTTTGAATGGTCTTGGCACTCCTGTTTAAAATCATTTGATCATATATGCAAGGGCTTATGTATGGGCTCTCTATTCTATTCCATTGGTCTATATGTCTGTGTTTATGCCTATACTGTATTGTTTTGATTACTGTAGCTTTGTAGTAAGTTTTGAAATCAGGAAGGGTGAGACCTTCAACTTTGTTCTTTTAAGATTTTGGGGGCTATTTCTTGAGATTCCATGTGACTTTGGGGATGGATTTTTCTATTTCTGCAGAAAACATCACTGGTGTTTTGATAGGAATTGCATGGAATCTGTAGGTCACTTTAAGGAGTGCCTGGGAAGTTTTGAAAACCTTTTCTTGAGGTTACTTGTTTATTGTTTTCATGTATGAATGTCTTCTTTAGCCAACTAAATGATAGATTTATGATTGTAGGAATTGTATCTTCTGTCTTTTCTAGCTTTCATTGTGTCTGGAGCAATACTGAAGACACTAAGCCACAGACAAAAAATGAATGATTATCTAACTAGATTTTTTTAATAGGAAAATCTAGGAACAATCTACTACTACCCCAAAATTTCCTCTGGCTTTAGGTTTTTCTATTGAATGACTTAGAGCTAACAAAGAAAACAAGAGGAGCCACCAATCCCTTTCATATCTGGAGGCACACACTCCCTTCCTGGATCACCACTTAAGGCTGATACCATGACCACTGGCCACACCAGAGAAGACAACACCTCTTCCTTCCCTGATAATTCCAGTCAGTGTTACTGTTTGGATATAACTGTTCACAAGAAACCCCCCCAAAAAAGGTGACTTCTAGACTAGGGGAGCCTACATTGATGTTACAATTGGCATGTTGTGGGAGGAATTATAATTGTTGTTCTTATATACCATTTATTCAGAGCTTGCAATATGTCAAGTGCCAAGCAATAAGTGTGTTTTAAGTGCATTATCTCAATGTTGGGCAATGATCAGGGCCAAGGGCCATTGCAGAAAGGAAACAGGTTTGGCATCCAGCTCTCAACTGAGTGGGAGATCTTAGGGAAAGAAGCCCTGGTGCAGGCAACCCAGTACATTTTAACATACAGTGAGTAACATACTAGTTATACACAAAAATCTAAGAACTTACACATTCGAAGGGTGTTGTCAGCTTGCATTTGCTTTGAGTTTGAGTTATCCTGTAATAGGACCACGGTACTGGCCTCTGAAGAACAAACAATGAAGTCTTTCTAAACAGAACTCTGCAGAACTGAAAGTACACAGACAAGCAGAGGACAAGGACTTGGTCCCAGCAAATTCGCCCACCAAGAGTGCCAGGCTTGGTTCCAAGAGTGAGGGCAAGAAAACTTTCCCACACGACAGCTCACACCCTGAGCTAAGCTCTCTCGGACCAGCGGAAATTTCTGGCCACCGGTGGGGAGTGTTGACAAGTTAATTACGACCCTACATAGTCTGTGGTAACTGCAGGTTTGCCACAAGAATCGCGTGGTGCCAGATGTTGCTGTTGCACTGAGTGCCGTGTCAGATGTGTCAGACACTAGGACTGTGCTGATTTGCTGCCACAGCAACAGACAACTGAGATTAAACAGTAGTTTCTCTTGGAATTAGTTGGCATCCTATAGATCAAACGATTGGGTACAATTTTACTTTTCCATGAGCTTTTGGTTCTTGTGTGACCTAGGTGTTGAGATCCTAATGGAGCAAGGATGAACAGCCTGGGCAGTGAGCTGTGGCAACCTATGAAACCTGAGCTTCTTGAGATCTCTCTTTGTGTTTTCTATCATATCTCCATTCGGTGGGCGGCCTGTTCCTCCCATTCCTCATCAACATTTCCTGATCAACATAATCTGCCAGATCTCCATTGTATATCCTCCCTTCAGCCCTGAGAACACTACGTATTCTATTAATTTGGTCTGATCTCCATATAAATCAGGTCACTTGGTCCACAGACTCTCATCTGATCATAGTCCCTACCCCTAAATCCAACCAGCCCAGGGGCCGAATATATGCAAATAGCACCAGAGCGGATAGAAGATGAGTTCACTCAATACAATTTCACTACTGCAAAGTAACTTGTAGTGAATGCTCTAATAATATGAGTCTCTAGTGTCATTTTCAATAACTGGAGCATATATTTATGTACTTCAGGTCTCATTTGAACTGCTTATTTGTCTCTGTGGTATGCGTCATAATCCTTCAATGGCTTCTTCCTGCCAAGAGTATGAAGTGCAAACTCTCTACTCCAACAGTCAGGGGCCTCCAAAGAACTCCCTGGCCCATACTCTCCATCCAGTCTGGCTGGTTTCTTCCAAACATACCTACACATTTCTGCCACTGCATCCTTGCTTATCACATTTTTCCCCACTATAACGCCCTCTCTGCCTCACTACCACTGAGATCCTGCCAACTGCCAAACATGCCAATCATGTCCCACATGATCTAGGAAGGTTTCACTGATCACCCTGGAGACTAGTGATCTATCTCCATCTCCTCCAGATTTTGTTTCCACTGTTATGGATTAGATTGTGCTCCCCCACCCTGAACTAGTGATAGGGGTCTCCTAACACCCAGTACCTCAGAATGTGGCCTTACTTGGAAATAGGGTTGTTGGAGACGTAATTGGTTAAGTTAAGATGAGATCACTGTGGATTAGGGAGGGCCCCTAATCCAATATGTTTGGTGTCCTTTTAAAAGGGGGACACATAGACACATACACAGGGAGAACAGCATGTGAACGTGAAGGTAGAGATTAGAGAGATGTGTCTACAAGTGAGGGAACACCAAAGACTGCTAAAAAACCACCAGAAGCTAGGAGAGAGGTATGGAACATATTCTTTCTCACAGCCTTCAGAAGGTACTAACACTGCCAACACTTTGATCCTGGACTTCTGGCCTCCAGAACTGTGAGAGGATAAATTCTGTTGTTTAAGCCCCCCAGTTTGTGGTACTTATTACAGCAGCGCTCGCAGGCTAATACAACCACTTATTTCTTATTTATTACATTTAGATTCAACAACCATTAAGGTCTTAATATGTGCCTAACACTGACCTGGTGCTTTACAAGTTTTTTCTCATTTAATACATAATAGATATATGAGGAAATGGTAGTATTCCCATTTTTAAATTAAGGAAAATGTGGCTCAGGTAGTTAGCTAAAGTCACAGACCTAGTAAAAGATTTGAAACCAAGCACGCCCATCTGAGGATTACTGCCTCATGCTGCCTCTCCCATATGCTGTCTTGTAGGACTAGCTTTTTACGTGTGTGTCTTCTCTCTCCAGTTAGGCTCAGTTTCTTGGAGGCAGAGATAATATCCAAAAGAATCTATGAACCTACAAAATGGCTAGAATCATAACTTTTCTATAGAGAGTACTTGGTAACTACTTCTGCGATTACTTTAATGTATATTACACTGTTTTCTTCATCATAAGTACCCATTTTTATGCTTCTCTCCTCCTCCTACATTCCTGGTAGAACATCAGTGCGGGGACTAGACAGTTGAGCTGAATCTCTGGAGGCCATCTCCACCCTAGCGGTTCCTCCATGTTCCCCTACAGGCTTGACGTCCTATGGATTGCCTAGATTTCTGTGGCTTTTTCTAGAACTTATTCTCTGGGCTTTGGAGACTTTATAAATTCAAAGACACTGCTCACCAAAAGTTGCAAAGACCAGCAGCATCCATGGACTCTAGGCTTTCTGCTCTTGGAACGCCTTAAGTGACTTGGAGCCACTGACACCCCAACTGCTTCCTTAGGCTGCTTATTTCCTAGCCACATCTGCCTTTTCTAAAGCACTCTTTCAGAATCATCTGCCCTTGTCAGAACTCCAAGAGTTGGGCAATTTCTGGAGCTAATAAGAATCTTGGTGCCCTACACACGCAATGTGCCCTCTTGTCTTTCCTCAGAAATGGGGTACTAAAGTCACAGAGGGACTTGCAGCCAGCTATGGTCCTTTCACCTCAGTTCTGCTGCTAAGAAAACAACTAGGAACAGATTTTTGCCCTGGAAAGAGATCTCTGTAAGGTAAGATTCAGACAAACATGATTCCCATGCTATTAACTACCACTGAGTAGACTCTAATAATGGTCAAAGAGTCAGGACAGGTATCATTCTTCTTCTACACATCCACTCTCACGGCCAAAAAGCACAAAAGTGCCTTCAGGTCAATGTCCTCATTCAGGCTGATGTTTCTAGTCTAATGTGGTGGAGAGGACTTGGTATTTAGAACAAGAAGGTTCACACTTTTATCCACCTTCTCACAGCGCTAGCTGAGTGACTTTAGGTAAGCACCATAAGCCAGTGGGTACACGCATAGGTCTCTGGAGCCAGTCAGCCTGCCGTCACCAGTTACCAGCTGTGTCACCTTGGCCAAGTTGCTTTAGATTCTCAATGCCTGCTTCTCATCTTGTTATATAGATCAAATCTACATGAATAAATCATAGTTTCTGCCTCTGTGTCCATGTAATTGCCTGTTATTGAAGCACACAGAACTGAATAGTTCGTTACCAAATGAAGAGGTGATACTTGGTAATAGGTTTTCTGTCGTAGAAGAAATTAACTTGGAAAGAGGGGAAGATGCTCTTACGGGAACTTCAAAGGAATAGGCAATTCTCCTCCAGAGTGGTTGACATAAAGATCCAAAAAGAGTGGAAAACAATAAAACAGAACATCTAAGAGCTGTGAGATAATAGCAAATGGTCTAACATATGTGTAATCGGAGTTCCAGAAGGAAAAGGGAGACAACAGGGCAGAAGAAATATTTGAAGAGCTAATGGCTAAGAATTGTCCAAAATTAATAAAAGATAACAAACCACAGATCCAAGAAGTTCAAAGAGTCACAAACACAATTAAAACACACATACATACACACACTCACAAACAGACATATCACAGACATATCATAGTTAACCTGCTTTAAACCAAAGATAAAGAGAAAATCCTGCAGGCAGCCAGAGAAAAAAGGAACATTGCATATAAAGAAATAAAGATAAGAATGATCACAGACCTCTAGTCAGAAACTATGCAGGCTATAAGATAATACGGTGACATCTCTAAAGTACTAAAAGAAAAACTGTCATTCCAGAATCCCAAATGCTATGAAAATATCTTTCAAAAATTAATTAGAAAAAATATCTTTTCAGACAAAAATGCTGAGAGTTAATTGCCAGCTGTCCTACAGTAAAAGAAATGTGACAGGAAGTTCTTTATGCAGAAAGAATATAATACCAAATAGAAATTTGGATCTATACAAACAAATGAAGAGTATTGGAAATAGTAAAAATGAGGATAAATATAAGAATTTTTCTTCCTTATCTTTAATCTTTTTAAGAGTAGATGCTAAGAAGTTAAAGTCTCTGAGTTTGAAACCTACCTCTACCATTACTGGCTGTATTTGTGGGCAATTGATATAAACTTTCTGTGCTTCAGTTTTCTTATCTGTCAAATCACGATAATAATACCTATATTACTGGGTTGTGGAGAGAATTAACTAAAACAATACTTATAATATACTAAGGATTCAGTAACTACATGTTGTTTTTTTCCACTACCAAATCCTTAATCCTACAAGGGTTGTATTCTGGACCAAGAGCAGAGTGAATTAACCCTTACTCCCTTCAAAATTTCCAGGCCATTCCTTATTGGTTTCAAATAAAACCCCCACTCTCCTTCTTCATCCACTATAAAAAGTTTCTCTTTCCCACTTTCCCTGGTCTGACAATAACAGCACTTCTACAACTAAACTTCCTGCCGCTTCAAGACCGCCTTTCTCTGGAGAATGGGTAATTTTAGAATCTCTGAATTGTTGTTATCCAATTCATTCATTAAATCACCTACCATGTGCCAGGCCCTGGGCAAGGAACAATAGATATAGCAAGAAACAAGATACACTAGCTGTATCTTAAGGCCTAGCAGAGAAGGCAGGCATTAAACATGCAAGTGCACAAATAAACATATAATTAAATGGGGGGAAAGCGATATTCACTGAAATTCTTCCTAAGGAAGCAGCTCGTTCTGTTTTCTAGTGATGTCTTCTTCTTTGGGTAGAAGCAAAGATTCTTCTGCCTGGAAGTCAGCTGGCACCAAAGCTCCAGGGAAAGGGGAGAGCCTCCTGCATAGTAGAAAAGAATGTGCAGTTTCTGTGGGCAATTAAGGAGGAAATGTTTAAGGAACAGAGATGGGAGGAAGGAGGAAAGAGAAAGGAGGCAGGAAAGTAGTGGAAAGCCACACACTCCACAATTCCACTCAACCTCAACTTCACCAAACCTTTAGTAAATTCTATTAACATTCATGTGTTAGTGGATTTCTTGTGGAAACCTGTGAAAAAGCCAAGCTTTGTAGGTAAAGGATAGGAGACAAAACAGAGTGAGGAAAGGAAAGAGCAAAACCAGGAAGTGAGATGACAGCTGACATCTGGGTAGCAGTTTTTATATAAAAGGTGACATGAGCTGTTAAAAAAATACATAAAGGGGAATTAGGAGAGCATGCGATAGGATGTCAGCTGGTCTGTGGAGCCAGGGAGCCCTCGCTGGGAGGGAGAGTGTTAAGCCACAAACTAAAGGAGAAGTGTGAGTCGTCAGAACACAGGCAGGGAAGAGAGTTGCAGAAGGAGGGACCAGCACATGAGAAGGCACTGAGGCGCGTGTTGTGCAGGCAGGCGGTAAAAGGCTCAACTCCAAACTGGTGGCCAGAACCACACGCCCCAGCACCAGCTCCCCGACAATACGAGACTTTCAGCAAAGGCAACAGTGATTTCAAAACACAGCCAGGAACTACTCAGAGAGAGTGGGGAAAGTATTTTCCCCTAAATTAAAGATGATTCTTTGAGAATACGCAGAGGAAAATTAATAAAACTTAAGGACTACATTAGAACACGGACCCTTTTTGTGGGTGTTTGCCTTCACACTATTCCTTCCCAACCACTGCTCTTCCTCAGGTGAGTGCTCGGCTGCAGGACTTAAAAACACAGGCATAGAACTAAAACAAGGAGAGGGACCTTCATCTGGGGGAAACTGAGTCCCAAGGAGGAGACCTAATCCGCACAAGGTTGCGCAGCTAAACAGTAGGAGAGTTGAAATTGGAACAAGAACTCAAGACTCCTTGCCACCATTCAGTGCTGTCTTCAGGAGATCACTCTGCCCACTTTGGGAATTGAGAACTCGTACTTCCTTCAACTTATTTCAAACACCAAAACCCATGGGCAAGTTTCCTTTACTCGTACTTCTAGAATATACAAATTTTCTCTTTCGGCCTATTCAACAAATGCAAGCTTTTCAGTACCAACATATTCAAAATGCGTTCTCTATTGTAAATAATTTTTAAAAGAGGGATTAAAGGATCAGAGAAGGAAAAGGGAAGTAAAATAACTTCCAGTTTGATGTGGCAACTTGAACACAATCACTAACCTTCTTAAACACTATTAAAATGAAGGCAAAAATTATGAACTCATGAGGAGACAAAGAGAGTGAGAGAGAAGACTGCAACAAACAAGACACCTCAGCAAAACTTTTGAAGATAGAAAGTGGATGGATGAATGAGAACTGACTTACTAGAGGGGTGAAAATTAAAAAGTGAGTGACTACAGAGGGGATGCAACAAAAAGCAGCCAATTTGGACCACAGAACCTCAAAAAGGCTCAGAAATTGGCAGCACCAGGTAATCTGAAGGTAGAGAAAAAGCAAGGGGATTTGTTGAAAGTCTATATTAGGATGAGTTAGACCCCTCCCCCAACCCCTTCCAATCCTGTAGATCCAGATAACTATCCCTTCCCATCACCAGTGGGAACAAATGAAACAGGGAGGTCCTGGACTTGGGGACACCATACATGGCAGAGGGCAGGGGTGAGGGAGCTCAATGGAAACAGAAGGATAAAGTGAAAGTCTGGAGACTGGACAGTGAGGCTCTCCACTCTCATGCCCACTGCCAGGCTCGGAACCCTGGACACCAGGCTTGTGCTTCTCTAGTCAGGAGAAGGGAGGAGTCCTCTCTGGATAAAAGAAAAGACCGACAATACTGGCAATTGTGAGTCCCTGGTCCTCCCACACCAAAAACAATTAGGCAATGAAATTCCCCAGTCATCAAGCTGAGTCCCCACACCAGATCTTCCAATGAGCTTTTTCGTGCCTCACTCTTAAATAAGAGAGGACAGCCGAGGTCACTAAATATTTTATGAAAGCCTCTAATGTTAGGGCAGGAACTGAAATAAACAGGAAAATTGCACACACACACACAAAACAGGGACAATGGAGGGAGTGGGCAAAACTTTTTCAAGAAAACAAGCTATTAACATCTTTGGACAGATGAGAAGACGACACATCCAAGAACAGGATGCTATTAGAAGAAAGTCGCAGAGAACTAGAAAGCTCTTGGGGATTAAAAGTGTTAGTGAAGCTGGCCCCGTGGCATAGTTGTTAAGTTCATGTACTCCACCTCAGCGTCCTGGAGTTCAAGGGTTCAGATCCCGGGTGCAGACCTACACATGACTCGTCAAGCCATGCTGTGGTGGTGTCCCACATACAAAATAGAGGAAGATTGGCACAGATGTTAGCTCGGCAGCAATCTTCCTCAAGCAAAAAGGAGGAAGGTTGGCAATGGATGTTAGCTCAGAGCCAGTCTTCCTCACCAAAAAAAAAAAAAAAGTGTTAGTGAAAATTAAAAATACAAAAAAAGAAATTGAAAGGATAGGAAGTTAAAGTTAAGGAAATTTCTCAGAACCAAAAGTTAAAGAATGGAAACTAGGAGAGAAAGGTAAGAAATTAGAAGACAAATCCAGACAGTCTATATCCAATTTCAAGTAAGAGGGAACATATAAAATTGAAGAGAAGAAATAATTAAAGAAATAAATCAAGAAATTTTCCCAAAACTAAAGTGAGTTCCTAGACTGAAGGAGCCCAAGAATGAAAAAAAAAATCCACATAAAGACATATCAGTGTGAAATTTCAAAATGGGCAGGATAATGAGAAGTTAAAGCTTCCAGAGAGAAAAAACATTAACATATAAGGAATCAGGAAGCAGAACTGCATTGGACTTTGCAGGAGCAACTAGAGAGGCTAAAATACAATGGAATACTGCCTTCAAAATTATGTGCAGAAATCTTTTCCAACCTAGAATTCTAAAGCCAGTCAAACTCAGTCAAGTGTGAGAGTAGAATGAAGACATTTTCAAAAATTTACCTCCCATATACCCTTTCTTAAGAAGCTACTGCTCCACCAAAAAAGAGTGGGGGAGGGAGAGAATGAAGCAAGCAGGCGGAGGATGCAGTATTCAAGAAATAGGCATCTAAATCAGAAGAAAGCATGATGGTGGGGTGATAGCAGAAGGAACTCGAGGGACAGCTGGGCGGCAAGCCTGGAGAGCAACCAGGGTGGGTCAGAGCAAGAAGAGGAGGGGCAGGCCCTGGGAGGGTTTAGGGCGGGGTGGGGACCGACAATCTGTTTGATGCGTCTGACCCTGTTGAGAGGAGTTTTACAATTCTGTAAGAGTTTGAGGCAAAACTTTGATAGATTCACAGAAAATTTAATGAAGAAAAATAAGTCCAGAAAAAAATATTTATAAAACAAAGGAATGTAATTATATTTTGTGATGCAGCTATTAATAATATGTATATAGCCATCATCCTGTAAAAATTTAGTATTGGTTTAACCAAAATTGTGAAATAATTATGGAATATGGGGAGGAAAAATATGCATATATTGCAGGGGCAGATTGTGAGAGAACTAAAATTGTCATCTCCTAGGTAGGAGGCCAATGCCTGATGTCTTAAATGAAAAAAAACAATAAATAATAAGCAAACTACTTGGAAATATGAAGGTAAATACACAATGAAAAAGCCAAGAGTTGAAAATGACAGCTCTCAGGGGTAGGACTTAAGGATGAGGAGAGGTGGGACTTTTTTCATTAGCCCTGTAACACTATTGGACTCTGTAAGTTATATTCATGTATTACTTTGATTTAAAAAAAAATTTAATAGGGCAAGAACAGAAGGGAAAACAAATGGCTCAATGAGAGTAGATCTTCATGCAGTGAAGCCTTGGGGATGAAGAAGTAGAGAAGAGAAGGGTGTGATGGACGGGGGTGGGGTGGGCTCTGACATAGAGCAAACAGTGAGCAGAGTGAATTAGACAATAAAGTCTAAGAAAGGGAGGAAGTGTAAGAAATACCCGCTCAGAAAGGATGTACAGCTCAATACAGGTGACTCAAAGCTTTTTCCACCTGAAGTGTCCAAGTCTCTCGGCTTCACTGGGACCTGGCCGGCCGAAAGCATGCATTGCACAATCAGAAAGGTGGAACATTAGGGTGCAGGAGCAAACACAGACACAGGCCTCTGAACACTCTATGTCCATCATCTTCCACACAGCAAAATGAATGTACACCATCCCATTAAAGCCCCAATAAAGGGGATTCTCAAACTTGACAGTACAGCGACTACTGGGGATTATTTAAGTCGTATCAAAAGTCATTGTCTGTTGGCAGACTCTCCTTATTTTAGTGAATGTGAAATTTTTTATAAAGGGCTTTCATAGGTTTACTCTAACTGAAGTCTCCAACTGAATTTTCCCTTAAGATTCAAAGTTTCTCCACTGCAAGTTCACTTACAAAGAAGTTTTCCAAAATGAGACCTCGGACACCCAGTGTTGTTCACAACTTCATGCTTTGCTCTTGATCCTACTGCCTACAGTTCCTTCTCCCCTACCTCCACTTTCATCTGGCTAACTGGGCCTTGTTATTAAGACTTCTCAGGCATCATTTTCCTCCAGGAAGCCTTTCTGGACCTCTTCACAGTATTCTACTCCCCATCCAAGGTGGATAAGATGGTTTTCCTCTGTGTTCCCAGAGTGCGTTGTGCATAGCTCTACTGCCCGTTGAAATAGAATTACCCTTGGCCATCAGTCTCCTCTACTGTATCATCCGTCTCCCCTACAGAACTGTACATTTCTGAGGTTAGGAGCCATATTTGATTTCCTCTGGATCCCTACAAGCACCAGCACTGAAGGAACTAGCCTAGAAAGCAGCAATCACAGTGGTGGTGGTAAGTTAAGACATGAAGAAAGTGTTGTTCCCTGAATACAGAGCAAATCAGAAAAGGGGGCCCTCTGTGGAGGTAAATGGCTTGGCAAGCAGAGCCCTGGCTAGACTTAAGGTATCATTCACCTGCGGCTTGATGCCTTTGTACAGAGTTCAAGCTACACAGCTTTATGCAACGTCTTTGCTTACCAGCTATGTGACCTTGGTTACATGCTCTCAATCTCAGCTTTCTCATCGATAAAGTGCAGAGAACAGTAACCCTCACCTGGTGAGGTTGTTTGGAAAATTATGAGAAGTATTGTGTGAAAAACCCTTTGCTAAGTGCCTGGCACAGAGTAAGAGCCCCATAACTGGTAGAAGTTATTGTGATTATTGTTTACGACAAGATGTCGGGGAGCCATTGAAGGCTTCTAACCCACATAATGACGTTTTTGTGGTTGAGAAAGGTTGCCCTGGTGGCAGCATGGTGGATGAAATGAATGGGAACTTGAGTGGAGGCAGAGAAGGAGTTGGGAGGCTGTTACCAACAGCTCAATGAGAGATGGAGGGACGAGACAAAGGAGAGCAGGAACAAGGGCTGGAGCAACAGAGACATGCTTTCTGCACATCGTTTGGCATTCTGTCTCCTGATCTGCAAACCTGCCTCCCTGCAGAGCCTCCCCCAGAAACCATCAGGAACCTGTGCAGAAAGCCCTGCTCTGAGGACTGGTGCCAAAGCAATTATGCATGTAACAATGCATTAAAATAGAAGGGCTGGTCGGAGGAGAGGAAAAACACTGTAACCTTCCCCGGGGGACCCAAAAGGCCCAAACATGCATCCATAATCCCCCGGAAATTTCTGCAATCCAAACATCCAAATGAGAGGGTTTAAATGAGTATGAAACCCCATACAATGCACATGTGCTCACAGACACACATATATGTTTTTGAGATGGGTGCCAGACTGAGAGAGCCCAGGCCAGCTGAGGAATGTTTTCCAGACCCATAGTACCAGAGCTCCCATCCGCTGGAGCGCAGACGGGCAGTGGGATGTGGAGCAGTGGAGGAGGGGCCCCGTGCCTGATGGCCTCTCTCTAGATACTGAGCTCACGGGCTCATTCCAGATTGGAAACACATGCGCCATCAGGGAAGGCAGGAACCAGAAATCAACAACATATAAAAATATTTCCTCCCACAGACACTTTTTCCTCCACGATCTCACCCTTCCTCTCCAGTCTCCCTTCACTTCTTTATTGGCAATAGGCTTGCTGGGAAGGGCCAGGCTCTTGTGCCCCATAAATAATAATATGAGGAGACTTTACATATGGTTTGTGTCTCTATTTCTGAGTCATTCTTATGCACCTGAAGTTGGAACAGCCAAGGGAGAGATTTCCAATGGCACATAAAGCGTGTTTTAAGAAATGTATAAGGAGGGCTTCTCTTTCCTCTTATTTCAGTGTTTTGTTTTGTTTTTTCTATTAGTGCCATATGGTGGTGGCACCTTCTCAACACCTGTAGATGGAACTTGGAGAGAAATTCACCTCCAAAAGCATGTAGCAGAGCAAAAGTATCTTTTGAGCAAAGGCTTTCAACCTAGGGCCCAAAGATGGTGTACAGATGCAGGAACATCCTTGCTCTCCAAAATGCTGCATAGTGAGAGTTTGCATCTGTGTGCCCATATGGATTTCTCTAGGGAGAAAGCCCACAGGTTGTTGTCAAATTCTCAACAGGACCATTACCAAAAATGTTTAGAATTACTGATTTAGCTGTTAACCAGCCCAGTGAGCGCCATCTTCATCTAAAGTTTGAATCCTCTCGTTATTGTTTCATTCATGCAATAATCCAATTTATGCTTGAGCACCTCCAGTGGGAAAAACCCGACAGAATAGCCTAATAATTGAGAACAGAGGCATTGGAGCTGGTGCTCCACAGCAGGTGTTCAAAGCTGGTTCTGCCGCTTTCTCACTGTGTACCTTTGGGCCAGTAGGTTAGCCCAGCTCATCCTCAGTTTCATCATCTATATACATGGATTATAATACCTCTCAGACACTTTTGAGATTAAATTAAATAACGTGTGCAGAATTTTTAGCACAGCCCATGGGAACATAGTAATTGTACAAGAAACAGTCATGGCTATTTTTACCATCATCGTCTTTATCATCATCGTTATTACCATAGAGACAATTCATTACCATTCTGAAAAAAATGGTAATCTTTTCTGTTTTTCCTCCTTACAAAATTCTTCCTCCTATGTGGAACCAAAATCTGTGTCCTGCAGCTTCCAGTCACTGGTCTTCGTCGACACTTGGTCATGTGGAACCAGAGACCGAGTTCAAATGCCGTCCGTCCCATCATTCAACAGTAGAAGTTTCCAGGAAAACTCGCCTTCTCAAGTAACGCACTTTGGGAACAATCATTCAGTAAGAAGGGGAAAGTTAAAGATAGAGAGCTTTGGACTCAAGATAACAAAGCGAATTTTTTTGTTTCATGAAGACATTTTGACAGTAAAAGTTCTTTATAGCTTTAAGTGGCTAGTTTTAAAACTTAATATCATTGAGCAAATCCAGCGTCTGGTTACACTTACCTTTTACCCAAAAGATTTTTGCCTGCTCTTTCTATCACTACCAGCACAGTGTTTCTTACAAATTCTTCTAACCTCTTATCTCCAACCGTTATGATAAACGAAGCCACTCAAGCAAGTCAGCATTTTACACGCCACAGCTATGTCCCCCTGGAGCTGCTTCCAGAGCCCGATGCACTGGTGTTCCTGATACTCGAAGCTCACGAAAGCAGGGATAACGCTTGTCTTGTTCACCTTTGAGTTCCCAGCACCTACCACAGTGTCTGGCTCCTGTCAGGGACTTAATAGAAATTTATTGAATGAATGAATAATAAATGAATTAATGAACTTATAAGCAAGAGTAGCTTGTGCAAAGTAAATCATGTTCTTTTGTTAATCCATAGTGTCATATCCAATTTGAGTTATAAAAATTTGTGTTTTTATAGCCTTTATAGTTAAAATGCATTTGAGGACAAGTTTTATGTTTTCTCACTCCTGAAACCATTTCTTTTGTTGGATAAACACTCACAGATCTTTAAATCACTCCTGATATTACGCGCTTGTATATCCCTTCAGCCATCCGCATTCTTCTCTTCTGGACACTGAAGACTGATTTTTCCTAGGCCCTAGAGATGTCAAGGTCCTTAGCCTGGAACCTTGTCCAGCTGTCCAGTGTTTGCCCACTGCCCTCCTTTGGGGAGAGTCAGTGGGTCCCGAATTGGAGGCTTCATTATAACCTCTTGGGAGTCAGAGGTTTAAGGAAGATAATACTGAAGAGACGTTTTAGACTACTGAGCTCAGAGGAGGTGCATGGGGTTCAGTGGTGGCAGAGTGAAGCTTGTACCTGAGACAAATCATATGATTAGAGGAAGATCTTGATTCTCTAACCGCTGTGATTGTCTGAGATAATCAGACTGGTGCCATCTTGACTGCTGCCACCCTCATTCTGGTCAGGTAATTGGTGAAGCCCTAGCAACCAGCCCCTTAAAAACGTCCTCTTATTACTCCCTCCTATGTCTTAGGTAGCATATTGGGTCAAAAGAGCCTCTGCCCTCAATGAGCTAGTGAGAAACAAACACTGAGACAATTTGAAAATGATACAGTGACACAAATAGGCAACTGGCAAAAGAAATTTGCACAAAAATCTATTTAAAATTTCAGCTTCGATGGCAAGCAAAGACATTAAAACTAAAACTTCAGTGAGATGCCATTTTTTGGGATAATTAAAATCTGTAAAGATTAAAAAGAAAGAGAAGTCCCAGGGCTGGTAAGCATGCAGACTCAGGCATTCCCATACATGGCTGGCGGAAGGAAAGTAGATCAGCAGAGCCTTTCCAGTGAGCAATTTGGCAGTCAATTGCAAAAACTTTAATGTGCACACACTTTTCTACAGCACTCTCACTTGTAGAAAATATACCCTTAGGAAACTATTGGAGACGTACACAAAGATAGATGTGCAAAAATATTCATTGCAGCATAATTCATAATAAAATGTAGGAAACTTAAATATCAAATGTTAGGGAATTTATTCAACTACAATTTATTCAACTAAATATATTCCTATGATTGAATACTATGCCTGGAATACTTCTATGTCATAAACAAATTTTAACCAGGAAAATGTTTGCAGTTTAACAAGTACAAAAACTAAAGAAAAAAACCATTCAAAGCAGACCACTCAACAGCACACAACCCTTCTGAGCTAGGTAACGCCTAGCTTCTTTTAGATCTTAGCTCATTCTTCTTAAGCTCCTGAGCAAGTTAGTTCCCCTTATCTTATGCCCTCATAGCTCGGTGTACCTCTCCTTCTTCGTACTTGTCAACTACACAAACATAGTGATACCTTGTGTCTATTTGTGTGACTCTGATTAATGTCTGACTCTCCAACTAGACTGTAGCTGAACGGGGGTAGGGCCCCTGCCTGGCGCATGTTGAAGTGCTCAATATATATTGAAAGAATGAGGTATGATACCACTATTATATAAAAAACTGTGTGTATATATACACATAGAAAGGAGACTGGAATAGTATTTCCACTATTAATATTTGATAGTGGAATTTCTAGGACTAGTTGGATTGTGAGTATTTTCTTCCAAGTTTTTTGAATTGAGTGTGTTATAGTACTTCAGTAATTTTAAAAATAATTAATGTTTATGAAAAATAAGTTTGCAGAATCAGTGTGGTGAGTGGCATCTGCCTACAGATGATCTTCCTTGAGTACTTAGGAATATCTGCTTCACTGGACACCGGCGAGCAGGGGCAGGGCAAGAGGGTGGGAATTGTATTGGTAGTGTCTAGTAGGGAAGGGTTTCTGGAGAAGAAACAGGAACACTTTTAGTCCGAGTTGAGAGCGGCAGAGAAGACAAAGGGCTAGGGACCCAGGGGCAGAATGAGGCAACAACATGCACTGCCATTCCTTGTTGCTGGAGGGTAAGGAGGTAGGCTAGAAGTGGTGGGAGAGGAGACTGGAGAGGTAGATAATGGAGAGACACATAGGTAGTTAGGAGCCTGTAGTCGAAGGAGGAGTCACTGGGGGTGGTGATGTGCTTGGTTCGGGTTTAAAGAGATTACTCTGATGGCTCCCTCTGGAGAGGGAGAGATCTGGAGACAGCAAGGTCAGTTTTGAGGCTGTTTCTGTCATCCGAGCAGAAGAGATGAAAGTCTGAAATAAAGCTGCAGCTATTGCGATGAACTAGCAAGGACTGTTCAAGAACTACTGAGAAAAGAAGAACAGTAAGGATTGACAGCTGAATCAGAGGGAGAAGGAGTCAAAGATAACATCAGATTTCTATCTTGGGCCACCATATGGTTGTGCCACCAAATGAGGTAGAGAATTTCGGGTGTATTTTAAAGGAGGAAGAGGAGGTGCATTTCAGACGTGTTGAATTTGAAGCTTAGAAGGGAAGTCTAGGCTGGAACTTTAGACTCAAGAGTCATGCACACGTAAATGATGATTGAGACCTTGTACGCGGATGAAATCCCCCAGGGAGAGCTCTAGAGGAAGAAGCTGGTCCCGCATGGGAACCTGTGAGGCACCGACAGCTAAGAGGCAGAAAGGAAAAAAGGAGCTCTGAGGGCAAGAGCCGGCACCTTCAGACACACAGAGCAAAAGCCAAGGGAACAAGGATTTTGAAAAGCAAAGAGTGATGGAGATGAGCAAATGCAGCAGAGTTCTGGTAAAATTAGTACTGAAAAGAGTTGGAAATTAGAAAGTGAGCAGTGACCAGAGTAAGGAATCTCAGCAGAATGTGCATAGAAGCCAGGTTTCAGGGGTTTGAGGAATGAATGATTGTTCAGAATGAGAGTCTGTAAATATAGACTGACCAGAGTAAGGAATCTCAGCAGAATGTGCATAGAAGCCAGGTTTCAGGGGTTTGAGGAATGAATGATTGTTCAGAATGAGAGTCTGTAAATATAGACCACGTTTCCAAAAAGTTAGTAAAAGGAGAAGAGAGATTTGCTGGGAGCTGGGGCTGGGAGAGGGCAGAGTGAAGTGGGGGTGGGTCTCAAGTCAAAGTAGGGAGGAAGGTTGAAAATAAAGGAAAGAGAGAGAAATGATTGAGAACAAAGTCCCAAAGGAGTCAGGAGGGACAGGGGCAAGGACACAATCCGTGGGTTAGCCCGTGTCAGAGGAGGAGTGCCTCGTCCCTGTGCCCTACATTGGTGTGCCACCACACTGTGACCAGTGTGTAAGATTTATCTGTATTGCAGTTGATTACACGTATTACAATTGCCAATATCTGCCAGGCATAATGCTGAGTGGAAAAGTTTGGAAGGGTGGGGTCTGTACATCGAAAGCTCTGTATCACTTCCTGTAAATAGGAAGAGGAAGTGAGCATAGTGTCAAGCCAGTGCAAAAGGGGTGTTTCCTGGGACATGCTGGAGTTTTCAAGACCAGCTAAGAGAATTCAGTCAGGGCTGTAAACATTCAAACAGTAAACTGGTGCTAAAGGAAGACAAAGCACAGCATAATAACCGGGATTCCTTCCTAGACGCTGAAGATTTGTTTGCCTGATGTAGTCATTTCCCTACACTTGTAAAAAAGCATTACACTTTTTTTTTAGCCTTTTAATTTAAAGGTTTGCCAAGAACACAAAAGGGCTGAAGAAGCACTGCCTTATCCTCCAAGACTGGGAGAAAGGACATGAAGGTGTGGGTGCAGGTGAGTTTATAGGAAGTTGAGGACCATGACTAAACTCTCACGGAGAAAGCCGGGTAATTCAACCCCTTGATTGAACAGCTAACTGTTTCATGTAAATCCCCTAAATATAAAGGTAAGTTTAGTGATGACAAGGACAGGGACCTCTTACAGTGCATGAAAGAACCTTCATTGTCATGCCTCAACCTAAGTCCTTACAGACTTCCCCAGCTGAAATGTAGTTCTTTACCTTCTTTTAATTCCTAGTTTGCATATATTCTATGCAAAACATATATTCTCAAAATATATTCTGTCTTCAACAAACGTTTATCAAGTACTTCCTGTTTTCCAACATTTGGCTTTGGTTGGGGTTTAGTATAAGACACAGAGAAATGAAAAGCATCCTTGAATTTTTAAACAACACTCCTATGATGTTATTGTGCCATCATTTATACAATGATCCTTCCAACAAACTTATTGGTTCTAGAAAAAACATCTCTCTCGTTCATTCATTTGTCAATTCTTTATTTAAAATGCTAAGATGTGGGCTCAATTGCAACACTTTACTTTAGTCTAGACCCTAGTGTTTTCTATCTCCATGACCACTCTGTTTCCCTACCACACATTACCTGCCTCCTCTGTTGTTTAGAAATAATATCTAAACTAATGCATTTTTTTATTCCCATTAAATTATGGTGCTCTTAAGCTGCCCACATATAGAATCAATAGTTGTCATTGCTTATGGGGAGAGACAGATATCAATTAGAACAAAGAAGCTGTTACTCAGCAATGAGTACCAAAGATGAGTTTCTTGGGTTCTCAGCTGGACAATAGACTTTGTTGAAAGAGAAAAGAAACTCTTAAATTCCGAAAGCTCCCGTTAAGTATCTGGAGCTAAATGTGGTCAGTTCAGATCAAAGAGGTTTGCAAAGGGTCTCGGTGTGGAGAGCCAGGGCATCTAGAGAGTCTCCCCCATGGGCTAATTCCCTTAGGAATTCAGCGCTTACTCACATCCTGGCCTCAGGCTGGGGCAGGCATATGGCAAATGAACACAAGCCCCAGACAGACTGAGGGGAAAACTGAAAGCAAAAGGAGCTTGGTCCCCACTTCCCATTTGGAACTCGAGGATGTGAATGCCTCACTGAGTGCCCAGACAACACGGGATGCTCACAACAGAGTGAAATGGCAGCACATGTTTGTTTAGAATAGGACGGATGGATGCAGATATCCTCTAGCCCCTCCCATAACCCAGGATTCTCCACACCTATGCCTGCTGGTGTGGGAGATATCCCGAATTTCTAGTGAGCCCCTAGCGGGAATTTGTGACTTAGCTATCCTCAAAGGCTTCTCTTAACTCAGGCCCTTCTCTACTTCAAGTTTCCTGAATTGTCATGGTTTTCTCAACACTTACCATCCTACTCCCTTTGACCATAGTCTTCTGGTTGTCAATTTCCTTCTTCATGTAGAATTGATATGATTTTTTAGGTGGGGTATAACCGGCCCCATGGACAACAGTGTACCATTTCCTCTGTTCTGGACACTAATCCTGCTTTTAATGCAACCTAAGAATCCATTCTCTGTTTTATTCATTATTTCACAATGTGACCTTATTTTAGGTGCAGTCAACTAAATTGCAAGTCTTTTTCAAACCAGCTCTTTACCACCCTGTGTGTGTGTGTGTTTGTGTGTGTGTGTATATAATGTATTTTTACCTCAAGACATTTTACCCAGTTGAATTTCATCTTATTGATTTTGGCCCACAACTCCCGTCTTTTGAGATTATTTTGAAATGCTACCCAGGTCTGGCCATCTCTTATTCAGTGTTTTTATCAACCAATTATATGAAGACATAAAAGATGTACATATCAAGCTTGTGGGTAACAGGAAGTTCTATATTCCTGGAGACCTTCCTTTGGAAAGGCTCTAAAGCATTAATCAGCACACAAAAGAACAGGAGAACGCCTCCCTTACTGAAACACAACACAAAACTTGCCAAGGGTTTTAGAGAAAAGCTCCAGAAATATGTCTGGCTAAAGATGCAGACGTCTCTAGCTTGTCAGTTCAGAGCACGGGGGTCAAGTCAGCGAGATCTGTACCGGGGTTCCAGCTGTAGGAGAGTTACTCTGTTTTTCTAAGCATCAATTTTTCTTATTTGAAAATGCAAGTCATAAAAACACAAAAGTCCAAAACCTAATAATTTACCTATGACTACCTAACAACCGTTGCCCATCCAAGACGTTCTCATATCCCCACACCCAACATGTTGTGATTCTCTCCATCTGGAGAGACCCTTCCTACACACAAGGAGGCACCTTCACCCATTACAGATCTGAAGTCCAACAGTGCTTCCACCATACAGTAATCAAAGTATACCCGTAAGAATTAGCCTACTCATGGTGACAGGAAGTTCCTTTCTCATGTACTCCTTGGCTAATATTCAACCATATAATGGTGTTCAACCATTATAAATTCATTTGCTGGTAGTTTTAAGTGTCAGTAAATACTTATTTCCTTTTTCTTTTTCTTTTTTCTTTTTTTTTTTAAGAACTCCTCTCCTACCAGGAGCAGGCAGAGCTAGTAGTGGTTAGAAGGTGGACTTTCGACAGACTTCCTGGGTTCAAATCATAGCTCCACCACTTACTAGCTGTGTAATCACAGGGATTACTTATTCTGTGTCTGAATGTTTTCCTTTGTAAAGTGTGGTTAATAATAATATCCACCTCACAGACTTGTCATGAGGATTATGGGTGAACATATATAAAGATCTTAGAATGGTGACTGACATTTATTTCTCGACACGTCTCTACTTAGTCTATTCCGTTTACTGAATATAAACCTTCCTCCTTTCTTCTAATTCGTGTTGCCAGTTTCCAGCCAGCCCCAGAAGTTAGCACCAATTAGCCTCCCTTACTTAAGTTTTCTTACTTAATTCCCTCCTGACTGATGACTCCTTTATGATCTTCACTCATCATTTAAATTTTAGGGTCACTACCATATTTCCCCTATTTACATACACCATTGATTATAAGTCATCAATTTAAGTAGTTTTTCAGAGATAAAAATAAAAGAATCACTAACACAAGAAATACATGCACTATTTGTCCACATGCAATTTCCAAAACCTAAATGTACTCACATGTTTTAAAGTGACTATAGTTAATAACATTGTGTTGTATATTTGAAAGTTGCTAAGAGAGTAGATCTTAAAAATGCTCATCACAAGAAAAACAATTGCAACAATGTGTGGTGATGGATGTTAACTAGACTTATTGTGGTGATCATTTCACAATATATACATATATTGAATCATTATGTTGTACATCTGAAACTAATTATAATGTTATGTGTCAGTTGTATCTCAATAAAAAAATAAAGTGAATATTAGTATGTTAGACTCATATATATGACAAGTGAGGGCTGGAGAGGAGAACAGAACTCTCTCCCATGTGGATCACAGAGCTCAGCTCGCCATCTTGCCAAAACCTTGGGTGCCATTGATCATAAAGGAGAACCAGGCAAAACAAAAGGGATGATTTAGTATGATCCATTGTTTCTTGGAAAATACAAATTAAAATGTCTCTACTCATAACATTATAGCTGTCTTTTAAGTGGTAATAACTTTTTTTTTTAATGTTTTTTATTGTGGTAAAATAAATATAGCATAAAATTTACCATTTTAACCATTTTTAAACGCACAATTCAATGTCATTAAGTACATTCACAATGTTGTACAACCATCACCAGTATCCATTTCCAGAATTTTTTCATCATCCTAAACAGAAACTACTACTTCTTTACTTTCCGTCTCTAGGAATTTGCCTATTCTAGATATTCATATAAGTGAATCTTACAATATTTGTTTTTTTGTGTCTAGCTTATTTTACTTAACATCTTGTCAAGGTTCAACCATGTTGTAGCATGTATCAGAATTTCATTCCTTTTTAGAGCTGAATAATATTCCACAGTAGACATGTATGACATTTTGTGTATGCATTCTTTGGTTAATGAACATTTAGATTGTTGCCACCTTTTGGCTATTGTGAATAGAGCATTAGTGAAAATTGGTGACAAGTATCTGTTTGAGTTTCTGCTTTCAATAATTTAGAGTACCTAGAAGTGGAATTACTGGATTATATGGTAATTCTATGTTTAACTTTTTGAGAAACCACAAAATAGTTTTCCACAGCAGCTGCAACGTTTTACATTCCCACCAGCAGTGCACAAGGATCAAATTTTTCCACATCCTCAGTGACACTTGTTATTTTCCTTTCTTTTTTTTTTCACAATAGTTGTCCTAATGGGAATGAAGTGGAATCTAATTGTGGTTTGATTTGCATTTTCTTAATGGCTAGTGATGTTGAGCATTTTTTCATGTGCTTGTTGACCTTTTGCATATCTTCTTTGGAAAAATATTTATTCAAGTCTTTTGCCTATTTTTAAATGGGGTTTTTTGTTGTTGTTATTGCTGATTTATAGGAGTTCCTTATATATTCCAGATACTAATCTCTTATCAGATATACAATTTGCAAATATTTTCTTCCATTCTGTGGGTTGCTTTTTCACTCTCTTGATAGTGTCCTTTGATGCCCAAAAGTTATTAATTTTGATGAAATCCAATTTATATATTTTTCTTTTGTTGTCTGAGCTTTTGCTATCATATCCAAGAAATCATTGTCAAATCCAACGTCATGAAGCTTTTCCTGTATATTTTATAGCTTTATAGTTTTAGTTCTTATGTTTAGGTCTTTATTCCATTTTGAGTTAACTTTGTATGTGGTGTTGGGTATAGGTCCAACTTCATCCTTTTGCATGTGGATATCCAGGTTTCCCAGCACCAGTTGTTGAAAACACTGTCCTTTCTCTGTTAAATGTTCTTAGCACCCTCTTCAAAAATCAATTGACCATACACGTGAAGGTTTATTTATGGGCTTTCTGTTCTATTCCATTAATCTATATGTCTGTCCTTATGCCAGTATCACACTATTTTGATCACTGTAGCTTGGTAGTAAGTTTTGAAATCAGGAAGTGTGACTCCTCCAAATTTGTTCTTCTTTTTCAAGATTGTTGTGGCTACTTGGGGTCTCTTGAGAGTCCACATAAATTTTAGGATAGATTTTTCTATTTCTGCAAAACACACCATTGGGATTTTGATAGAGATTGAAATAAATCTGTAGGTCGCTTTGGGTAGTATTGTTGCCTGAACAACATTAAATCTTCCAATCTATGATCCCAGGATGTTTCTCCACTAATTTATGTCTTCTTTAATTTCATTCAGCAATGTTTTGTAGTTTTCAAGCTTACAAATCTTTTGCCTCCTTGATTAAATATATCCCTAAGTATTTTATATTCTTTTGATGCTATTGTAAGTGGAATTGTTTTCTTAATTTCCTTTTCAAATTTTTCATTGCTAGTGTACAGAAAGGCAACTGATTTTTATCCTGCTGTTTGTTGAATTCATATATTAGCTCTAACAAGTTTTTTGTGTGTGGAATCTTTAGGGTTGTCTGTATATAAAATCATACCATTTGCAAACAGAGCTACTTTTATGTCTTCCTTTCCAATTTCGATGCCTTTTGTTTTTTCTTTTTTCTTGCCTAATTGCTCTAACTGTAACGTCCAATACTATGTTAAATAGAAGTGATGAACGTGGGCATCCTTGTCTTGTTCCTGGTCTTAAAGGAAAAGCTTTCAGTCTTTCACCATTGAGTATGATGTTGGCTGTGGGCTTGTCATACATAGTCTTTATGATCTTGAGCAAGTTTCTTTCTATTCTTAGTTCATTGAGTATTTTTTTATCATGAAAGAGTATGTTTTGTGTGTGTGTGAGGCAGGTCAGCCCTGTGCTAACATCTGCCAATCCTCCTCTTTTTGCTGAGGAAGACTGGCCCTGAGCTAACATCCGTGCCCATCTTCCTCCACTTGATGTGGGATGCTGCCACAGCACGGCCTGACAAGTGGTGCGTTGGTGCGCACCCGGGATCCGAACCTGGGCCGCCAGCTGCGGAGCGCGTGCACTTAACCGCTACGCCACGGGGCCAGCCCCATGAAAGAGTATTGACTGTTGTCAAATGCTTTTTCTGCATCAGTTGAGGTGGTTATGGTTTTTTTTCGTCATTCTATAGATGTGGTATGTTACATTGATTAATTTTCATATGTTGAAACAGCCTTACATTCCAAGAATAAAACTCACTTGGTCATGTTGTATAATCCTTTTAGTATGCAGCTGAATTTGGTTTGCTAGTATTTTGTTGAGGATTTTTGCAGCAATATTCATGAAGGATATTGGTCTGTAGTTTTCTTTTACTGTATTGTCTTTGTCTAGCTTTGGTATCAGGGTAATGCTGGCCTCATAGAAGGAGTTAGGACATGTTGCCTCCTTTTCAGGTTTTTGGACCTTTGAGAAGGATTGGTGGTCATTCTTCTTTAAGTGTTTGGTAGAGTTCACCAGAGAAGTCATCTGGTCCTGGGCTTTTCTTTTTTCAGTGGTTTTTGATTACTGATGCAATCTCCTCAGTAGTGGTCTCCTTAATAGTCATATTTGATATTTCCTCATGAATCAGTTTTGGTAGATTGTGTTTTTAGGAATTTGTCCATTTCATTTAGATTATCCAATTTGTTGGTGTACAAATGTTCATAGTATTCTCTTATAATCCTTTTTATTTCTGTAAAATTACTAGGTAATATTCTCACTTTTATTTCTGATTTTAGTAATTTGAGCCTTCTCTCTTTTTTCCTTAGTCAATCTAGCTAAAGGATTGTCAATTTTGTTGATCTTTTAAAAGAAACAACTCTTGGTTTCATTGAATTTCTCTACTGTTTTTCTAGTCTCTATTTTATTTACCTCCATTCTAATCTTTATCAATTGCTTCTTTCTGCTCACTTCAGGTTTAGTTTAATCTTTCTTATAGTTTTTTTTAAGGCATAAAGTTAGATGATTCATATGAGTTCTTTCTTATTTTTTAGTGTGTGCATTTATAGCTATAAATTTCCCTCTTAGCACTGTTTTTGAAAGATTCCAGAAGTTTTGGTATGTGTGTTTTCATTTCATTTATCTCAAGGTATTTTCTAATTTCCCTTGTGATTTCTTCTTTGATCCATTGGTTGTTTAAAAGTGTGCTGTTTAATTTGTGAATTTTTCAGATTTTTTCCTGTTATTCATTTTAGTTTCATTCCATTCTGATCAGAAAATATATTCTGTATGATTTAAATTTTTTTAATTTATTAAGACTTGTTTTGTGACCTAACGTGATCTATTCTGGAGAATATTCCATGTATACTTGAGAAAAATGTGTATTCTGCTCTTATTGGGTGATGTGTTCTGTATATGTCTGCTAGGTCTCATTGATTTATAGTGTTGTTCAAATCCTCTATTTCCTTAATGATCTTCTGTCTGGTTGTTCTATCCATTTTTGAAAGTGGAGTATCAATATCCCCAACTATTATTGTAGAACTATCTATTTCTCTCTTCAATTCTGTCAATGTTTGCTTCATATATTTGGGTGCTCTGATGTTTGGTGCACATATGTTTATAATTTTTAGATTTTCTTGATAAGTTAATGATTTTATTATTACACAATGTCCTTCTTTCTCTCCTGTAACAGTTTTTTATTTAAAGTCTATTTTTGTCTGATATTTGTATAGCCACCCCAGCTCTCTGTTGGTGACTCTACATGGAATATCTTTTTTTCCATTCTTTCACTTTCAATCTATTTGTGTCTTTAGATCTAAAGTGAGTCTCTTGTAGACAGCATATAGTTAGATCATATTCTTTAATCTGTTCTATGGCTTTTGATCTGGTAGTTTAATCCATTTACATTTAAAGTAATTACTGATAAGGAAGGACTTACATCTGACTTTTGCTATTTGTTTTCTGTCCCTTATTTGCTCCATTATTGCTTTCTATTATGTTTAGGTGATTTTTTGTAGTGACACATTTTGATTCCTTTCTCATTTCCTTTTGTGTATATTCTGTAGATATTTTCTTTGTGGTTACCATGAGGATTACATACATTATCCTAAAGTTGTAACAATCTAATTTGAATTGATACCAGCTCAACTTTAATCACACACCAAAATGCTAATCCCATACAGCTCTACCTACTGCTTTATCTTAATAACACCACAAATTACATCTTTATACTTTACCCACTGGCATAAATTTATAATTCATTTTTATATATTCATTTTAGAAAATAAAAAGTGGAGTTACAAACCAAAATTACAATAATACTGGCCTTTACGTTTGCCTATGTATTTAACTATACGTGAGATTTTTATTTCTTTATATAGCTTCAAATTGCTCTGTAGTGTCTTTCTGTTTCAACACGAAGAACTCCCTTTAGCATTTCTTGTAGGGCAGATCTAGTTATAAACTCCATCAGCTTTTGTTTATCTAGGAATGTCTTAATCTCCTCATTTTTGGAGGACAGTTTTGCCAGACACAGAATTTGTAATTGACAGTATTTTTTCTTTCAGCACTTTAAATATATCATCCCACTGCCTTCTCTCCTCCAAGGTGTCTGATGAGAAATTGGGTAATAATTTTATTGAGCATCCCTTGTACATGATGAGTTGTTTATCTCTTGCTGCTTTTAAGATTCTCTCTTTGTCTTGC
This sequence comes from Ceratotherium simum simum, assembly GCF_057802395.1. Classification (NCBI taxonomy): domain Eukaryota; kingdom Metazoa; phylum Chordata; class Mammalia; order Perissodactyla; family Rhinocerotidae; genus Ceratotherium; species Ceratotherium simum. The sequence continues at coordinate 81,781,369 of NC_141906.1, read as the reverse complement.
AATTTCAACAATTTGATTATAATGTGTCCCGGTGTGGATCCCTTTGAGTTTATCCTGCTTGGAGTTAGTTGAGCTTCTTGGATACGTAGATTTATGTTTTTCATCAAATTTGAGAAGTTTTCAGCCACTGTTTCTTCAAATATTCTTCTTGCCTCTTTTTCTTCTCCTTCTGGGTCTCCCATAATGCATATGTTGGTCTGCTTGATGATGTCCACAATCCCTTAAGCTGTGTTCATTTTTCTTCATTTCTTTTCCTTTCTGCTCCTTAGACTTGCTAATTTTAATGATCCTGTCTTCTGTATTGTTTCTTCTGCATATAATAATCTGCTGTTGAGCTCCCTAGTGAATTTTTTTTATCTCAGCTATGGTACTTTTCAGCTTCAGAATTTCTGTTTGTTTCCTTTATATAATTTTGATCTCTTTTTTGATAATCTCATTTTGTTTTCACATTGTTTTGCTGATTTCTTTTAGTTTTTGTTCATGTTTTAGCTCTTTGAGTGAATTTGATAATCTTTTTATTATGGGTGTATATTTGTCTTTTCAGTTCAACTGTAAGTTCCCTTAAAAAGTGACTATATCAGGGGCTGGCCCAGTGGCGCAGCAGTTAAGTGCACATGCTCCACTTTGGCAGCCTGGAGTTCACAGGTTCAGATCCCGAGCACACACTGACGCACTACCTGTCAAGCCATGTTGTGGTGGCATCCCATATAAAGTAGACGAAGATAAGCATGGATGTTAGCCCAGGGCCAGTCTTCCTCAGCAAAAAAGAGGAGGATTGGCATTGGATGTTAGCTCAGGGTCAATCTTCCTTACAAAAAAAAAAAGAAAGACTATATCATATATCTATATTTAATGGAATTCTGAGGCCTTAGTTTCATATAGTGGAAAGAAGATATGCCCTGTTGTCAATAAACCTGGGTTCAAATATTAGCTCCTGCTATATGATTCTGTATAATTCCCTTTACCTCAGCCTGTCTGCTTCCCAGCTTCCTCAGAAAGTTGGTCAGATATATATAATGGAATACTACTCAGCCATAAAAAAAGACAAAATCATGCCATTCGTGACAACATGGATGGACCTTGAGGGTATTATGCTAAGAGAAATAAGTTAGACAGAGAAAGACAAATACCATATGATTTTACTCATATGTGGAAGATAACCAAAGACATAGATAAGGAGAACAGATTGGTGGTTACTAGAGGGGCAGGAGGTGGGGGGAGGGCAAAAGGCATAAAGAGGCACATATGTATGGTGATGGATAAAAACTAGACTATTGGTGGTAAACATGATGCAGTCTATACAGAAACTGAAATATAATAATGTACACCTGAAATTTACACAATGTTATGAGCCAATATGACCTCAATAAAATAATTTTTTTAAAAAATTGATCAGGATAATAACGGTAAGAGTGGGTGTTGAAATGCCTGCTATATAATAGGCACTCAGGAAATGACATTTATTGTATGTAATCTGTGGTAGTGAACAAATTCTATTCTAAATGGTACATACCTGTTCATCTTTCTAGTTAACTGTTTCCTGTGGACTAAGGTTTGAGATCACCAAACCCAGACTGCATTCCATGCCAGCTACTTGAAAAGACAGATTATGGAAAACTCAGCTCCATGGACAGTAGATGATTTACTTTAGGACACTCAGACTTTCTCTTCCTCCTAGGAGTCTAGCTCCCAAGCACAGTAGATTCAGCCTAGGGGAAGAAAGTAAAACCACCACACGTATCCTTCCCTAAAATGCTTGCAATTCTTGATTTATAGTTGTTTATGTATGTGTATTTGTGTATATGTACCTATGTATATTTTAACCATGCATAGGAAATCATGATTGATTTGGCCAACTCTAGTGATAGGAAAGGAAATACTTAGCTCCCCTTTTCTCTAAGTATATTTGGAACCAACTGAAAAGGGAAGATAAAAATACCAACTTTATTACTGAAATAGCTGTTGGAAACACGGCTTAGATGTGCAGCAACAATGGGCATCCTAACACTAAACTCTGAAATTGAACAGGTTTCACCCCACAGCCATCACAGTCTTAGATCAGGTATGCCTCACCTGCAAGGGCAGGGACTGTCCTCTAAAATCTCTGCTACAGAAACAGAGCATAATGGGAGTGCTTCAGCAGATGCAAGGCGCATGAGGAGAAGAAGAGGCTGAGCTATACATGTCCAGCTCCTGACCCCCAGTTTACCAATCAGAACAATCACTTCTCATTCAAGTACATCTTGTTTTACAAATTTTCTGGGATTTTTGAACAAGTTCTTTTGAACAGAGACGATCTGGACAAGGAGGGGGCACTCCCAGCAGGAGGGACCAGAGGCTGCCACTAAGGAGAGATAGAAGGCTGCAGCCTAACTTCCCAAGGGAAGAGAGGAAGCAGGTGCCCTTCCTGCCCAGACGCAGCAGGGAGGAGAAACCACAGCCTGGCACATATCCCTGCTCCTCCCATTCCACTGCTGCCCTAGTAACAGTTTCTGACAACAAAATGTGGATGGAATGTGCACTCATGTTAAATTACAACTCTTGCCTGGGAAGGATAAAAGGCATTTCTCTTGTGTGAGTTACTGAATAATAAATGGATCATAGGTGGTATTGCATGATGGCTCAGGAGCTAAATTGCCAGGGGTTGTATCTCAGCTGTGTCCTTGGACCAGTTACTTAACCCCTTGGTGCCTCAGTTTCTTCATCTATAATAAAGTGAATTATAACAGTGTCTACCTCATAGGGTTTTTTTGAGGCTTAAATAAGTTAACATATCTAAAATAGTTAGAACAGTATCTCTGAGTCCTCCAAAATTGTTTGCTATTGTTATTACCTAATTTTTAATTATCTTCACCAAAGAGAAGATGAAGAGACATGAACTATTTAAAAATTTGCTTGTTATACAGAAATATACTCTCTTAAACTTATATTGCTCATCTTACAACCCTAACCTCCTCTGGTTTGGAGAGCCTAAGGATTGAACTGGAGTAGTAGACTTTAATATATCAGAAAAAGTTCACAAGAACACCGTTGAGGTTTGACAGTGGAGGGAGAGACATGATTTCAACAGCACTCTACTATGTGTACATGGATCACTCTAAGTCCCATTTTCTCTCCTTTCTAAACAGCTGTCCCTATACCCAACTACAAAAGTCATGGCTCACCCTGTCCCATATGCAAGGGGAGGGTGGATAGAGTAGAGAGTTTACAACCTTCTGAAGCCAAGGGTATTTCTCCCCACCTATAAGTCCCAATACTTCAGAATGGACTGTGGGCCTGGAGATGAGATGAGACTGAGGCAGCAAGTGGACTTCATGCTTTAAGGGCTTCTGCTGGAACGCTGGCAGGAATTGCATCATTGGTAGCTTGAGAGGGGCCAGGGAGGACATCAGGGCTGGGCAGAAGAGAGCAAAGCAATCCCACATGAGGGAGCAGGGAGCCAAATGGCAGGCCAGAGCCAGAAGCAAAGCAGGGCTGTGGCCACGGCTCAGAAGCCAGAGAAGTGCAAAGGCGCTGAGTGGGCCACTGGGAAATGTCAGCTGCAGGACACAGGGGGCTGGCAGAGGGTCACCAGCCTTTGCAGGCTTTCAGGAGATGTCCCAGCTAAGAAACGAAGGGTAGCATCTGGATTAATCAATAAGCTGTTGGAGAAGTTCAGAAGTGAGGACCCTACTTGAGAGTTTGAAGATAGGTTAGGGCAGTACTCTGGTCACTGAGAAGACTGTCATGGGCTACCTGGAGGACCCTAGATACTACGGTACTGAATAGGAAACTGAGACAGGGCCCTGCCACCCCAGGAGTTTGCTTTCTTTGGGGAGACTGAAATATATATATTTGGAACGTATAGTAATAATTGTAATTGCTGTTACCGTTTATTAAATGTCTACTCTGCCAAGAACTGTGCTAAGAGATTCACATTTATCACCTCCTTTAATGCTTACAATAAGCTTCTCAGAGGGGCACTTGTCTTATCCTTCACATGCCCTCAGATGTAAGCTCTATGTCTTGGACCAAGGAACTGGGCCTGTCTCATTCCCTTCTGCTTATCCAGGACCAAAATAGTATGTGCCAGTCCAGAAGAGGTGCTTGATCAATATTTGCTGAATATTTAGCTCTGTTTTCAGATGAGGACGCTGAAGTTTAGAAAGGTTATGTGAGTTTCCCAAAGTTACCTAGGTCATAAGCAAAAAGTCAGAATCCAAACCCAGGTCTGCTGACTCCTAGGTCTGTTTGCTTTTCCATTTTTCTGCTCTGTGTATAACGGAAAGAATGCTGGCTTGGCAGTCAGGATACCCAGCTTCTAGTTGCAGTTCAATCTCTAATTGTGTGACCTTGGGCAAGTGACTTCACTTATCTAGGCTTTGATTTTCTCCATTGCAAATTAAACGAGTGAGAACGGCTAATGTCTAAGGTTCCTTCCAGGCCTCTGGTTCTGTGACTTCCATGGATAAGGGAGCCCTGTGGACATGGTCTGAGTCACAGTGGAGTGTTCCTCAGGAAGTGGAGACGTGGAGAGCTCAGCTGATGGGTGGCCTGACCAAAAACCTGGAAAATGTGGGACAAGAAGCTGCCATAGCGAATGAAAGGCCAGTGGGAGTCTAGCTCTTCCCCCATCAGGAAGGTGTCTAACTTCCTCATCCCTGAGGGGCAGTGGTGGCTGCCGCTCCAGCCCAGGGCAGGAGACACTTTGCAGCTTTGGGAGTTAGGCAGCTCACTGCTTTCCGAGCCTCAGGACCATGCCAGTGAGGCATGAGAGGATCTCTGATGATCAGAGTTGGCTGACGTGTGGGGATTACAAGACTCTGAATTTAGAATACTAACTGCAGTCATGTTCACAAAATCCCCTTAATTAGAGTTTTATTTTCAACTTAGGTTTTAAACACTCTTGCTCAGTAAGGCTCATCCATTTAAAACACAGTGGCCGGGAAAAGTGAACTTTGAAACAACCACACAGTTGCTTTGAATTAAGTGTTATGTTCAAGATACCTAGTATCATATTTAACAAGGTTTTCCAGCCTCAGCTTGAATACGATTATTAAGAATGACTTGTGAGTGCTTGTACAGGCTTACTCCCAACGGTCACATCGTCTTCTCCCGAGGTACTCCAAGCGGCTCACACACCATCTCTGACATCCCTGCTTCTGCTCTGTGGCTGCCTCTGTAATGGGAGGTGAAGAAGAAGGCCCGGTTACAGCAGAGTGGTGACCCTCACCCTTTTGGGAGTCAGGGACCTCTTCCAGATCTGGTGAAGTCTGTGGACCATCCCCGCTTCCACTCTCCCATTCCCAAGTCATGCGCACATACAAAAAGTTACACACAATTTAAGCGGATCTAGGCCTCCCTGAAGCCCAGGCACGGAGGTCTCTAATGCTAGCTTAAAACCTGGGTTATTTCAACACACAGTGCTGAGAATAATGGGACATCCCTTTGCAAAAAAAGAAAAAACCTTGACCCTTACCTCACTCCTTATATAAATATTAACTCAAAATGGATCAGAAGCCTAAAAGTAAGCACTAAAACTAGAGCCTTTCTAGAAGAAAATACAGGAAAAAAATCTTTGTGACCATGGGTTAGGAAAAGACTTCTTAGATATGACACAAAAAGCAGAAATATAAAAGAAAAAAGTGACAAACTGGACTTCATCAAAACTAAAAATTTTTACTCTTTGGAAGATATTGTTAAGAAAGTAAAAAGACAAGCCACAAACTGGGAGAAAATATTTGCAAAACACCTATCTCTGTCCTCCTCTTAAGAAACTTGGCCAGAAGTCCTGCCCAGCAATGTTTGCTTGACTGGCATTATTAGCCCTTAGCTGTATGGTATACTGGGAAGGGTAGCCTTTCAGCTAGGCATAACACTACCGAAAAAACCCTGAGTTCTGTGACCAAGGCAGAAGAGAGGAATGCATACCAGGTAGGAAACCAAGAGCATGTCACACCTTCAATGCAAACTTTTGAAAGAAAATAGAATCTCAACAGCTAGTAACCAAGCACTTCCCACATGTCTGGCCCTGTCCTCAGGGCTCGGTAAGGCAGGACACTGTCTCTGGCCTGGAGCTCCGTCTACCGCGGGGTAGGCCTAACACACAGGGAGTCCTGAGGGAAGACTCATGTGCCCACCAGGAACGTGCGAACTGTAGGGGAAAGGGCTGCACAGAGGAAGAAGAGAGATCCCCTAGGGTGGAGCTGTTTGCATGGCTTGTGGAGGAAGTAGTCCTGAACTTGGTCTTTACAGCAAGTAATTTTAGGAAGCAGAGACAAGGAGAGGCCTTGGACTCAAGATGGGGGTGCGTGAAGGTGGGTGTTGACTTCAAGGACTAAGAAGGTGAGATACCTAAGTGCAGCAGGAGAGATGTGCTGAGAAGTGGAAGCTAAAGTTGTCTGAGCCAGGTTGAGGTAAATCCTGAAAGCCAGACAGAGACCTTTGGGCTTGATGACAAAATGGGTAGACCCTCCTTCTAGAATCAAGGGGTGACGAGAAAAGTTGAATAATTCAGATCTGCTGCTCCTCCTCCAAACAGACCCCTGGTCACTGACTTTCTCCATACCGACTTTTACCAAAGATACACTAATATATTACAGGGGAGAAAAATCCCTCTTGCTGCACCAGCCACGGGCATTGGCAATCGACCACCATCACTCTTCACTACAGGGCCAGAGAGCAGCTTCAGAGTCTTCCTCAGGACAGCATCCAAAAAGGTATTACCAAGGAATCAGAATTGGCATTCTGCGCACGTTCCATAAGATGGGGCTGACAAATAAACCCTGCCCTTTGCCCCTCTTCTCCGCCCACCCCCACCTCTGCCTCAGGCGCCTCTCACTGACCTTCCGCCACCACCACCATTTTCACCATCATTTCTCTGCTGCTATGTACATTCTCCAGGCTACAGCTGTTTCTCCTGTCACTGCTTGATATTCATTTAAACCTGATTTCACCTGGAAAAAAATGTTGGCTGTGAACAAGAACCCCGTGTGACAGGGCCATAATTAGATCCGTCAAGAACCACCCTGGAAAGATTAGTCTACCTCAGTACACAGGACAGCCAGGGGCTGGGGAGGAGGGTGGACAGAGTGATCAGAAGCAAGGGGAGCTGTTGGGATTCTGCCACAATGACCCAGGTATGTGGAAGTGGCAGCTGGAACTGGTGTGGGAACGGAGAGACAAGGGCCAACACCAGAAATTCACAAAGAGAAGTGAGAAGTCTTGGTGAGAGAACAGGGAGCTTAATAATCCAGCGTGGAGAGCCCTGATCATCAGCGATGCCGCTTCCCCACCTAACAGCTGGCTAACCATTTTAAGGAGGGGTTGAGGAGTATGAGGCTCTGTGCATCCTGGAGTGTCTTCTTCAGATCTTCCACAGCTTTAGTTCACTTCCACCAGCAAAGCAAAAGAAAAGAGAAAGGATTCAGTGTTGATGACAGAGGTAGCTGCTCCTGTATGAAAATCAGGAGATGAAACAGGGTGGTTCTGAAAGCTTTTAAAGGCTTCCTTCTGCTCCTCACAAAGCATCAGAGGAGAGACTTTGCCTCATGCTCTTTTCACATGCATGTATCTGTCCCAGAGTCACCATGGTGACGCTGTGTATGTTTGCACAGCTGGAAGCATCCAGAGGTGGAAAACGAAGCCAGGGTGGACCAGAGCAGGGAGCCCAGCAGGACTTTCCCTCTGATTCTCTGCAGAGGATCAGTTAACAGAAAGCTAACATGCCCTTCTGAGGTTTGTCATCAAACTTGATATTTCCAACAGCCCAAGGGAAAAAAATCACAAACCATAACAGTTAATCCTGAGACTGATCATATAAACCCATCTTCCCCAAACAGAGTTTTAGCAGGCAGGGATTTCATGGTGAGAATCCCTCAGTCCCTGAAGGTCGAGGTGCCAGCACACAATACGGCAAAGCAGAGGCGCAGGTCTCAGGGCGGGGGTGTGGAGCCACTGGTTGTCTGTAGTGGGTGCCAGCGTGCAGGTTAGGAAGGTCTCTGTGAGGTCCTTGCTGCATGGACTTGAACATCTGTGAAGGATCCCTTTTTCTCAATAAGACCTGTCACCTCGGCGCTGATTCTCCCACAGAAGAGAACCTCAGTGTTCTGAGCAATTCCTCAAGCAAGGCAGTCAGCCTTTTAACCATTTATTTGTCTTCTGAATCACCTCCCAACATTCCCTGAAACTGAAGGAGGCGTAAACTAAACACGGATAAAGCTGACCACATTTAGCCCAGTGAGGGACTCATGTCCCCATAGTCTAAACTTATTTATAGGTAAATTACATAATACATGTATAACGGCCAGCAGCGAATCCAGTGTCTGGCACACATTAGGAGCTCAAAAATATCTGTGAAACAGAAGAGTAAAGGGCCCACAGATAAGTGGGACAGTGCCAAGGGTCCTGGCAAGTGATTCCCACCTAGAGGTTTGGTGAGCTTGTTTTCACAGAGTACAGAGAGACTGTTGAACTGTACTTCTAACCCACCCCTCCTCCCTACTCATGTTCATTCCTACAGAAACTTCAGGAGCACAGAGTTCAGAATTTACTTGGAAATGTACTGGTAGATCTCAGTTGATCAGTAGAGTGTATAGTTCTCACTATGGCCTAAGATGTGAGCATAAGGCAAAGTACAATGAAGGATAGACAGACTTGTAGCAGGCTGAAAACTAATTTAAAATATACAGAACATCACTAGCAATCTTCTCCTGTAGGCAGTAAAATCAACTTCCTAGGTTGGCAACACTGCTTCAAATAAAAAATGCACTGAAATGTATTTTACAGGATGGAGAGATTGTCTGAAATAGCACCAGAGCACTTTCCATAATTTATATGCTGCTTTATTGCTGTTCGATTCTGTATCAGTCTAGGTAATAAGATCATTCAGTCATTCAACAAACATTTATAATACAGAGCAGAGGTTCTGAACCAGGGCAATTTTTCACCCCAGGGCACCTTGGTAAAATCTGAAGACATTTTGATTGTCACGACTTGGGGAAGGGTGCTATTGGCATCTAGATGCCGCTAAACATCTTACGATGCACAGAATAGGCCCCAACAACAAAGAATTATCTGGCGCCAAAATGTTGAGAAACCTTAGAGAGGGAGACAGAAACTTATGGTAGCACGTAGTGAGGTTTCTATCCAAGTCCTGGGGAGTCAGAGAAGGCTTATGAGATGAAGTGATAAGTACACAGAGACATAAAGAAGAATTAGAAGTGAACTTAATTAGCAAACAGGATTCCAAGCAGAAGAAACTACTTAGGCAAAAGCCTGGAGATGACCATTTAAAGAACTGCAAATAGAGTAGACATTCTCTTCACCAGCCTTCCCTTATATTAACTCCTTGGTAAGACACGCTGACTGCTGCCCACAGCACACTGAGGGTGCACGGTTGGGGACCTGTGTGCTTCTGCTCCACCAGAGGACTGTATGTTCATCGAGGGTCAGATGCAGTTGTTCCCAAAACTGTTTGTGCCAGTTTTAATGTTAGTTTAATTAAAGAATTTAATTAGATATCATGTAGACTCAAGAAATATGATTGCAAAAAAGAAAGTTGCTGTTTTTATTCTAAGTAGAGTGCTTTGAAAAGATTTCATGAAGATGAGTCCCAGAAAGAAAATAGTATCAAATTAGATATGGGTAAAACAACTTGAATAGTTTGGGGGAGAGAAAAAAAATCTTTAAAATATGGAAGAATTACGCACTCACATTACTGCGTGAGTGTCAAGTCTATGATCCAATTTTTAAAAAATTGTTCCTGGAAATCATAAATAATCCATTATTGTGTGGTTTATGCAAGGAAGATGACTCTCAGCACCAATCAGCTTACTCACCCTGCAAGAAAAGGGCTCGGCCCTACTGCAAAACATTGCGGAACAAATGTACATTTATGTGTTTGGAGTTGAAATAAAATATGCCTCACATGAATACATCATTTTTTATGGTTCCTGTTTTACCCAAAATTTTTTTATTAACCTTATCGGGTCAGACAGCTTCCACCCATCTGGGTGCGACTGGAGCACAGAGCAAGTAGAGGACCTGGCAGGAGGTGAGGCACAAGAGGCGAACCAGGGTCAGATGAAGAGCCTTCTGAGCCATGAGGTGTTTGGACCTTTGTAAGAGATAGAAGCCGTAAAAACTTTTTGATAAGGGAGTGACTTGACCACATAATGTGCATTAGAAATATATCACCCTGGCTCCAGTATGGAGCATGGATTGGAGGGCAGCAAGACTGCGGGCCAGCAGTCCAGATAGGAGGGCTCCGCAGTGATTCGGATTCCCTGTGAGCATTGAACAGAGGACTTGCATTGGGGATGCAGAGATGGGAATAGATTCAGGGATATTTAGGAATTAGTATCCTAATTGACCAACTGTGCATAGCAGAGAAGGGAGAGGCTAGTGTCAAAAACCACTCTGAAGTTTGAGGTTTGGACACCTGAGACATTGATGGTGATATCCTTGAGATAAAAAACAAAACAGAAGAATTTGGCCGGGTGGGAAGACGATGAGCTCAATTTTGGACGTGTTGAGCCACATAATCCTATGGGACATTCAAGTAAAGATGTTGAGTATGCGGTTGGATTCATGGGTGTGACGCTCCAAAAAGTCTTGGGCTGAATACTTAGTTTTTTGAGTAATCAGCATATAGAAAAACATGAGAGTAGATGAAATTGCCTGGCTAGGAAAAGAAAAGTTGGCCTAAGAAAAGATATATAAAATATTCTTATGAATCAATAAGAAAAGACCCAATGAAAGAATGTGCAAAATACGTAAGAAAAAATGCTTCACAGAAGAGGAAAAACATAAAAGAAATAAATCCATGAAATTCAACTGCCTTACTAGTCAAGGAAATGCAATTAATGCCATATGAGATAGTTTTTATGCCACTATATTGGCAAAAATTAGTAAGTCTGACAATGTCAAATGTTGGGAAGCATAAGGATTTGAGAAAGGTCATACTCTACTGGCAGGATTGTACATCGGTACAACTGCTTTGAAAAACATTTTGGCATTATCTTGTAAAGTCTACTCAGTAATTCTACTCTTACGTATGTACCCTCAAGAAACTCTTGAATATGTGCACTGAAATGAAATCGGAAATGATTTCAGCACTGTTGTTGCTAATAGCACAATACTTGAAGCAACATCTAGAGGGTCAACAACAGAGAATGGATTAAGGATGGTATATTCAAAAAAGGGATGACTACAAAACAGTAAAAAGGAATAGACTGCACATACATACAATAACATGAAGGGATCTTGGAAATGACGTTGAATGGAAAAGAAAGAATCCCAGAAGCCCTCAATCTGTATATTATCTTAATAAAACTTTAGAAAAGCAAAGCTGAACAAAATATCGTATATGTGTTTATGCATTTGGGATAAAACAAAATCAAAAATGCAAAGAATGATAAAGACAATTCAGGAGAGTGATTCTCTCCGGTGGGAGAGGAGAAGTAGGACAGAGGGGTGAGGAGGGAGCGCATAGGGAGACAAGCGACGGAATGTATCGTCCTCTTGTTGAGTGTAGGTGCACGGGTATTTATCATAGTACTGTAATCTGCATCTTACATACAGGTTAGGAATATTCTTTTTTGTGAATCAAATAGCATATCAAAACTGATAAAGAAAAATGAAAATGTTGCTCTTAGGTATACAATTTATGTTCCAATTGAGGCAGAGTTCTGGATTCAAAGACTGCTTTGATTTATTCCCTTGTTAAAACTGCTTTTATTGAATTGTGTTTTAGGACTTGAACTTCCTTCACCATAGGTACAAATTTGTGACCCAGCTCTAGAATACATACAGGACCATGGGGGTATTTGTGAGTGATCAACTTACTTATGGCTTCATTTTACTAATATTTTCCCATCACCCTAACTTGTTCAATTATTTATTTTCATTCCTTTATATTACATGCATTTGTGTAAGCCACCTCATATTCTTTGTGGAATGAGGCATGATGCAAATAATCAAAACTAAAATACTCCATCCCAGAGAGGAGAAAAATAGTTCAAATTCTGTCATATTTTTTTCCCCATTTATGGTAGAGAATGCAGAAAAGTGGGCAGTTCCTTTCCTCTGGATGGCCGGCTGCTGCAAAGAGTCTACCAGGGCTCTTGACAACAAGGAGGTGGCCAGAAAAGCCATTTACAGGCTGTGTCAGAGAAAGGATTGGTGGCCCACTAAGCCCCAGAGCTCTGGCTTCTTAACCAGGGTCTTGAGTAAAATTAGGTACAGTTCTAAGAAGGCTTCCAGAGGCCCTGCACCGTGAGCTGGCCTGAGTCTCTGCACCAAACTGCTCCATCAGCCTTCTGCTCACCACTTATATGGTCCCCCAGCCCTCTAGACCAGGGAGAAAAGGGATCCCATATGGTAGCACCCTCACCCACTACCCCCTGGTGCCCAGAGAAGCAAAGTGTTTCTAGGCTGGGCATTTGTGCCTCTTCCACAGCCCAGTTGGCTGCTCATCCATAGACACCATATCCATAAGATACAACCCAACTGCCAGGAAACTGTTGGGTCCTGCCTGCATTGTACCACATTTTTTGGCCACAGGAAGGATTTTTGCATCCCAGAGATGATCAGGATCATTGGTTCCTGACTTCACATTAAGGTAATAAAACCTATACAAGTCACAGACCAAGCCCTGATCCAGCAGTTCTGGCTCCCCATCAGTCCAAGGGGGCTCAAGAAAATAAACTAGGCTTTGGAAACCCAACACTGGGGCAACAGAGTCTGCTTCAAGCTGTAAGAGGAGGACTGGGAGAAGCTTCTGCCACCTATGCTTTCCCTTGGTCCATAGATGGCTGTGACCCATACATCTCCTTAATAACCCTTGTCCACTGCTTCCCATAAGATGTCTCCCACCACAGTGCCTACAAAAATGTTTTTATATGGAGAAGAAGGGGGTGGGGAGGAGGAGGACAAGGAGAAGGGAAAGGAGGAGGAGGGACTGTACATCCTCACATGAGGAGTGTGGCTATGAGATCTATCTGTTCTGCAGGACCTGTGTTTATGCCAACATATCAAAATCAGATTGGAGTGGGGGCTTCTTCAGACCTTCCTTCCTGCCTGTATAAGCCCCAGTGCTCTTTGTAATGAAGAAAAAGGGAGAGAAGTTTGCCTCTTCCAGGTTTATTCAGATTTCAATATAGTCATCATTCTTTATCACCTCGTCTTCCTATGATCCCTTAGCTCTTGAACCAGTTCTGTGTAGGATGAGTATTTATAAAATTCGTGCTTGGAGGGACCTACAACTTTGTCTCTAGAAAGATCGCGAGTACAGAACAGCTTTCTAAAGGTGCCCAACTCATTTTGAACACACAAGAATGCCATCTGCTCTATGTAATACCTCAACTATCTTCCAGTACTTACTGAACGGCAGCTTGAAGAGCCCCTATTCTGAAATCTTGTGGATGATATCTCCACCCAATACCATAGGAAAAATTCTGTTTTGAGAAGGACTCAACCATCAGCCACAGCATGCCCTCTGGACCAAATCCAAATCTGCCTGCTCAGAAGCCATGAGGTTGAGTTCTTGGCCCTTGGCGTGTCTATCTGACAGCCTAGACCTTACAGGATGGGGTATTAGAGTCTGTAGTGAAAGAAATGTTGGATCCCTGCAGCATCCAATCAAACCATAGCATCCAGTCTACCAAGAGAGTAGAAGCCAAAGAAATAGTCTTCAGACTCTGCTTTCCACTTGAGAAATGTCTCAGAGCCAATCAGGGCCTTATGTCTGGGTAAACCCAGGAACATGCACAGCATCTTCCGCCCAGGAAAAGGGGTCCAAGGTGAAGTAGAGTACATGCTCATACAGTCACTTTTAATGGCTCTCTCCTTGTCTGTGCCCCTAGCTCTCATCCCTATGAAGAGTTATGACCTCTGCACCATTGGCCAAGGGAGTTTCTCCAGGTTCTTCCTCTCACCTTTGCTCTTACTGATGTAGGACAATTGCAATTTCTAAGTCAAATAGTAGAAAGGCAATAGCATCTGTGAAAATTTTATTGAAATATTCAGTTTCCTCCCACTGGCACACACCCAGTTTCTTCCTCTCTGCCTGGCTTTCTCACTTGGCTTCTCCCCAAGACACTTCCTCTCAGATCACACGGAGGGATTCTCATGCCTGACCCTGGCTCCTCCCACACCACAGCTCAGACTCCTGCTCTTGGAGCTGTTTAATAAAGTTAAGAAATAATATATAAAGGTAAGCATTTTTGTCATTATTATCCTGAGTAGAGAACCCTGCTTAACAATTCCCTGACAGATGATTGATTTCTGGTCTCAGTTTTCCATTACATTTGCAGAACATAAGCTTTTCTCTAGGTCAGCATCACACTAGTCTGACAAACATGCTCCTAAAAAGGGAGACATTCCATGGTTTGAATGCACATATTTCTTTTCATAATATGTGCTCCTCTCAGAGTTTCACATGATTATTCATATTCTAACTTCTCATAGAGCCCGTTTTACTGGGTTTCACCTTTTCCCATAATATCCATGAACATCTCTGAGAACAAGAGTCCTGGAGAATACATTTTGGACAATGCTGTCGTAAGCTTATCTTTGAACTGAGATTTCATGATAGGAAACTTCAAGTCCTCTTTAATTTAGAAAATGATTATGATGCATAAACATGCTAATATGCATACATTTTCAAAATCTTTAAAAGCAGGTTTTGATTTTTAAGGTTTCTGTATACATTGAAAGTGTACTGTTAGAACCCTACCTGGCAGGCAAACATTCTTTATGCTGTACCCTATAGAACATTCTTTCAATCTATACTTGGAGAACTTTATGAGGCCCTTCCACAACTTGAGTTGTGGTGAACAGGATTTCTTACTGAACATCTGTTACTTCTCTCCTTTTTCCTTTCAGTAGTTGAATTTTTTTCACAATCACACACTAATGTGAATTAAAGCCACAATGAGATATCACTAGATACCTATCAGAATGGCCAAAACAAAAAATAGTGGCAATATCAAATACTTATGAAGAAGAGAGACAGAATTACTTACACATTGCTGGTGCAATGTAAAATGGTGTAGCCACTCAGGAAAACAGTTTGGCAGTTTCTTATAAAACTAACTATGCGGTGCCATACAACCCAGCAACTGCACCTTTGGGCATTTATCCTAGAAAAATGAAAACTTACGTTCACACAAAAACCTGTACACAAACGGTCATAGCAGCTCCGTTTGGAATAGCCCACAACTGGAAATGGCCCAGATGTCCTTCAATGGGTGGATGGTTAAACAAACTATGGCACACCCGCACCAAGGAATACTACTCAGCAATAAAAAGGAATGAACTCTTTTTATATGCAACAACTTGCATGAATCTCAAGACAATTATGTTGAGGGAAAAAAGCCAATCCACCCAGGTTACATCGGGTACTATTCCATTTATATGACATTCTTGAAATGACAAAATGATAGAGACAGAGAAGAGAGTGATTACCATAGGTTAGAGAGAGGGTGGGGGTGGGGTGGTGGGAGGAAAGTGGTGGGGATATAAAGGGGAAACAAGGGATCCTTGTGGTAAGGCACTGCTATGGATCTGGACTGTGATGGTGGACACAAGAACCTACATGTGTGATAAAACCCTGTAGAGCTAAATACACACACACGCACACACACACACACACGCACACACAAATAAGTACATGTGAAACTATGAACATCTGAATAAGATTGGAGGACTTTATCAATGTCAATTTCCTGATCGTGATATGATACTACAGTTTTGTAAACGGGACCGTTGGGAAAACCAAGTAACGAGTACTGGGGACCTCTCTGTATTGCCTCCTTCAACTGCACGTGCACTTACAATTATCTCAACCTGAGGGCAGAGACTATGTAAAAGTTTAAATGTAAACGTGAACTTTTCAGGCCTATAATGTAGGCAAGGTGATATTTCGTACCATATGCTATTCTGTCTCTTCTAGAAAGAAAACAAGAAACATATTAATTATAACAAAAGGGTTCATGTTAGACAGGGAAATTTGTCCCAATTAGAAGGAGTTTTTAGATAGTGATGTTAATGATAAGAGGCTCTGCAATCTCCCTCTGGAGATGGGACACAAATTTACACAGGATTTACTATTTTTCTGTGAGGATTTCCAGAAACTACTAGCCCACCCTCCTCTCTGCCTCGTAGCACCAGTCAATGTCATTCTTTATCACATCGTGTTTATAACTCCATTATCTTTCCTGTCCCCCATGCAAAGTGAGCTCTGTGAGAGAAGGATTTTGCTGTATTGTTGAATACCAAGTGGCATGACACAAACATGATCAAAACTCAATAATTTTTAAAATAAAATATCCTGAAAGTAGTACAGGATGCTTTCCTTGGAAACCTTTCACTCGGCATCTTCATGGGAGACGGGATGAATGAGACGACCTCACTGGTCCCTTCCACTAGAGGGGTCAGTGATCTTCTTTGTTCCCAGCTGTTTCTGGTATCAGTGACCTCATAATACTGTTCCCTAATCTGGGAATATTTTCCCACCAACACTTAGTTGCTTTTGGGTTTTTTAAAGCTTTGTTTGGGTCTAATTGGCACATAATAAACTGCACTGATTTAAAATGTAAAACTTTGATAATTTCTATGTATGTATACACCCATGAAACCAATACCATAATCAAGCTGATAATATATGTGTGTATATATAAATATATATGTGATATATAGTATATGACATATGCTTATATATAGTGTGTATATATATATTATACAGGCATATACTTATATATATTATAAGGATATAATACACATATATATATATGTGTGTGTATACATATATATATATAATCACTCCAAAAGTTTCCTCAGCTCCACACCCTGGCATTCCATCCCTAGGCAACCACTGATCTGCCTTCTGTCACTATAAATTAGTTTCTATTTTCTAGAATTTTATGTAAAAGGAATCCTACAGTATATACTCGCTTATGCCTGGCTTCTTTCACTCAGCATAACTAGGTTGAGATTCATCCCTGTTGTTGCATGTGTCTCAGTAGTTCATTTCTTCCATATTGATGACTATTATTCCATTGTATGACTATTCCACAATTTATCCATTCACCTGTTAGTGGAAATCTGAGTTGTTTCCAGCTTTAGGCTATTACAAACAACATTGCTGTGAACATTCAAGTAAAAGCCTTTGTATGGACACATTCTTTCATTTCTCTTCAGTGAATACTAGGAGAATAATGGCTGGGTCATATGGTACTTGAATGTTTTACTTTTTAAGAAACTGCCAAACTTTCCAAAGGGGATGAATGTTTTACATTCCCTCCAACAGTATATGAGAGATACAAGTCCTCCATATCCTTTCCTGCACTTGGTAGGATCAGGCTTTTTAATTTTAGACATTCTAATAAGGCTGTAGTTGGATCTCATTGTGGTTTTAATTTGTGTTTTCATTTCTCTAATAATAAATAATATTGAACATATTTTCATATGCTTTTTTGCCATCTGTATATCTTCTTTGATGAAGCATCTGTTCAAATCTTTTGCCCACTTTTTAATTAGGTTGTTTGTTTCCTTAACATAAAAGTTTTACGTATTCTGAGTACAAGTTCTTTACCTTTATCAGATACGTAACTTACAAATATTTTTCCCTTGTAGATGGCCTGTCTTTTCATTCTCTTAGCAGTGTCTTAAGAAATTCTTAATTTTAGTGAAGTCTAATTTAACAATTTTTCTTTCATGGATCATCCTTTTGGTGTTGTATCTGAGAAATCTTTGCCTAACCCAAGTTTATGAAGATTTTTCTCTTATTTTTCTCTTAAGTTTTTTTCTCCATGTTTCATAGTTTTAGGTTTTAACTTCAGTTCTATGATTTATTTTGAGTTCATTTTTGCATATAGTGCAAAGTATGGATTTTTTTTTGAATATGGATATCCCATTGTTCCATCACCATTTGTTAAAAAACAATCCTTTCTTCATTGTTGCCTTTGCACCTTTGTCAAAAATCAATGGACAACTTTCAGTTTCCAGTCCCACATCTAAGGGCCTTGAAAGTCATCACTCCTATCCTCACAACAAGAAAAAATATGTGAACATACTGAAAATCAACAACTCTTCTTAGACCAATCAGAGAATTGAGGTCAAATGGCAAACCGCTGTCCTGTAAACTGGAGTGATGGGTGGATACAGAGGAAGAGAGCTAACAAAGCAAAGCTGGAGCTGGAGCCTGGTGGAACACTTCAAGGATAGTGAACTAACTGCTGGAGACTGAGCTGTGGCCTAGCTTGAGAGAGAAAAACTCCTGGGGGCCCAGTCTTAGGGGAGTCCCCACACTTTCGTGAGTTTTACCTCCAGGAGCCCCACCAGGTTCTCAGAGAAAAATCTCCTCACACTTCCAACAGGAGGAGAAAAGTAATCATTTTGAAATATACCCAGAGTTACCCGTCTCGTTAACAAAGGCCTGCCCTCAAAGGAAACTACTCTACCAGAGCCTAACTGACTGGAGTTTTACCAGAGCCTGACTGACCTGGGGAAGTGACATACCCAACACCAGCCCCCCTCTGGCTGTCGATGAGTGAAGTGAAATACTCACCTCCAGTCTCTTCTAGCCTTCCTGTCTCACCTAAGGGGAAAGGGAAAGTTGAGAAGCAGTGAAGGTCACAACCCAAAGAAACAGGCTCACTAAAACACTGAGACATAATTATGGGATTATAGAATGCTTCCCTCCCCCCACATATTACCACCATGTCAATAGTGGTCCTGTATAAAAACAGAGGATTACAGCTAAAAGAACTGAGGACTTCATTAAAATTTAAAACTTCAGCTCTGCAAAAGACTCTGTTAAGAAAATGAAAGGATAAGACACAGACTGGGAGAAAAGATTTGCAAAACACATATCTGATAAACAACATATATTCAAAATATACAAAGAACTCTTAAAACTCAGTTCTCGAAGCTCAACAACAAGAAAACAAACCAGATTAAAAACGGGAAAAGATCTGAACAGACACCTCACCAAAGAAGATATACAGATGAAAAATAAGCATAGGAAAAGAAGCTCAACATCATATGTCATTAGAGAACTGTAAATCAAAGCAACAATGAAATACCACCACAACCTATTAGAATGGCGAAAATCTAAAACACTGACGACACCAAACGCTGACAGGGGATTTGGAGCAACAGGAACACTCATTCATTGCTGGTGGGAATGCAAAATGGTACTGTCACTTTGGAAGACAGTTTGGTAATTTCTTACAAAGCTAAAAATGCACTTACCGTACAATCCAGCCACCACACTCCTTGATGTTTACCTAAAGGAGTTGAAAGCATGCCCACACAAAATTGGCACACAAATGTTTATAGCAGCTTACTCATAACTTCCAAAAACTAGAAGCAACCAAGATGCCCTTCAGGAGGTGAATGAATAAACAAAATGTGGCACATGCACACAATGCAATATTATGCAGCACTAAAAAGAATTGAACTATCAAGCCAAGAAAAGACATGGAGGAATCTTAAATGCAAATTTCTAAGCAAAAGAAGCCAATCTGAAAAGGCTACGTACTGTATAATTTAAATTCTATGACATCCTGGAAAAAGCAAAACAATGGAGACAGTAAAAAAGATCAGTGGTTGCTAGAGGTTCTGGAAGAGGTGGGGAGGGACGATAGGTGGAGCACAAGGGATGTTTAGAGCAGTTAAGCTACTCTGTATGATACTGTAACTGTGGATGTATGACATTTTGCATTTGTCAAAACCCATAAAATGTACAACACAAAGAGTGACCCCTAATGTAAACTATGGCCTTTAGTTAATAAAAATGTATTGATATTGGTTTATCAATAGTAACAAATTAACCATACTGATGCAAGATGTTAATAGGGGAAACTAGGGGTAAAGGAGGAAGTATGGGGATATATGACAACTCTCTGTACTTTCTGCTTAATTTTTCTGTAAACCTAAAACTTCTCTAAAAAACAATGTCTGTTAATAAATAAAATTGAAAAATCAATTGACCATATATGTCATATATGTGTGGGTCTATTTATGGACTCTTGCATTCCATGATCTATTTGCCTCCCTTGAGTTCAATGTCACATTGTAACTTTATAATAAGCCTTGAAGTGTGTTCTAGGCTTATTTCAACTTTGTTCTTCTTTTTCAAATTTATTTTTACTATTCTAGGTCCTTTACATCTCCAAATGAATTTTAAAATCAGCTTGACATGTTCTACAAAAAATGCCTGCTGGGGGAGGCCAGCCCGCTGGCATAGTGGTTGGGTTTGGGCACTCCGCTTCAGCAGCCCAGGGTTCGCATGTTTGGATCCCGGGCGCCAACCTATGCACCGTTTATCAAGCCATGCTGTGATAGGTGTTCCCACATATAAAGTAGAGGAAGATGGGCATGGACGTTAGCCTAGGGCCAATCTTCCTCAGCAAAAAGAGGAGGATTGGCAACCGATGTTAGCCCAGGGCTGATCTTAAAGCCTGCTGGGATTTTGATTGGGATTGCATTGAATCTATACATCAATCTGGGGAGAAATGACATTTTTAACAATGCTTAGTCTTCCAATCCATAAACAAGATATATCTTCCATTTAAGTCTTCTTTAATTTTCTCTCAACATTGCTTTGTAACTTCAGTGTACACATCTTGTACATCTTTTGTCAGATTTATCCCTAAGTATTTCTATTTTGTGATTCTATTGTAAATGGTGTTTTCATCTTAATTTTGATTGTCTGTTGCTAGCATATAGAAATATAATTGATTTTTAAACATTAATCTTATACCCTGCAACCTGACTAAATTCTCTTATTAGTTCTAGTAGCTTTCTGGTAGATTGCATGGGATTTTCTATACAGATTACCATGCCTTCTGTAAATAAGGACAGTTTACTTCTTCCTTTCCAATCTAGGTGACTTTTATTTTTTTCTTGCCTAATTGTGCTGGTTAGAACCTGTAAGAGAATGTTGAATAGAAGTGGCTAGAATGGACATCCTTGCTTTGTCCCCGACCTTGAGGGAAAACATTCAGTCTTTCACCATTAAGTATAGCGTTAACCATAGGATTTTTTGTAGATTGTCTTTATCAGATTAACGAAGTCCTCTTCTAATCCTACTTTGCCGAGAGTTTTTATCACGAACATATGTTAAATTTTGTCAAATGTTTTTCTGCATCTATGGAAAAACTTATATATTTTTCTTTTATTAATGTGTTAATAACATGGATTTTCTAATGTTCAACCAATCTTTCGTTCCTGGGATAAACTCTACTGGGTCAAGAGGTATTATTCTTTTTACATATGGTTAGATTGAATTTGCTAAAATTTTGTTAAGCATTTTTCCCTCTATGTTCGTGGTGTATATTGGTCCATAATTTTTTCATGTAATGCCTTTACCAATTTTTGGTATCAGACTAATACTGCCCTCATAATAGTAATTACAAAATATTCCTTTCTCTTCAATTTTCTGAAAGAGTGTCTATAACTGATATTTTTCCTTAAAATGTTTGGTTGAAGTCATTCAAGAAGCCATCTGGGCCTGTAGGGTTCTTTGTGGAAGATTTTTAACTACAAATTCAATTTTTAAAATAGATATAGGGCTATTCAAGTTCTTTTTCTTGAGTGAGCTTTGGTAATTTATATTTTTCAAGGAATTTACCCATTTAATCTTAATTATCTAATTTGTTGACATAAAGTTGTTCACAATATTGTCCTACTATTCTTTTAATATCTGTAGGATCTGATGTGGTGTCATCTCTTATTCCTGATATTGGTAATTTGCATATTCCTTCTTTTTTTATTTTCTAACTTCTGGCTAGAGCTTCGTCAGTTTTATTGATCATTTCAAAGAAACAACTTTTGCTTTCATTGGTTTTTCTCTATACTTTTATGTTTGTTATTTCACTGCCTTTTTTTCCACTCTGATCTTTATTATTTCCTTTCTTTTGGGTTTAATTTGCTCTTTTTTCCCTAGTCTCTCAGGGTGGAAGCTGATATCATTGATTCAAAATCTTTCTTCTTTTCTAATGTAGGTGTTTACTGCTATAAATACCCCTCAAAGTATTTCCTTAGCTGTATCCCACAAGTTTTGATATTTTGTGTTTTTATTTTTATTCAGGTTAAATTACTTTTTTTATTATTATTTCCTTTTTGACCCAATGCTTAGTTAGAAGTATGTTATTTTGTTTCCAAATAGTTGGAGAATTTCCAGAAATCTTTCTGTTATTGATTTCCAATTTAATTCAGTTGAGGTCAGAGAACCTACTTTGTATGAATTGAATCCTCTTAAATTTATTGAGATTGTTTCATAGTTCAGAATATGGTATATCTTGGTCAACATTCTATGTACATTTGAAAAGACCTATATTCTGCTGTTGTTGGATAGAGTGTTCTATAAATGTAAGTTTTGACGTCAAGTTGGTTAATAGTATTGTTCTTTCTTTTCTTTTTTTTTTTTTTTTTTTTGCTGAGGAATATTTGCCTTGAGCTAACACCCACTGCCAATCTTCCTCTTTTTTATGTGAGCCACAGCATGGCCACTGACAGATGAGTGATGTAAGTCTGTGCCCAGGAACTGAACCCAGGCTGCCAAAGTGGAGCATGCCAAACTTAAGCACTAGGCCACAGGGACTGGCCCAGTTAATAGTATTTTTCAGGTCTTTTTTATCATTAGTGATTTTCTGTTGATTTGTTCTGTCAATTATTGGCAGAAAGGTGTTGACATCTCTGACTATCATATTAGATTTGTGTATTTCTTCTAGCAGTTCTATCAGTTTTTGCTTCATGTATTTTGAAATTCTATTATTAGTTATATAAACTTTTTGTTTGTAATGTGCTCTTGAGTTCACCCTTTTATTAATATGAAATAACCCAATTTATCCGTAATAATATTCTTTACTTTGAAATCTTTGTTATTCTGATAGTAATATAGCACTCCAGCTTTCTTTTGATTAGTGTTACCATGGTATATATTTTCCCATTTTTTCCCTAGTAATATGTTTATGTTTTTACATTTAACTTGGGTTTCTTCTAGGATGCATAAAGTTTCGTCATATTTTTTATGCAATTGATATTCTCTGCCTTTTAATTAAGATGTTTAGACCATTTACATTTAATATGATTATTTATATAATTTAATTTAAATTTATTTGTTTTCCATTTCTTCCGCATTATATGTAATGATTCTTTTTCCTCTGGTTGCTTTAAGATTTTCTTTTTATAACTGGTTTTAAGCAATTTGATTGTGTGTTTTCATGTAGTTTTTCTCATGTTACTTGTGCTTAGGGTTTGTTTAACTTCTTGGATCTGCAGATTTATTATTTTCATCAAATTTGAACAAGATTTTGCCATTATTTATTCATTTATTTTATGTATGCCCCCTTAAAAGGAGACTCTTTTTAAGGGCCTCCATTATGCAGCTGTTTGGCCACTTTAGTTGTCCCACAGCTTATCGATGGTCTATGGGTTTTTTTCAGCATTTTTTTCTCTGTTTCATTTTGTATAGTTTCTATTATTATGTCCTTAAATTTCTAATCTTTTCTTTCATAATAACCTATTGTTAATCCCACCTAGCGTATTTTGTGTGTGTGTGTGTGAGGAAGATCAGCCCTGAGCTAACATCCATGCCTATCCTCCTCTTTTTGCTGAGGAAGACTGGCCCTGGACTAACATCTGTGCCCATCTTCCTCCACTTTATACGGGACGCGGCCACAACATAGCCTGACAAGCAGTGCATCGGTGCGTGCCCGGGATCTGAACCCAGGCCGCCAGCAGAAGAGCATGTGCACTTAACCGCTACGCCATGGGGCAGGCCCCCATCTAGTGTATTTTTAAATCTCAGATACTGCAATTTTCACTTCTAGAAGTTTGATTTGAGCCTGTTTAATATTTTTTCTGTCTCTACTTAACATGTTCTATCTTTCCACTATCTTTTTGAGTATGTGGAATACAGTCACAAATACTGTTTTCGTGTCCTTTTCTATTAATTCTATCATCTATGTCATTTCTGTGTCACTTTTGATTGGTTGATTTTTTTTCCCTTCATTATGGGTTCCATTTGCCTGTTTCTTTGCATATTTAGTAATTTTTGAATGGATGCCAGACATTGTGACTTTTATCTTATCATGTGCTGCATATTTTCATATCCTTATAGATATTCTTAAGTTTGATACTAGAATATGGCTAAGCTACTTGAAAACAGTTTGATCCTTTCAGAACTTGCTTCAAACTTTGTTAGGTGGAAACCAGAGCTGCATTTAGTCAGGGGGTAATTTTCTCACTATGGAGACAAGACACTTCTTAGAACTCTAACTGATGCCCTTAAATTATGAGATTTTCCACTGTGGCTTTGGGGAATAGGAAATACTCTAACCCTACGTGACATTCGGTTATAGTTTTCTCTGATCCTTTCAAGGTGATTCTTTCCCCAAACTTGGCTAATTTCCTCCTAAGCATGGCATGATCAGTACTCAACTGAGTACTTGAAGAGGACTCTCTGAAATTCTCTCTGTGCAGATCTCTCATCTCTGGGGATCTTCCCTGATAATTCCATCTGTCTTGGCTTCCCTGGACTCTTAGCTCCATCTTCTCAACTCAGAGAAACAACTGAGCTCTGCTTGAGTTCCTCTTACCTGCACTGTGATCTGAACACTTTTTCCAGATAGTAAGCTGGGGCAATTGTAGGGCTTGCCTCATCTGTTTCCTACTTCTTAATGATCACTGTCCTTTGTTGCTTGATGTTCAAAGTTTATGTTTATCTCAGAGTGGTATCTTTAGCTAACATGCCAGTTAAAGAGGGGACCAGCAGGTTAGCAAATTTTGCTGGCAAGTATGGGATCCACTTGCATCCTAATTCATGGGCTGGAACCTGAGAAATTTAGAGTCAGTGAGCATCTGTGTTCATCTAGCTAATGCTATTTAGATTGAAGATGCAAGGAAGAACCTAGTACCTATGGAGGAGAAACATCGTTAAGTCCAAATCTCTTAATTTCCTTGTAAATTATGGAAAATTACCCTTTCAAGAAAAAAGGATGGATTCCAACAACACCTGGACTGTTTTTATTTAATATTTTTCCCCTAAATAAACCATAGGTTCTGATAAGGCAAAGACTGTCTGTCTTATTTACAATGATATCTCCAGCTTATATTTCAGTGTCTGGCACATTAGAGGAATTTAGGAAGTATTGGATAGATGGATGAATCTAAGTGTTAACCAAAAACTTCTCATACCCTCTAAACAAACTAGACAATGAACATAACAGGGACAGAACATGAAACTCAGGTCCAGCCTTATAGTTCTAGTCCATTTACCCACTCTTGTTAGCTGGGCTTTAGGAAACAGAACTGGAAGATGAAGAGATGACCCTTCATACCACTTAGGGCCTCTTCCCAGCACATTGCTGCATTTCTCTGCCAAACCCTAAAGCCTCAAGGCTCCTCTTAGCTCAGTAACATCTGTGCATTTCCTTAAATCCATTCCCAGATTTGATAAATATAAAAGGCAGGACAGAGTTGAGCAACTCAAGGAAGTGAGTGAGGGAATAATGGGTCCCTGTGCCCTAGAAATCTGGCACCACTGGACTGTGCTAAACTAGGTACAAAGAAGCCATCTAGTCAATTTAGTTTTAATCCCATCAAGTTTGTTGAAAAATATTTGCCAGTAGATTGGGAGTGAAGGGAGAACTTTAAAATAGTATAATTAGATGTGATGCCAGAAATTCTTGTCACAAACCATCCAAGAGTGAGGAAGAAAAATAAAGAAGAAAGTGCAAATACAATTAAATAAATACACCACAATAAATGATAATAAACCCAAGCAGGCCTTGCCTCAGCCCCTGCATTCTTCCAGGCTGTTCACCACACTCTGTGTGCAGGCTTGCTTGGCAGGCTGAGCTTAGCTGGGCTGGGCTCAGCAGAGCTCAGGAATGTGAGTTGGAGGAGGCTGCCAGACACTGCTGCCCTGGAAGTTTGACACAGAGAGGCTAGAAGGGGTGGAGCAGTGCTTTGCACTCTGGGCACCCTGTACTGCCCCAGGTGTACCTGGACTCCAGGATGCACATACTCACCACTTCCTATCCTCCAGGGGGAAAAAAGACAGCCTGCAGAAAGCATTTCTAAGGCTAAGCTTGTCTGCTTGAATTATTCTGTATTTAATGACCACTATTCAGCAAGCACCTTGCACTCTCCAATCCCTGAGAACCTATGCAAAAAAAGCTTATGTGGATGCCAGATTCTTGCACTTAATGGAGCAGTGCCAGGAAGCGCTGGAGATCCTTAATTCAAGTGCTGGGATCACTTTCAGATTTCATACCAGACCAGGCCCAGACTTCCAGGATCAAACCTCTAAAGACAGGAACCGAGAAGGATCACCTCCTTTGCTCTACCCAGGAGCACATTCAGGACCAAAGCTACCAATTAGGTGGGAAGGTACTACATTCTCCCTACTTCACTGGCTCTGCATCTTGCCAGTTATATGCAGGTGGAGCACTATCTGCAGAATTCAATAGTGCTTGATGTAGCTTTAAAAAGCACCAGTCTTGGAGTCCAAGGGCATGAGTGTGTGCCTAGATCTATCACTAGATCTATCACTGACTCTGCAATCATAAGCAAGACACCAAAGTCAATGAGCATCAATCTGTTCAAATATAAGATAGGATACCATTTCCTATCTTTGTAAATTATAAATTGACATATAGACATTAGATGTTATTATTGTTAAAAACTCTTGGAAACTTGTGGAAGCTTTCAAAGAAGGATATCTAGCAACTGGTATACTCTTGGCTAAGAATCAGAAGAAAGGGCTCTGTTTCCTAAATCTGGGTGATCTCGCTTCACTTTTCTGAGCCCCTATTGCTTCATCTGTAAAATAAGAGGGTGAGACGAGATGCTGTCGAAGGTCCTTTCCAACACCACCATCCTAGCTCATATAAGGAAACTCATCTTGGGAAGTTTGACTTATAACCCCAAGGACTGTGTGCCCACCTCTCAGAATCTCCATGTTCTAGATCAGGGGTTCATAACCTATGACCTGCTGGGCCAAATCCAGCCTGCCACCAGTTTTTTAAAATAAAGCTTTATTGAAACTCAAGCGATGCTCACTCATTTACTATTGTCTTTAGCTGTTTCTGGGCTACAACAGCAGAGTTGAGTAGCTATGACAGAAACCACGTGAAAGCCAAGCCTAAAATATTTGCTATCTTGCCATTTACAGAGAGTTTGCCACCCTTGTTCTAGATGGTTGCTGGATGGTTTCAACAAAAATATCATATCAAATCTTGCTGACATTATTTTTTTAAAAGACATAATACGAAAACAGATTGACAATCTGAGACATGTTTATGCTTTTATTTTAAATTATAATATGCTCCTTGAGTGCCTAAACATAACATAATAGCAACAACGAACCTACTCAATCTGGGGAGGGAAAGGATATGTATACCTCCGTACTGTTTTCACCAGATAGAAAGCTTAAAAAGACAGGATTTTTAGGTCATAAAAAATAAGGTCTATGTTATGTTTATAAGACAAATACAAATTTCTCTTATAATTCCTCTTATAAACGAGGTGAGAGGAGGGCGGAATTAGTATTTGGAAGGAAATTAATTCTCATACTCATATACAAACCAACTATACCTTGGAGTGGAAACTTCTCAACATT
The DNA here is from genome assembly GCF_057802395.1 of Ceratotherium simum simum. Taxonomy (NCBI): domain Eukaryota; kingdom Metazoa; phylum Chordata; class Mammalia; order Perissodactyla; family Rhinocerotidae; genus Ceratotherium; species Ceratotherium simum. Next base: position 81,753,753 of record NC_141906.1, on the reverse strand, counting down.
TCCAGTCAACCCCACCTCCATTCCTTGAGGGATCAGAGTACATTTTCTTCTCACGCTCACTATCCCCCAAACCCAGCAAAATCAAGAGACACTGACCTCAGAGCTCAACAGAAAGAAAGGAGAAAAACAATGAATTCTTGAAATATTTGCAGCTCTAGAATTTGCAAAGCACAAGAATGAGCCAGAGAACTAGTACTTGATTCTCCTCCAGAGGAGTGGTGAGTCCCTGGGGGGTGCTGCCCTCCCCACCCCCACACTGCACAGGACAGAATCTGAAACAAGAAGACATAGGGAAGTAATAGGAAGAGGGAGAAAGGTAGGAATGAAGGCACAGCCATCTAGGCCAGACACTCTCTGAGGCCTCAGCAGTGAGCCTTCTCCCCTTTGTGCAAGATAACAAAGTAGCTAAGTCAGCCTGTGATTATCTACGGTGTGAATGTGGGTGTGGGGGTGTGGGGGTGCATTTGCTTCCATGCCCAAGGGATGGTGTTGCCTTCCATATCAGTTATCTGTCGCTATATAACAAGCCATACCAACTATTCGTTAGTTCACAAATCTATGCATAATTAAGTTGGGTTGAGCTGAGCGCTTCTCCTCATTGCTCCTGGAGTCTTGCAGCTGTAGTCAATTGGAGGGTCAGCTGAGAGCTGGTTGGTCTAAGACAGCATCACTCCCCTTTCTTGTCGTTCATGCCAGCTTTTGACTAAGCTACATGTCTCGGCAGTCTACCTCGTGGAGGGTTTCCAGCAGTAGAGAAGGCAAGCCCTGATGCACAAGCACCTTTCATGCCTCAACCGCATCACATTTGCTAATGTCACATTAGCCAAAGCAAGTGGCCTGGCCAGGCCCAGATTCAAGGAGTGAAGAGCAAGCTTCCACCTCATGATGGCAGGAAAAGCAAACTCACAGTGCACAAGCTGTGCACCCAGGGATGGGAGAGTGTGGGGCTGTTTTTTACAATGTATCACACCATCCTAATTTTGAATTCACAGAGGATGAACTCAAGATTGGAGTATATCATGTATTTGTGCTTTGTCAAGCTGTGAGGCAGCAGAGGAAGAAAACTGGAATTTGGAGTGAGTCAGAAAGACTTGGGATAGAAGCTTAGCTTCATTGCTTACCTATTATGTGACATTGGACACGCTATTTAATCTCCTGCTCCCATTCCCTCATCTGTGAAACAGAGACAACGTTATCTACTGCACAGAGTGACATGCCTAGACGGTACCTGCCATACAGGCCTTTAAGAGATTGCGTTTCTGCCTGCAGCTCTCTGTGCCTGTGTGAGTGAATGTGTTTCCTGGCCAGCAACTATAATTGGGTGAGAGTGTACTGGCCTTTGGCTTTTCTGAGCACTGAAGTTTAGTGTCTGGCAAATAACAACACAATAATCTCCCACTATACAGCTTCTTACATCAAAAACCACGTGCCACGTGGAGCTGTTTGGGTTGCAAGGGCCTGAAGGCTTGGGGGCCCTTCAGACCTCAATCTCTTTGAGAGACTGTGACTCACACAGCCCCAGCAAGGAGAGGAACAGGGTGATCGTTAACCCCATCATGCCCCAACTTTCTCCGTTATCCAAACAGATTGGGTGGCCAAAAAACCATGCCCAGAAGGAAAGGAGTTTGGCAAAGGAAAGGGCTTAATCTTATACAGATTTTCTTGAGGGACTTGGGCACAGACGTTCCACTCAGGAGGCAGTCACAAGAAGGGGCTATGGCGTGAAACCCTTAGTACAGGAGCACTTGGAGGTCTCGTGACAGTCAGAGGTGACTTTGTCAGAAAATTGGAAGGCATAGAGCATCGGCATTAGAGAAGGTAGGGCTCAGGACTGTCCTCATGGACGTGCAGCTGAGGCTTTCCCAAGCACCATACCCACAGAGCCGGACCTGGGCAGGGTCTGCTGTCGCTTGTGGCGACCGGTGTTGAGAATCCCAAGACTATTCTACAGCCAGGATGTAAATGCACTTGCTGACAGGAGGCACACTCATAGTTAAAGTGCTTTGGGGACATTAGGAAAGTATGTTTATGAAAGGCTACAACTGGTTATTGAATGCAACACCAAGGCCTTGAAATGACATCTCTATGATAGGAGTTGCATGCTTGTTGTATCAATAACCAAGATCTAGGGGGATACCAGGCACAACAGGTTCTTCCTAAGTCCAACAGAGGTGCTCTCTATAATGTTCTCAAAAATGTTAGATATTCGTGTAGAAGAAAATCAGTAGCCCAAATTGTTAAAGTCAGGTTGGTTGACCAATTTACTCCTAGGTTTCCCAGTTTTCATCCTAAACATTCCACATCCCAGGAAACCCCTCAGTCCCAGGCTAACCAGGATGATTGGTCCCCCTAAAGTTGGGATATCTTATACTCACCAACACAGTCATCCATCCAAGATCAACTTTAACCCTGGACACTCAATGAGTTGTTATAAGGACCTGTGGCAGGGACAAATTAACCAGTGAAATAAAGGGTATCTTCTGATCTGTCAAGATTAGTTCTTATCTGGTGTATTAGGATTCTCCAGAGAAACAGAACCAATTGGATGTGTGTATATATACATATATTTAGATAAAGAGAGAGATTTATTTTATGGAATTAGCTCACGTGTTTGTGGAGACAGGCAAGACCAAAATCTGCAAGGTAGGTCAGCAGTCTGGAGACCCAGGGAAGAAATATGTTGCAGTCTCCAGTCTGAAGGCCATTTAGAGGCATAATTTCTTCTTCCTTGGGGGACCTCAGTCTGTTTTCTCTTAAGGCCTTCAACTGATTAGATGAGGCCCACCACATCATGGAGAGTAATCTGCTTTACTCAAAGTCTACTGATTTAAACGTTAATCTCATCTAAAAAAAACCTTCATGGCAACATCCAGAATGGTGTTTGACCAAATATCTGGGTCCTGTGGCCTAGCCAAGTTGACACATAAAATTCACCATCGCACCTGGTCAGATGCCAGTCAAGCCAAGATACAATCCCAAACCTGGCAGCAACTTGGATTCTGGTGGAAGATCCTAGGAAATACATCCTCCAAGAACTAAAGGATGACTCTAATATCCACATGCACACCACCTACTCTGGCTGAGAAACTGGAGGTTTCTGATAGGGCTTCTTCAAGACCCGGTGAATACCAAGGCTGGGAGTGAAGTCTTGGCTGGGGCCATTCTCAGTTTGCTTTGTGGTGTTTTGAAGCCACAGCAACACTGGAATGAGAGCACTGATATCTCATTTCCTCTCTACTGTGGGAGGAATTGGGAAGCAGCAACTCTGGCCTCTCTAGAAGTTCTGGGTGTGCTACAGTTCCCCAGCTCTGGCTGCAGCAGTGACAAGAGGAAAGGAAAGCAATGCCCGTCAAACAACTCTACAGAGCTTAGAACATGGCTGGACCTTTTCCTTCCAGTTAGGATATAAAAGTATGGCCTGTAGCCACAATTAGAATAGACAATTATAGCACCCTTGAGTGTAGACAGTACACAATTTTAAAATATTACAACCATGATACCCTACCAACCTTAGAATCTCAGAATTGGGAGGACTTTAAAATTCATCTGGTCATTGTATCCAGCTGTAACATTTATTAAAAATGAACTGCAATAAGCCAGAGGCAGCATCATTACTTGATTGGCCCTGATTCTCCCATTGTGTATTAAGAATAGCCCATGTTAAAGGAATTTGAACTCTTCCAAGGAATTCTAATTGCTCCTGCCTATCATGCCATTCGTTTTTCTTCAGTCTTCTGTTGTGGTCTTCCCTACCTGTCAGTGATTTTTTGGGTTCTTGTTTGGTAGCAGAGACCCAGAGCTTGGAGGAAGAAAAGAAGAGCAGGGAAGATGAGCAGCCAGGGATGAGGAAGGCAGAGCCTAAAGACAAGCAGAGGCTAGAAACGATAGGGAAGATAGGGGCAAAAATAAAATCAGATAGAGTGAATTAAGAGACTGTGAGAGAAGAAGATAGCCATGACCAATAACAAGGAGAGATAAGATTGGAAAAGAAGGGAGAGAGGAGATGAGGCTCAAGAGTGAAGGGGATGGGGCACCCGGTTACAGGGCAGGGTGATAGGGTCAGGACCTGATGTAGAATGGAGCTCAGGTTGGAAATGGGTTGTGTGGAGGAGCTGAATTCTATTTGATGATGGCAGTGGACCCATTGGATGACCTGGGAAAACAAAGAGGTTGGCATTTTGACCATGGACAAAAGTAGAAGTATTTCCATTTTCTCTGTTCATGCCGCAGACGGGCTGCCCCAGTTCCTGGAAGCCACGTGGTCAAACCCCACAAAAATGGAACAAGCTGGCTCTTCTTCTTCTCAGACAATAAGGTGAAAATCTGCCCAGCTGTGATGAGCTTTCCATTTTCTCCTAACAAATATCCACTGCCTACATCACCCCGGAGACACAGTGTCTCCCCAGGGTAAGTCTCCTCTACTTAGGATACTCCCTCAGATAAATGAAAACATATACACATTTCTTCACAAAACACATTCTGACTTTTATTCATATCAGCAAACAAGGCACAGTGATTCTCCAAACTCTCTGAAAAACATGCTAACCCAGCATTTCCCCCAGCAGACACAAAACTCATGCTGACGTAAACACACAAACACACACACACACACACGTTTTCCTGAACATTGCAAAACAAGCAACTGATCAACCTAAATGGAGACATAACATCTTAGACATGCTCCTGACAGCCCACAAGGGAGTCAGTGCCGGGGCCTGTGATGGTGTTGACCAGGTTGTATATTGAACATACAGAACGTCAAAAGGAAAAATCATTTCCAAGAACAATGATGGAAGTAGCCCAAATATATGCTTGGAGAAAACCAAGTGAATTTGGGTTTTGGTCCAAGTAAAATATCAAAAGGATGAATCAGAAAAATATATATGTGGGGCTTTGAAAAGTTATTTTTCTTTGTACAGTTAAAATGGCAGAGTTTCAACTTGAGTTTCAAGTGCACGAGAGATGTGTCAAATGATCCAGTTTGTAGCTTGTGACCAGCCTGGAGGGGAAATGATAAAACATTGTTTTGATTATGGACCTAAGATTGTTTCAATAAACACAGCCTGGAGATCACGTTAATATCAATTTTTTAAGTGTCTTTCTCTTCTTACTGAGCTTTTAAAAAGAGTTTTTGTTTTGTTTTTGATGGGGTCTTGGAAGAGTCCTGCCTTCAGCCTCAGAACCTTGCACATCCCCACTGTTTTCTGACGTCCTGTAGTCCCTTCTTTGCACAATTCCTCTGAGATGAGCTGGAGTCTAAAGCTTTTATAACACTAGGCAGTAAATCTCCGTCTCAGGGTCAGTCCACGGCCATGAGACATTAGATGACAACCTGTAAAACTGACTCAATGTGCTTGTGACTTTGGGGGGATGTCAGTGAAAAACATGGGATTAGGAGTAAGAAGTCCTGATTTCAAGTCCTGACTCTGGTATTTCTGAGCTTTGCCTCCTTCCTTTTTTTCATTCAGCAAATATTGTTGAGTGTTGAGTGTCTAGTATGTGTCATACACCGCGGTAGGAACTGAATAGAGAAACAGAGGCAGAGTCAAGGAGTTTATAGTTGGGGGGTGACAGTGTAAACACATGAGATACAGCGCAATGCGGTAAGTGCAACAATGCAAATACATGCCAGGTACAAAGATTCCACAGAGAAGAAAGTAAATTCCTCTACTGGGGAAAAGGAGGGTAGGCTTTTACTAGGAGGTGACATATGAATTATATTTCAAAAGATGAATAGGAGTCCACCAGGCAAACAAGGAATGGGTGAAGGATATTCTTGGTCAAAGAAAGAGCAAGCGCAAAAACTCAGAGGTGGGACAGAGTGAGTGTGTGGGGAAACATATATGCAGTCTTCTATAATTGAAGTATAAAGTGTATGGGATGGGCAGGAGGGAAGGGCTTCAACAAGAACTGAGAGCGAAGGGTAGGCAGAAGTCAGTGCAATGATTTAGACTGTATGGTGTGATAATTACAGTAGCTAATATTTACAGAGCACTTTGTGGTGTCCAACACTGTGCAAACACCCTATAAACATCAGCTCATTTAATTTTTACAAGAATCTTAGTAAGGAGACACTAGTATTCCTCTCCACTTCACAGATGAGGAAACTAGTCCTTGAAGAACTTATGTAACTTGTACGAGATAGAGACAGAAAAGGGGGAAGTTGGGACTCACACCCTAGCCTGTCCAGCTGCAGTCAGTCCTCTTATGCGGTACTCTCTCACATAGATGAGTTTACTGGATTTAGCGAACGGAGTTCATGATGACCTTTGCCAGGTCAATTTTGATAGCATTTAGAGGGGCAGAAACTATGGTTTAGTGGATTGAGAAGCAGACAATTTCAAGGAAGACGATTAAGAAGATCAAGTCCAAGTCTTATGATCTCAATTTCTGGTTTTCTCTAACATAGAGTAGGGCATGAAATGGATAGGAAGGTTGAGCCAAGCGTAAGGAATTCCAAGGAAGAAAACTCAAATTCTAAAGTGGATTGACTGTACGCAAGGGGAAGAAAGTTTGCCCAACTGAAGAAAGAAGAGAGTGCTGAATATGGTGTATAAAATGGGAGTGGCACAAAATGCTAGATTGTTCAGAGATGGGAAAATTATATCCAGTGGGGCCCCTGGGGAGAGACACCATAGAAGAGGTGACATTTGAGTGGGGCACTGAAGAATGAGCAGAAGTAAGGGTAGAGGGAAAAGGTAATTCTAGAATGGCCTGTAGTTGAGCAAACCACAGAGGAAGGAAAATGCAATATAATGTTCAAAGAAAGTAAAGCTAGAACCATTGCTGGAGCATAGAGTTTGAGTACGAAATTAGTGTAAGGCAACACAGGTTGAGACCAGGTTATGGAAGGCTGAGCTAAGGTATCCAGCCTTTATTCAAGGTGCAGAGAAGAATCACTGGAGATTTCTGTGCAGGGAGCAACGTGATAAAAGAACTTCCCCAGGGCAACTCATCTGGCTGCCTAGAGCAGTGTAGAGTAGAGATTTCCATCAATGCAGCCCATGCAATGGCCCAGATGTGACATGACAATGTCTGAGCTGGAGTGGTGGCAGGCAAACAGAAAGAAAGGGACCCCCCAAGAAATATTGTGAAAAGAGTATTAACAGGACTCTGTAACTGATGAGATGGAGCCATCAATGATGATTCAAAGAGTTTGAAGGCTTCAAGAACAGCTGTACCATTCACAGAAGTGGCAAAGTCAGCACACGGACCTGTGTAGTTTTCTTTTCATAGCTTTTGATTACTGTATAAATAAAAGTATTTGGTGAAGAAAAGACTAAAACCATTAAGAGAAAAGAAAAAAAGTCCATTATCTCAATATTAACATTCTGTTTTGATATACCCCTCCAAGTTTTTTCTTTCCCTATACTTATATATTTCTAATATTTTAATCATAAATTGGGATAACTCCATTTTATCATTTTTTTCAGCTAATAACATATAGTGAACATCTTTCCATGTCAATAATTGTAATTCAGCAGTGTTGTACTGATTACATGGAATCCTACCTTATGGATTTATCCCAATTTACTCTTGCTCCCTGATGCTAAACATTCTGCATGATTCCAATTTTAGCCATAATTAACATCCTTAAACCTGAATATCTCTGTACATCTTTAATTATTTCTTTAGTATAAATTCCTAAAAGTATAATTTGAGGTCAAAAGAAATGCAGGAATTTTTTTTTAAGGCTTTTGAACCATTTTGCCAAATTGTCCTCCAGAAAGAATCAGCAGTATAGGAGAGTGAAGAGAGAAGAGTTTTTACTGGAGAGGAAATATGAGCCATTTCAAGTACATAGACTTGAAAGCACCTATAGGATGCGTCAGCGGCAATGACAAAGAGTTGGAAGGAAGGAACTAGACTATAAAAGAAAAATTAGGTCCCTCTTCCTGTTCCTCTTCTTTCTCTTCACCACCATTTCGCTCCCCTCCCCCTCTCCTCTCTCCCCTTCTTTTCCTTCCTGAACAATTCAGTCCTAAAACTATTGGTGGAGTTGAGCAAGGTATGCCTTCACACAACCGGAGGAGGAACAGCAACCCGAGAGAGGAGAATCAGGTGTCAGCGTGAGAGGGTGACCTGGGCCTTCCAAGAGGTCCCAGAGCCCAACTTGGGTAAAGAGGCCATCTGTGCAAGAGGGCGGCCCAACGCAGGTTGTCAGAGCCTCAGAGAGGTGAGGATGAGCTTCATGAAGGAGGAGTTGGGTGATGGCAATGATGGGAAATTGTTAACATATAGGACAATTGATCAAACAAGTAAATATATTGAAAATTATGAAAACCAGGCTTTTCACTGGGCTACTGTGTTAGTTTCAATTCACCAGAGAAACAGAACCAATAGGAGATATAAATATAGATGTAGATGTAGATGTAGATGTAGATGTAGATGTAGATAGTATAGATATAAAGAGATTTATCATAAGGAATTGGCTCGTGTGGTTATGGAGGCTGAGAAGTCCCAAGATCTGCTGTTGGCAAACTGGAGACCCAGAATGGTGTACTTCCAGTCCAAAGGCCTGAGAACCAGGAGAGCTACTGATCTAAGTTTCAGTCTGAGTCGAAGTCCGAGTCCGAAGGCAGGTGAAGAACAATGTCCTAGCTCAAAGACGGTCAGGTGGAGAGCGAATTCTTTCTTACTCAGCCTTTTTGTTTTATTCAGCACTTCAGTGGGTTGGATGAGGCCCACACACGTTGGGGAGGGCAATTGGCTTTACTAAACCTAATTCACATGTTTATCTCATCTAGAAACACCCTCACAGACACACCAAGTACAATGTCTAACTGGGCCTGGAGAACTCATGGCCCAGTCAGGTTGACACATAAAATTAACCATCACAGTTACCAAAATGGAAGGGGAGAAGACTAGAATGAACCCTATGGATTGGAATTAGAGATATAAATGTGTTAGTTATCAATATAGAGAGAAATATAGGTGTAAATGTGTGTATTCCCTAGCTCTTCCCTCTGAGAGGAGGCCGGGAGCAATAACACCCCAATAGCAGTAAACTCATCTAGCACCCAGATTTGAGGTTCTAAATACCATTTTTCACTAAAGGGATCCAAGCTTTCTTAGAAAAATGGCTGATTCTAAGACTGAATAGAAAAAGTAAAAGATGAGCCTGAAACAACTTTTTGTGCCAGAAAAGAAGGCAGTTTTCAAAGAATGGAGGAACATGTCTAAAGGACACAAAAGCCACCTTGACAATTTAGTACCAAAATAAATAATGATAATAAATAACAATAGAATAACATCCAGAGAATAAAATAGGAATCCATGAGTTTATACTGAAAAATAAATGAATTAATGAATAAATTGAAAGTTCGATGATTAACAGGATATTTAGAGAGTCTCAAAGCAACTTCCCATAAATAATCATTAATTACAAAGAGGAGAGAAGTAATTTTACAGTGGAGAAGCCTGAGAGATACAATCTTTTTGTTTGTTTGTTTGTTTTTAAGTGAATATACTTTTTTAAATTTCTTTTTAAATATTTTGTTTATTGCAGTAACATTGGTTTATAACATTGTATAAATTTCAGGTGTACATCACTATAGTTCAATTTCTGCATGGATTACATCATGTTCTCATGTTTACCACCCAAATACTAATTACAATCCATCACCACACACATGTGCCCAATCATCCCTTTTGCCCTCCTCCCTCCCCCCTTCCCCTCTGGTAACCACCAATCCAATCTCTGTCTCTAGATGTGTTTGTTTGTTGTTGTTATTATCCACTACTTAAGGAGTGAGATCATACGGTATTTGACCTTCTCCCTCTGACTTATTTCACTTCGCATAATACCCTCAATGTCCACCCACGTTGTCATAAATGGTTGGATTTCATCGTTTCTTATGGCTGAGTAGTATTCCATTGTGTATATATACCACAACTTCTTTATCCATTCGTCCCTTGATGGGCACTTAGGTTGCTTCCAAGTCTTGGCTATTGGGAATAATGCTGCAATGAACACAGGGGTGCATGTATCTTTACGCATTGGTGTTTTCAAGTTCTTTGGGTAAATACCCAGCATTGGAATAGCTGGATTGTATGGTAGTTCTATCCTCAATTTTTTGAGGAATCTCCATACTGTTTTCCATAGTGGCTGCACCAGTTTGCACTCCTACCAGCAGTGTATGAGAGTTCCCTTCTCTCCACATCCTCTCCAACAATTGTTGTTTCCTGTCTTGGTAATTATAGCCATTCTGACGGGCATGAGGTGATATCTCTTTGTAGTTTCGATTTGCATTTCCCTGATAGTTAATGATGTTGAACATCTTTTCATGTGCCTGTTGGCCATCTGTATATCTTCTTTGGAGAAATATCTGTTCAGGTCTTTTGCCCATTTTTTAATTGGGTTGTTAGTTTTTTGGTTGTTGAGATGCATGAGTTCTTTATATATTTTGGAGATTAACCCCTTATCAGACGTATGGTTTGCAAATATCTTCTCCCAATTGTTAGGTTGTCTTTTCATTTTGTTCATGGTTTCCTTTGCTGTGCAGAAACTTTTTAGTTTGATGTAGTCCCATTTGTTTATTTTTTCTATTGTTTCTCTTGCCCGGTCAGACATGGTGCTTGAAAATATGTTTCCTAGTAGATATATACAGAACATCCATCCAAAAACCGAAGAATATACGTTCTTTTCAAAGGCACACGGAACATTCTTCAGGATTGATCACATATTAGGCCACAAAACAAGTCTCCATAAATTTAAGAAGATTGAAATAATACCAAGCATCCTTTCTGACCACAATGGTATGAAACTAGAAATCAACTATAGGAAGAAAATCAGAAAAGCCACAAATATGTGGAGATTAAACAAAATGCTACTGAACAATGATTGGGTCAATGAAAAAATCAAAGGAAAAATCAAAAAATACCTGGAGACAAATGAAAATGAAAATATGACATGGCAGAATTTATGGGATACAGCAAAAACGGTTCTAAGAGGGAAGTTTATAGCAATACAGGCCTATCTCAAAAAACAAGAAAAATCTCAAATAAACAATCTAATGATGCACCTAAAGGAACTGGAAAAAGAAAAACAAACAAAGCTCAAAATCAGTAGAAGAAGGAAAATAATAAAAATCAGAGCAGAAATAAATGAAATAGAGACTAAAAACCAATAGAAAAAATTACTAAAACCAAGAGGTGGTTCTTTGAAAAGATCAACAAAATTGACAAACCTTTAGCTAGACTCACCAAGAAAAAAAGACAAAGCCTCATATAAGTAAAATCAGAAATGAAAGAGGAGAAATTACAACGGACACCTCAGAAATACAAAAGATTATAAGAGAATACTATGAAAAGCTGGATGCCAACAAATTGGACAAGCTGGAAGAAATGGATAAATTCTTAGAATCATACAACCTTCCAAAACTGAATCAAGAAGAAGTAGAGAATTTGAATAGACCAATCACCAGTAAGGAGATCGAAACAGTAATCAAAAACCTCCCCAAAAATAAAAGTCCAGGACCAGATGGCTTCCTTGGTGAATTCTACCAAACATTCAACAAAGACTTAATACCTATCCTTCTCGAACTCTTCCAAAACATTGAGGAGTGGGGGAAGCTCCCTAACTCATTCTACGAAGCTGACATTACCCTGATACCAAAACCAGACAAGGACAACACAAAAAAAGAAAATTACAGGCCAAATTCACTGATGAATATCGATGCAAAAATCCTCAACAAAATACTAGCAAATCGCATACAACAATACATTAAAAAGATTATACACCATGATCAGATGGGATTTATTCCGGGGATGCATGGATGGTTCAACATTTGCAAATCAATCAACATGATACACCACATTAATAAAATGAAGAATAAAAGTCACATGATCATCTCAATAGATTCAGAGAAATCATTGACAAGATACAGCATCCATTTATGATAAAAACTCTGAATAAAATGGGTATAGAAGGAAAGTACCTCAACATAATAAAGGCCACATATGACAAACCCACAGCTAATATCATCCTCAATGGTGAAAAACTGAAAGCTATCCCTTTAAGAACAGGAACCAGATAAGGATGCCCACTCTCACCACTCCTATTTAACATAGTATTGGAAGTCCTAGCCAGAGCAATCAGGCAAGAGAAAGAAATAAAAGGGATCCAAATTGGAAAGGAAGAAGTGAAACTGTCTCTATTTGCAGATGACATGATTTTATATATAGAAAACCCTAAAGAATCCACAAAAAAACTTTTAGAAGTAATAAACAAATATGGTAAAGTTGTAGGATACAAAATCAACATACAAAAATCAGTTGCATATCTATACACTAACAATGAAGTAGCAGAAAGAGAAATTAAGAATACAATCCCATTTACAATTGCAACAAAAAGAATAAAATACCTAGGAATAAACTTAACCAAAGAGGTGAAAGACTGTACACTGAAAACTATAAAACATTTCTGAAAGAAATTGAAGAAGACACAAAGAAATGGAAAGATATTCTGTGCTCTTGGATTGGAAGAATTAACATAGTTAAGATGTCCATACTTCCTAAAGCCATCTATAGATTCAATGCAATCCCTATCAAAGTTCCAACAACACTTTTCATTGAAATAGAACAAAGAATCCTAAAATTTATATGGAACAACAAAAGACCCCAAACAGCTAAAGGAATCCTGAGAAAAAAGAACAAAGCTGGAGGTATCACATTCCCTGATTTCAAAATATACTACAAAGCTATAGTAACCAAAACAGCATAGTACTGGCGCAAAAACTGATGCACAGATCAATGGAATAGAATCAAAAGCCCAGAAATAAACCCACACATCTATGGACAGCTAACCTTTGACAAAGAAGCCAAGAACATACAATGGAGAAAGGAAAGTCTCTTCAACAAATGGTGTTAGGAAAACTGGACAGCCACATGCAAAAAAATGAAAGTAAACCATTACCTTACACCATACACAAAAGTTAAATGAAAATGGATTAAAGGGGCCAGCCCTGTGGCTTAGCGGTTAAGTGCGCGCGCTGTGCTACTGGCGGCCCGGGGTTCGGATCCCGGGCGCACACCGACTCACCGCTTGTCTGGCCATGCTGAGGCGGTGTCCCACATACAGCAACTAGAGGGATGTGCAACTATGACATACAGCTATCTACTGGGGCTTTAGGGAGAAAAGGGGAAATAAAAAAAGGAGCAGGATTGGCAATAGATGTTAGCTCAGGGCCGGTCTTCCTCAGCAAAAAGAGGAGGATTGGTGTGGATGTTAGCCCAGGGCTGACCTTCCTCAAAAAAAAAAAAAAATGGATTAAAGTCTTGAATGTAAGACCTGAAACTGTGAAACTTCTGGAAGAAAACATAGGCAGTACGCTCTTCGACATCGGTCTTAGCAACATATTTACAATCTTAATCTAGTGATCAAAATTAACATCATCAGTAATGGGGCAAATTTAAATCATAACCCATTTAGTAGTGCAATGAGAGGAATGCAGCATCACTTCTGGAATATTCCTAGCAAAGATGTATAACTTAAATCTAATCATGAGGAAACATCAATAAACCAAAAATGAGGGACATTCTACAAAATAATGGGACTTGTTATCTTCAAAACTGTCAAGATCATGAAGTCAAGGAAAGACTGAGGAACTGCTCCTGACTGAAGGAGATTGAGAGACGTGACTGATTCTGGACTAGATCCGGTTGCTATAAAAGACTTTATTGGGACAATAAGTAACACTCAAATGGGATCTGAGAGTTAAATGGTAGTAATGCATCACTGCTAATTTCCTGGTTTTGATGGTTGTGTTTTGGCTGAAATGGAAAGAATGGATGATATCTCTGAAGTAGAACTTAAGGAATGTACAAGGAGGAAGAAGAGAGCAAACAAGGAAAGGGTCGAGAGGGACAGTAGGGCAGTAGCATGCTGTGCAAACCAAAGGAGGAGTTTCAGAGAGGGCGGCGTTCAGCCAGGTAAGGAAGCACAACGACAAAGTCTTCAGACGTGACCCTTGGGCAGTCACTGGTGAGCTCGGAGAGGGCGTCTTCCGCAGAGTCTGCACAGAAGTCAAATGATGCAAGATGTTGGGTGTCAGAGGTAAAAGCAGCAGAGAAGTTTTTCAAGGAAAAGCAGAGGTGAGATAGTTGTTTAAGATAAAAAAATCAAAGATTTTAGGGATTTGAGGGATATGGGAAACCCCCACCATGTTTGGTGGGCTTACAGAAAAACTATGAACTAGAAATAAAAATATGTGAAGGAGTGGCTGCGGGACTCGGTCACGGGATAGAATCACAAAGACAGGGAAAAGATTTGACTGGGAAAGCAGAGACTGTCTGGGACCCAAAAGGGGAGGGAGGCGAAAACAATAGTGAAGATAGCGATTTGGAGGCAGAGAGGTGTGGTGAGTGGTAGAGAGAATGGAGGACTGGGCGCTGCAGGCAAGCTGACCTCCAAGCGTCCAGCGTCTGCGTTTCCGGTGGGTCACCACCGCGAATGCTGAGATCAGTCATTCCACTACACTGCAGTGGGCCAAGGAAAGGCACTGTGGCTTGTTTCCATTTATACCACCAGTGCGTGCAGCAGAGTCTCTGAGGACAATAGCCGGAAATGAGGTCACTGAAGGAGAGAATCCTGGCAGAGAAGATGAGAACAAAGAGAAAGTGGTAAAATGAAATACTGTGACCCAGGAGAAAATCTCGCCCATGTGCCCAGGCAATGTGCCCAAGAATATTTATAGCAGCATTACTTTCACTAGCATAATGGAAAACAGCCAAATGCACACAGGTGGGGCATGGTAAAAAAAAAAGCATGGCATAGTCATATAACGGAATACTATTCAGCAGCAAAAATGAATTAACTATGGCTAAATGCATCAATTCAGATGAATCTGAAAAATATAAGGCACGAGAAATTACCCTGTGTGATACTATTCACATAAAGTTCAAATGCGCACAAAATTATCAAATATGTTCATTTTACTAAACATGCTTTCAAACTGTAACGACAAGCAAGAGAACAATAGACATAAAGATCCCTCTAGGGGTGGAGATAACCAGCAGGGAGCGCCCGGGGCTGCTTCATCATTTTGGCAACATTCTATTTCTCAAGTTGGGCGATGGGGTCCAGGAGTATTTATTTTATCTCTTTTATCTTACATACATTGTATTTTATTTTTGTATGTGTCAAATATTCTATTTAAAAATGAACACACGCATTTAAAAAGGGGGAAAGTCCCCAATGACTGTCATACGGGTCTCTCTCAGAGATCTTGTGAGAGCTCTGAAGACCAGGTTACTTACTGCCCATGCCTCTTGGTTAGCCAGGGATCTAAAAATTCTGGCATCCAATTTTCCCAACACTTCGAGCAACCCTGCAAAATTTCAGGAAGATTGGAAAACGATCTTTCTAATTGGCAGAATTTCAATCAGAATTCAGAGTTCTCCTTGTAGCAAACAGAAAGACAAAGAAAAAATGAACATTGTGAACTTTAAAAGAAAACACTCTCTTGAGAAAAGACTCAGTTCCTCTGAGCAGTAATCTCCGAGTGACGCCAAGAGGGAAGGAACCAGGCAGCCCCACCTCTCTGAATGGGAGGTTTGGGAGAGACTGCAAAAGAAATCCTTCATCAGGACTACCCAGGTTTCAGTTGAGATGAGGAAGGAGAAAAGGTTTCTGGACAAATCTGGGAACACAGCTTTGCTCACTCTAGAATCACGGAATGTTTGACCTTGAAGAGATAGGGCATCAGCTGATGCTGGTTGGGTTTTATAAAAAAAAAAAACCTAAAACCATTCCGGGGTAATATGAGATTTGCTTAAATCCTGTATGCTTATTTTCCAACTGAATTCATACAGCACTGAAACTTCTCTCCTCCCCATCCCCTCCCATCTCCAGTGCTGAACTCAATGCAAAAGATGAGTCAGCCAGATGCAAAGGAAGGTAGGGCTAGGGCTCTAGAAGGCAGGAAGAAACTGACCACAGAGAACCAGAATCTAATCAAGACACGGGGTGGAGGGGCAGTTAACGAGTTCCTGAGAAGTCACTCCCTCCAGGGGTGACTGCCAGAAGCATCAGGGCCCCATACTTCACCTTTGCCCCCCACCTCTTCTTTTCATTGCCAAGAACATCCACTCCAGCAGCAAGGGGCCATCTGCTAGGATCACACAACGGGAGGCCGCAGGATGGGGCTGAAGTTCACTGAAGGCACTAGACTATAAATAAATGATAAAACATGAGAGAAAGGTCAGGCTCCAGGAAAACACTCCTCATAAATCCTCTTGATCCTGATTGCTCCATCTAGAAGCAGATTAAGTGTAAAATACTGATCTTGAATGGGGTCCAGCCAAAATTTATACAGCTTTAGGGCTTTCTGGAAGGGCTGTGTTCTTTGAAAGGAAGGCGGTGGGTTAGGAAATGCAGTGCTGGTGGAGGAGCCCAGAAGGAGGGGGGATGGGTCAATTTCCTCACCAAGTGGGATATTTCAAAACTACCTGTGAAAGGATGTTCCGCCTGTTACAGGGTGGTGCTAATTCTTAGGGTGCAGAAGGGATAGCTGTTGTAGCGTATTGTGATAAAATCAGTCTGTTGTAACGAATGGAGTTTTTATGAGAGGGAGAGAAATTTAAGGCTATGAAAAGACTTGCTCATTTGATGGAACTCAATAAGTTAACTGAGAGCTAATAGGGTTCGAAACTAATATTAAGAAGGAGAGCTCTGGGGTCTGAATAATGAGTTACAAATGAAAGCTGACCTCTGTCCTTGGATAGCAGGACAAGATGGACTGACAGAGCAGCCCTTGAGTGCTGGGGAAGACGTGATGTCACTAAGAGACCAGTCACTCTCTCTTCTGTTCAGTAAATAGTTATGAGCACCTGCTTCATGTCACACTCTGTTCTTGGCAATAGAGGAATGGCACTGACCAAGCAAATGGAGCCCCTGCCCCGGGAGCTTACTGAGAAGGAGGCAGGAGCTAAGAGAGACAGGCAAAGGCCTAAAACTGTGCCTGCAACCAGGGTAGAGTGTGTTTACCGTGGGACCTGTGGGCATCTGTTAAAGCTCTCGGCTGCTTCTATGAACGGCCTTTGGATGGGAAATCTAGGAGCAGTAGAGGGAAAAGGAAATAAAGACTTTGAGCCAGTCAGTAGGGTTTGAGTCTTGGTTTAGCCTCACTGTGTGTCTAAGATCTCTGAGCAGCAGTTCCCTTGATTTTAAAAAAGTACAGTATGGGCCGGCCCCGTGGCTTAGTGGTTAAGTGCGTGCGCTCCGCTGCTGGAGGCCCGGGTTCGGATCCCGGGCGCGCACCGACGCACCGCTTGTCAGGCCATGCTGAGGCCGCGTCCCACATACAGCAACTAGAAGGATGTGCAACTACGACGTACAACTATCCACTGGGGCTTTGGGGGAAAAAATAAATAAATAAAATTAAAAAAAAAAAAAAAAGCACAGTAATAATTTCCTTCCCAAGTATTGTAAGGATTAAAAATGCCACCTGTCAAGCACTTAGTCTGATGACTGAAATATAATATGTGTTCAATAAAGTAAAGCTACTTTTCTACCTATGTAGTTTGTATTTTTGGTCATTATTTCCTCATTTATTTCTGTTAGTTTTTAGTAATGTTCCTTTGAAAGTATCAGAAGGTCTCAAGTGAGGAACAGGAAGGCACAGACATTTGCCCAAGCTTTGGGGGTGCAGGGAGCCATGCGCAATGAGCATCTGAGAGTTACCACGTGCTGATGAGGTCCTAGGCAGAACCCCAGGAGGCAAATTTCAACCTTGGAGGAGGTTGTGTTTTGGTGAGAAAATGCCTCCCCTTAGGTCCCAGGGACAATGCTGGGTGAGACAGGCAGTCAGAGGCCCAGATGGGATGGGACCGTCGTAATTAAAGTGGACAGTGGTATGGCCTTCACAGAGGGTATGCACACACCATGTCCCACTGGATCCTCCTTCTCAGCCTGAGAGGGAGGCAGCAGTTTTATTGCCTATTATACTGCTTGCACTTAAGAACTGGGGGCCAATTATTGCCTTTGTTGTTGGTGTTGTTTAGTACTTTGCCGTCCATGTTGTCAGCTTGTTTTTTTTTTAATTCTGGTAAAATATACATAATATAAAATTTACCACCTTAACCATTTTTAAGTGTACGGTTGGGTGGTATTAAGCACATTCCCATTGCTGTTCAGTTATTGCCTCTTTTGAGCCTGAAGGTCCCACGACTGGTGGGAGCCGGACCCCAGTGTCAGCACTGTGCTGCCCCGCCACGTCCTAACTTCCAGCCACGGGGACTGCTCTGCGTCCTGCTCCACAGGTTGGTGGCGTGTGTCTCTCTGCATAACAGAAAGCGGGTTTGGGCACGAAGTAAAACTCAGGATGCTGTGCTCCTCACCTTTCATCTGGTGTACAGTTTGTATAAAATTTAACATCTTTCACCTGCTTCTGACACACATTTACCAGGATGTGACTCAAATGGAGCTCACTTGGCTGACATCTGCCATTCCAACCCTGCCTGACTCGGCAGGGAAGCTGGTGTCTGGCGGAGGGAGCATCGTCGAGTTGCTGTTCCTGGCGCAGGAAAGTAGGCTTTGCTGCCTAACATAGCAAGGCTCCGAGCTCTTTGCCCAAGGCCTTTGCTAGCACTCTGTGGGGTTTTTCAGGAAGTCATTTTGTGCTTAGCTATCTGTCAGGAATAAGAATAACAAAATCAGTTTCTGTACAGTTCCTCGGTGGTGATTCATGCAACCCGAATACTTTCAGGTCCTCCAGATGCAAAATGTTTGAGAATAGTTAACCCTATTTTAGGAAACTGATCTGATTTTTAATTATGACAATAATTCATGTGGATTTAGTGCCTAATAGGTGCCAGCCACTGTGCTAGGAATGCAGGTCCTTAGGTCACCCAAAAGATGGTTCTAGGGCCACGCTTTATCAACAAAGAGGAGAGATGGTAAGATCTCTGAGACTCTTTCCAGGCACCATCCCTGCTAAGTTCCTAAAGGGCCAGTTAGACAGGAATGCTCTCAGGACAAATGGATCCCTTACTATTGCCTAAGACTTCACACTAGTGGGCTGGGCTAGCCCACATGCCAAGCTTGGGAAGTCCTTTCCTCACTCCCACTTTAAGGTGGAGGTCTGGAGAAAACGCTGGGCAGCCTCTTCTGTGCCCTCTTCCCCTGTGTTAAGCCTGGTGTGAGCCCTCCAACCTGTCCACTCCAACAGCAAGAGGGGCAATGAGGAGACCATAAAGAGGCAAGGGGTGGGGAGGGAGCCACTGAGAGGAGAAGACATCACCCCTTCTCTCCTCTCCCAGCCTTTTCCCCCTGACCACAGCGGCCTAATCGGGTGGCCGTGCAGGCTCTATTCTACCCTCACTTGTGTCAGAGAGCCTCCTCCTCTGGGATTAGGAGGTGGCTCCCATCCCTGTTTTGAGTTTGTAACCAACTGGTCTCCTAAATCACTGACCATGGGATGCCTAGAGGATTATGGGAAGAAATCAAGATCTCCCCACCTTTGAGGAAACTTCAGGAAGGCGACCTTAGGAACACATCCTTGTGGTTCTTTTCCCTATAGTTTCTCAGTAGTGAGCTGTGTTGTCAGCTAAGAATACTTAACACATTTCTTCTGCCTGCAAAGCAAATGCCTTCAGTTCAGGGATGAGAATTTATCAAAGTCTATAAATTGTACACTAAATGCTCACGGGTTATACAACATAAGCTCAGAGAGGAGACATGTCCAACTTTCTTCCCCTCACATTAACAAACAGAAATGCACCACGGGATTCCACTCACACCTGATTGTGGACATTCTTTCTCTGGCTTCTTTGACAAATTCTATCCTGATTTTCATACCCACTTCATGTACCAAGGTCCCATCCTGCTAAATATCTAATGAAGCAGTAGCCTTTTTTCTGTTACTCCAGTCACTATGCCTTGGTCAAGGGTCCACATAGGTCCCATCACCAAGTAATTAAGTCAACCTCATGACAGCACAGAGCTGGAAGCCTTCACACACTTAACCAGTCATCTGCACAGAGGGCACAGGTGGTCACAACTCAGAGAACGTCGCTCTCTACCAAAGAGGGCACTCTGCTTGGTCCACTGACTCTCTTATTGTCAGATCACAGACGAAATATGTCTGAATAGCAGGAATAGTAAGAAAAACTTAAGGATTTAATTTCCCAAAAGTTTAACATAGAGGTGAAGCCACCAAACAAAAAGCTAACATATTCTTAGAATATGGAACGCAGAACACAGAAGCCAGATCCTCTGTGCTTCTGTCTCCTCCTTAGTGTTGTTGGACCACACCTGAAATACAGCTTGATTCACTTCCAGACATCACCCTTCAAGAGAGTTGTTGACAATACATAGGAATCGTTGAAAAAACAAGACATGTAGCCTCAGTAAAGAAGGTGGATAAATGCCTTAGGGTGGCTAATGGGGCAAAAGCCATGAAAGAGATCTTAGAGACTTGTCACATTAATAAAACCAGAAATGGGACTAATGGATAGATATTACATTTCTGCACTATAACAACAAAGCTTTTAATAGAATTGTCTGAAAGTTGAACTAGTTGTTCCATGTCACCGGGGTGTTAAAACAGTCACTAGGTGACCACTTGTCATAAACACTGTAAAGACAATCCTTATGTTGGGAGATAGTCTAACTAAATGAGATCTTGAAATCTAAGGTCTACACTAATTCATAGATATTTTCCTCCATCTTATGGATAAATGGAGAGGTGTCCTGTCTTACCCATAAAGCAGTTCCTAGAGTAGGAAGAAACATTTTCAAAATGGCAGCTCTAGGAAAACACAGCTTCTTGGGATCACTAGTTGGGATGGAGTGGATGGAGAGGGGGAAAGATTGGAATGGAGCTACTAAAAGGAGAGAGAAGAAGATACATTAGCAGGGAGGAAATCCCAGAGCATGCAACAGGAACGTAGCTCCCAAGAGTTTGAGGGAGTTTTGATGGTCTGGAGAGGATCTTTATGAGGAAATTTGCTCCAATAAAATGAAAAGACAAACCTCATAGAGGAATTTATTGCTCATAAACCAAAGCCTTGGAACCTAACCATGGAGAGCTGGGATCAACCCGAACTTCCCTCAGGCCTGCTATCACATGTCGTGGGCACTTCTTGGCTATTTTTGCCTCTGAAGCACAGAAAGAGTGAAACACCCTTCAGCTCCACCTCTAAAAAGACTCCCTTATTCCCTTACTTCTCTGTTTATTTTCTCTATGCCCAGCAACCAAATGAGGACAGAGGAACAGACCACCATAGAAAACTAAGACTCTGAAGACTGCCACTGCACCTTGTCATCAACTAGGAAAGATATAGAGGATGGGGTCTAGGTCCTGTGCCTGGGCTTTTCACGACCCATCCCAATGGCTGGGCCAACACTAACTAATCCATCTTACTCAATAAAAGGAATCCTTTTGCAAAACCATGATATACTTTAAGAATTGGTCCTTCCTCCATTGACGATAAGTCATTAACCCTACTCTTAGCCTACATCTTACTCTATAGTTTTGGGAGGGATGCTCACAATATGCACAATTCATGATTTCACATCTTAGACTCATAAAACAAGTAGCAGTGTTGTATAGTAGTTAAAAGAGTCCTGGGCCCGGAGCTACACTGCCTGGGTTTGAAATCTATCTCTGTTATTTGCTAACTGTTGACCTTGAGCAAGATACTTAACTTTTCTGTGCCTCAGTTTCTTCATCTGTAACAGGAAAAGAATAATCATACCTACTCATAAGACTGTTGTGAAAATTAAATGATATAATACCAGTACACTATTTAGCATAATGCCTGACATATAGGAAGTACTAAAAATACGTTAGCTACTAACACATTATTTTAGAACTTGAGAGATGAAGGGCACATAGACCAACCCTGCACACAATGCTTGATTGCAGAGGGGGCTGGCTCATCTGTTCCTCTGGTTAAGTTAACAGCTTTTCTTGGGTCCTACTGTTTTGGCTCCATGCCTGCCTTAGTTTACAGCAGAGTAAAATGTATTATTATTATTGCCTCCTAATTTTATAAAAGAGCTTCATCTTCATTTCACGTTGATTTTACTTGGTAATAATTACAAAAAGGCTTTAGCTTTTATGTTCCTTGCCCCTCATCGCCTCTGCCAAGGAGGAAGAAAAAGGCAGACTCAAGAGCTAGAAATGAACCTTTGAACTTCTGCAGATGAGGACGTGGGAGCCAGCGAGGTAAGGCCACATGTCCAAAGGCTCACACACGGTGACAGAGCAGGATGAAACATTGGTCCAGTCCTTCTTACAATATTCCAATAAATTTGCTTATTAAAGACATTCTTAAAGGTATGTAAGGAATTATTTGTTAAATGAATATATGCTTCTCTCATTCACATAAATGTGTGTTTTGTACATTTTATACTTTAATAACACACATGTACAAAGTCATACATATGTGTGTATTGTTGAATGAGTACAATCCTTAACTAACTATAAACATTCCCATAAAACCCCTCATAGGAATCCCTGGCCGACGCTATCAACTGCACAGCTTAGAAACAGGGCCTCCTGAACTCATGGGCCGTCCCCACCATTAAGTCAGAACAAGACCACCGATAACTGCAGAATCTGCGGTTCCGGGAATATCGCTTCCCTCCTGTGGCCTGGCTTAGCTCCAGGCCACACTGTAGGAGAACGAGGAAAGGGCGATTCCTAGCCTTGTGCAGAGCTGTGCAGAGGGCTGACTGGCTAGGGTAGCTTTTCTGTCCAATAGGAGGATCCTGTTTCAAAAGGTAAATCTGGCTGTCTCACCTAGGATCTGCAACGTTTCTCAAGCCCCATCTCCCCCTAAAATTACCAAGGAGTCTCAGACAAGTTCCTGAAGTTTTAATCATTCATTTATTAAATAAGTCTTCATTGAGAACCTACTAGGTACCAGGCGCTAGGGATCCACTGGGGAGCAAAACCAAACCGGGTCGGAGAAGGGGGACAATAGGAGCAGGTAGAGCCAAGGTGAAATTGCGGAAGCGGAAGGGTCTTAGTCAGTGTTCCCCAGACCAACCATTCCCTCCCCATCCATTGTATTGTAACGCGCTCCCTCCAGCTCCTGTTTGCCTTTTGTCCCTTCTCTCAGGAAAACCTGATTCCTGGGGAAATAACTTGATTACTCATTCATTTATTCGACAAATGTATGTCAAGAACTTACTAGAAGCACCTACCATGTACCAGGTATTGCAGTAGGTAAAATATTAGTCATTTACAGCTTCTCTCAGGAGTGGTTGCGTGTCAAATCTTTTTTTTCTCCTACTTTTTAATTGACATAATTCACATACCATAAATTTCATCCTTTTAAAGTATATAATTCAGTGGTTGTTTGTATATTCAAAAATTGTACAACCATCACCACTAATTCCAAAATATTTTTATCATCCCAGAAAGAAACCGTACACCCATCAGCAGTCATTCCCCTATCTCTCCTTCCCCTAACCCCTGACAACCACTAACTAATTTTCTGTCTCTATGAATTTGCCTATTCTAGACATTTCATGTAAATGGAATCATATAATATGTGATCTTTTGTGTCTGGCTTCTTTCACTTAGCATTATGTTTTCAAAGTTACCCATGTTGTAGCAGGTATCAGTAGTTCATTCCTTTTTATGGCTGATTAATAAGTCATTATATGGATATACCACATTTTGTTTATCCATTCATCAAATTTTGAACATTTGGGTTGTTCCTCTTTTTAGCTATCATGAACACTGCTGGTATGAAAATTTGTGGACACATTTTTGCGTGCACACGTTTTCAATTCTCTTGGCTATCTACCTAGGAGTGGAATTGCTAGATTATATGGTAACTCTATGTTTAGTTTTTTGAGGAGCTGACAAACTGTTTTCCAAAGTGGCTGCACCAGTTTACATTCCCAGCAGAAAAGTATAAGGGTTCCAATTTCTCCACATCCATTGTGATTGTCCATTATTTTTATTATAGCTTTCTTGGTGGGTGTGAAGGATATCTCATTGTGATTTGGATATCCATTTCCTTAAAAACTAATGATGTTGAGCATCTTTTCTTGTGCTTGTTGGCCATTTGTATATCTTCTTTAGAGAAATATCTATTCAAATCCTTTGCTCATTTCTTTTTTTTTTTTTTTTTTTTTTTTAAAGATTTTATTTATTTTATTTTTTCCCCCCAAAGCCCCAGTAGATAGTTGTATGTCATAGCTGCACATCCCTCCAGTTGCTGTATGTGGGACTCGGCCCCAGGATGGACGGAGAAGTGGTGCCTCGATGCGCACCCGGGATCCGAACCTGGGCCACCAGCATTGCAGTGCGCGCACTTAACCACCAAACCACAGGGCCGGCCCTGCTCATTTCTTAATTGTCTTTTTATTGTTGAGTTCTAAGCTTGGTTTTTTTTAATTCTGGATACTAGATCCTTATCAGATATACGATTTGCAAATATATTCTCCCATTCCGTCAGTTGTCTTTTTCACTTTCTTGATTGTCACTTTTAAAGCACAAAAGTTCATAATTTTGATGAAGTCCAATTTATTTATTTTTTTATTTGGTTGCTTGTGCTGTAGGTGTCACATGAAAGGAATCATTGTCCAATCCAAAGTCATGAAGATTTATGACTATGTTTTGTCTAAGAGTTTTGTGCTTTTAGCTCTTACATTAAGGTTTATGACCCAGTTTTAGTTGATTTTTGTGTGTGATGTAAGGTAGGAGTCTAAATTCATTCTTTTGCATGTGGATACCCAGTGGCTTTAGCACCATTTGTTGAAGAGACTATTCCTTCCCCATTCAATTATCTTAGCACTCTTCTTGAAAATCAATTGACCATAAATATGAGAGTTTATTTCTGGACTCTCAATTCTATTCCTTTAATCTATATGTCTCTCCTTATGACAGTACTATACAGTCTTCACCATTATAACTTTGTAGTAAGTTTGAGATTGAGAAGTGTGACTATTTCAACTTTATTCTTCTTTTTCTTCTGGGTCCCTGGCATTTACACATGAATTTTAGGAACAATTTGTCAATTTCTCCAAAAAAAAAAAAGGCAACTGAGATTTTGATAGAGATTGCATTGAATCTGTAGACAAATTTGGGGAGTGTTGCCATCTTAGCAATATTAAGTCTTCCAACCCAGGAATTCAAGATATCTTTCCATTTATTTAGGTATTAATTTCTTTCAATAACATTTTGTAGTTTTCAATGTACAAGTCATGCATTTCTTCTGTTAAATTTATTCTTAAGTATTTTATTCTTTTTGATGTTTCTGTAAATGGAATTGTTTTCTTAACTTTATTTTTGGATCATTCATTGTTAGTGTATAAAAATAGAATAGATTTCTATATTTTGATCTTGCATCCTGCAACCTTGCTGAATTCAGTTATGAGCTCCAATAGGTTTTTTGTGCACACTTTAGGATTATCTATATATGAGACCATGTCGTCTGCAAATAGAGATAGTTTGACTTTTTTCTTTCCCATATGAATATCTTTTCAAGTCTCATTTCTTATGGTGCAAGGGTACATTTTACCCCTCTATAAACTGATTTCAGGCATCAAAAATATACGCTCTATGAGGGCAAGAATTTGTTTCATTCCCAGCCATAGACCTAGCATCTAGACTCAGTCCCAGTACTTAAGAAGTGGTCAATAAATATTTGTTGAATAAATGAAACAAGAAGTAGATGGGACAGTTTAGTCTGGGGCTTTCCCCCACACCCTGAAATCACACCAGCAGGGTGTGGCTCATTCTATCCCTTATATAGATATACACACTTATAATGTCTACCCAGTGCCTAGCAATTAATTCGCACTCAGTAAATATTTGTTTAATGGGTGAACAAATAAATAGATAATGTAAGGCATGACATGTGAGAGTGTATGAGTAAGACAACGTGGTCACATTTGGTATAGGAAACACCACCTGTCCAACATCAATTCCATCTCAATGTATGGCAAATACACTGCGTATTAAGATCACAGTGACAGTTACACTCCATCACTGAATCCCAACAGTTCTAAGGTGGTTGTTAAACCTTGCTCCCACAAAATGGTATTATTATGTAATTCCCCTTACATCGTTTCAACAGCAATTCAAAGAGTTGCTGGGGCAGGGCAAGGGATGGCAAGTCACCCGGGCTGGCTGCCATGGCCCAACCTGCAGGCCCTGCCACCTTGCTGCCTCTGCTTTGACTCTTGCCCAGGAAATGCTTCAGGTACATCTGGAAACGCAGTGAAAATACTTGGCACAGACACCATGCAAAAAGTAAGCAAGGCACAGGCAGCTCTGAGGCACAAGGGGTGGGAGGGTGGGGACATGCCTACTGTCCTCCAGCTCCTGAGCACTCTCTCTTCTCTTAAAGAGAGCTTTACTGTTCCTGCTGTCCCACTCCCACAACCCCAGGCTCTCTATGTGTTATACATTCAAATCTATACTCACCAAATATGCATTTAATTCTATTTTACTCAGGCAATTATTACATAAATAATTGCATTGTTACTGGAAACATATTTTAAGATTTTAATGACCATGAAGGAGATTTATAGCTATTACAGACTTGCTAATCCTCAATAAATATGTTTTTAATCAGGTTAGCATTTTACATACAATAACTGTCCTATTAATTCTGGGGTGGGTTTTGTAGCCTTGACAGAAAGCACTGCAGTTGCTTTGTTTTCCCTGGAGCTCTTTAAGTTACACTTCAAGATTGGAGATTAAAACAGGGGAATTTTCCACCCTTCAAACAACAAGACCCAGGAATAAGATTGAGTATAGCAGCAACAAGAAAGAGCAGGCAGCTTAGAGTAGTCGGGAAAAGTCTGGACTAAGAATCTGGAGATCGAGATCTAAGTCTGCTTCTACCACTAATTAGCTCTGTGACACTGGCCAAGTCACTTAACCTTTCTTAGCCACAGTTTCCTCATTTGTCAAATGGGGATAATCATTACTAGCCTGGCCTCACATTTTTGTGGTGGGGAATCTGAAATGTGAGTGTATGACAAAGTGCTGTAAAAATCATGCAGTGCTGTGGTGTGGGGTCTAGGGAATCCAGGCTCTGCACTTATTAGCAGAACCACCTTGGACACATCATTTAACCCTCTGACCCTCAGTTTCTTCATCTATACAATATAAATAATAACAACAACAACAATAATAATAGTAGTAGCAGTAATGCTTATTTTTTAAGGATTTGTCAAGTTGGGCGAGATGATGTACATGAGCCTTCACACAAGACCTAGCACATAAGAAGCATCAAAAACTATTCTTTTCCCCTCTTCCATCCATCAGGAATGTATATACTTTCCTTAGATGGAATCCAAGACATTTGGCAAACTTCAGAATCACAGAGTCATCCCATTTTCTGACAGAGAGAAATGGGCCTGCTATGGTAGAGAACTCCCACCACCTAAATTTTCCTGAATCCCGAGGCCCATTCCTCTGCTGTTAGCACAGTGTCCGCCACTGCTTGACTGGGAGCCGTTTTAAAAAGTTCCAATTAAAATTCTTAGCTTGACAGGCTGGCTAGGAGAAACATCATTAGACTAAGCACTACAGAAAGATGCTGCCTCTGAGAGCTGGTTACAGTTCTTCCAGATAGGGCAGTAGGGAGTTGGAGATTTGGGTCAGCAGAAAATTCCTTAGCAGTCAGTGTCTTTCCAAGGAAGAAAGAGGCAGCCTGGAAATGACTTTCATTCCTAAGCATGTAGCTATTTACTGTCAGCTCTGAATAAAATGTGACCCCTCTGGACACAGGGATACCCACTGATAGCCAAGGCCTGGAATCGTGTCTGTCTACACCTTTCCAGAGTCTTCAAGCCTCACAGCAAACCTTGAGAAAAACCACCCCACCAAACTCCCCGGACCCAGTAAGAAGGCACCAAGAGCATGTGCACAGAAACACAGACCCAGCAAAAGGCCAGCATGATGAGGAATAAACAGGCAGAGCTCAGGCAGGGACTCCAGAATTTATTATGATTTTACTTCTCTTTACTGAACAGGGCCCCTGCCCATGGCCATCCTACCCCTCCCTCACCCTCCAACACATGCAGAAACACACACGCACACCCTCTAGGGACAAGCAGAAGAGAGATTAACTATATAAACCAGGCAGGCTTGTAAAACAGCCAAAGAATTAAATACTGAAGAATGTTTTGGCCAAGCTGCTGACCCATTTCCCACCCTGCAAAGCCCAGGGAAGGAGAGGAAGGTGGAAAGAAAAATAAAGAACCAGGGGGAAGCAAAACAAAATTATTAAGTTCTTTTCATTAAGTAAATAAATTCCATCTGACAGGCCCTCCCCTGGAGTCCTGGGGTGCCATCAGTCCTGGGAAATGACTTGAGAAAAAGAAAAAAACACACAATGACAAAGACTCCATGGTCTTGAGTGGAGTGAGAGAGGCCATTTAGTCAATTCCCTTCACTCTAGTTGGATTCAAATAAGAATTAGAATCTGGATAGAGAAAGGGGAATGAGCAGCATGTTGATATTGATTAGAGTATGGAATTGGAAATCAGTAAATTTTACTTTGTGTTACAGCCCTGACACATCTACTTGTAAAGTGATAACACCGGGATCTAAATGTCAACACCCAAATCTCCAGCCCCCTGCCGCCGCTCTCCTCCTAGGAGAAAGGTAACCAACTCCAACCAGCATCTCCTTCTTCCCTCGGCACTCATATCCATTCATCCTTCTGCTCTCCTTAATCTAATGACATCGCTCCATATTAAGGACCATCCCTCAAGCTAAAAATTTCTGGCATCCTCCTCTCTTCCTTCTTTCTCATCCCCCAGATCCATTTGGTTATCAGCTCCTGTCCATTCCACTTAAACATATCTTCCAAATCAGGTCCACCTTCTGCAAATCTGTTATCACCAGATTAATTCAGGACTACATCAAGATTCATTTTAAGTATCAATCTTCTTATCAGTGTCTCTACCATCAGCCTTTCATACTCCATGTCATCTGCCACAATACCACAAATGTTATTGTACTAAAGAAAAAATCAAATCCAGTCATTTCCTGATTAAAGACCTCTACCAACTCAACATTGCCTTAGCAGGGCACACTTGGCTCTTCAAAGTCTGACCCCTGCCTTCCTCTGTGGCCATACCTCCCCCTTCCTTGCCGAGGACCCTCAAGCCACAACGCATTCTACCACTGCCAGGTCTCCCCATCCCCTTCCATGATTCTTGGCTCATTTTGTTCTCCCCCCACCTGGAATGTCCTTGCTTCACATGTGCCTAGTGACCCCTTCCTCATCTTTCTAAAGATATTTCTTCTGCCAAGTCTTCCCTGGATCCCCAAGACAAGTGAAGCCCTTCCTCTCCACTTTGCTCAGCTCACTATTACAGCACTTATCATTGGTTGAAATTGTCTATTTCTAAGTCTGTCCCACTAGAATGTGAGTTCCTCAAGTCTGCTCCTCATGTTTTATTCATACTGGCTTCAGCAGGTGGCCTTAAATGTTTTACTAAATAAATGAACAAAAGGACAAATTAATGATGAATAAGTAAGTCAGCAAAAATTAATGATGAATAAGTAAGTCAGCAATGTGGACTTGGGTAAATGACTACCCTCTGTGGGTCTCAGTTTCATCACCTGTGCAATGAAGGAGTTGAGTGAATGAGTTTTAAAAATCCCTTCTAGCCCTGACATGACATGATTTTATGAGTTTTAGCTTAGAGATACTGGATGAGTGGATTTTCTGTGTGAGAACTGAAGCAGAGTTGTAAATATGTGAAGCAGACAAGAGCCTTCTGTAAACACGGTGGTGCAGGGGCACCCAAGAGCAGACAGGTGTATGCAGAGGGAAGCCAGATGTTTTCATTAAGAACACAGCAGTGTACAGTCTCCAAACATTATAGTAGAACTTGCAATTGGATATGCCTGGAGAAATCCAGCCCCAATTCTTCAGAGAAAAAATGGTGGCAGGGGCCCGGAAGAGATAGAAACTGCCTCAAAGCAGGTGGGAATGTGGTCAATGGGAGCAAGTGTGGGTGAGCAGCCACGGAGTTTCTCCAACACAAAAGCCTTTCTTCTCCAACCTTATCTTCCAGGACATCCCAACACAAACAGAAATCTTTCTCTTTGACCAGACTGTTCTACTCAAACCACCCCCCAGGACCTGTGTTGCAAAACCCAGTGCCCTGCTCCTGTTGCTTCTATTTCTTTTGCCTGAAAGCCTTTGTGGTCCCTCTCTGCCCGTATAACCACACATTAGGCATTCTTAATATCCACTCTACTGTCCACTCCTCAACCACTCCAACCCAAAGACATCTCTTTCTTCCTCTTCTGAAATCCTATAACAGTTTGATTCTCTGGCTTGCCTAGCCTAGTTACTGCTCTCTACCTTAACATAATGTCTGAAAATAGAAGACACTCAATAAGGTTCTTCTGGATTAATGACTGAGTGTATTAAGAGCTAAGTGGAACCTATAGAGATGAAACTGCCTTCAAGGAGAACTCACAGTGTAGTGAAGGAATCAGATCAGGGAAGCAATGGCTGTTAAGAGAAGTATTCACAGGAATATACCCAACTATAGGGTTGTTGGTTTTTTGGTTTTGGTTTTGGTTCTGTTTTGGGATTTTGAGGGTGAAGCTTTCCTATGCACCTATGACCTCTCCCCAAATACTCTGCAAGTTCCCTGTGGACAGAAACCAAGTTTCTTCTTCTTTCCTCTAAGATACCCACCACAATATCTTGCAAGTAAATCCAAAATACGTATTTATCAATTGATTTTTTGTATAAAGCCAGGATTACTTAAAGGAGAAAACTTCAGAAAAGTGAATGGAGAAAAATATGTTTTAGAAGAGGCTTCATCTAAACTAGGACAACGTGGGAGCTTGGTTAAGACTAAAAAGTTTAGGCTACAAGGAAAAGAATGGAGGAAAGAAACTGAGAGGAAAGAGCTGAATAAAAGAACGTGGCTCCCAAGAGCAAACAGGAAAGGGAAGTTGGGGGAGGATGAATAATAGTTTCAAATAAACGCTGGGATCTAGTTAAGAATGGAAACAATTAGAGTTGACGGTGTCAGGTCACATAGCGCTAGACATAATGCATTTCATTTCAGACAGAGTCATTTTTTTTTTTTAATTTTTTGTTTATTGCAGTAACATTGGTCTACAACACTGTAAAAATTTCAGGTGTACATCATTGCACCTCCACCTCTGCACAGATCACATCACGTTCACCACCAAAACTAGCCACAACCCATCACCACACACATGCACCGAACCATCCCCTCCACCCTCCTCCCTCCCCCCCCCCCGCAACCACCAATCCAATCTCCGTCCCCACGCGTCTGTCCATTGTTGCTACTATCCACTACTCAATGAAGGAAACCACACGGCACTTGACCCCCTCCCTCCGACCCACCTCACTTTGCATTATACCCTCAATGTCCATCCATGTTGTCACAAATGGCTGGATTTCATCGTTTCTTATGGCTGAGTAGTATTCCATTGTGTATATATACCACAACTTCTTTATCCATTCGTCCCTTGATGGGCACTTAGGTTGCTTCCAAGTCTTGGCTATTGTGAATAACGCTGCAATGAACACAGGGGTGCATGTACCTTTGCAAATTGGTGTTTTCAAGTTCTTTCGATAAATACCCAACAGTGGAATAGCTGGATCATATGGTAGTTCTATCCTTGATTTTTTGAGAAATCTCCATACTGTTTTCCATAGTGGCTGCACCAGTTTGCATTCCCACCAGCAGTGTATGAGAGTTCCCTTCTCTCCACATCCTCTCCAACACATGTTGTTTCCTGTCTTGTTAATTATAGCCATTCTGACGGGCGTGAGGTGATATCTCATTGTAGTTTTGATTTGCATTTCCCTGATAGTTAGTGATTTTGAACATCTTTTCATGTGTCTGTTGGCCATCTGTATATCTTCTTTGGAGAAATGTCTGTTCAGGTCTTTTGCCCATTTTTTAATTGGGTTGTTAGCTTTTTTGTTGTTGAGATGCATGGGTTCTTTATATATTTTGGAGATTAAGCCCTTATCAGAAGTATGGTTTGCAAATATCTTCTCCCAATTGTTAGGTTGTCTTTTCGTTTTGTTGATGGTTTCCTTTGCTGTGCAGAAGCTTTTTAGTTTGATGTAGTCCCATTTGTTTATTTTTTCTATTGTTTCTCTTGCCTGGTCAGACATGGTGTTTGAAAAGATGTTGCTAAGACCAATGTCAAAGAGCGTACTGCCTATGTTTTCTTCTAGAAGTTTCATAGTTTCAGGTCTTACATTCAAGTCTTTAATCCATTTAGAGTTAATTTTTGTGTATGGTGTAAGGTAAGGGTCTACTTTCATTTTTTTGCATGTGGCTATCCAGTTTTCCCAACACCATTTGTTGAAGAGACTTTCCTTTCCCCATTGTATGTTCTTGGCTCCTTTGTCAAATATTAGCTGTCCATAGATGTGTGGGTTTATTTCTGGGCTTTCCATTCTATTCCATTGATCTGTGTGTCTGTTTTTGTGCCAGTACCATGCTGTTTTGGTTACTATAGCTTTGTAGTATATTTTGAAATCAGGGAGTGTGATACCTCCAGCTTTGTTCTTTTTTCTCAGGATTCCTTTAGCTATTCGGGGTCTTTTGTTGTTCCATATAAATTTTAGGATTCTTTGTTCTATTTCTGTGAAAAATGTTGTCGGAACTTTGATAGG
Source organism: Ceratotherium simum simum (assembly GCF_057802395.1). Taxonomy (NCBI): domain Eukaryota; kingdom Metazoa; phylum Chordata; class Mammalia; order Perissodactyla; family Rhinocerotidae; genus Ceratotherium; species Ceratotherium simum. The sequence continues at coordinate 81,721,134 of NC_141906.1, read as the reverse complement.
GATTGCATTGAATCTATAGATGGCTTTAGGAAGTATGGACATCTTAACTATGTTAATTCTTCCAATCCAAGAGCACGGAATATCTTTCCATTTCTTTGTGTCTTCTTCAATTTCTTTCAGCAATGTTTTATAGTTTTCTGTGTACAGATCTTTCACCTCTTTGGTTAAGTTTATTCCTAGGTATTTTATTCTTTTTGTTGCAATTGTAAATGGGATGGTATTTTTAATTTCTCTTTCTGCTACTTCGTTGTAGTGTACAGAAATGCAACTGATTTTTGTATGTTGATTTTGTATCCTGCAACTTTACCATATTCATTTATTACTTCTAAAAGTTTTCTGGTGGATTCTTTAGGGTTTTCTATATATAAAATCATGTCATCTGCAAATAGTGACAGTTTCACTTCTTCCTTTCCAATTTGGATCCCTTTTATTTCTTTCTCTTGCCTGATTGCTCTGGCTAGGACTTCCAATACTATGTTAAATAGGAGTGGTGACAGTGGGCATCCTTGTCTGGTTCCTGTTCTTAGAGGGATAGCTTTCAGTTTTTCACCATTGAGGATGATATTAGCTGTGGGTTTCTCATATATGGTCTTTATTATGTTGAGGTACTTTCCTTCTATACCCATTTTATTCAGAGTTTTTATCATAAATGGATGCTGGATCTTGTCAAATGCTTTCTCTGCATCTATTGAGATGATCATGTGATTTTTGTTCTTCATTTTATTAATGTGGTGTATTACGTTGATTGATTTGCGAATGTTAAACCATCCCTGCATACCTGGAATAAATCCCACTTGATCATGGTGTATAATCTTTTTAATGTATTGTTGTATGCGATTTGCTAGTATTTTGTTGAGGATTTTCACATCGATGTTCATCAGTGATGTTGGCCTGTAATTTTCTTTTTTTGTGTTGTCCTTGCCTGGTTTTGGTATCAGGGTAATGTCAGCTTCGTAGAATGAGTTAGGGAGCTTCCCCCCCTCCTCAGTTTTTTGGAAGAGTTTGAGAAGGATAGGTATTAAGTCTTCTTTGAATGTTTGGTAGAATTCACCAGGGAAGCCGTCTGGTCCTGGACTTTTATTTTTGGGGAGGTTTTTGATTACTGTTTCGATCTCCTTACTGGTGATTGGTCTATTCAAATTCTCTGCTTCTTCTTGATCCAGTTTTGGAAGGTTGTATGATTCTAAGAATTTATCCATTTCTTCCAGATTGTCGAATTGGTTGGCATATAGCTTTTCATAGTATTCTCTTATAATCTTTTGTATTTCTGAGGTGTCTGTTGTAACCTCTCCTCTTTCATTTCTGATTTTACTTATTTGTGCCTTCTCTCTTTTTTTCTTGGTGAGTCTAGCTAAAGGTTTGTCAATTTTGTTGATCTTTTCAAAGAACCAGCTCTTGGTTTTATTAATTTTTTCTATTGTTTTTTTGGTCTCTATTTCATTTATTTCTGCTTACAGAGTCATTTTTTTATGTGTGGAAGACGGTAATGGGAACCAAAGCAACTTTTGTCAGAAAATATCCATTTGCTCACTAGAAGAGGGAGAAGCCTTCAGAGGAAACAAACCTAATCATTTCCTCCTCTTAACGATATAAAAGCTGGAATATATATATATATATACACCCAGAGATGTTTGAGAATGAAAATGAGACTAATTGAAACAAGAAATTTAGTTCCTATTCCTTAGTCCAGAAATGGAAAGGAGGGAGAGAGGGAAGGGACAAGGAAAAGAAGGAGTACAAGAAGAAAGAGAAAGGCCAGGAGAGAGGGAAGGTCCACCTTCCAGGCTAGCCACAAGATCCAGTAGTCACGTGTTCTGTTCTCCTCACTTCCTTTCCAAAGCTCTGCTCTTATCTCAGCAAAGATACCACCCAACTTACCATAGTGAAATTCATGAAAAACAGAATTATGTAGAGTACAAAACCTAAATGGGGAATCTCAAAATCTCAAGAACCATTGAGTTAAGGGCCTTCTTTTAATTTTCTTCACACTATGGAAAACAATACGCCTAGTTTTAGAGATTACCTTGTCATATGTCTTGACAGACCCGACATTAGGGAAAGCACCACATCGCCAGCATGGATTAATGCTCTCTTCCTGTGAAACACATGACATGTTTTTCTTTAGATGGAAAACAATACTATTCTATCTCCACTACCTGTCTGGGACACGAGCAGAGGTGTCCTTATAAGGATGAGGAAGGAGGCAAATAAGAGGGGCCAAGGTTTTCTTTCTGCCAAAACTTTTAAACCCAGGAAGACTGATTAAAGTGAACATCAGAGACAGACTAGAGAAGAGGAAGGAAGTCAGAAAAACTTCAGAGGTATGTATGGAAGAAGGAAGGGAGCACCCCTAACCACTTTGCCTCAATAATGGTGAAAGCACTGTGCCTGGCTAAGAATGGATGCTTATGTATTATCTGTTGGGTGGATTGATGGATGGATGGATGGATGGATGGATGGATGGATGGATGGATGGATGGATGGAGGGGTAGACTGGTGGATGGGTGGAGAGGTGGATGGATGGACAGGTGGATAGATTGATGGGTGAATAGATGAACGGGTAGATGGGTAGACAAGTGGATGGAAGGATAGATGGATGGACGGGTGGGTGGATGGGGGGGATGAATGGATGGTTGGATATGTGGAATAGATAGGTTGATGGGTGGATGATCTGTGGGAATTATACCTCTATGCCATAAGTGAGTCACCTTCCTTAATCACTGCCCAGCTTCCTGGTCATAGGGATAAATGCTAAAGGAATTATTTCAAATAACTGCTTACTCTGGGATACAAGGAAGAATAGTATGTTAATTACCTTTAGATGTTTATTTTTTAATGGGTATGGATATATATCTAGTGTCATAAAAATGTTTATTATCTTTGACTCACTAACCCCATTGTAAGAATTTACCCTAAGGTTTTTTTTCTCAAAAGAAGAAAAAGGAGTTGTTTGCATAAAGATGGTTTGGGGGGCCGGCCCCATGGTGTAGTGGTTAAGTGCGCGCACTCCGCCGCTGGCAGCCCAGGTTCGGATCCCGGGCGCGCACTGATGCACTGCTTGTCAGGCCATGCTGTGGCAGCGTCCCATATAATGTGGAGGAAGATAGGCATGGATGTTAGCCCAGGGCCAGTCTTCCTCAGCAAAAAGAGTAGGATTGGCGTAGATGTTAGCTCAGGGCTGATCTTCCTCACAAAAAAAAAAAAAAAAAAAAGATGGTTTTGAAGCACCATCTATAAAATTTAACAATGGTAGCAACCTACAAATATTAAAGTAAATTATTTCAGTTTGACAGACTATATTAGACAGCTATAAAATAACAAAAATTATGAGACAACATGGAAGAACATTTATGGTAAGGGAAAATTCAACATTACATGTACAAGGAGCATGTATAAATTTTGTAATCACAAACTATAAATAGTAATTACGGTTTTACACATAACTGCAATTACAACTATGTAGAGGTATATTTGGATATCAAGAGGCTGGAAAGAATCACCAAAAAATGACAACAGTATATATGTTAAAATGGTAGAATTCTCGGGGCTGGCCCAGTGGCGTAGCAGTTGAGTTCGCATGTTCCGCTTCGGCGGCCCGGGGTTTGCTGGTTCAGATCCTGGGCTTGGACGTACTCACCACTCATCAAGCCATGCTGAGGCATTGTCCCTCATAGAAGAGCTACAACTCTACACTATGATACAGAACTATGTACTGAGGCTTTGGGGAGGAAAAAAGAAAAAGAGGAAGATTGGCAACAGATGTTAGCATAGGGCCAATCTTCCTCAAAAAGAAAATGGTAGAATTCTGGATGAATTATATTTTTTAGTTTTAAAAAATTATTAAAAATGGACTTGAAGTATTTAATTTCCTTTAATGTAAGTATAATAATATTTTCAAGGGCCGGCCCAGTGGCACAAGTGGTTAAGTGCGCACGCTCCGCTGCAGCAGCCCGGGGTTCACCAGTTCGGATCCTGGGCGTGCACCGACACACCGCTTGGAAAGCCATGCTGTGGCGGCATCCCATGTAAAGTGGAGGAAGATGGGCATGGATGTTAGCCCAGGGCCAGTCTTCCTCAGCAAAAAAGAGGAGGATTGGCAGATGTTAGCACAGGGCTGATCTTCCTCACAAAATAATAATAATAATAATATTTTCAAAGGAAATAAAAATAAGGAAAAACATTTTTAAATGATTATCAGTGTTGCCCCAAACAAGCCCTGGTTCGCTCAGCATTTTGTACTAATCCAGTGAGCTATGGCAAAGGTCCCAATGGGGAGAAGGGAGGGAAGGAAACTCTCAGAGCAGAGGATAATTTCAATGGGACAAAAAGTGGGAAATATATAGGAACATCTCTGAGAATAAATGACTCTTGTCTTCCTCCTGCCCAAATTCTCTCACCTCAATCCTCTCTTCTCCCGCCTTCTCCATGACTTTGTCCCATCAGTTACCCAGACCACATAGCTGGCAGCCCTTCCCAACATTTTCGACATTTTGCTCTCACATCCACCATTACTCCCTCTCCACAACCACCAACACTGTAGCCTAAAAATATACTGAGCATATTAGTTTTCTCTTGCTGTATAACAAATTAGCACAAGCCTAGCCATATAAAACAACACACTTTTATTATCTTACAGTCTACCTGCATCAGGAGTTTGGGCACAGCTTAGGGTCTCACCAGGCTGCAATCAAAGCATCAGCTAGGCTGCATTCTCATCCGGAGGCTCGACTAGGGAAGAAGTTAATTCCAAACTCATTTAGGTTGTTGGCAGAGATTGCTTCCTTGCAGACATAAAACCGAAGGCCTCTACTTATCACTGGCTGTCATCTAGAAGCTGCCTTCAGGTCCTAGAGGCCACTAGCAGTTCCCTGCCACGTGGCCCTCTGCATAGGCAATCTATGTTTGTTTCTTTAAGAGCAGCATCAGAGTCTCTCACTCTAGTCGGCCTCCCACACTGAGTCTCCCTTATCATAACCACAACTTCACTTAGACCTTCACTACCTCAAGCCTCTCATATCTCTGTCTTGGCTTCACTGACAAATTCCTGAAGGAAGCCACTCCATCCCACTCAAGAAGCCCCAAGGATCTCCCTTTAGTTCCTCCCTCTTGCCAAGCTCCCTCTGTTCCCCAAACTCCCCTGCCCCTCTTTCACCTGATTAACTCCTATTTGGTCCCAGATTCAATGGCACTTGCTGTTCCCTAGACTAAGATGGCATAATGTAAGTAGATAATCTCTAGTAACTATGGGTTTAATGCCTATTTCCTCTGTTGAGTTGCAAGCCCTATGAAAGAAATAAGGAAGTGTCTCTGTCTTGCTATATCCCTAGTGCTCACTTAAGTCACTGCCTGGAGCACAGTAGGCACGTCTCAGAACCTTCTGCCCAAGCCTCAGTGCTGCGACTTCTTAGGCTACCACCCTACTGACTCTTTCTCCCCGAGATGTCATCAATGTCTTCCTAAAGGTGAAGCCCAATTGTCTCTCATCCTCCTTCACCTGTCTGCAGCTCCTAGCACACCGATCAACCCCTTGCCTCTCCCTTTCCCTGGCTTTGGAGCCCTCAACTCTCCTAATCCCCTTCCTCACTCTCTGGTCACCTCTTTTGTGTTGTCTTCTAAGATTGTCTTCTCTTTTAGAATTTCTGCTTCCCTTCCAGAGAAATCCAACCCATACCCTGGTCCTGAGCTCTCTTTCTAACCCGACCCACATTTATAGCTGGCAACTGGATCTTTTCACTTCAATGATTCACCAACACCTCAAACTCAACTTTGTCAAAAAGTCCCCACCCCTCCCCTCCTTGGTTCCTCATCTCTGTTGTTGTGTTAATGTCATCAAAATTACCCTGGTTCAAAACCTCAGTCACCTGCAGCTACTCTGGGCCTTTCCCTGAATCCTCTCTGCAGCCAGTCCCTCCTCTCTGTTCCCACTGCACTTACTCCTTTTCATGTGCACTCCCAAACAGCCTCCTAAATGACCCCACCCCCAGACCCTCATAACCACTTACCAGTTATCTTTCTAGAACACAGTTCTGATCTTGTCCATCTAGCACATGATAATTCATAGTGACCATCCTTTGCCTAAAAACAATCCAAACTCTTTACATGACCTTACGTGACCCCCACAACCTGGCTCCCAGGTACCTTTGCCGTCTTACCTTCTCCCTCACATTCCCTTTTGTCTTGACTAACCAGGAGAGTCACTGTTTCCACAACTGCTCACCTCTGGGCCTTTGCTCATGGGGTTATTCCCTGCTAGGAATGCCCTTCCCCTCATCCCTGCTTGCAAAAAACAAGAATAAAACAACAAATAAAAACACCTGCCTGCCCCTCAATGGCCAATTCAAAACTGACTTCCTCCATGAAGACCATAGATCCAGAATCTGCTGTTCCCTCTGCGTTCCAGTGCAGCCCTGTGCTGCTCTTAGAGTACTCCTCAAGGGTTTTATAATAACTTGGGGGGCATGTCTAATCCCCACTACTAGACAGTGCATTCTCTAAGGGTCCTGGTTATCTTCATCTCTGCTGAGCAGAGTCCCTGGCCCACAACCAACGTGCTATGAAAAGTTCTTCTCTTGAAGGACCGGGGTTGGCTCAGCACAAGGCTCTCTTTGCCCAGGTTCTTGAGAGCGGGAGCAGCTTCTCTTAGGTCCGAGTGATTCAGACTTGCCTTTACTAAGACTCTTTACCTCCAAAGCTACAAACAGGAAACCCATGAGGAGGAAAGGCTGCGGTTAATAGAAAAGCAAACTCTCAGCCCAAACCACCAGCTGCCTTGTTAAAGTTAACAGGCAGCAACGTGAAACATGTGGCTTCGGAGTTGGGTTTCTTATTGTTATTATTCTACACTCACACACACACATACACACACGCACATGCACACCCACACTGAGAGACACAGTATCTCTTTCCCAGGAATAAGCTGGCTTTAGTGAGTGGCTGGATGAACAAACGGAAGAGGGGAGGCTGGAAAAAAGCTGGGGTCTGGAGCATAGAACCAGTGGATGTTCGTCAAAACCCAAAAGAGCAGAATGGGGTCTTATAGTGTGACCCAACCATGCCAGACCCAACCATCCCAAAATAAAATGAAGCCTCACAGCCAGGGCCATTCAGAGATAGCACAGCTTAGACAAATCTTATTGTATCCTCCTCATTTCTCTCCTTGATATGCACTCAAATCCCAACCAAGTGTTTAGCGTAGCAGTTAAAAATGGGGGCTGTGGAGGCTGACCCCACGGCCTAGTGGTGAAGTTCACTGCACTCCACTTCAGCAGCCTGGGTTAGGTACCCAGGCATAGATGTACACCACTCCATGGTGGCCACACTGTGGCAGTGACCCACATACAAAATAGAGGAAGATTGGCACAGATGTTAGCTCAGGACTAATCTTCCTCAGCATAAAAAAAAAATAGGGGCTGTGGACTCAGAAAGACCTGCATTGGCATCATGGGTCTGTCACTTCCACGGGGTGCATCTCTGTGTCTCAAGGCCTCTTTGGTACAATGGGTATAGAGTACATACAAATCGTCCTCGACTCCTGATAAACCCATCGTAAGATGAAAATGTTGTAAGTCAAAAATGCATTTACGGGCCGGCCCCATGGCTTAGCGGTTAAGTGCACGCGCTCCGCTGCTGGCGGCCCGGGTTTGGATCCCAGGCGCGCACCGACACACCGCTTCTCCGGCCATGCTGAGGCCACGTCCCACATACAGCAACTAGAAGGATGTGCAATTATGACATACAACTATCTACTGGGGCTTTGGGTACCGGGGCTTTGGGGAAAAAAAAGGAGGAGGATAGGCAATAGATGTTAGCTCAGAGCCGGTCTTCCTCAGCAAAAGAAGAGGAGGATTAGCATGGATGTTAGCTCAGCACTGATCTTTCTCACAAAAAAAAAAAAAAAAAATGCATTTAACACACCTAACCTACCAAACATCCTAGCTTAGCCTAGCCTACCTTACACATTCTCAGAACACTTACATTAGCCTACAGTCAGGCCAAATCATCTAACATAAAGCCTGTTTTAGAATAAAGTGTTGAATATCTCGTGTAATGTATTGAACACGGTACTGAGACTGAAAAACAGAATGGTTGTCTGGGTGGAGAATGGATGTTCACCCTCGAGGTCACGGGGCTGACTGGGAGCTGCGGCTCGCTGCACTGCAGAGCATCATGAGGAGTATGGTACTGCCTACTGCTAGCCCAGGAAAAAAGCAAAATTCAGAATTCGAAGTACAATTTCTACTGAACACATATCGCTTTCTCACCATCATAAAGTCGAAAAATTGTAAGTCAAGGACCATCTGTAACAGTAACCGATTCATAGGGTTCTTAGGCTAAATGAGATAATATACGTAAAGAAATTTGTACAGTGCATGCCTAAACCCTCAATTTATATTAGGGTTTTTTCTTTCTTTTTAATGTGTCCACTATGTGCCAGATGCTGTGCTGAGTGAAATTTAAATCATTGTATGGTCTTCCCTATCGAAATTTGCTCCAAGCACTTACAAGGGGAAAGATGGAAGCCTGTGCACACAGCAGGACCAGCAGGGAGGCCGTGCAAGACTGCGAGCCAGCGGGACCCAGGCTGCTTAGCACAGGCTGCTCCCACCCCTTTTCCTACCGACTTTGCTTCCTGGGAAACGCCAGTTCCTCAGTCCCGAGGCAACCCCTATCTGTCAAAGCAGGGCTGGCCCCAGAAAGAGGTGTTGCCAAACTCCTGTGCTCTGGCACTCAAAACTGAAAATAGAACAATTCTCAGCAGCTTGGGCCTGTGAACACTTCTCAAGCTGCATTCAGCAAGCAACATTCCATTTCCCCGGTGACGTTCGCACAGTCCCCAGCCACGTCCCTGGGATTTCCTCTTACCCTCTTCTTTGCCATCCTCTCTCTTGTTTCTGGTGGACATCTTTGGCCTTCAGTCAAAATCAGTGATGTGCTGTAAATATTTAACAACCAGCTCTCTCGGGAGGAGGAGGGGAGCCTGGGTTTGTAGTATACGCCATTTTCCATGGTGTCAATATTCTCACCATGAAGCTGGGAAGAGAGACGCTCAGTTAGGTCTTGTGATCTCGCGTAAGCCAGCTTCAGCGCACCAGAGGAACCTCAGATCCCCCTAATCCCCTGTGGTCCCATCTCCAGAGGAGATATTTTAATAGCTCTTAATATTCACACCTCCTTTGCTTTTTTTCAGGCCATTTGAAAATGAATCATCCTTTGGAAGGTGAGTCCTAGTGTCAAGGCATCTAGGTCATTCTCAATGCTAGGGGTGTCCAGGGCTGCCACATACAGCCATTCAGGCCATGCGGGAGACAACTCCACCAGGCACCATTCACATTGACTTGAATGTGAATGGTGACCCTGAGATTTGTGCAGAATGAGTTGCCTGGGAGTGTCTTCACTGGAGTGATAAGGCCTTCCTGGGCTAAGGGCAGAACAGAAATGGCAAGACTTCCCAATACTCCATTCCCAAATGAATTCTCAGTCTCAGTAACTTCTCCAGCTGCTGACAATTCTAAGCATTCCCTAACCAAAATGACTGAACTTGGTGCCTGCCTGAGGGCCTCAGCAGGTCATATTTATACTCTCTTCTCCAAAGAAGCAGTTAGACAGTCACCCTATGAGTCACCTCCCTCCCTACCTATTGAATCAGTTCATTTATTAATTTATTCAACAAACATTTAGAGAGAATCTCCTAGGTTCCAGGCATTGGGCTAGACACTGGAAATGCACTGAACAGAACAAGAAGTTCACAATCTAGAAGGTGACACAGACAAGCAAGTCAGCAATTGCCTGTGACATTTATAGAGATTTGTGCACACCAAGAAAGGAGCATTGTTACCGGTAAATATATATTTGCTAATAGCTACCATGTATTGAGCGCTTCCTCACTGTTATTGAGTCATTACAGCAACCTGATAAGACAGATCTTATTTCCCCCACTTATGTATGAAGACTTAGAGGCTTGGAGACGTTAGAGGACTTGCCCGAGGTCACAGGTCTAGGACGCATAGAGGCGAGTCTGGCAGCACAGCACTTGCTCTTAACCTCTGGGCTACGCCAGATCCCTAAATCTCTTTGCAGTCAGCAGTGGTAGCTGATCTCTGGGTCAGCTGAGGAACAAATCTTTCTCTGCATCCTCTGGGGGCTGCTCAGCTGCAAACCAGCCAGATGGGACCCAGAGGAAGAGATAGTCCAAGTACCCAAGGAACATGTGGGCCCATATGTGGGTCAGAGCAACCACCCAGGCCACTGCAAGTCACCCACCCCTGACAGCCCACCCCAGATGCTTCCTTGGAAATTCTGAATCCGAGGTCTTAAGTAGCAGTTGAGCACTATTTCTGGAGGCACACATGACAACCAGCAGAGGTTTTGTTTTCTTATTCTTAATTGGTCCTTGTTTTTAAAATGGAAAACCTGGAGAAGTCAGTGGAGTAGAAACAAGGTTTAAAGTTGAAGAGAGAAGAGAAAAAGGAGGGGAAATTTCACTCCTAGAAAATTGCTCTTGACTGCCTAGCTGGACCCTCTAGGAGGAGGCAAAACATGGAATTTGGGGCCACGGTGCCCTCAGGAAAACCTCCAGGGACTCCAACCAACCTGCTTCCAAAGAGGCCTAACCGTCCACCACCCCTGCCAGCTCCGGATCAGGCTCAGTTTCCTTACTCCCAGGTTGGCCTTTTGAAGTCCTGTAGAAATGGAGCCCACTTGTTTCTCTTCCTGGATGTGTAGAGATCTTAGAGAAGGCAGCCAACCTTGTTCCCCTCGGGTAACAGATAAGGATTCAAGAAATAGTAAGGGAGGATCTCTCAACTTTCTCTGAGGTCAGAAAACATGCCCTTGTCCATGGCAGGCTTTGGAAAATAATAGCACTGATTTCCCCATGCCTGGTTTCCAGAGCCAATCTAAAGAAATCCAGGCAAAGGATCCAGGGCCTGAAGTAAACATGTACTCCAAAAAAATATATTAAGAAGAGAGTTTGTGTGTCATAGCTCTTGGAAAAATCAGGACATAAAACAGTTTCTTCAATGTCTGACTGCACAAAGGAACAAAAGGCTTAGGATCTCCTTTTCACTCCCTTCTACTGACTTCTGAATTTCAGGTATCCTGGAAATGCTGTCCCACTTCAAATAACTGGTAGGCCTAAGAGAGTTTATTCTCTGAGCACAGAGAGATGGGAAACAAATGCGAGTGACTCTGAGAAAATGTGAGCAGGGTCAAGACAAAATACAAGGTGGACTTGCGCAGTGGAGAAATTTTGAAAACTCTTCACGCTGGAGATGCTTCTGATTAAACAGTGCCCACACCACAACATCCAACCATTCCTGTGGTCTGCAGGCTGCAGTTTCTTGGACAAGGACATCAGGCCCTGAGCCAGCTGAATCGTGGAAGAGAGTTCCTCCTGGCAGTGGGTTTGCAGGCTGCACAGTCTCTGAGCTCTGCAGCCAAAAGCCATGTGGAGACATGGCAAATCCCAATCCTCTCGGCCCCTACCTGGAACCACAGCTCACATCTGGGACTCAAGGAAGATTGCCATTGGACCTCTGGCCATACTCCCTCTGGCCAGCTGTGCTCTCTGTTGCTGGGAGGTGCTCAAAGAAGGTCCCTGGTTTGCAGATAAAGGACTTTCTTTGGGTTTCGTAGTCTCTTAAAAGGATGTTCTCTCACATCAAACAATACAACAAAATTTGCAGAGAAAAGGGGTAAGCTTAGGCTGGGGCAGCACAAAAGGACGCCCCCAGGCCTCCTGCCTCCCTTCTCACCTCACAGCAGATGAGTGGAAAAGCCGGCTAGCCCAGGCAGAGTTGGATGGAGGGCTCTGCTGGATCATCCCCAGCTGGGACACTCGCCTGGCTGGGCTGCCCTCTTTCTGACCCTGTTTGTCTTATTTTCTCCAAAGAGCCCTGGACAAGGAAGAGATAGTTAGAAACCACTTCTTTTCAGAGCTTGGGAGGCTGACTAAGGTAGAGGAGTTAGGAAGAGGAGGGGGGATATTTGCACCTCTCCCCTTTACCCCAATTGGTTTCTAAATTGAGTGGCGAAAGATGTTCTGAGAGAACTTCCTGGTTGTTCTGAGATGCCTCATTCACCAGCCCTAAGCCTGAGCCCAATTCAGTCAGCCCAACATCTGGAGAAAGCTCCAGTCCAGAACCTTCTTTTCTTAGTGGAGGGAGTCTGGGGACATAGGAGTCCCTGTCCCTCACAAGAGGCTCATTTGAAGCTTGTAGACAATTTTCTCACGGGAAGAACATCTTTTTCCTTTTAGAACCCAGGGGCCCAGCTCACAGATCTGCCTTCCTCATGCATCTGTATGCTATTCTCATTTATTTTTTATTTCATCTCAATTTTCTTTTTTTTTTTTTTTCCATCAACTACGATCTGAAATTCATTGCAAGGTCATCCCCCAGGAGACAGAGCTAGGAATCTAGTGGTGCTGATGGAAGGGTGCCTAAGGACTTGGGGTTCCATAGCAAGTGGTGTTTCGAATTTAAGTTGGTTCCCTCCAGGATTTAGCACAGAGGAGTCTAGAGCAGGCATCCCAGGATTTTCAAACTAGAACGTGGCGGGTAAGACTGACCAGGCAACCTGGAGGAATCCAGAACTATCACTGAAAACCCCAGGAACACTGGTAGAAAGCCCTGTCCAACAACCCAAGATATGTGGAAGGATTGTCAGACCAGAGCGAGGGGTCTCAGTCTACAGTTAACTGCTTGTCTGACTGTCAGCAAGTCACCTCTGGGAACGTTAGTTTCTTCATTTGTGAAATAAGAGATTGGACTAGATTATTCTTAACACCTCTTCCAGCTCTGAAATTCGATGTTTCTAACCCTAACTTGGAGCCCTGGAGCCTTTTCATTCCTTTATTACCCCCTCTCAGAGCCCTCTGTTCAAGACTAAGAGCTACCAGGAGTAGGAACTGCATCTTCATGGTGCTCTATGTAAATATGCTGTCTGCTACATGCAAATGTATGTTAATACATGCCTCAGCATGATTCATCCGTATCGGCAATGATTTCACACCCACTCCCGGGGCCCTGTGCTGGGCCATATGGAGACACGGCAATGAAAAAACAGGAAATCTCCTCTCAAGGGGCTCAGTCTAGTGAGAGAGACAGGACCATTAATGAGCAAGTGACATAAGACAGACTGTCTTCAGTGCTATAAGGGAGGGATAAAGAAAGTCCAGAGGAAACAGAGAGGTCTCAGAGGGATATGCAAAGGAACGAGGGAAGAAGTGGGATGTAATCAGGGTCTCGATTTATGGGTGTGGTTTGGACACAAGGAAAAGACAGAGGAGGCAGAAGGGGCAGCCAGAGCAAAGGCATCCTAAAGTGCCAGGAATGTTCCCGGAGCGATGCATCTGGATGAGGATCGGAGGCAGGACAAGGAGAATGGTATGGGTTGGGAAGGCAAGCAGGGCAGAGAGTGGAGGGCCTTGAATACCAAGCTGGGAAGAATCAATTGTTTTCAAAAGATAGTGATGTTGGCTTCCGTGCTACCTCGCATTTGAAGGAACCTGCTCACTGCCGTTCCCCTCTGCCTCCCGCACCTGAGAGGATCCCAAGCCATCCATGTCCCATGACGGAATGAGCCCAGCTTTCCAGCCCTGCACTCAATGTGGCCTCAACACCAAAGAGTGGCCAGGTCCAATCAGAGCATCACACGACACACACTTGCCTTTTCACATGAAACTCCTAACCAGGGAAGGTAAAAGAAAATGACACTCCAGAACTCTCCTCCATGGGGACTATGAGCCCAAAAATCCCACTCAAGGGTAGTCACTGTATAAGAGTGAAAAGCTAACAAACGACAGGGAGTCGTGCTCAGGTGAGGGCTGAGCTGCTCTCCAGGCCTCAGATTCAGGGTGCTCCTGGACACTGATCCTGACTTGTTCATTTTGGCACATCACAGACACAGCATCAAACCCTCCTGATGCTCCCCCCACAAGTGACAGATTGGTTTCCTACCAAGGCGGCTCCAGCCCAGCCCAGGAGGAAGACCAGCAATGGGCAGCTGGTCAGAAGCTTCTTCCACGGAGGCCTCTCCCACACGCACCGAGCACAGTTATCTCTAAGAGTGATTAGGAAATAAAACAGCTCCCTGCTCCATTAGCTGCAAACTGGCCCCTCTGGGCCATGAGACACCCCAGATCCAGGAAACCCAGGGCTCAGCTGACAGCTCAATTAGAGTGGATAGTCTCCCCCACCCTCCATCTCCTCCTGCCTTTTATTGTTTTTGGCAGCAGAGCAGGGAGGCCCTTGAGGTCGAACTTGTTGAAAGTGCAAGGGAGAGAAAATTGTTCTCATCTGAATAAATAGAGTCAGCTGTTGCCAGAGGGTGAAATCTACCCATGGTGAATTCCCCTAGACAAGCCAACGTGGGGTTGGGCTGAAATGGGCACTTGAACTCAGGCCAGTGCTATCTGGGTGATTCTGGAGATGGCTGCCAAGTAGATGCTGCATGGCCCATCCCCGTGCCTTTGGAATGCCCCTAAGGGAGGTAAGACAGCAGGGATGGGAAAGGTTGGGTGCAGGGAGGGAGATCTTGGACCACACTTGTGTTGGGGGTGTTCAGCACATGCTGGCCCTCCTTCCATGTCAATGAGTGAGGGGGAGTGGGACAATGGGCACCTGCCACCACAGAACCCCAGTTCACAGGTGGTATCTCTGACCCCTTAGCGATGGTGCTTTTGGGTGAGATGTCTGGCTGCCACATATCCGAGATCTCTGAGAAGAGGCCAGTGCAGTGAGCTGGTGCCCTGGATGATCCCCAGGGGTCTGACATCCTGAGAACACACCCAAGCTGCTTTGAGGAGGTCAGCCAGCCCTACCAAACAGCCTGCCTGCCCCAGAAACTCAGAAAACTGTTCCATTCTGAGAGTTACATCAAATGGGAAGTGAAGAAAGGGAAGCAAAAGGACAGAGGTGAAGGGAGGAATGAGGAGTGAGAGGAAGAAGAAACAAGAAAAAGAATCTACCTGGTATGCCAGATAGAGCACTGGAACTGAATCCAGAGATGGGTTCTCATCCCTGCTCCTTCCTAAACTAGCTAGGTGACTCAGGCAAGGCCCTAACTTTCAGGTCTAAGAGGGAGGCTGATCTACATGCCAGCTGAGGTCCCTTCAAACTCTTGACTAATGAGAGGTGAAACCAAAACCTGAGAACCAGTGCCCCTTTCCTCTGTACATCCAGCTCTGAGCCAGTCGTGAAAGACAGACACACCCTGACCCCCACTTCCTGGCGTCTGCTCCCAGCACAGCCTCCTGGACCTCTGCTCCAGGGATTGAGAGAAAACTCTTCTCATTCTAAGAACTAGAGCTGCTGCTGCACATGTTAAGTAGGATAAGCCAAATCATATGGAAAATGCTTTTTCTGCTCTAATGGAAAAGCGTGCAAAGAAATAAAGACTCAGACAGCAGTGTTTCTGTTTCACAGGGGCAGGGGAAACCAAAAAGGGCAGGCCCTGACAGACAGCAGTAGAAGCATCCTTTGCACTGAAACATCTTCAAGGAAGAAAGGGGCCGCCTGACCAAGTGCTGTTGCTAATGTTTTCCCCATCAGGGCCAGCTTTCTGCCATAATCGCAATTCCTTCCCTTTATGTGGTGTTTGACAGTTTCCAAGGCACAGCATACATCCAACTTCACTCAGTCCTCACTGCCTCCAAGCGAGGGAGCAGGCATCGGCCTCCCCATGCAGAGGAGAAAAGCAAGGCTCGCAGATTAAGTGGTGTCGTGAGCTTGCACCATAGCACACAGTCACCTTGCACAGGATCATCTCCGGGGGTGGGCAGAGGATAGGCAAAAACAAAGGAGGAGATAATTGTTAGTGCAGAGGACCAGGGGAAGGGAGTCTGGGTCCATTTCGGGGTGCATTTTCTATCCATGTTTCTCAATTTCTCCTCCCTCTTCCCCCAACTCTTCAATATACATCAAAAATGTCAGTGCCTCCTGGCTAGGATATAACAAAACTTACAGACTAACAAAAAGTTTCATAGAACAGTGAGAAGGGGACTTAGGGATCATCTAATCTACCCTGTCATTTTATAGATGGGGAAACTGAAACACAGAGAGGTAAAGTGACTTGCTTAAGGTCACACAGCTAGCTAGTAACAGAGCCTAAGTTAGAACCTGCTATTTCTGACCCCTGACCACACAGGGGCACGGTAGAATGCCTGGCCAATGGGAATGACCTGAGAAGGACCTGGGAAGTTCCAAATGCAGCCAGACTTCTCCGTCCTTCTCCCCTCCTCTCTTGAAGTTGCACCCTCAAGCCCATATGCTCTACATCAAAGTTGGAGGCTGAGTCAGCAAGCCTTCCTCTCATAAGGAATGACTCTGATATTCACGTTCGAGGCACTAATTCCAACAGGAAACCTCCTGCCAATCCCAACAGAACAGGCTGAGTAGAAAGCTTTTGTTTTTCTCCCCTTGTTTACAAAGCCATACTCTGGAGGCCAAAGCCCATCTGACATAAGCATAGGCTGGTGCTGGGTAAGAGCTTCCTCCCAGAGCTGCAAGAGGCCGCCTGCAACTAGGGAGTTCTCTCTGAACTGTAAAGAGTCTCTCCTGCCTCTCTAGAGCATCATCATCCATTCCTTCGTTCATTCAACAATCACTTATCGAGTCCACTCTTTGTCAGGCCTTGTGCTACGAGCAAGATCCACAAATGTGGATGAGACAGAAAACCACCTTCAAATAGTCTTCATTCTAGCTGGGAACCAAAACACATCTGCATCTTCTGGGCAAGTTCTACAAGTCTCTCAACTTCAGGGTTACAAAAACCAAACCATGGCATCCAGCCCAGCAGGTCAGTTAGACCTGAAATCTCCAACTCAGTGACCTGAGGCTATGAATGTATTAAGGACAAGGAATCTGCCCACTCATACGGGGGAGAATTTATGCAGGAGGCAGGTCTCCAACAGATCTTAGGAGAGAAAGAGGATATAGAGAGATGGAGCCTAGAGCCTTATGGGGCAAGGCTGGGGGAGGAAACTAGTGTCTGGGTGCTCCTGATGTTTCTACTCTATTCAGCAAGCTGTACAAGTCCTCTCACTCATTCCACCCCACAGTCATGTAAAGTAACCATTATTATTTCCATTTCGTAGATGAAGAAACTGAGGCTCAGAGATATTTAGTGATCTATCCATGATGACAGTTCAGTCCTAGGCCTGTGACTCCAGAGCTCACACTCTTGTCACTGCACTGTGCCCAGGAAGGAGCGGAGAGGAGGCTCCAGTGCCAATTATCACGGAACCACACAAAAAAGCAAAAGGTAGCCAGGTTACAGAATCTGCAAGTTTTGTAATCTAAAACAGTTATTTGTTCACAATGTTTTTTAGTTACTATAAAGCCACGCTTGTCTTATTATCATCATCACCGGCACCATCATCATCATCATCATTCTAATGAGGTTCCATGTAGTGAAAAATAACCATGTGCTGGGTCCTGGGCTAAGTTATTGTCCCTCTAAATTCTCCCAATAATGACTGTAATTGCACTATTATTGTCCCCATATTACAGATGAGAAGACTGAGGCACAAAAAAAAAAACTCACCCAAATCACACAACTATTAAGTGGCAGAGCTGCACCGCCAGCCCAGGCAGTATGATTCTGATCACATGGTCTCAAACGCGCTGCTTATTCTTTTAGATTCTACCTACAGGGAAGTGGGGGTGACCTTGCAGATGTCACAGAGACAAAACAAAAGGCGAAGTGAACAAGTAGGAAAACTACTGATTTGACGGGGCCACGAAGGGTCCTGAAGCAGTAATTGTGGAGGGAAGGGACACTCGCTACATGGACTTCAGTCTCAGACGATTTGTGGAGGGAACGGGGTTTCAGGAGCTGCTGGATGGCGGAGAGGCAAGGCCCAACGGGCTGTGGAAATCCAGGCATGGCAGGTCCTGCGGGCAGCCGAGGGAAAGGACACACCGCCTCAAGGCCAGGGCTTTGCTGATTCAGCCCTGGGCCCATTGCACGCCCACCCCACACCTCTCAAGCACCCCAAAGGCATCTCAGTCCCTGCAGAGTTCCACTGTCCCTACCAATTGATGGATGCCAGACACCGCATCCTTCACGGGAGGAAACGTATCTTGGAATATGATCTCCCGTTTACAGTACATGTTGCTGCTTTTATAGGTTGTGAGTGGAGTCCCACAGACTGTCTTCCTTCCCTCCTCCCCTGGCCTCGTCCATTCCCAACCCGCTGTTCCTTCATAAATCATTAGCCCAACGGAGCCAAGTTCTGCTTCCCAATTTCTAAGTCTGAGGGCATTCGTTCCTGCTGATAAACTGGATTTAGACAGCTTTGCAAACCCCCAACTGTGGCCAAGATTATGAAGGTGAAATCTTCACTGAGCTCTGTCCCGTCAAGGAGAAGAATGTACAGTACAGGCTCGAACTGGCAGGCTTCCCACACGTTACTGTCCGAGGGAGAATTACTTTTGTCAGGGACTGGAGCTGTGTTTGGGGGTTGGCGAGAGATATAAATCAGGATTATTACATTGGTGCTTCCCACCAAACTCCCAGAAAGGGAAGGCAACCCTGAAGGCCTCCACTGCAGCCTGGGCTGCAGCGTCACGGATAAGGCCTTCAGACTGAACCCAACCATCATCCAGCCAGCACATTGACCAGATCGGGACTGTAAAAATGGCCACACTCTTCTCACTTCTGCAAAGACTCTGGGGGATGGCTGGCATCCCATGCCTTTGTACAAATGGGGCAGGCCCAGGGTCATGGTCCGGAGCCCAGGCCACCCTGCAGTACTTGCCACTTCTTTCCTTTTGCAGGATCCTAGCCAAATCTTGCTATGAAGTCTGTGTCAGACACCAGGAAATGGCACTCGTCAGTGGGATGTGCAAGGTTGACAAGTAAACTGGTGTGTTCTATGGAGGCAGGAGTGGGAACAAAGCCGTTAAAGCCTTCCTTTCGTCAGAAGTTGCATGCTGCGTGTAGATACCCAGCACAGCTCAGGCATGAGCAGAGGCCTGCCCGGCCCCGCTCTGAGGACCACAGTGTTAAAGCAGCAAAGCGAGGGCCCAGGGGTCTCATTCCCAAGCCCACACACCCCGCGGCTGTGCTTGGGTTAGGGCCCACTCTCAAACACTGCTCCACTACCCTGCACTTTTCTCATGTGCAGGGAGGGCCTCCATGATTGATGGAGGGCAGCTGAAGGGACGAAGGGGAGCCCAGTGCCTCCCATGTCACGCATATTTACCTTGGCATCCACTCCACATTTATCTTAGTGGCATGGCCAATGTCACAGGAAGACAAAAGAAATACCAGCTCCCAGAATAAGATGCAGGAAAGTCTGCCTGTCAGTTAGCAGTTGTCAGACAAAATGAGAGTGAGAGCGGAGACGTGCAGAGTCACCAGGCCAATGGCAAGTCAAATCCCACCTCTGCTGTTTACTAGCTGTGTGGCTTTAGCAAGTTACCTGCCCTCTGAGATTGTCTTCTCACCTGCAAAGTGGGGATAGAAAAGCTATCTGGTCGTGTTGTCAGGATTAACAGAAACGATGCACTTAGCATGGTCAGCGCAGCGCCTGGGGCAGCCCTGGTGGTCAGCAGGTGCTTACCCTCCTTGCTCTTAGAGTCCAACAGAGAGGAAGCAAGCCCCTTCCCCACCCTCGCCCAGGCTACTCTGCTTGGTAGGGAGACTTGCTGACCATCCGGGGCATTTGATTTTACTTACTCTTTGTAAGACTTTGATGGTGTCACTCCCCAAAACATTTAACAAATCCCCCAAAGCTAACAAACTCCAGACTAGGTGTGGCCATCCCCAGCTCAGCGTGGAGCCTGGCTTCCCCTGCTCCTGCTCCTCCTCCTCCGGCACCACGCTGCCTTCAGCCCAGACACTCTCCTCGCCATCCCTGGGCACACCCCAGGCCTTCCCACCGAGCACCCCGCTCCTGCTGGGCCCTTAGATAATGCGATGGGAAAGAATAGTCTTGTCTGCCCCACAGAGACTATAGGGAAAGTAACATATTACTATATGCAAATGGTATAAAGTTCAGAGTACAAGAATTTATTACACAATGTGCATTAAGTCTTCTATGACTCATAACTATTTTTCAGATAGTACATATGTTTTAATACTCTTCTAGCTATATGATACATTTCTCAATTATTGAAAATGTTTTAATTTCTGGAGTATGTCTCCCACTCCAGACCCTCAATCTACTTCCCCAGAAGCAACCATTGTTGACAGTTTTGTGTGGATCCCTCTGGAAACTTTCTGTTCACGTATAAACACACATACCTAGTTGTTACACAAATGAGAGTCTACTGTATATACCATTCTTTGTCTTGCTTTGTGTTTTACTTAACATTATGTTTTGGAGATCGTTTCGACAGCAAACATACAGAGGCTACCATCTTCTTTGCAATGCTGCAAGGTTCCATGGCTTGGATGAACCCGATCTCTGGTGATGAACACTTGGGTTTTTTTCGGTCGTTTGCTACTACCACAATTCTCATAGTGGGTCTCCTGTTCCTGTACATATGCCTGTGTGTGTCAGTGTGTTTATAGCACAAATTCCTAGAATTTTGAATTCTGAGAGTGTCAGATTGCTTCCCAGGTAAGTTATATCCATCTATACGCTCAGCAATGGGCTGGTGCTTGTTCCTCCACCCTGCCAACATTCACTACCATAAGATTGTATATCAAAATATTGTATGCAGGGGCCGGCCTGGTGGTGCAAGCGGTTAAGTGCGCGCGCTCCGCTGTGGCGGCCCGGGGTTTGCCGGTTCAGATCCCAGGCGCGCACTGACACACTGCTTGGCAAGCCATGCTGTGGCGGTGTCCCACATAAAGTGGAGGAAGATGGGCACGGATGTGAGCCCAGGGCCAGTCTTCCTCGGCAAAAACAGGAGGGTTGGCAGATGTTAGCACAGGGCTGATCTCCTCACACACAAAAAAAAATATTGTATGCAAAAGTCTTTTAAACTGTGAAGTTCCATGTATGTCCAATATGGCACGCTGCTTGCCACCTCTTCCTTGAAGCTCTTCTTGATTTCTCACTCTCCAGCCCAGTGTGACTGCTTGCCTGCTCTGACCCTGCACAGTACCTTGTCTGTTCTTTTCTTGCCGCTCGTGTGTATTCTGTATACCGTGTTCTATATGTATTGGTCTTGTCCTGTCTATTAGACTGTAAGACTCAACCAGTTTGCTCAGTTTCTACGTCCTGCGGCAAGCTTTACAGCCCTTGCACAAAGGAAAGACTTGCAGGGTTAAATTTGGATCCTACCAACCCAAGTTCCCTGGGTTCTAACTGAGCCTGGCTGTGCTGGGCAGGGAAGAGTTTGGGGTCATTGGATGATGTCAGGATTCCCTCCAAGGAGCCCGCAGAATCTTTCTCATCCCTCTCTCTCTTTATCTCCCACTCCTCTCACCATTTCTCCCTGTCTTTCTCCCCACTGGCCCCACATTTTTGTCTCCCTTTTACTCTATCATTTTCTGACTTTCTGAGCATTGGGAATAACTGTTCAAGAGCCAAGGCAAGGCCTTATAAACCCTCATTTGGGGAAATTCAACCTCTTGCTGGTGGGTTGCCATTTATTAAAAGAGTAATTGGGAAAGGAATGAAAGTGTGTCATTCATCAGTCCAGGGGACTCAGAGCACACATCCCATTGATTGCAGGTCCCTGAGGGTTTCCTCCTCAGTAGCTTTCCATCCTCCTCTGCTTCCTACTCTTTCTTCTGCACAAGGAAATGCTATAAATCCTTTCTTCCTTATTTCCCACATACTCATCACATTCTTTACCTCTGAATCCTATTCACAATTCCTAAACTCCTATTCTGGAGCACAGTGGATCCCGGAGGGTAGTGATGGTAAAACAGTGCAGGGAAGAACATCTGACAGCCCTGCCCAAGGAAAGAAAGCTCCGTCTCGAGAATCGAATGAATGCCTTTCCCGTGGTTGAATGTGTTCAGCCAGAGGGCAGAAGGCAAGATGCGTTGTCCGAGAGAAGCAAGCATCACAGGAGAGAGAAGAGGAGGCAGGGGAGGGTGGTCTAGAGGAGCTTTAACCTTAAAGATCCTTCTGCATTTCCATGTCAGGAAGTTGCAAGGCACTCAGCTTGGTGTTGCCATCAGCTATCAGAGATCTTTAGTCCAGACCCCCCATGGTCCCTAATTAACCTTTCCCTAGAAGAAGGGCCACTTCTAAATTAGAAATTTCCCTCCCTGGCCCCCTTTCTCCCAAGCACCTACTTTTTCTGGCCAATCCAGCTCTCTTTATTTCTATTAAATACCCACTGAGCATGTGGCATGAGGGGGAACAATGCTTTGTTTGTTTCTTCATTCTTTTCTTTTCTCTTTTTCTGTTACAGAACTTTCAGATCTATTATCTCATTCTTCTTAAGAAACTGATTGTGTAATTTGAAGGTGAGAAGCTTCCAACCCTGAAAAGAGGACAAATCTCTCAGAGATAGAGCTAGAAAGTTTACTGCCAAGTCAGAGAAGCCAAGCAGAGACACTGAGCTGGGCCATTGGCACACTCAGTGAGGCAGGGATTATGGAGTAAAGAAGAAGACAGCTTAGAGCAAATTGCCAGAACAGAGTCGTCAGTGGGTTTCTGCTTGGGTTGTTCTATATAGATGGCCTGAGACCCCAAACGAAACTTCCAAAAGGGATTTCCTTGGGCTTTTGTTAACTGGAAAATAAATCCTTCAGTACCCCTCCTCCCGTGCCCCCTGCCCTGCCCTGCAATGCAGAGCCTCCTGAAGCAGCATTTACTGTCAGGAAGACAGGAAAAGGAGCATCTGGCAGGGAGTGACTCTTTCCCTTTCCATTGCTACTGACGCTTCCTCAATACAGACCAGTCATGGCGTGCGTACTCTTGGCAAGCTTAGCAACCATTCCTTACCAAGCTGTACTTCCTTATGGTGACACAATGTTAGGCTGAAGCAAAACATCCCAACACCATTTACCTCTCTGATAGTACTCTATAGTCAAATCCATTTGACTTAGCAGTTTCTCTTCACTTCATTGGGATATTAAGGGCCTCTGGCGAAGTACAGATGTCTGTTTCGATGGAAGAGGAGATAGAGGCAGGATTCAAACAAAAAAGCAGTACTAATAAGGACAGAAGCACTGACTTGGGAGTCAGAGAGGCCCCAGTTCAAATCTCGTTTATTTTGTTGTGAGATTTGGGGCATATCACTTATACATGCAGAAGAGATTATGATGAGGGTAATAATGATGCCAACCTCACAACATCATGATGACAGTTCCATGAGATACCACTTAACGTACTGTTGACACAGAGTCAGTGGTCAATAAATGATAACTTGAAAAAAGATAAAGTAGCAGTGTACCAGAAAGATAGCCCGTGTCCATCTGTTCCTGGGGTCAGTGGCTGGGTGGAGTTCTAGAGTTTTGGGAGTTGCTAGAGTTCTAGAGTCCTAAGATACAAAGGGAATATGGGTAGAATTTCAATAAGGAACCCATTCTTCTCAGGGCATATAATGTGCAGACCATCTCTTTATCTACAATCTTAGACTATTCATAGAAACTCGAAACGTTATTGAAAGTAGCCTCACAAGTGTTTACAAAAAAGAGCCTCTGGTTCCAGGAAAATTTAAATTTCTTTACTTTAAAAATCTTTGAGGGGGGGCCAGCCCGGTGGCGCAAGCGGTTAAGTGCGCACGTTCTGCTGCGGCGGCCCGGGGTTCGCCGGTTCGGATCCCGGGTGTGCACCGACGCATCGCTTGTTAAGCCATGCTGTGGCGGCGTCCCATATAAAGTAGAGGAAGATGGGCATGGATGTTAGCCCAGGGCCAGTCTTCCTCAGCAAAAAAAAAGAGGAGGATTGGCATTGGATGTTAGCTCAGGGCTGGTCCTCCTCACAAAAAAAAAAAAAATCTTTGAGGGGCCAGACTGGTGGCGTAGTGGTTAAGTTCACATACTTCACTACAGCAGCCCAGGGTTCCCAGGTTTGGATCCCAGGCATGGACCTACACACCGCTCAACAAGTCATGCTGTGGCAGCTTCCCACATACAAAATAGAGGAAGATGGGCACAGATGTTAGCTCAGGGACAATCTTCCTCAAGCAAAAAAAGGAAGATTGGCAAAAGATGTTAGCTCAGGGCGAATCTACCTCACCAAAAAAAAAAATCTTTGAAAGCAAAATTGACCTCTAAACAATAAAATAGAAACATGGTTTGCAACAAAGATGGTAAGGATGAATACTGTGGTGGAAAAGATTATTGTTTGGAAATAGTTCTTCTCTCCCCTCTCCATCTCCACGGGCAGAGTATGCATCCTTGCCCTGGGCTCTGGGAGCAGCGTGTGACTTGTTTTGACCAATGGAATGTTAGCAAGTGCAGTAACCCAAAGGGTTAAGAATTGAACTTGTTCTCCTATGCTTCTGCCATCATCTTGGAAAGAACCTGCCAAGCTAGCCTGCTGGTCCCATCCCCATGAGATGGAGGAGAGACACATGGAACAGAGCTGCCCCGACTGAGTCCAGCCCATATCAGTTAACCCAGAGAGGCATGAGCTAAACAAATGCTATTTTTGTATGAGATTCTATGATTGTCTCTTATGCACGCCTACCGAAGCAATAATTAATGACATGGAAATTGATACTACTGGCATAGAAATGGGATTTTGCTATAACAGAAAGCTAAAATCTATGGCATTGAGCTTTGAAACTGGACAGTAGGTGAAAGCTAGAAAAATGGAAACTTGTATTACACAGTGGTGAAATATTTGGTAAAACTACATCCAGCAGTAACTTGGAAGATAGAAAATGTATCTAATGAACTTGTGAACTTGGGCAGGATGTTGAAAACATGAGCTGACTTCTTTTGCTGTATATGAGATAAGATACTATAAAAGAGATAATCTTAGAAAAGAACTGATCAATTTGCACTCAGAATTTAGAGAGAATATAAATAAAGCAATTTCTTATCTCCAGTCTCTCCACCCCATGTAAATTCTCAAATTAAAATATAGCCTAGACCAAATTAAATTACAGCATAGACCAAATACAGGAAGCTGCC
The DNA here is from genome assembly GCF_057802395.1 of Ceratotherium simum simum. Taxonomy (NCBI): domain Eukaryota; kingdom Metazoa; phylum Chordata; class Mammalia; order Perissodactyla; family Rhinocerotidae; genus Ceratotherium; species Ceratotherium simum. Next base: position 81,696,135 of record NC_141906.1, on the reverse strand, counting down.
AATATAGCACAGGGGGCTCAGGATAAAGACCAAGTCAAGAGTGTAACACCCTCTGTTAGGACCTCTAGAAGAATTAAGGTAGTGCTAGTAGAGCCCCTGACCTGGACGAAAGAGATTCTAGGGATTTTAAAGACATAGTCCCTGTGGAAATCAGGGAAATGCACCTCTCATGTCTCCCACCGTAGGAGCATGATTGAAAAGCCCAGCTACTGCATTCTGATCTCCATCCCTATGCTCACTCTCAAGCCACACTTCCCAGGGGCTGTTCCCAGCCAGTGATGGAGCATGGTGGGGATTCTAAGCAGGCCTGTACCTAGACGACATGGGACACCTCTAACAAGCTACTTTGGCTTGAACACTCCCCTGCGGCCTTGCTGAACTCTCTTAGAACTTTACTGCAGACTAAGATGCTTCCACCCAACCTTCCTTTCTTTCCTCTGACCTTCAACAGGGGACAGACCTATATTATAGACTGAATGCTCTTCCAGCCTCCCCCAGCTCCCTCTCCATTTTTTCTGATCCTATCTTGGCATCTGGTTCTCAGAGGACACTGCTAACACAAGTGGCCCCAGAAGTGGTCCAAGAAGAAAAAGATGGGCATTTGGGACCAGATCCCCCCCACCATCCTTGTTGGTAGATGAGGCACAGATAGTCTCTGTTACAAGGTGGTGGCTCAAATAGCTAAAGATTCCTCAGGGGTACCCCGGGGAATCTCCCAGTGGAGAAGAATGCTGTGGCATTTTAAAAATGTGGGAAGAACAGTGCCTACAAAGACAGCAGAGTTGACTAATTACTGCTAAGTTATATAGATGCCCTGCAAAGGGACAGAGACTGAGGGCCATTAACAATTAATGACGGGGGCCGGCCTGGTGGCGCAAGCGGTTAAGTGCGCGTGCTCTGCTGCGGCAGCCCGGGGTTCAGGGATTCAGATCCCGAGCGCGCACCAATGTACCGCTTGGCAAGCCATGCTGTGGCAGCATCCCGTATAAAGTGGAGGGAGATGGGCATGGATGATAGCCCAGGGCCAGTCTTCCTCAGCAAAAGGAGGAGGATTGGCAGATGTTAGCACAGGGCTGATCTTCCTCACACACACAAAAAAATAAACAATTAATGGCGAAGTGTGAGAGCTAGAGAGTCTCTGAAGGCACTCCCAACCAGGCCCTTATCTCCTGCAGTGGAAGAACAGACACAGCTAAGTGGCAGGCTCAATGTTTAACTGTTAGTCGCAGAGCTCCAGAAACATTTAAATACTCAGCCAATGCAGGTTTCTTGTGTGAAAAGGAGAGCCTTGGTGGGCAAAACCTGGAACCCTGAAATACGGCATAGGGACTTCTGGGTGGAAGATGCTGACCCTCCAGACTTCCCATCCTTCCAGAGCCTCTGGGCTTGCAGAGATGGCCCACCCTTCCCTAGGAAGAGCTAGCACTTAGGTGATGGACAATGCTGCAAGGCCCTCTCCCTCACAAGGCAATAGGCGCCCCCTTAGAAGCTGACCCCATGCCCTCTCCTGTTTGCTAGGCCAATAATCTGAGTTAAATTCCATAAGAACCCAACTGGGGCCATACTGTGCCTGATAGGAGAGAAAAGAGATTATACACTTAAACAATTAAAAGAATCAGCCTGCATGTCCCAGCAGAAGGCAGGGGAGTACTCCTGGGATTGAGTTTGAAGGCACTTGATCAAAGCAGCCAGAATGTGAGACTGGGTACGCAAACATTAATGGACTTCAAGACACCTTCTCTGATTAATGGATTTAACACCCTAGGAAGGACGCCAGGGGATGTGGCAAACAGCTGCTGGGATGGCTCTTAAAACTCTAGAAAAGCAGTGGCCACCCAGCAAATTGGAAATGCTCTGGTTTCCCTACAGCCCTGGCAGACTGTAGATGAAGGCCTGACAAGGCTAAGGGAAGTGGGCGTGCTGGAGTGGACATAGCGTGTGAGGCCAAAGACCCCCCAGAGCATGAGGAGGCCCCAAAGACCACTCTTCACCTGGGTCACCAATCACTAAGAAGATCGGTGGGGGCCAGGGTTGCCAGATTTAGCAAATAAACTATAGGATTCCCAGTTAAATTTGATGATAGGAAAGGCAGTCACAAATCCAGGGTTATTAATATCCATGGAAATGACAGTGCTCCAAAGAAATAGAGGCAAAAGGGTGCTGCCTGTAGACCTATAATATCTATAATCCAAAAAAGGCACAATTGGAAGAGCAGGACGCTGAAGGCAGACAGTCACCTCAGATGAAAAACACAATCTCGTGCTCAATTCCCAGACCTCACTGGAACCATTGACTGGACAGATGACTAGATTTCTAGGAGGGAAGACCCTGCCACACTGTGGCAAATATGTACTGTGTGTTTCCCCAAAGGCTCCTACCACCATTTACTCAGGTGACTGCATATCAGGCAAAGGGAAATAACCAGAATTTTCCAGGACAATTGAACATAGGGTCTAAGTTGACATTGAAATCCAGAGACCCAAAGCATCATAATGGCTCCCACATTAGGACTAACGCTTCTGGAGCTAGGCTAATACAGCCCACGGAGGGAACACTGGGTCCAAAGACTCAACTCGCACAATCCCCAAGAGTATAGTTGGAACTGATATACTCAGCAGTTGGAGCCCTGGCTTATGGGATGGGAGCTATCACGGTAGGAAAGGCTAATTGGAAACCTCTGAATTGTTACCCCCAACCCCCAGCCAGAGTATCATTTCTCTGGGGCATGGCAGGATGAGTGTCACCACTAATGACCTACAAGATGCTGGGTCTATAGCTCCTATAATATCTCCAGTTAATTCACTAGTCTGGCCGCTGGAGGAACCAACAAACCCTTGAGAAAGTCTATATACCACCACAGGCCTAAAGACAGAGAAGCCCCAATTGCTGCTGCTGTGTCCAAAGTGACCTTACTGCAGAGCGGATTAATAAGGCCTCAGGGTGTGTAATCACTGATTTTGTAAATGCATTCTTTTCCATTCCATTCTTTTCCATTTCCATCTCCAAAAAGAGAATCAGAAACAGTTTACATTTGTGTGGGGCAAAAAACAATATTCCTTCACAGATTTGCCACAAGGCTGTGTTAACTCTCCCACCCTCTGTCACAACATAATCTGAGGAGATCTGACTGCCCAGACAGCCCACAGAATCTCACACTGGTCCGTTAACATCAGAGCTTCATGCTGATTGAGAAGAACAGGCAAGAGGCTTTGGCAGGACACAGGCTCCAGAGGGGGTTATAAAACCTTTGAAGACTCAAAGATCAGCCACTTCAATTAAGTTTTTAGAGGTCCAATAGTTAAGAGGCGTGCCAGGATGTCCTTCCAAAGTAAAATACGAATCCCTGCATCTTATATCTCTACCACAAGGAAGGAAGCAGAGTGCCTCATAGGCTTCTTTGGGTTCTGGACACAACACATTCCACAACTAGAAATATTGCCCTTCTCCTTGTACTGGGTGACATGGGAGGCTGCCAGCCCCGAAAGAGGTCCAGAGTAGGAAAGTTCTCTGCAGTAGTAGGTCCAGGCCATGGTGCTAAAAGCCTTGACACTCGGGCCATAAGATCTGGCAGACCTTGTGGTGTTGGTAGTGTTGGTGTTGGGAAAAGAAGTAGCATAACAGAGATTACTTTGAGCCCCAGTGGGGAAATCACAATGCAGGCCTTTGGGCTTCTAGAGCAAGGCAATGCCATCTGCAGCAGGAATTTATAGATCATTTGAGCCCAGTCCTTGGCATATTACTGGGCCCTGGTAGAAACAGAATGTTTGACCATAGGACACCAAGTGACCAGACACTGAGAACTGCCCATTATGAGTTGTGTTCCATCAGACCCACCAACAAAAAAGCTAATTCTCCCAACAACAGTCCACGTGAATGGAAAGGGCATTTCTGAGATTGAGCTGGAACAGGAGCAGAGGGCATGAGTGAGCCTCATGAGCAGGTGACCCAGATTCTATGTCCCCACCATAGCTGCACCAGCACACCATCTCCACTGCAGCTCTCACTCTATGACTGTATGGCTTCCCATAAATCTAGCTGAAAGAGAAAGAAAAACCCTTGGTCATTGCAATAGGCTGAAAATGGGTCCACAAAGATATACAGATCCTAATCCCTGAAACCTGCAAATGCTACTTTTTTATCCCCAACTTTATTAAGATATAGTTGACAAACAAAATTGTAGTATATTTACAAGTGTACAACATGATGATTTTGGGGGGGGGGTGGATGAGGAAGATTTTCCCTGAGCTAACATCTGTTGCCAATCTTCCTCTTTTTGCTTGAGAAAGATTGTCCTTGAGCTAACATCTGTGCCAGTCTTCCTCTACTTTGTATATGGGATGCCTGCCACAGCATGGCTTGATGAGTGGTGTGTAGATCCACGCCCAGGGTCTGAACCCACGAACCCCGGGCTGCCAAAATGGGGCAGGCGAACTTAACCACTACGCCACCAGGCCAGCCCCAATGATGATATGATATACATCTACATTGTGAAATGACTCCCACAATCAAGTTAATTAACACACCCATCACTTTACATAATTACTTTTTTTTTTTTTTTGGTGAGAATACTTAAGATCTAGTCTCTTAGCAAATGTCAAGTATCTAATACAGCATTGTTAACTATAGTTACCATGCTGTCCATTAGATCCCCCAGAACTTATTCATCTTATAACTAAAATTTTATACCATTTAACCAAACTCTCTCCATTTTCTCCACCCCCAGCCTTTGGCAACCACCCTTCTGTGACCGCTACATTATCTGGCAAAGGAGACTTGAAGACATGATTAAATCAAGGATCTTGAGATGGGAGAATTATCCTGGATTATCTGGGTGGATCCTAAATGCAATCACATCTGTCTTTATAAAAGAGAGGCAGAGAGAGGTTTGACCCAGATGAAGAAAGCAATGTGACCACTCAACTAAGATGTTCTGCTGCTGACTTTTGAGAATGAAGGAAGGGGCCATAAGCCAAGGAATGCAGCTTTAGAAACTGGAAAAGGGCAGGAAACAAATTCTCCCCTGGATGCTCCAAAAGAAACACATCACTGCCAATATCTTGATTTTAGCCTGGTAAGACTCATTTCAGACTTCTGGCTGCCAGAACAACAAGAGAATAAATCTGTGTTGGTTTAAGCCACTAAGTGTGTGGTAACTTGTTATAGCAGCAAGAGGAAACTAATACAATACCCTTGTCACTTGCCCTTGGATCCCAACTGCCATGTTGTGAGGAAGCCCAGGCCACACAGGGAGGCTACATGTAGGGGTTCCAGCTGACAAGCCCAGCTAAGCATCAATGCCAGATATGTGAGAAAGTGAGATTCTGGTGATTCCAGCCCCAGACTTCCAGGTTTCCAGGTGAGGCTCCAGAAATCAAGGAACAGAGACAAGTTCCCCTGCTGTACCCTGTCCAAATTCATGACCCAAAGAAACAAGATTTAATTACAGTTGTTGTTTTAGACCATATAATCTTTAGTTGGTTTAGCATGATTTGTTATATAGCAGTATATAACTGTGACGTTATTAAAATTTGATCCTAAAGAAATAATCTAAGATCAGACAAAACCTTGGAAACAACTTAATGCCCAGTCAAAATGGCAGCTAAATGAATTTCAATACTCCACATTATGGAATTTTATACAGCCAATAATAACATATTTTTGATAAATTGTTCGTGATGGGAAAATTCCTATTTTTAGCACATCCTTGAAAAAATAGCTATATACTGACTTTTTAAAAAGCTAACAGTGCAAAAGAGTGCTTATTTCCCTATATCGTCAGTAACGCAACTCTTTCTCTTTTGCCAGTTTAATTGATAAAATAATACTTCATTTTTATTTCATATTTTTCATTACTGTGAGGTTAAAGACATCCAAATGTATACAAGCTTTGTGTATTCCTTCTTTTGTGAACTGACTCTTCATGATTTTTTCCCATTTCTATTGCAGCATTCATTGTTCTTATTGATTTACAAAAATTTCTTTATGTTCAAGATATTCTTCCTTTATATATATATTGCAAATTTTCCCTAGTTTTGTCATTTGTTTTCATTTTGATTCTAGTGTTCCTCTTGCCTTTTAATTAAACCCAAATGTGTGAGCACCTAGAGTTTGCCTTGTGCTGTGGGAGTTGTGAAGGAAGGAAAACATGGAGTCTTTGCCGCAGAGGCACTTAGGAGGTAATGGGGCGCCAGTCATAAACACGGGAGTCACCAAGGGAGAAAGCCTCTAAGCCGGCATGGAACGTATGTACCTAAAAGTAGAATTTCATGATCAAATGGAGTTAGGAAATATTGGGATAAACAAGTTGAAAATGTCTCTTTACCATAGCACAGCTCAGAACCTTCAGTATGCTGAAGTGGATTGCGGCTTTTCAAGGTGTGGGGGGGTGTAATGACAGTATGTGCCATTTGAGGTTGACACAGACTTCCTGAAGGAGGTAAATGTTGAACTGGGCTGTGAAGGCTGTAGAGGCTTTGGCTTGATAAAAAAAAAAAAAAAAAAAGGCAGATATTACAGGGAGGGAGCCAGGGGGAAGGTAGAACAAGCCAGGACTAACACAGATACACAGAGCCACAGAAAACCGATTAGAACAGGCCGTGAAAGAGGACAGAGCTGTCCCATTCATCTTGTTCTCACTGCTGTCTTTCCTTTTGCTTTCTGCCCAATTTCTCTACAGGAAAAGTGATCTGGGCCTATTTCTCTGGCCCATGTGTCTGTATCCTGGAATCTGTCAGCCCTTGAACCCTGTGCCATGGGGAGAGGCCCAAACAGACAGGGGTCCCTGAGGGAGAAGACCTGCCCCCTGACGGCTCTGGGAAAGATTTCCTCAACAGACTTAGCTCTGCACTCCCTCTTTTCCCTTCCATGCAGGTTCAGCCATTGAGTTCTCTGGCACAGATGCCTCTTAAATATTTGCAGAATGCTCTCCCACGCCCCTCAGTTGGTGCTGAGGTCAAGCCAGCAAGTTCTGCTCATTTAGGTTTCACCCATAAATCATTCTCTCCCTTCCCCTTCAATGCTTCAGTGGTTCTTCCCGGATCACCGCCCCCTTCTAGTCTCCAGGGAAGGACCTGTTCCCACCACTAGCCTCTGAGAAGCCCAGGCTGCAAAACCCTCCCTTAGAGCTCTGATACTGCTTCTTTACACCCAAACCAGAGCAGCAGAGTGAGCTTACCGGATGCCCTGATGTCACCCTCTTGGCTCCAGAGATGTCCAACCCCGGATACAGAGAGCGGGAATGGGCCTTATCTTTAGGCATGGGGTGGGGAGTCAGGACGCCTGGGTTGCATTCCTGGCTCAGCTTGCAGTTTGCACAAGTCACTGACTCTTTCCTGCTGGGACATGACTTCCCTAACCACACACTGCCCAGCCCTTGGGCTTCCTCTAATAAAGTCTAAATGGGCATCCATCCATGGTGTTCAGACACAAGGCAGCAGGAGAGGGAGCTGACCTCCAGGATGAACTTGAGCATGGCAGGCCCCACCACATGGTCATCTCTTTCCTGATGATCATATTTTTTTTAACATTGATTTTCCCAGATCCCAGAATCCTATGTAGGAAACTACTACAAGATAATATGAATTAAATAACTCTGCACTGATCTCACCCAGAACAAATCCTAATCTACACCTACTCTTTGCCAGAGACTTGCTAAACTGTCCTGCTAAAACAATGCAGAGCAACTCAAGTGCCGATCAACAGATAAATGGACAAAGAAGATGTGGTTTATATATACAATGGAATACCACTCAGCCGTAAAAAAGACAAAATCGTGCCATTTGCGACACGATGGATGGACCTGGAGGGTATTATGCTAAGCAAAGTAAGTCTGACAGAGAAAGACAAATACTGTATGATTTCACTCTTATGTGGAAGATAAACAAACACAGAGATAAGGAGAACAGATTGGTGGTTGCCAGAGGGGAAGGGAGTGGGGGGAGTGTGAAAGAGGTAAAGGAGTGCATATGTACGGTGACACATGAAAACTAAACTATTGGCGATGAACACAACGCAGTCTATACAGAAGCCAAACTATAATAATGTACACCTGAAATTTACACAATGTTATAAACCAATGTGATCTCAATAAAATAATATAAATAAATAAATAAATAAAAAGGAAAAAAACAATGTAAATTGTGCCTATGTTACAGATGAAGAACAAAGTCAAGAGAAACTCAGTAATTTACCCAAAGTCACACACTAGAAAGTAGCAGAGCAAAGGTTCAGAGCACTTCCCTGCAACTCCAAACTACCTGACCTCAGAAGGCACAAGAGGCAACCAGAGGACACTGACAGCAGTTAGACATTTTGGAAGGTGAATGGGAAGCTATTTGACCATGTTTCAGTGAGCAACCTTGTGGACGTCCTCCCACCCTATTTTCACTTGGTATTATTAGGAGACAGAAAGAAAAATAAGTTAAACAATTTTGAAGTCTCATATGTGCCTAGAACCATTATTCTAGGCCTAGATGCATGAGAGAATATTCTCAACACAGCTACAGCAAATCCTTTGGCTGGTCTGTGTGTTTTGACCTATATGCCATATTTGTTCAAGTCCAGTTGGTAAGACTAAACCTTTGGGATAAAAACAGTCACAATGGCCAAGAGAAGAAGGACAAACCGAAATTATTAAATGTATCCAAAGATCAGGGTGGAGTAGGAATTGCCAAGAGATGGACTGGATGGGAAGGAAAGCACAGACTCGCTTTTCAGTGGCCTCAGTCTTCTAAAGCTGTGGTCTCTGGGCCTCCCTCTGACATAAGGAGCCCTCAGCACCTGCCCACATTCTGATGGTTGACACAAGGGCCCTTCCACTCTCCTGGGGGCAGCAGCCTGAGCCTAGAGCCACCCCAGCCTGGCCCCAAGGCCAAGACCATTCATCACCCCTGCAGGCCCCTGTGAATGCACAAGAGTCCCTTTGTTGCCATCACACTGGGATCTTTTATTCTCTCTAAGACCCAGGAGCTTCTCTGTGTACCAGCCCGCCTCCTCCCTTCCCAAGACACTTTGATCCTCCTCCCATTTGAAATCCTGCTAGCTTTTCAACACCCTCCCAGACAATCAGGTTCTTTTCTTTTCAGTAACCAAGCTGTTCTCCTTGTTTCGCCTTGGTTCTCTCCAAAAGCTCTGACCAAGAAGAGTTCAAGGGGGCAGATACCAAGAAAACAGCAGAAGCATCACGTTCAGTTGGTTACTGTCTGGGTGAATATGGAACCCCTTGCACAGGCTCAAAAACATTTGCTGAAAGAAAGAGAGAATAAGTGAGTGAAGTGCTAAGGGGAAGCCACAGCAAAAGCCAGGGGGAAAGTATAAAGTGGTTTCTTCCATGGACAACTGGCCAACTCTGAACTTCCAGAGCAGTCTGACTCCATCCTCTCTGGTTCCCTGACTCCCATGGCCTATGGTTTAAGTCTCTCTCACATTCATCTTTTCCTCTTCATTTTCTCTCCTACCACCTCAGTTCATATTATCTCATCGATGGTCTAGGTCTGGGGCCTCTTTAACTGGTCTCTCTCTCTGCTTCTCCTTTCAGTCCCTTCCATCCATCCTGCATATCACCACCAACTCAATCGTTACATAGTACCACACTGACCATGTGTCACTTTCCAGTTCAAAAACGGTCAAAGATTTCCAGTGCTTAATGTACAAACATCTTGTATCTCATGCAAGGTCCTCTGTGGTCTTTCTTTCTCTCTGTTATCATTCCCTAGGGACTGCAGGATATGGTAAAAAATGTACTGGATAAGAGGTCATGGGCCGAGATTCTAATCCCCAGTCTGCTCTTCATAGTCACGTAACGTTAAGCAAGCCGCTATAACTTTCTCGCCCTAGTATTCTCAACTGTAAAATGAGGAGATTGAGCCTGAAGATTTCTAAAGTATCCCCCAATTCTAACATTCTGATCCCAGGGAACTTACCACTTCTGCCAAATTGTTGCTGACTCGCAAATATTCCTCTTACTGTCCTAACTTTGCTCTTCTGCACATGCCTTTATCCTACTTACAATGGCCTTCCTCTACTCCCATCCAAACCACACACATCCTTCCCGGCCCTCCTGAAATCCCACCTTCTCTGAAAGCTTCCCTGGCCCATCAAGAGATGATCTCTTCTTCTTCTGCCTCAGCTCCCATCACACAGATGGTGCCTAGCACACATGCCTCACATACTATTATTACTCCATGTGTATACCTTGTTTGTCTAACTACATGGGAAGCTCCATGTTGTGAACTGGAGTGTCTTATAGCCTCCATACCCTTGTACCCCACAGTCAACCCACAAATGGGTGACAATGATTTCTGGTGGGAAGAGCATTGGACCAGCAATCAGGAAATCTGGGCTCTAGTCTCCAATGATCTTAAGCACTCCACTAGTTTTCCCATCTGTAAAATGAACACTTTGGATCAGGATACTAGCTTATCTCTGAGATTCCTCCCAGAGCCGACATTCTATGATTTTCTGACAAAGAATGTCCAATCCTTCTTGGAGTCTCACTTTTCCTTAGATCTTTTCAAATCTTTTGTCAGGCTCTTGGACTCAGAAATAGAAGCGGGAGCTTTCAAATAAGGTACCTCAGTCTCTCACCTAGCCTTAGCCACTTCTGGAATAAATTGGAATTCAACTGTAATGAATGGCAATAATGTGGATTTCCAGATTCTCTCAGCTGGCTGAATTACTCCTCAGAAGCGGGTTCTGTTTACCCAGGAAAGACTGGCTATTTGGCATTGAAAGTCTTCTCACTGTACTCCTTATCCTTAAAGCTGCTTGCAGCCGCCATAACTTTAATGCCAGCATCCTAATGACAAGAGTTTAACAAAGTCCCAGAATATTCCCCTTTATAGATGGGCTCTTACACAGAAACCAGCATTCAGTTCCTGCTGGTATGTCTAGAAACATATCCTTTCTATAGTTATTGTTTTTAATTAGAGCTAGGAAGATGCTGGGGAATTTTAAAAACCAAAGATTACATCTTTATCCAGAAATTAGAAGAAAACTGGACCATCACAATGATAAATTTCACCTGCTGGTGAGACTGTCACAATAATCTAATTACCAAAGAAATAGTAAACTTATTCTTATTCCCTGACTTGGTACCACATATTCACATACACACCTAACTTTGTGGCTTCTTCATTCTATCATTTTAGACAGACTCTGCACTGTGACAAGATTTTATAGACATTAGTAAAATGTGCTGTGGGAGAAAGGAAATGGAATGTAAGAGGAATTTTTATGCTTAATGGCTGGTTCTGTGCTGAGTCATCTGCCCCGACTCTTTCCCTCCCTGGGCAATAATAACAGCAATCATTTATTGACTGCTTAGGCAGCGCCAGGCACTGGGCCAAGGGCTTCAATGCACACATAAGGTGGGCATTGTTATCATCCACTACTAGAGATGGGAACTGAGGTTTAGAGAGAGCTAAGATGGAATCTCACAGAGTAAGTAGCAGGGCCAGGAGTCAAAAACTAGCTCTCTGTGGCTCCAAACCCATGGACATAACCACTTTGAAACATAGCCATACTCATATCTTTTTGGCCTCACAGAGTGTCCCAGTCCATTTCACTTGCTTGGATAAGTACAGATGGCTAGGATCACCCTAAGCTTGTCTTAAGCAGTTTCTCAGCTATTCCTGGGAACTTAGCAAGAAACTTTAGCCAAGGTTCCTCAATACCCCTTAGGAATATGAAGTTTGATTCTTTTCTTGATTTCGGGGAAGAATCATTTCCCATCACTAACACCTACCTATTCGCACTTCCCTGCCTGGTCCCCATGGTGAAAAGGAAAGAGAGTGCTGGGTATCTAGGGTGGGATGAGAAACTGGGCCCAAGCCAGCAGGTTCAAATACCTTCTGTCTGTTCAGCATCCTGTGAAGTGATAAGGGAAGGCGTGGCTGGGAGGAGGGAGGTGAATCATCTCACCAAATGTTCTTTTGTCTGCAGGATGAATGTGGCTATTAATGCTGAACAGCCTTCCTCTTCCAGAAAACAATGGAGCTCCACTGAATCACTGACTCCCTTTCAGGCATCTCCTTTTGGCTGTCTGACCCAGTCCCATAATTGAGGCCCAAGCTGTTGTCCCTGGCGCAGCAACTGGCACCCATGCCAGTCCAGAGAATGGATCCAGTTCCATAGCCTGTGGCTATCTATGGTGCTCTGAACTAGCCCTTGGATGAAGAAACCGGAAAACCAGAAGGATTTCAGAAGAATCTCCTGATGCAAAATGGACCGTTCTACCTTTTAGATGCCCCCAGGTTCTCACATTAATCCCCACCTGACCAGGGTGGTCCCAAATGGAGATTTAAGGGTGAAGCGGAAGTCTTCATTTAGGCCTCCCATGACGTGAGTTCTAAGGACCTTTGATCAGAGTTCTCAGTTTGATGAGAGTTATCAGTGCTGACAGCCCAGTGACACTTATATTCCTATTCAACTATTGTTCCTTGGATGTGTAGTGTCTTAGGAAACTTACAAGGCTTGCTGGGAATGTGATTAGTGAGGCAGGATTTGGGCATCTCTGGGTACCTCCTTTGCCACCATACTATCAACATGCCTATCACAACCTTACCTAGCAACCAGGACTATGAGCAAAAAAATGTGGTTTTTAATGCCTAAGCCAAAGTCAGTTCAGAAAAGTGAAGAAGTTTTAGGAATACCTTAATCATTTTATTTGACTCATATTTTCCTTTTTTATGTAAATACAAGAGTGATCCAGGATTTGTTTTAAAAACCTATGTCTAAATACGAGTAAAAGAGCATTTTTAATGGAATAAAATAAAAATTCTAAGTAATGGGGGGGGATACCTTAATTCATAGTTCAGCCCAAATCATACAGCTGGTCAATGACAAAGCCAAGACAAGAATCAAGGACTCTTGTCCCCAGTCCCAAGATTTTTTTGTTGTAGCTCCAGTCTACTGGGGGCTGACACTGGGTCTCTACATCAGGTGTCTCTCAAATGCTGCCCTCTCCTTAAAGCTCTGCCGGAGGCCTGCCCACCCTTCTAGGCCCAATCCTCAGAAAAGGCGACAATGAATTTCTATGAATGCATCCTGCTTCCAGAGTCAGGTACCTTCCTTCTTCCTTCCTGGGCAGCCACTTAAGGGGACTGAAAAGAAGTCACCCAGCTGGCCTATGCACTGCAAAAGACCCTGGCTCAACCGTTAGAGCCTGTGGCCCTCAGTTCCCACTCCCTCCCTGGGAAAGTGTGAGTCATGAGTCACACTGGGACTTGGCAGAGGGAGCAGTTCTCACCTGGGCAAACAGAAAAGATAGTGCTCAAGTCTAGAGCTGGTTAAATGCCTCCTAGAGAGGAAAGAAGTCCCAAAGATCTCTAGGGTGGGCCTGAAGGAGTATTAGGACTTCAGCTGAGGTCAGGGCTTGAACTACGCAATCCCCTCAGGACCCTGGTGCGTTGACCCGAGGCTGTGGCTGTAACTGGTATCTTAGGACTTGTCCTCCATGTGCTACTAACACGAAAATCTTTGGAAATCTCAACCAGTTGTTTTTTGGTGGCTTAAGGATTATGAGGGGAATGGGAACAGATATTGCTTTTGAGCCTTGCGGTTTTCTGGAAAGACTAGGCTTATACTAGAAAGTTTTGGTTGTCGGAGTGAAGTGAGGAGACTGGCCCATTGTTCAGAGAGCCTGGTAATAAACTCTTCAAAGCCATGGGAACTAGCATAGGGGAAGGATCGTGAATTGTACAAACAATCCTAAAACCTAGCCCTAGCACCACCATTTATTTGCCATGTGCCCTTGAGAAACTTAAAAAGCCATGAACCTCAGCTTCCTCATTTGAATATGGGGATAAAAATACTTTGAAGGGGTGTTGGAGAACAAAATGAAATAGTATACATAAAGTACTTGGCTCATAGCAGGTGCTTCCAAAATATTTGTTCTTTCTTCTAAACCTTGAAGATTCCATCAGCGTTATGTTTTAAAACATCTTTTTAAACAATAGAACGCTTTGTAAAATTGTCAGGCGTTCTGCCTTAGAAGCTGTGAGATTTGTAGGACGTAACCGGATATCATTTTAATAACTATGAGTTGTGTGGTCCTGCTGGTCAGGAAGAATACAGAAAGAAGATAGAATTCCATTAATGTCAAAGGTCATTGGAGCTAAATGGAAAAGAAATTACTATATCCTAGACGAAGCAAAGCAAAATCAAGCCAAGTCATGTAGCAGCCTGAGTTGGTTGTAGGCTTCCATGACTAGCCTGGGATGGAGCTTAATGGAATAAAATGAATGTAAGCAGGGGTGATACCCTAAATTCTTGACACCCTGTACAGTGCAGGTCCCAACAAATGGGCAAATGCCAGTGGTAAGTAGCTACTGTGAAGCCACATCAGTTTGTACAGTCCCGTGTACAAGACCACTTGTAACACTATGAAGTTCCTGGTGTGGACTACAAATAGGGCTGGCAAGAATCCAGGCTAAAATCTGTCCTTATAACTATTTATAACTTATAAATAGAATAATAAGATTTTTAAAGTGAACTTTAAGGTAAAACTAGATTTTTGACTATATAACTTTAATAAAGTGTTAATTTTTAAAAACCAAAGAAATTTCTGAATAATATTTTCTATATATGAAATCTGTTCCCGAGGGCAAAAAAACCCCCTCCCGTTTGGGGAAAAAAAATGAAATCTAAGAAAGAAATCACGAATAAATGAAGCAGATCCTCTAATTGAAAGAGGGGTGGGGCCTGGGTCCAGCTTACTGGTCTACCTGTTGGGTTCTCTCCCAACCCCAGAGGGACGCAAATCTCACCACCACTGCCGGGCCCTCCCCCATCCACAGTCAGTTCCACTCTCTACCCAGTAGGGAAATGAACTAAGTAGCACTGGGACAGATCAATGGGGGAGATACACCAAATAATGGAAACATCACTAGTTTTGAATTCACACAGAGCCGAGTTTACATAACAATGTGTGAGAGTTTAGAAAAAGTATCTAAATTCTCTGAGGTTCAGTTTTATCCTTTCTAAAGTAGGAATTTTAAAAATTCCTACTCTGGGGCCGGCCCCGTGGCTTAGCGGTTGAGTGCGTGCGCTCCGCTGCCGGCGGTCCAGGTTCGGGTCCTGGGGGCACACCGACGCACCACTTCTCCAGCCATGCTGAGGCCGCGTCCCACGTACAGCAACTAGAAGCATGTGCAGCTATGATGTACAACTGTCTACTGGGGCTTTGGGGGGAAAAATAAATAAAGTTTAAAAATAAAAATAAAATTCCTACTCTGAAGGTTATTAAGAAAAGTTTAAGTAATTCTGCATTTTTTCAACTTTCACCACTGGGGGTATGGTTGTGAACAAGACACAACCCTGCTGTCAAAAATAGCTAAAGTGATGATTGCACGTATGAATAGTGCTCAACCAGTGGCTGCTGCACCTGCACCTCATATTCATATGGAGGAAATCAACACGGCCAGTGAGGTCAGAAAGATCTGGTTTAGAGTCTAGCAATGTCACTTACTAGCTATGTAACTGTGGCCTCTGAGTCTGTTTCCTCTTCTATAAATGAGGAAAATTGACTGCAATAGAGAGTAAGTGAGGGAATCAAATGAGAAGGTGTATGTGACATCTGGCACAGTGCTCAGCATATATAGGAGATTCTTACCATATTGTATATTCTACACGCATATGGCAGGTTCTTCCTGGCCCCAATCTACTGCACAAGGACCCCAAAGTGCAGGGCTAACACCAGGTCAATGTCTTGTTGACCTCTGCAGATAGGGAGAATTCTGGAGTTGCTGCTAGCCAGGAAGCCTGGCATTCTCTCCTGTGCCCATGGCCCTGACTGACCCTGAGGAACCAGTCATTAGTCTGGAACAGATAAACCACCATCTTGTTCCATTCAAAATTTCTCTCACTTTCACGTCCTTGGACATTTATATAAAATGCTGCATCCGTATCTGACCTCTGTAATCCCACCTTCTTTTCTTCCAACATTTCTTGGTAGGGATATTGGCAATGACCCTCATGAGTTTGCACTCATTTTTCTGGACACCTGCATAACTCTTCATCCACCAAATGTAAGGGCCTTCTCTTAGCCTATCACTGATGGGTCTTAAGGAGTGGTATGATGTCTTGTCAGTTCAGAATTCACACCGAACCCTGGTAAGATACTCCTAGTATCAGCAGGATACTCCCCAGCAAAGATACTCCTTCTTAGACTTCCCATTCCTGGGCACAAGCTTCTCACCCAAGTAGCTAAATTTTGAACCCTCCAGGAACAAAATTCTCAGAAGTCCTTTGTGCCAGAAACATCTTGCCATGCTACCCTGGCAGGGGGGCAAGCCCCCAAATCATGGAGCTACTTCGAGTATGGCTATCCCTAAGGTTTCCATTCTCTCCTCTCCTGTTCTTCCCCCTTATACACAAAAGGAGTGATCCAATCACATTCCCAGAAAGGCTGCCCTGATACCTGAACCCTCTGAGCCAGGAAACTATTCCTTCTGTCCAGAGAGAGAGAGATCTTACTATGGATATTAGCTTTGCTGTCTGCTTCCAATTACCCTTCTAGCAACTGTACCTGGAATTTCCTCTGAGGAATCACCCCCTCTCCACTCTCAGTCCCTGTGCTTTGGTGAAACTGACTCCACCCCAGTGGCCAGGGTGAGCCTGGCCAAGGAGAGTGTCTCTGTCAGCTTGGGGTTCTATAACAAAATACCATAGACAGTGGCTTAAACAATAGGAATTTATTTCTTACAGTTCTGGAGGCTGGGAAGTCCAAGCCGGCCAGTTTGGTTCCCAGTGAGGCCTCTCTTCCTGGCTTGCAGATGGCTGCCTTCTCACTATGTCCTTACATGGCAGAGAGAAAGAGGAAGCTCTCTGATCTCTCTTATAAAGGCACTAATCTCATCGTGAGGGCCCCATGCTCATGACCTCATGTACACTTAACTAACGCCCAAAGGCCCCCATCTCCAACTACCATCACATTGGAGGTTAAGGCTTCCACGTGCAAATTTGAGGGGGACACAATTCAGTCCATAGCCTCACTTCCCTGGTCATGGCGCCTGGTTCAGGGACAAACATGGAACATAACCAGAGCGAATGAGACCATCACTTGCTCCTTCTCTGGCAGAAAACCTTGTAGGATGAGGCCTGAGCTGTAGGCAGGCACCTTGACACCACACAGAGGACAGAAAAGCTGAGAGAGAGAACAGGTCCTAATGACACCTGGCCTGAAGCCAGACCTGCCCTACCGTTCTTTATGTTTTAAATGTTGTAAGGCAAAATAATCCCTTTTGGCTTAGGCAATTTAGGTTAAGCTTTTATTAATTGTAACCCAAAAAGCCCTAATTTATACAGATCCATACCAATTCATCCAGTGGTGTGCGGAGAAAACTCATGAGAGCTTGTTGTTAAATTTTCAGGAATTGTGCAAATCAGATGTCAAACACAGCCATTATTAATAATTAAATTATGCAGCTAACAATCAAATCAATTATATTTTTTAAAAGGTAATAAATACTAAAAACTCTTCACTTCCTAATAAATTTAAGTTATTTGTGCTTTGAGGTTATTTCCGTCACTGTATCTGCATGGTGGGAATACTATATAGTGGTGTGCACTGCGTGTTTCCTCCCAGATCTGTGTTCAGTGGCACCCCTTTGGTAGCTTGAAATTGGCCAGGGTGGGAGTATTTTCACCACAAAAATTGGCAAACACTGCAAATCAAGACCTGGTTTATTGGTTTCTTGATTGTCTAGACTTAAGAAAGTGACGGAGAAGGTGTTAATAATGCAGATTAAATTTTAAAATGTATCATGTGTGTAGTTGTTAAATTGTGACCAGAGCAAAAACTTGAGGAAATATTCTTCCAGTGTTTGAAAATTATTATTTGATTGAGCAAAGAATATTTGCGGCCACTGTCATCGCTTGGCACCACTGTGCTGGTCCTAAGACCTCAAAATGAACAGGAGGCAGCCATGTGCTCAGGGTGATTTGCTCAAGGCCAAGCATCATAGAGCATCCAGCAGTAAAAGACATTGCAGCTGTCATCAAGAGGTGTACAATTTAATTGTAGAAACAAGTCCAGCACGCAAAAAATACAGTAGCGTCTAAGTCAAGGATGACAAATATCCATTATGTCGGCCACCACCTCCCCATCCACACCTATGTGAATAAGTACCAGCGCTCTGCCCTGAACCAGGATGCGGCTCCAGCCTTGTACCCAAGAGAGCACTCAGGCTGTGCTCTTCCTGGGTGCCATTACACAAGAGCACTAACTATGGGATAGCCCGGTTTAGAAGTTCAGAAGAGAGAGATCGGCTGGAACTATAGTACTATAGTTTTCTATACTTAGAAAAGAAACTTGAAAAGGGCTTGGAAGGATGAGTAAGGACCTTGTTAAAAATGCAAATTCCTAGGTCCCACTCCAGATCTACTGATTTAGAAACTCTGAGGGTGGCCCCAAGGATCTTGCTTCAACTGGCCATCCAAGTGGCTCTGATGACATGTGAGAATCACTGGGCTACGCCCTGCTTCTTCTCCAGCTGCTTTCATTCACATGTCACTCAGGCTGATTTAGGTTAAGTTTAAGGTTAAGATTGCAGGTAGGCAAGCTAGAACATTTCTCCTTCTTACATGGGGGAGAAGAGCAGTTCAAAGATATTAAGGGACTCACCCAGGGTCACCCTGCTGACGTGCAGTGGAGCCTGGGCTACAGCCAGGTCTCCAGGTTCCCAAGCAGTGTTATTTCCATCAGACCTAGAGTAAGAGAGAACAGTGGTGGAATGATTCCCTCAAGCCCCAGACTCCCAATTTCCCTCTCACCTTCGCAAGATGTTGGCCAGCCTCCTGACAACAAGCTGTGAAAAAAAGGCCTGTGGGGGTGATGACAGCTGCCTGACAGAAGGAAGGTGATAGGGTTTGGTACCAAGCCCCCATCACGCTCATACCTGCAAGGATGGAAAGTAGACTGCTCCACAGCCAGCGCCACTCGGCCAGGCCTGGGGATCAAAAGCCTCAGCTCATCAGATGCCACAGCCCAGAGCTGGCTAATAGCAAGAATGTGGAAACTCAGTCTCCAACGAGCCCCAGGAACACAGCCACAGAAGTGGTTCAGGATCCAAGTCCCTGTGCCAAGCCTTCTGGGGCAGAAATGATCAGGGATTAAAAAGGAACTATCCCCAGCTCAGGGCCAAGCCCGACAGGTCAGCCTGGGGTAGTGGGAAGGGCATGGGCTTTCAAGTCAGACACACCTGGGTTTGAAATCAATTCCACTGTTTACAAGTTTTGAAAACCGCGTTCCTTACCTTCTCTGAGACTATTTCTTCCTCTGTAAAGTGAGGGTGACACAGTGTGAGAACGAAGTGAAATAACATATGCAAATGTCCTGGCAGACACCTTGGCCACTTCCTTCCTTCATTCTTCCCTTCGGGACTCCTCTTTCTCCATTTCCATGGATCCTAGGAAGGGGATGCCAACGTTGCTAATAAACTAGGCTAAAGGGAAATATTGCCCAGGGCAGAAGACAACTTTGAAAAGTGCCTTCTAGCATTAGATCATAAATCTGTGAGCTGTTAGCTCTGGTAGGAATATGTCTTATTGGCTTCATCCAGCATTCAGCACTCACCATGCACGATAATGAGCTGCTTTGTAACTTACACAATATTGGGCATGAAGAAATTAAACTGGAATTCTCCAATTCTCTGAAATTAATTAGTAATTCTCAGTAATCCGTCATTCTTTAGCAAACTATACTCAAAGGCCAAATCCAGAAGAGCACTTATTTTTGTAAATAAAGTTTTATTGGAACACAACCATGTTCACGCATCCACATATTATCTATGGCTGCTTTCATGCCACAGAGGCAGAGTTGGACTGCAGGGCCTAAAATATTTACCATCTGGCCCTTTACAGAAAAGTTTACCAAACCCTGCTCCAAAAGAAAGCGTAGCTAGATTGAACTGTTGTAGTTTGAGCTCTCCAACAAATAGACTCTGAGAAAGAGTTTAGGGTTCAGGATGTTACATAGGGAACGCTCCGGGGATCCACAACTCTGGAAGCGGGGGGAAGGAAGCAGGAGTGGGCACAGGGAGAAGTCAGGCTGCAGTGCAGGCCCCGCAGCCCCAGCTGACTCCAGTCAGAGCGAACAGCCCCCCAGAGGTGTCCTGAATTGGCCAAAATAGCTGGGCTTTTATACTCTACCTGTGTCAGTCACTGGAAGTGGGCCACCCCAAAAATGGCATGACCTAGGGCAAGGCAGCTCCCTAAGGGGCTGACTGCTGGAGGCGGTCTACTGACAACACTCCCAGCACCGAGGGCAACAAATTCTCCCTCCACGGGGACCTTGACAGCGCATCTCCATGCCCACCACACCCACCCAAGCTTCTTGAAGTTTCCCCTCACGACCCGCCTGAAGTGCCCCGCCACTTCTACCCCACTAAGTCAGTTGTCGTCTGAACCACCAATGGACATGGTGGATGTCATCAGTGGGACACAAAGGTGAAAGTGGACACAGGGTTTTCAGAATAACAACTGAGATATCACCTTCAATTTCTTCTCAGTAATATTCTTGAAAAATGTTCTGTCTATAAACTTTATTGAAAATCATAAATAGAGAAACAGTCTGTGAATATATGAATGCCATTCTTGGGAAAAGTGGACTTTCTATTTCTGTCAGAATAACACCCAGATTTTTTGAGAGAATGATTGGTGAGATCTAAGATATATAATGGATATAAAATATTTTATATAAAAGATATAAAATGAGAGATAAGTTACAAAATGTTACTACTATTGGTGCAGTAGCATGAGAGCAAGAGATTTGAATCTAAAATGTAGATTCAAGTCCCCACCTTGCCACTCCATCACTTTACCCTCCCCATGTGGCCTCACCTGTAAGTTGAGACTATAGTTCTCTACCTACCCTGCAGGGTTGTCCTAGAATCAGCTGAAATGGTGTATGTGAAAGAGTGAAGAAATCTGTAAAGTGCTCAAAAAATATTCTATTGTCTATGTTTTCTGTAACACCTCTTTAATTGCTAACTTGAAGTTCTATTTAAATATTTAATAGTTTTAATTTCTTATTTTTCCTGATCTTATCAAGTATATCATGAACATTTTGTCATATGCAAAACAGGTATTTAAAAATATTTTTTACTTGCTCTTTATCTACCTACATACACATGCATACATACATATAAACACACATATATGTACACAAACACCAGCCCTACACACTATTTCCTTCCTGAGACAAATATCCCAGAGAACAGATAGGCATTAATATCCACAACTCTTGGCAAAAGATGTTGGAGAAAATGTCAGTGAAGTTTCAAAGTCCCACCTCCTCCCAGTCCTGCCCCCAGTGACACCGCATGAGGTCTCACCAACCCCCGGGAGGCCACTGAATGGCCTGGAACTCTGAGCTTTTGTCTCATCATGTTTTCCTGAGCTCTAAGTGACCAGGTACACTACAATAAGATCCAGGGTTTAACTTCATTCTGTCTTGTGCCTCAGTTGGCACATCTGTTCTCTCAATGGGTTATTATCCTTTCTACATTTCTTCTTCTTTCTCTCTTTCAAACTATCTCTTCATTCCATGAACACACCATATATATATATATATCTCTCACTTATTTCTTGGGTGGCATTAGCCGAGGGGAAAAGAGCGCCATAGTAACAGGGTAACCAGCATTACTCAGGCTCTGCCCACTTCTGTTCAGTCTGTAAAACTCTCTGGTTTTCATTAAAAGTTTCCCACAACTGGTTATAGGAATTCTTAAGAAATGCCTGCACATTCCCATATACCCCAGTCCTCGCAGCTACTGTGGCGCCCCTGACATTTTCTTTCTCTCTGTCTAAGTTTGTAAAGCTCTATGCGGATGGCTTGGCTCTTGCTGGTGAAGTCCTTCTGGACCAATGGCACCAATAGGTGGTGGATGGCAGTGATGCTACAATCCGACCTGAGGAGAACCCCTCTCCCGTCCTGTTCCCAAAGCAGGACCATCTGACTCCCCAGACTTATACAGACCACTCTCCATTTTATTTCCTTCATTTACTCTTTCATTTGCAGTCCCCGCTGCTCTCTCATTAGTACTCAGGGGCAGTCCTGGAGTTGGAGAGACTGTCCTGGAGTTGGAGAGACTGGCCTGGAGGGCTGTCTGAGTTTCAAACTCCATCCAGTTCTAAAAGCCAACCTCCTCACAACGACTGGGGCACTGTCAGTGAGCCAGGCTTGTTCACTTGGTCTCCTGCTTCCCTCACAAGGACCCTGGGTCCCTGCTGCAACCTGGACCTACCCAGTCAGCAAATATTGGTTGAGCAACTGCACAGGCAGGCCCGTGTCAGAGGCTGCATGTCTGAACCCCTGAGGGGGCACGGCTCAGCCTCAGCACTTACCTCTGGGGCCTCTTGCTTTACCTAGGCATTCAGTCATTCAACAAGGATAGTTAGCACCCAATATGTATGAGACGTTAAGCCCTGTGAGGCAAAAGATGAGTAGAACATAGCTGCTGCTCTCAGAGGGCTTATAGTCTGGTAGCAGATATGGGAAGTTCACAAATAACCATAATACGAAGCAAAGTACAAAATACAAGTGCCACAAGAGAGGTACAAAGTGTTTCTGGTGTTCAGATATCTATATCTATATAGAGAAAATATCGTGTATGTGTGTGTATGTATATACATACACGTGCAACATATATAATATATATGTAATAGTGTATATATATTTTTCATATAAAGTTTATTAACTCCCATTTTACAGGTGAGCAAGCTAGGTCTCATAATGATTCAGTAACTTGCTCAGAGAGGAATCTCTGCCAATGGGAAGATCCGGAAAGTTTTAACAAAGGAAGTATTGCCTTGGTTTTTAAAGATTTGGTGGAATTTTAATTCGTATTTATGGTTTTTAGTTACAAAAGTGATACATGTTCATTGTGGAAATGTTAAAAATACAGAAAAGCACAGAAATGCAAGTTAAAAAAAAAAAAGCCCTTAAATCCCACCTCAATATAAAAACATCATTAACATTTTGGTGCATATCATTATAGACTTTTCTACTGATCATCACATCTGAAAAAGCAATTGGGACCAAACTGTTTAGTCACTCGCATTTTTATAAATGTTATTTCCTTTAATTCTCACAATAGCCCTGCACAGTAAGAAGCATTATCAATAGTTTTATAAGAATAACTTGAGGGACAGAACATTTAGCTTGCCCAAGTCACATGACAGAGCCAAACAGCACATGCAGAATGTCTTTCTCCAGAGGCCGTGCTCCTCTTCCTCTGGCTGCCTCCCAGGCGAGGAGCGGCCGTGGGGAGAGCAGGGCACGAAGAGGAAGGAATCACTGAGAGAGATGGTTTTCAATGTTGGATTTGGTGACTGCTTCCATATAGGGCACAAAGAAAAGGGAGAAATTTAAAAATGACTCTAATTTTTCCAGCCTGGGTAGCTGGGAAAATGATAATCTCACAAATGTTACCAATTTCACAGTCTATTCAATAATACATATAACTTCTCCCAGTGAAAAGTATTCCCTCAATCCAGACTCGCCCCTAAGTCAGACAGGGCTCTGTGCACTGTGTCACCTGTGACGTCTCATCAAATCTGCAGTCCAGGTCACAAAGGAGACCCGGCCCTGGCTGAAAATCTTGTGGGAGCCGGCATGGGGGCTGGAGCACCTTTGCGCCGGCCCCGGCCCACCCACACTGTGCTTTCCCACGGTGGCTTCCCTGTAACAAGCGGGGCATCTGGAACAGGCACTCGGCTGAAGTGCATTCAAGCAGAGTGGGGCCCCCCACCTACACCAAGTTGGACTTTATTTCTGCCCTAGCAGGGATGGGAACAACAAGTTTTTGCCAAGAGAAAAGAAGAAATCAAAACATAAAATGTACTTCTTCCCTGGGCTGCATGTTCCTGGCTTGACTTATGTCACTTACATAACAGTGATATTATTTGTTAGAACAGCACAGAGAGTTTCAAGAAAGGCCAGAAATGCCAGCTGGGGATTTGGTCCCCCAGAGTTCCGACCGAAAGAAGGGGAAGGAACAGTGGGTGTGTGGGAGTCAGGAACGTCTCCTCTGATGCCAGCCTCTGGACCCAAGCTTCACCCTGTCCCACGGATTAGGAAATGCAGCCCTGCCGGCAACAATGCAAGAGGGGCTTGGAGACAAAGGAGGAGGAGTGGGTACGTATTTCCTGGGACCCTTGGGATCCTGAACCCTTTGAAGGTCTCTCTGACAAGTTCATCTTTGATGGGGAAAACAGTGATTCACCGGACAGAGACTCCGGTTCAACTATTGGCTGAGTACACAGCACCCAACTCCACCATCCACAGCCCCCAAGCCCAAGATAATTTGTTTTGTTTCTTTTTTCTCTCAGGTTTTCTAAACCTTGCCACTTTCCAGAAATTCACCCTCAGGGAGCTAATTTTTGCGTAATTGTTAGTTTGTTCTGTTTTTTCTTCATGAAAGCTGCTCTCCTTTTCTGGATGACGTTTGACGACCTGCATGAGTAGAAAACATTAGCTTTGCCCTCTGACTCTGAAAACTTGGCAACAAAGTCAAATTCTCTGCAGGTCTCGCTAGTGTAAAACTTCTTGTACTCCTTCTCCCTAACACATACCACAAATCACTCCCACAGACGCTTCCCAGACAAGGTCAGGCCCTTACAAATATCTTACAGAGAGCCTTCATCAGGCCTCTTTCTTCCTCTAACTTTCTTCAGTTTCTGGCCTTCCTTTGCTCTCTCTTCTACATTTTATCACATTATATCCAACCATTGTGTCCTCTGTTATGTACTAGGACAGATAAAACACCCAAAAAATGTTGATAAGTGGAGTAATTGTGAATGAATCCCTTCCCATCTTTTCCTCTTTCATTCTTTTTCTTGGTGTTTCCTCGTCACCACTCCATATTCTATAGGCTTCCAGTTGATATCTATACCTGCTTCCTGAGACTGTGCAACTTGCCCCTTACCTGTACCAGCGTCTGTCACTTTTTATCAAAAAGTTCTTCAACAGGACAAACGTCATTGCACCCATACCAATGAAAGCTCATTTATTCTTTTTCATTCAATAGTATTTATTGCCCACCTACTATGTTCCAGGCATCGTTCTAACAAAACAGATAAAGTCCCAGTCCAATGGAGCTTCATTCTAGTGGTGGGAGACCAACAATAAGCAAATAGATAAACCAATAAATAAGATGCTCAGAAGAAAAATAAAGCAGAGTCATGGAACAGAGTGATGGGGGTTGGCTAGGTCTTTTCCAAGCCTTAGTGGAAATAGTCACCTGTCTTCATATCTGTCCAGCACCTAAGCCTCTCAGTCATTTGGCAGCAGACATGGATGCATTGAGACAGCTGATCCACAATGTCTCCTTCTGCCACCCAACCCTCAAATGGGAACAATCGTAGCGTCCACCTCAGGAGGATTAAACAACACAGGTAATCCAGATAAAGTGCTTAATGCAGCGTCTGGTACATGAAGCATGCTAAATAAAGGGCAGCCAGAAAAAATGGAAAGGAGGGGGAGCCACCATTGGCAAAGGCCATCTCAATTGCTCTAATTTTAGTTTACTCTCCGCATTATTTGTGCTTTCTTCAAGCAGCCCATAGCTTTATGAGCAATTGACCCTTGAAATGAGAAACTGCTCCAGATAAAGACCTTAGCTGAAAGTGACATGATAAATAAATGGCATGGTTTAGAGAGGAATGCAGGCTCAACTTGACAGTAGCTGGTATCTCTCACTTTCCTCTCTGGGGCTTCTCTTCACCCACAGGAACTCACTAGTCATCTGTCATATGGGAAAATATGTATATATACAGATAAAAATATTAAATTATCCACAACGTCTTTTCTTCTTAGTAGCTCCTTCAAATTAGGAAGGCTCAATCATCAGGTTATCTCCCACTTTCTCTACCAAGGATCTCTTAGACTGCTCTTTCAGTATCTATTTGGCTCCAGCTGGGCCAAGCTGATCATTATTTTTTCTGTATGTGTAAGCAAAACCGAGGAACCACATCACTTGTACAGAAATTCTCTTTGATCCAAAATATTTACATTGCTCCCTCTATACCTGGTGGAGAAAAGATCTTAAATTTTTTCAAGATGGAAAACTGTCATTTGGAGGGTTGCAATTAACTTCTCTGTTTTACGGTGCAGACTGTCCTTTAGTTTTGGAAGCAACATTTTGAGGAACCTTTTAATAATGCAAATGCTAAGGCACTGACCACTCCCCCATTACACATCTATATATCTATATGCAAATGCTTCAGGCTGAGATGTTAAATATTCTATTTGGGCATATAAATTGAGTATAACTACCAGAATTCTTGACCTGCAGCATTAAATTTTTTTCCCTAAATCTAGATTTAAGCTGTCTTATAACTAAATATTTTTATTTATCCTGGAAAGAAATGGAAAGACAACAGCCTGCAGGAGCAACAAGATGGCAAGGAGTGACCAGTAGAAGTGGAGCATTGTCCCAGAGCCAGGGACTATAGAATTGCCTGGCTAGAATGAGAGGATTTGAGGGAGAGTTTCCTTAAGGGGTCCCAAAAATTACTTGAGGAAGAAAATCTAATAAAATACTGAAATCCTTGATGGCAGTAGAATACAGACTTAGACTATTGTTATTTGGGTATTATTAACTTGTGAAGACTAAAGAAGATGGGACCATCCTAACTACCATGATTCCCAATATTCCTGTGCATCTCTCTCCCCAACCCCTTGCTTTCCCTTCCTCGTGAGGACAAGAGAAACCCAAGACCTACTAATTTAGAGTGTCTACCACCATGTCTTATGCTTTATCGTTGTTTGATAAATGTTTATTGAGTGAATAGACGAAATAGACCAATCTCCAAGAACAAATACAAAATTATTTGAGTACTAAATAAGAATGCATGAGGAGGAGAGAAAAAGAATTATTTTCAAATTGCTACTCAATTTCCTTCTCAGCATTTCTCAGTGGGCTCTGATAACCGTTAGTTCTTTGGTATGTAAATAGATAGTGGAACGTGGAGGGGTAAAGGGAGAAGATATGTATTAAATATGTTTGGGAATACTGGTAAACTAAAAAGGCCCTTGTTATTATTAGGTTTTTTCCCATTATAGGAATTCTCAGCTTTTAATGTGCTAATATTATAGTATGAGAGTGTATACTAGGTAGTGTTTCCATATACATTTAATTACAACCCTTTTTTGGAGAAGTATCATGCAAGATGGTGTTTCTTGGGTACGTGGTTCCCTGGGACACACTTTGGGAAACACTGGTTTAGTATCATCCTGATTTCTCTTTGGCTTTTGACTCATGCCTCTTTTCCTGGCCATCATATTACCTCTCAGACAAAGATCATTCTGTACTCATTCTCTTGGTAAAGTTTCTTATGTAAGTATAAATGACTGAATGTTCCCAAACAGCCTCCTAACCTCTGTGTCCCAACTTTGAAGCTCAGTTTAGGCCTAGACCTCCAAGCAGGTCTCCACCTTAGTCTCCTCAGAGATCTTAATTACTTTCCAAAAGTTTTACAGATTCCTTCCATTTTAAACCATAACCTATAAAACAGGTTGTTATCTACCTATTCATTTCATCAAAAAATATGCACTAAGAACCTCTTATGTGCAAGGCAGTATGCAGATAAATACTTACGTGACATAGATCCTGCCTTGAGGAGTATAAAAGTTTAATACTAACTGTAACTTGAAATTAACATGCTTGGGAATGAAATAACCCTGATTTTGTGGCCTTGGGAAAGTTACTTAACCTTTCTGTCAGTACCACATCTATAAAATGGGGATAATTATACCTACTTTCCATCTTCGTCTGGTCGATCAAATATGATGACGTGTGCAAACATATCGAGCATGGTACAGCTTCTGGCACTAGAAGTAACAATAGCATTAATAGCAAGAAAACCCTTTAGAGTCTACACAGCAGTTTCACCCTAAAGTAGGCCTTGTCCTCAATTGCTTCATTGAAACCTCCAGAAACTGTCCAAATCACTGACCTCTGAGTGTGCACTAGGGAGACGCGGCCACCCTCCCCACCAGACACCCTCCCTCTCCTCGCGTTGCTTGCTGGCCAAGGCAATAGGGAAGCAAAGAGGAAGTTACCTCACCCAGTCTGGTAGGTCCGTCTCTCCAGTCCTCCAGCCTGGCCCAGCCTTTGTGGTCTGGCCTGGTTCACACAGATATTTTCAACAAATTTTCACAGTATTAGTAGGGTATTTTTGATCATTATCTACTTTTGACAAATGAGTAAACTCAGGATCTGAAAAAATAAATGCCTTGGCCAAAGTCACCCTGCTAATAAGTGGCAAAGCTAAGACGACTCTATTTCAGGAGGCCAATAGCACATACACAACAAGACAAAATCGGAGGCTTTTGCATTAGTCCAGGCAAGGAGTAGGTAGGGCCATTGCTAGAACGGAATGGAGAAAAAAGGACAGATACGAGGATAATAAAAAAGTAAAGTTGATATTTTTGACAGTGGAAGGACCTGGGAATCCTACAGTATCTGTTAATTCCCAGCCTTTCCTCAACAACCTCCTCCCTTACCCCCAAAATAAAGTACATCATGCCTAACAAATGTGCACATTCGTGCACACAGACATCCGTCTTTGATTCAGTCTTCCAATGCCAAATAACAACTGTACTTACTTTGATCTTCACATGGTCCCTGCCCTCAAAGAGTTAAAAACCAGAAGGGGAGACAAGAGAGACTACAAAAAGGACATAAAACCACAGGTTCTGTCACACTCGGGTAACCTAGATTCCAAGGTTAGTCCTGTCATAAATAGTTATGTGACCTTGGGCAAGTCACAGAACTTTATTGGATCACATTTTCTTCACTCATCACTCATTCATTCACATATTCAATAAATATTTATTCATTGCTTACTATGTTCCAAGCACTGTGGCAGGAACTAGGAATACAAATGTCACCTGAATCGAAGGAGGTGAGAGACAAACATCCAGATAATTCCAATTCTATGGCAGATTCCTCTTTCTTAACCCCCATGATCAGTCAGTCACCAACTCCTGTCTATTTCACCTCCAAAGCATAGCTGCAATCCACTCACCTCTCAGCCCTTCTCCACTACCATCCTGGTCAAAGCCACAGCTCATGTATACATGAGCCACTCCTGGATGAACCCACATGTAGCTGATTCCATCCCCCACGCAGAAGCCTGGTGAGTCAGGGGACTTCTCACCTGTTGTTAACCATGCTTCCTGGGAGGTCTGGGTATTCTGGGCAACAGTCATCCTGTGTGCAAAGGCAAGGAGGCCAAGCACCTTAGGACGGACAGTCTGCAATGCTTGAACATGATATTTGCATTCCAAAGAAACCACAGATTTTTAAAAAATCACATTATGCACATAATTGTTTCAAAGGAAAGAGAAGTTAGAAACCAGAGAGTTTAAGTATCACAATAACAAAGTTACGTTTCCTGCAGGAATTTTAATAATAAAAGTGTTTTTAATAGCTATAAGTGTTTAGCCATAAAACAAGTACATCATTTAGTAAATCCAACCTTTGATGATTCTGGCTTCTCTGTGCGAGAGGAATGGCTGTTCTTTCTCTGTGACTCCCAGCACCATCATATCACAGCTTTCTATCATTCGTTTATATGGAAAACAAAACACAAACCTCCTAGTCAAAGCGGCAGGGTTGTACATCACCACCCCCCTCATGCAAATCCAGGCCCCAGCAGATAAGGAAACTTGCCTCAGTTTCCTGGTCTGTAAAATGAGGTTAGTAATAGGACCTGCTTCAAAGAGCTAGAAATCAGATTGCATCAGTTAATATTTGTAACGTGCTCAGAGCAGCGTCCAGCACACAGTATATGCTGTATAAGTGGTGTTAAATTAACTTAATTACTAGATAGATAAATCACGTTATATCTAACTACTGTCATGAAAATACTTGATGTGAGAGAACCATGTCAAAAGCAAAGAAAGGGAAAGGGTAGATGCGGCTGTCACGGCGCAGCACACGAGCTGCATGAGAAGAGGTCAGGCTGGGGTTCCCTCCAGCCATCAAGTGTATGAGACCAAATACGCATGTTCCTGAACGGATGTGCTCTGTGCACATACGCGTAGATCTACATACATTGACATGCATAAATCTATAACTCTTGACTGTCCCACTTAAAAACCAGAGTCCGAATCAGAGGCAAAAATGAGAAATTCATTAATTGTGCCCTACTTCTCTCTATAATAACACACAAGAGGTTACAAACCTCAAATTGGGTCCAGTCCCAGAGTTTGGTCAGTAAATTGAAAACAATAAGAACATAAAATGACTGAGATTCTCCATCTGCAGAAATAAACCACTCAGAAGATGATTGTAAATGTGCTGCTGGTGGGAGTAGGGCTTCTCCCCATTTTCCGTGAAGGAGAATAAGATACTTTACAAATTCAATTAAGGACACCAGAGTCTCCCTCAAGTCCAATCAGAGTGACCCCAGGGTGTCTGCCCAGGAAAACACATTGGAATGTGATTTATGGTAACCTACTCAATTGAATTGCAATGAATCTGAGGTAATGTTGTGTTGTCACAACAGAGGGCGGGGGTCCGCAGGAGTCAGGAAACTGAAAGCCAAGCAGTGAGACTCTCAGGGTGTCTCCACCACTGCCCAGGGCTCTGTATCTGGAGCATCAGTCCTATAGGGTTGAAGCATCCCTCAAAGACAGCCAGTAACCTTTGGTCTAATTCCAAGATCTCTAAGGAAAATCTTAACTGTCCATCGGAGTCCTTGGTGGAGAGCCTTACAAAGATGAATGCCTTCACTCAGCTCTCTAACCAGAACCTCACCTACGGTAAATTAGTAAATTCCATCGGTAAAGAGCCAATTCTGCAGACAGATGTCTGGGTTTGAAACCTGGGTCTAGCCTTTAGTGGCTGGAAGACATTGAGCAAATCATTCAGCATCTCTTGGTTTCAGTTCCTCACTGACAAGGGAATAACAATAGTACCTAACTCATGGGTTCTTGGGGGAGATTAAAATAGAATAATCCAGAAAAAATGTTCTCTATTTTGTGCCCAATAAATGCTAGCAATTTTTATTGTTGGCTATTGTATCATTATTGTTGGTCTGGTTAAATGCCAACTGATCATCATCATCCTGTTTGAACACCTCTCGGTAAACCATTGAAATCAAATTTTAGATCTGAAAACTTAACGAAGCGCCTGAATCTCGTGTGACCCCATTAAAGTTGAGTTCTCCCTGCCTTAAGAAGACACTTGTTTATAACTGTTAGCAGCAACACTAGTGTTAAGAATGATCATGTATGCCCAGGAATAAAACATAACTCTTTGAATAAAGTCATTACTGTATAAAATATTTAATGTTATAGAAGTATCTTCAATTGACTCTCAGGGACCCAGACTCAGTCAATGTTTTCCCATAGTGAGACCACTTAGCTGGGAGTGTTAGAACTGGGTTAAGACCCGAGAAGTAAACTCTCTTTCCAAGTCTCTTATTTTACAGTTGAGAAGATTGAGACAAGAGAGAAATGGCTTTCTTCTTCTTTCTGATTCATGGTCAGATGCTCGTTGCCCTGTGCCAAGTTCACGAATCATTGACAACACAGCAGAACTGTGAAGAGAACTGCTGAGCCATGGACTTGAATTAAGAAGATGACCTTGAACCTACTTCTATGTGAGAGGCCATGGGCAAGCCATCAACCTCTCCCTTGACCTCCATTCCCATCCTTGTACTAGGAAATAGGGTGACCCTGGCTCCTTCTACTGCTCAAGGTTGTGGGAGAATGGGATGAAATGAGATGTGAAGGTGCTTTGTGCACTCTGAAGTGCCATGTAAACAGAGTGGATTGTTCTGTTGTGGACTTCAGAGCAACCTTTCACAAATTAGTTCTGATAATCCCTAAAGTGATGGCATTAGATTAGTAGCGGAAATGGGGAGAGTGACAGGAGGGGACAGATATAATAGGGCCATAGGGACTGTCTATGAAAGTTTTCTGAAGGAACAACAGGGAACTTACATATTTTGTCTACTTTTCTTCTGTGCCCCCAAACGTTCTGAACACATTCAGGAAAGGAGAGCTAAGAAGGAGGGATAAAGCTTTGCTTAGAAAAACAGGTGATAAATCATAAAGCAAATGAATCTGTTGCAAGGAATGGGAAACACATGGCAGGTCGTTCTAATTAACTCTTCAATACGTTGAACTGAGTTGGGGTGCAGTTTCCAATGTTTTCCATTTGACTTGTCCCAGGCCACCATCTCGCCATAGCAACTCAAGTGTACCGGAAAGTAGAAAAGTCTGCATTTGAGAGAGTTAAAGGAGTTTGATACAGTTCAGCTAACCACAATTAATTCTTAAAAAGAAGAAGAAAAAGAAGTGAAATATTTCCCTCTGGGAGAGCACCCTTTGGGAGATGTTCTCTCCCTCTCTGCTTCTTGTACACCTCATTCTTTCTCCTCCACTTCCTCCCCTTCTCCTCCACCTCCATAAAAACTCCTTTTCTGTGTATCTGTTTCTCACCAACTGAAGAAAATGAAAGAGCAAGAGAAATCAGTCCACATATGTTCTCTACAAATATCTGGTTCTACAAGCACCATGAGGGTGGGACCTTATCAGCCTTGTTCTTTGTTACACCCAATGGCAGCTCAGTACAATTTTTTGAATGAATGAGGCTCCTTCCTCCTTTTGCTATGGATTGTGGGTTTTAATATGATATTCATATTTTAGAGAGGCAGTAGGAGACAGTACAGCAGGTAGTAAACCTACTGGCCTGAGAATCTGAAGACCAAGGGTCCCGTTCAACCTTGCCCCTACCGTTGTGTGTGGGCCTCAAGTTAATCACTCACATCTCCTCTCTGAGCTTTATTTTCTTTCCCTCAAAACAAGGGCATGGAACAAGAAATTCTTTAAGGCCTCTTCAAAGCTCTAACCTCCTTTGAGTATTTTACCAAAGGACCTGCAGAGAAATAACCATCCCTTCGTGGATGATTAGGCTAGGCTCGTATGGTTCATCTTTTCTAACTACAGATATGGGCCAAGCTAGAAGAGGCAGAGTGTCCACTCTCTGTACATCTTACTCAGGTGAATATTTACTAAGCTGGAAGGTGAAGCTGGAAACGGAATCAACTGTCTGAATAATGTGAGGACCAGATCCCAGCCTGACTACCCCCATCTGGGCTGGCTGCCCCGACTAATTCAATTCCTGTCACATTTACATGACTCTTCATCTCACTTAGCTCTTATAGGCAAAACTGTGAACTCTCGGGGCCAGCCTAGTGGCATAGTGGTTAAGTTCGCATGCTCTGCTTCAGTGGTCCAGAGTTCCCAGGTTTGGATCCCAGGCACGGACCTACACACCACTCATTAAGCCATGCTGTGGCGGCGTCCTACATGCAAAATAGAGGAAGATTGGAACAGATGTTAGCTCAGGGCAACTCTTCCTCACCCAAAAAAAAAAAAAAAATTGTGAACTCTCAAAGACAAGAGATTAAAGAGGTCACCCAGTCCTTTCCCAACCTCTAGGGTCTTGCCAACATTACCTCAGAGAAGTGATTAGATTCTACACTTAGCCATCATCAGAGAACATTTCACAACTTCTCTAGGCATGCACCATCTTTGGGTCAGGCACTGGATCGTACCATCTTCAGAAACTGAAGTATAACAGGGATTCTCTATGACATGCAGCAGGAAGCTATTCAGGTAAGAAAGCCTAGGCTGTACCCCCAGTGCTCTGAAAACTCACAAATTTGCAGAAAAGAGCTTGAGCTTTGGACTCTTCTTCTAGGCAGAGGCAGCTTCTCAGACGGAGCACTGGGACAGGAACTTGAAGATTTGGTTGATTTCAAGCTCCTTCTTGGGCGTCTCTTCCACTGCCATTAGTAGCTGAGCTATTTAAGAAGTCAGGGTAGCCAGGTGCCAAGTGCCCCCAAAAGCTGAGCATCAACCTAGACTCAGGCTCTCTCAGGGTGCTGAGTTGGGTGGAGGGGACTTTTCCTGTACCTGGCCTATGTCCATGAACTCCATACTTGGGGATGATCGCTTTCAGCTAGCCAAGTTAATGTTTAAAGCGCTAATAAATAAATAAACAGATACTCTCTGGAGCCAAACTTCCTAAAGCAGCTCATACCTTCCTGCCTTCTGAAAGCCCTTTCAAAAAAAGGCATCAACTGGCAAGTCATTAAGAAAAGTGAATTATGCTCATTCTGCAAAACTCCCTTTTCACTCAATGCTCCTTTGTTCCTATGGGTTTCAACACACTCCATTTGACATTCTCAATTCCTTTGATAAGAAGTTCTTAGCAGTTCATGGCAACTCAGACCTCCCTTTCCCAGAAGCAGGTCTGTAGGAATTCTAGTAAGTAGTTGAGCAACCTTGAACCAGTTGCTTCACTTCTCTGAGTCCCAGTTTTCTCATTTCAAAATGGTTCGTGGGGCCGGCCCGGTGACGCAAGCGGTTAAGTGCGTGCGCTCCGCTGCGGCAGCCAGCTGGGGATTCCAGTTCGGCTCCCGGGCGCGCACCGACGCACTGCTTGTCGAGCCATGCTGTGGCAGCGTCCCATATAGAGTAGAGGAAGATGGGCACAGATGTTAGCTCAGGGCTGACCTTCATCACAAAAAAAAAAAAGAAAGGAAATGGTTCGTAATCTGTAGGATCTCGCTAATAATCCATGACCCTGCCAGAGGCAGTAGCGTCACATGGAAAGAAAGTAGCTTTGGCATCACACAGCACTGGGTTTGGGTTCTGACTCCCCCACTCAGTGTGTGACTTGGGCCAGTTACTTCACTTCTCTAAGCCTCCATTTCCACATTTGCACAAGAA
Source organism: Ceratotherium simum simum (assembly GCF_057802395.1). NCBI lineage: Eukaryota > Metazoa > Chordata > Mammalia > Perissodactyla > Rhinocerotidae > Ceratotherium > Ceratotherium simum. The sequence continues at coordinate 81,661,379 of NC_141906.1, read as the reverse complement.
TAAGTGAATTAATGTGTGCAACCAATCTATACAAACTCAGGGCAAAAAGCAAATATATTGATTTGGGTTTTTTAGGAAATTGTTGAAGCCCCATGACATCTCGACAGAAAGCCTAGTGTCTCTCTCTTCAGGTTATTTTGTCCATGAGTTTTCCAGGAATTCCAGGCTTCACTCAATCAAAGTTACCATGTCCTCAACTAAATGGCTCACCGCCCACAGGTCAACAGTCAATGCTTGCCCCTGGAGTCAAGATGGATTTCTCAATCATCATTACCTGGAGACCACCACGCAGGCACCATTGTTACAGATCTTTATTCACACTCCATCCTCAGCCATTGCTCCGCAGTTTGAAATCCCTGGGCAGGAGTGCTAGGTGCAAAGGGCACGTGCCACAGAAAAACCAGCCCTTGCCCACAAGCCACAGCCTTTGCCTCAAGGTTAGGTGACTGGCCTAGCAGGGGGCTGGGTCCTTCCTTTTCAAGAAAGCTGTGGGATCCAATCCTTTCTCTCAAACTGATCCGCTTTCTTTGCATCCCTCCCCTCTCTCCCCCTCTCCCCTATCCCTATTGGCCAGGTTTGTACACCAAGGGGTAAGGCAGCATTTGCAAAGACATTTTTCAAAAAGTGTCATTACACTCTTACCTCATTACAATACATGACTACTTAAGTGCCTTCTAATTTAACTGGGAATAACTGGGACCTTTTTCCCTGAACTTCCAAAGTCTGATCCGTTTCTCCCCCACCAGCTACACAAAGGAGGAATTGAAATAATTTTAAATACCCTTCTCAATGGGCAGCCCATTTGAGCCCCGCCCTATTCAGAACCTTAATGCACTGGCGCAAATATAACGCACCCAACAGCGCCTGACGTAAAGAAGGAGTTTATAAAGTGATAGCGCGGCCCCCTCCCATAAGAACAAACCCAAAGCAAACGTTCCCTTGCCTGTAAGGAGAGTGGGCAGTGTAGAAATTTCGCAGACCTTGTTCTCTCTTCACCAGTTGTAACATCATATTTATTTATATCTTCCTAAGCCAGGGGTAGGCAAACTTTTTCTATAAAGGGCCAGGTAGTAAATATTTTAGGCTCAGCAGGCCACTTACATCTTTGTTACATATCGGTTTTTTGTTTGGTTGTGTTTTTTTGGATTCAGTTTTTTTACAATGCTTTAAAAATGTAAAAACCATTGTTAGCCCAAGGCTGGAAAGAGGGTTGCTGCAGGTTGGATTTGGCCCGGGGCCTATAGTTTGCCTACCCCTTGCCTAAATCAATGACATCGCAAATTTAAATGTTGCTTCCAAGTCCTGGCTACCGTGAATAATGCTGCAATGAACATAAAGGTGCATTATCCTTTTCGAATTAGTGTTTTCATGTTCTTTGGATAAATACCCAGAAGTGGAATAGCTGGATTCTATGGTATTTCTATCGTTAATTCTTTGAGAAATCTCCATACTGCTTTCCATAGTGGCTACACCAGTCTACATTCCCACCAGCAGTATATGAAAATGTAGTCTATACAGAAGTCGAAATAGAATGATGTACACCTGAAATTTATATAATGTTATAAACCAATGTGACTTCAATGAAAAAAAAATTTAAATGTTAATCAGCCTCATCTGGGAATGGGGTGGGGGAAGCTGTTTTTGAAAACAGATTTCTAGGTCCTAACCCAAACCCACCAAATCAGAATCTCTGAGGTAAATTCTTAAGCTCCCCGGTGATTCTGACGGAACCAGTCTACTGGCTGACGCCAGAGGCTGGTCTGGAAGGGCCTCTCTGACACGCGTTTGTTCCTCCCCAGCCTCTGCTACTCCTCCATTCTCCATCAATGATCCTTTTACCTGCTTTCATGTTATTGTTGAGCAACTTCCGTCATGATCTCTCCTCCATCTCTCCTTGTATTCCTGTCTATCTGCTTACAAATTAATCACGTGCACTATATTTTGTTAATAACCCTTTCTAATAATATTGGACAATTTTATTAATTGTCCCTTCCATATACAGCTTGCTTGCAGGACAGAAAGTGCTGCCTTCCCCCCGTGTTGGCTGACACCATACTTCCTCCTCGACCCCATTCTTTCGGCTGAGCATGCACCAGCTTCTTTCCCGGCCAGGGTCACCTCTGGGTTGAAGGATGCAGCGGTTACAAGATCTCTGAGCCAGCCTTGAACTTTGCGTCAGGAGGATGAGTATCCAGTTCTTCAGTTTTCCATGACTGCACTTCTGGGTTTCTGGTTCCTCAGGGTCATTGTGCATAAACAGGCGACTTACCCATAAGAGCCAAGGTTAAACCTCTAGACTCCTAAAGAAAAAGGGGTTAAGTGCAGCATGTAGCAAAAGCAAAGCCAAAAATAAAGGCAACTGGTAATGACAGCCAAATTTTCTTCGGTTTGTGAAGTCAGCATGGGATTTTAAAAGAAATGGGCACTCAGTCCTAGATGCTAACCGGATCAAAACAACGCTGAGGTCACTTGGGCACAAACCCCATAACCTTAGAGTAGGTGCAGGTGGATTGAAGATTTTCACGAAACTGTTGCTCTCAGCATCATCACATTTTTCCCTGGAACATAATATACCTGGCAGCTCAACAGTCATCATTTCCAGAACTTTGTCAACAAAAAGAAGCCTTGACCAAAAGAGTTCAAAAGCCAGTTCTATCTTAGTTTATTCCCGACTCAGACAGAATGTGAGAGAAGCCAAGGGTAAGTGGGAGAGATGGGCCGGCATGGACTGCAGACACAGTAATTTAAAAAAGCTGAGACCATCCAAGAGCAGATATGCATCTCTAAATAAAACCATTGAGAAAATGAGGACTAGCCTGTTGGCCTGGGTCTCCAGGATCTTCCAGCAGACTTAATGAGAAGTTAAATAATCTCCCTTATATCTGTTGCACATAGGAATTTGAGTCTGTTGGGAGCTGTGATATAATCTGTGTTTCTTACTTGAGTGAGATAGGGTATTAAAGAAGTGAGAAGGACAGGAGTGAGCGGAAAGTTTCAGAAGCCATGTAAAGTTTTAAAGCACACCAAACAAGCATGAAACAATAACACTCCTAGAAAATAACATGGGAGAATATCTAGATGACCTGGGGTGTGGTGGTGACTTTAGATACAGCACCAAAGGCACAATCCACAAAAGAAAGAATTGATGGGGGCCGGCCCAGTGGTGCAAGCGGTTAAGTGCACGTACTCTGCTGCGGCGGCCAGGGTTCGCCAGTTCGGATCCCGGGCGTGCACCGATGCACCGCTTGTCAGGCGGCGTCCCATATGAAGTGGAAGAAGATGGGCATGGATGTTAGCCCCGGGCCAGTCTTCCTCAGCAAAAAGAGGAGGATTGGCAGATGTTAGCTCAGGGCCCATCTTCCTCACAAAAAAAAAGAAAGAAAGACTTGATGAACTGGACTTCATTACAATTAAAAACTTCTGCTTGCAAAAGAGACGGTCAAGAGAATGAGAAGACAAGCCACAGACTGGGAGAAAATATTTGCAAAAGCTGTATCTGATAAAGGACTGTTGTCTAAAATATACAATGAACTCTTAAAACTCAACAGTAAGAAAATGAACAACCCAATTAAAAAATGGGCAAAGATCTGAACAGACACCTCACCAAAGATATACAGATGACAACTAAGCATACGAAAAGATGCTCCATGTCACATGTCATCAGGGAATTGCAAATTAAAACAACAATGAGATACTACTACACACCTATTAGAATGACCAAAATCCAAAACACAGACCACACCGAACATTGTGGAGGATGTAAAGCAACAGGGACTCTCATTCATTGCTGGTGGGAGCATAATATGGTACAGCCACTTTGGGAGACAGTTTGGAAATTTCTTTTTTTTTCTTTCAGTTTTATTGAGATATAATTGACATACTGCACTGTATAAGTTTAGGTGTACAGCATAATGACTTGACTTATATATATTGTAAAATGATTACCACAATAAGTTTAGTTAATATCCATCATCTCATATGGATACAAGAAAAAAAATGGTTTTTTTCCCTGTGATGAGAACTTTTAGGATCTACTCTCCTAGCAATTTTCAAATACACCATACAGCAGTGTTAACTATTGTCATCATGTTGTACATTACATCCACAGAACTTATTTATCTTATAACTGGAGGTTTGTACCATCTGACCACCTTCATCCAATTTCCTCACTCACTACCCTTGGTGATTTCTTACAAAACTAAACATAGCCTTACTATATACCAGCTATTGACCCAGCAATCACACTCGTTGTTACACACCCAAAGGAGTTGAAAACCTATGTCCACGCAAAAACCTGCACACGGATGTTTAAAGCAGCTTTATTCATAAGTGTCAAAACTTGGAAGCAATTAAAAGTCCTTCAGTGGGTGAATGGATAAAAAAACTGTGGTACATCCAAACAATGGAATATTATTCAGCACTAAAAAAAAAAATGAGCTATCAGGCTATGAAAACACATGGAGGAAATGTAAATGCATATTACTAAGTGGAAGAGGCCAATCTGAAAAAGCTGTGTGCTGTATGATTGCAACTATCTGACATTCTGGAAAAAGCAAAACTAGTGGAGAGGGAATGAGAAATGAATGGGGGGAACTGAAATCATTCAGAGCATTTTCAGGGCAGTGAAACTATTCCGCATGATACCATATGGTGGCCCATGTCATTATACATTTGTCAAGACTCACAGAACGTACAACACCAAGAGCAAACCCTAATGTAAACTACGGACTCTGGGTGACAATGACGTGTCAGTGTAGGTTCATCAATGATAACAAATGCACCACTCTGACGCAGGACATTGACAGTAGGGGAGACTGTGTGTACATGGGGGCAGGGGTATATGGGAACTCTGTGCTTTCTGTTCAGTTTTGCTGTGAACCTAAAACTGCTCAAAAAATAAAGTCTATTTATAGTGCACGGACCACCTTGCAATAACACTGAAGTAGAATCAGATTGGATTTTTTTGAACTCAGAATGAGTTCAGGTCCCAAAACAATAGTAAATTCTAGCTGGATAAAAGAGGTGAAACAACCTAAAACATCAGCCAGAACCACGCCACAATAGACGCTCTGTAAATGTTTGTAGGATGAATGAACAACTTACCCTGAACCTCACTAATGCCACCCATATCTGGACCTGAGGCACAGTTTGACAACCATCGTTCATGTATTCATCATTCCAGACTAGTCACAGAGGAAACTGAGGCCAGGCTCATTTCAGGCTTCCTTTGTTCAATGACTTGTCCAGAGTCACTAAACTCAAGTTACACACACATCATCTGACAAAGCCAAAAGCCTTGAGTGACCTTTAACTCTTCTACTTCTGTGATTCCCCACACCAAACCAATCAGCAAATGTTGTCAGCTCCATCTTCCAAAAAGATCCAGAATCCCACCACTTCTTTCATTTCAGCCACCACCATTCCTGCTTCAATTATTGCAACAACCCCTATGGTCTCAGAGCTTCCGCACTTGCCCTTCAGCGTATTCTCCACGTAGGAGCTCTCCTCATCCAGAATAGAATCCAATATATGACTTACCCTGGCTATAGGAACCTGTTCAGTCTGGGCCCTGGCTCCCTCTCTGATCTCATCGGCCCCTCCCACTCCACTCCAGCCCACCAGCCTCCTTGCTGTCCTCCAGACACACTGGGCACCTTACTCCTCAGGGTCTCACTGTTCCCTATACCTGGAATGCTCATGCCCCAGAGATCTCTCCCATTTCATTCAGGTCTCTACTCCAATGGGACTGACATAGGGAAAGGACACTCCCTGTACCCTGTCTATACTAGATCCCTGGCCATCCTTCTACTCCTGCCACTTTAGCCTGGTCCCCTCCACTGCCCTTCACAGCACTGACAACTGCATGGCATGTTACATGTGTACTCATTTTGTTGTATTGTCTTTCTCCCCTACTAGAATGTAAGCTTCATCTGGTTGTTTACTGCTCATCCCCAGGGCCTAGAACAGTGCATGGCACATGGTAAGTTTTTGATAAATATTGGAAGAAGGGGAGAGAAGAAGGCAGAAAGGAAGAAAGGAAGGAAGGTAGGAAGGAAGGCAGGCAGGCAGGTGGGCAAGCTGGTTTTCTCCTGTGAAGTCACCATTTGCCCCACCGTCCCTCTACACCTACCATTTGCTCACCACTCTACAAGACTTTGAACAATGCAAAAGGAAAATAAAGCACTCTCCTTGTCCCTAGGAATCTCACAGTCTTGTGAGGATTGAGAAAATATAACTAAAACAAACTGACTGAATAATAGAAGCAATTCACCGTGCTGAATAGCATCAAAAACTAAGTATATTAGAACCCAGACAAGTGTTATGGGAACCAGAAAAGAAAGAAAACTACATGGAAACTGGATATGGTTGTAAAGGCTCAGCTGTGTGTATTTCTCTGGTTCTACAGAGTATGTCCCTCTATAAAGAGTCAAGACACACTATATCATGTACTCTGAATTAGTTCTGCAGAAATTTGCCCAAATCTTTCTGAAATGCACATTACCCACAGCTTCAGGGGTGTCCAATGACCTAAAAATCCCTGAGCTCCTTATTCTCATTCTTGCTGTTTCTTTCATTGACCTATAAATTCAATCACCCCTCCCCCAACCCTCTCTCTTTTGCGGGGGAGGGGGACCAAGGAGCAAAGTCACTCCCGTGCTTTCCCTCATTCTGTCACTGATTTTTCTCACCTTTTTGAACTTTCCATCTCTCCCATTCAATCTCAACAATCTTTCTGTATTCTTCTCTTTGCCGACTTTTGATCCTCCCTTTCTCTCAGGCAGTCTCCACTCCATCTTCTGCTCCTTCCTTATTTCTTGGGTATTTTCCCACGCGGGGGCTAGCATGTAGAGCTCACCTCACTGCCCCACTTTAATAACCGGGAAGCATCCCTGCCAAAAGCATTCTGTTACCGAAATAAAAAGTAAAAGCACTTTCCATCACCTGCATGCATCATCTGTGCAAGGTGAAGGAAGCACCTTGTAAATCATCCTTCCACATGCTCCTGAGGCCAAACCAACCGAGGCGGCCGGCGCAACACTATCTGCCGTCCGGCCCTCTGCTCAGCTCCGTTTCCTGCCCCCCCAGACCTCCTACTCATCAGCCTATAAACTTGAGTTAGAATTTTAATTCAGTGCTACTCTTCTGGAAAAAACGTGACTGGAGACGCCTAATGCAACGGCACATGAGAAGGAATGTTTTCCTGGCACCAAAATAATGTGCCCAGCTTGGACCTGGAGTTGGAGTTATATGCAGCAGGCAGAGAAGTTGGGTCTCACCCCAGACTCAACCGGAATGAGGCCACCCTTCCCAGGAGAGGATCCACCATTTCCACCCCCACGAGTGAGTGATGGAGAGGTCCCACATCTGTCCTCCACAAACCAAAAGTGCCAATAGGTGCCACAAGTACAGAAGGAGGCAGGAGAGAAGACATCAACGAATCCAGGATCCAGGGCTGAAGGACTGGAAGATAAAGGGCAGAATGCAAGTAGGTGAAATGAGGAAAAGTGAAAACCCTCGAAAGCCCCATGGCTGTGGCTGGTCTCCCAGGCTCTCCACGGGAAAAGCAACGCACTTGTTGGAGAGGCAGCTGGTTTTCATCACAGCCAAAAGGAGTTTAAAAATAAATATAGCCCCCCTTACACCCACCCCAAATTCAGTGTGCCGTCGGTTCTAACCGAATGGACACCCAGACTTAAAAGTCAAACAGTTTGAAACCACACCATGGAGAATTGTTGCTGTTGTTGTTGCTCTAAGGGTTTATTCCTTTGGAGGCCACTAACTAAAACAATGGCAACTTTCATGTCAAATTCCAGGAAACAAAGGATAGACAATAATGAAAGTGGGTTTTTTCTCCCAAATACAAACAAGTGAATTAGTGCTGAGGGGCTGAAGGAAAGTGGAACAAATCGGACCCGAGAAACTTCCACCCGCCTGCCTACCCCACTGAACAGCTCCTGGGCGCATTCTCTGAGGAGAGTTCAGAAGTGGTCTGGGTTCCAGGACAAATATGTAACAAAAGACGCAGGCCCACCCAGAAGACAGGGCAGCCTGTAATCTGTGAGGATTACAAACGCTGGCTTGGGGCCAAGAACTGCCTCCCTTCCCCCAACTATGGGAAGGGAACAAAATAGCCAAGCCAGACATCGGAGACAAGTCCCCCCACAGTCAAGAATGGTTTTTATGCAAGAGTAATGCCTGGCAGTGTGCCTCCAGAACCTGAGGTTGGTAACCTACAGTTTAGAATCACCAATTTTTCAAACCCACTCTTCATTACTATATCAGATCATCTCAATCAGAGCATTGCGTGGTCTGTTCAAGGCACAGTAAATATTTGTCATTAGAATTAATTAACTGTGCAAAGAGGCTCCAGCCAGGATCCTTACACCACAAGCCTTTTAGTTTCCCACAGAGAGAAAGTCTATTCTTAAACCACAGTCTCATCCCTACCCCCAACCAAACATCTGGCTGTGAGTTGTGAGATGGGCTGTGCTAAAAAGCAGACGCCTCAGGGCAAACAAACCCAAATCACAGGGATGGGTTTGAAATAGCATCTTCTAAAGGTTAAGATGTTTCCAGTAACCTATTGTACAGATGTGACCACTGACGACCTGAGGTGTTCAAAGACTTCCCTAGAGCAAAAAGCAACGAGACCCGCCATAAAGTCTCCTTAGGTGGTTGTAATTAAGAAAATCTTATAGTTGGATTTAAAAATTAAAAATCTCATTTCTCACTAGTCCCCTCCTAGAATCAAACGTTGTCTTCAACCTCTGCTTTATAGAATCCCACCATTTTCTTGTGAATCTCCTCCGCATACCTTTCCCCAGGTCATTCAGGAATCTCAATTTCCACATACAAGAAGAATGACCAAGCAACGACGAGGAGGCCAGGTGACCCGGGTGACCCCAGCAATGCATGGAACGGAAGGATGCCACTGCCGGTCTGCAGGTGTGGGCAGTGTGGGAGTAGCTGAAGGAGTCGGAGCAGGACTCAGTAGTAAATTGAGCAGATCGGTGACATAGTGTTAGAAAATGAACTTCTGATGAGATGGCGGTAACCTGCGGTTTTTCCATGCCACATATAAACCAAGACGGCTTTCCTTGGGAAGTGCTGGAGCCGCCACTAGTCTGGTACCTGGAGCGATGCTCAGCCTGGCCTCTTTGTCTTTCAGTTGGAACACTCATCTCCTTTTGCAATGAGCTTCATCACGGACCATTCCCAGCCATCGGATGATCATCAACGGCCTGGCCTGTCTGCCGGCTCTGTTCCTCAAGGGGCTGCAGCTATGCCGCTTCAGTAGAAACGCGACTGTGCAGCCTCTCTAAAATACTTTTTGCCTGTGGTCTGCTTCCATTGTTCTGCCTCAGCTAAATGCACAGAAGATACCCGTTGGCAAATGACATGTTATTTCATCTGCAAAGATTCCATTTATACATAATCTTTTAGGTACATACCTGTTGTCTAGGGTAATGGTTTCCATTCTATGTCCCTGAAACCCTAAAGTTGCGTGAAAGCATCTCAGAAGACCAAGGAAGCCAAGCTGGTAGGACTCTAGGCCCTCTACTTATTCTTCAATCAGATTCATTCTGGTTTTACCTATTTCATTGATATAACATATATGTATATTATATATGATAAAACATATGCATAATGTATATGTTATTTATACATATATATATAATCAGAAGATTTTATATAGGAAAAAAGTTCCATTCCTAAATAAAAAGCTTGAAAACCATGATTTAACCAAAGTAAGATCTACTTGTATCAGTCACTATAATTTCTAAAGCTCTACTGGGCAATTGTGATGTGAACAGCCAAACACATTGGAGCTTCTCTGGTTGGTTTGGGGAGCCCAAAGACCCCCACTTAGGACCACCCCCTTACCCTTAACACATTCTCTCTCTTTCTCTCTCCTTGAAGAATAGTTTGGAAACTATTGAACTAGATGATCTATATGGTTCCTCCACATTCAATGATCAAAAGATTCCTATAGTCCAATAACTTTAGATGGAATGAATGAAACAAATGATGACTTTGCTGTCTGGGGATCTAAAATTTAAAAGATTCTGAATTATTGTTTCAAATTGTCACCCAAGAAAGGAATATTCAGGCAAGGCAAGATATTAGGATATTTTGAAATCAGATTTCATTGCACAATTGCATAGATGAGCTTCAAACTGGGTTTTCTGACTTTTCTGTTGTGTTTTAGTTGTGGCCACCCAGACCCTTAGAGGTCAAGCAAGATATTTCCATTTAGGATTGCAGCAAGCAAAGTATTTCTAGCAGAGCAGTAACGATGGTGGAAATAATACCACCAGGTCATCTTCCAACTCTTCCTTCAGTTTGTCGTCCCAAACTCTGTTACTTTTAACATCCAAAGAAAATCACCGGTCCCCAAGCAAGAAGCAGTCTAATCAACAGCCTTTGCATTCTTTTTTTTTTTTTTTGTGAGGAAGATCAGCCCTGAGCTAACATCCATGCTAATCCTCCTCTTTTTGCTGAGGAAGACCGGCTCTGAGCTAACATCTATTGCCAATCCTCCTCCCCCAAAGCCCCAGTAGATAGTTGTATGTCACAGTTGCACATCCTTCTAGTTGCTGTATGTGGGACACTGCCTCAGCATGGCCGGAGAAGCGGTGCGTCGGTGCGCACCCGGGATCCAAACCCGGGCCGCCAGTAGCGGAGCGCGGCACTTAACCACTAAGCCACGGGGCCGGCCCAGCCTTAGCATTCTTATCCAACATTTGGACCTTAGCTCCCATAATTGTGTCACCACCATTTGTGTTCTTGAGATTAAAAATGAAGATTGTCCCACGCCATGGTCATTTACAGTGACAACAATCTTCTCCCACCTACCTAAAAAAAGCATTTTTAACAAAAACTTCACACAGTTCTCCCCACAGGATTATGTAAAGCATTTCCACTCATCTCGATAAATGTCACCTAGATATTAAAATATTTGGGCTTTGATTTGCATGTGTGTTTTATTTTTTTAATTTAAGTAATGGACAGATTGCAAGTAAGTGAAGCTCTTGGTTGAAGACATTTGTTTTCTCTTTTCGTTATCATCTGGCTCATTTTATTCATCTATTAAATAGGGAAGGTGTGTGTAATACACCCAAGGAGTTTCCAATTTGCCAAAGCTCAAGATGTGAAATCAGTAGGCACAGAACTGTTCTGACTGAAGCAAACTGGGTGACTTCTGAAGGGGCTTCCCAGGGCACTATTTGAAGACCCCCCCCCCCGATGCCTATGTCCTTTAAGTATTCCTCCAACTACAAAATCCAATGATCCAACTGTCCCCTTAGTATCTAAAATTGGGTAAGAAAAGAAAATAAGTGTTCAAAGAACCAAATGAGGAATCCAAAAGCCACACTCATTACTAGCTCGTTAAAGCAACCATGCAGTTTATTTTGTCTCCCATAATTCAGTGTTCTACATCTGCAAAATGGAGAAAGTATGGGGCAAATGAAGATCCAAGTGGCTAATGATGTTGGCGAAATGTGTTCCTCTCTCTTAACAATTTTGTGGGCCTCTCACAAAGTCACCACTCCCACCCCAATACAAAACGCATGGGCAGAGTTACAGACACACAGTGAGAGGAGGGTAAAGCGCGACATCAGTAGAGCAGGGTGAGTTGGGGTCAGAAGACAGGATGGGACAGGAAACAGAAATCCCAGAATTCGATAGGCGGGGGTAATGGGATGGCTCCAACTGGTCTTTGCAAGCCTCATCTGTGCCAATTTAATTGGACACAGTTAAAAAGGAGGAAAGAAAATGCCAACAAAAACCAAAACAAAAGATAAAGATAAAGAGCAGTTTTTCCAAATGGGTGGGCAGGGATCTGGCACCCTGAGAGAAGAGGAAGCCAGCAGCCTGGAAGCATGTCCCGGAACCGGCTGAGCCCGCCGTCCTTCTGGGGCCACCCCTTCCCACGGAGCTCATCTGTGCTTTCTGTACCTTGAACCCATTTGAGGTACTTTTTTTTTTTTGAGTGAGTTTGGCGAATTATTATATAAAAGGAACCACGGGCCGGCCTCGTGGCTTGGTGGTTAAGTGCGCGCGCTCCGATGCTGGTGGCCCGGGTTCGGATCCCGGGCACTCACCGAGGCACCACCTCTCTGTCCATCCTGAGGCCGAGTCCCACATACAGCAACTAGAAGGATATGCAGCTATGACATACAACTATCTACTGGGGCTTTGGGGGGAAAAAATAAATAAATAAAATCTTTAAAAGGAACCAAAGAAGAGAAAGGAAAAGATAAAATCATTTCTTCATCATAAAAAATTTTTTTATTCCTTTAATTTAGCCAAAGAGTTTTCAAACTCTATAGAACCGTAAAATCAGTTCTCATGCCACCCACATTTCACATGCCTCCCCATTCCTACTGCAGCCATTCCACTCCCTCAGCAAAACCCCTCAAACTCCCCTCCCCCAGCCCTACCCCTCATTCACCATCTGCCTGGCCTCAAACCCAAACAGCCAGCTGAAGCAAACCTGAGGACCCAGCAAATCCACACTCCCTCTCACGTGTATTCTCGTGTGCACACACACACACACACACACAGCTACCTCCATCCCTCACTACTATTCTCTAACCTCTAACAGAGACGCCAGCCATGGTACCCAGCTTGCCCCAAAGCCTCTTCCAGTGAAGCCGCCCTATGCATAGCTCCTGTTTAGGGAGTGGCTGTAGGTGATGGTTATTCCACCTGGTAACCCCACTCGAGCCATAGCTGATTGGACCCAAAGTAGGTAATAAAAGGGCTATGACAAATGACCCTGAGTGCGGCTGGGACAAAGGTAAGTTGGACATATTAGCTTACCTCTTACAAACCATAGATGAGGTGCTTAGGCAACATGTATTTCATTCTCACTCCTGGAGTGGGCTGTGAGTCTGCATATAATGCTTCATTTCACACACACTTCCATTGCCTCTTTTACCCTCCTGCCTAAGCTTTTCTTTTTGGAAGAACAAGTGCCAGAAGATAAGCTTCTGAAACAAGTCAGATTCTGGGAGCAGCACTCCCACCAGCCCTGGAGAGCTTTCACACAATCGGTGTCCTGGAATGGGCCTGCTCAGTCTGCAGGAGGAAGTGTGATAATGAAGGAATGTGGCTCTGGGTCACTGTTCCCCAGGGAAGGGGAGAGATGAAGAGAAAGGAGGAAAAGTAGAGTTAAAGGTCATGCATAGTTACTACTCCATAATGCCATCTGCCTGTGACACTGGAGTTACACATGGGGATGGGGCTTCGAACTCTGGGCTCTGTGTAATCTACCAAGACTTGGGCTGAGAGTAAGATTATAGTTCTGGTCTTCGAGTGACCAGGCACTTCTTCCATAATGCTAATACCCTAATGATTAAGGAACCACAACCTCCTCAAATTCTACTTCTCTGGTTGAATTGACCTTGGGTATTCAATCTGTTAAAATGGGAAGGGTGATGTTATCCTCTCTCAACCCCTGTGAGGCAAGTTTGATATCATAAAGATCCTGGGAGTGAGAGTCTTAACTCTGACCTTTGGAGACATTTTGGGCACTCAAGAAATTATCTCCTTTCTGTATTTGGAACAGCCATAGTTTCTACTGATGAAACCTAAGATCTACAGGGCTTCCTGAAGACTCCATGGTTGTGCAGGCTTTGGCAAAGTTCCTAGACCTAAGGAAGACATAACATGGACAGAAGAAAATTTGGAGGGCAGTAGAATGACAGGGATAATAAACTATGTATTGACTTCATTTTAACATACCACATTTTTAGCCATCCACACGAAAACTTTTTCTGGAGAGCTCATAAGATGAATGAGTTGTACCTCCTCTTCCTTCTTCTTTTATCTTCCAGTGGCAGGATTAGAGAATAACAAGCTGGCTAAAGATCAGGGAACAAGAAGGAGAAGGAAGCAAAGGAAAAGGTCTGTATTAACCCCTTCCTGGATCATCCTAGTACTCTAACAAATCAAGAGCTGGCCCATTGAAAGCAGATGAAATTTCTCAGCCCATATTAGGGCCAGAGCCAAATTTCCTCATTATAGTAAATCAGCACAAGTATTTTTGGAATTCCAAAGAGGCTCAAAACCCACATCTCTATGCAGGTTCCCCAACCATGCCTTCTGATTCTAGGAGGTAAATCCATAGACAAGTGGGTTCCAGGGCAACTCAAATTAGATTCATCAAAGGATCAAGAAAGAAAGAAACAAAGGCTCTGAGTTTTTTAACTCGAGCCTAACCAATGTGTGTGTGATTTATGCCATTTGTCAAAGCAAGGAAAAGCTGAAAAAGTTGGAGAGACTGACTAAGTGGCCCCATTCCTCCTTCCCACTTCTGATGTACACAGTATAGGGCAAGAAAAGGCTGTTGGCCAAAATCTCTCACGGGAAGAAGGAATCCTGTTTATAGTTAGGCGGTTGCATCTCTTTTCTCTTAAAGAGAAATGGTATCCAATTTTCAGGGAAAGAGTTGAAAGAGACCAGTCAAGAGTTCAAGAGAGGGATGCTCCCAAGAGTGACCAACAAAACTCCGTAGGGTCTCAGGCCTCAGAATTGCTATGAAACCAGAGGAGAGCAGTTTTGGAGAACAAATGTTTTTGAGACCCAGGCCTAGAAGGTCAAAGAACATGGTAGATATTTGTCATTTGGGGCCACCCAGCATCCAAACGCTCTCCTACAGGAGGAAGAAATCCCAAGTTAGGCAGAAGACAGGCTTCCTTCTTATGGAAGCCAAAGGGGCTACTTAGTTCCTCTTCCCCCTTCCCTGGCAGCTCAAGAAAGGGCATGTGACCTAAGTGTGGCAAATCAGAGGCTTCCACACAAAGTTTGACTCTGAGTTAAAAGCCAAGGATCAGCTAGAGATTAACAAGAGCCATTCTTGTGATGGCGAGTTTCTAGGGGCAGTAGTGTCCAAAAGTTTAACATCAGAAGCAGCAGCCTAAGCCCACTGCTCCCATGGTAAGATTTTGGCAGAGCCTTGCCTCCGTTGGTGTGTGGCCAAGACTAAGTCACTAGTCTTCCCATAGATTTCAAGAGCTAGCAAATACCCTTCCAATAAATTCATTTTCTGCTTAAGTTAATCAAGTTGGTTTCTTTTCTTTACAATCAACAACACTTACTAAAGCAGAATTATAACAGGAAATATACCAGAAAAGAAGCCCCTGCTGGTTTTGAGGTGCCCATCTAACCTCTAAAGGGCCAAGAGCCTTTTTCCCTGGTGATGCTCACCAGGTCCTCTCTGGGCAGTGAGCAGGTAACTGAGAAAATTATTACATTTGTGTTAGCCGCACACACCACATGGGACTCTGCTCTTGACATGCAACTCAACATTCTGCCCTCTGGGAGATGACATGCTCACACTCAACCCACAGGCACCGCACACTCATCGACAACCTAGTTTCATTTGGTTTCTGCTTTCTTATTCCTTTTACTCTAATGCTTTTTCCAGCAAATAGATGTTTGGGAGATGTACGTGTTCTCCTATAACGCACAGGGAAGGATCTGAGAAAGGGAGCAGATCTCAAAGCCTTCGACCAGTTCCCACCCCAGTCATCTGACCAAGGCCTCTCCACTCCAATCCATTTGCTGTGCCCCATATACAATTTGTTGCCTCTGCCTTCAAGACCCTGTTCAGGAGAGAAATTTCATTCCACCAATTGAGTTTTCTCTCTTTTTCCAAACTCCTATCCAAGATCTCCCTCTCCTATGGAATCTGGCTCCAGAAGCCAGGAACTGCAGAGTTCTCTGAGTGCACTGTATTCTTTGTCTTCTTCACCAGGAATACCTGACCTGCCCTCCATGCCCGCCGACCCTGACAACAATCTCCACTTAACCTGACTAGCTTCTATTTCTCTAAAATTTAGCTCAGGCACACCAACTCCAGGAAGCATTTGCTGACGCTTCAAGGGTGTATTAGAGGCTTCTCTGAATACTCCATGTATACTTCCATTATTGCACTTACCACATGCATTGTACCCTATTTGTGTGTTTGTCTCCACAAGTAGATCACGAGCTCCTTGGTGGCTGGCGCTGTGCTGTACTCATCTTCTTATACCAATACTTGGAGCAGTACTTGACACACAGTAAGTGTTCAATAAGTGTTTGTGGAATGAATGAATAAATGAGTTAGTACCGGGATCTGCCTGTGGATCTGAACTTATACTGCCACTGAGGTCTCATCTGTCAAAAGAGGAAACGGAGAAGAATGTTCGCAAAGGTCCCTTCCAGCCCAAGATTCTGTGAATCATTTAAGTTTTTCCTCGTGCATCCCACTCAACAACAACAACAGTCAGAGCTAACGTCTACTGAACAGGTTAGCAGGCCAGCCCCTCTGCTAAGCACTGCATAGGATTACCTCATGCAAGCCTGTCAAACCCTTCTCGGCATGTTTGGTGGGAGCTATACAGTAACCAAGTGCTCAGTCTCATAGGTGACAAGAGGGGCCTGGAGAAGAGTATGGAGTGACTTGAAAAGGAGGCAGCCAAGTAAAGGGAGAAGACAGGGACCAAGCAATTGGATGTGGTTTTCCTGCCAGAAGAGACTTGAGGAACAAGCCAGGGGAGAAATGGGAACAGACGTCACAGTTATTAAACACTCCCCTCTGAATCCTCACAAAACCCCATGAGCAAGGCACTGTTATCCCTACTTAATTGAGAATAAAACTAAGGCCCAGGGAAGTGCAGGGATTCATCCCAGGCCCTGCTCAATGGAGGCAGAATCCAAAACCCCAGTTCTGTTTGATTGCGGAGCCGGCTCATTCTCTGCCCCGGATGGTAAATGTCTGACTGTAGGGAAGAGTCCCCAGAGCAAAAAACAGTTCCTCAGAGCTCTGTCCTACAGGGTTCCTCCAGCCTCTTCTCCTAAAGGAGGCAAGGGATATTCTGCAAGTCAAAGCACAGCTTGCAATTTCCAAGGGGACTTCTAACGTTATCTAGGCTAACATACCAAGGTTGAGAATCGCACAAGCAGAGAAAAGAGCTTGCCATTTGGAGTCTAAGAACTTGAATGCAAGGCCCCTGTTAACTCTGTGTTGGTTGGCAATCTTGGGATTTCGGAAACTGTAAAGCATTAAACAAATATTAGATACTGTCATGGGTGATCTGAGAATCCTGGCCTTAATTTACAGTCAGACATGATCTGGCCCTTGATGTTGATCCCCTCGAGCACACCAACAGCCTTCAAAAAGGACAGCATGTCTCAACCAAGCCTGACACAACCTCTCCAAGTCTTCCTGCTCTGTTTATTTGTTCTAAGCATCTGTTTGGTTAGAGAAACACAGCAAGAACTAGGAGACCGGCGTCTCTCTGCCTGCAAACCTCCCCTTCAGCTGGGCAGATGGGCCAGAGAGCAGGGCTCATAGGAGTAGGGATGCTAAACAAGACACAGATGGCCAGTTGACCCAGGCGATCAGCTTCCACGTGCCGGAGATTGAGCAATATCAGAGACAGCTCCCTAAACACCCCCTCACCATCGCCATGCTGACCCCTCTGACAAAGAGCTGATGGCTGGGATGGGCATCACTGCTGGGAAATAGACGGGCTCCAGCCCTTCCCCACCCCCTCCCTCCCTTCCCACACTGGCTAGATTCAGCTCTGTTGTCATCAGAAGTGCCTGGAGCCTGGACTACAGTCAGCTGATAGGAACCTTGCACGTGTTTGGGGGGCCTTGACACTGCCTTCTAGGATGTGGAAAGAGAGGGCTTGGGCTAGACAGTCCAGGATGTGCTCTGGCTTCCTGTACCTGGCCTGGGCTGACCTGAAATGAGGTGCCTTGCTCTCCCTCCCTTCCACGCCCTGGGAAATTCTGCTTTCTTACTTGGAATACTTTCCACTCCCACCCCCAACACAGATGCAGACACAGGCTTGGAACACTGGCTTTCCAAGACAACTTGTTCTCAGTAAAGCCTCTTCTGACTCCCGGGGCAGAGTTAAACATTCTTGTTTCCAATCTCCTCTTGCAACCTGTTTCCACCTCTGTTGAGAGGCTCTATGGTGGGATAACTAAGAGATAGACCCTGGGGGAAGACTGCCTGGGTCCAAGTCCAGTTATGCCACTTACTAGCACAGAGTTGTTGCAGGGATTATCTGAGCTAGTAGAGGGAAAGGGCAATGGCAAAGTATTTGCATGTGTGTAATATCAATATATATATCCAAATATAGTATATCATAGTGAGATATGATACTGTAGAGTGTACTGTACAATATACTATACAGTATACGTGTATATATATACACACACATAATAGTGTGTATCTATGTGTGTATATGTATATATGTACACATATACTATTGATTTACTATATATAGTTATATTTATATAATCTATATGTATAAATTTATTATATTAATTTATTATATACTAATGAATGTATACTATGTATACTATAATTTTATATAGTATACTATGTATATTATAAAATTACTATGTTATAAGGCCGGCCCAGTGGCGCAAGCGGTTAAGTGCCCACACTCTGCTGCAGCAGCCCGGGGTTTGCCGGTTCGGATCCCGGGCACGCACCGACACACTGCTTGGCAGGCCATGCTGTGGTGGCCTCCCATATAAAGTGGAGGAAGATGGGCACGGATGTTAGCCCAGGGCCAGTCTTCCTTAGCAAAAAAAAAGAGGAGGATTGGCAGATGTTAGCACAGTGCTGATCTTCCTCACACACACACAAAAAAAATTACTATGTTATTAGTCAATATATTACTATTAATATTAGTACTATATTATATACTAATAATATATTATAAATAATTTTTATATATATGTATAATATACTATTGGTATTTTCCAGGATGATTAACATGAAGATGCCATGATATCACATCATGATTTATTTGTCTGTATTCTTCACTAGACTGTGAGCTCTTTCAGAGCAGGGACATGACTTCTGTTTTGCCTATCCCTGAAGCCAGGGTTTGGAAATAGTAGGTACTCGATACTAATTGATGAATGAATAAATACCAAAGTACTGTGCTGCCCACCCCAGCATATATACCATCAACTGATGCAGAAACGTCCAACTCACTACCCACTCCTCCCCAATCTGTTTGATTTGCCAGCAGAACCTCAAGTAGAATGTTCCAGTAGAGGCCTGGCTTTAATTTTAAGAGATAAAGAGAGCCAAGTGCTGGAGAAATGCCTTATCCCAGATTTCAAGGCCTTTTCTCCTTATTCCCCCAAGACTCCCACTCCTGCCTCCCTCCCAGGCCCCTCCCGAGCTACACCCCATGCTGTCCCATTCTCCACCCCTGGGTGGCCCTCCTTTCCCACACAGCTTGCGACACCACTGCCTGCTCCCAGATATAGGAGGAAACCAGCTACCTCAGATGCCAGGCAGGCTGGTGCCATTCCCACAGCCATCATCCATGGCCTTCAACACCAACCAGCTCTGCTGGAAGCAGCCCAAATGCCTCTGATGCTGAGAGTGACATCCAAACCAGAGCCTCCTGTGGCCTGCAAGGCTAGAAAGACCACACACAACAGGACTGCACACCCCTACCCTTGGGCCTGACTCCCCACCCAGGCCTCACACACACGCCCACCTCACACACTGCGCTATACACGAAATCCCCCTCTCGGGGGTATCCTGCTGCCTCCACCCCTAGACAAAAACAATGCTATTAAATACATAGCTCACTTAACGGTGTCGTTTCCTGAGTCTGCAGAACCTACTATCTACCCCACATCATAGTCAAACGCTTTGTGGTAGAGCAGAAAGGAGACCAGGAGCCTTAAGCAAAAAGATCACCTTTAGCTTACATAACCTCATGGAAAGATGTGAAATTCAAATAGGCACTAAATGTCGGATCCTATTCATGCTAAGCACTTTCTAAGAGTGAAAAAGACACTAGTGTTCCTCCTCTTTTGGCAAGAAGAATGAGGTTTCCAATACCAGCAGTTCTAACCATGTGCTTGGTGGAGTTTCCATGGGCCTCTCCCCACCCTTGGGTTCCCCCAGAGCACCTCCACCTTGGTTCATTTCATATACAAGCTTGAAAGTCAACTTCAGTTTGAAGAAAGAATGCCATAGCTAAAAACTAACCTTCCTGCGGTTCCCGTGTCTCTGCTTCTATTGCATCTCCAAATATATGGGCTCAACCTGGAAGAAGTTTTAGCCCCACCTTTTCTGCTCCCCTCGAATCCTCTCGATGTGCATGCGTGTGTGTGCGCACACACACACACACTCGCACAATGCCACCCCTCAAGCCGAGGCTTGTTGTTCTTGGCTGGGAAAGGGCCACTTTTACATAGCAGGCCAAAATGGCAAAGAAGGCCAAGGTGGCCACCAGTCTGTGCTATGGGACCAATATTTTGTCTGGGAAGGATGTTTATACTTCCAGCATCAGACTCCTACCTTAACTGAAATGCAGCATTCTGCAGCCTCCTCAGACCCTGGGGTCACTTCATCTTTTGGCTTCTGAAACCCCAGGCTGGGAAATGAGGGTGGAGGGCAGGACAGATGCAAGCTTGGAGACAGTGTTGGGAAATAGAGGAATCTGTGGAGGAAACACTCTGCTGTTCTCAAGCTTGTCTTCCCACAGAAACTTGGTGCTAGGGAGGAGGATGCATCTGACGTTCTGCAAGCTGTCGTTAGATACACTGCATGCACGACCCAGCTACCAGGAGGGGATACAAAAGGAAGATTTCCTGTCCTAGATACACTGCATGCACGACCCAGCTACCAGGAGGGGATACAAAAGGAAGATTTCCTGTCCGCAAGGATCCAGCCATCTCCTTGGAGAGATAAGACGACATCTACCCTCGGGAAGGCAGATATCAACAAAGCAGCGTGTAATCAATGCCAGGGCAAGAAGGAACTCAGAGGAGAAACAGAGAACTCGGGAAGTCTTCATGAAGAGATGGGACTCCATTAGGGTCTTAAAGCATTCAGGCAGGAAAAAGGGTGGGTGGAAAGCATTTCGGGGGACAAAAGTAACCTAGAGAAGACTAGAGCAGGGATGAGCAGGAAGTGCCTGAGGACGCTGAGCATAACAGCAGAGCTGCATTCGGCGTATGGCTCAGAGTAAACCCCAGCATCGTCAGGAGTGGCTATTGAGTGATTACCAGGTGTCAGGCATCTTGGTGACTGATTTATATGAATAATGTCTCACTATTTCCAACCATTCTGTGAGGTGGGTAGTGTCGTCCCCGTTTTGTAGAGGAGAAAGGCGAGCTCAGAGAGCGTAGGTCACCTGCCCAAGGCCCCGTTCCCACCTCCTTCCCCCAAACAGAGCCTGAGCTTTCTCTTCTTGAATCGCCATGCTATTCGGACCCAACCTTCACGGTTTCTAAAAGAGCTAGAGAAGTATTTTCTCCTACTGGATCTGGAAAGCTCATGAGGGCGGATTTGATGCTAAGGTTTATCTTAATTTTTTCCACACAGCATATATCACCTTTAACAAAGTCAGCGATTTCTTCCTTCATTCCATTCACTCATTCATGCAGTAAACCAGTGACCTGAAGGAATAGATGTTAATGGTCTTGAATCGCAATTAACCACCGACTTAACCATGGTTCTCCAGGAAAGCGTCAGAGGGAGCTATGCCTGGCTCACTAGAGTTCTGCTGAACTGAAACTGAATTAAGGAAATGGCCTTGAGCGGCAAAAGGGAGATGGTAACTGAACCCCTTCTGTGTGCAAGGCTCTCTGCAGGGCCTTCATTTAATTTAATCCGAACCCAACCTGCAGGGTAATTATCATTCTCCTCATTATATGAAGAGCCCCTCTGGCTCAGAGAAGTTAAGTAATTGATCTAAAATCACACAGCTAGTGAAGGAGGGAGCTCAGATGCAAACCTGGGATTCTGCCTGGTTTAGAGCCTCAGTGGTTGCCACTATAGAATGTTGTACTTGCGTAAGGCCTATGTGCCTGAGCCGCCAAAAAAGAAAAAAAGAGAAGGAACTGTCCAGAAAGAGAAACCACTCTCAAACAGTTAGCTCATTCCCCTTCAGAGAAGCCACTGGCCATGCTCCACCTCCTCAGGGAGACCTGACTAAAACATCTGCTCTGAGGGCCTGGGCATCGCAGAGAGCCAGGGCAGATGGCCCCTCCTAGAAGGAGCCTTATCCACTGCCCTTCAGAAGGTTCCTTGAGACACCACACCCCTCTGGCGCCCCCCCCTCCCCCGTAGTGACACACTCAGAAAATGGCTGAGGGTCGGAAGTGCAGCCTCAGACCTCAGGCAGCACAGTCCGTGAGCATAAGGAAAAGCTGAGGTTGCTGGCAGGCGCTGAGCCACGTGGGCCTTGGCCGTGCTTCCCTCAGCTGATCAAACCCCACGCCCGGACGCTGGGGACTGGGGAGGCGTTGGAAGAGCAGGAACACATGGCAGGTATTTTCCTGAAATTCCTGGGAAGCAGAGGGGCACTGAGACAGGGAAAGCTTAGTCTGTCGTCGCCGTCCCCCCAACCCCCTCCTACCTTCAACCCCCACCCTTGTTCTGGCTACTGGTCTCAATGTTGCAGCCCAGGCACCTCATCCCATGGAAACCCTGGCTTGACTGAGAGGCAGGGAGTAGGAGGTGGGGGCTACAGGGAACCCCAGCAGCCCCACTGCCCCTACCCTTAGCTCCACCCGCCCCCACAAGTGTAAGTTCAACATTGTGCTAAAGGCTAAGTGACTGTGTAAAATTTGTCATCTAAACAAGTGCACTCTTGAGAACACAAGGAGACATCGTTAATAATTAGCTGGGACAACAGATGTAAATTAGAACTGGGGCAAACTAGGGCATGTGGTCCCCCTGCTTCCAGGGCTCAGGGCAAAGTCTATGTGGGGCTAGCCATGAGGATTTGCCTTTTAAGGAAAATCAGTTGATTTCAATTACGGACAGAGAAGTTCTCCCAAAGATTTTTTTGGAGCCCACAGGGTTTCATTTCTTTCTCCTCTGTGGTGTAAGGTTTGTAGTCAGTGAAAGCAAACAGGAGAGAATTAAAGACACTGACTACCAACCCAGAAACTCAAAAATATATTGTGGTAACTGTCCTATTGACTACTTGGTTACACTAGAGCTGTTTCTCAGAATCCCCTTCGCTGGATGTACTGGGTTAGAGTTGGCCAAAAGTGGGACTTGCAATAGCTCTGGAGGCAGAAGTGGGGCAGAGGCCATTGCTCCATCAAGGCTGTCCCAGAGGTGCCCCAGAGGTGTGGGTCCCCGCTCGTCCTCCCCTTCTGTTCCAGCTCTTCTCCTAAATACTGTCCCTGCTCTCCAGCGGGGGTCCCAGGCCATCACCAGATATTTGGCTTCTGGCTGACTTCCCCACCAGCTCTGGCTTCATTGGGCAACTTCCAACAACTCAGTTTCTCAAATTGACCACGCCCCACACTCTGCCCAGCTGCTCCTCCATCCTATAAGGATTCATTCCTATAAGAAATCTCTTCCCCCATAACTCATGGTGCATCTGCTTCCCTGAATAACACTGACTGACACATATGTAGAGAGAGCAGATTCTTAAAACATCTGGACAGGTGAAGGCAAATTACATGCAAAGGCCTCCTGTTATCTCCGCACATGCTGCTGACTGAGAAGAGCCTCAGAGGAGAGAGCTCAGATGAGGAGGCGTGGGAGATAAAGGAAATGGAGTCCAGGCTGGGAAACCACTGTTCCTGGAACCAAATCCCACTTCTGCTAACTAATGGCTACCTTGGGCAAGTGGATAACTTTCCTGAGTCTCAGTTTTCTTCTCTTTGTCTTGCTCTGTAATACCCAGCTACACCAAAAGGCAGGCGCACAGAACTGGACATTACTGCCCCGACGCACCACCCCCACAATTCTCCACACTGGCCACAAACGCCACTTCTAGGGGCAGCAGCCGGGGAAGGAAGAATTACCAAAGCCAAACAGGCTAGGACCAGGTGGGTAGAGGAGGCATTAGAAAGAAGGAAGGAGGACGCAGAGGGAGTGTCTGCGAGGAGAGAGGCATTCTCACACAGCCTTCCCCAAGCTGCCTGGCCAGAAAGCTTCCAAGAGATGGATTTCAGAGCAGAGTGTCACTTTTCAAGATGTCCATCTGTTACAGGGTCAACCTTCTGTGTGCTGTTGTGGTTTCAGTGAGCTGACTCATTGTCCACCACCCTCACCCTCGCCCACCTCTGCTCTTTTGGCATTGCTGAAAGACAATGGCCCAGTCTGCCCAGATGTCATCTCCTCCCCTCCATCTGATGCTTCAGATCACTGCATCATTTTTTCAGCCTCAGCCTGAACTGCACTCTGCACTTTGCTAAACAGGAACAAAGACCGCGTGGGCCTCCTAAGAGCTGGTGATCTGAATGGACACGCACGCAGCAGATCAGCTGCCTCATCAAGCCCTGAGACCTGTTCAGGAGCTTGCAGATCAGATTCTGAGTAAGTGTTTTGGTGTGGCAATGAAGAAGCAGCTCATCCTTTCATTCTGGGGATCGGTGGGTAGAAGATGGGGAGAAGGTGTCCAAAAGCAGAGTCCTCAAGGAACAGAGTTGGGGAGTCAGTGTTGGGGTCCCTTGGCCTCCCCAGAAGACAGTCCTTCCATCAGATGGTTCATCCTGTGCAATGTGGACTCTTCCCACGACACTCACTGGGCAGACCACACTCATCAACAGACACCCAGAGCAACAGCTGGTGCAGCCGTCCATGCGCTCGTAAACCAAGCTCAGCAGGCTCTCTACCCAGATTCTGACATTTGGGTTCTGAGACTGATCGGGGGCTGATTAAATCAATGAGTGCAATTTGCCTCAAGCCCACTCGGAACCTCGAAAGATCTACACTCCAGAACAACTTGGTACTTGGCGATCTGAGTCCCTGCAATCTCTGCTTAGAACTCAGCATCTCAAGTTTTCTCACCTAGATCTACCTATCATTGGCCTAGCCTAAAGCCAATCAACCCTCCACTTCAGCCCTGGTACCCCTCTAACCTTTCCAGAGAGGTGCCTCATTCTAGGACTGGTCAAGACCAGTGGTCCTCAAAGTGGGGCTCCCAGAATCAGCATCACCTAGGAACTTGGTAGAAATGCAGATTATTGGCCCCACCCAGACCTACTGAATCTGAAACTCTGGAGGTGGGGCCCAGTAATCTGTGTTTTCACAAGCCAGGTTTAAGAACCACTAGACTTATATCTCCTCTTCCTCCATCAGAGCCAGAGGAGGAAGGCAGGTACTGGGGGCCAGAGAGCCAGGCAGAGCCCTGGGGCCCTGCATTCTGGGGCAATGCCTGAAGGTAAGGAGAAAGGTCTGTTTGCTCTCAGATTAGCTAATAGGGAGGCTGTCTTTCCCCAGGCAGCAGAAGTCCAGGCGTCTAGATTAGGCCTCCATGAGCCTAATCTGTCCCCAGAAGTGTCTGACCATGTCACTGCAAACTTAACAGCTTGCTCTACCTCTGAGCAGATGTTCCCAAGAGCTGAGCCATTTGAATAGAGTTAATGGGCAGCCGTAAATCATCAGCTGGAGCCACACAGAGGCTGCAGGGGAGATGAGGCCACTTGGCCTGAGCCCCAGCATGAGAACTAGGTGTGTGCTCCATTTGAGCCAGCAGGCAGGGCATCAGCCAAACTGGGGAAGGACAGACAAGGCTCCTCTCTGTGCCAGCTCTGAGCTAGACTGCAGCCGACTCTCACTAGTGGAGGGATCCTGAGCACGGAACCAGGGGAACCCAACTGACCAGGGTCCTGTGGGTACCATGGGTCCAAGGGTACCATGCCCACGCCTTTTGCCCCCCTTCCGTCTTCTCCCCTCATGGTTCTCACCAAGGTTCTTCCCCAGAAGGACTTGAGTTAGTCAGAGAGGTGGGCGAGGAAGGGAGCCCAGAAACAAAACAAGCCTGAAAAACTCCAGGGCACTTGGGGAAGTCCAGGGAGACAGTAGCCTGGAGGGGAGCCTTCTCCAACATCACCACTCTGTCCTCCCAATTGCAACTTCCCTCCCAGTTCTGAACTGAGCCTGATGCCAGATACCTCTCTGTCCTCTGTACAGAGGCTCTCCTGGGACAGAGTTGCCAGCGCTGAGCCCTGGCCACTT
This sequence comes from Ceratotherium simum simum, assembly GCF_057802395.1. NCBI lineage: Eukaryota > Metazoa > Chordata > Mammalia > Perissodactyla > Rhinocerotidae > Ceratotherium > Ceratotherium simum. The sequence goes on along the minus strand of NC_141906.1, from coordinate 81,635,404 downwards.
CCACTGATCACACTGCAGGTTGTAAACTGTTCCAACTCACCAGAGCTCAACCTCTCTTTTCTTCACGTTCCCATCCCTCCTCCCATTCCCACTCATGTCCACTTGGATCTGAGTCTCCATCTGTGAGAACCCCCTGCGAATGTGGAGTGCAGCACTGAAGGCCAGTGCCATTCACTTGGGACCAGTTCTTCAAAATTGAGAGAGGGGCTTGGCGGAGTAACCATGCCCAGCCATTTGTCAGGATGGCAAAGAGAGAAGAAATCACACACGGATTTAGCAAGGAGGGGAATATAACTAAAATTAAATATAACTAAAATTAAAAGGACTTAAGTTCTGGACCTATTAAATATATAAAATGGTGCTAAAATTAAAGTTTTATCAGAAGAGTCCGTATAATAAAGATTGGTACCACCATAAGTGTGACACCAATCCCTATGTGTGAACCTCACACAGTAAAATGCTGCAGAACAAATTGTATCACTCTGGGACCCTTGAGCAGATCAGTGATACAGGAAGGGAACAGAAACTTGTGGGAAAAGGTGCAGGAAGAACGTTCTGTGGAGAGAGCTGTGGCTGAAGTGTGAGTCCCACTCGCATTTGGAGTTACCTTCTAACCCAAAGGCTAGTGAGAAGAGGCTTCTAGGGGATTCCTCAGCAAACATGCACTGTGTTCTTTGCTGCTGAAAGAAGCAGTGTGAGCCACTACTGAGAAAGTAAAGATGCACATGGCCCAGGTGGATGTGGCTGTATGACCTATCCTGGAGAATGTTCCATATGCCATTGAGAAGAATGTGTAGTCTGCTGCTGTTGGATGGAATGTTCTCTATGTCTGTCAGTCCATCTGATCTAACATGTAGTTTAAATCCAATGTTTCCCTATTGATTTTACGTCTGGATGATCTACACATTGTTGAAAGTGGGATATTGAAGTCCCCTCCTCTTACTGTACTACTGTATATTTCTCCCTTCGCATATGGTAACATTTGCTTTATATATTTAGATGCTCCAAGTTGGGTGCATAAATATTTACAATTATTATTTCCACTTGATGAATTGACCCCTTTATCATGATATAATGACCTTCTTTGACTCTTTTGACAGTTTTTGACTTTAAGTTTATTTTGTCTGATTTAAGTACAGCTGCTTCTGCTCTTTTTGGTTTCCATTTCCATGGAATATTGTTTTTCCATCCCTTCCCTCTCAGTCTATGTGTGTCATTAAAGCTGAAGTGAGTCTCTTGCAGGTAGCATATAGCTGGGTCTTGTTTTTTTATCCATTCAGCCGATCTGTGTATTTTTATTGGAGAATCTAGTCCATTTACACTTAAAGTAATTATTGATAAGTATGGACTTACTATTGTCATTTTGTTTGTTGTTTTTCTGGATATTTTGTATTTCCTTTGTTCTTATCCTTCTCTCTTACTCTCTTCCTTTGTGGTTTGATGATTTTCTGTGGTGATATGCTTTGATTCCTTTCTCTATCTTTTGTGTATCTACTATAGGTTTTTATTTTGTGGTTACCAGAGGCTTACATAAAACATCTTATAGACATTTTACAGTCTATTTTAAGCATGTAACAACTTAACTTTGAAAGCATACAAGAGCTTTACATTTTTATACTCCCCCCATTTTATGTTTTTTATATCATAATTTACATCTTTTTTATTGTGTATCCATTAAGAAATTATTGTAGCTATAGTTATTTTTAATACTTTTGTCTTCTAACCTCTATACTAGAGTTATAAGTGATTTAGCCACCACAATACAAAATTAGAGTATTCTGAATTTAACTGTATTTTTACCTTTACCAGTAAGTTTTATCCTCTCATGTTTTTCTGTTACCAATTAACATCTTTCTGTTTCAGCTTAAAGAACTCCCTTTAATATTTCTTGTAAGGCCGATATAGTGGTGATGAACTCCTTCAGCTCTTTTTTGTCTGGGAAGCTCTTTATCTCTCAATTCTGAAGGACAACTTTACTGGGTAGACTATTCTTGTTTGACAGTTTTTTTCTCTCAGAACTTTGAATATATCATCCCACTCCTTTCTGGCCTGCAAGCTTTCTGCTGAAAAATCTGCTGATAGTCTTATGAGGGTTTCCTTGTGTGTAACAAGTTGCTTTTCCCTTGCTGCTTTTAAGATTCTCTTTTTGTCTTTAACTTTTGACAATTTAATTATAATGTGTCTCAGTATGGATGTCTTTAATTCATCTTATTTAGTATTCTTTAGGCTTCCTGGATCTGTATATCTGTTTTCTTTCCCCAGATTAGGGAAGTTTTCAGCTATTATTTCTTTGAATGAACTTTCTGGCCCTTTCTCTCTCTCTCACTCTTCTCCTTCTGGTACACCTATAATGTGTATGTTGATCCACTTGATGGTGTCTTATAAGTCCCTTAAGCTATCTTCACTCTTTTTTTATTCTTTTTTCTTTTTGCTCCTCTGATTGATGATATCCACTGCCCTTCTTCTGTTCATTGATCCTTTCTTCCACTTGATCTAGTGTGTTGTGAATCCTTTTACTGAATTTTTATTTCAGTTATTGTATTCTTCATCTCTATGATTTCTGTTTGGTTCTTTTAAATATTTTCTATCTCTGTTGAAATTATCACTTTGTTCATGCATTGCTTTCTTGACTTCAGTAAGCATCATTATGACCACTATTTTGAACTCTCTGTTGGGTAAATTACTTATATCCATTTTATTAAGACCATTAAGGAGATTGATCTTGTTCTATTGTTTGGAACATATTCCCTGTTTCTTCATTTTCCTTGACTTTCCGTGTTAGTTTCTGCACATTAGAGAAAAGAGCCACCTTCTCCAGTCTTGACAGACTGGCCTGATGTAGGAGATGAACCTCATGAATCAGCCCAGCACAAGCTTCTGGTTGCCTCTCAAACCTTTGTGATTGTCCAACCTGCTACCTTTGTTCTTAGTAGTTCCCAGTAGATGAGGGTGTCCCAAAGGTGTGGGAAATGTCAACACACCTGTCCAAGCTCCCAGAAGACTGCTAATTATCTGCCCATTCAGCTCCCCAATGCAGGCTAATTGGAAGCCTGACCTTTAGACAGCAGATGGGAAGGTCAGGATGTTATATATGCAGTCTATCCTCTATCAGGGATAAATCAGGAGCTGGGTGTTTTTGCCTACTCACTCTGTGCTGAGCCAAAAGGAACAATCACTGGGAGTGCTTATGCACCCAAATAGAACCACCTCTATGTTTTGTGTGGTCCCAGGGGACTCATAAATGCCAAGCACCATCAATCCCCAGAGCTAGGTGATTTGGGCTCCAGTCCCTCAGATGGAAGCTGTAGCAGTTGGGGTGCTAGATATGTTGACAAGCTCCTTCCAGGGAGAAGCTGGAGACTTGTTTTTACTGTTGGAGCGAGCTGGGGGTAAGTGATGGGTGATGTGCATGCCAGCTTTTTCAAGCTCCCAGGAGGATCTCAGTCAGCTCCCAGGTGCAGGCTGATTAGAAGCCAGAACCTCAGGCAGCAGCTGGGAAAGTATGCAGTCAAATCTCTTCCAGGGAGAAACTGGGAGATGGGCATTTTTGTCTTCTCTCTCTGCACTGAGTCTAGGGGGATAGCCACAGGGAGTGTTTGTGTGCCCATTTAACAACTCCCTCTTTGTTTACTATAGTCCTGTGGGGCTTCTGAATGCAAGCCCCATTGGCTCTCAGAGCTGGGTTATTTGGGGACTCATCCCTCGGGTGACAGTTCCAAAAGTTGGAATGTTAGATGTGTGGTGCAAACCCTTCACTCCTCAGGGAGAAGCTGGGAGTTGGGGGTTGCTTCCCAATTATAAGGCACCATTCTGGGGGTGGAGTTTATGGCAAGAGGGTGTCTCAGCCTTTCCTATCCATTTCAATGTGGGAATTTTCTAAGTCACCTGATGTGTAGGAGTCACTCAACTAGTTTCTGGATTTCTCGCAGAGGAAATTGATCCATGTGTAGTTGTATATTCAGTGTGCCCATGGGAGGAGGGAAAAGCAGGAGCCTCCTATGTCACCATCTTGGTGACATCAGAGGTGGTCACGTGGAAATCAATCCACTTCCCCAGTTTGTCAGGGCAGAGGGTGCATAGCGTATCCCAAGCATTGAGATATTAGCCCAGGAGAGAGAGAGGCTGATGGAGGTATCTTAGAAATTCTGTCAACGGGCTTCACCTAAGTGGCAGAGGGGCCCCAGCCACAAGAGGATAGAGGCCACTGTAGGACTGCTGGGGCTATAGGAGGAGTTGAAAGCAACCACCCTCATGGGGCCATATGTCTGGAGACATAGGTCAATAGATATGATGAATATTACCTTGCAATACATGACATCTCACAGTCATGTTCAGTGACATCTCACAACACCTTCAGTGTTGTCCTTTATTTGCAATGCACTGTGCAAAATTTCACTATGATTTTAACACAGCATTTTCCATTTTCATCCATCACATCATGGGGCTGTTTTGACTGCAATTTTTGTGGTTTTGGTTTTCACTGAATAAACCTATACTTTTAGCATAATCCCAAAGAAGTAATCAGAAGGGTTCAATGTTTTCAAAAAAAAAAGGAAATAATATGTCTAGGTTTCCTTTAGGAAACCATCCCTATAGATTAAAAACACAGCCACTGGGTCAAGGGGTCTGTGAAGGGAGTGTGTTGAGAATGTCTGAAGAACCCACCAAAGTGCCCACAAGTAGAGAGTGCTCTACACACCCAAAGCACAAAGCTACTTTGGGACATTTCCAGTCAAGAAGGGCCTTTCCTATGTCCTCTTTCCTCCCTACCTTTTCTCACCACCACCACCCCTCCCACCTTCCCATCCATGGAGGAAGGAAGATGAAAAGAAAGGGCTGAAAAATAGAAAAGCCAAGCACATCCCCCACTTCCCTCCCACAGCTGGCTCCAGGGGGATCCCACCTGAGGCTTACCTGAGCCAAAGAAGAGGAGGAGATTTAACCTTAAATCTAGTTCAGAATTTTGATTAGTCTCTTCAACCGGGCATTGAAGTGTCTAAATTGAGGCTATTAGGGACTTAATGTGTTGGTAAGATGTACGTGCTGGAGTTTCCTTCTAGAGCAAGGGAAGATTGGACCCACCGAATAATTTTAAAGGGATGATGAGACACACAAAAATATGAAGTTGCATTTTGATCACCTCATGAGTTGTGGACATTTACAGAGTGCTTACTATGTAGCGGGCATCTTCCCTGTGTCATCTAAAGTCATCCTCACAACAGCATCCCTGAGAGTCAGGTGCTGTTATCCCCACTTCACAGCTGAGGAAGTTGAAGATCAAAGAGGTTAAAGAGCCTTTTAGAAGTCACACAAGTACAAGTGGAGAAGCCAAGACTGAACTCACGTGTCTCTGATTCCAAAGCCCTTGCCCTTAATCATCTCAAGTTCAATGCATTCCTTCTGCCAGTAGGTTCATCACAGTTTCTAAAACATAGGGGTGGGAGTCAGGGATCAGCCGCATATTTGTTTGCATACAGCTGTAATATTTATATATATAAACTCTGAACTCTATCTCTTTGACACTCAGCGCTCACCTTCCCCCAGCCCAAGCTGCTTCCCCAGTAGAAGCAGGCCCCACACAGGCAACAGCATTAAAAGTGAGCTTTCAGCTGCAGCCAGGGACAGAGATGTGATGCATGAAGGCTGTTCCTTTTTTTTTCTTCACCACATACTTTGGAGTCACAACTGCACTTTAAAGAGAATGTCAGATTGGTGGAGTTGGTTAAGGTCCAAGACAAATGCTAGATGTTTGTTTTTAAACCAGGCCTCCTGAGCTAAAGACCCAGCAAGCTTATGACAGCGGAAAACCTCCTTTTACAGGCATTCACAGGCGCAGCGAGAGTGCTCCTGAGACTGAGGAAGATTTTCTTTTCCAATTTAGAGACTCGGAGTTACAAACAAAGTCAGGTACTAACCTGGCCAAACTTTTACACAAATCCAAGTTCCTATGAGGCAGGCAGATAGGACAGACTCTTTGTAAAGAAAAGGACTTGTTCCGGTTTGGAGACTGGAAAAAAGGGACAGATGGCACTGAGATCCTGGGCCCAACACTGACTCTCTAAGAATTGTCCCCAAGTACCCTCCTGGGTCAGTGGGAGTCTTGAAAAACACTAACAACCACAGCAAGTAAGATTCTGGCCAAACCACATAACTCTTTCATTTAATGACCCATCAACAAGCCAGCAGCCTGCCAGGCCTCCCAGACAGAAGAACTCAATAGTTAGCGTCTCAGTAGAATCTTTGAAATCAGGTGCAGGTTCAAAGCCCAGCCCTGCACTCACCATCTGTGCAGCCCTCAATAAACTGATTACCAAGCAGTTTTTGCCTCGTATATACCAGACTTGGAGCTGAAAAATATGGCAAACAGACCAGACAGCAGACAAACTCCCAACAAAAGCCTACTCTCTTTGGCCAAAGAACTAGGAAAGGGGGGCCTAGCAAGACAGAAAACCTGTAGACAATCACCACTCTACCCCAGCCAGACACCACAGGAAAGGCTAGTGGGGAGCTACTCTTCACCCCCCTCGTCAGGCTTTAATGAGACGCCCCCAGTGCCCTGGCTTGGTACAGTCCGACAAGGTCAAGAATGGAGCTGGGAGCTTCATCCCCACCAGGCAGGCATAATTTGCTTTCCTTCAGGTGTAGGTGGAGACCAAAGGGGACCTGGACTTCAAGTCCACATGGAAATAATGGGGTGCCCCAACCCTGCAGAATTTGTGTCAGAGGAGACCTAGTGGAAAGCCAGGACTCACAGCCACCCAGCAGTAATGAAATCACTACACCCGCCTCCCCTAGTGTCAGTGGAGGCCATGTGGGAAGGAGAAACAAAACATGCTCACCCCTGCCAGCCAGGAAGTTCCAGTGCAGGCCTCATGAGGAAACCCTATGTGGCCCGGCAGCAGTGAGGAGCTCCCTCAGGTGTCACTGGAGGTCCAGTGAGTGACCCAGAGCTTACTCTCCCCGGGCAGGAGCAAGCTAGAATAGTGTTTTTAAAAAGCTGAAATAGAAGCTTTAAATAAGAATCAGAGTCTCATAACATAATACCCAAAATGTCCGAGTTTCAATTGAAAATCACTCAATATGCCAAGAACCATGAAAACAATTCGAATGAAAAAAGACAATCAATAAACACCAACATAATCCAGATTGTAGAATTATCTGACAGAGATTTTAAAGCAGCCATCACAAAAATTCATCAATGAGCAATTTATAAACATGCTTGAGACAAATGAAAAAATAGAAAATCTCATCAAAGAAGTAGAAGATATAAAAAAGAACCAAAATGAAATTTTAGAACTGAAAAATACAATAACTTCAATAAAAACTTAATTGGTGGGTACAACAGCAGAATAGAGGGGACAGAGAAAAGCATCAGTGAACTTGAAGATAAAACTATAAAAAATACCCAATATTAACAATAGAGAGAAAAATATGCTGGAAAAAACATGAATAGAGCCTCAGGGACATGTGGGATTATAACAAAAAATATCTAACATTCAAGTTATCAGAGTCCTGAAAGGAGAGGAGAAAGAGGGCAGGGCTGAAAGAGTACTTGAAGAAATAATGCCTGAAAACTTCCCAAATTTGGCAAAAGGCAGAAACATACAGACTCAAGAACCTGAGCAAACTCTAATAGGAGAAATCCAAAGAAATCCACACCAAGACACATCATAGAAAAACTCCTGAATACTAAAAACAAAGAAAAGTTTCCACAGAGAGGAATGGCACCATACACAGTGTGGGGAAACAATTAAAATGGCAGTGGATTTCTCACCAGAAATCATGAATGTCATGAAGAAGTGGCACAATATTTTTCAAGTACAGAAAGGAAAGAATTGTCAACCCAGAATTCTGTATCTAGAAAAATATCCTTCTGAAATGAAAAGGAAACCAAGATAGCCTCAGATGAAGGAAAACTAAAAATTTTCCAACAACAGTCCTACCCAAAAGAATGGCTAAAGGACGTTCTCCAAACAAAAACGAAAGGATAAAAGAAGGAATGTTGGAACACCAGGAACTCGTCACTTATTTATTTTGCTGAGCGCACACGAGAGGGCCGAGTCTTTCCCCAGCAGACAGGCTGTCTGTTAAAAAACAAAGAAACAAAAAAAAAACATGGCTCCGAAGGATGCCTTCCCAGGAAAGAAACCCAATGGAAAGAGTAAAAATATGGGGAAATACAATATCTTTTCCTATTGAGTCTTCTAAATAATTTTTGACAATTGAAGCAAAAATTGCAACTCTGTCTGATGTGATTCTAAATATATGTAAAGAAAATATTTAAGACAATTATATTATAAATGAGAGAGGGTTAAGAGATGTAAAGGGAGGCAAGGTTTCTACACTTCACTCAAACTGATAAAAATGACCATACCAGTAGACTCTGATAAATTGTTGTGAGATAATAGAAAATATATATATTGGTCTCTGCCCACAGTTCCTGGCACAGAGCTTGTGAAACTCTTCTAATTTCCTAAGTGATAAGAGCACTAGAAGCATCTTTTGTTCTAATATTTGGTCTTTGACCCCAGTTCCTGGTACAGGACTCCTGAAACCCTTATAAATTCCTAAATGATAAGAGCACTAGGAACATATTTTGCTCTAATAAAGGGACTCTGGATGGGCTCTTGGCCTGAATGCGGGATGGTCACAAGAAAGACCAAGCCATGATTAGAAGCTTGGAATTTTCAGCCCCACATCACACTTTCCAAAGAGGTGAAAGGAGCCAGAAATGGAGTTAATCATTGATCATGCCTATATGACGAAGCCTCCATAAAAAGCCCAATAGTACGGGGTTTGGAGAGCTTCCAGGTTGGCGAACACGTTAACACCAGGAGTGTGACACACCCCAACTCCATGGGGACAGAAGTTCCTGCACTCAAGACCCTCCCAGACTTCACCCAATGTATCTCTTCATCTGGCTGTTCATCTGTATGCTTTACTACATTCTTTGATAAACTAGTAAACATAAGTAAGTGTTTCCTTGAGTTCTGTGAGCTGTTCTAGCAAATAATCAAATCCAAGGGGGAGGAAATCATGGGAACCTCCAATTTGTCGCCAAGTCAGACAGAAGTTGTGGGTAACCTGGTGACTTACTACTTGCGATTGGCATCTAAAGTCGGGGGGCAATCTTGCAGGACTGAGCCTTTAACATGTGGGATCTGACACTATTGCCAGGTAGTTAGGGTCTGAATTGAGTTAAATTGTAAGACACTCAGCTGGTGTTACAGAATTGCTTGGTGTGGAAAAAAACCCCACATATCTGGTATCAGAAGTGTTGTGAATTTGGCAGTAGTGTGAGAGCAAAGGAGAAACACAGGAGGAAGACTGTGTTATTTCTAACCCAGTTACATATATACAATGTAATATCTAGAGCAACCACTAAGAAAGCTATACAAAGAGTTACACTTAAAAACACTATGAATACATCAAAATTGAATTCTAAAAAAATGTTGAAGTAACCCACAAGAAGGCAGGTAAAGGAAAACAGAGAAACTAAAAACACAGAGGAAAAAGTAGAAAAACAAAAAATAAAATGACAGACTTAAGCCTGAATATGTCAATAATTACATTAAATGTAAATGGTCTAAGTACGCCAATAAAATCCAGATATTGGCAGAGTGGATTAAAAAACATGACCCAACTATATGTTGTTTACAACAAACTCACTTCAAATACAATGATGTGCGCAGATTTATAATAAACAGATGGAAAAAGATATATCATGCAAATGTTAATCAAAAGAAAGCAGAAGTGGCTATATTAATGTCATATAAGGTAAACTTCAGAGCAAAGAAAATTACTAGAGGCAGAAAGGGACATTATACAATGATAAAAAGGTTAATCCACTGAGAGACATAGCAATCCTAAATGTGTATGCACCAAACAACAGAGCTGCAAAATATGTGAAGCAAAAACTGATGGAACTGAAAGGAAAAAATAGACAAATCCACAGTTATACTTGGTGACTTCAGTGTCCCTCTCTCAACAATTAATAGAAAAACCAGACAGAAAATCAGCAAGGATATAGAACTTAACACCGCCATCCACCAAAAAGGTCTCATTGAAATTTATGGAACACTCTACCCAACAAAAGCAGAATACACATTCTTTTCAAGTTCCCTCAGAATGTATACCGAGGGCCGGCCCCATGGCTTAGCAGTTAAGTGCACGCGCTCCGCTGCTGGCAGCCTGGGTTCGGATCCCGGGTGCGCACCACTTCTCCAGCCATGCTGGGGCCGCGTCCCACATACAGCAACTGGAAGGATGTGCATCTATGACATACAACTATCTACTGGGGCTTTGGGGGAAAAAAATAAATAAATAAAATCTTTAAAAAAAAAAAAAAAAGAATGTATACCAAGATAAACCATATCCTGGGCCATAAAATTTAAAAGAATTGAAATCATACAGCACATGTTCTCCAACCACAATGGAATCGAACCAGAAATCAATAACAGAAAGATAACAGGAAAATAAACAGCATACTTCTAAATAATCCATAGATCAAAGAGGAAGTCTCAAGGGAAATCACAAAAGACAATGAACTGAATGAAAATGAAACTACAACATACCAAAATTTGTGGGACACAGATAAAGCAGTGCTTTGAGAGAAATTTATAGAACAAAATGATACATTAGAAAAAAGTCTCAATAATCTAAGCTCCCATCTCAATAACCTAGAAAAAGAAGAACAAATTAAACCCAAAGCAAATGGAAGGAAGGAAATAATAAAGAGAAAAGCAGAAATCAATGAAGTTGAAAACTGAAAAACAACAGAAAAAAATCGATGAAACAAAAAACCAGTTCTTTTAAAAGATCAATAAAACTGACAAACCTCTAAGAAGACTGACGGAGAAAAAAGAGAGAAGACACAAATTAATAATATAGGAATTAAATAGAGGATATTATTACATAGACATCACAAGGATAAGGGGAGGGAGGATGGGGAGTGAAGTTGACACCTGATAGAAGCATAGACCGTAGACACAAAGAGTGGCTTCTTGTGGCATGTACGGCCTGGTTCTCTGATCCTTCCTTAAATTGACTGAGATACTTCAGCAGTCTCCATGAATCCAAGTTTTTAACCTAAGTTAGCTCAAGATAGTGTTTTGTCCCTTGCAAATAAAAAAGTATGCCTTAAATACCAAGACTTGAGCTCTGGCAGTTTAAATACCAGTAATTAGATGGTTGTCACCTAAGAACAAATTTAATCCGGGTTTCAGTTGCCCTAAAGTCATGGAACCAATCTTCAACACAGGGAGGCAGATGGGATGATTATATCAGGAATAACTTCTAACTTGGTGATGTGGGGAAATTTCCTTCCTCTCTCTATATTGATCTCATTCTCTGTAAAAGGGGGTTGTAGCAAGATGAAAGGTTCATACGTCTACAGCTTCCCTCTCCTTCAAGAATCAGCTTAAATGTCAACTGTATACACAATATATCCTCATTCCTCATCTTCAAATGACTTCTCCCTCCTTGTCTCAACTCTGATAAACTTTATCTAAAACATTCTTACACTTTTTATCTTGTGTTATAATTAGATGAACATGTCTGATATCCCTATTAAACTGTAAATTCCCTAAGGACAAGTGTGTGTTTTATCTTTATTTGTCCACCATAGTGCCTACTATGATGTAGATAAAGTGGGCAGAGAGTATTTGTTGAAAGAATAAATCAAGGACAAATTGAGACAATTTGCTCAAGATATGAGGAAGCCCTTTTAAAAGTATAAACCATAAATTACAAAGTGTAAATGCACTGCCTATATGTAAGGTCTGACTGTCCCTCCCCCACCACTTTCTGATCCTGTGGTCTGGGCGGAGTACTTTCTCCTCTGCATTTCTCACAAACAAGGCTCTATGGGCAAGGATCATGGGCAAGAGGCAATTACATTCTGTTTGCTTTTGTTTTTAATTTCTGCCACTCCTAATTTCAAAGAAATGAAATGAAGGCTGGGTACAATAAAACCCCTGCACCCTAGGCATATAAAGATAAAAATGAGAGATCGGAAATCACATAGAAGAAATGGGGGGAGATAAGTTAACTGGAACCATAGGTGAAATAGTTACTGTAATTGGGCTCTAAATTTACTGCTAAGCTTCTTGGTAGCCAAGGCAAAAAGCAAAACACAATAGTGTTCCTAGTTCTCATTGTCAGAGAAAAAGATCATACCAGACATCAGAAAAGATAAACCTTTCCAAGAGCTGCCTTTTGCAGGAATTATCATGTCATTCCTTTAAAAAAGCTGATGAATAACATTGTGGGTGACATCCTCAACTGCCCTCTCCGCAAAACAGCAAGGCTGCAGAAGAGCCTCTCATCCAGAGGGGCCCTGCTTCTGGGGAAGGTTTGGAAAGGGCACTGAGTAGAGCCAGACCCCAGCCAGCACCCCAGCCCCAAGCAGCTGAGTACGTTGGCCAGTCATATAATTATTTAATGTTGTCTGATTGGGTGTAGGAAAATGCCTGCCTGAAACAACTATTTTCCATTTGGCGTGAGGTTGGGCTGTTCTTTCTGACAATAATTTGCCATTGAATTAAGCTCTCTCGCTGTTAAAACAGATCATGACTCGTGAGTGTAAAAAGTAAGCCATGATGGTACCATGGTAACAGCATGCTTACTGCGGCAGAAGGGCATGTATGAAATTCATCTAAAAAGTCATCAATTGTCTGCAAATTAAAGAGAAGAATATTGCAAACAGAGAGGTGAGAGTGGGGGCTGAGGAAACAACAGCAGCAGAAAGTCAGGGCTTCTTGGATCTGGGTAATGGGGTACCTGGTCTATTCTCTCTGCTTTTGTGTGTTTGAAAATGCCCATGTTAAAAAATATTTTTTTAATCTAAGAGTATTGCAATTTATATGGCAAGATTCTGGCTATGAAAAGTGAGTTGAACCCTGTAAAGCACTCCCCAGGGGTTACCGACTACTCCCTCCAGCTATGACTCAACGGCTCCAGGAGGCCCCAAGTGGTTCTCCAGGGTTCACACACAGGCCTCGTTCCAGTCCTGGCTGAGGGCACCGGGTGACCCAGTGGACTTTGAGTGCCCCTAGAAGCAACTCAGACAACAAGCTGTTTGTTTCCATCCCAGTGGCCGGGCCTTGGAGAACTGGTCTCAGCTCCCTCAATGCCTGCAACAAAAAACCTTGACCCTCAGTGGAGGTAGGGGGAGAACAGGGGCTCTGACCCTCCCTGGAGCGGGAGAGGGAGAACGTGGGGCCAGCCCTAAGGACTGGTGGGTCTGGGATGGGAAGAAGAAAAAAAGGGAAGGAGCAGGAACTGGGGGAGGGGAGGGATAACTTTCCTGTCAAGCCAAGGCCTGTCCGCCTGCAGACACGAGAGCTAGATCTGCAGATGGAGCTGCAGCGACTGCAGACTCAAGAGAGGGTGGCCCAGCAAGGAGGAGCTTGAGAAGGAGGAGGGGCTTCAGCAGTGCGGTGAGGTGAAGTGCTGTGACCTGGGAGTGAGGAGGTCTCTAGAGGGGGGTGAACTCCAGGCAGCCTCCCCTCCCAGAGCCAAATTCCAAGACTGCCTGACTCAGCCCTGAGTTCAGGTACTCTGACACCAGCTAACGCCATGCAGATTAGCCCAAGGAAGGGGCGTGCCGACCACCAGAGGGGAAGTGGCTGAGAGGGAGGCTCCCATCTGACCCCTCTGCATTCGGCAGCCCTACTCCCAGGCAGCAGCCAGCCTTGCTCCTCCTCCCTTTGAAGAAAGCAGAAAAAGAACGTGCTTTGATTTTCCTAAAACAAACACTTTGTTGAGTAAAGAGATAAGCCCAGCCTTGGGTTGGCTCAAGCTTCCCTGTGCAAGGGAAATCGCACTTCATAATTCCAACATGAAAGCCCAAGGAGGGCTGGGCCTTGAGTGCGGCAGAAGGCTGGAGAGGCTGCTGGCCCCACTTTTCTTCTTTGAGGAGAGGCCGCTGCGATCCAGCGATGGTAGTAGCTGAGGCACACTTCTCTGCCGGCTGGGCCTGAATGTCCAGACCCAACAGGATCCAACAAGGAAAAAGCCAGATCTGCACAAAAGGGACCCGGTGGCTGATGCTCAAGGAGGTGCCACCTCCCAACTCTGGGGGGTTGGAAAAGTGACTTTGTTGGGAGAGGGACATTTTCTACTAAGAATCTGCCTGAGTAACACAAGAGGTGAGAAGCAGGAAGTGACATGTGGGGCTCCCCTCGATGTCTCCCCTTCCTTACACGCCCCTGTGCTCCTAACTGCTCTCTGCATTCACATCTCTGCATATACTTGGGGTGATAATAGGAACAGTGGGGCACTCAGTGTTCTGAGTGCTTTGCATATGTTATCTCACTTAGGCCATGCTCAGCAAACCTACCAGGCAGGTACTATTATCATCATCTCCATTTACAGATAAGGATGTCAAAGCACAGGGAGGAGTGACAATGGCCAAGGTCACACACAGTTCATAAGGAGTAGACTGGGTTGGAACCTGTATCCTCAGCTCAGGAGCCTGAGCTGAATCATTATGCCTCAGCCCTCCCTCACGGCTCTGGCGGCCAGGCTTCCCACAGGCCCTCCTGCAATCCCCTCTACATGTGATTCCCACCCTCCAGTCATTCTCTTTGGGCTGCTTGTTTCCATTGACGACTAGCGCTCCACCTACAGGCAATGGCTACCTGCCCGTCTCTCTCAGCTGGCTAGGCTCAGCTCCCTGGGCCTCTTCCTACAGCCCTTTGGCCACACTCCTCCCCACTCCAACACCTCTGGCACAAAGCCTATAAGTACATGTTCTTCTCTCTTACTGAAAAAGCCAATTCCACATGACTTCCCTCGAAGGAAAGAATGGGGAAAAAGAGAAGAAATAAACTATTCCCCCTTTCTAGCCCAAATTTTTTTTTATTTTTCATCAAGCTGGCCTTGATAAACCAGTCTCTTATGATTAAATGGAGGAGTCCAATAGCGGCAGGCTCTGGTGTGCACAAATGAGCAGATGGGGTTAGGATGGGCACACCCTGGGCAAGAAGATGAAGAACCGGGGGCCTGTTAATGAGACCAAGAGAGCCAAGCCCCAGTGCCAGAATATCACCATCACTTTGTTGTTACGTTCTGTCAAGTTGGCTCCAACTCCCGGCGACGCTGTGAATGAGTGATGTCCACAATGTCCTGTCCTCAACAGCCCTGCTCAACTCCTGCAGATTCATGCCTATGGTTTCCATCTGGAGACGGAGTCAATCCGTTTCACATTTGGTTTTCCTCTTTTCCTGTGGTCTTCTACTTTTCCCAACATTAGTGTCTTTTCCAAAGAATCCTGACTTCTCATGATGTAGGACAGCCTCAGTTTTATCATTTTTGCCTCCAGCGATAGTTCAGGCTTAATTTGCTCTAGGACCCACTTGTTTGTCTTTCTGGCAGTCCAGTGTATCCACAGAGCTCTCCGCCAACACCATATTTCAGGTGAATCCATTTTTTCCCTGTCAGCCTTCTTCACTGTCAGCTTTCACACCCACACACAGTCACTGGGAAATGGAAATTTAAACCTGGATTAGGAATGCTCAATGACCAACAGGGAAGCACACTATCTGATCAGGAGATAATAAATGGAAGATGGAAACAGTATACTGAAGGTCTATACAGAAGAGACAAAAGGATGACAGAATCCTATGAAGAAGATTCCTGTGAAGAAGAATCTGTAATTTTAGAAAGTGAAGTGAAAGCTGCCCTGAAAGTATTGGGAAGAAATAAGTCACCAGTGGTAGATGGGATATTGATAGAATTATTTTAAGCCACAGAGACTGAACCTGGCAAAATCCTAACAAGAATATGCCAACAAATATAAAGAACCAAACAATGGCCTACAGATTGGAAATGCTCAATATACATCCCACTCCCCAAGAAAGGAGGTGCCAAGGAGCGCGGTAACTACAGGACCACTGCTCTAATTTCCCATGCACGTAACATGATGCTCAAGGTGCTGCAGCAAAGGCTTTGACCTCATATGGAGCAAGAAATGCCTGATGTCCAAGCTGGATTTCTAAAAGGGAGAGGCACACAAGGTGTAATTGCGATTATTCGTTGGCTACTGGAGCTTTCCAGAGAATTTCAGAAGAAGGTTAATCTATGTTCTGTAGACTACAATAAAGCCTTTGACTGTGTGGATCCTGAAAAGCTATGGGCTGCTCTGAAAAAGATAGGTGTGCCTCAGCACTTGATTGTCCTGAGGGGTAACCTGTATCGTGGACCAGAAGCCACTGTCAGGACAGAATATGGAAAGAATGGTTTCCTATAGGCAAAGGTGTCAGACAAGGGTGCATTTGATCTCCCTATCTTTTTAATCTGTATGCAGAACCTATCATATGAAAAACTGGGCTAGACTCAGATGAAGGAGGAGTGAAAATTGGTGGAAGAAATATCAATAATCTAAGATATGCAGATGACACCATCTTACTGGCAGAAAGCAGCAATGACTTGAAATGACTTCTGAGGAAAGTAAAAGAAGAAAGTGGCAAAATAGGACTGCATTTGAACATCAAGAAGACAAAAATCATGACTACAGAAGAACTACACAACTTTAACATAGATAATGAAGACATTGAAATTGTCAAAGATGTCATTTACTTGATTCAGTCATCAATTTAAATGGAGACTGCAGCCAAGAAATAAAAAGAAGAGTGAGACTTGGAAGGGCAGCAATGAAAATATTAGGAAAGACAATCAAGTGTAAGGAAGTGTCATTAGAGACCAAAGCCAAGATCATCCACACCCTCGTGTTCCCACTGTCACTACGAACTGATAATGACCACAATGTACTTGATCAAGGACTGGCTAACAGGGGATCACAAACAAAACTGTATTCCAAAACACAAGGGCAAGGGACAAGAATCTGCAAGAACCTTTCAGAAATAATCCATTCTACATGGAGGAAATGTCAAAAAGAAGCCAATCTCTTAGGTTAGACAGTGATTTAAGAAGCTGTAACTTGTCTCTGTGGTGCAGCCATATTTAAAGAAGCTTTTGGTGACCAAAAAGGAACATTGGAAAGGAAATTTGTCAGATTTCCTCCTCCACCTCCCCGCCCAACCCCATGATGGGGAGACAACACCCTGAGCAGCCATCACAGGTATTCCTATCTGCTTCTAGAGATGTATGGAATGAGCCGGAACATGCACAGTTTGGTGACACTTCCCTTAAGTAATTTTTCTTAAATCTATCCTTCCTGGGCCGGCCCCGTGGCTTGATGGTTAAGTGAGCGCGCTCCACTGCTGGCGACCCGGGTTCGGATCCCGGGCTCGCACCCATGCACCGCTTCTCCGGCCATGCTGAGACCGCGTCCCACATGCAGCAACTAGAAGGATGTGCAGCTATGACACACAGCTATCTACTGGGG
Source organism: Ceratotherium simum simum (assembly GCF_057802395.1). Lineage (NCBI taxonomy): Eukaryota > Metazoa > Chordata > Mammalia > Perissodactyla > Rhinocerotidae > Ceratotherium > Ceratotherium simum. The sequence continues at coordinate 81,618,054 of NC_141906.1, read as the reverse complement.
TTTTGGGGGGAAAAAATAAATAAATAAAATCTTTAAAAAAAAAAAAAAATCTATCCTTCCTGAAGTGCCTTCTAGATTTAATTTTCCAAGTAGATTTTGCTACAAAGAGAGGAAAATAATAACAACAACAATTATTGTCATATATTGAATTCTTACTAAGTGCTTTATAGGTATTTCCTTCTTAGACAGTCACAAGGCTCCTGTGAGTTAGGGTTATTTTGTAGACGAAGACATGTCTGCCTACAGTTAGGTTATTTACAGGCAGGCTTAGACCTGACTATCTTTATTCCTCTGCAGACTTTAGCAGGGCACCTTGCATACATGGTGTACTTAATTATTTGTTCAATTGAACCAGATTCAATTAACAACACTCTGGGATTAAGAATACACTTCTTTACTCCAATTGCAAGTGAGAGCTTTTTTTATTACCACAGTAATAGAAATAGTCAATATTCATTGGTCTGAGTAGGTGCCAAGCACTGTGCCTAACATTTTATATTCATTATCTAATGTAACTGTCATAAAAATCTTATTATTTTCCCCATTACAAATGACACTCCAGAGGTTTAGAGAAGCAGTTACAGGGGGGCAAAGACAGGATCTGAGCCAGTACTCAAATCGTGAGTCAAACAGTCCAACTTCAGGTCCCGTGCTATTTATCACTAAGCTAAGATCAACAATAAAATGTATTAAAAATGAAATTCAGACCATAGATCAATGGGAAATAATTTCCCATAATCCATTCCTACACAGCCACATCCCCTTCACCACAATGTCCACCTCTTCCTCACTAGTTTCCACTGTTACATGTTTGACATACATCCTTCCAAATGTTTTTTGGTATACATATGTGTTACATATATACTATTTGTTTTCAAAATAGTATCATCTTATTATAATATACTGATCTCAATTTATTTATTTTTAACAATTCTAGACACCTTTCCATATGAGTATGTGTAGCTTGCTGTGGACTGAATTGTGTTCCCCCAAAAGTCGTATTTTGAAGTCCTAATAGCTAGTACCTCAGAATGTGACTATATTTAGAGATACGAACTTTAAAGAGGTAATTAAGTTAAAATGAGGTCACTGGGATCTCTAATCCAATACAACTGGTGTCCTTATACAAAAAAGAGAATAGGATGCAGACATGTACAGAGGGCAGACCCTGTGAAGATAAGGGGAGAAGACAGCTGTAAGCCAAGGAGAAAGGCCTCAGAAGAAACCAAACCGGCTGACACCTTAATCTTGGACTTCTAGCCTCCAGAGCTATGAGAGAATTGCTTAAGGCATCCAGTCTGTGGTACTTGTTATGGCAGCCCCAGAACACTAATACACAGCTTTACCACATTTCTTTTTAACTGCCATATAGAATTCCACTTTATAAATGTACCATCATTGATTTAAATTGTTCCCTTCTTGATAGGAATCTCAGGCCCGCCCGCCTGCCACCCTGCCTACCTTCGTTATTTTCTTTCCTTCTTTCTTTCTTCTTTCTTCCTTGTCAATTGCAAATAATGCTGTAATGAACATTCCTAGGTAATTCTTGCACATTTATGAGTGAGTGTTTCTATAGTTTAGATTCATCAAAGAAGAGTTCTCACGTCAAATAAGAAGCATACTTTATAAGTCAGTATACATTACCCGGGGGCTTTGAGTTTTGCATGCGTATAGTTTGTTAAAAAATTCATCACAGTTCTTTCTCTGTACTAAATTGGCCTCTTGCTCTCCCTTTTATGCTGCCTGTTTCATTTTTTGGATTGCATTTTACCTTTTTCATGGAGAGGGAGCTAAAAAGAGAGAGAAAAAAGAGTCAGTCACATGTTTAACTCCAGAAAATGACAGAACCCCTCAGCCTCATAGAAGTCAAGGGGACTGTTCTGTCTCTAGCTTCAGTGTGGGGCTCTTTATGTCTTGAGTTCCCCAAGCAATTACTTCAATTTAAGAGACCATACTAAATGACCTAGGAAGCAATGCAACCCCAATGGTGAACCCAGTTGTCGTTGCTAAATCCCTCCGAGAGTAGCTGGGTGGAGACAGGCAGCAATGGAGCAAGGCTGGAGAACTCTCCATAGCTGGTTTCAAAGAGCTCGACACAGTAACGCGGACACTCACTTCTGGCACAAAGTATGTGAGTCTATTTTCTTCTCTCCTCTCCTCATTCCTTTGACTTAAAAAAAGTCAATATCATGTGATTTCAGAATGCTATTCCCCTGTTTAGAAACCAGACTCCTTATTGCTATGGCTCAGCACAAAGCCCCACTTTCTGGGCAGGGATTCAAGCCCTCTGCAGCCTGGTTCTTATCCACTCCTGCCCACCACACCTTTCTGCACAGGCCTCTGCTGTGAGCCAGCTTCTCAGCACCCTGCAAAGAGGTCTTGGCTTTCCCTGCCTGGTGCCCTTGCTCACGTTAACTAGACAGTCTCTCCATTAGACTGTGAGCACTCTGAGTGCAGATCCTATGTCTCATATTCCATTTTCCTGGATTTTAGTGAGAACATGATAACTCTTAAAAAGGGAGAAGAGGAAAGAAAGAACAGGGAAGGACACAGTGACCACCTCAAAGAGATTACCTTCCAACCCATCCATATCTGGCCATCTCCTATCCAGCTTCTCCAGCCTCCAAATCCGACCTGTGCTTTCCCCAGCCATTTCAACTCCTTTTCCTCTATGAAATTTTCTGGACTACTCCACGTGATTTATTTATTTTCTAAGTATATGCACAACCCCTGAACTGGACTATAGTTTCTTTAAGGGCGAGGACTATTTCTTGGGCTTCTTGCTTATGCTCCACAGCTGCAAGCACACACTGCAATAAGTAGTTATTGGACTGAACTGAAAACATTGTCCAACAGTAAATCCATTCTCTTATGATACATGAGACAGCAGTTGAGACAGAAACTTGGCTGTTGAGAATTTCTGTGAGATCAGAGGCCCAGGAGGAACCATTCTCACTGTTTCTACCCTAAACCCCACCAAACTACGTGTCACTTACCAATGTCAGTTTTCTAATCTGCAAAATGGGAATAATAAGAGAAACTACTTCATCGAGCTGCTATGAGAACAGACAACACGTAAATATAAATACTCATAACCTATAAACACAAATAATATATGCAACATATAAAGACTTAACAGTTCCGGGGTAGGATATAGAAAACCCTCCATTATTCGCAGAAGCAGCCTTATTACCATCCTACATTCGAAAAGGTATCCAGGTTTCTTTCCTCAAGGCCCAGTACAAAGAGAATGCAGTGATGAGAGCTACCCACTGGGGGGCAGTGCAGAGTTCAAAACGGATTTTGGTGTCTAGGTATGGACATGATAAGGCCAGGGAAGAAACAGAAATATTTAAGTATCACTTTCCTGGTCCTTGACACCTAAAACTATTTTAAAAGTCAAGAAATACTAAGGAAATCCCAGAGGCAGCAGCAAACCTATGTACTGAGATTTCTCAAATATTTATTCTCCTTCCGAGGGCTACCTACGAGTATAAGAGCTGGTAGGCATGCTTTGGGGGGAAACTTCCAAAAGGAGTAGAGAAGCATGAAAATTTCCAAAGTATAAAGCCAAAAAGGTACGTCGCCTTTTGTTTCAGAAGAAGTGACAGACAAAAGCTTTTGAAAATCCCCTGGGAGCTGAGATTTTCAATTTATGGAATTGATGAATCTTAGAGCTTAAAAGAGAACATGTAATTAACAATCAAGTCCAATGCCTCATCTAACAAATGAGGAAATGGACACCAAGAGAAGATAAGTCATTTGCATGAAGTCACTGGGCCCAGTGGTATCAGAGCCTAGTCAGAAGTTTAGGTGTCCTGACTCCTAGGGCCACGATCGTCCAGGCCACTGGAACCATGTATAAATGGGTGGCTTTTGAAGAAATAAGAGCAAAGTGACTTACCAACACATAGTGCCCTGGACTCATGGGAACTAGGAGACACTTTCCCATTAAGCAATTAGGTATTTATCTAATTATCTCAAAGGCAATCTCTATGTGTCAAACTTTACACATGTGGGGAGAAAATAGCAGTGGCCTAAACCATTGGAATCACCATTTCAGGTAGAGACTGGGCAGCAGGGAGATTTACCCAAGTTGCTTTAAGAAGGTTTTCTTGCTCAGATACAGTACATAAAGTTTCTTATTCAGGAGATCCTCATTTTTCTCAGCCTGACTCCAAAACAGAGTGTGTTACACATTAAAGCCACAGGATTCTTTATGGATAACATATGGAGCCATAATATCTCGTAACCCAGTGGTACTGTCCCTAGAGTTAATATAACTCTGTTAACATATGTTTCTGCTATTCCCATCCTGAGATGTGTGTATTGAAATATATTATGCACAATGTATGGTTAATTGAAAGATACAGGGGGGATATTAAAAAATAAATCTGTTTATATGGCCTATGCTGAAATACATTTGAAATACCATACAGTTGCTTTCACTCTAACATATGTGGACTATCTCCCTGTCTTTTCCTCTGATCTCTCTATCCTTTTCCCTTCAATCGTTCATGTCTCCTTGTGTGCTTTCTGGGTGCCAAGCTAACCGCAGAATAGTGCAATTCTAGGTAGGGGGACGTTACGCTGGGAACTAAGGCAGTCAGAAAGGAGGTGCGGTAGGAAGTAAGGAGCAGCAGGAGAAAAGAACGTATCAGTCATTCCATCCCCTGACTCCTGGCAGTAGTATAGTTCAGAAACATAATCCAGAGAGGAGATCAAAAATATCTGCTTTCCTCTTCCCTTGTTCCGTGGTCATATCCATGTGTCAAGGAATGACCTAATTTTATACTTCCTTTGTAAAGCAAGGAAGGCAGTGAGAGGAAAAACATTCATCTGCAGTTCCCTCAGACGCTTCTTTCATTGTCATGCCCTGTACACAGTTAGTTATCAAGACTGGCTCACATTTAACCCTATATATTTCTAGAATTCATGTCATCTTCTCTGATCCACTCACGCTGCCCTAGTCCAGGCTTTTGCGGTCTTAAATCTGGATTACTGCAGGAGCCTCTTCCTTGACCTTTCTGCCAACAGTCTTTTCCTATCCTAATCCATGCTTACTACAAGCTCACCAGAGTTGTGAGCTGATTAAAATCTGATCTGATTTAAAAATCCAATTTAAAATCCTTCCATGGCTCTCTATTGCCCACCAAACAAAGCACAAATTCCTTAACATAGCATAGAAGGCCTTTCGTGATGAGGCTCCAGCCCAACCCTCCAACCTCGTCTCCCACCACTCTGTCCCATACGTTCTATAGTCCAGCTATATCAAGCTGTTTCCGTTCCTAAAGCTCCCATGCCATTGCATGTGCTGACCCCACTGTGAGCAACGCCTTCCCTCCTTACCTACTCACGAATTCTCTTCGTGCTTCAAGACCCAGCTCCAGCATCCTTTCCTCTGGGAGGTGTTCCCAGATCCACTGAGAGCTATTACTGCAGTTGCCTCTTCTATAATCCCATAGATCTATATAGATACCTCTACTACAGCCCTTCTCATGCTGCATCACGATCATTTGCTTACGCCTGTCCCCTCAATAAAATGTGAGCCTCGAGAACCAAGACAAGCGCTTTCATTCCATAACTCGTTCAATAAATACGGAGTATAGAGTCCTGATTCCGCCCCTTGCAAGTTGGGAGAACATATACCAAGTCTTTAACATCTTTGGCCCTCAGCTTCCTCATACACAAAAGGGCGCAATAATTTAATGTAATTCATGATATTGTTATGAAGAATAAATGCAATAGCATAAGTAAAGCCCCTAACATAATGCTGGTATACAGCTAATGCTAAGTGATGGCTATTATTATTATATTATCCCTGTGTGCCAAGCACTTACTAAGTGCAAGGTCAATTAAGGCCTACCCTTAAGGTCCTTGGAGTATAACTGAAGAGACAGACAAACAATTAGTGCAATGTCAGAAGGATAGAGAGGGTGCCAGGAGAGCACAAAATGGGCCATCTACTACCAAGCCTGAAAGTCATTCCTGGAGGAAGGACTGAGAGAGGATGAATCTGGAACCAGAGAGGACAGGGATAGGCTGGAGACATACTCCACACGAGACGGGGTGCTGGCGTGCATGAAGGCAGCAGCAGTAGAAAAGAACAGAGGGGACTGATTTTGAAGACATTCAGGAGGTGGAATCAGTCATGTGAGTAGATGAATGATGAGATGTGGGGGTCCCTGCCAGGGAAGAGTTGGGTGAGCACAGGTCCAAGAGAGATTTAGCTATGCAGATTCAGAAGCCTTCGATACGTTGGTTTTAACTCCAACAATGGGAGACCACGTGATCCCCAGGGAAACTGTGTGGAGTGACCTGAACAGTGGGCTGCAAGGAGCACCAGCATTGATGGGCCAAAGGAGGAAGAGGATCTCATGAGGGAAACTGAGCAGGAACAACCAAGGTGAGAAGAGGAATCTGGCACAGAAGCAGCCAAGGAAGCAGAGATGGGAATATTCTTGATATTCTTAGTGCCTAATAACCTGGTAGATATGCATATATTTGTGGAATAAATGAATGAATCACTGAATTCAAATGACCCACTTAAAACTGAAGACATACAAAAGGCCTTTTGTAGGAATAGAAACACACCTTTAGGGACCAGCCCAGTGGCCTAGTAGTTAAGTTCGGTGCACTCTGCTTTGGCGTCCCTGGGTTCAGTTCCTGGGCATGGACCTACACCACTCATCAGTGTCCACACTGTGGCAGCAACCCACATATAAAATAGAGGAAGATTGGCACAGGTGTTAGCTCAGGGCATATCTTCCTCAGCAAAAAGAAAAAATAAAAACACCTTTATTTTACCCTAATAGTGTCTTTGGGGAGTTTAAGATCACGAAGAAAGGGACCTGGACGTTCGGTCGAAGAGCAGGGACACCGGAGGGAAGAGGGCTGGCTGAATTCCACTCCATGAAGGAAAGAGTGGCAGAAAGAAAGCACACATTTCCTCAAGGCCATCTAACAAAGAGTCAGGGAAACCAAGCAATCCCACAGGCTCACTACCAGTGGGACACCTGGCACTATGAGCCTCCAGACATGACACAACACGAGAGCCACACAAAAATACAGGGGGAAGTGGGATAAGTCAAAAGGCACCATGCAGAAACAATCAAAGAGTGAAACTCACTGTGAGAACCTTGATTGGATTCTATAAATGACATTCTTGGAACAACTGGGGACATTTGAATGTAGGCTGGATGTCTGATGCTATCGTGGAATTGTTAATTTTCTTAGGTGTGATAATGGTATCATGCTTGTGTAGAAGACTGTCTTTATTCTTAGGAAATGCATGCTGAAGCACTTAGGGGTGAAATATCAGGACACAACTTCCAATGGTTTGACAAAAAAAAAGTCTGTTCATGAAAAAGATGAAGCAAGTACAGTAAAATAATAATTATAGACTCTGAGTAAAGGATATATGAGTGCCCATTACTCTATTCTTTCCAGTTTTGTATGTCTGATATGTTTCATAATAAAAATTTGGAAAAAGAATGAGAAATTTAGTCTCTAAAGTCTTGGAAATTCATCTCCCAAAAACAGTTCTGCAATCTCCAGGAAGCAGGAACCATAATAACTCCTGAGGAGTCAGATAAAAGGCAGTCGGCAGAGTCCCAGAAAAGTATGAAAAATGGAGATACCACACTTCCTATTTTTAAAATGTCAGGGAAACAACTATGAGAAGAATAACCTTAGCCCGCTTATATTTTAACTCAGATTGGGAAATAACAACTATGAAAATTCTTTAAGAATTCTTGAGCCTATGTAACTTACTCCTGGTTTCGAGTAGTAACCAGTCAGCATTTAGTGAGCACTTCCCACGTGCCAGGCTCTGTGCTACACACATCAGCCCACTGAGTTCACACAATAGTTGAAGGAGATAAGTATTGTTATTTCCCCTTTTACAAATAGAGCAACTGAAGCTGTGCCCTCCAATCCAAAGTCTCAGCTCCTGTCTGGCAGCCCTATCTACGTAGACCTCTCTGACTCTGGTCCTCATAACCTTTCTCCCCTCACCCTTCAGGCCGGGGCTGCCATGCTAGCTCTTGGGGTTTCCCTCCCCACTGCCCACACCTTTGTAAACTGTTCTTTATTCAACTCTCTCCTTCAATTATCCTAATTTGAGCATGCCATCTATTTCCTGCTGGAATCCTGGCTGATAGTGAGAGAGAGAGAGAAAGTGGGGAAATGTGAATCCTACCCAACGGTAAGGTGAGTCAGGAAGCTACACCAGTTGGTGGAGAAGGCAACCCCTGAAAAAAGAAAGGCAACTTGGCAAAACTCTGGGCATGGTAAAACCACTTTGGAGAACAATTTGGAAATAGCTCATAATCAAGTTGGAGATGCACACACCCTGTGGTCCAGAAATTCCACCTCTAAAAGCTCTCATATAATACATGCACTGGAAAACATGAACAAGAATTTTCACAGCAGAATTGTTTATATTAGCAAAATTCTGGAAACAACCTAAATGTCCATCATTCATATTCATATAATGAAATAATACACCAGACTGAATAACAAGTGAATTAGAACTACATGTAACCATAAGAATGACTCCCATAGACATAACGTTAAGCAAAGTAATTAAGTTGCAGAAGAACACAGGTAATATGCGTGCATATTGAGAAGTTGAGAAGCATGCAAAGCAAACTATACATTATTTAGGGATACAGATATACGTCGTGAAAGAAGAAAGGAAGAGCTGTGGATGATAAACACCAAATTCAAGATAATGGTTAACCCTGACAGAATAGGGAGGGCCACGCAGGAGGAGGCATGCAGGAGGGCTTCAATGCTACTGGTGGTTTTATTTCTTACACAGGGCAATTAGTACCTAGGCTTTATTTTATTTATTTACTTATTTTTATTATTCCTTTTTATTATTTATTTTACTATTCTTTGTTCCTTCTGTATGTTTTAAATATTTAATAATTATTTTAAGGAAAGGAAAGGAAAAAAATCTTCTGTAGGTTTCCAGGGAAAATACAGAGCCACGGTGGTTGCTGGACTCCACTGCCAGCGTTTTCCTCACTTCTCATTCTTTTCTGCCCCTTTGACACTCAATGTCACTCAGACCACTCCAGGTTTCTGGAGCCTCTCTGAACGCTAGTTTCCTTTGGTGGCAGGGTGGTTCCAAGAGCCAAATGCTGGGCCTAAAAACCTGGGAAACAGACCAAGCAAGCAATCAAGTGAAGACATTTCCTACTAGGAGAGAGTATAGGAGTCGAGGGCAAGATTGGGTCGCGTTAACAGGTCCTTTGGAAACCACAAAACATTGCCTCGAGAACATGCTCTTAAGTCACTCCAAGAGATATTTCAGGGCAAAGGAGAGGAACAGATCATTGTCTCCCAGCCTTATCAAGAGCCTGACAAGGCCTCCCAAAGTACAGCGAGGTAGTGAAGAGCCTAGTTCTGGAAGAAAGCAAACTTGAGCTTGAATCCTGGCTCTGCCACTCACCCGGGGAACTTTGCGCAAGTCACTTCACATTTTGAAACCCTGGTTTCAGCATCTGTAAGGCTGGATTGACCAACCCTCAGAGGGTAGTTGTGAAGACCAAATGGGATCATGTTTGCAGATTAGAACAGTGCCACAGGGAGAGAGGTCCTCGCAGTTGCAGAGAAGGTGAGCTCCATCATCCCTCTTGGTCTGATGCACAGACCCAGGGAAGCCTCCATCTTGGAAGTACTCACTGATGGTGGACTGAACCCAAGCCCTGCACTGGGTGCTGCCAGTAACTGCCGCCTGGGGCCAGGTTCTCTTGGCACTGCAGACTCAGTCTAAAGAGGGTTCTTGAAGAGGTCATGTCATCTTCCTGAATACATTTCCTTAGGCCTCCCAAAGGCTCTTTCCTCAAAATCCTCAACACCAATACTACCACATCAGGAGTACCTGCTAGATTACCCATGGAACAGGTGATGCGTCCTGCCTGCTGAGACCAGAATCCTAGTCCCATGAGGTCATCTGGCCAGTTGGTCAGGAGGACGAGACAGCAGTGGCCTAAACTCTTATGTATACTGTCTGGGATTGTGGCCTAGATGGGGACAGGGGAGAGGGGGTGGGTAGAAGGGGACTGTTTGGAGCAACTCAGGGATGTGGCTGAAATCTCATCAACCTCCAACCATTCACCACGACAATATTTTCACCATTTTCCCAAATCCAATTTTTCATAAAGAGATTCTCTTCTCTCTTCCTCTCCCTCTATCTTCCCCTTTCTGCCAAAATTGCTCTCCTGTGGAAACAAATAGTTCTGTCTCTTCTTTGGAATGCCTCTGGAAGCCAGGAACTCTTATCTCCCTCAACAACATTCTGGCCAGTGCTCGGAATGTGATTTACGTTATTGACCACAGCACAGGAGAACAAACAATGGAAGGACTTCCCAGTTGAGCACCAAGGGGGCAGGGCGGGGAGGGCCTGGGGTGGGAGAGAAAGGGTGACAGCTGAATTTCTGGTGCTGTGCAGGGTCTGCAACCGCTGCCCTCTCCTTCCTCAGAGCCCCAGGATTAGGAGCAGTGGACATGTCATTGCAATCCTCTCATGGCTCCCGTGGGCTGGGGGGTGTTGCACTGGCATCTGGAGAGCGGGAAGGGAGACGTGGGGCTCTTCTGGGATTTGTTGCTAGGATTGCAGGCTTCAGGGCTGACTCACCCAACAGTGCTGGGCGCAAGCCAGGAAGTCACAGAAACACTCTTGGGGTCACACACGCTGCCGTTGGCCCTGCCAGCTCAGCCTGCTGGGGACCAGCCAGAGCTTGCTGGCCAGGGGAGCACGGCCCAGGGAGTCAAGTCCTTTTTGCAATTATTGAGGCTATTTCTCTACTGGAGCAAGAATGCATTCCTCTCCTGAGGATGGATTACAAAGCAAATTGTTCCTGCCTCTCTTCAAAGGCCAGCGAGGTTAAGAAACCGCTCCTTCCTTCTCCAAAACGCTTAAAAATACAGGCGGTTTTTCCTCCAGACAGCTTTGGTGGGAGTTGCTACCCGCTTACCCAACCTGGAGCTCTCCTGAGCCTCCACCCGGCTGCAAGGTGGGACCCAGTCTTCTCTCCTTCCTCTTTTATTTGCTGCTACATAATAAAAAATACAGATTGGTCTCTATGCCCAGTTCCTGACACAGAGCCCCTAAAACCCTTGTAATCTCCTGAGTGATAGCGGTGCTAGGAGCATCTTTTGTTCTAATATTTGCCCTTTGATCCTGGTTCCTGACACAGAGCTCCTAAAACCCTTGGAATTTCCTGGGTGATAGGAGTGTCTTGTTCTGATGAGGTGACTCTGGGTGGGCTCCTGGATGGCTCCTGGATGGGGGCTGGTCACCAGAAAGACCAAGCCATGATTAGAAGCTTGGAATTTTCAGCCCCATCCACCATCCTCCAGGGAGGGACGAAGGGCTGGAGGTTGAGTTAATAATTGATCATGCCTACGTGAGGAAGCCTCCATAAAAATCCCTAAACTACACAGTTCGGGTTGGTGAACACATCTACGTGCGGGGAGGGTGGTACACTCCAACTCCACGGGCACAGAAGCTCTTGTGCTCAGGACCATTCCAGACCTCACCCTACATACCTCTTCATCTGGCTGTTCATCTGTATCCTTTACCATATCCTTTATGATAAACGAGTAAACATAAATAAAGGTTTCCTTGAGTTTTGTGAGCCATTCCAACAAATTATCAAACCTGAAGGGGGATTGTGGGAACCTTCAACTTTGTATCTAAGTCAGTCGGAAGTGTAAGTACCTTGGGGACCCATTACTTGTGACCGGTGTTGGAAGTGAGGGCAGTCTTATAGGACTGAGCCCTTAAACCTGTGTAGTTTGATGCTAATTCCAGCTAGTTCATGTCAGAAATGAATTAAATTATAGGACACCCAGTTGGTGTCCAGAGAGTTGGAAAATTGGTTGGTGGGGGGGAAAAAAGCCACACATTCGGTGTCAAAAGTGTTATAAGCAGAGAAAGTTTCCCTTCACCCCTAAACCAACTCATGGGAACTTTTCCTTAGAAAGGTTTTACTGGCAATTGCTACAATGTAAAACAGAAGGGATAACAAAAATAACAACCCCAGGAATGTGACGTTTTGAGTAATTTTACAACGATCTTACAGTTGCTGACTTCTAGCTTAGACATCACCCTGAACCCCTCCAGATCCTTTCCAGGCCTCCAACTAGCTCATAGTGTCAAGCAGGCTCTTCTGGCTAGATCCTCTTCCCAAGAGAATCTTCAATCAAGTGCTGAAGCTTTGTGCTAGCCCCCGCTCTGGACCCCTCCCCCTGGACCCCTCTCGGTCTAGGAGTGGCTCCTGAAGAGGTCATTCACCCCATGGCCTTGCCCTGCAGGAAAGGCATGAGGAGAAGCCCATTCATCTCTGAACCCCAGACTGAAACCAAATAATCATCTACCAAAGTTGAAACCTTAACTGTGCCTAGAAACCCAGACCGTTAAAGCTGGAAGCACCCTAAAGGGACATTAAATATGAAAGCTACATTTCTCACTTCGCAGATAGGAAATGGGATTCCAAGAGAGGATCTCAGATCTGAGATCAATGCAAATTTCTGGACTCCTAGCTGGATGTTCTTTGAAACGCATCACGCCCCTCCTCTGCCTGTAGATTTGCTAACATTGTCAGACCAAAACAGAACTAGGAAGAGGGAAACATGCTCCAAACAGAATGTAACTTTCCTTCTGGAAACTTGGGGTTTCCTCCTAAGGCAGGTGCCTGGGAGACCCTGCAGGATGGACCCTCTGGCCTCTCCTTGTGCCTCACCCCTCTCCACCGTCCAGCCGCAGAGGCCTTCTCTCAGGCCCTCCTGCACCCCCGCTCCTCCTGGATGCCAAGCCCCAGGCTGATGCTCCTCTGATGAAAGGCTCCCGCCCCCCTGCAACAGGGCTGTGTCCCTTCCTCTGCCAGGATTTCCCTGGTCACTCTACCTACACACACACCCTGAAAGTTCTCTTTCTTAGCCTCAGTTCGTCTCTTCTTGGCACATACCATATCTGTCACTTTTCTGTCTCTTTGCTCCTTGACTTGTTTGCTCTGCCTCCTCAGCTAACCTGGGAGTGACACAGGAGGGGACTGTGCCTGTTCTAGTCACTGTTGTATGTAGCCCCTAGCACCAGGGTTGGCACACGGTGGGTATTCAAAGGCTGTGGGGAATGTGTGTGTAGAAGAGGTGAAGTCACAGAGGCAAGACATGGATTTTAAATACTTACAACTTTATTAGGAGCAGGCTGTTGGCCCCGCAGCAGCCAGCTCCCATGTATACACAGTATACACAGCCCAGCCGGTACCCAGGTCCTTCCATCCTTCTGCAGTACACGGAATGCAAAAGAACCAAACACAAAAAGGGGACTCTATAAGTGACAAGTGTCTAGGGCCTTCAGGAGCCGACTCCCAGGCTAAGAACACTCAAGTCCGTCCACCTGTCTTCAGCTACCCCCAGCCCCTACTCCAGCATGGCAAGGCCCAAAAGGTTGGACTCCTCCAGTCAGTGCACATGATGGGCATAGGAAGCAGGGGGCTCCTGAGCCCAGATCCTTACTGGTCCACACCCCATGGAAGAAGTTGCTGGAGCCCCCAGAATGTTCCTCTTCTTCCACAGACATGAGATACCACCTTAACTTTTTATTCCATCACCAGAAACCTGTGTCCTAAGGCTTGTCTCTGCTCAGCCTTGGAGAACACGGTTGGATTAGTGAAATGGTCAAAGACAAGACAAGCCTCCCAAGTTGTCTTGGTCAAACTTCTTTTAGAAATGAAAAAAAGAAACAAGAAAAATATCACAACAGAAAAGAGCATTGAGACCCAGCTTGTGTCAGGAACAAGATCAGTTGTCCCTCCTTGAAATGACTTGTAAAGCCGCTCTGCTGGGGGACCAGTCAACCCCACTGATGGCGGCTTCCTTCCCACCCGCCCCATCCCCTGCCCATTCTGCACAGCCCCCATGCCACCCTCTCCTCGCCAAGGATGGGGGCACCAAGCACAGGGCGCAGTTTGTCATTGGCTAGCCGGGTCCACGTCTGCCCTGGCACCCTGGGTCCCTTTGGACCCTGATTCCCAGTGCTCACTCATGCAGGGAGGAGGATTCCTCCTTGCTCTGTTCGCTGAGAGGGACTGCAGCCCCGCCTCAGAGACCCGCACGCCCTGCGCCCCACTATGGGAGCTCTGTTCAAGGGCTCGGCCCAGGTTAGAATGCGATAAGAACACCAGCCCAGAGGCTGCCTGGCTGGCCAGCTAGTTTGTGGATTCTGACTGTTAGGGGAAACTAAATAAAGGGCTGAACCCCTTTCCCAGGAAGACCCTTGCTCTGATGTCTACCTCACTGAAGTCCAGGACTCATTACCAACACTCAGAAGCAGAATCTCCCATGTATACATTGGGGCAGCTGCACTCTCAAGAAATACCCTGCTTAGCCAAAGAGTCTCTAACATCCTCCCACCTGGAGCTGGGGGAGATGCCTGGTTTCTACTCCCCTAACATGTCTCCAAGATAGAGGTCTCCAGCGGTTCCTACTGGTGGCTGCCAAAGGCCCCTTGGCCAGGTAATTGAATCTTGGTGCCTCCTGAAACCTGTCCCCAAGGCACCTGAAGAGAGAGACCCTGTCTTTGTATTTGGAGCCCCCGTGGGTGCCCGGGCTATGGGGAGCAGGAAGCCACGCACCCATGCTCATCTTTGTGTCTGGACAGCTATGTCTACAGAGGACGACAGCCGGGTCTGCTGGAAGCACCAGGGTCACCATTGCCCCAGGGGAGGGACAAGGGTGGGTTCCCAGAAAGCACAGCCTGAGGTAGCAAACAGTGAACCCCGTTATCCAACTGCAGAAACTATGGCCTGGGGATGCAACATGACATGCCCAAGGTCAGACCACATGCTGTCCAGATGAGTACCAACATGCTGGCACATGGATGTTCAGCACCTAGCCCTCCTAGGCATATCCCATGCCCTTCTTGGTGGGACTGTGGCTATTTTGAAGGTTCTCTGAGGTGACATACAGCCTAAGCCACAAGCCTTATTTATACCTGCCTCTCTGGAGGAGGAAGAAGCCATCAGAACTGGGGCCTCTTCCTCCCCATCCCAGGGTGACATTCCCCCAAAGCTCAGACCAGCCCCAGTGACAGCAGAACCCTCTAGACCACTCCTCAAACTCCCTGCTTCAGCCACACAATCCATCACCCCTTATAAGTCTCAGGATCTTTTTTTAACCATCGGATCCCTCAGGAAGAAGACAATAGTCTCCCTACTGACTTCCCATTTCTATCTGCAAAGCCTCAGAGGACACCTGCGTGGAAGCCCTCCCACTAGTGTGACATCCTGGATGACATGGGGAGAAGGTATGGCTCTTTAAGGGAGGGCCAGGTGTAGAAGGAAGATGAGAAACCTCAGGACTCCCCCTACACACACCTCCTCCCAAACGAAGTGGCCCAGGCTCCAATTAAACCTGATCCCACCCTCCCCTCAGCTTTTGCCCACCCCCAGCCAGTTTTCATCGGTCAGTCCACGTAAGTCAGGAAAGGAAAGAGGGCTGAAAGCACCATAACATCCTGCCTGGTTCAGAGACGCTCAGAGGCCCCAGGGCCACCTGAGGGTGCCAAGCTCCAGGCCACGGGCTCCAGCAGCCTGTGAACCCCGATGGGGCCAAGGGCCTCGAAGTTCTGCCTGGGAGGTGCCCATCCTCCAGGTCCCTCGGCAACTGGGCCCAGCACCTTCCGCCCAGCACCCGCACCTCTCAGCCTCTCCCCGAGACTGGGCCCTGGAGGAGCCGGGCTTGAGGTAGACTGTGCGTTAGTTACCTAACCTCCCCGCCCAGGCCAGGGAGGAGGAGGGAATCTCTCACCCCTGCCCATGGTCCTAGTCCCTGGATGTGGGTGACATCGTGGCGGAGGCCTCTGGCCACTGCCCTCTGCCCACGGCTCCAGCTGGCCAGATCACTGGCAGCACCAATGGGGTGGAAAGTGAGGAGGAGAAAGAGACAGTCCTATTTCAGCATGGCCTCAAGATGCAAAAGTCCAGTTCCTGGGGCTTCCGACGCAGGTCACACTGGTCCCGGGCCAGCAGCCGCCCTCCGTGGCCTAAACACTTGAGTGGACGCCTCTTAAATCCCCGGCCGCAGCTCTTGGAGCAGGGTGACCAGGCACCAAGCTCCCAGGTCGGGCAGGGCTCCCCACAGGCTCGCATCTCCACCGGCCGATGGGCTGCGTCGCAGGCAGATGCCGTGCGCGGCCCCAGGGAGCCACGACAGTCCACTGCCCGCTTCTGCAGGCCACCGCCACAGCTTGCAGAGCAAGGACCCCAGCTGCCTGCCACCCAGCGCGCAGGGGGCCTGTCGTCCGGCTGCTCCACCCGATTGGAGAGGCTGAGGACGCTGTTGTGGAGCACAGAGGGTCCCCGCGGGTCCTTGGGGTGAGAGGACTTGTCCTCCCGAGGCTCTTTGGGCAGATAGAAGGAGTAGCGGACCCGGGGCGGTGTCATCTTCCCCACAGAGAGGACCTCCACGGTCAGGGGCTCCAGGATGGGCCGGGAGGCCTGCAGGCTCTCCACCGCAGTCCCTGTGCCGCTGTAGCGCAGCAGGCTGCCCTTCACCACCAGGTCCCGCTCCACGGCCGACACCACGAAGTGCCCGTTGAGCAGGTACTTGCCTTGGCTGTTCTTCAGGGCCAGGTAGTTGTCGTCTCCAATCAGCCCCTTGTAGCCACGCTGGCGGATGTCGATGCTTGAGGCACCTGCAGGGATGGCCACCACAAAATTGTAGCCGTGCCTGGGGCCAGAGAGGGGGAGTGTGCATTAGAGAGATGCCTGGACACAAGGACCCCGGGCCCCTCTAAAGCCATAACTGATTCCCCTTTCCCAGACCCTGCAGCAGGTCACGAAGATGGCAGAGGACAAAGACTACCCAGGCTGCCTCACCCACCGCTCAGGGGGACAAGGAGGCACCCACCGAGGGGGGGGTGCGTGAGATGTCGTCAGTCACCCAAAACTAAATACTCTGGCTGGATCGCCTTGGGATCTCTTTTCTGCAGTAAATTTATATTTTGGTGAATTCTAGCGTGAGAGTAAAAGCACAAGTTTTGGAGTCAGAGCAATCCCTGCCCACCGCGTAGCTGTCGGCCTTGGAGAAGTTCCTTAGCTTCTCGGTTTCCTCACCTATATACTGGAGAGCATGATCACACAGACCTCACTGAACTGCAATCAGGATTAAATAAGCTAAAGCACAGGACGCATGTAGCATGGTGCCTGGCACACAGGACGCCCTCAATAGATATTAGCCATGAGGGGGAGGAGGAGGCGGAGGAGGATATTAGTCTACAGTCCCTGAGGCCAAGGCTGGGGCTGGATACGGTGAGACACACCGGCCCTGGAGCCAGGGCCCCAGATCAAGCCTTGGCTGGGACACCAGCTCCCTGGTGGCTCTAAGCAAGTCAGTCTGTCTGGGTTCCAGCATCCTCGTCTGGTACAATGAGTGGGTCAAACTAGATGATTTCTAAGGCTCCTTCCAGCTCCAGTGGTCCAATAAGGGACACCGGCAATTGAACCACTGAGGCAAGCTTGCGGGTGTTTACCTTTAATTCCCCACTTAGCCTGTGAAGGACAGCCCAGAACACCATCTGCCTGCAGTGTCTGTGCTACCAGAGAAGTTGTCCACCTAGGGGCCCAGCTGAGAGCACTGTGTCCAGTGGGGACAGCTGAGGCTCCTGGACAGCCATCTAGGCTTTTTTCATCATCAGCACCTGGACCCCAAGTTTTCAGAGCAAATAACACCTCCCTCAACTGAGAAGCTCTGCCTTTCCTAGCTTCTTCCATAACATGGGTCAGGACTTCCCAAGGGAAAGTGCTGGACCTCGGAAAGCTAGGAGACCCCGGGCTCTGAAGCTGGGAATAGAAGAGGCCTAGAGACATTTCTTCAGCTGATCCCAGCACACATCTCCCAAGAAGGGGGAATCCCTCAGTGTTGCCGGCCACTCACTCTGCCCTCTCTCTGCAGTTTACTGCCATTCTCGCCTCAATCCCGGCCAAGGCCAGGGCCTCAGGCTCAGCGAGATGGGAAGCTGTCACATTTGTCTCCAGGTATGTTTTGTTTTGTTATCACCATCATGAACATTCAGGGAGCATTTATATGTACCGCGTCCTATGCTAAGCATTTTACTTGAATTAACTCCCTTAATCCTCACAATAGCACAACATGAAATATATCAGTGTCATACCCACCCTACAAGTGAGGAAATCTAGAGATTGTGCCAGTTGCCCAAGGTCATCCAGAAAGTGGAAAACTGAGATTTGAACACGGTTCAGTCTTACCCTAGAACTCGAGACAGACCCTAACAACTCCCGGCAGTGTCCTCCTCGAGCATTCATCTTTGTTAGATGAATGAATGAATGAATATCATACTCATGGAAGAGTATGAGTGGGCTCCACAGCAAGGTTCCTGGCCAGGATCTGACAGTTACCCCAAGAAGCTTCTAACCCAAGCTTCCAATGGCTGGAGGCAATTCACTCACCCCTCCCCACCCTGAACCTGGCTGCACCCTCCAGGGCCCAGAACTCACATGGGCTTGGTGAAGAGTCCTGTCACCTTCTTACAGCTCTTATTGTCTCCCCCACACACCCCACATTTGTCGAACTTCTTCTTGGATCCCAGGTTCCCGTCGCAGCCAGCCTTGATGCACTTGCCTTGGACACAGACCGAGGTGGAGTCAGGAGTACACGGTGTACCATCCACCACCTGCAGCGCCCCCAGGAGGGGGAGAAAAGGAGAGAGGGCGGCTCAGCTGGATGCTCCCCAGGAGACCTCATCCCCGCTCTGGTCTCCTGCCCGAGGCTCACTCACCTTGGGTGCCAACACGTAGAAGTAGCCGGTGCCGTTGGCTCGGCAGATGAGCTTGCACTTGTCCCGGGGAGACACGCCTGAGTACTTGGGGACCCATGCCACGGCGAGAGTGAGCCGGTTGGTGCTATGGTTGTAGCCGTTGAAAGCCTCACACTGCTCCTCCCGGAAGCTCTTGCCAGAGGCTGGGGAGGGAAGAAGCACATGCAAGAGGCTAAAGGGTGCGGCAGTGGGGGGAGAGGCAAAGGAGAGATCCTTCCCGGGGCACTCAGCCTCCTGTGACTCTATAGCCCCTCACCTTCAGCCAAGCAATCGTCATCACTGAAGCCACCCCACGGGACCAAAAGATGCAGGGTACAGATGACAATGCACCCCCAGGCAATGTGCCACCTTCCCCAGGAATCTGGCCTTAAATGCCCTCCACAACAGGTATCCTAAATAGTTTTGTGCTATAGATCCCTTCAGCAGTCTTTTGAAACTATTTTCAGAATGTTATTAAAAGCATATAATAAATTACATAGATGACAAACAATACCAACTATTTTGATATACAGCTATCAATCTATTTTGAAACACATTTGTGATATATGTGCTTCCTTGTTAACTCCTTAGATAACAGGATCAACAACGAGTCTATTAACCACTGTCCTGCTGAAGTAATGATGAGCACAAACAGCATTTTGAGAAATCTGCACAACTGAGACATCGCATGAAAATACCCGTGATCTCTTGGTGACAAAGTGACAGGTCCTACCACTAGGATTGTAGTTTGTTGCCTATTTAAAAGAAATACTAAGTTTTAGACAAAAAAGTTAGTAAAAAATACTGAATTTCTAATTGAAGGAAATACTAAATTTTAGATTAAAACGTTTAGTAAAAATAGAGATGTAATTTTCTTCCCACCCAAGTTCATAAAGAATTCCTGCTTATGAAGATGGTTTTGGGAGCATGTAACTAAGGGGACCTCTGGCGCCTCGTTCCCTCCAGCCATTTAGCCTCCCAGTCTAAGCAGTCGGAAGAAACAACCCTCGCCAAAAGGGAGTGGACAGAGAAACGATCCCAAGAGGAATCTGTACCTCTACACTTCCAGACTTTGTCTTACGGATAGAACCCTTTTTTTTATTGAAGTATAACTGACGTACAGTATCGTATTAGTTTTGGGTGTACATCATAGTGATTTGATATTTATATACATTAAGAAACGATCACCATGATAAATCTAGTTACCATCTGTCACCACGCAAAGTTGCTACAATATTAGTGACCATATTCCCTATGCTGTACATTACATTTGCAGTAACTTTGTGACCATGAATTACCCGGAGCAGGGGCGTGCCCTCCAGCCTCGCCTCCCAGGGCCCAGGCCGCAGCTGCCCTCCCCTCCTCACCTGAGCTGGGGCAGGGCTCCAGGTTGCAAGATCGGTATTTCACCCTCACTCCCTCGCAGTACTTGCCCCCATTGGCAGGGGTGGGGTTGCTGCACTGCCTCCGAGCCAGCTGCACGCCCCCACCACAGGTGCGTGAGCAGGGGCCGTAGGGCTCCCATTTGGCCCAGGAGCCGTCCACCTGTGAGGAAGAGTCTGTTATAGTCCTGCAGGGGTCGGGCTGCCACACCCACGCCCCGAGCCTACAGGAAAGCTACACCGGTACAGCCTCCGTGATCCCATCCCACTGGAATGAAATACACTTTGTATCACAAGGGGGGAAATGACAAGCAAATGATCAGCGTACACAGGGCCCACACAATACTTCAACCTATTAATTAGCAAATGACAACTGCTCCTAGTTATAAATGAATAAATGAGGGCACTCAGAAGACAGGTCTCTTTGGGCTGTGGAATCACGCAGCCAAGGTCTACAGTCACCTCTGCCCTCACCACACGGGGGGTCTTGAGCAAGGAGTGAAACCTCCTGAAGTTTCAGGTGCTTCATCTGCAAAAACAGGACCAGCAATACTCAGGTGGGAGGTCAGATGGAAGGTTTAGATGATGCAAAGTGTATGAAAATTTCTAGCACCGTGCTTGCCACCGCGCAGGAGTTCAAAGTTTCTACTTATCTACTGTTAGGTATTTACAAAAGTCTCTAAATCTAAGGCATGGCCAGCCCCGAGCCTTGCCAGTAAACCTTGTCACCATAGATATCTGAATATTTTTATTTGTAAATGTTCTATAATTCAGACTTTTCACCAAACTGGATTGATCTTAACCTCAATCAGGGGCTGAATTTGAGAAAGTTTCACTAAGCAGTTCTAATGTTTGTGCTAACAGGAGGTGGAGATAAGAGACTATTATGCAATCTTAAAACTGTATTTGGCTTTGGGATGAATTATGCAGTATTGTTTTGTTTTTTAAGAGGGTGGAGAGGAGAGAGAAAATTTAGTCTTCCTCATGTTTTTCTTAGGATGACAGTAAAGTAAGTTTTCATCCCCTGAACACACATCAGTTGGGCAACAGAGGAAGCAGCCCAGTTGGACAAGCCTGGGATTAATACGCTGTCACAGATCATCCAAAGCGACGAGCCCACATGGAGCTCATCAGGCACTGGATGCGCGTCACATGAGTACTTTAACTCACGTATACATTCAGCATACTTACTCTAGCTGTCCTTCTGTCTGACAGCTCCTGTTTCATTGTGTCAACATGTCTGTTTCATCCTGTCATAAACACTTTCCCTTAACCCTGCTCCCTCCTCCAGCCACCCCACCTCATCCTGGCCTTTCACTTCCTCAGGGTCCTCTACATTCCAGCTTTCCAGCTCCTCCCTCCTCAGTGCCTTGCAATATGGGTTTCATCCCCAACGCACCACGGGAGCTGCTCTCTCAGAGGTCAGCAATGGCCATCTAAAGAGTCTGGGCCTAGGCCTTGTCATCTCCAGTTCTTCTTCAGTACTTAACATTGTTCCTGTGGCTTCTGAGACGATGCCATGTTTTTTCACCTGGCATCACTTCTTCCTACCCATTCCTACAGGAAACACTCATCGCGCTCCTGCCACATGCCATTCATGCACTCATTCGCCAAATTTTGTTGAGTTCCTACCACATGCCTGGCGCCATGTGCAGTGAATCCCTGCCCTCACAGTGACTGCATCCTAGCAGGGAAGATAGACAATGAAAATAAGCCTGTGCATACAGTGTTGGGTGGGGTTCAAAGCAGCTGGGGGAGAGGGAGATGGGAGGGCCTCAGTCTGGTGAGCTGTTCTGAATTACAGGGAGTCACGGAGGCCTCACTACTGAGGTGACATCTGTGCAGAGGCCTGAAGGAAGTACAGGAGTGAGCTGTGCAGTTATTAGGGAAACAGACCCTGAGGAGGGATGTGCCTAGAGTACTCCAGCATCACGAGAGCGAGAGAAGCAGGAGACAAAGGCAGAGATGGACTCCCTCATTCTGAGCGAGGAGTAAGGCCCCTGAATGGTTCTGAGCTTAGAAGTGGCACGAGCTGACTTACATTTTAAAGGACCCCTCTAGGGTGGGCATAATCTGTAAGCAGTATGATCAGAGGGCAGCAATTGCAATGATCCAAAGGAAAGGTGATGGTGGCTTGCACCAGGGTGACAGCATACAAGGTGGTGAGAAACGGTTAGATACTGGATCTATTTTGAAGACAGAGTCAACAGGAACTTCTGAGGTATTGGATGTGAAGCATGTGAGAGGAAAAGGGCGTTGGCATGAGCAACTGGAAGATGGAGCAGCCAAAGCATGTTTAGGGGAGGTGATCGGGAGCTCGGAGATGTTATGTTTAAGACGCTTATCAGTTATCCAAATGGAGATGCCAAGATTCAGTGAGACACTCAGGCCTGTAGTTCAGGAGAGAGGTCTGGGCTAGATCTCTAAATTCGGGAGACTTCAACATATAAATACAAATGGTATTTAAAGCCATCAGTCCAGACGAATCACCTAAGAAGTTAGTATGGATAGTGAGGAGGGCTAAGAACTGAGCCCTGGAGCACACCAACATTGGGAAAACAACAGTGAGGAAGAACCAGCAAAGGAGACTGAGAAGGGGCAGCCAGTCAGGAAGGAGGGAAACCAAGAGACGGTGAAGACTGTGTTCCCCAGGGGAGAGAGTGATCGACATGTCAAACGCTGCTAACAGGTCAGGCAATATGAGGAATGATAACCAGTCATTGACCTTAGCAATGTAGAGGCCATTTGGCAACCTTAATAAGAGTTATTTTAAAGGAACAGTGGGAGTGAAAGCCTGATTGGAATGGGCTCCAGAGAAAAATGGCAAGACAGGAACTGGAGAGAGCAAGTTGATCCAACTCCTTCAAGGAACTTTGCTGTAAGGGAGTCAGAGAGGCAGGCTGCAATATATGAAGAGGAAGTAGGATCATGAGAAGTTTTGTGTAAGACAGGAAAAATTACAGCAAGTTTGTATCATGATAGGAATGATTCGACCCAAGAGAGGGGAAAGTCTGATATTGCAGGAGAGAGAGAGGAGAACTGATAGAGCGCTTTCCTTGAATAGACAAGAGGGGACAGTATTCTATTGCAAAGCACAAAGCCTGGCCCCAGCAAAGAGCACGGACGGCTCATCCACTGTAAAGGAGGAAAGGTAGAGTATATGGGCACAGAAGCAGCTCAGACAGTGGATGCAGTGGTGGAAGTTGGAGGAAGTTCTCTTCTGATTACTTTATTGCTTTTTTTTTCTTAGTGAAATAGGAAGCAAGGTCATTGTCAAAAGTGAAAATAAGGAAGAAAGAGTTGGTAATGGGAGGAGAGAGGTGAAGGTGTGAGATAATAGTTCAGGAGGTTGGAAAAGTGAGTGAACTAGGGAAATAAATAACTCCTGGGCAGCATTATGGGCCCATCTAAGTTTGAATTTAAACTGAGACCCATGAGCACTATTGCCTGTCTTTGTCCAGCCATATTCACCTATACTGGCACAACTGAGTAGGTAAGAGAGTTGGATTCCACAGGGTGGTAGCTTATCCAAGAGAGTAGGATGAAGGGGGATGGGGTACAGGAATCAAGAGCGTTTGTGAAGGAATGCTTCTAACAATGGACCACGGAATCACAGCTCAATAAAGAGACTGGTGAGGGCATAAGAGTGAAGGATGATGGAAAGATGGTCGGATCAATGGACTGTAGGTCCAAATGGGACTGAAGATTTGTTGGAGTCCAAAAACTAGAAGGAGTGAGCTGGGAAAATACGGTCTTGGTGGTCAGAGTGGTATTCTTGAAAGTGAGATCACTGCGGGGCTGCAATGATTAGTAAGGTAAGCTTTGGGCTTTGACCTTCTCTCCATAAGGCAGTGTCCTCTGTGAAGGACTTGGTTTCAGTTAAAACAGGGTAGTGAAGGGACTATTCAGAAAAGAGGTTGAGAATATAGTGGATTTTACTGCTGATGGACCGAGAATTCCAGAAAGCATGTGGGAAGATTGTGCTTCTCAGATCACATTTCCTATATTCAATATCCTCTTGACCAATCTCTTTATCCTCCAGACTTATCTTCCCAAGAGAATGAGCTATCCAGTCACAGCCTGCTTGATCCTGGTGATGAACCTGTCCTCAAGACGTTCTAGTCTAAACGCATCAACCTGGTGGTCAAAGCGGGTGCAATCTAACTCAAATCTCCTTCCCAAAGACATTTCCGATAGAGCCCTCACCCACCCAACCATCCAGCTTGCCCCACCTCCCTGACTTTGCTCCATCTCTGCAATTGAGACCCTACTCATCCCTCAAGGCTCTCTTCAAATCTGACCTCCTCATTAAGTTTTTTCACACTCCTCTAACCATCATTATAGTTCCATTTCTAGCTTCACCGCTAGCCGGTGTGCCCTCTGAGACACTGCCTGTGTTCTATTTATTTTTCTGACACCACAGTATCTTTACACAGTTCCCTGGACACAGTGGGTTGTTGCCTAATAAATGGTTGACGGTTTAATTAAATATATATTCCCAAAACACAGAAAAGGATTTTACATAAGTCTGTACCACACTCATCTCAGGGCAATTGATAAAGTGCTTAGTGAATGCTTTTTCATTCTATTGCCTCTGTATACACAGACAGACCCCAAGCCACGCCCTCCTGCACCCAGGGCAGGGGTGGGGAAGGGATGATCATCACGAGGATGAGGAATGAGGACAGTCTTCTTATTCCTGTCTGGAAAAGTACAAATCTCTTTACTACCCCAAGCCAAGACCTGAAGAATATAAAGTTTTTATTATATTCAGACACTATTTGGCATTCTGAATTTTTTCTGGTTTGACTGCTCTTCCTATTTATCAGGGAAAAAATAACTTTTGTTCAATTATGTTTCAGCTTCAAAAAACAACAATCACAACAGAATCCGAACTTGGTTCAGGCGGTAGCAAATTCCTAAAGCTGGCCCATGGGGTTGCTTCCTTTCAGTTCTGAGCCTTGTTCTTCTCTGGCCCACAGCTCCATGGGAATGGAACACACTCAGAAAGAGCTGATGCGGGAAGACAGGAAGGAGCCAACGACTGAGCAACTCCGAATATCAAGTGCTGGGCTTCGGGTAAGGAGCTCCTCCCCGGGTGGGACGAGGCGCAGAGCTCAGGGCTGGGCCCCCTCACTCCGGCTGAAGGGCTCCTCTCATGTGCCTAGGGCCTCATCAAGTTCTCCGACCTACCACATCTTTTCTCTCCAGTCTTAGAGTCAAGAAGGGGATAGGACCACAGACAGGGAAACCGAGGCACAGCACAGCAACGCGATAGAGTTAAGGTCACCCAGTAAATCTGTGGGGGGGCAGGTGCCCAGTGGAGGCCCCGGGAGTCGGCTGCCCTCCACCCAGCAGTCCCCATGGCGCAGCTCCTGCCCACTCACCCTGTACTTATGGAGGTTGTGTCTCTCCACACAGCTCCCCTTGAGGCAGAACTTGCCCTCACCACAGCTGGTGCCGTCTGCCCAGGGGAAGTGGCGGGTCTGGCACACCATCTGGCCTTTCGCCTTGCCCGTGCACCACAGCTTGGTGCAGTACTGCATGTAGGGACAGGGCTTAGAGCCGACACCAAAGGCCAGCTCACACTGCTGGCTCAGGGTGTAGCTGGCGCCCGGCAGGTCCTCGGGCAGGGAGATGGGCTTGCTGGGTTGGTCCAGGAGGCAGTCACCTGCAGAGCCAAGGGCATTCGTTAGGGATGAGCTGGGGAAGGCGAGGCTGAGCTAGCCCAGTATCTAAATGGTAGGGAGAGAATGAAGCAAGGGGCAAGGGAATGACCCACTTCAGGGCCCAACTCTTGGGGTCACGCACACCTTAGGTAACAGAGGACAGGTCCAGAGAGGTGGCGAGCACCGTCTGCAGTGACAGCACTGAAGCCCCTCCTCTGTCGCCCTGGCTTACCATGCCCGCTGTCCAGGAAGTCAGTGATGATGGCAGCGCTGCAGGCTGACCAGGGGTTGGCACGGTCAATCTGGATGAGCGTTGGGGACATCATGTGGTTGGCTCGGAGTTTCCCAAACACCTCCTCACACACTTTCACATTGTCATGGGGCATGTTGAACACGTGGCCTGTGGGGTGAGGCAAGAGGACTCAGAGGGCAGAAGGATGTGGGCTACGCAGTTTACAAAGGGAGGCGAGGGGCAGGGTCAGCTGGGGAAGCTAGAGAGCCTGTGTCAATGTTTTCAGGCTGGTCATTTCTACTGAGCAAAAGATTCTTTTGCAAACATCCTCAAGATCACTTTCCTGTGTTCTCTGTCCCGTCCAGCAGGCTGCGGACTCAGTGGGGAGAGCAGTGTATTTAACAGATTCTCCCTTAGTGCCTAGCTGATGAGACACTCTGACTGCTGCCATACTCAGACAACATCCCTGGCCACCTGGGCTGGGGCAATTGGAAAAAATAAAACAGTCATTGCTAAGGCAGACTCTGACCCTAAGAAAGAATACCTAAGGCTTCAGGACATGAGGGAGCAAAGACAAATGTCCACCCAGAAAGACCCCAAAGGGGAGCTCTCCTCCCTCCATCCAATGGCCCCCTCCAGCCTTACCCAGCTCGTGGGCAGTGGTGAAGGCTGATGGAAGACCATCATCCTCGATCACAGAACAACTTCTTTTGGGGTCGCACATGGTGCCCACATCAGCCATGCCCAGCGTGTCACAGGTGGTGGCCCCACACAGGTCCTGCCAGGGCAGGGGAGAAGCAGAAGCCAGCCAGAAGTTAGAGACAGTAACTAAAGGGACCTGCAGGGAAGAAAGGGCATCCTATGGGATCCCTAAGGGGATCCTATTCCAGCTCATCCCCACTCCAAGCCTAACCAGGACCAGCACCTTTCCAGCCAGGCCTTTCTTCCCAGGGGGGTGTGGGGCTGTTCACAGAATCAACCCAGGCTGAGGGAGGCCTCAGGAAGAAAGGTCTGTGGCTCACTGAGAAGATTCTACCCAAATCCTATCCAAGGAGATCCTGTGGGAGGAAATTAGGAGGTACAAAATTAAACTACAAGGGCCATTGCTTTACATAGAGACAGACTTCCAGACCAGAAAATGGGGACTCCCACAGCTGGGTGAGGCTCTGGTCATGGCTGAGGCAGGTGGGGGTGGAAGGCAAGCACATTCCCCAACCAGAGTCAGCTCTGAGCAGCCTCGGTCCTTGATGAGTGACTGCCTTTGGACAACCATGAATTAAGCTCAGATTCTCAGCCAAAGGGTCACTGGCCAGGGACCCGCCCATGCCAGAGATTTGGCTTCCTTGGGTTGGGAGGAGGCAGATTGAGTGGCCACAAGTCCCTATCCAGACACAGTCAGCTGGCTACAGAAGCTCCAGAGCACCACGGGCTCAATGGCTGCCAGGAAGAAAAGATAAATTCAATAGATTGTGACCTAAGCAGGAAGGTCCCTCTTTTTGTACTGACACTTAACTTGTAGCAGAAGCTAGGGCTTCCAGCAGCATCCCTGACAAGAAGCTCCTCCAGGAGACAGGGAAGGGCAAAACGGGGCTTCTGGGGTGGATATCTCGAAGACCTGTTTAAGCGTTATACGTCAGCAATGCGCCTAGATCCTTATGGGGCCAGGAGCTGGAAAGAGGATAAGACACTTGTACACATTCTGCTCCTCTTGAGAAGACACTGTTGAATCAAAGATGTGGTGTTCTCTTCATTACATCCTTGCCTTTAATGCACGGGGCATGTTATAGTTTACAAGAAACAGTTACACGTATGGCCTAATTTATTCCCCACAACAGTCTGAGGAGGCAGATATATTATTACACCTATTTGTCAAAGGTGGAAACGGAGACTCCTGTTCACAGCTAATCATGGCAGTGATGACTAAATGCTGACACCACGTGTGCACTTTATGTGCACAACCCTATTTAATCCTCCCAACATCCCCCTGGAATAATGACTATTATTATCACCTTCCACAGACAAGGAAGCCGCAGCTCAGAGAGGCTCAAGTCTCAGAGCAGAAATGTGCACTCGGGGTCATATGATTGGCTCCTTCCACCACATGCCAGCTGACTGCCCAGCAACACCTGAGTTAACACTCAGGAGAAATGGCTGTGTGTGTTCTCCCGTGGGGGCCAAGGTGTTCACATCAACACACACAGAGCTGTTCTCAATTGTTTCTCTTTAGGGCTGTGTGCATGTGCATGCATGTGTGTGCAGGCATATGCTGACAGGGGAAAGGTGGGCAGCAGAGTTAGTGGGGCCAGGGGGCACAGGAGGAAAAGTGGTCATAGTGCAGAAAATCAGCAAAATTTAATCCAAAGCACTCAGCAGTTTACCACCTGAGCAGTCAAACTTGGCTTCCCACGGTCAGGTGACAGTCACACCTCCTAATGAGTTAACAGTTATTCTGGCCAGAGAACCCTCGAGAGGGTGATCAGACTGACCCCAGAGGACACGGAGTCAACGAGGGTGAAACACACGCCTCGCCTTGATCTGCCATCCTGTGCTTGCACGTGGCACTTCTTCCACTTCTGGGAACCCCACGAGATGAACCTCAAATTCCCTTCCAAGTACCCTTCCCTCTTCCAAAGCCTCATTCTCCTGAAAGTTCTCCTCCCCAGAATTCTGGAACCTAGAAGACAACTGTTGTGAAAACTGGGGAGCAGATGTTCACCTGCCAAGCAGTGTAGGGAATATGCCTGCCGAGGGACAGAACCAAGTCACATGGATCAGCCTGTGCATGCAGGAAGCAGGGGGCCAGGGTGAGGACGGAAGGAATGGAGGCTCATGCAGGGGCACAGTGAAGGCGGGGGGTGGGCGATGGGGTCTCGGTGCCCCTGGATGCTAGAGTATAGGATCCTCACTAAGGTGGAGCCTCTAGCCTGATGGTCACAGCCTAGGACAAGCACATACATTGCCCCGGGGCCCCCATGAACACTCACCATTGGCCTTGTGTAAGACAGAGGGCACAGGAATAAGAACCAAGAAGCCTAGATTCTGGACCTGGCCCCATCACTAAGTAGGTGTGTGACTGCGGGCAGTCACTTCTCTACTCCAGGCCTCAGTTTCCTCCTCTGGGGCAGGGCCAATTCTCAACTAGAACCCAGACTGTACCAGGACCCTAAGCTCTACTCCTTCCCCAATGCCAGGGGGTTCAGCCCCTTCTGGCCCTCAGTTATAAAAGGAACACTCAGAATGATATACTTTTAGAATGGAAAGAACTCTAAGGGATCTTGTCTACTGACCCAGGTTGTGTACTTGACAAATTAACTCACAGAAAAGTGAGGTCACCCATATGGACATTCAGAGTCCTATCTCCGACCCCAGCTCATCAGAAATGGCAAGAGCAGACTGAGAGCTCAGATGGGGTCTAGGCGGCCACTGCCCAGCAGCCCACCTCCGCGACAGGGAGGTCCTTAAAGCCAAAAGCCTCCTTCCTCGGTGAGGGGGGTGGATTCTGTCCGGAGCAAAGACGTGCGGCTCCACACCCTTCCTGGCCAGGAGCAACCTGTTCCTTTCACCAAGGTTCAGCTCCCTGGCACGGGCCTGCAGCACTCGTCTGTCAGTGGCCATGCTGTGGCAGCGACCCACATACAAAAAGAGGAAGATTGGCAGCAGATGTTAGCTCAGAGCAACTCTTCCTCAGCAAAACACAAAAAAAGAAAGAAATCTCAGTTTCCCTGGATCAAACAAGAGGCACGAGGAAAGAGCCGCATGTTTCCAGAGGGCGGGGTGTAGCCGAGAGCGTGGGCCCGCAGTAGCCAGTAGCCGACGTCTTCACTATGGGAAGACGCAGCTGCGGGGTCAGAGGCTCAGCCCGGTCCTCCTGCTCAGGCAGGGGCTCCAGTGAAGAACTGCAGGGCCTTGTGCTTTGATCGCCTAAAGGCAGGTGTGCAGGGCCCATTGTGCCTCCTTTGTGGCACTGAATGTCCCCACCCTCTGCAATGAACTCAGATGCACTCAGACTGCTTTAACCTCATCAGCTCAGGCACTTGTCTCCAGAAAGAGAAACTCTTCCGCTTCCTTCCACCTGGAGGGTGGAGGTACTTCCCAGACCAGCCCCTACCTGCCTCACTATTTCTGGTAATGTGCCATTTCTCCTTGTAGCTGCAGCTGTCTTTCCAGACGACCCAAGAATCATCTTGGCCAAGAACCTAATCCTCCTGGGTTACTCTTTTCTAACTGTCCCTCTTTTTATAAAATAATTTAGGACTGGAGCCACAGTTTGAAAACAAATAAATCAATAAGGCTAACACCTTGCAGTGGCCCCTCCGTGCTCACCGAGGCTGCTCCCCACCACAACTCCCACCAGCCATCTTCCCTGCAGACCTCCTCCCACCTCCTCTCACCTCCCCTGACATGCACTGAGATGCTTAATATTTCCCAGCAGTACAGAGATGAGGGACCCACAAAAGTCAAGCACATTCAATGTTTTTTTAATGTGGCAGAAGATACATGCGTTCTCATGTAGCCGGCCTCCTGCTCACATTGCACTCCCAGGCCTGTGAGCCGGTGCTCATCTTTACGGCCACATCACAGCATCCAAGTACTACACTCACAGAACTCCAGAGCCATCCTCTCACTCTGCAGACGAGGAAACTGAGGCTCAGGGAAATAAGATGACTCACCCAAGGCCGTGCAGCTATGAAGTAAAGAATTCAGTCCTGAATCTGTGACATTTGAGAGCAAAGCCAGCAGTGGTCTTTGGTCTGAATCGTGCCGCACTAGTCAGGACATTGTAATTGCTGGTGAAAATCCCCCTGCACTAGTATTAATCCTGCCCTTTAACTTGTTTCCCATCTGAATTTCTGTCAAGCACCATTGTATTTCCTCGTCCAACCCAAAATCCACTTCTGTTTGTAATCCCCAAGGATGAGAGGGCCTGGCTTTGCTAGAAGAAAAAAAAATTTATCTAGCAATTCAGTGCCGGGCAATGTCACTGAGGACGCCTGGGGAAGAGGAAGAGAACCTGCCCTCATCACTTCTATCAGCAGATCCAGGGTTCCTGGAATATAAATCCCTCAGGATGTACAAAACGGTATTATAGCAAGAGACTGAGGGAACCAGAACAACGAGATTTACCTCAGTGAGGCACTCAAAGCTTACAGAAAGAGAAGCTTTCTCTAGAAATCATCGGTTCAAGAGAGGGCGCATCCCAAATATAAGAATAGTAGCTAACGCTTCTCGAGCTGCTTACTATGGACCAGACACTGTTCTAAGAGCTTCACTTGTACTGGCTCATCGACTCCTCACCACAGCTTTATGAGGGAGGGAGACGCCATTATTAGGCCCCATTTTACTGATGAGACCCAGAGAATGTAAGTAACTAGCCCAGGGTCAAACAACGAGCCCAGGTTAGACAAGGAGACGGGGCAGAGAGAGGGCTGAAATCCAGGCAGTGCAGCCTCAGAGCTGAGCTCTTGCCGTGACTCCGTACTGCTTCCCGTGCACGCACACCCCAAGAATGAAGGGGCTGGGAACCTCAAGAAGGCAAGATTGTCCACCCCGCACCTCCTGCCCCCAGAGTGCAGGCTGTTCTCTGAGTGGGGTGAGGCCTGGGGAGAGGCCCAGGGAAAGGGAAGGGCAGGATTAAGGGCCGAGAGTGCTCTTGGAGCAGCATCTGTTGCCTCCCGGGTTGAGCAAGCTCCTGGCCCCTTGCCCCACACCTGCATCGACACACTGACCCCGTCCTTGCTGTGCGCCCATCTGCTGGCTCCTCACTGGGGCCCCTCCTTTCTCCAGGGCAAAATCTGATGGCAAAGAGCCAAGACGAAATGCCAGAAGAACCTACGACTCCCCCTCCCATCCCTGCAGCGTGAGAGCCAAAAACAGTGGATTAAAGATCCCCAGGAAGGAGGTGAGCTACCTGAGCACCCCGAGCCACCTGCAGTCGTCTCACCTACGGCCGCACCTTCCTTCCACGAACACGTCCCCGAACAGCGACAGCGTGCAGGGCCCATCGGACGGGTGACAGAGACGTAGAGGAGTCCTGCCTTAAAGAAGTTCACAGCCCAGTGGGACTGGCAAACACTGGAGCCATAGTTTCCATACAAACCATACAAGGGGGAGGTATACTCGCAAGGGCAACAGGACAGAATGCTTTAAGTCAGGGCCGTCTCAAAGGGAAATCCTGCAGGGACCTGCAGGTAATCATCCAATAACAACAACAGAGACTGAGCCACTACCAAGGCAGTGATGATAGCTGCCATTACTTGGGGGCCTGTTCTGGAACACTCGGTCACGTATCCTCACAACAGCCCGGTAAGTGAGGTACCATCGTCATCATCCTTGTCCTCATTCTTTTTTCTTTTTTTTGTGAGGAAGATCAGCCCTGAGCTAACATCCATGCTCATCCTCCTCTTTTTGCTGAGGAAGACTGGCCCTGGGCTAACATCCATGCCCATCTTCCTCCACTTTATATGGGATGCCGCCACCGCATGGCCTGGCAAGCAGTGCATCAGTGCGCGTCCAGGATCCGAACCTGGGCCGCCAGCAGCAGAGCGCACGCACTTAACCACTACACCACAGAGCTGGCCCCTTTGTCCTCATTCTAAGAAGAGGAAAGTGAAATTCAAACAGCTGATTCATTCAATGGCCGTAGCTAAAAGTGCAAGTACCAGGATTCAAACCCAGCTCCGCCCACCTCCGAGCCTCTGTTCTTTTCTATGTGCGTCGTGACCAACGCAAGGTGACCCGAACAACTACAGAGATGTTCAAAGGACAGAGAGCAAGACTGAAGGAGGGAGAAAACCTCATTTACCTTCCTGACTAAACCAGTGTTTAAAAAAAGGAAGAAAAGATTCCAGTGCACATTCCTCCCTCCAAACTTCCTACCCCATCCACCACCGCTAATATCAGCTGACTCATTTGGTGTAACTAAGAGAAGGAAGGAGAAAAGTAATCACCCTACAAGTCAGGGAGCAATCCTATTCCTCCCTCCTCTCTTTTCCCCCCTTGCCCTGCTCCCTTCCAGAAGGAGCAGTTGAGTTTTCATTCAGTGATAAAGATTTACAAACCATTAAATACCAAAGCCCCAGGTGCCCCTCTCTGCTAATATCTTCCAAGGCCTTGACTTCAAAAAAGCTCCTGACAAAATTATAATTCTTTTTATTGTACTGGGAGATATGTGTAAACTACATATTATCATTTTATTATTAACTTTTTTTATCTGAACACTAAATTTCACTGCCATATCACAAGTAGTTTATTATAGAAAGAACTGGCCTCTGTTTCAAATGGAGTTCCAGATGCTGTTCCCTGCTGCATAGTATAGAATACTGTACATACACGCCCCACAAGACACAGCACTGCTCAAGGCCGAGATGAGAAGATAGATGCCAAGCTTGGAATTGTGAAAGGCAGAGAGGTACGAGTATGAACAAAGAAAATAAAGAGAAGAGAAGGATAACAGAGAGCCTGCCGCGACAATCCCAAAAGAAGAAGAAGAGAGCCTGGAAGAAAACCGAGAGAGGAGGCAGGGACGAGGGTCTGGCGGAGAGTGGAACTAAGCGCAACAGAAAAAGGAAAGGAAAGGAAGGAATAAGCAGGCAGAAAACCACAAACGACAAATCCTAAAAAACAAAGTCAGTCCCAAGGAGGAAAGGTCATAAACAGCAAAACAGATGTTCGAGAGGAGGAGAGGGCCTCCTACAACGTAGGAAATGAGCTTCCTTTCCCATCACCACCAGCTCCCAACCCCAGTGCCTTTCTTGCCACCTGTCCCTTGGCCCTCGGCCCTCTGAGGACCTCCCCGGCTCCAGTGTTAAGGAGCATGACCCCCCAACAGAGGAGGGTCCACGCCTCCCCCACATGCTTAACACCCCATATTGTAATGAGTTGTTTTCCTGTCGGGCCCCCTGACATGTGGTGAATTCCTGTAGGCCAAGGCCACCTCTCATTAACGTCTGTATCTCCACAGCCCAGGACAGTAGCTAGAATAACAGACGCTCAGTAAGTACTAAAAGGATGTATGTATTAATGAATGAGAGCCAATCTACCACAAAGTTACCCGAACAGCAGAGGCATTGGACCTCAGGAGAGAGAAGACTCAGGGAAGGGCGGTCCTGCCGAGTCTCAGCATTAAGTCTCTGGCTCCTGCTGCCCAGTGCAACAAGAAGCCAGAGAAACGTTCCTCCTCACAGAAGTAAATGTCCACCCAGAGAGACTGGCTCTAATTCTCCACAGATCCCGGTTCCAACCCTGTGCAGACCTCACCCTGCTGTTATGAGGCTAGAGGCAGGTGGCTGTGCAGCTTCAGATGCGTAAATCTTTAAGTCAACTCCTCAAACTGTCAAAATACTTGCTGTATGGTCAATTTTTTCTCCTTTGCACACAGTAAAGGATCCTCCCTGGTCTTGTCTTCCCAGTGTTTTGATTTCAACACCCCACACCCCTCCCTCTGCTTGCCAAGAGCACAGCGGCGTC
This sequence comes from Ceratotherium simum simum, assembly GCF_057802395.1. Lineage (NCBI taxonomy): Eukaryota > Metazoa > Chordata > Mammalia > Perissodactyla > Rhinocerotidae > Ceratotherium > Ceratotherium simum. The sequence continues at coordinate 81,583,473 of NC_141906.1, read as the reverse complement.
TCCCCACAGCCTGGCCCAGACTTGTCTTCAGGCACAGCAACTCTGACCGTGGCCCGAAGCGAGGCTCCGGGCCCACCAGCCCTGCGGCTCCGACTGCTCCCCTCTGGGTACCGGGCACCTGGAATCTATGGGAGCAGCTCTCACCTGTTCCTCAGGAAGGAATGCAGGAGGAAACACACTCTGACCAAGCCCGACTCCTTCCTCTTTCCTCCCTGTGAACATCACAACTAGAGTATCATCAGTCAAACAGTCCCTAGCCATTTTTCAGATTTCTCTGGGGGAACCAAGAAACAGGTGACTCTAAAGGTGTCCGTCAGCTCAAGACTCACTATAGACAAAAGGCCTTTTACAAAATAAGCACATTTCTAAAAACTTCTTATCCAAATTATGTGTGTATATGTGTTCTTTTTCAAATTTTACTTTGAAAAAGCACTGATTACACCAATATTATAATAAACGGGGATTAAGCAGAGTAGCTCATACATCTGATTTAAAGGATTACTACTGACCCTTACAAAGCAAACAAAAATCTCTCTTGTGTTGCAGAATGGCAGGAGACTCCTTCCCCAGGTTCCCGGAGACCACATCTGTCTTAGTCTAGAAAGAGCAGCTGTACGCTCGTGTTCTCATCACATACTGTACCTTCCCCGGGGGAGCTCAGGAATGAGCAGTTCCTAAGACTCTGAGAATGCAGCGGGCCCTGAAGTCTGTGCTTGCAAGGAGGTGAGGGAGAGATGTTTACTCTAAAGCATAAAGCACATACCTGGGCGACGGACCTGCCAACACAGCCTCCCCGCTTTCTGGCTTTGCCCTCTAGACTCCTAAAAGAAACACAGCTTCTGAAAGTCACAGCTTGCACATCACTGCTTCTGACCCAAGTGGTCATACATCTTGTACCCATTATGCATGGTCAACATAGCCACCTGGGGGTCTGGCACACACCACGGACAAACAGAAGCTTGTCACGCTGTTTGATTGCTTCTTCTTCAAAAGGAGGGTCCTTCTGATGGCATGGCCCATATTCCCAGCAGGAGTCCTCTTCCTAGAGCTGCTTCCAAAAGTCACCCTAGCCAGTAGGCAGCAGGGCCTGAGGTCTGTTACTTCAGAGCCAGTGAGTGACCTCCACAGGGGCATCCCAGGTAGCAGATGGGGCGACAGCTGCTTTGCCCATTAAGATATCCTGTTCTGGCCTTTGCTTTCTTTCCCCAGCAATCTGACTGCAGAGTTGGTCTGTGTGCAGAGGTCGAAGCCACCTCCTTTGCAGTTTCCCCATGACTCAAGCAGTGCTTGCAGGGGCTGGGCAGTGGCAGCTCTACAGACCTCAGTTGGAAGAATGAGCACAAAGAAACAGACTCAGGCCAAAGACCTCCCTAGAGAAACCAGGTGGTGGGAGGAGAAGGCTGGGGAAGGAGGAAGTTCAACTCCAGGAAGAGACTAGCTGTGCCAAATGGGTTAGTATGGAAGACTCCAGCTCCAGCCCTGTGTGCACCAGGCTAGCTTTGAGTGGCCACTTGGAAACAGTGGAGAGTTAGAGCCCTACAGGTCACCAAGGACTCAGTGCCACCCCCAGAATGCTATGGTTATGATAATAACAAAACAAGAGCATGGCACAGACTCAAGTCACAGTCCCAAATCAGAGGAAGCAGGTCACTTGGGTGCCCCTTTTCCTCCCAGTCTCCTGTATCTAAGAAATTTCAAGAATCCAAAACCTTCCCAGTACCCAATCACTCCAACACTTATAAATCTAAATTTTCATAGATCCATAGCAAAAGGCAGGGCTGCTTTTCTGATCTGCTTTTTTGATGACTGTCTTTCTAATCCCAGTACTCAGCATCTTTCAACCCTGCAGCTAGGGTCTCCAGATGCTCTTTACTAAGCTCACACCACTTCCACACTGCCAGGGCCAGAAGCTGGAGCCCTGCAGTCTAGTGCATATGAAGTGTCAGTGAGTCGGGGTCATGAGCAACCTTGCCTGCTCTGCTCCACAGCATACATCAGGGCAAACAGGTTACCCTCGGCCAACAAGGATTTGGAAAAATTGCAAGAGATTTTCCCAACTCAACTCCAAGATTCAAACAGGTGCCCTAACTAGACTGCCTGCTCTGCATGAAATGGAAGCCCCTCAAATAGAAGACAGGCCCAGCACAGAAGGGTATAGGAGATGCAGCAATGAAGGAGGGAATGCTCCCAGGCCTTGAGTCAGTCCTTTCACTGCAACCCACAAAATATCCCAAATGATTCCCTTCATCCCAATCCGGGTCTTCCAGGCCCAGGACAGAGAGAGGATAACTGAACATGTTACCCGCGAGAAACATAGCCAGGCGCCAAACTGGGACGTGTGGTAGACATTCCAGTTCTACAAGCAGACGAAGGAGGCCCTGGAAGAGGTGTCTGAAAGGACTCAGACGAGCCCATAGAATAGAGGCGGACCGTTCACGCCTTCTCCAACTCCATCCTCAGAGCGCCTCCTATCTGCCTTAGCGACGAACTGCGGCTGCGGGGCGGCAACTTCCTGGGTTCCGGCCCCTTGGCGCCTGATCTAGGAGGCGCTGATTGGCCACGCCAGGCCAACACCTTCCGAAGGAGCAGGCGCTCCTCCGCCCACCCACGTGCATTCGGAAGCACGTGAGCCCGAGCTCCGCTGGGCCCAGGAACCGGCTTTCCCTGGAAGAGCCAAAGTGGGAGTCAGAAGAGATCAACGAAATTTAACCTGGGGGCACTGCGCTGCACAAAAGGCATTTGGAGAGCTAAAAGTGGTGACTTTAAGAAAATGGGGCTGCCTGGGTCCGAAGAGGTGACAGATCAACTCACCTGCCTGGTGAAGAGGATGGCGGTGTCCCAATACTCAGGGTGCTTGTCACTCACTTTGTTCAGCTTCTTCTGCCAGGCGCAGAAGTTGCGCAGAGTTAAGGCCGCGTTTCCTGTTACCTTGGGCCCAGTGTCGCGGTCTCCCAGAAGCAGCACCTTGACCACGACGATGCTGATGGGGTTGAGGATGCTGGGATGGCGGTAGAGTCGCGCTGCCGTGGCCAGCAGCGTCAGCAGATAATGCTCCAAGTCCGCGCCGTGGAACTTGACCATTGACTCGTCCGCCACCACCAGCGTCTCCACGAACCGCGGGATAGACACGAAGCGCTTGGCGCGCCCGGACCTGCGCCGGCCGCGACTCTCCCCTCCGCCGGTCCGCCGCGGCTTGTAAGGGTCCAAGGCCCGCAGAATGGCGGGGTTCCAGCCTGAGGCCACCGCGCAGCGAGATGTGGGATCTCCGAGAGGCCCGCCGGGGGCGCCCCGGCGCTGAAGGAGGTGTGCGCCCTGGCTGTTGCGCTGCGCCGCCGGCGCGCTGGCGTTGGGCAGCGGGCTAATGACATACTCGGCGCCTCGGTAGCCGAAGGCTCCGCTTAGCCCCCCGCACAGGCTCACAGCAGCGAAAGAGTTCCGCTCAGCGTTCACATCCCCAGAGTAGAAGCAACGTCGCAAGTCTGGAGAGCTCCCGGTGAGGCCCTGGATGGGGACGCCCAGATGCTCAGTGGCGAAGGCGGGCGCCAGGAACTGAGCATCCGGCGTCAGGTGTAGGTAAAAGTCCTCCTGAAATGCTGTGATCTGAAAAATGAGTCCCTGATCCCCGGAGTCCTCGGGACCCCTCCAGTAGTAGTGGCGGCCGTTGATGTCCGGGTCCAGTCGAATGGGGACCACCACCTCCCGCTCTGGCTCTGAGCCGCCAGCGGGTACCCCGGCGAGAGCCAGAGTTAAGATGCCCAGCAGAAGCATGGCGCCGGGCAGCGCACAGCCGCGCTCTCGGAAGGGCTCGGCCCGGCTCCCCGGCCGCCGGCACAGTCTCTGCAGCGCGGACACCGGAACCACCAACGCTCCGGGGCAGCCCGCAGCTCCCAGAAAGGAAAGCAAAGGGAGGGAGACTCCTCCCAGAGCAATGAGCGTGCACCGGGCAGCCCGTGCCTCCTACCTGTGCCTTTCCAAGCAAAGCGCGCCCTGGGAGCTTAAGTACAATCGCTGTCAAGTGCAAGGACGAAAATTTGCAGCCGAGAACTAGAGGGAGGTGCCGGGCCGCTTCTAACCGCAGCCACTCGCAGAGCCGCAAACCAGGCGCTGGGCGAGCCTATTAAAGGACCCCTCCTCTTTGGACTGCCCAGTCGGCGCCCCTCCCTCTCTCCCTCCCAGCCTCCCAAAGCTTGCAGCCCCGAGCCTCCAGGGGCCACCGAAGAACTCGGTCCCGCCTCCAGACCGGAGAGCCACTTGGCGGGGAGGGAGTGGCGTTGAGCTGAGGCTGGAGGCGTGGGCTGGCTAGAGAAAAGAGCGCTGGAGTCTCGGTTCGCGTTTTGCCCTCAGGTTATGCCCCAGTGCCCAACACTTCAGTTACGTCAGTCCCGACAGACATCAGTCTGCTCCCCGGTCTTAGTTTTTATCTCTATGCAGTTCGGGTCAGGAACTGGGAATGAAGACCTACACTGACCTCTTCTCCCAGGCTCACCTCATCCTTCCCATTGCAACATCTCTGCTGTTTCTTCATCACAGTGTCTCCTAAAAGACCCAGAACCAAGACGTGCCCCTGTTGCCAGAAGGGCAAATTCCCAGGAACATGGAGAGCCTTTCTGGAACCTAGCACCGCCTTGGCCCACAGTCTGCCCTGGGGCAGTGGTGTGCTGGATGGGCTGGTGCAGATGGTTCAATTTTTAGGAACTTTGCCAGCCAGCTATTAAACACAGCCATTACTAAAAATTAAATTATATAAACTTATAATTATAAATTATGTTTAATAACAACCCCATCACATCCTAATTATTTGACTATTTTCTATGCTCTTGAGCCTCCAGAACCACCAGCCCTCCAGGACAGCCCACAGCTCCCAGAAAAGAGAACAGAGCGGGGTGGAAGTATGACAGAAATACTAAACAGTGTGCTGCTGTGCGTCTCCCTATTCAGGGATGTCACAAGAGGAGCCTGGAATACGCCCTGGTGGGAGTACTGACACCACTGGAATAGGCAAATGCTACCGCTCGGGCTTGGGGAAGGGAGGGGAACCCCTGTTCAGCATTGACCGGTGCCCCAGTGCCTGGGGGGATGTGGAGGAAGAAGTTGTCTTCTTGCCAGGGAGGGGCTGAGGGACTGGTGGACAGTAGAAAAATCAGATGGTACTTCCTCCATGAGTTTCTCTCGTCTGATCCTTACCATGTATTGTGAGGGCACTGGAGTGGGAGGCTGAGCGTGGGTCTGTGGGGACGAGCCCAAAAAGCCATGAGTTCCTGTCAAGTTTGGAGGGGAGTCGGAGGAGCCCTGTGTCAGGTGCTGGTCCTTGAGATCCCCCTTATCTCTCCATGAAATCGACTTCTTTCTCCTGACAAGGAAGGAAGGCAAGTTGAGGAAGGAAGGCTTTCCTAGCCTCTCCTGATACCCAGAATATCTTTCCAGAACCAAAAGCCTCTGAGTTGAGTTTGCAAAAGGAGAGGACAGGAGAGGAGAGCATGCAAAGATTTGAAGCATAAAAAGGGGGTGATGTGGAAGAATTTTGGAATTTTCTTAGGAAAGTGGCTGCTCAGGTAAACAACTCTATTGTTGAAGGGAGAACACTGGGACTGTCCGTCAGCGAAGAGCACTTTTTGCCCATAATCCTCTCCCCATAAAGGATCCACTCTTCAAAGAGCCCCCTGAGGCCTTGGAACAGGAAGACTGCTCAGACGCCCATAATTCTCCTGGAGCCCCTCTTCAATTGAGATGCATGGGGCTGAAATTCATTATGTGAATGAGTAAGAGATGGGTGTTTACGCTCTGTAAATGAAAAGGAGAGTGTGCATATGGGAGGATTGTGTGTGAGAGAGAGGGAGTTCACGTTTACAAAAGCCTTGTGTGTTTGAGCCTTTAAAGACGGCCTGTAATTAAAGGGAAACTCAGACTACCAAGGGCAATCCGAAGTCACTTATTTAGGGCAAACAGTTGTTTTCCTACACCCAGCAGTTTAAGTGGTGAGTTACAAGGTTTCCAATGACATTTTTCTTTCACTCTGTTGGACGGGGTTTGGCAAAGCTACCGCATGTCAATCAAGAATCAGGATCGGCAGGGAGGAAGCCCTTCCCCACCTGTGTGCCTTGTTTCCCCTTCCCTAGTCACAGCCTACCTGTTCTCACCCTTGAGCACAGACACCAGCCATGGGGACTCTCTCAAAGGCACTAGTGTACCCTGAGCACCTACTCTGTGCTCAGCACTGCACCAAGAGTTTTATGTGCATTATCTTATTAATACTTGTCTCTCCCCTCGTGGGAAGCTGCGGCTCTGTCCAGTCACTTTGCCAGAGGTTCCTAACCAGGAACTGAAGATCTAGGGATATGCTGAAGTAGAGAGAGGACAAAGAGCGCTTGAGTCGAAGTCAGGAGAAGTCAACATCTACACTCCATTTCCATCACTGATCTGATCTCTGACTCTTAATTTTCTCATTTGTCAAAAGAGGAGGGATTATTCTAGATCAGAAGTCTTCAGTCAGAAGAAGATAAAGTCCTATTCTCATTCTAAATAGCAAAGAGCACTTTTTGTAAAAAAAAAAAAAAAAAAAAAAAGCACTTTTTTCTAAAGTCCTATTCTCTGCATTAGAAACCTCTGGTCTAGATAATATCTAAGATCACTTCCAGAACAAATATTACATGACCGTTGGAGGCCTATGGAAGGCAACATAGCGTGATGCCTGAGAGCCCAGGCTCGGAGGACTGACGTGCATCCTGGCTCCACAGACCTTCACTGTGCAATCCCAGGTAAGTTACTGCACCTCCCTAAGCCTTAGCTTCTTTATTATTAAAATCGGGATAATAATACTACCCATGTCCTCTAGTTGTTGTAAGTTAATGCTTATAAAGTGCTCAGAAGTGCTTGGTATCTAACACAAAAAATGTTTCTCACAAGTTATCTAATAGTACTGTTAATATTTTTACTAGCAATTATTATTATTATTATTATTCCTACCAAGCCTTATTTGGCCCTCCAAGATGATTGCCATCATCACCTGCTGAAGTTTTCTGGTATTCCTAACAGGGAAGGGAGGAATGCCCTCTCCAGCTCTGCTCAGGGGCTGCCACTGTCACTTCCGCAGCCCTGCTTCTGTACTGGGACCCTGCGATTGCCACCCTCTTGCTTCTCCCTGTTCTCCATGATCTGAAGATTTTTGGGAAAAAAAAAGCAACTTCCTCCCCAACAGGAGGTTTAGGGGCCTCGCCTGTGCTGTCGAATCTAAATACCTCAGCTTGGCCTTTTATGCCCTTTGCCAACCAGGCTGACCTCTTCCTGACCTTCAGGTCTCAGTGCAAGTGCCACCTCCTCGGAGAGGCCTTCCCAGCCAGCCTAAGAAGCCCCAAATCACAATCAGGACTCCATGTTTTCTCCATAGCATTTACCTCTATCTAAACCGATTTTGTTTGCTTGAATCTTTACTTTGTTATTGAATATCTCTTCCACCCCCGCAACTAGAATGAGAATGGGACTTTATCTGTCTCCTTCACTGTTATCCCCCAGGGCCTGGCACAGTGCTGGGCAAATGAGGCCCTTCCTAAATACTGAATGAATGAATCCACCCAATTCTAATCTCAGCTTCGTCACTCACGGTCTGTGAGGCTTTGACAAGATGCTTCATCTCTGAAATGGGGACAAGGCTATCTTGTAGACTTTGGAGTGCCTAACACGCTGCTCCCATAATTATTCATTTCCTACACCTTTCTGACAGAACCTCAGCCCAGTACCCTAGTCGCCTAGCCCAGTACCCTCCTTTCCTAGTTGAGGCAGCTGAGGTCCAGAGAAATAGAGTGACTTGTCTAAGGTTACCAGCCAGCTGCTTTGCTCATCTCATAAACTCATTCTCTTTACCCTTTACGTGAAAATCTGGCTTTAGCTCAATTAATTAGCTTGGCTTCTGCTCAGAAGCCATTTTCCCATGTAGGATGCCTCTCGACCTCATCTGTGCCTGTCTATATAACTCTCAACTTTTATAGGAAGCCGCTTAATTTAACTCACACCGCTTCAACTGCTCCTCTTTTCTCAGTTCCTTCAGCATATGTGTATTCCATGTCTAGCATAGGAGTATTCTACTTGAAGTTGCTTGCCCTTTGCTATTAAATGTTAAACCCTCTCCCTGAGCCTGGGCTGCAGCCACACTGGACTGGAGACTCATCAAAACCAGGGCTTCCTTTTCTTTTATATCAGTCTCATGACTGTCCCCAGAGCGGGCATTGCCTGAGCCAGGTGGATGCAGGAGGCTCCAGGGAGAAGATCAGGCCAAGGGGGTCACACACTGAGGCCAGAAGGAGGCAGCCATGAGAGTTCAGATTGGAGATTAGACTTCACTTCTTTCAAATCCTGATTATTCACCAACATCAGGACGAAGGGTGACTTCTGCCTACCTGTAGAATCAAGCGTCCTGGGGTATCTCCCCAAATGGGAGAAAAGAATTAAGGAGAAAAGAGAGTGGGGGAGAAACGAGGAATAAGCCCTGGGATCTAGGGGAGATTTTAATGGTGACGGAAGTGACTGAAAAAGGTCTCCCCGTTCCTCAGATCAGATTTTATGAAATCATTCGTTTACCATGTTAGGATTTAGATCAGGTTTTACACAGAAAATAGATTTAAGAATTTATCATTTTTAGTGCTTTATGTCTCCACCATTCTTTGTCAGAGATCCCTAAAAGTCCCGGATGCGTGTAATCTGCTCTTCAGGGAAACTGTGCCACAGAGATGGGCAAAGCAGACAACATCTAGAAGGGCGCAGACTTTGGGAAGCTTCCTGGAAGGCTCAGGGAGTGTTAAACTGCCGAGCTGCACCACACACTGGCTTCCACAAGTCCTGGAGCCTCAGCCAGTCTTCTCCCAGATGTGGAGACAGCTGGAGCGGCTGGAGATCCATCCAAGGCCACATGAATTACAGCCCTGGGCCTGGGGCCATTGTTCTTTGCTCAGAGGAAATGTTTAACTCTACTTTTTCCTTCTCAGCCACCCACTCTGTTTTTCTCTCTGGGGCTAAGTATTTAATAGACGTCCCTCTGGTTCTCAAGTCCTGCCTTTGTTCTCTTGGTCGCTAGGAGGTAAGAACAAAGGGTCCTAGGGCCGGCCCTGTGGCTTGGTGGTTAAGTGCGCGCGCTGCGATGCTGGCGGCCCGGGTTCGGATCCCGGGTGCGCATCGAGGCACCACTTCTCCGTTCATCCTGAGGCCGAGTCCCACATACAGCAACTAGAAGGATGTGCAGCTACGACACACAACTATCCACTGGGGCTTTGGGGGGAAAAAATAAAATAAATAAAATCTTTAAAAAAAAAAAAAAAAAAAAAAAAAAAAAAAAGAACAAAGGGTCCTGACTTGGCTCAGGGAAACTCACCAAATAATAGTTCCAGGCTGCCTCCTTCTTGCACCCTGAATCCCCCCGTATACAGTCTTAAATAACAGCCACCCCCCTCAGAGCTCAGGCTCCCCAACTTAGTCATGTGTTGTAGGGACTTACAAATGTACACTCACCAATGTAAACCACTTTGGTGCTCTCGGCTGTTCAGGATAGAGTGGCCTTAGGGCTGGCCGAGGAGGAATACCTAGAAGGAGACGAAATGAATACTAAATCCTCCACTCCTGTCTAGGGATTTGGAAAGCAATTATTTTTTTCTGCCAAACAAGCTTCTATCTCCTGTGCTCCTCCCAGTATACCCTTTCCCCATCGTTATCAGCATCCAGAATAGTAGCTTCAAGATTGAGCTTGAACTTGAGCCTCAGGCTCTCCAGCACAATCAGGAGTAAAGCACCACCTCTCAGCTTCTTCAGAACGTTAGATGAGGTGCCAAAGTAAAATTCGTCTTCCCCTCCACTGCCATGTTTTCTTCCATCAGCCCGTTCTGCTTAATAAATATATTTGACACATACAAAAGAGCATCTGACTTGTAAATGAGTTCATACACATTGTCTCACTTTATCCTCACAAAACGCCTGGGGAGGGAGCAGTGGGACAGGAATGATTGACATCTCCACTTTGGGTAAGAAAGACGAAGACTTCAAGGGGTTAAGCGACTTGATAAAGATCATCTTGGGGTGGGGGGCGGCCCGGTGGCGGGCTGGTGGCACAAGCAGTTGGGTGCGAGCACTCCGCTGCGGCGGCCTGGGGTTTGCAGGTTCAGATCCTGGGCACGCACCGATGCAACGCTTGTTAAACTGTGCTGTGGCGGCGTCCCATATAAAATGGAGGAAGATGGGCACGAATGTTAGCCCAGGGCCAGTCTTCCTCAGCAAAAAAAGAGGAGGATTGGCAGATGTTAGCGCAGGGCTGATCTCTCCACAAAAAAAAAAAAAAAAAAGATCATCTTGTTAGTGAGTAGCAAAGGAGGACTGAAACGGTCATCTTGTGTACGCTCCAGCCGGCTGTTCCCTCTGTGCCTCCCAGCTCCTCTCTCAGTTCTGACAAGGCCATGCCACTTTCCAGCGTGTACACAATCCCTCGCACTCACATCGTGGGTGCACCGCCTTCCTTCCTGTCCTGTCGTACACTCCCCTCCACACGCAGTTCTGTCCTCCTCTTCCTTCCATACACACACTCTGTGAACACACACGAGCTAGTTCAAATAGCATTTGTAAGAATAAGTGTGCCTGTAAGCCGAGCCTACTCTGGGTCAACAATTAACTTGATGGCCCTAACGTGACTGATCTACTGTCCTTGGAGCTTTTACAAAAAGCCACACAGATGACCTATAACAGAGGAGTATTATTTAATTTGTATAAAAGGGCATTTTTTCCATTGCATTCATTTTCACTTCCTTCTCTCCACACTGTGGCACTAAGGGGAGTCAAGTCACTGGAATCAGCATAGATCACAATTTGCTCTAATGTAGTAATTCTGAACTGGGGCGGGGGGTGGGTAAAAATGTCATAAACACTGGGAAACCTCATCCCTGAAAAACACCCAGGCACGTACACACACTCAAAATTTGGCCATAACTTTGGGAGATTTGTAGACTCTCAGAAACCCATTCCTCAGCTCTTAGAGGTTTAGCAAGTCCTGCCGGTGCCCAAAGAGGAGAAAGTCCTCTCACACGCGCTGTTAAAATGCTTGAAAATCAGAGAGGGCTGCGCCAGGACCTGAGCCTAAAATGCCAGTCCTTCTATGACTGAGAGACCAGGAGCAAGGAGCAGTCTAGCTTCCTGGCCCAAACTGCAGATCTTCAAGCCACGGCCCAGCCCCAGCCAGTTTGATGTTGGGTTACTGAGGATGCTAATTAAGTGACCCAGTCTTCTGGAGCTTTGAATTCCTTATTTATGAAAAAGGAAGAATATTCTTATTATCATTAGTAAGGACACATTGAACCTGCGAGGAAACAGCATTATTCCGGACTCTTGTGATTAGAAAGTATGCTACAGCTCTCACTTTAGGAGTTTGCAATTTATTTGATTCATTCTGCCAAGAAAAACCGAGGTGAGCTGCAGCTCTGGCCCTCTTCCTGTAGGTAAAATTAGGGGGAAGGCATGTAGCCTGTGGAAACCCCGAGCAGCAACCCTCCTTGTCTGCACCTTGCTCCTGCATTCTTGTCTCCTCCTAGCGCGCCTCTCTCCCCTCCATCCTCTACATTCCCTATATCGCCCCACCACTACCATGCTTCTGTGCTCTCTCTAATTCTTCTCATGCATCTTCACTCCCCTTTCTCATGATCTGCTGCTGCCAGCATCTTCACTTACACTAAGGTAAAAGTAACTGATAACAGCTTTAAAAATGTTTCCCATTCACGTATATTTACAACTTAAAAGGATCAAAGCCTTTTCCAAAACAAAGTTCTGATGGTAGAATTTCAGGTGTTGGCCAACAAGGGAGGTTCTTTAAGAGGGGAGGAGGGTGAAAGGGGTGACCCAGAGACCTTCCCAGGCAGGGTCACCATTGAGGTTGTGCACAGCAAAGCACTAGGGGTCACAATTCTCATAAACAGGAAACAAACTACCTGTGCAGCAACTGATTCCATGTATCCACCCTGCTCTCATCCATCACACTTCTTACTGAGCCCAACAGGTTGGGGGTGTTCTTACTGAAAACCTCCCAGGATGGGAGAGTTTCCACTTAGTAAGCTACTGTCCTCAAAGTTTTTCTCTGGCTTCTCATTTAGAAATGCTTTGTGGAACGCCTACCACATCTGTCCCTGTCTCTTCTGGACCTGGTCAGTGCACATGTCCTCCCTTCAGGCTTCATGCCTCTGTTTCACTCTGGAAGTGAAGAGTGAGTGGGCAATGGGAATGTGCACCATGAATAGCCAAGGGGAGCACAGTGAGCCCAGAGTGGCAGAGAAGATTTCCAGCTGAGCCTCCACAACCCAGTGTGCATGGGGCTCGTAGGCATGAGTTTCCTCTGATCCTCAAGAACATCAGAAATTAAAGGGCAGAAAACTCTGGTATTTAACTGAAGAAGAACATAAAACTAGCCCTTGACCCAGGCCAGTGGTAGAAGACAAGCTGCCTCTCGCTCTCCTGGCTCAGGCCCACCTCCCACCTGAGTGTGGGGCCCAGAGTGGAGCCCAAGGTGCCAGCAGACCCCACTCTTCTCCCGTCTTGGGTTTCCCAGTGCTCTGCTGAGAGGCCAGAAGTCATCTCCTTCGTAAAGGCTTTCCAGGCTTTGCCTGCCCTTGCTTCCTCCTCCCTGCACCTCTGTGCAGCCTCCCTTGTTACTTGAGAGCCAAGAGGTGGTGGGATCCAGTAATGTCACTTCTCAGCCAACCTGGCGGGAGCAGCCCAGCAACTTGTCCAATACTTGCAAGCTGTGGTTGGTGAGACTCCAAACCTCAAGTCACTCCAAGTCAAGACTCCTCCCTTCCTCCCTTTCTCTCTCCAAGCTAGCCCGGAGTCTCCTCCTTCACGTCAGTACATCCCAGCCTGACATTCTGAATCAGCCAACAGACCAACTGAAAGACACTTGCAGACCACAGAGCCCAGCTGGGTGAAAATCCCTACATTTCATAAAGGAAAGCCAAGGGTGCTTACTGCTTCTGGAAAGGCCCCAAATGTAGGGGGAGAGGAGACAGCAAGAATGGTGACTGGACAGGCAGATTTCACTGGTGCTCTTGGAGGTGTGAAAAGAGAGGAAAGTGTAGGAATAGGGAAAGCTGAAGAGATGAGTTGAAAGTTAAAAGGAAACAAAGAGAATCTCTAATTTTACATATACTTGTAGAGCAGAATGCACTCTCACTCACAGCTCCAACTACCCCATCTCTGCGTCAGGCTCCCCACTCCACATCCTAGCCCACATCACTCACTGCCTGAGCTTCACTGCTATGTATCCCTCTCCACCTAGCCAGCCCACAGGGTCCTTAACAGCTCTAAAACCAAACCTATTACTCCCACCTATGCACACACCCAAACAACATTCAAGACATGTACGTCTTCCTCCTGTTTTCCTCAACTGGGCCAAGGGCATCTCTATTCACCTCATCCCCCAACCAGTCAGCCTCATCTCCTCCCTTCCCTTGGTCCCCTGTGCCCATCGCCAGGTCCCATCCGGGCTAACTCAAAGAGGCTCCAGCATGTTCCTTTCCATCTCCACTGCCACCCCTTCTCAGGCCCACACCATCTCAGGAAAGCTGGTCCTAACAGGTCCCTATAACTCCAATCTCTCCCTTGATTCAGTCCTTACTCTACAGAATTGTTAGAGTTGTCTTTATAAAAGACAAATGCGGTCACGTCACTTCCTTGCTTAAAAGTCTTTACTGAGTCTTCACTGCCCTCTGAAAGAAAGCTCACAGTACCCAGGGTAACAATACACCCCTTCTCACGCCAGCTCCTGCTGACTGTTCTAGCTTCATGCCTGCCGCTCCTTGGCAGCACCTTACACTCCAGACCTGCAAGACTCTCGGAACCTCCTCCCTGTCCCCAATGCAAAGGTTCTTGTGTTGTGTGTGTGTGTGTGTGTGTGTGTGTGTGAGAGAGAGAGAGAGAGAGAGTGGCGTGTGTATGTATCTCTACCTTTTTGAAATAGGTTTTTCCCCTCCAGTGCCTGGTAAACTTCTATTCATTCATTAAAATTCAACCAAAATATCACTCAAATGGAATCTTTCCCAACCTAGTCTCTGCCCATCAGAACACAGCTATCCCTGCCTTCTCTGGGCTCTCCCGATTCACTAATTCATTCACTCAACAAATGTTTCCTGAATTCCTACTCTGTCTGCCAGGCTTTTTGTATATGGCTTTATTATTGTACTTGCAAGATTATGTGATAATTATTTGGCCATTTAACTTTCTCTTGCACCAGACTAGGAACTATCTTGATGAAACAGATGATCAGAACACAAGAACTATCTTTTGCATTTCTTTGCCCATGTTGCCTAGGACAACACACAGTAGATTTATGGAATTATTTACTGAAAGTGAAAATACAGGGAATGGGGAACTGAATAAGGAAAAGGAAAAAAGAAAATTCAGAAAGAGGAGAAAATTGAGTAAAGTCCAGGGAGCAGAGAGAAAACTGGCTCAGCAGCTAGAGGTGGGAGGCTGAGACAGGAAGAAAGTGTGTATGGAGGCAGAAAAGTACGCCACTTCTCCCATCACCACCACCAATAGATTTATACGTGTGTGTCGGGGCGGAGGGTGTGTGGGTGGGAGTGGGTGTGCAAGATATGAAGAAAAGCCTTCAACGGTGGAAGCTTCAATGCTAATTAAAAAGCTTTCCCATGCAGGTGCGCCAGGCCATCTCCATCCCTGTCCCCTCCCGATTCCTCCCCTGCCACAGGGCTGCTCTAAATCACAGTCTCTGCCTAAGTCCTCAGGCCTTTCCTGCTTCTCCACCATCTTTTGAGGCATTCAGAAGATACCTCCACATTCTTAGGTAGTCTCACACGGGGTGAAATAGTCCTTTGTAAGTCAATAAATATGCCAAATTCTAAATTCTTTGAATTCTTCCATAACGGACAGTTCTTTTTGCAGGTTCTTACTGAAGAAGAAACACACACACCAAAGGAAGAGTTCTGAAAGAAAACATGGTCAGCTAGGCTACAAAGAAGCTGAAACATAACAGCATGTTCCACTGCCCTCCCTGGACCTGAATTCTGCTGCCAGCCTCACCTCCAGGCAGCTCTCGGGTCATGTCACACAAACCCTGTGACTTGGGTCATGTCACACAAACCCTCTGAGCCCAGGTTCTGCTCTGCAGGAGAGAGTGGAATTAGATGTGACCTGGAGAGAACACGGGGCTGAGAATCCACCTTCTTTCCTGGAATCCCCTGTTGACCAGCTGTGAGCCTGGGAAAATGACATCTCTGTAGGTCTTGATTTCCCTATCTGTAAAGTGAGAGGTTAGAGAAAGGATCTCCTGCCATCCGCCTCTAATGTCTATATCCCTCTTTAAAATTCCCCAATGCCAACAAGCTTGATGAGACTCCAGACAGAGCAGACTACAGGGAAGAATATTCTGAAAAAAAGGAATAACTCCTGTAATCTCAGGAAGTGGAGTTCGTGGACAGCTGCACAATTTGCACTAGGCCTAGATGTCCACAAGAATAAAAACAAAACCCTGGATTTTTTAATCCAGAATCAGAAGAATGCTCATTTCCTCCACTACTCAAGAATACTTGAAAAATAGCATGGATGCTGCCGGAAAGTTCTCATAATATCATCTCCCACCCAGTTGAAGAATCCTCTTTTAACTCCCCTGCGGGTGCCCCCTGTCTGTTACTCAGGATTCCTGACATGTGTTCCTGGCCCCCTGATTTCTCCCTCATGCTACAGCCAGTGTCTGAAATTCTATGTTAGTTGTTTATTTCTTTTGGTTCCCCTTCCCCAGGTCTCTTAAACTTCAAACACTCCTAGTAGTACTTGCTACCAAACCAAAATGTTCATGACTAGGATTCCCTTCTGTCTGTGAGAGAGAGGGGCAGGTGAGCCCCCGGGGGAACTCGAAAAGAAGGGGGCCCCTGAGGAGGAGGAGACCAGCACCAAGATGAACTCCAGACACTTACAACTGTTCTGCCAGGCCAGGTGGGAGCACATAAGCATGACGGTGATGCTGGCGATGGTGGTAAAAACAACGGGCCTTTACATGGGCGCTTCACACTCTAATTAACAGTGAACACATGCATGAAAAGTGGATAGCTTTCTTTGTTTGTTTGTTTGTTTTTTGTGGAGAAAGCCCATCTTTATTGAGGTCGCACTGGTTTATAACATTGTGTAAATTTCAGGTGTACATTATTATATTTCAGCTTCGGTATAGACTGCACCGTGTTGACCACCAATAGTATAGTTTTTATCCATCACCATACATGTGTGCCCCTTTCCCCCTTTCCTCCCACCCCCTTCCCCTCTGGTAACCACCAATCTGTTATCCTTTAAAAGTGGGTAGTTTTATCCCTAGATGACCCTGAGTAAGCACCTTATCTGTTCTTTTTTTTTTCCCCCCAAAGCTCCAGTAGATAGTTGTATGTCATAGCTGCACATCCTTCTCGTTGCTGTATGTGAGATGCGGCCTCAGCATGGCCGGAGAAGCGGTGCGTCGGTGTGCGCCTGGGATCCGAACCCGGGCCGCCAGCAGCGGAGCACACGCACTTAACCACTGAGCCACGGGGCTGGCCCACACCTTATCTATTCTGAGAAATCACCCTCCATCCTGAAATCCCAGCTCCTTTCCTTCATCTCTCTGTTCTTCCCTTTGAAACAAGGAGAAATGGGTACAGTTTTGCAAGTTAGTACAATAAAATATATATTTATATGTATGTGTGCGTCTGTGTGTGCGTCTGTGTCAGCGTGTCTGTGTGTACTTTATCCGAAGTGGTTAATTAGACCCATTGTTTAGAGAGATTTTAGTCCCTCTTGCATCAGCTATAAAAGGTAAATGTGACAAGACTCCCATCTGGTGGTTAGAATCAATAATGAAGATTTGGGGGAAATGTATTGTTTGCATTAATAATTAATCTGGCGTACAGAAACCAAACCATCCTCAAGATTAAGGGTCCCTGGCCCTGGAGACATCTCAGCTTGGCCAGCTATCAAAGACTGCCTGATAATTTGGGCTGAGAGACACTGGTCTAATGAAGACCAGAAATCAAGGTGAAGAAACATGGTAGGAAGGAGAGAAGTTATGTTAAACCAGACAACTGCACAACGCCTCCTTCAACATTTTCCAGTGACTGGTTGTAAGAAATCTAATGAACACTCAGCTTTTTTTTTTTTGTACAGTTTTGAAGGACTGTTGTCTCAGACTTGCATGACATGATAGAGACTTCTAACTTTTGAAAAAGTTGCTCTGAAAATTTATAGAAGAGGATAAATACCAAGTTCCAACAATGCCACCTGCTGGCCTTTGCTGGTAAAGCAAGCATGACCTAAGCCTCGGTTATCATCGTTATTGCATAAAAGACTCAAACTGGGCTCTTACTGGCCAGTTTCAGTAGTAATCACAGATTGTAATCACAGATGCATTCCGCATGGAATCCTGGGCAACCTTATATTTTGGGCCCTCAACAATGAGCCCAATACTTGGTAGTTAGTCACTGAAAATACAAACGGTAGGAACAAAAAGGTTTGTTTGTTTTCTTCTTGATGTATTAAAATCAATTAAAGTCTGGCCAGCAAGCAAGTCAACGTCAATATCACACTAAAGCTTGTGCTCCACCTGGGTCTCGGTGACACAGACAGCAGGATCGGGAGCGTGCCCACTGGGACAGTCTGTAAACACCTGAACGGCCAGACAAAGGTAGGAAAAACACTCAGAGTGGCTAGTGCTTTACAGAAATCAGGAAATTGAACTTAAAGTGGCCTCAAGAATATGAACTAATGGTTTTCTACATACTGGGTGAAGTTCCAAAGGTTCCAAAAGATAGAGTATTTAGGGCTAAGAAAGAATTAAACAGATAAAAATGCATAGGCATGCCTGTGTACACACAATTGGCAATCACAAAAACCTGCATGCCAAGGGGAATACAAGGAGAATGTGATCAGAAGTGATGCCAAAACTCCAACACGGCCTGACTGGGGCATGCTCAAGACGGCGGGTAGACGAGGACCAGAAAGTTCTCCCTCTGTTAGAAGCAATGCAGGGTCATGGCAACTACACAAGAGCCAAAGTTATAACAAATGAACGTGAATTGTGGCAAAAATGGTATTGAGGTACCATAATAATACCAATTGTGGTATTATTTTGTTTATAAAGAAAGAACTGTTTATATTTAAGTGCTTTTGAGAAAAGCTGTTCATTCCCTTCTTTGAGATCTTTAAAGATGAAGTCCCAGAGTCTCTTCCAGCTCTGTAATACCATAATTTAATCCTCTGTTCTAAACAAAGGAACACTTAATTCAGCATAGGACATTATCACCAGAAAAATATTATATTTAATTGGTAGTTTATGAATGCGACCTTAGTTAAGAACACTGTTTCCACCACTTATTAACTGAGCGACCCTAAGCAAGTTACCCAACCTCTCTAACCCTATTTCTTTATCTGTAGGATGCCTTTTTCCGGGCGTGATCATGATGATGAAGTGGAATAATGCTTGTAAGCTGTGCACCACAATGTCTAGCCCACAGCAAGCACTCAAAAGATGATGCTATTATAACTGAGGATTAAATGAAAATTAAATTTAAACGAGCCCTTAGAACAGTGCCTGGCTCAGAGTAAGCACTCAATTTTAACTAAAAGGTATGAATTACACATGAAATTTTAAAGCAATACAGATTATTTATCTTCATGCAGGGGGTACCATAGTATTTTAGGAAAAATTTTACCACCAATTATCTGTGTTTGGGTAAGTCACTAAAACCTCTGCATTTCTGTTTCTTCTCTGCAAAATGCAAGTGGAAGTGGATTAGATGACCACTAATGTCTCTTCCAATTGGAAGGAGATTCTAGAGAATACCAGAGCTTAGTATACACTATAAATTTATAATAATCACTCTATAAAACTCTAGTTATAAACCAAGAAATAACCAGTTACTAATAGTATACACTAATTAAAAACTTAAAATTCACAATAGACGTACAGCATAAGATATCATAAACATAAAAGTTCTTTAATCATTTAAGGACTAATTAAATAATAAATAACTGCTAGATACAGAATTAAAGACAAACAGATATTTTCATTTGAATTTTTTGTATAATTTCCCCTTCATATTGAGAGCAAGAAATTATTCTGAGCTTCTTATTCCACACGAATCTCAGATACTGAGTCTGAATCATCCCACATTGCACATTTGAGGACTCCAAATTCATACTACTTCACCGTGATCAGGGGTCAGCAAGCTTTCTCCATGAAGGGCCCCAGAGTAGACACATTTTAGGCTCCCTTAGCCCTGCCCCTGCAGCCCAAGAACAGCCGATGTGTCAGTGAATGGCTGTAGCTGCATTCCAATAAAACATTATTTACAGATGCTGAAATTTGAATTTCACACCATTTTCAAGTGCCATAAAATTTTATCATTCTTTTTCATTTTTTTCAACCATTTAAAACATGTAAAAATCATTCTTAGCTCGTGGACTCGACAGAAACAGGCAGCCTGCAGGACTAGCCCAGGGGCCAGAGTTGGCCCCTGGGCCAACGCTGCAGCATATTTTGGGAAAGAACGTGGTCATGTAGGAAATCGGGCATTGGCAGAATCGCCCTCTGGGATTGTCGCTGGTTGGTTGGTTGGCGTTTGTTTCGCTGCACTGTTTCATCCGCCACTCTCCTAACAGCTTTTACCACAAACCAGGGACCCTTCTCAGTCCCAGCGGCAAGGGCGCTAGGTTTAAGCACAGCTAAGGCAAGCCTGACACCTTGAGGTCATACTGCCAAGTGGCAGGCGCCACCCTGGAAGTTACCAGCAAGGCACATCTCCTGGTAAGGGTGAATCCTGGAGAGTGGAGGGAGCGGGCAGCCCTGCAGGCTCAACCCAGCAGTGAGCCAGCCGCAGCTGTTGTTGTATTGTTGTTGTTGAAATGGAGCAGAATCAAGTTCCGAGTTCACTCTCTGATTTCTCTCTGCAAAGGAACTTCCAAAGGGCTATCTTTGGTGCCATTTCATTCTATTTAAAAAAAACTTCCAGAGCCTTCCCAACTGAGACCAGAGGGCTCCAAGGACATTTAAGACTTTCCCTGGTCTGGTTAAGTCTCCCACTTGACATTAGTATACGTGCAGGAGGAGAGGAAGTGGAACTGGGCACGACCACTCCATCCCGCTGCTCTCCGACGCTTACAAAGAGGGGTGGAAAAGGGGCTTTAAGAGGCAAAGACCAGTGATCAAAATGCTGCAACAGACCAGAAACAAAATGGCATTACTCATTGCCTGCCCAGGTCAGACTCTCCCAGGCTATTATACCATTGTGCTGGGATGAAACATTTTGCTCATTTTTGGTAAAGGATTGAAGAGGCCATTCTTTCCATTCCCCTGCCCCCAGAAGTATTTCCCTGAAACATCCAAGACTTGAGTGAGTCCTGTCTTGTAAATTGTCCAGGCAAGACAATTCTGCAGCATGCCAGGTTGGGAAGTTCATCCTTTCTTTTGTCTAATTCAAAGCCATCCTTCCGTGTTTCTGAGAAAGCAGAGAGAGGGGACACTTGGAGGGAATTTGGCAGGGCTTCCTCCAGGTTCTGTAGTCGCAAAAGTACTTTTGCTTGTGTAAGTGCCTCCCCTTTGGAGATAACAAGCCCTGAGAGTCTCACGTGCATGCTGAACCTCTGAAAGGAGCTGCTGAAAGGAGTTTGATTGGCTAAAAAGAGGCAGGGATGACCTCAACTGTCAGCACCCCCAACCTAGGCAGAGAACGGGGCAGCTGGGGGCAGGTGAGGACTTAAAGGTCCTCATCCCAATGAATCTCCCACACTGACAACTCGCAGCAAGGGCAGAGAGGGGCAACTCCAGAGCCCCTACTTACATACAGAAGAGGACCTGAATCCAATCCAGACCTGTGCATTAAGTCTGAGTGCCACCAAGTGCCGCGTTCTGTGGTCTTGAGAGAGGACTATAGACCATGCCATTCCTCTCTCTCTGGTTTCAGTCCCCTCTCATCCCAGGGGGAGGTGGCAGTATGGGACAGAATGAATCAACTCTCATACACGTTTGTACCCACAGCTGTGGGCAGTGCAGTGAAAGGGGGCCTGCCTGAACAGTATTCCAGTACAGTTTTCAGGGCCAGACATGCAGTTCCTGGGGATCTGCTGCTTTCCTAGGGAAACATTTACCTTACCTCTGGGGTGATTCCACTTTGCTGCCAACCTCACCCCTGGTAAATTACCACTGTGCTGGGCTGTGCCCCACCAGCCCCCCGAGGATGCAGTAACAGAGTCCTTGGTTGCGTTAACCATGTGATACTCCCCACCCCACCCCCAATCCCCAGCTTGGGGTGAAAATGCGGTTTTAGTGGGAAGCATGACAGCGTGATTTCAGTATGACCTTTCCCACCTCCCTCTTTTGCTTTACACTTAAAAGCTCTGGAACCTTCTCCAGAGACCATTCTTCTACACAGTCGGATCCCCAGAGTGACTCTGCAGGGAGCCAAACGCTGTCGCTGGGGGTCAGTGCAGGAGCCTCTTCAGAGGACGTGGCCCGGGCACACGGCCTTAGAGGAGGGAGCGACTGGGGCCTCCCCAAAGACTGCCTGAAGGGCCAGTACAGCATCGTAGGAGTTAACGTGGGACCGCGCGTAAAGGGAAGGGGAAAAAGTTGGAGTTGACACTTAAGGAGGGGTGGGGGTGGGGGAAGTCTCGCTGCCTCCTGATTGGTTTTACATTTCATCCAAAATTTTTTCTCTCCTCTCTCGCTCCCTTTCTTCAGTTTCTCTCTCTGATCCCAGGGGAGGGGAAACGGGAATAGTGAGAGATCAAAAATAAACCTCTTATGTCAAAGCCGGGAAGAAAGTATAAATACGAAGGGCTCGGCAGCCCACTCGGTGCTTCCCGGGGTGGGGAGGAGGCAGGAGGCGGCTGCGCGGGGACGGCGCGCGGGGCAGGGGCGGAGGACCGGCGCACGCGGCCGGGCAGCCAGTTGCTCGCGCTCGGCTCGGCGGGCGGGCGGGCGCGGGAGGAGCGCGCTGCGCCATCCGGAGGGGCTGTGGGGACCTCCGCCGCCGCCAGGCGCCCACTGGCCGAGTCGGCCGGCGAGCTGATTGATCGTCTCGCTGCTGGAGAGAGCGGCCGGGCCGCGCTCCGGCCGCCAGCACCTGCCCGCGCCGGGCCGGCTTCTTCCCTCTCCCGCGCCGCAGCCGGAGCCCCCATGCCCCGCGCCGCCCCCCGGTGGCCGCCGCTCCTGCTGCTGCTGCTGCTGCTGCTGCTGCCGCCGCCGCTCGCCCGCGGCGCCCCGGCCCGGCCCGGCGGCGGGGGGCAGGCCTCGGAGCTGGTGGTGCCCACGCGGTTGCCGGGCAGCGCGGGCGAGCTCGCGCTCCACCTGTCCGCCTTCGGCAAGGGCTTCGTGCTGCGCCTGGCGCCCGACGCCAGCTTCCTGGCGCCCGAGTTCAAGATTGAGCGCCTCGGAGGCTCGGGCGAGGCGGCCGGGGGCGAGCGGGAGCTGCGCGACTGCTTCTTCTCGGGCACGGTGAATGGGAAGCCCGAGTCGCTGGCGGCCGTCAGCCTGTGCCGCGGGCTGAGCGGCTCCTTCCTGCTGGACGGCGAGGAGTTCACCATCCAGCCGCAGGGGGCCGGGGGCTCCCTGCACCAGCCGCACCGCCTGCAGCGCTGGGGGGCCGGGCTCGCCGCCGCCAGCGAAGCCCACCCGCTCCCTGAAGGACCCGAGTGGGAGGGTCAGAGGCAGGAGAAAGGAGACGAGGAGGAAGAGGACGAGGAGGAGGAAGAGGGGGGCAAAGAAGAGGAGGCGGAAGGCGCCAGCGAGCTGCCACCACCCCTGGGGGCCACAAGTAGGACCAAGCGGTTTGTGTCTGAGGCTCGCTTCGTGGAAACGCTGCTGGTGGCCGATGCGTCCATGGCCGCCTTCTATGGAGCCGACTTGCAGGTAGGACTCGCTTTGCCTGGAGGCTCCCAGTCACCTCCCAGAGTCTCCAAATTCTTCCCTTTCCAGTCTCTCTGAGAAAATCCTTCACGTTCCTCATCCTCCCAAGACCGACCCCAAACGAGGTTCTTTCCTTTCTGAGAAAGCGCAGTAACTCTTTTCTTAACCTCTGACACCTGGGCTACCTACTGCCCCTCCCCACCGTGTCCCTTCCAATTTAGAGTGGAGGTCCGGGAGCTTCATCCTCCCCGCTGCTCGCCCCACCCTTGGCATCTTGAATCTCCTGCAGCAGTTGGCAAACTGAACTGAAAGTGTGTTTTAAAGCATCGCCCCCCCAGGCACCTGCCTCTTCCAACAGAGATGAAAATTGAACATTTTGGAAGAACATCCACCCCACGCCCCATTTCTCAGCCCTCTGCTGTCTCCAGACCTGAGAGGCTCCCAAGGAAAGGCAGCTGGGATGAAAAGATGTGGCTATTTCATTCCCTTTGCCTACAGAACTGAGGTTGCCATAAGTAAAAGACATTGTTTGGAGGGAGTTGAACCTGGAAGGGGGCTGCCCAACTTCTGTGTGCCCAGCTGGTTCTGATCAAAGGGCATGGACTACCTTGCCAACCTGGCACTCGGCCCTGGCAGAACTTGGCAGTGCCAGCATCAGCACAAGAAGGGAGGGGAACAGAATTTCTGCCTGGGGGCTCAGCCCGGGAAACTGAAGCTTCGGTGGAAAGGGGAGGGGAGAAGAGAGTGGGGTATGAACTCTCAGTTAATGTTCCTAGTGGGGCCAGAACTATACTTGGTCCACCCCAGCTGCTCTCAGCCCAGACACAGCTCTCTACTCAGGAAAACTGAGTCCGGGGGACAGCTCCTATAGCCAAAACGTTTCTAACTAGATTCACAGATGGTGCGGACTCAGCAGGAGGTGTCTGTGCCACCCTACATCCCAACACCTCCCCCAAGGACCAGGTGAAGTGTAGGGGTTTCAGGAGAGGGCTGCACTTTCTCTTCCCCTGGGGAGCACAGAACCAGAGATGTGCCAGGGAGAGACGAACTGACGTGCCCGGAGGTCACAGTTCCCTGAAACAAGGATCCTGGCCACTGCTGCAGCTCAGTTAACACTTTTTCAGTGATGGCAATCTTGGCTGGGAACCCTATTCTAGGCTCAGCCTGTGCCCGACTGCTGGGGACACCGAGTGCTCCAGCATCACCTGTGCAGAAGAGTCTAGATAAGGTGCAGTCGGCTCTTCTGTTTCTCACCCCATCTTTCTTACTCTCCAATCACTGGGAAATGCTTTCTAGATGAAAGGATGGGAAGAGCTACGGATGGGAGGTCGATGTGGCTACTCCCCTGGCTATTGCAGGGGCCAGTTAAACCCCGGGCAGGCTCCCCTGTGTGCTGTTGTGGTATTCGTTTTTCCCAGAAAATGGTAAGGCAGCTTTGAGCCTTCAGTGCTTCAAAGCCTTCAGCTTTGAGCCCCACAGGCTTTGTGTCTACTGATTGTGTCTACTTTGCTGATTGAATATCTGTTTCCCTGTCTACCCTGAGAACAGGCGGAGGCACCAGTCACCTTCTCTGACTCCTTTCCCCAAGCAAGTCCTTGAGAGGGTGGCAAGTGGGGCTTCTCCCATCTCAGGTTAGGACCGCCATGCCTGGCTACTAGGGGTCTCCACCAGAAAGAGGCCGAAGTACATTCAGTGCAAAGTCAGAGCTGAGATACTGAGCCCCTCCTCTGCCCTCCCCCACATGCATGGACCGGTTTCTGACATCTGCCTGAGAATCAGGAGGTAGGAAAGGCAAAAGAACATGGAGAAACAGCAGAAAAAGTAATTGCTTTTCAGTCTTCAGAGCCAAAATCTCCTCCCTAACGCCTTCCGACCATCTCACTCTCTCAGCTCATCACCTAGACACTTAGGATACTGAGTATTTGCCTCAGGGACACACTTGGCATCTCCAGATATCAGAGCCATCTGGAAGGAGACATGCTTTGGTGCTGGGCTCCAGGATTCCCAGGCCACTGAAGCAGGAGGCTGGGCTGGGTTTTGCCCCAGGGCTGCTTCAGGCAAGTTGGCTTTCTCTTCGCAGAGCCACCCAGAAGGACTCCCACCCTCAAATGACTCCTGGCTGGATGACCAAGCGCATGCTTGTCCCATCTCCTCCCTCTCCACATACACAGGTTTCTGGACCATTCACAGACACAGCCAGCCCACGTGGGTCAGGAGAGCACATCAGAACAGGCATCAGGCACCTGTGAAGGCAGTTCCTCTCCCTATGGGGTCTACGTCCAGGTCAGCTAGACCAGCCCCGTCGCCTCCCCTTGGTCTCATTATGTCACGGCCCACCTGCACCCCTGCTGTCACAATGCTGGGTGGGGCAGAGGCTGAGGCACAGCTGTTTCTATGGCTGCCTAGTGGCCCCTCTGTTCTGACTGCTCACCAGTCATCACACCAGCCAATGCTGTGCCACCAGATGCCACAGGATGGACTTGAACTTCTCAGCTCAATCCCCTGGGCTTCCTAAAAGGGCCCATGAGCTCAGCTAAGACAAAGTGAATGTCAAGTCTTGGTTCCCCAAGACCTCACCTGCCCAGACCCATCTCCCCACAATAGAATCCTGCTCTTTATAAGTAATTCTTCAAGGAGGCTCCTGCAGGCTTCGTTCACAAAGATGGAAGGTATTTGGGGGTGTCTTAGCAACCGGGGGGTGTGTGACAAGGATGGAGAGAGACTGTACCCCCATCCAAGGCTTGGATTTCCTCAGCTGTGAAGCAAGACACCTGAACTAGGTAATCAATTTGAGTTTAAGCATTTGTGAGGCTGCTTCATGATGAGACTTCTGGCAAGTTCAGCGCTGTGGGGAAGCCACTCTCTGAGTGTGTTCAGTTTGCAGAGTGGTTTACACACATCACCTCAGTGCAGACACCTGTGAGGCAGGCAGAGGAGGAAGGACATGTGACTTTCTCAAGGCCACACAGCTAGTAAGTGGCAGGGCCAGGTCTGCAAGCCAAGTGTCTGGAACAGAGCACACGCTCCTCTCTACTGTGCCCCGCTGCTGCCTCAGCACCAGGAGAGGCTGTGACTGTGGCTCTCTCACCCCC
Source organism: Ceratotherium simum simum (assembly GCF_057802395.1). Taxonomy (NCBI): domain Eukaryota; kingdom Metazoa; phylum Chordata; class Mammalia; order Perissodactyla; family Rhinocerotidae; genus Ceratotherium; species Ceratotherium simum. Next base: position 81,557,487 of record NC_141906.1, on the reverse strand, counting down.
GACACTGGTCTGTGATATGGAAATGGGTCCTTGAATCCAGCAGTCCAAAGATGCCCAGCCGAAGTGGGAGGCCCTCTCCTGAGAGGAAACCACCGTCAGGCCTAGAGAAGGAGTCAGCCATGCTCCAGGCTGGTCTCACCGCCAAGCGACAGTGAAGTTTTCCAGAACTCTGTACACTTGAGTTCACTTAATCCCTTGACAGAAGGGGCCCTGGCCTCCCACCTTCTTATCTGGTTTCAGAGTTAAGGGGCTCAGACAAAGGGGGCTTTCTGAGAGGAGGGACCACCTCGGAAGAGACCATTAACTCTGTCTGCCTCCGGCTGCTGCTAATTGTTCCCGGGATGAAACCGGAGCAGGAAGGGAGTGAGTGACGTGCTGAGCTGTGCCCACACCCAGGCTGGGAAATCTGTCCCGCCCGTGTATCAGCTGCAAGCTGAGCTTCTGGACTCTCTGCTTAGCAGAGAGGGTCCTGGGGGTGGCACCAGTCGTTCCCGGTCTTCATGGGTGAAAGACAATATTACATCCGTGTGCATTATGTTCTCCCACTGGCAACAGAATGAGTCTTTTCCATCTCTTGTCTGATGCAGTCAGAATGATCAGCAATATGAAATATTGCCCAAAGAAAATGCCTTAATATCCAAAGACCTTTGATTCTCCACTTCCACCTCCCCTGCAGTGGGGGGATGGGGGGTGCATAGACAATGGTTTGAGTTTATTTTGGCTGTGCGGTAGTTTTCCTTGCAGTAGCAAAGAAGGGTGGCAGTCAGTGTGGTGATTAAGAGCATAGCCTTTGAAGGGTAATAGAAATAACTGAGTGTCCTTGAGTAAGTTACCAATTTCTCTGTACCTCACTTTCTCTCTCTCTCTCTCTCTTTTTTTTTTTTGGTGAGGAAGATTGGCCCTGAGCTAACATCTGTGCCCATCTTCCTCTATTTTGTACGTGGGATGCTGCCACAGCATGGCTTGGTGAGCAGTGTGTGGGTCCACGCCCGGGATCTGAACCTGTGAACCCTGGGCTGCCAAAGAGAACAGGCAAATTTAACCACTACGCCACCCGGCCGGCCCCTCTACCTCGCTTTCTTCACCAGCAGAATAGGAATAGTTATACCAATGTCCTAGCACGGTCTTGAGGACACACTAAAACATGGAAAACACCCGACCCCGTGCATGGTGCAGAGTGGGTGCTCCGGGAAGCCCAGCTGCTACTTGAGTTGTCTTCGGTGATGGCAGAGTGGGAGGGCAGTGTGGTCACACACCAGCCACTGCTGTGCCAGCTCTGCTGCCCCACATGGCAGAGAAACCTGCCTTTCAGCTCGCTCAGCTCTGAGTATCTAAGCTTGACTCCCTGTGGTTCTGGTAAATGTGTGCTTTGGAGAGGTGGCACTGCCCCCTGCTGTTTGGAGAACAAGGAGATGAAGGACATCGTGCTGGACCCCCTCTTTTCTCCTATTGCTTCTTTCCTCCTCCTTTGCTCCCCCACCCACCGCCTTCCCAGCACAGTCTCAGGCCCCAGAGAGATGCCCGAAAGGAACAGTAATGGCGCCGGTTGCTGGGGTCACAGGGTTTCCATGTTACCACTCCTCCTCTGCTTGCCTCTCCCAGGCATGCTGCAAGGAAACATGGTAGGACTCACGGTGTGAAGAGCAAATAGCAAAGTGTAATGGATGACGTTCTGAGCAGAAGGAGCTGCTGGAAATGCGTCTGGCCCAGGCCCAGCCTTCCCCGAGACTCCCACCATAGTTGGCTTTGGCTGCCTCGGGAGCTCTGAGGGAGGAATCTCCGTGTCTGTAGGTCAAAGAATCAAAGAGGGCTCTGTCCCAGCCTAGCTGGCTGGAGCATTTTTTCTCTTTTCCAGGTCCTGGGGGCACCAGTGGAGAAGAAGACTCCCCGAAAATGCCCCGCCTTTTCCTAATGAGAATTAAGGGCGTGGGATCCCCAAGTCCTTCAAGAGCCAGGTTGCTTGAGCACCCCTGGCTGGACTGGTCATGGGCTCCGGCCTACCTGGCGTGGTTGTTGGAGGTTGCCTGCGGGGCTGCGGCTCCCACTCCACCAGGGCCACGATCCCATTCACAGTCTTCAGCAAGCAGCCTTCACTGTATGGTGCGCGGGGAAGTGTAAATAGACACCAGGCAGTGGAGCGAGCGATATGACCTTCTCCCTGACCAGCTCCTGAGCCAGCTTTCTGTGGGACTGTAAGTCAGGCCTGCCCTTTTGGCCCAGGGGATTGGCTGAGAATCAGAGGCTTACAGACTTACGGCCACCTACCCCACCAGGCACAGTGGTCCTTCCCCCTAGGGAAGCGTAAGACACACTGCAGATGTCAGGCATTCCTGCCACTGTTTCTCAGAGGAGCTAGTGGTGGGGATGGTGGCGTCCTGTCTCTAAAAGTTCAGTGAGACAAGAGAGAAGGGGAGGTAAGCGGGACCAGGATTTGAGATTTTAACAGAAACACTGGAGACCCACATAATCCTTGCAGCCTTCTTGCAATGGAAATTATCTCCTGAGAAGGCAACCAGAAGGATTTTGAAATGTCCTCAAGTCTAACCCACAGCCTGGAAAGACAATGGCTCTGAAGCCGGCTCAGCCTGACAGTTATTCAGTGTCTAGAGAAGATGATGCGAGCTCCCTGAAATGCAAAGGAGGAGACTCCCTGAAGACCTTAGTGTCGGGAAGACCACTGCCTCACCCCATCCTTCATGCAGCAATTTGCACCCTTGTGCCTTTGGTTTTCACTGGGACGTGGCTGTTACATGGTCTCTGCTCAGTTGCATTACCTGAGAGCCTCAGTCTGATCTGGTCAGCTTGGGAATGCAGTCCATTCTCAAACCTCAAGTCTTCAGTCCCTTGTGCTGAGCCTTCTGGGACCCATGCTGAGCAGCTTCCATCTCTTGTCTTCACACCTTCTTTGTAAGATATCATCTCCCCAATTTTGAGATTGCTAAGTTGGGACTCAAAGGGAAGAAATCTTGTGAGGACAGTTGCAGGTTGCCTCGGAAGAAATTCCAGGAGTTGGTCCCAGGCCCATCAGACCCTGGGCCTTCCTAGGGCAAGAGACCAGGAGACTCTTTCTGCCCCCTGGAAGCAGTGAAGACCTGGCCAGGAAGTAGCCTCAGCAAGCTACTACTCTTCAGCCCTCACCCCCAGTTGCATAATGATGTGATTGCTTGTTTCCCTCAGGAATCCAACTCCAGGAGCAAGTGCCAAGTTTCAGCTTTGCTGATAAGATGTTTACATCAGCCTAAACATAGCTGGAGTGCTTGACATGCTAAGTAACCTGCCAACCCCTGTTTGTAGGCTTACAAAATACTTGGCTTGTTGCCTGCGAGGTGGACAGATCCCATTCACAAATAATGGGATTCGTCTGGAACTCCCACACATGGCCTCAGCCAGTGGAATGTCCCTCTCTAGCCTTTCACCCCTTCTTTCCCCTCCTTCCACTGCCACCTTCCAGACCACAGGAGTGAGAAAGAGAGGCTTACGGGAGGTGGTGCCCTAGGGAACAGGGAGCAGGGCAGGTGAGTGGCAGTTCAGCTGGCCATACTCCTGGCTGAAGGCAGGTGTGCCTCTGCCCCTTTGTCTCCTCTTCTGCAAAATAATCCAAGAAGACTCCCTTCTAGAGGTCCCTGGGGCAGGAGAGTGAGCTCTGACACAGGCTCTTCCAGAGCCTTGGGAGCAGTTGGCAGCCCAGGGATAGGACAGGGGCCAAGCGATGACATAGACTACTTCAGCTGCGCCGGGTGGAACTGAGAGCAGGTGTGATCCTCAGCACCTGGCTCTCATTCGGCCCACTGGATTCCCTCAAGCCTCAGGCGGAAGGGAATAAACCCTTCGGGGCTGTCTAGGCAGAAACCGGAGGCCAAGCGCTGGGAAACGTAATGAGCATAGCGTGGACCTTGGAGACAGACGCGCCCGGCCTGGCATCTGGCTTTAAGAGCTGTGTGACCTTAGACAAGTTATCTGATTTGTGGGAACCCCCATGTCCTCATTTGTAAAATGGGGATTACAATACCTACTTCACAGCGTTATTGTGAGCATTTAATGAGGGGATATGTAAAGTGTGGGCCCTGTGACTGTAGAGTAGCCATTATTAGTAGTGATTATTAGAGGAAAGTCTTGGGGCTTAACAATTCCCATCCTGAAGGGTAGAGGTTACCCCAACAGACATCAGGAAAATGCCCAACTGGATTCTAAGAGGGAACTTCTACTAACCTTGAGCACTCAGATAATTGCTTCTGGGCTGAGAACAGGGAGGGTAGCTGGCAGAGAGATGGTTGGTGTCCAGGTTAAGGCAGAACAACCAGTGCAATCCAACAGAACTTTCTGTGATGGTGGAAATGTTCTGTCTGCTCAGTCCAATACGGTAGCCACAAGCCACACACAGATGGCTATTGACGCACTTGAAATGTGGCCAGTGTGGGGCCGGCCCCATGGCTTAGCAGTTAAGTGTGCGCGCTCGGCTACTGGCGGCCCAGGGTTCGGATCCCGGGCGCGCACTGACGCACCGCTTCTCCGGCCATGCTGAGGCCGTGTCCCACATACAGCAACTAGAAGGATGTGCAACTATGACAGACAACTATCTACTGGGGCTTTGGGGAAAAAAGGAGGATTGGCAATAGATGTTAGCTCAGAGCCGGTCTTCCTCAGCAAAAAGAGGAGGATTAGCATGGATGTTAGCTCAGGGCTGATCTTCCTCACAAAAAAAAAAGAAGAAGAAATGTGGCCAGTGTGATAGAGAAACTGTAATTTTAATTTTATTGAATTTTAATTAATTTAGACTTACATAGCCACATGTGGCTAGTCTAGATGTTAAATGCACAAGCTTTGGAACCAGGCGGTCTGGGTTCACATGCTGGCTTTACACTTATTAGCTTTGTGATTTGGGGCCAGTTACTGAGCCTCGATTTTCTTACATGTAAAATGAAGAGAAACAATGCCAGATGCCTCAGGGGTTTTGTGAGTCTTCATCGAGATGCTATATGTCAGATGCTCAGCACAGAGCCTGGCACATGGGGTGCATAATAAGGGGTGGTGGCAGTGGGCAGGCAACGGGCCAGGAGATTGAACCCTTCCGTCTGCCTGTTCCCTCCTCGACAGAACCACATCCTGACGCTGATGTCTGTGGCAGCCCGCATCTACAAGCACCCCAGCATCAGGAACTCCGTCAGCCTGATGGTGGTGAAAGTGCTCATAGTGGAGGATGAACAGTGGGGCCCGGAAGTGTCCGACAATGGTGGGCTGATGCTTCGCAACTTCTGCAACTGGCAACGGCGTTTCAACCAGCCCAGCGACCGGCACCCAGAACACTTCGACACGGCCATTCTGCTCACCAGACAGGTCTGTGGCTGGCTCCGGAAACCCCGGGGAGGAAGGGAGACGGGATGGGCAGATCAAAGGGAGGACCACTAGGCCTGCCCAAACATGGGAAATGTCTCCCTGCTGGCCCCAGCTGGACACCAGGAGCCTCATGTGTGGAACTATGAGGAGGAGGTCATGAGGACAAGTGTGAGGTATTTGCAAGGGAAGGAGAAGAATCTTGTAAGGGCTCTTTTCCAAAAGTTTGTGACCAGCTGTCTGCTGAGGTCATAACAAGAGGAAATGGGCTTAGACTGCCCAGTGAGAAATCTGGAGCTGGAATTAAGGGAGGAGGTCTATCTTCATGGTTGTTAACCATAGGGGCAGGCAACCAGGGGTCACCCTCAAGATCGCCCCAATTCAGGAGGCCTACCCACTGGTGTGATTTCAACAGCTTCCTGAAGTCTAGAGAGTGTAATAATGTGTGCCAGGCCCTGTTCACTCCTCAGTCCGCACGACGACCCCATGAGGCAACTGCTGTTAGCCACATTTTACAACTGAGGAAACTGAGGCACAGAGTGGCCACCAGTGGCAGCGCCGATAGTCAGTCCCAGGAGTCTTGCTGCAGAGTCAGTGCTCTTAGTCACTAGGCTGACCTGCCTCCCAAAACAGGCTCTCCAAGTCCCAGCCGGCCCTAGAACACAGCATCGTAGGAAGAGAAACAGGCTTCCTCACACGGGCAGTCTATGTGAAGAAACAGGGCGTTTGGCTTACAGATTTCCTTCAACTCAGGAGGACAGGAGCAGGAAGATTTTCTGCTCTGTTTTCACGCTCTTTCTCTCCACCAAGCAGAACTTCTGTGGGAAGGAGGGGATGTGTGACACCCTGGGCATGGCGGACATCGGCACAATCTGCGACCCCAGCAAGAGCTGCTCTGTGATCGAGGATGAGGGGCTCCAGGCAGCCTACACTCTGGCCCATGAGCTAGGTAAGACCTGCCATGCCCAAGCCTACTCCAGGGTGTCAGAGGGACCGCCTCTTCCCGGGGCTGAGGAATATCAGCCCGCAGACTTAGCCGGTTTCCCTCATCATTCTGACAGAGTGATCTGTGCAAACAGATGCTTGCTTTCTCCATTCCCACCCTGAGCATAAGGCCAAAATGTTAAAATAATGTCCTGGACCATCGTCAGAGGTCACCAGGAAAACGCCAGAACATGAAACCAATGCTTGGGTAAAGTTGTGATGCCATATCCAAGCTGAGCAGTAAGAATTCTGGGAAGATAGCTGTCAAGAGAGTGATTTGTAAGCAAGCGAATAATTGAGGTGAACATGAATTTAGGACAGGCTGAGGCAGAAAGTAAAGGGACATCAGTGTTCCTCGGCACTCTAAGAAAGCTCCCTGGAGGAGAAAACCCCGGGGTCAAGTCTGAAACAAAAATCTTTAAGGAACAAGGGGGTGGTGGTTCCCATGAGGAGCTAGTGACTGGTTAGCTTTTGTGTCAGCAGAGTGTGGCTCTCTCTCAAGAGAGAAAGAAAGGGTGGGGGAGTACTGGACCATGTGGGGAGCCCTCAGGGCAGGGCGGGTGGGCTGGAGGGCAGGGGAGGCTGGTTGGGGTGGACTGCGGGTCTCTCCATCCCCAGGGCACGTCCTCAGCATGCCCCACGACGACTCCAAGCCCTGCACGCGGCTCTTTGGGCCCATGGATAAGCACCACATGATGGCGCCCCTCTTCGTCCACCTAAACAAGACGCTGCCCTGGTCTCCCTGCAGTGCCATGTACCTCACGGAGCTCCTGGATGGGGGGCACGGTAGGCGTCCCTCGGGTTTCTCCTGCCAGCTGCCAGCGGTTGAACTCTGTCTGGCAGCCCCCTTAGACGGCTAATAGCACCTACACTGTTTCCAGCTGTGCTCCATCACAGAGCATCACAGAGCAGACACTGAGCGTTAGAAGAGACTGCAGAGACGTGTCCCTCACCCACCCTCCCATGCGTTACAACCATTCCCACAAAGCATGTTCTCCCTTGCCCCATCTTCCAGCAGCCTGAGTTCTGGCTAATTGAGATTATTAGTCACAAAGTGGGTGGAAGCAGCCTGAGAAGACTTGTCTGGAAGAGGTCGGTTTGAACAGAGCTTAAAGGAATGGAAGAACATTTGTAGTACCAAGGAGAGAAGAGAGATAGCTCATATGATAGCTTAGAAATGGCAGAGGCAGGAGCAAGTCATGTGAGAGCAAGGAGGGAGGGGGCCTGGTTAAAACAGTTCCACTTGTTGAGTAAAGCAGTGAAAACACAATTTATTCTTGATTCTTCTCATTTGAAGGCAGCAGGGACACATATGATAAAATAATGTGACAAAAATAATAGATTATCCAAACATCGATACTTTGGCTTTATTTTGCATGCCATGGTTTTTAAGAGCCCATTTACATCCCCAATTGTATTGTGACATAGATTAGTATTATAATTAACTGGCATTCCCTAGGCACACACTGAATGCATATAAGATGTTCTGGATAACAAAAGAAATTCAATCCTAAAAAAAAAATTTGCTACTAATTGTCAACAATTGGATAACCTCTATATAGATGTTTGAGTGTTGACAGTTTTCAGATTGACAAGGAAACCATGATGCCTAGACCTTAAACCCATCAATAGGAATTTAAGGGTACTGTGGGAGGCCATGGAGAGCTGAGAGGGGGAACCCCTGCCCCTTATTCTTGTCCCTCTGCTTCCTCCATTTCTCAGGAGACTGTCTCCTGGACGCCCCCACCTCGGCCCTGCCCCTCCCGACAGACCTCCCAGGCCGCAGGGCCCTCTATGACCTGGACCAACAGTGCAAGCAGATCTTTGGGCTGGGTTTCCGCCACTGCCCCAACACCTCTGTGCAGGACATCTGCGCCCAGCTCTGGTGCCACATGGATGGCGCGGAGCCCCTTTGCCACACGAAGAACGGCAGCCTGCCCTGGGCTGACGGGACGCCCTGTGGGCCTGGGCATCTCTGCTGGGATGGCAGCTGTCTGCCTGAGGAGGAAGTGGAGAGGCCCAAGGTGAGGGACAGCCACTTGGGAGGGTGGGGGAAGAGGGCAGGGGGAGGGCTATGTTCAAGGAGGGAAGCACACTTGAGAGCCATGAACTAAGAGACTTTGAACCAGGCTGCAACTATAACTTCTAAGTAAAATCACTCATCGTTTAATAAGCAAAGTAAAGCCTGTCTATCCACACATGAGAGGAGCGCTTCAAGGCTGTCCTCACAGCAGATGGACGATGCCACCCGTCCTCCGGGTGTTTGGGGAACTCCTCCTTTGGAGTTGACTTGAGGGCTTGTGAGAATTGGTGATAGGTGTGAAACACTCCAGCACAAAGACCGAACGTGGCCACTCAGTAAATGGAAGCCGTGATGAATTCTATTATGAACAGATAGAGTGACAGCAGAAGAGAAACATCCCGTCAAGAACTGAGGGAAAAGCATTCACATCCTACCATGTCTGAGCTGAATGTGTAATTAGAGGTTAAGAGCAGGAGAGTCATTGTGGGAATTCCACACCCAAAGAGGAGGAGGGGAGGAGGAAGCAGAGCCCCCTCCAACCAGGCAGAGAAAACTTGGCCCAGGACAGGGTAGACTTGCAAGAAAAACCAAGGTAATACCAGGGAGAGGTTTTAAATGATTCACTTCTTTGCCCTGCTCTTAATACTTCCAAACTGTGAGGCTGATCACATTTCTTTTAGGGCGAGTCACTGAGCCATCTCTGTGAAACAGCATCCACTGAGTTTTGCAGCCTGGTCCTCGCCCAGCGCTGAATCACCAGGGTGGCCTGAGCACTCTCCAGAGGGCTGTCCTCAGTGGCGTGTCCCTTGCACTGAGTGTCAGGAGCCTGCTTGGGCCGAGTGAGACACACGCTCTTGCTAAGCCAGAGCCAGCGCAGGACTCACAGATTCACCCTCAGCCACCTCGACCCTCCCCCCATTCAGACACTGAGCTTCTCTTCTGGGGCCTGACCCTCTCCTGTCGCCCGTGCTTCATGCGTCTGTCCAACATTCCCCAGCACCAGAGCCAAGCTCCATGCAGAGAGAGGTTGACATGGAATGATCATGGGATGTTTATCATCTATTTTTAATGGGAAAAGACAGCTATAAAATACTATATATATGACAGAATCATATCTGTGTAAAATAAAAACACCACATCTTTATGATTATATATTCAGAGCAAAAGCATGAAAGGATACTGATGAAAATCATATCAATAGTTTTATCTGGGTAATGGTATTTTTTTTAAGTGTTACTTTCTTTTTTACACATTCCTGTATTTTTCCTTTTTTTTTTTTTTTTTGGTGAGGAAGATTAGCCCTCAGCTAACACCTGCTGCCAATCCTCCCCTTTTTGCTGAGGAAGATTGGCCCTGAGCTAACATCTGTGCCCATCTTCCTCTGTTTTATATGTGGGATGCCACCATAGCATGGCTTGATGCATGGTGCATGCATCCGTGCCTGGGATCCGAACCTGCGAACCCCGGGCTGCTGAAGCGGAGCGCACGAACTTAACCACTGCACCACCAGGCCGGCCCCTGTACTTTTTCACTTTTGTAATTTTTAAAACAATTTTTTTCATTTTGAAAACTCTGTGAAGCCACCAGAGGCAAAGCTTTGTTCTCACAGGTCGGTTGTAAAGTAGGAACCCACCCTGTTCTCGTCCCGGCATTATCTTCCCACAGGAACTGTAGCTGTAGACTAGTGGCAACAGCTCCCCATCCTTATTCCTTCAGACCAGGACTTCTCAGCCTCGGCACCAGCGACATTTGGGCTGCATAAGTCTTGGTTGTGGGGGCTGTCTTGTTCATTATTGCGTGCTCATTGTTGGAGGCTTAGTGGCACCCCAGTCCTCTACCCACTAGAGGCCAGCGGCACACGCCCTCCCCAGTTGTGATAACCAAAATATCTCCAAACATTGCCAAATGTCCCCAGAGGACAAAACTGGCCCCGATGGAGAACCGCCGCATTAGACCCAATCTTATCCCCATAAAAGAGTTTCATTCAACAACTAATATTGAGCACCACAGTAAGGGCATGGTGTCTTAGACCCTGGAGGGTCAGTGCCAAGCAAGTCCAGCACAACCTCTGTGTTCACAAAGCCGACAGCCAAGCGGGCCACACAGTCATTAAATGAATGATTAGGGCCATTCACTGAACTCCATGCAGCAGGATAAGCATGACCAGATGAGGAAGTCAGGGCCATGGCCCCCCTGTCACGCCAAGAGCTGAGGCCTCCTCACCTCTACTTCTGACTCAGTGTGGCCTTGTGTGTTGCAGGCCATGGTGGATGGAGGCTGGGCCCCATGGGGACCCTGGGGAGAATGCTCCCGGACCTGTGGAGGAGGAGTCCAGTTTTCACACCGTGAGTGCAAGGACCCTGAGCCTCAGAACGGAGGAAGATACTGCCTGGGTCGGAGAGCCAAGTATCAGTCGTGCCACACAGAGGAATGCCCACCTGATGGTAATCGCCACCTGTGGCCACACCTGCCAGAGCAGCTGCTGTTGTTGCTGCAGCAGATCCCTAGAGGAGGAGGAGGGTGGGTCTCCCAGGATGCACAGCTTTCCTGTGATCCAGACATAGATGGGCTCTACAAGGTACCAAGTTTTAGGGCAGCCCTTAGCGACCCAGGACAGCTCTCATTGTGCTGAAAGAGCATGGCAAAGTCAAGGAGAAAAACTGCCCTGGTCTTCCAAGACGTGGAGATAGAGGATGTCACTCCTAACCAAATTTTTTCGGGGGAAGGAGGGAGGCCTTTGCAGAGGGGCTAGCGTCTAGGATAATAATCCTCCTGGAGGCATGTGAACCCGTGTCTGTGTGAAGAATGGAAGGGTTTTCCAAAGCAAGTGTTAGAGCCAAACCTCCACTGTCTTCCCAGCCAACATTCAGCCCAGGGCGGAGGGAGGATTTCTGAATCTGATTCTAGTGTACATTCCTTCTGAGAAGAGTTGCCCATCTTCCCTAGGCGCCATGGCAACTGCCTAATGGAACCTTCCCAGGAAGCAACACCGTCTCTACCTCCCCTTGGCACATTCCTACCCCCTAGTACCCACTAGAAAGCACACACGTTAACTCAGGGGCAGTAGGGGCAGCAGCAGAACTGGCAAGAAGGATCATTAGAAGTTTCCCCACCATCCCATCCAGCTCCTCTCTGTACTGGCAGCTCCAGGAAGTACTGGCAGGCAACAAAAGACAGCGGAGCTTTCAGAGAGACTCATCCAAGTGCAAAGACACACTGGCATTGGGTTGGTGTCTAATGGGGGAATCAGTAGGCTTTGCAGTTTTGCAAGACGGGAAGGATCAGCAATGGCACGAGGCTCTAGAAACCTTGCCCTGGAATCGAGAGAGTTTGCCTGGCATGCGGGGTGAAGCGTTCCCAGGGGAGAGAGAGAGGGGGGAGGGGAATGAATATAAGGTACAAGGTAGACATGGACAATAGGCGATATCATGATTGCAGAGGCACCATCTCAATCACCAAATGTTTTTAGTGCCTCTTGTGTGGCTAGAACTATACTAGATGTTATCAATGACATAAAAATGCACAAAGCATGGTCTCTGTCCTCAGGGAACTTGCAGTCTAGTGAGAGATCCAAACCCCTTTTACAACGCAATTAAAGCTTAATCTATGAGGCACAGACTCCAGGTTTACGAGGAATTCAGAGCAAGGAAAAGCCTGGGCTAGTCAGAAGCTTCACAGGGCCTGGAGGATAGAGATGGTGATGAGAGGGTTGGGTGGGGAAGGATTAAGAGGTGGAGTCACCTCTCAGGTGGAGTCAAGCAAAATGTACTAGCATTTCCAGGCCAGACCACAACGGTCCATGAAAGCTAACATGGCATCTAGAGGGTCTCCGTGCCGGCTATCCGTGAGGTCACCTGGGAAGCTTTTCAAACACAGAGGCCCAGACCCCTCAGATGTACTGAAATCAGAATCTCAGGAATAGGCCATGGCCATCTATGTTTTGAAAAATCTCCACAGGCCATACAGATGTACAGCTAGAATGGAGAACCTTAGTAGTAAGAGCAGGTTTAATTTCAGGATGATGGGAAAAAAAACATGTCTTACTTCAGACAGATTGTTTGGGAAGCAGCATGCTGCAGGATGGGAGAGGAGGCAGGCTCTGTGTAGGAGGCTGGGCACTAGGTCTCGCGTGAATCCACAAGGCCTGGGCTGGCAAGAGGTGGACTGAGATGGTGAGAGTGGGATGGAGACATTGAGTATAGTCCTGATTGTCCTGACTTAATGTCAGGTTGGAAATAGTGGATGTTGATGCTCAAATGTTCAGAAGATACCAGGATTCCAGTCTCAGGCTGGAATATGATGGCATCACTAAACGAAAATCAAACCAGTTCCTGGAGGAGCCATATGGAGTTGGCCCCTGTTGAGGTGGAGGTAATTGCAGTACCTACAAATGGAGCTCCCCCATAGACTCCTAGAATTACAGCAACTGGGGTGTAGGGGCAAGATCAGAACTAGAGATGTAGGTCTGGGAGTCTTTGGCCACATGTCCAATGTCACCAAGGAAGTCAAGATAAAGCACAATTAGCAGAGGCCTGAAAATATAGCTCCATGTGTCATCTGTGCCTTCCAAGCTTACTGAATTGTCCCCTGCCTGAGTTTATTCATCTGTAAAATAGAATTAATATCTTCCCCAAATGGAAAGGATGTTTATCCCAGAAAGCCCAGCTGAGGCTGGATGCTCCTTTCCTTGCCCCTATAAGTAAGGGTCACACATGGACCTCGGTCGCGTGTGTCTAGGAATGTAGCGCCCAGGTGACACAAGACCTGCGTCCTGGGGTTGAGTCAAAACCAGGAGGAAGAAAGGTGCCCTGAATCCCAGTGTTCACTCCATGCCGTTTCTTACTCTTTTCAGGGAAAAGCTTCAGGGAGCAGCAGTGTGAGAAGTACAATGCCTACAATTACACTGATGTGGATGGGAACCTCCTGCAGTGGGTCCCCAAGTATGCAGGGGTGTCCCCCCGGGACCGCTGCAAGTTGTTCTGCCGAGCCCGGGGGAGGAGTGAGTTCAAAGTGTTCGAGGCCAAGGTGAGAATCCTTCTGGAACTCAGACAGGCCCCCTGGCCCACCCCCAGCCGCGGGCTGCCTCTGTGCTCACCACACCCTCTCTTACCTTCCCTCCCCGGCTGCAGGTGATTGACGGCACCCTATGTGGGCCGGAGACTCTGGCCATCTGCGTGCGTGGCCAGTGTGTCAAGGCTGGCTGTGACCACGTGGTGGACTCGCCTATTAAGCTGGACAGATGTGGGGTGTGTGGGGGCAAAGGCAATTCCTGCAGGAAGGTCTCCGGTTCCCTCAACCCCTCCAGGTGAGTGTCCTTGGCAGTTCTGCACCGAGGCAAAGAGTGGACAGGGCTGTGGAATCACACCGGCCCAGGTTTAAATTGCGGTTCTACTTAATAACCCTGGAGTATTGAGCTTCACTCTCTTTATGAAACATCGGCAGTCCTGTCTGTCTCAGAGTCATTGTAAGGAGCCATGAGACGGGCAGAGTACTTGACACAGGTCTGGCCCAGAGAGGGCGGCACACAGGGCAGCCAGAGGCCACATGGATAGGGATGTATCATCTCTGAGTCAGTCGGCAATGGAGCTACACTGAGTAACCGGGACCTGTGCCAGAAAGCAGCTCCTCCAGGCCTGATTTGGGAAGGACCTCTTACCCTACAACAGACATGTCCTGTCCTTGCTGCAGGTGGATCTTCAGAAAAGGTGGTAGAGAAAAGGCGGGGTGGCCTAGGTGCTTTCATGAAACTGAGAACTCCAGACGCTTTCCCACATCTTAGAGCCACACGTTCATAAAGCTCCTAGTATCTGTTTAAGTACTTTCACTTCTGTGGCCTCATTTGATTTCTAAAATAAGTCTATCAGGTGGGCAAGGCCAATACTATTATTCCCCATTTACAGATGAAGAAACTAAGGCACAAAACAATTACATGACTCTTATGAAGTCACATTGATAGTTAATGACAGCCAGGAAGAGAACCTGGGCTTCTGATTTCCTGGGCTCTTTTTCTCCTGCCATTACACGCACTTCCTGGCAAGGACGGTCAAGGGCGTGCATTGTAGGCCACGCTGTGCCCCTCTCTGTCTCTCATCTCATCAGGCCCAGAGAACAGAACCAGCCTACAGCAGACAACTTGGGAGTCTTTTCAATTTTAACCTCATGGGATATAGAAAACAGAAGCAGGGGTGTGGGGTATTGAGGTCCTCGGCCAGCTCTCTGGAGGCGTTAGACATGTGGGCCCGCGGGTACTTTCACAGCCGCACTAGACTAAGCAGCTGGCCCAGCTGGGTGTCAGGCGAGCATAGCAAAGAACCAACTGACTCTCCTCAGCAATCCTCATCGCTTTCTTCCCAGCTAAAGTAGCTCCAATACTTTTACCCCAGAGCAGAAGAAGAAGAACTAAGGTTTCTCCATCCCACATAAAGCCCTAGACCTACCATAGAGTTGAACATTTTCCCCAAACAGCATCTTACCCCCGCAGAAGCGCACAGCTCGTGGTGTCTGGGCGCCCAGCAGCAGGTTCCACAGAAGCAGGCTTTACCTGGTTCCTGCCCTAGAGCCAGAGTAACCACATGCTAGGAACTGACTGACTCAATGATGTGGAGTGAGATGTCCATTCTGGCCGGATTGTAGAACAAGTGTGTGGAACAGATTTTCCCACATGGGTTTGAGCTCTGGGTATGGAAGTGGCCAAGCAAAGTTTTATGCCAGTGCAAGGGAACTAAATGTGTTTGAGATCTCATTTGAGTCAAGAGCTGCCAGGTTTGGCAGCACTGACGCAGCTTTCAAACCCCTCTGGGCTGCCTTCCTCTCTGGGCTATTATTGTCAAGATCCACATAGCTAAACTCCAGACATTTGAAACAGAGTTGCCAGGCAAAGCGAGAACCCTTGAAAATCCCAATGCACAAAACATTCCTGTCCGCCTCAGCAGCTAACTTATTGGAATTTGGGGGCAACTACTTAATTATTTGCCAGTGGTTTTTGTCTGCCTACCTCCAGTCACCTGCATGCTAACTTCCTGAGGCACTGGACTGAGTAGCCACTGGTCCTAAGGGTCTCTTTCTGTTCCTATCATAGTTATGGCTACAACGACATCGTCACCATCCCAGCTGGTGCCACTAACATTGACGTGAAACAGCGGAGCCACCCAGGGGTCCAGAATGATGGCAACTACCTAGCACTGAAGACCGCCGATGGGCAATATCTGCTCAACGGAAACCTGGCCATCTCTGCCATAGAACAGGACATCTTGGTGAAGGGGACCATCCTTAAGTACAGTGGTTCCATTGCTACCCTGGAGCGGCTGCAGAGCTTCCAGCCTCTGCCTGAGCCTCTGACCGTGCAGCTCCTGACAGTCCCTGGTGAGGTCTTTCGGCCCAAAGTCAAATATTCCTTTTTTGTTCCTAATGACGTGAACTTCAGCATACAGAACAGCAGAGAGAGAGCAACCACCAACGTCATCCAGCCTCTGATCAATGCACAGTGGGTCCTGGGGGACTGGTCTGAGTGCTCGAGCAGCTGCGGAGCTGGCTGGCAGCGGCGGACTGTGGAGTGCCGGGATCCCAACGGCCAGGCCTCTGCCACCTGTGACAAGGCTCTGAAACCTGAGGATGCCAAGGCCTGCGGGAGCCAGCCGTGCCCCCTGTGATCCAGTGGGGTGGAGGCCAGTCTTGTGCTCATGGACGTGGGGTGCTGGGGTACAGACAACGTCCCCACTTTGCTGAGCCTACCTATGGAGGTGGCATGGCCTACCCAGGCCTCCTATTGTCACAGTCCCTGCAGTTGGGCATGAATTCATAAGGGGGAGGAGAAAAGAGGACATGGACAACAGATCCTAAAGTCTACTATCTAGTGGACTGGACCTTGCTTGGGTTCAAGTAGAGGGCTTAGGTTAAAAGGTAAAACGTGCACTTATTGACCCAAACAGGAGACTCAGTCAGCCTGTTTGCAAAGGACTAGCAAAGTTAAATGAAAAAAATTTTCTTCTGTTTGGTCTCCCTGATAAATAATCTACCTCAGAGGGGAAAAAATTAGTCAAAGAGGTGTAGATGGGGGTTGCTCCCTAAGTGCGCCCCCGAGCTGTCTTCACAAATGACCGTGACTGCCTTCAGTATTAAAATCCATCGCCTCCAGGGCTGCGGAGCTGCAGGACTATGGAGAGCCACATGTTCTCAGACTTCCACCTGCAGAGGTGGATCCATTTCAAGTATTTATGCAAATGTGTCTCTGAACTAAAGTGTGATCTTGTGCCAATGTAGTGGTCTGATCTGGTTCAGTATTTCTTTGGAAAGGGCAGGGGACGCAGAGCCCAAGAACAGAGGCCAAAACCAGGTCAGCTCACCTGGAACACGCACAGGGAAGCTGGCATTGTGCCCGAGTCTCTTCAGGCCTTCCTCTTGAGTTCTCATACGCCTGCCAGAGTTCAGCTCATTCACGCAACTCTTCGTTTGCATAATCTAGACCAATGGTTCTCAAACTTCACTGGGCATTAGGGTCATCTAGAGGGCTTCTTAAAACACAGATTGCTGGGCTCCACCCCAAGAGTTTCTGATTCAGGGGGTTGTAGGGGGCCTGAGAATTTGCATTTCTAATGCGTCCCCAGTGATGTCGAGGTTGCTGGTTTGGGGACCACCCTTTGAGAACCACTGCTCTAGGGGAAACTTCCAACTCAGAGGTAACAATGGTTATGCGATGTCTCTGGGCTCATTATTCTTGAGAAAGGCTTTCCCCTTCCACTCTGTATACGTCCCCACCCTCACTTTTACACACTGACCAGCCGGAGACACAAGGTTCTCTTAGGATCTGAGGAATGCTGAACCTGTATCTAAGTAATCTCATCCCAATGACTTCGGCTCCTTCTCTCCACCCCAAATGTCATTCCCTCTCACGACTCTTTTGGCCCAACAAACTTGCAGCTGTCCCAATCCACCCTTTTTCACAGAATGACATTCCCCACCAGCAACCTCAAACCTACCTGAGAGCATCCACGACCCAGTCTTCCGCTCCATGTCTCCTCATCTCTTCCTGGCTAGGAAGTCTCTGGCTCAGTCTTCCATATGGTCTGGTGTAGAGGGAACTTAATCCTTGGTCATTAATGGGTGAGATGAAACAGACAACATCAAGAAATGACATTCTTGTGAAAAGAAGGAATATATCTGAATTTGCGTCTTCCCTTTTTTGTCACCTTTGACCACTTTGTCCTTCCCTTTAGCTTTCTCTCAAATGTGACATGGGCAGAGAAGATGCTCCGTGGAGCCCTTGTTTGAATGAGGAAAAGGTGTCCCCTGGGAGGACTCAGGCCCTCGGAGCACAAGGCAAGGCAAATGGGATCTCAGCCCTACCGTGACCTCAGCTGGTCGCCTTAGCATGGTGCGCACTTCCGCACGGCAGCCTTTGACATCGAGCTGACCACTTTTCCTGTCTGCCGACTCTTTAGTGAGTGGGAGGCCAGGCTTACCTAAGCATAAACAAGCACACACGCAGGCATGTGGATGACGACTAGTAAAACCAGATTTTTCCTTGCTGTGCACCAGTTTTGTTGAGGCTGATGTATGTTTCTGCAACTCTTCATCTCCTTCTGTTTCTCATTCTCCTCAAATTAATCAAGGCCAAGTGTGTCCCCCACTAACTGCCCACGCCAGTCCAGCTGTGCCATCCCTACTGCCTGCATCATTACCAGGCACAGCTCTTGCCCTGGAGTTCAGCTGGCAGCAGAGCTGCTGATGTGCAAAGCAGAATGGAATCCATCTTGGCTCTTCCTTGCTGTGTGGGCTCGGCAAGGCTCGCAGAATACAGACTTGTTTGTGTCTGGAAATTCAACAGCTGCAGCTCAGGGACTCAGAAAACAGATCTGCAGAGAGAGACCACACCATTATTTCCCTCGACCAACCACGACCACCCTTTTAGCCCAGAGAAGGGAAGACTGCATTTCCCCTGCTGAGAGTTTGCATTTTCCAGCTAGTGCTCCTACTGGAAACTGGTACTGGTGCCTCCTAATGGAAGTCCCTAAGGCCCCAACTCGGCAGGTAACCTGGTCATTCATCTGCATCCTCCAACCACCTGCCAGAAATATTTCAAAGGTGGTATATTAGCATCAAAGTTCACTTCCAACTTTTCATCCTCAAGAGAAGTGAATCCTTGTCTGGGTTTATTCTCTGCCCTTTATTCCTCTGTAGCTGACCAGAGGGTTCTGTGAATTTACAAAAGTATGCAACATTGCTGTTCCCCAACCCACTTTAGCAAACCACCCCTCTCTCCCAGGAACATTTTCCAGGGGTGATGGCACCCTCTTCCCACTAGATCCACATCTTGTTCTCTGATGATGTCCACTATGTTCTAGAACCTTCATGTTTGGGCTTTTTAACCAGTGAGCCCTCTTAATGAGGACTGTTCCTCCTTCCTAGCATCCAAACATGTAGTTCTCGCTTTCCTCTGGAGCCCTCATCATTATTTCCAAGCCGCCCCACCCCCCAAAAATGATAAGAACAATAGGAAAGTTCTTAAGAGTATGTTGGCCTTTGCTTTGTCTTGATATTTTCGACTTGTGGGCCAGGGCAAATAAAAAGAGAGGCTTTGTCGCCACTGCATTCCTGAGTCTGTAATGTGGTAAGGCAGTGTTGCTGGCTGCCATGTGCCAGGCTGTCACACACGGCCCGAGACTGCCAGTGTCTGAATCTCCCTTGGTCATAGGAAGAGCTGCTCGTGAGCCCACAGCGACCTCTTTTCCACGAGCTCTGCCTCAGATCACCAAGCCCCTCCAGGAAGCAGCAGTGTCCCCTTTGCTGTTTGGGAATTAGAAATGGTTTGTCTATAGAGCGAACAGAAATGTGGAATTTACCAAAAAGAATCAGATGTAGTATTATCCTTGGACTTCAGATTTCTGCTGCCACAGCTTCATCACCTCCTTTTGCCTCCTCAGGGAGCAGAAGCTAAATTACTGATTACATAGCCAGAATAAAACCTGAGACAGCGTGAGCACGATGAAGACAGTGAAGGCAGCATTGTAGGCAAGGTGAAATTCCTGTCCCTGACGCCTGTCCTCCTCCGGCCCCGCTCTGCTCTATGGAGACTGGAAGGGACTTCTCTAAGTGAAGAGAACTATATCCCCACCCGCACTCCCCACCCCTAATTCCACCATGGGTCAGACAATCACCAGAGGCCCAGAGCAGGCGCTGCCCGTGGGAGCTAGGACGGAAAGCAGAGGAAGGGAGTGACGCAGCAGCACTCCTGCCCTTGAGAAATATAAACAAGTGTTTGCTCGCCTTTGGTGGCCCTTGGCTGAAGGACAGCATGTCTTTATGAGAAAGCTCTGTTCTGGCACGGCACGCTTCCCTGCAGTCCTCTGGCTGAGCTGGCAGCTTCAAGAAAGCTGCACGTGGAATGTGAAAGGGAAAGAAGTCACCAACTTAAGCTGACATTTTTGCTGGTTCAATCTAGGTAATTACTAAAGTGACATATGGTGGTCATATCGACCTTACATATGAAAAAATTCTAAACAATACAAAATAACACACTGAGGGGAACTAAAAGTCAGAGCACTGAGTGAGCAGAGGGGGTTTGTGACCCCCTCATGCTTTCTCTGCCTCACTGCACCACGTCAGCCCTTCCCCGGCACTGGACTGCTTTAGTTAACACTTCCCAACAACCCACCAGTCTTATCGAAATAGGGGTGCCCCTTTACAGCTTGGTTCATTCTTCTTCAGACAGGGAGCGTCTCTGATATTCCACTTGGGAAGTAGTTGGCCTCCCTTGCTTAAAATTGAGTGCCAGCCAACCCACATCCCCCAAAAACTAGATGAGGGGGCCCCTCATAGACACTGCTCAAGTATTGGGAAGAGAAAGACGAGACCCAATGTACAAGTACATTCTGAACTGTAATGCTAGTGCAGGGAGAGAGAAATATAGGAGCTTTCACGGCCACCTGTTTCTTTTAGAACATACTTTCCCTCAGGCCTTGGGCTCAACGATGAGACACAGGAAAGTTCTGGCTAGTCTTCCAACCCCATGACCTGCCCAGCCTACCCCTGGCAGACATGCAATTGCCCCAGGAAAGGAGAGAGTAAAGAAGCCTTCCCCACACCTCACCGTTCCTCATTCCAAACATCTTGTGTCCCAGGAGCACTGGAAGAGTTTGTCCTCAGCCAAATACAACTTCCTGTTTCTAAGAAAGGGGAGAAAAAAATAGTTGAAAGAGTTTTGGACACTGGAGATTTCAAGTTTCTGTAAATGCAAATGAATCAGACACATGTGGAATAAATTTCTCCGGAAGTGAGAAAAGATGCTGTGAGTTCCTCTTGCTGGACCAGAAAGTGGGAAAAGGGTAGCTGAGAGGGGAGGTACATCAGAGGCTAAAAAGAGAGAGAAAATCCATGTGAACATTGGATCCAAGAAGGGGTCCCAGTGATGACAAGGTTCAAGGCGGGCCCTCCCACGGCCACATTCTGGACTTGCTTATTACTCAGAACTTCTCCACCTCTGAAGTCTTAAATTTAAATATCCTGCTCCCTGACCACAACTTCCTACCCTTCCAGATCTCTCACCAGTTCCCACTACACTTATTCTAGGGACCCCCAGGTCTTTGGCCACCCTTATATCCACACATTCCCCTGTCTTTATTTCTTCTCTGTCCCTACTTCCTCTTTCCCTGTGCTGCTCAGACTCCATGTTCCAGCACCTCAATCTCAATCTTGCCAATATTCCCAACTTCCTTGCCCCATTGACTTTCCGTGGTGCTCAACAAGCAGAGCCCCACGCCGGACCTATTCAACTCTCCACCTCATGCTCACTATCATTATGGTAACAACCAGGCGCCACAGCACTGGGGGAGATCACACCACTGAGCGTATAGGTGCCACCGTAAAGTTATGGTCTCCGAGGGAAACTCTGACCAGCAACCCAAGCAGGCTGCCCTAGTCAGTTCTATCGCCACTTCTCTACCAAATTATTTTATAATAATTCATTCGTATAATAATTCAATGTCCACTCTCCTCAGGCTCGTGATCCTGCCACATTTCCCCTTACTATGAGTAGATGACATCACCCCCTACTACTAAGCGTACCCTACACTGCATCACCCTCGACAGAAGGGAGAGAGCGGACACAATCTCACTGTTAACAGGTCAAGTTACAGATATTAATCTAAAGGAACATTATAATTCTACCTTATTTTGGATTCAACAGGCATATTCCAATTGCCAGCAAGTCCACAGGAGGGTGAAGATTCAGGAGATAATTCCTCTACTTTATGAAATTAATCTCCCAGCTCCTCCGAAGGGCACAGCACATCAGGCCTAGGTACACAGGACTCCCGCACGGCTCAGCTTCCCACCCCGTCGTCCTTGTTGACCCCGCTCTTCTCCACCACCTGCCCAGTGTAAAGGCTTTTCTTGGGCGTGGCCCCTGACACCATTTGTCAGTCATTCTATTCCATCTAGTTTTATTGTTAGATGGAGCTGGGTCTTCAGATCTCAAGGGTGAAGGAAGGGAAGAGGAAAAAAGGCCCTCACAAGGACAGGACCGAGGACAACACATCTTAAAGACAATAGACTTTCCACCACGCTAAGCTTGGCCTCCTGCTAGCCCATCTCTGGTGTGTGGTAATGCTGAAACAACATCTCCCGTTTCGCCACCTTGGGTTGTATTACCAAAGACCCCTTTTATTTTCCTAGCCTCCCAAATGTGCTAGATCTTGGGAAGGGGGCTGAAGTGGAAAAAAAAGAAAAAATCCTGCCCCACAAGAAAATGAGTGTCATCATACAAGAAAGCTCAATTTCTTGCTACCAATCCTAAGGTCTTACCTGTAATTGTATCTATCCTTTTAAAAATCTATCCTCTTCTCCTGTTTCTGTTACATGATGAGGTATTTTCCTACTATCAGAATTAATCCCTTCTGGATGCCACAGCACTCCACCTTCTCAAGACCCTCAGCCCATCGCCGATCCCTCCCTCTCCTTGACGGAGCTTCTCCCTCTGTGCTGGCTCTGTCCCATCAGTATTCGAGGCGCTGCATCGTCTTGCTCCTGCCATTTTGCAGCCATATCTCTTCCTTCTCCCCACTGCTCGCTGAGCCCCCCGCTGCTCCTCCGAAGTATGCACTCTTTTCTCCCTCCAGACATTCATGTATATTCTTCCCTCTTCCTGAAATCTCCTTTTTCCTTTTTCTCCTCTCCCCACATCAACAAACTCCTACTTACTCACCAAGTTCCAGATTCATGGTCACCTCCTCAAAGAAACCCTGTGGTTAGGTAAACCCCTCCATGGTGTTGTGCACGTCACCTTTCAAATGCTCAGCTCCCTGGTGGTCCTCCTGTCCTCACTGCAGGACCCCACATGCCGTGAGGCCCAGACCACATGCTGTCACTCACGTCTAGCTTAAAGCCTGTCATACAGCAGGCACTTAATAAATGAGAAAACAAATGATCAAGTTTTTTCCACCTTAAAAACAATATGTTTACGCCTCCCCACATCCCTCTCTGCTCCTTCCACAGTCACACTTGAGAGGATCGCTCCCCTCCTCACCCCCTAACAAGCCAGCTCTCCCCGCAACTGCACATGGGGACTGTCTTGCCGAGGTCATCAGTGACCTTGTGCTAAATCCAGCAGATATCCCTGTCTCTTTTTGCCTGAGTTCTGACCCTCCTCTGTCGTTTCTGTCCCCCTGACCACGCCAAAGCTGCAGAGACCCTTGGAGTTCTCCTCACTCTTTCTGGGGGATCTCATATGCTCCCAAGGTTTCAGGTTTTTTTACATGCTGATCACTCCCAAATTTAAATCCTGAGACTGTGTTGGGGTCCCCAAGACCACCTATCACTCAGAGACTCGCTAGAAGAATTCACAGGACTCAGCATGTAGTTGTACTCTTGGCTGAGATTTATTACAGAGATGTAGTAAGGATACACAGCTGAATCATAACAGATCAAGACACAGGCAGAGTTCGGAGGAATCTATGTGAGGTTTCTTTGTGCTCTCCCTCCCAGGAGGGGCCACACAGAGCACAGTCTTCCCCCAGAAACACATGTGATGTTTCTGCCCAGGGAAGCCCACGAGAGACTCAGTGCCCAAGGATTTACTGGGGGCTGGTCATGTGAGCACCCTCTCCCTAGCACATACCAAAATTCCAGACTCCCAGAAGGAGAGTAGGTGTTCAGCACAAATCATATAGCCTGCACAAACAGTCTAGCCACAGGCAACCAGCCTCATCAACAGTTAACTGTGGACTGGGGACACTCAGAGAGCCAAGTTCCCAGACATCAGCCAAGAGCCAACCGTGAAATCAGGTCTTTCTAAGCACAGCAGTGACAGGCCTGCTGTGTTCTCTCCTTTCTGCACAGGCTGGATCTGCCTTCTGAAGCACAGGCCCATATGTTTCCAACTTCCCACCAGACTCCACGTCTTCAAACTCAGCCTCTTGCTCCCAGCTGTTATGCCTATGACCTATCTTCTGTACCCCATCTTCCCCCTGATCCTTTCCACTGGCCCTCAAATGCACCTACTTCTCTCTATTCCCACTGCTGCTCAGAATCACCTCACCCCAGGATGGCCACAACAGCCCTCAGGACGGGCCTCTCCCACTCCACTTGTCATCCCTGCAATCCTATTCTGTCATTCAGAGTTAACTTTGAAGCATGAAAATTGGATCATTTCACTTCCCCACTTAAGCCCTTTAATGGCTCCCCAATGCACTAAGAATATGAATCTAAACCCCTTATAAGACCTACAAGTTACAAGTTCACCTAAGTGAACTGTCCCTAACAGCTCCACTTTTATTTACATCACTCTTACTCTAGTGACATTTGTGTCTTGTCAGTTTCCCACCAAGCCCTTCCTCATCCAAGGGCTTCACACGTGCCCTTCTCAAGCCTGAGATGCTCTTTCCTCTGCTCATGCCTGGCTCCCCTCAACTCGACCTTGGAGTCTCAAGTTGAAGGTCATGTCCTCAGGAAGTCTTCCCCCATCTTCCCCAGTCTAAATGAGGCCCCATTACTCTCTTTCATAATTAGTAACTATATATATCTCATGTGGATTGTTCATTTCATGCCTCCCTCTCCTCCCCACCAGACCATAAGCTCCATGAGGGCAAGGACTCTTTGTTCACCTCTGGATATCTGGACTCAAGCTAGCACTGGCTGCGTGGTTGTGTGCTATCTCCATCAGCTCAGGCTGCCATAACAAAGTACCACAGACTGGGGGACTTAAATAACAGAAGTTTGTTTCTCACAGCTCTGGAAGCTGGAAGTCTGAGACCAGGGTGCCAGCACGGTCAGTTCTGGTAAGGGCCCTCTTCTTGGCTTGCAGACAGCCGCCTTCTCACTGTTTCCTCGCGTGGCCTTTCCCTGGTGCATGTGCATGGAAGAGAGAAAGCATAAGTTCTCTGGAATCTCTCTTATATGGAGACTAATCCCATCATGAGGGCCCCACCCCCATGACCTCATCTAAACGTAAGTGCCTCCCATCTCCAAATACCATCACACTGGAGGTTAGGGCTTCAACACGTGAATTTGGGGACAAGGGTGAGGGGGAAGAGCGGGGCACAAACATTCAATCCATACCACGTGCTATGCAACAAACAAGGGGCAATGCGTTCATGGAACAAACAAGTGAATTGTTGACAAAGTGGTATTTCTAAAATGCACATCTAATCTTATCACTCTTTTCGTCAAAGTTCCTCCACAATTCCCACTGCCTATAGGAGAATTCCTAAAGTTCTTAGCACAGCATCTGAGCCTGTGCCTCTCTGTCCAGTGTCTCTCTCAGCAGTGCCTCCTGGAAAGCTTCCCTTTCTCCTTCAGGAACATGTTCAGGACTCCTGTCTTCTTTCACATCCCTGCCACCTATGGGGCTGCTCTCCTCTCTCTGCAGTGGCACTGGACCTTGTTCACAGTTTCTTCGTAGCACAAACCATTGCAGCAAGGGTAGTGCATCTGAGGATGCCTGGGGAACAGATAGAGCAAAACTGCCCAAAACCTGTGCTCCTAGGAGCTGAGGAGTTGCCAGAGAGAAAACCCACCCTGGGGGAGGAAAGAGCTACACACATGAGCTTGACCTGAGTTCCTCCTTCCTGGAGGGAAGAAGGTCAGACAAGCATGGTGTCTATCACTCAGCACCGGGTGCCACCAGATACTCCACCCCTTGCTGCCCTTGGGAATTCCCCCTACCTGCTGGGCAGAGGAGAACTAGTCTCACCACCACTACCACCACACGCTGAGTGAACCAGCATGGCCTTGTCATATCTGTGCGCCTGTCCGTCCCAAGTTCTGTGTGTGATTAGTAGGTGAGCATGGCACATAGCAGATACTCGATACCTACACATTCTTTTCCTCTCTTCCTGATCCCCAACTTGCAAGCCCATCCCCTGACTTCCACATTCCACGTATGGTTCAAGAGCAAAGGCTTCCAGCCCTGGCACTTCTCCCACCATACTTTCTTCTGCTCCCTGGACAACTGGCATTGCCCTTGTCACGTTATACAACATCCCAGTGGATCGATGTGGATAAACTGGTCCATAATTCCTCTTGTCTGAATAGCCTCAATCTATCTGTTGATGGAAATAAAATTTGGGGAAGAATTTGCCAGAACTTCAGCCTCCCACCATATTCCAAATTGAAAGCTGACTTTGATGTCATGGGCATGGCAAAAGAGTTAGCATGTGTATTAGAAAAGCAGTAGACAGAGTGTTAGATGATCAGGCTTCAAGTTTTGTCTCTTTCATTTATCAACTAAGTAAACTTGGCCAAGCCACAGCGTCCCTCTGAGCCTCAGTTTCTTCATCTAGAAAATGTCCTGCAACCCTCAGATAATTTGTGTAAGAATCAAATGAAAGGACGTTATGTGAAGGTGCTTTGCAAATTATAACATGCTACAGAAATGTAGAGAATTTAATACCTTAGGTGTTCGGAGATTGGGACACCACTTGCTGAATAAGTATTTTAGTTACAACCAAATCCCTGGGTTGGAGGAGGATATAGGCAGAGGAGGAGAAAGAAAAGCATAAAATTACCTAATTTAGTTAACACCAGAATTGGTAGCATAAGTTCTCTGCATTATGATAAGTTGGAGAGAATTAGGGAGAACAAAAGAGAGAACTTGGACATGTTTGACACGGTGGTCTGGGACTTTAAATCCAGTGCCAGACTTGGCAGACATGTGGAGTATGGACCACACTCCTCTCCCCTCTGAGTGCTGAGCCTTGGGAAATAAACACAAGATGTGAGGATCAAAATATCAACTTTATTTTTTTACGATAGCAAAAGATTGGAAACTACCAAATGCCCATCCATATGGGACTAGATAAATAAATTATGGAAATTCATTCAATGAAATACTATGCAGCCATTTAAAAAGTGAGAAAAATAGCAAGGTGTTGAACAATATATATAGTATACTACATTTTTGTGGAAAAATGTATGTGCATATATATACATTTGCTAATGTACGTATAAAGCATGTCTGGAAGGACACACGAGATACTGTAAACACTGGTCGCCTCTACAGAGGGGACTGAGAAGTTGGGGGACAGGAGTGCAGGAAGACCTTTCACTATACGCTCTTTTGTCCCTTTTCAGTTCGGAACTGTGTGACTATGAGAATGCATTGTGTACATGTATGTGTTTCGTGTGTGCATGCATACATGTTCATCTGTGTGTGTGTGTATCAGCTTCATTGGACTGGATCAATATCTTGGACCTGAAGCCAATGGGCCCTCTGCTTCCTAACACTTAGGTCTCCAGCCTAATGTCAGATCCCCTGACCCGCACATAGGGAAATGAAATCCAGACAGCAATATGAAGGACGAGAGAAACAGGCCACATGCTGTCTGTCCCTGGGAAGGACGGCCAAGGGCTGTGGATAGCGGTGCCCCTTTTCCCAGTCTCAACAGTGGGAAGAGAGGGATTGGATGTTTCTCCAACGATGTCCTCTCCCTGCTGTGGCAATGTAAAGAGTAAGATGATAAGCATCCTCCCTAACAGTACAGGAGAAGTTAGCATCAAGTGGAGGAATAAAAGATGGGTCACATATGGGAAACAGTGGAGCTGGGGAGGTGAATGCCAAGAAGGAAGCCGATGAGAGGCTGCAAGGGTTAGTTGAAGGATTATGAGAAAAAATAAGTGGTATCAGGGTGTCAGGGGTCACAAACTTTCATGAGGGCCAGGAGATGAGAAGATGGCCCTGGGTGGGACCCAAATATTTTATATTGCATCCACTAGTGAGACTGAAGAGTAAAGAGGATGTAACCTTTGAACTGGTCACAATTATGATGCAAGATTCAGTCTGGTTCTAAGGAAGCCCCTCCCTTTCCTGATCCCTCACTGTCCTCCGTTGCATTCCTGGCCCCCACATTTAGAAAAATCCCTTCGTTCAGTGTTCCAGTGCTCTGTTTCACATTTGCTTTTGTTAGCAGCAGCATCTGCTTAGCCAATTTCTGCTTGGGAGCCCAAGTGCCAAGAAACTATACAAGAAGAGCAGGGGCTGGGCAGGCTCAGAAAATGCCAGAGATTTTGCCACCAAGCCTCATCCACCAAGACTGCCAGGAGAGATTTGCAAATGGAATCAATCTGAATGTAGCTGATGAGAAACATCTGAACGAAAGAAGCCAGTACAAACAGAAACCGTTGAGTTTCCCACTGCAGTAGCCTGGAGTGGCTTCCCCAAAGTTTCTACTCGTATACGTTTGCCTTTTTATCACAAGGAGGACACAGGCTTCTTCTTGGAAGCTTCTCCAGATCATGCTGATAAACCCTGACCTCACAAACCTTACCTTCAAGTCCATTCAGCAGTCTGCACTGTAGTTTGCCCAGTGGCTATCTGCCCTTGTCGCTATGTTTGATACATTTTTATAGAAGACAGGTGGGAGGGCGATTTTGTTCACAGCATGTTGCCTCCTTTTCCCTGGAATTTGAAAAGGTCAAAAAACCTCATCCAGTGACCAAGTATGTCCCCATCACCCCCAAATAAAAGACCAAGACACCTCCCAAATGTAGTCAAGGAATTTGGGGCGTTCTCTTGTAATTCCCTCAGAGAAGCATACCTGATGTCAAACATGCAATGGCATCATTCAGTGCAACAAATCTCAGATGGGATTATGATAAAGGAACATGATCATTTGCCTACAGCTGAGGAAAAAGAGTTAGTAAAACCTGGAGAGAAGTTTTCTAGCAAATTTCAAGGCAGAGAGTGCACTGATTCTAACTAATATCTGCTATTGGATTCCAGTCTACTGTGTCTTCAGAGTGGAAAATCAGAACACTCCCAAGAGATATTAACTTCACATAGACGTTGTTTTGGCAGTGTCCAGTTTCCTCTTCCTGATTCCATTTTCACCACGCAGCCTTCTCAATTTTAATTTAGAGAAGTTGGCCAGCTCCAAATGCCCTAACAGATAGTGTCCATCAGATACTTTGACGTGGTGCTTTATCAATCAGGCGCTCTGTGTTTAGCCAGCATGAATCTGGGCAAATGCCATGTAGGGATTTGGCATCTGCAAAGGTTTGGTCCAGACTAGGACGGATGGTGACTGACGGTGCTGTGATTCAATATTTAGGAACCGTCGAGCCACCAGCTCAGAAACAATTAAACCATTGGTCAGGGAGTTGCTCTGCTTCTTACGTTCTCTGAAGGATAACTGAGCTATGTGTTACTCTGAGCATAAACATTATGCTGACCTTGATCCAGGAATTTAAACAGTGTCACTTAATGTAAACACTAGCAAATACCTTCTTGCTGAAGTGGCCTGTTTTCAGGATGGGTAGGGTTTCTTCTCTACAAAGTACTTTGGGGCACTGGATTTTAAACTCACGGTCAGATCTGCATGTCTTCTCTCAGTTACACTGCCTGGCCTTCTAGGCATTAACACGAGCTTCTAAGGTTGAGGGAGCCCTCTGCTGATGGCTTGGGTGTAACTTCATAGCACACAGCAAGGAAAACTGGGTGAAGTCCAAAGAACTCCCAAATCTAAAAACTGTAAACGTCTCTAGACCTACAGCAGACTTTTGCTGTGAAAAGCCTGGCTCTAGAAATGTCCTTAATTTCCTCAAAGTATCCACTTTGTTTCAAGTTTTATTCTTTCAGGAAGTAGAAGAAAAAAGGTCTGGGAAGGGGTTCTTGTCCTATGCATTGAGAGGGCTACACACTTCTGTGTGCATATGCACACACATCAGCACGTGCCCACACACGCGCGCACACACGTACACACACACACTCTGCAGCTGTGGTGCCATCATCCACTACAGGAAGGCTCTGCTCTGTGTATGTGTGTCCTAGAGTAAAGGAGTGGGAGGTGCCTAAGTATATATAGAATCGCAGAATCATGGGACTGGATTTAGGAACATTTACCCTTTGTGGCATGACCAGATGAAGAACTCTGATGAGGCCACGGCTTGAAAGAGGAATTCCCAGCAGCTGTGGCCTTAATGCTGGAGGTTAACAGCTTAACACCAGGGTGTGGTGCCCAATTCCAAACTCTGAAAATTAATGATGATAAGGGTGGGCTGCCTGCCAAGGCCTGTGGTGTGAATCCCAAGAGAAGCACCGTCTATTTTGAGACCTCTCTCAATTCCTGGCATGCTGTCCTGTGCTTTGATGCATGTTCCACCTCTTTGCCTATATGTGTCTTTCTCTAACTCTTTTATTCCTAAACTTTCTTGAGCTTTCAACCATGGACAGTGATGACAACTTACTCCCTGACCATCAAATTCACCAAAAAGAATAGTCATGAGGCAATATGAATCAAATACCTGACCCAGATGTCATTAGGAAGAACCAATGGTATAACTCTTCCCTTGCCAAAAACATCAAAGGAAAGAGAGAGGAAATGGCAAATAGAATATCAAACCTCGATGAAAGAGGATAAAAGCAATAAGGTCCTTTTCCTTGAGAGGGCTCCTCTGAAAAGGAAAAATAAAAGTGCAGTGTTGTGCCACATAATATAGCCAACACTGCCCAATAACTACACATGCAAAAGGAGCCATCTCTGGAAAAGCAAAAGATCAAAGGTGCTATCCCGTGCTCAAAAATCTGCAGTGATTTCCATTGTCTACATACACTCTAAAGTCTTTAAGAGGATATTCAAGTTTCTTTACCCCTCCTGCCACAATCCCTACCTCTGCTCCTGCCTGCCCTACTCTCACTTTAACTGTCAGATCACTTTCACCTCATGTTTTGCCTGCTACTATTCCTTCCTTCTCCATTTGTCAGGGGCCTGCACATCCTTCAAAAGTGAGCTCAAGTGTCCCATCCTCCATTAAGGCTTATCCAGCTCTCCCAGGCAGAATAAACTTCTCTCTCCCCTACGTTGCCAAGGACTTTGTTTATATCCTCCCTCCACCCCCACCATTATAGTGCTTATGTATAGTCCTCATGGTTCAGTCTCCTTTATGGTTTATAAATTGAGATCATGGGCCGGCCCCGTGGCTTAGCGGTTAAGTGCGCGCGTTCCGCTGCTGGCGACCCGGGTTCGGATGCCGGGCGCGCACCGACGCACGGCTTGTCTGGCCATGCTGAGGCCATGTCCCACATACAGCAACTAGAAAGATGTGCAGCTATGACATACAACTATCTACTGGGGCTTTGGGGGAAAAAATAAATAAATAAAATTATAAAAAATAAAAAGAATATTTTGAAAAAAAAAATTAAGATCAAGCCCCATATTCATCTTTGCATCCTCCCTCAAATTCCCACCTCCACCATGTCACTCCATGCCCCCACCATTCCCCATCCTTATTCCTCCTGTCAAAAGCCTATCATAGCATCTTCCACATAGGAGATTCTCAACACATTGTTTGTTCATTAAGTTAATAGCTAAGAAGATTAGGAGAGAATACAGTTCACACCAAAGACAGAAGAAAGGCAGTACCATGATAACAGGCAGGTGAGATATCACTTCAGATCCTAAGTAATGAGAACTCTCATTTTTCAGTTCCAAGATGGCTCATCTGGAAGCTGCTCAAGATGTTGACTTTCTCCAGTTTAGGGTTTCTGCCTTCTTCATATGACCATAGAGCATTGTGAACAATTTTTGAGCAACTGTGAATTAGGAAACCCCAACCCTTGCTTAAGATACCTTACTGCCATCCGCTAGAAATTTGTCATGAAAACTATCCAAATATTCTATGAGCAGGAGGCAAGTGCCACCCCCTGGAGTTGTGCAATGAACAACCTTAAGTGGCCTTCAACACGTGAAGTTGAACATATCCAATAAGTGTTTGTCCTTCAAGGTGCACATCATAGTAGTCTGACTTGAAATCTGACTTCAAATCCACGTTAACCATTTTTTGTGTGTGTGTGTGAGGAAGATCAGCCCTGAGCTAACATCCGATGCCAATCCTCCTCTTTTTTTGCTGAGGAAGATTGGCCCTGGCTTCCTCTACTTTATATGGGACGCCACCATAGCATGGCTTGACAAGCGGTGTGTTGGTGCACACCCAAGATCCGAACTCATGAACCCCAGGCCGCCAAAGCAAAGCGCGGGCACTTAACCGCTTGCGCCACCCAGCCGGCCCCAGGTTAACCATTTTAACCTTTAGTTTCCATACCTCTAAAATGGAGCTAATAAAATCCCTCTTCACAGGGTTTCTTTTAGGATTAAACGAGATTTTGAATATCAAGTACTTAAGGACTCATAACAAGTACTCAGTAAGTGGAAGCTATTATTATTACAGTAATGTTTCTATAATTTAATAGATTTCTGAAAGTTCTCTTTTGGAATTACTTTCAAAGCCCTTTTATAAGCCACATGCAAAAATCATAAGGTTTTTAAAAAATATTTTCATATTCTTTATTTTGTGCTAAAATACTATCATATTTGAGTCTCCATTTAATTAATCAGATTTATCTAAAAATTATATTTAGAGGTTTACAAAAGTCAAATCCACTGTTCAAAGAAAAAGTTTTGAAACCATTGACTATATGTTTCAGGTACTTATGTTATTCCAAAGGCATTGTTCAGAACCTAAATTTTGTATAAAAACCATTTACATCTTATACAAACATCCCAGACATTCTCCACAATATCTAGTAAAATGTTGGCCCCCACCGTTCCTTGCTTAATTCAAATCATCAAGTACTTATTGAATATGAATATGAAGGTATTTGAGAGATGACAATTATAAAAATTGGGTCTTCTGAATCCGTAGCATAGAATCCCAAGAAACTTAAAACTGGAAGCAACCCAACCTGGAAGCTGAATTAAGTTGACATTCTAGATGGCTCCAGGGAACTTCAGTGGAGTGATAGTCTCTGAGCTCCCTTTCTGACCTGAGAATAACTTTAATTATTACTTCATATTCCAATTTTCCACCGCTTAGCTGAAGAATGTCCTTGAAAGGTCATTGGACTCACTAATAGATGCTGCCAAAGCTCTGCTTTTTCAAGAGTGTATTATTATTCATTCAATCAATAAGCACTTCCTGGCTACTGTTATATATATACATAGTACTTAACACTGTAGGAGTTACAAAGAAGATAATGCATGACCGCTGACCTCATGGGGTTTCCATTCTAGGGGAGACTAGAATCTAGAATTCTAATCTAAAATCTGTCAATTCTAATCAGTATATAAGACTATAAAGGATCTATCATAGGTAATATAATTACTCATTGAGTAAATAGTAGAAAGAATGCATGCTACGGAGAGAAAGATACCCATGGATGGGAGTGGTCATAGGGGCCCTGGAATTAAACTCAGCCTTAATGGATAGAAAGGCTTTCAAAGGCAGAGAGAAGGGAAACTATTCTAGGGGAGGAGACCACTACAATAATGGCATAAGGGTATAAGTGGCCTTGGAAAACAAAAAGTAGATCAATCCACTGAAATAGAGGCTAAAATAAGAATGCGGTGGTTCTAAGATGGGAAAGGTAGTTTAGGACCAGACTGTAAAGAATCTGAATGGCAGGAATTCATACTTCATCCTATATCAACTAGGAAGTGACAGACTCCTGGGTACATTATAGGAAGTTGGGCAGGAGATGCAGAAATGCTAAACTTGCAATGGGCCCTTTGACGTTAGCTCCATAGTTAAAGGGATTCACAGGCAAGTGAGTCTAACTCTGCCTTAAAAAAAAAAAAAAGTTTGGGGATTAGCTGTCCATTTCAGTCATCCATGTTCACTCTGGCGTCTCTGACCAAGGGTCATCAGTAATGGGCAGCTGGAGCAGGAAAGCCGAAGAAACTCAGAGCTGCTGGTGGCTGGAAAGAAATTGTTCCTGGCAGTGAAATCTGCCCCATCTACGCCTGGGATAAAGCAATGGGATTAGGTGGTTTGCTGGGCCCCACGGCATGGTCTGTGGTGCTGTCAGCAGCCTTTCATCAAAACATGATGGTGTAGCACACAGTGGTGGCTGGTTTATGTTCTGGATATTAAATACAGGCTTACGTGTCCCTCTATTTATACACGCACCCAGGCCTGCTGGATGACTGCCATTCCATTCAAGGGAGGGAAAATGAAGCCCTCCAATGTAGCACGCTGAGACACACACTACGCATTCCTGGAAGCAGCAGGCAACAAAGGGTTTGACCTCCAACCACAAAAAGGAATCCAGTATACTGGGGAAACCACACAGTGGCCTAAAAGACCACAAAGAGAAATCCATTCTCAGAGTGTGGAAAGCCGGTCTTGGTAAAAGCTGTAGGAGGGATTTTGAACAAACCACACCGATTTTGAAAGATGGGAAGGCAAGATGAAGGGCACTGGGGGCACCACCTGTCCCAGTCACATCAGCTGCATTGTCAAACTCCTGCCATTGGGAGACCACGTAGTTTACATTGACTTCATTTCCCGATTCATCAGGCATATCCTACAACAGTCTGTCCCCAGAGACTAGGCCAGTTTCAACCCAAAGGAAGGCAGATTGCAGAAGTTAACATAGTTGGTTGTATGGGAACTGGCTAAACTGAGTTTGAAGGCCCCTGATGATACAACTGGTAGGCAGTGTGTCCTGACACAACCCACTGCTACAGAGACCTTCAGTTCCAAACCACCGCTGCCTGTTCCTCTCTGATTCCCCACCCTTGTGCATGCAGCCACAGACCCATATTTTGTTCTATTGTCCAGCCCCGTCCTAGTACTTTCAATACCTTCCCAGATTACTAGGAATCTACTAGGACTGCAGCTTCCTCTTTTGTTGAACTTCTTCTAATTTCATGGCACTTTTCACATATCTTGTTTTATCTAAGTATGTACATACACAGCTTTCCTTCCACTAGTTTGTAAACTCCTGTGGGCAAGATATAATTTCCCAAGGATAAAAACTTTGTTTTCTTTTTTTGGGGGGGTAGCTCTATGACATGATGGATATTAACTAAACTTATTGTGGTAATCATTTCACAATATATGTAAGTCGTTATGCTGTACACTGTAAATTTATACAGTGCTGTATGTCAATTATACCAATAAAACTGGAAAAAAAGATATAATGTCCCTCCTCCCCCACATTACCTTAAATATTAGAGCTATTCAATGAACTCTTACTGAAAATATATACAAATTTTAAGGCATCAATGGGTTTTGAATAAATGTTGCTAACTCATTCATTGACTTTTAGAGCACAGTAGCACACTTAAGCAAATCACAAATATGGTCCAAAATGAAAATCGTGATGCAAATAGTATTGCTGTTTGGCCAAACTCTGACTTGCTCTCAACAGATGATTGGGTATTAAAACCAGTGTTATTCAAATAAGAAAGTGGAGGGGCAGTCAGGCCTTGGGGAAGCTACCGCCAACCTTGAAGAAAAGAAGCAAATGTGAGGATTCTGCCCTCCAGCTTCCCTCACCTCCATCCCTTCCTTTTCATTGCCTTAGTCATACTCACCCCAGCCAGTCCTCACATGCCCTTCTCTCCCCCACCCCTGAGTTCAGATGCTCACTAACTGCCCCTTGAACTGTGGCACTTGTCTCCTAATTGGTCTTCCACTCAAATAGCTTAGAAGTTTCCAATTTTTTTCCAGATAATGTATAGTTTCCCATACATTCCCATCTCCAGGTCTTTGCTCCAAATTTTATTTATTCTTCAAAACTCAGTTCAACTACCTCATCCTTCATTGAGTCTTCCCTGAAATTCCCTCCTGGAAGCAATTTCTCTTTTTATGAACTCTTGTAGCACTTGGCACCTCTCTTATTGTATTTAGCACACCCTATAATACAGTTTTCCATGCGTGTCTTCTCTCTCCAATTAAAATGGAAATTCTTGAAGACAGAAACTTTTACCTTAGTTCCCATAGCATCATGCATTGTTAATTTCATATTATACGTCCTCAATGAACATTTGTTGAGTGAAGGAATAGGTGAATGAATCAGGATATAAAGCAATAGTAAATACTAATTGAATGAATAGGATTAATCGTCAGTGTTTCCCAGAATTAAGGAAAAGGAAAGTCACTCCAGATATTTATCAGGTTGAACCTTCTACCTTTACTTATGTTGCTTATTATTAGCCTCACCTTACAGATGAAGCAACCAAGGCCGATGTAGACTAAATGCCTTGTAAAAATCATACTGCCCAATGGCAAGCTCTTTATTCTATACCATTCTGCTCTGTTGTTATTAGGACAACTCTCTGTTGTCCTATATTAGTCTCTGTTGTTTCAATATATGGCACATATATCATGAGATTATCTTCAAGAAGACCAGAAAAGATACCCTAGTTCTTTTCATTCTGTTCTCATTAGCTTCTTCTTAGTCCCATGCCTTCACAGAGGGTACAGATGAAGACTTACTTATAATAGGAAGAAGTCCTAGTCATTATAAACAAGGCAGACAGGGTCTTAGCAAGTCCAAAAAGCAAAATTCTTTCAAGGTCAAAAGTAATTCCCAGATTAGTGTCTATGGACATGGCAAGGAGGGAACTTTTATCAAAAGAAACAGCCTATTTGTGCAGAATGTGAGACATAATCAATCACAGGTACCTCGTCAGCAGGCAGGGTCAGGAAAATAGCCGTCTGCACATGTTCCCAGCTCCCCTAGCCACAACACCACCAGGATCTCCTTGGTAGACGGCTCCCTGGACTTGGTTCAGAGCCCACGAATGGGAATTCTCAGGGTAGGCTTAGTCGTCTTGCTGCTGGCAAACTGCCAGAGAAACAGTCCAACGCCCTGGGCTCCACTGGAGAGCAAGCATCAAATCAAAAGAGCAGAGCACCAGCTTCTAGTGACAGAATAGACCCAGCTTGGTAGTGGCCCCAGGCTCCAAGAAGTGTGAAGACCACTAAAGAGGCTATTTCTGATATCGCAGGAAAAATGAAGCCTGCTCCTGGGAAATCTCTGACAAACATTCTCGCAGTTTGATCTGTGAGAACGGCAGTTCCTGAGAAAAGCTCAGAAAGAAGATAGTAGCTATTAACACCCTTTGGTCTGAGGCCTGCAATTCTTTGACAGTCTCTCTGCATGTTAGACAAACGTGCACAGTAAATCAGAAAGATTTACAGGCAGGTGGGGGTAAGAGCGGCAGCCTGGAATCAGGAGGTATTACCCCACACCCCCCTGCCTTTTGAAGAGATAAAAAGCTAGATGGTTTTGTGCCTCTGTTTCCCTAACTGCAAAATGGAGTTGCTCCTGGGTTAGGACTGTTGTGCATGTACTTAAAATACCGCATCTACACTCTATGAATGGAGGCCAAATGTCCTCAAGCCACATCAGCCCGGAGTGAGAACCCTGACAGGACAGTCATTCGAGGCTCAGTTCTCACCAGTGAAAGGAGACTTCTTCACCTCCTGCTTCATCCTGGCAGCTCCCACTGCTCGCCCAATGCTCCCGGGACACTGTGCCCTTACCCTGGCTGCAATGACCCTGTTGGTGCCCCTACTCTGGGCTGAGGAGCGGCTCCAGCCCCACAAACACTGGTGTGGCACACTGGTGGGGCGCTCTTGTGCTCCACTCCGACACTCACCTCACTGAGAGTGGAATCTGCTCCTCTCAGAGTGTATCACATTCTCAGGCTCTCATATCACATAGACCCTTCAGGGGAGCATCTGGCTGGTTTCTGCAGTTCATTAAGGTTCCCTGAAGAATTGGGGTAAAAGACCATTCGAATTCCACCGTATTGCACTCCTCTAGAGTGTCCTTATCTTAATGTTGAGGACATTTTTAAAGAATGGTCACCATGCCTTCATCACACTTACCAAAAATAACAATAATTCCTTGATGTCCTCTGCTACCAATCCCTACACATATCTCCTTGATTTTCTCAAATATGTCTTTTTATCGTTGATTTGTTCAAATCAGGATCCAAACAAGAGGCTCACAATGCATTTGGTTGTTATCTCTTCTCAGTTTATTTTATCCTATAATAAGTCACCCTCCCTTTTTCTCTAATGCAATTTCTGTTGGAGCATAATGTCCATTTGTTGGAGAAACTGGGTCGTTTTTCCTATAGAATGTCCCACCTTTGGGAGTTAGCCGATCGTGTCCCTGTCATTTCATTAGTTCTTCTATTCCTCATATTTCCTATAAACTACAGCCATTCTAAAGACTTGATTAGAATCAGGTTCAGTTTTTAAATCTAAAAACTTGATTAGAATCAGGTCCAGTTTTTTAGGCAAGAAACATCACAAGAGGTACTTCCTGTTGCCTCACCTCATGAGGCATATAATGTTTGGGCTGTCCCACTTTTAAGGAGGCTAAGGTGGATCACAGGGTGCAGGTGGCATCAGCCTGACCCTTCCATTATAATGTTCCCCAGTGACATTTCGGCTAATAGTTTTAGCCTCATTAATGAATGTGGCCTCTAATTATATCATTAGAGGTTGAAAATGATGCATTTTATTTATTTTTTTGGTGACATTGGTTTATAGCAGTATGTAAATTTCAGGTGTACATCATTATATTTCAATTTCTGTGTAGACTACATCGTGTTCTAAGTTCAAGTTCTAATACAAAGACCAATTACCATCTATCACCATACACATGTGCCCAGTCACGCCTTTCCCCCTCTCCCCTCCTCCCTTCCCCTCTGGTAACCACTAATCTAATCTCTATATCTATGTGCTTGTTTGTTGTTGCTTTTATCTTCTATTTAGGAGTGAGATCATAGTATTTGACTTTCTCCATCTGACTTGTTTCACTTAGCATAGTACCCTCAATGTCCATTCATGCTATCACAATGGCGAGATTTCATCTTTTTTTTTATAGCTGAGTAGTGTTCCATTGTGTATATATACCATATCTTCTTCCTCTTCTTCTTCTTTTTTTTTGGTGCCTAAACCCGAGAACAGTATACCATATCTTCTTTATCCATTTGTCCCTTGATGGACACTTAGATTGTTTCCAAGTCTTGACTATTGTGAATAATGCTGCAATGAACATAGAGGTGCATATATCTTTACACATTTTGTGTTTTCATGTTCTTTGGATAAATACCCAGCAGTGGAATAGCTGGATCATATGGTAGTTCTATCCTTGATTTTTTGAGGAATCTCCATACTGTTTTCCATAGTGGCTGCACCAGTTTGCACTCCCACCAGCAGCGTATGAGAGTTCCCTTCTCTCCACATCCTCTCCAACGCTTGTTCTTGTCTTGTTAAATATAGCTATTCTGATGGGTGTGAGGTGATATCTTATTGTAGTTTTAACTTACATTTCCCTAATAACTAATGATGTTGAACATCTTTCTGTGTGCCTGTTGGCCATCTGTATACATTCTTTGGAAAAACGTCTGTTCAGATCTTTTGCCCATTTTTTAATTGGGTTGTTTGGTTTTTTGTTGTTGAGCTGTTTAAGTTTTTTATATATTTTGGAGATTAACCCCTTATCAGATGTATGGTTTGCAAATATCTTCTCCCAATTGTTAGGTTGTCTTTTCATTTTGTTGATGGTTTTCCTTTGTTGTGCAGAAGCTTTTTAGTTTGATGTAGTGTCATATGTTTATTTTTTCTTCTGTTTCCCTTGCCTGGTCAGACATGGTATTTGAAAATATGCTGCTAAGACCAATGTTGAAGAGCGTACTGTCTATGTTTTCTTCTAGAAGTTTTATGGTTTCAGGTCTTACTTTCAAGTCCTTAATCCATTTTAAGTTAATTTTTGCATATGGTGTAAGATAATGGTCTACTTTCATTCTTTTGCATGTGGCCATCCAGTTGTCCCTACACCATTTATTGAAGAGACTTTCCTTTCTCCATTGTATGTTCTTGGCTCCCTTGTTGAAAATTAGCTGTCTGTGGATGTGTGGGTTTATTTCTGGGCTTTCGATTCTATTCCATTGATCTGTGTGTCTGTTTTTGTGCCAGTACCATGCTGTTTTGGTTACTCTAGCTTTGTAGTATATTTTGAAATCAGGGAGTGTGATACCTCCAGCTTTGTTCTTTTTTCTCAGGATTGCTTTGGCTATTCGGGGTCTTTTGTTGTTCCATATAAATTTTAGGATTCTTTGTTCTATTTCTGTGAAAAATGTCATTGGAACTTTGATAGGGATTGCATTGAATCTGTAGCTTGCTTTAGGAAGTATGGACATTTTAACTATGTTAATTCTTCCAATCCAAGAGCATGGAATATCTTTCCATTTCTTTGTCTTCTTCAATTTCTTTCAACAATGTTTTACAGTTTTCAGTGTACAAGTCTTTCATCTCTTTGGTGAAATTTATTCCTAGGTATTTTATTCTTTTTGTTGCAATTATAAATGGGATTCTATTCTTAATCTCTCTTTCTGCTACTTCATTGTTAGTGTATAGAAATGCAACTGATTTTTGTATGTTGATTTTGTATCCTGCAACTTTACTGTATTTATTTATTATTTCGAATAGTTTCTGGTGGATTCTTAGGGTTTTCTATACATACAATCATGTCATCTGCAGATAGTGACAGTTTCACTTTTATCTCTTTTTCTTGCCTGATTGCTCTGGCTAGGACTTCAAATACTATGTTAAATAAGAGTGGTGAGAGTGACACCTTGTCTGGTTCCTGTTCTTAGAGGGATAGGTTTCAGTTTTTCTCCATTGAGGATGATATTAGCTGTGGGTTTGTCATATATGGCCTTTATTATGTTGAGGTTCTTTCCTTCTATGCCCATTTTACCGAGAGTTTTTATCATAAATGGATGTTGGATCTTGTTAAAAGCTTTCTCTGCATCTATTGAGATGATCATGTGATATTTATTCTTCATTTTGCTAATGTGGTATATCACATTGATTGATTTGAGGATGATGAACCATCCATGCATCCCTGGAATAAATCCCACTTGATCATGGTGTATGATCTTTTTAATGTATTGGTGTATTCTATTTACTAGTATTTTGTTGAGGATTTTTGCATCTATGTTCATCAGTGATATTGGCCTGTAATTTTCTTTTTTTGTGCTGTCCTTGTCTGGTTTTGGTATCAGGGTAATGCTGGCCTCGTAGAACAAGTTAGGAAGCTTCCCCTCCTCTTCAATTTTTTGGAAGAGTTTGAGAAGGATAAGTCTTTGAACGTTTGGTAGAATTCACCATGGAAGCCATCTGTTCCTGGACTTTTATTTTTTGGGAAGTTTTTGATTAC
The DNA here is from genome assembly GCF_057802395.1 of Ceratotherium simum simum. NCBI lineage: Eukaryota > Metazoa > Chordata > Mammalia > Perissodactyla > Rhinocerotidae > Ceratotherium > Ceratotherium simum. Next base: position 81,516,694 of record NC_141906.1, on the reverse strand, counting down.
TGTTTCGATCTCCTTACTGGTGATTAGTCTATTCAGATTCTCTATTTCTTCTTGATTCAGTTTTGGAACATTGTATGATCATAAGAATTCATCCATTTCTTCCAGATTATCCAATTTGTTGGTGTATAGCTTTTTGTAATATTCTCTTATAATCTTTTGTATTTCTGATGTGTCCATTGTAATTTCTCCTCTTTTGTTTCTGAGTTTATTTCTTTGAGCCTTCTCTCTTTTTTTCTTGGTGTGTCTAGATAAAGGTTTGTCAATTTTGCTTGTCTTTTCAAAGAACCAGCTCTTAGTTTCATTAATTTTTTTTCTATTGTTTTTTAGTCTCTATCTCATTTATTTCCACTCTGATTTTTATTATTTCCTTCCTTCTACTTTGTTTGTTCTTCTTTTTCTAGTTCCTTTGGGTGCACTGTTAGATTGTTTATTTGAGAGTTTTCTTGTTTGTTGAGGTAGGGCTGTATTGCTATAAACTTCCCTCTTAGTACTGCCTTTGCTGTATCCCATAAATTTTGGCATGTAGTATCTTCATTTTCATTTGTCTCCAGATATCCTTTGATTTCTTTGTTGCCCCAATAGTTATTTAGTAGCATTTTGCTTAATCCCCACATATTTGTGGCTTTTCCAGTTTTCTTCTTGTAGTTGATTTCTAGTTTCATACCGTTGTGGTCAGAAAAGATGCTTGGTATTATTTCAATCTTCTTAAATTTATTGAGACTTGTTTTGTGGCCTAATATGTGATCTATCCTGGAGAATGTTCCATGTGCATTCAAAAAGAATGTGTATTCTGCAGGTTTTGGATGGAATGTTCTGTACACATCTACTAAGTCCATCTGGTCTTATGCGTAATTTATGTTTGGATGATCTATCCATTGGTGTAAGTGGAGTGTTAAAGTCCCCTACTATTATTGTGTTACTGTCTATTTCTCCTTTTATGTCTGTTAATTGCTTTATATATTTAGGTGCCCCTATGTTAAGTGCATAGATATTTAGCAGTGTTATATCCTCTTGTTGGGTTGTTCCCTTGATCATTATGTAGTGCCCTTCTTTGTCTCTTGTTACAGTTTTTGTTTTAAAGTCTATTTTTTCTGATATAAGTATTGCTACCCCAGCTTTCTTTTCATTGCCATTTGCGTAGAGTATCTTTTCCCATCCCTTCACTTTCAGTTTGTGAATGTCTTTAGGTCTGAAGTGTGTCTCTTGTATGCAGCATATATATGGGTCTTGTTTTTTTATCCAATAAGCCACCCTATGTCTTTTGATTGGAGCATTTAGTCCATTGACATTTAAAGTAGCTATTGATAAGTATGTACTTATTGCCATTTTGTTACTTTTTTTCTGGGTGTTTTAGTAGTTCTTCTCTGTTCCTTTCTTCTTCTCTTGCTCTCTTCCTTTGTGGTTTGATGGCTTTCTTTACTATAATGTTTGGGTTCCTTTCTCTTAGTTTTTGTGTATTTATTACAGGTTTCTGCTTTGTGATTACCATGAGGTTCATATATAATAACCTATGTAAATAGCAATCTATATTAAGTTGATAGTCTCTTAAGTTTCACCTCTTGCTAAAAGCTCTACTCTTGTACTCCCCTCCCCCCACATTTCATATTTTTGATATCATATTTAACCTCTTTTGTATGTGTATGTATCCATTAACCTCTTAGCATGGAAATAGATAATTTTAGCACTTTTGACTTTTGACCTTCATATTAGCTTCATAGATGGTTGATCTGATACCTTTACTGCATATTTGCCTTTACCAGTGATTTTTTTTTTTTTTTTATAATTTTCTTATTCCTATTTGTGGCATTTTCTTTTCCACTCAAATAAGACCCTTTAACATTTCTTGTGAGGCTGGTTTATTGGTGATGAACTCCTTTAGTTTTCACTTGTCTGGGAAACTCTTTATCTCTCCTTCTATTCTGAACGATAATCTTGCCGGGTAGAGTATTCTTGGCTGTAGGTTTTTTCCTTTAAGCACTTTAAATATACTGTGCCACTCCCTTCTAGCCAGTAACGTTTCTGCTGAGAAATCAGCTGATAGCCTTATGGGGTTTCCTTTTTATGTAACTTGTTGCCTTTCTCTTGCAGCTTTTAGGAGTCTCTCTTTATCTTTAATTCTTGACATTTTAATTATGATGTGTCTTCCTGTGGGTCTCTTTGGGTTTATCTTGTTTGGTGCTCTCTGTGCTTCCTGTACCTGGATATCTGTTTCCTTCCTTAGGTTAGAAAAGTTTTCAGCTATTATTTCTTCAAATAGATTCTCTGCGCCTTTGTCTCTCTCTTCTCATTCTGGGACACATATAATACAGATGTTAGTATGCTTGATGTTGTCCCAGAGGTCCCTCAGACTGCCCTCATTCTTTTTAATTCTTTTTTTTTTTTTCTGTTCAGCTTGGGTGATTTTCCTCTAATCCTTCGTCCAGTTTGCTGATCCATTCTTCTGTATTATCTGCTATTGATTCCCTCTAGTGAATTTTTCATTTCCCTTATTGTATTCTTCACTTCTGATTGGTTCTTTTTTATATTTTCCAGTTCTTTGTTGCAGTTCTCACTGTGTTCATCTATTCTTCTCCCAAGATCAGTGAGTATCCATATGACTATTAGTATGTACTCTTTATTAGGTAGATTGTTTATCTCTCTTTCTTTTAGTTCTTTTTCTGAGGATTAGTCCTATTCTCTTATTTGGAACATATTCCTTTGTCTCCTCATTTTGCCTATTTCTCTGTGCTTGTGTCTATGTATTAGGTAGATCAGCTATGTCTACCAATCTTGGGGAAGTGGCCTTATGTAAGAGATGCCTTATGAGGCCTAGCAATATGCTTTCCTCTCATCACCAGTACCAAATGTTTCAGGAGTCTCCCCTGTGTGGGCTATGTGTGTCCTTCTGCTGTGGTGGTTACTGCAGGTGCATGGGAAGGCTAGGCTGTCCCCTGGCCAGCTGGTTGTAAGGCTCAGCTGTGTGTGGCTGCTATGATCTCTTTAGTCACTTTATTGGGCAGGAGGAGCCCCAGCACAGTTGGCTGCAAGGTGTAATAGCACACATCTGCTGCTGTTTTGCTATTAAGTGAGTAGGCCCCCAGTGGGGCTGGTTGCTACACTCAGGGGCTCACAATTGCTGTAGGCCTCTGTCCTGCAAGCCTCTTGTCAGCTCTCTCAGGAGTGCAGCTGGGTGGGTCAGCCCCAGGCGTGGCAGCACACAAATGTTTCAGGCATTGGAAGTGGGGGCAGATCCCCTATGTGGCTGCTTGACATACACAACTCTGCTACAGCTAACACACCCCACTGCCCACAGGCCCACACACACCATCAATGCAGCCCTGCCCCGTGCGCACATCCCGCCCCGCTGAAGTGGACCCACTCACCCCACTGCAGAGACCCCCACACACCCCGCTTATGCAGGCCCACAAGTTGCCGAAGGGCTTGCTGTTAGCTGGGGCTGGTCCCTAGAGCAGGCTGCCTGTCCTGGCTTAGCTGGATTAAACCAGTACTCTAGTAGGCAGGGCAAACCCCAGTGCTAACAGGCCAGGAGAAGAACTCCAATGGCATCTGCCAGTATCTGTGTCAGCACGCCTGTACTAGGTCACAATAATGGCTGCCACCAGTGTCTCAGTCCCTGGGGAGGTGGTCCCAGCCACCTCCTGCTTCCCTGAGATGCACCAAGAGCCTATAAAGTGAGTCTCTTTCACCAAAGGACCAGGGACCTTTCTTTCTCACGATTTTGTATTGCTTTCTAGAATGGGTGAATTTGTGCATGGGCCCTTTAAGAGCAGGCTTTTGTTTCTCTTATGTTTGATAGCTTTTCTAGGGGTACTCCCTGTTATTTTTAACAGCCAGCAAAGCCACATATTATGACACTCATCTGGGCTGTGCTGAGTTCAAAAGCTGCTTATTGTGGCAAAGCTCTCCCACTCAGATCCCCCACTCCTCCAGGAAAAGCTTCATACCTTAAGATTGCTCCCAGCTGTGAAGCATCATGGCTAGAATGTAGCTTTTTCCTCTCAATAAAGGTATTTCTGCCTCTTCCATCTCAGTCAGAGCTGTCCATTGTTGTGGGGATTCTTTTTATCCAGTTTCCAGTTCTCTCTCAGGGGTAATTGTTCCAAGGGTAGTTGTAAATTTATTGTATCCATGGTAGGAGGTGAGTTCAGATTCCTCCTATGCTGCCATCTTCCCAGCCTACTGAAAATGATACATTTTAAAAAATTGTATCATTACATCTGTATTTATTATTTGGGATTCTTCTATATAGAACCTATTTTTATCAAATATTTAGTTACCCTGAAATATAGTTGGCATAGGAAAGATAAACTTTCTCACTATTTATTCGTTTTCAGAATAATAAATTATTACCCTAGCATCCAATGGCAAGCTATTAGGTTGGGTTTTTGTTTTCTTTGTTTTTAGGTATCATTATGAACCCTTGGTTTTTATATATTGGACATGTTTTAATCCATTGTAGTTATTATTCTTTTTGATACAGAAATTACCCTCCTTTGGCCACTGGGAGCCCCTTCAAAGTGGTTCCTGTGTTGTGTTGATATGACCTCAAATAGTCAGGTAGAGCTTCCTTGCAAAACAAGTTTTCACAACTCATCGTGTAGATTTCTGGCCCCAGACCTGGAATCAGCCATTTCACCAAGAGAAATGGTATTTAAAAACATGCTTCAGGATTTTTTTTTTTTAATTAAGCATTGTGAACATAATTGAGACTTCTTGTGCGGACATCTCCCCGACTTCACTGCCCTTTGTTTTCTGTTGGAGGTAAACACTACTATGAATATATTCTTTATGATTCTTGTTCAAGTTTTCATTCTTTTACTACATATTTTGTATCCATGCATATTAAATGTCATTGTTTTGCAAATGTTTAAATTTATAGAATAGTATTACACTCTATGTATCTTATTTCCACCAGTTTTTTTCCCCACACAATACTATATTTTTTATATTTACCCATATTGGTAGATATATTGCTGGCTCATTTTAACTGCTGCATGTTATTCCATGGTATGAATATACCACAATTTATTTTCCTATTGACGAATACTTAGGTTTTCAAATTTTGCTATTACAAACAATACTACAATGAATATTCTTGAACACATCTTCCTGTGCACAGCATGAGAATTTTTCTAGGATATATTTCTAGATGTGAAACTGCTGGGTTGTAGGGCATGAGCACCTTCAAATTTACTAGATATTGGGCCGGCCCCGTGGCTTAGCGGTTAAGTGCGCGCGCTCCGCTGCTGGCGGCCCGGGTTCAGATCCCAGGCGCGCACTGAGGAACCACTTCTCTGGCCATGCTGAGGCCGTGTCCCACATACAGCAACTAGAAGGATGTGCAACCATGATATACAACTATCTACTGGGGCTTTGGGGGGAAAATAAATAAATAAATAATTTTAAAAATTTTACTAGATATTGCCAAATTGCTCTGCAAAATGGTCATGCAAATTTATACTTCCACCAACAGTGTACAGAAGGTCCCATTTTCTTCCTATATCCTCACTCAAACTTGGTAATATCAGACTTCATTTTTTGTCCAACTCATGAGGGTGAGGTGATTTCTCCTTGGTATTTTAATTTGCACTTCCCTGATTGCTAGTGAGATTGAGATTCTTCTTGAATGTGTGTTGGCTACTTGGGTTGATTTTTCTGTTGAGTTTGAGAGGAAACACAGTGTTTAAGACCACAGGTACTGGAGCCATACTCCTAGACTCAAACTCAGTTCCACCACTTACCACCTGTGTAACCATAAGCAAGTTATCTACCCCTTTCTGTGCCTGTTTCTTCATCTGTAAAATGAGGATAATAAACATTTATCTCACATAGAAATAGTAAAGATTAAATGAGTTAATATATCTCAAGTGCTTAGGACAGTGCCTGACTATTATCATCATCATCATCATTGGCTTGTAGGGGTTCTTTCTATATTCTGGATACTATTTCTTCATCAGATTTTGCATTTTAAACATCTTTTCCCAAATGTCTGTAATTTGTCTTTTTACGTTGTTTATGGTATCTTTTGTTATTGCAGAAAATTTAATGTTCATATAATATAATAAAAACTTATTTTTTTCCTACACAGTTTGAGGTTTTGGTGTAAAGTCTAAGAAATCTTTCTATACACAAGGTCATAAAGACTTATATTTTCTTCTAATATTATAAAGGGGTTTTTTGTAGGATTTTAACCCACCTGTGATGTAAGAGAGAGAGATCCAAATTTGTGTTTTCCCGTATGGATAATTAATTTTTCAAGCACCATTTATGGAACAGTAATTATTTTCCTATTGATGTGTAATTCTACCTTTATCATATATTGAGTGTCCAGATATGTATGAGTGTGTTTCTGGGCTTCCTATCCTGTCCCATTGATTGATTTTCCAATTCTTGCACCATCCACTATGTACTAATTCTAAGACTTATTTTAAAGTGTCTTCCTGTCTCACAGAAGAAGTCCCACCTTCTTCTTTGTTAAAATGGAATCGGGGTTCTTGGCCCCTTGCTCTTCCACAGAGTCTCCTAGAGCTTGCAGGACAGTGTAGACTGTGTCTAATATCTGAGAAATCTAAACGATGAGAGACTGGCTGGTAGCTGCTCTGATGGCAGAGCAAATGGGGGCATTAGGGAGATCCTACATTCCCAGAATTTAACTGAGCGAAGCATGGAGATATTTCTCATGGGCCAGTTGTGGGCCATAAGAAAGAGAGTATCTGCCTCTGTGGGATCACTTTACATCCATTTAAGAGGGCCAGCTTCTACAAAGAACTAGAGTTGCTAAGTAACCAGATAGAAAAGATGCATTCTCCTGCATGAAGGAAACTGCAGGTGAGAGATGCCCAGAAATAGGAGATCTCAAAAAAAACTCACAGAAGAGCTCCATGACAGAAAAAGTCAGCTTTCAACTTCTCCCCAGCCCAGGGTGTTCTGCTAGTAGCTCATTAACAGTGCTAGGAAAGTAGGAGCTTTCCTATTGGCCCCTCTCCCTTCCCCTACTTCAACCCCAGGGGAGTGGGAGATCACCTAATGAGTGCATGGGAAGGAGGAGAAAACCTAGTCGAGGGAAACAGAAGAATGAGACACATACTATGCTGTCTGTTCCCACTGCAAGCTTTCCGCCTGCTGCAGGCTCGGGTTGGGGCTGAGGGTAAGCTTTAACTTTGTGATGTTGGAAGTTTTGACTATTTTGTGGGACTGTGCATCTTATTTCATAAACTGAGACCGTTCAGAGGACTTTTTACTCGGAGTAGCCAGAAAAGTCAAAGACTTTTCATTTCTTCAGGGGCAAGAAAGAACTAGCCCCACAATTCAGCTTACCAGAACAAGCACAGGAGGAAAATAAAGAAACTTCATGACTGTATCCCATGGATCCTATTTATTGCAAGTATCAGATACCTGCTATTTTTAATATGCTGCTGAATTAAATTTGCTAAAATTTTATATAGGAATCTTGCATCTATATTCTTTTTTTTTTTTTGTGATGAAGATCAGCCCTGAGCTAACATCCGTGCTAATCCTCCTCTTTTTGCTGAGGAAGACCGGCTCTGAGCTAACATCTATTGCCAATCCTCCTCCTTTTTTTTTTTCCCCAAAGCCCCAGTAGCTAGTTGTACATCATAGTTGCACATCCTTCTAGTTGCTGTATGTGGGACGCGGCCTCAGCATGGCGGGAGAAGCAGTGCGTCAGTGCGCGCCCAGGATCCGAACCCGGGCCGCCAGTACCGGAGCGCGTGCACTTAACCGCTAAGCCACGGAGCCGGCCCTCGCATCTATATGCTTAAGTGTGATTGATAATTTTCTTTTCTTGTTTTGTCCTCACTAGCTTTGGCATCAAACTTACACTAACTTCGGGCCCAGCTCGGTAGTGTAGCGGTTAAGTGCTTACTCTCCACTTCGGCCGCCCGAAGGTTCGCAGGTTCAGATCCCTGGCATGCTGATGCACCGCTTGTCAAGCCATGCCGTGGCAGCGTCCCATATAAAGTAGAGGAAGATGGGTACGGATGTTAGCCCAGGGCCAGTCTTCCTCAGCAAAAAAAGAGGAGGATTGGCATCAGATGTTAGCTCAGGGCTGATCGTCCTCACAAAAAAAAAAAAAGTGACACTAACTTCATAAAAAGATCAGCATGGCTTTCTCCCTTTTCTATCAACTGAGACAGTTTGTATAATACAAGGATTGTATGTTTGTTGATGATTTTTAAAAACTTGTCTCTAAAACCATCTGAGCCTGGTGACTTTGGGGGACAGGAAACTGGATAACATAATCTATAATTCCACTTAGGTACAGATAAGGTCTCAATTGCCTGGAAGCTAGCAAAGGATGGGGGCACCATTATCCCTCTGCATTGTGGGACACGCACTCCCTTCTTAGGACACCTCAGGTACCATATATGGCCCGGGGCTCATGGTTGAGGGAGAATGCCAGTGTCAATCTGGATATCAAATTTTAGTAAAGCTAGATTTGTTTTTTTTTTTCTTTCTGGATAAAAATTAATTCAAAATGGAAAAAGGAAAAAATATTGCCTCCCCATACACCAGTGGAACCTCTTATGCACCCCATCTTTGGAGACCACTGCTCTAGCAAGTGGACGAAGCACATCAGCAGCTAAAGCAACTCTCTCAGACCCTCTGTAGGGAAGGGAGAGGACAGGAAGAGGGACTAGAGTCGGGCTAGTGGCCATTGGCAGGTGTTTTAACCTGTGGGAGGCAGCATGATATTGTCCACTTTCAAACTAGTCTAATCATAAGAATCACTGAGCACACTTGCTAACAGAGATTCTGACTTTAGTCTAGATTTATTGAATCAGAATCTCGGGGGGAACAGGAGCCTAAGAACCTGTATTTTTAATAAACACTCCAGAAAGTCTTATAAATGGGCAAGTTTGGGAAACACACAAAAGGAGAAAGCATGGACTTTGGAGTTAGGCCAGGGTTGAATAATGACTCATTCCTTAATAGTTGTGTGGCTTAGAGCATGTCACTTAATCTCCCCATGCCTCCCTTTCCTTATTTGGAAAAGGGGGTTAACCAAACCTCCCCGGTAGGGTAGTCATAAAGATTAAATGAGAGGACGTACGTACAAGACTCCGCACAACGTCTGGCACTCGGTAAACTATCATCCTCATTATAGACTGGGTTCTGGGAGAAGACATGAGCCTTAAATTACCAACCTACAAAGACATTCATTCCTGAAGTTGAGATTAAAGTACAGTACCTCAGTTGTTCTTTTTTTTTTTTTTTTTGTGAGGAAGATCAGCCCTGAGCTAACATCCATGCAAATCCTCCTCTTTTTGCTGAGGAAGACTGGCCCTGGGCTAACATCCACGCCCATCTTCCTCCACTTTATATGAGACGCCACGCACTTAACTGCTACGCCACAGGGCTGACCCCTCAGTTGTTCTTATTTGTTCAGCATCCAGTCCCATTTTTCTGATAACAGTGCCCCTTTTTTTCTTAGAGCATCACTACCACCTTCTATTGCTAGTTCACGTGGCTCAGGCTGATGAATTTGACTCTGCTTTTCATCTCCAGGGTGAGAGTGATCAAGGCCTGGCCAATCAGCATACTCCATTCCCCCCAGCCATCATGACTGGTCCAGAATGAGGACCATGCCCCAAGTTGGTCCAATGAGATTCAATTTTGGGACTTGTACTAGAGCTGTGATCCTGGAGCTGAGCTGCAGGCCACCATCTTGTTAGAGGAGGCGAAGGCCCCCCTGCGAATGCAGCGATAAAGGAAAGAATAGCCGAGATCTGGAGAGCATGGGACGAAATCTTTGAAGATATTTTTGAGCCGAGGAATTCAGTCATGCTGACGCAATTCCATCCCGGGACCTTTCAGATACGTGAACCACTAAAAATTTTTGCATAAAACAGCTTGAGTTAGATTTTCTATCACTTGCATTCAAAAGGGTCCTGACAATGATTTTAAAGGCATTTCTTCTCTTTCAGTCTCCAGTTCACTGTGTCATTATGCAAGCCCTTTTCTTGTCTGATACATTTCCTAACTTTATTAGGAAGAAGCAATCCCATGGCCATAGCAGTTAGTCTTGATGGCTAATGGAAATTGCTAAAGCATGATCACTCTCTGGGGATTAGAAAACTCAAATCCTTTCCATCTAAATGGATTCTTTTCTCTCAGGGTGGGAAGGAGCTGATATTTAGGTAGGTCTCTGTTTTGGTTCTCCAAACTCTGTGAAAGGTTGCCATTAAAGGGCAACACAACAATTAAAAGCTGTTGGATATGAGAATGACAAACTTGGCTGGTATGCAATACTGTGCAGCTGAGATGATTATTCTCAGTTAATGGGCAAACATGACACAATTGTCTCTTTCAAGTCCAGAGTGCTAATATATAATACACAATCAGAGGGCATTGTACAGTGGAATATAACCCATTAGCCAGTACCAGTTCTTTACCCCCTAGAAATAAAATAGTCCGTTGTCTATGAAAGTCCCAATTTTGAGTCTTTTAAATTTGCAGCTATAGACCAGGTGAGGGATTTCAATTTGCAAAGAATCCAAACAGAATCGAGACTAGAAATTCCCACTGGAATTCATTATTAAGGCAAAACTGGTGGTTAGTAGTGTGAGGGGTTGGGGGGGGCGGAGTGGAAGGTGGATTTGGACTGCCCATGCCTCCCACCAGGAGCCCCTTCAAGGACAGTTAGCAAATCTGGCTGAGGCAGCATCTGCCCTGTGAGGGACATCCCAGAATGGACATGTCCCTGTGTGACTGCCCAGCGAATACCAAAAAGATTGGGTCATTTTATTCAGACCTGGAGGACTTGGCTGCCTGGGCACATGCTCTGTGGATGAACTCACTTTTGCTTTAGTCCCACACGGCTGCTGAAGTCTGAGCAGCTCAGACAACAAGGAACAGAGGTGAGAAGAACACAGGGCAGGCGATCAGAGAAATTTAAGGAAGGGGATTGGATTACTGTCAGACTGCAGGGCATAGGAGACTGGGACAGATTGATGGGCAAGCCTAACTGGCTGGCAGGGAACTAAGAACTGTCACTGTCGGCTGTGCTGAGCCAGCTGCCTTGTGTGTGCACGCTGAGTGCAGGCTAACTGGGAGGATGAAATCTTAACGGTTACCAAAAATACCCTGCAGTCCATCAGCCCACCCCACTGGAAAACAAAGCGTGCCCTTTGGACTCCAAATCCCCCAAACCAAAGAGATATCTACAGTATTATCAGTTTCTTGCTTCACAGGGCATGTCTCTACCAGTCTTTCAACAAACACTTATTAAGAGCCTTCGAAATGTCAGAGCTGTGCTTGGTGCTAGGGATATGGTGGAAATCTGTACAGTACTTCCTGAAAAGGAGCTCACCACCTAGCAAACAATTACAAAAAAGGAAAAAATGCAGTAGGAGAGGGAATAAAAGCACAGGCATTGTAGGAGCCCAGGACACAGGCACCAGACCATGTGAGTTGTGATCTAAAGCTAAAGAGTTTGTGAGTGTCCTCAAACACATAAACCACTCTTCAAATGCCCACTCAACAGTTTTCTCTCCTCCAATCCAGTCTTATATCCGTGACCTCAACACAGTAAAAAGATCCGCCAGGCCATTCAAGTCTAGTAGTAATTTAATGTTGTGTTCTTCTCTGTGGATGTTCTCTGTGTGTTTTCACATCTTGGTTGTCTTTCTTTTTGAGTGTGTTGTTTAAGCTGGTTGGTAGAATATGACATTAAAAGTTAAAGGCTTTAGTTTTATGTACCATTTAGCTTCATTTGAAATTAGAATAAAGCCCCCATGACCAGGGTTTTACCCATTCATCTGGGCCAAAGGCCTAGTCCCTGGTTACTGGGGGTCAAAGCAAGAGACCACAGGTGGTTTGCTCCATTCAAACCTGTCATCATTACCAGATATGCCATCAGTAGGACACAGCCTTTAGGTCATTTGGCAGTGGTATCATATTCATAAATAAGGCTAAAAGTGTGTGTGTGTGTGTGTGTGTGTGTGAGAGAGAGAGAGAGAGAGTGTGTACATGTGTAATGTTTTGCAATCTTTTTGAGGACAGCAGAAATAATGATTACTATGAACCTAAAAGCACAATCCCAGATACTGACAAGGCACACTCCCTCACATCTTTCATGTCTGTGCTCAGATATCACCTCCTCAGAATGCCTTTCTCTGACCACCTCTAGAATGTAAACTCACTAGGATTGTTGTCTGTTTTTTCTCACTGTCCATAAAATTAAAGCCTTGAACTTTTGCTATCATATTCTACAAACCACATTGAACAACACACTCAAAAAGAAAGGCAACCAAGATATGGAAATATACACAGAGAATATCCACAGAGAAGAATACAAACATTACATTGTTACTAGACCTGAATGGCGTGGGGGATATTTTTACCATGTTGAAGTCATGAATATGAGACTAGATGAGATGAGAGAAAACTGTTGGACGGGCATAATGGAAGATGTGGCATTTGAAGAGTGGTTTGTGACTGACGACAGTCACAAATTCTTTAGCTCATGACTTCCAGGACCTGGTGCTGTCTTTTGGGTGCAGTTCCCAGAGCAGTGCCAGCCACATGGAAGGTGCTCAGTAACTGTTCATTGAATGTCTAGTGAATTAAACAATCAAGTGCTCTTTAATGTTTTCTTTTTTTTTTTTTTTCCTGAGGAGATCAGGCCTGTGCTAACATCTGCCAATCCTCCTCTTTTTTTTTGTTTGTTTGTTTTTTGCTGAGGAAGACTGGCCCTGGGCTAACATCCATGCCCATCTTCCTCCACTTTATATGGGACGCCACCACAGCATGGCTTGCCAAGCAGTGCATCAGTGGGCGCCCAGGATCCAAACCAGTGAACCCGGGGCCGCCGCAGCAGAGCGCGCGCACTTAACCACTTGCGCCACCAGGCCGGCCCCTTCTTTTATTTCTTTTCATTTAATTTTGTAAAAAGTTAGTATGATGACATAGTTCAACATTTATTTTAGTGTAAAAAGATAGTGCACACTCTTATTCTCACCCCATTCCCTACCTATCCAGTTCCCACATCCTGCACAGCAACCTTCCCCACAACCATTTTTCTTAGTTTCTTATTATCCTTCCAGATGTTGTTTATGCAAATCAAATATAACTATATTTTTATTTTATTACTGAAAAGGTAACACACTATACACTCTGATATTAACCTTGCATTTTTTTCACTTAATAGTGTAACTTGATAAATGGACAAAGAAAATGTGGTGTATATATATACAATGGAATATTACTCAGCCATTAAAAAGAAGGAAATTCTACCATTTGCAACAACATGGATAGACCTTGAGGGTATTATGCTAAGTGAGATAAGTCAGACAGAGAAAGACAAACACCATATGATCTCACTTAATGTGTAGAATCTAAAAAAACCGAATTCATAAAAGCAAAGAACAGACTAGTCGTTGCCAGAGACAAGAGATGGGGGTGGGGGAAATGGGTGAAGGTGGTCAAAAGGTACAAACTTCCAGGCCAGCCAGGTGGCACAGCGGTTAAGCGCGCATGCCCTGCTGTGGCGGCCTGGGGTTCGCAGGTTCGGATCCTGGGCGCTCACCAATGCACTGCTTGTCAAGCCATGCTGTGGTGGCGTCCCATATAAAGTAGAGGAAGATGGGCACGGATGTTAGCCCAGGGCCAGTCTTCCTCAGCAAAAAAAAAAAAAAGAAAGAAAGAAAGAAAGGTACAAACTTCTAGTTACAAGATAAATAAGTCCTGGGGATGTAATATACAGCATGGTGACTATAGTTAACAATACTGTATTGTATATTTGAAAGTTGCTATGAGGATAAATCTTAAAAGTTCTTATCACAAGAAAAAAAAATTTGTAACTAGATGAGGTGATGAATGTTAACTAACCCTATTGTGGTGATGATTTTGCAATATATACATATACCAAATCATTATGTTGTACACCTTAAACTAATACAATGTTATATGCCAATATGTCTCAATAAAACTAGGGGGAAAATGTAACTTGGAGATTCTTCCATATTCCACTTAGAGAGTATCCTCACTTTTTTTTAATAGTTCCAGTCAATTACATTGTACGAATGTTCCACGGTTTATTAAATCAGCCCATGTGGATGGCCATTTGTGCTGTTCCCAATCTTCTGCTTTTAAAAAACACAAGCGCTCCATACCATATAATAGGATAAATTCCCAGAGACAGGATTGCTAGGTCAAACAGTCTATGTGTTGGTAATTTTGTAGATATATTGCCAAATTGCCTTCCAAAGGATTATACAAATTTATAACCTCACCAGCAATGTATAAGAATACTGTTTCCCTCACAGTCTTGCCAACAGTTTTATCAAACTTGAATTTTTGCTAATCTAATAGGTAAAAAATAATATCTTAGTATGGTTTTGATTTGTATTTCTCTTGCGACACAGAGCGCCTCTTATTTCTATGAATGGATACCTCATACGTTTCTTATGTTTCTGTTAGGTTAATAGTCTTTTTAAACTTGGCTTCTAGGAGCACATTACATATAGGGAGAGTAGCCCTTTCTCTGTAATGTGAGTTGCAGAATTTTTCTCCAGTGGTGTGTTGGTTACCATTTAACAATGGTCTCTGGGGAAAACAAACCCTGGTTTATAGCATTTGCCAAGTTTCATGATGTAAATATCCCAACCACAGCCTATTTCAAGCTACAGTATGACAGCACTAAATGTGGCGTTGGTAAGAGGTCAGCAGCTGACCTTTACAGAATTTCTCCACGATACAGACACACTAGGTGTAAGTCACCCCAAGAGCATGGATGATAGTAAAATGTAGTTAAACATTTAGATGAGTTTTGAGTATTTATTATCTTTGCTTGTAACATATTTTATCTAAAGTTTATATAACTTAATTTTAAATAATGCCTGTGTTTGACAACCAGCTTGCAAAATTTCTGAAAATTTAATAATCAGCTCCTATGAGCCAGTGCAGGCCAACTCCAACACTCAACTGCCTTTTTTTTTTTTGCTGAGGAAGACCAGCCCTGAGCTAACATCTATTGCCAATCCTCCTCCGTTTTTTCCCCTTTTTCTCCCCAAAGCCCCAGTAGATAGTTGTATGTCATAGTTGCACATCCTTCTAGTTGCTGTATGTGGGACGCGGCCTCAGCATGGCCGGACAAGCGGTGTGTTGGTGCGCGCCCGGGATCTGAACCCGGGTCGCCAGTAGCAGAGCGTGCGCGCTTAACTGCTAAGCCATGGGGCCGGCCCCTCCACTGCCTTTTATTCTGTTTGTTTTTTGTCTTTTGACTTTTTTTCAAATGATGCTTTTCACCATACAAAAGTTTGATTTTGATGTAGTTTTATTCATCAGTCATATTCTATATGAGTTCAGAATTTTGATAATGATTGGCAAGACCTTTCCCATTCCAAGAGTCTTCTCATGTTTTCTTCTAATACTTTATGGTTTCATTTTTACATTTGAATCGTTAGTCCATTTGCAGTACATCCTAATGTATGGTGGAAGCTGGAGCTCCTACTTTCACTTTTTCCCAGAGGCCTATCCAGTTATCCAGTTATCCCACACCAGCTGTTATATAGTCCATCTTTTCCCACTGATTTGTAAAGCCATCTTTATATGATGCAGCTTTCCTGATTTTAATGATCATAGTATTTATCATTATTTGAATGATAAGTTTTAATTATTATTATAGTTTATGAACAGCTTCCTTGTGTCTGCTCCTTGGATTCTTTAACCTGTGGTGGTAGGTTTTGTAGATTTAACAGCTGTAATATTTTTATGTCCAACATACTTTCCTATCCTCTGCTTCCTGAATCCTTTAGGGAATTCTCCTTCCACACAATGTGATCCTGGAGAGGCAGTCAGTTATGGTACACAGGCCAAGTCACTGGCTTATACATGTGGCCTAGGCTGGCCAACCAAAAAATCCCACCACACAGTGATTGGCTAGGGTTTAGATGTCTGACCTGAGCAAGGCAATATAATCTTCCCTGGGAATGATATTTGAATGAGATTTTCTTTTGGAACAGTTAAGCTGGGAGATAAGTTTTTTAGATCTTCTTAATTTACACATAAATTAAAACTGTCTAAGGATAAAACCAAACAAAAACAAGCAGAGCCAAGAATGGAGAACTGGAAAGATCTGAAGGTGTCCTTTAGGTCTCTGGATCCAGCCTTGCCCAAAAGCAAATGCCCCTTGGACATCCAGAAATGAAAGCCTATAAATTCCTTTTTTTTCTTAACCTATTTCAATATGGCTTCTTGTAATTTGCAATCAAAAGAATTCTAACTCTCTTCAATAGATATTATTTTTTCCACATTACAGAGGAAGAAACAGGCTGGGAGAGGTTAAATTCAATCACAGTTATAAGGTGTTTCCCACTCTTAGCTCTTACTTTCTGGTACCCATCTTTCTAGCAGTGGCAGCTCCCCACTTTGTGCACTGTATCCCAAAGAAGATTCTCCAAAGATGATGGAGAAGAAAGGCCATATAGAGGTTTGGAGGCTGCTTTTTAACCTCTAAAAGAGTCAAGATCCTAAATTAGATCTGTTCTATTCCTGCTTGTCAGCCTTTCTTTTCTTGTAGCAAGGTGAAAATCTCCCTGACTTGACTTCTCAATATGGTCAAGGTCTTAGCTTTATCTCTGGTGTCTTTGGCTGGAAAGGTGTCCATGGTCATTCTCCAATAATGTCACACTCAAATCAGCTGCAGAGCTTCTTTTCATATTGAGAGGATACATTTGGTTTTCTAAAGCCCTTTTATAATTTGGAATTTCTTCATACTATCTAGAGTAGAGTGTACCTGGAAAACAGAAAAATATTCTGAGTTGGAAGCAGGTCCTCTAAAAATTCTCTTTCCTATGGAACAGCTAACACTTAGAGTTTCACAATTAGAAATTTTTTCTTTTAGCTTGAAATATAAACTTCTGTTAAAATGCAAATATTCCCTAGGAGGGTTTACACTCAAGTCTTATTGGCCATGTACACCTTAATGTGAATTCATTTAGCAGATTATTTCCTTGGAGCGTATTTTCACTGAGGGAGTATGAGGCAAAGGAGGATAAGTAGTGAGAAGAAAACCAAGAGGAGAGGCAGAGGTTACTACTGATGGGGGAAAGAGTGCAGAAATGGAGAGATGGAGACAATTACTAAAGGCTTACCTCCCCAAGTCACTTCTGAAATGCAACTGTGAGCCACAGTGAGGGTTGGGACAAGCTGATATGACAGCTACCATTAGGAATGAATTGAATAAGACAGATTCTCTGAGCCCTGAGGGGAGGCTCTAATTTAGTGCCAGAACCAGCCATCTCATTCTTTTCACATATTCTTCCACTTGGTCATTTTTGGCATTGCTTAAGACCCTTCATGAGCTGGAATTAATTTGCTTCCAGAAATCAGACCCAACCATTCATACCATGTAACTGCAGCTGTTCCATACTGTCAGCAAGCAACAGCTCCCTCAGCAATTTCTACCTGGACAGAACTTCATTTCATAAGCTTATCTGTTCTCAACTGTCATCCAATATCCTTCTGTATTCCTCATCTATAAAATTTTAATTCCACAAACAAGTTCCTATTCTAAGCCTCTTTACAGTGACTAAGAGTGTCTTTGTTCCCATCATTGTTTTTGTGACTGTATACACCTTCATTTAGTTTACATGCCAAGTCCTCTGATGCCCTTTGGTGAGAGTCCAAGTGAAGGCAAAACTATGTTGAAGAAGAAGACACCGGCAAAATGGCAGACTAGGAAGCTCCAAGCTTTTATACCCCCACAGAAACATTTTTTAAAAAGCAGAAAATGTCTGACCCAACCTTACCAGAGCTATGGAAAACAAAGGTTTACAGCCACCAAGCAAATGCCCAATCAAGAAAAAGCCATCTTCAAAATGGTAGGTAAGTTTTGTGGCATTTTTACTCACCCTTACTCTACCCCACCCCAGCATGGCAGTGGTTTTGGTCTTGAAGTGGTGGCAGCCTGGTTCCCAGTATCATCCCTTGAACTAAAAGGAGCAGAGCAGACCTTATTTGCAAATTATTGTGTACATCTGTTCTAAACTGTCTAGTGGATACCTGAAGGACTGATGCAAGGAGCTTTTCTGTGATGTCTAACTCAGAACTCAGGTGGAGAAAGCGGTGGGCACTACTCATAAAACTTGCAAGATGACTACAGACAGACTCCTGGGGCAAGAGATTACAGGTGAAGATGTACAATAGACTATCTCAGGCCCAGAAGAAAAGTTGAGGCAAGACAGGGAAATTAGGACATTCGAAAGCAGCCAAATATATGGAGGAATTTAGGAAGCTACATGCACACACACAGGCAAAATGTATGCTCAGAAAAGACCTGAGATGATCTTAGGCTTTCACCTTGGGCTGACTGCTAGCCTCAGAACAAGCCTAGCTAAGTGTTGAAGGAATGCCCTAGCACAGAGCCGATCTGCAAACACTAGAAATGTTCCTGACATTCAAGGAAATCTATATCAAAATATCAGCTGAACATGAGCTAAAGGAACAGAGACTTCAGTGATCACACATGACAAGTAATACCCTCTGCAAAAAAAAAAAAAAAAAAAAAAAAACCAGCAAACCCTGGGGAAGGAAGTAAATGTGATTTCCAGAGTCACCACATTATAAAAGTTAAATGTCCAATTTTCAGTAAAAAATCACAAGGTATACAAAGAAACAGAAAAACATGCCCTATTCAAAGGAACAAAATAAATCCACAGAAACCATTCCTGAGGAAGCCTAGACATCAGACTTACTAGACAAAAACTTAAGTATGCTCAAAGAGTTAAAGGAAAACATGGATAAAGAACTAAATGAAATCAAGAAAATGATATATGAACAAAATAAAATATTAACAAAGAGATAGACATTATAAAAAGAAACCAAACAGAAGTTCTGGAGCTGAAAATTACAATAATTGAAATAGAAATTTCACTAGAGGGATTCAACAGCAGATTTGAGCAAGCAGAAGAAAGAATCAGCAAACTTGAGAATAAGATGATCGAAATTATGGAGTCTGAGCAGCAGAAACAAAATGAATGAAGAAAAGTGAACAGAGCCTAAGGAACCTGTGAGACGCCATGAAGCAGACCAACAAACACATTATGGGAATCCTAGGAGAAGACAGCAAAGGAGAAAAGATTATTTGAAGAAATAATGGCAAAAACATCCCAAATTTGATGAAATTCAACCCAAGACAGTGCCCAATAACATAGCTTTATAATTATTTTTTATGCATTTTTCTCTTAAATCTTTTTACCAGAGATCTTTATTTCTTCATACAGCTTCAAGTGACTGTCTAGCATCCTTTCCTTTTAGCCCGAAGGACTCCCTTCAGCATTTCTTGTAGGGCAGGTCCAGTGGTAATAAATTCCCTCTGCTTCTGTTTTTCTGGGAATGTCTTGATTTCTCTCTTATTTTTGAAATTTTATTGCATATAATGTTCTTGGTTGACAGTTTTTATCTTTCAGCACTTTAAACATTTCATCCCACATCCTTCTGACCTCCAAGGTTTCTGGTGAGAAATTGGCTGATATTCTTATTGAGGATCCCTAGTACATGATGATTTACTTTTCTCTTGCTGCTTTCAAGATTCTCTCTTTGTCTTTGGACAGTTTGATTATAATGTCTCTCAGTTAAGTCTTTTTGAGTTTATCCTCCTTGGAGTTCATTAGACTTCTTGGAGTTGTAGATTTACGTATTTCATCAAATTTGGGCTCTTGTTGCCCTTTTTTGTTCTTGCCTAGTTTCTCTGGCTAGAAGTTCCAATACTACTTTGCATAGAAGTGGCAAAAATGGGCATCTGTGTGTTGTTCCTCCTCTTAGAGGAAAATCTTTCAGTGTTTTCAGCATTAAATATGTTAGCTGTGTATTTTTCATATATAGCCTTTATCAAGAGGAAATTTCTTTCTATT
Organism: Ceratotherium simum simum; assembly: GCF_057802395.1. Classification (NCBI taxonomy): domain Eukaryota; kingdom Metazoa; phylum Chordata; class Mammalia; order Perissodactyla; family Rhinocerotidae; genus Ceratotherium; species Ceratotherium simum. The sequence continues at coordinate 81,496,817 of NC_141906.1, read as the reverse complement.
TCTAGTTTATTAATTGTTTTTAATCATGAAAAGGTGTTGAATTTTGCTAAATGCTTTTTCTGTATCAATTATGTTTTCCCCTTCATTCTATTAATTCTATCAATAAAAGGCATCCAAATAGGGAAAAAATAATTAAAATTATTTGTGTTCACAGACAACACAATCTTATATGTAGAAACCCTAAAGATTCCACACAAAAAGCTGTTAGAACTAACAATCAAATTCAGAAAACTTGCAGGATACAAAATCAACACTCAAAAATAGTGCATTTCTATACAATAGCAACAAAAAATCTAAAGGACATTAAGAAAATTCCATTTACAATAGCATCAAAAATAATAAAATACTTAGGAATAAACTTAACCAAGGAGGAGAAAGAATTGTGCATTTACAACTATAAAATGTTTCTGAAAGAAATTAAAGACAGAAATAAATGGAAAGACATCCCATGTTTATGGATTGGAAGACTTAATGTTGTTAAGACATCAATACTACTCAAAGCAATCTACAGATTCAGTGCTCTTCCTATCAAAATCCCAATGACGTTTTTTGCAGAAACAGAAAAATTCATTCTAAAATTCATATGGAATCTCAAGGGAACCCAAATAGCCAAAACAATCTTGAAAAAGAAAAACAAAACATTGGAGGACTCATACTTCTTGATTTCAAAACTTACTACAAAGCCACAGTAATCAAAACTGTGTGGTATTAGCATAAAGACAAACATATAGACCAATGGAATAAAATAGACACCCCAGAAAGAAGCCGTCACATACATGATCAAGTGATTTTCAACAGGGGTGCCAAAACTATTCAATGGGGAAAGGACAGTCTTTCAGCAAATGGTGTTGGGAAAACTGGATATCCACATGTAAAAGAATGAAGTTGGACCCTTATCTTACATCATATGTAAAAATTAACTCAAAATGGATTAAAGACCTAAACATGAGTTGACACTATAAAACTCTTAGAAAAAAACATAGAAAAAAGCTTCATGATATTGGAGTTGGCAATAATTTCTTGGATATGACACCAAAAACACAGACAAGAAAAGAAAAAATAGATAAATAGGACTTCATTAAAATAAAAAACTTTTGTGAATCAAAGGACACTATCCAGAGAGTGAAAAGGCAACCCACGAAAAGGGATAAAATATTTGCCAAGCATATGTCTTACATCCAGAATAAATAAGGAACACCTACAGCTCAACAACAAAGAACAAACAACACAATTTAAAAATTGAGGCAAAAGACTTGAAAAGAAATTTCCCCAAAGAAGATACACAATTGGCCGACAAGCACGTGAAAAGATGCTCAACATCTCTAGCCATTTGGGAAATGCAAATTGAAACCACAAGGAGATACCACTTCATACTCAAAAGGATGGCTATTATCAAAAAAAAGAAAAGAAATGTTGGTGAGGATGTGGAGAAATTGGAACCCTTATTCATTGCTGGTGGGAACATAGAATGGTACAGCCACTGTGGAAAACAGTATGGTGGTTTCTCAAAAATGTAAACATATAATTACCATATGACCAGCAATTCCACTTCTAGGTATATACCCAAAAGAACTGAAAGCAGGGACTCAGACACTTGTACACCAATATTCATAGCAGCATCTTTCACAATAGCCAAAAGGTCGAGATAATCCAAGTGTCCATCAACAGATGAATGGATAAGCAAAACATAGTATATACATACAATGGAATATTTTTTAGCCTTAAAAATGAATGAAATTCTGGTGCATGCTGCACATAGATGAACCTTGAAAACATTATGCTAAGTGAAATAAGCCAGTCACAAAAAGACAAATATTGTATGACTCTACTTATTTGAGTTACAAAGAATAGGCAAATTCATAGAAAGACAGTAGAATAGAAGTTACCAAGGGTTGTGGGGAGGGTGGAATGGCGAGTTATTGTTTAATGGTTACAAAGTTTCTGTTTGGGATAATGAAAAAGATCTGGAAAGGGTTAGTGGTAATCTTTGCACAATAATTTGAATGTACTTAGTGTCACTGAATTATACACTTAAAAATGGTCAATTTTATGTTATGTATATTTTAACCACAATAAAAAAATTTTTTTAACTATGTTGAAGATAAAATGTATTTTTCATAGCCGTCTAAAACCACCCATGAAGTGTCATTTAATTTTTTTCCCTTTATTCAACCAAAATTTATTGAATGCTAACCCAATGTCAGCTCTCTGGTAGGTCTTCAGCTTTCAAAGATACACTAAATAGTCTCTGTCATGAAACATTTACAATCTGCTTGGAAAGGCATGTAAGTAAAATTAACAGACAAAACCATGTGATAAGTACCATGATACTGGTAAGTATAGGGAATTTAGGAAGCACATAACTAGGAGCATTTAGTTCAGGCAGGAAATATCTGGAAACACTTTCCAAAGGATGTTATTGACTGAGCTGAGTCTCAACATATATGAGTTAGCCAGGGGAAAATGGAGAAGGGCTTCTCAGGCAAGAAGAACAATATGTAAGAGACACAGACAGTAAAGAGAATATGAGCAGATTGGGAACATATGATAATATATCAAATGAAATTCGTGGGGATGGGGTGGAGAAAGGAAGATGAATATTGGAGAGCTGAACGACATTCAGAAAACAGATATCTTATATAATATGGGAGTTTGTACTTTATCCTAAGGGCAATAAGTAGCCACTGTATAAGATTTCAGAAAGAGGAATCATGTGACCAGCTCTGTCTTTAAAATAGACCTCCCTGGCTACATGTGGAGAATGGACAGAGGAAGGCTTGACTCTCCAATCACACAAGTGAGAACTGACGAAGAGCCTGAACTAAGGCACTGGTAATGGCATGGAGACTAGTAGACAGAGTCTAGAAATGTTCATGATAACAACTCAGAAGACGGAGAAACTCAGATGAAGAAATAGATCTGGAGCAAGAGAGATCATTTCTGTTTGGAAATGTTGCATTTGAGGTGATCGAAGAGCAGAAACAGATGGCTATTTAGGTGTGGAGTTTAGGAAAAATGCTTGATGTTGAGATATAGATCGGAGAGCCCATTGAATAGAAAGGAGAATTTGCCTTAAGTTAAAGGAATTGGTTGGGGCCGGCCCCGTGGCTTAGCAGTTAAGCGCGCGCGCTCCACCACTGGCGGCCCGGGTTCGGATCCCAGGCGCGCACCACTTCTCCGGCCATGCTGAGGCCGCGTCCCACATACAGCAATTAGAAGGATCTGCAGCTATGACATACAACTATCTACTGGGGCTTTGGGGGGGGGGGGGGAGAATAAATAAATAAAATCTTTTTTAAAATATGGTAAATTTAAAAGATAAAAATAAAATAAAGGAATTGGTGTCTAAATGTACAATCTCATTATAAAAGTAGGTATACTCCTTCCACCAGAGGGTAATTTAAGGAATGGAAGAGCTCCTCTATATGACATCAAAATCAAACCATATGGGCACTTGCCCACTCAACCTTGCATGTAATAAGGCTTATGAGAATAAACGATTATCGATAAACCTGGAAGCTTTCCAAATTGGTTTTCATTTTGAAGCAAAGAGGGACTTCTAATATATATCTTGCCTATGGAAAATCAAAATCCTCAATCTCTTTTTATATTTAAGATCAATCCTTTGGGAATCTTGTCAACAACCAGAAAAGAATAGCTAACAAACAAAAACAGAACAACTTTTTTTTAATGGGCATTCATCAATTTTTCCCATATCTGTTCTTCTTTCCTTCCATTGCTGACAGAAATTTTTTTTTCCTAGCAGGTGGATTCTATCTGCAGAATTCCTAAGGAACTGGATCACATCATATATGAAGAAGACTGGGCTTTGGAGTAAGAAAATCTTGAGTTTGAATCCCATTTCACTATTATGTGATCATGGACAAATTTATTTATTCACTCATTCATTCATGCAACAAAAATGTATAGAGCACCTTCTATGTGATAGGTCCTGTCCTATATACATCTAATACTAAGCTAAAAATGCATAGTTCCTGTTCATAGACCAGTGAGGAGGCAGACATACAAACACAGAATTAAAGAACACGGTAATTGCTAGAAAACTGGGGAAGATGGTGCACCTAACTCTGCTTTTTAGGAAAGCTTTACTGAGACTTGAAGAAGGAAAAGGTGTTTGCCTGGTAGGAAAGGTGGTAAGAAGTATGAGAGATTAAAGAGCCCTGGAGAGATGGGAAACAGAGGGGGTTGGGGGGTAGATTCTTGGTAGAAAGAATTACAAGACCAAAGTCAAGGAGGCATTAGATAGTAAAAAGTTGTGTTCTAGGAGCTTCAAGCCATTTTTTATAGCTGAAAAATAAGGTGGGTACGTGAGTGATAGAAATAAGTGATAAGGCTTGCCACGTAGACAGGGGCCACATCAAGCACATTCTGCCTTCTTTGTTGCCTGGAGGCACTATTGAGGCATCATCCTCTCTCTCCACTTAGACTCAGGAAATGTTACTCTTTGGGGTAAATAACACTTTTTCACACTATTGCTGTCTCCTACTCTCTACCTTGGAAATTCTCACTCATTATTTGGGGACTTTGACATTGTGTTCATAGCCTCCTCTCTAAATTCTGTAGTATCCTGTATCACTCAGGTTCTCCAGAGAAACAGAACCAATAGGATATACATGTACAGAGAGAGAGATTTATTTTAAGGAATTAGCTCACACAATTGTGGGGGCTGGCAAGTCCAAAATCTGTAGGGCAGGCCAGCAGGCAGGAAACTCAGGCAGGGTTTCTATGTTGCAGTTTTGAGGCAGAATTGCTTCTTTCTGGAAAAACCTCAGTCTTTGGTCTTAAGGCTTTCAGTTGATTTGATGAGGCCCACCCTTATTACAGGTGGTAATCTCCTTTAATCAAAGTCTCTAAATATATATATACAGTAAACGTTAATCACATATAAAAAGTATCTTCACAGCAATATCTAGACTTGTGTTTGACCAAACATCTGGGCAGCATAGCTTAGTCAGTTTGACATACAAAATTAACCATCACACATCCCTTGAGATTTTGGACTGTCAAGATATATCAGGCAGGGGCCCAGTAGGAAACAGAATTCAGTAAGATGGATTTTGTGAAGGGACTATCTTTAGGGGTATCATCAGGTTTAAGGGAACAAACAAGAGATGCCAAAGTGAAGAACTGTGAAGGATATGAGATTTTACCCTATTTAAAGCTAACAAGATAGCCTGTTATAGTTTCATGGGTTCTGATAGAAGACATGACACTACTGGGTCAAAAATGAAGCACAGTTTATTACTCACAGCAATAACAGTAGCTAGAGCATCAGCATCTTTGTTCTGGTTTCTCAAGCCCCAACTCTCACAGAGTGACATGAAGAGGGCCAGATAACATCTGCACATGCAATGGGCTGAGTTACAGGCCAGGAAACAATGAGCTTAGGAAACCAAATCTTTTCTAGTGGGGGCTAAGTATGTCTGCCCTTTGCTTCAGAGGGAGACATTATCTTTACTACACTGGATAGTAATTATGACTGCCTGTTGCTCCAGAGGGAGATATTTACTTTCCAAGGCTATTCAGTATACAAACATCCTTGAAAAGATCATCAGAAACAAATAGCAGTTAGTACCTTGCTCACAAGATGTGCAAAAATATGAGACCCACGAAGAATTACCTCCCGATAGTACCTAGAAACCACTGGTGGTAAAAACCTGTTATTCACAGGGCCAAAATGCAAGAAGAAGAAGTAGAGTTATCTGAGCCCCATGAGAGCTGAAGCCATGGAAAAGTGAGACCATCAGTCATAGAAAGACACAGCTGCTACTAGAGAAGCAATGCTGAAGAAGGGAGAGAATGGGAAAGCAACTCTGATTCTCTCTCTCTCACTCTGATTTTTGGCCATTGACTCCAATTGGCCAAACCCAACATGAAGCTAGCTAGCAAGGAAACCTGGATGACACATAGAGGTCGGTCTCCCATGTCCAAAGCAGCACTGGGAGAAGACTGGAGAATCTATCTGGGATGCAGTGGAGAAGAATAATCAGCACAATATATAGTCCCTCCAATATCTTAGCTTCAAAACTTCTTAACTTTCTGGGATCAAATGATCTTCACTCCACTCACTCTAGTCAACTGTTCTCAAAGCAATGTGGAACTTACCAACACGCAGAACTACTTCACCTCTGAAATATTGAACTTCAATATACCAATCCCTGACCACACTTGCTAAACTTCCAGCTGGTTCACTCTCTTTTTCCCCAGTAAACCTGCTTTGCTTACTTGAGCACCACTACTTCTTGCATTCCATTTATTTCTTCTAGTTCCAATGTCCTTCTTATTGAATTACTACATTTAACAATGCTTTCAGAAACAGTCAGTCAGTGATAAATTCTGTCTCTAGACTGTCTGAAAATGTTTTTATCCTAGCCTCAATATTATGTGATAGTTTAGCTGGGTATAGAATTCTTGTGCACTAGTTATTTCCTCTCAGAACTCTAAAGATACTATTCCAGTGTCTTCTGGCTTCTAGTCTAGTTGATGAGATACAAATTTAATTTTTTTTTCCTCTGTAGGTGACCTTTGTCCTTGTCTCTAGTGTCCTGCAGTTTTTCTATAATGTGTTTACATAAAGATTGCTATTGGTTTATTTTGCTCATGAGTCAGCTTTCTTCAATTTGAGCAGTCAAGTCTTTTATAATTCTTGGAAAATTCTCAGCCCTTGTCTTTTTTGTATTGCCTTTCCCTCATTCTTGCTACTTTCTTTTCCTGAAAACTACCATTAGATATGTGTTGGATACTATCTTCCATATCTCAACTTTTCTTTCATATTCTCCATCTCTTCTCTTTGTGCAATCTTCTGGATAGTTACCTTATAGTTATGTTCTAGTTCACTAATCATTCACTAATGTGTTAGTCTATAGTTTAGCCTACTTAGTTTTAATTTCAATAAAAATATTTTTCATTTCTAGAAATTCTATTTGGTTCTTTTTCAAATCTATCTGGTCTATTTTCACAGAGTCCTGTTCTTTCCTTATGATTTCTATATCTCGTTTCATCTCTTTAATCATTTTCAAACTATTTATTTTATAATCTTTTCAAGACTATTCTATAAAAACAAGGTTTTAGAGTTCTAATTCTACTGTATCTGATAAATCTCTGCATAATGGATCTTTTCCCATGTGGTTTGGAATTTTGACTATGAGCTCATCTTCAAGAGGGATTAGTTTTCCCATGTCAGTCTCCTGGATTATGGAAGTGCACTAACAGTGACTTTATATTTGTATCTTCCAGGCACAAAAAGGATTTCACCATCCAGGATAACAAGCTGTCCACGATCAGCTTTTATACTAATATCTCTTCTTCAGGATTCTCGTTAACAAGAATTGGGTAAATTCAGGTTCAAAATCTGAACATGGGGCAGAAATACATTTCCTTGTTACTTTCCTGGGAAGTTTTTAGTTCCCACTTTTACTGAGGCGTAACTCTACTAGAATTCAGGCTTGATTTAGGGCTTTCAGTTCCAGCTACCCACACTGTTCTATCTTAAGGCCATATCTCCTATCTTTATGCAGGTGTTAGAAGCCCAGAACCCAGCCTCCTGAGTATATAAACTGCTTTGTTATTTCCCCAGCTGATGCATCATGTTTACAGATCCAGATTTCAGTTCCTCTTTCACTTTCAGCACCCAGAAACACCGTTTCTATGTCTTTGCAGTAGCGAAGGGGGAGCAGAGATCCTCCTTGGCTCATTCTGCCATAATGTAAAAACCGACAGTCACCCTGCATTGCTACTTTATTCATATCTCTAATTCCTTTGTTTCTCCATTTGCTTCTGGGAACCTTACTCCATTCATGGCTATGATGCCATCCCTATCTAACCTAGAATCCACAGTATACCATTCAACCACTCTCCTTCCTGCAACCTAACATTGTAGACCTCTTTTATTCCACCTCATCCACCTCGCAAACACTCAATATTGGATCTATTCGAACATCCCGTTTGCACTATGAGATGCAGTATGCATCCCAACAAGCATAGTGCAACAGTGCAAACATGGACTTTGGAGTAAACAGCTAAATGTGAATCCCAGCTCTGCCATTTACTAGCTGGGTAATCTTGGGCAAGTTATTTAACTTACCTAAGCCTTCATTTTCTCTCCAGTAAAATGTGAATAATAATATTTATCTGAGTTATTGTGAGGATAAAATAAAATAGTGAAGGCAAAGTATTTAGTACAGCTCCTGACACTTTCAATAAATGGTAGCTATTATTAGATTCTGGAAAAAATCTCTAGATTGATACCTCACAAATACATTTTCTTCAACCTCTGCAAGACCCTCTGTGAGGCTTGGGAAACTTTTATGTGTTGCCTTTCCCACTTCCCACAACTGTTCTTGCAAATCTGTAACATTCTCTTCTAGCCATGTCCCACAACTCTGACCCTGATCCCAGCAGGTAACCGCTTCCTGTTTCAGTGAAAACACTGAGAGTATGAGATGCCTTCACCACAACTCAGGCAATCAATGAGGGCAATCAGTCTTACCGCCCTCATGTGTGACTTGCATCAGATTTGGTCTTTCATCTCACAAAAATTTTTTGAGTACACGCTGTGTGCCAGGCAGTGTTGTAGGTCCTGTGGATACATCAATGAACAAAAGAAACAAAAATCCCTGCCCTATGTAGTTTATATTCTACTGGGAAGAGAAAGTGATAAACAAAATAAGTAAGTAAATTATATTGTATCTTAGAAAGTGACAAGTGGAATGAAGAGGAACACAATGTTGGCAGGGTTGCAATTTTAAATAGGGTCATCAGGAAAGTTCTCACTGAAAAGGTGGCATCTGAATAAAGGTGGTGAGGGAGTGAAGAAATAGAAAGTGCGGACATGCCTGGTGTGTTTGAGAAAAGCAATGAGGCCAGGCTGGCTAAAGAGAAGTGAGTGAGGTAAAGAACTGTAGGAGGTAAGGTCGGAGAACTAACAAGGGGCCAGATTGTGTAGGGCCTTGTACGCCATTACCAGGACATTGAATTTCACTTTGAGTTAGATAGAAAGCCTTTGGAGGATTTTGAGTAGAGGGATGACATGAGATCCTTACATTTTAATGGCATCATTTTGCTGCTATGTTGACAATTGACTGAAGAAAGTTAAGAGCAGACGAACTAGGAGGCTATAGAAATAATCCAGGCAAGAAATGTTGGTGACTTGTATCAAGGTAGTAGCAGTGAAGGCAATGAGAAATGGTCAAATTCTATACATTTTGAAGTACCAACAGTATTTGTTAATGGACTGGATGTGGAGTGGGAGAGAAATAGAGATATCGAGGATGATTCCAAGATTTTTGCCTAAGCAACTAGAAGGATAGAGATCCATCAAATTACTTAGGAAATACTGAGAGGATTGGGTTTTGATGGGGAGAATAAGGATGATCAGGAATTTAATCTTGAACATGTTAAATATAAGATGCACACTTGATATCCAAATGCAGATGCCAAGAAGATCTTTGGAGTTTGATGTTCAAGAGAGATGTCCAGGTTAGAGATATAAATTTGGAAGTTGTCAGCATATTAAAAGCCATAAGAATGGATGATATCATCCACCAAGGGAATAAGTACAAATAGAAAAGAGAGTAGGTCCAACGACTGAGGAGGGGGTCAGTGAGGATGATTAGCAAAGGAGACTAAGAAAGAGTGGCTGATAAAAAAAAAAGATGAAATCTTGCCATTTGTGACAACATGGATGGACTTGAGGGTATTATGCTAAGTGAAATAAGTGAGAGAGAGAAAGTCAAATACTGTATGATCTCACTCATAAATAGAAGATAAAAACAACAACAAACAAACACATAGAGACAGAGATTGGATCGGTGGTTACCAGAGGGGAAAAGGGGAGGGAGGAGGGAGAATGGGGTGATTGGGCACGTGTGTATGGTAATGGATGGTAATTAGTCTTTGGGTGGTGAACATGATGTAATCTACACAGAAACTGAAATATAATGATGTACACCTGAAATTTATATAATGTTATAAACCAATGTTACCTCAATAAAAAAAAAAAGAAACAAAGAGTGGCTGGTGAGGTGGGAGGAAAACTGGGAGTGTATGATGGTGTCCTGGAAGTTAAATGAAGAAAATATTTCAAGGAGGAGGCAACAATCAACTCGGTCAAATGGTACTAAGTAAGATGATGATGGAGAATTGACCATTGGCTATAGCAATCTGGAGGTAATCAGTGACCTTGACAGAAGCAGTTTGGGTAGAGCAGTGGGAGTGAAGGCCTAACTGAAGTGGATTTAAGAGAATTGACTCTAACAGATACTTGTATGCCAATGTTCATAATAGCATTATTCACAATAGCCAAAGCTGGAAACAACCCAATGCCCATCAACAGAAGAATGGATAAACACAACGTGGTATATATACATACAATGGAATATTATTCAGCCTTAAAAATGAAGGAAATTCTGATACATGCTACAAGATGAATGAACCTTGAAAACATTATACAAAGTGAAATAAAGATAAAAAAGGACAAATTTTGGATGATTCCACTTTTATGACATATCTAGAATAGTCAAATTCACAGAAACAGAAAGTAAATGGTGGTTACCAGGGGCTGGGGGGAGGGGCAATGGGAGTTCTTGTTTAATGGTTACCAGGGGCTGGAAGGGGGGAGGGGAGAATGGGAGTGATTGTTTAATGGGTACAGAGTTTCTGTTGGGGATGATTTTAAAGTTCTAGAAACATTCTAGAAAGTTCTAGAAAAGTTCTCAACGTGGTGATGGTTGCACAACATTGTAAATGTACTTTGTGCCACTGAATTGTACACTCAAAAATGGTTAAAATAGTAAATTTTATATTATATATATTTAACCATGCAAAAACAAAAAAGAATTGAAAGAGAAGAATTGGAAACAATACAGACAAATCTTTGAGGAAGTTTTGTTAGACAAGGGAGAAAAGAAATGTGGCAGTTGCAGGACAGGGAAGAGGGGTCAAGAAAGGATTTTGTTTTAAGAAGGGAGAAATTACAAGTTATCTTTCTGCCAATTGGAATGATCCTGGAGAAAGGGGAAAAAATGATAATGCAGCAGACAGAGGGGAGAATAGCTCCAACGGTGTCGCTGAGTGAGCAAGAGGAGCAGGACCTGGTGCCAAGTGGCAGTGTGGCCTTTGCTAGTAGCAAAGGAAGGGGTAGTCTCTGAAGGGAAGTGCTGGGAGCATGAGAGTTTCAACTACCCTAACAGGAGGGAAGGCAGAGTATCTGGATCCACATGCTGGGGGCGGGGGGTGGGGGGTAGTACATGTGGTGATAAAGAATCTGTCAAAATTCTCTTCTGACTGCTTCTCTTTTCTCTCTGAAATAATAGGAAGGATGGCCATTATGGTAGTCAGAGTAATGGCTCCCCAAAGAGGTCCATGGCCTAATCCCTGGAACCTGTGAATAGGTTACCTTACACAGCCAAAGGGAATTTGCAGATGTGATTAAGAGTAAGGACCTTAAGATGGGAAGACTATGCTGGATTATCTGGGTAGGTCCAATCTAATGGCATGAGTCCTTAAAAGTGAAAGAGGGGACTGAAATACTCATACATGCTACAACATGAATGAACCTTGAAAGCATGCTAAGTGAAAAAAGATAGACACAAAAAAGAGCTCATATTGTATGATTCAACTTATATGAAATGTCCAGAATAGGCAAATCCATAGAGACAAAGTAGATTCGTGGTTGCCAGGGTTTGGGGGTGGGAAAAATAAAGGTACAGGGTACAGGGTTTCTTTGGGCAGGGATGATGAAAACTGTTCTATAATTGGTTGTGGTGAAAGATGCACAATTCTGTGAATATACTAAAACTATTGAATTGTACACTTTAAATGGGTAAATTGTATGGTATGTGAATTAGATCTTCAATAGCACTGTTACTAAAAAAAAAAAGTGGAAGAGGGAAACAGAAGATTGGATCAGAGCAACACATGACGATGGATAAAGGGTCAGAGAGTTGCTGACTTGACAGACAGAAGGAGACCAGGAGCCAAGGAATGCAGGTGGCCTCTAGAAACTGGAAAAGGCAAGGAAATGGATTCTCCCCTTGAGCTTCCAGAAAGGGACATAGCCCTGCCTACACCTTGATTTTAGCCCAGTGAGAACTGCGTCAAACTTTTGACCTATAGAACTGTAAGATAATAAATTTGTGTTGTTTTTATGACATTTGTAGTAATTAATGTTATGGCAGTCATCAATTGTGAGTGAGAGTAGAGAAGAAGGTATTGGAGGTTTGACAGAAGAGGAGATGTTAGGAAATAGTCATGTAGGAAAGCAAAAGAATGAACTGACTAGGAAAATGCAGTATGATTACCAGCCAGTATTAAGAACACACTTAAAGGAATTGAGAACACCTTTTCCCCCATCTAGATGGCTACTGTGCAAATTCTATTTTTTCATTACCCACCATTGGGCAATGTTTCATTGATCCAAAGATGATCATATGTTAACAGTTTGGCAAATCATTATATCACACTCATAACCACAAACGATTTCTGGATTGGGTTATTAACAAACACTGTCCCCCAAAATGAAATCGATAGGCAGTTAATTAAAGTTTTAAAAACTGACAAAAAAATTCAATCCTTGCAGAGTGAGCTGTGATTATCGCTCAAGTCTTAAGACAAACCCCAGCCCAAATGTATTCACCAACAGAGAGTACGGTCATGCGTTTCTTAATGACAAGGATACATTCTGAGAAATGTGCAGTTAGGCGATTTCATCATTGTGCAAACAACATAGAGTGTACTTACAGAAACCTAGAGGGTATAGCCTACTACACAACTAGGATATCGGGTACTAATCTTATGGGACCACTGTTGTATATGCGGTCCGTCATTGACCAAAACATTGTTATGTGGTACATGACTGTACACTGCTAAAATAGTGGAGTCCTCTTTAGCCAAATCTCCCTCAAGATCTTTCTCAGGGAGGGCCCTGTGAGATACAAAGAAGGAAAAGTCTTCCAGCAGACAAAATCTGGGAGAGACACATTGAAATTATTCCATTACTAAGATGTGAGTTAACATGGAAGCCTATGAAATTTCCTGGTCCTACAATCTACTTTACTCACCTCCTCCACTGAAACAAGATTTGTATCAGTGACCACTATATGTTGATTTCCCTTTCCTTCTTTTCTAAAGGTTTTTTTTTAACTTATGGATATCCTGTTTGTCTTTCATCATTTTGTATTTGTTGTACTCTAGAAGAACAACGTACACACATTTAATTCATGTGAATTGCAGTGGGCTTGAGAGATAAGTGCGTATGTTGGCTCCCTGCACCTTCAGTCTGTTGGAACCCCTTGCTCAAACCTCAACTCTGATCCTCATAACCCCACCATCAGAGAAGAAAGTTTACACAGCAGGGAAAAAACAGGAATATGAACACTGTATAATCCAGATTTAGGTAGTATGGTTCCTCCACCCGGCTTGTAACTTAACCAAAATATATTAAGCTACTCTACCTCTTTCACCTTACTTCTCATTGTGTTTTAAATTTTTTTTAATAAACTGTGTGATTTGAGCTTCTTAGTTTGGTCTGTGAACCTTTCTTTTCTGTGGCCTCTGTTTTAGCTTTGCCTGATAAGGGTCTTGGAGGCTACCATTGCCCTAAGGTAATTTCTCATGTGGCAGGAGCTGACTTTACAAACTTTGCAAATGATTGTGACTCTACTGTTTTGAGGGCCATTAAATTTGTCATTTAGCCCATGGGTTGAAAACTGTGTGCAACCATATCCAGACCTGATCAACAGTGATTCTGGGAATCAGAGATGAATTGTCATGTCTTTGAATGGTTTCTCATTGAAGAGGCAGGGTGGGCCAGCCCCGTGGCTTAGCAGTTAAGTGTGCACGCTCTGCTGCTGGCAGCCCGGGTTCGGATCCCGGGCGCACACCGACGCACCACTTCTCCAGCCATGCTGAGGCCGCGTCCCACATACAGCAACTAGAAGGATGTGCAACTATGACATACAACTATCTACTGGGGCTTTGGGGAAATAAATAAATAAAAATTATAAAAAAAAAAAAAAAGAAGAAGAGGCAGGGTATCTGTTGTTCTCTGTGGGGAAACTGCATTATGTTGGACAAGGGAATTCATGAAATTGGATGTATGGGAAGAACTATGTGTGTACTCTACTAGGAGATTGTCTGCCTTGCAGGTTCCCTTCTCCTGGAAACTGCCGCTCAGCTTCCACATATCATGCATGGAAGCCGTATGTTCTCACAAGGCCCAATGCCTTGATTTCAGTTGACTGGTTTAGAGATGCGTACCTGACCTGAGCTAAGCCAATAAGCCCCTTCTCTGGGATTTTTGAATTTAGGACTCAAAGAATTGAGGTCAGTTCCTCTTTATTGTAGACATTTGTGTGGTGTATTCCTACAGATTGCAGTATATTAGGATTTTAACCAGATATTTTGGGTTCTAGAGCCAGATTGCTTAGCTTTGAATCCTGACTCAGACATTTACTATCCATGTGAGCTTGGGCAAGTGACTTAACCTCTCTCCAGTTTCCTTATCCGTCAAGTATAGATAACTGTACTTCATACAGTTATAGTGAATATTAGAAGAACTTAGAACAGTACCTTGCACCCATTAAATGTTAATCTTTACTCTTTACAAATTGAGCCAAAATATTTTATTTTTCCTAAATCTGACTTTAATTCAATGTTATTCAATTCAACATTTACTTTTTGTGCACATACTATATTCCAAGCATTAAGTTAAGGAAGCTTAGGAGAAAAAATGGTGCCAAAATAAACATGGTCCCTGCCTTCATGGAACTTATAGTTTAGTGGGGGAGGCAAATATTGAACAAATAATCATATAAATAGTCATAATACAAACTATAAGGTGTGCTATGAAGGACAAGTAGAAGGTAGTATGAGAGGTTATAACTAGAATACCAATCTACTCTTCCTTAAGAAAGCAGTGTAAGAGTTAGTAAGGGAAGAGGAAGTTGCAGAAAGCTTTCCAGGTAGAGGGGTCATGTGCAAAGGCCTTTTGTGAGTTAGATATAGTGAGAAAAGGAGGAGCAAAGTGGCATGACATGAGGCTGGAGAAATAGGCAGGGACCAGATATTCAGCTAGATGAGTAGGATACGGAAGATTCAAGATCTTGGAGGTTAGGTTAAGGATTTTTGATCAGGATGGTAGCAGTTGAAAATGAGAGTAGTCAGGGTTAAGAGATATTTAGTAGAAGGGAAAGAATCAAGCATTTATTCTGCTTTCTTACATAAACTATACCACTAGGTAATCAAATAATTGAAGAGAGGTGATTTGCCTTTGTTGAAACACTGCAGATAATAAATGAAGAATGATGGAATTATATCACCATTTTAAAACTTCTAATGAATGAGTTGATCCAGGCATTATTCAACAACAGCTGTTAACATTACAAAAAGAGAGACAAGCACACATTGTGTGTCTCCTAATAGAACAATACACCACCACCTATGAAGATATCTGGCCAAAATATTAAACTTGAATCTGATAAAACATCTAGATCTTACTACCAATTTACAGAAAATACAGAGGACAAGGGAACATGTAAAGTACACCTTGGGGATGCAATGTGAAAATCCAGATTGTGGCAAAAACTACAGGACAAACAACCTAGTTCCTTAAATTAAAAGAAAATTACTGAGAAAACAAAGAGAGCAAAAATACAGAGGACTTGAAAGATATACCAACCAAATACAGTATAGCTCCTCACTGAAACAACTTGTAAAAAAATACTGTAACATTCACGAGTCTATTGGAAATGTGAATACTAACTGGATATTTATGATATTAAGAAATCATTGTTATTTTTAAATTATTATAATGGCATTGAGAGGTTTTTTTTTTTAAGTCTACCTCTTTTAGAGATATAGACTAAAATATTTACATAGAAAATCCTACGATATCTGGGATTTGCCTCCAAAGGGGAAAATGGATGAAGGTATGGGTAAGGCAGCATTGGCCATCGGTTGGATTTGGGGGCTGGGGTGATACGTACATGTTTATATTTGTTTTAACTCTTCTTTCTATTTTTTATATGTTTGAAATTCTCCACAGTAAAAAAATGGTGTTTATTTTTAAAGAAATTTGGAAAGCAAAACTGACATACGCTAATAATAAATTGGATATTTGGCAAGGATGAGTGTGAGTGAGGTGTCAGGGGTGACCCCAGGTTTCTGGTTTTGGCATCTGGCTCTAAAGTGGTGCCTTTCAGTTTGTGGTGCCATTGTTTCAGTTTTAGAAAACAATGAGCAAGAACCATGTTCACAGAAGAAGGCCGTTAACCTGTTTTGGACATGTTGAGTCTGAGGTGTCTCTGAGACAACCAAGCAAAGTAGAACCGGTAGGCAGTTAGATAGGCAGATCTGGAGCTGGGTAGAGAGATCTGGGCTAGTGGTATACATTGAAGAATCAATGGCTCATAGAGTTTATATGAGGATTGCCTGGGCATTGGTTCTCAAACTTGAGCATGGATGTGAATTACGCAGAGAGTTCATTCAAACACATATCACTGGGCCCCAACCTCAGAACTTCTGACTCAGTAGGTCTAGGTATGACTTTATAATTTACATTTCTAACAATTTGACAGGTGATGCTGATACTGTAGGTCTGGAGACTACATTTTGAGATCCACTGGCTTAGAAAGATAGCATAAACACTAGTTCTCAACTTTGGTTGTGAAGCTGGGTACGTGAGGGTTACTGTAAATATTCAATAAGTACATGATTACCCTTTGACCTTGTTCCCAACACAAACACAGATGAAAAGAAGTTAATCTTGTTAATTTGCTGTTTTCTTGTTTAACCTGAGGGGTTATTCAAGGGTCACAAGGATTCATGAGCTTGTTTTACAGAAGAAAAAGAATGCCGTTAAGGAAGTTATGACCACCAGATAACCAGCCCCCAGCTGTGATGATGTGCAGAAGTCTGGCTGCTCAAGTGCTTATCTGGAGTGAAAGAAACACAGACTTCCTCTTTGTTTCTCCAAAACTCCTCCTGCCAAGACCCTTGGCTCTATAAAGACGCCCCTGCTTTCTCCTTTCATTAAGGTGGGTTTCAGAGAACCTACCCTCCCGCCCTCTCATTCTGGCCAATTTGAATAAACCTTTCTCCATCTCTAAGCACCAGTGTCTCAATAATTGGCTTATTGTGTATCAGGCACACGAATTTGAGATTAAGAGGTTTGGTATCAGATGCACATTGAGAATGTCAGCAAAGATAAGGAAGAGAGTGTTTCGAGTTGGAGGGAGGGCTCAACAAGACCAAATGCTGCTTAAAAGTCCACTGACATGAGGGTGAAAAATGTCCTTTGGATTGGAAATAATTGGTGACATTGAGATATATTTTGGTGGAGGGAAGAGAAAATCAAATTAGAGGGAATAAGAAGTAAAGAAGGAGGTGCAAAAACAAAGAATAGTGAGTACAGATAATAGTTTTGAGAAGTTTGGCTGTGAATCCTGTGAAAAGAAAGAAAAATATCCTTGTGGCTGGAGAGGAGGTCGGGCTGAGATTAGACATAAGCATTAAGACCAAATCATTGAGGGCCGGCCCTGTGGCTTAGCGGTTACGTGTGCGCGCTCCACTACTGGCGGCCTGGGGTTCGGATCCCGGGCGCGCAACGACGCACCGCTTCTCCAGCCATGCTGAGGCCGCATCCCACATACAGCAACTAGAAGGATATGCAACTATGCCATACAACTATCTACTGGGGCTTTGGGGGGAAAAAAAGGAGGAGGATTCGCAATAGATGTTAGCTCAGAGCCCGTCTTCCTCAGCAAAAAGAGGAGGATTGGCATGGATGGTAGCTCAGGGCTGATCTTCCTCACAAAAAAAAAAAAATTTTTTTAAAAATTTAAAAAAAAGACCAAATCATTGAGATCAAATCACTGCCCTCTTCCTTGAGTTAAAAAAGAAATTAAACCACCAGTTCCCCTTCAAAGTTGAATTGTATTTCAATAGCCACATCATAAAGACCTAAAGAGTCTTCAGAAATCAAAGGATGGACTTTAATCATGGATATTCTGGCATCTTGCAGAGGAACGGGTAAATTTATTAAAGCACAAGCTTCTTCCCTGACTTCACAGGTCTTGGGAAGCTGCCATTCTACTAGCTGATAAAATTTGCCTCCACATTCATTTATCTCATCATTCATTAAACATTTATCAACCTATTATTTTATTTATTTATATTTATATTATATATTAATTATATTTATAATATATAATATATCATTTATTATCATGGGCTAGACACTGTGCTAGCCTCTGGTATTAACGTGGTGAATGACAAGAGTAAATTACAGTGGTAATTAGAAGAGAGTTTGAGAACTGCAGGGAGCTCTAAGGATATACACCATGGGATCCAATGTAATATGGGAAACCAGGAGAGGTGGCCTCGAGCAAGTGGTGGTCAAGAAGAGATCTGAATTCCATTTATATGAAATGTATAGAATCTGCAAATCTGTAGAGAGAAAGTTGGTAGATTAGTGGTTCCCTGGGGCTGAGGAGTTTCAGGGAAAAAAGGAGTGACGGCTAATGGATATGATTTTCCTTTTAGGGTGATGAGGCTGTTTAAAAATTGTAGTGTTGTTTGCACAACTCTGTGAATATATTAAAAGCCATTAAATTGTACACTTTAAATAGGTGAATTGTATGGTATGTGAATTACATCTCAATAAAGGTCAAAGAGAGAAAGAGATCTGATGATTGAGAGGAATGAGCTAAGGAATGAAGTATTTCTACACCGAGGGAATAATGGGTGCATTGGAAGAAAGAGTGCGGCACTTTAGAAGATGTGAAAAAAAACTTCCGTAGCTGACACATTCCTTGAAAGAGTATAATGAGAGATGAAGCTGAAGATATTGAACAAGCCCACATGTGTAGTGTTGTGAAAGCTATGCTAAAGGTTCAAGACTTGATCCTAAGAACAATAGGAAGCCACTGTTGGCTGATATGATTGCTATGCATTATAACTCTAGCTACCATGTAGAGAATGAAGAGAAAGGAGAGTGTATTTGGGAAACTAGATAAGTAGTATTACAATTCTCCAGGCACACACTATTGATGTCTTAGATTAGGATGGCAGCAGTAGGAATGGGCAAGTTCAGCAGGACTTGTTGAAGGATTGGAATTGAGACATAGGAGAGCAGTGAGGTAGCAAAGTAGCAAAGCTGACTTGCTCAACTGGATTGACAGTGAAATGAGAATGCTAGACGAGGTGCAAGTTTCAGGGTAGGGGAGCGAAACTAATTTTTTTTTAATATAGTTGGAAGGATCTAATAAGGGAGCAAGGATGATTTGTGCAGGAGCAAGTTCTCCTCCATTGGAATTATTCAAGTCAGACTAGAGAGCTTTCTGTTGAGTATGAGGTATTCCTGTTCTGAAATAAGTTGTCAACTAAATAACTAAGTTCCCACTCAGCTCTAATGGTCTACCACAAGAAAATGCCATTTTTGTCAGAATTTGGCCCCCCAAACAGCTCATGGCTGAAATGAAACCCTGTTTGCCTGGAATTGGAATTCCTCAGAATCATCCACACCAGGTTAATAATTAAAGCTTCCCCATACTGTCTACGTTTGTTTGTTTCACCTGTGTGCAGGATTCTGGTTTCATAAAATCCTCCCAGCAGTATTATTTAGCCTGGTCTCAAAGAAAGGTATATGTATTCCACCAACCCCAAGACAAGTCTCTACTAGCCCAGGAGGAAAGAGGTGGGTGGCTGAAAAAGCCACAGAAACTGACCTTGCCCAAAGCCAAAACAGAGAAGAGGGCTCCTACAAAGCTGACCTTTGTGTTTTCTTCTCACACCCTAACCAAGTATCTAGCACTGTGCCCTTAGGGCCCAACAGCCATTTGTTGGTTAATTGATCCTCCAGACCTGGGGTGGGGGTGGGGTGAGAAGATGATAAAATTTTAAAACGTAAAGTGAAAAATAGAAAAGCACAAAGGGAAAAGAAAGGGAGAGGGGACAAGAGAATAATCTAAGGAAAGCCATATTTTGTGCCAGCGCTGCTAGCCTGGCCATGGATGGGAGCTGCCACCTCAGTCCCCTGAGAAACATTTAGTACAGACTTGCCTCATGAGCTTTGATTGTCCTTTTAAATGCCCTAGGAGAGGTAGACCGGATTTGTCTGCGTAATTCCCATCCTGATTCTACTCCAGTTCTTATCTTGTACAGACACTTGGACACACACCCCACCAGGACTTCAAGCCTCTGCCCCTTTCTGAGCCTTGCTCTGTCCTGCCGTTGGTCTCCTAGGGTAAGCATTCCGCCTTCTTTTTATTCTCCTTCAAATCTCAGCACAAACTTTCTGGGCCTAATTCACATCTTTTTTATTTTCCTCATCTCTGAAATGGGAATAATAAAAATGATGGTGGGAATAATAGTAAAATCTATGTATTACAATTGCTATGAGGATTAAACGTCGTGCATAGTTGAAAATTTGCTGGAAATTGCAAAGGACTAGGAAATTAGGCGTTATTTTTTTGCTGTTATTTCTAAAGCAGATTTCAATTGTTAGAATTTGGGTGCTCGGCTGCTTGTCTCTCAGGCAGAGGGTTAATGTAAGATGTTGCCAAGTGTTTCAGAAGAAAAATCCACTCTGCTTCAAGCGGGATGTCAACCTACCTTGCATAAAGCCCTTTGGAGAGAAGTCTTTCCGTTTAAAAGCTGGAGGCGTGGGAAAACAAAATATTGCAAATACAGAGCGCCAGACGCGCCCTGGGCCTCCAAGCCCGCTCCCCTCCCACCACCACGCACTGGCAGACGGGCTTCACCTGGGGCGCGCCTCCCAACGGCCAGCTCTCGGTCCGAGCGCACGCCCGCCAGGCCTGGGGAAGCTACGATTTAGGGTCCTGAGAGCTTAACACTTTACGCGATTTTGCTGTTGACCAAGAACTCTAAATCCCCCTAGGCAGTACTGGGCACTTCGGGGCGCCGCACACTCCCTGCATGGCAAGGCAGGGCTACTGATGGTGTCATAAAATGTCATTGGAGGGCCAGCCCAGTGGTGTAGCGGTTAAGTGCGCCGCGCTCTGCTTCCGTGGCCCAGGGTTCACGTGTTGCGATCCAGGCGCAGACCCAGGCACAGCTTGTCAAGCCATGCTGTGGCAGGTCCCATATAAAGCGGAGGAAGATGGGCAGGGATGTTAGCTCAGGGCCAATCTTCCTCAGCAAAAAGAGGAGGATTGGCAATAGATGTTAGCTCAGGGCTGATCTTCCTCACAAAAATAAAAATATTTTTAAAATGTCATTGGAGGTTGTGGAAGGAATAAGCCTATTCTTAGGGAACAGCTATAGGTGCTCCCCTGCTGGGGGAATGAGACCGACTGGGGTGTTGATTTCTCCAGTGGTTTAGGAACCGCATGTCCCACCAGGTCGTCCAGGGAAATGCTAGAACAATCTTAGGGCACTGAGAGGATGCCAGGGGGTGCAAAGGCGGTACGGAATCGGGGATACCCGACCGAAGGTTGGCTGTCTGTCTGCAGAGGAAGCGAGCGCGGAGCTCGCCGGGTTCTCCGCGTTGGTCACTGGTCCCTGGTCCGGGGTGGCGGCGCAGGCCTCAGTGGCAGGCCTCAACCTCCAAGTGCGAAAAATGGGCGCACTACAGCTAAACTCCCTCACTGAGAAGAAGGGGCTGGGGTGTTCCGGTTCAGCGCCGCTAAGAAACCACTTGAGAAAACAGAGGACTTTCTTTCGTTTTTGGTTCAAAGAAAAAAAAATGCAAGAAGCGTGAACCATGCCCAGAAAGGCTTTTGTCAGTGTAAGTGGGGAGCTGGCTGAGACAACGGCTAGAGGAAGGACAAGTTGGCTAGAGCTTATGCAGCCTATGAATGTAAATCTGCACGTGTGCACACACGCAGAGATGCACAGACAGCGTCAAAACCCACGGTGCGTGGAGACCGAGTCGCCCACAGTTTGGTACTACCTGGAGCTGACTCTTCTGCGCTTGCGCAATAACCATATCTTCCCCACCCACTCCCGTTCGCGCCCCGCCCCCGAGCTCGCTCCGCCCCGCCCACTTTCCCTCCCCTTCCCCAGTCCGGCCGCCCGCGCAGAGCATTGTGGGACACAAACAAAGTGCCCCCCAAACACGCAGGAGTGAGCGGAGCGGCAACGGCGGCGGCGCCGGCTCGCACGCGCGCGGCGGCGGCTCCCTCCCAACCTCCCCCTCCCCTCCCCTCACTCCCCTTCCCCTTCCCCACCCCGCCCCGCCGGGAAAACGCGAGCCGTCGCCGCGCTCCCCAAACCGCTGCCTGCTTTCGGCCAACCGCCCCCAACGGCCGCCCGCGCGCGGCTCCCCGGCCCCCTCGCTCCTCCCCTCAGGCCGCTCCGAGCGCCGCGGGGGCTTCCCTCCCGCCGCTTCGCCCTCCCCCGCCTCGCGGGCACGCCGCTGGCTGTGCCGCCATGCCCCGACCGCGGGCTGTCCACGGGCCTAGGCGCGGCGGCCCGAGATAGGGGCCCCCAGCCTCCCGGGGGAGGAGAGAGGCGGCGGGCCGCGCGCTCCGCCCCCTCCCCCCGGGCTGTCGCCGCCGCCGCCGCCGCCACCTCGCCGCCTCAGCCTGGCGGGGAGGAGGAGGAGGAGCACCAGGCCTCCGGGCCCCGGCACCGCCGCCCGCAGGTAATGGGGAGGGGAGGGCAGGGCCAGCGGGCGGCCCGGCCCGGGCGGGGCAGCGGCCAGCCGCTCCTCGCCGCCCGTGCCCTCGGGGTGCGCCCGCCGCGGGGCTGGCACCACGCGTCCCCCATCTGGGCACTGGACAGGAAGGAGAGCCTGGTCGTGTCACCCCCAGCCGCTCCGGGAGACACCCCACAGGGTCTCCTCAGTGGCGCTTAATCCATCAGGGAGGAGACTGGCTTTGGGCCCCGCAGTTCAGGAGAAATTAGCCCCGTCTTCCAGGGTGCTCCCTGTCGTTTGCACGCGCATCTGCCCAACACCTTCACCCAAGGGGGCGAGGCATTCCCTCCTCTCACCTGGGCGAGCCGGGGAGCCCGCGACCTGAGCTTTCCGTCCTCTCCCCTGCTGGTTTTTTTGGTACTGGAAAGAAAAGGAAGGCACTACTTTAAAAAACAAAAACACCTTTTTTTTTTTCCCCTACCCGAGGCTCATTCTGCATCTAGTCTTTTCTGCTAGCCTAACCAGAAAAAGGGGTTACCGGCAGGTGTAATGACAAGTACGTTAGAACTCGTGAAAGGAAATTGCATCCTTGTGAGTTCTATGAAGCTTAACCAGGATTTAGAATAAAGCCCAATAATTGTGTACTTTATTGGAGCTTACTTACAGAAATGAAGACCAAAACTTAAATTCTTTTCAACATATAAGTAGATTATCTGTGGAGGTCAGGAAAAAATTCTCTTTGACTTTCTCTTATTTTCTTACTGTTTTATTCGGACATAGGCTAATACCAAAGCAAACTTCACAATTTGATAGATGGCAAATAGTTTGGATAGGTAAAGATTTTTATGATTTCCTTTTGCCTAAGATTTCAGTTGGAATTATTGAATTTAATAAAATATTATGTAAATCTTCACTTCCCCCATTACTTCACGTTGACTGCCGATGAATTAATAATATTTAATTTTACCTAATGTAGTTTCCTTATCATGAAATGTGAAAATAATGAAAGGAATGTTTTCCTATAGTTTTATATTTTAGGATGATTATGTTTATTATGAAAACCAGACTTACTTATTTTGTGTAGCACTGCTAGGCGTTTTACATATGTGATCTTATTTAATTCTTAGAAAAACCTAATGCCTTAGATATTATTACTTGAATTTTATAGATGAAACAGAAACTTAAGTAACTTGCCTTAGGCCGCACAACTAGTAAGTAATAGAGGTAAGGTTTCTACCCAGATATAATTCCAACCTAGGTGTATTTTCTACTGTACCTCTCAGTACAGGTACACTTTTTTAAACTTTATTACGAAAAATTTCAGTCTTATGGAAGATAGAAAAAAATACAATGAATACTCCACTACCCGGATTTGGTGATTAACATTTATTGTCCCCCTCCCTTCTCCCCTCTCTGTTTGTGGCACCCAGTGTGTAACCATTTGAAAGTAAGTTGCAAACATGACACTCAAATATTTCAGCATGCATTTCCTAAAAATAAGGACATTCTCTAACCCCAGGATCATTATCAGCACCTTTCTAAAGTAATTCATATGCAGATTTCCTCAGTATTCTAAAGTCTCTTTGGGAAATTTTTCCCCCTAGCTGTATTCAATCATAATTCGTGCATTGTGTTTGGTGATTATGCCTTTAGTCCCTTTTTTAAAAGAATAGTACCCATCTCCTTTTTTTCTGATGCTTAATTGACCAAACCAGTCTTATAGAATGCTCCCACATTCTGGACTTATATCTGTTTCCTCATAGTGTCATTTAATTTATTCCTCTATCTCCCTGAATTTCCTGTTATTGGAAGTTAGGTCTAAAGAAAAGCTTGATTAGCTTACAGTACAACTTTCTTTGGCAAAAATATTTAATAGGTGATGCTGTGTATTTCATATTGCATCATATAGGAGGTACGTAATGTCAGACTGCCACATTATTAATGATGCTAGATGTGACCATTTGATTCAAGTGGTGACTACCAAATCTATTATAAAGGTGTGGTTTGCCTGTTTGTGATTTGTATGTAATCTGGGGGTAGTACTTTGACACCAAGCAAATATCCTGTTTCTGACTACGTTTTGCTTAGTGATTTTAGCACCCATTGATGACTCTTGCTTAAATCAGTTATTTTATTAGAGATTTTCTGTAAGGAACATTTCCTTCATTAACTAGGGTGAACTAAAGTTTATTCTAAAAATGCAGAGTAAATGCTTAATTTCTTCCCTTTAATTACCAATATTCAGAGTAAAGAGCTGGGGAAATAGTCACCCCCAATGGTGGCAAATGAGATTTTTTTTTCTTTTTTGTGGGGATACCACTGTGGACTCATGGGTTTGAATTTATTTATTCATTTTTTTTTAATAACCATTACAGTCGGGGGTTTTTTAACAGTCAAACTGTCCCAAATTTGGACAGTAGGAACCCTTTCAAGCTGGCTTCTGTGTCTTGAACACTCCTGCTCACCATTAGTCTTGGAGTACTTTCTGGCACAAGCTATCCCAGGCTTGCCTTGTTACTTTCTTCGCTCCAGATCTGGAATGGGCTGTTTATCCAAGGAGCCTTGGTTATTTTATAATGAGAAATTATATATAGAAACCATGATCTGCGTGTTTGGCATATTGATCGCTGCTCTAGGCCCTTTCCGAAGAGAGAACTAAAAAATGGTTTTTTGCTTGTTCGCTTAATCATAAGTTTATAGTGATATATCCAATTCAAATTTAACATAGTAGACTTGGCCTTAACTTCTTTGATTCTGTATTTGTCTCTTAAATGAAAATCTTGGTGCCTAATAAAATTAACATACTTACTTGCTTTATCCTACTATGTATACATAAAATTGTTTCAAAATTACCGTACCAGTATTACTACTATCATAAACTTCTGAGTAAAGTTTAAGATTTTTTTGCATTTATTTTCCTCCTTAGAGTATATTATATGAAGGATGTATAATCAGAGTACTTACTGTGTTGAAAAGTCACTTGAAATACTTTTCTGTGTTTGGTTATGCTACCAATTTGATATGGTTCATTGGTTTCATTTTTTATTTTAGGGTTTTTTTTTATTTTATTTTTTGAATATGTAAAATATATACATGGTTCAAAAGTCAAAATGTTTTAAAAGTATGCTTAAAGAAGACTCACGCAAGTTAGTTTTTACGATGAGGTATTTTTTACCTTTGCCGTACCTTTTAATATCTAAGATATTCTTATGTATCTTAACTGCGGAAGGATTAGCAGTTAAACAAAGTATGTTACTTACTTGAAGCAATAGAGGAGTACTTTTAAGTTGTGCAATTAGGTTCTGATTCCTCTGGCAAAGAGAAAGCACTAAGACTAATCTTTAGAGGTTAGCAGAGAAGTAGATTTCAAGCTTGCTTTTGCAGGTTTTACTTGAAAATCACGTCGTTAAAGCAGCAGTTAGAAGTTTTGTGAATCCATCTACTTACATGCCACACAACAAAACTGACATACATACGCCGTCTGCAAATATAAAAGACATTTGGACATGTGATCAGGGAAGCCAGCACATTTTGTTTGGATTGGGCAAAATTTGGTAGAAATGATAATTGTGTGTTCAAATGAGGGTTTAAGAGGGAGCAATGGTTGTCTAAAAGGAGGAAGAGCAGTTAGGCAGTTTATCAGCCGCCTATCACCCACGTGCTGAAAAGCAAAAGATGTGGCCACAATATGTTTTCCTCAGCTTACACCACCATTGTTGATTTGGGTAACACAGCGAACGTCTATTTTTTTCAGGGAGTAGAGTGGGAAAATGGAGAATGCATATGCTTTGGACCCGTTTGCCTTCATTCTGTCTTTAATCTTGGTAAAATAGACTGCCTGAGATTATTAGAACACAAACTGATGAAAAAAATGCCACCAACAGTAGCTTAGGTGTGTGTAACCACATAGCAGCTAGAGCCTATTGTGGTAGGCTGAGTGGACCAATACAGTGATGATGATAATTGCTAACATTTGTTGAGCCCTTTCAAAAAGCCAGCACTGTGCTAAACATTTATATATCATCTCATTTAAATCTCACATTAACCCTTTGATATAGCTGCTAGTATCTTATTTTGCAAGTAAGGAAACTGATATCCAGGTTTCAAACTCAGGTCTGTCTTCAGAGTTAGTATTTAACTACTTTGCTACAGCTCGCAACTAAATATAACGTAATAAAACTGAATATATTTTCAATCACCTTGAATTAAAGGAACTATGCAACTGATGTTTGTGCTATAGCAACACTGAAGATTGCTTGCCAAGAGCCCCATGTGCTTGTCATGTCTGTTATACATCCTTAGTATATGTCAGACCTTGCTTCAGAAACTACATTTAGATATTTTAATAGACATTTAAATTGTAGAGCTTCAAAAATCAAGATGGATTGATGGATGGAGAGATATGTGATAAAACAAGTGTAGTAGAATGTTAATGGCAGAATCCAGGTATGGCTGTTTAGGCATTCACCTGTAAAATTTTTTGAATTTTGCTATATTTGAAGTTTTTCATAATACAGTGTTGGAGAGAATGATTAAAAATATATTCTTATTATAAAACATTGTTGACAGCTGTATAAAAACCAGTAATATGCTATATTCTCTGTGTCTACAGTGGTCCTCTTAAGCTTTTAGGAAGTCTTCCTAGCCTTGTAAGGGATAAAACACTTGTCACTAAAAATGGTCAAGATTCAAAGACTGTTGTAAAGGGATTTCCTTTATTAGGGGGCTCCTAATTAATTAGGCTCCTTCTAACTATGATTTTTTAATATCTTGGTAAATATTACATATATTGAATATGGGTTTTTTTCCTGTTTCCTGATATTTTGTAGACTGCTATTGAGCATACTCCCTTGACTTTATGGGGTGTTTTTACTTTAAATGCCACCACATTCACGACTGAAACAGTCAATTCTCCATGTACCTCAGAATGATTGCTTGAAATTTCTCCTGTTAAGCTGTAGGCCGCATTAGTTTTTGTTTTTTAGTATTAGAAATACTTCGGCCCGTTTTAGGCAATGACCTGGAAATCTCTAGATTCTTAGTCACAGGATCTAAAATAATGATTGTATATGTGCTTTTAAAAATATGAAGATGCATTAGATTTATATTACACTTCTGCTTGAAGGGCACATTGAGTATTATGTTAATTTCTTTACTAACATTATTATTAGTCCCAAGGGTGCCTTTAGCCAGCTCATTTTTACATAACTGATCCTGAAGTAAATCACTGACTTATATCATCCTGGTATTTCACATTGATAACTCTGTCTTAGAGTGAGAATTGGTGGATGAAACTTATTATTAATGTCTCACTCTTGGAGAACATCTTCTTTGTCTTCACATTGAATGTTCTTCTGTTTTAATAATTTTCTTGTATAGCTGTTTAAAAAAACTTAAAATTACAAGTGTTTGGTACCCAGTTGATTTGCAATTTCAGTATTTTCTATTGCTATCCTTCTATAGGTATTAAATGTATTTATTTCTTTATGTTATGTGATTTGCTGTTCATTTGGCTTTAAAACTTTTTGATGCATTCGGCATAAGTATACAGACATCTTGGGGTAGCATATAACCAAGACTATGAATCTCTGGGATCAGGATTTTGTGGAACTACTACCCTCAGGTTTCTGAAACAACTTTAGATAATTCCTTTTTTAAATGATTTCCTCGTAAGTCAGATCTGAACCTGCTAAGTATCTGTTCCTCGTCTACTTTTAGCAAGCAAGCATACTCAGTACTACCCTCTATTAAATATTTTATTTGTGCTCCTTAATAAAAGGGAAATTATTTGGTCCAAGAAAGAAAATAAAATAGGAGTTTTTAGAGATTCAGACATACTTGCTTTGCTTCCATTTCGTTTTTCTCTTTTACTCGTGTTGTGTACGTGTGTGTGCGTGTGCCCGTCTGCATGCATCTGTCTATGTGTTTCTTCCACATTAACCTTTTTCACCTTTTCACGTTTTGACTACCTGGGTTTTACTTTTCCTTGGCTCTTTGCTTTTCTTCCTTTCTGCTTTGGATCTTCCAACACTGGCCATTTCCTTTTTGTGGCTTTTCCTTAGTGTATGAAGACAGTTTTTTTTATCTTTGGTTCCTTTTACGTGCCATATAAAACCATACAAGCCATACTTCTGTGATAATTATTTCTATTTACAGGAATCACTGCCTCTTTGTTTTTTGGCCCACCTGATACTGTTTCTTCCTCATTTCTTTCTACTTTCTTCAGCCAGGTTTACTTAGCTTTACTTTGAGAGGCAGTACAGCATGGTGTTAAGAGCACAAACTGAGCATACCTCACAGGTTCAAATCTTGTCTCTTGATACTTACTAGTTGTGTGGCCTTGGGCTAGTTCCTTAATTTCTCTGTGCTTCATTTTCCTTATTGGTAAAATGGAGATACCAAGTGATACCTATCTCAAAAAGTTGTCTGAAAATTAGATTATTTAATATGTAAAACTTAGAACAATGCCTGGTACATATTGAGTACTATGTAAGTATTAACTAATGATTAAAATAAAAAATTATTTTTTGAAAAACTGATTCAAAGCCATTGATTATTTTTAACAGTTATTGAGCTATAACTCAAAACCCATGAATTATTGCCACTACAAATTTGTGGGCTCCAATTTCAATTGAGTCTTCAGTACCTCCTAGCCATCCTTCTGTTTTGTTTTCCCTACACATTTCTCGTATTTCATTTTCCTCAGAATTCTACTGTATCTCCTCTCTTCTCAGCAGTCTACCTGTAACTGCAAAGAGAAATAAAAACCAAAGCTGTTAGACAGGAACTCCCCCTACTTCTCACCACCCACCTATAAATGTAACTGTAACTGCACCCTTGCTTTCCATTTTTTCCTATAACTGGGTGTCCTATTTAAGCTAATTCTTTTACTCATGGACTGAATCCAATTTCTTTCTACCTATTCAGGGAACTTACACTATTTGTTATCACCTGTTTTCCTGTATCTTTAACTTTTCCTTCTTCTCTGAGTCTTTTCTAACAACAATCAAACATTCTGTATGTATTTTACCACAATAAAGAAATATATATGTGGGGGAAAAAAACATTCTCTAGTTTCTCACATTCTATAAAAAGGCCTGTATCCTCCCTTGAGCCCTTATTTCCCTCCAGCTAACCCCCTTGCTCTATCTTTAGAACCAAACTTCTTCAGGTTGAATTGTCTATACTCAACAGTTTTCACTTCCTCATTCTTGTATAATCTTTATCTTTGTCTATTGCAATCTAACGGCTAACTCTACTGCCTCTTCCTTGTGTGCTGTTATAAGATCATCAGTGACTCCTTGTGGCTAAATTGAGTAGACTTTGGTCTGTATTTTATTTGGCCTGTCAGCAGCATTTGACACTGTCAACCACTCCTCCTTGAAATAGTCTGCACCTTTGGTTTCTGGAACATTCTGCTGTCCTGGTCATTCTATGTATTTCTTTCCCAGGTTTTCCTTCTGCTGCTCCCTTCTTTTTCCTCCTTTTTTTTCTTGATGAGTCTCACTAAAAGTTTATCAATTTTGCTTATCTCTTCAGAGAACCAAGTTTGGGCTTTAATTTTTTTAATGGTTTATCTGTTTTCTATTTCTTTTATGTCTGCTTTATTTCCTTCTGTTTATTTTGGGTTTGTCTTACTCTCTTTCTAGCTTCAATATAGAAGCCTAGGCCATTGAATTTTTTTAATTATAATGAAATATATGTAAAAAGTTTACCACCTTAACCATTTTTAAGCATACAGTTCAATGGTGTAAAGTAACCATTATGCAACCATCACCACCATCCATCTCCAGAACTTTTTTCAGACTTGCAGAACTGTAACTCTATACCCATTAAATAGTAACTTCCAATTCCCCTCTCCCCCTGGCCCCTGGCAACCACCCTTCTACTTTCTTTTTTTTTTTTTTTTTATAATTTTATTTATTTATTTTTCCCCCAAAGCCCCAGTAGATAGTTGTATGTTATAGCTGCACATCCTTCTAGTTGCTGTGTGTGGGACGCGGCCGCAGCATGGCCAGAGAAGCGGTGCGTCGGTGCTGCCCGGGGTCCGAACCTGGGCCTCCAGCAGCAGAGCGCGCACACTTAACCGCTAAGCCACGGGGCTGGCCCCACCTTTCTACTTTCTGTCTCTACGAATTTGACTACTCTAGGGACCTCATATAATTGGAACCAGACAATGTTTATCCTTTTGTGACTGGTTTATTTCACTTAGCATGATGTACTCAAGATTTGTCCATATGAATAGATGCATCAGAATTTTTTAGCAATTATCAGAATTTCTTTCCTTTTTAAGGCTAAATAATATTCTGTTGTATGTATATACCACATTTTGTTTATCCATTGATCTGTTGATGGACATTTGGCTATTGAAAATAATGCTCCAATGAACATTTGTGTACAAATATATGTTCATATCCCTGCTTTCAGTTCTTTTGGGTATATACCCAAAAGTAGAACTGCTGGATTATATTTAATCTATTTTTAATTTTGGGGGAACAACCATACTGTTTTCCACAATGGCTACACTTACATTCCTACCAACAGTGCAGAAGGGTTCCATTTCTGCATATCCTTGTCAACACTTATTATTTTCTGGGGGTTTTTGTTGAGGAAGATTGGCCCTGAGCTAAATGGCCCTGAGCTAACATCTGTTGCCAATCCTCCTCTTTTTGCTTGAGGAAGATTGGCCCTGAGCTAACATCCCTGCCAGTCCTCTATTTTGTATGTGGGATGCGCCACAGCATGGCTTGATGAGCAGTGTGTAGGTCCGCACCCGGGATCCGAACCTGTGAACCCTGGGCTGCCAAAGCAGAGTGCACAAACTTAACCACTATGCCACCATGCCAGCCCCAATTTTCTGTTTTTTTTTTACTAGTAGCTATCCAAATGGATGTGAGGTGGTAGGGTGTGTGGTGGCAGGCCGTTGATTTTTAGACCTTCTTTTCTACTATATGTGTTTAAAGCTATAAATTTTACTCTTAAACACTGCGTTAGCTGTATCCCACAAATGTTGATAATGTTGTGTTTTCAGTATTACTCAGTTAAATACTTTCCAGTTTCCCTCAGTGATTCCTTCATCAACCTGTGAATTATTTAGAAATGTGTTGTTTTATTTCCAAATATTTGGGGTTTTCTTGATAACCCATTGATTTGTAATTTTTTTTAGTGTGCTGAATTAACTCTTTGTGCATTCATCCCTTTAAAATTTATTGAGTTTTGTCTTATGGCCCACCATATGGTCTGTCTTGATGAACATACTGTGTTGCACTTGAAAAGAATGTGTATTCTGCACTATAAATATCAATTAGGTCAAGGTGGTTGATGGTATTGTTCAGATATTTTATGTCTTCACTGATTTTTTATTTATTTATTTTTGCCCAGTTCTATCAATTACTGAGAAGGGTTTTAAAATTTCCAACTATTATTGTGGATTGTCTTTCTCCTTAATTCTGTCAGTGTTTGCATCTTGTATTTTGAAGCATTGTTATTAGGTGCATACACATTTTTTATTGTTATACAACTGTGTATCTCTCATAATATTTTTTTGTCTTGAAGTCTACTTTATCTGATATTAAAAGTAGAAAACTCCTGCCTTATATTTATTGTTTGCATGGTATATCTTTTAACATACCTATGTCTTTTTATTTAAAGTGGGTTTCTTATAAAGAGTATTTAGTTGGGCTTGCTTTTTTAATCCCAGTCTCTGCCTTTTAGTTGAATCTTTAGTCCATTAAAATTTAATGTAGTTACATTTTACATTATTTTGGAAGTAGACATGTATTAGTTTGCTAGGGCTGCTGTAACAAAGTACCACAAACTTCGTGACTTAAAGAGAAATTTTTTGTCTGACAGTTCTGGAGGCTAGGAATCTGAAATAAGGGTGTTGGCAGAGTTGGTTCCTTCTGAGTGAAGGAACCTGTGAGGGAAGGATCTGTTCTAGGCCTCTCTGTTCGCTTCTGGTAGTGCCTTGGTTTGTGGCAGCATAACTCCAGTCTTCATGTGGCATTCTCCCTCTGTTAAGTGTCTGTCTTCGGATTTTCCCTTTATATAGGGACATCCTAATTGATTACTTTTGTAAATAGCCTGCCTTCAAATAAGGTAACACTCTCAGGTACTGGTGGTTAGAACTGCAACGTATTTTGAGGGGTGCGGGGGGGCCCCGGTTCAGTGCATAACGAGACATATTTAAGATTGGCAACAGTCAAAGGCATGTCAGGTAATGCCGCTGTATTTGTGTATGTGTTTTAAAATATATGCAGTGGAACTCTTGAGTATTTGATGTGAACACTTAAAAACTCTTCAGGGAAAAAAAGAGCTTTTTAAATGCTGATTGAATAAAACTAACTTGAATTTGACTTGCTCATGTAAGGATCCAAAAGAGTGAATAAGATATACCCTTTCTTCAAGCTTTCTTTCTAGTAATAATGATTTGATGTTAATAGCTGATATACCTTAAGTACTATGATTGAATTCTTGTAAATGGCAACATGGTGGGGTGGGGAGAAGGGACTGGGAATTTGAATTTTTCAGTCAGACAGACCTGTTCAAATCCTGGTTTTAATACTTAGTATTTATAGGACTCTGGGCAAGTTAACCTTGTCTTTTCCTCATTTATAACTGGATTTTAAAAATCCTTTTCCCAGGGACCGGCCCCGTGGCTTAGCGGTTAAGCGTGCGCGCTCTGCTGCTGGCGGCCTGGGTTCAGATCCCGGGCGCGCACCGACGCACTGCCATGCACCAGCCATGCTGAGGCCGCATCCCACATACAGCAACTAGAAGGCTGTGCAGCTATGACATACAACTATCTACTGGGGCTTTGGAGGAAAAAAATAAATAAAAATTATTGAAAAAAAAAAAAATCCTTTTCCCAGAATTGTGAGTCTAGAATGAGATAAAGACACTTAGTGGGCATTACTCAATATGTCTTAACTTATCTTCCCTTTACAGAAATTAATAATCAGCATGACTCTAGCTACCAGCCTTGAGAGGAAATTCTAATAGTTTAATGTTACTGGTTTAATTGATTTATTGTTTAACGCCAGGTAAATATCAATTTCTGTCTTCTGAAAGCTCTGAACTAGAAAAGACTTCTATTTTCTTTTCTTTTGCAGGGAAAGATTTGCCCTGCGCTAACATCTGTTGCCAATCTTTCTTTTTTTTTTTCCCCTCCCCAAAGCCCCAGTACATAGTTGTATATCCTAGTGGTAAGTCCTTTTAGTTCTTCTGTGTGAGCCGCCACCACAGCATGGTGACCGACAGATGGGTGGTGTGGTTTTGTGATCAGGAAACGAACCCGGGCCGCCGAAGCGGTGAAAGTGCTGAACTTTAATCACTAGGCCATCAGGGCTGGCTCTAGAAAGGACTTCTTTATTTAGTAAAATGATTGAAATCTTTAGGTGATTAAAAAATGGCTAGTTATAAAAGTTAAATGATTTTTTTTTGTAACTGTGATACAATAATCCATTTGGAATTCTTCCTGAAAACTTAATAAACACTTAAGGAAGACCTTTGGGAAATAAACTATCATCAAATAAAGATCGCATACACTTTTATTAGTGTATTTATTCAGAGAAAGTGAAAGCATGTTCTCAAATATGAGTACTCATGTGAGTCCATTCTAAAAAGTGTGGCTCCTTTCATGGAAAAAGACAGATATTTGTTTTTGCTTAGATTGACAACAGAGTGACAAGTTTTCTTAGAACAAAATTTAAAATATGAGATACTGTAATATTTGTAAAGTAAAAACTTGATTCTAAAGAAAATAATAGTGAAAAACGTCTCATTTTAACTTAACTTTCTGGAGAAGGAAGTAGTTGAGTTGTAATTTTCACTACTTCACTCATAAATTTTATGTGTAATTTTAGCATGAAGTTTTTACTTTTGAGTTACAGCCCTTCTATTCTTAAACCAGCTGTATTAACAGGTTTTCTGTAAAATGTTTGCATATTGTATATGTTAAACTCTTTAGGAATATTTATTTCATATATTTTATCTCAAGTTTTATTTTAGTTCATCATTTGCAATTATACTTTTATTAATAATGTGATTCAACATAAAGAATATGCTTATTCCAAAAATAAGCACCACAAACTACATTTATTCAACATTTTTTAAATGCCCTCTGTGTTAAGCTATTAAAGAATACACACAGCCTCAGCCTCTTCCCTCATAGTAGCATATGGATCTATAGGAGAGCAAGATCTGTAAACAACTAGTAGTTGATTACCTATTATACATAAACTACTCTTCTGAATAATAGAGCAGCGATCCTTTTGTGGCCATAAAGGGATGCCCAGTTGAAAATTACTGCACTATAATAAGCAATGTTATTGGTAAGAGTATAACACGTGTAAATGGTGTAGAAATAGAAATGATTAAGAACCTCTGCTGGTGTGTCCCCATGAAGACTTGTACACAAATGTTTATAGCAGCTTTATTTGTAATAACCCCAAACTGGAAACAACATAAAGTCTATCAACAGTTAAATGATGAACAGATTGTCGTACGTCCATACAATGGAATAGTACTCAGCAATAAAAAGGAACAAAAAATTCTTGAACCCAGCATAGATGAATCTCAAAATAATTACATCCAGAGAAAGAAGCCAAGTGAGTAAGAAAGTATGTACTGTATGATTCCACTTATATAAAATTCTAGAAAATGGAGCTAATCTAAAATGAAAAGCAAATCAGTGGTTCCTAGGAAGGAACAGGAGGGAAGAGATTGTGAAAAGGCACAAAGAAATTTACAGGGGGGGCTGCCCGGTGGCGCAAGCGGTTAAGTGCGCGCACTGTCCTGCGGTGGCACTGGGTTCGCTGGGTCGGATCCCAGGTGTGCACCGACGCACCGCTTGTCAGGCCATGGTGTGGCGGCATCCCATATAAAGTGGAGGAAGATGGGCACAGATGTTAGCCCAGGGCCAGTCTTCCTCAGCAAAAAAAGAGGAGGATTGGCAGATGTTAGCTCAGAGCTGATCTTCCTCACACACACAAAAAAAAACAAACTTATAGGGGTTGTGAAAATATTCCTTATCTTGATCATGGTGATGATATATATGTCAAAATTGATCAAATGGTACACTTTAAATATGTATGTCAATTATATCTCAAGCAATTATAAAATGATTTTTTTTGTTTTTGTTTTTGGTGAGGAGGACCAGCCCTGAGCTAACATCCAATGCCCATCCTCCTCTTTTTAGCTGAGGAAGACTGGCCCTGGGCTAACATCTTTGCCCATCTTCTTCTACTTTATATGGGATGCGGCCACAGCATAGCTTACCAAGCGGTGCGTCGGTGTGCGCCTGGGATCCAAACTGGTGAACCCCGGGCCACCGCAGCAGAGCGCGCGCACTTAACTGCTTGCGCCACCGGGTCGGCCCCTATAAAATGATTTTTAAAGAAAATAGATATGATTAATTCCATAAATATATTGGAATTATCCTTGGAGAAACAGGGCATATAACTTGGTTACCTAAATTGCTGTTATATCAAATGCCAGATCAATGGTCAAAACAGAAGATACTATAAGAGTTCAGTAGAGGGAAAGGCAGCATAGTTTAATAATAAAATGAGGACAGGATTTCATTAAAGTTCCTGATTTTGAGCCCCTTTTAGGCCACTTATTTTCTCTGGTCTTTGTTTTCATAGATCTTTAAAAAGTTTCCTCATCTACTTCATAAGATTTTTAAGATCTAAAGAAAATATATTTAAAAACACATTGTAATCTGAAAAGAGACATACAAATGGAAGGTATTGCTGACATCTAGAGTGGAAAGAAGAACAAAATCGAGTAGCTTTTGACCTGTTGAGAGCAATAAAGAAGGAGTTCCAAAAAGGGATGAGAGGTGAGGAAGCAGAAATATGTATGATACATTTGGAGAATGAGTCAAATCAGTTCGGAGCAGAGTTCATATTGGAGATAAGGAAGAGAAAGATAGCAGCCTGAAGCACCTAAAAGCATAATAGAGCAGAGAGAATATAAGATATATGGTGAGAAAGCTTAGGATCAGGATGTAAATTGCTGTTTACTAGCCTTGTGACCTTAGATAAGTCATTTATTCTTGGAATTCCAATTTCCTCATCAATATAATGGGAGCATAATAGTTTGCTTTATCTCAAGGATTTTATATATTGAAATCAGTCTATATCAAATGTATATGAAAGTGCTGAAAACAAAATGCTGTTAAGAGTTGTCCAGTGTGATAACTAAGGCATGAGGTAATAAGTGCTGGACTCAAATGATTGTGTTGTAGAGAATGTTTGAATAGTGGTGGAGGATCGATTCAAGGTTGGTGAGACTAAAGGCAAGGAGACCAATCAGGATGCTGTTTGAGTACAGTCATGCACCGTATAATGACGTTTTGGTCAATGACTGACCACATAGATGACAGTAGTCCCGTAAGATTAGCAGCATATATCCTAAATGTGTAGTAGGCTATACCTTCTAGGTTTGTGTAAGTACATGCTGATGTTCACACAACGATGAAATCACCTAACAACCATTTTTCAGAATGTATCCCTGTTGTTAAGAGACACGTGACTGTAGTCCAAGGCAGTGGCTAATGGAGAAAGGAAGGGATGGATTTGAGACAGGTCTTAGTGACCAAGTCTGTGTTGGGAGGAAAAGGGAAAGATAGAAGTTGTATTAGTTTGCTGTGGCTGTTGTAATAAATTATCACAAAATGGATGGCTTAAACCAACAAATTTATTCTCACAATTTTGGAGGCCAGAAATTCAAAGTCGGTATCACTGGGTTGAAATCAAGGTGTTGGCCCTTGGGAGGCACTAGGGGAGAATTCACTTCTTGCCTTTTTTTTTTTTTTTTTTTTTTTTTTAAAGATTTTATTTATTTATTTTTTCCCCCCAAAGCCCCAGTAGATAGTTGTGTGTCATAGCTGCACATCCTTCTAGTTGCTGTATGTGGGACGCGGCCTCAGCATGGCCGGAGAAGCAGCGCGTCGGTGCGAGCCCGGGATCCGAACCCGGGTCGCCAGCAGCGGAGCGCGCTCACTTAACCACCAAGCCACGGGGCCGGCCCACTTCTTGCCTCTTGCAATTTCTGGTGGCTGTAGGCATTCTGTGACTGTGGCCACATCACTCCAATTTCTGCCTGTCTTCACATCACCCTCTTTGATATGTGTCGAATCTTCTACCTCTCTCTTATAAGGATGCTGTTGATTGTATTTAGGGCCCACCTGGACAATCCAGGCTACTCTCCCTATTGCCAGATATTTAATTTAATTACACCTGCAAAGTCTTTGCCATAAAAATAGCATTTGCAAATTTCAGGGATTAGGACATGGACATATTTTGAGGGAGCAACCTTCTTTAGTCTACCACAGAAGTCAAAGATGACTCCCAGGTTTTTTGCTTTTTGGAATGGTGGTATTGGCTGGAGAATTTCAAGAGGAAGAGTACATTTGTGAGAAATGATGATGAATTCACTTGGACCTGTCGAAGTTCCTATCGGACATCTGTATGTGGATACTTGTGTTGTGTATTAGAAAACCTTGAATCAAGTGGCTTAAACACTAAGGACATTTATTGTTTCAAACAAAAACAAAACAAATCCTGGAGTAAGGCAGCTTCAGAGTTGGTTATTCAGCAACTCAGTGACATTATCAAAGACCTAAGTTCTCAATTTTTTGCTTTACCATCCTTAGGCCAGCTGTCCTTGTGGTTTACAAGATGGCCCCCACAATTCTAGGCCTTAAATCCAGGGATAAAAACACCTAGCTGGCTTGTTCTGTGTGGTTTTTGTTTTTTGTTTTTGTTGTTGTTGTTTTTATCAGCAAGGAGACCTAACCTAACCCCGGAAGCTCCCCTAGCAGGCTCTATTCCTCTTAGCCAGATACACATTTTCAACATTTTCTTGACTATCTTTTCACCTAAATAGACCTGTTACATGTATATTGCAAATTTGTTGAGGTCGGTACCCCCCCACACACATGCACGCACAGGGCACTCCTCATTTATGACTATCTTAAGTGACAAGTGGATTTTACTACTCTTTGTTGTGCATATTGGAAGAAAGGAACCATCTTCCTCTTAACTTGGGTCAGAAGTTTCAACAGCAGCCCCATTCACCTTGCTTAGCCTTTAAGTTCTCATCTACAAATTCCTAACCATCTCCTGATTTAACATTAAACATTAAGGCAGTGGTTAGTGTGATGTGAGGACTCTCGTGGGGATCCCCAGAACCTTTCAGAAGGTCCACAAGGTCAAAACAGTTTCATAACAGTATTATAATATTATTTGTTGTTTTCATTCGTATTCTCACCGTATACAGTGAAGTTTTCCAGAGGCTACTGGAAATGTGATATCACAACAGACTAAATGCAGACGCAGTTATGAGAATTTAGCTGATCTAATAAACCAGACTTTGAGATATGCAAAAATCATTGCCACTCTTGCTTTTTCTTTTTTGGTCTGAGAAAATGTAGTTTTTTGAAAAATATGTAGTGTTAACATGTAATGGGCTTTTATTTTTAAACGAATCAATTATTTTTTTATATTTCTAATTTTTAGTTTATAATATGATAAATGTTAGTAGATATAGTTCACATAAACAAAAGCTCTTTGGAATTCTCAATAAATGTTAAGAGTGTAAAGGGGTCCTGAGACTTTATGAAGAGTTTGAAATCTTACCATCTAGTGTTGATGCTACTCTAACCACATACTCCAAATTTTTTCCATTTCTCCAATAATTTTTCTTTGTCCCTTGCTAATTATTATCAGTTATCACATGTATATAGCTGGCATCTGTATATGTTGCAGGATTTGTTGTGAGTACTTCAGAATCATTTATAATATTCAATAATTTATCCCATTCACGGGGGGCAGCATGCTTTCTCACTCTTTATTGATATGTTTAGCTTTGCATTTTATTTCCACTATAATCACATACCCTTGTTTATTAACTCTTTAAGCATTCTTACAGTTTTTCTGCTTATTGACCATGCTGGACTTAAAAATATCCATAATTACTGCAAAACTAAGCAGAGAGAGAGCAAACTAATGAAGACTAGAGAGCAAAGACTTAAATGATCATTATTATCATCTCTTGGGAGTGGGCATGGATAACACTCTTGCTCTAGAGAATGATTTTCATTTGTCAATAAACATTCATAAGTAGGAGAATATCTGTAATTTTTCTGAATTTGCCTGTGAAGGGAGAGTAGCTGAGGGAAAATTTCCAGGTTTTGTCAGGAGGTGGGCGTGCGAGGTGGTGAATCAAAAATGAGTACTAGATTTTAAGCTCTGGGTGACTGGGCAATTGAAAGCATCCATCATTAACAGATTAGAAATTCTGCAGTGGAGTATCAGTTGAGGAGAAAGAATTTGAGTTCAGTTTCAGATGGTAAATTTGAAAGATGGCCAACACATTCAGATGGAATTGTCTAGCACTCTAGCTGGTCATTAAGGCCCAGAGTTGAAGGTCAGAAAGGATGATGGGGTTAGAGATTTGAGGTTAATTTAGCCAGAGGTGATAAGAGTCAGAGATCTATCGATAAGTATACCTCATCTATTACTCAGTGCAGTATCATATTCTTGTATATATACTATGTGCTAGGCACTCAGTGCTTTCCATATATTCATTTAATCTCATTTAACCCCTACAACACTAAACTTGTTTAAGGTCATCCAGCAAGTTCAGTGGATATAGCCATGATTAAGATCTAGGTCTGTCTGAACTACAAAGCCATTGCTCTCTCTAGTATACATGCTGTCTCTGGGCAACATTAATATATTAATTCATAATTGAGCTAAGTATGTGAAATAAATAAAGCTTAATTGTATATGAGGTGGAGAAATCTGTTATTTGGTTTGGTTAATATGAAAAGACTATATAATTCTTTTCATTAATGAATAGTACTGTGTCAAAAGACTTAGTGTATTTATCTTTATAGCAATCTTCTGTGGTTCAAAGGGACAGGGATACCAAGAGTATCTATGGCATATCTAGAATTAAAAACCCTATTAAGGTTTAAGAACTGAGGAGTTATGATGTGAGATATATGTAATTGATTGGGAAGATTTCAGGTAGTAAGTTTCTAAGAAAATGCAAATTAATAGGTGTTTTTGAAAGATTTTTTTTTTACTATAGATTTTTATATTTATAGGTTGAAAAGTTGTAATTATAAACATTCATTTTTCTGAGACATTTGGATAATTTGAAAAGGCTAATGTTTGGTATTTTCACAATCGCTGTTTTTCTTTTCAAGTTGTTTTTCAGCGAAGACTACAACTGAGACTCAGCTTTTAAAATTCTGACCCAATAGCAGTTTCTTTCTTTTTTTCCTAACATCGTTTTGTTATAGAATTTGCCTTTCTATCAGTTTGACAGTTTAGAAAGGTATTTACTGTAACGAACCTTAACTTCTTCAGACCACCCCACTCAGGTTTTAATTGTATAAAAGCAGTTTGTCACTTTCAGGATAGTTGATTACTAGTTTGAACAGATTGAATATGAGTTCTAGAAGTAATAAGATAAAAATTTTGTTCTAATGAGAACAATTGTTCCTATATAGAAACAGAATTATTTATTATCAAAGCAACAGAGAGAGTACTTGTAATTTAGAAGTACTGGCTCCAGGTCCTGTTTTTTTTATTTTTTAAATTGATATCATAATACTTTGTAACATTGTGAGATTCCAGTTGTACATTATTATTTGTCAGTCACCATATAAATGCACCCCTTCACCTGTTGTGTCCACCCCCCAACTCCTTTCCCCCTGGTAACCACCAAACTGTTCTCTCTGTCCGTGTGTTAGTTTATATTCCGCATATGAGTGAAGTCATACGGTGTTTGTCTTTCTCTGTCTGGCTTATTTCACTTAACGTAATACCCTCCAGGTCCATCTGTGTTGTTGCAAATGGGACGATTTTGTCTTTTTTTTTGTGGCTGAGTAGTATTCCATTGTATATATATACCACATCTTCTTTATCCAATCGTCTGTCAATGGACACTTGGGTTGCTTCCACTTCTTGGCTATGGTGAATAATGCTGCAATGCACGTAGGGGTGCATAAGCCTCTTTGGATTGTTGATTTCAAGTTCTTTGGCTAAATATCCAGAAGTGGAATACCTGGATCATAAGGTATTTCTATTTTTAATTTTTTGAGGAGTTTCCATACCATTTTCCATAGAGGCTGCACCAGTTTGCATTCCCACCAGCAGTGAATGATGGTTCCCTTTTCTCCACATCCTCTCCAACATCTGTTATTTTTTGTCTTGGTGATTATAGCCATTCTCATGGGTGTAAGGTGATATCTTAGTGTAGTTTTGATTTGCATTTCCCTGATGAATAGTGATGTTGAACATCTTTTCGTATGCCTATTGGCCATCTGTATATCTTCCTTGGGAAAATGTCTGTTCATATCCTCTGCCCGTTTTTTGATTGGGTTATTTGTTTTTTTGTTGTTCAGTTGTGTGAGTTGGAGATTAACCCCTTGTCGGATATATGATTTGCAAATATTTTCTCCCAGCTGGTGGGTTGTCTTTTCATTTTGATCCTGGTTTCGTTTGCCATGCAGAAGCTTTTTAGTCTGATGAAGTCCCACTTGTTTATTTTTTCTTTTGTTTCCCTTATCTGAGTAGACTTGGGATTTGAAAAGATCCCTCTAAGACCCATGTCAAAGAGTGTTCTGCCTATATTTTCTTTTAAGAGTTTTATAGTTTCAGGTCTTACCTTCAAGTGTTTGATCCATTTTGAGTTAATTTTTGTGTATGGCGAAAGGTAATGGTCTACTTTCATTCTTTTGCATGTGACTGTCCAGTTTTCCTAGCACCATTTATTGAAGAGCCTTTCCTTTCTCTATTCTATGTTCTTAGCTCTTTTGTGGAAGATTAGCTGTCCATATACATGTGGTTTTATTTCCGAATTTTCAGTTGTGTTCTGTTGATTTGTATGTCTGTTTTTCTACCAGTACCATGCTGTTTTGATTATTATAGCTTTGTAGTATATTTTTAAATCAGGGATTGTGATGGCTCCAGCTTCGTTCTTTATTCTCATGATTGCTTTAGCTATTTGGGGTCTTTTGTTGCCCCATATGAATTTTAGGATTCTTTGTTTTATGTCTGTGAAGAATGTTGTTGCGATTCTGATTGAGATTGCATTGAATCTGTAGATTGTTTTAGGTAGTGTGGACATTTTAACTATGTTTATTCTTCCAATCCATGTGCATGGGATATCTTTCCATTTCTTTATGTCATCATCGATTTCTTTCAATAATGTCTTATACTTTTCATTGTATAGGTCTTTCACCTCCTTGGTTAAATTTATTCCTAGATATTTTATTCTTTTTGTTGCAATCGTAAATGGGATTGTATTCTTGAGTTCTGTTTCTGTTAGTTCCTTGTTAGAGTATAGAAATGCAACTGATTTTTCTAGGTTGATTTTGTACCCTGTAACTTTGCTGTAGTTGTTGATTATTTCTAGTAGTTTTGTGATGGATTCTGTAGGATTTTCTATATATAAAATCATGTCATCTGCAAGCAGCAAGAGTTTCACGTTTTCATTGCCTGTTTGAATTCCTGTTATTCCTTTTTCTTGCCTAATTGTTCTGGCCAGAACTTCCAGTACTATGTTGAATAAGAGTGGCAAGAATGGGCACCCTTGTCTTGTTCCTGCTCTCAGAGGGATGGCTTTCAGTTTTTCCCCATTGAGTATGATGTTGGCTGTGGGTTTATCATATATGGCGTTTATCATGTTGCGGTATTTTTCGTTTATACTCATTTTGTTGAGAGTTTTTATCATAAATGGATGTTGGATCTTGTCAAATGCTTTCTCTGCTTCTATTGAGATGATCATGTGGTTTTTATTCCTCATTTTGTTAATGTGGTATATCACATTGATTGATTTGTGGATGTTGAACCATCCCTGTGTCCCTGGTATAAATCTCACTTGATCATGGTGTATTATCTTTCTAATGTATTGTTGTATTCAGTTTGCCAATATTCTGTTGACAGTTTTTTCATCTATGTTCATCAGTGATATTGGCCTGTAATTTTCCTTCTTTGTATTGTCCTTGTCTGGCTTTGGTATCAGGGTGATGTTGGCCTCATAGAATGGTTAGGAAGTGTTCCATCTTCCTCTATTTTTTGAAA
This sequence comes from Ceratotherium simum simum, assembly GCF_057802395.1. Lineage (NCBI taxonomy): Eukaryota > Metazoa > Chordata > Mammalia > Perissodactyla > Rhinocerotidae > Ceratotherium > Ceratotherium simum. The sequence goes on along the minus strand of NC_141906.1, from coordinate 81,453,092 downwards.
TAGTTTGAGAAGGATAGGTATGAAATCTTCTTTGAATGTTTAGTAAAATCCTCCAGAGAAGCCATCTGGACTTTTATTTTTTGGGAGGTTTTTGATTACTGTTTCAATCTCATTACTTGTGATTGGTCTATTCACATTCTCTATTTCTTCTAGATTCAGTTTTGGGAGGTTGTATGAGTCTAAGAATTTATCCATTTCTTCTAGATTGTCCGATTTGTTGGCATATAGTTTTTCATAGTATTCTCTTATAATCTTTTGTATTTTTGTGGTATCCGTTGTGAGCCTCCTCTTTCATTTCTAATTTTATTTATTTGAGCCTTCTCTCTTTTTTTCTTGGTGAGTCTGGCTAAGGATTTGTCAATTTTGTTTATCTTCTCGAAGAACCAGCTTTTTGTTTCATTGATCCTTTCTACTGTTTTTTTGCTTTCAATTTCATTTATTTGTGCTCTAATTTTTATTATTTCCCTCATTCTGCTGAGTTTGGGCTTTGGTTGTTCTTTTCTAATTCTGTTAGGTGTAGTTTAAGATTGTTTATTTGGGATTTTTCTTGTTTGTTAAGATGGGCCTTTATTGCTATGAATTTCCCTCTCAGGACTGCTTTTGCTGCATCCCATATGAGTGAGTATGGTGTATTTTCGTTTTCATTTGTTGCCAGTTAGTCTTTGATTTCTCCTTTAATTTCTTCAGTGATCTGTTGGTTGTTCAGTAGCATGTTGTTTAGTCTCCACATCTTTGTTACTTTCCCAGCCTGTTTCTTGTAGTTGATTTCTAGTTTCATAGCATTATCGTCAGTAAAGATGCTTGTTATGATTTTAGTCTTCTTAAATTCTTATAGGTTTTGCCTTGTTTCCCAACATATGGTCTATCCTTGAGAATGTTCCATGCATGCTTGAGAAGAATGTGTAATCTGCTCTTTGTAGATGGAGTGCTCTATATATATCTATTAAGTCCATCTGGTCTAGTTTTTCATTTAAGTCCACTATTTCCTTATTGTCTTTCTGTCTTGGTGATCTATCCATTGATGTAAGTGGGTGTTAAGGTCCCCTACTATTATTCTGGTGTTGTTGATATCTTCTTTTAGGTTTGCTAATAGTTGTTTTATATACTTTGGTGCTTCTGTGTTGGGTGCGTGTATGTTTATAAGTGTTATGTCTTGATGCAGTGTCCCTTTTATCATTATATACTGCTCCTCTCTGTTTTTCATTGCCTTTTTTATCTTGAAGTCTGCTTTGTCTGATATAAGTATGGCAACACCTGCTTTCTTTAGCTTGCCATTAGCATGGAGTATCATCTTCCATCCCTTCACTCTGAGCTTGTATTTGTCTTTAAAGCTGAGATGTGTTTCCTGGAGGCAGCAAGTTGTTGGGTCTTGTTTTCTAATCCATCCAGCCACTCTCTGTCTTTTTTTTTTTTTTTTTTGAGGAAGATCAGCCCTGAGCTAACATCCATGCCAATCCTCCTCTTTTTGCTGAGGAAGACTGGCCCTGGGCTAACATCTGTGCCTATCTTCCTCCACTTTATATGGGACGCCACCACAGCATGGCCTGACAGGCAGTGCGTTGGTGAGCGCCCAGGATCAAACCTGGGCTGCCGGCAGTGGAGTGTGCACACTTAACTGCTTTGCCATGGGGCCGGCCCCCACTCTATGTCTTTTGATTGGGGAATTCAATCCATTCACATTTAGAGTGATTATTGATATATGAGGGCTTAATGCTGCCATTTTATCTCTTGTTTTTCAGTTATGTATTTCCCTTGTTTCTCGTCCCATGTATTTTGGAATGCTAATTCAGTTTGGTGGCTCTCTATGATGGTTTTCTCAGTTTTCTCTTTATTTATCATTTGTGTCTTGGTTTGGATTTTTTGTTTAGTGGTTACCATGCGGTTTGTATAAAAGAGCTCATAGATGTGATAGCCCATTCCCTGATAGCCTCTTGTTCCCTTAGTCAAAGCAGGTTTCATCCCTTTCCTCTTCCCATTCTAAGTTGTTGTTGTCACAAGTTATTCCATTATGTATTGTGAATTTGTCATTAAAATGAAGTAATAATATTTATTTTCAATGTTTTCCTTCCCTTTATCTTCAGAGTTATTGTTTGCTAATGTGCTCTGATAGGGAGTTGCAATTTTCTGATTTTTGTCTGCCTGCTTATCTGCTTGCTCAAGGCTTTGTAAACGCTTTCTTTTTTTTTTTTTCAGGTATGAGGGCTTTCTTGATCAAATCTTGTGGGGGGGGTCTTGTGGCAATGAACTCCCTCAGCTTTTGTTTTTCTGGGAAGGTTTTTATTTCTCTATCATATTTGAAGGATTTTTTCACTGGATATAGTATTCTTGGCTGAAAGTTTTTGTCTTTCAAAATTTTGAATATATCATTCCACTGTCTCCTAGCCTGTAAGGTTTCTGCTGAAAAATCCACTGAAAGCCTGATAGGGCTTCCTTTCTAGGTTATTCTTTTCTGCATTGCTGCCTTTAATATTTTTTCATTATTGTTGACTTTTGCCAGCTTTGCTAATATATGCCTTGGAGAAGGTTTTTTTACATTGACGTAATTAGGAGTCCTGTTCGCTTCTTTTACATGTAATTCCAGCTCCTTCTCCAGGTTTGGGAAGTTCTCAGTTATTTCTTTGAACAAGCACTGTGCTCCCTTTTCCCTCTCTTCTCTCTCTGGAATACCTATAATTCTTATGTTGCATTTTCTAGTTGAGTCAGATATTTCTCGGAGAATTTCTGCATTTGTTTTTAGGCTAAGTTCTCTCTCCTCCTCCATCTGAAGCATTTCTGTGTTCCTATCCTCCAGATTGCTAGTTCTCTTTTCCATATTGTCAATTCTGTTGTTTAAGGAGTCTAGATTTTTCTTTATCTCATCCGTTGTTTTTGGTTTTTTTTAATGATTTTATTTATTTATTTTTCCCCCAAAGCCCCAGTAGATAGTTGTATGTCATAGTTGCACATCTTTCTAGTTGCTGTATGTGGGACGCGGCCTCAGCATGGCCGGAGAAGCGGTACGTCGGTGCACGCCCGGGATCCGAACCCCGGGCCGCCAGCAGCGGAGCGTGCGCACTTAACCGCTAAGCCACGGGGCCGGCCTATCATCCGTTGTTTTTTATCTCTAACAATTCTGTTTGGTTTTTCTTTATAGTTTTGATCTCTTTTGTGAAGAATTCCCTGTTCAGTAATTTGGTTCCTGATTTCATTGAATTGTCTTTCAGAATTCTCTTGTAGCTTGTTGAGTTTTCTTATGATGGCTGTCTTGAATTCTTTGTCATTTAGATCGTAGATTTCCATGCCTTCAGGATTGGTTTCTGGATGTTTGTCTTTTTCCTTCTGGTCTGGAGTATTAATATATTTCTTTATACCATTTGGTGGAGTGGATTTGTGCCGGCACATAGTGATAGTTTCTGGATGCAGGTTCCACCTGCCGCCCCTTGCGGGGGAGGGGGACGGGCAGGAGCTGTGTAATCTGAGCCCACTGCCACAATCCCTGCCAGGTGTGGCTGTCTGATCCTGGGTCACTCCTGCTTGGGATTGCAGTGGCCCTGTGGGGTCTCCCACCAAGTGGGAAAGTAGTCATGTGGGGGGCTCAGGGCTACTGCTGCCTGCTCCCACAGACTCACGGAGTTGTGCTTCCCTCTTCGAGGCCTCAGCAGTACTATGGGCGTTCACGGCAACCGGGAGCTTGTTTGCCTGGACTTGGAGCTCAGCCACCCTCTGTTCCTAGGTCGCACCAACCATTGTGCTTGGTGAGTGGGACTTCCTCTCTGGGACTGAGCCAAAGCCACTCCCTGGGACTGGGTGGGATTGTGGATTCTCCCACCAGACGAGAGAGAGTGATCACACGGGGGCTCTGGGCTACTGCTACCTGCTCTCACAGTCCCACCAAGACACGCTTCCCCGCTTTGGGGCCACAGCAGTGTTATGCGTATTCATGGCGGCTGGAAGCTCATTTGGTTCGCCCTGACTCGGAGCTCAGCTGCTGTCTGCTCCTAGGTCGTACCAGCCAGTGGCTTGGTGGGCGGGACCTCCCTTCTGGGACTGGGTCAAAGCCACTCCCTGGGACTGCAGTGGGATTGTGGTTTCCCCGCCAGACGAGAGAGGATCACACAGGGGCTCAGTGGTACTCCCGCCTGCTTCCACAGTCCCGCCAAGGCACGGTTCCCCCGCCGGGGCTGCAGCAGCACTATGGGTGTTCATGGCAGCCGGGAGCTTGTTCACCTGGGTGGCAGCTCAGCCACCCTCTGCTCCTAGGTCACACCAGCCTTTGTGCTTAGTGGGCAGGGCTTCCCCACTAGGCCCAAGCCTGCGCTGCTCTCTGTGGGCTGCGTGGCCCTGAGGGCTCTCCACTGCACGGGGAAGCGATCACATGGGGGTTCGGCTGCTGTCACCTGTTTCCACAGTCACGCTGAGGTACGCTCCCACCCTCGGGGCCATAGTGGTGCTATGATGGCTGCAGCGGGACAGTAGTCGCACACATGTGCTGGGCTGCCTGGGGTCCAGAGGGTGCTCACCTATTTCCACCACCTCCTCGGGGGGTGGTCCATCCACCTTCAGATATATAGCTGCTCGGGTCTCTCAGGCGTCCTGGTGTGCTGTGTGGGTATCCTCTGCTGATCAATGAATGTCCTTTTAGTTGTAGTTCGAAGAGGGAGAGACACGGGGAACAGCTTACTCTGCCATGTTGCTGATGTAACCTCCCTCCTCCAGGTCCTGTTTTTAACTGTGATTTGTGTACAAAGCAGTGGACTCTAAGAATCAAGTAAGCTGGGCTCCATTCCCATCTTCCATTGAGTTCCTGACTTGTTAACCTTTCTGGGCTTTTTAGCACACTATCTAGTACCTGATAATGTTTGTTGAAATAAACTTAATTTCTTTTCTTAAACTATAAGATAATCTTCTGATATCCCTTTCAGCTTCAAAATTCAAATTCCTTTCTATTCTATTCAAAATTTATTCTACTTCTGAGTGTTTTTTCCAGCTGAGGGGTGAAAAATTGCCTCTTTTCAATCTATTTCTCCATCCTTTATCTCTTTAATCTCTAAGGTAATGTTCAAGCCATGCATAGTAATATTTATAGTATTAAAGAGAATGAAAACTATCAGTCCTGGAGTCATACCTCACACTCTGGCATATGGTTCCCCTGGAGACACTTAATATAGTAGTGATTGTTTCAAAACAATATTCTTCTGTAGTTGTCTGTATCTACAAAGACAGGTAATTACCAAAGTTGCTATAGGAAGTCCTGTTCTTGACCCACTTTAGTCATGGTCTTCAAAGGAGCAGATCTTATCAGAGGTTTTGTAATTGCTATCTCTTTATCAGTTGTGAGTTAAAGCTAGACCCAGGAGTGGTGCTTCCATAGCTTAATCGCCATAACCTATTGTAAAGAACCATTACTAATGTACACTACCATTAATAGTTGTGGCAATTATGAGTTATTGAAGTGTTTGTGATGGGCAGTGAGGAAGAGTAGCCATGAGCTAACATCTGTTGCCAATCTTCTTTTTTTTTTTTGCTGAGGAAGATTGGCCCTGGGCTAACATCTTTGCCCATCTTCCTCTACTTTATACGTGGGACGCCTGCCACAGCGTGGCTTGATAAGCGGTGTGTAGGTCTGCTCCCAGGATCTGGGCCACCGAAGTGGAGTGTGCGAACTTAGCCACTACCCCACCAGGCCAGCCCCCGTAAAGCTTAATTTTTAAAGATGAGATTGAACGTATTCATTTATTTTCTTTATATAAAAATGAAATATTTGACATATTTAAATAGATGAACTTATTTCTTTCACACTTTGTAAAATCCTTTTGGGAATATCATGCCAAAATAAAGTCTGTGATGCTACTTACTTTTGTTTTCTGTAGTTCTTTTGAGTGTTGTCAAAAACTGGCCTTGCCAATGAAAAAGTTTTGGAAATAGATAATTGTGCTGGTTCCACAACAGTATGAATATAGTTAATGCCACTGAACTGTACACCTAGAAATGGTTAGAATGGGAAATTTTATGTTATATATATTTTATACAATTTTTTAAAAGTCTGGCCTTGCCCATGGAGGTGTATCACACATGGACATCATCTGTCATGTGTTATGGCTACATAAATTAATTAAAATACTGATAATAATTGCCAGCTTGGAAAAGAGAAACGTGAACAATTTAAAGTGGTAGCCACCTCACTCAAGATGATACTGCGAAATACCAGAAATTTATGATTGCAATAACTTCCATCAAATGACTTAAGAATTAGAAGGCTATGGAACTAGATGACCTCCAAGATTCCTCTCTACCTGGAAATTCTTTGAATTTGTGAATAAACCTTGCTTTCATTAGTTAAATAGGGGATTTAAAACCTATGGAAACCCAAATGTCCATCAATAGATGAATAGATAAACAGAATGTGGTATATACATACAATAGAATATTATGCAGCCTTTAAAAAGGAAGGAAATTCTGATACATGCTACAACAGGGCGGAACCTTGAAGACATTATGCTAAGTAAAAGAAGCCAGTCACAAAACGAGAAATATTGAATGATTCCACTTATATGAGGTACCTAGAGTAGTAAAATTCATAGACAGTAAAAGGGTGCTTACCAGGGGCTTGAGGGTGGGGGGAGATGAGTTATTGTTTAATGGATACTGAGTTTCAGTATGGGATGATGAAAAAGTTCTGGAGGTGGGTAGTGATGATGGTTATACAACAGTGTGAACATACTTAATGCCACTGAACTGTTTACTTAAAAATGGTTAAAATGGTAAATTTTATGTTATATATATTTTACCAAATAAAAAAAATCTCAATTGGTGTTAATTAACTTAGATAATACAGGCATTTTAATTTATATAATAGAGTTTTGGAGAACTTTTTTTTAATAAAGTGATATGGGCACATTGCCAGTACAGTAAGACTGCTTTTTGGTGTACTACTTGAAATGATGCTAGTGCAACTGAGGAACTGAATTTTTAGTTTTATGTAATTTTAATTAATTTAAATTGAAATAACCACGTGACTAGTAACTACTTCATTGAACAGTATAGTTCTGTATTTTCTTCATTTTTTTTACTTTGAACCTACCTGTATCATTATATTTGAAGTGAGTTTCTTTTTTTTTTTTTTTCATGAGGGAGATCAGCCCTGAGCTAACATCTGTGCTAATCCTCCTCTTTTTGCTGAGGAAGACCAACTCTGAGCTAACATCTATTGCCAATCCTCCTCCTTTTTTTTCTTCCCCAAAGCCCCAGTAGATAGTTGTATGTCATAGTTGCACATCCTTCTAGTTGCTGTATGTGGGACACGGCCTCAGCATGGCCAGAGAAGCGGTGCGTCGGTGCGCGCCCGGGATCCGAACCCGGACTGCCAGTAGCGGAGCGTGTGCACTTAACCACCAAGCCACCGGGCCGGCCTGAAGTGAGTTTCTTATGGATATATGTAGTGGCTTATTTTTTTATATCCACTCTGTCAATCTATGTCTTTTAATTGGTTTTGTTTGGACTATTTACATTCAGTGAAATTGATATGTTGAGACTTTATTTTTTGTTTTTGTTTCTTCCCTCTGTTGTTTGTTTCTGTTTTCTTTTCCCCCCTTCCTCTGTGTTACTTGTACCTTTCTGAGAATTCCATTTTTATTTATCCATAGTGTTTTGATAGTATCTCTTTGTATAGGTTATTTTGAATTTGTTCAAGTTATTACATTATACATAACTTATCACAGTCTACTGATGTCAATATTTTATCAGTTTGAGTGCAGTATAGAAGACTGACCTCCCATTAAAGTCCTTTTACCCTCCGCTGTTTATGATATACTTGTCTTAAATATTTCCTCTACTTACTTTGAAAACTACATCAAACTGTTATAATCTTTGCTTTGATTATGTCAAATATAATTTAGAAAAGTCAGAGGAGAAGGCAAGACTATTGCCTATGTTTTTATTTTTTCCATTGTTCTTTCTTCCATTTTAAGAATTATATCCATGACCATTCTTTTTGGGTGGATCTGCTGGGAACAGATTCTCTAGTTTTCATTATCTCAGGGTGTTTTAATTTCCCCTTTAATCCTTAAAGATATTTTCACTGGATATACAATTCTTGGTTGACAGTTCTCTTCTTTGAGTGCTTAAAAAGTGTTGTGCCACTTCCTTCTGGCCTCATGGTTTCTGATGAGAAATCCTGTTATTTGAATTGATTTCCCCCTTATAAGTAAGGAGTCTTTCCTCTCTTGCTGCTTTCAAGATGTTTCCCTTGTCTTTAGTTTCCAAAAGTTTGATTATGATGTGTCTCAGCATGAATTTCTTTCGATTTATCCTATTCAGATTTGCTGAGCTTTTCAAATTTCTAGGTTTAGGTTTTTTGCCAAATTGGGGAGTTTTCAATCATTATTCTTTTGGGATACCTTTTCAACCCCACCTTCTCTCTCTTCTCCTTTCAGGACTTTGAAGATATGAACGTTAGATCTTTTTTGTAGTTCCTCTCAGGCCCTTGAGGCTTGACTTACCTTTTTTCAGTCTGTTCTCCCTCTTTTGTTCAAATTGAGTAATTTCTAGTGTTTTATCATCAAGTTGACTTTCCCCTGTCTTCTCCATTCTCCAGATGAACTCGTCTCTTGAGTTTTTGTTTTTTAATTATCTTATTGAGGTCATATTGGTTTATAATATTATGTAATTTCACGTGTACATTATATATCAGTTTCTGTATGGACTGGTTCATGCTCATTACCAATAGTCTAGTTTTTATCTGTCGCCTTACATATGTGCCCCTTTACGCCTTTTGCCAGCCCCGCACCCCCATCCCCTCTAACAACCACTAATCTGTTCTTCTTATCCATGTGTTTCTTTATCCCCCACATATGAGTGAAATCATATGGTGTTTTATCTGTCTCTGTTTGGCTTATTTTGCTTAACATAATACTCTCAAGGTAAAAGGGCATATTTTTGGTTTTTTTTTATGGTTCAGTAGTATTCCATCACACACACACACACACACACACACATAGATACATACACACACACACATCTTCTTTATCTTTTCATCCATTGATAGACACTTGGGTTGCTTCCACGTCTTGGCTATTGTGAATAATGTTGCAGTGAACATAGGGGTGCATAAATCTCTTTGTATTGTTGATTTCATGTTTTTTGGATAAATATTCAGTAGTGGGATAGCTGGGTCGTATGGTATTTTTATTTTTAATTTTTTGAGAAATCTCCATGCTGTTTTCCATAGTGGTTGCACCAGTTTGCATTCCGAACAGCAGTGAACGAGGGTTCCCTTTTCTCTGTATCCTCTCCAACAAGTGTTATTTTTTTGTCTTGTTAATTATAGCCATTGTGACAGATGTAAGGTGATATCTCATTGTAGTTTTCATTTGCATTTCCCTAATAATTAGTGATGTTGAACATCTTTTCCTGTGGCTGTTGGCCATGTGTATATCTTAGTTGGAAAACTGTTCATATCCTCTTTTTTTTTTTTTTTTCTTTTTTGGTGAGGAAGATTAGCCCTGAGCTGCTATCTGTTGCCAGTCCTCCTCTTTTTGCTGAGGAAGATTGGCCCTGGGCTAACATCCATGCCCATCTTCCTCTACTTTATATGCGGTACGCCTGCCACAGGGTGGTTTGATAAGTGGTGAGCGTAGGTCTGCCCCCTGGGATCCAAACCTGTAAACCCCAGGCTGCCAAAGCAGAGCACACAAACTTAACCACTACGCCACTGGGCTTGCCCCTCCTCTGCCCATTTTTTGATTGGGTTGTTTGTTTTTGAGTTGTATGAGTTCTTTTTAGATTTTGGAAATTAACCCCTTGTCAGATACATGATTTGCAAATATTTTCTCCCAGTGGTGGATTGTCTTTTCATTTTGTTCATGGTTTCCTTTGCCTTGCGGAAGTTTTAAATCTGCTGTAGTCCTACTTGTTTAGGTTTTCTTTTGTTTCCCTTGCCTGAGTGGACATGGTATTCAAAAAGATACTGCTAAGAGAGTGTCAGGAGTGTACTGCCTATATTTTTTTTTCTAGAGGTTTTATAGTTTCAGGACTTACATTCAAGTCTTAAATCCATTTTGAGTTATTTTTTGTGTATGGTGTAAGATAATGGTCTACTTTCATTCTTTTGCATGTGGCTGTCCAGTTGTCCCAACACCATTTATTGAACAGACTTTCCTTTCTTCATTGTATGTGCTTGGCTCCTTTGTCAAAGTTTAGCTGTCCATATATGTGTAATTTTATTTCTGGGCTTTCAATTCTATTCCATTGATCTGTGTGTCTGTTTTTGTGCCAGTACCATGCTGCTTTGATTGCTATAGCTTATAGTAGTGTATTTTGAAGTCAGAGATTGTGATACCTCCAGCTTTGTTCCTTTTACTCAAGATTGCTTTAGCTATTCAGGGTCTTTTGTTGTTCCATATGAATTTTAGGATTCTTTGTTCTATTTCTGTGAAGAATTCTGATTGGGATTGGATTGAATCTGTAGATTACTTTAGGTAATATGGGCATTTTAACTATGTTTATTCTTCCAGTCCATGAGCATGGACTATCTTTCCATTTCTTTATGTCGTCTTTGATTTCTTTCAGTAATGTTTTATAGTTTTCAGTATATATAGGTTTTTCACCTCCTTGGTTAAATTTATTCCTACGTGTTTTATTCTTTTTGTCGCGATTGTAAATGGGATTGTATTTTAACTTCTCTTTCTGCTAGTTCACTATTAGTGTATAGAAACGCAACTGATTTTTGTAAGTTGATTTTGTGCCCTGCAACTTTGCTGTAGTTGTTGATTATTTCTAATGGTTTTCTGATGGATATTTCAGGGTTTTCTATGTATAGAATCATGTCATCTGCAAACAGCAAGAGTTTCACTTCTTCCTTTCCAGTTTGGATCCCTTTTATTTCTTTTTCTTGCCTAATTGCTCTGGCCAAAACCTCCAGTACTGTGTTGAATAGGAGTGGCGAAAGTAGGCACCCTTGTCTTGTTCCTGCTCTCAGAGGGATGGCTTTCAGTTTTTCCTCATTGAGTATGTTGGCTGTGGATTTGTCGTATATGGTTTTTGTTATGTTGAGCTACTTTCCTTCTATACCCATTTTATTGAGTTTTTATTATAAATGGATGTTGGAGCTTATCAAATGCTTTCTCTGCATCTTAGATGATCATGTGGTTTTTATTCCTCATGTTGTTAATGTGGTGTATCACATTGATTATTTGCAGATGTTGAACCATTCCTGCGTCCCTGGTATAAATCCCACTTGATCATGTTGTATGATCCTTTTAATGTAATCATTTTGCCAATATTCTGTTGAGGATTTTTGCATCTGTGTTCATCAGTAATATTGGCCTATGATTTTCCTTCTCAGTGTCGGCCTTGTCTGGTTTTGGTATTAGCGTTAACATTGGCCTCATAGAATGAGTTAGGAAGTTCCATCTTCTTCAATTTTTCAGAATAGTTTAAGAAGGATAGGCATTAAATCTTTGAATGTTTGGTAGAATTCTCCAGAGAAGCCATCTGGTCCTGGATTTTTGTTTTGGTGGAGGTTTTCAATTACTGTTTCAATCTCTTTATTTGTGATTGGTCTATTCAGATTCTCTATTTCTTCTAGATTCAGTTTTGGGAGGTTGTATGAGTCTAAGGATTTACCCATTTCTTCTAGGTTATCCAGTTTGTTAGCATATAGTTTTTCACAATATTCTCTTATAATCCTTTGTATTTCTGTGGTGTTCATTGTAATTTCTCCTCTTTCAGTTCTGACTTTATTTATTTCAGTCTTCTCTCTTTTTTTTCTTAGTGAGTCTGGCTAAAAGTTTGTCAATTTTGTTTATCTTCTCAAAGAACCTGCGCTTAGTTTCATTGATCCTTTGTGTTGTTTTTTTAATGTCTATTTCATTTATTTGTGCTCTGATTTTCATTATTTTCCTCCTTCTGCTGACTTTGGGCTTTGTTCTTCTTTTTCTAGTTCTGTTTGGTGTAGTTTAAGATTACCTATTTGAGATTTTTCTTGTTTACTGAGGTAGACCTGTATTGCTTTAAATTTCCCTCTTAGTAGCACTCTTGCTGCATCTCATAAGTTTTGGTATGTTGTGTTTTTGTTTCCATTTGTCTCCAGGTATTTTTTGATTTCCCCTTTGATTTCTTTTTTGATCCATTGGTTGTTCAGTAGCATGTTGTTTAGTCTCCACATGTTTGTCACTTTCCCAGCTTTTTTCTTGTAGTTGATTTCTAGTTTCATAGCGTTGTGGTCAGAGAAGATGTTTGCTATGATTTCAGTTTTCTTAGATTTATTGAGACTTGTCTTGTTTCACAACATATGGTCTGTTTTTGAGAATCTTCATGTGCACTTGAAAAGAATGTGTGTTCTGCTGTTTTTCTATGGAATGTTCTATATATATATCTATTAAATCCATCTGGTCTAGTGTTTCATTTAAGGTCAGTGTTTCCTTGTGGACTTTCTGTCCTGATGATCTATCCATTGATGTAAGTGGGGTGTTGAAGTCCCCTGCTATTACTGCATTGCTGTCAATTTCTCCCTTTAGGTCTGTTAACAGTTGCTTTATATACTTTGGTGCTCCTGTGTTAGGTGCTTATATATTCATAAGTGTTATGTTCTCTTGGTGGAATTTCCTTTTATCATTATATACTGCCCTTCTTTGTCTTTCATTGTCTTTATTATCTTGAAGCCTGCTTTGTCTGATATAAGTATGGCAACACCTGCTTTCTTTTGCTTACCATTTGCTTGGAGTATTGTCTTCCATCCCTTCACCCTGAGCCTATGTTTGTCTTTAGAGCTGAGATGTGTTTCCTGGAGGCAGCATATTGTTGGGTTCTTTTTTTTTTTTTTTTTTTTTGTGCTTGAGGAAGATTCACCCTGAGCTAACAGCTGTGCCAATCTTCCTCTATTTTGTATGTGGGTTGCTGCCACAACATGGCTGACAAGTGGTCTAGGTCCATGCCCAGGATCCCAACCCGGGCCGCCGAAGCAGAGCAAACTGAACTTAACCACTGCACCATAGGTCCAGCCCTCAGTCTTGTCTTTTAAACCATCTATCTACTTTGTGTCTTTTGATTGGAGAATTCAATCCATTTACATTTAGAGTGGTTATTGATATATGAGGGCTTAATGTTGCCATTTTCTCTCTCGTTTTCTGTTGTTCTGTGTTTCCGTTGTTTATCTTCCATTGTATTTCTATTTTTTGTGTGTGTGTGTGTGAGGAAGATCAGCCCTAAGCTAACATCCATGCTAATCCTCCTCTTTTTGCTGAGGAAGACTGGCTCGGAGCTAACATCTATTGCCAATCCTCCTCCTTTTTTTTTTACCCCCCAAAGCCCCAGTAGATAGTTGTATGTCATCGTTGCACATCCTTCTAGTTGCTGTATGTGGGACGCAGCCTCAGCATGGCCGGAGAAGTGGTGCGGCAGTGCACACCCAGGATCCGAACCCAGGCCGCCAGTAGCGGAGCACACACACTTAACCGCTAAGCCACGGGGCCGGCCCCTCTTCCATTGTATTTCTGACTGCCATTTCAGTTTGGTGGTTTTCTGTGATGGGTCTCTCAGTTTTCTTTTTATTTATGATTTGTATCTCTGCTCTGGTTTTTTGTTTAGTGGTTACCATGGGGTTTGTATAAAAGACCTCGTAGATGAGATAGTCCATTTTCTGATGGCCTCTTATCTCCATTAGGCTAAGCAGTTTCCATCCCTTCTCTCTTCTTCTTCTGAGTTATTTTTGTCACAAATTATTTTTGTGTGTGTGCTGTGAATTTGTGACTTAATTGAAGTGTTTATTTTTTATGCTTTGTTTCCCTTTATTTTTTATGTTGTAATTGTTTTCTAATCTGTTCTGATAGAGAACTGCAATTTTCTCATTTTTTTGTCTCTGTCTCTTTGTTCAAAGCTTTGTAAACCTTTGCCTTTTGTTTCAGGTAGGAGGGCATCCTTCCTCATTTCTTGAAGGCAGATCTAGTGGCAATGAACTCCCTCAGCTTCTGTTTATCTGGGACAGCTCTTATTTCTCCATTGTATGTGAAGGATAGTTTTGCTGGATAGAGTATTGGCTAAAAGTTTTTGTGTTTCAGTATTTTGAATATATCATTCCATTTTCTCCTAGCTTGTAAGGTTTTTGCTGAGAAATCTGCTGAAAGCCTAATAGGGGTTCTTTTTGTAGGTTGTTTTGTTCTGCCTTGCTGCCCTTAATATATTTTCTTTGTCATTGACTTTTGCCAGTTTTCATATTATATGCCTTGGAGAAAGTCTTTCTGCATTGATTAATTAGGAGTTCTATTGGCTTCATGTACTTGTCAGTCCAGTTCCTTCCCCACTTTTGGGAAGTTCTCAGGTATTATTTCTTTGAAGAAGGTCTCTGCTCCGTTCTCCCTCACTTCTCCCTCTGGAATCTTATAATCTTTGTATTGCTTTTCCTAGTTGAGTCAGATAGTTCTTGAAGAATTTCTTCACTTTTTAAAAATGTTAGTTCTTGCTCCTCCTCCACCTGGGCCATTTCTAGATTTCTATCTTCCAGGTCACTAATTTTGTCCTCCATAAGATCAGCTCTGTTTCTCATGGTTTCTGGATTATTTTTTATTTTATTGTGTTCTTCATATTCAGAATTTCTGTATGTTTTTTTTTCAGGGCTTCAGTCTCTTTGGCGAAGTATTTCTTTTGCTCATTAATTTTATTCCTGAGCTCACTGAACTGTCTTTCTGAGTTTTCTTGTAACTGGGTGAGTTTCTTTATGACACCTATTTTTGTGTGTGTGTGTGAGGAAGATCAGCCTTGAGCTAACATCCATGCCAATCTTCCTCTTCTTGTTGAGGAAGACTGCCTCTGAGCTAACATCTGTGCCTGTCTTCTTCTACTTTATATGGGACGCCATCACAGCATGGTCTAACAAGCAGTGCATCGGTGCGCACCCGGGATCCGAACCCAGGCCGCCAGCAGCGGAGGGTGTGCATTTAACCGCTATGCCGCAGGGCTGGCCCTTATGACAACTATATGGAATTCTCTGTCATTTAGATTGTAAACTTCTGTCACTTTGGGATTGGTTTCTGGAGGTTTGTCATTTTCTTTGTGTTCTGATGTGTTACTGTAGTTCTTCATGGTGTTTGATGAATTGATCCTTTGGCGACATATTTGCGGTAGTATCAAGTCGGAAATTCCACTTGCCACCGCTAGGATGGGGGCAGGAGCTGTGTTTTCTGATCCCACCCTGTCTGCTGGTAGTTGGTGCCGTGGGGCCGCTCTGCATTTGTGTGGGCTGGCCACAGCCGCTCGGCAGGTTGCATTCACGTGGGCAGGGCCTCTGTGCTCAGCAGGCAGGTTGTGCACATGCAGGCGGGGCCTCTGCACTCAGTGGGTGGGTTTTGCACATGGGGCCTCTGTTCTCAGCAGGTAACTGGCTGAGCTGCTACACTTTGTGTGTGGTGTGCCTTCACGGAGCCTGCGGGCCCGGGCCAGGCTACCACTTCGAAAGCACTTGCACATGAGCGGGGCTGCCCCTGCCTCTACTTACAGTCATGCCAGCCGCTGTATGAGGATCCTGTGACCTGGATTGCTGCTGCTGGAGAGGGAGGAAGGAGAGAGGTCTGCTCACCTAGTTCCGCTGCTTCCCTTGTGTCCAGCCCACCCACCTTCAGATGTATGGCTGCATGGATCTCGCAGGTGTCCTCTTGTGCTGTGTAGGGAATCCTCTGTTGGTTAATGAATGTCTGTTTAGTTATAACTTAGAGGGTTGAGACAACGGGAGTAACTCATTCTGCCATCATACTGGTGTCCCTTAGTCTTGAGTTTTTTATTTTCAGTTATATTTTATAACAGCTTTAAAATTAGCATACCATACAGAGCATTCATCCATTTAAAGTGTGTAGTTCAGTGGCTTTTACTGTATTCACAAATTTGTGCGTTTATTACTACAATCAATTTTAGAACATTTTTATTACCCCAAAAAACCCTCAACCCCTTAGCTGTCACCCCCAAATTTCCCCCTTTCCCCAACCCTAGGTAATCACTAATCTACTTTCTGTCTCTATAGATTTGCCTATTCTGGACATTTCGTATAAATGGAATCATACAATAAGTGGTCCTTTGTAACTGGATTTTCCACTTAGCATAATTCTTTCAAATTTCATCCATGTTGTGGCATGTACCAATATTTAATTTCTTTTTTATTGCCAAATAATACTCTATTTTATGGGTATACCACATTTTATGTGTCCATTCATTACTTATGGACGTTTGGGTTGTTTCCACTTTTTGAATGTTAGGAATAATGTTGCTGTGCTGTACATGTTTCTATGTTGACATGTTTTCAATTCTCTTGGGCATGTACCTATAGGGAGAGTTGTTGGATCATATGTAACTCTATGTATAACCTTTTGAGAAACTTCCAAGACTGTTTTCCAAATGGCTGTGCCATTTTATATTCCCACCAGCAGTGTATGAAGTTTTCTGTTTCTCTGTATCCTCACCAACACTTGTTTTCTGTCTTTTTTATATTCTAGCCATCCTTTTGGGCATGAAGTGGTATCTTATTGCAGTTATTGTATTTATCTTTTTTTTACTGAGACTATTTTTTCATGTTTCAGGCATGTTCATAATTGTTTCTTGAAGCACTTTTGTGATGGCTGCTTTAAAAACCCTTGTCCAAGGAGCCAGAGGCTTGCAGGGAAGAAGCACTCCCAGAGACTATTATACCGAAACCCCTTCACCAGCTTCCATTCACAGCCTATCTTACAGACCTTCATCTGCCTCCTCTGGACAAGGGCTCTTTCCTTTCAGACCATCCCTAAATGGTGGGGATTCAGGCCACACAAGAGTCCTCACCCCCAACAATTCAGGTCAGAGGGAGATGAGAACCACACCAGAGAGCCTTTCTGATTTCCAGCTACCAGTCCTGCAGACTCTACCAACAGAGACAGATGGGATTAGCCACGGGGAGAGAAGCATGGACCACTTCCAGATAGACCATCTTCAAGGTCTGATGTATACATACAGCTGAAGGACGGACTGTAGCATCCAATACCTGTTAGGCATGATGGCCTTGGAAAATGTACCCCTGCCTTGTTTCCTGGTTTCACTCTGTACCTTAAATTTCTCGATCTTTACCATATACACCCTGTATTACCTCCTAGGAAGGTGGTCAGGTCTTTATATAAGGCTTGTGCTTCACAAAGATGTTTATATCTCTCTCACAAAACATATGTAGCGCCCTCATTTCTTAGAACTTGAAACAAAGGTTGTAAAAACAATTCTTGTCATTGTTGGGTGTGGGGGGTAATATACTCATTAACTGTGTTTTATTTCTGGATTTCATTTTTTAGTTTTGGATATATATTCTCCCATTGCCAATGTTAACAAGCAACAACTCTGTTCCTTGTCCTAATTTATTATACTTTTTATATTTGCCTGTTGTTTCCCCTATGCCTAGTTACTGTTAAATGTGTTCATTTTCCTTTCTGTCTGGTAACAGTTGCAGACAGACTTTCAGCTCAGTAAAGTACATACATAATAAAATAAAGAAGATGCCTTTAAAAAAAAAAAAAAAAAACCCTTGTCCAGTAATTATAACATCTCTGTCATCTCATGGATGATATCTGCAGACTATCTTTTCTTATTCAAGTTGAGATTTTCCTGGTTGTTTCTATGACAGTGATTTTGTATTGTATTCTGGCCATTTTTGGATTCATGTCATGAGACTCTGAATCTTATTTAAATCTTCAATTTTAGTAGGCCTCCTCAGACACAACTCCAGCAAAGGATGGGGAGCACTGCCTCATTATTACCAGGAAGGGGGAAAATCCAGGTTCCTCTCATGGTCTCTGTTGACACGCTGCTGGGGAAAGGAGTGCCTTGTTACTGCTGGTCGGAGTTGGAAGTTCAGGTTCCCCACTAGGCCTCTTGTTGAACCACCCTGGCGAAAGAGGGGGAACACCTTGTTTCCTCTCCCCATGTGGCCTCCAGTGGCTGTGAGAGGATCCTCTTTGTTTCTAGGCAGGGATAAAAGTTCCAGCTCCCCACTTGGCCTTTTCTGACACACACCAGCAGGGGGCAGGAGCACCTCATTACAGCTGGGGAAAGGTGGAGATCTCAGCTTCTCACTTGGCCTTTGTTGATGTTGTTGGGGATGGGGCCGCAGTTTTTTCTGTGGTGTTTGGCTGAGTGGAGCAATTATTGTCTTAAACATTTTCTTTCTTACTAGGCTGCCCCTTGCCTGGTCCCTTGACTATGAAGAGCAGGCTTTTCATGGGACATTTTTTTATCTGCACCCACTGGCATTGTTTGGTTTGCTGGCTTCTCTGTCACCTAGTCCTGGATATATCAGGCAAATAGAAAACTCAGGGAACTCACCACTGTCATTGCTTGGGTCTCAAAGTCTCTAGCTAGTCTACTTTGTTTCCACCTTTCAAAGTTTTCTTAAGCACCGCTTAACTGTGCTAAGTGGAAGGAATAGGAAGATGTGTGTCTATTTCATCTTGGCCAGAATCAGAAGTCGAGTCTCTTGCCCATTTTGTCATTGGTTTGTTTTCTTACCGTTGAGTTGTAAGAGTTCTTTATATATTCTGCATACAAGTTCTTTGACAGATGTGTGATTTGCAAATAATTTCTCCCAGGCTATAGCTTGTCCTTTCATTCCCTTAATGTAGTGTTTTTCACACAGCAAGTTTTTGATTTTGATCAAGTCCAGTTTATCATTTTTTTTTCTTTTGATTGTGCTTTTGGTTTAACATCTGAGAACTCTTTTCCTAAACCCTCATCTTTAAGATTTGCTCCTAGCTTATAAATGTCTTACAGTTTTAGCTTTGGATCTATGACCCATTTTGAGTTAATTTTTGGATAAGGTGTGAGGTTTCAGTCAGGGTTCATTTATTAATTTTTTATATGTGGATATTCAGTTGTTGCAACAACATTTATGACTTTCTTTACTCCATTGAATTGCTTTTGCACCTTTATCAAAAATCAGCCATGCTTGTGTGGATATATTTTTGGAATCGATTCTGTTCCGTTGATCTCTGTGTCTGTCCTTTGGCCAATATCACTCTGTCTGGATTACTGTAACTGTATAGCAAGTGTTTAACTTAGTCGGTGTGATTGCTCTTTTTCTTTTTCAAAATTGTTTTGTCCATTCTAGTTTCTTTGCCTTTCTACATAAATTTTCGAATCAGCTCATCTGCATCTACAAAAAAGAAAACTTCTGCTGTTACTGTAATCTTGTTAAAGCTGTGGATCAGTTTGAGAAGAACTGACAGCTTTACTATGTTGTCTTCCAATCCACTAATGTAGTATGTCTCTCCATTTATGTAGGTCTTCCTTGATTTCTTTTATCTGTGTTTTGTATTTTTCAACATGTAGATCCTATACATGTTTTGTTAGATTTATATTTAAGTATTTAGGTTTTTTTCTGGAGCTGCTGTAATGATGTTGACTTTTTTTTTTAATTTAGATTTCTTATTTTTTGTTATATAAAAATACAGTTGATTTCTTTATGTTGACCTTGTATCCTGTCACTTATTAGTTCTAGGAGGCCTTTTTGTCTTAATATTCCTTGGGTGTAGATAATCATGTCTGAATAGAAACAGTTTTATTTTTTTTTTCTTTCCAATATATGTATACTTTTTGATTCTTTTCCTTGCTTTTTTCCTGATCTTAGGGAGAAAGCATCTAGCCTTTAACCAGTAAGTATGATGTTACCTGTAGGTTTTTTGTAATTGCCCTTTGTCAGGTTGAAGAAGTTCCCTTTTATTACTTGTTTGCTAAGAGTTTATCATGAAGAGATATTGAGTTTTTTCAAATGCTTTTTCTGCATCAATTGAAATTCTCCTGTGGTATTTCTTCTTTAGACTGTGAATATGGTGGATTAAATTGACTCATTTTTTAAATATTGACCAGCATAAACTCCACTTGATTGTGGTATTATTCTTTTTCTTTCTTTTTTTTTTTTTTTGTATTGCTAAATTTGATTTGCTAGTATTTTGTTGAGGAATTTTACATCTATGTTCACGAAATATATTGTTCTGTAGTTTTCTTTTTTTGTACTGCTTTAACTGTCTTTGGTATCAGAGTCATACTGGCTTCATAAAATAAGTGTTCTCTCATTTTCTGGAAGAGATTGCATGATTGGTGTTACTTCTTTAAATGTTTGATAGACTTCTCCAGTGAAACCATCTGGGCCTAGGGATTTCTTCTTTAGAAGGATTTTAATTTTGAATTCAATTTCTGTAATAGTTATAAGATTATTCAGGTTATCTATTTCATCTTGGTTGAATTTTATGTGTAGTTATTTCAGGAATTGGTCCATTTTATCTTTGTTGTCAAATTTATGTGTGCACGGTTGTTTGTGGTGTTCTTTTACTATCCTTTTTATATCTGTAGTGTGTTGAAGGAAAAATTCAACAATCATAAATTTTGAAAGATATGGTTGGCCTTATTCAGCAATTCATGAATAGGGCAGCATCCAGTCTAGAGACTGGAGCTCCAAAGAGTTGTACCAAAGCAAGAGGGTTTTATAGACCAAAGTGAGTAGGAACAAGGAAGTTATACTGGGCATTTGCTGATGGGTTAAAGCAGGGTTACTTTCCTTATATGGCGCAAAGGGAAGTCTTGGAGCTGGGTTAGGTAGCTTGTGCTGAGCAGGCACGCCCTGATTGGTTGACCTGGGCTTGCCTTTTCTGGAAGAACCAAGCACAGAAACTTAGTTAAATTCCACTTTGCTGACGTGAGGCGTAGCATAAGCAACTCCATCTTGGGCCTAGTCTGGACACTTTGACAATTGATATCCCCTCTTTTGTTTCTGATATTGGTGATTTGTTTCTTCTTTTTTTTTTTTTGTCTTGCTAGAGCTTTATCAATTTTATTGATCTTTTTAAAGAGCAAGCATTTGGTTTTGTTGATTTTTCTTTTTCTTTTCAATTTTATTGATTTCTGCTCTTTATTAATTCCTTCTACTTGCTTAGGTTTTATTTTGTTATTTTCTAGCTTCTTAAGGTAGAAGCTCTAGATTACTGATTTGAGACCTTGCTCGTTTTCTTTCTTTCTTTCTTTCTTTCTTTTCTTTTTTTTTTGGTGAGGAAGATTAGCCCTGAGCTAACATCTGTTACCAATCCTCCTGTTTTTTTTTGCTGAGGAAGATTGGCCCTGGGCTAACATCTGTGCCCATCTTCCTCTGCTTTATATGTGGGACACCTGCCACAGCATGGCTTGATAAGTGGTGCGTAGGTCCACGCCTGGGATCCGAACCTGCAAACCCCCGGGCTGCCAAAGTGGAGCTCATTAGCTTAACCACTACGCCAACAGGCCGCCTTACACATTTTCTGATATAAGCTCTTAATGGTATAAATTTCCCTCTTAGGGGATTCTGCACCCCATTCCAATGTGCGGGGCGGGGGTGTCTCCATACTGATAAGCAATGATCTGACACCAGCTGAGTGTCCTACAATTTAACTCAATTCTGACACTATCCAGAGATAGTGTCAGATCCCACCAGTTAAGGAATCAGTCCTATAACACTGCTGCCCTGCGCCACTCCACTTCACGCCCCAGTCACAAGCCCAGGTTATGACCTGTGCTTCTGACCAACCAGCTATAGATTGGAACTTCCAGCAGCCCCCTTTTTGGGTTCAGTTAACTGACTAAAGTGGCTCACAGGACTCAAACATTTACTTACATTTATCAGTTTATCATAAAAGGATATAACTCAGGAATGGCTAGATGGAAGAGCTGTGTAGAACAGGGTATCGGGAAAGGGCACAGAGCTTCCATGCCCTCTCCGAGCTTACCACTCTCCCTAAATCTCCACCTGTTCAGCAGTCCGGAAGCTCCTGAGCCCTGTCCTTTTGAATTCTTCTGGAGGCTTAGGTACATAGCCGTGATTGATTCAACCTCCGGCCCCTCTCCCTTCCCTGGAGGTCACAGGGGTTAGGACTGAAAGTCTCAAGCCTCTAATCACATGGTTAGTTTTCCTGGCAACCAGACACTATCCTTAGGTACATTCCAAAAGTCGACTCATTAACATAACAAGAGATACCTTTGCTGCTCTGATCACCTAGGAAATTGCAAGGGTTTTAAAACTCTGTGCCGGATAGGAGGATTAAGACCAAATATATATTTTTTATTCTAAATCACAGTATCACACCTTTAAACTCTATTTTAGCTGCATCTCATAAATTTTGATATGTTCAGTTCAACACAGTGTCTAACTTCCCTTAAGTCTTGCTCTTTGATTCATGGATTATTTAGATGTATGTTGTTTAATTTCCAGGTGTTTGGGGATTTTTTAAATCTTTCTGTTATTGGGTTTTTGTTTTTTTTTAATTCCATTAGGATCAGAGAACATACGTTGGAAACAACGTGTATTCTATTGTTATATCTTTCCTAAGTTTCTGTCTGCTAGTTCCGTTAATGGCTGAGACAGGAGTATTTAAGTCTCCAAATACAACTGGGGACTTGTCTATTTTTCCTTTCATTTCTGTCAGTTTTTGCTTCGTGTGTTTTGAAGCTCTCTTTTAAGGTGTATACACATTTAGAATTGTTTTACTTCTGAATGAATTGACCAACTCCAGCTTTCTTTTGATTGGCGTTTGAATGGTGTATGTTTTTTCCAGCCTTTTCCTTTTAAAGATTTTATTTATTCATTTTTTTCCCCCCAAAGCCCCAGTAGATAGTTGTATGTCATAGGTTCACATCCTTCTAGTTGCTGTACGTGGGACTCGGCCTCGCGTTGGACGGAGAAGTGGTGCCTTGGGGCGTGCCTGGGATCCGAACCCGGGCCGCCAGCATCAGAGCGCGCGCACTTAACCGCTAAGCCACGGAGCCGGCCCGCCTTTTCCTTTTAACCCACTTGAGATATATATGAAGTGAGTTCCTTGTAGACATAATGTATTTGGATCATGGTTTTTTTCTTTTTCTCTTTTTTAATCCACCCTGACAGTCTCTCTTAATTGGTGTGATTAGGCCATTTACATTGAAAATAACAAAAATAACAATGAGTGCAGTTGAGAGGTGGGGCTTCCTTCTTTCACAACATCCTCCACTTATGGAACCTTGGGCACAACACACTGAGAATACAGGAACCCCAATCATCCTTGCCCCATCTCATGAAGAGGTGGTTCCGTGCTAGACAAGTCAAGCCTAGAGGACATCCGGCTGCTGTCTCACCTCCACCAAGCACTAAGATCCTAAAGCAGGGGTGTCACTCATTGCAAAGCTTGCCGTTATCTCTGCCCCGAGCTCCAGAGCTCTGTCTCAGACATTCTTCCTGGGGGGAGAAGCAGACTATAAAACAGATAACTCCTAATCTCTTCCCAAAACAACTGAATTCATTTGCAACACAGCAGGTAGAACTTTAAAGCTACAGGTGCTCTCAAAAACAGTGGTAGTTGTGTTGAAAGGCAATTGGGAGAAGATTGTGGATTTGATGAATATACAGCCTAGATTGTATGCTGGCTAATTTACATCAGAGAACCAGCTGGGAGGAGATCTCCTGTGATCAGAAGAAATATCAAACAGGGATCTCAGAAACTTGTCCTTCAAAGGAACCACAATTTGTTTGGATTAATTTGTAGAGCAATGTATGACCCAAAGCATTGTTGAAAAACAATTAGCTTGTTTGTAAACAAAAACAATTGTAGAGCAATTAGTGATATTTAACACCTAGTATGGTAAGGGTAACTGTGGGCTACCCAAAGATTCACCTCCTTAAGGAGTAATATCAGAGACAACATTGTGGGGATTGGGGTGGCATAATAGACGTCACTTAAAATAATTCTGGTAGTCACTAAAAAGTAAACAAGCAAATGTCAGTAACAAATACCAAGAAGTGGGGCTTGGGGACAGTAACTGGAATTGCTACAATATATTATCAAATATGTCAAGTTTCCAACAAAAAATTATGAAGCGTATAAAGAAACAAGAAAGTATGAGCCATACACCAGAAAAAAAGCAGGCAACACAAAAATTGCCTGTAAGAGAGACCAGATGTCAAATTTAACAGAAAAAGTCGTCAAAGTAGCCATTATAATTTTGTCACAGAATTGAAGGAAAGTGTGATTAAAGAAGTAAAGGGGGGCCGGCCCCGTGGCTTAGCGGTTGAGTGCGCGCACTCCGCTGCTGGCAGCCTGGGTTCGGATCCTGGGCGCGCACCGACGCACCACTTCTCCGGCCATGCTGAGGCCACGTCCCACATACAGCAACTAGAAGGATGTGCAGCTATGACATACAACTATCTACTGGGGCTTTGGGGGAGAACATAAATAAATAAAATCTTTAAAAAAAAAATAATAAAAATAGAAAAATAAAGAAGTAAAGGAAGGTATAATGACAATTTTGGGTAAAATAGAGACTAATACTAGTAAATAGAAATTGTCAGAAAGAACCAAATGAAAATTCTACAGTTGAATACTACAATGACAGAAATAAAAAATTCACTAGAGGAGCTCGAGGGTAGGTTAGACCAGGCAGAAGAACGAGTTACTGAACTTGAACACAGCTTAGTAGAGATTACGCACACCAAAGAACAGAGAGAAAAAAGGATAAATAAAAATGAACGGCCTCTCAGAAAAATGTGGGACACCATCCAGCACACTAATGTGTGTAATGGGAATACCAGAAGGAGAACAGAGAGGAGTAGAAACAATATTTGAAGAAATAATGGCTGGAAACTTTTCAAATTTATTGAAGGCCAGTAACGTGTACATCCAGTGAGTTCTATGGACTCCAAATAAGAAAAATGCAGAGATCTACAAACAGACACATCATAATAAAAATGCTGAAAGTCGGGGCCGGCCCGGTGGTGCAGCAGTTAAGTGCACGTGCTCCTCCACTTCAGCGGCCCGGGGTTCACAGGTCCGGATGCTTGACGCACCACTTGTCAAGCCATGCTGTGGCGGGTCCCATATAAAGTAGAGGAAGATGGGCACAAATGTTAGCCCAGGGCCAGTCTTCCTCAGCAAAAAGAGGAGGATTGGCATCAGATGTTAGCTCAGGGCTGATCTTCCTCACACACACACAAAAAAGCTAAAAGTCAAAGGGAAAATCTTGAAAGCAGCAAGAGAAAAACTCATCACTTACAATGGAAACCCCCCCCACCCCCACCCATAAGATTAACAGCTGATTTTCTATCAGAAATACTGGAGCCCAGAAAGCTGTATGATAACATTCAAAATGCTCAAAGAAAAAAAATTGTCAACCAAAAATCCTTTACTGTCTTTATAAAATGAAAGCAAAATACTTTCCCAGGTCAACAAAACTGAATTTCTTGCTAGCGGACCCACCTTACAAGAAATACTTAAAGAAGTTCTTAAGACTGAAAGCAAATGACCCCAGATGGTAATTTGAACACACATACAGAAAAACAGAGCGCACTGGTATATTTAAATGTGTAACTGATAAAAAATAGTAGAAATGAGTATCTTTTTCCCTGAGTATCTTTTTCTACTTTCTTCTCATAACTAATTTAAAAAGCAAGTTATAAAATGTGTATATAATGTAATGTTGGGCCTATAACATATGTAAGGAATGTGTAATATATTTGCCAATAACAGCACAAAAATGGTAGGTGGGAGCAAAGCTGTATTGAGCTACAGAAATGACTACAGATGGTAATAATGTGTTATTGTTATAACAAATATAATATGTGTAATAATACTATAAAAGGGGGAAGGAATAGAGTTGTATAGGAGTAATGTTTCTGTTTATCACTGATATTAAGCTAGTGAAAATCTGAAGCTGATTCTGATAATATTTATATGATAAACTCTTGAACAATCACTGAAAATATAACTCAAAAAAATAGTGGAAAAATCATTAAAGAAATTAAAATGCTATATTAGAAAATATTCACTTAATCCAAAAGAAAGCACTACAGAAAGAATAGAGGAACAAAAAAGACATGAGACATACAGAAACAAAGTAGAATGGCAGGCATAAATCCAACTATATCAATAATAACATTAAATGTGAATGGATTAAACAATCAAAAGGCAGAAATTCTCAATCTGGGCTAAAAAAACATGATGTAGCTATATGCTGTCTACAGGAGACATAGATTCAAAGATAGACACAGATTGAAATTAAAAGGATAGAAAAAAATTTATCATGCAAACAGCAATTACAGGAAAGCCAAAGTGGTTGTACTAAAAGCATACAAAATAGACTTGAACAAAAAATCTTCCTAGAGACACTTTATAGTGATAAAAGGGTCATTTCATAAACAAGATATACCAATTATAAATATTTATGCACTTAATAAATGGAGTACCAAAATACATGAAACAGAAATGGACAGAAATGAAGGCAGAAATAGACAATTCAACATTTAGTAGTTGGAGACTTCACTACACCACTTTCAATAATGTAAAGAATAGCTAGTCAGAAAATCAACAGGAAATAGACAGTATAAACCAGCTAGACCTAGCAGACATCTATAGAACATTTATAGAACATCCAACAAAAACAATAGAATATACATTCTCAAGTGTACATGGAACATTCTCCAGTGTAGACCATATGCTAGGCCATAAAACAAACTTCAATAAATTTTAAAAGGTTGACGTAATGCAAAGTGTGTTCTGAGACCATAATGGAATGCAATTAGAACTCAAAAGCAGGAAAATGTTTGGGAAACTCATGAGTGTGAAAGTAAAACAACACACTCCTTCATAACCAATGGGTTAAAGAAGAAATCAAACAGGAAATCAGAAAACATTCTGAGGTAAACGAAAATGAAGATATAACATACTAAAATTATGGTATGCAGCTATAGCAGTGCTTAGATGGAATTTATAGCTGTTAAGTGCCTATATTAAGAAAGAAAAAAGATCTCAAATTAATAACCAACCTTCAAGACACTGGAACAAGAAGAGCAAACTAAACCTAAAGCAAGCAGAGGAAGGAAATGATAAGGACTGTAAAGGAATACTATGAGCAATGAAACATCAAAAGTGAAATTAAGAATACAGTTTTATTCACAGTAGCATCAAAAAGAATAAAATATTTAGGAATAAATTTAACAAAGGAAGTACAAAACTTGTACTCTTAACACTACAAAACATGTTGAAGGAAATTAAAGATGGTCTAAATAAATAGAAAAACACCACATATTCATGGATTGGAAGACTCTTATGTTGTGAGGATGGCAGCACTCCCCGAACTAATCTACAAATTGAGCACAATCCCTGTCAAGATCCCAACTGACTTTTTGTAGAGATTGACAATCTGATTCTAATATTTATATGGAGTTGCAAGGAACGCAGAATAGCCAAAACAATACTGAAATAGGACAAATTTGGAGGACTCGTACTAACTGATTTCAAACTTACTACATAGCAGCAGTAATCAAGGCATTGTGGTACTGGCATAAGGATAGACATATAGAACAATGGAATAGAATGGAGAGTCCAGATATATATACCCATACATCTAAGCTTAATTGATTTCCAACAGGGATGCCAAGACCAGTCAATTGGGGAAGAACAGACTTTTCAACAAATAGTGCTGGAATAACTGGAAAGCCACATGCAAGAGAATGAGATTGGACCTTTAAAAACCTCACATTATATATAAAAAATAATTCAAAGTGAATCAAAGACCTAAATGTAAGAACTAAAACTATAAAACCTCTAGAAGAAAACAGGGGTAAATCCACATGAAGTTGGATTTGGCAAAGAATTATTAGATATGACACCAAAAGCACAAGCAACAACAAGAAAAAAATAGGTTAGAATTAATCAAAATCAAAAACTTTTGTGCTTCAAAGAATACCATCAAGAAGTGAAATGATAACCTGTAGAATGGGAGAAAATATATGTAAACTGTATATAAAGAACTTTTACAGTTCAATAATAAAACAGATGAATAACCCAGTTAAAAAATGTCCAGAGCGTCTGAATAGATATGTCTCCCGGGATGGTATACAAATAGCCAATAAGCACATGAAAAGATGCTGGACATCATTAGTTATCAGGGAAATGCAAATCAAAACCACAAGGAGATACCACTTCACACACGCTAGGATGGCTTAGGATCAAAAAGTCAGATGATAAAAAGTGTTGGTGAGGATGTGGAGACATCAGAACCCTCATACACTGTTCAGGGGAGTGTGAAGGTACAGCAGCTTTGGAAAACAGTCTGGCAGTTTCACAAACAAACAAAGAGTTACCATGGAACTCAATTCCACTCCTAGGTGTATACTCAAGGACACTGAAAACATATGTCCACACAAAAACTTGTACATGAATGCTTACAGCAGCATTATTGATAATAGCCATAAAGTGGAAACAACACAAATGTCCATCGACTGATGATTGAATAAACAAAATGTGCTATATCCATACAGTGGAATATTATTTGGCCAGAAAGATTAATGAAGCACTGATACATGCTACAACTTGGATGAACCTTGGAAACATTATACTAAGTGAATGAAGCCCGCCACAGAAATTCACAAATTGTATGATTCCATTCACAGGAGGGTCCTGTATAGGGAAATTTATAGAGACAGAAAGTAGATTAGTGGTTGCTTAGGGCTGGCAGAGGGGTGGAGGGTGATAGCTAATGTATACAGAGTTTCTTTTTGAGGTGATGAAAATGTCCTAAAATCGACTCTGTGGTGATTGTTGTACATATCTGTGAAAATACTAGTACATATCTGTGAAAATACTAAAAATCTTTGAAGTGTACCCTTTTAAGAGGTGAACTGCATGGGATGTGAATTATATCTCAATAAAGCTGTTTTATAAAATATATAGTGATGTTATCACATTAAAAATTGACAATAATTTCTTGACATTATCAAATAGCCAATAAAAACAAATTTCCAATTGTCTCATAAATTTATTTTTATATGTTAATTTGTTTCAAATAAGATAGGCACACAGTGTGATTGGTTCATAAAATCTTTTAAGTTTCTTTTAACCTGTAAGTTCCCCATTTTAGTTCCCCCTTTATCTCTCTTTTGTCCCCCTTGCCATTTATTAGTTGAAAAAACTTAAGTCTTTTGTCCTGTGGAGTTTCTCACAGTCTAGATTTTGCTGTTTGCATCACAGTGGTTAGCTTGACGTATTTCTGTCACCTTTGTATTTCCTGTGAATTGGTAGCTGGATCTAGAAACTTGATCAGATTCTGTTCAGTCTTTTTTGCAATGTCTTATTGCTTTCTTTTTGTGAAGTTGTAAACCATTGATGATCAATGCCTCTTCATTGAGGGGGGGAGTGCAAAATGGTGATCTTCTAATTCTCATATTCCAGCTTCATTTATTACCTGGAATATTTTTATAAAGAGAAACCTTCATATTCTGTTTGACCCAAAAATAACCATTTGTTTTAGAAAGGGAGGATAAATGCTTATTCTTTCCCCTTTTTAAAATGAGTTTTCAAAATAATGAATTGGCTTAGTATCATCTTTTAAAGGTGATCACTTAGCTTCGTTTTTGTTTCTAGTGTCATATGAACTCATGAATTTAAAAGTATTTCATGTGTTTCAGTTTATTGTTCCATTTTTGGCCATTGGGAACCTCCTCAAATTGACTTGTTTTGACACACGCCTAATAATCTTTGATAGCTTTCTTACTATCTGGCAAGATGTTCCAGATGGACACTTAACTGCCCCAAGAAGTGCAATCAGCCATTTTTCTAAGGAGCTGTGGTCCGTTTTAGTGGGAAATGGAATTTGGAAGCCAGTCTGGGTGCCAGGGATAGTCATTGCTGAAGATTAACTACACTGTGAGTTCATACTGATGCTTTTAATTCAAATTTAAGACTGTAAATTCAAATTGCAACTTTTCTTCACCTTTTAACCACTCTTAATGAATAGATATAGACATGTTATATAACCAAACCAGAAATAGAACTATCATGACATATATTTATCCATTCACATATTTCACTGCCTGTTTTTGTGTGTATTATGCTAAATACTGGACAGGATCAAAAGATAAATTAGACACCATAAAATGTTTTTATTGAATCCTTTTCCTCTGCCTGCTCCTAGCTTCTCACAACTTGCCTTTCTGCCCCTCTTCCCCACTCATTCTTTAGATGTCTTCACCTCTAACAAATCAACAGAGTGCAATTTATCAGTGACTTATGTAAAACCCAGAACTTAGGTCCAGCTGTGACCTCTCCCTTGGACTCCAGCCCAGAATGGGCAGCTACATATATAAATTTACACTTGGAGATTCCTCTCAGAAGTATTTTGAATTCAGTATGCCTAAAACCAAAATATTTCTTTCCGTTCAGCATTAACCCCTACCAAACCCAGCTCTTCCTCTTTCATTCTCTGTCTTGTTTGTTGAAAACACCATCTACTCAGTCATCCAAGTGGATCAGATTCTTCTCTCCTAGCTACTACCCTACTCCATCCTGAAGACAAAATCATACCCAGGTGGTTTTACCTCCTGAATTTTCTTAGATGTATTTTCTCCATCCTCACTGCCACTGTCTTAGTTCCGTTTTATTTTATCATATGCTTGTACTGTTGTAATAGCCACCTTCAGATCTACCCTCTGTATTGCCACCAGGATAATCTTTTAAAAATGTGGATATGACTGTACAGCTTCCTAGTAGCTACCCGTACCTACTGAATAAGGTCCTGGGTCCTTAGCATGGCATAAGCATAAGTGGCCTTGAAACAAAGTAATATTCCAAGTCTCAATTTCCTCTGTAAAATCAGGATATCATCATTTTACCTCATATGAGATAGCACGTAAAGCTCCTAGTGTTGTTACATCTGCTACACACTAGAGTCAACTAGTACAGATAGCTTCATGTATAAATTTCCACCTAGATATTCCTCTTAGAGGCATGTTAAACTCAATATGTCCCTCTCCTTAACCTTCTTTTCTGTCCTTGATTGGTTTTAATTAGAATATAGGGTAGGAATGAAATGATCTCAATTCAGTTTTAGCATAATTAAAACCTTATTAGTATTAGTAAAACCACTTCATTGTATTGCCTTTGTATACTGTTGGGAGATGATAGACATACTTCCTAGTCTTGGCCAGAGTTTAAATCAGATTCGTGGTACCCTTTGGATTTTATCAAGTGTGATGTACGTTTTCCATAGACCTGAGACAAAGGGCAAACAAGCCTCAACCCTTTTCTTTGCAGGGAAGTAGGAGGGAGTGGGATAGGATTTGGAACTTACAACAGTGATCACTCTCCGAAAAAGTCCTTTTCTATTGTTTAACTCTGAACGTTAAAGGTAGATGTAACTGAAGGTTGAAAAATAGTTTTTCACTACTTCCTTGCATAGGTGGCCTTGCACCTACCTCACTTTGGAATGTAGTATCTGTTGTTTAGGGTCTCCACCCAAAACAAGATTGAAATAGTTTCATTTTAACACCCAGTTGCACATGGTCTCCAAATATGCTGTTTAATTTCTTGCCTTCACACCTGTGTTCATGCAGATGGTCCTTGGATTAAGACTGTGTCACTTGCTCTGAAGGCATGTTACCTCCCTGAACCACATGATCCCAATCAAACTAAGCATTTCTGATGGCCAGGCTTTTCAAGAAGAAGCCAGTTTACTGGAGTGCAGCAAGTGAACAAAAAACTTGATGTATAGCCCTCCCATTTTCTTCCTCTCCATGTCATTCCTATGAAAGAGAAAATCAGCAAATATGTTAAATGATGGTTTGCTTAGACTAGTCCTAGCTGCCTGGTCTTACTGTGATTACTCGTGATTGGGAAGAGGATGTGGAGCAGGTTTATATTTGAACCGTTACCTCTGATTATGATCAAGATAATTATTTCAGTGGCCTTACCTGGCTGTCTTGGCACAGGGCTTTGTGCCTTTTATCCTTTCTATCATGTTATCAAACAGGGAACAGTCCCATATTGATCATTTTGTCTTCCCATGTTAGAATATTCAGTGACCTTTTTGTGTTTGTTCAGCTGGAAATCTTCAGGTTTTGTGGGGGGTTTTTTTGTTGTTTTTTTTTTTCCTCCCTTCACGTATACATTTTCCTGCGTAGAACATTCAGAGGGATGTTTATGTAATGGATTGTTTGATGTTTGAACTGACATTGCCCTCTGCATGCTCATATTTAGAATATCTTAACAGTGATCGTTAACAACAATTTACCAATACAGCACACACATTGTACAGGGAGACACATCAGGATGGTGAACACTCACTGAGATTCTGTGTGATCCCACGATAGCCCGTAACTCCCTTCTGCTTAATCACTTGGCAAAATTCTAGTTTGATTAGGCCCTGTCCTCTGAGATGCCTCTCCCACCTTGCACATTCAGAATTAAGTATTCCGTTCTTTGTTTTCACGTAACACTGCAGCATACCTCTTATGGTCTTAGTTAGGTACATATATCTTCTTTCATAAGGACTGTAAGTTTAGTGAGGTCAAGGACAATGTTTTATTTGAACTTGTGTTTCTCCATTCACATAATAAAGTGCCTCACATCTATTAAGTCAATTAGTAGGTTTTTGGTAATGTAAACAAAATCAGTCAGTGGTATGAAACTGTCAGAATACCTGATTTAGTCTTACTAATATTTGTGTCCAGAGCAAGGGAGGTAAAAATAGCCAAGTTATGCTCAGTTACTATCTTACCATACCTATCATATTGTGTGATTCTGGGAACCAGTCTTAAAGGAACATTGAGAAGTGGAGCTTGTTCAGAATAGAGCAATCTGGATAGCAAGGATATTAATCAGATTTTAAGGAGTACCTAAAGGGACTAGAGATGTTTAGTTTAAAGAAGAGAAACCTTAGGGAGGAGTGGTATGTGATCACCACCTTCAGTTTTTGAAGGCTTTTTCAGGGGGGAAAAAAGTAGACCTGCTCTGTATGATTAGAGTTTGAACCAAGAGCACCTGAAACCCCAGAGTTTTGCAGCAGTTTGCTGTTTTTTAAAAATTTAAAAAAAAAAGCAAAAAGAAGAAAATAAACACCCGTGCTCTTACCAATAATTCCCTTGAATATAATGAAAGCTGTTATATATACATACAGACATCATTCTCTGTGCAGTTTTAGAAGGATCTTGGCTTCCTCAGGGAGTTCATGAATCTCTGGTTAAAAGCAAGAGCCATGTTCTCTTGCTCTGTCTGGTGTATATACAAAATATATACACATACACAGAGACATATATATAGTTCACAAAGATGGGATCATAGTCTGTATACTCTTTCATCACATTTTTTCAAAAAATAACTACGACTATTGAGTGTTCACTGTATGTCAGTACTTGTGCATTCATTTAATATTCAGAACCAGACGTTTTTTCAGGGCTATTAAATATTCATCATCTCTAACATCTTTAATTGACAGCTGTATTTTTGAGGCATTTGAAATTGTTTTTATCTAGAGATAATTTACAAAAAGTATTTCCCCAAATTTGCTTTGTTTTGTGTTTCAGTAGTAACTATAGAAAAAGTTATTTATCTTAGATGAAATAATTGATGTATAGAGATGTGTGTTTTTGCATTGGGAAAGTACTGTGATCTGAGTTAGAAGACCCAGATCCTGGCTTTGGTTGTCATTGGTTAGTCACTTCTCTGAGCATTAGTTTTTCTAATCTTTATCAAGGGGCTAATATAAGCCTCCCTGACTTCACGTCAAGGTTGTAAAAAGAGATTAGGGGAAAAGTACTGTAAAAACAGAAGCATTATTAGACTTGCTAAATTAAAAGTATTTGAAAATGTCCGTTTTTTACATTTTTAGTAAATAAAAGTGAAATCTGATAAAAGCAAACCTACTATCTTTTTTTAAAGGGAAAATTCAGTTGATCGATTACTAAACGTTATTATAAATTTACTTCCCAAAAGATTGTTTTATTGTATCAGTAATATAAACAACAACAACTGCTTTCTTTCACAAAGTGCCAAATATTGTGCTAAGTATTTACTACATATATTGTTTCATTTAGTCCTTATGACAACCTTGGAAGAATTGTTGAGCAAAGAATCCAGGCCTATCACATTCTAAAACTTGGACTCTTAACCACGTATATTTGCTCACTTTATATCTTCAAGAGGCAGTGTATAGCACTAATGTTAAGAGTACAAGGTCTGGAGTCAGCCTGCCTGGGTTGGAACCCTGGGTCTGCCACACAATAATTTTTTGACTTCAGCAAGGTAGTTAACCCTTTTCTGTTTTCAGAGATAATAAAGTACCTACTGACACAGATATCATGACAATCAAATAAATTACCAAATGTGGAACATTTGGAAAAGTGTCTGGCACATAGCAGGCACTCTACAATTGTCATTATTTACAAACTA
This sequence comes from Ceratotherium simum simum, assembly GCF_057802395.1. Lineage (NCBI taxonomy): Eukaryota > Metazoa > Chordata > Mammalia > Perissodactyla > Rhinocerotidae > Ceratotherium > Ceratotherium simum. The sequence goes on along the minus strand of NC_141906.1, from coordinate 81,418,911 downwards.
TATTATTTAAAACTATGCAGTTCAGGGCCGGCCCCGTGGCTTAGCGGTTAAGTGTGCGCGCTCTGCTGCTGGCAGCCCGGGTTCAGATCCCGGGCGCGCACCGACGCACCACTTGTGCGCGCTCTGCTGCTGGCGGCCCGGGTTCGGATCCCGGGCGCGCACCGACGCACCACTTTTCCGGCCATGCTGAGGCCGCGTCCCACATACAGCAACTAGAAGGATGTGCAGCTATGACATACAACTATCTACTGGGGCTTTGGGGGGGGGAATAAATAAATAAAAATAAAAATAAAACTATGCAGTTCATTAAAACATTAACTCACAGACTCCACTGATTAGACAGTTTAGGAGACAAGTAGGGGGAATTTTTTTTTTTATTGATGTCGTAATAGTTTATAACATTGTGAACTTTTAGTTGTACGTTATTGTTTGTCAGTCACCATATAAATGCGTCCCTTCACCCCTTGTGCCCACCCCCCAGCCTAGGGGGAATTTATTTTATTATGTTCCCTGCCTTAAACTTTCTTTCTCACTACCATCTTTCAGCTTTTTTCTGTAGCACAGGGACCACATGAAAGTGATCTAAATCACCTTCTATTTCAACTACTAAACCATCAATTAATGCTTATTTTATGTATTTTTTAGGACATTTCTGATTCATTTGCATCCTTGAAGAGCATCTGTAGAAGAGGAAAGAAAAGATGGGAGTGAAAACATTTACTCATAGCTCCTCTTCCCACAGCCAGGAAATGCTTGGAAAGCTAAATATGCTGCGAAATGATGGACATTTTTGTGATATCACTATTCGTGTCCAGGACAAAATATTCCGGGCACATAAGGTGGTACTAGCAGCTTGCAGTGATTTCTTTCGCACCAAACTTGTAGGCCAAGCAGAGGATGAGAACAAGAATGTGTTGGATTTGCATCATGTTACAGTGACTGGCTTTATACCCCTTTTAGAATATGCTTACACAGCCACTCTGTCAATTAACACAGAAAATATCATTGATGTTCTAGCTGCAGCCAGCTATATGCAAATGTTTAGTGTTGCCAGCACCTGCTCAGAGTTCATGAAGTCAAGCATATTATGGAATACACCCAACAGCCAACCAGAAAAGGGTCTGGATGCTGGACAAGAAAATAACTCTAACTGCAATTTTACTTCTCGAGATGGAAGCATCTCTCCGGTGTCTTCAGAGTGCAGTGTGGTAGAAAGAACCACTCCTGTCTGCCGAGAATCTCGGAGAAAACGCAAAAGCTACATTGTTATGTCTCCTGAAAGTCCTGTAAAGTGTAGCACACAAACAAGTTCTCCCCAGGTATTGAATTCTTCAGCTTCCTACTCAGAAAATAGAAATCAACCAGTTGACTCTTCTTTAGCTTTTCCTTGGACTTTTCCTTTTGGAATTGATCGAAGGATTCAGCCTGATAAGGTTAAGCAGGCAGAAACTACCCGGACTTTAGAATTACCTGGCCCATCTGAGACAGGTAGAAGAATGGCTGATTATGTGACTTGTGAGAGCACGAAAGCTACCTTGCCTCTGAGTACTGAAGAAGATGTCCGGGTCAAAGTAGAAAGGTTAAGTGATGAGGAGGTCCATGAGGAAGTGTCCCAGCCTGTCAGTGCTTCTCAGAGTTCACTGAGTGATCAGCAGACAGTGCCAGGAAGTGAACAAGTCCAAGAGGACCTTCTGATTAGTCCACAGTCTTCCTCTATAGGTATAATGTCTTCCGTGTTTTTCATGATGCTGTAAAGTCAATTCAAGCATTTCAAGTGCCTATTAGATAATTTTGTGCTGAGTCCTTTAGGAAATATTAAGAAGAATAAAACATGATAACTGGATTTTTTTAGATGCTATTATACTGTAATTTTTTTTTTTTTTTTTTTTTTACAAGTTACGCACTGGGGAAGAAAGAAAATAGTTAAACAATATCTTATGGGACAAAGGCAGATATATATATATATATATATATATATAAATTGTGCATTACTTTCAATGCAGAAAACACCAGTTTTAAAAAATCCAGTTAGTGTTTTATTCTTTATTAAAATAGTTATTGAAAATTTACCATGTGCTAAACATTTGGGATACATGATGAAAAAGACATAGTCCCTGCATCTGAGGAGTTAATAGTCTAATTGAGGAATCAGATGTGTCAGTCAACGATTAGCACTAAGCTAGAGGTACAAAACGTTACGGGCTCACAAAGGAAAGAACAAGTTATATTTGAGCCGAACCTTACTCAATAAGGAGGAGTTTGATTGCCCAGGCGAGAGAATGACGTTTGTTTGAAAAGGTATAAAGCACAGAGGTGTGGAAGAGCATCGCATGTTTGGTAAACAGCAAATTCAGTGTAAAATGATGTGAATAAAGCAGGGAAGCCTGCAAGTATGGGAAATAGTGGGAGGTAAGACAAAATGAGTGGTTGAGAGCATGTTGTGAAGAGCTTTGAACACTAGTTTCAGTTAGGATCACATCCAACTGCATATAAATCCCTTCAAAGTGGCTTAAACCAAACAGGATTTTATTTTTATCACATAAAGTGTTCAGAAATAGGAAGTTCAGGACGGGTACAGTGGCTCTACAATGTAATTAGTGGCCTAGGCCCCTTGTATGTTTATAATCTATTGTCCTTAGTTTGTCAGTTTTATCCGTGTGTTTATTGCTTCATAGTTACAAGATGCTTGCTTCATCTTTAGCCTCATATTCTAGAAAGGGGCAGTGCTTGTATCGGGAAAGTACAGATGTTCCCAAAAATCCCTAAAAAACTTCTGCCAGATTGTCACATGGTCTTTCCTAGCTGCAAGGGAATCTGAGAAGACATGTATATTAGTTGGGTATGTAACTACCTCAAACAAAATTAGAGGAGACTGGATATTGTATGCAACTGGCAATGTCTGTCACAGCTAGGCCAAGTAAGCTGGATTTTATTCTAGTGGTGATAAGGAGTCTACCTTAAAGTAAAAAAAAAATAAAACATTTACAGGTATTTTAGGAAAATTAATTTGGCATTGGTGTGCAGGGAATTTGACTGGGCAGAGACAGTCTCAGAAGCCAGTTACAGTACAGCTGGCTTTGTATGAATGCTTAGAGTAAAACAATAAAGAAAATGGATATTAAGAGACTTGGTAAAGGAAGAATCATTACTACCTGATGATATTGAATATGTGGATTGAAGGAATAGGAGGGGTCAGAATACTCTGGATGACTGGGAAAATAGGATAACATTTTTTAATCATTGATTCTAAGTCACACTTTTTCACATTTTATCATCTCTGAATCCAGATGTGTCTTATTAATAATCTTTTACAGTTACTTTTTGTTTCTTAATGGTACAAAAAATAATGGTAAACATGTAATGGATGAGAGTCTATTAAATGCAGTAATAACTACAATATGAAAATTAGTGGAAGGAGGTGGGAACCCAGTTTTAGGAGTAAGTCAACAAAGTCAGTTCTGTGTGAATTATGCTTGAGTGATCACCAAGCAATATCATGCCACAAAGCAGTTAAAAAGGCAGGATTGGTGAAATCAAGACTGAAGATTAGATTACCAATGGAGGGCTTTTCTTTTAGCAGTGACAGATTGAATCTCAACAGGAAAATATATATAAAAGAACCAAAACCAAAGGACTGATCCTTGAGAAATATCTATATTCGGGGAGAGAAGAAAAGCTAACAGTAATAAAGAGGATTTATCCAAAAGATTGGAAAACCAGGAAGGCCATATTAACTTTGTTAATTTCTTGAATCTTGACCCACTGTAAGAGTCCCAGTGCTGCTACAACAGAGTACCACAAACTGGGTGATTTAAAACAACAAAAATTTATTCTCTCACCATTCTGGAGGCTGGAAATCTGAAATCAAGGTGTCAGCCCCGCCTTGCTCCCTTTGAATCCTGTAGGGGAGGATCCTTCCTTGTCTCTTCTTAGCTTCTGCCAGTTACTAACACTCTTTGACGTTCCTTGACTTGTAGCATCATCCCTCCAATCTCTACCTCGGTGTTTATGTGGCCTCCCTGTGTCTCGGCTCCGGCTCCAAATCTCCCTCTATAAGGACACCAGTCATTGGATTAGGTCACAGTCTGCTCCAGTATGACTTCATCTAACATGATTACATCTGCAAAGACCCTATTTCCAAATAAGATCACATTCTCAGGTGCCTGGAGTTAAGACTCGAATATATCTTTTGAGGGGACACAGTTCTGCCCACAACACGAACTAAAGGCCGTATTCCTGAATGTGGGTCAAGATACTTTTGAAGAATTCAAGTGAACATACATCCAGTAAGATATTTGGTGGCAGGAGATTATAGTTATTTGTTATATGACTGAGTTTTTGTTAAACTACTAGAGTCTTTAATCCTGAAAACACCTTGGTACCTTCTGAATAATGAACTGTTTACTGCATAATTACTGTTTTAATCATTTTTTCGAAAACTTAGAAACCAAATGTTAATCTAACTGAATATCTTACTAACTAGATATGTGAAATAGTCTTATTTTACCACTCAGGTGTATCTAATCAGTTCAGATTTTGCCTTTACTATCATATTAATATGATTAAATAGTGAAGTTAGGGACATAAGTAAAATAAACCTTTGAGTTGTATAATTTATTTCCAATATATACTATTATAAATGTGGATTCTTTTATAAAGCAGACATAAACAACTGTAATCTCAATATCATGTAATCAAATAATCCAAATGTTTTTTCCTTGCTTTCATAGCAAACATACTTATCACTCTCAACTAACCTATCTTAACTCAAAATCTATACACTAAAGCCTTACAGAAAAAAGTTAAATTCCTGGAGTATAGTAAGCAGTCAAAAAATGTGGGAAGGAGAAAGGGAAGATGTGGATAGTACCTTTTTTTTTTTTTTTTTGTATTTCCTAAGAATACTTCATAAGAGTAATTAATTTTACTTACTAATTTATTAAAGAAGATATCTAAGAGGTATTTTGTCATTTTTTGGACTGAGAATATATTTAATATATTCCTTATTATGAAATTCTAAAATAATAACTTGATTATCCATGAAAATTAATTCAAATAGGATTTTACCTGTTCTTTTAAGTTCCCTTTATTGCCAGTTGCTTAGGAAAAGGTTGTCAAATCTGACACCCTCAACTTAGGGCAAATAGAAGCAATAAATACAGCAAATTTAAAAGAGAAAAAAAGACTGCTAAGTTTAGATTGGGTTTTGTTACTCAAAAAGAAGACCATCAATATCTGGTATAGTTTAAGGGAAAATTTTATAAGTGAGAAGGACTTTATGATATGGCTTCATTATTTATCTTGAAATATTCAGTTATTTGTATGCACCAAAGACAAATATAAATAGTTCTAGATAACTATTAGTTTACTATATTAACAAAGGAATTCAGTTTTTTCTATAGACTCTAAAATCTGCCATTAAATGAAAAGTGATTGCTCTGGGGTTTGGTTAAGATATTAAGAAATAATTTAGCAGTTTTCTCAGTAGCAGTAATGAATAGATAAACTTGTTGAGGTGTGAGCAGCTAGAATAATGATGGAATTTCCACGTTTATCATATGGAAAAGCTATATAGCATAATGGTTACAAGTTCAGGACTTGGAGTCAGACAAATCTAGATTCTGCTACCAGTTTCAGCCCTTTAATAGATGTGCGACTTTGAGCAAGTCACTTAACCTCACTGAGTTTCCAAAACCATAAAGTAAGGATCGTAATAGCTATCTATTAAGTATATCAGTGCCCTCCAAGTTGGACAAATGGGATGGTAGTTTTACTATCTGAAAATCTCCTACAGTTACCTCAGGTACACAGGATAAGTTAGTGTGAGCAGGCATGTGTAAACCCTATGTCCACATAAGTAGTAATATCGTAGTGGTGAGAATATTGGGAATGTAAGTATCATTCATTACAACAGAAGTGAGCCAATCTTGTGTCCTTTAAAATGAACACATTCCTTGAGTAGAGTTAAACAGTTCCTGTAAACCAGGCTGAAGTGTCTCTGAAGAGAACAAACTGACTCTCATAATCAGGATAGCCTCAGTATTGGTGTCTTTTTTTTTCCCCTCCCCAAAGCCCCAGTGCATGGTTTTGTATCCTAGTTGTAAGTCTTTCTAGTTCTTCTATGTGAGCTGCTGCCACTCACAGCATGGCAACTGACAGACAAGTGGTGTGGTTCCACTACTGGGAACTGAACCTGGGCTGCCGAAGCTGAGCGCGCTGAACTTCAACCACTAGGCCGTCAGGGCTGGCTCTATTAGTGTCTGTCTTTCTTTTTTTTTTTTTTTTAAGAAGCTACCTCTTTTTTTTTTTCACTTTATTTACTTTTGCCTCCAAAGCCCCAGTAGATAGTTGTATGTTGTAGTTGCACATCCTTCTAGTTGCTGTATGTGGTACTTGGCCTCAGCATGGCCTGAGAAGCGGTGCGTCGGTGCGCGCCCGGGATCCGAACCCGGGCCGCCAGCAGCGGAGTGCGCGCACTTAACTGCTAAGCCACGGGGCCAGCCCTATTAGTGTCTTTCTGATTGAATAGGCCTTGCTGATAGGATTGTAATGACTTCAGCAGAAGCATTTTGATGATGTGAGGTCAAGGTCCTTTTTTTTTTTTTTTTTACCAAGGCTGAGGGCTGAGATATGTTATGATATGAGGGACCTATAAAAGGTAATCTACTTCTAAAGTTTGTAAAGGAAAAGATAGTAAATTTTTGTCAGCCAGCTCAGATGGAGGATAATAGATCCTGTGATCTGTTAAATTCAGAGTAGTAGCTACGGTCTGGGAAAAAAACATAGAAGAGTTTTGTTTTTCCTAAGTGGCAGAAGGAGATCTTAGAGAGTCTAAAACAATAGGATGAAGATGAGAGATCATATTAATTGTAATAGGCAAAATTAGCGTGATTAGTGGTAAAGTAAAGGGACAGAAATGAGTGCTGAAGAATCAGAAAACCAATGTGATTTCGTCATCTTGGATAGGAGCTGTCCACTTTTGATGTCAGTATCTTCTGGAGAATCCCTCAGAAGAAATGGATGTGCAGTAGTCAGAAGATTGTGATGTATGTCTTTTAAGTTGGGAAACATGAATCCGGTGAACACCACCTTGAAGTTTTACTGCTGAGTCAGTTGTTAACACTATCTGGTCAGTTCCTTTCCATTAATATGCAATGGTAAGTTTTCTTTGGTGGCATGTTTTCCAGAAGACCAGAACTCCAGATTTTAGATCATTCAGAAGCTGCTTTGGTGAATATTTTCAAAATGCAGCTAATAACCTGTTTGTGATAAATCTGGAGGATTATATGAATCTCTTGTGGTATTCAATCATATCAGCTGGTAATAGGGTAGAACTTAAAATTTAAACTAAGATCCCCACTTTTAAAAGGCAGCCCATTATTAGCTCATAAGGAGTTAACTTCTGGGTCCTAGAAAGGATTTATGTTATTGCCATCAAGGCCTTTAGCAGTACTTGAGGCTGAGGAAATTTGAGGGTTTTTAAGCACCTTGATTATTATACTTTCAGAATTCCATTTGTTCTCTTCGTTTTTCTTGAAGTTTGTGGATGACAAGGACAGCGTAGAGTCTGTTAAGGATAAGATAGAGTAAATAGATAAGTAGAGTAAAAGATAAAGCTTACAGAGTCCTTTAATAACAATATTAGAGTATTAGTATAATGTGGTCCTGTTACTGGATAAATAAATTGGGATTTCCCTAGTCAGGAATACAGAATCGAAGAATTTTTTTTCCACAATTACAGCACAGCTCCTTAGCATGAGAAAGCCTCAGTCCACCCTAAAAGTAAACAATAATCAAACAAACTCATAGCTCATTTGGAGGTGTCCTTCAGTGCTTGCTTTCTATCCTTGTCTTACCAAGATTATGTCATTGACAGGAAGGCCACACATTGGGAAGATCCATGGCAGTACCTCTTAAAGTCCCCACTCCAACATTAGTACAGTGTTGATGCATCTCAAATGAATGATCTTGCTCGTGTCAGAAGCTCCCCCCCAAATTGGCCGTTTGCAAATTGGCAAATGGCCAAATTGTCCTTGGTGAAATTGAGTCACTTAAGAGATAAGTGTATTAGTTAGTGTTACAGTAAGAAAACATGAAGGAAGAGCCCACCCTTATGGCCTAGTGGTTAAAGTTCAGCGCTCTCACTGCTTCGGTGGCCAGGTTCAATTCCCAGTTGCGGAACCACCCCACCCATCTGTCAGTAGCCATGCTGTGGCAGTGGCTCACATGGAAGAACTAGAAGGACTTACAACTAGGATACACAACCATGCACTGGGGCTTTGGGGAGGGAAAAAAAAAAAGAGGAAGATTGGCAACAGATGTTAGCTTAGGGCAAATCCTTCCCTGCCAAAAAGAAAGAAAGAAAAACAAAATATGAAGGAAGCAAATGTTTGGCCTGGAAGAGGTGTAACTTTAGATTGAGACAAGCCACGAAAACTGCAACAGTCCATAAGAATACTGTGTGTGTAATTTTATTTCCAGGGCTTGGCTAGAGGCCAGTTGTCATCAGTCAGGTAACAGACGAAAGCTCCTGATTCTGGGCCTGTGAAACTAAGTTAAGCAGTTCTTAGGGACACAAGGACAAAATTGACAAAGTCCCTATAAGGTTTTTTTAAAACATCTTCATTGAAATACAACTTACATATCATAAAATTCACCCATTTAAAGTGTATACTTCAGTGGTTTTTAGTATATTTGCAACCATCCGCATAATCTAAGTTTATACCATTTTCATCACCCCAAAAAGAACACTTGTACCCTTTAGCAGTGACTCCCTGTTCCCTCCTAGTCTCAGCCCTAGCCCTGGGCAACCACTAATGTACTGTCCCTATAGATTTGCCTATTCTGGATATTTCATGTAAAGGGGATCATGCAATATGTGGTCTTTCTGACTGGCTTCTGTCACTTTCCATAATATTTTCAACATTTATCTATGTCATACCTTGTAAAATTTTGAAATATTTTTGCCAGTCAGAGATCTTCTGAACTCAGCCTCTAGGGCCAGTTCAGATGACCATACTCTCATTATAGTCTGTCTAGTCGTCTCGTATACAAGAGTCAGCACACTAGACAGACAGATCATAGGAGCAGGTGTTAGAAGGCTAGAAAACAGTTTCACCAGGGAACAATGACAAATCTCATTGGATAACCAAAGTATTCCCAAAAGACCTTTTTCTAGGAAAACTAACCTAACACTGAGGGGCTTCAGTGAAATATTTGAGCCCAATTCAGCATGAACTTACCTCCCAACCAAGGGTAGGTTGCACCTCAAAAGGGATTTTAGATGTATACTCATATCAGGGTTCCCAGTGCAAGGAAAAGAACTTCAGCTGAATCTCAGTGGGTCCTCCATTTCTGCCAATGCCCTGTTCCCAGAGACCACCGGGAGCATACCTATAATTAAACAAGTTGAGTTCATTGCTTGTTTGCAGCATGGGAGATCACACACCATGGGGTCTTTAGGGCTTCTCAGTAAGAGGGTATTAGGACTTAGGAGAGGATTTGGGCTTGTGTTAGAGGGAATTCAAGGAAATGTGGTTTGCTTAAGACTGATGATGTCAGAAAGCAGAGATAATGTTGTGATTGAGTATCTTAACAAATATCTAGGGATGAAGACTGAAGTGACCCTAAAGCAGCAGTGATTTACATTACCTAGAGAGGGGGATATTTGGTATTTTTGTGGTTGTGCAGTGACCTTGTTTTTGTAAGTGCTTTTAAACAAAGCTATGTGTTTTGTCCCAGACCACTGTGACCTGATGTTGGTATTCTGTGAGATTGTTTATGTCCAACAGGAAAACACCAGGGCCTAGCTGTGAACACCAGGCCCGCTCCTACGCGTCAGTGTCAGGCCAGTTCCTAAATGGTAGGGGCTGCTTTTCTTTTAAGTATGAAATGAGATGCTGTATTTAAAACGTTTAGAACAGTGGCTGGCACGTGCTAAATGCTCAGTAGTAGATGGCTACTATAATTATTTTTCACCACCAGAAGGGTTTTTGTGTTTTGAGGACTTAAACAGTGGTTAGCAGCAGAAAACAGGAGTCAGTTTGATGCAACAGAAGCTATCCTACAGCACTCCTTATTGGTGGAAGAGAGTAGACTCTCTTGATAACATAGCCCTTACCATAAAAAGCTGATTGTCTCTAAATATCAGTTTTGCTGTTTTCATAAGGTGAGAGAGTTCTGTTTTGAATTCTTAGCCCTCATTACCACTGAGAGCAGAATCCCTATAGTGTAGAAAGGAAACTTCATTTTGATAATTTAAGAAACATCACTGTCACCTCAGAAAATTAATATTGCTTGTATATCTTGCTTAAATCAGTTCAATTAGAATTTCAGTTCATATGATTACTTGTGTTATCATTGGCAAAAACCATCATCTCAGGAAAAAGACTTTAGGATTTATTTTTGCTGATAGTTACATAAGTGATACAACATTATGTTATAATGTCCACAGTATGGATAGAATTCTAAAATTTAACTCTTAATTTAGCTTGGAGTGGTTTTTATTTTTAGCTTTTGGTGCAGTTAAAATAGCCATGAACAAGAGGAGAGTGCCCTTTACTTTACCTTCCATGCTCACTATCCATCAAATTAGGGATCTAGAGACCAAAGATTATATGATATTTTAGAATGTGGAAATGTATTTGTTTTAAGAGGGACCATATACTAGATGTTTCTTGCGCTCCATTTTAGTTCTTTTTGACTGGCTTTTGATTAAGTCTGCTTTAATTATTTTATATCTGGTTTTTTTTTTAAATCATGATTTTTATTTATTTTGTTTTATTATTATTATTATTTTTTTTTGGTGAGGAAAATCAGCCCTAGCTAACATCCGATGCCAATCCTCCTCTTTTTGCTGAGGAAGATTGGCCCTGGGCTAACATCCATGCCCATCTTCCTCTACTTTATATGGGACGCCGCCACAACATGGTTTGACAAGCGGTGCGTCCGTGCGCATCCGGGATCCGAACCTGTGAACTCCGGGCCACCGCAGTGGAGCGCACGCACTTAACCACTGCACCAGCGGGCCAGCCCCAATATATCAGGTTTTTTTAATTGAAGTACAGTTAACATACAGTATTATGTTAGTTTCAGATGTAAAACATAGTGATTTGACATTTATATACATTACGAAATGATCACCACGAAAAGTCTAGTAACCCTCTGTCACCATACAAAGTTATTAGAATATTATTGACTTTATTCCCTATGCTGTATATTACATTCCCATGACTTATTTATTTTATAACTGGAAGTTTGTACCTCTTAATCCTCTTCACCTATTTCGCCCAGCCCACACTCACCTCCCCTCTGGTGACCACCAGTTTATTCTCTGTATCTGTGAGTCTGTTTCTGTTTGGTTTGTTCATTTGTTTTTTTTAGATTCCACATGTAAGTGAAGTCGTACAGTATTTGTCTTTCTCTGTCTGACTTACTTCACTTAGCATAATGCTGTCTAGGTCAGGTCCATCTGTGTTAATGCAATTGGGGAGATTTCTGTCTTTTTTATGGCTCGGTAATATTCCATTGTGTGTGTATATACATATATATATACATACACACACCACATCTTTATTGATTCATCTGTTAGTGGACACATGTTGCTTCCATATCTTGGCTGTTGTAAATAATGCTGCAGTGAACATAGGAGTGCATATGTCTTTTCGAGTTAGTGTTTTTTGTTTTCTTTGGGTAGATACTGGGAAGTGGAATTGCTGGCTTATATGGTAGTTCTTTTTTTTTTTTTTTTTTTTGTGAGGGAGATCAGCCCTGAGCTAACATCCGTGCTAATCCTCCTCTTTTTGCTGAGGAAGACCGTCTCTGAGCTAACATCTATTGCCAATCCTCCTCCTTTTTTTCCTTCCCCAAAGCCCCAGTAGATAGTTGTACATCATAGTTGCACATCCTTCTAGTTGCTGTATGTGGGACGCTGCCTCAGCATGGCCGGAGAAGCGGTACGTCGGTGCGCACCCGGGATCCAAACCCGGGCCTCCAGTAGTGGAGCATGCGCACTTAACTGCTAAGCCACCGGGCCAGCCCGGTAGTTCTATTTTTAATTTTTTGAGGAACCTCCATAGTGTTTTCTATAGTGGCTGCACCAATTTACATTCCTACCAACAGTGCACAAGGGTTCCCTTTTCTCCACATCCTCGCCAACACTTTTTATTTGTTGTCTTTTTAAACAAATTCTTGATAATACTAGAATCAATCAGAAGCAGAGTGGTTTTTATTTCCACCACAGCAAGACCCCACCCCCTCCTAGAAGTAGTATAGCTTGCCTGATGGTGAGGAGCAAATGTCAGTGAAATCAGTCTTCCTGGCCTGCCCTAATCACACCTCCAGGCCTTTTTTGCAAGTCTTTGCCTATAAGTTTTAATATGGCTTGCGTTCTGAATAAGTGCAGAATACTGCTATAAAGTAGATTTTTTTGTGTGTCCATGGTGACCAGGTCCAAATATTGGGACTTTTTCAGTTTTTATCCTAGGACAGATTGAAATGTTAGTGTTTATTTCCCTTTCTTTAAGGAAAAATGGGAGAATGGGAAGATATTGACAAGTGAACAATTCTTTCTTAAACAAAATGCAGCATTATCTGGTCTCACAGCCCACATCTAGATTAAAAACAAAGCAGAAGGATCAGGAATAAGTTGGATAAATAGGCATAGGGGACAAGCATAAATGTCTTTTGATAGTAAGGGAAGGAGAAAAAGAAAAGGCATATACAGAAATGCTAAATATACACCAGAAAGGGTGAGATGGGGGACCAGGAAGAATGGGGGTGCAATTGGAGGTGAATATAAACAAACATATTCCTGTCTCCTTTCAAAAACCTCTGTAAGTCTATTAGAACATACTATAATAATTGGCGTTCTTGATGATGCCATGAGTCATCAAGAAACAAGAAAAAAATTAATATTTCTTAGTTAAGAAATTAAGGCAAAATGTAACCCTGTCACAAATTTTCTAGCACAAATGATTTAATAAAATGAGTTCGGATGCCTTAAAAGGGATTAGGTTAGTTTTTGGAAAATTTTACTTAAGTGGAAAATACATTCGTTTCCTAATAATATCGGCTAATTCAAGTGTTCCAAAGGGGAAAACTGAAGTATTGGATACTAAATTTTCGTCAGGAGGAAATTTCATCCTATGGGTCTATTAACATGATATTTATTAAATGTTCAGGTGTATATGGTGTTGTAAAAACTGTTAGAATTAGTACATTTTAGCTTTTAATAAAATATTGCAGCCAAAAGCTTGCTTGCTATTAACAACTTAAGTGGCTCAGATTTGTTCATTTGATGCAGCACAGCTGATTTGCATATGGTAAAGACATTGGCAAAGTTCAGTACCTAATGAGAATAGGCTAGATTGTTTGGCTCTACCTGCCTGCTAAAACAACAGTACGATTTGTAAAAAGCCACCTTAAAAGTATTTGAAAAGACGGTCAAGGAACTGCCATGTTAAATTTAGGGGGGAAGCTTCACACAGAGAGGTAAGTAGATACCAGAGCACTAAAACCAGTTTTTCCCTAAGACGTTTTCTGAAACACAAATAAGCTTTGGGTTCATCAGGTCGAAGAGCAAGGGAAACGCAAGTCAAGGCCCAGAGCATGTGAAAGTTATGAAGGCTTAGAGAAGTTGGTCCACACGTTAAGTGGGGCCCTCAAAGGACTATACCACCAGAACTAAACCTGCTCCCCTTCCTCCAGACTCCAGCTGTAGAAACAGCTGCCTTGGCAGCGAGCAGACTAGAAGATGAAAAGGAAAAAGGGGAAAAAACACATCCCTGAGAAGTTGTGGCTACCGACCAACCCTCTTGCAGATTTACATCCTGATTATTCCTTGCACAGTAGGCCAAGGAGTCTCAAACAGTGAATATGGTTTAGGTAATGCCCTCCAGGAACCTAGCAGAAACAAACATAAAGCTTCTTTGGAAGAGGGCATATTCATCCTAACCTCAGCAAAACAATACCCTACAAATCATTTTCAAGGGCAATAACCACTGTCAGAAACAACTAGGGCACACAAGGAAACACAGCAGAGAGAGAACCAACAGGGGGGATAAAAAACAGCAGAAATAAATTGGTATAACCAATTGGCATAGTTTTCACACACAGATATAAAACAAATATGCTTACTGTGATTAATGAAATAAGCTTGAACAATAATTGCAGAGAGTAGTCAAGTGTAAAAAGTGATGTAGCAGATTTGAGGAAAAAACAAATAGGACTTCTAAAAAGAAAAATAACCAAAATTTAAAAACTCAGTCAACATTTTGGCAGCAGATAGGACTTAGCAGAAGAGAGAATTGGTGAATCAGAAGATAATTTAGAAGAAATCACCTGAATGCTGCACAGAGAGAGACTATATTAGTTAGGATTCTCCTGAGAAATGGAATCAATAGGATATCTATACACAGAGATTTATTAGAAGGGAATCACTCACACAATTATGGAGGTTAAGAAGTTCCACAATCTGCCATCTGCCAGCTGGAGGCCTAGGAAAGCGGTGGGTGGTAGTTCAGTCCAAACCTGAAGGCCTGAGAACTTGGGGAGCTGATGGTATAAGGCCAAGTCCAAAGGCCCGAGAATTGGGAGCACTGATGTCCATGGGTGGGAGAAGATGGATTCCCAGCTCAAACAGAGAGAGTAAATTCGCCTTTCTTCCACCTTTTTATTCTATTCCGGCCTTCAACGGAGTGGGTGATACCCACCTGCATTGGTGAGGATGATCTTCTTTACTCTTTACTCAGTCTACCGATTCAAATGCTAATCTCTTCCTCACAGAAACACCCTCACAGACACACTCAGAAATAATGGGCATCCTTTAGCCCAGCCAAGTTGACACACAAAATTAACCATTACAGAGACAGGTAGAGACTACAGTGGAGAAAAGGATAAGGGTTATGGAGGATACAAACATAGGTTTTGGTGGAAGTCCTAAAAGGAGAAGAGCAAATGGCCGAGAATTTTCCAGAACTGAGGAAAGACACCAGTCTATAGATTAGAGGCCAGCAAATCCCAAATAGGAATAATAAAAAGAAACACAAACCTAGACACATTATAAAGAAAACTCAGGGGGAAAAAATGACATTACTTTCAGAAGTATATCTGACATTTTAATAACATCAGAAACCAGTAGAATGATATCCTCAATGTTCTGAAAGAAAATAACTGCCAATCTAGATATCCACACACAATGAAAATATCTTTCAAGAATGAAGGTGAATGGGCCGGCCCCGTGGCTTGGTGGTTAAGTGCACGCGCTCTGATGCTGGTGGCCCGGGGTTCGGATCCCGGTGCGCGCACCGAGGCACCACTCCTCCGTCCATCCTGAGGCCGAGTCCCACATACAGCAACTAGAAGGATGTGCAGCTATGACATACAACTATCTACTGGGGCTTTGGGGGGGAAAAATAAATAAATAAAATCTTAAAAAAAAAAAATGAAGGTGAAATAAAGGCATTTTCAGAGAAACAAAAACATGATACATCATTGCTAAAGAAAATTCTTAAAATTGGACTTCAGACAGAAGTAAAGTGAGCACAGATGGAAGGTCTAATATATAAGAAGGAATGAAGAACAAGAAAGGTAAATATGTGAACAAATGTAAATGAACAGTGTATAAAAGATGAGTGTCTTGTAGGGCTTTATCAAAACAAAGAAGTAAAATATCAGACAATAATAATCTGTAAGTTGCAGAATGAGAGTGTGGGAAATGGAGTTCAAGTGCTCTAAGATCCTTATATTATCCAGGAGGAAGTAATGGTTTTGTTTTACTTTAGACTTGGATAAGGTAAGTATGTATCTAATTTCTAAAGTAAACAGTAAAAAAGAATAGGAAAAGATCATGTAATTTCCAAACTAATAGGGAGGTGGGAGGAGAATGGAATGATTGTTATCACTTATATTCAACAAGCTGATTGTAAAATGTATAGAGAAATGCAAAGGGCCAAGAATAGCCAAGATGTTCAGGAAGCAAATGAACAAGGTGTGAGGACTTGCTCTACCTGATATCAAGATCATAAAGCTGTGGTAACTAAAGATTGGCATTAATCCAAGAACAGACAGCCAGATGGAACCAGTAGAGAACCTGCAAACAAACCCACGCCTTGATGTACACTTGATATGACAGAAGTGGCACTGCAGAGGAGAGAAGAAAAGACAGACTTTCAATAATTGTGTTCAGTCACAAAATCAACTCCAAGTAGATTAAAGAAACGGCCTAAATGTCAAAGGCAAAACATAAATCTTTCTACAAGATAATTTGAGATAGAGAAAGATTTGTTAAAACAAGACCAAAAAGCCCTAATCATAAAGGAAAGGATTAATACAATTAAATTAAAATGTAAAACTTTTGGTCATCAAAAGAAACCATTAAGAGAGTAAAAAGACAAGCCATGGAAGAGGGAAAAATATTTGTAACATGTATCACTGACAAAGGGCTTGTATCCAAAATATGAAAAGAGGGGCCGGCCCAGTGGGGTAGTGGTTAGAGGTTAAGTTCATGTGCTCTGCTTTGGCAGCCTGGGGTTTGCAGGTTCGGATCCCGGGCGTGGACGTATGCACTGCTCATCAAGCCATACTGTGGCGGTGTCCCACATACAAAGTAGAGGAAGATGGGCACAGATGTTAGCCCAGGGCCAATCTTCCTCAGCAAAAAAGAGGAGAATTGGCAACAGATGTTAGCTCAGGGCTAATCTTCCTCATACACACACACACACACACAAATAAATATTCAAAATATGAAAAGAACTCATAGTAGCAGATAACTCAATAACAAGACTTAAACTGGCATTCACAACAGAGGGCAGTCAATAAATAATGAAAAGATGCTCAATCTCGTTAGTAATAAGGGAAATGAAACTCAAACCACAATGAAATATTGCTACACACCCACCATATTGGTAAAATTTTAAAAATCCAACAATACCAAGTGTTGGTGAGGCTGTGGAGCAACATAACTCATACATTGCGGGTAGTAATGTGAATTTAGTACAATCAGTTTGGAAAAGAGTTTAGCATTTTCTAATAAAATCAAAGATACACATATACTATGACTCAGCAATTCTGAGTATAGGTACCCTAGAAAAAAGCATGCATGTATCCGTTAAGTTAATTGTACAAGAATCTTCACCGCAGCATTCTTTATAAAAGCCTGAAACTGTTCATCAAGAGTAAAATGGATAGATCATGAATATTACGCAACAATACTTAAACTTCGCTCACATGAAGCAACATAGATGAGTCCACAATATTGAAGGAAAGAAGGAAGACACAAGAATACATACACGGTGATTCAACTTATATAAAGTTTACAACCAGAGAACACTAAACTGTATTGTTTATGGTCAGGGTACAGACTTTTCCTTAAAGGGCATGTATAATAGTAAATATTTTAGACTTAACTGCCACATGGTCTCTGTCACAACCACAACTACTCCATTTTGCCACTGTAGTGTGACAGCAGCCCTAGATGGTATGTGGCTGTGTTCCAGCAAGAACCAATCCCTAGTTTATGGGTATATGTATTTGAGATAAAATTACTTTTAAAGGGAGGGTAAGGGGAAAAAAGGAAGGAAATGATAACCATGAATGACAGGAGAATGGGTACCTCTTGGAAGGAGAGGTTTGTGATCAGGGAAGAGTAAATGGAGCCTTCTAGAATGCTGGCAGTGTTTTAGTAGGACTTGTGTGGAGGTTGCACATGTGTTCACTTTATAGCTATCTTTTTACGTAAAATTAAATATTATCTATACAGTAAGTTGTATGTCACAAATAAATTTTGAAAAATAAAAATTGTCACTGCTTCCTTAAATGGTTGTTATATGTTTAATTTTATGTGGATTTTTGTTTAGTTTACGTTTGAATTGCTCTGCTTGTTTCTGAAATTTATATCAAAGAAATACTCCTAAAGGAATTCAAATAGTAATATAAGGCTGTTGTCTTACATATGATTCCTTTTTAAATCACATAAACATTCAATTAAAGTAAAAGTAAAATAGAATACTACTACTTTTGATTAGTAATTCAGTAATTAGATAATCTGTGTTTAGAGGCTTGGAAATACAGCTTGCAACTTATATCTCGGCTTATTTGTACTAAAGTATTAACAGCTGTCCTCTTCTCTTTCTTTTATTCACAGGCTCAGTAGATGAAGGCGTCACCGAAGGGTTACCTACACTTCAAAGCACTTCTAGCACTAATCCTCATGCGGATGATGATGATCGGTTAGTATTAACGTAAGATGTAGTTTTCCTTGTAAGGGCTGTGCTTGCAACTCTAAATTCAAGCATTTTACCTGGGAATTATATAAGAAGTTTATTGGGACCTTACTTTAGTATATTTTTTCAGAGTAATGAGATAGCATCATCACATCATAAATTAGACCACATACAATGTTTATTGGCATTTCCAAAACTACCCAGTCCATCACTTTAATAGTGTCTGTATCAGGGGTTGACAAACTGTGCACTGCAGGCCAGTTCCAGTTCACTACCTTTATTTGTAAATCAAGTTTTATTGGAACACAGCCGTGCTCACATGTTTACGTATTGCCTGTGGATGGCAGAGCTGAGTGGTTGAATCAGAGATCATGTGGTGTGCAAAGCCAAAAATATTTACTGTCTGATCTGCTACAGAAAAAGTTTGCCAAACCCTCATCTGTATACCCGTAATTCCCAACTCATTATGGTCAGATTGACCCTTCCTGCTTGATACTTCCACATAGATGTATAAGGGGCATTTCAGACTACACATGGCCAAGACAGAATTTTAGACTTCTAACTCCCTTCAAAGCCTGTTCTTCCAGTCTTTCCCATCTCAGTAAACAGCATCATCATCCCCCCAATTTCTCGAGCAATATCTCTGGGAATTATTCTTGATCCTTCTTTCCCTTACCACTCTGCATTCCCCTTCCCCGTATTTACTGCTTAAGCAAGTTCTGTCAACTCTACCTCCAAAACATACCCCTTATCAGTCCGCTTCCCCTCCATCTCTACTACAGTCACCCTAGCTCAGGTCACCACCATCTTTTGCCTTGACTACTGCAGTAGCCTTCAACTGCCCTCTGATTTCATTTTCCCGCTACTCCAGTCATTCACCACATAGCAGCCAGAATGATCTTTTTTTTTTATTAAGTCAGATCATGTTGCTGTTTAAAGCAGTAGATTCTTAAAATTCTCCAATAGATTCATACTTAAAATCTAAACTCTTTGCTATGCATTTTAAAGCCCTGAATGATATGACTTCTGCCTACCTCCCTTCAGACATTTCCTTCTTGCATATGACATTCTAGCCATATTGACCTTCTTTTAGTTCCTGGAGTATTCCATATTTGTTCCTGCTTTTGAGCCTTTCTGCCACTTAAGAGCCTTTATTCTGCCTGAAATGCTTTCTCTCCATTTTCACATCTTCCTTCTTGACCTTCAGATCACTGTCTAAATGTCAATTCTCAAAGAAACTTTTCCTGATCACCAGTCTAAAATAAAACAGCACCAGTTGGATCATCCTATTTTAAGTCTCTGTTCTGATAATTTTCTTGAGTATTTATTTTCTCTCTGAACGTTGAATATAGACTCCACTGAATGAACTCCACCTCATAGAGTGTCCAGGACAGACTTAAAAACTATGTTTGTTGAGGGGCCTGCCCGGTGGCGCAAGCAGTTAAGTGCGCATGCTCTGCTTTGGCAGCCCGGGGTTCGCAGTTTCAGATCGCGGGCGCGCACTGATGCACTGCTCATCAAGCCATGCTGTGGCAGCGTCCCATATAAAGTAGAGGAAGATGGGCACGGATGTTAGTCCAGGGCCAATCTTCCTCAGCAAAAAGAGGAGGATTGGCATCGGATGTTAGCTCAGGGCTGATCTTCCTCACACACACACACAAAAAAACACACTATGTTTATTGAAAACTTGAAGGATTCAGAGAACTTAAACTTTATTGTTCTTGAATAGCTAAACCTGGTAGAGCAGGTTATGAACCAGAGTCATTTAAAAATAAGTTAATGAAGGTATAAACAAACAGAAATGTGCCTAGATTCCTTAATTTCAAACATTGATACTGTGCTAAATGTTGGGGATATAGAGATGAAATGCGTAGCTCTTGCCCTCAGAGAGATCAAACCAATTTGGGGGGAGGAAGAGAGGTTGAACACAGACAAGTAAACAGATAATTGTGAGTGATCTGCAGAGGGTTCTGTTGCTCTGCATAGGAGGCTACCTACCTAAGCCACTGATAAATCAAAGAAGGCTTCCAGGAGGAGGAGGTGACTTCTTAGCTACATTTCATAAAATGAGTAGGCATTATCTAGGCAAAGAAGGTAGCTGAGTTAAATGTGCAAAAGCATAGCATTGAGAGAGAACTATTAGGAACTCCTTGGTATAGGATATGTTTGGGGAGTATGACAAGAAATGAGGCAGTGAAGTACATAGAACCCAGATCACGAGGAGTCTTGTACGCCTTGCAAAGGGGTTTAGACTTTATTCTATAAAGATAACAGTGAACTGTTGCAGGATTTTAAACCGCAGGCTGATTTAATCAGAGAGATCACTGTGAAACCGTGAGAAGGATGGATTGGAAGGATGTGGGGCTAAAGAGGGAGTTATTAATTCAGCCTTGTATTGATGAGGGCCTAAATTAAAGCAGTGGTAGGAAGGAAAGGGTTAGAGAGATTAAGGAGACTTGATGTAAAATCGTTTATATGTTCTGTGGCCATATGTCCTTTCTTAAGATGCTAGCCATTCTGGGCAGTAACATTATTTTTCGTACAGCTATATATGAAACTTGTAATATAACAGTTAAACTGTTGCAAGAAGTCTTTAAGTGTTTTTTCTTGTTTGTTTAAAGTTGTACAGAAATGTTTATTCAACTTAAAAATCAGAGCCTGGTTGCCTTCTTTGATCTGTTTTTTAGATTGGAAACTGTTCAGTATCCCTATCAACTCTACATTGCTCCTTCTACCAGCAGTACAGAACGACCAAGTCCAAATGGTCCAGATAGACCTTTTCAGTGTCCAACTTGTGGGGTGCGATTCACCCGTATTCAGAACCTAAAACAGCACATGCTCATCCACTCAGGTAATGTCGTCTTTCCTATTGCTGCATAAATGAGTACTCTAAAACATTTTATTTTGGAATCCCAGTTAAAAATAGTAAACAGGTGTTTTTGAGTTTAAAAAAAAAAAGTATCTCTGGGAAGTCAAATGAGAACAGCTAAGCCTAGATCTGTTGCTGAAATGGTGCAGTAGCAGAAAGCTATTTGCTTAGTACATTTGCCACTGGCATAAGTATTCTGATTAAAAATTAGAGGGGAGTGTGTGTGTAAAATATGGAAATTAAGAAGATATTGGCTATATTAGGTGTGTGTATATACGTGAGGTAGAAAAGCATGAATACAGATGGTAAAGCAATTGGGGTTAAAAGGGCATATATTGGTGGTCTTTCTACTATTCTTGTAACTTCTCTGTAAGTTTGAAATTATTTCTGAATAAAAAGTATTTTTAAAAACTTAATAGCAATAAGTTAATTTTAATTCTGCAATCCTAAATTTCTCTGTGCCCTGATTAGTCAGCTTTGTAGTATTTTTTTTAGTATAAAAGAGATTTAGGGTAAATGATGTGTAAAACAGATTTGAAACTTAAGTTCAGTGATCACATAAAGACAACAAAATTCTTGCAGGTAAAACACTGACCTCTGATGAATAAGAAGTCTTTGCTACTGTTCTCAGCTGTAATCATCTCCCTTTCCTCTTCTGTAGATAGGTCTGAGAGTCCCTGTGCTACTAAACACCAGTTCCCTGCGACTTTGTTAAATCAACAGATTGTGTTTTAAAGGTTTTTAATTTTTTTTTTTTACCAAAGCTATGATAATGAATTGGAGGAAACCAGTAATATACTTTATAATTCACATATTACTTTCTACATATTTTTTCTATCACTACTACATTAAATACCCAAAAACCCAATCAATCCATGAAGTACTAATTCTATCATGATCATTAATTATGTTTAGAAATGTTAGCGTTTTCCTTTTTTCTTCTCATTTCTCTCTGAGATAGGGAATGAAGAATAGGTACTAATCATTTTCACATCTTTTTAATATAAACCTCACTGCTTTAATGAAATGAAATAATAAGTTTTTTGTTTTTTGTTTTTTGTTTTTTTTGTGAGGAAGATGGGCCCTGAGCTAACATATCACAATCCTCCTCTTTTTGCCAAGGAAGACTGGCCCTGGGCTCACATCCCTGCCCATCTTCCTCCACTTTATATGGGACACCGCCACAGCATGGCTTGCCAAGCGATGCATTGGTGTGCGCCCAGGATCCGAACCGGCGAACCCCAGGCACCGCAGCAGATCGTGCGCACTTAACCGCTTGTGCCACCAGGCTGGCCCCCAATAAGTTTTGTTATATGGGGATTTGGGTTCTGTTTAAATACTGTGATTAATTGTGTTTTGAAGTCTGTAAAATAGATGATTTAGAAGAGTATTCAAAAATCAACTTATGTGTATCTAACCTAGTTTGCCCCTCCCCCTCATGCCTTTCTTTTTTTAAGGCACTAGTGACTTTTCAGATGCTCTGTCCCTTTTCTGAGATTGAATTGGAATTCATTTTTGCTGGTGATTTTTATCTTTTCAAATTATCTATTGCTACAGAATTATAGTTCAGAAATGTGTGTAGTTTATGACCTTTTAGTTTATTTTGTTTTTAGATAATATTTTTTTTTTGCTTTATTTTACAGGAATTAAACCATTTCAGTGTGACCGCTGTGGGAAAAAGTTCACCAGGGCTTACTCGCTAAAGATGCACCGCCTAAAGCACGAAGGTAAACGCTGTTTCCGCTGCCAGATCTGTAGTGCCACTTTCACTTCCTTCGGGGAGTACAAACACCACATGAGGGTTTCCCGGCACATTATCCGCAAGCCTCGGATTTACGAGTGCAAAACATGTGGCGCCATGTTCACCAACTCTGGGAATTTAATCGTGCACCTGAGGAGTCTGAACCATGAAGCGTCAGAGCTAGCAAACTACTTCCAGAGCAGGTGAGGTGCACAACGAAAACCAAACCAGGAAAACTGCTTTCTAAACTCTCTTTTCCTGCTTTTAGGGCACCTGCTGTGTTTTTTATCAGGTTGCCAGCTAATCAATCACATTCCTTTTAAATTCCCACTATCCATACTCTGATTTCCTGATCTAATAAAATTTTGTTGAATCTTCTAAGTATATACAATTATAAATATTTTTATAATTGGTATTAGTAATCTTTTTCTACAGAAGTAGACTATTCATCCTCTTGTTTGTTTATTTTAATAATATAAGGTTAAATTAATTCTGTAGTGGATCTTAAATAGACCTTTTTGGAAAGTTTACCATACCAGATGATACTTAGTGATATTAGATTACTTCAGACTCTTTGGATATTAATAAAATTCTTGACCACTTCTCTCTCTTTTTTTTTTAATTCTATATAAAGAAATACACATTTACCAATAAGAGAGAAACTTCAGTAGCAACTATTGTGGATGTGATTATTTAGATCAAATGAGGTTTTCTTTTTTTCTTTCAGTTTAGAGCTCAATGCTTTTAATATTAGTGATTTGTAATAGAGTTACCTTTCTGATTTATAGGCTATCCAGAGAAATCAGGTTCTAGTTCTAGCTCAGCCAGTAACTGCTATTATGATTGCACATGTCACTTTACAGATGAAGAAGCTTAAAACTTAGAGATAGATCAAATGTAAGCTTTAAAGATGATTTCTAAGGTCTCCTCTAGATAAAAAAATTCTCTTGTCTTTTTTTAATACTTGATCAGAATTGTACATGTGTAGGAATCCTTAGTTTCTTATAAAATGAAGTCTTTCTAAACTTTTGCATTCTAAACCACCTTTATTTTTAAAATCTTATTTTTCAATAAATTTCAAATCATTCCTGAGCCAGCCCTGATGGCCTAATGGTTAAAGTTCAGCACTCTCACCGCTTTGGCGGCCCGGGTTCATTTCCTGGTCGCAGAACCACACCACCCATCTGTCAGTTGCCATGCTGTGGCAGTGGCTCACAGAGAAGAACTAGAAGGACTTAGAACTAGGATATACAACCATGCACTGGGGCTTTGGGGAGGAAAAAAAAAACGAGGATGATTGGCAACAGATGTTAGTTAGCTCAGGGCAAATCTTTCCCTGCCCCCAAAAAAAAAAATTCCAATTATCTCTGCATATATTTTGTTTTTCTCTTCAGACCAGACATTCGTTTTGTTTAATCATTTCTA
This sequence comes from Ceratotherium simum simum, assembly GCF_057802395.1. Lineage (NCBI taxonomy): Eukaryota > Metazoa > Chordata > Mammalia > Perissodactyla > Rhinocerotidae > Ceratotherium > Ceratotherium simum. The sequence goes on along the minus strand of NC_141906.1, from coordinate 81,394,655 downwards.
GCTCTGAGTGTCTGGTTGTCATATCACTAAACCTAGATTATACACATCACATCAAACATTGTTCGAGACTAAAAAAGTGTCCCAGTTAACCACTCCTGTTGTCTGTATCTTCCCTGTATGGAGCCCTCTATCCTCCACTCCTCTTGTCTAACACCTGAAGACTTTAGAAAATATAACATAGGACATTTTAAATTGCTTGCAGATGGGCAGATTTTCATTTTTTTTTATTAATACTGGACGATCAAATTAAAAAATAACCATATTAAGTGTATTAGTTATTGACATTTCCTAGTGTAATGAACTTTTTTAGTTTAGCAATCAAGAGTTAAAGCATCTACGGGGCCAGCCCGGTGGCACAAGTGGTTAAGTGTGCGTGCTCCACTGCGGCAGCCCAGGGTTCGCTGGTTTGGATCCTGGGCGGGCACTGACGCACCCCTTGTCAAGCCATGCTGTGGCAGCGTCCCATATAAAGCGGAGGAAGATGGGCATGGATGTTAACCCAGGGCCAGTTTTCCTCAGCAAAAAGAGGAGGATTGTCAGTTGTTAGCTCAGGGCCAATCTTCCTCACAAAAAAAAAAAAAAAGACGAGTTAAAGCATCTAAGACTTATTTCATAATGCTTATTGTTTTAACTACAAAAAATGCTTATAGTTGAAAATTTAGTAAATATAGAAAAGTATAAAATGTAAGAAATTAAAAATCTTTCTTGATCTCACCACTCAGAGATAATATCCACTGTTGTTAAAATTTTGGTGTATTTTATTGTCCACGTCCAATAATTAAATACTTACTTTATTCTTGTATCAATAGAATAATAAATACTTCTAATATCAATAAATTAAATACTTTCTGAGGAACTAACATGTAACCAATCTCATGGCATTCATTTCCAAATTCTGATTCAAGGTAATTTATTAACTGTTTTCGAATACCAAGTCTAATAGGATACGCACAAATTATTTTTTTACATTCCTCTGTGTAGTAGATTCTGTATAAGGTCATTTATGCGTAAGGATTTATTTTCTTATATTCAGGAAGTAATAAAAAGCTAGGTTTATATACCTCTTAATTAGTGTATAATCCAAGAAAGGTTAAGCATAAGTTATTCAAATGATCTTTCCTTAAGTGGGCATGCCAATTGCATTTGTTTTGTATACAGAAACTCTTCTACATAGAACGAGAAAGGCTGTTTAGGTGTCCAAAGTGACACTGAAGGTGATAATTAATCTTATCAGTTAGTGGTAGGGAGAGTTGATATACTTTGGTTCTGATGGATGCCTTTGGTTCATTTTTAGGAAAGTTTAGAAGTTGAAAATTCCTTTTATACTCTTCATTCAAAAGTCTTCATTCAAGAATTAGAGAAACGAAAAATCCCGATCTTATTTTACAAATCATGTTGTTTTATTGTGTCTTATTTATTACTCGTTTGAAAATTAACTCCCTTTTTCATCCTTTGCCTCTTATCTAGTGATTTCCTAGTACCGGACTACTTAAACCAGGAGCAAGAAGAGACCCTTGTTCAGTATGATCTTGGAGAACACAGTTTTGAAAGCAACTCCTCTGTTCAAATGCCTGTAATTTCACAGGTCTCCTCGACCCAGAATTGCGAAAGCTCCTTTCCTCTGGGGTCTCTTGGTGGGCTGGCAGAAAAAGAGGAAGACATGCCAGAGCGGCCAAAGACCAGTACTTGTGCTGAGCCAGCCCGAGATGCCCCCCCAAAATCAGAGCTGTCTTCTATGACTATTGAGTAATTTTGTGGTTTGGCTTCATTTTTGGTTTTTGGAAAGTGCCTGTGCTTGGTCTTGTACATTTAATTTAATTTCTTAAACAAAAAAGAGTTTGGGAAAGAATTTCTCTTTTTACTTTGTAAGCCCTGCAACTGTTTTATTTTCTCATGACTGAGAGGTTGCTTCTGTAAGTGCACAATAACATGATGCTGAAATACTATAGAAACTATGAGACTTAAGGAGAACCAGTTGACTTAAAACATGTATCAGTTTCTTCTTCCACTGTTGAAAATAGGCTAACAGCACATCATTAGGTAAAAAAGAAATCAGATGATTATTGACCTTCCTGAGGTGAAAGGGTACACCAGAGACAAATTATTAAGCAGAATTTGACAAATGGCCTGAATAGATGTTTACTCCTATACACAGGACAGTGTACAATATTTTGTAAAGCCTGTTGTTTTTGGAAGTATTTATGGTAAGCTTTCTTAAAATTTATTGGGTAAATACTTCTGAAATCCAACATACTCTTTATTTTTAAGCTTTGTCATTTCTGTTATGATTTTTCATGGTGAAAATTTGTTATTGGGATAGGCGTTCCCTGTACCTTTATAATACCGCTCCTCCAAATAATCTTTCTGTCTTCTATGAAAGAAGACAAAGAACTATGATTGAGAATAGTCAAGCTGTGCATGAAATGACCAGGAATAGAGAGTGTAGTATGTAAATCCCAGCTTCATAGAAACTCTATAATACTGCTTTTCTGAGTAAAATTGTTTACCTGGTCTTTGAATGTTAATGCCTGGCTAATTAGGTCATTGTAGAAATCAGTTTTCCTCTTGCCCCATCAGCAGTCTTTCTCTTGCATATACTGCGTGATACCATATAAAGGAAAAATATTGGAGATATTATATATTTTATATATAGGTTTATGTATTGTTGGGGATGTTTTTATTGTACTGTTTTGGACAAAATAAAGAATTCTCTGTTAAGGCTACGTTCTTAACCCAACTAAGATTGTTTACAAGATTCCATATGACATTGGAGTTGTCCATGTTCCAAAATATTTTTAGACATTGCCAAGTTAGTATAGTTTTTACACAATGGAAGCAATAATTTAAAAGATAAGAAGAGGCTATAAAATGATGATCTATGACTCAAATTTGTTTTGGAAAAAAAGACAAAAAAGCTAAAAATCTTAAATTAATGAATATCACCTCTTTTGCTGCTAAAAAAATGAAACTTCCTCGTTTATGTATAAGTTGAAATTTACATGATACTCTAAACTGGAGTATACTTTTCATCTGGTGCCATTAAAGCATCACCGACCTTGATCTTAAATATTCATGAGTCCATGAACAATGAACTTTTGAGTAACTTACTTTATATGTATATACCCAAAGTTTAGTAATTATGAAAGCACCTGATTAGATTAGAAAAAAGAAACGAAGTGCGATCTCTTATTCAAAACACAGATCTGAATTTTGTCTGGGTGCTAGATCTTAATAATAAAATAATTTTTAAGTTGTAGTGATTTAATTGTTTCATTTTTTTTTTAATTGGCTAATTCTATAATTGATTCCTGCTCCTCCAACCCCCCAGGGAAGGGAAAGTAAACTCACTGAAGATTTTTTTTAGGCTAAAGTTCTTTCTGTCTTGAACTTGTTTCCATCTCCTGTCTCACTCATGAATCTGTTTTTCCCCCTTTGCTCTCAAACATAGGTGTATTACCTTCAGAAAAATCAACATATCCAGGTTATGATGGGCTTCCATTGTTTATGCTTCCTTACTAATAGGGTTGAATTACTTTCTGCAACAAACTGATACTTATTAGTAACAGTACTTCTGTGTCTCAACTGGAAAGATGAGAAAATTTTATTTTTGATGTCATATATATGTTCTTTGAAAACTGTTATGCCTACCAGTAGGTAAATGTCAAAGTTAATGTTAAAATCTTATATGAGCAAGACAAAGAATAGGTAAAATTACGACCAGAAATCATTGTTGCCCTCAGTTCTAAGAGTTATTTTTTAAAAAGGAAGGAAGAAAAGAAGGAAAGAAATAGGGTTGAAGAAAAGAAATGTATAAGAATCATTTGGGGATTTGTTGGTTGAAAGTGTTTTAGCATATCCCCTGTCTTGAGAACTCGACGTGAAGAGAGCCTGCACAGTTTTGGCAGCTCTAAGGTATTCTGTGTTCTCAGAATGTAGAATTACCACCACTGACTGTTGTTTCAAATGGAAACTTTAGATTTTCATTGGTAATTACAAGTTTTTGAAAGTTTTGTGAGTTTTATGAAAACTTGGAATGTACTGTGAAAATGCATAGTTGGTTAGTTATCTATTCCCCAAATCTGATCAATACAGGTAACTAGTATTTAACATAAAATGATATAAACAAAGGCCTTCTTTTTCTCTTTCAGTGAGGCTCTACATTTTTGTTGATACACAGTTTAAGGATATTTAGCTTATGGATCTGCTTTAGGAAACTGAGCTGCAAGAGATAATTGTATATAGTGTTATTTAGGTTTATTTAAAATTGATTTAAGAGAAGGATGCCTGGATATATAATTTTTACCAGAATATATGGAAAACATTGCAAAGAGATGAAAGCCAGTTACAGTATCCCATCCATTAGAAATTACCAGTATAACTGAACATAAAAATTGCCAGTTTAGAATACTTAAGTATAGCTGTCTTTCTTAAGGCCCAAGAGGGTAACTTTATGATATTTAAAGGGCTTAAATTTTAGGATGAAGGATAAATTTCCTTTTAAAACCAAGTATTTTATACAAGAAAAGCATTTATTTTCAGTTTTTAAGCTACCAAACAGGTGGGACATACTTTAGAAATGAGCAAAGATGTTCGCCATGGTACTGGGTGGTACAGCTCCTGCAGTCATTTCTCCATTTTTACAGGTGTAGTCTAATGGTGGAAGTATCTAGCATGTCAATGATTATACTATTTCAGAAACAAAGGGATTAATATTGGTTTTTACTTTTTTGCATTTTAAGTTTTCTATAAATGGATGTGGATGGAGGTTATCACTCACAAATATATTTGAATGGATTTTTCTTAATTTGAATTTCAAGTAATCTTTTTAATTTTTATTTCATATAATTAGTTACACATTTAGTTACATTGCCAGTTTTTAAAGTTTTCAATTCCAGTGAGACAAAGTATACCAAAATGTTTCAATAGCCTCATTCAGTCTTACATTCTAACATTTCAGCAATCATTCTGGCTTACAGTAATTTGGTTCCGTGTTATGACACATGCCCTTTGGTTTGAAAAAAAAAAAAAAAAAAACTTCCATTTTGTTAAAATATTTTACTGAATGGAATGGACTAGTCAGCACATCTCATATACTTATTGTTGATGACTCGGTTACCTTCTAACTACTGAGCCAGACTCTCCTGTGTATAAGTGGTTCCCTGGGAGCCTTTGGAAGCTGTATTAACTCTTTCAGGCTCGCTCTTCTTATTATTTTATTCTGTCTTTATCTTAATCTAAATGGAGGCCAATTATCTATTTTAGTAGCTTTTATTTTGAAGATTCTCAGATCATGTTTTAGACCCAGCTTTGTAGTCCCTGAAAAATACATTACTGTATAATGTAGTGGCAATACTGTATGAGTATACCACATGGAGAGAATTGTTCTTATTACTTGATGAATAAATAATCCTAAAGTGATATTTTAACTGAAAGGAGTTGGAGAATTCATGAAGAAGAGAATTAGAAACTTTCATGTGGCACATACTCTATTTTCACTCGTCTGCAAAATGTGAAGTTATAACTCTGAAATATACATCCAAGTGAGGAAGAATAGTTTTCTAGATAGTAATATTCATTGGAGGGAAAAAAATTAGTCAAGTTCGCATTTGGAAGCGACCCAAAGTTGCTAAAAGGTAATAAATGTGGTTTTCACTGTAAGTTATTGACATAGGACACTTATGTTTCGATTTTAAAAGTTACTGAGAGAAGAATGTATAGAAACTAGATTTTCTTTTCTGAGTCAGTGGAACAAAATTGAGGGGGAAGCTCTATTATAGTAAACACATCTATGAGGAATATTTAGTTAAGCATACTCCTACAGGCTTTAAGCTAAAATCGTCAAAATTTAAATTGTTATTCTTTATTTTGCCTATACCAGTTTTTATCTTTCAGTGTCGTTTTTGCTTGATGGTTATATGGTGACCTAGGGTATTTTTATTTGGGAAGTCCTCAGCAACACAAATTTGCCAAAAGCAATAATGGTTCAGGTTAAACAGTGAAGTGGAATTGAACCAATTTCCAGGTTCAACTAAGGGACAGACACTCTGTGGATATTTCATTTTTAGATTATAAATATGTTGAGATTTATTAATAAGGAGTTAAGCCTATGTCAGATTATGGGTGAAGACTATTAGTGACATCAGAGTTGAATTTTTTTTTTTTTTTACCTCATACTAAACTAATACAGTTAGATGTTTCTACTACATTGTAGTGATTATATTTCTATGACCAAAAAAAATAGTTCCATGTCTTTACAAGTAGTCTCTGCAGAGACGTCAGGCAGTGTTATTGGAATCTCAGTGTGGCAGTATCCAAAAATGAAACTGCCTTAAAGTGTTAGTGCTACTTCAGTTAAGTAAGCTCCCTCTGTGTAGGACCCAGGCCAGTTCCAACCAATGCCAAGGTTCCTGTGTACATAAAAGTTTACAAAGAATTTAAGAGTTCAGACCATTGATTGAAAACAAAACATTTTTTTAAAAATAAAAAAAAAAAACAATTTTTTATTTCAGTTTGAAGTGCCTGGTTTATAAAATCAAAATTCTGTGATTATTGCCTTTCTCTATTAAATTGACTAGTTTGCTGATTAAGCTTAAAGCCCTGGGCTCAATTGTGATGATTTTTTGATAAAATCGATGCTTGATGGTTTGAGGGGCTACAGTGTCATGACTTTTATTAAATTGTCCTTGTTTTAAAATGCTGGTCTAACCATATCCAGATTTCATTATTCAATTAAATAAGTTAAAAGATCATCCTGTAAATGAACGTTCAGGTTACCAAAGTACATCTCCTGCTGAGGAAGCATAAGTCTTCCCTTCCAATTAGGAGGAAGCGGGTCATCTCCTCGTAACACACGGCGTTTCTCTTGGTTTTCTCTTGGTGTTAGTGGACACTGTGTTCATTTAAAGATGGGAAGCCTTTCATGCAGTTCCTAGACACTCATATTTTCTAGAGAGAACCTTTTCTTTGATTAGGTTATAAGTGTTTTTTTTTCCCCCCTAAAAGCTTTCTTTTATTTCAGTTATCAATTTAATTTTCAAGTTGACAAGATGCTATGTCAAGTCTCTCATACTGAGAGAAGTCCATTAAATTATTGCAAGTTGCACTGCTTTTCTTCTTTCAGGTGCCTGAAATGAATGCTATCAGGTATTTGGAAGGAATAAGATCATAAACTTTATTCATTTTCTTCCTTCTACAAAGTGATGGCTTCTAATGCTTATATTTCAAGATATTTTTTAAAAAATAACAATCCCTAATAGAATAAAATTTGGTTTTGATCCATGTCCCAATAATATATTTGATTTTTCTGTTGTTGCTGATGCCTCCTATTGCATCAGATAGAGATTCCCTGCCTCTTTGTAGGGCACCCCTGTGGCACCTTATGTCTAATTGGAGGATAGTATCTGGCTTCTTTGTGCCTCTACTATCTTTTCAAAAGCCATTTTATAAAAATCCTAGGTAGCCTATTTTAATATTTAAATATATATATTTGTGAGAGATACTTTTAGAACAGACTTTTTTTTTTTACTTTAAAATTCCTATATTCCCATTTTTAAGAGTAAATTTAAACTTTCCAGGATTAGGACTTGTCTTTTTCCACAGCAGCATAATGAGAAAGTCAGATTGAGATAACAGACCATATTTCATTAGTAGAAGAAATTGATGTCTGGTTAAAGGAGACAGATATCTGTGAAGGAAAAAAATTGTTTTGATGTAACAGCAATGAATTTTTAAATGTTTTTGTTTCTGTTATTTCATATTTGCTGCTACAGTAGCTCAGTATTTTACAGAGCTAACATACAAATCAGGCTCCATTTAAAAACTGGAGTATTTTCTAACACCACCAGCCTAGGAGGAAGCTGTGCAGCACAGTCCTCCAGATGGGTAATGACTGCTTTGTTTAGCTGATGCATGCTGTAATATTTGCCTATAGCCCAACATCAAGGAAGTTTGGGGGCAACTTTTTTAACTTACTAGTTATAGCTTGATGATTCTTTGTGGGCACTGGCATTTTGTGAAACCCTTGTGGGAGGGTAATGCTGGGGAAGAAATGTGAATTAAATTATGTAGATGAGTGTTTCTATGTCTTCTACCCCTCTCCTAGAAGCAGTACAACTCTTAACCGTGCCAGTCGCCAATTCACCAGCTTTGTATCCAGTTGTCATCTCATTCAAGTATGGCTTTACTTGGTGACAGTGGCCATAGCTAAGTTACTTGGCATGTTTGACTTTCAACAATAACAAAAATGGTTTTGGATTTTGTTTTATTTCCTAAAAATGTTATACAATGTCAGAACTTCAGATTTTATATACTAGTATCTGGCTATTAGTATTTTACAGGAACCATAGTTCTTGGTGACTACATATATATATATCTATATATTTTTGTGACTTTTTTGTAAACTAAGTGCCGTTTCAACGTTACAATCATTTTTAGAGTTATTGTAATCAATGTGAATATCATGTTTTTTCAAATCTGTTCTGAGCCTATAGTGTTTGCTTTGTGAACATATGTGTATTGTATATATTCTGTATAGTTACATTGTACTGAAATATTAGCTTGTTTGATATAAGGAAAGTATGTATTGAGTACCTTTTTGCTAGCCTGGTTGTTTAATCTTTTTAAAAAAGGTTTAAACTTTTTAAAAAAAAATCTTTACACTGGCCTTTATTACATGGTCACAAATAAAGTTGCAGTTAGAAGGGATGGGCAGGGAAAAACTAGTTTTGAGTGTCTTTGAATAGAAACTAAGACTAAGATTTGGGTTTTTTTCCTCATTAAAATATCTTATTAATGCTTTGTGGAATAAAACTTCCTGCTGTTGTTATTTATTGTTGGCTGGAAGGAAAAATTAGTGATATTGGTTGAGGTCAAGTGGATAAGAAAAGTCATCAGAATAACGCATTACTTAAGTAAACCTCCATTGAGTGTGTCCAAACTAGAGAGTGTTACATTAGACAGCATGTGTGAGCTTCCTGGGCAAGTACAAAGAGAGCTGAGAGTGCAAAGATTCCACAAACGCCATCCCTAAGATTGAAAGGGATCTAAAGGAGGCTGGTTAGAGCAAGTCAAATCCTAGAGCTGTTGAACCAGGTTCCTGTGCAAAGCTACTTCCTGAGTGGTGAGTTGCATCCTTAGAAGTTGCTCTGAATCTTCCTGAAGTTATACTTTATTCATTAGAGAGCTATTGGTCACATTTCAATAACATCTTACAACCAGGGAGTAGAAAATAGATACATACTGGGGGAAAGCAGCTTATTGCATAGGTAATGAGCCTATGAGAACCTAAAGGAAGGGCTTTCTAACTTTAGATTCATCTTGATGTGGATTTTAACAATAACTAGTCTGTAGAATGAGAGTAACAGGCAAAGAAAATTATTTCATTGACCCCAAGCTACCAGGATCACTAGAATTAAGTTCAGAGAGGAAGACAGTAAATTTTAAGAAGCATCCTCTTTCATTCAGTGAGTGTGTTGAGTGGATTTAACAATGGTTTACCAAACCATTCAAAGTCAGCAAACTGGGTTGGGTCCTTAGTAGCCTCAGCCACAGATGATATATATAAATGCAGAATATAGAATTTAAGATAATTATATCCTACAGTTTGATCTGTATGTGAACTACATACCAGAAAAATTCCTTTCAGAAAAATGATACTAGACTTATTAACCAAAGGTGTGTATCTCCTCAACTGACAGTTGAAATGAGTAGTTTGGGCGTTCCCTTTTGAACAGGAATGTTTGCTCTAAGCACTAAACTGAGAAAGTTAACAAAAATCCACAAACATACCAAGAGTTTAAGTGGGGGAAACTTGCTCGTAAACATCAAATCCCAAAGTTTTAATGTAAATTATTTTTTATATGGGTAAACGTTTATACAGATGGAAAAACTGATAAAGTAGGGCATATTCAGTCTAGAAAGAAATTCCTCATCAGCAAACTGATTTAGAACTAGAGTTTGAACAGCCTTGGGGACAAAGGGAAAGCGGTTTGTTGTTTTTGTAAACTGATTGGTTTACTTGAATTTTCCTACAAAAAAATTTGAAATTTCTGTATTACCCACTTAATAGACAAGTAGACAGGTCATTGCAGAGGCTATGGGCAGAGCTGGCATTAGAATCACTTTGCAGGACTTCCATACGTAATCCCCACACCCTTCCTTCTATCCCTGCCTAATTTTTTCCACAGCTGACATTTCTGGCTGCCTTGGATGAAAGTCATTTAATGAATGAGTAAGTCTCATTGAACAGAGACCTGAAAAGTTAGACAGGCTTAGCACCACATACACACACACCCCCAGTAAAGGGCCAGCCTCTAATGAATTGCCTCTGATGATTCTTGCTGTCTAGAGACCCTCTGTGGGGAAAGTTGAGTTAGAACATAAGAAAAAAAGATCACAACCAAACAAAATTCCTGTAGTCCATTTTAAAGATTTTATTTATTTTATTTTTTCCCCCCAAAGCCCCAGCAGATAGCTGCATGTCATAGCTGCACATCCTTCTAGTTGCTGTATGTGGGACTCGGCCTCAGGATGGACGGAGAAGTGGTGCCTCGATGCGCACCCGGGATCCGAACCCGGGCCACCAGCATTGCAGCGCGCGCACTTAACCACCAAGCCACAGGGCCGGCCCCCTGTAGTCCATTTTAAATTAGGGGCTGAGGCAGATATGTTCTCTTTGGCAATCCAGGTATCAATAGTACATATGGTACGACCTGTACATGATAACTTTTGTCCAGGAACAGAATTCTTTATTGAATGCAAATGAGTCTACAAGATTAGTAAAAATTCCTTTTCAGTATATTTGAAAATGCTAGTACTTTTAGTGATTTGGTCTTTAAGAACCCAGTGAGATAAGCAGGGAAAGTAATAAATCTATAGTCCCCGTAGATAGATAGTGCCCTTCCTACCAATTACAGGAAGGCGTTAGCTCTACTCTGAAATCTCCAGACCAACAGGGCTGCAACCTCAGAGGTCTTGAATGGGTAGAGCCTATATCTGTGTGGCCTCTGTACACAGACTGTAAGAGAAGCCAGGAACTTTTATCCTGCCAGTTCTAGCAATTATGATTCTTTTTGGGTGGGCACCAGCATTTTGGGACACCCTTAAGGGAGGGTAATGCTGATGGGACATGTGAATTAAATTATGCACATGAGTGTTTTTGTCTTTTATGCCAGGACCTAGTTCTCTTAAAGGAGAGTCAGAGGTTAACTTTTTCTTACAATGTGAAAAGAATTGCATATAAACCTTGTTCTAAAGATGTGGACTGGTCAATTTTTTCTTTATGTCCTCTTCCCTAGTTAATACCTCCACTGGGTTATCTTTCCCACCCCTGATGGTAACATTTTCCATCATTTTCTCCATCCCTATTGCTACTGGCTTAATTCAAGCCTTTGTTGCTTCTGACCTAATAACAGCCTCCTAACTGTTCTTCCCTCTCTCCACTTGGGCCTCTTCCCGTCCATTCCTTAGATTGTTACTAGAGTCATCTTTCTAATCAGAACACAGCCCTACTTAAAATCTGCCTCTCTCCCCCTGGGATACCCTATTGCCAGCCTGCTGTGCCTGGCTAATTACAGTTGGACTTTCAAGACAGATCAGGCTTCACCTCTAGGAACCCGCCCCTCAGTCTTCACTCCCACCTCCTGCCTACCTCCAGTTTGGGCTTAAGGGTCCGTCCTGTCTATTCCCATGGCAGATTTTGTTTAGCTCCACAAAACCACTTCTCAGTCACACTGTCTTGTAAATCTGCCTTATGGGGTAGTTGTGAGAATTTAATTATATGTAAAATACTTAGAACAGCACCTAGTGTATAGTAACCACTTGATAAGTCTTATTACTAGTGTGTCTCCCTTACCTGACTGAGTTCTTGACGTCAGGGACTGTGTCTTTTATTTGTGTATCCCCTATAGTGCCTGACACATAGTAGAACTCAAAAAATGTTGAACGAGTAAATGAGTGTTGCCGAGAGATGGTCATAAGCTCTCTCTACCAGAATGCTCAGAGGTACTTATCACGGAAGTTCTGGGCAGAACACCTAGAATTATTTTCAACATGTGACCTTATGATTTGCCTCAACTCTTACTTCACCATAAATATCAGAATCGTACTCATTTTTAATTTAGGGTCTGAAATGTAAGGCTATATGGGATTATGAGGATTAACTTTAAATCTAATCCTCAGAACAACTGCCATCAGCCTGGCCAAAATTTCCCCAAATTGTTTTCTAGAACACTGGTTTTGCCATTTTCCTGTCTTCGTCTGGTTTACTCTTCCATCAAGTCCATACTTAAGTATCACTTCTTAAAGATGCTTTCCTAGAGCCTCCCACACTGGGTTGGGACTTCTGTTATGCTCACATAACATCCTATACTTTTATGACAGTGGTAATTGATTATTTACAGTCAGTTGGACTAAACTCCGTTGGATTAAGTTCCATTAGGACAAAGACCACATCTGTCTCTTGCACCAAGGTGTCCCAGGCCCAGGGTTGGTTGAATGAATGAAGTCTCTGACCTTAGGAGATTATGGTTTTTGAAGTAAAAAAGAATTATAGAAATAAAACTAGTATGGAAATAACTGATTGCCACGAGAGAAACACCAAATAATGTGCCTTGGAAATTTAAAGGAGGGAGAGACCTGGCTGGAGGGAACAGGTAAGGTACCTGGAGGAGGCAACATTTGAGCTGGATCTTCCTGGAAAAGAGGTCTAGGATTTGTACAGGCAGAAATGAGACAGAGGGAGACCACCCCAGGAAACAACACTGACACTAAGAGGTAGGTCCAGGAGACGAAAGTAGTTTAATTTGCTGCGCATTACAGGATCCCTGAAGGAGAAGAATGGAAGAAAATGTTATAAAGTGGACCAGATCAGAGACCTTAAGAATTTGATCTGAATTTGGTAGGGAATAGAGAACCATCACACATTTTCAGGTAGCTGAACAACTTAATCAGAACTTGCTCTAGAAAGATTAAGAACAAGCATAAAGTAGATGAGAGGGAAGGCATACAGACTTAGATCACTCAGGAATTACTTCAATAGTTCAGGGAAGAGCCCAAAAGCAGGTAACGGGAGTGGGGACAGAGGAGGGGCCTGTGTGGGGGTGGGGGAGGGGACTTGGTGAGAGGCGGGCATGTGATCTGAAGACCACGGCTCATCTCTGAACAGTGGGTGCCATCTGCTCTATTCCAAGGCCTAGGGGTACTACTTGTTTGACCTCGTCAAGATTCTTAGGCAACCTCCCTTTGTTTTTGAGGGGGAATTCTGTGTTCTACAGAAAATAGGGTAAGAATTAGCCAAAGTTCTGAGCCGGGTTTCAAAGTTGAGCTCAGATTTAGGCTGAGGAGAGAGTTTTTTCCCCTAGGAATAGTCATGCAAATGAAACTATTTAGCTGGGTGGCCCTTTCTAGCAGAACTGAGCTTCTACTAAACCAGATTGGTGGGGTTGAAAATTCCAAAGACATTTCTCATGTCCTAATTAGGGCAGGGGTATGACCAACAATAAGCAAGATAAATAGAGTGTTAGTGGGCAGATGAGTGATTGTAGGTAGGATGGCCAAAAAGTGAGAGAATGACAAAGGTCCAAAGGAGGTGAGAAGAGTGCTGTCCACAGAGGGCACAGCAAGTGCAAGGGCCCTGAGGAGGCTATGCCTGCCTGGCGTGTTCAACAGTCAGGAGCCAGGACCCCCACCCAGAAGTATTTTGTTTTGAGGTCTCTGTGGGAAGAAGACAAAGCAGAACAGGCAATGCCAGAGAGATTTAAAAGTGAAACAGAGATGAGCCATCCCTGATGGCCTAATGGTTCAAGTTCAGTGTGCTCTGCTTTGGTGGCCCAGATTTGGTTCCCGGGTGTGGAACCATACCATGCGCCTGTCAGTAGCCATGCTGTGGCAGCGGCTCACATAGAAGAATTAGAAAGACTTAGAACTAGACTATATAACCCTGTACTGGGGCTTTGGGGAGGGGGGAAAAAGAGAGAGAGAGGAAGACTGGCAACAGATATTAACTCAGGGCAAATATTTCCCTGTGGAAAAAAAAAAGGGAAACAGAGAAACTGAGCATGGAGGAGGTTTGTTTCCAGGTGTAATATCTGTCTTTTCCTGGACAAACTCAGAGGAAGTCTATTTACCCAACACAGGCCAAGGAGCAGGTTGCTCTGAGTTAGAAACAGCTTAAGGGCCAGGCACTGGCAGCAGTCGTAGGTTTGACATTTTTTATATAGCTGAGCTCATTCTCATTTTCAGCTTCTATATGAATTTAAGATGCCATTTAAAGATCTCTGCCTGTGTCAAATGCCCGGACACCTCCTTTTCTACACGGGGGACTGACCACATATGCTCCAGATAGACAAAGCCTAGAAGTGCATGCACAGGCAGGTGACCTCTGTGAGCAGGTACTCTGCAGTCGCCCAGGAAACACGAAGTGGTTTCTGTAAGACAACTTCTCTTCCCCCAAGAACTTCCTGACAGGTGAGGAGATATGTATAACTGCCCTGGAATATTGTATGATGTGCCTTTTAAAGAGGTGCAGCAAGGAAGGCCTATGAAAAGGGTGAGATTTAAATGGGGAAATGTGTGTGTACATGGAAAAACGAAGCACTGACTCATCCAACGGTCCCCAAGATGTGCCAGGTACATTTGTGCATAATTTCTATCCAGAGCTGGGGTCCACAGCATCCCAGGCCTCCCACGTACCAATGTGTGATACCCATGAGAATTCAAATCTACTGTCAGACATGGCAGGGATTTCCATATGGTCCTAGGAGAAAGAGACTGGCACAGATCAGCTTCAGGGAAAACTTAGTTCTAATTTTGCCTTGCATATTGTAAGTGCCCCAGAACATACAGACACACACACACACACACGCACGCATATATGTATATATATAACTTCTCTCAATGACAAGCAGGAATAACTGATGAAAGGAGGGCCTATTTCAATTAGAGGGTACATTTATAGCTCCACTCTTCCCCATGTCATTGGAGTGCTACTGTAACCATTGGTCATGCCTGCCCAAGTACCCACTTCCCAGGACTGTCCCAGACCCTCTCTCGTGGGGCTGTGGGGCCCGGAGCGTCCACAGCTGAAGCACATGGGACCAAAAGCCCTTTCCTGTTCAGTGAAAATGAGGGTGCTCCCAGCTGAGCCTGACACTCCCCTTCTCACACTCCTTGCTGTCAGCAGCAAGCACCATTCCAGAGCCAAACAAAAATTCTAGCCCCGTATTTGCCTCTATTTACAGGCACCAGCTGTGGAAGGTTTTTTCCCAATTTGCTGATACCCTTCCCACCGGGACCCTTTCACTCGCAGTCATTGGTTTATCCCAGCTTTTATGTGCATCAGTGGACTTTCCAGGTCCTCTCTCACCATGAAGTGTAGGTTGGGAGTCAGGGTGGAGGGATGAGCAAAGCCAAGAGCAAAGGAAAAACCGAGCAGCTCAGTCTTGCCCGGCAACCCCCAGTCTCAAATGAGAACCAGATGCCTCACCTGGGCCCAGCCAACAGCACAACGCTCAGCACCTGAGTTCCTAAGCCTTGGCACGTGGGCCTCCTCCCCGCTTCTCCCCACACATCATTCCAAGAGGCCATCTAAGAAGTTGTATAACCTGCTTTCAGTGTAGACAGGAAAGTTTGGTTCTCACTTCCCAGAAGTTATCTATAATGCAGTCCCATGAGTAAGTACAAAGTAGAAGAGGTTCACTGATCCTAAGGAGAATCAAAGTGTCTGGGGAAGTCAAGGCTGACTGTAGTTCAGACTCAGTCTAAGAGAACATTGATCTCAGATGACAGGTACGTGTGGTAACAAATAGACTTGTTTTCCAGAGCCAATACTCATCTTTTAGTAGCTGGGCATTGGTGAAGTTCTTATGCAACAGTTGTGCTCCCTGCCTTTTTAAGGTTCTTTTCTTCCCTCCCGTGGTAGACGGCCCGGGCCGGGAGAGCACTGTGTGTAGTCAGGAAACTCGGAGTCCGGCATGTGAGTGAGTTGTGCCACCCGCCCCGCCCCCTGCCAACCCTGGCTTTCCTCCTGAGTTGTTTGGGATCATCACTGTACCCCTAGTGCCTAGGACAGGCCCAGCACATAGTAAGAAGTCAGTCTGTATCCTTCGAGTGGATAAACGAGGGGTGAGTGTACACACTGGAGACGGGTCCAGAGTAATGGCAGTCTATCAGGTTACAGTTAATTAAAAAAACAACAAATATAATATAAGCCTCAACACACTTCCTACCTATGTCATGCTCCCTCTCAATAACGAAGAGACACCTAATGCTGAGCTGTTCGTGGAGAAGGCCAGCTGTTCATCAGCCTCCCTCATACTCAATGTGAACGTGACTGAAAAGCTAGAACCTCGCAGCGGTGAAGAAAGCCTAATGGGGCGAACACGATTTAACCTTGGAGAAGAGGCCTTAGAGATGCAAAATGTTTCCAGAGACAATAAACGGGACGGAATCCCAGCTCTGGAAAAGGTGATGTGAAGCGCTTCTCGGGGCCCTCTAAACCCCTAAGAAGAGAGAAAAAATGCTCAGTTCCCAATGGCAGTGACCATGATCCCACATTCCCTTGGCCCCCCATAAACCTGCTCCAGCCTAGGAATCTGCCAAGGACTCCTGCATGATTCCAACCCTTAACACACTCCACGGTCACGTAAATGTGGCCTACTCCACGTACCGAGATCGGCCATCCGGTTCAGGAGCTCAGGAAATACTTGTGGGACTTAAAAGTGCCTGCCAGCTTCTCCACAGTACAGCGAGTTCTCCCATGGTGTGCCGAAAACAACTGGCAACCTGCCATTGCCTAGGGTATTCACACCTTGGGGTGAGGGTTAGGAAGAGGTAAGGCAGCACAGCCACTGGCAAGCCGCCTTCACAATGCGGCCAGACCTGGTGTTGCCCCACATGGGAACACAGGGGCTCTACAGCTATGCTTCGCCAAGACCCCCCATAAATTGGATAGGAGGGGGTTGTGGAGAGAAGTGAGCTGCCCAAAACTTCCTTCTGGACTGAGCCATGGGACTGATGAAACAGTGTGTGAGCGCCCCCTACTGCTCTCACCTAGCATGAGCCCCAGGGCAAGGACTCAAAATCATCTTTCTTTGCTCTTAACCCAAACTTACAAAATATTTTTTTAAACCAAATTAAAAGGCTTTTGTCTAAAATAAATACCAAGGAAACAGTTCAAACTGTTAACCATTCATTTATTTTTCAAAAGCCGTTGAAACTAGAACAAAATAGAATTGTCTTTTCAGCTCTGGTTGCTGCCTTCTCCCTGGTCCCAGTGAAAATCTTTGTCAGTGGTGACCCAGAAGTATTTCTGTGCCCCACACAGGCTCAATTTGTGGGTCTTCTTTGAGACTGGAAAATCTGAGCAACGGGGGTTTCCTTGGGGTCATCAGGACCCAGTACACGCTCCATGGTCCCAACAGAATGGTTATCAATCCTCCTCTTCCAGTCAGCGCTCCAGGCTGCGGTACCCCCAACACTTTTGGCCTGTTCCCTTTGCTTAAGCTTCTCCCAAGGCCAAACAGCATTCAGCAGAAATGAATGGCTCAGGGGAGAAAGACGAGGGGCAGAGCTTGATCCTTCTCAATCACAAGTCAGAACACATTGTTCTGCTGCCCACAGCCAAGACCTCAAGGAAACATTTTCTCCCTCCACTCCACACTGGCCCAGGGCAGAGGAATAAGAGGAAGCAGATGGTTTGGCCCCCAAGAGAGGGAAATGCCCAGGGGCTGCTGGGGGTGGCCAAGGAAATGGGACTGGGAAAGGTTTTGAAATGCTGAAGGAGCCATTTCAGAGCCCAGCTCATCCAAGTTCCTTTTGGCCTTTTCCACACATGGCCATTTCCACTAAGCCAGTGAGTTTATTACCTGGCAAGAGAGGTCCTGGATCCAGCACCTCAAAGCTTCAGGTGGAGAGCACCTTGCTCCCAGAAGTCAGTACAGGACCAGCTGCACAGGCTTTGGAGCCCAGCAGCTGGGTTTGCATCTTCCCTCTTCTCTTACTGAGGAACCCTGAGCGAAACACAGCACCATCTCGGGCCTCAGCTTCTCTCATGTAAATGGGAATGATAAAATTGATGAAGATACAATGAGATGATGTAAATAAGGCATTAGCACATGCTGCTGGTTGTTACTGACACTTCTTTTAATTACTGGAGCAGATGATCTGGCAGATCCCATCCAGTGCAGACATCCAGCAGGAGAGACACAGATGTCAAGGTAACTGTAACACCACTCAGCAGGGCGGGTGTACGTAGATGCGTGGAGGTGCAGCGAGGTCCTCGTCACCAGGAGCCTGTCTGTGCTCTCACACCATGAAGGAGGGGATGCAGAGTCTTCGCCTATGGGCTGGCTTACATGACCTTTCAGGTTCTCTCCAACTATGCTGATGGTGGTATTCTTTCTAGTTCTAAAAGGGTCCCTCAGGCACTTGTTATCCCAGGAAATACTTCCCACTGAGCAATTGGAGGATCATGGAAAAGTGCGGCAGAACCTGAAAAGGCTCCAGGCATAGGCACCTTTCCCCTGCACGGGCCAAGCCAGGTAGCCAGACCCTGACCTCACGCCTACTCCGCCGGGCCCTGGATATGCTCAGGACCCGCTTCCTAAGTGTCCGCCTAGGCCAGGGCCTGAGGAGCCTACATCTTACATCAGCCTACATCTGCATCGCAGCCCCACATCTTATATCAACCGCCCTTTTCCCCAATCACAAATGACACAGATGACACAAAAGCTTGTTGAATTAACGAATGACTTCTTTCCTCATCTTTTTCTCTGGCTTATAATATATAAGCTTGTTACCATTTTTTGCAACAGTCATATATGTTTCAAACATACACTTTAATTTTTTCTAGTCTGTTTGTATACATTTTTCCTGGCCGATTAGGTATTTGGACAGTACTTAGATTATGAAATTCAAAGAGGTATCCGATGCCCGATTTATTTAGGGAACTGTTCTCCGAACGTACTTCTGCGTGGAGATGAAGGAGAGCGAGACTGAGAGAGGCTTCTCTACCCTTCTCTACTGGACCTGGTGTCCCCCAGCCTCCCTCTCCCCGGCCCCTCCCTACACACACCCCATGTCCTTGTGGCTCTTTGGAAAAAGCACACAGGCTCAGAATGGAAGAATTTCCTTTTCGAGTTAAGCAAGTCCATATGAAGTTCCAGAGGAGAGGTCTGGCAGAGACCGAGTTATCCTGATCACAGGGGTGTGGGCAAGGGAAACTCTGATAACCTCCCAGGTGAAGGAAGCGGGCGGTGGAGAGAGAGCAGAGAGCCAAGGCGAAGGGAAAGTTAGGTTTACATCCCAGGAAAATACACACATCCCTCTCGCTGGAAGATTCTGAGACAATGGAACAGACAGACAATGGGATTGATTCCACCTCCGCCTGGAACAAGTCTGGACAGTGCCCTTTAGGAAACAATTGGAGGTGCGGGGAAAGCACAGAATAAACACACGGTCTCCAAGCTGCAGACACGGGGTGACAGAACCTGGGAGGATACACCCCACGAGAAAAAAGGAGGCAACCAGGAAAAGAGTAATAAACTAAGTGAAATCCTAACAGTTAGGATTTCTTCAAAATACGTAGGCATATCAGACCACAAAAGCAATCTGTGCGACACGCCAGCACTGACCTGAGAATCAAAGCTGTTCTCTCTTAGGGGGGCAGGGAACAGCCCGAACATAAAGACAGACACAGGCTTCCCCTTTATGTTCAGCCCTCGCCCAGGTCCTGCTCACTCCTGCTCTTCCTGACATGCGGTGCAGCTCCCCCCCTCTCCGTCTCTGCCCCGAGCTCAGAAGGGCTCATCCCAGAAGAGACCAGGCCAGGCCCCCAAGGCCGCCAGCTGGATTCTGGGAGCCTGTGCCACCCATAGGCCCAGAGGAAATGGCCACCTGCTCAAAACCTCTCCAACACCTTCCCTCCCTGTTGTCAATACCTGTCTGTCATCTTGTGGAAGAACAGTGTGAACCATCTTCTAGGTAATCCCCAAATATAAGGCAGGTATCAATATTCACACTCCTGCTTTGGAGTTTGGTCTCATCATTCTCTGTCTTATTTGGTGGCTTTCTAAACTCCCTTCCTGATTGTCACCCTCAGGAATCCCAGCCCAGGGACCTGACCTGAGATAGTGGTTATCCCCACCTCCTCCCAACAAACGCTCTTCTCCTCCTGCCCCTCCATCAACCAACCATCCTCGCTAGGCAAACTGAGATGGCCTCATGGAAATCACCCTCCCTCTGGCCGGGTGCACCTCAGGTCAGGGGCTCAATGAGCAGACATTCCACCCAGGCTGGCAAAGCAGATGGAAGACAAGTGCGTTACCAGCCTAGGGCACCCCCACAGCCTGGATGATGGGTCTCATGGCAGGAAGGTCTTGTGGCCAGAAGGTTTCTCAGAAGTCCCAAAAGAAAGTGGGACCCGTGCTTAGAGAACAGCTCCCAAACGCTGGTCCACACGTTTTCTAAGAACCTGGCTCACCTTCATTCTACGTGTTACAGTTCCTTTCTCTCTGAGACGATGGTATATGAATAATAGTGTAGGGTGGGACAGTGCCGAAGAGTGCTGGCTCTGGAGCCAGACGACCAGCACTCGAATCCTAGATCCGGTATTCCTAAATGTGGGACCTTGGGCAGTTGCATCAACTCTTGGTGCCTCGGTTTTCTCTCTGTAAATGGCAATGACCATAGAGCTGCTGAGGGGTTGAAATAAAATAAGACATGTAAAGCACTTAGAACACTTGGGAGGTGTCTTCATTAAATGTTAGATATGTTGGACCCACGTTCTCTTATAATTTCACAGCTCCAAGAAATTCAACTGTCTGAGAACCACTGGCTTAAAGGTCCAATTTCCCTTACATTTGGTTGCAGGTATGCAAAACACACCCCCCCACACACCCATGATTCCAAGCCTGGAAAAGCATCATTTCATCACAAAGGGTTGAGTCTCCCTGAATTAGACTCTGTAGGTACCTCAGGTCCCCTGGGGAGGGAGAGGTGCCCTGGGTAACAGCCAGGTCATGTTCCTGTGGCATGTTCCCATCAGTTTATGCCCAGGACCAGGAGTCATCCCTAAAACACACCCCCCCCCCGCTCCCCCACCCCAGTGTCTGTCTGTGCAGGTGTGTGTAAGAACACACATGCCTGTGTGCTGCAGCTGTCTGCCAACTGTGTTTAATGGGATGACGTTTCACACTTGCTACACTCAGAGATCACACCCACCTCCTGCCCACAGGTCACCTCTCTGTTCTCTTCAACCTCAAAAGCCATCTTTTGACCCTGACCTGGGGATGTGTGTCCTCCCGGCCCCAGTGTCTGAGGGCCAGCAGGTCCTGACTGCAGACTGGAGGCTGGGGGGTGGGGGGCACTAAAGGCGCCGAAGGACTGACCAGGACGGGCTTCGTGCTGGGGCATCTGGCATGCCCACCCTGAGAGAGGGCACCAGTTTTACTGCACAACAAGTGGCTGAAAAGCAGCAGAAGCCAGCCTCCCGAGAACGGTTGGAACTGGGCTTCTTCTCCATCCCAGCTCACCACCCTACCCACAGCCCACACCCAGAAGGCAGTGCGCAGCCCCTCCCCCCTGTGAGAGGGCAGCATCACCACCACATGGCTGGCAGTCTGGAAGGGAAATCCTGTGACGCCCCACAGTGGTTGAACAACTTGCCTCCCAGCCCTTCGGGTTCTCTGGCTCTGGGTCTCTGGAGACTTCCAAACTGGGCTCTTGCCTTGTCTATAAAGTCCATCCTAACTAATCCAAATTTCACTGTTACTTCTGCAGAATCTAGTCTGGGTTCGACTCCCTGTCCACGCAATAGGATTAAACATTCACTAAACTTTAATTTAAATATTTCTGATTGGTGGCTAAAACAAATGACATAGAAGGTAGTTTGGGGGGACTAAAAAGATATAGATCGTTTTGAGATCCTAGCAACAGAAACAACAGAACAGAAACAAAGCTAAAGAAACAAGGCTAGTCAGTCAGGAAAAGACCCCAGGGTGTTTCATTGAGCAGTAGGGGGACCCAACCTAGAGCACTGGGCCCTTCCCCTGGAAGCCTGGAGTTGCGGTGCACGGGATATGGGCGCTGGTGTGAACAGGAATCCCACCCCCTCAGCCTCGCCCTGCCACCTCCTCCTCTCACTCTGCAGACCTCAGCTACACCTGAGTTGCAGTGGGGTCCCACAGCTGCAGAGGATCATAGGGTCCCCCTCACCAGGTTTGCTGAAGAGGCCTGCAGACCCCCAGAGCCCACACAACAGGGCAGCAGCTAGGGGGTTGGCATTCCACCTGCAGGCAGACTCCACGCCTCGCTCCACCCACCTCAGAGCCTCCTCAGCCCCTGCTCCCCACCCAGTTCACACCCCATAACTACCTGTGATGCCCAAGAATGGCCATGCACAAAAGGCTACAGGACTAGCTACATAATTTGTGGGGCCCAGTACGAAATGAAAATGCAGGGCCTCTTGTTAAAAAATTATTAAGAACTTAATGATGTACACCTGAAATTTATATAATGTTACAAACCAATATTACCTAGAAAATAAAGGAGAAAAAAAAGAATTTAAAGAAGGCAACACAGAGCACGAAACCAAGTGCAGGGCCCTTCTGAGCAGGACCCTGTGCGACTGCCCAGGTGACAGCCCTGAGCAGCTTCTGGGGTGGGATGAGGGGTACCACCTTGCACTCAGCTCCTTTACTCCAGGGTGCAACTCCATGAATGGAACGCATTGCTCATCTGATGCCCTGCACTGTGGACTGGGCTACACCCACAGCATCCTGCACTCATTAAACTGAATTTCCTGTCACACACTTGGAGCTGGAGATCTTGAACTGAAAATGCAAATACATGCAAAACCATTTTGGTCATTAGCCCCCCACCAGCCGTCCCCTGGGTGAAGGAAAGGCATGCCAGCAGCTGGGGGAGCCAGGGCAGTGGCTGTGCCTGTGCCACCACTGCAGGCCTGTGCTGCTGTCCTCAGCAGGGAGGAGTGGACACAGGCTGGGTGTCACTCCCACTGTCAACTCAGACTGTGCCAGCGCCTCTGTCTTCATTAGCGCTGTCAGCGCCGAGCCTCAGGGTGGCGAGCTAGAGCCCCCGCTAGTTAACGATTCTTAGCCTGTTCTCTCCTTTAAGAGGTAACACTGGATTTGGCGCCACAATCGTTTTAAAGGCACTGGCACTTCGTTGCGTTTCCAGGCATCCAATGCATGAGGCTCGCAGGCCCCCGCCAGGACTGCAGGCCCCGCCTGCACACCAGGGCTCTGGGCGCCTGCGGGGCCCGCGGGGAGGCTGGTGCTGTCAGCTTGTGCACACACTGCAGCAACAGTGGCTCCCAAACTTCCAGTACATTAGAATCGCCTGCAAGACTGGTGCAAGCGCAGACTGCTGCACCACCCCCCGCCTTCCCCGGAGTTTCTGACGCAGGGGCTGTGGGTGAAGTGTGAGAAGCTGCTCCTCAGAGGCTTCCCAGGTGCTGCTGATGTCGCTGGCCCAGGGGCCACACTGTCCTAGATGTTAATCCCAGTCCCCACAGACATACCACTGAGACCCCTGGAGAGGGCAGGTGACCCCGAAGGACTAACCATCCACATGTTTAAGCCGAATCCCAGGTGGAGAACAGCGAGTCTGAGAACCAGTAAACGGGAACAGGGGCTGGAGAGAGACTCTGTGACTTAGCGGGCCAAAGACCCTTTCACAGCGAAGTCTTCTGATGGCCCTGCCTGCGTTGACCTGGGGAGGGAGTTTTCAAGACGATGTCAGGCCACGGCAGGAGAATGAGGGTGCTGTGGGCAGGCCCGGGCCAGGCCAGCCTCCCTGCACCCCACTGTGTGGGCAACCACATCCACACCTGGGCTGAGGCCTAGCTGCCTGAGGGACGCGGGACTGAGGAAGCAGACCACAGGCGACACTCTCCCTCAACGTCAGCCATGTGCAACACGGCCCCATCTGCACATGCCTCCTGGCAGCACCTTCTCCGCCTCCCACACCGTGGTCAAAACAGACCCCCTTCCCCTCCCTGGGAGGGAAATCCAGCGCAGGTGTCAAGACGAAACTTCCCCCTCTCTCAAGAGAGTAAAACACTCAGGTTAAAATGAAAGACACAGCTCACCTCCTCAAAGAAGTCTGCTCAGATTGCTCCAATCAGACTGTATCTTCCTCTCTTTGGTTTCCAAAATTCATGGAGGGCAAAGACCATTTATCAATAAATGTGTATTAGCATCTGCTAAGAGCCAGGTCTTGAGCTGGAGATACAGCGATGGGCAATTACTACCTCGTCTTCCCTGACGACACTGGCCATCTGATTTCTCTTCCTAGGTCCACTCCTCTCCCCCGGCTCCAGCTCACACAGTGCCCTGGCATACAGAAGCCCCTCAATACCCCTTCGAGAGCTCCCTATGCCTCCCCAGAACCTTGACACTGTCCCTCTGGGTCATCCCAAGCAAGGAGAAAGAGAATGTTTTAAATAAATAAGTAAAAATCAAAGGAAAACGGTACTGCAGATGTGAGAGCCCTTAAGCAAGGCGGCACCACTCCTCCCAGGCCTCAGGACCCATCCACTCAGCCCACGCTGGACAGCCAGGAGTTCACGCACACCCTCAAATCTGAGTGCGCAAGCACACACACACATACACACATCCAGTACCCATGGGACCACCTCCCCCCCAAGAGAAAGTCCCACTTTCTTTATTCCAGGGACAAAGCCCCTCCCTACTCCTGAGGCGCCCAGGCTGGGCAGCTGCCGCAGCCCCTCCCCACCCCTCCTATCAGGGCACCAGGCCCTGGTCTCGAAAGCTACAGGTAAGAGCAGAAATACAGCCCCCGGTTGGCCTGGAGAAGGCTGCAGGGTACTGTGTCCCCCACTCTTAGCCTGACTCCAGGGTCTCTGCTGAGGGGAATTTAAACCCAGTTTCTTGCAACTGGGGCTAGGAAGAAGGAGGAAGGAGAGCTTATCAACTCCAGTAAGAAAAGAAATTTACCTAAAAAGAAACGGTGTTTTACTCATACACACAAAGACACACACTGAACCCCACCCTGGGAGCTGGCAAAATCATTCAAATCTTAGCCCCACCTGTCCTCCAGGGTCCTTCTGGTCCTGAAAAGTGTGACTCTAGGAGCCCACAGGGCCCCCACCAGCCCCACCCAGGGGTCCGAGAGCAACACCAAAGCGGCTCCTGCATCCAAGAGGAGGAGGAAGCAGGTCTCCGGGGAAGAGCTGCGGCCAGGCTTGGGGTGGAGGGCAGCGGCTCTGGCCTCACGGCACTGCCAGTGGCCTGCCCTCCCATCTCCCAAACCGCTTTGGAGGCTGAGGGAGGTGACAGGCTCTCCAGGCCAATCTCCATCTCCAGAGTCCTGGGGATTCAGTTCAGTCTGGGTTCTGGGGGGCCCGAGGCAGACGTGCAGTTAGCGACCCTGTCCTCAGCCCACTGGTGTGCATGTTAGGGTGGCTGGTGGATGGCCCTTGCATCTATACCCCCGTCTGCTCTTTAATCCAGTCCCGAAAGACAGGAAGCCTGGTGTACACGCCTGGCTTGTTCCTCTGGGCGCAGCCGTCACCCCAGCTCACCACGCCGGCTTGGAAGATCCGCCCGTCTGCCTCCACGCTGGACAGGGGGCCCCCGGAATCGCCCTGAGGGGAGACAAGCCCTTCTGCGTGAGCGCCCTGCCCAGCTCCCCCGCCCCGCCCCGCCCGGCCCCCCGCAGAGGGCCCACCTGGCAGGCATCCACGCCCCCGCTGAGGTAGCCCACGCACATCATGCGCGGTGAGATCTGCTGCGGCAGCAGGCTCTCGCAGGTCGTCTGGTTGATGACCCGGATCTCGCCCTTCTGCAGGATCAGCGCCCCGGTGCCTGGGGGAGAGGGCAGGACAGGCTGACCCCGGCCACCAGGCTCCTAGGGGAGCAATGCCACGCGGGGAAAAGCTCCACTCAAGATGTTCCCACGGGAGTAACTTCACTAGCAAACTCTGGAAACAACCCAGATGCCTTTGGTGACAAATGGTTAAGTGACTGATGACACGTCTCCTCGCCGGGACATCGCGTCGTGTAGCCTACAGAGTAATTAGGTGGCAGGCTGCACATCCGGGAGGTGAAACAAGATGGCACATACACCACGGACGGACTGAGAGGAAGCACCACAAACGCCCGCAGCGGTTCTGCTCAGGCAGCAGAGCTGTGAGTCAGGTTTTCTTTTTCCTCTCTATAGACTGCAAATTTTCAGCAGTGTGCTCTGTTAATATTATAACTGATTGTTTCAATACAACATTTTCCACCGAAAGGCCTTCAGATGGAGGCAGGAGGCCAGAGGAGGCCCGGCTCCCACGACGGGCCTGACGCCGGCGCAGCTCGACCAGCCTTCCTCGTCACCGAGTTTCCCCACGATGTTCTCACGTTCACTAAGTGCCACTTGGGAAGGTGTTTTTACCCTCCCTTTACAGAGGAAGGAACAGGCTCAGAGAGTTTACTCAGAGTCAAGCGGCACAGCTGGGCCTTCCATCCAGAGCCTGGCCTCCAAACCCCTCGCTTTCACTAGAAGCCTCCATTCCCTCCTGGACGGCCTCATCCTGCCAGGCACCGGGAGGTGGGGCCACGCTCCCGCTGCGCTGCAGGCCAGCCCAGCTCACCTCCCTCCTGGGTGTGGCCCCAGCCGGTGACCCAGATGGCCTTGCCGGCAGGGAAGGCATGGGAGGCGGCCGGAAGGCAGATGGGCCGCACGCTGCTGCTGTACTCTGCGGGCTGCTGCAGCTCCAGCAGTGCGAGGTCGTAGTCGAAGGTGAAGTCGTTGAAGGCAGGGTGGGAGATGATGCGCTTGAGCCGGCGCTCCTGCACCCCGGGGGCGCTGCGCTTGCTCTGGTCGTGCAGGCCCAGGTAGGCGGTCCACAGGGTGTGGTCGGAGTACCTGGAGGGGCAGGAGAGCAGCCCTGAGCGGAGCGAGCTGAGCGCTCATCGAGGCAGAGCCACCTGCAGAGCCACCTGCCGGCTGCAGAGGCAGGGAGGGGAGGGGAGGTGGCTCCGGCTTGGCCTCGACCCTCAACTGGAAACTACTGAGTGCCTCCTGCACAGCACTCACACCCTCTACCTCTTTGTTTCCCTCTTTTAATACATTTTTATCTGATTACCAAAATATATATCTTATTAATCTGATCTTGCACAGAAGAAATAACCCAGAAATCAATCCGAATGCTTTTCTAACACAGTGGTATGTATTCTAAGCACCAAATGAATCAAAGAACAGACTGGACTTTATCTACTAGGTTTGCTGCTGGTAGCAGGAGAGATGTAGCACTTCTGAAACTGTCCTGTGTGCATTGGAGGACTGGACAAATAAGGATGAGACACTGAGGCTGGGAGCCACGTTCCGTGCAGGAGAGGGAGACAGAGCTGTGGGGTGGAGGGAGGAGAGGAAGGACCTGTGCGGCTGGAGTGCAACCAGAGGTAGCAGTGAAAGCTCGTGATTTCTCAGAAGAGTGGCCCAACAGCAATGATGGCCCCCAAGCACCCAGAACTTGGTTTCTAAATATGCTTTGCAAATGACAGGAGCCAAGGCTCCTTGGAGAAATGGTTCCTTTCAGGTCTGGAGCAAGTAAAGCAGAAAACGAACCCATACCATTTTGTTTTACCAGAGGAGAGCGAGTGCTCAAGCAACGATGGAGCCAGCACAACAAGGCCTTCCGAGCCAGATCAGGATAATCTGAACAGCAAAATCAACAATGGGATTAAATCACAGTCACACATCGCTCAGCGACAGGCAGAAGTTCTGAAAAATGAGTCCTTAGGCAATTTCATTGTTGTGCGACCATCACAGAGTGTATTTACACAAACCTAGATGATATAGCCTACTACACACCTAGGCTATATGGTACTAATATTATGGGACCACCATAGTATCTGCGGTCTGTCGTTGACCAAAACGTTGTTATGCGGCGCATAACTGTACTATACACGATGAATAATATGAAAGGGGGAGGGGAATCCATGTCCATCCTGAGTCTAAAAAATAATTTCAAAAAAATTTATGAAACAAGGAAAGCCATTCTTTACAGAAAAACACCAGCCAATAAATACAGAAAAAATGATATAATAAGAAATCACCTTTTGCACCTACCATAGCAAAATAACCAATATGTGCAAGAATCATTGATGGATGCTAAAACCACCAGGTAAAAGATGGTGGGGAACAAGATATTCACACAGATTCACATCATCCAAGATTACTTATTTATAACTAAGGGGGGAAAGTACCTTTATAATGGAGTGACCTGTGGACACCACTTCAACCAAGTAATCAGACTTTCCTCCCAATCATCCCCACTGATGGGCTGTCACGTGCTTCCTGAGAAGGACACAACGTCACCATGTAGCCTTTCCTGACAAGCAATGCTGAAGCTAACTCTAATCATGAAAAAACAATCAGAAAAATCCCAATTGAGAGACATTCTGCAAAATAACTGGCCTAGACTTTTCAAAAATGTAATGCCATGAAAGACCGAAAATAAAAGGTTAGATTTTAAAGAGACTAACGAAAATGAATGACTAAATACAAAGCATGACCCTTAACTGGATCCTAGATTTAAAAAAAAAAAGAAAGATATAAAGAACAATATTGGGAAAACTGGTGGACTTCTGAACTCTGGACAGTATGTGAGCTAACAGGACCATATCCATGCTATCATTTCTGGACATGGTAACTGTATTGTGGTTACGTGGGAGAAGTTCCTTGTTCTTGGGAGATACAGGCTGATGTACCTAGGGAAGAAGTGTCATGATGGCTGCACCTAACTTGGAAACGGTTCAGAAAAATACACGTGAACGTCTTGGGAAACACAGCTGAGATGTGACCTATGTGATCGAGCCTATGGATGAGTCCAACAACTGAAGGAATTTGAGGTGAAGACTTTAGTGGCAGTCACCACAGAGGGCTTGGAACTTCCAGAAGACGAAGAAGAGAAAAAAACAAAATTTGAAAACCTCTGCAAAATCATGAAAGACATCTTGGAGAAAAAGTCAAAAAGGTGGTCACGTCAAATGGATTGGTGACATCTGCAAGCTTCACTGTCACAAGCACATATGGCTGGACAGCAGACATCAAAGAACCATAAAGGCTCAAGCCCTGAGAATCAGCAATGGGTTACATGGCAGCAAAGAAGCACCTGGAGATGAACCCTGGGTGTTCCATCATCAAGACCTTAAGGCAAAAGGCAGAGGCTGACAAGAAGGACAAGTCTGTGAAGGATCTGGTCATCCTGCTCTACGAAACTGCACTCCTGTCTTCCGGCTCCAGTCCCGAAGATGCCCAGACACACGCTAACAGGATCGACACGATGACCTAACTTGGTCTTGGCATTGATGAAGGTGACCCCACTGCTGATGACAGCAATGCTGCTGTAACTAGAGATGGAGAAGGAGATGACGACACGTCACGCGTAGAAGAAGTAGGCTAAGTTGTGCCTGAAGGATGACTTGTACACATGGTCGATACTGTATCTTCATTCCCTCTGATAACATATTTTCAAGGATTTTTTCCTTTATTTTTGTTAACATTTAAAAAAATCCGTGTGGCATGATAATAACTACTTAAGGGGAAAATAAGATTTCTTTCTACTTCTAAGTGTGATACTGTGAGAATTTAGGCACTAAAGCAGAGCTGGTTATTCTTTTCTAAGTTCACACTGGCTTGTTTTTTTTTTTCTGCTGAGGAAGATTCGCCCTGAACTAACATCTGTGCCAATCTTCCTCCACTTTATACGGAGGTATAGAGCTATATCTCCACTTTATATGGAGATATATGGGTTCCCACCACAGCATGGCTTGATGAGTGGTGAAGGTCTGCACCCAGGATCCAAACCCATGAACAACAAAGCGGAGAATGCTGAACTTAACCACTATGCCACAGGTCCAGCCTCCCACCCTGGCTTATTTTAACAGATAGAAGTAACGTGTTGTAAGGTGTATGTAACCTAATGTTAACTCTGTGGTCTAACGTGTTTAGCTACCAAGAGGATTTCTTAGTAAAGCAAATCTTTGTCACTGAAGTGTTCTGAGATACTTTGGTGTTTAAGATTTTATTTATTTATTTATTTTCCCCCCAAAGCCCCAGTAGATAGTTGTATGTCATAGCTGCACATCCTTCCAGTTGCTGTATGTGGGACGTGGCCTCAGCATGGCCAGAGAATCGGTGCGTCGGTGCACGCCCGGGATCCGAACCCAGGCCGCCAGCAGCGGAGCGCGTGCACTCAACCACTAAGCCACGGGGCTGGCCCTACTTTGGTGTTTAAAAGAAAAATATTTATTAAAACAAAACGTGCATGTGTGTGTGTTTGTGTGTGTGTGTGTGTGTGTGAAATGAGAGAAATAAAACAAATGTGGTAAAATGCAACAATTAATGAAAGTAGATAAAGGGTATGAGGGTGTTCATTGTAATCTTTTTTTCTTTCACTATACTTGCAACTTTTTTATAGGTTTGAAATTTTTTCAAAATAAAAAATTGGGAAAATATATCTTTAAAATAAGAAATGTGCATGATATTAAAAAGCACAAAGACCTGCTTCATTTCCTCTAACCTCTCAGGAAAGTCAAGAGGCCACTGAAGGGTTAGTCATGACATGCGTGGCCACGGCGCCGCCTCTCACCCCCAGCCCTGGACCTTGGACTCCTCGCCTGTCTCTCCCCCACTGTGGTCACCCGCCCTCCGCGGACCCAGGACCCACCCCTCCTCTTCGTTCTTGTTGTCACACCCAGCCTGAAGCACTAGCCTCCAAACTGGTCATTTTTCCTCTCTTCACTCTAATCCATTGCTGCCAGATAATAACTTCCTAAAAACAGCTTTTGTGAGATCCTTTTTGTCTTATTTAACAGCCTAGAACAATACCCAAGACCTATCAGAACAGGCCGCACCTCCACCACCAGGCATTCTATATCTGCCATTAATTCTGCCTTACCCTGTCCAACTCTTTTTTCCCAATCATCCTCATATCCAACCACGTATTCATCCATCCATCTATTCATTTATTCAATAATTATTGGGCATCTATGATGTTCCAGGAATTGCCCCAGACTCAATCTTCAAGTTCACAGTGTCCTTGGGGAGAGAGCCATGAAAAGCACCAATGACAGCAGAACGTGACAAGTGTTCTGCAGAGGAGCGGGTAGAATGCCCTGGAAGAGCACGGGGGGAGGCGGTGAGCGGGGAGAGGAAACAAGTCACAAACCAGGCCCTGAAGACCAACGAGGATCTGCTAAAAGCCTGCAGGCCGGGGAGAAGGCAGCATATTCACAGAGAGTAAAGGGGGCATTTAAGAAGCCCCCAAACTGAATATCTGGAAGGTGTGAAGGCAGGACAGGAGACTGAGGTTGGACAGCTGGGCAGGGCCAGATGCTGGGGCCGGCTGCTCATGCTAAGGCGTTTCTACTTCATCCTGCAAGCTCTGGCAAGCATGTAAGCAAGGGGCCGACAGGATCAGATCAGCTCTTTGGACAGAGCAGTCGGGCACTGTGGAATACAGACCCGAGTGCTGGGAAGGGAGCAGGGGCGTCAGGCAGAGGGGGCTGTGCCACTTCAGCAGGGAGAGCCAGGGCAGGCACAGTGAGCGGGAAAGAGCGGAGATGCTCCCGCGGTACTTAGGAGGCAAGGACCTGCGGCTGGGGGGACGGCATGGGATGGGGCGAGAGGAGAACCACCCTCGCCCCCTCTGGCTCCATCTCTCCATGATCCCATCACCTGACACAGACATCCTATTGTCCCCCCTGTGCTGGTATCAGCCCCACGCCCCAGGCTTTCCAGCCCCGCAGCCAGGCCCCGTTCACCCAGCTCCCAGCTCCATAGAGGCCCTTCCCTATTAAGCCCACCACAGCAGTCTCTCTAGAGCCCACGTGACTCATCTAGGACAGTGCTCAGTTACATGCGCAGACTTCATCTAGGACAGTGCTCAGTTACATGTGCAGACTTAATCTCTAGTTGTGTAAGTTTTCCAGGCCTGCCAGTAACTGAGAGACCAGCGGTGACGGCACAGCCACCAAGACCCCCAGTGCTGCCATGGCATTGAGGAGGGCGTCGGAGCAGCCAACAGATGGAGCCAACGGTGTGCCAAGCACTCTTCCAAGTGCTGACATGGTAAGTCATTTTATCCCCAAACAGCCCTTCAAGGTAGGGCTGCCCATTTTAAGCTCAGGCACAGAGAGATTAAGTAACTTGCCCAAGATCACACAGCTAATAAGTCATGCACCACGACCTGAGTGCAGGCAGCCTATGCTTTTAACCACCACATTCTACCACCTCTTGCTGGCACCCTGTGAGCGCTTGTTGCCTCAGCAACGTGTCCAAAGTGACTGCACCCCAGCCCCTTGCACACCTCACCCCCGCCTGCCTCTGCTCACGGCCCTCCCTTGGTCTGGAAGGTTCTGAGTCACCTGTCCGTTGACAGACACTCTCACGTTTCAACACTCAGATCAGATGCCCCTGCTCATAAAGGCGTTCCGGACAGTCACCCCCAGCCCGCAGGCAGGATCCTAAACTCCACGCGCTGTATTAGGTAACCCGTACACAGGCCCTGTTCATTTTGGTCTCTCCAGCGCTCATAATAACAATGGGTGTTGAAAGTACTAATCGGCAGAAGTAAGACTGGTGATCAAGAGAAGATGAAGGAAAAGGAAATGAGAAATGAAGCGATGAAGCGAGGGAAGTGGAGGGAGTACAGGAGGGCACGGGGGTGGGTTTTCCGGAAGGACACATACACCTATGTCCCGGCTCGGTCTGCCAACAGGGCCTAGACACAGTAGGACTGTGATAACAATGAGGACACCCAGCTTCCAGATCTTGGTTTCTAAATACCAATTCCCACTACAAGGGCTCCTCGGGGAAGTGGCTAATTCTAGGGCTGGGCCACACGAGCCTCGAGCACCTGGTAGTGCCAGAAAGCAAGGGAGTGGCTCACAAACACAAAAGAATGGGGGCATGTCAAAGGGACACAGGGGCCCACCTCAGACAGCTTCCAATGGTCAAATCTGGAACAATCTGAGCCATAAAGTCAACACCATGGCTTTGGGTTACAACCCAAAGTATAAACATGCACGAGTCCCGACAAATATAAATAGACGATTAAATAAATAAAAAGAATAAAAGAATTCCAAACTGACTCATATCAAAGAACAGAGTCTAGAAAGGGAGAAACACTTTCTAGCGGAGAAACTGGCAAACACCATCTTCAGCAAATGATGAAGACTATCGCCAGCAATCAGTCATGTTGATATCGTTCACCTGATGATACGATGTGCTATTCTCTCCACACTCACGACCCCAGTCTAATCGTGAGAACAGCACCAGACAAACCCAGATGGGGGCATTCCACAGGATACCTGGCCTCCAGACCGCCACGGTCACGAAAAAACAAACAAAGACAAGACTGAAATTGAAACTGTCTCAAACCAGAGGAGACTGGGGAGACAGGACAAGCGAAGGCAGAGCAGGAACCTGGACCGGCTCCTGGAGCAGAGAGGACATTAGTGCAAACGTCGGGGCAGGGCCAGGAGCGCCTGGAGGGGAGTGAAGAGCATCAGACAGGGAGAGTTTCACAGCATCGACAAACGCACCCCGTAAACGTCAGGGAAACGGAGTGAGGGGCTGCAGGAATTCTGCACTATCTTTGCAATTTGTCTCTATTCCAAAATAAAAAGGTTATTTTTAAAAATTATTAAGTAAGCTCCCATCAGCCCAAAAAGAGAGAAAATGATTTCTGCCCAGGGTGGAGCGGAGTGTGACAAAATGAGGAGAGGGAGGATGGTCTCAGCCCCAGGACAGTCACACTGACCCTGCTGCCTCCAGGCCTCTGCCATCATCTCCATCACTCAGGCCTACGTGCACCTGGCAGACCACGCCCAGCACCTGTGCCTCAGGCCCCCTCAGGGCCCAGGCTGTCTCTCCTGAGAGTCCACAGTGGTGCTCTCCTCCCTGCAAAAGGTCAGGGCAGCCTGGGTCACCTTCTCACGGAGCTGCCTGCGGCAGAAGGGCATGCGCTGACCAGCAGGAAGGCCCTGAGAGTGGGAATCCCCTGGAAGGTCCACTCCCCTGTACCCGCTTCTCCAGGAGCACGGCGTCCCCTTAGACTCCCTCCCGCAGCCAATGGCCAGAGGGCCTGGGTAGGCTGCACCTGAGACACAAATAGCCCCAGCCCCGGGTTGGGCCACTTGTTCCTGCTAATCCTCTGCCCACACGGTCTTGAGAGGCCAGCACAACCCTTTCTTGGCGACCTTCCCTGGGCCAGGCTCGAGTGCCCACGGACCTGAGGCCATGATGTGCTGAGCAGCGACTGTGCCCCAGGCACAGGGCTCAGCGTCTCAGGCGCATTGTCATATTTAATTCTCACCACTCTAAGGATAAGAACTCAGTGTCACCATGATCACCAAAGAACCTGAGACCTGGGAAGCATGAATGAACTGCCCAAGGTCACCCAGCAAGCCAGAGCCGGAGTGTGAATGTGAGGCTCGTCTTAACCCATCCCAGGGAGGCCCCGGGTGCAGAGACGAACTGCACAGCCTAGGAATCCACACAACGGGGTTCAAGTCTGGCTCCGCCACTTAATAGCTGTGCAACCTGAAGCAAATGTCCTTACCTCTCTGAACCTCCGTTTCTGTAAAATGGGGACATAATCAGACTTGCCTAATGGGTTGTTAGGAGAGGCGCATGGGTGCTGCTTGACAGAGAGGCAGCACCTAATAAATGATCGTTTTTATTATTACTGTTATTAAGCCTCATCCTGGGGTGTCTGCCATCCTCCTAGTCCTGGTCCTGCCTCAGTGCCATCCTCCCCTGCCGTGACTTACAGACAAAGGGGGCTTTCCAACCCCAGAAAACGCAGAGGAGGGCATCGTTTCGGGCCTATGAGGGGGCCTCCCTGCTTCCCCCCAGTGGCCCACCTGAATCCTCGGTCGTCGACGTAGCAGTGGGCGGCAGACACCATCCAGTTGGGAGAGATGAGTGAAGCCCCGCACACGTGGCCCTGGCCCAGCACGTGGAGGCTCACCTGCCAGGGCCACTCACCTTCGTCTGCATCCGTGCCGCCAACGACCCGAGACTGCCTGGTGAACGGCCGCAGCCCACAGTCTGGGAGGGGCAGAGGGCCCAAAGGGTGGTGAGTCAGCGTGGGGCCCAGCCCCGGGCCCGCACCAGGTCCAGCCAGAGCCTGGGGGCCAGGCGCCTTTCAGTGGCCACCAGCACTGCTGGAGGGGCTGTGGCCTGAGGGACCCCTACAAGTACCTCTGAGCCCTAGAGACCCACTGACTTCCACTTGGCCCCTCTCCCAGCTCCCAAATTCAAAACCCTCACTCTCCCACCTCCCACCTCATGCACAAATGCATTCAGGGGCCTCCAGACACCTGCTGGTGTATTAGATTTAACATGGGTGCTGTTTGCCTCGAAATCCTTGTTGAATGCTGACGGTCACAGCTCTCAGAGGGGAGAGTGCCTGGGTGCCATGCAATCACAGAACAGCTGCAGCTATGCTCAAATTTAACCCAAGAGGCTGCAAATTACGGTATGGGTGGGGTGGGGGCAAAACCCTGCCGAGTGCTCCTGGAAGCTGTGCCCTCTCTCCTCCAGCAGGACAGGGAAGCCAGGGCTGGCACTCCCCTGTGGCCAGGCCTACAGAGCAAGGGCCAGGACACCAGCCTTGCCACAGAGACACTGACGTGCTGGCTGCCCTGGGCCTTGCCTCCAGGACCAGAGCTGCCCATGGGGCAGTTCCTTTGTGCTAATCAGCAAAGTTATCCTTTTCTCCAGGCAGACACACACTCTCACCAGGGCAGAGCTAGGCGAGTGAGGTGCTGGAGTGATCTCTGCCTCAGTATGTGCCTTGCACAGTGAACAACCTGCACAACCGTATGTGGTGGCCCTACTCACCACAGTCCTTCTCATCTGAGCCGTCACTGCAGTCCTCCTTCCCATCACACTCGGGGTTGCCCTTGCTCACACAGAGCCCGTTTTGGCAGCGATAGGTGTATTTGGTGCAGGTAACAGTGCTCACTGCTCAAGGAGGAGGACACAGGGGAGGGAATCAGTTCCTCTGTGTCACTTAACCAGAAGCCCAATGATCTAACCACCTTATGCCCCTCACTCAGGTTTGCCCTACCCATCTACACCCATGCCCACAGTCCTTCTAGCCTTGCTAAAGGTTCTCCACCTTCCAGAAGATTCTCTCCCAATGGACATCCTTAACTTGCAGGGGGCTTTGTGTTGATTAAACTTTGGACACACTGCAGGTGAGTGCTCATGGCTGCTTCCTCGGGTGCAGCTCCCACTAGGAGGAAGGCCCTGGAAGAAAGGTCTCACCGCTGTCACATGTGGCCTCATCAGACCCGTCCCCACAGTCGTCCCTCCCGTCACACTTCTGGCTCTGTGAGAGGCACTTCCCATTGGCACACTTGAAGCTCTGAGCCGGACAACCTGTGGAAGCACAGCACACTCAGCAGAGGCTCAGGGCCCAGGCCCCGGTGGTCCCCCCAACACTCACTGCACTCCAGCTCATCGCTGTTGTCCCCGCAGTCATTCACGCTGTCACAGACCCAGAAGAGGGGCTTGCAGAACTTGTTCTTGCACGTGAACTGGTGGGTGGCGTTGCACTCTGGAGGGGGCCAGAGGCAGCGGTCAGCCGTGAGGCTCCACTGGATGCGAGCCCTCCCTCGGGCCTCGCTCCTCACTGTCTCCCCGGGGAAGGTGGGCAACCGCACGGCTGCCGGGGCCCAGGCTCCCATCTGGAGAGCGCGTCCGGGACGCTGACGCCAGCGCTGCAGCAACAGCTCCCTGCCTGTTCCCATCGAGCAGGGCTTCCAAACAGCAGAGTGGGGAAGGGGGCTCGATGCCTACGGGGTGGCGGGAACAACTCCCCCCCCCACTCAGGCCTTGCTGCCATAGGGGTCAGCCGGCAGGAGCCAGGGGCCCAGCCAGGGCGAGGGGACGCCGGGCCTCACGGCCCCAACTCACTGCAGTTGAGCTCGTCGCTGTAGTCGGTGCAGTCGGCCCAGCCGTCACAGCGCAGCTCGTTCCGGATGCAGCGCCCCGTGTTGCACATGAACTTCCCCGGGCATGCTGTGGGGACAGCGAAGCCTCACGTCCATGGCCCCCACCCCGCCTCCCACAGCTGGCTCCTCGCCTCACCTCCCTCCCTTGGAGCCAACCTCACAGCCACCCTGAGGACCAGAGGGAAAACGCTTCCCAGTCCAGCTCTCAACACAGGGAGGAGCTGGGCTGCAGCTGGCACCCCAGGGCAGGGGTGTCCCTGCCCACCAAGCTCTGGCTCGGGGTTCCTGCAGCTGGCGGGGCGGGGCTGGCCACGGACCCACAGCCTGGGCTGGCCGGGGGCCCTCCTGACCCCCGATGACCCCACCCCGGGAGGCCCCAGGCAAAGTGGGCAGAGGCCGGCCTGGTGTGCAGTCAGTTTTACTGCCCGTGTCCTCGGGCAGCCACATCCCGGGTGTCAGGCCCCCAAGGCAGCTCAGGCCGACAGAGGCTCGGCAGATCAGATCGAGGAGATCTGTGTGCTATCCAACGTCAAACGGCGGCACCGGCCTTCCTTAATTCTGAGCCAGTTTCCACATTTCAACGTTTCTGACAGCGGGAGGTGTCTGACAACCGACGTCATCAGGCAGGTGACAGAGCTGAGAGGCCCACTGTCACTGTCTCTGCACTCATCAGCGGGGTCCACGCACCCACTCAGACTCTGGCGGCGAGCTGTGCGGTTGGATTTTAACTTAAATTTGGACTCCTGCATATAGTTAAAATGCCTTCCAAAAGGTTACTTTATGACGCGGGACTGGAACAGAGTCATTGTGTATGTGGAGGAAATGCTTTCCATACGGCAGACAATGAAATTAAAGGCAATAGAAGCTGTGAGATCTCTTAAGTATAGAGCATAGAATTTTCAAAGCTAGGAGTAGTTAGTGTGACGACTTATGCCCCTGTATTTTCTAATGTCTCAGAATTATGCTATTAATCCTAAAGGTGCTAAAAGGCCACAAAGACAAGCACAGATTCTCAAAGTCACAGTGTTGCTCAACCAAAGGGACAGATGGCCGGGGGGGCCCTCTGGCTCAAGGTACCTCACACAGGGACTGAAGGGTGTGGTGTGGACCAGGGCTTATTATGTCCTTTTTTTTTTGGCTGAGGAAGATTACCCCTGAGCTAACATCTGTGCTGATCTTCCTCTATTTTGTATGTGGGTTGCTGCCACAGCACTGCTGCCAGCGAGTGGTGTAGGTCCGTGCCTGGGAACCAAACCTGGGCCACCACCAAAGTGCAGCATGCCGAACTTAACGACTAGGCCACGGGGCCAGTCACTGTGGCCTTTTTTAATAAATGCATTTAAGGTAGCCTTTTTTTCCCTCAAAAAGCTACTGGAGTGATATGCATCTTACACGGTCTGGTATCTCAGAATCAGGAAAGCATACTGCTAATAAGACACAGAACAGAGAGTCTATCTTGAGTCAAGCCTTCTAGCCAGGCTCCTCCTCCTCAGGATTCACTCACGGTCACTGGAGTCATAGGAGAGGTACTCGGCCAAGAAGCCTGTGTCACTGTAGGACTGATCCGAGTGGAAGCGAACAGTGATCTTGCTGCTCCTGCTGGAAACGACAAACTGGGGCCTCTCTCCGCAGTACCTAGAGGGGTGGGCAGTGGTCAGAAGAGGCTCCCGCCCTGGGGCTCCAGGCTCCCCTCCCCTAGCACCGCGTGCCGGCGCCCCCACTCCCAGCGCTCACTTCTCCCCGTTGACCTCCACGTAGTCCTTGGGGCAGGAGCCTGGGGGTGTGTTGGGCTCCAACAAGTAGAAGGATTTGAAGAGCACCTTCACATTTTTGTTGTTGGGCACCTGAAGAGAGAGATGTGCTGGGTCTCTGCTGCTTCTTTCCCTCTTTCCTAAACCCAAGGTGGCACGTGGTGGCGGTGGGGGACGGGGGAGGACGGACACGGAACATGGCTGCTGAGTTTTTTCTTCCCCCACCCATGTGGGCGATACAGAACACGTAACAGGAAGGATTTGGGTTTGATGCCTGGAAGAACTTCTAGACTCAGAGGGGAGAGACACTATTATGTTACTAAAGAAGGCTGAAGAGTTCTCCCGACATTACCCAAGGAAGAAAAGAGAGAAGGCTCTCTGACTGGGGTGGCTGAGGGGCAGACTAGGCAAGACTCTGATCTCGCTGCCCTGCAACAAGTGCTTTCTCTGCGCCCCACACACCCTCCAACCTCACTCCACAGCACCTCTCACTCTACTAGGGGCAACCTGAGGCACCAGACGCCAACTGGCCAAGGGCTCTGTCAACCATGGATCAGGAGCTAGGATTTGAGTCGGGGTCTGCTTGACATTGCAGCAGATCAGCCCCCCGAACCTGCCCTGCCCTGTGGGCTCCAGATATGCGGCTCTCTTCGGGGTTACTAAAGGGGCTCATCTCCCTCTCTTCTGCCCTTCCTCGCTTGCCCTCCTGAAGCGTCCCTCTCCTTCCCTCCCTCGGCTCTCTGTCTCCCTCTCCCTCTCTTCCTCCCTCCCTCCATCTCTCTTTCCCTCCCTCTCTGCCTCCCTCCCTCTTTCTCACACACGCCCAGAGCCACAGCTCCTACCTGGATGTCCCACGTGCAGTTGATGTTGGGCGGGTAGTGGCCTGGATAGTAGGGGCTGCTAAACACGCCTTGGGCCTCCCGTAAGGAGCCTCCACAGCCTGAAGGCAAAGGCAGGAGAGAGAGGTGAGGACCTGCTTAGCCAGGCAGCAGGCAGGGGGGCCCTGAGGAGAGCAGGCCTGAGTCAAAGCCCTCTCTGCTCTCAGGCTGCAGGCCTGGGCACCAGAAGCTCCACAGCCAGCTGCTGGCAAGTCTGAGTGCTGGGAGGCCGGCTGCCCTAGGGAGGGCTCCTAACCCAGGCAATGGGCAAAAGGCCCTTGGGCTTAAGCTTCCAAACTCTGTCACTGACAGGGTTTGGCTTGTGGCCTCCTGTGCTCAGGCCAGCCCCTAAGGCCTGTCCCCTTCTCCATCCCAGCCCTGCCTTCCTTACTGCTCATCCTCGGCAGCTGGAAGAACATGGCCTCAAAGCCAGGATGTCGCCGATCGGTGTTGGTTATCAGCGTGACGAGCAGGACGTTCTGGGAGGAGAGGAAGGTCAGGTTGTAGGAGGGAGGGTAGGTGCCACACAGCCTGTGGGGGCAGAGGGGTAGGTGTTAGTGAAAGCAGACAGAGCCCAAGCAGAGGGGCCCAAGGACCCCATCCCTAACCCTGGTCCCGGCCACAAAAGGCCAAGGGTAGGGTCAAAAAGCCCTCCCTGCACAATCAGAGATCTGAGTAAGGATTTAGTTATAAGACTGTTTTTGTTTAAAACAGCAAAAATGCAGAAACAATGAATGCCTAATAATAGAGGATTCATTAAATAAGCTGTGGGCTAAATAATGACAACAGTAGCAGTAACAGCACCAACACTAACACTTATCAAGAACATGCTGGGCATTGTTTTTAGTGCTTTTATATCTACTAACTCGGGTATTCTTCATAACAAATATATGAAGTCGATCCTATAATCCCCATTTCACAGATAAGGAAACTGAGGCATAGAGAGGAGAAATAACTTGCCCAAGATTCCACAGTTAATAAGTGGCAGGGCAGAAATTCAAACTCGGGCATTCAGACTCCAGACACGGCTCATGACTGTATCAAGATGCCTCTAAACAACGCCATGTTATGCAACCATTAAAAACGACAGTTACTGGTGGGAATGCAAACTGGTGCAGCCACTATGGAAAACAGTATGGAGATTTCTCAAAAAAACTAAAAATAGAACTACCATATGATCCAGCTATCTCACTACTGGGTATTTACCCAAAGAACATGGAATCAATAATTCAAAAAAATATACGCACCCCTATGTTCACTGTAGCATTATTCACAATAGCCAAGACATGGAAGCAACCCAAGTGCCCACTGACTGATGAATGGATAAAGAAGATATGCATATATATATATATATATGATAGAATACTACTCAACCATAAAAAAAGACAAAATCATGCCATTTGCAACAACATGGATGGACCTTGAGGGTATTAGGCTAAGCAAAATAAGTCAGACAGAGAAACAAACACCATATGATTTCATTCGTATGTGGAAGATGAACAAACACTGGATAAGGAGAACAGATTAGCGGTTATCAGAGGGGAAGGGGGTAGGGGGAGGGTGAAAGGGATAAAGGAGCAACATGTATGGCACACATGTTGGTGGTGAACAAGATGGAGACTATACAGAAGCTGAAATATAATAATGTACACCTCAAATTTACACAATGTTATAAGCCAATGTGACCTCAATAAAATAATTTTTTAAAAAATTACGGTTAGAGACAGGTTTACTGATTTGGAAAGATCATCACAATATACTTCATTTTTTTTTGCTGAAGAAAATTTGCCCTGAGCTAACATCTGTGCCAACCTTCCTCTATTTTGTATGTGGGGCACCGCCACAGCATGGCTGATGAATGGTGTAGGTCTGCACCTGGGATCCGAACCTGAGAACCCGGGCCGCTAAAGTAGAGTGCGCTGAACTTAACCACTGGGCCTCAGGGCTGGCCCCAATATTCTTCATTTTTAAAAAGCAGGTAACAAAACCAAACGTGCTGTATAATCCTATTTTTAAATATATATACAACATACACATACATAGCAAAAAAGTCTGGAAGACTATACATGACAAATTTAACAGTGACTCTTTCTACATAGTAAGATTATACATGATATTTGTCTTCTTCATGCATGTCTATTTTCCACTTTTTCCTTTCAGGACCGTGTATTTATTTGTTGTACAATTAATAAATTAGAGAGAAGGGAAGAAATCCTACACAAAAGGAGTGTTCAGACAGAAGTCCCGGCTGCTAAGGTGTGGCAGCAGATAGTTCCGTCTTGTTTGGGGCCAGAATTTCAGCCCATTATTAATCACAAAACATCTGCCCAGCTCATTTCCACAGACAGCAATAGAAGGCTCTGGTCCACTGAGTCAGGGAGAGCCCACCCAGGCGGAGGCTGCTCACCGCACCGGCAGCACCTCTGAGAGGGGTGCTCCATCCCGCCAGGAGGCTGGCTGGGGAGGCAGTCTTCTCCATACCCTGACAGCCCAGCAGAGGAATTATGCCTTTTCATTTCCTGTAATCCCGATGCTCTGACAGCTGGGGCCTCGCTGACCCTGGAGAGGCTGCCCCTCCCAGGATCAGCCAACTCCTAGAGATAGTAAAGACTTTCCTGCAGGCAAGCCTTCCATATGCAAACCAACCAATCCAGAGCCCACACCCCACCCACCTCCTTTGCGGGGCTCGTCCACTCCAGGCCACTATCCAGCAGCCCTGATCACCCCAGGGCCAGGTACCAGGCAAGGAGAGACAGAGAACCCCAGAGCCCACTGGAATTCTTCAAATCAGCCAATCCTAAACCTGCTTGCCCTGCCTCGCGTCGTCTCTCCTGCAGAAACCACAACAAAGGCTCTGGCCCTGGTCTTCCCCCAGCGCCCTCTGCCTCCTGACTGAACCTGCTGCTTCCCTGTGGGCCCGTGGGGCCCCTCCCCCTGGGAACTGTGAGTAACAAACCATCTTTTCAACGGCAGTGGTCTCCTGACTTGTTGGCCTCACCATACCTGAGTAATAATAAAACCTACATTTTAAACAGCAGGCGGCACCTTTGCTCTGGCAGGTAAAGGAAGCGCACCTGCTCCCTGGCATCGAAGGACCATCTTGATGGGGCATCAAGTGAGCCTTCTGCACCCTGCCGAGGCTGACGAAAGCACCTCCAAGATGCTCTGCTGGAGCTCACACCGAGGACCACAGCACACCTGTCTGCAGTGGCCTGTGGCCAAGAGTCATCCACTGTCTCTCCAACCCGCACTGCGATTCACTCCGAAGGCCCGGCCCACCACCGGCAGGCGCCCAGCTCCCCCAGCCCGCCTCTGCTCCCCGGGACACTCACTGCACCACGGCCCGGGGTTCCACAGGGCTCAGGGTGTCATACACCGTGACCAGGTCACTGCCCTGGTCGTCGCAGTTCGCAACATCAAAACTGCGGAAGGTGAGGCTCAGCACGGAGTTGGCGTCCCCTCGCAGGGTCCACTGGCAGCGGGCTTGAGCTGGGTAGGGGCTGTCGGGGAAGCCAGGCGTGGTGAAGCGAGTCTGTTCCCGGCCTCGGGCGTGCAGGGCAAAGCTGCAGCTGTCTGTGTGGGAGACAGGAGGACACGGGGGCAGAGCTGGGCAGAGCTGGTGGAGTGAGTAACCCAGAGCCCTGTCAGGGGACACTCAGGCCTGGTTCCTCTGAGACATCCCAGGCTGCCCTGGGCCCA
This sequence comes from Ceratotherium simum simum, assembly GCF_057802395.1. Classification (NCBI taxonomy): domain Eukaryota; kingdom Metazoa; phylum Chordata; class Mammalia; order Perissodactyla; family Rhinocerotidae; genus Ceratotherium; species Ceratotherium simum. The sequence continues at coordinate 81,351,326 of NC_141906.1, read as the reverse complement.
GGAGAGACCTAGAAGGGTCTTCTCACGGCCTGGAAGAGGCGGAGGGATGTGCTGATGGTCACCACCACATGACTTTTGGGGACCCCCTTGACTGAAAGGGCATCTGGCCACATCCCTCTTCTTTTCCTCTGGGAGGAGGGCATGATACTTACTGTCCTGGGTGGTCTGTGCTGTTCTGGGGTCAGTGGCTGAAGAAAAGAGGGAGAATCAAGTATTTACTGCCATGGTCTGTTTCCTTATTCCTGCTTCCTTATTCCCCTAGAGGGAGGGGCCCGGCGGGCAGGCACTCTTCTCTTCCGTGCACTGGCTCTGGGAGCGCTGGTTCCCCTGCAATGATCCAGGGCGCCTGGCCCTGCTCCGTCACAGGCTGGCCTGACAAATGCCCACCCCAGCGCCCCTGCACTCACGGAAGCCCACCACCGAGGTCAGCACGAAGGACTGCATGGTGCGGGCACGGGGTGGCAGAGTGACCGTGCGCTCCTCCGCCATGGCACGCTCGGCCTCCTCCACCAGGTGCGTCGGGATGCTGAATTCCGACCGGTAGTAGGCGATGACGCTGCCCTCGCTGAGGAGAGAGGCGCGAGCCTGAGATGCTCTGGCTCCCCGCCTGTCCCCACACTCTCCCAGATGCTGGTGCGCATGGGGCAGCTCAGGCCCCTAAGAGGGGCTCACTAAGGGGCCTTCCTCCAGGCAGGGACCGCCCCCAGACTCTCTTTTATGTTCACCCACCTTTTGATCCTGAATGCAAGAGAGCTCGCCCCTTTACCCTCTGCTCTCAGTCTCACCCCAAGCAGATACATTCTGGGACCAGCTCAGACGGAGGGAGAAAAAAACCTGGATTGCAGTCTGGCTCTACCACTAGTGTGGACACACTGACTAGCAACTTTCTGAGTCTGTTTCCTGATCTCTGAAAGGGGATGAGAGTGCCACCTGCCACGCAGCATTTGTAAAGATTAAATTAAACTAGCAAAATCAAAAACACTTTTGAAATAAAGTCTATTAAAATACAAGTGTATTTGAAGGCTGCCCAAGCAAGGAAAATGTGAAGACTTGCTGAAGCCTTCCTGAGCACCACAATGCTCCCAAACCCAAACTGAAAAATAACAGTCACTACCATTACCAAGCAGCTGTGTGGCAGGCGCCACCCCTCCCTTCACAGCACTCTGCCTGCACGTGCGCAGTGCATCCCAGCCACACCACCACGGTTACCAGGTACCGTCTTGGAGACAGAAGAGTTGAGCCTGCTCAGTAACGCCCATGAAGGACAGAACGAGGACGGCTCCACTCTCCAAGCCAGGACCTTGCGGCTTCATCACCCCGCAGGCTCTGAGGCACTCCGTCTCACCAGGAGAGCACACCAACCCCACCCCCACCCCGCCTGCTCCCCAGCACCCACCTGAAGGCAGTCACGGCCGACTCTTTGTGGTAGGGGCCCAGGGCTGGGACCCTACTGTACAGCACCTTCAGCTGAGGGAGGGAGAGGAGGCTCAGGGCGGGCCAGAGAGCGGCAACCGCCCCTGCCACTCTCTCGCTCCTGGGACCCGGGCCCCCTTCCCAGGGGCCTGGAAGCCCACGTCACACGCCAGCCCAGGGATCTGGGGGTTAAGAGAGCAGTGTCCTTTCTGCCCAGGTGAGGGAGCCAGAGCAGACAGCAGGGACAGGGACTGGACTCACCGCTTCCTTCACCTTCTTGGCCAGGTTTGCAAACTCAGTGGAGTTCGAGTTCTCATAGGCATCCAGAAAGTTCTCATTCGTGATCCTCAGGTAGCCATTGAAGATCTTCTGGACCCGCACGCTCCGGTCTGTGCGAGACCAGGGAAAGAAAGTGGTCAGAGGAAGTGACAGGACCCCCCCCTCCCATCCCCCCAGTGTCCAGAAGCTGCCCTCAGCAACCCGGGGGGAGTGAGCGCCAGGAGGGGCCAGTGGGCATATGAGCCTGCGGGCCAGCTCTGGCCAGCTCCTCACCACTCCCCAACTACGGCCTGAAAGTGCCCTAGACCCCTCCTCGGCCACCCCCAACTGCACCCTCCATTCTCTCCTTCATGTCCAACGTAGGTGGCCCCTGGGTCTGTCCTTTGAGAGAAGAAGTAGAGCCACCCCACATCACCCTCCCCAGAGCCCACCGCCCAGCCTTACTCACACTGGAAGTGCCAGACCAGGAAACCAGTCATGAGAGAAAGCAAGAAGAAGCCGACCAGCACGGCCACCAGCACCACGGAGCGCTTCGGGCCCCGCTTCTCGACCTTCTTGGTATTGTTGACTGGCAAGAACTCCACGCCTTCCTCAAAGCCATTCATGTTCTGAACGGAGAAATGCATACAGTTCAGAAACTCTCTCCCACCTCAAAAGCCGCCCCAGCACGGCTCGGGGAGAACGTTACATTTTTTAAGGTCCAGCTTGGAGAAAAAAGCAAGGAGACACGAGAAGCGGCCTTCTCATCCATGCATCACAGTGTCCAGGCAGCACAGGCACTATTGCTTAAGAATGGTTAGTTTCAGTAAAAATGAAACAAACAGCCTGTCTAAACGCAGGCATTGGGGCTCTCACTGAAATGAATCATCCTTGAAATGAATCAGGTGTGGGGAGGGCGGGCCCAGCCCAGAGCTGTGACTGGCCACCACAGGGCCTCTGTGCAAGCTTCTAAGGGCAGCCCCTCCTCCGGCTAACACAGCCCCAGGGTATGGGGCATGGGGCGAGGAGCCCCCACTAGCTTCGGTCCCCACTGATCACCTGGGCCAGGAACCTGTGGGTAGCACAACTGTACACACTACCCAGGGGCCTTGCTCCGCCAATGTTTAACCAGCCAAGAGTAAAAAGGCAGTAAACCTGGGCAGCCCTACCCTGCCCCCATGGAACACGCCACTCTGCCCCGTCCAGGATCTCCAGGTGAGGTGAGAAGGCCAGGCCTCTGCTGGAATCCACACCCAGACCCAGACCCAAGGGCACGAAAAGCAAACAAAACTTCCGACAAGACGGCAGCTTCCGCGGGTTCCTCCCTGTCAGCGGATATCAGGAGGAGGGAGGCACGAACACGGACAGGAGCAGCTGAGCTGTCTGCAGCACGCAAGGACAGACAGGCAAACCTTTCTGCCCTGTGACACACACTCTGTCAGCCTGCCCTAAATCCTGGAGGGGAGCAGGGTCTAACTACCCCACACCCACTCCAAAAGGCTTTGTAATAAGCAGTAGGTGTGCCCAGTTTTAACAGTTTCCAAATGTGATTCTTCTGGTGTTTACCTCCTAACTCTGAATATGTGGAACTGACACTTCCTGATGTATTACATTTAAACATTATCTATTAACTTGCTGCTAGGAAAGATTCTCCCCACTCCTGCCACATTTGGATACTTATATCTCTAATTTTAGTTTCCTAATTGGTTATATTTGTGACTTGATCTAGTATCACATAGAGAAACACACCCCATAGCTAACCCTCCCATGGTAATCCTATTGCAATATATAAATGTATCAAATCAACACGTTGTACACCTTAAACTTACACAATGCTATATGTCAATTATATCTCAATAAAAATAAATTTTAAAAAAAGGAAACACCTCAGAGGTGACCAATTAAAATGCTTTCAAGCTGCTTGTTCTGGAATTTGTCTCCATATTTCTAAATAATATGCCAATACTACTATCTCTTGATACATCTATTTAAAATATAATCAACTGACTTCCTATTATGACAACGTGGATTTTAATGTCCTTCCTTCTGTTTCTCCTATCCTCCCAATAGTTACAGGGCTCAAGTTTTAACAAATTGTATTTATACTCTGTTTTCATTATTAGTTTTTTTTAATCTTAATAACATTTTATTTAACCCCACATATCAAAATATTATCATTTCAACATGTAATCAATATAAAAATCATTAATGAATTATTCATATTCTTTTCCTCATACTAAGTCTTTGAAATCTTCATTATTAGTTTTTGAAAATATTGTTCACTATTGTTTCCTTCCCAGTACAATTAATTTGTTTTTCCTGCTGCAAATATTCATTTACATGTGTTTCTTTTTAACATATACGCAGGTCTTTCCATACAATCCAAGAGCTCTGTAATACTCTTCCAATCTTCCACATATAGTGTGTCAAACAACCTCTCATGTCATTTTCTTCCTGGGGCCTCCCTCCCAGAGCCCTCGGCCCTTTCCCATAGCTCTTGTCGGGAACTCCCTTCACCATCACCCTGGGCGTTTCCTTCATCTCCCTCTTGTGTTAAAACCCCTATTTCCTGGATTCCATGTCTTCATCCCTCTTGGCTTACTTCATGTTGGTGGAACACATACTTCAGTAGCTTCCTGAGAGGGAAATTTTTTGAGACTGCATGTTTCTCAACAGACCTTAATTCTGCACTCACATTTGTGGATAGTTTGGCTGAGTATAGGACTACAGGTATCAAATAATTTTCACTTAGAATTTTGAAGGCTCCATTGTTTTTTAGCTTGTAATTTTGCTTTTGAGAAACACGATAATAGTGCAAATCCATTATTTTTTATTCATGATTTATCTTTCTCTGAAAGCCTTGAGGATGTGTTTTAAATTGGGTCTTTAAATTTCATTACGCTGAGCTCTCTGCCCACCCCTTGAATCTGAGAACTCTAGCTTTCAGTCTGGGAAACTTTCTTGTGTTATTTCTTAGATTACGTCTTCCCCTTCATTTTCTATGGTCTACATTTCTGCAATTCCTATCATATTGTTCCTCTACTTCACTTATCATTTCTCTATTATCCTTCTCATTGTTTTTTAACCTTGCTATTGAGTTCTTCGTTTCTGCTATCAAAATTTTAATTTCCAAGAGTTCTTTCTTGTTCTTTGAATTTTCCTCTTTCTTGTTCTCTGAATTTTGGATGCAGAATCTTCTCATCTTTATACTTCCATGAGTACCGCTTCTCTGTTTTTGACTTTCTCTTTCATGTTGAAGGCTTTCCCCAAATGCCTGACGATGCTCAGTTGTTCATATTTAGGAATGAGGTTCTAAAGGCTGTTTGGAAGCTCTGTGTGCATGACTTGCCACAGTGGCTTCACTATAGGCCACAATTAAGTGGCTAGCCCGATTTTTTATGGGCACTCCCAACTGTTAGCCTGTGTAGATCTTTTCTACAGAATGGTTTAATTGTTTCAGAGAATAATTGTCTAATCTCCTGGGTGGAGCAATTTAAACCCAGCCACTAGATTCCGGAACATGTACAAGAATAAACCTTTGACTCTTTTCACCCCTCACTACAGCCTTCCTCTGCACCTGGGGTGTCCTCAAGTCTGGAGAAATCAACTTCCCATCCCTTACGAGGGACTGGTGGGATAGAGGTATTTTTGTTTGGAACAGAGGTGGGGATTTGGGGATTTCTAACAATGCCCTTCCCTGTCTCACCTCTATCTTCTGTAATCCCTGAGCCCGATTCCTGAGCCTGGCAGAGGACAGTAGAGAAATGCTGGAAGAATATTTCCAAGAGCTCAAGAGAGGCAGATATCTTCAAATTCAAAGGGCTCTCTGAAGAGTGAGAAAGATAAATGAAAAAGCACAGATATCTAAATATATCACGTGAAATTTCAGAAAACCAAGGATAAACAGTAGATCCCCTACACCTCTATCTGGCTTTTTTTCCCTCTCTCATATTTTACATTTTTCCATCATTTGGTTCTATTCTGGGATTTTTTTTTTAACTTACTCTTGTAAACCCCCAATGGAATTTTTTAAGTAGCTTCACTAAGGTATAATTGATATAAAATAAACTGTACCTATATAACATGTACAATTTGGGGCATATTTTTGGTGTGGTAAGTTTTGACACATTCGTGAAATCACCAGAATCAAGATAATGAACATATCCATCAGCTTCAAGTTTCCTCCTGGCCCTTCCCTCCCTCTCCTCCCTGATTCCCTTTCCCATCCCCAAGCAACCACTTATCTGTTCTTGTCAGTAAAGATTAGTTTGCTTTTCCTAGAACTTTATATAAATGGAATTACACAGCATGTTCTCTCCGTTGTCTGGCTTCTTTTACTCAGCACAATATTTTGAGATTCATCCACGTTCTTCTATTATATAAATAGTGCATTCCTTTCTATTGCTGAGTAGTGGGTATACAACAATTTGTTTACCTATTCACCTGTTGACGGACACTTGTATTGTTTCCAGTTTGGGACTATTACAAACAAAGCTGCTGTGAACATTCCTGTACGAGTTCTTGTATTGGCAAATGCCATCATTTCTCTTGGGTAAATACCTAGAAGTGGAATAGTAAGTTCCTATGATAGGCGTATGCTTACCTTTTCAAGAAACTGCCAAACTGCTTTCCAAAGTGACTGTGCCATGTCACATTCCCATCAGCAGTCTATAGGGATTCCAGGTGTCCACAACCTATCTAACACTTGCTATGGTCAGTATTTTTAATTTTAGCCATTCTAATAGATGTGTAGTGGTATGTCACTATGGTTTAAAGTTGCTTTTCCCTAATGACTAATGACGTTGAGCATCTTCATGTGCTTAATTGCCATCTGTTTATCTTCTTTGGTGAAGTGTCTTTTCAAATCTTTTGCCTAGTTTTTTAAATTGGTTTGCTTATTTTCCTATCATTGAGTTTTGAGAGCTCTTTACATATATCCTGGATTCAAGAATATATCAGATATATACTTTGCAAAGACTTTCTCCTAGTCTATGGCTTGTATTTTCGTTCTCTTAACAGTGTCTTTTGAAGAATAGAAGTTTCTCACTTTCATGAAGTCCAATTTGTCAAGTTCTTCTTTTATGAATTACGATTTTGGTGTTCTAGCTAAGAAATCTTTGCCTGGGCCGGCGCTGTGGCTTGGCAGTTAAGTGCGCGCGCTCCGCTGCTGGCGGCCCCGGTTTGGATCCCGGGCACGCACCGACACACCGCTTCTCTGGCCATGCTGAGGCCGCGTCCCACATACAGCAACTAGAAGGATGTGCAGCTATGACATACAACTATCTACTGGGGCTTTGGGGGGGGGGGAATAAATAAATAAAATTAAAAAAAAAAAAAGAAATCTTTGCCTAACCCAAGGCAACAAAGATTTTCTCCTATGTTTTCTTCCAGTAGTTTTATAGTTTTAGGTTTTACATTTGGGCCTATAATCCATTTTGAGTTAATTTTTTTTATATGGTGCAAAGTGTGGCTCAAAATTCTTTTTTTCTCTTTTTCTTTCTTTCTTTTTGCATGTGGATACCCAATTATTCCCCTATCATTTTTTGCACAGACTATCTTTTCTTTACTGAATTGCCTTTGCAGTTTTGTCAAAAATCCATTGTCCATCTATTTGTGGGTTATTTCTGGATTCTATTCTGTTCCATTGATCTCTTTGTCTATTCTTATGCCAATACCATACTGTCTTCATTACTGTAGCTTTGTAACTCAAAAAATCTATTTAAATAACACATGACTTTAGCAAGGTTGCAAGATACAAGATCAATATATAAAATTCAATTGTATTTCTATGTATTAACAATGACCAATTGGAAATTAAAACTAAAACAATACCATTTACAATAGCATCAACAATATGAAACACTTGGGGGCAAATCTGACAGAAGATGTACAATACCCGTACACGAAAAATACAAAACACTGCTGAGAGAAACTGTAAAAGAGCAAAGCAATATCCCACATTTACGGATTGGCAGACTCGACATAGTTAAGATGTCTATTCTTCTCAAATTTGTCTACAGAGTCAATACAATCTTGATCAAAATCTCAGCAGGCTTTTTGTAGAAATTGGTGAGCTGCTTCTGAAATTCATATGGAAATGCAACAGACCGTGAAAAAGAAGAACAAAACTGGAGGACTAATATCACCTGATCACAAGACTTATAAAGGCAACGAATGCTCGCTTTTTTAAATTTCAAAAACCATGTATTTCATTTCCAAGAGTGATGTTTTGTTCTTTGCTGGCTACTTTCTTGAGCAGCCTTTTCCTATTTTATAAATGCACTATCTTGCACTATGTTTCTTAGATACCAGCTAGATTTTTCCATATTGTCTTCGGAACTTGATCTTTGCCTTTCTCTTTCAGGCTCTATGTTTTCTTTACGTGCCCAATGGTCCTTGGTTGTCTAATCAGATTTATTTTTTTTTTTTAAGATTTTATTTATTTTATTTTTTTCCCCCCAAAGCCCCAGTGGATAGTTGTGTGTCGTAGCTGCACATCCTTCTAGTTGCTGTATGTGGGACTCGGCCTCAGGATGAACGGAGAAGTGGTGCCTCGATGCGCACCCGGGATCCGAACCCGGGCCACCAGCATCGCAGCGCGCGCACTTAACCACCAAGCCACAGGGCCGGCCCTCTAATCAGATTTAAAAATGAAAAAATAGTAAGGCTTTAGCTAGACTCTCTGAACAGACTGTCTGTATGTTTACATGTGTTAGAAAAAATGTAACAAAGTAGTAGTTTATATTTATTTTCAACTTAGAGAGTAATTTCACAACTGTTTTCTTACCCGATCCTCACAACAATCCTGGAACCACTCCTGACCGGTGCCATTGCCCCCGCGCTACAGAGAAGGAGAAGAGAAACGACGACCTCGCAGGATCGCACAGCCACGTAGTGGCAGGTCCAGATTTGATCCTGGTTTTCCGCCCCTCAGTGTAGTCAGTTTCCAGAACTCAGGGAGCAAGTATTCATGGAAATGGGAAGCAAGCTCCTTGGGAAGGGGAAGGTGGCCGACAGCACGGACAGCGGACCCAGGGGCCACCCCCAGCCTTGCCATGGAGCAAGGCTGTCAGCAGCGGAACTGGCTCAATGGCAGGGCCCTGGTCGTCCCCGCACTGTGAATTCTGGGGCTCCACTCAGCCCAGAAATGCTGTTTAATCAGTAACTAGACTGCTTCCTTTTATAACCCTACTCTCGGCTCCGTTGTCAGGCACATTAGAGATCATCTTGTCTAACCCAGTCATTTTATTGATAAGGAAACTGAGGCTGAGAGACAGGGAGTGACCTATTCAAAGTCACAAAGGTAGCGAAGTCAGTAAAGCAGAGCCACACCCTGCCAACCCTAGCCAGGTTTCAGGCAAGCACATGGTCGGCAGCCTCCAGTGCAGCAGGCGACAGGGAGCTCCCACCCACTCGGGCTCAGCTGTGTATAGAATCATGTCTCCACACACAACAGTCTCTCCACAGGGCCTCAAAGCCAAGGCAAGAGGGAAAGCATGCTGGTGCCTGCTTCTGCCTCTCCTCTCTCTCTTTCACGAAAGTAAACATACTTGCAGGTGCACATACAAAACCCAGGGCTGTGAAGCCAGGTGCTTGCTTACCACAGAGACAGAGGCCACGTAACTCTCATGGCCAATTCGCACCGGCCAGCTCGAGTGAGATCCTGGCCAGAGTCTCCAGAAACACAGCATGGCTCAAGGCCAGCTCAGACAAGAGAGCAAGGAATGACTCCCTGGAGGACAGATGGGCACGAAGGGCTTGGTACTCACAGAGTAAAGACCCTGGAGGGATGAAGGGGGAGAACCCAAGGGGCAGGTTGCAGGGAAGGATCAGATTATCGCCATTCCCATCCAACTTCCTAGAGGGACAGAGGGAGTAGGGTCCAGAAATCCAAGAGTGCAGATGCATAAGGCCTGGAGAATATTATATTTTCTGTTGTTTTAAGCACACTAGTTAGTGCAAGTGAAACATATCCTCCCCACGGCCAGTGGCTGTCCAAAAAACTGGCTTAGAGAAGGTATGTATGTGATGCTATAGGAAAGACCCTTGCAGTCACCTGACTCCCAGTAAGTGAGAAACTCACCAAGGCTGAAAGCTAAATGCCGAGCAAACAAAACTCTGTGTCCAAGTCAACCAAAGAATCCTCCCGCTAAGAGGACTCTTCTCCTGGTTCCCCAAGCACACACTAACAGACCTGTCACCAGCTCCAGATTCTCCAGGACCCACTCTCCCACTGGCTCCAGGACTAGCAAATCCAAAGCTGGAACTTGCCCTTGGTAGCTCAAGTGTGGTCCTCACTAGAGAAAGGCAACTGGTAAGTGCTTACATTTATAAACAGCAAAAGTAATACTAACTATCCAAAAATCCACAGAAGATTCCAATCAAAGCAGACAGGGAAAAAATAAATCTTCATGCCAGACTTTTCTTTTTTTTAAGACTGTTCCTCATTTGGCTAAGGTTGTGTGTGATCTGCTGGGAAGGCAAGGGATGAACCTGAAAACTGAAGATGTCACTCAGAGGCCTGAGAGGGACCATGAAAGGACATCACATGACAACTGGTAATCTGCCCCACTGTTGAACACCAAGGTCAAGGGGCAGAGGTGATGTCACCGGCTGGAGACACAGGTGTGTTGCTCAGACCTGAGACTAAGACAAGTGTGGCTAGATTCATGTGTCACTGCCAACTCTGCCATTGATTTGTGGCAGGTGCTCTTCATTTACAGGTTTGGTGATTCAGTGTACCCACCACTTAGATGGGACGGATTTCAATTTTATGATGTCATCACTGCCACCATAATCATGACAACCATAAACTATCCCTGAGAGTGTTCAAGCAAGAAAAGCCAATCCACACATCTGCAATGGTTTTCCAAGGTGAGGAGGCACTTCTGTAGCACTTCAAAGATGCCTTCCTTTGCAAGGAGAAAGACAAAGCCAGCATAACTCTCATGGCCACTCCCTGATGCCAGCTAGCTCCTGGTTAGAGTCCCCAGCAACACCACATGGCTCAAGACCACCTGAGACGACAGAGCAAGGACTGACTTTCAAAAACCAACTCTGTATTTGTCATCCTGGGCGATGATGAGCACAGTAGAAGTGCATAGCACTGAGATATCAGAGGTGAAACTGAAGAAAAGCCTATTTTTCAAGTTGCTGATTATGAAGGGACCCTGTCTCCAGCCCACATGCAGGCTCCCGACGGCAGGGGCTTCACCAGTCCTGCCTCCATTACAGGCCAGGTCCAGCACAGTGACCAGCAAAGAGAGGACGCTGGATTTGTTCATCACAGGATGACCGAAGGTTCAAATAAAGAAGGGAAAAGAAAGCCCACATTGGAATCCTCCACCCAACCTGGGGCAACAGATCCCACAAGAAGCCAGATTCTCAAGAAATCCACAAGAGGCTACAGTTCCTGTTGTTTGTACAACCACAGCATTTCCCACACTTGTCGGGCCATGAAAAATAACGATAAAAAAATAAAATAAAACAAACACGGTGCTTGCTCAGCATCCAGATTCCCAAGCCCCTCCCCCTGGAGGTTCTGCTATAGCAGGCCTGGGATCTGCAAGTTCACCAGTGCCCCAGGTTATTCTTAGGAACTTGAAAGTTCAAGACACACTGCAGCCTACCACTCCAAGAGACTGCCGGCTCACCCACTTCCCATCACAGTGAGAGGAGCCGGCCGCTCACGTCAAGTTTCAGTTGGCCTATTCTAAGCAACCACCCAGGATGCAGAGTACCTGCTGTGGGGCTGGACTTGGCTTCTGCGCCCTGGGACCTTCCCACAACAGCTTATGTGCACCACCCCAAGTCCCTGAGGCTGCTGCCAGAGTTCCTCAGAGACACACACTCCCAGCAGAGGCCTGATCAGCTGGCGGTGGACTCACTAAACCTCTTTCTTTTTGTCACCCAACCCTCTCACCATTGCCCTTTGACCCGGTCACTGTCCTAGCTGCCCCACCAGAAAAAGGAGCTGCTGGGAAATGGGCGAGGCCGTGGGGCCTCATGGAGGATCAACAACTACCTGTAGATCTGTGCCCCCAAGCCAGCCAGGGCACAGAGAGCTGACTCACAGCCAACAGTCCCTACTGAAGGAAATAATCCTGAACTCGGCACACCAGGTGAGAGCAGGCAGGACAGTCCCCAGGGCCTGACTCAGCCGACTGTGGGCACTCAGCACAGAAACCCCGTGGTCCCTGCCAGCCAGTGTCTGTGTCCTGCAGGTTTCACACTGTGGCCCCTCCTCAGCTCCCTGCCCTGCCCAGGGCCCTGCCCACACAGCCATAGGCCTGGAACACCTGCAACGAGACCCCATAAGGGTACAAAGAACAGGTGGGGGGAGGACCCCCAGATACAAGTCTCTTCTTTCCCTTTGGAGGTTGATGGGCATAACCCAGATGAGAGGTCAGGGCCGAAAGCCCTGAGCCATCAGGGCAAATAACTCTCACTGTGCCTCAGTTTTCCCTTCTTAAAAGAAGGTTAATAACCCCTACAGGCTTCTAAGTAGAGGTGTTATAAAACATAACGAGCTGATTCTTGCTAACGTCAGGGGCCTAGCCCCCATCTCCCTTCAATTGTGATTTCCCCACCAACCGTCCATCCACCTGCCCGAAGCCAGGCAAGCCCCATTCCTCCCTCTGGTCTGGTGGAGCAGCGGGAGTTCACGTTCACACATCAAAACGAAACAACAACAAAAAACCTTAACAGCACAAGTCTACCGTGAGGACCTCAAAGAGCCAGGCAGCAGCAGACCAGCCGGTCTACCCAGAAGCCCCGGGAAGGGCCAATGAAGGCCGGCCCACGTCCACTGCCCTCTCATCACTCCGCCCTGACGGAGAGCACCAGGGAGGCCTCCAGCTCCTGTGCCCCTCTCCCTCCCCTTCCCCACTGAGGAAGGTAGGAGGGGCCTGGGGAGAGAAGCAAGCCCTCCCAGGGGCCTCTCCCCTCAAAGCCCAGGGGACATTCACCCAGCAAAGCCATGGCGCTCACCTGACCACATCTATGCGCTGGGCCTTGCTTTACACAGCAAGTTTCCAATCTTTCCAAAACATCTTTTAAAACATTGAAATCTTATTTCAAATGCAATTTTTTGCAGCACCTTAAAATAATAAAACAAGAAATAGACTGGTCGAAATAGCAGCAGGACCCAGAGGGCCTCCATACTATTCCCTGAGATACTGTCCCCAAGCCTGTGACAAGTTTCAGAGCCCCGAGTTAGCCAGGGCCTAACCCAAGGCCCTCCTGGGCAGCCATCGGGGAGGGGTCTGCACATGGACCAAAGCCACGGAGGCTCTCGGGTGCCCTGACAGTCCCCAAGGGGCTTTCCCAACCCCCACTTCTGCACCTCGCAGCTCGGTGAGGGAGCAAAGGCCTCTACACACATAGTCATTATTTTTGTGCATCCTTGTGCCATGTTAGGTGTTTTTAATACATATTATCCCTAATTCTTAAAACTAGGTTTCATTTTCAGATGAGGAAATGGGTTAAAAGAGGGTAACTTAGCAAAAACCCAGATATCTAAAAAGTGGCAGGGCTGAATTTCAGACCCAAATCTGACTCCAAAGCCAGTGTCTTCTCAGAGGCTCTGCTGCTTCTCAGGGGACCGGCTATCACCCCCTGCCCCCAGCGCTGCAGACAAGCACAGCGAGCTCAGAGATTCACTGCCTTGAAGAACACTCTGCAAAAGTCTACCAGCTACAAAACCCGCTTTTTGGGCCCAAGAGGCAGCCTGCGGTGCCCACCACTGGATATGGATTTCCACCCCTTCAACACTGGTCGAGGGAGCTAACTCCCCCACCTCTGACCTTGCCCCCAGCCAGAAGGCCACCAAACTCGTAAGGAACCAGGAAGCTGGTCCCATCCTGCGCACTCAGAATGGCTCGGCTCCCCTCACCACCTACCAAACCCGCCTGCCCTGGAGGATGCAGCCCAAGGCTGTGCCCCTCTAGGAAACCTCCGTGGACCACCTCAATCCACAGCACTTTCTCCCCGGGACCTCCCCTCCCTTGCGATCTTACCACCCATTTGGCATCAGTGATTCCCGGCTGCCACGCTGGGTAGACCAGGCAGTCCTATGAGGTCAGGGTAACCTGGTTTTCTCGTCATACTGCTTCTCTCCTCCACCCCTTCTACCCTTGAACTTGCCCAGGGTTAGCACTTGATTGATTGATTGACTGATTGAAGGACTTCTCTCTCCATAGTCAGACTTAGGTGGCCTACCCAGGGCAAGCTGGTATAAGTTTCCAGGTGTCAGGGCCCAGGGAAGTTTCCAAACTTATGTCCCCGAGGTACCCTCATCCACCCCTGGAAGGGGAGAGAATGCTCAGTCCACACCCCAAGGTGCTGCTGACAGGCCCCAAGCTCTCTGGTGCCAGCCTGGCCCAGCCACCTGCTATACCCAGCCCCATCTCTCCCAGTTCTCAGTTAAATGCTCCTCCCAGGACACAACCTCTTTTGTAATTCCAGCCAGAGAAATCCATATTGGCTCCAAGATCACCTGTGAGAGAACAGCACCACCAGTCCTCATTTCCCACCCCCACCCCACCCCAGCGCCTTGATCCCACTAAGCCCACACGCCCTGTCCCTATTTGCCAGAGATCCTCTTCCGGACCCAGCCACTCCCGCCTTTCTCCTGCCCCCAGTCACCGCACTCAGGGGCATCTGCCTGCAGCAGCACAAACAGGTGGCTTCTCCCAGAAACTAAGCAAGAGAAACGGAAGGTGAAGGCAGCACCATGTAACTTCTTTTTGTTCTTTTTCTCGAATGTTCACTGAACCCACATTCTGATTTCACAGGCTAGTGGTTTTTTTTACTTATTGAAATTTTTATTGAGATCATGGTAGACTCACGTGCAGTTGTAAGAAATACCGAGAGAGCCCTTGTACACCTTGCCCAGTTTCCCCGAGTAGGACCATATTATCACACCACGAAACTGACATAACCCACCGGGCTAAGTTCCCATTTACTTGCATTCACTTATGTATGTGAGTATTGAGTTCCATACAATGTTATCACTGGTGTATTCCTGTATCCACAGGCAGTCAGGACTCTGAGCAGGTCCAACACAAGGATCCCTCCTGCTGCCCTTTTGCAACCATGCCCACCTCCCTCCTGCCCCCCTCCACACTAATCTATCCTCCAGTTCTATAATTGTCATTTCAAAAATGACAGCAGCGGAGCGAGCTCACTTAATCGCTACACCACAGGGCCAGCCCCTGTTTAACCTTTTTTAACAGCTGCCTTGCTGGACCCAGGGATCTGCAGAAGTTAGGGGAAAAGCCCCGAGCCCACCAGCCTCCTGCCTAGATTCCGAAACACCTCTTCCGTAGATCCCAGGCATGTTTTCGGAGCTACAAATCTCAAAGGCTGTTTGGGTAAAGGACTGACTATGCAAACAGGAAAGCACTGCCACCAGGAGAGGGCGCCTGGGGGCCTACGTCCACGATTACAAACCAGAATCTCCAGGCTGGAAGTAAAAGGATAGGAGCGAGGAGGGGACTGCGGAACTGTGTCCTTGGAGTCGGATTCCAAGAGCTGGGACAGATTGTAGACATCAGCCCATCTCCCATCTTCCCAGAGGGAAACACAATTTTCATTTAGTGCCAAGATTGGGAAGTTCTTCCTTCACCCCAGAACTATGAGCATCACAATAACTCTGCACATTATTCTCATTGCAATTAGAAGCAGCCTAACTTCTGCTCAGGGTGGCTCCTGAAATACTCCAAGGCGGCACCGTGCTCTGAGTGTTCTCTTTCTCGGGCTAAACATGCTCAACTCAATCATTCAAAGTGTTTTCTAAACCTCTGGCCATCTCGTTCAACCTCAGTTAGCCATATTCCAGCCAAGACACGGGACCCAAAATTCAACAGCATAATCCAAATGCAGCCTGGCCGGCGTGGTCTCCACGGGGGCTGTTCGTCAATGACCTCCCTTATCCCCATTACTATATTTCCATTAATTGTCTGATAATACATTCATTAGCACACACAAATAATAAAAATAAATAAATAAAAAATAAATAATGATATATCCACTTGACGAAAGCTTATGCAGCATCAAAAATAGTTTTTCAAAGAGTAGGTAATAAAATGGAAAAACTATCCATGACAATGTTAAATGAAAAAAAAAAAGTCAAAAAGTATATGGAGGGCCGGCCCCATGGCTTAGCGGTTAAGTGCGTGCACTCCACTGCTGGCGGCCCGGGTTCGGATCCTGGGGGCGCACCGACGCACCGCTTCTCCGGCCATGCTGAGGCCGCATCCCAATACAGCAACTAGAAGGATGTGCAACTATGACATACAACTATCTACTGGGGCTTTGGGGGGAAAAATAAATAAATAAATAAAATAAAAAAATAAAAAAGTATATGGACACTTCCCACCCTTCTAAACTCGGCTCAGGCCTCTCCGCCAGGTAGCTCCCGAGGAGGGCCCCCCCCACTGTTCTAGCGAGGTAACTTCCTCCCATAGCACCCCATGCACACCTCCGTCTGTCTCACCCTCTCAAGGTCAACCACTTGCTCCTTAACGATGGGAAGAGGAGAGGTGGCTGTGTCTTGCTCCACAGTGCTAGCATGGATTAAGGTATTTAATAAATGTTTGGTGAATTAATTAATTACAACATGTCTGTAGCTGCAGAATAGGAATGACATTATGATTCCATTTGGGGAGAACACGTGTACACATACATATACATTAAAATCCACGTATTAGTTTATGCAGAGAAGACTTGTGGGAGAATATAAGCCAAACTACGTATAGGGGTTATCAAATCTGGGGGAGAGAATTTCAGAGGAATTTCACTTTCTACTTTGTATATTTCTGTACAGCCTGACTTAAAAAAAAAAAAAAACCTTTCTAACTTTTGTAATCAGGAAAAAAAAGCAACTTGTTTTAGAAAACATGCATAGGCAATACCAAATTATTAGAATGCCTCTTAGGGTACTTTCCCCCATTTTTTAATTCTTTCTACTTATCTGAGTTAGCCAAATTTCTTTAAATATGTATATATTAGTCTTTTAACAATAATTTTAAAAGTACAACCAAATAAAAATATGGGGGAAGGGAATTTCCTTTAGATTTTAGAGAGCCCCATCACATGCCTGGCTCTTACTGAGCCTGCCGTTAACTCAAAATCCTGGGTCTCCTGTGATGGCCGGCTTGCTGGCTTGCTCCTCATCTCCCGGCTCCTCAGGCCCCCGAGGCCCTCCTCACAGCACGACGCGGGGAGGGAGGGGGTTTGCTTCGTGGCAGGGTGGCACAGCTCTTACTCCCAACGCCGACGCACGCACACAATTCTGTGCTTGGCAGCCAATCCCGCAGGCTGTCCGGGTCCTTCTGACTCATAATTAAGTCATCCAAAGCATCGGCCTTTCCCTCTCAGTAGGTTGTCATCTACAAAGACGACAAGTAAATGCTCCAAGACCTCGTCAGAGTTGTTACGAAATAAGAAACGGCACAGAACCCAGGAGGGAGTCAGGAGCAGCCCCGAGGCCACCGCCCAGAGTGTCTTGGATCCATGAATGGACCCTCTGGGGCACAGTCGTTCAATCAGACACACTGTCCTCCAGCCCCCGGGCCTCCACCACGCCCAGCAGACAGGAGGTGGATACGTCTTCCCCAGAACACAAATTGTATGTGCGCAACAACAAACTAGATAAAATGTTTGCATAGGGTAAGGAGTGGAAAGAGGCATGAAAAATGTAAACAACTTGATTTGTTGGCTTGAGTAGGTGAATTGCTTTTCATTTTAAAATTTCCATTGTGATTTTTAATCACGTATACAATAAATAAAGCTACATTTTGTTCAAAGCCTTGTTGAAATCGAATCTCTAGTCAGTCTCCTGGTCTACCAGGTGAGCCACCTCATCAAAAGGGGAAAGCAGACGAGTTCGATAGGAGAAGTTTCAGTGGACCTGCGCTGGCACCTGGAGCTCACCACCCCTGTCCACTGACGTGTTCTGGGACTGTGCTGGGGACACGCACCCATCACCACGGCCCCCGGGATACACCTGTGTGACGGCACTACGGTTAAGCGCGTAGGCTTTGAAGTGAGGCAGATCTGGGCTGGAGCCCTTGCTCCACCTCTAACCGCCTTTGGGCCATTACACAAACCCTGTGAGCCTCAGTGTTCTCATCAGTAAACTAGGCATTTCGTTGTATAGTTGCTGTGAGGATAAAGAGAGATAATGGACTGAAGTGCACATATTCAGTGATGGGTAGAAATGATTGTCATCATCACATTCTTCTCCACCTTTTCAGCATCCTCATCACCATCTCAGAGAGTCAAAGGACCCAAGACTCTGACCAGTTAGTCAACTATCACACGGATTCTAAGGATTCTGTTGCTAAGCCCAGAAAGAATAAGCAAATTCTGAAAATATGAGATTCCAAGACAGAATTTTAGTAGGGACCTGCTTCTAGAAAAGTTTTTACCAAAGAAAAAGCGGCAAAAAAGAGTCCCACGAACTCTAAGCAAACCCCAAACACGCTTCTCACCACTGCCATCCAGGGTGAGAATTCTCGAGGAAGCCCAGAAGTTCCCATTCCCATACTACTCAATGGCTATTATAATTTTGCTAAGCCCAGGTATCTCAGAATCATCCCAAGAGAAATACAGTTGCTCACTCAAATCAAACCAATTCTTACCATTAGTAATCCATTCCTTCCCAAGCCCATTGGGCTGACAGCCCTGTCTTGCACTATAGCAGTCCAAGTAGAATACAGCAGAGCCAGGCTACCTAGGTTCAAATCCCGATCCCACTACTGTTTTGCTCTGTGACCTTAGGCAAGTTACTTAGCCTCTCTGTGCTCCATTTTCCTCACCTAGAAAAGGATAATAATGATAGTACTTACCTCTAAGGGGTGTAATACATGGTACATGCTCAATAAATGCTAGCGATGATTATTAGTGTTCCAGATACTCCAGTAGCATGCACATTGTGTCAGAAGCAACAACATCTTTCGGCGCTGGGCCCCTTGGGGGCTCTGTCACACTCTCCTTCCTCTTCCAAGAACAGACTTTGTCTCTTAGGATAGACATGAGCCAACAGCCCGGGCACAACTACAGGCCAGAGAAGGAACTGACACCAGGGGAACTCCAGGACCACAGCGGCCACGCCCCCCAGGACAGTGAGAGCCCGGGTGGGGGAGGCTGTTGATGACATGGTGTCTTGCCAACATGCCAGCTCTGGGCAGACCCACCCTCAGACGGTTCCCACAGGTAGTAGGCAACTTAGCCTTCTTGGGCAGCTATCGAGCTAGGGTTGTCTTCTCTTACACCACAGTTTTCCCATCTCCTAAACGAGGGCCACGAATTTCCAGGTCTTCCCAGGACCAAGGTGCAGGGACACCCCCTGGGGAAGGCAGGCACCTGGCCCATTGGAGCACCTGGGAGGGAATCTTAGTTTCCCACTGCTTACTACCTTCCCTGCTCTTCCCGCACCCCTGCACACATTCTCCCTGCACACCCTCCCTCTACACACCCTCCCTGCACACACCCTCCCTGCACACACCCTCCCAGCGCACACCCTCCCTGCACACCCTCCCTGCACACACCCTCCCTCTACACACCCTCCCTGCACACATCCTCCCAGCACACCCTCCCTGACCACACCCTCCTGACCACACCCTCCCTGCACACACCCTCCCTGCACACACTCTCCCTGCACACCCTCCCTGCACACACCCTCCCTGACCACACCCTCCCTGCACACACCCTCCCTGCACACCCTCCCTGCACACACCCTCCTTCTACACACCCTCCCTAACCACACCCTCCCAGCGCACACCCTCCCTGCACATCCTCCCTGCACACACCCGCCCAGCACACACCCGCCCAGCACACACCCTCCCAGCGCACACCCTCCCTCTACACACCCTCCCTGCACACACCCTCCCTGCACACACTCTCCTGCACATCCTCCCAGCATACACCCTCCCTCTACACACCCTCCTGACCACACCCTCCCAGCGCACACCCTCCCTGCACACACTCTCCCTGCACATCCTCCCTGCACACACCCTCCCTGCGCACACCCGCCCAGCACACACCCTCCCTGCACACACCCTCCCTGCACATCCTCCCAGCATACACCCTCCCTGCACACACCCTCCCTGCACACACCTTCCCAGCACACACCTTCCCTGCACACACCTTCCCTGCACACACCCTCCCAGCGCACACCCTGCCAGCGCACACCCTCCCTGCGCACACCCTCCCTGCACACACCCTCCCAGCACACACCTTCCCAGCATACAACTTCCCTGCACACAACTTCCCAGCACACACCTTCCATGCACACACCTTCCCAGCACACACCTTCCCAGCATACAACTTCCCTGCACACAACTTCCCAGCACATGGCCCTTCCAGAGAGCCTAGCATATGCTCAAGAGAACCAAGAAAGAGGAAGTTTTTTAAAGTTTGTTTTCTATGGTGGGAGGGGGAGGGGCGAATGAGAGGGAGAAAGGGGTGAGCAGCCGGTTACAGTGGTCTGGGCACACACCTCCTTCTCGTAGAAGGATCTTTCTCATAGAGAGAAGCTGCGTAAACAGAAGGAAATGAAAACCAGAAGACCACAGGGAGAGGGTCTTGTTTCCCAGTACTCTTCGGACAGCTGCCCTGTGCTCAGCGGGGCAGGCCAGCTCCTTCCACCAGGCCAGCGCCCACCAACAACCCAGTTCCTGGCCCCTCCACACGCATCCTACTAACACCACATCCCCTGACAGCTTGTCTCGAGACCTTTCTCCACTCAGAAATTCAAACTCATGCTTTGTACACCATGCTGCAACTTACAAAGGGCTTTCACATAAAGAACCCCTTTCAATCCTTGCCACAAACCTGTAATGTAGATGTCATCCCCATCTTATAGCCACAGCAACTGAGGCTTAGAGAGTAGGTAACAGCTGAGATGACCTGGCAGGAAAGCGGCGGCACCAGATCTCGGCTCCATGTGGGACACTCCCACATGGAGTGTTACCGCCAGCCCCAATTCACCTACCCTGCCCTTCAAGCCCGGGTGAGCCCCCCTGGGCTCATCCTGAATCTAGTACTATCACACAGAACTTAACTCCCAGTCTCCCACACTACACTGGATGTTCCCTGAAGGCAGCAACTGTGTCACTGGGGTCTTTCTCAGTGTTACTGCCCCGTACCTGGCACATGCTCAGTCGGTGGGGACCTAATAAATATTTGTTACATGAATGAGTGAATGTTCAATCAATTAACAAAGAGATGACTCTCTGAATAGCCAGAGCTGTACAGCCTAGCTCCCACAACATCTGATTTTGACCCCACAACATCTGATTCTCCAATCCTGGTCTCTGCATGCCTAGGGGATACTGAGTCTTACTTGGGGCAATCTTGACTTGAGAAGGAAACAATGGATGTCAAAGCAGCTTCATGGCCACCACCAAATATTCAACAGGGGCCAAGACACTGGGTGAGGCAGGCTTCCCAGTTCTCATTAACAGCCATAATAATTGGCATCTGCATACCTGCTCTCATGCAGGCAGGGCTCACACAATCCCCAGACACAGTGTGTGCATCAGGGCCCCAGGGCCCCAGAGTGTGCAGTTCCCCAGAGGGGAACACAGAGGCAGCCACTTCCTGAGTGATGGCAACAGGTGGGGGTGGGGCAGGGGACAGAGTCGTCAGCCTTAGGAAGGACATAGCCAGATACAAATACCACTCAACAGAATCTTTCTCCATCCATGCAGAGATGGAAGTAGCTGGGAACAAGGAACTCAAAAGCAACATTGGCCCTATGGGGCCTGCCTTGACCTAGCAAAGCTCTGCTGACAAAGAAGGCAAACCCAGGGGCAGCATGCACCTCCTGGTCAGAGAAGGAGTCAGGGCCAAGTCTGCAGACCCTGACTGCAAACACCGCAGGGTGATCCAGGGAGTGAGAGCTCTGATAAGGCGTCGAGTGGGAGGAATATTTGAAAAATTCCTGGAGAAATGGAAATGAGCTTGGGCATCGTAGGCTACTTCCTTCAGGACACTGTGTCACATCTATCTTAGCATGGCTCTCAAGACCGTCAGTTCCTTAAGGCAAACTCTTATTTGTTTTGGAGAGCCCACCCTCCAACAGTGCCTGGGCCAGGACTAGATATGGAGCTGGTTCAACAGAGCTCGGCAGAAAAGACAAAGAGTGATCCATATGAAAGCAAGTCACAGAATCAGAAGTGGAAGCAAGAGCCCAATGGAGTGGAGGATGGATGAGCTTCACAGAAAATGAGCAGGGACCAAGAAAGCAAGGGCTTGCAGGGGACAAGAGAAGTCAGCTGGCCGTGGGGCTCAGAGTGTGCAGGTGAGCCCCAGGTCTGGGGAGGGAGTGTGGGCAGTGAGATGGCGCAGAGGAGACTGCAGGAAGGCCCAGCTCTCCCAGTGTCAGCAGAAGACAGTCCCAGAAAGGGAAGTCAGCTGGGAAGAAAAATAGACCTGAAATAACAAAGACCCAACAGCAGGCCCTCTGCTGAGGAGGCAGGAGTCTAGAGCCCCAATAGGCAATTATCAAGTGTTCACAACCATGACAATCACAGAAAGGAAAAGAGAAGGTTGTCCTTCCAGGTGGATCTGCCCCAAGCAGGGCAGAGACTCAGCGGGAACACAGGCCCAAGCCTCCAGGCTGGCTAGGCGGTCCACACTTCCTTCCTCCCAGGGAGTGGAGAGTGGAGAAATCAAGGGTGGCTGGGCTCAGTTCCTATTTGCGGTTGGCTAACCACCGCAGCCCCAGAATCTGGTCTTCTGCAAGCTCCCTAAGTCAGGATGCTACTGGAAGAAAAGGAGCTGATTTCAGAGAGCTCCAAAATCTGGCCTGACATGGGAGCCACAGCCACAGTGTAGGGCAGCAGAGGAGGTTACTGGACCCAGGAACACGGGGGAAAGTGAGAGCGCAGGGCAGCCCTTCATTTGCAGAGCGGTAAAGCTCCCTCACAAAACAGCCCTGCCTCTCAGCGCCTGCGCGGTGCCGGCCCTGACCTGGTGGGCACTGGCCTTCCGGAAAACCTGGGGTCCTCGCTGGACAGAGAGATGGAAGCCTGGCTGCTAGTCCTGCCTGGGCCCTGCCACCTAGGTGTGTCCTTCAAGAAAGTAACTAACAACCCCTCCCCAACTCTCTACCTTAAGATTTAACATCTTTGAGATCTTTCAAGAGGTCTCTCATTGTTCTTTCTGCCTAACAAGAGCTTCCAGCTTCAGTATCTTCTAAAAGGCTCAAGACACATGTTCCCACATCCCTTCCAATCAAGTCACCTTCCTAAAGAGCTCCATCCCCTCTTGGAGACGCCCAGGCAAGCCCAGCCCTGGACCTCAGCTCCAGGCTCCACGGCATGAAAGCCCTGGACCCCCGCGACGAAAGCCCTGGACCCCCGAACGCCCTCTGCAAAGGGCCCAAAACGCCTTCTGACCAGAAGAAGAAAAGAAATTCCTGCAGAGGCCCAGAATGGCTACGACTCCACAGGCCTGGGAAATATCCCTTCCCAGCCCAAATCCCTTCCCAGCCCCTCTCCGAGCCTTCGCGCTGGTTCCTTCCAGATGTGCACTAACAGCGCGGAGTTCGTGGAGGGACTGACACGGAGCCCTGTTTTCAGGTCAGGGAGAGGACAGGGGGGCAGGAGGCCGGAGGAGCGATTCGGCGTCTCCAAGGACCCGAGGGCTCCCGCCTCCATCGTGCTGGCGCGCAGCAGGGCTGGTACCAAAGTCCGGCCAGGCACCCGCCAAACAGGAAATTCCACCTGTAGGGCCAGGGCCCGGCCACAAATGGGCAACGGAGCGGCTCCCTCTGCCAAGACCAAGTGCGGCGCTGCAGGCCCGGGGGCTCCCGAGCCCCGACCCGCCGCGCAGCCCGCGCCCCCGCGCTCGCCGGGCCCGGCCGCACGTAGAGGGGGTGCCCGGGCCGGCCCCTCGCGCTCGCCCACCTCAGGCCGCGAGCTGTACTTGAGTCCCACGCCGAAGTCCTTGGCGCCCCCTCCGCCCTGGCGGGCCCGGTTGCTCTTCATGGTCCCGGCGGCCGGTCGGGGGTCTCAGAGGCGTCGTCCCCGCGGGCGGCGGGCTCCCATCGCCGCCGGGGCCGGGGCCGGTGCCGGGGCGTGCTGAGGTCCAGCGCAGACCCGGGCGCCGGCCGCGCGGTCCTCCCTCGCGCTTCCTGCCCGGCGCAGGTAGTTTCAGGGTGTGGCCTCCCGGGCCCGCCCCGCCGCGCGGCCGCGCCCCTCCCGGGTCCTTCCCGCCTCCCGCCGGCCCCCGGAGAACCTCCGGCCCTCTGGTGAAAGGGGAAAAGACGGCCAGGGGCCTGAAGGTGATGAGAAAGGAAGATGCGGAGACTTGACTGGTGGTGGCCATTGGCATTAACCGTGCCCTGGACGTCATAGGCCCTGGGTTAAGTACCAACAACAACAACGAAAGTTATGCACCTGCTCTTGTCTCTTCCTAGAAGTGGCCCTTTGCGCTGGAACACAGCCCTTCCATCTGCCTTCATGATGCCAACCATGGTTTCTCTCCCTCCCTCTTGAATTTTCAGTCTCTCTCCTTCTTGCTACATGACTAGGTCTCAGTTATAACCCCTCCAAACCCAAACAGAAACCAGAACTGCCCCTTGGCCCAGCCTCCCCCTCCAGCCACTGCCCTCCTCTCCCTCGCGGCCAGGAGCTTCCTCTTCTTCACTGTTAGGAGGTCCCTGCTGCGGCCTGCGGCCAGCTCTCCCTGGGTGAGTCACCGGAGACCTAAGCTGTTCAACCAAATGCCCTCTTACTGTTCCCAGCGTTCCCAGCATCCTTGACCGGTTAGCAGCATCTGATACTGATTGATCCTGCCCTCCAGTGCCCGACTTCCCTGGATTCTGGTCCTACTTTCTGGCCCCTAGATGTCATGGTTCCCAAAGTTCCCTCTTCAGCCTTCTCCCTTTTTTCTCTACACTTTCTTGGCAACTCATCTCATCTTATGGCTGATGAGGTAAATAGGTAAATCTTTCAATAGGTAAATCTGCCTCCCTAGCATTGACATCATGAAGGAGTGCCAATTTCACGTTAACAATTGCCTGGAACTTCTCTATTTGTGTTCCACTGGTATTACATAGTCAACAAATATGATTGAGCACATATTATATGCTAAGCACTGTTCTAGGTGCTGGTAAGCAAGAGTAAACAAAATAAAAATCTCTGCTTTGCAGTCAACAAGCCCTAAAGTTCCTTCCCAGACTTGCACACCTTCCGCTGTTTTCTCTGATTACAATAGTCTCATTCTCCCGGGCTCAAAACCTCAGAATCACTCCTGACTCTCCACCCCCATACATCTCATATCTAATTAGTTCCAAATCTGGCCAAGTCCTTGTCTCAAATAGCTGATATGTACAGCCCTTTCTCTCCTCCCCGTTTGAAGACCCCTATTCTGGTCCTCACCACCCTTTGCCTGGATTTGTGTAAGAAGCAAATGGATCTCCTGCCTCCAATTTGCCACCCTCTTTTCTCTCCTATACACAGCAATCAGGTTAATCTTCCTAAACCACAGCTTCTTTAAAACCTTCAGTGTCTCCTGGAAGAAGTCTGACCTCCTTAGCATGGCTTTCACAATGTGGCCTGTCTTTCTTTGCAAACTAGCCTCCCAGTGTTCCTATCTGGACCCCTTCTCTGCAGCCAGACTTTCCAACCTTTGCCCCTTTCCTAAAGCTTCTCATGCACTGGGAAGCCCTCCTCCCTCACACTCATCTCTGCGTATTGAAACAAAGTCACCCACAGTAGTCATTGGTGTTGTTCACTGAGTGTTTCTAGCTCTCTGCCTTCTGGGCACAGGCGAGGATTGCCCCCTCCTCTTTGAAGTTAGCTGTGGCCATATGGCTCGCTGTGGGCAAGGAAATGTCAACTGAGGGGCTACACACCACTTCCAGGTAGGAGCGTGAGGAGGCCACGCACAATTCGCACACCTTCTTCCCCTGCCAACGTGATCCTGGAAGCACATGTTGAGATAAAACATCCATCGTCACCTCGTGACCCTGTGGCTGCAGTGAGCAGAGACCCCTGCTGACATGCACTGGATACGCAGCATGAATGAGAAGTCAGCTTTTGGGGTGTTAAGGCACTGAGAACTGAGGATTGTTCAGCACTGCGGCAAACCCAGCCCCTGCTGACTGACATACTACCTGCTCCACAAGAGTTTCCTTCCCTCTAAACCAGAACTAGGTCAGTTGGTACCTCTGTCGTGGAATTTATCACCTTTTCTTTGCATTTCTGTCAGTGTCTTACTCATCTTTGAGTCCTCGGAGTCTAGCACAATAAGTCATGTCAGTTTAATAAGTGCGAAATAAATCTGCCACATTCTATCCTATAAAGCATTCCAAAGCTAAACAGAAGGTATCAAAACACTATTGTCTGCATATTGGGAAAGAGGTGCTACAATTACCAATGGCTCAATCCCCTGCAGTTTGTGTGGGTAATTGAAAGTAAGCCGGCTCTG
Organism: Ceratotherium simum simum; assembly: GCF_057802395.1. NCBI lineage: Eukaryota > Metazoa > Chordata > Mammalia > Perissodactyla > Rhinocerotidae > Ceratotherium > Ceratotherium simum. Next base: position 81,325,208 of record NC_141906.1, on the reverse strand, counting down.
AAGTAACATAAATGAGATGGCACTCAGAGCACTCAGGCCTGCTGTTCTGCTACAAAAGGACTGTCTCACATCCTCTCTTGGGTTCCCAGAGCATTGTCTTTTATCTCATGAAGCTAGAAGGCCCTCAGTGCTGTCATTTGAATGCAATACATATGCAATGCATTTATTGAGATTCCAGATCAAGAGGAAGCCACGCAGGCCAAGACCCTTCCCCTATGATTCATTGCGTCATGTCAATGTACATTAAATCCAATTGGCTTAATCTTCATAAAATTATGATATGTGTGCTTTTATTGCTAAATTTTAAGTGAAGAAACCCAAGAGCAGACAGCCTAAATGATACGGCCACATTCTCACACTCACAAGGGGCAAATCTAGCCTCAAACCCAGATTTGAGCCTAAGGCCCATGTCATTTCTCTGCTACAACCAGCTCGCACCACCTGCATCACCATCCTCTCCCTGCCCCCACACACTCTTGCTCTGGAGCTGTCACCTCTCAGGAAGTCCTTCCCTTCTTGATCCCAGGGCTGCTTGCAGAGGAAGTCAGGTCTGTGCCCTTGCAACTCCCTCAGGAGGCCTCTCCAACTAGCCCCAATGTCCTTGGGGTCAGGGCCAGTTAGAGGGTGACCACAGGCTAAAAGACACTGGCTTCAAGTGGTGGTAATGTGGGAGACAGTGGGGCCACGTCAGGGAGCCCCAGCCCAAGTGTAAAATCACAGAGCTCTGTTACCGTCCAAGATGGTGAGAGCAGGTGGCAAACTCAGCCGGGCAGACTGTGCCAGGCTGCAGGCAAATCCCACTCCTGCGAAGAGAGATCTGCAAACGAGGTGCAGGAGAGGTTTAGAATGAACGGGGTAAGGCTGAAGGAACCGGTTAAGGAGGCGTCATTCGTGAATGTATCTAAACCTTGCAGAACAACCAGGTTTATGTATTTGACACCTAGTGCCACTTTTGCTTTTGTGTTGGTGCAGCAATAGCACTTCCCTGTGGAAGGTAAAAATGCACTTTCTAAATACCAGTTGTTTAGTAGCCACCAGGTAATGCTGCCTTCTCCAGACACCACCACCACCCATCGCCCAGTGCACAGCCATGGGAGGCTTAAACCTCTCCCATGCTCCAGGCCTTTTCAGGTCTACTCCATCGGCCTGGATCCTTCCTCACCTCACCTCACCCTGCTTTGTCTCCTTCTCCTGCTGAAATCCAAGTTCAGCTAAAATATCACTCCTGTGGAACTTTCTCCAGGCCTAGTTTCTCTCTTCTTCCTCAGTTCTTCCAGAAATTGGTGCACTCCTCAATTAGAGCTTATATTCCAGAGCACTTTGATTTTCCTGGTCAACATAAGACTCTTTAAATGCCATTGCGAGTCGGAGGACAGTCCATGAAGCTGATGAGCATATCCGTACATTAAGCCCTTGCTCAGGCTTCTGCTCTTGGATTTCTTCACTTACAATTTAGGAATACAAGCATTTACCTCATCTATCATAATTTTATGAGGATTAAACCACATGGGTTCAGTGTAATGACATATGGTTACACTTCTGCCTCTGTCACACACATAGCATGCGCTCAGTAAGCTGACATGACACAATGAATCATAGGGGAAGAGTCTTGGCCTGCGTGGCTCCCTCTTGATCTGGAATCTCAGTAAATGCGTTGTGTATGTATTACATTCAAATAACAGCACCGAGTGCTTTCTATGTGAAGGTATTTATTAGCTCCTTGAGATAAAAGTTGATGCTCTGGGGGCCAGCCCCGTGGTGTAGTGGTTAAGTCTGGCATACTCCACTTGGGTGGCCCAGGTACTCGGGTTCACATCCGGGTGTGGACCTACACCAATCGTCAAGCCATGCTGTGGCGGTGATCCACATGCAAAATAGAGGAGGACTGGCACAGATGTTAGCTCAGGGCTAATCTTCCTCAAGCAAAACAAGAGGAAGACTGGCAATAGATGTTAGCTCAGAGCAAATATTCCTCACCCAAAAAAAAAAAGATCATGCTCTGAGAACCTGGGAAACCACATGAGACACTCCTTTTGAGGTAGATCAGCAGGTTTTAGTGCCACGAGTTCCATCTCGTTTATATTACTTCAGGTCCGGCCATCTTAGTAAATGGCTGCCTCATCCATTTAGTCAAACAATTCTGAAGACATCAACTACTTCTTCCTTTTCCTTATCCCACCCACAAACAAACAACACAAACAAATCAACACCTCTGTCAGTTGTACCTCCAAAATATACCTGGAATATACCTATTTCTCTTTAGGTCTCTTCCTTCAAGCCACCATCATAGCTCCCTGACTACACGTGGCCCCTTGGAAGCTCTGCCTTCTTCCACTGGGCTCCTCTCCAGTCCGTTGTGACCACAGTGAAAGATCCATGGCCCTGCGTCACTCCCCTCTCAGAACACAAATCTCTCGAAGGCAGGATCAGTATCTGTTAGTTCCCCAGCTCACACTCAATAAATGTTTGTTAAATTATTAAAAAACTAAATGGATAAGTGAAAATGTAGGGCCGGCCCCGTGGCTTAGCGGTTAAGTTCTCGAGCTCCGCTACTGGCGGCCTGGGTTCGGATCCTCGGCGCGCACCAACGCACCGCTTGTCTGGCCATGCTGAGGCCACGTCCCACATACAGCAACTAGAAGGACGTGCAGCTATGACATACAACTATCTACTGGGGCTTTGGGGGAAAAAATAATAAAATAAATTAAAAAAATAAAATAAAAGTTTTTAAAAAAAAGTGAAAATGTAAGTAAATGTTTTCTGGTTTTCCATTATCACTTAAAACTTTTTATTGTTAAATGTAACACAAATATAGAAAACAGCATAAAACAAATATACAGCTTACAGTGTTATCCTCAGGCTCCATCCTTGTCATGGCTACTTGTGGACACCCCCCCAGCGCCCCATGCGCCTGTCCCCAGAACAAGGCCCCCCCACTAAGAGCCGCCACTGTATTGTCTTCCCCTGGTGATTACTTTCCCGTTTCTCTTCATGTGGTTTTATCATCCAGGCCTGAATCTCTACACACTGTAGTTTAGCTCTGGCCTGCTTTCTGTTTGTCTATCCGTTTGTTTGTTTTAAATATGTCTTTTAGGTCTCTTTTAAAGATTTTATTTATTTATTTTTTTTCCCCCAAAGCCCCAGTAGATAGTTGTATGTCACAGCTGCACATCCTTCTAGTTGCTGTATGTGGGACGTGGCCTCAGCATGGCCGGAGAAGCGGTGCGTTGGTGCGCGCCCGGGATCCGGACCCAGGCCGCCAGCAGCAGAGCGCACGCACTTAACCGCTAAGCCACGGGGCCGGCCCGTTTTAGGTCTCTTTTAATCTAGAGGTTCCCACTTCATCTTTTTTTCCTTTTGCAATTTATTTACTGAAGAAATCAGATCATTTGTTCTGCAGACTCCCCAGAATCAGGACCTTGCTGATTGGATTCTCAAAGTGTCATCTGTTTAGTGAATTCCCTTTCCCTTTGCATTTCCTGCAAATTGTCCTATGTAGCTAGAGGCTTAATCCGATTAAGTTTTGATTTTTTTTTTTTGGAGGGAAGATGACTTCATAGGTGGTGGTGTGTTTTTCAACATGAGGCACGTCTGCTGTCTCTTGTATTACTAGCTTCATGCTTAGATTCTACATTCATTAGGAAATGCAAACAGAAACGATTCGATTTATCATTCCTTCTTCATTTACTTGCTGGAATACTTCTGTAAAGAGAAAATTCTCATCTATGTGGTTGCCCAGGGGTAACATTTGTATAGGGGAGGAAAGATAAAGCCCTGAGTCTTTCCCTTTAGTTAGCTGTTTTCAAAATAGTTAATTCCCTAACATTTTCCAAAGGGAAGAGTTTGTTTGCGAAGTGTTTGCTTGTTTTTGTATTATTATGATTTCTTGGGTGTAAACATATTTGATATGTTTTGGTTCATTCCCATTTTTGTGCTTATTGATGTTCAACTTGTCCCTCTTTGGCCAGTAGGAGCCTTTTCACTGAGTTGCCTGTGAGTCCTTTTGACCCAATCCTACCCATCTTGAGCATTTCTTTGCTTTCTGGTAAGATGTTCCAAATTCATCTTGTACATTTTCTGCCCAGACATGCAATCAGCCATTTCTTCAAGACATCTAGGTGTCTTTTAGTGAGAAATGGTATTTCAAGACAATCATCTGGGCACAAGGGATGTTCCCTTTTTTTTTTTTTTTGAGGAAGTTCGGCCCTGCGCTAACATCTGCCAAGCCTCCTCTTTTTGCTGAGGAAGACTGGCGTGGGCTAACATCCATGCCCACCTTCCTCCACTTTATATGGGACGCCGCCACAGCATGGCTTGCCAAGCGGTGCGTCGGTGCACGCCTGGGATCCGAACCGGCGAACCCTGGGCCGCTGCAGCAGAGCGCGCGCACTTAACCGCTTGTGCCACCTGGCCGGCCACGGGATGTTCCTTGCTACTTAGTTGGTCATTGTTTCTGGGGCTTTCGTTGGACAAAGCTAGGAATTTTTTTTTTTTAGGGATTTTTTTAAAGAAAGAAAATATCCAACAAATTCATATTGATACTTCCAATTCAAATTTAGGACCACGGGGTATTGATCGAACTTATTCTATCTTGTATCTATATTTTCTTTTTCCCACACTGAGACTCCTTGTTCTCATGTCACCTATTTTTTTTTTTTAGCCCTATTTCCTTTATTAAATGAAGGCGACAGATAACAATTTTCTCATTAGAGTTCAGTGAATTTGCCCTAATGGAGTTTTTGTCAACTTGCCAGCTCACAAACAGCAGAATACTCTAGCTAATTTGGGCAAAAAAGAGGAAATTATTAAAGAGTCTGAGGAAGCTCACAGAATCTCTGGGAGGGCCAGGGAGGCAAGAAAGGAGGCGACACAGCCAGGAACAAGGCCAGCCACACCACAAGGCTGTTCCGGAAGCCCCTACTGTTCCGGTCCCAGGGAGACACCACTGCAGCTCGTCCCAGTGAGACCCACCCTGGCCACCGGTAAAGCTGCCACTGCTGCTTGAAAGCTGCCTGCCTCTACTGTCACCCTCCCCAGAGGGTGGCCTGTGTCCTTTCTTTGTTCCCTCTTGAATAAGTCTCTTGTGAGTGCATCTCATTGGCGAGCCTAAGTTACACCTGTGCCCTACCTACCAGCCGGCTGGGAAGTCGCGTCTGGTTCCTGCCTTGGGTAGGCAGAACTTATAATATGGAAATTCTCCAAATACAGGAAGGCTGCTCAAAAGACACCCTGGTGTCCATAAACTGGGCAAATGCAGATGCTCTGAGCTGGTAGTCTGGGAATGTGTCTTTGGAGCCTTTCTGGGAATGCATTACCCTGGGCTACATATTTGATGCTCTGTCTTGAGAGCATCATTGAGAATTTCCCTTTCTCTGACTTCCCCTGGCCTGTCCACATAGTCAGCACAGCCAAGTTCATCCCTTCTCCCATCTGACGTGTGCAGCTGTGCTCTAGGCTACTCCTGACCCATGGGGCCTGCATGGGCTTTTCAAAAATCAAAGTATGCTGACTCACTCGCTTACATTCTGAGCTCAGTGCTCATGTGCCTAGTTAAAGGGACTTAAGTTTTAACCAACTAAGGTAAATATATATGCGTGTGCGGCTTTAAAAGATTCTTGCAAAGTATTATCTTCACTGCATTTGAAGATAATTCTAGTACTTCAACCATAGAACGAGAAAATGGCAAGGTTGACATTTCTACTCTACTCCTAGTACAAGCTGTTCAATGGCCATGTTATCAGGTTAAAACAATTATCTGATAAGAAGTGGGCAAAAAAAGTTAAAATATCAAGACCACGGATTTACATTTACTATTAACAATGACATTCCTCTTTTTCAGTGTAAGTTGGGTTTTGAGCTATTAATAAATACAATGAGGCCAACATGATTAATGAGACTTAAAAATTAAATGTCTAGTGCATGAAGACAAGCCACTACCATTTTTTTAGTGCTTAAAGTCATGCAATACTCAATTTAGTAATTTACAAAATTTCATTAAGGAATGATAAATGTACAGCTTGAGGTTTCTTAATTAAAGCCAAAGACAAAAGGCTATAAAACATTATAGAATCACTTTCTCCTGCCACTGTACAAATGGCTGAAACAATACACAGAAAACAACATGGCGACACTAGAGCCCATTCTTCTCTCAGCAAACATTTTCAGTAAACACTGTTGGAAGATGCACACGTTTGAAGAAACAAACAAAAAACAATGTTAAGAGTATGGAAGGTTTGGATGGAAGTACAGATGTTTCTATTATAGCCCAGTTTATGGTATAATATTTGCCAATTGTTTTTAATCATGGAGTACACAAATACTATTTTTGTAGTGATCCCTATGCACTGGATCAATAGTTAGAAATAACAATACCTGACATTGGGGCCGGCCTGGTGGCGCAACAGTTAACGCGAGCTCCGCTTTGGTGGCCTGGGGTTTGCAGGTTCGGATCCCAGGCGTGCACTGACGCACCGCTTGTCAAGCCATGCTGTGGTGGCGTCCCATATAAAGTAGAGAAAGATGGGTACGGATGTTAGCCCAGCGCCAGTCTTCCTCAGCAAAAAAGAGGAAGATTGGCATCGGATGTTAGCTCAGGGCTAATCTTCCGCACACAAAAAAAAGACAATAACTGACATTCACTGAGCATTTGCTCTGCGCTGAGCACTGACCTGTCTTTGCCTGTGGTCACTCACTCCTAACCCAATGAAGTAAGTACTAACACCACCCCCATTTTTGCAGATGGAGAAACTAAGGCACAGAGCAGTGTTATTTCGATAAGAATCAAGAACTTTTAAAATATAGTAGAATCTTTGCAATAGTTTTCAATAAGATTGGAAGTGACCAAGAAAACATTTTGTACCACACAGAGAGATTCATCTTGTGACAGAATATTTAAAGAGTTGTTGAACTTAAAGATGTTACATTGTGTTTTGTTTTTTAAGCTAAAAAATACCTGTTCCAATTTGCTTTTTCTAAAGAAACTCAGGCTATGGAGAAATTTGAAAACAAATGTCTGGAAAGGTTTCCATTACTGGGTAATTTTGCTGTCAAAAGTGATGTCTCTGGGGCCGGCCTGGTGGCGTAGCGGTTAAGTTCGTGCATTCTGCTTCGGCGGCCCGGGCTTCGCAGGTTCGGATGCTGGGCCCAGACCTATGCACCACTTATCAAGCCATGCTGTGGTGGCGTCCCACATATAAAGTAGAGGAAGATGAGCACAGATGTTAGCCCAGGGCCAATCTTCCTCAGCAAAAAGAGGAGTCTCACCTAAAAAAAAAGTAATGTCTCACCTACAAGACCTGTTTGTGTACTTAGATTTGGAAACAGAATTTGTAGATAGGATTGGAAATTTAGTGTTGTGCTAAAATAGGCATAGCCAATCTTGCACTTCTCCCATTCCAGCCTGTTTTGTGAGGTGTCTCTTCTGGCTTTTATTTATTTATTTATTTTTTATAATTTTATTTATTTATTTTTTCCCTCAAAGCCCCAGTAGATAGTTGTATGTCATAGCTGCACATCCTTCTAGTCGCTGTATGTGGGCCGTGGCCTCAGCACGGCCGGAGAAGCAGTGCGTCGGTGCGCGCCCAGGATCCGAACCCGGGCCGCCAGTAGGGGAGCGCGAGCACTTAACCGCTAAGCCATGGGGCTGGCCCTGGCTTTTTTTTAAAACAGCTTTATTGAGGTATAATTGACATACAATAAACTGCACATATTAAAAGTGTACAATCTGATAAGATTGACATGTACACACCCATGAAACCATCCCTACAATCAATACCTCTCTTTCAGCTTTGACTGCCATAAAACATAGCAGTGAAACAAAGAGACCTTAGAACCAGACTTTCTACTGCTCTATTTCCAAGTGTTAAAACACAATTTAAAAAATAATAAGGTATGTGGGGACATAACTCTCCACTTCTCAAGTGTGGGCGGCACACACCCACGTCCTTCCGAAAAGGGAAGAGGTGAGCATAACTTCACAGGGCAGGCCCTGAGGAACACAGCCTCAGCCCAGCAGTCAAGGCCAGCATCGGCAGTGACACATCTCAGTGACAGTGTGGACCCTTGATATGGTGTGAGCATGGCACCTTACCTCCATGGTCTTCCTCCCCAATAACACATAACCCCAGGGTCTTATCATGAGAAAAACGTCACAGAAATCCCAATAGAGGGGCAGCCTACAAAATACTTGACCAGTACTACTCAAAACTGTCAAAATCATCAAAAACAAGGAAAGTCTGAAAAAATGCTACAGTCAAGAGGAGCTTAAAGAGACACAACTAGGGGCTAGTCCCGTGGCATAGTGGTTAAGTGTGTGCGCTCTGCTGCTGGCAGCCCGGGTTCGGATCCTGGGCTCGCACCAATGCACAGCTTGTCAGGCCATGCTGTGGTGGCGTCCCACATAAAGCGAAGGAGAATCGGCACAGATGTTAGCCCAGGGCCAGTCTTCCTCAGCAAAAAGAGGATGATTGGCATCGGATGTTAGCTCAGGGCTGATCTTCCTCACAAGAAAAAAAAAAAAGAGAGAGAGACACAACTACATATAATGCGGTATCCTGGGACAGAAAAAGGAGATCAGGTAAAAACTAAGGAAATCTGAATAAACCATGGACTTGAGTTAAGAGAGAGAGAGAATGAGAGCAATCACTTTGCTTGCCCTAAAGCTAGTAATATTTTACTAGACCCAACAGATTCTGTACCCTTATTAAATAAAATTTGGAAAAATTATTTCATTTTTTTTGTGCTTTCCAAGTTCCTATTTATGATAGTATATGTATATAATTTTAAAATAATATAGGGCACATATTAAAAATATTTTATTGATGGAGGCTGATGTTGTAATCAGAGAGAGCCACTGACTTCAATATTTTAAATTCAATCAGACCTGGGTTAGCTTGGCCAGAAACTCCTCAAGATTCCTCAAAAAGTCATGCTCCATCCATTTCAAGGATTCTAGAAAAAAACTTTTTTTTTGGTGAGGAAGATTGGCCCTTGAGCTAACATCTGTGCCCATCTTCCTCTATTTTTTATGTGGGATGCCACCACAGCATGGCTTAATGTGCGGTGTGTAGGTCCACGCCTAGGATCTGAACTTGCCAGAACCACCCGAACCCCAGGCTGCGGAAGCGGAGTGTGAGAACTTAACCACTACATCACCTGGCCGGCCCAGAAAAAAAAATTTTTTTTAGTTGATTATGTCTCCTGTCCCGTTCTCCAGATACCTGGGCTACTCCAGTGAGAATGCAGTAACAGTCTGCAGTTGTTAGGGCCTGCTAAGACGTCAGGACTCACAGAGGACAGAATAGATACAATTTTCCCTTATTTCATAGTAGGTAACAAGGCAAGATACCGGTTCTCCTTGTTTTATAAGGATCACTTTGCCCTTTCTCCCAGAAAAAAGAACGTGTTGCACAAACCACAGACTGGCTCTGCACTGAATAGCAGGAGACCTTGTGACCATGTTTCGACTTGAAATGAGAGAAGCCATAAGGGCACTTCCAGTTCCTTCTATCCATTTTGTCTGTGTCCATCACTTTTACCAAGTAACATTGAGACAGTATGTTCCTTTAGAGTGGAACCCTAGGCCTCCCCAAATCTTAGGGACTTGTCACATCCTAGTCTGTGTCCTAAAATAAGAGTATCAGTGTCACAGCAAGTGAACCCAGAGCAGATCACCAGGACACCTGGCTGGCTCTGATTTGTAATCCAGAGCAGGCAGGGAGGTAGGAGGACCTCACACCAGTCAGCCGGCACCTGAGGCTGCAGGCAGGTGGGCAGGGCCACATTCCAGAGGGTGCAGCTGAGTCACCAAGGCAGAAACCAGATGAGTGAGTTTCTCTCAGTGCCTGATGAGGGGACGGTGCCACCAGGGAGCAGAGTGGAGCTGGTCTGGGGTGCGGCCTGCCGGGTAGTCCCTGCCTTACATACATTTCCTCAGGCATTTTCTTTCAAAGTTAAAAAACTTAATCTCCATATAGCTATCATATCTACAGATCTCTATCAACCCAAGGTGAGCAAGATATGTGAGCCTAGTTGCCAGGACATTCAGATCTAACCCTGGCTGCCTCTGAATTGACGCCATTTGGGTAATGGATGTGTGAATGAAAACCAGGCAATTTCACAGGCCCCAAACCTCTCAGAGGCCCATCATCAACAGGAGTGTTGGTAATGCATAAAAGTCCTAATAGGTGACCAGTTGGATGGCTCCTAGTTGACGGGCACAGCTTGTGGGATGACTCCCAGGGCCCACCGTCTTCCAGGACTGAATAAGGGAATGCCTGTGACACAGCTGGGTTTGGAGCTCTGCTCCATCCCTTACCAGTAGGAAGACCTCAGCTTTCTGTGAGATAAGAATACCCATGCTCTAAAGGTTAAGACAATTAAATAAGACACTGCATGTAAAACAGCAAGCAGATGGCATGCACTGAAATAAATAAAGCTGGTCTGTTAGATTGGAAATCAGATAATGAATGCTAGATCTACACTTTCCCGCTGATATTTCAGAGGGTCAAGCGACAACACTCTTGGGAGCACTCTGGCAGAAACTGGCTTCAAAAAATAAAAAGTTCGTCTTTTTCACAACCTTCTTGGCAGCCACTTGAGTGGCCAATGCAGGAGGGAGAGGCAGATGGGGAAGTGTTAATGGCTGCAAAGAACCAGCCTGTTCAACTGGTTCTTCCCAAAGTGCTTCCTGGCCAGAGGCTCATAAAATGCACACTCCCTACTCCAGTATCCTAAGGAAGATACACCATATATCTTGTACATGTACATTTATACACGTGTTTATATGCAGTGTTACCTTAACTGCACCACATATGTACACTGGCATTACACTTAACTAGGGTAAGGGCTGAGATTGGCCCCTGAATTTACTCTTATACAGTGGTCCCCCCTTATCCACGGTTTCGCTTTCTGCAGTTTCAGTTACCTGCGGCCCACTGTGCTCAGAAAACATTAAATGGAAAATTCCAGAAATAGACAATTCATGTTTTAAATTACCACACCGTTCTGAGCAGTGTGCTATCTCACAACCGTCCAGCTCCGTCGCCCAGGACGTGAATCATCCCTTTGTCCAGCAGCCCCACACCGTATACGCTATGACACCTCGGTCATCAGGCTGTTGTGGTATCGCAGTGCTTGTGTTCAAGGAACCTGTATTTTACTTAAAAATGGCCACAAAGTGCAAGAGTAGCGATGCTGGCAAATTCAGATATGCCAAAAAGCCATAAAGTGCTTCCTTTAAGTAAAAAGGTGAAAGTTCTTGACTTAAAAAGTAAAAAAATCGTATGCTGAAGTTGCTAAAATCTATAGTACCTTTTATTACAGTATATTGTTATAATTGTTCTAGTTTATTATTATTGTTGTTAATCTCTTACTGTGCCTAATTTATAAATTAAACTATCATAGGTATGTAGGTATAGGAAAAAACAGCACACAAAGGGCTCAGTACTATCCGCAGTTGCAGGCACCCACTGAGGGTCTTGGAGCGCATCCCCGGCAGATGGGGACCACTGCACATGCAGCAGACATTACGACGATTTAGGTCACTAGTGAGAACCACGCCCAGGCACAAAGGGCTGTAAGCAGTTGTCAGGTAAACAAACCTCCTTCAATGAGAAGACATCGCCTCCTAGGGGCAGGTTAATAAACTCAGACACAGAGGCTGCTAACATTTCTGATTAATTCAGCCACAAGCCCCATTGTTTACGGTACCAAGAAGTCTCATAATAATAAATATCAGTAGCCTAAATTAAATTTTGCTGGACAAAACTCCACTCATTTTCCCTCTTATTTTCTTTAGCTAATCTTTTACTTTCTTCTTAATTTGATCAAAAATGATTGCTACACATTTACAGGAAATGAACAACCAAAAGGAAACAGGTAATTTAGAGAAGGAAAGAAAACTTTAAAAATTCTAATGTATAAACTCAGATGAATCTGTCACCATAAAGAGAAAGGATGTTGGGGGCTGGCCTGGTGGTGCAGCAGTTAAGTTCATGCATTCTGCTTTGGGGGCCCAGGGTTCATTGGTTCAGATCGTGGGCACAGACCTACTCACCGCTCATCAAGCCATGCTGAGGAGGTGTCTCACATAGAAGAACTAGAAGGACCTACAACTAGGATATACAACTATGTACTGGGGGCTCTGGGGGAAAAAAAAAAAGAGGAAGATTGGTAAGATAAAGCAAATAGCTCCTATGAAATTTAAAAATATGACAAAATTTACTAGAAAGGCCGGAAGATAAAAGCCAAGCAATCATCCAGATTATGGAATAAAACCATATAAAGATAATAGAAAACTTTAAAGAAAAAGAAGCAATCAGGGAGGTCCAAGGTTTAACCAATTAGAATTTTAGAAAACATATATAATACTGGAAGGAAATCATTAAAGAAATAATGAAAGAATATTTCTCTGAGATCAATAAAAGACACATGCCTCCAGGTTGAAGACACTTTCCCTCCAGCCCAAGAGTCCCACTTGCCCAGGTAGGCTAATTCCCGCCTCTGCCAGCAGCTTGGCAACCCTCCAGGGAAGAAGACACCCATCTTCCCAGGGGAAGGAGGGTTAAACCATCACCACGGATTAAGGCCAAGGCAATAAAACAAGGAGTCTCGGTGGAAGTTAAAGTATTTATTGATGTGTTTAAACTCTGTACATTCTCCACAGATCAGATTAAGGAGTTTGTAGGTGAAGTTTACCTGTGCATAGTGGGAGGAGACATGGAGAGGGTAAAGGGGAAGAAGAAGAAAAAAGTCACAGGGAAATAGAAAAAAATACACCACAGGTTACCAGAACCTTCAGAATGAAAAAAAAAGAAAAAGCTGGGAACATCAACAATACAAGCATTACAGACTCATGTGAAGAAAACAAAATCTTCAAAGCTTTCCATGGTGCCTACAGATCATTTCATGTACAACTTGGAACCTCCACCTTCCACATAAAAGCCAACCTCCCACATTCTCTCCCGGCCGTTGGCCGCCTACTCCTGAAGTCTTCTCTGAGTGAACACCAAGGAGGCTGGTGAGGAGAGGGAGGGCAGAGAAGTCAGAGCACAACGGGAGGGGCGAGGATCAGTGCCTTCGGGGGGTAAATGTCCAAAGAGGAAAACAGCACATTTGGACGGGAAGGGAGGTGAGTAGTAAAAAGCTACGGCAAGTAAACGGTGGACAGTGGAAGAACATCATGTACAGACTACAGGCTAATTTCTGTGGAAGAACTCGATTTAGAAGGAAAACAGTAGTGGATGCCCTAATCTGTATACATTAGGCTCACCTGAAGATGCTGGAACTCAAATGCTTTTAACCTCCTTGGTGACAGGACTTGTGTGGAGACACCAAGGACCCAGCACTGGGAACACCAGAATTCCAAGAAACTGGACCTTTTAAGCTAATTTTGAGAGGATATCATGCTGTGCTTCAATAGTCAATTACAGCTCCCTATTTCCTTGTTTCTCAGCAGCTTTCTGAAAGCTCATTTAAACAGGGAATACTGCCGCCTCCTTCTTTTTTTTAATAAAAACCAGGACAGTGAATGAGCCTTAAAGAGTTGATTTATACAATGCAACTGGAACAAAGAGCCTGCATATACAGCCTATCATTGAAAATCAACATTTCCCATTTATATAGAGAGCATGTGAGAGACAATACAACGGAAGTGGGATTTCTGATTAATTTAAAAAAAAAAAGAAAACTACATCAGTCAAATATCTGCAATAGATCATTTGTTTTCATTTCATTTAAGGTTTATATATCATATATTGTTATATTAACATTTTTTTCACCCATTTAAAAGAATGGAAATGGTGATTCTACAGTAGTACTTTAGTCTTAATGATCCAGGAGGCCTGAATGTAAGGTGACATCCTCTGGAAGTAACTGTCGGTCAGTAGTCGATCCAAAACCCCGGACCTCTTCTGGCCCACCTGCACCACCCCACTCCACCGGGGGTGCCACGTGCTTTCTCCCTCTTAAATCTGCATCTGCTCCAGGTATTTGTAGGTCGGATTTTCGTAACCATGGTTCTGCATCTTGTTCAAGTGACGTTCTTCTGGGGTGAGCATTGGGTCAACCTGGAGGAACAAAGATTGAGGATCACTGCAGGGCACCGCAGGAGAGCTGCACAGGGAATCAGAAGTCCTGAGCTGTGTGCTGTGCAATTCCCTGGGGACTGAAATCAGCCTAGTGTTCAGTTTCCACTGGGTGGGCCAAACAAGAGCTAGTGGTGAGGACACAGGAGGAGGAGTGAGAAAAGAAGAGGGTCCAAGAGGCAATGCTTCTGAGAGCTCGAGTCCTGAAAGCTTAGTCCAAGTCGGAGAAAACAGCGAACTGAATTTCTAGCACCACAGTGACAAGCAAGTCTCAGTTCTGCTATCTGCTACTTGGGATAGCCTAGGTGAGCGATCCCTATAAAACGAGGAGTGGGACCAGATCTTTAGGGTCTTCTCCAGCTTTGGAATAGGTCAGTGACCAGCAGGAGAGGAAATCAAATAACAAAGACAAGCACCTGAACTCTTTTCCCAGCACACATTATATTCCTTATTATATTCATTTTCTAGAATCAAGAGACTCGAGACATTCCCACCACCCACCAAAACATGAGTGGCAAGAAGTCCAATTACAAATCAGCAGAAGACAGAACAGGAACAGCCTGCATTGGCTCTTTCTATACTTCCTGATGCTTTTTCCCCCATTAAAAAAGAAGGGTTGGGCCGGCCCCGTGGCTTAGTGGTTAAGTGTGCGCGCTCCACTTCTGGCGGCCCAGTTTCAGATCCCAGGCGCACACCGAAGCACTGCTTCTCTGGCGATGCTGAGGCCACGTCCCACATACAGCAACTAGAAGGATGTGCAGCTATGACATACAACTATCTACTGGGGCTTTGGGGAAAATAAATAAATAAATAAAATCTTTAAAAAAAAGGCGGCGGCGGCTAAGAGGGCCGGCCCAGTGGCACAATGGTTAAGTTCATGCACTCCTCTTTGGCAGCCCAGGGTCTGCAGGTTTGGATCCTGGGTGTAGACCGACACACCGCTTGGTCAAGCCATGTTGTGGCAGCATCCCATATAAAGTAGAGGAAGATGGGCACAGATATTAGCCCAGGGCCGATCTTCCTCAGCAAAAAAGAGGAGGATTGGCAACAGATGTTAGCTCAGAGCTCATCTTCCTCACAAAAAAAAAAAAAAAAAAAAAAAGAAGGAGCTGGCCCTGTGGCCGAGTGGTTCAAGTTCTGCACGCTCCACTTTGGCAGCCCAGGTTCGTGGGTTCAGATCCCAGGCATGGACCTACACCACTCATCAGCCATGCTGTGGCAGTGACCCACATACAAAATAGAGGAAGACTGGTATAGATGTTAGCTTAGGGCTAATCTTCCTCAGCAAAAAAAAAAAAACAAACAAAAAACAAAAACAAAAAGTATTCACAGTCCTTCATTCTCAAATATCTAACATACCTGAAAAAAAGAAATACTAAGAAAATAATGAGGAAACAGTTTTCACCCTCTGCAACATAAAATGCTCTATGACTTCCTCACATTTACAGTCAAAGCCCAAATTAATGTTAAAAGTTGGCAACAGCCCCTTATGATAGGATCAACATAATTCACTTGGGGCTGACTTTCAAAACGTGACCTAATAAGCCAGAGAGTAATTTAATTGATGTGCAGTACCCAAGAAGTTAGGATGTTTGAATTTCATAAAGCTCCCAACAGCGCAGAGCAAACCCTCGCCAGCTCAGGGCCAAGGTGCAAGAAAGCCCAGCTACTCACCTCGACGATCCCATGGCTGATGGTGCCATACTGTCTCTTCCTCAGCATCACCAGGCTGATGACTATGACCGTAGCAATGGCCACTGCGATGACCAGCAGGCCAATGAGGGCACTGCTGCTCAGACTGAAGTCCTCCCGCAGTGGCCCCGTGGATTCCTAAAATAACAAAGCAGATGTGTAAGAGAGTCCCAGTGACCATTTGCACAGTGTGAAAGATGGCAACCGAGATACAAGAAACTCGATGAAGGCTGCTCCTTAGAGTAGTGTCTCTAACCCGAGGGAGCTCCCAGATCCCGCTCTCCAGGTAACCAACCAAATGGGGAGAACCCCCACCTTCTCCAATCTCCATGGAGATTCTGATTTTAGCTTTCTTATCCAAAAGTACAGAAAAACAGGGATCAGGGACCTTTGACAACTTAAGATACCAGGTGTCTCTCCCATTTTCTACTTGGACTGAGAAGGCGGGAAAGAGAAACAGCTGAGACTGAATGAAACCCAGCATTAGGTTCTGTCACTCAGCACATACCGGCTCTTCCTCAAGGCCTCCAACTCTCTCGGCGTTGAAGATCATTTCCTTAACATCCAGAGTCTCATCAATGACCTAAAACAGTAGGAAAATCTCAGCATCTGGGTGGAAGGGGAAATTCAGCATAAATACAACTGTTTCTTTTCTACTCCCTTTACCATTTGGCAGAGGGAAGCAGACACCTGACGGACACCCACTACCCAATGAGTCCTGTCACATTCTTCTAAATCCACTCACCAAATCCCTAAATGAAGGAGCAGGTGTGGATGCAAGATTACTGTATTGCAGATGGTCCTGTAAAGGCTTTCACCTGCATTTTCCTTTAGGTAACTGTGGTGGACAGATGTTTCAGGACAGATTACCAAGAAGTCATGTTTAAATATCAAACTCAGTTGAGGATAATCCAGAAATATGTGGCAGAAAATGCGAGAATAATAATTAATAGGAGGTATAAACCTAAGGCAGTATAAGAACCAAAACCAACTCTATTCCATTTTCAAGTTAGTAAATCTCTACTCACTTGAAAATGGCTTCTCATATTTTATTCATCTCTTTAGTTGCAAATATATTTTTCTATTGTATAGCAAGAGATGAGCTACTGCTCAAAAACAATGCTTTATTCCTTCTCACACCTAGATGCTAAACAATACAGCAAATCTGTGGGAGCACTTGGAGCCCACCCATCTTCTACCATATGGAAAACGAACACATGGAGGCCCATCTGGAAAGCATCAAAACCAACGCCCCTCAGTCTAACTATTCTCACAATTAAAACAGGGCAGGGGAGAAGGGAGGAAAAACTCACCATATTTTCATCCACTTTATTCTTACTGTTAATCACTTTCTCCTCAGCACCTATCAGTGCTCGGTCCTGCTCTCCCACTCCAGATCCTGTGTGGAGAGAGATCACAGCTGAGTTTCCACGATGGGCTGACCTCATGCCAACCTCACAGAAGCAGAAAACTCTCTCCTGAGGGCCAGGGAGCCCTCACTGATGGCCCACCCCCTGCTACTCGATACACTACTTGCTTCACATTTTTGAGGACGCACTGTGCTCTATAAAGATGAATGCTACAGGCATTTTTCAAAGGACTGATGGGTATAATGAAGGAGGAGAGAGTGCTTACTTGTATCCAACTTGGAAAAATGGAATGCAAGCCTTCAGAAGAGAAGGTTTATTGTAAGATAAACAGAAGCCAAGTTCAAAGGCACTCAAGCATGGACAAACCTGTCACACCCTATGTGACATTACCGAGCACCTGTTACCACAACTTACTCCATCAAAACCCTGGGTTCCCTCTGAATGGAAGAACTGTTATACCAGCAATGAATCTGCGTGTCTGCCTCGAGCATCGTATTTCACGCCACAGGCAATTCTTTCTGCCTAAAGTACCCTCCCTGACCTTAAAGCCTTCCTATGTTGTCCTTCAAGCTGCAGCTCCTCTTGGGAGATACTCGCAGGTTATAGCACTTAAAATCACTGTTGGTAATCATTGATTTTCTTCTGTGTCTCCCACCAGGCTGTAACCTTCTCAGGGCCTAGATCATTGATAGTCACATCCTCGATGGTTCTTAGACAATGAACAGGAAGGAAGCATTCCATAAACGGAGAATTCTAACACCAGCGTGGCAGGCACTTTTCTATAAACGAAGCAAGAACAGCAACACTCCTCTCGTCAAGGTCAGACATGTCCTGAGTCAACATCACTTCTGCGTGGCACTCCGAACGACAGTCTCCAAAGATGCAGCACAACTAAACCCAGCACAGACCCAGGGAGGGGAAAGTGAGGAGCAAGCCTCTTTATTTTTAGCTCCAAAGCACGTGATTTACAGTGATCCTAAGAGTTCCTTATTAATAATAATATATATAGTTCTATATAAGTGTCTGTGATTTGAACCTTTCATGAACCAATCAAGCCAATGGCACAGCTGGCATTCTAAGGTGACCACCTACAAGTGAGTAAGTAAGATCCAAGCGTGAGTATATGCAAAGCTGCTGTCCTTGGACTGCCAAAGGCAGACACCACCACGAGGCCACACAAAGCTTTCCAGCTCACAACTAGACTCTTCTGACATGGAGCAATTAGTGACAGCTACTGTAGTGCTGAATCTGCAGGCTAGCTAATGCATTAACTCATTAGAACACAGCCAAAAACGACACCTTTTTTTCCTACTAAAGCTTTCATTTTAAAGAATTTCACAACTTGATTCTAGGGTAAGGTAAACCAGGGCTTGCTTTTGCAGTCTCAAAACGCCAATGAAACAGCAATACTACACTCCAACTACTTGAGAAGGAGGACTCGGGAAAGGTGCTGCCTCAGCAACGATGCATATGATCAAGCCTAAGAAATTCTAATTCTATTCTGAGTTCCTTCCAACACTTTCCCTCTCTCCTCCTCAGAATTTTAAAGGTCATAGGGCAGGATCCTATTCAAAAAATTATGTGACACTGAAGCAACCAACGTACAGTCCTACTAATCCAGACTGTTCCAGTCCTTTTCTAGTAGTATAACGACGTGTTTCTTAAACATTGACCAAAACCATTTTGGCTTTATAGAATGCACAAACAAGAGAATTTAAGACACCAAAAGTTAACGTTTAACTATCCCAACTAATAACAGTTAAAGTATGAGGGCAAAAGCCAGTTAAACTTCTAGAAAAATTCATCTTTATCTATAAACATCTAAGATGTGCTGTTCAGAGGAATGTCAACACAGTGATGAGACGCATATCCAAGTAGAATAAAACACAACATTTACACATAAGTGATTTTTAGAGGATTCAAATCACACTCTCACATCCTGAGAACAAGCTGTGGCATGAACCCCAGCACCACGTTCTCAGCCAGGGACACCCTCAGTCCATCCACGATCATCTGCCCAAGGCAAAGAGCAGGCTTGTAAAACACACTGAGAACACGGAAGGTTTCAACTTGTCACAATGACTCTGGAGCCTGCGGACCACCCTACGACCAGGGAGAGTCAGCAGCTGACACTGGCATTTCATGTAACACAAACAGCATGGGCTTTGAAGACAGAGGGAGCTGGGTTCCAATTCTGAGTCCTCCACTTCTTAAACGCATGACTTTGAGCCAATCATGTGATCTCTAAGGCTTCTTCAGTGGTTTAATCTATAGAAAAAGAGCTAAAAATCCCACCTACATTTGTGCTGAGTGGATTAAATGAGATTAAATATGCAAAGTGTTCAGCATAGTGTTACAGAATATTAACTTTTTCTGAAAACTGGAGACTCACTATAGCAAGCGTTCACTTGACTTAACCTGTTTCATCATCAGCTTCTGCTGTGTTTTGAGGAATGCCGCAACAGAGCGGACACAAGACAACTGGCAACAGACAGGTGGGCACAGACAGAGGGCAAGGGGCAGCTAAAAAGAAAGGAAAAAGATGTAGGTGGGAGCAGCAGAGGAAAAAAAAAGAGGCAAAAGAAAATGACTCTCTGACTGTAAATTAAGCATATTTTTATATATACTAGCAATTTGCAACCAATCTGTTTAAATTGGATATACTTTTAAAAGTCTACCCAGATTACAAGGATTTATGAAAAATCTATTCTGGTTACTCTGTATTCTCTGGACACCCAGAAGGAAATGGACACTCAGGATGGCCACCTCTAGGTGCTGGAGACAGGGCCACTCTGGCTCCACTCACAGCCACGTCTGAAGAAATGAGGTGGAAAAAAACCAGGTGATGGAATGAAACAGAAGATGGAACTTTTGACACACTGGGCAAGTGGAAAAGGAATGAAGGTCTTACAGGGAACATCTTTGACAAACCAACCTTTTTTCATTGGGTGGTACAACTCCAGCTGAGTGTCTAGCAGAAAGGAAAACAATAAAAACAAAATAGCACAAAAGGAGATTAAGAAAGAAAATGGTTTCTTTCAAAATTCCTATCTTAGAATTTCTCTATAACGTGAACAAAAAGTATTCTTCCTTAAAAACTATGCCTGAAATATCCCATCAACAAATCAGCACTAAGATCCACAGCAAATGTGTGGAAGGTAGAAGAGAAAGAAGGAGGTCTGTCAGGTCTTTTGGGGGAAATTCTGTGAGATTCCCAAATTATTTCCCTTAGCTCAGTTATTTTTCTCAGAAAATAACAAAAACAGAAGTTAGTATAGATTGTGGTTTTCTGAAAAGGAGACAAGGCCCTAGTTCAGATATGTCCAAGATGCCCACACCCCAAACAAGTTGTGTTCGCATGGCCACCCTACAGCCCCAGGGAGATTTCGGATTGGTAAGAGCAGGTTTTAGGAATGCAGTGGGACCTCTTATTTATCCGGCTCCTTTCTCAGATTATTTCCTTATTGGAGGCTCAACTTCACTGAGTTGGTACCTCTGAGATAACCAGTTTAGAAGGTCTGAAAGCCAAGTGGGATGCCCCTCCCCCTCCCCACTCGGCACCTTCCTCCGGCCTCCATTCCAGCTCTACTAAATCTGGTCAGAGGGAAGTGACTGTACCTAGGACTGCAGGACCACATCAGCTTGGCTTCACATCCTGACTCCCCACCTACAAGCTACATGACTCTGGGCAGACACTTAAACCCATCTAAACCTTGGAATCCCCAAATGGGGACACTGCCAGTATCTACCTTAGATGGCTATTTTGAGGATTAAATGAGATCATCCGCACACAATGCTTAGCTAAAGCTGGCATATGATAAGAACTCTATAGCTGTGGCCACTATTTTTATCATCACCACCATCAGCAGCAGACAAATAAACAGAATCTGATTCCATACCCGGCCTCAGGGCAGCAGTCTGAGCACCTTGTTTATTTATGGTGCAGACCCACAGCTTTCAGAGATCTTTTTAGACACCAAGAACCAGCAAGGGAACAGCAGAAAGCCCGCCTGACTGGGAGTCAGAGGGACTGAGCTTCTCGCCCCCACCTAGTACCAGAGGTGTGACCTTGAGCAAGTCCCGTCACCTCTGTAGCCTCCTCGTTACCTACCTCCCAAGATTGTTAGGAAAAGATAATGACATAATATAACAGGAAAGTGCTATTTCAACTGCAAAGTGCCTTCCACATACAAGGCATCACGCACACTGGAGGCAGCTGGTAGAACCAGAAAAAACAGTGGGCTTTGAGCAAACCATCTACAAAATGTGAGAAATATCACTAACCTCATGGTGATACTGAAACCAACTATCTGAAACTATCTGCCTGCATACAGTAGGTGCTCAATGAATCGAGTCTCCCTTCACCTGCTCCTGACTTTCACCAAGAACACAGCTTCCCCAATACAAGCCAGGGCCAAAAGTTGGACTTCAGTTTTCTAACTGCTTTCTTCCCTCCCTTGCCCCCCCGCCAAGAAGCTGCGTTGTCAATCATACACACCTTCATTCTCAGGTAAGGACGGGAAGGGATGGAAGGGGCGGAATGGCGGGATCTCATCACTCTCTTCAGAGCTCACCCGGACGTCCACAGGGGTCTCTGAGATCGAGGCAGTGAACTGGTCCACGTCTGCACGCTGTTCTTGAAGTAGCTCATCTGACAAGACAGACAGGGCAGAGAACCAGGTCTTCAGAAGGATCTAGTTTCTGGGCACAGGACCAACAGTCTGAACAAGGCTAATTGCACGTCATTATAGAACCTGAGATCTGCCAAGGGTAGTGTCCTCCCCAGCTCACAATATAGTCAACGACCCCTCCCTCCTGCCTGACACACCTCCACTGACCCTGGAGCACTGCAGAACCCCGGGCTCCATCCTGGGCACCCCTTTCTTCTTTATCCCTCCCTCTGGTTTCACCCACTGGCAGTCTTAACTACTATCCACATATTGTGACTCCCAAACCTGTATCTGGTACCTACTGCCCCGACTTCTGGCTCATCTGTCTAATGGCCTACCTTACACCTCTACTTAGTATCCAACAGCAATTTCTATTTTGATATGTATAAACAGAACACTTCACCTCAGTACAATTTGGCACCACCATCCACTCAGTTGCTCATGATGAAAACCTGGGCATTATCCTTGATGCTTTTTTTTTCCCTCACCTACCCCATCCAACCCATCAGCACATCCTGTTCACCCTTCCTCTGAAGCATACCCTAAAGACCATCACATCTCTCCCTCTCTTCCATTACCATCTCAGAGCACACAACCATCATCTCTCTCCTGGATTTTTATAATCGCTTCTTGGGTGGTTTCCAATTTTAATCAACTCTCCACACAGCAGCCAAGTATTTTTTTTTTTTTTAATTCACTTTCTTTTTTAAAGCATAATTCAGATCTAGTCACTCACTAGTTTAAAACCCTCTAACAGCTTTCCATTATCATAGAATAAAATCCCAACTCCTTGATTTTCCTAAAATCTTTTAACAAATTGGCCTCATTTCTCCCTGTGTTCTAGCCACCCTGATGTACTCAAACGTGCCCGCTTGATGTAAACCCCAGGCCTCTGCAGTAGTCATTTCCTACGCTAACAATGCTCTTCCCCTCACGGTCTCTGCGTGGACAGCTCCTTCTTATCATTCGGATCTCAGGTTACTGTCCCCGAGACAGCCTCCCTGACCGCCAGCCACTCTCCGCTGCTCCATCCTAGTTCCACCTCCCTACACAGCACTTGTCACCATCTGACATCTGTTTTCCCGTCTGTTTCTCGCCTCCTATGAGGTGAGCTCCAGGAGGTGTTGCCTATTTGGGCACCATTTTACTCTGTCACATGCAGTAAACACAATAAATATTTGTTGAATAAACAATTAGATAAAGACCAGAAGAGAGAGAGAGGATGTGGGAATGTGTGTAAAATAGGTGCCTTGAAATACATCAGCAATTAAGAGGAAAAGAGTAACAGAAGACTCCCTCACTCCCTTGCAATTTCACACCCTAGATTATTCTTCCAGTAACAGAGTGAAGGTCAATGGAACTCAAGGTTCCGTGGCTCACAGCCAGAACTTTACCCTGCCAGGTAATCTCCGGCGAATTCCAGACTTCTGAAACCACAGCGTGCTAATGCCAGCTTCACAGCCTCGCTTGCCCTATTTCTCTGCTCTCACTCCTGAGCCTTAGCAAGAAGTCCCACCCGCCCTCAACAACACACAGTCAGCACCCACCAATCTCCTCTTGGATCTCTTGGGCTACGTAAGGTACTTTGTAGAGCAGAGAGAGGCTCTGGTTCCGTCTTTCTTCAATCACATGCAGATGTGTCATCACCTGGAAGTACAGGATGGTGGAGAGACCTTGTCACCAGACAGCAGGGCCAGGAGGGACATACACACGCCTCTGTGAAGACCAGCTGAAAAGGTGCGTTCTCTAGAGTCCAGCAAAGCAGCTGGCCAGAGGACAGTATTACTCCCCACACCACACTTACTGACCACTGAAGCGTAAGACCACGTTCAGACTGCATGTGATACCCCTCAGGGCTCTGAGAAGTTATCCACAGACTGCACCAACATAAAAGAAAAGTTAATTAAAAAATTTTCACTAGCCAGTTATTAATTTGATTTTCAAATGAGGCACTTAACAACTGTACTGAATGAGTTAAAAAGAATCCTAATTTGTACAAGGCCAGACACTCAATAAGGTTTTTCTGAGGGAAAGAGGGGAAGTGTCAGTCAATTTTTACCACTGGTCAGATTAGATGGGGTAAAACAGAATGAAATCACTGGCTAAAAAGTAGATTTAGGGGGAGAGGAGACCATCCATAGATTTTGCTTAGCAAAGCAATTGCTTGAAATGATTATCATGGTGAATAACAGAACTAGTTTATTTCTATTTAACTAAACTAGCTATTCTTCCAAAAATTTATGCTGAGCTATAAATAAACCTGATTTTATGGGGTGATAAAGGAAGACTTATGTACTATCTGTCTTCCACGGTTCACTACCTTTTCTTACTGCAAAAGTTCCAAAGTTCACCAAAAAAAAAAAAAAAAGTCATTAAAACTGGTCACTTACTCCTAAAGCTTTCCAGGTTGGAAATGAAAGGTGATTTGGGCTAACATGACCCAATGACACGGTGAGGCACATGGCTGTAGCTCACACAAGCTATTCGAGAAGGTTTTCCCTGCCGGGTCACACCTGCAGTTATCAGGCTCTTTCTAAAGAGGGTGCTCTAAGCTAGTAGATTAATTATGTGGGCTTGAAGCCATTAACAAGGGTCAAATGAAAAAGAAATGTTAAATGGAAAGAGGCTTTTACTGTAGATTGATGTCTCTCTGACCTTTAAAAGCAAGGGTGAAAGCAAATGAATTTTATATCTGCCATTCTTTCAATCAGGTAAATTGATGTGAAAGCATAAGAGTGAGAGAGCCTTGGAGAAAAAATGCAAATGGAACAAATATGTGTACCACCCACAGTCTTAGCACGTGCTGAAACTGTTATACTTCTTCAGATGAATTAAAGAGTCATTTGAGAGGATGGTTCATAGACCCACAGGTGGACAAGAACCACAGGTGGAATGCTGGAGTGAGTGTCTTTATGAAAGTGAGCCCCTGAGCTACAGAATGGGTGACAGCACCACGTCACTCACACCCCAAACCAAATACACACCTGTCACACTGCCTGACTATACTCAGGGTTTTTCAGAGTTTAGATAACAGAACAGGGAACAGGCAGAAGGTTAATGTAATTCAGTGGCCAAGCTTCACGAGAATTAAGGGCTTAGAGCAGACAGAAAATATCACACAGCAGAGCTGGGCTGTCCCTGGAGACTTCCTAGGAAGGGAGGGTGCTGCTTCCCCGTCACTTGGTGTGGCACCTTGATCTCACTGGCAGCTGACTCATTCCCTACCTATTAATTTAATATACTGATCAAGGGCTCTCCTTTCCTTCTACCCTCACCACACAAAACATGCCAGACCATAGTTTAGTTTTTCCACAAAAAAATTTGGAAAAAAATTACATATTTAAAAAAATCAAGTAGACCTGAAAAATCTAACCCCTGTCACGATGCATGCATTTCCCACCTAAGCTGCCTGGGAGCTACTCTAGGACTCTCGGCCTTTTCTCCTTCTCCTCTACTCCATGCAGTTCAATTTGTGCTCCAGGCCTCCTGGGGTCCCAGATCCAGCCCCTTTCTATATTCTTCCCACTGTAGGAGCCAGAGTTCATTCATTCCCCCAAACTCCCAACTGATAAGACAAAGTGAACTCTGTGTTTAAAGACAATTACTCTTCATAACAACAATAAACAAACACATAGGGACAGAGACTGGATTGGTGGTTACCAGAGGGGAAGGGGGGAGGGAGGAGGGTGAAAGGGATAATTCGGTACATGTGTATGGTGATGGGTTGTAATTAGTATTTTGGTGGTGAACATGATGTAATCTATGCAGAAATAGAAGTACAATGATGTACACCTGAAATTTTTACAATGTTATAAACCAATGTTACTGCAATAAACAAAAAATTAAAAAAAAAAAAATAAAGACAATTACTCTTCATCTTTATAGCTAATATAATTAACTCTATACTCGACCGTGAGCTGCTCGAGGGTACACAGGGATTCAACTTTGTATTGTCAGAGGCTAGTGCAGAGATAAGCAGGGAGACAGCACACAAACTTCTGCTCAACAAATGGAGCAATAACCTCTGCTGCAATATTCCAGAAGGACCGATTACTTTACAATCATAACACACACACAAAAAGAGGCTGGGAGAGGGAGATCAAGTACGTAAGCTTATGAGTGCATCCCATGTACACTGAGTACCCACAATCAGCACAGCACTGTAGTTACAACGTGGGAGGAAATAAAATAAGATCAGTTGTGTCACTATAAGGTCCTCTAGGAAAACTAACAGGCTGAACTACTAGACTTCCTGGTTTAAAAGGAGCTAGCAATGTCGTAGGCAAGTTCATTTTCAATGAAGAAAAGACAGTAAAACTCCAATTAATATAGAAACAATACTGAAATTAGAAAGAGGGTGCAGAAACAAACCTCCATCGATAACTAAAGTAAAGCTGGACCGAGCTTGGGAAAGAACTCAGGAATGTATCAGTGTCTGTCTAAATAGACACTGTGACGCAAGAGGCCAATTTTTAAGATCTGACATATTTGCTTAGAAAAAGATTTCCAATATTAATTCTGGTGGTACCCTAAATCAGAAATAAACTGATATAAAAAACGATTTAGAGGGGCCGGCCTGGTGGCATAGCGATTAAGTGCACACGCTCTGCTTCGGTGGCCTGGGGTTCAGAGGTTCGGATCCTGGGCGCGCACCAATGCACCACTTGTCAAGCCATGCTGTGGCGGCGTCCCGTATAAAATACAGGAAGATGGGCATAGATGTTAGCCCAGGGCCACTCTTCCTCAGCAAAAAAAGAGGAGGATTGGCATCAGATATTAGCTCAGGGCTAATCTTCCTCACACACACACACAAAAAGAAACCCAAAAAAAGATTTAGAAATTGATTTCTCTCTTCAATATAATCATGCATTGCTAAACTTCAGAAACTGTTTTAAGTAGAAAGTACTTCATATAAAAAGTATGGAAGAGATATTTAATAGAGTATCTTTGCAAAAAGCAACTCGTGTACCTAATGTCCTTGGACACCGAGAATCCTTTTCTAAGGACTAATAACAAGCACAAGCGTCAGTGCTGTCGGACCGTCGGTCACAGCAGCGTCTCCCACCAGAAACTCTCCTGGAGCCATTCCCACTCTGTCTCCCTTACCTGGGATTTCATCTGGGCCGCCTTCTCTGGGTCGACAGCCAACACGTGCTGGTAATGGCGGATGGTATGCAGACGGTCTTTGTTCTCAGCACGCACGTAACGCCGCAGGGCCTGAAGAATGCGATGAGGCTGCAAGAGAGGACAGCTGTTTTCATGTCCAGAGACTAGAGAACTGAAAACAGGCAGGAAAACAAAGCTTAAGAAACCTTAAGAATGTAAAGCTCAACGAGGCACAGGAATGAAAGCTATACTTTTAAAAGCTTTCAGCTTACCAATAACAAGAAGCTCCTTTCTTTTTTATTTTTCCTAATTTTATTTATTTATTGTTCCCCCCAAAGCCCCAGTAGATAGTTAGTTGTATGTTATAGTTGTACATCCTTCCAGTTGCTGTATGTGGGACGCGGCTTCAGCATGACTGAAGAAGCGGTGCGTCGGTGCACGCCCGGGATCCGAACCCGGGCCGCCAGCAGCAGAGCGTGCACTTAACCGCTAAGCCACCGGGCTGGCCCCAAGAAGAAGCTACTTTCTAAGTCAAGTATCGAAAATTAAGTTCCAAAGTTACATTGGCTCCTCAACAAACAGTATTTTCCAGAGTCTCTAGCCCACTGTCCTCCTCCAGTCTGTCCTCTTTCCCGAGCTCAGCGTTTGACATGGTAATTACAAGCCAGGCGGTCCCGCATCACCCAGAAAAGACTGCTTGCTAGCCTAAAAAGGATACAAATATCCTCCTTTCCATCCCCCAAAGCAAGGCAGGTTTGAGTTAAGGGACAAAAAAGTTTGAAACAGCTAACATAAAAGAGTTTCGATATAAATTACTTTATCCTTTTCTGTATAATCTTATTTAGAATAGAACTGGTTCAAATGCCTTTGTCCATGGAAGGCACGTTTTTATTCTTTGAAAGTAAAGCTACTACAAAAACTCAATTGGGGGCCGGCCCCGTGGCTTAGCGGTTAAGGGCGTGCGCTCCGCTGCTGGTGGCCCGGGTTCGGATCCTGGGCGTGCACCGACGCACCGCTTCTCCGGCCATGCTGAGGCCGCGTCCCACATACAGCAACTAGAAGGATGTGCAGCTATGACATACAACTATCTACTGGGGCTTTGGGGGAAAAAAAAAATAAATAAAAAACACCTGTCATTTAAAAAAAAAAAAAAACTCAATCGGATAACCACACCAACTAACATCCTGAAGTTATGCTTTTCTACTGTAAGATACTTCTGTATCACAGTGGCAGACGCAGGCATAAAGTGTAATGCTAAGCTTATATAAGCAGATACTAGAGAAGATAATACCTTTTCCTCCCTACTCTTCCTTCCTCACCTCCAGCCTTGCCAGAACCTGTCACAAAAATGTAATTTTTACTGACCTGTGTGTCATAAATTGGTTCCACACACACAATACTTTAGGGCAGGCAACACTGAGGATACAACCTACCAGGGACTCGGCTCTGCACACAACTCACCCTGGGTGGGTCCGACTGCAAGGCGGCCAGGTAGTTCTCCAGAGCCATCCGGCGGCGGTCATTCAGCATGGCTTCCACTCGAGCCAGGTGCGTTTCCACCAGCTGCTGCTTCTCGCTGGCTGCTTCCTTCTCCAAAGCTTTAACCATAGCTTGGAAGTGCTAAACCAAGAAAGAAGGAACAACACAGAATTCATGGCACCTGGAGGAAGTCTAAGCCAACAACTGTAGACCTCAATGCTGCGCTTCTCCTCGCCCAGTGCCTGTGCAAGCTGCCAACTGGCCCAGAGCGGAGCAAGGGTAAGATCTGAGTCTACTTTATTTATTTATTTTTGTGAGGAAGATCAGCCCTGAGCTAACATCCGACGCAATCTTCCTCTTTTTGCTGAGGAAGACTGGCCCCGGGCTAACATTCGTGCCCATCTTCCTCTACTTTATATGGGACCCGCCACAGCATGGCTTGACAAGTGGTGCGTCAGTGTGCGCCCGGGATCCGAATCTTCGATTCCCAGGCTGCCGCAGCAGAACACACGCACTTAACTGCTGCGCCACTGGGCTGGCCCCCAAGTCTACTTTATATTTGACTTCCGTCGGGATGGTTACTTCCTTATCGGACAAAAGCGTGGTGAATCTGGGGGTGAGAAGGACTGCTTAGCGTTTCCGTAACTGAAATGCCTAGAGCTGGAAGCCAGTGCCTGGTTCTCAACATGCACCACAAGAACAGAACGCTGCCCCTTCCACACTGCAGCAAGGCACTGACTTCCAAATCCTGAAACCACAGACCAACAGGAGATACATTTTAAAACATATTCCAGTAACATGGTAGGTTATGCTGAGCCATTCACCCCAAAGTCATGAAGGGCAAGTTATCTGTGAGGCACCTGGCTGGGTTTACAGGTACAGTTTAATGCTGCTGAACTCACTTTCCCTGCATGGGATGCCTTGGCTTTGTAGAAATGAACACTCTCAGATTTTCTAGGCGAGTGATAAAAAAGCAAAGGTGTGCTGACGAAGTGTTATGAAAGACTTCAGCGAAACAGACACAAACTGACTTAAAATGTAATCTAGTTTATGAAACCCAAAGCTGTCTTGTTAACTGCTATCCTCATTCCTAGCAGCACTCTCTTCCATTCAAGGAGAATGCAGATGCGGCTATGACTCTGAGGTTACCTTCTTAACAGAGTTAGAGATGCATTGCTATCAGAGAGCTTTATCTTCTGCCTTTTGACTTTTCAATAAGTCTACAAAAAGAGAATTCAGTACTGCTGAAAAACAAGTCACAGGCTAGGAATGGAGATGACAGAGGACCTGTGCCAGGAAAGCAGCGAGCTAAGGTTACTTCCTGGCATGCATTAGGTGTGCAGGGGCCAGGGTCTGGTTTCCTTCGACCAGAGGTGAGCAATTCTGGAGAATGCCAGTTGGGAGGTGAAAAAAGGCAGACCAGTTATAGCTTCCTTGTAACATAAGCTCTCAACGGAAAGGAGATGTCACTCGAATTCCATGGGAGTTCAGCTCCGACCACATGTCACAGGGTCAGGCTGGAAGCTCCGTCCCGGAGAACGCGTCTTACCTGAATGAGAGTCTGCCTCTCTGCTTTAGGGAGGTTCTTCGCCTGAAGCTCAGCCTCTTCCCATTCCTTCTTTACCTGGAACAAAGGTCAAAACCACCATAACCAGGGAATAATCTCTAAACAATTCCCCTACTTTCCAAAAATACTGCCAGGGCCTGAATCGAATGTGGGTAACTGTGCAAAAGGAAATCGCATTGTATGACCCCTCATGAGCTCAGGGTTGTTTTAGCCTGTTCCTGAACTCTTGCCTCAGAAGGTCCCAGGCCACATGGAGCGTCAATTCCACAACCTCCCTGTTATCAACCTTGAGCAAGTTATTTAAAAGTCACTCTGCCTTAGCCTTCTCAAAAACAAACGGGGGGTTGGGGGGATGTTAATACTTACTTCTCAGAACTAAGGTGGATAAAACAGAATATCGAGCATTTCCCAAATGCTCAGCACAGGGGATGTGTGGGATTCAGGTGGTACTCAGACCTAGCAAGGAATTCCCCTTCCTTTTTCTTTCAGTCCTTCTGAGGAAGTCTAAGACAAGGGGCACTACGGAGCTCATTTGGCTCTAACACTTACAACCCTTTGAAGGAAAAGGAAACGTCCCTGAGACTCAGAACCCGCAGCAGGCCACAGGACCTGGCTAGAACGTATGCATACATGTTTGCTTTCATCTAAGGTTTTTATAGTTACCTTATTCTAATAGCAAATGAAACTAGCATTCCATTTACAACTGTGATATAAAGTTTCCTCCTTTAAAATAACTTTTTTTAAAGTTAGCTAATGGCAGAGAAAAATAACAAGACCAAATAGTTACAGGAAGTGCTCAGCAGAGTCTGGAATGTGAAAAGCACTCAGAGGGTAATGGTATTATCATGGAGATGGGGGGTAGGGAGGAAGCACCAGTCACGCCCAGAAGGCACTGCTGCTCAAACTCACACCTCCTGTCCTAACACAGCATGACAAACTAGGGAGGGGGGCCCCTTTGCTTTGACCATGAAAACCACGTTACCCAGTGCCAAACACCCTGGAGACAGGGAAGTGCTGAGGTTTACCCTGTCCATCCGGTTGCGGTGCCGAATTTCTAGCTGTTCCTTAGCCTTCTGGAAGCGAGCATGCTCGTTATCATCAGCAGACGTCTCAAAATACACATCAACATCATTGGTTGGCAGAGGAGTTGGGGGAACTGAAACAAAATAACAGAGGGAGTTCTCTTTGGAGGTCAGGCCTAACATGGAAACTACACTGTGCTCTAGGAAGAAAACCGAGCTCAGGACCTGCAGAATGGACGAATTGGTCTCCTACACGCTCAAGGTGCAGGGTGCTCCTGTCTGCCAAGTCTCTACTCTGTTCCTGACAGTATTCACCCACCAGGCCAGTCCACGACCCCTGGGGTCTTCAGCACCTTACAACCTCAGGGGCAGAAAAGGAAATCACTTCTTCTATACTTTGCTGCGCCTCAGTTCTTGAAACCTTAAAACCTAAACAATAGCTACCTGATTGCTGTCACTGACAGCACTCGACCAGAGGCGAGGGCGGAGGTCACTCCTGCAGAGGCCCTTCCACAAAGTCTCCATTCTGAAAGGAACTTCCGTGCTCAGGTCTCTTCCTTTCTTCTGGCTATTTTTAGGTCAAAACTTACTTTGGGAGCTGATTGCACTGAATGTTCTGGTATACCGCCTGGTAGAGAATGTCCAAACTGCTCCAGCTACAACGTTTTAGTTTTCAGCCCCATTGAAGGAGTCTTAGCCCACCCCAACAACAGGGAGAAAAAGAAGCTGTGATATTTGACAAGGACTTACCAAGGAGTGTGAAGATACCCTGGGCTTGTCCATCCCTGACACTCACTGGCCTTACCAGGCCATCACCCAGAGAACAGACTCATTAGGATAAACACTCCTCATTGCTAGTCAAGAATAATCAGCTCTCGGTGGCCCCAGGCAAGTGAGTATCTGTACAACGGAGCTTAACCTCATTTATGGAAGGATTGAGATGACAAGTTTAGTCAATCTCTTAGGAAATACCTACGGAAATTCTTATTAGCCCAGTTCACTGGAGATTTCCCAAGCTAGGGAAGACTGCCATGTAACTTGCTTGCACAACTCGCTATATCCTGACATAAGTTAGAGCTAAGTGGAGAGCAAATGCCAAAATTCAATGAATTTTAATGCAGAAACAAATTCACTTAATTTCCAGAATTGTATAACTTTAACACAACATTAAAACAACTGTGTAACTGATGAATGTAACTACAAATTACTCAGCGAATCCAAAGTTTTTCCATCAGAGTATCTTTTATTTACTTACCCTCTCTTATTCAGCTTTAAACCTAAGAGCTACAACTATTCTTGTCAAGAATATTTGGCTCCTACATAAATTTAAATAGGATCTGAACAGCTGATTTTCAGATTAGCTACATTAGAATACATGGCTTCACAAACCACGTTCCCCATGATACTCCAAGGTTCAGCTGCGAGAATTTCTCAGCACGGAAGTCCATCTATGCCAGTAAGCACGTCGCCATCAGCAATGCGCGTCTGCAGCTTAAAGGCTTATGTGCTGCAGACGGAGTCTTTGGTTCATATCACTGAGCTGGATCAAGATAATAAAAAACACAAGCTGCCTCCACCCCTGGGAACAAAAGGGGAAAGCGGCAGCAGGCCCAGAGATCTGGTCCTGAAGACACACTGGGCTCAGACCAAGAACCAAATCCTTCTGTCCGTGTGAAAATGACAGGCTCACGAAGCCAGCACATTCGTCCTTCTCAGTCCCCTTCAAGGAGGGACACAAACTTGACCACTAGAACAGTGACGCTCCTAGGCTTTCAAAGCACTCTAGCCAGGGGCCCCATAAGTACATGAGCACATTGCCTCTCCTCGGAAGTCTCCCCTACCGTAATTAACAGGAAACTACAATTCTCCAGACTTCACACCCGTGAACACTCTCAGAACTGTCTCTCCACAGTGTCTTGCAGCACTATTGATCCGATCCTTTGGGTAAAGACTGACACCTCCAGGCTCAGCGAGGTCTTTAACAATCCCTGATTCCTCAGGCTTCAACCCAAAACAATGTTTTGTTGCTCCTTAGTTTAAGTAGTTTCACAAAGCAGGAAATATCACAATTTGTATCTCTACATCTTTCCTGAATAAGTTTCTACTGCCAAAGTTCCCTAAGGACTCATAAATTTTTGTTTTTTTAATTTTTCAATCATTTCAAATAAAAATAGCCTTTCCACAGGGCAGCAGCAGGAATGGAAGCACTACAAGTATATTGCATCACATTCAGATCTAGAAAATCTTTTGGTGGGGGAAGGAAAGAGGAACATGAATGTATCTTAATGAAAAACCATCAGAAGCTACAGCCAAAAATCTTTAGAGCAAAAACCAGGAATGGGCAGCAACTCATTATTCTAATAAATTACAAATCAGAACCAAGAAAGCCCACCTGGCCTGAGGATTTTCCAAACACATGGGTTAGAACCGCAAGGCAAGCGAAAGAGGGCCTTAAAAAGGAAGAGGGGTAACCATGGAAAGAAGCAAAACTTTTCCTACCTACATCTAAGTAAATCCAACTCAACTGAACCACAGAATCTCGTTTGTGACCAAAGAACACATAAACTAAAATTTCTTCCCTTCCTGAAGTTCTATATGATCAAGTGTTGCCAAAATATTAGAGAAAAAACTACCACTTGGCTGCAGAGCTCTCTTCCTTGAGTGCTTTAAGCAAGATATTTCAATGTTCTGGACTCCCCAAAGTATTCGTATTGTCACTTCTTGGAGAGTGGGCAGCCCCCTCAGCCAGCATGCATCATGGGGGTCAGCGACAGGGCGGTTCAGAGACAAGAATGAGAGGCAAAGCCCGGAAATGAGCATGTGCAGAACTTAGTCGACCTGCTTACCCCATCGTGCCTTTAAACCAGAGAGAGCTGAGGGCAAGGCTGCCTTCCCAACCAACACAGAAGCCTCTAGGCGCCCGGGGACTAGGAGGCTGAATGAGAGAGCAAGCCCCCGGGCTCTCCCGCTGTACCAGGGAGGGAACACACCACCAACCACCACCACCACCAGACCCATGTGAGAACAGACATGGAGAACTGAGCTTACAACTGCCAACAGAAAAGCACAGCCTAGATCTAGAAAGCACAAAGATGAGGGAAAAACGACCGACAGCGAACACCTGAGTCAGCGGGGCGCACTACACAGATGCAGTCATAAGGACGGCCCAGAAAGAGACAGAACGCTGGACAGGACAGTGCTGCTGCACAGAGCCAGCACGGCGAGACTTACTCATGGTTTTACACACAGCCATACAATAATCCTCAGACTCAAAATTGTTCCTGTTGCCTCCGCAGCCGCCATATATAAAGCGCACGCATTTTCCCTTGGAGAGGTCGAAGTACCAACGAGGCATCACAGCCCGGCAGGGCCCCGTCATCGCCTCCTGGGAGCAGACAGCTGTGTGAAAATGGTCAAAACGTCAGCAGGACAGAGGCAGCAGCTTCAAATGCTTCACAGTGCTACATGCCAGCAAGGGGTGGGATGGGCGAGGAAGGACCAGGTGACATACTTAACATCAGCCAAGGCCAAGACTGGACGGAACCTGAATGCCCTGGTTAACTAACTCACCAACTCAAGCCAGCCATTTCTGACGATGTAGCTGTTTTCCATTCTGATATAATAAAGATATTTAGGAACTAAAAATATTAATCGCACTGTCTTGAGTCTCAAGTGACATACAGATTGACACAGAGGAATTCCTTATCTCAGAGCTCTGTGAGCCTCACACTCCTGATCTGTTAGCTGGAGATGTTTGCTTGACTTGTCTGTTTCGGTGGTGTCGAGGACCAAAGGAGACAATGCAGGTGAAAAGGCTGTTTCCGTGGTGATAACCACAGTAAACACTACATAAGCACCTGGAAAGGACGAGTGTACATTTTTACGTTCTCCTAGATGAATCATAAACTAGACTTGCTAAGTAATTTCCCCTTAGTTGGGTCCTAAATAATTCTTTAGATCTTACTGACTTCAAATACACAATCAGCAGGAGGCTGTGTGTAAATGGTTCTAGAACTGTCGACTTTTTAAAAAAATTGGCAAGATAAAAAAACTGCTGGCCCCAATTCCTCACCAGTAGTAGGTCATTAAATTCCACCCTCCCAGCTACAATCTTTCTAATGGATAAACAGCGCAGCCTACAGATTGGAATACACTCAGGAAAAGAAAAACCAAGGAAGTTATTTCCATTCTAGAAGGTCGGGGCTTTGGCAGTACTTGGTGGTGGCGGGGGGGAGCTCCCCTTGGGGAGAGAACATTTTGCTAGACCACATCGTCTCTCTTATTCTCCAGTTAAGTCCTTACAATGCAAAGGATAGTTTTCAGATTCGGTTCTGCATCTCCTCCTGGATGTGTCAACTGCCGGACCCTGCAGAGGCCCAGCCATCCACTGCTAAGATGGCACCACCAGCGCACTGGAGAGGTGCCCTCACCTTCAGCACAGAGAAGCACCACCTCTCCTCTGTGACTTACCTGGGACAAACGCAGCCCAAAATTCTAAGTAAATGATTACCGTATGGATTTTAACGCCATGGCTCCACATCGGGTTACCTTTAACATCGTGAATAATTTCCTTTTCTGAAACAGTCCCATCATTGCTGGGTTCAGTTGGGTTCTCCTCATTGTAGTCATCTCCTTTAAAGGTGTCATAGTAGTAATCACGATCTTCCACCACTTCCTCCCCTTCTTCCTCATCCTCGTCATCTGCATCCACAGCTGCCTCCGTGAAGTCTTCCAAATCTGCTTCAGTAGGAAATTCACTAAAGGTCACAATAAAAGAGGAAGGTTAATACCAATTCAAATACACAAAGCACAACAATGATTCTCTTCCCTATTTTGAAACACAAAAACAGAGACAGGAAATAAGCTCAACTCACATTTAACTGTGCCACTAAAGCCCTCAGCCCAGCTACATCAGCAAAAGAGAAGAGTTCGTGAGCGGGGACTGCATTAACCTGCAGAAAACAGTGTGGCCCGGAACAAGACAAAGCAGAAAGCCACTGGTGCTCCCGTGATCAGCTACAGCTAGAATGAAATGAAGCTGGCTCAAGTCCAGCGTGGATGAGGGCATGCCCACTTGATCCACAAGTAGGGACGAGCACCCAAGACACCAGCAAAACGATTTCACAAGCCCAGGACAAGAGTTTACCTTTTATAAATATCATAGTCTTCCTCTTCCTCCTCCTCCTCTTCCTCTTCCTCCTCTTCTTTTGACACAGTAGATTCAATGATCTTTGTCTGAGGGCAGCACACATATTCAGTGCCGTGGAACTGGTCTACCCCGCAGGGTAGCAGCATGCCATAGCTATATAAGGTCATTCCCTGAGTCAGACAGGCCTAAAAGGAACCCATACACCAACATCAGAACACACCCCACAGTAAATCTGGTCAAATACTCCCCATCCCTAGCTTTATCCAAAAGAAATCCTTATCAAACAGCAATGTAATGCTATCTCTCATGGACACACAAATTTTCTGCCAAAAAGCTGTGATGCTATTATTTTAAGAAGATTTACAAATTTTGCTTAACATCTGGGCCAAAAATTTTGAAAGTCCAAAGTTGGAAAAAATTAAGGAAAACAGAGTTTCTTCTGGTAATTATCAACACCAGTTAGAGTGTAAATGTAAAGTTAAATTTACATTCCTCATTGATGAGGGTCCTGCTTCAAAATTTGACCAAAGAGACAACTGACTGGAGGCAGAGTCACCTTCACTACAGAAGACAAGCAGAAGAAAGGGTACATCTCTCCACTGGAAGAAGGGAATGACATCCAATCCCATCAGTATGTACGTCCCGATTTCCTATAATTGGCTCTTTCCACATGGGCTCTGGGTTTAGGACGGCTTTCTTGGGAGCCCTGCCGACAGCATCCTCACTTTACAATCTTTTTAACATCCTTAACTTTAGGGGCTGGACTGTCCACACTGTACTTCCGTACAAAAATATCTATTCTGCTCCCAAATATTTCAATTGAAAAGATACAAGTCATTGTAAATTTTCAAGAGATAAAGGGAAAATAAAGAAAATTAATTTAAAATGTTGCTAAGGTTTGTAGAAAAATGCTACTTTCTCTTCTAAGAGAAAAACACTTGACTTTTTACATCCATTCTTTTACCTCTTTGACGACAGTGTGCCAATGCTGGTGATTTTCACACACCTCCATCCGCTCTTTGTGGAAAAACTGGCACTTTTCTGGAACTAGCAGAACATCACTTACAAATTCACCCACTGGAAAAGAGAGGCTTTGTCAGAAGCCAACCTGATCATGATTCAAGGTGAAAACAACCCTCACTGCAGATTATTATGACAGTTACAGAGTCAGGTGTAGACAAGAACAGTCTCTAATGTATACGGCTCATGTACATCTCTCATCTTCAAAGGCCAGTTGGACGTTATAGCTCCAGGCACACAGCCCCTGGAGCTCGACTTTCTGTTACAGCCATGATGCCTGGGACTTGCCTCCCTCTTCCCTGACCTCAAGCCCTTACACTCCCATTGCAGGGCTACAGCAACAAACGACAGGGAGAATTGGAAAAGGATTCCTCCTCCACGACCTCAAGCACACACAGCTACTCCCCATCACCTCTGATTTCACACGCACAACATTCCTAGCTGCTTACTTCCCTATTTCTACCCACATCGGTTCTAGTAACAAAATGCTCAGGAAACTAACACTGGGTGTTCGCCTAACATACCAATGAATCTTATTTTAGCCCTTTGTGTACTTAGAGACACCTAAGACAAACCACCACTGTAATAACTGATTCAGGTAAGATCCATCAATGGAAGGTTAATTACAAAGGGGAACAGGTGCCTTTGCAATGGGAAACTCTGGCAGACACTACCTTACCCAGGTGACTGCTTAACATCACCAATAATGGGCAAGCTGACATAAGCGATATCCTAAGAAGAACACATCACCTACATAGTCTTTCTGCCCAAATAATGTCATTTGAATCTAATCATAATAAAACCATAAGACAAATTCAAATTCAGGGATATTCTGTTAAACAAATGGCCTAGACTCTTAAAAATTATCATTGTCATAAAAGATTAAAAAAAAAAAGAAAAAAGACTGGGGAATTGTTCTAGATCAAATATAATGTGTTATTCTTTTTAAAACGAAGTATAAAGGACATTATTTGGACATTTAGGGAAATTGTCCAAAATGTGATTACTGTATCATAGTTATATATAGGACAGTGTCCTCGCTCTTAGGAAGAACAGGCTGAAATATTTAGAGGTGAACTATCATAATGTCCCAACTTGCTTTCAAATGGTTTAACAACAAAAAAAATAGATAATACACACACACACACACACACACACACACAGTGAGATAGATAAATAAGGCAAAATCAGAGAACCTCAGTAAAGGGTATAGAAGTATTCACTATTACATTTTCTTCTCTAGGTCTAAAACTTTTCAAAAATAAAAGGCTGGGGGGAGAATTCACATAGCTGTTTAGAAAATAGAATCCTTATCTTTTAGAAATACATGCTGAAGTATTTACAGAGAAAAAAATGGTATCTGTGATTTGTTTCCAAATAATCAGGGGTAGGTGGGAGCGGGGATGAAAGAGTGGCTCATGAATTGATGATCATTATACAGCTGGGCAACAGTACATTAGGGCTAATGGTATTATTTTCTCTGTGTTTGGATATGTCTGTAACTCCCATAATAAAAAGCTAAAAACTCACTGCATTATTACCCAGAGATTCTGATTCAGCAGGTCTAAGGTAGGACTTAGTAATTAGCATTAAACAAGCATCCTAGGTGATTCTGATGCATCACCAATTGGCTCCATACAGGGTCTAAGTGGAAAACCCAGAGGGAGAGATGTGTGTGGTTAGCTCAGGGAGAGATGCAGTTAAGTAGAAGCACGGGAAAGGAAGCAGGCAGGCTAACCCCTCGGGTTTAAAAAAAAAAAAAAAAAAAAAAAGGCAAAGTATAATAAGAAAGTAATCTGGCCTGAGAAAGGTCTTGGGGCTTTGAACTAGTGCAAAGTCTATGCAGACCCACTCTCCAGCTTCGTCCTCTTGGCCTGGTCCTTCGGGACCCCTTGGGCTCAGCCTCGGTCACTGGGCACTGGAGCGGTCAGCCCTTCTACTACCCCAGTGATCTACTATGAGGGGGAAGATGTGCTCCTGACATTACAAGCTGGGGCAGTAAACACAGCCTCCTCACACCAAAACAGCCTTACACATGGTAGTTAGGTTTCACACTGCTATTAGTACAGGGACTTTGGGGCCAAAGAGCTCAATTTGACACTAACCCAGGAACACAAAGGTAACAGACTTGGTGCTGCCCTTGAGGGCCCTAGAGGCTCTAGGGAGGTGGAAACAAACGTTACCAATCAACTAGAGTTACAAGCAAAGCTTAAAAAAACAAAAACCCCAATGGTAAACCAGGATTTGCCTCTATTAGGAGAAACAACTCTGATACTCAATCTAAGTAGAAATTACTTAAATTCTGACATATAACCACCAACTCACATTGTTTAATGTGACTATTCTGTATCGACTAGGCACTTTTCATATTTGTTAATTTATGACAAAAAACAACAAAGGAGTATATATAAGAGGCAGCATGTACAGGGTTAAATGCCAGGGTTCAGTCTCAGCACCATCGTTACTAACAGAGTGGTCTTGGGCAAGTTACTAGACCTTCTGTGCCTCAGTTTCCTTACCTGGTTGTTGTGAGGATGGAATGATGTAATATATACAACACATGAAAAGCTCAGAGCAGAATCTGGTACACAGTAAGCACTGAGCACGAGGTAAGTGTTAGCTCTGACTACTTACTGATGTTACACTGTTCAAGTCTTGAGTTGAGTAATTAGTTTTATACAAAGCAAACTATACAACCATAATTAACATAAAGAAATCTATAGTTAGGCAACAGTTAATATACTTTAATTTGTAAAATCGCAATTTTATATGTACAATTGCAACATCAGAAAAAAAAAATTAAAACAGCAACTTCATTACTCGATATATATTTTATAGAAAAAATAACCGAACTGGATTTTTTTTGTGCGTGACGAAGATAGCCCTGAGCTAACATCCATGCTAATCCTCCTCTTTTTGCTGAGGAAGACCGGCTCTGAGCTAACATCTATTGCCAATCCTCCTCCTTTTTTTTTTCCCCCAAAGCCCCAGTAGATAGTTGTATGTCATAGTTGCACATCCTTCTATAGTTGCTGTATGTGGGACGCCGGCTCAGCATGGCCGGACAAGCGGTGCGTTGGAGCGCGCCCGGGATCCTAACCCGGGCCACCAGTAGCCGAGCACACGCACTTAACTGCTAAGCCACGGGGCCAGCCCCAAACTGGATTTTTTTTAATACAGCAGAATACTATATATCAAGGTAAAAATGAATTAACTACATCTACTTATATCACTTAGATAAACCCAAAAATGTAAAGTAAGAGCCAGCTGTAAAAGGTCAGGATAACATTAATGTAAGTTTTATAACACATTGTTTACAGATACTCACGTATGTAGCAAAAGTATACAAACACGCATGAGAATGATACATGCTAACAACGGTGTGGCGGTTACCTCTCGAGAGAGGGAGGGAAACAGATGTAAGGATGGGACTTTGGAACATTTAATCCCTTTAATAAAAATTAAGATGGAGATGAAGCAAATATGGCAAAATGTTGAAGAACTTAAATCAGGATGGTGAGCGCGTGAGTGACCATCATATTATGTTCTGTCTTTTCAGTATGGTCGAAATATTTCAGGATAAAAATTAAGTTTAAAACCAAAACTTTTTTTTTAAAGCCAGAAACTTAATAATTAACCCCATACTAAACTGTAAAATTAAATTCTTCAGCTATTCCATGATTCAGTCGATCTGTCTGACCTCTAAAAACTAAAAAAGAATTAACACCATTGAATTTGAAAATAAACTAAGATATAAAAATAAAAAAAAGAGTATTCTTTGATTCGACAATTACAATTCTAAAAATATACTCTAAGGAAACAATTAAGCAAGTAAACAAAGATTTTCACTAGTGTTGTTAATATCAAAAAAAAAAAAAAAAATCAGAACTAATCTAAATGTCCATCAATAGGGAATTAGTTAAATAACGGTACCTATATACGATGGAATACCATGGGGTCATAAGAAATATGGTTTATGTCTATATTTAACATGGAAAAATTTCCATGATGGTTTAATAATTTTAAAAAATCATTAAACAAATAAACAAAAGCAATAAACACACCTCATGTCCCTAATCCCTCCTCCCTCAGCCTGATTAACTTAAGGCCAAGTTTGTCTTTTATTCAAAGATGTATATATCCCTAAGAATAGCATATAATAGATGCCCAATAAATGTTAACTTAAAAAACAAAACAATAAATAGGAGAGCATATATAGTATGATCCCATTTAGGGGAAAAAAAGCATTTAAAAGCATACACATTTCCATGTGTGTTCAAAGAAAAAGTCTTGTCTATACACCAAAATGTTAATCATGGTTAACTGAGTGCAGAAACTAGAAATGATTGTTTTTGCTTCCCCTCTCCCCAACTTCTTGTATTGAAAAATTATTTTAACAAATAATATAAAAGAGGAACACATTTCAATCCCAGCATCAGTTCTTGTCATCCCACTTTTTGCTTTTGCTACAATTATTTATCAGAAGCTTCTAGGAAAAAAAACTGGCCTAGGCAGATCAGTATTACTGTTTTAAAGAAGAATATTGAAAATGGTTTGGTCTCACTTTAAAAGTTTATCCAAGTTTGTAACAATCTTCAATTTAATCAGCTGGAGTACAACAGATAATGGCCACAATTTCCTAAGTCACTGGGCAAACAGAAAGCTGTATTGTTTTCGCTATTCGATTTAAGACGCTGATCAATGAACACGGCAATTTAGCAAAACCTAACCTATAGGATTTCATCTAATTGCATTTATGGTTTATCTGCAGCCGCTACCCACTCACTGTGATTCTGTTCTTCTTCCCTACCACCTCCCCACAGCAGGGCCATGGCAGCCATCAGGTTTTAGAGTTTTTCAGAGTGGCTGAAATTCTTTTCAAAATAACAAAGGCTGTTCATCCACTCGGGGAAGCCCCCAGCACCAACACTCACATGTATAAATAAACCTGCAAAAGTACTCTCCAGCTGCAAATAGGAAGACCATGTCATTTATGGGGCTCTTGGAAGCTGTAACCAGGTGGGAGAAAGCCTTTTGCAATGAAGAGTAAACCAAGAGAATTAAGGCAAGTTCTTGTGAGGTCTGGTAGCCATCCCTAGCAGATGTCTTTGAAGTAAATACGGCTTTGAGAAGTTAAAGACCCAGAACAATTCTCATGAGCAGAAACATACACCTTGCACAAGGGTCCACACTAGGAACAGGGTGAACAGTTGATGGGCTGTCATGAATTTAAAGGTAGAAGACAACTTGCAAATGGACACCTATGATGGACGAGTGAGCCGCTCCAAGATACCAAGGTGCAGTTGCTAAAGACTGCACCTCAAAGCTTCTTAGAACAAGAACTTTCTTTGGTAGTCTTCACATTACAGTAATACTCCCTGTCCAAATCTCCTTCCAAAAATAACCCAAAACAAACACAGTCACAGGCTTACAAAGCTCTCTTCTTTTGGTACAGGGACCAGTCTATATATAAACGTCAGAGATGACTAACTCCTTCCCCCAAAATACCAGCAGTTTTGCTTCTTCATCACCAACTCTGTCCTACTCAGATCACCCTATTTATTTATTTATGAAGATAAAATTTTATAAATAGAGGCAATTAGTAATAATAAGATATAGGTTCCTCTTGAGGAGGGGGAAGAATGCACAGTAATGTCTCCCCAAATATACTAAACATCAGTTTAAGAGTCACATTGATGGATAGTTAAGCATGCTCTCAGAAGAGGCAGAGATGAGCAAGGTGAACACAGATGTCTATCGACAGTGAGACTCCAGACTTGATGCCAACACTGCCAGCAACCTATATTCACTCTCAAACTGTCTTCAAGTGTGCTAATCAAGACACATTCTTCCCCTTAACCTAGCGAAACAACAACAAAAATAGTGCCCCTGGGACATCCAAACCGAGTAGTAGAGGCACCCAAAAATACAGACAGATCTTGCCCCCCTCCCCCATCTCCTCACCCTCTGGCCTGCCTATGCGCTGTGTTTGCTAGGCAGTAATATCTCAGAGTGTTTCAGAGCTGAAGCTAACCACACTACTACCATCTCTTACTCCAACATGTAGTACTCATCTTGATATGTATAAAGGACTTACTGTGGATACTTTGGTGAACAAAATGTACGAGATTCTCACTTTTTACTGTACTAATTTTTAGTACAGTTCATATATTAAAAGAATTGTGTATGGTTTAGTAACTCAGCAAATATACTATAAATGATTAAACCGTATACTTCAAAATGGGTGAATTATATTATAGTATGTCAATTATATCTCAAAAAATCTGTTTTTAAAAAGCAGAGAGACTGATTATTTACAGGGGATATTGAGCAAATAAGTAAACATACTGAGGATAATGGAATTGGAAGTATCACTATGAGCTCACTGTTTTTAATATACACAAATTTACATAGAAATATAAATTTATATGTGCATGTATATGCATACATACATATATTTCTTAGCTCTGTCTGTTGAGTGGGCCTAGAAGCGATAACATCCTATTAGCAGTAAGCGCACCAAAAGCCCAGATCTTGGTTTCTAAATACCATTCCCCAGTAAAAGAAACCAAGGCTTCTTGGAGAAATGGCTGACTCCAGAGGTAGGAGAGGGAAAATACAGGATGAGCCTGGAGCATCTTTTTGTACCAGAAAGTAAGGAAGTTTTCAAAGAATGATAGGGACATGGTAAAAGGACACAGGAACCAACATGAAGGGGTTCCCATTAGCAAAATCTGGACAACGAGTCCATAACAAAATAAATGAATGAATGCAGACACCATCTTAGCCAGGTGATAAAAGTTATCAATAGAACAAAATGAGATCATGCAACTCCAAACATGATACAGAGAGAAGAACACTTCTGTGACATTCCCCTCAAAAACACAGACATCAAAAGGATCATAAGATAAACCCAAATTACAAGGCATTCTACAAAGTAACTAGCCTGTACTCTTTAAAAATGTCAAGGTCATGAAAGACTACAGAGAGAAGTAAATCCAACATGTCATCTTGAATTAGACCCTGGTATTATCAGAATGACAGGTGAAGCTTGAATAGGGTCCATAGCTTAGATATTGGATCAATAATAATCTCCTGATTTTGATGACCGTATTACGGTTACACAGGATAATGTCCTTGTTTTTAGAAAACGTACGCCATAGCGTGAAGTGATAAAAGGACACCATGTCTGCAACTTACACGATTCAAAAAACAAAAACGAAACCCAGTGGTTGGGAGGGTAAATAATAAGATTAATCTTACCATACTAATCAAAATTTAACAGTTGGAAA
This sequence comes from Ceratotherium simum simum, assembly GCF_057802395.1. Lineage (NCBI taxonomy): Eukaryota > Metazoa > Chordata > Mammalia > Perissodactyla > Rhinocerotidae > Ceratotherium > Ceratotherium simum. Next base: position 81,280,757 of record NC_141906.1, on the reverse strand, counting down.
ATCTGAGGAAAGGGTATATGAGAGCTCTTTGTACTATTTTTGCAACCATTCTGCGAACCTGAAATTATTTTTATTTTACTTTTTATTTTTTCTATGGTGGTTCTTTTTGTTTTTTTGTGAGGAAGATCAGCCCTGAGCTAACATCTGCAATCCTCCTCTTTTTTTTTTTTTTTTGCTGAGGAAGACTGGCCCTGGGGTAACATCTGTGCCCATCTTCCTCCACTTTATATGGGACACCGCCACAGCATGGCTTGACAAGCTGTGCGTCGGTGAGTGCCCAGGATCTGAACCTGGGCCGCCGCAGCAGAGCGCACGCACTTAACCACTAGGCCACTGGGCCAGCCCCTGAAATTATTTTTAAATTGTTATAATTTTTAAATTAAAAAGGCACAGGCGGGGCTGGCCCAGTGGCACAGTGGTTAAGTTCACGTGCTCCGCTTTTGGCGGCCTGGGGTTCACAGGTTCAGATCCCAAGCGCGGACATGTGCACCACTCATTAGGCCACGCTGTGGCAGGCGTCCCACATAAAGTAGAGGGAGATGGGCATGGATGCTAGCCCAGGGCCAATCTTCCTCAGCAAAAAAGAGGAGGATTGGCAATAGGTGTTAGCTCAGGGCTAATCTTCCTCCAAAAAAAAGGCAAAGGCAACTCTAAAAGACTATTACCAAAAGGCTTTCTAAGGATTCTATGGGGGAAAAAAGGTGGTGCTGATTTTTACCCAATGTCAGTTCTACCTGGTACTCTAAATGGGAGAAAGGGGAACAGACAGACATGAAAATCTGCTTCTTAAATGATGACAAGGAAGAACTGGCAGTATTTCTCTCCTACTACCCCCCTTAAACTCCAGTGACCTGGTCCCTCACTAGCTTAGGCTCAGGCAACTGATTTATTTAAAAATACCAATGGAGAGCTCTACTTACTGGTTAAGAAGTTGTCCAAATGGATGTTGGTGTAATTAACTAACATCGAAGACTACATAATGCTTTTTTCAGTGACCACGATGCAAAGAAGGTATCGAATGGTTTATCGTCAAATTGTCTTTTATGCATTCAGTTAATGACAATATCATTTCATTGTCTGGTTCTGTAACACACTGAAAAATTCTAACTACCGAATTTGGAAAATAAAGCAGTAAAATAAAATTTTTGTTGTGTACCAGTTATGGTAGCAGTCTTGTCTTGTAATTATCATAAAGAGTGTATCGTATGTTCTGGCACTGTCATGGTGCTGAGGGGACAAAGAAGACAAGCACGGTCTCTGCTTTCCAGGTGTTTACAATGTAGTTGGAGAAAGATACATAAACAGATCATCCTTGTACAGTGTGAGAGGTGCAATGGCAACAACAAGGATACTACAGAAATCTGGATATCTAGATAGAAAATGAGACCAGGAGGAAAAGCTTCCTTTAAAGGAGGCATCCCCTGAGATAAGTCTTAAAGGGAGAACTTCCCAAGCAAAGTAAGTAAAGTCATTCGAAACAACGAGACTGGAGGATGTGTGGCCAGGAGCCATGAGAAGTCAGTGTTGATGAAGGGTGACACCCAGAGCAGGGGTGGGAGAGAACAGGGAAGAGCCAAGCAAGGGCCACATTATGGAGATTTTAAGCCATGCTAAGGAGCTTAATTAAACATATTTTTAGGTGAAGAAGAGCTACTGAAGTGTTTCATGTGCAGGAGAGACAATTCAATCTCCATCTTAGATCACTGAGGGCAACAGACTAGACAAAAGAACTGAGCAACACGCATGGGTGCTGTTGTCACAGTCCAGGCAGGAAACGATGAAAAGCTGAAGCAGAGCCGTGAAGTCAGATGGAGGAGAAGGATATAAACCAGAGGTTCCCAAACTTTCTCAAGACACAGCACCCTGAGCATCTCAGTAATTTTTTCACAGCACCTCCAGGCCAAAAGAACACTCGGAAGTTCAGAATTCAGGTCCCGCAACTCAGCAAGTACCAGTGTCCTAACAACTTAGTGCTGCTGGGCACTGCACAACTCCTCCAACGCTGCAATCAACTGAACACCACCACCCTCGTTTCTTCTAACGCAATTCTGGTGTGATGCTGGCTTTTTATCACAGGAACCACTAAAATACAGCTCCGCAAAGATACGAGATCATCAAAAGGGATGAAATGATCTGACGTTGAAACTGAGTACCTCCAGCTAGTAGTTCACGGGACATCTAATGGATGTTTCCCTTGAAAATCAAAAACATCCTGCAATGTCCTATGGGTTTGCTGCAATGCCCTGGGACACCTCAGTGTACTGTTTGGGAACCATGGATGTAAGCCATCTTTAAGAGGTAACAATCAGGCTGGCTTGAAAACTGACTGGCTGTGAGGAGATAAAGGTCTCCCAGATCTCGAGCTCAGAGTTCTGGGTGAGTAGTGGAGCCAGCAAGTGACATGGAACACAAAGGAGCAGGAAGACCAGGCTGCGAAGTCTTTACAGATAACAATGCAAAAGGGAGAAATGATTGCAAACGTGATCTATCTATTGTCTATCAATATTCAAGAACACTCTCGTTTCATTTAGCTTGAGAATTTTATAGAGATTTTTATAAAGAACGAATGAAACCTCATACCCAGAGATTTCTTAGAGTCAAATGGAATAGAACATCCTTAAACCACATCACACAAAATTTTTCACAAGTCTCACATTACTGCATGATGCTCAATTTTAGAGTAAATGGTGTTAAGTATATATACTGTCCCTCCTTCCCCCTAGTGACTACTTTTAAAACAAAGTAATTGCTACATATTTTAAATATACTGTTTTTCAGGTGCTGACTCTTCCTGTCATTCTGCTCATGAGAGAGTGAGAAAAGAAATTTTAGGAAAGGTTTTAATGAAGGGAGGGAGGGAGGGGATTAAGTTAAATTAATGGCTAAAATTAAATACATCTACAGAACTACCCAAGGTAACTACGTTAATACTCTATCTATGTTAATCCTACCATGGATCATCTAAAATCAATTGTTTTGCTCTTGTAAGCTGCTATGACCAAATCTGCTCCTGCATCACCCAGACTATAGAGATGTAAATATAATTTGGATGTGTCAGTGATGAGTGGTTAGGATGAATACATTAACTAAATAAGCAATTGAAGCACCAACTCTGTCACTGGGTGATAAAATGGTAACATTTTGTATATTATTACCCAGTTACAGTTTCACTCAAGTCAGCTCTGACTGTTAGCACCAACCACAGAGTCAGTCATAAACACCCTCACCAGTCTGAACCTTCAGAATGGCAGGTGGCACACGGCCTGGCCCTGGTGTCCCCGATTGTCCACAGACAGCTGGGAGTCACTTCTTCTCCTGAAAACTACAAGTTTGGTCTGACTAACAATACAGGATTTCAGTACGTTGCAAATGTGTGTAGGGTGAAGTAAGGGAAGCAGAAGACTATTCCTTGGGCTGCTTCAGTACCACTCACTCCTATGACTGTAAAACAGTAATTTCAAACTCTCAAGGTGAGAAAAAGCTTGACTGCTCTGAGGGCAGCACTCAGTGCCATGGGAAAGGCTCATCCTAAAAAGACAGGACACCCACAACGGGAGCGGCAAAGGCAGTGACCATCAAAGACTAGTCAACTATTGACGCTAGGAAGCAGTCAATACGCAAAAGAGAAAGTCCGCCAACAAACACCTGCAGCCCTCAGCTTCTTACCAGATGTAGATATTCCACTGTGAGCCCAGAGAAAACTCAATTTAAAAATGAAGGGCCCCCTCTTCCTGAGAAGTAACCAAGAACATCTACAGGACACTCACCAAGACACTTGAAAGGGATCACAATGTGACTCTTGCACTGCTTTTTGTCCCTCCGGCACCAGTTGTCAACACTGACGGGCTGGTTTGCTTCCATCACATTCGTGATCTGTAGCTCGGGATACATCTGCAAGGGAAAAGAAGAAGCCCCCAGTAGTGACTCTGTCCATAAGGAACATTCACTTGCAAGTAAGGATGAGTGCCCACGTTTACTCAGCTTCACCACTGCCCTAAATAAACCCAAAGCTCCACCTTGCTGCCCCTCGTTCCAACTGAACTCATCAAGTAAAAAGATACTATAACTATTAGTTTTCTTTTGACAGGTAGACTCCTCACCACATCTAATGCATTCTCTTAAAAAAGGAATCTTTACTTAAGGACATACAAAAGCAGCAAGCTTTCAGCCCAAAACAAATCTATTAGGTATCAAGTCCACTAATAGGGTGCATGTAAGTAGCTGAATTCATGAACTAAAACATTTAAGAGGCAAGTCTGTGGAAACGTCTGTTAACGAAATTTCCTGGCCCAAATGCTACTCTTGGTAAGAAGTTAAAACAACTCATATCCTTTTCTAGGTCAAGTTTTGACCCAAAGAATGAACTGAATCAGACCTGAGATGGTCATTACGATACTGTCGCTTTCCATCAGCAAGTGGAAAACACAAGCACACACATCACATGTTTTGCTCCACATCTTCCCATAACAAGTGGGAAGCCCAGAGAACCAGGCAGCACTTCCACGGGATTTGCCAAGCTTCTGCAGTACTCCTTCCTGAAAGAACTAAGAGCTTGCAGCACACACAGGCAAAGCTTTTGAGAAGTCTCAATCACATCATACACTCAGAAATGAAAGGCCTGGTGCTCCCGTCATTAGCAACTTGCTCTTAGGTCAAAAGAGAAGAACGACAGGATATCTATTGCTAAGGTAAACAGGTTCAAACGTGACCCAGAAACAAAGCAGTTTTAACTTTCTGGCAACACTCTTACCTCCTGACAGTACTGAAGAACTTCTTCTTTTGTTCCAAAGCAGCTCTTAGTGCCTGTTGGGTCAGGTTCCCATTTCCCAGTCTGAATGTTCACATGCATATTTAACTTCCCACAAAACATTGCAATCTGAGGCTCGGCGACAGCAAATCCTGTTCCAGCATTGGCTGCAAGAGCCTGCCAAAGAGAAAAAAAATTCCAGGTTTACTCCAAAGAAGCTGGCACAAAGGCATGGTCATTCAGTGGTTTGTGACAGTAGAACTGATCTTTTTAAAATCTTCATCATTTACTATTTTATCTTCATAAACAAATCCTTTCCCCAGGAGCTAGACCAGAATGAAAAATGACCTTTGGACATATATAATCAAAGTGAAAGGTTGATGGGAAATCTAATCCCCACTCCCCATCTGGACACTCCTGACTTGGGAACGTATAATCCAACTGCAGTCTGCTCTAATACAAGCAAATCTACTTTCCACTCCTTAATATATCAAACCACAAAAGTACAGAATGGCTAAAGTTCCGGTAATTTTATTCAATTCACTCACACAACAAAATTTTATTGAGTAGCTATTTTGTAAAGCAACATGCTAAATGCTTAGACACGGGTGAGCAAAAAGTTACAGCCCCCACTCTGATGGGGCTTCCGGTCTAGTGCAGGAGTCAACACACAGAAAACGTGTTGTCACCATGCCAGACGTCCTGAGAAGGAAATGCACACAGTGAAGAAGCACATAAAAGGGGATCTGACTGAGACTAGGGTGGGAGGTGATCAGGGAGGCTTCCTAAAGAGCCTGGCAGTTGCGCAGAGCGTTGAACACTACATGTGGAGAGAATGGAGACTGTGAGTGGAGAGTGGTCAGAGAGGGGAGGAGAGGCACGCAGGGACAAGACTACACAGTCTGTAGACCAAGGAAAGATTTCAGTCTTGATCACTGGAAGCGCTGAGAGGTTTTAAGCACCAAGTTACTAATTTCAAAATGCACCTCTGATGCTTTGTCTGTGGCAGGGTGAAGACGGGACCGAAGGCAAACGTGAGTGCATGCAGGGGATTGGCTCAGGAAGCTGGAGTCATGGAGTCCCAGGGAGACATAATGGTACCGGGGCTAAGGCAGTGTGGTGGAGAAGACTCAAGAGATCACAGGGAGCAAAACAGGCAAGACCGAGGGACAGATTAGCCGAGGGAGGAGGTAGAGGTCAAGTCTAGAGTGTGTTACTCAATGAGGGATGCTGTCATTCACGGAAATAGAACACTAAAAGGGATTTCATGAACAATTTTATCTCGTGTTAGGTAAAAATAACCAACTTCTCCATGAAGTCTTTTATTGACTAGGATCCTTTCCCTTGTGAAAAGATCATAGCCATTACCAGCTCACAAATTATAGGTGAGAAGTAACATTTAGGCATTATGACAGTATGGCTCCTGCAAAGTCTCGTGCACTAGGAAAAACAGGCATCTCTGCATCTAGAAAGATACCAATATTGATGGTCACATCCACAATGGAGTTTTGTGGTTTCTCTTAACGTAAAAGTTCTTTCAAAATAAAAATTAAACAGCTTTTTAAATGTTAAAATGTGGGAGGTAGGGTTAGATTGTATGGTCTATTATGTTGTTCTTTTTAAAAAGAGCCATTAACACAAAATGGTTTTCCTATTAAAAAGTAGATTCGATTTTTACAATATATGGAAAATGTGTGCTTTCTAGGCAACTGTGCTGATGGATTAGACATGAATGGTCCTTCTAATCAGGAGCCTACATTTGACTTTGAAATACAGTATGATCTTTATCCAGGACAAATTTACCATCCTACACGTTTTGCTTTGGAACTTATTGAAATTAGCCTGCTTTCTACCAATACAAGAGAAAGAAGCACAGACACTTGTTGGATAGCTGGGACAAAGCTAAGTTGGAACTAAAACGTTGCCAAAATCAATCAGGGTTGAAAAACACCTCAATTAAATCCAACGAGGAGAACAATTAGCAACTATATTAACTATAATTGATTGTAGCCCTACTGTGATGAATAATCATTTATTAAAGTAGAAGGCAGATCCTGTGCCTTCAGTATAACTGCACATGAAGCTACAGACTAGTGAAGTCCTGCCCCCGCAAAGAAAGAAAAAAACATTTCAAGATATCTGTGGAAAGAAATACATACTTATTTATAGGCAACACTGTAATGATGTTTAATTCAAATAAATCATTAAAAGGTATAAGGATGCACAAGACAAGTATGCTTAATTCTCACACCGAATTCAAGATGTGTCCCAAAATGCCTCTTTTACTGGCCATCCTTCTTTTGGGAGCCATACCTAAGGATTATGGCTGGAAACTTGGATTATGACATGGAGGAAAAGGGGTGTACATATAAAGGGGTACGTACAGAGACAAGGCAAGGCAACCCCAGGGACACTTTTGTGTATGGAAACCAGTGCTCTCCCCAAGTTCTTTCCTTCCTACTTCAAATGCCCAGACAAAAATAAACAAAGAAAATACAGGAAGATATGATGAATATTTAAGCAAGAAAGCCAAACCAACAGGCCAGCAGGAAAGTGTTTCCCAAACCTGCTATAAATGAACTACCACAGTTAAAGCTGAAAGATGTTGAGTAATATTTCCTAAATTTTCTCTATGGCCTTGTGTACTTTAACATTACAGGCAGCTATTAAACAAATAGGATTTTGGGTGTGCTATCTAATCTTTCAGAAGTGTGTATGTTGGGGTGGGGGGAGGGTGGGGACCACTTACCTCCTAAATTCCAAAAATGAATACAGGTAAGAAACTGTCAATGAGCTATGTGAGCTCACCCAGCCACAGCCATGGAGTGGTCCAGGTTGTGCCAGCAGCCATTTATCAGCCCAAAGATTATGTTCCACATGTTACTCATTATGGTTGCTGGCTAAAAGACCACAAGAGTTCCAACTGTAGAAATGCTCCGTTTATGGGTCAACCACTGAGGTCAATACATCAGAGTAAGTGCATTTGATCTCTGAGCTGAGATGGTCAGCACTACCGTCCCTAAAGAGAATCTAAACACCAGAGGTTAGAGCAACAGGAAGACGCAGCTAAGCAGCAGTGGCTCCTCACGTCAGTTACCAAGAAAGGAGAGTAACTGGAATCGTTCCAGACAGCTAATATGCTGCAGTGATTCACTTCTGAGTTCAGAAAGATTAATCCTTGTGGTCATAAAAGACTCTCAGGAAGGTATCATCTGAAATATAAAAAGCCTCTGCGGACCATGTCTAGGAATCAAGTAATCAAACATACCCCAACATTACCTAGCCTATAGTAGGATCGTTTTTTCTATAATGTTTGTACTTGACTTTGAAAATGCTCTTATTTAACGTGCTCTCCGCTTTCTTAAGCACACACCGTGCCCTGATCCATTACATCAATGTATAAATCAATCTGTTTCCTCATCTAACATGTTACAATGGGATTTCACTGCCAAGTCAGCACTTCTGAGGTCCTGTGCACCTGGAATCCTCTACGAAAGAAAATCGATGCCCCAGGCTCTGGCCCTGAAGCCAGTCCTTGTGATCTCTGCAGACTGCAGCACTTCAGAGGCTTTGAAAACAAACTGCTTCAACTGCCCAGTGCTTCCGTTTTACTGAATAATTCATTCTTAACAAGAAATTCCATTTTATTAATTTGGCTCAGAGAAAAGAGTTTAGCTATCCAAAGACAGAAATTCAACTTGGTAAAAAGTGCTTATAGTGACTTGGTTGAAAACCTGAAATGGCTTAAAGCAATAGATAAATACAAATAAATCTAAATCTGAGCCTAACTTAAATCACGGCCTTGAATCATCACCTCAAGAGATGCAACCCCCGGGCTCACCTAGGCCCGACCTCCCTTCACAAAGCCACTCAGGCGCGTGCAGCATGCCCGGCCCGCAGCAGGTATGTCAGCCCTGTTGCCTCCTTCCTTACTAAAGGTGGGGCCCCCGAGTCTAATCTGGCTCTAGGTTTGCTAAAGCGCCTGCCGTGGAGGGAGCACCTTCTAAAGAGGAAGGTTTTGTCCTGTTACTGAGTGAACCGTGTTTTCCTGGATAGGAAGGCCCTGCGTCACAGCCACTCAAGTGTCTGAGCATCACCCTGGGAAGGCAAGTTAACACCGCTCCAGTTCTAATAAACACTGAACGAAGCACACCTTCGTAGCATCTAGTCACCACTCGCACGGTGGTGGTATCGAAAGACACAGCACTCTTACTCAGACCTTCCTTTTTTTAAAGAAAGTCAGTAAATTGACAATCTATTAATACATGCAAAGATCCTATATACTACATTCATTCCCGTTTGTTCAAAGTGTTAAATGGTACTCCAGGATTGGTAAATTAAAATGACTTAAATCTTGTGTCCACAAACCTGCACCTAAGACTGACTTAAACAAAATTTTTAAAATCCTGTTCTTAGCATAGTTTTAAGGTATCTCCCCAAGATATTAATACAAAAGGGAAGACAAATGACTTCACAGTGCAGGCACCGAAGTTAACCTCACCAGCAGTAAGATGTTTGAGATGACTGACGAGGAAAGACTGAGGGACTGCCACAGACTGGAGAAGACTAAGGAGAAATGACAATTAAGCACAAAATGGAAACATGGATACAATCCTGGAACAGGAAAAGGACGCTAGTGGGGAATCTGGAGCAATTATTTGAATAAGGTCTGTAAGTCAGTTAATGGTGCTGTACCATTGTTCATCTCCCAGTTTTAATAACTACACTATGGTTACGTCAGATGTTAGTATTAAGGAAAGCAGGGTAAGGATACAGGCGAACTCTGTAGTATCTTTGCAACTTTTTTTAAACTCTAAAATTAATTCAAAATGAAGTGGTTTTGTTTTTTTCAATCCTGTTCATTACCTGCCTGACTTTCAACAGTGATTGCATGGTTTCAGTTTGTCAAAAAGACAAGACACACTTTTAGGTACAGCAACTAGTAAGTATAACCAGAGCAGGCCCAATACCTGAAAAACTTAGTTTATTCTCAACACCTGGGCACACATCCTAATGTAGTAAACCTCCATGTGTACATACACTCTATTTGATTTCTGTCCAAGGAGAGGACTACTACAATTCTGCCCAGGGCCTAACATATAAGAAAGTCCACTTCTGTTACTGTCCAAAGGGTGACTGTACTCTGGATCTGCAGAGTATCTTCATCAGCAGTTCAGAAGTGAAGCTTTCAATTTAAAAAAAAAGCCAAACTTCAAGCATTTCAACCCACTATTTTAAAAAATAGCAGGATTCTTGTTAAGTATTTTCCAGTTTTAGCTGCAAACTGAGAAAACCTGTTCTTAAAAGTGACAGTGTGCCTTATTCCAAATGAAAATCCTTGGCTTTTTTTTACATTTAAACTTAACTCCAATTAGAAATTGGTGAATTAGGGGCCGGCCCCGTGGCTTAGCGGTTGAGTGCGCGCACTCCGCTACTGGCGACCCGGGTTCGGATCCCAGCACGTACCGACGCACCGCTTCTCCGGCCACGCTGGGGCCGCGTCCCACATACAGCAACTAGAAGGATGTGCAGCTATGACATGCAACTATCTACTGGGGCTTTGGGGGAAAAATAAATAAATAAAAATTATAAAAAAAAAAAAAAAAAAAAGAAAGAAATTGGTGAATTAGGTTTAGGGGGAAAACTCCAAAGGTAAAAGGACATTATTCTTCTACTGACATATACCAGCTGTAAGGTATTATTCTCACAGGCAGTAATTTATACAAATAATCTCCGCTTTTATTAGAACACTAAATATTAACGTATTAACAAGGTATCATTTCCAAGATTGAAAACAGTTTAAACTGTCTCCCAGGCTTTTTATAGGAACGTGATAATTTGTCCATCTGGATTATACTGAGAAGGATCCAAGCCCCCAGATTTAAGACAGGTCTGCCTTTCTCTCTGCATCTCTGAGAGCTAAGAATATTTTTAAAAAGAAGTTACTGAAAATATATAAAATACTTTTATGTTAAAAAACACATAGCAGTGTTTACGATCTAAAATTCTCAAGTGGACAGGTTCTTTTCTGATTCCTGTCTCTCTTTCCAATTGCCCATAATAAAACAGGAATTCTGAGAAACTGATTTCCGTGAGTATAGAGACACCAGGGACAAGCCTTGGCCAACCGTTAGTCTTCTGCTCCTTCCACTCCTGACCTCAGAGGAAACGCATGACGTGGTAGCTAAAACCATGGGCTTTAAGAGGCGGACTGAGTTCCGGCCTCATCACTGACTAGTTGTGCCACCTTTGGCAGGTCACCTAACCTCTCTGGGCCTCAGTTTCCTCATCTATAAAATGATGACAATAGTAACTACACACCATACTGTTCTGAGGTTTAAATGAGTTAACACATGTAAAGTGCTTGAAATAGTGCCTGTTACATAGAAGTAGTTCTTCAAGTACTGGTGGCTATTATTACCAGAATTTAAATTTCTTTTTCTGTAAAACAGGGCTACTAACATGCCTCTTCCTCTCAGGCCTGTTGTGGAAATTATATTACGATAATGCACAGAAGCCCTAGGCATAAGCCTGCAGCAGAGTGGGCGCTCAGATGTTAGCATCATTATCACCAGGCTGGCTCCTGCAGAGTTAATTCTCTCTGGCTGTGATTACACAGAACTGGGGCTTTAATCACGGGCACAGGGAAGAACACATGAATTCCTCACACGACCAGTCACCCCTCCCACCCAATCCAGGATGACATGAAATGGGCTTAAAAGACCACACATTCCTTCTTTACCTAGCCAATCGGGACATGCCTAAAGTAGGCTGCATTAATCCTCCACAGTTCACTTTGTGGGAATTCAGTCACCAAATGTTTATGTGAACAAGTGAATACTGCCCCACCACTTAAAAGAAAACCACTGGGAGTTGCTGGTTTCCTGGCTCTGGACCAGCTTCCGGCTGGCAGGGAAGTGAGGTCAAGATGAATCTGCAGTTACTACTGAGAGACTGCAGTGTGTCTCTCTCACAAGAGCACTGTGTCAGTCACTTCTCTAAACTCGTTTTCTTCAGGATTATTCTCTCGACTCACTAGCTAGGTAACCTCATGGACGTTATTTAGTCTCTCTCTTGACCTGAGTTTTCACTTCTGTGCCACATAAATACGGCACGACCCCAATTTTAGGTATCCCAACAAATGACACCTACAATACTAACTCTGGACAGGGCCACCCTACAACAGACAGAATTCTTTCCTAAAACTCCTGATGTATGAGGGACATGGCTTGGAAACAAAGCTTCCTCACTGAAGAAGAATCTGCCTGATTCCAAAGTAAAGTGGTGATCTGTCATACTTTGAAGGCGTGCTAATGGCAGAGGTCAGAAAGCCAGGGGGCTTGAGTATTAACATAAGATGATCTAAACGATGTGAACTTGGGCTTAACCTTTGAACTCACAGGCCAATATTACTTAGGCAGTTTATTTATTAAGAGTGCCGCTAAATAAACAGCAAGTGCAGGGCTGGGGGAATGCATAAGGATGTTTCCTAAACCTTAAAAGGTGATTTCAAGTAACAAACACCCAGAAGTACTACTGATTAATAATTAAATATGTTCATTGTAAATCATTCTTATTGATTCACAGATGATATAAATAATATAAATGATGGGGGGGCATTCTATGGACTATCCAAGCACAAATCTGGCAATATTCTCAGAAATTATAAGCATACTTCTGGCTGATCTGATGCTCTATATATTTTGTTTAAGTGCATTATGGCACAGTCATTAAAAATTTGGTAAATTTTTAGCATATTTCAAGTAACTCATATACTTGAAATGTAATAAATTACACCTTTTAAAAATATTCCAAAGGGTGAAGGGGCACATTTATATGGTGACTGACAAATAATAACGTACAACTGAAATTTCACAATGTTATAAACTATTAAAGAAAACATTAAAAAAAATTCTGTGGCCAGCCCTGTGATGTAGTTAAGTTTGTGTGCTCCACTTCAGTGGCCTGGGGTCCGTGCGTTTGGATCCCAGGTGCAGACCTACACCACTCATCAAGCCATGCTGTGGCGGCGACCCACATATAAAGTGGAGGAGGACTGGTACAGATGTTAGCTCAGGGCTAATCTTTCTCAGCAAAAAAAATTAAAAACAAAAATATTATTTTTCAGACAGACCTATTTCGCTAAAATAAATACTCAACTTAGTAATTTTTATGAAGGTTAAGTCGGGAAACTATCCAATATGTCAGCTTTGGCTGAAACGCTCTGACTTCAAGATGTTACAACCACAAATGTGAAGAGCCAATGTCAGAGACCTGAAACTGATTCCATCATATCTCTTTTCCTCTAATATATCTGGGCAAAGATAAGAAAAATCCATGCAGCTGAAGACATTAATGTTTTAATGTATTGGATGGTTTTTACCACTCTTTTAAAGCAGGGATTCCCTAACATTTACTAGGGGCTAATAAGGTCTACAACAGGTTTTCAGTGGCCTGAAAAATAAGAAAGGTCTGGTGTGCACGTGAATGTGTAAGAGTACAGAACTGCTAACTGTCCTCTCTTGATGAATGACTGTCCTGAGTTGTAAGTTTATCTTCTTTCCACCTTCTGTTTTAGAATTTTTTCATAAAATGACAGCAATAGTAGTAAATGGGAAGTCTGTTTTTTAAAAACATTCCTTCAGTAATATTAAGAACTGACAATCTTATCTATCTAAAATTTTTTTCTTAGCTTTACTATTCCATGAAAACCAAAAGCTTAGCTCTTTATTTCTAAGGTTCTGTGATGCTGAAAGGCAAGAAAGGGCAGAAATTCTTAAGTGAATAACCCACATCTTTGTTTATAACTAGAAAATAAGACAATTTGCCAAAATGACTTTCACAGGGCAGGGAGAGAGAAAATTCACATTTTAAAATACAAATGGCAATTCCCATATGCATTCTGCCAAACATTTTACTGTGTTTACTAGGTGCAAGCAATATTCAGGTACCAATCCTGACGTAACAAATCACTTTAACCTCTAATGTCTATTTAAACAACTGTGAAAATAACCAAAATATGAAAGAGCTCCACCTTCTCCAAGTTCAAAGCAAGTCAAAAAGGCATCTTTCCTATAATTTATGTAGCATTTTAAATTTAAAAGTAAATACAGACTGTATTATCAGCTCACACCAGATCTGCTTGCAGACAATAATTCTTCCTGTCTGGGACCCATGCCCATGTGCATTATTGTAATTATCAGCAATTTAAAAAACTAAAGCAATAACACTAGTATGAGCTGCAGGTCAGCATGTTTACTGCTTGCTGCCTCTGCCATTAATGAGCCCTTCCTGGGTTCAAGCCACCTAACTACTAGATAAATGCATAAAGGAGGGCAGGAGAAGCTGCACTCAAGTAAAAAGAATGAATAAAAAGGATGTAAACGGGTGTGTCACACACACACACCCACAATGGAAGGACAACAGCACTTCTGTCCTACTGTCGGCTGGGCCTCCGGGAGCTGCGCCCACCCCGGCCCTCCATGATCCACTCTTCACACAGCATTCTGAATCCTCTAAAGTCAGAACACATGGATCACCCTTCTGTTTCAAGAGATTCAAACCCTTTAACAGGACCCTTGCCTCTCTCTCTCACTCACTCCATCATCCCGCCTTGTGCTCAGCACCACCCCGTGTCCTTGGGTCCTGAACACAGCCCAGGTCTTTTCTGCCTCAAGGCTCTCCACCTAGAACTCCCTCCCCTGCTCCTGCCCGAGCAGACACACTCTCACCTTTCAAGACTCAGCTCCAAGGTGCCTCTTCTGAGGGCCCTTCCTGAAGACAGTCCCCACCCCGCTGGTGTTTTATTTCCCCTCAAGCAATCTGAAACTCCTTGTTCCACCACCTGAACCGTTCATCTCCCTCCACTGGAAGGTCAGCTCCTCAAGGGGAGGGACCGCATCTGTTTTTCTAGCCACTGTATCTGGAAACAGCACCTAAAATATAATAGGTAATCACTCACGCCCAAGTAAGTGACTGTCTGACTCTAAAGCCTGTGTTCTTGTTTTTTTCAAGACAATTAAACCGATATCAATTAGCAGATATCACTCAGCAGTAATTTCTAAATGATTAACACTGTAGAAGTCTTCATATAAGTAGATCTATAATGAACGACAAATGGAAAAGAGAACTTACGCGGTATGGCAAGTTGCAATTATTTTTATTTTAATTTTTGCCAAGTGAATCCATGGACACAGCCTGAAAAGCCTCATAAGCCGAGGCTCGTACCAGAAGAGCAGTCCTCCACCCCAACGCCAGCACGTTCCCTGGAGGCGGCACTTGCAGCCCTTCCATCTGCTATCGACCTCCACGTTTCTAACAGCATGCTTTACGTCTGCATCGTCTCAGTCCAGACGTTACCAACTTCCCATGAAACAAGGGTTCAACTCTTAAACCACCATACCCTACGTTCACCCACCCACTTCCCCTCGGCCCCACTGGTCAAATCAATACTCCTGTTCACCTTATTATAACGTGAAACTGTACTATGATTATATTTCCTTTCTGAGGCATCCATTTTCCCCCTTAGAACTAGCACCTGCATCTTTTCTTTCACCTGTTTGGTTTCACCCGTATTGATCACTCACTCTGAGACCGTCAGAAACCTGTAAAGCTCCCATCAGTTCAGTGTGATGCACGAGGTGATCCAACGGTTTGACGCCTTTTTTCTTTCATTTTTTTTTTTTATTTTAAGTTTTATTTATTTATTTAGTGAGGAAGATCAGCCCTGAGCTAACATCCAGGCCAATCCTCCTCTTTTCCTGAGGAAGACCGTCTATTGCCCATCCTCCTCCTTTTTTGTTTTCCCCAAAGCCCCAGTAGATAGTTGTCTGTCATAGTTGCACATCCTTCTAGTTGCTGTATGTGGGACGCAGTCTCAGCATGGCCGGAGAAGCGGTGCATGGGTGCGTGCCCGGGATCTGAACCCGGGCGGCCAGCAGCGGAGCTCGCGCACTTAACCGCTAAGCCACAGGGCCGGCCGGACGCCCTCCCTCAGCCGCCACCTTCCCCTCCATCTGCACTGATTACTCTCTAGGCCACCTTCCCCTCCATCTGCACTGATTACTCTCTAGGCCACCTTCCCCTCCATCTGCACTGATTACTCTCTAGGCCTGAGCACAGCCACCGTCCTGAGACTTGATCATAACTGTCCCAAAATTCCTTCCACCTTTCTCCTGTTTCCTGGCTCAGTATTTTCCTCTTTCTTGACTTACTATTTTAGTGGCTCACATCTCCCCACAGCTTCCTGAGAAAGGGTGTGTGAATGGTAATTTTCAAATATAACAGGTCTCAAAAAAAGTTTTTATTTTATAAACACAAAGTTTATCAGTAATTTGGACAAGCACTAAATTGTGAGCTGGACACAACGTTCCCTCAGAACTTAAGGTACGGAGCTACTGTCTTCTAGCTTCCAGCCCTGCTGCTGACAAATCTAAGATCTTACCAGTCTCTGGTATTCTGAAATTTGCATATAATGTGACTTGGTCTGGGTTTTTGTCATTCGCAGGCCTGAGCTCTCAGTGGGGCCACGTCAACCTGGACACACTTGGTCCTGGGTTTCCTGTTCTCTTTCTGAAATCCTTATTAGCTGCATCTTGGACCTCCTATACGGATCCTCCACCTTTCTTATCTTTTTCCTTTCTGGTTTCTTTTGTTCCTTCTTTCTGCAAGATTTCTGTTAGATTTTTAAATTTCTGGTATCACGTTTCTAATCTCCAAGAATTCTTCCTTGTTCTCTGAAAGGCTTATTTTATTGCACACTGTTGTTTCATAGATGTAACACCATCCCTTCTTTGAGATAAACAGTTAAGAACGTATCTGAAGCTACTTGTCTGCTCCCTGTCTTGTCTTCCAGTTGCTTTCTTCCTCCATCTGTTTTGTTTGTTCATGTTCGAGGTGTTCCTGAAATGGTTGGTGATCCTAAGCCTCTAATTCAATATTTAAAAAAGGGGGCACTGAGGGGCCGGCCCAGTGGCGCAAGCGGTTTAAGTGCGCGCGCTCTGCTGTGGGGGCCTGGGGTTCGCCAGTTGGGATCCCGGGCGCGCACCGACACACCACTTGGCAAGCCACGCTGTGGCGGAGTCCCATATAAAGTGGAGGAAGATGGGCACGGATGTTAGCCCAGGGCCAGTCTTCCTCAGCAAAAAGAGGAGGATTGGCAGATGTTAGCTCAGGGCCGATCTTCCTCACAAAAAAATAAACAAATAAATAAAAAGGAGGCACTGAAAAGCTGGTTAGAAGCTCGCTGCACATGGACAGCACTGATCAACAGTGACCATTCAGCTCTCCAGAGAGGAATCCTACAGGTCCCTGATGGGGGCCCACAGGCCTGGCTGTCAGGAGTCTGGCAGGGACCCCTAGTTAGGGGGACTTTCCCCTCATCTTCTGCTGGGCCTGCTGTTCCCAAGTAAGCCTAAAGTCTCCTCCTGGGGTGCAGAGTGGGGAGGGCTATTCAGGGGCTAATTACCACTCGGAGGCCCTGATGCTCCCCATCCCTCATTCAGGTTTGCTCTGCGAGTCGGCTGCTTTCAGTTGGCTTCTCTCCCTGCATTTAGGGTTCAGCTTTTTCGGGTCTGCTAGCTCAGTTACTCAGGCCCATCTGCTTCCCATCTTCATGATTTTGTGGACATCTTTCCTTCTCTCCTGTTTCTTGTCCTTGCTGGTTTATTCCCATGTTAAATATGTCAAAAAGTAAGCCACATTCTCTCATCAGGACAATGAGACAACTGGAGCTAGAGCTGGAATCCTCCACTTCCACCTGTGAGGTGCACAACTCAACAGCTGCCAACCACAAATACATCTGAAAACCAGAGATGGAAAAGTATGAACAGGGTCATAAGCTTTTATTTTTGACTATTTAAACACAATGCTTGTTAAGAAAATAAAATTCTGATCCTTTATTCAGATTATTTCATTTGACCATTTTACAGCATTATGTCACAGCAACCTGCTAGTCACCGGGTGTTACGGGCTGAATTGTGTCCCCCCAAAATTCACGTTGAAGTTCAACTCCTACCACCTCCGAATGTGAACTATTTGGAAATAAGATTGTTGCAGATGTAATTAATTAAGATGAGGTGATACTGGGGTAGGGCGGGCCCCTAATCCAATATGACCCGTGCCCATAATTATAAAAGGGGAAATGTGAAGAGACAGACACATACACCCAGAAAGACAACAAGTGAAGACTGGAGTTATGCTGGCAAAAGCCAAGGAACTACCAGAAGCTAAGAGTGGCCTGGAAGAGGGCCGGTCCCGTGGCTTAGCGGTTAAGTGCTCGCGCTCCACTGCTGGCGGCCCGGGGTTTGGATCCCAGGCGTGCGCCGACGCACCGCTTCTCCGGCCATGCTGAGGCCTCATCCCACATACAGCAACTAAAAGGATGTGCAGCTATGATATACAGCTATCTCCTGGGGCTTTGGGGGAAAAAATAAATAAATAAACAAAATTATGGGAAAAAAAAAAAAAGTGGCCTAGAAGAGATCTGTCTTCAGCACCTTAAGAGGGAACACGGCCCTGCCAACACCTTGGATCCTGGGCCTCTAGCCAATAAATTCCTGTCGTTTAAGCCACTCAGTTTGTGGTACTTGGTCCCAGCAGCCCTAGGAAATGAATACATTGGATAAACTAATAAGACTCAGTATATGTATTCAGGGAGCTCAGAGTCTTAAAGACATGATCCAGACACAGCGAAACCCAGAACCACAGCATGACATACACATTATGAATGAGAGGTGAGGAAGTACCAAGTGTGAGGGCACTGTAATCTGAGAAGAGCTACAACAGCGGGGGCACAGGGCTCAGCCCGGAAGAGGAACAGCTATGGGGGGAGGTGGAGGGCCAAGTCTTCAGAAACTCTTCTCCAAGGAAGCTATGCTTAGGCACTTTTCTTGCACAAGTATGACCTTGCTAGAACAACTCAGAAGACAGGAGGGTGTGACCTGGTGAGCCGAGGAAGCCACTGCATTCACCCAAGAGAAAGCTGAGGAACAAAGGCTGAAGCTGTGGGAGGAGGAAAGGGACAGCTGGAGAAGTGCTGATAGGATCTGGACAAGGGACCTGAAGGAAGGGTAAAAGGACTCCAACTGTCCAGGTCTGACAACTAGGGGAGCAGTGGAACACAGCCAAGGAGACTGAAGAGGGCTGTGGGGAGGTGACTGGGGACTGGAGACGGACAGATTTCAGATTTCGGTGCATGTATCTGGGTGATCCAAATGGCAACAGTGGAGATATTTACCAGACAGAAATACAGGTAATCTGGGCTGGAATTATGAATTTGCAATTCGATAACAGGCTGAAAGAATTTTAAGCCCAGAGAATAGGTAGGATCATCTGGGGACACTGTGCAACTGAAAAGGAGGACAGAACCATAAAACATTTCAACATGTAATGGGCATACAGAAGGAAAGTCCAGGACCAAGGCAGAGCCAGGAAAGCACGTCAAAGAAACCAAACGTTCAGAGACATGAAGCAGCAGCAACTGAGACGTCAGCACTACACTTCAATGGCCGTGAGGTCGCTGGTGACTTCAGTGTGGCAGAAACAAGGCCACGATGACCCAGGTGACAAATAGGAGGTGAAGAAACAGTCTATGAGTACAGACTAGCCATCTCCAGGGTGGGTGTGCTAGGTCATCCTGACTAAAGAAACACTACAACTGTGTCTGGACACCGCAGCCCTCACATGTCAGGCCCCTCTCATACTGCCAACCACTGCAGCTTACGTGATGAGGAATCTTACTGTGGTGTGGGTAACTTTATAACAAGACCCCAAGAAGGCAAAACCTTTACAATACTTTGAAACAAGAGTTTCTTTTTTTTTTTTATTTTATTTTTTCCCCCCAAAGCCCCAGTGGGTAGTTGTACGTCGTAGCTGCACATCCTTCTAGTTGCTGTATGTGGGACTCGGCCTCAGGATGAACGGAGAAGTGGTGCCTCGATGCGCACCCGGGATCCGAACCCGGGCCACCAGCATCGCAGCGCGTGCACTTAACCACCAAGCCACAGGGCCGGCCCAGAAACAAGAGTTTCAATGAAAATCTATTGTACCATACAGAAGTTTATCTCATGGTCAAGTACTTATGAGAGTTATCAAATTGAAAAATAAGTTAATACATTCTTCTTTAACAAAAAAATGTTCTCAACTTTTTTATGATGGCAAGTCTATGCCAGTATCAGACATCTGGGAGACATTTTTGAAAACGTAAATATCTTATTTCTTCAAAGTAAATATAACATTCTAAGTAAAAGTGATAGGACCCAGGGTTTGCAGGTTCCGATCCCAGGCACGGACCTACACACCACTCATCAAGCCATGCTGTGGCAGCATCCAGTATACAAAATAGAGGAAAATGGGCACAGATGTTAGCTCCTCAGCAAAAAGAGGAGTGGCAATGGATGTTAGCTCAGAGCCAGTCTTCCTCACAAAATAATAATAATAATAATGTGATAAAGCAACTACTCTTAAGAAGTTAACTCATGGCTACGGAAAGGGCATTTTGAATCAGAATTTGGAAAATTGTCCCTTGTTATTTTACTGTCAAACTGGTAAATGTGTCAACTATAGATATAACAGTACACCTGAACTGAAAGCAATTTTCTAAACTGACTTCAACTCTTCCAAAATAAAGAATATTACATGGGGCCGGCCCGGTGGTGCAGCGGTTAAGTTCATGCATTCTGCTTCAGCAGCCCGGTGTTCACTGGTTCCGATCCTGGGAGCAGACCTACTCACAACTCATCAAGCCATGCTGAGGAGGCATCCCCTGTGGAGGAGCTAGCAAGACCTACAACTAGGATTTACAATTATATACTGGGGCTTTGGGGAGAAAAAGAAAAAGAGTAAGATTGGCAACAGATGTTAGCTCAGGCCCACTCTTCCCCCACCCCCAAAAAAAAGAATTTTACTAAGTTGTGTACTTATTTCTTAAAAGTATAAAAGGGCAATTTTCAACTGGCCCGTAAGAATAGCTGATTAACCAGGAAAGTTTACTAGTTAAATTTCAATATTTCCATAATTAATAGTAAGATTGAAAAATGAGTGTGATCACTTAGTTAAGTGCAGCACAGTACTTCTTTAGATCTTTAGATGTATGTGTCTACGTAAGGTGTCTTTTTTCAGCTTTGACAGTCATTAACACCAAGAATCAAAGTAAACTGAACTTAGAATTAGACCTTTAAATAGCTATTTCACAAAATTTAAGGACTAGGTTTTTAGAAAGTAATGAACAGGGGGCCGGCCTGGTGGCACAAGCAGTTAAGTGCGCTCGCTCTGCTTCGGCAGCCCGGGGTTTGCAGGTTCGAATCCCCAGCACGCACTGACGCACCACTTGTCAAGCCATCCTGTGGCGGCGTCCCATATAAAGTAGAGGAAGATGGGCACATAAGTTAGCTCAGGGCCAATCTTCCTCAGCAAAAAGAGGAGGATTGGCAATGGATGTTAGCTCAGGGCTGATCTTCCTCACCAAAAAAAAAAAAAAAACAAACAAACAAAGAAAGTATTTGATCACTGTTATGGACTGAATTATGACTGCCCCTCCACCCTCAATTCCTATGTTGAAGCCCCACCCCTAGTGTGACTACATTTGCAGATAGGGCCTTCAGGAGGTAATCAAGGTTAAATGAGGTCATAAGGGTGGGGCCCTAACCCGATAGGACTGGTATCCTTATAAGAAGAAGAAAAGACCCCAGAGAGCAACCTCTCTCTCCTGCACAGACAGAGGAAAAGCCACTGTGAGGACAGGGAGAAGAAGGCCATCTACAAGACAAGGAGACAGGACTCACCAGAAACCAACCCTGCTGGCACATTGACCCTGGACCTCTGGCTTCTAGAACTGTGAGAAAATAACTCTCTGTTGTTTAAGCTACCCAGTCTGTGGTATCTTGTTATGGCAGCCTGAGCAGACTAACACAATCACATTACTCGATATCACACTGCGTATAAACAAGCTAAATGGGAAGATCCAAGGAAATGATAAGTTCACGATTTGGCTATACAGGTACAAAAAATTTTTATGTTGAAATTAAAATTTTTATAATACAAATTATGTATTTTCTAACATGAATATGCAGAAGATTTTAATTAAAAGCAACAGCATTATGTAAACTGGCTATAAAAACTATAAGAAAAATGTGAAGAATGCTTTATTGATATTGATAATTTTAGGCTTGCTCTTTAATTTATGCAATGCTACTTTGAATCTGATGTTAATAGTACTGAGTTGACATAAGAGTTAGTGGATTTACTTAGATGACAATTTTGAACTTAAATACTTTTGCTTCAAGGTGAAAATGATTCTAAAGAACCTAAACCAGTTTTGTCAATGTGGATGCAAATATTAAAAGAACACAATTTTTTAAAAATTCTATTCAGTTATCTGAAAACAGCTAATTGTCTTTGGAACAACTTGAGAATGTACGTGTACTTTTCCAACTGTAAATTTTATGAAATCTAAATAAAGATCAAGTATTTCCAATTAAGATTAGCATCCAAATTTAGATGTGGCTGTAAAAGTGAAATATATGAAGAACTTAGTATGTAAATTTATGTAAAGACTTAGTATATAAATCTATGTAAAGACAGTATGTAAATTTTAAAAATGGAAAATATCTCATTGATTTTATTACATGTTGATTTTATAACATGATTATACATGTTGAAATGACAGCTCAGATATACCGGGTTAAATAACATATTGTTAAAACTAATTTCACCTATTTTTGTTTTAAAAAATGTCAACTAGAAAAATTTACATTACATGGGCCGGCCCCGTGGCTTGGTGGTTAAGTGAGCGCGCTCCACTGCTGGCGACCCGGGTTCGGATCCCGGGCTCGCACCGACGCGCTGCTTCTCCGGCCATGCTGAGGCCGCGTCCCACATACAGCAACTAGAAGGATGTGCAGCTATGACACACAACTATCTACTGGGGCTTTGGGGGAAAAATAAATAAATAAAATCTTTAAAAAAAAAAAAAAAGAAAAATTTACATTACATATGTGGCTTGCATTTATTTCTATTGGACAACATTGTGTTAAATGTGCAGTTAACTTTGCGCTCAGGAAGACGTGACTTGGATGACTTTTTTTTCATTCACCTACAGATTCCATGTAAACGCATGTTCCTTTCTCCCATTATGAAGGCTAGCAAAAGTTTCTAGCAATTGGAAGAGTGGTATACTTAGAGCGTTCCTTGAGAAATCCTCCAGTTGCCAACAGCTAAATGGGTAAGAGCCACAACGCTTCTCTGAGGAGGCCAGGCTAGTTCAGGAGACAAGAGGTTATCAGGAAAGTACCAACAGGAATTAGACAGGAAAAAGGACCTTGAGACACATCTTCTTAACAGGGATTCAGCATGGGTTATGTAAGTGGGTTAAGTGCCAAGAGCCCAAGTTCTTATTTTATCCAATTGCTGGGGACACACACACTCTCTCTTTCTCCTCCGTCCCCCAACTCTGTAGACCCACAAAAGTTAAAAGAACTCTGATTGAGACATAACCAAAAAAAAAAAAAAACCCTCTCCCAGGCTTCCGAAAACCACAGAACAAACTCCAAAGGTCTTATGAAGACAAAACTAAATAAATAACCAGAACAGACAACAGTATATATGATATGATATTCACATCACACAGGAACTGCTGATTCAATTACTTTTGTTTTAAGTCAATAAACATTTGTAAGGGCTCCACAGACAACAAAATGAATGTGTCACAAGTCCTCACCTGCATGGACACCTGGCCTAGTAGGGGAGACACCATGTAAACAAAACAATCCTAATAAAAAAGGAAAGATTCTCAAACTCTGTCATATAGGAGATCCCCAACCTACTGTCTGACTGGTTCCGTAGTGACCATTAAAAGTTAAACCACAATAAATGGTACAATGATGGTACCCCTATTTTCTGTAGGTCTAATATTATAAATTGGGAGTCTATTCCTGAACAAATGTGGAAAAAAAGAGAAAAAGAACAGATATAAATATTTTTATAAACTTAAGTATCTCGATCATAGAAGTTCTTTTGGAGTGTCTCCTTCATGGGCTAGGGTGGCTGAGGCTTCTTAAAACATTTAAATCTAGTGAAGCAAAGAGAGAAGATGACATCTTCTTTTCCTTGAAAACTCCCCTGGAGCAAGCATGAATATTCTTTGTTGCTCTAAGAACCTTATTATTTCCTTCAAGTTTACATGCCTGGACGATTCTCATTGCCAATTCATTGCACATAAATGCCTCAATCATGTCAAGGAGGGAGTCAGGCATTTTTCCAAAGATACATGTTCAGTGATGTCTTACTCCCAATTTCAGCTAACTTTTTTGGAAAACTCTGTGATGTTTCCATATCAGTGCTTATGGCCTTCCATGAACAATGATTTTCTTAAAAATCCATCTAATCATCCTCCTACCCCCGCCCAAGCAATCAAACCATCCTTTCCTTCTGTTAAGACCTCTTTCCTTTGACGATTTACAGATACTGCCCAGATCAAATTTAATCAACTACTCTGTATAATAACATGCCATTTTAATTTGAATTCAGACATTCCATAAAAGCAAATCAATAAAAGGCAGATGAGAGCATGGCAACCATCAGCATATTCTAAGCTATTATATTTTGAATGAAAAACGACAAACACCTTGCAAAATTCATTTTATGTATCCCCAATAGTCTTTATTCTAATATATCATTACAATCCACAACCATATATATATACGTGTGTATGTGTATGCATATTCAAAATTCTTAAAGTCACCCAATGAAAACTGAATATGGTTTGAGAATACCAACAACCAAACCAGTTTATAAAAAACTAACTGTACTGAAAGTAAAGTGTTTATATGTCCTTAGCAGTAGTTAGATCAGCCTCTAAATAATGTCACCCAAACACTGCAAGGAAAAAATTGTTTCCCCCAACACACATAGTGCACTTACCAAAATAAAACAAAGGTCTCTTCAGTGTTTAAACACCGATATAGTTTTCAGCAGATATGAAAATGTGTGTAGCACACATGCTTTGTTGACAAAAATCCCTCTTTGTTTTTCTTCTAAACAGCCTTACAAAGTCATCAGAACTCGTTCACCTTGAACCATTCAAAGACTGGCAGGTCAAGCAGCTATTTAGGTATAATACTATCTGGTATCTTCGTATGCAAACCAAATTTGGGCAATCCACGTTGGCCTGTATTAGAATGATTCTTCTTCACCCTTCACATCTCTTGGGAACAGCTATTAAGTAACTCAATGGAAGAATTTTTGCAACTCTTTTCTAATATTTGATGCTAGGATGAAAACAAGAGGTCATATTAGGTTAACATGACTCTTTGGCCCTATGAAAACACTGATTTCAAACAATTCCAAATGTATGTGAGATTAATACTTACCTACATAACATCACAAAAGCCATATGTTAATCTCAGTAATTTTTTTTCCCCCCTTTTTCTCCCCAAAGCCCCAGTAGATGGTTGTATGTCATGGCTGCACATCCTTCTAGTTGCTGTATGTGGGACGCCGCCTCAGCATGGCCAGACAAGCAATGCGTCAGTGCGCGCCCGGGATCCAAACCCGGGCCGCCAGCAGCAGAGCGCTTGCACTCAACCACTAAGCCACAGGGCCGGCCCCTATCTCAGTAATATTTAATATGATAATATTTTAGTTGGCAACAACGAACTCTACCTATACTGGTATAAAACGACATATTCTTATCTCTATTTGTATAGGGCATTATTTACCTTTCTGATCACTTTTTTGTCTCTTTGCCTTCTTCCAAACGTTTTGTCCCATAAAACTCCAAAATGTTCCCAATACTGGTGTGATACTGATGTGCTATCCAAAAGAAATTTATCTTCACAAATTACCAAGTAAGAACAACACTACAGGGCCGGCCCTGTGGCTTGGTGGTTAAGTGCGCGCGCTGCAATGCTGGTGGCCCGGGTTCAGATCCCGGGTGCGCATCGAGGCACCACTTCTCCGTCCATCCTGAGGCCGAGTCCCACATACAGCAACTAGAAGGATGTGCAGCTATGACATACAACTATCTACTGGGGCTTTGGGGGGAAAAAATAAAATAAATAAAAATCTTTAAAAAAAAAAAAAAAGAAGAAGAAGAACACTACAAGTGGCATACCTATAACATTATCTTCTTAATAATGTTTACTGAAACAACCATCACTGCCTCGAACTAGACTCGGAGTTTATGTTCTATTTTATTTTCCACAGCTTTTCGGGGACATAGGTGCTAACGTAGTATCAGATGCTTATAGACACTGATGTCCTTTTCGGGGTAATACCATGCTGACATGGTATCAGACTGCCATAGGGATATTTTAACAAGGATCCATTCATCCAGTAGGGACTGGCACTAGATCTACGATAGGCCTAACACTTCCACCATTCTCTGACAAGTTCAGCTTCTTCACTCACTACATAAGACACACATAAAACCACATGCAATGGCTCAGCTCAGCTGGGAGTTTATCAGGTTTGAGTCTGTGCTTTGTATTTAATCTTTTTAAATCAATACTTAAAATATTGTAATCTGTCCTGATTACTATTTCCATTGTTTAAAAACAACAGTCTCAATGACTTATATTGACTTAGAAGATTAATCTTTCAAAATAACAGCCCAGCAGCTGGCCCTGTGGCGTAGTGGTTAAGCGTGCACACTGAGCTACTGGCGGCCCGGGTTCGGATCCCGGGCGCGCACCAATGTACCGCTTGTCAAGCCATGCTGTGGCAGCGTCCCATATAAAGTGGAGGAAGTTGGGCACAGATGTTAGCCCAGAGCCAGTCTTCCTCAGCTGAACGAGGAAGACTGGCATGGATGTTAGCTCAGAGCTGATCTTCCTCACAAAAAAAAAAACAAAAAACAGCCCAGCAGGATATTTTATTAATGTAGATCCTAAGGAAGCTAATCAAGTCTCAAATAATCATTTTTAAGAGTTGCCATGAGAGAGAGGAAAAAAGAATTGCTATAAGGAAAAACATTCATATAGCATTAAGCAGAAATTCTCTTCAAAAGTGGTGGTGGGCAGAGTCCAACCAGCCAATCAAAGATTCTGTTATGAAATGTGGTTTTTAGTTCACTTGAAAGCTCCCACGAGTAATAAACATTGATTGCAAGCGATAACTTCAAGCCAACTTTCTCTTTCTCCTCTTTTCAACAAGGGTTGAAAACTCTCTGCCTGTTGATAACAGAGAGGTCACAGGAGTTGACAGGGATATAAGAAAAAATGGCAACCCACACACAGCCTCCCTCCGGGAGACCACAGAATCTCTTTGACAATGAAAGGGAGCCTGCTGCTACATCTTCCAGTTTTTTCAAAAACTGGAAAAGAATTTTTACATAAAAATCCATGTTATTTGGAAATGGCGATGTTTAATTTGAATTTAAAATACAATGAAGCCTGATACAGTGAAAGCCAAATAAAACACAAGTACAGGTTCCATTCTGTCTTCAGGCTGCAGGTTTCCAATCTCTACTTTAGGTTATGTACTAGGCATCATAGAAGGGATGGCAGTTAACTTCAAAAGTATAAAACTCATCCAAGGGCCGGCTCCGTGGCTTGGCGGTTGAGTGCGCGCGCTCTGATGCTGGCGACCCGGGTTCGGATCCCGGGCGCACCCTGAGGCACCACATCTCCGTCCAACCCGAGGCCGAGTCCCGCGTACAGCAACTAGAAAGATGTGAACCTACGACATACAACTGTCTACTGGGGCTTTGGGGGGAAAAAATGAATAAAAAAAAAAAAAAAAAAAAAAAAAAAACTCATCCAACACCTAACACCCAGAAGTCATCATATAAACTAAAATTAATCATATTCTGTCAGTTATAAGAAATTTGATTATAATAATTTCCTTTAAAGACCTATGGCATTTGAGAGTTAGAAGATTTAATATTCTTAAGATGACAATATTACTTAAAGTAATCTACTAATTCAATGTAATCCTCATAAAAGTCCCAACATCATCTTTTGCAGAAATTTAAAAAAAAAAATCCTAAAATTCATATGGAATCTCACAATCTTGAAAAAGAACAAAGTTAGAAGACTCACATTTCCTGATTACAAAGCTAGAGTAATCAAAACAGTGTGATACTGGCATTAAAAAAAAGATTTACAGAACAGAGAGCTCAGAAATAAACTCTTGCATATATAGTCAAATGATTTCTGACAAGGGTGCCAAGACCATTCAATGGGAAAAGAAAAGTCTTTTCAACAAATATTGCTGGGAAAACTGGATAGTCACCTGCAAAAGAATGAAGTTGGTTGGACCCTTGCCTTAAACCATATATGCAAAATTTAACTCAAAATGGATCAAAGATCTAAACATAAGAGCTAAAAAGATAAAACCCTTAGAAGAAAACCTAAGGAAAAATCTTCACGACGTTTGATTTGGAAATGATTTCTTAGATATGATACCAAAAGCACAGTCAACGAAAGGAAAAATAGCTAAATAAACATCAAAATTAAAAACCTTTGTGCATCAAAGGGCACTATCAAGGGAGTGAAGACAACCCACAGAATGGGAGAAAAATATTTGCAAATTACATGTCTGATAAGGGACTGATATCTGGAATATATAAAGAACTCCGACTCAACAACAACAACAACCAAAAAAACCCAATTCAAAAATGGGCAAAAGACTTGACTAGACATTTCTCCAAAGATATACAAATAGGCAACATGAAAAGATGTTCAACTAGAGAAATGCAAATCAAAACCACAATAAGAGGGCCAGCCCCGTGGCTTAGCGGTTAAGTGCACGCGCTCTGCCACTGGCAGCCCGGGTTCAGATCCCGGGCGAGCACCCACGCACCGCTTCTCCGGCCATGCTGAGGCCATGTCCCACATACAGCAACTAGAAGGATGTGCAACTACGACATACAACTATCTGCTGGGGCTTTGGCGGGCGGGGGAGGATTGGCAATAGATGTTAGCTCAGAGCCGGTCTTCCTCAGCAAAAAGAGGAAGATTAGCATGGATGTTAGCTCAGGGCTGATCTCCCTCACAAAAAAAAAAAAAAAAAACCCACAATAAGATGCCATTTCACACCTACATTAGAATGCCTATTATCCAAAAAAAAAGGGAAACAAGTGTTGGCAAGGATGTGGAAAAGTGGAACCCTTGTGCATTGATGGTGGGAGTGTAAAATGATGCAGCACTGTGGAAAACAGTTTGGCAGTTCTCAAAAAGCTAAACATAGGGGGGCTGGCCCTGTGGTGTAGTGGTTAAGCTCAATGCGCTCTGCTTCGACGATCCGGGTTCACGGTTTGGATCCTGGGCGTGGACCTACACCACTCATCAAGCCATGCTGTGGCGGCGACCCACATACAAAACCAAGGAAGACTGGCACAGATGTTAGCTCAGGGCTCATCTTCCTCAAGCAAAAAAAGAGGAAGATTGGCAGCAGGTGTTAGCTCAGGGCAACTCTTCCTCAGCAAAAAAAAGAAAAAAGCTCAACATAGGATTACCATATGATCCAGCAATTCCACTTTTTAGTACATACCCAAAAGAATTGAAAGCAGGAACTCAGACACATGTACAAACAGGTACACCAATGTTCAAAGTAGCATTATTCACAATAGTCAAAAGGTGGAAACATCCCAAATGCCCATCAACAGATGAATGGGTAAACAAAATGTGCTATACATATGCACAATGGAATATTATTTGGCTTTAAAAAAGAAATGACACTCTGATACATGAACCTTGAAAATATTATGCTAAGTGAAATAAGGCAGACACAAAGGGACAAATACTGTACGATTCCACTTATATGAAGTATCTGGAATAGACAAATTCATAGAGAGGTTTCCGGGGGTTGGGGGGAGAGGAACAGGGAGTTATTGTTTATTGGGTTCAAAGTTTCTGTTTCAGATGATGATAAGTTCTGGAAATGGATAGTGTTGATGGGTGCATGACAATGTGAATATACTTAATGCCACTGAATTGTCCACACAAAAATGGCTAAAACAGTCAATTTTATGTTATGTATATTTTACCACACACACAAAAAAACCTATGTAATGTGAGTTGTAAAATTTAGGGAAATTTTTATATCTTATGGCTGACAATGTAAAATATCTAGAAGTAAACCCCAGAAATAGAAATAGGTTTTTTGAAAAAAAAAGATAAACTAGATTAAAATAATCTATTTTAAAAAACTGAATAAGTGTTGCCTACCATTTTTTCAACAACATAAAAGGTTTATTTCACTTATCATCTTAGGAGCTCTAACTTGTCTACAGCTGTGACGTTACTTGTCCTGTCACAGTGCCCTGCGTATAGCAATTTAGTAAATTCATGTTAATAATGGTGACTTCGAAAAGCTTCAAATGAACCAATTACCACGGAAAGTCTTCAACTTTGAAACAAGTTATATCCCAAGGTTCTTTCAAATGTCATTTTGAGATACAGCTAAAAGGATAAAAAAGATATCTATTATGCACTGTTTGCATTAGAGAAAAATTAGAAATGTAAATATCCAATTAGAAAGGAATGAATTAAATAAATTATAGGCTAAGAGGACCGTTGCCTTTACATATAATATATTCCTGAAGAGATGGGCAAGTTCAAAGATATGTATGATATTTAGGGGTTCTGCTACTAGAAAGTTAATAATTTATACATATCTCAATTACTCCCAGTGTTTTAGGAAAAAAATATCCTTGAAAACTTAATTCCAGCACTTGATAAACATTCCTTAAGTTTTCCCACATAATTGAGCCCATTGCATGTTCACCTAAGTTCAAAGACTCTCAACCTGGAAAGCGCCAAACAAGCACCAACTCCATCAAACCACGTGCTTCTTATCAATAAAATAAGCACTTTGGTTTCTTACTTTTTTCACTGATTCTTCTGTATGGGAAAAATGGAATCAAACATTCAAATTATAGTTCCAATACTGCTGCAAATATCCAACCACCGGCTGATAAGCAGGAGTCTTATGCAATAACTCAAAATGTCTGTGCATCAGCTTTAGTACTCCAAATTGAGAGTATGGAAGGCAACTGAGAAGAACGGATATTGTAACATTTAAAAATGCAGGGAGTTCAAAAGCCCCAAACCATGAAGGGTAATTCACTTAAAGGCAACACTGTAAAATATTTAATGGCTTGGAAAGTTATTCAATATGTCAAATGGGGGTAAAATAGGTTATAAACATAGAAGTAGGAATCCATTCTTTAAAATAAGAAAGATATACAGAAAACAAGATTGGGAAAATTAAAAAGCTATTTATCTGGATGGTAAATTACAGTTAATTTCTTTCTTTTTTGGGTTTTTTTCCCTTGGCTTTACCTATATTTCCTAAATTTTTCACAATGACCATATACATCTTCTTTAACACGATACACACTAAGAGTCACCATAATAATCATTTGTAAAGAGTCAATTTAGAATCTCACAGTCATTTTTATGTTAAGAAGTAGCAAACAGGCTTCTGAGATAGTTCACAAACATTCAAGTCATAATATACAATTACTATAAATCCAAATTCCATAACCTGATAGTAGTTTGGTAGTGGAGAAGGACTGAGAAACAACCTCACAAGATTTTTCTCTTTACTTTCTGATTACTAAGAACCATCTACCGTAAATTTTTGCCTAAATGTTGACTGTTTGGTAACCTTCTTCATGGATCTTCGGTGCCCTCATGCTGACTTGAGCTCTCCCTTTCCCAGGTTCTACCGTGCTAGCTGGTACAACAGGCCACCTGTTCTACCAGCTAGCACGAACTTGAGAGCCAGTCACCACTTACTGATTTGTGACCCTGGTCAAGTTACTTTATCTGTACATGCCCTAGCTCCTGCATCTGTAAAACAAGGATAACCACAGCTCCTCAGAGGATTGTTCTAAGGTTTCAATGAATACATGTAAACACAACACATAGTAATTGCACCATATGTATAACTATTATTATTATTACTCCAATCACCACCAGAATCTGCCACTCTGTTCCTGTTTGTCTATTCTTCTTCCTACTTAAAGTCACATAGGTTCTCTCTATAAACTCGCAGTAAATATCTAATTTCAAGGGAATTAACTTCCAGTTATGGCCAACTAGGTAATTCACACTAACCCTCCTAATGAGGACAACTAGAAAAGCAATATAAAACATTTTAAAAAACACTTGCTTAAAGGCAGTAGGGATCAAAAAAGATAGTGAAAATTTACCAGATCAGCATCCAGGGGAGGCTGGAAGCCCAGGGAAATGAGTACAGCTTGTAAGGCTTTTTTCCCCTGGGGATGCTGCAAGATTCTGAAGCGAGTAGCTGAGCAGCGCTTCTGACAGCATGGAAGGACGAAAGGGAAAGGGACTGGAGTCCAGGGCAGGAGGAAGAGGAGAAGGGAAATACACTTGGAGAATGTAAAGGTTTGGAGTTGATATCCCACAGCAGGCTGACCCTAGAAAGGTAATCCAGAAATTGACAGGACTTCACAGAGACTGCAGCTCAGCTTCCAACCCTCTCAATCCATGAAATGAGAATGAGATCCTAGATTGCTAATTCAAGCTCCAGGTAGAAGCAAATCAAGTGCTCTCTGGATCATAACATTAGCCTAGGCCTCAATTTAATTTATAAGCACCTGTGTAAATAAAATGTCTGGCACATAATAAAAATAACTTGACAAAACAAGGAGACAATATGACTGAAAACCAGCAGAAACAGACAGTACGAAAAGACCCATAGGGTCCTGAGATACTGGAATTATCCGACACAGACTTTAAGTATACTTATCATGTTCGCAGACACAAAAGACAAAAATTGAGAATTTAAGCAGTGATCTAGAAACAATTTTAAAAGCCAATTTTAAATTATAAAGCTGAAAACTACAATAACTGAAATTAAGATCTCAATGGATGGACTGCAAGGTAAATTAGATACAGCTGAAGAAATTATTAGTAAACAGAAAGATGGATCAGAAGACAATCTATCAAATGAGGCATGGAGACACATACAGAACATAGTAACAATGCCTAAGATGTTTGTTTTTAAGTCCCAGAGAAAAGGAGAGAATTAGACAAAAGCAATATTTAAATAGATATTTCAATAGTTAAATAGACATGGCTGAGAATTTTCTGAAACTGATGAAAGACACCAAACCCCAGATTCAAGGAGCTCTACAAGCAGAATACATTCTTTAAAAATCCACACCTTGGTACATAGTAAAATTGCTGAAAACCAGATTCAAAGAGAAAAGCCTGAAAGTAGCCAGAGATAAGGGACACATTACATCTTCAAAGAAGCAACAATTATGCTGACAACTAATTCCAGTAAGCTATTGATAATATTCAACATCAAGCTACTGATAACATTAAATATCAGGAATAGAGCAAAATCTTTAAAATGATGAAGGAAATTGTATTCTCAATGAATCTGTCTTGCAAGAAAGACAATGAAAAAGATATTTGGGGCCAGCCCCGTGGCTTGGCGGTTAGGTGTGCTTGCTCCGCTGCTGGCGGCCCGGGTTCGGATCCTGGGCGCGCAC
Source organism: Ceratotherium simum simum (assembly GCF_057802395.1). Lineage (NCBI taxonomy): Eukaryota > Metazoa > Chordata > Mammalia > Perissodactyla > Rhinocerotidae > Ceratotherium > Ceratotherium simum. The sequence goes on along the minus strand of NC_141906.1, from coordinate 81,247,539 downwards.
CGACGCACTGCTTCTCCGGCCATGCTGAGGTTGCGTCCCACATACAGCAACTAGAAGGCTGTGCAACTATGACATACGACCATCTACTGGGGCTTTGGCGGAAAAAAATAAATAAAAACTATTAAAAAAAAAAAAAAAAAAGATATTTGGAGGGGCCAGCCCTGTGGCCTAGCAGTTAAGTGCGCACGCTCCGCTGCTGGCAGCGCGGATTCAATCTGGGCGCGCCCCGATGCATTGCTTGTCAAGCCACGCTGTGGTGGCATCCCATATAAAGTGGAGGAGAATGGGCACGGATGTTAGCCCAGGGCCAGTCTTCCTCAGCAAAAGAGAGGAGGATGGGCATTGGATGTTAGCTCAGGGCTGATCTTCCTCACAAAAAAAAAAAAAAAAATTTTGGTGAAAGAGTATATCACCAGCCAACCTACCCTTAAGAAAATTCTGAAGTGTGTTTTGGAAGACAAAAAAACTATCCCAGAAAGGTCAGAGATACAAGAGGCATGAAGAATAACAAAGAGAATAGGTAAATCTAAATCAGAAGCTCTCACTCTCACTGCAAATTTGAATTACCTGAGGAATTTTTAAGAAATACTAATGCTTGATCCTCTCCCTTGAGAGACCCTGATATAATCTGTCTGAATTGGAGCCCAGGCAACTGTGTTTTGTACAAGTTCCCCAGAAGACCAGTGTGCCTCCAAAGTTGATAACCACTGATCTAAATTCATTTGACTGTATAAAACATGGCTGGTATGATTTCTGGGGTTTAAAATGAAATTAACATACGTAATAACAATGGCAAAAATGTTGAGAGAGGGTTAAATAGAGTTCAAGTGTTCTAAGGTCCTTCCATTGTACAGGAAGAGGGTAAAAGTACCAATTAATATAAGACATTGACAAGCAAAGATACTGAAATGTCTAAAGTAACCACCAAAAGGATAAGGAAAGACTATACAAATATGTTCCAAGGTAACAAGGGAGAGAAGTAAAATAACCAATTCCAAAGGGGTTAAATAAGGAGGTAAATATAGCAACCTAAGCGTCCATCAATGGATGAACAGATAAAGAAAATATGGTATATACCATATATACCACATATATGTATATAAATACACAACAGAATATTATTCAGCCATAAAAAAAGAAATCCTGCCATTTGCAACAACATGGATAGACCTTGAGGGCATTATGCTAAGTAAAATAAGTCAGACAGAAAAACAAAAAAGCTGTATAATCTCATTTATATGTGGAATCTTAAAAATGCCAAAGTCAGGCCGGCCCCATGGCTTAGCGGTTAAGTGCACGCGCTCCGCTGCTGGCGGCCCGGGTTCGGATCCCGGGCGCACACCGACGCACCGCTTCTCCAGCCATGCTGAGGCCGCGTCCCACATACAGCAACTAGAAGGATGTGCAGCTATGACATACAACTATCTACTGGGGCTTTGGGGGAAAAAAATAAATAAATAAAATTAAAAAAAAAAAAAAGCCAAAGTCATAGATACAGAGAAGAAATTAGTGGGAGGCAGGGGTAGGGGGGTTGGCAAAATGGGTGAAGGTAGTCAAAGGTACAAACTTTCAGTTATAAAATAAGTAAGTCCTGGAGATGTAATATATAGCATGGTGACTACAGTTAATAATACTGTATTGTATATCTGAAAGTTTCTAAGAGAGTAAATCTTTTTTTGTGTGTGAGAAAGATCAGCCCTGAACTAACATCCATGCCAATCCTTTTTGCTGAGGAAGACTGGCCCTCGGCCAACATCCGTGCCCATCTTCCTCTACTTTATATGGGACACCGCCACAGCATGGCCTGACAACCAGTGCATTGGTGCGCAGCCGGGATTCAAACCCAGGCCGCCAGCAGCGGAGCATGAGCACTTAACCGCTAGGCCACGGGGCCGGCCCCTAAGAGAGTAAATCTTAACAGCTGTCATCACAAGAAAAAAAACTTGTTGTGATGCACCTTAACCAGCCTTATTGTGGTGATCATTTCATAATATATATAGACATTGAATCATGATATTGTACACCTGAAACTAACATAATGTTATATGTCAATCATATCTCAATAAAAAAAAGAAAAAGAAACACAGAACTGGCAGAACAAACAAAAAGCATTAAATAAGAAGGTAGATGAAAGCCCAAGTACCTTGGCAATCACATTAGATGTAAATGGACTAAATATTCCAGTTAAAAGACAAATACTGTCTACTAAGTTAACAAAACAAAAAAACCCATAAACACATTAAAACATAAGGATGGAAATATTAGACAAAGTATTGGTAAAGGCAAAAACATCACTGGAGATAAAGAGGGAAACAGTGACTATGAGAGGTTCAGTTCTTCAGGAAGATAGCAAATTTTAAGCTTGTATGCACCTAACATAGCCTCAAAATAAGCCAAGCAAAAAACTGTCAGAACTAGAAGGAGAAATAAAACATCCAAAATCACAATGGGAGATTTTTAACACATCTTTCTCGATAACTAACAGAAAATAGAAGATTGAAAAAAATCATGAAGGATAAAGATCTGAACGACATGAAAAAAACATAATCAGAATACATATAAAACACCAGAAGTAACAAGCACGGAATATACATTCTCTTCATGCACAGAATAAAAAATTTACCATAAACTGGGTCATAAAGCAAGTCTCAACAAATTTCAAAAGACTGAAATCATACAGACTCTCTGACCACAATGCAGTCACCCTAGAAATAAATAAATAAACAATCAGATAATCTCCACAATCTTTGGAAATTAAGGAATGTACTTTTAAATTTCCCATGGGCCAAAATTAAATCACAATGGGAAATCTATTTTTCTCACTTGAATGATAATGAAAATATATATCAAAACTTGTATGTTGTTTAAAGGTACAAACTTGCAAACAGTAGATAAGTTCTGGAAATCTAATGCACAGCATAGTGATTATAGTCAACAATACTGTATTACAAACTTCAAAGTTACTAAGAGACTAGATCTTAATCGTTCGCATCACAAAAACGAAATAATTACATGACATGATAAAGGTACTAGCAAATGCTATGATGGTAACATATGGCAATATATAAATATATCAAATCAACATAATACATACCTTAAACTTACAAAATGTTACATGTCTATTATAGCTCAATTTTAAAAAATAAATAGAAAGCTAAAAAAAAAAAACTTGTAAACTGCAGCTAACGTCCTGTTCAGAGGAAAATTTATAGCTTTAAATAAATATATTAGAAAAGAAAGGCTGAAAAAAACTGAATTAAGCAGTCATCTCAAACTGTTAGAAAAAGAGCAAACTAAACCCATAAAAAGTAAAAAGAAAGAAATAATAATGAGCAGAAGTAATAAAATAGAAAATAAACATACCATAGAGAGGATCAACAAAACCCAAAGTTGATTATTTAAAAAGATTAGTAATACCTGGCTTATTAAAAAAAAGTAAAATAAAAAATAACCAAAGTCAAAAATGAAATAAGGGGACATCACTGCAGACTCTACCAACGTTACAAAGACCATAAGAATATCTTATCATCAACTTCAATCAATCAAAATAATAACAATCAATTTAAAAAGTCAGATGAAATAAATTACTAGAGAAACTTAACCAAACTCACACAAGGAGATATGAATAATCCTACAATTAGTAAATTGAATCCATAATTAGAAATCTTACCACAAAGAAAATTCCAGATGGCTTCACTGGTGAATTTTTCACAAACATTTAAGGAAAAGATAATGCCAATCTTAAATAAAATATTCCAGAGAATAGAAAAAGAGGCAGTGCCCCCTCCCCACAACTCCTTTTATGAGGCCAGCAACTTTGAAACCAAAATCTGATAAGTATATTACAAAAGAGAAAAATTACAGGTCAAACCCACTTTTGGGCATAGAAGCAAAAACCCTGAACAAAATTTTAGCAAACCAAATCCAGAAAATAAACGAAGTTTGGTTTACTTCAGGAATGTTAAGTTGCTTATATATTAAAAAAATCAATCAATATATTTCACACTATCAAAATTAAAGAGAAAAATCATATGACTTGCATAGTTGGAAAAAAATGTGTGGAAAAAAATTCAACACTCATTCATGACAAGAATCTTTGGCAAACTTAGAATGAAAGAGCTCTTCCTTAATCTGATAAAAGGTACAGTATCTACAAAAAAACCTACAATGAGTATCATATGAATGGTAAAATATAGTCTCCCTCTGAGATCAGGAGTTAGACAAAGATACCAGTTATTACCACTTCTCTTAGACATTTTACTGAAGTTCTAGCCAGTGCAGTAAAACAAGAAAAGGAAATAAAAGCTACAAGGCCTGGAAGGAAAGAAAGAAAACTGTAGCAATTCACAGAATATACTCAGAAATTTTCAAAATTACATACACATTATTAGAATTAGTACACAAGCTTAGCGAGACTGCTGGATACAAGGTCAATTTGAAAATATCAACTGCATTTCTACAACTACAAGAAAATGACAACCAAAAAAATTTTAAAGATGCCATTTTACAATAGTATTTAAAAAAATCAAATATCTATAAATAAATCTAACATAAGATGTATCAGATCACTATGCAAAAACCTATACAACATTGAGGGTAATTAGAGAGGACCTAAATAAAGGTATATGCCATGTTTCTGGATTGGAAGACTCAATATTAGAAAAATATCAATTTTTCCCTTTTGAACTACAAGCTCAACACAATCCCAGTTAAAATTTCAAGTGGGTGTTTTTGCTTACAAGTGGCAAATGCATATGAAAAGAAAAGGGTTAAGGTATAGCCAAGACACTATCGAAGGGCCGGCCCCGTGGCTTAGCGGTTAAGTGCGTGCGCTCCGCTGCCGGCGGCCCAGGTTCGGATCCCGGGTGCGCACCGAGGCACCACTCCTCCAGCCATGCTGAGGCCGCATCCCACATACAGCAACTAGAAGGATGTGCAGCTATGACAGACAACTATGTACTAGGGCTTTGGGGGAAAAATAAATAAATAAAATCTTAAAAAAAAAAAAAAAAAGACACTATTGAAGACAATCAAGGTGGAAGTGCTTGCTCTAGTATATATGAAACCTTACTATAAGTACAGTCACTAGGACAGTGGGGACCTGGAACAAGGAGAGACAAGAGGTCAACGGATTAGGAAAGCCCAGAAACAGACACCCATGTAGAGAGATTAATTAACAACAAAGGTGGCATGGGAGAACAGAAGGGAAAGGATGACCTTGACAATAACTGGTGCAAGCTGGATAGCCATATGGTATGGGCTAGATATCCATATGGAAAAGATAAAAATTAAAAGACCGATACTTCATATCTACACAAAAATCAGTTCCAGGTAAATTGTAGCTCCAAATGTGACAGTCAAAACAAGAGGCTCCTAACAGACCATATAGGAGAATAACTTTATGTCCTCAGGGTAGGAAAAGACTTCTCAATAGGACACAAAAAGCACCTACCATAATTAAAAACCAAAAAACTGATAAATTAGAGATTAAAATTAAGAACTTCTTCAAAAGACATCATTAAAAGAGTGAAAAGGCTACAGCAAAGTCACAAGGTACAAAATCAATCTACAAAAATCACATGCATTTCTGTATGCTAATAATGAACTAACAGAAAGAGAGCTCAAAAAGATAATACCATTTACAATTGCATCAAAAAGAATAAAATATCTAGGAATAAATCTTACCAAGGAGGTGAAAGATCTGTACAATGAAAACTACAGACATTATCGAAAAGAAATTGATGACGACATAGATAAATGGAAAGACATCCCATGCACATGGATTGGAAGTATAAAGATAGTTAAAATGTCTATATTACCTAAAGCAATCTACAGATTCAATGCAATCCCAATCAGAATCCCAATGACATTCTTCACGGAAACAGAAAAAAGAATACTAAAATTCATATGGGGCAGGCCGGCCCCGTGGCTTAACGGTTAAGTGCACGCGCTCCGCCACTGGCGGCCCGGGTTTGGATTCCGGGTGCACACCAACGCACCGCTTCTCTGGCCATGCTGAGGCCGCCTCCCACATACAGCAACTAGAAGGATGTGCAGCTATGACATACAACTATCTACTGGGGCTTTGGGGGAAAAAATAAATAAATAAAATTATAAAATTCATATGGGGCAACAAAAGACCCTGAATAGCTAAAGCAATCCTAAAAAAAAAGAACAAAGCTGGAGGCATCAAAATCCCTGACTTCAAAACACACTACAAAGCAACAGTAATCAAAACAGCATGGTACTGGTACAAAAACAGACACACAGATCAATGGAACAGAATTGAAAGCCCAGAAATAAAACCACTCATATATGGACAGCTAATTTGCAACAAAGGAGCTATGAACATACAATGGAGAAAGGAAAGTCTCTTCAATAAATGGTGTTGGGAAAACTGGACAGCCACATGCAAAAGAATGAAAGTGGGGCCGGCCCCGTGGCTTAGCAATTAAGTGCGCCTGCTCTGCCACTGGCGGCCCGGGTTCGGATCCCGGGCGCACACCAACCTACCGCTTCTTTGGCCATGCTGAGGTCGCGTCCCACATACAGCAACTAGAAGGATGTGCAGCTATGACATACAACTATCTACTGGGGCTTTGAGGGAAAAAATAAATAAATAAATTTATTAAAAAAAAAAAATGAATGAAAGTGGACCATCTGCTATCGCCATTCACAAAAATTAACTCAAAATGGTTCATGGGGCCGGCCTAGTGGTGCAAGAGGTTAACTGCCCACACTCTGCTGTGGCGGCCCGGGGTTCGCCAGTTCGGATCCCTGGCGTGCACTGACGCACCACTTGGCAAGCCATGCTGTGGTGGCGTCCCATATAAAGTGGAGGAAGATGGGCACGGATGTGAGCCCAGGGCCAGTCTTCCTCAGCAAAAAAAGAGGAGGATTGGCAGATGTTAGCACAGGGCTGATCTTCCTTGTAAGTAAGTAAATAAATAAATAAATAAATGGATCAAAGACCTGAAGGTGAGACCTGAAACTATATAACTCATAGAAGAAAATATAGGCAACACACTATTTGACATTGGTAGTAAAGGAATCTTTTCGAATGACATGTCTACCCAGACTAGGGAAACTAAAGAAAAAATAAGCAAGTGGGACTTTATCAGATTAAAGAGCTTCTACAAGACAAATGAAACCAGGATCAAGATGAACAGACAACCCACCAGCTGGGAGAAAATACTTGCAAAACATATATCTGACAAGGGGTTAATCTCCATAATATATAAAGAACTCACACAACTGAACAACAAAAAAACAAACAACTCAGTCAAAAAACGGGCAGAGGAAATGAACAGACACTTCTCCAAAGAAGACATACAGATGGCCAATAGGCACATGAAAAGATGTTCAACATCACTAATCATCAGGAAAATGCAAATCAAAACAACACTAAGAGATCACCTCACGCCCGTTAGAATGTCTATAATCACCAAGGCAAAAAACAACAAATGTTGGAGAGGATGTGGAGAAACAGGAACCCTCATACACAGCTGGTGGGAATGCAAACTGGTGCAGCCTCTATGGAAAACGGTATGGAGATTCCTCAAAGAATTAAAAATAGAGATGCCCTATGGTCCAGCTATCCCACTACTGGGAATCTATCCAACGAACCTGAAATCAACAATCCAAAGAGGCTTATGCACCCCTATGTTCACTGCAGCATTATTCACTATAGCCAAGAAGTGGAAGCAACCCAAGTGTCCCTCGACTGTTGACTGGATCAAGAAGATGTGGTATACATATATACAATGGAATACTACTCAGCCACAGAAAAGACAAAATTGTCCCATTTGCAACAACATGGATGGGCCTGGAGGGTATTATGTTAAGTGAAATAAGCCAGAAAGAGAAAGACAAACACTGTATGATCTCACTCATATGTGGAATATAAACCAACACATGGACAGAGAAAACTGTATTGTGGTTACCAGGGACAATGGGGGTTGGGGGTGGGCACAAGGAGTGAAGGCAGACATATATATGGTGATGGACAAACAAAAATGTACAACCCAAAATTTCACAATGTTATAAATTATTAAAACATCAATAAAAGAGTGAAAAGGCAAGCCAGAGAGAACAGCATTATTTCAATAACCTCAAACTGGAAACATCCCAAATGTCCATCAACAGCAAAACTGTAGTTTCTTCATACAATGGAATACTATACAGCAATGCAAACAAATGAACCACAGCTACACTCAACAATACAAATGACTCTCAGAAACATGCTTAGTGGGCCGGCCCTGTGGCTTGGTGGTTAAGTGCGCGCGCTGCAATGCTGGCGGCCCGGGTTCGGATCCCGGGTGCGCATCGAGGCGCCACTTCTCCGTCCATCCTGAGGCCGAGTCCCACATGCCGCAACTAGAAGGATATGCAGCTATGACATACAACTATCTGCTGGGGCTTTGGGGGGAAAAAATAAAATAAATAAAATCTTTAAAAAAAAAAAAAAAAGAAACATGCTTAGTGAAAGGTCAGACACTTAAGAATACATACTGAAGGATTCCATTTACATAAACCTAGAAAACAGGAAAAACTAAACCAGAGTGTTTAGGGACAAATGTCCAGGCAGCAAATCTATAAAGAAAAGCAAGAACTACTTACCAAAAAAAGGGTAATAGTTACTGGGGAGAAAGAGGGGATGGGAAAGCTCTATTTCCTGACCTTGGCAGTGGTTACACAGTATCCGTTTTATGAAAATACATTGAGCTATAAATTTTTTCTTTTGTGTCCTTTTTAATTTTTAAAAATTCAAAAATACTCAAGGGCTTTCTATGTTGGGTAGGGAGGCCCGCAATGGTGCCTTGTATGCTTGGCATCTCCAAATATCTCAGCATTCTTACCTTCTAAAATCATCATAATATGCTCAAACAACTAACATTCTGCACTGATAAACAAATATTTATTACAACTTTAAGAGCCTGAGCAAGTCCTGTGGAATTCAAAGAGATGAAAGGGGTCTCTCTCAGCATGAAAAAACGAATGGGAACGCTCAATTTCCAACTCAAGGTAAGAGGTACTTCTGGAAAGGAAGGTTAATGGGATGGGGGAAAGTTCAAATGAGGCCTTTCTATTGTAATGTTTTTATTTCCATATCTATGGAATAAAATAAAATAAAATATTTTAGTTCTTCAAAAAAAAAAAACTAAAGCAAATATGAGAAGTGTTAAAATTTAACAAAACTGGGTGGTGGATATATGAGTATTTTTCCTGTATTTACTATACTATGTTGGAAATAGTCATGCCTAAAGGGAGTAAAATAAAGTTCTACACTTTTTTTGTGTGTGTGTGAGGAAGATCAGCCCTGAGCTAATATCCATGCCAATCCTCCTCTTTTTGCCGAGGAAGACCAGCCCTGAGCTAACATCTATTGCCCATCCTCCTCCTTTTTTCTCCCCAAAGCCCCAGTAGATAGTTGTATGTCACAGCTGCACATCCTTCCAGTTGCTGTATGTTGGACGCGGCCTCAGCATGGCCGGACAAGCGGTGCGTCGGTGCGCGCCCGGGATCCGAACCGGGCCGCCAGTAGGGGAGCGCGAGCACTTAACCGCTAAGCTACGGGGCTGGCCCCAAGTTCTACACTCTTATCAGCTCATTTCTCCAGGTAAAAATTCTGCTTCAGTATAGGCAAGTCAGCTATTTAGCCTTCCAGAAACAAAGTATAAAATATCTGAAAATACTTATGTTCTTTACCACCACTACCAAATCCCATGTTTTCTTCTTCTCTAACCTAACTATCTCCCTTATAGTTCATCCATGTTTCATGTCAAAATTTCCTACACTTCAGCCATTCTGTTCTGGATGGCAATACTCCGCAAAATGAAGTGCCAAGATCCTAATAAACGCACCACGTGCGAGGTTGCTCCAATGTCTCAATATCACCAGCAAACTTGTAACTCCCAGATAATTTAGATATGAATAAATTAATTCTTTTCCTTTCCAGCCAGCCAAGCTATATAACCTCCCAATGGAGAACGCTCTTGTAGCAGACATTAAGTTGTTACCTACCCAACATCCCTCTTTTCCAACAGAACCCCACATGAAGTCAAAGCCTGTCATGGTGGTACCATTACCCTGCTGACGTCGGTTTGGCTAGAACCATCTGAGATAATTCTGTCCAATAAGACTTGAGGGGTCTTGTGCTGGTGTGCTTTGAGAAAGGTTTCTTCACTCTTAAAAGGAGATATATAAGAAGAGACAAGTCTCTTCTTCTCCTAGACATTATCACATCAGAGCATGTCCTCCTCTGGAACTACAAGAGCCATTCTGCAGTCACAAGAGGCATTAGACTGAGGAAGGCAGAGGAGAAAGGTTGTGGTGGGCTGCTCAATTAACAAACCCTACCGGTGCCCCACTCCAAATGCTGATTAACTTGTATCTGGATCACAAGCTTATCCCAGTCATATTCGTTACTAAGTCAACCTCTTCCTAATATTCTACCAACTAGGGCAGCTATTGGAAATCTGGTGCTGGTAGCCTTTTCTCTTCCAAATAATCCCATATCTTGCTTTTGGTAAAACTCCCCACAGGGGTCATATTTTCTGAAGTTTTTTTGTCAGAATACAAAGATGAAACAAGCTTACTATGCAAAAAGAGAGACATGGGGCCAGCCTGGTGGCGTAGTGGTTAAGTGCACGCTCTCCGCTTGGGCAGCCCGGGGTTCGCAGGTTCGGATCCCAGGCTCGGAGGGACACACCAGTTGTCAAGCCATGCTGTGGTGTGTCCCATATAAAGTAGAGGAAGATGGGAACGGACGTTAGCCCAAGGCCAGTCTTCCTCGGCAAAAAGAGGATTGGCATGGATGTTAGCTCAGGGCTGATCTTCCTCACAAAAAAAATTTTTGAAATAAAAATAAATAAACTGGGTTTGCATTAAAAAAAAATGAGAGACAGAACTTGCATATTATATAAAAAAGCATTAGAAGTTTTAAAAAATCCACGGAAAACGTAAAAACCCAAAGTCCCCCGTAATTATATCCCTTAAAGATAACCACAGTTAACAGTTTGGTATATATTGGTTCATGATACATTGTCACTTCAATGAAATCAGTTTCTTTTAAAGAAAATATTCATTTTTGGTTTTTTGGTAGTGGGGAAGATAGGTAGACATGAGTAAAAAGAAATCTGCCACCAGAAGAGAAACACGATGAAACATCCTGATACAGAGGAAAGAAAGAACAATCGACTTAGAATAGGACAGCTGCATTGACACCTGGCTCTGCTGCACGGCCTTCACCCTTGGCTTTGACTGACTCCCTTTTTAGGTGTGGGATAAGAATACCCACTTCTCCAGACTGTTGGGGACTTACATAAGATAATGTACTCAAACGAGTTCTGTTGGGTTTTTTATTTGCTGGAGTTTTTTGTTTTTCTCTGCCTGCACATAAGAATCACCTGGGGAGCATTTGGCAGTGAGAATCCCAGATGTACTCAGTGAGAATCTCCAGGGGTGGGGCCTGGAAATCACAGGCAAATGCATTTGTGGAATAAAAAGCACTATGCGTATCTGCTTTTACTACTGCACTGTTCACCATCTAACACAGAATCTCATAACAGTGGTTCAATAAACACTAGTAGGATGAATAACAAATGAAAAGTCATATTTTAAAAACAGATTGCAGTTACGTTTTAAAAGATTTCATTAAGACAGTCTTCATGATGCTCACGTAAGAAAAATTCTCTTAGCAAAAGTAACTATTAGTTGTACTTGACACAAAGGACCGGAACTCATTTCTATGTGAATGCGCCTACGTGGCTCACTTTCCATCTTAGGCCATAAATCACGGTACACTATACTAAATTTAATTAAGTGTCAAGGTAATCTAGTTTGTCTCACTAAAAAACAACTCATGAAAATTGGATTATGGGCAATTTCAAATTCTCTTTCAAATGGCCCCCTCCATAGAAACTACAATTACTGTACTAAGATTTATCCCTACTTTTTATCACAAAAAGAAAACTTTACTTTCTTTCAGTAATTCATTTTAGGACAATTCAAAATAATAATTGTAAGCTACCAGATTCAATATGCAACATATGCCACTTTTATAAAATGTATGTACCTGTTAGACCTAGAAAGACACACCACCAAAATGGTTACAAGTGAGGTCTCCCTGGATAATATGATTTCATATTATTTTTCATTTCTTATTGTCTATATGTATTTTTTTATTTTTACAAGGAATATGCACTACCTATATAATTCTTCTGTTATTTAAAAAAAAATGCAAAAGCCAGAGAATTCTGTAAGGGTGAATAATATAATTAAAGAATCTTGAAAGGTTTCTAAGTTTTGATTTTCCAAAGTCAAAACGATATTAGATAAGTTAAAAATATGGTTTTTATATTTGGAAAAGAATTAATAACCCTTCTTCACATATTACTGCCAAGAATTCTAAAGCTCTTTAGCTTTAAAAATAACCATGTTTTCAAATGCTATAAAGGACATTATTGAGTCAACTGACAAACAGGAATACAAACAGCAGATTTGATCAAAGTATTATATCAATGTTAAGTTTCCTTAAGTTGATAACTGTACTAAGGTTATTATGTAGGACAATGTCCTTGGTCCCTAGGAAAAATACAGTGAAGTTTCCAGGGGTAAAGGGGCATGACGTATAGCAACGCACAAACAGCTCAGCAAAAAATACACAATAACAGAATGAATGATAAAGCGAATGCTGAATAGCAGGAATGTTAACAAGTGGCAAATCTAGGTAAAAGGTATGAGAGTTGTTAGTGCAATTTTTGCAATTTTCTGTAAGCTTGAAACTATTTCTAAATAAAATTTTTAATTGAAAAAAGTAACAAAAAAAATTTTTAAATTGTCCTAAGAAACATTTAAGATCATGCTGGACCAACTTCAAGCAAGACTTTTTTAGGGAAAAAAATAGCAATATATTCAAAAATTGTGTCAATAAAACACTCATGCTGGGCTGACCCTATGGTGTAGTGGGTAAGTTCAGTGTGTTCCACTTTGGCGGCCCAGGTTTGCGGGTTTGGATCCCGGGCACGGACCTACACCACTCATTAGCCACACTGTGGCGGCAACCCACATACGAAGTAGAGGAAGACTGGCACAGATGTTAGCTCAGGGCTAATCTTCCTCAGCCAAAAAAAAAAACACTCATGCAGGACCAACTTCAAGTAGGAAATTAAATTAGCACCGTCCAGGAAAAATGTGAGCCATATATGTAGTATTTTCTAGTAGACACATTAAAATTAAAAGAAACAGGTGAAAATAATTTTGATATATTTTACTTAGCCAATGTGTAAAATATTTCAGTATAACCAATATAAAAATTACTGAGATATTGTACAATTTTTTCATACTATGTCTTCAAAATCTCATGTGCATTTTACACTTACAGTACATCTCAATTCAGATGCTTAATTTTCATAGGAAATACTTGATCTGTATTTAGATTTCATAAAATGGACAGTTAAAAAAGTAGATTCACATGACCAAGTTGCTTCAAACACAGTTAAAAATTTCCCAATCACTGAACTGAATATTAGTTTTTAATTGTAAATGTAAATTAATTAAAATTTAAAAAAAGGGGAAATTCATCCTCAATTACATTAGCCACATCGCAAGCTTAGCAGCCACGTGTAACTACACTGCGGGACCGTCCAGCTTCAGACAATGAGACAAATTTCCTCTAAAAGGAGACTTGCTTGATAACACTTAGTTTACCATATTGATCAAAAGATTTTTTAACATACTTATGATAAAATAATGACTGATGTTCCTATCAGAAGCACTGGCATCTGTCCAAGTCATGATTCGACATTCCCTACCCCACACCACTCAGAAATACCAATACAAAGCCTTCTTTATCCTCTGCCTCAGTTGCCACACTCTGAGTTCGAGTTTCCTGAAAATTGGCTATCCAACAGCCCACTTACTTTTTAAATGTGGCAGAATTAATTCAAGTTCTGGCTCTCAGAAGCCTCAATGTCCACTGGATAGAGTGCAGAGTTTCTGCACCAATAACTGTCTGATAATCCTAAATGGGAGCATCCACACAACAGAACTTGCCTCAGATTCAAAAGAGGAAGTGACCCTGAGTACAGAGGTGGGTTTTTTCTTTCTTAAACAGGTGTAAGAGATTAATTCAGTCAACACCAAGCAACACTAAAGATTTGCCAATCAATTCTGTGCCAAGCAACGTGATCAGGGATTTGGCTAGAATCCCTTTGGCTAATCTCAGTCAGGACCTCCCCAAAGACAATCCTGATTTAGGCCATTCTCGTCTAAATGAAGGCTTGGGCACGCCTCTGCCTGAAAGCAAAAAACAAAATCAAACTGTGTGCATATGAACAAATTTCTGCCTGCCTGACAAAAGGAAACCATTTGAAAGATAATTTAGTAAGTGTGGGCAAAAATATAGTCCCAAAGAACAGAAGTTACCATAAAATAGCATTTAAAACCATTTTAGGGAGATGTGTAATTCCTACTTTCTGTCTAGCCAGACTTGTCAATTGAATAACGCTGTGGGTAACAAATCTAATCCACAACAACTAATCCTGATATTCTTAGTTTTCATTTCTCTGCAAACACACACGTTAATATTCTTCTTAAACTTGAAAGGAAGAGGTTCATCAAAATTGATGAATCCTCTATTGTAAATTCACTAGTGCCTGAAAGTTACTCAGACCCCTGGTAAGTGAGGTAAAAGAGTGTGAACAATGGTTTTTGACACCCTGCCCTAAGAGATAAGCTCTGTATTCCACACAAAATCCTTCTTTTCCTTCCCCTCCCATCCCACTGATCTAGCTCGCATACATCATATCGGGGATCACAGATACGAATCCAACCATGGTGTGCAAACTAAAATAACCATACTCTAAAAGCATGTGTATACAAACATTAAGTATTTCTACTTAAAACTTAACTCTTTTTTTCTTCCTTAAAGAATCATAAAGCTTTAAGCAGGATGAATAAAAATGTTTTAAGCCGTTCCATTGGAGGAGGTTTGTTCTTGATTAGATGTATTTTGCCCGTGGAAATGTTTGAACATTCTCGTAGAAGAACACATTCTAACTTGGGGTTTTTATTAGAAACTTCTCAGGCAACGCCTAGGTAATCAAATCCTGTCTCATTTCTCTCTGAAATTAGCTAAATATGCAGAAATCTATTGTAATTTTAAAAATAGTGAAGAGGGAAAAGAAAGAAACTACACCAGAAACACGCATTCCAGGCCAACAGTTCAAGCACTATTTCGAGAAGGCAAGTAAAAATCAAGTTCCACGCCTCCCTCAGGAACGGAAAGGTTTCTATGAAGCTGCAGCGTGCACACCGAGCTGCAGAACCCACACCGACCCAGCAACCCTGCCTGTTCCCGCGGCCTGAACTCCAGCGAATCGCCCAGGAATCCCGGCCCCTTAACCGCCTCGCAGGACAAAGATGTTTACGGGCTTATCAAGATGCAGGACTACTACTAAAATTCTGACACCAAAAAAGCACGATTAAACAAGAGTTTTTACAACGTATTCACGGGTACCTTCCCTACTCGCTGAAACTCACTACAAAGGGAACAACACTAGAGAACGGTTTCCCCTTGTTTATTAGACTTAGGCGAACAGCTATATCTAACAATTCCTCTCAAAGGCCTGATGCCAGAGCGGTGGATCTATTTGAGGGGAAGCACACAGGAGGCAGAAAGCACACTCGCCGCTTGGTGCAGGAGCATTCTCACCTGCAGCCAAAGACGCGCTCGCCCCGGCACCACCGCACTTTCCAAGGGCCACACCGGGAAACCTGCATGCCCACAGCGAAGCCCACCTTGCCAACAAAGGCCGCATCTGCTGCTCCCTGGTGGGAAGGCCCACCACCGCAGGCGAGGACCGCGCTGCCCCCTCAGCCCGGGGGTTGGGGTCTGCGCGGGGCCGCCCCTGGAGGGAGCCGAGCCGCCCCAAGGTCCGGAGCTGCGACCACCGGCGAGGTCGCAGCGCGCACCGGCAGAGGCTCGCATTGTCCAGAGGGAGGGCGGGGTGGGCATTTGGGCCGCGCGTGGTCCCTAAAGGATGTGGCGGCGCCGCGGGTGGGATGGTGGCTGCGGCGGCCCGCCGCCCCCGGGCACCGCAGCCCCGATGCCTTTCATTTGGCCTCTGCGGCGGCGGACGCAGCCCGACCTCCAGCGCTAAGCACTGCGCCAAGCAGGGGCGGGCGGAGGAGGGCGCGCCAGACCCGCCGCAGCGCCGGACCACCCGCACCTCCCCCCGCGCCGGCCCCCAGCTCGGCCAGTCCTGGACCCCGCCGCCCGCCTGCTCGCAGGCCGCGCTCCCAAGGCGGGCGAAGGAGACTGCACTCGGGCGCTCGCCGGGTCCCCACCTCGATGTAGCCGGCCAGCGCCGCAGCGGGCGCCGTGAGCCCCAGCAGCAGCAGGACCAGGAGTCTGCCCGTGGCTGCGGCGGTCGCGGTCCCGGTGGCCGCCATCCCTCGCCGGGTCGCTCTAGCGCTCGGCTCTCAAGCTCACACGCTCGGACTACCGAATCTTCCCCACCGCGACCCAGAAGCATCTGAAGCCTGTTCGCCGCCGCCCCGGGGGTTTTACACCAACCGGAACTGACTTCACAAAACCACGCCCTCCTTCTCAGCCGCCCAATGCCGGCCCGCAGAGCCGCCCCAAGACACCGCCCCTTGTTCAGCCCAGACCCAATCAGGGAAAGGAAGACCCCGCACCTCCGCCCGCCCCAGCCGCGCGCCCCGCCAGGCCCCGCCCCCGGCGGCGGACGGCCCCGGCCCCTGCGGCCGAGAGGTGCGGGGTGTGCGTGCGGAGGGTTGGGGGCCGCGGCCCGGCTCGGGCGGGGTTGCGCAGGCTTCAGGCGCCCGGCGCGGTTGTCTGCCGGCTCTGCGCTCGTCAGTCGGCCTGCACCCTCTGATAGGGGCTCGCCCCGCTCCCCCGCCCTGTCGGGGTATTTTTCAGATTCCTTTGGGTACCGCCCTCTTTTTGGTTCTGAAAATGGTTTTACTAAAAACAGAATTAAAAAAAAAAACAGGATGAATTGTTCCGCGTCCAGGCAGGTTTACCGACGGCCCTCCCCCGAGGCGAGGGAAGGGCGAAATGAGGCAGCCTTCCTGCTCTCCCGACCTCTGCGCAGGGCGCGCCCCTTTCCAGCGCGCGGCTCGCCCGGAGCCGGCTTCGGCCTGCCCTCGCCGCTATCCCGGGCGGTGTTTCCACGCTTTTGACCTCTGTTCCTTAGGCCTCATCCTCACCCTTCCTTCCCAGCGGCCACTCGAGCCAGGGACAGCTGCCTCCCACTGGAGACCAGTGGTGCAAGGACCACGTTGACCTTAAAGCCCAGGTCCCCTTCCTCACGTGTGTTAGGAAAAGGTCATTTTTCTTTCTTCTTCGATTTAAGATCGCTAGCAAGAGACCTGCTTCTCTGCCTTCTTGCTCCACTGCATTTCCACTTCAACTGGGAAAACATTCTGCTGCCCTACTTCACAACTGGCACGGCCTCGCCACGGCTGGGGCTGCGCCGGCTCTGTTTCCTTTCAACAGCCTTGTAATTTATATACCACCCTCTGAAGAGTCCTTGCTGGTCCCTTTAGGTTCAGCCAAATAAATAGAAAACAGGGTCTCTACTCCAGGAAACAGACAGTAAAAAGGAGGAGACAAGTGTCCACAGAGTAAACAGTGGAGCGATGAAAAGCACGCTGGATTTTCCAGCCTTATTGGGTGACATGCCCAGTTCCTGGTGGTTAGACAGGCTCTGCCCCATTCCCCAAAGACAACCCGCACCTTTCCATTACAGAGCCCTTCCTGCAGTGTCGGCTCTCCGCTGTCTACCTGTTGAGACGTTTTCATTCCGCCTCTGCTCCATTGGATGTAATGTCGTCTGCTTCTGAATCCCCAGAGTGCCATTTCCCATCATAGCGTTCGGCCCCTAGTTCGCTGCATACCTCTCATGCCACCGACAAGACAGTATGCAGTATGTCGTACTGCAGGGCTTCTTAAAGTGGAGACCTCGACACACATTTGTGCAGTGTCACTGAAACCAGTTATGCTGGGTTCTGGTCCTAGTTCTGGAACTGTTACCATGGACTGAATTGTGTCCTCCCCAAAGTTCCTGTATGTTGAAGCCCTAACCCCCAGTGTGATGGTAATTGGAAATGGGGGCTTTGGGAGGTAGTTAGGATTAGATGAGGTCATGAGGGTGTGGCCCTCATGATAGGATTAGTATCCTTATGAGAAGAGACCACAGAGCTTGCTTCCTCTCCTGTCACCCCCAGGTGAGGACACAGTGAGAAGGAGGCGTGGAAGAGAGCCCTCATCAGGGAACCAAATCCGGTACCATGATTTTGGACTTCCCAGCCTCTAGAACTGTGAGAAATAAATTCCTGATGTTTAAGCCACGCAGTCTGTGCTAATTTGTTCTGGCAGCCCATCTGGCTAGTATGCTGTATAACTTATGGGCATTCTCTTCATCATTTGGACTCTTTCCTTCTCCATCAAGTGTGAATGTTAAAAACCTGTCTCAACTCACCAATTTGTGTGATTCAATGAGAAATGAATGTGCAATAGTGAAAAGCATGAAGAGACTTAGCTATAAGGGGTGAAATGAGGGTAAAGCAACATGTTACCAAGTGCAAGTTTCTATGAAGGTGAATATGGAAACAGTATCACTGACAGCGCTAGTCCCACTTCTGCTGTGCAGTTGTGGGTGAGTCCTGTAGGCCCTCTGGGGCCTGTTTCCTCACCCACAACATCAGGGACTAGAACTCAGGGATCTCACAATTTCTAGGACTCTAAATGCTGAGAGAAAAGCAAGTGAAGTTACCTGAGCTCAGAACAGTGGGCTCGATATTCATGCTTTGGGGACTGTGTATTCAAGACTGAGCTTGAATATCATGGGATGGGACGACGAAATATAGAAAAATGATTTAGGGGGTTTTCAATCTAAAATTAGTTAGATCTGAAAGAAGTTTGTTTACATTTTCAGGTCACTGGTAGATTATTAACAAGAGTTTATTGCCCCATTCATCAATGTTCTTGACTTTAAAATATTACCCTCTTTTTATTAAATGACACTGACAGGAGCATACCTAGTGATGCAATTCTCAAACAATAATTTTTCATCCTAAATATGTTCAGGTCAGTGACCAAGTCTTTTCAAGAGTACTGTTTCCATTTTATTACCATTTGTGCACAAAAGTAAAAGGCCCTAAAATAACCTGTTTTTTCTATCTTCTTAAGAATCAGACTTTCTTCTAAAAGAGTTATCTTCTATGTACACTTAAGATGTGTGCATTTCATTTTTGGGAAAAAAAGTACAGTTATGTCCCTAAATGTATACTTATATGAGCAGCACTCACTCATTCATTTGGCACCTATTTATCCAACACCTATTCAGGTGAGGTCATCCTGCTAGAGTAGTTGCTCCCAAATCAGGATGCTTTTCTGAATCAACTAAGTTTTATAAAAAGGCAAGTTCCTAAGCTCCTGCCTCAGAAATTCTGAATTGCTAAGGCTAAGGTGGCATAAGGGAATCAGTTTATTACATTTTTTAAAGCTCTCCAGGGAATTCTAACCCCCTAATACTTTTGAGAGCTTGATTCTTGAATATTATGGACCAGTAAAAAAAATTTTTTTAATTGGAGTAGCTAATTTGAAATAACCAGTGTTTTAGTTTTCCAAATAAAACACTAAATTCACACACAAGTGTGTATTATCACCACCATTTCATTAAAGAACATTTAACAACAAAAAAAGTAAGAATGGTCATAATTTTAAAATGTAAAAGTTGGATACAATGTAACTTTTTGACAACTTTCTACATGGCCTTTGTTTTTCTCATTACAAATCAGAATGGTGAGGGCCGGCCCCGTGGCTTAGCAGTTAAGTGCGTGCGCTCCGCTGCTGGCAGCCAGGGTTCGGATCCCGGGCGTGCACCGACACACTGCTTCTCTGGCCATGCTGAGGCCGAGTCCCACATAGAGCAACTAGAAGGAAGTGCAGCTATGACATACAACTATCTACTGAGGCTTTGGGGGAAAAAATAAATAAAATTATTAAAAAAAAAAAATCAGAATGGTGAACACTTTATAATGGAACAGTCCTGGTCTAACACAGGTGTTGGAACATTACCATATGGGAAATAAATATGAATCAGTTATATGCCTTGGCCTTGGCCTATAACTGATAGCCTTTAAATATGCTGTACCCAGAATGCATCCCTCTCCCCTCCCTGCAACCTACCACCCCATCCATGACTGACTCAGTGTGTCTTGTGTTCAAGTATCACCTGCTCATGGAATTTTTCTGCTCTTCCCCTTCTTCTCCAAGGCTGAGTTGCTGCACCTCCTTTGTGCCTCAGAAAACATTCTGTACACCCCTATGACACACTATTTCTAAACTAAATGTTAATAACTTATTTTCTTTACTGTCTCCTTAATTACACTATGAGTCCCTGGAGAGAAAGAACCATGTTTTGTTCATTTCTGTACCTCTGCAATCTGGCATAGTGGTTGTACTTAATAGGCATTCAAAAAATATTTGCTGAGGGGCTGGCCACATGGCCTAGTGGTTAAGTTTGGTGTGCTCCACTTTGGCAACCCAGGTTTGGTTCCTGGGCGTGGACCTACACCACCTGTCAGCAGCCACGCTGTGGCAGCGACCCACATACAAAATAGAGGAAGATTGGCACAGACGTTAGCTCAGGGCCAATTTTCTGCAGGAAAAGAAAAATATATATATATATGTGTATACACACATATATATATATATATATATATATTTGCTGAATGAACACATAACTAAAATGAGCTTTACAATCTGGCAGAGAGGATAAAACTTGTGCATACCTACATATAGTACTAGGTGGAAAGTCATAAATGGCCTAAGAGGAGAACTGCCTACATTTTTTAGAGAATGAAGAGGAGGAGGAAATTAGTTACACCTGACTGAGGACATGAGGCAAGGATTATAGAGGAGATTTTATCTGAGATTTCCTGGGAACATACACAGGATGTGAATATATAGTGTCAGGAGAGGACAAGAAGCATGGAAGGAATGATGTGAGCAAAGGCACTGGAAAAAGATGAGGCATTTAAGAGAATATATGAGTATTTCACTTAACTGCACCACAGGATTTGTAAAAAATAGCAAAGGTAGGACGATTGGTGGGTTTACCTATAAGAAAGATATCATTAGAGGGGGCTTTTAGACAAATTGAGTGTGACAGCCACACGAGGGATGAACAAGAGCCTAGAGGAAGGAGGCCAGCTAGGAGCCTATTGTGATATTGGGGAAAGAGTAATATGAGCGGAACTAAGAGAGATGCAGTGGGACTGTAAAGGAAACAGGTGCAAAAGGTAAGTCATTGGCCCCAGGCATCAGTGGAGGAGAAGGGGAGAAAGAGTTCAAAGAACCTCACGTGTGCAAACATAGTGCCTGGAGAATATGGTGATGACAACATCATTGGCAGAAATAGAGAAAAATGAGAAGATGGTGGGGATAGGAGGAGAGTGCAGATGATGAAATGCCAGCAAAATCTCCAACATGACATGCACAGTGATTACTTGGGATAAAGCTCGGAGAAAGATTGGAATTAGAATTTGGGGAATTACCTTTCCAAAAGGATTTAGTTAAATCCATAGGATAGCCAATAGGGGCAGCAACAAGAGACATAAAATGAAACCCAAGGGGGCTGGCCCCGTGGCATAGTGGTTAAGTGCGCGAGCTCTGCTGCAGGGGCCCATGGTTTGGATCCCGGGTGAGCACCAACGCACTGCTTGTCAAGCCATGCTGTGGCGGCGTCCCATATAAAGTAGAGCAAGATGGGCACGGATGTTAGCCCAGGGCCAGTCTTCCTCAGCAAAAAAGGAGGATTGGCAGATGTTAGCACAAGGCGGATCTTCCTCACACACACACACTAAAGAAACCCAGAAGGATATGTTATTTTTCTATATAACCAATGTTTATCATCACAGCATAGAGTTAAAAGCTAGAAAAGGCCAGGTAGGATGAGGACTAAGAAAGAATATTGAACTTGGAGACCACTGAACTTGGTCATTAGTCATTTCTTTGTAAGGATAAAAGCTACTTGCAGGAAGTAAAGGTTTAAGTGGCTCGTTGGGGAGAGTTAATAAGTATAGTTGTCTCTTCCAAGATGTGTCCTGCTGAAAGAGTGAACTGGTAGAGTCACTCGTGTGGGGTATGGGTGGAGAGTTTTGTTGTGGTAGTGGTTGTTGCTGTTTGTCGTTGATAAGAAGGCACTGGGGAAAGGGGAGAAATGGAAAATGCAAGACAGACCATTGAGATTTGTAAGATGAATATTATCCTCATTTTACAGAAGAGAAAACTGAGGCTCAGAAAGGTTAAATAACTTGCCCCCAGCCCAAAACCAGTAACTAACAGACAAGGAAATTGAATCTTGGTTTGTGTAACTCAGAGATTTAATGTCTTCTGTTTATGTCATGCTAACTGACTCCCCACCAGCTATCAAAAAATATTAGTCTAATAAATCTCTCAATGGATACATGGAAAATGTATCAATGGTTGGCCATTCTTTTTGCTTGCATTTTAATGTAACTGTGATATTCTGTAAAATCATACTTCTATTAATAAACAGAGAAGCCACTCTATAGAAATGTGACTCAAGAGGAGTTAGAAAGTTACCTAGCTGTCCCATTTTCCTCTCTTGCTTAGAAGGCTTCCCTGTTCCCTCTGCCACTGATGTTGAACAGGTGGTATCGCTTCTCAGAGGAACGTTCTGCTTGAAGCAGAATGGGTTTAACGTTATATGATTTACACCTGTACCTCATAGGTAGGTAATTAAGATCTGACTTGCAAACAAGTCAAATAGACAAAAATATCAAGTACTTAAAATCAATACAGAGGGCTGGCCCCTTGGCTTAGCGGTTAAGTGCGCGTGCTCCGCTGCTGGCAGCCCAGGTTCGTGATCCTGGGCACGCACCGATGCACCGCTTCTCCGGCCGTGCTGAGGCCGCGTCCCATGTACAGCAACTAGAAGGATGTGCAGCTATGACATACAGCTATCTACTGGGGCTTTGGGGAGAAAAAAATAAATAAAATAAAAAATAAAAAAATCAATACAGAGCATCCAAATTCGATAATGCCAGAGCAGGGTCTAGACATGGGAAAGAATTTGGCCCTAGAGTATATGTGTAAATATCTTTTGTTTTCAAAGATAATATTGATTTAACTGATTACAATCTGGGTATGTAAGCGTGTCTGAAATACAATCCTTGAAAAACAACTTTAAACACGCTACACATATGCTAAGTTTTGTTTTGCTGGTAAACTGGTTTACAAGCTTGAAGCAAACAAGTTTTGTAAGGCCTAAGACTTATATAATCTTGGGTACCCTCATAAGAACAAACAATGTAAGATTGTTAGGGTCCCTGCCAGGGCCTTGGAGGAGACTGGGGCAATGAGTGGCCCTGAAGCTTAATCTACATTAGCTCTGCAGAAAAGCTGCTTCTGGGGCCGGCCCTGTGGCTTGGTGGTTAAGTGAGCGCGCTCCGCTGCTGGCGACCCGGGTTCGGATCCCGGGCTCACACCGACGCGCTGCTTCTCCGGCCATGCTGAGGCCGCGTCCCACATGCAGCAACTGGAAGGATGTGCAGCTACGACACACAACTATCCACTGGGGCTTTGGGGGGAAAAAATAAATAAATAAAATCTTTAAAAAAAAAAAAAGAAAAGCTGCTTCTGGCTGCAAATCACTTTTGGAGGAGTTGTTATTCCATGTGGCCCTGTTTGTTTACGTTCCTTTGTTTGTTGTTGTCTCTGAATCTTTATTTGAAAGAAGCGTTTCCATTCCTAGTACTTGATTTGTTCTGCCTCTGCGCTCTGGCTATTTTTGCAGTGGCCCATAATGATGCCACATTTTTTAGTGCTTTTATTTGGTGCTGCTTTGAATGATTTTTTATGCTTTCAGTGCAGAAAATATAAAATGATGATAAAAACCTCAGTTCTAGCAACTACTCGCATTAAAAGTTCTTATTGTTGGTGATTTCTACATGGTACTTACTTTTCAGGAAAGCTGATGTGAAATTACACAGCTTGAGAAGCCCCAAATCAAAGAGTTTGAAGATATTCAGGTCATCTTTCTACCCTGTGCAGAAGTCCTTTCTACAATATCCGTGATGGAAGAATGGAGAAACTCACAGCTCTGTGGTTAGAAATTTTGTCTGTTTATTGAGCTAATCTTCATCACATATTTAAAGATGGCTGTCATATCCCATTCTGCCTTCCCCATTCTCAGTCTTTTCTTTAATGTAAACAGACTCATTTCTGTAACCATTTTACTTGTGACATTGTCTCCAGACCTTCTTACCATCTTTCATTCCAATTTACCAATCAGCCTCTAAAAATGTGGACTCCAAAACTGAGCACAACATTTCACATGCTATGTGGAGCATATTGGCCTTTTTCTGAACAGTGTGTGTTTTATTAATACAACCTAACATTTCCTGATGAGACAGCAATACCAAAGTCGCATAATAATTCATTCAAGGGATATTCATTTAGCATCTACAGTGCGCCATGTACTTTACTTGGGATATAAAGTGAAATAAGATATGCTTCTTGTTCTCAATTTCTTTAATAAATAAAGGCTCTTTGTTCAATGTTAAAAAGTGTTATGATAACAGGGAAAACTTCCCAGAGGAAAAGATGCTTTAACTGAGTTTGAAAAGGTAGCAGTCACTTGGACAAATAAGGTGCCTACGGCTAGCAGGCGTCAGCCAAGCCAAGGCATCGGTCTGGGTGTGGTCAGGGAAGCATAAAGTGACATGACACCATGTGGGAACAACAGAGAGAAGAGGGAGCACGAGAAACAAGGGTGCTCAGATCAAGATTTTGAACTTTATCTTGACAGATATGGGGAACCACTAAATGATGGTCAGATCTGCATGTTAGGAAGATCACTCTATCAGCAGGAGGGCAGATTGGGGATGGACCAGACCAGGAGACTATTGAAATAATCCAGGGAAGACACAATGAGAGCCTGAAGCAGGTCAGAGGAAGCAGAAATACAGATGGTGATATGGGGTAGAAATAACTCGACTCTTATGACTTGAGCGATACAGAAGAAATGCACACTGCGGAAAACGCAGGGCCCAGTGGCAGATAACACAGCGCTTAAAGCAAGGACTTGAGATTCAAATGAATCTCAGGGTTCGTTTCCCTGCTCTACGATTTCTGGTTGTGAGACCTTAAATGATTTAATTTCATCAAAGCCCCAGTATTCTCTTCGCAAAATAGGATAATACCACCTTTTTAGCAAGGATCTCATAAAGACTAAATGGAATAAAGGATAAAGTGCTCATGTATTTTGCTCAGTGTACAGCTCCTCATAAGAGCTCCATACAGGACAGTAGGTAATTGTGTTCAGTTGGTTGTGGTGGTGGTGATCATGCTGGTGCAATTCAGCAAAATAGAGAATTCAGGAAGAGAAGCAAGTTTGGGGAAAAGATAATGATATTGCAATAGTAACTCATATTTGTATAGTGCTTTTCAATTTTCAAATTTCTTTTGTATCCATTATCTCATTTCATGTTCAAAAGAACCCCGTAAGGCTCACTTATTTCATTTCTAGGACTCTATCCTAGGAAAATAATCCAGAATGAGAATAAATGATGGAAAAATGCTTATGAGATATGATAAATTTTTTAAAAGCAGAATGCAAAATGGTGTATATAGAATAATTTCAATTACACCTTGAAAGTAGACTGGAAGAAAATAAAGCAACATATTAATTTTTTCTGGATAGTAAATGATTGTTTAAATCTTAGTATATTTTTGTGTTTTTCAAATTTTCTATAATGGATATGTATTACTTTCATAGTGGAGGAAGGAATGGTGCACTTCTCTTGTTTTTCTTTGTCTTATTAACAATGCCTTGTTAAGTAGATAGATTAGTCATTATTATTATTATCTCCATTTTATAATACTAACACTTCTATTGATAATAATAACTATAACACTTACGTAGCACTTACTATGTGCCAGGAATTGTTTTAAGCATCTTAATAGATATTAAGTTTAGATTAGATGTGAGTGGGCCGGCCCTGTGGCTTGGTGGTTAAGTGCGCGCGCTGCGATGCTGGAGGCCTGGGTTCTGATCCCGGGCGTGCATCGAGGCACCACTTCTCCGTCCATCCTGAGGCCGAGTCCCACATACAGCAACTAGAAGGATGTGCAGCTATGACATACAACTATCTACTGGGGCTTTGGGGGGAAAAAAAAAAATAGATTAGATGTGAGTTTGGAATTTACTAGAATTGTCTCATTTTTATATTTTTGGCTGTAAATAATAGAAATGTCTGCTCAAACTGGCTTAAACAAAAATAGTATTTATTGGCTTACATACTGGAAAAATGTAGAGGTGAGGGGGTAGAGATCAGGCATAGTTCCAATCAGGACTTCAGCTCATGTCTCTGTGATTCTCCTGGTCCCCCTCATGTGGCAGCTTCATCCACACGCTAACAATGAGTCATCTGCAACAGTTTTGGATCCTATGCTACATCAGCACAGGAAATCGTGCGGAAGAAAAGACAGCTTCTGCCCCAGCCTTCCAAACGAGAGTCCTGAGAGTCTCTGGTTGAACAACTTAGGGCACATACTTACTCCTGAATCAATAAGTGGGGGGTGGGGTGGGAGGAGGGGTGAAAACAAAATGTACTGACTGTCTTAAGTCAACCAGGACCTCCCAAGGACATGGAGGTGGGAGGAGGAGGGGAGGGGAGATAACTGAGTGAAAATCAAATAGGAAGGGGGAATTGGGAAAAGGATGGTAGGTAGGAGATAGACAATGTCAATTACTACATTTCTCAACATTTCATCTAGTTTGGATCTTACTGCCAGGTTAGCCACAAATTTCATCTTTCCTCCTTCCCAAATGTCGTTCCTGGTATCCTTAGTTTGGTTCTCTCTTATTCTGTACATCATTCAATATATGCTGTTTAAGTATCTATGAAACCCCTCAGCTTTAAATTACTTGAAAAACTTTGAGTTGAAGGTAAGATGTAGAACAAGCTAATATGCCACGTTCTTTTCTTTGACTTATATTAACAGTGTTTGTTTGTTGGTTCAACTAAGAAATGTCAGACTGAGCCCAGCCAGCTTGCCCAGCAGAGCCTCACAGGGTAGGAGGGGCTTGGTGGGACCTCAAGTTCTATTTCTGGTTTTTTGTTTCTTGTTGTTGTTTTGTTCTGTTTTTTATATAACAGCTTTATTGAGATGTAGTTCACATACTATACAATCCACCCATTTAAAGTGTATAATTCAATGGTTTTTAGTATATTCACAGAGTTATGCAACTATTACTAGAATCAATTTTAGAACATTTTCGTTACACCAAAAAGAAACACTGTACCCATTAGCTGTCACTGCCCATTTCCCTGCAGCCCCCTCCCCCCAGCCTTAGACAACCATT